>NC_071508.1:15872385-20836173 GCF_027887155.1 Malaclemys terrapin pileata | reverse complement strand
TTAAAGGTTTTGTTGTTTTAACTATGCCATAGTCTGGATGCAATTATACCAGTATAAAAAAGTGCTTATACACGTATAGCGTATTTCAGTTCAGGCATTTAAATAAGCCATACAGGTATAAGGCACCTTTATGCCAATAGACCTGGCATCCAGACTAGGGCTTTTACTGGAATAACTATGAATATGTCTACGCTACAAGTGCCGCAGTGGCACAGATGCAGCACCATAGTGTAGACAGTTACTACCATGATGGAAGGGGTTTTTCCCTCACTGCAGTAAATCCACTTGAGAGGTGGTAGCTAGATTGACAAAAGAATTCTACAGCTGCACCACAGACCTGAGCCATGTGGCTAGGTCGAACTAACTGTTAGGCACACTCCTAACTCATAGGTATTCTGGGACTGCTTTTAAATATAGATCAGCCCTTTGTAGCTCAGAGTCTTTGCTAGTGTGTTGTTATGTGGTGCATTCATGTGATGGATTGAACTATTCACACAGCTTTAAAAGACCCTGCCTGGAATCATCACCCATCTCCTCTCCAGCACCTGTTTGAACAGTATTTTAGGAAAGCTCAAGTGAGTCCTTTTGGATTCCTTGTTTCTCTGATAAAGCAGCTTCCTTGGGATTTGGCAGGCTATTCTGGCCCAGTTTGCACAGATACCACCCACCAGCATAAGTCCTGTTCAAACAAAATCTTTAAATGTCAGACATTTCCAAATTCCTTTCTGTCTCCCCCATGCTCTCAGATTGGGTTTATATGTCAACCAGTGCCTGGGATCCTTATCTTTCATGATGGCCTCTCCTTCCCCTGGAGGGCTATTGGCTGAGTTTTTAAGTCATGACTCGGAGATATTGAGTAGGGCCGGTTTGGCTTGTTCTTGACAAACAGGCTCTTAACGTTGATTGGCATTTAAATAGGGCAAGTAATAGTTCAGATCTCTGCATTATATGCATGAAGTGCGACAGGGCTCGACTAGACCAGACAAATTCGACATTGCACCTTACTTGTGATCATCAAGCTAAACGCCGACTAGCACTGAGTCAGAGGCGTTATTGTGCTTATAGGGTGAAACTCACCCTTCTGCATGCGGCCAGCATGAGGCCTATGCACTATTTGAGTCCTATCTAAGCCCTGCTTTGAGGACTCAAGTGGTGGTGCCTATGTCTTGGGCTGCCCCACCACGCAGGGGTGAGTTTCACTCCTATTGAAAAACGTCATCAGATTCTGCTCCTTCTCCCCCAGGACTCTCGCGGTGGGGGACTCACACAATCCAGCTTGCTTTTCTTCCACAGGTAGAAGGGATCAGCCAGCTGCTTGAGGGAGTTTTTCAGGTTCACTGCTATCAGGGCTCCCAGCACAGCCTGCCAAGGAGACGGTATCAAATTAGACTCCAAGACAGGAATCGTTAAAGTGTTATTGCTCAAGGGGAAACTGCTTGTTGCAAATATTGCCTGCTCTCAGGTCTGGCTGCCAAGAGGGATTAGCAATGGGTGATGAAGCTAACGAAGATCATACTTGAATCTGGATCCAAAATAATTTGTTTTATCCCCACCAGTTCCCTTTCGTCTGCCAGAGAATCAGTGTGGACGTGGCCCCTTCACACTATGAAACTATGCTATGGGGTGGCTCAGTTTACCTGGGCTTTATGCAGAGGCCAGGGACCATCTTTTTGTTCTGTGTTTGTACAGCGCCTAGCACAGGGGAATCCCAGTACATGATTAGGGCTGGTAGGTGCTACTGTAGTACAGCTAATCATAAATAATTAACACCAGCTAAGTGTCATTATTAGAGACAGGCCTGAACCAAATACCTGGTTCTGAACACACCCAACACTAGAGCAGCTTGGCTTCAGTCTAAATAAATGGACCAAACCAACACCCTGAATCCAAAACCCCAGGGAACTTTGGGCCAGATTTCACAGCCCATACTTAGTTACTAAATAATCACATAATTACAATAGTAAATCATTTATTGATAGGGCATCCCCCACCTGGACGTACATAATTAAAGTCAAAATGACGGGAAGAAAAAGGCAGCATGGTCTAATACTTCCCTGAAATCAATGCTTCATTTGTAATGAAAGAGGTGCTAGGGCTCAAGCAATTAGGTGCCGGGACTCGAACAATTTTTTTACATTCATAACTGATGCAGCGAGCCCAGAGGCACCGGGGCTCTGACCTGCCAAGCCCTGGCACAAATTAAGCACTGTCCCAATCCCATCACTTTGCTCCCTCTGGGTTTCAAGTTTTAATAAACCCAATTTCTAAACTCCAAGTTCACGCCAAGCCTTTCACTAGTTTTTGTGCCGAAACCAGGAATTAGCTCAGGTTCTCTTGACACTTGATCCAGATTCACTCAGTGGATCTGGTTTTGAGAAAACCCCAGATCAAGTGAGTTTCGTGGGATGGGGATGAGGAGTGGGGAGGGGAGCGTTGTTTATTAGAGCTACGTGCAGTTTCATCTGGTGGCTCTTTGATTTACAAACCGCAAGGAAGGCTAACCTGGTTTGGCTGGACATAGATGACACAGGAAATGGAGCAGGTTAGTTATACCCCGTGGTGTCCCTACTTACATTCCCTCTGCCCTCCATGGCCCTCCTGGTTGCATGTGGTTTTACCTTTGGAAGGGGGTCGAGGTAGATTCCCAAAGCCAGCATGGTTATCATAACCACCAGCGCTACAAAGAAACTTGCCATCTGAGGAAACAAAAAGAATAATTACAGTGGTAACCTGGCGTTTTTAAACCTTATGTCATTCCTTAAACTGGGGACCAATTAAATTGGGGCAACTACAGAGCGAATGGATTGAGCAGCAGGATGGGGGTCAGGATTCTGGGGTTTTATCTTAGTCCTGCCACTGATTTGCAGTGAGGGCTGGGGCGTGATACCTAATCTCTCTGCCCCTCAGTTCACTTGAGCTCTGTGCTTTTGCCCAAGACTTGTCCCTGGGACAGGCCCCCATTAAAAGTCACTGCTGTTGGTGCCAGATGAAACGAAAACAGCTAAATAGTGAAGAAGGGTCTGGCCTCACATGACCAGTGCCCACCTGAAGATCGTAAGGAGCAGGGAATTCTTCTCGGGGGACCCAGTGGAATGACCAGCATGTTAGACACAGGAGTGCCTGCTGGCATGGAGAAGAAGAGCTTTCACGCTGAATGCATTTAGTATTAGTGAAATCTCCTGGATTAGCAGCAATGGAGAACAAAGTGCTTCCCTTAGGCCTGATCCTGGGAGGTGCTGAGCACCCACAATGCCCAGTGCAGTCCCAGGGAGCTGCCTTCACTGAACAACCTTAAAGATCAACAGGTGCTTGCTCCACAGCATGGCAGCAAAAGTGCCAGTGCTAATGTGCCCCAACCCTGACGAGGAGGAACCCCACTCTGTGGGAGAGAGGGCAGTTCGGTCTTGGTGGCCCATGTGTCCTTGACCTCTCTGCTGAGTCTGTCAGCACGACAGCCAGTCAGGAGCATGGGTTTGGTGATGTAGACCCTTGCTCAGTGGAAAATGGATTGAGATTCACCAAACCCATCCCATACAGAGGCCATTAGAGACATCCATCAGATGGTAACAACTTCTAGCCAGATAGAGACCCAGTCTGGATTCCAGCTGGCACTCTGGGGAGTAACAGCTCTATGATCATCATTAATCATGTGAGCCAGCTAGCCCCTCAGAAAAACAGCCTTCAGGTTCAAATTCTGCTCTCAGTGACAATGGTGTCAATCTGGAGTGACTTCGCTAAAGTCAGTGGAGTTACTCTGGATTAGCAACAGTGGAGTCTGAATCTCTGGCTCTGAATTTTAGCAGAGAATGGCTCCACTGGACACATTCAGGTGCCCCTCTGTGGCCGTCTATACACTAATCGTGGAGGTGTCATCACGGTTGCTAGTGTGAAACTGGGCGCCAGGAAGAAGAAAGTAATAACCTGAGATTTTCCTCTAGCCCCGTCCACAGCTAGGGTTACAGACAGAGCACAGCAGATCACATGGATTTTGAAAAAGGATCCAAAGAAGTTACTGCAGCCCAGGGCAAGCATTTCCTATGGAGAGAAGAGGAAGGTGTTTGTCAGAGGAGGAAGGAAGCACCTAAGTTTCCTCTAGCAGCAATTAAAGGGAGGTGAGAGAAGTGGGTCACTGGGATTCCCCTCCTCTGCTTGGTGAGCGGCACTGTCTTTGCAAAGCCTCTGCCCTGCACACAGCAGTCATTCCTGCCCCTCCTCCTCACCCAGAGGATTGCTCCTTCTCCTCCCAGAGGCATTGCTGGATTCCCTAAGTTATGCCCATGATGACACATCAACTCCAGCCAGTGCCTGGCAACAAGAGACCCGCTGGATTTCTCTATAAAAACTAGGTCTTTAGGAAGTTTTAACAAGTTGGCAAATCCTTGCCATGCAAACATCAGAAACAAAACAATCATCACAGCCGTTAGCTTTTGTTTAAAGAGACATTATTCAGGAATATAGTCATCAGATCTTTCTGTCTCACAGGGTGTTACCATATTACAGAGTGAGCATCATTACAACACCTATACTATGTCGTCTCTAGCGACTATAAATACTCCCAAAAACTGGACAGGTGCTAGAGTGTTTTTTTGCAGGTGTATGTACTTTGTCTGAGTATTGAATAAAAGGTAACCAAATATCTAAGTATCTATCTGTCCTCTGCCTATTTCCTAGGTACGTAATTGGTGTGTTTCCCTAACCACAACCTCCCATTGTTGAAGGCCTCAGCAGCCAAGCAACTATTAGCAGAGCAGATGAGAGATTAATTCTTCATTTCCTCTTGTCTGACCATTTCTGCTGGGAAGCCCCAGGAGGATTACCAAAGGTTCATTTGGTAACAGAGAGCCAATGATTTGTGATATTTGGTTACAGCCAGGGCCGGCTCCAGGCACCAGCCCACCAAGCATGTGCTTGGGGCGGCACCTGGATGGGGGCGGCGCGGCGCGGCACTCCGGCCTGAGAGCGGGGCTGCGACTGGGCTCGCCGCTCTCCCTGCGGCGCTCCGGCCGCCGGGGAGAGTGGAGCCGCAGCGGGCTCGCCGCCTTCCCCCGGCGCTCTGGCCGCCAGGGAGAGCGGAGCCCCGGCCAGGCTCTCCGCCCTCCTCCCGGCACTCCGGCCAGTCGGGGAGAGCGGGGCCCCGGCCGGGCTCTCCGCCCTCCTCCCGGCGCTCCGGACGCCAGCGGAGCCGCGGCGGGCTCACCGCCTTCCCCCTGGCGCTCCGGCCGGTTGGGGAGAGCGGGCCCGTGGCCAGGCTCGGCGCCCTCCCCAGCCGCACTCCCCACCGGGGGCGGGCGGGGGGGAGGGGCGGCGGGAGGCTTTTTTGCATCAGGTGGCAAAAAAGCCAGAGCCGGCCCTGGTTACAGCTTGCATCCAGCACTCTCTGATGACTGGACACGTGCACCGTATATACATAAAATCTCCTCTTTCACTGCAGTTTCTCCAACATTTATCCCTATTCAATCGCTATGTATTTTTTAGCCTGATGGGTTTGAGATACCATTGAAACAGTATCTTAAAGACATTTTCTTTTATTGTGCTACAGACTGTGCTTGCTAGTCCTCCTTTCCAGATCAAACCCCATTCCTCTGGTGTCATTTGTCTGCTAGGTCAGGGGTTCTCAAACTGGGGGTCAGGACCCCTCAGGGGGTCATGAGGTTATTACGTGGGGGGGTCGCAAACTGTCAGCCTCCTCCCCAAACCCTGCTTCACCTCCAGCATTTATAATAGTGTTAAATATAAAAAAGTGTTTTTAATTTATAATGGGGGGTCGTACTCAGAGACTTGCTGTATGAAAGGGGTCACCAGTACAAAAGTTTGAGAACCACTGGTCTAGGTCCTTTCCCCAGCTGTTTCACCACTTCTGGATGATTCAGTGTTGCAGTGAGGCTGATAGCTGGACCCAGTTCCCAAATATCCTGCCTTAATTTGTGTCTGCGACCAGCTGCAGAGGCATTTTAAAAAGGAGGGAAAATGAGGAATAACAAACGTTTGGAATCCCAAATGAACCTAACATCTTTACAAGGGTGCGTTCTGCATGAGTCAGACAGGCAATAGTCTTCCCCTCCTTCGCACTCTGCCTGAAACACATGGCCGGAACAGAGAGCCGTGTGCTGATCAGGGGTGTGCCTTCTGTCGCACGTGCAACTGTTTCCTTGCATAGGTCTCGAGCAGATCAGGGAGCCCTGATATTAGGGTGCCTGGGAAAGGAGGCCTCCCGATGCGGTCAGTTGGGCGGAAGGAGAGAGAGAGGTGGGACTGTGGTGGAGGGAAAGCAAAGCAGGGGGATCACACCCCAAACTCCCCCCAATCCTGTACAATCTCCCTCTAGCCCACAGACAATCTGCATACAACAACAAACCAGTGCACTTAGCCCCGGATTCATGAGCAACCCTACCACTATGCAAGTCTGAGCGCAGGAGAGAGAGACACAAATTTCAAAGAAACAGAGTGTGTTTAAAAGCTCCCAACTTATTAAATAGGCTTCCATTTTCACATCCATTATACCCAGCAGCATCTTGACCAGAGGTGGGCAAACTACGGCCCTTGAGCTCCCGGCCGGGGAGGCTAGCCCCCGGCCCCTCCCCTGCTGTCCCTGCTCCCCCGCAGCCTCACCTCGCCGCGCCGCCAGCGCTCTGGCCCACTACTCCTGCCAGGCAATGCAGCGGTGTGTCTGGCTCCAGCCGGGCGGCGGGGCTGCGAGTTCCTGCTGCTCTGAGCAGCATGGTAAGGGGGCAGGGAGCGGGGCGGGGGGTTGAATAAGGGGCAGGGGATCCCGGGGGGCAGTCAGGGGACAGGGAGCAGGGGGTGGTTGGATGGAGTGGAGGTTCAGGGGGGGCAGTCAGGGTACGGGGAACGGGGGGGTTGGATAGGCATGGGAGTCCCGGGGGCACAGCCTCCCGGGGGGTGGGGGGGGGCAAGTGGGGCAATTTGCCCCAGGCCCCGCAGAGGCCCCACGAGCCCTGGCCAAGAATCCCTGCTAGAGGCGCCTTTTTAATTTTTACTCACCTGGCCGCGTTCCGGGTCTTTGGCGGCATTTCGGCAGTGGGGGGCCCTTCAGTTGCTCCGGATCTTCGGCGGCATTTTGGCGGCGGGTCCTTCAGTGCTGCCGAAGACGTGGAGCGAGTGAAGGACCTGCCGCCGCCACCGCAGACTCGGAGTGCCGCCCAGTGAGTATGTCCGCTCCCCCGTTTTGTCCCAGGCCCCCTGAATCCTCTGGGCGGCCCTGCCCGGGGGGGCCTGTCAGGGGGCAGGGGTGTGGATAGGAGTCGGGGCAGTCAGGGGACAGGGAGCAGTGGGGGTTGGATAGGCGGTGGGGTCCTGGGGGGGCTGTCAGGGGACAAGGACCAGGGGGAGTTGGATGGGTCAGAGGTTCTGAGGGGGGCAGTCAGGGAGCGGGAAGTGGGAGGGGGTGGATAAAGAGTGGGGGCCAGGCTGTTTGGGGAGGCACAGCCTTCCCTACCTGGCCCTCCATACGGTTTCGCAACCCCGATGTGGCCCTTGGGCCAAAAAGTTTGCCCGCCCCTGATCTTGACTATATCCTTTTAAATAAATGTTACCTGGTTGGGGTCTACGTCATAGCCATGTTTGGTTCCTAGGGTTCGTCCCATGGCCAGGTTGATCACGTAGCCCACAATGGCAAGTGAAAAAGCTGTGCCAACCATATCTTTCCACTTGCTCACCAGTGGGAGTGTGGGGACTGGGAAGCTGCAGCCAAAGAATAGAGGAGAAAGCTGTCAGGACATAGGTGTTTAGAGATGGAGCCAGTGGACCAGGATTTGACTTTATATATACAGGATTCACTTCACCCACTACTAAAATGCAGTCACCTCTGGGAGGAACACAGCAGCTGTTTAACAGTGCACAGCAGCACTGCGCAACTGTTCAGGAAAATGAGTGAAGAATGACCCATCCAAATGAAACTGCGGGGGAAATTTAGGTCAGTGGACTCCAGCTGGGATTTGGTCAGGATGCTGGGGCTTTTGCAAAAAGTGCCAGAGGATTTTAAATGATCCCAAGTGACCACATCTTTTGTTCTCTCTTTAATCTGAAAGACTGCACCTCCAAGCAACACAGCCCCCTCTAGTGCCATGCAGAGCCGTTGGCTCAGAACCGACCGAGAGAGGAGTGCCAGGAACTGCATCACCAACACCAAAGAATGAGAGCTCCTCAAAAATTTTCCAGTGGAAGAGTCAGGAAGTTTGACTAAATCGAAACATTTCACAGGAATGAGACAATGTCGATGAAATTTCATTTTGAAAAAAAATCAAAACGATTCAGTTTGATAAGGTTGAAACCATGTTTTGACTTTCTCATTTTGAAACAACTTTTTCATTTTGACTTTTATTGTACATGATATAGTATAATATGCAGTGTCGTTGTAGCTGTGTTGGTTCCCGGATATTAGAGAGACCAGGTGGGAGGTAATATTTTTTCTTGGCCCAACTTCTGTTGGGGAGAGAGATGAGCCTTTAAGCTTACACAGAGCTCTGCTTCAGGACTGAAGAAAAAAGAGCGTGTCTCTTCCACCAACAGAAGTTGGGCCAAGAAAAGATATTACCTCCCACCTTGTCTCTCTGATAGAATAATTGAAACACAACATTCCAATTGAACCTAAATGGAATATATCTCTACAAAGAATACCAATGTGATCCCCAGGCTTACAGAACTTACCGTGCTTTGCACATGCTGAATAATATCCTAGACACAATCCCAACTCTAGCCTTGTTTATTATTTCGACACAGGACTGGTGCTGTGTGTCCCTTGTAATTATAAGATTGTGCAGCGCAGTATTGTATGCTTTGCACAATTATAGCTTGGTAATTATATACTGCCCTTTATAATCCACTAATGCATTGACTCAGGTAAAGAAAGAAGGATTAGGAGACATTTTCCACTCCAACCTAGCCTAGATTCTGTTCTATTTTGGTTCTTATGCCTCAGCCTGCACAATGGTATCTGAGTGCAGTGCTGCAGGGCTATTGCTACTGCCTGGGGTTAGTCCTTATCCTAGGATATTGTAGGATGATTTACGAATGCTCAGGCAAATTAGTGCCCTCTTTGGATACCAATCACAAAAGACAGTCGCTCCCTGCTGTAGTTATTATTACTTGTTACAAGTAACTTGTATTATGGTAGCGCCTAGCGGCCCCAGCAGAAACTGTTGCCCCATAGTGCTGGGTGCTGCACAGACACAGGAAGGGAGGATTTTACATTTCCCAGATGGGAAACCAAGGCCTGGAAAGATAAAATGACTTGCCCAATGTCACTCAGGGAGGCTGTGGTAGAGCTGGGACGCAAACCCAGGTCTCCTGCGGTCACTGTACACACCCCACTGGAGACAAAGGTCACATTCAGCTCCTGCCTTGTGCAGAACCTGAACCAGGGTGGAACCCCTCTCTACCCCCTCGTAGTGCCCAGTGGTGCCTTTCTGCATGAGGCTGTTTGTTAGGGGCATAGATTTTGCTGAGGACAAGGCAATCACTCAGGGAGAGCTACGGAGGAACCTCAGTAAACAGGGCGAAGGTCAGTAATAAAATGGTGTCCCTTTCACTGAGTTCTCTATTTCAGCAGGCAGTGTCCTTCGTTATCCCTCACTTCTGTGGGGGTTGTATCCCAGATTGCAGCACGGGCTGGTAGGGGACTATCCCTGGTCCAGAAGGAATCAGCCCTTGGAAATGGATTCAGGCCTGCAGGCGCACTTACCCCATCTTAATCTTCCCAACGATTGGCATGTTGTATTTCTCAGGCATGTTCAAGCAGCCGGAGACCGCGGTAGCTACTATGACCTGAAATCACAGAGAGTAAAGGAGCTGTAAGGGGAAGCAGCATTGTCAGATCCTTACGCAGCGTTGCACGGACTTAGCTGTGCGGGATGGTGAGATAGTGGCTAATGCCTACTACAGACGAGAACGATACCTGTAAAGCCAAATTCAGCCCTGGATCAAGCGGGAGAAACATCCATCCGCTTCAATGGGTGTTATGTCCGTTTATGTCACAGATTAGTTTACCCCCATAGACATTAAAGGAGTGCACTGGCAATCCAAAATATGAGGGAGAAACAATGCGGGGGGGGGGGTTCTCCTCCTCTTGAGAATATAATAATACTTGGGCTTCCCTATCCCCTTTCATCACAGGATATCCAAGCACTTGATGAGTATTACTGGAGCCACACAAGACAAGGTTGATCAGTCACGTCATCCCCATTTTGGAGAACTGAGACAGTGCCCTAAAATAGCAGCGAGCTGGGATAGTGAGGAATAGAACCCAAAGTTCCTGACCCCTAGTTTCCTGTCCTAAAATCTCGGTAACACTCCCTCCCCCATGGAAGCTTGTGGTCATTCTACACATGCTCTGAGGGGAGACTTAGCCCGTATATGGTTGAGAGAGAGCTCACAGCAGGAATGTGGCTGGCAAGGCCTCTGCAGATATGAACCTAACCCGCTGTGGCTCTGTGGGGGCTGGGGAGATGTATAGTTTGTCATGGTTTCACTTAGAGGTGAACCACAACAGGGTGACTGAATCCGTCACACACCCACCTGGGATTTGGGGGTCCCCGAGCCAAATGTTCTGACTCAGGCCCAACCCTCGTTCTGACATGAAATTCAGTGGGGTCAGCAGCTTCTCTCGGAGGTTCTGGAGCTGCTGAATTTCTGAAACTTAAGCCAAACTCAGGGGCCCCGGTGTCCCGTCGCCCTTGAATTGTGCACCCGGTCAGTGCAGGGTGTAAAAGTCAGAGCAGGGTGTAAAAGGCAACCAAATCAGAAGTGTAGTGCTCTACACCCACTTCGTCCTGGTGTAAATGACCATGTGAAGCAGGCACTGGTGCACTGGGCTCAGTGGTGCGAGCCCCCCTGAACCGAAACCAAAAAATCTAATTAGAGTGACACTGCCGGTGCCTCCTGCTTCCCCAAGCATCCAAGCCATGCAGGTGTCCTGAGTCCGACATCATGCCTCACCAGGTGTCAAAGCAAGGGTGCTTTGAAATCTAGGCCCTTTCCCTGCCTGTCCTAGATAGGCACCTTCCTGCAAAGGCTGGGAAGAGATGAGGGGAAAAGTCTCTTTCAGGGAAAGGTTGTTTCCTCTCTAATGGACAGAGGATGACAGAGCTCAGGTGTCACTTACTATGACAATCTCCATGGGGATGGGCACCCGGATCTTCTTCATGTATTTCATGTTGAGCTCTTTCACAATAATAAGGAGCACAGTGCTGATCAGGGCGAAGATCAAGGAGGCCACGTTGGTCTTGGGGAGATTTTTGCAAATATCAATAAATGTCTAGAGGTGGGAGAAGGGACAGCCGTCAGCAAAATGTTGAGAAGGGCTACTTGGAATTCCAGTGGGCAAAGCAGCGAACACCCCCCCCAGCCCACTCTGGCCTCTCCATGGACATCTCTGAGCCACAGGTGCTGGAACTAGGGGTGCTGGAGGTGCTGCTGCACCCTCTGGCTTGAAGTGATTTCCATCATATCCAGGGTTTACAGTTTGGTTCAATGGCTCTCAGCCATTCCGTTCCAGCCCCCCTGCTCTGAGCATATGAAACAGGCACTGGGGAATGAAACAAGCACCAGAAATCCCAAGACAGCCTGCTTCTGTGTCTGGCTACTTCAGTTACGCAGCCAAACTTCCAGGTGCATAGGACCCGCGGAAGTCAATGGAAAGGACTATGGATCGGCCCCAGAGAGGGGCGGGGCCATCTCCTCAAGTTCACGTAAAGCACATCTCCACTGACTTCAGTGCAGCTACCCCATTCATAGCCGTTGAGGATCTGGGCCTATATATTTAAAAACATTCAGTGCCCTTACCCATGCCCCTAATGACATCTTTGATTATTGAAACTCAAAGCATTTGAAAAAAACCCGCTCATTTATGTTCCATCGTTAGTGCTGATTGCATCCTTTTTTGTGTTATTTCGCTCATCTGGGACAGTGAAAATAGATTCACCAGGGCCTGATTCCCCTCTCATACCAGTCTTATGCCACGGTCACTCCATTGCCATATATCAGTCAGAGGCGGATGAAATGTGGATCAACCCCATATGGTTCTCTTTTTTTTTTCCCTAGTCCCTAATTCTCATCCACTTCCCCAGTGCTGCAGCACCTGACTTGCAAAGAATGCTGGGAAATGTTTAAATCCAGACGGAATACCTGCGTTCATTGGAATACTAAAAATCATGGAGGTGTCTCTAGGGATTGTAGGTTTGGATTTTCCTGCATCGGCCCCAGGGACGCTCTGACATGCCCGACTCTCTGCTGACTCATCTGATTCTGTGATTCCAAACCTAAACAGGCTAAGGTCAATCCAGCAGTGTCGCCTCAGAGGAACTGCCAGGCTGGACCAGACCAGGAGACCATTTAGTTCAGTGTCCCATCTCTGACAGTGGCCAGCACCAGATGGATCAGAGGAAGGCGCAAGAGGTCATATTTATGGGATAACCTGCAGCCACGGGTAGTTTCCCCTGACCCCTAATAGCTAGAGGCTGGCTCGTGCCGTAAAGCAGGAGGGCTAATATTCCTTCCAAGACTCCCTCAAGACCCATCAATGGAAATAATTAAAAACGATCAGGCCTCAGGTCTGATTGTGGTTTTATTTATGACAATAGCGGCACAAGGGACCCTGGGTACAAGCTGAGAGTGCTGGGAATGGAGCGGACTGCCATGTGCTTGCACCCTCTCAGCCCTCTGCTCATTTGATTTAGGATTCATTAAGTAACGTCCCCATGTATTTGCTGATGCAGTGTCTGCAGCGTGCTAGCCCCTGGGCCGAGGTGTGGAGAGAAGGTCCCTACCCCAGCGAGCTCACTTACATAGACGATGGCCAAGGGCCCAGTGTAGGCCGGGATCGTCAAGCCAAAGACATATTTGAGCACCGAGATGAGGATCTGGAGCCCTGCTGCAGTCATGAAGCCCCGGATGAAGGATTCCGAGAGGTAGATGGCAACGAAGCCAAACTGCACGAATCCCAGACAGATCTAAGGATGGACGGACACACGCATCACAGTGAAAACGTACTGGAAACAGCCCAGACCCCGTCCCCAGGGGCCATCACAGAGATCATTAACGGAGAGCTGCTGCACACGACAGGCTGGCCCCTGCAGTGTGGGGCAGCCACATGGCGCTGGGCACTGGGGCGGTCTGGAGACAGAGCCAGCGTAACTAGCCCAGGGAGAGTCATGCCAGGCTGGGAGCATGCTCAGGTGGCAAAGAGCCAATACAGAGGCTAGGGGAGTGTGGCTGGGATGCCATTTTGTTCCCTTGGGGCCACTAGTGTCGCCCGGTGAGTGCTCTAATCAATGACTATCTCTGCTCACAGGATTGGGAGAGTGCACAGGGTGAACTTTGCACCATCTTGGCAACTGCATCCTCCCCCCAGCCCTGCACCATGAGCCAGACGCCCGCTCTGAACACAGGCAGTGGAAACACAAACTATGCCCAGGGCCGGTGCAACCACCAGGGCGCCAAGTGGTTGGGGGCGCCAAAAAGCGGTGCCCTGGCTCGGCAGGGAGGAGCCGCCTTCCGGAGGCACCGGAGAGCCAGAGCGTCGGCTTGCGGGGGCGGCGAGCCCCAGCCATGGAGGAGCCGGCGTGGCGCAGGGGGGCAGCAGCCCTGCAAAGGCGGCGGCACTGCTAGCTGGGTCTAGCCGGGCCCCCCGCTCCGCCTGCCCAGGCTGCGGCCTGGCGCCCCCCCACCCCCAGGGGCTCCTGCAAGCTGCAGCAGATGCATGTGGGCGCCGGCCCCTGTGCACCCCTCAGGTCCCCCCTTGTCCCACTCGGGCTCTGCAGCTCCCCGGTATGTGAGTTGCCACCACTGCTGCCCCTCCCGAAGCTCCCCGCTCTCGCTGCCTCAGCACTCTGCAGGGGAGGGGCTGTGCATGCGGCAGTGTGTTTTGCCTCCACGTGGAGCCAGCGTCTGACCAGCATGGGCATGGTAAGGGGAGTCACGGGGGGGCAGTCAGGGAGCAGGGGGAGGGTTGGATGGGTCAGGAGTTCTGCGGGGGAGGTTGTCAGGGGGCAGGGGTGTGGAGAGGGATTGGAGCAGTCAGGGGACAGGGAGCAGGGGGGGTTAGGTTGGGAGTTCTGGGGGTCCTGTCAGGGGGTGGGGAGTGGTTGGATGGGGCGTGGGAGTCCCGGGGGTTTGTCTGGGGGTGGGGGCTGTGAATAAGGTTTGGGGCAGTCAGGGGACAGGTAGGGGGTGGAGTTCTGGGGGGCAGTTAGGAGCAGGGGTCCCAGGAGGGGCAGTCAGGGGACAAGGAGCAGGGGCGAGTTGGGGGTTCTGAGGGGGGCAGTCAGGGGGTGGGAAGTGGGAGGGAGTGGATGGGGGTGGGGCTAGGGCAAGGCTCTCCCCCCCGTCCTGTTTTTTTATTGTTGAAATATGGTAACCCTAGGTGAGTGGGAAGCCGGGGGCGCATGGGGGTTGGCGCCCACATGCATCCGCTGCAGCCTGCAGGAGATCCCCGGGGGGGCAGGCCGCAGCCTGGGCAGGAGGGGCGAGGGGTGCAGCCGCTCCCTGCTAGTGGCGCCGCCGCCTTTGCAGGGCTGCTGCCCCCCTGCACCATGCCGGCTCCTCCATGGCTGGGGCTCGCCGCCCCCGCAAGTGGGATGCTCTGGCTCTCCGGTGCCTCCGGAAGGTGGCTCCTCCCTGCCGAGCTGCTGCAGCGGCCCAAGCCCAGCAAAGCCAGTGAGTGGACTCGGGGCGGGGGCCGCCAGGGTGTGGTGGAGAGGGCTCGCCGGGGGGGCTGTACTGGGACCTGTGTTGTTTAGCATACTGATAAATGATCAGGAAAAGGGGGTAAACAGTGAGATATCAAAGTTTGCAGCCGATACAAAATGATTCAAGGTAGTTAAGTCCAACGCTGAGGGCAAAGAGCTACAATGGGATCTCACCAAACTGGATGACTGGGCAACAGAATGGCAGATGAAATTCAATGTTGATAAATGCAAAGTAATGCGCATTGGAAAACATAATCCCAACGATACATACAAAATGATGGGGTCTAAATTAGCTGTTACCACTCAAGAAAGAGATCTTGGAGTCATTGTGGACAGTTCTCTGAAAACATTTCTATGACTCCGTGGCCTTGGAAGGGGCAGGACTCTGCAAAGTGGACTGGCCAGAGGACTCTATGGTTGGAATAGGCCAAAAGACAGTTGGGGAAACTGAGGCAAAAGTCGCTGCAGCACCACAGCCATCCAGGAGGGGGCATGTTGGGCTGGCAACTTTTTCACAGGATCCATGCTCTAGAACAGGAGTGTCAAAGTCCAGAACTGAAGGGCACTAGCAGAGCTGTGTATGTGGAACCCTTCTCTAGAATAGCAGGGATGCTGTATGCCAGAACTGAGGATCACTGTCAGAGCTGTGAGGGGAACCCAACTCTAAGATAGCCAGGGATGCTGCATGCTGGGATTGAGGGGCGTTGCGTAAGCTGAGAGGGGAAGTTCCCACAGGATCTGCATGAAAAAATGGTCTCACAAGCTCTACAATCTTAAAAGAAAAAAGAGAAGGCAAAAAGGAGCCAAGACTGCAAGATGGCTGGAGGAAATGCTTTTGTAAATACTCTGTTCCTGCCTGCTCCTCTCACTCAGTGCTTGACAGTCATGGACAATCATCCACAGGCACCCAGGGCTCAAAATAAACCCGGCCCTTTTAACCAGAAGCCGGTAACAGAGCTTTCTTTAGAAAATGCAGATGTGGAATTTGGCCTTTCCTTAGCTGTGCTGCAGTCAGCCCTATATGCTCTGGTGTGATCCAGGCCCTGCTTGGCTACCTGATGGCTGTTAGACAACCATAGACATGTTCATGTTCACTTTCGTAACTATTGTCAGAGGATTGTGAGCTTCATGGACATGGGATGGGGGGTAAGGGGAAAGGACAGAGCAAAGCTGAATACAATAGGGAGAGGAAAACTTCTCCACATACATAAGAGGATCATAGTAGTTCATGATGTAATGAAACTGAGTCCAAGCTGCAAAGTTGAGATTCAGAGCAGAAGTTTCCCAACGTTCATGTGTACTTGGATCAGGAGTTCTGGCTTAGGCCCATTTCTCTACTGGATGTAGTACCTCAGAGAGCCATAGTACCTCAGAGAGCATGTAAGAGAATGAAGCCATAGTATCCATAGTGCGGTTTCTATACTGTGCTCCGTTCCATAGTAAAAATTACTTACCCATGTCAGGCTACATTTGATCTTTACAAAAAAGGCCAATGCATCATCCTTACACTGCACTTTATGCATTACCTTAGATCTTAAATACCATTTAAATGGGAGGCATTTTAGGAGGCATATAACAAGCCCGTGAGAAAGACTGAATGGGATGGAGAAAGAAGCTATTCTGTAGGGAGAGATTTATAGCCATCAGGGTGATGTGTAACCCTGTAAAAACCTAGACAGGTTAGCGAGACTTGACGGCCAATAATGGCACTAGGGGGAAGGAGAATAGGTGTAGGGGAGTCCTGGCTGATGGGGGAAACCCCACGCTCACCATAAAAATACGGCTCAGTTAGGAAGTGGGGCAGCTGGAGCAATGGGTTAATACTGCAGGCCTGTACCACTACAGACCTCAGGTTAAAGCCTATCGAAAGCACCTGAGTGTGGTGGTTTCAAGTTGCATCTCTGAACCTTTATCTAGGACAGACACTGTACAATCCCAGCTTTGGCTCTGGGCTGGAGGAGCAGGGCCTAAACGAGGCTCAGACCTGAGGTGCATTGGCAGAACGGTGTGGCACACATTCACCCAGGACCTGCCACAACCAACCCTGCCTGCCAGTGCTATTTGCCCTACACTTCCCCTCACAGTGAAATGTGCTTCATTGAATCTCATTTAAAGACATAACCTTGCGTCAAGGCAGAGGGAAGTTTGTGTGGTAGCCGGACACTACAAAATGTAAAGGACATTTTTGCCTGGCTTGCTTCCAGCAGGGCCCTTTTGCTCAGATTGCTACAGACAACAGGGGGCAAATCCCCCTTTTCAGGCCACAGTATTTGCTTATACAACGTGACCTGAGTTAGGATTATGCAAACCTGCAGCACTCGCTTTGTTTATGCCATGCCAAGGCAAGAGGCTGAAACTTTCAGAGCAGAAACCACTGCTGCGGCCGGTCAGAGGAAGCTGCCTCTCACTTTTGTGGGGGAAGAGGGAGGGAATGGGGTGTGCTACATTCATATTACTTTTGTTGTTATAATGGGTGCAGGATTAACGACATTATAGTATGTGGACTGAAATTACATGGAGGACAGACGACTGGAGCGAGTTCCTGCCCAACCTTATATATTGCAGTATGTCATGCCACAGACGCAACTAACTTGGGGCACTTAAAAATGAGTTAATGTGACTAAATACAATAAATACTTTAATGTAATCGATACACCTCATTATGCCAGCTTTACTTAATTGTATCATCTTATAGTACAGGGCATTTACTTCTGCTGTGTGCTAGTGGGAAAGGAGAATTGGAACCAGTGTTTTCACATTGTTAGAGTACAGGACTGCTCCGCTTTCATTTCACCGTGTAACCTTAGGTGAGTCATTTAGACCCTGATCCTGCAAAGCACTTGAGCACCTGCTCAAAGTATAGGAGAAATTGTACTGGCATCAGCAGGGATAGGGTTAGTCCACTGCCTAAGTGCTTTGTTGAACTGGAGTCTTAGTCTCTGTATCTAAATTGTCCCATCTGTACCCTGGGAAATAATTCCCCTTACCTAACTTTGAAAGAGGCGTTATGAGACTAAACTAGCTCTTTGTGACTCATCCGGAGATACTTAGTGGAAAGTATGGCCCCCGGGCCAGGTAATATATTATTTTTATCTCCATATACATGTGTAAAGCCCTTAGCATCAGGAACTAATGTTTATTATATTCGTATTTATATTCTAAAGAATCATCTGTAAACTCTAGTCCAGGGGTAGGAAACCTATGGCACGCGTGCCAAAGGCGGCACGCGAGCTGATTTTCAGTGGCACTCACACTGCCCAGGTCCTGCCCACCACTCCAGGGGGCTCTGCATTTTCATTTAATTTTAAATGAAGCTTCTTAAATATTTTGAAACCTTATTTACTTTACAAACAACACTAGTTTAGTTATATATTATAGGCTTATATAAAGAGACCTTCTAAAAAGGTTAAAATGTATTACTGGCACGCGAAACCTTAAATCAGAGTGAATAAATGAAGACTCAGCACACTACTTCTGAAAGGTTGCTGAGCCCTGCTCTAGTACTTATACTCCTACGTTTAATGGTTGCACAGCTCCCAAACCATCATTAAAGAGAGACAGAAGGATCAAGGGGTAGAGCAGGACATTGTCAAGTTGCACTCCAAATACATGATCAGCTTGAAGGATTTTTTGTCAATCCATAACCCACCTAATTCTTAAGGTAAGAGTTACCCTAGGCACGCCTCTGCACATCTCTCCCTTGCTGTTTCCCTGTCAAATGGGATGACACTTACCCTATCTCACTGCAGATGGGTGCTTGTGAGAATCAGAGGACTTGATCCAAAAGCCATTGATGTCAGTGCATCTCCATTGACTTCAGCAGACATTGGATTGAGCAAACTAACTACTGTTTGTTGAAGGGATATGAGCGGGACAAGATTGCATTTGTCAAGGCTGCAGAGAATGAGGGGCGGGCGGGAGATCAGGCTGGAGCAGGGAAGAGGAACTGGCAGGAACTAACGAAAGCCCTGATCCCACCACAGTTCTAAGCCCAGAGGCTGAGGTCTGCTCACCCACAGCTCACTGCAGGATTGCAGCCTATGTAGTGTTAACAAAATGAAGATGAAACATGCTCTATTAAGCGCCAAGTCTTATTAGAAGTCTGGCTGGGAGCTGCTCTTTAATTTACATTAGCCTGATTAAGATAATTATGTGCTATGTGGAATGTTACTTTGTTTCATGCCCACTGCAAACAAGGCCGAATCCCGGGAGAGTTGAAGGTACTCTACCACTTCAGAAACCGTGAGGGGTCCACACAAAGCCGTGCAGGCAGGGGAGAAACAAAAGGTTACTTAGCAAACTCCCCCACCACTAAAGACTTAATGAAACCTCAACATTTTCTCTATTCCTTTCTAAACAAATCAATGGGGACATTTTTGGGAACATTCTGTTGCTCTTGGCTTAAGGCGGAATGCTGTGAAAGTGGTGATTATGGTTTCTACACTTCTTAATCTTCCCCTTTGAAACATGACAGTTCCTGCACAGTTAAATGGTGCTGCAACTTGGTGTGTCTGAATCAGTAAGGGAGGTGGTCTGCCTCCATCTCCAAGGCCTTGCCTACCTGCGATTGCAGACATTGTTGCAACTGCATTGGTGCAAACCCCTAGTGTAAATAAGCAAAATGTCAATCAGCCACAGTGCATTGGGTGCAGCTCACTCTCTGCTTGAAACCACATCAACCTGCATTGGTGCAAATGGCAGCTTGGCCCAGAACTTAGTGTGTTAACCACTAGGTTCCCCCACACAAAGGTGCTTCCAACACCACCTAAACTATGAGATCACCATTTGGATTAGACGTCCATGTGGGTCTTCAACGTGCCGATCTCTGCTGCTGAAGGGTGAGTGCGGATAGGAATCACTGGTGTAACAGATACAACAGTCCTACTGTTGAGGGCTCCTGGCTGGTTCAATTACCAATGGTTCGTCTCTATTTTAGATTCAGCCTGATACTTCAAGGGACAAGGGGATTTCAGGGGAAAAGCTATGTCATTGCAGCTTTCTAAAGCCACACAGGTAGCTTGTGAAAGTTGACTTTGGGGTGGTAGTCTCCCTACTTGAGAGCTGCCACTCCAAGCACAACAGGTTTCTTCTCAAAGCCAGCCACGTGGTAGCACAAAGGAGAGATGCACTTGATTAAAGGCTTCTTGCTACCTAGCTCAGTGGGGGTGGGGAGTGTCAGGTTCAAGGGGAACCTCCTGTCACGGAAGTGGCAAATCCTGCTGGATATTTAGGCAGACCCCTAAACAGTTTATGGAAGGAAATAGACAAAGTTAATTGACACAGGCTTCGTACAGAAAGGAGGGCACCAGGGAGGGGAGATGAGGGCTGGTTGGAAAAATGTGGGTTTTTTCCTGTTTTGGCAAAAATTTGTTTTGATGGAAATTTTTTGACTAGCTCTAGTGAGGACCCAGGTGTGGAAATGACTGATGGCAGGGAAGAGATGAACCTCTTCCCAGCATTTATACATTCATGTTAGAATATTAAATAAAGACCGGGAAAAAATCTGCAATCCCATTTTTATTAGTTTCAAAACAAGAGCAGGTTTTATTTTTTATCAGTAATTTAATTTTAGTACATCTGTTGCAAAAAAAAACAGTGTGCACATAAACAGTTTGGTAAGAAGGAAAGTACAAGAATCAGTTTAATTATTTAGTGTTTTCCAAGATGACATTTCATTGTACCGTTCCTTATTCCTATACATTCTTCACCAAGAATAGAGAGAGCACCTTCCATTCCAATGTATTACTTAGCAGACATCTATGGAACAGTGCAGCTGAAAGAGGTTTTAGCTTGTTTCCAGCATTGCATTGCCTGTGTTAGTAGTACATGAAGTGGCTTTCACCCTATTTGCACTTGGGGATAGCACCTGGATCAGGTGCCCCTTCTTGGCAACTGTTTGTTTAATAACGGCAACTTTAGTGAAAGGGAACATTTTTGCAATAGCCTAAAAGAAGGATACTTAATCCTGGTCTACATTAGCACTTTCTGGGAAATCTCCCTCTGGTGCAAACCCCTGGGTGGTAACAATGATGAGTGCACTAGTGCAAAGCATGCGGGGTTAGATGACATGGTGGTAAAAATGCCAATGGCCTGTCTACACTTAGGCTGCCATCATTACTAGGGCAACGGGTGGGTGATTTCCTGAAAAGTGCTGGTGTAGACCAGGGCCGGCTTTAGGCCAATTCCACCAATTCCCCCGAATCGGGCCCCGCGCCTAAGAGGGCCCCACGCCCAGTGGCAGGGCTGCCCAGAGTGGGGGACAAGTGGCAGAGAATCCCTTCCCTGGCTAGAGGCGCCTTTTTAAATTTTACTCACCCGGCAGTGCTCTGGGTCTTTAGCAGCACTTTGACGGCGGGTCCTTCAGTGCCGCCGAAGACCTGGAGCAAGCGAAGGACCCGCCGCCAAAGATTAGGAGCACGGCCCGGTGAGTACAAGCCCCACGTGGTTTTTTCATTTTTTTTTTTTTTTTTTTAGGAAGTGCGGGGCCCCGTCGAAACTGTTGGAATCGGGCCCCGCACTTCCTAAAGCCGGCCCTGGTGTAGACACAGCTTTAGCGTGCTAGGGACCTTTCCAGTAAAGTGCAGAGTGTTCTCGGCTCCACCTGATTGGAAGGGAACTGGAGTCATTCTGCACCATACAGAAACAAGCTAGGAACGGAAAACTAAAGATGAAAAGAGAAGAATCACACCTTTTCTTAAGATTTACTTTTTCTTAAAGCTGCAATTCATCATTCTGGCACCACGATCACATAGTGCCTCATGGAGCTTACCAAAGAGAGCTTCCATTGACCTCCGCTCAGCACCTTGCAGATCGGTGCTTGAGTGTTTTGAGAATACATATAACGATCCATTTGGATGAAATTCGCCCATGTAGAGGGCTGGGACAAGGTGTAGGCACCACTTAAATCCTAATTAAATTCCTACTTTAGTGGGACTTAAGCCCTCCAGATAGGACTTGGGTGGTGCCTAAGCCTTGCACTGACTCTTTCCACTGGGGTGAATTTTGTGGTACAGTAAAGGAGTGGGGTTATGAAAGGAGATGGATTTTTCCAGAAAATAAATCTTTATTTTCTGGCCATTTCCACAGTTTTTCCATGTTGTGCTTGTTCTGTGTCTCCTTAACATTCCCTCCCCCAAGCTCCATCCCATAGCATTTCCCTTTAATATTAGCATGTATCTAATGGCTGCAGGTGAAGGTAGGGAGATGAGTTGGTGTGAAGATCAGAGGCTTTTTCCATTGCTCCAATTCTCTTCTGCCATTTCAAGTTTCCCTTTACTTTTTGGCAGGCTTTGTATCTGCTGACAGCAGCCTCATTGCTTTTCATCTCTATGCAAATTACCATCCACAATAACCTAGTTCCAGAACACAGTGCAATGTCAATAAGTAGCTGTTTTGTATACCCCAAGTCACTGCCATCCCATGAGTCACCTCAATAGCTGCTCCTCTCCCCATTTCTTTTGCTCAACAGCTCATGGGAGTTTGCATGAGGCTCTGGGAGCTTGTTGATATCAGAGTTCTGAATCAGCTGGTAGAGAAACTCCACTTGTTTCTCATAGCCCTCAATTGAGATCCTCTCATTCAAGCCATGGACTCTGTTAAAGTGAGAAGAATATTTTTCATTACAATATGCATGAGCCACCTACATGGGAACAGCAAACCCAGTCCAGACTGCTGATTCCCCAGTTCTCTTTATAAAGGCTCGGGAATGTCAGGACTTAAGTAGGAAACAGTGTGAGACAAATAAAAAAAATCTACAGAACAATGGACTCCAAGCAAGATCTTTTCCCGAGGGCAGCACAAGTGGCTTACTGATTCTAAGGCCAGAGCACAGTGGGTAAGACCATGGAGTGGGTAGACAGGGCAGGAAAGTGGAAGTATAGCAGGCACTGTCGGTCCCTGCATTAACATACCACAGGCCCTTTAGGTCAGAGTGCAGAACAGCTACCTGAACACTCTGCTCCTATTTCAGTTCCACTCGCATGGAAGATAAAATTGATGCGCTAGCAAGTGAACCAACTCCTAGCATGGTCAATACTTTTGTATTCACATAACTCCCAGCTTTAAAGGGTTAATCGACTGGCAGTATCACGTTTGCGCCGGCATGTGGACATGCATATTAAATAAGGGCTTCACACTAGAACCAAACCTTTCAGAACCCAGAATTGTATTTGTGATCCAGCCAACCCTGCAAGTTCAGCTGTCCCACTGGAAGGAATGTTTGAACCAGGTCCTGTCTACATTTTAAACAGAGAAGAACAGGGGCTAACTCTCTCCCATAGCAGTTCTCACCCATTATGTATGCAGCGGGACTCCGCAGGAAATGGGTGGCTTTTGTGATTCTGAGGCACCCATACTGCCACACCACGGTATACAAAGTTGGGTTTCATTCTCTAGGCCAGCACATGCTCTAGGCCATGAGGAGGGCTTTAAACTAGGTTCGACGGGGACAGGTGAGCAAAGCCCACAGGTAAGTGGGGAACATGGAGACCGGGGAGATGGGTCGGAAACGAGAGGGAGTGTGGGCTATATTGGCAGAGAGAAAGGAGAGTCAGGACAAAACTGGGAGGAAAGATCAAACCAGTATCTTAGATGCCTATATACAAATGCGAGAAGTATGGGGAATAAGCAGGAAGAACTGGAAGTGCTAATAAATAAATACAACTATGACATTGTTGGCATCACTGAAACTTGGTGGGATAATACACATGATTGGAATGTTGGTGTGGATGGGTACAGCTTGCTCAGGAAGGATAGACAGGGGAAAAAGGGAGGAGGTGTTGCCTTATATATTAAAAATGTACACACTTGGACTGAGGTAGAGATGGACATAGGAGACGGAAGTGTTGAGAGTCTCTGGGTTAGGCTTAAAGGGGCAAAAAACAAGGGAGATGTCATGCTAGGAGTCTACTACAGGCCACCTAACCAGGTGGAAGAGGTGGATGAGGCTTTTTTCAAGCAACTAACAAAATCATCCAAAGCCCAAGATTTGGTGGTGATGGGGGACTTCAACTATCCGGATATATGTTGGGAAAATAACACAACCGGGCACAGACTATCCAACAAATTCTTGGACTGCATTGGAGACAACTTTTTATTTCAGAAGGTTGAAAAAGCTACTAGGGGGGAAGCTGTTCTAGACTTGATTTTAACAAATAGGGAGGAACTCGTTGAGAATGTGAAAGTAGAAGGCAGCCTGGGTGAAAGTGATCATGAAATCATAGAGTTTGCAATTCTAAGGAAGGGTAGAAGGGAGAACAGCAAAATAGAGACAATGGATTTCAGGAAGGCAGATTTTGGGAAGCTCAGAGAGCTGATGGGTAAGGTCCCATGGGAATCAAGACTGAGGGGAAAAACAACTGAGGAGAGTTGGCAGTTTTTCAAAGGGACGCTATTAAGGGCCCAAAAGCAAGCTATTCCGCTGGTTAGGAAAGATAGAAAATGTGGCAAAAGACCACCTTGGCTTAACCACGAGATCTTGCACGATCTAAAAAATAAAAAGGAGTCATATAAAAAATGGAAACTAGGACAGATTACAAAGGATGAATATAGGCAAACAACACAGGAATGCAGGGGCAAGATTAGAAAGGCAAAGGCACAAAATGAGCTCAAACTAGCTACGGGAATAAAAGGAAACAAGAAGACTTTTTATCAATACATTAGAAGCAAGAGGAAGACCAAAGACAGGGTAGGCCCACTGCTTAGTGAAGAGGGAGAAACAGTAACAGGAAACTTGGAAATGGCAGAGATGCTTAATGACTTCTTTGTTTCGGTCTTCACCGAGAAGTCTGAAGGAATGCCTAACATAGTGAATGCTAATGGGAAGGGGGTAGGTTTAGCGGATAAAATAAAAAAAGAACAAGTTAAAAATCACTTAGAAAAGTTAGATGCCTGCAAGTCACCCGGGCC
The DNA here is from genome assembly GCF_027887155.1 of Malaclemys terrapin pileata. Taxonomy (NCBI): domain Eukaryota; kingdom Metazoa; phylum Chordata; order Testudines; family Emydidae; genus Malaclemys; species Malaclemys terrapin. The sequence goes on along the minus strand of NC_071508.1, from coordinate 20,811,565 downwards.
TGATGAAATGCATCCTAGAATACTCAAGGAGCTAATAGAGGAGGTATCTGAGCCTCTAGCTATTATCTTTGGAAAGTCATGGGAGACAGGAGAGATTCCAGAAGACTGGAAAAGGGCAAATATAGTGCCCATCTATAAAAAGGGAAATAAAAACAACCCAGGTAACTACAGACCAGTTAGTTTAACTTCTGTGCCAGGGAAGATAATGGAGCAAGTAATTAAGGAAATCATCTGCAAACACTTGGAAGGTGGTAAGGTGATAGGGAACAGCCAGCATGGATTTGTGAAGAACAAATCATGTCAAACCAATCTGATAGCTTTCTTTGATAGGATAACGAGCCTTGTGGATAAGGGTGAAGCGGTGGATGTGGTATACCTAGACTTTAGTAAGGCATTTGATACGGTCTCGCATGATATTCTTATCGATAAACTAGGCAAATACAAATTAGATGGGGCTACTATAAGGTGGGTGCATAACTGGCTGGATAACCGTACTCAGAGAGTTGTTATTAATGGTTCCCAATCCTGCTGGAAAGGCGTAACGAGTGGGGTTCCGCAGGGGTCTGTTTTGGGACCGGCTCTGTTCAATATCTTCATCAACGACTTAGATATTGGCATAGAAAGTACGCTTATTAAGTTTGCGGATGATACCAAACTGGGAGGGATTGCAACTACTTTGGAGGACAGGGTCATAATTCAAAATGATCTGGACAAATTGGAGAAATGGGCTGAGGTAAACAGGATGAAGTTTAACAAAGACAAATGCAAAGTGCTCCACTTAGGAAGGAAAAATCAATTTCACACATACAGAATGGGAAAAGACTGTCTAGGAAGGAGTACGGCAGAAAGGGATCTAGGGGTTATAGTGGACCACAAGCTAAATATGAGTCAACAGTGTGATGCTGTTGCAAAAAAAGCAAACATGATTCTGGGATGTATTAACAGGTGTGTTGTGAGCAAGACACGAGAAGTCCTTCTTCCGCTCTACTCTGCTCTGGTTAGGCCTCAGCTGGAGTATTGTGTCCAGTTCTGGGCGCCGCATTTTAAAAAAGATGTGGAGAAATTGGAAAGGGTCCAAAGAAGAGCAACAAGAATGATTAAAGGTCTTGAGAACATGACCTATGAAGGAAGGCTGAAAGAACTGGGTTTGTTTAGTTTGGAAAAGAGAAGACTGAGAGGGGACATGATAGCAGTTTTCAGGTATCTAATAGGGTGTCATAAGGAGGAGGGAGAGAACTTGTTCACCTTAGCCTCTAAGGATAGAACCAGAAACAATGGGTTTAAACTGCAGCAAGGGAGGTCTAGGTTGGACATTAGGAAAAAGTTCCTAACTGTCAGGGTGGTTAAACACTGGAACAAATTGCCTAGGGAGGTTGTGGAATCTCCGTCTCTGGAGATATTTAAGAGTAGGTTAGATAAATGTCTATCAGGGATGGTCTAGACAGTATTTGGTCCTGCCATGCGGGCAGGGGACTGGACTCGATGACCTCTCGAGGTCCCTTCCAGTCCTATAATCTATGAATCTATGAATCTATGAATCTATGAATTTGCTTTGACAATAGTCCCTAGAGCATTCCCCACACAAGCAGAATATAATACCTGGGTAAATCGTCCGGTTTAAATACTAGTGGGTTAAATCGATAAATGGCAGCTGTGAGATTAGTGAAGTGCCGGCTGTCTGTGTTTCCAATACAAATACCTGGAAAACAAACCCACAGGTCAGGTTGTCTCAGCACAAGTGAAACCAATTAGCCTTCAAGGAAAAAGGCTCGGCTGATGTTGCATTTCTACACTTTGAAAACAAACTCCTTTTGAAAACAAATTATTGTTCCCACATCAGCACAGGAAATAAAGAATGCGGGAACTCTTTCAGCAACGAGAGGAGCTGAGCACCACACCTCGTTGGTTTCAATGGGAGCATCTGTCAGGATCAGGCTCTTATTTTTCTGTGTGTCAATTTCAAGCTTAAGTCCCTATCCCATAAACTGTGTAGCGTGGAACAGCTGGCATGATAAGGGCTTTAGATAGTCAGGTACAGCACAGATGAAGAAAGAGGGTTTTGTCAGTCATGGAAGTGCAAACTGAAGAGCTAAAACGAGAAGACCTCCCCTGCCACTCCTTACATCCCTGAAGAGATTCCCTGGTATGTTTTGCAGGGAGACTCAATTCGAAGTTCATTGTTTCTGCCAGTTTCCTGTTTGCTTTTTTCTATTTCCACCATAACTCACCACCCACCCACACACTCGCTCGCTCTCTTTTACTTTAAAGCAGAGAGATGGAACCTAACAGAAAAGGGAACAACAGCAGTTTCCAGTCGTTAACAGCTGGGGTGGAGGGATACACAGAAATGGAAACAAAGCAACTGGGGGGCAGGGGGAGGGACAGGAATGTGGAAGTATAAGAGGAAACAATAATCATCATGTGTTTGCTCTTACCTGGAGCTACGTTGCTGACATCGGGGAAAACATCCAGTAGGGTTCTTTGGATAATCTGGACTCCAAAGACATGATTATCCCAGGGGCTGACAGGGAGTGGGTCAAAGGCTTCCTGTAGATGTATCTTTACTCTGTCATCAGCAATAGTGTTTTTGACTATCTCTAGCACCTATGAACACAGCCAGAGGAACAAATAAGCAAAGGGAATGAGAGTTTTCCTTGTGGATGTCTGTGCAGGTGCCAGTTTCAAGGCTTGCCTTGTAAATCAATTGCCAGCTATGGCTCCAAATGAAGACATACAATCAGGACAGGGGCCATGTAGTGGCCTCATGGTGGAAGTCTGTTTTCCTCTTACACAATGCGCTCCTGGCATTAAAGGTCGAAGTACTTCCAAGGCAATCATTTATGGGTCAGTGCCTCAAAAGGCCTTCCTTAACCCCTTCAGCACAAAAGGACACCACTGTGTAGCTGGATCAGTCAAGTGAATGGAATACAAAATAAGCTTTCGGCATGATTGTCCAGAGAGAGGGGTTTGATATTATTCATAGATAATGGGCTATGTCAGACCTACTCAAGTGTGAGAGATCAGGTCACCGTCTAGTGGCTGCAACTGATAGAAGATAAGCCTTAATACTATTACATAAGCATGTATGGTCCATGGCAAGATTCCCAAACCATGGATCACCACTGGTACCATGTGAGCTCGATGTTTCATCAATTCACTTCACAATTTTTTTAAGGCGGGGGTATGTGAACCAATGAAGTGTGGGAGCCACTTGTCTATGGGTTATTCTGAAGAAGAATGAACCCCAAAGGCTGCTTAACATTGCTGCAAGTCTATATTTCATAGAGGGTGTCCCTCAAAATCCGTGCTGTCTCCTGTTCTCCTCCATATTTAGAAGGTAGTGTTTAGAATCCAAAGTGAGTCTTCAAAAAGAGTCCTGTAAAACAAGCCACTGAGGGTCTCTCTCATTTATACTGCATTCATCACTGTGATATCTGGCACATATAACAAACATTAAAGCAACCAACAGGCCCAAAGAGACAATCTCCCCTGGTTACAAGCCCAAATAAAGAAAAAGACACAGTGGACACGTGCATCGTATGCTATCTGCTCAAAAGGAAAAAAACCTTGGATAAATTTGGCTCTGGCAGACTGCAAGTTGCAGAACACTCCCTTCCCCTAGACTCTAAACTTGGGGACAGCCAATGAGAGCTTTCTGATGGAAAAGACCTGCTGCAACGGGGGATAAGGTATTCTCAGCTGGCCAGATGCCATTACACTCAGAGATTTTCAGAAGACAACCAATAGCTTGACTTGCACCTGGAAGCATAAAGGAAGCCAGCACAGATATTACATGCTCACATCTGTCATCTGCAAAACGCAGGCAAGCAATTTTGCACTATATGAAGCTGCTGAGGGGTCATCTATGGGAACCCTAGGTAGAGTGTATTACAACTGCGCAGTCTGGAGATGGCAGAGGCAAGATCCACAATAAAGAGGAAAGCTTGCAATCTCCAGACCAATCAACAACTGTCTATTTCAAAGGTACAGGAAAGTTAAGTAAATGACATGTCAGGGACAAATGTCATGATGAAAAAAAATAGGTGACCAAATGTAACATGCAGACATTACCTCTTCAACCTTTTGTGATGGGTGGATCCGAAAATTCACAGTTGCTTTTGCGGAAGGTGGGATGACATTGGACTAGGGGAAAAAAGAGGCTCAAACAATATAGAGAAAGCCATAAGCAGAGTCAAAGGCCAATCACAGAACTGCCACTGTAATATTACATCATCCTGATATGCACTGCTATCAAAAAGTTTTAACTACTGCTCATGCAATTCCAGGGCTCAGGATATAAGGCCCCAACCAGCTCCCATTGAAATAAATGCCCAAACCTTCCACCATTTGATCTCTGTAAACATTAGTCTTTACAACACAGGTAGTTATATAAGGATTAGGCACTTTTCATTTAGAATTTTTTCTCTATGTGAGGAAGGGTTTGGCATGTTTTTTTTTTTTTTTTTTTAAATAATAACTTCATTTTATCTGATGTCACTCTTCTAAAAAATCCTCCTTTATAGCTGAGTCCATTTCCCCAAAGGACACCAGGCATGACCCATGTACGTCACTTAACAGCATAAGTACAGATATGGAATTCCTGTTTTCTACAAAATATATTTTATACTTTGTTAAGTATGCAAGTTACACAGTCTTTGAACACACAGTAAAAAAGCAAGCAACATGTTATTTCTCTTCTCACCACTCAGTGTCACTGTTTACCTATTACATCTTGTTTTCTAGACAAGTGATCCTTTTCAGTAAAGATTTCCTTTGAGGAATGCACGAAGTAGGCCCAAACTATTAATTGCTCTCATAGACATAGACTTAAGGTCAGAAGGGACCATTATGGTCATCTAGTCTGACCTCCTGCATAACGCAGGCCACAGAATCTCACCCACCCACTCCTGTAACAAACCCCTAACCTATGTCCGAGTTACTGAAGTCCTCAAATCGTGGTTTAAAGACCTCAAGGTGCAGAGAATCCTCCAGCAAGTGACCCGTGCCCCACTCTGCAGAGGAAGGCGAAAAACCTCCAGGGCCTCTGCCAATCTGCCCTGGAGGAAAATTCCTTCCCGACCCCAAATATGGCGATCAGTTAAACCCTGAACATGTGGGCAAGACTCACCAGCCAGCACCCAGGAAAGAATTCTCTGTAACAACTCAGATCCCACCCCATCTAACATCCCATCACAGACCATTGGGCATATTTACCTGCTAATAATCAAAGATCAATTAATTGCCAGAATTAGGCTCTCCCATCATACCATCCCCTCCATAAACTTATCAAGCTTAGTCTTGAAGCCAGATATATCTTTTGCCCCCACTACTCTCCTTGGAAGGCTGTTCCAGAACTTCACTCCTCTAATGGTTAGAAACCTTCATCTAATTTCAAGTCTAAACTTCCTAGTGTCCAGTTTATATCCATTTGTTCTTGTGTCCACATTGGTACTAAGCTTAAATAATTCCACTCCCTCCCTGATATTTATCCCTCTGACATATTTATAGAGAGCAATCATATCTCCCCTCAGCCTTCTTTTGGTAGACTGAACAAGCCAAGCTCTTTCAGTCTCCTTTCATAAGACAGGTGTTCCATTCCTAGGATCATTCTAGTAGCCCTTCTCTGTACCTGTTCCAGTTTGAATTCATCCTTCTTAAACATGGGAGACCAGAACTGCACACAGTATTCCAGATGAGGTCTCACCAGTGCCTTGTATAATGGTACTAACACCTCCTTATCTCTACTGGAAATACCTCGCCTAATGCATCCTAAAACCTTATTAGCTTTTTTAACAGCCATATCACATTGGCAGCTCATAGTCATCCTGTGATCAACCAATACTCCAAGGTCCTTCTCCTCCGCTGTTACTTCCAACTGATGTGTCCCCAATTTATAACCAAAATTCTTGTTATTAATCCCCAAATGCATGACCTTGCACTTTTCACTATTACATTTCATCCTATTACTATTACTCCAGTTTACAAGGTCATCCAGATCTTCCTGTATGATATCCTGGTCCTTCTCTGTGTTAGTAATACCTCCCAGCTTTGTGTCATCCGCAAACTTTATTAGCACATTCCCACTTTTTGTGCCAAGGTCAGTAATAAAAAGATTAAATAAGATTGGTCCCAAAACCGATCCCTGAGGAACTCCACTAGTAACCTCCTTCCAGCCTGACAGCTCACCTTTCAGTATGACTCATTGTAGTCTCCCCTTTAACCAGTTCCTTATCCACCTTTCAATTTTCTCATTGGTGTTCCAGAGCTGCAATTCTCAACCGTGCAGTTTATCAGGTTAAGACCTTGACTGTACCAGCCAGAACCTGCTGCCTCTCACTCTGCTGTGCTTGCTCTAACCCATTGTGGATTTAGGGATATCAGTCTTGTGACCATGGGACAAAGGTCCCAGCTATAGTAGGAAGTTGTCCTGTTGCTGACAATGGGTGGTCCAAAGTCTCAATCACACTCTGTGTAACAGGGTTGAAAATGTTTTTTATCCTGTCTACATTAGCACTTAAACCATTTTCAGCACCAGTTTAGAAAGAACTGGATAACAAATATTGTCATCAGTGCAACAATTTTCTATTGTAAACCCTAAGGTGTGAACTGGGCTATACTTTCAGATGGAGTGAGGTTGGCAAAGCATGAAGGCCCAGTATAGAGGCTGAGTTTAAAATTAAGTGTAGGAGGAGACTAGAAAACCAACCATTCATTGTGGTACATCTAGTAGTATGTGGGAACCACCATTCTAAATAATACAAGCGTTCTCCTCATGCTACGTGGAGGAAAAATCAAACGCACACATGAAGCTACCTTGATTCCTGCATTAAACATGGTGATTGCTGTGGTGGTCCGAATCAAGGCATTAGTGGAGGGCTTCTGCTCGAAAATTCTGCATGAAAATAAGTTTTTAAAAGGAGTTTTGTATTTATAAAAGATATAAATGACAAAAGTGAGAATTAAATTGATTAGACCAACCTATGCATTAGCAGAGCAGCTACAGTATGTTTCAATTATTAATTAAAGCAAGGTAAATGCTTTATAGTCTGATAAACTGAGAAATAGGATGGCTGATTTCCAGGGAAGATCAGGCTTATTGGCAAGAAAGCTAGAGGACTAAAGTTTCTAAATGGACATTGGTTCCCATATTTCATGGGGGCAGAGGCTGGGAGTGTGAAGAGGGGATGTGTTCCCTTTACCTGCTGACGATGGGCGAGAACAGCCACAGGTTGGTCATGACGAGATTGAGAGGAAAACGGAACTAAGTGGTAAGAGAAAACAAAGATACACCAATTATCAAAATTCCAGCTTTGGAGACTGAAGTGATGTCACGACTCAGTGCAGAACACAGGGCTAAGGGATCCATCTATGTACAGTATGAGAGGGATGCTGCAGAGGGAGAACTATTGCACTTAAGCTTTGAATTCTCCTTTCTGAGTTAAATGAGTTTAACAGAGATTAGGAAACCCCCCTAGGTAATTTACGTCTGGGGCTACTTTTAATTTATTAATATCAATGATGTGAAACTTGAGAATGAAGCTACAGTTGAATACTTACCTCTGAAGCCAAGTGCTCAAGAATCATGATTTCTGGTTCACGGCCAAACAGATTGGGCATGGGATTCTGCTCCAACCTACAACAAGCAAATGAGCATTTGAAAAAAAACCTCCTCATTCTACATTATTGCAGAAAACAGGTTGCATTTTGATTCATAGATTTGACCAAGAGCTTGAAATGTAGCCATATCTCTCTCAGTTCACAAATCAAGGAGAACAACTTCACCACGGATTTCAGAGCATTCCTGTCTCATCCAAAGATGATATTTTGGGGAGGATGAAGAGATAGCCAAGGCTGGCTCCCAATGGGAAGGAAGGGACAGTAAGGGAGATGTGGAAATCTATAAAAATGGTAGGCCAAAACGATAGCAAGTCTCTCTTTATTTCAGGCACTTCTATAAAACAACACCCTTGCCCCCATCAATCTATTCTTTATCCATTGGGATAGGGAGACTGAGAAGCAGGAGCACTACCTTGTACCACAGCCTACAGGATATAACATTTTGATACCACATCATGTTTATTTGCTTGCATAGATTCACCTGTAGGCAGCAGATACAGTCACAAAAGATTCTTGGAGAGAAATTCTGGCAACAGACAAAAGGACGGAACAAAAAATAGATTCCTGTCACCTTTGCGGATATCCAAATTCTAGGGCTACTGAGTGACATTTAGGCCCCTGGCGTAAGTCTGAATAGCCCTGATGATGATCTAATTTATGCCTGGCTTTTTAGGGTTCCTAGGGACCATTCCAGGAAGTGTGAATAGCTGGAATGCAGAGGTGCTCCAGCCATGCCCTCTTCCCCTGACCACAACCCCTCTGCCAGGGGTTGCATATCTGCACACTTATATGAGCCATAAGCTTCAGTTTTAAACATACACAGAGAGGTACAATATATAGCGCTGAGGTCGAATCTGTTTAAGGAGATTTTGCATGACAAGCTTAGGTCTGTTACACAGCCAGGTAAACTCTCACCTGGACAATGCCGCTGCAAGAATACCGATACTCGTCTCCTTAGGAGGGACAGAGGAATGACCTTGCTCTTTTTCCACACTGAAGTTCGCTGTAATTGAACCCTTCTCTGTGATAGCTATTCTGATGAACAAGAAATAACTTCATCAAGCCAATTCCAAATATTACATAACCGGAGTTCTTCAGCCTCTACAGACTGTAGACAGAGGGAGCTGATAGAGTATTTTTATTTGGTTTTAAAAAATAAGCATAACAGCAGCAGCAGCAGCAACAAAAAGCATTTAAAGCCACACCTGAGTGGTAGGAGCACTGAGGTCTTAGCTCTTTCTCCAGATTTCACATCACACAACTAACACACTTGCTCTGGTACAGCTGCAGTACCCTGCTTGTGACAGCTCTGCTCAGAGACTGAAAGTAAGTGCAGTCGGACGGCTCTTTGCTTACATTTTGCACCACGGCTGCAGTATTGTTGACAGACCAAGTGTCTTAAAAACAAATGTCATTTAAGTATAACAAGAGCGTTTCATGGTAATTAAAATGAATGAATGATTACAAACACCTCTGTGGAGGTTGACAATAGGAAATACTTATCCTATGCAGTGTTTTTAAAAGCTTAAATGAGAGCATTTTAATTCTTGTTTGATGTCAAGAGCCAATTGCTGTCTTATTAAAGCTAAACTGCATTCATATTTCAATATATAGGTATTATATTTTCCACTGGGAGACTGGCCCATGCACTTGTCCATTTTATATGCTCCCACAGCCAACACGAAGATTATGGGGGTCTCTTTTTCACTACAGTTCTGCATGAAAACCAGAATGCTTCCCACAAAGACTAAATTGCAGCTTTGAAGAAGGAAATAGATTGTAAAACTGAAACACCTATACGCAGTCAGATCTGACCCTTCTACCAACAGTGTCTGATAGTGCCCATGCTTATCACATTTGTTTTGTCACCAAGTTCTTTATATCACAATTCCAAATCTCATTAGCGCCTGGTTGTCTTTTCCCTGCTTTTTAGAACAACAGATAAATGAGACTGACTCATCACAGGGCTTCCTAAATTAACCACCAGGTCTTCAGAGGATTGTCTACCACAGAGGGAAAGGGACAGAATTCATAACTCAACAGATAGCCCATTTCCTCATTCTTTCCTACTCAAGATAAAGGGTCACCTTTGCATTCCCTCAGAAAAGGTATGAATCAAGCTTACAAGCTGCATGCCAAAGACAAACTTTTGTTACATAAACACTTCACAGGTAAATCAGGGTTGCTATCTAAGCTTTCCAAAGAGAAATAGCATTGACTGCATGCCCCATCCTGCCATGTGCACAACCAGCAAATAGCAGTCAGGGGGCTGACACACTGATTGCCACAATGGTGAACCAGCCTCAGGTTCTGTTGTCAAAACCTCAACTACACATCAAAGTTACTAAATTTTTATCTAAAGAAAAAAAACATAAAATCCCTGGGGAGCTATAAATGACAGCCTAGGAGACAGCTACGTATAAATATGGGCATCTCCATCCTTAGCACTGTGACTCAGCTGTAACCTAGCCAAACTCACCTACTCAAGTAAACAAAGAGGTATAACAAGAGGGTGATACAGTGACTGGTGGGATGAAAACCTAAGGGTGGGTTTCCCAGCCAAGTGCTCTATGCATTAGCTAAGGATGCCTAATCTTTGCAATACCGAGGGCTGCAATGAAAATCTGACAGGAGCTTAAGAGCCACACACAAATGTATGTAAGTATGTAAATGTACTTAATTATTAAATATGCACACAACCCAAACATTCGCTTGTATTTATATTTTCACTGAGATGAACAGAAACTGCAATCAAGTCACCAGCAATAAAACCCTGTAGTTCATCGGCTGTGTCTTCACCAAGGAAGAAAAGAGCAGCTGCAGGCCACATTTGAAGACGCCATAGAGGGCCTTTATTTTGTATTATGGACACCGCTGCATTAGTCCAAACTAGCAGAGTCTCTCACACTTACCCATAAAGCCAGGGATCAAGCCCATTGTGTTAAATTCTCTTCTTTCCTTACTTACACTGCTACTGGATTCTTTATTCCCACCAAGAACCCATCTAAGATAACGCTTCCCTCATCTAGCAGGAACGAAAGCTTCACTCCTCTAGTTTTCAGCAGAGCTGCAATCTTCATTGCTCCCTTATGACCAGATACCTACGAGAGTCCAAGTCAGAGGAATTGCCATATTGAATCGCACAAGCAGTCCATCTAGTACAGTATCCTGACTCTGACAGTGACCAGTGCTACATGAGAAAGGCGCAAGAAACCACAGAGTGAGCAATTAAGAAATAACCTGTCCATGGGATGAAGTTTCTTTCTAACCCCTGTCAATTAGTGGTTGCTTATGTTCTGAAGCAAGAGAGTTTACATCCAGTCTAATATAATTGAAGATGTTCTCATTATTCATGAGAAGCCTCAATGCTACCCCACAGCAATGAGCTCTACAGCTTAATTAGGCATTGTTTAAAAAGGTATTTAATTTGATCATTTCTTATCTTTCAATTTCACTGAATGCCCTTCTTGTCTTTATGAGAATGGGCAATTCTGCTACCCTATCATTCTCTATTTCTAACTCTATGTCATTAATGAAGACTCTGTTAGATAACACTGTTCACCTGGAACAATCAAATACATCTTAACCTGGATTTTCACATTTCACTCATGCACTGTACTTTTTACGTCTGACAGCCATAGAAAAGCCATACCAAAGAATAGTACAGATTTACCCTTTTCCTCTCTCTCCACTGAGTAAAACCCTGATGCCCAGGTCACTGAGAGCTGAACTGTCAATTTATACCTATGACTGCAATGCTCTAAAGAGTGATTTGTCAATGCAACAGTGATCATCAGGGGGTTTCATGGTAAATAATCCTTAGAAAGTTGATTTAGTCAAGTATAAGGACAATGCAGGCAACTGGCTATCCAAGAATCAAGCTGCTCTTATAGGAGGAAACGAGAGAGAGACAGACTGAGAGAAATACCTCTTCATCATGTCCAATGCCAATATAGAAAGATCTGCGAGGTCTGTAGTCTCTTCTCAGCAGGAATTCTAGAGCTTGCAGAATACCCTGTGGAATAGAGGCAGCATGTTAGTCACTGTGTCCTTTTGCTCGCTGAGGTTGCAAAGAAGAGCTACTTCATATGGCGAAGAACATGAAGATGTAAAGGAAATCCAGTACTTTCACAGTCCTCAAGCAGGCTTCATTCTTTTAACTATTTCAGGGTTTCTTTTCACTCCACCTAGTTGATGATAATCATATTCTTTTGCAAACACAATCCAAGAGACTTAAGAATCCTCAGGACTCAGTGTGTCACATAATATCAGAATAAATATATAAAATAGAATAGGCTTGATCCTACTCCTACTGGAGGCCAAGGCAAACTCCAACTGACTTCAAAGGGAGCATGATCGGGGTCTCTATGCCTGAAAAACCCCCACTTAATTGAGCCTTTTTATTGCATCTAGATTGCATATGGTATGGCTCTCGCTAGTTGTAGCAAACCCATTACTTTAATGAGGATTAACTTTTTATACAAAAACATTACTAAGGAAGAACAAAGAAAAATAAGAACAGTGGGGATGAATTTTGTAATCTGTTAACACTTGTGTTTTTCCAGTCTCGTCTATTTTTTTTTCTTCCTAAACTGTGGTCATTGTCTGATCAGCAGTGGTTAGTTTGTATTTCTGCTGTCTTGCCGCATCCATTTTGCCTCATACATTGCAATGGTTAATTTTGATTTAGTTGTTTATGGGATTATTACCGCCATTCTCAATAGCTAACTAGTTCCAAAACAGAAGTTCTCAAATCACAAAACTATGGGACTGTTAATTATTTACCCATCAGACTCTGAACAAAAACATTCCTTAGAGTTTTTCATCGCTCTGAAATGAGGTGACGGAGAAGACATACTATAGCAGAATTTTTGTTGTCCACTGTTCCTCGTCCATAGATGAAACCATCAAGTTCCTTAGCCGAGAAAGGAGGGACATGCCACCCCTCTTGGGAAGCTGGGACTACATCCATGTGAGCAAGCAGCATGTAGGGCATGAGCTGGGGGTCAGAACCCTGGACAGTGAAGAGATGGCTGTATCCCCCGATGATCTCATGTTGAATGAACTTGGTAGAAAATACAGCAGGAAAAACTGTTTAAAAATAAATTCAAAAGAAGAGAGAAATATACAAAGGAGAAAAATCAGCAAGATCTTTTCTATTCCACCACCAAAATTATTGGGAATATGACACGAACCTGTTAGTGGAATTTTGCCACGGACTTTAAGGGAAGCAGAGTCTATAGTGAATTTTAACACGCGTGGCAATAAGACTACAAAGCTTGATACGTTGCAGGCAGCAAATGTGCAAGCTTCTCTCAAACAGCTTTACCAAACTGTCCCAATCTGCAATGGAAACTATCACTAGAGCCTTGTCTTCCTTGGCAAAAACAGGATCTGTAATTCACCACCACTGCAGCTGTATTGGACGATGGAACCTACAGACAGGGCTCAGACAGGTTTAGGCTTTTTTATCACAAGGTTGTCTAACTGTCTTCAGAGCAGGGTTATGACATGGAAGTAAAAAAAAACACCTATGCCCTGTCTATGCTCAGTTTCTACCATCAGTGGAAATACACCACAGTTGAACTGCAGGTCCCATTTTGGCCCTTATGGTAATCCAGTCCCCTTTTGAGAAAAATCAAGATAAAAAGTGCTACACCAAATACAGTACTATTCCATTATATTCAGAATCTAAACCTTCTTCTCAACTTGTTGCCAACCTCCTGCCCTTTTATTAAAAATATGTAGGAATGTAAATTCTGTACCTTTTTTAATATAATTCCCAAATTCTGCCAAGGCTGTTGTATTTTGGTCCTCTGGAGAGAAGGAAACTGTTTGGATTTTGATGGCACCTTAAATGAAAATATGAAGTAGAGGATTTTTGGCAATGATGACAATCGGTCTGACAGTCCTTTTAACTGTAATTTGAATAGGTAGGAAAACTAAGATCCTGAGTATTTTGTAGACTTTACAGATCCCAAGACAGAAGGGTAGAGGTAGTATTATCCTCAAAGAACTGACCACATTTTAACCTCATTAAGTACATTCTGGCTACCCTATTAATGCCTGTGCAGTTTCATATAGAATGTTCTTCTTTATTACTTGTTCTAAATTGTTGTGTCTTGTTGCTGTGCATTGTTAAAAATGCTACTGCTTTCCACTCTGGAAGCAGCTGCATTTCACTGGATTGTGAAGATTGATTCCTTGTCAACATAACATTTTAGGATTAAATGCAACTATATTACTAGATGGGAATTGAAATATAATTGCACCATCTTTTTCAATAAGCTTCCTAATGAAAAACATTACTTTGGGCTCAAGCCTGAGTACACTCAACTCTCACTAAATGCTTAGCACCTCACAGGATCTTGCTGAGTGGAAAATGTGAGTCGCCTCATCAGATTTATATGGGAACAGTGGTGTTAACTGAATCATCCTTTACCTCAGACGCTGCTGCTCCATGATGGCTCATTATGCCCCACTATGGGCCTGCTCCTGCTCCCATCTACTTCATCAAAGGTCTCTCTAAAGAGGATTTTTTTGGTTTCTAATTAAAAAAAAACATTTCCACCTGCTAGGTAATAATTCCATCAACTAAATACAGAAGAGCTTTTCCTCTATTTTAATAGTTGTAACTATTGTTTGATGCCTGTGTCTGGTTTTCTACTAGCTGCCACTCCTAATGTAATCCATATACCCCACTAGCTGTATGACAGGATGTCTGCAAGGCAGAGGTACAAGATTTGAGCGAGAAAGGAAGAGGGGGCACTAATTTATTTAGTGTGGCAAAGGGACATCTGAAGATGTACAATTGCAGAATGCAGACAAACTGTGTTTTGTATGTAAGAGGGATGAGGTATTGGAGAAGACTGTCAGTGGGAGGAAACAAAGGCTGCAGGTGTGTGAAATTCTGGTTCCAGTTAAGACAAGAATATCTGCTGTGGGAAAGCATAATAATTCATTTATTGCCCGGTTTCATCTTTGCACTACAATCATTTGGCAGATTCTAAAACATTTATACAGCTTTCTGGACAAGTTTTTCCCTGCCATCCACTGCAAATATGGTGCAGCCTCATGGATTCACCTACTTCTTATCATCCCTCTTCTATAGACTTAATATGTTTATGAACAAGGGATGAGGAATGGGCCAACCAACAACAACACTAGCACCTTGCATTTACAGATCATCTTTAATCAAAAGTGCTTTATAAACTAAAACAGCTATGCCACTCTGAGACATCCAGGCCCCTGGTTGTGGAATCCCTCAATATCCTCTCTTCCTTTTTCATTAATATCTACATTGGACCACTCAGCAAGATTGTCAGAGTCAGGTGTTACCAATACACAGATGAGACTCAGGTGTATGTGTCCTCCACTATCTCCAAGACACATCTCCAGGTTTTGCTTAGGATATCTAGTGGGGTCAAAGTATATGGCTGCAAATGTAAATATACCAGGTATTTTGAGACAGCCATTGCATCATGCAGTGCTAAAGAATCTTAACTGATAACAAGCAATGACTTATACAGAGGAGCTATTAAAACAATATTATTCCCTTCTTTCATTTGTCAGCAGAAGAAATAAATCCTCTTTTTTTTTTTAAAAAAGAAATGATTTTCAATCTTTTTCTTCTGCAGTTTTTCTTTCTTCCCTATCACCCATAGCATGTACTTTCTGCAGTGTCATGGAAGCAGGGTAGGGAGGGATGTAATACACAAGTGAAGTGCCTTATGGGGATAAAGGGAGGTTGTCAGTTTCAGGGTGGTGTCAGCTGCCTCAGTTGCTGGAGGGCAGTCAGTGGAGGGGTGTCAGAGCTTGAGGATGGGTTAGCTGTTTCCTTGGGCATGTGCCAGTGTCTGAGAAGTGGTGCTGGGAGGGGAGCAGGCCAATGTGTAAGCAAGCAATAAGGGGCTGAATAGATGCTTAAAAGTAAAGTGACACAATGGGAAGAAGACACCGGGGGGGGGGGGGGGGGGGGGGGGGGGGAAAGAGAAGGTGTTGTCAGTTGAGAGAGCGCTAATGCTCAAGCAGTTTCTGTCTGTGCCTGAGGGTGCATGGTACACATGGGAGAGAAGTGCCCACTGAGGAAATTCTGCCAAGGACACCAGACTAGAGAGGTCAGTGCCCTGGGGGTTTCGGTAAATGGATGGCATTAGTAGCTGATGAGGAGGCATCAGTACTTAAGGGATTTCTGGGGGCTTAGTGTCTTCAGGGCAGGCTCAGGCCCTGGAGAATTCAGGTGGAGGATGAGTCCTGAGTGGAGGGGGGTTTCAGAGCACTCAATCTCAAGAGGGCCCTAGGATGTTGTCTTAGCCCCAGAGGAAATGGGGGGAGGCAGCCTAGTAGAAGTTGCTTGGGGGAGAGTCATGATGGAGTTTTGGTGGCCAAAGGTGGGGCAGTTAAGGAATGTAACTTTAGGGAACCAAGGGGGTGCACTCCTCAGCAGAGATGGCGTGCTGGTCCGGGCGGGAGACTTAGCCACGAAGGGGCAGGGGCTGAAAAAGGTCCGTCATCAGGGCGGATCATCAGGGATGGGGGGAGTGGGGGTATTTGGGATGGGATTACAGGGTCCAGGATTTGTCGAGGGGTGGAGTTGGTTCTGCTGGTGGGAGCCTGCCGGGAATGGCGGCTTGGCCCCAGGGGGTTAGCCTGGTTGGGGGTGTGTGTGTGTGTGTGTGTGTGTGTGTGTGTGTGGAAAGATTTAGTCTGGCAGCAGAAGTTCTCGGGAGCAGTGTTGGTTTGGGGAATCCCTGGTGGGGGTGGTGGGGGGCTAATCGGGGGGTGAGGGGTTGTTTGGTGGGAGAATTAGTCTGGGGGTGGGGACCCCCGGAGGGTTTAGTCGGGGGCAGTTCCCCTGGAGATCAGAAGGGCAGTCTGAGGGGACTGGGGAGTCCCGGGGGGTTGGCTGGGGGTCCCCCCGGGGTGGAAGTTAGCCGGGGGCCGGGAGTCCCAGGGGCGGGGGTTGGCCTGGAGGGTGCCTGGGGGCCGGGGGGCTCCCCCGGGGATGGGGCTCTGAGGGGTCCCAGCCCCTTCACCTCTCAGCGCCTCCTTCAGCTCCTGTCTGTCGCGGGCGCTGAGCTCGAAGCCCAGCGCGGCTCGCCGCCCCCAGAGCCGCGGGTCGGGCGGGGGGCGGGGGGCGGAGGACGTAGGCCCGCACCAGCAGCACGGCCAGCAGGGCCAGCGCCGCCCCGCAGAGCCCCAGGCAGGCGGCCCAGGCCTCCCCACGCAGCCGACACCACCGCTTCGCCATGCCGCTCCGCGGGCCTCGCGCGCCGCCCGCCAATCACCAGCCGCCAACTCAGAGACACTGGCCAATAGGCGGCTTCGTTCGGCCTTCGTGGCAAAGCCTGCTGGGAGTTGGAGTTCCCTGGCCCTGACATTTCCGGAAGCTGGACAGCTCACGTGCCGTGCCCAGAGCAGGGGGCTGGAGCCAGGGCTCTTGGGGCCTGTTCCCAGCCCCGGGCAGAGTGTGGGTCCCACCCTAGGGGCTGGGGTCTGTTGCTGCTGACTCCCTTTGTGACCTTAGGCAAATCACTTCACCTGAGTATTCCCATGTGTAAAATGGTAATCGTACCTACTGGCTAGGGATGTTTTGAAGCTTAATTAATCACACAGTTTAACACACAACGGGATCTGCAAGTGAACACCACCATTGAAGTGTATAATTCTGTATGTTACATGTGTTGTGTTTGTTGCTGCCGTTAGCAGCAGGAGGGCAAGAGCTGTTCTCTAACATAACTCAGTTATTTTGGGCCATCCTACCCTGTCTTCTCTCTCTCTCTCTCTCTCTCTCTCTCTGTTTCCCATCTTTCCCTTCCCTCCAAGGATCTGTGTCTCTGTCTGGCTCTCTCTGGAACCCAGCCACCTGTTTCTCTTTCTCTCTCTGTCTCTCTTTTGTTTCCTGCCTCTCTGACAGTTTCTCTTGCTGACTCTCTTGTTCTCTCGACAGGCGGACTGTACTGCCTAAGCGGAGGCTGTAATGGCATTGTAAACATCAGCTGCATGTGCTTGCAGTGGGTCTCCTTATTTTTCTTCCTCTAGTTGTTTCTCTGCTGCACTCGGCTGCTGTGTTTGCGTGGATTGCATGGTGTGAATCCAGGGAGCTGCTCTGCAATGCACAGGGTGACTCTCCCATAGCGGAGCGGGGGTAGGAGCTAAAGACACCAATGGTCTGGGAGTGAAACACACCCAACCTCCAGGAGATCTTCTTACCTCACATTGAAATGTGATCTCCATCCATCTGTCTATCCATCCACCCCTCCCTATCCCACTCCGACCCATCCATCCATATTACACTTTTCTTCTATCCATCCATCCTTCGTCCATGAAATACAGCAAAACTCAACCAGAGACAGAACCATCTAACTAAGGTTGCATCCGGCTGTTGTACAGACAGGACAGTCGCTCTACCTGCTCATTGTATCATCTAACGCAACATTAGTTTGTAGAAGGTCTCTCCCCCCAGCTGTATGCGCACAGCTACTTACAATGTGATTTGGTGCAATTGCAGGGATACGTTTCTCGAACCTTCCTTTCTCTGCGGAAGGTTAGTTTCCCTCCTGGCCTGACATTGCCTTGGGCTCTGGGTTCCCTCAGTCCCTGTTCGGCTGTGTATGGTACAGAGCCTGTGCTGGTGTCAGTGGTAATTGATCCCCTGGTGATGGACAAAAGTCAGGAGTCCCAGAAGCAATGTTCCCTCTAATTTTTCCCACCCATGTGCGGAATGAAGTTTATGTGCACCAATATGGAGGTGATGTGTGACACATCACCTCCATATTGGTGAACATAACAAAATTCATGTGGTGGGGGTGGGGTTGAGGGGTTCAGAGTGTGGAAGGGGGCAGAGGGTTGGGGTGTAGGGGTGTGCGGGCTCCAGCTGGGAGTGCGGGCTCTGGGGTGGGGCCGTGGATGAGGGGCTTAGGGCTGGGGCAGAGGGTTGAGTGTAGGAGGTGAAGGATCAGACTGTGGGTGTAGCCTGATTTGGGGTGTGTTAGTAGTGTTAATTTAATGTATCCACTTAATTTAATTTTATTTAAATAAATTTTTACTTAATTAATAATTTTAATTATTATTATTATTGTGGATATCAATTAGGATGGGTTTTGGCTCGCCAATTTGTTTGATCAGAAGATAAAGTTCGTCCTGAATCAGGCTTCACAGAGTCTATAAAAGGAACTTCGGGTGTATGACAAGAACTTTATACTGAGACGACAGATATAGTCATAAAGACCTTTTTATTAACATCAATGACGATAGTAAGCAAATGGTAAAACAGTTAGAATTACAGAGTTACAAATATCACAGTTCCTTAAGATATATTGATATATATATGAATATAAGATTATAAGCTGCAAAGTTGATTTAATACTCACACCCTGTTTTGATAACCCGGTGTTGGGAGATGTGATACCACGCCTATGGCAATTTCCGTTTTCACATCTCTGGCAGAGGAAGCTAATGCAGAGCTGTTTACTCTCTTTTAATTTAACTCTAAGCTGTACTAAAATAAAATATAAGGGAGATCAAATCCCTATTTAACTTACAATTTGAAAAGAAATAGAAATACGGCCTATTAATAGTTAATAGCCGTGGTAGCTGGGTAGCATCGATACGTAGTTGAGGCAATGAAGAGTTGACAGGAGCAGATGGGTGGGTAGATTGCCTGCCTAATGGTGAGCTGCTTCTCCTTTTTATAGGGCATTAGTCGGAAATCCTTCCTCTTATGCCCAAATTTCATTCTTCCCCCACGGAAATGTTAGGGTACACTTACCCCATAGGCTAGTATGTATGTGCGTATGGATGACAGGTATGTACGCATTTGTGGTGTATCTGTTAGAATTGTGGGCAAAAACCCCTTTTTATACCCTTTATTGCTGTTGGTTCAGGTAAAGGTCTCTAGACATCTGCGTGGGTGTTTTGTCTAATTTTACTTTTCTGTGCTCCTAAGTCACGTGGGCCCTTTAACACCCCCCCCCCCCCGCCCCCACAGTGAAGCTCTACATAGCCGCTTTCCTAGCCGCCTCAGACACTGTCCCCGTGCTCCACCCCAACAGCCGAGATCAGTTGAGACAGTCCCTGGCAGCCCCCAGCTTTGAATGTCGGGGGGGCCAGAGTCTGGGGATCCTTAATGGTGGGCAGGGGCCCTGACTGCAGTTTCCCTCCCCTCTTTGGTACAATGGGGCCCAGGACTATTAGGCATTTGCCCAGGTGCTGCTAGTTTTCTTTGGGCTCGGGGCAGTGCCGAGTTCTTTGGAGCTGGCGGTGTGTCACTGAGTCAGATGTTTCGAGCGGCTGCACACACCCCAGGGAAGATGGCAGGCGGTGTTGAGACAGAAAGAAAAGGGGAAAGAGAAGGCGAGAGAGAGAAAGGAAGGGAGGAGCAGGCAAGCAAGAAGCACGTTTTCCAGCTGAGATGTGACGTGCGATCAAAGCTCAGTGAAGCGGAATAGCACAGGGAGGCAATTTCCAACAGCCGGCGATGCAGTGGAGAAGGCTCTCGCGCCAGCAGTCATGAAGGAAGCCGGCGGTGGACAGATGGAGGGGAACAGAGAGAAACAAACTCCATCAGTTCGGCTGGAACAAGTGGGGGTGTTTTAAAGCAGAAGGCGGTGCCCAGAGACCTGGAAGAGCTTTTGCTGCTGGTGCTGATACTGCTCTGGGTAGACAGCAGCACGCTGGAGCGTGAGGAGAGGCCAGAGATGGAGGCTGGGATGCGATTTGGGGCCGAGATGGAGCTGGGGCAGGGATAGCAACAGGCTGATTTTTCAGACCAGGAGCCCTTTGGAGAGCAGAATTCGGGACACTTCACTAAACCCCTCGGGATAAACCCACTCTCTCCTTTGCAGAGCTCCCCCCATACGAGCCAGCCCCTGGGCTATCAAGAGGGGCAGCTGGGGTTTCAGTGTGGCAACCTGGAGCGGCTGGAGATGACCTGCTGTTTTTGCTGGACCGCTGCCTCTGGCACTGGCACCGCTGTGGTGTTAAAGCCTGGTGACCAAATGTCACTATCCCCCTTGGGCAGCTGGGGAAACTGAGGCACAGAGCGGGTCAGTGATTTGCCCAAGGTCACCCAGCAAGTTTAATTAATTATTTTTAATTAATTTTAATTTAATTAATTAAGTTAATTAATGGAGATATCCCATCTCCTAGAACTGGAAGGGACCTTGAAAGGTCATCAAGTCCAGCCCCCTGCCTTCATTAGCAGGGCCAAGTACTGATTTTGCCCCAGATCCCCAAGTGGCCCCCTCAAGGATTGAACTCACAACCCTGGGTTTAGCAGGCCAATGCTCAAACCACTGAGGTATCCCTCCCCCGCAAAGTTGCTGGTGGAGTCGGGATTAGAACCCAGGACTCGTGGCTCCCCACATCAAGCATTTGGCCACAGCTGCCTTGTGGGGAGTGGGATCTTGTACTATGATCATCTGATCTCATGCCCATGGCCTGTGCCTGGAACACCCCCTCTGTACATACAGGCAGGTCAGGTCTCTGCTCCCCCCTCTGCCCCACGCCGCCCAGTGAGTCAGTGTGCCAGCCACGGCTCCTCCCCAGCGAACACTACCGAACAAGACGGTGCAATGAGACAAGACAAAGCTTACGTGGGCGGGGCGGAGGCTTTTCCCCACAAGCTGTGATCCTGGCTGATCAGCACTATGGAGTGCTGTACAGCAAACAGGGAAAGATTAAGAATAAGCTCTCAAAACTGGATACTCTCATAAAAAAACAACCTTCCACACAAACTTCCTCATGGATAGACTTTACAAAAACTAGACAAGCCATTTACAAGACAAACTTTGCCTCTCTACAAAAGAAAAAGGACACTAAACTATCTAAACTGCTACATGCCACAAGCAGCCACAACAGTAGTTCCCTTAACCCACCCAGCAATATTGTTAATCTTTCCAGCTATACTCTTAGCCCAGCAGAAGAGTCTGTCCTATCTCGGGGCCTCTCCTTTTGTCCGTCCAGACCCACGAACATGATACAGTTCTGCGGTGACCTAGAATTCTACTTTCGACGTCTCCGACTCAAAGAATATTTCCAACATACCTCTGAACAGCATACTAACCCACAGAATCCCCCCTACCAGCACTACAATAAAAAGGATTCTGCGTGGACTCCTCCGGACGGTCGAAACAACAGACTGGATTTCTACATAGATGGCTTCCGTCAACGTGCAAAGGCTGAAATTGTGGAAAAGCAACATCACTTGCCCCATAACCTCAGCCATGCTGAACACAATGCCATCTACAGCCTCAGAAACAACCCTGACATCATAATCAAAAAGGCTGACAAAGGAGGTGCTGTCGTCATCATGAATAAATTGGAATATGACCAAGAGGCTGCTAGACAGCTCTCTAACACTACATTCTACAGGCCATTATCCTCTGATCCCACTGAGGATTACCTAAAGAAACTACACCATCTGCTAAAAAAACTCCCTGACAAAGCACAGGAACAAATCTGTACAGACACATGCCTAGAACCCCAACCAGGGGTATTCCATTTGCTACCCAAGATCCATAAACCTGGAAATCCTGGACGCCCCATCATCTCAGGCATTGGCACCCTAACATCAGGCTTGTCTGGTTATGTGGACTCTCTCCTCAGACCCTACGCTACCAGCACTCCCAGCTATCTTCGAGACACCACTGACTTCCTGAGGAAACTACAATCTATCGGTGATCTTCCAGAAAACACCATCCTAGCCACTATGGACGTAGAAGCCCTCTACACCAATATTCCACACAAAGATGGACTACAAGCTATCAGGAACAGTATCCCTGATAATGTCACAGCTAACCTGGTGGCTGAACTTTGTGACTTTGTCCTCACCCACAACTATTTCACATTTAGGGACAATATATACCTTCAAGTCAGCGGCACTGCTATGGGTACCCGCATGGCCCCACAGTATGCCAACATTTTTATGGCTGACTTAGAACAACGCTTCCTTAGCTCTCGTCCCCTAACGCCCCTACTCTACTTGCGCTACATTGATGACATCTTCATCATCTGGACCCATGGAAAAGAAGCCCTTGAGGAATTCCACCATGATTTCAATAATTTCTATCCCACCATCAACCTCAGCCTAGATCAATCCACACAAGCGGTCCATTTCCTGGACACTACTGTGCTAATAAGCGATGATCACATAAATACCACCCTATACCAGAAACCTACTGACCGCTACACTTACCTACATGCCTCCAGCTTCCATCCAGGACACATCACACGATCCATTGTCTACAGCCAAGCTCTAAGATATAACCGCATTTGCTCCAATCCCTCAGATAGAGACAAGCATCTACAAGATCTCTATCAAGCATTCTTAAAACTACAATACCCACCTGCTGAAGTGAAAAAACAGATTGACAGAGCCAGACGAGTACCTAGAAGTCACCTCCTACAAGACAGGCCCAACAAAGAAAATAACAGAACACAGTGGTGTCACCTTCAGCCCCCAACTAAAACCTCTCCAGCACATCATCAAAGATCTACAACCTATCCTCAAAGATGATCCTTTACTCTCACAGATCTTGGGAGACAGACCTGTCCTCGCTTACAGACAACCCCCCAACCTAAAGCAAATACTCACCAGCAACCACACATCACTGAACAAAAACACTGACCTAGGAACCTATCCTTGTAACAAAGCCTGATGCCAACTCTGTCCACATATCTATTCAAGTGACATCATCATAGGACCTAATCACATCAGCCATACCATCAGGAGCTCGTTCACCTGCACATCTACCAATGTGATATATGCCATCATGTGCCAGCAATGCCCCTTTGCCATGTACATTGGCCAAACCGGACAGTCTCTCCGCAAAAGAATTAATGGACACAAATCTGACATCAGGAATCATAATACTCAAAAACCAGTGGGAAAACACTTTAACCTGTCTGGTCATTCTATGACAGACCTGCGGGTGGCTATTTTACAACAGAAAAACTTCAAAAACAGACTCCAAGGAGAGACTGCTGAGCTGGAATTGATATGCAAACTAGATACAATCAACTCAGGATTGAATAAGGACTGGGAATGGTTGAGCCATTACAAACATTGAATCTATCTCCCCTTGTAAGTATTCTCACACTTCTTATCAAACTGTCTGTACTGAGCTAGCTTGATTATCACTTCAAAAGTTTTTTTCTCTTACTTAATTGGCCTCTCAGAGTTGGTAAGACAACTCCCACCTGTTCATGCTCTCTGTATGTGTGTGTATATATCTCCTCAATATATGTTTCACTCTATATGCATCCGAAGAAGTGGGCTGTAGTCCACGAAAGCTTATGCTCTAATAAATTTGTTAGTCTCTAAGGTACCACAAGTACTCCTGTTCTTTTTGCGGATACAGACTAACACGGCTGCTACTCTGAAACCTGTCACTATGGAGTGTTTGCTCAGCTTGTTTCAAAAGTTATTGGGAGCCTTTGATCCGACACAGACACCTGGGGCTCCTGGTGGGGAAGGCAGTG
The DNA here is from genome assembly GCF_027887155.1 of Malaclemys terrapin pileata. Lineage (NCBI taxonomy): Eukaryota > Metazoa > Chordata > Testudines > Emydidae > Malaclemys > Malaclemys terrapin. The sequence goes on along the minus strand of NC_071508.1, from coordinate 20,787,466 downwards.
AGTGAGCTACAGGAAAGATGGGGTTAGGGCTCTAGCTAAGGAGAAGGAAGGTCCAGGTTCAATTCCCTGCCCCAGGCTCCCTGGGGAAGTCACGCTGGGCCTCAGATCCCCGTTAGAACCTAGCCCTGCCTTACCGCCCAGTGGGTGCAAAGACTGGGATCTGTGAATTGCTTTGAGATCTGCTGACGCGAAGAGCTAGGAGGTGTTATTACTGCAGGTCCCATGCCCAGGGATGCACCCGCCGAGCAGCGTTTGGCTACTCGAGCGGGTGTCGTGCTGTCAGTTGTGTGTCTGTGGCCCTTGTTGTGGAGCGGAGAGTTCCCACTCTTGCCAAGAGCTTTTCTCTCCTGATAGCCTCCTTTGCTGCACCTCCCCCTTGGGAGGGCTCCGATCCCCACTTCCCTCCAGACAGGGAGGGACTCGCGGGGACCTGGGGCAGCAATATCAACTTTCGAAGGTCTCCCCCACCCTAACCTATCCTTTTCCTTCCTTCCCTTCCTCCCACCCCACCCTGGTCAGCCCCGCTCTATGACCCCAAACCAGACATGCCCAGCCAGCTCAAACCCTTTGCACCCTGCCGTAGACTTGCTCTCGGGCCCAGTGTGGTGGCAACCAGAGCCCCAGGTGAAGCAGGAGGGACCGGATTCCATCATGTAACCCTTGCCGGTGGAGCTGAGCATGGGGGAGGGAGGCTCTCTTCTGGATCATCCTCGCTGGCATGTACTGACTTGGTAGCACTCCTCCACCCTCACTACAGCATGCAGCTCCCCTGAGCCGGCCCAGCGAGTGGGCTTACTCTAACACACAACACCCAACTGCAGGAGAGCCCTGAGCCGGGCTGCAGATCCGAGAGATCCCTGGGCTGTAGTGGTGAACGGTGGGGGAAATGCCACCAGTTCCGCACAGCAGTGGCTCCTCCCTGTGGCCGAGCAGCCCCGAAGAGCTCAGCAGGTCTCCTGGGCCTGCTCCCTCCCTCCCCTCCCTGGGACTTTTGTTCCCACTGAGCAGCTAAGGGGCGTGCTTTGCCTGCAGGATTCTGCAGACAGTACCCGCATCTCCATCACCTTCTTCCGACTTTTCCGGGTGATGCGGTTGGTGAAGCTGTTGAACCGGGGGGAAGGAGTCAGGACCCTGCTCTGGACCTTCATCAAGTCCTTCCAGGTGCGTATGGACCAATTCCCAGTGTGGCTGGGCAACTGGCTTTGAAGATGGGACCTTCAGCCCCAAAGCACAGGCCTCTACTGCTCAAGAGCTCCATTAGCCGGTAGCAGCAGCAGGCTGTTAACCTCGATATGGACTGGTCACTAGCTGGCACGCACTTGACATGTATCCGAAGAAGTGAGGTTTTTACTCACGAAAGCTTATGCCCAAATAAATCTGTTAGTCTTTAAGGTGCCACCAGACTCTTTGTTGTTTTTGTAGATACAGACTAACACGGCTACCCCCTGATACTTGACTTGACATGTATGTTATCCAAGCATCTAGGAGTTCAGGAGGAGCCAAGAAGGGCTTCCCAGATGCTCATTCATACTGGTGTCAGCATGTCTCAGAGCCTCAGTTGGCCCCATATTCCTCAGACCAGATCAGTAAGATCGCCAGCTCCCTTGGACAGGAACTTCCAGGACTGGAGGGGCGCTGAGGGTGCTCTCCAGCACCTCAGTAGTAGGCACCTGTTTGTGCTGAGATTGTGCATGTCCCTTTCTCCCTCCCCCGCCCCCCCCTGCCCCAGTGCTTGTCCCAGCTGCAGGGGCAGGGAGCTCCCTGTGCAGGCTGTGGAGTGAGTGACAGCAGCAGGAATGCTGGAGAACTGGTGTTTTTAGTGGCAGCTTCCAGCCCCAGCCAGCAGCAGACAGCCTCACTCTCTGGCCAGCTGCCCCGCTGGACCCCTGGCTGGCACCAGAGCTTGGTAGCTCCAGCCCGGAGAACTCCTACTCCTAAAGCAGGCGGGATCCACAGCGGGGATAGGCTGCTCCCTCTCAGCTCCACTCCCACATGAGCCCTGGACCTTTTGTCTCACAGGCCCTGCCCTACGTGGCGTTGCTGATCGTGATGCTGTTCTTCATCTACGCTGTGATCGGGATGCAGGTAAGGAGGTGGGGACAGCGCTGGGGCCCCAGCTGGCAGGGCGTGGGAGAGCCAGGATCCAGGGAGCAGGGGTCACCCCTCGGGCACTCCTGCCGCACGACAGATACAACCCCACTGTCTTTCCACCAGGGGGGGTCTCAGAGTGCTCTGTAGTCACTAGTGAATCAAGCCCCAGCAGCCTCCCTGCCAGGGGGAGACCATGTTATTATCCCCATTCCACTGATGGGGAAACTGAGGCACAGAGCTGTCAAACTCCTACGGCTTCACACAGCAAGTCAGTCGCAAAGCTGGGAACACATCTTGGGCCTCTGACTCCCAGCGCTGTGCCCAGTCCACAAGGTCATCCTGCCAGGCCAGCCCTTTCCCTGTGGTGCCAGGCTATTGGCTGGAAAGGAGCCAGCGGGAGCAGTGGTGAGGCCAGGAGCGGGAGCACGTGGGGTGGAGGGTAGCGACGAATGCCTATGGCAGGGCGTTCCTCTGCAGGGCAGCTGGGACCTGAGCATGTCATTCACACATGTTTGGGAAAATCGCCCTGGTGGATGGAACCCAAATCAACCGGAACAACAACTTCCAGACCTTCCCACAAGCCATCCTGCTGCTCTTCAGGTCTGTGTAGGCCCCCACCCCTTCCTCATCCCACCGCATCCCTTCCCATTCCATCCCCTGGGGGTGCCCGGTTGTCACGGAGTATTGGGGAACTCAGGGCCCTGCACCCCCGGCTTCCTGCGATTCACTGCGACTCTCAGCCAGCCAGTAAAGCAGAAGGTTTATTTGGATGACAGGAATACAGTCCAAGACAGGTCTTGCAGGCACAGACAACAGGGACCCCCTCAGTTAGGTCCATCTTGGGGTCCCAAGGCATCCCAGCCCAGCCCCCCTTGGGAGGTCAGAGCCATCTCTGCCTCCCAGCCATCTCTCCAGCCTGCTTCCCACACTCTGGCTTCAGCGACCCCTCCCACAGCCTTTGTTCAGTTTCCCGGGCTAAGGAGTCGCCTGGCCTTCAACCCCTTCCTGGGTTCTCGTGTTACACACTCAGGTATGCGCCCTCGGGCTGTCTCCCATCCTCCAATGCAGACTATTCCAGCCACACTCCCCTGTCAGCATTCACAGACCACAGTGAGAACAGGCCCAGTTCGTCACACCGGTACAGCCAGCTTGGGGGCATTTGTAATGCAGAGCCACTGCTGGGGGAAGCCAGCCTGACTTCCCCGAGAAGCGAAGACCCCAGGGCTAGTCCCTCACTCCCACGGGTCATTAAAGGGCCCCTCATGTGTGCCATGAGGTTGCACTGGATCACAATGCACCAGTCCATGGCGGTGCAACACAAGGGCCTGGGTCCCCCTACACGGAAGCAACAATGAGGTGTAACCATCCTGGCACTGTCATCCTGACCATCCCCAGGAGCTGGACCCAGCACCTCCAGAGCTGAACATGGAGCTTGTGCTGCGGGGCTACGATCCAGAGCCTCAAAGATATTTCGGCATCACAAGCCAATTAACTCCCCACCCCCAGCCAGGGTTTGCAATTCTACCACTGGAGCAGATGGGTAAAGCACAGCTTTCTCTTGATTCCTTCAGGGGAAGAATCAAACATCTGGATGTGGTGACCCTGCTGAGATGCATCCAGCCTCCCCTGGGCTTTGGGAAGTTCTGTCCGCACCGTGTGGCTTGCAAGGTAACTACCCCTTTGCAAAGGGAAAGGTTCCATGATTGACATGCTGAACGGCTCTATCCCAGTCCCGGCCCCCTCCCTCCAGCACACCCTGCAGCCTCTGGGTTCCCCAGCTCCCACCGAAAGGGGCTGGGGAGAAATCCAGGGTTGGTTTTGTGTATCCTCGTGATCTGATATCAAGTGTTTAATGGAGAAGGAAGCTTTTGGGGGGAGCAAGACAATTTAAACGGGTGGACACACTTCAGGTTTCCTGAATTATAATCCTCCATGGTACAGTCAGTCCAATACAAGGCAGAGGTCCCCACCTCTGAGAAGACCCTGAAGCTCTTGGTCAGACACAAATCTCAGCTAGAGATGGGTCCAAGCTTCATGGCTCAGCTCTAGTGTCCCCATGTTCAGGTTTGGGGTTGGGGACCAGGCCCTTCTTCAGCTTCGGTGGGTCCCATTGTAGCTGCATGAAAGCTCTTATGGTGGGAGTCCAAACTCCTCAGCGGGGAACGTGTCCCATTGTCCGCAGGGGGCAGCTCTCCAAAAGCCAGGGGCTGCAGAGGGAGCAGGGAGAGTGGGCGGCACTTCTTCCTGCACCCGCTCATTCTCCACAGAGCATGGGAGACATTTCTGACTCGTGCCATCAAAGCGTTAACAAAGCCACCCAGTTCCTGGGTCAGAGTTCAAGGCAGTTTTGCCATTTTAAACCAGCTGTGGATTTTGGAGCACTGGATGAAATGGCATGTTATCAAAAGGCCATGCAGTCTTATCCCAGAATCCTTTGGGTTGGACGGGCTCTCTAGTGGATCCTCTAGTGCACCCCGCTGCCTTTGTGGTTGAATGGATTTCACTGATCCCATCCCTGATAGAAGGATGTCTTGGTCCTGCTTTGAGCAGGGGGTGGGACTAGATGGCCTCCTGAGGTCCCTTCCAACCCTGATATTCTATGATTCTATGTCTTCCCAATTCCCTCACCTTCGACATCTCCCCTGGTGAGGCCACACCTGCCATATGCAGCCTGCCGAATAAACCAACCTGTCTGAGAGTTATAACCTTTAACCTGACTGTTCCCATGCAGCCTATGCCTCCGTGGTCTGTCTTTGCTGACTGGTGAGCTGTTAGGGTGACCAGACAGCAAACGTGAAAAATCGGGACGGGGGTGGGGGGTAATAGGAGCCTATATAAGAAAAAGACCCAAAAATCAGGACTGTCCCTATAAAATCGGGACATCTGGTCACCCTATGAGCTGTGCTCTGGAGAGCGTCCTTTGCACAAGTGCCGTGCAATAGAGATGGATCTCCGTTGTCATGAATATAAAGGGTACTCTTTCTAAGGGGGCTGCTGGACACAGATGGACCAGGAGGGTCTCTCTGGTTCCCTAGCTCTCAGACTGTGCTGCCATTGTCACGACGCAACATCTTCCTTAGGCCTGGCCTGAGTGGTCCTGCCGGGGTCTGCTGCCGGCCCTGTGCGTGGGAAATGTGCTCCGGGCTGGGGGTGAACGCAGTTGTCGTTTGTTGTGTAGCGCCTGGTGTGCATGAACATGCCTCTGAACAGCGATGGCACCGTCACCTTCAATGCCACTCTCTTCACTCTGGTGCGGACTGCCCTCAAGATCAAGACGGAAGGTGAGGGACACGCTCTGTCTGCTTTGGTGCCCTGCCCTGCCAGCATAGCGCTGGCTGGTGCATCTATAGAGACTGCCTCCAGAATGCTTCCCTAGCCCCACCCATGCAGGGGTCCCTCCCCAGCCATCAGGGTGAGATGTGAGTAATATCGGCTACCCTGGTGCATTTCATCTGAGACCGAGGGCCAGATCCTTTGCTGCTGCAAATCAGCATGACTTGACTTCAAAGGAGAGTCGCCTGTTTACACCTGCTGGGAACTTGGCCCCTTGTAATTTAGCCTCACAACACCCATGTGAGGTAGGTGAGGGTTGTGTAGGGATCCTTTCACCCATCCACAGAATGCTGCCTTCTTCTCTGAGGAGTGTCCCTGGCGGTGCTCCACCCCGAGCACCTTTGATTGGAGATGTTCACTAGCAGTGCCTGTTCGTCCCATGCATGCACTCCAGACATCCCCGGGCTCCGTACTGAGGGTATATAGAGCTGCCCAGGCAAATTGCCCTCGATTCCTTCTCAACTCCCCGCTGGCCTGAGACAGAGCATCAAGCTTGCCCTCTTCCGCTTTGCTCTAGCTTAGCCTCGAGTTCCTAGTTCAAGGTTTAGTTTAGTTTACTTGCCTCTCTCCTTTATTTTATAATTGTCCCTCTTCGGTTAATTTGAGGAGGTTCTGCTTAATAGCCCCTTTTTTCCTCCTCCCCCTTCCTGAGGGGTTTGCCTTGGGGATTGTCATCAACCTGGTGTGCCAGGATTCCTGGGATGCAAGCGCTGCCTTTCCCGCTGGGAATCGACCCTGGTCAGCGACGGACATTCCCAGTGTATCCGCTGTCTGGGACACACCTTGAATTCCAGCCAACTGCAAGATCTGCTCAGCTTTTCAAAGCAGATCTAAAAACTCCTGGAGATTCAGCTTAGGATCCTCATGATGGAGCTCGTCATCCAACCAGCTCAGGGTCCAGGCCCAAGAGACCCCCTGTACAGTCGCAGCCAAGTGAGCACAGTGCCCCCCAATCGCCGTACCCCGCTCGCCTAGGACTTTGCGGGTAGGAAGACAGAGCGCACTGCTCAAATTCCCAAGCAGAGTTCCGGCTCTCCTCCTGGACGGCCCACTTCAAACGACCCTCAGTCACCGTCAAGATCGACCGTTTCAGAGACCTCCTGTCCCAGGTGTCAGGAATGAGGGCCTGCAGCTGAGCCTGGGACTAGCTAGTCTCCAGGCATAGCAAGCCCAGATGGGCTGCAGCAGGACCACCTGACTGGTTGAAGGGAACCAGCCAGTGTGCTTGTAAGCCCAGCAGCAGCAGCAGGTCACTGGCTGCTCAATGCTTCACCCACAGCTGCAGTCACCCCAGGCCTATCTTGCTCCAGCCTTGTTCTGCCCACTCCCAGCCCTGCCCCAGCCTGATTCCTGTTTAAACCCAGTTTACTCTGGCTCTGGACTCTGACTCCTTCTTCCTGACTCCGGTTCTGCCCCTTGGGTCCGGACTAAAGCTCTGATCCTTGGCTCTGGTTCCCAGTCCCTCCTTGCTCTGGCTCCAACTAGTAGGCTGGGCTGCCCCGGTCCTGACACCGGGAAGGGCACCGCTGAGGCTCCATCCTGCTACAGAAATGACCCTAAACGCTCTGCCTCTAAAAAGTCTATAGCATAAACAGACTTTTCAATACCACCTCCAGTGCCTAAACATGTGACCCTGACAGCAACATTGGTTCCTCCGAGCTCAGCATCTTCAGTATCAGCGCTATTGACTAGACAGATGCCACCAGAACAATCCGCACCCTCGGTACTGACACTGGTCGCGTCAGAGCCCCATCCAGTCCAGGTTCACCCAGTACCACAGAAGCTTAGATTCTCCAAAGGCTTGCTGGAGTCTGATGAGCCAGAATGGGTACCACATGGCTATCGGTAGTGAAATCTGCAGGGCTGAGACCTTACTTTCCTCTGGTACCCCCGGGTTCTCCTGTACCACCTGTCCCAGGTGGAGAACAATCCTCGCCTCCAATGTCTGCTCCTCCTCTGGACTGTGCTGAGGACTCCACTTCAGATTCTCAGCTATCTGTGCGGGGATCCCCTAGGTACCACCATAGCAGCATCTCTCCTGATACCTTTTGTGACGGGCTGGACCCCCTGGGATGTCACCTGCTGTGCTGGGATTTCACTGAGTCAGACCATTCTGCCAGCCCGGGCCCCCCTTTATCTGGTCTTGCTGGGCTCGGCTCCCCCATCTTTTCCAGCCCAGCACGCAGGCAGGGCCACACCCACCTGCACAGAGAGACAGAGATTCACTCTGGGAAGGCTCAGCTTAAGGAGCTTGCCACAGCATCCAGATGTCCACCTTCCCTTGGAGTACAGACCCGAAATTATATGAGATTCGCCTCTTCTCTCAGTGTGGAGGAGGGTGTGCACATCTCCCCCCCCGCCCCCATTAGAAATCACATTGACTGGGTTCTATTGTAAACCAGAAATAAATGTATTAACTAGAACAGGCGTATTTTAAATAGTTAAGGAGGTAGCAGACAGAACAAAGCATATCTGCCCCAAGTGTTTTCTCCAAAGTCCTGGCAATAGTAGCTGTGCACAGGTGGGGAATAATCATCTTTCCTACCACGACAACTGGCTGTTCAAGGACCATTGTATGTCAAAGTCTTCTCTGCAATACAGAAGCCATCTGGAATGTCCACTTTGACTCCAGTTCAACAGATAAACTTCACAGGAGCATCTCTGAATGCCCGAACATCCAGAGCTTACCTTCCTTCCGACAGATTTCTGATACTGATGAGTCTTATTGCCAAGATCAAATAACCCCCTGACAACAGCAAGAAATTGCCTCCAACTGCTGGCTCATATGGCAGCTTGTACTTTCATAACACAACATGCCAGGTTACATCTTGCTGCTTCCAGGGTTGGCTCAGAATAGTCTATCACCCGAACAAACAAACAGTCTAGACAATCTGGTGTCTGGCCCTCATCATGTGCTACACTCGCTCAAGTGAAGGACCTGTCCAAAGTCCGGGCAGGAGTTCCTATCGCCCAGCCGCCTCCTACCATCGCCATAACTTTGGATGCCTCACTTGTGGGATGGGGAGTGCAGCTAATGGGACACACTGTCCAAGGCAAATGGTTGTCTCAAGAGTCTCTCCTGCACATCAACCTCCTAGAATTAGGAGCAGTCAGGAATGCCTGTATCCACTTCCCTCCCTTAAGCAAGGGCCAATCCATGAAGGTCATGACAGACAATGTAACCTGCATGTTCCACGTAAATCTCAGGGAGGGGCGAGATCCCCTTCTCTTTGTGCTGAAGCAATAAAGCTGTGGAATTGGTGTCAAGCCAGTCACGTCCTCACAGCCGCTTACCTTCCGGGCATGCAGAGCACCATGGCCAATGATCTGAGCAGACATTTCTCCCACGATTATGAGTGGGAACTGGACCTTCAGATCCTCAAACAGAGATTCCTGACCTGGGGTTTACAGAAGCAGACATTTTTTTCAATTACCGCCAACAGAAAGTGCAAGAAATTCTGCTTGAGAAGAGGATTGGGCCATCAGTCGTTGGGAGACACCTTTCTCATTCCTTGGGCCTACTCTATACATCTCTGACACCGTTGATTCAGAGGGTATTGAACAAGATCAAACGAGACAAAGCCAGAGTCAGTCTAGTTGCACCAGCTGAGTTGAGGCAGGTCTGGTACCCTTCCGTGACTCACTTCACTTCCTGTTCAGCATTGCAACTTCCAGCCATGTCCTATGTGCTATCCCAGGACTCCAGTCGGACTCTCCATCCCAACCTGGCCATCTGCTGACTCCAAGCTTGGTTCCTCAGTAGTTTTTGGGGATAGAGGTTTCCCATTCGACAGAGATCCAACAGGTCCTATTAGAAACATCAGAAAGATCTCTACTAGAAATACCTTCAAAAATGGACCTTGTTCCTTCTTCCCTCTCCCCTATTTTTGGTTATCTATTGGATTTAAAGTATTCAGCTCTTTCTGTGAGTTCCGTCAGAGTTCATTCATCAGCTACGACAGCCTTCCGTTCCCCTGTGCAGGGATTCATTCAGGCTTTGCTCATCCCACGACAGCAAAATTCATCAAGGAATTGGTTAACCTTTTCCCGCAGAGCCTGCTCCCGTATGGGATTTGAACTGTCTCATGAAATCTCCCTTTGAGCTGCTCACTAAGTGCTCTCTGGTGCACGTACCTACGAAAGTGGCATTCTTAGTGGCAGCATTGGGGAATTAGCACTGGGGAATTAGGAGCATTGATGGCTGATTTCCTGCCCCCCTTCCCTGTTTTCTTCAAGGATAAGGTTTTGTTAGGCCCACATCCCAAGTTCATACCTAAAATATCCTCTGATTCGCTCATTAACCAAGTTATCCGCCTTCCTGTGTTTCCCCCAGACCCACGCCAGACTAGAGAGGAAGCTGCCCTCCATAGCTTGGATGTTAGAGGGGCGTTAGCGTCTATGTGGACAGAACCAAGCCATTCAGACAGTCTCCCAGACTGTTCATCTCAGTTGCGGACAGATCCAAAGGATCCACGGTCTCCCCCCAGAGACTCTCAAAGTGGGTTTCCAGTTCCATTCATGCTCGTTCCCAGGCTGCTAACGGTCGGCCCCCTCGAGAAGAATAGCCCATTCTCCAGCCTGCCTCCAGGGCACTCTTCAAAATGCAGCCATTGCTGAAATTTGCAGAGTGACGACCGAGGCCTCGGTGCACACTTTTCCCGAACGCTGCGCCCTGGTACACGCCTCTAGGTCAGAGGCAGCTCCACAGTTCCCTCCTCCTTCAGGGGCTACTGCAGTGGAGCACCCATTGGGACACTCCTTGTAGAAGAAGGAGCGGTTACTCACCTTGTGCAGTAGCTGGAGGTCTTCAAGATGTGTGTTGTTATGGGTGCTCCACTACCCACTCTCCTTCCCCTCTGCTTTGGAGTTCTGTCTCACGGGACTTCAGGGTCGAGAAGGAACTGAGGGCAGTTCACTTGCGCAGCCCTGTTTATCCCCGACACAGGGTAGGAGGCTGCTGGGAGGGCATGCATGGGCCGAATGGGAACAGTTACCAAAAATCTCCAGTCAGAGGCGCATGGGGCACATGCGCACCTGAATTGGAACACCTATAGGGACACACCTCTCGAAGACCTCCAGTTACTGCACAAGGTGAGTAACCTCTCCTTCTCTGGGTGGGATACAGAAGCCATCGGAGCGCAGGTAGCGACACCACCCAGCAGGTAAAGACAGGAAGATGAACCGCAATTCCATCTATTTCAAATGGCAGAGGGAAATTTGGGAGGTGGGATTGAGATGGAAGTAGGGTTGCCAACTGTCTAATCCCACAAATCCAAACACCCTTGCCCCGCCTCTTCCTGAGGCCCCGCCCCTTCTTTCAGGTGCCCCCCTCTCACTCCACCCCCCCTTCCTCCGTTGCTCGCTCTCTTCCACCCTTACTCACTTTCACTGGGCTGGGGCAGAGGGTTTGGGTGTGGGAGGTGGTGCAGGCTTTGGGCTGGGGCTGAGGGGTTCAGAGTGTGGAAGGGGGCTGCAGGCTGAGCCTGGGGCAGGAGGTTGGGGTGCAGAAGGGGGTGCGGGCTCTGGAAGGGAGTTTGGGTTTGGGAGGGGGCCCAGGGCTGGGGCAGGGGGTTGGGATGCCAGGCTCCAGCCGGGCGGCACTTACCTTGGGCCACTCCCGGAAGTACCCAGCATGTCCGGCTCCTAGACTGCTCCGCGTGCTGCCCCTGCCTTCAGGCACCTCCCCCGCAGCTCCCATTGGCTGCAATTCCCAGCTGCAATTCCCAGCCAATGGGAGCTGCAGAGTCGGCACTCAGGGTCGGGGGAAGCGTGTAGAGACCCTCCCTGGCTGCCTCTCTGCCTAGGAGCTAGAGGGACTTGCCAGCTGCCTTTGGGAACGGCGCAGAGCCATGGCAGGTAGGGAGCCTGCCTTAGCCCCGCTGCGCTGCCAGACTTTTAGTAGCCTAAAATCTCCTGGATTGGCGTCAGTAGCCTCCCGGCCAATCCGGGAGGGTTGGCAACCCTAGATGGAAGCTGGGAAGGCCGTCAGGGTCAGCACTTGTAAAAAGGTGCCCTTGCATTTTTAATGGCCATAAATGGCCAAGACAACAGTTTCGTATCTCAAAAACCAATAGCCTCGTCCACGTGGTGACCCCTAACAGCCCTCTCTTAGGGCACTGACTACTTCCCATGTTACCAAAGCTGTTTCCTGTAGCATCCAGGTGTGCCAGCAAAGTCTCCCATCCACAGCAAGGCCAGACTGTTCCCTGTTTAGCATGTTAAAGCCCAAGCTCACAGCCCAAGATAGCCGTCACAGCATGCTGAGTGAGCCCCCTCCCTAGGCTCACCCCTCCCATTTTTCTAGGCTTGTCCCAGTTTCAACAAGGCCAGGGCATGTCATCCCATCCTGCCGCCTCTCACTCTTCAGGCACTATGCCAGGACAGAGCCACAAAGTCAGGATGACAAGAGACAGTGTTTTTTTCCCCGAATGAACCTAACGCAAGTGGTGGGAACACAGACACAGCTGCGAGGGGAAGCCCGAGTGCTCTAGAAAACACGGATGGGCCTTCACGCGAGTGACCGCTGATAGGATGGATTTCACCCACTGCATCTTGGCTTTCCCTTTAGCCATTGGCTGTGTGCGGTGTTCCCTCGGAGCGGAATGAACGGATCGGTGGTTTGTTTCCCCACAGGTAACTTTGAGCAGGCCAATGAAGAGCTGAGGGCCATTATCAAGAAGATCTGGAAGAGAACTAGCATGAAACTCCTGGACCAGGTCATTCCACCAATTGGAGGTGCATTTTTGCCATGCTCCCTGGCTTATTTCTCCCCAGCACCCTCCGCCTGCCCCCTCCGCTGCCCCACACCGCTTGGACGGGGGCGGGGTATAGCCACTGGGCAGTGTTAATGGCCTCACTTGGCTTTCTCTCCTCCAGAGGATGAGGTGACTGTGGGCAAGTTCTACGCGACCTTCCTCATCCAGGAGCACTTTAGGAAATTCATGAAGCGCCAGGAGGAGTATTATGGGTATCGGCCCAAAAAGAACGCCATTGCTATCCAGGTCAGTGCAGACAGGTCTGGGGATCCCAGCTGCTCCTCTTGCCTGGATAAAGCAGCCAGCTTGTCCCTCCTGCACAAGGGCAGGGCAGGGCTCAGGGGGCAGAATTGCCTAGTGGATAGAGACCCAGGCTCAGCCACCAGCACCGCTGGGCAAGTCATTTCCCCTCTCTGTGCCTCAGTTCCCCCAGCTGTAAAATTGGGATAGGGACACTGACCTCTGTGGTAAAGCACATTGGGATCTCCTTGTGAAAAGTGCTTCACAAGAGCTAGGTGGTGGTGGTGTTATATGCTGGGCAAGGTGGGAAGCAGGCCTAAGTATTTGAAGGTGTCGGTACGAGGCTGGCAGAGGAATTCTCGAGGACGGCCGGAGAGGAAGCACTGGGATGGAGCTGAACAAAGGGAAATGGAGACAGGGGAACAGTCTGTGGGTGGAAGCTCCGTCCCTTAGAACACTGAAAATGGGGCTGCACAAAGGGTACGTTGCATGGGAGAGCCCGTGGATGACCCCAGACAGGTCTCAGTGTGTAAGTGAGGGGACCTCATGTTAAGAGGAACAGTCGTGAAATGGAGGAGGCTGGCCCGTCCTAAGGGAGCGCTTGGAGGCTGCCTCCTCGGGGCCTGGCAGTTGGTCTCTGCTGCACACAGCTTGGACTGGGGCCTTGACTGAGCTCTGGGCTTTCAAGGGCTTCCCATGATGGAATCTCAGAGCTGGTGCCCCCACACCACCCTTCCTGCAGCCCTGCTCCTTCCACGAGAGCCCAGACTCAGTCTCTACTGAGGTAGCGCGCTCTAGAGGAGTAAGCACGGTGGTGAGCAGCAGGACTCCTGGGTTCTTTCCCCGCTCTGCCACTGACTCGTGTAGCCATGGGCAAGTCACCTCCCTCCTATCTGCCTCGGTTTCTCCACCCATGAAATGGGGACAAAGAGGCAGGAACAAGGGGAAGGTCTGAGGCTCGTGTCGCTCCCTGCCCCCCCCCTTCTGGCAGATGGAACGAACAGCCCCACGCAAGAGTTTCAAACTGGAGTCCAGTCTCCCTGCGTCAGAGGTCCTGGGGGGCATGTCCCAAGCACAGAGGACTCCTCCCCTGGGGAGATGGGGGCATTTCTCTTGTCCAACCTGGAATGCAGCCATGTCTCAGGGTTCCCATGGCCTCCCTGTGGGGTGTAGGATCATCTGTCCCTGGGTATCAAATCCAATTCCAACATGTGCAAGGTGAGATGTGCCAGCCCCCATGGCCCTGCGAGAGGGGCAGAGATGCCGCTGCCCTAGAGAGACACCCCCCGACCCCACGGCTCAGCCCGTTTACCCTCCTCCAGCCCCATTGTGTGAAGTCCCCCTTTCCTCCACACCCAGTGCACAGAGCTAGCGCCGTGGGAGAGGCTGCTGAACCAGCAGGCACCAGAGCGCCCCCTTTGGGAAGTAGGCAGGGCAGCCTGGGCTTGGTGAAGGCAGTTGCGGGGCCAGGGCTGAGGGTTCGGGGAAGGAAGCTGGAGCTGCCAGGCCACCGGGCTTTGCTGAGCCTCCCTCTCCCCTTGCCCGGTGAGGAAAAGCTCCCCCTGCCACCAGCAGCCCCGTGAGCGACCTCCCCATCTCTGTCCATCCCACCAGGCCGGTCTGACAAGCATTGAAGAGGAAGCTGCGCCCGAGATACACCGAGCGATCTCTGGGGACCTGACTGCCGAGGAGGAGCTGGAGAGGGCCATGATGGAGGCAGCGATTGAGGAAGGGATATACAGGGTGAGCACAGTGGGAAGTACCACCCTCTAACCCCACACATACCAGCCCCACCGTCTGTGTCCCATGCGGAGCCTAGCACACTGAGAGTTGATTGCTGCAGACAGGGTAAGGGCCAGCCAGCAGGTGCCAGGGATGGGTGATGATGCCCGAGATCATAGTCATATTGTCATGGCCGCTTGGTGCCAAACGCTTGGGCAGGACCCAGCTCTGTGTGAGCACGTGAGTTGGCTGGGGGGCACAAAGCCACTAGCACGGGAGATGCCACTGTCTGTGGAGATGGACCTGATCACAGAGGAGAGTGTCAGTCACAGGAAACCTCGTCACCGACTGGCTAAGTGGGTCCTGGGTCACCGTCTCCTCTGTTCCCAGGCGTTAGGGTGGGCAAAGTTTTTGGCCCGAGGGCCACATCTGGGTATAGAATTGTATGGCAGGCCCTGAATGCTCACGAAATTGGGGTTGGGGTGCGGGACGAGGTGAGGGCTCTGGCTGGGGGTGCAGGCTCTGGGGTGGGGCCAGAAATGAGGAGTTCAGGGTGTGGGAAGGGGTCTGGGCTAGGTTGGGGGGGGTGCACGGGGCGTTGAGAGCTCCGGCTGGGGGTGTGGGCTCTGGGGTGGGGCTGGGAATGAGGGGTTTGGGATGTAGGAGGGTGCTCTGGGCTGGGACCGAGGGGTTCGGAGCGTGGAAGGGGTATCAGGGCTGGGGCAGGGGGTTGGGGCATGGAGGGGGGGCTTAGGGGTGCAGGCTCCAGGTGGCACTTACCTCAAGCGTCTCCCAGAAGCAGCGGCATGTCCCCACTCTGGCTCCTATGTCGAGGCACGACCAGCCCCATCCGCAGGCGCTGCCCCTGCAGCTCCCATTGGCCATGGTTCCCGACCAATGGGAGCTGCGGGGGCAGTGCTTGGGGCAGAAGCAGTGTGCAGAGCGGAGTCCCCTGGCTGCCCCTATGCATAGGAGCGGGGACATGCTGCTGCTTCCAGGAGCCGCGTGGAGCGGCCCCTGACCCTGCTCCCTGGCTGGAGCGGGGCAAGCCCCAGATCCCACTCCCCAGCGGGAACTTGAGGGCCGGATTAAAGTGGCTGGTGGGCCAGATCCGGCCTGCAGGCCATAGTTTGCCCACCCCTGTGTTAGGTGGAGCTGTGGGCTGGTGACCTGAGCTCAGGGATCTCTGGGTTCTAATCCCAGCACTGGTGTTATCTCCCTGGCTGTCCCTTCCCCTCCCCTGTACAATGGGGATAATGGTACTGACCCCCCCGGACTGCAGAGCGGGATATTAACCAGTTAACGTGATGGAAGAGTGCTCATTCCGGGGATGGACTGGCTAGTGTGTATTGGCACCTCTGTCAGGTGCACAACTATGTGTCACAGACCCAACACTGCTGACAGATTCCCTCTGCACTCGCTATGCTGGGAGCTTCCAATTGGCTGTGGTGTAATGATAACCATGGCAACCCAGGTTGCCAGCAGTCTGTGACAGTGTCCTGCCCAGTCTCACTCCTCAGGGAATCCCTCGCGTTCAGAGCTGCCTGTGAGTATGGGAGGGTTTAGCTGGTAGGAGAGGCAGTACTGCCTAGTGGATGGGCTGGGAGTGGGCTGCAACTCAGGAGACCTGGGTTCTATTCCCAGCTCTGCCATGGACCTACTGGGTAACCTAAGGCAAGTCACTTCCCTGCTCTGTGCCTCAGTTTCCCCCACTGTGAAGTGAGGAGCTGACCCCCCTATTTATAAAGTGCTTTGAGAACAGCTCTGTAAGAACTGGGACTGTTATTACTGCTCCCCTGCTGTGCATGATCTTAAATTCAGCCACCATGACTGGCCTTTGCTGGCTCACCATGGGTCCAAACCCATCCGGACCGTCGGGCAGCATGTGCCACAGGCAGGGAAGCCTCGAGAAGCGCCACTGTCAAGGCCCACTCTGACCTCTCCCCTCTTGGTTCCAGAGGACGGGTGGCTTGTTCGGTCATGTTGACTCCTTCATGGAGCGGAACAGGCCCCTGCAGCCCCACGTGACCAACCAGAGACCCCTGCAGTTCACCGAAGTGGGGAGTGAAGACTTGGACTCCCCTGTCTTCCTTGATGACTTCCCCCCAGACAGGAACACCAACACCAACAACAGCAACACAGCCACACGGTAATGCTTGGCGGTCGGAGACAGCCCCCCAGGGCACGTGGCGGCGGGGGGCCACAAGGCAATGTGCTGTCTGTATAAACGGCGCAGTCTCCATAAGAGAGGAACCCGACTGCGTGGCTGCTGTGACTTGGGGAGCAGGGGGAAGCTCGGCGCTCGGGGACTGTGAGCCCGGGTGCAGCCCTGGGTGCTTGTGCGTGCGTGCACATGTGAGTGTGCACCTGTGCATATGTTTACTCTTGTGTGGGTCAGGCCAGACACTGGCCACCTTACTCCCCTTTAACCATGGGAGGGTGCAGTTTCTGCCTTCAGGTCTCAGGCAAAAACAGATGCTTGCATTGCCCAGGTCTCATTTACACGCCTCCCCATGGCCAGGCAGCTTCACCCCTTCACCAGTGGTTCTCAACCTATTTATCATTGTGGCCCACAAAGTGTTACCTGGGTCACAGGCTAAGAACCCCATCTAACCCCCTCACAAACCCCTATGCTCAGTGCCCTCCACCCACAGACCCCTCCACAGAGTGGGGGCAGAAGTGGAGAATTGGATGTGGGGTGTGGGGCAGGGACCCCAACCGGGACGCTGCTGTGCAGGGACCCCTAACCCCGACCCCCACTGTGTGGGGCTGCGGGGCAGCCAGGACCCCACTGTACAGGGCCCAGCAGCAGCCGTCTGCCTGGACCCTGCCACGCGGTAGCTAGTTGCCTGGTCCCAGGGCCCGCCTTGAGGCCTCTATCACACAGCTGAGCGGGCCGCAGCTGTGTACTAATTGGGCCGCATGCGGCCCGCAGGCGTAGGGTGACCAGACAGCAAGTGTGAAAAATTGGGACGGGGGGTGAGGGGTAATAGGAGCCTATATAAGAAAGAGACCCAAAAATCGGGACTGTCCCTATAAAATCGGGACATCTGGTCACCCTACGCGGGCCATGGGTTCAGAACCGCTGTTCTACACTGTGCTTCCCATAGGGCACACGCGGGGTTAAGGACAATACAGCGCCTCTTAAAAAAAGTGGGAGCACAGTCAGGGCCGGCTCCAGGGTTTTGGCCGCCCCAAGCAGCCAAACAAAACAAAACAAAACAAAACAAAAAAAGCCGTGATTGCGATCGCGATCTGCGGTGGCAATTCGGCGGGAGGTCCTTCGCTCCGAGCAGGAGTGAGGGACTGTCCGCCGAATTGCCACCGAACAGCTGGACGTGCCACCCCTCTCCGAAGTGGCCCCCCCAAGCACCTGCTTGGTAAACTGGTGCCTGGAGCCGGCCCTGAGCACAGTGACTTTGAAAGCGACTATCCCAGTACAGCCGGCGCAGTTCCTGTTTACACCAGCAGATGTCAGACTAATCCCAGCAACAGGCACGGTGCGGCTGCCAGGCTGATTTACCCCAGAGGAAGATCTGGCCCCAGATTATTGGTGGGGCACTTTAGAGTCTCGAACAGAGCAGAGACCGATTTAGAGCAGCAGCGAGCAGAGCCGCTCTGACACCGGGGGCAGCTCAGCCCCCCTGCGAATCGGGCCGTGTGATTTCAGGCGCCCAGGCTAAAGCTCTGCTCACTGAGACTAGTTCTGTGCGCAGATGTGCAGCTTTTGTGAAGCCCCGGACAGCTGTAGGTGCAATGAATGGTGCCTGCTGGCAGACTGCCCCTCCAAGGCTGCCCCTGTGACTGTTATCCATATGGACGCTGCAAGGACCTTGGGCTGGCCCCAGGGCTGGCATAAGCAGCGTGACTCCTTTGGCCTGAGCCCAGTTGTGCCCATCTGCATGTGGCTTTCGGTTTCCCAAACACTTCTTGGCTCTCTCTGGCCCTGGCGGTGATGTTATGTAGTTAGACAGCTCCAGGGAGTGCAGAAAAGACACAGCCACCGCCCAGAGCGCTTGTAATTGAAGCATGACATGCCCCTGGCAGGGTCATCAGCAGGGGTTGGTTGAGGAGGCGAACCTCGGATCTGAACGCATCAGCTGCTACCGCTTTAAGGCCTGTAGCTCAGCAGCAGCAGAACCAGGAATATCTTTGCATGGTCCTGCCAGCAGGGGGCGATAGACTGCAGCATTGTGCTAGCCCGGGCCGGACACCTGAACAAAACAACACAGGAGGGACTGAAACAGGAGGGCGGCGAAATGGGGGGACAAGGGTTACCCCACAAACATAACTAGGTTGCCCTCATGAGCCCTTCCGCTATCGGTCCCGGTGGGTGCTCCACCCTAGGATGTGTGCACCCTGGACTGGAGCCTGCGACGTCGTGCTGGTGGGCCTGCGCCAGCTCCGAGCGACGGGATACAGGGAAGCGAGAGCCCGCCGCCACTCAGTTCCTTCTCAGCCGCCTGTGGCTCGAGACCGAGTTTTCGGCGGGTAGCTGTGTTCTGCTTCCCGCCTTTCTCTCACCTCAGGAAAGACTTTTCTCGCGTATTTTCGTTTCTCATTTGTTTTCTTGCCCTATATTTTATTTTCATTTGTATTTCATCTGGCACGTTTCTGTGCTCTGGGAGAGGGGGTTCCCCATCTACTCCTGCACCTTTCTTTGTGCCGATCAATCTGTTGTGCCTAACACCCCAGGGGCTAAGCCCTGCCAGACTTGCCACAGGTCTTTTCCCCGCAGTGACGGACATTGGCGTTGCCTACGGTGTTTGGGGAACTCCCCCATCCCCTCAAAGTGTGTGATCTGTCTGGGGTTTGAGGGCAGGCCCCAAAATGACAGGGAGACGAGACTAGTAGGGGTATGTCTACACTACAAAATTAGTTCGAATTTATAGAAGCCGGTTTTATTGAAATCGGTTGTATACAGCCGATTGTGTATGTCCACACAATAAAATGCTCTAGGTGCTCTAGTCGGCAGACCGCGTCCACAGTACGAGGCTAGCGTCGACTTCCGGAGCATTGCACTATGGGTAGCTATCCCACAGCTATCCCACAGTTCCCGCAGTCTCCGCCGCCCCTTGGAATTCTGGGTTGAGATCCCAATGCCCGGATGATGCAAAACAGTGTCGCGGGCGGTTCTGGGTACATGTCGTCAGGCTCCTCCCTCCCCCGTCACAGCAACGGCAGACAATAGATTCGCGCCTTTTTATCTGGGTTACCTGAGTTACCTGTGCAGACAACATGGAGCCCGCTCAGCACAGCTGAGCTCACCGTCACCATATGTCCTCTTGGTGCCGGCAGACGTGGGACTGCATTGCTACACAGCAGCAGCTGCTAACTGCCTTTTGGCGGTAGACGGTGCAGTAGACTGGTAGCCTTCATCGGCGATCTGGGTGCTGGCAGCCGTGGGGCTTGCCTTTTGGCAGTAAATGGTGTATTATGACTGTTAGCTGGCCTATTACAAGTCGGGTCATCGCACATTAGCAGAGTCTTCCCTGAGCAGCAGCTCGTGCAATAGGCCTGAAGACCATCGTCATACACCGCCCCGTATTTGCTGCCAAGCACCCAGAAAGATGCCGAGGGCTATCAGTCACGCTGCACCGTCGTCTTAAGATGTAAAAAAATAGATTTTCTCTGTATTCATTTGCTTCCCCCTCCCTCCGTCAAATCAACGGCCTGCTAAACCCAGGGTTTTCAGTTTAATCTTTGGGGGGGACCAGTCTGTGACAGTTGTTTGTGTCTCTCCCTGATGCACAGCCACCGTTCTTTATTTTAATTCCCTGTGCCTGTACGCCATGTCGTCACTCGGCCCCCCTCCCTCCTTCCCCTAGGCCGTCAGATACTACGTTTGCGCCACAGCTCGAGCCGAGAAGCGGTTCGCGCCTTTTCTTTGAATTCTGGGTTGAGATCCCAATGCCCGGATGATGCAAAACAGTGTCGCGGGCGGTTCTGGGTACATGTCGTCAGGCCCCTCCCCCCTCGTCACAGCAACGGCAGACAATAGATTCGCGCCTTTTTACCTGGGTTACCTGTGCAGACAACATACCACGGCAAGCATGGAGCCCGCTCAGCTCAGCTGAGCTCACCGTCACCATATGTCCTCTGGGTGCCGGCAGACATGGGACTGCATTGCTACACAGCAGCAGCTGCTAACTGCCTTTTGGCGGTAGACGGTGTAGCATGAGTGATAGCCGTGGGGCTGGCAGCCGTAGTGCTGCATTGCACCAGCCCCTTCCAGGCGATGGTATATTATGACTGGTACCCGTCGTCGTCATACTGGTATGGCTGTCAATCATGGCCACCTGGGCAGACATGCTACTGTTTTGATGATGACGGTTACCAGTCATAATATACTATTTTCTGCCAATTGCCCAATATTGTCTGCTAAGCACCCAGAAGAGGCCGAGGGCGATGCTGGGTGCTGGCGGACGTGGGGCTGGCAGACGTGGGGCTGCATTGCTACACAGCAGCAGCCCCTTGCCTTTTGGCAGATGATGGTATATTATGATTGGTACCCATCATCATCGTACTGGTATGGCTGTCACTCATGCTGCAGCGTCGGCTGCCACCTTAAGATGTAAAAAACAGATTTGTTCTGTGTTCATTTGCTTCCCCTTCCTCCGTGAAATCAACGGCCTGCTAAGCCCAGGGTTTCCAGTTTAATCTTTGGGGGGACCATTCTGTGTGACAGTTGTTTGTGTTTCTCCCTGTTCCTGTACCTGTACGCCATGTCGTCACTCGGCCCTCCCTCCCTCCCTCCCTCCCTCCCGCCCTCCTTCTCCTGGTCCATCAGATACTACTTTCGCGCCTTTTTTCTGACCAGGCGCCATAGCTAGCACTGGGATCATGGAGCCCGCTCAGATCACCGCGGCAATTATGAGCACTATGAACACCATGCGCATTGTCCTGGAGTATATGCAGAGCCAGAACATGCCAAGGCGAAACCCGGACCAGGCGAGGAGGCGATTGCAGCACGGCGACGAGAGTGATGAGGAAATTGACATGGCCATAGACCTCTCACAAGGCACAGGCCCCAGCAATGTGGAAATCATGGTGTCACTGGGGCAGGTTGATACCGTGGAACGCCGATTCTGGGCCCGGGAAACAAGCACAGACTGGTGGGACCGCATCGTGCTGCAGGTATGGGACGATTCCCAGTGGCTGCGAAACTTTCGCATGCGTAAGGGCACTTTCATGGAACTTTGTGACTTGCTTTCCCCTGCCCTGAAACGCCAGGATACCAAGATGAGAGCAGCCCTCACAGTTGAGAAGCGAGTGGCGATAGCCCTGTGGAAGCTTGCAACGCCAGACAGCTACCGGTCAGTCGGGAATCAATTTGGAGTGGGCAAATCTACTGTGGGGGCTGCTGTGATCCAATTTGCCAGGGCAATGAAAGACCTGGTGATAGCAAGGGTAGTGACTCTGGGCAACGTGCAGTCAATAGTGGATGGTTTTGCTGAAATGGGATTCCCAAACTGTGGCGGGGCCATAGACGGAACCCATATCCCTATCTTGTCACCGGAGCACCAAGCCACCGACTACATAAACCGCAAGGGGTACTTTTCAATGCTGCTGCAAGCCCTGGTGGATCACAAGGGACGTTTCACCAACATCAACGTGGGATGGCCGGGAAAGGTACATGATGCTCGCGTCTTCAGGAACTCTGCTCTGTTTTGAAAGCTGGAGGAAGGGACTTTCTTCCCGGACCAGAAAGTGACCATTGGGGATGTTGAAATGCCTATCGTGATCCTTGGGGACCCAGCCTACCCCTTAATGCCATGGCTCATGAAGCCGTACACAGGCAGCCTGGACAGGAGTCAGGACCTGTTCAACTACAGGCTGAGCAAGTGCCGAATGGTGGTGGAATGTGCATTTGGACGTTTAAAAGCGCGCTGGCGCAGCTTACTGACTCGCTCAGACCTCAGCGAAAAGAATATCCCCATTGTTATTGCTGCTTGCTGTGCGCTCCACAATATCTGTGAGAGTAAGGGGGAGACCTTTATGGCGGGGTGGGAGGTTGAGGCAACTCGCCTGGCCACAGATTACGCGCAGCCAGACACCAGGGCGGTTAGAGGAGCACAGCAGGGCGCGGTGCGCATCAGAGAAGCTTTGAAAACGAGTTTTGTGACTGGCCAGGCTACTGTGTGAAACTTCTGTTTGTTTCTCCTTGATGAACCCTCCAAACCCCGCCCCCGACCCGGTTCACTCTACTTCCCTGTAAACCAACCACCCCACCCCACCCTCCCCTCCCCTCCCGCTTGCAGAGGCAATAAAGTCATTGTTTTTTCACATTCATGCATTCTTTATTAGTTCCTTACAGAGGTAGGGGGATAATTGCCAAGGTAGCTGGGATGGGTGGGGGAGGAGGGATGGAAAAGGACACACTGCATTTTAAAACTTTAACTCTTATTGAAGGCCAGCCTTCTGATGCTTGGGCGATCATCTGGGGTGGAGTGACTGGGTGGACGGAGGCCCCCCCACCGTGTTCTTGGGCGTCTGGGTGAGGAGGCTATGGAACTTGGGGAGGAGGGCTGTTGGTTACACAGGGGCTGTAGCGGCGGTCTCTGCTCCTGCTGCCTTTCCTGCAACTCAACCATACGCTCGAGCATATCACTTTGATGCTCCAGCAGACGGAGAATTGCCTCTTGCCGTCTGTCTGCAAGCTGACGCCACCTATCGTCTTCAGCCCGCCACCTCTCCTCTCGTTCATGTTGGGCTTTTCTCATCTCCGACATTGACTGCCTCCACGCATTCTGCTGTGCTCTATCAGCCTGGGCGGACATCTGCAGCTCCGTGAACATCTCGTCCCTCGTCTTACGTTTTCTCTTTCTAATGTTCACGAGCCTCTGCGAAGGAGAAACATTTGCAGCTGGTGGAGGAGAAGGGAGAGGTGGTTAAAAAAGACACATTTTAGGGAACAATGGGTACACTCTTTCATTACAAGGTCGCATATTTCGGCTTGCAGGCAGCCATCGTAGGCCACAGTGTTTTGGCTTTTTTAACCTTCTTAACATGCGGGAAAGGTTGCAAACAGCAGCGCATTTCCCATATCAAGGATGAATTGGGTTGTCCATTTAAAATGGGGTTTCAATGTAAAAGGAGGGGGCTGCGGTTTCCCGGTTAACATGCGGCACAAACACAAGTAAACCACCGCCCCCCCACACACACACACACGATTCTCTGGGATGATCACTTCACCCCTCCCCCCCACCGCGTGGTTAACAGCGGGGAACATTTCTGGTCAGAATAGCAGGAACGGGCGCCTCTGAATGTCCCCCTTAATAAAATCACCCCATTTCAACCAGGAGAGCTTTCTGGAGATGTCCCTGGAGGATTTCCGCTCCATCCCCATACACGTTAACAGACTTGCTTGCTTTTTTTTTGTAATGTTTACAAATATTTACAAAGTTACACTCACCAGAGGTCTCCTGTGTGCCCTGAGGGTCTTGGGTGAGTTCGGGGGTTACTGGTTCCAGGTCCAGTGTCACAAACATATCCTGGCTGTTGGGGAAACCGGTTTCTCCGCTTCCTTGCTGCTGTGAGCTACCTACAGTACCTCCATCGTCATCTTCCTCGTTCCCCGAACCGTCTTCCCTGTGTGTTTCTCCAGTGAGAGAGTCATAGCACACGGTTGGGGTAGTGGTGGCTGCACCCCCTAGGATCGCATGCAGCTCCGCGTAGTAGCGGCAAGTTTGCGGCTCTGCCCCGGACCTTCCGTTTGCTTCTCTGGCTTTGTGGTAGGCTTGCCGTAGCTCCTTAATTTTCACGCGGCACTGCTGTGTGTCCCTGTTATGGCCTCGGTCCTTCATGGCCTTGGAGATCTTTTCTAATACTTTTCCATTTCTTTTACTGCTACGGAGTTCAGCTATCACTGCTTCATCTCCCCATATGGCGAGCAGATCTCGTACCTCCCGTTCGGTCCATGCTGGAGCTCTTTTGCGATCCTGGGAGGACTCCATGACGGTTACCTGTGCTGATGAGCTCTGCGTGGTCACCTGTGCTCTCCACGCTGGGCAAACAGGAAATGCAATTCAAACCTTCGCGGGTCTTTTCCTGTCTACCTGGTCAGTGCATCTGAGTTGAGAGCGCTGTCCAGAGCGGTCACAATGAAGCACTGTGGGATAGCTCCCGGAGGCCAATAACATCGAATTCCGTCCACACTACCCCAATTCCGACCCGCAAAGGCCGGTTTTATCGCTAATCCTCTCGTCGGAGGTGGTGTAAAGAAACCGGTTTAAAGGGCCCTTTAAGTCGAAAGAAAGGGCCTCATTGTGTGGACGTGTCCAGGCTTAATTCGGTTTAATGCTGCTAAAGTCGACCTAAACCCGTAGTGTAGACCAGGCCTAGCAGTCCTGTTAATGGGACATGCTCTAGCTCTGGAGAGGTCCGCTTCCCCCCAGGCATTAGCACTGGCTCCTTCAGGCATCAGCCCAGCCTCAGCTGGGACCACGGAGACAAAGCCTTTGAAGAGGAGAAAGCACTCCTTCCCATCCAGAGACAGGGAGAAAAGGGGTAGGTCACCTCATAAGACCCACTCTCAGGAGCCCTCGTGTCCATTAAGGGTTACCGTAGAGGCTCCGACTGAGTCCGGTATCGAGGTGTCGGTACCATGTACCTGATCCTCCGTGGCACCATGGTCCGCATGGGGCTACCACACATCCCTTGACATCGGCTTCTGACCCCAGCTCTGAAGTGATACAGGACCCTGCATCCGCCTCAGTACTGCAGCAGTCTCCATCTCAAGGTCCACATTTTCACCTCTGGCTGTCAGCGGCTGTCAGTGCCCTCCAGCTCCTTCCAGGTTTCAGTTATCTGAAGATCTCATCATTTCAGATGAGCCTGACGCCATTACTATGGGATCCGTCAGAGCCTCCTCACCGGTACAGCCCAGGCACCTGCAGGCCAAAACCCACCCAAGCCTCCAGCAGTCAGCATCCGCCACATTACCTGAGCCATCACGTAGCCTCTCAGGTCTCGGTACAGGAATCCTTCCTGGTGCCATACCATCCGGCTGCCAAGGGTCCCTGTACCAAGGAGGACCCTAGAGAACCTGCCAGGCCTCACAGACCCAGAGATAACTGTCATTGGAGACACTCTCCCTGTTCCTCCCCCCCATCAATGGGAGTCCTGGGGGCCATTTTGGTGACCAGTTCCACAGGATGCCAAGAAGAGATTACAGGCACCCACTGGTCCCATGCCATCCATGGCAAGCAGCTGTCCCTCTACCGGTACCAAACACGTCTTTGGTACCGGACAATACACAGCAGGAGTCAGAGCCTCCAACTGAGGAGGTCTCACCTCCTTCAGCTGAGTCCTCTTCATCTGTGGCCGAGGCGGTAACGCCACCCCAGCCCTCCTCTGCCGATGAGTTCGAAACATTCCAGGAGCTCATGAAGAGGCTGGCGGACTCTCTCCAAATCCCGCTAGAGGAAGTCCAGGAGTCATAACATTCTTTGGTGAATATCAATCCCCAAGGAAAGATTGCTCCGACCGTTAATGAGGCATTGCTATCCCCAGCACAATTCCACCCACCTGAGAGATCTGATAAAAAGTACTACATCCCACCAAAGGGGAGGGAGCACTTCTTTTCCCACCCTCACACTAATTCCTTAGCAGCCAATGAAAGGAGCCGTCAGACTCGATGTAGACCCTCTCCAATAGACAATGAATCCAAGAGACTGGACGTATGGGGCAGAAAGAGCAACTCACCAGCTGCTCTTCAATTCCGTAGTGGCAATTTCGGGCCTGGGTGGTGAAATGGGACTTTACCACATACTCAGAACGTACCCACTTCATTGAACATCTGCCACAAGACCAAAGAGACAGGTTTCAGTCCAGTGTTGTGGAGGTCCCATCCTTCCTCTTCCTGGGGCCAATCAAGCTGGTTCCAACAGCGTCCATCAGGAAAGGATTCTATTCCAACTACTTCCTAGTTCCCGCGAGAGACGGAGGCAGGAGGTCGATTCTTGACCTCAGAAACTTGAGCAACTAAGTTCTAGCACAACAGTTCAGCATGGTGACACTCGCTCCCATTCTCCCATTGTTGGATCCAGGACACGGGCTCGTCGCCCACGACCTACAGGACGCCCATCACCACAAGTGTTTACTTTGCTTTGTAATTGGACCACGATCAACACCAAGTTCTCCCCTCCGGACTCTCCACGGTGCCGAGGGTGTTTACGAAGTTCCTCTTGGCAGTAGTAGCTGGTCTCTGTCAATGGGGGATCTTGGTATTCCCATATTTGGACACCTGGTTGATCAGGGGTTGATCACTCCAAGAGGTCCAACCAGCCATGGCCAAGGCGTTAACTAGGACTTCGCATCAATCACAAAAAATTGATACTAACTCCAGTGTAAAGGATAAACTGCATAGGAGCCACTCGAGCCCACAACAGCAAGAGCCTATCTATTCTGGGAGACATCTTCCACCCTATCTGGCCTAATCTCGGTGCTACAGTTCAGCCCATAAACAATCATGAGGGCTCATCTTCCACTCTTGGGATATACATCCTCCTGCACGTTCATGACTTCCTATGTGAGACTCCATCTCCGATGTCTCCAGGATGTGGTTTAGAACAGTAAATATCCCAGATAGACACCACCTGTCCAAAGGGGTCACAGTGCCTCAGAAGGTGTTGGATTCCCTTACGTGACAGAAAGACCCACAGAGGGTCGGTGTGGGAACCCCATTCTTGCATCGCACACCATCAAAGATCCTCATGACAGATACGTCCTCTCTGAACCCCAGGGCCTGGCTCCCGAATGGCTCTCTCGACCATGGAGTTAACTCATTTGGCTGCAGTTCAGTCAGTTCGTTTGGCAGATAGCCCAGTACCGGCAAGACTTATCTCCGGAATGGAAACACTTTCACTCTTGATGCTCTCTTTCTTCTTCCCAAGCCCTAGAAGTTTCCCTTTCCAAAATACTTGACCGCCAGCTGGAATTAAAGATACAGGGTCTCTCCGTGAGCTTTGGTAGAGTGCAGGTGACTGCTCTCACAGTTTTCCAGTTACCCATCCAGGGCTTCTCGGTTTTTGCCCACCCTGTCACAGCCAGATTCCTCCAGGCTCTATACAACTGGTTTCCTCCTGTTTGGGACCCAGTGAGACCTCAACCTGCTTCTTAATGCTCCAAGGAAAGTCTCCTTTGAAACAACGACCACCTGCTCTCTCCTCCATATCGCCTTCAAAATTTCATTCCTGGGTGCCATTACTTCAGCAAGACGAATTGGAGAGTGGAGGGCACTCCTGGCTGACACACCATATCCCACCCTTTCATAGGGACAAGGTTCTACTGTGTCCCCAGCCCTATTTTCTTCCTAAGGTCTCCTTGGAAGATCACATTAACCAGGAGATTCGCCTGCCAGTGTTCTACCCACATCCTCAGGCCTCCAGAGAGGTCTCAAGCCTTCATTCGCTGGATGTTCGACGGGCCCTTGCCTTCTCTGTGGACAGGACTAGGTCCTTGAGGGCCTCTCCCAGGCTACTTGTGTTGCTAACAAAATGAATAAAGGGCCAGCCTGTTCCTAGTCCATACAGGGGTTGTCTGTGTGTTGCAGGTTGTATTTTAACCTGTTAAGACAGAACGGGGATGCGTCCCCCCCGCCCCCCACGGTGATAGCAAATTCCACTGGAGCCCAGTCCACATCCAGTACGTTCCCATAGCAGAAATCTGCAGGACTGCGACTGGTCTTCAGCCAGCCCTGTGCCAAGCATGTGCCATGTCCCCTGCTTCCAGAGAGGACGCTGCCTTTGGTGATATCGTTCTCCGAAGAGTCCTTGACTCACTTCTGTGGCATGCCCCTCCTCTCTGAGTTACTGCTCTGGAGTGCCCTGCAGCGGGGCGCCACAGGGACATACGCTCGACGAAGAAGGGACGGTGACTTACCTTACATAACTTGAGTTCTTCGAGATGCTTTGTTCCTATGGGTGCTCCACCTTCCCGGCCTCCTTCCCCTCCGCTGCGGATACGTCGCCCGTTTCACTCCTTCAGAGAACAAGGTGTGACTCTGTGCGGGCCTGCCAGCATGACTGCAGTCTCCGCATGCACATCCTGTGGTGGAGCACCCATTGGGCCAGAACATCTCAAAGAACCCAGGTTTCAGAGGGGTAGTCGTGTTAGTCTGTGTTCATCCCTGTTGATATTCACCCCTTCTTGTCCTCTGTTGGGAATGGGCCACATCCACCCTAATTGAATTGGCCTCTTTAGCACTGACCCCCCCACACACTTGGTAAGGCAACTCCCATCTTTTCATGTGCTGTATATTTATACCTGCCTACTTTCTAGCCCACGAAAGCTTATGCCCAAATAAATGTGTTAGTCTCTAAGGTGCCAAAAGAACCCAGGGTAAGTCACCTCTCCTTCTTCACACTTAGTGATGCTGTCCTGTCTGTGTCTGTCCCCATTCACCTCATCTATCTATCTATCTATCTATCTATCTATCTATCTATCTATCTATCTATCTATCTATCCCGAGACAGATCCTTCTATCATGTATGAATCCATCTGTCCATCTTACACATCCATCCATCCAGTACCTAGAGTGTCTGACTGTCCAGTCATTGGTTCTCTCTCTAATACAAGTGGTGTTTGTGCTGTTTTTATTAATATGATTTGGTGGGAGTGATTATGGCAGGGAGGAGATGAGCCCAGAGGTGCTGAAGAAGAGGAGGGAGGGTAGAAGAGGAAGGAGAGGAGACCAGAGGTGCTGAAGAAGGGGATGGAGGGTAGGGGAGGGAGGAGACCAGAGGTGCTGAAGAAGAGGATGGAGGGTAGAGGAGGGAGGGGACGAGACCAGAGGTGCTGAAGAAGGGGATGGAGGGTAGAGGAGGGAGGGGACGAGACCAGAGGTGCTGAAGAAGAGGATGGAGGGTAGAGGAGGGAGGGGACGAGACCAGAGGTGCTGAAGAAGGGGATGGAGGGAGAGGAGGGAGTGGATGAGGCCAGAGGTGCTGAAGAAGGGTATGGAGGGGAGGGGAGGGAGGAGACCAGAGGTGCTGAAGAAGAGGATGGAGGCTAGAGGAGGGAGGGGACGAAACCAGAGGTGCTGAAGAAGGGGATGGAGGGTAGAGGAGGGAGGGGACGAGACCAGAGGTGCTGAAGAAGGGGATGGAGGGTAGAGGAGGGAGCGGATGAGGCCAGAGGTGCTGAAGAAGGGGATGGAGGGTAGGGGAGGGAGGAGACCAGAGGTGCTGAAGAAGAGGATGGAGGGTAGAGGAGGGAGGGGACGAGACCAGAGGTGCTGAAGAGGAGGGAGGGGAGGAGACCAGAGGTGCTGAAGAAGGGGATGGAGGGTAGAGGAGGGAGTGGATGAGGCCAGAGGTGCTGAAGAAGGGGATGGAGGGTAGGGGAGGGAGGAGACCAGAGGTGCTGAAGAAGAGGATGGAGGGTAGAGGAGGGAGGGGACGAGACCAGAGGTGCTGAAGAAGGGGATGAAGGGTAGAGGAGGGAGGGGATGAGGCCAGAGGTGCTGAAGAAGGGGATGGAGGGTAGAGGAGGGAGGGAATCAGGCCAGAGGTGCTGAAGAAGGGGATGGGAGGGTAGAGGAGGGAGGGGAGGAGACCAGAGGTGCTGAAGAAGGGGCTGGAGGGTAGAGGAGGGAGGGGAGGAGGCCAGAGGTGCTGAAGAAGGGGATGGGAGGGTAGAGGAGGGAGGGGAGGAGACCAGAGGTGCTGAAGAAGGGGCTGGAGGGTAGAGGAGGGAGGGGAGGAGGCCAGAGGTGCTGAAGAAGGGGATGAAGGGTAGAGGAGGGAGGGGAGGAGACCAGAGGTGCTGAAGAAGGGGATGGAGGGTAGAGGAGGGAGGGGACGAGACCAGAGGTGCTGAAGAAGGGGATGGAGGGTAGAGGAGGGAGCGGATGAGGCCAGAGGTGCTGAAGAAGGGGATGGAGGGTAGGGGAGGGAGGAGACCAGAGGTGCTGAAGAAGAGGATGGAGGGTAGAGGAGGGAGGGGACGAGACCAGAGGTGCTGAAGAGGAGGGAGGGGAGGAGACCAGAGGTGCTGAAGAAGGGGATGGAGGGTAGGGGAGGGAGGAGACCAGAGGTGCTGAAGAAGAGGATGGAGGGTAGAGGAGGGAGGGGACGAGACCAGAGGTGCTGAAGAAGGGGATGAAGGGTAGAGGAGGGAGGGGATGAGGCCAGAGGTGCTGAAGAAGGGGATGGAGGGTAGAGGAGGGAGGGAATCAGGCCAGAGGTGCTGAAGAAGGGGATGGGAGGGTAGAGGAGGGAGGGGAGGAGACCAGAGGTGCTGAAGAAGGGGCTGGAGGGTAGAGGAGGGAGGGGAGGAGGCCAGAGGTGCTGAAGAAGGGGATGGGAGGGTAGAGGAGGGAGGGGAGGAGACCAGAGGTGCTGAAGAAGGGGCTGGAGGGTAGAGGAGGGAGGGGAGGAGGCCAGAGGTGCTGAAGAAGGGGATGAAGGGTAGAGGAGGGAGGGGAGGAGACCAGAGGTGCTGAAGAAGGGGATGGAGGGTAGAGGAGGGAGGGAACGAGACCAGAGGTGCTGAAGAAGGGGATGGAGGGTAGAGGAGGGAGCGGATGAGGCCAGAGGTGCTGAAGAAGGGGATGGAGGGTAGGGGAGGGAGGAGACCAGAGGTGCTGAAGAAGAGGATGGAGGGTAGAGGAGGGAGGGGACGAGACCAGAGGTGCTGAAGAGGAGGGAGGGGAGGAGACCAGAGGTGCTGAAGAAGGGGATGGAGGGTAGAGGAGGGAGTGGATGAGGCCAGAGGTGCTGAAGAAGGGGATGGAGGATAGGGGAGGGAGGAGACCAGAGGTGCTGAAGAAGAGGATGGAGGGTAGAGGAGGGAGGGGACGAGACCAGAGGTGCTGAAGAAGGGGATGAAGGGTAGAGGAGGGAGGGGATGAGGCCAGAGGTGCTGAAGAAGGGGATGGAGGGTAGAGGAGGGAGGGAATCAGGCCAGAGGTGCTGAAGAAGGGGATGGGAGGGTAGAGGAGGGAGGGGAGGAGACCAGAGGTGCTGAAGAAGGGGCTGGAGGGTAGAGGAGGGATGGGAGGAGGCCAGAGGTGCTGAAGAAGGGGATGGAGGGTAGAGGAGGGAGGGGAGGAGACCAGAGGTGCTGAAGAAGGGGATGGAGGGTAAAGGAGGGAGCGGATGAGGCCAGAGGTGCTGAATAAGGGGAGGGAGGGTAGAGGAGGGAGGGGAGGAGACCAGAGGTGCTGAAGAAGGGGATGAAGGGTAGAGGAGGGAGGGGAGGAGGCCAGAGGTGCTGAAGAAGGGGATGGAGGGTAGAGGAGGGAGGGGAGGAGGCCAGAGGTGCTGAAGAAGGGGATGGAGGGTAGAGGAGGGAGGGGAGGAGACCAGAGGTGCTGAAGAAGGGGATGGAGGGTAAAGGAGGGAGCGGATGAGGCCAGAGGTGCTGAAGAAGGGGAGGGAGGGTAGAGGAGGAAGGGGAGGAGACCAGAGGTGCTGAAGAAGGGGATGAAGGGTAGAGGAGGGAGGGGAGGAGGCCAGAGGTGCTGAAGAAGGGGATGGAGGGTAGAGGAGGGAGGGGAGGAGGCCAGAGGTGCTGAAGAAGGGGATTGAGGGTAGAGGAGGGAGGGGAGGAGGCCAGAGGTGCTGAAGAAGGGGATGGAGGGTAGAGGAGGGAGGGGAGGGGAGGAGGTCAGAGGTTCTAAAGAAGAGGATGGAGGGTAGAAGAGGGAGGGGAGAAGGCCAGACGTACTGAAGAAGGGAAGGGAGGGTAGAGGAGGGAGGAGACAAGACCAGAGGTGCTAAAGAAGGGGATGGAGGGTAGAGGAGAGAGGGGAGGAGACCAGAGGTGCTGAAGAAGGGGCTGGAGGGTAGAGGAGGGAGGGGAGGAGACCAGAGGTGCTGAAGAAGGGGCTGGAGGGTAAAGGAGGGAGGGAGGGGAGGATCCCAGAGGTGCTGAAGAAGAGGATGGGGGGTAGAGGGGGGTGGGAGGGGAGGATCCCAGAGATGCTGAAGAACAGGATCGGGGGTAGAGGAGGGTGGGAGGGGAGGATCCCAGAGATGCTGAAGAACAGGATCGGGGGTAGAGGAGGGAGCTGTGGTGGACAGAGGGCAGGAGGCAGTTAGGGTCTCGAATGGTGACTGACGCTTGTGAATGGAAGCCCTTGGAGGGGTGGCTGGGTGGTGGTCCCTGCGCCAGCCTGACGCTCTTTCCTGTTCCTGACAGGGTGCAGTACGAGGGCGAGCTGCGGGGGGAGAGGATGCTGCCGGCATCCTGCCAGCCACAGCCACACTCTGCCCTGGGTCAGTACCTGCAGCATCGTCGCACCGGGCACTTCCTGGCCTTACTGAGAGGGGTGTCCTGGGGGAGCAGTGTCATGGCCTGGGGAAACTCCCAGCTTGCCAGATGGGCATAGGGTGGGACCCCATGTTTCACCAAGTGGCCTGGAGGATGGACCCTCTTTTGTCAGAGTGTGGGGAGGGAGGCTCCCTTTTATTGGGGGGACCCCATAAGGTGTGGAAGGGAGGGGCCCCATTTTATGTGGGGGTGGGACTCCATTTTTCACCAAGGCAGCCGGTGAGCCCCCTTTTATCGGGGAGCAGGAGCTGTCTCTTCATGGCCCTAAGGATGAACTAAGCAATAGAAAGAGAAGCCAACACTGGAATTCCCTGCAGCAGTGAATGCAGATAACCTCCTTCCCTGGGGGTGCCAGTTCTGGGGCAGGGTCCTTTTCCCAGGGCGCCATGACCCTCAAGGGGAGGGGAAGCAGGAGGCTGAATTTCCTTGGGTGCTGCAGGCCGAGTTCCCCCTCAGCCAGCAGAGACAGGAGGTCGTGGTTCCCAGGAGGGGTCATCCAGGTCTCTGTTTTCCCATCCCCATGTGCAGGCCTCGCCGGGGGCAGGTGCGGCCTGGGTATAAGGCCAAGGGAAGGCCCGTGCTCCACTCTTTCCCTGTGAGCGAGGGGCGCATCCAGTTCCCTCTGCCTCTCTCGGGGGGTCGCCGGGGAGGGGGCTGGCCCAGGGCTGGCTGGGGCATGTGCACAGGATCTCCAAGTGCACCAGAGCTCTGCTTCCCCCGCCCCCGCACTAGTCAGCCCCTTCCCAGCTGGTACCCCCTATGCCTCAGGGCCACAGCAGTGTCCTTCCCGTGGGCTCCCCAAGTGACGCACCCGTTCCCTTCCCCTCAGGCCACAACCGCTCCTTCCGCCTGGAGAAGCGGCAGCGGTGGCTGGACAGGAGGCGGGCAGCCAGTGTCGGCGGATGCCCGGGATTGGAGCTGCAGGTAAATGGCGCTGGGATATCATGTGGCTCATCTGGGGGAGGGGGGGAGGTTAGTCCCCCTCCCACTTTGGGCTGGCCAAGACAACTGTGCACTGGAGGCACCGGGTCCCCCGGGGCCAGCTAGCAGGAGATCCCAGCTTGGCATCTGCCTCGTGCGCTGCGTCCGCCCCAGCCTGGTTGGCCTCTGGGAAGCAGGACGGAGCCTACGCTCATGGCCTATCTGCAGCAGAGACGCGGCCATGGGGCTGGGGGAAGCTGGGGGTGTCCCAGTGTCCAGCCACAAGCCCCCCGAATGGCTCAGGGTCAAGACCCCATCTCCGGCACCCCTGCCCTCTTCCCAATGGCAACTGGAACGGCCCACGGGGCTGGAGCCTCTGCCGGGGCCACTGGTGGCTAGGAGTGGCGATGGGCGTACCAGGGAATGGAGCACTGGGGGGCGGGGGGCGTGCCTTGTTATATCCAGGTAATCACAGCTCCGCTATGTAAGGAGATGAGGCTCTGTAGCCATGCCCCTTCTCTGCCCATTCCCCTGTCCTCTTCCGCCCTGTGCTCCAGAGCAAAGAAGGCCCCTGGGGCTATGGACGGGGGCTGTTGCTAGCCTGGGGGAGTTGGCCATTGACTCTACAGGAGCCAAGTTCAAGTGACTGGGCAGTATCCTGGAGCTCAGAGCTTGGTCCCTGCTCTAGTGCCCAGCCAGGCAGGACTGGCCCTCGGGTTCTGTACCATCGCCAACGATCGCCACCTCTCCTTAAACTAACCGGGGCGCCCGGCTGTTCCCGGAGCCCAGCGGGGAGCAGGGCAGGCGCAGGTAGTGCTGTCCAAGTGCTGAGTCATCGCCCCGGAAGAGGCTGCGCTCTTCCTCCAAAGGGGTGCCACCGGGCGGCTAGCGGACGCCACGGCGGGCGAGAGGGATCTGAGCTGCTCTGCAAGCCTGGGGGATGGCCCCTGGGCGATTCCACGGACCAGCCCCCACCTCGCCCACCTGTCGAGGCTGTTGCAGCACGTTCAGTATTGCTCACCCCCGAGGATGTGACTCTTGGCTCCTTCTCCGCCCAGCTGCGCAGAGAGGAGGCCGCTGCCCAGGAGCGGGGAGCGGACCTGAGCTCCGAGTGCCAGCTGGATGGTGGCAGTGACATGAACGGGGAGGGAGATGCTGCTGCCTCCACCCCAGCCACCACCTTACTCATCCAGGAGGTAGCAGTGGGGCAGCACCCAGCAGGGGGACTGGCTGGGGTGGGACTGGAGAGACTGTTCCTGGGGGAGCGGTGAAAGGAGGAGAGAGGCCACAGCTCCTGGAGTGGGATGGGGTGAGGCCAGGGGGCGGGGGCAGAGGCAGGATGGGACGGGGGGAGTTGCCAGCCCTGAGCCTACGGATCGGAATGGGGTGAAAGCAGAGATCAGTAATGGTGCTGGCACAGCGGTAAGGCAGGCAGAAAGCCAGCTGTGGGATAGACGCAGGAAGGGGGCTGTGGGTTGGGAGTGAGGAGCACCAGCGGAGCTGTGTGTGTGAGGAGCCCAAGGCTGTGATAGCAGGGGCTGTGGGTCGGGATTGAGGGGCACCGGCGGAGCTGGGGGGAGCCCAGGGCTGTGATAGCAGGGGCTGTGGGTCAGGATTGAGGGGCACTGGCGGAGCTGGGGGGAGCCCAGGGCTGGGATAGCAGGGCCTGCGGGTCGGGATTGAGGGGCACCGGTGGAGCTGGGGGGAGCCCAGGGCTGTGATAGCAGGGGCTGTGGGTCAGGATTGAGGGGCACCAGTGGAGCTGGGGGGAGCCCAGGACTGGGATAGCAGGGGCTGTGTGTCGGGATTGCGGGGCACTGGTGGAGCTGCGGGGAACCCAGGGCTGGGATAGCAGGGGCTGTGGGTCGGGATTGCGGGGCACCGGTGGAGCTGCGGGGATAGCAGGGGCTGTGTGTCGGGATTGAGGCGCACCAGCGAAGCTGCATACAGGGAATTTGCTGAGCGTCTGCTCACACTTTGCTCTAGGCCCGGTTCGCTCCGGAGTGTGAACGTTCCCAGCTCCACGGGTTTGTGCTAAGCTCGGAAGCGCAGGCATCAGCTGCACAGAGCCCAGAGGTCGTTTCTCCACAGCCCGAGCAGCCAGGTTGTGCTGATCCCTTTCTTCTGCTTCAGGCTCTGCTCTCCAGGGGCCTGGGCGCTCTGGCCCACGACCCATCCTTTGTGACGGCCATGCCATGAGAGTCGAGGTGGCTGCCACCTGCCAGCTGGAGATGGTGCTGATGGAAGAGGCTGTGGCCGAGCTGCTGAGGGGAAGGGAAAGCCCAGAGGGAGCAGAGGCCGGTTCCACCCACTGACACACCTTGGCCACATCCCTGCATAGCTCCCCTGGGCCCGGCATGCCTGGCTCCCAGAGGCCATCTCCAACCCCTGCCTGTGAGACGCTGCCGGGGATCCCCCTCGCCAACGGTGCCAGCCGGGAGGTGCTGCCTGTTTGTGGGCTTTGAGAGGGTTACCGTGGAAACACAGCGCCATCTCCTCCCACGCCCAGCCTTGACTGGTTGCTCTCTGCCCCGGGCCAGGCAGATGGGAGCCAGAGAAGGACTCGCCGGGCTGTTTGGGAAGGAGCGGTGAGGGCCTGCACTCCGGGGGCATTTCCTACAGGGGTGTCTGGTGCTGTGTGGGCAAGGTGCACCCCCTGCCCTCTCAAGAGCTGTAACGTGTGTGCCGGACGGGTCATTAAATCCCTGGCACTGCGATCACGCTGCTCCGCTCTGTCCTTCAGTGCTCTGGTCTTCGATCAGAGGGGGGCCAGCGGAGACCCTTGGGGGCCTGCTTTCCAGCAGTGCTGAGCACCCGCAGCTCCAGCCAACGCCAGCGGGACTCGTGGGTGCCCGTCCCTCTGAACACCAGCCCCCCAGGTGTCTCCAGTCAGGCCTGCCGAATGAGCGGCCACTTTTCAACTGTGGGGCTGAACATACATAGCCAGAGCCAGCCCTTGTCATCTAGACAAGGCACCTGCTACAGATGGGTGATGGGGCCCAGCGAGGGGAAGGGGAGATTCTCACTATTTATCTCGCTCCCTGTGACTGCCAGGAGGCCTCGCCTCTCATTGTCACATGAGCCTTTGCAAACCAAGCCGGGGTGACTGGCCAAAGGTCACAGGGGGAGTCTGTGGCCAACGTGGGAACTGACCCCACATCTGAGTCCCGGCCAGAGCCTTAACCACAAGCCCACCCTTCCTCTGACACGGCATCCCTTCCTGTGTCCCAGGAGCCACGGCCTGGGCCTGCCCTTGGCTTGGACCCTGAGCTGGGAGGGGCAGCTTGCCCCGTGGTGATTTATTATTGCTATTACCCTAGTGCCTAGGAGCCCCCGGCGTGATGCTCGGGGCTGTGCCAGCACAGGACAGAAAGAAGGTCCGTGCCCTAAGGGGCCGGCTCACCACGTAAGCCCTGGGTCAATCTCCCGTGTCGCATTGTCTTTGCCCAGGACAGGTGGCATTTCCGGACACTGAGTAAAATCACACGTGTGTTTTGTTCTAATCAGCCCAATAAAGAGGAGATTTGGTGCCTTTTGTGGTAAATTTCCCAGGCTGGGTTCAAAAGTGGGGCTGCCTCGCTCTGTTTCAAAGCAGGAATAAGTGCTCTGGGTGAAATCTAGCTCAGATACAGCGCCCGTTCTTACTGTGTGGGGGTGGAAATTAACAATCAGAACAACTTTCTGAGTGGGGTGGATTCTGCTGCATCTGGATGGCTCCTTCCAAAAACTACAAGGCAGGGCTTGAGGCAGGAACAACGGGTTGAAATTCTCCAGCCTGGGTTAAACAGAAGGTCAGACGAGCGGAGTGCAGGGGTCCCTGCTGGTGTAAATCAGCATCGTGCCATTGCTGTCAATGGAGCTGGGCCAGCTGAGGATGTGGCTTCTCTGTGATTAGCTGATAATCCAGCCCCGTTCCTTCTCCGGCGACGAACCGGAGCCAAATTCATTCGTACCAGGAAAGGAACCCGATAGGGCTTGAAAGTCGTGGAGGGAGCAGATGTGCTGGGGTCGGGATTTGTAGCGAACGGCTAATCTGCTGAATTCGTCCTCTCCCTCGCTGTGCAAACTTGCCCAAGGAGCCCGATGCTGGGGACTGGGCTCTTGGGAGAATCTGGCCTGCCGTGGCTTCCAGGGGTCCGTGCTGTCCTGCCAGCGTGGCGTGATCTGGGACAAGGCCAGAGACACCCCACCCCAGCCAAGACAGCATTGCCCAGCCAGTGCTGCCAGGACGGCACTTCTGTCATGGTGAGTGGTGGGGGTGGCTGCACGGCACCCCCTGCTGGACAGTGCTTCTCCTCCCCTCTGCCCCCCGGGCTGCATGCTCTGGTTTGAAGCAGTGTGAGCCCATTGCTAGCCCAGTCCCTGGCTCCTCCCCGGCTAATCTAGATTAAAATGCAGAGAAATTATGGGTCCCGTGGGACGCGCTGAATCAATAGAGCCCGTCTGCTCTCAGCCGTGGTGTTTATTTGTTAACTTAATAAACGGGAAGTGGCTGTCGCAGGGACCATCTGCGGCCAAGCCCTGGCGAGTGACAGCAGGGGGTCCCCCTGGGGGGGGGCGGGGGAGGGGAAAGGAGCCAGGCAGTCAGCGGCTCTCTGGGGGTGAAGAGCCGGGGAGTTGGCAGGGAAATTAAGCCTGTGCTCAGACGGAACTCAGGGCTCTTCCCCCAGAAGTCAGGGGGCATCCCTGGGGGTTTAAGGAGTGGCTGCCCCCCCCCCCCGTGAAGTGTTTAATCAGACACACGCTGTAGGAACTGAGCATTGTCTAGAGGTTGGAACAGGGGACCGTGGGTCAGGCCTCCTGGAGTCTGTTCCCAGCTCTGGCACACTGTGTGCCCATGGGCAAATCACTCGCCCTGCTCCATGCCTCAGTTTCCCTCTCTGTAATGTGGGGATAATGGTACCCATCTGCCTCGCGGGGGAGTTGTGAAACTTCATTAATCATGATTCAGCCAGAGATCTTAAGGGTGTGTGGCTGAGGTGGGGGGAAACTGAGGCACACCAAAAGGAAGTGACTTGCCCCGGGTAACACAAGGGAGTCAGTGTCAGAGCTGGGGACAGAATCCATGCCTCCTGGTCCCCAATTCTGTGCCTGAGCCACACTGCTACTGTCAATAAGGAATGAGATCTATAATAATCCAGTGTATCATTATGCTTATCCTTCCTCTCTCCTCTCTGTAGCTCTGAAGTCCTGGGCAGTGGCGGATTAGCTACTGGGCCAATGGGTCCCATGCCCATGGGCCTTGGCAATTGGGGGGGCCCTGGAAAAATGGGCACCCCCATGACCTGCTCTGCCCACCCAGCATTCCTGCCTGGGGGTGGGGAAAGCCCCCACGCCCTGACCCCATTTCCCTGGCAGGAGCACCAGGAGTGCAGGAGGGATGGGACTAGAGGCAGAAGAGGTGCTCTGACCCAGGGCCCCACAAAATCTTAATCTGCCTCTGGTCCTGGCTGCAGGCTACTGAGAACAGCTTGCATGGGGATGAGGCTCCAGTGGCTTTTTCACTCCTTAGTTTTGGGATGAGCCATTTGGATCAAGGCCACTTGGCTGGATAATTATGACCTCCTGGAGAGAGGCCTTCAGGCCTAGGAATGATTAGCTGGGGGCGCTGGCTCCTGTCTTCATACAAGACGGCCTGGGGACACAGAACAGGGAAGCTAGAGCCCATGTTTTGACCAGTAGGGCAGAGTCCCCCACCGGCAAACACTCCTTGGGGGCTCAGCTGCTCTTTAAATCAGTGAGCGCTTGTCCCAGCTGACACTGTGAGCCTCTTTCTTAGAGAAAGAGGAGGGGAGGGAATATCTTTAGTTGGCCCAACTCCTGCGAGTGAGAGAGAGGAGCATTCGAGCTACACAGAGCTCTTCTACAGGTCCTGGTGTCTCTCACCAACTGAAGTTGGTCCAATCAAAGATATTCCCTCCCGCACCTTGTCTGTCTCATCACCCGGGACCAACACAGCTAGAACAACACTGCAGATTCTTTCCCAGGTGTCCGGCTGCTGGGTCTTGCCCACATGTTCAGGGTCTAACTGGTCACTATATTTGGAGGTCAGGAAGGAATTTCCCCCCAGGTCAGATTGGCAGAGACCCTGGGGGGTTTTTGCCTTCTTCTGCAGCATGGGGCATGGGTCACTTGCAGGTTTAAACTAGTGTCAGTGGTGGATTCTCTGTAACATGGAGTCGTTAAACCCTGATTTGAGGACGTCGGTAACTCAGCCGGAGGTGGTCAGACTAGCTGAATGATGATGGTCCCTTCTGGCCTTAAAGTCCGTGAGTCTGTGTGCTGACCCACGCCCAGGCCAGGGGACCTAGGGAGGCTGGGGCCATTGGAGCGGGGTAGAAAGAGTAACATGAAGGTGGAACAGAGCGAATGGGATTCCTGGGGACCTGAGCAAAATAGGCTTCATCAAACAATGGGGGCCCCTTAATCCGCTTGCGCTGTATGTTTAATGGGGGCGGGGGGGAGGCGCTGGGTTGCCAGCAAACGTGGGAGCTCTGTGCCACAAGAGCCGGCCAGGACTATGACGCTCCCGGCTGGCCAAACTGGGGCCCTCTCCCTGCCGTAAGAGCCCAAACGCTGCAGCTCATCTGGGGCTGGAGCATCGCCTGGTGCCAAGGAAACAAGTGGTTAACCTCAGCCCCGCTTCCCCTCCCCTTGAGCTGGGGCTGGGCTAGGGGGAGGCTGGGATCTGTGGTCGCAGGGCTGGGGAATTGGGGGGTATCTTTGGAGTGTCCTAGCTTAGCTTGCTTTAAACACGCCCTCTGTGGCAAAGGTCTTGCTTTCTGCCCTTGTGCGTTCCCTGTGGCCGGGACGTCCCAGCAGCACAAGGGATAAGGACTCGGGGTACACCTGTTGCAAGTGCTGGGACAGGCAGGTCGACCGCCCTCTGCCAAGGGGAAGCACCAAAAGACTCAGGCCACAGCTGAATTCGGGAAACAACAAAGGCAAAACCCAGCTCCGGGAGCGTGGCTAAAAGGTTGAAGCTCAGGGCTGCGGGTGGGGTGCCCGAGCAGAGAACCCCAGACAGCACCCACTGCCTGCAGAGAGTCGGTGGACACTGCGTGGAGGTGTGACACAACGAGGGATCGGAAACAGTCGCAGAGCAGCCTCCGCCCAGTGTCCTCCTCCTGCTGTGACGGCTGGTTGTCCTGCCCAGCGCCCACAGGAGGTTGACCAGGAGGTCTCACGATTTCCTGGGGCTCCGAATGGGCATGCAAGACTGAGCTAGTGAGGGGCAAAGTGCAGTGAGAGGCCCTGGAGGAGCCGCTGAGAGGCTGCAGCCTGGTGCACTCTACAGTGGTCTCAAGTTGCAGTGGGGAAGGTCTAGGTTGGATATTAGGAAACACTATTTCACTAGGAGGGTGGTGAAGCACTGGAATGGGTTACCTACAGAGCCGGCTCCAGGTTTTCTGCCGCCCCAAGTGGCAAAAAAAAAAAAAAAAAGCCATGGCAGCGCGATCGCGCCACTCCACTCTTCGGCGGCAATTTGGCGGCAGGTCCTTCGGTCCGAGAGGGACTGAGGAACCTGCCGCCGAATTGCCGCTGAAGACCCGGACATGCCGCCCCAATAGCGGACGGAGTGCCGCCCCTTAGTATTGGCCGCCCCAAGCACCTGTTTCTTTAGCTGGTGTCTGGAGCCGGCCGTGGTTACCTAGGGAGGTGGTGGAATCTCCATCCTTAGAGGTTTTTAAGGCCTGGCTTGGCAAAGCCCTGTCTGGGATGATTTAGTTGGTGCTGGTCCTGCTTTGAGCAGGCGGTGGGACTAGATGATCTCCTGAGGTCTCTTCCAACCCTAATCTTCTATGATTCTCTGAGTCTATGATACACAGGTGGTGCCAGGGTTTCCCTCGTGCCGCAGAAGCGGGAGTTGGGTCTATTGGACTGAGCCAGGACGCCTGGGTTCCACTTCAGCCTCATTGCGTGACCTCAGGCCAGCCACTCTCGGCTGACTGCCAGAGCCTTTGTTCTGGGGAGCCCCAGTTGGAGACACTTGAGGCCTGATAGGAAGTGCCAAATGCCCTCTGCTCAAGCTGCAATCAATGGGCATTGCAGGGGCTCAGCACCCCTGGAACGTCCCGCCTGAGGTGCCTCAGGCTGGGCTCCCAAACCGAGGGTGGTCTCATCGAGGCGGGCTGTTAGCTCGTCCAGGCAGGACCTGTGTGACCAGCGTCCAGCCCGGCAGGGCCCCGCTCTCGGCTGGGGTCTCCAGGGGTACGTCAGCAGCGCAATGAAAACCACACGCCACAAATCTCAGAGCCCGGGTCAACTGGCTCAGGCTGGGCCTAATAGCAGGGCAGACGTTCCCGCTTGGGCGGGAGCCCAGGATCTGAGACCCGGCGAGAGGGGAGGGCTCCAGCCCGAGTGGGAACGTCCACACTGCTGTTGTTAACCCCAGAGCATGACCCCACAAGCCTGAGCCCATTGTCCCAGGCTCTGAGACTTACTGTCATGGGGGGAGGGGGGTTCAGTGTAGATGTACCCCTAGGTGAAATACAAATACTAATGGCCTCAATCGCTTTGTGCCTCGGTTTCCTCACCTGACCTACCCATGGGGAGTGAGGTAAACTAGCCCATGTTTGTGGATGGGGCATCTGGGATGTAATTCAGACGTATCCTCATTAAAGGGGGCCGGTTGTCCAACTCCAAGTCTTACCCCTCCCTTTTGCTCAGGAGTTAACTCAGAAATTGGGGAGAGGCAGGTCCCGCGGGGCAGGAAACCGGTTCCGAGAGCTTCAGGCCAGAAGGGACCGCGGTGACCAGCCTGCCTGGCCTCCTGCATCGCCCCGGATGGAGACTGCCCCCCAGTGATTCCTGCATCCAGTCCATGACTCCTGGCAGAGTTGGGGCCTGCTTCTGAGCCTGTCCCAGCTGATCCCCGTGCAAGATTCCAAGTGATGGTGAACGCACCCCGCCCTGGTGCGTTGTTCCACTGGCTAAGGGCCTTTTACCGGTGAAAAAGGGCCTCGTATGTTTAGCCTGAATGTCTCCAGCTTCAGCTTTCAGCCACCGAGTCTCCCCTTGGCTCGCCCCGTAGCACGAGCTTTGCAGGACACCCGCGACCTGCTGATCTCATTCCAGCTGACTCCCAGGAACAGCTCTCTCTGTGCAGCCAGACCCCCTCCTCCCCCCGCCCGACAGGCTGTTCCCACTTCCTGCCCCACAATGGGGCTTTGTCGGGGCCTCCCAGCTCCTCACTGGGCTCATGTGACCAAGGGGATCAACCTCCACCCAGGGGCATCAAAGCGCTGGCTCTGCGCCTAGGTGTCCCGTGCCCTGGGGACTGGCTGCGGTTCAGTGGGGGAGGTGGGCGATGGGTGGCTCAGGGGGTCGCTGGCCTCCAGCCCGGTCTAGTGCGTTCCCCACTGTGCTGGTCAGCAGGGAGGAAAAAGCTTCCCACTCTCTACGTGCCTGGGATCACCTCTTGGTTCAGGCCCAGCTCAAGTCTAAGCCGACACTCACCTATCAGTGCCAACCACCCAGCACTGCTGTGTCCCTCGGGGCAGGGGAGAGACCGAGCTGGACTGTCATGGATACACAGGAGACCCTCCACTGAGGCTGCTGGACACAGCCAGACCCAGTGGTTCTCTCTGGTGTCTCCCTGCGTCCTGGCCTGGATGCCGCAGGGACGGCAGGGAGCTGCTGGCTAAACGACTCCAGCCCTGTCAGGGAGGCAAAGGGGGAGAGCTCTGAGGGGGTCCCAGGAGATTGGGTCATTGTGAGGGGCCTGGGCTGGAAATGGGCCCAGAAATCAAACCCACCCCAAGCCCAGCAGGAGGCGACGGCTGGGGCCGTGTGAAACGTGCTACACAAGCGCAGGTTGGATTCCCCTCCCAGAGACGTGATGGAGAAACTGACTCCCAGCTAACGTTTTCCAGGCAAGGGATCCTGCAAATGAGGCCAAACCATGTCTGCACTGCAGGGGCATTAAAAGCTCTGCTGCATGGGCCCTTGTGCTTTGTAGCATGGCCCCAGCTGGCATGGCAGGAGCTCTCTTGTGCTAACAGAGACACTGCAGACGCTCTGCCCTTGGTTGGCGAGCCTCGATCATCCGGACATCCGCAGCAGCCCGCCAGTGAGGACACCGGCCCGTCGCCGCTGGACAGCGAAGACCATACCTAATTCAGTGAGAACCTGCTCGGCTTTCCCCTTCCCCGTGTGTTCCTTTCTACCCCCCACCGTCTTCCTCCTGCCCTCTCTCTCTCTCTCTCGGCTTTTCGCCTGATGTGAGACCATCAGCACGGCCCAACACCAGCATGACAGGAGAAGACAGTCCCCCCCGGCTCTGCCCTGCCAGCGAAGGAGAGGGACCAGACCAGCCAGATGACACCCCAGCCTGGGGAAGTGAGCTGGGGGGAGGCCGACCAGCCAGCCCAGGTATCAGCCAGTGACTTGT
Organism: Malaclemys terrapin pileata; assembly: GCF_027887155.1. Lineage (NCBI taxonomy): Eukaryota > Metazoa > Chordata > Testudines > Emydidae > Malaclemys > Malaclemys terrapin. Next base: position 20,743,732 of record NC_071508.1, on the reverse strand, counting down.
ATCCTGAGAAGGTGGTGGAAAGCCGTACTGCCCCACCTTTACTACCCTGTCTCTTCTCCTCCTTCTGCATCGGTCTCTTGGGTCAAAAGCCAGGAAAGTGACCCCCATTCACAGCAATCCGGCTACAGAACGAACCCTTTCCTGTCTGCTAAGAGGGACAGAATAAGCGACTCTAGCCAATGCCCTGTGATACATTGGATCGTTTCTCCTGCAGAACCACTCCACGTCAATCGCAGAAGGCTTTCGGGTTTGGGTTTGAACCTGTTTCTCTTGTGTCCCCTGATCAATAATTCCCAGCCTTTGGTGTGAACTTTCGAGCGCATTTGCCATGGGACTAAGCAGGCCGAGGTCTCTGGACCTCAGACCTGGGGTGGTGACAGGCTCATGTTCACACCTGTGACTGTCTGGGGCCATTCATCCTTTGACATTAACACAACAGCTCCCTGGAAACCCCCACAAACCCGCTCCTTGTCCTGCAAATCCCTCCTTTGCTGTGATGCTGATAACACACTTGACAATGATTCCGACTCTGAGCTCAGCCAGGGTGACCAGATGCACTGCACTTAATCCCTAACACAAGCCCCACCAATGTCTCTCCTAGCTTGCCTTTCTGCCTTTCTACTCTGCGACGCTCCTTCGGTTTCCTTGGCCAGCAACGTTGCCTGTGGAGAAAACATGATGATCATCTTGTGCCCAGTGGGGTTCTGTGGCATGACCCCCAAGGCCGGGGCCACTGTAGCTGCTGTCTACATGATCCTAGTGACCAACATCTACCTGATCTTTGAGGTTGGCCACTTGGAACGAACAATGACGGACATGGCACAAATCAAGCCCTTCAACTTAACCAAAGTGGGGAAGATGCTAACGTATTGCTACTATACAGCCATCACGCTGGCTGTCATGACCTACCCGGTGTGCGTCTTCCTCATCTACTCAGTCCAGAAGCGGCTCTACATGGGCATGTTCGCCTATGTCGCATGGATCACCTTCTATGACCCGGCTAACTGCCTCATCGTGGCCCTGGCTTACCCGGTCTCCAAAGAAGCCTGGTTTTCCCTCAGCCCCCTGGAGTGGTTTGGGCTGGCCACCAGGAGCCCCATGGATTGTTTCTGGCTCTCCTTTGTTGTCACGTATGCCCTGATGGTAATTGAAAGCAAAGGGCAAGAATGGCTGTCGCTCAGGATGAGGCGGAGCTCTAGGATCGTGTCAGAACCGCCCAGGTTTAGGTTGGGCTCCACTGCTAGGAAAGGCGTGAGGGGAGGTATTGGAGCAGTACGTTGGGCCCCATTTTCACGTGTTTTCTACCGATGGAGATGAGAGACCATTACCTGTGTAATCTCCTTCCTCTGTTGTGTAATTCAATGTTTCTCTTGCTGTTGCTGCATTTTCCAGGCTCTGAGTTCAAGTCCTGAATAAATACCCCAAAAGCCAATCATTTATATTTGTGTTTTAGGTTTTTCCCTGGCTTTTATTTTGCATCAGGAAGCCACAGGGCATGGGAGTCAGCAGAACTGGGTCTATTCACCGTTCTGCTACCGAGTCACCAAATGACCTTGAGGAGTCATGTCATCTCCCCCTACCTCAGTTTTCCCATCCGTAAAATGGAGAGAAAGATATTGCTGTATAGTATATATGTAAGGCACTGGAAGCTCGAGGGATGAAAAGCCTGACATAAGGCCAGATTTTGAAAGATATTTAGGCATTGCGGTAATCAGCCTTGAAACACCTAACTGATTTAGGAGCCTAGCTCTCATTTTCAAAAGGGATTTAGGTGCTTGGGACAGCTGTAAGTTATGATCAGGGTATCGTAAGAGCCCTGTAGCAGATGCTGCTGAGAGGATGCATTCAAGTAGACCATGCTGCATATCTTTGGCATCCAGCCTAACTAAATCATTGCATGGTTGGCATGGAAGAGTAAACAAATACAGCACCACGCTACTGACGTAACTACAGCAGCTCCTCTATATAGGACGTAGGCTGCCACAAAGCTATTTACATCACTTCCCAGGAAGCACTCGCTTTTGAGCAGCACCTCCTGTGGGACAGTGTAGGAACTGGAGCTTAGCAGCGCAATTGCACATCATGGGCAATAGCCAGGCAGAGTGAGGTTAGCAAACACAGGTGCAAGCCCAGACTGTGGGTGCACCTTGCTTTGCGGAGTAACCTATCTAATAAAGCACAGGAACCTCCGGTGCTGCCGAAGTGGAGAATAGTGCCAATAGGTTTTGTTGCATCTCTGTTGCCCATCAGGGCTCTTGACACTGTGTTGGGGACGTTCCCCACCTAGATGCCAAGATTTTGGGACAACTGAAGAAGAGACCGGCTTCCAGAAAATCCAGTCCAGTGCATGCTGGGGCAGGACTTTGGAATTTTTACCTGGTGCTGGCAGAGGCTCCAGCTAGCCACCTAAGCGCAAGCCCATTCTACCCCCGGGGTCTAAGATCGTGTGGCTAACGCTAGCCTCCACCGGTACCAAGACATCCACACTGCTATTTTCTAGGGTGCTCCCAGCTGCCGTGTAAACATACCCCTTTAGGTGCCATTGACTTCCCAGGGCTTCAGCACATGTTTAAATATTTTTCTGAACCAGGATCTTAGATGGATTTAACTCCCAACCTCAGTGAGAGTTATGCCTACCTGACAAATGGCCGTATTAGGCTGTGTGCTCTCCTTGGTACTTTGTGCCATTTGGATGTCATGTCTCCCTGACAGCATTTCCCTCCTACTGAGCTGGCCTGGCCGGGAAATAGACATAAGCTGCAGCAGGAAGCATAGTGACTATCACTGCATCGGTCCCTGTGGGGCTTGACACTCTGATCTTACTTGGCCTTTCTGGGGTGAGGTTTCTAAGACGTGGAGTAGCAGTTGAGCAGTGTTTACGGGAAGGAGGGAGAGCCTGCACTCAGTGGGGAGCAGTTTGCTGTGATACCGTAACTGTGCCCGGCTAAATTTCACTCGCTGCGAGACTCATTTGCTGCTATAAACGTGTGAGATGGACTTTCTCGAAATAAGGAGCTATAAAGTTTGTTTTGGTCTAGCACAAGAGCCTGCGGTTGAACGAAAACCACAGAGCGGAGTAGCCCCCAGCCTTTGAAGACGTGGAGCTGAGCTTTCTTGTTCAGCCCACCTACAAAGGAAAATTAACTCACTAACGCCTTTCCTCAAAGGGACCTGCAAGGGCTGTATAGAGGGGCTCTTTATGGATGGGGAAACTGAGGCATAGAGCAGCAAATGACTTGGCCCAGGGCACACAGCAAGGAAGTTGCAGTGCAGGAATAGAACTCCTATATCCTGCTGCTCATGCTAGTACTCCAGACCCATACCTAGAAGTCTCTAGGCAACTCTAGCGCTCACTTGGTGGCAGGCACCTTGCTGGAGATTAGCGGCAGCAAATAGGTATTGCACCGAGAGGGTAAAATATTTCCCTGGGAGGCTACAACCAACAGGGTTTTAAAAAGAAATGCACTGTGCAAACAATGCTTGCAGTCACTGCTCCATCTCTTAACATTACACAGCCCCACACTTGAACCAACAGCCTAAGTTTTAGACAACGCCATGAATATTACAGCCAGGTGGAGCACGCTGTTCCATTCAACTCGCAGGCAGACACCCTGAAACGTAACAGTTAAAGAATAGATCCTGGCTCCACCAGGGTAAAGCAGAGTTTTAAAGTTTGCCTCTCAGTATGAACAGTAACTTGTGCAGCACTGAATCTAACAGCAGTCGCGTGCAACATGTGGGCGCTTTAGTTTAATGAGGAGAAGCCCAGCATGTTTGTGCTGAAGAGTGTGAAAACGACCGAGTTCTCCTAACCTGGACGCCAACAGCCCCCGTGGCTCTGGGCCAGTCACAGCCTGGCTGCCGATGGTGATAGTACTTAACGAATCAGACATCCCTAATAGGCAACTTTTAACAATCCCTTCACGGATGTGAAGCATTACTGCCTCCAGAGCCCGCCACACAGGATCTGTGTTACTGAAACACACTGTGCCCTGACATTGATGGTCAACATTCAATGTACTACGTGCATGGGTAACATACTGCATCATCAATATAGCGCTGATGTTTACCTGCTTTATTCACACACCACTAGGCATGAATGGAAACAGTATGGAGATACTTCGTGCCTCGGCCATACACCTTTGATCTCACAGTTCAGCGAAGAGGGCTGCCAGAGATGGCCAGAACCAGGACACTGGACATGGACAATGCACAAGTTCAGCTCCAACACTAACAGCTGACGCCTTTAACTGGCTGAACCCAAACGCTGTATGTGAGTGACACGGCTTTGAGGACATGTGAATGCAAGCTTTGTGGTTTGGGCTGCTATCTCTAGCTGTAGTGCAGGCTGTAGCTTACTCACCTCCTGCTCTGAGAATGGCGCGCTTTAGTGGTGCTCTGGGCGTTTGGGTCACGTTGTGAAGGGTCCCGAGTTTCAACAGCACCGCTTCTCTGCCCTGCGAAACTGGCAGTTTTACTCCACCCGAAAGAGAAGAGGTCTCAGGTTAAGTCAAGTGATTCATTTTTATTTAAAACCGCATGTATAAAAAATAGGATTTCTGAATTCCCCTGTACAATATTAATTATTAACAAAAGCAGCAGACTACACACTGATTACATATACAGGCTTGACAGTGATGGAGTCCAGGGTACCTTCCCCGACAGCTCAGAAAAACCAGTGCTATATACACATGCGCACATGACGTTCCCCCAAGCCCGGACAAATACCCGTGGAAATGCCTTTAAAACAACTGAACACGCGTGTGGAAGAGGAACACCGGCAGCTGGAACTATTTACAGACAGCTGGGAAGCGGTCGGCCACTCCACACAGCGGTGAGACATTAACAGAGCATTCTAAGAAGGGAGTGCAGTCGGTGGGGGGGGGACCCCAACTGGAAACCAGATCAGCAGCTATGGAAGCCAGGCACGGGCCCTGAACCCACATGATTCATAAATAAATAAATAAGTTATCCTACAGGTTAGGACATTTTCCTTAAAAAACAAACAAACAAAAAATAACCCAAACCCCTGAAAATAAGTTAAAAACAAAAAAGTGAAAACGTTACCATTATAAACTACAATCCTCTGTACACCAAGCTTCGCTCCTGTATAATTCTGTACACATTTACAGCTCTATTGGGTTGCATTGTTTGTGCATCTGTGAGGACGCTCTGGCTTCTGAGGCTCAAAGCAAAGAGCTGAGGAAGGAAAGTTCCCACTAACAGCATACCTCGGAAACAACTAGCCAGGGTGCATTGGTTTCACCCGTGGCTGCTTCTGACCTGTTCCTTAAAAAGGGGACTATAAAATAAACCCAGGTAAATCTTGGAGAAGCAGAGGTGTAGGAAGATTCAAGTATTTCCCCCAGCACAGCCCAGATCGCAACTGAAGGCACTCAGAACACGGTGACACAGTGAATAAGACAGCTATTCAAATCAGTACCTTCCCTCCCCCTCCACAGCCAGTTTCCCCAAGCAAACCATTCTTGCTAATTCTCTGGTCCTCGCTCAGTTCATATTCCAGGACTCAGCAGGTCAGGGACACTCATGGATGTGCCCATAAGCAGGGCCGGCTCTAGGCACCAGCAAAACAAGCTGGTGCTTGGGGCGGCACATTTTTAGGGGCGGCATAGCCGGCGCCAGAATGCCGCCCCTAAAAATGTGCCCAGGCCGCCCTAGCTCACCTCCTCTGCTGCTGCCACGGCGCACGAAACAGCTGATTCGCGCACCGCTACTCGCCCTCCCTCCCAGGCTCTCAAGCCTGGGAGGGAGGGGGAGCAGCGGCGCGCAAATCAGCTGTTTCGTGTGCCGCGGTGGCTCGGGGTCTCCCCCTCCCTCCCAGGCTCTCAAACCTGGGAGGGAGTGGGAGATCCCAAGTGGCCGTGGTGCGGGGCGCCGCTTCTTCCCCTCCCTCCCTCCCTCCTAGGCTTGAGAGCCTGGGGAGAGGAGGCAGGGCTGGGGATTTGGGGAAGGGGCGGAGTTGAGGCAGGGCCGGGGGTGGGGTAATTAAAGAACCCAGCCGGGGAGGGCGGCCAAAATTGTTTTTGCTTTGGGCGGCAAAAATCCTAGAGCCGGCCCTGCCCAGAAGACATCAAAAAAGTCTACTGGCAAGACATCAAGTAAGGCAGGACCTAATGAGTTCAAGACCAGTCCACCTGGGATGGATGGTAACCTCCAGCCTCTCAGAAGATTCTCCAGTTAGCTGAGCTCTGGAATGAGAGATGAATGTTCCCATGTCACAGGCAGACAGTCACTGGTGAGAGTTTTCTCTTTTACACCCAACGGATGAGAGGAGCTGCTATTTGCCAGACTCCTGAATTAGACTGTGCAGGTGGATCTCTGCTGTTTTCTGTGGCAAGAGGACATCTTGCATCCAAGAATGATTTAGAAGATCTTCAAAGGATGGTCTGTCGGAGGGCCTCAAGGCCAGACACCATTTAATGAGGTGCTGGCACTCTGGGGAGAGAAAACAAGCAATTAATGAGACTGCACTGCTGAGTAATGTCTGTGAAGCCTACAAGCCTCCCTATTTTAGCATCTGCAAGTCTGCTTTGGGATCTGCCTTTCTTGCTTCACAGAACAGATTACCATGGCTGTGGCTAGGTGTGGTTTCCGAGTTACTCCCCTCACCCTAGTACGTGGGTGAACCAGCTCCCATCTTTGGAAGGAGACTCCGAAAATACACAAGGGAGCAAATTTGCAATGCAAGTCCATGAGGAGCCCATCCTCCCCTGCTACTCACACCCAGGCTAATAGCAAAAATCAACTTTCCCTTCCCAGTGAGATGATTAAACCTGAGAGCTACTCGGTTGGTTCAATATATTTTGTCATTTCCACTTTCTGTAAGACTGCTTCAGCAGCCAGCTGCAGTAGCCACATTAAAGACCCCAGCAAGTGGCAGGAGAGTGAAGTGCTGAAGTGAACTACCACAGTGAGCTCTGAAGCAGCTGTCTAAGGCAGAGAAGACAGCGGGGTCCCCAGCACTTTGCTGGGATTCAATAGCATTAAACATCTCATTGAGTTTAAGACAAGAAGGGACCACTGGATCACAGAATCATGCCTTGCACGTCTCACTGGTTGCATGAAATGATGGTAATGCACTTCTATGGCATCATATTATCGCTTTGTCAGTGTGGCATTCAGGCTAAGCAGTTGTTTGCCCAACTCTAACACAACAAAGTAGAGTGGCTCACCTGGAGAGACCCTCTGTCGGAAGTAGACCTGGCCCCTAACAATCTCCTCATCATGTTCAAAGGGGATATCCCCGCAGACCATGTCATACAGCAGGACCCCCAGAGACCAGACTGCTGCTGACCTGCCGTGATACCGGTGATAGCGGATCCATTCCGGGGGGCTGTACACTCTGGTCTCTGTAGAGAAGATTAGAGGATCCTGGTTAGCAGAAATATTTCATATTTTCTTCTAAGCAGAGGAAATCAGAGCAACCAGTTATTCATTATTTTTTTCAGGTGTTATCAAGGTGCTTTTTAAGAGACCGAGTTAGGAACTTCAGCCCAAAATTTAGGTTGCAATATCTTAATATTGTTTAAACTTTCAGCCCAGTTTGATTGGGATTTAATCCCCCAGTGGTTTTACCAATTGCAGTGTTGCGCTAGGGCATAGACTACAAGTGAAACAGAACCAAATGGAGTGCAAATAAACATGGTTTGCAGCTGCAATACAAGCCACAATAAGTAACAGGTTTCTTAAGGCCACTGTTATCCTGACTTTATCGCTGTCAATATTAGGGTTACCATATTTCAGCAAGAAAAAAAGAGGACGGGAGGAGCCCCGCCCTAGCCCCGCCCCTGCCCCTCCCACTTCCCGCCCCCCCAAAACCCCCAACCCTCCCCCCATTCCTTGTCCCCTGACTGCCCCCTCCTGGGACCCCTGCCCCTAACTGCCCCCCAGGACTCCACTCCCTATCTAAGCCTCCCTGCCTCTTGTCCCCTGACTGCCCCAACCCTTATCCACACCCCCACCCCCAGACAGACCCCTGGGACTCCCACGCCCCATCCAACCACTCCCCACCCCCTGACAGCCCCCTCCCCAGAACTCCCAACCCATCTAAACCCCTCTGCTCCCTGTCCCCTGACTGCTCCGATCCATCTCCCCACCCCTGCCACCTGACAGCCCCCCCCAGAACTCCCAAACACTCCCCCCCTGCTCCTTGTCCCCTGACTGCCCCCTCCTGGGACCCCTGCTCCTAACTGCCCTCCAGAACCCCACCCCCTACCTAAGACTCCCTGTTCCTTGTCCCCTAACTGCCCCCTCCTAAGACCCCCCCCAACTGCCCCCCAGGACCCTACCCCCTACCTGCACCCTGAGTGCCCAAAACCTTCTCCACCCCCCCAAAAAGCCCCCCCCGTTTCTTGACTGCCACCTCCAGAACCTTCCTGCCCCCTGACCTCCTTACCCTGCTGCTCAGAACAGAGTGTTGTGCTCTGTGCAGCCGAGCCCCACACGTGGCTGAGCTCCCCAGCACAACAAAACCCGGTCCCTGGCCCTGCACAACAAAACCCGGTCTGGCCCTGCACAGTGCTGCCGGACTGGGCTGCAAGGGAGCTGCCGGCTCAGAATGCAGGGCGGATCCGGCTCCTCTACAGCTGCTCCTAAGTCCAGCCCGGGACTTCCCTGCAGCCCTCCCAGCTGCTCGCTCTGCTAATCCCGGACATTGTGAGTGCTTTACAAATTCCCCCCGGACGCTATTTTTAGCACAAAAAGGAGGACATGTCCGGGTAAATCCGGACGAATGGTAACCCTAGCAATATAACCATTTCTCACTGAGGTAAAGAGAGAGGCAGCTTGCAGATGCTTCAGTCCATGGTGACCCAGTGCAGACGGAGCATTTGGGGAGGGGCTGAGGCCTTGTCTATTGCACTACAAGGAACCCTGACAACCTTTAGTCCTTTCTACATAAAAGGGTTTCCTTGCTTAACCCAAAGAAGGACAGATACCTTGAAGAGTTTATTCCTTTTTTGGCACTGACGACTGTTGAGTCAGCCAGGTATAAAGCCAGCCTACTCCAAAACTGTGGACAAAGGTTTGTTGTGCAACATCAAGGGAGTTAGTACAATTGGGCGTGTGATAATTATGCTTGGAACTCAGATTCCACCCTGCTTCTGGCCTCCGCAGATGCTTACGCCCTTTGCCTTTGTTGTATTTGATCTCTTCCCTTCTGGCAGGAAGAGGAGACTGAGGTCAGAGCTCAGTCTGGTTCCTAGCCACGTGACTATTGTTTACAAACTTTGGGTTGTAAAAAATAACCTGATGTGCCACCAGGGGGCACCAGTAGCTTGGGAAGTTCCGCAGAAGAGAAGGTGCAAACCTGTCCCTTGTCATCAACTGTTAAATTAAAAACAAAAAATGCAGCCCGGCAGAAGCAAAACAAACCCTCAACAACAAACTGTGATTTTTTTTTTTTGAAACTCAACGGCCCTACCCTGAATATGCCTTCCCGGTCAGAAAGAATGTCTGCCGCCAGCAGCACAAGGCAGCTCTGGTTATTTGTCCCCCACACAGATCCCTGCACCCCTGCTCCAAGGTCAAACACTCCTCCCTGGGTCTGCAGCTCCCCCCTCCCCAAAGATTTGACTCAGGTGCCTTTGGGCAGCAGAGGAAAGGGAGCCAGCTGTAAGCAGATCTCCTGCAGATCCTATTTCACAACATTCATCCCGTGACAAAACACAACTTTCCAATGAAATGAATAATTTAGCGAGATGGCGGAGACAGCAGCTTCTCCTCTTGATCCACTCCCCACACTGGATGTCCATCCAGCCTCACAGAAAGAAACTGTACAAGAGCCCTCTTCTTTATCCTTGGGGCGGCGGGGGCAAAACATCCCCTCCCCCTGCATTCTAGCTGCTAGATTAGGTTAGGATCCAGCATCTAAGCAGCCATGGCTTCAGACAGGTTTAACTCAATCTTTCCCCATCTATGAGGTGAGGCAGATCCTGTTTGCACCACCCCAGGAGGATGGAATACCAGCCAGATCCCTCCTGAAATGCTACAAATACGATGGACCTAGAGAAAACCAAACCATTGGAACCAGAGTCCAACTCTCTCCTCTCATTGCTAACAGGGACTCCAAAGATTGATGCTGGTGAGTTCACACCCAATTTCTGCCCTGTGCCTCCCCCGCCCCCTGCGTGACATGGGCAGCTACCACCAGTGCCTGCGGTTAACACCCAACAAAAGGGCAAACACATTTGTGAAATGCTTTTTGGATACAAGGCAGGGAGGAAAACCCCAACGGTATCAAAGCTGCAGATCATACAACAGTATATTTAGCAAATGACAATGGCAGGGGGAGGAGGGAACAAAACATTCCCTGGCTGGGAAGTTACTGAACGCTTACAGGCAGGAACAACCCATTTCAGAGAGGAATTTCCCTGGCTTCCCTCCCTACGCAGATAAAATAGAAGGGGATGGAAATAGACACTCACCATCAAAATCAGTGTACACTGTGTCCTTGAGTAATGCCCCAGACCCAAAATCTATCAGTTCCCTGCTGTTCAGATCAATCAGGATGTTCTCGTCCTTGATATCCCAGTGCAATACCCCACAGCTATGACAGTGCCGAACCGCCTCCAGGACCTGGCGGAAAAAGCTGCAGGCCAGCTCCTCAGGGAGAGCACCCCACTCCGTGATGATGTCAAACAGGTCCTGCACAGGATCCGGTCACTCCAAAACCAAGACAAAGCTGTCCGGTCTCTCAAACCAGTCCAAGAGCCGAATGACCCCACGGAAGCCTGAGCCCACTTTCTTCAGGAGCAGGATTTCCATGGGCACTCTGCTCCTGCCAGGCTGCACAGAGAGAGAAAGGAGATCTCCATCAGAGGCAGGCAAATCGACCCACAAAGTCAAGAGCTACCTACGACACCGGCTGCAACCTTAACTACAGAGCCATGACCATGCAATGCAGAGCCACAGCAGATATTCCTGCCCTAGACACTTACCAGCTCTCCCCAGTCAGAAATCCAGTCCCGGGCTACGTGCTTGATGGCTACCTAGAACACAAACAGAACCAGACAGACAATCAGAATCAGGTCAGGCAACCCCAGAAAGAGGGGAGGCAAACAAGGGAACAATGGAAGGGATGCAAGATGGTGGTTATGCCAGGGCAAAGCAAAGGAGATGTAACTGGGTAAGGGACGCAAAGGTGGAGATCAATAGAGCAGCGTGCATGGGGAGCGGGCTGCAGGGGTGGGGGTGGGGGTCACTGTCCAGGCTCTACTCACCGGGGCGCCGTCCGACAGGCGGGTGCCTGAGTAGACAGCCACCACTGCCCAGCAGTGGGCCCACCTGGTACAGCTTCTCCAGGGGCTCCTTGTCCTTCCCTGCAGGCAGAGAGGCACAGACACCGGGATCAGAACCAGCTGTGTCCTCAAAAGACCCGGCCAACCCTCCAAACCACAGCAACTCCACATCCCTCCTCAGAACGACCTCCCTCCCCGAACTGAACCAGCCTCACATCCCTCCCCAGACCAAACTGGATCAGACCCCCCAGCCCTCCTCAGACCGAACCCCCCAAACCGGACCAGACCCACATCCCTCCCCCGAACCGGACTCCTCTCTGAACCTACCCCTCTCGAACCAAACCCAATGCCCAGCAGGACGGGGCTCCTCCTGAACCGAACCCGGACCGCTCTGGGGCACCCCACTCCGGAGCCACCCCCTGCTGTCGATCCGAACCCAACCGGGCCTCACCTGGCTGTAGCTTGGCCGGGTGCAGCTCCCCGCCGGACCCAGAGCACAGGTGGGCCAGCGAGCTGATCTTGGAGAGCAGCATCCCCGCCCCATCCCCTTGCTCCAAGGCCGGGGCCGGGACCGGAACCGGCACTGCCCGAACCGAGCTGGGCGCCAGTGGCTCGGCTCTCAGCCCCGCCGGGTCGGAACCAAGGGGGTGGGGTCTGGGCTAGTGCGGGAGGGGCAGAGGCCGGGGGGAAGGGAGGGGACGCGAATGGGAGCAAGAGGGGGGAGGGGGAGGGGGAAGGGGAGACTATGGCGCGGGGCGGGGGGATGGGGCCGAGACTGAGGGGGATGAAAGGGGGGGGAAGAGGGAGTCGAGAGGATTCCTTCAATACTCTCAAAAGTGCTGTGAAGACCTGAGAAGGAAGGTGTTCTAGGTGGGCAAAATACTATTATTTGTGTAAAAATTCAAGAAGAGAATGGGTCTGAGTCTAGATTTCCCTGCATCATGCGTGGTCACTTACACCAGGGCTAAGTGAGCAGAAAGTCAGTATAAACTGCTGGCAGGCTGCTTTGCTTGCATCGTTTGCCCACTGTGCGTGAGTCTGAATGATTTACACAAGGTGTAAGGTGAAGGAGAACGGCCCCCAGTCTTTCTCGTTAACATTCAAGTGAGGTGAGGAAGTGTCTTTTTTAAAGTTAGACAGAGATTCCTAGGACCAGATTTTCTAGGGCTCAGCAGACACGACTGGGTCAGATTTTCAGAAGAGCCAAGTACTGAGCACATGAAAATCTGGCTCTTACTTTCGGTGCCTAAACGGGACATGCTAACACCAGAGGGCAGTACAATTCTACAGCTGATAAGAAGCCAGGCCACCTACACCACTCTGCGTTATACACCTTACAGAGCCTCTCTTTTCTCCTGAACCAGCCACCCCCTAGGTGCCAGCAGGAGCCTCCCAGCTGGAAGTGGGCCAAAGACAAAGGCCAACTTTCGATTCTGAACAAGACTGAAAGTGAAGGGACAAGACTCAGTTCTCCCTCCTGTGCCCAGCCAAGCAGGGGAAGGAACTTAAAGCCAAGTGAAAGTTGAAAGTTAATTTTGTAGCTCCCAGCTGCAGCGAGATCAGCCCCTCCAAGGCAGGGGCAAAGTGGGGGGCACGTGTGCTGTCTCTTGAGTCCTATTAGAACAGAAAGGTTCAGAGTTTCATACTTCCATAGCCTTTAAAGTCAGAGGGGACCATTAGATTACTCAGTCCAGTGGTTCTCAAACTTTTGGACCGGTGACCCCTTTCAGATAGCAAGTCTCTGAATGTGACCCCCCTTATAAATTAAAAACACATTTTATATATATTTAACACCATTCTAAATGCTGGAGGCGAAGCAGGGTTTGGGATGGAGGCTGACAGCTCGCGACCCCCCATGTAATAACCTCGCGACCTCCTGAGGGGTCCCGACCCCCAGTTGAGAACTCCTGACCTAGTCTGACCTCCTCTATATCATGAGTTCACAACTTTTTTCTTTCTGAGGCCCCCACAACATGCTATAAAAACTCCTTGGCCCACCTGTGCCACAGAGGTACAAAAATAAAAAAACAGATTTTTTTTTTCTTTTTTTTTTTTTACTTACTTGGTGTGAAACGCGTTGCTGGTGCTGACCCACAGGCTGGGTGGCCCGCTGAGGTGAGTAAAAGGGCGGAGGTAGCGCTCCCTCCCCCGAGTCCCGCCGCCTGGGGCAGATCCCCTTGAAACCTGCTCACAGCTACCCAGGGGGCTGCAGATCCCTAGTTGGGAATCACTGCCCAGAGAATTGCAGTTACTCTTGTACTGAGTCCAATAACTTGTGTTTGGCTAAAGCATGTCTTCCAGAAGGCACCCAGGCCTGATTGGACAACATCAAGAGATGGAAAATCCACCCCGTCCCTTGGCCGTTGGTGCCAATTGTTACCAGATGTGCCCATGACTTTGGGGTATGCTCATTTATTCGGGTTACTCCTCTGGGGAAGGGGGTTCTGTAATCCTGTCAATGTACTGCTTGTGTCACTTGTGTTTACATATGGAGCTCTACTTCTCCCTTCTGCAAGTCCCCTCCCAATGGAGCTATCTGGCAGGACCTAGGGTCCCTAGGGCTGGGTTACTTCCACTAGGGTTACCATACGTCCGGATTTTCCCGGACATGTCCGGCTTTTGGGGGTTCAAATCCCCGTCCGGGGGGAAATCCCCCAAAGCCGGGCATGTCCGGGAAAATCGGGAGGGAGGGAGGGCTCGGCCGGGGCCTCTTTGGCCGGGGCCGGTGCGGGGCCGGGGTCGCGGGGCCGGGGGCATGGTGCTGGGCCGGGCGCGGTGCCGGTCTGGGGTAGCGGGGGGGGGTGGGCCGGTCCGGGGTAGCGGGGGGGGGGTGCGCCGGGCCGCGGGCCGGTCCGGGGTAGCGGGGGGGGAGGTGCGCCGGGCCGCGGGCCGGTCTGGGGTAGCAGGGGGGGGGTGCGCCGGGCCGCGGAGCCGCGGGCCGGTCCGGGGTAGCGGGGGGGGGGGGTGTGCGCCGGGCCGCGGGCCGGTCCGGGGTAGCGGGGGGGGGTGCGCTGGGCCGCCGGGGGCCGGCAGTGCTGGGCGGGCCGGGGGTGGTCGGCCGGGGCCGGCACCCCAGGGCCCGAGCCGACCCAGGCTGGAGCCGCCGGGGGGGCCAGCCTGGGCCGCGCCTCCTCCCCCCACACTCCCCCTTACCTGCTTCAGGCTTCCCGCGAATTAAATGTTCGCGGGAAGCAGGGGAGGGGGCGGAGACTTTGGGGAGGGGGCGGAGTTGGGGTGGGGCGTGGACGGGGCTGGGGGCGGGGGCGGGCCCCCGTGGAGTGTCCTCCATTTGGAGGCACAAAATATGGTAACCCTACTTCCACCCCAGAACTGGATGAACACCCACACACCCACACTTACATTAACAGAGCAAGTCTGAGTGGACCGGGTCAATCAGCACTGTCAAGCTGACCCCTTATATGTCTCTGGACTCACTGGGCTGGAGGAAGCAGCACTTTCAAGCTCTCTCTCCTTATATGCCCCTGGGCTCCATGGGCTGGGTCAAGCAGCACTTTCAAGCTGTTACCCTTATGCGGCCCAAATTCAGTACGTCCCTATCCCCACTCCCCCAACACAATTGTACTGGCAGTAACCTACTCGATGAGCAAACCCTACAGTATTTTGGGTGCTGCAGGGATCTTTAGAGTAGGTAAAAGAAGCGTTGCTGTAGAGTGAATGGGGGAAGCTAAAAACACAAACGAGTAAAGTTCAGCAAGAGAGAGAGAAGCAACCACCTTAACCATAGAAGTTATTTATTGAATAATAGTGATAACTACACAAGGAGAGCTAAACCAACATAACATACAGGATTAAAGGCTAATACCTAAGGTAGACAGGAAAACAGAGAGAGAGAGAGAGAGAAAGAAGGGGGTCTCACCGCTCCCTGAAGCTTGAACTGGTCGGGGTTCCCAGATGATGGTGGTAGCTGAGGGTCCTGAGGGCAAGAGGCAGGCAGAGTCCCCAGTACCATCAGTGAGGAGATGGAGTTCCAGTGGAACTGATGCATAGTTTGGATCTAAGCATCAGAACCCTGACTAGAGGGTGAGTAGTGATTTTTCTAGAGAAAATACAATGGTTTAAGGGAGAACACTAGATTTGTTTATAGGTAAGCTGATGACTCAAGGGGTTTCTTTAGACTAGACAATAGGAGCTGATCACTCTTCGCTATGGGTGGTGTTTTCTTCCAGGGAGTTCACAATACAACATTCTTAACAGTCACCAGGTTTGGAATTTCTTCCCCTTTGTTCCCAGACAAACGTTTGGAGATTGGGGTAGCTCCCTCCATGGGCAAGTCATTACCCCCAACAGACACAGTCCTAAGAACACTTCCTTCCTGGGTTTTAGCTGGGTCCAGAACCACATCTGGCACAACTGACAAATCCTCAGTCAGCATAAACTCAGAGGTACTTTCTGCCTGCTCCACAGACAGAACACTAAAGCCATTTTCTTCCCCAGCAGTTAAACTGCTTTTCTGACTAGACAAACAGTTTGAACTTCCCTCCCCATTGTCACAGACCACATGGCTTTTTACAGACAAACACTGGGAGATTGGGGTGGCTTTCTTAACAGGCAAATTGCCACTCCCAAGAGACAAACCATGGGAGACAGTTTCTCCCTCATACCCGTTGAGCTGAACCTGCTTAGTGGTGGGTCTCCCTTCGGAGATCCTATTCGCTAGCAATTTGGCTAACATCCCTGGGTTCCCCACTGTAGCCCTCACAGTGGGTCTCCTCAATACGTCGCACTGTCTTTCATGAGTCAGGCTGGATACTGCACCCTGGTTCCCCAAGAACACAGAAGTGTCTGGTATCACAATGGTTAATCACCCGCATTGTAAAAAATGCGTGCCTTATTTCTAACGTCCCTCGTTCCTAATGGGACAGGTCCTGATTCCTGACGGGGCTCACAGGCACTAGCAGCAATCATCATCGTGATGTCTTACATAGAGGTCAGCCTGAGTCACTGCCCCCCGCCTCCAAAACCCCAACATCTGGCAGTCGGCATCTCACTTTCATAAATGGCCCCTCTCTTTATAATGGGCTGGAAAAGACTTAAGATCAAAACTAGGGTTACCATTCGTCCGGATTTACCCGGACATGTCCTCCTTTTTGTGTTAAAAATAGCGTCCGGGGGGGGAATTTGTAAATCACTCAAAATGTCTGGGATTTCCCCCCAGGCAGAGCGAGGCGCGGCTGGGAGGGCTGCAGGAAAGTCAGCCTCTCGCATGGGGCTCTGGCAGCCAGAGCCCTTCCTCCGCAGCTTGCCGGGCTGGACTCCGGAGCAGCTGTAGAGCTCCACCTCCCCGCCCCCCGCCCATTCTGAGCCGGCCGGCCTGCCGGGCTGTTTGCATCGGGCCTCGGCAGCTCCTCCTCCCCGGCAGCCCAGCGCCCCGCTCCGGCAGCACTGTGCAGGGGCAGGGACCGGGTTGTGTGTTGCGCTGGGGAGCGCAGCCACGTGTCCGGCTCCGCACAGAGCCCAACACCCTGTTCTGAGCGGCGGGGTAAGGGGGCCAGGGGGCAGGAGAAGGGGCAGGGAGGTTCTGGAGGGGACAGTCAAGAGACGGGGGAGGGGTCGGGAATTCGGGGGGGGGCTTTTTGGGGGGGTGGAGAAGGTTTTGGGCACTCAGGGTGCAGGTAGGGGGTAGGGTCCTGGGGGGCAGTTGGGGGGGGTCTTAGGAGGGGGCAGTTAGGGGACAAGGAACAGGGAGGCTTAGGTAGGGGGTGGGGTTCTGGAGGGCAGTTAGGAGCAGGGGTCCCAGGAGGGGGCAGTCAGGGGACAAGGAGCGGAGGGGTGGGGGCTTGGGAGTTCTGGGGGGGAGCTGTCAGGGTGCAGGGGTGGGGAGAGGGATCGGAGCAGAGGGGTTTAGATGGGTCGGGAGTTCTGGGGCGCGGCTGTCAGGGGGTGGAGAGTGGTTGGATGGGGCGTGGGAGTTCCAGGGGTCTGTCTGGGGGTGGGGGTGTGGATAAGGGTTGGGGCAGTCAGGGGACAAGAGGCAGGGAGGCTTAGGTAGGGGGTGGAGTCCTGGGGGGCAGTTAGGGGCAGGGGTCCCAGGAGGGGGCAGTCAGGGGACAAGGAACGGGGGGAGGGTTGGGGGTTCTGAGGGGGGCGGGAAGTGGGAGGGGCAGGGGCGGGGCTAGGGCGGGGCTCCTCCCGTCCTCTTTTTTGCTTGCTGAAATATGGTAACCCAAACGCATCCCCCCCTCCAAAGATTAGGTTGATCAAAATCTGCAACCAGCTTTTGCAGCTGGAGCTCAGCTTTCTCTTCCATCTGGTTAGCAAACTCCCAATGCACCGTAACACAAATCATGTCACCGAGAGACAACACAGCTTTGCTCCGGTAGCAGAGGCGCTCATAGCCCTTGGCAAACCACGAATGCACTAAACCTCACAACTTCACAATCAGCAGGAGGTCAGATCAATATCACTAGTCCTGGTTTGCAGAGGGGGAAACTCTGGCACAGCGAGTCCAAAGGTCAATGTTTTCTAAAGCGGCGAACGATTTGGGGCACCTCCAGTTATGGGACACCTTGGTGCCTGATTTTCAGAAGCATGAAGTGCCTATAAGTGCAGCAGAAGCCAATGGGGGCTGTGAATGCTCAGCATTTCTGCAAATCAGGCCTACTTACTGTGGCCCGGGGAACTGAGCCACCCTGAATCTGTGGACATGCTTGAAAATCTGGTCTAAGTGCTCAGGGTCTGCCCCAACTCCCACTGAAGTCTGTGGAAAGATTCCTTTCCATGTCAGCGGTCACTGGATTGGGTCCTTCGCAATCCATCTGTTCCATCCAGGCCTCAGGATAAGGAGATAGAGAAAATTCCCTCTCCCTGGGAATTTTACCTCTGGCTTCTTCACAGATTGGCCCCACAGGCTTTGTTCCTTGGGGAAGCTGTTTGGGAATAAGCAACAGAGGGTCCTGTGGCAGAAGTACTGGTAGCATAAGCTTTCGTGGGTAAGAACCTCACTTCTTCAGATGCAAGTGAGGTTCTTACCCACGAAAGCTTATGCTCCCAGTACTTCTGTTAGTCTCAAAGGTGCCACAGGACCCTCTGTTGCTTTTTACAGATTCAGACTAACACGGCTACCCCTCTGATGTTTGGGAATGACTCAGATGAAATCAGCCCTAGTTACAAGACATTCCCCTCCTCCCTGATGGGCTAAGCCAGCATCCCAATTACTGCTCCCCAAAGGAAGGTGGTGCCCAGGTTTTAACCCCCTACTTGCCATCTCGCAGTGGGGGGGGAGAGGAAAAGTTTGACTTTAAGGTTTTATTCTGCCCAAATCCTGGTTTTCCCATGAAAGGTGAAACGCACCCCAGGGCAGAGGGCCCACATAGGGCTAGACCAGCAAATGAACGCAGGGACAGATAGTCAAGGACTCAGCACCTGCAACTGGGACATGGTTTTCCAAAAAGCTCATTCAGGCACCCAAGTAAGGGTCAGATTTCAGCAGTGCCCAGTCCCCAGTCCCGAGTGAGCAAACATGTCGGAAAGTCCTGCCCTTAAGGCCTGTTTTGAGGACTTAAGTAGTGCCAAGGCCTCGGGCGAATGGCACTCTAAAATGATAGCTATGGAGTCCCGCTAGCATGTGCCAATGACGCACATAGAGAAAGGCATGAGCCTAGCAGGACAAATATAGGGCAATACACAGACTGAGGGAGGGGATGAACTTGCTGCCTGAGGGGACTGAGTATTCACTCAATAAATAGTCAGCAAGCTGAGGAAAGGCACCAATCAGCAAAGGGAGCCAGGATCCAGCTGTCGGAGGCCAGCTCCCTGTTCCTGTGTGACATGAGTTTGGTGGGACTCAGCCCAACTCCCAGAAGCCAGGTATTCACCTCACACAAGCATCACAATCAGCAGCGACTCAAGCTGCCTGATCAGCAGCCTCAGCGGAGAAGGCAAGGCCCTATTGAGACTAAATCCCCCCATCAGGCCCTCCACAGCTGAGTCTCATTGACAGAGTAGGATGGGAGGAAGCTGGCCACAGGCCGAAGCAGAGCAGGAGGGACGGGAGGAAGCCCCCATTAAAAGAACCAGAAGTCCTAGAGATGACTCCAGCTCTCAGCTCGAAAGCCTCACAGAACCCTGAGGGCGTTCGTCTCCAGCCCAGGTCTGTCACTAGTAAGCACAGAGC
Organism: Malaclemys terrapin pileata; assembly: GCF_027887155.1. NCBI lineage: Eukaryota > Metazoa > Chordata > Testudines > Emydidae > Malaclemys > Malaclemys terrapin. Next base: position 20,724,340 of record NC_071508.1, on the reverse strand, counting down.
AGGGAGGGAATACTACAAAGTTTATGGTAATACTGGTTCTGGGGGTAACCATGGTAGGGAGTGATGGGATGGAATAAAAAGCGTGCGAGCGGTTAGGGAGCTCCCACTGGGGTCAGGTATTTACGGCTGGGGGTGGGGTTTGTAAGGGCCAACGGAGCAGTATTTAGGGGAACTGGTGCTGCTCACCCAGTGTGGCAGGGACGGGGTATGCTAGGCCCGATTGTGCTTTCAGTGCCGCCGGTATAAACCTACAGGTGAAGAGGGGCTCTGGCCTACATGCTATGTAAGGAGAGAAGGCTCCGGCACAGCGCGACGCCAGCGAAGTCAAGAGTTACTCCGGGTTCACGCTGGCCCAGGGTTTGCATTGAGAAGGATTCTGAGACGAAGCTGACGAGACATGGTCCGGGAGCTAAAGGAGCGCAGGTGCGAGTGAGCGCACGTCCGCTCATGATTATTAGTTATTATTGGTACTGTGGGCGGGGGCGCACCCAGGGAGCAGGGCCCCCCTGTGCTAGGCGCTGTACAAACACAGTTCCAAAGACTGTTTACTGCTGAGGGCTCCAGCATAAAATGAGAGAGAGCCAAGACCGTGTAACACTGAGGCTTTATTCACCCCTCTACCCCGACATGTACTGGCCTCTCTCATCAAGCACTTCCTGCCAGTAGAGTTCCCAGATATGAACCTCTCCACACTGTCATGCTCTGATGCCTCCGACTGGGAAGCTGTCTAGCGCAACACTCTCAGATGCACTGGTACTTATGTGCCCATGAACGCCTCAGGAAGCCGTTGACTGGGCTGGAACAAAGCGTTATCAGGCCGTCTTATCTTGGATCAGTGCCGGAGTGGTGTGGGTGCTTCAAGCAGCTCATCTCTCCTGTGATAGTAGGGTTACCACCCGCCCGGGTTTCCCCGGACATGTCCGTCTTTCTTAGCTTTACATGGCCGTCCGGGGGGATTTCTAATAAGGTAGAAATGTCCGGAATTTCCCCCTTCCCCTCATGCAGAGTGCGGCGCGGCTGATTGGACAGCTGTGCCTGATTGAAAGCCGCTCGCAGCCACTGGGGCCTCTAGCAGCCAGAGTCCCTCCCTCTCCCCCGCTCCCTCCCCCCCGCACAGCAGCGCCTTATCTGTTTGTCTGCACGTGGAGCCCGCGGCTCCCCCTCGGCCTGGTGCGGGGGCAGGCAGGGGACAGGGAACGGGGGGGTTAGATCGGTCGGGGGTTCTGGGGGGGCTGTCAGGAGAAGGGGGTGTAGAGAGCGGTTGGGGCAGGCAGGGGACAGGGAACGGGGGGGTTAGATCGGTCGGGGGTTCTGGGGGGCTGTCAGGAGAAGGGGTGTAGAGAGCGGTTGGGGCAGGCAGGGGACAGGGAACGGGGGGGGTTAGATCGGTCGGGGGTTCTGGGGGGGCTGTCAGGAGAAGGGGTGTAGAGAGCGGTTGGGGCAGGCAGGGGACAGGGAACGGGGGGGGTTAGATCGGTCGGGGGTTCTGGGGGGGCTGTCAGGAGAAGGGGTGTAGAGAGCGGTTGGGGCAGGCAGGGGACAGGGAACGGGGGGGTTAGATCGGTCGGGGGTTCTGGGGGGGCTGTCAGGAGAAGGGGTGTAGAGAGCGGTTGGGGCAGGCAGGGGACGGGGAACGGGGGGGTTAGATCGGTCGGGGGTTCTGGGGGGGCTGTCAGGAGAAGGGGGTGTAGAGAGCGGTTGGGGCAGGCAGGGGACAGGGAATGGGGGGGTTAGATCGGTCGGGGGTTCTGGGGGGGCTGTCAGGAGAAGGGGGTGTAGAGAGCGGTTGGGGCAGGCAGGGGACAGGGAACGGGGGGGTTAGATCGGTCGGGGGTTCTGGGGGGGCTGTCAGGAGAAGGGGGTGTAGAGAGCGGTTGGGGCAGGCAGGGGACAGGGAACGGGGGGGGTTAGATCGGTCGGGGGTTCTGGGGGGGCTGTCAGGAGAAGGGGTGTAGAGAGCGGTTGGGGCAGGCAGGGGACAGGGAACGGGGGGGTTAGATCGGTCGGGGGTTCTGGGGGGGCTGTCAGGAGAAGGGGGTGTAGAGAGCGGTTGGGGCAGGCAGGGGACAGGGAACGGGGGGGTTAGATCGGTCGGGGGTTCTGGGGGGGCTGTCAGGAGAAGGGGGTGTAGAGAGCGGTTGGGGCAGGCAGGTGACAGGGAACGGGGGGGTTAGATCGGTCGGGGGTTCTGGGGGGCTGTCAGGAGAAGGGGGTGTAGAGAGCGGTTGGGGCAGGCAGGGGACAGGGAACGGGGGGGGTTAGATCGGTCGGGGGTTCTGGGGGGGCTGTCAGGAGAAGGGGGTGTAGAGAGCGGTTGGGGCAGGCAGGGGACAGGGAACGGGGGGGTTAGATCGGACGGGGGTTCTGGGGGGGCTGTCAGGAGAAGGGGGTGTAGAGAGCGGTTGGGGCAGGCAGGGGACAGGGAACGGGGGGGGTTAGATCGGTCGGGGGTTCTGGGGGGGCTGTCAGGAGAAGGGGGTGTAGAGAGCGGTTGGGGCAGGCAGGGGACAGGGAACGGGGGGGGTTAGATCGGTCGGGGGTTCTGGGGGGGCTGTCAGGAGAAGGGGGTGTAGAGAGCGGTTGGGGCAGGCAGGGGACAGGGAACGGGGGGGTTAGATCGGTCGGGGGTTCTGGGGGGGCTGTCAGGAGAAGGGGTGTAGAGAGCGGTTGGGGCAGGCAGGGGACAGGGAACGGGGGGGGTTAGATCGGTCGGGGGTTCTGGGGGGGCTGTCAGGAGAAGGGTGTGTAGAGAGCGGTTGGGGCAGGCTGGGGACAGGGAACGGGGGGGGTTAGATCGGTCGGGGGTTCTGGGGGGGCTGTCAGGAGAAGGGGTGTAGAGAGCGGTTGGGGCAGGCAGGGGACAGGGAACAGGGGGGGTTAGATCGGTCGGGGGTTCTGGGGGGGCTGTCAGGAGAAGGGGTGTAGAGAGCGGTTGGGGCAGGCAGGGGACAGGGAACGGGGGGGTTAGATCGGTCGGGGGTTCTGGGGGGGCTGTCAGGAGAAGGGGTGTAGAGAGCGGTTGGGGCAGGCAGGGGACAGGGAACGGGGGGGTTAGATCGGTCGGGGGTTCTGGGGGGGCTGTCAGGAGAAGGGGTGTAGAGAGCGGTTGGGGCAGGCAGGGGACAGGGAACGGGGGGGTTAGATCGGTCGGGGGTTCTGGGGGGGCTGTCAGGAGAAGGGGGTGTAGAGAGCGGTTGGGGCAGGCAGGGGACAGGGAACGGGGGGGTTAGATCGGTCGGGGGTTCTGGGGGGGCTGTCAGGAGAAGGGTGTGTAGAGAGCGGTTGGGGCAGGCAGGGGACAGGGAACGGGGGGGTTAGATCGGACGGGGGTTCTGGGGGGGCTGTCAGGAGAAGGGGGTGTAGAGAGCGGTTGGGGCAGGCAAGGGACAGGGAACGGGGGGGGTTAGATCGGTCGGGGGTTCTGGGGGGGCTGTCAGGAGAAGGGGGTGTAGAGAGCGGTTGGGGCAGGCAGGGGACGGGGAACGGGGGGGTTAGATCGGTCGGGGGTTCTGGGGGGGCTGTCAGGAGAAGGGGGTGTAGAGAGCGGTTGGGGCAGGCAGGGGACGGGGAACGGGGGGGTTAGATCGGTCGGGGGTTCTGGGGGGGCTGTCAGGAGAAGGGGTGTAGAGAGCGGTTGGGGCAGGCAGTGGACAGGGAACGGGGGGGTTAGATCGGTCGGGGGTTCGGGGGGGCTGTCAGGAGAAGGGGTGTAGAGAGCGGTTGGGGCAGGCAGGGGACAGGGAACGGGGGGGTTAGATCGGTCGGGGGTTCTGGGTGGGCTGTCAGGAGAAGGGGTGTAGAGAGCGGTTGGGGCAGGCAGGGAACGGGGGGGTTAGATTGTTCGGGGGTCCTGGGGGGACTATCAGGAGAAGGGTGTGTAGAGAGCGGTTGGGGCAGGCAGGGGACAGGGAACGGGGGGGTTAGATTGGTCGAGGGTCCTGTGGGGGCTGTCAGGAGAAGGGGGTGTAGAGAGCGTTTGGGGCAGGCAAGGGACAGGGAACGGGGGGGTTAGATTGGTCAGGAGTTCTGGGTGGGCTGTCAGGAGAAGGGGGTGTAGAGAGCAGTTGGGGCAGGCAGGGGACAGGGAACGGGGGGGTTAGATTGGTCGGGAGTTCTGGGTGGGCTGTCAGGAGAAGGGGGTGTAGAGAGCGGTTGGGGCAGGCAGGGAACAGGGGGGTTAGATTGGTCGGGGGTCCTGTGGGGGCTGTCAGGACAACGGGGTGTAGAGAGCGGTTGGGGCAGGCAAGGGACAGGGAACGGGGGGGTTAGATTGGTCGGGAGTCCTGGCGGGGCTGTCAGGAGAAGGGGGTGTAGAGAGCGGTTGGGGCAGGCAAGGGACAGGGAACGGGGGGTTTAGATTGGTCTGGGGTCCTGGAGGGGCTGTCAGGACAAGGGGGTGTAGAGAGCGGTTGGGGCAGGCAAGGGACAGGGAACGGGGGGGTTAGATTGGTCGGGGGTTCTGGGGGGTGCATAACTTGAGCAGGTGCATAACTTTTGGATTCTTTTAAGGGAGGAAGCCAAACAGAGTCACGCCCCATCCTAAAGTGTAGGATCTAGGGCTGGCAGTAATGCGTCCCTGCCCGATGTGGGGTCGGAAATCTCTTTATTGCCCGAACAGGCCAAGGAAGCACTACTGATTTCTTGGCCATGGAAACAAGTCCTCTCCCAGGCCCTTGTCCTAGGTGCTGGTCTCCAGCATGGGGAAGCAGTCACCTTTTGCTTGCTCTAGGCAGGTGGATAGTTTGGTTTCTGCCAATATCGGGGCCAGGTGCCTTCTGTTTGGCCATAGTTTCTAACTGTTAGATTAGCCCACTGCTACCTTCTGGTTTTTGTTTGTTTGTTTGCATCTTCCTCTGAAGCATCTGGCACTGGCCGCTGTTGGAGAAAGGCTCCTGGACTAGATGGAGCTTGGTTTTGATTGCATCTGGCAATTCCTATGTTCCCTTTGTTTATAGGTTCCTGGTGAGCTGAGGAGTTATTCCTTTAGCAAAGCAGGGTCCCAAGGGGAAGAGCACACGGTCTCTCAGCCATTAGGTCAGTGGCATTGTAGCTAGGCATTACTTCCAGACGGTGCAAAGATATCGCAGCCGATCCATCCACCAGGTCTCCTCCCTTTTCTCTCTCGGAAGGAGGTAAGTTAGCCCTGACCTGCTCACTGAGTCTAACCTTTGAGAGGCTGGAAATGCCTCCTGTTGGTGGACATGAAAGATGGAGATGAAATATAAAGGGCTACTTCCAGATGTCCCCATTCAAACAAACTTCTCTTGACACTGATGGGAGTTTGCTTGACTAAAACTCCAGGCTTTGGCCCTTTGAGTTCAGAGGAATTGCTGGCATTCATAGCCTAGAAATCTGGCCAGAGCACCACAATGGGAGCTGCTGAGCATTAAGCTAACTTGGTCAACCTGGTCCAGATTGCAGGCCCTGTTGGGCTCTTGTGAATCTGGCCCTGAGCTCTTTGGAAAACGTGGTCTGTGGATTTCCAGGAGAGCTGTGGGCGCTCAGCCCCCCTGAGGAGTCAGCCTGCAGGCTTGGCATTGCACCTTTTCTTCTAATTTATTTTATTTTGCAATGTTTTTTTTAAAAACAAAGTTCTGTGTCAGTACAGAGCTGGCTCAAGGGGCCTGCAATCTAGAGCTGAGTGGTTACATTGCAGCAAATAATTGATTCAACATATATTTGGTGATTTTAATGAAATAATAATAATAAAGACCTCACTCTAATCTAGCACTTTTCATCTGTAGTTCTCCAAGTGCTTGACAAAGCACAGTATCATTATCCCCATTTTACAGGTGGGGAAACTGAGGCACTGAGAGGGACGACGTGACTTGCCCAAGATCACCCAGCAGGTCAGTGGTAGAGGTGGGAATAGAACCCAAATCTCCTAAGTGCTCTATCCACCAGGTCGCACTGAGGACGCCAACAGCTGTGAGACTGCTAGACTCTGTGTTATTGAGATTAAAATAATAAGGAGGCTGATCCAAGGGTTTAGGCACCCTAATGTCATTAATTATTCGGTAAACACAATTAAATTTAATCTCACCACCATTAAAATCAGTTCCACGGGAACTCGAGCAATCAACCACCTGTCCCCTTCACTGTTTCTAAAAGGGGACTAGGGTGGCCCCCCCTTTAAAGCTGGCAGGTCTCTCAATTCAGGAGCTCTGGAGCATGGCCTGTCATTGATTAAGGGGGCTGGGAGCCCTTCTCTGCACTCGAGTGTTGGGGGAGGTGGACCGTGGTGAAGAGCACATAGGATCATGGGGGACAGAACCAAGTTTTGGTTTAGCAGGAATCTTGGTGAGATAGGGTTACAGAGTGTGTGTGTGTGAGAGAGAGAGAAAGCGAAAGGGTACAGTGTGTGTGTGTGTGTGTGTGTGTGTGTGTGTGTGTGTGAGATGGGGTTACTGTGGGTGTGCACGTGTGTGCGTGAGTGCGAGATGGGGTTAGTGTGTGTGTGCCTGTGTGAGAGAGAGAGAGATGGGGTTACAGTGTGTGCGCATGTGTGTGTGAGTGTGAGATGGGGGTTACAGTGTGTGTATCTGTGTGTGTGTCTGAGAGAGAGATGGGGTTACAGAGTGTGTGTGTGTGCACACTGATCAACTCTCCTCTTTAGACGTTCCACATGATGACCCTCCCCTCCCACCCCCGCCCCACGATGTTTTAACCTGATCCTTTTCTTTTCCAGCACAGGCTTGAGTTCACTGCACTTAATCCCTAACACAAGCCCCGCCAACGTCTCTCCTAGCTTGCCTTTCTGCCTTTCTACTCTGCGACGCTCCTTCGGTTTCCTTGGCCAGCGACGTTGCCTGTGGAGAAAACACGATGACCCGGTGGGGTTCTGTGGCATGACCCTCAAGGCCGGGGCCACTGTAGCTGCTGTCTACATGATCCTAGTGACCAACATCTACCTGATCTTTGAGGTTGGCCACTTGGAACGAGCAATGACGGACATGGCACAAATCAAGCCCTTCAACTTAACCAAAGTGGGGAAGATGCTAACGTATTGCTACTATACAGCCATCACGCTGGCTGTCATGACCTACCCGGTGTGTGTCTTCCTCATCTACTCAGCCCAGAAGCGGCTCTACATGGGCATGTTCGCCTATGTCGCATGGATCATCTTCTATGACCTGGCTAACTGCCTAATCGTGGCCCTGGCTTACCAGGTCTCCAAAGAAGCCTGGTTTTCCCTCAGCCCCCTGGAGTGGTTTGGGCTGGCCATCAGGATCCCCATGGATTGTTTCTGGCTCTCCTTCATTGTCAAATATGCCCTACTGGTTATTGAAAGCAAAGGGCAAGGAGGGCTGAACGCGTCAGAACTGCCCAGGTTTAGGTTGGGCTCCACTGCTAGGAAAGGCGTGTGAGGGGAGGTATTGGAGCAGTACGTTGGGCCCCATTTTCACGTGTTTCCTACTGATGGAGATGAGAGACCATTACCTGTGTAATCTCCTTCCTCTGTTGTGTAATTCAGTGTTTCTCTTGCTGTTGCTGCATTTTCCAGGCTCTAAGTTCAAGTCCTGAATAAATACCCCAAAAGCCAATCATTTATATTTGTGTTTTAGGTTTTTCCCCTGGCTTTTATTATGCATCAGGAAGCCACAGGGCATGGGAGTCAGCAGAACTGGGTCTATCTACAGTTCTGCTACCGAGTCACCAAATGACCTTGAGCGAGTCATGTCATCTCCCCCTACCTCAGTTTTCTCATCCGTAAAATGGAGAGAAAGATCTTGTTGTATAGTATATATGTAAGGCACTGGAAGCTCGAGGGATGAAAAGCCTGACATAAGGCCAGATTTTGAAAGACATTTAGGCATTGCGATGCTCAGTGTTGAAACACCTAACTGATTTAGGAGCCTAGCACTCATTTTCAAAAGGGATTTAGGTGCTTGGGACAGCTGTAAGTTATGATCAGGGTATCGTAAGAACCCTGTAGCAGATGCTGCTGAGAGGATGCATTCAAGTAGACCATGCTGCATATCTTTGGCATCCAGCCTAACTAAATCATTGCATGGTTGCCATGTAAGAGTAAACAAATACCTGCCCTAGACACTTACCAGCTCTCCCCAGTCGGAAATCCGGTCCCGGGCCACGTGCTTGATGGCTACCTAGAACATAAACAGAACCAGACAGACAATCAGAATCAGGTCAGGCAACCCCAGAAAGAGGGGAGGCAAACAAGGGACCAATGGAAGGGATGCAAGATGGTGGTTATGCCAGGGCACAGCAAAGGAGATGTAACTGAGTAAGGGACGCAAAGGTGGAGATCAATAGAGCAGCATGCATGGGGAGCGGGCTGCAGGGGTAAGGGTGGGGGTCACTGTCCAGGCTCTACTCACCGGGGCACCGTCCGACAGGCGGGTGCCCGAGTAGACACAACCAAAGCCACCACTGCCCAACAGTGGGCACACCTGGTACAGCTTCTCCAGGGGCTCCTTGTCCTTCCCTGCAGGCAGAGAGGCACAGACACTGGGATCAGAACCAGCCGTGTCCTCAAAAGACCCGTCCAACCCACCAAACCACAGCAACCCCACATCCCTCCTCAGAACGACCTCCCTCCCCGAACTGAACCAGCCTCACATCCCTCTCAGACCAAACTGGATCAGACCCCCCAGCCCTCCTCAGACCGAACCCCCCAAACCAGACCAGACCCACATCCCTCCCCCGAACCGGACTCCTCTCTGAACCTACCCCTCTCGAACCAAACCCAATGCCCAGCAGGACGGGGCTCCTCCTGAACCGAACCCGGACCGCTCTGGGGCACCCCACTCCGGAGCCACCCCCTGCTGTCGATCCGAACCCAACCGGGCCTCACCTGGCTGTAGCTTGGCCGGGTGCAGCTCCCCGCCGGACCCAGAGCACAGGTGGGCCAGCGAGTTGATCTTGGAGAGCAGCATCCCCGCCCCATCCCCTTGCTCCATGGCCGGGACCGGAACCGGAACCGGCACCGCCCGAACCGAACCGGGCGCCAGTGGCTCGGCTCGCAGCCCCGCCGGGTCGGAACCAAGGGGGTGGGGTCCGGGCTAGTACAGGGGGGTGGAGGCCGGGGGGAAGGGAGGGGACGCGAATGGGAGCAAGAGGGGGAAGGGGTCGGGGGAAGGGGAGAATAAAGGCGCGGGCCAGGGGGATGGGGCAGAGACTGAGGGGGATGAAAAGGGGGGGAAGAGGGAGTCGAGAGGATTCCTTCAATACTCTCAAAAGTGCTGTGAAGACCTGAGAAGGAAGGTGTTCTAGGTGAGCAAAATACTATTATTTGTGTAAAAATTCAAGAAGAGAATGGGTCTGAGTCTAGATTTCCCTGCATCATGCGTGGTCACTTACACCAGGGCTAAGTGAGCAGAAAGTCAGTATAAACTGCTGGCAGGCTGCTTTGCTTGCATCGTTTGCCCACTGTGCGTGAGTCTGAATGATTTACACAAGGTGTAAGGTGAAGGAGAATGGCCTCCAGTCTTTCTCGTTAACATTCAAGTGAGGTGAGGAAGTGTCTTTTTTAAAGTTAGACAGAGATTCCTAGGACCAGATTTTCTAGGGCTCAGCAGACACGACTGGGTCAGATTTTCAGAAGAGCCAAGCACTGAGCACATGAAAATCTGGCTCTTACTTTCGGTGCCTAAACGGGACATGCTAACACCAGAGGGCAGTACAATTCTACAGCTGATAAGAAGCCAGGCCACCTACACCACCCTGCGTTATACACCTTACAGAGCCTCTCTTTTCTCAATGTGTGACTGCCCAGCCATGGGCTGCCCCAGCCCAGACTAGTTCTGGCCTGGCCGGGGCTTTAGAGCCTCTCCTTCCCCACCGGGGTCATGGGAGGGACCTTCCGCTCCCCACAGTCACAGACTTTAGGCCGGAAGGGACCGCTCGGGTCATCTAGTCCCAGCTACTGCAGACCCCAGGCCAGAGCCCCTCCCCGCGTCCATACAGCTGGAGTCGGGGGCGGGGGGGGGGGGGTCTCCAGATCCCCGAGTGGGAGAATCAGTTCCATCCCGGTTCCTCCTCCTTGTGACAGCGCAGAACAGGGGTTCCCGAACGCTCCCCTCCCCCAGCTCCCAGCCCACGCGGGCGGCTCTTTGTCCTTGAGGCAAATTCAGCAGAAAACTGCAGTGTCATCCTTCAAAGCACAGCTCAGTATAAGATGGAGCTAAGGAACAGTTTTTTTTTCCCTTTACCTATTATTAATGTAAGTACTTCTTCCAAAAGTGTGTTGTTCTCTGATTAGTTGAGATACTAGCACTCACTATAAGAGTATCACAGGAAAGATATCATGGGATATGTGTGTGTATTGTGTAATTGACTGAAAACATACAGGTAACAAGATGCTATGTCTCAGCAATAGGAAGATGCTGCAATGCAAGGCCCAGTTACCAAGTGTACAAAAAAGTGCAATTGTTCTTGATGACGGTTGCTTAGGAAAAGACTCGGGGAATTGACTGTCATTGAAGACTTGGAGACAACACTGATTGTCATAAGTGAAGGTTTAAGAATTTGGTGTTTACAGATCTGTTGCACGGTAGTTCTTGTATTGCTATAAAAGACAATCATTATTTGATTTTTTTACAGCACAGTGAATACCAGCACCACTGATCAAATATAAAGAAGCAACCAATCCTAACCCAAACAGAAATACAAACAAGGCATGCAGTTTTACAGGCAATCAAAATGATGTCAAGCAGCATATGATTACAAGAGCACCATCTGCCTGTTATTAATTCTGACAAATGTTTGTCTTGGAATATTTGCCCTAGAATTTCTCCCATTGTTAAGCACCTGTATTTTAAGATGGAAGTTTTAAAAATTAGGTGTGGACTGAACATGCCCAGTCAAAACCCCACACTGTGTTAAACCAGCACATTTTTCACTTAAAAAACCCACAAACAGACCTGTCACAGAAACCCTGAGCGCTGCAAGTTTCAGCACTGTGTAGACAGTGCATCAGCGCTGGTAGCTGCGCCCCTCATGGAGGTGGTTTTTTTAAGAGTGCTGGGAGAGCTCTCTCCCGGCGCTCTGCCGTGACAGCCACGGCAGAGCTTTAGCATTGCCAGTGTACACTAGCCCTAAAGAACTCACTCTCTTTAGTTTATCCTAGAGACAGGGCCGGCTCTAGGATTTTTGCTGCCCCAAGCAAAAACAATTTTGACCCCCCCCCCGTTTTTTTCTTACCCCACCCCCGGCCCCGCCTCAACTCCGCCCCTTCCCCAAATCCCCAGCCCTGCCTCCTCCCCCCAGGCTCTCAAGCCTAGGAGGGAGGGAGGGAGAGGGAGAAGCAGCGCGTGCGCCGCGGCCACTCGTAGTCTCCCCCTCCCTCCCAGGCTCTCAAACCCGGGAGGGTTTCGCGTGCTGCGGCCGCTCGGGATCTCCCCTTCCCTCCTGGGTTTGAGAGCCTGGGAGGGAGGGCGCGCAGTGGTGCGGGAGCGGCAGCAGCGGCAGCGGAGGTGAGTTAGAGCGGCCGGGGCACATTTTTAAGGGCGGCATGGCCCGCGCCAGAATGCCGCCCCTAAAAATGTGCCGCCCCAAACACCAGCTTGTTTTGCTGGTGCCTAGAGCCGGCCCTGCCTAGAGAAAATTAAGGCCTTGTCTACACTACGAGAGTAGTTCGATTTTACTTGCATCGAATTTTTGGAATCGATATTGCAAAGTCGAACGTGTGTGTCCACACTAAGGACAGTAATTCGACTTTGTGAGTCCACACTAACGTTGAAAGTGTCGACATTCGAAGCGGTGCACTGTGGTCAGCTATCCCACAGTTCCCGCAGTCCCCTCTGCCAATTGGAATTCTGGGTGTAGCCGCAAAAGCCTTTTGGTTAACAAAATGTGTCCAGGGTGCTTTTGGGTAACTGTCGTCATCCGTCCATCACTCCTGCCCTCCCTCCCTGAAAGCGCCAGCGGGAAATCAGTTCGCGCACTTTTCCAGTCATTGACAACGCGGACGCCACAGCACTGCAAGCATGGAGCACGCTGCGACCATCGCTGCAGTTGTGGCCGCTCTCAATGCCTCGCAGCTTATCATACAGCTTTCCCTGAGGCAGATGCAGAAAAGTCAGGCGAGGAGGCTACGGCACCGCGGTGATGGCCTGAAGTCTGAGAGTAGCACAGACCTCTCAGAAAGCACGGGACCCAGCGCCGAGGACATCACGGTGGCAATGGGTCATGTTGATGCCGTGGAACGGCGATTCTGGGCACGGGAAACAAGCACTGAGTGGTGGGACCGCATAGTGCTGCAGGTCTGGGATGAATCCCAGTGGCTGCAAAACTTTCGCATGCGGAAGGGAACTTTCCTGGAACTTTGTGAGTTGCTGTCCCCTGCCCTGAAGCGCAATGACACCCGGTTGCGAGCTGCACTGACTGTCCAGAAGCGAGTGGTCATAGCCCTCTGGAAGCTTGCAACGCCAGACAGCTACCAGTCAGTCTCGAACCAGTTTGGGGTGGGCAAATCTACCGTGGGGGTTGTTGTGATGCAAGTAGCGAAGGCAATCGTTGATGTACTGCTGCCAAAGGTAGTGACCCTGGGAAACGTGGAGGCGATCATAGATGGCTTCGCAGCGATGGGATTCCCAAACTGCAGTGGGGCCATAGATGGAACTCACATCCCTATCCTGGCACTGGACCACCAGGCCACCCAGTACATTAACCGAAAGGGCTACTTTTCCATGGTGCTGCAAGCACTGGTGGACCACAGGGGACGTTTTACCAACATCTATGTGGGATGGCCGGGCAAGGTTCATGACGCTCGTGTTTTCAGGAACTCTGGTCTGTTTAGACGGCTGCAGCAAGGTATTTACTTCCCGGACCACAAAATAACTGTTGGGGATGTGGAGATGCCTATAGTCATCCTCGGGGACCCAGCCTACCCGCTAATGCCCTGGCTCACGAAGCCCTATACTGGCGCCCTGGACACTGAAAAAGAACTCTTCAACTACCGGCTGAGCAAGTGCAGAATGGTGGTGGAGTGTGCTTTTGGCCGTCTCAAGGGGAGATGGAGAAGCTTACTGACTCGCTGTGATCTCAGCGAAACCAATATCCCCATTGTTATAGCAGCTTGCTGTGTGCTCCACAATCTCTGTGAGAGCAAGGGGGAGACCTTTCTGGCGGGGTGGGAGGTTGAGGAAAATAGCCTGGCTGCTGATTACGCACAGCCAGACAGCCGGGCGATTAGAAGAGACCAGCGGGAAGCGCTGTGTATCCGGGAGGCTTTGAAAGCAAAGTTCCTGAGTGAGCAGGGTAACCTGTGACTTTAAAGTTTGTGTACAGAGAAGCTGAACCTGCCCCCGTTTCTTTACCCAGTTAATGTTGACTGTCCTATCCAGTTACATACCCCCTTCACCCCCTTCCAACACACGTTTTGAAATAAAAATAGTTCTACTTTGTTAATGCACACCGTTTTCTTTAATACTGTTTTCGCGGGAATTTTTTAAAACTGGGACGCAGACTGTGGTGCGGAGCGGGTGTAGTGTAGTGACGCGAATGCAGCTTCTAAACTCAAGGATTGACAGGCTCCGCTGCGGTGGCATGGTTGTTTCAACGGAGCCTGTCACCCCTCCTGATCGGGACTGTGTGTATGGGGGGGGCTATGTGACTTTGTGGCAGGGGGAGGACGGTTACAGATCCCCTGCTGTGTGGCTCTGTGATCCTGCATAAGGACCGCCGCTTAAGATCTGTAACTGCCCTCCCCCGCCACAAAGTCACAGAGCAACCCACCCCCCACCACATAACATGAAAACAACCTCCCAGACTAACCAGGGTAACTAGTCACTGCATCACTGCACTGTGTATGTGCCCTGGTGCTGTGCCTGCCCCCGCCTATGTACCCTGCCAAAGGTGACTGTCCTGTCCAATTACCAACCCCCTTTCCCCTCCTCCTCCAAAAGAACATGATTGAAACAGTAGTTAACAGAAACGTATTTTTTATTATCAACTACACATGGAACTGGGAGGTGAAACTTGGACGGGGGCTTGTGTCAGGCGGGAAGGAAAGAACTTTTCAAATTTTGGGGAATGAGAGCCTTGTTACTAGAGCTCTCTGCAGGGGTGGAGTGAGAGTTAGCACGGACTCTGCCGCCTCTCCTTCTTTGCACTTTGGGTGAGGTGGGTATGGGACTTGGTGGCGGGGGAGGGCGGTTAGAGATGGACTGCAGCGGGGCTCTGTCCTCCTGCCTCCGTTCCTGCAGAACATCCACAAGGCGCCGGAGCGTGTCTGTTTGCTCGCTCAGTAGTCCAAGCAGCGTTTGAGTCGCCTGCTGGTCTTCCTGCCGCCACCTCTCCTCCGGATCCATGTTTGCTTGGTGCATTTGGGTCAAGTTCTCCCGCCACTGGGTCTGCTGTGCTGCCTGGGCTTGGGAACAGGCCATAAGCTCCGAGAACATGTCCTCCCGTGTCCTCTTCTTCCTACGCCTAATCTGCGCTAGCCTCTGGGAGTGTGATGCCAGGCTAGGTTGTGAGACAGTCGCAGATGGGGCTGTGGAAATGGGAAAAAGGGAGTGAATTCCTCAGAAAGATAAATGTAGTTGTGAACAAAGAACATAGTCTTTCTCTGTGAACAAGACCATGCACAGCACCTATCACATGCGCACTCAGCACAAGGTCGAATTCTCGGCCTTCGCATTTGGTGCCTGGGGTCTTGCACAGCACATTTGAGAAGCGGGGCAGCACAACGGAATTTCTGTTGCAGGCAGACATGGTAAGCCGTAGACTTGTGGCAGTTTAAAACTTTTAAATTACCACTGGCCTCATTTCACATTTAAAGCAATGTCAGTCCCTGCTGCCAGCAATCCGGCAAGCGGGAACTCTGCTCCTGTCCCACCCCCTCGCGGCTGTCCCCGGGAACGATCCCTTTTGGCTGCCCCTCTCCCGCCTCCACCGCGTGGCTGCAAACCAGCGGTTATAGTTCTGTAACGGGCAAGCAGTCCCAACACTAACATTCCCCTACCTAATTCAAAGCAGGTCACCATGAGCGACATCACCCTGATGAGGATCTCTGAGAGCGAGAGAGAGAGAATGCTCCGGGAAAGCCTCCAAAGACCAGGGCCGTATGCCGCCCTGCTGTGCAGAGCAATGATTCCCGAGTACTTGATAGTCTCGTGGCGCGGCAACGTGTCGTACTTCGGAGGACCCAATAAGGCCGCTCTCCCCAGGAACCTCATGCAACGGCTTTCCAATTACCTCCAGGAGAGCTTCATCGAGATGTCCCAGGAGGATTACTGCTCTATCCCCGGACATATAGACCGCATTTTACTGTAGCTGCAGTAGCAGGGACTAAACAGTAGAGCGGCTTGGGCAGGACAATCACGGAAAACCGGACATTGCTAGATTTTTTTTCAAAACTTGCACTGCCCATGACTAAACCGTTAAGCGCCTAGGGCACAGTAATCATGAACAACCCATTCTTTTAATTGTTAATATTCCTGTTCTGTTAAAAATAAATGTTTAGATGTTTACAACACTTACTGGCTGATCCTTCCCCAGATTCTGTGTCCGGGGTAACGGCTGGGGACACTTGGTAGGGGATCTCTGTAAGGGTGATGAAGAGATCCTGGCTGTCGGGGAAATCAGCGTTGTGAGCGCTGCCGACTGCCTCGCCCTCCTCATCTCCTTTCTCATCTTCCCCGTCCTCTAACATGTCCGAGGAACCGGCCGTGGACACTATCCCATCCTCAGAGTCCACGGTCAGTGGTGGGGTAGTGGTGGCGGCCGCACCGAGGATGGAATGCAGTGCCTCGTAGAAACGGGATGTCTGGGGATGGGATCCGGAGCGTCCGTTTGCCTCTTTGGTCTTCTGGTAGCCTTGTCTCAGCTCCTTGATTTTCACGCGGCACTGCGTTGCATCCCGGCTGTATCCTCTCTCTGACATGTCTTTAGAGATCTTCTCATAGATCTTTGCATTCCGTTTCTTGGAGCGCAGCTCAGAAAGCACGGACTCATCGCCCCACACAGCGATGAGATCCAAGACTTCCCGATCAGTCCATGCTGGGGCCCTCTTTCTATTCACAGACTGCACGGCCATCACTGCTGGAGAGCTCTGCATCGTTGCCAGTGCTGCTGTGATCGCCACGATGTCCAGACAGGAAATGAGATTCAAACTGGCCAGACAGGAAAAGGAATTCAAATTCAAATTTTCCCGGGGTTTTTCCTGTGTGGCTGGTCAGAGCATCCGAGCTCGTACTGCTGTCCAGAGCATCAACAGAGTGGTGCACTGTGGGATAGCTCCCGGAGCTATTAGCGTCAATTTCCATCCACACCTAGCCTAATTCGACATGGCCATGTCGAATTTAGCGCTACTCCCCTCGTCGGGGAGGAGTACAGAAGTCGAATTAAAGAGACCTCTATGTCGAACTAAATAGCATCGCAGTGTGGACGGGTGCAGGGTTAATTCGATGTAACGGCGCTAACTTCGACATAAACGCCTAGTGTAGACCAGGCCTAAGAGGTGATTTGATCATAGGCTAAGTACCTACACTGGAAGAAGATTTCCGATGGTAAAGAACTCTTTAATCTAGCAGACTAAAGCATAACAAGATCCAATGGCTTGAAAATGAAACAAACAAACAAACAAAATGTATGCCTAGTTTTTAACATGAATTCAACAGAGTACATAATTACAATTGTAACAACTTAACTAGAGATGTGATGGATTCTCGATCAATTGATATTTTAAAAATTAAAACTGAAAGTCTCTCTAAAAGGTACGCTCTTGCTCAACCAGAAGTTATTGGCTTGATTCAGAAATTGCTAAAATTCTATGGCTTGAGTTATTCTGGTCAGACAAGGCGATCATAGGGCAGAAAGGACTATTATAAATCCTAGCAGAGTGCCAGCGATCTCCCTGTGACATTGTGCAGTTTATATGGTTTTATAAAAACATGATAATAAGTGAATATAATGTAACTGGGATAGCTTTAGAAAAATATGATAAAAATATGGTAAAAAGTGAATATAATGTAACTGATATGCTTCATGCAAAAGGTCTCTTGTAAGGTATCATTACAAAGCTTATAATCTACTGAGTGTGATCATCCGATTTGTATAAATGTACCACTCTTGTATCTAAAACTAGAAATATAAAATATAACTCTGAGGGCCTATTGTAATGATGTAAAGTGTGGGCCATTAATGATGGTTTGGAATCTTGATGACTCCCATTGTCTGCAGATGGCTGTCTTTACCTGTGAGTCTTCCTGTATATGTGTGTGCTGGCAAGTGGGTCATGAAGTCTTGCAGTGACATGTGATCATGTCACCTGAACTGGAATCCATCTTTAACCTGGTGCTTTTCCAGTGAGGGGGGGTGGAAACCCAGAGGGACAAAGGGTTCCCACCTTATGCAAAAGATATATAAAGGGGTGGAAGAGAACACAAAGGAGAGAGGAGCCATCATGAAGAATCCCCTAGCTATCACCTGAGCTGCAACAAGAGCTGTACCAGGGGAAAGAATTGTGCCCAGGCCTGGAAGGTGTCCAGTCTGAGAAAAACTTACTGAAACATCTCTGAGGGTGAGATTATCTGTATTTAGTTTGATTAGACCTAGATTTGCGCATTTTATTTTATTTTGCTTGGTGACTTACTTTGTTCTGTCTGTTACTACTTGGAACCACTTAAATCCTATTTTCTGTATTTAATAAAATCACTTTTTATTTAGTAATTTACTCAGAGTATATATTAATACCTGGGGGAGCAAACAACTGGGCATATCTCTCTATCAGTGTTATAGAGGGCGAACAATTTCTGGGTTTGCTCTGCATAAGCTTTATGTAGGGTAAAACGGATTTATCTGGGTTTAGACCCCATTGGGAGTTGGGCATCTGAGTGCTAAGGACAAGCACACTCCTGTGAGCTGTTTTCAGGTAAACTTGCAGCTTTGGGACAAGTGATCCAGACCCTGGATCTGTGTCTGGAGCCAGACGGGAGTGTTTGGCTCAGCAAGACAGGGTGCTGGAGTCCTGAGCTGGCAGGGAAAACAGAAGCAGGGGTAGTCTTTGCACATCGGGTGGCAGCTCCCAAGGGGGTTTCTGTGATCCAATCCGTCGCACTCCCTATAAAAAATTCTTTCCCAAGTAATGCAGAAAGTGTCACTGGTGGTGAATGTGCATATGCAGATTGGTTTAAGTCTATTCAGGCTCCCTTTCCTCCCATTCTAACTAATGCCTTACCCCTATTAGTGGCATTTTACCTGTCAAAGGCCAGGACATTAACAGATCAGAGAAAAGCCATGTATATTAAAGAATCACTTCTCCACAAAATCTTCCCCCCTCCCTGCCATGACTCCTTTCTGCATGAGCTCCCAAAGTGAGAAGAAGGAAACAGCCTCTTGGTGTTCTGGTGCAAATCACAGTGAGCTCCCTGAATTTCATAGCTCAGAATGATTGATGGGGAACATGTATCTACAGCATCCCCACTAAACTCTCATTAGGTGAGAGGTTTACCAACAAAACAAATCAAAACCAAACAAACCACATAAGAACAGCCATGTTAGGTCAGACAAATCGTTCATCTAGCCCAGTATTCGGTCTTCTGACAATGGGCAATGCCGGGTGCTTCAGAGGGAATGAACAGAACAGGTAATCATCAAGTGATCCATTCTGTGTGTCACCCATTCACAGTTTCTGACAAACAGAAGCTAAGGACACCATCCCTGCCCCTTCCTCTCCCTTTCTCCCCTCCCCCTCCCCCCCCCCCCGCCCCCGCCATTGATGGACCTACCCTCCATGAACTTATCTAGTTCCCTTTTGAAACTTGTTCGTGTCTTCGCCTTAACAACATCCTCTGGCAAGGAGTTCTGCAGGGTATGTATATATAAAAACAGGGTATGTATAATATAGGGAAGTGATGGTCAACTTTAAACAGGAGACACTACTTGCTTTGCCTGTAATAAATTTGACCCTTCCCCTTCATTTTATGCAAGACGATGTCAGACAATTTGAGATGAAACCTGAAACTGACCTGGTTTTTCAACTGTACATGGAATACCATGTTCACATCTGGAATAGAAGTCCAGAGACTGGGCAACGAAAGTGATTAATGGGAAGCCTTTCATGCAACAATAGACTGAAATGATCAGGACTGTGTAGATCTCTCATTCCTTCTCTAAAGTAAAGAATGGTATAGACAGAGGTGTTGGGGCACTTCTATTCACCCTCAATACAAGAACAAGGCGACATTCAATTAAACTCACAGCAACATATTTAAAACTGATCAAACCTGTACAACACGTTCAAAAGCCAAGCCTGGGAGCTTAAACTCGTAACTTTGCTAGACACTAAAAATCACAGTCATAATAAAGACACTGGATTTACTGAAAGCTTGTCTCTCACCAACTGAAGTTGGTCCAATAAAAGATATTACCTCACCCACCTTGTGTCTCATGCATAATGAAAACATTTTCAATTATATTACATGGGGCATAGCCCTTCTATATTTTTGTCCTAAGTATGAGAGCCTAGGGAGGAGTAGGAAGAAGCTGATCATATGAGCAGGTTAGTTCATTTTGGAGTATCTGGCATCTTCCTCTGAAGTATCAAGTTGCTGTCAAAGGATCCTAAACTTGTTTGATTTGCGATGTCAATTCTTGCATGTTTTAGCATCAGCAAGTGACCTGAACTAGACCTTTAAGGCCAGTCTATACTCAGAAATGGAAGTGTTATGGTTGGTTGTCAGCAAGGGGTGCTGAGAATTGTTTCACTACTGTTGTGTGCACACAGGAGAGAGTTTGGGGGGCAGATGGGGAGAGGGAATGACACTTTCAGCATCACTGAGAAATATTCTTGTCATTTGCCAAGTCTAAAGAACACCTTCCGCAATAATAATGAAAACAGCTGTCCCCTCCTCACTAGCAGGAAAGCCCTTTTCAGCACTGAGGCAGGGGGATCTGTCACTGATAGCTGGTGTCCACTAGGGGTCCATTTGCAAACATAGAGGAGCATTTATACAGTTTAAATGAATGTGTTTGAGATCAATTAAAGCAACATGTGTGGGAAATGCAGAGATTAAGAAGAAAACTAAGGTCTCAACATGGAGCAGCCTTGTATTCCTCATTAAGCCACACTGAAAAAGTGTGGAGATTTTTTCCCTTAACTACATTAAAGTATGGCACGTCCATTTTAAAGGCCCATCCTAAGATAGAGGGAATTGATTTTACAGATCTATTTAGAGACTTTGTAGTACCAGGAAGTCAAGTTTCTAGTGACAAAATGTTACCTTACGTGAAGGACAATCAGATTCCTTTCCTCATGCTACACGCTGGTGTATGAGACTAGAGTCTTTCACAACCTGTTAGTCTTTAACATTTCATACACGATCTATAAATAGTTAGCATTTATTTGTTTCTCTGCACTTTACAATGGGGGGTATTTGAGACTACTATACAAACGGATCACAAGTTCACTCTTAGTGCATAAGATGCACAAGTTATCACCTTGGTTTTTGTAGCCACATATAGCTGCACATTCTTCCTATTATGTAAAGATATTCTCCCTTCAGATGAATGCTTAAATGAGGCCTTTCATAGGAAATAACTTGACTGTGTGCAATTCCAAAAGTGGTCTGTGCCAGCCAAAGCTTCAGCTAGTGCCTCCGAGTTTAATCATGGCACCATGGGGCGGGTTGGGCAAATATTCCTTGTAAATCTGATTTTTGGATTAGCTGAGTCACAAAGCAAGAAAGTTTTAAAATCCCAGCAGAATTGAGGTTGTTCAGTAACATTACTGACCTAAACCACGTCAGCTAAAGTGACAACATCTATGTTATGTCTAAGAGACAATCTGGCAGCAGAGGTGAAAGTCTTGCAACCAGCTGCCACCTGTGTGACTGTCAAATGAGAGAGAAGCACACTCCGTTGGCTGGTGGCATCAGATCCCAGGATAGATGTAAATTCATTGGAATGGAACACTGCCTCACAAGAAAGATCTCCTGCTTTGAAAATATCCAGCTGCTTCCCCTTGTGTATGAATAACTCCATTTACTCAGCAGCTAGATAGCCATATCCTATGAAAAGGCTGAGTTTTGCTATCATCCCCTAAACACTAGAACACAAGGAATATGGTAACATTCACAAGACTCTCCCTCACCCCATATATTCAGAGTTACGCCACATTAAGGACAAATTATTCAGTTTGAGGGTCTAGCACTTGGAAAAAAGCCTCATCTAAAAAGAAACCTGTCATCTAAAATTGTAAACTTTACTTCTCTTGCACTAATGATCTGTGATGGTTTTACACACTCAAGTTTTAAGCAACACACTTGTGAGTGAGCTTGTCATTTCACAAGGCAAGTTCAGGGGTGAAAATTTCACCATCCCCCTTCACTAGGAGCAAGCTTCCTCCCTCTCTCAATTGAGATGAGAGAAGTCTAGAATATAACGGTTGTCATAATGGCCATTGGTCCATTCAGTCCAGGAGCAGTCAATACCAGGTGAACCTCTCCCTTCCAAACTGATAATGGACAGGGCCAACTGAGAAAAGCTGTATGCAGAGCAAATTTCTTTCCTGACTCTGCCTTCCCATCCCATCAGCAAGCAGCAGTTGCCTATGTAGAGTGGCACATGCACCTGCACAAAAGCTATTTTCCTGCTGCCAGAAGAAATGGACTATGTTGCCTGATTTTGGATACCAGTCACATTCCTCACAAGTCTGGCTGTTAATGCTCATGAACTCTGGAGCACTCATTTTCTGCTCCAGCTGCTGGCGTTGGACTTAAGAGAAGCAGCACAGACAGGAGAGAAGAGAAACAGGAATGCTCCAAGTTATTTTTGGATAGTTTGTTATCCAAAGTTGTGCAGTAACTTGCAACACCATTAGAAATGGACTCCCAGACCTGTTTAGGGCCCCCACAAGACTGCATTTTACAATTCCGTTAAGCCAAGGGTGCAGTAAGAGGAATTTTGTTTTTAGCGATCTAACACAATTACACCAATATAATTTGTTGAAAAAGTTTGCATCTGAATTATGCAAACACAATTTTTAAAGTTTAGCCCAACGTGTTAAAATCCATGAAAATCTAAGTCGCAGACGACAGGGTTTATAATGAAAAAGCTAAGCAGGCCTGGATGTTTGCTGCTGGGTGCGGGAAAGCAATGAGGACACCAAGGCCAGCCACACTAATGCAGCAATTAGAAAGAAAGCAACCACTCAAAAGCCTGGATGGCATGTTAAGAACTTAAGTTGCTTACTGAGCCAAACTGATTTTAACTGTTACAGGTGGTACTTTTTCAGGTAGGTAGATACGTAGGTGGAAGGTGCACCAGTCTGGGGGGCTTCGTTTCCCTTTGGTTCATCCCTCCATGGCTGCCGGGTGTAGGAGCCACTCCTCACCAGGTTAACAGCAGATTCTCTGTTGAGGCAGAAGAGAGCACTTTGGCAGTTTAAAAAGACTCTGGAGCCATGTTGTCGTGGTTTATCACACTGCTGAGCACGAAGTTAAGTGCTGGAGTCTCAACATCCAGTGGCAAGATCAAAGAGCCCTCCACATTCCGGCAATACAAACCCTTTTCCAGCTACAGTCCTGATTCACCACAGGGATAACGGGGACATTTTGATTAACTATTCCCCTTAAAATTAGCTCTAGTAATTCCCAAGTATTTATTACTTATTTAATGTCACAAGAATGCATAGTGTTTTGCACACACATTAACACAAGGTCTCTGACCACAAGCACTTGATCCAAATTCAGACTGTTTATAGAAAATCACTTCATACATTAGACCTAGAAAGATCTTGCTCTCCCTGCCTCTCTCCTTTTACCTCTGAGACATCAAGGACTGGTCACTGCCAGAGACAGGATACCAGGCCTCGGATCAATGGCCTGAGCCAATATGGTAAGTCTTAGGCTATTGACTTAGGAGCCAGGAGCAGCATGTATAAACATTTAGCAACAACTAGAACTATGTGCCATGATTCAGAAACAAATGAATGCCCCTACGAGTGTTAACGTGTGAAGGAGCAGGGGAATGGGATCTAAGAATCTGAGCTCAAGTCCCTCACTCCCATGCTGGAAGTATCTTGTGTGTTGTTCTCTGGCAATTGCCTCTCGCCAGCTATAGGAATCAGAACCTATTTGTAGCATGAGCTAATATGCTTCAGAGCTCCCAATTATTTTTCAATTTTGATTTCAAGCTATTCGTGCTGTTTTACTTCAAGCCTCTAGAGCATTCCATGAAGCACTGATTTGGCTAGTGTTAAAAGAAAAGTACTGGAAAAATTGTGTCACACAGTATACTGTGAATACCATCTGCTAATATAGCCTGATCCTTCTTCATCCTACAGAGCAAGGGACACTTAGCAGCAACCAGCTGGGTACAGCACAGTCTGAGGCACTGTTCAAATACACTCAGCTTTATCAGTCATCCCTCCTGTAATTTCAAATACAAATTGTCTGCTAAGATCCAAATAATGGTGGCAGTTTGAGACTGAAGCTAGAGCACGGCAGGCAGGATGTAACAAGAACAGTACAGAATCTATACTTGCTGTGAAATTGTTTCTCAGAGCCTATTCGGTGTAACTGCTTCACAACAATTATAGTTTGTGCTGGCTCTACAAATCAAGCCAAGCTCAAATCTTACTCCCCTTAGATCACATTGCAAGGAACCCACCGGAGGCAGCATTTCCCCAAATCATCATGTTATGAGACAGATGCTGCTTCCATTTTTATACTGCAGCAGCAGCAATGAGTAACCAAACAAGACTTGGGGCCCCATCCTGCTAGGCACTTTACAGACACACAGAAGAGTCCCTGCACCAGAGTTCACAGACTTAAGCTACAATCAAGAAGCAACTGGTGGACAAAAACAAATGGGATGGAAGAGATGATGTTTGAGCAAGTTACAGTACAATAAGCAGGGGTCTCTGATAGAACTCAAATTTAGACTTATTTTAGAGGACAAGAAGGCATCTGCATAGTATCACAATGGAGGGGAGAGATGTGTGTATAATCATCGTTTTCAGCATTTCACATTTTAAATTCTGAAAGTGTGCCAATAATTTAAGAGTTTAGGGAGCAGATACTATCGCCTACTGAGGGAAGGGCCCATTAAATTCACTTTTCATAAAATGTTGCCAGATTTCAAGCCATATCAAACACCTGTGCGCTTGGGAGTGATGAGTGAAAACTATGAAGCATGAACACAGAAACAGCAGAAAGGCATTTCCAAGGATTAAATTCCAGCAGAATCTTCACCAGAATAAAATCTGAGCCTTAAATTCAGTCCAAGTCCTACCTGTTTTCCTTTTCTTCTATGTCACCCGTACTGCTTAGTCTTCTAGGGGTTATGGGGGCAACGTAGTTTTTGCTGTCCTTATCCTGAAGGAAAAAACAAAACAACGTATTTCAAGATAATGTATATTCCACATGGAAGTTACATCTTCAATGGAATTCAGCAACACCTCTGAATTAGTGTTTCCATTCTTGCTTCTAGAAGTGAGAGTCAGTTTTTAATTTTTCCAAATTTGCCAGTTTCAAGGCCTTTGCTCTAAGTTTAAAAATTGGCATGGAGGAGTCAGCCTGGAACCATTTCAAGAAATAGCCCAAAAGATCTGTTTTCTAGAATTTACCATATGTTCTTTTTAGAGAGTTGGCTTCCCTGGCAACTAGCATGGTAAAGGTGAGGCTAGTAATTGAGGGCAGCTTCTAAATTAAGATAGATCGTGTGTAAATGGGCAGCAGAGCTGAATGGATGGAGAGCACACTGAGGAAGACTTTAGATTCAGAGCAGCACAATACCTACTCTGAAACTTGACAATACCTACTGTGAACACAGGTCACTCACTGGCTGGATTAGACATTCCCCACTAAAGTATGTGGGATGCCAAACTGCCGGGGGATTGCTAGGCAGGCTCCAATTTAGGTAGGAAGGGGTAAAAGGAATGCTTTGGCTGAATTCCAACAATTTTGCATGAACTACCAACATAGAAAGTAAGATGGCGTACTTTTCCAAACAGGAGGAAAGTATAAATGTACTAAAGCATCTGAACACAGATTCAAGCAGCATGAAAAAAAGCTGCAAGAAGAATGACAGGGGCATTAAATTATGGAGATTACGAACGAGTGGCCATAACTGAAACCCAGTGGGATGACGCTCAAAAGTGGGATGGCCTTACAGATAGGTAAGCTGATTGACGCTGCTTGGTAAGCACCCCTCAGATGGGATTCTCTACAAACTGTTTTGAGGGAAAGGAGACGTTTTCCTTGTTGTCTAATAATGCAGAAATCCGGGGACTCGATGAAGAGCGGTAGATGGAGGAACCTCTCTCTCTCAGTGCCTCCCGGGAAGCAGCTTCACTTACCATATTGTGGCTGCCAGTTTTCCGTAGACCAAGCCTCCAAGATGAGGGAGATTCATCCTTTTGCTCCTCTGATTTGTTGAGCAAACTGGTGAACTGCGGTGGGAGAAGACAACAGCGGGTAGGAAGCTCGGGTACTGCAGACAGTATATCAATTAACTTCCCAGAGAGTTTTACTAAGTAGGTTACACTTTAAAGCATGAGATTCAATGCAGTCTCTAGCGATAGCTAGATACATATACACACACACAATTCTAATCTGTAAATGCAATTTAAGGTTAATTAGGATATAGAGAGGGAATAAAAAGGTGTAATATAAAGGTTTGTCAGCATGTGTTTAAGAAGGGTGCACTACTCAAGAATGGCAAAGACCCAAGTGCCTTATGCAGCTCATCCCACATGAGTGCAAGTGAACACTTCATATGAGAAACCATGCAACCGTGTATTCTGTACATGCTGCTCTGTATTGGTTTTATTATGGACTTCAGCTATACAACCACATACTATTTCCTCAAATATACAATTGTTTCACAACTTTGTTTCAGCTACAGATATGTACCATATTGTAGTACTGGCATATTTCTCTATGTATGCTAGAGAGATCCATGAAAATAATCAGTACTAGAAGAGGGAGGCTCCTGCAAAGCATCTGCCTCCATCTACTCATGTGCAAGGCTATAGAAGAGATGTGTATTTTTGTTGTTGTACCTGTGTAGTACGCACTCATTTAACACTATTGCAATGCACATTTACAATGGGACAGTTAGTTTGCACATGGGACCTTAATTCTGGCATTTCGAGATTTCTGTACTTAACTGCAACCTTCATGTTTTTTTAATGTGGTTTTGGATGGATTTCACTCCAAAGTAAAAAAAAAAGCTAAACACTACCGGATTACCTTAACCCACGTACCTCATGGAGACCTTACAGCTATTAGATTTTACCTTACAAGACACAGTGAGGCCACTATACTGACATTTCCCAGCAAGAAATCTAGTCTGATGGTAGTGAGACACAGAAAAAGCTCAAGAGGCAGGAGACAGTTGTTGTAAGCGAAGTTGTGTTAATTAAGGGATTTCGGTTAATCTGATGAGTGTGTACACAAGGAGTTTATCTATAAAACAAACATACACCTACTCTGTGTTAACCCACTTCAATTAATCAAAAGTCTCAAACTACTGAGATTTCGGATTTTCATACTTGCATAGGAAGCGCTCATCAGCTTGAGGTAGCTGCAATGCATGCAGCAGGGAAAGGGTTAACTGCACTATTCATTGTTGCTCACGCTCTCTTCCTCATCACTTGCCTGGTTAAGTAAATTTAAGTTTATGTCATAAGGAGTGCTATCTTATTTGCTCTGGACAAGCGATTAGGCTGACTGGCACATACAAAACAATTCATGACTAACTATGAAACCTCTTGCATCTCATATCTATTAGCTCACTCTAAAAAAAATAACCTAGCATATAACAACCTGCACTTCAGTGTACGAACCTGAGATGTTAAGCACAGGGCCACCAAAAGGAATGCAAGATATGAAGGTTACTCAGCTGTAACTGGAAGTTCTTTGACATGTACGGTCCTTATCTGTATTCCAAACATGGGGACGCCCATGTTCCTTGTGCCTGAGACCAGAGAATTTGCACGTTGTGTCTGTAGGTCTGCGCCTGAATCCTAGAGCTCCAAGGGTGTAAGGGGAGGTGCGGACCAACTGCTTCTCCAGATCCTTCGCTATCGCGAATCTAGTCATGATCCAAAGCAGAGGGGAAGGGGGGGGGGGGGTCGTGGAATACAGATTATGGTCCCGTCAGGTGTTCACAAAGAATGCTAACTCCAACATGCACCTACTCCAGGTTCATCTACCATACCAGGAAAGCCGTGACCTTGGCAAAGATTGTTACTTTGGTATTCATTTAGTCTCTGTCTGATGAATAAACAGCCCAAAGCCAGCCTGTACACAGAGGTGAAGCCTGGTGAATGGCGTTATGCAAGTACACAAGGGCATGTGGGCTAGCAGAGAAAGACAGACCTTGACTATAGTTTGAGGTCTGAGGGTGACTTGAACTAAGCTGTTCATGGCCTGAAATTGGTCCATAGGGAGATAGGCCCTTGCTGAAGTCAGTTCTTTGGTTGCTTCTACAAAGTCTAAGGTTTTTGTGGGACTCAAGGTAGACTTTTCTCTGTTTACACAAATTCCCAAGGATGTCAGAAGGTGGAGCAAAGATAGGGTGGCTGATTGAACCTCCTGATTGGATCTGCCCATTAGGAGCCATTCATTCAGGTATGGGAAGTTGGTATAGCTGTTTTGACTCATCTGGGCCACCACCATTGTGAGGTTGCCAGTCCAAACAGAAATCTGAGGAACCTTCTGTGGGGCAGATGAATGCCCACATGAAAGAAAGCATCTTTCACGTTGAGAGCTGTGAGCTACATGCCCTTCTCCAGGAAGAGAATTATCAATGCCAATGTGCACATGCAGAATTATGATTTGCAAATAAAAATATTCAGCTGATGTAGGTCGAAAATGGGTCTTCATCCTTCTTTTTTCTTGGAGACTGAAATATAGGGAGTAGAACCCTTTTCCTAGATGCTGAGGTGGCACTTACTCTATATCCCCTCCTTGGAGGGGACCTTGGAGGGGACAGTCCACCTCCTTACAGAAGATTTCCTCTTGAGGGTGGTCCCTGGAGATGGGCCAGGAAAGGGGTTTGCAAGGGGGAAGGAGAGAAACTTGATGGCATAGCCAGAGTGGATGGTATCCAATCCACACTTATTCATTGTTATTGCCCTCCAATTGTAAGTGAAAAATGCGAGGGGGCCACCAAAGGTTTGGGGGGGCAGTTGGAGATGACATCAATAAATGTATGTAGTTCTCAAGCATCCTGTCAAAAGTAACCTCTAGTTGGTGGATGGGGCTGAGTGGCTGTGGTTGAAAGAGCTGCCTACTTAGGGCTTTGCACCTTCTGACATTGCATGGCAGTTCGTAAGGGTGCTGGCAGTAGAACAGCTGAGGGAGATGTCTTGGTTTATACATCTGTTTGTGGTGTTTCCTCTTTGATGCTGGCTATAAATGCCCAGGGAGTGGGGTGTCATCCTGGAGTCTTAATGAGCGCAGTGACTCATCCGCCTTTTCGTTACAGAGGTTAGACTCAAAGGGCAAGTCCTCAATGGGATTCCTCCCTGAGGAACCCCAAACAGTGAAGCCATGTTTCATGCCTCCAGGATCACCGTAGCAATAGCTCTAGATGTGGGATCAGCAGTGTCCATTGCAAATTGAAAAGAAATCTTAGCTACCAGTTTGCCTTCATCAGTGAGGGCTTGGAATTGGACCCTGTCCACTGATGGAGTGTCTTCAAACTCCAAGAATTTGGAGTAATTTGTAAAATCGTGCTTTGCTAATAGGACCTGGTTGTTAGCAATTCTCAGCCTTTTTCAGGGTAGGGGTGCAAGATGCAGAAGTATGCCATACCGCCCTGGTTGGTTCCATGATGGCCTCATTTACTGGGAGGCCCACCTGACTGGGGCCAGTGGGCTGCAAGATGTCCATGAGCTTATACTGCATATCATGGATCTCCTGGAGTGGAATCTGGAGTTCAATTGCCACACTCTGCAAGAGTTCTTGGTATTGCCTGTGGTTTTCAGGCAGGGATGCTGAGGATGGAGCAATTGCCTCATCAGGCAAAGACGATGACATCTGTCAGAACCGGTTGATCCAGCTCCATTTCCTCCTTCCACGTGCTCTGATGGAGCCAGTTGGCGTTGACTAGGAGGAGAGGGCCGGCAGGATTCACGCATAGCTCTGGAGTGTCTCTAGCATAGGGATCCCATGGATCCCAACAGGGCCAGTATGAAGTGTCAACTGGTTGGAGGGGGAATCTCAATGCAGTGAATACCATCGGTTCCCTAGGTGGTCACGTCTGGGCATAGGATGGGTCCAAGATCTCCTGCTGTCTCTGTCTGAGCCAACCCCCTACATGGAAGCGATGGCTTGTCTGGACATCAGAATCAACCAATGAGAAGGTAAATTCTGGCTCTGTTGGCCGTACTGGTGGATGAATGCTTCAATTCATCAAACTATGGAATAGAGGACTAATCCCTTCTCCTCAAGGGTTGTTTCTTCTTTCTTCTTCTGTTGTTGAGGTGTCCCTCAGGAGAACCAGAAAGGAGAGGAAACAGAGGACCAGGTAAGGTGAAAATATCCTCAAAAGAGGTAAAAGTTTCAGTCCCTCCCAGAACACGAGGTGTCCCAGTGTTTGGGACTGATGGTGCTCAGCGGATCCTTCTGGGAACAAGTCAGTACAGTTGAAGAGGAGTCTATCCTAGAGCTCCCAGTCAGTGCTGGCAGGTGCCGATCCTTTGGCTTTCAAGTTGTGAGCCAGAGCCAATACCGATAAGACTTTTCTACGTCACACCTTACCCTCGTGGTCAGAAGGTTTAGGCAGACCTGAGTCTTTAGGATCAACACGAGGACTCACCTGACTCTGTCCAAGTCAGGGAGGGATCCTTCTTTTAGAAGCAAATGTGGAAAAGGATCTATGAAAGTGCCCCTAACTCTCCTAAGAGGCCTGAGGCAATGATTACTCTGACTTAACAGCCATGGCCTCTGCTTCGGAGCTCATGCTCAGAGGGGCACTGCCTGCAGACCGAGGCCTATGTACCAGAGGGTTCACCTGCCAGGCTCTGACTGGGTCTCATGACTTTCTCCATGAGATACTTCCTCAGTTGAAACCCTTGTCGCCTCTCAGGTTTGGGGAGGGAAGCAGAGGCAGATGCTGCACTTAGCGGAGATGTGAGCCTCCCCAAGACACTAAAGGCAGCACTAGCCATCATCGCTGACTGAGATGGGGCAGGGGCAAGAGACATTTCTTAAATCCCAGGACTGTAGACATGGTCCTTCAGAGGGGAGTGAAAAGAAATTGAGAGGGGAGGCCCCAAGGCGGGAGCAGAGCGCAGGGGGACTAAACTACGCTAATTAAAAGACTGAAAACACTAGAAACTATACACTAGGATATTTACAGGTAGGAAAACAGTGCAAAGGTGGCTCTGGACATAGGATTCCGACTCAGGCTGGGCAACAGTAAGAATAAACAGGTTGGCCTGCACCTCTCCTTATACCATTGATACTGAGCACAAAGAACACCAGGGCCCAAAAACGGACCAACAGACACTACTTGCAAATTCTCCAGTCTCGGGCATGTATGGAATACTCATTGGGACCACACTCATGGCTCCTGCTAGCCAAGTGGATTTAGAGTAAGAAGAGGTTTATGTCTAATCTCAGTAGCTATAGAGAGCTTCACTCGCGGGAGAGGGGGGAGAATATCATTGCCAGAGAAATGACAAGCAGTCTCACCTCTACCTCATTAGTGTAGCATCACAGCTCATACAGTGCCATCAAGTCTGGGCCAGGTTATGTAACCTGGATGGATCTTCAGGCTATGTGCTTCAATACCAATTGCATTGTTGTCACATTGCCATGAAGGGCAAAAACAGGAATTTTACCAGTCGCTTCCATAAGGACAGTTTCAATGGAGTTCTCTCTGTTGCAGTATTTTCTGCTGAAAGGAACTAGGGGAACAGATGTAGACAAAACTGCTTCTGTCACCAAACAGGCAGTGGGGTCCTTCCTGGCCAGAGAACCAGGAGTACTTGTTAAGCAGTAACGTGTTGTTGTTGTTTTTTTTTAAATGGCCCAACTTATTTCAGAGGGTGCATAATGGAAAGAGAGCACACCAGACAAAATTAGCCCTATTTGTGCATGTCCCAGACTATTATGCCATTAACTGTGCCTCTTTGTTAAATCAGAGAGAGAATAGTATCTGATTGTAAATCTTGCAACCTCTCTGAACACCAGTTTAAGAAAATCTATTCTCCAGTGCACCCAATTGTTTTAAAGTAACAATGGAATGCACAGTTGGACTCTAAGTCAATCCCCAATTCACTTACTTTTCTGGCAGGAGCTGCGGTGAAGGAGTTATGTTCTGGTGGTGGTATTTGCTCAGTGACGCTAGTCCTGGGTTCATGACCAGAATGGTTGGCAAAGGACTCTTTCTTTCTCTCTACAATTTTAGAGAAGGGGAGGAAAAACAAGGTGTTTGAATGTTGCATTTATAAACCACTTTCCCTTTACCACTGTGATGTGCAAATAAGCAGACCCAGAGCCTGTGTAATAACAGAACATTTTAGTGCCCCACACTCAGAATAAAGGGAAACATCCCTAAGTCTACTCATTGAACAAAAGGTATTTCTGCCCAGTCCTAAAACACCTCTGCACTAAGTGGTTACAGCTGAAGCATGCTTTTACAGAGCCATCTATTTCACACCCAGCAGGTAAACTGCCCCTTCTTTCCTGAGAGCGTTTGAGGCCAGATAACAGGCTTCATTCATTAGATTTCCTTTAACTGAGCATTCTTGCCAGACATATGGGTTTGAGAACTAGACTAAAGTATTCCTGCAATGCCGAAATATACGGACATTTCTGTGTACAGCTGGGACTAGCTGATCACTCTGGAGATAGTCAAGAATAAACTAACCCAAAACAGCCAGATCCTGTGGCTACCTAGTTGCTCCATTCTACAAGCTCAAGCTTCCACCATTAAGGCTTTTTGATTTCTATTCAAGACAGATGCCTCTACCCCTACAATATAGCATTCGGTTCCAAACACCTTGTTACCTAAGAACATGGGAGGCACATATCGTAGGCTGGGGAAGGCTATGCCTCCCCAAACAGCCCTGCGTGGCCTCACCCACTCTCCACCCCAAGGCCCTCTCCTGCTTGCTGCTGCCCCTTTGGCCCCAGCCCAGGCAGGCTGCTCCTTTTTGAGGAAGTGTGCTGGGACTGGGGCTAGGGCGGCCAGCCTGCGGCTGGGACTTGGGGCAGGCTAGGCGGGCGCTGGGGCTGTGCCTCCTGGAGCTTCAGGGCTGGGGGTGCTGGGCCTGCAGCGCCCAGGTGGGGGCTGCCAGCGCTGGGGCCGCCCACCTGGCACAGTTTGTCTTGCACTTGTTTTACCTTTCAGTAGCAGTTTGAAGCAGACTAGTACACAAAGATACAGTGCAGCACTTTTTGTGCACTGCTGTTTGCTCCTCAGGGACTGGGGAACTTCTCAATTTCACTTGGCTGCCTTCACTCACTTTGAGCAAATCAGAAAGCCGAGCAGAGAGAGGGCTCTAAACTCCTGTAAGAGTTGTAAGAAATAAGGCCAAGACAAAAAACTCTGGGCTCTTTTGCCTTCTCAAGTTTTCATACCAGAGTCAGCAATTAAAACACATCTGTGTTTTACATATGGGAAAGCTACTTTACACCAAGAGTTGCCAAAACAGGTCTGCTCTGACTTCAGTTTAATTTCAATTCCATGTTTGTATAAGGTTCATCCATACTGTTTCTGAAGCTGATACACTATGACACACCACTTCCTGCAGCAAAACCACTCCTTATAGGCAGGCTTGGAAGGATTGCATTTTTTTAAATCGGTAAATGTCAGTAAACATCGATTTCACTGTACACACAAACAACAAATTTTCCCCTCAATAATCCAAATTTACAGATAGGCAAAGCTAAGAAAAATGCTGCTTGGGAACTTACTAGTTTGATTTAAGGCTATTTACTGTACTTTGTATATTTTGACATGCAATGTTAACAAATTTGCTTTAATGGCTATAAAGCTTTAATTTTTTGAATCTTAATGTCTGTCATTAAGTAATTGTCTGATCCCCCCATAATTTCCCACAGCTGAAAATTTAATTTGAAAATAAAAAATGTGAATACCTCATAATTGTGAAACTTTGAAAATTTAAAATGGATAAAAATAAAAAATGCTTAAAAACAGATATTATCCCTCAAAATTATAAAAAAAATAAGTCATTCTGCCAAGCTTACTTGTTGGTGTTTCATTTAAGCCCCTGCTTTGCTTGCAAGGCCTGAGATTACAAGACAAAGTTGCTCCTTATTAAAACTCTATTTTAATTAGAAGAGCAACTACACATGGACTAAAATCCATATGACATTCATTTTATTTACATACCAAAAGACTTAATTTTAAAAAATGTTTAATCTTGGTCATTAACATACATAGACAAAGACTTTTTTTTTTTTAAACTGCCAGTTCTGCCAAGATCAGCCTAGATGCTTCGGTCCTTTTAACTCATCATCCATCTTCAAGTTTGTCCAATCAGAGCCCAAGTGATAGTTCTTTCGCTGCCAGACAGAAGCCAGGCTGTGCTTCCATAGCTGTTTGACAGTTTTGTAGTGCTCACTGGAGTAAAGATTTATTGATTAGCACAAATAGACCGAGTAAGGTGCAGTTATAACCCATAGCCACACTAACTCTTGATCAATATTCTTCTTCCTTGTCTAGTGAAAAAAACGGCAAATATATTGATAAACTAAGTACCATTATCATCCAATGAAATGCTGTTTTGTAGCTTTCTAAAGTCATTGTTTAGAACAACCGGGATCCTAACAGTCTTACATCTATAGAACACTAGGGGGAGACTTGTTTTCTGTTTTTATTCTGGGGATGAAAGCTAAACAGTGTCACAGGAATCTGTGGTCAGCCCCCTCTTTGCAGAGATATGGGTAAATCAGGAAGCAGAGACCTAAATATGGTCACTTGAACAACATGTGCACCACATACCCCCTGACTACGTTTCTAACTGAAGCCACAGAGACGTTATGAAGAAACCAGGAGCTTGGAACTCCAGCAGTTAGCAGCAGCATCCAAAGCCTGAGATACATTATGTACTTAGTGAATCCATTATTTTTCAACAGACTGAAACCTTTATACACCAAGATCAGAAAAAGCTTTCCCTACTCCCACTCCCATGTGGTGATGGAGTATTTAAATGTCACAGGAAATAAGTTTCCATTTCCTACGGTTTATTTTTCCTGAAAACACATTTTTAGTCCTTTATCTAGAACAGCAGCAAGTGGCTTTTACTGAGCAGCATTAAAATGAGTTAACTAGAAGACCAACTTCTAGACACACCTTCATTCAGTTCATTATATTCAAGGTACAATAGGAGTACTATTTTCTCCACACATTGAACTGGTTACTCAAAACCTCTCATTCACCAAAATTTTTACCTTTAAGGGGAACATAAGCAAGTAAGGCTGGAAACTAACTAGAGCCCCGTGTTATTCTCAAACATGAAATAACCACGAAATAAAACAAAAAGCGATGTATAAAATGAAAAAAAAAGAAAAAATCAAAAGCTTCTAATCAGCCAGGAGAGAGTCAGTAGCCAATGGCAGCACCCATGAGCACAAATGGTGAGCTAACCGGATCAATTCCACCAGACAGAGTGCACTCAGCCAATGGCAGGTCCCGTACAGGTCACATGCGTGCTGAGCAGGTGGGGATCAGCAGGAGGATTTGGCGGCTGTACAAAGAGTGTGGAGGGGAAGGGGATGGAGGAGGGGGTGAGGGGTGTGTGAGGAGGCAGGGCTGATAAAACAAAAACACAAAATTCCCAAAAAATAAAATGAAAAAAAAAAATCTAAAAACAAAGTTTCATGGGGGTCTAACGACTGCCCATCCCAAAGTTAGCGTTGTCTAGTGGGGAAGGCCATCCAAAAATTTAAAGCATTTTAACATTTAAGCTGAGGAAAAGGCACCGTTTATATAAGACCTACATAACATTTTGTGTTGTCCTGATGCAGAGCTGATGGAGAACATAAATTAAAACCTACCCCCAGATCTTTACTGACACTTATGCTGATCTATGAGCCAGTAAACAAAAAGGAAAATGTCCTGTTTGCATTCAGTGCTTGAAACAACAACGCTGGTTTGAAACATTTGGCAAGATGAAAGTTTTCATCCCTCTAAAAGGGTCTTGCAAAGTTGTATTAAATGAAAGGATGGGGCAAGGACTATTAAATTTGCTTTCTAGCAATTCTAATTTTGGGTATTGAGATCAAATTCTAATTTCTCACCTACAAAGTATTCATCTGTTTTAAAATAAATTTAGGGTCAATAAAGTCAGGTCTTCCATTTTTTAAAAGATGTCTCACTATACAGTTATCCACCATATGCTATACCAGTCTATGTGATTTACTTAGCAGCTCATCTCATCTGAAGAAACATTTTTAAAATGCATTTAGCCTTTGAAAAAACAGTGAGTGGGACTCCCTAGCTGAGGCCTCATATCTTAATTAACTAAAATCTCAGGTGTTGCATTATGCATTACCTGCCTCCTTTTCAGCATCTGATTCTGAAGCCTCATCTTCTTCGGCTTCCTCCTCTTCCTCAGAGCTGGAACTGCTCGATTCCTTGTTCTCCTCTTCTGGTTCCCGGGACTTCAGAGTGTCTTCTTCATAAAGAATCTTCTCTTTGCTGAGACAAATAGGAGTTTTTAAGATGTGCCAACAGGGGGGAAATCAGCTATTTGTGACCTTTACTCTTAAGGAACCTGCAGATAAGTCACTACATCTAGAACAGGTAAGCACACAACTATCTCTTACACACTTCTGCTCCCCAGTATTTCCTACCCAGTACATTTGCTATTGGTGAAATTCCCGATCCTGCATTCCCCATGCTGGCAGGGGCAGCTCCACTCACCCTGCGGAGATGTGGACTAGAGTGCCTTATGTTACTCCAGGGCAATCCCTCTAGCTGTACTAAAAGGTTTCAAATGAGATCATCAAGTCCTCAGCCAGAGGCTGGAGATAGCTACACAGGGAAGACAGGAGTGTGGGAGACTGTAGAAAAGACAAAAGCTACACCAGCTATTTTGTGGGTCTTACTTTTTGAAGAGTCCACTTTGCAGTTTGCCATTCATGTCAGTTTCAATTAGCTTGTTTCTCGTCTCCTTCCCACTGCGCAGCTGTCAAAAGGTGGAAGAAGAAGGAGAAGGTCATGTTTGAACAGGCATCAGCAGCACGAGCAGCTCGTTATCAGTCTGAAGTCATCCCAAACCTCATTTTGAGGAAGTAGCAGGTGTTTTTCCTTGTTAAGTGCTTTGTCGTTGCTCAATTTGACAGGCAAATACACATCTATAAGCGCACCGCACCGCATCATGGCCAGGAATAGCTATAACAGCATAAGGTAGATACCAGGTACATTGTTATACTCAAGTGTCATTTCATGGGAATTCCATGGAAATCAGCAACAGTGCTGACGGAGGGGAGTCCCCTTTGACCCTAAGGGTCAGATACTTGCCCCAGATGTACTGCCCTGTTCTTTCAAGCACATGCACAGAATTGGGGTGGGGGAGAGGGGAGGTTGTCATCAAGTGTCAATTCCTGCAGTGATGGAAGTGTTTTGGCCAACTGGTTCAGGAAATCTTGTCACCAGTGATTCCACTGGGGATGGATAAACCAGCAGCAGCATGATAATAGTCAGGGTAACTCCCAGGAACAATAAGCATGTTTTTAGGTAGAGCAGAAAGAGACTAATTCTAGCGCTGTCGTGCATTTTGAGGATCATTCTGAGCCTGAAAATCCCACTAAAAATCCCTCAGCCGGACACTCATGTTCTTCAAGTGAACGTATCCTGGAATCCCAAAATTGTAAACACTGCAGTGCAGGGTTTATAGGATTGGAAAACACTGCGGGACCCCAGGATTGGATGCCTTAAGCTAACAGAATACTCAAGGCAGTGCTATAAGGGGAGGTTGACTGGGGTAGCTAGGTCTGTTCAGCAGAGAACTTCTCCCCTCCTTCGCTTCTTCTCCACACTGCCCAAGGTAAGTTACAAGTTCTTCCTCTGCTGATAGAGGCCCAGAATCCCTCTGGACAGGTAAGAAGCAGAAACATACTCACATCTTTGAATGCACAAAAACTAACAGACATAGGCTCAGGGAAGCCTTTCATGACTTGAAATAAGGAGCTTCTCCTATGAGCTCTGAGTGCCTCATTTAGCCTAAGGTTAGGTGAGAATACAGAAGACATCCCACCATTTTTCCTGGTCCCGCATGAAAGAAATATGGCCAGATTCATTAAGAAATTTGTGTATGGCCAGCTCATGCATGCTATAGCAGTTTTTTATGCTATATGCAAGAGAATTTGTAGGTGTATTTTGATTAGTTTTTTTTAATTAGGAGTGCAGTTTTCTGCATTAGGCTGGTTCACACTTCCTGGGAAAAAGCCTAAAGAACCCTGTTTACATATTAGTTTATCAATTCCCCTAATTTGCTGAGAAGTTGGCTCACATTTAAAACAGTTTTGAACCAAAAAAAAAAAAAAAAAGGGATGCAACGGGGGACTGCTGGGCCACTGTGGCCTAGTCTTCACTTACCGGCTGGTCCGGCGGCACGCCATCGATGTTCTGGGATCGATTTATCGCGTCTGGTTAAGACGCGATAAATCGATCCCGGATCGATCCCGGAAGTGCTCACAGTCGGCGCCGGTACTCCAGCTCGCCGAGAGGAGTACGCGGCGTCGACGGGGGGAGACTTCCGGCCGCGTCTGGACCGCGGTAAGTCCGGACTAAGGTACTTCGAATTCAGCTACGTTATTAACGTAGCTGAATTTGCGTACCTTAGTCCGAAGTCCGGACTAAGTGGGGACCAGCCCTGTGTTGCAGCCAGAATTCTGAGTTCTACCTCTCTCACTGCCCTATTCCTCAAAGCTGTAAGTACTGGTATCACCACGTTTTTATAGCTAACGTTTTCTCTCTAGCAACACCGCTTTAATTCCACTGTGTTACACTGCATCTGGCTGGATTTTTTTTTTTTTTTTTTTGCTTGCTTGGATTTTGGTGACATCAATGAATAAGTGGCAAGTCTGAGATGGACTAGGAAGGAGTGCAACTCCAGGCCAATGCTGCAATATGAGGATCAATTTTCCTTTGATCAAGACCCACCATTTTTGCTATCAGCTTGCTACCCACACCACCTTCACCAAAGGCTTCCACCACATCACAAGATGACATACTATTTAGTGTGGGTTTGAAATTACTAAACTTCTCCCAATGTTGGGGTTCACATAGTTATAATTACTTCTCCCTCCCTCAGTCTTGCTCTTCTAAAAGACAATACAGGAACAAATATACCAGTTCAGAATAAAGCAGGACACAGTGTTTGAATCATCTTCCTTTACGAAAAGTTATAGTAACCATAAGCCTTCCTTAGTTGCTATGTAAGTACCTCCCAGAAACAAGAGATTTAGGGACAATGGTAAATCTAAAGATTAACTGTACAGCTACACTCAATATCTAGAATTCCAGATGTTGATAAATCATTGACCCTCTTGCTACAGCTGAGTTGCTAGCAAACGGGTTCTGGAACTTTAAGTATGCCATTACGTTTAATGTCTCCCAATTATCTAAAAAATGATGGCACGTAGTTTCATGCTTCCACTGAGACATCATATATATGTTAGATTATCCATGCAGAGATAGCTAGTTAGAAAGCAAGAAAGAGGTCAGCCAAAAACTCAACACATTCTGTTTTTTCTGCAGCATCTCCAAGTGCTCAACCAGTCCCTCATCAGCCACATCAAATGGTGTCTGGCCCTGATGACATGGGCAATTAGAAAACAGAGGCACCATCCAAGCTTCATTAATACGTCAGAAGTGTTCTTTACCAGTGGATAAAAGAACTGAACTCCCTGCCACAGTATGCATTCAGGAGAACCCCACTTCAGAGACCTGCTTGGACATCCAACTGCCAGCTGACATATGGAATGGGATGGCAGAGAAGACAGCCCTCGTGTCATTCTGACATAGTCACTTAATTCCTAGACTAGGACTGGCCAAAAGCAGAGGCTGCAGTTTTATAATGCAACCCATGGCCAGACTCACCTTTATTACAAGTGCAGCTCAGAGAGAATGAGATCCCATGCTCCAACTCAGCAGCAGGAGCTATTGCATTTGGGTCACGTGCTC
Source organism: Malaclemys terrapin pileata (assembly GCF_027887155.1). Classification (NCBI taxonomy): domain Eukaryota; kingdom Metazoa; phylum Chordata; order Testudines; family Emydidae; genus Malaclemys; species Malaclemys terrapin. The sequence continues at coordinate 20,685,256 of NC_071508.1, read as the reverse complement.
TCCAAAAATTGCACATCTACATTAAGGATGAGGGTGACCTCAACCTGCCCTATTCATTAGTGCACCCTTCTAAGCTCCTGGCAATTTGCCAATGCAGCCATCAACAGGACAAAGTTGAGGGGTCTCTGTCCTGAACTGTTACTCAAATATAAAATAACTAGGAAGGCCACTTTGGGATGTAATGAAAGAGACCTCCAACACTGTCATTTTAATTAAAATACTCAGCCACCTTATTAATCACATTAATAATGAAACCTGATGGCTGTTGATTAAATGAAGACTGACAGGCCACAGCTCCTGGCCAGGGAATTTACAACCCATAGCCAGATCACTAAAGATATTATGACCCACTTAACTTTCAAAGGGATTGTTTGCAGAGCAATAAGACAGTAGAACCTTGCTAATTTGCAGCGGTTACTGAGACAACCATTGAGGACTACAGAATTTTAGAAATTAGGTCCCAATCCGGCAAAGAGAATTGTGGTGGCAGGGGTCTGTCCATGTGGTTCTCTTTGCCAGATCAGGCCTTAGATGAATGATCATACAAACAAAAATAAACAGAATGAATCACAAGTGTAATTTTTCAAATCAATTTCCACTGCAAGCAGATGTTACTCTATTCCTCGTTTATACAAGGAGGAAAATGCCACACTCAGCCAGACACTTAAAAAAAATAATTTGTTCTCTCAGCCGCCTAAGCCTCCTGCCTGGATTCATTCACTGATGTCGCTCTAGCAGGTATAGTCTCAATCCACTGCCAAAGAAGTGGCCATCATTCCAGCTGATTGCAGCTGGTAGGACAGTGCACAGGGAGACTCATTGTTGCCATAACAAGCCATGCAAAACCTTACAGATTAGAAGTCCCAACATCCTGAATTGCACCTAGTGCACAAAAGAGAAGTAGTATAATCTGTGCATGAGCCACTATGTGAACAGTTTAAGGAGGAAAATCTTGGAAGGACTACACACAAAATTGGCCTTGAAACAAAAGCATATTTTGGCAATGCAGGGAGACTGGGGGAAACTGCGAGGCTTGGGAGAGGTCCAGCCACTGTGCATCACTACCCCAGTACCTCTAAGAAGAGGCCTGCATTTGGAAGGGAAGGCCAGATGGGATCTCTGCAGTGTGAAGATGTTTGGCAGAGAAGGAGCCAAACGAAGACCCAATAAGTTTTGGGTAGAGAAGTCCCAGTAATGGCTTCTAAGAAAAAGCTGGTTGCCCTTCACTACAGTCTAGAGATGAGTCTAGTGCTGGTTCTGCCAAAGAGCATAACTGAAATTCCCCAGACTGACAGGCCAGTGGAGGCAGGACTACCAGAGAGGGATTGGAGCAAGGATTTCACTGCCTGTGACTGACAGCTAATGAACAAGACAACCCACAAATCAGCATTACAAGACATGCATCTTAATAGACTGGGATCTGTGCAGTAAAAGCAAATCCTGGTGCAAGCCAGACACTTTGGGAACACCTCCACCATGTATACCATTGTCTGACTTTCCCCCTCACCTGTCTATCTGATCATTGCAGATGCCATGAAACACTGGCACCCAGTCAAGACCTTTATGTGAAGGTTTTTGAAAAACAGGTGTCCATAGTTGAGATCCTAAGGGACTGTCAAGAGTGTCAAAGTGACTGAGAAGCACAAGACCTACTGCCTTTTAGCAACACTAAGCACCCACCAGCCTAAACATTTAGGGAGGTCACAGCAGGGCTCTACGCATTGACACGCTTGCCACTGTTCTTTGATTATTTGTATTTTGGGGATTCCACCATCACCTTCAAGAATACCCACATCACCACAGCAACCTTCCCGAAGGCAGAGGTGCACTGGACAGAGAATGAGCACCGTGTGCCATTCCAAACTGCCACCACTGATCAGAGGCAGAGCATGCTGCCTTTATAGCACTGTCATTTGAGGCAGCATTGGGATTTTGACATTTCTGCTGCTTTTAAACTGCTGTGTTACAGTGCTAACTAACTATAGTATTGTTAAATGGCTCACATAGCAGTTTCCTTGTGAAAGCTCAGCTCAGCTGAAACATGTGCTTTTCGATCAGGTGCTGACTTTTTAAGCTAATTTTCCAGCTGGAGAAAGTGGGGAAACAAGGCTGTTAAGAGACTTGCTCAAGGTCAAGGAGCAATTCTGTGTCTCATCAAGAGGTTTGCTAGCTCCTGGCTCTCTGCCCTTGGTGTAAGTCACTAGAGTTTAGATTTGAGCTCAAAGATGGTCATAAAATATCAAAGGGTAAGAGCCCAGATTAGCTCAGTTTTATTTTCTGAAATAGCTAGAAGCGAGGGGAAGTTCTCCACAAGAGGTATAAGCACCATTCGCAACAGTGACTATTGGAAAGTGCGGCCACCTCATTACTGGACTGTGTGCAAAACACTGCTAAGGACAGACATGACAAGGCACCATTATTTTTACAGTGGTTGAGCCCAAGGGCCCGGATCAGGGCCCCATTGTGTCATTGGGCACTATACAAAGAACAAAGACAGTCCCTGCCTCAAAGAGCTTACAATCCAAGTATAAGACAAGAGCCAACAGGTGCATACGGATGGTGGAGCACAAGGAAACACTGAGATGGTTATGAAGAGCTGGATAAAACCAGCAGTCTGAGCACACCAACTGCCTAACCACAACTGAGTGTCTTGTAGTCATCACGCTGGAGGAGAGTTTTCAGAGGGGATGTGAGCCTGGACAATGGAGCAGCCTTGTGGGAGTTTACAAGGTGCTCCTCCATAGCACAAGAGGTGGCATGGGACAAAGCACACAGGTGAATGTTGGAAAACGCCTTGCTGGAGAAAACCTCACTAAGTTCCACTTGCCCAAGTACATTACTAGGCTGCTCAGGGGTTGCTTCTTTTACACTCACAGGCCTATCAGAGGAGCCACTCAGCTTCAGCTCAGCAGCAGTCCAAGTGGAACCTCTCCATTACAGAAACTGCAAGCAGCACTAAGGGCTCGTCTACATTGCCAAGTTGTCGACAAAACTTTCGTCTTTCACGGGTACTTAAAAAAGTCTGCCCTGCCCCCCCGAAAGACAAAAGTTTTGACGCGACAAGTGGCAGTGTGAACGCGGCTCCTGCCGACAAAGCGAATGCCGCTCACGGGGCTGGAAGTATTTTGTCGGCAAAAGTGCTGACAAACAGCATTTACACACCCCGACGTTTAGCAACAAGGCTGTGTCAACACAGCCTTGTCGCTAAAAGCTGCGTGGTGTAGACAAGTCCTAAGTGGAATGTGGGTGTTAAGAGAGGACTGGCTAGTGTTTTTTTCCCTAGGCTGACAAGTTCAAACAACAATTTTGCATGACTAATTTAACTTATTCAGCATATCTATAGGAAAGAGTGTGACAGGGGCTTAAGTTACGGGGCACCAATAGTTACATGCAAAAAGCAGTAAAACTTAATATCACATAACTGGTACATCACTGTACCATTGACTGGCAGTCATTAGTTTCCTGCAAATAATTAGTTACACTTCAACCCAGAGTTTCCAGGCAAAACACATTTTGGTACAGAGACTGCAATCACTTTTATCCTGCAATAACATTTAACCTGTAACTCCCAACCCTGCATAGTCAAGAATTAAGCTACATTATATTACCATATATATTACATTATATTACCTACAGAAGTGCTACATTATATTACCGTCTATACTTGTTCATAAGCCGAACATTTTTGGTAAAAGAGTGACATATTGAAGAGCGGGGGTCATCTTATAAACAGGTCTACACCAAAATTTGATGATTTTAAACTCTATGGAATCATTGAATTGAATATCTAATACATTGTCATTTTGTTTACCTGTAGGGTTACCATATTTTGTGCCTCCAAATGGAGGACACTCCCCGGGGGCCCGCCCCCGCCCCCAGCCCCGCCCACGCCCCCGCCCCAACTCCGCCCCCTCCCAAAGTCTCCGCCCCCTCCCCTGCTTCCCGCGAACATTTAATTTGCGGGAAGCCTGAAGCAGGTAAGGGGGGGGGGGAGGAGGCGCGGCCCAGGCTGGTCCCCCCACGGCTCCAGCCTGGGTCGGCTCGGGCCCTGGGGTGCCGGCCCCGACCGACCACCCCTCGGCTCCCAGCCCCGCGGGCCCGGCGCACCCCCCGGCTCCCCGACCCCGGCTCCCGGACCCCGGCGCACTCCCCGGCTCCCGGACCCCGGCGCACTCCCCGGCTCCCGGCCCCGGCTCCCCGACCCCGGCGCACCCCCCGGCTCCCCGACCCCGGCGCACTCCCCGGCTCCCCGACCCCGGCTCCCAGCCCGGCTCCCCGACCCCGGCTCCCCGACCCCAGCTCCCAGCCCGGCTCCCCGACCCCGGCGCACGCCCCGGCTCCCCGACCCCGGCTCCCAGCCCGGCTCCCCGACCCGGCTCCGCGGGCCCGGACCGGCACCGCGCCCCCCAGCTCCCGGCCCCGCGCCCAGCCCGGCCCCCTGCACCATGCCCCCGGCCCCGGACAAAGAGGCCCCGGCCGAGCCTCCCGATTTTCCCGGACATGCCCGGCTTTTGGGGATTTCCCCCCGGACGGGGATTTGAGCCCCCAAAAGCCGGACATGTCCGGGAAAATCCGGACGTATGGTAACCCTATTACCTGGAAAGTCTGCAGGCATGGAGCCCCTCAGCTCCCTGTAGCAGTGGTTCACCGTTTTCAGTCAATGGGAGCTGTGGGAAGTGGTGCACCACTTCCTGCAGCTCCCAGTGGCTGGGAACGCGAACCATGACCACAGGGAGCTGAGGGGCTCTGTGCCTGCAGATGCTCCAGGTAAACAAAACGTTGTAACCCGCCAGCAGCTTACCCTCATGGACCGGGAGCCAAAGTTCGCCAACCCCTGAAATATAGAGTTGGCTTATGAAAGGATCATACAGTTTTTGCTATTTTTACCTAACCATCTTGGGGGGTCGGCTTATAAACAAATGGGCTAATGAATGAGTACATACGGTACTTTGTATTACTATAGCGCCTAGAAGCCTCAATCATGGACTAGGATCCCACTGTGCTAGGCGCATAAAAAACAGAGCAAGACGACAGTCCCTGCCCTGGAGAGCATACAATCTACATGTGGATGGATGCAGACAGACGGCAAAGTACAAGGAAGCCATGAGACAGTGTTGTCTAAATATACAAGACAGAGACAGGGTGGGGGATGGGGTAGAACACACCAGCAAAGTCAACAATGTGATGGTGGCAAATGTCACATAGTTCCATATTTTTTCTTCTTCTTTTGGGTGGGTTTACTTGGGAGGGGGATCAGCTACATGGAACGAAGGGAGGGTGAGGGTAGGAGGAGCAGGTGAAGAGACTGAATTAGAGGGAGTGGGAAGGTTGGAGTAAACAGCCAATCAGCACAGGGCAGAGGACATCTGAAAACATTTGATGAGAATGTCCCCAGATCCCTGCTGTGGTTGCTTCTGCTCCTACAGGCTGGAGTCTGGTTGGCTCCTCTCCGCAATTCTCCCCTAAGGTCACATGGCAAGGGGAAGGAGAGGCACACGCCTTATTTCAATTTCAGGCTAAGAAATACCCCGAGGCACCTAGAGCTTTGGATGGGCATCTTTTGGGGTGCATATGTTTATAAACGGAACAGCTGAGATTGAAAGGCAGTTGGGTGCCTAACAAACCCCACCCTCAACTACAGCACCAGGAGCGCCCCATTCCACAACAGAACCGAATGCAAGGCATTGACCGATGTAAAGGAGTCATTACCTCATGACTTCAGAGTAGCCCTTGGCTGCAGCTACATGCAGAGCAGTAGCACCTGATCGAGGTTGCTTTATATCCTCAAGCTTCCCACTGTTTAGCCACTGCCGTGCATCCTGCAGCATCTGTTGCTCTTCCTCTTTCCTTGCCAAGTCCAGGTCCACCCCTGTGGGAGCAGATCGCAGATGGAAAAACAAAATCAAACCAAAACTCACCTGTACTTGTGTGTCAATTTAAAATGGAATAATTTTAACAAAATTTTTGGCCGTTTTGCAAGCTCACTAATAGCATTTCCTAGGATGTAGGAGAACTCCTGAACCACCCTCAACAGAAATAAATTCAGATATTCATAATACTTAAAATTGAGAGGCTCATTCACAAGCCAGCCCACAATTAATTACCAGGTAAAGCATGAATTGTTATGGGTGCAAGAATTGAGTCCTCAAAAATGCAGACCTAGCTTGAAAAAAGTCAAGCACAGCCCAAAGAACAGTCTAACAAACTGAATTAAACATGAATATACATTTAATCTATTGTGTACAGCTGATGAGATGCACCTCAGACACCTCTTGCAAGGTTAAAATACCCAAAAAACTATTGATAAATGAGCTTATTAACAGTCCATTCCTGCATGCCCAAAACTCACTGAAGTCAATGTGTTGTATTGCAAAGGAACAGGTGATGCATTTAAGTGACCACAGAAATGCGAGCATGCATGTTGGTGTGCGCCCACATGGAAGGGAACAAGATTCATCACATTCCTATAATAATGGAGCCACTGATCCTGCCCCAAAGATCACTTAGGAACAAAACAGCCAACACAACGTCTAAGTTGCATATGTGGGTTAAGGCTAGAGTCATTCCAGTACACAAACTACTCCAGCACCAACATCGTTAGTAAGCTATGCAACAACGAAGCAGAGTGAAATGGCTCTCGTTTCCAAGGGAACACAGTAAAACTCAGAAAAGGCTACATTTTCCATAGAAACTCCTGGCAAACCTTCTAGGCAGGCTTTCAAGTTTCTTCCTAAGCAAGGCTTGAAAATTCCAGTCTCCCAGACGCCAATATCAAGTAGGAAACGGTCTCTGAACATAAGGGCCCAGTTCCATTAATTACTACAGACTTTAAACTTCCATTTTTAAAAGTTAAGGCTCTAACCCTTATAGCAGCAGAGAATACCTTCCAAAAAGGAAGGACTACAATGGTGCCTTCCCAAGTCTGCAGATAAGCCAGGTTAGTATGTTTATTGCTGTTTAAAACTTCGCCATCTTACACTGGTGCAAGCTTCCACTGGAGACGTGCGGAACATGCTTAGCCACACCAGCGCAAAGATAGCCAGTCTAGTCAGTGCCTTGTAGAGGGAACACTTAGGCCTTGTGTGCCCGAAGAGGTTATACATCATCATTAGGGCCCTACCAAATTCACAGTCCATTCTGGTCACTTTCACGGCCAGAGGGTTTTAAAATTGGTCAATTTCACGATTTCAGATGTTTACACCTGAAATTTCATGGTTTTGTAACCCTGAGGGTCCCGCCCAAAATGGAATCATGGAGGGGATTGCAAAGTTGTTGTAGTGGGGTCCCAAGATTGCCACCTTCACTTCTGTGCTGGGTTCAGAGCTGGGCTTTGAAGGCAGCACCCTCCCAGCTTCCTGCAGTTAGAGGAGATTCCCAGAGGTGGAGGTGAGTAGGATCTCCCCCATGCTGCTGGGAGCACCCCAGGCAGGGGCTCCTAGCTGCTAGTCCATGCCAGGGACAGATTAAGGCAGGGGCTCCTGGCCAATTTGTGGGCCCCCAGGAAAAACAGGTGCCACAGCCCTGGCAGAAGCCCCTACCAGGTCACCCTGACCCCCGGCAGGAGCAGCAGGGGAAGAAGCCCCGAGCCCGGGTGCCATGAACCCCAGCTGCAGCCGCGGGGCTGAAGCCTCGATCCCGGGCAGCCCTGAGCCCCAGCTGGAGCGGGGGTGGGGGAGAGAGAGGGTGGAAGCCCAGAGACCACGCTGCCCTGGCTGGAGCTGCTGAGGCGGGAAGGGGGGTGGGGGAGGTGGAAAACCCGAGCCCACACTACTCCGCCTGGAGTGGCAGAGGAAGCCCCCAGCCCGGGCTGCCCTGAGCCCTGGCTGAAGCTGCAGGGCTGAAGCCCAGAGCCCGGGCTGCCCCAGCTGCAGCCACTGGGAGCAAAAGCCCCAGCCCAGCAGAAGCCGCTACGGGAGGAAGACCCGAGCTTGGCGCCCGGTGCTGTGGGTGGAGCCGCTGGGGTGTGGGGGAACGGAAGCCCAGAGCCCAGCTCCTGGGCTGCTGCAGTGCAGAAGTGAGGGCAGACCACTCATTTCTGTGCCGCCTCTGGAGGTGGGTCTGATCTCCCCACCAAGAGCGGCCATGCAAAGGAAGGACAACTCCTGACCCTCCAGTGCAGCTGGAATAGCAGCTAGGAACCCGGGGTTCCCAGCAGCAGGGGAGATCAGATTTCACAGGGAAGGGCTGATTTCATGGTCCATGACACGATTTTCACGGCCTTGAAATTGGTAGGGCCCTAATCATCGTAACTAGCACCAATGCTTTTCATTGTTGTAAACAGCAACTTGCACCAGTGCAGCTTACCTTGGTTTGAATCTGGCACAAACCGCTCAGACATAAGACGCTTTTTAAAACAGTGTAGCTGCTAAAAAAAACCCAGTATAGACAAGACCTTTGTGGTTCCCAGTGGAGAAAAATATCAAATGCAAATCCAAGTTGCAATAGTTTTTCTTGTTAGGAATAACATGATGGCAATATTATAACAGACCTCAGTGAAGTTAGGACTTCACAGATACCAACTGGCTGGATAAATAAATATCAATTAGCTGGTTTAAAAAAAAAATCTTTTATTCAAATTGGATTTGTATTTAAATATATTTTTATTTTTAAAAATAAACATAATATAAGTTGTCATTATTTCAACTTCAATTTTAAGGCCTAAATTATTAAAATATTTTTTAAAGAAAAAAATATTCAAACAGTACTATTGTTGCCAACGTTTTAAATAAAGTCAAACCACCGAACTTGAAGTCACTGGCTAAGCACCTACAGCCAGAGTTTGTCAAAGTGCTAAACCAGCTTTTGACAAGAGTAGCCTCGTCTGCACGTACAGAGAATATTTTCATCATTTCAGTTTATTCAACTAGTTCAGTTCAATGACTAATTCATTCAGAGTTGAGAAACCAATTGGGAGTTGAAAAAGCAGGAAAAATACCCCTTTCAATCAATGGATAAAAATCATGTGAGAGGATGGTATTTACTATTTCTAAAATCTTGCAGGACATGGTGACCAGACACAATCAGTTCGATTCATTAACAACAGATAGTACTTCTGTTTAATAAATCAGCATTAAATGCAAAACATGTTATGGGAAACTTACTTTTTTCCTATGTATCCAGAACTTTAAGGTATTTTAATAAAGACAATTTTAAAATGTTGTTGGTGCATTTAATTGAATTCCAATCTCCATCCAAATGCAGCTTGACAAATCACGAGTAAAAAATAATCTAGTAAAGAAATGAGTCACCATTTTCTAACAAAAAATGTTAAGAATCTGAATAAATGTAAGCTTTATAATTGCTTAAATGTGTATAAATAATATAGTGTATCATCCTGGTTAGTAAAAAGTACCAAATTTAGCATAAAGGCTATTTTAGTTGCAAATCAACATGTTTTAATGGCTATCAACCAATGAGAATCAACCTTTGATTAGAAAAGTAACTCAAAAGTACAAGTGCAACACAAGATTAAAACAAATCATTTAAATCAAAATTTTGTGGCTGATGATTTTAAATCAGTGATTTAAGTCACTGATTTAAATCAATCCACTCTGGATATCAGAGACTTGAATTTAACTTCATCTGAGAGTAAAGAGATCCTGTATGAGGCATTATCATTTTCAACCATTTGGTATTTTGCCTGCTTTGCACAAGCCCTTTTACAGAGGATGCAGAATGGAAACGAAGTATTAGTAATTTGTGAACTAGATCACAGCGGGTTTTGTACAATTATTCTAATGCCAGGCCATCAAAGTAAAATTGTTCTGCTACTCCTTGGGCCAGATTTCAGTTTCATCAAAACATCTAGTACATCCAGTTTCCTTATAAAGCCCCTAGAAGGCCCAAAGGAAGCATGTTCAAGTACACAGCTGGCTTACCTTGTTTCTTTACTTGCTCCAGAAGCAGGTCCTTCATGGCTGCTTCCTCTGCAAGGTCAGACTGGACTTCACCTTCACTGTTCACAGCAGCCACGTTGGCTCCATGGCTGAGCAAGTATCTATACAGATTAGACCCATACTGATGTATCAGACTGTTACCAGAATTGAAATTCAGATATGACTGAACAGCAGAAGAGTATCTGGTTTTCTGATAGAAGTGAGGTCCCAAATGAGACTGCTCTGTAAGCCTCTCAATTGAGAGTTTAGAACTCCTGCTGCTCCTCCATAGCAGCCCATGCAGACAGTTGATATACTCCCATTCCTATACAGCCAGTTAAAATGCCTCGATTTCATGTACGAACATGGTCATGCTTGCGCTTTTAAAGGAGTTTTGAAGTAACAAAAAACCAAACAAGACTGATCTTCATTATGTTCTTCCACTTCCCTTTTTATAAGTGAATCAAAAGTTCGTACAAGAGCAGGCAATTCCTCCTTCAGCCTGCATGTCATTAACGAATGTGACAGACTAGCAACGTTCTCGGTTAAAGGTCTTACAGGTTAGGGATGTTGCCTGCCCAGAACTGGGCCCGAGATGGCAAACAGGGGGTTTGTCGCCCGGTGTGCTTGGCACCAATAAAGACACCGAGGGGAGAAAGCAAGCCAAGTTTATTTCAGAGCTCTGAAATGGCACTAGGAGACCAGCATGTCTCAAATCAAGTGCAACAAATACAAACAACTTTTACCTTTTATACTTCAAACTGTTTACATACATCTCTTTGTCTGGCTGTTCCCCCTTACCCCTCCCTTCCAGACAACTGTTACAATAAACTCTACATAAGCTTGTGAGAAAACTTTCTCAGTCTTTGCGACCTTGGATTAGACGCCTGCAAACTAACTACCCCGCCTTTCCCTCGCTTCTTATCTCTATTATTTCTGCTAGTGTGAGTGAAACTGCAGCCATCTGTTAAAAAGCTGACATTACATTTCTGCTTCAGCCTACTTCAGAGCATGTAAGCAGTTAGCACAGAAGTAGGTGAGAGTTCCCAAGATGGCGTCACTGTGGTTCAGGTAGGCCCAGAGCAAAAGAGCTTCATCGGCACTTTTGGCCTTCCGCTCTCCCGAGTTACCTGGTAGCTATACCTAGTGGACCCCAACACAGGTATAACCCTAAGTACTCAGTGGAGAGCTCTGTCCTGTGACAAAGTTACAATATGATAGAAAAACCTAATTCACACACATTTAGAAATAGACTGAACAAGGCCTATAACATGGAGCTGGCAAATGAGCAATGAACAGCTGAGAAACACAAAGCATTCTCTCTGTGCAGCACGTTTTCCAATGATTTTTGAATAATGAGGTGAGCTGTAAAGATCTTGACACGTAAGAAGATCTTTACAACAGCAAGCCCCTTTCAGAACTTTTCTTAGCTCAGTGCAGTAGTTACAGTCATAATCCCTGAATATGATTTTTTTAAAAAAATAATCAATTCAGTCACATTCAAAGCATTTCAACAATAAATTAAACCGTCTTCTGTTGTTGTATAATTTTGATAACTACATACGTATGTACATGATCCAGTAATTACAATGAATAATTTGGTTTTTAATTAATAATTGTCCAAATAACTAAAAATAAATCATTTTTTATTTTAAATAGTCTCTTTTGCGGCCTCCCCATCCCCCCATCAGTTCAGGCCCCCCATCAGTCCCCAACCCCTCAATCCAGCCCCCGGAGCCTCACCTCTGCTCCTCCTAGGTTTCCTCGCCCCCCTTTCCCAGGCCTGGGGGTTGTAGTGGGGTCCCCTCTCATCTCCCCTTTCCCAGGCTGGGGGGTTAGGGATGGCTCCCTCTGTCCCTTTCCAGGCCAGGTGCTGGAGGGGAAAAGAGCAGAGGTCCTGCCCTGTCCATGTTTTTCACAGGATGGGAGGAGGGAACGGAGCCAGTGCTGGCTCTGCCGGCTTCCAGCAGGACCAAACTTCGCAAGGGGGCTGTAGCTTCTTGCGTCAATGCCAGACAGGCTCCAGACCCCCCTGAAATCCGATCACCCACTATAAAATCAAAAGCTGCACTTTGCTGCATGATTGCTGTGGGGGGTCCCAGGGCTGCTGGGTCATTCCCCCTCACTAGGCATCGCTGGTCTGTTACCCACCTCACTCCTGGTTCCCTCCTGCCCTTTGTCTCTCATAGGAGAAGATAGAGTACGTCTTCCTGATCATCTTTACCATTGAAGCCACACTCAAGATCATCGCCTATGGGTTTCTACTTCACACGGACACCTACCTCCGAAATGGCTGGAACGTGCTGGACTTCGCCATTGTCTCTTTGGGGTAAAGGAGAGCTGGTTTGGCGGGGTGGGCAGAAGGTTTCTTAGAAAATGTCCTGTTTGTTCTTGGGGCGGGTTGTGAGACCATGGTAGGGAGAGCGTGACCAGGCCCGAGACCTGGAGTTGGAGCCAAAGCCCACTGAAGCCGGTGGGAGCGTTTCTAGTGACTCCCCTTGGAGGAGGCTCACTTGCCTTTTCCCACACGGCGCCCCTCTGCCTGAGACGACTCCCTTGAGCTTGCCCGCGCGCCCTCTCCATTTTTAAGTCCTCCTTCGAGACCTACAGGTTCTGCACACGGGCTGGCTTTAAATCAGAGCTGGGAGAATAACCGATCTTTCGATTCACTGGCCATGCCGAAAAACAGAAAAAAAGCCGCACTGAACCGGTCTGAGATGAGGTTATGGTTTAGCTGTGCTGGCAGGGGCTGTGGTGTGAACTTCCCTGGTCCGGCCTGTACAGGGTGAGATTGACTTTCCTCGCTTGGATTTTTTTTTTTTTTTTACTGTCTCCTTCCCTCCTTTCCCTCTCCCTCCATGTTCCTTCTCTCACCCCCCCTCCTCCCCTTTCCCCTCTCTTCCCTGTCCCACTCCCTTCCTCACCCGCTCTGGCAGGCTGGTCACGGTGGTTGTGGAGCAGATCAACGTGATGCAGGGCATACCGCCGTCGGGGAAGGGCGGCTTTGACGTCAAAGCCCTGCGAGCCTTCCGCGTGCTGAGACCCTGCACCTGGTGTCGGGAGTGCCAAGTGGGTGAAAGCTGCCCGGACGGCAGGCGGCTCGCTGGCAGGAGGCTAGGGTCACAGCAGCTGCAGTAGGCTTCCCCTTCGCACGGGTCTGTGGCCAGCCCCCAGCTGGGCCTCTGCGGAATGCCAACCGATCAGCAAAGTCTAGATCAGGGGTGGCCAACCTGAGCCTGAGAAGGAGCCAGAATTGACCAAAGTACATTGCCAAAGAGCCACAGTAATACGTCAGCAGCCCCCAATCAGCTCCCTCCCGGCCCCCGCTCCCAGAGCCTCCCACCCTCCGACAGCCCCGCCGATCAGCACCTCCCCCTTCCTCCCCGCACCTCCAGATCAGCTGTTTCGTGGCGTGCAGGAAGCTCTGGGGGCAGGGCCGGCTCCAGGGTTTTGTCCGCCCCAAGCAGCCAAACAACAACAACAAAAAGCTGCGATCTCGATCTGCGGTGGCAATTTGGCGGGAGGTCCCTCGCTCCAAGCCGGAGTGAGGGACCATCCGCCGAATTGCCACCGAATAGCTGGACGTGCCGCCCCTCTCCGGAGTGGCCGCCCCAAGCACCCGCTTGAGAAGCGGGTGCCTGCAGCTGGCCCTGTCTCAGGGGGAGGGGGAAGAGTGAGGGCACGGCAGGCTCAGGGGAGGGGGCAGGAAGGGGTGAAGTGGGGGCAGGGCCCATGGCAGAGCCAGGGGTTGAGCAGTGAGCACCCACCGGCACATTGGAAAGTTGGTGCCGGTAGCTCCAGCCCCGGAGTCAGTGCCTATACAAGGAGCCGCATGTTAACTTCTGAAGAGCCGCATGTGGCTCCGGAGCCACAGGTTGGCCACCCCTGATCTAGATAGTCCCAGTGCTAGTGCCCCTCGCGGAGATATAACCCACCAAGACCCAGCATGCGCCAATCCCACCATAGCCTGTTGTGAAAGGAGCTGGTGGGGGTCACCCCAGTGTCTAGGAGCCAGATGCCCCCATCGTGAGACCATCTCCCAAGGAGATGAACTGTGGGGACTCAGCCTTCCCCGATCCCTCTGGGGCAGTGTGAGGGGGCCTGGAGCCTGTAATGGGATTGAGAGATTTCAGTCACCAGGGCTTTCCTTCTCACACACCCCCCCTCCTGGGACATATAGGGACACATGCTGGGGAGGAAGGATGGCCTAGTGGTTGACACCAGTGAGAGCTGGGCCCAGGTCCCTCCCTCTCTTCCCTGCCATGTGCTGCGGTGGCGAAGCGGTTCAATGTGTCTGTGAGACGCCGTGCTGCCAGTTAGGAGGGGAGGGGTGTGTGACCTGTTACCCTTCTCTCTCTCGGCTGCAGGCCTGCAGGTGGTCCTGAACTCCATCATCAAGGCCATGGTGCCCCTGCTCCACATCGCCCTGCTGGTCCTCTTCATGATCATCATCTACGCCATCGTCGGGCAGGAGCTGTTCAAGGGAAAGTTGCACAAGACTTGCTACTACATCGGGACAGGTCTGGAACGTGGGCGACCCTCCCACCAGCCCGGGGGGGGGCATGCCATAACCCTCCCAGCCACACCATATAGCCATATAACCATATGACGTGGCTGGGAGGTGTATGCCATATCTGGGGGCGTTATATGACTATATGGCATGGCGGGGAGGTGTATGGCATGGCTGGGAAGTGTATGGCATGGGTGGGGGCATTATAAGGCTATATGGCATGATGGAGAGGTATATGGCATATCTGGGTGCGTTATATGGCTGTATGGCATGGCTGGGAGATGTATGGCATATCTGGGGGCATTATATGGCTATATGGTGTGGCTGGGAGGGTTATGGCATGGCTGGGGGCGCTATATGGTATGGCTGGGAGGGTTATGGCATGGCTGGGGGCATTATATGGCTATATGGTGTGGCTAGGAGGTATATTGCACTGCGCCAGAGCCCTCCTCTGGGTGGGGCTGGGGGCTAAGGCACAAGCAGTAGCAGGAGTGTAGTTGTCCTTCTCCTCTGCTCAGCCTGACTTCTGTGCTTCGGTTTCACCCTCAGATATCATTGCCAAAGGGGAAATGGAAAAGCCATCCCCGTGCACCACCACCGGCCACGGGTATCACTGCACCCTCAACGGCACTGAGTGCAGGAGTGGGTGGCCAGGGCCCAACAACGGCATCCCCCATTTTGATAATTTTGGCTTCGCCATGCTGACTGTGTACCAGTGCATCACCACGGAGGGCTGGACGGAAGTCCTCTACTGGGTAGGTGCAGGCCTGAGCCCGCTGGCTGCGAGGGAGGAGATGCCGGCACGCTCTTTGAACAAGAACATGGTACTAAGCAGGTTGGGCTGGCCAGGCTTCCCAAATGGTGGGAATCCTTCCAGGGCAGCGAGCCCCGCAGACCCTGCAGCTACTGGATGATGTATCCACTGAGCAATGAGCTCCCAGGGAGAAGGTGGCACCCGCCAGTGCAGCAGAGTGTTTGAACCCTGCCTAGCCAAGAGAGTCCCTGTCCAAGTACCACTGAGACTCTCAAACAAACCCCACCCTTGCCTTAAAAGACAGGAGCCTGGTGGGAGCGAGTCCTCAGACGGCTCCTCAGCTCTGGAGCTCAGGTATAAGCGACCATAAACTTGCCCTCCAAGCCACGAAGAATGGTAGGGGAGGAGGATGGTGTGAGGGCTCAGGGACAGGCTGGGAATTGCAGAGCTGAGTTCCAGTCCCGCCTCTGCCTCTGGAAAGCGCTTGGTGTGTTACCCTTCTGGGCATCCTTTGCTCCCAGGAGTGTGGGCTGAGGGCAGCTTGAGACACAGGTTGCTGGGCCAGTGTCTGATATTGTATCTGGTGGCTTTTAATAATAACACCACCTAGCTCTTATACAGTGCTTTTCACCATTAGATCTTAAAGCATTTCACCGTCATTAACTCCCCCTGCCCCACTCATCCCCCGGGAAGCAGGCAGGACAGTGCTATTATCTCCATTGCACAGATGGGGAGCTGAGACCCAGAGGCTAAGTGACATGCTCAAGGTCACACAAGGAGTCTGTGGCAGAGTAGGGAGTTGGGTCTTCAAAGCCTTAAACTAGTGCCCTAACCACTGGGTTCCTGGGAGGAAGGCTGGTCAATGAGTAGGGACAAGTCTGAAACCTGGGAGACCCAGGTTCAATTCCCTGCTCTGCCACAGACTCCCATTGTGACTGTGGGCAAGTCTCTTAGTCGCTCTGTGTCTCAGTTCCCCATGCGTAAAGACTGTGAGGTGCTCAGCTACTCCAGTAATGGGCTTACCTGAGCCAGGTGGATTTGGTTCTCCCCCTGGATCTTCATCTGCCTCTGTCCTGCTCAGGTGAACGACGCCATCGGGAACGAGTGGCCCTGGATCTATTTCGTCAGCCTCATTCTGCTGGGCTCTTTCTTCGTTCTCAACCTGGTGCTGGGCGTGCTCAGCGGGTAAGGCGTGTGGGCTGCATGGTGCAGCTCTCCTTTCTCTCTGTCCCAGCAGGGGTCTCCCCTGAGGGAGGGGCCAGGCCCTTATTGAGTTTGGGGATATGAACAGAAAGTCTGAAGGGGGTTTTTAACCTTTTTCTTCCCTTTTCTTCGTCCCTTCTTCCTTGGTACCTTGGCTACCAAGGCTATCAAGCCTTGTCTTCCCTTTTCTCTTGGAGAACTCTTTGGATGACTCAGGAATGTGGAGCAGGGGCGCTCTCAGCCCTTAATTGAAGGGACAGGATGGCAGAATTCTTAACACAGAGAGCTTTTCTCCCCAGTCTTAACAAAACCAGACAATGAACACATTGTAATTATTTAGTTGTATTGTGGTAGCACCTAGCAGCCCCCATCCTGGTCCAGGACCCCATGGTGCTAGGTGCTGTGCAAACACAGAACAAAAAGACAGTCCCTGCCCCAACAGCAGTTTTAAATAGTCCCTGTAAAATTCCCTTCCCTTCTCAGTTAACCAGGTGTCACTTCCTTGGTCCCTGCAGTGTCACAATCTTACTAGTCCTCGAGTCTTCCAGCGTAGCCAAGACATGAATTAAAGCAAACGGGTAAAATACCACTGAAAACAAACCCACCTGTCCTTTCCAGGCCTCCTTTATCCCTCAGAAGGGAGCAAAAAAAGGCCAAGCCCAATGTTTTTCCCCCTTGACAGGTCACCTTTACTATGGAGAGTGTGGGAAAATGGGCACAGCTGGCAATCTCTCTGCACCCTCCAGCTGTGTGAGCTTCCCCTTTAGCTCTGACACTCTGTTATGATTTTCTCAAGGCTTTCCAGTATCGGATACTCCTGTGTGCCTCAACAGCAGCAGTGGGGACAGCCATTAGTGCTCCTAATGTTAACCTGCCCTCTTTACAATCTAGCTGTAGTAGTTGGTTCTGTGGTGTCCTGTGGCAAGGAGTTCCACAGGATGATAAAAAAATGGGGAATAGGGAAGCATTTCCTGTTATTAGGTCTGTATTCGTCCCCCTTCCCCCGCAATTTTGTATTATATAACCAAGGTAAAAGACAGGACTGATCCATTCTCAGTCTTCAGTTGAGTTAAAGGAGTAATTCCACCAGCTGGCAGCAGTAGTAGGCTCTTGTCCTCTCTGGGGACTAGCCACTAGAATAGGACGTGGCACACACTTGATGAGTGTGTCCCATGAGCAAGGTCTGGATTGAAGCTGCCCGCAGAGCCCCCTCTCCATTGGCCTCATGCCAACCGTCTGCGTTTGTTCCAGGGAGTTCACCAAGGAGTGTGAGAAGGCCAAGTCACGGGGCACGTTCCAGAAGCTGCGAGAGAAGCAGCAGCTGGAGGAGGATCTGAAGGGCTACATGGACTGGATCACCCATGCCGAAGTCATGGACAGCCACCGGGCCAGGGAAGAAGGTACCATCCTCACCTGGGCAAAGCCTCTCGCTTCTGGAGAATGGTTAAATCCTCCACCGGGGGTGGGGGGGGGTGTCTGTGGGATGAGCGGGGTGGGAGGCCGGGAGAAGGTGTGCACTTGCTCCTAGTTTACTCATTGAGGGAGGCTGCCCCTCCCTTGACATTATCCAGGTTCAAGGATTAGAAGCTGCTTCAGACTCGCCAGAGATGAAGAGTTTTTGGAGAGTAAAGACCGTCCTATGGCATAGGACAGGCCAAGGCCTTGGGAAGCCCGTAGGCTGTTCCTGGCTCTGCCACTGACACACTGGGTGACCTCGGGCAAGTCACTTCACCAATCCGTGCCTCTGTTTCCCATGTGTAGTGGGATGTACTAACACTTGCCCATTTGGGGCTGAAATTAGTCACATTTGCTAAGGGCTTTTGAGAACCTGAAGTGGAAGTTGCTATAGAAGAGAGTTATTGGCCCCCCTTCCCCATTACCTCCCTGGGATGCTGTTATGTGCTTGGATATAATCCCTTGGCTCTTTGTTTACTCTGTGGGGCATTTTACACAGCTGTGGAGCTATATGTAATGATCAGAATTCTGAACGCCATCGCTGGTCCCCTGCTCTCTATTGCCACCGGTTACACTCCCGCGGTGTCTAGTATTGCTCCGTTTCTTCACACATTACGATGCCAAAAAAAACCTCCTTCCCAAACTTGTTCTCTTGAGTGCGGACGTGTCTCTTGAGGAGGTTTGTATCTCTTAGGGAGTTATTAGATGGGAACCCTTCCTTTGCAGATGTGCTTCTCAGGGTATAGCTACGCTGCAATCACTTTCATCTAGCCAGTTCGGTCACCAGAGCCGGTGAAGCCGCAATAGCCCTGTGCGTGATTATACGCCGATTTCACCGCTCCAGTATCGGAGCTAACGAGATTAAAGTGCTCTCGGGTGCATCTGCACAAGCTGCGATCACACCTCCGATTGCAGTGTGGACATACCCTTAGAGTTCCCCTTCCCTCTCCGGTGGGAATCCATTGCCGATGTCCCCATGTGTCTCTTGAGGGGGTCCCCAGCTCACTGAAGAACTCTCTCTTTCATAGGGATGCTGCCATCAGAGGAAGGGGGTTCAGAGACCGAGAGCCTGTATGAAATTGAGGGCATGAACAAATGGATTCTCTTCTTGTGAGTATACACACACACACACACACACACACACACAGTCTCTCTCTCTCCTGCCTGATCCTGACTCTCCTGCTCTTGGAATCAATCCTGTTGTAAGAGCCCCTATTGGAAGAGCTGGTAGTTTTGTTGGGGGGGTGGATACACCATGTTCAGTGCAGCCCACGCAAAGGTTGATTTTGCTATGTCCGGCTCTGGAAAAAGGCTAGTTCAGGTGGTATCCCGCCTCTTCTTTTGGGAGACCATGCGTCAAGCTCCTCTCCACTATCTCTCCTCCTACCCAGCACACCCCAGGGCTCCGGGAACTGCGTGAGTGGTGTCAGGAAATCCAAGGTCATTCCAACTGATGAACAGGTGAGGCCAGCGCACTCTTTAAGGGGCAGTGTCCTCTCCAGAGCATGCACAGGACCGGCCGCCATGCGGAAGGGAAGGCATCTCATGGACCCTGCGCTAGGCGAGCAGCCCGGACACCTGGGCAAGTGCCTTAGCTTCACCATCTGTTCCTATTCCTTGGGCAAGTGCCTTAGTTTCACCATCTGTAAAATGGGGATAAATGAAGCACACTTCCCCAGGGCTTTGAAACAAGTTGTTCATTAACACACCAGCATCTCCTTTGTTACCCTGGTGCATCCCCATTTGGCGTCGTGGTGATTGAGTGGGGACTTTGACTCCGTGCTGGTAATAGTTTGGGATGGAGGAAAGGTGGTAGAGAGGGGCAAAGCGGTATCCCTGCCTGCAGAACCCCTCTCCTATGCGTTTGCTTGGGTCCCTGGGAGCTGGTGGGCAGGGCGCTTTGCAATGACTCTGCCCTCTGGGGCTGGGTGCCGGGGGGCAGGGAGCCCTGAAGTCACCCCTCTTGGCCCATCTCTCTAGCCGGCAGTGGAGGCGATGGAACCGCCTGTTCCGCAGGAAGTGCCGCGAGGTGGTGAAGTCCAAGTTTTTCTATTGGCTGGTGATCCTGCTCATCTCTCTGAATACCCTGTCAATCGCCTCCGAGCATCACTGGCAGCCCGAGTGGCTGACTCGTGTGCAAGGTGAGCAGAGCGGCCCGGGGCTGGGGAGCCGCTGCCGGTTCGGTGCATCCACGGGCGTGCATGCGCACACGCCTGCCCACAAGTGAACACCCACATAGACACACATACACACCAACGCACACACGTGCATGCGCCTGCGCACCACACACACACGCAAAAGTGCACGCACACCCCCGTGCCTGTGTGCACATGTAGTTTCCTCCCGGTCTTGTGTGTCCCCTCCTGCGCACAGACCCGCCTCTTGCTGGGGTGGGGAAGGGAGCGTTCTGCTGCCGCTGCTCAGGGCCAGGAGCTGGGCAGGTAAGTGTGAGTCAGGCTCCTCTTCCTCCCTGCTGCGCTGCCCCAGGATCGTAGGCTGGGGGAGAGGGAGGCAGCAGGGGGCGTAGTGAGAAGGCGGAGGAGGATGTGGTCTCATGAGCAGCTGCTAGTGGCCATCGGGGGATCTGCCGCCTCAGTCCAGAGCGCTGACCGGCTGGGTTCGCTGCTTGCAGACAGTGCCAACCGGGTGCTGCTGGCTCTCTTTGCGGCCGAGATGCTGCTGAAGATGTATGCGCTGGGCCTGTGCCAGTACTTCATGTCCCTCTTCAACGGCTTCGACTGCTTCGTGGTGTGCGTCGGCATCCTGGAGATTATCCTGGTGGAGATCAACGTCATGTCACCCCTGGGCATCTCCGTCCTGCGGTACATTCGCCTGCTGAGGATCTTCAAGATAACCAGGTGGGGGCACCTCTCCCCAGGGCCTGGGGTCAGGCAGTACAGGCAGGGGGGCTTGCACTGGGAGGCTGGGCTGTCCTTACCCCTTCTGAGGCCTCAGGCATGACTACAACTATGAGCTGCCAGAGGCTGAGGAAGGGGAACTGGTGAGTTCTCCGGCCTCTGTGTGGCCAGGGTCAGGATACCTAGTGTCTGTTTACAACTCTGGGAGGGGAGTGGGGTCTAGTGGTTAGAGCTAGGGCTTAGGTGTCAGGACTCCTGGGTTCTATCCCAGCCACAGGAAGGGGGTGGGGTCTAGTGGTTAGAGCAGGGAGTCTGGGAGTCAGGACTCCTGGGTTCTGTTCCCAGCTCTGGGAGAGGAGTGGGGTCTAGTGGGTCAAAGCAGGGGGCGGGGAGCTAGGACTCCTGGGTTCTCTCCCTGGCTCTGGGAGGGGAGGGGGGGCTAGTGGATCAGAGCAGGGGAGGTGGGGGTCTGGGACACAGAACCCTGGGGCTCTAATCTGACACTGACTCACCGCTATCAGCGCCCAGCTGATCAGGCTGTCCTGTGAGTGGTGGGGCAAACCACACTCTGAGTAGTTACCTGCGGCCCTGCTGGAAGGAGGGCGTGGAGAGTGCAGGGTCTGAGCCCTCCTGCCACGAGACAAATCAGCAGCTCAGTCTGTCCTTTGGGACCCAGTGAGGCTCCTCACAGCTACCCGGAGCAGGAGCAGGAGCCCGCTCTGCCAGAGGGGTCCCAGAGACACAACAGAGCAGGGAGCAGAGAATGCCACAGGATTCATGAACCTCACTTCCCTAGGTTGGGATATTTGGTGGCAATAATGAAAATGGGGGGAAGCTGGGCATGGGGTTCACCTGGCTCCCCAGATCTATCTAGGTAGGTACTTATCTGCCCTCATCACCATAACATCAGAGCAACGGATTCCTCCTCACGCCCCCTGTGTGGCAGGGCAGCATCCTTATTCCTGTTTCATGCATGGGGAACGGAGGCACGGAGGGGCTAAGTGCCAGGCCCGTGGTTGCACAAGACATCTGTGGCGAAGCCAGGAACTGAGTACTAGGATGTGTTTCCTAATGGAGAGCACACTTGAATGGGAATCAGGAGACGTGGCTTCTACTCCCAGCTCTGCCACTGGCCTGCTGGGGGACCTGGGGCAAGTCATGTCCCTGCCCAGTGCCTCAGTTTCCCCACCTGTGAGATGGGGACAAGGAACATGGCCTCCTTTGCAAAGCACTTTGAGATCTACTGATGAAAAACTCCACAGAAGAGCTAGGCATTATTCTTATCATCTCCTGTCTAACACCTGGTCCCAGGACCACACGGGAGACATTTGGCCAAGCGGAGATGAGATGATGGAGTGCCCCCTCGAACTGAGCAGGGCATTCCCCTCATCACCCTGCCCCCCATTTCTGCTTGTGCGCCCCAGTGGCACCACTCGACATAAGCAGCCTGTGTGCCTCTTCTCACGCTAGGTACTGGACCTCTCTGAGCAACCTGGTGGCATCCCTGCTAAACTCGGTCCGCTCCATCGCCTCCCTGCTCCTCCTCCTCTTCCTCTTCATCATCATCTTCTCCCTGCTGGGGATGCAGCTCTTCGGCGGGAAGTTCGACTTTGAAGACATGGAGGTGCGGCGCAGCACCTTCCATAACTTCCCCCAGGCGCTTATCAGTGTCTTCCAGGTACGGGGCATGGGGTGCAGCGGGCATCAATCCCACTGATCTAACGCATAGAGGAGGGGCTGAAGTCAGGATACCTGGGTTCTTTTTTGGGCTCTGGGGGACAGTGTGACTTAGTGGTTAGAGCAGGGAACAAGGAGTCAGGACTTCTGGGTTCTGTTCTTTCTGGTCCAGTGGAATGGTTCTACTTGACCTGTTCTTTCACTCACCCCGTCTCCCAGATCCTGACCGGAGAAGATTGGAATTCAATCATGTACAATGGGATCATGGCTTATAAAGGGCCCTCCTTCCCCGGCGTGCTGGTATGCATTTACTTCATCGTCCTCTTTGTCTGCGGGAACTGTATCCTCTTTCTAGCCAGTTGGGGAGTAACAGCTGGGTGTTTTCTTGTCTTATCCAGCACAGTCACATCTAGGTTCAAGTACACATCGGGGAAGAGCTATGGGGCTGGGTATGGTATGTTCAGACATCATAGTACCAGGAGTGAGGGAAATGATGCAACAGGAGTGGGGGTTAAAAGGGATGAAAAAATCAGTTGGGACACCAACAGAGATTCCCTGGTGACAGCCAAGAGGCAGCTGTCATGGGTACACAGAGGGCTCGTTGCTGAACCTGGGGTTCTCCCCAGCTGCCTGCGTACATTGCTTAGTGTCACCACACAGGCTCTCGCTAAGCCTGGGCCATGGAAGGGACTCATTCCTTACATCTGAGCATGCTCCCTAAGCTCCTTAGCCCCACCCCCTCTCAGATATCTGCTCAATGTCTTCCTGGCCATCGCTGTGGACAATCTGGCCGAGCCGAGAGCCTGACGTCGGCCCAGAAAGCCAAAGCCGAGGAGAAGAAGCGGAGGAAAATGTCCAGGTCGGTGCTGCTCTCTGCTGCTTAAAAGCGGGAACCCCCAAGGGCCCAGGGCTTGCAAATCAATGTGAGCTGCTGGTCTTGGGCATCATCTCAGCAGCATTCATTGCAACTCTGCCATGGCCTCACTCCTCACCTCTCTTTTGTGGTTCCCTGTCCAGAAGTTACCCAGAGAAATCTGAGGAGGAAAAGCTCCTGCTGGCCAAGAAGCTGGAGCAGAAAGCCAAGGCTGAAGGAATCCCCACCACAGCCAAGGTCAGTGCCACGACCCCTCTGAGCTCGTCTGAACAAATGTCTAGGGGAACTTTCCCTGGCAGTTGAGGAGTACGGTACCCAGCAGTAATGTCTTCCCATTATTTGTCCTGTCGTGCATGAAAGGTGGATGGCCATGGCGGGAGGGAGGGAGATTTCCCCAGGGCCCACGGAATGACTGGGGACAAAATCCTGAGCTTCAGCAGACGCATCTCCGGAGACTTGTAGCAAGACGTCCATTCTGTATGCCCTGTAGGCCCGGATCATTCCTCTGACGAGCGAGCCTGCTTTCCCTGTCCCCTCCCAAAAAGCGTGGCGGGGGGACGGGGAGTGGGACTCAGTGGGTACAGGCCCAGGATCAAAGGTCCCGTATCAAAGGACTGTCTCGGTGGAGTTTCCACTCAAGATCTTTCTACACACACGTGTTCACAGACACACACACATATAGGGCCCATCAGAGGCCCTTGTCCAACTGGCCAGTGATCCTGGCTCCCCTGCCCCTTGTTATTTATTATTAATTATTTCTATTATGGTAGCACCTAGGAGCAGTGGCAGATTAGCCACTGGGCCCGGGGCCCCAGCCAACTGGGGGGCCCCCGGAAAAAATCTGCTGGCAGCAGCGAAAGCCTGGAGCTGCGGCCGCCGGGCGGGTGAGGCTGGAAAGCCCCCACGCACTGACCCTGTTCCGTGGCAGAAGTGTTGGGCAGGGGAAGCCCCCTCCACAGCAGCCAGACCCATGTCCCACAGAGAAGCACGGGGGTGGCGGGGGAAGCCTCAGCATCCAGACCCTGGGACTGAAGGAGCTCTCACACCCTGCTGTGGCCCCAGGGCCGTGGCACGGGACAGAGCTTCTTGGTCTTGGGGTGCAGTGGGGGAGGGCAGAAAGGAGCAAAAGGGGTTGTGGGGCTGCAGTGGGGGGGCAGAATGAGGAGGACCCTGGGTGGAACAGGGGCGGGTCCCAGGGGAAGGGGCAGAAAGGGGTGGGGCTGTGGGTGGGGCCACAGGCGGAAGGGGTGGGGAGGGGCCCCCCACTTGCTCTGACCCAAGGCCCCAGGGAACCTTAATCCATTTCTGCCTAGGAGCCTCCGTCGTGGGTCAGAGCCCCATTGTGCCAGGCACTGTACAAACACAGAACAAACAGATGGCTCCTGCCCCAGTGGGAGATCGGGGGAGCTCTCCCTGCCTCTCGCCTGCAGCATTGTCCCGCTGGCCTGCAGAAGGCTGGCACGCAGAGCCCTGGCAGTGCCACGGGTGGTGTTTCCGGGATGCTCAGTTAGTCGCCTCTCTCTCTCCTTCTCAGTTAAAAGTGGACGAGTGAATGAGATCAAAGACCCCTACCCTTCTGCTGACTTCCCAGGTAAGGCTCTGGCTTGATCCTTGCCTCCAGCCGGAGAGACTGAGGGAGCGATGGAAAGGGTTGGGGTGGCTTGCAGAGAGAAATCCCATTGGAGGGCTCTGGTCCCAAGAGTGCAGCTCAGCTAGTGGCTTATTATGATGCAGAAAGCCACATGGTTTGTTTCCAGCAGACGCCGAGCTGGAATAAACTCTGTGCAGTTCTCTGCAGCACTTGGTCTGTGTATGAGGGTAGGGGCGTGATCAGGGAGTTCTACCTCTCTCTGGGGAGGATACCAGACTCTGCACATGCCTCTTCCATTGCTTGTGGGGTGTTACTTGCCTCACTGACGGGTGAGTCCTGCTGGCCACTAGGGGGCGCACTAGGCGACATAAGATGGGGGACCCCCCCACACACACACTGAGAACAATGGGAGCTGGGTTTGGCCTGGAGGATTTGAAGTCAGGACGTCGGGGGATACCCCAGGGTTTTGTCCTATGGGTCTCTAATGGCAAGCAGCATCTTGCTCCACAGCGGGAGTGTGAGTACCCCCAGGGGCTGTGGGGTGCGAGGGGAGCCACAGCCCTTCGTCTAACTGTGGTGGCCACAATCTCTCTGCCCAGCATAAAAGGAAACATGGCCAGATGTCAGGTTCCTGATCCCTGCATGGCGGGTCAGAGCTGTTTTGCTGACTCATCCTGCAGCTGGACCACGGGGTCTCATCATCCCCAACTCCGGATGGTTAAGGAAACAATCCCTGATTGGCTGCCCAGGATGGAGAGGGGCCAAGTGATCCTTCTCTACCTCTAAGTTTTAGCTTCTGCTAAGGTTTTTTTTTTTTTTTTGGCTGCTGCTAAGTGAATGACCCCAACATGCGAGCTCAAAGTGACTGACTCTGTTTCCCTCCCTCTGGCTGCTCCACAGGTGACGATGAGGAAGATGAGCCCGAAATCCCCCTGAGCCCTCAGCCACTCCCCCTGGCAGAGCTGCAGCTCAAGGAGAAAGCAGTACCCATGCCCGAAGCCAGTGCCTTCTTCATCTTCAGCCCAACCAACAAGTAGGTGCTGCTTCTCCTCCCATCTGTCAGAAACCCAGCAGTGATCAGCGAGGATAGAACCTGGAACCTCCCGACTGAGCTACAAAGTAACACCTTTAACTGTAATGGTCTGTTACAGCTTCTGGAGCCAGCTGTGCCCACACGCTGTCCCAGGGTCGAAGCATGCCGGGCACACAGAATGAGGGGTGCCACCCCCGAGACTCACGCAGGGATCTCCCCAGCTGCACCACTCCCCAAGCTCTAACCTGGGCTGTCACTCAGCCCCTTGGAGCTGACAATGCTTTGACTGCCTGCCTCCCCTCTCTCCCTTCCCCAGGATCCGAGTGCTGTGCCACCGAATCGTCAACGCCACCTGGTTCACCAACTTCATCCTGCTCTTTATCCCGCTCAGCAGCGTCTCCCTGGCGGCCGAGGATCCCATCCGGCCTGTGTCCTTCAGGAACAAGGTTCCCAGGATGGGCTGTTGGGGAAAGCAGTTTGAGCCACCAGAAATGTGCAGCTTCAGGGGAGCTGCTTGCCAGGCTATCGCCTTGTGCGCAAGGAGAGTTTAGTGCAGGGGATGAGGAATCAGGAGTCCTTGGTTCTTTTCCTGGCTCTGGAAGGAAAACCTGTTCCAGAGCTGCAGCAGGGGATTCTGGGTTCTCATTCCTGGCTGGCACTAACTTTACTTTGTGGCCCTGGGCAAGTCACTTCCTCTCTGTGCCTCACCATCCCAGTCAGTAGCAGAGGGATAATAAAGCTGCCCTGTGAGGTTACATTCGTTCCCCGCTGGGATCTGCTCGGCCCCTGTGGTGCAGGGAGCGGTAGAGATACCCACAGAGAAGTCCATTGCCCTGTGAAGCACTCGGAGAACCCACAAGTGTGGATGGAGTTATTCATCAGAACTCCACGGCTGGAGGTGGGCCATTGGGCAGGGTGCAGAGGTGGCACCAAGCATTCGTGCTGTCAGGCGCTCGTCTGGCTGGTTCTTGCTCACGTGCTCAGGGTCCAACCGATCACCATATTTGGGGTCAGGAAGGAGTTTCCCCCCAGGTCACACCGGCTGGCATCTTGGGGCTGGCTGGTTTTGCCTTCCTCTGGGGGACAGATCACTTGCAAGGACCCGCTGGGTATGTCTCAATAAAACAAATCCCTGCCATTGCAGGGGCCTGAGCCATTGGTGGGCCCCTCAATCACTGGACTGCTGGCTTAGGTTTCCGTGGAAAGCTCAGCAGCGTGGGGCACACAGCTGAGGTAAAATGGGACTGCTCTAAAAAACTGGAATCAGGACTCCTGGCTTCTGCCCCTAGCACTGCCACTAACTGCCTGTGTGATCACTGGCAAGTCACTTAACATCACTCTGTGCCTCAGATTCCCCACCTTTAAATTGTCTTGGATTGTAATACTGTGAATGTACAGAGCCTTTCATCTGAGGACCCCAAAGCACTGACACTAACCTCGTTTTACACACAGGGAAACTGAGGCCCAGAGAGGGGAAATTACTTGCCCAAGGTTACCCAGCTAGATGCTTACAGAGCTGGGAAAAGAACCCAGGGATCCTGACACCTTAGGCCATGGTCCTTTCCCAGAACCAGGAATTGAACCCAGGAGTCCTGACCCTAAATCGCCAGCATTAACCACTAGAACACTGACTGGCGAGGCCACATCTGGAGTCCTGTGTCCAGTTTGGGGCCTCCCACTACAAAAGGGATGTGGACAAATTGGAGAGAGTCCAGCGGAGGGCAATGAAAATGATCAGGGGGTTGGGGCACATGACTTACAAGGAGAGGCTGAGGGAACTGGGATTATTTAGTCTGCAGAAGAGAAGAGTGAGAGGGGATTTGATAGCAGCCTTCAACTACCTAAACAGGGGTTCCAAAGAGGATGAAGCTTGGCTGTTCTCAGTGATGGCAGATGACAGAACAAGGAGTAATGGTCTCAAGTTGCAGTGAGGGAGGTCTAGGTTGGATATTAGGAAAAACGATTTCACTAGGAGGGTGGTGAAGCACTGGAATGGGTTACCTAGGGAGGTGGTGGAATCTCCATCCTTAGTGGTTTTTAAGTTCCGGCTTGACAAAGCCCTGTCTGGGATGATTTAGTTGGGGTTGTTCCTGCTCTGAGCAGGGGGTTGGATTTGATGACCTCCTGAGGTCCCTTCCAACCCTAATCTTCTATGATTCTATGAACACTCTCCCCTCCCAAAGATGGGAACAGTAGCTAGGAATCCTGGCTCCTGGGCTCTAACCCTTGGACTGCTGTGCTCTGCTAAGGATAATCCTTTTCTGACTGCTGTGGGGACTGGGAGGCTTAATTCATTAGTGTCGTAAAGATGCTGGCGCGAAAGAAGCAGTCACAGTGCAAAGCATGTATGTATTATTGTGGTATTTATTATTAGCACCAGGTGTGCAGTTTCCATTCAGCGGGGCAGTGTGCCGTCTGTCTGCCAAAGCTCCTGGTTGTAGGCCGTTCAAATAACATCTGGTCTCCCGAGTTACCAAAACCTCTCCCTGATTTTTATCTTCAGGTTCTGGGATATTTTGACATCGGCTTCACCTCCGTGTTCACAGTTGAAATAGTCCTGAAGGTGAGTCACACCCCATCTTTCTGGAGCCAGTGCATAATGGGGTGATGCCAACGGTGAGGGGAGCCGCTGATCGGGGCAGAGCAGAGGCAGGCGTCAGCAGTGGCTGCAGTGAATGGGGAATCTTTGATTGAGGCTGCTGCTGCACACAGACAGCACTGGGGGTTCGCTGGCCAGCCTGTGCCACTTACTGTCACCACTAGGGCGGCCTCCTCCGTACAGCGAGTCAGAACATTTGCCTCAAACGTTTTTCGTTAGTTTCTCCAAAACTGAAATTTGTCATGAAATTGTGTTGATTCTGACAAAAATTCATGCCAAAAAAAAAACCACGTTTGGAAATGTTCAAAATGTTGTTTAGAATTTGATGTCCTTTCTTTTTTCATGTTTACATTATTTCATACCATGGCAGGAGTAACACTGCACTAGGTTTCCATCAATACGAACTACCAACTGCCATTAATGTACACCCATAATATGCCCTATTACTGTGACATGTCATAATATAATAGAAATTAGGGCTGTCAATTAATCGCAGTTAACTCATGCGATTAAATAAAAAATCACGATTAGTCGCAGTTTTAATCGCACTGTTAATCGATAGAATGCCACTTGGAATTTGTTAAATATTTGTGGATGTTTTTCTACATTTTCAAATATATTGATTTCAATGACAACACAGAATACAAAGTGTACAGTGCTCACTTTATATTATTTTTGATTACAGATATTTGCACTGTAAAAATGATAAATAAAAGAAATAGTATTTTTCAGTTCACCTCATACAAGTACTGGAGTGCAATCTCTTTATTGTGAAAATGCAACTTACAAATGTAGATTTTTTTGGTTCCATAATTGCATTCAAAAACAAAACAATGCAAAACTTTAGAGCAGGGGTGGCCAGCCTGTGGCTCCGGAGCCACATGCAGCTCTTCAGAAGTTAACATGCGGCTCCTTGTATAGGCACCGACTCTGGGGCTGGAGCTACAGGCGCCAACTTTCCAATGTGCCGGGGGGTGCTCACTGCTCAACCCCTGGCTCTGCCACAGGCCCTGCCCCCACTCCACCCCTTCCCTGAGCCTGCCGTGTCCTCGTTCCTCCTCCCCTCCCCCCCGCCATCCAGCCTCCTGCACACCACAAAACAGCTGATTGGGAGGTGTGGGGAGGGAGGGGGAGGTGCTGATCGGTGGGGCTGCTGGTGGGCAGGGGATGGCGGGGAGCTGATGGGGGGCTGCTGACATATTACTGTGGCTCTTTGGCAATGTACATTGGTAAATTCTGGCTCCTTCTCAGGCTCAGGTTGGCCACCCTTGCTTTAGAGCAGTGGCTCTCAAACCTTTTTTACTGGTGACCCCTTTCGCATAGGAAGCTCCTGAGTGCGACCCCCATTATAAATTAAGAACACTTTTTTATATATTTAACACCATTCTAAATGCTGGAGGCAAAGCGGGGTTTGGGAGAGGTTGACAGCTTTCAACCCCCCATGTAATAACCTTGTGACCCCCTGAGAGGTCCCAAACCCCAGTTTGAGAACCCCTGCTTTAGAGCCTACAAGTCCACTCAATCCTACTTCTTGTTCAGCCAATCACTCAGACAAAAAAGGTTTCAAAGTAGCAGCCGTGTTAGTCTGTATCTGCAAAAAGAACAGGAGTACTTGTGGCACCTTAGAGACTAACAAATTTATTTCAGCATAAGCTTCTTCGGATGCATAGAATGGAACACACAGACAGAAGATATTTATACATACAGAGAACATGAAAAGGTGGAAGAACGCATACCAACTGTAAGAGACCAATCTATTGAGATGAGCGATCAGTAGGGTGACCAGATGTCCCGATTTTATAGGGACTGTCCCGATATTTCCTTGTTTGTCCCGCGTCCTGACCGCACGTCGGTCGGGACACTGGACAAACAAGGAAATGTGCCGGAGCCTGGAGCCCGGAAGTGCTCGCCCCCCCCGCGCCCCGACTCCACTCCCTCCTCCCCCAATTGGCTCCCTCCCCAAATCCCCGCCTCTTCCCCAGGCTCACCATTCCTCCTCCCTCCGCAAGCGCTGGAGAGAGGCCCGGGAGACTCAGAGGAAGCGCGGGGCCGGGGTGAGTAAGAGTCCGGCCTGGCCCCGAGCAGGCAGGACGCAGTTGGGTGGTAGGGAGAGGAGGCTGTTCTCCCCCCCGGGCAGCGGGACTCGGGAGCAGCCGCTGCTGCAGCTCCCACTGCCGCGGGGGGAGGAAGCAGCCATGGCGCTCGGCAGCTGCGGCTCTGGCGCCCGCGAACTCCCCAGGCCCGGGCCTGCTGCGGGGACCCAGCAGCGCGCACGCTGCGCCCAGCCCCTGGCCAGTCGCGTCTGGGCTGCTGCCCAGGTGATGCAATCCTGCGGCGGCCCCGGGGCGGAGGTATCGGCAGCCCAGCCCCGTTCGTTCCCCTGCGGGACCCAAGCGGGACGGGGGGGCTGGGGTGTGCTGCCCCCACTCCGGGGCCGCCGCGGGATAGCACCAGCTGGGCAGCAGCCCAGACGCGACTGGCCAGGGGCTGGGCGCAGCGTGTGCGCTGCTGGGTCCCCGCAGCAGGCCGCACCTCGGGGGGTTCGGGCCCGGGCGCCAGAGCCGCAGCCGCCGAGCTTGGCCATCGGCCGCTTCCTCCCCCCTCGGCAGTGGGAGCTGCAGCAGCGGCTGCTCCCGAGTCCCGCTGCCCGGGGGGAAGAACAGCCGCCGCCTGGCCCCGCGGGCCGCCCCCCTCCTCTCCCTACCACCCAACTGAGTCCTGCCTGCTCGGGGCCAGGCTGGACTCTTACTCACCCCGGCCCCGCGCTTCCTCTGAGTCTCCCGGGCCTCCCTCCAGCGCTTGTGGAGGAAGGGTGGTTTTTTTTGTTTTTTTTTTGCCACGCCCCCCCACTACTCCCCCCTACCCCCGCGTCACCCTCCCCCCCTACCCCCGCGTCACCCTCCCCCCCTACCCCCCCCCCCCCCCCCCCTGTCCTGATATTTGACTTGGGTGATCTGGTCACCCTAGCTATCAGCAGCAGAAGAAAAAACCCCTTTGAAGTGATAATCGAGATGACCCATAGAAGGTGTGAGGAGAACTTAACATGGGGAAAAAAAATTCAGTTAGTGTAATGACCCAACCATTCCCAGTCTCTAAAGTTTGTTTACATTGACGGGAGATACTGCTGCCTGCTTCTTACTTACAATGTCACCAGAAAGTGAGAACAGGCGTTCACATGGCACTTTTGTAGCTGGCATTACAAAGTATTTACATGCCAGCTATGCTAAATATTCGTATGCCCCTTCATGCTTCTGCCACCGTTCCAGAGGACAGGCTTCCATGCTGATGACGCTTGTTAAAAAAATAATGCATTAATAAAATTTGTGACTGAACTCCTTGAGGGAGAACTGTATGTCTCTGGCTCTGTTTTACCCGCATTCTGCCATATATCATGTTATAGCAGTCTCAGATGATGACCCAGCACATGTTGTTCATTTTAAGAACACTTTTGCTGCAGATTTGACAAAACGCAAAGAAGGTACCATGTGAGATTTCTAAAGATAGCTACAGCACTCAACCCAAGGTTTAAGAATCTGAAGTGCCTTCCAAAATCTGAGAGGGACAAGGTGTGGAATATGCTTTCGGAAATCTTAAAAGTGCAATATTCTGATGCAAAAACTACAGAACCCAAACCACCAAAAAAGAAAATCAACCTTCTGCTAGTGGCATCTGACTCAGATTATGAAAATGAACATGCGTCGGTCCACTCTGCTTTGGATTGTTATCAGTCAGAACCCGTCATCAGCATGGACGCATGTCCTCTGGAATGGTGGATGAAGCATGAAGGGACATATGAATCTTTAGCGCATCTGGCATGTAAATAACTAGTGATGCCGGCTACAACAGTGCCATGAGAACACCTGTTCTCACTTTCAGGTGAGATTGTAAATAAGAAGCGGGCAGCATTAGCTCCTGCAAATGTAAACAAACTTGTTTGTCTGAGTGATTGGCTGAACAAGAAATAGGACTGAGTGGACTTGTAGGCTCTAAAGTTTTACATTGTTTTATTTTTGAATGCAGTTATTTTTTGTACATAATTCTACATTTTTAAGTTCAACTTTCATGATAAAGAGATTGCACTACAGTACTTGTATTGGGTGAATTGAAAAATACTATTTCATTTGTTTTTTACAGTGCAAGTATTTGTAATCAAAAATAAATATAAAGTGAGCAGTGTGCACTTTGTATTCTGTGTTGTAATTGAAATCAATATATTTGAAAATGTAGAAAACATCCAAAAATATTTAAAGAAATGGTATTCTATTATTGTTTAACAGCAAGATTAATCAATATTAATTTTTTTAATCGCTTGACAGCCCTAGCAGAAATATTATTTTAATATAGTTTATTTTAAAACTCTTTAAGGGCAGCTGCCACTTAGCATGGATTGAAACAGCTTCGCTTTTCTTTTAGATCAAAATGTCTCCTGTTTGTGTTGTAATGAAATAGTTTGACACTGGAGTTACAATGCAAACAGCAGACGTTTTGACCTAGAAGAGAAGATGTTTCAATCAGTGCTAAGTAGCAGCTGCCCTTAACTGTTTTTAAAATGCACAGATTAATCCATTCCAAGGCTAGAAGGCACCATTACGATCACCTGGTTTGACCTACTATGTGACACAGACCATAGAACGTAGAGAATGCCTTTAGAAAAACATCCCCTCTTGATTTAAAAATTGTCAGTGCTGGAGTCTCCACCACGTCTCTGGGTAAATTGCTCCTATGATTAATTACCCTCACTGTAAACAATTTACACCTTCTTTCCAGTCTGAATTTGTCTAGTTTCAGCTTCCAGCCATGGGACTATATTATGCCTTTCTCTGCTAGACTGAAGCACCCGTTATTAAATATTTAAAATAAAATCAATAGAATCATTAAATGATTGTCATTTTACGACACCAGTAGTAGTAGTGTATGCCACAGACATGTCATTAAATAATAGAAAAATAAAAATATTAAACAAACAAAAAAAAGAAATAAAATAAAATAAAATAAAACAAAATTTCAAAGTGTTCCAGAACCAACATTTTTCAAAACTTCCATTTCATGGGATATTTTGAAAATATTTTTTTTGTTCCAATCAGGACCAAAACCAAATGATGATGTGTCGAAATTTCCCCCGAAACAGAAATGCCGAGTTTTGACCAGCTCTGCTCCTGAGTCCCACCCTAGATGGACCAGTCAGAGAAGGCCCTGCGGGCCGTGCTCTACTGTGGCCGGTTGGGCGCCCAGGGAAGCATTTGTTTAGTGGCTGTCAGCCCAGTTCCTAGGCCACAGGTGTCTGCGTGAGAAAAGCACCATCACAATTGGCAGCTGGGCCAAGAATGGGCTGTGGAGAATGAACTCCCTGGAGAGACTCCTGTGGGGTGGGGCTGAGGCTCGCTGGCTCAGTGGTACATGATAAGCTTCCTTTACTGTGCCTATTCTGTGGCTCTAGAGAGGACTTAAGTGTCCAGTGCTCCAATCTGGCTTCTTTCATGAGCAGCAGTCACTAAAAAGAGAGAGGATCAGAGGTGATCTGCCCCGTTCCCATTAACTCCCCTCTGCTTCCCTTCAGATGACCGCATACAGTGCATTCCTTCACAAGGGGTCCTTCTGCCGGAACTACTTCAACCTCCTGGATCTGCTGGTGGTTGCTGTCTCCCTCATCTCCATGGGAATTGAGTAAGCACCTGTTGTAGCAACAGGTCTGCCTGTTCAGCAGGGGATAGGGCCATCTGCTGTGCTGTCATCTACGTTGGCAATAGAGACATAGGATGGGTTAGGCCATTGGTCTGTCTAGCCTAGTATCTCACCTCCAGCAATGACCAGTAACTGATGCTGCAGATTGTAGGGATGCACCTGGGCAGATGCAGGGCTGTAGATGGAGGGTGGGGAGTAATTCCCTCCTGATCCCTGTGACAATCAGCCTGTGCCCAGAAGCATGTGAGTTGGTTGATTCCCCTTGCATTAGCATTCATACACTATTCAGTGCCACAAAGTCATCCAGCCACACTGTTGGGAGTAAGGAAATAAACAACCCCTGAGAATGGGGAGGAGAGGCTATGACATGAATTGGATACGCAAGGATTTTGTGGGCAGGCACTCACTTCAATCTCGAATTGCCTTCCTCCTCCCCCAAGTTCCTTCAGGACTCCTGGGTTCTGTTCCTCATGGTGGGTGGGAATGTGGCCTAGGGGCTAGGGCTCAGGATAGGGATGTCAGCGATCCTGGGGGCTAGGCCCAACTCTGCTACTGATGTACTGTGCAGCCGCCGGCCCCTTCCCCCACGGTGGGAAGCGCCTAGAAGTGCTGCCCTTGGGGAGCTCTGTCAAACTGGATTGCAATCCCCTCCTAGAACACATGACAGCCTGGCCCCGCCAGAGCATGCTCCCGGCCTGTCCTTCTGGCCCTGCCGCTCCGCACCCCCTGGCCTGCCCCCTGCAGCACACCGCCAGCCTGCCCCCCAGCGCGCCCCCTCCCGCTCTGCACCCCCCAGCCTGCCCCCTGCAGCACACCGCCAGCCTGCCCCCCAGCGCGCCCCCTCCCGCTCCGCACCCCCCGGCCTGCCCCCTGCAGCACACCGCCAGCCTGCCCCCCAGCGCGCCCCCTCCCGCTCCGCACCCCCCAGCCTGCCCCCTGCAGCACACCACCAGCCTGCCCCCCAGCGCGCCCCCTCCCGCTCTGCACCCCTCAGCCTGCCCCCTGCAGCACACCGCCAGCCTGCCTCCCAGCGCACCCCCTCCCGCTCTGCACCCCCCCAGCCTGCCCCCTGCAGCACACCGCCAGCCTGCCTCCCAGCGCACCCCCTCCCGCTCCGCACCTCCCAGCCTGCCCCCTGCAGCACACCGCCAGCCTGCCCCCCAGCACGCCCCCTCCCGCTCCGCACCCCCCAGCCTGCCCCTTGCAGCACACCGCCAGCCTGCCCCCCAGCACGCCCCCTCCCGCTCCGCACCCCCCGGCCTGCCCCCTGCAGCACACCGCCAGCCTGCCCCCCAGCGCGCCCCCTCCCGCTCTGCACCCCCCAGCCTGCCCCCTGCAGCACACCCCCAGCCTGCCCCCCAGCGCGCCCCCTCCCGCTCTGCACCCCCCAGCCTGCCCCCTGCAGCACACCGCCAGCCGGCCCCCCCAGCACGCCCCTTCCCGCTCTGTACCTCCCGGCCTGCCCTCAAGCATTCCCCCCCTCCTGCCCCCTCCTGCCCCTGCTGCTCTGCACCCCCCGGCCTGCCCTCCAAGCATGTTCCCCAGCCTGCCCCCTCCAGCATGCCCCCTCCTCGCCTGCCTGTCCCCCCAGTCTGCCCCCTCCTGTCCCTGGCAGGTACAGCTCCCCTGCCCATGTTGGAGGGGCACAGGTGTTGGCTCTCCCCCGATGCATCGCTGCAGGCCGGTTTGGCTCCTGACGGCGTGTGAGGAGCTGATTTGTCTGGCCAGACCCCAAGCTGGCTGAGTCACCCTGTCTCCCCCCGCCCTCCTCAGGTCCAGCGCCATCTCCGTGGTGAAAATCCTGAGGGTGCCGAGAGTCCTGCGGCCGCTGCGGGCCATTAACAGAGCGAAGGGGCTGAAGGTGAGAGCAAGGTGGGGACAAGGGCCCTCCATAGGGGGTGGACACGGCCCCCCTCAGATCTGTCACAGTAAGCCAGGACCTGCCAGATCATGGGCCATCTGAGCAGGATGCCAGGACTGCACGTCCCAGGGCTCAGGCCACCTGATTTCACTCTTACCCAGGTGTTTTGTTAGGTGTCTGTGGGCAGCTGGGAGGTAACCCATTGGTTTTGTATTAGGTCCCCTGGCTGCATCTGGAACAGCCGCTTCCCTTGCACACCAGTGTGGTGCCGGGTCCCCCATCCGTGTCTGGGACGGCCGTGTC
Source organism: Malaclemys terrapin pileata (assembly GCF_027887155.1). Classification (NCBI taxonomy): domain Eukaryota; kingdom Metazoa; phylum Chordata; order Testudines; family Emydidae; genus Malaclemys; species Malaclemys terrapin. The sequence goes on along the minus strand of NC_071508.1, from coordinate 20,648,981 downwards.
CCCTGCACACCGGTGTGGTGCTGTGTCCCCCGTCTGTGTCTGGGATGGCCCCTTCCCCTACACAGGGGCACGGCCGATACCCACAGCAGGTCGTGGTGCTGCAGGCCTGGCCCATCTATGCATTGGCCTCTCTCCTCTCTCTAGCACGTAGTCCAGTGCATGTTCGTGGCCATCAAGACCATCGGCAACATTGTGATTGTCACCACCCTGCTGCAGTTCATGTTGGCCTGCATCGGGGTGCAGCTCTTCAAGGTGAGAGCCCCTCCCGGCCAGAACCCAGCGCTGGTCTCCCCCAACCCTCCCTGTCCTGGGGAGAGCTGGGGTGGAGCTGAGCTCAGGGAAGCGCCAGGAAGTGGCTCCTCTTCGTTTCTTTTAAGAGAGGGGATTCTCCCATGTCAGAAATTCAGAGGGAGGCCGAGGACCATCCCCGGCCATCCCCTTGGGGGTACCAGCACGCTGCAGGCAGAACAGGGCAGTGTATGCATAATCTGTGCCCAAGCAAGGCAGCCCCATGGCCCAGTGGGAGTCAGCCAATTTGGGGGTCTCTTGCCAGCTTTGGTGCTGACCAGCCAGGTAGCCTTGGGCCAGTCCCTTCCCCACCTGTGACTCGGTTTCCCCCGCTGCTCCCTGGGTCGGGGCCAAGCCGTGGGGTCATGTCAGGATGTACTGCAGTTGCCAGCAGCTGCCCTTGTCCTTGCTCCCCAGGTCTATCAGTCAGGCTCCCTGCGGTTCACAGTACAATCCCTGATTCTTCTGCTCTCTGCTTAAACCTAGGGGAAGTTTAGGAGCTGTACGGATCCGGCCAAGATGACAGAAGAGGAATGCAGGTAGGAGCCCCCTGTCATCACTGCATGTACCTCGCAGCCAGAGCGCAGGGACTGGGGGTGTCATTGCCTGAGGGGGGACTGGTGGGGAAGGCGAGGAACCAGCCCTGGTTTGTTGTCTCTTGTGCTCACAGCCTGTTCCCGGGACCCTGCTGAGCAGAGGAGCCCAGGCGTGGGTCTCTATGCAGAGCAAAGCCTGCAGCACAGGGCAGTTTGCTCTAGGGGGCAGAGAGCCGAGGGGAGTGTTGAATGGCCAGGACCAAGGAGGAGTTGGGCTCGTAAGCCAGAGGAAGGACAGGCCAATGGTTAAGGCACTAGCAGGGTTGCCAGGTGTCCGGGTTTTGACCGGAACACCTGGTCGAAAAGGGACCCTGGTGGCTCCGGTCAGCACCATTGACCAGGCCATTAAAAGTCCGGTCAGCAGCACAGCAGGGATAAGTCAGCCGCGGCTGCTGGAAGCAGGAGCATGTCCCCCCTTTGGCTCCTATGTGTAGGGGCAGCCAGGGGGCTCCGTACGCTGTTCCCGCCCCAAGTGCCAGCTCTGCAGCTCCCATTGGCCAGAAACTACAGCCAATGGGAGCTGCGGGGGGGGTGTGCCTGCGGACAGGGCAGCACGCAGAGCCACCTGGCCGCACCTCCACGTAGGAGCCAGAGGAAGGACAAGCCACTGCTTCCGGGAGCTGCTTGAGGTAACCGCTGCCCAGAACCTGCACCCCTGACCCCCTCCCACGCCCCAACCCCCTGCCCCAGCCCTGATTCCCCCTCACGCTTTTGGCTCGGAGCACCCTCCTGCACCCCAAGCCCCTCATCCTCAGCCCCACTCCAGAGACTGCACCTCCACCCCCAAACCCCCTGCCCCAGCCCAGAGCTCCCTCATTTCTGGCCCCCTTCCAGAACACACACCCCCAGCCCAGAGCCCGTACCCCTTCCCACCCCCCAGCCCCCTGCCTCAGCCCGGAACCCCCTCCCATACTTCATACCCCTCGTCTCCATCCCCCAGCCCGGAGCCCCTCCTACACCTCAAACCCCTCATTTTTGGCCCCACCCCAGAACCCGCATTCCCAGCCGGAGCCCTCACCCCCTCACGCATCCCAACCCCCTGCCCCAGCCTGGTGGAAATGAGGGAGTGAGTGAGAGTGGGGAGAGCGAGTGACAGAGGGAGTGAGCAGGGAGCGGGGCCTGGGAGGCAGGCAGGGCTGTTCAGTTTTGTGTGAGTAGAAAGTTGGCAACCCTAAGCCTGGGACTGTCTTGTGTTTTATGGAACGACCTGGGAAAGCTCTTTCAGGCCTTCTTCACTCATCATCAAAAGCAGGAGTAGAAGATGGCAGCCCCCAGGCATGGGTGGTGGGTATAAGAGCCAGAGGGGGCTAAGCCTCCCCAAACAGACGGCCTGCCGCCTTTGGAGCGCACCGCTGCCAAAAGGGTGGGCACCCTGGCTGTGGTCCTGCCCGCACTCCACTTGAGTTCCCGCTCCCACTCGTCCTCTTCCTGTCCCCAGTCTGCTTGCAGGGGAGCCTTGCAGGAGGGGGTGAAGAGACACACGCATGCACGAGGGGTGAGCGGCCGGAAGCCGGCGGGCAGGCAGGGGAACCCCAGGGGAGGGGCTGAAGAGGCGCAGGCGGGGATGAGTGGGGCAGGAGCTGGAGCAGGGGCGGGGCCATAATCTGGGCACACGCAGCCTCCCCAAATGGAGGAGTCACGTGCCGCCCATATCCCCAGGTGTTATGTCACCTTTGCAGGTCCCCTTTCAGACACGCTAGTGGGTGAAGTACGTGTCTGGGTGTATAGGGGGCTCCCCTGGGGCATGAGTCTCCCTGGCTGTGGAAGGGCAGAGCTCATCCCGGACGGCAGGATTTGCCAGGCATGTGGTGGGATTTGCCAAGCTGCTCCAGCCTGTAGATCCAGGCTGCCACCTGATCCCAGGTACTCTGGGGAGAGGCACCAAGGGTGGATCTTGGTGAGGCTGCTGGGCAGGTTGTAGACGGGTTGTAGCCCTGGCATCCACATGTGATCATTCCTCAGCACACCCTGATTGCATGACTGCCGATTCCTGTTATTGTCAGAACTAGCATACTCGGCCATGGTGCTTGTCGTGACCAGCACTGGCCTCTGGCTTCCTGCTGCTGTGAGTTCCCCAGGTTGATTTGGTGAGACAGTAACGTGCTCTGAGCAGCATGGAGTCTTCAGCAGGCGGGCACGTGTGTGTCATGGGCAAGGGGACCGGAGAGTTTCTGAGCCCAGTCCCCCACTCGCTCACCCCTCGTCTGTAAATGCGCTGCTGCCTCCCATTCCAGAGGCAACTTCTGTACATGGACAGCGGCCCCAAGCAGCAAGAGCTGTACCCGCGCGAGTGGGTGCACAACGACTTCCACTTCGACAACGTCCTTCAGCCATGATGCCGCTCTTCACTGTCTCCACCTTCGAGGGCTGGCCCCAGTGAGTCCGTCGAGGGGAGCACGCAGCATGGGGGCCGGGCACTGGGTCAGGCTGCACGGGGGGAGATCCCAGCACCCCACTGGCGCTGCTGCCTGGCTGGGGAATGCCATGTGAGGGGACTTCTCCCGAAGATGGGGAGAGGGGTCAGACCCCCCCACCCCCGATCAGGGGCAGAGAGGTGCCAGTGCAGTCAAAGGGGAAGCAGCTGTCTGGGATGTCCTGACCTCTCTGCCTTAGCTCAGCTGGACTGAGCCGCCCCCCCATGCAGCCTGGTAAACTGCATGCTCTCTACTCGCTACCCCCCAGGCTGCTGTACAAGGCCATTGACACCCACACCGAGGACATGGGCCCCATCTACAACTACCGGGTGGAGATCGCCATCTTCTTCATCATCTACATCATCCTCATCGCCTTCTTCATGATGAACCTCTTCGTCGGCTTTGTCATCGTCACCTTCCAGGAGCAGGGCGAGAGCGAATACAAGAACTGCGAGCTGGACAAGAACCAGGTACTCCCCGTGGAATCCCCCCCATGGAACCTCCCCCACCCTGCCGAGACCTCCCTCCGACCCCCCAGTCTCCTCCCACCCCAGCCCCCATGACCTGGGTTCCAGGGATGCCCAGGCTCTGGGTGCGAGGAGCCAGTTGTACCAGAGCTAGGTGCCAGGGTCTGGACGTGGCTAAGCATGCGGAATGAGTGCCAGCTGGACGAGAGCTGGGGTGCCCTAGCTGGGTGTGAACTAGCAAGACCAAGGTGCAGGGGACCCCAGGCAGGAGAGGCTGGGAGCCCAGGCACGAGGGTGTGTCCAAGCTGCAGAGTTGAAAGATGAGACCCCTGTTCTTCTGTGCCTCTCTCTGTCTGCTCTCTGACACCTTCACCGACACATCCAGGCTTGGCCACCACACTGGGAGCCCAGGATGGTTCCAATAAGCCAGGCTGCACAGACCTCTAACTTAGGGTTACCACATTTCCACAATCAAAAAAGAGGACACGGGGGGAGGGGGTAAGTCCCGCTCTAGACCCGCCCTGCCCCCATCCACTCCAACCCACTTCCCACCCCCTGACTACTTCCCTCAGTACCCCCAACCCCCCCCGCTCCTTGTCCCCTGACTGCCTCCTCCTGAGAACCCCCCACCCTAACTGCCCCCATAGGACCCTAGCTGTCCCCTGACTGCCCCGACCGTTATCCACATCCCCACCCCATAGTCACACCCCTGCCCCCAGACAGACCCCTGGGACTCCCATGCCCTATCCAACTGCTCCCCGCCCCCTGACAGGACCCCCAGAACTCCCGACCCATCCAACCCCCTCTGCTCCCTGCCTGCCTCGACCCCTCTCCACACCCCTGCCCCCTGACAGCCCCCCCAGAACCCCTGACCCATCCAACCCCCGCCCCCCGCTCCCTGTCCCCTGACTGCCCCCCTTCTCCAACTCCCCGGCCCCCTTACCGTGCCGCTCGGCTTAGAGCAGATGTCTGGCTCCGCCCCGCCCAAGCGGCGTGCTGAGGCTGTGGAGGAGGGGGGAAGCAGGGGAGGGGCTCTGGCCACTGCTCTGGGCTCCACCCCAGAGATGGTTGTGTTTCAGTGGTGCTGTAGTTTGTGGGTAGGATGCAAGGGACTATGGCGAGGTAGGCTGTTAAAGGGCTGTATGTCATGTCTGAACAGGGAGAAGGCTTCAGGGTATCTTTCGGAGCTGGGAAGGCACCTCCTGCTTTATATCCCTGTCCTGTGCGGCATATCCGACATCCTGCTTCATGCTGAGCTTGGCTGGACTGGTTTCCCAGGAGCACCAGCCCTTAGGCAGCCAGAGGTTGCTATTGAGCTGAGTCATGTATCTCCCCAGCCGGAGAGGAAGGATGGCCCAGTGGTCATGGCACTGGCCTGGGACTTGGGAGCCCTGTGGTCAAGTCCTTGCTCTGCCACAGACTCCCCGTGTGACCTTGGGCAACTCCCTTAGCCTCAGGGCCTCAATCCCCAGCTGCCCAGCCGGGGTCAGAGCACTGCCCTGCCCCCTGGAGGTGCATGAGGGTAAATGCATTAAACTGGGAGGTGCTCAGCTATTGCCATCATGGGGCTCAGATCAGTACCTTACCTGAGTAAAAGGCACTTACAGCATGTCAGGTGCTCCCTGTTTCTGCTGTCCCCTGAGCACGGCCTTCCCACGGGCACGCCTGCCATTTTTTGAGTCTCCGCCTTTTCCCTGCTCCTCTTGCTGTGACCCATCTTTAAGGTGACCATATTTCCCAAAGGGAAAACAGAACACCCCGTGGGACTGGCCTGAGCCCCTCTTCCTCCCCCCCCCCCACGGGGTTGCCTCGAACCACTCGCCTGAGTCCCTCCCCCCATGTGGGGCTGGCCTGAGCCGCTCACGCGAGCCCCCCTCCCTGTGCAGAGGGTAGGCGGGGCTGGGGCGAGCAGCAAAGCACATACGGGATAGGCCAACTATTTCCCAAAGGCTGGGGCCAGCGTCGCTGCTCACCTGAGCCCTGCCTGCCCCCCGTTGGATCCCAGCCTCCCCCCCACATTCCTCTGCACCCCACTTTCTTGACAAAACTGGGTGTTTGTCCCGTTTGCCCTTGGAGACAAATGCCCACTTTTGCAAAAAAAAAAGTCGGGACGCCCGGGACATGGCTTAAAAAAGGGACTTGTCCCAGCCGAAACGGGACGTAGGGTTACCCTACCCATCTTCCTCAGTGCGGCGCCATTGAGAACGTTGTGACGGAGCAGGGAGCAGGGCAGATTTGACCTGGGAATGTTGCAGGGGGATTGCAGTGAGGACGGGGGACTTCCCTTGAAGGAAGCTACCTGAGCTGTAACCTGAGCCAGGAACGGGGGTGGGGAGAATTAACACCTTCTGGCCGGGAGACTGAACAAAGGAGAGGAGCAGCGGGAGGAGTGGGGAGTTTAGTTTCGGTTTGGGCTGGGTGGTGCAACGCAGGGAACCCCCAAGCTGGGGTCTAAGCTCCCTGAACCTCCCAGAGGGACCTAATTGAGGGGGTCTGGTCGTACCTACACGCTCTGCTTGAGACTGTGTTCCTGTCCTTAAATAAACCTTCTGCTTTACTGGCTGGTTGAGAGTCGCAGTGAATCTCGGGAAGAGGGGTGCAGGGCCCTGACTCCCCCACACTCTGCAACACACGTGGCCGGCTGGGTTTGGCCAGGGCTGACCGACGCTGTGGCTTTGCCCTCTCTGCATCTCCCTTTCTCCTCTCCCCACAGGGCAAGCGTGTGATCGGGGAGGACGGCGCCGAGGGCTACAGTGACTTGTTCCAGGAGAACGCCATGCTCCAGAAGGAGAACGCCACCTTGCTCATGAGGGTGAAGGCCATGCAGGAGGCCATTGATGCCATCAACAGCCGGGTCACCCACCTGAGAGCCAGGAGGCCAATTTGATACTGGCCAAGGCAGGTGAGGATGGGCACCTCCAGAGAACATGTATGCGAGGTGGGGCATGCGGATCGGTCCCACGAAAATTACAGCCACCCCAGAGCTCAGGTCCAAGGACAGCTGAGTGGCAGCCCAGCTGCTAGGTGTTTCTGATCTTGTCTGTGATCCTAATTCTGTCCCTCCAGGTGACGGCAACGAGGCCATCGGCTCCCTGATCCAGAACTACATCTGGGAGATCGAGCAGCTCAGGTGGGCGTGGGTCACGTTCTCTCCTTCCGCCCGTCTGGGGGGGCCACATATCGCGTGCAGCTTGAGAGGACCTGCAAAGAGGCAGTGCGGGCTAGCGGGGGGGCTGCTGACCTGGGGCTCTGGAGGCCCAGATTCCCTCTCTGGCTCTGCCGCTCCCGGCTGGGTGACTGGTGCCGCGGGCACTGGGTTCAAATAGTAGGCTGGCATCGCAGCTCTGCCAATGACCTCAGGCAAGTCACTTCCCCTCTCTCTTGCCTTTGGTCTGATGCGACCATTTAGATTGTCGGTGCTTTGGGGCAGCGCCCGTCTCACGGGTGTGTGCAGCACCTGGCACAACAGGGCCTTGAGCCCGTCTCTCTCGGTGCTGCTGAAATATAAATAAAAGCCCCACATTCGAGATGGAAATGTCTCCATCCTGTAGGGCGTCCTGTCCGGCCCTTGTGCTCCCAAGCTTTCTCTGGAGCCTTGGCTGATCCAGACTTAAATGCCTCCCAGGGGTACATTGAAATGCAGTCTGATAGCTAGTGCTGCTCATATGTGGATTTCGTGCTGGAGAAACTGACAATCCTGGAGACAGGAATCCCCTCGCTCGTTCTGGGCCAGATTCTCAGCTGGTGTAAAATCAGCGTTGTCACACTGGGGTCCCTGGAGCAATGCCGATTTACGCCCCTCCCGCTGAGGATCCAGACCCCGTCTGTAATGCTAGAAAACAGAGTTTCAGAGTAACAGCCGTGTTAGTCTGTATCCGCAAAAAGAAGAACAGGAGTACTTGTGGCACCTTAGAGACTAACAAATTTATTAGAGCATAAGCTTTCGTGGACTACAGCCCACTTCTTCGGATGCATATAGAATGGAACATATAATGAGGAGATATATATACACACATACAGAGAGAGCATAAACAGGTGGGAGTTGTCTTACCAACTCTGAGAGGCCAATTAATTAAGAGAAAAAAAAAAAAAAAAAAAAAAAACTTTTGAAGTGATAATCAAGCTAGCCGAGTACAGACAGTGTGATAAGAAGTGTGAGAGTACTTACAAGGGGAGATAGTCAACGTTTGTAATGGCTCAGCCATTCCCAGTCCTTATTCAAACCGGAGTTGATTGTGTCTAGTTTGCATATCAATTCTAGCTCTGTAGTCTCTCTTTGGAGTCTGTTTTTGAAGTTTTTCTGTTGTAATATAGCCACCCGCAGGTCTGTCACTGAATGACCAGACAGGTTAAAGTGTTCTCCCACTGGTTTTTGAGTATTTTGATTCCTGATGTCAGATTTGTGTCCATTAATTCTTTTGCGTAGAGACTGTCCGGTTTGGCCAATGTACATGGCAGAGGGGCATTGCTGGCACATGATGGCATAGATCACATTGGTAGATGTGCAGGTGAACGAGCCCCTGATGGTATGGCTGATGTGATTAGGTCCTATGATGATGTCACTTGAATAGATATGTGGACAGAGTTGGCATCGGGGTTTGTTACAAGGATAGGTTCCTGGGTTAGTGGTTTTGTTCAGTGATGTGTGGTTGCTGGTGAGTATTTGCTTTAGGTTGGGGGGTTGTCTGTAAGCGAGGACAGGTCTGTCTCCCAAGATCTGTGAGAGTAAAGGATCATCTTTCAGGATAGGTTGTAGATCTCTGATGATGCGCTGGAGAGGTTTTAGTTGGGGGCTGAAGGTGACAGCTAGTGGTGTTCTGTTATTTTCTTTGTTGGGCCTGTCTTGTAGGAGGTGACTTCTGGGTACTCGTCTGGCTCTGTCAATCTGTTTTTTCACTTCAGCAGGTGGGTATTGTAGTTTTAAGAATGCTTGATAGAGATCTTGTAGGTGCTTGTCTCTATCCGAGGGATTGGAGCAAATGCGGTTATATCTTAGAGCTTGGCTGTAGACAATGGATCGTGTGGTGTGTCCTGGATGGAAGCTGGAGGCATGTAGGTAAGTGTAGCGGTCAGTAGGTTTCCGGTATAGGGTGGTATTGATGTGACCATCGCTTATTAGCACAGTAGTGTCCAGGAAATGGACCGCTTGTGTGGATTGATCTAGGCTGAGGTTGATGGTGGGATGGAAATTATTGAAATCATGGTGAAATTCCTCAAGGGCTTCTTTTCCATGGGTCCAGATGATGAAGATGTCATCAATGTAGCGCAAGTAGAGTAGGGGCGTTAGGGGACGAGAGCTAAGGAAGCGTTGTTCTAAGTCAGCCATAAAAATGTTGGCATATTGTGGGGCCATGCGGGTACCCATAGCAGTGCCGCTGACTAGAAAACAGAGGCAGCCGCTGCTGAAGATTAACCCTTTGGCTGCCATGTCAGCGTATCACCGTGGCTGTTGAGAACTGGCTGTCGGCCATAGGGTTGCTTCTCTCCCGTTAGCGTTCAGACCTGGTGGGAAGCCCTGGGGCCTTTGTGACGTGGCCTGGGCTGCATTGCCATCTAAGTGAAGGCACTAAATCCATGAAGTGGCATCTGCTGTGACTCTTTGCTCCCACAAGAGGCATGCAGATGGTTAGTGGTGGCCATGCCAGCTTTCCTTCCCTGCGATGTCCTTCTGCAGCACCCCTCCCCGGGAGCAGAGCCCTGAGCCCCTTTGTCCGAGCTGAGCGAGGGCAGTTTAGGTTCCAGACACACACTCTCCTGGTCACCCCTCCTTAGAAGTTGGGGGGAGGGGGTGTCTTTTCCCCTGGGGTTTTTGGACATCTGCCCAGGGCAGCAGATCTCCATAACCAAAAGCCCCTCCGATCCCCAGGACAAAGCTCTTGGAGAGCGAAGCCATGAACGAGTCGCTCCGCCGGAGTCTGTCGCGGGTCTCCTCCAGGCCCCCGTACTCCCTGGGCTCATCTCCAGGCCCAGGCCTGGGGGCACTCAGCAGCCCCATGGTCTCCATGGAGGCAGAGGCCACCGAAGTCCTCCAGCGGGCCAAGCAGGACCTGGAGCAGCTGAAGAAGGAGACCAAGCAGCGGAGGAAGAGGTGATGGCCAACTCCTTGCTGGGAACAGAGTGGGGGGGAGGGAAGGGGCTGTTCTGGGTGCTCCCATCCCTGGCTCTTCATTATTATGGCAGGACCATAGTTATTGGGATGCCCACTTCTCCCTTGGCTTCCAGCCCTGGCACCCTCCAGCCCCCATCAGCCCTGCTGGTCCAGACATTGTCCTGCCCCATCCCTGGGAAGCCAAAGCCATACAGCAGAGAATCAGGACTCCTGGGTTCTTTTCTCAGCTCTGCCTCTGACGTGCCACATGACCTTGGGTGAGTCCCTTCCCCTCCTTGTGCCTCAGTCTCCCCATCTGGTAACACTGCCTGGCCCGTCTCTCTGGAGGGCAGTGAAGCTGGGTTCCTGAAGGGCTCTGAGATGGAGGGTGTTGGGGATGTATGGTCTAAGGGGACCGTGTGCCAGGGCTCCCCAGTCACCGCGGTTCATCCCGTCTCTTCCTGGCAGCCCGGAGAAGGAGGCCTTTAAGAAGAGGCCAAAGCTGCAGCAGGAGAACGGGGAGGAGACGGACGAGAATGAGGAGGTGCGAGAGGCTTCCCCCGTGGAGTGGGTGGTGGGAGCCCGATTGCTAGCCAGAATGCCAGTGGCCTTCTCTGTTCCTCGCCCGTGGTTGGGGCAGCTGTGTCCTGCCGCACCCAGGGAGGTGGGGCAAACCCCAGCCTGTCTGTGGGAGTCGCAGGGGATCCGGGGGGCAGGGGCAGGGTCCATGACCACCCCCCCCGTAGGGCAGCCAGTCTGCTGCTGTTTGGCCCTGCCTAGGTGTGGAGAGTGGGGGCAGGGCATGGCCGAGGATGGCGGGTAAGACAGTCCCCTCTGCCCCCTGGCAGTGCCCTGTGCCATCTGACACCCTGGCAACAGGTGGGGCAGGACAACTAGCCACAGGCCTTTCCATGCAGCTGGGCTTTTTCCCGTGAACCGTGTCCCCTCTGCCCCAGCCGTCCCGGAGGTTCTCATCAGGTCCTTCATTTTCAGCTGCCATCTCAGCGGGGAGGGTCGGGGGAGCTCCCCAGACATGGCCCACTGCCTTTGCACACAGGGATCAGCCCTGCCCCTGGCCCCGGGTCAAACGTCCTCTCTCCTGCCTCTGCCTGGCACTGGTTTCCGAGGCAATCGCTTTAATTCACCCACATCTGGGGGTGGCGGATGGGGAGAGGCCTGAGCCCCTGCGACGATAAGAGAGGGGCCGAAGGCTCCTGATCTCTGCCCTAACCCTGCGCTTGTTTCCCAGGAGGAGGAGGAGCGGGAGGAGAGTGGCTGTGAGGATGAGGACGAGGATTCGGGCAGCGAGGAGAGCCTGGTGGACTCGGACTCCGATGCGGAGGAGAAGGGTAACTCGGAGGGCACGGCGCCCAGTTCTGTGCTTAGGCTGGGGCCGGGGATATCTGCAGTGACTCAGGGCTGTGCCCCTTTTGGGGAGGCGGTAGGCGGCTGCAGTGGGCCTGTAGGGTGAGCTGGGCAGGTCTTGGCTGGAGGTGCACGAGGTGCCAGTCAGGGTGCTAAGGTGCCCCGGCTCAGCTGGTGCTCAGTGGCACAGGCCTGGCTGCCAAGCTCTGTCCCTTCCTCCTCAGCCCCCCGCATTCGCCTTCGGGTACCCAGGCAAGGCTAAGACCGCAGGAGCGAGATGCCATCCCCTCTGAGTCCTGCCTCATCTGCCTCCTTTCCTCTGCAATGCCAGAGTCCATAGGGGACCCGTGAGCCAGGCACTGCCCCTCCCCTCTCCAGGCCGGCCCAGGGCTGCCTGGCTCTCTCCTCCTGACCTCCCCGGGGCTGCCTGGCTGACTGACTCTCCCCCCACCTCTAGTGGTGAATTTCCAGGCTGATCTGGCCGACCTGACCTGTGAGATCGAGATCGAGCAGAAGCTGATTGAGGAGCTGGAGAACAGCCAGCGGCGCCTGCAGACCCTCAAGCACCAGTCCGAGGAGAAGCTAATCCTGCTGCAGAACAAGATCCGCGACACCCAGCTGGAGAGGGACCGGGTGCTGCAGAACCTCAGTACGGGCAGTGCCCCCTCCACCCCCCGGCTCATCCCACCGCACGGGTCCTCTGAGCCAGCGCTGGCAGGAGAAACCCTGGGGTTCTCCCGGCGCCCAGTGAGGCCCAAACTGGGCCCTGTCCCTGTGTAAGGGACTGTTGCCCCCTTACTAACATTCAGTGGGGGGGTTTTGGTTGGCTGCTCCCAGCACTAAAAGGGGAGGGGTCGATGGCAAATCAGGAGCCTGAGACTGACAGTCCCCAGGGACAATGGGGAGAGGCCAATGCTCCAGATCAGCCTGATTGACAGGGCGGGCAGCTAATCAGGGAGTCAGGAGGCCAGGGGGGGTCCCGTCCTCCGGGTGAGCTGGAATTGCCTGAGTCAGACAGGGTGGGGCCGAGCTAAGGAGAGAGCAGGGGCCCAAGCTGAGCTGCTGGGAGCAGAGCTGCAGCCCCAAAGCCAGAGCACAGCCCAGAGAGAGCAGAGCTGCCCTGGGGGCAGAGCTGCAGCAACCGGAGCCAGAGAAGCAGCCCAGGGAGCTGAAGGCAGAGCAGCAGCAGCAGCAGCAGCAGCCGGGCTGAGGCCGAGTGGAGCTGGAGCCGGGGCTGGAGCCGTCCGGAGCTGGGTGCGGTGAGCAGCTGGGGAGAGTGAGGGGGACCCTGGGCAGTGGGCCCAGCACAGGGAGACGCCTCAGCCAAGAGGCCTTGCAGGCCAGACTCGGAGGGGGGATCATAACCCCGACCGGGCGGGGGCGATGCTGGGAAAAAGGGTCCTGCCACCTAGAGCCTGAGAGCATGTGGCCACCGCCAGAGCAAGTGTCCGACCCGCAGCGTCTCTGCAGCACAGCCAGGGCCTGAGAAGGAGCCTGGGACCTACAAGGAACAGACGGTGACCTGCCCTGACATTCCAGAGACACAGTTTGTGATGTTCCCTGCCACAGAGCGGGGTGATGTGTTTTCCTTTAACCTTTCCCATTTTTCCTTATTCTTTTATAAAGTTAATTGTTAATTAAACAACTTGTATTTGCTTTAAATTGTATGAAATGATCAGTGGGTCAGGGAGGTGCCCAGTGCAGAGAGAGTACTCCAGAGTGGGGACACCCTAGCCCCTGTCCTGGGTGACCACAGCAGGGTTGGGGGTCGAGCCCCCCAGGAATCCTGGGCCCAGCCTTGTCGTGGTTTACGAGGACTCTGCCAGACAGGAGAGTGGAAGGGGAGCCCTCAAGGGCAGGGAGGCCTCTGGGTAAAGGAAGTGGGAGCGAGGACTCGGATCCTTTCGCAAGCCCACTTCACCGGGGTAGTGCAGAAGCCAGGAAAGTTTACCACAGTAGCGGGACCATTCCCCCGCTAACACCTGCATTCCATGCCTCTCTTGCGGTCCCCAGAGATTCCCGCTGGCTGCTCCGTGTCTGGCTTCCCAGCTCCTGGGATCGATCCTTCTCCTCTGCTGTGTGCCACTTGTCCCGCCTCTTGATCAGGGCTGGGCCTGGTGACCCCGTGACCTCCCAGCTGTGCAGCCCGCTGGCTGTGGGGAGACAGTGGGTGTAGGGCCAAGGGAAAGTCCCTTCCCTCGGAGGAGCTCCAAGCTCTGACACGCGTCAGGGAGACAGGGCCAGGCAAAGAGGCAAAGCCGCCTGGCATCTGCGGCCAAGCTCCCAGCTGCTCCCGACTTCCTCCCAGCGAGGAAACTGTGGCTCTCCAATGCAGGAGCAGCAGCGTAGCCTGCCCATGCAGAGAGCTCCATCTCCAGGGCTTTTCAGTCCTGGGCATCTTCCCCGAGTGGGGCAGCTGATGCTATAACTGAGACTTTAGTGATTGAGACACCTGCCCCCAGCTGAGTCCCACCAAACTCATCTCAGCAGCATCCCCCTCTGGGCTGAACAGCAATGGCTGCCTGGAGGAGAACAGCCTGGAGCGGTGCGGTCCCTGGCACACGCCTGGCACTGCTCTGCTGCCGGGGTTATTGGTCTAAAATAGGCCCATGGTTCTGGCTTGCAGGCAATGACTGGTCTGGGCTACTCGGCCATTGAACATCTCCTGAGCTGCTGGACCAGGCAGGCTTGTCCCTGGAGGCCAAGAGTTAATCTAAAGTGCCCCCCACTGAGGGTGCTTTCCCTGGGGGCCTGGTGGGTCCAGAGGGCAGCTGGGTGGGATGGAGCGTGATGGGCTCGGCCTAGCCTGGCACTCTGAGCGTCTCTGCGCCACCCCCTTCAGGCACCATGGAATGCTACACGGAGGAGAAGGCCAACAAGATCAAGGCGGACTACGAGAAGCGGCTGAAGGAGATGAATCGGGAGCTGCAGAAGCTGCAGGCAGCCCAGAAGGAACGTGCTCGCCTGCTCAAGAACCAGTCGCGCTATGAGCGGGAGCTCAAGAAGCTGCAGGCTGAGGTGGCAGAGATGAAGAAGGCGAAGGTACCTGGCTGGGCAGAGGAGGAGGGGGCTGGAGGGGCATGGCCTGCTTGTGCTAGCTCTTCAAACTGGGGAGGGACGGTGGATGGGCACAGCCCCTTGTGCACACTCCTTATGCTGGGTGTGGCTGTCGGGGGGCCCGCAGGTGGCACTGATGAAGCAGATGCGGGAGGAGCAGCAGCGGAGGCGGCTGGTGGAGACCAAGCGGAATCGGGAGATCGCTCAGCTGAAGAAGGAGCAGCGCAGGCAGGAGGTGAGAACCCAGCTCCTTGTCAGGGCTCTGCAGATAGGGCAGCTCTGGCTGGGGCCTGTGCCCCTCACTCAGCTCTGAGCTCCCACACCAGCTGGCCAGGGTGCAGCGGGGAGTGCGAGTTCTCCAATGGGTCTGGGCCTTTCCTGGGGAGATGCCCCAAGCCAGGCTCCTTGGGACCAGATGGGGAGGGTGCTGGAGAGCCCTCGCTGATGCATGATGTGTCAGGTCCCCTCCCCTGTGCACAGGTGAGCAGTTACCTGGGTGAGCCAGCCTGCACCCAGAGTCCCTGACACAGGGTGGGGCAGGGGCAGGGGAGCCCCTGTGACGGGGCAGGGCTGAGACAGGGAGTGGGGCCATTCAGGATATGGGGCAGCAGGGGAGCCCTGCAAAGCTGGGGCTGAGCCGCAGGGATGGCTGAGCAAGGCGATGGGAAATCTGGAGCAAGCGCTGCACCAACAGAGGACCGGATTCCACTCTCTATTACGCTCATTGTAAATCTGGAGTAACTGCATTGACATTAGCGGAGTCGCTCCAGATTTACACTGCTGCTGCTGCGATGTGAATCCAGCCGTCACCTGCATCAAGAACATTCCACGTTCAGTCCTGCCCTACCTCTGCTTGACAGTGTGTTAGAGCTCTTCCGGGTGCCCGGCCGCTGGGATCAGTGCCCGGCTTGGCCCCCAGGCCCGCTCCTCTCAGAGCCCGTGTTGGGCCACTGGCCGGCCAAGGCCTGCAGGTCCTGTGAAGCCAGGAATGGGGCCGGCAGCATAGAACAGCGCAAAACCCTGCCTGGTTGGGGAGCTGTGTGCTGGGCACCCTGTGCGGAAACCAGCCACCCCACCGACTGTCTGGGGACTCCTCCCCCTGCTGAAGGCGCAGCACGTCCCCCTCTCCCAACCACATGTCCATCTGTCTGTCCATCCCTTGAGATCAGCACCTGGTGGGGTGGCAGGTTCCGCCTTCCCCAGGTCAGAGGAGGTGATTGCTTCCTCCTGCATCTCTGGTTGCTGCTCAGGGCAGGTACAAATGCCACAGTGCTGCCATCGGTTACAGCAGAATAAATCCCGATTAGCCCCAGTTGCTCCAGGTTTTATACCGCTGCTGGTGAGATCTCAGTGCAGGCCATGGGCTAAATTTTGAACATCCCATGTGCTGGCCCCAGGCAAGGGGGTGGGGGAGCCCTGGGTCCCCTCCCCTTCCCCCATTGCTGCCATGGGTTCTACCCCAGACCCTGGGTTCCTCTTTAGCGGCTCACGCCCGCTCAGGACTCGACTGAGGCTCGGCTTCTCTCCCGCGCAGTTTCAGATCCGGGCGCTGGAGTCTCAGAAGCGGCAGCAGGAAATCGTGCTGCGAAGGAAAACCCAGGAGGTGAGTGCCAGCCCCTGCACCTGCGGGGGTCTGGAGAGCCGCTCACGGGGCCGTGACTGGGTGGGCGCTAAAGCCTGGCTCCTGGATTGGGCCGTTGGCAGGGCAGGGCCCTGGGGCCTCTCCAGACGGAATAGTCCCCTCCGCTGTCCCAGTGGGTCGTGCTCCGCCAATCCTGGGTTGTTCCCAAGGCGCTGGCCCTGGGGGGGGTGGATTTCCCACAGAGCCTGGTGGTTTTATGGCCAGGAGTAACCAGGCAGGAGATGACAGTGATTGCGAGGGAAGAAACGCCTGCCTCCGGGGGCAGCTGATCTTCTGGGGTCAGGAAGGAGGAATTCTCTGCATGCCATGTGCGACCGTGCACAACAGGCTGTGTCTCCTCCCTCCTTCCTGGAGCTGGGTCCTGGCAGCTGAGTTGGTCACGTGACTCGTCCAGGCTGCCTCCTGCCCCAGCACCCGTACAGCTCGCGGGATGGTGCGGTGCTTCGATCCCAGCCCCTCCTGATGCATTCTGGGAAACTGCTATCCACGGGTACCGGACCTTCACCCAGCCCAGATAGGCTCAGCTCTCTTGAAAGGTGCTCAGCTGCTCCCGGGCTCCCTTTGCCACCTGAGAAGCATTGGAGTCGCTCTGCGGCTGGGGTCGATGCCCCCTGCGGGTGTTCCCAGGAGGCCCAGCCCTCAGGCACTGCTCTCACCCAGGTCTCTGCTCTGCGCCGCCTGGCCAAGCCCATGTCGAACGGGGTCTCTGGGAGGCTGAGTCAGAAGCCAGCCATGCTGGACTCAGGTGCGGAGGTGTCCGCCAGCACCACCTCCTCGGAATTGGAGTCCGGCTCTCGCTCGGTCTCCAGCATCGTGCGCCAGTGGAACCGGAAAATCGACCACTTCCTGGGAGACCCTTCGCCCTCCGTGAATGGGGCTCGGCCCGTCAGGTCAGACCAGTGCTTCCGAATCTGTGTCCCCCATGGCCTCGTTCCCTGCTTGGCCCTCAGGCCCCGGGCTCCTGGGTGTTAGATGGGAGCGGAGTTCTGTGGGAACACGGGAAACGATCGCTCTATCATCGTGGGCGACTCTGCCATGTGGTTTGACACGTGAGACTCTCCACATTGGCTGGAGACCTGATGTGTAAATGCCCCTCTGTCCTGAGCACTAGTGGGCGTGATGGCCGAGCGCCCGCCTGGTGGAAGCCCCCTGACCGTGTCCCATCCCACTGCAGGAAGAAGTTCCCAAAGAAGGGGATGAGCCAGACCTTCAGCAAGGCGGCCCGGCTCAAGTGGCAGTCGCTGGAGTGGCGCATCTTTGACGTTGTCATGCAGAGGATGACCATCGTCAACCTGGAGGCGGACATGGAGCGGCTGATCAAGGTGAGGTGTGGGGGGCAGTGCCCTGGTGGGGATTGGGTGGCCTGAGCATGACCGAGGGCCAGGATTGCTGGGAGGCTGCTGGCACCTGGACAGCGCCGGCTGAGGCGTTTCCTTCCCACCCGCCCCCCAGAAACGCGAGGAGCTGGCGCTGCTGCAGGAGGCGCTGCAGGGGAAGAGGGGAAAGCTGCAGGCGGAGAGCCCGGAGGAGCAGAAGGGCCTGCAGGAGCTGAACGAGAAGATCAGGTGCTGACCGCCAACATTGACTACATCACCGACAGCATCGCCGACTGCCAGGCCACCATCATGCAGCTGGAGGAGACCAAGGTGCCGGGGGAGGGGGCCTGCGGGCGGGGGTGAGGTGCAGGGGGTCTGTATATGGGGAGTTGGTCTCACGGGAGGGGGAGCAGGGGAGATCACCCCAGGGCATTGTGTGCTGTAAGGGAAAGGGGGTGCTCTGGGGGCTGGTTGATAGTTGGGGTGGGGACTGGGCGTGAGCAGGAGGCTGGCTGGCTGGACTCTTCCTCTAGACAGTTTAAGCATAAGGGTTGCAGGAGGCAGGTTTGCAGGGTCCTCTTGCTTTCTAAGCTCCAACTTCTGGGCTGAAACGTTGTGTCGTGGGTCACGCGGGGAGTCAGGGCCGAGCTGGCTCCCTGCTCTTAGCCCCCAGAGCTCGCCCCCTCCCTACAGAAACGTCACAGAGCAGCTGTTGCAGTCTGGCTGCTTTCTCTGCTTGTTTGCTGATGACGGCTGTATAAGGCCCAGTTCAGCAGGTGCCTGAGCACTCACGGGGCTGGTGCGATAGGCAGCCGTAGGCCCGTGGGCGCCAGGCTATCGGACATGGCTGTGGCTTGGCTTGGACCAGCAGAGGCCAAGAATCAGCCCTCTTCCGCTGCACGGTCTGCAAGGTCGGGGCCAGGATTTAGGAAGCCCCTTATATGTTGGTCCGTCAGGGTCTCCATCGGTGCTGGATGGTTTATTTGTGGAAGGGACGGCTGCGGAGAGCATGATGTCCACCACCAGCTGCTAGGCCCAACAGCCCTGATGGGAGTTCTGCACATGCTGGAGTCAGTGGAAGCCCTGTCCGTACCATGGGACAAATGTACCCATGATGTATCCAGTACTGCGGGCAAGGCGTGGTCTAGCCACGCTCAATCCTGTCTGTGTGCACAGAAAAACCCATGTCAGCACCAGGCTCCAGCCTGGGTTGCCGCCAGGCTCCAAACATGCTTAGAACATGGGCTTTCTCCATTCCCTGCGTATACGGCAACACAACCTCCTGTGAGAAACTGCCTCGACCCAGTCCAGTTCCACAGTGGCGTTCCTGTAGCCTAGACCGAAGCCAAGCCCAGGGGGCAGCCCGGTATTCAGAGCCAACTCCAGGTGTAGCCATGGGAGAGGGTTGAAGATGCTGTTTGCTTTTGTAGGAAATCTCAAACCCTTTTAGTTTTTCTTTTGAAATTTCCCAGGGGGAAGAAAAAATCAGTTTCTCCTCCCCTCCCCTCCTACCCCCCCCCCCCCTGAGAAACTGGAATTTTTGTGGGTTTTGAAAATCAGTTTTGATGGTTTAAGGCAAAAAAATTGGGGGTCTTGGGAAAGGGTTTCCCTTTTCTGAAACCGCGAACTTGTGCTGAAAGCTGTTGACAAACATTGAGTCTCTTTTCTGATGTCAGATTTTTGTAAAGGGAGGGTGGGATTTTGACCAGAAAGGAAATTTTTGTTTAATCAAATATTTCCACAGAGAAACAATAGCCTAATAATGAGGCCTTTCTCCCTGGCACCTGTCGGGTGTCTGTGCTGCAAGGCAAACCCCACAGCACAAGTCTCAGAGCCTGGATCCATTGCCTTGGCTCGCAGGGCTACGGGGCTAAAACGAAGAGTGTAGACATTCACACAAGGGCTGGAGCCTGGGCTCTGGAGGGTCTTGGAGCCCATGAGCGGGAATGTCTACACTGCTACTTTTAGCCCCGTAGTGCAAGCCCGAATCCTTTGGCCAGAGGCTCGCTGCTGTGGGTTTTTCTTTGCTGTGTGGACGCACCGTTAATGACATGGGGGGTCTGACCCAGGTTCAGCACAGTGTAGCTCTCTGCTCCCCTCCTAGCAGCTGGAGGTCGTAAACAGGTTTTTAGTATATGTCTACGCTTAATCTGCTACAGCTGCAAGGCTTTAGGTGTAGATACTCCCCGTCAGAGTAGGTAATCCACCTCCCAAGGAGGTGGCTGTTTAGTTCGGTCGGCAGAGCTACACTCTCCGGGATGGGCGGGGCAGGATTTTCACACCCTGGAGAGACATAGCTATGCTGGTATAAGTTCCCAGTGTAAACCTGCCCTTGGTCTGCTCTGGTCACCTGGCTAGCGAGCAGCTCCTGCTGTCCAGGCGGTAGAAGCTCCTCTTCTTTAAATCCGCAGGTGTGTGGTTCAGTCCCCATAGATGGCCCAATCAGGGGCCTGGTTCCAGGCACACGTCCAGTGCGAGTGCTCATGCACAGTATTGGCATGCAAGTCGTCTTCCGCGCCGCCTGCTCGCAGAGCACCTGTGTCCCTGCCGGCATCAGCCAGTCAAGGAACCCCTCCCAGTTCCGTGGTGCTGGTATCTCTGCTGGCCCTCTGCTTTCTGCCCTTCACCGCCCTCAGCGCCGTTCTAATTCCCCTCCCTAGGGGTCTCTCTTGCACCGTAGGAGGAGCTGGACTCCACCGACACCTCCGTGGTGATCAGCTCCTGCTCCTTGGCCGAGGCGCGCCTCCTGCTGGACAACTTCCTCAAGGCATCCATCGATAAGGTCAGGCAAAGGGCCTTCAAGTGGGGGTGCAGCTCTGTGGGGTGGGTCGCAGAACATGGGATCCCAGGAGGCCCCCTGTTAGCGTGGGATCACAATTGCTGCAGGTCAGGTTTGGAGCCAGGGCTATTTGGCTGCGCCTGGGGCATCCTTTGTGCATGGGTGAGGGAGACTGAGAGGCCTGCCTGGCCTGTGTGCTGCTGGACCCAGAGAGGGGAATGGGTTTGTGACGTTATTGATATCCTCTGGGACCATATAGATCATTGTTGCAACCAAGGTCCTGTAGTGGCACCCAGATCTTGTATAAGGGGGGTCAAATGGGGTGTCTAAGACAAGGTTATGGTTTACTGGTTATAATTATGCTGTCTATATGTGTGTATCAATTTTGTAGTTGAAGTTATGAATATTGGCTCTATACTGTCTGTATTTCAAACTTTGCTATGCTGCTGGGTGACATCCCAGACAAAATGGTGTTAGCTCTGCCTAGCCTGCTTGATGGCCCATTAAGGACCATCAGCTATACAATGGACCCATTGAGAGAAGGCAGATACACCTTGTAACTCAGCAAAGTATGCAGGGACTGGCCCATGTGACTCCAGACTCCATTTTGCTGTAATTTTCCACAATAAGAACAAAGGTGTTCTTACACCTGGAAAAGACTATATAAGGCGGATGCCTCATCTCCATCTGGTCTTCAATCCTGCTTCATACCTCTGAAGGAACTTTGCTACAAGCTGAAGCTTTGAACAAAGGACTGAGGACCCATCCCAGTGGGGGATGTATTCCAGAGACTTGATTTGAACCTGCAGTTTATTCTATTGCTGCTGCAAGCCTGAACCAAGAACTTTGCCATTACTGTATGTAATTGATTCCATTTAACCAATTCTAACTCTCCTCTCTATCTTTTTCCTTTTATGAATAAACCTTTAGATTCTAAAGGATTGGCAACAGCGTGATTTGTGAGTAAGATCTGATTTGTATATTGACCTGGGTCTGGGGCTTGGCCCTTTGGGATCAGGAGAACCTTTTTTCTTTTACTGCGGTATTGCTTTTCATAACCATTTGTCCCCATAACGAGTGGCACTGGTGGTAATACTGGGAAACTGGAGTGTCTAAGGAGACCGCTTGTGAGACTTGCAGTTAGCCAGTGGGGTGAGACCAAAGTCCTCCTAGTCTGGCTGGTTTGGTTTGCCTTAGAGGTGGAAAAAGCCCAGCCTTGGGCTGTAACTGCCCTATTTGAGCAATTTGTCCTGAGTTGGCACTCTCAGTTGGGTTCCGCCAGAACCGCATTGTCACAGGGGTACAAGCAGCAGCTGAGTGAGGCTGGTGTGGAACCTGCATCTGTGCCCAGGGACAGGGACTGAAGCCAGGAGCTGATTCCCCGTTCCACCCACTGGCCCGTCCTGTGTGCTGGACGGAAGGTAACCTCCTGCTCCCGCCAAACAGGGGCTGCAGGTGGCTCAGAAAGAAGCCCAGATTCGCCTGCTGGAAGGGCGCCTGAGACAAAGGGATGTGACCGGCTCCTCCCAGAACCATGTGATCCTGGATGCCCTGCGGGAGAAAGCGGAGTCCCACCCCGAGCTGCAGGCGCTCATCCACAACGTGCAGCAAGGTGGGTGCTGGGCTTTTCCCTCCTGGGGACCCCCGTGAGTACTGGGCATTGGCTGTCAAAGCAGCCGGCAGCGCTGATGTGGAGCCTGGGGCTGGCAGCAGCTGGGAAGGCTTGGGGTGTTTCCCTGCCCCTACAGATGGCACGTCTGCCCATTGGGACAGATGGAGCCCACCCCAGGGCTCTTGGCATTGCTCTGACCCTGTGGGCAGGAGTGATAGGCCCGCTTCTTCCAGACGTATCAGCCCACATGGTCACAGCCTGTCCAGCCGTGAGGATGCACTGATGGCGCTTTGGTGGCAAAGAGTTAATGATAGCAGGTCTGGGGGGTGGTCCCAAGGACCTAAAGGGCCACACGCTGATTGGCGACCGCCTGCTGGCTGGCTCTGATCGAACCAGCCCAGTGCGGTGCCCTCCCACCCTCTGTCACGTTGACGCACCCTTGTCGGCCGTTCCTTGTGCAGAGAACGGCTACGCCAGCACGGACGAGGAGATCTGGGAGTTCAGCCTGGCCTCGGAGGGGAGGTAAGCGCACCAGGGAGCGTGCAGTGTCCCAGCCTCGTGCGCCCCTGAGCGGCGGGATCTATGGAGGGAGGGGGGCACATCTCTGTGGCACTCATTGGCAAAGTAGACCCGTTAGAGCTTGGCAGCTAAATTCTCCAGGTTCTGTCTGCACCGAGCATGCTCCAGCCCCTCGGAGCTCCTACGTGGGACCCGACGGTGCACAGGCTACTCACACGCGATGACTGGCCATGCTCAAACCCAGGCGTGCAGGGGCTGTACAGAACTGTCCCAGTAATGGTTCCTCTTGAGGGCCAGGGGCAAGACGGAGCTGGGAGGGAAGAGGGCCCCGAAAGGGACCTGGGGATGGGCTGTACCTCGGGGAATGGGAGGAGGAACCGTAGCCGGGCTGGTGATAGGGTGTTATGGGGTGGGGGTGATGGGCAGTGGTTTCTTCCTTTAGCTTTAAGTTAAGCCTTAAAGGGGATCGGCCATTTAACCCTTTGTTTCCTACAGCTTCTCCCAGTCTTTCACCCTGAAGGGCTCGGCCAGCCAGGACGACTTCAAGTTCAAGGTCAGTTCGCAGCCACAGACAGGGCCATTTAACATCCAGATGTGGGGACTTTGGTCCATTGTACCCCCTCTCCCTTTGTGCTCACGGCTGGGCGGTGACCCTTGGCGGGAGTCTTCTCCATGGGCGGAATGTCTTGGGTCTGGAACTGAAATAGCCCGGGGTCTGGTCTCCTGGTGACGGCCGTGCCTGGCATGTTACTTTGGCCCTATAAATGGCTCCTTGAGTCGTAGAGCCCACTTTAAACCCCCAAATGCCACATCATTGAGCTGTACTGGGCTTCCCTGAATCCAGGCAAGGTGCCCTGGTGCTGTCTAGCCCTCCTCTGGGAGCAAATAAAACCCATGTGACGCCCTGGTGCTGTGCGCCCTTCCCAGAGGCTAATTGACTGGACCAGTCCCTCCATGTGCCAAATCCTCCTGGGAGAGCTGCTCCGGCACTCTGGGCCATACACGTTTCAGCCTTGCACAGGGGGTACTTCCTGTTGCCCTCATTAATGAGCTCATGAAACGTTAATGCTGGCAACCGGGGCCCAACTGAAAGGTTTCTCTAGATCTGCCACTGCTGGGTGCTTGGCCCCAGAGGCTTCTTGGAACTGAATGGCCAAGGGGCGCCAGCGTCTCAGACTCGCTCCACGTGCTACCCTCGGGGCAGTGAACTCCTCGCCTCTCAGCCCACCCCTCCCTGTGCCACGCCATAGGGGGAACCCAAGCTGTCAGGCCAGATGAAGGCTGTGTCGGCCGAGTGCCTGGGACCCACGTTGGACATCTCCACCAAAAACATCACCAATTCCTTGGTGTCCCTCATGGAGATCAAGGAAGACGGGATCGGCTTTTCCATCCGGGATTCCTACTACAAGGATAAGGTCTCCCGCACCATCAGCCTGCCCACCCGTGGCAGCACCTTGTAAGCCCTGGCAAGCATGGTCCCCACGTGCTTACAGGCCCTTGGGGGAAGAGGTGGGCTGGGCCATCGTATTCTGCCCATGGAGCCTTGAGTCTGGACTCCTCTCGGTCGAGCCAGCCTGTCCCAGCATGCAGTGGTGGGGCCAGCTTGCTCTGCCATCTTGGATTGCCAGTGTCCACAAACTGCCCGTCGGGGGGACGGGGCCTGGGGAAGGCGGGCACAAACCGGGTTCTGCTGTCGGACAGAGTTGGGCGTCCAGTCTCCACAGCCCTCTTATCGAAGGCACGGAGCTGCCTTCTCCAGCAGCAGTCTCGGTGATGAAGCCAACAGGACCTGCGCTCACAGCGCAAACCCTTAGCTGGGGCCGCTGGCCTGGCCTTGGGCCCTGCCGGGGCCTGATCCAGCCCGCTGGACCCCTGGCTCGGGAGGTGGATCTGTGCGCTGCCCCAGGGCTCTCGGCTCGCTTGCTCTGGGGTAGGCCTGTTCAGTGCTGAAGGGCCCTGGCCCCAAGGAAGGGCGATTGCTGATCAGGTCTTGCTCTGTTCCAGCCCTAGGCAGTCCCGTGGCTCGGACACCTCGCCTCTGACCCGGAGGAAATCCTATGACCGGGGGCAGCCTGCCAGGTGAGTGGGAAGAGGCTGGAGAGCACATGGGCCTAGCTCCCCATAGGGGACCGGCCTGTGCACTCGGCTTTGCCCAGGCACGACGCTGGGTGCTGGATCCAGCTGTGCCATAGAATCATAGAATATCAGGGTTGGAAAGGACCTCAGGAGGTCGTCTAGTCCAACCCCCTGCTCAAAGCAGCACCAATCCCCAACTAAAGCATCCCAGCCAGGGCTTTGTCAAGCCGGACCTTAAAAACCCCCAAGGAAGGAGATTCCACCACCTCCCTAGGGAACCCATTTCAGTGCTTCACCACCCTCCTAGTGAAATCGTTTTTCCTAATATCCAACCTAGACCTCCGTCACTGCAACTTGAGACCATTACTCCTCATTCTGTCATTTGCCAAGCTCCATCCTCTTTGGAACCCCCCTTCAGGTAGTTGAAGGCTGCTATCAAATCCCCCCATACTCTTCTCTTCTGCAGACTAAACAAGCCCAGTTCCCTTAGCCTCTCCTCATAAGTCATGTACCCCAGCTCCCTAATCATTTCTGTTGCCCTCTGCTGGACTCTCTCCAATATGTCCACATTCTTTCTGTAGCGGGGGGCCCAAAACTGGATGCAATACTCCAGATGTGACTCACCAGTGCCGAATAGAGGGGAATAATCACTTCACCATGGGCTGGCACTGCAGGCCTCCCTGTGCTGAGTGGAGGTGCGGGGCAGGGGGTAGATCCCCGGACCAGGCTTGTGATCATGGGTCTCTTTCTGAACACCCCGGCTCAGGACTTCGGACGTTGGCTTCACGCCTCCCTCGTCCCCTCCCACCAGGCCGCGCAATGACCGCAACGTCTTCTCCCGCCTCACCAGCAACCAGAGCCAGGGCTTCGCGCTGGACAAGTAAGAGCCTCGCGGGGCAAGGAGCGGGTAGGGGGGTGAAGCTCCAGGGAGCCCAGCCCCAAGAGCAGTGAATGGCAGACGGTGACTCCCATGGCTGTCCCCAGGTACCGTCCCCGCTCTGCCTCGGGCCCGGCAGTCCCAGCTGGAGTCAGCCCCAGGCTCCTGCCGAGCTCGTGAAGCGACCAGGGCGAAGGCAGAGAGCTGCGATACCGGTGCAGTAGAACTTCACATGGGGCAGCATCTCCCTGGGCAGGGGCCCTATGCCAGACCTGTCTATAACCCCATTGATATGGAGGGGGGGTCTTTGGTCCCCCTCTACTGGCTGGACCTTGTCTCGGGGCTGCCCCTGAGCTGCCAAGCCTGGGCCTTTAGCTCAGGCAGAAGCAGCTGCTGTTGAGAGCCTGGGGTGGCAGATGCCCTCCCTGTAGATGATCCAGCTGGAGGCTCGTCGTAACATTGCACTGCTAGAGCCCTCAGAACAGGCCTGAAGCGGTGCCCTGGCCTTTAGCGTTGTGTGCGCACACGTGGCAGTGCCCGGTTCCCCGCTGGGCCCGTGGGGATTCCCTGGGGGGCTGGGGCTGTCACAAGCCCCACTAGCGGCCCCGGGCTCTTTAGCTCCTGCTCGTAGCTCTGGAGGGCCCCGGTTCAGGCCCCAGTGTGTTGGCCAAGATGGCGGCTGTCACACTGGCTGCTGGCAGAGGAGAATTTCACCCGCAGGGACGCTGCTGGGTGGGTTTGGCTGCAGTTATAAAGCGGGTGAGGTGGGTCCAGGGGGCTGCTAGCTGAGGACACTAAGCCGCCATCCCGTCCCCAGCGAAGCATGGGGCTCGTCGGCACTGGGCTTGGCAGGGGTCCCCAGGCGGTGGGGAAGCCATTTCCCAGTCAGCCCTACCCCGGTTCTGTGTGGCACTGGCTGTGCCATCGCACCTGCCCCTTCTGGGCCCTGCTCCCTCTCCCACTGTGCTCTGTGGGGAGATGCCGGCTGCTCACAGGTCCCGGTCCCCCTCAGGAGGTGACATGGCTGCTCTCGGTGGGGCGAGCTTTCTGCCAGGGGCCCGTAGGTGCTCCGATTGCTCCTGGTGCCAGGGGCTGTGACCCTTCGGAGGTGGGGTGGGGGTGCTCTCCAGTGGCAGCCTTTGGTTTCTACGGAGGAACGAGCCCACCTTAGGACTGCCTTTGACCGTCACGGGCCAGCCTCTGCACGGGTGCAAATTGGCCTAGCTGCCGTGGGGGCAGCAGAGCGGCTTTGATTTACAGCTCCCGAGGACCTGGCCCTATGGTAGCAGCCACCTCCCATCTGCCTCCCTGCAGAATCCCAGTTTGGCGGCGATGTTCTAACCTGGGGGAGCCCATGGCGCTGCCTGCAGCTCAGGACCAGCCCCTGGTCCCCATCCCGCCTGCTATCAGACCGCACGATAGCGCAGAGCCGGACCGTGTCAGAACGCCCCAGCTGTACCCCAAAACCAGGAGTGCGGAACCTGAGGGGCTAGGTTGGATGGCTGGTGGGAGTGATGAGACGGGGGGTTCCATGGGAAGATTAAATGAAGACTGGATGCAGGAATCCCCGGGCGAGGCCTCAGGCGTGCACTGTACTGGTCAGACTGGGTGATTGTAACAGTCCCTTCTGGCTGAATGACTCCAGTCCAGCCTGAAAGATCTTGTGTCCGAGCCACGTATCCCTTCCTGCTCCTCTGCCCCTTTCCTCTCTGGTTTTCTGTGTCCGCTCCTCCCTCTCTACCCCGCTAGCTTGGATGCAATAACAACACTCCACTCTCTGACTCCGCTGCTGCCTCTCTCATCCGGGATTTTTTCTCCCGTAATCCTGCTAATTTTCTGTCCCTAGGTCTGACGACAGCGATTCCTCTGTCTCGGAGGTGCTGAGGTACATACAACTTTCTATTGATTAGAACTCTCCTGCTTCTCGCATTTCCCTCCCCCTGCCCTGCATGCTGAATCCGTGCTGGCCAAACTCTGGGCCTTGCTTCTTTGCTAAATCTATTGGGACTCTGTCCTGGTGCTGCTCTTGCTCGCTGTGTGTCCCTCTTTCCTTCTCTCTGCTTCCCCGCATAGCCCTGGCATGCCGTGTCCGGCTGTGGAAGTCCCTTTCTGCCTCTGGTCTCCAGTGCCTTAAGGTCTGAGCCATCGTCTTGAAATGCAGTGCTGGGGGTTTAAGCGGATAGCGTACGGTGCTTTCACTGAATGGGGACAGCTGCATGCTCTATTCTGCCTCGAGGGCGGGGCGGGTAGTGATGATATCTTGCGCTGTGTCTGGCCTAGCTGCAAGAGGCAGGGCAGGCCAGCTGTTGGAGCCGGTGGATGCTTGGAGGGTCCAGACTATGATGCTTTTTGTGTGTGTGTGTGTGTGTGTCTTCTCTCGCACCTTCAGTTCAGACATCTCCAAGCACTTGACAAACGTGGCTTCAGCCTCCCAGCACCCATGGCGAGGCTGGTCAGGATTGTTATCCCTGTCTTGTGCCTCGGTTTCCCCATCTGCAAAGAGTAAACACCTGGGGTGCAGCCTCTTGGCACCGAGGATCCTGTGGCTGCTGATGGGGCCTGTGCAGCCTCCCAGATATATTAGAGCAGCCTTGGGGTTGCTCTAACTCACTGCAACCTCCCAAAGGGCTGCTTGCCAGCTATGCCACACCCAGAGTTCCCCTAATGGGGTGTGCTAAGGCCCTGGCTCTGCCCCCAGCATGCCTGGGTTTGCAACACGAGCCACATAGAACCAGTTACGCTAGCTCAAGGCAGTGTCTGTGCCAGGACAACTCTCCTTCCCCCATTCCCTGCACATCAAAAGGGCCAGGCTGGCAGAGGAGCATCTCCCCACTGGCCTTTGGGTGCCTATTTGAGACACCGTGGGCCTGACTCTGACACCCTGAGCACCATCAGCTGGAGTAGTGGGTGCTCAGCGCCCCTCAAAAAATCCATTCCAACCATGCCACAAATGTGCCGTGTGACCCTGGGCTAGCCCTTTCCCCTCCCTTTGCCTCATTGTCCCCACCTGTAATCCAACCCTGCTGAGAGGAGGGGAGGTGCTTAGAGATCCTGGCTGGGAAGCTGCTTTGGGGCTATCAACCCTCTCCATGATGGGCTCTTCCACCTGGGCTCTTTCCTCAGGGGTGTCGATTCTCATGTGCTCAGCGCTCTAGAACCTCCCTCTGAACTCTGCTCACAGCCCCATTGGCTGTTGCTGGGGCAAAGCCTAGAACTGGTTTGAGACAGGATTGTCTCCTGGCCAGGGAGCCAGGATTCCTGGGTTCTCTCCCTGTTCTCAGGGGGATTGAGAACTCCTGGGCTCCGTTCCCAGCTCTGCCATTGATTCGATTGTGACCTGTTAAAAATCCCTTCCCCATCTGCCAAAACAGGGTGAAGCTCATTGCAAAACCGGAGTGGGTCAGATGGAGAGAGGGCGCTTCCCCCCCCGCTGGCCACGGGGTGGTGCCCTTATGCCCCACACAGCACAGCTGGAGCAGGGCCCCAGTTTGTTCAAGCCTGGAGGTTCTGGGGGTTGGGTCCGGAGCCAGCCTGTCCCTGCTAGTCTCTGACTCCACAGGGGATGGGGCAGCGTGTGCCATGCAGCAGCCTGGACTCTGTTGGCTTCGGGATCTTGCCTGGATGGGGCACAGGGGCCACCCACAGCTCTCACGGCGGGAGGGGGGTAGCTCATCTGTGCCAGCAGCGAGATGGCCAGGGGGTGAAGCCCGTTTCCTTTCCAAGCCCCTGCCCCAAGCCAAGGCAGGGTCTGCACGAGTCTCTGAGCCCTTCGCACCAACGGGGTGTGACCTGCCCCCGGGGGGCCTGTCTGGGGAGCAGGCTGCCCGGCAGCTTCTGTCTGTGGTTTGCTTTGCTCCGGAGTCCCACTAGCAGGCCCTGGCAGCCTCGTGGGGCGGGATCTGGCTTCGTCCTGGGTCACCCAGCCAGCGCCCTTCTGCTGACGCCCTTGCTCTCTCTCTCCCACGGAAAGGGCCTCATTAACCCCGTGGGCGGTGCCAGGAGCGCCCGGACAGCCCCGCTGCAGTGCATCTCCGTGGCGGAAGGACACTCCAAGCCCGTTCTCCGCGTGGACGCCACCAACGAGCTGCTCTTCTCCGGATCCAAAGGTGCGCGCCTCAGGGGCGGGCCGGCTGCTGAGCTCTGGGTGTGATCATTGGGGAGTGAGCCTGTTACCCAGGGGAGGGGCTGAGCCACCCCAAACTGCGGGGGCAGGACAGGAGCCTCTTGCTCAGACGGCACCCGCCTGCCTGAAAGCCACAACGGGCCGGTGCAGTTCTGGGTCCCCCCAGCAGAGGGCAGCAATGCTGCACGAGTCATTAGGCTGAACAGCTGTGTGGTGACATCCCTGAAGCGAGTTGTTGGGGCCTCTGCCCGGTTCCTAGTGGCTGGATGTTCACCTCGCACCTGGCACTAATAGACCCTCCCCCCGTTGGCAGGTCTGGCGGAGGTGCCAGAGGCTGGATGGGCCACAGGGACTGAGCTCCCCTGGGGCACTCGTGGGAGCAGGGAGAGGCGGGGGAGAGGGAGGGAGGAAGCCATGGGGATCCTTTGCTGAGGACAGGAAGGGTGCCGCAGTGTCATGTGCTCCTGCCTCCTCCCGCAGACCGGAGCTGCAAAATGTGGAACCTGGTGACGGGCCAGGATATCGCCTCACTAAAGGGCCACCCCAATAATGTGGTGTCCATCAAGTACTGCAGCCACTCAGGGTTGGTCTTCACTGTCTCCACCTCCTACATCAAGGTGTGGGATATCCGGGATTCGGCCAAGTGCATCCGCACCCTCACGTAAGTACCTGACGCACCGAGGCTGCCCTGTGGGCCTGGCCAAGCTCGACGCGCTGTCCTGCCAGCTTTCTGCACTCAGGGCAGCATTGCAAAGGCCAAGTGGCCGGGTTGGTCTGCAGGGCTGAGTCTAGGAATGCTGCAATGCTGGTCGTTCTAGCCTGGCCTGGCTCGTGGAAGCTCCGTGGCTTGGTGCTCTGCTCTCAGGGAAGTTGCTCCTCTCGTCTGTTTCAGGGGGCACCGTGCACCCTACAGTTGCTTTGATCAGGGATGGGTAATGACCCATCTGCAGCTGCCAGCGCCGTTTCCAGACCTCAGCGAAACAGCCCCTCTCTCTGGTGCCCAGCCACAGATTGAGACTTCTCTTTTAGGCTTCCCCAATCTGACTGGCGGGAACAGGAGCGGCGCCAGGGTTTTTGGCGCCCTAGATGGGAGTCCTTCTGTGCTCCCGGTCGTCGTCGGCAATTCAGCGGTGGGGGGGTCCTTCTGTGCTCCCGGTCGTCGGCGGCAATTCAGCGGTGGGGGGGTCCTTCCGTGCTCCCGGTCGTCGTCGGCAATTCAGCGGTGGGGGGGTCCTTCCACGCTCCCGGTCTTCGGGTCACTTCGGCGGCGGGTCCTGGAGCAAGTGAAGGACCCGCTGCAGAATTGCCGCCGAACACCCGGAGCGCGGAAGGACCCCCCACCGCCGAATTGCCGCCCCTCCCCCCCGCCCCCCCCCCAAATCCTGGTGCGGTCACCTAAATGGAAGCGCCGGCCCTGGGCGGGAACATGCCTGGGCTGCCTGTCAACATCAACTCCAGGCCAGGGATGGGGTTTGTGTCGCTCCGCCCTGGGCGTGGAGCTGGCATGCCTGCTGGTACGGGTCTGGCTGGCTGCGCGGCAAGGCACCTCCCTTGGGTGCCGAAAGCTGCTGCCTGGGTCACCCTTGCTGTGCCGTTGCTCCCGGCTTGAGGGGACGTGGGGCTGAGCGGGGGGGGTCTCATCCTGGCACCACTGGCACTGCATATGGCCAGGAAGTGGCGTTGCTTCCCCCTATAGATGGCTGGGGACAGACGCTGTCCAGCCTTCTAATCAGTCCACAATGGGCTAGATCTTCCATTCCACATTGTGTAAATTGCCCCCTCCCTCCCCCGAGGGTCTCTGCCTTGAGGCTCACCTGTTTGTCTCTTTGGCTTAGCTCTTCAGGTCAGGTGATCTCTGGGGACGCCTGTGCTGGGACCACCACCCGCACCATCGCCAGCGTGCAGGGGGAGCACCAGATCAACCAGATCACACTCAACCCCACTGGCACCATGCTCTACGCTGCCGCCGGGAACTCTGTCCACATCTGGGAGCTCAACAGGTCTGGGCGGGGCTAACTCGGGCCCCCAGGCAGGGGCAGCTCTTGTGGGGAGGCAGACGGGTGCTGCGTAGGCAGAGGGAGCAGTCGTTCTGGGCTGAGCGGGGGCCCGCTCCCTCCCGGCTGGAAGCTGTGTTATTGAGGCAGGGGCGGATTTGGACTGGCACCGGAGGAAGCTGCACTGGCACAAACCCCAGCGTGGAGCAGCTTAGCTTGTTTGTCTTGGGCTTTGCACTACATCAGAATGATCTGGACAAATTGGAGAAATGGGCTGAGGTAAACAGGATGAAGTTTAACAAAGACAAATGCAAAGTGCTCCACTTAGGAAGGAAAAATCAGTTTCACACATACAGAATGGGAAGAGACTGTCTAGGAAGGAGTACGGCAGAAAGGGATCTAGGGGTTATAGTGGACCACAAGCTAAATAGGAGTCAACTGTGTGATGCTGTTGCAAAAAAAGCAAACATGATTCTGGGATGTATTAACAGGTGTGTTGTGAGCAAGACACGAGAAGTCATTCTTCCGCTCTACTCTGCTCTGGTTAGGCCTCAGCTGGAGTATTGTGTCCAGTTCTGGGCACCGCATTTTAAAAAAGATGTGGAGAAATTGGAAAGGGTCCAGAGAAGAGCAACAAGAATGATTAAAGGTCTTGAGAACATGACCTATGAAGGAAGGCTGAAAGAATTGGGATTGTTTAGTTTGGAAAAGAGAAGACTGAGAGGGGACATGATAGCAGTTTTCAGGTATTTAAAAGGGTGTCATAAGGAGGAGGGAGAAAACTTGTTCACCTTAGCCTCTAAGGATAGAACCAGAAGCAATGGGCTTAAACTGCAGCAAGGGAGGTTTAGGTTGGACATTAGGAAAAAGTCCCTAACTGTCAGGGTGGTTAAACACTGGAATAAATTGCCTAGGGAGGTTGTGGAATCTCCATCTCTGGAGATATTTAAGAGTAGGTTAGATAACTGTCTATCAAGGATGGTCTAGGCAATATTTGGTCCTGCCATGAGGGCAGGGAACTGGACTCGATGACCTCTCGAGGTCCCTTCCAGTCCTAGAATCTATGAATCAGCACCAGCAGCTGCTGATCACACCCAAGGGTGGCTGAAAGTAGGACCCAGCGCTCCTCTCCCAGCTGCAGCCCTTAGGGCAGGGGTGGGGAACCTTTTCTCTGTCACTGGCCATTGACCCACAGGAAAAATCAATCACGGGCCACTTACCTGCCAGGAGGGCGTGGAGGCTTGGTGCTTCCCCTGCAGCGGGTGGTGGGAGAGGGCGCCACGGGCCAGATGAAATTAACTAAGGGGCTGGATCCAGCCTGCGGGCCGTAGCTTTCCCCGCCCCTGCCTTAGGAGATCGGTGGACAAGCCGGTCACCCCCTGACACCGCATCTGAGCCCAGCTCCCTGCCCCTAGCCCAAGGCCACAGTCACGGCCCATGGTGCTGAGGGATGTGGTATCCCCGAGATTGCTCCGTGCTCTGCGCCCCGGAGCCCGAGGTCCCCACTTCTGCTTGGGATGGTGGAGAGGGGCCTGGGGCTGGGAGGGTCCCTGCTGGGAGCCTTGGAGACTGGGCCAGCGAAGGGCCTGCAGGAACGAGCGCCTCCTGCTGAGCGCACCCCAGACCCTGACGCCCCGGGCTCCTGCTTGTAGGTTGCAGCCTATCGGGAAGCTGACCGGCCACATCAGGCCTGTGATGTGTCTCACTGTGAACCAGACTGCGAGCAACCATGACCTGGTCGTCACCGGCTCCAAGGATCACTACGTCAAGGTACCCTGGGACCCTCCCTCCCTCCCGCTCACAGGCAGCACAAGGGGCCTTTGAGCCCAGGAACCGCTGCTTGTGCCAGCCCTCCCCACCCCCATGCATAGCCGTTCTCCCGGAGGTGCCAGCTACAGGGGCTCGCTGCCCACCAAAGGCCTGGCGAGGAGGGGACATGCTGGGTGGTTTTGTCCAGAGCGCCCAGCGTCGGCCTAACTCCGCTCCCATGGGGGGCGGGAAGGAGCCGTTCTGTTGATCTCAGCGGGCGCAGAGGGAGGCCAGTACTGAGCACATTTGCAAATGCCACCAGGGTCTGAGAAATGCCATGAGCCCCCCAGCGCTCGTGGCCTGAAGGACCTGGTGGCTTTGCAGCTGGCCAGCGTTCCTGTCCCCACACCTGCCAGGTGTGTCTGTGGGTCACGGGGAGCAGGGTCTGTGCACTGCCCCTAAGAGCGTCCTGGAACCCAGATCTGGGAAATGATGGAGGAGCTGCCATGTCTCAAAGTGCTGGGCAGCTCGGCAGCCGTGGAGACCAGAATTCCAGGTGCCCGGCCCAGGCCTCCCCTCCGCACCCCCCGCTTCCTCCTGATGCCTCACACGTGGAAAGTGGAACCCACCTCCTCCTGCCCTCTGTGGCCTCTGCTGAACCTGCTGCCAAGGAGGCTATTTTGTCTTTGCAACGTGGCCCCTGCCAGCCGGACGCTGAGCTGCGTCCGCACGTTGGCCACCAAATCATTGGAGGAGGTGGAGATTTCCAGTCCCAGCTGAGCCGGGCGAGGTTCGAACCTGCGACCTGTATCTCAGCCCTAGTGCTGAGCCATCGTGTCCCCACATGGCCTCTGCCCAAGGATCCCAGCGTGGCGTAAGCAGGCAGAACCCTGCCGCTGCCAATCCATCCCTGTCTCATTTCACTGGGCCGTGGCTCAGCATCCCAGTGATAGCTGTGTGGTCGGACGCTCTCGCCATCCCCCTGCCTTGCTGAAAGGGCTGTTGCTGGCCTAATGACCTGAGAGCGACTGGTCTCCTTTGCCACCGGGGTTCACAGCAGCTGCCCTCCGGGCTGTTGCCTTGCAGATGTTTGACATTGCGGACAGCGTGGTGGGGAACGTCGGCCC
The DNA here is from genome assembly GCF_027887155.1 of Malaclemys terrapin pileata. NCBI lineage: Eukaryota > Metazoa > Chordata > Testudines > Emydidae > Malaclemys > Malaclemys terrapin. Next base: position 20,614,892 of record NC_071508.1, on the reverse strand, counting down.
CACCCATAACTTCGAGCCCCCGCACTACGACGGCATCGAGTGTCTGGCCATCCAGGGCGACGTGCTCTTCAGCGGCTCCGGGGACAACGGGATCAAGAAGTGGGACCTGCAGCAGCAGGAGCTCCTCCAGGTACGGAGGGGGACGAGCAGGAAGGCCCTGCTGCTGGGCGGGGGGCAGAGAGATGGGCTAGACCCGCAGCGTGCCGTTTCGAGGGCCAGTGCCAGGGTCTGGAGCGAGGACTTAGAACCTGCTGGAGAGTCGCTGTCCAGTCTGGAGCGTGCTCCCGCCATCCTGGGGGCAGAGGATCAGACAGCAGACACAAGGACCCCATCCCTACGTTGCACATGGGGCCTCCAGGCAATGGAAGAGCCCCGGGGGTTGCAAACGACAGTGGCTGGCAGGGTGGGTCCCGAAGGCAGTTTACAGCCGTGGGCAATGCACGGTAGCCAGTTCTATAGGGCTGGGCCCCACCTGCTGCGGTTAAAGGGCTCAGTGGCCTATGGGGAATGGGGACAGGTTGGTCTGGGGGTAGATAGCGCTCGGCGGTGTCCCTATTTCTGACCCCGGTGAGTGTGGCTGTCTGGTCTCCGGGCGCCACAGGCCGCGGTGCCTGGCTCTCCAGGTCAGTGGTGACGCGCTGCAGTGCGGGGATGGCCTCCGGTGGGTCTGGGATAGAGCAGCAGCCGAAGGGGGCGTGCAGGCCGGTGCTGGGAGGCAGGAGGTCTGGCTCTGCCATGAGACTTGGCTAACATTTCAGAGGCCTCCAGTTATTTTTTTTTTTTTTTTTTTTTAGTGGTGGGGGGCTCTGTTTTGGAGAACCTACCATGTGCCCGCCCGGGGCTGGGTTGTTCAGAGGAGCTGGGCACTGTGGGAGTCAAGGGGAGCAGTGGGGGTTCTGCCCCTCTGAAAATGGGGTGGTCGGGGTGTCCCCCAAAATGGAGCTGCCCAGAGCTAGTCACCATTTGTGGCTGTGTGACCCTCCCCCACAGTCTCTCCCCTATGAAATGAGGCTAATGCTCATTTTTCTTCCCACTGGAGCGCTGAGGATTGATGGCAGACAAATAATTAGAGAGATGGGGGGTGGGGGGGAATCTCTTTTATTGGACCAGATCCTGTGGGTGGAAGGGACAAGCTTTCAAGCCCCACCCTGGAAGAAGAGCTGAGTTTGCAGACTTGTCCCTTCCCCCCCCCCCCCCCCCCTGAAATTGGTCCAATCAAAGAGATTCTCTCCCCCATCTTGTGTGTCTCGTATCCTGGTTGCCAGCTCGGCTTGGATTGATTAGAGCTTGGAGATCCCCTGGTCAATCCCAATGAGCAATTGTCTCCTGGGGCGGAGCCCTCTTCTCTCCTGCTGAGCTGCTTCTGTAGCTCACCAGAGTCCCCTTGTCTTGAATTCAAATCCTCGGCTGCTGCTTGATGAGAAATCGAGCGGAGCTTAAAAATTCCAGCTCTCAGCCACGGTACAGATGTGGGGGGTTTGTCTCAGCCCATTACAGAGCCAGCAGCCAGCTGCAAACCCAGCATCTGGCTCTGGCTGCTGGCCTGACCCTGCCCTGGAGCTCAGGGGGCAGTTTGGGTCTTGATGGCCCCGGCTGGCAGCGTGGATCGTGGGCGCTCACTGGCTCTGCCCTGTCTCTGTGCCTGCCAGCAAATCCCCAGCGCGCACAAGGACTGGGTCTGTGCCCTGGCCTTCGTCCCCGGCCGCCCCATGCTGCTGAGCGCCTGCCGCGGGGGCGTGGTGAAGGTCTGGAACATGGAGAACTTCTCGCCCGTTGGGGAGATCAAGGGCCACGACAGCCCCATCAATGCCATCTGCACCAATTCCAAGCACATATTCACTGCTTCCAGGTGAGGGCAGTGGGTAGGGCTAGGCCCCTGCGGCATGGGAGAGGGAGGTCTGACCCTCAACTCCCCCCAGTGCAGCAGAGCTGCAGGAGCTCTCCAAACCCACTGTTGCTCCCCCCATGTGGCAGGGCCTGGAATGGCACTGGGAGCGAGGGATGGGAACAGCGCCGGAGCCAGGCTGCAGGCGGTTTGGTGTGGGGCAGCAGTCGGCTGCAGGGCCCCCAACCCCTCCCCATCTAGCCTCTCCTCTCCTCCATCTCTCAGCCATTGTTAGGTCGCCCCACAGTGAGGCTCTTCTGCCCCATCCAGTTATGCCAAGCGCTGGTCCTGCCCTGCCCCGCCATGCTTTTGGGATGCTCTTGCCAGCTCCTTTGATGTGCCGGGACTAGCCAGACCTGGTGCTGCTGGCCCTGCCACCCTCAGCGCAGAGAACGGACTTCCTGCCAACCGGGCACCAGCTCCTCCTCGACGGCACCTTGTGCATCTCCAATGAGAGCACCACCGCCCCCTCCTTCCGCTCCCCGGCCCCTGTGCACAGCCCTGGCCCCCAGAGTGGGTCCCCGGGTTCACAATGTCTCTGGCACCGTCTCTGATCTAATCTTTTCCGACCATGTCCCTTTTCTCCTTCCCTTTCTCTTCCCCCACCCCCCCCTCCACCCTCTGTTTCTCTCTGTGCCGCAGTGACTGCCAGGTAAAGCTATGGACTTACGTGCCTGGGCTCACCCCCTGCCTTCCTCACCACGTCCTTGCCATAAAGGGGCATGCCACTAGCCTGCCTTGACCCTCCTCCTCCTCCTCCTCTCTCTGGCTCTCACCCCCTCTGGCTCTCTCTCCTTTTCTTTCTCTGTCTCTTCTCTCTCCGCTCTGGTCTCAGCTGCTTCTTAACAGTATGAGATTCTTTTGGATTTTCCCCCCATGTAGAGCTCTTTGCAAGAGGAGACTGTCCTCTTGCCTGCCCCCCCCCCTCCCAGTCCCCCAGGTGATTGGATCCAGCGGCCAGCTCGGGGCTGCATGGGGTTTGCCCATCTGACTACTGCTCCTCCTGGGCCACTGCTGGGGGGATCCCCGCCCCATCCCCCACTGCGTCACTGGCCACTGCCAGTGAGGTGCCACTGGCTGAGCCTGCGCTCTGGTAGAGTGCCCCGTTACTGGCGCTCTGGGGGATTATCCCGCTGGCGGGCAGCTGGGCGCATCTGCTCCCTCCTTGCGCCGGTGCCCGCCCGCTTGGGGCACAGCGGCCTTGCTCTCCTGGGCTGCAGCGTGATGCATTTGGGGGCGGGGGAGTTGGGGGCAGGGCGTGGCCTGTAGCTGATTGTACTCGCTGTGCTGCCTCTTCCAGCTGGGGCAGGGGCAGCCCCCGGCCTCACTTCCTCTCTCTCTTCCTTCCCCAGCGACCTGACAGTGAAGCTCTGGAGCTGGAGAAGATTGCTGAACGGCCCGACCTAGGCACTGGAAAGGCCGGAGCCAGGGGGACTGTCAGGCTCCCTGGCGTGCCCAGGCCCCAGCCCCTCTCCCTGGCTGTGAAGAGCTGGGAGCGGCCTGGCCTGTGTGTGCTCCAGTTTCCAGGACTCTGGGGTGACGGCGTCTCAGCTGGGGCTTTGTGAACTGCCCGCTTCCACGGCTAGGGGGCGTCGTTCCCGTCCAGCCCCACGCTGGGTTTCCATGATGCAGAGGGCTTTCTGCTGACCAGGGCGTGGCCAGGCAGTGCTTCGGGACATGGCCTTGCCATGGGAGGCCCCCAAGCTGAGAGACTCAACGGGATCATTCCAATCTGTCCCGCAGCCCGTTCAGCAGCCCCAGATCCTGGATGTGCGAGAGGGATCCTGCCAGCTGCATCCTGCTGCTGGCCTCTGCTCCTCCTGGGTGCCTGGGGTCTCATTCCTTCTGCAAGCGGGTGCAGGCCCCTCTCCACGCTTCGTCGTGCAGCAGAGCTGGGATCTGCCGGCCGGTACCGAAATACGGAGAGGGCTTGTGTGCTGCCGACCCCAGCCTAGCACCAGCAGGGTGCATGGAGCCCCGTTCGCAGCACTGGCTGCGGTACCATCCTGGAGCTGGGACTCACTCTGTCCCATCTGCTACCATGTGTGCTGCAGGGGCAGGGCTGACTAAGGTCTAGCACCCTACGGCTCACCCCTTTCAGGCCCCCAATTAGCGGTTAGCACCGTAGAGCCAGAGTGCTAGCCCGGTTCCCACTAATCACTGGTGACAGGGCACAGTGTCCACTTCAGAAGCTGACTCCTTTAGCCCCCAAAGCCTTGAGGGAAGCCTGTGGTTCCGACAGGTCCCATCCCTTATGCTCCTCAGGACACAGTAGTAACCCCCCTTCTGAGGGCCCTGTTCTGCAGCCCTTATGTTGGGCAGGGCCGTGGGCCTGCAGCAGGAGACTGCTTGGCAGCGCTCCCCAGCATAAGGGTTACAGACCTGGGGCCGCACTACTCGGAAGGTGGAGTCTCATGAGCAACGGGGTGTCCCAGCACTGACTCTCTTCCAGGATCCTGTTTCCTTCCTGGTCCTTTACACTCAGCCCTTCCACCTCCCGCTGACCCCCATTTCAGGTACGATCCCCCAAAGAGCACAAGGGTCAGTTTTTTCTCTGAGCTGACAGCGTCTCCCATGCCACCACCCACTTCAGCCCTAGAAACAAAGTCACTTGCTTTAAGATTCCAAGGCAAAGTTTCTCTCTGGCCAGAGCTGGGTTGTGGGACCCAGGGGAGTAGGACAAATGGCCTTCATCGGTGGCCTCTTCAAAGGCAGTGGGCCATTGGCACTGGGACTGACCCAGAGCGGGGCTCGTTCCACCCCTCCCTGCCATACCCCAAAGTTCCACCCCGCGATTCTTCTGGTGCCCAGCCCTGCAACTCTTAGCTGAATTGTCCCATGCCTCACCCTGTTCGTCCAGGGGCTCCTCCACCTTCCACTACAGCCCTGCTTTACCCTGGGACAATGCCCAGCCTGGGGTGTAGTCTGTCTGCATGATCCCCACCAGGCACTGGCAGGAGCACTGCTTTACATTAAGGTTCTTTTGGTGATGGGCTAACCTTACCCCTGTCCTGCATTTCCAGTGTGAACAGCTGTAGATGGAAACCCAGACAGTAGAGATGGAGCAGGACTAACCGTGGTCACTTTGTCTAGCCCTCACCCTGTGTCTATACTATAGAAGTGTTGCAAACAGCAGGTGCATTTTCCTGCCCGGATAGGATTTTGGAGATGTTAACGCTTGCTACGGCTTTCTCGCTGTATGGGTTGTGGGATCCATTGGAGCAGTCTGTGTTCAGGAGAAGATGTGTAGATCTTTTATACCCTGATGTATTACTGTAATTACAATTATTTAATCAATAAAATGAATAAAAGCATTAAGTACATCAAAAAACATCAAAATGAAACAGACGATTGCTATGTACAGGGTGGGAGATTGCATGTGAGTGATGTTCGTCCATCGTTATCGATGAAGACCTCAACCACTCATTCTTTCGATGACCGGGCTCTGTACGTCTGAAGATGACTGATCAGTCCTATTCGGGCGTGGAACGTCCTGTCACACGTCGGGCAGACAAGTAATGGCACTGTCGATGATGTACAAGCAGCTCTGGACTTGCGCAGCTCACGCTTTTTTTCAGCCTCAGCAATTCGCCTCGCCTCAGAGGTATTACTGCCTGTGTGAATGAATGTATAGCCACAGCCTGACTGGGACAGCTGTCCTTCATTAGCAAGGCGAGTTTCGCTAAGGGCTGCAATGTCAATGTTGTAGCGTGCGAGCTCTCTAGCGACAAGTGCTGTTCTTCTCTCCGGTCTATCTGCCGTGATGTTGTCCAGTAACATGTGCACATTCCATGTGCCAATAGTGATCGGTGTCACTCTAAGTTTTGTTTTTATACGACCGCTTTTGTGGGATCCCCGCCAGCCGCGGTATGCTGGCCAGGGTAAGGTGAAGCAGGCAATGTTTAAGGCACCTTTTCTAGCCCCCTCCTCATTCTACGGAGGCGAGCAGTGCAATCCTGAATAGGGCTGCTCAGTCGCTCAAGAAGATGCCGAGCTCCACTGCTGCTTCGGTCAGTGAGGAACGACCATTATGCCTGAGCCGCCTATGTGCAGGTCCGCAGCTACAGCTCCCAGTGTATCCACACCTGCTGCTTCATCGCTCGCCCATCGCCACAGGACTTGATATGATGTAATAGGATACGATATTATGTCGAGACTTGCGCATGAATTGGATTAAAGTGAGGGAGAGTTGCGCGACGTCAGCTTCACTCTCTCTTCCCAGTTCCTATCTGTATCCAGTGGCAAGAACAGAAGTAGAGACGGCTGGAGATAGGGCAGGGCTCAGTGGATGACCAGGACGCCTACGTGTCTTGTGCTCTTAAGCGTTCCACAACGCTTGCTGTCATCACCTTCCTGACCATTGAACCAGGTTGCCTCAGTCAGCCAGATCCAGCCTTCGCATGCAATGGGTAGACAGGCCCTAACTCACAGAGAGTCTCATACTCATCGGCTACCCTCACCTGGTTTAGCCCACCGGTCGAGACGGTCTCCGGGGTGTGGCCGCTGTCACATGCTGACAGCTACTTGGAGCCACAGGTGAGAGCTGGGTATTGTCAAGTGGGGACCAAAGTGGATGAGCTACTCCTAGGAGTACGACTGCTCCCCCATCAGAGGTACTACCCCTCCCTGACAACCCCATGTGAGTAGGTAACCGCTCGATAGCTTTCTTCACCATATAGTTTTTGACAGGTTACCACACCCCATCCCCATTGCCGGCGCCGTCCCCATTTTTCTGTGTTTTGCCGGGGGAAGGTTGCGTACTTGTGTTTTGACATATTTAGAGAAAAAAGTATGAAAGACTAGAAAGAGAGGCTGTAAGGGGTTTGCAGCTCCCTCCCCCTCCGTCTGCGCAGGAGACAACACTAGGGTGACCAGACGTCCCGATAAAAGCGGGACCGTCCCGATATTTAGGTATTTGTCCCGCGTCCCGCTTGATCTTCGGTCGGGACCCTGCACTCCGCTTTTTTTTTTTTTTTTTTCTCCGCCGGCAGCACTCAGCTGTTCTCAGCTTTTTTTTTTTTCTTCTCCTCTGACTGCCGGCAGCACTCAGCTGTTCTCCGTTGGTTCCCCCCCCCCTCCTAAAAACCAGAGGCTGAAGGTATGCATACCTAAGGAAGGGTGCATAATCTCCTCTGACTGCCCACAGCACTCGGCTGTTCTCAGCTCCTGCCCCCGCCTGCCGGCAGCAATGGGCCACAGTAGGGAATTGGGAGAGGGAGCTGTTTGTGTCCTTATACCGGCAGCACTCAGTTTTTTGGGTTTTTTTGCTCCACCAGTGACCACCCCCCCCCCCGTGTCCCGATATTTTCTTCCTGTCATCTGGTCACCCTAGACAACGCCCCTCGCTATGATACTTCTGGGATACCTTGGTTCAGGGGAAAATTAGCTCAGTGTTAATGGTTCAGGCCTGCAGTCAGACCGAGCAAAGATAGAGAGTCTGTGTCACGGGGCAACGGTGAGGGATGATCTCTTCCGGCCTCTAAGTGCCCTCTACAGGCTGGTGTCTCGCCTGCCGCTGGTCCCGGTGTACCTCCCAGACCCCGGTACCCCTCTACGTCAGGGTCCTGCCCCCGGCAGTAACCCACTATCTGGGTGTCCAGGGGAACCCCCAACCCTCTAACCACACCTTGCCTCATTGGCTACTGCCAGTCACTGTCTAGCCCCCGCTCACTGGGGCGGACTGCAGTATATAAACCACGCATCATCGGCAAGGGGGGTTGGACCAGCTGCCTCTGCCTATCTCTCGGGTGCCCCTCTGCAGCCCGAGTACCGTTTTTAGGTGTAAGAGTATCCGGACTCACCCCTGCGGCGCCTCCTGCTGGTCATCCAGGGAATTAGCTCTCCAGCCTCTGGAGCGCCCTCTGCAGGCCAGTGATCCGCCTGGCCTCTGCACGCAGGCTCCCGTGTCCTTCCCAGGACCCCGGTGCCCCTTGCTCTGGGTGCTGCCCCCTGGCAGTACCCACACATGCTAGGTCTCCCCTCCCAGGTGAACCCCTACCCACTAACCCCACCTCACCTCAGGATAAGGCCACTGCCAGTCACCAGCTAGCCCCCACTCTCTGGGGCAGACTGCAGTATAAGCCACTCATTGGCAAGGTTGGGTTCGGACCTGCTGCCTTGGCTTGGGCTGCCCTCTGCAACCCCCAGTACCCCTTGGCCTATTACCAGGCCACAGCCTGGGGCTATCCAGGCTGGAGCTCCACAGCTCCTCAGCCTTTCCCCAGCCCTGCTCCACTCAGGTATCCTGTCTAGCTCCCTGCAGCCAGGCCCTTCTCTCTCTGCACTCAGAGAGAGACTCTTGAGCGCCTGGCTCCCAGCCTTCTTATACAGGCCAGCTGGGGCCTGATTGGGGCATGGCCCAGCTGTGGCTACTTCCCCAATCAGCCCAGTAGCTTTTCCCTTTGCCCCAGCCCTCTGCCAGGGCTGTTTTAAACCCCTCAGGCAGGAGTGCGGTAGCCACCCTGCTACACACCCCCCACCTCAAGATCCCCTCCACCGGGGGGGTAGGGTGTCTGTCTATCCCTAACGCCCCAGCATTCCTCTCAGCTGGGCCCGCAGGAAATCCCTCTCTGCTCGCAGGCTGTCCAGTGCAAGGAGCAGCTGCTCACTTCCTCCATAGTTTGGGTTCCCATGGTTGCCTTTTCAGCTCCCCCATGGGATCCCAGGTTTGTCTGGGGCCTCCCTGCCCCTGACAATCCCCTCTGTGGGGCCCTGGTTGTCATCACCCCCTCCTTCGGGGCAGTCTCAGACCCAGCCTGATCCTCTGGCCTACCCCGCCGTCTCTGGGAGCTAGGCCGCTTTTCCCGGCGCCCCTTGTGGCAGAGGAGGCACAGCCAGTGCTCACCCCTGCCCACCTCAGGGCTAGCCTGGGCCCTGCGAGTTCCGTGAGGGCACTCCCCCTTCTTGTGCCCTGGCTCCCCACAGGCCCAACACAATTTGAGCCCCCCTGTTGGCTTCACAGGGGGCACTCGAGTCAGTCCACGGTCTGTCTCTGGCACAGCCCTTCCTTCAGGGCTCGCCTGGGCCCTGTGAGGGCACACCCTCTTCAAGTGTCCTGGTTCCCCACAGGCCCAACAGTTCTTTGACCTTGGCACCGGCCTCCTGCCCAAGGTGCCTGGCCCCCAATGAGGTCCTTGTGCCCTCCCCTGCAGCAGCTGGAGCAGCCTGGCTTGCTGCTCGGCGAGACGGGCCACACGGGCTCTCCAATAATAGTCCTTCATGGTTTTCTCCACCTTTGGTTCTCAAGACTCTGCATTGGGCAATAGTCCACAGTCCTTGCCTTGGCCCCTTGTGTCACGGGTGGACCGCTATACCCGTATTCTCCACCATATGTAAGAGTATCCGGACTCACCCCTGCGGCGCCTCCTGCTGGTCGTCCAGGGAATTAGCTCTCCAGCCTCTGGAGTGACCTCTGCAGGCCAGTGATCCGCCTGTCCTCTGCACTCAGGCTCCAGTGTCCCTCCCGGGACCCCGGTGCCCCTTGCTCTGGGTGCTGCCCCCTGGCAGTACCCACACACGCTAGGTCTCCCCTCCCAGGGGAACCCCCACCCACTAACCCCACCTCACCTCAGGATAAGGCCACTGCCAGTCACCAGCTAGCCCCCACTCTCTGGGGCAGACTGCAGTATAGGCCACTCATCATCGGCAAGGTTGGGTTCGGACCTGCTGCCTTGGCCTAGCCCTGGGCTGCCCTCTGCAACCCCCAGTACCTCTTGGCCTATTACCAGGCCACAGCCTGGGGCTATCCAGGCTGGAGCTCCCCAGCTCCTCAGCCTTTCCCCAGCCCTGCTCCACTCAGGTATCCTGTCTAGCTCCCTGCAGCCAGGCCCTTCTCTCTCTGCACTCAGAGAGAGACTCTTGAGCTCCTGGCTCCCAGCCTTCTTATACAGGCCAGCTGGGGCCTGATTGGGGCATGGCCCAGCTGTGGCTACTTCCCCAATCAGCCCAGTAGCTTTTCCCTTTGCCCCAGCCCTCTTCTAGGGCTGTTTTAAACCTCTCAGGCAGGAGCGGGCTAGCCAACCTGCTACAGTAGGCCTTTATCTAGGCCTGCAGCCTGGGGTTTTGCCCAGCGCCCTCAATCAGGGCGGGGCGGCAATCGAGAAGGGGCTGTGGCCTACAGGCAGGCAGGCAGAGCAACAGAAGGTCCATTTGCCTGGCCACTGATCAGGGTGGGGCAGCAAGCAAGTAGGGGGGCTCTGGCCTACATCCGGCAGAGCTGTGGCAGTCTAGGGGAGGTTACCTCTCTGGTGGGAGAGTCAGCACAACCGTCTGGCATCCGGATTCAGGGGGGAGCCAGACCAATGCAGGCCTCCTGACAACCAGGTGGGGATGCTACCACTCCTGACGTTGGGTTGCCGGGGGTAGGGGAACCCAGGCCCTCCCACTCACCTATGTCCCATCCCAGGGCCCTAATAGAAGCGGAGTGGCCTGCCACTGGGTCAGTGGGGAAAATCCAACTGCAACACACTGGCTGGCTTGTAGTCAATGACACAGCTGAATCTGATTTGGCTTCCCTGGGCTCCTTCCTGCACGACCATTCTGTGTGTACATGGGTTCCAGGGTTGTTGTTTGCTTTGGACCACGAAAAAGTTCAAGGAGCTGAGATTACAGAAAAGTCCCATAAAATGTAAAAGGGCTTAAAGCCAATGGGGTTCTCTCTCTCCCTCTTTCTCTCTCCACATACACCACATCTATCTATCTATCCCCATACACCCCCTCTATCTATCTAGCTACATACTCCATAGACTCATAGACTTTAAGGTCAGAAGGGACCATTATGATCATCTGGTCTGACCCCCTGCATGCTGCAGGCCACAAAACCGTCCCTACCCTTCCCTTGACTCTGCTGATGAAGTCCCCAAATCCTGTGTTTTAGTGACTTCAATTGGCAGAGAACCCTCCTGCTAGCGATCCCTGCCCCATGCTGCGGAGGAAGGCGAAAAACCTCCAGGGCCTCAGCCAATCTACCCTGGAGGAAAATTCCTTCCCAACCCCAAATATGGTGATCAGTAATACCCCGAGCATGTAGGCAAGAGTCTCCGGCCTGACCCTTGTTAGCCATTATACTATTTACCTACCATTGCTCGGTATTCCTCAGATAATATGTTTTATCATTAAACCATTCCCTCCATAAACTTATCTAACTTAATCTTAAAACCAGACAGGTCCCTCGCCCCCACCGTTTCCCTCGGAAGGCCGTTCCAATATTTCACCCCTCTGACGGTCAGAAACCTTCGTCTAATTTCAAGCCTAAACTTCCCCACGGCCAGTTTATATCCATTCGTTCTCGTGTCCACATTAGTACTAAGCTGGAATAATTCCTCTCCCTCCCTTGTATTTATCCCTCTGATATATTTAAAGAGAGCAATCATATCCCCCCTCAGCCTTCGTTTTGTCAGACTAAACAACCCGAGCTCCTCCAGTCTCCTTTCATACGACAGGTTTTCCATTCCTCTGATCATCCTAGTGGCCCTTCTCTGCACCCGTTCCAATTTGAGTTCATCTTTTTTAAACATGGGAGACCAGAACTGCACACAGTACTCCAAATGAGGTCTCACCAGCGCCTTATACAACGGAAGCAGCACCTCCTTATCCCTACTAGATATGCCTCGCCTAATGCATCCCAAGACCGCATTGGCTTTTTTCACCGCCACATCACATTGTCGACTCATAGTCATCCTCCGGTCTACAAGAACCCCTAGGTCCTTCTCCTCTTCCGTTACTTCTAACCAATGCGTCCCCAGCTTGTAACTAAAATTGTTGTTAGTCATCCCTAAATGCATCACCTTACACTTTTCACTATTAAATTTCATCCTATTTCTGATACTCCAATTCACAAGCTCATTCAAGTCTCCCTGCAGCATATCCCTATCCTCCTCCGAATTGGCAACGCCTCCCACCTTCGTATCGTCCGCAAACTTTATCAATCCACTCCTGCAATCGGTTCCGAGGTCAGTTCTAAATAGATTAAATAAAATGGGTCCCAAAACCGAACCCTGAGGAACTCCACTGGTAACCTCCCTCCAACCTGACAGTTCACCCTTCAATACCACCCGCTGCATTCTCCCCATTAACCAATTCCTTATCCACCTCTGGATTTTCATATCAATCCCCATCTTTTCCAGTTTAATCAATAATTCCTCATGGGGTACAGTATCAAACGCTTTACTGAAATCCAGGTATATTAGGTCCACCGCATTTCCCTTATCTAATAAGTCCGTTACTTTCTCGAAGAAGGGGATCAGATTCGTTTGGCACGATCTGCCCTTCGTAAAACCATGTTGTAATTTATCGCACTTGCCATTAACCTCAAGGTCCTCAACTACTTTCCCTTTCAGAATTTTCTCCAGCACCTTGCACACTACAGATGTTAAACTAACAGGCCTGTAGTTACCCGGATCACTTTTTTTCCCTTTCTTGAAAATAGGAACCACATTAGCTATTCTCCAGTCTAACGGAACCACTCCCGAGTTTACAGATTCATTAAATATTATCGCTAATGGGCCTGCTATTTCCCGCGCCAATTCCTTCAATATTCTCGGATGAAGATCGTCCGGTCCTCCCGATTTAGCACCATTAAGGCATTCGAGTTTTGTTTCTACCTCGGATACGGTAATCCCCCATTCTGTTTGCCCCTCTGTCACGGTGCTAGTATCCCTAATACCTTCATTGGCCTCATTAAAAACCGATGCAAAATATTCATTGAGATATTGTGCCATGCCTAGATTATCTTTAATCTCCTCTCCGGCGAAAGTCTTCAGCGGTCCGACTTCTTCCTTCCCCCCTCTATCTATCCCCATACACCCCATCTATCTATCTATCCCCATATACCACATTTATCTATCTATCTACATACTCCCCCTCTATCTATCTATCTATCTGTCTATCTATCTATCTATCTATCTATCCCCATACACCCCATCTATCTATCTTCACACTCCCCCTCTATCTATCTATGTATCTATCCGCATACACCCCATCTATCTATCTATCTACATACTCCTCCTCTATCTATCTATGTATCTATCTATCCCCATACACCACATCTATCTATTTACATACTCCCCCTATCTATCTATCTATCTATCTATCTAGAGGGGGAGTATGTAGATAGATAGATGGGGTGTATGCGGATAGATAGATACATAGATAGATAGAGGGGGAGTATGTAGATAGATAGATGGGGTGTATGGGGATAGATAGATGGGGTGTATGGGGATAGATAGATAGAGGGGGATGATGTCGCTAGATATGTGTATGGGGATAGATAAATAGATAGAGGGGGTGTATGGGGATAGATAGATGTGGGGGTGTATGGGGGTAGATAGATAGATGTGGTGTATGTGGAGAGAGAAAAAGGGAGAGAGAGAACTCCATTGGCTTTAAGCCCTTTTACATTTTATGGGACTTTTCTGTAATCTCAGCTCCTTGAACTTTTTCGTGGTCCAAAGCAAACAACAACCCTGGAACCCATGTACACAGAGAATGGTCGTGTAGGAAGGAGCCCAGGGAAGCCAAATCAGATTCAGCTGTGTCATTGACTACAAGCCGGCCAGTGTGTTGCAGTTGGATTTTCTCCGCTGACCCAGTGGCAGGCCACTCCGCTTCTATTAGGGCCCTGGGATGGGACGTAAGTGAGTGGGAGGGCCTGGGTTCCCCTACCCCCGGCAACCCAACGTCAGAAGTGGTAGCCTCCCCACATGGTTGTCAGGAGGCCTGCATTGGTCTGGCTCCCCCCTGAATCCGGATGCCAGACGGTTGTGCTGACTCTCCCACCAGAGAGGTAACCTCCCCTAGACTGCCACAGCTCTGCCGGACTGTAAGCCAGAGCCCCCCTACTTGCTTGCTGCCCCACTCTGATCAGTGGCCAGGCAAATGGACCTTCTGTTGCTCTGCCTGCCTGCCTGTAGGCCACAGCCCCTTCTCGATTGCTGCCCTGCCCTGATTGAGGACCCTGGGCAAACAGACTCTCTACCATTACTTGGCCTGACTGCAGGCTAGAACCATTAACACTGAGCTACTTTTCCCCTGAACCAAGGTACCCGGAAGTATCATAGCAAAGGGCGTGGTCTCCCGCCCAGACGGACGGGGAGGGAGCCGTGAATCCCTTACAGTCTCTCTTTCTACTCATTCATACTTTTTCTCTAAATATGTCAAAACACAGGCACACAACCTTCCCCCGGCCAAACACAGAAAAATAATACAAAATAAATTTTCAAAATGGCAGACGGCACCAAAAACATACACGACTGGAAATGGGGAGGGAGGGCGGGACGTAAATGCTACACAGTGCATGGAAACCTATCAAAAAGTACATGGTGATGAAAGCTATCGAGCAGTTAACTACTCACATGGCTGCGCAGAGCAGGCGGCCAATGGGGAAGAAGCCATGGTCTGGCACGAAGCTCCCAGGGAAGGGAGGCTGGCTTTTCCCAGAGCTAGGGCAGCTGGGCAGCTTCAATGACCGGGCTCTCCTTAGTGCACATTGTTCTTATCCTATGAAAGCATGTCCATAGGCTGCTGTGGGCTGGCGGGTGGTTCTTGAACGCCTCCAGGATGAAGATGGTCTGAGAAGCCAGGCTTTGGACCGAGGAGTTGCTGTCCTGCTGCAAGCCTTTGAGGTCTAAGATTGAAAGGAAGGAAATGGAGGTCAGAGCCACAGAGCTCTGGAGAGCCCCAGCAAACCAAGCCAGTGCTGTACCTCTCGGCCTGTGACAAGGAGGCAGCAGGCTGGGAGGCGGGAGGCAGGGGACTAGCAGGAACAACCAGCAACCTTCACTAAACATCCCTGCTGCCCTCCACAAATGAGGGAGCCTCCAGACACAGGCAAGAAGTCCCAATGAACCCCATTTACTCACTATTTCTAGGACTGCCCCATCCCTGCAGTATCTGAGCACCTCATCCCTGCCTGTATTTACCCTCCGCCTTCCCCCCAATGCACAGATGGGCACTTAGGTCCAGAGAGGGGGAGAGTCATAAAGGGGGCTTGGACATTGTTAGGCTATGCCTAACTTTAGGTGCCCTGCTGCCATCCAGGAAATGCCGAGGAGGGAGCTCAGCCATTCTCTAGCTCTGGTTGGGAGGCCCAGCTGTGAACCTGCTCTGGGAGTGAGAAGCCTGAGCTATATCACTCCCCCCCTCCACCATTCGCCAACAAATGTGGAGATGCTGCTCTGCCCTGCGCTGCCCAGGGGTCCGGGCACGCAGCAAGGAGGTAGGTGACCGGACGTCACCTCTGCCTCATTTGGAGCAGTGGCTTCACTCCAGGCACCCCACGTGGAGGTGACTGCTCTAAACACTGGGCTAGTGAGTGCAAGGGGGGAGGCAGCACCCCACCTCGGCTGTGTTTGGGGGGGGGCAATCGTCTCTGAAGGCCAGCCAGCTCAAGCCCAGTTTGGGGATCTGCCAGGCCGCAGCTCTGAGGTCAGGGCTAAGTGCCTGGCACATGCCAACCAGCAGACACGACAGGGTGAGGGGGCAGCTGATCAGGGGTTTGGGGATCTACATTTTGCATCCCTTTGTGGCTCTCGCCCGAGATCCTGCTGGCGTCGGAGATTGAACCCAGCCCACGGCCCTGGGCCGTTCATCCCCCTAGCGCTCAGTGCTCAAAGCAGGTACCACCCACCGTTGCAGATGGCATCCAGCTTGTCCTGGCTCCTCTGGTCCAGCTGCCGGGCAGCGAGCCCTACACATACAAACAGCTCGTCACATCCCCGCAGCCCCAGCGAGGGTGTCAAATGTCACCCTCCAAGCAACCCCTCGCTTCCCCCGCCCCTCGCTGGCCAGGACGGTGCTCCCGAGTCCCCAGGGGAAAGGGTGAGTCCCCAGGGATGGTTACAGGGCTGGTTGCCAAAGGAGAGCACAGCACCTTGAGGGTTCACTACCAAGAGCCCATGGTGGGGTATGGGGGGGGGGAATGGGGACTGCATGGGGAGCAGTGGGGTTAGAGGGGGCCCATCAGCCGATCAGGGCAGTTTGGGGTGAGCTTGCTCCTGCGGACTTCTGACACCCTTGATCCTGCATTGGACAATCAGGAGCCCAAGGGTTACTTCTCGCTGCTGGCAGGGACTGAGGAGAGCCTGGGACCGGATCCAGCCCCCCTGTTAAAGGGACACCTGCTCTGTGGTTACCTATGAACCTGATGGCCGCTTGTCTAAGTGGAGTCTGTGGGTTCTCCAGAAAGGCCATGGTCTGGCACAGAAAGTTGTTGGCTCTCCCCTTGTAGCGCGTCAGCTAGGACCAGAACAAGGGAGCACAAGGTTATTAAAGGCCTTTCCGTCCCGCAGGCCGGGTTCCAGGTGTGTGGAGCGCACGTCCTGTTTTCACCCCTCTTTCCTGTGCCGGGGGGATCACGCAGAGGGACTACACCCAGGGCCAGGAGTGGTCCCAGGGCTGGGGCTCAGTGTGGGCACAGAGCCGGGCAATGGGGGGTGCCCTATCCACCGATTCCCCCGCTCCTACCACGAGGGCTGCGCAGTGAATGACCTGAGGGCTCCCTCACCAGGCAGTCACAGCTTTGCCAGATATCCTTGCGCTGGATGAAGCCACCAAGCTGGTGCCACTTCAGGAATTCTGCCGCACTGCTGAGGGTGTCCCAACACACCTGCAAAACAAGTGGGGCCAGGGCGAGCCGGCCACGGTTACGGGAGCTGGAAGCCACTAGCCTCGTTACCCGGAGGCGGGGAGACCGTGCATGCTGAACGCTTCCCGGCCCCAGGTTGCTTGCGGAAGGGCGGTGGTGTGGCTAAGGCAATAGCTGGAGACCTGACTCAATTCCCAGCTCTCCCTGCAGGAACTCAGGCAAGTTGCTTAGGCCCAGGGCTGCAAAGGGATTTAGGTGCCTAATGCCTATGGGTGATCAATACTTTTGAGGCGCTAGGCCTCATGCTGTGCCTCAGTTCCCCTCCTCATGGTGGGTAGGAGGGAGAATTCATTAGTGCTGGTGGCATTTGGCTCCCAAGTGATGGTGGCCATGAGCGCTAGCATGTGCAGAGACACCTGGGGCGGGGAGTGGGGGGGCGGCTTGGGCATCTCATGTCTAGTACGGGCTGTCCGGGCCGCTTGGCCAAGGGCACACTGGGTCCTGCGCACCATCTGGAGACTGGGTAGCTCTGCTCCTGGTAGGGGCCATGGCCAGGGTTGTGCTCTTCCCACCAGCACAGCCAGGGAATGTGCGGAGGCCAGTGGCTGTAGGAGTGGTGAGGCGACCCCTCCCCCCACCCAATCTCTCAGCCTGGCTGCAGGGGGGGAGTGTTGGGCTCAGAGGATGCAGGGAAGACTCAGCAGTTGGGTGGGGCGCCATGGTCATGGCGCTACTGCACTCAACGTTCAAGTGATTTTGAGCGCCTGACTGTCACAGCACTGAGCACCTGCCCTCTGTCAGCGAGACCCTTTAAAGAGGGGGTGTCACATGCTGCCCCCTCAAAACAAATTACTGGTCACTCTGTAACGGTATCCGCTGCAGGCTCCAGCTCGTGGCCTCACCTGGGACACGTTGGGACGCTCATCATGCACAAGGAGGAGCAGCGGGACCAGGCTCTGGAGCACATGCGCCTTCATCCGCCTCCTGTCGAGCCCCCTTACAAGCTCCAGCAGGTGTTTAAAGAGGGTGATGGAGAGCACCCGGAGCCTGCTGGTCACCTGCAAGAGACGACGTGGGGAGGAGACGCTGTGACAGTCATTCTCACCCAGCGGGGCGAGCGCTCACTGTGCCAGAGATGTCTGCCCTGTAGGGGGTATTGGTAACTCACCCCCCAGCCATACAGCCACAGCTGGGGCCAGAGTCTCATGGGCATAGCGCCATTGAAGGCAATCGAGATGCAGATTTCCACCAGTTGAGGGGCTGGCCTGGTAACTTCTTGGCCAGGGAGAGCAGTAAGGTGGGGTGAGACTGCCCCTGGGCTCTCACAGCCAGCTCTGGGCACACTGACATCAGCACACACCTGTGTCAGCCAAGGGGGAATGCTCAGGGCAGAGCAGCGCCAGGACAGGGGCGGCAGAGAGGGAGTGATGAGGAAAGATTCAAAGAGCGAAGGAGGGGGTGTAGTTTGTCCTCCCGCTTTGCGGGCCCAGCTCACACTGCTCTTGACCCACAGCGGCCCTCTAGCCAGGCCAAGGGGGCCAAGCGTGGGGGGCAAATTCCTACACTGGTGTTTGTTCAAGCCACGCACAGGGACCTGGGGTGGATTTAACCCAGGGCCAAGGAGTGGTAAATGTGCAGGAGTTCCCAGATAGGGGGCCTTGGAAGCCATGACTGGAAGCCACCCAGCCTCCAGGGGCTCGGAGTGGGCTGAGGGTTGCCCCACTCCTGTGCATGGGTTTCTTGTTAACTCAGAGCCAGCCCCGCTTGGTCACATGGTGCTGCTGGGCCCCCGCCCTGCATGGCTGCTGGCAGAGCTGAACCAGTCCAGTGACCAGGGAGGCTGGGCGAGCTGTGCCAAGCAGGGAGAACCAGGAGCAATAGCTGGATGCTGTAGGGAGGGGCCACTGCTTTCTGGGAGGTGAGGCTGAGGGGGCAGCCTGGGGACGGGGTGACTTGAGCTGTTCTGGGAGTGGCTGAACCTTTAAACGGTGACCCCAATCAGCAGTTACATGTCACCTCCGGGCACCAGGTTCTAGACAAGGCAGTTCTCTGCGTGACATCTGTTGTAAAAGTGTTCATAAGTTCACCTCACCTCAGTCCCTGGAAAAATCATGGAGCAGGTCCTCAAGGAATCAATTATGAAACACTTAGAGGAGAGGAAAGTGATCAGGAACAGTCAGCATGGATTCACCAAGGGGAAGTCGTGCCTGACTAACCTAATTGCCTTCTATGAGGAGATAACTGGCTCTGTGGATGAGGGGAAAGCAGTGGATGTGTTATTCCTTGACTTTAGCAAAGCTTTTGATACAGTCTCCCACAGTATTCTTGCCGCCAAGTTAAAGAAGTATGGGCTGGATGAACGGACTGTAAGGTGGATAGAAAGCTGGCTAGATCGTCGGGCTCAAGGGATAGTGATCAATGGTTCCATGTCTAGTTGGCAGCCGGTTTCAAGCGGAGTGCCCTAAGGGTCGGTCCTGGGGCCAGTTTTGTTTAATATCTTTATTAATGATCTGGAGGATGGTGTGGACTGCACTCTCAGCAAGTTTGCAGATGACACTAAACTGGGAGGCGTGGTAGATACGCTGGAGGGTAGGGATCAGATACAGAGGGACCTAGACAGATTTGAGGATTGGGCCAAAAGAAACCTGATGAGGTTCAACAAGGACAAGTGCAGAGTCCTGCACTTAGGATGGAAGAATCCTATGCACTGCTACAGACTAGGGACCGAATGGCTAGGTAGCAGTTCTGCAGAAAAGGACCTAGGGGTCACAGTGGACGAGAAGCTGGATATGAGTCAACAGTGTGCTCTTGTTGCCAAGAAGGCTAATGGCATTTTGGGTTGTATAAGTAGGGGCATTGCCAGCAGATCAAGGGATGTGATCGTTCCCCTTTATGCGACATTGGTGAGGCCTCATCTGGAGTACTGTGTCCAGTTTTGGGCCCCACACTACAAGAAGGATGTGGAAATATTGGAAAGAGTCCAGCGGAGGGCAACAAAAATGATTAGGGGTCTGGAGCACATGACTTATGAGGAGAGGCTGAGGGAACTGGGATTGTTTATTCTCCAGAAGAGAAGAATGAGGGGGGGGGGATTTGATAGCTGCTTTCAACTACCTGAAGGGGGGTTCCAAAGAGGATGGAGCTCGGCTGTTCTCAGTGGTGGCAGTTGACAGAACAAGGAGCAATGGTCTCAAGTTGCAGTGGGGGAGGTCTAGGTTGGATATTAGGAAACACTATTTCACTAGGAGGGTGGTGAAGCACTGGAATGCTTTACCTAGGGATGTGGTGGAATCTCCTTCCTTGGAGGTTTTTAAGGCCCGGGTTGACAAAGCCCTGGCTGGGATGATTTAGTTGGGAATTGGTCCTGCTTTGAGCAGAGGGTTGGACTAGATGACCTCCTGAGGTCCCTTCCAACCCTGATATTCTATGATTCTATGATTCTTTTAGCCTGTTTATCTGATTTGGCTGCGCTCTTCCTGTCTGGCCACTTCGTAGTAGGTTCTTGGAACAGTAGTTCTGAGTTGTCTTTCCATGAGGAGTTGTGCTAGACTAGATGCAGGAGCTGCTGTTGGTGTTGATCTGTAATTCAGAGGAGCAAGGAATGGATCTTCCTGCTGTCAGATGTTTTTGGCTGTCTGCGCAGCTCTCTCAGCCTCTCCATTCGCTTGTGAGTAATTTGGGCTGCCAGTGATATGAGCAAAATCATATTTCATTCAGACTGACTTAAATTCTGCTGCAGTGAATTGTGGGACATTGTCCATCACTAGTTGTTCTGGATACAGAAATGAGCAAACGTACACTTCAGTTTCTCAATAACACTGCAACATGTTATGTCTTTCAAGTACATTATTTCTATATAGCTGGAAAAGTAGTCCACAATGACCTGGCAATGATGTCCTCTGAATTCACAAAAATCTGCAGCTAGTCTTTCCCAGTTCTCTCTCTTGTAGAGGTGGTTGTTCACTGGTTCAGCATTGCCTCTTAAGTTGATTTGGACTAGATCACCTTTCAAAAGCCCAATAGCATCAGATCCTCAAGTTCTTCCATCTTTCTCACTAGGCCCATCATGGCTGCTACACTGCAGCTGAGAAGGTTGTTGGTCTTTGATCTCATACACACGGAACGCAAAGCTTTTGTCTTTGTAAATTGGTTCGGTGCCCATGCAGTTCAAAATCCCTTCAGGGAGGGTCAGAGCTGTGTGACATCAGCTCTCGAGTCAACTTTAAAGTCAATAGTCTTGCTTTGAATATTCAATGTCACTTTCCAGGCGGGCGCCATGTCATCACAAGTGATAGATCCCAGAATCAATGGGTCTTGATTGTCTGCAATATGAGTCAACTCCCTGACTGCTTCAGTGCAACGAACAGCTGCAAAATGTCCATATTTCAGGCATTTATTACAGCATGCGCCTCTGGCTGGACATGTATCATCCCTTGGGATATGACTTTTCCACACCTTGTGCATGTAGACTGGCATTTGTCCCTCTTAGCCTGCGAATTCTCTCTCCTTACCTCAGGGATTTTATGAGAAAGACTTTTAACACTTAAGTGTCTGTTTGTAGCTTTTAAGCTAGTTGCAGGTTTTTCAATTTGCTTTTGCCTGTTGTTTGACTAATTCTGACTCTTGCTAGCTGTATAGCTGTGGGTAGAGTTAAATCTCTCTTCGGCGGTAGCTACTGTGAAAGGTTTTTAGCAGTGTTGTTATAGCTGTGACAGTCCCAGGATATTAGAGGTAGGTGAGGGAATATCATTTAGACCTCACCTGGCTTGTCTCTATGAAAGGTTTTTATCTTTTAACCCAATAACCAGCCTGTTTCTGAAATTTTCATGTTTTACATTCCCCAAATCACAGTTTTCAGCCAGGGGATGCAGAGGTCTTCTAAAACTTTCAACATTTTCCCCTGGTTCTTGAATTCTTTGCTGAAAACATGCTCTTTAATAAACCACATTTCCCTCGGTTATAAAGTGTGCATCAATCCTAACCACAACCCTTGCATAGTTGTCTTTGTGATGGTCTTCAGTAAAGTCAAAGGAGGTAAAGATATGCTCTGCGTGCTTCTCCATAGCCTAAATTAAAGTCAATACCTGTATATCCCCAGTTCCTTTGTGCAGCTTGTTTGCAATGCAAAATCGTGCCAAACATTGTTTCCAGTCTGTCCATTGTGAAGGGTTATGAAAGGTGACGTTCTCTGGGGAATCAGAGTGGGACATGTTGATGAGGTCCTGCAAACTTCGTTGCTGTTCCTTCCGTCTGCAACCTGTGTTGCTGTTTTCCTTTGGTTTCTGTTCTTAGTTTACTCCTGACACCATATCATGTTCTGTACCAGATATGTACTGCCTACAGAGCTTGTTTACACACACCAGATGGACAGTGCTTAATTTGTAATGAAAGAGGTGCTGGGGCTCAAGCAATTTTTTTACAATCATAACTGATGCAGCAAGCCCAGAGATGCCAGGGCTAAGCCCTGGCAAGCCCTGGCACAAGTTGAGCACTGCAGATGGGTTCATCATAAGAACCGTTAATGCTCTGCTGGATACAGCTGAGGTTCATTTAAATAAGGTATTTTACAGAGCATCACCTAGTAGTCGAACAGTATCATACAGGGTAACATGCCATTACACAGGTAGCCTGGCTTGTTTGCTAGACTCCATCCCATGTTAATCTTACTAGCCAGCTGCTCCTGCCCCCGGTGTCAGCTCAGAGCAGCCGGGCAGGCTCTGCACAAAACTTATGGGAGCGGTCTGGGGGCATCAGAGCTGCACTGCAGTGGGCATAGGCAGATGTTGAATTGGCACCTCGCTGGTCTTCCCTCCAGTTGTTGAGGCCTATTTGCCTTTCCCTGGTGATGGGCGTTGTGTTCATTAACGCTATTTGGATTTAACACCCCCCCCATAAAGAACCTGTTCTGTTCCCCCCGGGCCCGAGAGAGGTTTGGTTTAAAGGGCTCGCCCCAGGGCGAGATCCTGCAGCTGGGGTCCAGGAGACCCTGGGAACAGCTTGAGCCGGGCCTGTGCCACTACTAAATAAAGAGCGGCAGGGTCCCAGCAGAGTTCGGCAGGGCTGAGGGTAGTATTTAGTGTTGTGAAAGCTGGGGAGGTGGGTGGACGCTCCAGGAGCCCCCACTGGGGGTTACCCCTAGAAGGCAGTAATGGATGGGCCCCTTTCTCCTGCCCACTTGCTGGATCTCATCATCCAGTGGGGGACTGGACATCAGTCTGGTGAACGTGCCGGCGGGGGCTAGTTTGTGGTTATGAAAGACCTGGGGAGAACTAGGCCCTCCTTTGACGCTGCGCTGCCATGAGAACAAAGGGGAGAGGAAAGGGTGGTAGCTGCAGAACCTACAAACGGAGCCGTTTCCTTATGGAGCTCCCAGGCCAGCTGTGGGATTCCTGGCCAGGGAGAGGAGGGGCAGGATTTTCACCAGGGTACCATCACTTGTCACCCTGGAAGCCAGCAAGAGCATTGCAGCACCCTGTGCTGCAGAGGCTCCCTCACTGCATGCAGACTCAGGAATGCATGTCCTTCCACAAGGGGAGCCTTGTCCCCAGGCTGCCCTGATCCTTGTCAGCAGGCCTGCAGGACACAAGGGTTCCCATCCTTTCTGCCATACGCTCTGATGGAGAGTGAGGTAGCAGAGGAAGGTGGGAATGGGCTCACGTCATTTACAACAATCCTTTTTCTGGCTAGGACCATACACAGGCCCTGCTAGCCCACCCGCCAGTCCCCATTCACAGGTCCGCAGTTTGAACGGTCTCCCATGGGCCACCAGGCCTTACATCATCAATGAAAGGCAGGAGTTTCTCAGCCACTTGCACAGCCGCGCGGCTGGCGCTCTGCCTGTCCATGCCGGCAAGGATGTTTTTCAGAACGGTGATGGCCTCGGCGATGATGTCCCTGTCTACCTCCTGTAGTTGCTCCAGGACCTCTGGCAGCAGACGCTGGAGTTTCCCCACCTGCGGGAAATGAGGAGCTGCTTTACAAAACACCCTCCAGTGACCCACAAGCCATTTCCAAAACAACGTCCACCTCCCCTGCAGACAGAGGCATGGGAACTAAGGGGGTGCTGCAGCACTCCCAGGTTTTACACGGGGCTCTGCTCCTGGCCCCGCTCACAGGGTCCCAGCTGTCAGCCCTGCGCCAACCCCCATCTGTGGCCCCAGCCTCGGTTCCCTTGCTCCATCCACCTCCCCCGCCCCCGGCTCCTGGAGCCATGGCCCTGCTCCTGAGCCCAGCTCTAGGGGTGGCAGGGGGTGTGGGCAGGGGTAAGGTGGGGTGCAGCACCTCCACTATAAAAAGTCTTCCAGCGCCCCTGCCTCCAGGTGACATGTTAGAACCTCAAAGCCTTTGCACAGCCAGCTAGGATCACGGGCAGCAGGGCCGGCTACCTGAAACATAAGCATCTGCTTCCTTGTACCCCAGATCTCAGGGGATGGTATTTATTAGCGGGTATCATCTGTGGAAAGTTCTCTGCACAACACATTGACCCCAAATAAATCAAGTCTATTATTGTTATAGGGGTTCAAATAGCACCTCGAGGGCCTATCTGCAATCAGGGCTTGTGCCGGGGGATTTCCAGGCACAGTAAGAGACGTCCCCTGCCCTAGAGCTTACAGGCTAGGCACACAAAGGAAGGATTTCTATCCCCATTGTACAGACATGGAACTCAGGCACAGAGAGGCTACGTGACTCGCCCATGGTCACCCAGGGAGTCTGGAAGAGCCAGGAACCGAACCTGGGTTCTCCCGAGTCCCTGTCCTTACAGCCCAGCCTAGAGGAGGGAGCCAATTTTGCACACGAGTTCTAGGGTTGGTCTGTTACTAAAAGCCAGATTCAATCATTTCTGTATTTGGTTTTTGAACCTTTCAAAGACAGCCCCACAAAACATTTTTGGAGAGGGTCCAGAGAAGAGCTTGAGAACATGACCTATGAAGGAAGGCTGAAAGAATTGTGTTTGTTTAGTTTGAAAAAGAGAAGACTGAGAGGGGACATGATAGCAGTTTTCAGGTATCTAAAAGGGTGTCATAAGGAGGAGGGAGAAAACTTGTTCACCTTAGTCTCTAAGGATAGAACAAGAAGCAATGGGCTTAAACTGCAGCAAGGGAGGTTTAGGTTGGACATTAGGAAAAAATTCCTAACTGTTAGGGTGGTTAAACACTGGAATAAATTGCCTAGGGAGGTTGTGGAATCTCCATCTCTGGAGGTATTTAAGAGTAGGTTAGATAACTGTCTATCAAGGATGGTCTAGGCAATATTTGGTCCTGCCATGAGGGCAGGGAACTGGACTCGATGACCTCTCGAGGTCTCTTCCAGTCCTAGAATCTATGAATCTATGAAAATCTCAACCGGCATCAGGGAAAAAAATGTGTCAAATACAGGCTAACCGGTTCCGGAAGAAAAAATGAACCACAAGCAAGTGAAAACCAGGCTGAGGCGCATGGAACGATGGGAATGGTGTATGACAAAGAATTACAGTCACGCCCTCTCCATGTCTGATAGAATCGTAGTCCGGGTTTAATAAACCGGACTGACCCGCTATTCTCAAGGTAAGTAAATTATCATCAGTGAGAGTTGCCTTCAGATTGTCTCCTCTTTACCAGGCTGCCAGATCTGTGTATTTAAGCCCCAAGGGTTTTCTCTGCCTTCACTATACTGTGTGTATCAAACTTGTTATGAGATCTTAGCAGCAAAAGGCCCCTGTAGAGCTCTTCAGAGGAGCAAGTGCTGCGGGACAGAGCTGTGACATCAACAGTTAAAACCTATGAGGCTTTAAAAGGAGATTTGTAGGAAAAAATGGTTCCTAATTGAAGCGAAATGGCTCTGTCTGGGCGTCCCTGATCACTGGTGTCACCAGCATTCCCTGGGGTCTAGAGTCCACAGCTCTGCTGCTAATCTAGTGCTAGGGTTCTTTGGATCACAGAGACCCCAGACACAATCAGGCCCGGCAGTGCCAGGTACTGCACACACCCAGAGACACACCCCGCAGGAGCCAGGCTTGGAGACTTGCCCAAGGTCACCAAGCAGGTCAGTGACAGAGCCAGGAATAGAAGCCAGGGCTCCTGACTCGAGGCCAGGGCCATGTCCCCATGGAAGGTTTCAATGACCCCAGCCCTGCAGCAGCTCCCTGCGGTTCTGGGTTTATCCCCCAGCCCTCCTCCCCTCTCACCTTCTCTGGGCACAGGGACAGGTTCAGGAGGCCTTTGAGCGCCAGCCAGCGCACCACAGTGTTGGGGTCTCTCAGCTGCCCACTCAAGTGGTCCAGGATGGCGTCTTCCTGCTTATTGCCAAGGTCAGGGCACTGGAGGAGCTAACACATCAACAGCGAAACAAGCTAGAGAACGGGGCTGGACCCTCACGACTCATCTCTGCCAAGGGGCCCTTAGCTCCACCTGCCACGGGCACAGCATGCGCTGTACGCCGGGCACCGCGATTGGTCACTGTGTGTGCCCCACTGAAACGCTGCTAGCGCAACGGGCCCTCGAGGCTCCAGCCGAGATCAAGGCCTACCCTGCTCCCCCACTAAGGCTCAGCTGCATGCGGAGCAGGGAGGGAGGGGGCTGCAGCCTTGTGTTCCAAAGGGCCGCCCGGTCTACGGGGGGCAGGTGAATTGGCCGTGGATGGGCCCGGCCTGCGCATGGCATACGGACGTCAGAGGGGGCTTCAGGGCCGAGGTCACACAAGGGACCATTCTATGGAGCTGAGCCTTGGGGAACAAGAGACACCCGACCCTGGGCTTTGCTCCAGCCCCGCAACACCAGCTGGGGCCGGTAACAATGTCCAGAGTCAGTGACTCCACCCCTAGGGCTTTAGGAGCTTTCCCTGCCCCTGGTCACCCACCCACCCCCAGAGCCACCTACTCCTCTCCTGGCCATAGGCATGGGCGGCGAGTTCTATGGGCCCTCGGTGCCTGGGCACCATGGGCCTCGGCCCCGCCTTCTGCCCCCACGTCTCCCGGGCCATTTAAAAGAGCCCGGGGCCCCCACTCACCACCCGCAGTGCAGCGGAGCTGAGCGGCTTCCTGCCTGCTTGCTCCACATGGCTGCCGGCCCCTCCCTGCGGCCCCTGAGTGGGGTGGGTCTGTGTCCCACTGTCACGGAGTGTGGGGGAGTCAGGGCCCCGCACCCCCCACTTCCTGTGATTCACCGTGACTCTCACCAGCCAGTAAAACAGAAGGTTTATTAGATGACAGGAACACAGTCCCAAGCAGGGCTTGTAAGTACAACCAGGACCCCTTTAGCCAGGTCCCTCTGGGGGGCAAGGATCTTAGACCCCAGACTTGGGGTTCCCTGCCTCTTCCCACCCAGCCCAAAACTGAAACCAAAACCCCTCCTGCAGGCTCTCTCCTCCTCCTTCTCTCCCCCTCTCCCTTTGTCCAGTTTCCAGGGCAAAGGTGTCAACTTGCCCCACCCCCCTTCCTGGCTCAGGTTAACAGGCTCAGGTACTGTCCCTCACCTAAAGTCATCCCCTGCTCTCCCATCCCCCATGCAGACAGTCCAGTAAAACTAACCGACATACCCAGGTCAATCCACCCCGCTCCCTACTGCGTCACACCCACCCCAAGCGCCCCTGCAGCCAGTAGGAAGCTGCGCGGGCAGTGCCTGGGGGTAGCAGCACACGGAGGCCCCCAGGCCCGCCCTGCCTAGGAGCCCCAGGTAAGCGCCGCACCCTCCCAACTCCTCCCAGAGCCTGCACCCCCACCCCTTTCCCACACCCCACTCCGGCCCCCAAACTCCTCCCAGAGCCTGTACCCCCTCCCTCCACACCCCCTCCTGCCCCCAAACTCTTCCCAGAGCCTGCACCCCCACCCCTTTCCCACACCCCACTCCGGCCCCCAAACTCCCTCCCAGAGCCTGTACCCCCTCCCTCCACACCCCCTCCTGCCCCCAAACTCCTCCCAGAGCCTGCACCCCTCACCCCTTCCTGCACCCCCACCTTCTGCCCCAGCCTGGAGCCTGCACCCAAACCCAAACTCCATCCCAGAGCCTGCACCGCAGGCCCCTTCCCCCACCCAAACTCCCTCCCAGGGCCCAACCTCTCACCCCTCCTGCACCCCAATCCCCTACCCCAGCCCAGTGCCTGTACCCCAGACCTCCTCCCCCCGCCCAAACTCCCTCCCAGAGACTTAGACAGGTGGGAGGCAGTTTGGAGGGGCGGGCTCTGCTGGTCACCACCAAAATTTCTACAAACCTGCCGCCCCTGGCCATAGGTCAGTCCCATGCCACAGTCACCGCTGGGCTAGGGCTGTTCTCACGACCCTCACCCGCCAGTGAGGCTCACCTGAATGAAGAACGCCATGGCCGGGATGTACCGCCTATCATCCCTGCAGTTGAGGATGGCCATCAGCTCCTGGAAAATCCAGCAACGCTCCTGGAAACTGACCGAAACCATGGCCCTGGCATGGGAAACACAAACACCACATCATTGAGGTGGGCAAGGACTGGTTCTCCATTTACAAATCTAACCAGACCAGTGCCACAGGACAGGGGATCCCGGGTGACTAGTCACGTGCAGCTGGCATGGACTAGTTCCTGCTGGCTTAAAATGCCCAGCAGCCTAACTGCTAGAGACCCAGACCCTTAATCACTCTACAGGGAGCCCTTCCACGAGGCCAGCTCCGAGCACGCAGCGCTGGGCTGTGTGACCAAGTGGGAGGGACGTTCTTAATGTCTCCTCTGAATACTGTGTGGTTGCCTCAGTTTCCCCTATGCATTTCTTAAGTCTCCAGTGTGCATAAATGGCTGACAATCTGTCTCCTAGCAACAAATGGCCAGGGCCCTTCCCCCCTTGCAAGGGGATAGCTAAAGGTGAACAAAGATCAGGTGACCTCCTGGCCCAGGAAAGAGACAAAGGCCAGAAAGGAGGGGCTGGAGGGGGGTTTCAGTTGGGAGCTGGCTGGGGACGGGAAGTGAGTGCGGACGGAGTTGTCTGCCTCGCTGGGCCCCAGAATGGACCCGGCTGAGGGGTCCCGTTTGCTGTACCTACAAGCTCTGTTTTAGACTGTGTTCCTGTCATCGAATAAACCTCTGTTTTACTGGCTGGCTAAGAGTCACGTCTGACTGCGAAGTGGGGGTGCGTGCAGGATCCTCTGGCTTCCTCAGGACCCCACCTGGGGGGACTCGCTGTGGGAAGCGCACGGAGGGGCATATGCTGAATGCTCCAAGGAGAGACCCAGGAAGGTGAAGCCGTGTGAGCTTCTTGCCCTGAAGACAGTCTGCTCCGAGGGAGAGGAGGCTCCCCAAAGTCCTGACTGGCTTTGTGGGGAGCAGTTCCAGAGCATTGCCCGGGGACTCCGTGATAGGCTGCAAGAGAACTGCAGACAAAGAAGGGCGTCGGTGGGCTCGGTGGCCTTTCTCATGTGCCCAGATATTGGGTGATGAGAGACAGAAGGTGGGTTAGGGAATATCTTAGATTGGTCTAAGACAAGTGTTAGAGCTTTCTGTGTTAGCGTCTCTCTCTCACACACAGATGCTGGGCCAGCCAAAGACATTCCCTCCCCCGCCTTGTCTCTCTCATGTGCTGGGCCTGACAGGGCTACACCAACGCTGCAGACAGACATGACGGAGGCTGTCTTTGCCCAGCCACGCCTGCCAGAGCCACGCAGGAAGCGGTTTACGCCAGGCAGCGCAGGGTGGAGAAGTAGCCGACTGACCCCTCAGCCAACGGCACAGAGGCTGTGGCCTCTTCCACGCAGGCGATTGGGAGCCGCGTCTCACCCAGCGGGGAAGGCGATGTGGCCGTGTCCTGGGCCCAGGGACAGGAGATGCTACTGCGGTCAGTTCTGGGCAGCAGCCCCAGGGACAAGACACTCACCGGGCAAGCACCAAGACGCCTTCGTGGTGCATGTCGGCGTTCACGAGCATGCCCCAGCCACCCTGCTTGTGGATGAACGTGGTCTGGTCCCTGTAGCCAGCACATTGGAGCAAGGCTTGCATGGCATCCACCGCATACCTGCATGCAGAGCGAGCCTCTTGTTACTGAGCGAGCCCAGGCCAGGCTCTGCCGTGTGCCTGCGGGCGACAGTTCAGAACCGAGGCGGGATGTCGGGCTGGTGGTACCTGACAGGGCTGAAGGATGCAGGCGTGTCCCCCTGGTTATTCACCCTCTCGTTATGCATGGACAGCTCCACCGTATATGTGATCTGGAATAGCAGGGCGATGGAGAGCTGAGGGAAGAGCTCCTTCACCTGCTGTCTGCAGGCCTGCTCCTTGAAGATCTCGTACAGGGCTCTGGTGGCCTGCAGCCAAGAACAGGAGACAGATGTCACTGCAGGGCCTTCGCCCTTTCCACGCTCCCCCGAGGCACCTAGAGAGGAGGGGTGGGCTGGGGGCTAAGGCCTGGGATGCTGGATTCAATTCCTAGCCTGTGTGATCTTGGCTAGAACCACAGAAGGGACTTCGGCTCAGCGTTGCCATGCCTAGCTTCATGTGCCCTGCTGCCCAGTGGACTCACAGCCCTGAGTTAAGTGCCCAGGCTCCATATACGCTCCAGAGGGAGAGTCAGTTGGGCCAATTGTTAAAGAGGGTAAATGGGATGGCCTGGGTAATTTCAGGCCTGTCAGCCTGACATCGATCCCAGGCAAGATAATGGAGCGGCTGGTACAAGATTAAATTAATAAAGAATTAAAGAAGATAATTTAATTAATGCAAATCAACATGGGTGTATGGAAAATATTTCCGGCCAAGAGAATTGCGATCTGTTTTTTGATGAGATTACAAGTTTGGTAGAGAAAGGAAATAGCATTGGCATAATGTATGTAGACTTCTGTAAGGCGCTTGAGTTGGCGCCACACTCCAGTTTGATCGGAATCCTAGAAGGATACAAAAGTAACGTGGCACACATGAATTGGTTATAAACTGGCTGACAGGTCTCAAAATGTAATTGTAAACTGGGAATCAGCATTGCACTGGTGTGTTTCCAGTGTGGTCCCCGCAGGGATCGGGTCTTGGCCCTACACGATTTAACATTTTTATCAATGACCTGGAAGAAAACATAAAATCATCACTGATAAAATTTGCAGATGACACAAGAATTGGGTGAGTGGTAAATAATGAAGAGGACAAGTCACTGATACAGAGCGATCTGAATCGCTTGGTAAACCGGGGGGCAATCAAACAGTATGTGTTTTACTATGGCTCATTGTAAATGAATACATCTAGGAACAGGACGGGGAATTCTCTCCTGGGAAGCAGAGACTCTGAAAAGGACCTGGGAGTCCTGGTGGATAATCAGCTGAACAGGAGCTCCCAGTGTGGCGCTGTGGCCAAAAGAGCTCATGTGATCCTGGGATAAATAAACAGAAGAATCTCGAGTGGGAGTATCTGGCACTGGTGTGACCCACTGCTGGGATCCTGGGTCCTGTTCCAGTGCCCACAATGCAAGAAGATTGTTGATAAATTGCAGAGGGTTCAGAGAAGAGTCGTGAGAATGATTAAAGGATTAGAAACCATGTCTTATAGTGACAGGGTGACCAGACAGCAAGTGTGAAAAATCAGGACGGGGGTTGCGGGGTATTAGGAGCCTATATAAGAAAACGTCCCTAAAATCAGGACTGTCCCTATAAAATCTGGTCACCCTACACAGTGAGAGACTCAAGAAGCTTGATCTATTCAGCTTAACAAAGAGAAGGTTGAGGGATGACTTGATTACTGTCCATAGGTATTTCCCTGGGGAACAAATATTTAGTAATTGGCTTTTCAGTCTAGCAGAGAAAGGTCTAACATGATCCAGTGGCTGGAAGTTGAAGGTAGACATTCAGATTGGAAATAAGGCATACACATCACAGTGAGAGTAATTAATCATTGGAACAATTTACCCAGGGTGGTGATAGATTCTCCATCACTGACCATTTTTGAATCACGATGGGATGTTTTTCTTCAAAGACCTGCTCTAGGAATGATCTGGGGGCAGTTCTCTGGCCTGTGTCATGCAGGGGATCTGACTAGATGATCACAGAGGTCCCTTCTGGCCTTGAAATCTATGAAGCTAAGAGTGGGGAGCTGCCTAAACCAGCCAATAGGAAATGCTGAGGAGAGGGGTGTGGCCTAAGCCCTACCCCCAAAGGGAATTCGGTATCTATCTCTACTTGGGAACACTTAAATAGTCATTGGAGCAGAGTTTAGACCCCGGGTCTCCCAGTTGGGTGCCCTAACCACTCGGCTAGAGACAGTGGTGTAGTCCAAAATCGGAAGGTACTGGAATGCCACTAAAATATTGATTTTCATAAACATGAATTATACAAATTCACATTTTATTTGTCTACTGAATTTCTGGTACAGTAATACTTGGCTAAACCAGGCCTGGCTGGAGACAGGCTGGCTGTCCAAAATAACAAGGTATTGGATTTTCTTTTTTTTAATTGTGTACACAGGGGTCGGCAACATTTGGCACACGGCTCGCCAGGGTAAGCACCCTGGCAGGCCAGGCAAGTTTATTTACCTGCTGACGCAGCAGGTTCGGCCGATTGCGGCCCCCACTCGCTGCGGTTCGCCATCCCGGGCCAATGGGGGCGGCGAGAAACCGCGGCCAGCACATCCCTCGCCCACGCCGCGTCAGCAGGTAAATAAACTGGCCCAGCCCGCCAGGGTGCTTACCCTGGCGAGCCGCGTGCCAAACGTTGCCGACCCCTGGTATACACGCGCACACACACACAACTATATTAGCTATTCAATTCATTTTAACTGTTGAAATCATTATGCTGAAATGCCATTAATGTGTACACAGCACACTATGTAAAAGATCTAAAGCTAGACAGTACAGTGAGAGAAACCCAATGAATGCGTAGCACGTTTTCTTTTTACTTTAGCCTATAGGCTAATGAAAATACAAAATAAATCATGCTGCTGCACTATAGACATTACTCTATCAGGTGGAAATAATAAAAGTTTATTTTAAATTGAAACTAGCTAGTAGGTTACACAAGTAACACAAAATACATCAAGGCATAACAGGGGCTGAAGTAGCAAAGGCCTGCTGTAATGCATTTATCTAATTTCTACAAGTATTTCCACAAAGTGTCTTTCTCCATCTTGTAATTTATGTGTCTGTGAATCAGAGGGAGAACAAGGATGTCTGAGCCAAGTTCTGGCACAGCTGAGAGGATGCCACATGGAAAATGAAGGGCCACGGAACTTGCTAAACATGAGCAATGACATATGCGGAATAAGCCGCTTGCTACATTTGCCATTCACAATCATAGTCATGTGGCTAAATCCACGCTCACACTCAGCCGTGCTGCATGAAATCACACGCGTGGAGCTGAACAGAGGTTTCAGCTGAGCTGGCACTTCTGACCAGTATAGTCAAGAAAGTCACGCTAGGCATTGACTATTCCAAATCGGTTGCACAGCTGCCCTACCTCCTTTTCACTTTATCTAAGAATAATGGGTCACTACAAAAAGTAATTTTCCCTCTGCTGATACTCACACCTTCTTCTTGTTCTTTCTTGGTTTCAGGTGACCGGCAGTAAAGCGTATACAGTTTGTCAAAGAATTCCAAGTGATTTACAGTTCTTACTTCACTTAACGTTTCAGCAGCTGCCAAATCCAACCTGTGATTCACACACTACCTCGCTAGAACATTTGGGTACTTCTTCACAATACAGCTCGCTACGCCAGAGTTCTTCCGAAGCATAACACTAGCATCACCACTCGCAAATACTACAAGAGTAATTGTAATCAGAATTCGATTTATTGAGGCATTTCAGCTCACAATCTACAGTGCCTGAAGCCGTCTGACGT
This sequence comes from Malaclemys terrapin pileata, assembly GCF_027887155.1. Classification (NCBI taxonomy): domain Eukaryota; kingdom Metazoa; phylum Chordata; order Testudines; family Emydidae; genus Malaclemys; species Malaclemys terrapin. The sequence continues at coordinate 20,581,693 of NC_071508.1, read as the reverse complement.
GGAAGTGCAATCAGATCAAGAAACATGAAGTGAGGATAATCATCCTTCAAAGTGTCACATTTTAAATAGATTCTAACTGTTGATTCATTGCTCAGAGTAGTTGATTCATCAACAGACATGGCTATCTTTCCGTCACTCTCCGGCATCTGAGCACACATTCGTCATTTGCAAGGCTTTCGGTGCATTGCAGATGAGATAGGGTCTAGCATGTCTGTAGCACTGAATTGTGAACACAGACCGATACCAATATCTACACCATGCAGTATGTGGAATTCAGTTACATCGGGACGATCCGAGTAGGGTCTGCCATGTTTAGCAATGTAATATGCCATTCACTTTACCTGCACAGTTGTGTCAAGTTCTGATTTTGTCATGTTAACCACTTCATCTTCAAAAGTTGAGGTTTCTGCTTCTGTTGAAAGCTGTAAAGCTACCTGCAGTTGAATCTTTGTGTTCCTTTATCTTCATTGGCAGAGATGTTAATCTGGACTCTCAGCTAGGTCCATAAGGAGAAACAGAAAACTACCACCACCCTACTGCTATGGAGAGACCCTGATGAAACTTTGCTACCGTTAAGGCATCCAAGCTTACCATCATGGCAGGACAACCAAGGATAATCCCTCTTCTTCAGCATCCACTAACCAGAATTCATGCCAGCTGGTCTTTGGCTGTTGAAGGGTAATCTTCACAGTTCGTTCTCACTGCAATAGCCACCTCAGTGAACTCCATTACAGGAAGAGCTCTGTTTTTGTGTTTGTGTCTGCAGTCGAAGCACGGCTGCTACTGTCTTCGTCAGCACCTTTAGCCTTCTCAAAGAAGTAGTTAGGAAGAGAAGTTTCAGAGTAACAGCCGTGTTAGTCTGTATCCGCAAAAAGAAGAACAGGAGTACTTGTGGCACCTTAGAGACTAACAAATTTATTAGAGCATAAGCTTTCGTGGACTACAGCCCACTTCTTCGGATGCATCCGAAGAAGTGGGCTGTAGTCCACGAAAGCTTATGCTCTAATAAATTTGTTAGTCTCTAAGGTGCCACAAGTACTCCTGTTCTTCTTTTTAGGAAGAGAAGAATTTCCTAATGCTCTTTTCACTGCATCAGAGGACTGCTGGCTGTAACAGACAGTTGTGCCGGAGATGTGAATCATGTCATTTAGCTTGCCTACTATGTGCGTTCTGGCTCGATTACAATATTGTTGTCTGGTGTTGTTTCACATCTTTATTAATGACCTGGATGTAGATAGAGAGAGCAAACTGGTCAAGTTTGCAGATGACACAAAGCTAGGAGGAGTCACCAATACTTTAGAGGAAAGAGCTAAAATTACGAGGGATCATGGTAAATTGGAGGACCGGGCTATAGACAACAAAATGAAATTCACCAAAGACAAATGTGAGGTGCTACATTTAGAGAAGAAAAATCAAATGCACAGATACAGAATAGGGGATAACCAGCTTGGCCGTGGCACTTCTGAGAAGGATCTGGGAGCTGTGGTCGATCACAACCTCAGCATGAGTCAGCAATGCGATGCTGTTGCAAAAAAAAGCAAATGCAATTTTAGGTTGCATTAACAGAGGTATAGCATGCAAGTTATGGGAGGCGATAGTACTGCTCTACTCAGCACTGGTTAGGCCTCAGCTGGAGGACAGTGTCCAGTTTTGGTCACCAATGTCTAGAAAGGATGTGGAGAAACTGTAATGGATCCAGAGGCGAGTAACAAAGATGATCAGAGGGATGGAACACAAGCCATACGAGCAAAGGCTGAAGGAACTGGCTATGTTTAGTTTGGAAAAGAGGAGATTAAGGGGGGACTTGATAACGGTCTTCAGACTTGGAAGGCTGCCATAAAAAAAAGATGGAGAAAAGTTGTTCTCTCTTTCCACAGAGGGCAGGACAAGAGGCGATGGGGTCAAACTACAGCACAGCAGATGTAGATTAAACCTCAGGAAAAGCTTCCTAACGGTAAGAAGAGTAGGACGATGGGACAGATGCCTAGGGAGCTTGTGGAAACTCCTTCGCTGGAGGTTTTCAGAAGGAGGCTGGAGCCATCTGTCTGGGGTGGGTTAGACACAACAAGTCCTGCCTCGTGGCAGGGCGCTGGACGAGCTGACCCTGCGCTCCCTTCTCACCCTGTGGTTCTAGGAGTGCTGCTGAATAGCACCAGGAGAGCGTTTCGGCGTGTTCCGGCTCGACTATAGCACTGGCTAGAGTCACGCTCTCTCTCTTCGGCCCAATGACTATACCCAGTGGGAGACTGAGAGACACCCTCAGGCAGTGACGGGGACACACGGCGCTCCTTCCCTTGCTGCAGGGGCTGATACTTACAGCCAAGGGGACCTCTCTCTGAGAGACATGATGGTGGTGCAGCGGCTGCTCCTGCAGCGTGTTGAGCAGCTCCTTTAGGACCTTTCCTGTGGTCTGGCAGTGGGATGCCAGCATCCGCCACATCTCCGCAGCAACGCTGCAAAGGGAGAGAGCCAACGGCACTTGGTCAGAGCCCGGTCAGCCTCCTGCACCACGCCCCCCCGGCACCGGCACCCTGCTGGGTCTCCTTGCACCAGCCAGCTCTTTGTTGCCCTCCCGCTGCTGCTGGTGCAGGCTGCCTGGGGACCGGGTCTGAGTGTCAGCCCCAGGGGAGGCTGAGGGATGCCATACAGGGTTTTGCAGGCTGGTCTGTCTCCAGGGCAAGCCAGCCTGCAAAACCCTCCAGGAGAAGCAGCAGTTCTGCAGGGAGAAGGAGATCTCTGGAAGGTTCTGCACTCCCCTGTCCCTGGCAGCGGAACCAGTCCGGGGGACCCGGAGCGCAAGCGACGGCAGCCCCAGCCCCGTACCTGTCACATGACAGCGAGCAGCCCAGCAGGGTTCTGACCACCTCCTCGCTGTACTGGTTGCCCAGCACGAGAAGGGTCCTGAACAGCTCCTTCCGGGACAGCGGCTCGCTGATGGAGTCCAGGTTCTTGTAAATGCTCATCACAGCCTCCGACACCTGGAAGGGAAATGAGGAGATGGGGGCCTCGGCTTCCTCGCACTGCTATTGATCTGGGGTGCCAGGGACCTGCTGCACCTGAAAGCCATCTGCCCTCCCAGATCCTCTTTGCCAGCCCCAGACCTAGAGCACAGGACCAGTTCCCAGCCTATCGATTCATAGACTGCAAGGCCACAAACGGCCATGGTGATCACCTAGACCAGGGGTCTCAAACTCAAATGACCACAAGGGCCACATGAGGACTAGTACATTGGTCCGAGGGCCGCATTACTGACACCTCCCCCCTGCCGCCCTCGGCCCCACCCCCACCCCACCCCTTCCATGAGGCCCCACCCCTGCCCCGCCTCTTCCCACCCCTTCCCTGCCCCCATTCCAACCCCTTCCCCGAAATCCCCACCCCAACGCCGCCCCCTCCCTGCCCCCAGGGGGTACAGGAGGGCTGTGGGGTGTGGCAGGGGCTCAGGGCAGTGGGTTGGGGTGTGGGGTGCAGGAGGGGTGAGGGGTGTGGCAGGGGGTCAGGGCAGGGGATTGGGGTGCAAGAGGGGTGCAGCAGGGGGCTCAGGGCAGTGGATTGGGGTGCAGGAGGGGTGCAAGGTGCGTCAGGCGGCTCAGGGAAGGGGGTTGGGGTGCAGGAGGGGTGTGGGGTGCGACAGGGGCTCAGGGCAGGGGGTCGGGGTGCGGCGGGGGCTCAGGGCAGTGGGTTGGGGTGCAGGAGGGCTGTGGCAGGGGGTCAGGGTGCAGGATGCGGCAAGGGGTTCAGGGCAGGGCGTTCGGCTGCAGGAGGAGTTCGGGGGGCGGGCTCTGGCCTGCCCTGCCCCGCCCCCACGCTGCTCCGGGATGTATGTATTGCTGTTGCTTCAGGCACCGCCCCCAGCATCTCCCATTGGCCGGGAATGGGGAAACGCGGGCAATGGGAGCTGCTGGGGGCGGTGCCTGAAGCAACATCAACACACACAGCAGTGTGCCCCCTCTTCTCCATGTTCCGGCCGCTTCCCGGCACGGCGCGGGGGCAGGGCAGGCAGGCAGGGAGTCTGCCCTGCCCCGGTGCACGTCGGGCCGGAGCCGCTCTAGGTAAACGCTGGGGGAGGGCAGGAGCGGGGGCTGCGAGGGGCTCGAGGGCTGCAGAAAATTACCTCGCGGGCCGCATGTGGCCCATGCGCCGTGTGTTTGAGACCCCTGACCTAGACTGACCCCCCCTCCCCCCCACATTGCACAAGCCAGAGACCTGCCCCCCAATAACACCTAGAGTCTCCCACGGATGGGCTCCCCCAGCAGGGTGTTCTCACTGCGGCTCTTACCCTCTCCAGCCTTGGGCCGGGGACCATCAGGATCTCATGCAGCATGTGCCTGGCCACCACCGAGTCATGGACGCTGGTGTCTCTCATGCTATCAATAGCAGTGCAGAGGAAGTCCATGCGCTCGGATCCGTTGAGGTACTTCCCAAACATCTGAAACAAACCCGCCAGTGAAACCACTTTTGCTGCCCAGCGCGGTTCCAGTCAGTCACTGGCCCAGCCAGGAGTGCAGGCAAACCCCACTCTGCCGGGACAGGGCTGGGTTACTGCACCTGGGCAGCACAGTATCCAGTCAGCAATCAGGAACTGCCGTGCATGGCAGAGGCCAGCCGGGCAGTCCACGGGGGCACAATACTGCACAGCACGGATACACTCTCTAGTTCTCAGCAGGGGCTGGCACTGGTGCACAGATGCATTGATGCCTTTTGTTGCATTAATCTCTGGGGAAGCTCCCACCACGCCTGACAAGGAGCTGGGATCAGGTTTGGATGAGCCCCAGTGCATCTTGGGATGTGGCATGTAGGGAGGCATATTGGGCTGCATTAGTAGAAGCATTGCCAGCAGATTGAGGGAAGTGATTATTCCCCTCTATTCGGCACTGGTGAGTTCACATCCGGAGTATTGCATCCAGTTTTGGGCCCCCCACAAGAGAAAGGATGTGGACAAATCAGAGAGAGTCCAGCAGAGGGCAATGAAAATGATTAGGGGCCTGGGGCACATGACTTATGAGGAGAGACTGAGGGAACTGGGCTTATTTAGTCTGCAGAAGAGAAGAGTGAGGGGGGATTTGACAGCAGCCTTCAACTACCTGCAGGGGGTGGGGGGTTCCAAAGAGGATGGAGCTAGGCTGTTCTCAGTGGTGGCAGATGAGAGAACAAGGAGTAATGGTCTCAAGTTGCAGTGGGGAAGGTCTAGGTTGGATATTAGGAAAAACGATTTCACTAGGAGGGGGGTGAAGCACTGGAATGGGTTATCTGGGGAGGTGGTGGAATCTCCATCCTTAGAGGTTTTTAAGGCCTGGCTTGACAAAGACCTGGCTGTGATGATTTAGTTGGGGTTGGTCCTGCTTTGAGCAGGGCGTTGGATTAGATGATCTCCTGAGGTCTATGATTCTATGAGGTAGAGTGGGCCATAGGCAGGGCTCTGGCCCAGATGAATGGGCTCAGTCACACGCCTGGGTCTGTCCCTTCCCCCGACTCCTAGGGTGTTAATTTCTGACTCCTGATAACTCTGCGCACAACAATCCCGTGAAGCACTGACTGTACTTACCCATGTGATATCGCTAGTGTTGGTGAACAAGGTGTCCCAGGAGCCGTACAAGGTTTGCCTGTCCTTGAGGAGCTGCCGATGCTCTTCACTGTTCCCCAGTGGCATAGCTATAAAGGGAAGGGTGTAACAGCTGACCTGTGTACAGTACTATAAAATCCCTCCTGGCCAGAGCCCCCAAAATCCTTTTCCCTGTAAAGGGTTAAGAAGCTCAGGTAACCTGGCTGGCATCTGACCCAAAGGACCAATAAGGGGACAAGATACTTTCAAATCTTGGCGGGGGGAAGGCTTTTGTTTGTGCTCTTTGTTTGGGAGTTCGTTCGCTCTTGGGACTGAGAGGGACCAGACATCAATCCAGGTTCTCCCCATCTTTCTAAACAAGTCTCTCATATTTCAAACTTGTAAGTAAAAAGCTAGGCAAGGCGTCTTAGTTTTACTTTGTTTTCTCAACTTGTAAATGTACCTTTTACTAGAGTGTTTATCTTTGTTGCTATGCTTTGAACCTGAGGCTAGAGGGAGGTCCTCTGAGCTCTTTAAGTTTGATTACCCTGTAAAGTTATTTTCCATACGGATTTTACGGAGATGATTTTTACCTTTTTTCTTTAATTAAAAAGGTAATTAATTTCTTTTTAAGAACCTGATTGATTTTTCCTTGTTTTAAGATCCAAGGGGTTTGGATCTTGATCCACCAGGAGTTGGTGGGAGGAAGGAGGGGAATGGTTAATTTCTCCTTGTTTTAAGATCCAAGGGGTTTGGATCTGTATTCACCAGGGAATTGGTGAAGGTCTCTCAAGGCTATCCAGGGAAGGGAATTAGCTTTGGGATGGTGGCAGCAGACCAGACCTAAGCTGGTAGTTAAGCTTAGAAGTTTTCATGCAGGCCCCCACATTTGTACCCTAAAGTTCAGAGTGGGGAAGCAGCCTTGACAGCCACCATCATTGAGGCTGAGCCAGGGAGGGGAAACAGACAGCAGGCAATATAAATCAGATGTTCGGTTAGCAAACTGGAGTTTTGCAAGAAAGTTTAGAGAGGGTGTGTGAGAGACAAGTACATCTAACAACCATACTGTAAACTCAGGCCAATAACCCCCTCCCCAAAAACAAAACTAAACAAACTAACCCCCCTGGAAGAGTAAAAATAAACCAGGCAGAAGGGCAGCAGCAGCATGGGGCTCGCCAGTTGATTGCACTGAATGCAGCATGTATGATTACCAGCCCTATGGGCAGGTAGCATATGTGGGCATTTGGCCCAAGGAGCTACTGGCCCTCGGAGACCAGGAGGCCAGAGGGGCTGAACTGGTGGAGCCAAGGAAGACAGCGAGGTACATAGAGGAGACTTTTAGGGACACAGTAGAGTGGTCCCACCCCCAGTCTGACAGCCTCTGTGCTGCTGAGGAGGGTGAAAGTTTCGGGGAAGGAGAACATCGAGCTAGAGCAGGGGGAGACGATCCCATAGTTGGGACCCACCTTCCAGAGGAAGTCATGATGTCCTCTCAAATTGAGGTAGGAACCCCAGTTACAAAGAAAAGCCTGGTAATAATAATGGGGGATTCAATCAATAGACATATAAGCAGTTTGGTTTGTGATGGCTGGGAGAACCACATGGTAAATTGCCTGCCTGGTGCAAAGGTTGCAGCTCTCACGAGACATCCAGACAGACTTATGTGCCCTGTGGTATGTAACCTAGCGTTTAAATCGGCCTCTGTATGAGATAGCTAATGTGACAGTGAATTTTAAAAAAGTCTCCAGATGTGATCCCTGGTAAGCCTGACTTCAGTACCAGGCAAATTGTTGAAACTATAGGAAAGAACAGAATTATCAGACACGTCGGTGAACACAATTTGTTGGGGCAGAGTCAACATGGCTTTTGTAAAAGGAAATCATGCTTCACCAATCTACTAGAATTCTTTGAAGGGGTCAACAAGAATGTGGAGAAGGGTGATCCAGTAGATATAGTGTCCTTGGACTCCTTTGACAGGGTCCCTCACCAAAGGCTCTTAACCAAAGGAAGATGTCATGGGATAAGAGGGAAGGTTCTCTCATGGGTCAGTGGTTAAAAGATAGGAAGCAAAGGACAGGAATAAATGGTCAGTTTTCGCAGTGGAGAGAGGTAAATAGCAGGGTCCCCCCCAAGGATCTGTGTTGAGACCAGTGTAGTTCAACATAGTCATAAATGATCCAGAAAAAGGGGTAACCAGTGAGGTGGCAAAATTTGCAGATGATACAAAATGACTCAAGATCGTTAAATCCAAAGCAGACTGCGAAGAGCTACAAAGGGATGTCACAAAACTGGGGGACTGGACAACAAAATGGCAGATGAAATTCAATGTTGATAAATGCAAAGTAATGCACATTGGAAATCATAATCCCAACTATATATACAAAATTATGGGGTTTAAATTACCACTCAAGAAAGGTTTCAGAGTAGCAGCCGTGTTAGTCTGTATCCGCAAAAAGAAGAACAGGAGTACTTGTGGCACCTTAGAGACTAACAAATTTATTAGAGCATAAGCTTTCGTGGACTACAGCCCACTTCTTCGGATGCAGAAAGAGATTTTGGAGTCATCGTAAATAGTTCTCTGAAAACATCCACTCAATGTGCAGTGGCAGTTAAAAAAGCAAACAGAATGTTGGGAACCATTAGGAAAGGGATAGATAATAAAACAGAAAAATATCATAATGTCTCTATATAAATCCATGGTGCGCCCACACCTTGAATACTGCGTGCAGTTCTGGTCGCCCCATCTCAAAACAGATATACCAGAACTGTAAAAGGTGCAGAGAAGGGCGACAAAAATGATTAGGGGGATGGAACAGCTTCCATATGAGGAAGGATGAAAAAGACTGGGGGCAAGTCTACACTTCAAACACTGTATCGCCTGTCGGAGAATAACAGAGTTCTCACTCTTTTGGTTGGGTACAGCACACGCCGTAGCTGCACTGGCGCTGTAGCATTTAAGTGAAGATGTTCCTATGCCAACAAGCTCTTAATCCACCTCCCGGAGAGGCGCTAGCTAGGTCAGTGGGAGAGGTGCTCCTGCGACAGGGGTGTGGATTTTTCACACCCCTGAGCAATGTCGTTATAACAATATAGGTCTGTAGTATAGACCTGGGACCATTTAGTTTAGATAAGAGATGACTAACGGGGGATATGATAGAGGTCTATAAAATCATGACTGGTGTGACGAAAGTGAATAAGAAAGTGTTATTTACCCCTGCACATAACACGAGAACTACGGGTCACTTTATGAAATGAATAGGCAGCAAGTTAAAAACGAACAGAAGAAGGTATCTCTGCACACAATGCACAGGCAACCTGTGGAAATTGTTGCCGTGGGATGTTGTGAAGGCTAAAAGTATAATTGGGTTCAAGATAATCAGGGCATGCAAACCCATACTCTGCATGTCCCTAAACCTCTGACTACCAGAAGCTGGGACTAGATGTCAGGGGATGGATCACTCAAAATTTCCCTGTTCAGTTCATTCCCTCTGAAGCATGAGGTACTGGCCACTATCAGAAGACACAATACTGGGCTAGATGAACCATTGGTCTGAGTCAGTATGTCCATTCTTATGTGAGTTATGAAGAGTAGCATATAGATAGGGGAAGCTAAAGACATCAGGGGAAACTCCATGGCTTGCAGGACTAAGGATAATAAGGAGGTTTTTTAAAAAAAGTGATTTAGGAACAAAAGAAATCTTAGCAGTGGTGTAGGCTCATTACTAGATGGAGACTCTTTAAAAGGTTGCAGAAAAGGCAGAAGTGTTCAAGAAATATGTTTTCCGTGTTTGGAAACCCCATGTTAGTGTATTTAGGAAGGACAAGGGTCTCCACGGCTCTTACATTTTAGCTGCAGCATGAAGGAGTAGAGGTGGTAAAATGCCTCCATAGACGATCGGCAGATCTCCTGCTCCGGATGGCACAGAGTGACACACGCCACCAGCTGGCCCAGGATTCTGAACTCCTCCGCTTCCTGATGGAGAGAGGGCGCAAAGGGAGTCACTCGCCCCTGCAGGCCTAGCGCAGCGTGTCCCCCTGGCATTGCCCTAGCAATGGGTTAGAACTGGGGGAGGCAGAGCCCAGTGCAGAGAGACTGGGGACAAGGAGAGCAGGAGGAGCCGTGGGGCCCATCACCAGGGGCTGAGGAAAGCTCAGCAGGGACGGGGAAATCTGGTCAGCAAAGTCAGCAAACCTTGCTCCCGAGTGGGGACCCGGGTAACGAATGAACTAACGTCCAGTCTCCATCTCAAGGGCAAGCGCCTAATCCCAGCCCCTTCTCCCACCCCCCACCCTCCATTGACCTCAGGCCCAGGAGCTTGGGGTCACCTTGGACTCCTCTGCTCTGCATCCCGCCTCTCTCACTCCATCCTGGAGTTCCCCAGAGCCCTCCCTTCCTGCGCCATCCCCAGCCTGCCGGCTCTCTCCTGCCGGCTCTCTCCTGCAGGCTTGTCCTCTCATCTCCCCCTCCTGCCAGACCTTCCCTTACCCCTCCTGCAGCACCTGCGCTGGCTCCCTGCTCTTCCCCACCTCGCCCCAAACCCCTTGCCCTCCTCTCCAGGGGTCTGCACAGCCTCCCCACACCCACTCCCCAGTGCTCTGGCTCCTTTGGCCCCTCCCATCCCTTTCAGTGTGTCCCCTCCCACCTCCCTCCTTCTGTTCTGCTGCCCCAGCCTCTGGGGGCACATCATCCAAACGCCCCCCTCCAGCTGCTGGAGGGGAGGCCCTGACACAGGGGGGATGGAGCAGCTGGAGCAGCTAAATGGCCCTGAGCACCCAGAGCAGGGGGCGTTCTTCTGGCAGCCTGGCAGGAGCTGATGCCAAAGCATCCCACAGGCAACTGACAAAGGGGGTGAACAGATACCTGGGTTCAGAGGCTGCTCTCAGGGCCATCCTGTGTAAATGCACTGACCCTGTGGAGCAGACTTTGGTGCTAGGGGAACAGCGGGGAGAGTCCTTGGAGACAGAATTATGGGGCTCGACCCAAAGCCCACTGGAGTCAGAGGACAGACCCATCGACATCAGTGCTCGGTAGATTGGACTCCTACCGAGGATCTTGCTGAGTCACTATTCTAGGCCCGGGTTTTCCCTGCCAGGGAGCGCTGCACCGCGAGGCTGCTCAGTGCAGTTAGGAGGCGGCCAGGGTCACAGGCTGCTCACCTTGCATTTGGGTTGACAAGCCATTAATTTCATGAGGAAGGTGATCCTTTCCACTGCCCTCAGCCGCCCATGCACCTCCTTGGATGCGGTCCAGGGGAGCAGGGCCTGAGAGAAACAAATTGGGACAAATTGCTGAGGAGAAGTACCAAAAAATAGCACAAGCACATAGGGAGAAAATCAGAAAGCTTAAGGCAAAAATGAGTTCTAACTGGCAAGGGACATAAAAGACAATCAGAAGCAGCTCTATAAATGCATTCGGAGCAAGAGAAAGACAAAGGAAAGTGAGGGGCCACTACTCAGCAGGGAAGGAGAGCAAATAATGGATGACACAGACAAAGCCAAGGTGTTTAATGCCTTTTTTGCTTCAGTTTTCACTAAAAAGGTTAATGGCAACTAGATGCTTAACACAATATTAACAACGAGGGGGAAGGAAAACAGGCCAGACTCGGGAGAGAACAGGTAAAAGACAATTTAGGTCAGTTAGATGAATTCAAGCTGGCAGAGCCACATGATATTCACCCTAGAGGGAGCTAGGCAAAGCAATCTCTGAACCGTTAGGAGGGCTGAGGTCCCAGAGGACTGGAGAAGGGCAGACACAGAACCTATCTTCAAAAAGGGGAACGAGGAGGCCTCAAGGAATTATAGACCTGTCAGCCTAACTTTGGTACCCAGAAAGATACTGAACAACTTATTAAACAGTTTGTAAGAACCTAGAGGAGATAATAGGGTGATAAGGAAGAGCACCATGGATTTGTCCAGAACAAACCATGCCAAACAAAGCTAATTTCCTTCTTTGACAGGGTTACTTGCCTAGTGGATGGAAGGAGGCAGTATATGATGATGTATATGAAGTTTAGTAAGGCTTTTGACACAGTTCCACAAGACATTCTCAGAAGCCAACTAAGCCAGTATGATCCAGATGAGATTACTATAAAGTGGGTGCACAACTGATGGAAAGACCATACTCAAAGAGGAGTTATCACTGACTCGCTGGCAAAGTGGAAGGGTGTCTCAAGTGGGGTTCCCCAGGGGTGTGCCTGGATCCAGTACTAGTCAATATTTTCATTAAGAACTTGGTTAACGGAGAGGAGAGTATGCTTGTAAAGTTTGCAGATGACACCAAACTGGGAAGGGTTGCAAGCACTTTGGAGGACAGATTAGAATTCAAAATGAGCTTGCTAAATTGGAGAGTTGGTCTCAAGTCAACAAGATGAAATTCAGTCAAAACAAATGTGACGTAACGCACTTAGGAAGGAAAAATCAAATGCATAAAAACAAAGTGAGGGATAACCGGCTAGGTGGCAGTACTGCAGAAAAGGGTCTGGGGGTTATCATGGGTCTCACACTGAATAGGAATCAACAGTGTGATGCTGTTGTGAAAAAGGGAAATGTCCTTCTGAGGTGTATTAGCTTGTAGCACTGTGTCCAGTTCTGGGCACCACGCTTTAAGAAAGATGTGAACAAACTGGGGCCAGTCCAGAGGACAGCGACAAAAGTGCTCAGCGGTTTAGAAAACCTGACCTGTGAAGAAAGGTTGAACAAACTGGGCATTTTCGTCTTGAGAAGACGGAGGGGGCACCTGGTAACAGTCTTCAAATACGTTAAGGGCTCTTATACAGAGGATGGTGACAAATTGTTCTCCATGTCCCCTGAAGGTAGGACAAGAAGTAATGGGCTTAATCTGCAGCAAGGGAGATTTAGGTTAAATATTAGGAAAAAGTCTAAGGGTGGCTAAGCACTGGAACAGGTGACCTAGGGAAGTGGTGGACTCCCCATCACGGAGGTTTTAAAAAACAGGCTGGACAAACACTCATCAGGGACGGTCTAGGAATGCTTGGCCCTGCCTCAGTGCAGGGGGTGGAGTAGATGACCTCTTGAGATCCCTTCCAGCCCTGCACTTCTGTGTTCCCTCTTCCCAGGCTCTGGAATCGAGGAGACCGAATCTCTGTCAAGGACATTTCCCTCTTTTTGGAGCACAAACCACCCACAGAATCTACTTCCTGTGGCCCCAGAACTAGAACGTTGGGGGAATCTCGCTCTGGGCTCTGGCCAGGTTGGTGGGGCCCATGGTGAACACAAATGAATGCCAGGGTCAGATGGGGGCTCAGTGGAGAACACGACAGATCCTGCACTCCTCCACCCCCACCCCGTGCAGACGTTTTTCAGATATAATGGGGGCACTTGGCCCTCCAGCCCAAGAACCTTTGTATAGAACGTACTTTGAGGAGCCAAAGGCACCGGGGGGGGAGGGGGAGAGGAGGGGGAGTGTCCCATGCTTGTGATTAAATGGAGTCTTGGTCCCTGAGCCCCACCCCAGCTACAGGACTAGTCCCCTTCCTGCCCCCACGGCTCCAGACCTCCAAGATCTTCTCCACCACCAGAAGTCTGGGCTCCTGATTCTCACACGCCAAGGCCTTCAGCATCTGATCCATGGCTCTCAGAGTCTGTGTGCAGAGCAGAGGAGACACCAGAGCAAGTGGCATTACCCAGCCAGGAGATGAACCAAGGCCCTGGCATGTGACACCCCCCAGGCCACGGCAGCACCTGGTATTCCAGCTCACCCACTCACTTGTACCCACAGGGGACCTACTGCAAACTCCTGGCAACAGGACACCACCTGCCTTTGCTGTCCCCAGAAAGGCCACTGCATGGAGTCTAACCCACTGGAAGAGTCAGAAAGGACTGCACATTTGGAGGGGAGATTTCCAGCCAAGCTTCGGTTCCTCTGGCCTGTGTGCGTCTGAAGCAGCCAATCACAGGCCTGTGCCCCCAGCCACGCACTGGGGATGAATGTGCTTGTGAAGGGAGTGTCTGTTCCCCACTAATTGTCGGTGCATGTGAAGGAGAAATGCCTACTACTGCTACCCTATGAGGGAGTTACTCCTTTATCTGCAGTGGTGGGGCCTGTGCTTTGGTGCTGCAGGTCCTGAGCTGAAGTCCTGCCGAGGAGCTGTGATTATTATACTCATGTGCCAGTGCCAGGTTACCCGGGGGACAGGTACACGAGCGACCGGCAGGATTCCCACTTGGTTTCGGGTGGCTCTGCGTGGCCGGTTTGGGGCTTACCTTGGTGTAGAGAGCAGCCTCCTTGCCCTGCATGGTCTCTGCTGGAGGCAGGGAGAAGACGCTGGAGAAGCAGGCTGCGAGCAGGTTGGATCGTTCCAGGTCCTGCAGCGGTGGCTTCACTCTGCTAAGAGAAGAGACACGTGCGGATTGGAGGGCTGAGGCGGGACTGATGCGCTAATGTTGGCGTCAGGCTCCCAGGACATGGAAACACCTGAGGGGGCTCCAACTGGGGGGTGGCAGATGAGAACAGGTCAGGGGGCGGTGGAGGGAGCTGGTGCTGCCTTCTCTCATACCAACAGGCAGGGACTTAGTGCAGTCTGCAGCTGTCTGCTGTGACCCCACCAGGACTCACCAGCTGGGGCAGAGAGCGCTGCGCTTCGCCGAGAAATGACATCCCGCAAACGGCACGGACGGGAGACTAGAGCCTGCTGGCACCAAAGTGCCTCTGAACCAAGTGGCCACAGTGCAAAGGAGCCTGCCAGTCCTGTCCCGCTGGGGGCAAAGAGACTCTTCCACCACAGCTGTCTGCACTGCGGCTGCACAGTCCGGGCCAGCAGAGAGATGCTGCATCAGCCCGCAGCAGGGCAGAATCCAGGCAGGGATCCAAGCCCTGCCCCTTGCCCAGAGCTCTCAGCCTGCTGGACAGGGCACCCAGCTGTGTGCAGGGGGGGAGGAAGGTGGAGACAGCCCAGACAGCATTAACCCCTTCACCCCCACTGCCAGAGCATGGCCCCAGCACATGCAATGAGGTGCCAGGTGACTACTTGCCCCCTGCAGGACAGAGCCGCGCCCCTCGTGGCAGGCGGCAGCCAGTGAGGAACAGCTACGCCCACTGCTGACGCAAATCACCCCCCTCCGCCCCAGCAGAGACGGGATCGTAGCCAATGCTGTCGCCTGCCCCGCTGTCAGGAAGCCAGTGCCCAGTGGGGAGAGCCGCTCCAGCGCCTGCTCTGCCTCCCCCTCCCATTCCTGGGGAACCTATTGAGCCAACAGCGAGAGCCCAGCTCCAGCCCGCAGCATCTGCCACCTCCGGACGCCTGATGGGCAGGCTTCTGGGAAGCTCAGAGCAGGGCACCAGCGGCGCTGAGAGAGAGCCCCCCATGGCACAGACAGTGCCACGGGCCAGGGCTCAGCCTGTCCAACTTCTCAGCCACAGGGGGTCGCTGAGCTGCCGGTGTGACGCAGCTGGCACAGCTGGCAGTGACTTCAGTTGCTCCGCTCCAGCAGCACCCAACTGCCCCTCTCCCCCCAGAGCCATCTCCTGCGGGGTCCCAGAGGGGACCAGTCCTAACCCCCTCACTCCCTCCCCCACATCTTCATAAGGCCACGTGGAGAGGTCGCCAGGCATCGAAGAATCCTCCACCATCTACCCACTGGTGCCAGCCCACATGCACCAGCACCATCACCTGCTGCCACGTGCCCGGCGGAATCAGAAGATGGGGGAGGAGCAGAGGGGGGAATGCCCTGGAGAACTGGCCATGCCAAGAGGCTGGCGTGTCTGGCTGCACACAGCACTGGCTGGGGCTGGGCCGGGCAGGCTGGGTACCTCATCTCCATGATGGTGAGCATCGCTTGCTGACGCACCATGTCGGTCAGGGAGTCGACGGACTCGTGCTGAAGCAGATCCTGGGGAGACAATGTGGGGAAATGCCAGCCAGGCTCCAAGCTCCTTCAAGGCTCCGACTGGGGAGCAAAGCGCAGGGCCTGCAACATGTGGGCTCGGCAGCCAGGTCGTCCTACTGCGGACTTGATGGTGTGCAGGGCTCCAGACGGGGAGCGCAGTGCAGGGCCTGTGGTCAGTGCCCGGCCTGTGGTCAGTGCCCCAGTGTCACGCACCAGTGCACTGAAAGGCTCCATCCGCATTAGCACCCAGGGACACCACCTGAGATCAGGCCCCCTTGTGCCCGGTGCTGCACACACACAGTGAGAGCCAGTCCCTGCCCCAGAGAACTCACGAGCTAACTAGAAGAGACAAGGCATGGAAGGGAAACTGAGGCACAGAGGGGGAAGTGACTTGCCCAAAGTCTTACTGCAGAACTGGGAGTAGAACCCAGGTGTGCTGAGCCCCAGCCCACTGGACCACCCCCCAGCCCACGCTGTCCCACGTTCAGGGAAGGGAGGTGAGCTCTGGAAAGCTTTCTGCAGTGCTGGAGAGCAAAGACTTGCCAAATCTACAGAGCAGATTTGTTGCTAGTTCCCTAGTGGGCACTGACTGCAGAGTGTTGGGGCTCTGGGCAGGGAGACTGGCGTATACAGAGCGACCCGGTGACTTGGGAAGCTGGGTGCAAGGGAACAATCTACATTTCCTTACAGTTCTATGTTTAGGAACAAAGAATGCAGGCCACACTCACAGCATGGGGGGCTCTAACCTGGGAAGCGGTGACTCTGGAAAAGACTTGGCAGTCAGGGTAATCAGCTGCCCATGAGCGCCCAGTGCGATGCTGGGGCCAAAAGGGCTAATGCCATCCTGGGATGTAGAAACAGGGCAAACTCCAGTTGTTAGAGAGGTTATTTTCCCTCTGTATTTGGCACTGGTGCGACCGCTGCTGGGATCCTGTGTCCAGGTCCGGTGCCCACAATTCAAGGAGAATGTTGATAAATTGGAGAGGGGTCAGAGAAGAGCCACAAGAGTGATTGGAGGATTGGGAAACATGCCTGACAGTGAGAGACTCAAGGAGCTCAATTAGTTCAGCTGAACGAAGGGAAGGTTACAGGGTGACTTGATGACAGTCTGTAAGTACCTACACGGGGAGCAAATATTTGATAATGGGCTCTTCAGTCTAACAGACAAACGTCTAACACGATCCAATGATTGGCAGCTCAAGTTAGACAAATCTGCAGAGATCTCCAGGCCAATCACTAAACCCGCCAGGTAACACAGCCCCAGTGTGTGTTTTACTCACCGCTATCTTCTCCACTAGCAGGGCTTTGCGGTCCATATCTATTTCTGGGCTCCATGCCACGATGTCTATGACGAGGTTCAGGATGGAATTCAAAAAATTCATTTTCTGGGCCTCGTCCTACGCCCCGCAGAGATTAGACACAAACAGGAAGGTTAGCGTGGAAAGGAGCTGCCAGTGGGAGAGATGTTAGAAAGCTTCCCCCCAGTGCTGCTCAGGCTTTGATATGCCGAGTGGCAGAAGGCCATTCATCTGGTAACAGGAGTGACTATCTGGGGAGGGCAGGGCAGCTCTGTGTGAAACCGGACCTGAGAGGGAGCAGCTCTCACGGGGTAGGTGTCCAAAGAGGAACTGCAACATGGGGGGTAGGCAGCCAGACAGTGTTACTGGGGGCTTGACAGAGTGGGAGGAACAGCTGGGTGGGACACCCTGACACCCCAATATTCGTCACTGTCATGTCATTAGGATATGTTTTGTACAAAGTACGTATTGTAAGGTATCATTCTAAAAGTCTTTATCTGCTAGACATTAATGTCTCATTGGATTGTATGTGCTATCGTTGTATGTGAAATTATGAAGTTCAGCTACGTCTGTGTTCCTGAAACACGTTGTGAGGTTCAAAACAGCCTTTCAGGTACAACAGTAAAAACGCCAAACAATGGCTTATTGGGGAAATGCACATAAGCAGCAGGGTTACCCCAGGAACTGTCCACAATAGAAACCTCTCCGAGAGAACGCTACACAATGGGAACTGTTGGACCCAGGTCACAGCAAAAGAGTTTTCCAGCGGGTGGGAAGAGGAGATAAAAGGGGAACAATGACATCAGGGGGGACCTCACGCTCCCTGCAATAAGACACCTGGAAACACCTGAGGGACAAAGATTGAACTATGAGAAGTGATGGTGCCAGGCTGGAGAGAGATTCCTAGCCTGTGTAAGAAAACCTGGGAAATCCAAGCTGCAAAGCCAAGGCAGCTTGTGCCTTAAGAATCTGCCCACCTGTTTATCACTCAGGGTGAGAATTTGCTCATGTAGAGTCTATCTATCCAGTGTGGAAAGCTTAGTTTGTGTGTTATGTTTATTTACTAATGCAATCTGCTTTGTACCGTTTGCTATCTCTTATAACCACTTACAAGCTACCTCTTGTAGTTAATAATCTTATTGCTTGTTTATACCATAACCCAGTTTGTGCAATTAGTAACTGGGGGGAGGGGCAAAGAGTTGTGCATACCTCTCTCCACATGGAGGGAGGGGGCGAATTTCATAAAACCTTTGGGTCTGTACTCCAAAGGAGGTGGGCACCAGAGTACTGGGACAAGCCCTTTCACCTGAGTCTTCCCAGAGCTGATCTCAGTGTCTGTGTCTTTCTGCAGCTGGGCGTGGCCCTGCCTGAGTGTATGGCTGGAAGAGGCTTGTGAGCCTAGCCCAGCAAGACGAGGTAAAGGGGGCCCAGGCTGGCAGAACAGGTGGGCTCGGTGGTAGCCCGGTACAGCAGGTGGCACCTCAAAGGGGGGCAACCCGTCACACTAGGGACTGACCAAATCCAGTGGGCACAAGTCCACAAGGGGCTGGAAATTGAAGCTAGACAAATTCAGACTGGAAATGTACGTTTTTAACAGAGAAAGTAATAGACCATTGGAACAACTGAGCAAGGGGCATGGTGGGTGACCTTTTGTAACTCAAGATGGGACTTTTTAAAATGCTGTAGTTTAAACAGGAATTATTTGGGGGCAGGTCCCTGGCCTGTGTTATACAGGAGGTCACAGTGGTTCCGTCTGGCCTTAGAATCCATGCATCATCTGGAGAAGGGCAGATGTGCATGTGGACAGGGCACTAGCTGACAGGTCAGAGGAGGGCTCTTGGTACCTGGTCATTGCCCTTCAGAAAGGAGTCTATGCATTCCAGGGCCTCTCTCTCCTTCCAGTTTGGCCCCTTAAAGCAGGCGGTGCTACATGGCCATCGTGAATCTGATCAAAGACAGAGCAGTGGTAATACCTGGGTCTGCCAAGCTGCAGTCTGGGTGACAGAGATCTTAGAGAAAACCCTTGCCCCCACTCCCGCCCCAGCAGGGGAGCAGCCCCGATGCACGGCAGGGTCTGGCACAGCGATCCCTGGCTTCCCCACCTCTTTGCTGCCCAGCCCAGCAAAGACCCAGTCGGAGCCCTGGTTCCCAGCGGCCACCCCACTTCCCCGCCCAGCATGCAGGCTCAGTCTGGGGATTTGGGGAGCGCCACACCTGGAAGGAGGGACGATGTCAGGCCATGAGGGGTGTCCCCACTCTCCGGCCCATTGCTGGAGGGGG
The DNA here is from genome assembly GCF_027887155.1 of Malaclemys terrapin pileata. Lineage (NCBI taxonomy): Eukaryota > Metazoa > Chordata > Testudines > Emydidae > Malaclemys > Malaclemys terrapin. Next base: position 20,562,730 of record NC_071508.1, on the reverse strand, counting down.
CAGAGGGACTGGGAGTGAATCGGTCTGGTCCTTGTAGCAGGAGAGGGAACTGCTGCCCAGTCTGCATGGGATATGGGGACCCAGGGCTTGCCCGTTCTGCTTGTTCTCACTGCCTCTCCTGCCACCAACAGTCAGCCAGAGCCACTGGGTGTAACCTGGGCAGGCACTGGGCTCCCATCGTCAACACTCCCCCCAAATCCCCTGTGCTGCGACATGCGACAAAGGAGCCAACAGATGGGGCTGCAACATCAGGGAGCATATTACGGTCTGGCCGGCGCCCTGCAATCCTAGGCTTTAACAACCCACCATGCACCAAGCATCCCCTTCGACTGGTGGAAAACATCCTCCGACCCTGCAGCGTGACAGATCGGGGTGGGCGAGTCAGTCAGTCTCCACCTGATGCTTCTGCCGCTATGCCCCGATCAGCTTTAGTGGCTGCAGCTGCTGCCAGCAGGAGGGGCCATTCCCCCCTGCCTGGGTTTTCCTGTCTCTCCATCTCGTGGCAACCCAGAGCAGTACAAGGTCTATGGAGTCTTCTCCCCACAATGACACCCTAGTCTTGCCCCCCAACCCCCACAGGGGCCAAGCCCCACCCCAATGCAGGGCCATGGCCCCAGCCATTTTTGCAGCCCCCTCCGCCCACTCAGAAGGCGCCCACTCACCGGGATGGCGCGCACACTGCTGCTGCTGCCATACCCTCCTCTGCCGACTCTTCCCTGGGGGAGGTTTTGTCTCCTCCCAGGCGAGCCTGGGCTCTGGGCTGCCCTCCTCAGCCATCCTACAAGAAGCCAGGACAAGGCATTGCTTGTGAGTGACGAGAGGCGATGGCCCCGTTCAGCATCAGGGCCAGCCCAGTTATTTCTGTCCCACCAGCACCTACAGATGCCAGCTGAGTTCAGGGCCCTGTTGCACCAGGTGCTGCAGACAATCGCTGGGCTGGAGGGCTCAGACTCTAACTAGCCAAGGCAGCCAGCAGGGAAACAAGGGAAGAGATGTGCTCAAAGTCACCCAGGATTAGAACCCAGGTGTCTGAACTCCCAGGCCAGCAGCCCATCCCACAGGCCAAACGGCCTCCTCTGGGTCACTCCCACCTCTCCTTCTCCCGGTTCACAAGCTGCACAGCAGACAGGCTGGATCCAACCACTCAGGATTCTTCCTGCCCAATGAAATGACCCTGATCCCTTCCCCAAGGAATATTGGGGCCGTGGCAGTTCGCAGGTGGGCGAGGCCAGTGGGGTGGGGAAGGTGGGGCGGGCTCCTGAGCAGCAGGAGTTGCTCAGACACACCCGTGAAGGGGCAGGAGCAGAAGGCAGGAGAGCAGCAGGGAGGCTGGTACCTTCTCATCCAACCTCGGTGTGGCTGGCGATGCAATGGAAAAGCAGAGGCGGGCAATAGAAGATTCTCCTACCTGGAGTCAGGAGTGGGCAGAAGCTGGCGTGTATATGGGCCACCCACTTTCTGCTGCCGGTGGCGGAGCTGAAATGGCTGGATCAGCTTTCCCAGCGGCACGTGCCAGCTCTCGCTCTGCCAGAGCCAAGCCTGGCAGTGAGGGGATGAGGCTTTGGCAGCCAGCAGGGGGCGTGTCACAATGGGCAGGCGAGTCACAAGCCAGTCAATGTGTGACTGCCCAGCCATGGGCTGCCCCAGCCCAGACTAGTTCTGGCCTGGCCGGGGCTTTAGAGCCTCTCCTTCCCCACCGGGGTCATGGGAGGGACCTTCCGCTCCCCACAGTCACAGACTTTAGGCCGGAAGGGACCGCTCGGGTCATCTAGTCCCAGCTACTGCAGACCCCAGGCCAGAGCCCCTCCCCGCGTCCATACAGCTGGAGTCGGGGGCGGGGAGGGGGGTCTCCAGATCCCCGAGTAGGAGAATCAGTTCCATCCCGGTTCCTCCTCCTTGTGACAGCGCAGAACAGGGGTTCCCGAACGCTCCCCTCCCCCAGCTCCCAGCCCACGCGGGCGGCTCTTTGTCCTTGCCCAAGCTGCTGGGCGCCTTGGCCGTAGGATGTAAAATGGCCCCATCTCTGCTTCCCCTCCCACCGTGGCAACAACACAGAAACTGCTTTCATAGCACCCACCCCCCCGCCCAACTGAGCCTCAGGCCTTGCTAGCCGCTCAGTGCCATGGCAGCCCCAGGAGATGATTGCTGCGGGAGTCTCGGCCCAGGGGGAGGCAGTGACTCCTAGAAGCAGGGAGAGCAGCAGCACCATAGATCAGGGAGGTCTGGCAATGCCAGTGGCTGGCTGGGGTCTGACAGCCCAGTCAACCAGAGCAGAGTGTCAAAGGCCAAACCCCTCTCACCACCAGTTCTGTAGCTCCCCCTTGCTTTTGGTCTGTCTTAGGCACCATCCTGGCCCTCATCCTCGTGGCATCAGAGCACTGTCCAACCTCGATTGCATTTATTCTAACCTCCCCCTGCAGGGCAGGGCCTGGCTGCTACCTCCACTGAACAGACAGGGAACTGCAGCACAGAGGGAATAAGGGATTTGCCTGAGGCCACACAGAGCATCTGTGGCAGAGCTGGGAATTGACTATGGGTCTCCTGGGTCCCAGGCTGGCACCTTCTCTTCCAACCTCCTGCCCCCTTTGTCCCTGGTTCAGTGTGAGCTGTGAGAGCTCTCTGGGGCACAGGAGCTGGCTGGTGCCCAGATGGAACTACATTGCCTATTGCACATATCTCGCTTTTCCCAAACATTGAGTCTGCTGCTACAACCATACCAGGGCCCGCCAGGATCCTTGCAGCTGGTCAGTGCTAAGTTTTGAACTGTGCTAAGTAGGGAAGACAAAATAGATCTTCCATCACTAGCGCAGCTCTGTGTTACTGGGGACTCACTGCTGGCTCAACCCAACCAGCCCTCCTCACACGGAGCCTGAAAATCCTCCAGCCCTGCTGTTCTCCTTTGTATTTCGGCAGTGCCCAGAGGGCTCAGTCCCGGATCACGGCCCTGCAGTGCTAGACATTGTACACACACTGCCCGATTCCCCCCACGCTGGGTCTCCTGAATGGCTCCTGCCCGAAGGCGGGACGGCTCTATTCCTCACCCAATGTCTCCTGCTGGCAGAGATGCTCTGAGAGACGTCTACGCTCTGGGTCTCTGGGCTTCCCGGGCTGGGAGGCAAGCGTGGCTGTCTCCGGGCGGTTCTGCTGACTCTCCAGCAGCTGCACTTCCGGTGTCCTAATGCAGCCCTAGTCCTCTCCAGTGCTCAGGGGCACTGTCCTGGCATCGGACTGTCCTGGTAAATAGAACAATGGCTCCTGGCACCCTGAGAATTCCTGTTCCCCCGGCAACCTCAGTGCCATTTCCTATGGAAGTGATGGTGTCAGCAAAGGTGATGGAGGTGGTCAGGCCTAGTGGTTGGAGCTGGACTCAGGGGGCGGGGCAGAGCATGGGTGGAGCAAGGCTGGACGAGACCAGGGCTGGAGTAGGACTAGGAACAGGGCTGGAGCAGGCTCAGCCTGTTGCCTATGTCAGGCAGGAGCGAGTTCCTGGCCCTGGAGTGATGTTGAGCGGACTGAGCTGCTGCTGTGAGACTGATATACCTGCTCTGGGAGACACAAGGCCAGTTCCTGGCTTGTGGATTAGCTGAAGCCCAGCACAGGAGGGAATCAGCACCTTACAGATGGCTCCCGGGACGCTTGGCTCCCGGCCCTCTGGGTATTGACATGCCAGGTGCAGGGGGTGAGGTGCAGCGCCAGGGAGGAGATTGGGGAGGCAGGAGCACTGAGGTGGGGCTGAGCGGGCAGGTGCTGAGGAGTTGCGGCCGGCTGGCCAGCAGAGAGGAGCAGCAGCAGCTCGGCTCTGGAGGGCCCAGCTGCAGCTCCACACAGGGCGCTGCCAGAGCCTGGCAGGCGGCTGGCTGAAGTGGCACTTTGTGATCTGGCACGGGCGGGAGCTAGCTCCCCACATCTGAACGCTCCGCAGCGCCGGTGGATTCAGATCCAAACCAGGATCTGGCTCCAAATTCACAGCTGGCCCCTTCCCCCGATCTGGAGCAGCTCGCACCGTCTGGGGGTGAAAAGAAGAACAGGAGTACTTGTGGCACCTTAGAGACTAACAAATTTATTAGAGCATAAGCTTTCGTGGACTACAGCCCACTTCTTCGGATGCATATAGAATGGAACATATAATGAGGAGATATATATACACACATACAGAGAGCATAAACAGGTGGGAGTTGTCTTACCAACTCTGAGAGGCCAATTAATTAAGAGAAAAAAAAAAAAAAACTTTTGAAGTTATAATCAAGCTAGCCGAGTACAGACAGTGTGATAAGAAGTGTGAGAGTACTTACAAGGGGAGATAGAGTCAACGTTTGTAATGGCTCAGCCATTCCCAGTCCTTATTCAAACCGGAGTTGATTGTGTCTAGTTTGCATATCAATTCTAGCTCTGCAGTCTCTCTTTGGAGTCTGTTTTTGAAGTTTTTCTGTTGTAATATAGCCACCCGCAGGTCTGTCACTGAATGACCAGACAGGTTAAAGTGTTCTCCCACTGGTTTTTGAGTATTTTGATTCCTGATGTCAGATTTGTGTCCATTAATTCTTTTGCGTAGAGACTTGGAATGGCTGAGCCATTACAAACGTTGACTCTATCTCCCCTTGTAAGTACTCTCACACTTCTTATCACACTGTCTGTACTCGGCTAGCTTGATTATCACTTCAAAAGTTTTTTTTTTTTTCTCTCTTAATTAATTGGCCTCTCAGAGTTGGTAAGACAACTCCCACCTGTTTATGCTCTCTGTATGTGTGTATATATATCTCCTCATTATATGTTCCATTCTATATGCATCCGAAGAAGTGGGCTGTAGTCCACGAAAGCTTATGCTCTAATAAATTTGTTAGTCTCTAAGGTGCCACAAGTACTCCTGTTCTTCTTTTTGCGGATACAGACTAACACGGCTGTTACTCTGAAACTCGTCTGGGGGTGGTTGATTTCACAAGAGAGGGGGCTTCCCACAGACTCTCCAACTCCCTCACTGTGACAAAGTGGGACTGTTCTTAATGTTTCCTCTGAATACTGTAGGGGTGCCTCAGCTTCCCCTATGCATTTCTTAAGTCTCTAGGTGTGGGGATAAAGGCCAGTGTGCATAAATGGCCAACACTCTGTCTCCTGGCTACTAATGGCCGGGCCCTTCCCCCCTGCAAGGGGATAGCTAAAGGTGTTGGAGAACAAAGATCAGGTGACCTCCTGGCCCGGGAAAGACACAAAGGCCAGAGAAAGGGGCTGGAGAGTTTCAGTTTGGAGCTGGCTGGGGACGAGGAGTGAAGTGCAGATGTGGGTGTCTGGCTCACTGCCCCCCAAAATGGACCCAGCTGAGGGGTCCTGTTCTCTGTACCTACAAGCTGTTTTAGACCATGTTTCTATCATCTAATAAACCTCTGTTTTACTGGCTGGCTAAGAGTCACGTCTGACGGCAAAGTGGGGGTGCAGGACTCTCTGGCTTCCCCAGGACCCCACCTGGGCGGACTCGCTGTGGGAAGTGCAAGGAGGGGCAGAGGATGCTGAATGCTCCAAGGTCAGACCCAGGAAGGTGAAAGCCCTTTGAGCTTCTGGCCCAGAAGACAGTCTGCTCACAGAGAGGAGACTTCACCAGAGTCCTGACTGGCTTCATAGGGAGCAGCTCCAGAGCATTGTCTGGGGACTCCATGACACACACCTCTCATGCTTCTTCCCATTTGCCTTTAATCACCCCCACATGGCCCATGTTGGCCGCCAGCTACCTCCCTGTCTGGACCCTTACCTGGCCCCATCATGGCAGTGGCTGAGCACGCGGGTGTTGTTGTATTTAGCCTCTCAACCCCCCGCATGGAGCAGGGACCTGTTCTCCCTAGTTTGCTGAGGCCCAGAACGACAGGGACTCACCTGATCTCACACAGAAGACTTACAGCAGAGCTGGGAACTGAACACCGCTCTCCTGAATCCCAGCCCAATGCCTCATCTACCAGCCTGTGTCGCCTTCCCGTGCCCTGCCACCAGCCCCGCCAAACCCTCCTCCCTGTCTCCATTAGGGTGACCAGACGTCCCGATTTTATCGGGACAGTCCCGATTTTAGGGGACTTGTCCCGCGTCCCGACCTTACATTGGTCGGGACGCACTTTGTCCCGATATCGGGGGGACCGCGGCAAGCCGGCACTGCTCACGTCTTCTTCCGGGCCCTGGGGCAGTGCAGTTGAGTTTCTGCTGGGCTGGCTGGCCGGCAGATGCCTGCAGAGTGCTGCAGCCCCACTCCCCAGGCACGCACAAAGGCAGGGGCGGGGCTTGTAGGCACAAGCAAGCGAGCCCCCCCGCCCCTCAACCTGACCTGTGCCGGAGCTACGCAGACAGGAGCAAGAGGGACGCTCCCTCCTCCCCCTGCTGCCAGCCCTGTGAACAAGGCTGCAGCACGGCCCCGCTTCTCCCTCCTGCTCCTCGCCCTAGTTGCCCTGCTCCTGCCCGCACAGTGGCCCCTCTGCTTGGCCGCCAAGCATCCGGACCGGTGCTTCGCCGAGTGCAAGCACTGCACCGACCCAGAGTGCAGCAGTAAGTGGGTGCGGGGTGCTGGGGTCCCCGGACAGGACCTGCCTGCTGGATCCTGAGGCTAGCATTGCGGGGGGGGGCTGTGCCAGGCAGGCTCTGGGAGGGAGGACTGGGGGGGTCCGATGCTGCTCTGGGTAGCCCGTGCGGGATGGGGTGATGATGCTGCAGGGACAGGAGACCCATGGGGAGGCCGGGGTGGAGGCAGTGCTCTCGGGGCCGGCCCTCGGGCAGGGCCATGGGGCCGCACTTGTGGGCACCGCGATCCGGCCATGAACCGGACGTTTTTCCGTCCCTTTAAAGGGCCAGTAGCCCAGCGTCCTGTCGGGCGGGTTCTCCCACACGTCCCGGTCCAGCCCCAGTGCGGGGTGTGAGGGGAGGCGTGTGTTTGGTCCCAGCCCCATCTGCAGCGTTGGTACGTTCCAAGCGGAGCGGGAGGGGAGGCAGTTGGCCGAGAGCGGGTGGAGGGAGGGGGCTGGGGGACGTGGCCTGAGCGCACCCTCTGGTGCTGGGGGGGAGGGGGGTTTCAGGCGCGCACAGGGGAGGGGCTTGTTTTTTGCCCCGCCCCCCCTCCCCCCCCCCCCCGCATCCTGATTTTTCACTTCTGTCATCTGGTCACCCTAGTCTCCGTCCCCTCCGGGCTGGACTGGTGTGACCCCGTCTGTCTGGCCATCGCAGACTCCCTCCTGTGCGCATGCCGCTGCCCACTTCCTCACTGGCACCAGGCTAGACAGCCGGCACCGGGGCACTTGGTAGACGTGCGCCGCCCAGCCAGGAGCTCGGGGAAGGCTCGGTGTGGCTGGCGATGCAATGGAAAAGCAGAGGCGGGCAATAGAAGATTCTCCTACCTGGAGTCAGGAGTGGGCAGAAGCTGGCGTGTATATGGGCCACCCACTTTCTGCTGCCGGTGGCGGAGCTGAAACGGCTGGATCAGCTTTCCCAGCGGCACGTGCCAGCTCTCGCTCTGCCAGAGCCAAGCCTGGCAGTGAGGGGATGAGGCTTTGGCAGCCAGCAGGGGGCGTGTCACAATGGGCAGGCGAGTCACAAGCCAGCCAATGTGTGACTGCCCAGCCATGGGATGCCCCAGCCCAGATTAGTTTTGGCCTGGCCAGGGCTTTAGAGCCTGTCCTTCCCCACCGGGGTCATGGGAGGGACCTGTGATGGGTTGGATCACAGAAACCCCCCGGGAGCTGCCACCTGATGTGCCAAGGCTACCTCTGCTCCTGTTTTCCCTGCCAGCTTGGGGCCCCAGCACCCTGTCTTGCTGAGCCAGACACTCCCGTCTGCTCCAACACAGACCCAGGGTCTGAATTACTTGCCCCAATGCTGCAGGTTTACCTGAAAACAGCTCACAGAAGTGTGCTGGTCTTTAGCACTCAGATGCCCAACCCCCATGGGGTCTAAACCCAAATAAATCCGTTTTACCCTGTATAAAGCGAATGCAGGGTAAACTTATACATTGTTCACCCTCTATAACACTGATAGAGAGATATGCACAGTTGTTTGCTCCCCCAGGTATTAATACATACTCTGAGTAAATTAATAAGTAAAAAGTGATTTTATTAAATACAGAAAGTAGGATTTAAGTGGTTCCAAGTAGAAACAGATAGAACAAAGTAAGTCACCAAGCAAAATAACATAAAATGCACAAATCTATGTCTAATCAAACTAAATACAGATAATCTCACCCTCAGAGATGCTTCAGTAAGTTTTTTCCTCAGACTGGACACCTTCCAGGCCTGGGCACAATTCTTTCCCCTGGTACAGCTCTTGTTGCAGCTCAGGTGATAGCTAGGGGATTCTTCATGATGGCTGTCTCCTCTCTTCCACCCCCTTATACAACTTTTGCATAAGGCGGGAATCCTTTTGTCCCTCTCTGAGTTCCCACCCCCTCCTTCTCAAGGGAAAGACACCAGGTTAAAGATGGATTCCAGTTCAAGGGACATGATCACATGTCACTGCAAGACTTCATTACCCACTTGCCAGTACACAGGTATAAAGGAAGACTTACAGGTAAAACACAGCCATTTGCAGACAATGGTCCTAGTTAATGGGAGGTTTCAGAGTAGCAGCCGTGTTAGTCTGTATCCACAAAAAGAACAGGAGTACTTGTGGCACCTTAGAGACTAACAAATTTATTAGAGCATAAGCTTTCGTGGACTACAGCCCACTTCTTCGGATACATACCAAAGAAGTGGGCGGTAGTCCACGAAAGCTTATGCTCTAATAAATTTGTTAGTCTCTAAGGTGCCACAAGTACTCCTGTTCTTCTAGTTAATGGGAGTCATCAAGATGCCAAATCACCATTAATGGTCCACACTTTGCATAATTACAATAGGCCCTCAGAGCTATATTTCATATTTCTAGTTTCAGATACAAGAGTGGTACATTTATACAAATCGGATGATCACACTCGGTAGACAATAAGCTTTGTAATGATACCTTACAAGAGACCTTTTGCACGAAGCATATCTCAGTTACATTATATTCACTTATTCAATGTTTATAAAACCATACAGACTGCACAACGTCACACCACCGCCCAGGCCGGCGCTGGGAGGCCACCTGTGAGATTCAGCTCCCTGCCCAGTCCAAGGCTCCAGCCCTGCCCTGTGATGCTGAGCCAGGGCAGCAGGCAGGAAGGCCGAGTGCTGTAGACAACAGGCTGCCGAGCTGGGCCCCATCCCTCAGCAGGCTGGGATAGGGCTGGCCCTGCCCATGCCCTACTGTCCAACCTTGTTCCTAGCCCACCCCAGTGGGCCCTGTGGGCTGGCCCCAGCCTCCATGACTCAATGTACCCGCCGCTGGGGCTCCCCTACATTCCAGATTCAGCAACTGCCCTGGAATTCAGCAGCCGTTCGCCTCTCCTGAGCTCCACCCCAGGCCTCCTGGCTCTCCCCTCGGGCTGCCCTCCATCCGCCCTCTGCTCCGGGCCAGTCACCCGCTTGTCGCCATCCTCCCCCCAGCCCTTCGGCCAAGCCTACACAGTGTAGTTAGCGCCTAACAATTCTCTTCCTCACTCAGCTCCTCCATCACCTGGCTCTTTCTCTGCACCTCCTCCTGTGGCGTTCTGCTGCTGAAGGGCCTAGACCGGCAGAGGGGCATCCAGAGGACGGGCTGAGGCCTGAGGAGCCAAGTTCTCCCCAGCAGCGCGGCAGGGTGCCCGGCTCCCCCGCGGCACAGCTCCCGTTAGGGCTAACCCTGCAGAGACATGTTGGCAGCTGGGAGAGAGAAAAGCTGGTTGCTTTGCTGCTCTGCCAGCAGCTCAATTTCCTGGGAGGATGAAAGCCCTCAGCCAGCTCCCACGCCCAGCACAGGCTGGTGAGACCCAGACAGTGCTAGGGGCTGGCGGGGAGGGGAGCGGGGACAAGGAAGGGGAGAGAAAGGGAGCGAATGAAGGGAGGGGTGGAAGGGCAGAGGGGGGAGGTGAGGCAAGCAGAGTGCTGGGGGGGGACAGAGAAGGGGGGAAGGGAGGGGTCGGGGTTCCCGGGAATGATGTGCAGACAAAAGCTCCACCCAGGAATCTGCTGCTGCTGCCTAGCCAATAGCTGGGAGATCCGCTGTGCAGGGGTGGGGTGTGCAGTGGCAAGGGGCAATTCAGCGGGATGGGGTGTGCAGTGGGCAGAGGGGGGCTGTGCAGTGAGATGGGGTGTAGCAGACAAGGGGGCTGCGGAACGGTAGAGGGGGCTGTGCAGTGAGATGGGGTGTAGCAGGCGGGAGGGGCTGTGCAGTGAGGGGGTGTAGCAGGCGGGAGGGGCTGTGCAGTGAGATGGGGTGTAACGGGCAGGGGGCTGTGCAGTGAGGGGTGTAGTAGGTGGTGGGATCTGCCGTGAGCTGCGGTGTAGCAGGTGGGAGGAGCTGTGCAGTGGGCAGAGGGGGGCTGTGCAGTGAGGGGATGTAGCAGGCAGGAGATGCTGTGCAGTGGCAGAGGGGGCTGTGCAGTGAGGGAGTGTAGCAGGTGAGAGGGGCTGTGCAGTGAGATGGGGTGTAGTAGGCGGGGGGCTGTGCAGTGAGGGGGTGTAAGGGTTTTTTTTTGTTTTTGTTTTGCTCTGTTTAAGAGCCAGGCTGCCCGAGCGCTACCGGCTTCGGGCAGCCCCCGTGCCTCCGGACCCTGCGCCCCTGGAGCCCGGGAGGGGAAGTGCCCGGCTGGGGGCGCAGGGTCCGGAGGCATAGGGGCTGCCCAAAGCCCGAGCGCTACAGGCTTCACGGTTTGCCGGGCAGCCTCCAGACCCTGCGCCCCCGGCTGGGCGCTTCCCCTCCCGGGCTCCAGCTGTGCTGGGGAAGCGCCGGCCGGGGGCGCAGGGTCTGGGGGCTGCCCGGCAAACCCTGAAGCTGGTAGCGCTGGGGCAGCCCTTTCCCCATGGCTGGGAGTGGGAGGGAGGAGGGGGCGGAGTTAGGGCGGGGAAGGGGCGGAGTTGGGTGGGGCTAGGGGTGGGAAATGGGCGGGATCAGGGCCCGTGGAGGGTCCTCTTTTTTTATTTATTAGATATGGTAACCCTATCTTCAGCCCAACCAACAAGTAGGTGCTGCTTCTCCTCCCATCTGTCAGAAACCCAGCAGTGATCAGCGAGAATAGAACCTGGAACCTCCCGACTGAGCTACAAAGTAACACCTTTAACTGTAATGGGCTGTTACAGCCTCTGGAGCCAGCTGGGCCCACACGCTGTCCCAGGGTCGAAGCATGCCGGGCACACAGAATGAGGGGTGCCACCCCCGAGACTCACGCAGGGATCTCCCCAGCTGCACCACTCCCCAAGCTCTAACCTGGGCTGTCACTCAGCCCCTTGGAGCTGACAATGCTTTGACTGCCTGCCTCCCCTCTCTCCCTTCCCCGGGATCCGAGTGCTGTGCCACCGAATCGTCAACGCCACCTGGTTCACCAACTTCATCCTGCTCTTCATCCTGCTCAGCAGCGTCTCCCTGGCAGCCGAGGATCCCATCCGGCCTGTGTCCTTCAGGAACAAGGTTCCCAGGATGGGCTGTTAGGGAAAGCAGTTTGAGCCACCAGAAATGTGCAGCTTCAGGGGAGCTGCTTGCCAGGCTATCGCCTTGTGCCCAAGGAGAGTTTAGTGCAGGGGATGAGGAATCAGGAGTCCTTGGTTCGTTTCCTGGCTCGGGAAGGAAAACCTGTTCCAGAGCTGCAGCAGGGGATTCTGGGTTCTCATTCCTGGCTGGCACTAACTTTACTTTGTGGCCCTGGGCAAGTCACTTCCTCTCTGTGCCTCACCATCCCAGTCTGTAGCAGAGGGATAATAAAGCTGCCCTGTGAGGTTACATTCGTTCCCCGCTGGGATCTGCTCGGCCCCTGTGGTGCAGGGAGCGGTAGAGATACCCACAGAGAAGTCCATTGCCCTGTGAAGCACTCGGAGACCCCACAAGTGTGGATGGAGTTATTCATCAGAACTCCACGGCTGGAGGTGGGCCATTGGGCAGGGTGCAGAGGTGGCACCAAGCATTCGTGCTGTCAGGTGCTCGGCTGGCTGGTTCTTGCTCACATGCTCAGGGTCCAACCGATCACCATATTTGGGGTCAGGAAGGAGTTTCCCCCCAGGTCACACCAGCTGGCATCTTGGGGCTGGCTGGTTTTGCCTTCCTCTGGGGCACAGATCACTTGCAAGGACCCGCTGGGTATGTCTCAATAAAACAAATCCCTGCCATTGCAGGGGCCTGAGCCATTGGTGGGCCCCTCAATCACTGGACTGCTGGCTTAGGTTTCCGTGGAAAGCTCAGCAGCGTGGGGCACACAGCTGAGGTAAAATGGGACTGCTCTAAAAAACTGGAATCAGGACTCCTGGCTTCTGCCCCTAGCACTGCCACTAACTGCCTGTGTGATCACTGGCAAGTCACTTAACATCACTCTGTCAAGTATCAGGGGGTAGCCGTGTTAGTCTGTATCTACAAAAACAACAAGGAGTCTGGTGCATCCGAAGAAGTGAGGTTTTAACTCACGAAAGCTGATGCCCAAATAAATCTGTTAGTCTTTAAGGTGCCACCAGACTCCTTGTTGTTAACATCACTCTGTGCCTCAGATTCCCCACCTTTAAATTGTCTTGGATTGTAATACTGTGAATGTACAGAGCCTTTCATCTGAGGACCCCAAAGCACTGTCACTAACCTCGTTTTACACACAGGGAAACTGAGGCCCAGAGAGGGGAAATTACTTGCCCAAGGTCACCCAGCTAGATGCTTACAGAGCTGGGAAAAGAACCCAGGGATCCTGACACCTTAGGCCATGGTCGTTTCCCAGAACCAGGAATTGAACCCAGGAGTCCTGACCCTAAATCGCCAGCATTAACCACTAGAACACTGACTGGCGAGGCCACATCTGGAGTACTGTGTCCAGTTTTGGGCCTCCCACTACAAAAGGGATGTGGACAAATTGGAGAGAGTCCAGCGGAGGGCAATGAAAATGATCAGGGGGTTGGGGCACATGACTTACAAGGAGAGGCTGAGGGAACTGGGATTATTTAGTCTGCAGAAGAAAAGAGTGAGAGGGGATTTGATAGCAGCCTTCAACTACCTAAACAGGGGTTCCAAAGAGGATGAAGCTCGGCTGTTCTCAGTGATGGCAGATGACAGAACAAGGAGTAATGGTCTCAAGTTGCAGTGAGGGAGGTCTAGGTTGGATATTAGGAAAAACGATTTCACTAGGAGGGTGGTGAAGCACTGGAATGGGTTACCTAGGGAGGTGGTGGAATCTCCATCCTTAGTGGTTTTTAAGTTCCGTCTTGACAAAGCCCTGTCTGGGATGATTTAGTTGGGGTTGTTCCTGCTCTGAGCAGGGGGTTGGATTTGATGACCTCCTGAGGTCCCTTCCAACCCTAATCTTCTATGATTCTATGAACACTCTCCCCTCCCAAAGATGGGAACAGTAGCTAGGAATCCTGGCTCCTGGGCTCTAACCCTTGGACTGCTGTGCTCTGCTAAGGATAATCCTTTTCTGACTGCTGTGGGGACTGGGAGGCTTAATTCATTAGTGTCGTAAAGATGCTGGCGCGAAAGAAGCAGTCACAGTGCAAAGCATGTATGTATTATTGTGGTATTTATTATTAGCACCAGGTGTGCAGTTTCCATTCAGCGGGGCAGTGTGCCGTCTGTCTGCCAAAGCTCCTGGTTGTAGGCCGTTCAAATAACATCTGGTCTCCCGAGTTACCAAAACCTCTCCCTGATTTTTATCTTCAGGTTCTGGGATATTTTGACATCGGCTTCACCTCCGTGTTCACAGTTGAAATAGTCCTGAAGGTGAGTCACACCCCATCTTTCTGGAGCCAGTGCATAATGGGGTGATGCCAACGGTGAGGGGAGCCGCTGATCGGGGCAGAGCAGAGGCAGGCGTCAGCAGTGGCTGCAGTGAATGGGGAATCTTTGATTGAGGCTGCTGCTGCACACAGACAGCACTGGGGGTTCGCTGGCCAGCCTGTGCCACTTACTGTCACCACTAGGGCGGCCTCCTCCGTACAGCGAGTCAGAACATTTGCCTCAAACGTTTTTCGTTAGTTTCTCCAAAACTGAAATTTGTCATGAAATTGTGTTGATTCTGACAAAAATTCCTGCCAAAAAAAAAAACACGTTTGGAAATGTTCAAAATGTTGTTTAGAATTTGATGTCCTTTCTTTTTTCATGTTTACATTATTTCATACCATGGCAGGAGTAACACTGCACTAGGTTTCCATCAATACGAACTACCAACTGCCATTAATGTACACCCATAATATGCCCTATTACTGTGACATGTCATTATATAATAGAAATTAGGGCTGTCAATTAATCGCAGTTAACTCATGCGATTAAATAAAAAATCACGATTAGTCGCAGTTTTAATCGCACTGTTAATCGATAGAATGCCACTTGAAATTTGTTAAATATTTGTGGATGTTTTTCTACATTTTCAAATATATTGATTTCAATGACAACACAGAATACAAAGTGTACAGTGCTCACTTTATATTATTTTTGATTACAGATATTTGCACTGTAAAAATGATAAATAAAAGAAATAGTATTTTTCAGTTCACCTCATACAAGTACTGGAGTGCAATCTCTTTATTGTGAAAATGCAACTTACAAATGTAGATTTTTTTGGTTCCATAATTGCATTCAAAAACAAAACAATGCAAAACTTTAGAGCAGGGGTGGCCAGCCTGTGGCTCCGGAGCCACATGCAGCTCTTCAGAAGTTAACATGCGGCTCCTTGTATAGGCACCGACTCTGGGGCTGGAGCTACAGGCGCCAACTTTCCAATGTGCCGGGGGGGATGTGCTCACTGCTCAACCCCTGGCTCTGCCACAGGCCCTGCCCCCACTCCACTCCTTCCCTGAGCCTGCCGTGTCCTCATTCCTCCCCCACCCCAGAGCCTCCTGCACACCACAAAACAGCTGATTGGGAGGTGTGGGGAGGGAGGGGGAGGTGCTGATCGGCGGGGCTGCTGGTGGGCAGGGGATGGCGGGGAGCTGATGGGGGGCTGCTGACATATTACTGTGGCTCTTTGGCAATGTACATTGGTAAATTCTGGCTCCTTCTCAGGCTCAGGTTGGCCACCCTTGCTTTAGAGCAGTGGCTCTCAAACCTTTTTTACTGGTGACCCCTTTCGCATAGGAAGCTCCTGAGTGCGGCCCCCATTATAAATTAAGAACACTTTTTTATATATTTAACACCATTCTAAATGCTGGAGGCAAAGCGGGGTTTGGGAGAGGTTGACAGCTCTCAACCCCCCATGTAATAACCTTGTGACCCCCTGAGAGGTCCCAAACCCCAGTTTGAGAACCCCTGCTTTAGAGCCTACAAGTCCACTCAATCCTACTTCTTGTTCAGCCAATCACTCAGACAAAAAAGGTTTCAAAGTAGCAGCCGTGTTAGTCTGTATCTGCAAAAAGAACAGGAGTACTTGTGGCACCTTAGAGACTAACAAATTTATTTCAGCATAAGCTTCTTCGGATGCATAGAATGGAACACACAGACAGAAGATATTTATACATACAGAGAAGGTGAAAAGGTGGAAGAACGCATACCAACTGTAAGAGGCCAATCGATTGAGATGAGCTATCAGCAGCAGAAGAAAAAAACCCTTTGAAGTGATAATTGAGATGACCCATAGAAGGTGTGAGGAGAACTTAACATGGGGAAAAAAATTCAATTAGTGTAATGACCCAACCGTTCCCAGTCTCTAAAGTTTGTTTACATTGACGGGAGATACTGCTGCCTGCTTCTTATTTACAATGTCACCAGAAAGTGAGAACCGGCGTTCACATGGCACTTTTGTAGCTGGCATTACAAAGTATTTACATGCCAGCTATGCTAAATATTCGTATGCCCCTTCATGCTTCGGCCACCATTCCAGAGGACAGGCTTCCATGCTGATGACACTTGTTAAAAAAATAATGCATTAATAAAATTTGTGACTGAACTCCTTGGGGGAGAACTGTATGTCTCTGGCTCTGTTTTACCCGCATTCTGCCATATATCATATTATAGCAGTCTCAGATGCACATGTTGTTCATTTTAAGAACACTTTTGCTGCAGATTTGACAAAACGCAAAGAAGGTACCATATGAGATTTCGAAAGATAGCTACAGCACTCAACTCAAGGTTTAAGAATCTGAAGTGCCTTCCAAAATCTGAGAGGGACAAGGTGTGGAACATGCTTTTGGAAGTCTTAAAAGTGCAATATTCTGATGCAAAAACTACAGAACCCGAACCACCAAAAAAGAAAATCAACCTTCTGCTAGTGGCATCTGACTCAGATTATGAAAATGAACATGCGGCGGTCCGCTCTGCTTTGGATTGTTATCAGTCAGAACCCATCATCAGCATGGACGCATGTCCTCTGGAATGGTGGATGAAGCATGAAGGGACATACGAATCTTTAGCGCATCTGGCATGTAAATAACTAGTGATGCCGGCTACAACAGTGCCATGAGAACACCTGTTCTCACTTTCAGGTGAGATTGTAAATAAGAAGCGGGCAGCATTAGCTCCTGCAAATGTAAACAAACTTGTTTGTCTGAGTGATTGGCTGAACAAGAAATAGGACTGAGTGGACTTGTAGGCTCTAAAGTTTTACATTGTTTTATTTTTGAATGCAGTTATTTTTTGTACATAATTCTACATTTTGAAGTTCAACTTTCATGATAAAGAGATTGCACTACAGTACTTGTATTGGGTGAATTGAAAAATACTATTTCATTTGTTTTTTACAGTGCAAGTATTTGTAATCAAAAATAAATATAAAGTGAGCAGTGTGCACTTTGTATTCTGTGTTGTAATTGAAATCAATATATATGAAAATGTAGAAAACACCCAAAAATATTTAAAGAAATGGTATTCTATTATTGTTTAACAGCAAGATTAATCAATATTAATTTTTTTAATCGCTTGACAGCCCTAGCAGAAATATTATTTTAATATAGTTTATTTTAAAACTCTTTAAGGGCAGCTGCCACTTAGCATGGATTGAAACAGCTTCGCTTTTCTTTTAGATCAAAATGTCTCCTGTTTGTGTTGTAATGAAATAGTTTGACACTGGAGTTACAATGCAAACAGCAGACGTTTTGACCTAGAAGAGAAGATGTTTCAATCAGTGCTAAGTAGCAGCTGCCCTTAACTGTTTTTAAAATGCACAGATTAATCCATTCCAAGGCTAGAAGGCACCACTACGATCACCTGGTTTGACCTACTATGTGACACAGACCATAGAACGTAGAGAATGCCTTTAGAAAAACATCCCCTCTTGATTTAAAAATTGTCAGTGCTGGAGTCTCCACCACGTCCCTGGGTAAATTGCTCCTATGATTAATTACCCTCACTGTAAACAATTTACACCTTCTTTCCAGTCTGAATTTGTCTAGTTTCAACTTCCAGCCATGGGACTATATTATGCCTTTCTCTGCTAGACTGAAGCACCCGTTATTAAATATTTAAAATAAAATCAATAGAATCATTAAATGATTGTCATTTTACGACACCAGTAGTAGTAGTGTATGCCACAGACATGTCATTAAATAATAGAAAAATAAAAATATTAAACAAACAAACAAAAAGAAATAAAATAAAATAAAATAAAACAAAATTTCAAAGTGTTCCAGAACCAACATTTTTCAAAACTTCCATTTCATGGGATATTTTGAAAATATTTTTTTTGTTCCAATCGGGACCAAAACCAAATGACGATGTGTCGAAATTTCCCCCGAAACAGAAATGCCGAGTTTTGACCAGCTCTGCTCCTGAGTCCCACCCTAGACGGACCAGTCAGAGAAGGCCCTGCGGGCCGTGCTCTACTGTGGCCGGTTGGGCGCCCAGGGAAGCATTTGTTTAGTGGCTGTCAGCCCAGTTCCTAGGCCACAGGTGTCTGCGTGAGAAAAGCACCATCACAATTGGCAGCTGGGCCAAGAATGGGCTGTGGAGAATGAACTCCCTGGAGAGACTCCTGTGGGGTGGGGCTGAGGCTCGCTGGCTCCCACGGTGGGAAGCGCCTGGAAGTGCTGCCTTTGGGGAGCTCTGTCAAACTGGATTGCAATCCCCTCCTAGAACACATGACAGCCTGGCCCCGCCAGAGCATGCTCCCGGCCTGTCCTTCTGGCCCTGCCGCTCCGCACCACCTGGCCTGCCCCCTGCAGCACACCGCCAGCCTGCCCCCCAGCACGCCCCCTCCCGCTCTGCACCCCCCAGCCTGCCCCCTGCAGCACACCACCAGCAGGCCCTCCCAGCGCGCCCCCTCCCGCTCTGCACCCCCCAGCCTGCCCCCCAAGCATGCCCCCCAGACTGCCCCCTCCTGTCCCTGTCACTCCGCACCCCCCGGCCTGTCCCTGCAGCACACCACCAGCAGGCCCTCCCAGCGTGCCCCCTCCTGCTCTGCACCCCCCAGCCTGCCCCCCAAGCATGCCCCCCAGACTGCCCCCTCCTGTCCCTGTCGCTCCGCACCCCCCGGCCTGTCCCTGCAGCACACTGCCAGACTGCCCCCCAGCGTGCCCCCTCCCGCTCCGCACCCCCCAGCCTGCCCCCTGGAGCACACCGCCAGCCGGCCCCCCCCAGCACGCCACTTCCCACTCCGCACCTCCCAGCCTGCCCCCCCAAGCATTCCCTCCAGACTGCCCTCTCCGCCCCTGCTGCTCTGCACCCCCCGGCCTACCCTCCAAGCATGTCCCCCAACCTGCCCCCTCCAGCATGCCCCCTCCTCGCCTGCCTGTCCCCCCAGTCTGCCCCCTCCTGTCCCTGGCAGGTACAGCTCCCCTGCCCATGTTGGAGGGGCACAGGCGTTGGCTCTCCCCCGATGCATCGCTGCAGGCCGGTTTGGCTCCTGACGGCGTGTGAGGAGCTGATTTGTCTGGCCAGACCCCAAGCTGGCTGAGTCACCCCGTCTCCCCCCGCCCTCCTCAGGTCCAGCGCCATCTCCGTGGTGAAAATCCTGAGGGTGCTGAGAGTCCTGCGGCCGCTGCGGGCCATTAACAGAGCGAAGGGGCTGAAGGTGAGAGCAAGGTGGGGACAAGGGCCCTCCATAGGGGGTGGACACGGCCCCCCTCAGATCTGCCACAGGAATCCAGGACCTGCCAGATCATGGGCCATCTGAGCAGGATGCCAGGACTGCACGTCCCAGGGCTCAGGCCACCTGATTTCACTCTTACCCAGGTGTTTTGTTAGGTGTCTGTGGGCAGCTGGGAGGTAACCCATTGGTTTTGTATTAGGTCCCCTGGCTGCATCTGGAACAGCCGCTTCCCTTGCACACCAGTGTGGTGCCGGGTCCCCCATCCGTGTCTGGGACGGCCGTGTCCCCTGCACACCGGTGTGGTGCTGTGTCCCCCGTCTGTGTCTGGGATGGCCCCTTCCCCTACACAGGGGCATGGTCGATACCCACAGCAGGTCGTGGTGCTGCAGGCCTGGCCCATCTCTGCATTGGCCTCTCTCTCTCTCTAGCACGTAGTCCAGTGCGTGTTCGTGGCCATCAAGACCATCGGCAACATTGTGATTGTCACCACCCTGCTGCAGTTCATGTTGGCCTGCATCGGGGTGCAGCTCTTCAAGGTGAGAGCCCCTCCCGGCCAGAACCCAGTGCTGGTCTCACCCAACCCACCCTGTCCTGGGGAGAGCTGGGGTGGAGCTGAGCTCAGGGAAGCGCCAGGAAGTGGCTCCTCTTCGTTTCTTTTAAGAGAGGGGATTCCCCCATGTCAGAAATTCAGAGGGAGGCCGAGGACCATCCCCGGCCATCCCCTTGGGGGTACCAGCATGCTGCAGGCAGAACAGGGCAGTGTATGCATAATCTGTGCCCACGCAAGGCAGCCCCATGGCCCAGTGGGAGTCAGCCAATTTGGGGGTCTCTTGCCAGCTTTGGTGCTGACCAGCCAGGTAGCCTTGGGCCAGTCCCTTCCCCACCTGTGACTCGGTTTCCCCCGCCCGTTCCAGCTCTCCACCGTGTTGCAGGATCACAGGTGTTTCCTCCTGACCACCCGTGGCACTGCAGGCCGGTCTGCGCTTGCGCTGTTGTGCGAATGGATGAGGTTGACGTGACTCTTTGGCTAGAAGTGCTACGGGTTGCTGCAGCAGTGGTCTGGCCTTCGGGCCTTGCAGGGCTCCTAGGGGTTGTCAGTGCTGCTGACTGCGCAGGGAGAGTTGAGGGCTGGCACATCTGGCTGGGCTCTAAGCACCTCTAAGGAAAGGCCCAGCTGGGGTAGGGCCCAGACGCTCACGGCTGGCACTAACCAGCCCCTTTCAGGCTGGAATGGGCCGTGGAGACGCTGCCCCCTGGGTCGGGGCCAAGCCGTGGGGTCATGTCAGGATGTACTGCAGTTGCCAGCAGCTGCCCTTGTCCTTGCTCCCCAGGTCTATCAGTCAGGCTCCCTGCGGTTCACAGTACAATCCCTGATTCTTCTGCTCTCTGCTTAAACCTAGGGGAAGTTTAGGAGCTGTACGGATCCGGCCAAGATGACAGAAGAGGAATGCAGGTAGGAGCCCCCTGTCATCACTGCATGTACCTCGCAGCCAGAGCGCAGGGACCGGGGGTGTCATTGCCTGAGGGGGGACTGGTGGGGAAGGCGAGGAACCAGTCCTGGTTTGTTGTCTCTTGTGCTCACAGCCTGTTCCCGGGACCCTGCTGAGCAGAGGAGCCCAGGCGTGGGTCTCTATGCAGAGCAAAGCCTGCAGCACAGGGCAGTTTGCTCTAGGGGGCAGGGAGCCGAGGGGAGTGTTGAATGGCCAGGACCAAGGAGGAGTTGGGCTCGTAAGCCAGAGGAAGGCCAGGCCAATGGTTAAGGCACTAGCAGGGTTGCCAGGTGTCCGGGTTTTGACCGGAACACCTGGTCGAAAAGGGACCCTGGTGGCTCCGGTCAGCACCACTGACCAGGCCATTAAAAGTCCGGTCAGCGGCACAGCAGGGATAAGTCAGCCGCGGCTTCTGGAAGCAGGAGCATGTCCCCCCTGTGGCTCCTATGTGTAGGGGCAGCCAGGGGGCTCCGTACGCTGTTCCCGCCCCAAGTGCCAGTTCTGCAGCTCCCATTGGTCAGAAACTACAGCCAATGGGAGCTGCAGGGGGGGTACCTGCGGACAGGGCAGCACGCAGAGCCACCTGGCCGCACCTCCACGTAGGAGCCAGAGGGAGGACAAGCCACTGCTTCCGGGAGCTGCTTGAGGTAACCGCCGCCCAGAACCTTCACCCCTGACCCCCTCCCACGCCCCAACCCCCTGCCCCAGCCCTGATCCCCCTCACGCCTTTGGCTCAGAGCACACTCCTGCACCCCAAACCCCTCATCCCCAGCCCCACCCCAGAGTCTGCACCTCCACCTCCAAACCCCCTGCCCCAGCCTGGAGCCCCCTCGCGCACCCTGAACCCCTCATTTCTGGCCACACTCCAGAACACACACCCCAGCCCAGAGCCCGTACCCCCTCTCACCCCCCAGCCCCCTGCCTCAGCCCGGAACCCCCTCCCATACTACGAACCCCTCAGCTCCATCCCCCAGCCCGGAGCCCCTCCTACACCTCAAACCCCTCATTTTTGGCCCCACCCCAGAACCCGCATTCCCAGCCGGAGCCCTCACCCCCTCACGCATCCCAACCCCCTGCCCCAGCCTGGTGGAAATGAGGGAGTGAGTGAGAGTGGGGAGAGCGAGTGACAGAGGGAGTGAGCAGGGAGCGGGGCCTGGGAGGCAGGCAGGGCTGTTCAGTTTTGTGTGAGTAGAAAGTTGGCAACCCTAAGCCTGGGACTGTCTTGTGTTTTATGGAACGACCTGGGAAAGCTCTTTCAGGCCTTCTTCACTCATCATCAAAAGCAGGAGCAGAAGATGGCAGCCCCCAGGCATGGGTGGTGGGTATAAGAGCCAGAGGGGGCTAAGCCTCCCCAAACAGACGGCCTGCCGCCTTTGGAGCGCACCGCTGCCAAAAGGGTGGGCACCCTGGCTGTGGTCCTGCCCGCACTCCACTTGAGTTCCCGCTCCCACTCGTCCTCTTCCTGTCCCCAGTCTGCTTGCAGGGGAGCCTTGCAGGAGGGGGTGAAGAGACACACGCATGCACGAGGGGTGAGCGGCCGGAAGCTGGCGGACAGGCAGGGGAACCCCAGGGGAGGGGCTGAAGAGGCGCAGGCGGGGATGAGTGGGGCAGGAGCTGGAGCAGGGGCGGGGCCATAATCTGGGCACACGCAGCCTCCCCAAATGGAGGAGTCACGTGCCGCCCATATCCCCAGGTGTTATGTCACCTTTGCAGGTCCCCTTTCAGACACGCTAGTGGGTGAAGTACGTGTCTGGGTGTATAGGGGGCTCCCCTGGGGCATGAGTCTCCCTGGCTGTGGAAGGGCAGAGCTCATCCCGGACGGCAGGATTTGCCAGGCATGTGATGGGATTTGCCAAGCTGCTCCAGCCTGTAGATCCAGGCTGCCACCTGATCCCAGGTACTCTGGGGAGAGGCACCAAGGGTGGATCTTGGTGAGGCTGCTGGGCAGGTTGTAGACGGGTTGTAGCCCTGGCATCCACATGTGATCATTCCTCAGCACACCCTGATTGCATGACTGCCGATTCCTGTTATTGTCAGAACTCGCATACTCGGCCATGGTGCTTGTCGCGACCAGCACTGGCCTCTGGCTTCCTGCTGCTGTGAGTTCCCCAGGTTGATTTGGTGAGACAGTAACGTGCTCTGAGCAGCATGGAGTCTTCAGCAGGCGGGCACGTGTGTGTCATGGGCAAGGGGACCGGAGAGTTTCTGGGCCCAGTCCCCCACTCGCTCACCCCTCGTCTGTAAATGCGCACAACGACTTCCACTTTGACAAAGTCATCTCAGCCATGATGTCACTCTTCACCGTCTCCACCTTCGAGGGCTGGCCCCAGTGAGTCCGTCGGGGGGAGCACGCAGCATGGGGGCCGGGCACTGGGTCAGGCTGCACGGGGGGAGATCCCAGCACCCCACTGGCACTGCTGCCTGGCTGGGGAATGCCATGTGAGGGGACTTCTCCCGAAGATGGAGAGAGGGGTCAGACCCCCCCACCCCCGATCAGGGGCAGAGAGGTGCCAGTGCAGTCAAAGGGGAAGCAGCTGTCTGGGATGTCCTGACCTCTCTGCCTTAGTTCAGCTGGACTGAGCCGCCCCCCCATGCAGCCTGGTAAACTGCATGCTCTCTACTCGCTACCCCCCAGGCTGCTGTACAAGGCCATTGACACCCACACCGAGGACATGGGCCCCATCTACAACTACCGGGTGGAGATCGCCATCTTCTTCATCATCTACATCATCCTCATCGCCTTCTTCATGATGAACCTCTTCGTCGGCTTTGTCCTCGTCACCTTCCAGGAGCAGGGCGAGAGCGAATACAAGAACTGCGAGCTGGACAAGAACCAGGTACTCCCCGTGGAATCCCCCCCATGGAACCTCCCCCACTCTGCCGAGACCTCCCTCCAACCCCCCAGTCTTCTCCCACCCCAGCCCCCATGACCTGGGTAACTCCCGGTTCCAGGGATGCCCAGGCTCTGGGTGCGAGGAGCCAGTTGTACCAGAGCTAGGTGCTAGGGTCTGGACATGGCTAAGCATGCGGAATGAGTGCCAGCTGGACGAGAGCCGGGGTGCGCTAGCTGGGTGTGAACTAGGCAAGACCAAGGTGCAGGGGACCCCAGGCAGGAGAGGCTGGGAGCCCAGGCACGAGGGTGTGTCCAAGCTGCAGAGTTGAAAGATGAGACCCCTGTTCTTCTGTGCCTCTCTCTGTCTGCTCTCTGACACCTTCACCGACACATCCAGGCTTGGCCACCACACTGGGAGCCCAGGATGGTTCCAATAAGCCAGGCTGCACAGACCACTAACTTAGGGTTACCATATTTCCACAATCAAAAAAGAGGACAGGGGGGGGGTGGTGGTAAGTCCCGCTCTAGACCCGCCCTGCCCCCATCCACTCCAACCCACTTCCCACCCCCTGACTACTCCCCTCAGTACCCCCAACCCCCCCCGCTCCTTGTCCCCTGACTGCCTCCTCCTGAGAACCCCCCACCCTAACTGCCCCCATAGGACCCTACCTGTCCCCTGACTGCCCCGACCCTTATCCACATCCCCACCCCATAGTCACACCCCTGCCCCCAGACAGACCCCCGGGACTCCCATGCCCTATCTAACTGCTCCCCGCCCCCTGACAGGACCCCCAGAACTCCCGACCCATCCAACCCCCTCTGCTCCCTGCCTGCCTCGACCCCTCTCCACACCCCTGCCCCCTGACAGCCCCCCCAGAACCCCTGACCCATCCAACCCCCGCCCCCCGCTCCCTGTCCCCTGACTGCCCCCCTTCTCCAACTCCCCGGCCCCCTTACCGTGCCGCTCGGCTTAGAGCAGATGTCTGGCTCCGCCCCGCCCAAGCGGCGTGCTGAGACTGTGGAGGAGGGGTGAAGCGGGGAGGGGCTCTGGACACCGCTGCCAGCCCCACCGCCGCGTTCCCTCACAGGTGCACAGCCCTGCCCCCAGCGTTGCCGGGCGGCGTGGTAAGGCTGCAGGGGATCGGGGGAGCTGGGAAGGGGCTTTGACTGCCGAGGCCCCAATGCGAGCGGTGCTCGGCCACCCTGTCAGCCGCTTTTCGCTCTTTAAATAGCCGACCGGGGGAAATCCTGGACATTTTTAGATTATTAAAATCCCCCCCGGACGGCTATTTAAAGAGCGAAAAGCCGGACATGTCCGGGGAAACCTAGAAGTATGGTAACCCTACACTAACTAGTTGTGACGGAGCGAGACTCACCACCATGGCGCCTCCTGCTGGCCATTCTGGAATTAGCTCAAATCCTTCCACAGGGCGGCCTCCTCCGGCGGTGTCTCGCTCGCCGTTACTCCCGCTTTGCTGTCTCCACAACTCTGTGACCCGCGTTGCTCCCCGGCGTCCTCTTCTCTCCGCTGTCTCCCACCCCTTTCGGGGGGACTGGCAGTCTATAGTCCAGCCACTCGCCTCAGTGGCCTGCTGCAGTCACCAGTCTAGTCCCTTGCTCCAGGGGCAAACTGCAGTCTGTGTGAGCCACTTCCCTCAGGGCAAGTCGGGGGCAGCCCTAACATGTTGTCTGCCCTTCCTCCGGGGCCTCAGTCTGGCAGTGGTCAGCCAGAAGCTCCTTCTGCTCTGCTACCCTGCCCAGCACTGCTCTAGCCACGGTGCTCCTAGGCACCCAGCCCTTCTCCCTAGCAGACCAGGGAGAGACTGCCTTTTGCTCTGTTGAGCAGCCCTTTATATATGGCTTCTGCTGGCCCTGATTGGCCACTGCAACAAGCCACCTCCTGATTGGCTCGCCTCTCTAATGGGAGGGTTCTGCGCAGGCTCCCTCTGGCCTGCTTTAACCCTTCCTCCCTGTGTGGGGCAGCCGCCCCACCACACTAGCGTATTGGCTATGTGGGAGCAGCACAGTATCGACCCTTTGAGCTGCAGTGGGGGCCTGCCCCAAGTCAGGAGGGTGACCAGACGTTCCGATAAAATCGGGACTTTCCCGATATTTAACTCTCTGTCCTGTGTCCTGACCGATGTATGATGGACATGAATCCTGCATGACAGTCGTGGTGGGAACTAGCACCACTGGGAATGCTAGAGGTCCCTCATGCGGTGTGGCTCGGGCCCAGCTGCGAGGCCAGTGTGCAATGGTGGGAGCGTTTTCTGCACCTTCTTAAAGGGAGCAGCAGGTCCCACTGCCAAGGGGGCTCCCCACCCCATTTGTCCCAATATTGTAGGGCTGCCAGGCCTCCGGCTGGTGCAGAGCTGGTAGGCTCCCTACCCAGATGGCTAGTGGTAAAATCTCCCTCTGGGTCCTAGGTGCAGGGACGGCTGGGGGGCTCTGCGCACTGCCCCGCCATGAGCACCGGCTCCGCAGCTCCCATTGGCTGGGGACTGCGGCCAATGGGAGATGCTGTGGCGGCACCTGTGGGCGTGGCAATGCACAGAGCCACCCAACCGCCCCTCTGCCTAGAAGCCAGAGGGAGATGTTGCCACTTCTGGGGAGCTGCCTGATGTAAGCGCCGCCCAGAGCCCACACCTCTGCCCCAACCCTGAGCCCCCTTCCACACCCAAATTCTCTCCCGGAGTCAGCACCCTGAACCCCCTTCCTGAGCCCCAACCCACTGCACCAGCCCTGTGACCCCCTCTTGCGGCGGGGGCCAGAGCAAGGCCGTGCGTCCCCGACTTGCGGCTTGCAGAGGGGGCTGGAACCGGCGCCGTGTGTCCCCGACCCGTGGCTTGCAGAGGGGGCCGGAGCCGGGGCCATGCACCCCCCTTGCAACTTCCTAAGGTTGTGCACTCCCCACCCCATGCCTCTGGTGTGCCCCCCCATGTGTCCTGATATTTTACTCTTGAGATCTGGTCACCCTACAGGTCAGTGACTGGCGGTGGCCTGCCAACAAGGGGTGGCGGTGGGCTGGGGAGCCCCCTCGGGAGTGGGACCTGCTGCTCCCTTTAAGAAGGTGCAGAAAATGCTCCCACTGTTGCACACTGGCCTCGCAGCTGGGTCTCAGCCACACCCATGAGGGACATCCGGCATTCCCAGTGGTGCTAGTCCCCGCCACGACTGTCATGCAGGATTCATGCTGCCCCCGGTGCCCTCTCAACTGCCCAAGGAAAGCTAGAATATGGCCCTATATGGCACATTCCTGCCTGGGAGTGCAAGGGGCTCTGGCTTCCCACCCAGACTAATAACTGGTTAGAACTGGATCCAGGGAAGGCAAAGTCCAGGAATGAGCCGAGGGTCAGAAGCCAAATGCCAGAGCCGAAGGCGTGGTAAGCCACGGGCAGAGCTGGGGATCGAAGCCAGAAATTTGAAGCTGGAAGGGAGCAGGGACTGGAACAAGGGCAAGTGATGCTGCAGGCAAGGTACCCGGTAAGAAGCCGCTGATCTGCGGTGGGGGCCGGGCTTAGAACTGTCAGGGGCTGTGACCTCTCTGTCAGTTCCAAGGTAGTGCAGATAGGCTCACTGATTGCTTTGCAGCGAAGTTAGTCAGGGACTAGGCCAGCGGCTGGTCCTAGCTGGTCTGATACCTGACAGCACCCCGCTTCTTTTAGGGTTGCCTCCCTGGAGCCCTTGGGCTGGGTTTCTTGGGGAGCCTGCAGGAGGTCCCGGGCATGGACTTTTCCAGGGATTCCCACAAATGCTCTTCTGGGCCGCATCCCTCCCCATCACTCAGCTATTGGAGTCATCCCCGGACTCGGCGGGAGTCCCGAATCCGCTGGCCCATGCGTTCCTCTTGGCCCAGCCCAGTTATTGGCAGAGGGGGAGGAGTAGCATGGGGTGGGAAGGGATTCTCGGTGAAAGGTTTCAAGAAGGAGATGTGGAACAAGGGGTGGACTTTGAGGGATTCTGGCAGCTGCAATCAAAAGGTTACCGGGTCAAGTTTTTCTGTGATCACAAATGGCCCTAAGGACTTGTGGTCCAGCTTCACAGATGGATGGGTGGATCCCAGATCCTGAGCACCTGGGGTTGTTATGAGTCTCATGCCCAATGTGCAAGAACAGAGGGAGTTAATCCAGGATACCTGGGCCAGAAGGGGCTGAGAGCAGAACGCCCAAGTGATTGCTGGTAACCGTGCACCAGGGCAGCGTGGAGTCAGAGAGGGGCAGAAATGTTTCATCACAATTCTCCTATGGAAAATGCTGATGCTGTTGAAAACGTGTCCCTTCTGATGAAATATCATTTGGAACCCCCTCCCGCAATGAAGCGTTTTGCTAGCGTCAGCCATTCAGCCATTTTCTGAATGGAATGTCTGGGGGGGTTTTGGTTTGATTTTTCATTCGAAACAAACCACAGATTTAAGCTGACGAAGGTCGAAGGCGGCGGGAAACATTCCCGTTTTCTCAGAGCAAAACATTTAGATCGACTCCAAACACAACTTTTGTTTCATGGGAACTTTCTAATTTTTATGTTTTCAGAACAGGGAAAAAAATGTTCAAAATCACAGGATTTCCTGCACATTGAGAAATCGGGCCTGGCCTGGCTCTGCAGGGGAGAGGGGCAGGGAATGGAGCTGGAGGTTTTACAGCTGGGAGTGTTTCATAATTGTCCACGGTGCCACCTCTGCTCCACGGGCGTCAATGCTTGACCTTTTTCCTCCTGTCACCCCAGCGCCAGTGTGTCCAGTACGCGCTGAAAGCCCGCCCTCTGAGACGCTACATCCCCAAGAACCCCTATCAGTACCAGATTTGGTATGTGGTGACCTCCTACTACTTCGAGTACCTCATGTTCTTCCTGATCATGCTGAACACCATCTGCCTGGGCATGCAGGTGAGGAGGGAGCAAAGCTAACGACCTCGCTGTTGGCTGGCAACCTTTGATCGCTGTCCATGGGGCCTGGGGGTGGGGTGTCCGAGACCACCCTGCTCTTGGTAGCAGACTAGCAAGCCATCAAAGTGAGACTCAGGCTGGGCCACTGGTCGGGTGCCCCTGGATATCTGGGTTTGGATCTTGGCTTGGGATACTTCAGGCAATTCAGCATCACTGCTCCAGGGAGGCCCCTCCTATGGAAAAGCCGCAGGTGCTGTAGGTGAGGAGGGAGGGACGGTGGCACACTGTGTGTGAGTGCGGAGACGGCCCGGGCTGTGGATCAGGAGTCAGGAACATCTACAGAGCTGTGGGGCAGGACCCAGGGCTGGAACAGGGAGGGGGCTAGGGGGCAGGACTATTGGCAGGGCTGTGTGTGGAATGGGGGAAAGCATCACAACTTCTGCTCACATTCCAACCCCGCCAGAGCTCTAGGTTTGTATGTTGCTCTCAGGCTCTCACATCTGGCCCAGAATCTGAGACCCCAGCCAGCCCCATACCTGCTCCCCATAGCCCAGTGGGCTAACCTGTGCCTCTTCCTGGCTCCCCAGCACTACAACCAGTCAGCTGAGATGAACCACCTCTCAGACAACTTGAATGTGGCCTTCACCATCCTCTTCACCCTGGAGATGTTCCTCAAGCTCATGGCCTTCAAAGCCAAGGTGAGTGTGGGGTGAAAGTCTGGGGGCATGAGTCTGGAGAGGGGTGCAGGGGGGGGGGTACATAACGTGACCAGGATGTGGGCAGCCATGCCCAGTGGTTGGAGCAGGAGTCAGAGCCCAGGGTCAGAACCGAGTTACCTGAGCTGAGACAAGGCAGAGCTGTCCCAGTCATGGACAAATGCTTTGAGTAGCCACTGGACTGCTGCTACTGCCGCTGCTGGGCTTAAGAGCCTGTCCACTGGCTCTCCCCACCCCTCAAGCGCGGTATCCATAGGCATCCTGCTGCAGGCCAGCTGTGCTCGTTGGGTTGCCTGGAGACTGGCTCCACTGCAGACCCTGATTCCTGACTGGCGGGTGCGAGTCCAGAGGGGAGCCCAGGGGGTGTGAATCTGGAGGAGGGCAGGGGCTCACCCTAAGCGGTGGGCATGGCATTTTCTCCCTATGCGGCATCCCGGGAACACAATCGCCTCAGAGCCTGGGGCCCCGAAGAGACCTGCTCACGCCCAGTCACTCATGTGGACAGTGCCACTGAAGACACCTGGGCAAGGGCTGCAGGCTGACCTGGCAGCTCCTGAGGGGAAGAGCCTGGCCAATCCAGGCCACAAGGGGGAACCCTTCCTCCAGCTACCTGTTCGCCCAACACCCCCACCCCCACTCCGCTGCTCTCACTGTCCTGGGTGTCTCTCCAATGGGGGTGGGAGGCTAGTGGTCCTCCCGGGAGCTCTCCGGACCCCCCATCAAACCAAGCTTGCGTGTGAGAGGCCCTGGGAGAGCCCCTGAACCTCCCCCCACCACAGCCACTGAGCCACGTGAGAGGCGAGGCAGAGCCCCCCGCCCCACCCTGCAGGCATGTCCCCGATGCCCATTGAGAGATGGCCATCACCTCCGTGGTCCCCGTCGATGTACCCGGAGGGGAATCCCTCCCCTGCCCGACCTCACGAGCGATTCAGCCACGTGAGCCCCTGCTCCATGGGCTGCCTTGGCATCCAATGGTCGCTTTTTCCCTGAACCCCACCAATGCCAGCCCTCGGGGGTAGAGAACCCCAAATGTGGATGGTCCTCTGGGAACCAAGCCCCCTCCAGGTCATCCCTCTGAGCGTAAGGGATAATCACAGGTTGTCTTGCTGCCACTTGGTTCAAACAGATCCATGCCCATCGGGCACTTACCTAGTACAAAATCAGCCTCCTCCTGCCTTCCCTATACGCCTGTAGACCCAGGCAGCCAGCGTGGGGCATGCCGCAAGAGCCGCTGCTTGCGACCCATACACAGTGATGTGGGCCGGGGCAGGTGCACTGCAGGGAATGTTTCCCAGTGCAGCTCCTTGGCCACACACCTCCCCTGTACTCGTGAGCTGTGTCTTCCCCACCATCTCAGCCCTGACTCGAGCTCCCTTGATGGACAATCACATTGTTGCTGGGCCTGTTGGGGGCTAGGAGCATTCATTCCCTGGCGTGCCGAGGACTCGCCCAGAATAAGCATCGGCACCAATCAGCTGGGAAGGTCTGACCCCAAGACCTCAGTGGGTGCTGGGTGCCAGCGGATAAGAGTAGACATGGAAGGAAATCTAAATCCAAGCTCTGCAGTGCTCTCTCCATCTCGGGGCATGGGGGGCAGCCTGGCCGTGCTGGCATTGTTCTGCGTGGGCGAACGGAGACCATCCCTCTGGCGCGGTGAGCAGGGCAGCGGTTTGCAAGGGAGAAAGCGCGCTGCGCTCAGGAACGGCAGGTCTCCTCCACAGGGAGTTTATAACTCCCCTGTCTGACCCTCAGCTTCTTCCTTTCCTTTCCCCCTGTTCAGACCCCCAGTCATTCCCACCTCATTACTCTCTCCAATCTCAGGGCTATTTCAGCAACCCCTGGAACGTCTTTGATTTCCTCATCGTCATCGGTAGCATCATCGACGTCATCCTGAGCGAGATCGATGTAAGTGCCGCGGTGGGCGGAGGGAACGTGTCCAAGAGCACGGGCAGGACAGTAATGTCATGGCAGTGACAGCCTTGGCAGGCTGCCAGCGTCCCACTGTCACATGGGAAACCCGGGTTCCTGCAGGACTGTGCGGGACACTGGTCCGGCTGGCAGAGCAACCTGGGCCAGGCAGAAGGAGAATGGGGCAGGGGCGTGGGCACACGGGTTAACCTTCTCCTCGCTGTTTAAGAGGGCTGACGGGATCTCTCCTCAGCCATTACACAGCCATGGTGGACCCCCCCAGCCTCAGTGACCCTCAACCCACCCCTCCTCCTGAATCTGCCTGGAGAGGTACCCTGTGGAAACTGCCCTTGTCCTGGGACAGAACCAGAACCTCAAGCTGACTCCGCAGTGACATATGCCAGTACTCCCCAGAGGCTGCACCCATGCCATGCCCTGCCCGCGTTCTTTAAACACATGCCCAGATGGCTAGTAATCAGCTCATTGGCCTGAGATCACCATAGAGATGGCTGAAAGGGTTCCCCTTGCCTCATGGTCCCTATAAGAAGTTTCTGCCCTGCGCTCCGTGAGGGTCAGGCACCGTTTCAATCTGCTGCGTGTGCTTGGAGTGTGTCAGTGTGTATGACGATTGCCACATATACCCGGTGCCTACTCTGTATATGTGTGCCTGTATATCCAATAGACACCGGAGTATATTCGGTACATACCGTCTACATGGTACCACATGTGTACGCTGCAGTGGGTATGTACCGAGCAGCCTGCACACAGGAGCATTGTCAGAGAGGTGTGCACAGCGCATTGCTGGGAGCTGTGTACCTCGTTGCTAGCATGTGGCATGGAAACCGGCTCCATACACACATCGGGTGTGCGGTGCGTACAATCAACCCAGCTGTAGTCGGAGAAGTAGCTTCTGAAGTGAGCACTCCAGTGGGGTTAGCACGTCCTCGCTAATAAAAAAGCCCATCCAGTTGTCACTGCAGAGTGTCCCTGCTGTCTGTGCTGTCCCAGAGTAGCTGGGTAGCATCTGAGAGCGAACCATCGGCAAGGAGATCTGGCCCGGAGGAGATGAAATGTCATCCTCTCCTGTTCTCGGGCACAGCTTCCCAGCCCCAATGCACACCAGTCCTGCATGGTGGATTGCCCTCCCTACAGCCCAGAGGAGCCCTCTGGCTGACTCCGTTCTCCTGAGGCGACTGCACTGGTTGAGCGAGCTGCCGAACTCCAGAGAGCAGGACTCCTCAGAGCCGCCCCCCACCGGGTATTGGATCATTGGCACCATTCCCATGTCACCACCAGCTAACAGCAACCAAAAGCCCTCCTAAGCAGGACTGCCACCCCGGCTTTAGTGACCGGCACTGTGTCAGCCCCTCCACTTTTTCACCATTCCCAGCCAGCACGAAGGACAAACCCCTTAGGGAGCTTGCAGAGGTCCACAAATTGCCTGCTCATTTGGGCAGTTGCCAGCTGCTGTCAGGAGTTCCAGGCAGAGCAGCAGCTACCAGCCCCTTTCCCCAAGCACCGAGCTGGCATAGAGCGGCTCTGTGACCACGGAGTGCTCTCTGTCTGCCCGGGGGGCCTTGAAACACATTCTGGGCTGCTGTGTCCTTCCCAGCAGTTCTCAGGCCTGGTCTACACTAGGCGTTTATGTCGAAGTTAGCGCCGTTACATTGAATTAACCCTGCACCCGTCCACACTGCGATGCTATTTAATTCGACATAGAGGTCTCTTTAATTCGACTTCTGTACTCCTCCCCGACGAGGGGAGTAGCGCTAAATTCGACATGGCCATGTCCAATTAGGCTAGGTGTGGATGGAAATCGACACTAATAGCTCCGGGAGCTATCCCACAGTGCACCACTCTGTTGACGCTCTGGACAGCAGTACGAGCTCGGATGCTCTGACCAGCCACACAGGAAAAGCCCCGGGAAAATTTGAATTTGAATTCCTTTTCCTGTCTGGCCAGTTTGAATCTCATTTCCTGTCTGGACATCGTGACGATCACAGCAGCACTGGCAACGATGCAGAGCTCTCCAGCAGTGATGGCCGTGCAGTCTGTGAATGGAAAGAGGGCCCCAGCATGGACTAATCGGGAAGTCTTGGACCTCATCGCTGTGTGGGGCGATGAGTCCGTGCTTTCCGAGCTGCGATCCAAAAGACGGAATGCAAAGATCTAAGAGAAGATCTCTAAAGACATGTCAGAGAGAGGATACAGCCAGGATGCAACGCAGTGCCACGTGAAAATCAAGGAGCTGAGACAAGGCTACCAGAAGACCAAAGAGGCAAACGGACGCACCGGATCCCATCCCCAGACATCCCGTTTCTACGAGGCACTGCATTCCATCCTCGGTGCGGCCGCCACCACTACCCCACCAGTGACAGTGGACTCTGAGGATGGGATAGTGTCCACGGCCGGTTCCTCGGACATGTTAGAGGACGGGGAAGATGAGGAAGGAGATGAGGAGGGCGAGGCAGTCGGCAGCGCTCACAACGCTGATTTCCCCGACAGCCAGGATCTCTTCATCACCCTTACAGAGATCCCCTACGAAGCGTCCCCAGCCGTTACCCCAGACACAGAATCTGGGGAAGGATCAGCCAGTAAGTGTTGTAAACATCTAAACATTTATTTTTAACAGAACAGGAATATTAACAATTAAAAGAATGGGTTGTTCATGATTACTGTGCCCTAGGCGCTTAACGGTTTAGTCATGGGCAGTGCAAGTTTTGAAAAAAAATCTAGCAATGTCCGGTTTTCCGTGATTGTCCTGCCCAAGCCGCTCTACTGTTTAGTCCCTGCTACTGCAGCTACAGTAAAATGCGGTCTATATGTCCGGGGATAGAGCAGTAATCCTCCTGGGACATCTCGATGAAGCTCTCCTGGAGGTAATTGGAAAGCCGTTGCATGAGGTTCCTGGGGAGAGCGGCCTTATTGGGTCTTCCAAAGTACGACATGTTGCCGCGCCATGAGACTATCAAGTACTCGGGAATCATTGCTCTGCACAGCAGGGCGGCATACGGCCCTGGTCTTTGGAGGCTTTCCCGGAGCATTCTCTCTCTCTCGCTCTCAGAGATCCTCATCAGGGTGATGTCGCCCATGGTGACCTGCTTTGAATTAGGTAGGGGAATGTTAGTGTTGGGACTGCTTGCCCATTCCTTTACAGAACTGTAACCACTGGTTTGCAGCCACGCGGTGGAGGCGGGAGAGGGGCAGCCGAAAGGGATCGTTCCCGGGGACAGCCGCGAGGGGGTGGGACAGGGGCAGAGTTCCCGCTTGCCGGATTGCTGGCAGCAGGGACTGACATTGCTTTAAATGTGAAATGAGGCCAGTGGTAATATAAAAGTTTTAAACTGCCACAAGTCTACTGCTTACCATGTCTGCCTGCAACAGAAATTCCATTGTGCTGCCCTGCTTCTCAAATGTGCTGTGCAAGACCCCAGGCACTGAATGCGAAGGCCGAGAATTCGACCTTGTGCTGAGTGCGCATGTGATAGGTGCTGTGCATGGTCTTGTTCACAGAGAAAGACTATGTTCTTTGTTCACAACTACATTTATCTTTCTGAGGAATTCACTCCCTTTTTCCCATTTCCACAGCCCCATCTGCGACTGTCTCACAACCTAGCCTGGCATCACACTCCCAGAGGCTAGCGCGGATTAGGCGTAGGAAGAAGAGGACACGGGAGGACATGTTCTCTGAGCTTATGGCCTGTTCCCAAGCCCAGGCAGCACAGCAGACCCAGTGGCGGGAGAACTTGACCCGAATGCACCAAGCAAACATGGATCCGGAGGAGAGGTGGCGGCAGGAAGACCAGCAGGCGACTCAAACGCTGCTTGGACTACTGAGCGAGCAAACAGACACGCTCCGGCGCCTTGTGGATGTTCTGCAGGAACGGAGGCAGGAGGACAGAGCCCCGCTGCAGTCCATCTCTAACCGCCCTCCCCCGCCACCAAGTCCCATACCCACCTCACCCAAAGTGCAAAGAAGGAGAGGCGGCAGAGTCCGTGCTAACTCTCACTCCACCCCTGCAGAGAGCTCTAGTAACAGAAGGCTCTCATTCCCCAAAATTTGAAAAGTTCTTTCCTTCCCGCCTGACACAAGCCCCCGTCCAAGTTTCACCTCCCAGTTCCATGTGTAGTTGATAATAAAAAATACGTTTATGTTAACTACTGTTTCAATCATGTTCTTTTGGAGGAGGAGGGGAAAGGGGGTTGGTAATTGGACAGGACAGTCACCTTTGGCAGGGTACATAGGCGGGGGCAGGCACAGCACCAGGGCACATACACAGTGCAGTGATGCAGTGACTAGTTACCCTGGTTAGTCTGGGAGGTTGTTTTCATGTTATGTGGTGGGGGGTGGGTTGCTCTGTGACTTTGTGGCAGGGGAGGGCAGTTACAGATCTTAAGCGGCGGTCCTTATGCAGGATCACAGAACCACACAGCAGGGGATCTGTAACCGTCCTCCCCCTGCCACAAAGTCACATAGATCCCCCATACACACAGTCCCGATCAGGAGGGGTGACAGGCTCCGTTGAAACAACCATCCCACCGCAGCGGAGCCTGTCAATCCTTGAGTTTAGAAGCTGCATTCGCGTCACTACACTACACCCGCTCCGCACCACAGTCTGCGTCCCAGTTTTAAAAAATTCCCGCGAAAACAGTATTAAAGAAAACGGTGTGCATTAACAAAGTAGAACTATTTTTATTTCGAAACGTGTGTTGGAAGGAGGTGAAGGGGGTATGTAACTGGATAGGACAGTCAACATTAACTGGGTAAAGAAACGGGGGCAGGTTCAGCTTCTCTGTACACAAACTTTAAAGTCACAGGTTACCCTGCTCACTCAGGAACTTTGCTTTCAAAGCCTCCCGGATGCACAGCGCTTCCCGCTGGTCTCTTCTAATCGCCCGGCTGTCTGGCTGTGCGTAATCAGCAGCCAGGCTATTTTCCTCAACCTCCAACCCCGCCAGAAAGGTCTCCCCCTTGCTCTCACAGAGATTGTGGAGCACACAGCAAGCTGCTATAACAATGGGGATATTGGTTTCGCTGAGATCACAGCGAGTCAGTAAGCTTCTCCATCTCCCCTTGAGACGGCCAAAAGCACACTCCACCACCATTCTGCACTTGCTCAGCCGGTAGTTGAAGAGTTCTTTTTCAGTGTCCAGGGCGCCAGTATAGGGCTTCGTGAGCCAGGGCATTAGCGGGTAGGCTGGGTCCCCGAGGATGACTATAGGCATCTCCACATCCCCAACAGTTATTTTGTGGTCCGGGAAGTAAATATCTTGTTGCAGCCGTCTAAACAGACCAGAGTTCCTGAAAACACGAGCGTCATGAACCTTGCCCGGCCATCCCACGTAGATGTTGGTAAAACGTCCCCTGTGGTCCACCAGTGCTTGCAGCACCATGGAAAAGTAGCCCTTTCGGTTAATGTACTGGGTGGCCTGGTGGTCCGGTGCCAGGATAGGGATGTGAGTTCCATCTATGGCCCCACCGCAGTTTGGGAATCCCATCGCTGCGAAGCCATCTATGATCGCCTCCACGTTTCCCAGGGTCACTACCTTTGGCAGCAGTACATCAACGATTGCCTTCGCTACTTGCATCACAACAACCCCCACGGTAGATTTGCCCACCCCAAACTGGTTCGCGACTGACCGGTAGCTGTCTGGCGTTGCAAGCTTCCAGAGGGCTATGGCCACTCGCTTCTGTACACTCAGTGCAGCTCGCAACCGGGTGTCACTGCGCTTCAGGGCAGGGGACAGCAACTCACAAAGTTCCAGGAAAGTTCCCTTCCGCATGCGAAAGTTTCGCAGCCACTGGGATTCATCCCAGACCTGCAGCACTATGCGGTCCCACCACTCAGTGCTTGTTTCCCGTGCCCAGAATCGCCGTTCCATGGCATCAACATGACCCATTGCCACCGTGATGTCCTCGGCGCTGGGTCCCGTGCTTTCTGAGAGGTCTGTGCTACTCTCAGACTTCAGGCCATCACCGCGGTGCCGTAGCCTCCTCGCCTGACTTTTCTGCATCTGCCTCAGGGAAACCTGTATGATAAGCTGCGAGGCGTTGAGAGCGGCCACAACTGCAGCGATGGTCGCAGCGTGCTCCATGCTCGCAGTGCTGTGGCGTCCGCGCTGTCAATGACTGGAAAAGTGCGCGAACTGATTTCCCGCCGGCGCTTTCAGGGAGGGAGGGCGGGAGTGATGGACGGATGACGACAGTTACCCAAAAGCACCCTCGACACATTTTGTTACCCAGAAGGCATTGCCGGCTACACCCAGAATTCCAATGGGCAGAGGGGACTGTGGAAATGTGGGATAGCTGACCACAGTGCACCGCTTCGAATGTCGACGCTTTCACCGTTAGTGTGGACGCACAAAGTCGAATTACTGTCCTTAGTGTGGACACACACGTTCGACTTTGCAATATCAATTCCAAAAATTCGATGCAAGTAAAATCGAACTACTCTCGTAGTGTAGACAAGGCCTCAGACACGAGGGCACCTGGGCTCCAGATCCCTTTGTTGCTTGGGAAGGGATCCACTGGAGCTCTGGCTTCCCTCTGGAAAGAGCTTGCCATTCAGTGGGTATCGAGAAACACTAATGGGTTGGGCACGCTGCCCAAATCACCCCACATCCCCTCCTCCAACAAGAGACCTCGGGGCTGGTTTTTTGGTCTCGTTCCAGAGGGTTCACTCGGCCATCCCACGATCCCCCCACCCCTCATTTCCCCCTTGACATCGCTCCCAGGCACACCGCACCTTGACAGCCTCCCTCATGGCCACTGTCAAAGCTCCAGGGGTAAGGGGAGATCCTGTCTGGCCACCAGGAGCTAAGGGACCCAGAGTTCTAGGGACCGTGCTGGAGGTTTTGGTTAGGGGGAACTATGCTTAGTGAAGCTGGGCATGTAGCTGGAGAGCATCAACTCCACCCGGTAAGTACTCCTCTCTGCCCACCGTTGGCAGCTGGGGTTTCTGGGTCATTGCAAGTGGTCATTGCCCATCAGGCTATGTGTTTGCACCTGTCTCACCTGGAGTCTGTAGCCTTGTCTGCTCTGGAGACTGAGCGATTGCTTAGGGCCCCGAGCAGCTGATGGGGGCTCCCTACTGGCTTTTTCAGTATGTGCTGTGTGGGGGCCCCTCAAAATGTTCCTGCTTAGCCCAATGGGCTAGCACTGCCTCTGGCTCTGGAATGCTGCTTCCTGCCCAAGCGCACAGACCCCGGGAGCACTGTGGTTTAGGGAGACAGCACCCTCACGAAACTCTGCCAACTGGGTCCCAGCGGCGCCACTGGGACGGGGTCACCAGTAACAAAGCCGTCCCTGGCAGTTGTTTTCTCCCAGAAAAATGTTAACGCTGGTTTGCTATGTCTATCCTCTCTTGCCTGCTCTCTGCTTCCTTTCTCTCTTGTGTTTCTGTGTATGGCTGTTCACTGACTCGTGCAAGATGGGGAGGAGAATGCCTTGCTATTTGAAGCCCTTTCCTGAGTCACTCAGGTCCCGATCCAGCAAAACATTTAAGCACATGCAAGCGGTCCCAATGGGACTTAAAGTTAAGCACCGTTGCTGGATCATGCCCTGTGACCGTGATCCAAAGCCCACTGAGTCAATACACTCGTTGACATCACTGCACGGTGGGTGAGGCCTTACAAGTGAAATTCACTCCTGCACACAGGGCCAGCACGAGGGCTAGACACCACTTAGGCCTGGTGTGACGCTGTAAGTGGTGCTTGTAGCTGTATTCCGGGCATAGGGGAGAATTGCTTTCTATCCGCGGACTATTTTTGCAGATCGAATTTGGATAGAAATTTTGTATCCGCTCAGGGCTCTAGGAATAGCTACTCTCTAGGAAGTAACGAATTCAGCACACTTGGGTGAGAGGGTTTTGTGTGTGGACGCAAGCCGGGGTCGGGGCAACACCCGAGAAAGAGCCTGCATTAACTTGATAGTGAAGATGAACCCGAAGTGACTTAGGAGCTGAAGTCTCATTTTCAAAAGTGGCTCAGACACCTTGGTATTTCCTTCAAACTGCCCTAGGGGTTGGACCCGGATTCAGATCTGCCTTGTTCTGTGTGTTAGATTTTCATAGATTCATAGATGGTGGTGATGGGGGACTTCAACTATCCGGATATATGTTGGGAAAATAACTCAGCGGGGCACAGACTATCCAACAAATTCTTGGACTGCATTGGAGACAACTTTTTATTTCAGAAGGTTGAAAAAGCTACTAGGGGGGAAGCTGTTCTAGACTTGATTTTAACAAATAGGGAGGAACTCGTTGAGAATGTGAAAGTAGAAGGCAGCCTGGGTGAAAGTGATCATGAAATCATAGAGTTTGCAATTCTAAGGAAGGGTAGAAGGGAGAACAGCAAAATAGAGACAATGGATTTCAGGAAGGCAGATTTTGGGAAGCTCAGAGAGCTGATAGGTAAGGTCCCATGGGAATCAAGACTGAGGGGAAAAACAACTGAGGAGAGTTGGCAGTTTTTCAAAGGGACACTATTAAGGGCCCAAAAGCAAGCTATTCCGCTGGTTAGGAAAGATAGAAAATGTGGCAAAAGACCACCTTGGCTTAACCACGAGATCTTGCACGATCTAAAAAATAAAAAGGAGTCATATAAAAAATGGAAACTAGGACAGATTACAAAGGATGAATATAGGCAAACAACACAGGAATGCAGGGGCAAGATTAGAAAGGCAAAGGCACAAAATGAGCTCAAACTAGCTACGGGAATAAAAGGAAACAAGAAGACTTTTTATCAATACATTAGAAGCAAGAGGAAGACCAAAGACAGGGTAGGCCCACTGCTTAGTGAAGAGGGAGAAACAGTAACAGGAAACTTGGAAATGGCAGAGATGCTTAATGACTTCTTTGTTTCGGTGTTCACCGAGAAGTCTGAAGGAATGCCTAACATAGTGAATACTAATGGGAAGGGGGTAGGTTTAGCGGATAAAATAAAAAAAGAACAAGTTAAAAATCACTTAGAAAAGTTAGATGCCTGCAAGTCACCCGGGCCTGATGAAATGCATCCTAGAATACTCAAGGAGCTAATAGAGGAGGTATCTGAGCCTCTAGCTATTATCTTTGGAAAGTCATGGGAGACGGGAGAGATTCCAGAAGACTGGAAAAGGGCAAATATAGTGCCCATCTATAAAAAGGGAAATAAAAACAACCCAGGAAACTACAGACCAGTTAGTTTAACTTCTGTGCCAGGGAAGATAATGGAGCAAGTAATTAAGGAAATCATCTGCAAACACTTGGAAGGTGGTAAGGTGATAGGGAACAGCCAGCATGGATTTGTGAAGAACAAATCATGTCAAACCAATCTGATAGCTTTCTTTGATAGGATAACGAGCCTTGTGGATAAGGGTGAAGCGGTGGATGTGGTATACCTAGACTTTAGTAAGGCATTTGATACGGTCTCGCATGATATTCTTATCGATAAACTAGGCAAATACAATTTAGATGGGGCTACTATAAGGTGGGTGCATAACTGGCTGGATAACCATACTCAGAGAGTTGTTATTAATGGTTCCCAATCCTGCTGGAAAGGCGTAACGAGTGGGGTACCGCAGGGGTCTGTTTTGGGACCGGCTCTGTTCAATATCTTCATCAACGACTTAGATATTGGCATAGAAAGTACGCTTATTAAGTTTGCGGATGATACCAAACTGGGAGGGATTGCAACTGCTTTGGAGGACAGGGTCATAATTCAAAATGATCTGGACAAATTGGAGAAATGGGCTGAGGTAAACAGGATGAAGTTTAACAAAGACAAATGCAAAGTGCTCCACTTAGGAAGGAAAAATCAGTTTCACACATACAGAATGGGAAAAGACTGTCTAGGAAGGAGTACGGCAGAAAGGGATCTAGGGGTTATAGTGGACCACAAACTAAATATGAGTCAACAGTGTGATGCTGTTGCAAAAAAAGCAAACATGATTCTGGGATGTATTAACAGGTGTGTTGTGAGCAAGACACGAGAAGTCATTCTTCCGCTCTACTCTGCTCTGGTTAGGCCTCAGCTGGAGTATTGTGTCCAGTTCTGGGCGCCGCATTTTTAAAAAGATGTGGAGAAATTGGAAAGGGTCCAGAGAAGAGCAACAAGAATGATTAAAGGTCTTGAGAAAATGACCTATGAAGGAAGGCTGAAAGAATTGTGATTGTTTAGTTTGGAAAAGAGAAGACTGAGAGGGGACATGATAGCGGTTTTCAGGTATTTAAAAGGGTGTCATAAGGAGGAGGGAGAGAACTTGTTCACCTTAGCCTCTAAGGATAGAACTAGAAACAATGGGTTTAAACTGCAGCAAGGGAGGTCTAGGTTGGACATTAGGAAAAAGTTCCTAACTGTCAGGGTGGTTAAACACTGGAATAAATTGCCTAGGGAGGTTGTGGAATCTCCATCTCTGGAGATATTTAAGAGTAGGTTAGATAAATGTCTATCAGGGATGGTCTAGACAGTATTTGGTCCTGCCATGCGGGCAGGGGACTGGACTCGATGACCTCTCGAGGTCCCTTCCAGTCCTAGAATCTATGAATCAGCCCCAGCAGCTGCTGATCACGCCCAAGGGTGGCTGAAAGTAGGACCCAGTGCTCCTCTCCCAGCTGCAGCCCTTAGGGCAGGGGTGGGGAACCTTTTCTCTGTCACTGGCCATTGACCCACAGGAAAAATCAATCACGGGCCACTTACCTGCCAGGAGGGCGTGGAGGCTTGGTGCTTCCCCTGCAGCGGGTGGTGGGAGAGGGCGCCACGGGCCAGATGAAATTAACTAAGGGGCTGGATCCAGCCTGCGGGCCGTAGCTTTCCCCGCCCCTGCCTTAGGAGATCGGTGGACAAGCCGGTCACCCCCTGACACCGCATCTGAGCCCAGCTCCCTGCCCCTAGCCCAAGGCCACAGTCACGGCCCATGGTGCTGAAGGATGTGGTATCCCCGAGATTGCTCCGTGCTCTGCACCCCGGAGCCCGAGGTCCCCACTTCTGCTTGGGATGGTGGAGAGGGGCCTGGGGCTGGGAGGGTCCCTGCTGGGAGCCTTGGAGACTGGGCCAGCGAAGGGCCTGCAGGAACGAGCGCCTCCTGCTGAGCGCACCCCAGACCCTGACGCCCCGGGCTCAGGCTGCAACCTACAAGCAGATCGGGAAGCTGACCGGCCACATCAGGCCTGTGATGTGTCTCACTGTGAACCAGACTGCGAGCAACCATGACCTGGTCGTCACCGGCTCCAAGGATCACTACGTCAAGGTACCCTGGGACCCTCCCTCCCTCCCGCTCACAGGCAGCATAAGGGGCCTTTGAGCCCAGGAACCGCTGCTTGTGCCAGCCCTCCCCACCCCCATGCATAGCCGCTCTCCCGGAGGTGCCAGCTACAGGGGCTCGCTGCCCACCAAAGGCCTGGCGAGGAGGGGACATGCTGGGTGGTTTTGTCCAGAGCGCCCAGCGTCGGCCTAACTCCGCTCCCATGGGGGGCAGGAAGGAGCCGTTCTGTTGATCTCAGCGGGCGCAGAGGGAGGCCAGTACTGAGCACATTTGCAAATGCCACCAGGGTCTGAGAAATGCCATGAGCCCCCCAGCGCTCGTGGCCTGAAGGACCTGGTGGCTTTGCAGCTGGCCAGCGTTCCTGTCCCCACACCTGCCAGGTGTGTCTGTGGGTCACGGGGAGCAGGGTCTGTGCACTGCCCCTAAGAGCGTCCTGGAACCCAGATCTGGGAAATGATGGAGGAGCTGCCATGTCTCAAAGTGCTGGGCAGCTCGGCAGCCGTGGAGACCAGAATTCCAGGTGCCCGGCCCAGGCCTCCCCTCCGCACCCCCCGCTTCCTCCTGATGCCTCACGCGTGGAAAGTGGAACCCACCTCCTCCTGCCCTCTGTGGCCTCTGCTGAACCTGCTGCCAAGGAGGCTATTTTGTCTTTGCAACGTGGCCCCTGCCAGCCGGACGCTGAGCTGCGTCCGCACGTTGGCCACCAAACCATTGGAGGAGGTGGAGATTTCCAGTCCCAGCTGAGCCGGGCGAGGTTCGAACCTGCGACCTGTATCTCAGCCCTAGTGCTGAGCCATCGTGTCCCCACATGGCCTCTGCCCAAGGATCCCAGCATGGCATAAGCAGGCAGAACCCTGCCGCTGCCAATCCATCCCTGTCTCATTTCACTGGGCCGTGGCTCAGCATCCCAGTGGTAGCTGTGTGGTCGGACGCTCTCGCCATCCCCCTGCCTTGCTGAAAGGGCTGTTGCTGGCCTAATGACCTGAGAGCGACTGGTCTCCTTTGCCACCGGGGTTCACAGCAGCTGCCCTCCGGGCTGTTGCCTTGCAGATGTTTGAGATTGCGGACAGCGTGGTGGGGAACGTCGGCCCCACCCATAACTTCGAGCCCCCACACTACGACGGCATCGAGTGTCTGGCCATCCAGGGCGACGTGCTCTTCAGCGGCTCTGGGGACAACGGGATCAAGAAGTGGGACCTGCAGCAGCAGGAGCTCCTCCAGGTACGGAGGGGGACGAGCAGGAAGGCCCTGCTGCTGGGCGGGGGGCAGAGAGATGGGCTAGACCCGCAGCGTGCTGTTTCGAGGGCCAGTGCCAGGGTCTGGAGCGAGGACTTAGAACCTGCTGGAGAGTCGCTGTCCAGTCTGGAGCGTGCTCCCGCCATCCTGGGGGCAGAGGATCAGACAGCAGACACAAGGACCCCATCCCTACGTTGCACATGGGGCCTCCAGGCAATGGAAGAGCCCCGGGGGTTGCAAACGACAGTGGCTGGCAGGGTGGGTCCCGAAGGCAGTTTACAGCCGTGGGCAATGCACGGTAGCCAGTTCTATAGGGCTGGGCCCCACCTGCTGCGGTTAAAGGGCTCAGTGGCCTATGGGGAATGGGGACAGGTTGGTCTGGGGGTAGATAGCGCTCGGCGGTGTCCCTATTTCTGACTCCGGTGAGTGTGGCTGTCTGGTCTCCGGGCGCCACAGGCCGCGGTGCCTGGCTCTCCAGGTCAGTGGTGACGCGCTGCAGTGCGGGGATGGCCTCCGGTGGGTCTGGGATAGAGCAGCAGCCGAAGGGGGCGTGCAGGCCGGTGCTGGGAGGTAGGAGGTCTGGCTCTGCCATGAGACTTGGCTAACATTTCAGAGGCCTCCATTGATTTTTTTTTTTTTTTTTTTTTAGTGGTGGGGGGCTCTGTTTTGGAGAACCTACCATGTGCCCGCCCGGGGCTGGGTTGTTCAGAGGAGCTGGGCACTGTGGGAGTCAAGGGGAGCAGTGGGGGCTCTGCCCCTCTGAAAATGGGGTGGTCGGGGTGTCCCCCAAAATGGAGCTGCCCAGAGCTAGTCACCATTTGTGGCTGTGTGACCCTCCCCCACAGTCTCTCCCCTATGAAATGA
This sequence comes from Malaclemys terrapin pileata, assembly GCF_027887155.1. Lineage (NCBI taxonomy): Eukaryota > Metazoa > Chordata > Testudines > Emydidae > Malaclemys > Malaclemys terrapin. Next base: position 20,518,572 of record NC_071508.1, on the reverse strand, counting down.
GGCTAATGCTCATTTTTCTTCCCACTGGAGCGCTGAGGATTGATGGCAGACAAATAATTAGAGAGATGGGGGGTGAGGGGGAATCTCTTTTATTGGACCAGCTCCTGTGGGTGGAAGGGACAAGCTTTCAAGCCCCACCCTGGAAGAAGAGCTGAGTTTGCAGACTTGTCCCTTCCCCCCCCCCCCCCCGAAATTGGTCCAATCAAAGAGATTCTCTCCCCCATCTTGTGTGTCTCGTATCCTGGTTGCCAGCTCGGCTTGGATTGATTAGAGCTTGGAGATCCCCTGGTCAATCCCAATGAGCAATTGTCTCCTGGGGCGGAGCCCTCTTCTCTCCTGCTGAGCTGCTTCTGTAGCTCACCAGAGTCCCCTTGTCTTGAATTCAAATCCTCGGCTGCTGCTTGATGAGAAATCGAGCGGAGCTTAAAAATTCCAGCTCTCAGCCACGGTACAGATGTGGGGGGTTTGTCTCAGCCCATTACAGAGCCAGCAGCCAGCTGCAAACCCAGCATCTGGCTCTGGCTGCTGGCCTGACCCTGCCCTGGAGCTCAGGGGGCAGTTTGGGTCTTGATGGCCCCGGCTGGCAGCGTGGATCGTGGGCGCTCACTGGCTCTGCCCTGTCTCTGTGCCTGCCAGCAAATCCCCAACGCGCACAAGGACTGGGTCTGTGCCCTGGCCTTCGTCCCCGGCCGCCCCATGCTGCTGAGCGCCTGCCGCGGGGTCGTGGTGAAGGTCTGGAACATGGAGAACTTCTCGCCCGTTGGGGAGATCAAGGGCCACGACAGCCCCATCAATGCCATCTGCACCAATTCCAAGCACATATTCACTGCTTCCAGGTGAGGGCAGTGGGTAGGGCTAGGCCCCTGCGGCATGGGAGAGGGAGGTCTGACCCCCAACTCCCCCCAGTGCAGCAGAGCTGCAGGAGCTCTCCAAACCCACTGTTGCTCCCCCCATGTGGCAGGGCCTGGAATGGCACTGGGAGCGAGGGATGGGAACAGCGCCGGAGCCAGGCTGCAGGCGGTTTGGTGTGGGGCAGCAGTCGGCTGCAGGGCCCCCAACCCCTCTCCATCTAGCCTCTCCTCTCCTCCATCTCTCAGCCATTGTTAGGTCGCCCCACAGTGAGGCTCTTCTGCCCCATCCAGTTATGCCAAGCGCTGGTCCTGCCCTGCCCCGCCATGCTTTTGGGATGCTCTTGCCAGCTCCTTTGATGTGCCGGGACTAGCCAGACCTGGTGCTGCTGGCCCTGCCACCCTCAGCGCAGAGAACGGACTTCCTGCCAACCGGGCACCAGCTCCTCCTCGACGGCGCCTTGTGCATCTCCAATGAGAGCACCACCGCCCCCTCCTTCCGCTCCCCGGCCCCTGTGCACAGCCCTGGCCCCCAGAGTGGGTCCCCGGGTTCACAATGTCTCTGGCACCGTCTCTGATCTCCTCTTTTCCGACCATGTCCCTTTTCTCCTTTCCTTTCTCTTCCCCCCCCACCCCTCCACCCTCTGTTTCTCTCTGTGCCGCAGTGACTGCCAGGTAAAGCTATGGACTTACGTGCCTGGGCTCACCCCCTGCCTTCCTCACTTCCTCACCGCGTCCTTGCCATAAAGGGGCGTGCCACTAGCCTGCCTTGACCCTCCTCCTCCTCCTCTCTCTGGCTCTCACCCCCTCTGGCTCTCTCTCCTTTTCTTTCTCTGTCTCTTCTCTCTCCGCTCTGGTCTCAGCTGCTTCTTAACAGTATGAGATTCTTTTGGATTTTCCCCCCATGTAGAGCTCTTTGCAAGAGGAGACTGTCCTCTTGCCCCCCCCCTCCCAGTCCCCCAGGTGATTGGATCCAGCGGCCAGCTCGGGGCTGCATGGGGTTTGCCCATCTGACTACTGCTCCTCCTGGGCCACTGCTGGGGGGATCCCCGCCCCATCCCCATCCCCCACTGCGTCACTGGCCACTGCCAGTGAGGTGCCACTGGCTGAGCCTGCGCTCTGGTAGAGTGCCCCGTTACTGGCGCTCTGGGGGATTATCCCGCTGGCGGGCAGCTGGGCGCATCTGCTCCCTCCTTGCGCCGGTGCCCACCCGCTTGGGGCACAGCGGCCTTGCTCTCCTGGGCTGCAGCGTGATGCATTTGGGGGCGGGGGAGTTGGGGGCAGGGCGTGGCCTGTAGCTGATTGTACTCGCTGTGCTGCCTCTCCCAGCTGGGGCAGGGGCAGCCCCCGGCCTCACTTCCTCTCTCTCTTCCTTCCCCAGCGACCTGACAGTGAAGCTCTGGAGCTGGAGAAGATTGCTGAACGGCCCGACCTAGGCACTGGAAAGGCCGGAGCCAGGGGGACGGTCAGGCTCCCTGGCGGGCCCAGGCCCCAGCCCCTCTCCCTGGCTGTGAAGAGCTGGGAGCGGCCTGGCCTGTGTGTGCTCCAGTTTCCAGGACTCTGGGGTGACGGCGTCTCAGCTGGGGCTTTGTGAACTGCCCGCTTCCACGGCTAGGGGGCGTCGTTCCCGTCCAGCCCCACGCTGGGTTTCCATGATGCAGAGGGCTTTCTGCTGACCAGGGCGTGGCCAGGCAGTGCTTCGGGACATGGCCTTGCCAGCCACGGGGAGGCCCCCAAGCTGAGAGACTCAACGGGATCATTCCAATCTGTCCCGCAGCCCGTTCAGCAGCCCCAGATCCTGGATGTGCGAGAGGGATCCTGCCAGCTGCATCCTGCTGCTGGCCTCTGCTCCTCCTGGGTGCCTCGGGTCTCATTCCTTCTGCAAGCGGGTGCAGGCCCCTCTCCACGCTTCGTCGTTCAGCAGAGCTGGGATCTGCCGGACGGTACCGAAATACGGAGAGGGCTTGTGTGCTGCCGACCCCAGCCTAGCACCAGCAGGGTGCATGGAGCCCCGTTCGCAGCACTGGCTGCGGTACCATCCTGGAGCTGGGACTCACTCTGTCCCATCTGCTACCATGTGTGCTGCAGGGGCAGGGCTGACTAAGGTCTAGCACCCTACGGCTCACCCCTTTCAGGCCCCCAATTAGCGGTTAGCACCGTAGAGCCAGAGTGCTAGCCCGGTTCCCACTAATCACTGGTGACAGGGCACAGTGTCCACTTCAGAAGCTGACTCCTTTAGCCCCCAAAGCCTTGGGGGAAGCCTGTGGTTCCGACAGGTCCCATCCCTTATGCTCCTCAGGACACAGTAGTAACCCCCCTTCTGAGGGCCCTGTTCTGCAGCCCTTATGTTGGGCAGGGCCGTGGGCCTGCAGCAGGAGACTGCTTGGCAGCGCTCCCCAGCATAAGGGTTACAGACCTGGGGCCGCACTACTCGGAAGGTGGAGTCTCATGAGCAACGGGGTGTCCCAGCACTGACTCTCTCCCAGGACCCTGTTTCCTTCCTGGTCCTTTACACTCAGCCCTTCCACCTCCCGCTGACCCCCATTTCAGGTACGATCCCCCAAAGAGCACAAGGGTCAGTTTTTTCTCTGAGCTGACAGCGTCTCCCATGCCACCACCCACTTCAGCCCTAGAAACAAAGTCACTTGCTTTAAGATTCCAAGGCAAAGTTTCTCTCTGGCCAGAGCTGGGTTGTGGGACCCAGGGGAGTAGGACAAATGGCCTTCATCGGTGGCCTCTTCAAAGGCAGTGGGCCATTGGCACTGGGACTGACCCAGAGCGGGGCTCGTTCCACCCCTCCCTGCCATACCCCAAAGTTCCACCCCGCGATTCTTCTGGTGCCCAGCCCTGCAACTCTTAGCTGAATTGTCCCATGCCTCACCCTGTTCGTCCAGGGACTCCTCCACCTTCCACTACAGCCCTGCTTTACCCTGGGACAATGCCCAGCCTGGGGTGTAGTCTGTCTGCATGATCCCCACCAGGCACTGGCAGGAGCACTGCTTTACATTAAGGTTCTTTTGGTGATGGGCTAACCTTACCCCTGTCCTGCATTTCCAGTGTGAACAGCTGTAGATGGAAACCCAGACAGTAGAGATGGAGCAGGACTAACCATGGTCACTTTGTCTAGCCCTCACCCTGTGTCTATACTATAGAAGTGTTGCAAACAGCAGGTGCATTTTCCTGCCCGGATAGGATTTTGGAGATGTTAACGCTTGCTACGGCTTTCTCGCTGTATGGGTTGTGGGATCCATTGGAGCAGTCTGTGTTCAGGAGAAGATGTGTAGATCTTTTATACCCTGATGTATTACTGTAATTACAATTATTTAATCAATAAAATGAATAAAAGCATTAAGTACATCAAAAAACATCAAAATGAAACAGAGGATTGCTATGTACAGGGTGGGAGATTGCATGTGAGTGATGTTCGTCCATCGTTATCGATGAAGACCTCAACCACTCATTCTTTCGATGACCGGGCTCTGTACGTCTGAAGATGACTGATCAGTCCTATTCGGGCGTGGAACGTCCTGTCACACGTCGGGCAGACATGTAATGGCACTGTCGATGATGTACAAGCAGCTCTGGACTTGCGCAGCTCACGCTTTTTTTCAGCCTCAGCAATTCGCCTCGCCTCAGAGGTATTACTGCCTGTGTGAATGAATGTATAGCCACAGCCTGACTGGGACAGCTGTCCTTCATTAGCAAGGCGAGTTTCGCTAAGGGCTGCAATGTCAATGTTGTAGCGTGCGAGCTCTCTAGCGACAAGTGCTTTTCTTCTCTCCAGTCTATCTGCCGTGATGTTGTCCAGTAACATGTGCACATTCCATGTGCCAATAGTGATCGGTGTCACTCTAAGTTTTGTTTTTATACGACCGCTTTTGTGGGATCCCCGCCAGCCGCGGTATGCTGGCCAGGGTAAGGTGAAGCAGGCAATGTTTAAGGCACCTTTTCTAGCCCCCTCCTCATTCTACGGAGGCGAGCAGTGCAATCCTGAATAGGGCTGCTCAGTCGCTCAAGAAGATGCCGAGCTCCACTGCTGCTTCGGTCAGTGAGGAACGACCATTATGCCTGAGCCGCCTATGTGCAGGTCCGCAGCTACAGCTCCCAGTGTATCCACACCTGCTGCTTCGTCGCTCGCCCATCGCCAGAGGACTTGATATGATGTAATAGGATACGATATTATGTCGAGACTTGCGCATGAATTGGATTAAAGTGAGGGAGAGTTGCGCGACGTCAGCCTCACTCTCTCTTCCCAGTTCCTATCTGTATCCAGTGGCAAGAACAGAAGTAGAGACGGCTGGAGATAGGGCAGGGCTCAGTGGATGACCAGGACGCCTACGTGTCTTGTGCTCTTAAGCGTTCCACAACGCTTGCTGTCATCACCTTCCTGACCATTGAACCAGGTTGCCTCAGTCAGCCAGATCCAGCCTTCGCATGCAATGGGTAGACAGGCCCTAACTCACAGAGAGTCTCATACTCATCGGCTACCCTCACCTGGTTTAGCCCACCGGTCGAGACGGTCTCCGGGGTGTGGCCGCTGTCACATGCTGACAGCTACTTGGAGCCACAGGTGAGAGCTGGGTATTGTCAAGTGGGGACCAAAGTGGATGAGCTACTCCTAGGAGTACGACTGCTCCCCCATCAGAGGTACTACCCCTCCCTGACAACCCCATGTGAGTAGGTAACCGCTCGATAGCTTTCTTCACCATATAGTTTTTGACAGGTTACCACACCCCATCCCCATTGCCGGCGCCGTCCCCATTTTTCTGTGTTTTGCCGGGGGAAGGTTGCGTACTTGTGTTTTGACATATTTAGAGAAAAAAGTATGAAAGACTAGAAAGAGAGGCTGTAAGGGGTTTGCAGCTCCCTCCCCCTCCGTCTGCGCAGGAGACAACACTAGGGTGACCAGACGTCCCGATAAAATCGGGACCGTCCCGATATTTAGGTATTTGTCCCGCGTCCCGCTTGATCTTCGGTCGGGACGCTGCACTCCGCTTTTTTTTTTTTTTTTTCTCCGCCGGCAGCACTCAGCTGTTCTCGGCTTTTTTTTTTTTCTTCTCCTCTGACTGCCGGCAGCACTCAGCTGTTCTCCGTTGGTTCCCCCCCCCCTCCTAAAAACCAGAGGCTGAAGGTATGCATACCTAAGGAAGGGTGCATAATCTCCTCTGACTGCCCACAGCACTCGGCTGTTCTCAGCTCCTGCCCCCGCCTGCCGGCAGCAATGGGCCACAGTAGGGAATTGGGAGAGGGAGCTGTTTGTGTCCTTATACCGGCAGCACTCAGTTTTTTGGGTTTTTTTGCTCCACCAGTGACCCTCCCCCCCCCGTGTCCCGATATTTTCTTCCTGTCATCTGGTCACCCTAGACAACGCCCCTCGCTATGATACTTCTGGGATACCTTGGTTCAGGGGAAAATTAGCTCAGTGTTAATGGTTCAGGCCTGCAGTCAGACCGAGCAAAGATAGAGAGTCTGTGTCACAGGGCAATGGTGAGGGATGATCTCTTCCGGCCTCTAAGTGCCCTCTACAGGCTGGTGTCTCGCCTGCCGCTGGTCCTGGTGTACCTCCCAGACCCCGGTACCCCTCTACGTCAGGGTCCTGCCCCCGGCAGTAACCCACTATCTGGGTGTCCAGGGGAACCCCCAACCCTCTAACCACACCTTGCCTCAGTGGCTACTGCCAGTCACGGTCTAGCCCCCGCTCACTGGGGCGGACTGCAGTATATAAACCACGCATCATCGGCAAGGGGGGTTGGACCAGCTGCCTCTGCCTATCTCTCGGGTGCCCCTCTGCAGCCCGAGTACCTTTTTTAGGTGTAAGAGTATCCGGACTCACCCCTGCGGCGCCTCCTGCTGGTCATCCAGGGAATTAGCTCTCCAGCCTCTGGAGCGCCCTCTGCAGGCCAGTGATCTGCCTGGCCTCTGCACGCAGGCTCCCGTGTCCTTCCCAGGACCCCGGTGCCCCTTGCTCTGGGTGCTGCCCCCTGGCAGTACCCACACATGCTAGGTCTCCCCTCCCAGGTGAACCCCTACCCACTAACCCCACCTCACCTCAGGATAAGGCCACTGCCAGTCACCAGCTAGCCCCCACTCTCTGGGGCAGACTGCAGTATAAGCCACTCATCATCGGCAAGGTTGGGTTCGGACCTGCTGCCTTGGCTTGGGCTGCCCTCTGCAACCCCCAGTACCCCTTGGCCTATTACCAGGCCACAGCCTGGGGCTATCCAGGCTGGAGCTCCACAGCTCCTCAGCCTTTCCCCAGCCCTGCTCCACTCAGGTATCCTGTCTAGCTCCCTGCAGCCAGGCCCTTCTCTCTCTGCACTCAGAGAGAGACTCTTGAGCGCCTGGCTCCCAGCCTTCTTATACAGGCCAGCTGGGGCCTGATTGGGGCATGGCCCAGCTGTGGCTACTTCCCCAATCAGCCCAGTAGCTTTTCCCTTTGCCCCAGCCCTCTGCCAGGGCTGTTTTAAACCCCTCAGGCAGGAGTGCGGTAGCCACCCTGCTACACACCCCCCACCTCAAGATCCCCTCCACCGGGGGGGTAGGGTGTCTGTCTATCCCTAACGCCCCAGCATTCCTCTCAGCTGGGCCCGCAGGAAATCCCTCTCTGCTCGCAGGCTGTCCAGTGCAAGGAGCAGCTGCTCACTTCCTCCATAGTTTGGGTTCCCATGGTTGCCTTTTCAGCTCCCCCATGGGATCCCAGGTTTGTCTGGGGCCTCCCTGCCCCTGACAATCCCCTCTGTGGGGCCCTGGTCGTCACCACCCCCTCCTTCGGGGCAGTCTCAGACCCAGCCTGATCCTCTGGCCTCCCCCGCCGTCTCTGGGAGCTAGGCCGCTTTTCCCGGCGCCCCTTGTGGCAGAGGAGGCACAGCCAGTGCTCACCCCTGCCCACCTCAGGGCTAGCCTGGGCCCTGCGAGTTCCGTGAGGGCACTCCCCCTTCTTGTGCCCTGGCTCCCCACAGGCCCAACACAATTTGAGCCCCCCTGTTGGCTTCACAGGGGGCACTCGAGTCAGTCCACGGTCTGTCTCTGGCACAGCCCTTCCTTCAGGGCTCGCCTGGGCCCTGTGAGGGCACACCCTCTTCAAGTGTCCTGGTTCCCCACAGGCCCAACAGTTCTTTGACCTTGGCACCGGCCTCCTGCCCAAGGTGCCTGGCCCCCAATGAGGTCCTTGTGCCCTCCCCCGCAGCAGCTGGAGCAGCCTGGCTTGCTGCTCGGCGAGACGGGCCACACGGGCTCTCCAATAATAGTCCTTCATGGTTTTCTCCACCTTTGGTTCTCAAGACTCTGCATTGGGCAATAGTCCACAGTCCTTGCCTTGGCCCCTTGTGTCACGGGTGGACCGCTATACCCGTATTCTCCACCATATGTAAGAGTATCCGGACTCACCCCTGCGGCGCCTCCTGCTGGTCGTCCAGGGAATTAGCTCTCCAGCCTCTGGAGTGACCTCTGCAGGCCAGTGATCCGCCTGTCCTCTGCACTCAGGCTCCAGTGTCCCTCCCGGGACCCCGGTGCCCCTTGCTCTGGGTGCTGCCCCCTGGCAGTACCCACACACGCTAGGTCTCCCCTCCCAGGGGAACCCCCACCCACTAACCCCACCTCACCTCAGGATAAGGCCACTGCCAGTCACCAGCTAGCCCCCACTCTCTGGGGCAGACTGCAGTATAGGCCACTCATCATCGGCAAGGTTGGGTTCGGACCTGCTGCCTTGGCCTAGCCCTGGGCTGCCCTCTGCAACCCCCAGTACCTCTTGGCCTATTACCAGGCCACAGCCTGGGGCTATCCAGGCTGGAGCTCCACAGCTCCTCAGCCTTTCCCCAGCCCTGCTCCACTCAGGTATCCTGTCTAGCTCCCTGCAGCCAGGCCCTTCTCTCTCTGCACTCAGAGAGAGACTCTTGAGCTCCTGGCTCCCAGCCTTCTTATACAGGCCAGCTGGGGCCTGATTGGGGCATGGCCCAGCTGTGGCTACTTCCCCAATCAGCCCAGTAGCTTTTCCCTTTGCCCCAGCCCTCTTCTAGGGCTGTTTTAAACCTCTCAGGCAGGAGCGGGCTAGCCAACCTGCTACAGTAGGCCTTTATCTAGGCCTGCAGCCTGGGGTTTTGCCCAGCGCCCTCAATCAGGGCGGGGCGGCAATCGAGAAGGGGCTGTGGCCTACAGGCAGGCAGGCAGAGCAACAGAAGGTCCATTTGCCTGGCCACTGATCAGGGTGGGGCAGCAAGCAAGTAGGGGGGCTCTGGCCTACATCCGGCAGAGCTGTGGCAGTCTAGGGGAGGTTACCTCTCTGGTGGGAGAGTCAGCACAACCGTCTGGCATCCGGATTCAGGTGGGAGCCAGACCAATGCAGGCCTCCTGACAACCAGGTGGGGATGCTACCACTCCTGACGTTGGGTTGCCGGGGGTAGGGGAACCCAGGCCCTCCCACTCACCTATGTCCCATCCCAGGGCCCTAATAGAAGCGGAGTGGCCTGCCACTGGGTCAGTGGGGAAAATCCAACTGCAACACACTGGCTGGCTTGTAGTCAATGACACAGCTGAATCTGATTTGGCTTCCCTGGGCTCCTTCCTGCACGACCATTCTGTGTGTACATGGGTTCCAGGGTTGTTGTTTGCTTTGGACCACGAAAAAGTTCAAGGAGCTGAGATTACAGAAAAGTCCCATAAAATGTAAAAGGGCTTAAAGCCAATGGGGTTCTCTCTCTCCCTCTTTCTCTCTCCACATACACCACATCTATCTATCTATCCCCATACACCCCCTCTATCTATCTAGCTACATACTCCATAGACTCATAGACTTTAAGGTCAGAAGGGACTATTATGATCATCTGGTCTGACCCCCTGCATGCTGCAGGCCACAAAACCGTCCCTACCCTTCCCTTGACTCTGCTGATGAAGTCCCCAAATCCTGTGTTTTAGTGACTTCAATTGGCAGAGAACCCTCCTGCTAGCGATCCCTGCCCCATGCTGCGGAGGAAGGCGAAAAACCTCCAGAGCCTCAGCCAATCTACCCTGGAGGAAAATTCCTTCCCAACCCCAAATATGGCGATCAGTAATACCCCGAGCATGTAGGCAAGAGTCTCCGGCCTGACCCTTGTTAGCCATTATACTATTTACCTACCATTGCTCGGTATTCCTCAGATAATATGTTTTATCATTAAACCATTCCCTCCATAAACTTATCTAACTTAATCTTAAAACCAGACAGGTCCCTCGCCCCCACCGTTTCCCTCGGAAGGCCGTTCCAATATTTCACCCCTCTGACGGTCAGAAACCTTCGTCTAATTTCAAGCCTAAACTTCCCCACGGCCAGTTTATATCCATTCGTTCTCGTGTCCACATTAGTACTAAGCTGGAATAATTCCTCTCCCTCCCTTGTATTTATCCCTCTGATATATTTAAAGAGAGCAATCATATCCCCCCTCAGCCTTCGTTTTGTCAGACTAAACAACCCGAGCTCCTCCAGTCTCCTTTCATACGACAGGTTTTCCATTCCTCTGATCATCCTAGTGGCCCTTCTCTGCACCCGTTCCAATTTGAGTTCATCTTTTTTAAACATGGGAGACCAGAACTGCACACAGTACTCCAAATGAGGTCTCACCAGCGCCTTATACAACGGAAGCAGCACCTCCTTATCCCTACTAGATATGCCTCGCCTAATGCATCCCAAGACCGCATTGGCTTTTTTCACCGCCACGTCACATTGTCGACTCATAGTCATCCTCCGGTCTACAAGAACCCCTAGGTCCTTCTCCTCTTCCGTTACTTCTAACCAATGCGTCCCCAGCTTGTAACTAAAATTGTTGTTAGTCATCCCTAAATGCATCACCTTACACTTTTCACTATTAAATTTCATCCTATTTCTGATACTCCAATTCACAAGCTCATTCAAGTCTCCCTGCAGCATATCCCTATCCTCCTCCGAATTGGCAACGCCTCCCACCTTCGTATCGTCCGCAAACTTTATCAATCCACTCCTGCAATCGGTTCCGAGGTCAGTTCTAAATAGATTAAATAAAATGGGTCCCAAAACCGAACCCTGAGGAACTCCACTGGTAACCTCCCTCCAACCTGACAGTTCACCCTTCAATACCACCCGCTGCATTCTCCCCATTAACCAATTCCTTATCCACCTCTGGATTTTCATATCGATCCCCATCTTTTCCAGTTTAATCAATAATTCCTCATGGGGTACAGTATCAAACGCTTTACTGAAATCCAGGTATATTAGGTCCACCGCATTTCCCTTATCTAATAAGTCCGTTACTTTCTCGAAGAAGGGGATCAGATTCGTTTGGCACGATCTGCCCTTCGTAAAACCATGTTGTAATTTATCGCACTTGCCATTAACCTCAAGGTCCTCAACTACTTTCCCTTTCAGAATTTTCTCCAGCACCTTGCACACTACAGATGTTAAACTAACAGGCCTGTAGTTACCCGGATCACTTTTTTTCCCTTTCTTGAAAATAGGAACCACATTAGCTATTCTCCAGTCTAACGGAACCACTCCCGAGTTTACAGATTCATTAAATATTATCGCTAATGGGCCTGCTATTTCCCGCGCCAATTCCTTCAATATTCTCGGATGAAGATCGTCCGGTCCTCCCGATTTAGCACCATTAAGGCATTCGAGTTTTGTTTCTACCTCGGATACGGTAATCCCCCATTCTGTTTGCCCCTCTGTCACGGTGCTAGTATCCCTAATACCTTCATTGGCCTCATTAAACACCGATGCAAAATATTCATTGAGATATTGTGCCATGCCTAGATTATCTTTAATCTCCTCTCCGGTGAAAGTCTTCAGCGGTCCGACTTCTTCCTTCCCCCCTCTATCTATCCCCATACACCCCATCTATCTATCTATCCCCATATACCACATTTATCTATCTATCTACATACTCCCCCTCTATCTATCTATCTATCCCCATACACCCCATCTATCTATCTATCTACATACTCCCCCTCTATCTATCTATCTATCTATCCCCATATACCACATTTATCTATCTATCTACATACTCCCCCTCTATCTATCTATCTATCTATCTATCTATCCCCATACACCCCATCTATCTATCTATCTACATACTCCCCCTCTATCTATCTATCTATCTATCCCCATACACCCCATCTATCTATCTACACACTCCCCCTCTATCTATGTATCTATCCGCATACACCCCATCTATCTATCTATCTATCTATCCCCATACACCACATCTATCTATTTATCTATCTACATACTCCCCCTATCTATCTATCTATCTATCTATGTATCTATCTAGAGGGGGAGTATGTAGATAGATAGATGGGGTGTATGCGGATAGATAGATACATAGATAGATAGAGGGGGAGTATGTAGATAGATAGATAGATGGGGTGTATGGGGATATTTAGAGGGGGAGTATGTAGCTAGATAGATAGAGGGGGATGATGTAGCTAGATATGTGTATGGGGATAGATAAATAGATAGAGGGGGTGTATGGGGGTAGATAGATAGATGTGGGGGTGTATGGGGGTAGATAGATAGATGTGGTGTATGTGGAGAGAGAAAAAGGGAGAGAGAGAACTCCATTGGCTTTAAGCCCTTTTACATTTTATGGGACTTTTCTGTAATCTCAGCTCCTTGAACTTTTTCGTGGTCCAAAGCAAACAACAACCCTGGAACCCATGTACACAGAGAATGGTCGTGTAGGAAGGAGCCCAGGGAAGCCAAATCAGATTCAGCTGTGTCATTGACTACAAGCCGGCCAGTGTGTTGCAGTTGGATTTTCCCCGCTGACCCAGTGGCAGGCCACTCCGCTTCTATTAGGGCCCTGGGATGGGACGTAAGTGAGTGGGAGGGCCTGGGTTCCCCTACCCCCGGCAACCCAACGTCAGAAGTGGTAGCCTCCCCACATGGTTGTCAGGAGGCCTGCATTGGTCTGGCTCCCACCTGAATCCGGATGCCAGACGGTTGTGTTGACTCTCCCACCAGAGAGGTAACCTCCCCTAGACTGCCACAGCTCTGCCGGACTGTAGGCCAGAGCCCCCCTACTTGCTTGCTGCCCCACCCTGATCAGTGGCCAGGCAAATGGACCTTCTGTTGCTCTGCCTGCCTGCCTGTAGGCCACAGCCCCTTCTCGATTGCTGCCCTGCCCTGATTGAGGGCCCTGGGCAAACAGACTCTCTACCATTACTTGGCCTGACTGCAGGCTAGAACCATTAACACTGAGCTACTTTTCCCCTGAACCAAGGTACCCGGAAGTATCATAGCAAAGGGCGTGGTCTCCCGCCCAGACGGACGGGGAGGGAGCCGTGAATCCCTTACAGTCTCTCTTTCTACTCATTCATACTTTTTCTCTAAATATGTCAAAACACAGGCACACAACCTTCCCCCGGCCAAACACAGAAAAATAATACAAAATAAATTTTCAAAATGGCAGACGGCACCAAAAACATACACGACTGGAAATGGGGAGGGAGGGCGGGACGTAAATGCTACACAGTGCATGGAAACCTATCAAAAAGTACATGGTGATGAAAGCTATCGAGCAGTTAACTACTCACATGGCTGCGCAGAGCAGGCGGCCAATGGGGAAGAAGCCATGGTCTGGCACGAAGCTCCCAGGGAAGGGAGGCTGGCTTTTCCCAGAGCTAGGGCAGCTGGGCAGCTTCAATGACCGGGCTCTCCTTAGTGCACATTGTTCTTATCCTATGAAAGCATGTCCATAGGCTGCTGTGGGCTGGCGGGTGGTTCTTGAACGCCTCCAGGATGAAGATGGTCTGAGAAGCCAGGCTTTGGACCGAGGAGTTGCTGTCCTGCTGCAAGCCTTTGAGGTCTAAGATTGAAAGGAAGGAAATGGAGGTCAGAGCCACAGAGCTCTGGAGAGCCCCAGCAAACCAAGCCAGTGCTGTACCTCTCGGCCTGTGACAAGGAGGCAGCAGGCTGGGAGGCGGGAGGCAGGGGACTAGCAGGAACAACCAGCAACCTTCACTAAACATCCCTGCTGCCCTCCACAAATGAGGGAGCCTCCAGACACAGGCAAGAAGTCCCAATGAACCCCATTTACTCACTATTTCTAGGACTGCCCCATCCCTGCAGTATCTGAGCACCTCATCCCTGCCTGTATTTACCCTCCGCCTTCCCCCCAATGCACAGATGGGCACTTAGGTCCAGAGAGGGGGAGAGTCATAAAGGGGGCTTGGACATTGTTAGGCTATGCCTAACTTTAGGTGCCCTGCTGCCATCCAGGAAATGCCGAGGAGGGAGCTCAGCCATTCTCTAGCTCTGGTTGGGAGGCCCAGCTGTGAACCTGCTCTGGGAGTGAGAAGCCTGAGCTATATCACTCCCCCCCTCCACCATTCGCCAACAAATGTGGAGATGCTGCTCTGCCCTGCGCTGCCCAGGGGTCCGGGCACGCAGCAAGGAGGTAGGTGACCGGACGTCACCTCTGCCTCATTTGGAGCAGTGGCTTCACCCCAGGCACCCCACGTGGAGGTGACTGCTCTAAACACTGGGCTAGTGAGTGCAAGGGGGGAGGCAGCACCCCACCTCGGCTGTGTTTGGGGGGGGGGCAATCGTCTCTGAAGGCCAGCCAGCTCAGGCCCAGTTTGGGGATCTGCCAGGCCGCAGCTCTGAGGTCAGGGCTAAGTGCCTGGCACATGCCAACCAGCAGACACGACAGGGTGAGGGGGCAGCTGATCAGGGGTTTGGGGATCTACATTTTGCATCCCTTTGTGGCTCTCGCCCGAGATCCTGCTGGCGTCGGAGATTGAACCCAGCCCACGGCCCTGGGCCGTTCATCCCCCTAGCGCTCAGTGCTCAAAGCAGGTACCACCCACCGTTGCAGATGGCATCCAGCTTGTCCTGGCTCCTCTGGTCCAGCTGCCGGGCAGCGAGCCCTACACATACAAACAGCTCGTCACATCCCCGCAGCCCCAGCGAGGGTGTCAAATGTCACCCTCCAAGCAACCCCTCGCTTCCCCCGCCCCTCGCTGGCCAGGACGGTGCTCCCGAGTCCCCAGGGGAAAGGGTGAGTCCCCAGGGATGGTTACAGGGCTGGTTGCCAAAGGAGAGCACAGCACCTTGAGGGTTCACTACCAAGAGCCCATGGTGGGGTATGGGGGGGGGGGAATGGGGACTGCATGGGGAGCAGTGGGGTTAGAGGGGGCCCATCAGCCGATCAGGGCAGTTTGGGGTGAGCTTGCTCCTGCGGACTTCTGACACCCTTGATCCTGCATTGGACAATCAGGAGCCCAAGGGTTACTTCTCGCTGCTGGCAGGGACTGAGGAGAGCCTGGGACCGGATCCAGCCCCCCTGTTAAAGGGACCCCTGCTCTGTGGTTACCTATGAACCTGATGGCCGCTTGTCTAAGTGGAGTCTGTGGGTTCTCCAGAAAGGCCATGGTCTGGCACAGAAAGTTGTTGGCTCTCCCCTTGTAGCGCGTCAGCTAGGACCAGAACAAGGGAGCACAAGGTTATTAAAGGCCTTTCCGTCCCGCAGGCCGGGTTCCAGGTGTGTGGAGCGCACGTCCTGTTTTCACCCCTCTTTCCTGTGCCGGGGGGATCACGCAGAGGGACTACACCCAGGGCCAGGAGTGTTCCCAGGGCTGGGGCTCAGTGTGGGCACAGAGCCGGGCAATGGGGGGTGCCCTATCCACCGATTCCCCCGCTCCTACCACGAGGGCTGCGCAGTGAATGACCTGAGGGCTCCCTCACCAGGCAGTCACAGCTTTGCCAGATATCCTTGCGCTGGATGAAGCCACCAAGCTGGTGCCACTTCAGGAATTCTGCCGCACTGCTGAGGGTGTCCCAACACACCTGCAAAACAAGTGGGGCCAGGGCGAGCCGGCCACGGTTACAGGAGCTGGAAGCCACTAGCCTCGTTACCCGGAGGCGGGGAGACCGTGCATGCTGAACGCTTCCCGGCCCCAGGTTGCTTACGGAAGGGCGGTGGTGTGGCTAAGGCAATAGCTGGAGACCTGACTCAATTCCCAGCTCTCCCTGCAGGAACTCAGGCAAGTTGCTTAGGCCCAGGGCTGCAAAGGGATTTAGGTGCCTAATGCCTATGGGTGATCAATACTTTTGAGGCGCTAGGCCTCATGCTGTGCCTCAGTTCCCCTCCTCATGGTGGGTAGGAGGGAGAATTCATTAGTGCTGGTGGCATTTGGCTCCCAAGTGATGGTGGCCATGAGCGCTAGCATGTGCAGAGACACCTGGGGCGGGGAGTGGGGGGGCGGCTTGGGCATCTCATGTCTAGTACAGGCTGTCCGGGCCGCTTGGCCAAGGGCACACTGGGTCCTGCGCACCATCTGGAGACTGGGTAGCTCTGCTCCTGGTAGGGGCCATGGCCAGGGTTGTGCTCTTCCCACCAGCACAGCCAGGGAATGTGCGGAGGCCAGTGGCTGTAGGAGTGGTGAGGCGACCCCTCCCCCCACCCAATCTCTCAGCCTGGCTGCAGGGGGGGAGTGTTGGGCTCAGAGGATGCAGGGAAGACTCAGCAGTTGGGTGGGGCGCCATGGTCATGGCGCTACTGCACTCAACGTTCAAGTGATTTTGAGCGCCTGACTGTCACAGCACTGAGCACCTGCCCTCTGTCAGCGAGACCCTTTAAAGAGGGGGTGTCACATGCTGCCCCCTCAAAACAAATTACTGGTCACTCTGTAACGGTATCCGCTGCAGGCTCCAGCTCGTGGCCTCACCTGGGACACGTTGGGACGCTCATCATGCACAAGGAGGAGCAGCGGGACCAGGCTCTGGAGCACATGCGCCTTCATCCGCCTCCTGTCGAGCCCCCTTACAAGCTCCAGCAGGTGTTTAAAGAGGGTGATGGAGAGCACCCGGAGCCTGCTGGTCACCTGCAAGAGACGACGTGGGGAGGAGACGCTGTGACAGTCATTCTCACCCAGCGGGGCGAGCGCTCACTGTGCCAGAGATGTCTGCCCTGCAGGGGGTATTGGTAACTCACCCCCCAGCCATACAGCCACAGCTGGGGCCAGAGTCTCATGGGCATAGCGCCATTGAAGGCAATCGAGATGCAGATTTCCACCAGTTGAGGGGCTGGCCTGGTAACTTCTTGGCCAGGGAGAGCAGTAAGGTGGGGTGAGACTGCCCCTGGGCTCTCACAGCCAGCTCTGGGCACACTGACATCAGCACACACCTGTGTCAGCCAAGGGGGAATGCTCAGGGCAGAGCAGCGCCAGGACAGGGGCGGCAGAGAGGGAGTGATGAGGAAAGATTCAAAGAGCGAAGGAGGGGGTGTAGTTTGTCCTCCCGCTTTGCGGGCCCAGCTCACACTGCTCTTGACCCACAGCGGCCCTCTAGCCAGGCCAAGGGGGCCAAGCGTGGGGGGCAAATTCCTACACTGGTGTTTGTTCAAGCCACGCACAGGGACCTGGGGTGGATTTAACCCAGGGCCAAGGAGTGGTAAATGTGCAGGAGTTCCCAGATAGGGGGCCTTGGAAGCCATGACTGGAAGCCACCCAGCCTCCAGGGGCTCGGAGTGGGCTGAGGGTTGCCCCACTCCTGTGCATGGGTTTCTTGTTAACTCAGAGCCAGCCCCGCTTGGTCACATGGTGCTGCTGGGCCCCCGCCCTGCATGGCTGCTGGCAGAGCTGAACCAGTCCAGTGACCAGGGAGGCTGGGCGAGCTGTGCCAAGCAGGGAGAACCAGGAGCAATAGCTGGATGCTGTAGGGAGGGGCCACTGCTTTCTGGGAGGTGAGGCTGAGGGGGCAGCCTGGGGACGGGGTGACTTGAGCTGTTCTGGGAGTGGCTGAACCTTTAAACGGTGACCCCAATCAGCAGTTACATGTCACCTCCGGGCACCAGGTTCTAGACAAGGCAGTTCTCTGCGTGACATCTGTTGTAAAAGTGTTCATAAGTTCACCTCACCTCAGTCCCTGGAAAAATCATGGAGCAGGTCCTCAAGGAATCAATTATGAAACACTTAGAGGAGAGGAAAGTGATCAGGAACAGTCAGCATGGATTCACCAAGGGGAAGTCGTGCCTGACTAACCTAATTGCCTTCTATGAGGAGATAACTGGCTCTGTGGATGAGGGGAAAGCAGTGGATGTGTTATTCCTTGACTTTAGCAAAGCTTTTGATACAGTCTCCCACAGTATTCTTGCCGCCAAGTTAAAGAAGTATGGGCTGGATGAACGGACTGTAAGGTGGATAGAAAGCTGGCTAGATCGTCGGGCTCAAGGGATAGTGATCAATGGTTCCATGTCTAGTTGGCAGCCGGTTTCAAGCGGAGTGCCCTAAGGGTCGGTCCTGGGGCCAGTTTTGTTTAATATCTTTATTAATGATCTGGAGGATGGTGTGGACTGCACTCTCAGCAAGTTTGCAGATGACACTAAACTGGGAGGCGTGGTAGATACGCTGGAGGGTAGGGATCAGATACAGAGGGACCTAGACAGATTTGAGGATTGGGCCAAAAGAAACCTGATGAGGTTCAACAAGGACAAGTGCAGAGTCCTGCACTTAGGATGGAAGAATCCTATGCACTGCTACAGACTAGGGACCGAATGGCTAGGTAGCAGTTCTGCAGAAAAGGACCTAGGGGTCACAGTGGACGAGAAGCTGGATATGAGTCAACAGTGTGCTCTTGTTGCCAAGAAGGCTAATGGCATTTTGGGTTGTATAAGTAGGGGCATTGCCAGCAGATCAAGGGATGTGATCGTTCCCCTTTATGCGACATTGGTGAGGCCTCATCTGGAGTACTGTGTCCAGTTTTGGGCCCCACACTACAAGAAGGATGTGGAAATATTGGAAAGAGTCCAGCGGAGGGCAACAAAAATGATTAGGGGTCTGGAGCACATGACTTATGAGGAGAGGCTGAGGGAACTGGGATTGTTTATTCTCCAGAAGAGAAGAATGAGGGGGGGGGGGATTTGATAGCTGCTTTCAACTACCTGAAGGGGGGTTCCAAAGAGGATGGAGCTCGGCTGTTCTCAGTGGTGGCAGTTGACAGAACAAGGAGCAATGGTCTCAAGTTGCAGTGGGGGAGGTCTAGGTTGGATATTAGGAAACACTATTTCACTAGGAGGGTGGTGAAGCACTGGAATGCTTTACCTAGGGATGTGGTGGAATCTCCTTCCTTGGAGGTTTTTAAGGCCCGGGTTGACAAAGCCCTGGCTGGGATGATTTAGTTGGGAATTGGTCCTGCTTTGAGCAGAGGGTTGGACTAGATGACCTCCTGAGGTCCCTTCCAACCCTGATATTCTATGATTCTATGATTCTTTTAGCCTGTTTATCTGATTTGGCTGCGCTCTTCCTGTCTGGCCACTTCGTAGTAGGTTCTTGGAACAGTAGTTCTGAGTTGTCTTTCCATGAGGAGTTGTGCTAGACTAGATGCAGGAGCTGCTGTTGGTGTTGATCTGTAATTCAGAGGAGCAAGGAATGGATCTTCCTGCTGTCAGATGTTTTTGGCTGTCTGCGCAGCTCTCTCAGCCTCTCCATTCGCTTGTGAGTAATTTGGGCTGCCAGTGATATGAGCAAAATCATATTTCATTCAGACTGACTTAAATTCTGCTGCAGTGAATTGTGGGACATTGTCCATCACTAGTTGTTCTGGATACAGAAATGAGCAAACGTACACTTCAGTTTCTCAATAACACTGCAACATGTTATGTCTTTCAAGTACATTATTTCTATATAGCTGGAAAAGTAGTCCACAATGACCTGGCAATGATGTCCTCTGAATTCACAAAAATCTGCAGCTAGTCTTTCCCAGTTCTCTCTCTTGTAGAGGTGGTTGTTCACTGGTTCAGCATTGCCTCTTAAGTTGATTTGGACTAGATCACCTTTCAAAAGCCCAATAGCATCAGATCCTCAAGTTCTTCCATCTTTCTCACTAGGCCCATCATGGCTGCTACACTGCAGCTGAGAAGGTTGTTGGTCTTTGATCTCATACACACGGAACGCAAAGCTTTTGTCTTTGTAAATTGCTTCGGTGCCCATGCAGTTCAAAATCCCTTCAGGGAGGGTCAGAGCTGTGTGACATCAGCTCTCGAGTCAACTTTAAAGTCAATAGTCTTGCTTTGAATATTCAATGTCACTTTCCAGGCGGGCGCCATGTCATCACAAGTGATAGATCCCAGAATCAATGGGTCTTGATTGTCTGCAATATGAGTCAACTCCCTGACTGCTTCAGTGCAACGAACAGCTGCAAAATGTCCATATTTCAGGCATTTATTACAGCATGCGCCTCTGGCTGGACATGTATCATCCCTTGGGATATGACTTTTCCACACCTTGTGCATGTAGACTGGCATTTGTCCCTCTTAGCCTGCGAATTCTCTCTCCTTACCTCAGGGATTTTATGAGAAAGACTTTTAACACTTAAGTGTCTGTTTGTAGCTTTTAAGCTAGTTGCAGGTTTTTCAATTTGCTTTTGCCTGTTGTTTGACTAATTCTGACTCTTGCTAGCTGTATAGCTGTGGGTAGAGTTAAATCTCTCTTCGGCGGTAGCTACTGTGAAAGGTTTTTAGCAGTGTTGTTATAGCTGTGACAGTCCCAGGATATTAGAGGTAGGTGAGGGAATATCATTTAGACCTCACCTGGCTTGTCTCTATGAAAGGTTTTTATCTTTTAACCCAATAACCAGCCTGTTTCTGAAATTTTCATGTTTTACATTCCCCAAATCACAGTTTTCAGCCAGGGGATGCAGAGGTCTTCTAAAACTTTCAACATTTTCCCCTGGTTCTTGAATTCTTTGCTGAAAACATGCTCTTTAATAAACCACATTTCCCTCGGTTATAAAGTGTGCATCAATCCTAACCACAACCCTTGCATAGTTGTCTTTGTGATGGTCTTCAGTAAAGTCAAAGGAGGTAAAGATATGCTCTGCGTGCTTCTCCATAGCCTAAATTAAAGTCAATACCTGTATATCCCCAGTTCCTTTGTGCAGCTTGTTTGCAATGCAAAATCGTGCCAAACATTGTTTCCAGTCTGTCCATTGTGAAGGGTTATGAAAGGTGACGTTCTCTGGGGAATCAGAGTGGGACATGTTGATGAGGTCCTGCAAACTTCGTTGCTGTTCCTTCCGTCTGCAACCTGTGTTGCTGTTTTCCTTTGGTTTCTGTTCTTAGTTTACTCCTGACACCATATCATGTTCTGTACCAGATATGTACTGCCTACAGAGCTTGTTTACACACACCAGATGGACAGTGCTTAATTTGTAATGAAAGAGGTGCTGGGGCTCAAGCAATTTTTTTACAATCATAACTGATGCAGCAAGCCCAGAGATGCCAGGGCTAAGCCCTGGCAAGCCCTGGCACAAGTTGAGCACTGCAGATGGGTTCATCATAAGAACCGTTAATGCTCTGCTGGATACAGCTGAGGTTCATTTAAATAAGGTATTTTACAGAGCATCACCTAGTAGTCGAACAGTATCATACAGGGTAACATGCCATTACACAGGTAGCCTGGCTTGTTTGCTAGACTCCATCCCATGTTAATCTTACTAGCCAGCTGCTCCTGCCCCCGGTGTCAGCTCAGAGCAGCCGGGCAGGCTCTGCACAAAACTTATGGGAGCGGTCTGGGGGCATCAGAGCTGCACTGCAGTGGGCATAGGCAGATGTTGAATTGGCACCTCGCTGGTCTTCCCTCCAGTTGTTGAGGCCTATTTGCCTTTCCCTGGTGATGGGCGTTGTGTTCATTAACGCTATTTGGATTTAACACCCCCCCCATAAAGAACCTGTTCTGTTCCCCCCGGGCCCGAGAGAGGTTTGGTTTAAAGGGCTCGCCCCAGGGCGAGATCCTGCAGCTGGGGTCCAGGAGACCCTGGGAACAGCTTGAGCCGGGCCTGTGCCACTACTAAATAAAGAGCGGCAGGGTCCCAGCAGAGTTCGGCAGGGCTGAGGGTAGTATTTAGTGTTGTGAAAGCTGGGGAGGTGGGTGGACGCTCCAGGAGCCCCCACTGGGGGTTACCCCTAGAAGGCAGTAATGGATGGGCCCCTTTCTCCTGCCCACTTGCTGGATCTCATCATCCAGTGGGGGACTGGACATCAGTCTGGTGAACGTGCCGGCGGGGGCTAGTTTGTGGTTATGAAAGACCTGGGGAGAACTAGGCCCTCCTTTGACGCTGCGCTGCCATGAGAACAAAGGGGAGAGGAAAGGGTGGTAGCTGCAGAACCTACAAACGGAGCCGTTTCCTTATGGAGCTCCCAGGCCAGCTGTGGGATTCCTGGCCAGGGAGAGGAGGGGCAGGATTTTCACCAGGGTACCATCACTTGTCACCCTGGAAGCCAGCAAGAGCATTGCAGCACCCTGTGCTGCAGAGGCTCCCTCACTGCATGCAGACTCAGGAATGCATGTCCTTCCACAAGGGGAGCCTTGTCCCCAGGCTGCCCTGATCCTTGTCAGCAGGCCTGCAGGACACAAGGGTTCCCATCCTTTCTGCCATACGCTCTGATGGAGAGTGAGGTAGCAGAGGAAGGTGGGAATGGGCTCACGTCATTTACAACAATCCTTTTTCTGGCTAGGACCATACACAGGCCCTGCTAGCCCACCCGCCAGTCCCCATTCACAGGTCCGCAGTTTGAACGGTCTCCCATGGGCCACCAGGCCTTACATCATCAATGAAAGGCAGGAGTTTCTCAGCCACTTGCACAGCCGCGCGGCTGGCGCTCTGCCTGTCCATGCCGGCAAGGATGTTTTTCAGAACGGTGATGGCCTCGGCGATGATGTCCCTGTCTACCTCCTGTAGTTGCTCCAGGACCTCTGGCAGCAGACGCTGGAGTTTCCCCACCTGCGGGAAATGAGGAGCTGCTTTACAAAACACCCTCCAGTGACCCACAAGCCATTTCCAAAACAACGTCCACCTCCCCTGCAGACAGAGGCATGGGAACTAAGGGGGTGCTGCAGCACTCCCAGGTTTTACACGGGGCTCTGCTCCTGGCCCCGCTCACAGGGTCCCAGCTGTCAGCCCTGCGCCAACCCCCATCTGTGGCCCCAGCCTCGGTTCCCTTGCTCCATCCACCTCCCCCGCCCCCGGCTCCTGGAGCCATGGCCCTGCTCCTGAGCCCAGCTCTAGGGGTGGCAGGGGGTGTGGGCAGGGGTAAGGTGGGGTGCAGCACCTCCACTATAAAAAGTCTTCCAGCGCCCCTGCCTCCAGGTGACATGTTAGAACCTCAAAGCCTTTGCACAGCCAGCTAGGATCACGGGCAGCAGGGCCGGCTACCTGAAACATAAGCAGCTGCTTCCTTGTACCCCAGATCTCAGGGGATGGTATTTATTAGCGGGTATCATCTGTGGAAAGTTCTCTGCACAACACATTGACCCCAAATAAATCAAGTCTATTATTGTTATAGGGGTTCAAATAGCACCTCGAGGGCCTATCTGCAATCAGGGCTTGTGCCGGGGGATTTCCAGGCACAGTAAGAGACGTCCCCTGCCCTAGAGCTTACAGGCTAGGCACACAAAGGAAGGATTTCTATCCCCATTGTACAGACATGGAACTCAGGCACAGAGAGGCTACGTGACTCGCCCATGGTCACCCAGGGAGTCTGGAAGAGCCAGGAACCGAACCTGGGTTCTCCCGAGTCCCTGTCCTTACAGCCCAGCCTAGAGGAGGGAGCCAATTTTGCACACGAGTTCTAGGGTTGGTCTGTTACTAAAAGCCAGATTCAATCATTTCTGTATTTGGTTTTTGAACCTTTCAAAGACAGCCCCACAAAACATTTTTGGAGAGGGTCCAGAGAAGAGCTTGAGAACATGACCTATGAAGGAAGGCTGAAAGAATTGTGTTTGTTTAGTTTGAAAAAGAGAAGACTGAGAGGGGACATGATAGCAGTTTTCAGGTATCTAAAAGGGTGTCATAAGGAGGAGGGAGAAAACTTGTTCACCTTAGTCTCTAAGGATAGAACAAGAAGCAATGGGCTTAAACTGCAGCAAGGGAGGTTTAGGTTGGACATTAGGAAAAAATTCCTAACTGTTAGGGTGGTTAAACACTGGAATAAATTGCCTAGGGAGGTTGTGGAATCTCCATCTCTGGAGGTATTTAAGAGTAGGTTAGATAACTGTCTATCAAGGATGGTCTAGGCAATATTTGGTCCTGCCATGAGGGCAGGGAACTGGACTCGATGACCTCTCGAGGTCTCTTCCAGTCCTAGAATCTATGAATCTATGAAAATCTCAACCGGCATCAGGGAAAAAAATGTGTCAAATACAGGCTAACCGGTTCCGGAAGAAAAAATGAACCACAAGCAAGTGAAAACCAGGCTGAGGCGCATGGAACGATGGGAATGGTGTATGACAAAGAATTACAGTCACGCCCTCTCCATGTCTGATAGAATCGTAGTCCGGGTTTAATAAACCGGACTGACCCGCTATTCTCAAGGTAAGTAAATTATCATCAGTGAGAGTTGCCTTCAGATTGTCTCCTCTTTACCAGGCTGCCAGATCTGTGTATTTAAGCCCCAAGGGTTTTCTCTGCCTTCACTATACTGTGTGTATCAAACTTGTTATGAGATCTTAGCAGCAAAAGGCCCCTGTAGAGCTCTTCAGAGGAGCAAGTGCTGCGGGACAGAGCTGTGACATCAACAGTTAAAACCTATGAGGCTTTAAAAGGAGATTTGTAGGAAAAAATGGTTCCTAATTGAAGCGAAATGGCTCTGTCTGGGCGTCCCTGATCACTGGTGTCACCAGCATTCCCTGGGGTCTAGAGTCCACAGCTCTGCTGCTAATCTAGTGCTAGGGTTCTTTGGATCACAGAGACCCCAGACACAATCAGGCCCGGCAGTGCCAGGTACTGCACACACCCAGAGACACACCCCGCAGGAGCCAGGCTTGGAGACTTGCCCAAGGTCACCAAGCAGGTCAGTGACAGAGCCAGGAATAGAAGCCAGGGCTCCTGACTCGAGGCCAGGGCCATGTCCCCATGGAAGGTTTCAATGACCCCAGCCCTGCAGCAGCTCCCTGCGGTTCTGGGTTTATCCCCCAGCCCTCCTCCCCTCTCACCTTCTCTGGGCACAGGGACAGGTTCAGGAGGCCTTTGAGCGCCAGCCAGCGCACCACAGTGTTGGGGTCTCTCAGCTGCCCACTCAAGTGGTCCAGGATGGCGTCTTCCTGCTTATTGCCAAGGTCAGGGCACTGGAGGAGCTAACACATCAACAGCGAAACAAGCTAGAGAACGGGGCTGGACCCTCACGACTCATCTCTGCCAAGGGGCCCTTAGCTCCACCTGCCACGGGCACAGCATGCGCTGTACGCCGGGCACCGCGATTGGTCACTGTGTGTGCCCCACTGAAACGCTGCTAGCGCAACGGGCCCTCGAGGCTCCAGCCGAGATCAAGGCCTACCCTGCTCCCCCACTAAGGCTCAGCTGCATGCGGAGCAGGGAGGGAGGGGGCTGCAGCCTTGTGTTCCAAAGGGCCGCCCGGTCTACGGGGGGCAGGTGAATTGGCCGTGGATGGGCCCGGCCTGCGCATGGCATACGGACGTCAGAGGGGGCTTCAGGGCCGAGGTCACACAAGGGACCATTCTATGGAGCTGAGCCTTGGGGAACAAGAGACACCCGACCCTGGGCTTTGCTCCAGCCCCGCAACACCAGCTGGGGCCGGTAACAATGTCCAGAGTCAGTGACTCCACCCCTAGGGCTTTAGGAGCTTTCCCTGCCCCTGGTCACCCACCCACCCCCAGAGCCACCTACTCCTCTCCTGGCCATAGGCATGGGCGGCGAGTTCTATGGGCCCTCGGTGCCTGGGCACCATGGGCCTCGGCCCCGCCTTCTGCCCCCACGTCTCCCGGGCCATTTAAAAGAGCCCGGGGCCCCCACTCACCACCCGCAGTGCAGCGGAGCTGAGCGGCTTCCTGCCTGCTTGCTCCACATGGCTGCCGGCCCCTCCCTGCGGCCCCTGAGTGGGGTGGGTCTGTGTCCCACTGTCACGGAGTGTGGGGGAGTCAGGGCCCCGCACCCCCCACTTCCTGTGATTCACCGTGACTCTCACCAGCCAGTAAAACAGAAGGTTTATTAGATGACAGGAACACAGTCCCAAGCAGGGCTTGTAAGTACAACCAGGACCCCTTTAGCCAGGTCCCTCTGGGGGGCAAGGATCTTAGACCCCAGACTTGGGGTTCCCTGCCTCTTCCCACCCAGCCCAAAACTGAAACCAAAACCCCTCCTGCAGGCTCTCTCCTCCTCCTTCTCTCCCCCTCTCCCTTTGTCCAGTTTCCAGGGCAAAGGTGTCAACTTGCCCCACCCCCCTTCCTGGCTCAGGTTAACAGGCTCAGGTACTGTCCCTCACCTAAAGTCATCCCCTGCTCTCCCATCCCCCATGCAGACAGTCCAGTAAAACTAACCGACATACCCAGGTCAATCCACCCCGCTCCCTACTGCGTCACACCCACCCCAAGCGCCCCTGCAGCCAGTAGGAAGCTGCGCGGGCAGTGCCTGGGGGTAGCAGCACACGGAGGCCCCCAGGCCCGCCCTGCCTAGGAGCCCCAGGTAAGCGCCGCACCCTCCCAACTCCTCCCAGAGCCTGCACCCCCACCCCTTTCCCACACCCCACTCCGGCCCCCAAACTCCTCCCAGAGCCTGTACCCCCTCCCTCCACACCCCCTCCTGCCCCCAAACTCCTCCCAGAGCCTGCACCCCCACCCCTTTCCCACACCCCACTCCGGCCCCCAAACTCCCTCCCAGAGCCTGTACCCCCTCCCTCCACACCCCCTCCTGCCCCCAAACTCCTCCCAGAGCCTGCACCCCTCACCCCTTCCTGCACCCCCACCTTCTGCCCCAGCCTGGAGCCTGCACCCAGCACCCAAACTCCATCCCAGAGCCTGCACCGCAGGCCCCTTCCCCCACCCAAACTCCCTCCCAGGGCCCAACCTCTCACCCCTCCTGCACCCCAATCCCCTACCCCAGCCCAGTGCCTGTACCCCAGACCTCCTCCCCCCGCCCAAACTCCCTCCCAGAGACTTAGACAGGTGGGAGGCAGTTTGGAGGGGCGGGCTCTGCTGGTCACCACCAAAATTTCTACAAACCTGCCGCCCCTGGCCATAGGTCAGTCCCATGCCACAGTCACCGCTGGGCTAGGGCTGTTCTCACGACCCTCACCCGCCAGTGAGGCTCACCTGAATGAAGAACGCCATGGCCGGGATGTACCGCCTATCATCCCTGCAGTTGAGGATGGCCATCAGCTCCTGGAAAATCCAGCAACGCTCCTGGAAACTGACCGAAACCATGGCCCTGGCATGGGAAACACAAACACCACATCATTGAGGTGGGCAAGGACTGGTTCTCCATTTACAAATCTAACCAGACCAGTGCCACAGGACAGGGGATCCCGGGTGACTAGTCACGTGCAGCTGGCATGGACTAGTTCCTGCTGGCTTAAAATGCCCAGCAGCCTAACTGCTAGAGACCCAGACCCTTAATCACTCTACAGGGAGCCCTTCCACGAGGCCAGCTCCGAGCACGCAGCGCTGGGCTGTGTGACCAAGTGGGAGGGACGTTCTTAATGTCTCCTCTGAATACTGTGTGGTTGCCTCAGTTTCCCCTATGCATTTCTTAAGTCTCCAGTGTGCATAAATGGCTGACAATCTGTCTCCTAGCAACAAATGGCCAGGGCCCTTCCCCCCTTGCAAGGGGATAGCTAAAGGTGAACAAAGATCAGGTGACCTCCTGGCCCAGGAAAGAGACAAAGGCCAGAAAGGAGGGGCTGGAGGGGGGTTTCAGTTGGGAGCTGGCTGGGGACGGGAAGTGAGTGCGGACGGAGTTGTCTGCCTCGCTGGGCCCCAGAATGGACCCGGCTGAGGGGTCCCGTTTGCTGTACCTACAAGCTCTGTTTTAGACTGTGTTCCTGTCATCGAATAAACCTCTGTTTTACTGGCTGGCTAAGAGTCACGTCTGACTGCGAAGTGGGGGTGCGTGCAGGATCCTCTGGCTTCCTCAGGACCCCACCTGGGGGGACTCGCTGTGGGAAGCGCACGGAGGGGCATATGCTGAATGCTCCAAGGAGAGACCCAGGAAGGTGAAGCCGTGTGAGCTTCTTGCCCTGAAGACAGTCTGCTCCGAGGGAGAGGAGGCTCCCCAAAGTCCTGACTGGCTTTGTGGGGAGCAGTTCCAGAGCATTGCCCGGGGACTCCGTGATAGGCTGCAAGAGAACTGCAGATAAAGAAGGGCGTCGGTGGGCTCGGTGGCCTTTCTCATGTGCCCAGATATTGGGTGATGAGAGACAGAAGGTGGGTTAGGGAATATCTTAGATTGGTCTAAGACAAGTGTTAGAGCTTTCTGTGTTAGCGTCTCTCTCTCACACACAGATGCTGGGCCAGCCAAAGACATTCCCTCCCCCGCCTTGTCTCTCTCATGTGCTGGGCCTGACAGGGCTACACCAACGCTGCAGACAGACATGACGGAGGCTGTCTTTGCCCAGCCACGCCTGCCAGAGCCACGCAGGAAGCGGTTTACGCCAGGCAGCGCAGGGTGGAGAAGTAGCCGACTGACCCCTCGGCCAACGGCACAGAGGCTGTGGCCTCTTCCACGCAGGCGATTGGGAGCCGCGTCTCACCCAGCGGGGAAGGCGATGTGGCCGTGTCCTGGGCCCAGGGACGGGAGATGCTACTGCGGTCAGTTCTGGGCAGCAGCCCCAGGGACAAGACACTCACCGGGCAAGCACCAAGACGCCTTCGTGGTGCATGTCGGCGTTCACGAGCATGCCCCAGCCACCCTGCTTGTGGATGAACGTGGTCTGGTCCCTGTAGCCAGCACATTGGAGCAAGGCTTGCATGGCATCCACCGCATACCTGCATGCAGAGCGAGCCTCTTGTTACTGAGCGAGCCCAGGCCAGGCTCTGCCGTGTGCCTGCGGGCGACAGTTCAGAACCAAGGCGGGATGTCGGGCTGGTGGTACCTGACAGGGCTGAAGGATGCAGGCGTGTCCCCCTGGTTATTCACCCTCTCGTTATGCATGGACAGCTCCACCGTATATGTGATCTGGAATAGCAGGGCGATGGAGAGCTGAGGGAAGAGCTCCTTCACCTGCTGTCTGCAGGCCTGCTCCTTGAAGATCTCGTACAGGGCTCTGGTGGCCTGCAGCCAAGAACAGGAGACAGATGTCACTGCAGGGCCTTCGCCCTTTCCACGCTCCCCCGAGGCACCTAGAGAGGAGGGGTGGGCTGGGGGCTAAGGCCTGGGATGCTGGATTCAATTCCTAGCCTGTGTGATCTTGGCTAGAACCACAGAAGGGACTTCGGCTCAGCGTTGCCATGCCTAGCTTCATGTGCCCTGCTGCCCAGTGGACTCACAGCCCTGAGTTAAGTGCCCAGGCTCCATATACGCTCCAGAGGGAGAGTCAGTTGGGCCAATTGTTAAAGAGGGTAAACGGGATGGCCTGGGTAATTTCAGGCCTGTCAGCCTGACATCGATCCCAGGCAAGATAATGGAGCGGCTGGTACAAGATTAAATTAATAAAGAATTAAAGAAGATAATTTAATTAATGCAAATCAACATGGGTGTATGGAAAATATTTCCGGCCAAGAGAATTGCGATCTGTTTTTTGATGAGATTACAAGTTTGGTAGAGAAAGGAAATAGCATTGGCATAATGTATGTAGACTTCTGTAAGGCGCTTGAGTTGGCGCCACACTCCAGTTTGATCGGAATCCTAGAAGGATACAAAAGTAACGTGGCACACATGAATTGGTTATAAACTGGCTGACAGGTCTCAAAATGTAATTGTAAACTGGGAATCAGCATTGCACTGGTGTGTTTCCAGTGTGGTCCCCGCAGGGATCGGGTCTTGGCCCTACACGATTTAACATTTTTATCAATGACCTGGAAGAAAACATAAAATCATCACTGATAAAATTTGCAGATGACACAAGAATTGGGTGAGTGGTAAATAATGAAGAGGACAAGTCACTGATACAGAGCGATCTGAATCGCTTGGTAAACTGGGGGGCAATCAAACAGTATGTGTTTTACTATGGCTCATTGTAAATGAATACATCTAGGAACAGGACGGGGAATTCTCTCCTGGGAAGCAGAGACTCTGAAAAGGACCTGGGAGTCCTGGTGGATAATCAGCTGAACAGGAGCTCCCAGTGTGGCGCTGTGGCCAAAAGAGCTCATGTGATCCTGGGATAAATAAACAGAAGAATCTCGAGTGGGAGTATCTGGCACTGGTGTGACCCACTGCTGGGATCCTGGGTCCTGTTCCAGTGCCCACAATGCAAGAAGATTGTTGATAAATTGCAGAGGGTTCAGAGAAGAGTCGTGAGAATGATTAAAGGATTAGAAACCATGTCTTATAGTGACAGGGTGACCAGACAGCAAGTGTGAAAAATCAGGACGGGGGTTGCGGGGTATTAGGAGCCTATATAAGAAAACGTCCCTAAAATCAGGACTGTCCCTATAAAATCTGGTCACCCTACACAGTGAGAGACTCAAGAAGCTTGATCTATTCAGCTTAACAAAGAGAAGGTTGAGGGATGACTTGATTACTGTCCATAGGTATTTCCCTGGGGAACAAATATTTAGTAATTGGCTTTTCAGTCTAGCAGAGAAAGGTCTAACATGATCCAGTGGCTGGAAGTTGAAGGTAGACATTCAGATTGGAAATAAGGCATACACATCACAGTGAGAGTAATTAATCATTGGAACAATTTACCCAGGGTGGTGATAGATTCTCCATCACTGACCATTTTTGAATCACGATGGGATGTTTTTCTTCAAAGACCTGCTCTAGGAATGATCTGGGGGCAGTTCTCTGGCCTGTGTCATGCAGGGGATCTGACTAGATGATCACAGAGGTCCCTTCTGGCCTTGAAATCTATGAAGCTAAGAGTGGGGAGCTGCCTAAACCAGCCAATAGGAAATGCTGAGGAGAGGGGTGTGGCCTAAGCCCTACCCCCAAAGGGAATTCGGTATCTATCTCTACTTGGGAACACTTAAATAGTCATTGGAGCAGAGTTTAGACCCCGGGTCTCCCAGTTGGGTGCCCTAACCACTCGGCTAGAGACAGTGGTGTAGTCCAAAATCGGAAGGTACTGGAATGCCACTAAAATATTGATTTTCATAAACATGAATTATACAAATTCACATTTTATTTGTCTACTGAATTTCTGGTACAGTAATACTTGGCTAAACCAGGCCTGGCTGGAGACAGGCTGGCTGTCCAAAATAACAAGGTATTGGATTTTCTTTTTTTTAATTGTGTACACAGGGGTCGGCAACATTTGGCACACGGCTCGCCAGGGTAAGCACCCTGGCAGGCCAGGCAAGTTTATTTACCTGCTGACGCAGCAGGTTCGGCCGATTGCGGCCCCCACTCGCTGCGGTTCGCCATCCCGGGCCAATGGGGGCGGCGAGAAACCGCGGCCAGCACATCCCTCGCCCGCGCCGCGTCAGCAGGTAAATAAACTGGCCCAGCCCACCAGGGTGCTTACCCTGGCGAGCCGCGTGCCAAATGTTGCCGACCCCTGGTATACACGCGCACACACACACAACTATATTAGCTATTCAATTCATTTTAACTGTTGAAATCATTATGCTGAAATGCCATTAATGTGTACACAGCACACTATGTAAAAGATCTAAAGCTAGACAGTACAGTGAGAAAAACCCAATGAATGCGTAGCACGTTTTCTTTTTACTTTAGCCTATAGGCTAATGAAAATACAAAATAAATCATGCTGCTGCACTATAGACATTACTCTATCAGGTGGAAATAATAAAAGTTTATTTTAAATTGAAACTAGCTAGTAGGTTACACAAGTAACACAAAATACATCAAGGCATAACAGGGGCTGTAGTAGCAAAGGCCTGCTGTAATGCATTTATCTAATTTCTACAAGTATTTCCACAAAGTGTCTTTCTCCATCTTGTAATTTATGTGTCTGTGAATCAGAGGGAGAACAAGGATGTCTGAGCCAAGTTCTGGCACAGCTGAGAGGATGCCACATGGAAAATGAAGGGCCACGGAGCTTGCTAAACATGAGCAATGACATATGCGGAATAAGCCGCTTGCTACATTTGCCATTCACAATCATAGTCATGTGGCTAAATCCACGCTCACACTCAGCCGTGCTGCATGAAATCACACGCGTGGAGCTGAACAGAGGTTTCAGCTGAGCTGGCACTTCTGACCAGTATAGTCAAGAAAGTCACGCTAGGCATTGACTATTCCAAATCGGTTGCACAGCTGCCCTACCTCCTTTTCACTTTATCTAAGAATAATGGGTCACTACAAAAAGTAATTTTCCCTCTGCTGATACTCACACCTTCTTCTTGTTCTTTCTTGGTTTCAGGTGACCGGCAGTAAAGCGTATACAGTTTGTCAAAGAATTCCAAGTGATTTACAGCTCTTACTTCACTTAACGTTTCAGCAGCTGCCAAATCCAACCTGTGATTCACACACTACCTCGCTAGAACATTTGGGTACTTCTTCACAATACAGCTCGCTACGCCAGAGTTCTTCCGAAGCATAACACTAGCACCACCACTCGCAAATACTACAAGAGTAATTGTAATCAGAATTCGATTTATTGAGGCATTTCAGCTCACAATCTACAGTGCCTGAAGCCGTCTGACGTGGAAGTGCAATCAGATCAAGAAACATGAAGTGAGGATAATCATCCTTCAAAGTGTCACATTTTAAATAGATTCTAACTGTTGATTCATTGCTCAGAGTAGTTGATTCATCAACAGACATGGCTATCTTTCCGTCACTCTCCGGCATCTGAGCACACATTCGTCATTTGCAAGGCTTTCGGTGCATTGCAGATGAGATAGGGTCTAGCATGTCTGTAGCACTGAATTGTGAACACAGACCGATACCAATATCTACACCATGCAGTATGTGGAATTCAGTTAAATCGGGACGATCCGAGTAGGGTCTGCCATGGTTAGCAATGTAATATGCCATTCACTTTACCTGCACAGTTGTGTCAAGTTCTGATTTTGTCATGTTAACCACTTCATCTTCAAAAGTTGAGGTTTCTGCTTCTGTTGAAAGCTGTAAAGCTACCTGCAGTTGAATCTTTGTGTTCCTTTATCTTCATTGGCAGAGATGTTAATCTGGACTCTCAGCTAGGTCCATAAGGAGAAACAGAAAACTACCACCACCCTACTGCTATGGAGAGACCCTGATGAAACTTTGCTACCGTTAAGGCATCCAAGCTTACCATCATGGCAGGACAACCAAGGATAATCCCTCTTCTTCAGCATCCACTAACCAGAATTCATGCCAGCTGGTCTTTGGCTGTTGAAGGGTAATCTTCACAGTTCGTTCTCACTGCAATAGCCACCTCAGTGAACTCCATTACAGGAAGAGCTCTGTTTTTGTGTTTGTGTCTGCAGTCGAAGCACGGCTGCTACTGTCTTCGTCAGCACCTTTAGCCTTCTCAAAGAAGTAGTTAGGAAGAGAAGAATTTCCTAATGCTCTTTTCACTGCATCAGAGGACTGCTGGCTGTAACAGACAGTTGTGCCGGAGATGTGAATCATGTCATTTAGCTTGCCTACTATGTGCGTTCTGGCTCGATTACAATATTGTTGTCTGGTGTTGTTTCACATCTTTATTAATGACCTGGATGTAGATAGAGAGAGCAAACTGGTCAAGTTTGCAGATGACACAAAGCTAGGAGGAGTCACCAATACTTTAGAGGAAAGAGCTAAAATTACGAGCGATCATGGTAAATTGGAGGACCGGGCTATAGACAACAAAATGAAATTCACCAAAGACAAATGTGAGGTGCTACATTTAGAGAAGAAAAATCAAATGCACAGATACAGAATAGGGGATAACCAGCTTGGCCGTGGCACTTCTGAGAAGGATCTGGGAGCTGTGGTCGATCACAACCTCAGCATGAGTCAGCAATGCGATGCTGTTGCAAAAAAAAGCAAATGCAATTTTAGGTTGCATTAACAGAGGTATAGCATGCAAGTTATGGGAGGCGATAGTACTGCTCTACTCAGCACTGGTTAGGCCTCAGCTGGAGGACAGTGTCCAGTTTTGGTCACCAATGTCTAGAAAGGATGTGGAGAAACTGTAATGGATCCAGAGGCGAGTAACAAAGATGATCAGAGGGATGGAACA
Organism: Malaclemys terrapin pileata; assembly: GCF_027887155.1. Taxonomy (NCBI): domain Eukaryota; kingdom Metazoa; phylum Chordata; order Testudines; family Emydidae; genus Malaclemys; species Malaclemys terrapin. Next base: position 20,484,713 of record NC_071508.1, on the reverse strand, counting down.
CAAGCCATATGAGCAAAGGCTGAAGGAACTGGCTATGTTTAGTTTGGAAAAGAGGAGATTAAGGGGGGACTTGATAACGGTCTTCAGACTTGGAAGGCTGCCATAAAAAAAAGATGGAGAAAAGTTGTTCTCTCTTTCCACAGAGGGCAGGACAAGAGGCGATGGGGTCAAACTACAGCACAGCAGATGTAGATTAAACCTCAGGAAAAGCTTCCTAACGGTAAGAAGAGTAGGACGATGGGACAGACGCCTAGGGAGCTTGTGGAAACTCCTTCGCTGGAGGTTTTCAGAAGGAGGCTGGAGCCATCTGTCTGGGGTGGGTTAGACACAACAAGTCCTGCCTCGTGGCAGGGGACTGGACGAGCTGACCCTGCGATCCCTTCTCACCCTGTGGTTCTAGGAGTGCTGCTGAATAGCACCAGGAGAGCGTTTCGGCGTGTTCCGGCTCGACTATAGCACTGGCTAGAGTCACGCTCTCTCTCTTCGGCCCAATGACTATACCCAGTGGGAGACTGAGAGACACCCTCAGGCAGTGACGGGGACACACGGCGCTCCTTCCCTTGCTGCAGGGGCTGATACTTACAGCCAAGGGGACCTCTCTCTGAGAGACATGCTGGTGGTGCAGCGGCTGCTCCTGCAGCGTGTTGAGCAGCTCCTTTAGGACCTTTCCTGTGGTCTGGCAGTGGGATGCCAGCATCCGCCACATCTCCGCAGCAACGCTGCAAAGGGAGAGAGCCAACAGCACTTGGTCAGAGCCCGGTCAGCCTCCTGCACCACGCCCCCCCCGGCACTGGCACCCTGCTGGGTCTCCTTGCACCAGCCAGCTCTTTGTTGCCCTCCCGCTGCTGCTGGTGCAGGCTGCCTGGGGACCGGGTCTGAGTGTCAGCCCCAGGGGAGGCTGAGGGATGCCATACAGGGTTTTGCAGGCTGGTCTGTCTCCAGGGCAAGCCAGCCTGCAAAACCCTCCGGGAGAAGCAGCAGCTCTGCAGGGAGAAGGAGATCTCTGGAAGGTTCTACACTCCCCTGTCCCTGGCAGCGGAACCAGTCCGGGGGACCCGGAGCGCAAGCGACGGCAGCCCCAGCCCCGTACCTGTCACATGACAGCGAGCAGCCCAGCAGGGTTCTGACCACCTCCTCGCTGTACTGGTTGCCCAGCACGAGAAGGGTCCTGAACAGCTCCTTCCGGGACAGCGGCTCGCTGATGGAGTCCAGGTTCTTGTAAATGCTCATCACAGCCTCCGACACCTGGAAGGGAAATGAGGAGATGGGGGCCTCGGCTTCCTCGCACTGCTATTGATCTGGGGTGCCAGGGACCTGCTGCACCTGAAAGCCATCTGCCCTCCCAGATCCTCTTTGCCAGCCCCAGACCTAGAGCACAGGACCAGTTCCCAGCCTATCGATTCATAGACTGCAAGGCCACAAGCGGCCATGGTGATCACCTAGACCAGGGGTCTCAAACTCAAATGACCACAAGGGCCACATGAGGACTAGTACATTGGTCCGAGGGCCGCATTACTGACACCTCCCCCCCGCCGCCCTCGGCCCCACCCCCACCCCACCCCTTCCATCAGGCCCCACCCCTGCCCCGCCTCTTCCCACCCCTTCCCTGCCCCCATTCCAACCCCTTCCCTGAAATCCCCACCCCAACGCCGCCCCCTCCCTGCCCCCAGGGGGTACAGGAGGGCTGTGGGGTGTGGCAGGGGCTCAGGGCAGTGGGTTGGGGTGTGGGGTGCAGGAGGGGTGAGGGGTGTGGCAGGGGGTCAGGGCAGGGGATTGGGGTGCAAGAGGGGTGCAGCAGGGGGCTCAGGGCAGTGGATTGGGGTGCAGGAGGGGTGCAAGGTGCGTCAGGCGGCTCAGGGAAGGGGGTTGGGGTGCAGGAGGGGTGTGGGGTGCGACAGGGGCTCAGGGCAGGGGGTCGGGGTGCGGCGGGGGCTCAGGGCAGTGGGTTGGGGTGCAGGAGGGCTGTGGCAGGGGGTCAGGGTGCAGGATGCGGCAAGGGGTTCAGGGCAGGGCGTTCGGCTGCAGGAGGAGTTCGGGGGGCGGGCTCTGGCCTGCCCTGCCCCGCCCCCACGCTGCTCCGGGATGTATGTATTGCTGTTGCTTCAGGCACCGCCCCCAGCATCTCCCATTGGCCGGGAATGGGGAAACGCGGGCAATGGGAGCTGCTGGGGGCGGTGCCTGAAGCAACATCAACACACACAGCAGTGTGCCCCCTCTTCTCCATGTTCCGGCCGCTTCCCGGCACGGCGCGGGGGCAGGGCAGGCAGGCAGGGAGTCTGCCCTGCCCCGGTGCACGTCGGGCCGGAGCCGCTCTAGGTAAACGCTGGGGGAGGGCAGGAGCGGGGGCTGCGAGGGGCTCGCGGGCTGCAGAAAATTACCTCGCGGGCCGCATGTGGCCCATGCGCCGTGTGTTTGAGACCCCTGACCTAGACTGACCCCCCCTTCCCCCCACATTGCACAAGCCAGAGACCTGCCCCCCAATAACACCTAGAGTCTCCCACGGATGGGCTCCCCCAGCAGGGTGTTCTCACTGCGGCTCTTACCCTCTCCAGCCTTGGGCCGGGGACCATCAGGATCTCATGCAGCATGTGCCTGGCCACCACCGAGTCATGGACGCTGGTGTCTCTCATGCTATCAATAGCAGTGCAGAGGAAGTCCATGCGCTCGGATCCGTTGAGGTACTTCCCAAACATCTGAAACAAACCCGCCAGTGAAACCACTTTTGCTGCCCAGCGCGGTTCCAGTCAGTCACTGGCCCAGCCAGGAGTGCAGGCAAACCCCACTCTGCCGGGACAGGGCTGGGTTACTGCACCTGGGCAGCACAGTATCCAGTCAGCAATCAGGAACTGCCGTGCATGGCAGAGGCCAGCCGGGCAGTCCACGGGGGCACAATACTGCACAGCACGGATACACTCTCTAGTTCTCAGCAGGGGCTGGCACTGGTGCACAGATGCAATGATGCCTTTTGTTGCATTAATCTCTGGGGAAGCTCCCACCACGCCTGACAAGGAGCTGGGATCAGGTTTGGATGAGCCCCAGTGCATCTTGGGATGTGGCATGTAGGGAGGCATATTGGGCTGCATTAGTAGAAGCATTGCCAGCAGATTGAGGGAAGTGATTATTCTCCTCTATTCGGCACTGGTGAGTTCACATCCGGAGTATTGCATCCAGTTTTGGGCCCCCCACAAGAGAAAGGATGTGGACAAATCGGAGAGAGTCCAGCAGAGGGCAATGAAAATGATTAGGGGCCTGGGGCACATGACTTATGAGGAGAGACTGAGGGAACTGGGCTTATTTAGTCTGCAGAAGAGAAGAGTGAGGGGGGATTTGACAGCAGCCTTCAACTACCTGCAGGGGGTGGGGGGTTCCAAAGAGGATGGAGCTAGGCTGTTCTCAGTGGTGGCAGATGAGAGAACAAGGAGTAATGGTCTCAAGTTGCAGTGGGGAAGGTCTAGGTTGGATATTAGGAAAAACGATTTCACTAGGAGGGGGGTGAAGGACTGGAATGGGTTATCTGGGGAGGTGGTGGAATCTCCATCCTTAGAGGTTTTTAAGGCCTGGCTTGACAAAGACCTGGCTGTGATGATTTAGTTGGGGTTGGTCCTGCTTTGAGCAGGGCATTGGATTAGATGATCTCCTGAGGTCTATGATTCTATGAGGTAGAGTGGGCCATAGGCAGGGCTCTGGCCCAGATGAATGGGCTCAGTCACACGCCTGGGTCTGTCCCTTCCCCCGACTCCTAGGGTGTTAATTTCTGACTCCTGATAACTCTGCGCACAACAATCCCGTGAAGCACTGACTGTACTTACCCATGTGATATCGCTAGTGTTGGTGAACAAGGTGTCCCAGGAGCCGTACAAGGTTTGCCTGTCCTTGAGGAGCTGCCGATGCTCTTCACTGTTCCCCAGTGGCATAGCTATAAAGGGAAGGGTGTAACAGCTGACCTGTGTACAGTACTATAAAATCCCTCCTGGCCAGAGCCCCCAAAATCCTTTTCCCTGTAAAGGGTTAAGAAGCTCAGGTAACCTGGCTGGCATCTGACCCAAAGGACCAATAAGGGGACAAGATACTTTCAAATCTTGGCGGGGGGAAGGCTTTTGTTTGTGCTCTTTGTTTGGGAGTTCGTTCGCTCTTGGGACTGAGAGGGACCAGACATCAATCCAGGTTCTCCCCATCTTTCTAAACAAGTCTCTCATATTTCAAACTTGTAAGTAAAAAGCTAGGCAAGGCGTCTTAGTTTTACTTTGTTTTCTCAACTTGTAAATGTACCTTTTACTAGAGTGTTTATCTTTGTTGCTATGCTTTGAACCTGAGGCTAGAGGGAGGTCCTCTGAGCTCTTTAAGTTTGATTACCCTGTAAAGTTATTTTCCGTACGGATTTTACGGAGATGATTTTTACCTTTTTTCTTTAATTAAAAAGGTAATTAATTTCTTTTTAAGAACCTGATTGATTTTTCCTTGTTTTAAGATCCAAGGGGTTTGGATCTTGATCCACCAGGAGTTGGTGGGAGGAAGGAGGGGAATGGTTAATTTCTCCTTGTTTTAAGATCCAAGGGGTTTGGATCTGTATTCACCAGGGAATTGGTGAAGGTCTCTCAAGGCTATCCAGGGAAGGGAATTAGCTTTGGGATGGTGGCAGCAGACCAGACCTAAGCTGGTAGTTAAGCTTAGAAGTTTTCATGCAGGCCCCCACATTTGTACCCTAAAGTTCAGAGTGGGGAAGCAGCCTTGACAGCCACCATCATTGAGGCTGAGCCAGGGAGGGGAAACAGACAGCAGGCAATATAAATCAGATGTTCGGTTAGCAAACGGGAGTTTTGCAAGAAAGTTTAGAGAGGGTGTGTGAGAGACAAGTACATCTAACAACCATACTGTAAACTCAGGCCAATAACCCCCTCCCCAAAAACAAAACTAAACAAACTAACCCCCCTGGAAGAGTAAAAATAAACCAGGCAGAAGGGCAGCAGCAGCATGGGGCTCGCCAGTTGATTGCACTGAATGCAGCATGTATGATTACCAGCCCTATGGGCAGGTAGCATATGTGGGCATTTGGCCCAAGGAGCTACTGGCCCTCGGAGACCAGGAGGCCAGAGGGGCTGAACTGGTGGAGCCAAGGAAGACAGCGAGGTACATAGAGGAGACTTTTAGGGACACAGTAGAGTGGTCCCACCCCCAGTCTGACAGCCTCTGTGCTGCTGAGGAGGGTGAAAGTTTCGGGGAAGGAGAACATCGAGCTAGAGCAGAGGGAGACGATCCCATAGTTGGGACCCACCTTCCAGAGGAAGTCATGATGTCCTCTCAAATTGAGGTAGGAACCCCAGTTACAAAGAAAAGCCTGGTAATAATAATGGGGGATTCAATCAATAGACATATAAGCAGTTTGGTTTGTGATGGCTGGGAAAACCACATGGTAAATTGCCTGCCTGGTGCAAAGGTTGCAGCTCTCACGAGACATCCAGACAGACTTATGTGCCCTGTGGTATGTAACCTAGCGTTTAAATCGGCCTCTGTATGAGATAGCTAATGTGACAGTGAATTTTAAAAAAGTCTCCAGATGTGATCCCTGGTAAGCCTGACTTCAGTACCAGGCAAATTGTTGAAACTATAGGAAAGAACAGAATTATCAGACACGTCGGTGAACACAATTTGTTGGGGCAGAGTCAACATGGCTTTTGTAAAAGGAAATCATGCTTCACCAATCTACTAGAATTCTTTGAAGGGGTCAACAAGAATGTGGAGAAGGGTGATCCAGTAGATATAGTGTCCTTGGACTCCTTTGACAGGGTCCCTCACCAAAGGCTCTTAACCAAAGGAAGATGTCATGGGATAAGAGGGAAGGTTCTCTCATGGGTCAGTGGTTAAAGGATAGGAAGCAAAGGACAGGAATAAATGGTCAGTTTTCGCAGTGGAGAGAGGTAAATAGCAGGGTCCCCCCCAAGGATCTGTGTTGAGACCAGTGTAGTTCAACATAGTCATAAATGATCCAGAAAAAGGGGTAACCAGTGAGGTGGCAAAATTTGCAGATGATACAAAATGACTCAAGATCGTTAAATCCAAAGCAGACTGCGAAGAGCTACAAAGGGATGTCACAAAACTGGGGGACTGGACAACAAAATGGCAGATGAAATTCAATGTTGATAAATGCAAAGTAATGCACATTGGAAATCATAATCCCAACTATATATACAAAATTATGGGGTTTAAATTACCACTCAAGAAAGGTTTCAGAGTAGCAGCCGTGTTAGTCTGTATCCGCAAAAAGAAGAACAGGAGTACTTGTGGCACCTTAGAGACTAACAAATTTATTAGAGCATAAGCTTTCGTGGACTACAGCCCACTTCTTCGGATGCAGAAAGAGATTTTGGAGTCATCGTAAATAGTTCTCTGAAAACATCCACTCAATGTGCAGTGGCAGTTAAAAAAGCAAACAGAATGTTGGGAACCATTAGGAAAGGGATAGATAATAAAACAGAAAAATATCATAATGTCTCTATATAAATCCATGGTGCGCCCACACCTTGAATACTGCGTGCAGTTCTGGTCGCCCCATCTCAAAACAGATATACCAGAACTGTAAAAGGTGCAGAGAAGGGCGACAAAAATGATTAGGGGGATGGAACAGCTTCCATATGAGGAAGGATGAAAAAGACTGGGGGCAAGTCTACACTTCAAACACTGTATCGCCTGTCGGAGAATAACAGAGTTCTCACTCTTTTGGTTGGGTACAGCACACGCCGTAGCTGCACTGGCGCTGTAGCATTTAAGTGAAGATGTTCCTATGCCAACAAGCTCTTAATCCACCTCCCGGAGAGGCGCTAGCTAGGTCAGTGGGAGAGGTGCTCCTGCGACAGGGGTGTAGATTTTTCACACCCCTGAGCAATGTCGTTATAACAATATAGGTCTGTAGTATAGACCTGGGACCATTTAGTTTAGATAAGAGATGACTAACGGGGGATATGATAGAGGTCTATAAAATCATGACTGGTGTGACGAAAGTGAATAAGAAAGTGTTATTTACCCCTGCACATAACACGAGAACTACGGGTCACTTTATGAAATGAATAGGCAGCAAGTTAAAAACGAACAGAAGAAGGTATCTCTGCACACAATGCACAGGCAACCTGTGGAAATTGTTGCCGTGGGATGTTGTGAAGGCTAAAAGTATAATTGGGTTCAAGATAATCAGGGCATGCAAACCCATACTCTGCATGTCCCTAAACCTCTGACTACCAGAAGCTGGGACTAGATGTCAGGGGATGGATCACTCAAAATTTCCCTGTTCAGTTCATTCCCTCTGAAGCATGAGGTACTGGCCACTATCAGAAGACACAATACTGGGCTAGATGAACCATTGGTCTGAGTCAGTATGTCCATTCTTATGTGAGTTATGAAGAGTAGCATATAGATAGGGGAAGCTAAAGACATCAGGGGAAACTCCATGGCTTGCAGGACTAAGGATAATAAGGAGGTTTTTTAAAAAAAGTGATTTAGGAACAAAAGAAATCTTAGCAGTGGTGTAGGCTCATTACTAGATGGAGACTCTTTAAAAGGTTGCAGAAAAGGCAGAAGTGTTCAAGAAATATGTTTTCCGTGTTTGGAAACCCCATGTTAGTGTATTTAGGAAGGACAAGGGTCTCCACGGCTCTTACATTTTAGCTGCAGCATGAAGGAGTAGAGGTGGTAAAATGCCTCCATAGACGATCGGCAGATCTCCTGCTCCGGATGGCACAGAGTGACACACGCCACCAGCTGGCCCAGGATTCTGAACTCCTCCGCTTCCTGATGGAGAGAGGGCGCAAAGGGAGTCACTCGCCCCTGCAGGCCTAGCGCAGCGTGTCCCCCTGGCATTGCCCTAGCAATGGGTTAGAACTGGGGGAGGCAGAGCCCAGTGCAGAGAGACTGGGGACAAGGAGAGCAGGAGGAGCCGTGGGGCCCATCACCAGGGGCTGAGGAAAGCTCAGCAGGGACGGGGAAATCTGGTCAGCAAAGTCAGCAAACCTTGCTCCCGAGTGGGGACCCGGGTAACGAATGAACTAACGTCCAGTCTCCATCTCAAGGGCAAGCGCCTAATCCCAGCCCCTTCTCCCACCCCCCACCCTCCATTGACCTCAGGCCCAGGAGCTTGGGGTCACCTTGGACTCCTCTGCTCTGCATCCCGCCTCTCTCACTCCATCCTGGAGTTCCCCAGAGCCCTCCCTTCCTGCGCCATCCCCAGCCTGCCGGCTCTCTCCCGCCGGCTCTCTCCTGCAGCCTTGTCCTCTCATCTCCCCCTCCTGCCAGACCTTCCCTTGCCCCTCCTGCAGCACCTGCGCTGGCTCCCTGCTCTTCCCCACCTCGCCCCAAACCCCTTGCCCTCCTCTCCAGGGGTCTGCACAGCCTCCCCACACCCACTCCCCAGTGCTCTGGCTCCTTTGGCCCCTCCCATCCCTTTCAGTGTGTCCCCTCCCACCTCCCTCCTTCTGTTCTGCTGCCCCAGCCTCTGGGGGCACATCATCCAAACGCCCCCCTCCAGCTGCTGGAGGGGAGGCCCTGACACAGGGGGGATGGAGCAGCTGGAGCAGCTAAATGGCCCTGAGCACCCAGAGCAGGGGGCATTCTTCTGGCAGCCTGGCAGGAGCTGATGCCAAAGCATCCCACAGGCAACTGACAAAGGGGGTGAACAGATACCTGGGTTCAGAGGCTGCTCTCAGGGCCATCCTGTGTAAATGCACTGACCCTGTGGAGCAGACTTTGGTGCTAGGGGAACAGCGGGGAGAGTCCTTGGAGACAGAATTATGGGGCTCGACCCAAAGCCCACTGGAGTCAGAGGACAGACCCATCGACATCAGTGCTCGGTAGATTGGACTCCTACCGAGGATCTTGCTGAGTCACTATTCTAGGCCCGGGTTTTCCCTGCCAGGGAGCGCTGCACCGCGAGGCTGCTCAGTGCAGTTAGGAGGCGGCCAGGGTCACAGGCTGCTCACCTTGCATTTGGGTTGACAAGCCATTAATTTCATGAGGAAGGTGATCCTTTCCACTGCCCTCAGCCGCCCATGCACCTCCTTGGATGCGGTCCAGGGGAGCAGGGCCTGAGAGAAACAAATTGGGACAAATTGCTGAGGAGAAGTACCAAAAAATAGCACAAGCACATAGGGAGAAAATCAGAAAGCTTAAGGCAAAAATGAGTTCTAACTGGCAAGGGACATAAAAGACAATCAGAAGCAGCTCTATAAATGCATTCGGAGCAAGAGAAAGACAAAGGAAAGTGAGGGGCCACTACTCAGCAGGGAAGGAGAGCAAATAATGGATGACACAGACAAAGCCAAGGTGTTTAATGCCTTTTTTGCTTCAGTTTTCACTAAAAAGGTTAATGGCAACTAGATGCTTAACACAATATTAACAACGAGGGGGAAGGAAAACAGGCCAGACTCGGGAGAGAACAGGTAAAAGACAATTTAGGTCAGTTAGATGAATTCAAGCTGGCAGAGCCACATGATATTCACCCTAGAGGGAGCTAGGCAAAGCAATCTCTGAACCGTTAGGAGGGCTGAGGTCCCAGAGGACTGGAGAAGGGCAGACACAGAACCTATCTTCAAAAAGGGGAACGAGGAGGCCTCAAGGAATTATAGACCTGTCAGCCTAACTTTGGTACCCAGAAAGATACTGAACAACTTATTAAACAGTTTGTAAGAACCTAGAGGAGATAATAGGGTGATAAGGAAGAGCACCATGGATTTGTCCAGAACAAACCATGCCAAACAAAGCTAATTTCCTTCTTTGACAGGGTTACTTGCCTAGTGGATGGAAGGAGGCAGTATATGATGATGTATATGAAGTTTAGTAAGGCTTTTGACACAGTTCCACAAGACATTCTCAGAAGCCAACTAAGCCAGTATGATCCAGATGAGATTACTATAAAGTGGGTGCACAACTGATGGAAAGACCATACTCAAAGAGGAGTTATCACTGACTCGCTGGCAAAGTGGAAGGGTGTCTCAAGTGGGGTTCCCCAGGGGTGTGCCTGGATCCAGTACTAGTCAATATTTTCATTAAGAACTTGGTTAACGGAGAGGAGAGTATGCTTGTAAAGTTTGCAGATGACACCAAACTGGGAAGGGTTGCAAGCACTTTGGAGGACAGATTAGAATTCAAACTGAGCTTGCTAAATTGGAGAGTTGGTCTCAAGTCAACAAGATGAAATTCAGTCAAAACAAATGTGACGTAACGCACTTAGGAAGGAAAAATCAAATGCATAAAAACAAAGTGAGGGATAACCGGCTAGGTGGCAGTACTGCAGAAAAGGATCTGGGGGTTATCATGGGTCTCACACTGAATAGGAATCAACAGTGTGATGCTGTTGTGAAAAAGGGAAATGTCCTTCTGAGGTGTATTAGCTTGTAGCACTGTGTCCAGTTCTGGGCACCACGCTTTAAGAAAGATGTGAACAAACTGGGGCCAGTCCAGAGGACAGCGACAAAAGTGCTCAGCGGTTTAGAAAACCTGACCTGTGAAGAAAGGTTGAACAAACTGGGCATTTTCGTCTTGAGAAGACGGAGGGGGCACCTGGTAACAGTCTTCAAATACGTTAAGGGCTCTTATACAGAGGATGGTGACAAATTGTTCTCCATGTCCCCTGAAGGTAGGACAAGAAGTAATGGGCTTAATCTGCAGCAAGGGAGATTTAGGTTAAATATTAGGAAAAAGTCTAAGGGTGGCTAAGCACTGGAACAGGTGACCTAGGGAAGTGGTGGACTCCCCATCACGGAGGTTTTAAAAAACAGGCTGGACAAACACTCATCAGGGACGGTCTAGGAATGCTTGGCCCTGCCTCAGTGCAGGGGGTGGAGTAGATGACCTCTTGAGATCCCTTCCAGCCCTGCACTTCTGTGTTCCCTCTTCCCAGGCTCTGGAATCGAGGAGACCGAATCTCTGTCAAGGACATTTCCCTCTTTTTGGAGCACAAACCACCCACAGAATCTACTTCCTGTGGCCCCAGAACTAGAACGTTGGGGGAATCTCGCTCTGGGCTCTGGCCAGGTTGGTGGGGCCCATGGTGAACACAAATGAATGCCAGGGTCAGATGGGGGCTCAGTGGAGAACACGACAGATCCTGCACTCCTCCACCCCCACCCCGTGCAGACGTTTTTCAGATATAATGGGGGCACTTGGCCCTCCAGCCCAAGAACCTTTGTATAGAACGTACTTTGAGGAGCCAAAGGCACCGGGGGGGGAGGGGGAGAGGAGGGGGAGTGTCCCATGCTTGTGATTAAATGGAGTCTTGGTCCCTGAGCCCCACCCCAGCTACAGGACTAGTCCCCTTCCTGCCCCCACGGCTCCAGACCTCCAAGATCTTCTCCACCACCAGAAGTCTGGGCTCCTGATTCTCACACGCCAAGGCCTTCAGCATCTGATCCATGGCTCTCAGAGTCTGTGTGCAGAGCAGAGGAGACACCAGAGCAAGTGGCATTACCCAGCCAGGAGATGAACCAAGGCCCTGGCATGTGACACCCCCCAGGCCACGGCAGCACCTGGTATTCCAGCTCACCCACTCACTTGTACCCACAGGGGACCTACTGCAAACTCCTGGCAACAGGACACCACCTGCCTTTGCTGTCCCCAGAAAGGCCACTGCATGGAGTCTAACCCACTGGAAGAGTCAGAAAGGACTGCACATTTGGAGGGGAGATTTCCAGCCAAGCTTCGGTTCCTCTGGCCTGTGTGCGTCTGAAGCAGCCAATCACAGGCCTGTGCCCCCAGCCACGCACTGGGGATGAATGTGCTTGTGAAGGGAGTGTCTGTTCCCCACTAATTGTCGGTGCATGTGAAGGAGAAATGCCTACTACTGCTACCCTATGAGGGAGTTACTCCTTTATCTGCAGTGGTGGGGCCTGTGCTTTGGTGCTGCAGGTCCTGAGCTGAAGTCCTGCCGAGGAGCTGTGATTATTATACTCATGTGCCAGTGCCAGGTTACCCGGGGGACAGGTACACGAGCGACCGGCAGGATTCCCACTTGGTTTCGGGTGGCTCTGCGTGGCCGGTTTGGGGCTTACCTTGGTGTAGAGAGCAGCCTCCTTGCCCTGCATGGTCTCTGCTGGAGGCAGGGAGAAGACGCTGGAGAAGCAGGCTGCGAGCAGGTTGGATCGTTCCAGGTCCTGCAGCGGTGGCTTCACTCTGCTAAGAGAAGAGACACGTGCGGATTGGAGGGCTGAGGCGGGACTGATGCGCTAATGTTGGCGTCAGGCTCCCAGGACATGGAAACACCTGAGGGGGCTCCAACTGGGGGGTGGCAGATGAGAACAGGTCAGGGGGCGGTGGAGGGAGCTGGTGCTGCCTTCTCTCATACCAACAGGCAGGGACTTAGTGCAGTCTGCAGCTGTCTGCTGTGACCCCACCAGGACTCACCAGCTGGGGCAGAGAGCGCTGCGCTTCGCCGAGAAATGACATCCCGCAAACGGCACGGACGGGAGACTAGAGCCTGCTGGCACCAAAGTGCCTCTGAACCAAGTGGCCACAGTGCAAAGGAGCCTGCCAGTCCTGTCCCGCTGGGGGCAAAGAGACTCTTCCACCACAGCTGTCTGCACTGCGGCTGCACAGTCCGGGCCAGCAGAGAGATGCTGCATCAGCCCGCAGCAGGGCAGAATCCAGGCAGGGATCCAAGCCCTGCCCCTTGCCCAGAGCTCTCAGCCTGCTGGACAGGGCACCCAGCTGTGTGCAGGGGGGGAGGAAGGTGGAGACAGCCCAGACAGCATTAACCCCTTCACCCCCACTGCCAGAGCATGGCCCCAGCACATGCAATGAGGTGCCAGGTGACTACTTGCCCCCTGCAGGACAGAGCCGCGCCCCTCGTGGCAGGCGGCAGCCAGTGAGGAACAGCTACGCCCACTGCTGACGCAAATCACCCCCCTCCGCCCCAGCAGAGACGGGATCGTAGCCAATGCTGTCGCCTGCCCCGCTGTCAGGAAGCCAGTGCCCAGTGGGGAGAGCCGCTCCAGCGCCTGCTCTGCCTCCCCCTCCCATTCCTGGGGAACCTATTGAGCCAACAGCGAGAGCCCAGCTCCAGCCCGCAGCATCTGCCACCTCCGGACGCCTGATGGGCAGGCTTCTGGGAAGCTCAGAGCAGGGCACCAGCGGCGCTGAGAGAGAGCCCCCCATGGCACAGACAGTGCCACGGGCCAGGGCTCAGCCTGTCCAACTTCTCAGCCACAGGGGGTCGCTGAGCTGCCGGTGTGACGCAGCTGGCACAGCTGGCAGTGACTTCAGTTGCTCCGCTCCAGCAGCACCCAACTGCCCCTCTCCCCCCAGAGCCATCTCCTGCGGGGTCCCAGAGGGGACCAGTCCTAACCCCCTCACTCCCTCCCCCACATCTTCATAAGGCCACGTGGAGAGGTCGCCAGGCATCGAAGAATCCTCCACCATCTACCCACTGGTGCCAGCCCACATGCACCAGCACCATCACCTGCTGCCATGTGCCCGGCGGAATCAGAAGATGGGGGAGGAGCAGAGGGGGGAATGCCCTGGAGAACTGGCCATGCCAAGAGGCTGGCGTGTCTGGCTGCACACAGCACTGGCTGGGGCTGGGCCGGGCAGGCTGGGTACCTCATCTCCATGATGGTGAGCATCGCTTGCTGACGCACCATGTCGGTCAGGGAGTCGACGGACTCGTGCTGAAGCAGATCCTGGGGAGACAATGTGGGGAAATGCCAGCCAGGCTCCAAGCTCCTTCAAGGCTCCGACTGGGGAGCAAAGCGCAGGGCCTGCAACATGTGGGCTCGGCAGCCAGGTCGTCCTACTGCGGACTTGATGGTGTGCAGGGCTCCAGACGGGGAGCGCAGTGCAGGGCCTGTGGTCAGTGCCCGGCCTGTGGTCAGTGCCCCAGTGTCACGCACCAGTGCACTGAAAGGCTCCATCCGCATTAGCACCCAGGGACACCACCTGAGATCAGGCCCCCTTGTGCCCGGTGCTGCACACACACAGTGAGAGCCAGTCCCTGCCCCAGAGAACTCACGAGCTAACTAGAAGAGACAAGGCATGGAAGGGAAACTGAGGCACAGAGGGGGAAGTGACTTGCCCAAAGTCTTACTGCAGAACTGGGAGTAGAACCCAGGTGTGCTGAGCCCCAGCCCACTGGACCACCCCCCAGCCCACGCTGTCCCACGTTCAGGGAAGGGAGGTGAGCTCTGGAAAGCTTTCTGCAGTGCTGGAGAGCAAAGACTTGCCAAATCTACAGAGCAGATTTGTTGCTAGTTCCCTAGTGGGCACTGACTGCAGAGTGTTGGGGCTCTGGGCAGGGAGACTGGCGTATACAGAGCGACCCGGTGACTTGGGAAGCTGGGTGCAAGGGAACAATCTACATTTCCATACCGTTCTATGTTTAGGAACAAAGAATGCAGGCCACACTCACAGCATGGGGGGCTCTAACCTGGGAAGCGGTGACTCTGGAAAAGACTTGGCAGTCAGGGTAATCAGCTGCCCATGAGCGCCCAGTGCGATGCTGGGGCCAAAAGGGCTAATGCCATCCTGGGATGTAGAAACAGGGCAAACTCCAGTTGTTAGAGAGGTTATTTTCCCTCTGTATTTGGCACTGGTGCGACCGCTGCTGGGATCCTGTGTCCAGGTCCGGTGCCCACAATTCAAGGAGAATGTTGATAAATTGGAGAGGGGTCAGAGAAGAGCCACAAGAGTGATTGGAGGATTGGGAAACATGCCTGACAGTGAGAGACTCAAGGAGCTCAATTAGTTCAGCTGAACGAAGGGAAGGTTACAGGGTGACTTGATGACAGTCTGTAAGTACCTACACGGGGAGCAAATATTTGATAATGGGCTCTTCAGTCTAACAGACAAACGTCTAACACGATCCAATGATTGGCAGCTCAAGTTAGACAAATCTGCAGAGATCTCCAGGCCAATCACTAAACCCGCCAGGTAACACAGCCCCAGTGTGTGTTTTACTCACCGCTATCTTCTCCACTAGCAGGGCTTTGCGGTCCATATCTATTTCTGGGCTCCATGCCACGATGTCTATGACGAGGTTCAGGATGGAATTCAAAAAATTCATTTTCTGGGCCTCGTCCTACGCCCCGCAGAGATTAGACACAAACAGGAAGGTTAGCGTGGAAAGGAACTGCCAGTGGGAGAGATGTTAGAAAGCTTCCCCCCAGTGCTGCTCAGGCTTTGATATGCCGAGTGGCAGAAGGCCATTCATCTGGTAACAGGAGTGACTATCTGGGGAGGGCAGGGCAGCTCTGTGTGAAACCGGACTAGAGAGGGAGCAGCTCTCACGGGGTAGGTGTCCAAAGAGGAACTGCAACATGGGGGGTAGGCAGCCAGACAGTGTTACTGGGGGCTTGACAGAGTGGGAGGAACAGCTGGGTGGGACACCCTGACACCCCAATATTCGCCACTGTCATGTCATTAGGATATGTTTTGTACAAAGTACGTATTGTAAGGTATCATTCTAAAAGTCTTTATCTGCTAGACATTAATGTCTCATTGGATTGTATGTGCTATCGTTGTATGTGAAATTATGAAGTTCAGCTACGTCTGTGTTCCTGAAACACGTTGTGAGGTTCAAAACAGCCTTTCAGGTACAACAGTAAAAACGCCAAACAATGGCTTATTGAGGAAATGCACATAAGCAGCAGGGTTACCCCAGGAACTGTCCACAATAGAAACCTCTCCGAGAGAACGCTACACAATGGGAACTGTTGGACCCAGGTCACAGCAAAAGAGTTTTCCAGCGGGTGGGAAGAGGAGATAAAAGGGGAACAATGACATCAGGGGGGACCTCACGCTCCCTGCAATAAGACACCTGGAAACACCTGAGGGACAAAGATTGAACTATGAGAAGTGATGGTGCCAGGCTGGAGAGAGATTCCTAGCCTGTGTAAGAAAACCTGGGAAATCCAAGCTGCAAAGCCAAGGCAGCTTGTGCCTTAAGAATCTGCCCACCTGTTTATCACTCAGGGTGAGAATTTGCTCATGTAGAGCCTATCTATCCAGTGTGGAAAGCTTAGTTTGCGTGTTGTGTTTATTTACTAATGCAATCTGCTTTGTACCGTTTGCTATCTCTTATAACCACTTACAAGCTACCTCTTGTAGTTAATAATCTTATTGCTTGTTTATACCATAACCCAGTTTGTGCAATTAGTAACTGGGGGGAGGGGCAAAGAGTTGTGCATACCTCTCTCCACATGGAGGGAGGGGGCGAATTTCATAAAACCTTTGGGTCTGTACTCCAAAGGAGGTGGGCACCAGAGTACTGGGACAAGCCCTTTCACCTGAGTCTTCCCAGAGCTGATCTCAGTGTCTGTGTCTTTCTGCAGCTGGGCGTGGCCCTGCCTGAGTGTATGGCTGGAAGAGGCTTGTGAGCCTAGCCCAGCAAGACGAGGTAAAGGGGGCCCAGGCTGGCAGAACAGGTGGGCTCGGTGGTAGCCCGGTACAGCAGGTGGCACCTCAAAGGGGGGCAACCCATCACACTAGGGACTGACCAAATCCAGTGGGCACAAGTCCACAAGGGGCTGGAAATTGAAGCTAGACAAATTCAGACTGGAAATGTACGTTTTTAACAGAGAAAGTAATAGACCATTGGAACAACTGAGCAAGGGGCATGGTGGGTGACCTTTTGTAACTCAAGATGGGACTTTTTAAAATGCTGTAGTTTAAACAGGAATTATTTGGGGGCAGGTCCCTGGCCTGTGTTATACAGGAGGTCACAGTGGTTCCGTCTGGCCTTAGAATCCATGCGTCATCTGGAGAAGGGCAGATGTGCATGTGGACAGGGCACTAGCTGACAGGTCAGAGGAGGGCTCTTGGTACCTGGTCATTGCCCTTCAGAAAGGAGTCTATGCATTCCAGGGCCTCTCTCTCCTTCCAGTTTGGCCCCTTAAAGCAGGCGGTGCTACATGGCCATCGTGAATCTGATCAAAGACAGAGCAGTGGTAATACCTGGGTCTGCCAAGCTGCAGTCTGGGTGACAGAGATCTTAGAGAAAACCCTTGCCCCCACTCCCGCCCCAGCAGGGGAGCAGCCCCGATGCACGGCAGGGTCTGGCACAGCGATCCCTGGCTTCCCCACCTCTTTGCTGCCCAGCCCAGCAAAGACCCAGTCGGAGCCCTGGTTCCCAGCGGCCACCCCACTTCCCCGCCCAGCATGCAGGCTCAGTCTGGGGATTTGGGGAGCGCCACACCTGGAAGGAGGGACGATGTCAGGCCATGAGGGGTGTCCCCACTCTCTGGCCCATTGCTGGAGGGGGCAGAGGGACTGGGAGTGAATCGGTCTGGTCCTTGCAGCAGGAGAGGGAACTGCTGCCCAGTCTGCATGGGATATGGGGACCCAGGGCCTGCCCGTTCTGCTTGTTCTCACTGCCTCTCCTGCCACCAACAGCCAGCCAGAGCCACTGGGTGTAACCTGGGCAGGCACTGGGCTCCCATCGTCAACACTCCCCCCAAATGCCCTGTGCTGCGACATGCGACAAAGGAGCCAACAGATGGGGCTGCAACATCAGGGAGCATCTTACGCTCTGGCCGGCGCCCTGCAATCCTAGGCTTTAACAACCCACCGTGCACCAAGCATCCCCTTCGACTGGTGGAAAACATCCTCCGACCCTGCAGCGTGACAGATCGGGGTGGGCGATTCAATCAGTCTCCACCTGATGCTTCTGCCGCTATGCCCCAATCAGCTTTAGTGGCTGCAGCTGCTGCCAGCAGGAGGGGCCATTCCCCCCTGCCTGGGTTTTCCTGTCTCTCCATCTCGTGGCAACCCAGAGCAGTACAAGGTCTATGGAGTCTTCTCCCCACAATGACACCCTAGTCTTGCCCCCCAACCCCCACAGGGGCCAAGCCCCACCCCAATGCAGGGCCATGGCCCCAGCCATTTTTGCAGCCCCCTCCGCCCACCCAGAAGGCGCCCACTCACCGGGATGGCGCGCACACTGCTGCTGCTGCCATACCCTCCTCTGTCGACTCTTCCCTGGGGGAGGTTTTGTCTCCTCCCAGGCGAGCCTGGGCTCTGGGCTGCCCTCCTCAGCCATCCTACAAGAAGCCAGGACAAGGCATTGCTTGTGAGTGACGAGAGGCGATGGCCCCGTTCAGCATCAGGGCCAGCCCAGTTATTTCTGTCCCACCAGCACCTACAGATGCCAGCTGAGTTCAGGGCCCTGTTGCACCAGGTGCTGCAGACAATCGCTGGGCTGGAGGGCTCAGACTCTAACTAGCCAAGGCAGCCAGCAAGGAAACAAGGGAAGGGATGTGCTCAAAGTCACCCAGGATTAGAACCCAGGTGTCTGAACTCCCAGGCCAGCAGCCCATCCCACAGGCCAAACGGCCTCCTCTGGGTCACTCCCACCTCTCCTTCTCCCGGTTCACAAGCTGCACAGCAGACAGGCTGGATCCAACCACTCAGGATTCTTCCTGCCCAATGAAATGACCCTGATCCCTTCCCCAAGGAATATTGGGGCCGTGGCAGTTCGCAGGTGGGCGAGGCCAGCGGGGTGGGGGAGGTGGGGCGGGCTCGTGAGCAGCAGGAGTTGCTCAGACACACCCGTGAAGGGGCAGGAGCAGAAGGCAGGAGAGCGGCAGGGAGGCTGGTACCTTCTCATCCAACCTCGGTGTGGCTGGCGATGCAATGGAAAAGCAGAGGCGGGCAATAGAAGATTCTCCTACCTGGAGTCAGGAGTGGGCAGAAGCTGGCGTGTATATGGGCCACCCACTTTCTGCTGCCGGTGGCGGAGCTGAAATGGCTGGCTCAGCTTTCCCAGCGGCACGTGCCAGCTCTCGCTCTGCCAGAGCCAAGCCTGGCAGTGAGGGGATGAGGCTGTGCCAGCCAACAGGGGGCGTGTCACAATGGGCAGGCGAGTCACAAGCCAGTCAATGTGTGACTGCCCAGCCATGGGCTGCCCCAGCCCAGACTAGTTCTGGCCTGGCCGGGGCTTTAGAGCCTCTCCTTCCCCACCGGGGTCATGGGAGGGACCTTCCGCTCCCCACAGTCACAGACTTTAGGCCGGAAGGGACCGCTGGGCTCATCTAGTCCCAGCTACTGCAGACCCCAGGCCAGAGCCCCTCCCCGCGTCCATACAGCTGGAGCCGGGGGGCGGGGTCTCCGGATCCCCGAGTGGGAGAATCAGTTCCATCCCGGTTCCTCCTCCTTGTGACAGCGCAGAACAGGGGTTCCCGAACGCTCCCCTCCCCCAGCTCCCAGCCCACGCGGGCGGCTCTTTGTCCTTGCCCAAGCTGCTGGGCGCCTTGGCCGTAGGATGTAAAATGGCCCCATCTCTGCTTCCCCTCCCACCGTGGCAACAACACAGAAACTGCTTTCATAGCACCCACCCCCCCGCCCAACTGAGCCTCAGGCCTTGCTAGCCGCTCAGTGCCATGGCAGCCCCAGGAGATGATTGCTGCAGGAGTCTCGGCCCAGGGGGAGGCAGTGACTCCTAGAAGCAGGGAGAGCAGCAGCACCATAGATCAGGGAGGTCTGGCAATGCCAGTGGCTGGCTGGGGTCTGACAGCCCAGTCAACCAGAGCAGAGTGTCAAAGGCCAAACCCCTCTCACCACCAGTTCTGTAGCTCCCCCTTGCTTTTGGTCTGTCTTAGGCACCATCCTGGCCCTCATCCTCGTGGCATCAGAGCACTGTCCAACCTCGATTGCATTTATTCTAACCTCCCCCTGCAGGGCAGGGCCTGGCTGCTACCTCCACTGAACAGACAGGGAACTGAAGCACAGAGGGAATAAGGGATTTGCCCGAGGCCACACAGAGCATCTGTGGCAGAGCTGGGAATTGACTATGGGTCTCCTGGGTCCCAGGCTGGCACCTTCTCTTCCAACCTCCTGCCCCCTTTGTCCCTGGTTCAGTGTGAGCTGTGAGAGCTCTCTGGGGCACAGGAGCTGGCTGGTGCCCAGATGGAACTACATTGCCTATTGCACATATCTCGCTTTTCCCAAACATTGAGTCTGCTGCTACAACCATACCAGGGCCCGCCAGGATCCTTGCAGCTGGTCAGTGCTAAGTTTTGAACTGTGCTAAGTAGGGAAGACAAAATAGATCTTCCATCACTAGCGCAGCTCTGTGTTACTGGGGACTCACTGCTGGCTCAACCCAACCAGCCCTCCTCACACGGAGCCTGAAAATCCTCCAGCCCTGCTGTTCTCCTTTGTATTTCGGCAGTGCCCAGAGGGCTCAGTCCCGGATCACGGCCCTGCAGTGCTAGACATTGTACACACACAGCCCGATTCCCCCCACGCTGGGTCTCCTGAATGGCTCCTGCCCGAAGGCGGGACGGCTCTATTCCTCACCCAATGTCTCCTGCTGGCAGAGATGCTCTGAGAGACGTCTACGCTCTGGGTCTCTGGGCTTCCCGGGCTGGGAGGCAAGCGTGGCTGTCTCCGGGCGGTTCTGCTGACTCTCCAGCAGCTGCACTTCCGGTGTCCTAATGCAGCCCTAGTCCTCTCCAGTGCTCAGGGGCACTGTCCTGGCATCGGACTGTCCTGGTAAATAGAACAATGGCTCCTGGCACCCTGAGAATTCCTGTTCCCCCGGCAACCTCAGTGCCATTTCCTATGGAAGTGATGGTGTCAGCAAAGGTGATGGAGGTGGTCAGGCCTAGTGGTTGGAGCTGGACTCAGGGGGCGGGGCAGAGCATGGGTGGAGCAAGGCTGGACGAGACCAGGGCTGGAGTAGGACTAGGAACAGGGCTGGAGCAGGCTCAGCCTGTTGCCTATGTCAGGCAGGAGCGAGTTCCTGGCCCTGGAGTGATGTTGAGCGGACTGAGCTGCTGCTGTGAGACTGATATACCTGCTCTGGGAGACACAAGGCCAGTTCCTGGCTTGTGGATTAGCTGAAGCCCAGCACAGGAGGGAATCAGCACCTTACAGATGGCTCCCGGGACGCTTGGCTCCCGGCCCTCTGGGTATTGACATGCCAGGTGCAGGGGGTGAGGTGCAGCGCCAGGGAGGAGATTGGGGAGGCAGGAGCACTGAGGTGGGGCTGAGCGGGCAGGTGCTGAGGAGTTGCGGCCGGCTGGCCAGCAGAGAGGAGCAGCAGCAGCTCGGCTCTGGAGGGCCCAGCTGCAGCTCCACACAGGGCGCTGCCAGAGCCTGGCAGGCGGCTGGCTGAAGTGGCACTTTGTGATCTGGCACGGGCGGGAGCTAGCTCCCCACATCTGAACGCTCCGCAGCGCCGGTGGATTCAGATCCAAACCAGGATCTGGCTCCAAATTCACAGCTGGCCCCTTCCCCCGATCTGGAGCAGCTCGCACCGTCTGGGGGTGAAAAGAAGAACAGGAGTACTTGTGGCACCTTAGAGACTAACAAATTTATTAGAGCATAAGCTTTCGTGGACTACAGCCCACTTCTTCGGATGCATATAGAATGGAACATATAATGAGGAGATATATATACACACATACAGAGAGCATAAACAGGTGGGAGTTGTCTTACCAACTCTGAGAGGCCAATTCATTAAGAGAAAAAAAAAAAAAAAACTTTTGAAGTTATAATCAAGCTAGCCGAGTACAGACAGTGTGATAAGAAGTGTGAGAGTACTTACAAGGGGAGATAGAGTCAACGTTTGTAATGGCTCAGCCATTCCCAGTCCTTATTCAAACCGGAGTTGATTGTGTCTAGTTTGCATATCAATTCTAGCTCTGCAGTCTCTCTTTGGAGTCTGTTTTTGAAGTTTTTCTGTTGTAATATAGCCACCCGCAGGTCTGTCACTGAATGACCAGACAGGTTAAAGTGTTCTCCCACTGGTTTTTGAGTATTTTGATTCCTGATGTCAGATTTGTGTCCATTAATTCTTTTGCGTAGAGACTTGGAATGGCTGAGCCATTACAAACGTTGACTCTATCTCCCCTTGTAAGTACTCTCACACTTCTTATCACACTGTCTGTACTCGGCTAGCTTGATTATCACTTCAAAAGTTTTTTTTTTTTTCTCTCTTAATTAATTGGCCTCTCAGAGTTGGTAAGACAACTCCCACCTGTTTATGCTCTCTGTATGTGTGTATATATATCTCCTCATTATATGTTCCATTCTATATGCATCCGAAGAAGTGGGCTGTAGTCCACGAAAGCTTATGCTCTAATAAATTTGTTAGTCTCTAAGGTGCCACAAGTACTCCTGTTCTTCTTTTTGCGGATACAGACTAACACGGCTGTTACTCTGAAACTCGTCTGGGGGTGGTTGATTTCACAAGAGAGGGGGCTTCCCACAGACTCTCCAACTCCCTCACTGTGACAAAGTGGGACTGTTCTTAATGTTTCCTCTGAATACTGTAGGGGTGCCTCAGCTTCCCCTATGCATTTCTTAAGTCTCTAGGTGTGGGGATAAAGGCCAGTGTGCATAAATGGCCAACACTCTGTCTCCTGGCTACTAATGGCCGGGCCCTTCCCCCCTGCAAGGGGATAGCTAAAGGTGTTGGAGAACAAAGATCAGGTGACCTCCTGGCCCGGGAAAGACACAAAGGCCAGAGAAAGGGGCTGGAGAGTTTCAGTTTGGAGCTGGCTGGGGACGAGGAGTGAAGTGCAGATGTGGGTGTCTGGCTCACTGCCCCCCAAAATGGACCCAGCTGAGGGGTCCTGTTCTCTGTACCTACAAGCTGTTTTAGACCATGTTTCTATCATCTAATAAACCTCTGTTTTACTGGCTGGCTAAGAGTCACGTCTGACTGCGAAGTGGGGGTGCAGGACTCTCTGGCTTCCCCAGGACCCCACCTGGGCGGACTCGCTGTGGGAAGTGCAAGGAGGGGCAGAGGATGCTGAATGCTCCAAGGTCAGACCCAGGAAGGTGAAAGCCCTTTGAGCTTCTGGCCCAGAAGACAGTCTGCTCACAGAGAGGAGACTTCACCAGAGTCCTGACTGGCTTCATAGGGAGCAGCTCCAGAGCATTGTCTGGGGACTCCATGACACACACCTCTCATGCTTCTTCCCATTTGCCTTTAATCACCCCCACATGGCCCATGTTGGCCACCAGCTACCTCCCTGTCTGGACCCTTACCTGGCCCCATCATGGCAGTGGCTGAGCACGCGGGTGTTGTTGTATTTAGCCTCTCAACCCCCCGCATGGAGCAGGGACCTGTTCTCCCTAGTTTGCTGAGGCCCAGAACGACAGGGACTCACCTGATCTCACACAGAAGACTTACAGCAGAGCTGGGAACTGAACACCGCTCTCCTGAATCCCAGCCCAATGCCTCATCTACCAGCCTGTGTCGCCTTCCCGTGCCCTGCCACCAGCCCCGCCAAACCCTCCTCCCTGTCTCCATTAGGGTGACCAGACGTCCCGATTTTATCGGGACAGTCCCGATTTTAGGGGACTTGTCCCGCGTCCCGACCTTACATTGGTCGGGACGCACTTTGTCCCGATATCGGGGGGACCGCGGCAAGCCGGCACTGCTCACGTCTTCTTCCGGGCCCTGGGGCAGTGCAGTTGAGTTTGTGCTGGGCTGGCCGGCCGGCAGACGCCTGCAGAGTGCTGCAGCCCCACTCCCCAGGCACGCACAAAGGCAGGGGCGGGGCTTGTAGGCACAAGCAAGCGAGCCCCCCCGCCCCTCAACCTGACCTGTGCCGGAGCTACGCAGACAGGAGCCAGAGGGACGCTCCCTCCTCCCCCTGCTGCCAGCCCTGTGAACATGGCTGCAGCACGGCCCCGCTTCTCCCTCCTGCTCCTCGCCCTAGTTGCCCTGCTCCTGCCCGCACAGTGGCCCCTCTGCTTGGCCGCCAAGCATCCGGACCGGTGCTTCGCCGAGTGCAAGCGCTGCACCGACCCAGAGTGCAGCAGTAAGTGGGTGCGGGGTGCTGGGGTCCCCGGACAGGACCTGCCTGCTGGATCCTGAGGCTAGCACTGCGGGGGGGGGCTGTGCCAGACAGGCTCTGGGAGGGAGGACTGGGGGGGTCCGATGCTGCTCTGGGTAGCCCGTGCGGGATGGGGTGATGATGCTGCAGGGACAGGAGACCCATGGGGAGGCCGGGGTGGAGGCAGTGCTCTCGGGGCCGGCCCTCGGGCAGGGCCATGGGGCCGCACTTGTGGGCACCGCGATCCGGCCATGAACCGGACGTTTTTCCGTCCCTTTAAAGGGCCAGTAGCCCAGCGTCCTGTCGGGCGGGTTCTCCCACACGTCCCGGTCCAGCCCCAGTGCGGGGTGTGAGGGGAGGCGTGTGTTTGGTCCCAGCCCCATCTGCAGCGTTGGTACGTTCCAAGCGGAGCGGGAGGGGAGGCAGTTGGCCGAGAGCGGGTGGAGGGAGGGGGCTGGGGGACGTGGCCTGAGCGCACCCTCTGGTGCTGGGGGGGAGGGGGGTTTCAGGCGCGCACAGGGGAGGGGCTTTTTCCCCCCCCCCCCCCCGCGTCCTGATTTTTCACTTCTGTCATCTGGTCACCCTAGTCTCCGTCCCCTCCGGGCTGGACTGGTGTGACCCCGTCTGTCTGGCCATCACAGACTCCCTCCTGTGCGCATGCCGCTGCCCACTTCCTCACTGGCACCAGGCTAGACAGCCGGCACCGGGGCACTTGGTAGACGTGCGCCGCCCAGCCAGGAGCTCGGGGAAGGCTCGGTGTGGCTGGCGATGCAATGGAAAAGCAGAGGCGGGCAATAGAAGATTCTCCTACCTGGAGTCAGGAGTGGACAGAAGCTGGCGTGTATATGGGCCACCCACTTTCTGCTGCCGGTGGCGGAGCTGAAACGGCTGGATCAGCTTTCCCAGCGGCACGTGCCAGCTCTCGCTCTGCCAGAGCCAAGCCTGGCAGTGAGGGGATGAGGCTTTGGCAGCCAGCAGGGGGCGTGTCACAATGGGCAGGCGAGTCACAAGCCAGCCAATGTGTGACTGCCCAGCCATGGGATGCCCCAGCCCAGATTAGTTTTGGCCTGGCCAGGGCTTTAGAGCCTGTCCTTCCCCACCGGGGTCATGGGAGGGACCTGTGATGGGTTGGATCACAGAAACCCCCCGGGAGCTGCCACCTGATGTGCCAAGGCTACCTCTGCTCCTGTTTTCCCTGCCAGCTTGGGGCCCCAGCACCCTGTCTTGCTGAGCCAGACACTCCCGTCTGCTCCAACACAGACCCAGGGTCTGAATTACTTGCCCCAATGCTGCAGGTTTACCTGAAAACAGCTCACAGAAGTGTGCTGGTCTTTAGCACTCAGATGCCCAACCCCCATGGGGTCTAAACCCAAATAAATCCGTTTTACCCTGTATAAAGCGAATGCAGGGTAAACTTATACATTGTTCACCCTCTATAACACTGATAGAGAGATATGCACAGTTGTTTGCTCCCCCAGGTATTAATACATACTCTGAGTAAATTAATAAGTAAAAAGTGATTTTATTAAATACAGAAAATAGGATTTAAGTGGTTCCAAGTAGAAACAGATAGAATAAAGTAAGTCACCAAGCAAAATAACATAAAATGCACAAATCTATGTCTAATCAAACTAAATACAGATAATCTCACCCTCAGAGATGCTTCAGTAAGTTTTTTCCCCAGACTGGACACCTTCCAGGCCTGGGCACAATTCTTTCCCCTGGTACAGCTCTTGTTGCAGCTCAGGTGATAGCTAGGGGATTCTTCATGATGGCTGTCTCCTCTCTTCCACCCCCTTATACAACTTTTGCATAAGGCGGGAATCCTTTTGTCCCTCTCTGAGTTCCCACCCCCTCCTTCTCAAGGGAAAGACACCAGGTTAAAGATGGATTCCAGTTCAAGGGACATGATCACATGTCACTGCAAGACTTCATTACCCACTTGCCAGTACACAGGTATAAAGGAAGACTTACAGGTAAAACACAGCCATTTGCAGACAATGGTCCTAGTTAATGGGAGGTTTCAGAGTAGCAGCCGTGTTAGTCTGTATCCACAAAAAGAACAGGAGTACTTGTGGCACCTTAGAGACTAACAAATTTATTAGAGCATAAGCTTTCGTGGACTACAGCCCACTTCTTCGGATACATACCAAAGAAGTGGGCTGTAGTCCACGAAAGCTTATGCTCTAATAAATTTGTTAGTCTCTAAGGTGCCACAAGTACTCCTGTTCTTCTAGTTAATGGGAGTCATCAAGATGCCAAATCACCATTAATGGTCCACACTTTGCATAATTACAATAGGCCCTCAGAGCTATATTTCATATTTCTAGTTTCAGATACAAGAGTGGTACATTTATACAAATCGGATGATCACACTCGGTAGACAATAAGCTTTGTAATGATACCTTACAAGAGACCTTTTGCACGAAGCATATCTCAGTTACATTATATTCACTTATTCAATGTTTATAAAACCATACAGACTGCACAACGTCACACCACCGCCCAGGCCGGCGCTGGGAGGCCACCTGTGAGATTCAGCTCCCTGCCCAGTCCAAGGCTCCAGCCCTGCCCTGTGATGCTGAGCCAGGGCAGCAGGCAGGAAGGCCGAGTGCTGTAGACAACAGGCTGCCGAGCTGGGCCCCATCCCTCAGCAGGCTGGGATAGGGCTGGCCCTGCCCATGCCCTACTGTCCAACCTTGTTCCTAGCCCACCCCAGTGGGCCCTGTGGGCTGGCCCCAGCCTCCATGACTCAATGTACCCGCCGCTGGGGCTCCCCTACATTCCAGATTCAGCAACTGCCCTGGAATTCAGCAGCCGTTCGCCTCTCCTGAGCTCCACCCCAGGCCTCCTGGCTCTCCCCTCGGGCTGCCCTCCATCCGCCCTCTGCTCCGGGCCAGTCACCCGCTTGTCGCCATCCTCCCCCCAGCCCTTCGGCCAAGCCTACACAGTGTAGTTAGCGCCTAACAATTCTCTTCCTCACTCAGCTCCTCCATCACCTGGCTCTTTCTCTGCACCTCCTCCTGTGGCGTTCTGCTGCTGAAGGGCCTAGACCGGCAGAGGGGCATCCAGAGGACGGGCTGAGGCCTGAGGAGCCAAGTTCTCCCCAGCAGCGCGGCAGGGTGCCCGGCTCCCCCGCGGCACAGCTCCCGTTAGGGCTAACCCTGCAGAGACATGTTGGCAGCTGGGAGAGAGAAAAGCTGTTTGCTTTGCTGCTCTGCCAGCAGCTCAATTTCCTGGGAGGATGAAAGCCCTCAGCCAGCTCCCACGCCCAGTGCAGGCTGGTGAGACCCAGACAGTGCTAGGGGCTGGCGGGGAGGGGAGCGGAGACAAGGAAGGGGAGAGAAAGGGAGCGAATGAAGGGAGGGGTGGAAGGGCAGAGGGGGGAGGTGAGGCAAGCAGAGTGCTGGGGGGGGGGGGACACAGAAGGGGGGAAGGGAGGGGTCGGGGTTCCCGGGAATGATGTGCAGACAAAAGCTCCACCCAGGAATCTGCTGCTGCTGCCTAGCCAATAGCTGGGAGATCCGCTGTGCAGGGGTGGGGTGTGCAGTGGCAAGGGGCAATTCAGCGGGATGGGGTGTGCAGTGGGCAGAGGGGGGCTGTGCAGTGAGATGGGGTGTAGCAGACAAGGGGGCTGCGGAACGGTAGAGGGGGCTGTGCAGTGAGATGGGGTGTAGCAGGCGGGAGGGGCTGTGCAGTGAGGGGGTGTAGCAGGCGGGAGGGGCTGTGCAGTGAGATGGGGTGTAACGGGCAGGGGGCTGTGCAGTGAGGGGTGTAGTAGGTGGTGGGATCTGCCGTGAGCTGCGGTGTAGCAGGTGGGAGGAGCTGTGCAGTGAGATGGGGTGTAGCAGGCGGGAGGGGCTGTGCAGTGAGGGGGTGTAGCAGGCGGGAGGGGCTGTGCAGTGAGATGGGGTGTAACGGGCAGGGGGCTGTGCAGTGAGGGGTGTAGTAGGTGGTGGGATCTGCCGTGAGCTGCGGTGTAGCAGGTGGGAGGAGCTGTGCAGTGGGCAGAGGGGGGCTGTGCAGTGAGGGGATGTAGCAGGCAGGAGATGCTGTGCAGTGGCAGAGGGGGCTGTGCAGTGAGGGAGTGTAGCAGGTGAGAGGGGCTGTGCAGTGAGATGGGGTGTAGTAGGCGGGGGGCTGTGCAGTGAGGGGGTGTAAGGGTTTTTTTTTGTTTTTGTTTTGCTCTGTTTAAGAGCCGGGCTGCCCGAGCGCTACCGGCTTCGGGCAGCCCCCGTGCCTCCGGACCCTGCGCCCCTGGAGCCCGGGAGGGGAAGTGCCCGGCTGGGGGCGCAGGGTCCGGAGGCATAGGGGCTGCCCAAAGCCCGAGCGCTACAGGCTTCACGGTTTGCCGGGCAGCCTCCAGACCCTGCGCCCCCGGCTGGGCGCTTCCCCTCCCGGGCTCCAGCTGTGCTGGGGAAGCGCCGGCCGGGGGCGCAGGGTCTGGGGGCTGCCCGGCAAACCCTGAAGCTGGTAGCACTGGGGCAGCCCTTTCCCCATGGCTGGGAGTGGGAGGGAGGAGGGGGCGGAGTTAGGGCAGGGAAGGGGCGGAGTTGGATGGGGCTAGGGGTGGGAAACGGGCGGGATCAGGGCCCGTGGAGGGTCCTCTTTTTTTATTTATTAGATATGGTAACCCTATCTTCAGCCCAACCAACAAGTAGGTGCTGCTTCTCCTCCCATCTGTCAGAAACCCAGCAGTGATCAGCGAGAATAGAACCTGGAACCTCCCGACTGAGCTACAAAGTAACACCTTTAACTGTAATGGGCTGTTACAGCCTCTGGAGCCAGCTGGGCCCACACGCTGTCCCAGGGTCGAAGCATGCCGGGCACACAGAATGAGGGGTGCCACCCCCGAGACTCACGCAGGGATCTCCCCAGCTGCACCACTCCCCAAGCTCTAACCTGGGCTGTCACTCAGCCCCTTGGAGCTGACAATGCTTTGACTGCCTGCCTCCCCTCTCTCCCTTCCCCGGGATCCGAGTGCTGTGCCACCGAATCGTCAACGCCACCTGGTTCACCAACTTCATCCTGCTCTTCATCCTGCTCAGCAGCGTCTCCCTGGCGGCCGAGGATCCCATCCGGCCTGTGTCCTTCAGGAACAAGGTTCCCAGGATGGGCTGTTAGGGAAAGCAGTTTGAGCCACCAGAAATGTGCAGCTTCAGGGGAGCTGCTTGCCAGTCTATCGCCTTGTGCCCAAGGAGAGTTTAGTGCAGGGGATGAGGAATCAGGAGTCCTTGGTTCTTTTCCTGGCTCTGGAAGGAAAACCTGTTCCAGAGCTGCAGCAGGGGATTCTGGGTTCTCATTCCTGGCTGGCACTAACTTTACTTTGTGGCCCTGGGCCAGTCACTTCCTCTCTGTGCCTCACCATCCCAGTCTGTAGCAGAGGGATAATAAAGCTGCCCTGTGAGGTTACATTCGTTCCCCGCTGGGATCTGCTCGGCCCCTGTGGTGCAGGGAGCGGTAGAGATTCCCACAGAGAAGTCCATTGCTCTGTGAAGCACTCGGAGACCCCACAAGTGTGGATGGAGTTATTCATCAGAACTCCACGGCTGGAGGTGGGCCATTGGGCAGTTGCAGAGGTGGCACCAAGCATTCGTGCTGTCAGGCGCTCGTCTGGCTGGTTCTTGCTCACGTGCTCAGGGTCCAACCGATCACCATATTTGGGGTCATGAAGGAGTTTCCCCCCAGGTCACACCGGCTGGCATCTTGGGGCTGGCTGGTTTTGCCTTCCTCTGGGGCACAGATCACTTGCAAGGACCCGCTGGGTATGTCTCAATAAAACAAATCCCTGCCATTGCAGGGGCCTGAGCCATTGGTGGGCCCCTCAATCACTGGACTGCTGGCTTAGGTTTCCGTGGAAAGCTCAGCAGCGTGGGGCACACAGCTGAGGTAAAATGGGACTGCTCTAAAAAACTGGAATCAGGACTCCTGGCTTCTGCCCCTAGCACTGCCACTAACTGCCTGTGTGATCACTGGCAAGTCACTTAACATCACTCTGTCAAGTATCAGGGGGTAGCCGTGTTAGTCTGTATCTACAAAAACAACAAGGAGTCTGGTGCATCCGAAGAAGTGAGGTTTTAACTCACGAAAGCTGATGCCCAAATAAATCTGTTAGTCTTTAAGGTGCCACCAGACTCCTTGTTGTTAACATCACTCTGTGCCTCAGATTCCCCACCTTTAAATTGTCTTGGATTGTAATACTGTGAATGTACAGAGCCTTTCATCTGAGGACCCCAAAGCACTGTCACTAACCTCGTTTTACACACAGGGAAACTGAGGCCCAGAGAGGGGAAATTACTTGCCCAAGGTCACCCAGCTAGATGCTTACAGAGCTGGGAAAAGAACCCAGGGATCCTGACACCTTAGGCCATGGTCGTTTCCCAGAACCAGGAATTGAACCCAGGAGTCCTGACCCTAAATCGCCAGCATTAACCACTAGAACACTGACTGGCGAGGCCACATCTGGAGTACTGTGTCCAGTTTTGGGCCTCCCACTACAAAAGGGATGTGGACAAATTGGAGAGAGTCCAGCGGAGGGCAATGAAAATGATCAGGGGGTTGGGGCACATGACTTACAAGGAGAGGCTGAGGGAACTGGGATTATTTAGTCTGCAGAAGAAAAGAGTGAGAGGGGATTTGATAGCAGCCTTCAACTACCTAAACAGGGGTTCCAAAGAGGATGAAGCTCGGCTGTTCTCAGTGATGGCAGATGACAGAACAAGGAGTAATGGTCTCAAGTTGCAGTGAGGGAGGTCTAGGTTGGATATTAGGAAAAACGATTTCACTAGGAGGGTGGTGAAGCACTGGAATGGGTTACCTAGGGAGGTGGTGGAATCTCCATCCTTAGTGGTTTTTAAGCTCCGTCTTGACAAAGCCCTGTCTGGGATGATTTAGTTGGGGTTGTTCCTGCTCTGAGCAGGGGGTTGGATTTGATGACCTCCTGAGGTCCCTTCCAACCCTAATCTTCTATGATTCTATGAACACTCTCCCCTCCCAAAGATGGGAACAGTAGCTAGGAATCCTGGCTCCTGGGCTCTAACCCTTGGACTGCTGTGCTCTGCTAAGGATAATCCTTTTCTGACTGCTGTGGGGACTGGGAGGCTTAATTCATTAGTGTCGTAAAGATGCTGGCGCGAAAGAAGCAGTCACAGTGCAAAGCATGTATGTATTATTGTGGTATTTATTATTAGCACCAGGTGTGCAGTTTCCATTCAGCGGGGCAGTGTGCCGTCTGTCTGCCAAAGCTCCTGGTTGTAGGCCGTTCAAATAACATCTGGTCTCCCGAGTTACCAAAACCTCTCCCTGATTTTTATCTTCAGGTTCTGGGATATTTTGACATCGGCTTCACCTCCGTGTTCACAGTTGAAATAGTCCTGAAGGTGAGTCACACCCCATCTTTCTGGAGCCAGTGCATAATGGGGTGATGCCAGCGGTGAGGGGAGCCGCTGATCGGGGCAGAGCAGAGGCAGGCGTCAGCAGTGGCTGCAGTGAATGGGGAATCTTTGATTGAGGCTGCTGCTGCACACAGACAGCACTGGGGGTTCGCTGGCCAGCCTGTGCCACTTACTGTCACCACTAGGGCGGCCTCCTCCGTACAGCGAGTCAGAACATTTGCCTCAAACGTTTTTCGTTAGTTTCTCCAAAACTGAAATTTGTCATGAAATTGTGTTGATTCTGACAAAAATTCCTGCCAAAAAAAAACCACGTTTGGAAATGTTCAAAATGTTGTTTAGAATTTGATGTCCTTTCTTTTTTCATGTTTACATTATTTCATACCATGGCAGGAGTAACACTGCACTAGGTTTCCATCAATACGAACTACCAACTGCCATTAATGTACACCCATAATATGCCCTATTACTGTGACATGTCATAATATAATAGAAATTAGGGCTGTCAATTAATCGCAGTTAACTCATGCGATTAAATAAAAAATCACGATTAGTCGCAGTTTTAATCGCACTGTTAATCGATAGAATGCCACTTGAAATTTGTTAAATATTTGTGGATGTTTTTCTACATTTTCAAATATATTGATTTCAATGACAACACAGAATACAAAGTGTACAGTGCTCACTTTATATTATTTTTGATTACAGATATTTGCACTGTAAAAATGATAAATAAAAGAAATAGTATTTTTCAGTTCACCTCATACAAGTACTGGAGTGCAATCTCTTTATTGTGAAAATGCAACTTACAAATGTAGATTTTTTTGGTTCCATAATTGCATTCAAAAACAAAACAATGCAAAACTTTAGAGCAGGGGTGGCCAGCCTGTGGCTCCGGAGCCACATGCAGCTCTTCAGAAGTTAACATGCGGCTCCTTGTATAGGCACCGACTCTGGGGCTGGAGCTACAGGCGCCAACTTTCCAATGTGCCGGGGGGGATGTGCTCACTGCTCAACCCCTGGCTCTGCCACAGGCCCTGCCCCCACTCCACTCCTTCCCTGAGCCTGCCGTGTCCTCATTCCTCCCCCACCCCAGAGCCTCCTGCACACCACAAAACAGCTGATTGGGAGGTGTGGGGAGGGAGGGGGAGGTGCTGATCGGCGGGGCTGCTGGTGGGCAGGGGATGGCGGGGAGCTGATGGGGGGCTGCTGACATATTACTGTGGCTCTTTGGCAATGTACATTGGTAAATTCTGGCTCCTTCTCAGGCTCAGGTTGGCCACCCTTGCTTTAGAGCAGTGGCTCTCAAACCTTTTTTACTGGTGACCCCTTTCGCATAGGAAGCTCCTGAGTGCGACCCCCATTATAAATTAAGAACACTTTTTTATATATTTAACACCATTCTAAATGCTGGAGGCAAAGCGGGGTTTGGGAGAGGTTGACAGCTCTCAACCCCCCATGTAATAACCTTGTGACCCCCTGAGAGGTCCCAAACACCAGTTTGAGAACCCCTGCTTTAGAGCCTACAAGTCCACTCAATCCTACTTCTTGTTCAGCCAATCACTCAGACAAAAAAGGTTTCAAAGTAGCAGCCGTGTTAGTCTGTATCTGCAAAAAGAACAGGAGTACTTGTGGCACCTTAGAGACTAACAAATTTATTTCAGCATAAGCTTCTTCGGATGCATAGAATGGAACACACAGACAGAAGTTATTTATACATACAGAGAAGGTGAAAAGGTGGAAGAACGCATACCAACTGTAAGAGGCCAATCGATTGAGATGAGCTATCAGCAGCAGAAGAAAAAAACCCTTTGAAGTGATAATTGAGATGACCCATAGAAGGTGTGAGGAGAACTTAACATGGGGAAAAAAATTCAATTAGTGTAATGACCCAACCGTTCCCAGTCTCTAAAGTTTGTTTACATTGACGGGAGATACTGCTGCCTGCTTCTTATTTACAATGTCACCAGAAAGTGAGAACCGGCGTTCACATGGCACTTTTGTAGCTGGCATTACAAAGTATTTACATGCCAGCTATGCTAAATATTCGTATGCCCCTTCATGCTTCTGCCACCATTCCAGAGGACAGGCTTCCATGCTGATGACACTTGTTAAAAAAATAATGCATTAATAAAATTTGTGACTGAACTCCTTGGGGGAGAACTGTATGTCTCTGGCTCTGTTTTACCCGCATTCTGCCATATATCATATTATAGCAGTCTCAGATGCACATGTTGTTCATTTTAAGAACACTTTTGCTGCAGATTTGACAAAACGCAAAGAAGGTACCATATGAGATTTCGAAAGATAGCTACAGCACTCAACTCAAGGTTTAAGAATCTGAAGTGCCTTCCAAAATCTGAGAGGGACAAGGTGTGGAACATGCTTTCGGAAGTCTTAAAAGTGCAATATTCTGATGCAAAAACTACAGAACCCGAACCACCAAAAAAGAAAATCAACCTTCTGCTAGTGGCATCTGACTCAGATTATGAAAATGAACATGCGGCGGTCCACTCTGCTTTGGATTGTTATCAGTCAGAACCCATCGTCAGCATGGACGCATGTCCTCTGGAATGGTGGATGAAGCATGAAGGGACATACGAATCTTTAGCGCATCTGGCATGTAAATAACTAGTGATGCCGGCTACAACAGTGCCATGAGAACACCTGTTCTCACTTTCAGGTGAGATTGTAAATAAGAAGCGGGCAGCATTAGCTCCTGCAAATGTAAACAAACTTGTTTGTCTGAGTGATTGGCTGAACAAGAAATAGGACTGAGTGGACTTGTAGGCTCTAAAGTTTTACATTGTTTTATTTTTGAATGCAGTTATTTTTTGTACATAATTCTACATTTTTAAGTTCAACTTTCATGATAAAGAGATTGCACTACAGTACTTGTATTGGGTGAATTGAAAAATACTATTTCATTTGTTTTTTACAGTGCAAGTATTTGTAATCAAAAATAAATATAAAGTGAGCAGTGTGCACTTTGTATTCTGTGTTGTAATTGAAATCAATATATTTGAAAATGTAGAAAACACCCAAAAATATTTAAAGAAATGGTATTCTATTATTGTTTAACAGCAAGATTAATCAATATTATTTTTTTTAATCGCTTGACAGCCCTAGCAGAAATATTATTTTAATATAGTTTATTTTAAAACTCTTTAAGGGCAGCTGCCACTTAGCATGGATTGAAACAGCTTCGCTTTTCTTTTAGATCAAAATGTCTCCTGTTTGTGTTGTAATGAAATAGTTTGACACTGGAGTTACAAGGCAAACAGCAGACGTTTTGACCTAGAAGAGAAGATGTTTCAATCAGTGCTAAGTAGCAGCTGCCCTTAACTGTTTTTAAAATGCACAGATTAATCCATTCCAAGGCTAGAAGGCACCATTACGATCACCTGGTTTGACCTACTATGTGACACAGACCATAGAACGTAGAGAATGCCTTTAGAAAAACATCCCCTCTTGATTTAAAAATTGTCAGTGCTGGAGTCTCCACCACGTCCCTGGGTAAATTGCTCCTATGATTAATTACCCTCACTGTAAACAATTTACACCTTCTTTCCAGTCTGAATTTGTCTAGTTTCAACTTCCAGCCATGGGACTATATTATGCCTTTCTCTGCTAGACTGAAGCACCCGTTATTAAATATTTAAAATAAAATCAATAGAATCATTAAATGATTGTCATTTTACGACACCAGTAGTAGTAGTGTATGCCACAGACATGTCATTAAATAATAGAAAAATAAAAATATTAAACAAACAAACAAAAAGAAATAAAATAAAATAAAACAAAACAAAATTTCAAAGTGTTCCAGAACCAACATTTTTCAAAACTTCCATTTCATGGGATATTTTGAAAATATTTTTTTTGTTCCAATCAGGACCAAAACCAAATGACGATGTGTCGAAATTTCCCCCGAAACAGAAATGCCGAGTTTTGACCAGCTCTGCTCCTGAGTCCCACCCTAGACGGACCAGTCAGAGAAGGCCCTGCGGGCCGTGCTCTACTGTGGCCGGTTGGGCGCCCAGGGAAGCATTTGTTTAGTGGCTGTCAGCCCAGTTCCTAGGCCACAGGTGTCTGCGTGAGAAAAGCACCATCACAATTGGCAGCTGGGCCAAGAATGGGCTGTGGAGAATGAACTCCCTGGAGAGACTCCTGTGGGGTGGGGCTGAGGCTCGCTGGCTCCCACGGTGGGAAGCGCCTGGAAGTGCTGCCTTTGGGGAGCTCTGTCAAACTGGATTGCAATCCCCTCCTAGAACACATGACAGCCTGGCCCCGCCAGAGCATGCTCCCGGCCTGTCCTTCTGGCCCTGCCGCTCCGCACCCCCCGGCCTGTCCCTGCAGCACACTGCCAGCCTGCCCCCCAGCGCGCCCCCTCCCGCTCTGCACCCCCCAGCCTGCCCCCTGCAGCACACCACCAGCAGGCCCTACCAGCGCGCCCCCTCCCGCTCTGCACCCCCCAGCCTGCCCCCTGGAGCACACCGCCAGCCGGCCCCCCCCAGCACGCCCCTTCCCGCTCCGCACCTCCCAGCCTGCCCCCCCAAGCATTCCCTCCAGACTGCCCCCTCCGCCCCTGCTGCTCTGCACCCCCCGGCCTGCCCTCCAAGCATGTCCCCCAGCCTGCCCCCTCCAGCATGCCCGCTCCTCGCCTGCCTGTCCCCCCAGTCTGCCCCCTCCTGTCCCTGGCAGGTACAGCTCCCCTGCCCATGTTGGAGGGGCACAGGTGTTGGCTCTCCCCCGATGCATCGCTGCAGGCCGGTTTGGCTCCTGACGGCGTGTGAGGAGCTGATTTGTCTGGCCAGACCCCAAGCTGGCTGAGTCACCCTGTCTCCCCCCGCCCTCCTCAGGTCCAACGCCATCTCCGTGGTGAAAATCCTGAGGGTGCTGAGAGTCCTGCGGCCGCTGCGGGCCATTAACAGAGCGAAGGGGCTGAAGGTGAGAGCAAGGTGGGGACAAGGGCCCTCCATAGGGGGTGGACACGGCCCCCCTCAGATCTGCCACAGGAATCTAGGACCTGCCAGATCATGGGCCATCTGAGCAGGATGCCAGGACTGCACGTCCCAGGGCTCAGGCCACCTGATTTCACTCTTACCCAGGTGTTTTGTTAGGTGTCTGTGGGCAGCTGGGAGGTAACCCATTGGTTTTGTATTAGGTCCCCTGGCTCCATCTGGAACAGCCGCTTCCCTTGCACACCAGTGTGGTGCCGGGTCCCCCATCCGTGTCTGGGACGGCCGTGTCCCCTGCACACCGGTGTGGTGCTGTGTCCCCAGTCTGTGTCTGGGATGGCCCCTTCCCCTACACAGGGGCATGGTCGATACCCACAGCAGGTCGTGGTGCTGCAGGCCTGGCCCATCTCTGCATTGGCCTCTCTCTCTCTCTAGCACGTAGTCCAGTGCGTGTTCGTGGCCATCAAGACCATCGGCAACATTGTGATTGTCACCACCCTGCTGCAGTTCATGTTGGCCTGCATCGGGGTGCAGCTCTTCAAGGTGAGAGCCCCTCCCGGCCAGAACCCAGTGCTGGTCTCACCCAACCCACCCTGTCCTGGGGAGAGCTGGGGTGGAGCTGAGCTCAGGGAAGCGCCAGGAAGTGGCTCCTCTTCGTTTCTTTTAAGAGAGGGGATTCTCCCATGTCAGAAATTCAGAGGGAGGCCGAGGACCATCCCCGGCCATCCCCTTGGGGGTACCAGCACGCTGCAGGCAGAACAGGGCAGTGTATGCATAATCTGTGCCCACGCAAGGCAGCCCCATGGCCCAGTGGGAGTCAGCCAATTTGGGGGTCTCTTGCCAGCTTTGGTGCTGACCAGCCAGGTAGCCTTGGGCCAGTCCCTTCCCCACCTGTGACTCGGTTTCCCCCGCCCGCTCCAGCTCCCCACCGTGTTGCAGGATCACAGGTGTGTCCTCCTGACCACCCGTGGCACTGCAGGCCGGTCTGCGCTTGCGCTGTTGTGCGAATGGATGAGGTTGACGTGACTCTTTGGCTAGAAGTGCTACGGGTTGCTGCAGCAGTGGTCTGGCCTTCGGGCCTTGCAGGGCTCCTAGGGGTTGTCAGTGCTGCTGAGTGCGCAGGGAGAGTTGAGGGCTGGCACATCTGGCTGGGCTCTAAGCACCTCTAAGGAAAGGCCCAGCTGGGGTAGGGCCCAGACGCTCACGGCTGGCACTAACCAGCCCCTTTCAGGCTGGAATGGGCCGTGGAGACGCTGCCCCCTGGGTCGGGGCCAAGCCGTGGGGTCATGTCAGGATGTACTGCAGTTGCCAGCAGCTGCCCTTGTCCTTGCTCCCCAGGTCTATCAGTCAGGCTCCCTGCGGTTCACAGTACAATCCCTGATTCTTCTGCTCTCTGCTTAAACCTAGGGGAAGTTTAGCAGCTGTACGGATCCGGCCAAGATGACAGAAGAGGAATGCAGGTAGGAGCCCCCTGTCATCACTGCATGTACCTCGCAGCCAGAGCGCAGGGACCGGGGGTGTCATTGCCTGAGGGGGGACTGGTGGGGAAGGCGAGGAACCAGTCCTGGTTTGTTGTCTCTTGTGCTCACAGCCTGTTCCCGGGACCCTGCTGAGCAGAGGAGCCCAGGCGTGGGTCTCTATGCAGAGCAAAGCCTGCAGCACAGGGCAGTTTGCTCTAGGGGGCAGGGAGCCGAGGGGAGTGTTGAATGGCCAGGACCAAGGAGGAGTTGGGCTCGTAAGCCAGAGGAAGGCCAGGCCAATGGTTAAGGCACTAGCAGGGTTGCCAGGTGTCCGGGTTTTGACCGGAACACCTGGTCGAAAAGGGACCCTGGTGGCTCCGGTCAGCACCACTGACCAGGCCATTAAAAGTCCGGTCAGCGGCACAGCAGGGATAAGTCAGCCGCGGCTTCTGGAAGCAGGAGCATGTCCCCCCTGTGGCTCCTATGTGTAGGGGCAGCCAGGGGGCTCCGTACGCTGTTCCCGCCCCAAGTGCCAGCTCTGCAGCTCCCATTGGTCAGAAACTACAGCCAATGGGAGCTGCAGGGGGGGTGCCTGCGGACAGGGCAGCACGCAGAGCCACCTGGCCGCACCTCCACGTAGGAGCCAGAGGGAGGACAAGCCACTGCTTCCGGGAGCTGCTTGAGGTAACCGCCGCCCAGAACCTTCACCCCTGACCCCCTCCCACGCCCCAACCCCCTGCCCCAGCCCTGATCCCCCTCACGCCTTTGGCTCAGAGCACACTCCTGCACCCCAAACCCCTCATCCCCAGCCCCACCCCAGAGACTGCACCTCCACCCCCAAACCCCCTGCCCCAGCCCAGAGCTCCCTCATTTCTGGCCCCCTTCCAGAACACACACCCCCAGCCCAGAGCCCGTACCCCCTCCCACCCCCCAGCCCCCTGCCTCAGCCCGGAACCCCCTCCCATACTTCGTACCCCTCGTCTCCATCCCCCAGCCCGGAGCCCCTCCAACACCTCAAACCCCTCATTTTTGGCCCCACCCCAGAACCCGCATTCCCAGCCGGAGCCCTCACCCCCTCACGCATCCCAACCCCCTGCCCCAGCCTGGTGGAAATGAGGGAGTGAGTGAGAGTGGGGAGAGCGAGTGACAGAGGGAGTGAGCAGGGAGCGGGGCCTGGGAGGCAGGCAGGGCTGTTCAGTTTTGTGTGAGTAGAAAGTTGGCAACCCTAAGCCTGGGACTGTCTTGTGTTTTATGGAACGACCTGGGAAAGCTCTTTCAGGCCTTCTTCACTCATCATCAAAAGCAGGAGTAGAAGATGGCAGCCCCCAGGCATGGGTGGTGGGTATAAGAGCCAGAGGGGGCTAAGCCTCCCCAAACAGACGGCCTGCCGCCTTTGGAGCGCACCGCTGCCAAAAGGGTGGGCACCCTGGCTGTGGTCCTGCCCGCACTCCACTTGAGTTCCCGCTCCCACTCGTCCTCTTCCTGTCCCCAGTCTGCTTGCAGGGGAGCCTTGCAGGAGGGGGTGAAGAGACACACGCATGCACGAGGGGTGAGCGGCCGGAAGCCGGCGGGCAGGCAGGGGAACCCCAGGGGAGGGGCTGAAGAGGCGCAGGCGGGGATGAGTGGGGCAGGAGCTGGAGCAGGGGCGGGGCCATAATCTGGGCACACGCAGCCTCCCCAAATGGAGGAGTCACGTGCCGCCCATATCCCCAGGTGTTATGTCACCTTTGCAGGTCCCCTTTCAGACACGCTAGTGGGTGAAGTACGTGTCTGGGTGTATAGGGGGCTCCCCTGGGGCATGAGTCTCCCTGGCTGTGGAAGGGCAGAGCTCATCCCGGACGGCAGGATTTGCCAGGCATGTGGTGGGATTTGCCAAGCTGCTCCAGCCTGTAGATCCAGGCTGCCACCTGATCCCAGGTACTCTGGGGAGAGGCACCAAGGGTGGATCTTGGTGAGGCTGCTGGGCAGGTTGTAGACGGGTTGTAGCCCTGGCATCCACATGTGATCATTCCTCAGCACACCCTGATTGCATGACTGCCGATTCCTGTTATTGTCAGAACTAGCATACTCGGCCATGGTGCTTGTCGTGACCAGCACTGGCCTCTGGCTTCCTGCTGCTGTGAGTTCCCCAGGTTGATTTGGTGAGACAGTAACGTGCTCTGAGCAGCATGGAGTCTTCAGCAGGCGGGCACGTGTGTGTCATGGGCAAGGGGACCGGAGAGTTTCTGGGCCCAGTCCCCCACTCGCTCACCCCTCGTCTGTAAATGCGCTGCTGCCTCCCATTCCAGAGGCAACTTCTGTACATGGACAGCGGCCCCAAGCAGCAAGAGCTGTACCCGCGCGAGTGGCTGCACAACGACTTCCACTTCGACAACGTCCTTCAGCCATGATGCCGCTCTTCACTGTCTCCACCTTCGAGGGCTGGCCCCAGTGAGTCCGTCGAGGGGAGCACGCAGCATGGGGGCCGGGCACTGGGTCAGGCTGCACGGGGGGAGATCCCAGCACCCCACTGGTGCTGCTGCCTGGCTGGGGAATGCCATGTGAGGGGACTTCTCCCGAAGATGGGGAGAGGGGTCAGACCCCCCCGCCCCCGATCAGGGGCACAGAGGTGCCAGTGCAGTCAAAGGGGAAGCAGCTGTCTGGGATGTCCTGACCTCTCTGCCTTAGTTCAGCTGGACTGAGCCGCCCCCCCATGCAGCCTGGTAAACTGCATGCTCTCTACTCGCTACCCCCCAGGCTGCTGTACAAGGCCATTGACACCCACACCGAGGACATGGGCCCCATCTACAACTACCGGGTGGAGATCGCCATCTTCTTCATCATCTACATCATCCTCATCGCCTTCTTCATGATGAACCTCTTCGTCGGCTTTGTCCTCGTCACCTTCCAGGAGCAGGGCGAGAGCGAATACAAGAACTGCGAGCTGGACAAGAACCAGGTACTCCCCGTGGAATCCCCCCCATGGAACCTC
Source organism: Malaclemys terrapin pileata (assembly GCF_027887155.1). Classification (NCBI taxonomy): domain Eukaryota; kingdom Metazoa; phylum Chordata; order Testudines; family Emydidae; genus Malaclemys; species Malaclemys terrapin. The sequence continues at coordinate 20,444,174 of NC_071508.1, read as the reverse complement.
CCCCACCCTGCCGAGACCTCCCTCCAACCCCCCAGTCTCCTCCCACCCCAGCCCCCATGACCTGGGTTCCAGGGATGCCCAGGCTCTGGGTGCGAGGAGCCAGTTGTACCAGAGCTAGGTGCCAGGGTCTGGACGTGGCTAAGCATGCGGAATGAGTGCCAGCTGGACGAGAGCCGGGGTGCCCTAGCTGGGTGTGAACTAGCAAGACCAAGGTGCAGGGGACCCCAGGCAGGAGAGGCTGGGAGCCCAGGCACGAGGGTGTGTCCAAGCTGCAGAGTTGAAAGATGAGACCCCTGTTCTTCTGTGCCTCTCTCTGTCTGCTCTCTGACACCTTCACCGACACATCCAGGCTTGGCCACCACACTGGGAGCCCAGGATGGTTCCAATAAGCCAGGCTGCACAGACCTCTAACTTAGGGTTACCACATTTCCACAATCAAAAAAGAGGACACGGGGGGGGGGGGGTAAGTCCCGCTCTAGACCCGCCCTGCCCCCATCCACTCCAACCCACTTCCCACCCCCTGACTACTTCCCTCAGTACCCCCAACCCCCCCCGCTCCTTGTCCCCTGACTGCCTCCTCCTGAGAACCCCCCACCCTAACTGCCCCCATAGGACCCTAGCTGTCCCCTGACTGCCCCGACCGTTATCCACATCCCCACCCCATAGTCACACCCCTGCCCCCAGACAGACCCCTGGGACTCCCATGCCCTATCCAACTGCTCCCCGCCCCCTGACAGGACCCCCAGAACTCCCGACCCATCCAACCCCCTCTTCTCCCTGCCTGCCTCGACCCCTCTCCACACCCCTGCCCCCTGACAGCCCCCCCAGAACCCCTGACCCATCCAACCCCCGCCCCCCGCTCCCTGTCCCCTGACTGCCCCCCTTCTCCAACTCCCCGGCCCCCTTACCGTGCCGCTCGGCTTAGAGCAGATGTCTGGCTCCGCCCCGCCCAAGCGGCGTGCTGAGGCTGTGGAGGAGGGGGGAAGCAGGGGAGGGGCTCTGGCCACTGCTCTGGGCTCCACCCCAGAGATGGTTGTGTTTCAGTGGTGCTGTAGTTTGTGGGTAGGATGCAAGGGACTATGGCGAGGTAGGCTGTTAAAGGGCTGTATGTCATGTCTGAACAGGGAGAAGGCTTCAGGGTATCTTTCGGAGCTGGGAAGGCACCTCCTGCTTTATATCCCTGTCCTGTGCGGCATATCCGACATCCTGCTTCATGCTGAGCTTGGCTGGACTGGTTTCCCAGGAGCACCAGCCCTTAGGCAGCCAGAGGTTGCTAGTGAGCTGAGTCATGTATCTCCCCAGCCGGAGAGGAAGGATGGCCCAGTGGTCATGGCACTGGCCTGGGACTTGGGAGCCCTGTGGTCAAGTCCTTGCTCTGCCACAGACTCCCCGTGTGACCTTGGGCAACTCCCTTAGCCTCAGGGCCTCAATCCCCAGCTGCCCAGCCGGGGTCAGAGCACTGCCCTGCCCCCTGGAGGTGCATGAGGGTAAATGCATTAAACTGGGAGGTGCTCAGCTATTGCCATCATGGGGCTCAGATCAGTACCTTACCTGAGTAAAAGGCACTTACAGCATGTCAGGTGCTCCCTGTTTCTGCTGTCCCCTGACCACGGCCTTCCCACGGGCACGCCTGCCATTTTTTGAGTCTCCGCCTTTTCCCTGCTCCTCTTGCTGTGACCCATCTTTAAGGTGACCATATTTCCCAAAGGGAAAACAGAACACCCCGTGGGACTGGCCTGAGCCCCTCCTCCTCCCCCCCCCCCACGGGGTTGCCTCGAACCACTCGCCTGAGTCCCTCCCCCCATGTGGGGCTGGCCTGAGCCGCTCACGCGAGCCCCCCTCCCTGTGCAGAGGGTAGGCGGGGCTGGGGCGAGCAGCAAAGCACATACGGGATAGGCCGACTATTTCCCAAAGGCTGGGGCCAGCGTCGCTGCTCACCTGAGCCCTGCCTGCCCCCCGTTGGATCCCGGCCTCCCCCCCACATTCCTCTGCACCCCACTTTCTTGACAAAACTGGGTGTTTGTCCCGTTTGCCCTTGGAGACAAATGCCCACTTTTGCAAAAAAAAAGTCGGGACGCCCGGGACATGGCTTAAAAAAGGGACTTGTCCCAGCCGAAATGGGACGTAGGGTTACCCTACCCATCTTCCTCAGTGCGGCGCCATTGAGCACGTTGTGACGGAGCAGGGAGCAGGGCAGATTTGACCTGGGAATGTTGCAGGGGGATTGCAGTGAGGAGGGGGGACTTCCCTTGAAGGAAGCTACCTGAGCTGTAACCTGAGCCAGGAACGGGGGTGGGGAGAATTAACACCTTCTGGCCGGGAGACTGAACAAAGGAGAGGAGCAGCGGGAGGAGTGGGGAGTTTAGTTTCGGTTTGGGCTGGGTGGTGCAACGCAGGGAACCCCCAAGCTGGGGTCTAAGCTCCCTGAACCTCCCAGAGGGACCTAATTGAGGGGGTCTGGTCGTACCTACACGCTCTGCTTGAGACTGTGTTCCTGTCCTTAAATAAACCTTCTGCTTTACTGGCTGGTTGAGAGTCGCAGTGAATCTCGGGAAGAGGGGTGCAGGGCCCTGACTCCCCCACACTCCGCAACAACTGGTGGCAGCGGTGGGATCTACTGCACCCCGTGGACGGCGCTTCCTGCAGTAAGTGACTGGGGAGCAGTAAAACGAAGGGGGATTGACGGGGACCAGGCGTGCTGAAGAGTGAGAGAGAGACGGTTATTACCCCTGGGAGTGTGTGACCAGCGAGAAGGACTTTTGCAGTAACAGGGTCCCCCAGGGGGATCGCAGCGAGTGGTCCCAGGGGCGGAGGAGTCTGCAGCTCGACCCTGGCAGAGAGGCGGTGACCTCGAGAAGGGCTGGCACACTAGGGGTCCCCCTGGGAACTGTGGGGAGCTGTGAGCACCCAGGCCTGGGAGTGGCCAGCAGGAAGATGTATGCCAAGCGGCTTAAGAGCGACCTGGTGGAGCTGTGCAAGCAGAGGCGGCTGCGCATTGGGAGGCTCACCAAAGCACAGCTCATTGCCCGGCTGGAGGAGGAAGATCGCGCGAATGAACTGATCCCTGTGTCTCAGGGAAGCAGCCTGGCAAATGCAGCGCAGGCACCAGTGTCTGTCCCAGCTGGGAGTGGTCAGCCGGCTGCTGAGGGCTTCCCGAGACCCCTCCTTCCTATGCCTAGGGGAAGGGTGGGGAGGAGCCCAGCAAATACCGAAGGCGCCGTGGGCCCCCCGGCCAGCAGGGGACCCTCCCGGCGAAGCTCGCCGGCCAGCAGAGGATCCTCCCGGCGACGTTCGGCATCCGTGGAGCAGAATTGGCTGGAATGGGAGAAAGAGCTAAAACTGAGAGAGCTGGAGGATCGTGAACAACAGAGACAGCATGAACGGGAGGAGAAAGAGAGACAGAGACAGCATGAACGGGAGGAGAATGAGAGACAGCATCAGCGTGAACTGGAACTGGCGAGACTGAGGGGCAGTGAACCCCCGGCTGCGGTGAGTGAGGGGGGACCCGGGACTGCACGGAGCTTTGATAAGTGCATCATGGCCCCATACAAGGAGGGGGAGGACATGGATGACTTCCTGGAGGCCTTTGAGACGGCCTGCGAGCTGCACCGGGTTGATCCCGCGGACAGACTCCGGGTCCTTACCCCCTTACTGGACCCCAAATCCGTGGCATTGTACTGCCAACTGGGAGAGGCAGAGAAAGGGGACTACGAACTATTCAAAAAGGCCCTGCTACGTGAGTTTGGGCTGACTCCTGAGATGTACCGGGAAAGGTTCCGGAGTCAGGATAAAACCCCTGAGATCTCATATCTGCAACTAGCCGTCCGCATGGAAAGATACGCCAGCAAGTGGGCTGGTGGGGCCCAGACGAAGGAGGACCTGATTAAACTGCTGGTACTGGAGCAACTGTATGAGCGGTGCCCATCCGACCTGAGGCTGTGGTTGGTGGACAGAAAGCCAGAGAACCCGCGACACGCAGGGCAGCTGGCTGATGAGTTTGTAAAGAGCCGGTCAGGGGGTGGCAGGGAGGAGCCCCAAAGGAACAGGCCCGCCGCGATGCAGAGAGAGAGTCACCCTGGGACCTCCCAAAGGGGGAATATGGGGAATCCCCTCCCACGGGGAATGCCCAGCGTCAGGGACAACCGACCGGCTCGAGGGGACCCACGGGACATGAGCTGCTATTACTGCGGCCGAAGAGGCCACGTTCGGGCCCAGTGCCCCAAGCTCAAGGACAGACTGAGCAGACCGAACCCGCACCGGGTTAACTTGGTAGAGGCCCAGACGGACGAGGGGCAGGCTTCTCACGCAAGAGGGGCTGGCAGCTTATCAACTGCTCAAGAAAGAGAAGGGCCCCAGGCCAGCTTCTCTGGGGGGCCAGATGCTCCGGATTCAAAGTTCTCCGTTTACAGGGTGGCGCGGGGCTGTCCCTGCGGAGCGAGTGCCTTGTTCCCCTGGAGGTGGATGGGAAGAAAGTTTATGGATACTGGGACACGGGCGCAGAGGTGACACTGGCCCGGCCCGAGGTGGTGGCCCCAGATCGGGTGGTGCCCAACACCTTCCTGACCCTGACCGGGGTGGGCGGGACCCCATTCAAGGTTCCCGTAGCGAGGGTACACCTGAAATGGGGGGCCAAGGAGGGCCCCAAGGACGTGGGAGTGCACCACCATTTGCCCACTGAGGTGTTGATGGGGGGGGGGACCTAGAGGACTGGCCAAGCAGCCCCCAGACCGCCTTAGTCGTGACCCGTAGCCAGAGCCGGCGAGGGGCACTATGCCCTGACCTTGGGAAGGATGTCCCACCGGAGGCACCGAACCCTTCCCGGGTGGGGAGGGAACACCCAAGGACAGGCCTCGGGGTGGCTGGGGCTTCCGACCCAGCCGACGAGAGGGAGCAGGTCCCCATCCCTTCCCCAGCCGCCGAGTTCCAGGCCGAGTTGCAGAAGGACCCCTCACTGCGGAAGCTAAGGGGCCTGGCTGACCTCAGTGTGGTACAGACCATGAGGAGAGGATGCAAGGAGAGGTTCCTGTGGGAGAAGGGGTTCCTGTACCGAGAGTGGGCTCCCCCAGGGGAAGTGGAGTCGTGGGGGATCAGGAGGCAGCTGGTGGTTCCCCAGAAGTTTCGCCACAAGCTACTGTACCTGGCCCATGACATCCCTCTCGCAGGGCACCAGGGGATCCGGCGCACCAGGCAGAGGCTGCTACAGAACTTTTACTGGCCCAGGGTCTTCACCAACGTCCGGCAGTACTGCCGATCCTGTGACCCCTGCCAGAGGGTGGGGAAGGCCCGGGACAAGGGGAAAGCAGCATTGAGACCTTTGCCCATCATAGAGGAGCCTTTCCAGAAGGTGGCCATGGACATAGTGGGACCTCTCAGCAAGACGACCCGGTCTGGGAAGAAATACATCCTGGTGGTGGTAGATTTCGCCACCCGCTACCCCGAGGCAGTGCCCTTATCGTCCATCGAAGCAGACACTGTGGCGGATGCGCTGCTGACCATTTTCAGCCGAGTGGGGTTCCCCAAGGAAGTCTTGACGGACCAAGGGTCCAACTTCATGTCGGCCCTACTCCGGTGCTTGTGGGAGAGATGTGGGGTCCGGCACAACTGGGCCTCAGCATATCACCCCCAATCCAACGGGCTGGTGGAGAGGTTCAATGGGACGCTAAACATGATGCTGAAAACATTTATGAATCAGCACCCGCAGGACTGGGACAAGTACTTACCTCACCTGCTGTTTGCGTACAGGGAGGTACCCCAGGAGTCTACCGGGTTTTCGCCTTTCGAACTGCTATATGGAAGGCGGGTAAGGGGGCCCCTGGACCTGATGAGAGACGAATGGGAGGGGAAGGCCAATCCCGAGGGAGAGTCGGTGGTGGAGTATGTCCTGACCTTCCGGGAACGACTTGCCGAGCTCATGGGCCTGGCCAGGGAGAATCTGGCCAGAGCCCAGAGGAAGCAGAAGGTCTGGTATGACCGCACAGCACGGGCCCGCGCCTTCGCCACTGGGGATCAGGTGATGGTCCTCATCCCCGTGAGGAAAAACAAACTCCAGGCCGCCTGGGAAGGGCCCTTCAAGGTTGTCAAGCAACTAAACAAGGTAAACTATGTGGTGGAGCTGTCGAACCGGGCACACCACCACCGGGTGTACCATGTGAATATGATGAAGCCATATTATGACAGGGGGAATATGGTGTTGGCCGTGTGCGGACATTGGGAGGGGCAGGGAGATGACCCTTTAGTAGATCTATTCCCTGGGACAAAAGTTGGCTTCCCCCTGGAAGCAATCCCCCTCTCTGATCGGCTAACCCCTGCCCAGCGAGCTGAGATCGGAGGGGTGCTGCATCTGTACCAACAGCTGTTTTCCAACCAGCCTGGACGCACTAATCTGACTGTCCACCGGGTGCAGACAGGATCGCACCCGCCTATAAAATGCTCCCCCTTCCGAGCCACAGGGAAAACTGCTCAGGACCTGGAAAGAGAGGTCAATGACATGCTGGCTTTGGGGGTGATCCAGCCGTCTTCCAGCCCTTGGGCCTCGCCGGTGGTGCTGGTCCCCAAAAAGGACGGGTCGATCCGGTTCTGTGTGGACTATCGGAAGCTCAATGCCATCACTGTAGCCGATGCCTACCCCATGCCCAGGCCGGACGAGCTCCTAGACAAGCTGGGAGGTGCTCGGTACCTTACCACCATGGATCTTACAAAGGGCTATTGGCAAGTGCCGCTGGATGCAGATGCCAGGCTGAAATCGGCCTTTGTCACCCCTCTGGGGCTCTATGAGTTCCTGACCCTGCCCTTCGGCCTCAAGGGAGCGCCGGCCACCTTCCAATGCCTGGTGGATCAGCTACTGAGGGGGATGGAGAGTTTTGCCGTGGCGTATATCGATGACATCTGTGTCTTTAGCCAGACCTGGGAGGACCACATATCCCAGGTTAGACAAGTGCTGGACCGACTCCAGAAGGCTGGGCTGACCGTAAAACCGGAGAAGTGCAAGGTGGGGATGGCTGAGGTATCCTACCTAGGCCACCGGGTGGGAAGCGGCTGCCTAAAGCCGGAACCAGCCAAAGTGGAGGTGATCAGAGACTGGCCCGCTCCTCAAACCAAAAAGCAGGTCCAAGCCTTTATTGGGATGGCAGGGTACTATCGGAGGTTCGTGCCCCACTTTAGCGCCATAGCCGCCCCCATCACTGAGCTGTGCAAGAAGGGGAAGCCAGACAAAGTGGTCTGGACCGAGGAGTGCCAGGAGGCTCTCCGGGCGCTGAAGGAGGCTCTGGTCAGTGGCCCAGTTCTGGCAAACCCAGACTTTGACAAGCCCTTTATGGTGTTCACCGATGCCTCAGACACAGGACTGGGGGCGGTGTTAATGCAGGAGGATGAAAAGGGGGAGAGACACCCCATCGTGTACCTGAGCAAGAAGTTGCTACCCCGGGAGCAGAACTACGCGGCCATCGAGAAGGAATGCCTGGCCATGGTGTGGGCCCTCAAGAAACTAGAGCCATATCTCTTTGGGCGTCACTTCACCGTGCACACCGACCACTCTCCCCTGACCTGGCTGCACCAGATGAAAGGAGCCAACGCCAAGCTCCTGAGATGGAGCCTGCTCCTGCAGGATTATGACATGGACGTGGTCCATGTGAAGGCACGTGACAACCTGATAGCGGACGCATTGTCCCGGAGAGGGAGCCCTGAACTTCCCCAGGTCACTGGTCAGAGTGACCCCGCTCAGTTCAGTCTTGAAGGGGGGAGAGATGTGACGGAGCAGGGAGCAGGGCAGATTTGACCTGGGAATGTTGCAGGGGGATTGCAGTGAGGAGGGGGGACTTCCCTTGAAGGAAGCTACCTGAGCTGTAACCTGAGCCAGGAACGGGGGTGGGGAGAATTAACACCTTCTGGCCGGGAGACTGAACAAAGGAGAGGAGCAGCGGGAGGAGTGGGGAGTTTAGTTTCGGTTTGGGCTGGGTGGTGCAACGCAGGGAACCCCCAAGCTGGGGTCTAAGCTCCCTGAACCTCCCAGAGGGACCTAATTGAGGGGGTCTGGTCGTACCTACACGCTCTGCTTGAGACTGTGTTCCTGTCCTTAAATAAACCTTCTGCTTTACTGGCTGGTTGAGAGTCGCAGTGAATCTCGGGAAGAGGGGTGCAGGGCCCTGACTCCCCCACACTCTGCAACACACGTGGCCGGCTGGGTTTGGCCAGGGCTGACCGACGCTGTGGCTTTGCCCTCTCTGCATCTCCCTTTCTCCTCTCCCCGCAGGGCAAGCGTGTGATCGGGGAGGACGGCGCCGAGGGCTACAGTGACTTGTTCCAGGAGAACGCCATGCTCCAGAAGGAGAACGCCACCTTGCTCATGAGGGTGAAGGCCATGCAGGAGGCCATTGATGCCATCAACAGCCGGGTCACCCACCTGAGAGCCAGGAGGCCAATTTGATACTGGCCAAGGCAGGTGAGGATGGGCACCTCCAGAGAACATGTATGTGAGGTGGGGCATGCGGATCGGTCCCACGAAAATTACAGCCACCCCAGAGCTCAGGTCCAAGGACAGCTGAGTGGCAGCCCAGCTGCTAGGTGTTTCTGATCTTGTCTGTGATCCTAATTCTGTCCCTCCAGGTGACGGCAACGAGGCCATCGGCTCCCTGATCCAGAACTACATCTGGGAGATCGAGCAGCTCAGGTGGGCGTGGGTCACGTTCTCTCCTTCCGCCCGTCTGGGGGGGCCACATATCGCGTGCAGCTTGAGAGGACCTGCAAAGAGGCAGTGCGGGCTAGCGGGGGGGCTGCTGACCTGGGGCTCTGGAGGCCCAGATTCCCTCTCTGGCTCTGCCGCTCCCGGCTGGGTGACTGGTGCCGCGGGCACTGGGTTCAAATAGTAGGCTGGCATCGCAGCTCTGCCAATGACCTCAGGCAAGTCACTTCCCCTCTCTCTTGCCTTTGGTCTGATGCGACCATTTAGATTGTCGGTGCTTTGGGGCAGCGCCCGTCTCACGGGTGTGTGCAGCACCTGGCACAACAGGGCCTTGAGCCCGTCTCTCTCGGTGCTGCTGAAATATAAATAAAAGCCCCACATTCGAGATGGAAATGTCTCCATCCTGTAGGGCGTCCTGTCCGGCCCTTGTGCTCCCAAGCTTTCTCTGGAGCCTTGGCTGATCCAGACTTAAATGCCTCCCAGGGGTACATTGAAATGCAGTCTGATAGCTAGTGCTGCTCATATGTGGATTTCGTGCTGGAGAAACTGACAACCCTGGAGACAGGAATCCCCTCGCTCGTTCTGGGCCAGATTCTCAGCTGGTGTAAAATCAGCGTTGTCCCACTGGGGTCCCTGGAGCAATGCCGATTTACGCCCCTCCCGCTGAGGATCCAGACCCCGTCTGTAATGCTAGAAAACAGAGGCAGCCGCTGCTGAAGATTAACCCTTAGGCTGCCATGTCAGCGTATCACCGTGGCTGTTGAGAACTGGCTGTCGGCCATAGGGTTGCTTCTCTCCCGTTAGCGTTCAGACCTGGTGGGAAGCCCTGGGGCCTTTGTGACGTGGCCTGGGCTGCATTGCCATCTAAGTGAAGGCACTAAATCCATGAAATGGCATCTGCTGTGACTCTTTGCTCCCACAAGAGGCATGCAGATGGTTAGTGGTGGCCATGCCAGCTTTCCTTCCCTGCGATGTCCTTCTGCAGCACCCCTCCCCGGGAGCAGAGCCCTGAGCCCCTTTGTCCGAGCTGAGCGAGGGCAGTTTAGGTTCCAGACACACACTCTCCTGGTCACCCCTCCTTAGAGGTTGGGGGGAGGGGGTGTCTTTTCCCCTGGGGTTTTTGGACATCTGCCCAGGGCAGCAGATCTCCATAACCAAAAGCCCCTCCGATCCCCAGGACAAAGCTCTTGGAGAGCGAAGCCATGAACGAGTCGCTCCGCCGGAGTCTGTCGCGGGTCTCCTCCAGGCCCCCATACTCCCTGGGCTCGTCTCCAGGCCCAGGCCTGGGGGCACTCAGCAGCCCCGTGGTCTCCATGGAGGCAGAGGCCACCTAAGTCCTCCAGCGGGCCAAGCAGGACCTGGAGCAGCTGAAGAAGGAGACCAAGCAGCGGAGGAAGAGGTGATGGCCAACTCCTTGCTGGGAACAGAGTGGGGGGGAGAGAAGGGGGTTTTCTGGGTGCTCCCATCCCTGGCTCTTCATTATTATGGCAGGACCATAGTTATTGGGATGCCCACTTCTCCTTTGGCTTCCAGCCCTGGCACCCTCCAGCCCCCATCAGCCCTGCTGGTCCAGACATTGTCCTGCCCCATCCCTGGGAAGCCAAAGCCATACAGCAGAGAATCAGGCCTCCTGGGTTCTTTTCTCAGCTCTGCCTCTGACGTGCCACATGACCTTGGGTGAGTCCCTTCCCCTCCTTGTGCCTCAGTCTCCCCATCTGGTAACACTGCCTGGCCCGTCTCTCTGGAGGGCAGTGAAGCTGGGTTCCTGAAGGGCTCTGAGATGGAGGGTGTTGGGGATGTATGGTCTAAGGGGACCGTGTGCCAGGGCTCCCCTGTCACCGGGGTTCATCCCATCTCTTCCTGGCAGCCCGGAGAAGGAGGCCTTTAAGAAGAGGCCAAAGCTGCAGCAGGAGAACGGGGAGGAGACGGACGAGAATGAGGAGGTGCGAGAGGCTTCCCCCGTGGAGTGTGTGGTGGGAGCCCGATTGCTAGCCAGAATGCCAGTGGCCTTCTCTGTTCCTCGCCCGTGGTTGGGGCAGCTGTGTCCTGCCGCACCCAGGGAGGTGGGGCAAAGCCCAGCCTGTCTGTGGGAGTCGCAGGGGATCCGGGGGGCAGGGGCAGGGGCAGGGTCCATGACCACCCCCCCGTAGGGCAGCCAGTCTGCTGCTGTTTGGCCCTGCCTAGGTGTGGAGAGTGGGGGCAGGGCATGGCCGAGGATGGCAGGTAAGACAGTCCCCTCTGCCCCCTGGCAGTGCCCTGTGCCATCTGACACCCTGGCAACAGGTGGGGCAGGACAACTAGCCACAGGCCTTTTCATGCAGCTGGGCTTTGTCCCGTGAACCGTGTCCCCTCTGCCCCAGCCGTCCCGGAGGTTCTCATCAGGTCCTTCATTTTCAGCTGCCATCTCAGCGGGGAGGGTCGGGGGAGCTCCCCAGACATGGCCCACTGCCTTTGCACACAGGGATCAGCCCTGCCCCTGGCCCCGGGTCAAACGTCGTCTCTCCTGCCTCTGCCTGGCACTGGTTTCCGAGGCAATCGCTTTAATTCACCCACATCTGGGGGTGGCGGATGGGGAGAGGCCTGAGCCCCTGCGACGATAAGAGAGGGGCCGAAGGCTCCTGATCTCTGCCCTAACCCTGCGCTTGTTTCCCAGGAGGAGGAGGAGCGGGAGGAGAGTGGCTGTGAGGATGAGGACGAGGATTCGGGCAGCGAGGAGAGCCTGGTGGACTCGGACTCCGATGCGGAGGAGAAGGGTAACTCGGAGGGCACGGCGCCCAGTTCTGTGCTTAGGCTGGGGCCGGGGATATCTGCAGTGACTCAGGGCTGTGCCCCTTTTGGGGAGGCGGTAGGCGGCTGCAGTGGGCCTGTAGGGTGAGCTGGGCAGGTCTTGGCTGGAGGTGCACGAGGTGCCAGTCAGGGTGCTAAGGTGCCCCGGCTCAGCTGTTGCTCAGTGGCACAGGCCTGGCTGCCAAGCTCTGTCCCTTCCTCCTCAGCCCCCCGCATTCGCCTTCGGGTACCCAGGCAAGGCTAAGACCGCAGGAGCGAGATGCCATCCCCTCTGAGTCCTGCCTCATCTGCCTCCTTTCCTCTGCAATGCCAGAGTCCATAGGGGACCCGTGAGCCAGGCACTGCCCCTCCCCTCTCCAGGCCGGCCCAGGGCTGCCAGGCTCTCTCCTCCTGACCTCCCCGGGGCTGCCTGGCTGACTGACTCTCCCCCCACCTCTAATCAGGGAGTCAGGAGGCCGGGGGGGGTCCCCTCCTCCGGGTGAGCTGGAATTGCCTGGGTCAGACAGGGTGGGGCCGAGCTAAGGAGAGAGCAGGGGCCCGAGCTGAGCTGAGCTGCTGGGAGCAGAGCTGCAGCCCCAAAGCCAGAGCACAGCCCAGAGAGAGCAGAGCTGCCCTGGGGGCAGAGCTGCAGCAACCGGAGCCAGAGGGGCCAGAGAAGCAGCCCAGGAAGCTGAAGGTAGAGCAGCAGCAGCAGCAGCCGGGCTGAGGCCGAGTGGAGCTGGAGCCGGGGCTGGAGCCGTCCGGAGCTGGGTGCGGTGAGCAGCTGGGGAGAGTGAGGGGGACCCTGGGCAGTGGGCCCAGCACAGGGAGACGCCTCAGCCAAGAGGCCTTGCAGGCCAGACTCGGAGGGGGGATCATAACCCCGACCGGGCGGGGGCGACGCTGGGAAAAAGGGTCCTGCCACCTAGAGCCTGAGAGCGTGTGGCCACCGCCAGAGCAAGTGTCCGACCCGCAGCGTCTCTGCAGCACAGCCAGGGCCTGAGAAGGAGCCTGGGACCTACAAGGAACAGACGGTGACCTGCCCTGACATTCCAGAGACACAGTTTGTGATGTTCCCTGCCACAGAGCGGGGTGATGTGTTTTTCTTTAACCTTTCCCATTTTTCCTTATTCTTTTATAAAGTTAATTGTTAATTAAACAACTTGTATTTGCTTTAAATTTTATGAAATGATCAGTGGGTCAGGGAGGTGCCCAGTGCAGAGAGAGTACTCCAGAGTGGGGACACCCTAGCCCCTGTCCTGGGTGACCACAGCAGGGTTGGGGGTCGAGCCCCCCAGGAATCCTGGGCCCAGCCTTGTCGTGGTTTACGAGGACTCTGCCAGACAGGAGAGTGGAAGGGGAGCCCTCAAGGGCAGGGAGGCCTCTGGGTAAAGGAAGTGGGAGCGAGGACTCGGATCCTTTCGCTAGCCCACTTCACCGGGGTAGTGCAGAAGCCAGGAAAGTTTACCACAGTAGCGGGACCATTCCCCCGCTAACACCTGCATTCCATGCCTTTCTTGCGGTCCCCAGAGATTCCCGCTGGCTGCTCCGTGTCTGGCTTCCCAGCTCCTGGGATCGATCCTTCTCCTCTGCTGTGTGCCACTTGTCCCGCCTCTTGATCAGGGCTGGGCCTGGTGACCCCGTGACCTCCCAGCTGTGCAGCCCGCTGGCTGTGGGGAGACAGTGGGTGTAGGGCCAAGGGAAAGTCCCTTCCCTCGGAGGAGCTCCAAGCTCTGACACGCGTCAGGGAGACAGGGCCAGGCAAAGAGGCAAAGCCGCCTGGCATCTGCGGCCAAGCTCCCAGCTGCTCCCGACTTCCTCCCAGCGAGGAAACTGTGGCTCTCCAATGCAGGAGCAGCAGCGTAGCCTGCCCATGCAGAGAGCTCCATCTCCAGGGCTTTTCAGTCCTGGGCATCTTCCCCGAGTGGGGCAGCTGATGCTATAACTGAGACTTTAGTGATTGAGACACCTGCCCCCAGCTGAGTCCCACCAAACTCATCTCAGCAGCATGCCCCTCTGGGCTGAACAGCAATGGCTGCCTGGAGGAGAACAGCCTGGAGCGGTGCGGTCCCTGGCACACGCCTGGCACTGCTCTGCTGCCGGGGTTATTGGTCTAAAATAGGCCCATGGTTCTGGCTTGCAGGCAATGACTGGTCTGGGCTACTCGGCCATTGAACATCTCCTAAGCTGCTGGACCAGGCAGGCTTGTCCCTGGAGGCCAAGAGTTAATCTAAAGTGCCCCCCACTGAGGGTGCTTTCCCTGGGGGCCTGGTGGGTCCAGAGGGCAGCTGGGTGGGATGGAGCGTGATGGGCTCGGCCTAGCCTGGCACTCTGAGCGTCTCTGCGCCACCCCCTTCAGGCACCATGGAATGCTACACGGAGGAGAAGGCCAACAAGATCAAGGCGGACTACGAGAAGCGGCTGAAGGAGATGAATCGGGAGCTGCAGAAGCTGCAGGCAGCCCAGAAGGAACGTGCTCGCCTGCTCAAGAACCAGTCGCGCTATGAGCGGGAGCTCAAGAAGCTGCAGGCTGAGGTGGCAGAGATGAAGAAGGTGAAGGTACCTGGCTGGGCAGAGGAGGAGGGGGCTGGAGGGGCATGGCCTGCTTGTGCTAGCTCTTCAAACTGGGGAGGGACGGTGGATGGGCACAGCCCCTTGTGCACACTCCTTATGCTGGGTGTGGCTGTCGGGGGGCCCGCAGGTGGCACTGATGAAGCAGATGCGGGAGGAGCAGCAGCGGAGGCGGCTGGTGGAGACCAAGCGGAATCGGGAGATCGCTCAGCTGAAGAAGGAGCAGCGCAGGCAGGAGGTGAGAACCCAGCTCCTTGCCAGGGCTCTGCAGATAGGGCAGCTCTGGCTGGGGCCTGTGCCCCTCACTCAGCTCTGAGCTCCCACACCAGCTGGCCAGGGTGCAGCGGGGAGTGCGAGTTCTCCAATGGGTCTGGGCCTTTCCTGGGGAGATGCCCCAAGCCAGGCTCCTTGGGACCAGATGGGGAGGGTGCTGGAGAGCCCTCGCTGATGCATGATGTGTCAGGTCCCCTCCCCTGTGCACAGGTGAGCAGTTACCTGGGTGAGCCAGCCTGCACCCAGAGTCCCTGACGCAGGGTGGGGCAGGGGCAGGGGAGCCCCTGTGACGGGGCAGGGCTGAGACAGGGAGTGGGGCCATTCAGGATATGGGGCAGCAGGGGAGCCCTGCAAAGCTGGGGCTGAGCCGCAGGGATGGCTGAGCAAGGCGATGGGAAATCTGGAGCAAGCGCTGCACCAACAGAGGACCGGATTCCACTCTCTATTACGCTCATTGTAAATCTGGAGTAACTGCATTGACATTAGCGGAGTCGCTCCAGATTTACACTGCTGCTGCTGCGATGTGAATCCAGCCGTCACCTGCATCAAGAACATTCCACGTTCAGTCCTGCCCTACCTCTGCTTGACAGTGTGTTAGAGCTCTTCCGGGTGCCCGGCCGCTGGGATCAGTGCCCGGCTTGGCCCCCAGGCCCGCTCCTCTCAGAGCCCGTGTTGGGCCACTGGCCGGCCAAGGCCTGCAGGTCCTGTGAAGCCAGGAATGGGGCCGGCAGCATAGAACAGCGCAAAACCCTGCCTGGTTGGGGAGCTGTGTGCTGGGCACCCTGTGCGGAAACCAGCCACCCCACCGACTGTCTGGGGACTCCTCCCCCTGCTGAAGGCGCAGCACGTCCCCCTCTCCCAACCACATGTCCATCTGTCTGTCCATCCCTTGAGATCAGCACCTGGTGGGGTGGCAGGTTCCGCCTTCCCCAGGTCAGAGGAGGTGATTGCTTCCTCCTGCATCTCTGGTTGCTGCTCAGGGCAGGTACAAATGCCACAGTGCTGCCATCGGTTACAGCAGAATAAATCCCGATTAGCCCCAGTTGCTCCAGGTTTTATACTGCTGCTGGTGAGATCTCAGTGCAGGCCATGGGCCAGATTTTGAACATCCCATGTGCTGGCCCCAGGCAAGGGGGTGGGGGAGCCCTGGGTCCCCTCCCCTTCCCCCATTGCTGCCATGGGTTCTACCCCAGACCCTGGGTTCCTCTTTAGCGGCTCACGCCCGCTCAGGACTCGACTGAGGCTCGGCTTCTCTCCCGCGCAGTTTCAGATCCGGGCGCTGGAGTCTCAGAAGCGGCAGCAGGAAATCGTGCTGCGAAGGAAAACCCAGGAGGTGAGTGCGAGCCCCTGCACCTGCGGGGGTCTGGAGAGCCGCTCACGGGGCCGTGACTGGGTGGGCGCTAAGGCCTGGCTCCTGGATTGGGCCGTTGGCAGGGCAGGGCCCTGGGGCCTCTCCAGACGGAATAGTCCCCTCCGCTGTCCCAGTGGGTCGTGCTCCGCCAATCCTGGGTTGTTCCCAAGGCGCTGGCCCTGGGGGGGGGGTGGATTTCCCACAGAGCCTGGTGGTTTTATGGCCAGGAGTAACCAGGCAGGAGATGACAGTGATTGCGAGGGAAGAAACGCCTGCCTCCGGGGGCAGCTGATCTTCTGGGGTCAGGAAGGAGGAATTCTCTGCATGCCATGTGCGACCGTGCACAACAGGCTGTGTCTCCTCCCTCCTTCCTGGAGCTGGGTCCTGGCAGCTGAGTTGGTCACGTGACTCGTCCAGGCTGCCTCCTGCCCCAGCACCCGTACAGCTCGCGGGATGGTGCGGTGCTTCGATCCCAGCCCCTCCTGATGCATTCTGGGAAACTGCTATCCACGGGTACCGGACCTTCACCCAGCCCAGATAGGCTCAGCTCTCTTGAAAGGTGCTCAGCTGCTCCCGGGCTCCCTTTGCCACCTGAGAAGCCTTGGAGTCGCTCTGCGGCTGGGGGGCGATGCCCCCTGCGGGTGTTCCCAGGAGGCCCAGCCCTCAGGCACTGCTCTCACCCAGGTCTCTGCTCTGCGCCGCCGGGCCAAGCCCATGTCGGACGGGGTCTCTGGGAGGGTGAGTCAGAAGCCAGCCATGCTGGACTCAGGTGCGGAGGTGTCCGCCAGCACCACCTCCTCGGAATTGGAGTCCGGCTCTCGCTCGGTCTCCAGCATCGTGCGCCAGTGGAACCGGAAAATCGACCACTTCCTGGGAGACCCTTCGCCCTCCGTGAATGGGGCTCGGCCCGTCAGGTCAGACCAGTGCTTCCGAATCTGTGTCCCCCATGGCCTCGTTCCCTGCTTGGCCCTCAGGCCCCGGGCTCCTGGGTGTTAGATGGGAGCGGAGTTCTGTGGGAACACGGGAAACGATCGCTCTATCATCGTGGGCGACTCTGCCATGTGGTTTGACACGTGAGACTCTCCACATTGGCGGGAGACCTGATGTGTAAATGCCCCTCTGTCCTGAGCACTAGCGGGCGTGATGGCCGAGCGCCCGCCTGGTGGAAGCCCCCTGACCGTGTCCCATCCCACTGCAGGAAGAAGTTCCCAAAGAAGGGGATGAGCCAGACCTTCAGCAAGGCGGCCCGGCTCAAGTGGCAGTCGCTGGAGTGGCGCATCTTTGACGTTGTCATGCAGAGGATGACCATCGTCAACCTGGAGGCGGACATGGAGCGGCTGATCAAGGTGAGGTGTGGGGGGCAGTGCCCTGGTGGGGATTGGGTGGCCTGAGCATGACCGAGGGCCAGGAGTGCTGGGAGGCTGCTGGCACCTGGACAGCGCCGGCTGAGGCGTTTCCTTCCCACCCGCCCCCCAGAAACGCGAGGAGCTGGCGCTGCTGCAGGAGGCGCTGCAGGGGAAGAGGGGAAAGCTGCAGGCGGAGAGCCCGGAGGAGCAGAAGGGCCTGCAGGAGCTGAACGAGGAGATCAGGTGCTGACCGCCAACATTGACTACATCACCGACAGCATCGCCGACTGCCAGGCCACCATCATGCAGCTGGAGGAGACCAAGGTGCCGGGGGAGGGGGCCTGCGGGCGGGGGTGAGGTGCAGGGGGTCTGTATATGGGGAGTTGGTCTCACGGGAGGGGGAGCAGGGGAGATCACCCCAGGGCATTGTGTGCTGTAAGGGAAAGGGGGTGCTCTGGGGGCTGGTTGATAGTTGGGGTGGGGACTGGGCATGAGCAGGAGGCTGACTGGCTGGACTCTTCCTCTAGACAGTTTAAGCATAAGGGGTGCAGGAGGCAGGTTTGCAGGGTCCTCTTGCTTTCTAAGCTCCAACTTCTGGGCTGAAACGTTGTGTCGTGGGTCACGCGGGGAGTCAGGGCCGAGCTGGCTCCCTGCTCTTAGCCCCCAGAGCTCGCCCCCTCCCTACAGAAACGTCACAGAGCAGCTGTTGCAGTCTGGCTGCTTTCTCTGCTTGTTTGCTGATGACGGCTGTATAAGGCCCAGTTCAGCAGGTGCCTGAGCACTCACGGGGCTGGTGCGATAGGCAGCCGTAGGCCCGTGGGCGCCAGGCTAATGGACATGGCTGTGGCTTGGCTTGGACCAGCAGAGGCCAAGAATCAGCCCTCTTCCGCTGCACGGTCTGCAAGGTCGGGGCCAGGATTTAGGAAGCCCCTTATATGTTGGTCCGTCAGGGTCTCCATCGGTGCTGGATGGTTTATTTGTGGAAGGGACGGCTGCGGAGAGCATGATGTCCACCACCAGCTGCTAGGCCCAACAGCCCTGATGGGAGTTCTGCACATGCTGGAGTCAGTGGAAGCCCTGTCCGTACCATGGGACAAATGAACCCATGATGTATCCAGTACTGCGGGCAAGGCGTGGTCTAGCCACGCTCAATCCTGTCTGTGTGCACAGAAAAACCCATGTCAGCACCAGGCTCCAGCCTGGGTTGCCGCCAGGCTCCAAACATGCTTAGAACATGGGCTTTCTCCATTCCCTGCGTATACGGCAACACAACCTCCTGTGAGAAACTGCCTCGACCCAGCCCAGTTCCACAGTGGCGTTCCTGTAGCCTAGACCGAAGCCAAGCCCAGGGGGCAGCCCGGTATTCAGAGCCAACTCCAGGTGTAGCCATGGGAGAGGGTTGAAGATGCTGTTTGCTTTTGTAGGAAATCTCAAACCCTTTTAGTTTTTCTTTTGAAATTTCCCAGGGGGAAGAAAAAATCAGTTTCTCCTCCCCTCCCCTCCTACCCCTCCCCCCGAGAAACTGGAATTTTTGTGGGTTTTGAAAATCAGTTTTGATGGTTTAAGGCAAAAAAATTGTTGGTCTTGGGAAAGGGTTTCCCTTTTCTGAAACCGCGAACTTGTGCTGAAAGCTGTTGACAAACATTGAGTCTCTTTTCTGATGTCAGATTTTTGTAAAGGGAGGGTGGGATTTTGACCAGAAAGGAAATTTTTGTTTAATCAAATATTTCCACAGAGAAACAATAGCCTAATAATGAGGCCTTTCTCCCTGGCACCTGTCGGGTGTCTGTGCTGCAAGGCAAACCCCACAGCACAAGTCTCAGAGCCTGGATCCATTGCCTTGGCTCGCAGGGCTACGGGGCTAAAACGAAGAGTGTAGACATTCACACAAGGGCTGGAGCCTGGGCTCTGGAGGGTCTTGGAGCCCATGAGCGGGAATGTCTACACTGCTACTTTTAGCCCCGTAGTGCAAGCCCGAATCCTTTGGCCAGAGGCTCGCTGCTGTGGGTTTTTCTTTGCTGTGTGGACGCACCGTTAATGACATGGGGGGTCTGACCCAGGTTCAGCACAGTGTAGCTCTCTGCTCCCCTCCTAGCAGCTGGAGGTCGTAAACAGGTTTTTAGTATATGTCTACGCTTAATCTGCTACAGCTGCAAGGCTTTAGGTGTAGATACTCCCCGTCAGAGTAGGTAATCCACCTCCCAAGGAGGTGGCTGTTTAGTTCGGTCGGCAGAGCTACACTCTCCGGGATGGGCGGGGCAGGATTTTCACACCCTGGAGAGACATAGCTATGCTGGTATAAGTTCCCAGTGTAAACCTGCCCTTGGTCTGCTCTGGTCACCTGGCTAGCGAGCAGCTCCTGCCGTCCAGGCGGTAGAAGCTCCTCTTCTTTAAATCCGCAGGTGTGTGGTTCAGTCCCCATAGATGGCCCAATCAGGGGCCTGGTTCCAGGCACACGTCCAGTGCGAGTGCTCATGCACAGTATTGGCATGCAAGTCGTCTTCCCCGCCACCTGCTCGCAGAGCACCTGTGTCCCTGCCGGCATCAGCCAGTCAAGGAACCCCTCCCAGTTCCGTGGTGCTGGTGTCTCTGCTGGCCCTCTGCTTTCTGCCCTTCACCGCCCTCAGCGCCGTTCTAATTCCCCTCCCTAGGGGTCTCTCTTGCACCGTAGGAGGAGCTGGACTCCACCGACACCTCCGTGGTGATCAGCTCCTGCTCCTTGGCCGAGGCGCGCCTCCTGCTGGACAACTTCCTCAAGGCATCCATCAATAAGGTCAGGCAAAGGGCCTTCAAGTGGGGGTGCAGCTCTGTGGGGTGGGTCGCAGAACATGGGATCCCAGGAGGCCCCCTGTTAGCGTGGGATCACAATTGCTGCAGGTCAGGTTTGGAGCCAGGGCTATTTGGCTGCGCCTGGGGCATCCTTTGTGCATGGGTGAGGGAGACTGAGAGGCCTGCCTGGCCTGTGTGCTGCTGAACCCAGAGAGGGGAATGGGTTTGTGACGTTATTGATATCCTCTGGGACCATATAGATCATTGTTGCAACCAAGGTCCTGTAGTGGCACCCAGATCTTGTATAAGGGGGGTCAAATGGGGTGTCTAAGACAAGGTTATGGTTTACTGGTTATAATTATGCTGTCTATATGTGTGTATCAATTTTGTAGTTGAAGTTATGAATATTGGCTCTATACTGTCTGTATTTCAAACTTCTGCTCTGCTGCTGGGTGACATCCCAGACAAAATGGTGTTAGCTCTGCCTAGCCTGCTTGATGGCCCATTAAGGACCATCAGCTATACAATGGACCCATTGAGAGAAGGCAGATACACCTTGTAACTCAGCAAAGTATGCAGGGACTGGCCCATGTGACTCCAGACTCCATTTTGCTGTAATTTTCCACAATAAGAACAAAGGTGTTCTTACACCTGGAAAAGACTATATAAGGCGGATGCCTCATCTCCATCTGGTCTTCAATCCTGCTTCATACCTCTGAAGGAACTTTGCTACAAGCTGAAGCTTTGAACAAAGGACTGAGGACCCATCCCAGTGGGGGATGTATTCCAGAGACTTGATTTGAACCTGCAGTTTATTCTATTGCTGCTGCAAGCCTGAACCAAGAACTTTGCCATTACTGTATGTAATTGATTCCATTTAACCAATTCTAACTCTCCTCTCTCTCTTTTTCCTTTTATGAATAAACCTTTAGATTCTAAAGGATTGGCAACAGCGTGATTTGTGAGTAAGATCTGATTTGTATATTGACCTGGGTCTGGGGCTTGGCCCTTTGGGATCAGGAGAACCTTTTTTCTTTTACTGCGGTATTGCTTTTCATAACCATTTGTCCCCATAACGAGTGGCACTGGTGGTAATACTGGGAAACTGGAGTGTCTAAGGAGACCGCTTGTGAGACTTGCAGTTAGCCAGTGGGGTGAGACCAAAGTCCTCCTAGTCTGGCTGGTTTGGTTTGCCTTAGAGGTGGAAAAAGCCCAGCCTTGGGCTGTAACTGCCCTATTTGAGCAATTTGTCCTGAGTTGGCACTCTCAGTTGGGTTCCGCCAGAACCGCATTGTCACAGGGGTACAAGCAGCAGCTGAGTGAGGCTGGTGTGGAACCTGCATCTGTGCCCAGGGACAGGGACTGAAGCCAGGAGCTGATTCCCCGTTCCACCCACTGGCCCGTCCTGTGTGCTGGACGGAAGGTAACCTCCTGCTCCCGCCAAACAGGGGCTGCAGGTGGCTCAGAAAGAAGCCCAGATTCGCCTGCTGGAAGGGCGCCTGAGACAAAGGGATGTGACCGGCTCCTCCCAGAACCATGTGATCCTGGATGCCCTGCGGGAGAAAGCGGAGTCCCACCCCGAGCTGCAGGCGCTCATCCACAACGTGCAGCAAGGTGGGTGCTGGGCTTTTCCCTCCTGGGGACCCCCGTGAGTACTGGGCATTGGCTGGCAAAGCAGCCGGCAGCGCTGATGTGGGGCCTGGGGCTGGCAGCAGCTGGGAAGGCTTGGGGTGTTTCCCTGCCCCTACAGATGGCACGTCTGCCCATTGGGACAGATGGAGCCCACCCCTGGGCTCTTGGCATTGCTCTGACCCTGTGGGCAGGAGTGATAGGCCCGCTTCTTCCAGACGTATCAGCCCACATGGTCACAGCCTGTCCAGCCGTGAGGATGCACTGATGGCGCTTTGGTGGCAAAGAGTTAATGATAGCAGGTCTGGGGGGTGGTCCCAAGGACCTAAAGGGCCACACGCTGATTGGCGACCGCCTGCTGGCTGGCTCTGATCGGACCAGCCCAGTGCGGTGCCCTCCCACCCTCTGTCGCGTTGACGCACCCTTGTCGGCCGTTCCTTGTGCAGAGAACGGCTACGCCAGCACGGACGAGGAGATCTGGGAGTTCAGCCTGGCCTCGGAGGGGAGGTAAGCGCACCAGGGAGCGTGCAGTGTCCCAGCCTCGTGCGCCCCTGAGCGGCGGGATCTATGGAGGGAGGGGGGCACATCTCTGTGGCACTCATTGGCAAGGTAGACCCGTTAGAGCTTGGCAGCTAAATTCTCCAGGTTCTGTCTGCACCGAGCATGCTCCAGCCCCTCGGAGCTCCTACGTGGGACCCGACGGTGCACAGGCTACTCACACGCGATGACTGGCCATGCTCAAACCCAGGCGTGCAGGGGCTGTACAGAACTGTCCCAGTAATGGTTCCTCTTGAGGGCCAGGGGCAAGACGGAGCTGGGAGGGAAGAGGGCCCCGAAAGGGACCTGGGGATGGGCTGTACCTCGGGGAATGGGAGGAGGAACCGTAGCCGGGCTGGTGATAGGGTGTTATGGGGTGGGGGTGATGGGCAGTGGTTTCTTCCTTTAGCTTTAAGTTAAGCCTTAAAGGGGATCGGCCATTTAACCCTTTGTTTCCTACAGCTTCTCCCAGTCTTTCACCCTGAAGGGCTCGGCCAGCCAGGACGACTTCAAGTTCAAGGTCAGTTCGCAGCCACAGACAGGGCCATTTAACATCCAGATGTGGGGTCTTTGGTCCATTGTACCCCCTCTCCCTTTGTGCTCACGGCTGGGCGGTGACCCTTGGCGGGAGTCTTCTCCATGGGCGGAATGTCTTGGGTCTGGAACTGAAATAGCCCGGGGTCTGGTCTCCTGGTGACGGCCGTGCCTGGCATGTTACTTTGGCCCTATAAATGGCTCCTTGAGTCGTAGAGCCCACTTTAAACCCCCAAATGCCACATCATTGAGCTGTACTGGGCTTCCCTGAATCCAGGCAAGGTGCCCTGGTGCTGTCTAGCCCTCCTCTGGGAGCAAATAAAACCCATGTGACGCCCTGGTGCTGTGCGCCCTTCCCAGAGGCTAATTGACTGGACCAGTCCCTCCATGTGCCAAATCCTCCTGGGAGAGCTGCTCCGGCACTCTGGGCCATACACGTTTCAGCCTTGCACAGGGGGTACTTCCTGTTGCCCTCATTAATGAGCTCATGAAACGTTAATGCTGGCAACCGGGGCCCAACTGAAAGGTTTCTCTAGATCTGCCACTGCTGGGTGCTTGGCCCCAGAGGCTTCTTGGAACTGAATGGCCAAGGGGCGCCAGCGTCTCAGACTCGCTCCACGTGCTACCCTCGGGGCAGTGAACTCCTCGCCTCTCAGCCCACCCCTTCCTGTGCCACGCCATAGGGGGAACCCAAGCTGTCAGGCCAGATGAAGGCTGTGTCGGCCGAGTGCCTGGGACCCACGTTGGACATCTCCACCAAAAACATCACCAATTCCTTGGTGTCCCTCATGGAGATCAAGGAAGACGGGATTGGCTTTTCCATCCGGGATTCCTACTACAAGGATAAGGTCTCCCGCACCATCAGCCTGCCCACCCGTGGCAGCACCTTGTAAGCCCTGGCAAGCATGGTCCCCACGTGCTTACAGGCCCTTGGGGGAAGAGGTGGGCTGGGCCATCGTATTCTGCCCTTGGAGCCTTGAGTCTGGACTCCTCTCGGTCGAGCCAGCCTGTCCCAGCATGCAGTGGTGGGGCCAGCTTGCTCTGCCATCTTGGATTGCCAGTGTCCACAAACTGCCCGTCGGGGGGACGGGGCCTGGGGAAGGCGGGCACAAACCGGGTTCTGCTGTCGGACAGAGTTGGGCGTCCAGTCTCCACAGCCCTCTTATCGAAGGCACGGAGCTGCCTTCTCCAGCAGCAGTCTCGGTGATGAAGCCAACAGGACCTGCGCTCACAGCGCAAACCCTTAGCTGGGGCCGCTGGCCTGGTCTTGGGCCCTGCCGGGGCCTGATCCAGCGCGCTGGACCCCTGGCTCGGGAGGTGGATCTGTGCGCTGCCCCAGGGCTCTCGGCTCGCTTGCTCTGGGGTAGGCCTGTTCAGTGCTGAAGGGCCCTGGCCCCAAGGAGGGGCAATTGCTGATCAGGTCTTGCTCTGTTCCAGCCCTAGGCAGTCCCGTGGCTCGGACACCTCGCCTCTGACCCGGAGGAAATCCTATGACCGGGGCAGCCTGCCAGGTGAGTGGGGAGAGGCTGGAGAGCACATGGGCCTAGCTCCTCATCGGGGACCGGCCTGTGCACTCGGCTTTGCCCAGGCACGACGCTGGGTGCTGGATCCAGCTGTGCCATAGAATCATAGAATATCAGGGTTGGAAAGGATCTCAGGAGGTCGTCTAGTCCAACGCCCTGCTCAAAGCAGCACCAATCCCCAACTAAAGCATCCCAGCCAGGGCTTTGTCAAGCCGGACCTTAAAAACCCCTAAGGAAGGAGATTCCACCACCTCCCTAGGGAACCCATTCCAGTGCTTCACCACCCTCCTAGTGAAATCGTTTTTCCTAATATCCAACCTAGACCTCCCTCACTGCAACTTGAGACCATTACTCCTCATTTGCCAAGCTCCATTCTCTTTGGAACCCCCCTTCAGGTAGTTGAAGGCTGCTATTAAATCCCCCCATACTCTTCTCTTCTGCAGACTAAACAAGCCCAGTTCCCTTAGCCTCTCCTCATAAGTCATGTACCCCAGCTCCCTAATCATTTCTGTTGCCCTCTGCTGGACTCTCTCCAATATGTCCACATTCTTTCTGTAGCGGGGGGCCCAAAACTGGATGCAATACTCCAGATGTGACTCACCAGTGCCGAATAGAGGGGAATAATCACTTCACCATGGGCTGGCACTGCAGGCCTCCCTGTGCTGAGTGGAGGTGCGGGGCAGGGGGTAGATCCCCGGACCAGGCTTGTGATCATGGGTCTCTTTCTGAACACCCCGGCTCAGGACTTCGGACGTTGGCTTCACGCCTCCCTCGTCCCCTCCCACCAGGCCGCGCAATGACCGCAACGTCTTCTCCCGCCTCACCAGCAACCAGAGCCAGGGCTCCGCGCTGGACAAGTAAGAGCCTCGCGGGGCAAGGAGCGGGTAGGGGGGTGAAGCTCCAGGGAGCCCAGCCCCAAGAGCAGTGAATGGCAGACGGTGACTCCCATGGCTGTCCCCAGGTACCGTCCCCGCTCTGCTTCGGGCCCGGCAGTCCCAGCTGGAGTCAGCCCCAGGCTCCTGCCGAGCTCGTGAAGCGACCAGGGCGAAGGCAGAGAGCTGCGATACCGGTGCAGTAGAACTTCACATGGGGCAGCATCTCCCTGGGCAGGGGCCCTATGCCAGACCTGTCTATAACCCCATTGATATGGAGGGGGGTCTTTGGTCCCCCTCTACTGGCTGGACCTTGTCTCGGGGCTGCCCCTGAGCTGCCAAACCTGGGCCTTTAGCTCAGGCAGAAGCAGCTGCTGTTGAGAGCCTGGGGTGGCAGATGCCCTCCCTGTAGATGATCCAGCTGGAGGCTCGTTGTAACATTGCACTGCTAGAGCCCTCAGAACAGGCCTGAAGCGGTGCCCTGGCCTTTAGCGTTGTGTGCGCACACGTGGCAGTGCCCGGTCCCCCGCTGGGCCCGTGGGGATTCCCTGGTGGGCTGGGGCTGTCACAAGCCCCACTAGCGGCCCTGGGCTCTTTAGCTCCTGCTCGTAGCTCTGGAGGGCCCTGGTTCAGGCCCCAGTGTGTTGGCCAAGATGGCGGCTGTCACACTGGCTGCTGGCAGAGGAGAATTTCACCCGCAGGGACGCTGCTGGGTGGGTTTGGCTGCAGTTATAAAGCGGGTGAGGTGGGTCCAGGGGGCTGCTAGCTGAGGACACTAAGCCGCCATCCCGTCCCCAGCGAAGCATGGGGCTTGTCGGCGCTGGGCTTGGCAGGGGTCCCCAGGCGGTGGGGAAGCCATTTCCCAGTCAGCCCTACCCCGATTCTGTGTGGCACTGGCTGTGCCATCGCACCTGCCCCTTCTGGGCCCTGCTTCCTCTCCCACTGTGCTCTGTGGGGAGATGCCGGCTGCTCACAGGTCCCGGTCCCCCTCAGGAGGTGACATGGCTGCTCTCGGTGGGGCGAGCTTTCTGCCAGGGGCCCGTAGGTGCTCCGATTGCTCCTGGTGTCAGGGGCTGTGACCCTTCGGAGGTGGGGTGGGGGTGCTCTCCAGTGGCAGCCTTTGGTTTCTACGGAGGAACGAGCCCACCTTAGGACTGCCTTTGACCGTCACGGGCCAGCCCCTGCACGGGTGCAAATTGGCCTAGCTGCCGTGGGGGCAGCAGAGCGGCTTTGATTTACAGCTCCCGAGGACCTGGCCCTATGGTAGCAACCACCTCCCATCTGCCTCCCTGCAGAATCCCAGTTTGGTGGCGATGTTCTAACCTGGGGGAGCCCATGGCACTGCCTGCAGCTCAGGACCAGCCCCTGGTCCCCATCCCGCCTGCTATCAGACCGCACGATAGCGCAGAGCCGGACCGTGTCAGAACGCCCCAGCTGTACCCCAAAACCAGGAGTGCGGAACCTGAGGGGCTAGGTTGGATGGCTGGTGGGAGTGATGAGACGGGGGGTTCCATGGGAAGATTAAATGAAGACTGGATGCAGGAATCCCCGGGCGAGGCCTCAGGCGTGCACTGTACTGGGTGATTTTAACAGTCCCTTCTGGCTGAATGACTCCAGTCCAGCCTGAAAGATCTTGTGTCCGAGCCACGTATCCCTTCCTGCTCCTCTGCCCCTTTCCTCTCTGGTTTTCTGTGTCCGCTCCTCCCTCTCTACCCCGCTAGCTTGGATGCAATAACAACACTCCACTCTCTGACTCCGCTGCTGCCTCTCTCATCCGGGATTTTTTCTCCCGTAATCCTGCTAATTTTCTGTCCCTAGGTCTGACGACAGCGATTCCTCTGTCTCGGAGGTGCTGAGGTACATACAACTTTCTATTGATTAGAACTCTCCTGCTTCTCGCATTTCCCTCCCCCTGCCCTGCATGCTGAATCCGTGCTGGCCAAACTCTGGGCCTTGCTTCTTTGCTAAATCTATTGGGGCTCTGTCCTGGTGCTGCTCTTGCTCGCTGTGTGTCCCTCTTTCCTTCTCTCTGCTTCCCCGCATGGCCCTGGCATGCCGTGTCCGGCTGTGGAAGTCCCTTTCTGCCTCTGGTCTCCAGTGCCTTAAGGTCTGAGCCATCGTCTTGAAATGCAGTGCTGGGGATTTAAGCGGATAGCGTACGGTGCTTTCACTGAATGGGGACAGCTGCATGCTCTATTCTGCCTCGAGGGCAGGGCGGGTAGTGATGATATCTCGCGCTGTGTCTGGCCTAGCTGCAAGAGGCAGGGCAGGCCAGCTGTTGGAGCCGGTGGATGCTTGGAGGGTCCAGACTATGATGCTTTTTGTGTGTGTGTGTGTGTGTGTGTGTCTTCTCTCGCACCTTCAGTTCAGACATCTCCAAGCACTTGACAAACGTGGCTTCAGCCTCCCAGCACCCATGGCGAGGCTGGTCAGGATTGTTATCCCTGTCTTGTGCCTCGGTTTCCCCATCTTCAAAGAGTAAACACCTGGGGTGCAGCCTCTTGGCACCGAGGATCCTGTGGCTGCTGCTGAGGCCTGTGCAGCCTCCCAGATATATTAGAGCAGCCTTGGGGTTGCTCTAACTCACTGCAACCTCCCAAAGGGCTGCTTGCCAGCTATGCCACAACCCAGAGTTCCCCTAATGGGGTGTGCTAAGGCCCTGGCTCTGCCCCCAGCATGCCTGGGTTTGCAACACGAGCCACATAGAACCAATTACGCTAGCCCAAGGCAGTGTCTGTGCCAGGACAACTCTCCTTCCCCCATTCCCTGCACATCAAAAGGGCCAGGCTGGCAGAGGAGCATCTCCCCACTGGCCTTTGGGTGCCTATTTGAGACACCGTGGGCCTGACTCTGACACCCTGAGCACCATCAGCTGGAGTAGTGGGTGCTCAGTGCCCCTCAAAAAATCCATTCCAACCATGCCACAAATGTGCCGTGTGACCCTGGGCAAGCCCTTTCCCCTCCCTTTGCCTCAGTGTCCCCACCTGTAATCTAACCCTGCTGGGAGGAGGGGAGGTGCTTAGAGATCCTGGCTGGGAAGCTGCTTTGGGGCTATCAACCCTCTCCATGATGGGCTCTTCCACCTGGGCTCTTTCCTCAGGGGTGTCGATTCTCATGTGCTCAGCGCTCTAGAACCGCCCTCTGAACTCTGCTCACAGCCCCATTGGCTGTTGCTGGGGCAAAGCCTAGAACTGGTTTGAGAAGAGAAGGGCCACTAGGATGATCAGAGGAATGGAAAAGCTGTCGTACGAAAGGAGACTAGAGGAGCTTGGGTTGTTTAGTCTGACAAAGCGAAGGCTGAGAGGGGATATGATTGCTATCTTTAAATATATTAGAGGGATTAATACAAGGGAGGGAGAAGAATTATTCCAGCTTAGTACTAACGTGGATACCAGAACGAATGGATACAAACTGGCCGTGGGGAAGTTCAGACTTGAAATTAGACGAAGGTTTCTGACCGTCAGAGGGGTGAAATATTGGAACGGCCTACCGAGGGAAACGGTGGGGGCGACGGACCTGTCTGGTTTTAAGATAAAGTTAGATAAGTTTATGGAGGGAATGGTTTAATGGTAAAACATAGTAGTCAAGGAAAGCCAAGCAATGGTGGGTAAATAGTATAATGGCTAACGGGGTCGGGCTGGAGACTCTTGCCTATATGCTCGGGGTCTTACTGATCGCCACATTTGGGGTCGGGAAGGAATTTTCCTCCAGGGCAGATTGGCTGAGCCTCTGGAGGTTTTTCGCCTTCCTCCGCAGCATGGGGCAGGGATCTCTAGCAGGAGGGTCTCTGCCGATTGAAGTCACTAAAAACAGGATTGGGGACTTCAACAGCAGAGTCCAGGGAAGGGGTAGGGACGGTTTTATGGCCTGCAGCATGCAGGGGGTCAGACCAGATGATCATAATGGTCCCTTCTGACCTTAAAGTCTATGAGTCTATGAGACAGGATTGTCTCCTGGCCAGGGAGCCAGGATTCCTGGGTTCTCTCCCTGTTCTCGGGGGATTGAGAACTCCTGGGCTCCGTTCCCAGCTCTGCCATTGATTCGATTGTGACCTGTTAAAAATCCCTTCCCCATCTGCCAAAGCAGGGTGAAGCTCGTTGCAAAACCGGAGTGGGTCAGATGGAGAGAGGGCGCTTCCCCCCCGCTGGCCACAGGGTGGTGCCCTTATGCCCCACACAGCACGGCTGGAGCAGGGCCCCAGTTTGTTCAAGCCTGGAGGTTCTGGGGGTTGGGTCCGGAGCCAGCCTGTCCCTGCTAGTCTCTGACCCCACAGGGGATGGGGCAGCGTGTGCCATGCAGCAGCCTGGACTCTGTTGGCTTCGGGATCTTGCCTGGAAGGGGCACAGGGGCCACCCACAGCTCTCACGGCG
Source organism: Malaclemys terrapin pileata (assembly GCF_027887155.1). Lineage (NCBI taxonomy): Eukaryota > Metazoa > Chordata > Testudines > Emydidae > Malaclemys > Malaclemys terrapin. Next base: position 20,414,956 of record NC_071508.1, on the reverse strand, counting down.
GGAGGGGGGTAGCTCATCTGTGCCAGCAGCAAGATGGCCAGGGGGTGAAGCCCGTTTCCTTTCCAAGCCCCTGCCCCAAGCCAAGGCAGGGTCTGCACGAGTCTCTGAGCCCTTAGCACCAGCGGGGTGTGACCTGCCCCCGGGGGGCCTGTCTGGGGAGCAGGCTGCCCGGCAGCTTCTGTCTGTGGTTTGCTTTGCTCCGGAGTCCCACTAGCAGGCCCTGGCAGCCCCGTGGGGCGGGATCTGGCTTCGTCCTGGGTCACCCAGCCAGCACCCTCCTGCTGACGCCCTTGCTCTCTCTCTCCCACGGAAAGGGCCTCATTAACCCCGTGGGCGGTGCCAGGAGCGCCCGGACAGCCCCGCTGCAGTGCATCTCCGTGGCGGAAGGACACTCCAAGCCCGTTCTCCGCGTGGACGCCACCAACGAGCTGCTCTTCTCCGGATCCAAAGGTGCGCGCCTCAGGGGCGGGCTGGCTGCTGAGCTCTGGGTGTGATCATTGGGGAGTGAGCCTGTTACCCAGGGGAGGGGCTGAGCCACCCCAAACTGCGGGGGCAGGACAGGAGCCTCTTGCTCAGACGGCACCCGCCTGCCTGAAAGCCACAACGGGCCGGTGCAGTTCTGGGTCCCCCCAGCAGAGGGCAGCAATGCTGCACGAGTCATTAGGCTGAACAGCTGTGTGGTGACATCCCTGAAGCGAGTTGTTGGGGCCTCTGCCCGGTTCCTAGTGGCTGGATGTTCACCTTGCACCTGGCACTAATAGACCCTCCCCCCGTTGGCAGGTCTGGCGGAGGTGCCAGAGGCTGGATGGGCCACAGGGACTGAGCTCCCCTGGGGCACTCGTGGGAGCAGGGGGAGGGAGGGAGGAAGCCATGGGGATCCTTTGCTGAGGACAGGAAGGGTCCCGCAGTGTCATGTGCTCCTGCCTCCTCCCGCAGACCGGAGCTGCAAAATGTGGAACCTGGTGACGGGCCAGGATATCGCCTTGCTAAAGGTCCACCCCAATAATGTGGTGTCCATCAAGTACTGCAGCCACTCAGGGTTGGTCTTCACTGTCTCCACCTCCTACATCAAGGTGTGGGATATCCGGGATTCGGCCAACTGCATCCGCACCCTCACGTAAGTACCTGACGCACCGAGGCTGCCCTGTGGGCCTGGCCAAGCTCGACGCGCTGTCCTGCCAGCGTTCTGCACTCAGGGCAGCATTGCAAAGGCCAAGTGGCCGGGCTGGTCTGCAGGGCTGAGTCTAGGAATGCTGCAATGCTGGTCGTTCTAGCCTGGCCTGGCTCGTGGAAGCTCCGTGGCTTGGTGCTCTGCTCTCAGGGAAGTTGCTCCTCTCGTCTGTTTCAGGGGGCACCGTTCACCCTACAGTTGCTTTGATCAGGGATGATGGGTAATGACCCATCTGCAGCTGCCAGCGCCGTTTCCAGACCCCAGCGAAACAGCCCCTCTCTCTGGTGCCCAGCCACAGACTGAGACTTCTCTTTTAGGCTTCCCCAATCTGACTGGCGGGAACAGGAGCGGCGCCAGGGGTTTTGGCGCCCTAGATGGGAGTCCTTCTGTGCTCCCGGTCGTCGGCGGCAATTCAGCGGTGGGGGGGTCCTTCCGTGCTCGCGGTCGTCGGCGGCAATTCAGCGGTGGGGGGGTCCTTCCGTGCTCCCGGTCGTCGGCGGCAATTCAGCGGTGGGGGGGTCCTTCCGTGCTCCCGGTCGTAGGCGGCAATTCAGCGGTGGGGGGGTCCTTCCATGCTCCCGGTCGTAGGCGGCAATTCAGCGGTGGGGGGGTCCTTCCGTGCTCCCGGTCGGCGGCGGCAATTCAGCGGTGGGGGGGTCCTTCTGTGCTCCCGGTCGGCGGCGGCAATTCAGCGGTGGGGGGGGGGTCCTTCCGTGCTCCCGGTCGGCGGCGGCAATTCAGCGGTGGGGGGGGGTCCTTCCGTGCTCCCGGTCGTCGGCGGCAATTCAGCGGTGGGGGGGTCCTTCCGTGCTCCCGGTCTTCGGGTCACTTCGGCGGCGGGTCCTGGAGCAAGTGAAGGACCCGCTGCAGAATTGCCGCCGAACACCCGGAGCGCGGAAGGACCCCCCACCGCCGAATTGCCGCCCCTCCCCCCCGCCCCCCCCCCAAATCCTGGTGCGGTCACCTAAATGGAAGCGCCGGCCCTGGGCGGGAACATGCCTGGGCTGCCTGTCAACATCAACTCCAGGCCAGGGGTGGGGTTTGTGTCGCTCCGCCCTGGGCGTGGAGCTGGCATGCCTGCTGGTACGGGTCTGGCTGGCTGCGCGGCAAGGCACCTCCCTTGGGTGCCGAAAGCTGCTGCCTGGGTCACCCTTGCTGTGCCGTTGCTCCCGGCTTGAGGGGACGTGGGGCTGAGCGGGAGGGTCTCATCCTGGCACCACTGGCACTGCATATGGCCAGGAAGTGGCGTTGCTTCCCCCTATAGATGGCTGGGGACAGACGCTGTCCAGCCTTCTAATCAGTCCACAATGGGCTAGATCTTCCATTCCACATTGTGTAAATTGCCCCCTCCCTCCCCCGAGGGTCTCTGCCTTGAGGCTCACCTGTTTGTCTCTTTGGCTTAGCTCTTCAGGTCAGGTGATCTCTGGGGACGCCTGTGCTGGGACCACCACCCGCACCATCGCCAGCGTACAGGGGGAGCACCAGATCAACCAGATCGCACTCAACCCCACCGGCACCATGCTCTACGTTGCCGCCGGGAACTCTGTCCGCATCTGGGAGCTCAACAGGTCTGGGCGGGGCTAACTCGGGCCCCCAGGCAGGGGCAGCTCTTGTGGGGAGGCAGACGGGTGCTGCATAGGCAGAGGGAGCAGTCGTTCTGGGCTGAGCGGGGGCCCGCTCCCTCCCGGCTGGAAGCTGTGTTATTGAGGCAGGGGCGGATTTGGACTGGCACCGGGGGAAGCTGCACTGGCACAAACCCCAGCGTGGAGCAGCTTAGCTTGTTTGTCTTGGGCTTTGCACTACATCAGAATGATCTGGACAAATTGGAGAAATGGGCTGAGGTAAACAGGATGAAGTTTAACAAAGACAAATGCAAAGTGCTCCACTTAGGAAGGAAAAATCAGTTTCACACATACAGAATGGGAAGAGACTGTCTAGGAAGGAGTACGGCAGAAAGGGATCTAGGGGTTATAGTGGACCACAAGCTAAATAGGAGTCAACTGTGTGATGCTGTTGCAAAAAAAGCAAACATGATTCTGGGATGTATTAACAGGTGTGTTGTGAGCAAGACACGAGAAGTCATTCTTCCGCTCTACTCTGCTCTGGTTAGGCCTCAGCTGGAGTATTGTGTCCAGTTCTGGGCACCGCATTTTAAAAAAGATGTGGAGAAATTGGAAAGGGTCCAGAGAAGAGCAACAAGAATGATTAAAGGTCTTGAGAACATGACCTATGAAGGAAGGCTGAAAGAATTGGGATTGTTTAGTTTGGAAAAGAGAAGACTGAGAAGGGACATGATAGCAGTTTTCAGGTATTTAAAAGGGTGTCATAAGGAGGAGGGAGAAAACTTGTTCACCTTAGCCTCTAAGGATAGAGCCAGAAGCAATGGGTTTAAACTGCAGCAAGGGAGGTCTAGGTTGGACATTAGGAAAAAGTTCCTAACTGTCAGGGTGGTTAAACACTGGAATAAATTGCCTAGGGAGGTTGTGGAATCTCCATCTCTGGAGATATTTAAGAGTAGGTTAGATAAATGTCTATCAGGGATGGTCTAGGCAGTATTTGGTCCTGCCATGCGGGCAGGGGACTGGACTCGATGACCTCTCGAGGTCCCTTCCAGTCCTAGAATCTATGAATCAGCCCCAGCAGCTGCTGATCATGCCCAAGGGTGGCTGAAAGTAGGACCCAGTGCTCCTCTCCCAGCTGCAGCCCTTAGGGCAGGGGTGGGGAACCTTTTCTCTGTCACTGGCCATTGACCCACAGGAAAAATCAATCACGGGCCACTTACCTGCCAGGAGGGCGTGGAGGCTTGGTGCTTCCCCTGCAGTGGGTGGTGGGAGAGGGCGCCACGGGCCAGATGAAATTAACTAAGGGGCTGGATCCAGCCTGCGGGCCGTAGCTTTCCCCGCCCCTGCCTTAGGAGATCGGTGGACAAGCCGGTCACCCCCTGACACCGCATCTGAGCCCAGCTCCCTGCCCCTAGCCCAAGGCCACAGTCACGGCCCATGGTGCTGAGGGATGTGGTATCCCCGAGATTGCTCCGTGCTCTGCGCCCCGGAGCCCGAGGTCCCCACTTCTGCTTGGGATGGTGGAGAGGGGCCTGGGGCTGGGAGGGTCCCTGCTGGGAGCCTTGGAGACTGGGCCAGCGAAGGGCCTGCAGGAACGAGCGCCTCCTGCTGAGCGCACCCCAGACCCTGACGCCCCGGGCTCCTGCTTGTAGGTTGCAGCCTATCGGGAAGCTGACCGGCCACATCAGGCCTGTGATGTGTCTCACTGTGAACCAGACTGCGAGCAACCATGACCTGGTCGTCACCGGCTCCAAGGATCACTACGTCAAGGTACCCTGGGACCCTCCCTCCCTCCCGCTCACAGGCAGCACAAGGGGCCTTTGAGCCCAGGAACCGCTGCTTGTGCCAGCCCTCCCCACCCCCATGCATAGCCGCTCTCCCGGAGGTGCCAGCTACAGGGGCTCGCTGCCCACCAAAGGCCTGGCGAGGAGGGGACATGCTGGGTGGTTTTGTCCAGAGCGCCCAGCGTCGGCCTAACTCCGCTCCCATGGGGGGCGGGAAGGAGCCGTTCTGTTGATCTCAGCGGGCGCAGAGGGAGGCCAGTACTGAGCACATTTGCAAATGCCACCAGGGTCTGAGAAATGCCATGAGCCCCCCAGCGCTCGTGGCCTGAAGGACCTGGTGGCTTTGCAGCTGGCCAGCGTTCCTGTCCCCACACCTGCCAGGTGTGTCTGTGGGTCACGGGGAGCAGGGTCTGTGCACTGCCCCTAAGAGCGTCCTGGAACCCAGATCTGGGAAATGATGGAGGAGCTGCCATGTCTCAAAGTGCTGGGCAGCTCGGCAGCCGTGGAGACCAGAATTCCAGGTGCCCGGCCCAGGCCTCCCCTCCGCACCCCCCGCTTCCTCCTGATGCCTCACACGTGGAAAGTGGAACCCACCTCCTCCTGCCCTCTGTGGCCTCTGCTGAACCTGCTGCCAAGGAGGCTATTTTGTCTTTGCAACGTGGCCCCTGCCAGCCGGACGCTGAGCTGCGTCCGCACGTTGGCCACCAAACCATTGGAGGAGGTGGAGATTTCCAGTCCCAGCTGAGCCGGGCGAGGTTCGAACCTGCGACCTGTATCTCAGCCCTAGTGCTGAGCCATCGTGTCCCCACATGGCCTCTGCCCAAGGATCCCAGCGTGGCGTAAGCAGGCAGAACCCTGCCGCTGCCAATCCATCCCTGTCTCATTTCACTGGGCCGTGGCTCAGCATCCTAGTGGTAGCTGTGTGGTCGGACGCTCTCGCCATCCCCCTGCCTTGCTGAAAGGGCTGTTGCTGGCCTAATGACCTGAGAGCGACTGGTCTCCTTTGCCACCGGGGTTCACAGCAGCTGCCCTCCGGGCTGTTGCCTTGCAGATGTTTGAGATTGCGGACAGCGTGGTGGGGAACGTCGGCCCCACCCATAACTTCGAGCCCCCGCACTACGACGGCATTGAGTGTCTGGCCATCCAGGGCGACGTGCTCTTCAGCGGCTCCGGGGACAACGGGATCAAGAAGTGGGACCTGCAGCAGCAGGAGCTCCTCCAGGTACGGAGGGGGACGAGCAGGAAGGCCCTGCTGCTGGGCGGGGGGCAGAGAGATGGGCTAGACCCGCAGCGTGCCGTTTCGAGGGCCAGTGCCAGGGTCTGGAGCGAGGACTTAGAACCTGCTGGAGAGTCGCTGTCCAGTCTGGAGCGTGCTCCCGCCATCCTGGGGGCAGAGGATCAGACAGCAGACACAAGGACCCCATCCCTACGTTGCACATGGGGCCTCCAGGCAATGGAAGAGCCCCGGGGGTTGCAAACGACAGTGGCTGGCAGGGTGGGTCCCGAAGGCAGTTTACAGCCGTGGGCAATGCACGGTAGCCAGTTCTATAGGGCTGGGCCCCACCTGCTGCGGTTAAAGGGCTCAGTGGCCTATGGGGAATGGGGACAGGTTGGTCTGGGGGTAGATAGCGCTCGGCGGTGTCCCTATTTCTGACCCCGGTGAGTGTGGCTGTCTGGTCTCCGGGCGCCACAGGCCGCGGTGCCTGGCTCTCCAGGTCAGTGGTGACGCGCTGCAGTGCGGGGATGGCCTCCGGTGGGTCTGGGATAGAGCAGCAGCCGAAGGGGGCGTGCAGGCCGGTGCTGGGAGGCAGGAGGTCTGGCTCTGCCATGAGACTTGGCTAACATTTCAGAGGCCTCCAGTGATTTTATTTATTTATTTTTTTTTTAGTGGTGGGGGGCTCTGTTTTGGAGAACCTACCATGTGCCCGCCCGGGGCTGGGTTGTTCAGAGGAGCTGGGCACTGTGGGAGTCAAGGGGAGCAGTGGGGGCTCTGCCCCTCTGAAAATGGGGTGGTCGGGGTGTCCCCCAAAATGGAGCTGCCCAGAGCTAGTCACCATTTGTGGCTGTGTGACCCTCCCCCACAGTCTCTCCCCTATGAAATGAGGCTAATGCTCATTTTTCTTCCCACTGGAGCACTGAGGATTGATGGCAGACAAATAATTAGAGAGATGGGGGGTGAGGGGGAATCTCTTTTATTGGACCAGCTCCTGTGGGTGGAAGGGACAAGCTTTCAAGCCCCACCCTGGAAGAAGAGCTGAGTTTGCAGACTTGTCCCTTCCCCCCCTCCCCCCACCGAAATTGGTCCAATCAAAGAGATTCTCTCCCCCATCTTGTGTGTCTCGTATCCTGGTTGCCAGCTCGGCTTGGATTGATTAGAGCTTGGAGATCCCCTGGTCAATCCCAATGAGCAATTGTCTCCTGGGGAGGAGCCCTCTTCTCTCCTGCTGAGCTGCTTCTGTAGCTCACCAGAGTCCCCTTGTCTTGAATTCAAATCCTCGGCTGCTGCTTGATGAGAAATCGAGCGGAGCTTAAAAATTCCAGCTCTCAGCCACGGTACAGATGTGGGGGGTTTGTCTCAGCCCATTACAGAGCCAGCAGCCAGCTGCAAACCCAGCATCTGGCTCTGGCTGCTGGCCTGACCCTGCCCTGGAGCTCAGGGGGCAGTTTGGGTCTTGATGGCCCCGGCTGGCAGCGTGGATCGTGGGCGCTCACTGGCTCTGCCCTGTCTCTGTGCCTGCCAGCAAATCCCCAACGCGCACAAGGACTGGGTCTGTGCCCTGGCCTTCGTCCCCGGCCGCCCCATGCTGCTGAGCGCCTGCCGCGGGGGTGTGGTGAAGGTCTGGAACATGGAGAACTTCTCGCCCGTTGGGGAGATCAAGGGCCACGACAGCCCCATCAATGCCATCTGCACCAATTCCAAGCACATATTCACTGCTTCCAGGTGAGGGCAGTGGGTAGGGCTAGGCCCCTGCGGCATGGGAGAGGGAGGTCTGACCCCCAACTCCCCCCAGTGCAGCAGAGCTGCAGGAGCTCTCCAAACCCACTGTTGCTCCCCCCATGTGGCAGGGCCTGGAATGGCACTGGGAGCGAGGGATGGGAACAGCGCCGGAGCCAGGCTGCAGGCGGTTTGGTGTGGGGCAGCAGTCGGCTGCAGGGCCCCCAACCCCTCCCCATCTAGCCTCTCCTCTCCTCCATCTCTCAGCCATTGTTAGGTCGCCCCACAGTGAGGCTCTTCTGCCCCATCCAGTTATGCCAAGCGCTGGTCCTGCCCTGCCCCGCCATGCTTTTGGGATGCTCTTGCCAGCTCCTTTGATGTGCCGGGACTAGCCAGACCTGGTGCTGCTGGCCCTGCCACCCTCAGCGCAGAGAACGGACTTCCTGCCAACCGGGCACCAGCTCCTCCTCGACGGCGCCTTGTGCATCTCCAATGAGAGCACCACCGCCCCCTCCTTCCGCTCCCCGGCCCCTGTGCACAGCCCTGGCCCCCAGAGTGGGTCCCCGGGTTCACAATGTCTCTGGCACCGTCTCTGATCTCCTCTTTTCCGACCATGTCCCTTTTCTCCTTTCCTTTCTCTTCCCCCCCCCCCTCCACCCTCTGTTTCTCTCTGTGCCGCAGTGACTGCCAGGTAAAGCTATGGACTTACGTGCCTGGGCTCACCCCCTGCCTTCCTCACCGCGTCCTTGCCATAAAGGGGCATGCCACTAGCCTGCCTTGACCCTCCTCCTCCTCCTCTCTCTGGCTCTCACCCCCTCTGGCTCTCTCTCCTTTTCTTTCTCTGTCTCTTCTCTCTCCGCTCTGGTCTCAGCTGCTTCTTAACAGTATGAGATTCTTTTGGATTTTCCCCCCATGTAGAGCTCTTTGCAAGAGGAGACTGTCCTCTTGCCCCCCCCCTCCCAGTCCCCCAGGTGATTGGATCCAGCGGCCAGCTCGGGGCTGCATGGGGTTTGCCCATCTGACTACTGCTCCTCCTGGGCCACTGCTGGGGGGATCCCCGCCCCATCCCCATCCCCCACTGCGTCACTGGCCACTGCCAGTGAGGTGCCACTGGCTGAGCCTGCGCTCTGGTAGAGTGCCCCGTTACTGGCGCTCTGGGGGATTATCCCGCTGGCGGGCAGCTGGGCGCATCTGCTCCCTCCTTGCGCCGGTGCCCGCCCGCTTGGGGCACAGCGGCCTTGCTCTCCTGGGCTGCAGCGTGATGCATTTGGGGGCGGGGGAGTTGGGGGCAGGGCGTGGCCTGTAGCTGATTGTACTCGCTGTGCTGCCTCTCCCAGCTGGGGCAGGGGCAGCCCCCAGCCTCACTTCCTCTCTCTCTTCCTTCCCCAGCGACCTGACAGTGAAGCTCTGGAGCTGGAGAAGATTGCTGAACGGCCCGACCTAGGCACTGGAAAGGCCGGAGCCAGGGGGACTGTCGGGCTCCCTGGCGGGCCCAGGCCCCAGCCCCTCTCCCTGGCTGTGAAGAGCTGGGAGCGGCCTGGCCTGTGTGTGCTCCAGTTTCCAGGACTCTGGGGTGACGGCGTCTCAGCTGGGGCTTTGTGAACTGCCCGCTTCCACGGCTAGGGGGCGTTGTTCCCGTCCAGCCCCACGCTGGGTTTCCATGATGCAGAGGGCTTTCTGCTGACCAGGGCGTGGCCAGGCAGTGCTTCGGGACATGGCCTTGCCAGCCACGGGGAGGCCCCCAAGCTGAGAGACTCAACGGGATCATTCCAATCTGTCCCGCAGCCCGTTCAGCAGTCCCAAATCCTGGATGTGCGAGAGGGATCCTGCCAGCTGCATCCTGCTGCTGGCCTCTGCTCCTCCTGGGTGCCTGGGGTCTCATTCCTTCTGCAAGCGGGTGCAGGCCCCTCTCCACGCTTCGTCGTTCAGCAGAGCTGGGATCTGCCGGACGGTACCGAAATACGGAGAGGGCTTGTGTGCTGCCGACCCCAGCCTAGCACCAGCAGGGTGCATGGAGCCCCGTTCGCAGCACTGGCTGCGGTACCATCCTGGAGCTGGGACTCACTCTGTCCCATCTGCTACCATGTGTGCTGCAGGGGCAGGGCTGACTAAGGTCTAGCACCCTACGGCTCACCCCTTTCAGGCCCCCAATTAGCGGTTAGCACCGTAGAGCCAGAGTGCTAGCCCGGTTCCCACTAATCACTGGTGACAGGGCACAGTGTCCACTTCAGAAGCTGACTCCTTTAGCCCCCAAAGCCTTGGGGGAAGCCTGTGGTTCCGACAGGTCCCATCCCTTATGCTCCTCAGGACACAGTAGTAACCCCCCTTCTGAGGGCCCTGTTCTGCAGGGCCGTGGGCCTGCAGCAGGAGACTGCTTGGCAGCGCTCCCCAGCATAAGGGTTACAGACCTGGGGCCGCACTACTCGGAAGGTGGAGTCTCATGAGCAACGGGGTGTCCCAGCACTGACTCTCTTCCAGGACCCTGTTTCCTTCCTGGTCCTTTACACTCAGCCCTTCCACCTCCCGCTGACCCCCATTTCAGGTACGATCCCCCAAAGAGCACAAGGGTCAGTTTTTTCTCTGAGCTGACAGCGTCTCCCATGCCACCACCCACTTCAGCCCTAGAAACAAAGTCACTCGCTTTAAGATTCCAAGGCAAAGTTTCTCTCTGGCCAGAGCTGGGTTGTGGGACCCAGGGGAGTAGGACAAATGGCCTTCATCGGTGGCCTCTTCAAAGGCAGTGGGCCATTGGCACTGGGACTGACCCAGAGCGGGGCTCGTTCCACCCCTCCCTGCCATACCCCAAAGTTCCACCCCGCGATTCTTCTGGTGCCCAGCCCTGCAACTCTTAGCTGAATTGTCCCATGCCTCACCCTGTTCGTCCAGGGGCTCCTCCACCTTCCACTACAGCCCTGCTTTACCCTGGGACAATGCCCAGCCTGGGGTGTAGTCTGTCTGCGTGATCCCCACCAGGCACTGGCAGGAGCACTGCTTTACATTAAGGTTCTTTTGGTGATGGGCTAACCTTACCCCGTCCTGCATTTCCAGTGTGAACAGCTGTAGATGGAAACCCAGACAATAGAGATGGAGCAGGACTAACCGTGGTCACTTTGTCTAGCCCTCACCCTGTGTCTATACTATAGAAGTGTTGCAAACAGCAGGTGCATTTTCCTGCCCGGATAGGATTTTGGAGATGTTAACGCTTGCTACGGCTTTCTCGCTGTATGGGTTGTGGGATCCATTGGAGCAGTCTGTGTTCAGGAGAAGATGTGTAGATCTTTTATACCCTGATGTATTACTGTAATTACAATTATTTAATCAATAAAATGAAGAAAAGCATTAAAGTACATCAAAAAACATCAAAATGAAACAGAGGATTGCTATGTACAGGGTGGGGGATTGCATGTGAGTGATGTTCGTCCATCGTTATCGATGAAGACCTCAACCACTCATTCTTTCGATGACCGGGCTCTGTACGTCTGAAGATGACTGATCAGTCCTATTCGGGCGTGGAACGTCCTGTCACACGTCGGGCAGACATGTAATGGCACTGTCGATGATGTACAAGCAGTTCTGGACTTGCGCAGCTCACGCTTTTTTTCAGCCTCAGCAATTCGCCTCGCCTCAGAGGTATTACTGCCTGTGTGAATGAATGTATAGCCACAGCCTGACTGGGACAGCTGTCCTTCATTAGCAAGGCGAGTTTCGCTAAGGGCTGCAATGTCAATGTTGTAGCGTGCGAGCTCTCTAGCGACAAGTGCTGTTCTTCTCTCCGGTCTATCTGCCGTGATGTTGTCCAGTAACATGTGCACATTCCATGTGCCAATAGTGATCGGTGTCACTCTAAGTTTTGTTTTTATACGACCGCTTTTGTGGGATCCCCGCCAGCCGCGGTATGCTGGCCAGGGTAAGGTGAAGCAGGCAATGTTTAAGGCACCTTTTCTAGCCCCCTCCTCATTCTACGGAGGCGAGCAGTGCAATCCTGAATAGGGCTGCTCAGTCGCTCAAGAAGATGCCAAGCTCCACTGCTGCTTCGGTCAGTGAGGAACGACCATTATGCCTGAGCCGCCTATGTGCAGGTCCGCAGCTACAGCTCCCAGTGTATCCACACCTGCTGCTTCGTCGCTCGCCCATCGCCACAGGACTTGATATGATGTAATAGGATACGATATTATGTCGAGACTTGCACATGAATTGGATTAAAGTGAGGGAGAGTTGCGCGACGTCAGCCTCACTCTCTCTTCCCAGTTCCTATCTGTATCCAGTGGCAAGAACAGAAGTAGAGACGGCTGGAGATAGGGCAGGGCTCAGTGGATGACCAGGACGCCTACGTGTCTTGTGCTCTTAAGCGTTCCACAACGCTTGCTGTCATCACCTTCCTGACCATTGAACCAGGTTGCCTCAGTCAGCCAGATCCAGCCTTCGCATGCAATGGGTAGACAGGCCCTAACTCACAGAGAGTCTCATACTCATCGGCTACCCTCACCTGGTTTAGCCCACCGGTCGAGACGGTCTCCGGGGTGTGGCCGCTGTCACATGCTGACAGCTACTTGGAGCCACAGGTGAGAGCTGGGTATTGTCAAGTGGGGACCAAAGTGGATGAGCTACTCCTAGGAGTACGACTGCTCCCCCATCAGAGGTACTACCCCTCCCTGACAACCCCATGTGAGTAGGTAACCGCTCGATAGCTTTCTTCACCATATAGTTTTTGACAGGTTACCACACCCCATCCCCATTGCCGGCGCCGTCCCCATTTTTCTGTGATTTGCCGGGGGAAGGTTGCGTACTTGTGTTTTGACATATTTAGAGAAAAAAGTATGAAAGACTAGAAAGAGAGGCTGTAAGGGGTTTGCAGCTCCCTCCCCCTCCGTCTGCGCAGGAGACAACACTAGGGTGACCAGACGTCCCGATAAAATCGGGACCGTCCCGATATTTAGGTATTTGTCCCGCGTCCCGCTTGATCTTCGGTCGGGACGCTGCACTCCGCTTTTTTTTTTTTTTTTTTTCTCCGCCGGCAGCACTCAGCTGTTCTCGGCTTTTTTTTTTTTCTTCTCCTCTGACTGCCGGCAGCACTCAGCTGTTCTCCGTTGGTTCCCCCGCCCCCTCCTAAAAACCAGAGGCTGAAGGTATGCATACCTAAGGAAGGGTGCATAATCTCCTCTGACTGCCCACAGCACTCGGCTGTTCTCAGCTCCTGCCCCCGCCTGCCGGCAGCAATGGGCCACAGTAGGGAATTGGGAGAGGGAGCTGTTTGTGTCCTTATACCGGCAGCACTCAGTTTTTTGGGTTTTTTTGCTCCACCAGTGACCCCCCCCCCCCTCGTGTCCCGATATTTTCTTCCTGTCATCTGGTCACCCTAGACAACGCCCCTCGCTATGATACTTCTGGGATACCTTGGTTCAGGGGAAAATTAGCTCAGTGTTAATGGTTCAGGCCTGCAGTCAGACCGAGCAAAGATAGAGAGTCTGTGTCACAGGGCAACGGTGAGGGATGATCTCTTCCGGCCTCTAAGTGCCCTCTACAGGCTGGTGTCTCGCCTGCCGCTGGTCCCGGTGTACCTCCCAGACCCCAGTACCCCTCTACGTCAGGGTCCTGCCCCCGGCAGTAACCCACTATCTGGGTGTCCAGGGGAACCCCCAACCCTCTAACCACACCTTGCCTCAGTGGCTACTGCCAGTCACTGTCTAGCCCCCGCTCACTGGGGCGGACTGCAGCATCATCGGCAAGGGGGGTTGGACCAGCTGCCTCTGCCTATCTCTCGGGTGCCCCTCTGCAGCCCGAGTACCTTTTTTAGGTGTAAGAGTATCCGGACTCACCCCTGCGGCGCCTCCTGCTGGTCATCCAGGGAATTAGCTCTCCAGCCTCTGGAGCGCCCTCTGCAGGCCAGTGATCCGCCTGGCCTCTGCACGCAGGCTCCCGTGTCCTTCCCAGGACCCCGGTGCCCCTTGCTCTGGGTGCTGCCCCCTGGCAGTACCCACACATGCTAGGTCTCCCCTCCCAGGTGAACCCCTACCCACTAACCCCACCTCACCTCAGGATAAGGCCACTGCCAGTCACCAGCTAGCCCCCACTCTCTGGGGCAGACTGCAGTATAAGCCACTCATCGGCAAGGTTGGGTTCGGACCTGCTGCCTTGGCTTGGGCTGCCCTCTGCAACCCCCAGTACCCCTTGGCCTATTACCAGGCCACAGCCTGGGGCTATCCAGGCTGGAGCTCCACAGCTCCTCAGCCTTTCCCCAGCCCTGCTCCACTCAGGTATCCTGTCTAGCTCCCTGCAGCCAGGCCCTTCTCTCTCTGCACTCAGAGAGAGACTCTTGAGTGCCTGGCTCCCAGCCTTCTTATACAGGCCAGCTGGGGCCTGATTGGGGCATGGCCCAGCTGTGGCTACTTCCCCAATCAGCCCAGTAGCTTTTCCCTTTGCCCCAGCCCTCTGCCAGGGCTGTTTTAAACCCCTCAGGCAGGAGTGCAGTAGCCACCCTGCTACACACCCCCCACCTCAAGATCCCCTCCACCGGGGGGGTAGGGTGTCTGTCTATCCCTAACGCCCCAGCATTCCTCTCAGCTGGGCCCGCAGGAAATCCCTCTCTGCTCGCAGGCTGTCCAGTGCAAGGAGCAGCTGCTCACTTCCTCCATAGTTTGGGTTCCCATGCTTGCCTTTTCAGCTCCCCCATGGGATCCCAGGTTTGTCTGGGGCCTCCCTGCCCCTGACAATCCCCTCTGTGGGGCCCTGGTCGTCACCACCCCCTCCTTCGGGGCAGTCTCAGACCCAGCCTGATCCTCTGGCCTCCCCCGCCGTCTCTGGGAGCTAGGCCGCTTTTCCCGGCGCCCCTTGTGGCAGAGGAGGCACAGCCAGTGCTCACCCCTGCCCACCTCAGGGCTAGCCTGGGCCCTGCGAGTTCCGTGAGGGCACTCCCCCTTCTTGTGCCCTGGCTCCCCACAGGCCCAACACAATTTGAGCCCCCCTGTTGGCTTCACAGGGGGCACTCGAGTCAGTCCACGGTCTGTCTCTGGCACAGCCCTTCCTTCAGGGCTCGCCTGGGCCCTGTGAGGGCACACCCTCTTCAAGTGTCCTGGTTCCCCACAGGCCCAACAGTTCTTTGACCTTGGCACCGGCCTCCTGCCCAAGGTGCCTGGCCCCCAATAAGGTCCTTGTGCCCTCCCCCACAGCAGCTGGAGCAGCCTGGCTTGCTGCTCGGCGAGACGGGCCACACGGGCTCTCCAATAATAGTCCTTCATGGTTTTCTCCACCTTTGGTTCTCAAGACTCTGCATTGGGCAATAGTCCACAGTCCTTGCCTTGGCCCCTTGTGTCACGGGTGGACCACTATACCCGTATTCTCCACCATATGTAAGAGTATCCGGACTCACCCCTGCGGCGCCTCCTGCTGGTCGTCCAGGGAATTAGCTCTCCAGCCTCTGGAGTGACCTCTGCAGGCCAGTGATCCGCCTGTCCTCTGCACTCAGGCTCCAGTGTCCCTCCCGGGACCCCGGTGCCCCTTGCTCTGGGTGCTGCCCCCTGGCAGTACCCACACACGCTAGGTCTCCCCTCCCAGGGGAACCCCCACCCACTAACCCCACCTCACCTCAGGATAAGGCCACTGCCAGTCACCAGCTAGCCCCCACTCTCTGGGGCAGACTGCAGTATAGGCCACTCATCATCGGCAAGGTTGGGTTCGGACCTGCTGCCTTGGCCTAGCCCTGGGCTGCCCTCTGCAACCCCCAGTACCTCTTGGCCTATTACCAGGCCACAGCCTGGGGCTATCCAGGCTGGAGCTCCC
Source organism: Malaclemys terrapin pileata (assembly GCF_027887155.1). Lineage (NCBI taxonomy): Eukaryota > Metazoa > Chordata > Testudines > Emydidae > Malaclemys > Malaclemys terrapin. The sequence goes on along the minus strand of NC_071508.1, from coordinate 20,399,728 downwards.
CAGCTCCTCAGCCTTTCCCCAGCCCTGCTCCACTCAGGTATCCTGTCTAGCTCCCTGCAGCCAGGCCCTTCTCTCTCTGCACTCAGAGAGAGACTCTTGAGCTCCTGGCTCCCAGCCTTCTTATACAGGCCAGCTGGGGCCTGATTGGGGCATGGCCCAGCTGTGGCTACTTCCCCAATCAGCCCAGTAGCTTTTCCCTTTGCCCCAGCCCTCTTCTAGGGCTGTTTTAAACCTCTCAGGCAGGAGCGGGCTAGCCAACCTGCTACAGTAGGCCTTTATCTAGGCCTGCAGCCTGGGGTTTTGCCCAGCGCCCTCAATCAGGGCGGGGCGGCAATCGAGAAGGGGCTGTGGCCTACAGGCAGGCAGGCAGAGCAACAGAAGGTCCATTTGCCTGGCCACTGATCAGGGTGGGGCAGCAAGCAAGTAGGGGGGCTCTGGCCTACATCCGGCAGAGCTGTGGCAGTCTAGGGGAGGTTACCTCTCTGGTGGGAGAGTCAGCACAACCGTCTGGCATCCGGATTCAGGTGGGAGCCAGACCAATGCAGGCCTCCTGACAACCAGGTGGGGATGCTACCACTCCTGACGTTGGGTTGCCGGGGGTAGGGGAACCCAGGCCCTCCCACTCACCTACGTCCCATCCCAGGGCCCTAATAGAAGCGGAGTGGCCTGCCACTGGGTCAGTGGGGAAAATCCAACTGCAACACACTGGCTGGCTTGTAGTCAATGACACAGCTGAATCTGATTTGGCTTCCCTGGGCTCCTTCCTGCACGACCATTCTGTGTGTACATGGGTTCCAGGGTTGTTGTTTGCTTTGGACCACGAAAAAGTTCAAGGAGCTGAGATTACAGAAAAGTCCCATAAAATGTAAAAGGGCTTAAAGCCAATGGGGTTCTCTCTCTCCCTCTTTCTCTCTCCACATACACCACATCTATCTATCTATCCCCATACACCCCCTCTATCTATCTAGCTACATACTCCATAGACTCATAGACTTTAAGGTCAGAAGGGACCATTATGATCATCTGGTCTGACCCCCTGCATGCTGCAGGCCACAAAACCGTCCCTACCCTTCCCTTGACTCTGCTGATGAAGTCCCCAAATCCTGTGTTTTAGTGACTTCAATTGGCAGAGAACCCTCCTGCTAGCGATCCCTGCCCCATGCTGCGGAGGAAGGCGAAAAACCTCCAGGGCCTCAGCCAATCTACTCTGGAGGAAAATTCCTTCCCAACCCCAAATATGGCGATCAGTAATACCCCGAGCATGTAGGCAAGAGTCTCCGGCCTGACCCTTGTTAGCCATTATACTATTTACCTACCATTGCTCGGTATTCCTCAGATAATATGTTTTATCATTAAACCATTCCCTCCATAAACTTATCTAACTTAATCTTAAAACCAGACAGGTCCCTCACCCCCACCGTTTCCCTCGGAAGGCCGTTCCAATATTTCACCCCTCTGACGGTCAGAAACCTTCGTCTAATTTCAAGCCTAAACTTCCCCACGGCCAGTTTATATCCATTCGTTCTCGTGTCCACATTAGTACTAAGCTGGAATAATTCCTCTCCCTCCCTTGTATTTATCCCTCTGATATATTTAAAGAGAGCAATCATATCCCCCCTCAGCCTTCGTTTTGTCAGACTAAACAACCCGAGCTCCTCCAGTCTCCTTTCATACGACAGGTTTTCCATTCCTCTGATCATCCTAGTGGCCCTTCTCTGCACCCGTTCCAATTTGAGTTCATCTTTTTTAAACATGGGAGACCAGAACTGCACACAGTACTCCAAATGAGGTCTCACCAGCGCCTTATACAACGGAAGCAGCACCTCCTTATCCCTACTAGATATGCCTCGCCTAATGCATCCCAAGACCGCATTGGCTTTTTTCACCGCCACATCACATTGTCGACTCATAGTCATCCTCCGGTCTACAAGAACCCCTAGGTCCTTCTCCTCTTCCGTTACTTCTAACCAATGCGTCCCCAGCTTGTAACTAAAATTGTTGTTAGTCATCCCTAAATGCATCACCTTACACTTTTCACTATTAAATTTCATCCTATTTCTGATACTCCAATTCACAAGCTCATTCAAGTCTCCCTGCAGCATATCCCTATCCTCCTCCGAATTGGCAACGCCTCCCACCTTCGTATCGTCCGCAAACTTTATCAGTCCACTCCTGCAATCGGTTCCGAGGTCAGTTCTAAATAGATTAAATAAAATGGGTCCCAAAACCGAACCCTGAGGAACTCCACTGGTAACCTCCCTCCAACCTGACAGTTCACCCTTCAATACCACCCGCTGCATTCTCCCCATTAACCAATTCCTTATCCACCTCTGGATTTTCATATCGATCCCCATCTTTTCCAGTTTAATCAATAATTCCTCATGGGGTACAGTATCAAACGCTTTACTGAAATCCAGGTATATTAGGTCCACCGCATTTCCCTTATCTAATAAGTCCATTACTTTCTCGAAGAAGGGGATCAGATTCGTTTGGCACGATCTGCCCTTCGTAAAACCATGTTGTAATTTATCGCACTTGCCATTAACCTCAAGGTCCTCAACTACTTTCCCTTTCAGAATTTTCTCCAGCACCTTGCACACTACAGATGTTAAACTAACAGGCCTGTAGTTACCCGGATCACTTTTTTTCCCTTTCTTGAAAATAGGAACCACATTAGCTATTCTCCAGTCTAACGGAACCACTCCCGAGTTTACAGATTCATTAAATATTATCGCTAATGGGCCTGCTATTTCCCGCGCCAATTCCTTCAATATTCTCGGATGAAGATCGTCCGGTCCTCCCGATTTAGCACCATTAAGGCATTCGAGTTTTGTTTCTACCTCGGATACGGTAATCCCCCATTCTGCTTGCCCCTCTGTCACGGTGCTAGTATCCCTAATACCTTCATTGGCCTCATTAAACACCGATGCAAAATATTCATTGAGATATTGTGCCATGCCTAGATTATCTTTAATCTCCTCTCCGGCGAAAGTCTTCAGCGGTCCGACTTCTTCCTTCCCCCCTCTATCTATCCCCATACACCCCATCTATCTATCTATCCCCATATACCACATTTATCTATCTATCTACATACTCCCCCTCTATCTATCTATCTATCCCCATACACCCCATCTATCTATCTATCTACATACTCCTCCTCTATCTATCTATGTATCTATCCGCATACACCCCATCTATCTATCTATCTATCCCCATACACCACATCTATCTATCTACACACTCCCCCTCTATCTATGTATCTATCCGCATACACCCCATCTATCTATCTATCTATCCCCATACACCACATCTATCTATTTATCTATCTACATACTCCCTCTATCTATCTATCTATCTATCTATCTAGAGGGGGAGTATGTAGATAGATAGATGGGGTGTATGCGGATAGATAGATACATAGATAGATAGAGGGGGAGTATGTAGATAGATAGATAGATGGGGTGTATGGGGATAGATAGAGGGGGAGTATGTAGCTAGATAGATAGAGGGGGGTGATGTCGCTAGATATGTGTATGGGGATAGATAAATAGATAGAGGGGGTGTATGGGGATAGATAGATGTGGGGGTGTATGGGGGTAGATAGATAGATGTGGTGTATGTGGAGAGAGAAAAAGGGAGAGAGAGAACTCCATTGGCTTTAAGCCCTTTTACATTTTATGGGACTTTTCTGTAATCTCAGCTCCTTGAACTTTTTCGTGGTCCAAAGCAAACAACAACCCTGGAACCCATGTACACAGAGAATGGTCGTGTAGGAAGGAGCCCAGGGAAGCCAAATCAGATTCAGCTGTGTCATTGACTACAAGCCGGCCAGTGTGTTGCAGTTGGATTTTCCCCGCTGACCCAGTGGCAGGCCACTCCGCTTCTATTAGGGCCCTGGGATGGGACGTAAGTGAGTGGGAGGGCCTGGGTTCCCCTACCCCCGGCAACCCAACGTCAGAAGTGGTAGCCTCCCCACATGGTTGTCAGGAGGCCTGCATTGGTCTGGCTCCCACCTGAATCCGGATGCCAGACGGTTGTGCTGACTCTCCCACCAGAGAGGTAACCTCCCCTAGACTGCCACAGCTCTGCCGGACTGTAGGCCAGAGCCCCCCTACTTGCTTGCTGCCCCACCCTGATCAGTGGCCAGGCAAATGGACCTTCTGTTGCTCTGCCTGCCTGCCTGTAGGCCACAGCCCCTTCTCGATTGCTGCCCTGCCCTGATTGAGGGCCCTGGGCAAACAGACTCTCTACCATTACTTGGCCTGACTGCAGGCTAGAACCATTAACACTGAGCTACTTTTCCCCTGAACCAAGGTACCCGGAAGTATCATAGCAAAGGGCGTGGTCTCCCGCCCAGACGGACGGGGAGGGAGCCGTGAATCCCTTACAGTCTCTCTTTCTACTCATTCATACTTTTTCTCTAAATATGTCAAAACACAGGCACACAACCTTCCCCCGGCCAAACACAGAAAAATAATACAAAATAAATTTTCAAAATGGCAGACGGCACCAAAAACATACACGACTGGAAATGGGGAGGGAGGGCGGGACGTAAATGCTACACAGTGCATGGAAACCTATCAAAAAGTACATGGTGATGAAAGCTATCGAGCAGTTAACTACTCACATGGCTGCGCAGAGCAGGCGGCCAATGGGGAAGAAGCCATGGTCTGGCACGAAGCTCCCAGGGAAGGGAGGCTGGCTTTTCCCAGAGCTAGGGCAGCTGGGCAGCTTCAATGACCGGGCTCTCCTTAGTGCACATTGTTCTTATCCTATGAAAGCATGTCCATAGGCTGCTGTGGGCTGGCGGGTGGTTCTTGAACGCCTCCAGGATGAAGATGGTCTGAGAAGCCAGGCTTTGGACCGAGGAGTTGCTGTCCTGCTGCAAGCCTTTGAGGTCTAAGATTGAAAGGAAGGAAATGGAGGTCAGAGCCACAGAGCTCTGGAGAGCCCCAGCAAACCAAGCCAGTGCTGTACCTCTCGGCCTGTGACAAGGAGGCAGCAGGCTGGGAGGCGGGAGGCAGGGGACTAGCAGGAACAACCAGCAACCTTCACTAAACATCCCTGCTGCCCTCCACAAATGAGGGAGCCTCCAGACACAGGCAAGAAGTCCCAATGAACCCCATTTACTCACTATTTCTAGGACTGCCCCATCCCTGCAGTATCTGAGCACCTCATCCCTGCCTGTATTTACCCTCCGCCTTCCCCCCAATGCACAGATGGGCACTTAGGTCCAGAGAGGGGGAGAGTCATAAAGGGGGCTTGGACATTGTTAGGCTATGCCTAACTTTAGGTGCCCTGCTGCCATCCAGGAAATGCCGAGGAGGGAGCTCAGCCATTCTCTAGCTCTGGTTGGGAGGCCCAGCTGTGAACCTGCTCTGGGAGTGAGAAGCCTGAGCTATATCACTCCCCCCCTCCACCATTCGCCAACAATGTGGAGATGCTGCTCTGCCCTGCGCTGCCCAGGGGTCCGGGCACGCAGCAAGGAGGTAGGTGACCGGACGTCACCTCTGCCTCATTTGGAGCAGTGGCTTCACCCCAGGCACCCCACGTGGAGGTGACTGCTCTAAACACTGGGCTAGTGAGTGCAAGGGGGGAGGCAGCACCCCACCTCGGCTGTGTTTGGGGGGGGGGCAATCGTCTCTGAAGGCCAGCCAGCTCAGGCCCAGTTTGGGGATCTGCCAGGCCGCAGCTCTGAGGTCAGGGCTAAGTGCCTGGCACATGCCAACCAGCAGACACGACAGGGTGAGGAGGCAGCTGATCAGGGGTTTGGGGATCTACATTTTGCATCCCTTTGTGGCTCTCGCCCGAGATCCTGCTGGCGTCGGAGATTGAACCCAGCCCACGGCCCTGGGCCGTTCATCCCCCTAGCGCTCAGTGCTCAAAGCAGGTACCACCCACCGTTGCAGATGGCATCCAGCTTGTCCTGGCTCCTCTGGTCCAGCTGCCGGGCAGCGAGCCCTACACATACAAACAGCTCGTCACATCCCCGCAGCCCCAGCGAGGGTGTCAAATGTCACCCTCCAAGCAACCCCTCGCTTCCCCCGCCCCTCGCTGGCCAGGACGGTGCTCCCGAGTCCCCAGGGGAAAGGGTGAGTCCCCAGGGATGGTTACAGGGCTGGTTGCCAAAGGAGAGCACAGCACCTTGAGGGTTCACTACCAAGAGCCCATGGTGGGGTATGGGGGGGGGGAATGGGGACTGCATGGGGAGCAGTGGGGTTAGAGGGGGCCCATCAGCCGATCAGGGCAGTTTGGGGTGAGCTTGCTCCTGCGGACTTCTGACACCCTTGATCCTGCATTGGACAATCAGGAGCCCAAGGGTTACTTCTCGCTGCTGGCAGGGACTGAGGAGAGCCTGGGACCGGATCCAGCCCCCCTGTTAAAGGGACCCCTGCTCTGTGGTTACCTATGAACCTGATGGCCGCTTGTCTAAGTGGAGTCTGTGGGTTCTCCAGAAAGGCCATGGTCTGGCACAGAAAGTTGTTGGCTCTCCCCTTGTAGCGCGTCAGCTAGGACCAGAACAAGGGAGCACAAGGTTATTAAAGGCCTTTCCGTCCCGCAGGCCGGGTTCCAGGTGTGTGGAGCGCACGTCCTGTTTTCACCCCTCTTTCCTGTGCCGGGGGGATCACGCAGAGGGACTACACCCAGGGCCAGGAGTGGTCCCAGGGCTGGGGCTCAGTGTGGGCACAGAGCCGGGCAATGGGGGGTGCCCTATCCACCGATTCCCCCGCTCCTACCACGAGGGCTGCGCAGTGAATGACCTGAGGGCTCCCTCACCAGGCAGTCACAGCTTTGCCAGATATCCTTGCGCTGGATGAAGCCACCAAGCTGGTGCCACTTCAGGAATTCTGCCGCACTGCTGAGGGTGTCCCAACACACCTGCAAAACAAGTGGGGCCAGGGCGAGCCGGCCACGGTTACGGGAGCTGGAAGCCACTAGCCTCGTTACCCGGAGGCGGGGAGACCGTGCATGCTGAACGCTTCCCGGCCCCAGGTTGCTTGCGGAAGGGCGGTGGTGTGGCTAAGGCAATAGCTGGAGACCTGACTCAATTCCCAGCTCTCCCTGCAGGAACTCAGGCAAGTTGCTTAGGCCCAGGGCTGCAAAGGGATTTAGGTGCCTAATGCCTATGGGTGATCAATACTTTTGAGGCGCTAGGCCTCATGCTGTGCCTCAGTTCCCCTCCTCATGGTGGGTAGGAGGGAGAATTCATTAGTGCTGGTGGCATTTGGCTCCCAAGTGATGGTGGCCATGAGCGCTAGCATGTGCAGAGACACCTGGGGCGGGGAGTGGGGGGGCGGCTTGGGCATCTCATGTCTAGTACAGGCTGTCCGGGCCGCTTGGCCAAGGGCACACTGGGTCCTGCGCACCATCTGGAGACTGGGTAGCTCTGCTCCTGGTAGGGGCCATGGCCAGGGTTGTGCTCTTCCCACCAGCACAGCCAGGGAATGTGCGGAGGCCAGTGGCTGTAGGAGTGGTGAGGCGACCCCTCCCCCCACCCAATCTCTCAGCCTGGCTGCAGGGGGGGAGTGTTGGGCTCAGAGGATGCAGGGAAGACTCAGCAGTTGGGTGGGGCGCCATGGTCATGGCGCTACTGCACTCAACGTTCAAGTGATTTTGAGCGCCTGACTGTCACAGCACTGAGCACCTGCCCTCTGTCAGCGAGACCCTTTAAAGAGGGGGTGTCACATGCTGCCCCCTCAAAACAAATTACTGGTCACTCTGTAACGGTATCCGCTGCAGGCTCCAGCTCGTGGCCTCACCTGGGACACGTTGGGACGCTCATCATGCACAAGGAGGAGCAGCGGGACCAGGCTCTGGAGCACATGCGCCTTCATCCGCCTCCTGTCGAGCCCCCTTACAAGCTCCAGCAGGTGTTTAAAGAGGGTGATGGAGAGCACCCGGAGCCTGCTGGTCACCTGCAAGAGACGACGTGGGGAGGAGACGCTGTGACAGTCATTCTCACCCAGCGGGGCGAGCGCTCACTGTGCCAGAGATGTCTGCCCTGCAGGGGGTATTGGTAACTCACCCCCCAGCCATACAGCCACAGCTGGGGCCAGAGTCTCATGGGCATAGCGCCATTGAAGGCAATCGAGATGCAGATTTCCACCAGTTGAGGGGCTGGCCTGGTAACTTCTTGGCCAGGGAGAGCAGTAAGGTGGGGTGAGACTGCCCCTGGGCTCTCACAGCCAGCTCTGGGCACACTGACATCAGCACACACCTGTGTCAGCCAAGGGGGAATGCTCAGGGCAGAGCAGCGCCAGGACAGGGGCGGCAGAGAGGGAGTGATGAGGAAAGATTCAAAGAGCGAAGGAGGGGGTGTAGTTTGTCCTCCTGCTTTGTGGGCCCAGCTCACACTGCTCTTGACCCACAGCGGCCCTCTAGCCAGGCCAAGGGGGCCAAGCGTGGGGGGCAAATTCCTACACTGGTGTTTGTTCAAGCCACGCACAGGGACCTGGGGTGGATTTAACCCAGGGCCAAGGAGTGGTAAATGTGCAGGAGTTCCCAGATAGGGGGCCTTGGAAGCCATGACTGGAAGCCACCCAGCCTCCAGGGGCTCGGAGTGGGCTGAGGGTTGCCCCACTCCTGTGCATGGGTTTCTTGTTAACTCAGAGCCAGCCCCGCTTGGTCACATGGTGCTGCTGGGCCCCCGCCCTGCATGGCTGCTGGCAGAGCTGAACCAGTCCAGTGACCAGGGAGGCTGGGCGAGCTGTGCCAAGCAGGGAGAACCAGGAGCAATAGCTGGATGCTGTAGGGAGGGGCCACTGCTTTCTGGGAGGTGAGGCTGAGGGGGCAGCCTGGGGACGGGGTGACTTGAGCTGTTCTGGGAGTGGCTGAACCTTTAAACGGTGACCCCAATCAGCAGTTACATGTCACCTCCGGGCACCAGGTTCTAGACAAGGCAGTTCTCTGCGTGACATCTGTTGTAAAAGTGTTCATAAGTTCACCTCACCTCAGTCCCTGGAAAAATCATGGAGCAGGTCCTCAAGGAATCAATTATGAAACACTTAGAGGAGAGGAAAGTGATCAGGAACAGTCAGCATGGATTCACCAAGGGGAAGTCGTGCCTGACTAACCTAATTGCCTTCTATGAGGAGATAACTGGCTCTGTGGATGAGGGGAAAGCAGTGGATGTGTTATTCCTTGACTTTAGCAAAGCTTTTGATACAGTCTCCCACAGTATTCTTGCCGCCAAGTTAAAGAAGTATGGGCTGGATGAACGGACTGTAAGGTGGATAGAAAGCTGGCTAGATCGTCGGGCTCAAGGGATAGTGATCAATGGTTCCATGTCTAGTTGGCAGCCGGTTTCAAGCGGAGTGCCCTAAGGGTCGGTCCTGGGGCCAGTTTTGTTTAATATCTTTATTAATGATCTGGAGGATGGTGTGGACTGCACTCTCAGCAAGTTTGCAGATGACACTAAACTGGGAGGCGTGGTAGATACGCTGGAGGGTAGGGATCAGATACAGAGGGACCTAGACAGATTTGAGGATTGGGCCAAAAGAAACCTGATGAGGTTCAACAAGGACAAGTGCAGAGTCCTGCACTTAGGATGGAAGAATCCTATGCACTGCTACAGACTAGGGACCGAATGGCTAGGTAGCAGTTCTGCAGAAAAGGACCTAGGGGTCACAGTGGACGAGAAGCTGGATATGAGTCAACAGTGTGCTCTTGTTGCCAAGAAGGCTAATGGCATTTTGGGTTGTATAAGTAGGGGCATTGCCAGCAGATCAAGGGATGTGATCGTTCCCCTTTATGCGACATTGGTGAGGCCTCATCTGGAGTACTGTGTCCAGTTTTGGGCCCCACACTACAAGAAGGATGTGGAAATATTGGAAAGAGTCCAGCGGAGGGCAACAAAAATGATTAGGGGTCTGGAGCACATGACTTATGAGGAGAGGCTGAGGGAACTGGGATTGTTTATTCTCCAGAAGAGAAGAATGAGGGGGGGGGGGATTTGATAGCTGCTTTCAACTACCTGAAGGGGGGTTCCAAAGAGGATGGAGCTCGGCTGTTCTCAGTGGTGGCAGTTGACAGAACAAGGAGCAATGGTCTCAAGTTGCAGTGGGGGAGGTCTAGGTTGGATATTAGGAAACACTATTTCACTAGGAGGGTGGTGAAGCACTGGAATGCTTTACCTAGGGATGTGGTGGAATCTCCTTCCTTGGAGGTTTTTAAGGCCCGGGTTGACAAAGCCCTGGCTGGGATGATTTAGTTGGGAATTGGTCCTGCTTTGAGCAGAGGGTTGGACTAGATGACCTCCTGAGGTCCCTTCCAACCCTGATATTCTATGATTCTATGATTCTTTTAGCCTGTTTATCTGATTTGGCTGCGCTCTTCCTGTCTGGCCACTTCGTAGTAGGTTCTTGGAACAGTAGTTCTGAGTTGTCTTTCCATGAGGAGTTGTGCTAGACTAGATGCAGGAGCTGCTGTTGGTGTTGATCTGTAATTCAGAGGAGCAAGGAATGGATCTTCCTGCTGTCAGATGTTTTTGGCTGTCTGCGCAGCTCTCTCAGCCTCTCCATTCGCTTGTGAGTAATTTGGGCTGCCAGTGATATGAGCAAAATCATATTTCATTCAGACTGACTTAAATTCTGCTGCAGTGAATTGTGGGACATTGTCCATCACTAGTTGTTCTGGATACAGAAATGAGCAAACGTACACTTCAGTTTCTCAATAACACTGCAACATGTTATGTCTTTCAAGTACATTATTTCTATATAGCTGGAAAAGTAGTCCACAATGACCTGGCAATGATGTCCTCTGAATTCACAAAAATCTGCAGCTAGTCTTTCCCAGTTCTCTCTCTTGTAGAGGTGGTTGTTCACTGGTTCAGCATTGCCTCTTAAGTTGATTTGGACTAGATCACCTTTCAAAAGCCCAATAGCATCAGATCCTCAAGTTCTTCCATCTTTCTCACTAGGCCCATCATGGCTGCTACACTGCAGCTGAGAAGGTTGTTGGTCTTTGATCTCATACACACGGAACGCAAAGCTTTTGTCTTTGTAAATTGCTTCGGTGCCCATGCAGTTCAAAATCCCTTCAGGGAGGGTCAGAGCTGTGTGACATCAGCTCTCGAGTCAACTTTAAAGTCAATAGTCTTGCTTTGAATATTCAATGTCACTTTCCAGGCGGGCGCCATGTCATCACAAGTGATAGATCCCAGAATCAATGGGTCTTGATTGTCTGCAATATGAGTCAACTCCCTGACTGCTTCAGTGCAACGAACAGCTGCAAAATGTCCATATTTCAGGCATTTATTACAGCATGCGCCTCTGGCTGGACATGTATCATCCCTTGGGATATGACTTTTCCACACCTTGTGCATGTAGACTGGCATTTGTCCCTCTTAGCCTGCGAATTCTCTCTCCTTACCTCAGGGATTTTATGAGAAAGACTTTTAACACTTAAGTGTCTGTTTGTAGCTTTTAAGCTAGTTGCAGGTTTTTCAATTTGCTTTTGCCTGTTGTTTGACTAATTCTGACTCTTGCTAGCTGTATAGCTGTGGGTAGAGTTAAATCTCTCTTCGGCGGTAGCTACTGTGAAAGGTTTTTAGCAGTGTTGTTATAGCTGTGACAGTCCCAGGATATTAGAGGTAGGTGAGGGAATATCATTTAGACCTCACCTGGCTTGTCTCTATGAAAGGTTTTTATCTTTTAACCCAATAACCAGCCTGTTTCTGAAATTTTCATGTTTTACATTCCCCAAATCACAGTTTTCAGCCAGGGGATGCAGAGGTCTTCTAAAACTTTCAACATTTTCCCCTGGTTCTTGAATTCTTTGCTGAAAACATGCTCTTTAATAAACCACATTTCCCTTGGTTATAAAGTGTGCATCAATCCTAACCACAACCCTTGCATAGTTGTCTTTGTGATGGTCTTCAGTAAAGTCAAAGGAGGTAAAGATATGCTCTGCGTGCTTCTCCATAGCCTAAATTAAAGTCAATACCTGTATATCCCCAGTTCCTTTGTGCAGCTTGTTTGCAATGCAAAATCGTGCCAAACATTGTTTCCAGTCTGTCCATTGTGAAGGGTTATGAAAGGTGACGTTCTCTGGGGAATCAGAGTGGGACATGTTGATGAGGTCCTGCAAACTTCGTTGCTGTTCCTTCCGTCTGCAACCTGTGTTGCTGTTTTCCTTTGGTTTCTGTTCTTAGTTTACTCCTGACACCATATCATGTTCTGTACCAGATATGTACTGCCTACAGAGCTTGTTTACACACACCAGATGGACAGTGCTTAATTTGTAATGAAAGAGGTGCTGGGGCTCAAGCAATTTTTTTACAATCATAACTGATGCAGCAAGCCCAGAGATGCCAGGGCTAAGCCCTGGCAAGCCCTGGCACAAGTTGAGCACTGCAGATGGGTTCATCATAAGAACCGTTAATGCTCTGCTGGATACAGCTGAGGTTCATTTAAATAAGGTATTTTACAGAGCATCACCTAGTAGTCGAACAGTATCATACAGGGTAACATGCCATTACACAGGTAGCCTGGCTTGTTTGCTAGACTCCATCCCATGTTAATCTTACTAGCCAGCTGCTCCTGCCCCCGGTGTCAGCTCAGAGCAGCCGGGCAGGCTCTGCACAAAACTTATGGGAGCGGTCTGGGGGCATCAGAGCTGCACTGCAGTGGGCATAGGCAGATGTTGAATTGGCACCTCGCTGGTCTTCCCTCCAGTTGTTGAGGCCTATTTGCCTTTCCCTGGTGATGGGCGTTGTGTTCATTAACGCTATTTGGATTTAACACCCCCCCCATAAAGAACCTGTTCTGTTCCCCCCGGGCCCGAGAGAGGTTTGGTTTAAAGGGCTCGCCCCAGGGCGAGATCCTGCAGCTGGGGTCCAGGAGACCCTGGGAACAGCTTGAGCCGGGCCTGTGCCACTACTAAATAAAGAGCGGCAGGGTCCCAGCAGAGTTCGGCAGGGCTGAGGGTAGTATTTAGTGTTGTGAAAGCTGGGGAGGTGGGTGGACGCTCCAGGAGCCCCCACTGGGGGTTACCCCTAGAAGGCAGTAATGGATGGGCCCCTTTCTCCTGCCCACTTGCTGGATCTCATCATCCAGTGGGGGACTGGACATCAGTCTGGTGAACGTGCCGGCGGGGGCTAGTTTGTGGTTATGAAAGACCTGGGGAGAACTAGGCCCTCCTTTGACGCTGCGCTGCCATGAGAACAAAGGGGAGAGGAAAGGGTGGTAGCTGCAGAACCTACAAACGGAGCCGTTTCCTTATGGAGCTCCCAGGCCAGCTGTGGGATTCCTGGCCAGGGAGAGGAGGGGCAGGATTTTCACCAGGGTACCATCACTTGTCACCCTGGAAGCCAGCAAGAGCATTGCAGCACCCTGTGCTGCAGAGGCCCCCTCACTGCATGCAGACTCAGGAATGCATGTCCTTCCACAAGGGGAGCCTTGTCCCCAGGCTGCCCTGATCCTTGTCAGCAGGCCTGCAGGACACAAGGGTTCCCATCCTTTCTGCCATACGCTCTGATGGAGAGTGAGGTAGCAGAGGAAGGTGGGAATGGGCTCACGTCATTTACAACAATCCTTTTTCTGGCTAGGACCATACACAGGCCCCGCTAGCCCACCCGCCAGTCCCCATTCACAGGTCCGCAGTTTGAACGGTCTCCCATGGGCCACCAGGCCTTACATCATCAATGAAAGGCAGGAGTTTCTCAGCCACTTGCACAGCCGCGCGGCTGGCGCTCTGCCTGTCCATGCCGGCAAGGATGTTTTTCAGCACGGTGATGGCCTCGGCGATGATGTCCCTGTCTACCTCCTGTAGTTGCTCCAGGACCTCTGGCAGCAGACGCTGGAGTTTCCCCACCTGCGTGAAATGAGGAGCTGCTTTACAAAACACCCTCCAGTGACCCACAAGCCATTTCCAAAACAACGTCCACCTCCCCTGCAGACAGAGGCATGGGAACTAAGGGGGTGCTGCAGCACTCCCAGGTTTTACACGGGGCTCTGCTCCTGGCCCCGCTCACAGGGTCCCAGCTGTCAGCCCTGCGCCAACCCCCATCTGTGGCCCCAGCCTCGGTTCCCTTGCTCCATCCACCTCCCCCGCCCCCGGCTCCTGGAGCCATGGCCCTGCTCCTGAGCCCAGCTCTAGGGGTGGCAGGGGGTGTGGGCAGGGGTAAGGTGGGGTGCAGCACCTCCACTATAAAAAGTCTTCCAGCGCCCCTGCCTCCAGGTGACATGTTAGAACCTCAAAGCCTTTGCACAGCCAGCTAGGATCACGGGCAGCAGGGCCGGCTACCTGCAACATAAGCAGCTGCTTCCTTGTACCCCAGATCTCAGGGGATGGTATTTATTAGCGGGTATCATCTGTGGAAAGTTCTCTGCACAACACATTGACCCCAAATAAATCAAGTCTATTATTGTTATAGGGGTTCAAATAGCACCTCGAGGGCCTATCTGCAATCAGGGCTTGTGCCGGGGGATTTCCAGGCACAGTAAGAGACGTCCCCTGCCCTAGAGCTTACAGGCTAGGCACACAAAGGAAGGATTTCTATCCCCATTGTACAGACATGGAACTCAGGCACAGAGAGGCTACGTGACTCGCCCATGGTCACCCAGGGAGTCTGGAAGAGCCAGGAACCGAACCTGGCTTCTCCCGAGTCCCTGTCCTTACAGCCCAGCCTAGAGGAGGGAGCCAATTTTGCACACGAGTTCTAGGGTTGGTCTGTTACTAAAAGCCAGATTCAATCATTTCTGTATTTGGTTTTTGAACCTTTCAAAGACAGCCCCACAAAACATTTTTGGAGAGGGTCCAGAGAAGAGCTTGAGAACATGACCTATGAAGGAAGGCTGAAAGAATTGTGTTTGTTTAGTTTGAAAAAGAGAAGACTGAGAGGGGACATGATAGCAGTTTTCAGGTATCTAAAAGGGTGTCATAAGGAGGAGGGAGAAAACTTGTTCACCTTAGTCTCTAAGGATAGAACAAGAAGCAATGGGCTTAAACTGCAGCAAGGGAGGTTTAGGTTGGACATTAGGAAAAAATTCCTAACTGTTAGGGTGGTTAAACACTGGAATAAATTGCCTAGGGAGGTTGTGGAATCTCCATCTCTGGAGGTATTTAAGAGTAGGTTAGATAACTGTCTATCAAGGATGGTCTAGGCAATATTTGGTCCTGCCATGAGGGCAGGGAACTGGACTCGATGACCTCTCGAGGTCTCTTCCAGTCCTAGAATCTATGAATCTATGAAAATCTCAACCGGCATCAGGGAAAAAAATGTGTCAAATACAGGCTAACCGGTTCCGGAAGAAAAAATGAACCACAAGCAAGTGAAAACCAGGCTGAGGCGCATGGAACGATGGGAATGGTGTATGACAAAGAATTACAGTCACGCCCTCTCCATGTCTGATAGAATCGTAGTCCGGGTTTAATAAACCGGACTGACCCGCTATTCTCAAGGTAAGTAAATTATCATTAGTGAGAGTTGCCTTCAGATTGTCTCCTCTTTACCAGGCTGCCAGATCTGTGTATTTAAGCCCCAAGGGTTTTCTCTGCCTTCACTATACTGTGTGTATCAAACTTGTTATGAGATCTTAGCAGCAAAAGGCCCCTGTAGAGCTCTTCAGAGGAGCAAGTGCTGCGGGACAGAGCTGTGACATCAACAGTTAAAACCTATGAGGCTTTAAAAGGGGATTTGTAGGAAAAAATGGTTCCTAATTGAAGCGAAATGGCTCTGTCTGGGCGTCCCTGATCACTGGTGTCACCAGCATTCCCTGGGGTCTAGAGTCCACAGCTCTGCTGCTAATCTAGTGCTAGGGTTCTTTGGATCACAGAGACCCCAGACACAATCAGGCCCGGCAGTGCCAGGTACTGCACACACCCAGAGACACACCCCGCAGGAGCCAGGCTTGGAGACTTGCCCAAGGTCACCAAGCAGGTCAGTGACAGAGCCAGGAATAGAAGCCAGGGCTCCTGACTCGAGGCCAGGGCCATGTCCCCATGGAAGGTTTCAATGACCCCAGCCCTGCAGCAGCTCCCTGCGGTTCTGGGTTTATCCCCCAGCCCTCCTCCCCTCTCACCTTCTCTGGGCACAGGGACAGGTTCAGGAGGCCTTTGAGCGCCAGCCAGCGCACCACAGTGTTGGGGTCTCTCAGCTGCCCACTCAAGTGGTCCAGGATGGCGTCTTCCTGCTTATTGCCAAGGTCAGGGCACTGGAGGAGCTAACACATCAACAGCGAAACAAGCTAGAGAACGGGGCTGGACCCTCACGACTCATCTCTGCCAAGGGGCCCTTAGCTCCACCTGCCACGGGCACAGCATGCGCTGTACGCCGGGCACCGCGATTGGTCACTGTGTGTGCCCCACTGAAACGCTGCTAGCGCAACGGGCCCTCGAGGCTCCAGCCGAGATCAAGGCCTACCCTGCTCCCTCACTAAGGCTCAGCTGCATGCGGAGCAGGGAGGGAGGGGGCTGCAGCCTTGTGTTCCAAAGGGCCGCCCGGTCTACGGGGGGCAGGTGAATTGGCCGTGGATGGGCCCGGCCTGCGCATGGCATACGGACGTCAGAGGGGGCTTCAGGGCCGAGGTCACACAAGGGACCATTCTATGGAGCTGAGCCTTGGGGAACAAGAGACACCCGACCCTGGGCTTTGCTCCAGCCCCGCAACACCAGCTGGGGCCGGTAACAATGTCCAGAGTCAGTGACTCCACCCATAGGGCTTTAGGAGCTTTCCCTGCCCCTGGTCACCCACCCACCCCCAGAGCCACCTACTCCTCTCCTGGCCATAGGCATGGGCGGCGAGTTCTATGGGCCCTCGGTGCCTGGGCACCATGGGCCTCGGCCCCGCCTTCTGCCCCCACGTCTCCCGGGCCATTTAAAAGAGCCCGGGGCCCCCACTCACCACCCGCAGTGCAGCGGAGCTGAGCGGCTTCCTGCCTGCTTGCTCCACATGGCTGCCGGCCCCTCCCTGCGGCCCCTGAGTGGGGTGGGTCTGTGTCCCACTGTCACGGAGTGTGGGGGAGTCAGGGCCCCGCACCCCCCACTTCCTGTGATTCACCGTGACTCTCACCAGCCAGTAAAACAGAAGGTTTATTAGATGACAGGAACACAGTCCCAAGCAGGGCTTGTAAGTACAACCAGGACCCCTTTAGCCAGGTCCCTCTGGGGGGCAAGGATCTTAGACCCCAGACTTGGGGTTCCCTGCCTCTTCCCACCCAGCCCAAAACTGAAACCAAAACCCCTCCTGCAGGCTCTCTCCTCCTCCTTCTCTCCCCCTCTCCCTTTGTCCAGTTTCCAGGGCAAAGGTGTCAACTTGCCCCACCCCCCTTCCTGGCTCAGGTTAACAGGCTCAGGTACTGTCCCTCACCTAAAGTCATCCCCTGCTCTCCCATCCCCCATGCAGACAGTCCAGTAAAACTAACCGACATACCCAGGTCAATCCACCCCGCTCCCTACTGCGTCACACCCACCCCAAGCGCCCCTGCAGCCAGTAGGAAGCTGCGCGGGCAGTGCCTGGGGGTAGCAGCACACGGAGGCCCCCAGGCCCGCCCTGCCTAGGAGCCCCAGGTAAGCGCCGCACCCTCCCAACTCCTCCCAGAGCCTGCACCCCCACCCCTTTCCCACACCCCACTCCGGCCCCCAAACTCCTCCCAGAGCCTGTACCCCCTCCCTCCACACCCCCTCCTGCCCCCAAACTCCTCCCAGAGCCTGCACCCCCACCCCTTTCCCACACCCCACTCCGGCCCCCAAACTCCCTCCCAGAGCCTGTACCCCCTCCCTCCACACCCCCTCCTGCCCCCAAACTCCTCCCAGAGCCTGCACCCCTCACCCCTTCCTGCACCCCCACCTTCTGCCCCAGCCTGGAGCCTGCACCCAGCACCCAAACTCCATCCCAGAGCCTGCACCGCAGGCCCCTTCCCCCACCCAAACTCCCTCCCAGGGCCCAACCTCTCACCCCTCCTGCACCCCAATCCCCTACCCCAGCCCAGTGCCTGTACCCCAGACCTCCTCCCCCCGCCCAAACTCCCTCCCAGAGACTTAGACAGGTGGGAGGCAGTTTGGAGGGGCGGGCTCTGCTGGTCACCACCAAAATTTCTACAAACCTGCCGCCCCTGGCCATAGGTCAGTCCCATGCCACAGTCACCGCTGGGCTAGGGCTGTTCTCACGACCCTCACCCGCCAGTGAGGCTCACCTGAATGAAGAACGCCATGGCCGGGATGTACCGCCTATCATCCCTGCAGTTGAGGATGGCCATCAGCTCCTGGAAAATCCAGCAACGCTCCTGGAAACTGACCGAAACCATGGCCCTGGCATGGGAAACACAAACACCACATCATTGAGGTGGGCAAGGACTGGTTCTCCATTTACAAATCTAACCAGACCAGTGCCACAGGACAGGGGATCCCGGGTGACTAGTCACGTGCAGCTGGCATGGACTAGTTCCTGCTGGCTTAAAATGCCCAGCAGCCTAACTGCTAGAGACCCAGACCCTTAATCACTCTACAGGGAGCCCTTCCACGAGGCCAGCTCCGAGCACGCAGCGCTGGGCTGTGTGACCAAGTGGGAGGGACGTTCTTAATGTCTCCTCTGAATACTGTGTGGTTGCCTCAGTTTCCCCTATGCATTTCTTAAGTCTCCAGTGTGCATAAATGGCTGACAATCTGTCTCCTAGCAACAAATGGCCAGGGCCCTTCCCCCCTTGCAAGGGGATAGCTAAAGGTGAACAAAGATCAGGTGACCTCCTGGCCCAGGAAAGAGACAAAGGCCAGAAAGGAGGGGCTGGAGGGGGGTTTCAGTTGGGAGTTGGCTGGGGACGGGAAGTGAGTGCGGACGGAGTTGTCTGCCTCGCTGGGCCCCAGAATGGACCCGGCTGAGGGGTCCCGTTTGCTGTACCTACAAGCTCTGTTTTAGACTGTGTTCCTGTCATCGAATAAACCTCTGTTTTACTGGCTGGCTAAGAGTCACGTCTGACTGCGAAGTGGGGGTGCGTGCAGGATCCTCTGGCTTCCTCAGGACCCCACCTGGGGGGACTCGCTGTGGGAAGCGCACGGAGGGGCATATGCTGAATGCTCCAAGGAGAGACCCAGGAAGGTGAAGCCGTGTGAGCTTCTTGCCCTGAAGACAGTCTGCTCCGAGGGAGAGGAGGCTCCCCAAAGTCCTGACTGGCTTTGTGGGGAGCAGTTCCAGAGCATTGCCCGGGGACTCCGTGATAGGCTGCAAGAGAACTGCAGATAAAGAAGGGCGTCGGTGGGCTCGGTGGCCTTTCTCATGTGCCCAGATATTGGGTGATGAGAGACAGAAGGTGGGTTAGGGAATATCTTAGATTGGTCTAAGACAAGTGTTAGAGCTTTCTGTGTTAGCGTCTCTCTCTCACACACAGATGCTGGGCCAGCCAAAGACATTCCCTCCCCCGCCTTGTCTCTCTCATGTGCTGGGCCTGACAGGGCTACACCAACGCTGCAGACAGACATGACGGAGGCTGTCTTTGCCCAGCCACGCCTGCCAGAGCCACGCAGGAAGCGGTTTACGCCAGGCAGCGCAGGGTGGAGAAGTAGCCGACTGACCCCTCGGCCAACGGCACAGAGGCTGTGGCCTCTTCCACGCAGGCGATTGGGAGCCGCGTCTCACCCAGCGGGGAAGGCGATGTGGCCGTGTCCTGGGCCCAGGGACGGGAGATGCTACTGCGGTCAGTTCTGGGCAGCAGCCCCAGGGACAAGACACTCACCGGGCAAGCACCAAGACGCCTTCGTGGTGCATGTCGGCGTTCACGAGCATGCCCCAGCCACCCTGCTTGTGGATGAACGTGGTCTGGTCCCTGTAGCCAGCACATTGGAGCAAGGCTTGCATGGCATCCACCGCATACCTGCATGCAGAGCGAGCCTCTTGTTACTGAGCGAGCCCAGGCCAGGCTCTGCCGTGTGCCTGCGGGCGACAGTTCAGAACCAAGGCGGGATGTCGGGCTGGTGGTACCTGACAGGGCTGAAGGATGCAGGCGTGTCCCCCTGGTTATTCACCCTCTCGTTATGCATGGACAGCTCCACCGTATATGTGATCTGGAATAGCAGGGCGATGGAGAGCTGAGGGAAGAGCTCCTTCACTTGCTGTCTGCAGGCCTGCTCCTTGAAGATCTCGTACAGGGCTCTGGTGGCCTGCAGCCAAGAACAGGAGACAGATGTCACTGCAGGGCCTTCGCCCTTTCCACGCTCCCCCGAGGCACCTAGAGAGGAGGGGTGGGCTGGGGGCTAAGGCCTGGGATGCTGGATTCAATTCCTAGCCTGTGTGATCTTGGCTAGAACCACAGAAGGGACTTCGGCTCAGCGTTGCCATGCCTAGCTTCATGTGCCCTGCTGCCCAGTGGACTCACAGCCCTGAGTTAAGTGCCCAGGCTCCATATACGCTCCAGAGGGAGAGTCAGTTGGGCCAATTGTTAAAGAGGGTAAACGGGATGGCCTGGGTAATTTCAGGCCTGTCAGCCTGACATCGATCCCAGGCAAGATAATGGAGCGGCTGGTACAAGATTAAATTAATAAAGAATTAAAGAAGATAATTTAATTAATGCAAATCAACATGGGTGTATGGAAAATATTTCCGGCCAAGAGAATTGCGATCTGTTTTTTGATGAGATTACAAGTTTGGTAGAGAAAGGAAATAGCATTGGCATAATGTATGTAGACTTCTGTAAGGCGCTTGAGTTGGCGCCACACTCCAGTTTGATCGGAATCCTAGAAGGATACAAAAGTAACGTGGCACACATGAATTGGTTATAAACTGGCTGACAGGTCTCAAAATGTAATTGTAAACTGGGAATCAGCATTGCACTGGTGTGTTTCCAGTGTGGTCCCCGCAGGGATCGGGTCTTGGCCCTACACGATTTAACATTTTTATCAATGACCTGGAAGAAAACATAAAATCATCACTGATAAAATTTGCAGATGACACAAGAATTGGGTGAGTGGTAAATAATGAAGAGGACAAGTCACTGATACAGAGCGATCTGAATCGCTTGGTAAACTGGGGGGCAATCAAACAGTATGTGTTTTACTATGGCTCATTGTAAATGAATACATCTAGGAACAGGACGGGGAATTCTCTCCTGGGAAGCAGAGACTCTGAAAAGGACCTGGGAGTCCTGGTGGATAATCAGCTGAACAGGAGCTCCCAGTGTGGCGCTGTGGCCAAAAGAGCTCATGTGATCCTGGGATAAATAAACAGAAGAATCTCGAGTGGGAGTATCTGGCACTGGTGTGACCCACTGCTGGGATCCTGGGTCCTGTTCCAGTGCCCACAATGCAAGAAGATTGTTGATAAATTGCAGAGGGTTCAGAGAAGAGTCGTGAGAATGATTAAAGGATTAGAAACCATGTCTTATAGTGACAGGGTGACCAGACAGCAAGTGTGAAAAATCAGGACGGGGGTTGCGGGGTATTAGGAGCCTATATAAGAAAACGTCCCTAAAATCAGGACTGTCCCTATAAAATCTGGTCACCCTACACAGTGAGAGACTCAAGAAGCTTGATCTATTCAGCTTAACAAAGAGAAGGTTGAGGGATGACTTGATTACTGTCCATAGGTATTTCCCTGGGGAACAAATATTTAGTAATTGGCTTTTCAGTCTAGCAGAGAAAGGTCTAACATGATCCAGTGGCTGGAAGTTGAAGGTAGACATTCAGATTGGAAATAAGGCATACACATCACAGTGAGAGTAATTAATCATTGGAACAATTTACCCAGGGTGGTGATAGATTCTCCATCACTGACCATTTTTGAATCACGATGGGATGTTTTTCTTCAAAGACCTGCTCTAGGAATGATCTGGGGGCAGTTCTCTGGCCTGTGTCATGCAGGGGATCTGACTAGATGATCACAGAGGTCCCTTCTGGCCTTGAAATCTATGAAGCTAAGAGTGGGGAGCTGCCTAAACCAGCCAATAGGAAATGCTGAGGAGAGGGGTGTGGCCTAAGCCCTACCCCCAAAGGGAATTCGGTATCTATCTCTACTTGGGAACACTTAAATAGTCATTGGAGCAGAGTTTAGACCCCGGGTCTCCCAGTTGGGTGCCCTAACCACTCGGCTAGAGACAGTGGTGTAGTCCAAAATCGGAAGGTACTGGAATGCCACTAAAATATTGATTTTCATAAACATGAATTATACAAATTCACATTTTATTTGTCTACTGAATTTCTGGTACAGTAATACTTGGCTAAACCAGGCCTGGCTGGAGACAGGCTGGCTGTCCAAAATAACAAGGTATTGGATTTTCTTTTTTTTAATTGTGTACACAGGGGTCGGCAACATTTGGCACACGGCTCGCCAGGGTAAGCACCCTGGCAGGCCAGGCAAGTTTATTTACCTGCTGACGCAGCAGGTTCGGCCGATTGCGGCCCCCACTCGCTGCGGTTCGCCATCCCGGGCCAATGGGCGCGGTGAGAAACCGCGGCCAGCACATCCCTCGCCCGCGCCGCGTCAGCAGGTAAATAAACTGGCCCGGCCCGCCAGGGTGCTTACCCTGGCGAGCCGCGTGCCAAACGTTGCCGACCCCTGGTATACACGCGCACACACACACAACTATAGTAGCTATTCAATTCATTTTAACTGTTGAAATCATTATGCTGAAATGCCATTAATGTGTACACAGCACACTATGTAAAAGATCTAAAGCTAGACAGTACAGTGAGAGAAACCCAATGAATGCGTAGCACGTTTTCTTTTTACTTTAGCCTATAGGCTAATGAAAATACAAAATAAATCATGCTGCTGCACTATAGACATTACTCTATCAGGTGGAAATAATAAAAGTTTATTTTAAATTGAAACTAGCTAGTAGGTTACACAAGTAACACAAAATACATCAAGGCATAACAGGGGCTGAAGTAGCAAAGGCCTGCTGTAATGCATTTATCTAATTTCTACAAGTATTTCCACAAAGTGTCTTTCTCCATCTTGTAATGTATGTGTCTGTGAATCAGAGGGAGAACAAGGATGTCTGAGCCAAGTTCTGGCACAGCTGAGAGGATGCCACATGGAAAATGAAGGGCCACGGAGCCTGCTAAACATGAGCAATGACATATGCGGAATAAGCCGCTTGCTACATTTGCCATTCACAATCATAGTCATGTGGCTAAATCCACGCTCACACTCAGCCGTGCTGCATGAAATCACACACGTGGAGCTGAACAGAGGTTTCAGCTGAGCTGGCACTTCTGACCAGTATAGTCAAGAAAGTCACGCTAGGCATTGACTATTCCAAATCGGTTGCACAGCTGCCCTACCTCCTTTTCACTTTATCTAAGAATAATGGGTCACTACAAAAAGTAATTTTCCCTCTGCTGATACTCACACCTTCTTCTTGTTCTTTCTTGGTTTCAGGTGACCGGCAGTAAAGCGTATACAGTTTGTCAAAGAATTCCAAGTGATTTACAGTTCTTACTTCACTTAACGTTTCAGCAGCTGCCAAATCCAACCTGTGATTCACACACTACCTCGCTAGAACATTTGGGTACTTCTTCACAATACAGCTCGCTACGCCAGAGTTCTTCCGAAGCATAACACTAGCACCACCACTCGCAAATACTACAAGAGTAATTGTAATCAGAATTCGATTTATTGAGGCATTTCAGCTCACAATCTACAGTGCCTGAAGCCGTCTGACGTGGAAGTGCAATCAGATCAAGAAACATGAAGTGAGGATAATCATCCTTCAAAGTGTCACATTTTAAATAGATTCTAACTGTTGATTCATTGCTCAGAGTAGTTGATTCATCAACAGACATGGCTATCTTTCCGTCACTCTCCGGCATCTGAGCACACATTCGTCATTTGCAAGGCTTTCGGTGCATTGCAGATGAGATAGGGTCTAGCATGTCTGTAGCACTGAATTGTGAACACAGACCGATACCAATATCTACACCATGCAGTATGTGGAATTCAGTTAAATCGGGACGATCCGAGTAGGGTCTGTCATGTTTAGCAATGTAATATGCCATTCGCTTTACCTGCACAGTTGTGTCAAGTTCTGATTTTGTCATGTTAACCACTTCATCTTCAAAAGTTGAGGTTTCTGCTTCTGTTGAAAGCTGTAAAGCTACCTGCAGTTGAATCTTTGTGTTCCTTTATCTTCATTGGCAGAGATGTTAATCTGGACTCTCAGCTAGGTCCATAAGGAGAAACAGAAAACTACCACCACCCTACTGCTATGGAGAGACCCTGATGAAACTTTGCTACCGTTAAGGCATCCAAGCTTACCATCATGGCAGGACAACCAAGGATAATCCCTCTTCTTCAGCATCCACTAACCAGAATTCATGCCAGCTGGTCTTTGGCTGTTGAAGGGTAATCTTCACAGTTCGTTCTCACTGCAATAGCCACCTCAGTGAACTCCATTACAGGAAGAGCTCTGTTTTTGTGTTTGTGTCTGCAGTCGAAGCACGGCTGCTACTGTCTTCGTCAGCACCTTTAGCCTTCTCAAAGAAGTAGTTAGGAAGAGAAGAATTTCCTAATGCTCTTTTCACTGCATCAGAGGACTGCTGGCTGTAACAGACAGTTGTGCCGGAGATGTGAATCATGTCATTTAGCTTGCCTACTATGTGCGTTCTGGCTCGATTACAATATTGTTGTCTGGTGTTGTTTCACATCTTTATTAATGACCTGGATGTAGATAGAGAGAGCAAACTGGTCAAGTTTGCAGATGACACAAAGCTAGGAGGAGTCACCAATACTTTAGAGGAAAGAGCTAAAATTACGAGGGATCATGGTAAATTGGAGGACCGGGCTATAGACAACAAAATGAAATTCACCAAAGACAAATGTGAGGTGCTACATTTAGAGAAGAAAAATCAAATGCACAGATACAGAATAGGGGATAACCAGCTTGGCCGTGGCACTTCTGAGAAGGATCTGGGAGCTGTGGTCGATCACAACCTCAGCATGAGTCAGCAATGCGATGCTGTTGCAAAAAAAAGCAAATGCAATTTTAGGTTGCATTAACAGAGGTATAGCATGCAAGTTATGGGAGGCGATAGTACTGCTCTACTCAGCACTGGTTAGGCCTCAGCTGGAGGACAGTGTCCAGTTTTGGTCACCAATGTCTAGAAAGGATGTGGAGAAACTGTAATGGATCCAGAGGCGAGTAACAAAGATGATCAGAGGGATGGAACACAAGCCATACGAGCAAAGGCTGAAGGAACTGGCTATGTTTAGTTTGGAAAAGAGGAGATTAAGGGGGGACTTGATAACGGTCTTCAGACTTGGAAGGCTGCCATAAAAAAAAGATGGAGAAAAGTTGTTCTCTCTTTCCACAGAGGGCAGGACAAGAGGCGATGGGGTCAAACTACAGCACAGCAGATGTAGATTAAACCTCAGGAAAAGCTTCCTAACGGTAAGAAGAGTAGGACGATGGGACAGACGCCTAGGGAGCTTGTGGAAACTCCTTCGCTGGAGGTTTTCAGAAGGAGGCTGGAGCCATCTGTCTGGGGTGGGTTAGACACAACAAGTCCTGCCTCGTGGCAGGGCGCTGGACGAGCTGACCCTGCGCTCCCTTCTCACCCTGTGGTTCTAGGAGTGCTGCTGAATAGCACCAGGAGAGCGTTTCGGCGTGTTCCGGCTCGACTATAGCACTGGCTAGAGTCACGCTCTCTCTCTTCGGCCCAATGACTATACCCAGTGGGAGACTGAGAGACACCCTCAGGCAGTGACGGGGACACACGGCGCTCCTTCCCTTGCTGCAGGGGCTGATACTTACAGCCAAGGGGACCTCTCTCTGAGAGACATGCTGGTGGTGCAGCGGCTGCTCCTGCAGCGTGTTGAGCAGCTCCTTTAGGACCTTTCCTGTGGTCTGGCAGTGGGATGCCAGCATCCGCCACATCTCCGCAGCAACGCTGCAAAGGGAGAGAGCCAACGGCACTTGGTCAGAGCCCGGTCAGCCTCCTGCACCACGCCCCCCCCGGCACCGGCACCCTGCTGGGTCTCCTTGCACCAGCCAGCTCTTTGTTGCCCTCCCGCTGCTGCTGGTGCAGGCTGCCTGGGGACCGGGTCTGAGTGTCAGCCCCAGGGGAGGCTGAGGGATGCCATACAGGGTTTTGCAGGCTGGTCTGTCTCCAGGGCAAGCCAGCCTGCAAAACCCTCCAGGAGAAGCAGCAGCTCTGCAGGGAGAAGGAGATCTCTGGAAGGTTCTGCACTCCCCTGTCCCTGGCAGCGGAACCAGTCCGGGGGACCCGGAGCGCAAGCGACGGCAGCCCCAGCCCCGTACCTGTCACATGACAGCGAGCAGCCCAGCAGGGTTCTGACCACCTCCTCGCTGTACTGGTTGCCCAGCACGAGAAGGGTCCTGAACAGCTCCTTCCGGGACAGCGGCTCGCTGATGGAGTCCAGGTTCTTGTAAATGCTCATCACAGCCTCCGACACCTGGAAGGGAAATGAGGAGATGGGGGCCTCGGCTTCCTCGCACTGCTATTGATCTGGGGTGCCAGGGACCTGCTGCACCTGAAAGCCATCTGCCCTCCCAGATCCTCTTTGCCAGCCCCAGACCTAGAGCACAGGACCAGTTCCCAGCCTATCGATTCATAGACTGCAAGGCCACAAGCGGCCATGGTGATCACCTAGACCAGGGGTCTCAAACTCAAATGACCACAAGGGCCACATGAGGACTAGTACATTGGTCCGAGGGCCGCATTACTGACACCTCCCCCCCGCCGCCCTCGGCCCCACCCCCACTCCACCCCTTCCATGAGGCCCCACCCCTGCCCCGCCTCTTCCCACCCCTTCCCTGCCCCCATTCCAACCCCTTCCCCGAAATCCCCACCCCAACGCTGCCCCCTCCCTGCCCCCAGGGGGTACAGGAGGGCTGTGGGGTGTGGCAGGGGCTCAGGGCAGTGGGTTGGGGTGTGGGGTGCAGGAGGGGTGAGGGGTGTGGCAGGGGGTTAGGGCAGGGGATTGGGGTGCAAGAGGGGTGCAGCAGGGGGCTCAGGGCAGTGGATTGGGGTGCAGGAGGGGTGCAAGGTGCGTCAGGCGGCTCAGGGAAGGGGGTTGGGGTGCAGGAGGGGTGTGGGGTGCGACAGGGGCTCAGGGCAGGGGGTCGGGGTGCGGCGGGGGCTCAGGGCAGTGGGTTGGGGTGCAGGAGGGCTGTGGCAGGGGGTCAGGGTGCAGGATGCGACAAGGGGTTCAGGGCAGGGCGTTCGGCTGCAGGAGGAGTTCGGGGGGCGGGCTCTGGCCTGCCCTGCCCCGCCCCCACGCTGCTCCGGGATGTATGTATTGCTGTTGCTTCAGGCACCGCCCCCAGCATCTCCCATTGGCCGGGAATGGGGAAACGCGGGCAATGGGAGCTGCTGGGGGCGGTGCCTGAAGCAACATCAACACACACAGCAGTGTGCCCCCTCTTCTCCATGTTCCGGCCGCTTCCCGGCACGGCGCGGGGGCAGGGCAGGCAGGCAGGGAGTCTGCCCTGCCCCGGTGCACGTCGGGCCGGAGCCGCTCTAGGTAAACGCTGGGGGAGGGCAGGAGCGGGGGCTGCGAGGGGCTCGCGGGCTGCAGAAAATTACCTCGCGGGCCGCATGTGGCCCATGCGCCGTGTGTTTGAGACCCCTGACCTAGACTGACCCCCCCTCCCCCCCACATTGCACAAGCCAGAGACCTGCCCCCCAATAACACCTAGAGTCTCCCACGGATGGGCTCCCCCAGCAGGGTGTTCTCACTGCGGCTCTTACCCTCTCCAGCCTTGGGCCGGGGACCATCAGGATCTCATGCAGCATGTGCCTGGCCACCACCGAGTCATGGACGCTGGTGTCTCTCATGCTATCAATAGCAGTGCAGAGGAAGTCCATGCGCTCGGATCCGTTGAGGTACTTCCCAAACATCTGAAACAAACCCGCCAGTGAAACCACTTTTGCTGCCCAGCGCGGTTCCAGTCAGTCACTGGCCCAGCCAGGAGTGCAGGCAAACCCCACTCTGCCGGGACAGGGCTGGGTTACTGCACCTGGGCAGCACAGTATCCAGTCAGCAATCAGGAACTGCCGTGCATGGCAGAGGCCAGCCGGGCAGTCCACGGGGGCACAATACTGCACAGCACGGATACACTCTCTAGTTCTCAGCAGGGGCTGGCACTGGTGCACAGATGCAATGATGCCTTTTGTTGCATTAATCTCTGGGGAAGCTCCCACCACGCCTGACAAGGAGCTGGGATCAGGTTTGGATGAGCCCCAGTGCATCTTGGGATGTGGCATGTAGGGAGGCATATTGGGCTGCATTAGTAGAAGCATTGCCAGCAGATTGAGGGAAGTGATTATTCCCCTCTATTCGGCACTGGTGAGTTCACA
Organism: Malaclemys terrapin pileata; assembly: GCF_027887155.1. Taxonomy (NCBI): domain Eukaryota; kingdom Metazoa; phylum Chordata; order Testudines; family Emydidae; genus Malaclemys; species Malaclemys terrapin. The sequence continues at coordinate 20,371,480 of NC_071508.1, read as the reverse complement.
TCCGGAGTATTGCATCCAGTTTTGGGCCCCCCACAAGAGAAAGGATGTGGACAAATCGGAGAGAGTCCAGCAGAGGGCAATGAAAATGATTAGGGGCCTGGGGCACATGACTTATGAGGAGAGACTGAGGGAACTGGGCTTATTTAGTCTGCAGAAGAGAAGAGTGAGGGGGGATTTGACAGCAGCCTTCAACTACCTGCAGGGGGTGGGGGGTTCCAAAGAGGATGGAGCTAGGCTGTTCTCAGTGGTGGCAGATGAGAGAACAAGGAGTAATGGTCTCAAGTTGCAGTGGGGAAGGTCTAGGTTGGATATTAGGAAAAACGATTTCACTAGGAGGGGGGTGAAGCACTGGAATGGGTTATCTGGGGAGGTGGTGGAATCTCCATCCTTAGAGGTTTTTAAGGCCTGGCTTGACAAAGACCTGGCTGTGATGATTTAGTTGGGGTTGGTCCTGCTTTGAGCAGGGCGTTGGATTAGATGATCTCCTGAGGTCTATGATTCTATGAGGTAGAGTGGGCCATAGGCAGGGCTCTGGCCCAGATGAATGGGCTCAGTCACACGCCTGGGTCTGTCCCTTCCCCCGACTCCTAGGGTGTTAATTTCTGACTCCTGATAACTCTGCGCACAACAATCCCGTGAAGCACTGACTGTACTTACCCATGTGATATCGCTAGTGTTGGTGAACAAGGTGTCCCAGGAGCCGTACAAGGTTTGCCTGTCCTTGAGGAGCTGCCGATGCTCTTCACTGTTCCCCAGTGGCATAGCTATAAAGGGAAGGGTGTAACAGCTGACCTGTGTACAGTACTATAAAATCCCTCCTGGCCAGAGCCCCCAAAATCCTTTTCCCTGTAAAGGGTTAAGAAGCTCAGGTAACCTGGCTGGCATCTGACCCAAAGGACCAATAAGGGGACAAGATACTTTCAAATCTTGGCGGGGGGAAGGCTTTTGTTTGTGCTCTTTGTTTGGGAGTTCGTTCGCTCTTGGGACTGAGAGGGACCAGACATCAATCCAGGTTCTCCCCATCTTTCTAAACAAGTCTCTCATATTTCAAACTTGTAAGTAAAAAGCTAGGCAAGGCGTCTTAGTTTTACTTTGTTTTCTCAACTTGTAAATGTACCTTTTACTAGAGTGTTTATCTTTGTTGCTATGCTTTGAACCTGAGGCTAGAGGGAGGTCCTCTGAGCTCTTTAAGTTTGATTACCCTGTAAAGTTATTTTCCATACGGATTTTACGGAGATGATTTTTACCTTTTTTCTTTAATTAAAAAGGTAATTAATTTCTTTTTAAGAACCTGATTGATTTTTCCTTGTTTTAAGATCCAAGGGGTTTGGATCTTGATCCACCAGGAGTTGGTGGGAGGAAGGAGGGGAATGGTTAATTTCTCCTTGTTTTAAGATCCAAGGGGTTTGGATCTGTATTCACCAGGGAATTGGTGAAGGTCTCTCAAGGCTATCCAGGGAAGGGAATTAGCTTTGGGATGGTGGCAGCAGACCAGACCTAAGCTGGTAGTTAAGCTTAGAAGTTTTCATGCAGGCCCCCACATTTGTACCCTAAAGTTCAGAGTGGGGAAGCAGCCTTGACAGCCACCATCATTGAGGCTGAGCCAGGGAGGGGAAACAGACAGCAGGCAATATAAATCAGATGTTCGGTTAGCAAACGGGAGTTTTGCAAGAAAGTTTAGAGAGGGTGTGTGAGAGACAAGTACATCTAACAACCATACTGTAAACTCAGGCCAATAACCCCCTCCCCAAAAACAAAACTAAACAAACTAACCCCCCTGGAAGAGTAAAAATAAACCAGGCAGAAGGGCAGCAGCAGCATGGGGCTCGCCAGTTGATTGCACTGAATGCAGCATGTATGATTACCAGCCCTATGGGCAGGTAGCATATGTGGGCATTTGGCCCAAGGAGCTACTGGCCCTCGGAGACCAGGAGGCCAGAGGGGCTGAACTGGTGGAGCCAAGGAAGACAGCGAGGTACATAGAGGAGACTTTTAGGGACACAGTAGAGTGGTCCCACCCCCAGTCTGACAGCCTCTGTGCTGCTGAGGAGGGTGAAAGTTTCGGGGAAGGAGAACATCGAGCTAGAGCAGAGGGAGACGATCCCATAGTTGGGACCCACCTTCCAGAGGAAGTCATGATGTCCTCTCAAATTGAGGTAGGAACCCCAGTTACAAAGAAAAGCCTGGTAATAATAATGGGGGATTCAATCAATAGACATATAAACAGTTTGGTTTGTGATGGCTGGGAAAACCACATGGTAAATTGCCTGCCTGGTGCAAAGGTTGCAGCTCTCACGAGACATCCAGACAGACTTATGTGCCCTGTGGTATGTAACCTAGCGTTTAAATCGGCCTCTGTATGAGATAGCTAATGTGACAGTGAATTTTAAAAAAGTCTCCAGATGTGATCCCTGGTAAGCCTGACTTCAGTACCAGGCAAATTGTTGAAACTATAGGAAAGAACAGAATTATCAGACACGTCGGTGAACACAATTTGTTGGGGCAGAGTCAACATGGCTTTTGTAAAAGGAAATCATGCTTCACCAATCTACTAGAATTCTTTGAAGGGGTCAACAAGAATGTGGAGAAGGGTGATCCAGTAGATATAGTGTCCTTGGACTCCTTTGACAGGGTCCCTCACCAAAGGCTCTTAACCAAAGGAAGATGTCATGGGATAAGAGGGAAGGTTCTCTCATGGGTCAGTGGTTAAAAGATAGGAAGCAAAGGACAGGAATAAATGGTCAGTTTTCGCAGTGGAGAGAGGTAAATAGCAGGGTCCCCCCCAAGGATCTGTGTTGAGACCAGTGTAGTTCAACATAGTCATAAATGATCCAGAAAAAGGGGTAACCAGTGAGGTGGCAAAATTTGCAGATGATACAAAATGACTCAAGATCGTTAAATCCAAAGCAGACTGCGAAGAGCTACAAAGGGATGTCACAAAACTGGGGGACTGGACAACAAAATGGCAGATGAAATTCAATGTTGATAAATGCAAAGTAATGCACATTGGAAATCATAATCCCAACTATATATACAAAATTATGGGGTTTAAATTACCACTCAAGAAAGGTTTCAGAGTAGCAGCCGTGTTAGTCTGTATCCGCAAAAAGAAGAACAGGAGTACTTGTGGCACCTTAGAGACTAACAAATTTATTAGAGCATAAGCTTTCGTGGACTACAGCCCACTTCTTCGGATGCAGAAAGAGATTTTGGAGTCATCGTAAATAGTTCTCTGAAAACATCCACTCAATGTGCAGTGGCAGTTAAAAAAGCAAACAGAATGTTGGGAACCATTAGGAAAGGGATAGATAATAAAACAGAAAAATATCATAATGTCTCTATATAAATCCATGGTGCGCCCACACCTTGAATACTGCGTGCAGTTCTGGTCGCCCCATCTCAAAACAGATATACCAGAACTGTAAAAGGTGCAGAGAAGGGCGACAAAAATGATTAGGGGGATGGAACAGCTTCCATATGAGGAAGGATGAAAAAGACTGGGGGCAAGTCTACACTTCAAACACTGTATCGCCTGTTGGAGAATAACAGAGTTCTCACTCTTTTGGTTGGGTACAGCACACGCCGTAGCTGCACTGGCGCTGTAGCATTTAAGTGAAGATGTTCCTATGCCAACAAGCTCTTAATCCACCTCCCGGAGAGGCGCTAGCTAGGTCAGTGGGAGAGGTGCTCCTGCGACAGGGGTGTGGATTTTTCACACCCCTGAGCAATGTCGTTATAACAATATAGGTCTGTAGTATAGACCTGGGACCATTTAGTTTAGATAAGAGATGACTAACGGGGGATATGATAGAGGTCTATAAAATCATGACTGGTGTGACGAAAGTGAATAAGAAAGTGTTATTTACCCCTGCACATAACACGAGAACTACGGGTCACTTTATGAAATGAATAGGCAGCAAGTTAAAAACGAACAGAAGAAGGTATCTCTGCACACAATGCACAGGCAACCTGTGGAAATTGTTGCCGTGGGATGTTGTGAAGGCTAAAAGTATAATTGGGTTCAAGATAATCAGGGCATGCAAACCCATACTCTGCATGTCCCTAAACCTCTGACTACCAGAAGCTGGGACTAGATGTCAGGGGATGGATCACTCCAAATTTCCCTGTTCAGTTCATTCCCTCTGAAGCATGAGGTACTGGCCACTATCAGAAGACACAATACTGGGCTAGATGAACCATTGGTCTGAGTCAGTATGTCCATTCTTATGTGAGTTATGAAGAGTAGCATATAGATAGGGGAAGCTAAAGACATCAGGGGAAACTCCATGGCTTGCAGGACTAAGGATAATAAGGAGGTTTTTTAAAAAAAGTGATTTAGGAACAAAAGAAATCTTAGCAGTGGTGTAGGCTCATTACTAGATGGAGACTCTTTAAAAGGTTGCAGAAAAGGCAGAAGTGTTCAAGAAATATGTTTTCCGTGTTTGGAAACCCCATGTTAGTGTATTTAGGAAGGACAAGGGTCTCCACGGCTCTTACATTTTAGCTGCAGCATGAAGGAGTAGAGGTGGTAAAATGCCTCCATAGACGATCGGCAGATCTCCTGCTCCGGATGGCACAGAGTGACACACGCCACCAGCTGGCCCAGGATTCTGAACTCCTCCGCTTCCTGATGGAGAGAGGGCGCAAAGGGAGTCACTCGCCCCTGCAGGCCTAGCGCAGCGTGTCCCCCTGGCATTGCCCTAGCAATGGGTTAGAACTGGGGGAGGCAGAGCCCAGTGCAGAGAGACTGGGGACAAGGAGAGCAGGAGGAGCCGTGGGGCCCATCACCAGGGGCTGAGGAAAGCTCAGCAGGGACGGGGAAATCTGGTCAGCAAAGTCAGCAAACCTTGCTCCCGAGTGGGGACCCGGGTAACGAATGAACTAACGTCCAGTCTCCATCTCAAGGGCAAGCGCCTAATCCCAGCCCCTTCTCCCACCCCCCACCCTCCATTGACCTCAGGCCCAGGAGCTTGGGGTCACTTTGGACTCCTCTGCTCTGCATCCCGCCTCTCTCACTCCATCCTGGAGTTCCCCAGAGCCCTCCCTTCCTGCGCCATCCCCAGCCTGCCGGCTCTCTCCCGCCGGCTCTCTCCTGCAGGCTTGTCCTCTCATCTCCCCCTCCTGCCAGACCTTCCCTTGCCCCTCCTGCAGCACCTGCGCTGGCTCCCTGCTCTTCCCCACCTCGCCCCAAACCCCTTGCCCTCCTCTCCAGGGGTCTGCACAGCCTCCCCACACCCACTCCCCAGTGCTCTGGCTCCTTTGGCCCCTCCCATCCCTTTCAGTGTGTCCCCTCCCACCTCCCTCCTTCTGTTCTGCTGCCCCAGCCTCTGGGGGCACATCATCCAAACGCCCCCCTCCAGCTGCTGGAGGGGAGGCCCTGACACAGGGGGGATGGAGCAGCTGGAGCAGCTAAATGGCCCTGAGCACCCAGAGCAGGGGGCGTTCTTCTGGCAGCCTGGCAGGAGCTGATGCCAAAGCATCCCACAGGCAACTGACAAAGGGGGTGAACAGATACCTGGGTTCAGAGGCTGCTCTCAGGGCCATCCTGTGTAAATGCACTGACCCTGTGGAGCAGACTTTGGTGCTAGGGGAACAGCGGGGAGAGTCCTTGGAGACAGAATTATGGGGCTCGACCCAAAGCCCACTGGAGTCAGAGGACAGACCCATCGACATCAGTGCTCGGTAGATTGGACTCCTACCGAGGATCTTGCTGAGTCACTATTCTAGGCCCGGGTTTTCCCTGCCAGGGAGCGCTGCACCGCGAGGCTGCTCAGTGCAGTTAGGAGGCGGCCAGGGTCACAGGCTGCTCACCTTGCATTTGGGTTGACAAGCCATTAATTTCATGAGGAAGGTGATCCTTTCCACTGCCCTCAGCTGCCCATGCACCTCCTTGGATGCGGTCCAGGGGAGCAGGGCCTGAGAGAAACAAATTGGGACAAATTGCTGAGGAGAAGTACCAAAAAATAGCACAAGCACATAGGGAGAAAATCAGAAAGCTTAAGGCAAAAATGAGTTCTAACTGGCAAGGGACATAAAAGACAATCAGAAGCAGCTCTATAAATGCATTCGGAGCAAGAGAAAGACAAAGGAAAGTGAGGGGCCACTACTCAGCAGGGAAGGAGAGCAAATAATGGATGACACAGACAAAGCCAAGGTGTTTAATGCCTTTTTTGCTTCAGTTTTCACTAAAAAGGTTAATGGCAACTAGATGCTTAACACAATATTAACAACGAGGGGGAAGGAAAACAGGCCAGACTCGGGAGAGAACAGGTAAAAGACAATTTAGGTCAGTTAGATGAATTCAAGCTGGCAGAGCCACATGATATTCACCCTAGAGGGAGCTAGGCAAAGCAATCTCTGACCCGTTAGGAGGGCTGAGGTCCCAGAGGACTGGAGAAGGGCAGACACAGAACCTATCTTCAAAAAGGGGAACGAGGAGGCCTCAAGGAATTATAGACCTGTCAGCCTAACTTTGGTACCCAGAAAGATACTGAACAACTTATTAAACAGTTTGTAAGAACCTAGAGGAGATAATAGGGTGATAAGGAAGAGCACCATGGATTTGTCCAGAACAAACCATGCCAAACAAAGCTAATTTCCTTCTTTGACAGGGTTACTTGCCTAGTGGATGGAAGGAGGCAGTATATGATGATGTATATGAAGTTTAGTAAGGCTTTTGACACAGTTCCACAAGACATTCTCAGAAGCCAACTAAGCCAGTATGATCCAGATGAGATTACTATAAAGTGGGTGCACAACTGATGGAAAGACCATACTCAAAGAGGAGTTATCACTGACTCGCTGGCAAAGTGGAAGGGTGTCTCAAGTGGGGTTCCCCAGGGGTGTGCCTGGATCCAGTACTAGTCAATATTTTCATTAAGAACTTGGTTAACGGAGAGGAGAGTATGCTTGTAAAGTTTGCAGATGACACCAAACTGGGAAGGGTTGCAAGCACTTTGGAGGACAGATTAGAATTCAAACTGAGCTTGCTAAATTGGAGAGTTGGTCTCAAGTCAACAAGATGAAATTCAGTCAAAACAAATGTGACGTAACGCACTTAGGAAGGAAAAATCAAATGCATAAAAACAAAGTGAGGGATAACCGGCTAGGTGGCAGTACTGCAGAAAAGGATCTGGGGGTTATCATGGGTCTCACACTGAATAGGAATCAACAGTGTGATGCTGTTGTGAAAAAGGGAAATGTCCTTCTGAGGTGTATTAGCTTGTAGCACTGTGTCCAGTTCTGGGCACCACGCTTTAAGAAAGATGTGAACAAACTGGGGCCAGTCCAGAGGACAGCGACAAAAGTGCTCAGCGGTTTAGAAAACCTGACCTGTGAAGAAAGGTTGAACAAACTGGGCATTTTCGTCTTGAGAAGACGGAGGGGGCACCTGGTAACAGTCTTCAAATACGTTAAGGGCTCTTATACAGAGGATGGTGACAAATTGTTCTCCATGTCCCCTGAAGGTAGGACAAGAAGTAATGGGCTTAATCTGCAGCAAGGGAGATTTAGGTTAAATATTAGGAAAAAGTCTAAGGGTGGCTAAGCACTGGAACAGGTGACCTAGGGAAGTGGTGGACTCCCCATCACGGAGGTTTTAAAAAACAGGCTGGACAAACACTCATCAGGGACGGTCTAGGAATGCTTGGCCCTGCCTCAGTGCAGGGGGTGGAGTAGATGACCTCTTGAGATCCCTTCCAGCCCTGCACTTCTGTGTTCCCTCTTCCCAGGCTCTGGAATCGAGGAGACCGAATCTCTGTCAAGGACATTTCCCTCTTTTTGGAGCACAAACCACCCACAGAATCTACTTCCTGTGGCCCCAGAACTAGAACGTTGGGGGAATCTCGCTCTGGGCTCTGGCCAGGTTGGTGGGGCCCATGGTGAACACAAATGAATGCCAGGGTCAGATGGGGGCTCAGTGGAGAACACGACAGATCCTGCACTCCTCCACCCCCACCCCGTGCAGACGTTTTTCAGATATAATGGGGGCACTTGGCCCTCCAGCCCAAGAACCTTTGTATAGAACGTACTTTGAGGAGCCAAAGGCACCGGGGGGGGAGGGGGAGAGGAGGAGGAGTGTCCCATGCTTGTGATTAAATGGAGTCTTGGTCCCTGAGCCCCACCCCAGCTACAGGACTAGTCCCCTTCCTGCCCCCACGGCTCCAGACCTCCAAGATCTTCTCCACCACCAGAAGTCTGGGCTCCTGATTCTCACACGCCAAGGCCTTCAGCATCTGATCCATGGCTCTCAGAGTCTGTGTGCAGAGCAGAGGAGACACCAGAGCAAGTGGCATTACCCAGCCAGGAGATGAACCAAGGCCCTGGCATGTGACACCCCCCAGGCCACGGCAGCACCTGGTATTCCAGCTCACCCACTCACTTGTACCCACAGGGGACCTACTGCAAACTCCTGGCAATAGGACACCACTTGCCTTTGCTGTCCCCAGAAAGGCCACTGCATGGAGTCTAACCCACTGGAAGAGTCAGAAAGGACTGCACATTTGGAGGGGAGATTTCCAGCCAAGCTTCGGTTCCTCTGGCCTGTGTGCGTCTGAAGCAGCCAATCACAGGCCTGTGCCCCCAGCCACGCACTGGGGATGAATGTGCTTGTGAAGGGAGTGTCTGTTCCCCACTAATTGTCGGTGCATGTGAAGGAGAAATGCCTACTACTGCTACCCTATGAGGGAGTTACTCCTTTATCTGCAGTGGTGGGGCCTGTGCTTTGGTGCTGCAGGTCCTGAGCTGAAGTCCTGCCGAGGAGCTGTGATTATTATACTCATGTGCCAGTGCCAGGTTACCCGGGGGACAGGTACACGAGCGACCGGCAGGATTCCCACTTGGTTTCGGGTGGCTCTGCGTGGCCGGTTTGGGGCTTACCTTGGTGTAGAGAGCAGCCTCCTTGCCCTGCATGGTCTCTGCTGGAGGCAGGGAGAAGACGCTGGAGAAGCAGGCTGCGAGCAGGTTGGATCGTTCCAGGTCCTGCAGCGGTGGCTTCACTCTGCTAAGAGAAGAGACACGTGCGGATTGGAGGGCTGAGGCGGGACTGATGCGCTAATGTTGGCGTCAGGCTCCCAGGACATGGAAACACCTGAGGGGGCTCCAACTGGGGGGTGGCAGATGAGAACAGGTCAGGGGGCGGTGGAGGGAGCTGGTGCTGCCTTCTCTCATACCAACAGGCAGGGACTTAGTGCAGTCTGCAGCTGTCTGCTGTGACCCCACCAGGACTCACCAGCTGGGGCAGAGAGCGCTGCGCTTCGCCGAGAAATGACATCCCGCAAACGGCACGGACAGGAGACTAGAGCCTGCTGGCACCAAAGTGCCTCTGAACCAAGTGGCCACAGTGCAAAGGAGCCTGCCAGTCCTGTCCCGCTGGGGGCAAAGAGACTCTTCCACCACAGCTGTCTGCACTGCGGCTGCACAGTCCGGGCCAGCAGAGAGATGCTGCATCAGCCCGCAGCAGGGCAGAATCCAGGCAGGGATCCAAGCCCTGCCCCTTGCCCAGAGCTCTCAGCCTGCTGGACAGGGCACCCAGCTGTGTGCAGGGGGGGAGGAAGGTGGAGACAGCCCAGACAGCATTAACCCCTTCACCCCCACTGCCAGAGCATGGCCCCAGCACATGCAATGAGGTGCCAGGTGACTACTTGCCCCCTGCAGGACAGAGCCGTGCCCCTCGTGGCAGGCGGCAGCCAGTGAGGAACAGCTACGCCCACTGCTGACGCAAATCACCCCCCTCCGCCCCAGCAGAGACGGGATCGTAGCCAATGCTGTCGCCTGCCCCGCTGTCAGGAAGCCAGTGCCCAGTGGGGAGAGCCGCTCCAGCGCCTGCTCTGCCTCCCCCTCCCATTCCTGGGGAACCTATTGAGCCAACAGCGAGAGCCCAGCTCCAGCCCGCAGCATCTGCCACCTCCGGACGCCTGATGGGCAGGCTTCTGGGAAGCTCAGAGCAGGGCACCAGCGGCGCTGAGAGAGAGCCCCCCATGGCACAGACAGTGCCACGGGCCAGGGCTCAGCCTGTCCAACTTCTCAGCCACAGGGGGTCGCTGAGCTGCCGGTGTGACGCAGCTGGCACAGCTGGCAGTGACTTCAGTTGCTCCGCTCCAGCAGCACCCAACTGCCCCTCTCCCCCCAGAGCCATCTCCTGCGGGGTCCCAGAGGGGACCAGTCCTAACCCCCTCACTCCCTCCCCCACATCTTCATAAGGCCACGTGGAGAGGTCGCCAGGCATCGAAGAATCCTCCACCATCTACCCACTGGTGCCAGCCCACATGCACCAGCACCATCACCTGCTGCCACGTGCCCGGCGGAATCAGAAGATGGGGGAGGAGCAGAGGGGGGAATGCCCTGGAGAACTGGCCATGCCAAGAGGCTGGCGTGTCTGGCTGCACACAACACTGGCTGGGGCTGGGCCGGGCAGGCTGGGTACCTCATCTCCATGATGGTGAGCATCGCTTGCTGACGCACCATGTCGGTCAGGGAGTCGACGGACTCGTGCTGAAGCAGATCCTGGGGAGACAATGTGGGGAAATGCCAGCCAGGCTCCAAGCTCCTTCAAGGCTCCGACTGGGGAGCAAAGCGCAGGGCCTGCAACATGTGGGCTCGGCAGCCAGGTCGTCCTACTGCGGACTTGATGGTGTGCAGGGCTCCAGACGGGGAGCGCAGTGCAGGGCCTGTGGTCAGTGCCCGGCCTGTGGTCAGTGCCCCAGTGTCACGCACCAGTGCACTGAAAGGCTCCATCCGCATTAGCACCCAGGGACACCACCTGAGATCAGGCCCCCTTGTGCCCGGTGCTGCACACACACAGTGAGAGCCAGTCCCTGCCCCAGAGAACTCACGAGCTAACTAGAAGAGACAAGGCATGGAAGGGAAACTGAGGCACAGAGGGGGAAGTGACTTGCCCAAAGTCTTACTGCAGAACTGGGAGTAGAACCCAGGTGTGCTGAGTCCCAGCCCACTGGACCACCCCCCAGCCCACGCTGTCCCACGTTCAGGGAAGGGAGGTGAGCTCTGGAAAGCTTTCTGCAGTGCTGGAGAGCAAAGACTTGCCAAATCTACAGAGCAGATTTGTTGCTAGTTCCCTAGTGGGCACTGACTGCAGAGTGTTGGGGCTCTGGGCAGGGAGACTGGCGTATACAGAGCGACCCGGTGACTTGGGAAGCTGGGTGCAAGGGAACAATCTACATTTCCATACAGTTCTATGTTTAGGAACAAAGAATGCAGGCCACACTCACAGCATGGGGGGCTCTAACCTGGGAAGCGGTGACTCTGGAAAAGACTTGGCAGTCAGGGTAATCAGCTGCCCATGAGCGCCCAGTGCGATGCTGGGGCCAAAAGGGCTAATGCCATCCTGGGATGTAGAAACAGGGCAAACTCCAGTTGTTAGAGAGGTTATTTTCCCTCTGTATTTGGCACTGGTGCGACCGCTGCTGGGATCCTGTGTCCAGGTCCGGTGCCCACAATTCAAGGAGAATGTTGATAAATTGGAGAGGGGTCAGAGAAGAGCCACAAGAGTGATTGGAGGATTGGGAAACATGCCTGACAGTGAGAGACTCAAGGAGCTCAATTAGTTCAGCTGAACGAAGGGAAGGTTACAGGGTGACTTGATGACAGTCTGTAAGTACCTACACGGGGAGCAAATATTTGATAATGGGCTCTTCAGTCTAACAGACAAACGTCTAACACGATCCAATGATTGGCAGCTCAAGTTAGACAAATCTGCAGAGATCTCCAGGCCAATCACTAAACCCGCCAGGTAACACAGCCCCAGTGTGTGTTTTACTCACCGCTATCTTCTCCACTAGCAGGGCTTTGCGGTCCATATCTATTTCTGGGCTCCATGCCACGATGTCTATGACGAGGTTCAGGATGGAATTCAAAAAATTCATTTTCTGGGCCTCGTCCTACGCCCCGCAGAGATTAGACACAAACAGGAAGGTTAGCGTGGAAAGGAGCTGCCAGTGGGAGAGATGTTAGAAAGCTTCCCCCCAGTGCTGCTCAGGCTTTGATATGCCGAGTGGCAGAAGGCCATTCATCTGGTAACAGGAGTGACTATCTGGGGAGGGCAGGGCAGCTCTGTGTGAAACCGGACTAGAGAGGGAGCAGCTCTCACGGGGTAGGTGTCCAAAGAGGAACTGCAACATGGGGGGTAGGCAGCCAGACAGTGTTACTGGGGGCTTGACAGAGTGGGAGGAACAGCTGGGTGGGACACCCTGACACCCCAATATTCGCCACTGTCATGTCATTAGGATATGTTTTGTACAAAGTACGTATTGTAAGGTATCATTCTAAAAGTCTTTATCTGCTAGACATTAATGTCTCATTGGATTGTATGTGCTATCGTTGTATGTGAAATTATGAAGTTCAGCTACGTCTGTGTTCCTGAAACACGTTGTGAGGTTCAAAACAGCCTTTCAGGTACAACAGTAAAAACGCCAAACAATGGCTTATTGAGGAAATGCACATAAGCAGCAGGGTTACCCCAGGAACTGTCCACAATAGAAACCTCTCCGAGAGAACGCTACACAATGGGAACTGTTGGACCCAGGTCACAGCAAAAGAGTTTTCCAGCGGGTGGGAAGAGGAGATAAAAGGGGAACAATGACATCAGGGGGGACCTCACGCTCCCTGCAATAAGACACCTGGAAACACCTGAGGGACAAAGATTGAACTATGAGAAGTGATGGTGCCAGGCTGGAGAGAGATTCCTAGCCTGTGTAAGAAAACCTGGGAAATCCAAGCTGCAAAGCCAAGGCAGCTTGTGCCTTAAGAATCTGCCCACCTGTTTATCACTCAGGGTGAGAATTTGCTCATGTAGAGCCTATCTATCCAGTGTGGAAAGCTTAGTTTGCGTGTTGTGTTTATTTACTAATGCAATCTGCTTTGTACCGTTTGCTATCTCTTATAACCACTTACAAGCTACCTCTTGTAGTTAATAATCTTATTGCTTGTTTATACCATAACCCAGTTTGTGCAATTAGTAACTGGGGGGAGGGGCAAAGAGTTGTGCATACCTCTCTCCACATGGAGGGAGGGGGCGAATTTCATAAAACCTTTGGGTCTGTACTCCAAAGGAGGTGGGCACCAGAGTACTGGGACAAGCCCTTTCACCTGAGTCTTCCCAGAGCTGATCTCAGTGTCTGTGTCTTTCTGCAGCTGGGCGTGGCCCTGCCTGAGTGTATGGCTGGAAGAGGCTTGTGAGCCTAGCCCAGCAAGACGAGGTAAAGGGGGCCCAGGCTGGCAGAACAGGTGGGCTCGGTGGTAGCCCGGTACAGCAGGTGGCACCTCAAAGGGGGGCAACCCATCACACTAGGGACTGACCAAATCCAGTGGGCACAAGTCCACAAGGGGCTGGAAATTGAAGCTAGACAAATTCAGACTGGAAATGTACGTTTTTAACAGAGAAAGTAATAGACCATTGGAACAACTGAGCAAGGGGCATGGTGGGTGACCTTTTGTAACTCAAGATGGGACTTTTTAAAATGCTGTAGTTTAAACAGGAATTATTTGGGGGCAGGTCCCTGGCCTGTGTTATACAGGAGGTCACAGTGGTTCCGTCTGGCCTTAGAATCCATGCGTCATCTGGAGAAGGGCAGATGTGCATGTGGACAGGGCACTAGCTGACAGGTCAGAGGAGGGCTCTTGGTACCTGGTCATTGCCCTTCAGAAAGGAGTCTATGCATTCCAGGGCCTCTCTCTCCTTCCAGTTTGGCCCCTTAAAGCAGGCGGTGCTACATGGCCATCGTGAATCTGATCAAAGACAGAGCAGTGGTAATACCTGGGTCTGCCAAGCTGCAGTCTGGGTGACAGAGATCTTAGAGAAAACCCTTGCCCCCACTCCCGCCCCAGCAGGGGAGCAGCCCCGATGCACGGCAGGGTCTGGCACAGCGATCCCTGGCTTCCCCACCTCTTTGCTGCCCAGCCCAGCAAAGACCCAGTCGGAGCCCTGGTTCCCAGCGGCCACCCCACTTCCCCGCCCAGCATGCAGGCTCAGTCTGGGGATTTGGGGAGCGCCACACCTGGAAGGAGGGACGATGTCAGGCCATGAGGGGTGTCCCCACTCTCTGGCCCATTGCTGGAGGGGGCAGAGGGACTGGGAGTGAATCGGTCTGGTCCTTGCAGCAGGAGAGGGAACTGCTGCCCAGTCTGCATGGGATATGGGGACCCAGGGCCTGCCCGTTCTGCTTGTTCTCACTGCCTCTCCTGCCACCAACAGCCAGCCAGAGCCACTGGGTGTAACCTGGGCAGGCACTGGGCTCCCATCGTCAACACTCCCCCCAAATGCCCTGTGCTGCGACATGCGACAAAGGAGCCAACAGATGGGGCTGCAACATCAGGGAGCATCTTACGCTCTGGCCGGCGCCCTGCAATCCTAGGCTTTAACAACCCACCGTGCACCAAGCATCCCCTTCGACTGGTGGAAAACATCCTCCGACCCTGCAGCGTGACAGATCGGGGTGGGCGATTCAATCAGTCTCCACCTGATGCTTCTGCCGCTATGCCCCAATCAGCTTTAGTGGCTGCAGCTGCTGCCAGCAGGAGGGGCCATTCCCCCCTGCCTGGGTTTTCCTGTCTCTCCATCTCGTGGCAACCCAGAGCAGTACAAGGTCTATGGAGTCTTCTCCCCACAATGACACCCTAGTCTTGCCCCCCAACCCCCACAGGGGCCAAGCCCCACCCCAATGCAGGGCCATGGCCCCAGCCATTTTTGCAGCCCCCTCCGCCCACCCAGAAGGCGCCCACTCACCGGGATGGCGCGCACACTGCTGCTGCTGCCATACCCTCCTCTGTCGACTCTTCCCTGGGGGAGGTTTTGTCTCCTCCCAAGCGAGCCTGGGCTCTGGGCTGCCCTCCTCAGCCATCCTACAAGAAGCCAGGACAAGGCATTGCTTGTGAGTGACGAGAGGCGATGGCCCCGTTCAGCATCAGGGCCAGCCCAGTTATTTCTGTCCCACCAGCACCTACAGATGCCAGCTGAGTTCAGGGCCCTGTTGCACCAGGTGCTGCAGACAATCGCTGGGCTGGAGGGCTCAGACTCTAACTAGCCAAGGCAGCCAGCAAGGAAACAAGGGAAGGGATGTGCTCAAAGTCACCCAGGATTAGAACCCAGGTGTCTGAACTCCCAGGCCAGCAGCCCATCCCACAGGCCAAACGGCCTCCTCTGGGTCACTCCCACCTCTCCTTCTCCCGGTTCACAAGCTGCACAGCAGACAGGCTGGATCCAACCACTCAGGATTCTTCCTGCCCAATGAAATGACCCTGATCCCTTCCCCAAGGAATATTGGGGCCGTGGCAGTTCGCAGGTGGGCGAGGCCAGCGGGGTGGGGGAGGTGGGGCGGGCTCGTGAGCAGCAGGAGTTGCTCAGACACACCCGTGAAGGGGCAGGAGCAGAAGGCAGGAGAGCGGCAGGGAGGCTGGTACCTTCTCATCCAACCTCGGTGTGGCTGGCGATGCAATGGAAAAGCAGAGGCGGGCAATAGAAGATTCTCCTACCTGGAGTCAGGAGTGGGCAGAAGCTGGCGTGTATATGGGCCACCCACTTTCTGCTGCCGGTGGCGGAGCTGAAATGGCTGGCTCAGCTTTCCCAGCGGCACGTGCCAGCTCTCGCTCTGCCAGAGCCAAGCCTGGCAGTGAGGGGATGAGGCTGTGCCAGCCAACAGGGGGCGTGTCACAATGGGCAGGCGAGTCACAAGCCAGTCAATGTGTGACTGCCCAGCCATGGGCTGCCCCAGCCCAGACTAGTTCTGGCCTGGCCGGGGCTTTAGAGCCTCTCCTTCCCCACCGGGGTCATGGGAGGGACCTTCCGCTCCCCACAGTCACAGACTTTAGGCCGGAAGGGACCGCTGGGCTCATCTAGTCCCAGCTACTGCAGACCCCAGGCCAGAGCCCCTCCCCGCGTCCATACAGCTGGAGCCGGGGGGCGGGGTCTCCGGATCCCCGAGTGGGAGAATCAGTTCCATCCCGGTTCCTCCTCCTTGTGACAGCGCAGAACAGGGGTTCCCGAACGCTCCCCTCCCCCAGCTCCCAGCCCACGCGGGCGGCTCTTTGTCCTTGCCCAAGCTGCTGGGCGCCTTGGCCGTAGGATGTAAAATGGCCCCATCTCTGCTTCCCCTCCCACCGTGGCAACAACACAGAAACTGCTTTCATAGCACCCACCCCCCCGCCCAACTGAGCCTCAGGCCTTGCTAGCCGCTCAGTGCCATGGCAGCCCCAGGAGATGATTGCTGCAGGAGTCTCGGCCCAGGGGGAGGCAGTGACTCCTAGAAGCAGGGAGAGCAGCAGCACCATAGATCAGGGAGGTCTGGCAATGCCAGTGGCTGGCTGGGGTCTGACAGCCCAGTCAACCAGAGCAGAGTGTCAAAGGCCAAACCCCTCTCACCACCAGTTCTGTAGCTCCCCCTTGCTTTTGGTCTGTCTTAGGCACCATCCTGGCCCTCATCCTCGTGGCATCAGAGCACTGTCCAACCTCGATTGCATTTATTCTAACCTCCCCCTGCAGGGCAGGGCCTGGCTGCTACCTCCACTGAACAGACAGGGAACTGAAGCACAGAGGGAATAAGGGATTTGCCCGAGGCCACACAGAGCATCTGTGGCAGAGCTGGGAATTGACTATGGGTCTCCTGGGTCCCAGGCTGGCACCTTCTCTTCCAACCTCCTGCCCCCTTTGTCCCTGGTTCAGTGTGAGCTGTGAGAGCTCTCTGGGGCACAGGAGCTGGCTGGTGCCCAGATGGAACTACATTGCCTATTGCACATATCTCGCTTTTCCCAAACATTGAGTCTGCTGCTACAACCATACCAGGGCCCGCCAGGATCCTTGCAGCTGGTCAGTGCTAAGTTTTGAACTGTGCTAAGTAGGGAAGACAAAATAGATCTTCCATCACTAGCGCAGCTCTGTGTTACTGGGGACTCACTGCTGGCTCAACCCAACCAGCCCTCCTCACACGGAGCCTGAAAATCCTCCAGCCCTGCTGTTCTCCTTTGTATTTCGGCAGTGCCCAGAGGGCTCAGTCCCGGATCACGGCCCTGCAGTGCTAGACATTGTACACACACAGCCCGATTCCCCCCACGCTGGGTCTCCTGAATGGCTCCTGCCCGAAGGCGGGACGGCTCTATTCCTCACCCAATGTCTCCTGCTGGCAGAGATGCTCTGAGAGACGTCTACGCTCTGGGTCTCTGGGCTTCCCGGGCTGGGAGGCAAGCGTGGCTGTCTCCGGGCGGTTCTGCTGACTCTCCAGCAGCTGCACTTCCGGTGTCCTAATGCAGCCCTAGTCCTCTCCAGTGCTCAGGGGCACTGTCCTGGCATCGGACTGTCCTGGTAAATAGAACAATGGCTCCTGGCACCCTGAGAATTCCTGTTCCCCCGGCAACCTCAGTGCCATTTCCTATGGAAGTGATGGTGTCAGCAAAGGTGATGGAGGTGGTCAGGCCTAGTGGTTGGAGCTGGACTCAGGGGGCGGGGCAGAGCAGGGTGGAGCAAGGCTGGACGAGACCAGGGCTGGAGTAGGACTAGGAACAGGGCTGGAGCAGGCTCAGCCTGTTGCCTATGTCAGGCAGGAGCGAGTTCCTGGCCCTGGAGTGATGTTGAGCGGACTGAGCTGCTGCTGTGAGACTGATATACCTGCTCTGGGAGACACAAGGCCAGTTCCTGGCTTGTGGATTAGCTGAAGCCCAGCACAGGAGGGAATCAGCACCTTACAGATGGCTCCCGGGACGCTTGGCTCCCGGCCCTCTGGGTATTGACATGCCAGGTGCAGGGGGTGAGGTGCAGCGCCAGGGAGGAGATTGGGGAGGCAGGAGCACTGAGGTGGGGCTGAGCGGGCAGGTGCTGAGGAGTTGCGGCCGGCTGGCCAGCAGAGAGGAGCAGCAGCAGCTCGGCTCTGGAGGGCCCAGCTGCAGCTCCACACAGGGCGCTGCCAGAGCCTGGCAGGCGGCTGGCTGAAGTGGCACTTTGTGATCTGGCACGGGCGGGAGCTAGCTCCCCACATCTGAACGCTCCGCAGCGCCGGTGGATTCAGATCCAAACCAGGATCTGACTCCAAATTCACAGCTGGCCCCTTCCCCCGATCTGGAGCAGCTCGCACCGTCTGGGGGTGAAAAGAAGAACAGGAGTACTTGTGGCACCTTAGAGACTAACAAATTTATTAGAGCATAAGCTTTCGTGGACTACAGCCCACTTCTTCGGATGCATATAGAATGGAACATATAATGAGGAGATATATATACACACATACAGAGAGCATAAACAGGTGGGAGTTGTCTTACCAACTCTGAGAGGCCAATTAATTAAGAGAAAAAAAAAAAAAAACTTTTGAAGTTATAATCAAGCTAGCCGAGTACAGACAGTTTGATAAGAAGTGTGAGAGTACTTACAAGGGGAGATAGAGTCAACGTTTGTAATGGCTCAGCCATTCCCAGTCCTTATTCAAACCGGAGTTGATTGTGTCTAGTTTGCATATCAATTCTAGCTCTGCAGTCTCTCTTTGGAGTCTGTTTTTGAAGTTTTTCTGTTGTAATATAGCCACCCGCAGGTCTGTCACTGAATGACCAGACAGGTTAAAGTGTTCTCCCACTGGTTTTTGAGTATTTTGATTCCTGATGTCAGATTTGTGTCCATTAATTCTTTTGCGTAGAGACTTGGAATGGCTGAGCCATTACAAACGTTGACTCTATCTTCCCTTGTAAGTACTCTCACACTTCTTATCAACCTGTCTGTACTCGGCTAGCTTGATTATCACTTCAAAAGTTTTTTTTTTTTTTCTCTCTTAATTAATTGGCCTCTCAGAGTTGGTAAGACAACTCCCACCTGTTTATGCTCTCTGTATGTGTGTATATATATCTCCTCATTATATGTTCCATTCTATATGCATCCGAAGAAGTGGGCTGTAGTCCACGAAAGCTTATGCTCTAATAAATTTGTTAGTCTCTAAGGTGCCACAAGTACTCCTGTTCTTCTAGTTAATGGGAGTCATCAAGATGCCAAATCACCATTAATGGTCCACACTTTGCATAATTACAATAGGCCCTCAGAGCTATATTTCATATTTCTAGTTTCAGATACAAGAGTGGTACATTTATACAAATCGGATGATCACACTCGGTAGACAATAAGCTTTGTAATGATACCTTACAAGAGACCTTTTGCACGAAGCATATCTCAGTTACATTATATTCACTTATTCAATGTTTATAAAACCATACAGACTGCACAACGTCACACCACCGCCCAGGCCGGCGCTGGGAGGCCACCTGTGAGATTCAGCTCCCTGCCCAGTCCAAGGCTCCAGCCCTGCCCTGTGATGCTGAGCCAGGGCAGCAGGCAGGAAGGCCGAGTGCTGTAGACAACAGGCTGCCGAGCTGGGCCCCATCCCTCAGCAGGCTGGGATAGGGCTGGCCCTGCCCATGCCCTACTGTCCAACCTTGTTCCTAGCCCACCCCAGTGGGCCCTGTGGGCTGGCCCCAGCCTCCATGACTCAATGTACCCGCCGCTGGGGCTCCCCTACATTCCAGATTCAGCAACTGCCCTGGAATTCAGCAGCCGTTCGCCTCTCCTGAGCTCCACCCCAGGCCTCCTGGCTCTCCCCTCGGGCTGCCCTCCATCCGCCCTCTGCTCCGGGCCAGTCACCCGCTTGTCGCCATCCTCCCCCCAGCCCTTCGGCCAAGCCTACACAGTGTAGTTAGCGCCTAACAATTCTCTTCCTCACTCAGCTCCTCCATCACCTGGCTCTTTCTCTGCACCTCCTCCTGTGGCGTTCTGCTGCTGAAGGGCCTAGACCGGCAGAGGGGCATCCAGAGGACGGGCTGAGGCCTGAGGAGCCAAGTTCTCCCCAGCAGCGCGGCAGGGTGCCCGGCTCCCCCGCGGCACAGCTCCCGTTAGGGCTAACCCTGCAGAGACATGTTGGCAGCTGGGAGAGAGAAAAGCTGGTTGCTTTGCTGCTCTGCCAGCAGCTCAATTTCCTGGGAGGATGAAAGCCCTCAGCCAGCTCCCACGCCCAGCACAGGCTGGTGAGACCCAGACAGTGCTAGGGGCTGGCGGGGAGGGGAGCGGGGACAAGGAAGGGGAGAGAAAGGGAGCGAATGAAGGGAGGGGTGGAAGGGCAGAGGGGGGAGGTGAGGCAAGCAGAGTGCTGGGGGGGGGGGGACAGAGAAGGGGGGAAGGGAGGGGTCGGGGTTCCCGGGAATGATGTGCAGACAAAAGCTCCACCCAGGAATCTGCTGCTGCTGCCTAGCCAATAGCTGGGAGATCCGCTGTGCAGGGGTGGGGTGTGCAGTGGCAAGGGGCAATTCAGCGGGATGGGGTGTGCAGTGGGCAGAGGGGGGCTGTGCAGTGAGATGGGGTGTAGCAGACAAGGGGGCTGCGGAACGGTAGAGGGGGCTGTGCAGTGAGATGGGGTGTAGCAGGCGGGAGGGGCTGTGCAGTGAGGGGGTGTAGCAGGCGGGAGGGGCTGTGCAGTGAGATGGGGTGTAACGGGCAGGGGGCTGTGCAGTGAGGGGTGCAGTAGGTGGTGGGATCTGCCGTGAGCTGCGGTGTAGCAGGTGGGAGGAGCTGTGCAGTGGGCAGAGGGGGGCTGTGCAGTGAGGGGATGTAGCAGGCAGGAGATGCTGTGCAGTGGCAGAGGGGGCTGTGCAGTGAGGGAGTGTAGCAGGTGAGAGGGGCTGTGCAGTGAGATGGGGTGTAGTAGGCGGGGGGCTGTGCAGTGAGGGGGTGTAAGGGTTTTTTTTTGTTTTTGTTTTGCTCTGTTTAAGAGCCGGGCTGCCCGAGCGCTACCGGCTTTGGGCAGCCCCCGTGCCTCCGGACCCTGCGCCCCTGGAGCCCGGGAGGGGAAGTGCCCGGCTGGGGGCGCAGGGTCCGGAGGCATAGGGGCTGCCCAAAGCCCGAGCGCTACAGGCTTCACGGTTTGCCGGGCAGCCTCCAGACCCTGCGCCCCCGGCTGGGCGCTTCCCCTCCCGGGCTCCAGCTGTGCTGGGGAAGCGCCGGCCAGGGGCGCAGGGTCTGGGGGCTGCCCGGCAAACCCTGAAGCTGGTAGCGCTGGGGCAGCCCTTTCCCCATGGCTGGGAGTGGGAGGGAGGAGGGGGCGGAGTTAGGGCGGGGAAGGGGCGGAGTTGGGTGGGGCTAGGGGTGGGAAATGGGCGGGATCAGGGCCCGTGGAGGGTCCTCTTTTTTTATTTATTAGATATGGTAACCCTATCTTCAGCCCAACCAACAAATAGGTGCTGCTTCTCCTCCCATCTGTCAGAAACCCAGCAGTGATCAGCGAGAATAGAACCTGGAACCTCCCGACTGAGCTACAAAGTAACACCTTTAACTGTAATGGGCTGTTACAGCCTCTGGAGCCAGCTGGGCCCACACGCTGTCCCAGGGTCGAAGCATGCCGGGCACACAGAATGAGGGGTGCCACCCCCGAGACTCACGCAGGGATCTCCCCAGCTGCACCACTCCCCAAGCTCTAACCTGGGCTGTCACTCAGCCCCTTGGAGCTGACAATGCTTTGACTGCCTGCCTCCCCTCTCTCCCTTCCCCGGGATCCGAGTGCTGTGCCACCGAATCGTCAACGCCACCTGGTTCACCAACTTCATCCTGCTCTTCATCCTGCTCAGCAGCGTCTCCCTGGCAGCCGAGGATCCCATCCGGCCTGTGTCCTTCAGGAACAAGGTTCCCAGGATGGGCTGTTGGGGAAAGCAGTTTGAGCCACCAGAAATGTGCAGCTTCAGGGGAGCTGCTTGCCAGGCTATCGCCTTGTGCCCAAGGAGAGTTTAGTGCAGGGGATGAGGAATCAGGAGTCCTTGGTTCGTTTCCTGGCTCGGGAAGGAAAACCTGTTCCAGAGCTGCAGCAGGGGATTCTGGGTTCTCATTCCTGGCTGGCACTAACTTTACTTTGTGGCCCTGGGCAAGTCACTTCCTCTCTGTGCCTCACCATCCCAGTCTGTAGCAGAGGGATAATAAAGCTGCCCTGTGAGGTTACATTCGTTCCCCGCTGGGATCTGCTCGGCCCCTGTGGTGCAGGGAGCGGTAGAGATACCCACAGAGAAGTCCATTGCCCTGTGAAGCACTCGGAGACCCCACAAGTGTGGATGGAGTTATTCATCAGAACTCCACGGCTGGAGGTGGGCCATTGGGCAGGGTGCAGAGGTGGCACCAAGCATTCGTGCTGTCAGGCGCTCGGCTGGCTGGTTCTTGCTCACGTGCTCAGGGTCCAACCGATCACCATATTTGGGGTCAGGAAGGAGTTTCCCCCCAGGTCACACCAGCTGGCATCTTGGGGCTGGCTGGTTTTGCCTTCCTCTGGGGCACAGATCACTTGCAAGGACCCGCTGGGTATGTCTCAATAAAACAAATCCCTGCCATTGCAGGGGCCTGAGCCATTGGTGGGCCCCTCAATCACTGGACTGCTGGCTTAGGTTTCCGTGGAAAGCTCAGCAGCGTGGGGCACACAGCTGAGGTAAAATGGGACTGCTCTAAAAAACTGGAATCAGGACTCCTGGCTTCTGCCCCTAGCACTGCCACTAACTGCCTGTGTGATCACTGGCAAGTCACTTAACATCACTCTGTCAAGTATCAGGGGGTAGCCGTGTTAGTCTGTATCTACAAAAACAACAAGGAGTCTGGTGCATCCGAAGAAGTGAGGTTTTAACTCACGAAAGCTGATGCCCAAATAAATCTGTTAGTCTTTAAGGTGCCACCAGACTCCTTGTTGTTAACATCACTCTGTGCCTCAGATTCCCCACCTTTAAATTGTCTTGGATTGTAATACTGTGAATGTACAGAGCCTTTCATCTGAGGACCCCAAAGCACTGTCACTAACCTCGTTTTACACACAGGGAAACTGAGGCCCAGAGAGGGGAAATTACTTGCCCAAGGTCACCCAGCTAGATGCTTACAGAGCTGGGAAAAGAACCCAGGGATCCTGACACCTTAGGCCATGGTCGTTTCCCAGAACCAGGAATTGAACCCAGGAGTCCTGACCCTAAATCGCCAGCATTAACCACTAGAACACTGACTGGCGAGGCCACATCTGGAGTACTGTGTCCAGTTTTGGGCCTCCCACTACAAAAGGGATGTGGACAAATTGGAGAGAGTCCAGCGGAGGGCAATGAAAATGATCAGGGGGTTGGGGCACATGACTTACAAGGAGAGGCTGAGGGAACTGGGATTATTTAGTCTGCAGAAGAGAAGAGTGAGAGGGGATTTGATAGCAGCCTTCAACTACCTAAACAGGGGTTCCAAAGAGGATGAAGCTCGGCTGTTCTCAGTGATGGCAGATGACAGAACAAGGAGTAATGGTCTCAAGTTGCAGTGAGGGAGGTCTAGGTTGGATATTAGGAAAAACGATTTCACTAGGAGGGTGGTGAAGCACTGGAATGGGTTACCTAGGGAGGTGGTGGAATCTCCATCCTTAGTGGTTTTTAAGTTCCGTCTTGACAAAGCCCTGTCTGGGATGATTTAGTTGGGGTTGTTCCTGCTCTGAGCAGGGGGTTGGATTTGATGACCTCCTGAGGTCCCTTCCAACCCTAATCTTCTATGATTCTATGAACACTCTCCCCTCCCAAAGATGGGAACAGTAGCTAGGAATCCTGGCTCCTGGGCTCTAACCCTTGGACTGCTGTGCTCTGCTAAGGATAATCCTTTTCTGACTGCTTTGGGGACTGGGAGGCTTAATTCATTAGTGTCGTAAAGATGCTGGCGCGAAAGAAGCAGTCACAGTGCAAAGCATGTATGTATTATTGTGGTATTTATTATTAGCACCAGGTGTGCAGTTTCCATTCAGCGGGGCAGTGTGCCGTCTGTCTGCCAAAGCTCCTGGTTGTAGGCCGTTCAAATAACATCTGGTCTCCCGAGTTACCAAAACCTCTCCCTGATTTTTATCTTCAGGTTCTGGGATATTTTGACATCGGCTTCACCTCCGTGTTCACAGTTGAAATAGTCCTGAAGGTGAGTCACACCCCATCTTTCTGGAGCCAGTGCATAATGGGGTGATGCCAACGGTGAGGGGAGCCGCTGATCGGGGCAGAGCAGAGGCAGGCGTCAGCAGTGGCTGCAGTGAATGGGGAATCTTTGATTGAGGCTGCTGCTGCACACAGACAGCACTGGGGGTTCGCTGGCCAGCCTGTGCCACTTACTGTCACCACTAGGGCGGCCTCCTCCGTACAGCGAGTCAGAACATTTGCCTCAAACGTTTTTCGTTAGTTTCTCCAAAACTGAAATTTGTCATGAAATTGTGTTGATTCTGACAAAAATTCCTGCCAAAAAAAAAACCACGTTTGGAAATGTTCAAAATGTTGTTTAGAATTTGATGTCCTTTCTTTTTTCATGTTTACATTATTTCATACCATGGCAGGAGTAACACTGCACTAGGTTTCCATCAATACGAACTACCAACTGCCATTAATGTACACCCATAATATGCCCTATTACTGTGACATGTCATAATATAATAGAAATTAGGGCTGTCAATTAATCGCAGTTAACTCATGCGATTAAATAAAAAATCACGATTAGTCGCAGTTTTAATCGCACTGTTAATCGATAGAATGCCACTTGAAATTTGTTAAATATTTGTGGATGTTTTTCTACATTTTCAAATATATTGATTTCAATGACAACACAGAATACAAAGTGTACAGTGCTCACTTTATATTATTTTTGATTACAGATATTTGCACTGTAAAAATGATAAATAAAAGAAATAGTATTTTTCAGTTCACCTCATACAAGTACTGGAGTGCAATCTCTTTACTGTGAAAATGCAACTTACAAATGTAGATTTTTTTGGTTCCATAATTGCATTCAAAAACAAAACAATGCAAAACTTTAGAGCAGGGGTGGCCAGCCTGTGGCTCCGGAGCCACATGCAGCTCTTCAGAAGTTAACATGCGGCTCCTTGTATAGGCACCGACTCTGGGGCTGGAGCTACAGGCGCCAACTTTCCAATGTGCCGGGGGGGATGTGCTCACTGCTCAACCCCTGGCTCTGCCACAGGCCCTGCCCCCACTCCACTCCTTCTCTGAGCCTGCCGTGTCCTCATTCCTCCCCCACCCCAGAGCCTCCTGCACACCACAAAACAGCTGACTGGGAGGTGTGGGGAGGGAGGGGGAGGTGCTGATCGGCGGGGCTGCTGGTGGGCAGGGGATGGCGGGGAGCTGATGGGGGGCTGCTGACATATTACTGTGGCTCTTTGGCAATGTACATTGGTAAATTCTGGCTCCTTCTCAGGCTCAGGTTGGCCACCCTTGCTTTAGAGCAGTGGCTCTCAAACCTTTTTTACTGGTGACCCCTTTCGCATAGGAAGCTCCTGAGTGCGACCCCCATTATAAATTAAGAACACTTTTTTATATATTTAACACCATTCTAAATGCTGGAGGCAAAGCGGGGTTTGGGAGAGGTTGACAGCTCTCAACCCCCCATGTAATAACCTTGTGACCCCCTGAGAGGTCCCAAACCCCAGTTTGAGAACCCCTGCTTTAGAGCCTACAAGTCCACTCAATCCTACTTCTTGTTCAGCCAATCACTCAGGCAAAAAAGGTTTCAAAGTAGCAGCCGTGTTAGTCTGTATCTGCAAAAAGAACAGGAGTACTTGTGGCACCTTAGAGACTAACAAATTTATTTCAGCATAAGCTTCTTCGGATGCATAGAATGGAACACACAGACAGAAGATATTTATACATACAGAGAAGGTGAAAAGGTGGAAGAACGCATACCAACTGTAAGAGGCCAATCGATTGAGATGAGCTATCAGCAGCAGAAGAAAAAAACCCTTTGAAGTGATAATTGAGATGACCCATAGAAGGTGTGAGGAGAACTTAACATGGGGAAAAAAATTCAATTAGTGTAATGACCCAAACGTTCCCAGTCTCTAAAGTTTGTTTACATTGACAGGAGATACTGCTGCCTGCTTCTTATTTACAATGTCACCAGAAAGTGAGAACCGGCGTTCACATGGCACTTTTGTAGCTGGCATTACAAAGTATTTACATGCCAGCTATGCTAAATATTCGTATGCCCCTTCATGCTTCGGCCACCATTCCAGAGGACAGGCTTCCATGCTGATGACGCTTGTTAAAAAAATAATGCATTAATAAAATTTGTGACTGAACTCCTTGGGGGAGAACTGTATGTCTCTGGCTCTGTTTTACCCGCATTCTGCCATATATCATGTTATAGCAGTCTCAGATGATGACCCAGCACATGTTGTTCATTTTAAGAACACTTTTGCTGCAGATTTCACAAAACGCAAAGAAGGTACCATATGAGATTTCGAAAGATAGCTACAGCACTCAACTCGAGGTTTAAGAATCTGAAGTGCCTTCCAAAATCTGAGAGGGACAAGGTGTGGAACATGCTTTCGGAAGTCTTAAAAGTGCAATATTCTGATGCAAAAACTACAGAACCCGAACCACCAAAAAAGAAAATCAACCTTCTGCTAGTGGCATCTGACTCAGATTATGAAAATGAACATGCGGCGGTCCACTCTGCTTTGGATTGTTATCAGTCAGAACCCATCGTCAGCATGGACGCATGTCCTCTGGAATGGTGGATGAAGCATGAAGGGACATACGAATCTTTAGCGCATCTGGCATGTAAATAACTAGTGATGCCGGCTACAACAGTGCCATGAGAACACCTGTTCTCACTTTCAGGTGAGATTGTAAATAAGAAGCGGGCAGCATTAGCTCCTGCAAATGTAAACAAACTTGTTTGTCTGAGTGATTGGCTGAACAAGAAATAGGACTGAGTGGACTTGTAGGCTCTAAAGTTTTACATTGTTTTATTTTTGAATGCAGTTATTTTTTGTACATAATTCTACATTTTTAAGTTCAACTTTCATGATAAAGAGATTGCACTACAGTACTTGTATTGGGTGAATTGAAAAATACTATTTCATTTGTTTTTTACAGTGCAAGTATTTGTAATCAAAAATAAATATAAAGTGAGCAGTGTGCACTTTGTATTCTGTGTTGTAATTGAAATCAATATATTTGAAAATGTAGAAAACACCCAAAAATATTTAAAGAAATGGTATTCTATTATTGTTTAACAGCAAGATTAATCAATATTATTTTTTTTAATCGCTTGACAGCCCTAGCAGAAATATTATTTTAATATAGTTTATTTTAAAACTCTTTAAGGGCAGCTGCCACTTAGCATGGATTGAAACAGCTTCGCTTTTCTTTTAGATCAAAATGTCTCCTGTTTGTGTTGTAATGAAATAGTTTGACACTGGAGTTACAATGCAAACAGCAGACGTTTTGACCTAGAAGAGAAGATGTTTCAATCAGTGCTAAGTAGCAGCTGCCCTTAACTGTTTTTAAAATGCACAGATTAATCCATTCCAAGGCTAGAAGGCACCACTACGATCACCTGGTTTGACCTACTATGTGACACAGACCATAGAACGTAGAGAATGCCTTTAGAAAAACATCCCCTCTTGATTTAAAAATTGTCAGTGCTGGAGTCTCCACCACGTCCCTGGGTAAATTGCTCCTATGATTAATTACCCTCACTGTAAACAATTTACACCTTCTTTCCAGTCTGAATTTGTCTAGTTTCAGCTTCCAGCCATGGGACTATATTATGCCTTTCTCTGCTAGACTGAAGCACCCGTTATTAAATATTTAAAATAAAATCAATAGAATCATTAAATGATTGTCATTTTACGACACCAGTAGTAGTAGTGTATGCCACAGACATGTCATTAAATAATAGAAAAATAAAAATATTAAACAAACAAACAAAAAGAAATAAAATAAAATAAAATAAAATAAAACAAAATTTCAAAGTGTTCCAGAACCAACATTTTTCAAAACTTCCATTTCATGGGATATTTTGAAAATATTTTTTTTGTTCCAATCAGGACCAAAACCAAATGACGATGTGTCGAAATTTCCCCCGAAACAGAAATGCCGAGTTTTGACCAGCTCTGCTCCTGAGTCCCACCCTAGACGGACCAGTCAGAGAAGGCCCTGCGGGCCGTGCTCTACTGTGGCCGGTTGGGCGCCCAGGGAAGCATTTGTTTAGTGGCTGTCAGCCCAGTTCCTAGGCCACAGGTGTCTGCGTGAGAAAAGCACCATCACAATTGGCAGCTGGGCCAAGAATGGGCTGTGGAGAATGAACTCCCTGGAGAGACTCCTGTGGGGTGGGGCTGAGGCTCGCTGGCTCCCACGGTGGGAAGCGCCTGGAAGTGCTGCCTTTGGGGAGCTCTGTCAAACTGGATTGCAATCCCCTCCTAGAACACATGACAGCCTGGCCTCGCCAGAGCATGCTCCCGGCCTGTCCTTCTGGCCCTGCCGCTCCGCACCCCCTGGCCTGCCCCCTGCAGCACACCGCCAGCCTGCCCCCCAGCACGCCCCCTCCCGCTCTGCACCCCCCAGCCTGCCCCCTGCAGCACACCACCAGCAGGCCCTCCCAGCGCGCCCCCTCCCGCTCTGCACCCCCCAGCCTGCCCCCCAAGCATGCCCCCCAGACTGCCCCCTCCTGTCCCTGTCGCTCCGCACCCCCCGGCCTGTCCCTGCAGCACACTGCCAGCCTGCCCCCCAGCGCGCCCCCTCCCGCTCCGCACCCCCCAGCCTGCCCCCTGGAGCACACCGCCAGCCGGCCCCCCCCAGCACGCCCCTTCCCGCTCCGCACCTCCCAGCCTGCCCCCCCAAGCATTCCCTCCAGACTGCCCCCTCCGCCCCTGCTGCTCTGCACCCCCCGGCCTGCCCTCCAAGCATGTCCCCCAGCCTGCCCCCTCCAGCATGCCCCCTCCTCGCCTGCCTGTCCCCCCAGTCTGCCCCCTCCTGTCCCTGGCAGGTACAGCTCCCCTGCCCATGTTGGAGGGGCACAGGTGTTGGCTCTCCCCCGATGCATCGCTGCAGGCCGGTTTGGCTCCTGACGGCGTGTGAGGAGCTGATTTGTCTGGCCAGACCCCAAGCTGGCTGAGTCAACCCGTCTCCCCCCGCCCTCCCCAGGTCCAGCGCCATCTCCGTGGTGAAAATCCTGAGGGTGCTGAGAGTCCTGCGGCCGCTGCGGGCCATTAACAGAGCGAAGGGGCTGAAGGTGAGAGCAAGGTGGGGACAAGGGCCCTCCATAGGGGGTGGACACGGCCCCCCTCAGATCTGCCACAGGAATCCAGGACCTGCCAGATCATGGGCCATCTGAGCAGGATGCCAGGACTGCACGTCCCAGGGCTCAGGCCACCTGATTTCACTCTTACCCAGGTGTTTTGTTAGGTGTCTGTGGGCAGCTGGGAGGTAACCCATTGGTTTTGTATTAGGTCCCCTGGCTGCATCTGGAACAGCCGCTTCCCTTGCACACCAGTGTGGTGCCGGGTCCCCCATCCGTGTCTGGGACGGCCGTGTCCCCTGCACACCGGTGTGGTGCTGTGTCCCCCGTCTGTGTCTGGGATGGCCCCTTCCCCTACACAGGGGCATGGTCGATACCCACAGCAGGTCGTGGTGCTGCAGGCCTGGCCCATCTCTGCATTGGCCTCTCTCTCTCTCTAGCACGTAGTCCAGTGCGTGTTCGTGGCCATCAAGACCATCGGCAACATTGTGATTGTCACCACCCTGCTGCAGTTCATGTTGGCCTGCATCGGGGTGCAGCTCTTCAAGGTGAGAGCCCCTCCCGGCCAGAACCCAGTGCTGGTCTCACCCAACCCACCCTGTCCTGGGGAGAGCTGGGGTGGAGCTGAGCTCAGGGAAGCGCCAGGAAGTGGCTCCTCTTCGTTTCTTTTAAGAGAGGGGATTCCCCCATGTCAGAAATTCAGAGGGAGGCCGAGGACCATCCCCGGCCATCCCCTTGGGGGTACCAGCATGCTGCAGGCAGAACAGGGCAGTGTATGCATAATCTGTGCCCACGCAAGGCAGCCCCATGGCCCAGTGGGAGTCAGCCAATTTGGGGGTCTCTTGCCAGCTTTGGTGCTGACCAGCCAGGTAGCCTTGGGCCAGTCCCTTCCCCACCTGTGACTCGGTTTCCCCCGCCCGTTCCAGCTCCCCACCGTGTTGCAGGATCACAGGTGTTTCCTCCTGACCACCCGTGGCACTGCAGGCCGGTCTGCGCTTGCGCTGTTGTGCGAATGGATGAGGTTGACGTGACTCTTTGGCTAGAAGTGCTACGGGTTGCTGCAGCAGTGGTCTGGCCTTCGGGCCTTGCAGGGCTCCTAGGGGTTGTCAGTGCTGCTGACTGCGCAGGGAGAGTTGAGGGCTGGCACATCTGGCTGGGCTCTAAGCACCTCTAAGGAAAGGCCCAGCTGGGGTAGGGCCCAGACGCTCACGGCTGGCACTAACCAGCCCCTTTCAGGCTGGAATGGGCCGTGGAGACGCTGCCCCCTGGGTCGGGGCCAAGCCGTGGGGTCATGTCAGGATGTACTGCAGTTGCCAGCAGCTGCCCTTGTCCTTACTCCCCAGGTCTATCAGTCAGGCTCCCTGCGGTTCACAGTACAATCCCTGATTCTTCTGCTCTCTGCTTAAACCTAGGGGAAGTTTAGCAGCTGTACGGATCCGGCCAAGATGACAGAAGAGGAATGCAGGTAGGAGCCCCCTGTCATCACTGCATGTACCTCGCAGCCAGAGCGCAGGGACCGGGGGTGTCATTGCCTGAGGGGGGACTGGTGGGGAAGGCGAGGAACCAGTCCTGGTTTGTTGTCTCTTGTGCTCACAGCCTGTTCCCGGGACCCTGCTGAGCAGAGGAGCCCAGGCGTGGGTCTCTATGCAGAGCAAAGCCTGCAGCACAGGGCAGTTTGCTCTAGGGGGCAGGGAGCCGAGGGGAGTGTTGAATGGCCAGGACCAAGGAGGAGTTGGGCTCGTAAGCCAGAGGAAGGCCAGGCCAATGGTTAAGGCACTAGCAGGGTTGCCAGGTGTCCGGGTTTTGACCGGAACACCTGGTCGAAAAGGGACCCTGGTGGCTCCGGTCAGCACCACTGACCAGGCCATTAAAAGTCCGGTCAGCGGCACAGCAGGGATAAGTCAGCCGCGGCTTCTGGAAGCAGGAGCATGTCCCCCCTGTGGCTCCTATGTGTAGGGGCAGCCAGGGGGCTCCGTACGCTGTTCCCGCCCCAAGTGCCAGCTCTGCAGCTCCCATTGGCCAGAAACTACAGCCAATGGGAGCTGCGGGGGGGGGGGGGGTGCCTGCGGACAGGGCAGCACGCAGAGCCACCTGGCCGCACCTCCATGTAGGAGCCAGAGGGAGGACAAGCCACTGCTTCCGGGAGCTGCTTGAGGTAACCGCCGCCCAGAACCTTCACCCCTGACCCCCTCCCACGCCCCAACCCCCTGCCCCAGCCCTGATCCCCCTCACGCCTTTGGCTCAGAGCACACTCCTGCACCCCAAACCCCTCATCCCCAGCCCCACCCCAGAGTCTGCACCTCCACCTCCAAACCCCCTGCCCCAGCCTGGAGCCCCCTCGTGCACCCTGAACCCCTCATTTCTGGCCCCACTCCAGAACACACACCCCAGCCCAGAGCCCGTACCCCCTCTCACCCCCCAGCCCCCTGCCTCAGCCCGGAACCCCCTCCCATACTACGAACCCCTCAGCTCCATCCCCCAGCCCGGAGCCCCTCCTACACCTCAAACCCCTCATTTTTGGCCCCACCCCAGAACCCGCATTCCCAGCCGGAGCCCTCACCCCCTCACGCATCCCAACCCCCTGCCCCAGCCTGGTGGAAATGAGGGAGTGAGTGAGAGTGGGGAGAGCGAGTGACAGAGGGAGTGAGCAGGGAGCGGGGCCTGGGAGGCAGGCAGGGCTGTTCAGTTTTGTGTGAGTAGAAAGTTGGCAACCCTAAGCCTGGGACTGTCTTGTGTTTTATGGAACGACCTGGGAAAGCTCTTTCAGGCCTTCTTCACTCATCATCAAAAGCAGGAGCAGAAGATGGCAGCCCCCAGGCATGGGTGGTGGGTATAAGAGCCAGAGGGGGCTAAGCCTCCCCAAACAGACGGCCTGCCGCCTTTGGAGCGCACCGCTGCCAAAAGGGTGGGCACCCTGGCTGTGGTCCTGCCCGCACTCCACTTGAGTTCCCGCTCCCACTCGTCCTCTTCCTGTCCCCAGTCTGCTTGCAGGGGAGCCTTGCAGGAGGGGGTGAAGAGACACACGCATGCACGAGGGGTGAGCGGCCGGAAGCCGGCGAACAGGCAGGGGAACCCCAGGGGAGGGGCTGAAGAGGCGCAGGCGGGGATGAGTGGGGCAGGAGCTGGAGCAGGGGCGGGGCCATAATCTGGGCACACGCAGCCTCCCCAAATGGAGGAGTCACGTGCCGCCCATATCCCCAGGTGTTATGTCACCTTTGCAGGTCCCCTTTCAGACACGCTAGTGGGTGAAGTATGTGTCTGGGTGTATAGGGGGCTCCCCTGGGGCATGAGTCTCCCTGGCTGTGGAAGGGCAGAGCTCATCCCGGACGGCAGGATTTGCCAGGCATGTGATGGGATTTGCCAAGCTGCTCCAGCCTGTAGATCCAGGCTGCCACCTGATCCCAGGTACTCTGGGGAGAGGCACCAAGGGTGGATCTTGGTGAGGCTGCTGGGCAGGTTGTAGACGGGTTGTAGCCCTGGCATCCACATGTGATCATTCCTCAGCACACCCTGATTGCATGACTGCCGATTCCTGTTATTGTCAGAACTCGCATACTCGGCCATGGTGCTTGTCGCGACCAGCACTGGCCTCTGGCTTCCTGCTGCTGTGAGTTCCCCAGGTTGATTTGGTGAGACAGTAACGTGCTCTGAGCAGCATGGAGTCTTCAGCAGGCGGGCACGTGTGTGTCATGGGCAAGGGGACCGGAGAGTTTCTGGGCCCAGTCCCCCACTCGCTCACCCCTCGTCTGTAAATGCGCACAACGACTTCCACTTTGACAAAGTCATCTCAGCCATGATGTCACACTTCACCGTCTCCACCTTCGAGGGCTGGCCCCAGTGAGTCCGTCGGGGGGAGCACGCAGCATGGGGGCCGGGCACTGGGTCAGGCTGCACGGGGGGAGATCCCAGCACCCCACTGGCACTGCTGCCTGGCTGGGGAATGCCATGTGAGGGGACTTCTCCCGAAGATGGAGAGAGGGGTCAGACCCCCCCACCCCCGATCAGGGGCAGAGAGGTGCCAGTGCAGTCAAAGGGGAAGCAGCTGTCTGGGATGTCCTGACCTCTCTGCCTTAGCTCAGCTGGACTGAGCCGCCCCCCCATGCAGCCTGGTAAACTGCATGCTCTCTACTCGCTACCCCCCAGGCTGCTGTACAAGGCCATTGACACCCACACCGAGGACATGGGCCCCATCTACAACTACCGGGTGGAGATCGCCATCTTCTTCATCATCTACATCATCCTCATCGCCTTCTTCATGATGAACCTCTTCGTCGGCTTTGTCATCGTCACCTTCCAGGAGCAGGGCGAGAACGAATACAAGAACTGCGAGCTGGACAAGAACCAGGTACTCCCCGTGGAATCCCCCCCATGGAACCTCCCCCACCCTGCCGAGACCTCCCTCCGACCCCCCAGTCTCCTCCCACCCCAGCCCCCATGACCTGGGTTCCAGGGATGCCCAGGCTCTGGGTGCGAGGAGCCAGTTGTACCAGAGCTAGGTGCTAGGGTCTGGACATGGCTAAGCATGCGGAATGAGTGCCAGCTGGACGAGAGCCGGGGTGCGCTAGCTGGGTGTGAACTAGGCAAGACCAAGGTGCAGGGGACCCCAGGCAGGAGAGGCTGGGAGCCCAGGCACGAGGGTGTGTCCAAGCTGCAGAGTTGAAAGATGAGACCCCTGTTCTTCTGTGCCTCTCTCTGTCTGCTCTCTGACACCTTCACCGACACATCCAGGCTTGGCCACCACACTGGGAGCCCAGGATGGTTCCAATAAGCCAGGCTGCACAGACCACTAACTTAGGGTTACCATATTTCCACAATCAAAAAAGAGGACGGGGGGGGGGGTGGTGGTGGTAAGTTCCGCTCTAGACCCGCCCTGCCCCCATCCACTCCAACCCACTTCCCACCCCCTGACTACTCCCCTCAGTACCCCCAACCCCCCCCGCTCCTTGTCCCCTGACTGCCTCCTCCTGAGAACCCCCCACCCTAACTGCCCCCATAGGACCCTACCTGTCCCCTGACTGCCCCGACCCTTATCCACATCCCCACCCCATAGTCACACCCCTGCCCCCAGACAGACCCCCGGGACTCCCATGCCCTATCTAACTGCTCCCCGCCCCCTGACAGGACCCCCAGAACTCCCGACCCATCCAACCCCCTCTGCTCCCTGCCTGCCTCAATCCCTCTCTACACCCCTGCCCCCTGACAGCCCCCCCAGAACCCCTGACCCATCCAACCCCCGCCCCCCGCTCCCTGTCCCCTGACTGCCCCCCTTCTCCAACTCCCCGGCCCCCTTACCGTGCCGCTCGGCTTAGAGCAGATGTCTGGCTCCGCCCCGCCCAAGCGGCGTGCTGAGACTGTGGAGGAGGGGTGAAGCGGGGAGGGGCTCTGGACACCGCTGCCAGCCCCACCGCCGCGTTCCCTCACAGGTGCACAGCCCTGCCCCCAGCGTTGCCGGGCGGCGTGGTAAGGCTGCAGGGGATCGGGGGAGCTGGGAAGGGGCTTTGACTGCCGAGGCCCCAATGCGAGCGGTGCTCGGCCACCCTGTCAGCTGCTTTTCGCTCTTTAAATAGCCGACTGGGGGAAATCCTGGACATTTTTAGATTATTAAAATTCCCCCCGGACGGCTATTTAAAGAGCGAAAAGCCGGACATGTCCGGGGAAACCTAGAAGTATGGTAACCCTACACTAACTAGTTGTGACGGAGCGAGACTCACCACCATGGCGCCTCCTGCTGGCCATTCTGGAATTAGCTCAAATCCTTCCACAGGGCGGCCTCCTCCGGTGGTGTCTCGCTCGCCGTTACTCCCGCTTTGCTGTCTCCACAACTCTGTGACCCGCGTTGCTCCCCGGCGTCCTCTTCTCTCCGCTGTCTCCCACCCCTTTCGGGGGGACTGGCAGTCTATAGTCCAGCCACTCGCCTCAGTGGCCTGCTGCAGTCACCAGTCTAGTCCCTTGCTCCAGGGGCAAACTGCAGTCTGTGTGAGCCACTTCCCTCAGGGCAAGTCGGGGGCAGCCCTAACATGTTGTCTGCCCTTCCTCCGGGGCCTCAGTCTGGCAGTGGTCAGCCAGAAGCTCCTTCTGCTCTGCTACCCTGCCCAGCACTGCTCTAGCCACGGTGCTCCTAGGCACCCAGCCCTTCTCCCTAGCAGACCAGGGAGAGACTGCCTTTTGCTCTGTTGAGCAGCCCTTTATATATGGCTTCTGCTGGCCCTGATTGGCCACTGCAACAAGCCACCTCCTGATTGGCTCGCCTCTCTAATGGGAGGGTTCTGCGCAGGCTCCCTCTGGCCTGCTTTAACCCTTCCTCCCTGTGTGGGGCAGCCGCCCCACCACACTAGCGTATTGGCTATGTGGGAGCAGCACAGTATCGACCCTTTGAGCTGCAGTGGGGGCCTGCCCCAAGTCAGGAGGGTGACCAGACGTTCCGATAAAATCGGGACTTTCCCGATATTTAACTCTCTGTCCTGTGTCCTGACCGATGTATGATGGACATGAATCCTGCATGACAGTCGTGGTGGGAACTAGCACCACTGGGAATGCTAGAGGTCCCTCATGCGGTGTGGCTCGGGCCCAGCTGCGAGGCCAGTGTGCAATGGTGGGAGCGTTTTCTGCACCTTCTTAAAGGGAGCAGCAGGTCCCACTCCCAAGGGGGCTCCCCACCCCATTTGTCCCAATATTGTAGGGCTGCCAGGCCTCCGGTTGGTGCAGAGCTGGTAGGCTCCCTACCCAGATGGCTAGTGGTAAAATCTCCCTCTGGGTCCTAAGTGCAGGGACGGCTGGGGGGCTCTGCGCACTGCCCCGCCATGAGCACCGGCTCCGCAGCTCCCATTGGCTGGGGACTGCGGCCAATGGGAGATGCTGTGGCGGCACCTGTGGGCGTGGCAATGCACAGAGCCACCCAACCGCCCCTCTGCCTAGAAGCCAGAGGGAGATGTTGCCACTTCTGGGGAGCTGCCTGATGTAAGCGCCGCCCAGAGCCCGCACCTCTGCCCCAGCCCTGAGCCCCCTTCCACACCCAAATTCTCTCCCGGAGTCAGCACCCTGAACCCCCTTCCTGAGCCCCAACCCACTGCACCAGCCCTGTGACCCCCTCTTGCGGCGGGGGCCAGAGCAAGGCCGTGCGTCCCCGACTTGCGGCTTGCAGAGGGGGCTGGAACCGGCGCCGTGTGTCCCCGACCCGTGGCTTGCAGAGGGGGCCGGAGCCGGGGCCATGCACCCCCCTTGCAACTTCCTAAGGTTGTGCACTCCCCACCCCATGCCTCTGGTGTGCCCCCCCATGTGTCCTGATATTTTACTCTTGAGATCTGGTCACCCTACAGGTCAGTGACTGGCGGTGGCCTGCCAACAAGGGGTGGCGGTGGGCTGGGGAGCCCCCTCGGGAGTGGGACCTGCTGCTCCCTTTAAGAAGGTGCAGAAAATGCTCCCACTGTTGCACACTGGCCTCGCAGCTGGGTCTCAGCCACACCCATGAGGGACATCCGGCATTCCCAGTGGTGCTAGTCCCCGCCACGACTGTCATGCAGGATTCATGCTGCCCCCGGTGCCCTCTCAACTGCCCAAGGAAAGCTAGAATATGGCCCTATATGGCACATTCCTGCCTGGGAGTGCAAGGGGCTCTGGCTTCCCACCCAGACTAATAACTGGTTAGAACTGGATCCAGGGAAGGCAAAGTCCAGGAATGAGCCGAGGGTCAGAAGCCAAATGCCAGAGCCGAAGGCGTGGTAAGCCACGGGCAGAGCTGGGGATCGAAGCCAGAAATTTGAAGCTGGAAGGGAGCAGGGACTGGAACAAGGGCAAGTGATGCTGCAGGCAAGGTACCCGGTAAGAAGCCGCTGATCTGCGGTGGGGGCCGGGCTTAGAACTGTCAGGGGCTGTGACCTCTCTGTCAGTTCCAAGGTAGTGCAGATAGGCTCACTGATTGCTTTGCAGCGAAGTTAGTCAGGGACTAGGCCAGCGGCTGGTCCTAGCTGGTCTGATACCTGACAGCAACCCGCTTCTTTTAGGGTTGCCTCCCTGGAGCCCTTGGGCTGGGTTTCTTGGGGAGCCTGCAGGAGGTCCCGGGCATGGACTTTTCCAGGGATTCCCACAAATGCTCTTCTGGGCCGCATCCCTCCCCATCACTCAGCTATTGGAGTCATCCCCGGACTCGGCGGGAGTCCCGAATCCGCTGGCCCATGCGTTCCTCTTGGCCCAGCCCAGTTATTGGCAGAGGGGGAGGAGTAGCATGGGGTGGGAAGGGATTCTCGGTGAAAGGTTTCAAGAAGGAGATGTGGAACAAGGGGTGGACTTTGAGGGATTCTGGCAGCTGCAATCAAAAGGTTACCGGGTCAAGTTTTTCTGTGATCACAAATGGCCCTAAGGACTTGTGGTCCAGCTTCACAGATGGATGGGTGGATCCCAGATCCTGAGCACCTGGGGTTGTTATGAGTCTCATGCCCAATGTGCAAGAACAGAGGGAGTTAATCCAGGATACCTGGGCCAGAAGGGGCTGAGAGCAGAACGCCCAAGTGATTGCTGGTAACCGTGCACCAGGGCAGCGTGGTGTCAGAGAGGGGCAGAAATGTTTCATCACAATTCTCCTATGGAAAATGCTGATGCTGTTGAAAACGTGTCCCTTCTGATGAAATATCATTTGGAACCCCCTCCCGCAATGAAGCGTTTTGCTAGCGTCAGCCATTCAGCCATTTTCTGAATGGATTGTCTGGGGGGGTTTTGGTTTGATTTTTCATTCGAAACAAACCACAGATTTAAGCTGACGAAGGTCGAAGGCGGCGGGAAACATTCCCGTTTTCTCAGAGCAAAACATTTAGATCGGCTCCAAACACAACTTTTGTTTCATGGGAACTTTCTAATTTTTATGTTTTCAGAACAGGGAAAAAAATGTTCAAAATCACAGGATTTCCTGCGCATTGAGAAATCGGGCCTGGCCTGGCTCTGCAGGGGAGAGGGGCAGGGAATGGAGCTGGAGGTTTTACAGCTGGGAGTGTTTCATAATTGTCCACGGTGCCACCTCTGCTCCACGGGCGTCAATGCTTGACCTTTTTCCTCCTGTCACCCCAGCGCCAGTGTGTCCAGTACGCACTGAAAGCCCGCCCTCTGAGACGCTACATCCCCAAGAACCCCTATCAGTACCAGATTTGGTATGTGGTGACCTCCTACTACTTCGAGTACCTCATGTTCTTCCTGATCATGCTGAACACCATCTGCCTGGGCATGCAGGTGAGGAGGGAGCAAAGCTAATGACCTCGCTGTTGGCTGGCAACCTTTGATCGCTGTCCATGGGGCCTGGGGGTGGGGTGTCCGAGACCACCCTGCTCTTGGTAGCAGACTAGCAAGCCATCAAAGTGAGACTCAGGCTGGGCCACTGGTCGGGTGCCCCTGGATATCTGGGTTTGGATCTTGGCTTGGGATACTTCAGGCAATTCAGCATCACTGCTCCAGGGAGGCCCCTCCTATGGAAAAGCCGCAGGTGCTGTAGGTGAGGAGGGAGGGACGGTGGCACACTGTGTGTGAGTGCGGAGACGGCCCGGGCTGTGGATCAGGAGTCAGGAACATCTACAGAGCTGTGGGGCAGGACCCAGGGCTGGAACAGGGAGGGGGCTAGGGGGCAGGACTATTGGCAGGGCTGTGTGTGGAATGGGGGAAAGCATCACAACTTCTGCTCACATTCCAACCCCGCCAGAGCTCTAGGTTTGTATGTTGCTCTCAGGCTCTCACATCTGGCCCAGAATCTGAGACCCCAGCCAGCCCCATACCTGCTCCCCATAGCCCAGTGGGCTAACCTGTGCCTCTTCCTGGCTCCCCAGCACTACAACCAGTCAGCTGAGATGAACCACCTCTCAGACAACTTGAATGTGGCCTTCACCATCCTCTTCACCCTGGAGATGTTCCTCAAGCTCATGGCCTTCAAAGCCAAGGTGAGTGTGGGGTGAAAGTCTGGGGGCATGAGTCTGGAGAGGGGTGCAGGGGGGGGGTACATAATGTGACCAGGATGTGGGCAGCCATGCCCAGTGGTTGGAGCAGGAGTCAGAGCCCAGGGTCAGAACCGAGTTACCTGAGCTGAGACAAGGCAGAGCTGTCCCAGCCATGGACAAATGCTTTGAGTAGCCACTGGACTGCTGCTACTGCCGCTGCTGGGCTTAAGAGCCTGTCCACTGGCTCTCCCCACCCCTCAAGCGCGGTATCCATAGGCATCCTGCTGCAGGCCAGCTGTGCTCGTTGGGTTGCCTGGAGACTGGCTCCACTGCAGACCCTGATTCCTGACTGGCGGGTGCGAGTCCAGAGGGGAGCCCAGGGGGTGTGAATCTGGAGGAGGGCAGGGGCTCACCCTAAGCGGTGGGCATGGCATTTTCTCCCTATGCGGCATCCCGGGAACACAATCGCCTCAGAGCCTGGGGCCCCGAAGAGACCTGCTCACGCCCAGTCACTCATGTGGACAGTGCCACTGAAGACACCTGGGCAAGGGCTGCAGGCTGACCTGGCAGCTCCTGAGGGGAAGAGCCTGGCCAATCCAGGCCACAAGGGGGAACCCTTCCTCCAGCTACCTGTTCGCCCAACACCCCCACCCCCACTCCGCTGCTCTCACTGTCCTGGGTGTCTCTCCAATGGGGGTGGGAGGCTAGTGGTCCTCCCGGGAGCTCTCCGGACCCCCCATCAAACCAAGCTTGCGTGTGAGAGGCCCTGGGAGAGCCCCTGAACCTCCCCCCACCACAGCCACTGAGCCACGTGAGAGGCGAGGCAGAGCCCCCCGCCCCACCCTGCAGGCATGTCCCCGATGCCCATTGAGAGATGGCCATCACCTCCGTGGTCCCTGTCGATGTACCCGGAGGGGAATCCCTCCCCTGCCCGACCTCACGAGCGATTCAGCCACGTGAGCCCCTGCTCCATGGGCTGCCTTGGCATCCAATGGTCGCTTTTTCCCTGAACCCCACCAATGCCAGCCCTCGGGGGTAGAGAACCCCAAATGTGGATGGTCCTCTGGGAACCAAGCCCCCTCCAGGTCATCCCTCTGAGCGTAAGGGATAATCACAGGTTGTCTTGCTGCCACTTGGTTCAAACAGATCCATGCCCATCGGGCACTTACCTAGTACAAAATCAGCCTCCTCCTGCCTTCCCTATACGCCTGTAGACCCAGGCAGCCAGCGTGGGG
This sequence comes from Malaclemys terrapin pileata, assembly GCF_027887155.1. Taxonomy (NCBI): domain Eukaryota; kingdom Metazoa; phylum Chordata; order Testudines; family Emydidae; genus Malaclemys; species Malaclemys terrapin. Next base: position 20,331,305 of record NC_071508.1, on the reverse strand, counting down.
CATGCCACAAGAGCCGCTGCTTGCGACCCATCCACAGTGATGTGGGCCGGGGCAGGTGCACTGCAGGGAATGTTTCCCAGTGCAGCTCCTTGGCCACACACCTCCCCTGTACTCGTGAGCTGTGTCTTCCCCACCATCTCAGCCCTGACTCGAGCTCCCTTGATGGACAATCACATTGTTGCTGGGCCTGTTGGGGGCTAGGAGCATTCGTTCCCTGGCGTGCCGAGGACTCGCCCAGAATAAGCATCGGCACCAATCAGCTGGGAAGGTCTGACCCCAAGACCTCAGTGGGTGCTGGGTGCCAGCGGATAAGAGTAGACATGGAAGGAAATCTAAATCCAAGCTCTGCAGTGCTCTCTCCATCTCGGGGCATGGGGGGCAGCCTGGCCGTGCTGGCATTGTTCTGCGTGGGCGAACGGAGACCATCCCTCTGGCGCGGTGAGCAGGGCAGCGGTTTGCAAGGGAGAAAGCGCGCTGCGCTCAGGAACGGCAGGTCTCCTCCACAGGGAGTTTATAACTCCCCTGTCTGACCCTCAGCTTCTTCCTTTCCTTTCCCCCTGTTCAGACCCCCAGTCATTCCCACCTCATTACTCTCTCCAATCTCAGGGCTATTTCAGCAACCCCTGGAACGTCTTTGATTTCCTCATCGTCATCGGTAGCATCATCGACGTCATCCTGAGCGAGATCGATGTAAGTGCCGCGGTGGGCGGAGGGAACGTGTCCAAGAGCACGGGCAGGACAGTAATGTCATGGCAGTGACAGCCTTGGCAGGCTGCCAGCGTCCCACTGTCACATGGGAGACCCGGGTTCCTGCAGGACTGTGCGGGACACTGGTCCGGCTGGCAGAGCAACCTGGGCCAGGCAGAAGGAGAATGGGGCAGGGGCGTGGGCACACGGGTTAACCTTCTCCTCGCTGTTTAAGAGGGCTGACGGGATCTCTCCTCAGCCATTACACAGCCATGGTGGACCCCCCCAGCCTCAGTGACCCTCAACCCACCCCTCCTCCTGAATCTGCCTGGAGAGGTACCCTGTGGAAACTGCCCTTGTCCTGGGACAGAACCAGAACCTCAAGCTGACTCCGCAGTGACATATGCCAGTACTCCCCAGAGGCTGCACCCATGCCATGCCCTGCCCGCGTTCTTTAAACACATGCCCAGATGGCTAGTAATCAGCTCATTGGCCTGAGATCACCATAGAGATGGCTGAAAGGGTTCCCCTTGCCTCATGGTCCCTATAAGAAGTTTCTGCCCTGCGCTCCGTGAGGGTCAGGCACCGTTTCAATCTGCTGCGTGTGCTTGGAGTGTGTCAGTGTGTATGACGATTGCCACATATACCCGGTGCCTACTCTGTATATGTGTGCCTGTATATCCAATAGACACCGGAGTATATTCGGTACATACCGTCTACATGGTACCACATGTGTACGCTGCAGTGGGTATGTACCGAGCAGCCTGCACACAGGAGCATTGTCAGAGAGGTGTGCACAGCGCATTGCTGGGAGCTGTGTACCTCGTTGCTAGCATGTGGCACGGAAACCGGCTCCATACACACATCGGGTGTGCGGTGCGTACAATCGACCCAGCTGTAGTCGGAGAAGTAGCTTCTGAAGTGAGCACTCCAGTGGGGTTAGCACGTCCTCGCTAATAAAAAAGCCCATCCAGTTGTCACTGCAGAGTGTCCCTGCTGTCTGTGCTGTCCCAGAGTAGCTGGGTAGCATCTGAGAGCGAACCATCAGCAAGGAGATCTGGCCCGGAGGAGATGAAATGTCATCCTCTCCTGTTCTCGGGCACAGCTTCCCAGCCCCAATGCACACCAGTCCTGCATGGTGGATTGCCCTCCCTACAGCCCAGAGGAGCCCTCTGGCTGACTCCGTTCTCCTGAGGCGACTGCACTGGTTGAGCGAGCTGCCGAACTCCAGAGAGCAGGACTCCTCAGAGCCGCCCCCCACCAGGTATTGGATCATTGGCACCATTCCCATGTCACCACCAGCTAACAGCAACCAAAAGCCCTCCTAAACAGGACTGCCACCCCGGCTTTAGTGACCGGCACTGTGTCAGCCCCTCCACTTTTTCACCATTCCCAGCCAGCACGAAGGACAAACCCCTTAGGGAGCTTGCAGAGGTCCACAAATTGCCTGCTCATTTGGGCAGTTGCCAGCTGCTGTCAGGAGTTCCAGGCAGAGCAGCAGCTACCAGCCCCTTTCCCCAAGCACCGAGCTGGCATAGAGCGGCTCTGTGACCACGGAGTGCTCTCTGTCTGCCCGGGGGGCCTTGAAACACATTCTGGGCTGCTGTGTCCTTCCCAGCAGTTCTCAGGCCTGGTCTACACTAGGCGTTTATGTCGAAGTTAGCGCCGTTACATCGAATTAACCCTGCACCCGTCCACACTGCGATGCTATTTAGTTCGACATAGAGGTCTCTTTAATTCGACTTCTGTACTCCTCCCCGACGAGGGGAGTAGCGCTAAATTCGACATGGCGATGTCGAATTAGGCTAGGTGTGGATGGAAATCGACACTAATAGCTCCGGGAGCTATCCCACAGTGCACCACTCTGTTGACGCTCTGGACAGCAGTACGAGCTCGGATGCTCTGACCAGCCACACAGGAAAAGCCCCGGGAAAATTTGAATTTGAATTCCTTTTCCTGTCTGGCCAGTTTGAATCTCATTTCCTGTCTGGACATCGTGACGATCACAGCAGCACTGGCAACGATGCAGAGCTCTCCAGCAGTGATGGCCGTGCAGTCTGTGAATGGAAAGAGGGCCCCAGCATGGACTAATCGGGAAGTCTTGGACCTCATCGCTGTGTGGGGCGATGAGTCCGTGCTTTCCGAGCTGCGATCCAAAAGACGGAATGCAAAGATCTAAGAGAAGATCTCTAAAGACATGTCAGAGAGAGGATACAGCCAGGATGCAACGCAGTGCCACGTGAAAATCAAGGAGCTGAGACAAGGCTACCAGAAGACCAAAGAGGCAAACGGACGCACCGGATCCCATCCCCAGACATCCCGTTTCTACGAGGCACTGCATTCCATCCTCGGTGCGGCCGCCACCACTACCCCACCAGTGACCGTGGACTCTGAGGATGGGATAGTGTCCACGGCCGGTTCCTCGGACATGTTAGGGGACGGGGAAGATGAGGAAGGAGATGAGGAGGGCGAGGCAGTCGGCAGCGCTCACAACGCTGATTTCCCCGACAGCCAGGATCTCTTCATCACCCTTACAGAGATCCCCTACGAAGCGTCCCCAGCCGTTACCCCAGACACAGAATCTGGGGAAGGATCAGCCAGTAAGTGTTGTAAACATCTAAACATTTATTTTTAACAGAACAGGAATATTAACAATTAAAAGAATGGGTTGTTCATGATTACTGTGCCCTAGGCGCTTAACGGTTTAGTCATGGGCAGTGCAAGTTTTGAAAAAAAATCTAGCAATGTCCGGTTTTCCGTGATTGTCCTGCCCAAGCCGCTCTACTGTTTAGTCCCTGCTACTGCAGCTACAGTAAAATGCGGTCTATATGTCCGGGGATAGAGCAGTAATCCTCCTGGGACATCTCGATGAAGCTCTCCTGGAGGTAATTGGAAAGCCGTTGCATGAGGTTCCTGGGGAGAGCGGCCTTATTGGGTCTTCCAAAGTACGACATGTTGCCGCGCCACGAGACTATCAAGTACTCGGGAATCATTGCTCTGCACAGCAGGGCGGCATACGGCCCTGGTCTTTGGAGGCTTTCCCGGAGCATTCTCTCTCTCTCGCTCTCAGAGATCCTCATCAGGGTGATGTCGCCCATGGTGACCTGCTTTGAATTAGGTAGGGGAATGTTAGTGTTGGGACTGCTTGCCCATTCCTTTACAGAACTGTAACCACTGGTTTGCAGCCACGCGGTGGAGGCGGGAGAGGGGCAGCCGAAAGGGATCGTTCCCGGGGACAGCCGCGAGGGGGTGGGACAGGGGCAGAGTTCCCGCTTGCCGGATTGCTGGCAGCAGGGACTGACATTGCTTTAAATGTGAAATGAGGCCAGTGGTAATATAAAAGTTTTAAACTGCCACAAGTCTACTGCTTACCATGTCTGCCTGCAACAGAAATTCCATTGTGCTGCCCTGCTTCTCAAATGTGCTGTGCAAGACCCCAGGCACTGAATGCGAAGGCCGAGAATTCGACCTTGTGCTGAGTGCGCATGTGATAGGTGCTGTGCATGGTCTTGTTCACAGAGAAAGACTATGTTCTTTGTTCACAACTACATTTATCTTTCTGAGGAATTCACTCCCTTTTTCCCATTTCCACAGCCCCATCTGCGACTGTCTCACAACCTAGCCTGGCATCACACTCCCAGAGGCTAGCGCGGATTAGGCGTAGGAAGAAGAGGACACGGGAGGACATGTTCTCTGAGCTTATGGCCTGTTCCCAAGCCCAGGCAGCACAGCAGACCCAGTGGCGGGAGAACTTGACCCGAATGCACCAAGCAAACATGGATCCGGAGGAGAGGTGGCGGCAGGAAGACCAGCAGGCGACTCAAACGCTGCTTGGACTACTGAGCGAGCAAACAGACACGCTCCGGCGCCTTGTGGATGTTCTGCAGGAACGGAGGCAGGAGGACAGAGCCCCGCTGCAGTCCATCTCTAACCGCCCTCCCCCGCCACCAAGTCCCATACCCACCTCACCCAAAGTGCAAAGAAGGAGAGGCGGCAGAGTCCGTGCTAACTCTCACTCCACCCCTGCAGAGAGCTCTAGTAACAGAAGGCTCTCATTCCCCAAAATTTGAAAAGTTCTTTCCTTCCCGCCTGACACAAGCCCCCGTCCAAGTTTCACCTCCCAGTTCCATGTGTAGTTGATAATAAAAAATACGTTTCTGTTAACTACTGTTTCAATCATGTTCTTTTGGAGGAGGAGGGGAAAGGGGGTTGGTAATTGGACAGGACAGTCACCTTTGGCAGGGTACATAGGCGGGGGCAGGCACAGCACCAGGGCACATACACAGTGCAGTGATGCAGTGACTAGTTACCCTGGTTAGTCTGGGAGGTTGTTTTCATGTTATGTGGTGGGGGGTGGGTTGCTCTGTGACTTTGTGGCAGGGGAGGGCAGTTACAGATCTTAAGCGGCGGTCCTTATGCAGGATCACAGAGCCACACAGCAGGGGATCTGTAACCGTCCTCCCCCTGCCACAAAGTCACATAGATCCCCCATACACACAGTCCCGATCAGGAGGGGTGACAGGCTCCGTTGAAACAACCATCCCACCGCAGCGGAGCCTGTCAATCCTTGAGTTTAGAAGCTGCATTCGCGTCACTACACTACACCCGCTCCGCACCACAGTCTGCGTCCCAGTTTTAAAAAATTCCCGCGAAAACAGTATTAAAGAAAACGGTGTGCATTAACAAAGTAGAACTATTTTTATTTCGAAACGTGTGTTGGAAGGGGGTGAAGGGGGTATGTAACTGGATAGGACAGTCAACATTAACTGGGTAAAGAAACGGGGGCAGGTTCAGCTTCTCTGTACACAAACTTTAAAGTCACAGGTTACCCTGCTCACTCAGGAACTTTGCTTTCAAAGCCTCCCGGATGCACAGCGCTTCCCGCTGGTCTCTTCTAATCGCCCGGCTGTCTGGCTGTGCGTAATCAGCAGCCAGGCTATTTTCCTCAACCTCCAACCCCGCCAGAAAGGTCTCCCCCTTGCTCTCACAGAGATTGTGGAGCACACAGCAAGCTGCTATAACAATGGGGATATTGGTTTCGCTGAGATCACAGCGAGTCAGTAAGCTTCTCCATCTCCCCTTGAGACGGCCAAAAGCACACTCCACCACCATTCTGCACTTGCTCAGCCGGTAGTTGAAGAGTTCTTTTTCACTGTCCAGGGCGCCAGTATAGGGCTTCATGAGCCAGGGCATTAGTGGGTAGGCTGGGTCCCCGTGGATGACTATAGGCATCTCCACATCCCCAACAGTTATTTTGTGGTCCGGGAAGTAAATATCTTGTTGCAGCCGTCTAAACAGACCAGAGTTCCTGAAAACACGAGCGTCATGAACCTTGCCCGGCCATCCCACGTAGATGTTGGTAAAACGTCCCCTGTGGTCCACCAGTGCTTGCAGCACCATGGAAAAGTAGCCCTTTCGGTTAATGTACTGGGTGGCCTGGTGGTCCGGTGCCAGGATAGGGATGTGAGTTCCATCTATGGCCCCACCGCAGTTTGGGAATCCCATCGCTGCGAAGCCATCTATGATCGCCTCCACGTTTCCCAGGGTCACTACCTTTGGCAGCAGTACATCAACGATTGCCTTCGCTACTTGCATCACAACAACCCCCACGGTAGATTTGCCCACCCCAAACTGGTTCGCGACTGACCGGTAGCTGTCTGGCGTTGCAAGCTTCCAGAGGGCTATGGCCACTCGCTTCTGTACACTCAGTGCAGCTCGCAACCGGGTGTCACTGCGCTTCAGGGCAGGGGACAGCAACTCACAAAGTTCCAGGAAAGTTCCCTTCCGCATGCGAAAGTTTCGCAGCCACTGGGATTCATCCCAGACCTGCAGCACTATGCGGTCCCACCACTCAGTGCTTGTTTCCCGTGCCCAGAATCGCCGTTCCATGGCATCAACATGACCCATTGCCACCGTGATGTCCTCGGCGCTGGGTCCCGTGCTTTCTGAGAGGTCTGTGCTACTCTCAGACTTCAGGCCATCACCGCGGTGCCGTAGCCTCCTCGCCTGACTTTTCTGCATCTGCCTCAGGGAAACCTGTATGATAAGCTGCGAGGCGTTGAGAGCGGCCACAACTGCAGCGATGGTCGCAGCGTGCTCCATGCTCGCAGTGCTGTGGCGTCCGCGCTGTCAATGACTGGAAAAGTGCGCGAACTGATTTCCCGCCGGCGCTTTCAGGGAGGGAGGGCGGGAGTGATGGACGGATGACGACAGTTACCCAAAAGCACCCTCGACACATTTTGTTACCCAGAAGGCATTGCCGGCTACACCCAGAATTCCAATGGGCAGAGGGGACTGTGGAAATGTGGGATAGCTGACCACAGTGCACCGCTTCGAATGTCGACGCTTTCACCGTTAGTGTGGACGCACAAAGTCGAATTACTGTCCTTAGTGTGGACACACACGTTCGACTTTGCAATATCAATTCCAAAAATTAGATGCAAGTAAAATCGAACTACTCTCGTAGTGTAGACAAGGCCTCAGACACGAGGGCACCTGGGCTCCAGATCCCTTTGTTGCTTGGGAAGGGATCCACTGGAGCTCTGGCTTCCCTCTGGAAAGAGCTTGCCATTCAGTGGGTATCGAGAAACACTAATGGGTTGGGCACGCTGCCCAAATCACCCCACATCCCCTCCTCCAACAAGAGACCTCGGGGCTGGTTTTTTGGTCTCGTTCCAGAGGGTTCACTCGGCCATCCCACGATCCCCCCACCCCTCATTTCCCCCTTGACATCGCTCCCAGGCACACCGCACCTTGACAGCCTCCCTCATGGCCACTGTCAAAGCTCCAGGGGTAAGGGGAGATCCTGTCTGGCCACCAGGAGCTAAGGGACCCAGAGTTCTAGGGACCGTGCTGGAGGTTTTGGTTAGGGGGAACTATGCTTAGTGAAGCTGGGCATGTAGCTGGAGAGCATCAACCCCACCCGGTAAGTACTCCTCTCTGCCCACCGTTGGCAGCTGGGGTTTCTGGGTCATTGCAAGTGGTCATTGCCCATCAGGCTATGTGTTTGCACCTGTCTCACCTGGAGTCTGTAGCCTTGTCTGCTCTGGAGACTGAGCGATTGCTTAGGGCCCCGAGCAGCTGATGGAGGCTCCCTACTGGCTTTTTCAGTATGTGCTGTGTGGGGGCCCCTCAAAATGTTCCTGCTTAGCCCAATGGGCTAGCACTGCCTCTGGCTCTGGAATGCTGCTTCCTGCCCAAGCGCACAGACCCCGGGAGCACTGTGGTTTAGGGAGACAGCACCCTCACGAAACTCTGCCAACTGGGTCCCAGCGGCGCCACTGGGACGGGGTCACCAGTAACAAAGCCGTCCCTGGCAGTTGTTTTCTCCCAGAAAAATGTTAACGCTGGTTTGCTATGTCTATCCTCTCTTGCCTGCTCTCTGCTTCCTTTCTCTCTTGTGTTTCTGTGTATGGCTGTTCACTGACTCGTGCAAGATGGGGAGGAGAATGCCTTGCTATTTGAAGCCCTTTCCTGAGTCACTCAGGTCCCGATCCAGCAAAACATTTAAGCACATGCAAGCGGTCCCAATGGGACTTAAAGTTAAGCACCGTTGCTGGATCATGCCCTGTGACCGTGATCCAAAGCCCACTGAGTCAATACACTCGTTGACATCACTGCACGGTGGGTGAGGCCTTACAAGTGAAATTCACTCCTGCACACAGGGCCAGCACGAGGGCTAGACACCACTTAGGCCTGGTGTGACGCTGTAAGTGGTGCTTGTAGCTGTATTCCGGGCATAGGGGAGAATTGCTTTCTATCCGCGGACTATTTTTGCAGATCGAATTTGGATAGAAATTTTGTATCCGCTCAGGGCTCTAGGAATAGCTACTCTCTAGGAAGTAACGAATTCAGCACACTTGGGTGAGAGGGTTTTGTGTGTGGACGCAAGCCGGGGTCGGGGCAACACCCGAGAAAGAGCCTGCATTAACTTGATAGTGAAGATGAACCCGAAGTGACTTAGGAGCTGAAGTCTCATTTTCAAAAGTGGCTCAGACACCTTGGTATTTCCTTCAAACTGCCCTAGGGGTTGGACCCGGATTCAGATCTGCCTTGTTCTGTGTGTTAGATTTTCATAGATTCATAGATGGTGGTGATGGGGGACTTCAACTATCCGGATATATGTTGGGAAAATAACTCAGCGGGGCACAGACTATCCAACAAATTCTTGGACTGCATTGGAGACAACTTTTTATTTCAGAAGGTTGAAAAAGCTACTAGGGGGGAAGCTGTTCTAGACTTGATTTTAACAAATAGGGAGGAACTCGTTGAGAATGTGAAAGTAGAAGGCAGCCTGGGTGAAAGTGATCATGAAATCATAGAGTTTGCAATTCTAAGGAAGGGTAGAAGGGAGAACAGCAAAATAGAGACAATGGATTTCAGGAAGGCAGATTTTGGGAAGCTCAGAGAGCTGATAGGTAAGGTCCCATGGGAATCAAGACTGAGGGGAAAAACAACTGAGGAGAGTTGGCAGTTTTTCAAAGGGACACTATTAAGGGCCCAAAAGCAAGCTATTCCGCTGGTTAGGAAAGATAGAAAATGTGGCAAAAGACCACCTTGGCTTAACCACGAGATCTTGCACGATCTAAAAAATAAAAAGGAGTCATATAAAAAATGGAAACTAGGACAGATTACAAAGGATGAATATAGGCAAACAACACAGGAATGCAGGGGCAAGATTAGAAAGGCAAAGGCACAAAATGAGCTCAAACTAGCTACGGGAATAAAAGGAAACAAGAAGACTTTTTATCAATACATTAGAAGCAAGAGGAAGACCAAAGACAGGGTAGGCCCACTGCTTAGTGAAGAGGGAGAAACAGTAACAGGAAACTTGGAAATGGCAGAGATGCTTAATGACTTCTTTGTTTCGGTGTTCACCGAGAAGTCTGAAGGAATGCCTAACATAGTGAATACTAATGGGAAGGGGGTAGGTTTAGCGGATAAAATAAAAAAAGAACAAGTTAAAAATCACTTAGAAAAGTTAGATGCCTGCAAGTCACCCGGGCCTGATGAAATGCATCCTAGAATACTCAAGGAGCTAATAGAGGAGGTATCTGAGCCTCTAGCTATTATCTTTGGAAAGTCATGGGAGACGGGAGAGATTCCAGAAGACTGGAAAAGGGCAAATATAGTGCCCATCTATAAAAAGGGAAATAAAAACAACCCAGGAAACTACAGACCAGTTAGTTTAACTTCTGTGCCAGGGAAGATAATGGAGCAAGTAATTAAGGAAATCATCTGCAAACACTTGGAAGGTGGTAAGGTGATAGGGAACAGCCAGCATGGATTTGTGAAGAACAAATCATGTCAAACCAATCTGATAGCTTTCTTTGATAGGATAACGAGCCTTGTGGATAAGGGTGAAGCGGTGGATGTGGTATACCTAGACTTTAGTAAGGCATTTGATACGGTCTCGCATGATATTCTTATCGATAAACTAGGCAAATACAATTTAGATGGGGCTACTATAAGGTGGGTGCATAACTGGCTGGATAACCATACTCAGAGAGTTGTTATTAATGGTTCCCAATCCTGCTGGAAAGGCGTAACGAGTGGGGTACCGCAGGGGTCTGTTTTGGGACCGGCTCTGTTCAATATCTTCATCAACGACTTAGATATTGGCATAGAAAGTACGCTTATTAAGTTTGCGGATGATACCAAACTGGGAGGGATTGCAACTGCTTTGGAGGACAGGGTCATAATTCAAAATGATCTGGACAAATTGGAGAAATGGGCTGAGGTAAACAGGATGAAGTTTAACAAAGACAAATGCAAAGTGCTCCACTTAGGAAGGAAAAATCAGTTTCACACATACAGAATGGGAAAAGACTGTCTAGGAAGGAGTACGGCAGAAAGGGATCTAGGGGTTATAGTGGACCACAAACTAAATATGAGTCAACAGTGTGATGCTGTTGCAAAAAAAGCAAACATGATTCTGGGATGTATTAACAGGTGTGTTGTGAGCAAGACACGAGAAGTCATTCTTCCGCTCTACTCTGCTCTGGTTAGGCCTCAGCTGGAGTATTGTGTCCAGTTCTGGGCGCCGCATTTTTAAAAAGATGTGGAGAAATTGGAAAGGGTCCAGAGAAGAGCAACAAGAATGATTAAAGGTCTTGAGAAAATGACCTATGAAGGAAGGCTGAAAGAATTGGGATTGTTTAGTTTGGAAAAGAGAAGACTGAGAGGGGACATGATAGCGGTTTTCAGGTATTTAAAAGGGTGTCATAAGGAGGAGGGAGAGAACTTGTTCACCTTAGCCTCTAAGGATAGAACTAGAAACAATGGGTTTAAACTGCAGCAAGGGAGGTCTAGGTTGGACATTAGGAAAAAGTTCCTAACTGTCAGGGTGGTTAAACACTGGAATAAATTGCCTAGGGAGGTTGTGGAATCTCCATCTCTGGAGATATTTAAGAGTAGGTTAGATAAATGTCTATCAGGGATGGTCTAGACAGTATTTGGTCCTGCCATGCGGGCAGGGGACTGGACTCGATGACCTCTCGAGGTCCCTTCCAGTCCTAGAATCTATGAATCAGCCCCAGCAGCTGCTGATCACGCCCAAGGGTGGCTGAAAGTAGGACCCAGTGCTCCTCTCCCAGCTGCAGCCCTTAGGGCAGGGGTGGGGAACCTTTTCTCTGTCACTGGCCATTGACCCACAGGAAAAATCAATCACGGGCCACTTACCTGCCAGGAGGGCGTGGAGGCTTGGTGCTTCCCCTGCAGCGGGTGGTGGGAGAGGGCGCCACGGGCCAGATGAAATTAACTAAGGGGCTGGATCCAGCCTGCGGGCCGTAGCTTTCCCCGCCCCTGCCTTAGGAGATCGGTGGACAAGCCGGTCACTCCCTGACACCGCATCTGAGCCCAGCTCCCTGCCCCTAGCCCAAGGCCACAGTCACGGCCCATGGTGCTGAAGGATGTGGTATCCCCGAGATTGCTCCGTGCTCTGCACCCCGGAGCCCGAGGTCCCCACTTCTGCTTGGGATGGTGGAGAGGGGCCTGGGGCTGGGAGGGTCCCTGCTGGGAGCCTTGGAGACTGGGCCAGCGAAGGGCCTGCAGGAACGAGCGCCTCCTGCTGAGCGCACCCCAGACCCTGACGCCCCGGGCTCAGGCTGCAACCTACAAGCAGATCGGGAAGCTGACCGGCCACATCAGGCCTGTGATGTGTCTCACTGTGAACCAGACTGCGAGCAACCATGACCTGGTCGTCACCGGCTCCAAGGATCACTACGTCAAGGTACCCTGGGACCCTCCCTCCCTCCCGCTCACAGGCAGCATAAGGGGCCTTTGAGCCCAGGAACCGCTGCTTGTGCCAGCCCTCCCCACCCCCATGCATAGCCGCTCTCCCGGAGGTGCCAGCTACAGGGGCTCGCTGCCCACCAAAGGCCTGGCGAGGAGGGGACATGCTGGGTGGTTTTGTCCAGAGCGCCCAGCGTCGGCCTAACTCCGCTCCCATGGGGGGCAGGAAGGAGCCGTTCTGTTGATCTCAGCGGGCGCAGAGGGAGGCCAGTACTGAGCACATTTGCAAATGCCACCAGGGTCTGAGAAATGCCATGAGCCCCCCAGCGCTCGTGGCCTGAAGGACCTGGTGGCTTTGCAGCTGGCCAGCGTTCCTGTCCCCACACCTGCCAGGTGTGTCTGTGGGTCACGGGGAGCAGGGTCTGTGCACTGCCCCTAAGAGCATCCTGGAACCCAGATCTGGGAAATGATGGAGGAGCTGCCATGTCTCAAAGTGCTGGGCAGCTCGGCAGCCGTGGAGACCAGAATTCCAGGTGCCCGGCCCAGGCCTCCCCTCCGCACCCCCCGCTTCCTCCTGATGCCTCACGCGTGGAAAGTGGAACCCACCTCCTCCTGCCCTCTGTGGCCTCTGCTGAACCTGCTGCCAAGGAGGCTATTTTGTCTTTGCAACGTGGCCCCTGCCAGCCGGACGCTGAGCTGCGTCCGCACGTTGGCCACCAAACCATTGGAGGAGGTGGAGATTTCCAGTCCCAGCTGAGCCGGGCGAGGTTCGAACCTGCGACCTGTATCTCAGCCCTAGTGCTGAGCCATCGTGTCCCCACATGGCCTCTGCCCAAGGATCCCAGCATGGCATAAGCAGGCAGAACCCTGCCGCTGCCAATCCATCCCTGTCTCATTTCACTGGGCCGTGGCTCAGCATCCCAGTGATAGCTGTGTGGTCGGACGCTCTCACCATCCCCCTGCCTTGCTGAAAGGGCTGTTGCTGGCCTAATGACCTGAGAGCGACTGGTCTCCTTTGCCACCGGGGTTCACAGCAGCTGCCCTCCGGGCTGTTGCCTTGCAGATGTTTGAGATTGCGGACAGCGTGGTGGGGAACGTCGGCCCCACCCATAACTTCGAGCCCCCGCACTACGACGGCATCGAGTGTCTGGCCATCCAGGGCGACGTGCTTGGGGCACAGCGGCCTTGCTCTCCTGGGCTGCAGCGTGATGCATTTGGGGGCGGGGGAGTTGGGGGCAGGGCGTGGCCTATAGCTGATTGTACTCGCTGTGCTGCCTCTCCCAGCTGGGGCAGGGGCAGCCCCCGGCCTCACTTCCTCTCTCTCTTCCTTCCCCAGCGACCTGACAGTGAAGCTCTGGAGCTGGAGAAGATTGCTGAACGGCCCGACCTAGGCACTGGAAAGGCCGGAGCCAGGGGGACTGTCAGGCTCCCTGGCGGGCCCAGGCCCCAGCCCCTCTCCCTGGCTGTGAAGAGCTGGGAGCGGCCTGGCCTGTGTGTGCTCCAGTTTCCAGGACTCTGGGGTGACGGCGTCTCAGCTGGGGCTTTGTGAACTGCCCGCTTCCACGGCTAGGGGGCGTCGTTCCCGTCCAGCCCCACGCTGGGTTTCCATGATGCAGAGGGCTTTCTGCTGACCAGGGCGTGGCCAGGCAGTGCTTCGGGACATGGCCTTGCCAGCCACGGGGAGGCCCCCAAGCTGAGAGACTCAACGGGATCATTCCAATCTGTCCCGCAGCCCGTTCAGCAGCCCCAGATCCTGGATGTGCGAGAGGGATCCTGCCAGCTGCATCCTGCTGCTGGCCTCTGCTCCTCCTGGGTGCCTGGGGTCTCATTCCTTCTGCAAGCGGGTGCAGGCCCCTCTCCACGCTTCGTCGTTCAGCAGAGCTGGGATCTGCCGGACGGTACCGAAATACGGAGAGGGCTTGTGTGCTGCCGACCCCAGCCTAGCACCAGCAGGGTGCATGGAGCCCCGTTCGCAGCACTGGCTGCGGTACCATCCTGGAGCTGGGACTCACTCTGTCCCATCTGCTACCATGTGTGCTGCAGGGGCAGGGCTGACTAAGGTCTAGCACCCTACGGCTCACCCCTTTCAGGCCCCCAATTAGCGGTTAGCACCGTAGAGCCAGAGTGCTAGCCCGGTTCCCACTAATCACTGGTGACAGGGCACAGTGTCCACTTCAGAAGCTGACTCCTTTAGCCCCCAAAGCCTTGGGGGAAGCCTGTGGTTCCGACAGGTCCCATCCCTTATGCTCCTCAGGACACAGTAGTAACCCCCCTTCTGAGGGCCCTGTTCTGCAGCCCTTATGTTGGGCAGGGCCGTGGGCCTGCAGCAGGAGACTGCTTGGCAGCGCTCCCCAGCATAAGGGTTACAGACCTGGGGCCGCACTACTCGGAAGGTGGAGTCTCATGAGCAACGGGGTGTCCCAGCACTGACTCTCTCCCAGGACCCTGTTTCCTTCCTGGTCCTTTACACTCAGCCCTTCCACCTCCCGCTGACCCCCATTTCAGGTACGATCCCCCAAAGAGCACAAGGGTCAGTTTTTTCTCTGAGCTGACAGCGTCTCCCATGCCACCACCCACTTCAGCCCTAGAAACAAAGTCACTTGCTTTAAGATTCCAAGGCAAAGTTTCTCTCTGGCCAGAGCTGGGTTGTGGGACCCAGGGGAGTAGGACAAATGGCCTTCATCAGTGGCCTCTTCAAAGGCAGTGGGCCATTGGCACTGGGACTGACCCAGAGCGGGGCTCGTTCCACCCCTCCCTGCCATACCCCAAAGTTCCACCCCGCGATTCTTCTGGTGCCCAGCCCTGCAACTCTTAGCTGAATTGTCCCAGGCCTCACCCTGTTCGTCCAGGGGCTCCTCCACCTTCCACTACAGCCCTGCTTTACCCTGGGACAATGCCCAGCCTGGGGTGTAGTCTGTCTGCGTGATCCCCACCAGGCACTGGCAGGAGCACTGCTTTACATTAAGGTTCTTTTGGTGATGGGCTAACCTTACCCCTGTCCTGCATTTCCAGTGTGAACAGCTGTAGATGGAAACCCAGACAGTAGAGATGGAGCAGGACTAACCATGGTCACTTTGTCTAGCCCTCACCCTGTGTCTATACTATAGAAGTGTTGCAAACAGCAGGTGCATTTTCCTGCCCGGATAGGATTTTGGAGATGTTAACGCTTGCTACGGCTTTCTCGCTGTATGGGTTGTGGGATCCATTGGAGCAGTCTGTGTTCAGGAGAAGATGTGTAGATCTTTTATACCCTGATGTATTACTGTAATTACAATTATTTAATCAATAAAATGAATAAAAGCATTAAAGTACATCAAAAAACATCAAAATGAAACAGAGGATTGCTATGTACAGGGTGGGAGATTGCATGTGAGTGATGTTCGTCCATCGTTATCGATGAAGACCTCAACCACTCATTCTTTCGATGACCGGGCTCTGTACGTCTGAAGATGACTGATCAGTCCTATTCGGGCGTGGAACGTCCTGTCACACGTCGGGCAGACAAGTAATGGCACTGTCGATGATGTACAAGCAGCTCTAGACTTGCGCAGCTCACGCTTTTTTCCAGCCTCAGCAATTCGCCTCGCCTCAGAGGTATTACTGCCTGTGTGAATGAATGTATAGCCACAGCCTGACTGGGACAGCTGTCCTTCATTAGCAAGGCGAGTTTCGCTAAGGGCTGCAATGTCAATGTTGTAGCGTGCGAGCTCTCTAGCGACAAGTGCTTTTCTTCTCTCCAGTCTATCTGCCGTGATGTTGTCCAGTAACATGTGCACATTCCATGTGCCAATAGTGATCGGTGTCACTCTTAAGTTTTGTTTTTATACGACCGCTTTTGTGGGATCCCCGCCAGCCGCGGTATGCTGGCCAGGGTAAGGTGAAGCAGGCAATGTTTAAGGCACCTTTTCTAGCCTCCTCCTCATTCTACGGAGGTGAGCAGTGCAATCCTGAATAGGGCTGCTCAGTCGCTCAAGAAGATGCCGAGCTCCACTGCTGCTTCGGTCAGTGAGGAACGACCATTATGCCTGAGCCGCCTATGTGCAGGTCCGCAGCTACAGCTCCCAGTGTATCCACACCTGCTGCTTCGTCGCTCGCCCATCGCCACAGGACTTGATATGATGTAATAGGATACGATATGTCGAGACTTGCGCATGAATTGGATTAAAGTGAGGGAGAGTTGCGCGACGTCAGCCTCACTCTCTCTTCCCAGTTCCTATCTGTATCCAGTGGCAAGAACAGAAGTCGAGACGGCTGGAGATAGGGCAGGGCGCAGTGGATGACCAGGACGCCTACGTGTCTTGTTGTGCTCTTAAGCGTTCCACAACGCTTGCTGTCATCACCTTCGTGACCATTGAACCAGGTTGCCTCAGTCAGCCAGATCCAGCCTTCGCATGCAATGGGTAGACAGGCCCTAACTCACAGAGAGTCTCATACTCATCGGCTACCCTCACCTGGTTTAGCCCACCGGTCGAGACGGTCTCCGGGGTGTGGCCGCTGTCACATGCTGACAGCTCCTTGGAGTCACAGGTGAGAGCTGGGTATTGTCAAGTGGGGACCAAAGTGGATGAGCTACTCCTAGGAGTACGACTGCTCCCCCATCAGAGGTACTACCCCTCCCTGACAACCCCATGTGAGTAGATAACCGCTCGATAGCTTTCTTCACCATGTAGTTTTTGACAGGTTACCACACCCCATCCCCATTGCCGGCGCCGTCCCCATTTTTCTGTGTTTTGCCGGGGGAAGGTTGCGTACTTGTGTTTTGACATATTTAGAGAAAAAAGTATGAAAGACTAGAAAGAGAGACTGTAAGGGGTTTGCAGCTCCCTCCCCGTCCGTCTGCGCAGGAGACAACACTAGGGTGACCAGACGTCCCGATAAAATCGGGACCGTCCCGATATTTAGGTATTTGTCCCGCATCCCGATTGATCTTCGGTCGGGACGCTGCACTCCGCTTTTTTTTTTTTTTTTCTCCGCCGGCAGCACTCAGCTGTTCTCGGCTTTTTTTTTTTTTTCTTCTCCTCTGACTGCCGGCAGCACTCAGCTGTTCTCCGTTGGTTCCCCCCCCCCCTCCTAAAAACCAGAGGCTGAAGGTATGCATACCTAAGGAAGGGTGAATAATCTCCTCTGACTGCCCACAGCACTCGGCTGTTCTCAGCTCCTGCCCCCGACTGCCGGCAGCACTGGGCCACAGTAGAGAATTGGGAGAGGGAGCTGTTTGTGTCCTTATACCGGCAGCACTCAGTTTTTTGGGTTTTTTTGCTCCACCAGATACCCCCCCCCTTGTGTCCCGATATTTTCTTCCTGTCATCTGGTCACCCTAGACAACACCCCTCGCTATGATACTTCTGGGATACCTTGGTTCAGGGGAAAATTAGCTCAGTGTTAATGGTTCAGGCCTGCAGTCAGACCGAGCAAAGATAGAGAGTCTGTGTCACAGGGCAACGGTGAGGGATGATCTCTTCCGGCCTCTAAGTGCCCTCTACAGGCTGGTGTCTCGCCTGCCGCTGGTCCCGGTGTACCTCCCAGACCCCGGTGCCCCTCTACGTCAGGGTCCTGCCCCCGGCAGTAACCCACTATCTGGGTGTCCAGGGGAACCCCCAACCCTCTAACCACACCTTGCCTCAGTGGCTACTGCCAGTCACTGTCTAGCCCCCGCTCACTGGGGCGGACTGCAGTATATAAACCACGCATCATCGGCAAGGGGGGTTGGACCAGCTGCCTCTGCCTATCTCTCGGGTGCCCCTCTGCAGCCCGAGTACCTTTTTTAGGTGTAAGAGTATCCGGACTCACCCCTGCGGCGCCTCCTGCTGGTCGTCCAGGGAATTAGCTCTCCAGCCTCTGGAGCGCCCTCTGCAGGCCAGTGATCCGCCTGGCCTCTGCACGCAGGCTCCCGTGTCCTTCCCAGGACCCCGGTGCCCCTTGTTCTGGGTGCTGCCCCCTGGCAGTACCCACACATGCTAGGTCTCCCCTCCCAGGTGAACCCCTACCCACTAACCCCACCTCACCTCAGGATAAGGCCACTGCCAGTTACCAGGTAGCCCCCACTCTCTGGGGCAGACTGCAGTATAAGCCACTCATCGGCAAGGTTGGGTTCGGACCTGCTGCCTTGGCTTGGGCTGCCCTCTGCAACCCCCAGTACCCCTTGGCCTATTACCAGGCCACAGCCTGGGGCTATCCAGGCTGGAGCTCCACAGCTCCTCAGCCTTTCCCCAGCCCTGCTCCACTCAGGTATCCTGTCTAGCTCCCTGCAGCCAGGCCCTTCTCTCTCTGCACTCAGAGAGAGACTCTTGAGCGCCTGGCTCCCAGCCTTCTTATACAGGCCAGCTGGGGCTGATTGGGGCATGGCCCAGCTGTGGCTACTTCCCCAATCAGCCCAGTAGCTTTTCCCTTTGCCCCAGCCCTCTGCCAGGGCTGTTTTAAACCCCTCAGGCAGGAGTGCAGTAGCCACCCTGCTACACACCCCCCACCTCAAGATCCCCTCCACCGGGGGGGTAGGGTGTCTGTCTATCCCTAACGCCCCAGCATTCCTCTCAGCTGGGCCCGCAGGAAATCCCTCTCTGCTCGCAGGCTGTCCAGTGCAAGGAGCAGCTGCTCACTTCCTCCATAGTTTGGGTTCCCATGGTTGCCTTTTCAGCTCCCCCATGGGATCCCAGGTTTGTCTGGGGCCTCCCTGCCCCTGACAATCCCCTCTGTGGGGCCCTGGTCGTCACCACCCCCTCCTTCGGGGCAGTCTCAGACCCAGCCTGATCCTCTGGCCTCCCCCTCCGTCTCTGGGGGCTAGGCCGCTTTTCCCGGCGCCCCTTGTGGCAGAGGAGGCACAGCCAGTGCTCACCCCTGCCCACCTCAGGGCTAGCCTGGGCCCTGCGAGTTCCGTGAGGGCACTCCCCCTTCTTGTGCCCTGGCTCCCCACAGGCCCAACACAATTTGAGCCCCCCTGTTGGCTTCACAGGGGGCACTCGAGTCAGTCCACGGTCTGTCTCTGGCACAGCCCTTCCTTCAGGGCTCGCCTGGGCCCTGTGAGGGCACACCCTCTTCAAGTGTCCTGGTTCCCCACAGGCCCAACAGTTCTTTGACCTTGGCACCGGCCTCCTGCCCAAGGTGCCTGGCCCCCAATGAGGTCCTTGTGCCCTCCCCCGCAGCAGCTGGAGCAGCCTGGCTTGCTGCTCGGCGAGACGGGCCACACGGGCTCTCCAATAATAGTCCTTCATGGTTTTCTCCACCTTTGGTTCTCAAGTCTCTGCATTGGGCAATAGTCCACAGTCCTTGCCTTGGCCCCTTGTGTCACGGGTGGACCGCTATACCCGCATTCTCCACCATATGTAAGAGTATCCGGACTCACCCCTGCGGCGCCTCCTGCTGGTCGTCCAGGGAATTAGCTCTCCAGCCTCTGGAGCGCCCTCTGCAGGCCAGTGATGCGCCTGTCCTCTGCATTCAGGCTCCAGTGTCCCTCCCAGGACCCCGGTGCCCCTTGCTCTGGGTGCTGCCCCCTGGCAGTACCCACACACGCTAGGTCTCCCCTCCCAGGGGAACCCCCACCCACTAACCCCACCTCACCTCAGGATAAGGCCACTGCCAGTCACCAGCTAGCCCCCACTCTCTGGGGCAGACTGCAGTATAGGCCACTCATCATCGGCAAGGTTGGGTTCGGACCTGCTGCCTTGGCCTAGCCCTGGGCTGCCCTCTGCAACCCCCAGTACCTCTTGGCCTATTACCAGGCCACAGCCTGGGGCTATCCAGGCTGGAGCTCCCCAGCTCCTCAGCCTTTCCCCAGTCCTGCTCCACTCAGGTATCCTGTCTAGCTCCCTGCAGCCAAGCCCTTCTCTCTCTGCACTCAGAGAGAGACTCTTGAGCTCCTGGCTCCCAGCCTTCTTATACAGGCCAGCTGGGGCCTGATTGGGGCATGGCCCAGCTGTGGCTACTTCCCCAATCAGCCCAGTAGCTTTTCCCTTTGCCCCAGCCCTCTTCCAGGACTCTTTTAAACCCCTCAGGCAGGAGCGGGGTAGCCACCCTGCTACAGTAGGCCTTTATCTAGGCCTGCAGCCTGGGGTTTTGCCCAGCGCCCTCAATCAGGGCGGGGCGGCAATCGAGAAGGGGCTGTGGCCTACAGGCAGGCAGGCAGGCAGAGCAACAGAAGGTCCATTTGCCTGGCCACTGATCAGGGTGGGGCAGCAAGCAAGTAGGGGGGCTCTGGCCTACAGTCCGGCAGAGCTGTGGCAGTCTAGGGGAGGTTACCTCTCTGGTGGGAGAGTCAGCACAACCGTCTGGCATCCGGATTCAGGTGGGAGCCAGACCAATGCAGGCCTCCTGACAACCAGGTGGGGATGCTACCACTCCTGACGTTGGGTTGCCAGGGGTAGGGGAACCCAGGCCCTCCCACTCACCTACATCCCATCCCAGGGCCCTAATAGAAGCAGAGTGGCCTGCCACTGGGTCAGCGGGGAAAATCCAACTGCAACACACTGGCTGGCTTGTAGTCAATGACACAGCTGAATCTGATTTGGCTTCCCTGGGCTCCTTCCTGCACGACCATTCTGTGTGTACATGGGTTCCAGGGTTGTTGTTTGCCTTGGACCACGAAAAAGTTCAAGGAGCTGAGATTACAGAAAAGTCCCATAAAATGTAAAAGGGCTTAAAGCCAATGGGGTTCTCTCTCTCCCTCTTTCTCTCTCCACATACACCACATCTATCTATCTATCTATCCCCATACACCCCCTCTATCTATCTAGCTACATACTCCATAGACTCATAGACTCATAGACTTTAAGGTCAGAAGGGACCATTATGATCATCTGGTCTGACCCCCTGCATGCTGCAGGCCACAAAACCGTCCCTACCCTTCCCTTGACTCTGCTGATGAAGTCCCCAAATCCTGTGTTTTAGTGACTTCAATTGGCAGAGAACCCTCCTGCTAGCGATCCCTGCCCCATGCTGCGGAGGAAGGCGAAAAACCTCCAGAGCCTCAGCCAATCTACCCTGGAGGAAAATTCCTTCCCAACCCCAAATATGGCGATCAGTAATACCCCGAGCATGTAGGCAAGAGTCTCCGGCCTGACCCTTGTTAGCCATTATACTATTTACCTACCATTGCTCGGTATTCCTCAGATAATATGTTTTATCATTAAACCATTCCCTCCATAAACTTATCTAACTTAATCTTAAAACCAGACAGGTCCCTCGCCCCCACCGTTTCCCTCGGAAGGCCGTTCCAATATTTCACCCCTCTGACGGTCAGAAACCTTCGTCTAATTTCAAGCCTAAACTTCCCCACGGCCAGTTTATATCCATTCGTTCTCGTGTCCACATTAGTACTAAGCTGGAATAATTCCTCTCCCTCCCTTGTATTTATCCCTCTGATATATTTAAAGAGAGCAATCATATCCCCCCTCAGCCTTCGTTTTGTCAGACTAAACAACCCGAGCTCCTCCAGTCTCCTTTCATACGACAGGTTTTCCATTCCTCTGATCATCCTAGTGGCCCTTCTCTGCACCCGTTCCAATTTGAGTTCATCTTTTTTAAACATGGGAGACCAGAACTGCACACAGTACTCCAAATGAGGTCTCACCAGCGCCTTATACAACGGAAGCAGCACCTCCTTATCCCTACTAGATATGCCTCGCCTAATGCATCCCAAGACCGCATTGGCTTTTTTCACCGCCACGTCACATTGTCGACTCATAGTCATCCTCCGGTCTACAAGAACCCCTAGGTCCTTCTCCTTTTCCGTTACTTCTAACCAATGCGTCCCCAGCTTGTAACTAAAATTGTTGTTAGTCATCCCTAAATGCATCACCTTACACTTTTCACTATTAAATTTCATCCTATTTCTGATACTCCAATTCACAAGCTCATTCAAGTCTCCCTGCAGCATATCCCTATCCTCCTCCGAATTGGCAACGCCTCCCACCTTCGTATCGTCCGCAAACTTTATCGGTCCACTCCTGCAATCGGTTCCGAGGTCAGTTATAATAAAATGGGTCCCAAAACCGAACCCTGAGGAACTCCACTGGTAACCTCCCTCCAACCTGACAGTTCACCCTTCAATACCACCCGCTGCATTCTCCCCATTAACCAATTCCTTATCCACCTCTGGATTTTCATATCGATCCCCATCTTTTCCAGTTTAATCAATAATTCCTCATGGGGTACAGTATCAAACGCTTTACTGAAATCCAGGTATATTAGGTCCACCGCATTTCCCTTATCTAATAAGTCCGTTACTTTCTCGAAGAAGGGGATCAGATTCGTTTGGCACGATCTGCCCTTCGTAAAACCATGTTGTAATTTATCGCACTTGCCATTAACCTCAAGGTCCTCAACTACTTTCCCTTTCAGAATTTTCTCCAGCACCTTGCACACTACAGATGTTAAACTAACAGGCCTGTAGTTACCCGGATCACTTTTTTTCCCTTTCTTGAAAATAGGAACCACATTAGCTATTCTCCAGTCTAACGGAACCACTCCTGAGTTTACAGATTCATTAAATATTATCGCTAATGGGCCTGCTATTTCCCGCGCCAATTCCTTCAATATTCTCGGATGAAGATCATCCGGTCCTCCCGATTTAGCACCATTAAGGCATTCGAGTTTTGTTTCTACCTCGGATACGGTAATCCCCCATTCTGTTTGCCCCTCTGTCACGGTGCTAGTATCCCTAATACCTTCATTGGCCTCATTAAACACCGATGCAAAATATTCATTGAGATATTGTGCCATGCCTAGATTATCTTTAATCTCCTCTCCGGCGAAAGTCTTCAGCGGTCCGACTTCTTCCTTCCCCCCTCTATCTATCCCCATACACCCCATCTATCTATCTATCCCCATATACCACATTTATCTATCTATCTACATACTCCCCCTCTATCTATCTATCTATCCCCATACACCCCATCTATCTATCTATCTACATACTCCTCCTCTATCTATCTATGTATCTATCCGCATACACCCCATCTATCTATCTATCTATCCCCATACACCACATCTATCTATCTACACACTCCCCCTCTATCTATGTATCTATCCGCATACACCCCATCTATCTATCTATCTATCCCCATACACCACATCTATCTATTTATCTATCTACATACTCCCTCTATCTATCTATCTATCTATCTATCTAGAGGGGGAGTATGTAGATAGATAGATGGGGTGTATGCGGATAGATAGATACATAGATAGATAGAGGGGGAGTATGTAGATAGATAGATAGATGGGGTGTATGGGGATAGATAGAGGGGGAGTATGTAGCTAGATAGATAGAGGGGGGTGATGTCGCTAGATATGTGTATGGGGATAGATAAATAGATAGAGGGGGTGTATGGGGATAGATAGATGTGGGGGTGTATGGGGGTAGATAGATAGATGTGGTGTATGTGGAGAGAGAAAAAGGGAGAGAGAGAACTCCATTGGCTTTAAGCCCTTTTACATTTTATGGGACTTTTCTGTAATCTCAGCTCCTTGAACTTTTTCGTGGTCCAAAGCAAACAACAACCCTGGAACCCATGTACACAGAGAATGGTCGTGTAGGAAGGAGCCCAGGGAAGCCAAATCAGATTCAGCTGTGTCATTGACTACAAGCCGGCCAGTGTGTTGCAGTTGGATTTTCCCCGCTGACCCAGTGGCAGGCCACTCCGCTTCTATTAGGGCCCTGGGATGGGACGTAAGTGAGTGGGAGGGCCTGGGTTCCCCTACCCCCGGCAACCCAACGTCAGAAGTGGTAGCCTCCCCACATGGTTGTCAGGAGGCCTGCATTGGTCTGGCTCCCACCTGAATCCGGATGCCAGACGGTTGTGCTGACTCTCCCACCAGAGAGGTAACCTCCCCTAGACTGCCACAGCTCTGCCGGACTGTAGGCCAGAGCCCCCCTACTTGCTTGCTGCCCCACCCTGATCAGTGGCCAGGCAAATGGACCTTCTGTTGCTCTGCCTGCCTGCCTGTAGGCCACAGCCCCTTCTCGATTGCTGCCCTGCCCTGATTGAGGGCCCTGGGCAAACAGACTCTCTACCATTACTTGGCCTGACTGCAGGCTAGAACCATTAACACTGAGCTACTTTTCCCCTGAACCAAGGTACCCGGAAGTATCATAGCAAAGGGCGTGGTCTCCCGCCCAGACGGACGGGGAGGGAGCCGTGAATCCCTTACAGTCTCTCTTTCTACTCATTCATACTTTTTCTCTAAATATGTCAAAACACAGGCACACAACCTTCCCCCGGCCAAACACAGAAAAATAATACAAAATAAATTTTCAAAATGGCAGACGGCACCAAAAACATACACGACTGGAAATGGGGAGGGAGGGCGGGACGTAAATGCTACACAGTGCATGGAAACCTATCAAAAAGTACATGGTGATGAAAGCTATCGAGCAGTTAACTACTCACATGGCTGCGCAGAGCAGGCGGCCAATGGGGAAGAAGCCATGGTCTGGCACGAAGCTCCCAGGGAAGGGAGGCTGGCTTTTCCCAGAGCTAGGGCAGCTGGGCAGCTTCAATGACCGGGCTCTCCTTAGTGCACATTGTTCTTATCCTATGAAAGCATGTCCATAGGCTGCTGTGGGCTGGCGGGTGGTTCTTGAACGCCTCCAGGATGAAGATGGTCTGAGAAGCCAGGCTTTGGACCGAGGAGTTGCTGTCCTGCTGCAAGCCTTTGAGGTCTAAGATTGAAAGGAAGGAAATGGAGGTCAGAGCCACAGAGCTCTGGAGAGCCCCAGCAAACCAAGCCAGTGCTGTACCTCTCGGCCTGTGACAAGGAGGCAGCAGGCTGGGAGGCGGGAGGCAGGGGACTAGCAGGAACAACCAGCAACCTTCACTAAACATCCCTGCTGCCCTCCACAAATGAGGGAGCCTCCAGACACAGGCAAGAAGTCCCAATGAACCCCATTTACTCACTATTTCTAGGACTGCCCCATCCCTGCAGTATCTGAGCACCTCATCCCTGCCTGTATTTACCCTCCGCCTTCCCCCCAATGCACAGATGGGCACTTAGGTCCAGAGAGGGGGAGAGTCATAAAGGGGGCTTGGACATTGTTAGGCTATGCCTAACTTTAGGTGCCCTGCTGCCATCCAGGAAATGCCGAGGAGGGAGCTCAGCCATTCTCTAGCTCTGGTTGGGAGGCCCAGCTGTGAACCTGCTCTGGGAGTGAGAAGCCTGAGCTATATCACTCCCCCCCTCCACCATTCGCCAACAATGTGGAGATGCTGCTCTGCCCTGCGCTGCCCAGGGGTCCGGGCACGCAGCAAGGAGGTAGGTGACCGGACGTCACCTCTGCCTCATTTGGAGCAGTGGCTTCACCCCAGGCACCCCACGTGGAGGTGACTGCTCTAAACACTGGGCTAGTGAGTGCAAGGGGGGAGGCAGCACCCCACCTCGGCTGTGTTTGGGGGGGGGGCAATCGTCTCTGAAGGCCAGCCAGCTCAGGCCCAGTTTGGGGATCTGCCAGGCCGCAGCTCTGAGGTCAGGGCTAAGTGCCTGGCACATGCCAACCAGCAGACACGACAGGGTGAGGAGGCAGCTGATCAGGGGTTTGGGGATCTACATTTTGCATCCCTTTGTGGCTCTCGCCCGAGATCCTGCTGGCGTCGGAGATTGAACCCAGCCCACGGCCCTGGGCCGTTCATCCCCCTAGCGCTCAGTGCTCAAAGCAGGTACCACCCACCGTTGCAGATGGCATCCAGCTTGTCCTGGCTCCTCTGGTCCAGCTGCCGGGCAGCGAGCCCTACACATACAAACAGCTCGTCACATCCCCGCAGCCCCAGCGAGGGTGTCAAATGTCACCCTCCAAGCAACCCCTCGCTTCCCCCGCCCCTCGCTGGCCAGGACGGTGCTCCCGAGTCCCCAGGGGAAAGGGTGAGTCCCCAGGGATGGTTACAGGGCTGGTTGCCAAAGGAGAGCACAGCACCTTGAGGGTTCACTACCAAGAGCCCATGGTGGGGTATGGGGGGGGGGAATGGGGACTGCATGGGGAGCAGTGGGGTTAGAGGGGGCCCATCAGCCGATCAGGGCAGTTTGGGGTGAGCTTGCTCCTGCGGACTTCTGACACCCTTGATCCTGCATTGGACAATCAGGAGCCCAAGGGTTACTTCTCGCTGCTGGCAGGGACTGAGGAGAGCCTGGGACCGGATCCAGCCCCCCTGTTAAAGGGACCCCTGCTCTGTGGTTACCTATGAACCTGATGGCCGCTTGTCTAAGTGGAGTCTGTGGGTTCTCCAGAAAGGCCATGGTCTGGCACAGAAAGTTGTTGGCTCTCCCCTTGTAGCGCGTCAGCTAGGACCAGAACAAGGGAGCACAAGGTTATTAAAGGCCTTTCCGTCCCGCAGGCCGGGTTCCAGGTGTGTGGAGCGCACGTCCTGTTTTCACCCCTCTTTCCTGTGCCGGGGGGATCACGCAGAGGGACTACACCCAGGGCCAGGAGTGGTCCCAGGGCTGGGGCTCAGTGTGGGCACAGAGCCGGGCAATGGGGGGTGCCCTATCCACCGATTCCCCCGCTCCTACCACGAGGGCTGCGCAGTGAATGACCTGAGGGCTCCCTCACCAGGCAGTCACAGCTTTGCCAGATATCCTTGCGCTGGATGAAGCCACCAAGCTGGTGCCACTTCAGGAATTCTGCCGCACTGCTGAGGGTGTCCCAACACACCTGCAAAACAAGTGGGGCCAGGGCGAGCCGGCCACGGTTACGGGAGCTGGAAGCCACTAGCCTCGTTACCCGGAGGCGGGGAGACCGTGCATGCTGAACGCTTCCCGGCCCCAGGTTGCTTGCGGAAGGGCGGTGGTGTGGCTAAGGCAATAGCTGGAGACCTGACTCAATTCCCAGCTCTCCCTGCAGGAACTCAGGCAAGTTGCTTAGGCCCAGGGCTGCAAAGGGATTTAGGTGCCTAATGCCTATGGGTGATCAATACTTTTGAGGCGCTAGGCCTCATGCTGTGCCTCAGTTCCCCTCCTCATGGTGGGTAGGAGGGAGAATTCATTAGTGCTGGTGGCATTTGGCTCCCAAGTGATGGTGGCCATGAGCGCTAGCATGTGCAGAGACACCTGGGGCGGGGAGTGGGGGGGGCGGCTTGGGCATCTCATGTCTAGTACGGGCTGTCCGGGCCGCTTGGCCAAGGGCACACTGGGTCCTGCGCACCATCTGGAGACTGGGTAGCTCTGCTCCTGGTAGGGGCCATGGCCAGGGTTGTGCTCTTCCCACCAGCACAGCCAGGGAATGTGCGGAGGCCAGTGGCTGTAGGAGTGGTGAGGCGACCCCTCCCCCCACCCAATCTCTCAGCCTGGCTGCAGGGGGGGAGTGTTGGGCTCAGAGGATGCAGGGAAGACTCAGCAGTTGGGTGGGGTGCCATGGTCATGGCGCTACTGCACTCAACGTTCAAGTGATTTTGAGCGCCTGACTGTCACAGCACTGAGCACCTGCCCTCTGTCAGCGAGACCCTTTAAAGAGGGGGTGTCACATGCTGCCCCCTCAAAACAAATTACTGGTCACTCTGTAACGGTATCCGCTGCAGGCTCCAGCTCGTGGCCTCACCTGGGACACGTTGGGACGCTCATCATGCACAAGGAGGAGCAGCGGGACCAGGCTCTGGAGCACATGCGCCTTCATCCGCCTCCTGTCGAGCCCCCTTACAAGCTCCAGCAGGTGTTTAAAGAGGGTGATGGAGAGCACCCGGAGCCTGCTGGTCACCTGCAAGAGACGACGTGGGGAGGAGACGCTGTGACAGTCATTCTCACCCAGCGGGGCGAGCGCTCACTGTGCCAGAGATGTCTGCCCTGCAGGGGGTATTGGTAACTCACCCCCCAGCCATACAGCCACAGCTGGGGCCAGAGTCTCATGGGCATAGCGCCATTGAAGGCAATCGAGATGCAGATTTCCACCAGTTGAGGGGCTGGCCTGGTAACTTCTTGGCCAGGGAGAGCAGTAAGGTGGGGTGAGACTGCCCCTGGGCTCTCACAGCCAGCTCTGGGCACACTGACATCAGCACACACCTGTGTCAGCCAAGGGGGAATGCTCAGGGCAGAGCAGCGCCAGGACAGGGGCGGCAGAGAGGGAGTGATGAGGAAAGATTCAAAGAGCGAAGGAGGGGGTGTAGTTTGTCCTCCCGCTTTGCGGGCCCAGCTCACACTGCTCTTGACCCACAGCGGCCCTCTAGCCAGGCCAAGGGGGCCAAGCGTGGGGGGCAAATTCCTACACTGGTGTTTGTTCAAGCCACGCACAGGGACCTGGGGTGGATTTAACCCAGGGCCAAGGAGTGGTAAATGTGCAGGAGTTCCCAGATAGGGGGCCTTGGAAGCCATGACTGGAAGCCACCCAGCCTCCAGGGGCTCGGAGTGGGCTGAGGGTTGCCCCACTCCTGTGCATGGGTTTCTTGTTAACTCAGAGCCAGCCCCGCTTGGTCACATGGTGCTGCTGGGCCCCCGCCCTGCATGGCTGCTGGCAGAGCTGAACCAGTCCAGTGACCAGGGAGGCTGGGCGAGCTGTGCCAAGCAGGGAGAACCAGGAGCAATAGCTGGATGCTGTAGGGAGGGGCCACTGCTTTCTGGGAGGTGAGGCTGAGGGGGCAGCCTGGGGACGGGGTGACTTGAGCTGTTCTGGGAGTGGCTGAACCTTTAAACGGTGACCCCAATCAGCAGTTACATGTCACCTCCGGGCACCAGGTTCTAGACAAGGCAGTTCTCTGCGTGACATCTGTTGTAAAAGTGTTCATAAGTTCACCTCACCTCAGTCCCTGGAAAAATCATGGAGCAGGTCCTCAAGGAATCAATTATGAAACACTTAGAGGAGAGGAAAGTGATCAGGAACAGTCAGCATGGATTCACCAAGGGGAAGTCGTGCCTGACTAACCTAATTGCCTTCTATGAGGAGATAACTGGCTCTGTGGATGAGGGGAAAGCAGTGGATGTGTTATTCCTTGACTTTAGCAAAGCTTTTGATACAGTCTCCCACAGTATTCTTGCCGCCAAGTTAAAGAAGTATGGGCTGGATGAACGGACTGTAAGGTGGATAGAAAGCTGGCTAGATCGTCGGGCTCAAGGGATAGTGATCAATGGTTCCATGTCTAGTTGGCAGCCGGTTTCAAGCGGAGTGCCCTAAGGGTCGGTCCTGGGGCCAGTTTTGTTTAATATCTTTATTAATGATCTGGAGGATGGTGTGGACTGCACTCTCAGCAAGTTTGCAGATGACACTAAACTGGGAGGCGTGGTAGATACGCTGGAGGGTAGGGATCAGATACAGAGGGACCTAGACAGATTTGAGGATTGGGCCAAAAGAAACCTGATGAGGTTCAACAAGGACAAGTGCAGAGTCCTGCACTTAGGATGGAAGAATCCTATGCACTGCTACAGACTAGGGACCGAATGGCTAGGTAGCAGTTCTGCAGAAAAGGACCTAGGGGTCACAGTGGACGAGAAGCTGGATATGAGTCAACAGTGTGCTCTTGTTGCCAAGAAGGCTAATGGCATTTTGGGTTGTATAAGTAGGGGCATTGCCAGCAGATCAAGGGATGTGATCGTTCCCCTTTATGCGACATTGGTGAGGCCTCATCTGGAGTACTGTGTCCAGTTTTGGGCCCCACACTACAAGAAGGATGTGGAAATATTGGAAAGAGTCCAGCGGAGGGCAACAAAAATGATTAGGGGTCTGGAGCACATGACTTATGAGGAGAGGCTGAGGGAACTGGGATTGTTTATTCTCCAGAAGAGAAGAATGAGGGGGGGGGGGGATTTGATAGCTGCTTTCAACTACCTGAAGGGGGGTTCCAAAGAGGATGGAGCTCGGCTGTTCTCAGTGGTGGCAGTTGACAGAACAAGGAGCAATGGTCTCAAGTTGCAGTGGGGGAGGTCTAGGTTGGATATTAGGAAACACTATTTCACTAGGAGGGTGGTGAAGCACTGGAATGCTTTACCTAGGGATGTGGTGGAATCTCCTTCCTTGGAGGTTTTTAAGGCCCGGGTTGACAAAGCCCTGGCTGGGATGATTTAGTTGGGAATTGGTCCTGCTTTGAGCAGAGGGTTGGACTAGATGACCTCCTGAGGTCCCTTCCAACCCTGATATTCTATGATTCTATGATTCTTTTAGCCTGTTTATCTGATTTGGCTGCGCTCTTCCTGTCTGGCCACTTCGTAGTAGGTTCTTGGAACAGTAGTTCTGAGTTGTCTTTCCATGAGGAGTTGTGCTAGACTAGATGCAGGAGCTGCTGTTGGTGTTGATCTGTAATTCAGAGGAGCAAGGAATGGATCTTCCTGCTGTCAGATGTTTTTGGCTGTCTGCGCAGCTCTCTCAGCCTCTCCATTCGCTTGTGAGTAATTTGGGCTGCCAGTGATATGAGCAAAATCATATTTCATTCAGACTGACTTAAATTCTGCTGCAGTGAATTGTGGGACATTGTCCATCACTAGTTGTTCTGGATACAGAAATGAGCAAACGTACACTTCAGTTTCTCAATAACACTGCAACATGTTATGTCTTTCAAGTACATTATTTCTATATAGCTGGAAAAGTAGTCCACAATGACCTGGCAATGATGTCCTCTGAATTCACAAAAATCTGCAGCTAGTCTTTCCCAGTTCTCTCTCTTGTAGAGGTGGTTGTTCACTGGTTCAGCATTGCCTCTTAAGTTGATTTGGACTAGATCACCTTTCAAAAGCCCAATAGCATCAGATCCTCAAGTTCTTCCATCTTTCTCACTAGGCCCATCATGGCTGCTACACTGCAGCTGAGAAGGTTGTTGGTCTTTGATCTCATACACACGGAACGCAAAGCTTTTGTCTTTGTAAATTGCTTCGGTGCCCATGCAGTTCAAAATCCCTTCAGGGAGGGTCAGAGCTGTGTGACATCAGCTCTCGAGTCAACTTTAAAGTCAATAGTCTTGCTTTGAATATTCAATGTCACTTTCCAGGCGGGCGCCATGTCATCACAAGTGATAGATCCCAGAATCAATGGGTCTTGATTGTCTGCAATATGAGTCAACTCCCTGACTGCTTCAGTGCAACGAACAGCTGCAAAATGTCCATATTTCAGGCATTTATTACAGCATGCGCCTCTGGCTGGACATGTATCCTCCCTTGGGATATGACTTTTCCACACCTTGTGCATGTAGACTGGCATTTGTCCCTCTTAGCCTGCGAATTCTCTCTCCTTACCTCAGGGATTTTATGAGAAAGACTTTTAACACTTAAGTGTCTGTTTGTAGCTTTTAAGCTAGTTGCAGGTTTTTCAATTTGCTTTTGCCTGTTGTTTGACTAATTCTGACTCTTGCTAGCTGTATAGCTGTGGGTAGAGTTAAATCTCTCTTCGGCGGTAGCTACTGTGAAAGGTTTTTAGCAGTGTTGTTATAGCTGTGACAGTCCCAGGATATTAGAGGTAGGTGAGGGAATATCATTTAGACCTCACCTGGCTTGTCTCTATGAAAGGTTTTTATCTTTTAACCCAATAACCAGCCTGTTTCTGAAATTTTCATGTTTTACATTCCCCAAATCACAGTTTTCAGCCAGGGGATGCAGAGGTCTTCTAAAACTTTCAACATTTTCCCCTGGTTCTTGAATTCTTTGCTGAAAACATGCTCTTTAATAAACCACATTTCCCTTGGTTATAAAGTGTGCATCAATCCTAACCACAACCCTTGCATAGTTGTCTTTGTGATGGTCTTCAGTAAAGTCAAAGGAGGTAAAGATATGCTCTGCGTGCTTCTCCATAGCCTAAATTAAAGTCAATACCTGTATATCCCCAGTTCC
Organism: Malaclemys terrapin pileata; assembly: GCF_027887155.1. Taxonomy (NCBI): domain Eukaryota; kingdom Metazoa; phylum Chordata; order Testudines; family Emydidae; genus Malaclemys; species Malaclemys terrapin. The sequence goes on along the minus strand of NC_071508.1, from coordinate 20,299,667 downwards.
TTTGTGCAGCTTGTTTGCAATGCAAAATCGTGCCAAACATTGTTTCCAGTCTGTCCATTGTGAAGGGTTATGAAAGGTGACGTTCTCTGGGGAATCAGAGTGGGACATGTTGATGAGGTCCTGCAAACTTCGTTGCTGTTCCTTCCGTCTGCAACCTGTGTTGCTGTTTTCCTTTGGTTTCTGTTCTTAGTTTACTCCTGACACCATATCATGTTCTGTACCAGATATGTACTGCCTACAGAGCTTGTTTACACACACCAGATGGACAGTGCTTAATTTGTAATGAAAGAGGTGCTGGGGCTCAAGCAATTTTTTTACAATCATAACTGATGCAGCAAGCCCAGAGATGCCAGGGCTAAGCCCTGGCAAGCCCTGGCACAAGTTGAGCACTGCAGATGGGTTCATCATAAGAACCGTTAATGCTCTGCTGGATACAGCTGAGGTTCATTTAAATAAGGTATTTTACAGAGCATCACCTAGTAGTCGAACAGTATCATACAGGGTAACATGCCATTACACAGGTAGCCTGGCTTGTTTGCTAGACTCCATCCCATGTTAATCTTACTAGCCAGCTGCTCCTGCCCCCGGTGTCAGCTCAGAGCAGCCGGACAGGCTCTGCACAAAACTTATGGGAGCGGTCTGGGGGCATCAGAGCTGCACTGCAGTGGGCATAGGCAGATGTTGAATTGGCACCTCGCTGGTCTTCCCTCCAGTTGTTGAGGCCTATTTGCCTTTCCCTGGTGATGGGCGTTGTGTTCATTAACGCTATTTGGATTTAACACCCCCCCCATAAAGAACCTGTTCTGTTCCCCCCGGGCCCGAGAGAGGTTTGGTTTAAAGGGCTCGCCCCAGGGCGAGATCCTGCAGCTGGGGTCCAGGAGACCCTGGGAACAGCTTGAGCCGGGCCTGTGCCACTTCTAAATAAAGAGCGGCAGGGTCCCAGCAGAGTTCGGCAGGGCTGAGGGTAGTATTTAGTGTTGTGAAAGCTGGGGAGGTGGGTGGACGCTCCAGGAGCCCCCACTGGGGGTTACCCCTAGAAGGCAGTAATGGATGGGCCCCTTTCTCCTGCCCACTTGCTGGATCTCATCATCCAGTGGGGGACTGGACATCAGTCTGGTGAACGTGCCGGCGGGGGCTAGTTTGTGGTTATGAAAGACCTGGGGAGAACTAGGCCCTCCTTTGACGCTGCGCTGCCATGAGAACAAAGGGGAGAGGAAAGGGTGGTAGCTGCAGAACCTACAAACGGAGCCGTTTCCTTATGGAGCTCCCAGGCCAGCTGTGGGATTCCTGGCCAGGGAGAGGAGGGGCAGGATTTTCACCAGGGTACCATCACTTGTCACCCTGGAAGCCAGCAAGAGCATTGCAGCACCCTGTGCTGCAGAGGCCCCCTCACTGCATGCAGACTCAGGAATGCATGTCCTTCCACAAGGGGAGCCTTGTCCCCAGGCAGCCCTGATCCTTGTCAGCAGGCCTGCAGGACACAAGGGTTCCCATCCTTTCTGCCATACGCTCTGATGGAGAGTGAGGTAGCAGAGGAAGGTGGGAATGGGCTCACGTCATTTACAACAATCCTTTTTCTGGCTAGGACCATACACAGGCCCTGCTAGCCCACCCGCCAGTCCCCATTCACAGGTCCGCAGTTTGAACGGTCTCCCATGGGCCACCAGGCCTTACATCATCAATGAAAGGCAGGAGTTTCTCAGCCACTTGCACAGCCGCGCGGCTGGCGCTCTGCCTGTCCATGCCGGCAAGGATGTTTTTCAGAACGGTGATGGCCTCGGCGATGATGTCCCTGTCTACCTCCTGTAGTTGCTCCAGGACCTCTGGCAGCAGACGCTGGAGTTTCCCCACCTGCGTGAAATGAGGAGCTGCTTTACAAAACACCCTCCAGTGACCCACAAGCCATTTCCAAAACAACGTCCACCTCCCCTGCAGACAGAGGCATGGGAACTAAGGGGGTGCTGCAGCACTCCCAGGTTTTACACGGGGCTCTGCTCCTGGCCCCGCTCACAGGGTCCCAGCTGTCAGCCCTGCGCCAACCCCCATCTGTGGCCCCAGCCTCGGTTCCCTTGCTCCATCCACCTCCCCCGCCCCCGGCTCCTGGAGCCATGGCCCTGCTCCTGAGCCCAGCTCTAGGGGTGGCAGGGGGTGTGGGCAGGGGTAAGGTGGGGTGCAGCACCTCCACTATAAAAAGTCTTCCAGCGCCCCTGCCTCCAGGTGACATGTTAGAACCTCAAAGCCTTTGCACAGCCAGCTAGGATCACGGGCAGCAGGGCCGGCTACCTGCAACATAAGCAGCTGCTTCCTTGTACCCCAGATCTCAGGGGATGGTATTTATTAGCGGGTATCATCTGTGGAAAGTTCTCTGCACAACACATTGACCCCAAATAAATCAAGTCTATTATTGTTATAGGGGTTCAAATAGCACCTCGAGGGCCTATCTGCAATCAGGGCTTGTGCTGGGGGATTTCCAGGCACAGTAAGAGACGTCCCCTGCCCTAGAGCTTACAGGCTAGGCACACAAAGGAAGGATTTCTATCCCCATTGTACAGACATGGAACTCAGGCACAGAGAGGCTACGTGACTCGCCCATGGTCACCCAGGGAGTCTGGAAGAGCCAGGAACCGAACCTGGGTTCTCCCGAGTCCCTGTCCTTACAGCCCAGCCTAGAGGAGGGAGCCAATTTTGCACACGAGTTCTAGGGTTGGTCTGTTACTAAAAGCCAGATTCAATCATTTCTGTATTTGGTTTTTGAACCTTTCAAAGACAGCCCCACAAAACATTTTTGGAGAGGGTCCAGAGAAGAGCTTGAGAACATGACCTATGAAGGAAGGCTGAAAGAATTGTGTTTGTTTAGTTTGAAAAAGAGAAGACTGAGAGGGGACATGATAGCAGTTTTCAGGTATCTAAAAGGGTGTCATAAGGAGGAGGGAGAAAACTTGTTCACCTTAGTCTCTAAGGATAGAACAAGAAGCAATGGGCTTAAACTGCAGCAAGGGAGGTTTAGGTTGGACATTAGGAAAAAATTCCTAACTGTTAGGGTGGTTAAACACTGGAATAAATTGCCTAGGGAGGTTGTGGAATCTCCATCTCTGGAGGTATTTAAGAGTAGGTTAGATAACTGTCTATCAAGGATGGTCTAGGCAATATTTGGTCCTGCCATGAGGGCAGGGAACTGGACTCGATGACCTCTCGAGGTCTCTTCCAGTCCTAGAATCTATGAATCTATGAAAATCTCAACCGGCATCAGGGAAAAAAATGTGTCAAATACAGGCTAACCGGTTCCGGAAGAAAAAATGAACCACAAGCAAGTGAAAACCAGGCTGAGGCGCATGGAACGATGGGAATGGTGTATGACAAAGAATTACAGTCACGCCCTCTCCATGTCTGATAGAATCGTAGTCCGGGTTTAATAAACCGGACTGACCCGCTATTCTCAAGGTAAGTAAATTATCATTAGTGAGAGTTGCCTTCAGATTGTCTCCTCTTTACCAGGCTGCCAGATCTGTGTATTTAAGCCCCAAGGGTTTTCTCTGCCTTCACTATACTGTGTGTATCAAACTTGTTATGAGATCTTAGCAGCAAAAGGCCCCTGTAGAGCTCTTCAGAGGAGCAAGTGCTGCGGGACAGAGCTGTGACATCAACAGTTAAAACCTATGAGGCTTTAAAAGGGGATTTGTAGGAAAAAATGGTTCCTAATTGAAGCGAAATGGCTCTGTCTGGGCGTCCCTGATCACTGGTGTCACCAGCATTCCCTGGGGTCTAGAGTCCACAGCTCTGCTGCTAATCTAGTGCTAGGGTTCTTTGGATCACAGAGACCCCAGACACAATCAGGCCCGGCAGTGCCAGGTACTGCACACACCCAGAGACACACCCCGCAGGAGCCAGGCTTGGAGACTTGCCCAAGGTCACCAAGCAGGTCAGTGACAGAGCCAGGAATAGAAGCCAGGGCTCCTGACTCGAGGCCAGGGCCATGTCCCCATGGAAGGTTTCAATGACCCCAGCCCTGCAGCAGCTCCCTGCGGTTCTGGGTTTATCCCCCAGCCCTCCTCCCCTCTCACCTTCTCTGGGCACAGGGACAGGTTCAGGAGGCCTTTGAGCGCCAGCCAGCGCACCACAGTGTTGGGGTCTCTCAGCTGCCCACTCAAGTGGTCCAGGATGGCGTCTTCCTGCTTATTGCCAAGGTCAGGGCACTGGAGGAGCTAACACATCAACAGCGAAACAAGCTAGAGAACGGGGCTGGACCCTCACGACTCATCTCTGCCAAGGGGCCCTTAGCTCCACCTGCCACGGGCACAGCATGCGCTGTACACCGGGCACCGCGATTGGTCACTGTGTGTGCCCCACTGAAACGCTGCTAGCGCAACGGGCCCTCGAGGCTCCAGCCAAGATCAAGGCCTACCCTGCTCCCTCACTAAGGCTCAGCTGCATGCGGAGCAGGGAGGGAGGGGGCTGCAGCCTTGTGTTCCAAAGGGCCGCCCGGTCTACGGGGGGCAGGTGAATTGGCCGTGGATGGGCCCGGCCTGCGCATGGCATACGGACGTCAGAGGGGGCTTCAGGGCCGAGGTCACACAAGGGACCATTCTATGGAGCTGAGCCTTGGGGAACAAGAGACACCCGACCCTGGGCTTTGCTCCAGCCCCGCAACACCAGCTGGGGCCGGTAACAATGTCCAGAGTCAGTGACTCCACCCATAGGGCTTTAGGAGCTTTCCCTGCCCCTGGTCACCCACCCACCCCCAGAGCCACCTACTCCTCTCCTGGCCATAGGCATGGGCGGCGAGTTCTATGGGCCCTCGGTGCCTGGGCACCATGGGCCTCGGCCCCGCCTTCTGCCCCCACGTCTCCCGGGCCATTTAAAAGAGCCCGGGGCCCCCACTCACCACCCGCAGTGCAGCGGAGCTGAGCGGCTTCCTGCCTGCTTGCTCCACATGGCTGCCGGCCCCTCCCTGCGGCCCCTGAGTGGGGTGGGTCTGTGTCCCACTGTCACGGAGTGTGGGGGAGTCAGGGCCCCGCACCCCCCACTTCCTGTGATTCACCGTGACTCTCACCAGCCAGTAAAACAGAAGGTTTATTAGATGACAGGAACACAGTCCCAAGCAGGGCTTGTAAGTACAACCAGGACCCCTTTAGCCAGGTCCCTCTGGGGGGCAAGGATCTTAGACCCCAGACTTGGGGTTCCCTGCCTCTTCCCACCCAGCCCAAAACTGAAACCAAAACCCCTCCTGCAGGCTCTCTCCTCCTCCTTCTCTCCCCCTCTCCCTTTGTCCAGTTTCCAGGGCAAAGGTGTCAACTTGCCCCACCCCCCTTCCTGGCTCAGGTTAACAGGCTCAGGTACTGTCCCTCACCTAAAGTCATCCCCTGCTCTCCCATCCCCCATGCAGACAGTCCAGTAAAACTAACCGACATACCCAGGTCAATCCACCCCGCTCCCTACTGCGTCACACCCACCCCAAGCGCCCCTGCAGCCAGTAGGAAGCTGCGCGGGCAGTGCCTGGGGGTAGCAGCACACGGAGGCCCCCAGGCCCGCCCTGCCTAGGAGCCCCAGGTAAGCGCCGCACCCTCCCAACTCCTCCCAGAGCCTGCACCCCCACCCCTTTCCCACACCCCACTCCGGCCCCCAAACTCCTCCCAGAGCCTGTACCCCCTCCCTCCACACCCCCTCCTGCCCCCAAACTCCTCCCAGAGCCTGCACCCCCACCCCTTTCCCACACCCCACTCCGGCCCCCAAACTCCCTCCCAGAGCCTGTACCCCCTCCCTCCACACCCCCTCCTGCCCCCAAACTCCTCCCAGAGCCTGCACCCCTCACCCCTTCCTGCACCCCCACCTTCTGCCCCAGCCTGGAGCCTGCACCCAGCACCCAAACTCCATCCCAGAGCCTGCACCGCAGGCCCCTTCCCCCACCCAAACTCCCTCCCAGGGCCCAACCTCTCACCCCTCCTGCACCCCAATCCCCTACCCCAGCCCAGTGCCTGTACCCCAGACCTCCTCCCCCTGCCCAAACTCCCTCCCAGAGACTTAGACAGGTGGGAGGCAGTTTGGAGGGGCGGGCTCTGCTGGTCACCACCAAAATTTCTACAAACCTGCCGCCCCTGGCCATAGGTCAGTCCCATGCCACAGTCACCGCTGGGCTAGGGCTGTTCTCACGACCCTCACCCGCCAGTGAGGCTCACCTGAATGAAGAACGCCATGGCCGGGATGTACCGCCTATCATCCCTGCAGTTGAGGATGGCCATCAGCTCCTGGAAAATCCAGCAACGCTCCTGGAAACTGACCGAAACCATGGCCCTGGCATGGGAAACACAAACACCACATCATTGAGGTGGGCAAGGACTGGTTCTCCATTTACAAATCTAACCAGACCAGTGCCACAGGACAGGGGATCCCGGGTGACTAGTCACGTGCAGCTGGCATGGACTAGTTCCTGCTGGCTTAAAATGCCCAGCAGCCTAACTGCTAGAGACCCAGACCCTTAATCACTCTACAGGGAGCCCTTCCACGAGGCCAGCTCCGAGCACGCAGCGCTGGGCTGTGTGACCAAGTGGGAGGGACGTTCTTAATGTCTCCTCTGAATACTGTGTGGTTGCCTCAGTTTCCCCTATGCATTTCTTAAGTCTCCAGTGTGCATAAATGGCTGACAATCTGTCTCCTAGCAACAAATGGCCAGGGCCCTTCCCCCCTTGCAAGGGGATAGCTAAAGGTGAACAAAGATCAGGTGACCTCCTGGCCCAGGAAAGAGACAAAGGCCAGAAAGGAGGGGCTGAAGGGGGGTTTCAGTTGGGAGCTGGCTGGGGACGGGAAGTGAGTGCGGACGGAGTTGTCTGCCTCGCTGGGCCCCAGAATGGACCCGGCTGAGGGGTCCCGTTTGCTGTACCTACAAGCTCTGTTTTAGACTGTGTTCCTGTCATCGAATAAACCTCTGTTTTACTGGCTGGCTAAGAGTCACGTCTGACTGCGAAGTGGGGGTGCGTGCAGGATCCTCTGGCTTCCTCAGGACCCCACCTGGGGGGACTCGCTGTGGGAAGCGCACGGAGGGGCATATGCTGAATGCTCCAAGGAGAGACCCAGGAAGGTGAAGCCGTGTGAGCTTCTTGCCCTGAAGACAGTCTGCTCCGAGGGAGAGGAGGCTCCCCAAAGTCCTGACTGGCTTTGTGGGGAGCAGTTCCAGAGCATTGCCCGGGGACTCCGTGATAGGCTGCAAGAGAACTGCAGATAAAGAAGGGCGTCGGTGGGCTCGGTGGCCTTTCTCATGTGCCCAGATATTGGGTGATGAGAGACAGAAGGTGGGTTAGGGAATATCTTAGATTGGTCTAAGACAAGTGTTAGAGCTTTCTGTGTTAGCGTCTCTCTCTCACACACAGATGCTGGGCCAGCCAAAGACATTCCCTCCCCCGCCTTGTCTCTCTCATGTGCTGGGCCTGACAGGGCTACACCAACGCTGCAGACAGACATGACGGAGGCTGTCTTTGCCCAGCCACGCCTGCCAGAGCCACGCAGGAAGCGGTTTACGCCAGGCAGCGCAGGGTGGAGAAGTAGCCGACTGACCCCTCGGCCAACGGCACAGAGGCTGTGGCCTCTTCCACGCAGGCGATTGGGAGCCGCGTCTCACCCAGCGGGGAAGGCGATGTGGCCGTGTCCTGGGCCCAGGGACGGGAGATGCTACTGCAGTCAGTTCTGGGCAGCAGCCCCAGGGACAAGACACTCACCGGGCAAGCACCAAGACGCCTTCGTGGTGCATGTCGGCGTTCACGAGCATGCCCCAGCCACCCTGCTTGTGGATGAACGTGGTCTGGTCCCTGTAGCCAGCACATTGGAGCAAGGCTTGCATGGCATCCACCGCATACCTGCATGCAGAGCGAGCCTCTTGTTACTGAGCGAGCCCAGGCCAGGCTCTGCCGTGTGCCTGCGGGCGACAGTTCAGAACCGAGGCGGGATGTCGGGCTGGTGGTACCTGACAGGGCTGAAGGATGCAGGCGTGTCCCCCTGGTTATTCACCCTCTCGTTATGCATGGACAGCTCCACCGTATATGTGATCTGGAATAGCAGGGCGATGGAGAGCTGAGGGAAGAGCTCCTTCACCTGCTGTCTGCAGGCCTGCTCCTTGAAGATCTCGTACAGGGCTCTGGTGGCCTGCAGCCAAGAACAGGAGACAGATGTCACTGCAGGGCCTTCGCCCTTTCCACGCTCCCCCGAGGCACCTAGAGAGGAGGGGTGGGCTGGGGGCTAAGGCCTGGGATGCTGGATTCAATTCCTAGCCTGTGTGATCTTGGCTAGAACCACAGAAGGGACTTCGGCTCAGCGTTGCCATGCCTAGCTTCATGTGCCCTGCTGCCCAGTGGACTCACAGCCCTGAGTTAAGTGCCCAGGCTCCATATACGCTCCAGAGGGAGAGTCAGTTGGGCCAATTGTTAAAGAGGGTAAACGGGATGGCCTGGGTAATTTCAGGCCTGTCAGCCTGACATCGATCCCAGGCAAGATAATGGAGCGGCTGGTACAAGATTAAATTAATAAAGAATTAAAGAAGATAATTTAATTAATGCAAATCAACATGGGTGTATGGAAAATATTTCCGGCCAAGAGAATTGCGATCTGTTTTTTGATGAGATTACAAGTTTGGTAGAGAAAGGAAATAGCATTGGCATAATGTATGTAGACTTCTGTAAGGCGCTTGAGTTGGCGCCACACTCCAGTTTGATCGGAATCCTAGAAGGATACAAAAGTAACGTGGCACACATGAATTGGTTATAAACTGGCTGACAGGTCTCAAAATGTAATTGTAAACTGGGAATCAGCATTGCACTGGTGTGTTTCCAGTGTGGTCCCCGCAGGGATCGGGTCTTGGCCCTACACGATTTAACATTTTTATCAATGACCTGGAAGAAAACATAAAATCATCACTGATAAAATTTGCAGATGACACAAGAATTGGGTGAGTGGTAAATAATGAAGAGGACAAGTCACTGATACAGAGCGATCTGAATCGCTTGGTAAACTGGGGGGCAATCAAACAGTATGTGTTTTACTATGGCTCATTGTAAATGAATACATCTAGGAACAGGACGGGGAATTCTCTCCTGGGAAGCAGAGACTCTGAAAAGGACCTGGGAGTCCTGGTGGATAATCAGCTGAACAGGAGCTCCCAGTGTGGCGCTGTGGCCAAAAGAGCTCATGTGATCCTGGGATAAATAAACAGAAGAATCTCGAGTGGGAGTATCTGGCACTGGTGTGACCCACTGCTGGGATCCTGGGTCCTGTTCCAGTGCCCACAATGCAAGAAGATTGTTGATAAATTGCAGAGGGTTCAGAGAAGAGTCGTGAGAATGATTAAAGGATTAGAAACCATGTCTTATAGTGACAGGGTGACCAGACAGCAAGTGTGAAAAATCAGGACGGGGGTTGCGGGGTATTAGGAGCCTATATAAGAAAACGTCCCTAAAATCAGGACTGTCCCTATAAAATCTGGTCACCCTACACAGTGAGAGACTCAAGAAGCTTGATCTATTCGGCTTAACAAAGAGAAGGTTGAGGGATGACTTGATTACTGTCCATAGGTATTTCCCTGGGGAACAAATATTTAGTAATTGGCTTTTCAGTCTAGCAGAGAAAGGTCTAACATGATCCAGTGGCTGGAAGTTGAAGGTAGACATTCAGATTGGAAATAAGGCATACACATCACAGTGAGAGTAATTAATCATTGGAACAATTTACCCAGGGTGGTGATAGATTCTCCATCACTGACCATTTTTGAATCACGATGGGATGTTTTTCTTCAAAGACCTGCTCTAGGAATGATCTGGGGGCAGTTCTCTGGCCTGTGTCATGCAGGGGATCTGACTAGATGATCACAGAGGTCCCTTCTGGCCTTGAAATCTATGAAGCTAAGAGTGGGGAGCTGCCTAAACCAGCCAATAGGAAATGCTGAGAGGGGTGTGGCCTAAGCCCCACCCCCAAAGGGAATTCGGTATCTATCTCTACTTGGGAACACTTAAATAGTCATTGGAGCAGAGTTTAGACCCCGGGTCTCCCAGTTGGGTGCCCTAACCACTCGGCTAGAGACAGTGGTGTAGTCCAAAATCGGAAGGTACTGGAATGCCACTAAAATATTGATTTTCATAAACATGAATTATACAAATTCACATTTTATTTGTCTACTGAATTTCTGGTACAGTAATACTTGGCTAAACCAGGCCTGGCTGGAGACAGGCTGGCTGTCCAAAATAACAAGGTATTGGATTTTCTTTTTTTTAATTGTGTACACAGGGGTCGGCAACATTTGGCACACGGCTCGCCAGGGTAAGCACCCTGGCAGGCCAGGCAAGTTTATTTACCTGCTGACGCAGCAGGTTCGGCCGATTGCGGCCCCCACTCGCTGCGGTTTGCCATCCCGGGCCAATGGGGGCGGCGAGAAACCGCGGCCAGCACATCCCTCGCCCGCGCCGCGTCAGCAGGTAAATAAACTGGCCCGGCCCGCCAGGGTGCTTACCCTGGCGAGCCGCGTGCCAAACGTTGCCGACCCCTGGTATACACGCGCACACACACACAACTATATTAGCTATTCAATTCATTTTAACTGTTGAAATCATTATGCTGAAATGCCATTAATGTGTACACAGCACACTATGTAAAAGATCTAAAGCTAGACAGTACAGTGAGAGAAACCCAATGAATGCGTAGCACGTTTTCTTTTTACTTTAGCCTATAGGCTAATGAAAATACAAAATAAATCATGCTGCTGCACTATAGACATTACTTTATCAGGTGGAAATAATAAAAGTTTATTTTAAATTGAAACTAGCTAGTAGGTTACACAAGTAACACAAAATACATCAAGGCATAACAGGGGCTGAAGTAGCAAAGGCCTGCTGTAATGCATTTATCTAATTTCTACAAGTATTTCCACAAAGTGTCTTTCTCCATCTTGTAATTTATGTGTCTGTGAATCAGAGGGAGAACAAGGATGTCTGAGCCAAGTTCTGGCACAGCTGAGAGGAGGCCACATGGAAAATGAAGGGCCACGGAGCCTGCTAAACATGAGCAATGACATATGCGGAATAAGCCGCTTGCTACATTTGCCATTCACAATCATAGTCATGTGGCTAAATCCACGCTCACACTCAGCCGTGCTGCATGAAATCACACACGTGGAGCTGAACAGAGGTTTCAGCTGAGCTGGCACTTCTGACCAGTATAGTCAAGAAAGTCACGCTAGGCATTGACTATTCCAAATCGGTTGCACAGCTGCCCTACCTCCTTTTCACTTTATCTAAGAATAATGGGTCACTACAAAAAGTAATTTTCCCTCTGCTGATACTCACACCTTCTTCTTGTTCTTTCTTGGTTTCAGGTGACCGGCAGTAAAGCGTATACAGTTTGTCAAAGAATTCCAAGTGATTTACAGTTCTTACTTCACTTAACGTTTCAGCAGCTGCCAAATCCAACCTGTGATTCACACACTACCTCGCTAGAACATTTGGGTACTTCTTCACAATACAGCTCGCTACGCCAGAGTTCTTCCGAAGCATAACACTAGCACCACCACTCGCAAATACTACAAGAGTAATTGTAATCAGAATTCGATTTATTGAGGCATTTCAGCTCACAATCTACAGTGCCTGAAGCCGTCTGACGTGGAAGTGCAATCAGATCAAGAAACATGAAGTGAGGATAATCATCCTTCAAAGTGTCACATTTTAAATAGATTCTAACTGTTGATTCATTGCTCAGAGTAGTTGATTCATCAACAGACATGGCTATCTTTCCGTCACTCTCCGGCATCTGAGCACACATTCGTCATTTGCAAGGCTTTCGGTGCATTGCAGATGAGATAGGGTCTAGCATGTCTGTAGCACTGAATTGTGAACACAGACCGATACCAATATCTACACCATGCAGTATGTGGAATTCAGTTAAATCGGGACGATCCGAGTAGGGTCTGCCATGGTTAGCAATGTAATATGCCATTCACTTTACCTGCACAGTTGTGTCAAGTTCTGATTTTGTCATGTTAACCACTTCATCTTCAAAAGTTGAGGTTTCTGCTTCTGTTGAAAGCTGTAAAGCTACCTGCAGTTGAATCTTTGTGTTCCTTTATCTTCATTGGCAGAGATGTTAATCTGGACTCTCAGCTAGGTCCATAAGGAGAAACAGAAAACTACCACCACCCTACTGCTATGGAGAGACCCTGATGAAACTTTGCTACCGTTAAGGCATCCAAGCTTACCATCATGGCAGGACAACCAAGGATAATCCCTCTTCTTCAGCATCCACTAACCAGAATTCATGCCAGCTGGTCTTTGGCTGTTGAAGGGTAATCTTCACAGTTCGTTCTCACTGCAATAGCCACCTCAGTGAACTCCATTACAGGAAGAGCTCTGTTTTTGTGTTTGTGTCTGCAGTCGAAGCACGGCTGCTACTGTCTTCGTCAGCACCTTTAGCCTTCTCAAAGAAGTAGTTAGGAAGAGAAGAATTTCCTAATGCTCTTTTCACTGCATCAGAGGACTGCTGGCTGTAACAGACAGTTGTGCCGGAGATGTGAATCATGTCATTTAGCTTGCCTACTATGTGCGTTCTGGCTCGATTACAATATTGTTGTCTGGTGTGGTTTCACATCTTTATTAATGACCTGGATGTAGATAGAGAGAGCAAACTGGTCAAGTTTGCAGATGACACAAAGCTAGGAGGAGTCACCAATACTTTAGAGGAAAGAGCTAAAATTACGAGGGATCATGGTAAATTGGAGGACCGGGCTATAGACAACAAAATGAAATTCACCAAAGACAAATGTGAGGTGCTACATTTAGAGAAGAAAAATCAAATGCACAGATACAGAATAGGGGATAACCAGCTTGGCCGTGGCACTTCTGAGAAGGATCTGGGAGCTGTGGTCGATCACAACCTCAGCATGAGTCAGCAATGCGATGCTGTTGCAAAAAAAAGCAAATGCAATTTTAGGTTGCATTAACAGAGGTATAGCATGCAAGTTATGGGAGGCGATAGTACTGCTCTACTCAGCACTGGTTAGGCCTCAGCTGGAGGACAGTGTCCAGTTTTGGTCACCAATGTCTAGAAAGGATGTGGAGAAACTGTAATGGATCCAGAGGCGAGTAACAAAGATGATCAGAGGGATGGAACACAAGCCATACGAGCAAAGGCTGAAGGAACTGGCTATGTTTAGTTTGGAAAAGAGGAGATTAAGGGGGGACTTGATAACGGTCTTCAGACTTGGAAGGCTGCCATAAAAAAAAGATGGAGAAAAGTTGTTCTCTCTTTCCACAGAGGGCAGGACAAGAGGCGATGGGGTCAAACTACAGCACAGCAGATGTAGATTAAACCTCAGGAAAAGCTTCCTAACGGTAAGAAGAGTAGGACGATGGGACAGACGCCTAGGGAGCTTGTGGAAACTCCTTCGCTGGAGGTTTTCAGAAGGAGGCTGGAGCCATCTGTCTGGGGTGGGTTAGACACAACAAGTCCTGCCTCGTGGCAGGGCGCTGGACGAGCTGACCCTGCGCTCCCTTCTCACCCTGTGGTTCTAGGAGTGCTGCTGAATAGCACCAGGAGAGCGTTTCGGCGTGTTCCGGCTCGACTATAGCACTGGCTAGAGTCACGCTCTCTCTCTTCGGCCCAATGACTATACCCAGTGGGAGACTGAGAGGCACCCTCAGGCAGTGACGGGGACACACGGCGCTCCTTCCCTTGCTGCAGGGGCTGATACTTACAGCCAAGGGGACCTCTCTCTGAGAGACATGCTGGTGGTGCAGCGGCTGCTCCTGCAGCGTGTTGAGCAGCTCCTTTAGGACCTTTCCTGTGGTCTGGCAGTGGGATGCCAGCATCCGCCACATCTCCGCAGCAACGCTGCAAAGGGAGAGAGCCAACGGCACTTGGTCAGAGCCCGGTCAGCCTCCTGCACCACGCCCCCCCCGGCACCGGCACCCTGCTGGGTCTCCTTGCACCAGCCAGCTCTTTGTTGCCCTCCCGCTGCTGCTGGTGCAGGCTGCCTGGGGACCGGGTCTGAGTGTCAGCCCCAGGGGAGGCTGAGGGATGCCATACAGGGTTTTGCAGGCTGGTCTGTCTCCAGGGCAAGCCAGCCTGCAAAACCCTCCAGGAGAAGCAGCAGCTCTGCAGGGAGAAGGAGATCTCTGGAAGGTTCTGCACTCCCCTGTCCCTGGCAGCGGAACCAGTCCGGGGGACCCGGAGCGCAAGCGACGGCAGCCCCAGCCCCGTACCTGTCACATGACAGCGAGCAGCCCAGCAGGGTTCTGACCACCTCCTCGCTGTACTGGTTGCCCAGCACGAGAAGGGTCCTGAACAGCTCCTTCCGGGACAGCGGCTCGCTGATGGAGTCCAGGTTCTTGTAAATGCTCATCACAGCCTCCGACACCTGGAAGGGAAATGAGGAGATGGGGGCCTCGGCTTCCTCGCACTGCTATTGATCTGGGGTGCCAGGGACCTGCTGCACCTGAAAGCCATCTGCCCTCCCAGATCCTCTTTGCCAGCCCCAGACCTAGAGCACAGGACCAGTTCCCAGCCTATCGATTCATAGACTGCAAGGCCACAAGCGGCCATGGTGATCACCTAGACCAGGGGTCTCAAACTCAAATGACCACAAGGGCCACATGAGGACTAGTACATTGGTCCGAGGGCCGCATTACTGACACCTCCCCCCCGCCGCCCTCGGCCCCACCCCCACTCCACCCCTTCCATGAGGCCCCACCCCTGCCCCGCCTCTTCCCACCCCTTCCCTGCCCCCATTCCAACCCCTTCCCCGAAATCCCCACCCCAACGCTGCCCCCTCCCTGCCCCCAGGGGGTACAGGAGGGCTGTGGGGTGTGGCAGGGGCTCAGGGCAGTGGGTTGGGGTGTGGGGTGCAGGAGGGGTGAGGGGTGTGGCAGGGGGTCAGGGCAGTGGATTGGGGTGCAGGAGGGGTGCAAGGTGCGTCAGGCGGCTCAGGGAAGGGGGTTGGGGTGCAGGAGGGGTGTGGGGTGCGACAGGGGCTCAGGGCAGGGGGTCGGGGTGCGGCGGGGGCTCAGGGCAGTGGGTTGGGGTGCAGGAGGGCTGTGGCAGGGGGTCAGGGTGCAGGATGCGGCAAGGGGTTCAGGGCAGGGCGTTCGGCTGCAGGAGGAGTTCGGGGGGCGGGCTCTGGCCTGCCCTGCCCCGCCCCCACGCTGCTCCGGGATGTATGTATTGCTGTTGCTTCAGGCACCGCCCCCAGCATCTCCCATTGGCCGGGAATGGGGAAACGCGGGCAATGGGAGCTGCTGGGGGCGGTGCCTGAAGCAACATCAACACACACAGCAGTGTGCCCCCTCTTCTCCATGTTCCGGCCGCTTCCCGGCACGGCGCGGGGGCAGGGCAGGCAGGCAGGGAGTCTGCCCTGCCCCGGTGCACGTCGGGCCGGAGCCGCTCTAGGTAAACGCTGGGGGAGGGCAGGAGCGGGGGCTGCGAGGGGCTCGCGGGCTGCAGAAAATTACCTCGCGGGCCGCATGTGGCCCATGCGCCGTGTGTTTGAGACCCCTGACCTAGACTGACCCCCCCTCCTCCCCACATTGCACAAGCCAGAGACCTGCCCCCCAATAACACCTAGAGTCTCCCACGGATGGGCTCCCCCAGCAGGGTGTTCTCACTGCGGCTCTTACCCTCTCCAGCCTTGGGCCGGGGACCATCAGGATCTCATGCAGCATGTGCCTGGCCACCACCGAGTCATGGACGCTGGTGTCTCTCATGCTATCAATAGCAGTGCAGAGGAAGTCCATGCGCTCGGATCCGTTGAGGTACTTCCCAAACATCTGAAACAAACCCGCCAGTGAAACCACTTTTGCTGCCCAGCGCGGTTCCAGTCAGTCACTGGCCCAGCCAGGAGTGCAGGCAAACCCCACTCTGCCGGGACAGGGCTGGGTTACTGCACCTGGGCAGCACAGTATCCAGTCAGCAATCAGGAACTGCCGTGCATGGCAGAGACCAGCCGGGCAGTCCACGGGGGCACAATACTGCACAGCACGGATACACTCTCTAGTTCTCAGCAGGGGCTGGCACTGGTGCACAGATGCAATGATGCCTTTTGTTGCATTAATCTCTGGGGAAGCTCCCACCACGCCTGACAAGGAGCTGGGATCAGGTTTGGATGAGCCCCAGTGCATCTTGGGATGTGGCATGTAGGGAGGCATATTGGGCTGCATTAGTAGAAGCATTGCCAGCAGATTGAGGGAAGTGATTATTCCCCTCTATTCGGCACTGGTGAGTTCACATCCGGAGTATTGCATCCAGTTTTGGGCCCCCCACAAGAGAAAGGATGTGGACAAATCGGAGAGAGTCCAGCAGAGGGCAATGAAAATGATTAGGGGCCTGGGGCACATGACTTATGAGGAGAGACTGAGGGAACTGGGCTTATTTAGTCTGCAGAAGAGAAGAGTGAGGGGGGATTTGACAGCAGCCTTCAACTACCTGCAGGGGGTGGGGGGTTCCAAAGAGGATGGAGCTAGGCTGTTCTCAGTGGTGGCAGATGAGAGAACAAGGAGTAATGGTCTCAAGTTGCAGTGGGGAAGGTCTAGGTTGGATATTAGGAAAAACGATTTCACTAGGAGGGGGGTGAAGCACTGGAATGGGTTATCTGGGGAGGTGGTGGAATCTCCATCCTTAGAGGTTTTTAAGGCCTGGCTTGACAAAGACCTGGCTGTGATGATTTAGTTGGGGTTGGTCCTGCTTTGAGCAGGGCGTTGGATTAGATGATCTCCTGAGGTCTATGATTCTATGAGGTAGAGTGGGCCATAGGCAGGGCTCTGGCCCAGATGAATGGGCTCAGTCACACGCCTGGGTCTGTCCCTTCCCCCGACTCCTAGGGTGTTAATTTCTGACTCCTGATAACTCTGCGCACAACAATCCCGTGAAGCACTGACTGTACTTACCCATGTGATATCGCTAGTGTTGGTGAACAAGGTGTCCCAGGAGCCGTACAAGGTTTGCCTGTCCTTGAGGAGCTGCCGATGCTCTTCACTGTTCCCCAGTGGCATAGCTATAAAGGGAAGGGTGTAACAGCTGACCTGTGTACAGTACTATAAAATCCCTCCTGGCCAGAGCCCCCAAAATCCTTTTCCCTGTAAAGGGTTAAGAAGCTCAGGTAACCTGGCTGGCATCTGACCCAAAGGACCAATAAGGGGACAAGATACTTTCAAATCTTGGCGGGGGGAAGGCTTTTGTTTGTGCTCTTTGTTTGGGAGTTCGTTCGCTCTTGGGACTGAGAGGGACCAGACATCAATCCAGGTTCTCCCCATCTTTCTAAACAAGTCTCTCATATTTCAAACTTGTAAGTAAAAAGCTAGGCAAGGCGTCTTAGTTTTACTTTGTTTTCTCAACTTGTAAATGTACCTTTTACTAGAGTGTTTATCTTTGTTGCTATGCTTTGAACCTGAGGCTAGAGGGAGGTCCTCTGAGCTCTTTAAGTTTGATTACCCTGTAAAGTTATTTTCCGTACGGATTTTACGGAGATGATTTTTACCTTTTTTCTTTAATTAAAAAGGTAATTAATTTCTTTTTAAGAACCTGATTGATTTTTCCTTGTTTTAAGATCCAAGGGGTTTGGATCTTGATCCACCAGGAGTTGGTGGGAGGAAGGAGGGGAATGGTTAATTTCTCCTTGTTTTAAGATCCAAGGGGTTTGGATCTGTATTCACCAGGGAATTGGTGAAGGTCTCTCAAGGCTATCCAGGGAAGGGAATTAGCTTTGGGATGGTGGCAGCAGACCAGACCTAAGCTGGTAGTTAAGCTTAGAAGTTTTCATGCAGGCCCCCACATTTGTACCCTAAAGTTCAGAGTGGGGAAGCAGCCTTGACAGCCACCATCATTGAGGCTGAGCCAGGGAGGGGAAACAGACAGCAGGCAATATAAATCAGATGTTCGGTTAGCAAACGGGAGTTTTGCAAGAAAGTTTAGAGAGGGTGTGTGAGAGACAAGTACATCTAACAACCATACTGTAAACTCAGGCCAATAACCCCCTCCCCAAAAACAAAACTAAACAAACTAACCCCCCTGGAAGAGTAAAAATAAACCAGGCAGAAGGGCAGCAGCAGCATGGGGCTCGCCAGTTGATTGCACTGAATGCAGCATGTATGATTACCAGCCCTATGGGCAGGTAGCATATGTGGGCATTTGGCCCAAGGAGCTACTGGCCCTCGGAGACCAGGAGGCCAGAGGGGCTGAACTGGTGGAGCCAAGGAAGACAGCGAGGTACATAGAGGAGACTTTTAGGGACACAGTAGAGTGGTCCCACCCCCAGTCTGACAGCCTCTGTGCTGCTGAGGAGGGTGAAAGTTTCGGGGAAGGAGAACATCGAGCTAGAGCAGAGGGAGACGATCCCATAGTTGGGACCCACCTTCCAGAGGAAGTCATGATGTCCTCTCAAATTGAGGTAGGAACCCCAGTTACAAAGAAAAGCCTGGTAATAATAATGGGGGATTCAATCAATAGACATATAAGCAGTTTGGTTTGTGATGGCTGGGAAAACCACATGGTAAATTGCCTGCCTGGTGCAAAGGTTGCAGCTCTCACGAGACATCCAGACAGACTTATGTGCCCTGTGGTATGTAACCTAGCATTTAAATCGGCCTCTGTATGAGATAGCTAATGTGACAGTGAATTTTAAAAAAGTCTCCAGATGTGATCCCTGGTAAGCCTGACTTCAGTACCAGGCAAATTGTTGAAACTATAGGAAAGAACAGAATTATCAGACACGTCGGTGAACACAATTTGTTGGGGCAGAGTCAACATGGCTTTTGTAAAAGGAAATCATGCTTCACCAATCTACTAGAATTCTTTGAAGGGGTCAACAAGAATGTGGAGAAGGGTGATCCAGTAGATATAGTGTCCTTGGACTCCTTTGACAGGGTCCCTCACCAAAGGCTCTTAACCAAAGGAAGATGTCATGGGATAAGAGGGAAGGTTCTCTCATGGGTCAGTGGTTAAAAGATAGGAAGCAAAGGACAGGAATAAATGGTCAGTTTTCGCAGTGGAGAGAGGTAAATAGCAGGGTCCCCCCCAAGGATCTGTGTTGAGACCAGTGTAGTTCAACATAGTCATAAATGATCCAGAAAAAGGGGTAACCAGTGAGGTGGCAAAATTTGCAGATGATACAAAATGACTCAAGATTGTTAAATCCAAAGCAGACTGCGAAGAGCTACAAAGGGATGTCACAAAACTGGGGGACTGGACAACAAAATGGCAGATGAAATTCAATGTTGATAAATGCAAAGTAATGCACATTGGAAATCATAATCCCAACTATATATACAAAATTATGGGGTTTAAATTACCACTCAAGAAAGGTTTCAGAGTAGCAGCCGTGTTAGTCTGTATCCGCAAAAAGAAGAACAGGAGTACTTGTGGCACCTTAGAGACTAACAAATTTATTAGAGCATAAGCTTTCGTGGACTACAGCCCACTTCTTCGGATGCAGAAAGAGATTTTGGAGTCATCGTAAATAGTTCTCTGAAAACATCCACTCAATGTGCAGTGGCAGTTAAAAAAGCAAACAGAATGTTGGGAACCATTAGGAAAAGGATAGATAATAAAACAGAAAAATATCATAATGTCTCTATATAAATCCATGGTGCGCCCACACCTTGAATACTGCGTGCAGTTCTGGTCGCCCCATCTCAAAACAGATATACCAGAACTGTAAAAGGTGCAGAGAAGGGCGACAAAAATGATTAGGGGGATGGAACAGCTTCCATATGAGGAAGGATGAAAAAGACTGGGGGCAAGTCTACACTTCAAACACTGTATCGCCTGTCGGAGAATAACAGAGTTCTCACTCTTTTGGTCGGGTACAGCACACGCCGTAGCTGCACTGGCGCTGTAGCATTTAAGTGAAGATGTTCCTATGCCAACAAGCTCTTAATCCACCTCCCGGAGAGGCGCTAGCTAGGTCAGTGGGAGAGGTGCTCCTGCGACAGGGGTGTGGATTTTTCACACCCCTGAGCAATGTCGTTATAACAATATAGGTCTGTAGTATAGACCTGGGACCATTTAGTTTAGATAAGAGATGACTAACGGGGGATATGATAGAGGTCTATAAAATCATGACTGGTGTGACGAAAGTGAATAAGAAAGTGTTATTTACCCCTGCACATAACACGAGAACTACGGGTCACTTTATGAAATGAATAGGCAGCAAGTTAAAAACGAACAGAAGAAGGTATCTCTGCACACAATGCACAGGCAACCTGTGGAAATTGTTGCCGTGGGATGTTGTGAAGGCTAAAAGTATAATTGGGTTCAAGATAATCAGGGCATGCAAACCCATACTCTGCATGTCCCTAAACCTCTGACTACCAGAAGCTGGGACTAGATGTCAGGGGATGGATCACTCAAAATTTCCCTGTTCAGTTCATTCCCTCTGAAGCATGAGGTACTGGCCACTATCAGAAGACACAATACTGGGCTAGATGAACCATTGGTCTGAGTCAGTATGTCCATTCTTATGTGAGTTATGAAGAGTAGCATATAGATAGGGGAAGCTAAAGACATCAGGGGAAACTCCATGGCTTGCAGGACTAAGGATAATAAGGAGGTTTTTTAAAAAAAGTGATTTAGGAACAAAAGAAATCTTAGCAGTGGTGTAGGCTCATTACTAGATGGAGACTCTTTAAAAGGTTGCAGAAAAGGCAGAAGTGTTCAAGAAATATGTTTTCCGTGTTTGGAAACCCCATGTTAGTGTATTTAGGAAGGACAAGGGTCTCCACGGCTCTTACATTTTAGCTGCAGCATGAAGGAGTAGAGGTGGTAAAATGCCTCCATAGACGATCGGCAGATCTCCTGCTCCGGATGGCACAGAGTGACACACGCCACCAGCTGGCCCAGGATTCTGAACTCCTCCGCTTCCTGATGGAGAGAGGGCGCAAAGGGAGTCACTCGCCCCTGCAGGCCTAGCGCAGCGTGTCCCCCTGGCATTGCCCTAGCAATGGGTTAGAACTGGGGGAGGCAGAGCCCAGTGCAGAGAGACTGGGGACAAGGAGAGCAGGAGGAGCCGTGGGGCCCATCACCAGGGGCTGAGGAAAGCTCAGCAGGGACGGGGAAATCTGGTCAGCAAAGTCAGCAAACCTTGCTCCCGAGTGGGGACCCGGGTAACGAATGAACTAACGTCCAGTCTCCATCTCAAGGGCAAGCGCCTAATCCCAGCCCCTTCTCCCACCCCCCACCCTCCATTGACCTCAGGCCCAGGAGCTTGGGGTCACCTTGGACTCCTCTGCTCTGCATCCCGCCTCTCTCACTCCATCCTGGAGTTCCCCAGAGCCCTCCCTTCCTGCGCCATCCCCAGCCTGCCAGCTCTCTCCCGCCGGCTCTCTCCTGCAGGCTTGTCCTCTCATCTCCCCCTCCTGCCAGACCTTCCCTTGCCCCTCCTGCAGCACCTGCGCTGGCTCCCTGCTCTTCCCCACCTCGCCCCAAACCCCTTGCCCTCCTCTCCAGGGGTCTGCACAGCCTCCCCACACCCACTCCCCAGTGCTCTGGCTCCTTTGGCCCCTCCCATCCCTTTCAGTGTGTCCCCTCCCACCTCCCTCCTTCTGTTCTGCTGCCCCAGCCTCTGGGGGCACATCATCCAAACGCCCCCCTCCAGCTGCTGGAGGGGAGGCCCTGACACAGGGGGGATGGAGCAGCTGGAGCAGCTAAATGGCCCTGAGCACCCAGAGCAGGGGGCGTTCTTCTGGCAGCCTGGCAGGAGCTGATGCCAAAGCATCCCACAGGCAACTGACAAAGGGGGTGAACAGATACCTGGGTTCAGAGGCTGCTCTCAGGGCCATCCTGTGTAAATGCACTGACCCTGTGGAGCAGACTTTGGTGCTAGGGGAACAGCGGGGAGAGTCCTTGGAGACAGAATTATGGGGCTCGACCCAAAGCCCACTGGAGTCAGAGGACAGACCCATCGACATCAGTGCTCGGTAGATTGGACTCCTACCGAGGATCTTGCTGAGTCACTATTCTAGGCCCGGGTTTTCCCTGCCAGGGAGCGCTGCACCGCGAGGCTGCTCAGTGCAGTTAGGAGGCGGCCAGGGTCACAGGCTGCTCACCTTGCATTTGGGTTGACAAGCCATTAATTTCATGAGGAAGGTGATCCTTTCCACTGCCCTCAGCCGCCCATGCACCTCCTTGGATGCGGTCCAGGGGAGCAGGGCCTGAGAGAAACAAATTGGGACAAATTGCTGAGGAGAAGTACCAAAAAATAGCACAAGCACATAGGGAGAAAATCAGAAAGCTTAAGGCAAAAATGAGTTCTAACTGGCAAGGGACATAAAAGACAATCAGAAGCAGCTCTATAAATGCATTCGGAGCAAGAGAAAGACAAAGGAAAGTGAGGGGCCACTACTCAGCAGGGAAGGAGAGCAAATAATGGATGACACAGACAAAGCCAAGGTGTTTAATGCCTTTTTTGCTTCAGTTTTCACTAAAAAGGTTAATGGCAACTAGATGCTTAACACAATATTAACAACGAGGGGGAAGGAAAACAGGCCAGACTCGGGAGAGAACAGGTAAAAGACAATTTAGGTCAGTTAGATGAATTCAAGCTGGCAGAGCCACATGATATTCACCCTAGAGGGAGCTAGGCAAAGCAATCTCTGAACCGTTAGGAGGGCTGAGGTCCCAGAGGACTGGAGAAGGGCAGACACAGAACCTATCTTCAAAAAGGGGAACGAGGAGGCCTCAAGGAATTATAGACCTGTCAGCCTAACTTTGGTACCCAGAAAGATACTGAACAACTTATTAAACAGTTTGTAAGAACCTAGAGGAGATAATAGGGTGATAAGGAAGAGCACCATGGATTTGTCCAGAACAAACCATGCCAAACAAAGCTAATTTCCTTCTTTGACAGGGTTACTTGCCTAGTGGATGGAAGGAGGCAGTATATGATGATGTATATGAAGTTTAGTAAGGCTTTTGACACAGTTCCACAAGACATTCTCAGAAGCCAACTAAGCCAGTATGATCCAGATGAGATTACTATAAAGTGGGTGCACAACTGATGGAAAGACCATACTCAAAGAGGAGTTATCACTGACTCGCTGGCAAAGTGGAAGGGTGTCTCAAGTGGGGTTCCCCAGGGGTGTGCCTGGATCCAGTACTAGTCAATATTTTCATTAAGAACTTGGTTAACGGAGAGGAGAGTATGCTTGTAAAGTTTGCAGATGACACCAAACTGGGAAGGGTTGCAAGCACTTTGGAGGACAGATTAGAATTCAAACTGAGCTTGCTAAATTGGAGAGTTGGTCTCAAGTCAACAAGATGAAATTCAGTCAAAACAAATGTGACGTAACGCACTTAGGAAGGAAAAATCAAATGCATAAAAACAAAGTGAGGGATAACCGGCTAGGTGGCAGTACTGCAGAAAAGGATCTGGGGGTTATCATGGGTCTCACACTGAATAGGAATCAACAGTGTGATGCTGTTGTGAAAAAGGGAAATGTCCTTCTGAGGTGTATTAGCTTGTAGCACTGTGTCCAGTTCTGGGCACCACGCTTTAAGAAAGATGTGAACAAACTGGGGCCAGTCCAGAGGACAGCGACAAAAGTGCTCAGCGGTTTAGAAAACCTGACCTGTGAAGAAAGGTTGAACAAACTGGGCATTTTCGTCTTGAGAAGACGGAGGGGGCACCTGGTAACAGTCTTCAAATACGTTAAGGGCTCTTATACAGAGGATGGTGACAAATTGTTCTCCATGTCCCCTGAAGGTAGGACAAGAAGTAATGGGCTTAATCTGCAGCAAGGGAGATTTAGGTTAAATATTAGGAAAAAGTCTAAGGGTGGCTAAGCACTGGAACAGGTGACCTAGGGAAGTGGTGGACTCCCCATCACGGAGGTTTTAAAAAACAGGCTGGACAAACACTCATCAGGGACGGTCTAGGAATGCTTGGCCCTGCCTCAGTGCAGGGGGTGGAGTAGATGACCTCTTGAGATCCCTTCCAGCCCTGCACTTCTGTGTTCCCTCTTCCCAGGCTCTGGAATCGAGGAGACCGAATCTCTGTCAAGGACATTTCCCTCTTTTTGGAGCACAAACCACCCACAGAATCTACTTCCTGTGGCCCCAGAACTAGAACGTTGGGGGAATCTCGCTCTGGGCTCTGGCCAGGTTGGTGGGGCCCATGGTGAACACAAATGAATGCCAGGGTCAGATGGGGGCTCAGTGGAGAACACGACAGATCCTGCACTCCTCCACCCCCACCCCGTGCAGACGTTTTTCAGATATAATGGGGGCACTTGGCCCTCCAGCCCAAGAACCTTTGTATAGAACGTACTTTGAGGAGCCAAAGGCACCGGGGGGGGAGGGGGAGAGGAGGGGGAGTGTCCCATGCTTGTGATTAAATGGAGTCTTGGTCCCTGAGCCCCACCCCAGCTACAGGACTAGTCCCCTTCCTGCCCCCACGGCTCCAGACCTCCAAGATCTTCTCCACCACCAGAAGTCTGGGCTCCTGATTCTCACACGCCAAGGCCTTCAGCATCTGATCCATGGCTCTCAGAGTCTGTGTGCAGAGCAGAGGAGACACCAGAGCAAGTGGCATTACCCAGCCAGGAGATGAACCAAGGCCCTGGCATGTGACACCCCCCAGGCCACGGCAGCACCTGGTATTCCAGCTCACCCACTCACTTGTACCCACAGGGGACCTACTGCAAACTCCTGGCAACAGGACACCACCTGCCTTTGCTGTCCCCAGAAAGGCCACTGCATGGAGTCTAACCCACTGGAAGAGTCAGAAAGGACTGCACATTTGGAGGGGAGATTTCCAGCCAAGCTTCGGTTCCTCTGGCCTGTGTGCGTCTGAAGCAGCCAATCACAGGCCTGTGCCCCCAGCCACGCACTGGGGATGAATGTGCTTGTGAAGGGAGTGTCTGTTCCCCACTAATTGTCGGTGCATGTGAAGGAGAAATGCCTACTACTGCTACCCTATGAGGGAGTTACTCCTTTATCTGCAGTGGTGGGGCCTGTGCTTTGGTGCTGCAGGTCCTGAGCTGAAGTCCTGCCGAGGAGCTGTGATTATTATACTCATGTGCCAGTGCCAGGTTACCCGGGGGACAGGTACACGAGCGACCGGCAGGATTCCCACTTGGTTTCGGGTGGCTCTGCGTGGCCGGTTTGGGGCTTACCTTGGTGTAGAGAGCAGCCTCCTTGCCCTGCATGGTCTCTGCTGGAGGCAGGGAGAAGACGCTGGAGAAGCAGGCTGCGAGCAGGTTGGATCGTTCCAGGTCCTGCAGCGGTGGCTTCACTCTGCTAAGAGAAGAGACACGTGCGGATTGGAGGGCTGAGGCGGGACTGATGCGCTAATGTTGGCGTCAGGCTCCCAGGACATGGAAACACCTGAGGGGGCTCCAACTGGGGGGTGGCAGATGAGAACAGGTCAGGGGGCGGTGGAGGGAGCTGGTGCTGCCTTCTCTCATACCAACAGGCAGGGACTTAGTGCAGTCTGCAGCTGTCTGCTGTGACCCCACCAGGACTCACCAGCTGGGGCAGAGAGCGCTGCGCTTCGCCGAGAAATGACATCCCGCAAACGGCACGGACGGGAGACTAGAGCCTGCTGGCACCAAAGTGCCTCTGAACCAAGTGGCCACAGTGCAAAGGAGCCTGCCAGTCCTGTCCCGCTGGGGGCAAAGAGACTCTTCCACCACAGCTGTCTGCACTGCGGCTGCACAGTCCGGGCCAGCAGAGAGATGCTGCATCAGCCCGCAGCAGGGCAGAATCCAGGCAGGGATCCAAGCCCTGCCCCTTGCCCAGAGCTCTCAGCCTGCTGGACAGGGCACCCAGCTGTGTGCAGGGGGGGAGGAAGGTGGAGACAGCCCAGACAGCATTAACCCCTTCACCCCCACTGCCAGAGCATGGCCCCAGCACATGCAATGAGGTGCCAGGTGACTACTTGCCCCCTGCAGGACAGAGCCACGCCCCTCGTGGCAGGCGGCAGCCAGTGAGGAACAGCTACGCCCACTGCTGATGCAAATCACCCCCCTCCGCCCCAGCAGAGACGGGATCGTAGCCAATGCTGTCGCCTGCCCCGCTGTCAGGAAGCCAGTGCCCAGTGGGGAGAGCCGCTCCAGCGCCTGCTCTGCCTCCCCCTCCCATTCCTGGGGAACCTATTGAGCCAACAGCGAGAGCCCAGCTCCAGCCCGCAGCATCTGCCACCTCCGGACGCCTGATGGGCAGGCTTCTGGGAAGCTCAGAGCAGGGCACCAGCGGCGCTGAGAGAGAGCCCCCCATGGCACAGACAGTGCCACGGGCCAGGGCTCAGCCTGTCCAACTTCTCAGCCACAGGGGGTCGCTGAGCTGCCGGTGTGACGCAGCTGGCACAGCTGGCAGTGACTTCAGTTGCTCCGCTCCAGCAGCACCCAACTGCCCCTCTCCCCCCAGAGCCATCTCCTGCGGGGTCCCAGAGGGGACCAGTCCTAACCCCCTCACTCCCTCCCCCACATCTTCATAAGGCCACGTGGAGAGGTCGCCAGGCATCGAAGAATCCTCCACCATCTACCCACTGGTGCCAGCCCACATGCACCAGCACCATCACCTGCTGCCACGTGCCCGGCGGAATCAGAAGATGGGGGAGGAGCAGAGGGGGGAATGCCCTGGAGAACTGGCCATGCCAAGAGGCTGGCATGTCTGGCTGCACACAGCACTGGCTGGGGCTGGGCCGGGCAGGCTGGGTACCTCATCTCCATGATGGTGAGCATCGCTTGCTGACGCACCATGTCGGTCAGGGAGTCGACGGACTCGTGCTGAAGCAGATCCTGGGGAGACAATATGGGGAAATGCCAGCCAGGCTCCAAGCTCCTTCAAGGCTCCGACTGGGGAGCAAAGCGCAGGGCCTGCAACATGTGGGCTCGGCAGCCAGGTCGTCCTACTGCGGACTTGATGGTGTGCAGGGCTCCAGACGGGGAGCGCAGTGCAGGGCCTGTGGTCAGTGCCCGGCCTGTGGTCAGTGCCCCAGTGTCACGCACCAGTGCACTGAAAGGCTCCATCCGCATTAGCACCCAGGGACACCACCTGAGATCAGGCCCCCTTGTGCCCGGTGCTGCACACACACAGTGAGAGCCAGTCCCTGCCCCAGAGAACTCACGAGCTAACTAGAAGAGACAAGGCATGGAAGGGAAACTGAGGCACAGAGGGGGAAGTGACTTGCCCAAAGTCTTACTGCAGAACTGGGAGTAGAACCCAGGTGTGCTGAGCCCCAGCCCACTGGACCACCCCCCAGCCCACGCTGTCCCACGTTCAGGGAAGGGAGGTGAGCTCTGGAAAGCTTTCTGCAGTGCTGGAGAGCAAAGACTTGCCAAATCTACAGAGCAGATTTGTTGCTAGTTCCCTAGTGGGCACTGACTGCAGAGTGTTGGGGCTCTGGGCAGGGAGACTGGCGTATACAGAGCGACCCGGTGACTTGGGAAGCTGGGTGCAAGGGAACAATCTACATTTCCATACAGTTCTATGTTTAGGAACAAAGAATGCAGGCCACACTCACAGCATGGGGGGCTCTAACCTGGGAAGCGGTGACTCTGGAAAAGACTTGGCAGTCAGGGTAATCAGCTGCCCATGAGCGCCCAGTGCGATGCTGGGGCCAAAAGGGCTAATGCCATCCTGGGATGTAGAAACAGGGCAAACTCCAGTTGTTAGAGAGGTTATTTTCCCTCTGTATTTGGCACTGGTGCGACCGCTGCTGGGATCCTGTGTCCAGGTCCGGTGCCCACAATTCAAGGAGAATGTTGATAAATTGGAGAGGGGTCAGAGAAGAGCCACAAGAGTGATTGGAGGATTGGGAAACATGCCTGACAGTGAGAGACTCAAGGAGCTCAATTAGTTCAGCTGAACGAAGGGAAGGTTACAGGGTGACTTGATGACAGTCTGTAAGTACCTACACGGGGAGCAAATATTTGATAATGGGCTCTTCAGTCTAACAGACAAACGTCTAACACGATCCAATGATTGGCAGCTCAAGTTAGACAAATCTGCAGAGATCTCCAGGCCAATCACTAAACCCGCCAGGTAACACAGCCCCAGTGTGTGTTTTACTCACCGCTATCTTCTCCACTAGCAGGGCTTTGCGGTCCATATCTATTTCTGGGCTCCATGCCACGATGTCTATGACGAGGTTCAGGATGGAATTCAAAAAATTCATTTTCTGGGCCTCGTCCTACGCCCCGCAGAGATTAGACACAAACAGGAAGGTTAGCGTGGAAAGGAGCTGCCAGTGGGAGAGATGTTAGAAAGCTTCCCCCCAGTGCTGCTCAGGCTTTGATATGCCGAGTGGCAGAAGGCCATTCATCTGGTAACAGGAGTGACTATCTGGGGAGGGCAGGGCAGCTCTGTGTGAAACCGGACTAGAGAGGGAGCAGATCTCACGGGGTAGGTGTCCAAAGAGGAACTGCAACATGGGGGGTAGGCAGCCAGACAGTGTTACTGGGGGCTTGACAGAGTGGGAGGAACAGCTGGGTGGGACACCCTGACACCCCAATATTCGCCACTGTCATGTCATTAGGATATGTTTTGTACAAAGTACGTATTGTAAGGTATCATTCTAAAAGTCTTTATCTGCTAGACATTAATGTCTCATTGGATTGTATGTGCTATCGTTGTATGTGAAATTATGAAGTTCAGCTACGTCTGTGTTCCTGAAACACGTTGTGAGGTTCAAAACAGCCTTTCAGGTACAACAGTAAAAACGCCAAACAATGGCTTATTGAGGAAATGCACATAAGCAGCAGGGTTACCCCAGG
The DNA here is from genome assembly GCF_027887155.1 of Malaclemys terrapin pileata. Lineage (NCBI taxonomy): Eukaryota > Metazoa > Chordata > Testudines > Emydidae > Malaclemys > Malaclemys terrapin. The sequence continues at coordinate 20,270,946 of NC_071508.1, read as the reverse complement.
AACTGTCCACAATAGAAACCTCTCCGAGAGAACGCTACACAATGGGAACTGTTGGACCCAGGTCACAGCAAAAGAGTTTTCCAGCGGGTGGGAAGAGGAGATAAAAGGGGAACAATGACATCAGGGGGGACCTCACGCTCCCTGCAATAAGACACCTGGAAACACCTGAGGGACAAAGATTGAACTATGAGAAGTGATGGTGCCAGGCTGGAGAGAGATTCCTAGCCTGTGTAAGAAAACCTGGGAAATCCAAGCTGCAAAGCCAAGGCAGCTTGTGCCTTAAGAATCTGCCCACCTGTTTATCACTCAGGGTGAGAATTTGCTCATGTAGAGCCTATCTATCCAGTGTGGAAAGCTTAGTTTGCGTGTTGTGTTTATTTACTAATGCAATCTGCTTTGTACCGTTTGCTATCTCTTATAACCACTTACAAGCTACCTCTTGTAGTTAATAATCTTATTGCTTGTTTATACCATAACCCAGTTTGTGCAATTAGTAACTGGGGGGAGGGGCAAAGAGTTGTGCATACCTCTCTCCACATGGAGGGAGGGGGCGAATTTCATAAAACCTTTGGGTCTGTACTCCAAAGGAGGTGGGCACCAGAGTACTGGGACAAGCCCTTTCACCTGAGTCTTCCCAGAGCTGATCTCAGTGTCTGTGTCTTTCTGCAGCTGGGCGTGGCCCTGCCTGAGTGTATGGCTGGAAGAGGCTTGTGAGCCTAGCCCAGCAAGACGAGGTAAAGGGGGCCCAGGCTGGCAGAACAGGTGGGCTCGGTGGTAGCCCGGTACAGCAGGTGGCACCTCAAAGGGGGGCAACCCATCACACTAGGGACTGACCAAATCCAGTGGGCACAAGTCCACAAGGGGCTGGAAATTGAAGCTAGACAAATTCAGACTGGAAATGTACGTTTTTAACAGAGAAAGTAATAGACCATTGGAACAACTGAGCAAGGGGCATGGTGGGTGACCTTTTGTAACTCAAGATGGGACTTTTTAAAATGCTGTAGTTTAAACAGGAATTATTTGGGGGCAGGTCCCTGGCCTGTGTTATACAGGAGGTCACAATGGTTCCGTCTGGCCTTAGAATCCATGCATCATCTGGAGAAGGGCAGATGTGCATGTGGACAGGGCACTAGCTGACAGGTCAGAGGAGGGCTCTTGGTACCTGGTCATTGCCCTTCAGAAAGGAGTCTATGCATTCCAGGGCCTCTCTCTCCTTCCAGTTTGGCCCCTTAAAGCAGGCGGTGCTACATGGCCATCGTGAATCTGATCAAAGACAGAGCAGTGGTAATACCTGGGTCTGCCAAGCTGCAGTCTGGGTGACAGAGATCTTAGAGAAAACCCTTGCCCCCACTCCCGCCCCAGCAGGGGAGCAGCCCCGATGCACGGCAGGGTCTGGCACAGCGATCCCTGGCTTCCCCACCTCTTTGCTGCCCAGCCCAGCAAAGACCCAGTCGGAGCCCTGGTTCCCAGCGGCCACGCCACTTCCCCGCCCAGCATGCAGGCTCAGTCTGGGGATTTGGGGAGCGCCACACCTGGAAGGAGGGACGATGTCAGGCCATGAGGGGTGTCCCCACTCTCCGGCCCATTGCTGGAGGGGGCAGAGGGACTGGGAGTGAATCGGTCTGGTCCTTGTAGCAGGAGAGGGAACTGCTGCCCAGTCTGCATGGGATATGGGGACCCAGGGCCTGCCCGTTCTGCTTGTTCTCACTGCCTCTCCTGCCACCAACAGTCAGCCGGAGCCACTGGGTGTAACCTGGGCAGGCACTGGGCTCCCATCGTCAACACTCCCCCCAAATGCCCTGTGCTGCGACATGCGACAAAGGAGCCAGCAGATGGGGCTGCAACATCAGGGAGCATCTTACGCTCTGGCCGGCGCCCTGCAATCCTAGGCTTTAACAACCCACCGTGCACCAAGCATCCCCTTCGACTGGTGGAAAACATCCTCCGACCCTGCAGCGTGACAGATCGGGGTGGGCGATTCAGTCAGTCTCCACCTGATGCTTCTGCCGCTATACCCCAATCTGCTTTAGTGGCTGCAGCTGCTGCCAGCAGGAGGGGCCATTCCCCCCTGCCTGGGTTTTCCTGTCTCTCCATCTCGTGGCAACCCAGAGCAGTACAAGGTCTATGGAGTCTTCTCCCCACAATGACACCCTAGTCTTGCCCCCCAACCCCCACAGGGGCCAAGCCCCACCCCAATGCAGGGCCATGGCCCCAGCCATTTTTGCAGCCCCCTCCGCCCACCCAGAAGGCGCCCACTCACCGGGATGGCGCGCACACTGCTGCTGCTGCCATACCCTCCTCTGCCGACTCTTCCCTGGGGGAGGTTTTGTCTCCTCCCAGGCGAGCCTGGGCTCTGGGCTGCCCTCCTCAGCCATCCTACAAGAAGCCAGGACAAGGCATTGCTTGTGAGTGACGAGAGGCGATGGCCCCGTTCAGCATCAGGGCCAGCCCAGTTATTTCTGTCCCACCAGCACCTACAGATGCCAGCTGAGTTCAGGGCCCTGTTGCACCAGGTGCTGCAGACAATCGCTGGGCTGGAGGGCTCAGACTCTAACTAGCCAAGGCAGCCAGCAGGGAAACAAGGGAAGAGATGTGCTCAAAGTCACCCAGGATTAGAACCCAGGTGTCTGAACTCCCAGGCCAGCAGCCCATCCCACAGGCCAAACGGCCTCCTCTGGGTCACTCCCACCTCTCCTTCTCCCGGTTCACAAGCTGCACAGCAGACAGGCTGGATCCAACCACTCAGGATTCTTCCTGCCCAATGAAATGACCCTGATCCCTTCCCCAAGGAATATTGGGGCCGTGGCAGTTCGCAGGTGGGCGAGGCCAGCGGGGTGGGGGAGGTGGGGCGGGCTCGTGAGCAGCAGGAGTTGCTCAGACACACCCGTGAAGGGGCAGGAGCAGAAGGCAGGAGAGCGGCAGGGAGGCTGGTACCTTCTCATCCAACCTCGGTGTGGCTGGCGATGCAATGGAAAAGCAGAGGCGGGCAATAGAAGATTCTCCTACCTGGAGTCAGGAGTGGGCAGAAGCTGGCGTGTATATGGGCCACCCACTTTCTGCTGCCGGTGGCGGAGCTGAAATGGCTGGCTCAGCTTTCCCAGCGGCACGTGCCAGCTCTCGCTCTGCCAGAGCCAAGCCTGGCAGTGAGAGGATGAGGCTGTGCCAGCCAACAGGGGGCGTGTCACAATGGGCAGGCGAGTCACAAGCCAGTCAATGTGTGACTGCCCAGCCATGGGCTGCCCCAGCCCAGACTAGTTCTGGCCTGGCCGGGGCTTTAGAGCCTCTCCTTCCCCACCGGGGTCATGGGAGGGACCTTCCGCTCCCCACAGTCACAGACTTTAGGCCGGAAGGGACCGCTGGGCTCATCTAGTCCCAGCTACTGCAGACCCCAGGCCAGAGCCCCTCCCCGCGTCCATACAGCTGGAGCCGGGGGGCGGGGTCTCCGGATCCCCGAGTGGGAGAATCAGTTCCATCCCGGTTCCTCCTCCTTGTGACAGCGCAGAACAGGGGTTCCCGAACGCTCCCCTCCCCCAGCTCCCAGCCCACGCGGGCGGCTCTTTGTCCTTGCCCAAGCTGCTGGGCGCCTTGGCCGTAGGATGTAAAATGGCCCCATCTCTGCTTCCCCTCCCACCGTGGCAACAACACAGAAACTGCTTTCATAGCACCCACCCCCCCGCCCAACTGAGCCTCAGGCCTTGCTAGCCGCTCAGTGCCATGGCAGCCCCAGGAGATGATTGCTGCAGGAGTCTCGGCCCAGGGGGAGGCAGTGACTCCTAGAAGCAGGGAGAGCAGCAGCACCATAGATCAGGGAGGTCTGGCAATGCCAGTGGCTGGCTGGGGTCTGACAGCCCAGTCAACCAGAGCAGAGTGTCAAAGGCCAAACCCCTCTCACCACCAGTTCTGTAGCTCCCCCTTGCTTTTGGTCTGTCTTAGGCACCATCCTGGCCCTCATCCTCGTGGCATCAGAGCACTGTCCAACCTCGATTGCATTTATTCTAACCTCCCCCTGCAGGGCAGGGCCTGGCTGCTACCTCCACTGAACAGACAGGGAACTGAAGCACAGAGGGAATAAGGGATTTGCCCGAGGCCACACAGAGCATCTGTGGCAGAGCTGGGAATTGACTATGGGTCTCCTGGGTCCCAGGCTGGCACCTTCTCTTCCAACCTCCTGCCCCCTTTGTCCCTGGTTCAGTGTGAGCTGTGAGAGCTCTCTGGGGCACAGGAGCTGGCTGGTGCCCAGATGGAACTACATTGCCTATTGCACATATCTCGCTTTTCCCAAACATTGAGTCTGCTGCTACAACCATACCAGGGCCCGCCAGGATCCTTGCAGCTGGTCAGTGCTAAGTTTTGAACTGTGCTAAGTAGGGAAGACAAAATAGATCTTCCATCACTAGCGCAGCTCTGTGTTACTGGGGACTCACTGCTGGCTCAACCCAACCAGCCCTCCTCACACGGAGCCTGAAAATCCTCCAGCCCTGCTGTTCTCCTTTGTATTTCGGCAGTGCCCAGAGGGCTCAGTCCCGGATCACGGCCCTGCAGTGCTAGACATTGTACACACACAGCCCGATTCCCCCCACGCTGGGTCTCCTGAATGGCTCCTGCCCGAAGGCGGGACGGCTCTATTCCTCACCCAATGTCTCCTGCTGGCAGAGATGCTCTGAGAGACGTCTACGCTCTGGGTCTCTGGGCTTCCCGGGCTGGGAGGCAAGCGTGGCTGTCTCCGGGCGGTTCTGCTGACTCTCCAGCAGCTGCACTTCCGGTGTCCTAATGCAGCCCTAGTCCTCTCCAGTGCTCAGGGGCACTGTCCTGGCATCGGACTGTCCTGGTAAATAGAACAATGGCTCCTGGCACCCTGAGAATTCCTGTTCCCCCGGCAACCTCAGTGCCATTTCCTATGGAAGTGATGGTGTCAGCAAAGGTGATGGAGGTGGTCAGGCCTAGTGGTTGGAGCTGGACTCAGGGGGCGGGGCAGAGCATGGGTGGAGCAAGGCTGGACGAGACCAGGGCTGGAGTAGGACTAGGAACAGGGCTGGAGCAGGCTCAGCCTGTTGCCTATGTCAGGCAGGAGCGAGTTCCTGGCCCTGGAGTGATGTTGAGCGGACTGAGCTGCTGCTGTGAGACTGATATACCTGCTCTGGGAGACACAAGGCCAGTTCCTGGCTTGTGGATTAGCTGAAGCCCAGCACAGGAGGGAATCAGCACCTTACAGATGGCTCCCGGGACGCTTGGCTCCCGGCCCTCTGGGTATTGACATGCCAGGTGCAGGGGGTGAGGTGCAGCGCCAGGGAGGAGATTGGGGAGGCAGGAGCACTGAGGTGGGGCTGAGCGGGCAGGTGCTGAGGAGTTGCGGCCGGCTGGCCAGCAGAGAGGAGCAGCAGCAGCTCGGCTCTGGAGGGCCCAGCTGCAGCTCCACACAGGGCGCTGCCAGAGCCTGGCAGGCGGCTGGCTGAAGTGGCACTTTGTGATCTGGCACGGGCGGGAGCTAGCTCCCCACATCTGAACGCTCCGCAGCGCCGGTGGATTCAGATCCAAACCAGGATCTGGCTCCAAATTCACAGCTGGCCCCTTCCCCCGATCTGGAGCAGCTCGCACCGTCTGGGGGTGAAAAGAAGAACAGGAGTACTTGTGGCACCTTAGAGACTAACAAATTTATTAGAGCATAAGCTTTCGTGGACTACAGCCCACTTCTTCGGATGCATATAGAATGGAACATATAATGAGGAGATATATATACACACATACAGAGAGCATAAACAGGTGGGAGTTGTCTTACCAACTCTGAGAGGCCAATTAATTAAGAGAAAAAAAAAAAAAAACTTTTGAAGTTATAATCAAGCTAGCCGAGTACAGACAGTTTGATAAGAAGTGTGAGAGTACTTACAAGGGGAGATAGAGTCAACGTTTGTAATGGCTCAGCCATTCCCAGTCCTTATTCAAACCGGAGTTGATTGTGTCTAGTTTGCATATCAATTCTAGCTCTGCAGTCTCTCTTTGGAGTCTGTTTTTGAAGTTTTTCTGTTGTAATATAGCCACCCGCAGGTCTGTCACTGAATGACCAGACAGGTTAAAGTGTTCTCCCACTGGTTTTTGAGTATTTTGATTCCTGATGTCAGATTTGTGTCCATTAATTCTTTTGCGTAGAGCGTCTGGGCCCTACCCCAGCTGGGCCTTTCCTTAGAGGTGCTTAGAGCCCAGCCAGATGTGCCAGCCCTCAACTCTCCCTGCGCACTCAGCAGCACTGACAACCCCTAGGAGCCCTGCAAGGCCCGAAGGCCAGACCACTGCTGCAGCAACCCGTAGCACTTCTAGCCAAAGAGTCACGTCAACCTCATCCATTCGCACAACAGCGCAAGCGCAGACCGGCCTGCAGTGCCACTGGTGGTCAGGAGGAAACACCTGTGATCCTGCAACACGGTGGGGAGCTGGAGCGGGCGGGGGAAACCGAGTCACAGGTGGGGAAGGGACTGGCCCAAGGCTACCTGGCTGGTCAGCACCAAAGCTGGCAAGAGACCCCCAAATTGGCTGACTCCCACTGGGCCATGGGGCTGCCTTGCGTGGGCACAGATTATGCATACACTGCCCTGTTCTGCCTGCAGCGTGCTGGTACCCCCAAGGGGATGGCCGGGGATGGTCCTCGGCCTCCCTCTGAATTTCTGACATGGGAGAATCCCCTCTCTTAAAAGAAACGAAGAGGAGCCACTTCCTGGCGCTTCCCTGAGCTCAGCTCCACCCCAGCTCTCCCCAGGACAGGGTGGGTTGGGTGAGACCAGCACTGGGTTCTGGCCGGGAGGGGCTCTCACCTTGAAGAGCTGCACCCCGATGCAGGCCAACATGAACTGCAGCAGGGTGGTGACAATCACAATGTTGCCGATGGTCTTGATGGCCACGAACACGCACTGGACTACGTGCTAGAGAGAGAGAGAGGCCAATGCAGAGATGGGCCAGGCCTGCAGCACCACGACCTGCTGTGGGTACCGACCATGCCCCTGTGTAGGGGAAGGGGCCATCCCAGACACAGACGGGGGACACAGCACCACACCGGTGTGCAGGGGACACGGCCGTCCCAGACACGGATGGGGGACCCGGCACCACACTGGTGTGCAAGGGAAGCGGCTGTTCCAGATGCAGCCAGGGGACCTAATACAAAACCAATGGGTTACCTCCCAGCTGCCCACAGACACCTAACAAAACACCTGGGTAAGAGTGAAATCAGGTGGCCTGAGCCCTGGGACGTGCAGTCCTGGCATCCTGCTCAGATGGCCCATGATCTGGCAGGTCCTGGATTCCTGTGGCAGATCTGAGGGAGGCCGTGTCCACCCCCTATGGAGGGCCCTTGTCCCCACCTTGCTCTCACCTTCAGCCCCTTCGCTCTGTTAATGGCCCGCAGCGGCCGCAGGACTCTCAGCACCCTCAGGATTTTCACCACGGAGATGGCGCTGGACCTGGGGAGGGCGGGGGGAGACGGGGTGACTCAGCCAGCTTGGGGTCTGGCCAGACAAATCAGCTCCTCACACGCCGTCAGGAGCCAAACCGGCCTGCAGCGATGCATCGGGGGAGAGCCAACACCTGTGCCCCTCCAACATGGGCAGGGGAGCTGTACCTGCCAGGGACAGGAGGGGGCAGACTGGGGGGACAGGCAGGCGAGGAGGGGGCATGCTGGAGGGGGCAGGTTGGGGGACATGCTTGGAGGGCAGGCCGGGGGGTGCAGAGCAGCAGGGGCGGAGGGGGCAGTCTGGAGGGAATGCTTGGGGGGGCAGGCTGGGAGGTGCGGAGCGGGAAGGGGCGTGCTGGGGGGGGCCGGCTGGCGGTGTGCTCCAGGGGGCAGGCTGGGGGGTGCGGAGCGGGAGGGGGCACGCTGGGGGGCAGGCTGGCAGTGTGCTGCAGGGACAGGCCGGGGGGTGCGGAGCGACAGGGACAGGAGGGGGCAGTCTGGGGGGCATGCTTGGGGGGCAGGCTGGGGGGTGCAGAGCGGGAGGGGGCGCGCTGGGAGGGCCTGCTGGTGGTGTGCTGCAGGGGGCAGGCTGGGGGGTGCGGAGCGGGAGGGGGCGCGCTGGGGGGCAGGCTGGCAGTGTGCTGCAGGGACAGGCCGGGGGGTGCGGAGCGACAGGGACAGGAGGGGGCAGTCTGGGGGGCATGCTTGGGGGGCAGGCTGGGGGGTGCAGAGCGGGAGGGGGCGCGCTGGGAGGGCCTGCTGGTGGTGTGCTGCAGGGGGCAGGCTGGGGGGTGCAGAGCGGGAGGGGGCGCGCTGGGGGGCAGGCTGGCAGTGTGCTGCAGGGACAGGCCGGGGGGTGCGGAGCGACAGGGACAGGAGGGGGCAGTCTGGGGGGCATGCTTGGGGGGCAGGCTGGGGGGTGCATAGCGGGAGGGGGCGCGCTGGGAGGGCCTGCTGGTGGTGTGCTGCAGGGGGCAGGCTGGGGGGTGCAGAACGGGAGGGGGCGCGCTGGGGGGCAGGCTGGCAGTGTGCTGCAGGGACAGGCCGGGGGGTGCGGAGCGACAGGGACAGGAGGGGGCAGTCTGGGGGGCATGCTTGGGGGGCAGGCTGGGGGGTGCAGAGCGGGAGGGGGCGCGCTGGGAGGGCCTGCTGGTGGTGTGCTGCAGGGGGCAGGCTGGGGGGTGCAGAGCGGGAGGGGGCGTGCTGGGGGACAGGCTGGCGGTGTGCTGCAGGGGGCAGGCCAGGGGGTGCGGAGCGGCAGGGCCAGAAGGACAGGCCGGGAGCATGCTCTGGCGGGGCCAGGCTGTCATGTGTTCTAGGAGGGGATTGCAATCCAGTTTGACAGAGCTCCCCAAAGGCAGCACTTCCAGGCGCTTCCCACCGTGGGAGCCAGCGAGCCTCAGCCCCACCCCACAGGAGTCTCTCCAGGGAGTTCATTCTCCACAGCCCATTCTTGGCCCAGCTGCCAATTGTGATGGTGCTTTTCTCACGCAGACACCTGTGGCCTAGGAACTGGGCTGACAGCCACTAAACAAATGCTTCCCTGGGCGCCCAACCGGCCACAGTAGAGCACGGCCCGCAGGGCCTTCTCTGACTGGTCCGTCTAGGGTGGGACTCAGGAGCAGAGCTGGTCAAAACTCGGCATTTCTGTTTCGGGGGAAATTTCGACACATCGTCATTTGGTTTTGGTCCTGATTGGAACAAAAAAAATATTTTCAAAATATCCCATGAAATGGAAGTTTTGAAAAATGTTGGTTCTGGAACACTTTGAAATTTTGTTTTATTTTATTTTATTTTATTTCTTTTTGTTTGTTTGTTTAATATTTTTATTTTTCTATTATTTAATGACATGTCTGTGGCATACACTACTACTACTGGTGTCGTAAAATGACAATCATTTAATGATTCTATTGATTTTATTTTAAATATTTAATAACGGGTGCTTCAGTCTAGCAGAGAAAGGCATAATATAGTCCCATGGCTGGAAGTTGAAACTAGACAAATTCAGACTGGAAAGAAGGTGTAAATTGTTTACAGTGAGGGTAATTAATCATAGGAGCAATTTACCCAGGGACGTGGTGGAGACTCCAGCACTGACAATTTTTAAATCAAGAGGGGATGTTTTTCTAAAGGCATTCTCTACGTTCTATGGTCTGTGTCACATAGTAGGTCAAACCAGGTGATCGTAGTGGTGCCTTCTAGCCTTGGAATGGATTAATCTGTGCATTTTAAAAACAGTTAAGGGCAGCTGCTACTTAGCACTGATTGAAACATCTTCTCTTCTAGGTCAAAACGTCTGTGATTTGCCTTGTAACTCCAGTGTCAAACTATTTCATTACAACACAAACAGGAGACATTTTGATCTAAAAGAAAAGCGAAGCTGTTTCAATCCATGCTAAGTGGCAGCTGCCCTTAAAGAGTTTTAAAATAAACTATATTAAAATAATATTTCTGCTAGGGCTGTCAAGCGATTAAAAAAATTAATATTGATTAATCTTGCTGTTAAACAATAATAGAATACCATTTCTTTAAATATTTTTGGGTGTTTTCTACATTTTCAAATATATTGATTTCAATTACAACACAGAATACAAAGTGCACACTGCTCACTTTATATTTATTTTTGATTACAAATACTTGCACTGTAAAAAACAAATGAAATAGTATTTTTCAATTCACCCAATACAAGTACTGTAGTGCAATCTCTTTATCATGAAAGTTGAACTTAAAAATGTAGAATTATGTACAAAAAATAACTGCATTCAAAAATAAAACAATGTAAAACTTTAGAGCCTACAAGTCCACTCAGTCCTATTTCTTGTTCAGCCAATCACTCAGACAAACAAGTTTGTTTACATTTGCAGGAGCTAATGCTGCCCGCTTCTTATTTACAATCTCACCTGAAAGTGAGAACAGGTGTTCTCATGGCACTGTTGTAGCCGGCATCACTAGTTATTTACATGCCAGATGCGCTAAAGATTCGTATGTCCCTTCATGCTTCATCCACCATTCCAGAGGACATGCGTCCATGCTGACGATGGGTTCTGACTGATAACAATCCAAAGCAGAGTGGACCGCCGCATGTTCATTTTCATAATCTGAGTCAGATGCCACTAGCAGAAGGTTGATTTTCTTTTTTGGTGGTTCGGGTTCTGTAGTTTTTGCATCAGAATATTGCACTTTTAAGACTTCCGAAAGCATGTTCCACACCTTGTCCCTCTCAGATTTTGGAAGGCACTTCAGATTCTTAAACCTCGAGTTGAGTGCTGTAGCTATCTTTCGAAATCTCATATGGTACCTTCTTTGCGTTTTGTGAAATCTGCAGCAAAAGTGTTCTTAAAATGAACAACATGTGCTGGGTCATCATCTGAGACTGCTATAACATGATATATGGCAGAATGCGGGTAAAACAGAGCCAGAGACATACAGTTCTCCCCCAAGGAGTTCAGTCACAAATTTTATTAATGCATTATTTTTTTAACAAGCGTCATCAGCATGGAAGCCTGTCCTCTGGAATGGTGGCCGAAGCATGAAGGGGCATACGAATATTTAGCATAGCTGGCATGTAAATACTTTGTAATGCCAGCTACAAAAGTGCCATGTGAACGCCGGTTCTCACTTTCTGGTGACATTGTAAATAAGAAGCAGGCAGCAGTATCTCCTGTCAATGTAAACAAACTTTAGAGACTGGGAACGTTTGGGTCATTACACTAATTGAATTTTTTTCCCCATGTTAAGTTCTCCTCACACCTTCTATGGGTCATCTCAATTATCACTTCAAAGGGTTTTTTTCTTCTGCTGCTGATAGCTCATCTCAATCGATTGGCCTCTTACAGTTGGTATGCGTTCTTCCACCTTTTCACCTTCTCTGTATGTATAAATATCTTCTGTCTGTGTGTTCCATTCTATGCATCCGAAGAAGCTTATGCTGAAATAAATTTGTTAGTCTCTAAGGTGCCACAAGTACTCCTGTTCTTTTTGCAGATACAGACTAACACGGCTGCTACTTTGAAACCTTTTTTGCCTGAGTGATTGGCTGAACAAGAAGTAGGATTGAGTGGACTTGTAGGCTCTAAAGCAGGGGTTCTCAAACTGGGGTTTGGGACCTCTCAGGGGGTCACAAGGTTATTACATGGGGGGTTGAGAGCTGTCAACCTCTCCCAAACCCCGCTTTGCCTCCAGCATTTAGAATGGTGTTAAATATATAAAAAAGTGTTCTTAATTTATAATGGGGGTCGCACTCAGGAGCTTCCTATGCGAAAGGGGTCACCAGTAAAAAAGGTTTGAGAGCCACTACTCTAAAGCAAGGGTGGCCAACCTGAGCCTGAGAAGGAGCCAGAATTTACCAATGTACATTGCCAAAGAGCCACAGTAATATGTCAGCAGCCCCCCATCAGCTCCCCGCCATCCCCTGCCCACCAGCAGCCCCGCCGATCAGCACCTCCCCCTCCCTCCCCACACCTCCCAGTCAGCTGTTTTGTGGTGTGCAGGAGGCTCTGGGGTGGGGGAGGAATGAGGACACGGCAGGCTCAGGGAAGGAGTGGAGTGGGGGCAGGGCCTGTGGCAGAGCCAGGGGTTGAGCAGTGAGCACATCCCCCCCGGCACATTGGAAAGTTGGCGCCTGTAGCTCCAGCCCCAGAGTCGGTGCCTATACAAGGAGCCGCATGTTAACTTCTGAAGAGCTGCATGTGGCTCCGGAGCCACAGGCTGGCCACCCCTGCTCTAAAGTTTTGCATTGTTTTGTTTTTGAATGCAATTATGGAACCAAAAAAATCTACATTTGTAAGTTGCATTTTCACAGTAAAGAGATTGCACTCCAGTACTTGTATGAGGTGAACTGAAAAATACTATTTCTTTTATTTATCATTTTTACAGTGCAAATATCTGTAATCAAAAATAATATAAAGTGAGCACTGTACACTTTGTATTCTGTGTTGTCATTGAAATCAATATATTTGAAAATGTAGAAAAACATCCACAAATATTTAACAAATTTCAAGTGGCATTCTATCGATTAACAGTGCGATTAAAACTGCGACTAATCGTGATTTTTTATTTAATCGCATGAGTTAACTGCGATTAATTGACAGCCCTAATTTCTATTATATTATGACATGTCACAGTAATAGGGCATATTATGGGTGTACATTAATGGCAGTTGGTAGTTCGTATTGATGGAAACCTAGTGCAGTGTTACTCCTGCCGTGGTATGAAATAATGTAAACATGAAAAAAGAAAGGACATCAAATTCTAAACAACATTTTGAACATTTCCAAACGTGTTTTTTTTTTTGGCAGGAATTTTTGTCAGAATCAACACAATTTCATGACAAATTTCAGTTTTGGAGAAACTAACGAAAAACGTTTGAGGCAAATGTTCTGACTCGCTGTACGGAGGAGGCCGCCCTAGTGGTGACAGTAAGTGGCACAGGCTGGCCAGCGAACCCCCAGTGCTGTCTGTGTGCAGCAGCAGCCTCAATCAAAGATTCCCCATTCACTGCAGCCACTGCTGACGCCTGCCTCTGCTCTGCCCCGATCAGCGGCTCCCCTCACCGCTGGCATCACCCCATTATGCACTGGCTCCAGAAAGATGGGGTGTGACTCACCTTCAGGACTATTTCAACTGTGAACACGGAGGTGAAGCCGATGTCAAAATATCCCAGAACCTGAAGATAAAAATCAGGGAGAGGTTTTGGTAACTCGGGAGACCAGATGTTATTTGAACGGCCTACAACCAGGAGCTTTGGCAGACAGACGGCACACTGCCCCGCTGAATGGAAACTGCACACCTGGTGCTAATAATAAATACCACAATAATACATACATGCTTTGCACTGTGACTGCTTCTTTCGCGCCAGCATCTTTACGACACTAATGAATTAAGCCTCCCAGTCCCCACAGCAGTCAGAAAAGGATTATCCTTAGCAGAGCACAGCAGTCCAAGGGTTAGAGCCCAGGAGCCAGGATTCCTAGCTACTGTTCCCATCTTTGGGAGGGGAGAGTGTTCATAGAATCATAGAAGATTAGGGTTGGAAGGGACCTCAGGAGGTCATCAAATCCAACCCCCTGCTCAGAGCAGGAACAACCCCAACTAAATCATCCCAGACAGGGCTTTGTCAAGACGGAACTTAAAAACCACTAAGGATGGAGATTCCACCACCTCCCTAGGTAACCCATTCCAGTGCTTCACCACCCTCCTAGTGAAATCGTTTTTCCTAATATCCAACCTAGACCTCCCTCACTGCAACTTGAGACCATTACTCCTTGTTCTGTCATCTGCCATCACTGAGAACAGCCGAGCTTCATCCTCTTTGGAACCCCTGTTTAGGTAGTTGAAGGCTGCTATCAAATCCCCCCTCACTCTTCTCTTCTGCAGACTAAATAAGCCCAGTTTCCTCAGCCTCTCCTCATAAGTCATGTACCCCAGCTCCCTGATCATTTTCGTTGCCCTCCGTTGGACTCTCTCCAATATGTCCACATCCTTTCTGTAGTGGGGGGCTGAAAACTGGATGCAATACTCTAGATGTGACCTCATCAATGCCGAATAGAGGGGAATAATCACTTCCCTTGATCTGCTGGCATTGCTCCTACGAATGCAGCCCAATATGCTGTTAGCCTTCTTGGCAACAAGGGCACACTACTGATTCATATCCAGCTTCTCGTCCATTGTAACCCCTAGGTCCTTTTCTGCAGAACTGCTGCCTAACCCCTCGATCCCTAGTCTGTAGCAGTGCATGGGATTCTTCCGTCCTAAGTGCAGGACTCTGCACTTGTCTTTGTTGAACCTCATCAGATTTCTTTTGGCCCAATCCATCTAGGTCACTCTGGACCCTATACCTACCCTCCAGCGTATCTACCTCTCCCCTCCCCTCCAGTTTAGTGTCATCTGGGAACTTGCTGAGGGTGCAGTCCATCCCATCATCCAGATCATTAATGAAGATATTGAACAAAACTGGCTGTAGGACTGACCCCTGGGGCACTCCACTTGATACTGGCTACCAACTAGACATGGAGCCATTGATCACTATCCATTGAGCCCGACGATCTAGCCAGCTTTCTATCCACCTTATAGTCCATTCATCCAGCCCATACTTCTTTAACGTGCCGGTAAGAATACTGTGGGAGACTGTATCAAAAGCTTTGCTAAAGTCAAGCTATATCACATCCACCGCTTTCCCCATATCCACAGAGCCAGTTATCTCCTCATAGAAGGCAATTAGGTTAGTCAGGCATGACTTGCCCTTGGTGAATCCATACTGACTGTTCCTGATCACTTTCCTCTCCTCTAAGTGCTTCAAAATGGATTCCTTGAGGACCTGCTCCATGATTTTTCCAGGAACTGAGGTGAGACTGTAGTTCCCCGGATCATCCTCCTTCCCTTTTTTTAAAGATGGGCTCTATATTTGCCTTTTTCCAATCTTCCAGGATCTCCCCCGATCGCCACAGTTTTTTAAAGATAATGGCCAATGGCTCTGCAATCACATCAGCCAACTTCCTCAGCACCCTCGGATGCATTAGATCTGGACTCATGGACTTGTGCACGTCCAGCTTTTCTAAATAATCCTTAACCTGTTTTTTCACCACTGAGGGCTGCTCACCTCCTCCCCATACCGTGCTGCCCAATGCAGCAGTCTGGGAGCTGATCTTGTCTGTGAAGACTGAGGCAAAAAAAGCATTGAGTACTTCAGCTTTTTCCACATCCTCTGTCACTAGGTTGCCTCCCCCATTCAGTAAGGGTCCCACACTTTTCCTGACCACCTTCTTGTTGCTAACGTATCTGTAGAAACCCTTCTTGTTCCCCTTCACGTCCCTTGCTAGCTGAAACTCCAATTGTGCTTTGGCCTTCCTGATTACACCGCTGCATGCTCGAGCAATATTTTTATACTCCTCACTAGTCATCTGTCCGAGTTTCCACTTCTTGTAAGTTTCCTTTTTGTGTTTAAGCTCACCAAAGATTTCTCTGTTAAGCCAAGCTGGTCGCCTGCCATATTTGCTATTCTTTCTGCACATCGGGACGGTTTGTTCCTGTGCCCTCAATAAGGTTTCTTTAAAATACAGCCAGATCTCCTGGACTCCTTGCCCGCTCATATTAGCCTCCCAGGGGATCCTGCCCATCAGCTCCCTGAGGGAGTCAAAGTCTGCTTTTCTGAAGTCCAGCGTCCGTATTCTGCTGCTCTCCTTTTTTCCTTTTGTCAGGATCCTGAACTCAACCATCTCATGGTCACTGCCTCCCAGGTTCCCATCCACTTTTGCTTCCCCTACTAATTCTTCCCTGTTTGTGAGCAGCAGGTCAAGAGGAGCTCTGCCCCTAGTAGGTTCCTCCAGTACTTGCACCAGGAAGTTGTCCCCAACACCCTATAAAAACTTCCTGGATTGTCTGTGCACCGCTGTATTGTCCTCCCAGCAGATGCCAGGGTGATTGAAGTCCCCATGAGAACCAGGGAAACTTGTGATCTGGAAACTTCCATTAGTTGTCCGAAGAAAGCTTGGTCTGGTGGTCTATAGCAGACGCCCACCACGACATCACCCTTGTTGCTCTCGCCTCTAAACTTAAGCCTGTTGAGAGTCTTTGGGTTTTCTCCATTTTCGTACTGGAGCTCTGAGCAATCCTACTGCTCTCTTACATACAGTGCAACGCCTCCGCCTTTTCTCCCCAGTCTGTCCTTCCTGAACAGTTTATACCCATCCATGACAGTGCTCCAGTCACATGAGTTACCCCACCAAGTCTCTATTACCAGCAGAGATCGGCTGTGAGGGGCGGGGGGAGAGGATTAGGGTCTGGGCTTGGCTGTCTGTGCTGTCTGAGATCTCCTAGGAGGCTGGCTGGCAAACCAAAGATGTTCTGGGCTTTTCAAGGCAGCAGGGGAGGAGTTGAATCCAATTCCAGCTCCACTTACTGCCATTCTGGTGCAGGTGGCGGAATGAGAATTGGCCAACTGCTATGTTAAAAGGACCCTGCCACCGGGTGCCCCCAGGGCAGAAAAGATGACTTGGGATTGTGTGGGAGATGCCAGGCCAGGATCTTGGTCTTTGTACTCATTGTAGATGTTGGCATCTAGCATTTGTTTGGTTTGTTATAGGGGGAAAAAATGGAAACAGTTGAATAAATAATTTTTTGAAGACACCAGACCAGTATGAACATGGACACCAGTGATGATCCCAGGATTTTTAAACTGGGAGCAGTGGTGGAAACTGGCTTCTGAGTGGGTGATAACCCTTAGAGGATCCTAGCACTGGCATGTGTGGGCAAAAGCCTCTTTCTGCGCGGATTCTCGTAACCCTGGCCAAGGGGCAGCAGGCTGGGATCCCTGCTTCAGAGCCGGCTCTGGTGCGTTACCAATGGAAAGCACCTCTACCTGGGGAGGGCTGTGGAAGTGCAGGGTGGGTGCTGACGAGAGCCCAAGGAGATGACCATGGTGGGAGGCCCTAGTGACCAAGGGATGCGGCCCTGCAGTGGCCACAAGCGAGAGCTGAAACCTGCAGGCAGGCTGCCCATGTTGCAAATCCTCCAGTTGGGGAGCATCCCAAAGCCCCTAGCTGGCCCCTGGGCCATGACATGGGGCAACATCTGCCGCCTCTTTAATTGTCACTAGAACTCCGGTGGGTCTCGCCGTCCGTAGGAATGCCTGACTGTTGTGAATCCCGCTATGCTTTGGGGCTCAGTGAAATCTTGTGGCAGTGAGTTCCACAGGCTGTGTCCGTCCACAGGCCATGTGTGTGTGTGTATGAAAAATATGTATTTCCATCTCTTTGAAACATGCTGCTTTTTCATCTTATTGACTGTCCCCTGGTCCTTCCACTAGGAGAGGGGCTGAATAGCAGGGGCTGACCAGCCTTCTGTGCCCCATTTGTTGTTATGGACATTGGCCTCACATCCCCTCTCTACGCTCACCAGCCCCAGTCCCTCAGATGAGCGGCTCTTGTGGCCTGTCTCTGAACCCCATCTCCCTCCGCTCTGCCCCCTTGAAGATGGGCTGACCAGACCTGGGCCCATGGCTCTAGGGCCCAGAGCTGCATTGTGACCCTCACTGCTAGACTGGCTGAGGGCTATCTCTGCAGCCCTGCTCCCTACACGGAAGGGAATTCAGTGCAGCCGCAGCTAATCTGCTGCTGATCTGCCGCCCCCCCTGCCTCCTCCATTTGGGGTCCCTAGTGGGCTTAGTGTCCTGCTGCTTTGATCCCCGTTTGGCTCTCCGGTGTGGGGAAGGTGCAGAATCCTGTGGGAAGGAAGCTTTCCCGCGGTAATTAGCTGATCATTTACTCAAATTACAAGTAGAATTAGCTGCTCAGGGAGCTGCTGGGGAGGTGGCAGCTGCCTTAGATGGGAATCTGAATCGGGGGGGGGGGGGGTTGCGTCAGGTGGGTCTCTGGGAGCTGGGGCAGGTGGGACGTCGCATCTGCGCTTGGAGAAGTTCACGGCAGCTCGGTTTATCCCCCAGGTGCAGGGGATGGAGCAGGGTGCTCGGGAATTGTCGGGCTGGCCCTGGTCGCACACGCTCCATTGCCGGTCCGTATTCTAAACCCTGGGGAATGGTTTGCGGGCTGTGGGGGGAGATAGATGGGGAAACTCCCCAGCCCTTAAGGGAAGAGAACAACGAATGGCTTTTTGTACCCTCATGGGTGTAACTGACTTCAGGCTAACCCCAGGAGTGTCTCTAACCCTCGGGTTTCAAGTCCTTCGGTACCTGGAGCCAGGGGTTCATATTACACCCTCTCCCGCCTCCTACAGCCAGCCTGGATCCAGCACGTTCCTAGTATTATCCTAGTATTAACCCTTGACAGAGTGCACCTTGGGGTGGGGCTCTCATGGCCCTTCCTGGGGTGGGAGTGTGTCTTGAAGGCCACATGGCTGGCACGGAGGGTCTTCCAGAGGCAGGAGTAAAAGCCCCTGTTCAATGGGGCCTGCATCTAAATAGGGATGGGTGGCCCAGAGGTTAAGGTGCTTACCTGGCACTTAGAAGAACTGCATTCAATTCCCTGCTCTGCCACAGACTCTGTGTGTGACCTTGGGCAAGTCACGTGGCCTCTCGATGGCTTTGTTCCCTGTCCGTACCATGGGGGTGAGGGTAAATACATTTCGTGAGGCATACAATGATGGAGGGGGGGCATATAAATACCTTAGATGATCCAATAGCCTTTTTAGTGCTACCTAAAATAGTCTTCAGCATCCTGATCCAAGCCGGACCCAAGACTCCTTCAGTCTTGTGAGCAACCCATTTGCTGCATCTGAAGAAGAATCAGTGTCTTGTGATTTGGGATCCGAGCCGGACCAGAACAGTGGGCGCTGGGTCGGCTCTCTGAACCGGTGGGAAGGGGTCGTCCCTGATCTGATGGGCCTCTTTGGTCTGGTTCCCTGTCAGTGGGGTTTATGTGGCCTCCTGCCCTTGGCCAGGTTAGATACAAAGTCCTAACGGGCTGACGTCCGTTGTCACCGCAGCCTTAGGAAGTCAGGCAGTCCTGCTGCGGCTCTGGGCAGTGCCCTCTCAGGATGGGGTGAGTGAGGCTGAAAACAGGGGGGTGCCTGCAGCCTGGCAGGGCCAGCGCTAATGTAGGCTGAAAAAGTGTGTGTTATTGGCTCTGGAAATGAATGTGACGTCCCATCTGGTCTGCCCCCTCCAGATCCACTGTGAGCCTCTCGGGTTCTGCCCTCCCAGGCCTGGGGGAGCTGCAGCCAGGCTCCCTGTGTTGGGGGGCACACCCCATTACTCACAGGATGGGAGCGGGGAGGTGAGAATAGAGCCAGCCCGAGCTGCGTCTGTAGCACCCCTGACTGGCTACTCTTCCCCAGGGGGTGTGATTCCCCCTAGGCAGGCTGAACTGTAGCCCCTCAGCGACTGGCTCGAGCTGTGGTCCCAGGTTCTCAGCCCGGCGTGGTGTGAGCCCTGCGCATGGCAGAACGGGAGTTCCTCCCACCCCTACCCCCATCTTCCTCCTGGGGCAGAGAGGAGGGGACGTGCTGTGATGCTCTTCACACTACAAAACCACTGGGGATGGGGGTGCAGATGGGGGAGGGGGAGGTGACATGGGCTGGGGAGGGGGATGAGGAGACCGAGCTGGACAGGCTGGAAGGAAAATGCGGAAAACTCAGTAAAAGCTCCTTGGAAAAGGTAACTGTTCCAGCCAATGGCAGGGGCCCCAGGGCCTGGGATCCCACCTGCAGAGATGGGGGATGAATGGGAGGTCACTGCCCCTCCTGGCCTAGCGTTGGCTCCAGCGGGGGAAGTGAACCCCGATGCTCTCAACCGCCCTGCAGGGCTAGGGGCTTCTGACTATTTCATCTTGCAAGCAGCTGCAATCCCACTCATCCCTGCCCCTCCCACCCCACTGCTGGCTCAGACCTCTTTGAATCTGGGTTGGCCGGTGCATCCCCCGCTGCCACAACCTGCCCTGGGCTGCCCCAGCCCCCAGGAAGGCCAAAGCAGCCAGTGTCTTGGCGGGGGGCTGGGGGTTATGAGGATGGGGCCCAGGCACGCACATGAGATAGGGCAGAGGGAGATAAACAGGCGTGATCGGGGTGAATGGCTGCAGGAGATTCAGGGAGAAGGGCGGGGGCTCTGCAGGAGATAGCAGTGCCCTCTCTCTGCAGCTGTCCGGTCTCCTGCTCAGGACTGTGGGCCCAGGGGGTTGGGTGTGGTGGCTGCAGGTTTGCAGGGAGCTCAGTAGTGTGAAGGATCAGCTGGGCCAGCTTCTCTCTAGGCAGGATTCAGGCCTGGGATGGGCACAGGGGAAACGAGCTGTGATATCTCTGCATTGTCCCAGGGGGTCTCTGGCCACTGTGCGCCCTGCCAGCTGGCTTCTTTTCAGGAGAGTTGCTGGACAGGAGGCGGCAGGTCAGAAACGCCCAGAGCTAGAACAAGAGTGGGGCTGTGGGTCGGCGCTGAGTGGAGGAGGAGCGTTAGCCAAGGCTTTGCTCTGCTCCAGCCACGGTTGTTTGGCTTTGCATTTTCATGAGCAATAAAGTTCATCCAGTGTCTATTCCCCTAACTCCAAACCACTGTAAAGAGACCGGAGCTCCAGTTCCCTGGGGGCTGGAACCACTGCAATCTCCACCTTAGGAGGTAGCAAATCTTTGCGTGGCTGAGGCTGGAGTCTGGAGTGGTGTGACCTTGTAGAGCAGAAACGTCAAGAAACCGCAGATCCCATGGGGGCCTGAAGAGCGAGTGTTCGGGGGTCTGGCCATGTGCAGCTGCAGCCTCCCCTTTTAGGTACATGGATATAGCAAGGGGAGACCGGTCCTGGTAGCGAAGCTGCAGGGGAGTCTGATGGGAATTGTTGCCTGATGCCATCTGACCCAGACTAGACAGGGACAACTAGACCAGTCAGTTTCTCTTTCGTAGCTAGTCAGTTTCACTTCCGGGTTCCCATGCCCTAGCAGAACGCTGTGGTGTGTTTAGTGTCCATTGCTGCAGAGAAGCGGTTCAAATCAGCCGCTTAAAACAGTCATAAGAACTCCCCAGGGCGGGTACAGCGTCGAGTCACCCACCCTTTCCGCTGCCGGCTAGGAGGGAGTCAGGTGACTCATTCCGGTGCAGTGCAATGATGGTGGAAGGATAAAGAGCAATTGACTTGCTCAGTAAAACGTCACTTGTCATAGATGTATGGCTGAGCTGGAGTTTTACAAAGCTGGCTTCTATCAGCCACATTGAGCTACGTATTTCACGTCAGTTAGAAAAAATCTCTCGTTGGTATTGGGTTTTGCTAAACCTACATTTTGGGGCTAAAATACCTGACAGTGCCCCCTTTGATTTAAACAAGATAGAATATTCCATGGTCTGGGAGCCTCTTCCCAGGAGTGACAGGCGTCCTTCGCTGGCTGTGCGATGCATACATTCAAAAGTGATTTAGGGGCTCATTGAAAGTCAGTGGGATTTAGGCATCTAAGTCCCTTTGGTGCTTTTGAAAATGTTACCCACTGTATCTAGCCCATGTAGCAATGCCTCCAAGTTCTCTAGACTCGCTCTTTCCTGGTGCATTTACAGCATAAAGTGGGACAGGTGCTGTTTGCAATGCTCCGTCTCCGCACTATGAATATCCCCCGCCCCATCTCTGTAGCCAACACCTCCAGCTCCAAAGCACAGACTGTTACCCCGATGCTTCCGAAGTAACTTCAGTAACTGACAGCAGTAGTAGACTCTTATCCTCTATGAGGACCAACCAGTAGAGGGGACAAAACACACTTCGCTATTCCTATTTGGTGCCTTTCAGCCTTGCACAAGAAGAACCAGGTAATTTCCATTTGAATAACCTTAATTTTATACTAAGGACAAAAGAGAGCTCTGCATATGAGAGAGGTGTGTGTTATCCTCCTCCTTTTCCTGGGCTTGGATCTCGCCTGGAAAAGGAGCTCCCCCCCCCCGCCCCCCCACGGAGACCAGTGCTATTCCATGGGCTGCACCCTGCAAGGTGGAAAACGGAGATCAGGGGAGATTTTAAGGCTACAGGACTGGGCTGTGGCAGTTCTGACAGTGTCGTCCTGGTGGTTAGGAATGTTAATTATGGTCAAGCAGGATAATTTGGTGGAGGTTGCGGGAGAAAATGACAGAAGGCAAAACTCTAATCCCTTTAGTGGTGTTTGTGTAACTGTCTGCAGAGGGCAGATCCAACCTGTCAAATTCACACATACACGCAGTATGTGAGACTCTACATCTCTGCTTGATGCAATGAGGGAATCCCTCTGTGAGTCTGTGTGTGTGTGTGTATGAGAGAGAGAGAGAGAGAGAGAGAAAGAGAGAGAGAATGTGTGTGTTCTGTTTGAGTATGTGGTGTGAATGTGTTGTGTATGTGTTGAGTATTTGAACGTACGTGAACGGTGTATATATGAGTGTCTGTGCATGTAAGAGTGTGTATGTGTATATGAGTGTTATGTGAAGAACTTATATGTAGGTGAGAATGTGTCCTGCATGTGGGATTGTGTATTTGTGTGCTAGTGCATTAATGAGAGAGACAGATGGCCCGATCCTCATCTGATGTAAATTGGAGTAACTCTATGGATAGCAATAGAGCTATGCTGATTTGCACTAGCTCAGGAGCTGGCCCAGTCCAAGTATATCTTCACTATGTACAACAGTGTGTGAGTGAGAGAGAGAACATGCTCTGGGTGTGTGAATGGGCGTCTGCAATTTTTATCATCCGTGTGGTGAATATCAGAACATTTATTAACCAGAGACTCTCTGTGATCTCCCCTCCACTTCCCTCTTAGCCAAAATTGGCAAAAGCCTCTTGAATCTAAAGTAAAGACATTACAAATGCATGCTAAATGGCAGAGGGAGGGAGAGAGAGACCTAGAAATCAATTTCCATTAGGAGGCTGTCTGCAAGAGATGGAGAATTAAACACTAATTCACTTTTGCCATGGGTCATTACCTGAATTACGTGGTCTGAAGCAAGGTTGATGTCTCTTGGGAGAGTGTAATATTTCCATTATAACACAGACCCAGTCAGATCCTTTAATTTTATTGTGCTCAGAAGGAGCAGAAGAAAATTACTGTTTTGTGAAGGGTGGGGAGAAACCCAGATTCTTAGAGTACGTCTACACTGCAATAAAAAACCCGTCGCACTGAGTCTCAAAGACCAGGTCACATGACTCAGGTTTATGAGGCTCAGGCTGCGAGGCTAAAAATAGCTGTGTAGATGTTCAGGCTCGTGCTGGAGTCTGGGTTTTGAAACCCTCCCCACTCTCAGGGACTCAGAGCCTGGGCTCCAGCCTGAGACCAAATGTCTACATTACAATTTGATAGCCCCGCAGCCAAGCCCCGTGAATCTGAGTTAGCAGAACTGGGCCAGTGGCGGCCGCACTGCAGGTCTTTTATCGCAGTGTAGTCATTCCCTTAGCTGCTGTAAATCAGCGTAGCTCCATTGAAGGGTTGTGTTTCCATAAGGTAATTATCACTGTAAAATAAGAGATGCAACACATGCACTAATTGAACAATAGCCACGTGCATCTCAATTTTGGAGCCCACCCCTCTGAAGACCTTGCAAATTGAAAAGCCCATCATTCAGCAATGCTGCTAGTGTGCATGACAGAACAGTTTCTAGTGCGATCAGACAGTTGGCTGCTGATGTTCCACTGGAGTAGTAGTAATGCAGAGCACTGACTCATGTTTCCTTCATGACTACACTGGAAGGTAACCTGCCAACAATTTTTAGCTGTCAGTATTTCCTTCCCATGGACAGGGTGCAAAAAGATCACTGTTCAGAGTAATCTGCTGCTTGATGGATTTCTGTATAACCCAGATCATACCTAGGCCTGGTCTGTCAAATTCCTAGCCCACTTTACAGATTAGGATGCCAGAGAAATTACATATTTCATTTAAAAAATGAATGGCCCAGTTCACGCGAGTCCTGGCTTCACTGGCACAGAAGCTATAAAACCTCTATAACTGGCCATGGAGAATTTCCCTGTGTGGGCATATAGCTGGCATAATAGCCCTATGCGACTCATCCAGCAGCTCCCCATGTAGGGGGCGCTTTGGAGACATCTCTGGAGAAAAGGAGCATCCACACTCCAGCTGAGATAGCCCCTAGGATCCATAAGGACAGCCCCGGAGACTGCTTTGTCTTCACCGGCGATCAGGCCAACCCCAGAATCAGAGCAAATTTCAAGCAATTATTAGGCAATTTTTCCAGAGGGGGAATTGTGAATTTGCAAAATACAAGTGTAACGCGCCCTGCCACAATGCAGTGCTGTCTCCTTTCCTAGAGGTTTATGAGCCCATTGCTGGGTTTGTGCTAACAACGTTGGATCTTTTAGCTCAGGCAGTTCAGGCTCATGCTTTTAGACCCAGAACTCCAAGGTTCAATTCCCATCCGGGGGCATCGGGTCACGTTACACAGGTATTCACCTTGACTCTCGGATACAAAGAGTTGTGCGCATCCAATCAAAAAAGAAGACGACACCATGCGACCTATGCATCCATTCAAAATGTTCTAAATTTTAAATGCTCCCAAGAAGCCACCTGCAAATCAGCAACACAGCAAGAATTGGTCAGGGGCACTGTTCAGAGAATGATGAATAAATCTGAGAAAAACGTGATCTGCTTACGGATGATTCATGAGGAGGAAAAGCAAAATTGGTCTAATAAATAATCTGTTAAGAATTATTCTCCCAGCTCTATCACTACTGCACTGTTGCTACAGGGTACATTAGGGATCTTTACTGTGAATCATTGAGGAATGCAATATTCCCATTTCTGCTGAGAGATCAAAGTCCATTTATCTCAGTGCTCCCAGTTCCCAGGGGATCATAAGTATCAGAGATAGGAAAAAAGTATGAGGTTGGTGAATCCATTGCTGTGCATGAGAGAGGGAGCAGGTACTAGATATTACACTGACATTACACTGAATCTCAGCCAAAATGCTGGGGGTTTTCCAGGCAGGTGACAAAACTACAAGTATCAAGCAAAGAAAACTCATCCGTGACTTGAGAAGTTGTATTTATTTTATTGCTATTAAATAAAATTATGATGACAATAAAAACCAGTGCAGCATCCTTGGCTCCTGCCAGCTCTTGTTTCACTTCCCGGTAACTAACCAGAAAAGCCCACAGACTTTGACCTGTGACAGTGCCTAGATACGAATGGCTGAGGGCTGAGAAGAGCGCATTTCCAAATGTCATGCCCAGAGAGGATCTTTCCACACACCTCACTGAGTCTTTGGAACAACCAGAGAAGGGACAATTGTAAGAAAATTCTGAGCATGATTTACATGTAGCCTGGTGCTGGCTAAGAAAGAACTTTGAGAGCCAGGTCCTCAGCTGGTGTAAATCAGTGTAGCCCTACTGAAGTCAATGGAGTTGCATAGGTTTACACCAGCTGAGGATCTGGCCTCAAGAGCATAGTGAGTGCTGTGTGGATACCCGTGCACAATCAGGCGTGCTCAGTGTCACGCACCTCACTGTCAAGAGTCAGTGCTTTGATTCAAGGAACCTAGGGACAAAACAGGGCCTTTACTAGTGGAAGTCATGTTGTGATGCTAGGCATCATGCTGAACCAGTGTCATTTAGAGCTTGACTGTAACCACTTTACCCATTGCAGGCTGGGAGAATGTGGATGACAGCAGCTGCCAGTCCATTCCTCACCTCCACATTTGGCACGGATTTTGTTTCCGGAGGAAGCAGGTAGCCTCCGGTCTGCAGCAGTTTGCCTGACTCCGTGATTTCTGTCAGCGTAACTGTTCTTGGCCATTTCTCATTCAGAACAGCCCGTGGAATTCAAAGTCTCTCTGCAGGGTGGGGTCTAGTGGTTAAAACAGGGGGCACTGGAAAACCAGACTCCTGGGTTCACTTTCTGGCTCTATTATTATTTATTATTTGTATTGGTGTAGTGCTCAGGGCCCCTAGTAAACGGACCGGAACACTATTGTGCCAGGCACTGCACAATAGAACCTCAGAGTTACAAACCCCTCGGGAATGGAGGTTGTTTGCAACTCTGAAATGTTCATAACGCTGAACAAAACGTTCTGGTTGTTCTTTCAGACGTTTACAACTGAACATTGACTTAACACAGCTTTGAAACTTTACTGTGCAGAAGAAAAATGCTGCTTTTAACCATCGTAATTTAAATGAAAGAAGCACAGAAACAGTTTCCTTACCTTGTCAAATCTATTTTTAAACTTCCACTTTACTTTTTTAGTAATTTACATTTAACACAGTACTGTATTTCCTTTTTCTTCTTTTGGTCTTTGCTGCTGCCTGATTGTGTACTTCCGATTCCAAATGAGGTGTGTGGTTGAGTGGTCAGTTCGTAACTCTGGTGTTCGTAACTCTGAGGTTCTACTGTATAAACGCAGACCCTGCCCCAGGGGTCTAGGAGCATTATCTAGTGGTTATAGCAAGGGACTGTGAGTCAGAGGACCGGTTTTATTCCCATCTCTCTCATGGACTCCCTCTGTGACTTTGGGCAAATCACGTCTCTTCTCTGTGCCTCAGTTTCACCTGCTTCAAAATGGGTGCAATAAGTACCCACTTCCCAGGGGATTGCCAGGGCTAACTAATGAATGGCTGTAGGATGAAAGGCATTACAGAAGGGCAAAGTATTTAATATTTGCTAAGCAAGGAAAAAAAGAAACAGGTTTGGGTTTCTTTTCTTTATTATCATGAACGTTAACTATTTAGTTGGGATTTTATTGAGAGCATCATTTTTTCTGAACTGCTGTTTTGATTTCTATTTATTTTCTTTCCATTTGAGCCAATCAGAATGAAGAATGGACAGCATTGACCAATGAAGTCATCGTTACAATGCACACATAGTGTGAGTTCTGAACTTCGGTCTAAATATCTACTCTTCCTGCTTAACCCAGCTACCTACCTAATCTAGCTACTTAACCTAACTACCTACTTCTTCTGTTTACCCATCTCCTCTGTCTACCTGCGTGTGTACATACGTAGTCCAGCACCCGCCTACCCAAACTGTCTACTGAACCTAGCTACCTACTTAATCTGTTTAACCTAATTTAATCTAGCTACCTAGCTACTCTATCTACATGCCTATTTACACAACCCCAACTAATCCCTGCCTACCTATCCACTTAATCTATCTACCTACTTAATCTACTTCCCTGCCTATTGTTATACCTAATTATCTATTTACTTCCCTAGTTAATACTATTTACCTACCTGCTCTGTCTACATACGCTATCTAGCTAATCTACCTATCTAATCTATTCTAGGCATTTATAATGTGCCCACCACTGTAGCACCTAGGCAGCAATATCTGTATGTGCCAATCTGTGTTATACCTGAAGCACTGTGTACTTTCTCCCTGCTGCTCCATGCCGAGCGGGAAACAGTTTTCACTGTCCAGCATGCACCAGCCTGAGATCATTTCTCTGTGCTAATGAGCGTTAAGCTTCAGTTTTTTCTTTCACACGGCACATCTCACCCAAAGATCCCATCTCTCACTGGAAATGGCTCTGAGCAGCAGTAGTTCAGATCTGGATCTGAACAGCCTCCAAACTCAGGGCAGCTCAGATCTAGAGGTTTAGTTTGGCCCATGATAGACTAAGGAACCAGTCACGATGCCCAGATCTGGGTTCAGACTTGCCCAGCATTCATGATTCTTGGATCTTGAATTCTGGCCCAAGCCAGTGTCTGTTTAAATTATCAAGAAAGAATCTTTAAAATGATGTGGCCTTTTATTTCTGTTGGTAACTTAATTAGGAGCAAGAGAAGAAGCCCAAGCTAGTGTTAGAAGCAGGAGGCAGGATAGATTATAGAGACAGCTGACTTTTTTATTAGGGCCATTTATCTTTTGTAAAATTTAACCTTCCCCTGAACAAAGAAAGCGAGTGGTGGCAGGGTAGCATGTGTATATTAAACCTGTCAGCTAAGTCAGTCATTCAGAATGAGATTGCCTGATCAGGAATACATTGTAACCTCACTTGGGTTTCACTGTAATGGCTCTGAAGTGCCAGCCTGGCAGCTCTGCGATAAAGGTATTCATAGAAGATGGGAGCAGGGGCTGGGGGATATTGTAACCGCTAGGTTTCTGTGGTTTAATCTACCGCTGTTAGCACTGGGAGGAGCCTGAGCCCCACTTCTTGTATGAGCAGTTGTTAAATGGAGTCTGGAGCCCCCTGAGTCCCAGGGATTCATTCTGTGCTCCACCGGCAGAGGGGATTGGCTTTCCTACCTGCCGCACCGCCTCGCACTCTGTTCTTTCAGCAGTCTTTATCGTCTACTTTTATTACAGGGGTAGGATCCCTAAAACCAGGCCCCTGTAATATGTCTCAATGGGGGTTGGAGTGAACAGGCTTTGATGCTACAGTGATGGGTGCTAGGGTTACCATATTTTGAGTGTCCAAAAAGAGGACACTCCACAGGGCCCCGGCCCTGCCTCCAGCCCCGCCCACGCCCCAACTCCACCCCTTCCCCAAAGTCCCCGCCCCAACTCCTCCCCCTCCCCTGAAGCAGGCAGCAGGTAAGCTGGGGGTGGGGGGCGGAGGCGCGGCCCAGTCTGCCCCACCCCCCCCAACCGAGCGGCTCCCTCCGGCCCCCGGCCTGGCCCCAGCCCAGCACTGCCGGCCCCCGGCCCGGCCCGGCCCCGGCCCCTGGGCCAGCACCCCTGGCCCCATACCGCCGGGCCTGGCCCGGCCCCCAGCCCAGCACCCCCGGCCCCGCACCCCGGGCCAGCACCACCGGGCCCGGCCCGGCCCCACACCCCGGGCCAGCCCCCGGCCGAGCACCCCCGGCCCAGCACCGCCGGCCCCGTCCCGGCCCCCCGCCCAGCACCCCCGGCCCCGCACCACCAGGCCAGGCCCGGCCCGGCACCCCGGGCCAGCCCCCGGCCAAGCACCCCGGGCCCAGCACCACCGGCCCCGGGCCAGCCCCCGGCCGAGCACCCCCGGCCCGGCCCCTGGCCCAGCACCTCCCTATTATCCTGGACATGTTCGGCTTTTTGGGATTTCCCCCCGGACGGGGATTTGAGTCCCAAAAAGCCGGACATGTCCGGGAAAATCCGGACGTATGGTAACCCTATGGGTGCTATAGAAAACCCAGAGACAGAGAGAGACCCTTGCAATGTCCTGGGGGTGGGGCCTAGCAGGGGATGGGGATCTGTTGAGCAGCTCTGATTCACAGCTAACCGGGCGAGAGGATGGTGGGCTTTGTTTTATATTCAGGCTAGGCAGTGGCATCCGACCCCAGTGCCCAAAGCTGCGAGTTATACGCTTCAGTCATGACCACCATACCCTGACGTAGTGCAATATAAGGCCAGCTTCACATTTGGTGACTGTATTAATTGTGTGCTCTCCCCACTAAGCACGTGTGTGTGTGTGCGGGGGGAGAGGGGGCATACAAAATCCTGCCCCTGGAGTAGAGAAACAATCCCACTAGCCATGCAGAACTTGGTGAAGGGGTGATAGCAGAGCTCATGGCAGGTGTGGCAGGAATGTCCTACAGTTGGCACCAGGGAACAGTGTTAGTTGTAGAGGCCCAGATCCTTAGCTGGTGTAAATCAGCGTCTCTCTTTTGAAGGCGGTGGAGCTATGCCGATTTACACCATTTGAGGATCTGGCCCCGGAGGTAAGTGCAGGATGAGAGCCAGGAGGAAGTCGTTTCTGGCACAAGGGCAGGCTGCATTCGCGATCACTCCTGGCCCTGCATCAGGAGACACTCGTCTGAACTTCCGGCACTCTCATTCCCCACCCTGACTCAGCAGCGCAATATTACCAGCCTGGTACAAAGTCCTCCCGTAGGCTGCTTTCGCTGACTCGGTCGCTGCTCTGAAGCTGTAAGGCCATTGGCTGTAGCATATTGCACTGGTGTGCATGAGCCAGACACAGGGTCTCTCCATTGCACCAGTAATCGCACAGCCAGGATGTTAGCCAGCCCTGGGAAGGCTGTTCCCCAGGGTTATCGATCCAGCAGCATGTGTGCACAGTTCAGCTAAATGACTCTTACTCTGCCCTCTCACTTTCTTCCTTGCTTCAGGGCCTGGAGATGAAGTATGTGGAAATCTTGAGATTCCAGGCCCCAGGGAGCGGCTCTCCGGTGACCAGAATCTCTTCCGCCCCTCACTGTAACAGGCGAGTATTGGGTCTGCTGAAGAGAGGTGATTTGTAAAGTACTTCTAGCGGCTGCTGGGCTGGGAGCAGTCTCCTTGTACTGAAAGCACTTCTGCCCCATTCCTTACAGCAACTCCGACTGGGGGAGACACGGACCGTGGTACTGATGAGTTTCCCCTCCTAGCCTATATCCCGCACTGGGTGATATAGGCTGGGACGGGCATATTTGGAGGCACATACCAGCCAAAGTTCTAAGGACCCATGAACTCAGATCAGGAGACTTGCACTCCATAGCCACATGGAAATCACTGGTGCAGAAACAGATCCATATAGATGGGGCTGGAAAGCAGCATCCTCCATCTCAGAACCCCCCGTTCCACCTCAAGGGACGTGGTGGCTGCTATGAAAAGCTAGAGCTAAAGCAGTGCCGGTGATGGAACATCTAGAAAAAGGGCTGGGGTGCAGAAGAGTCAGTGCACTGAGCTAGCACCAGGCCTTCAGCTTCAGTGATCCCACCTGGCTGAGTGACGCTGAGACAGCTGTGTGTTTTTTCCCTTCCAAAATCCCCCGCGAGCTCTTTGAGCAGCTACAGATGCTGCTGGACCCAAACAGCATCAGTGGGACTGACTGGGGCAAGCTGGCATCCAGGCTGGGCATGTGCAGAATGAAAATCAGATAACTTGCAAGACTCATCTCAGGTTAAAGGAGCAGGATGGGATGCGGGAGAGAGACCAGGTAGGACCAGGTCTCAGTGAGGGCAAGTACGGTAAGTACAGTACAGTACTCCTGCGTTTGTGTTAAACAGGAAGGCAAAGACCCTGTATTTGAATGCTGTTCTGTAGTAGTTTCATACTAAAAGGAGAGGTAGGGAAGGGGGCAGAACTAAACAGGAGGAGCCGAGAGAGCTGGATTTGATATTCAGGAAAAATAATGGGGAAGACTGTGTATAGTAAATAGTTAAAGTACCTTATAAGTGCTAAGTACCATAATTACAGTCCCCTGTGGCCTATTCCATCCCACCTCCATTCACTCAGCTCCACCATGCAACCCCTCTCTCTCCACCATCATTTCACACCTATCAGCTACTGGTAGATATTCTTGCCAACCAGACTAGCTCTTCACCAGGAAGCCAGTGGCAGCTCCGGGTCTTGCATGTGTCGGAAATGTCCCTGCATGGCCTGCCGCCGATAACACTGGCCACTTGGAATTATCCCCCCTTGTGTTCCTTTGTCATTGGTTTTCACCTGCAATTTCCCTTCTTGATTGTCTTCAGACAGCAAGGTGTGGTCCTCTCAGAGATAAGATCCCCATCCTGACAGCAGGTAGAGCCGAGGGGGGATGATACAGCACATACTTATGCAGCTGTCCTTGGCCCAGCCCTGCAGAGTGTGATCATAGGGCACTGGGAACCATGGAGGTTGGTGCACCAGATTTCAGGCAGACAGGAGACTAGGCCCAGAGGACTTCTCCATCTGTCTCATTCTAGGCTTCAGTAATTACTGGAATCCAGATTTCCGATGGGGCTGAGCACCTGCAGCTCCAGTGGAAGCCAAAGGTAGCTGTGGGTGCTCAGCACCGTCCAACATCAGGCCCTATATAACAAGTCTGGGAACAAGAGTGCCCGTCTGATGTTCTGGAAAGGCAGGGAGAGCCTGAGAAGCTGCCCTTACAGTGAGATGATGGAATTACGCTGTGGCTCCTTCAAACTGCATTTCTGGGGTTCAGGTGGGACAGAGTCCAGCTGAAAGGCCATTCAAGGCAAGTGACCAAGGGAGAAGGGCACCTACCTGGGCATACTCTGGCACCTATAGGGCTCTGTAGTCTAGTCTTGCTGAGGGCACCAGCAGCTCCAGTTAGCCCTGATGTTAAAGGATGTAGAGAGGGAGAACATGCTCCTGGAGTGATAGGGGAATTCAAGGGCTGATTCAGGTCTCTTACTGGTGTGTGTTCAGCAGCTCTGAGAACCTAGTCGAGTTTGGGCATCCAAAACTGGAGGAACATGGAATCATTGGCCACTCTTAGAAAATGTGGTGGTTTGTGCCAGGGCCGGCTCTAAGATTTTTGCCGCCCCAAGCAAAAACAATTTTGCCCCCTCCCCCCGTTTTTTTCTTACCTCACCCCTGGCCCCGCCTCAACTCCGCCGCTTCTCCAAATCCCCAGCCCTGCCTCCTCCCCCCAGGCTCTCAAGCTTAGGAGGGAGGGAGGGAGGGAGGGGGAGAAGCAGCGTGCGCGCCGCGGCCACTCGGAGTCTCCCCCTCCCTCCCAGGCTCTCAAACCTAGGAGGGAGGGTGAGCAGCGGCACGCGAATCAGCTGTTTCGCGCGCCGCGGCCTCTCCCCCTCCCTCCCAGGTTTGAGAGCCTGGGAGGGAGGGCAAGCAGCGGCGCGCAAATCAGCTGTTTCGTGCGCCGTGGCGCGCGAGCGGCCGGGGCACACTTTTAGGGGCGGCAGGGACGGCATTCTGGCGCCGGCCATGCCGCCCCTAAAAATGTGCCGCGCCAACCACCAGCTTATTTTGCTGGTGCCTAGAGCTGGCCCTGGTTTGTGCCAGGACCTCTAAATATTCACTCTATGTGGGTTGGGACAGAATTTGCCACCTCCCCAGGCCAGCTTGGGGGGAATTTTGCCTGCAGCGTGTGGGTCACTTGCCAGGATTCGCTGGCGCTCTCTCCATCATTTTCTTGCCATTGCAGGGCCTTGAGCGCTGGTGCACCTCAGCCCTTCCTATTCTCTGCCTGAGGCACAGAACAATCTAGTCTCCTGGGAGCTGTAGTACTTCGGTCTAATGTCTGTGGTTGGGGTTGGTGTGTGGGTACTGGGTGATGATGGTGGCCTGTGATGTACAGGAGATCAGACAAGATGTTCTGGTGCTCCCTTCTGGCCTGAAGCACTATGGATTTCAATAAACACTTTTTCCGGACAACAGGCAGAATGGTGAAGACACTGACTGGAATAGCTACTGCTTTAAGCTGGGTGGAAGGTTAATGATGAAATCTGCTTTTCCCAGCAAAAGCTGTGGTGGAGAGTTTCAAGGCAGTCTAGGGGACTTAAACTCAGTTTTATTTAATGAATGTGTCTAAATCCCCTTTGAAAATCTCAGGCCATGTTTTGTCCTGTGTAGGCTTTGCATCTGTTTCCTGTGATTATTCACAGACTAGTTCAGAGTCTCAGCTAACTTGGGCAGCTAAGGTTCTGCTTGGAAAGTCAGCCTGTTAAATAACACTCACCCTAAACCTGAACTATGAATTGACGGATCCTCCTCGGCCTGATTCTCAGAAAACGAGTGAAGAGATGCACCAGAGAAATAGGATTTTGCAAGGATCTTCACTTAATAATTATTCCCCCAGTAGACCCGCCTGTTGGCTTCTCCACCTTTCATCTGCTTTTCTGTCAGCCTTGTGAACTGGTTATACTCTAGATGTCAGCTAGCTGACTCGAGGCTGTGGGGAGAGAGGCTAGACTTAACACTCCAGTGCCCTGAGTGGTTACTCTTCTGACTGGCGGTTCCCTTGTGGTGGGAGAGGAATTTAATCTCCACTGATCAGCTCCAATGCCCATTGACAATGGGAGGTTTGCCACTGACTGCAAATGGGTGTTGGATCAGGCCCCGTGTTCCCATTCGCTGCTGAGCTACGCAAACACCCAACCACTCACGTCCCCACTCGGACCGTTGTATAGAAAGAATGATATCCTTGGTCAAATTGCCATGGGAGAAAAGTTTTGGCTGGAAGCTTCTCACCTCTGCACCATGGCGAGCAACAGGAGCACAGAGTGCCCTGCAATTCCCTCCATGTTGGCTGGACTCAGCTTCTCCAAGTGTGGACGCTTGCGCCACGTTACTGCCTGTGGTCACACCCCAGCCATCCTGGTTCTTCCCTGACCTCTGCAAAGCCTCTTGTGCTCTCTACCGCCATGTGGTTAGTGGGCAAGCGTGGTTAGTGAGGCTCGCCAGTGAAGCGAAGTGTCCAAGGGAGAAGACAAGGGAGGGCACCAGACTCCTGCTTCCAGGCAGCAGAAGAGGGGGGCACATAGAGGGCAATCTCTGTTGTCAAGGGCACGTCGTTGTTCTGCTTAAAGGTGAAGAACTGCAGCAGCTCTTGTGTTTTGGGGACAGGGTACGACCAAGCATCCTCTGAGCTGGGACTCTTCCTCACTGGGTATGCATCTCCCTTGTGCCCTAGCGCCGCTCTTGTTAATGGAAACAGGAATGCTCCTCCTGGCTTGCCCAAGGCAGCCCCTTAATTTGACAGCACTACCCCGTTGGGGGTGGCTCGTGACATTGTAACTGCTACAGCTCCGTAGCACCAACTATGCAGCTTTTGGGGGTTTTTTTAGAAAGCTGGTACTTTGTGCAAGGGTCTCTCCCTCAGTGAGCTCACGGACTTGCTGTGGAGCTGAGGAGATGACATGAGGGCATGGGCAGCCATCCTAACCCATGCAGCAAGTGTAGGGAATAGAAAGGGTCTGGCTCTGGTACACACGGCATTCTAGAACCCTAGCTGCAGGTGGCCCATGTCCAGTCCACAAGTGGCAACTGCCTTGCTCAACCAGGCATCCTTAGGCCCTCGTAGGCTTGGCTAGGCCAGGCTTGCAACCATGATGAATTCCTCCTCAGCGCACCCCCTGGAAGGGAGGGAGAATTGTTTTCTCCCGTCTACAGCTGGAACAACAAGCAGAGAGATTAAAGGAGAATCTGTGGGAGAGTAGGGAACTGAACCTGAGTCGCAGGCTAACACCCTAACCACAAGGGCATTCCTCCTCCCACTCTGAGTTGGCAAGAGCTGCAGAAGTGGAATAGAACTCCTCCAAGAAAAGCCTCAGTATACATATGTATGTATGAGACGGGCGCGCACACACCAGTATGGAGGGAGACCTGCAAATGCACATAACTTTTATTTTGGGGAAAAAAAAAATTTTTTTTAAAAGACTATTTGCAGGGAAATGGTTTTCCAGGAAAACAACCCAGTGCATTCTAGACACCTCTTGCCCCTGAGCTATTATTAAAGATGGTTTACATACATGGGGAGGATCAAAAGGGGACTACCCATGTCTTCTTCAGGGGTACAACCACCACCATACTGAGACAAGATACTGCAAGCCCCTCGTCATTTGAGGCGGCATGATGTGTGTCTTACTGCTCCCCATGTACTGTGTCCCCATATCCCCTCACTGGAGGTCCCCTGCTGCCCCCAGTCATATTGGGGCAGTCAGGAATCACTGGAGGGCTCAGAGGAAGCGATCTGTGGAACAACAGGCTTCCCAGAAACCATTAATAAAGCAAAACAAAGTCGGATAATAGCTACAGTATGGCTTTCAAGTATACATGTAACCCCTCCCCCCATCCCACATGCACAAAGTTTCACAGAGGGCCGCCACCAGTCTTGACTGTCAAGGGACAAGTCCCCCTCTAGGACAGTGTTGAGCCCTTCCCTGCTCTGCAAGCCAGATGGGCAGGACGTTACAAGCTTCCTCCTGAAATCCGTCCGTCACCGCACTTGTCCCCATTCTCGGCCATCCGGAATTGGGGATGTGGCTGCAAGGAATGGGTGAGTCAGACGTGATCCTGTAGCTCGAGCCAATGCCCTTGAACTCCTGACCCTCTTCACACATCACATCGAATGCTCTGATTTTGGTTTCACCTCTCCCTGCTTTTCTATTTTTGTTTCCACTCCAATCAAGAATTCTTGGGCCAGATGCCTAGTGCCACTCCGCTCCCTTAAGACCCTTCCTCGGGAGACCCCAGCAGGCAGAGCCTCAAGAGACTGAGACTTGCTGCTTATGCTGGGCACTGTGATGGCTGGACATTCAGCAGGGAGGGGTGACAGATGGGAACCCTGTGGGCATGCCGCACTAAGGAGTCCATTAGAGGCATGTGGGGAGGGCAGATTACTGAGCACAGCCCCCTGAGAGAATCAACCCCTGCCTAACCCCCAACAGTCAGTAAAACCTCATGGTCCCTGGTACCAACGGTTGGGGCTAGAACTGAAGCTGGGAAGCAGGGATTGTTCCTCAACCACATCCCTCGTTTCAGTCGATCTCCTGGTCAAATGGCTTTTCCCCTCTATAGCTGGCTGCCAGTTCAGCACCTGAACAACACCCAGCAATCTGTATTAATCCCTCCCCTCCCACTCCTGTGTAAGAACTAGATCACTGCCAAACATTCCTCTTCCAGCACCCACCTGTGTCTTCCTGAGCACCTCACTTGGGTCAGGAATCCTGTCTGTCCCCACTGTGGGGACGAGCATGCCATAGTAGGTGTCGCTTTTGTAGTGGTTTGGCCACAGCTCCCCACAAGTTAGTACCATGTGGCTAGGAGTATTACAGTAGGATTTTGCAGGGAAACCCCTGCTGTTCAGTGCAGCAAACACCCACATTTTCTTAACAGGAGCAAGGAGGAGTTACAAGGCAGGCTGTTAGCATCCAGCATACACTCTGCTAAGGATTCCAGACAGTCAACTTCATCACCACCCGTCACAGGCATCTTTACACGCTGGCTGCTTTCACCGCAGTTTGGTGGTTTGGGATTATTGCAAGGACTGTAACCTAGTTCCCCCTTCGTAGGGCGTTCATTTCCTTAAAGCAAGGAGGGCTCCTTCCAAGAAAAAAAAGGAGGCGGGGGGAAGAATTGGTGGCATTGCTTAACCCAGAGACTGAAATGCTCTGTGCACAGCACAGGCAGCCAGGGGTGTCATTTGCTATGGGGCAAGGGGGGCAGTTGCCTCCCTTCCCCCAGATTTTTCATAGGTCTGTATGCCCCCCTACCAATCCTCCCAGCTTTGCAGGCTATAATATAATCACATATAATGTTCTATATGCTGACAACTTTGCTCCACTGCCTGCCTCTTCCCCCCAACGTTTTTCTGAAATAACACCCCTGCAGACAGCCCCACTGCAAGCTTCCCCTGCTGAGACAGCTAATAAGGGCCAATGGCAGTGGAGATTAAGGTTAGACACCTGTCCACAGTTCTCCGGACTGAGCTCACCCAATTGTTCTTCGCAGTTTTTTTGGTCCTCTCTCTCTTCTGCGCTGGTGTCAAACCTCCAGGGCCAAGGAGAAAAGGCTTTCCTTGCCCATTCCCAGTCCTGTCCCCCAAAGCATCCCTGACCAGCAGCCCAATTAAAAACAGATGAAAACGACATTCTTATTTCAAAGCAGCTCAGAACACAGACCCTAAGGCAGCTCCTAATGGGTGCTGGGTTTAGCAGATGAAACGTGGGGCCAACTGGACCAATGTAAGATACTGTTAAAAATCACACAGCAGCTTTCCCCACTGGATTTTCTCCCTTTTTCAAGGTAGGTTCCAAATAAACTTAAACTTAAGATATCCCTTCTCCACTCCTCTCCTCAATGCCTCTGGTAGCTATCTACTTGTGCAACAGTGCCAGCCAGAGACTGAATACAGTACTGCAGATCAGTAATTCATTTAGCAGCTCCTTGCCCTATTTGTCTCATCTCCCAGTTCAAACCTGCCTTTTGTCCACTTAGAAATTAGTGCTAGCAACAGGGATGATTGTCTAGTAAGGTTACGGGGGTAACAAGCAAATGCCCCGATACAGTCCTCGCAGTGGGTTGAGTTTGACGGTGCCCCGTTGAATATTTTTGGAGGTGGCAGAGAATAAAAGCGGTAAACAAAGCAAAGGTTCAAGTTTTAAAGATTCCCTTCTTGGGTCCTGTATCACTGACTCCACTGGGACTTGATCACTTACCATAAAGTAGGGTTACCATTCGTCCGGATTTACCCGGACATGTCCTCCTTTTGTGTGCTAAAAATAGCGTCCGGGGGGAATTTGTAAAGCACTCACAATGTCCGGGATTTCCCCCTCCCCTGGCAGAGCAGAGCGAGCGGCTGGGAGGGCTGCAGGAAAGTCCCGGGCTGGACTCCGGAGCAGCTTCCTCCTCCCACCCCCCCCCCCTCCCTGCATTCTGAGCCGGCCGGCAGCTCCTCCTCCTGCAGCCCGCTCCGGCAGCCCTGTGCAGGGCCAGGGACCGGGTTTTGTGTTGTGCTGGGGAGCTCAGCCATGTGTCCGGCTGGCACAGAGCCCAACACCCTGTTCTGAGCAGCAGGGTAAGGGGGCCAGGGGGCAGGAGAAGGGACAGGGAGGTTCTGGATGGGGCAGTCAAGAAACGGGTGGGGGCTTTTGGAGGGGAGTGGAGAAAGTTTTGGGCAGTCAGGGTACAGGTAGGGGGTAGGGTCCTGGGGGGCAGTTGGGGGGGGTCTTAGGAGGGGGCAGTTAGGGGACAAGGAACAGGGAGTCTTAGGTAGGGGGTGGGGTTCTGGAGGGCAGTTAGGAGCAGGGGTCCCAGGAGGGGGCAGTCAGGGGACAAGGAGCGGGGGGTAGGGGGCTGGGAGTTCTGGGGGGGAGCTGTCAGGGGGCAGGAGTGGGGAGAGGGATCGGAGCAGTCAGGGGACAGGGAGCAGAGGGGTTTAGATGGGTTGGGAGTTCTGGGGGGGCTGTCAGGGGGCAGGAGTGTGGAGAGGGATCGGAGCAGTCAGGGGACAGGGAGCAGAGGGGTTTAGATGGGTTGGGAGTTCTGGGGGGGGCTGTCAGGGGGTGGGGAGTGGTTGGATGGGGCGTGGGAGTCCCAGGGGTCTGTCTGGGGGTGGGGGTGTGGATAAGGGTTGGGGCAGTCAGGGGACAAGAGGCAAGGAGGCTTAGATAGGGAGTGGAGTCCCGGGGGGCAGTTAGGGGCAGGGGTCCCAGGAGGGGGCAGTCAGGGGACAAGGAACGGGGGGAGGGTTGGGGGTTCTGGGGGGGTGGGAAGTGGGAGGGGCAGGGGCGGGGCTAGGGCGGGGCTCCTCCTGTCCTCTTTTTTGCTTGTTGAAATATGGTAACCCTACATAAAGCATCTTATTAAAAAAAAAAAAATCTACTAGCCTTGAATCTGTAGATTGAAACAAAAACCAGATAATTCATACATCTGGCGGATTCATAGATTGCAAGGGCAGAAGGGATCACTGTGGTCATCTAGTCTGACCTCCTGGATAGCCCAGGCCACAGAACTTCTCCAAAATAATTTATAGAGTAGATATTCTAGAAAAAACATCTAATCATGATTAAAAATGGTCACTGATGGAGAATCCAGCATGGCCCTTGGTAAACTGTTCTGGATCAAAATGATAAGGTCTAATCAGCATGGTTCTTGCAAAGGAAAATCATGTCTCACTAATCTACTAGAGTGTTGGAACGTATCAATAGAGCCCGTTGTCATAATTTATTTAGACTTTCCAAAGGCCTCTGACAAGGTCCTGCACAAGAGGCTATTAAAGAAACTAATTAGTCATGAAGAATCACTGGCATGGGTCAACAAGATTAACAGCAGGTGCCTCAAGGTGCTGTACTAGGTCTGGAGTTCAGTGTCATCTAGACAAGAGGGTGAGCACTGCAGTGGCAAAATTTGCAGATAATAGCCAGTTAGTTAGGTTTGGTGAGACCAGAGAGAACACAGAGGAACTCCAGAGGGACCTAATCAAGCCAGATGAATTGGCAACATGATGGGAAGTGATGCTTAGTGTTGATCAAGGCAAAGTAATGCACACTGAAGGGAGGGGAGGGGGGGAAAGAGCTACTCATACAGTGTACAGGATTCCAAATTAACTGTATGAACTCAGGAGACGGGCCTGGATGTGTCAGCTCAGTGAGACCTTCACTCAATGTGCAGTTGGTGAAAAACAGCAAACAAGATGGCAGGATGTATAAGGAATCGGATGCAGCATGCTATAGAAAATATTCTAAGGTCTTTAAAAATCTGTGGTTTGCGGATACTGTGTGTAGTATCGGGCATCCCATTTCCAAAAGGATATTGCATAACAAGAGGAGGTTCAGAGACGGGTGAAGAGAATGATCAAGGGCCTGGAAGAACACTCATACGAGGGGAAGTTTGCTACCATTTTAATCTTAGAAAGGAGAAGAATAAAAGAGGACAAGAATATAAAATAATGAATGGTCTAGAGAAGGGGAGCTAATGTTCTCCTTTCTCGAGTAAGGAGACATTCAATTAAACAAAAGCTGGGTCATTCTAACCGATAAAAGGAAATACTGTTTCCATATAGAGTATAATTAGATAGAGGAACCAATGCAGATGTTGCTGAGGATTAGCATTTAGCAGGGTTCAAAGAGGGCGTGGGAATTTAGATGGATAACAGGAATAGCCAGGGTTATCACAGTTAATGCTAACACAAATTTCAGAAGGGATATTAAACGTCATGCTTCGGGGTTAAAGCCAATCTCTTAACTATTAGGGATTAGGATGAGGCCTTCATGCGGGCAGATTACCCCATATTTTCCTATGGCGGGCTTCTTTCACTTTCCTCTGAAACACCTGGCCACTGTCTGAGCCAGGTTACCAGACTGGACAAGGCACGGGTCTGATGCACTCTGGCAATCCCTACGAGATCCCCTACAACTGCCTAGAAGAGTAATCACAGCATCCCTTTACCAGCCATCCCAGCTGCCTCCTCCCCTCCTACTCCAGCAAGCTGTGCACCGCAACCAGCAAAGGTTCATGACACAGGCAAGAACGGAAAAATCCCTGATAACGCTTGAGATACTTTTAGTCTTAATGCTGCTGCTGCTGCTTCTATCCGGTCTCCAGGATAAAATAAGTAGCCTTGTCCCCAGCTAAAGGAGCCTTTAGACAGGAGCCAGGTCCTCAGCTTCAGGGCACTGAAGCCATAGATTAGCTGATAACTGGCTCTCCCACTCTCCTTCGACCAGAAGAGAGTTTGGCTCCCTCCCCACTGGCTGGCTGAACAGTGCTAGAAACAGGGTTAGCAGGAACTGGGTCTAAACCCAATCTGAGGCCCAGGTGGACACAGCCTAAATCCAGTCACAGTTTGCAAGCTTTACACAGTAACCTGAAGTGGGAAGCACAGATGGACCCAAGCCTCAGACCCAGATTTAGAAACCCCACGCTCACTGCACAAAAGTTCAGGGGATTTCAAAGCGGGGGCTCTGCTTTGCCGCCACTCTGAATAACTGCCAACAGGGAGAGGTTTACAATCTCAATCACGGACAGAAATACAGGAGTCAAGTGAGAGGGGCCCCGCCAGACGGATTCTCCATAGAAAGGTTTGTGGATGAAGACCATCATCTGCTGTGCCTGTAAGCCAAACACTGCAGACTTGGGATGGTGCATCGCAACCCAGAACATTCACTCCTGATTTACCCCAGGATTTTTAACCTGACCGTATTTTAGTGTTTGAAAACCAGCCGTTCCTTTATACACCTGCTGCCACCCTGAAGTTCAGGCTTCTGCGTTCCCCTAGGAAGGGTTGGCAACCAGGACCACTAGCACAGTCCTAGGATGCTGCTCTGGTTAGGTGTCTGCGATGTCCCTGGGAGGGAAAGCAGATCTCCAAATTCAGATCCTGACAGGATCAGTCTGTCATTTTGTCTAGGGGCAACTGGTTTTCTAGTCATGATTGTCACATGCCAAACAGTGTATTTGTTTAGAGGTGGACACAGATGCTCTTTTAAAGTAACCGGGAAAGCTAAGAATCTGGGCTTGGTAGGCTGGGAGCAAGAGAAAGTAAGAGCAAAACCTGCCTGGATTCTCCAGCACTGGCTGACCCACTCCAATGACTTATAAGCAGAGACTGTATCGGCTCCGGCTGTAATCCTGTTCTGTGAAGGCAGGCGAGATCTGGGCTGAGATCCATTAGAGGATGTTCCGTGCCTTTCCCTGGGATGGCTCTTGAGAATGCCACTCAGTGGATGCGGGAGACACGTGCATTACTTTAACAACGTTTGTTCCTCTAATGGGGCTTCTCCAGTTTCTGTACACTGCAGGAGCCTGTAACCCTCGCCCATCGCTGCATGCTGGGAATGTCATCGTGCTGATGTTCCTGACTGCTGCATTCAACCTTTGGATGAGATAATTCAATCCCTCCCCACCCACCCCCAAAATCCCCCCATTAACACCTCTCTGTGTAGTTCTTGGCAGTCTCCCCACGGATGGCAGTCTCTCCGTGGATGGTGCTGTCTCCGAAGAGGAGTCATCATTTCCAAACTGCTCTCCCTTGTTTGTTCCCTGAGCCCCTCTCTCTCAGGAGATGTCTTTATGACGGCGTGAAGTATTGAGAGAGAGAGTTTGGCCGGATCGCCGGCCTCGGCCTCCACTCCAGTCATGGGCTGAAGAAGCGTCGTACCACCAAATGACCCAGCAGGACCACGACCAACACCCCCATCATGTACAACACGTAAACGTTATCCAGCTCCAGTGCTGCCACCTAGCAGGAGAGAGAATTGGCAGGTGAAAGACGCAGCAACAGGATGATCCAATTGCACTAGTGTTGCTGGCATGCCTGGCACTCAGACATCACCTGGGTTGCTTTTTGCACAAATTTGGCAGCATTGGATTCATTAAAATATGCTTGTGCTCTGCCCTGCAACTGAATGAGCCAGATTCTGATCCCCTTTACACCATGGTAAACCCACAGAAACTTCAGATCATCATCAGTGAATAAGCGTTTTCATCCATCAGCCAGCTCGAGGGTACACACAATAGACATGCCTGCTGCAGTTAAGGGGTCCAATCAGCCCTTTACTTTCAGTACAGCAGTTTCGATATAAAAACTTAAGAACGGACAGACTGGGTCAGACCAATGGTCCCTCTAGCCCAGTATTCTGTCTTGCGACAGTGGCCAGTGCCAGATGCTTCAGAAGGACTGAACAGAACAGGTAGTGATTCATCCCCTGTCATCCACTCCCAGCTTCTGGCAGTCAGAGCTAGGGACATCCAGAGCATGGGGTTGCATCCCTGACCATCTTGGCTAATAGCCATTGATGGACCTATCCTCTATGAACTTATCTACGTTTTTTTTTAGCCCCATTACAGTTTTGGCCTTCACAACATCCCCCTGGCAAGGAGTTCCACAGATTGACTGTGCATGGTGTGAAGAAGTACTTCCTTTTGTTTGTGTTAAAATGGCTGCCTACTAATTTCATTTCCCCTTCTTGTAACACAAGAATTAGATTCTCTGTTTCTTGTGTTACCAGAAGGGGTAAATAACACTTCCCTATTCACTTTCTCCACACCATCCATGATTTTTACAGACCTCTATCATATCCCCCGCCCCCCAGCTGTCTCTTTTACAAGCTGAAAAGTCCCAGTTTTTTTAATCTCTCCTCATATGGAGGCTGTTCCATACCCTTAATCATTTTAGTTGCCCTTCTCTGTACCTTTTCCAATTCTAATATATCTTTTTTGAGATTGGGTGACCAGAACCGCATGCTGGTGTGGGTGAACCATGGATTTATATAGTGGCGTTATGATATTTTCCATCTTATTATCTATCCGTTTCCTAAGGGGATATGGCTCTCATCTCTTCTATTATCGGACACTCACTAACACGGCAGGAGAAGGACCTCACTCAGACCTACACTTTCTACGCTGCCCTCAAATTTGGAGTGCTCATTTTTCAGATGTCCAGCTTTAAACAACCAGGACCTGATTTGCTGAGCACACTCAACTGCCACCAGAGACAACAGGAGCTGTGGGCGCCTAGCCCTCCTGAGAACTGGATTGCTCGTACACACAGGGAGGGTGCTTAGGGTACTAGACTAGGGCTGGGGAAACCCGGGTTCATTCCCTGCTCTGCTACAGGCTCCCTGTGTGACCTTAGGCAAGTCATTTAGCCTCTCTGTGCCTCAGTTTCCCACCTGTAAAGTGGCGATAATACCACTGGCCTGCTACACAGAGGTGTTGCGAAAATAAATATGGAAAAGTTTGTGAGGTGCCCAAATATCATGGAGATGTACCTTAGATAAATAGATACTGGTGTTTAAGTGTGGATTAAGTACCTAATTTTAGGTTCCAAGTTTGAACATTTTGGCTTAACTCCTGAAGCATCCCCGCAGCTGGCTGCATTCTGATGCGTCCCCCTCTGCGTCACAGCACCCCCAACTGGTCAAAGCTCAGCTGCAAGCGCCTCTGACCCAATTTGACCAGCAACACTGCTCACAAGCCCAGCTAAGCGAGGAATCGTGCTGCCCCTAGCCCGGCCCAGCTGCCCTGCCGAGAAAAAAAGCCCGGCTCACTTACCCATCCTCCTTGGTCGGCGATCCACTGGGCGATGCGGTTGCGGAGCACGAATTCTGCCACGTAGCGAGCGATGCTCCGGAGGAAGCCCGTCACCCCGTGCTGGTACACATGAATCGCCATCCGGTAACCGAACCCCAGCAGCGCAATCACCCTGCCCCAGTTAATGCCACTGTCAAACAAGCTGTAAC
This sequence comes from Malaclemys terrapin pileata, assembly GCF_027887155.1. Lineage (NCBI taxonomy): Eukaryota > Metazoa > Chordata > Testudines > Emydidae > Malaclemys > Malaclemys terrapin. Next base: position 20,226,783 of record NC_071508.1, on the reverse strand, counting down.
AGAACCAAACCTCCTGGTTAAAAAAAACACAACACGCTGGTTCTGGTGCTCTGCTGCCCCCTGTTGGGCTGCTCCGTCCACTCACATTACTCTGCAGCTGGTGGAATGTCCAGGGGTTCACAGTTGTGTCCTGTGCACCCCTGGAGCACTCTCAGCCCTCAAGCTACATCCTACCCTGACAAATTTAGTAACAGCTTAGTGGTGAAAAACAAGCACAACTAATTGCGCAGTTCTGCTCTCCCACACGCTCAACCACAACCACTAACAGTTTGCACTCTGTGAGCTATCCTGGAAGGAACACACTCGCCCTGGGGCTTTATCTATGCAACAGAGATATGCAGGTCTAAACAGGATTGTGGCCCAGGCATATTAGGACACGATTTTTTCTTCACCTGGATGCATGAAAATTAAATACCTCCCACAGGGCTGGATTCTGATCTCACTTTAGCCTGCCAGCTCTTTAGGGCAAGGATGGATTTCCAACATATAGCTGTGCAGCATCAACCCAACGAGGGCCCAGTCCTGATCTGAGCTTCCAGGTGCATACAAACAACAGCCGTTTACATGGGGTTTCGCACCAGTGTCACTATACTGAGTTACTCCTGATTTACACCAGAGTATGTGTGTGACGAGAATCAGGCCCCGGGTTTTAACCTGGGTGCCTGTCATGGCTATTTCTGTTCGCACCACTGCAGAGAAACTGTTCTAATGCAGGTATCCGTCCTGCCCCACAGCATAAAGAGGAGGATTTTCATAATGCAGATGGGGGCCTTCCAGAGTATCATGGAAAGAGACGAGTTAGTGGAGACGGAGGAAGGAACAACACTGAAAAGGCAGGATGGAGAGTGAGTGACAGAGGTTAATTTACCTGTTTGCTGTGCGTTAACCGCCTCAGGCTGGCAAAGCGTGGCTTCCCGAAGAAAGGGAGCAGGAAGAAAGGACAGGAGAGACAGTTACGCAATGTACAGCATGTGCCCGGGGGGAAGGCGAGGAGAGGGGTGTTGGTGTGGAGCCTGTCAGCGTCGAGAAGCTGCCTCCCCTTCCCAGCATTGCCGTGACACAGGGCTAGCATTTGTACAAGGCCTGGCCTAACGAGGGAGGAAGTGGATAGGGAATTAGACGCCTGAGGCAAATCACTTCATCTTCTCTGTGCTTCTGATCCCCAGCTGTGAAACAGAGCTAAGCCGGAATTCCTCCCCATCACAGGGGGCCTGCAGGGATAGAATCCATTGATGGTTGCGAGGTGCTCAGATACCATGGTGATGCAGGGCATGAGAGTACCCAGACAGAATGAGGCCTCTAGGGGCTATCACAAAATAGGGGAGATAGCCGGGGGGCAAGTGGGAAGGGAACCACAGTCTCCTCAGGGGCCTTTGGATTCACCAGACATGCCTGCTGTCTTCCCCTTCACCCCGGGATAAGCCACCTCACCTGTGGCCAGGCAAGCAATAGCAGCAGAGGGCTGAAGTGATTTCCTCTATCTCCTCTCTGATATGAGAGGGACATCTAAAGGGCAGGTGGGGCCACTGGACTGTACAAAATCCAGCACTCTAGGAAGCTGCCCTGATCCCCCTGCATCTCTACAGCCATTTCAACACAGCATGCATTAGTCAACGCGCCAAGTCCGTAAGGCTGCTCTTGAAATCGGAAGGTTTCCGGGCACTGCTGGTCCGTTGCTTGGTTTTAGACACGGAGAGCAGGCTTCTCCCCTGTGTCCAAACTATTCTCAGCACAAGGGGCACCAGGAAACTGATGAGAGGGTCTATTAGGGTGACCAGATGTCCCGATTTTATAGGGAAAGTCCAATTTTTGGGGTCTTTTTCTTATATAGGCTCCTATTACCCCCCACCCCCGTCCCGATTTTTCACACTTGCTGTCTGGTCATCCTAGGGTCTATGCCAGTCCCGGTGTGAGTTACAGCAGCCTGGGAGACTGAGGACTGGGGTAACGAAGTGGAGCCCTGCCCTTTGCCCTCCACGGGGGTGGAACATGCCCAGGCCAGGAGTCAGCGCCACCAGCTTTATGCCAGCTCAGAGTTCACACAGGGATGGTCAGTTACAGCCAGAATCCAGTCCCTTTTGCATAGCCCGAGGAGCTGGGAGGATCACATGGGAAGATCTAGCCCTGTACGTTCTCTGCACTACCAGAACAGGTTCCCTCTCCACCCACTGACCTCTGAGAGAGACTCTCCTCCCACTGCGAACGAGCAAGCTAGACGATCAGAGTCCCAACTCCTCAGACTTTTTGCTTTCACTTTTCACCCCTCACCCGGCCCCGCAACAGCAGGGCAGGAGGACTGGCAGACAACGCCTTCCTTAGAGGACTGTGGAGTAATGAGGTCTGCGTGGTACCTAAGATCAAAGGCTAGACTGAGCTGGTTCAAGGCGTCTGATTGTCAGAGGCACTGAGGCCCTGCAGGGCCCGCTGCCTGAAGCTGTGTTTGCTTAGCACCAACTGGAAATCAGGCCCTGCGCTTTTAACCGTCAAGCCTTTCTGACTGTGAAGAAAAACCTTTGCAATGGAGGCTGACACACTGCTGCCCAGGAACAAAACAGTGACTATATTCCCCTCTCGTGCTGGTTTTACACCAGTGTAACTCCAGACATCGGTAAAATCCCTCCTGATGTCACAGAGAGGAGAGCCAGGCCCCACAGCTCTGCCAGCTCAACCACCGTTTAGTTGTCATGATTAGGCTTGAGACTGATGGGGCAGATTTTCAGCACAGGAGGCCAGCAGGCCATCCATCCTTCTGCATGCTCATTAGCACGTGCAAGGACTGCCAGTACATTTGCAAACTGGACCGAAGACCCATTTACACGCTGCCAAATCCGACATGGATGTATGATGACAGACGCAAAAGCAGACAGGTAGAAAATGCGGGCATATTTCAGACACTGCTTCATGAAATGCCAGCCTTCCATTGTGAAGTAGTTCACGGCTGATACCAGCTTCTCTGGGACTATGGGCTGGGGTTGGGGGGGGAATTTGGGTGCCAGCTGTCCTGGTATTGTGGGCAGAGCTTGGGTAAAACAATGCCAATTTTCGCTTCTCTGATTTTCACCATGCGTGCCAGTCGGACCCTCTCTGCAACATCACCAGCGTTCCTTGGGAGTGCTGGGAGCTGGCTGCCTTACCTGGAGGCTATCTTAGTGAAGTACTCATAGGCATTGTCCTTCGTGGGCTGCAGGGTCTTCAGCATGTTCTGAAACTCTGCATCATACCGCATGTTGATGTCATCTCCGATGATAGCCAGGCGCCTGCCCACCTGGTTACTGGTGCTGCCAAGAGGATGGAAAGCATTAGAGATGGGCCCAACTTCCACGCAGGGTCAGGAGGATCCAGGGTCAGGCCACAAATAGGGTGTGAATCCCACCCTGAACATGGATTGTGTTGGGTGACGTACGATTCAGTCTGTAATGGGAAGAGCTTTACCTGCCCGGCTCCTGCTGGATCTCTGCAATCTCGGGGTCCATCGGCACCTCCCCTCCACTCTCTTCCCTCTCCTGCTGGTAGCGGTAGAAGGCATAGCTCCGGAACACCTCCTCGGTCTCCTGGGCCACCTGATCTTCTGAGGGAGAGACAATGATTGGCCGGGTCAGGCAGGCAGCTCCTCTGGGGTGCGCAGGAGTAAGGAAACCCCTCCTTATCCTCATGCTCTTATAACACTGGGGAAACTGTGCGGCCCCTCTCATATCCCGAAGAAGTGGGCTGTAGCCAATGAAAGCTTATGCTCCAATAAATTTGTTAGTCTCTAAGGTGCCACAAGTACTCCTGTTCTTTGAGACAGTGTGTCCCCACGGCACTAACCCCTGCGCTGCTGCATTCTCCATCATTCTGATGGACCAAATGACCACTGTGCTCCTTAGATAGCTAGCCCTTCGCACCAGGGACTGGCGCTGCAGATTGGTCCGCACGGGTCTGCTGTGCTTTGGGGGCTGTAGAAACCAGCAGAGGAGCCCTCTGAGGCTTGAAGCATTGTCAGATGCCATGTGAAACACCTGGCGGGCTTGCCCTCTATGCAGAGCTGCACCAGTCTGATTAAATTAAACCAGTGCCAAAGGCGGTCTGGGTGCCCTTATTCTGGCCTGCCCTAGTGTTCTTTCAGTTTAGCTGAAGTCAATTAGAAAAGGGCTTAAAATAAACTGAAATTACAATACTCAGATATGCTTTTCATCTCTATCTCTCATACAGAGGTCAGTAACATCATCTCCATTTTACAGATGGAAAAACTAAAGGTACAGAATAGGGATGTCACTTGCCCAGGTTCACCCAGCAGGCCACTGATACAGCTGGGAACAGAACCCAAGACTCCTGAGTCCCTGGCCAGTGCTCTCTCCACTGCCCCATGCTGCCTCCCATAATAAAGCCACTCAAACTGAAATAAGCATTTCCACACAGGACTTTGTACCGATAGAACTAAATCAGTTTAACTAAACCAGTGCAATTTTTTGGTTAGATAAGGCCGTAGCAACAAGCCTCGCTACAGGATCAAATGAGGGCTGAACTTGGACCTTGGAGGGAGCATATCAGTGGCAAATAGGGTACGAAAATTAGAGAAGTTCAAGACGAAACAAGTCAAGGGCTAACTGGGAGACCCTTTAAAAACATGAGGATTCCCATATCAAAGATACAACCACAGACCATGGGGCTCCCACCCCAAGTTACATGCAGAGAGCACACTCCAGAAGGAGAGGAATTCAAACAGATGTGATGCAGTCACACCATGGAGAGCCTCTGTTTTTTGGAAGCTTGACTTGAGACTTGGATTTTTCAGAAGTGCTGAGAACCCACAGCTCGCTCGCACTGATTTCAACTGCAGCTGCAGGCACTCAGCACCTCTGAAAATCCAAGCCCCAAGGTGTCTGAAATCAGGCACTGAAAAAAGCCCTAGAGGCTGCCAAAAAAATCAGTGGTCAACTTCAAAAGTGTTAGCTTCATGTTTTATTGCTTTTAAACAAACATGCACCCACACAAACCAAAGCAAACTTTTTTATGAGTGGCTTTCTAAAAATGAGATGTACAGGAGAACTTTTATCCCCAGGAAGCAATGCCAATTCTCATGATTTTATCACAGGTTTCACAATACTTGATGTCATTCTTAAAGACCCAGCTGCTGGAGTCAGGTGATTATGTAAAAAAAAATCGTTTCTGGTCTTTGTGTTTGTGGAGAAAAGCTTGAAAATGCAGATTCCTAACCATTTCAGAGAGTTAGTCAGAGAGTTTATGGCCAAATGGGAACGCTAAATCATGCGGTCTGATCTCCTTTGTAGCATAGGCCACCAACACACCCTGCACCCGCACACTGACCAAACAACCGAAATGAGACCAAAGTATTACAGCTCCCAGGAGACCAGGCTATTATAAGCCACAAGCAGAGAACAGGAGGGTCAGAGGTATATCAATGCCCATGGCCTCGACGATGGCAGGGAAAGATTGAGAGATCCCCAGATAATCCTGGCAGGTGACCTGTGCCCTGGGTGAAAAAAAAAAAACAACCCAAGTTCACTGCCAAGCTGACCTGGGGAGAAATTCCTTTCTGACACCACATATGGCAATCAGTTAGACCCTGAGCACATGAGCAAGAACCAGCCAGCCAAGCACCTGAGACAGAGGATGCTCAGTGCCACCTCAGAACTGTGGCTCTTCCAGTCCAATGTCCCATCTCCAGCTGTGCCTCAAAGGGGTGGGGATGGACCCTCCCAGAATACACTGGAGTGTGGGGAGCAAAATCCCTTCCTGACCCCTGCTGGTGTCTGGCTGAAACCCTGAAGCATGAGCTTTTAGGAGCATAAGAAGTAAACCAGAAGTGAGTCCGAGGGCTGCTGAGTTCTCCCCCCACCATCACAAACAACCCCATCATAAAATCACGCTCATAAATTTGTCCAGCTTTCTCTTAAAGCAAATTAAATTGCTTGGCCCTTCCTCCTTTCCCCTCCCCACTAACTCCTAGTGGAAGCCTGTCCAAGAACCTCACCCCTCTGATGGTTAGAAACCTTCTTCTAATTCCCAGCCTCAGTTTGCTCATGGCCCGTTTAATGTCCATTTGTTCTTGTCCCAAAAACGTCCTTCCGCTTAAATAACTGCACCCTCCCTGGTATTTATAGAGAGTAATCCTAGCACCATCGGCCTTATTGTTACATTAAGCAAGCCAAGTTCTTCCAGTCTCCTCTCATAAGCTAGGCCTTCCATTCCCCTGATCATCCTAGTAGCTCTTCTTTGCACCTGTTCCGGTTTGAATTCATCTTTCTTGTACCCGAACTGTATACAGGATTCCAGACGAGGTCTTACCAGTGCCTCCTACAAGGGCATTAATCCTTCTCTTCATATGGCTTACGGTCAGAAAGGACCATTAGATCGCCTAGCCTGACCTCCTGCATATCACAGGCCATTGCATTTCACCCAGGTACTGCTGTAAAGAGCCCCAATAATGAGTTAAATTAAAACATTTCAGTCCTCTGAAGTCTAAACCATTATGTGCCACCAGCAGAGAACAGGAAAGACTGAGGTGCATCGATACAGGAGCCCAATGCAATGGCAGGGAATCGATTAGGTGAGATGTGCCAAGTTCAATCACCGGGAGGCAAATGAAAAGAATTCAATATTGATTAGTTTTAAAAATCTCATTCTGAGATTTTTTTTTGGAGGGCAAGGGCCTATCACAATCGGGTCCTGGTCCAGGACTGAGACTCCAATGCCAATAATAATTTTTGAACACTTGAGGTTGGCCATACTGCCCATGTATATGCCTTGTTGTTTGTAAGTGTGAATGTCTCAATGTGAATTGTTACTGGAATCATAGACTGCTATAAATGTCTGGCAAGTGGGAGCCAACCCATCAACCCAGCCCGGCATCTCTCTGCAGCCACTGCAGGATTGTTCCCTACAGGGTATTTCCTAACAATACGTCTGGTCTAGTTATAAATTAGGGTTACCATATTTAAAAAATAAAAAAAAAAGAGGACACTCCACGGGCTCTGGCCCCGCCCCTTTCCCACCCCCGGCCCTGCCCCAGCTCCGCCCCTCCCCCTCCCCAACTCCGCCCATTCCCCGCCCCTTCCCCAAAGTCCCCACCCTAACTCCCCCTCCTCCCTCCCAGCCACGCGAAAAGGGCTGCCCGAGCGCTACCGGCTTCACGGTTTGCCGGGCAGCCTCCAGACCCTGTGCCCCCGGCCGGCGCGTCCCCAGCGCAGCTGGAGCCCGGGAGGGAAAGCGCCCAGCCGGGTGCGCAGGGTCTGGAGACTGCCCTGCAAACTGTGAAGCCGGTAGCGCTCGGGCTTCGGACAGCCCCCATGCCTCCAGACCCTGCGCCCCCGGCCGGGCACTTCTCCTCCCCGGCTCCAGCTGCTTTGCTCCTCCCCGGACTCAGACTTCAGCTCTGTTTAAGAGCCAAGCTGCCCGAGCACTACTGGCTTCGGGCAGCCCCCTTGCCTCCGGACCCTGCGCCGCCGGAGCAGAGCAGCTGGAGCCCGGGAGGGGAAGTGCCCGGCCGGCGGCTTGGGGTCCGGAGGCAAGGGGGCTGCCCGAAGCCGGAGCGCTTGGGCAGCTTGGCTCTTAAACAGAGCCAAAGAGTCAGGGGAGGAGCAGAGCAGCTGGAGCCTGGGAGGGGAAGTGCCCGGCCGGTATTTTTCCTGGACATGTTCAGCTTTTTGGCAATTCCCCCCGGACGGGGGTTTGATTACCAAAAAGCCGGACATGTCCGGGAAAAACCGGACGTATGGTAACCTTATATAAATAGCCCAAGCGATGGGGCTGCCACCGCTTTCCCTGCAAAGATTCTTGTGCAGTTGTATAGATCCACTGGGTGAGTGTGGACAAGGAAGGCTTGCCTAAGCCATTTTCGTGCCGTCCCTTCTTATTTGATCACTTGCTGTCTGAGCTCACTTACATCAGTTTGTCTGGCAGCCACAAATGCCATCTGGGTTTCTGTGTCCTTTGCGTGACCTGGTGACGATAACCGGAAGAAAGCCGTGCTCTCACACAGCATTGCTTCAGATGCTTTAACCACTAAATTCCACACACACACTCACACCATGTGGCTTCAGCAGCATTCCTAGCATCAAACCAGGGGCAAATAATGTTTCCTTTTCATGGCTGAAATGTCTCTCTGGAGCACTCGAGCCAGGCACAGGCCTTGTTCGGATCCCTCTGCACGGAGGTGAATTATAGAGTGACTTCAGGCCAGTCCCTTGACTCCCAAAGCCCGAGAGAACTGTGCTGCTGCAAAACAGAAACCTCGGTGAAACCCAGGGGATGCATCTGAAGCCGAGCTGCCCTGCAGAAAGGCTGCTGCTCGTCCTTCCAGACATCCCCACCCCTGCTCTGCACCAGCCGGTGTCCAAACCCTCTGCTTTGATAACAAAGACAGGAGAGATAAGTCACAAGCACGGCAGGATGGGTCTGAGGCTCAGCTGGAGATAGGGGGCAGAGGGTGTTTTGGATAAGCCTGCGATTTTTTCTGGACACAGCCGCTTCTTCCCCAGAGTCAGGATTGTAAACAGCTCTCGGCTTGGAACGCCAGGTATTCTGGGCTCAACGCATACCATGCAGAGCAGTAATGTCACCTGGCTGACTGTGCGAGATAAAAACAAAGCAGGCTCCCACACACGCTCAGGAAGTGAGCCAGCAGGGTAAAGGTGGCTGGATCCACACAACAAAGGTTGGCGTAGAGTTTCCCCACTGTTGCTATCGTGGTGCAGACAGGCACTCTCGACACTGGTGGCTCCCACGCTGGAAGGAAAAATCTAGCGGACACAAGGCCCATGTTAGGGCTTGTCTCCATTTGGAAATTTACCATAACAGCTATTCCAGAATCAGAATGTCCTCATGTAGGGAGTCCCCAGCTAAGCACGGCAGCTCTTAAGAACCAATGGTAACAGACACCTTATAATGCCCAGTATTACATAGATCAGGGTCCCTATGGTTGACCCCAACCAGCTAATTTGTGTTAAGTTACAAATTGCCTTGTCTACACTATGGTTAAACATGTTAAACAGCACACCTTTTTGCCTAGTGAAGACAAAGGTATTGGCTTAATTAAGACTATTCACCTGCTTAAATATAAAGTACGTGCATAAGCATTTGTAGGATCAGAGTCTAAATGCCGACACAAGGTGCAAAGCAGTGGAGTACGGGGCCCATATACATTTAAACTCAGGTCTGGGCATGGGCCATTCATATGAGTTTCAGAGGTGCCAAGCACTTGCAGTTCCCATTGACTTCAGGCGGATTTGTGGGTCCTTAGCAAGTCTGAGAAATGACGCCCAAGATCACTCCAATAACACAATTATGGTTTGGAAATAGATAACTGGGTAATTGACCAATGGATAGATGGAAGCAGACAGTGAGTCAGAGAGACTGTGAGGTTACATAAAATGTAGGTTGTGTAAATAAAGGGATGGGGGGAGGGGAAGGGATGACAAACACCCCCCAACCCCTCCTCGCCGATACTTTCTGGGGTTGTTTTTGATTCAGCGAGAACAGATTTATTTGGATGTAAACAATTCCCGGACTGTGGCAACACGGAAGGCAAGGGTGTAGTGCTGGCCAAAGGGGAACCAGAAAACGAAACTGACTGACTCACAGTTTCAATGAAACACAGAAGAGTAAATAAACAGCATGACAAACAAAGAGGAGATAGGCTAAAAAAAAAGAAAAACACTTTCTGTTTTAATAACCCCAGATGTTATTACTAGTAACACAGGGACAGAAGTATTCTGGGACAGGGCCCGTCTTTTTGTTCTGTGTTTGTACAGCTCCTAGCACAAGGGGGTCCTGGTCCAGGACTGGGGTCCTAGATGATCCAACAGTATAAATAATAATCTTTTTGAAATATATATTTTTCAAATGCTACCCAACATCAATGTAACACCATCAGGTCTATAATTGAGAAATCTCCTCCACCCTTTAAAAAAAAAAACAAAAAACAAAAAAAAAAGATATGCCAAGTCATGACCAGCTCCCAGTACATTCTGAGTCAGATTCTTGGCATGCAGTTGCTCTGCACAGCGTGCTGCTTTGACGGGGATTGTGCAAAGGTGGCTTAAAACTCAGCTCCCCTTTGGCTCTGCACTAGACGGGGAATAGTGCAGTCTGCTTTACTTTAGCTGGCTACCTATGGATCAAACTGCAGCCAGGGATCAATGTGGTGTGGGGGCATCTTGGCCACATCCCTTTCCCTGTAGCCAAGCCCCCTTTTCTCTGCTAGGCCAGCAGTGGGGAGAGGGAGAATCATAAAAGCCCCTACGCTAGTTCTACACCCCCCACCTTGCACTGGGGTGATCCTCTGGGTAGCTTCAAGGCTACAGTCTGCCTGCAGAGTGGTGCAAAACAGATGCTCTGCGAGGAAGAATCGACCCCATTGTCTTTTAGGCTATGTCTACACGACAGACCAGACAGTGGCACAGCTGTACTGCTGCAGCTGCGCCACTGTAAGGTCTCCCATGTAGCTGCTCTGTGCCGGCAGGAGAGGGCTCTCCCAATGGCATAATTAAACCCCCCCCCAACGAGTGGCGGGTGAGCCTCTTGTCCACACAACGCTGTCCACACCGGCGCTTTTGTCGGTGAAACTTATGTCGGCCGGGGGTGTGTGTGGTTTTTTCACACCCCTGACGGACAAAAGTGCTAGTGTAGACAAAGCCTTAGATTGTAAACGCCTCAGGGCAATGACCTCATCTGGTATGGCCCCAAGAACGCCATCAGCATTTAAATAGTGATAATGAATGACCTAACCCGAGGGTGTCTTTTCAAATGGGAGACATCAGTCAAGAACAGCCCTAATGCACTAAAAGGTGCATTTGTTTATACAAAGGCTGTTATCAGAGAGCGGCTACAGACCAAATTGTACCTGCTGCAGCTTACCTCCCCCTGACAATGGATACATGGATGCAATACAGTCAGGACTAGGACTCAGGAAAGCTTGGTTTGATTCTCAAGTCTGCCAGTAGCCTGGGAAAGTCACCCCAGCGCTCCATGCCTCAGTTTCCCCATCTTTAAATTGGGGACAATGATGCTGACTTCCTTTGTAACATGCTCTGAGAGCTACTGATGAAAAGTGCTATGCTTTATTATTAATAACCCTGGTTTAAGCGAAATCAGAAGTGGGCCAGCAGTTTCATTCGACATCATGCCAAATACATCTCAGGGCGTACCGAGTAAGAGTCTGGCAGCTATACAGTGGAAGGCGTTTCCCTTCCAATGTACTGGATGGAACAGTCTCTTCTGGCCTAGCTATGTTAGTGAGCGATTGCCAAATTGTCTTTGCCACAAGGGGAAGTTTCCCCTGTATGCTGGCTCTCCCTTGGTGGGGCAGCAGAAGTTTGGACAATATTTGCTGCGTCTTGATATCTTAAAACCATTGCTGTGGTTTGCAAACTCCGCTTTTTAGAAATCTGCACAACACCAAGGGAACTAGATAGCTCAAGGGGCTGGAAATGTAATGTGGAGGTGAAAGATTGACTCTAGCCCACATCAACAGTAATTTAAAATAGCTGCCAAATGACAGATGTGCGATGGTCTGTGTGAAATGAATTTGGTGGGTCTCAGTTCAGTTCCCAGTGGACAAGCGTCCCCATCATAAAACCCACCACCCACCAGGGGGACTAGCTGAGTCCTGATCAGGGGCAATCTCAGCAGAGGCCAGGGATTGAATGAGCCATGGGGACTGATCCATCTTCTCACCCTAGAGGAGATTCCTCCAGGCCAAAGTCATGCTGGCATGGCAATGCGGGACAATCTTGCATAAGGGATGACTGGAGGTCAACCTTCTCCAGAGCTGTCAGGCTGGCACAGAACTTCACAGCAAGGAGTAAGCAAAGCGCTGGGGCGGCAGCCTGAAGGCTCAACTTGCTCCGCTCAACATTTGATTTCGGTTTTGGGTGGATATTTTTCAGTCCCCACGCGGCCTCTGACTCAGGCAGGTCACTTCCCCTTGCGCTGAGGTAGGTGCTAAGTGTTTACTCATTTGCCTCTGCCAGTGAGTTCACCGCAGAACAAACCGACACAGGAAACAACATGCATTAATATTGCTGCAGAGCGCTTGGACGTAGCGTAGGGTGCACGGCCTGGGGGAGGGGGAAATTGGTTGTATTACCGCACAGTAGTAGATGGGCCCCGTAAATCTTGCCGGGACATGCTGCTTCCCCTATTGACAGGACAGAAATAACTTGCTTGCTTGTGCCTCAGAGAGCTGGGGGAGGGAGGGAAGGGATAGCTAGCTCCACAGTGCTGACACCTTGGCCAGATCTCTCTCCTTTGCCCAGCAACAGACCTCCATCCACTCCAGACCTATTTTGCTATCCTTCGCAGGCTAAGAAAAAGAAGGGACCATCAGATGGCTCATAAATAAGGCTGCGAGACTGTCACAGAAGTCACGGATTCCATGACTTTCCGGGACATCCATGACTGCTGCAGCAGCCAGTGTGGCTGACCCCAGGGCCGTCCCGGGGCCAGCCACCCTGAGTGGTCCTGGAGGCTGCCTGAGCAGTGGTCTCTGGGGGCCTTGGAGCAACGGGAGGCCAGGGGTAGTCAGCACCCGCCACCAGAGCAGGGGCCAGCTGTTGGTCCCCGGGATCCCGCTGAGCAGCTAAGATTTAGTCAGGGATATTTATAGTAAAAGTCATGGACAGGTCACAGGCCGTGAATTTTTGTTTATAGCCCACGGCTTGTCCATGACTTTTATTAAAAATACCATGACTAAATCTTAGCCTTATGCATAAGCAGGATCATCACCCTGAAACTGGTTTCCACAGCATGGTCACGTGAAGGATGGGTATTGGGGGTATTTTCCAACCACTTGTAAATGGTCTTTCTAGACCCAGGTATGGGTAGGCTTCAACCACCACATCTGAAGCATCAGGTCTTGGCTATTCCTGGAGGTAGGATGCCAGACTAGATAAGAATAGCCCCTTCCATCCAAGGATCCCAAAGGGTGTTATAGACATTAATGAGTTATGCCTCACCTCTCCCAATGGTTTGCATATTACCTTCATTTTACAGATGAAAAAACTGACACACAAAGAGGTCAGGTGATTTGCCCAAGTCCATACAGCAATTTGGTAGCAAAGCCATGGCCAGAACCCAGAAGTCCTAACTCTCAGCCCTGTGCTGTACCCACAACACAATGCTTCCAGGTGGATCTATGGCGGATTGGATTTCTGATCAATCATTCCGACCTCTGAGGCAAAACGGTTAGATTATACTGACCATTGGCTGGCATTTCCGCCTTTGCAAGGTGACTGGTTCATTCCCAAACCCTGTGTCCCACCCGGCAGTCACAAGCAGTGCAAGCTGTTATGGATCAGCCTGTCTCACAGTCACAAAAATGACCAGATAGGAACAGACCTAGCCAGCCTGGCCTCTTCCTGGATTTTCCATTGCTTTCTATAGGAGCCAACAGCTTTCATTAAAAAAATTCCCACCTCCTTCCATGGTGGGGCCAGTCCTGTGAATCGGGGAACAGTCTATAGTTTAGACTTGACTTTCTCTGCCCTGTGCTGCTCGCTCCAACCTGCTCCCTCCCCCTTAGCTTCACACCACACCTGCCCCTCTTACCCTCTTTTCCCCTGCCCGATCCTCTTCACCCCTTTCCCTTCCTTTTCCTTCCATTTAGCTGATCTCCTCCTAAGTATCCCCTCCTCCAATGGAATTAACATGCAATTTGCTGCCATCACATGGTTCGCTCTGCTTGTGTGTTCTGCCCGTTCGCCCACCTGTCTGTTGTGTCTGCTTAGACTGTAAACCGCTCAGAACCGTCTGCTACTCTGTTTCTAGAGCTCCTAGCACAATGCCCTTCCCCCACCCCCATTCTTGGCTGTCCCTTAGGCACTAGCATAATAAACATGATTAATAGTAATGTTCATGACCTAGTCACTCAGGCTCCCTCTAGCTAAGTTATAGCTGTATCTACAGAAAAGCCATCTCTAGCCCCTATTGATCTAACGAGGTGCTAATGTCAAAGGCTCCCTGGGTACATTTAAATGCGGATTTGACAAACAGCCTCTGGTCAAGGGGAAAAGCCACCCCTTGCACAGAGCTGTGACTTGCTCAGGGCCCCACACGGATTTGGCAGCGTCCTGGTTTCCTGTTTTAGCCCCTAGACACCAGTGCCTCCCCAGACCTTAACTATTGATACAGATTGCTGCACCACTTGCATACTATGGGCTGCTGTGGTGCTCCCATCCCCAAAATCTAAGGTGATACCTTAGCCATGGGACTGCAGAAGCCCTTTGAGTCAAGATCGGAGCTTTGATCTTCCACACTGCTGCCTGATGGTGCATCAATTGAATTGATTCATTTAGGGTATATTCCTTATTTCATTTGACTTCCCACTGGTTATATCTATGGAGTATAAATATAACTTGGTGGGAAAATCCTACAGAACATCCCTATTTTGTGTGTCAGCAATCTGATTTGCAGGGCTGGAGGAAACAGATAGAAAATCCTGTTTGGGTTTTGGTCCCAAGCCTATAGAATTCAGGAGAATATTAACCCTGATTTGAACACAAGGTCATCATCTCTTTTTAACCTTTCTGCAGGTGGCCTTGTAAATGGGGAAGTCACTGAGTCATTGCAAGTCTGACAACAATGCCACGATAACAACTATTTATACAGATCATTTCATATTCAGTGCAAGGTCCTATTGCCAAGACTTAAAAAGTATATAAATGAAGGACCCGATCCTGCAATCATTATTACATGTATATTACTGAGCTAGTATTAAAATAGACAGACATAAATTAGGAACTTTAGACAGTTTGAGAACAAACAATTCCCACTTTGTTTAGATGGGGTCCAGCAAATTGCATAGCTGATAATGATACTTACCTTCCTTGGTAAAGTGCTTTGAGAACTCCAGATAGGAGTTTTCCATATAGGTGCTAAATAATACTATACAAACAATGTTTTCTTCAATCATTTCCTTAGGGGAATTGAAAGAAAAGAGAGGAAAGAGTGCACATATAATCCTCCCAAGGACACAACAGAACCTAGTGCTAATTCTCAGAGTGCTAGTTCATCTGTCTAAGCCACTATTACCATAATATCTGGGCACCTCACAGTTTTTACTATATTTATCCTAGCAACAACCCCCTGAGGTAGGCAAGTGCTATTGTGTTAGCTATTACCCTATTGTGACACAGAGGGACTAAGATACTTTTCCAAAGTCTAGGCAGGGCAGGCAATCAATCCTAGGTCTCTGGACTCCTAGGTTAATGCTCTAACCACTGGACCATCCTTCTTCCGGGTACAATATCTTGCTCCCATTTACACAGGATCCTTTCCATATTTCCTAGCTTGTTCCTCTTGTGTAGCAAATTCAGTTCTTTTGCCTTTTTTAAGGAACCAGTGATGCTTTAACAACATAGGGGACATGCCAGGAGCAACCCAGGATAGGCAAAGATGGTGGAGCCCTGTTCATCCCCTAAGAGACATTTGGTAGTGCAGGAATAATTCAGAATGATCCTCTGGGGGGAGAACTTGTTTTTTCCTGAGCAGCAGATAAATCTCTTAGCTCCCTACCAACAGCAAAAGAAAAATGGACAAAGAACCATGAGGGAAAATCAGAACCCAGAAAATGAAATCAAACCAGTCGCTAAAGCTTTCATTCACCCAGCAACCCCACAGCATGTCTCTGAGGGAGACACATTGCTCCATTTCCATTGACGTCAATGCAGTTTTTGCCTGAGACGGGAACTTAGGTTAACTTCAAACACTAAGTTATATCTGGATGTACATAGAGACAGAGCTTCCTCTTGACTTCACTGGGAGCAGAGCGAAGCCAACACTGAATCCCACTCAGATTGCGTGTGGGTGTGTGTATATAACACATGTGGTTATAGTTTACAGCCTGATTCTACAATTGTTATTCAAGCAAAATCCCACTAGCTCCAATGCGTGCTCTGCATAAGGACTGCCCTGATTTTATTTTATTTTATTTTAATACCTTACAAGCTTCGATAAGGCAGGGACTGTCTTGTTATGCATTTGTCCAGCACACAGAACAAAGGGGTTCTGAACCTAGCTGGGCCTCCAGATGCTACCGCAATGCAAATAATAATATAATCATGACAGTGAAACAGCTCTGAGCTGGATGTGAACTGCATAGACAGTTAGGTGTAGTTACTGAAGTGGCGTTATTGACAGAGCTGCAGTGACTCATGCTCATGTACAAGTCTACCTGTAAAACAGGTTAAAGCGTCACCCATGCTTAAAAGGTGGCAGCGCAGAGGAATTCTGTCCATTTGGGACAGAAATGAGGAGCAGATCCTTTCGATTTGTTTTGGTCTCTGTTCTCAGAACATTTTCAATGTTTTGCCCCATAAATTTGCCAATGCGGATATTGCCAAGCCACATTTTGGAAAGTCATCATTACCCAACAGCTGACGTTCTCAGCCTCAACTCAACTGCGCTGCCATTAAGCATTGCCTGGCCTGGCTCGGGTCTCTTTAACATGGAGTACATTTGCCTATATGGATGGGAGGAGATAATGGCAATGAAGCTAGGCAAGTGCTGTGCAAGCTTCCCACCCATCACTCTGCCATTGCACCTCAATCCTCTGCATCCCACCGCTATTGCAGCCCTGCCCCCTCCCCGCCCCCCCAAACTCCACCAACACACTTCAGTCCTGACCTGCTGCAGCTCCCTTTGCTATTCCAGTCCTGGACTCCCTCCCCCATACACACATACACTGCTTGGCCGGTGCATCTCACTTCTGTCCTGCAGCTCTCTGGTATTCCAAACTGGGCAGGCAACAGGCAGACAGAGACACACACGCTCCACCAGTGCACCTCAGTCCTGATCTGCACCACTAGATACTAACTCAGTGCCGAGCATCTCCTGAGCAAAGACTTGGCTGGTGTTGCCACAGACTTGAAACCAAGTCCCCAGAGATTAAACCTTGACCGGCCCATGTACTTCTCCCCCTCCCCTTTTTAAAGGAACCTGACAGGATACAAGAATTGTAATCAAAACAGAAAGGAATTTAAAAGAGACACATTAAACCCCAGTTCGTAATAGAGACCTTGTTACCTGAATTGAGCCTCAGCGATCTACGTCCCTCTCTGGCCCTGTGCCGATGATGGTCTGGTGGGTCGCTGCTGTTCCCAGAGGCCATGGTGGAGGGGAGCTTGGGGAGAGGGGATCAGCTTTACCCTGCAGAGGGAGAAACAAGGGAAGGCAGGGTGAACAAGGCGCTGAACCAGATTGCTCAGGGAAGGGCTCTGGGGAGCTGCAAGCTGTGACCAGTCTGGTGATGCCAGAGGAGACAACTGGAGACTCAAGGTCTGTTCTGTGGCCTTGGATCCTTACACACCTCCAGGGACAGTCTTAGGCCCCAAGATAATTCTTCTTTAGAGTTTCTCCTCTTAGCACTTTGCCTCCCGCCTTCCTTTATCTCTGCACATCTGACAGCCTCCTGGCTCCTCCCCTCCCTATCCCACTCTCAAATCCCCACCCACACCAAGGTTCCTCGATCTCTCTGGCTGGATAGCATTAGTTCCCTCCAACACATCCTCAGGCTCCTCCTCCATCTACAGGATCACTCCCATGCCACGAGTCTTTATCATGCTCAGGACAATGAGATCCCCCTAGCACTCTGGTGAAGCACCTCACGACCACACACAAAGGTGCTCCTCCACAGGCTGCATGTTCACCCGATACCGTCTGGACCGAACTTGCCTTCAGCAAGGCTAGTTACCATTCCAGTCTGTACCATTTAGTCCCAGCGCGGATGGAGGTCACTAGTGTCGTACCACAACTGGTTCCAACAGTCCTACGTCTAGCGCACTGGTGACCTTTCAAAATCTGCTGCAATGCATTGCTTTTGGGGAGCTGTGCCGCAGAAACTGGAGAGACAGTTTCCCAGAAGGCACTGCAACCGTGACGATTTAGAGCGGTGCGAGCACAGATGCAGAGCAAGCTCTTAAAATGGTTCTGCACAACCAGCTGGGATGCACTGAACTGGTTCAGTGTCCTAGTGTAGCGATGGCCATTGTATCCCCAGGAGAGGTTTGAGCTGTTTTCGCCTCTCAAGTGCACCCAAACAGTATGCCTATCCTGGGTCTTATTAGTTCCCCATTTCTCTTTATTCCGGAGCTACTATTTCCTCCTGTTCGTCATCTCATAGATGCCCTTAAAAAAATAACTATGATTAAAAATTCATTAGAACCCAAATCCCTGACTGCCCAGTCATCCTAAACCCAGGCCCAAATTTTATATCTAGTGCAAATCTCTAACCACAATGCTTAGCATGTATACAGTTCTTTATCAACACTTTATGAACCTGCCTGCCAGGCAGGTATTCACTCAGCTTTTGCAGTGGGGGAAACTGAGTCACGGAGAGGGCTTGCCTGAACTTGTGTGACGAGTCGATTTCAGGGCTGGGAAGAAAACACAGCTAGTTCCTAGTCGCCTGCTCAGTGCAGGGGTTTCCAAACTGTGGTTCATGTACCACTGGTGGCACATGAGCTTGTTGGAAGTGGTACATTGTATCAGGGTTGTCAGTCCCTGGAAGCGGTACTGGGACAGAGGCCTGTTCCATGACATGGCCCCTTTTAGGCAAGATATTCAGGGGAGCGGCAGACTAACTGAGAAAGCGGGGGGGGGGGGGAGGAAAAAGGTGTTGATCAGGTGTCTACCTCCTTAATATGATAAAACCCAGGTGTCAGATGACCCCCAGGAGGAGAGAGGCAGACAGACTGAAGAAGAGAATTACAGGGGAGCATCAGGTCAGGAGAGAGGCTCCCTGAGCTGGGAACTAGAACCACTAGAGACTAGTGGGCTGGGGAAGCCTGCCTGATTCACAGCCCACCCCAAGGAGGCAGGTTGTGGGATTCCTTAACCAAGAGGAAAGAGTTGTGAGTCCACTGCAGAAGGCCTGTCAGAAAGATTCTTCTACGAGGCCAGGGTGTTTAGTGGGACTGGCAAAGCTCCCTGGGCAGGGAACTGGGAGCCTTCCCAACATTCACCCACCTCCCTAGCTCCCCTCTGAGGCTTTGTCTACACTGGCACTTCGATGGCAAAACTTTTGTCATTCAGGGGTATTTAAAAAACCATCCCACCTGGAACGACAAAAGTTTTACCGACAAAAAGCGAAAACAGCAGCTACACCGCGTACCTTTTAGTGGCACAGCCATGTCGCTAAAAGCCTCGTAGTGTAGCCATGGCCTAAGCCTTCCTTGCCCATTTACACTTACACACTGTTGGAGAATAACAGAGTTACACACACACCTCATTAGACCTGGGCAGGAAGTGTTTTTTCCATCTTTCCAGGATTTCAAAACTTTCCTCCAAACTGAACTTGTTTGCAAAATAATAACTACAGTAAATAAATAAAAGTGACTCACCCGCCCTAAAACAGCCAACAGCATAGTGGTTAGGGCACTCACTGGGCCATGGGCAATCCTAGTTCAAGTTTGTGATTCCCCCCTCCATCCTCCTCCCACCCCCGCTCCCTAATTTTATCAGAAATTCCTTCCTGGACCTAGAAACTTCTACGTTGCTGTGACAAGTCTTGGGTTTTTGACACATTTTTGTTAGAAAACATCACAGCGTTTCGGTGAAATACTCCCAACGTGCTCTAAACCTCACGTCCTCTAACCCTCCCAAAGGGACTCCCCTAGCCAAACTGCCTTCTCTTCTAATTCCCCCAGGCAGATCTTCACCAGCCACATACAAAACTTATTTGACTAAGTGTCTCTAAATATCTTAATTAACCCTATTAAGACCTAAACCAAGAGGACACAAAAAGGATTAATGTGCAGGTGGGACTTCAAACATCAGTTCTTCAGGAAGGTGTCATGTGAACAATAAAGTCTGTGAACTACAGCACTAGTACACACTCCTGGGTCAGATTCTCAGTGGCTGTAAATCAAGGTTGCAGTGTCTTCAATGGAGCTACCGAGGCATCTTTAAGGTGCCACCGGACTCCTCGTTGTTTTTGTGGATACAAACTAACACAGCTACCCCCTGATATTTGAGGCATATAATAGCTGAACATCAACATTTGGGAAGGCAGTGTGGCCTAGTGTAAGTTGTACTGTACCTCAATTAATAATGAATATTATATTGGTTATTTCTGTCTGGTATTGGTTAGCCATGTAAAATTAAGTTACTTAGTTTTGGTGGGTGCCCTTAAACAGGTTGGATAACGATGCACTGCCACAATTAGATGCTGTGCATAGCCAGTCCAGGGCTATGACCCTGTTTTCCAAGCCTTACAGAATATTGTCTCCAGAGGCAGAAGTCCAACAACAGAGGTGTGAAATACAATCCATCATTCACCTCAACAAGGTGCCAATGGTGGGGGGAGGTGGGACCTAAGGGGATGCAAAGCTTACTTATCAACAGGGCTTAGGAAATTGCTGAATGCTCATTTGCATCTCAATGCTCAGAAGACAATGCCAGCTGACAGGTACTCCTTGCTAGGTGCCTTGGGAACAAACAGAAGGTTTGGACTGTGCCTGTAGGGCAGTGGTTCCCAAACTTTAACAACTTGTGAACCCCTTTCACTAAAATGTCAAGTCTCATGAATCCCCTCCTAAAAATGAATATTTCCAGGGATTTTCTCCTTTACCTGAGTATAAATGATAAAAAGCAGTGATCTTGGAAATATAAAATGTGTCTTTATGACATGCTTATTACACACTATTTATTATCAATTATTATTTATCATCATGACAGTATTTTTATTACATTATGAAAACAGCAACACTCTTCCAAGATCTCACTTTCGTAGCTTGTATCACTTTGAATAAGCCTGTTATAAGACAAGGCTCCTATGTTTCATCAAGGAGTATCAGATGTGAAACAGCATAAAGGTATTTAAGAAGCCAACTCAAAGAGTTCCTGCTACACAAGCATTCAGGTCTTGAGCAGTCCAGGCTAACAACGCACGTTACAACAAAGCTTAAGCTTGTTCTTCATAATAATTTTAAAAACAATACTAGCTGCCTATTTATTTTAAAAACAGCAAAAAATATCCACCTCCCTTTCCATTTCTTATAAGGAGTTTTGAAGTTTAAATCCCCTCCGTGTGATAGATCTGCTTAGCTCTTGGAAATCCAGAGGCTCCAGGCTGCTGGCCCCGTACTGCCCGGGTTCCCTATGGACAGCTCTGTCCGCCATTAGGGAATTTTTTCCCAAGAACCCCCTGTAACACTTCATGAACCCCAGTTTGGGAACCACTGCTGTAGGGTGACTGGTTTCAGAGTAGCAGCCGTGTTAGTCTGTATCCGCAAAAAGAACAGGAGCACTTGTGGCACCTTAGAGACTAACACATTTATTTGAGCATAAGCTTTCGTGGGCTACAGCCCACTTTATCGGGTGACTGATGGTCTTTCCTATATGCCATCCCCTTTTTTCCCCCCAACTTCAAATGTGCCCAGTGAGGGTGGTTCAGTTGGACCCATGGCTTCCTCTTTCAGCACTTCTTCAAGAGGGCAAGGGAAAAGGGAAAGGCTGTGTAGGGGATGGGAGGATTAGAGCTGGGGTTCAGAGTACAGCATGGAAGGAGGGCTGGCCTCACTGCCCCCCCCACGAGGGCTAGTATCCCTAACCCTCTGCCTCCTGGCTGCAATCCTGAGTGACTAACCTCCCCCTGCTGGTTTCTGCTCTGGGCTTGGGTGGAAATGAAGCAGGCTGCCTTCGAATCTAGAGTCCCCATCTTCTGAGTGAGGAAAACCTTCAGTTACCTCCCTCACGCCCCAGCCAGTTCTACAAAGGTTTATAAGGTGCTTTTATACCGTGCTCAAAGTGTTTCAGAAGGGCATGTGAGCATCATTATCCCCCTTTTATAGATGGGGAAGCTTAGGCACAGAGACAGGAAGTGATTTCCCCAAGGTCACAGAGTGGGTCTGGCAGAATGAGGAACAGAAGCCAGCAGTCCCAACTCCCTGGCTCTAGTCTAGACCAGCAGTTGCCAACCAGGGTACCCTTGGGGTACTCAGAGGTCTTCCGGGGCTACATCAACTCACTCAGGTATTTGCCTAGTTTTACAACAGACTACATAAAAAGCCCTAGCGAAGTCAGTACAAAGGAAAATTTCATACAGGCAATGAGTTGTTTATCCTGCTCTATATGCTATACACTGAAATGTAAGTACAATATTGATATTCCAATTCATTTATTTTATAATTATATGGTAAACATGAGAAAGTCAGCAATGTTTCAGTACTAGTGGCTGTGACACTTTTATATGTTTAGGCCTGATTTTGTAAGCGAGTAGTTTTTAATTGAGGTGAAACTTGGGGATATGCAAGACAAATCAGACTCCTGAAAGGGATACAGTAGTCTGGAAAGGTTGAGAGCCACTAGTCTAGGCCTTGCTCCTTCCCCTCCTGGAAAAGGGCAGGAAGAAGAACTTCCTGCGTGGGTCTCAGCTAACACTGCTCCCTGAAAGGGTAACTTGTTTCATCTCTCCAAACGGCAGGTCTACACTTAAAACGCAGCATTCATGCAGCTGCGTCGCTGTAGCACTTGAATGAAGCTGTGCTACGCCGAGGGTAGAGAGCTCTGCCGTTGGAGTAGTTAATCCACCTCTGCGAGAGGCGCTAGCTGTGTGGGCGGAGAAGATCTGCCACTGACACTGCACTGTCTACGCTGCCGCTTAGGTGGGGATAACGGCATCACTCAAGGGGTGTGGATGTTTCACATCCCCGAGCGACGTAGTTATACCGAAGTAATTCTGTAGTGTAGACCTGCCCTTAGTGCTAATGGGGGACACACCCTGACGGACTTGGTGAGTGGAAACCCCAAGCCAGGCTGCAGCTTGTGCCTGCCCCTTGGCAGACTGCTGCTGAGCAAGCGCTGAGTGTCAGGGCAATGCTACCATGCTGGTATCGACGGACACCCTCTTCTATTCCTCCCATTGATTTGTGCATCATTAGTTGCTGCTTGGATGCTGCTCCGAAACATGCACCCTCTGAAGGGCCTCAGTTTAAAGCAGTGATACTCGGACATCAGTGGTTCAGGAGCCAAATTAGCAATCAACGTTACCCAAAAGAGCCACAGTCCTGTGAAGTCATTGTTTCATTATGGATACATAGTACTATATATAGTACTATATATCCATATTTAAACAGTATGACAGGGGAAATAGTTTATATATAATTCTCACTGCAAAATGACTGACCAAGTATTATTATTTCATCAACTGCAACTGGTTAATAACATAATAAAAGCATCCTGATTGGTTAATTATGAAATCACTCAGTGTTTTAATATCACGTGCTGCAAAGAGCCGCAGGAGACGCATTGAAGAACCACATGCTGCCTCAGTCGGAGTCTCACTGGTTTAAAGATTCCGTAGATCACAGGATACATGAAACATCTAATGCACAAGAGAGGCAGGGAGGAGGCCAGGTACATTGGACAAAGCACAGAACTAGGAGACTTGTGTTCTATCCCACACTCAGCCACAGATTCACCTTGGGCAAGTCATGTCCCCTCTCCATGCCGGAGATTCCCCATCTGTAAAAAGTGATAATGAAACTGACCTCCTTTGTGCATTGTTTTGAGATCTGTACCAGCAGTTTAGATCCAATTGCAGAATGGGAAAAACTTCCTAACTGTCAGGGTAGTTAAGCACTGGAATAAATTGCCTAGGGAGGTTGTGGAATCTCCATCCTTGGAGGTTTTTAAGAGCAGATTGTCAGGGATGGTCTAGATAATACTTAATCCTGCCTTGAGTACAGAGGACTGGACTAGAAGACCTCTCGAGGTCCCTTCCAGTCCAATGATTCTATGGGGAGACGTACATTGTAAGGGCTTGTCTACATGAGAAACTGAGCAGTAAAACTAGGCCAGTATAATTACACCACTATAGTTATACTGTCAAGTATCATGGGGTAGCCGTGTTAGTCTGTATCTACAAAAACAACAAGGAGTCTGGTGGCACCTTAAAGACTAACAGATTTATTTGGGCATAAGCTTTCGTGAGTAAAAACAAGCCCTAAGATACAACCGAATTTGCTCCAACCCCTCAGACAGAGACAAACACCTACAAGATCTTTATCAAGCATTTATAAAACTACAATACCCACCTGGGGAAGTGAGGAAACAGATTGACAGAGCAAGTCGGATACCCAGAAATCACCTACTACAGGACAGGCCCAACAAGGACAATAACAGAACACCACTGGCCATCACATACAGCCCCCAGCTAAAACCTCTCCAGCGCATTATCCACGATCTACAACCTATCCTGGAAAATGATCCCTATCTCTCACAGACCTTGGGAGGCAGGCCAGTCCTCGCTTACAGACAACCCCCCAACCTGAAGCAAATACTCAATAGTAACTACACACCACTCCACAGAAACACCAACCCAGGAACCTATCCCTGTAGCAAACCTCGTTGACTACTCTGTCCCCATATCTACTCTGGCAACAGCATCAGAGGACCCAACCACATCAGCCACACCATCAAGGGCTCATTCACCTGCACATCCACTAATGTCATATATGCCATCATGTGCCAGCAATGCCCCTCTGCCATGTACATTGGCCAAACTGGACAGTCCCTCCGCAAAAGAAAAAATGGACACAAATCGGACATCAGGAATGGTAACATACATAAGCCAGTAAGTGAACACTTCAATCTCCCTGGTCATTCTATTACAGATTTAAAAGTCATTATCATTGAACAAAAAAACTTCAGACTTCAAAGAGAAACAGCAGAACTAAAATTCATTTGCAAATTCAACACCATTAATCTGGGTTTGAATAGGGACTGGGAGTGGCTGGCTCATTACAGAAGCAGCTTTTCCTCTCCTGGAATCGACACCTCCTCATCTACTATTGGGAGTGGACTACATCCACCCTGATTGAATTGGCCCTGTCAACACTGGTTCTCCACTTGTGAAGTAACTCCCTGCTCTCCATGTGTCAGTATATAATGCCTGCATCTGTAACTTTCACTCTATGCATCCGAAGAAGTGAGGTTTTTACTCACAAAAGCTTATGCCCAAATAAATCTGTTAGTCTTTAAGGTGCCACCAGACTCCTTGTTGTTTTTATAGTTATACTGCTAACTCCCCAGGTGGACTCTCTAATTCCAGAGTAATTAAATGTCTTTTTCCAGTATAGTTTAAGCTGCTTCCAAAGCGACATAAGTTCAATCAGAAAAAGCCACTCTTATTCCAGAATTAGACTGTCCCCATGGGGAGTTTTGCCAATATAACTATAGGGGTGTAAATTCACACCATACCTTACACAAGTATAACTTCCCATGTTCTCAGAGAGGTTGGGGGCAGGTATTGGTACCTGGTGGTGTGGGTCCCTTTTGTGGGCCTGAAACACCAATTGCACCTCCTCCTCTCTCCACTGTTGAATGTCAGAGCTAACTTTGATTCCCTTAGGAGTCTAGTTACAGACTGCTGAACTGAATTTACTCTGGGACATTAGTGCACCAGCACTGGGGCTCCCCAACTACGAGCTGAAATCACAAAAGAGCTAAAATCACAAAAGAGCTAAAGCTATTTAAGAGCTGAGATCACTGAGGCTGTGTTAACTAGTGGGGGAGCCTGAAGCTATATTGCTAAGCTAACTTAGCTTAGCAGGGGCGAGCGGAGCGGCTGGAGGAGCAGCTAGCAGAGCAGAGCCTTGTGGGAGCAGCCCAAGGGACGAAAAAAAAAAAAAAAAAAAAAAAAAAAAAGGGGGGAGGGATAGCTCAGTGGTTTGAGCATTGGCCTGCTAAACCCAGGGTTGTGAGTTCAATCCTTGAGGGGGCCATTTGGAGATCTGGGGCAAAAATCTTTCTGGGGATTGGTCCTGCTTTGAGCAGGGGGTTGGACTAGATGACCTCCTGAGGTCCCTTCCAACCCTGATATTCTATGATTCTATGTAGATATGCTCTAAATTCCCTGCTCCATATAGCAGAGATCAGCTCTCCCTCTATGAACAAAGCACACCATTAATACTCAGTACATGATCATACTATAGCTTGATCGGAGAGCGGAATTTTACCTGGAGTTTATAAAGCACTTTGGCACCTGTGTGATGACCAGAGCGTCTTAAAACCAAGTTTAATATTTAAACAAGAACACAAACGGAGGGGAAATTCCTCAACCATCTTTTTGTTCTGGGTTTGTACCGCACTTAGCAGAATGGGGTTCTAATCCATGACTCAGCTTCCTAGGGACGCTGTGGTAATAAAAATAACAGGACTTGGAAAGAACAAAGGACCAGATCATCAGCTGGTACAAATCTGTGTAGGCCAATTGAAGTCAATGAATCGAACCCAATGGACACCCAACCCGCTGCACTCATTCCAGATTGGTTTAACTTTACATATAGAATCATAGAAAAGCAGAGCTGGAGTCACTCTGGTTCAGGTGCAAGGGTAGGGGAGAACACAGAGCTGGTTGGTGGATCTAGCCATATTCGAAGAGTGACCCACCACTGGTAACACCTGCAGCTTGCTTGGTGCAGGTCTTAACCATAGATTCTAGCCCAGTCCTGAACACTCATCATGCTTGTCCACCCTTGCAGCTCAGTTGTGTTTAATACCAGTCCAGCTGCACTCATTCCCAACACCTACCATTGGCAAGGGGGAATTCTTCTAGCGCAGAGCAGGTTTCTGCATCTGAAAGATTCCTAGTCTCAGCTTGTCCGCACTGATGCTATTTCTGCATTCATGACGCAGTTGTTTACTCTTATTTTTCATGTTTACCCTTTGCAAAACTTATAAGGAAGTGAGCCCCTTTTGTCAGGCAGGTTCCTCTTCTGCTTGTCATTTCTAAGAAGGGAAAATTTCCGTTTATTTTCTTTTTTTTTGGCCTTTTCCCATCACATCACATTTCTTACACAGATCTCTTCTCTACCACAATAAAGTCATGCAGGGGTGTGTAAGTCACATTCCTCGAACTCATCGGGAACTACCAACTGCCTCTCACCCATTCGAAACAACAATCCACAGCCAACTGCTGCTAATACGCATCTTCCCCAACAGCAACAAAGAGGGATGGACTAAGATCTGAAAGAAATCTTAGGCTGGCCAGGGTCCCAAGCACCAGAAGAGCCTCCTCTCCTCCCAAGTTTAACCACTTCCAAGCTAATCTGGAGTTGGACCAATCTAATGGGGACCAATCCCTATGGCCCTGAGAAAGAGTAGAGGAGGACCTGCCACCCACGTTTTCAAGAGGTCCCTAGGCTCCTGGGAACAAGGGCTTCAGACACCTTGTGGCCCAAAGAGTATGGCCAGGAACGAGTTGGAGGAGGGGCACCTGACAGTACAATTCCCCCAGCATCCATGGGCGCCAGGTTTGTATAATTTTTGGTGGGGCCCAGACCGGGTCCAAGCAGAGCTGTCCCATCCATAGGACTGACTGGGGCAACCCCCCCCCGGGCCCCGCGCTTTGGGGGGCCCCACACTTCAGGGGGATGCGAGGTACAGGGCAGCCTGGAAGGTTAGTGGGGGTCCTGGCACCAGCAGCAGCAAGCGACTCGGCTCCAGCCTGCTCCGTCCCACCGGCTCCCAGCGTCACTCGGGGGACAGGAGTGGAAGCCGGAAAGAGGCAGGGCAGGGACTTGGGGGAAGGGGTGGAATGGGGGCAGGGCAGAGGGGGGCGGGCTGGGGCTGGGTCGCTCGCTGCTGCCGGCACCAGGCCCCCTGTTAACCTCCCAGGCTGTCCTGGACCCCATGTCCCCCTGAAGCAGGGGGCCCCCCAAAGCGCAGGGCCCGGGGCGGTTGCCCTGGTCCGTCCTATGGACAGGATGGCTCTGATTAACTATAAGCCTAACATTGGTAGAGCCGGGCCCATGTTCCTGAATATTGGTGGAGCACGGGCACCACGGGCACATATAACTCACCGCCTATTCAGCATCTCCAGGATTTTGGTTTGCTAGGAGCTGTGTTTAGTCTTCACTTGCTACCGAGGTATTAATCACCTCCCAGCTCACCCAGCCCTTACTTTCACGAAGGGTTAAAGCCGCAGTGATGTGTGGGCGTAACAGCACCTCAGAGATGGCAAAGCAGCTTATCTTTATTGGCGAGTAAAACAGACCTTTGCCTTGAGTGCATTTCCCCTCCCGCTCCTCCACTTTGCTTAAAGGTTTCGGGTGAGTTTCCTGTTCTTCCTGGATCGCATGTCCCTCGCTTGCCTCCCCATCCACCAAACCCATTCAGCACCTTTCCCCTAGACCAAATCCCGGTTGAGGCTTCCCCACCCACCTCAATAAAAGGTGAGGTGGAAATTCAGCCACTGGCCCTGCACTAAGGAGAAAGGCCAGCATGGCGGCTAGAAACCATTACCTATCACGGGGTATGGGGGGGATCCGCAGAAGCACAGAAGGGGAAGGAGAGACAGAGAGACCCTCTGATTAGCAGCTGCAGCTCTGAACAGAAGCCGGCTCACCCTCTTCTGTGGGAGCAATAAAACTGCCATTGGTGTGTTGTACAGTCTGACGCGGTTTCAGGAAGTGCGCACATATCTCCCGAAGGAAACATGTTCTTGGCAAGGCCCTTAGCCCACACAAAGGAACTTGGGGCAGATTCCACCACTGGATGCACAGTGGGCAGGAAGGTAACTAAACACTTGCCTGCAGTGTGTGTGTGTGTGTGTGTGTGTGTACAGCATCTAACACCCTGGGCCTTGGGGCAATGCTGCATTACAAATGAATACTCATACTGCTAATATTATCCCGGGAAGCACAACTCACAGCCACAGGGCTGGCAAACTAGGGTCACCAGGCTCCACAGCTGCTGACCCATTCCCCTTTAGGACCTGCTCTGACAGAAAGCCACACATCCGCCCCCTCTGCTCCCTTCCTGTCTGCCTGCACAGGCCAAACAGAGAGCGCTGCTGGCCCATGTAGTAGGGGGCCCCCCTGCACTGCTACATGGGAAGGTGCTGAAATGATTCATTAATTTCAAAACTATACACGTGACTGGTTATGTCTGGTAACTCAGCATGGGAAGACAGTGCCCAAAGCTACAGAGACACAGAGAGTCAGGAGACTGCAGATTTCTGCAGCATTAACTCAGAAACGCATCCCAATCCAAATTCAAAAATCGTTTGGGTGTATTTAAGCCTTTAATCCACCTTTATTTACTTGTTTTATAAGAAAACACTGCAGGGCTGTCCCAATTCACTGCTGTAGGTTGTCATGCTTTGGCATGACTATAAAACACCGGAGAATATATTTTAACAAAGGGATTCCACGCCCCCTCTTCCAGCAGTCAACTTACAGTGAAATCTTTGGCCCTGAGCTTGCAAATACTTATTCACACATTTAACATTAAGCACTTGAATGGTATTAACTCATCTGCTCATATGCCTAATTCAAGCACATGCCGTTGGTATTTTGTTAACCTCTGAGGATAGGACAAGAAGCAATGGGCCTAAATTGCAGCAAGGGCGGTTTAGGTTGGACATTAGGAAAAACTTCCTAACTGTCAGGGGGGTTAAACACTGGAATAAATTGCCTAGGGAGGTTGTGGAATCCCCATCCTTGGAGGGTTTTAAGAACAAGCTAGACAAACACCTGTCAGGAATGGTCTAGTTATTATGTAATCCTGGCTTGAGTGCAGGGGACTGGACTAGAGGATTTCTCGAGGTCCCTTACAGTCCTACACTTCTACGATTCCATGACCAGGGCCCTTGATTGTCCTGACCAGTTACAGAGGACTATACATTCCCAAGCACTTCCTAGTTAACCCTCAGAATGCCAGGGCATTATTCCCATTTTATAGATGGGGAAATGGAGGCTGGGAGATAGGTGGTGACTCGCCCACGGTGACACGGTATCCCTTCGTTGTACGCTTTCCAGACCCCTGCGCTAATCACTCCTCCTCCCCAACCCCAAACAATACCAGCATGACAGTGATGCCCCCAGAGTTGTCACAGGTCTGCATCGCCCGAGTGGCACCCCCACGGTGGAGCCCTGCACCCTTGCCACGCAAGTTCCTGGGCACCAGTGGCTGGATCCCTACAGATTGTTGCTTTATCCCTGTGTCGTCCCGCCACTAAAACAGGCCAACGCTCCGCTCCCGGGCCCCGCACGCTGCGGGCAGAGCGCGCCCAGCCCCATCCCGGGAGCTCCGGTGTCCCAACCCCAGCGCCCGTGCCAGGCCCGGCACCTTCCCAGCGCAGCAACCCCCTGCCCGGGTCGGGGCTCTCCGAGCAGCGGGCGCCCCGGGGCAGCTCCCCTAGCCCCACCGGCTCTGTCCCCTCCGGGCACATCGGGCCACCCGCCAGCTGGCTGGACCCCTCCCTTCCCCTTTGTCCAGCTCGCGGCTGAGATGCTGCATCCCGGGGCGCTGGGCTGGGAGAGGGGAGGAAGCGTCCGCAAGATTCGTACTCACCCTCTTCCTCCTCCCGTCTGCACCGGGGCTTTACAGCGCTCGGGGGCGGGGTGCGGCTGGAGCTGCCCCTGCGCCCTAGTTCATCATCCCCGGCTTCCTCGCCTGCTTCTGCATCGGCTTCCTTACCCTAGGAAGGGGGTGGGGGGGGGACGCCGATTGCATGCGAAAGGAAGGAGTGGAGATAACGAATTGACCATAGATGCAAATAGAAAGACAGCTTCAGCTCCCTCTAGAGGCTCCTTCTAGCCCAAAGCTTCTCACTGAGTCTTTTCAAAGCTCCTTCCACCGTAGCTGGGTGCTGGGGCCATGCGGATTTGAGCTATGTGACATGTGATGCGAAGGGGGCTGAATCAGCCACTACCCTCCCAGCAGGAACTTTTCTGGGAAATATAGCTTTCTTCAGGGAAAAGCAAGCACAACAGTATCATGCATCAAGACACGAGAAGTAATTCTTCTGCTTTACTCTGCGCTGATAAGGCCTCCGCTGGAGTCTCGTGTCCATTTCTGAGCGCCACATTTCAGGAAGGATGTGGACAAATTGGAGAAAGTCCGGAGGAGAGCGACAAAAACGATTAAAGGTCTAGAAAACGTGACCTACGAGGAAAGAGTGAAAAAATGGGGTTCGTTTGGTTTGGAGAGGAGAAGACGGAGAGGGGACATGGTAACCGTTTTCAAGTATCTAAAAGATTGTTCCAAGGAGGAGGGTAAAAAAATTTTCTCATTAACCTCTGAGGATAGGACAAGAAGCAATGGGCTTAAATTGCAGCAAGGGAGGTTTAGGTTGGACATTAGGAAAAAACTTCCTATCTGTCAGGCTGGTTAAGTACTGGAACAAATTTCCTAGGGAGGTTGTGGATTCTCTGTCATTGGAGGTTTTTAAGAGCAGGTTAGAGCAGCGGTTCTCTGAGTCAGGACCCAAAATTGGGTCGCGACGCCATTTTAATAGGGTTGACAGGGCCTGTATTAGACTTGCTGGGACCCATTGCTGAAGCTGAAACCCAAGCTCCACCCCCACCTAGAGTGGCAGGGCTGAGTCTGCAGCCCACCACCCCCAGGGTCATGTCATAACTTTGTTGTCAGAAGGGGGTTGCGGTGAAATGAAGATTGAGAACCCCTGGGTTAGACAAATATCTGTCAGGAATGGTCTAGTTATTGCTTAGGTCATGTCTACACATGCGGCACGTGGGATGAAGATGCGCTATGCCGATGGGAGAGCTCTCCCATCAGCATGAAGAAACCACTTCCACGAATGGCAAATTATGGTGGCTGGAGAAGCTCTCCTGCCGACATAGCACTGTGCACATGAGCGCTTATGTCAGTGTAATTTATGTCACTCAGAGGGGTGGTTTATTCAGGGCAAACTAAAATGTCATACAGACAATGATTTGTTTATACTGCTCTATATACTATACGCTGAAATGTAAGTAGAATATTTATATTCCAAATGATTTGTTTTATAATTATATGGTAAAAATGACAAAGGCAGCGATTTTTCAGTACTAGTGTGCTGTGACCCTTTTGTATTTTTATGTCTGATTTTGTAAACAAGTAGTTTTAAAATGAGGTAAAACTTGAGAGTACGTAAGACAAATCAGACTCTCGAAAGGGATACAGCAAGCTGGAAAGGATGAGAGCCACTGTTTTAGGTGCTAAAATAGCTAGTAGCTAAAAGCCTGTACAGTGGCTGTGACAGATAGGGCAACTTCCTGCAATAACTTTGGGAGACCATATTGTATTAAGTGTATGAGCTGTTTATGTATTATGGTGGGCCACAGCTGCCCCACCAAGTGAAAACAGGAGTGAAAACTGCCTCCTAGGAAGGCTCATATATTCTGGTTCAAACTGGGTTCTCCAGGGACCACCAGGTAAAGAAAGGACTTTTGGATAAATAGCTTGAGCTTAAACTAACCTAGGGCTTCATTCTGGTTCCTGATCTAAAGACATACGAACTTCTAACCACAGGGAAAACCCATTTGTGGGGTTTGAAGGACTGACACCCACCACCAGGGCCCTCGGTTGGATTTGGGGCTGATCTCTGGTAGGCTTTTAGCACGCGTGTAGCTTCTTCTCTTGTTTTTAGATGCTTTCTCTGTAATGTGTCCACCTTAACAACAAATGTGTTTGCTCAGAAGGAGCTTTGTGGTAGTCTGTAACTGCAGGCAATACACTAGTCACAGCCCATGGAGGAAAAGGAATGCACAGGTACTGGCCTCTTTCGGCAGACTGGCTCGCTGGGGATATTACAGTGTAGAAGACAGGGACCTGTGCAGCCTTAAAACCCGGGGTCCGGAGGGAGTGAGACACACAGGTCTCTGCCCAAGAGAGGTAATGGCTGGGAGCCAGAAATCTTTAAGTCAATGCCCAACAAGAGGGGCCACAGAAGGGAAATACAGGGGCAGTTAGCCTGAAACGGTGACAGTGGCATGGGTGTAGTCCATAAAGTCATGTGTGTGTATTTGAAAAAAAGCAAGGCAAAGCTGAAAATGGCTGAGAACTTAAAGATTGGGTGGCAACAGACTGCAAATGCCAGCGATGATTGAACCTGGTGACGTTCTGTACAAAAAAAGCTCTTGGCCATGCACTTCCCTCCCTTCACACTGACTTAGACATTCTAGGCTCCAGAATAATGTTTGGGGTTATCGTGTGTGCTGGCTCTGTGGGTGTGTTGATCGGTGTGTGAGTTGGGTTGTGCTGGGAGAGTTGTGTGGATTTGTGCAGGTGGCGAATGAGGGATGTGTGCTGCAGGGAGGGGCTATGAGCATTTGGGAGGGTGTCTGCTGGTTGTGGGGTGTTGTGGGTGATTATGTTGACTTGTGCTGGGAGATTTGGGCAGGTGGCAGCTGGGTGCACGGGTATGGCATTAGGGCCAAATAATCCACCCTCTGTGCAGTCTCCCTCACACAACCATAGAATTGTTGCGTGCAAATTAGCTGTAGAGTAAGGGTGACCGGTTGTTACCTTTGTACAATGGTCTCTAGATGTCTTGGCATGTTATAGATACATGCATTACTGTAGCTGTATGCTGCACGGGTGTAATTCATAACGTCAAAATGGCTGTGAACTTAAAAACCAGGTGGTAACGGACCATGGAAACCAGGGATGATTGAACGTGGCGATATTCTAAGGAAAAAGTTCTCAGCCATGCTTGTAGCTGCTTCCTGCGCTTTTCACTGACCCAACAGACGTTTGATGCTTCAGATTGACACACAGAGCAACATTCCTAGAATCGTCTACAGATAAAGGAAATAAATGGGGGGCAAAACTAGAGTAATAGTTTTCGGGGGAGATTTTGCCAAGAGCTCAGGTCAGATTTCCACCCGCAATAGCGGCTAGATCTTCACCCAGAAACTCCCTTTTCTTACACTAAATTGCTAGATGTTTTTGGTTCCTAAATGAGAGCTGAGCCCTTTTGAAAATTGTAGCCATAAGGGCTGGGGGGGAGAATAACTTAATAAAATCTAGCAACAACAACAAAAATCAAAAACACCAACTCTAGCCCAAGCAGCAATTTCACCCCAAAAGGGAGCAGTCCAAGAAAGTCCATGGAATCTACTAGGGATTTCGCTATTAATTTTACATGGACAGTGCTCGGATGTGGAGGAGCAGCAGTATGAACAGTGACAAATAATAATAACTGATTCCTGTACATTATTATTGTTTATTACAGTCGCACCAAGGAACCCCAGTTGTGGCCCAGGACCCCATTGTGCTAGGTGCTGTACAGACACTGAACAAAAAGACGGTCCCTGCCCTTACAATCTAAGTGATATAATAGTCGTTACCGATAGATTAGCTGCATCCCTCCCCTCCCTCATGGAACTCTAGAACTCCTGGGAACTGTTGCCGGGGAGGGGGGAGGATGTTTGAATTTGAATCCTTGGTTCTAAACTGTTGAGAAATCTCAGCCCAGCTGCCTTTGTGATCCCACCAGATCCCCTCATCCCGGGGCTGAGAGAAATGCATCCTCTGACCATTCCCCCTGTTTCCAGCAGGCCCTCAGTGCTCCAGCTCTTCAGGAATCTCTTTGGGCTCGGGCAGAGCGCGCAGGAGGGCCCAGAAGCCAGAGCAGACGCACAAGAGCAGGGTAACGTTGGGGACCTAGAAGAAAACAGCTCCCTGGTGCCTGCTGGGGCTGAGTCTGAGACCAGCCAGCCAGCAGGCAAAGAGCTAACGGGCGACCACCCGACCGATGAGCCCCGTGGAGATGCAACAGGCGACCGCATGGGGGAGATCCTTGGAGAGCTGAAGGATATCAGTCTTGGGGGCACCCCTTCCAGCCGTGGCAGGAGATCCCCTCCTATGCTGGACCCCAGTGGCATGGAGATGGGAGACTCCGGTGACTGGGCCTTGTCAGACCTCTCTGAGAGCGGTAGCTGCATTGACGCCAGCGTGGATGTGGAGGAGAAGCAGAGCATGGGAAGTGGAGCAACAGGGGAGCCGTGCGGGCAATGCTCTGAGGCAGGAGATGCAGGAGGAGCATCTGCTGAGAGATGGCCCTTGGGGAGGTACGGCATTGATGGCTGATGGGAGGCAGAGAGTAGGGATGGGGCGGCAAATCACACAGGAGTGAATGACTCTGAAGCACTATGGGCAAAGTGTAACTCCAGTGGCGTGAGTGGACTGAATCCAACCACTTCTGTTTGTGATTAGTCATAAGAATATTCAAGGTCAGGTGGGGGCAACTTTGCCACATCTGCTTCCTGAGCACTAGTGCCGTGTAATAGCATTGCATTAATATGTTGTTGATTGAACTTTTCAGTGAGTTCACTTCCTATTTCCTGGTTTCAAAGGTTTGAGTGCAGCTGACCTTGACATGCTGGAAGGGCACAAGGCAGCTCCAAGCAATCTTATTTCTGCATGAACAAGTTTGTTGTCTGTGGCTCAGTCTAGCTAATGGCAGATCTGAGTTTTAGGCCTGAATTTTTTTCCTCTTAAAACGGCCCATCGCTGCATTAACACTGGTGCTGCCCTGCTAGTGGGCACTGGCTGCTGGTGTTTGACCACTCTGCTGTCCAGATCTGCTCTGAGCAGCTATGCTAGCATCTCCACTGTTACTATCACCGTAGCAAGGGGGAGAGATGTTAAGATAAATACCAGTCTAGACACAGCCTTATAGAAGACATACTCATTGGTCAGTTACAATCCTACGTTTCTCTTGTGTGGCTGTCCTTAAGTGCCTGGAAACAAGGAGGAGAACTCATATCAACTGATCAGCCAGGTCTTCATGGGCCATCAGAACCTGCTCCTTGGTCCACAAAAGAGTTGTGAGAGATTCTACTCTAGGCCTATGAGCTTCCCAGTAATTCCACCCCGGGGGGAAGCTACGATTCAAACAACAAGCGTCTCCTCTCGCTAGTAACATGATACATCTGCAAATGGGTGTGGCTGGAGTGTGTGCCAGAGAGAGGGGGGAAAAGAGAGAGGTATCCAGGACACCAGGAAATGGATTTGAAAGTGTTAAGTATGAAGGGGGGAGAGGTACTAAGACCACTGGGAAATGGTGTTGACAGCTGAAGGTAATTGAGATCATCAGGTCTTTGAGATCCCATCTCTTCTGTATCGACTGTGAAGGGGGATCCACGTACAATGCAATGCTCTGCTGACATGGTGAAGCCTGGTTTGGTCGTGCAGTGCGATGGGACTGAACTGTGCTGGAGCTCAGCAGCGTCCAAGGCCGTTGCATGATTCAGGAACTTGGTGCTAATGCTGCTTGGTCTTATCTTCATGGCAAGACTGAGCTGTCTTTTAACCGCCTCAGAGCAGTTCTGTATTGTAACAGGGATCCCACACACCCTGGCCTGATTCTCCATTGCCCTGGCTTTGCAGAGGCACGTACGCCAGTGCAAAGAGGGTGGCAGATGCTCCCAGATCAGAATGGCAGTGTTTTATACCCACTGTGGACTGGTGTAAATGGTGGGGTGCGGGACTGTGGAGAATAAGGGTCCCTGATTGTCACGATGCAGAGGGGACCTTAGAGCCAAAGTGGAAAAATGTCACCCTGCAAAAAGCAGCCTGCACAACAACTGAGAACTAAGACCAGGTCTCCACTAGAAAAAGGTTTACTGGTGTATCTACACTGACGAACGCTCCTAGTGTAGATGCAGTTCATACTAGCAAAGGATTAGGGCTTTTGCCAGTATAGAAAAGACACCAAAAAATCACAAACCCTACCCACCATTTCCCCTCCTCTGCTGGACCCCAGTGGCTTGGAGATGGGAGACTCCGGTGGTTTTGTCAACACTGCTGTGAGCCAATGTGAACCAGCAAATGTTTCTAATGTTGACCTGGCCGAACTCATCAGTGAAACTGTAAAACCATCAGAAATGAACTGCTTTCTTTGTTTTCTTATTGTTGCAAGGAATGAATTATCTCCCAGTGACCAGTGGAGTTGCTTCCTTTTAGACCATTTGCTCTAACAATACCTACAGCAAAAGTAAATATTTTTAGCTTCCTTATTTAACCAGTATCCCTTTTTGGAGCAATTTGCCCACATTTCTACTGACCTATCTTTTCCTTCCATCTTGTTGTAAGAGTTCAAAGTGGAGAGCCTTCAAATCAATGCCAGATGACAGGAGTGGGGAGCGGGGATTCCATATAAATAAGTCATCTTGCTATGACTGAATGTTTCATGAGCGCCCACCATTTCTCTGATTGCTCCCTTCTTGCACAGCATCTCAGCTCGATTGGTCTTCCGCCTCCCCCGCAGAACTCTGGAACTCCTAGGCAGTTCTGAATTCTGGAGGCGGCTATATTTCAATTTGAATCCCTGGTTCTAAACTGTTGAGAAACCTCAGCCCAGCTGTCGGGGTGAGCTCACCAGATCCCCTCCTGCAAAGGTTGAGAGAGATGAATCCTCTGACTGTTCCCCTTGTTTCCAGCAGGCCCTCGGTGCTCCAGCTTGTTAGAAACCTCTTTGGGCTCAGGCAGAGCGTGCAGGAGGGCCCAGAAGCCAGAGCAGATGCACAAGAGAGCGGGGACGTCAGGGACCTAGAAGAAAACAGCTCCCTGTTGCCTGCTGGTGCTGAGTCTGAGACCAGCGAGCCAGCGGCCAAAGAGCTAACGGGCGACCACCCGACCGATGAGACCCATGGAGATGCAACAGGCAACCGCATGGAGGAGATCCTTGGAGAACTGAAGAATATCAGTCTTGGGGGAGCCCCTTCCAGCCATGGCAGGAGATCCCCTCCTATGCTGGACCCCAGTGGCATGGAGCTGGGAGACTCTGGTGGCTTTGTCAACACTGCTGTGGGCAAAGATAAAACAGCCCAGGATCTATGCAGCGGAATCTCTGGCAGGGAGGCAGAAAGGGTGGGAGAAGCTTCTGGTGACACAGGAACATGGGGAAAGTGAGTTTGGTTGTTAGCAACACAAGGCCGGATCCTGGCCTCACTGAGATAAGTGGCCAAACTCCTAGTCCCCCTCCCTCACAGATCTGGGGGACCATTAAATGAGACAAGCATTCAGCCTTTAGATAGTGGAGAGGGTTGTGGGTTGCCTCAGAGTAAATATGAATTTGTTGTGGGCCCATATTGACAACTGGAAGCCTGTCAGATCCTGGGCAATGGTCCATTTATACGGGGCCACTAGTTCGGGCTTTACAGAAGATCACTAAGCAAGCAGCATCTTATTTGCTCTTCACCCATTGCAATAGGCTGTCAGCACCAGCACAGACTAGCTGGGCTATAGAAATATCCTGGGATGTACAGTAACCGGGCTCCACTCCTGACATTGTAAGTGAAAGGCCCAGTTCTGCTTCGAGCTATGCCAGTGTAAATGTGGAGTAACTCCAGTGTAAATGTGGAGTAACTCCATTGTAAATCTGGACTAACACCACTGACGTTCATGGAGTTGCTTTGCACTTAGGTGTACATGAGCGATCAGCGTTGTGGCCCCTTCCAGTCCTTGGCCTCTTTAGGTCAAGTCCTTCAACAAGTGGGACAGTCAGTGACGGTTGTGCTTGTGTTTTAAATGTGATCCACCTCTTTGCTTTGAACTGGGCGAAGGCCTTGTTCTCGTGGTTGGAGTGAGTGAGCATGTGGTCACTTGAGTGCCATCCTGTTCATGAGCACCCAACCATGCGTAACTGTGTTCTGGGTTCAGGGCTGGAATCTCCCAGGTTCTGCCTGCTGACAACGAAGGAATCACACTGACTGCAGGACCCCTGGCAATGACCCCCAAGGACTTCCATGCCAAGGAGGAGAGAGAGTGCCTCCTGAAAGGTGAGGAATGATAGAGGGGCTGCAGGGAAAGGGAATCCCTCATGATCCATTTGGGAATTACATCTCTTGAGAATTGTCAGGTATTCTGGTAGGTAGACGAGGTTTCCAGATACCTCTGTCTATTCCTTCACATCCATGCTGATCCCTGAATCTTGAGAACTCAGTTACTGTAGGCACTCTGTGCTGTATTGGGAAAGTCTCTGGGCTCAGTCCAATGGACATGGAAGCAGGTCTCAGCACTGGGGAGGAGAAGCCACTGTGGATGGGTCAGAAACAGAGTAGAAGCCCTTTCTATAGCCATGAAGAGTCCAGCTGAGAAATGACACTTTGATCCGAGTGCATTTATGATCCTTATCACCACAGTATGTGGCCACCCTTTATAACTCATTTTAGTTAATTTTATATGATCTCATCTGTTTAAATACAGGGGCTGAGCTCTCCACTGGCCTAACACCATTCACTCCACTGGAGATATACCAGCAAAGGAGTTGGCCCTTGATCAAATACTGTATCTGGGACATGTATTACCCTTCCATATGGGACAGCGTAAGGATGTATGATGAGACCACTCAGAGGATTCACTGCTTTATTTGTGGGGTTTTGTAAACAGAGGATCTAAATGGAGGATCTCCGAAGGCAGAGCTGTCTCCATGGAACAAACTCGTCAACATGTACAAGCAGCGACGGAAGCTTCCTGTTCCTAAGGTTGGTTATATACTACAGAGCAGTGGGCTAAACTAGCGGTGAGGTACTTTCACTTTTACTTTACAAGCAGGGAGAAGCGCTCACCCGTTTGGAAAAGGGACTGTTAAAAGGACAGCCTGGAGTTCTCCTTTATTCTCGCCTGCTGATCCCAGATATCGTTTGCTCTGCTTCCAAATTCAAATCAGTGATTTTTACTTATATTTTTGCAACTGCTAATGCTGTATACCCAACCGGGATCAGAAAATCCTGCTGGGTCCTCTCTGCCTCTTTCATCCTTGCCCCTAACTGAGATTCTGCTGTCAGGACCTAGCAATATTTCTAGATTGTGCCCCTGAAGTTCCTGCTAGAGATGACCTAAAGCCTCTGCTGGGTTATGTAACTGCAAGATGCGTGGTCCTGACAACACAGCTGGCCTCCCCGATTGCAAGAGGGCGGTGCCTTGGAGGCACTTAGAGCTGTGAAGGATGAAAAAATTAATGCTAAAACTGAAGTAGTGCAGTGTAGTGGTTAGAGCAGGGAACTGGTATTCAGGGTTTTTGAGGTTCTATTCCCAGATATGCTAGTGACCATAGTCATTTAACTTCTCGAGGCATCTGTAAGAAAAGGATATATACCACCTGACAGAGGTGTACTGTGAGGTTTAATTAGCATATCAAGTCCTTTGGATGAGAGGAGGTATGTCTGCAAAGTTATTTTGCCTTCATTGACAATTCCATTGAAATGACACCTGCATTTTCCTAATTAACATTCCAAACAGTGCAAGAGGAGACACAACTCAATCTGATCCTTCTCTGAGGCCTTCAATTCAAAGGGTGGCCAAATTCATAGCACTGGGCGCTGTACAGTTCCCACCATCTGGCATTACCTCCGTTAAATGTCATTGCAAGGCAGTTTGAGTGACGCCAAAAGGGGTTCTGAGATGGAGGCGAGTGGTTCGGACTCACCCAGATAGACTATAAATGGGTGCAACTGAGCCCCATTTCTCTACTGCAAGGAGTGCTACATTTGACCCTCCAGGCCCCACCCTTTCCAAGACACTCAAATATGCACTTCTCTGTCTGGCTAGATTTCTAGGTGCTATCTGTCTTCAGCACTTATATGGCCCCTCTATCATAGTATCTGGGCACCTGTAAGGCAGAACAATGCTACTACTCCCTTTTTATAGGTGGGGAAACTGAGGCACAGAGAGACTAAGTGACTTGGCCAAGGTCATAGAGGTAGTGGACTTAAACCCAGGTCTCCTCAGTCCTAGGCCAGTCCTCTAGACACTGGGCCATCCTTTCTTTTCTGCTGCCTTCCTCAATACTGTCTGCAGTACAATATGTTTGTTCAGCCAAGAGACATTGTCACTTTAAAGCTGACACAGGAACTGGTAGAGCTTCAGGAAGTGAACTCAGGGTAGCTGAGGAGTTAGCAATTCAATAAAGCAGTTGTGTTTGAGTGTTTCTCTGCTTGGGTGCGGAAATGTCATAGCATTGGGGGGAGGGATAGCTCAGTGGTTTGAGCATTGGCCTGCTAAACCCAGGGTTGTGAGTTCAATCCTTGAGGGGGCCACCTGGGGATCTGAGGCAAAATCAGTACTTGGTCCTGCTAGTGAAGGCAGGGGGCTGGACTTGATGACCTTTCAAGGTCCCTTCCAGTTCTAGGAGATAGGATACCTCCATTATATTTATTTGGGTACAAGACAATGAAGTAGTCAGGCCCCATCTCTGCTGCAATGTGGGTTGTATTAAGACACCATCTACAAGAAATGATCTGTTGGCCAGTGCCACACAACATGGACAGGGGCAAGGTTTTTAAAATGGTGCAGGGAAACTGTCATAGATCTAAGGATTTTTGATAGGTTTCCCCTGCCCACGTCAGCCAGCAGAACCACCTTACGGGATCCGAAGCTGTTTGACAAACTGGGGGAGGTAGGAATTTCCAGTGGTGAGAACAGGGGACTGGGAGTCAGAAGATTTGGCTTCTGTTCTGAGCTCTGGTACTGCCACTGTGTGTGATCCTGGGCAAGTCGTTTTCCTCCCGTCTGTGCCTCAGTTTCCCCATATGTAACAGGGATAATAACATATTCTACAAGATAAAATCTGTTGAGATCCTTTGATAGAAATCTCGGTATAGAAGGACAATGTGTTTCAAGGTCAGCTCCTGAAAATAGTTTCCCGACTTGATCCAAACTGCAGTGTAGAGAGTATCTTGATATAAGTCCCTTTTCTCTATTCTCATCTGTCCTCAACCTC
This sequence comes from Malaclemys terrapin pileata, assembly GCF_027887155.1. NCBI lineage: Eukaryota > Metazoa > Chordata > Testudines > Emydidae > Malaclemys > Malaclemys terrapin. The sequence goes on along the minus strand of NC_071508.1, from coordinate 20,185,328 downwards.
CATTTTCCTGCATTTCCACCTCCAGGAAAACCCAGTGCAGCTGGAAATGGAAGAGGGATCCACTCTGAATCTAACTGTTTATGAATTTGCAACACCTGAGCCTCATCTCATCTCTTCAAAATCTTCCAGTACTGCCCTGATCTTTAGGTGAGATCCACAAAGCTCTTCAACAAAGACAGCAAGCATAAACACAACCCCAATCAGATACGGTCCAAATTCTGTCTAGTTTCACAAAGTCGAACTGTATTTAAGATTTTTTTCAGGACAAGCGATGCAGTTACCAGTGCAGTTGAGAGAATGTACTGAACTGGAAGCCCAACCATGGTTATACTTTCTCTGACCACTGGGTGGCACCGTCTGACTTTAAAAAAAACCCCAGAGATGGGCTAGAAATGTCTTTAGTAGAGATGAGCGGTGTAAGTTTGTACAGGGTCCGTTTGAGAGGGGGAAATTGATCTCCAACTCACATGAGCCAAATAATCTATTTCCCAAAATAGACTGAATAAATATTTCCCCATGTACATTAGTGAATAAGCTATCCTGGTGTTCAAAAACACTGAGTACAAGAGAGTATAATATAAAACATTGTGATGCTGGCGTGGCTAGCTGGCTGCTTGGAATTTGTTGGCAACAACAGGGCTAAAGGGAAATCACAAACTGAGAGCAGCAGGGATCCTGACACACTCTTGAGCAGTTCCCGTTCCATCCAATAGAGGGCAGCAGTTTACACACACACTCACCCACACACACTTGTCTCTATGGCGGGGTGGCCAACCTGTGGTTCCGGAACCACATGTGGCTCTTCAGAGGTTAATATGCGGCTCCTTGTATAGGCCCCAACTCCGGGGCTGGAGCTACAGGCGCCAACTTTCCAATGTGCCGGGGGGTGGGGGTGCTCAGTGCTCAACCCCTGGCTCTGCCACAGGCCCTGCCCCCACTCCACTCCACCCCTTCCCAGCCCCTCCCCTGAGCCTGCCGTGCCCTCACTCCTCCCCCTCTCCCCCAGAGCCTCCTGCACACCACAAAACAGCTGATCGGGAGGGAGGGGGAGGCGCTGATCAGCGGGGCTGCCGGTGCGTGGGAGGCTCTGGGAGCAGGGTGGGGGAGCGGATGGGGGGCTGCTGATGTATTACTGTGGCTCTTTGGCAATGTACATTGGTAAATTCTGGCTCCTTCTCAGACTCAGGTTGGCCACCCCTGAACTAGAGCAACCTAGAGGTAAATATGTGAAAATTTCTCCGCAGCTTCCTGTATCATTCTGTGCTATAATAAAAACACTGATCTCATACAGTGGGCAGCACATTAACCATGTGCTTGTATTTTGGGGCTGGACATGCCTTTGTTCTGTGTCAGTACAGCACCTGGCGCAGTGGGGTCCTGGTTCGTGACTGGGGCTCTAGGTGCTACCACAGTACAAATAATAAATAAAAATAATTAAGATGTTATTGCAAAAAAGCCAGTGCTTTACCGGGCTGCACATACATAATTCACCTTGAGCATCAGCCTTGGTCAGACCATAGGTATTTCTGTCCTGTGCAGGGTGCTTCTTGATAAGGATTCATTTCAGACAATGGGTGAGGCAGAACAGACTCTAGCTCACTTTCCTATAACTGCAACTGCAGGAGGAAAGGACGGTTTGTGTCAGTCACATGCTCTGACTTGATGATGCACAGGGAGTTGATACAGTTAGTAAGAAGGTGCCATTTTTTAAAGTCACTGATGACAAGTGCTTTAAGAGGAGTCCAGATGTACTTCATTCCCAGATCTCTGGTTCTGAAATGAACTGGTCGGTCTCAGACATCCAAAATGTGTAAACCCATGACCTGGTTTAAATGCACATCCTGGCATTCTAAGCAGAGAGGCCAAGGAATAAGTGAGCCAGGGAGAGCGAAATCACCTTTTGTCCATGATGGGAATCTCAAAGCTGAAGTTTCAGTGGTAGCCATGTTAATCTGTATCAACAAAAAAAACGAAGAGTCCTTGTGGCACCTTAGAGACTAACAAATTTATTTGAGCATAAGCTTTCGTGGGCTAGAACCCACTTCATCAGATGTATGACGTAAAAGATACAGGAGCAGGTATAAATACATGAAAGGATGTGGGTTGCTTTACTAAGTGTTAAGTCAGTCTAATGAGATAAATCAATTAACAGCAGGATACCAAGGGAGGAGAAATAACTTCTGAAGTGGTAAGAGAGTGGCCTATTATAATTGCTGTGCTGTTTCTAGGCTCTGGATGAAGAGAGGAAATCAGTCTCCAGGCCCAGCACTTTTCGCTTGCACTAAATTTGCCAAATCAATTAAAAACACAACAGATCCAGGCCTCCCTCCTATAATAGCTGCAGTACAGTGTGCTACATTAGTCAAATGATCTCTTTGCCCATGTCCAAAGAATCCATCCGCAGCCAGGCTGTGCTTTTCAGGCATTTGGAGAACATCACTGTTACCTGGTTAGAACAAAAGAATTTATAAATATGCTTTGTGATATTCTGTTGTACAAACAAGGGAACAAAGCGGGGGTGTCTGCTGCCACGTGCATCTATTGTGTGGCAGCTAACGCCATGTATGTTCCAAGTGTCCAAGTCCTGTAGAAGTTCTTTGTACAGCCACGCAACTGGGGATGGAGAAAGCCTGCTGGATCATTTATCCATCTCCTTTCCTCTCACCTCCCAATGCAAAATTATTTGCTATAGTCCATTCCCCGGGGCTTTTGGCTCTCTGTTTTGAAATGTCCCAAATATGGGTCTCCCACCCCTTCCTTTGGGGGATGTATCCAACATCTAATGGAGCTTTCTTTAAATCAAGCTAAAGCAAGAACTGCTCCGTCTTTGTGGGCTGAGAAGGCGGAAGTATGGGAACCATGTAAAACTGCTGCCTAGACTCCTGCAGACACACAAACAGAATTCTAGGCCCCTCAGTAATTTGGTTTCAGAGTAGTAGCCGTGTTAGTCTGTATCCACAAAAAGAACAGGAGTACTTGTGGCATCTTAGAGACTAACAAATTTATTAGAGCATAAGCTTTCGTGGGCTACAGCTCACTTCTTCGGATGCATGTAGTGGAAAATACAGAAGGAAGATATATATATACACAGGGAACATGAGGAGAGCGATCAATTAAGGTGAGCTGTTGTCAGCAGGAGAGAAAAATAACTAGTGGTAATGAAAATGGCCCATTTCCAGCACTTGACAAGAAGATATAAGGAACTGTAAGATGGGGGGGGGGGGGGGGGGGAAGGGAATAAGCATGGGGAAATAGTTTTACTTTGTGTATTGGCCCATCAGTAATTTGGGAATCTCTTTACTGGGCTAATGACCCATTAGCTCCTGAAGGCCCTTGCTGATGCAGAGGAGGTAGTTAGTGCCTTCAATTGCTCTCAGGCTGTGGGACAATCTGACCTTACTGTTTAATAGGTGTATTGTCTGTTAAGTGTTGTTTTATCTATGACCATTATCAGAGAGCTGGAGCATGCCCAGACACTGACTAGGGAGCTTGTTTCGGGGTCTGCTAGCTGGCAGCAAGATTATAAAGTCTGAAGGTGTAGAATGGATATTGGAAATTACCCACTTTTCAATGGAGGAGAAACATACCCATACACAGACAATGGGCCCAATTCTGTTCTGAGTTACAGCGGTGCACATCCAGAGTAACTCGCTGGATTGCAGTGGAGAGATTCTGGCTCTCACTGCTCAAGATCAGAATTTGGCTCTGTGCCTCTTCTATTCAGCACGTTCAATAGCTGTCATGTTTATTGCTGGAGGCAGCATGTTCTAATGACTGGGAAAGGGGATAGAGTCAGGAATCCTGGGTTCTAATCCCAACTCTGCTACTGAGTCACTTTCTTTTAACCTCGTCTGCAAACGGGGGATAATATTTAGTTTGCAGAGGATTTGTGAGACTTCATCCACTAAGTGTTTGGACGATGCTAGATAAGTGCAAAGCATTATTCCTATTTTCTTTAGCACGCGTGGGGTAAATTCCAGTGATTGTCTCTCCTGATGCACTTATTTCTCCAATCCAGGTTTCCTGATGACGGAGCTGGGGAAGCTGTTGGCCACTTTGGGAGAGCCCAGGTAGACCTGAGGACAAATGGACTGGGAGCTCCTGAAGCAGACTGAGGTCAGTCAGAAACAGAAGGGCATTCTGGACTGGGTCACTGAGTTACAGCCTCCAGGAGCGCTGTGAGATTGTGCGCTGGTGCCCTACACATTCCCTTTTCTCACGGGGCTGCTGTTTGTCAATCCAAGTTACACTCTGGTGGTAAACGGCTCTTCTGTATGTGGCGTTTTGAGCGTTCAAAATGCCAGCCCCACGCCTAGATCTCATAGGCTGGGTCTACACTGCACATTGCTGGCAGCGTGGTGTAAGTTATGTGTGGCTTCACGCCACAGTGAAAAGCAGGCTGCGTCCGCACTGTGGGGTGTCACTATGCATCAGTGAAAGGCTCTGGCAGAGGCGAGACAGTGGGAAAAGGCTCCTTTCCCCTCCGCCTCCCCCCTGCCAGAGCCTTTCCCCACTGCGGGAGCCTTTTCCTGCAGTCGGGGGAGACTCCGGCAGCAGAGAGGCCGTGGGACGCTATGCTGCTAAATAAAGCAGTGTAGATGGGGGAGGCGCTGCTTGGCTTCTAGAGGGCCGCGTAGGGTACATACTGTAAAGTTCAGGCATGTCTTTACTCACCTAAGCCGTGCTGTTGAGAGCCATGTTGGGGAGCTGCTGAGGTGTATGCTCTACACGCTGCCATAAGGAGTGTGAAGGATAGACGCACCCATAGAGTTTAGGGGCGGAAGAGACCATTAGATCATCTAGTCTGACCTCTTCAGGCCATTGTATTGCACCGGTTACCCCAGGAAAGCCCCCAAATTTGGGTTAAACTAAAGCATTTCAGTCCTCAGCAGACTACGTTGTTGCATGTGACAGGCAGAGGAGAGGAGAGAGCGAACTGCTACCAGTGGAATGGTGGGGGATTGATTAGGTGGGATATGCCCAGATGGCATATGCTCTTCTGGTTACATCAGCAGACGAAGAGGCAGGACTCCTGGGTTCTATTCCTGCCTCTGCTGCTGTTGACTGTGTGACCAAGACTGAGTTGCGATGGCCAAGGCTTTCAAAAAAGGAGACCTCAAGTTAGGCTCTAAGCGTATACTTAGGCACCCAAGTAAATGAGCTGATTTTCAATAGTGCTGAACGCCCAGAAGCTCCCACTGAAGTCCATAGGAGCTCAGCGCTTTGAAAATCAGGCCACTTATTTAGGTGACTAAATGTTGGAGTCAGGAGCTTGAGTTTAGTCCTCCGTTTATTAAAATCTTGGCCTCGACCACCTGTGCCTCAGTTTCCCCATCTCTCCAATGGAATATATAACCGTTGTTCTTCTCGGGCGTGTTGCTGGAGTTAGTGCAGTGTTTATAAAACGCCTAGAGATCCTGGGAGGAAGTTGAATGTGCTATAAAATGATTGGTGAAAGAAAGCACCAGTCCCCAGGAGGAGGAAGTGCAGTGAATTTTCAAACCTCAGTCTAAAAACGGCACTGTGCTTCTGGTTCAATATCACTCCCATAGCCCGAGTTCAGCGCTGGTGCGAGACCGGAGCAGGTAGGGATCAGCAAGCTCCCTTACAAAGCGAGGACGGCTGGGAGCAGGGACAAAGCTTCTTCCTCCCTACCCCACGTGGGAAATGCCCATCTGGAATGCAGCAAAGCATAGCACAGCACTCCGTGAAGCAGCTGGGCTCCTGTGCCCACTGCCCGGCCCTGTGCGGGTGGGTGGGTGTGGAATTCTTTGGAGGATTTTGTTTCTCGCTCGATCAAAGTGCAATTGTTTGTCTTTTCTCTGGTAGCTGCACTGGGGGGGAGGGGAAGTGCCCAATTATCATTTTAAAAACCTAGTGCGGAGGCGGCTGCTTTGCCTTGTCTCATCCAGAACGTGGCATTTAGTTTTTTTTCCCCGCACACGAGCCTTGGCGCGGCTGGCTCGCTGTGTGATGCGCAGGCAGTGGCAGTTTGCATAAGAGCTTGTGATAGTACCTGGGGACTTACTGCTAAGGACGATTATAGCTCCATCTGCCCCTCCCCTGCCTCAGCCAATCAATGCTCTTCCTCTCCCCCTCCAAACTGTGTTCCAGGAGTGCAGGTGGGATCCTGACACTGTGCGCAGCTGCAGTGCCTGTCCTCTGAGGCTCTCGGAGGGCTCTGCACGCAGTAATTAAGCCAGTGAGGTGGATAGGTGTGATCCCCATTTGCAGATGGTAAACCGAGGCACTGAGGTTAAGGGCTGGATTTCCAGGGGCCCAGAAGCCAGCGGGGACCCGCCAGTGTTGGCATCTCTGAAAATGAGGTCAAGTAGCGACTATGGCAACAAACAGAGTCAGTGGGACTAGAACCCAGAGCCCTTCTGCGCCTGTTCTCACCGTCAAAGGCAGAGCCGGGGGCAAGCGCAGGAGGGGACGAGCGTGAGCACCAGACCAACCAGAGGGAGAGGAACCCTTGGGCCTTGTCAATGCTAGTAACTGTCCAACCCATTGTTCAGCACTGGTGCTAGCAATGGGACAAGCCAGTGAAGTCCAGGCTCCGCACCTTTTCTGGCCACGGCCTCAGGGTCCAGTGCTGGGAATGCCTGAGCCCAGTCTACCCTGCCACTAATGCCCCTGCTCGTTACAGCTTCTGAAGCGAAATGGCAACAAATGGAGAGGGAAGTGAAGAGCCACGGGGAAGGGGAGTGACTCTTCAGCTGGGGGCTGGAGCAAGCTGGAGGAAGTGAGGTTCAGGGGAGCTGGTCCACACGGCTGGACATGCAGAGGAGAAAGCTCTTGCACCTGTAATGGCACGATTGTGGGATGGGAGTATGGAGGCCATTGGCGAGTGAGCAGAAGGGGAAGGGGAGAGACTACAGATTCATAGACTTCCAGGCCAGAAGGGACTAGTATGACCATCTCGGCTGACCTCCTGCATACCAGAGAACCTACTCCAGTAGTGACTGACCATCCCTCTTCCATACACATGAGACTGGCCCTCGGAGAAGGAGTCACTTCTCAGTTCCCTTGTGTGCCAAGAGCTGGTGGGATTGGGCAGCAGGCTTAGCTATTGGTCAGACAGCTCTGCATTCGCCAGAGTGATTCGGTAACACACTTTCTCTCTGCCCTGGCCAGAGCCTGCACCTAGAAGAGATGTGACAGTGGCCCCAAGACCAAGCTTATGTTTTGATCACGATGAGTCTGCAAGTCCCCTTCATCTAGCAGATGAAGAAAGAAGATTGAAACCTGTTCTTTGGTCCCCACTAGGCTGGTGTCTGGGACAAGGTCTGTTAGCTGCCAGCTTGTTCCTGTTTCCTCTTTCAGTGTCTATGTCTTCCCCCCTTTGAATGTTTATCCTCTTGCCTTCTCCTCTCCCTGCCACCTGAGGGATGACCCCATCTGTACTAGGTTGGCATCCACTGTATTTTTAGAGTAAGTGTTTTACGTTGATTGATTGTTCTCAGTTCCCCCTAAACTCACAGACTCCTCCCCACTTATTAAATGAAGTTCTGTGTTGAATTAATTTCCTGTGTGTGTGGGGGGGGTTTTTTTTTTTTTTTTTGCTGGTTCTTTGTATACTCCATGTTCAAAAAATCATTTAGAAAATTGCAGGGAGCATAAAGATGGACAAATCTCTCCTGCTTTCCCCACTCATGGCCAAGTTTAGAGAGGAGAAAGATCTATTGTTAGGTTATCAGGTCCACTTCCACACCAAAGCAGGATTGACTAGGGATGCAGAGCATCTTCCATTCACTTTGAGAGAGGGAAAGACAGAGAACCCCTCTGTTTGCTTTGTGGGGGTCTCCCCCAATTGCAGAGTGAGAAATGAGATCTCCTCTTCCCTGGCTCCGTCACTCACTGGAGAGAGAGGTATCCCACCTCCTCCATTTGCTGATGGGTAGCCTAGGTATCAGAGGATGATAGAAACCCATCCCTCTTGTTATGAGGACCCCTGCTCTGTGCTGGTGCGGAGTCACACCATCAGCAGTGTGCCACCATTGCCAGTCAGACACCCTTACGCACAGGCCACTGCGACTAATGGTGTCAACAAACCCCAAGCCTGGGAGGTGGCAGCTGATCTCACTTCATCCTGCACTTCCACCCCATGTTTTAGCAGCGCTGAGCGCTTCAACCAGTGACCTCGGGCAAGTGTTCTCCAAACTCTGCCTTGGCCTCAGACTCCTAATTGGACCAATCCCTGGCTCTTCCGGACAGGCTGCATGAGCTGAGCTGCAGCAGCTGTTGGCAGCCCAAGGCCCGTGCTAATCTGGGAATTCTATGACAGGAAGCACACGCCCAGCCAACCTGCCAGAAGACAAAGCCAGCAGTGTACACATCAGTTCCCAGGGGTGTTCCTGTGCAGAGCTGCGGCTATTTTTGAACGTTTCCCAGCCCTAGTGCCATGCTGGTTTATTTCCAGGGGCTCCATGGAGGCTAGGGTACGAGGCAATCATGCACCAGCTTTTGCCACATAGCTATGGATGCAGGACTGTTGTGCTCCAGCACAGCCAAGGCACCCAGATGGCTCTCCATTTCTATTAACCCCTGTCCCATATATTCTATGATGTTGCCGAATTTCCCATGGACACCCTCCCTCACCGCAGAATCATGCTCCACCATCTAAACTTTCAGTGGTTTCAAAATATCTTACCTAGTTGTTAGGGCCACAAGGAACCTTCTGAACGTGCATGTCATTCCTGAACCTGGCGACAGCCTGAAACAATAGCTTTGAGAGGTGTGAACTATCCCTGTTCACCTCCAGGGATACTCTTTACTCCGAAACCAGGGACAGAAGTTTAAATGGCAACCTGGTTCATTATTTCACTGCCGATCATTTCCGCAGAACTATCCAGCCAGCATGGAACATCCCATGTTCCCAGCCTGCCTTCCGGGGTGCCAAAAGCCCCAGGTAACGTCTGCCCACCTGTCAGAACCTCCAGCCAATGCTTCCAGAGCAGTTACGCGCCATCAATGCAACAATCCGCAGCGCATGGAAAACTAGCGATTGAAGGATAGAGACAAGAAATTGAATTTGACAGAAACATAAGTCACTTCTACCCTGCTTGTATTTTGGGTCAGTGAACACCCCCAGTTTGTAATTGACCTGGACTTCCAGCGTGCTGCACCAGAGTGCTAGAGAATCCAGGTGCAGAATGCTGCAGTGACCACAGGCCCTTAACCCTAAGGTAACCTTTAGGGAGCGACACTGTGTGCTTTCTCCAGGATACAGCTGGGTTTAAGGCCTGACCTAACTTTATCTCCAAGGAATCCACCTCCCACGTTGTGAAACCATTTTGGCCAGCCATTTGGTTGGAGGCAGAAGTGTAACATCCTCCAAGATCTGCACTGACCCTTCTGTCTTGGAGAGGCACCTCGCTGGTCCCAATAGATCTCTGTGCAGAGAAGGATGGGGCTGGGATTTATTGCTGCAGCAATAGCTCCCTTGCTGTCAAGCGGTAAATGCAGTGGTAATTAAATGGGAGACTAAGGTGATCGGCTAGGACTGACGGCAAAGGGAAATGGGATGGCTTCGTGGAATCCCTCTGGAGGAAACTCAGATGTGTACCTTGTATGACTGTGACTTCTAACTCAGGCTTATGCAATAGAGCACGCCGTTAGGAGCAGCTCAGGGCTGGGAAGTGAAGCCGAGTGGTGCTTACCTAAAGGCCCTGTCCTGATCTTTACTTATGCAGCAGTGAATCTAGAGTAGCTCCAATCCAGGAAGTGAGGTTAGTTTGAATTTACATTTGCCTAACCAAGATCAGAATAAGTGGAGTTTTAATAGTAATACTTAGCTTGCCCCAGGTCACTCAGCAGGCCCATGGCAGAGCCAGAAATAGACCCCAGGTTTCCTGAGTTCTAGCCCAGTGCTCTCTCAAACTGCCTTTTAGCCTGACATAAGGCCCACCACTGTGGTCCTTACTTGGGCATAACTCTCCTTGCCTTCAGCAAGCCTTTAGCAAAGTCTCTCACAAGAGGCTATTGAAGAAATCAAAGCACCACAGGTGAAAAGCAAAGCACCGTCATTGATTAGAAAATGGCTAAAGACAGCATTGGAATAACACTTGTCAGGACAAAACCTTATAGTCAGGTCCCCCTGAGTTCCACTCTAGGGCTGATGAAGTTTGGTATATCTGTTAACAGCCTGGATAAGGGGCGAGCAGTGAGATGGCAGAGTTTGGAGGGGACACACAGTTATGTAGATCAAAGCCAGAGGAGCCGGCAAGGAATGTCAGAAGTTCTAAATAAAGCCAGGTGAATGGACAAGCTGATGGCAGATGCATGGTAAAGCACATTGCAGTGAACAACTTGAGTTCATTGTCACAAGATGTCATTGAGGCTAAGAGCTCAAAAAAGGATTGGACATTTATATGGCCAATGAGAACAGTCCTCGCTATCTTAGATGGGTTAAAATTTATAAAGGATATATGGATTCATAACAGAAAGGCAGTGTTGCTTAGTGGCTTCAGCACCAGACTAGGATTTAGGAGACCTTTGTTCTATTTCTGTGGCTCACTTGCTGGAAGATTGTAGGCAAGTCACTTCCCTGTTCTGTGCTTCAGTTTCCTCATCTGTGAAATGGGAATATTGACACCGAGCTCCTTGAAAAGTGCTTTGAGAGCTACTGACAAAAAGTGCTAGGTAAGAGCTAGGGATTATTCCAAATCCTCCTGCATTGGGATATAAACCAACAAGAAAGATTTTCCTGTGAACAGATTCCTCCGTAATGATTCACTACAGGAGTTCATGCACCTTCCTATGAAGCAGATGCTGTTGGTCACTCTCAGATGGGATGCTGGACTAGATGGACCTTGGATCTGATCCATTCCTGATGGGAATCTTTCCTGAGTAAAGACAGTAGGATTTTACCTATGAACTTTACAATACGCTTATTGCTCTTATCGCTAGATCTCCCAGTGCTTTACAAAGTATCATTAATCCCATTTCACAGATAGAGAAACTGAGGCACTCAGGGGAAAGTCACTTGCACAAGGTCACCCAGCAGGCCTGAGACAGAACTGGGAATTGATTCCAAATCAAGTGAGCTAGCCACTATGCTATGCTCTCTTCCAGTGGAATTTAGACTTTGAAAAGAATGGTCATGGAATGCAATTCTCCAATTAACAATCCCATCTGCACTCTGCCCACCTGACAGTCTGAAGGCGCTTGTCATTAACAAAGTGGTGACAATCTTTGCTTTGCAAGTAAATGTGTGTCAACTAGTGTGACTGTCAAGGTTTGGCACTCTTGAGCTGTATGTCCTTAGTGATGTTAATTGGAAGTAAATTTACTAGTTACTCCCAATTATTTCACCATGAGTGAGATCAGAATCTGGCCCATCTACTTCACAAGAAGCTGTAAGATCACATAGCATTCCTACATTCTGTAAAATGTATTTTAAGAACTTTTTGTTTACAAACATTCACATGACACTTGAGAGCAAATCTGGGACATGAACAAACGCTGTGTGATATACAACCCTCTGTAAACCTCATTTTTTCCATGTGTTGACATAACTAGATTATCAAACTGTGGAGCACGTAAAGCATCTTATTGAGAAGATCCATGCTCCAGTGGTAGGTGCCACCCTGGAACATGGGAGACCCTTTGCTACCATAGACTTCTTGCATGACCTAATGTCATGAAACACTCAGTCTCTTTGGCCAGGTCCTCAAAAGTACATAGGTGCCTAACTCCCATTGAAATCATCAAAATACCTGTGTGTCCTTGGAATGTGTCAGGGTTCAATCCAGACCAGTGAGGAGTTGTCACCCCTGTAACTCAGGGCGCCTTACATGTTATTGTGCTGTGGCTCACAGTCTGATACCCAGAGCCAGCGTACAAGTCACACGCTGGCTTGCACCACCCAATTATTTTTTGCAAACTGACCCCAACACCTGCCTCTCCCAAATTTCCCCCAAACTGTCTCCCTGCAGAATTCAGCTGTCTCACAGAACGCTCACAGAAGTTAAGTCCATTGCTCTTTTAAAGAGACAATACACTGCAGTTTATTAATTGAACTGGGGTTTGACACATTCTTATTTCAATCACAGCACTGGATTGGTTTATAGTGTAAAAGTAAAACAAGTTTCTTAAACAAAAAGTTAAGTGATACCAAGTGTAAGGATACAAATGGTTACAAAGAAAAGTAAAAATAGGTATCTAAGACTAAAACGTAACATCAGCAAGTTACAATCTTTGCCTATGCAGGTTTCTCATCTATATTCAATTCCCAGAGGGTTCAGCCCCATTGGTTGAAGAACCCAACATTCTGTGATTTTAAGAGCTCTGGCCCCTTGAATCCCCCACGTGATGGACCTCCATGGGGTTCTCTTCCCTGTCTTTTTATACTCCAGTCAACCTTTGTAATGTATTCTTTGAAAAAGCCCAGACCAAGCTTCTCTCTCCTGCTGGGGTGTAGATGCCCTGCTGTCATCCGAAAGCTTATTGGCCCTGCTTCAAGAGATAGGAAGGCTCATAGGGGTGAAGTCTCCATCCCCCTGTATGCAAATTGGGCTTCCACTGTTTTGATTCCTCGCAGCTTAGTTGACATTGGAGACAGGAAAATAGCTGCCTTTACTCCTGTCTGGGAGAAAACCTATTGCTCTCGGTGTTTGGTCACAGACTTTAAAGCATAATATCAGTGAGTAGCCATAACTCATAGTGTTAATGCAGACATTTCACAGTGATATTTAATTCCCAGTATGTCACATAAAAGCCCTTACAGAATACATTTGCGTAATACAGTAACATTGTATAGAATGAGTTGATTCAACTGCTTATCAGTTGAGGTCCAGATCCCTCTGTTTACATACCTAAGAGGCTGTCTCCCCCACTAGTTTGATGGCTTTGTTTAGCTTGTTTATAGATGTACCTTCATTGTCACTTCATCGATGACCAGGCTGGTACAGACAGGCAAATACACATTTCTTTGTCCAGGACAGACTGGGCTTATGCATTGCTTGCCAAGCACATTTTAAGAACATAATTCTAGCAAGTATTTATAACTCTGTGCACACCCCCTCCATACACCACGCAAGAATATTAATGATCAGTGAGTTATTAGTTTTCCAGTGCTATATTACTGGACCTTTTGGGGATATACTATGACAACAGTGTGTTAGGTGTGGTGAGTATATCAAGCCCCACAAGAATTGCTGACACAGAGTAGTGAACCACCAATGGATCTCTGTGTCACAGTCTCATACAAGAACAAATTTACAACAGCTGAGGATCTGGCCCAATATTTTCCAGTAACATTCCTGCTTCTCTATGTGTACGTCCCAGATTTCCTCTTTCCAAGGCATTTGTGCAGAAATAGAATCTTCAGACTCAGTTCAGATGTGCACCTGATGATGTCACAAGCTTGGTCAGTAGCATGACAATTGGTTGCTGTGGAACTGGATGTAATTTAACCAACAAAGGATTCTTAGGACTCCAAGATGGGGAAAATAATGAGCAGATGCACTGTTGAGAAACAAAGATCCTGTTTTCAGGCAAATCCTTCATGTCGTGCTTGGAATGAAAAGTAATGCAAATGCTGGAGGCAAACTGCAAAAGAAAACAGACATTGTTTTGTAAGAGCGGAAGAGCTTAGTTCGTCTACATGAGTGAGCTTGTGAAATATGCACCATGGCCCTTCTAGAGGCTTGTCCACATGGGATAATAGCCTACTATTGCAGCAGGCTAACGGCACTACTTCTTTAGCGCAAAAAAGCAGAAGTACATGCTTTCATGCTGAAGGTGCTGAATTCCAACCCTGTTCTGGTGGGGCACATTACACCAACACACTCTGTTTTATTCCAAATTTCAATCCACACCTCCGCCACCTAGATATTGATTGATAACATCCACAAGAACATGAGGCAAAAGCATGACAGCACCAGAATGTTTCCATTGGCTGAACATATCCTAAGGGCCGGACATTTGCACCTAGCAACTTCAGAAAGCTGCATATGCAGGCCACTTGGGCAATAAGAGGAGGATGGGAAACAGACATGAAGTTTAATCCTTGGAGGGCTGAGTCTGAGCCATCTCAGTTCCAGCCTATTAGCGTCTCACTTCCTATCATTTGGCATGAGTCCTGGCTGTCTTCCTGCTCCACCCCTAAACAAAAGGAGAGTCTTCCTTTCTCTTCCCAGATGAAGGCCTTGGATTCTCCTAGTGTGGGATCTTCCAAACATAACTCCTATGCCCCCAGGTGGGTCATCAGAAACAGGGATTGAACCTGGGAACTCTGGATCTCAATGCATGAGCCGCTACTGCCTGAACTGAAAGAGCCAGCTCTTAGACGATGTCTGCACTCATGGCAGCATGCACAGTACAGGTACGACACATATAGCTACATGCCACAGTGAAGGCTGGCCGTGTCCACACTTGTCACTGTGCAGTGCAGCTACGTGCTGCAGTGAAAGGCTCTGGCAGCTCCCCACTTCCAGAGCCTTTCACTACAGCAAGGAAAGGCTCTGGCAGGTGGAAGGCAGTGGTGAGCACTTCTTGGGCATGTAGACAGCTCTTCTAGGATATATACTCTGGGGGTAGGACACTTTACTCACCTAAGCCAGGACTTACCGTCTACACTGCTGTTTATACCCATGCTAGCTGGGCATGCAGTGTCTGTACGCTAATGCCACAGTAAGTGTAGCTGTTCCTTTAGCCATGGCAGGTACATCAACCTCCATGAAGCTTAGCCACCACTAGAGGGGGACAGAGTGCCATACCTAGTAGGTATAGCGTACATAAACTAAGCAAGATTGGGTCTGCTCGATATTTGCATGGGAGATGGCCAAGGAAAATCTAATGTGCTGCAACGGTGTGTGTTTAAAGCCCTAGCAACATCTTTTCTATATTCCTGACCAGAACTGTGGAACAACCAAAGGACCAGCCCCCTGAAAATCCATCCCAGGTTTTATAATGAGCGCAGTGCAGGATGGGGGAGGACCTTGGGAATTTAATCATTGCCAGATGCACGGCCAAGCGGTCGGACAGGATCAATGAACCTCAGTTATTCACCTCTCAATCCATATTTTTACACTGCATTCATCATTCTAGCTGTGGTCTAATGATACCTCAGCAGCAAGCACTGTGGCTTGGATTGGAGCATCTCCCAGTAATCTGAAACACAACCATGTTGTCTCTCTGAATTAATAACGAACTAATGTCCCAGCACAGGGCTAGGGTTTGCGGTGCTACCAGAGGCCTTCAGATGAGATGTTAATGGTAGTCCTGACTGTGTGGGGCCATTAGAGAGAACATGGTGCTTTACAAGTCGGTGTGATTCATGTCCCAGTTTGATATTCCAATTGGGGCAATTGCATTCTGCCACCACACAGCCTCACGCCAATAACCGTGCTTCACTTCCTGTCCTAAAGAGTTGCAAGTGCTGCTGGATACCTTTCAAACAGCTGGTGCCCCTTGCCCAGCTGAGGCCAGATTTTCAGGAGCTCAGCAATCCACAATTAGAGCCAGGTTTTCTAAACAACATTCCGCCCCCAGCATGCTGAGTTCCGAGCCCTTCTGAGAAGTCTGCCCAAACTGCTGTACCTTAATGGTAAGTGAAGGGATCCTTATCTAGTGTCATTTACAAAATGCTTTTGGATCTGGTGGGCTGAAAGGTGCTGTATAATATGTAACATTAATCTGCTATTATCCACAATCCAGTTTTTAAAAGCCATCCATGGTCCTGTAAATAAAAAAGTCTCTGTATTTCCTTTTTTAATAGCCTCTGAACCATGCATGTGTAAGCGGGGGAATGGTCCCGCTACTGTGGGGAACTTTCCTGGCTTCTGCACTACCCCGGTGAAGTGGGCTAGCGAAAGGATCTGAGTCCTCGCTCCCACTCCCTTTACCCAGATGCCTCCCTGCCCTTGAGGGCTCCCCTTCCACTCTCCTGTCTGGCAGAGTCCTCGTAACCCCAACAAGGCTGGGCCCAGGATTCCTGGGGGGCTCAACCTCCAACCCTGCTGTGGTCACCTAGGACAAGGGCTAGGGTGTCCCCACTCCGGGGTACCCTCTCTGCACTGGGCACCTCCCTGACCCACTGATTATTCCATACAATTTAAAGCAAATACAAGTTGTTTAATTAACAATCTAAAGAAAAGAATAAGGAAAAATGGGAGAGGTTAAAGGAAAACACATCACCCCGCTCTGTGGCAGGGAACATCACAAACAGTGTCTCTGGACATAAGGGCAGTTCCCAGTCTGTTCCTTGTAGGTCCCAGATTTCCTTCTCAGACCCTGGCTGTGCTGCAGGGATGCTGCGGGTTGGACACTTGCAATGGTGGTGGCCACACAACCCCAACACTTTGAGTGGTGGGACCCTTCTTCCCAGCATCAGCTGCCCGTCGGGTTACGGTCCCCCTCCCGGTCTGGCCTGCGAGGGCCCTTGGCTAGGGGTGTCTTTCTGTGCTGGGCCCTTTGCCCAGGTCCCCCCTCGGCTGGCCCCACTTGCTCACCACACCTGGCTCTGTGGCTGCAGCTCTGCTCCCAGCACAGGATCTGCTCTCCCTGGGCTGCGTCTCTGGCTCTGTGGCTGCGCCTCTGGCCCCTCTGGATCTGGCCCGGCTCTGCTCCCTAGCTCAGCTTGGGCCCCTGCTTTCTCCTTAGCTAGGCCCCACTCAGTCTGACCCAGGCAATTCCAGCTCACCCGGAGGATGAGACCCACCCTGGCCTCCTGTCATGCTGATTAGCTGCCCGCCCTGTCAATCAGGCTGACCTGGAGCATTGGCCTCTTGCCATTGTTCCTGGGGACTGTCAGTCTCAGGGTCCTGATTTCCCATCGACCCCTCCCCTTTTAGTGCTGGGAGCAGCCAACCAAAACACCCCCACTGAATGTTAGTAAGGGGCAACAGTCCCCTTACACATGGGAAGCTACTGGCTCTTCTGTTAGCTTGGGACTGTCTCCTATGGTTTAAAACAGTAATATTCAGACCTCAGTGGTTCAGGAGCCAAATTAGGGATCAACATTACCCCAAAGAGCCACAGTAGTGTGAATTCACTGTTTCATTTACTCTATTATTCTCCCAGCAAATTGACTGACCAAGTTACTATTTTATCAACTACAGTTGATTAATAACACAGTAAAAGCATCCTGATTGGTTAATCATTAAATCACACAGTGTTTTAATATCATGTGCTGCAAAGAGCAGCAGGAGATGCATTAAAAAGCCATAAAAAGCAACAGAGGATCCTGTGGCACCTTTGAGACTAACAGAAGTATTGGGAGCATAAGCTTTCATGGGTAAGAACCTCACTTCTTCAGATGCAAGTAATGGAAATCTCCAGAGGCAAGTATATCTCAGTGTGGAGATAACAAGGTTAGTTCAATCAGGGAGGGTGAGGTACTCTGCTAGCAGCTGAGGTGTGAACACCAAGGGAGGAGAAACTGCTTCTGTAGTTGGCTAACCATTCACAGTCTTTGTTTAATCCTGATCCGATGGTGTCAAATTTGCAAATGAACTAGAGCTCAGCAGTTTCTCTTTGGAGTCTGGTCCTGAAGTTTTTTTGCTGTAAGATGGCTACCTTTACATCTGCTATTGTGTGGCCAGGGAGGTTGAAGTGTTCTCCTACAGGTTTTTGTATATTGCCATTCCTGATATCTGACTTGTGTCCATTTATCCTCTGGCGTAGTGACTGTCCAGTTTGGCCAATGTACATAGCAGAGGGGCATTGCTGGCACATGATGGCATATATAATATTGGTGGATGTGCAGGTGAATGAGCCGGTGATGTTGTAGCTGATCTGGTTAGGTCCTGTGATGGTGTTGCTGGTGTAGATATGTGGGCAGAGTTGGCATCGAGGTTTGTTGCATGGGTTGGTTCACCTCAACTGCTAGCAGAGCACCTCACCCACCCTCCCTGATTGAACTAACCTCGTTATCCCCATACTGATTTATACCTGCCTCTAGAGATTTCCATTACTTGCATCTGAAGAAGTGAGGTTCTTACCCACGAAAGCTTATGCTCCCAATACTTCTGTTAGTCTCAAAGGTGCCACAGGACCCTCTGTTGCTTTTTACAGATTCAGACTAACACAGCTACCCCTCTGATACTTGACTACTCTTAAATATCTCCAGAGATGGAGATTCCACAACCTCCCTAGGCAATTTATTCCAGTGTTTAACCACCCTGACAGTTAGGAACTCTTTCCTAATGTCCAACCTAAACCTCCCTTACTGCAGTTTAAGTCCATTGCTTCTTGTTCTATCCTTAGAGGCTAAGGTGAACAAGTTTTTTCCCTCCTCCTTATGACACCCTTTTAGATACCTGAAAACTGCTATCATGTCCCCTCTCAGTCTTCTCTTTTTCAGACTAAACAAACACAATTCTTTCAGCCTTCCTTCATAGGTCATGTTCTCAAGACCTTTAATCATTCATGTTGCTCTTCTCTGGACCCTCTCTAATTATGAACAGGCTCCAGGTGGGAAAAAGAGCCCCTGAGTACATTGACTAAGCCTCCCCCCCTTAATTAGATGTGATGAGGCCTTTAAAAGTAGTCCATCTGCCATTCTGCCTGAAAAGGTGGGGGCTACTTCCTGTGGGAGCCAGGTGGGGGGGCTTTGTCTCACTAGCCAGCAGCCTGTGCTTCCCTCTATCAAGAAAAAGCAACAAGTAAGTGCTCTGACTCAAGGCCAGCCTGGTTGCACAGCATGGACTCCCTACCCTAGAGAGACGAACAGGTGAGACCCACTGAGCTAATGTGCACAGCTGTGAGTGCTTTGGTCCCTCAGCCTGCTCCCTTTGCGGGGCTCAGACCATTGCAGGGTTTTGGTGTATGTGTGCCCTTGCTAAATGGCTGATGCACATATGTGTGGGGGAAGCATCTACCTGGGGCAGATGTCTGAGCAGCATTTGTGCTTCAGTCTTGTGGTGCTTTGAAAACTGACCCCTTCCCTGCTTATTTAACTGTGCGTAGGGCTGGGCTCTGATTTATCTTGATGTTTGTCTAACCAGAGCCTGAGCAATAAACAGCATAGGATTCCCCTCAAGGTGATCTCAGAAGGGCCAGATGCAAATGCACCAGCTCCTTTCATGGAGGAAGATTGGCGCATTGTTCCATTTGCGAATGGCCAAATCTTTTTCCATGCCTTCCAAAGTAAGGAGCCACTCCCCAGGAGAGGGCAGTGATCCCCAGATGGCTGCTATGGAAGACGGACCGATATTTAGTGGCCTGCTGCAGAGATTCCTGTCCTAGACCCATTAATAACAGGGTAGAGAGAAAGCCCTGGCTTGTACTAGCCAATAATTCACCTCTCAGGGGCTGCCCTGTGTGTCTAGCTATAGTGCCATGTGAGTCTTGTGCAGGGTTCTCCCTGCCAGCAAGTGCAGGGTATTAGCAGTCTCCTACTCCTTGGTAACAGTTTGTGCCCTTTTAGGAGTACCCAGGTGATCATAAATTGACCCCAGTGGGAATTGGCAATAACTTACAGTATGTCGTGCTCTGCATGTTCAAAGTCTTGTGCAAGACTGAGTGAGCTAATTAGTCCTCACAAACTTCTTGTGAGGTGAGTGGTGTTATCCCAGTTTTATCGTTGAGGGAAATGGAGGCACAAAATGAAGAGACTGGGGTAGGGCCTGACAGAGCTGGCACTAGAAGTCAGGTCTGTCTGACTCCTAGCCGTGTGCTTGTTCCTCCAGACCATTGGGAGCTCAGCTTGGCGAGGTCAGGCTCCAGGGGGTCCCCAAGAATCATGCAGGTGGGATGCAGTGTTTCCAAAAGTGTTACTGGGCCAACTAGGATCCCATGAAATCCAATAGCAAAACGCCTCCAGCCACACTAGCGCCAGGATCTCTTCCTAAGACCTTGTCTACACTGGAGATTTGTCCCATGTCAGCTGTCAGGGTGGGTGCAGCAGTGCTTAATTTGTAATGAAAGAGGTCCAGGGGCTCAAGCAATTTTTTTTTTCTTCATAACTGATGCAGCAAGCCCAGAGGTGCCGGGGCTCTGAGCAGCCAGGCCCAGAGGTTCTGAGGCTGCCCTCGGTTGCAGTGACACAAACGCCTATGGTAGACCAAGCAAGCTGTGACTCTCAGCAGAGTGGCTACCCCCTGCTGGAAATGGCAGTGAGCTCCTCCAATGCAAATGTCCTTGTTTGCACTGGTGAGATGGAGGCATATCCCCAGAGCGTGCAAGGCCTGCACATAACTCCGATGCCTCTCAATCCCACCCAGCAGTACACAACTCCCACGCAGTGAGCCAATTCTCCTTTCACCCCTGGTGTGACTCCAATTTACACAGAGCTGCTCCATGGAGCCCAGTGCCATAAAACGGCTGCATCAGCCCATTCATTCCCACAGTGCATTTCCTTTCATCCCCACATCAAAGAGGCTCATAAAACCGATCCCAAATGCAAACCTTGGAGGCCATGCTTCCCACGGGGCTACTTAACCGCCCTTGTTCCTGGCACCTTGTTGCCTGGGGAAAGCTGAGCTGACAGGCAATATCTTTTCCCTTCAGCTCCCGCATCTTACCTGCTTTCCCCAGGGAGTGAGTTAGTGGCTCAGCCTGCTGGGGGTGGGGGAAGCCTGGTCATAGGCCCGTCTAGCAGTAACTCAAACTACTCCGTAGCAGAGCATGTGGTTCTACCAAGGCTGTAATTTAAAGTTTGTTTGGCAGTCATGAGTATTAAAAAGTTACCAGGGGAGGGGATGAATCTAAAACCGGCTATTTTAGATGAAGTTTTAAGGCCAGAGAGAAGGGAGGGAATGGAGACCTCCTAGGGCTTGTCCACACTTGAAATGCTATCACTGCAGCACGTCAGTGTAGACTCTACCTATGCCTCCGTGTGGATTTCTCACACCCCTGAGGGATAGAGTTAAGCAGACTTAATTTTCTAGTGTAGACCAGGCCTTCACTTTCCCCCTCTTCTTAGGCCTGGTGTACGTTAGAAAATTAGGTCGGTTAAAGGACGCTGGCTGGGGTGTGAAAAATTCACACCCTTGAGCGGCGTAGTTAAGCTGACCTAACCCCCAGTGTAGCCAGCGGAAGAATTCAGAACGGCCCCTTCCTGAGCTCTGAAGCCGTGAGATTGGGATGCGTGCTTTCACTGGAACTCTCCCACCTGTTATGGGCATGGTGCCCACAGCCTGCACTTAGCACTTGAGTACACTTCCCATCCACTCGCCGATAAGCGTTTTCATTGCTGTACGCTGAGTGCAATCCAGGCAGTGGGGCCAGTGCGGGGCCGTGGGATATAGAGGAAATGCTAATTGACTCAGTAATCAATCTCTCCATGCACACGGGAGAGCTGTTGAGAGAAGCAGCGTTGTTTTACCCTCCAAGCAGGCCCTGTTCAGTGTGGCACCCTGTCATTTTCTTCTTGGGAATAAATTATGTTGATCTAGAAATGGCAGGTTTTCAAGAGTTCAGCTCCCACCTAGGCTCCATAATAAGTGGCCAAGTTGGCAGCAATGCTCAGCGTGTTGGGAACTGGGCACTTCTGGAAAATCTGGCCATGAATGTTTAATGGCTGTTAAACCATCTGGTTTTAGAACATGAGCTGACTGCCTTGGGTGAGGAAGACACTTCCTTTCTGAGCAGGTTGTTATGTAATTTTCAGGTATCTTGTCTTCTAGTGAAGCATCTGATCCTGTCCGCCATCAGGGACGGGATAGGTGCCTATATGGACCCCTGGTCTGATCAAGAATGGCAGTTCTTATGTTACTACCAGTGTCTTTTTATATTTGCATTACAAGAGCACCCCACAGGCCCCAAATAAGTCTGGGCACTGTACAGTCTCTGCCTCGAAGGGCTTGTAGTCTGAAGACTAATGACTTGTGAAGAGTGAGAGGAGGGGGTACAAAAAAACCCTGCAATTCTTACCTGTGTGTGTGTGTGGTGGGAGAGCTAGGATGGGGTGGGGGGAGTGTCACTGGAGGAAAGGAGGAGGTGGCAGAAGAGGCAGTGGAAATATGGGGGTGAGATGGAGGTAAGATGTGTAGAGGCTGACGAAGAAGATGTGGAAGAGAAGTAGGAAGGAAGGGGACAGTGAGGGCTCAGGGTGTTTAGAGGGAGATCTTGATTAGGGTACAGGTCAGTGAATGTAGAGCAAATGCATTAGATGGGGAGCCAGTCAAGTAATCGGTGAATCGATTAAACAGGAGCCAATGAAATGGCCAGTGATCGACAAATCAGGCAGTTAGTTGCAAAGTAGTTAAGCCTGTCCACATTGGCCCTGGCCCCCATTGGCAATCAGCTGATCAGACCAGGCAATTAACCAGGAGCGATCTGCTGACTTTCAACCTGTGAAAGAAGTGTGCTGAGTAGAAAGTTACCAGGGGAAGTGTCGGGGGGAGGGGGTGTCAGCAGGGTGAGGGGTGAAAGTTGGGTGGAGGGGCAAAGAGAGGAGGTGTCATCCAGTCCCTGCTGCTGGCTGCTCCCTGCCTAATGGGGAAGGGCATATGTCAGTTCTCCACCCCATTGGAGAGCTCAGATTGTATTCACCTACCAAGGAAGTTACACGCACAAGCAAATTGTTCTTGGACGTGTTTGCTTTTGATAAAAATGCTACCAAATTTACATGCCAATTACGTGTGGCTGCCCAGCTCTGGGCAAGCTGCCCGCAGGGCCTTGGCAGTTCCAAGCCTAGAATTCCCTGGTCCAATCGCCAGGCCCGGCCCAGCCAGGGAGTGAGAGAATCTCTGTGCCAGAAGAAGCCGGCTATGATTTCCGATAGCCACTCTTTAATGCTTCCCCTAGCCTTGTCCCTTTCCACCTGACTGCAGCGCCCGTCCCAGTGCTGGCCCAGTGTCGCTAATGGCAGCTGCTAATTGGTTTTTTTTGTTCCATACTATATTTAATTTCCCACTATTATTTTTGCCCCTTTTAATCATACAAAAGCCTAAATTTCCCTAGGGAAGTTTATTGGCTCAACTATGGAAATTTACCTGCAACTCACATAGAGCTAAGCCACCAGGGGATTGAGTATATTTTTAAACCCAAGTACAAAGTGTCATCAGTACTGAATTCAATTAACCCTTCACAGCATGGGAGGATGAAAATTCTGGTTCATGGTTTCTCTCCTTCTGCTCATCAGCAGCTAGGAGGTGACACTTCATAAACGCAGCTCTTCCCCCCCTCTCATAATTTCCTTACTTGGCCTGACCCCCTTCCTCCCCAGGGCTGATCCTCCTCTCCTGATTGCAGCTAGATCATCTGATTCCCAATTCCCAGCTTCCGGGCACGTGTTCCCAGCCAAGCTGCATTCTGGACATGGTGTTTTGTAAACTGCCAAAGGTTGTAAACTGCCAAAGGGAATGAAGTTAGCTGCAGGGTGTGTGGTGTGCGTGTGTGCGTGTGTGTGTGTGGCATGCTTGTATAGTGTGTGTATTGTGCCCTCTCCAGTAGCTAGTCTGCTCAGAGGATAACCGCTTTCTGTGGCCACCTAATGGAGTTACTCCTTTAGCTCAAGTGGCAGAGGTCTGTGTTCTGGTGGTGAGGTTTGCACCCTGCTGATGACTCGTGGGAGAGGCTATTGCTTATGGCCGTAGAGATCAGTGCAAACTCGGGATAGCTCCGGGGCTGGTCCTGACAAAAGTTCTGAGCAGCAGATGAGTGGCAGGGCTGGATAATCTTCCTGGATTCCTGACAAAGCATCCCCTATCGGCAGTATTGGAAAGAGTCCAACAGAGGGCAACAAAAATGATTAGGGGGCTGGAGCACATGACTTATGAGGAGAGGCTGAGGGAACTGGGATTGTTTAGTCTGCAGAAGAGAAGAGTGAGGGGGGGATTTGATAGGTGCTTTCAACTACCTGAAAGGGGGTCCCATAGAGGATGGATCTAGACTGTTCTCAGCAGTACCTGATGACAGAACAAGGAGTAATGGTTTCAAGTTGCAGTTGGGGAGGTTTAGGTTGGATATTAGGAAAAACTTTTTCACTAGGAGGGTGGTGAAGCACTGGAATGGGTTACTTAGGGAGGTGGTGGAATCTCCTTCCTTAGAGGTTTTTAAGGTCAGGCTTGACAAAGCCCTGGCTGGGATGATTTAGTTGGGGATTGGTCCTGCTTCGAGCAGGGGGTTGGACCAGATGACCTCCTGAGGTCCCTTCCAACCCTGATATTCTATAAATATCCCTAAAACACAAGCGTCTACCAGCTGGAAAGAGCCATAAATTAAGAAATGGACCTGTTGGAAGCTTGAGGGACTTTCTGGTGAAATTGACAAGAGAGAAGAACTTGAATAAGAGAGCAGTGTGCTTTGCCAGTAAATGTGTGTTTTCCCCCATACCATACCGATATCTGTCTGAACTAGCATTCCCTCTCTGCCAGCCCGATTTCTCCTCCTGCCTTAACCAGCTGACTTTGTCCCCCAGGATATTTCATCAGGGTATGTTGCCATGCAAAGGACCCCTTAGGATGCTACAAATCCTACATTATGAGCGAGCAGATGGGATGGCTGGGGGGAAACTGGCCTTTGTTTAGATGATTAATCGAGTTACCACAGGGGATTATTAAACTCTGCACAAGGAAACATTGATTTCCCCCTCCCTTTTTTAAAAGGAAAATTATAATTGGTTTCTCCAGTGTGCAGCGCTGTAGAAGTTCAGATCAATCCCCTTGATGGGCTGGTTAGCAGGGATCAAACCTTCAGCATTGATGGTAGCAATTCCATTAGATGGAAGTTTCACTGGACTCTTATCCTCTATACTGGAGCAGCCCACTAGAGGGGGATGCAATGCATTTTGCCAGGAGGTTTTGTAGCCCATTTAGGTGTGTTCACGCCCACAATAGAACTGCTGCAACAGATTTCATGGACCTTTCCTATCCTCCCCTCCCATCTTCCTCCACTCCAACCGGGCCACCTCTTTCTCTTCACATAGCATCAGCACTGATGGCGCAAGAGCCTTCTTCCCTGCAGCTCCTCACTGTGTGCAACAGTCTTCCCTGAATCTTTCCCTCTTATTGTCTCTCCTAATTCCCAGGTGGGATCAGAAGTGAATGAGGCTAAAATAAACCTCTGGATCCAAGTAGCTATGAACTTTGGGCCTGTCTGGCTCTGTCTCTTCTGCCCTCCACTGCTCTCTGAGAAGTGTTTTGGGGTGGGAGGGCAGACACTGCTTGCATGAAAGCCGCCACACAGATCCCTGCCTGATTTCACTGTGTCTGCGCAGCAGCTGAGCTCAGAACGTAGCCAAAGCCAGCGGGGTGGGAGAGAAACTTGTCTCGCGGCCTAAGAATCCCCCTTGTATGTGCTCTTATTGCCAGAGAATTCCTTCCTCTCTGACTCTGTTACGGATACAAGGGCCCCAGTGTCTCCTCCTGAAACAAAGGAGGCTGCAGTTACTTTCTATTTCCTATTGTGAGCTGCTTGGCTCTTCCAGTGCCCAGCAGTTGCTGGCTGAGTGACTTCAAGTTATTTGTTATACATTCAACCCTGACTTATTGCACCAGATGGCTAGAGCCAGGGCATTGGCCTGTGTGCTGAATTGTCTCAGGCGAGCTTAGGAAGACCTTGTGCCTCAGGTGGGCATTTATACCCACTCTACCACCTCCTAGCGCATGCCTGCACTGGCTCGGTCTGGTCTGTGATCCCTTTGGGGTGGCTAGTGGCCCAGGTGATGCTATCGGGGAGCAGTCTTTGCACAAGTCCCATTCAGAGGCTGCAGTTTGTTCCTGCTCCCTGTGCCTCTGTGAGGGCCGGCACATTGTGGACTGGACCAGGCATCTCCAGAGCTAAAAGCATGAGCTGCTCCTGCTTGAGATAAAGAGTCAAGGCTCCAGAACTGGGGCTATTGCTGACTTGTGCCCTCAGAGGACTAAGCATATTTGGGGGCTGTAACTCCCCCTGACTAGGGGGAAGGTTATTTGGCCCCAATCACCCCACTCCCCCTTTGGTCTCTAGAGGTATGTCTGCACTGCAGCTGGGAGCAAGGCCCCCCAGCCTGGGTAGACAGACTCTCACTGGCTCACTAAAAATACCCATGGATGCTGGCAGAGACGAGGCTAGCTAGCGACCCAGGGGGTGTGCTTTACAGCCCGAGCCACAATGTCCATGCTGCTGTTTTCAGTGCATTAGCCCAAGCAGAGCTAGCAGGAATCTGTCTGGGCTGGGCAGCTCCATCCCCGCTGCCGTGTTGACGTACCCAACTAGCGCCTTAGCTTTCCCCTGTAAAGCTATAGATCCATCTAGTCCCCGTCTCTCTCCTGAGCGCCACACACTGGCTCTCACCTACGTGCTAGTTTATAGGTGGGGAAACCGAGGCACAGAGCGGGAAGTGACTTGCTTGTATGAGGTCACATAGCAAGTCAGCAGCAGAGCCCAGGCTAGAACCCTGTGACCCACACCCTAGCTGCGTGACCACAGTATTTTACCTCCGCCTTTTCCTCCTTCTCTCCACCCCTTTACATGTGGAGGAGCTCTCAGCCCTTGGCCTGGGCCAGCCCTGGCTTCCCTTTGGCTCTAGGTGTTAAGGGCGCAGTGGCTTTGGATGACAAATGCCCATTTTGGTTATTTAGTGCTGTGAAGGACCATTCCCAACAGGCCCCACCTTGCCCTAAGGGCTCATGTTAAGGTATCGCCATGTGGTCTCTAACGCAGTTTTGTTCCATATTCAAAGACCCACCTCTGCCAGGCAACCCGCTTTCACCGGTCCCTTCAGACAGGTTGCCCCCTGTCATGTTCCCATCCTACAGCCTTGCCCCACCAGTGAGCGCTTCCCCCTTGTTCCCTCCCTGGCTCTTTGCTCCTGCCGCTTTGCCATGCCATGACTACACAGCGCAGCCCGTCACGAACTGGAGGTGATGGACAGCCTGGCTGTGGTCCCAGGCCTTTAAAAGGTGTTTGGCTCCAAAGCGGTCCTCTGTGGCCACCTCTTCCCCTCGCCTGCGTGGGAACGTGTTGGATGAAAAGTGTCTGTGGCTGAGTCCATACAGATGCTGGCGGGAAGGGAAGGCGCCTGGCTACGCAAGGCAGCGGTGTGAAAAGTGATCAGCTTAGCAGGGCGTGCGGGTGGGCGGAGAGGAGCCTCAAAGGAGCCTCTAGGGTGCTGGGCGAGGCGGGAAGGACCCGGTGCTGAAGCAGCGGCCCATGGAGGGGTGGATTGCACCACAGGAAAGGAATGTGTCTGCAGCTGTGCCAGGCATGGAGACCACACCTTGGAGCCCGGGGATGACTCTGCTGTTACTGCACTGAGTCACCAGCCTCGCATCCACAGCCACTTCCTTTCCGGGAGGGAGAAACTCCAGTGTTATTTATCATGTGGCTTAAAGGGGGAGGAAGGAAACTCTTATTTATAACTGCCCTATCTCCCCCAGCCATAGGGCCTGGGGCATCCCATGGTGTCCTGTGCCAAGGGGCTGCTCTGCTTTGGTGCTCCTGGCCTAGTTTGCCAGAGGCGCTAGCCATCTGCAGCTCCCACTGACTCCAGCTGGAGCTGCGGGTGCTCCGTGCCTCTGAAAACCAGGCCTGTGGAGTGAAGGAGTGCAGAGGTGAGACGGGGCCGGGAGGCCCAGAGGTGGCCCAAACAATGGCAGGTTTGCTGTGGCCTGTCTCTTGTCTTCCTCTCCTCCTTTCTATCCTTCCTTAACCCCCCCCCTCCACCAATAGCCCCTATGCACTCGCTCCCTAGGCCATCTCCCTTAAACTGCTCCCTCTTCTAGAAGCAAATCGAGCTTAGTGGTCCCTTTAAAAACCCAAAATGAGAAACTAGACCCCCTATGATGAGGCCACCTCCCTCCGACACTACCCAGGGGCCAATCACGGGCTTGACAACCTCTCAGCCCAAGCCTGGCCCCGGAGGGTTGAACTATCAAGCTGTTGGGTCTGAACCCAGGGCCTGCAGTGCTACAAGCATGAGTCATTACAGCTTGAGTTAAAGAGCTGGGCTCTGGAGTGGGGAGCAGCAACGTGCCCCCGCTCTCTTGGACTGGGGACGCACAACCCATGTGTCCAGTGGCTCACACCTCCACTTGGCCGCCCATCTGTCTGACCAAGCAGCTAACGTCTATTCAGACCCAAAGGGCTTAAGGCCTGCCCTCGGTCTACCTGGCTATGGAGTAATGGGCCCAATCCTGGCCCTTTCCTTCACCCGAACTCCTGCTGTAGTCAGTCAGTAGGGCTTAAGCATCCATTGGGAGCCCTGGGTCCTCTACCTTGCCCTGCGCATACAGTACATCCTCTGCTCTTGTCTCCTGCATTTAATCCAGTATCTTAAACTGAGACCCGAGGGGTGCAAAACCCAGCCAATTTCATACTCCCCCCAGCAAACTGTGGCATAAAAGTCCATCAGTCTGCAAGTGAATAAGCAGAGATTCATTAGGCAAAAGCCACGTGGCAGGCAGTGCCTTTCTGAGTGATTATAGCATGTCTGGGGTGGTGGTTATGATGCAGAGGGCCAATGGCTCAGCTCCTGAACCAACAGACAAATACAGTAATCTCCGAGAAATTGCCTGCCCACAGTGCTGGATTCTTGTTTCAAATAGTTTATTAGTGGCTGGTGAGGCCCTTCCATTTACTCCATGTCACGGGGGTGGATATATTTGTATCCAGTACTGACATATGTGAAGCTTAAGGTTTGCACCAGCTGAGCTCGAAGGGGTTTAACCCCAGGGGGTGGGGGGGCTGAGACTGAAGTTTTGGATTTTGTGGATCTGATCTGTCCTACTGTTTTTTTGGGGGGGGGATGTGGGGTGACTAGGATCCTAGGTTTTGATTAAAAGAACAGGAGTACTTGTGGCACCTTAGACTAACAAATTTATTAGAGCATAAGCTTTCGTGGGCTACAGCCCACTTCTTCGGATGCATCTTTGCTCCATAGATTAACCATTTAACTGGAAAGCTGCCCTCTAGGATGCAGCATGGCCCAATTGTTAGAACATCAAGTTGGAGAAGCAGAGGATTTGGGGTTTACCCATAGCAGAGCTGGGAAGAACACTGCATTGTGTTGGCTAAGTCATGTCACCTGCATCGGAGCCACAGTTTCCCTATCTGTACAATGGGCATAATGAGCCTTTACCAGTATTGTAAAGGGCTTTGATTATAAGTGCCACATATCTGAACCTGTTCTTTACCCCGCCCCCTCCCTCCCCCAGCCCTGGACAGCATTTTACAATACAATGAGGTGTGTTGGGAGAGTGTTTCCACCTTCCTTCAAAACATAAAGTATTGGCCAGTACTACCAAATTGGATGGGTTGCTGAGCTAAAATACCCAGTCCTGTGATGCTGTGAACCAGACTGCTAGAAATGGGGTCTGACTGTCTGAGCTTGATCTTATTTATAACATTATTTTAAATGGTTTCTGCTTCATGTCCCCTATTCTCTTGGTGAGCAGAAATCAGGCCAGCCTTGCATTGGTTCAGTACAATATTTTGCACTTCTGAAGCGGGTTTCACTTGGGGATCTCAAAAGCATGTTGCAAATGCTAATTAACCAAACCCCGTGTGAGTGACTGACGTCACAAACCCCATTTTGCTGAGGCACGGAGGGATCACGACTGATTCCAAGGTTACACAGCAAAAGAGTGATGGGGCCAGGAAGAGAATCGGGGAGTCCTGTGCTCATTGTTCTAGGAATTAATGTTTGATTTCTGGAGGTATTTTCTCTGAGCCCATGTTGAGAAAACTTCACTGCAGCTAAAACCAGTTAAGTTTCTCTGATTCTCACCTCCACCACTCTGGGATAGGGGATGCTAAATTGGTCCTGTGCTGAAAAGGCAGCTAATCCTGCTGGACCTGAACTCACCGCTTCCCTGTAAGAGTTGCCCTCGATTTTCCCTGTTCTGCCAGGGGATTTGTCTGTTTCCTAGCAGAAAAAAAACAGCATTTTAGGGCAAGATTTAGATTTCAGAAGTTGTGTGGTGTTTGTTGGCAAGGAAGGGCTGGGGGAAATGAATCTCAAAAGCGTGAGACTCTTTTTTTAATTAAAAAAAATGTTGCTGATAATGGGCAAGAGCGAGAATCCCATTTAAACGTATGGAACTGGAATGACTACAGTGTCCGTAAGGTGCTCTGAGGCTATCCTGCTGTTCCACTGACACTTTATTAGGAACAAAGTTGCTGCCAGATTGGGTGAGATGTGGGATAGTCTGCCCCCATACAGGTCTCCTAATCCTTATTCTTGCATGGGCTCCATAACTCTGATTCTTGGCTGTGTTGTGTGCAGTGAGATGTATTGTATCAATAAGACCCAGCCAAGCTTTGGGGATGGCTTTCTCCCCCCCCCCCCCCAGTTCTCCAGAGGGTGTTCTAGGGTAGTAAGACTGCCTCTCAAAGCACCTTGCTATGCATGGGCCAGATTAAAGCCCCATGCCAAACCTCCTCCTAGTGTGCTGAACCTGGCACAGTCCCTGCCACAGCTGGCCAATTCCACCTTCCCCCAAAGCCCTCTAGGGTGGCTAGCCCTCAGGAGTTGTAAGGGTGTCTGGTCCTTGCCTCAGATGTGAGTGGGGACCAATCTGGCCCTAAATGAGGCTTTATCATCACTGTTTGTAGGCCGCGGAGGCGAAGGCTCTCTTATCCCCTAGGGCCAGACTGCAGGACAGAGGGAGGGCTGGGGATGGATGAGTTGGGGGTGGAGAGAGGTAAGGTCTCTGAGGCAGGTTGGCGCAAGCCTGCAGAGAGCTTTGCAACCAATCAGAAGTGACTGGTTCCGGGGATTCCCATATACAGTGAATGCTGAATTCCCCCCCCCCCCCCCCCAGCAAGTCCCAGAGGAAACAGAACGCTGTGGGTCGAAATCTCCCTATTTAATAAATCCTCACAGGCTTCTCCAGCAGTGTCTGAAAGAGCCATTCTCTCCTGAACACGCTGCTCTTCCTCCCAAATGTTCCTTCCGGGGGGGAACTTCTCATCCTTAATCTCAGCACCCACAAATAAGAGCAAGGAGACCAGGAGTCAGGACTCAGGGGTGTTCAGCTCCTAGCTTGGGAGGGGGGTCTAGTGGGTTAGAGAATGGTGGGCTGCGAGTCAGGACTCCCAAATCCAGGTGGGAAATGTGGTCAAATGGTTAGAGCAGTGGACTGGGAGCTGGCACCCTGGGATTGTCCTCAACTCTGTGATGGGAGGGGAGTGCGGGGGTTAGAACAGAGGAGAAGCTGGGAAGACGGCTCTGCCTTGGTTCTCGGCTCTGAGGGAGTGGGGTCTATGGGTTGGAGCAGGGGGACTAGGAGTCCGGATTCCTGGTTTATACATCCTGTGTGTCAGGGGGAGACAACTTTAACCAAATCAGTGAAGCATTGTTTTGAAGGCAAGGGGCTACAAAGCCCCATTGCACAGCTTAACCCTCCCTCCCCCCTTTCCTAGTGGCTCCCCTGAGATCTGGTGCAGGGCCAACATGCAAATGCATCAGCTGGGGTTAAATCACCCTGGGGCCTGTACCAGCGAGGGGCTGCTAGCCAAACCAGAGGGGAAGGCAGAGAACCTGCCCCCAAGGCTCTAGCCCACTGGCTGAACCACCCGGGCACCCACAGGACAGAGGTGCTGGAACTAAGGGGAGGGGGGGGCTACCGCCCTCCACCACCTTGAAGCGGTTTCCATCAGATCCAGGGGTTAGTTTGGTTCAATGGCTCTCAGACCCCCTTCCCCCACTATACAAACTGTTCCTGCACCATTGAGCACAGGAAGCCGACAAGCGCAGCGTGACCGCCCGGGCTGCACTAAGCAGAGCAGCCTTCGCTCTCCCGTGTGAACGGGTGCGGTGGGAGCGAGCCCCGGCGAGCGGGGTGTGTGTGTGTCAAAGCCCCACCCCGCTGCATGGGGATCCTGGGCGCACGGGGGCCGCTCCGGGGCACCAAGGAGTTTCCCAAGTTGGAGGGAGAAGGGGTGGGGCCTGGGACGGCGGGGCACCCCATGCAGGCGAAATTTGCATGCTTGGGTTCAGCAGGACTTCCTGGTCGGTTGTCATTGGCTGCAGGTAGCAAACTATGCCGGAGCCCTCATGCAAATCTGTAGTTGATTTCCCCCCTCCCTCCCAGCCCAGCTCCAGCGCTGCCTGTTTGCGCGCTCCTGCACTGGGAAGCACATAAACCCCCCCCCCCCCCCCTTCTTCCCTCCTGGTTCCGCTCCGGGGTTGGGGAAGGATCCTTTGGACCGCTGGTTCCGGTGCACCCACGTGGTGGTGGAACTGGGGTGAGGACCGCGACTCCAGGAAGAAGGGCGCCGCCGGGGACAGGTCGTGGGAATCATGAATGAGATGTCCAGCTTCTTGCACATCGGGGACATCGTCTCCCTGTACGCCGAAGGGTCGGTCAATGGCTTCATCAGCACGCTGGGGTGAGTGGACCAGCGCCTGGAGGGGCTGCCCCGGAGAGGGGAAGGGGCCGCCTGCTAAGTGAGATGGATTATTTTCATTTATTGGGGCGGGGGGGGGGGGAGGAAGTGACTGTGTGGCTAGGTAGAGCCCGAAAGGGCTGGCTGGCTGCCTCGGGTCAAAGGCGCCAGAGAGAGCTAGAGAGGTCAGGGTGAGGCGGATTCTGCGGTAAGGTTACTTGCAACCTTCCTCGGAAGCAGCTGTTGGAGACAAGATCCTGGACTGGGTGGCCCTTGACTCTGCTCCAGTCTGACAATTGCTGCCTGCCTGCAGCCCTGTCACCTTGCGTGTGCCAACTGCGCTTCCCCCCCCCACGTGTTGCTGGGGTGGGGATTGGGATCCGTTTTGCTGCCCCTGGGAAGCAGGGGTGAGGTGCACGGGGATGTACCCAGTAAGGTTCCGTGGCAGATCATGGGCAAGACTAATATTGAAGTATTGGGTCTGTTAAATAACCGATGGTCCCCAGTGCCTCATTAGTGCCAGGGCTGAGCAGTTCCTTGCTCCGGCACCTCTGGGCCGCTCGCTGCATCAGTTGAGAAAGTTAAATTGCTTGAGCCCTGGCACCTCTTTCATTACAAACTAAGCATGTTTGGTCCTCGCTCTGGGCAGTGCGGGGAGGCTGTGTTCTGCACCTGTGAGGGTCTGTGCTGATGCTCTGGTAGGTTGCTCCCATATTGAACTTGTATGATTCCCCTGCATGGAGTTTCTCCCATGTGCACTGGGGGAGGCAGGAGAAGGCTATATCCTTAACTCTGGGGCTCTGCCAGGCTATTCTCTCTGCGGTTTTTTTGGGTGACGTTAAGGCAGCTCTGGGCCAGGGGACACACCCTCTGACACCCTGCTTTGGGCATCTTCTTGCCGATCTTTCCCCCAAGCAAGCCACTCTACTGAAGTGGGGACAGCAAATCCACGATACGACTTGGGGACTAGTTGGATAGCGCGCGGCTTTGTGTCCTGGGTGCTAAAGGTTCAGTTCCCCTCCATTTACACTGGTTTCTTTCCCTCCCCAACTACCCCACAGGAGTCTTTTGTACCTTGGAGAGAGACTGAGGATTCCCCTGTGGTTTAGCGAGGAGGCAGGACTGGGCTGTGTTGCATGCAAAGAGGATTCTTTATTCAGACTGCGGGACGTGGACACACCCTATGGTTCTCTCTGGCTGAGTCCCTGCTGACACACAGATCTGCAGTGTAGCTGTAGCCATCTCAGTCCCAGGATATTAGAGAGACAAGGCGGATGAGGGCATCTCTTTTATTGGACCAACTTCTGTTGATGAGAGACAAGCTTTTGAGAAACACAGAAAAGTTTGTCTCTTTCGACAACAGAATTTGATCCCATAAGCTATTCTAATTCTCATGCACCTTGATGCACGCACACACTTCGCTCCACACGCTTGCCTATGGTATAAATACACACGGCGATGGCAGATACAGACACATGCGCGTGTCTGCACAAAACACACCTACAACCATGCACCCAAGTTTATAAATACGTACATGAACACACCTGTACAATGTGCTCATAGAGTATAAAGCCAGAGAAGACCACCAGATCATCCGGTCTGCTCTCCGGTACATCACAGGCCACCAACACTCCCCACACCCTAAACCCAACAACTGAAATGAGACTCGCATATTACAGCCCACAGGAGACTAAGCTATTACTGTGCTACAGGCAGAGAATAGGAGGGACCAAGATGCACCAAGACCCTTCAATGGCAGGATCCTGGCAAGTGACCCACACCTAGATGCTGCAAAGGAAGTTGAAATTGCCCCCAAGGATGCTGCCAATCTGACCTGGAGGAAATTCCTTCCCGACCCCACATAAATTTTCACACATACAAACAGACCCACTTGCACACAAACTTACACATACATATGCAGACACGCAAGTACTGTGCATGGCCCTGAACTAGTGGGGAAAATGTTCCCAAGGTCATTTTGGTGAGATCTCCTCTACGCTGGCTCCATGCTAGAGCTGTCCCAGTCACTGATGCAGACTCTCTTTAACCTCCGCAGTTCTACTCTGGGTAGCTTGTATGCCAGATTGGTGACATTGTCTGACACAGGCCTATTGGACCTTCCGGGCCCTCCCAGGCTGATGCAGCTTTGTCCCCTATGGTCAGTTCTCCAGGTCTCTTCCCCATGGTTGGTTTGTTCAGTCTGCTTGGCAGTGACTAAAGCAATGGGGTTCCTACCCCTTCCCTTGGGAGATGATTCCACACACTAACAGATCTCACTATTGGGACATTGTATTTGGACTGATATCTTTTCCTTTGCTCATTGTTATCCCAGTTACACCCCCGCTCTGATCAGGGCATGAAATCCTTGTACTTGATGCTAGGAACTGCACAATCACACCTTAAATCATTGTTTGTTGTGATAAAGAAGTGGAGTTACTTGCTGAGAGTGCGTCTCCCAAGCTCTCTTCAGTGTGCATCTTGTTTAGTTCATTTGCTAGTCAAATAGCTTAGCTAGCCCCGGCCCTAGCGCTTCAAACTCAGCTGAGCAGAGTACCGGAAACTCCCCATCCGTCTGTGTTGACATCCTCCCTAGCAGCAGCCAGAGAGCGCAGAGAAAAGTAAGCTGCAGTCCTGGAAGGTGAATTGCTGACACGGAGACTCTGAAGTGCGATCCTTTTGGTTAGCTGGAGTGTCTTGAATGATGGAAGCCGGTTCTAGGTGCCAAGCAACCATAATGAGTGGAAGCATTATGTAGCGTAGGCTACAGGTAGGATTGTCTCTGAAACGGTCTGCCTGTGTGATGGGCCCAATTGCTCCTCTCGCTGTCACGGGGCTTACAAAGTGCTGCTCCATGGACATCACTGGGGTTCTGGCAGATTGGCACCTGTATGAGCCAGAGTGGAACTTGGCCCAGTGGCATATGTAGGGGGGGGGGGGGGAAACCACCTCCAAGCACTCACAGGGGACATTGAGAGGCAATTTTTTAACACAGAAGGTTCTGCCTTTCTGAGGATCTCTTTGGTGTTGGATGGCTCCATACACCTGGTGAAATGGAACTTAGATCTCCTCCTCCAGAGAATTTCTTTAGTGGCTGTAACAGGGAGCAGAACACTAACCAGGATTCTCCCCTGAGGGAAGTAGTTGCTCGAGTCATTTAAAAGGAGACTGGTAAAACTCACACAAATAGTGTATAAGGAACAATCCTCAAAGGCATGCAGGGGGATGAACTTGATTGAATTATTTAGATTGGAAGCTCTTTGGGCAGGGGCAGTCGTCTTGTTCTGTTTTGCACAGTGACTGGGATTCCTAGATGCTGTGGTAATACAAATCCTTTTTAAAAAGGGTCTTTGAAGTGGGAATTGCTCTGGCTGAAGTTCTGTGGGGGGTTTTTTGGGCTGTCTACGGTGAGCCATCTCTCTAGGGGTAGTCTTAAACTGTGGGACTTGTTCTTTTGTTCATCCCCCTGCTACAGCTCAGAGCCTCTGGTGGGATGGAAGGTACCGGGCCAACTTCTGCCCTTGGACACCAGCATGATTTGTTAGTGGAGGCAATGGGAGGGGTGTGTGCCTTTCTAAGGGGAGAATATAATCCCAACTATACATCTAAAATGATGGGGTCTAAATTAGCTGTTGCCACTCGAGAGCGAGATCTTAGAGTCATTGTGGATAGTTCTCTGAAAACATCCACTCAATGTGCAGCGGCAGTACAAAAGCAAACCGAATGTTGGGAATCATTAAGAAAAGGATAGATAATAAGATAAAATATCATATTGCCTCTATATAAATCCATGGTACAGCCACATCTTGAATACTGCGTGCAGATCTGGTCGCCCCATTTCAAAAAAGTTGTATTGGATTTGGGAAAAGGTTCAGAATGGGCAACAAAAATGATTAGGGGTACGGAATGGCTGCCATATGAGGAGAGAGTAATAAGACTGGGACTATACAGCTTGGAAAAGAGACGACTAAGGGGGGATATGATAGAGGTTTATAAAATCATGACTGGTGTGGAGAAAGTGAATAAGGAAGTGTTATTTACTCCTCATAACACAAGAACCAGGGGTCACCAAATGAAATCAATAGGCAGCAGGTTTAAAACAAACAAAGGGAATTCTCCCCCCCCCCACCCCCCCACCCCCAACACACAGTCAGTCTGTGGAACTCCTTGCCAGAGGATGTTGTGAAGGCCAAGACTATAACCAGGTTCAAAAAAGAACAGATAAGCTCATGGAGGAGAGGTCCATCCATGGCTATTAGCCAGGATGGACCGGGATGGTGTCCCTAGCCTCTGTTTGCCAGAAGCTGGGAATGGGCAACAGGGGATGGATTGCTTGATGATTACCTGTTCTGGTCATTTCCTTTAGGACACCAGGCATTGGCCACTATTGGAAGACCAGATACTGGGCTAGATGGACCTTTGGTCTGACCCAGTATTGCTGCTCTTATGTTCTAATTTGATCAGAATATGGCCAAGGGGCATCTTGAACAGTTAATGGTCATTATCAAGCTTTTGCCACCAAAATAGACTGCTGAGCTATCAGTTATGGCATGCAGCGGCCAAGGAACCTATTGGCCAACTAATCTCTAAGCTTATGTCCTACATAAACACATATGAATGCAAGTTATATCACTACCTTGCAAGGGAACCCTACTCAATTTTTGTTCTGGCAGCATGGAGACTTGTGTGAGCTTATATTCCTGGGGTCTGTTGTGTCAAAGAACGGAGACCCTTGTTAAGAGTAAACACCAGCACTTTGCAGTTCTCACGGGAAGATCTCCAAGCACTTTAGCCTGATTCAGATAGCTTTATCCGTGCTGTATATTACTTTGTTTGAAGAGTAATCTCATTGAGATCAGTGGGACCCCCTGTGGAGTAAGGCTATCAGAATCTGGTCCTATGTTAATTAAGCCTCACAACCCCAGCTTGTCTGGGGAGGGTGTCATTCATCCTCATCTTACAGATAGGGAAACTGAGGCATAGAGCAGGGAAGAAACTTGACTAAGGGCACTCGGTGACAGACCCAGGAATAGAACTCGAGACCCTAACGCCCAGGGTTGAGTTTTGCAGTATGCTGAGTCTCCAACTCCCACTGACTTCAACGGGAGCTAAGGGCACTCCGAGCATCAGTCGCATGCTCTAACCACTAGACAAGGTGTTCCCCCAAGTCTCATGTGGTGTCATGGTCTCAGTCTAGAATAGCCTTTAAGCACCTTCATACCTGAATAGTCCCCCTGCAGCGAATGGGACTGCTCACTTTCTTAAAGCGATGCAAGTGCTTAAGCACTTTGCTGGACTGGGGCATAAAACTAGCCAGAATGCTTAAATTAGAAGAAATAACCAAGTTAGAACGAATAGAGGAGGTAATTAAAGGCTCCCTGGAGAAATGAAAGGGTGATCTCCAAAGATTAAGATAGTGGCAGAGACCCAATGTGTGGGGAGAAGTATCCTAGGGCCAAACAACAGTGCCAGTTACACCCTTTAACAATAGTGTTAGTGTTTTAGAGGTTTCCCATTAACTCAGTGGAGGAAAAGGGGCGGGGGGGAAGAAGTATTAATCGAAACTACCGCAAGGTCTGGCACTATCTGGCTGTACACCCCCCTCCCCCCCCCCCCCCAGGAGCATGTTTGATGGAGAAACCCGAACCCTGATCTCAATCTGCCCCCCCGCAGGCCTGATTAGAAGCTACTTGTGCACCCAGGGGAACGGCTACTGCATGACTTTGCTGAAAGTAGTTTGGCTGCCGCCCACAAAAGATGTCTAAAGAAACGGCAGTTTCAAACAGCCCAGGACAAAAGCAGCTGCAAAGGTCATGGAGTTGCATGTCACACGCTTTGCTAAGCAAAGGGTTCGGGAGAGAAAAGCTTTAGTCAATTCATTGGTGCCTTTTCCTTCTAACGTAGGAGATCTATAGGTTTGCCACTTAGGGAATGTTTCTAATAATTTATACACTTTCACTCCTTGCCCTACGTCTACAGATCACTTCAGGGTGAGATTTATAAAGGCAGAATGGGTAGCTAAGCATCCACCTCCTATTGACTTTCAGCATCCAAATCCCGTTTCTGCCTCAGCAAATCTCCCTCTGTAGTATTAATGCTTCTCTCAGAGTGCACCTTGCAAGTGAAAATCTCAAAGGTCTTTACAGACACTAATGAAGGAAATCTCCCAACCTCCATGTTACGGTGAGGCCGCGATCTTTGTTATAGCCACTGTACAGGTGACGCACAGTTACACAGCAAGTCGGTGGCTGAGGAGAGAGAGAGAGAGAGAGAAAGGAACCCAGGAATCCTCCCTCTGTTTCCTGCTCTGAACTTTGAGCACATCCTCCTTCCAGAGCTGGAAATGGAACCCAAGAGTCCTGACAGTCGCTGCTGGTCTAACCACTGAGGCCCCCTCCCAGTGCCTGACATGTTAATAATGCCATTAAAAACATCCCATGCAGAGTGATCTGGGACGCCTTTAACTGCT
This sequence comes from Malaclemys terrapin pileata, assembly GCF_027887155.1. NCBI lineage: Eukaryota > Metazoa > Chordata > Testudines > Emydidae > Malaclemys > Malaclemys terrapin. The sequence continues at coordinate 20,146,657 of NC_071508.1, read as the reverse complement.
GGAACTCATTAGAGGCCAATGCCACCTCTATCCCCAAGTGACCTATTTCTCCTGGGGAGGGGGGGGGGGGGGAGGAGGAAATGCTTCCCGGAAAGAGACACCAAGCACTAAAAGATGACAGTGGGATGGTGTGAAAGCTGAGCTGTTTCCTGGAGTGCCACCTTAAAGCAACACTACTGGAAGCAGGGATGCATAAGCCATGCCCTCCAATCATCCAAAGTCCACATGGGGAGGTCTGGTGCTTGGGCCAGGTCTGGTCAGTTCTATGAAGGTGCTTATACTGCCACCAGCACTGGAGCATCTGAGCACCTTTCACCAGTGCTGCTCATTCGCGCTCTCACCCTCCCCACAATTCTGGTTTGTGGTTATTGTTTAGCTGCTTGAAACCAAGCATGGAGCCTTGGTCATGAGGTACAGAATTCTGACCTTTATGGATCCTCCCTCCCCGGGTACCTTGCCCAGCAGTGACTAGAGGCATAAAGCCTGGCACTGGGCTCACTGTAAAACCTGGGAAGGAGTTTGTGGAGGATAATCTCTTCTTTGGTGGTTGCAAAATCCTGGTGAGGAATCTGGAGAGATGTCCCCAAGATATGACCGATCCCCTGGTGTTATTGCTCTTAGTAAGTAATACTAGGTACTGAGAGAGGTTTTTCCATCTAAGGATTTCAAACTGCTTTACAAAACAGACAACCATTATCCTCCTTTATAGATGGGGAAACCGAGGCACAGAGGCTTGTGGGTTTTTTTTTTTTGTTTGTTTGTTTGTTTTTTTTAATGTGATCACACTGCAAGTCCAGGGCCGAACAGGGACTAGAGCCCATGCTCTAATCACTTTCTGCCTCTTTGCTGTTTGCCATCACACTTCCAACCTTGAGTTCTAATGGCCAAAGCAGAATAAATGGAACCAGGGCCGTGGAAAAGTGCGTTTTGGGCTCAATCTCTCACGAGAAGTATTGTTAGAGAGCTGATTCAGGCCACACCCATTAGCAAGCCCTTTCAGGGGTCTCCAGGGAATACAATGCCTGGGGCTCGTCAGCTAAGCCACGTGAAGAATAGTGCTCATGGACTGTACGGCAAGCAGCGGGTGTGCATGAGTCACTGGGCATGCATATTGCCTATTCCAGGCCTCGCAGAGGGGAAGGGCTGTGTGTAAACATACTCGAATAAGTGTCTGCTGTTTAATTTGAAATCACGCCTTTGATAACTGTTATTGTGATTGCAGGTGGATTGAAGAGGTGGGGCAGTTCGGAGAAATGGAGCTGGGTAAAGGGTAACTATACCTCCGGGTCCAAGAGAGCGTGCCTCCTGGCAATTGGGAGGAGAGAGGGACATGGAGGAAGTGTATTTTCCTCCTGAACCTCCTGCCAGTGGTGCTCTGAGGTTGGCTCAGTCCAACAGCCCCATTTTTGTAGCTGCCACAGTCGTGATTCTACATGTCCCTCTCGGAAGGGGTTGTAGACAGAATGGTGTAGTCCTCAGTGAGACGATAAAGCACCTGATAGGGGACTGGCTGGCTTGGGGGTTGGTAAAGGGATACAGAGACTCTCACTTTCAACTGGCTGGCTTGAATCCAGCCATGGCTGGGAAGGACCAATAGTTAATTTCAGCTGGTGACTATGCCCTGTGGGAGAGGCATTGCTGGTTTTGGTCCAGAACTTAGAGTACAGTTATCCATGTGACAGAACCTGCACTAATCCGGTTCCATTACTAGCAGCCTCTGCAGAGAGGCTAAGGTCAGAACAGGGCTCCCAAAGGTGGGATGAAAAAGCATCTGTGATGTCCCCACTCTGTGAAGAGAGGACATTCATCTTCAGAGTTGTCCAGCAGGTCCCCGTCCTCAGCACTACATTCAATTCGTGGTGGTTGGTTTTTAAAGGGCTCCAGAAGAGTTGAGCTAACGCTGCTTAATCCACAGCTCAGTGCAATAAGAAATACAGCCTCCAACTCAGTACTTCCCTGCAACCGGGCAGCTGGAAGCACTTCAGTAATTTATAGCTCATGGGATGTGACGAGTGCACCGTTCTAATGCAGCTGCCAGGATCCATTCCAATGCATGTGCAAGCCTCCTCCCAGGGAGATGGTCTCATGCAGGGTATCGGTGAGTAAGATGCAGCTTACTCACACAATTATTTTGGATACTTAGGAAAACTGGCTGCTAGACGGTGAATTAGTCTCCACCTTAACTAGGGCAGTGCTACCGCCCTGCTGTAATTTGGCTTGCAAACTTGGATCGTCCATCTCAGCTGCATCACAGCAAGTTTGAATTCACAGGGCTCAAATCTGCTTTCAAATGCGCTGGTGCTACTGCAGGGAACTAAGGGCAGAATTTGGCCCCTTTTTCTCTAAACCCACCCAGCCCAATGCACCTCTGTTGAAGGCTACAACTGTTCTCCTGAGGTGGTGACTCTTCATCTTCCCAAGGAATCTAGTTCTGCTGGCCAAATGGTTCTTAAAGTTATTAAGCTTTTTCCTAAGAGCTAGTGTCATTATGTATGGCTGATTTCCCCCGGGAAAAAGTTAGGGAGCTATCAAATGCGTTTCAAGTGCTGAAATTTGCTGCTTCCACTGAACTATCCATTAAAAGCCTGATCCTGCAACGGACAAGGATGCTGGCCCCGATCCAGCCAGGCACTTAAGCATGTACTTAACTTGAAGTGTTGGAGTAGTCCCATTAATATCAACAGGAGTACTTAAAGTTAATCAGATGCTTATGTGCTTTACTGGATGGAGGGCAATAAACCGCACCACGCAGCATCAGGCTCTACATTGGTTAACTTCCCAAAGGGTGAAATTTACTAAAAGGTGGCATGATTTGTTTGTTTCACAAACACATTGGGGGCTGCTGCTTCTCAATGTATTTTCCTCAGATGCTTAAACACTGAAGGCCTGATTCTCCTTTACAGAACAACTCTAGCAACTATCTTAGCACCCCAGTGCCCTACCAGCAGCTTTCCAAATCCAGAATGTAAATTGGCTCCCACATCTCCATACTCTTCTGATAGGATGGGCAGCTCTACCCGTGTGAGCTTTCTCACACCAAAAAGTGGCATCTAATACCAGGCATGAGTTGAGTCATGTCTGTGCCTCTGCGCTATTATAGATGACTCATGTCAATAGCATTAGGAGCCTTTGTTTTCAGGTGTTTTATGGGAGAACGTTATTCCAGGGTATCAGCTTAATAAAAATAATCTGCATTCCTATAGAGCTTGTAATCCCAGGATCAAAGGATCTGAGTACACTTTGTGATCATTAATGAATTTAGACTTGCAGCGAGCTGCGTCCGTGTTATTAACCCTGTGTTAGGGAGTGGTAAATGCAGGTAAAGCGCCGTTGAGGCCCACATTTTTGAACTTGGCTGGAGTCGGTGGGAGCTGGGGGTGCTTGGAACTGCTGTCGATCAGGCCCCTTTTATTTAGGCACCTAAAGTGCGGCGAGACGCCTACTGGGATTTGAAAAGCACCAAAGAAGGTTAGAGTCTGAGATTCTGTGGCCAGAAGGGACTGCTGTGATCATCTGGTCTGGCCACCTGCAGAGCACGGGCCATATTATTTCCTCAAAATAATTCCTAGCACAGGTCCTTTAGAAAAAGGTACCTAGCTTTTGTGGAAATCAATGGGAATTAGGGGCCCACCTTGCCCAGGTGCTTTAGGAGCTGCATCTTTAAGCACCTAACTACCTTTGAAATCTGGCTTTAGTCAAGGACTGAGTAGCCTAAGGGTGTCAGACATCCAACACCCATTGAAAGTCCATGGGGGGATAGATGCTGGACTGACTGAACCCCATCAGCTCTGTCCCAAATCCCAGCCTGAAATTTGAAAACTGTGGCCGAAGAGGCTTGCCCAAGGACAGGCAGTGAGTCAGTAGCACAGCCAGTAAACTCCCAGTTTATCAGAGCACAATCCAGAATTACAGTGCGGGGCGGGAGAGAGACAAGTGCATCTGCTTGGAGCTTTTTGGTGAAGTTAGACGTACAAAAGAGCAAGGACAATTTCTGCAGGCCCCGCCCGGGTCCCCCCTGAGTGTATATCTAATTCTGGCTGCTCTCATTTAAGGACGTCTCCTCCGATCCACTTCTTGCTGAGCTAGCTGCATGTGGCTGCAGGGGCAGTGGAGACTTTTTCCCGTTCCAGAGATCAAGTCCTACATCGCTCCCTTGGGATTTACTCGGGCTGAGCCCACGCTCATTCTGCCAGGAGTATAACCTGCCCAAGGGCCTCCAGACCAGGCTCTGTGTGTGTGCCGCATACCCACATTCCCAGTGTGCCTGTAGCCAGCTGGGAGGGCAGAGTACGGGCACTCTCCCTTCTCCTGTATCTCTAGCTTCCTCCTAGTGCTACAGCTGGGGAACGGCAAGGCAGGAGGGGAGACCGTAATTAGCTGCTTTAGAGGAAGTGTGTACACATAGGAAGCCTGGGCTACAGATAAGGAGGGAACCCCCTAATTTGCTTGCAGTCTAACTGCTCCCATTTGACTACAGTCAAGGTTTGTTTGAGCAATCTGTCCCCTTGGGTAATAAAACCCTCAAGCCCCGAAGTCAGGCCTGATTGAAGCATTGCACTTGTGCTGCCTCTGTGCATGCTGTGCAAAATACAGCTTCCTTCCCTGCCCTACTTCTCTGTATCTGGCTCCCCCATCCGCTCTGCTCCCTTCTTTCCCCTCCCTTTCTGGCCTATACCCACCCCCACCCCTCTGAGACTCTAGCATTGCCACGCTCTTCTGATGCCAGGTCAGACTCCAGCAGCACACCCTTACTTCTAGCAGCGCAGTGCAGGCCGTATGCTGGCCTTGGGCAAAGTGTCTCTGTTATCCACTCTCCTTCTCATCTATGCTATTGGCAACTCCATGTGCTCAAAAATCATGAGTCAGCCTCCCTCCTCATCCCCCGTCATGAAATGGATTTAAGATCATGAGATTTGAAAATAATACACATTGGGCGGTGGGGAAGGGTTATTTACTTTTTGGGTTTTGAGCCTTTAAGCTTTTCTCTGCAACCAGAGGGCTAGGGACTTGCTTTTCTTTTTAAATGAAAGCTAAGAATCTTGGATTATCCCATGACTCCAGGAGCTGGTGCCTGAAGAAAACCACCAAGACTCACAAGCCTTGTGATGATAGCCTGGGAGCTGACAACAGTTGAATGCACTTCTGATGTCATTTACAACTCCAGCAGCACAATCGTCCTCCTTATGGTGCAGCATTGGTTCACAGACATTGCATTGGTTCAGTACAAGGCCCACCCCTTCCCATGTCCTCTCCTCCAAAGCCTAGTGTAGTCACTGGGAGTCTTCCTCATGGATTCCATGGACTTCGTATCAGGCTCCCAGTTTATGGGATCTGTCTATAGCCCACGTCTTGGCGGTGGTTACTGGACAGAGCTATGTGTGATCAATTCCCAATAAACTCAACTATTGGAGGGTTGTGTTCCTCCAACCTGCTGCTGAGTAGCTTGGTGAGAATGGGGAAAGGGCCAGGCAGAATCAGTGTGGCAGATGAAACTTTATTACTATTAATATAGGCCTCCGTTGTGCCAGCTGCTGTACTGATCTCCAAGGCGCCTGAGAGCTTCTTTTGCAATAGCTTTAAAAAACGACCAAGGGACTTAAACAGGAAGCTGCCGCATCCCTGTCCCAGGCTTCCAGCAAACAGGGAATGAAGAGGGAGAGGTCAGAGGTAACTTGAAAGAGGTGTTTGTAAAGACTTGGGCCAGATTCTGACCTCTGAGACCCACGGGTGTCAATCCAGAGTAACCCCACTGGCTTCTGTATTTATACCAGTATATCCTGGCTCACTCTCTTTTAATCACCTCTTCTCTGGTCTCCGCTTGCCCACGCCTCCTATTTCAAGGATGCTGCCGCATTTTCCTCTCGTTGGGGTCTCAGTGTTCCCCGTGAGTTAGAGCAAAGTCCAAATTCCTCTGGATGGAGCAATCGAAAGGAATTTTCCCCACAGCCAGAGCGCGGCTGGTGGAGAGCCGCTCGGGCGAGGGGGAAGTTCTGTGCAAACAGAATATCTATTTTGTTTGCAGACACCGCAGAATATCAGTGCATAAGCGCAGGCCCAAGCAGTGCTCAGTCCTTTCAGTTTGTTCCCAGGAGCTCGGACATGAATGCTGCTAGGTAGCTGGAGTGGTTTTTCCGGCTCATGGCTATTTCAGAGCTGGGCTGCTGCTGGCTGAGCTCAGGGGAGCAAGCTGGAAGGTCTGAGCTGCACTTGTGGATGTGCTTGGTGGTGCTATCCTGGGTGCCCCGAAAGGCAGAGCGCTGGGAAGGTTTCCCTCCTTGTATTCTACCTGCCATCATTAGATGGGGCCACGCTGCTCTGTGGCATAATCCCACTGATTGTAGTGGGGTTACTGCAGAGAGGGGGCTGGCCCATGGTTGTGTATTGAGGACAGAATTTAGCTGTTGGGGGAGCAGAGTCTCAGCTCAGGCAATGGCAGCCTGTGGTTCGTTCTGCAACCCCACCGAGGTGTCTCCACACTGAGTTGGAGCAGCAGCCTCTAGGGGACCAGAGAGGAGTGTAGTGCAATCCTCCGCCTGGGCAAGCCAGTTAGCATCTTATGGGTACCAGAGACCTCAGAGTCCCTGGACTCCATTATCAATCCCCTAAAGTGTCGTGTCCCCCTGCAGGCTTGTGGCAAAACCACTCGTGAGATTACTTTGGTGCAACCAGGTGCCACGATCCTGAGAGGAAGGGTGGGGTGTGGTTAAGGCATTGGCCCAGGACTCACGAGATCCAGTTCAGTTCACAGCTCTGCCACAAACTCCCGGGTAATGCTGAGTAAATTGCTTAATCTCTCTCTGCCTCAGTTCCCCCTCTGTGCATGAGGGATGATGATGACCCATTAGTTGATCTCAGATCCCTTGGAGTCTGTGGCCTATCTGCCTTCCTCTAGCCACTCCCTATCCGTCGCCCCACAAAGTCGCGGGACCTCCTGGTCAACCTCCTTCTGGCCCTAGCGAAACTGGCTATCTATAAAACCAGAGTGAGGAGGTTGGCCGATGGAGTTTCCTGTGACTGTGGGGCGTATTTCAGGTCCTCCATTCTTTCACGTATCCGGGCAGAGTTCCTCTGGGCAGCGTCCACTGGCTCCCTTGACGCCTTCAAGGAGCAGTGGGCACTGTCTGGGGTTCTCTGCTCGGTGTCCTCGTCTGGTTCGCTTCGTTTGACCCTTTGACCTCACTCCCGTCCCTGTTCTTTTATTAGTTGTCCCCTGTAATTTTTTGGTCTCCAGGTCCTATGGACCCCCCCTTAGGCTGGGGGGGATCCTTTAGCAGTGGGTGGGCTTTGCCCGCCCACTTCCTGGATCCCAATAGGTCTAGCCACTCCACGAGTTGTCCGCTGGCTGAATTCAGCCCTATTGCCTTAAGCAGCCTGGGGGGAAGGGGAGGGGCAGGGGAACAGCCTCTGATTTCTCTGAAAATATCTGCTCCATGTGCAGCGGCAATCAAAAAAGCTAGCAGAATGTCAAGAACTGTTAGGAAAGGGATAGATAATAAGACAGAAAATATCATAATGCCTCTTTATAAATCCATGGTACATGCACACCCTGAACACTGCATGCAGATCTGGTTGCCCCATCTCAAAAAAAGAGATATTAGAATTGGAAAAGGTGTACAGAGAAGGGCAACAAAAATGATTAGAGATATGGGACTGCTTCCGTATGAGGAGAGATTAAAAAAGACTGGGACTTTTCAGCTTGGAAGAGAGATGACTGGGGGCGGGTATGAGAGCGGCTATACCATCATGAATGGGGCGGAGAAGGTGAATAAGGAAGTGTTATTTACTCCCACACATAACACAAGAATGAGGGGTCACCCAATGAAATTAATTGCAGGTTTAAAACAAACACAAGGAAGTACTTCTTCACACAATGCACAGTCAACCTGTGGAACTCCTTGCCAGAGGATGTTGTGAAGGCCAAAACTATAACAGGGTTAAAAAAAGAACTAGATATGTTCATGGAGGATAGGTCCATCAATGACCATTAACACGGATGGGCAGAGATGCAACCTTGTGCTCTGAGCATCCCTAGCCTCTCTTTGCCAAAGCTAGGCATGGACAACGTGGTGGATCACTCAGTGATTGCCTGTTCTGTTCATTCCCGCTGTAGCACCTGGCATTGGCTACTGTCACAAGACAGGATACTGGGCTAGATGGACCGTTGGTCTGACCCAGTCTGGCCGTTCTTATGTTCCCCGTAGGCAGACAGGTGCTTACCACAGCATGCAGTTTCCCACAGCATGTCTCCCAAATGGCCAGGATGGAAGGATGAAGTAGCATAGCAGGTATGGCTTGCCTCACTGGAGGAGCTTGTTCCCCAGTTATGCCTGGTCCTCCTTGCAGGGCCTGGGGGAGATCCTGACACCTCTGAGGTGTTGTGTTTGGATAGGGTGAGGCATGTGGAGCAGCAGTTGAGTAACACTCAGATGAGAGGTGGGCAAAACAGGGTGTGGCTTTGCTTTTGCAAGCCCTCGTCTGTCAAGTTATTTTGTTTGGCAGAACAAAATCTGGGCATGTTCTGGATCAGGTATCGTGGGGAGGGAGGTCTGGCTTTGGTCTGTTGTTTGGCGAAGTAAAGCCCTACACTCAACATGATGGCATTTCTCTGTCTGTCTGGAGCACAATAATGTCTAAACATCAGATCCGATCAATGCCAAAATGTCAGGGAAAGTTCTAGACATCAAAGGGCAGAACGCTATGGATTTTCCTGAAAATCAGAAAAGCCCCAAAGAAGGAAATGGGGGAACATGGAGCCCTGGGCATTTGGTTAGCAGACCTATCATCTTTAATGAGGTCTGTAATTGTCTATAGATCAAAGCATCGGTTGATGTCATCTATTAATGGCTTCCTGCATAATACCCTCATTTCATCTTTGCCCATTATCTAAATGGAGTTTTAAATACTGACATCCTGAATGACTTATCTCCCAGGCAGAAAGAAAAAAAATTATTTCAACACTTTAGAAATTATACAAGCTTAACGACTTACGTTTTTACATATGCCCCTAAAACTGAGGGGACATACCCAGAGCCCCGGAGGTGAGGGGAGAATGGGGGACATGCAGAGACCTGGGCATGTGGGAGGTGGTATTGGGGTCCCTGAAATAGAGAGGGATGGAAGAGGGGCACACAGCGACCTCGTGAAGAAAATGGAAGGATGTGAGTCCCTGTTGTGTGCAGTGAGCTTAGCTGACAGAAGCACCGAAGTGTGTGATCCCCTAGTTTTTAGTATCAACTATTCATCCATAATAGCACTGGCTTGAAGTGGTTTCCATTATATACAGGGTTTACAGTTTGGTTCAATGGCTCTCAGCCCCCCGACTATAAAAATTGTTCCAACACCGCTGCATAACAGTCTTGCCATTGCATGCTCTTTCACAGTAATAATATCAGATCACTAGCTTGGAAATAAGAGGAGCGGTGGCTCCTGGAGGACCCACCGAAAGCATGAAGAAAAGGGGGCTGTAACACAGAATTGTGAGGCCCAAGGACTATGGAGTGGCACATTTAGTAAGATGGAAATGCTTGTCTAGCAAGTTATGTGATCCTGAATTATCATATCAGGGCGGAATAATTACATACAAAGGGCCAGAGCAGTGCAGGCTAAAACAAGGGGATGGTTGAACTGGTTTGGAGAAGATGAAAACTGAGTTCAAAACTCCCTTCAAACTAGTTTGGTTAACTGGATGTGTTTTACAGAGAGGCCCAGGGCAAACTTTTGGGAAAGCTCCAGTCTGGAGCCCATCTTTGTGTCTCATGCTTTCCTCTTGTACAGTTGGTTCATATATTTTTTTTTTTCCCACCGAGTTATGCTGGGGTTAGAAGCAGAAGCTCCGAAATACTGCCAGGAATCCTAGAGTTGTTCCAGGAGGCATGATGGCTGTTTACTAAACCACCTATTTCTGTGCCGTACTTAGCGTGGAGATATTCTGCTGCCAAGTAGGGGATTCCCCTTTAGTAGCACCTTCAGGATTTATAGATGAGATTTTGCAGCTTGGATTGGTAAATAAGTCGCGGAGGAGACGGGCCCTGAGTTCTAGTGGGGGCATTCTCAAGATAGAGCATCAGAAGCTTTGCCAGCGAGCCCGTAACACTGGACAGTGAAAAACTCAGGAGGTTCTATATGGCGGAGGATCCTGTTAGGTGTAGGTTAATTGAGGACCTAGCTGCTATGCTGATAGGTATTTATGGAGTCCAAAGATCTAGGCAGACAACACAGGAAGTCGTCTTGTGGATCCAGCATTGTGTAACATTAGTGATGTTTAGACTTGAAACATGTGACAATAGCGCAGCTTTTTTCGGCAGCTCTGTGGTTTGTGGTGAAGCTGCTTAGCTAACTGAAGTCTGGGCTGTAATGTGATTGTCTCTAAAATGTTGTTTGCTTGCTTGTTTTCCAGGCTGGTGGATGATCGGTGCGTGGTGGAGCCGGCAGCTGGCGATCTGGATAATCCACCCAAGAAGTTCCGGGGTAAGAGGCCATGTGGTGCCTGAGGAGCTGCTACTGTTGTGTTCCTTATGAAGCCTACCACTGGGGCACACTACCTTCTGCTGCAGAATGTGGGCACCAGCTTGCACTCTTCTATTATAGCAGTAGTACGGGCATCAGTATTGCAAATCTGCCCCTCCTCCTCCGTGTTAATTGGTGCCAGTATTGGCAGCCTGAGCAGAGAGGCCAGGGACTGAATGGCCTGTAGGTCCTGAGCGCCTCTCTGCATTAGGGTGGAATGCCATTTGTGCACCAGTGTGGGGAAAGCTTGCCCTGCTGCCACACATGCTCTGGATTGTCAGAGCTGTCAAGTCTCCAGGGCTGTCAAGCTTGGAAATAATCATCCTGCACCCTCGTAGCCTTTCCGGCTTCTTAGACTCATAGACTCTAAGGTCAGAAGGGACCATCATGATCATCTAGTCTGACCTCCTGCACATCACAGGCCACGGGACCTCGCCCACCCACTCCTGTAATAGACCCCTAACCTCTGGCTGAGTTACTGAAGTCCTCAAATCATGATTTAAAGACTTCAAATTACAGAGAATCTGCCATTTACACTAATTTAAACCTGCAAGTGACCCACGCCCCATGCTGCAGAGGAAGGCAAAAAATCCTCATGGTCTCTGCCAGTCCTTCCCAACCCCAAATATGGTGATCAGTTGGATCCTGAGCATGTGGGCAAGACCCACCAGGCAGACCCCTGGGAAAGAATTCTCTGTAATAACTAAGAGCCCTCCCCCATCTGGTGTCCCATCACTGGCCATTGGAGATATTTGCTGCTAGCAGTCGAAGGTCGGCTACATGCCATTATAGGCAGTCCCATCATGCCATTCCCCTCCATAAACTTATCAAGCTCAGTCTTGAAGCCAGTTAGGTTTTTTCCCACTGCTCCCCTTGGAAGGCTGTTCCAGAACTTCACTCCTCCGATGGTTAGAAACCTTCCTCTAATTTCAAGCCTGAACTTGTTGATGGCCAGTTTGTATCCATTTGTTCTTGTGTCCACATTGGAGTTTAACTTAGATAACTCCTCTCCCTCCCTGGTATTTATCCCTCTGATGTATTTATAGAGAGCAATCGTATTTTCCCTCAGGCTTCTAAACAAGCCAAGCGCTTTGCATCTCGTTTTAGAAGGTAGGTTTTCCATTCATCAGATCATCCTGGTAGCCCTTCTCTGCACCTGTTCCAGTTTGAATTCATCTTCCTTAACCATGGGAGGCCAGAATATTGTTCTTGATTCCTCCAGTGGCCACTGGCTTCATGACTTGGAGAAACTGACTCTCGTAGTGCCTGGGCTTACCTGTGAAGGAAAAGGCGAATTTGTACCCCTCCCCAGATCTGGTTCCTTAATGGCGAGAGATGATGGCTTTTGTTTCTATTACAATAGCATCAACCGCGAGGTCAGGGCTCCATTGTGCCAGGTGAGGACAGTCCCCACCTAAAGAGCTTGTGATCTGAATAGACCAGAGAGATGACGGAATGATTGTTAGTCCTGTGGGGAAGCGAGGCCCAGGGAGTCTGAGCCAGAGCGAGCAATTGAATCCAGTCTCTGGAGTCCCACTCCAGTGCCTTCACCACAATCCATCCTTCCTCTCAGAAGGTCAACCTGATATGAGGCGTGTTCTTTGCTGTGCCTGCGTTCATGTATCCTGGCTGCTGGTGGAGCAAAAGCCTTCGGAGGAGGAAGGGATGTGGGACTGGGAGGGATGCAGAGACGTCAACAAGCATCTGTGCTGCGGCAGGGTTTTTGGCTCTAGGAACTAACTGTGCCAGAGGCCTAGTGCTTGCCCTGCTTTGCTGCACCTCTCGGGGAGAGATTAAGCCGCTCTTTCATCAGGCAGGCAGGCAGGATTTAGGGAGATGCATTAAATCCCCATGCGTCCTCGGCTGTCACGCTCCAGCAGCCCCACCCCATCCTGGTGCGAGCCTCAGTCATTATTTCCCGTCTCAGTGAGACACAGCTGCTGCAGAGTTTCCCTTTGTGAGCTGGCTTTCTGGAGTCCCGATCCAAATGGAAAAGGTGATGAATCAAGTGAGGGGCAGGGCGGCTCCTGGCTTGCGGAAATGGGCTGGTGAAGCCAGAACTTTCCTCTCTCTTTCCTGGACACCTTCCATTTTCTAGCCCCTCTGTGTCCAATCCTCAGCTGCTAGCTCCTCTCCGGGTTGGAACTTGGGTCAAGAGTCAGGTCTCTGACCCAGTTCTTCCAGCCCCTAAAGCTGTGAGCTGAGGAGAGCAATGGACACTCGCTTCCTCTTCACTCCTTTTGGGTTGCGGCTCCGCTGCTCTCTGTAGTGTAAGCAGAGGTGGCAAGGCGAGTGAGCAGAGATTCTCAGCCGCTGGGATCTGCGACTCCCTCCTTGGACCTGGCCTTCAAGTCATCTCAAGCTCCGCCATATTGCTCTTGAAGGAATTCGGCTTTCCGGGGCTGTCTTCCCTCCCACACACGGCATAGAGGAAGGGAGAAGTGGACACTATTACTTGCCCTTTGTGGTAGGCGCCGTATACAGACATGGAACAAAAATGAGAGGCCCTGCCCCCAAAAGCTTCCAATCTAAGAACAGAGCAAGAGACGCCAGGTAGAAGCAGACGGACCGATGGAGGAAGCACAAGGAGCAGCGAAGGCAGAGGTCACAGCACCCCCATTGCCAAGCTGATTGGAGGCACTACAGCAGAGAAGAGGGGTTTGAAGGAGGACTGTGAGAAGGTCTTGAAGATGCTTGTGTTGGGCTGGAAGATGTGGTCCCATTACGACATGTATGTACAGTGCTTGGCGCAGTGGAGCCTCAACTTGGTGGAGAACTCCAGGTGTGACTACAGTATAAATATTAAATAATAATTAACGGCACAACACTCAAACTTCATCAGCTTATCCAGACTATCCCTAACTGGAGCTGAAGTAGCTGTATTCTCTCAGGGACTGAACTTTCCCTCCCCACCACAGAACCTGATACCGCGCTAACAGGTGGAAAATGGGAAGAATCCTTCCGCCGACTGTGCCTCAAAGAATTCTTTCACAACAGTGCCGAGACCACGCACAATTGCCACATCCCCACTGGTAATCACTAGAAAAATGAATCGTCTGACTTGACACCGCAGAGCGGATGAAACCATAGTCTTGTTCATGACACTGATTGCTTCAGGAAAAAAACTAACTGTGAAGTCCTCAACAAACATCGCATCCACCATAGTCTCTCCACTGTCGAGAGGACAGCTATATAGTCCCTGAAATCTAACCACCAGATAATGATCAACCCAGCAGACAAAGGGAGCACCATCATAGTCCTCAACCGTAATAATGACATAAACGAGGTCTACTGACAACTCTCTCTGACACCACCTACTATAAAGAACTCAAAGACAACCCCACACCACAGTTTACCCAGGAATTTAAGGATATCATCAAATCCTTCCCAAAACAACTCCAAGACCTACCAACTCATTCCCAATTAAACCACCCCAGAGACCTTCTACCTGCTTCCCAAGATATACAAACCGGGGAACCCAGGCAGACCCATCCTATTTGACCACGGCACTCTTACTGAAGGAATATTGGGACTCATAGAAATCCTCTTCAAACCACAAAGTGCACAAAGGGCTAACTTCCTCCACAACACAACCGACTTCTTCCACGAACTCCACAACATTAACAACCTCCCATGGATGTCACTTCGCTATCCACCAACATCCCTCACAATGACAGCACAGCTGCCTGCCCCAAATATTTACAAGACAATGGACAACCCTCAGATATCCACCCCAAACACATCATCAAACTCATCCATTTCATCCTCACCCATAATAATTTTACCTTCAACAGCAAACGCTTTGTCCAAACCATGGGAAGAGCCTACTAGGATGGCTCCCCAATATGCCAACCTCTTCATAGGCCAACTTGAAGAAGAATTTCTGGACAAATGCACCACCAAGCCAATGATATACGTGGGATACATTAATGATATTTTCATCCTTTGGATAGACGACTTAAATGCCTAGATTTCCACCACAACTTCAACACCACTATCCATTTATTAAACTCTCTCTGAAACACTCCCACACTAGCATCAACTTCCTGGATACCATGATCAATGTCACCAATGGATCCCTTCAGATAACAATATACAAGAGACCCGGGATCAGCACACCTACCTTCACAGATCCAGTAACTACCCCAAGCACACAAAGAAATCTGCTATCTACAGCCAGGCACTCAGATACCATAGAACATGCTCCGAGGAGAAAGTCCGGGATATGCACCTTAACACGCTTAAAACCGCCTTCGCCAAACAAGGACACTCCACCAGAAAAGTAGATCACATCGTGGAACGGGCCACCCAAATACCCTGAGAGAACCTGCTTCAATACAGAAATAAAACCCCCTCTGACTGCACACCCCTAGTTGTCACCTTCCACTGCACACTGGAACCCATATGGGTTATCATCAAATGACTACAGTTCAAACTTGATGGGGACCCCATCCTAAAAAAAATCTTTCCTGAACCCCGTCTTCTGGCTTTCAAACAACCCCCCCCCACCACCACCCCTCTCTAAGCTCATCATCTGAAGCAAGCTCCCCACAGAGCAGGACACACCAACCCAAAGCGGCTCCAGAGCCTGCCAGAGCAACAGATGCAAAACCTGCAAACATATCTCCACTGATACAATGATCAGTGCCCACCACTAAGTGGATGAAACCAGACCATCAATACACTCTCGAATGAACTCCTACAGGAAAGCCAAAAACACCATAGTACCTGTGGGTGAAGACTTTTCACAAAGTGATCACTCTGTATCTGACCTCTCAGTCATCCTCAAAGGAAACCTGCACGACATTTGCAAAAGACAAGTCTGGGAGCTTAAATTCATAACTTTGCTAGACGCTGAAAATCATGGTCTGAATGAAGACACAGGATTTAGACATATGACTGCAGGGGTGTTAATGGGCCACTTCACCTTGAAGGGACCTTTAGAATATGTGCTAACTACTTTTACACTTAACTCTCTGTCTGATCTTTTATTTAGCTGTGACACTCTCCCTACCTTTCCCAGACCTGAAGAAGAGCGCTATGTAGCTCAAAAGCGTGTCCCTTTCACCATCAGAAGTTGGTCCAATAAAAGATATTCCCCCACCCGCCTTGTCTCTCTAATGTCCTGGGACCGACATGGCTACCTCAACACTACCTGCAAATAATAATGAATGCAAACATTTCCCATTTTGCCCATGTCTGGGTAAATTGTGCACCCCTCGTCACCCCCTGAGGCTGCCAGAGGGCAGTGCTGGGATGGCCCAAAAACCGAGCCAAAGGCATCTGAGGAAGGTATAAAAACGCCTCCCCCATAATACACCTCCTTGTGCAGTGTTTATGGCATGCACCTAAGGCGCTTGGTGCTGTGCAAAATATAAAGGAAGCAGCAGCCCCTACTCCAAGGAGCTTCTGTTTTAATTTGATTAGATGGTGTAGTCCAGATGCAGAATACACCAGACACTCTACAGCATGGTGTGTACACTGTAAGCAATGCAGTATGGCGCAATACCACAGTGTCCCAGGGAGAGAGAAATTTTCCCCAGCTGCAGGTTATATTCTTGATGATGAATGTTCTTGTTTTTTGTGTCTCTTTTTTCCTGGCTAGGGTAACTTCCAGTGCTGTGTGCCTAATCTTCTTTCAAATCTTAGCTGTTTGCTTTAATAGTATACATCAGTGAAAAGAACAGGAGTACTTGTGGCACCTTAGAGACTAACAAATTTATTTGAGCATAAGCTTTCGTGGGCTAAAACCCACTTCATCGGATGCATGCAGTGGAAAATACAGTAGGAAGATATATATATATACACAGAGAACATGAAACAATGGGTGTTACCATACACACTATGGGTGTGTATGGGTGTGGGTTTTAGCCCACGAAAGCTTGTGCTCAAATAAAATTGTTAGTCTCTAAGGTGCCACAAGTACTCCTGTTCTTTTTGCTGATATAGACTAACACGGCTGCTACTCTGAAACCTTACAGCAGTGAGTTCCACAGCTATCATTACATGTTGTAGTAGGAGTTTCTCCTTGTATCCAATTGAAATAAAAAGTGATGGGCAATGCTTTCTGCTGCAGGACAGCTGCCATTTTGTGTGTTTGGGTTGATAGAGCGTGATCCGGGGCACACACATGCACTTTCTATCTTTCTTTCTCTGTGTTCTCATGTGCAGGTTTTACTCTGGTCCTCACTTAGTTTCCCTTGCTCTGACCCAGAGTAAAAGTGAGCAGTTTGTGCTTTGGGTCTGGAAAGATGCGTAATGGGGACAAAAGCTCCTGAGCTTGGGGTGGAACTCTTTCCCCCCACCCCAAACCTTGTGTCCTGTGACTTTGGTGGGCTTTCTAGGTGGAACAGACCTTGCAAGTGTGTGGTTCTGCGTTGCCATCCTCGGGTTGCATACATTTGACTCTGAGAGCAAAAGCCAGCGAGCTTTATGCAGCCCCAGGACACTATCCTGCTCTCCTGATGCCAGTGGTACTCTTGTCTTTGACTTGGATGGGAGCAGCCTAAGGTGATCCCGGTGAAACCTGTGCTAACAGTTAAGGAGTCATGGTTCCTTGTCCAAACAGACAGGAGAATCTCCCTCCCTAGAGATGGGCGTGGATCAAAATCCTGGATCCAAACTCCTCCAGACTTTGAAGGTTCGGTTCTGCCCCAGTCATTTTCTACTCCACAGTGAATCAGACTATAGTGTTCAGCCCCTTGTTATAACGGTTAGGAAAGTAGCAGTCACTTTTGGTCTGTTGTAAATACATTTCACTGTGAAGGAGGAGGGGAAAAAACCCAGACAGTGATCCTGATTGTGTGTTACTCCATTGTCTCTCTTGGGCAAGGGACAGAGGGGGCTTAAGGTGACTTTAAGCCCTCTTTGAATTCTCTGCCTTCTGTGTCTGTGCAGGGCCCTACTTGGTGTAAGTTAGAATAACCTCAGGGCTGCTCTAACTCAGTGGTTCTCAACCAGGTGTACACGTACCTGTGGAGGTACACAGGGGCCTTCCAGGGGGTACATCAACTCATCCCAGACATTTGCCTAGGTTTACAACAGGCTGCATAAAAAGCACTTGCAAAGTCAGTACAAACTCAAATGTCATACAGACAATGCCTTGTTTATACAGCTCTATATGCTGTACACTGAAATGCAAGTACAATATTTATATTCCAGTCGATTTATTGTATAATTATACGGTAAAAAGGAGAAAGTCAGCAATGTTTCAGTACTAGTGGCTGTGACACTTTTGTATGTTTATGTCTGATTTTGTAAGCGAGTCGTTTTTAAGTGAGGTGAAAGTTGGGGGTACGCAAGACAAATCAGATTCCTGAAAGAGGGACCGACAGTAGCCTGGAAAGGTTGAGCACCTCTGCTCTAAATTATGTCCTGCTTCCCATATAGGCCCCAGGAAGCGGAGAGTAGCCATAAAGCACTGCATTCAGGCCATGCACTGATCCAACCCCTATGTTGGGTATAGAGCCCTTACACCACACGGGGATTCTCAGGGAGCTGTTTCTGCCCCCTTTAAGGCCCCTTGCTGCTGCCAGACCGGCCTAAAGGGGCTGTCATGCAAGTGAGAATCGGTCCAATGATTTGAAAAATACCTTGGGAGTCTATCCCTCTAGCTGCCCTGAGGCTAGAAAGGCAGAGTTCAGCTGTGTTGTGCCTGGGCTGGCCAGAGCAACACATCCTTCTGAACGGAGCCTGGCAGGTCCTGTTCGCTCGCTTTTTTGTGGTTTTCCCCCGGGGCTCCTGTGAGAGGCATAGCCCCACGTTGAGGCACGTTGGGAGAAAGCAAACTAGGTGTTTAACTCCTCCACGGTGTTGGGCAGATGACAGCGTGTGTGCTTTTTTAATTTGTAATGGACTTTTGTGGGGGGGGGTATAACAGACAGCGTAATTGCTGCGTGTGAGTATATGGAACAAGGACGTGTGGGGTGTGATTCTGCCCAGTGCTGAGTGCCGCTTGTCAGGTGCTGTGCACACTCAGCATCCTGCAGGGACTCAGCACTTAGTTGGATTGGCCAGGCCTGAAAAATTCCAGCAGTGTATTCGCTCCTGTGCTCAACCTTTGGACTGGACGATTCTAGTTCCTGCTCCTTAGGGGGTTTCTCCAGGTGTTTAAATTCAGTTCAGTTTAACCCCTGCCATGATCTACTTGAGAGCAGGTGTGCTGCCCTGGGTTTGCTCTAGGAGTGCAGTGGTGAAACTAACATAATGCTGGCTAAGAGCTTCCCCCAGCCTGCCACCATTAACTCTTCGCTCCCAGTGAGTTGGTGGGTGGAACAGTGGTTAGATCACAGGGCTGGGAGTCAAACGCTAGGCTTCAAATCCTACCTTAGCTACAGGCTTTCTGGTTTCTGCATGATGGTGCACAAGTCACTGTATCTCTGTGCTTTGATGTCCCTGTCTGCAAAATGGGGATAATACTAAGATGGGCATGAGCTGCCATGTTCAGGAGAGCTGGGTGGGAAACAGTTTTCCTGGCTTGGGAATATTTTCAAGAGTTTTGCCCATCTCAAATCGGGATGGAAAGCTGAAATCTCAAATAGTCACAAACCGAAAAACTGGATTGTTTGGGTCAATCAAAATGTTTGTTCCTATTCATTCTTTTTAAAACTTTTTTTAGTCTAATTAATTAGGTTTAATTTAAAAACATAAACCCATTTTCCACTGGAAAATTGGATTTTTTTGACCGCTTGGGAAGCATTGACAGTTTGGCGATTGGTTTTGGTCTCAGTAAATTGGCATTTTTCGACGCAAAACCATTTTGCAAAAAAATTCCCGGCCAGCTCTAATGCTCAGCTCTGGATTGCAAATCCCCTGAGGTTGAGGAGTGGTTTGGATCCAGGGCTTTGATTTGGATCCATCTCTTAATAGCTGTACTTCCTTGGTGCCTACCTCACAAGGCTCCTTTGCAATCTAATTAACAAGTTAATGAAAGCGCTCTGAAATCCTTGGATAAAAGCTGCTGCGGGCTAACAGAGTGTTTCTATCAGTAACCCTATTATAACCACCACATTGTGGGGGAATGTAGGAAAACACCAATGTAACTCCAGGTCTGTATAGGAGGCAGCAATACAGACCTCTGATCTGGACTCAGAGATTCCCTGGCCATCTCCCTTAGAGTGGTATTTGGGGCCGGTCTTAAACCCAGTAGCCACCATGAGGGCAGGATAGAGCCAGCCCGGAGTCCCATTCTAGTGATACTGCATCACAAGGGTTCCTTGACACGGGATATGCCATTAGCAAACAGACCTATGAAATGAGACATGAAGCCTGGCTTCCCTCCAGAGGCACAGAGAACTGTGCCTGTTTGTTTGTCACTCCCAGGTAAATAAATACATGCTCACCAGCAACTCGGGGCGGGCACCAAGGATGGAAAATTATTTTCTTCTGTCTGAAGTTTCTGGGCTGTTCTTTCAGGAGCAGTTAAGGAGATTGAGGCCTGTGATCTCTTCCTCCTCCAGCCCCTTCTGATCCCGATCAAAAATGCAGCCCCTGAGGCTGTTTCCCATAGGTATGACCTCATTTTCAATTCACAAATCACGAAGTAGGGTGTCTGGATCATTGCATGGTCCCTTCCCTCACAAAAAAACCTCTCAAGACTGACCAGCATAGCGGGAGTGGGCAGACTTGAACAATCTGGGAGGCAGATCTATCTACTGCAGAGGATAGGTAATGTCAGATAATTCACACATTTGGGGAGCCAGGGTTAGAACCCTTGAACTTTGGCTCCTGAAACACAGGCCTTTACCCAATGAGCTTAAAGAGCATTTTTGTAGCTACTGGTACCAATAGTAAGTCTATTATCATCTCCGTGAGTATTCACTGGAGGGCAACATTGCACTTACTCACACTAAGCCAGCGTGTTACATGACTTTGTCACACTTTGACACCCACTAAAGGAGTGATAAACTCCCACAGCTTCTGTGTCCGGATGTCCTTCCTGCACGGTATACCCAGCCGAAGAGAGATGTTGCACTTTGAAGCTGCATTTCACAGACCGAATGTTCAGTCACTCAGAATCCTGGGGGATTTCCTGGTGAATTCAGAGAACAGTTGAATTGATCGTCTTAACTGTTGTTTTTCTAGTTTTACTGCCGGTTTCTCTTGTTCTTTATTCCAAATACAACAGAGGGGAAGAACCCAATTGTTTAGAACATTTCACATATGATCTTCATTAATATTCTAGGGGCCGCAGCTCTCAAGCTTTGGGCTGGATTCTGCCGTCGGTTTCACCAGGGTAAATTCTGCGTGACTCCACATAATAGAAAGGAGTTACTCTAGATTGCACTGCTGTAAACGACATCACAATCTCATCTTTGGTATTTGACTTGGCTCAGCATGTGTGCATACCATGTGTTGGCGTAGCCAGAAGAGGTAGTAACTGTGTGCAGATAGGACCTGTTTGAGGCAAGTGTCAAAGTTTTAAGGTACCTGAACCTGTATTCCCTGTCCATGGTCCACCAAGGGCACCAGCTTAAAGGCTTCCATCTCCCAGCTGTCACCTCTCTGGGGCAGAGACCTGCGTCTCCCTCCCTCCTGACCAGGGTTTTTCCAGGCTGCGCAGTTCCCTGCCTATTCTGTGATATCCCTAGCAAGCCAGACTGGCTAAAAGTCCAGCATCTGTACATTGTTTTCCGAGTGCATTGCCTACAGTTATAAGTTACCACACAGCTCTTGCTAAGCAAGCACATTTATTCTTAAGGTGAAAGCATCACAGAGAAAACGTATTAAAAACAATCAAAGAAGCTGCATACATGCTAATAAGCTTAGCAGAGGTCACCCCAGCTCCAGCCTCAGACTCCAGTCGGTGTCAGTCCTTCAAACCCCACAACTGAGTTTTCCCCATGGTTATAGATTCATAACTGTCTCAGATTCAGTACCAGAACCAGGCAGGGCAGTTCAGCCATTTCTTTATATAGCTTGGGTCTTTGATCTTGTCTCCAGAACCAGGTAATCAGCAGACAATGACCTTGTCCTGAGGGTGTCCCTTCCAAAGGCAGGCTTTGTGCATAACCAGAGTAGGGGAATTTGCATTCATCTCCCCTGAGGTATTCCCCAGGAAATCCACTTAACAATTATTGTCCCAAAATCCATTCTTGTCTTGCACATTTTCAATATAGTCCTTTGAACTCTCAGGCCTCACATTACATCTGCCCCCTAAAGAGGTCACCTACAATCCCGGCCCATGTTAGTACAGAAACTTTGCATTTAATTCAATGTACCCCAAAGAGAGTTAAACTTAACTCAGTAAGGAAATGCAGGAAATTGCCGTATCTGTCACAGCACGTACCTGGACTATCACCACAGAACACCCAGGTTGAAAATCTTACCAGTTTGTGTAGTAGTTTCTGATGAGAGCAAATAGATCTGAAAGTTGGGGAGCAGGTTAAACCACTGAGTCATCTCTCCAGTGACTCTAAACCTTTCCAGACGACTGTATCCTTTTTGGGAGTCTGATTTGTCTTGCGTGCCCCCAAGTTTCACCTCCAATTAAAATCGACTTGCTTCGAAAATCGGACATGAAAATACAAAAGGGTCACAGCACACTAGTACTGAAAAACTGTTGACTTTCTCATGTTTACCATATCATTATAAAATAAATCAATTGGAATATAAATATGGTACTTGCATTTCAGTGCCTAGTATATAGAGCTGTATAAACAAGCCATTGTCTGTATGAAATTTGAGTTTGTACTGACTTCGCTAGGGCTTTTTCTGTAGCCTGTTGTAAAACTAGGCAAATCTCTAGATGAGTTGATGTCCCCCTGGAAGACCCCTGCCTACCCCCAGGGATATGCGTCCCCCTGGTTGAGGACCACTCGGCTCTACTTATCAGATGTGAAGCTGAGGCCCAGATACTCAGCTGCTGTAAATTGACTTTCACCAGCTGAGGGCGTGGCCTCTGGAAATGAATGGAGTGCCCGTAACTCATTGCAAGACCAGGGTCTTTGCTCAGACCTGAAATGGGGACACTGTCCCTACAGACTTTGAACGTGACTAGCCTTATTCCCACATTGCCCAGCCACAGACGTAGGTCCCCATGGGGGATATGCCACTGACTGAACTGAGCACGCCCTTATAATGACACACTGTAATCCTTTGGCCTTCTGTCATTCTAGACTGTCTCTTCAAAGTATGTCCCATGAACCGCTACTCCGCCCAGAAGCAATACTGGAAGGCGAAGCAAACCAAGCAGGACAAGGACAAGATTGCTGATGTAGTGCTGCTGCAGAAACTCCAGGTGAGGCGAGCTCGGCCAGTGAGTGCCGGTGAAATTCCAGGCGACAATCCTCGCAGTAGGTGGTGAAGTTGTTAGAGGTACTGGCTGAGGACTTGCCAACCTTTCCCCCAACACAAGACCTGACACACTGTCTTTCTCTGTGGCAGGCTCCTGGGAGGGCAGAGCCCTCTCTTGGAAATCTCTGTAGCTGTGGGCACACGTCTCTTCTCACTTCTACCTGTCCCTGTCTAGCAACCTCCCCATGCAATGTTCCATCATCAGCATGGACCTCTCTCCCTTGAGGTAGGGGAGTAACTCCGTTAGCAGTAGTAGGCTCTTACGTATCTTATATCTGTAAAACGGGGTTATCAGTATTTACCTGCGTTTGTAAAGCACTTCAAGATCTACAAATGACATGCTAGGTAAGAGCCGAGTATGATTATTATATGGTCCAGGTACTAGAGGGGGACATATAACACAGGTTGAACTGGTAGGTTATACTTGCATGAGACACCCTTCATGCAGGCTTTTGTGTGCTGCTCCCTCCCCAGTAATGAGATAAATTAGCCTTGGATCTTGTCACGGTCTCCTTGATTTTCCTTGGCTTTCATTGCATGTCAGCTTCTCCATCCTTGGCAGAAGGGGATGCCCCTGGAACTGTGACCTTGCCATGCCAGAGCCGCTCTTTGACAGTGGAATCAGGGAACCGATGACAGGTTTATTGCTTCCACTGCCGTTAGAAATATCTTGGGCCAACTTCACTACTGTACTGGTCTATGCAGCTCCAGAGGCTTCTGTGAAATGTCACCCACTAAAGCCAGTGAGGAATTTGGCCCAATAGCTTATATCTTTCCAGCTAATTTTCTGCCAAGGTAGAACACTGTTCTGGGAGCCACCGAGCCATGCTCGTAACAGAGGAGAGTCATAGATTTTAAGGCAGAAAGGGACCATGATGATAATCTAGTCTGACCTCCTGCATAACACAGGCTAGAGAATAGCATAGGCCACTGTGTACGAGGGAGATTGTGTTTGTATCAATTACAGGCTTGTACTGATCCTGATTTCTTAGGTTGCTCACACGCAACCCTTACACACTCCTTGGGAAAAATACACAATGGCTGCCCCGCTGAGTTTGTCTGACTGAGCCAGACGTGTTCAGGGGGACAGGCCTATAGGTCAAGAAGTTTCCAGTTTCTCATGGAATCTAGACAGCGCCAAAGCAAAGGTCTTTGAGTGGGAGGGCCCTGCTGAAGTCACAAATAACTTCAGAAGCCTGGTAGCTACATGAGCTTACCAGCCCTTCCAAGGTAAGGAGTGTCAGGGCAGGACAGTATTCTCCAGGGGAAGTCCAAGAGAGAAGCGGTACTAGGTGATTCAGTAGCTGGCAATCTTCCCTCTGCATCTATAGCAAACCAGTACAGCTACGGGAGTGAGGTGCAGTCTCTTGGAGGAGACTTAATGGAAATCCTTTTTTGCAAGAGTTGAGATGTCTGCACTCCCCTCCATTGTGGGTAATTATACTCAAATCCCCATGAAGTTCCCATTAAAGACACTATTCTGCATTTCCTCTCCCGGGCTTTATTGTGTCGTGCTGCTCTGCACTGTTAAATACCTGCCTCCTTCCACCCTAGTGGTGGGTGATAGACTTACTTTCAGGAGGTCGGATAGTGGCAAGTCTGCAGGAGATCAGAGACATCATCCTGTTCAGGATCCTTGCAATCGGAGTTATTCACTTCACTTCTCTGGGTTCATGTCTCTGCATTTCACTTCTCTGGACCTGCTCCCCCTTAAGTCAACAGCAAAAACACTGTTGATTCAGAAGGCAGAGGATGGGGTGACGTGACTGCAAATCCAGATAGACGTTATGGAAATGTAAGAAGGATGAGAAATAAAATGACTCACTGTCTTTAAGAGATGAACAACTAAACTAGTGCAAGATAGATAGAGCGAATGGGCTGAACCATTAATGACTGCAGGTCCACTTACTGCAGTCCATGGCTGGCAGGGGCTGCCCTTGAAATATAGCAGTGCTATCTTAGATACATAAGGTTGCCCCACAGTATTAGGATCAAAGCAACCTGGGAAATACTGCAAATAGGACTGACCCAAAACCCACTGAAGTCAGACTGCTGTTGACTTTGGATAAGGCCCATACTAAACGTTGCTGGTTGTCTTAGATGACTGTGTAAATTTGTAAGGGTGATTAAAAGATTTTTAAGACCAGAAGGGACCATTAGATCATCTAGTCTGACCTCCTGTGTAATACAGGCCAGAGAATTTCACCCAGTTACCCCTGTATTGAACCCAATACATTGTGTTTCACTAAAACATATTTTCCAGAAAGGCATCCGCTCTTGATCTGAAGACGTCAAGAGACGATCACTGTGTTCTTCCTCATCTGTGCTGATAACATTATCTTGTGCATAGGCACCCTCTCTTTTCCTGCGTAGGTTAGAAAACAACTTCTAATATCAACAAATATGCTTGCTGTTAATGGAAGCAAATTAGCAACTGAATATAGTGAGAGCACTGGCAGAGTGTGTGTGCGAGGGGGGTGGGGGGTGGAGAGGGATGTCCTCTGTTAAATGTTTCTGATTTGAGTCCTGATCTCATTAGTACTAAAGAAATTATACAACTTCTTGCTCCTCCCTTTCTGCCCTCTCAGCAGTGTGTGTGTGTGTGTGTGTGTGCGCGCGCGCGCGCAAACCATTTTAAAATTTGTAAGCCAGTAGGTAGCCCCTGGACTAGGAAGGAGTTTTATGCAATGTACTACCCACACTGGCTCCAGGTTGAAGCCCCTTGTAGATCCCAGGACAGAGCTGGCATTCAAGGTTGTATTTATCCACGTCCCCAGCTAGGTTTAAACCATCTTTCAACCAGAGGAAATAATTTCCTGAAATAGTAGCAGCCCAGAAATAAAGAGCGGAAATCCAGGCCTGGCGTTTTGTCTGCAGCGGTCTGAAATGTGCTTAGTTTAGTTGCCAGATGTAGGGGCCTTTTGTGCCTCTTTTGGTGGAGGTTTTGAGGAATTTAATATTTATAAGTGTCTCACTTTGCTAGTGGCAACTAGAGACGTGAGGCGCAGCCAGGTGCTATGCACGATTTCCTTTCTGCAGCTGTGCCGATGCTCCCTCATCCTGCCCTGCAGCTCCCTGCTATTCCAGACCCACTATCTCCCTCCCCACAGTGGATGCTCCTCAGTGAAGACTTGGCACGTCCCTGCTGATACCCCCCAAGAAGAGGCTATCAGGGCTTGCCTACACTTAAAACACTACAGCTGCGCCACTGCAGCCCTTCAGTGTAGACGCTACTTCCCGTCGGCGTAGGTAATCTTCCTCCCCGAGAGGCAGTAGCTAGGTTGATGGAAGAATTCTTCCATCAACCTAGCGCTGCCTACACAGGGATTTAGGTCAGCTTAACTACGCTGTTCGGGGGGGAGGAGGGGATTTTTCACACCCCTGACCAATGTCGTTAAATCGACCTAATTGTCTAGTGTTGACCAGGCTTTGGTCTCACCTGGTGGTTTTGTGACATGGACAAATACTTTGTAAGAAACCAGTTGGGAGCATCAACTCCTTTCCTGTCTGGGAGCTCTTTGCATTTGAGACACACTGGAGCCAGACCCGCAGATCTGAACAGCCTGGGCTTCATGGGGGAGGGACTGGAAATTGGATTTAGTACCACACCGTGCTGTAGACAATGAGCTCTCAGAAGCAGCGCTGGTGCAATGGGTCGTACGTTTTCTCTTTCTTGCATTCCTGGACCCATTTCAATGGGTTGCTCTTTTCCAAGCTGCCTGTAAATCCACCCTGGGGGCTGCTGGGTGTGGTCATCTGCTTATTTTCCTTACAGTTCCTTTTTGCAACCCTGGTTTGTGCTGAGCTCCGGGGTCCCTTCCAAGCCGGGCGTGCTCAGGCTCCCGCTCCCTTGTCGCTGGAGTGGAAACAGAGGCAAATGTTTCTCCAAAGATAAACCCGAGGGATTAGGGATTAATTAAAGAAAAGTAGCAGCAATGTTTTAAAGAGCTTTTAATTGTCAGTGAAGCATCCTGAAAGCAGCAGTGTCTGCCAAGGCCGATTTGCAGTTGTGGCCCTGCCTGCTTGGGCAGTTGTTTTCAACTTTTGCTTTGAAGGGACTGACTCATGGGTAATTGCTTTAAACTGTTTCTTTAAAGGGATTGACTCATGGCAAGGGAGGTTTCCACCTGGATCTTCTGTCTGTTCCATTCTCAGCAGCTCGGGGCTCCTTTTCCCCTTCCCCCAGTTTCCTTCCTGTCCTTTACCAGGAGGATACCGATGTGACCAGCAATCTCACCAGCATTCATTTCCCCTCTCCCCTGAATGACCCGGGGAGAAGGTGGAGACCACTGGGCTGACGGTAGGGTTACCATATTTAAAAAATAAAAAAAGAGGACACTCCACAGGCCCTAGCCCCGCCCCTTTCCCAACCCCGGCCCCGCCCAACTCCGCTCTTTCCCTGCCCCTTCCCCAAAGTCCCCGCCCTAACTCCCCCTCCTCCCTCCCAGCCACGCGAAAAGGGCTGCCCGAGCGCTACCGGCTTTACGGTTTGCCGGGCAGCCTCCAGACCCTGCGCCCCCGGCCGGCGCTTCCCCAGCACAGCTGGAGCCCGGGAGGGGAAGCGCCCAGCCGGGGGCGCAGGGTCTGGAGGCTGCCCAGCAAACCATGAAGCCGGTAGCACTCGGGCTTCGGGCAGCCCCTATGCCTCTGGACCCTGCGCCCCCGGCCGGGCACTTCTCCTCCCCGGCTCCAGCTGCTCTGCTCCGGTGGCGCAGGGTCCGGAGGCACGGGGGCTGCCCAAAGCCGGTAGCGCTGGCTCGGGCAGCTTGGCTCTTAAACAGAGCCGAAGTCTGAGTCCGGGGAGGAGCAGAGCAGCCGCGGGAGAGAAAGTGCCTGGCCGGTATTTTTCCCGGACATGTTCGGCTTTTTGGCAATTCCCCCCGGACAGGGGTTTGATTGCCGAAAAGCTGGACATATCTGGGAAAAACCGGATGTACGGTAACCCTAGCTGACGGTGTTGTGCAGTCTGGTTTAGGAATAGAAGAGTAGATGGGAAAGGCAGAGGTTCTGCCATCCAGGGCCGGCTCTGGCTTTTTTGCCGCCCCAGGCAAAAAAGCCGCCGGCCGCCCTTGGGGGGGGGAGGCGGCCAGAGCCCTGGGAGGAGGGCGGCGAGCCCCAGCCGGGGCTCCGCTCTCCCCCCGGCGCCCAGAGCGCAGGGGGCAGGGCGGCGAGAGGGCTGCGAGCCCCAGCCAGGGCTCGCCACTCTCTCCCCGGCAGCCGGGGGGAGGGCGCCGGGGGGGAGGGCGGCCAGAGCGCCAGGGGGAAGGCGGCGAGCCCGGCCGTGGCCCCACTCTCCCTGGGGGCCGGAGCGCCGCGCCGCCCCCCTCCAGGTGCCGCCCCAAGCACAAGCCTGGTGGGCTGGTGCCTGGAGCCGGCCCTGCTCCCATCCCCCTTACCCTGCTGCAGTTGCAGGAATTCAATTGAGTGTGTCTTGAACCCAATGAACCACCCGCAAAATCACCCTGTAGCAATCCCCGGCTACCCAGAACTTTATGGATGTTGGCTGTGAGTCATCTGCATAGACTTCATAGCCATAAATTAGGGAGCTTTTACTCCCCAAAACACTGTCTGTACGCGTAACCTCTGCTAGAACAATCTTGGCTAACTGGTAGCCCTAGGGCATACCTAGGTTCCGTAAGCTGCACTGGGCTGGACAGTTTGACAGCCTGGCATTCAATCCAGGAGAGACGCTGCTGACGTAGTCAGACCCCGGTACTCCCCGTATAAATATGCCCTGCAGGAGAATTCATTCCTCGTTCCATATATTCAACAGCAACAACTTTCCTGTTAAACACACCATGCAGAGGCATGGATAACGCACGTGGTTTTGGAGAGAGAGGCTGGCTGGCCTGTTCTAAGGCATTTCAGAGCAGTTGGCCACTCCAGAGTCTTTCTCCTGGCTTCCTGGTTACTCCGTGGCCATCTCTTTCTCCAGCTGGCGAGTCAGAACGTGCAGCCTCCGGTGTGCAGTAACCGCCAGTGTTTCGAGGAGAGCTGGCTCTGGTAACCGCTAGGGGCTTCCCAGCACCAGCAGGGCCTCAAGTGGAGGCAGTTTGCACAGTCCTGTGCAAAGTCATGCGCTCCCTTGTTTTCATGTTCACAGTAAGACCTGGGGCCAACCTGTCCAGAAGACTGGGGCCAACTTTTTTCCAAGGTGCCCTCCGATTTGGGGTGCATCGGTTTCTGGGTGTCCAGTTGGAGTCCCCTAGGCCCTGATTCTCAGAGCTGCTGAGAACCCTTCAAGCAGAGCTGCTCTGGCCGCTCCGAGTTGTCTCAGGTTGAGCACCCAGAGACCAAGGCAGCCCAAATCCTAGGCCGCTTTGTGAAACGTGGCCCCAAGCCTGGGAGCTTGCCCGTGGCCGTGGAGCGGGAGGGGATCCAGAAGTAGATCACAAGCTTGCCCTCCCCCTGTGGCTAGCGTGAAGATGCCTTCGTTACCCCATGCTCCTCCCCCCCACACCCTGATGGGAGGTGGGTGCATCTCACCGGGCCCTGCTCTGTGTTTTGTGGACAGCATGCAGCGCAGATGGAGCAGAAGCAGAACGATACGGAGAATAAGAAGGTGCACGGGGACGTGGTGAAGTACGGCAGCGTCATCCAGGTATAGGCCGCAAGCGCTCCCCTCCCTTGGGCTCACCATCACCCGCAGCTCTAGGCTATAGATCGCGGCATGGCCTCTTATCTCCTTCCAGGACGTCCAGGGATAGGGACTGCAGCCACCTACACAGCTGCCTGGTTGCTTTTCCTGTGAACTCAAGTGTTCGTTTTAGTAGAAGCATCTAGGCAATAGCTAATGGAGGGTATGTTCACACTGCAGGGAAACGCCTGCGGCTGGCTCTGAGACCCCGTGAGGGGGAGGGTCTAAGAGCCTGGGCCTCCAGCCCCAGCCCAAACATCTACGCTGCAATTTTATAGCCCTGCAGCCCGAGCCAGCTGCGGGTGTTTTATTGCAGTGTAGACCCAGAGTTACCTGGCCTCAGGTATGAGAGCAGAGGGGTCTACATGGGTAGTAAGGGAAGGGGCAGGGCTCTGTCCCAGACCAGTAGAGCATCTGAGCAGTAAACCATCGGTATTTAGATTCAGTCCCCAACTGGGTTGTAGCTAAAGATTGGTCCATTCCCTGCCTGTTGTTCGACGTGAAGGGGTTTGGGTGGCTGGTGGTGCATTGCTAAGACCCTGCAGGCTGTGGAGTAGCGGATGGGCGCACCGGGATGTGACAAAGCACTGGAGTAAATTCTCACCCATCGGTGGGCTCCATTGAATGAGCAGCTGGAAACGCATCCCTTTGAACGCAGGGGGCCCTATGCAGTGCTGCGGCTTCTATAACAGCAGCCCGATCCGGTCTGCTTGCGCAGGAAGTGAGGGTGCAGGTGAGTATTAGCAGACAAGTAAAACAATTGCTTTGGCTGCCGAAGGAGCGTACAATGCCTTGGCCCTGCACCCGCGGGACCCTGTGTTCGTTTGTCACCTGGCAGTTACCTTTGTTTGAGGGCTGCTGCTGGCAGGTTAGATTTTGGGGTACAACTACTCAGCTTCATGAGACCTGAAAGTCTCAGGCCATCCCGTAACTTGGGCCTTGGGGTGACACACAGAACCAAGACAGCAAGCCAGGTTGGAGGACTAGGCAAAAGCCAAAGGCAATGTGGGCAGACCAGGCCTTCTTCGTGCAGTGTCCCTTGTGGTGGAGAAGAGACAGGGCTCTGCAGTAGTGGATATAAAGGAGGAGGCTGCTGGACACAGACAGACCCTGTGGGTCTCTCTCGCTCCCAGCCTGTGCTGCCTGGCGTCACCATGCAGGATCTCCCTAATTCCCTGCCTGGGCTAAGGTGCCCTAGAAGGGACTGGGGTTGCCACTGGGTTTGGCTTTCCAGCTTCTCCACATGAAGAGTAACAAGTACCTGACGGTGAACAAACGTCTCCCCGCCCTGCTGGAGAAGAACGCCATGAGGGTGACGCTGGATGCCACGGGCAACGAGGGCTCCTGGCTCTTTATCCAGCCCTTTTGGAAACTGAGGAGCAATGGAGATAATGTGAGTATGGTGGGGAGGCAGAAACCGAGGCGGGACGGCTCGGGGGGTGGGAGGGGGAGTGTCGTACTCGATGTTCTGTGAGGCAACTGGGGAAACTGAGACAGTGAGGGGTAAGTGGCCTGCCAAAGGTGAGTGGCAGAGCCAGGGATAGAATCCAGGAGTCCTGACTCCTGGTCTCCAGCCCTAACCACTACACCATGCTCCCTCCTGCTGCTTCAGCTCGGGTCCACTACAGGATGGGGGGGGCATGATGTCAGGTGGGTGGTAGTGGAGCTATTCAGTGTCCTCTAGGATTTCACTCTCAAGTAGATGAGGGTGGGGCAGAGGGGACATGCCCTGTTCCTCAGCCGTGCCCCCCCCCAGGCCAGCCTGTTTGTGTAACAACGCTGATGGTGCATTCCCAGATAGGGAGAGTCTCTTCTCTGCATCCCGGTTGCAGATCCCTGTGAGTAGCGAGAGGCTTGCAGAATAAAGGTGATGGGGGCTGGTGGAGGATCCTGAGGGCGGCAGGACCATGCTCCAAGGCCAGACTTCCACATCAGCAACCACGAAAGAGACATGCAGGCAGCGTGCCCGGGGCTTATCCCTCTGCAGAGTCCCCATATTCATGCTCTCACCCCACCCCCCTCTAATTCTCCTCCCCAGGTAGTCGTGGGAGACAAAGTGATCCTGAACCCTGTGAACGCTGGGCAGCCACTGCACGCCAGCAACTATGAGCTCGCCGACAACGCCGGCTGCAAAGAGGTACCAAGAACAGGGAGGAGGGAAGGGTTCGAGTCCACTCTAGGGACTCGGTGGGAGGGCTAGTAGTCACGATGCTCACGTCTGGATCTGAACTTCTTTAGCGCTTGTTTGGAACCAATCTGTTTTGTTTCAGGCCTGTCTCTAGCATCTTGATCTCTCTGTCTTTTTTCCCAGGTGAACTCGGTCAATTGCAACACCAGCTGGAAAATCAACCTGTTCATGCAGTTCCGGGACCACATGGAGGAAGTGCTGAAAGGGGTAATGAACAAGCATCCGTTCTTCACGCCAGGGCTGCTGGATAGGGATTCCATTGTGCTAGGCGCTGTACAAACACGGCCCAGCCCCTGGGACTATCAATCTGAATTTCTTTGCCAGTCTGTACCAACACATGGAGTAGCGCTCTGCTCCTTTAAGAGGGAAAACCTGCGCTTTCACCCATCCTGCTACCTAGTGAAGTGGGAGGAGGAAATGGTGTGGGGCAATAGGGTGTCTGGATGTGATTGCCCTTCTGAGCATGCCACCGGTATAAGCTCGAGGCTGCCTGAATCCCAAAGACTTTCTGCGGGACAACAGCCTTGCAAGAAGGCGGTTGGGCCTGATTGGCCCATGAGTGCATATATTGTCTCTGAAGCTTAGGGAAGGGGTCCACGGAACCATGTGTCTCATGGGTACCTCCCTCGTAATCTCCTCTCTGTGTCCCTGCTTGGCAGGGGGATGTGGTGAGGCTGTTCCATGCCGAGCAGGAGAAGTTTCTCACCTGCGACGAGTACAAGGCCAAAATCCACGTCTTCCTCCGCACCACCCTGAGGCAGTCTGCCACGTCCGCCACCAGCTCCAATGCACTATGGGAAGTCGAGGTGAGCCCCTGGGGGGAGCACGTTTGTGGAAGAGCGTGTCGGCTCTCTCTCTAGTGGCGGGTGCGCACAGAGGATAACAGCCTACTACCGCCGACAACTGATGGCAGCTCAGGCGGTAGAGGAGAGGGGTGTGTTTTTTGGTGCAGACAGTCCCAGCTTCCAGCCCTGCTGGTGACCCAGGCTGGGGTAGCGTCAGGCTGGAGTCTGGCAGGTGACTCTGTGGATTGCTGAGTTCACGCTTTCGTAGCAGATGCTTTGACAGAATGAATGGCTGTTTCTGTACGTTTCGGGCCTAGACATTCTGCCTGGGCTGATTGTAAAATGCTGCCCCTTAGCAAGGCTGCCATAGCGCCGGTGGCTGCGGCGCTGCCCACTGAAAAGGGGCAGTTAATCGCTGCACAGAGCTAACGATAGGTCCAAAGCAGAGCCCGGGATCTACCACCATGAACATCTAGAGGGTTCAGATGGTTCCTGTTCCCTGCTGGAAGCCGTGTCTGCTCTGGGGTGTACCTGTCCCAGCCACCCCACCTGACCCAGCACAGAGCTATCCTAGGTACTTAGGTTCTGAGCACCTCACTCTCTTTCCTGCATTTCCCCTCACAACGCCCCTGCGAGGCAGGGCAGGGCGGGGCTGTTATCCCCATTTTACAGGCAGGGAACTGAGGCACAGAGAGGCTAAGTGACTTCCCAAGGTCTGTGGCGGAGCAGGGAATTCAGTGTGGTCTCCCAAGTCCCAGGCTAGTGCCCTAACCCCTGGATCCTCCTTCCTCTCCCCGCGTGCCTTTCAGGTGGTCCATCACGATCCCTGCCGAGGTGGAGCCGGGCACTGGAACGGCCTGTACCGCTTCAAGCATCTCGCCACTGGGAACTACCTGGCCGCGGAGGTAAGAGCAGCGGCGGGGGCTGGAGGGAGAGGGTCCGCTCCTGCTGCCATTGAGGTCTTGCCATCCCTTGCAAAGGGACTGCAAACTTGCCTGTAATGCAGAGCAGTGACCGCTCTCTGGAGGGCCATGTTCTGCGTGGGGGCCCTGCACATTTTCCTTGGGGCCGAAGCTCACCTTAATCCAGTTTATAGGGCACTTTGAGAACTTTTTGCCTGGGAGGCTCCTTGCCCTTGCTGACAGGAGGGTCCATAGCTCCTTCCCAGTTCCTCCTGACTTATAGGAGGCCGAGATGCCAAGGCTTGGGACCAGGGCCATGAACAACATTGCTGTTTGCCCATTTGCCATGCCATTTGCCCAGCAGAAAGCCCCCAGAACTGGCACGCACTTGTCAAACTTGCTCTTCACGTTTTCCCTTTCCGCTTGGCCTGCTGTCCTTTTATATGCTCATCCCGGGCCAAGCTCTACTGTCAATCCTTTCACCACAACCCCATTGCTTTGACGAAAAGGAATTTGGCCAGCCGTCCTTAACTCTTTTCTGACTCCTGACCAAATTCAGCTCTTGCTAGTCCTCCGGGGCATTTGCAGATTTCAGGGCCAGAATGATCATCTACTCCAGTGGTTTTCAACCTTTTAAACTTTGTGGGCTACTAAAACATTTCAAATGGCGGTGCGGACTCCTTTGGAAATCTAAGACGGAGTCTGCGGATCCCCAGGGGTCCAGGCACCACAGGTTGAAAACCACCGATCTAGTCTGACCTCCATAAGACAGGCCAGAACATTTCGTCCACCCGTTCCTGCCTCAGGGCCACATGGTGCGGCGAAGGATAGAACCTATATTTTAGAGCGAGACATCCAAGAGAGATTTATCTGGCATGTCTCCGTTGAAGTCAGTGGAAGGAAGAGCAGGTGACAAACCCTGCTGCTTGGAATTTGAAAGGGTCAGAGTCAACGGCCCAACTTTCGTGTTTATATAGTTATTTATTTAATATTTCTTTCACGTTTTAGGAAAACCCAAGTTACAAAGGAGATGCTGCCGATCCCAAGTCTGCACCCACGGTGAGCTCTGAGCTGTGTTCTGCTTGGCCAGTGGCTGAGCTGCTGCTGCTCTCCGGGCCTGGAAGTAATTTTCCTGCTCATCCACTGAGACTCTCACACAGGGAATCAGCACTGTAACAGAACGGGCCATTGGCCCAGCTAGGGATGGAGCAGGTGCAGTTAGATTCCGGGGAACAGCAACACCTGATACTCAGGGTGACACTGGAGGGGCATTGTGCTCTGGTGGGTGTGGTGCTCATGGCAGTGTTGGAAGGATGCCTTGCTCAGCGTACCTGCTCCATGAGGCATCTCTGTGTAGCACACTGGCCAAGTGTCCCGAGTGCACCCCCTGCAGGTGTTATTACATCTGGTTGGAATCTAACTGCCTGGAGGGTTCGCACCATAGGCGCCGACTCCATGGGTGCTCCGGGGCTGGAGCACCCACGGGGAAAAATTAGCGGGTGCTCTGCACCCACCGGCAGCCAAGCTCCCTCCGCCCCTGCCTCGCCTCCTCCCCATCCCGAGTGCGCCGCATCCCCGCTCCTCCCCCTCCCTCCCAGCACTTCCTGTCCCCCTCCCCCGCCGCCTAACAGCTGTTTGGCGACACTTAGGACTTTCCGGGAGGGAGGGGGAGGAGCGGGGACGCAGCACGCTCGGGGAGGAGGTGGAGAATGGGCGGGGACTTGGGGGAAGGAGGTGGAATGGGGGCGGGAGGGGGGAACTTTGGGGAAGGGGTGGAATGGGGGCAGGACGAGGGCAGTGCAGGGGTGGGGCCAGGAGCGGAGTGGGGTCGAGCACCCACCGGGCAGAGGGGAAGTCGGCGCCTATGTTTCGCACAGCTCAGAGCGTGCTGGAAGGGCGTGCAGATGAGGTGGTGGTAGAAGAGAGATGACTTCCTAGCCCTGTGGCAGAGAGGTTCTTTTACCCCATTTACCAAGTGCCTTTGGGAAGCCATAGAGGTGGATTTGGCCAATCCTCTCCTCATGTGTGTGTGTGTGTGTGTGTGTGTGTGTGTGTGTGTGTGTGTGTGTGTGTGTGTGACTGTTTTCGTGCTGCAAGGCCCCAGCCCAGTTTCTTGGAAGCTTCTGCTGTGTCTCAAGCCTGACCCGCCTTCCCCCTAGAGCACGAGTGCGTGTGGGACCTTGGTACCACGTCCAACCGCTTGGTACCACGCTCAACAGCTACTTCCCTTGGTGCAGGGCGGGACCATTCGCTCCAGCCGGAGGAAAACGGGGGAGAAGATCAAATACCGGCTGGTGGCCGTGCCCCACGGGAATGACATCGCCTCCCTCTTTGAGTTGGACCCCACCACGCTGCAGAAGACGGATTCCTTCGTCCCTCGGTACGCGGGGATGCCCGGGTCCACTGTGAAACCTCACCGACTCAGTCAGCTTCATGGCCTGGTGGGAATTCAGAGCTAGTTCGCCTGTTGGGCGCAGTCTCATGGAGGCTGGGCTGCTTCAGAAGGGGGGAAGATTTGGGGTCAAGGAAGGGAGCATGGAGTTGCCGTCAGACAACCTGAAAGCCTAGTACTGAAACCTGGTCCACTCTTGCCTGGGGGACCTCTAAGGGAAAGTGTAAGTGGCCCTGTTCTCGCTGAGCCAGCTCACCGGTGGGAGCTGCGTGGCTGGAGCTGCTGTGTGTTGGAAAAGCAGTAGCGCCACCATGGGGTCCTGGCCCGATTCCCGCTTGGTGACTGTGTCGACTCCCCTAATTCCCTTGCAGGAATTGCTTTGTTTTTCTCCTGCCCCAAATCGTGTTCTGTAGGCTTGCTGATGCAGAATGACTGTCGTGTCCCACCCCAGAGGTGGCTGCATTTCAGCACAGGGAAGTTTGATGTGATTCCCATCTGCACATCTGGAAAGTGCTTCCGCGCCTTTCTGGATGGAAAGCGCGATAGGAACAGAACCTTCATTGTACTGATTTCAGGAACTCCTACGTGAGGTTGCGCCACCTCTGTACGAACACTTGGATCCAGAGCACTGACGTGCCCATTGACATCGATGAAGAGAGACCCATTCGTCTCATGGTACGTCCCACGCTTGGTCACAGCTTGGCTGCAGGGTCTTATGAGCTCTTGGAATTCAGAGTTCATGTCCCTGTGAGCTCTTGATCATCATCAGGAGGACCAAAGCAACCTAGAACCCAACCAAAGCAACCTAGAACCCACCTTAGCTGTCCAATGCAATAGCTGATAGTAGCCATGAGGTAGGGAGGGGTTAGGGTGGGTCATTCATCCCACCATGGATGGAGTAAAGGTGCTGTGGTGGTGCTAGATAGCAGTGTGTGTGTGTGCAGGGGGGTATACCCGGAGCCCAGCGTTGTAGTGGGTAAAGTGTTGAGAAGGTGCCCGTGTGTGTCTGACCCTGCAGCAGATGCTCTCGCTGGAGCTGAAGCGGGTTGTGGTAAGGGGTAACACTGGGTTCTCTCTTTCAGCTTGGCACTTGCCCCACCAAGGAGGACAAAGAAGCTTTTGCCATTGTCTCTGTGCCAGTGTCAGAAATCCGGGACCTGGATTTTGCCAACGATGCCAGCTACATGCTGGCCAACGTGGTGGAGAAGATGAACGAGGGCTTCATCAGCCAGAACGACCGCAGGTAACAAACCCAGCCGTGCTTCTGACCATTGGCCAAGCAAAGCCAGGCCCATGCTCAACTCAAAGGCACCTCTGTCTGTCTGTAACGTGGTGACTTTTGAACATTGCATCCGATGAGTCTCAGGGAGCATCAGAGGCTCCAGTGTGCTGAGCCCTGTGGATTTTGGTGAAACCCAGGAAAGCCTGATTTTCACTCAGATCACTGTTTGGTCACATCGCCTCCCAGATGTCTGTGGGAGGGGAGCAGAGTCACTCTGGTGCAGGGGTGAGGCAGTGAGCGTAGAGTTAGGGTGCCAGAGATCTTCCTCTGCCTGCAGTACCAAATGGACACTCTGGGGGCCTGACTTTGGTGGAAATGATGCTGCTGGAAGCCTCTTGCCTCTCCAAGCCGGTTAGCTGGGTCCTCCAGGGAGGCTCCCTAGTCTCCATTCCAATTGAGATCACCCCCAGCAAGGCATCTCAGCCCCCAACACTGGCCAGCCCCCCCGCCAGGCCTCTCGCCCTCAGCTGGTCCCGTCACCCCTACTGTGGCCAGGCCTTTCCCCCCTGACCAAGTGATCACTCGGGATGCAGAAGGGATGTGGTGGGGGGTGGGGGTGGGGCCTAGTTGGATATCCAGCCTACAATAAGCAATGAAGCATGCAATTCTACTAGCAGAGTGCTGCTAGAATGCAGCCTGCCCTCCGGTGCTGGGTGGTGGCAGGGTCCGTGGGCCGGGCCGTATCTCTGTTACTCATGGCATACCATGGCTCTCGGCCTAGAGCTTCCCTGCCAGTGGCCTGATTACAAGCCTGGTCCTCCCCAGGGGCACAGCAAGGAAATCAGATTGTGTCGGGCCTGTGCCAGCCCCTCCTTTGCAACGAGAGAAATAAATTAGGAGCTGGGAGATGGCCCCGTGATAGCGTGGTGTTATTTATAGGTGGGTGGGTTCTTGGCATTTCCTAAGCAAAACACAGCGATACGGTGATGCAGACAGACTGAGCCACTTCCCCTTTGCCACCCCTCCGCCAGGAGACAAGCTGAGCCCCTTGGACTACGGGGCGCCAGAAACTTGGCTGAAGGGCTATGTCTTGTGGAAGAGAACCAGGGTACTGACTACTCATGATGATCAAACTCATGACTATTCACAAGGGGGAGGATATTGGTCCTGCGGTCCAAGCCAAATTCTTTATGTACTTTAGTTTGAATACACATGAGAACATAAGAACGGCCATACTGGGTCAGACCAATGGTCCATCTAACCCAGTATCCCATCTTCTGACAGTGACCAACACCAGGTGTTTCAGAGGGAATGAACAGAACAGGCAGTCATCAAGGGATCCATCCCCTGTCGTCCGCTCCCAGCCTCTGGCAGTCAGAGGCTAAGGACACCCAGAGCATGGGGTTGCATCCCTGACCATCTTGGCTAATAACCATTGATGGATCTATCCTCTATGAACTTATCTAATTCTTTTTCTGGTTCTACACAATTATAAGGGGTCTAAACCCTCATGCTTCAGGGCATAAATCAAGCTTTGAGGTCAGGGAATAACTTCTGCATGGAAATTATGGGGGTTACATTCTCTCCTGCACAGAGGCCCAATACATGTTCTATACACTGCGTAAGTTCCTCAAAACCCAACTTGGGTTTCATTTGTTTTGTATGAACCACCCAACAATTGGGGGTTAGTTTGGAGATTAAGAGCGGTTCTAGGCTGCTCTCTGGTTATTAACCCTCCCATTGCTGAGGTCCCAGGTGGCATGGATGCACCCGCTGCCGATAATGATGTTGCATGCTGTCCGTTTTGCAGGTTTGTGATCCAGCTGCTGGAGGACCTGGTGTTTTTCGTCAGCGACGTTCCCAACAATGGGCAGAATGTGTTGGACATCATGGTGACCAAACCCAACCGAGAGAGGCAGAAACTCATGCGGGAGCAGAACATCCTGAAACAGGT
The DNA here is from genome assembly GCF_027887155.1 of Malaclemys terrapin pileata. Lineage (NCBI taxonomy): Eukaryota > Metazoa > Chordata > Testudines > Emydidae > Malaclemys > Malaclemys terrapin. Next base: position 20,107,777 of record NC_071508.1, on the reverse strand, counting down.
GAGCAGGATGGGAGAGGAGGGACACGTAGGGATGCGGATTTGGGTTTGAACCAAAACGATTCAGCCACTGAACCCTCACTGAGCTGTGGGGAAAACATGCCCTGGGGAACGGGAATTTGGGGATGGGCTGGTCAGAGAGAGACTGGAGAATTGCAGACTGTGTGTCTGTGCAGCCAGCTTGTATTCTTCAGGGGCTTTTTTACATAGTTATTGTTAGAAGTTATTCATAGTTGGGGTTGGGGGGCAAATTTGGTCAATGGAAAGATCATTAAAATAAGGTGCTCTTAGAAATTGGCCAGAGGGCAGGTACACTTGGTGTTGGTGTCATGCAAGCTGCCCTCTTCCATCACGGATGCCAATCAGTCCTGACCTGCAGCTCCCCACGGCTATCAGTCTTGTGCCCCACACGCAGCTCTGCTGACACTCATCAAACTTGACCTGCCGGCCCCACTCTTATTCCAGCCTTGGGTTCCTTTGGAGCCCAATGAGATGTAGGGTGCTTTTTTTGATGTCACAAAATCTCCACGCAGGCCTTAGATGGTCCAACTCATTTTGCTTGTGATCAGAGTCGAGGTCTCCAGAGGGGACCCACTGCATCCCTTGAACTACCATGGGAAGGGGTCTTCTCCAGCCTTGAGTTTGCAGCAGGGGGGGTTTAACCAGCCTCTGCCTGCAGGAACTCCCTTATCTCACAGTAGAAATGTCTGTGACCGCCTGACTAGCTCAGTTGGTAGAGCATGAGACTCTTAATCTCAGGGTTATGGGTTCAAGCCCCATGTTGGGCGCTTGATCTTGCTGCCTTAAGTGTACTAAATGGAGAGGCCTGAGGTGCAGCTCTGAAAGCAGAGAAGGACTCTGCGGGGGGCAGCTTGGAATCTGACTCCCTCCGGCTTCCCTCTTTTGTGTTCGATTAGATCTTCGGGATCCTGAAAGCTCCATTCAAGGAAAAAGGAGGGGAAGGCCCCCTGGTGCGGCTGGAGGAGCTGTCGGATCAGAAGAACGCTCCCTATCAGTACATGTTCCGCCTCTGCTACCGGGTGCTGCGGCACTCCCAGGAGGACTATCGCAAGAACCAGGTGGGTCCATGTGGCAGAGTGGCCGGGTCGTCCTGGCTGCAGCTCCTGGCTCCACATGGTACATTGTCATCTGTATTACGGTAGCACCTTGAGGCCCTAATTGGAGATCGTGGCACCATTGTGCTAGGCGCTGTACGTCCATATCACAAAAAGGGAGCAAGCCATCTCCATCTGCTCTCCAGGAACCCACTCGCACGGGTTGCTGATTTGGCTAGCAAGCTGTGGGCTTTAGGACTCCCGTGCACTCCTGCTGCTCTAGCAGAATCACCCATATGGATAATTCCCTGTCTTCCCACTGGAGCTGTCAACTACTAGGGCCATGAAGTGACAGAGTTTCCAGGCCCCTGGCCTCCCCACCACATGCCAGCTCTGCTGTCCCCAAGGCAGGCAGGAACCTTGTCCTCTCTCTCTCTCTCTCTCTCTGGAGCTTGGATCTTCCTCTTGGCCACCATTTAACACTGACTGTGATGGAGAACCCCTGGGCGGGGATCCTTCTCTCCACAGCTGGCCAGACAGTGAGCAGGGCCTATGGGGTGAAGCCCTTTAAGGAGATAGGTGCCGGAAGCAGAGAGTGCTCTGAGGAAATGGCTCACAGAGGTCTGAGAGGAGGGGGCAGCAGTCGGACCTGGATGGAGGATGAGACCCGCGCCCACTGCCAGCACACACCCAACCATAATCAGCCCGTGGGGAACCTGGATGCCTTCCCCAGAGGTTGGGTCTGCAGGCACTGGGTCTCTGCATTGGACAGGCACCCCAGTTGGTGTCAGAGCACCGATTCCAGATGTTGCTCACCCTACTTGTTGCTCACGCTGGGGGTGTATTTTTGGGTCACCATTGGCACCCAGTGCTAGTCCTGGTCCTCCCTGTCCCCTCCCAGCTGCTCTGCCCCTCCCCCCAGCTGATCTGTGCCTCTCCCCTCCAGGAACATATCGCCAAGCAGTTCGGCATGATGCAGTCCCAGATCGGCTATGACATCCTGGCAGAGGACACCATCACCGCCCTCCTGCACAACAACCGCAAGCTGCTGGAGAAGCACATCACCAAGACCGAGGTGGAGACCTTCGTCAGCCTGGTGCGCAAGAACCGGGAACCCAGGTGCGTGCCGTGCAATCTGGCCGCTGTGTCGCAGTCTGTGTGCACTGAGCGATGGGCCCCTGTACGGACGTTTGGGGAACCTCTTTTTTTCTGTTCAATTTCTCCCTCCCCCTGTGCGCTGGTGTTTGAAGACTGTAGTGTCCAACCAGCTGAATGTTGCTCTATTGCAGCCGTAAAGGTTGCTGGCCAGCAGAGAGACTGTGCTTGTGAAGGAGGTGGTATGTTTGGCGTTTGGATCGTAGGAACTAGCAGTGCCCTGGAGAGGGAGTTATGCAGGAAACAGGAGGAATCCAGAGTCTGGGGTAGTGGAGGGAGTAGCAGGCCTTGCAAAGTGACCTATGCTAGAAGGGGTTGGCTCTCCAGGACTGGAGGGATCGGAGAGGCTAGCAGAGCCATGCGGGGGCAGAACTCCAGAGGCCGGGGGTATCGGAAGGGTGGAAGCACCTTCCAGGGTGTTCGTGATGTAGGAGACCAGATATCTCCCGGGGGGATCGCAGTGGCTGGCAGTGCCCTGCTGGGTGGCTTATGCTGTCAGGGGATGGGACATTGGATGCTGCAGATCTTGGCGAGGTAAAAGCAGCACTGTGCTGAATGGGAGCAGAGTCGTGAGGCCTGGGAAGGTGGAGACTCGGACAAAGGGCAGGCGCTGAAGGCGAGATTCGGCTGAGCCTGGTGCTCATGCAAGAGGACCCTCCTGGGTGTGAATGCCAGAGCAGGGTTTCTCACTAGTGGGGAGCATGCGCTCTCCAAGCCTCAAAGACCTATCCTGTGCGTCAAGCCAACAGCTCCATAAGGTCTGCAACCCCAGTCCAGGTTCATGCGAAGACACTAGCTTTGAGAGAGAGGCCAGAGCATCCACTGGGGTGCCCTTCTCCTTCAAAGCAGCCCCAAACCAGCCCACCCCACCCCCTCACCCCGCCCCATCTGACCGTGAGCTGTGGCTCTCTTGTGCTCGCCCCAGGTTTTTAGATTACCTCTCGGACCTGTGTGTGTCCAACCACATCGCCATCCCCGTCACCCAGGAGCTGATCTGCAAGTGTGTGCTGGACCCCAAGAACAGCGACATCCTGATTAAAACGGAGTGAGTATCCCAGGGGCCGCTCAGCCCTGAGTGCTGGGCCCTTCCCAACCCCGCCATGGGGGACTGTAGCGTGTGTGGAGTGGGGAGAGTCACAGGACCTGCCCCCCCATCAATTCATAGGGTGGAATGAGACTTCAGGGCCAGCTAACCCCGCCCCCCACCCATCAATCTTCAGGGCCAGCACCTCAGCTGGTGGAAATTGGCATCACTCCATTGATTTCAAGGGGGTAGAGAAAGGGTGGTCTAGTGATTAAGGCCTTGGTCAGGGACTCAGGAGGTCTGGGTTCCATTCCTTGGGTACATCATTGACTCTCTCTCTGCCCCAATTCCCCATCTGTCCAGTGAGGAGAAGGATGGGCTAGTGGCCAGGATACTCACCCAGGCTCAATTCCCTGTTCTGCCACCAACTCCCTGTGTGACCTTGGGTACCTCGCTTAATCTACCCTGTGCCTCAGTTGCCCTTCTGTAGTATGGGGAGAATAGCCCTGCCCATCCTCACAGCGGGGTTGTGAGGATGACCCCATTAGAGATGGTGAGGCTCTCAGATACTACAGTGATGGGGCCAACATATAGAGGGATGGATCTGGGCCATTGTTACGGGGAGCCTCCTGAAATTAGTGCCTAAGACACAGGATAAAGTATCGGCCTTCTTCGGCTTGCCCACGCCACAATTCCCAGCATCAGTCTGGGACAGGTGGATTCTCTGGGCTCAGCCTTCTGCTCCCTTGGTTCTGCTCCTGGTCAGCAGTCTAGAAGAGGATCTTCCCAGCCTGCGATACCCAATGAGTTTTCTTTCCTTGCTGGTTATTCCTCTGCCCCGTGTGAGATGGGAGGTAGTGTAGTCAAACGGTCAGAGCACAGGCCCGGGGAGTCTGGAATGCTGACTCCTTGTGTGACTTTGGGCGAGTCCCGTTGCCTCGCCGTGCCTCGGTTTCCCCATCTATACAATGGGGAGTAAAGACACCTGTTGAACATGGCGGTGTGATTGTAGGCTGAGGCCAGTGAAGGAGATGTCCCAGACCCATGAATACCTGAGCATCGAGTACTCCGAGGAGGAGGTCTGGCTGACCTGGAGTGACAAGAACAATGACTGCCACGAGAAAAGCATCCGGCAGCTGGCGCAGGAGGCGCGGGCGGGCAACGCTCATGATGAGAACATCCTGAGTTACTACAGGTAACACCGTGCGGCCTCCCTGACCCTCCCGGGGGTCCGACAGGGACAGCGTGAGGATTGGAGTAAATCCACCCCTGGCTGAGCTGGGCTTTTAGGGGGAGTTCACCAGGGATTGGAACTCAGCATCAAGGGAAACGATGCTGGGCTCTGCGAGTGCCGTCCCCGCCCCCTCCATGTCTCCATATGCTCGGCCACTCCTGGGCCAGCCCAATCCCCCTCCTCAGGTGCTGGGATGAGCCAGGGAGATGACCGTCCGGCCCATCTCCCTGTCTGGCAATGGGGGACACAACCCGCCTGCCCCGCTAATGCTAAAGCCAGCCCCGCTCTAAAGGAGCCCCGCTGAGGGGGTGTGCCCATGGGACACTGGCTGGGTGCAGGTAAAGGGGGAACAGAAGAGGAGCATGTTTGTGGCCACCCCCCTTAGCCAGCCACTGTGGGGTGTGTTCTCAGTAGCGTAGCTAGTGGGGTGCAGGGGAAGCAGCTGCTTCCCCTCATTTTTCAAAAGCGACCCCTTAGGGGTTACCTTAGATGGTGCCAGCGGGTGGGGCCTGCTCCTCTCTGAAGGGCAGCATGACCGGAGGAGCCAGGGGGCCAGCGGTGGGCATGTCTGGAGGAGCACGCCAGGCAGCCAGGTAGAGAGCGGGGATGGGCTGCGCTGCTGGGCCCGTTCGGGTCCGGAGCGCTTGGGCCGAGCCAGGGGGAGCACGTGCGGCGGCGGGGGACCGGGGGGAGCACGTGCAGCGGCGGGGCTGGGCTGGGCACGTGCCACCTGGCAATAGGGGGGCCGGCAGGAGAAGCGGCGAGAGGGGAGGAGGCTGGGCGCCTCGGCAGCAGCCTTAAGGGAAAGGCTCCGTTTGGCTGGGCTGCCGAAGCAGGGCGAGGAGCACTGCAGGGCTCGGGCGGGCGGGTGGCCGCTTGCTGCTCAGCCTGGCAAGCTGCGAGCCCCGGCCCGGTGGGCACTGGGCACCGGCAGCAGAGGGGCAGGGGAAGGGCTGGCCAGGGACAATGGCAGGAGGGATGAGATGGGGGGCGTGGGAGAGGAGCTGGGGGGGGGGTGCGGAGCAGCCGGAGGAGGAGCCAAGGGGGGGCGTGGCCAGAGGAGGAGCCAAGGGGGGCGCCTTTTTTATGTTTGCTCCCCCTGCTCTTAAAACCTGGCTACGCCACTGTGTGTTCTGCTGCTGGAGTCAGTGGGAGTTCAGCGACGGGAGCACAGCTGGGCCTTTGTTTCCAGTCCCAGAGCTCGGTCTGTGCTGTTCGAGAGCAGCCCCCCGGCCCAGCCGCCTCTCTTAAGCTTCCTTGCTCATCCCAGTAGGCCCTCGCCAGCTACCCAAGAGGCACCAGCTGGGCATGAAGCGGGGTCTTGTTCCCGCGGCAGAGGGGAGGGATGATATTTGTCGCTTCCACAAATGATCTAATAAACAGTTCCCTCCCTCTCTTCCTCCATCTCTCCTTCTCCTTTCATCTCGTCCCCTTGTCCTTCTCTGTGTCTCTTCCTCCCTGACCTCCTGCGTTCTCACCCCCCGTCGGCCCCGAATAGGTACCAGCTGAAGCTGTTTGCCCGCATGTGCCTGGACCGCCAGTACCTGGCGATCAAAGAGATCTCCAAGCAGCTGGGGGTGGATCTCATCTTCCTTTGCATGGCGGATGAGATGCTGCCCTTTGACCTCCGGGCCTCCTTCTGCCACCTCATGCTGCACGTGCACGTGGACCGGGACCCCCAGGAGCTGGTGATGCCCGTGAAGTTTGCGCGGCTGTGGACGGAGATCCCCACCGCCATCACCATCAAAGAGTGAGGCAAACCGGTGCTTCTCACCGGGAAGAGGGTGTGAAGGGGGATTCCAGACCATCCCAGCCCACAGATTCCTGGCTCAGATCCAACTTGTGTCAGTCCTGACCAAATGTCATACAGAAGGCAGGCGGGGAGGGAGGCACATGTGGAATGGGTCTGGCAGGTCTTAGCCAGGCCTTCTCGCATGTAAAGCCTTAAAACAAAAACCACCAGCACAACTGGCACTGATCAGCCCTCAAGGCCAGTGACTCAATGACCTTTGGAGACTGAGCTCTCCTCTCTCTTTTTCGAGGCCAGGGTTGAGTCACGTTACTTGGACACTCGCCCCTGCTGCTGCCCGGCCGGGCTTTTGTGGGGAGGGGACGCTGCCCTCCAGGCCTGTCCGTCCGATGCACAGAACTGCATCTAGCACAACGTGCTGCCCTTCTGGAGAGCGAGGCAGGGGCTCCTCCTCCTCAGGAGAGGCACTTATGGGGCTGGGACGTTGAGGGAGACTTGGCCCATCTCCTTCTGGCTCACTGCGCCTCTCCTCCCCTTCGTAGCTACGACTCCAACCTGAACGACTCCCGGGATGACAAGAAGAACAAGTTTGCCAGCACTATGGAGTTTGTGGAGGATTATCTCAACAACGTGGTGAGCGAGGCGGTGCCCTTCGCCAACGAGGAGAAGAACAAGCTCACCTTTGAGGTGAGAAACCTGCGCTGGTCCTGCTGGGGAGGGGGCATTCATCAGAGCTTTGAAGCAACCCCGAGTGGGGGCATTTCAGCACAGCATGGGCCTTATTCCCTCGAAGAGGCAAGGAGGCCACATCTCACTGCAGTACAGGGGCCCTGTGAAAACTTGGCGGCCAGTTTCTAGTCATTCTGTGGGCAGCCATCTTGGAACTGCCAATTCTTGGTGCAAACTGGGCCGCCATCTTGGAATGGTCAATTGCCACTACAGCCATCTTGGGAGTCCTTACCCTGTATGGTTGTATTCCTCGTCTGCTCATGGGGTGTGGGAGAGATCTGGAGTCTTTCTGTCCTTCCCGCAGGTCGTCAGTCTCGCCCACAACCTCATCTACTTTGGCTTCTACAGCTTCAGTGAGCTGCTGCGCCTGACGCGGACTCTGCTGGGTATCATAGACTGTGTCCAGAACCCTCAGCTGATGATGCAGACCATGTACAATGAGGATATGGCGGGTAAGGCTCCATGGCTGGCCTGTAAGCACCTGCTTCTCTGAACTGTCTCAGTTCATTGATGCAGGGCCGCCCAGAGGATTCAGGGGACCAGGGGCAAAGAAATTTCGGGGGCCCCTTCCATAAAAAAAAGTTGGAATACTATAGAATACTATATTCTCGTGGGGGCCTCTGCGGGGCCTGGGGCAAATTGCCCCACTTGCCCCCCCCCTCTGGGCAGCCCTGCATTGATGACCTCAACTGAAACTGGTGGGCCTGACTGTCTCTGGAAGTGCTCCCATCTGGGAGTGGGGGGGCAGCTACCTGGGGCTTCTCGCCTCTGCGCTCACAGCTGGGAGCAGGGGGGAAGTCGCCCGCGGCTTCTCGCCTCCGATGGGTAGATCCGCACCTGGAGTCCGGTCAGCTGCCGTGCTCCCAGTGGGGAGCAGGAAGCCGGGACCGTGGTGGGCACTGGGGCAGCAGGGCTCCCAGCGGCCAGTGAGGAGCCCGGGTGGCAGCCAAAGCTGGGAGCCGGGGTGGCAGCCTGGCTTGGAGCAGAGACCCGCTGGGGAGTGGGGAGCTGGCTTTCTTGTCAATTTCACTGCCATGAAAAGAATGACAGCCAATAGCCAATGTAAGGAAGGCAGTGTCTACACAGACACTGCGTCGCCCTAACTGCATCGACATAAGCCCTACGCCTCTCGTGGCGGTGGAGTTATGATGTTGGTGTAGTAGGGCACTTACATTGGTGGGAGCAAGGCTATAGTGTAGGCACTGACTTCATGCCTTATGTTGACCTAACTCTGTAGTGTAGACCAAGCCTGAGAGACGGGTTAGCAAGAGCTTGGCCTCTCTCAGGCCTAACCCTGTGGGGGAGGAGCTCAGAATTTTGCCAGCAATAGTAAGATAGAAATGCAGGGACATGCCAGGTGAATAATCAGCCTCCCCGTTTATCCTCCAATAAAATTAAAGCGGTTTCCAGTTTGGTGGAAGTTTGGGTGGGCTCCTATGCCAGCCGCAAGGTGGACTTAGAAGCCCAGCTCTAGCCCCCTCAGTGTATTAAAGCTGGCCTCACACATTAGCCTCCTGCCAACTGTGGCTGCTTCCATAGGGAAGAATGTGCGGAAGTCCATCCAGGGTGTTGGCCAGATGATGTCCACCATGGTCCTGAGCCGGAAGCACTCCATCTTCAGTGGCCCAAACCTCAGCACCGTGGTGGCTTCTGAGCCCACGGACCGGGAGAGGACCATCGAGAATGAAAACATTGTTGTGATGGAGACCAAGCTGAAGATCTTGGAGATCTTGAAGGTGGGCGCCCACGGTGGTGGAAAAGCTGGTGCATGAAGCTCAGAGGGAGGGAACAAATGAAATAAGGAAGTTGCAGGTTCCCGTGGACTTCTGCTATGGACCGGTGCCGCTGGCCTCTGGTTAATGCAGGGCTGGGGTGGTCAGAGGGGAAGGTTGGGAGTGGGGGCCGGGAAGCTGCAGCAGTGTGAAGAGGGCGGTTTCCATGGTGGGGGATTCACTTCTACACTCCTTCTGCCCATGCTGCTCCCCAGTTCATCCTGAACGTGCGGCTGGATTACAGGATCTCCTACCTGCTCTCCGTCTTCAAGAAGGAGTTCATAGAAGTCTACCCCATGCAGGACAGCAGCGCCGACGGGACAGCTCCAGCCTTCGACTCCACAAGTAACTGTCTCTCCATCCCTTTTGCTCTCTACCAGCAGTGCCAGTCTCCAGTGTAGCTTAGATTTAAAGTACCACATATGACATGTTAAATACCGGCTCATTATCAGGAACACACTGAATAGCACTATATGGCTCTGATAAACCCTCTTAGCAGATGGAGAGGGATACGTGCTGCATTGAACGGGCTGGGTTGGAACTATTGATTGTTTGGTGCCAGGGCCCAGTAGCGGTTTGGGAGGCTTTTGCTTGGAGGAGATGGAGGTTGAAGGAAATTAGGGACACGGACACTTTCACTCTGGTGTTTCTAAGGTGTGGTACCTAATATCAGCTCAATAATAAAAATCTGCATCCTCCTTCCCTGGCTTCTCTTTCCTTTTGCTGATTTTCTCCCCACTCCCCTTCTGTTGTTGTAAGCGCTTCCCGGTAAGCCCAAGGGTAAAGGTGGTGACACCTCGCTCCCCACTTCCCATATGCTCCTTCCCGCCAATGAAATAGCAGCAGGACGTGTGTGCATGTAGAAGTGGCCAGTGGCTCACCGTAGAACTACCGAGGAAGGTGCTCAAAGGCAGGGGAGGTAAAGAATCTGCAGATACCGCAGCGAATGCTCAGGTACCACACTGATGAACAGCCTTGTGACGACCTAGAGATAGCCCAGTCCACTTGGACTTCAGCAGGGCAGGAAACCCCTTTCCCCTCCCTGGATTGGGAGTTGAGACTGTGTTTCCCTAGGAGTTTCTGCCTCGCCTGGATTCGTTGTCACCTTCCATTGGTGCAGGGAGGGTGGCGAACTCCCTGCTGACAGTCCCTTTGCTTTCTCTCCTTTCAGACGCAGCGATGAACCTGGAGAAAATAGGCGAGCTGGCAGAGGCCATGTTTGGGGTCGGGTAAGTGCCTCGGTCCCTTCTTTCCAGTGGAAAATTTATCTGTCCTTTGCTATTCCCTGTAGATAAGTCCCGCTCTCCTATGAAGAGGTGGATTGCTGGAGGCTGAAAGCCACAGGGAGCAGAGAACGTGGGTGGTCTGGGGCTGCCATAAAGGCTACTATAGGAGCCCCTTATTAGCCATAAGGAGTGGAATGGGCTAGCGCAGGGCCAGCACAAAGCCCTAGGGAGTCCTTGATTGTTACTCACGTCGTGGTCTTTCCCCTTGGCTTCAGGAAGTCGAGCAGCATGTTAGAGGTGGATGATGAAGGAGGGAGGATGTTTCTTCGTGTGCTGATCCACCTGACAATGCACAACTATCCCCCGCTTGTCTCCGGCTCCCTCCAGCTCCTCTTCAAACACTTTAGCCAGAGGCAGGAGGTGCTGCACACCTTTAAACAGGTAACACTGCTGGGGGGCAGCCCAGGTGTCCCAGATTCTCTCACAAGTCCTGGCCCGCACCTGGGGTGCAGTTGGCTGAGGGGGTCATAAATAGGTTACACTAGGTGTGAGTCTAAATCCAGCCAGGCTGGCAGTGAGCAAAGGTTGAGTCCATCTGAATGTGGTGTGAAATGAGCGGGTGAGATCAGTCCAGCAGCTAGCTGGCGCATGTACACAGCGTTTGGCACCAAGAAAAGGTGCTTGGTGGAATGCCCAGATCTGTGCCAGCTAAGGAAGTCCCATTGGTGCAGTTCCTTCCTTAAACTGCTTTAGTAGGGAGGCTGCAGATCCTTGCCATGCCCTGTGGTTTGAGCATTGGCCTGCTAAACCCAGGGTTGTGAGTTCAATCCTTGAGGGGGCCATTTAGGGATCTGGGGCAAAAATCAGTACTTGGTCTTGCTAGTGAAGGCAGGGGGCTGGACTCGATGACCTTTCAAGGTCCCTTCCAGTTCTATGAGATAGGTATATCTCCATATATAAGTCTAAGTGGTCTTGAGATCCTCATCTGTGGGAGGCGGAGGCGGATGCTCAGGGTTGGGTAACAGTCACTCCCAGGCCTGATAGTGCCATAAAAGTAGCTTCTAATCAGCTGTTTCAGCCACAGCCACCCCTGTGCCTTCTGGGCTGAAGGGGGGGAAGCAGAGAGCTGAGTGAGGAGAAGGCGGATGGACACCCACACTTGGTTTTTCATTGCACACCGATTCCTCAGTGAGCAGAAGGGGCTGAGGTTCTCCTCGTGTTTCAGGTCCAGCTCCTGATCTCGGCTCAGGATGTTGAGAACTACAAGGTGATAAAGTCTGAGCTCGACAAGCTGCGCATGATGGTGGAGAAATCTGAACTCTGGGTGGACAAGAAGGGCAGCCCCAAGGGGGAGGATGCAGGGGAAGGGGCCAAGAAGGAGAAGAAAGAGGTAAGAACCTGAACAGCTCTCCAGATTGCAGGGGAGGGGCTGGATACAGACACCTCTGTTTCGTTGGTTCAAATCCAGCTCAGGCCAGTGACTGAAGGATATTGCCTCTCAGTGGCTTCTGGGTTCAGCCCCATGAATCGGGCATGCCAGAGATGGGTGTTAGTTAGGCATTCGGTGTAGTAAGGCAGCTGCTGCTGGGGAAACTGGCAGGTGTGGAACCTTGTCAGAGATTTGCTAAAAGTCCAAGTACCCCGTATCAACTGGATCACTCCTGTCCACGTGCTTTGTTGACACCCTCAAAGAATTCTAATAGACTGGTGAGGGATGATTTCCCTTTACAGAAGCTGAGTTGACTCTTCCCCAACATATTGTGTTCATCTATGTGTCTGTTCTTTACTGTAGTTTCAATCAATTTGCCTGGTACTGAAGTGAGGCTTACTGGTCTGTAATTGCCAGGTTTGCCTTCGGAGCCTTTTATAAAAATTAGCGTGACGTAATTCTTTAATTTATCGATTTGTTCCAGTACCTCTTTTATGGATACCTCAATCTGGGACAGTTCCTCAGCTTTGTCACCTAAAAAGAATGGCTCAGGTGTGGGAATCTCCCCCACATCCTCTTCAATGAATTCAGATGCAAAGAATTCATTTAGTTCTCCACAACAGCATTGTCTTCCTTGAGTTCTCCTTTAGCACCTCGATCGTCCAGGGGCCCCATCATTGTCTGACAGGCTTCCTGCTTCTGATGTATTTAAAATTTTTCTTGCTGGTAGCTTTTGTGTCTTTTGCTAGTTGCTCTTCAAATGCTTTTTTTGGCCTGCCAAATTATATTTTTACACTTGACATGCCAGCTCCTTTCTATATTCCTCAGTAGGATTTGATTTTCAATTTGTAAAGAATATCTTTTTGCCACTAACTGCCTCTTTTACTCTGTTGTTCAGCCAGGGTGGCATTTTGTTTTTGGTCCTCTTACTGTTTTTTTTATTTGAGGTATACATTTAGTTTGTGCCTCTGTTATGGTGTTTTTAAATAGTTTCCATGCAGCTTGCAGGCATTTCACTCTTGTGACTCTTCTTTTTAATTTCCGTTACTTCCTCATTTTTGTGTAGTTCCCCTTTTTGAAGTTAAATGCTACTGTGGTGGGGTTCGTTAGCATTTTACCCCCTACAGCAGTGGTTCCCAAACTGGGGTTCGTGAACACCTGGGGGTTCATGAAATGTTACAGGGGGTTCTCGGGGAAAAAATTCCCTAATGGCGGACAGAGCTGTCCCTAGGGATCCCGGACAGCATGGGGCCAGCAGCCTGGAGCCGCTGGACTTCCAAGAGCTAAGCAGATCAAAGCAAGCAGATCTATCACACTGAGGAGATTTAAACTTCAAGACTCCTTATAAGAAATGGAAAGGGAGGTGGATATTTTTTGCTGTTTTTAAAATGAAATAGGCAGCTAGTATTGTTTTTAAAATGAAGAACAAGTTTAAGCTTTGTTGTAACGTGCGTTGTTTGCCTGGACTGCTCAAGACCTGAATGCTTGTGTAGGAGGAACTCTTTGAGTTGGCTTCTTAAATACCTTCCTGCTGTTTCTGATACTCCCTGATGAAACATAGGAGCCTTGTCTTATAACAGGCTTATTCCAAGTGATACAAGCTACGAAAGTGAGATCTTGGAAGAGTGTTGCCATTTGCATAATGTAATAAAAATACTGTCATGATAAATAATAATTAATAATAAATAATGTGTAATAAGCATGTCAGAAAAACAAATTGTGTATTTCCAGATCACTACTTTTATAATTTATACTCAGGTAAAGGAGAAAATCCCTAGAAATATTCATTTTTAGGAGGGGGCTCGCGAGACTTGACATTTTCGTGAAAGGGGTTCACAGTGTGTTAAAGTTTGGGAACCACAGCCCTACAGGAATGTGAAATTTCATTACATTATGGTCGCTATTATTACCAAGCAGTTCAGTGATATTTGCTTTTTGGTCCAGATCCTGTGCACCACTTGGGACTAAATCAAGAATTGCCTCTCCCCTTGTGGGTTCCAGGACTAGCTGCTGCAAGAAGCAGTCATTAATGGTGACCGTCCTGAGGTGCCATGTACTCAGTCAATATGGGATAGCTGAAATCCCCCATTATTATTGGGTTGTCTCTTTTTGTACTGAGAGACGTTCCTCTCTTTCCTTCCATTTGTAGCACGCTGCAGATGAGGAGGTCAGTACCCCTGAAGAGAAGAGCAGCGAGAATTACAAGATAGTCAAAGGGGTAAGTAACAGCTAATATTGTCTCTGGTAACATCACATAGCACCAGCCAGCTGTGCAGCGGGACTGCCTGAGCTAGCCAGGTCAGCAGGGAACGTTGGACTGGAGTTGTCTTCATGGTGTTACATACAGCGTCTTGCACCATAGATAAGGGACTTGTGAGAAGTTAGGGGTGGAGCTGGCAGCTTGCGTGCAAAGACATGCAAGACTCAGGCTTACACTTAAAAGTTTAGTGCAGGGGGAGCCCTATGAAGTCATCAAACCCTGTGCAATAAAAGTAAAAGGCAGGACTTGTGCTAGGGGCAGAGGTGAGGATTTGTGAATGACACACAGGACTGTCACTCTGCATTAGGAAGAACACAGGGATTTATGAATGAGACCCAGGGCTCACACTCTGCACTAGGAAGGACACAAGGATTTATGAACGAGACCCAGGGCTCACACTCTGTACTAGGAAGGACACAAGGATTTATGAATGAGACCCAGGGCTCACACTCTGCACTAGGAAGGACACAAGGATTTATGAATGAGACCCAGGGCTCACACTCTGCACTAGGAAGGACACAAGGATTTATGAACGAGACCCAGGGCTCACACTCTGCACTAGGAAGGACACAAGGATTTATGAACGAGACCCAGGGCTCACACTCTGCACTAGGAAGGACACAAGGATTTATGAATGAGACCCAGGGCTCACACTCTGCACTAGGAAGGACACAAGGATTTATGAATGAGACCCAGGGCTCACACTCTGTACTAGGAAGGACACAAGGATTTATGAATGAGACCCAGGGCTCACACTCTGCACTAGGAGGACACAAAGATTTGGGAATCAGACACCAGACTCAAGTTGCTGGACGTGAGGGTTTCTCAGTTGATTGAGGCCCTGTGCTAATTTTTGCTATTCTGCTTGGTGAGTTGCGCTATGGAATTGACTCTCCCTTGTGTAGTTGGACACAAAGGGGCCTGTTCTCCCCTGTCTCACCCACGCAGCCCAATGACTTTAAGCGCGTAAGCCAGGGAGAAACTTGACCCAACATTTTGCAGGGCTTCCAGGACAATCCCAGCCAGGGTCATAATGGCCGGTGGGGTGACATCCTAATCTGTTCCTGCCTGAAGGGTCATGAATGCGAGGCAGGGCCTGGCTGTGCAGCCTGCCAGCTGGGGCTGCAGATGTTGCTGCAGGGGGAAAAGCGAGATCTCAGCTGCCCATACGTAATGCAACACCTTCCATTTGGCAACCTGGAAGATCGCGGGCTGGATTCTCAGCGACGCCGATGTAAAAGCAGCATGGCGCCACTGTGCTCAGTGGACTGGCTCTGGTTTCACACCAGGGAAACTCAGTCAGCCAAGGCTGGCCTCCCTCTTGTGGAAGCCGGGCTCAGAGGAGGCGACAGGAGAACAAACATGCCTTTGATCTCCTGGGGGATGGAATGTATCTGCAAGTAGCCTGAGGCACTGTGTTCCCAGACAGGCTGTCACGCTGGCATCTTAGCTAGAGAGCACCCAGGGTCCTGACCCTAGAATTCAGGACTCGGACAGGCCCGTTCACGCATCTCAGCCGGCCTCACTGGGGCCAGTGTAGGGCTGTGTTCTGCCGTGTGTGTTCTAATGCTCATTCCTCTTCTCTTTTGCTTTGGGGGCGGGGTTCCCTCTCCAGATCCTGGAGCGGCTCAATAAAATGTGCGGGGTGGGTGAGCAGGTGCGCAAGAAGCAGCAACGCCTGATGAAGAACATGGACGCCCACAAAGTGATGCTGGATCTGCTGCAGATCCCCTACGAGAAGGTGGGAGAGTGGGAAGCAGGGCGGGGATGGGATGGGATGGGATGGATGGGAGTCAAAGGCAGCAGCCCCAGGGCACGTTCAAGCCACTGGAATATCTCAGAGCGGGGGTCAGTCGCTCAGTCCAGGCTGCTCTGAGTTTGCCAGTGATTTCCTACATACTGGATGCCCGGAGGCAGCGTGTCTAGTAGCTAGAGCAGCAGACTGGCTGCTGGGACTCCAGGGTTCTCTTCTCAGTTTGGCCACTGACTCACTGCACCTCCCTGGGCCAGTCACTTCATCTCCCCAGGCCTCAGTGCCCTTGTCTGTAAAATGGGGACACAAAACTCTTACCCACCCTTGCAAAGTGCGTTGTGGGGAAAGGTCTGTATACAGGAATCACCAATCATTGAATCATAGGACTGGAAGGGACCTCAAGAGGTCTTCTAAGTGTAATACAGGGTCCTATGGCGTAACGTCAGCTCTGACAGACAGGAATGGACTGAGGAGCCATCTACAGCAGCCTGCCTCAGCACAGTCCAATACACCTGTCTGCACAATAGTGTCCAGTGGGTGAGATTTCTTCCTTGACCCAGCTGTGGATGCAGAAACCTTCTCGGTGTCGTCGAACCTGATTGATTTGTTCTTTGATATGCCACAATGTAACCCTAGGAAATACCATCTTGGGAGGGGCGTCCTTGTGCTTCTCATGGCTTAGGATGTCTCCTGGGTAGAATTCCTCAGGCTCCTCCCCTAAGAACTCACGTTCTTCTCTGCTCCCCCTTTGCTCAGGGTGATGCAAAGATGCTGGAGATTCTGAAATACACCCACCAGTTCCTTCAGAAATTCTGCGCTGGGAACCAAGGAAACCAGGCCCTTCTGCACAAACATCTCAACTTGTTCCTCACCCCTGGGGTAAGAGAGGAGGGGGCCCCTCTGGGAGAGCTCAACATGGGTCCAGAGGAGTGGGATGGGGGATAGATGGGGATTCATAGACAATAGAGATGGAAGAGTCCAATTCCGGTAGGTCAACAAGGCCACCCCGATCCCTCTACCCCGCTTGCCAGTCCTGGATAGTTCACTAACATTTCACGTGATAGTGCTTGCTCTTTAGAAGGGTGGCCTTGCGACAAAGGCACTAGACTGGAGCTTAGAAACCTGGGTTCAATTCTTGGCTCAGCCCCTCACTTGCTGTATGAACTTGGGCAAGTCACTTCACCGCCCTGTGCCTCAGTTTCCCCATCTGTGAAATGGGGCTGGGGATGCATCCCTGCTTAACAGGGGTGTTATGAGGCTAAGTCACTAATGTCTGGGAGGCTCAGATGCTAGGAAAGCTGATGGAAAAGCCAACAAATAAATGTTGGGATTGCTAGAGGGTGGCAAAGCACCTCTCACCCCCCATCAGAAAAGGGGAGGAGGAAAGTTCTAACCAACCCTGCAGGATTGTCAGGGGGTTGGTTGGCTAAGGGCTGTGAAGGCCCAGCGGGTGGGTAGGGGGGTAGTGTTTAGGATACTGCTCCAGGAGAGGGGAAGGGTGTTTGGAGAGCATGGACAAAGGAGGGAGAGACACAGAAGGGAGGAGACATACCTGCAAGAAGGAGAGAAAATGGGGGGCAGGGGGAGCTGGGAGTGTACCTGGGCGTTTGGGGGCTCTGCGAGCCCCACAGCCTCATGCAGGCGTCACTTGCCCCCCGCAGCTCCTGGAGGCCGAGACGATGCAGCACATCTTCCTGAACAACTACCAGCTGTGCTCGGAGATTAACGAGACGGTGCTGCAGCACTTCGTCCACTGCCTGGCCACGCACGGCCGCCACGTGCAGTACCTCGACTTCCTGCACAGCATCATCAAGGCGGAGGGCAAATACGTCAAGAAGTGCCAGGACATGATCATGACGGAGGTGAGAGCCCCCTCCCCTTGGTGTGGAAGAGGGGGAGGGTTAAGGTGTATAGACAGACCCAGTCAGAGAAGCAGGGCTGTCTTGGGGAGCAGGGTGGGGGCTCAGTAGATGCCTGTGCTGATCCCAGGGCCCCAGCTAGTTGCTAGGGGGCACTGCGCTCTTGAAAGCACCATCCTTTGGCGGAGAAGTAGAAAGCGGGGCAAGAACCCTTATAATTTCATCCCAGCCTGAACAGATGCTGTTCTTACCCCTAGAAGGCTCTGTCCACACTACACCATGCTAACACCCACGCTCACAGTTGTTGCTTGCACCATTTCCATCATTGCGGGGGCAGAGTCAGGCAGCTGAATTTTCACCTTTGAAAATCAGGCCTAACATGTCTTATGTTGGGCTCCCAAAGTCAGTGGCAGTTTTTAAGAATACTGGCATTAACACCTAGACTGTTTTTAAGCTGCTAGCCTTAGTAATATCCTGCAGCGGGGAGTGCCACAGGTTGGGATTTTCTGCTCTGTGTTGGAAAATGCCCTATTTCCATTGTAAATGCACTGTCCTTTAATCCCTCAGTGGCCCCTTTGTGGCTGTGTTTGGGGGGGGAAGCTGGCTGTTGCCTTGCAAGGCTTTTCCATCCCCTCTGCCACGGATCCATGACCTTTGCTCCTTCCCCACAGCTCACCAATGCCGGGGACGACGTGGTGGTCTTCTACAATGACAAGGCGTCGCTGGCCACCATGCTGGAGATGATGACAGCAGCCCGGGAAGGGGTGGAGGAGAACAGCCCCCTCATGTACCACATCTCCTTGGTGGACCTGCTGGCTGCCTGTGCCGAGGGCAAGAACGTCTACACGGAGATCAAGTGCACGTCCCTGCTGCCGCTGGAGGACATTGTGCGGGTGGTGACGCACGAGGACTGCATCACTGAGGTACTGGGGGCCACCAACTCATAGAGCCGGTGAGATGGGCAGGGAATTCAGAGCCATGGGTGCACTGGAGGGAGACGAGAGGAGGTGGAAGCAGGGGACTGAGGTCTCCTAATAGTGGTATGAGGAAGGGGGAGGAATGCTGAGATAGTGGTACAGAGTGGAGAAAGAGGGGAGTGGGGCAGGGAGAGAGAGGAGGGGAGGAAAATGGAGGGAGGAAAGCAAGAGAGGAGGGAGTGAGAAACACACCCAAGGAGGGGAGATATGGGAGATGAGGCAGGCTGGGGAAAGGGGTCTGACTTGTGGTTTGTCCCACTTCTTGGCTGGTGGAAAGTGGGATTTGTGCTGGGGAGTTCAGAGCTCCTGCTGCCAAGGTCGTGTGGTTATTCGGCTGCAGTGCTTTGAGTTGAAGCCCTCTTGTGTCCCTCTGTCCCTCAGGGGTCAGTCGTCGTTCAAAGGGCAGGGGGCAGCAGGGAGGCTGATTGTACCACTGGGCTGTGTTTGCCTTGCTGCCGTCCCATGGCCTCGTATAGGGACTGAATTCCCCTCCCCCCCCCACATCCCACTCTGTCCCTGCAGGTGAAGATGGCCTACGTGAACTTCGTCAACCACTGCTACGTGGACACCGAGGTGGAAATGAAGGAGATCTACACCAGCAACCACATCTGGACTCTCTTCGAGAACTTCACCCTTGACATGGCCACGGTGGGGGATGGGGCCTGGAGTGGATCCTGGGGTGGGGAATGGGGTGGAGACTCCCACTGACAGTTCTCCCTTGGGAGGGTGGACACCAGGAGATGAAAGTCACTGGATGCTCCACTAGCTTTCTCAGCAACCTAGAAGCAGCGGTGCAGGCTGGGTACCATGGTGAGAGGAGCCATCCAAGGAGCTGGAGAGATAGCTAGAGCCCAGCGTGCTGTAGCATTGGGAGCAGGATGGGCATGTCAGGGACAGTGCTCCGTGGCACCCGTGTTCTGCGTAACAAGGAGCTGCTCCACGCCGTACTGGCCCTGCTGTGCCATCAGGATTGGGGGGCTGACACATCCACTCTGCAGCAGTACAGAGCCTTCTCCCGGGCACAGCTGGCCCCTAGGAGCCCAGGGGGCAGGTGCTGGGTAGGGAGTGCCCTGCAGGGTGTCTGAGATGCCCTCTGCAGCGTGGGTCCCCCCAGCTCTGCTGGGTGCGTGCATGTCAGTATTGCACTTGTACCAGTGTGTGCTCCCACCCCCGGGGTGCAACGACCCGGTGTGTCCTTCCCTGCAGATGTGTAAGAAGCGAGAGAAGCGTCTGACGGACCCCGCCCTGGAGAAGTACGTGCTCACCGTGGTGCTGGACACCATCAATGCCTTCTTCAGCTCCCCCTTCTCGGAGAACAGCACTTCCCTGCAGGTAACTAGGGGCCTTTCCAGAGTCGAGCATGGCAATAGGCTGAGGCCCCCAGCTCCCCTGACGTGGCCCAGGCCGGGAGAGGTGCCATCTGTGGCCTGGAAGTTGCAGATGGCTCAAGAGTCGATGACCCTCAGCATCAGCCCGAGGATCCCACCTGTTCTGTTGCCATCAGGGATGGAAGTCTCTGGATCATAGAGCCAAACCCGCCCCAGCCTACAGTGGCCGAGTGTGGCAGGGGTCTGGCCAGATCCTCTTTCTAGAGTGTCAGGAGCACTGATGTGGGGAGGGGCCCCGCCCTGCAGTGGGCTGGGAGACCCGGAAAACAACTGAGTTTCACCTGCTGAGGGGTTTCCTTCCCTACCTGAGACACAGGCCTGGTGCGCAGAGAGGTTCAGGAAATTTTAGAAACAAGCCGAGGGAGGGCAAAAGGGGCAGAGGCTGATTGAGTTTGTGGGATAGGCAGCAGAGCTTGGGGTGGTATTGAGGGGCAGAGCCCAGTGGGGCCAGAGGGGTCTCAGAGAGGGCAGACCCCTGACTAGGTTGTGTTGATGGCTAAGGTACCACCCATACTAAGGTTCTGGGGGGAGTGAACTGAAACCTAGTCAAATTCAGCAATTGGAGCGGTCCCTCAAACTCAAAGCAGAGCTTGGGGGGTGGGGAGACCCAGTGTGAACTGAAAGAGGAGGCAGGCTGCGTACAGGCCCTGGGAACCAAAACAACTGCGCTCCGAGGCTGGACTTGGCCAGGAGGTTAACCCTGAATCCTACCAAGATAGAGGGAGAAGTGTCATTGGTTAACGCCCTTGCTGACTGGCTAGCCGCTTTCCCCCTAGCAGGGGCCTGTAAGAAGCACCAGCAGCAGTGATGGGTCTGATAAGAGCTCACACCATGGCCACAGATAAGGACCTGCCTCCGTCTCTTGCAGACCCACCAGACCATTGTCGTGCAGCTCCTCCAGTCCACCATGAGGCTCCTGGAGTGCCCCTGGCTACAGCAGCAGCACAAGACCTCGGTGGAGGCCTGTATCCGTACCCTGGCCATGGTTGGTAAGGTTCTAAGGGGATCGTGCGGCGATCGCTCAGTGCCCGGGACGGGGGTTCAGAGGTTTAGCCGCTGGGGCTGATGTGATGGAGGTAGGGTGTATACCAGGGTAAGGCAGTGTTGGGAGGCAACTCCATTGATCTGGAGACTCCATCCCTCTTTGACTGTGCATGTACCAGGCAGCTGGCCAAGCAGGAGCTGGGTGAGATCTGGCAGGTGCTTCCTGGGACCGGCTGCATGTCTAATGACCAGCCTCTAAACACACAGAGGTGTGGCTTGGAGAACACCCTCTAAAAGTTGGCTTCTTATCTAGTCTCTTGGGCCCATTTAACATGGGCTGGGAACCTAAGGAGACCAGGACGTCTCAGGAGATTCCTGGTATTTCCAGCTGCTGATGGGGCCTGAAATAAAGCTGAGACTTGTACTGATTTCCCTTAAGTCTTTGACCCTCATCCCGTCAGCTACTGCCTGACTCTTGAGGAGGGCTATAAATGCTGATGGGTCACAGAGGGGAGAGGCTGGTTTAGTGGCGAAGGCGCTGGGCTGGGATGTGGGGAGCTGGGAATTGAACGTAATTTTTGGACTTATTTAATCTCTCTGTGCCTAAGTTCCTCCTCTGGAAAAGGAGGGCAATGCTATTTCACTTCCTTCTCAGGGGGATAGGGGATAAATGTATTCGTGTTTGGGGGTCATACGGATGCAGGATGTGGGCTGAGCACTGAACTGATCTGTTTGGGGTGCACAGGGGAAGCAACAGCACCGGTTGCTTTGCTCCTGGTTAGGGTAATGACCAACCTAATAGCACCGGGCATGCCAGGCACTCGGTCTGCGGAGCCGCCCAAGCCAGTGTGTGTCTGGATCCACTGCACAGCGGGCGGTGTGGCACAGAGCTCCGCCCTCAGCCCTCCATCTGAGCCTGCTCTGCTTTCAGCCAAGAGCCGCTCCATCGCGCTGCCCATGGACCTCGATGCCCATGTCAGCTCCCTGCTGAACAGCAGCT
Source organism: Malaclemys terrapin pileata (assembly GCF_027887155.1). Taxonomy (NCBI): domain Eukaryota; kingdom Metazoa; phylum Chordata; order Testudines; family Emydidae; genus Malaclemys; species Malaclemys terrapin. The sequence goes on along the minus strand of NC_071508.1, from coordinate 20,086,185 downwards.
CCACCAGCGCCTTGCAGAGGAGCACTTCCAGCTACAAGACAGCCACCCGGACCTTCCCCCGTGGCTTGGCCCCGCCCAACCAGTGGGACTACAAAAACATCATTGAGAAGCTGCAGGTGCGGGCTGGGGGGAGCCCTTTCCCGGGAGGGGGGTTGGGGGAGTCCTGGCTCCCTGTGAAGTCACGTGGGGGTGGGGCACTAATGGTACTGGGGCCTCCTGATAGATTCGAACAGCAGCAGTCCCTGCCCATGCCCCTGAGCTGCAGGGACCTCCCTCGGGGTCAGCCTGCCCTGCCCATTTGATTCTGTCCTGTCGGCTGAGACGGCCAGCAGCTCCTTTCACGCAGGCCACGCCCGCACCCAGGCACGGTCCAGTCCCTGTCCTCTCCTGACTGCCCCTCACTTCCAAAGGGCCAGAGAGGACACAGACCCTGTGCTTTTGCCCCCCGCCATGGGCCACCTTGCAGAGGAGCCTGCATGCAGCAGCCTCCGAAAGGAGGAGGCAGTTTACCTGCTCCAGCAGACCTAGGGCCTGATCCCTCCAGGAGTTCCCCCAAGCCGGTGCAGCTCTGTCCCGTTCCCATCACAGGCCAGTGCCTCGTGGGCCCAGTCTGGCCTTGCAGGTGCACGCGAGGACTGGGCTCAACCCTGACGGTATCGTGCTTTGTAGGACATCATCAACGCCCTGGAGGAACGGTTCAAACCCCTGGTGGAGGCCGAAGTGTCTGTCCTGGTGGACGTTCTGCACCGCCCAGAGCTGCTCTTCATGGAGGGGACTGATGCCTACCAGCGCTGCGAGAGCGGGGGCTTCCTGTCCAAGTAAGGGGGTGGGGTGGGGGTAGCCTCACAGACGCCTCTGATCCCAGCATCCAGGTGGAAGGGGTCAGTCCCTCCTCTGCTCTCCCCCGTGGGCGGCGGTGGGATGTGTGTGAACCCACGGGAGGAAGGAGGAGAAGGTGGAGACAGAGGATGGGACAGCTCAGGGTGCAGAAGGAACTGATGGGTTCTTGCTCTGTTTGGCCAGGCTGGTCCAGCACACTAAGGACCTGATGGAGAGCGAGGAGAAGCTGTGCATCCGAGTCCTGAGGACGCTGCAGCAGATGCTGATGAAGAGGAACAAATATGGGGACCGGGTGAGTACCTGAGGCCCACAGTCAGGATACCCACAATAACCCCCCCAGCCTGGTGCCTCTTTTCTCCATCATCCAGCTCCCGTTTGTCTTTCCGTACAATCGTCAGGCTTGCTTCCCCTCTCCCTCGCCTCAGGGTCAGTCGGGAGTGACTCCGCATTACAGTCGGTGGCGTCGCATCTCTGGGTTTTGCAGACACTCCGCTTTCACCCACGCCCCAGCCTTTCACGCGGTACATGTAGGACCTTATGCAGCTGGTGGGGCAGGTTGGGAGATTTGTCCCTACCCCAGGAGCTTAGCTAGCTGCCCCTAAGGCAGGTGATTGGTATGTGAGCTGTCAGGCATCTGCCACTTCAGTGCACACTCACAGTTTATTTCTCACGTCAGGGCAACACGCTGAGGAAAATGCTCGTGAGTAACTACCTGCAGAACAAGAAGTCGAGCTCCAAAGGGGAGATCGTCGACACGACTGGGGGTGGTGAGCAACTTGGTGTCCTTTGTCTCCCCTGCGCGCCAGTTTCCTTCCCTGTCTCTTTTGAGGCTCATCCACACGCCTTGGGCTTCGGGCTTCTGCATTTCAAACCCTTAGGATAGGGGACCACATCTTCACCTGGTGTGAATCAGCCTCGCTTCTCTGAGGTCAGCCCTTACCAGAAGCAGGGTTTTGCCTGCAATTCTATACACAGGGAAATAGACGCGGGTCCTCTGGAACTGGAGTTTTCAGTCCCGTCCTTCCATTGATCCGTTCTAGGGAGTCGTAGGACCCTGTGGCCGTAGTACGAAAGGGCTTTGCAAATGTTAATGACTCATAACTCGGCCCTGTGAGTTAGGGCAGTAGCACTATCCCCATTTTGCAGATGGGGAAACTGAGGCACAGAGCAACTGAGGGACTTTTCCAGGGTCACACAGGGAATCTGTGGCAGCTCAGTGGCTCGACCCAAAGTCCACCCTCTGTTCCTTAGCTTGGCTGTAGAATTCACTGCTGCGCCTTCCCAATGTTGCCGCTCACTCCCGTTCTTACCTCTCGTGTTCTCCCGTGCATAGGCCAAGACCAGGACTGGTCAGTCATTGCTGCCATCCAGTGCCGGCTGGACAGAGAAGGGGCCACCAAGCTGGTGTCAGACCTGATCATAAACACCAAAAACGAGAAGATTTTCCAGGAGAGCATCCTCTTAGCCATCCGGCTGTTGGATGGAGGCAACACAGAGATACAGGTCTGGGGATAGTCCTGCATTCCCAGCATGTGCACCAGCCCTAGGGAGAGGGACATGGAGGACTTAGGAGAGAGGGTTCGGTTTGTGTGAATGCAAACCTTTGTCTAAAGCTCTCACTGGAGTGAATGCTGCATTTGAGAGTTTGAAAAAAGTGTCTCTGTAGGATATTCACCCATCCCTGCACTTAGTGGTTCTGGCCAAGGCAGATGTAATAAAATGCCACGAGACAGGCTGCTCACTCTGTGTTCCTCGGCCAACCAGAAATCGCTGGCTGATTAACATTTCCAGCCTAAAGCTCCCCAGAAGCTAAAGGTGCAAGATTCCTATGACGCTATTGTAGTCAAGTTTTCGAAAGCAACACTGGCGCCCTCTGCTGGGTAGTTCTAAACTAACAGGCTGCTGCAGCTTTCGGTCTAGTAATGGGTTATATTTGCCGTTTCGAACCCTTTGTTCAGGAAACGTGGATACCGACTAGTGAGACCACCCAAGATGAGTCTAGGGGTTGAACTGGCTACAGCTTGTGTTTTTCAGGTTCTACCCTTGGATTTTCTTGATGGTTAAAGCTCAGCGTGTATTAGAGGGTGGGATGAGGGAGGGAAGAAAGGGGATTTGAATTATCCATTCCCTGTACACCAAAAGGATTGTTATTTCCTGGGACTTGACTAGAGTGATTGCATGAGAATGGCCCTGCCCTTGAGATTTGACTTGGTCAGCGACCCTGATTGACATCTCTGTGATGAGAAAAGAAAGTAATGGAGCACTGGGTTTACGCAAGCAGATCATCGGTCTGTTCAGTCTGGTATCCTGCTTCCTTCAATGTCCTGTACTTTGATGTTGTAGAAGATAATGAAAATTGTTTTATAGTGTGCAAAGCTATAGGCAGGGGCACGAATTTCTTCCTGACCCCTGTGCTCGACCAGCTTGTGCCCTGAAGCATGAGAAGTGGTCATCCTAACCATAGCTGTATTATGCAGATACTATTGGTCGTGAAACTATCCAGCTTTTTCGAAACTCCAGGCACCCTGTCAGACTTGGTGGGAGAGACAAATCCCAGAGGCAGCTGGGGAAACTTCGGATCGTAATGTGGACATTTTTACTTCTTGTCTTGCTTCCTCCACCCCTCCCTCTCTGCCCAGAAATCGTTTTATAACCTGATGACGAGCAACAAGAAGTGTGAGAAGTTCTTTAAAGTGTTGCATGATCGCATGAAGAAGGCGCAGCAGGAGACCAAGTCCATTGTGTCGGTGAACATGAGTGACCTTGGGAACAAGCCCCGGGAGGACAAAGACATCCCGGACCCTGGCACCAAGGGTAAATGAGAAGGGAGGGTACAGTTGTCAGCTCTGTGGGGCAGGGACCATATCTACCTGTGTGATCCTAACCCTAGCTCCAAGTACCCTCCCATAGGAACGCTAACCCTAGGGCAGGGTTACAGTGATTAGCAGTAGGGTCCTGATCTAGCCAGAGGCAGGCTCTCTAGATAGCCAACCTGAAGATGCATACATGCTGGCCCCATCCAAGTAGCCAGCAGGGGATGTGTTTGTCCCCTTTGAGTGCTTCTCTCTGGGTAGGCAACCATAGTTCCTGAGTATGACAGTAATAGAGATTGGATTTCCCTTTAGGACGAGGAACCTTCATGCTGTCCCACGCCCTATCTCGGCACCCCATGGCCATTGGGTTTCGAAAGGGCCATGACACTGGGGAGCGAAGCCAGAGCAATGAGATGGGAATGTCGATCTTGATCATGGAGCCTATTCTTCGGTTCCTTCAATTGCTCTGCGAAAACCACAACCGGGACCTCCAGGTTTGTAAACAGGGGTGCTGGGGGGACGTTTGGCTCACTGGGCAGAGTGGTGGGACTCAGGAGACCTGGGTGCTATTCCTGGCTTTGCAACTTGCCTGCTGGCTGACTTTGGATAAGCCACTTCCCCGCCCCGTGCCTCAGTTTCCCCATGATACCGACCTGCTTTGTAAATGCTTTGCAATCTACAGAAGAAAAGCGCTAGATAAGCTTTGTGTGTTGTTATTGTAATAGGTCCTGGTCACTATCTGTATCTGTAGTTAAATGGCATGGGCTAGACATGCTCGATGCCCCCGTTACAGCTCTGATCACTGATCACACCCACGGCCAAACATTATGTGGGGGCATAGTACCAAATTCTGCCCTGACCTGCACCCCGTTGGCTTCCCTAGTGAAGAGAGGGCCAGTGAAGGGGGGATGCAGAGACCGGAGCTGCTGAGTTGCTTACCCCTCTTGGAGGTTTTAGCCGGGAGGTTTGTTTTACAGAACTTCCTCCGGTGTCAGAACAATAAGACCAACTACAACCTGGTGTGTGAGACGCTGCAGTTCCTGGACATCATGTGCGGCAGCACCACGGGGGGGCTGGGCCTGCTGGGCCTCTATATCAATGAATGCAACGTGGCTCTTATCACCCAGACCCTGGAGACCTTGACGGAGTATTGCCAGGGACCATGCCATGAGAACCAGGTAATCCAAACACCCCACACCATGAAGAGACAGCTTGGTTGGCTCTGAGGGCAAGGGGTGAGGGGGTGGCTAGATCACAGCTAGAGACCTTCGCATGTTGCTCCAGATCTGGCTTGTTCCCCGGATGCCTGGGATTTTGCACCAATGGCCTGGTGTTCCCAAGGCAGCTGTCGAGACACTGCTGAGGGAGCCCCGTTCAATCCTTTCCAGAAGGCTGGGGACAAATAGGGCCAAGGTTCTGCTGCCGCTGGTTCAGCCTCCTTGATTTTGGGGTGTCAGCGGGTGCAGAACTGGGACCGTTCAGAGAAGAGCAATGAAAGTTGGGGGGATTGATGTGTGGGCGGAGGTTACAATCACTAATGCGTGTTGGTGGGCTAACTCGGTTGCTGTCCGTGATATCCCAGGAGGGAAAGAATTGTTCAGTCACAACTAGAAGCAATGCAGTTGAATTAGGAAAGCACCATTCAAGCTGACTATCAGGAGAAACCTCCCGGAAGTAGCCGCCCCAGGGGGAAGGCATGGGAGCCCCATTGCTTGAGTTGTTTCAGAGTAGGCAGGGCAGAACAGTGAAGAATGGGCTGCATGGGAGAATCCTGCGTCTCTCCCACCTGTAACTTCGGGCTTAGAGCGTAGGAGTGATGTGATTGGCCGATGGGGATTCGTAGCAGGGTAGTCATGTGACAGGTGGGAACTCTGTACCCACAAACGATGCTTGGAAATGGGTCGATGCTCCTCTTGCGGGCATGTGGTGGTTAGTGTTACATTTGCTCTTAAGGAGCGTGTGCTAGAGGCTTTCACCCTTGGACCTGTCCAGGGCATGTAATAACTTCCTGTCCTTTATCATTGATTCCGTATGCATTAGGGAACAGGATGTCCCGATTTCATAGGGACAATCCCGCTCTTCGGGGCTTTCTCTGATATAGGCGCTATTACCTCCCCATCCCCTGTCCCGATTTTTCACACTGGCTATCTCATCATCCTGATATGCATCAAAGAAAAAGATCCCATCGACATCATCAAGGCAACAGCGATTGAACGTGGCTTGTGCCAGACAAGGCCGTAATGATGGCTGGCCAGTACGGACAAGGTCAAATAACATGGTTGAAACCTGATATAGTCTTTATGTCTGGACGGTTTTTAACCATGTATGCCTCAGTTTTGCTGTGTTATAACCTAGTTAGACCACTGTGCTGGGAGCACGTTGGTCAAATGCATCGTGTAGATGGGGCCGAGGGCCTCCGGCGTTTCATCCCCTAAGCCTGAGCCCCTGTGAGCGCATGGGGAGTCTGAGACGTCAGAGGGGAAAGCGGAGGTCAAGAGGGCGGAAAAGAATCTGTGGGATAAACCCTGCGTGTGTCACTCCCCAGAGCTGCATTGTGACGCACGAATCTAACGGCATTGACATCATCACGGCCCTGATCCTGAATGAGATCAGCCCCCTCTGCAAGTACAGAATGGACCTTGTGCTCCAGCTGAAGGTCAGTGGGGCAGCCTGGAAGGGGGTGTGAGGATGGGATGTCTCGTGTGTGTGTGGCGGGGGCGGAGCAGGTACTGAAGAGGGTTTATGTAGTGGAAGTTCTCCGGCCTGTGTTATACAGGAGGTCAGACTAGATGACCACAGTGGTCCCTTCTGGCCTTGGAATCTATGAGTCTAGCATTTCTGTAGGACTCCGTAGTGTGTCTATGGATCTTTAATGTATGTAGCACTGGACATCTCGAATGGGTGTGGTGTTTGTATGGTTTCTGTGGTGTGGGGAGGTGGTCTCTGTAAAGTGTGGGGTACTGAGCATGGGTGGGGAGGTCCCTCTCCAGCATGCATGAGCAGGTGGGCTCTGCTATCATGTCCCCTCTCAGTCTTCTCTTTTCCAAACTAAACAAACCCAATTCTTTCAGCCTTCCTTCATAGGTCATGTTCTCAAGACCTTTAATCATTCTTGTTGCTCTTCTCTGGACCCTTTCCAATTTCTCCACATCTTTCTTGAAATGCGGTGCCCAGAACTGGACACAATACTCCAGCTGAGGCCTAACCAGAGCAGAGTAGAGCAGAAGAATGACTTCTCGTGTCTTGCTCACAACACACCTGTTAATACATCCCAGAATCATGTTTGCTTTTTTTTGCAACAGCATCACACTGTTGACTCATATTTAGCTTGTGGTCCACTATAACCCCTAGATCCCTTTCTGCCGTACTCCTTCCTAGACAGTCTCTTCCCATTCTGTATGTGTGAAACTGATTTTTTTCTTCCTAAGTGAAGCACTTTGCATTTGTCTTTGTTAAACTTCATCCTGTTTAACTCAGACCATTTCTCCAATTTGTCCAGATCATTTTGAATTATGACCATGTCCTCCAAAGCAGTTGCAATCCCTCCCAGTTTGGTATCATCCGCAAATTTAATAAGCGTACTTTCTATGCCAATATCTAAGTCGTTAATGAAGATATTGAACAGAGCTGGTCCCAAAACAGACCCCTGCGGAACCCCACTCGTTATGCCTTTCCAGCAGGATTGGGAACCATTAATAACAACTTTCTGAGTACGGTTATCCAGCCAGTTATGCACCCACCTTATAGTAGCCCCATCTAAATTGTATTTGCCTAGTTTATCGATAAGAATATCATGCGAGACCGTATCAAATGCCTTACTAAAGTCTAGGTATACCACATCCACAGCTTCTCCCTTATCCACAAGACTCGTTATCCTATCAAAGAAAGCTGTCAGATTGGTTTGACATGATTTGTTCTTTACAAATCCATGCTGGCTGTTCCCTATTACCTTACCACCTTCCAAGTGTTTGCAGATGATTTCCTTAATTACTTGCTCCATTATCTTCCCTGGCACAGAAGTTAAACTAACTGGTCTGTAGTTTCTATGGATGGGTGGCCGTGCTTCTGCATGGCGTGGCGTGTTCACGGGCCTCAAGCAGAGGTAGAGGGTGCCTGTGACACACTGGCTTACCTATGTGGGTGTGTCTTCACCAGGACAATGCCTCCAAACTCCTGCTGGCCCTGATGGAGAGCAGACACGACAGTGAGAATGCCGAGCGGATCCTCATCAGCCTCCGGCCTCAGGAACTGGTAAGGGTGGGCAAGCAGGGCGGGATGCTCTAGGCCTGGGCATGACTGCCTTTTGGAGACATGCAGGACTTGTTAGAGATGGGGGAGAAGGTGGGAAGGGGCAGAGGTCTGAATCATTGGGACAGACTTAAAATTCCAGGGAGCCTTCGAGCCTAGATGGTTCTCCCTCCCCATCCTACTCACCCTTGCTCTTGACTTCCTTGGGTCAGGGCTGTGAGGTTGAGCCATGTGGTTGTGTATGGAATCAAGATGCACGTGTGCAGCTAGTCTCAGTGTAGTACTGTCAAAGGTAGTTTATCTGGCCTCCACTACCATGCTGTATGAGCACCTCACAATCTTTAGTGTATTTATCCTCCCAGCCCCCCCGGTGAGGTAGGGCACTGTTGTTATCCCCATTGTACAGGTGGGGAAACTGAGGCACAGCGAGATTAAGTGACTTGCCCAAGGTCACACAGGGAGTCTGTGGTAGAGCAGGGAACTAAACCCAAGTCTACCGCTAATCCATCCTTCCTCAGTGGAAGCTGTCTGACACACACACACACACACACACTCTCTTTTGTTGGTAGTCCATGGAGCCAGGTTGCTGGCTGGTGAAGTGTACAGCTGACTTCCTCCTGTGGTTGGTTGCCTTTACAGGTAGATGTAATTAAAAAAGCCTATCTCCAAGAGGAAGAGTGCGAGAACTCTGAGGTTTCCCCCCGGGAAGTCGGGCACAACATCTATATCTTGGCCTTACAGGTACCGTCTCTTCGGATGTTTCTCTATCGCAGGTGCCCCTCTGCAGAAGCCTCTCCTTTCTAAGGTTGGATTCCCCCAGCTCCTCCGTCCTGGGGTGTGGTGGCCTTTGTTCATTGGTTAGCATGGGATAGTCTTTCCAGGTTCCCCCCATATTTATTTAAATACTTTCTCAAGACAAACCTAGAAAGACCCAGTTCTGCTGGGATACCTGTGAAGTTCCAGTCTGGATCCATAAGTAGAAAGCTTGCTTGGGGCCTAGGAAAAGAAATTGGGTTCTTTGAGTCCTGACCTGCACCTTTGCTTGGTCCTTGACACCTTGGAGGGTTCCTTTCATTCAGAGCTAGATCAGTTTGTGCTGGCATATCACAGGTTAACGTCCCTGCTCACGTAAGCAGGGCCGGCTCCAGCTTTTCTGCTGCCCCAAACGGCACAAAAAAAAAAAGACGAGCCGCAGCACTTCGGTGGCAGCTCAATCGCACTGCTTCTTCGGCGGCAGTTCGGTGGCGGGTCCTCCCTCTCTTCCTCTTCGGCGGCAATTCGGCGGCAACTCAAAGAGGAAGAGAGGGAATGAGGGACCTGCCGCCAAATTCCCGCCGAAGACCTAGACATGTCGCCCCAATACCGGATGGAATGCCGCCCCTTTGAATTGGCCGCCCCAAGCACCTGCTTCCTACGCTGGTGCCTAGAGCCAGCCCTGCACGTAAGCTTGCCCCACACCATGGACTTCAACAAAGTTTCACCCACTTGCGTCAATGGTAAATTTGGGCCCCATAATCCACTATTCTGCTTATGTCCCAACAAGTCCTGTTGCCCTAGGCATATGAGCAGTGCTGTCCTCGGACAGATCAATGGTTCCTCTCATTTGGAATCCGGTGTCTGGCAGTGCCCGAGCTTCAGTGCATTAGCAGAAGGCAGAACCTCCTCCACGCCAACTGGGCAATTGTGCATTACCATAGGGCTGAAATCCTGACCCAGTACTACGGTGGCCAGCTTATTGCCTGAAGCATGGGGACTGACATCCCTTGTTTTATGCTAGCTAGTGTCACTGCAGGTGCTCTTCTTTCTTTATATGTATGAGGGCTAAATCCTGATCCAAGAGAAGTCAATGGCAAAACTTTCATTGGCTTTAGTTGGACCACGATTTGGCACGTGTATGCCTCATCCTTACATGGCTTTTACACATCTAGCGAAAGATCCTCACATGTTCACAGGACATTCTGCCCTGCCGTGTCTGTCTCATGCTCCTATTCGCTCCTCACTGTCCCTCTCTCTCTTTTCAGCTGTCTCGGCACAACAAGCAACTGCAGCATCTCCTGAAACCAGTGAAGCGAATCCAGGAGGAGGAAGAGGAGGGCATCTCCTCTATGGTATGAGAGATCCATGGAGTGAATGCAGGGTCTCCCCAGTGGCAGTGGGTTGCTAAGAAACTGCCCCAGGCCTGGTTAAGCAGAGTTTTCCATCCCTTAATCCTTGAGCTTTTCAGATATTCCCATGGGGATACAAAATTCACACCTCCGGTGGGGTTTGCATGGTGTTTGAGCCAAAACTACAAGCACAAGGGCATGTACTGCTATTATTACCCAGCTCATCAGGGTAATATTAAAGGAGAGCTCTGTAGAGCTCACGGGTGGCCGGTTCTGTTCTTAAGGGTCTATGTTCTCATGTTGCCATGGAGAAGGTCTGCTCCTATTAGTGCTGATGGGGGTTAAGCTTCCCTGGTGGTGTCCAGTTCCCACCTTGAGGTAGGAGGGTTGATCCTTTCGCTGTCATTTTCCTGCTTTGTGTGGCCTGGTCTCAGCTCCCGAACGCTACTCAGCTGTAAAGCAATTTCCCTCGGGTGTTACAGGCATTGATTTGTAATTTAGGGATTAGCCCATTTGGGAGGTAATTATGCTAATGAGTTGAATTGCCATCCCTGGGAGGCTGGGGAGAGCGGCTGGGGCCCTTTATAAAGCTTTCCTTGATTTGCTTTTGGTAAATGGTGAGGAACCGTTGTTAAAGCCCAGGTAGAACAGAATCCCTCCGGCCTTTGCCAGCTGAAGACGCTGCCTTATTCTCCCCTCTACCCCAGCTCAGTTTAAACAACAAGCAGCTGACTCAGATGCTGAAATCAACGGCTCCCGTCCAGGAGGAAGAAGAGGACCCGCTGGCGTATTACGAGAAGCACACCTCCCAGATTGAGGTAGGACTTGTCCTGGTAGATTTCCCTTTCATGGACTAATGGCTGGCTAATTTAGGTCATGGGGCTTCACCTCCCTGTGTCTGCAGTTCATAGACACGCCTCATCATTGTCGTGCCCCGAAGATATAGGCTAGCACTTAAAGGTAGAGCAACTTAGCGGTGCCCAGCTATCTTCTTCCTACTGCCCTTCTTGTTTGTTGGGTCTCCAGCAGCACGTCTCGTCAGTGCTAGCATGGATTCCCACCGCATGAGCCTTGTGCTGGTCAGGGATGTGTTCGTTCAGAGGTTCTCAAACTGGGGGTTGGGACCCCTCAGGGGGTCATGAGGCTATTACATGGGGGGAGTGCAAGCTTTGCCTCCAGCATTTATAATGGTGTTAAATATATAAACAAGTGTTTTTAATTTATAAGGGGGGTCGCACTCAGAGGCTTGCTATGTGAAAGGGGTCACCAGTACAAAAGTTGGAGAACCACTGTGTTAGCTGGATCAATCTGTGGGCGTGGCTTAGAATGAGTTGCAGTCTATGGATCCTTCACTGAGCTGGTGTGGGGCTGGTTCCTGGTTACACGGCAGAGCAAATAAAAGTGTGGTGCAGACGGGGCACTGATAGCACCCTGGTTTCTTTGCCTGCTCTATTCAGATTGTGCGTCTGGACCGGAGCATGGAGCAGATCATCTTCCCAGTGCCGAACATCTGCGAATTCGTCACCAGGGAGACCAAGTACCGGCTATTCACCACCACGGAACAAGACGAGCAGGGCAGCAAAGTCAGCGACTTCTTCGACCAGTCGTCCTTCCTCCACAACGAGATGGAATGGCAGAAGAAACTGCGCAGTAAGCACAAACTGGAGCTCCCCTGAGAACAGCAATGCTCTAAAACAGCCATGAGCTCCCCCAGCATCCCGTGCCCCTGGCTGCACGCAGTGCCCTGAAGTCTTCCATTGACAATATGTCCATGAGACTTTCCTCACTTGTAGCTTCCCGATCCCTTGTTGACTCTGAATCAGGGAACTGGAAGCAAATAAAAAATGCAGGGCCCCTCTAGGCTGCATGCTTCTAGACGCAAAACCAGGGAGAGTCTTTAGTGGAGTTCCTAAGTGGCCCAAAACAAATAGGGTATTGTAATATATTTAGCAAACAACATAAAAGCAGAGAAAACGACACAGAGTGGAGAAGAGAGAGGGAAGTAACTCCCCTGCCATGGGATGTAATGACAGCTTGTTTTCAGAAGTAGCTGCTAAGCTTGGGTCCCTCTGTTTTAGGGTGCCAAGCCTCAGATACCCAGCCCTGATGTGCGGAGATGTTAAAACCCATGGAGGCAATTTAAAGCAGTTGGAGCAGTGGGTGCTCGGCATCTCTGAAAATCAGGCTCTGGTGTCTCAGGTTGGACACCCGAAGGCAGGCACCAGTTTTGAAAACATGGGCTTAAAGGAAACAGGAAGTGTACAGGTGGGAATTCCCTGTGCCGATTCACAAGGAAGAAGGGGATATGAAGTGACAAACATCTTGTCGTCTTATTAAGTGGCTGACTGGGCATTTGGGATCAGATGAACTTAAACACGCTGGCCAAAGCTGCTGTTACTGTTTAACAGTTGTCAGGGCACTCAATACTTGGCTCCCTTTTAGATTCCAGATGCACGTCCTGGTCCTAATCTTTAAATCCTTGAATGGACTTAGACCTAGCTCTCTTAGAGACCCTCTCACTCACTGTGACAGCTGTGATCAACAGGGACGCTGTGACTGATGGAGCTGAGGGTACAGAGGCAGAGCACACAGCTGTGAAACTCCCTACCTCTGGGGGACAGGCTATGGCCAGGCGATGTCATATGGCGCGCTGTAAGAATTATTTCATCACACAAGGCTTTCCTTAGTAATGGAGGCTGCAGCTCGTGGAGACTGTCAAGAACAATCCCACTGAAGAAAGTGACATAACAAGGAAGGGCTCCGTCAGGCAGATGCTAGCCTTTTGATGATTTGTATTGCGTATACATACTATGAGGATTGGCACATCAGACATGCCTATATAGATGCATGCAAGGATGAATGGATGCCTAGGTATGAAAGACAGACTCGCCTTGCACGAATATCCAAGCCAGGGCTGGATGAATCAGCTTAAACCAAATCAGAACTGAACCATACCTTCATTCAACACTTGAATCCTTGAGGGTTGAAACGGTTCAGTGTGGAACCATTAGAGAGGTTGCTTTCAGGAAATCTCCTGCTGGAAATCTCCTTTCCAGAGAGCACTTAAATACAAGGAGACTGGTCTCTTGTGAGGTTTCCAGCTCACTTTTGCAGACTTGAGAGTTTGGATCCAGTTCAGATCAGCATCCGAACACTTGGGGGCTTATTCATTTTAAAGTTCCATCTCACACTTATCAGGTTGCCTTTATTCATGAATCATGAGGAGATAACATATAAATGCCGGTAAGCAGCTAAGACTTATTATAGTAGCAGTGAAAACACTTGCGAAACCAAACAGAATTCTGTTAGTGATAAGACAGGAAGCAAGTTTTGAATTGGGATAGGAAATGGCTGGCAGTGCAGGCTGTTGGGGACTCCTGCGGGACGGAGAAGTGATGCCAAGAGAGCAGAGGCACTGTTTTTTGACACATGCAAATACCAGGAATGTAGGAAGTAATGAGAGAAAGACAAGAGGCGTGTAACACTGGAGCTGATTTTCATGTACCAGAGTGGGTCAAAGGTCTGAAGAGCCACGAAATGTGAGCAGTAACATTTTGAACTCACTGTCCCGTTTCAGCCAAATGCTGGGGACTTCTGCTACTGGTTGGAGGAAAAGGGAGGTCAGTCCCCCAGAGCATGTGTTGAATTGAGCCTGTTAAGTCTCTGGGAGAAGTTACGATCCATATCCAAGTCGCACATGATCAGCTGAGATTTACCGCGCAGTGTGTCACCTCCTACCTTCCTCTTCCTAGGCATGCCACTGATGTACTGGTTCTCCCGCAGAATGACTCTCTGGGGAAGCATTTCCTTCAACCTGGCTGTCTTCATCAACATCATCATTGCTTTCTTCTACCCCTACGTCGAAGCCACCTCTATGGGTAAGTGCTCCATCCACTTCTGTTCTTAGAAACCAAAGGAAAGGGCGTTCTCGTCCAAAGAGAGAACTGACACACACTGACCCCTTGGCAGATACAATCTCACCAGCCTCATTCCCGGCCAAAGCTGCTCAGTATCTTCCTCTGTTTCCTCTTCACCCTCGAAAGCCCGCTGCATTTGAAAGCCTGCGGCTGTGCGTCTCCGAGCCTGGCTCTACAGACTTGGGCTCGTGCTATGGCATTAAAAAGCATTTGGGCTCAAGCTCTGAAGCCCGGGGAGGGGGTGAGCCGCAGAGCCTGAGTCCTGGCTGAGCCACAACGTCTACACTGCTGTTTGTAGCCCCGTAGCGTGCGTCTGTAGACCCAAGCCCTGAGACTCACTGTCGCAGTGTAGACATCCCCTGAGAGGATGTCTAAGACTGAGAGCAGGGGACTGAGAGCCAGGACTCCTGGATTCTATTCTTGACTCTGTCACTAACTTGTTCTGTGTCCTTGAGAAACTCACTTCTCTCTGTGTGTCAGTCTCCCCGTTTATAAAATGGGGATAATAATGAGATAACTCTTGTGTTATGAAGCTTCATTTATTGGTGTTTTTAAAGAGCTCTGAGATCTCAGGTGAAAGGTGCAAGAAAAGCATTAATGTATTAATAATAAAATAATACATGTAATGAATATTAAGGACTATCTTATTCTGTGTTACTTTTTGTACCCAGGGATGTTTCTTTTCTTTTTCTTTCAATGACTGGCTCTTTAGTTTTGAGGGATAATTCCTCTCTGATGTTTGCTATGGATTGACACAGTGTGACCAGTTGATCATATGTGTTTGATTTCCATGCCCTTTAACGATGGTGTCCCTTTTCTTCCCAGGAGTGTTGGATTCCCCACTGACCTCCCTGCTTTTCTGGTTTCTGATCTGCTTCTCCGTCATGGCCCTATTTACCCGGCGCTACGGCGTCAGACCGCTCCTCGTGGCGCTGATCCTGCGATCGATCTATTACTTAGGGATTGGGCTCACGCTGAACATCCTGGGAGCTCTCAATGTAAGTTACCTGGGGAAGGTTAGTGCAGCACCCCTAAACCCAGGCTCAATCTGTCGAGTTGGGCTCCCAGCAATGAAAATCAGTGGCCACCGGAAATGTAGCTGTAGGTATCTGGGCGGAATCCTGCGTCCATTGGCATTCACATGAAGTCAGTGGATTTTCAGCGCTGTAACTGGGAGAGCATTCACCCTCTACCGTCATTGTATATTGAGTTCACAAAGGCAAACTGTCTTAATGTACAGCACTCACCCACCCTGTTTCCTTGTGATTGTTCCCTAGCTGACCAACAAGATTGTGTTCGTGGTGAGCTTCGTGGGCAACCGTGGGACATTTATCCGGGGCTACAAAGCCATGATCATGGATATGGAGTTTCTCTACCATGTGGCCTACATTGTGACCAGCATTCTGGGGCTCTTTGTACACGAACTCTTCTACAGCATCTTGGTACGGTAAACTCGGTTGTTAGGGAAACGTACGTAGCACAGCCATGCCCTGTGGGGAACTGAAAGATTCCTGTCCAGTGTTATTTCTGTGGGGCAGCCTTTCTGCTTTTTGCCTATATGTATTTTATCTGCATCTCTTTCTATCATCGACCTTTGATCTGGGTCAGCTAGGAGGCAATGTGATCTACTAGTTAGAGTAAGGGATTGCAAGCCGGGACTCCTGGGTTCTATTTCTGTCTCGACTGTTGTGTACAAGTCACTTCTGCCCAGATCCTTAAAGCTATTTAGAACCTAACTCCCACTGATTTCAATAGGAGTTAGGTATTTACCGCTTTGTTCTCAGTCTGCTCACCAGTAAAACGGGGATGGTACTGAATGCCCGCTGGGAAATTTAGTTAGCGTTTGTCGAGTACTCTGAGATCCTAGGCTACAAGGTGCTATAGAAAGACCAGATGTTATCCCAAAAAGCCCGCTGCTGCATTTCTCCCCTTGCTAATTAAACTCCACATGGGCACGCTTTGTCCATTTCAGCTCTTTGACTTGATCTACCGTGAGGAGACCTTGTTCAACGTCATCAAAAGCGTGACGCGGAATGGGCGCTCCATCCTGCTGACCGCCCTCCTGGCTCTCATCCTCGTCTACCTCTTCTCCATCGTGGGTTTCCTCTTCCTGAAAGACGACTTCATCATGGAGGTGGATCGGCTGCCTGACAACAAGTCCAAAGGTCTCTCCAGCTTGCCCGGCCACACAGCGAGTGTCGGTTATGGTGTGGGGGGTAGAGCGGGGGGATAGGTAGCACTGGGTTCTCTTCCAGATTTTGCCATTGACTCCCTGCGTGACCTGGCACACAAATCACTTCCCATGCTGACCTTCAGTTTCCCCATCTGTAAAATGGGGGAAATAACACCTCTTTCACAAAGGAGATGTGAGATGTAATGTTTTAAGGGTCAAAATCCTGGTCCCACTGAGCATCCGGGTGGTAGAGAATACAGCAGCTCCCAGAGACTTCAGGGAACCAGCACTGCATTCTGGGGAACCAGGAGTTTGGGGGTAAAAGGGAATGTGGTACTGGTTCTGGGAAGATACAATGGAAGCTTCAGGACTGTAGCTGTCCTCTAAAGACCCCCCGCGTTTGAAAACTGAGCAGGGGATTCAGGGCTGAAAAGATCCCAGGACATCCATTCACAGGTTCAATGGAAGTCTGGGCGCAGCGTGTGCAGCTCGTTCCCATTGCCAAAAGGGCTCAGCGCGGACAGTGTGTCAGTGACGGGAGCTCTAGGACTGGAGTTTGGGGGGGATAAGTGGGAACCCAAAAGAACCTTTCCCAAATAGCCTTTCGAGCTGCAGCTAAGGGGCGGTGAAGGAGAGGCCCCAATCAGAGGAAAGACAAGTGGTTCTCAAGCCAATACTCTGACGATGACACAGTCTCTTGTGCTTCCAGACGGCCCCTTGGGGATGCAAAGGAACATGGAGGCTTTTATGGAGTCGTGCAGTGATGACAAAATTAGCTGCTCTGCAGTGCCTGATGTGCTGAGAGGTAAGTATCTTACACTAGTAGAAGCACTGACGATAGAGGAGGGAGATTCCCACCTTCCCAGCCTGTGCTCCTAGGTAGGAATCCCACTGAATTAAGACAGAGCCGGTGGAAATCAGAACATCAATAGAGCGAGGTGGTGCCCTCTCATTTGTCAGTCAGCTGGGCAAAATCCAGCCCCTTTAAAAGTCACTTAGAAGCAGCCCACTACCTAACAAGTAGCTAAGCCATGTCCCTTCAGAGTGAGTCTGGCCCCAGCCTAGCAAGGGTTAAAATGGCGAGCTGGACAAGCATGGGAAAGGAGGGATTTCAGAGGGAGCTCAAGTCATCAAAGCAGACAGGCTGGTTCTGCTCAACTCTTCCAGGTTACAAGTTAATATCATAGCATCAAGGTGCTCACCAAGTTCTAGTTTCCTTCCACTGAATGAAGAGGGAATAACCATCTCCTTGTGTTGTTAACGGGCCGAGCAGCAAAATATTCTCCAAGGAGAGACCCCTCCCGCTAACTAGTGTGCAAAACACAGTTGCTGGAACACTGTTAGCCAGTCGATTTTCTCTGGGCACGTTCTGCTGCTGGCTCTGGTATATACCGTGACCACCTGCTTCCAGGAGATAAAAGTAAAAGGAGGAAAGAAAAGCCCTTAGAGAGACTCCAAAGCCAGTGACCTAAGGCTTCTCTGTTCTGCTTGGCTCCCTCCAGTGGGCTGATCTCTTTATCTGCTCTCTCCTGACTGGTTTATGCTTGTGTTCCAGATGATGAGGAGGATAACTCAGAGCGTGCCTGCGACACGCTGCTCATGTGCATTGTCACTGTCCTGAATCACGGCCTGAGGAATGGAGGGGGAGTGGGTGACATTCTCAGGAAGCCATCCAAGGATGTGAGTTAACTCGGCACTCTGGGCAAACTCCGGTCCAGGGCCGATTCCCTTTTCTTCTGCAGAGACCTGTCATGTTCACGGCTATATGTATGTCTCCCTCCCTCATCCCTGTACATGCTTCTGATGCTGCCAGACCTATCCCCTGCCCCACTCATCTCTCCATTTATACACTGACTTACCCCTCTAATTAATTTCTCACCTTTTCTTCATTACCCATCTTATGCATTATCTCTTCCATCCCCTATGCTTGTGCCTCTTTCTATGCCACCATTCCCATCAATACTCCAAATTTTCTTCATGACATGGAATTTAGATCTTAGCCCCTCAACTAGCCTCCCCCTACCTTGGCCTTAAGCCATTTCTCCGGCCATTGTAAGGAAGCAGCATGAGCTAATGACTATTAGAGCAAAGGGCTGGAAGGGAGAAGTATCATGTTTTGTTTATGGCTATTTTCCTTCTGTCCTTTGCAGGAGTCCTTGTTCCCCGCTCGGGTTATCTACGACCTCCTCTTCTTCTTCATTGTCATCATCATTGTCCTCAACCTTATCTTTGGTGTCATCATAGACACCTTTGCTGATCTGAGGAGTGAGAAGCAAAAGAAGGAAGAAATTCTTAAGACCACGTGTTTCATATGTGGTGAGTTCCAGGGCAAAAAACATCACACAAACACATGTGCTCCCCAACCAAGATCCTCACAGGATCAAGCCCTTAACTTGTGTATTCCAGTAGCAGCTGTTTATTTTAAGAGTGCGAAGAGGGGAAAAATGGGAGTTGTCCTTTTTGTGCTTCTTTATTATGTGTAAAGAAGACTTGATTTATTTTTTCACATTTGTTTGTGTTAGAAATTGGGCTCTTGTCTATCCTAGAAGACTCCATGGATCACTGAAGAACTAGCAGCTTAGATAAAAGAAATGAACCTCATTAGTTGAGAGAGGAAATAATTTTTGTAATTCAAACTGTTGCTTTTTGTTAAATAAGTATTAACTAAAACACTCTGGAGTAATGTGTTCTTTGTGAAGGGTTTGTCACTCCTCCGAACCCTTAAATTCTGGGCTGAGAAAGCTCTCAGTCCTCATCTGAGTAACCCAAGAAGTCCTCCCAGAAAAAGGGGAGAGGGAGAAAACAGAATTGACTTTCCTGATCTTACTAAGAAAAAACATGCAGGGGAAAAAACCTTCTCAGGCCACGTTTGTGCATCAAAAAGCAAAACAAAAAACGGAAGCAAGTATTCCCCTTATTTTGGGGGGCACGGGAATCAAAATGTAAATAATAATAATAAAAAAAAAAGCACAGCACAAACCCAATTTTTCCTACTTTGTAGATCATGTTTAAGAGAGACCCGTTTTTATGCTAGAAGTTTAGATTTGGTATACAGGAAATGTATTTAGTAGCACTTTAAATAGAAGTATTCGAAATACACAGCTAGGTAATTTGTCTAATATAAGCTGGGATGCTTATTGTATGTTAAATACCACCTAATTATTATTAAAAGCGCCCTTTGAAATTCACACCTGGGATAGGATGCAATTATCTGTTCTTCCTTTTACCCTTTTTTTTTTTTCTTTTCAATTCCTCTTTTCTCCACTGCCTCTCCCAGGTCTCGAAAGGGACAAGTTTGATAATAAGACTGTGTCCTTCGAAGAGCACATTAAATATGAGCACAACATGTGGAACTACTTGTACTTCATCGTGCTGGTGCGAGTGAAGAATAAGACTGACTACACAGGGCCCGAGAGTTACGTGGCACAAATGATTAAGGTGAGTGTTGCCTAAGACCGGGCCTCACACACAGTGGCGATGTGTCTCCCCCAAGGAAAACATTTTTTTATAAAGGACTTGTTGAGAAAACTTACTTGTTTTCAAAAGAACACCTCCTTTTTTTTTTTTTTTAATTTTGTAAAAGCCTCTCACTTCTTCCTTGTATGATTATTTCCAATTTGGGCCCAGCTAACCAGGCGTCATTTGTTGGGTATTCTATATTCAACTACTGGATATTCAAAGAAGTCAGGACTTAATGAAAAGCAGAACTGGGAGCAATCTAGTTACCGTGAACTCAAGGCAGTGACAAAGGTTGGGGGAGGAGGGCAGGAAGGTATAGGAAAACCTTTGAATGTCCTACAGTCAAACTTAGGGGATTGCTTTGTGTCTGGAAGTCTACAAAAAAAAAAAATTGATGGGCTATTAATGAGAATCCTTAAAGGCACTGGGGAGCCCAGGCTCTTAAATGTTTCTACTAGACCCTTAGCACAGTCAGGGTTTATAGGGCCAATTACCCAGTTCTTGTGAATTAGCACTTATGCTCAAATCAAGCTCCCCCATCATTTCAGAACAAGAACCTGGACTGGTTCCCTCGGATGCGAGCCATGTCGTTGGTCAGCAATGAAGGGGAAGGGGAACAGAACGAGATCCGGAGTCTTCAAGACAAGCTCAACTCCACTATGAAGCTGGTGTCTCACCTCACTTCACAGCTGAATGAGCTGAAAGAGCAGGTATTATAGTTTAAACAGGGATGCTTCAGAATGGGGATGGCTTAATGGTAGAGCACAAATTCCCAAGCAGTAGAGCAGGATCCACAGTAACTGAAACATGTTTCTAGGGTAGCATGCAAAGATGGCCTGAGTCAGAATCAATGGATGCAGCCTCAGGCAGACTTCCATAATCGGCACAGCTGGGGAGGGGAAAGAAAAGGTTTTAGCAGCTCATTGGGTCGGGGGCACTTGGCCCAAGAGTTTCCCTTAATAGTTAAGTTCCTCACCAGCTGCATGAGGACACAGCTAGGCTCCCCCTCTGTCAGGAAAACGACATCCGAAAGCACAACTCTCTCGCCTTGGTTCTCTCATCGACATATTCCCAAAAGAACATAAGAATGGCCATACTGGCTCAGACATATGGTTCCATCTAGCCCAGTATCCTGTCTCCGACAGTGGCCAGTTCCAGATGCTTCGGATGGACCAAACAGAACAGGGCAATTTTGAGTGATCCATCCGGTCAGCCAGCCCCAGCTTCTGGCAGTCAGAGGTTTAGGGGCACCCAAAGCATGAGGTTTCTAATAGCCAATGATGGACCTATCCTCCATGAACTTCACTAATTATTTTTAACCCAGTTATACCTTTGGCCTTCACAACATCCCCTGGTAACGAATTCCACAGGTTGACTGTGGATTGCGTGAAGTACTTTCTTATGTTTGTTTTAAACCTGCTGCCTGTTAATTTCAGTGGGTGACCCCTGGTTCTTGTGTTACGTGACGGGTTAAATAACACTTTCTTATATACTTTCGCCACATCATTCATGATTTTATAGACCGTAGTCGTCTCTTTTCTAAGATGAACATCCTAGTCTTTTTAATCTCTCCTCATATGGAGGCTGTTCCATACCCCAGGATGCAGTGCAGAGTAGGGCTTTCTTTGGCACCTGCTTAGCAGCATCCCTGGAAGTTGAAAGCCCTTGGCAGGTGTATGTTTGACCCCAGCCTAAGGCATGGGCCTCTTAGCGTGGATAAAGTGGGAAAAAGAACAAGACCAGTGTCCCTGACTACATTGTGTCCTTATTTTAACTCTAGATGACAGAGCAAAGGAAGCGTAGACAGCGGCTCGGTTTTGTGGATGCCCAGAACACCTTGAATCACTGAGGCACACAAAAAGCATCAGCTTCACCAACCGACTAAATACATGTTATCAGCTAACAAGGATGTATTCACTGGAGTCTGCACATAGATCACATCTTCAGAAGCTGGACCAAAGCCTAGAAGGTTACAGCTGTAAGGTTTCAACACCAGCCTTTTCCTTACATCTCTGCAAACATTTTGCCCAGCAACAGACAGGAACCACTAACTTACCAGATTTCCTCACTGTATCTGGACCCATAATTTATCCTAATGCCCTCAAAGGAAGGTGTAAATTATTTGGGACTTTGGTTCCTCATTGCAATAACTTTTTATTCTGTAACGTGAATTATCTTTCTTTATCTCCAGGCACTACATTTTGGTGGCTACCCTGCTCCAGAGAGGATAGCATTAATATTGTTACTAGCAATTATAGAGTTGCAATATTTAACTTATTCCAAGTAGTCAGTGGAAAGTCCATAGTAGATGTGGAACTTTGCAACCCAGACATCTTGTTCACTATACCTCGCAACGCTGATTTTCCTTCATTTTAAGAATCGCATCTATTGCTGGGGTGCAGTAAACTCAACGAGATTTATTGATAGTACAACGCATCTGATGAGGATGAGTAACAGCAAAGCTGTTGCTAGCATGACAGTCTTATCTTCTGTGGACAGACTTTATTTGGGCAGTAGTGGGAAATTGCAGGTTTACAGCAGTTCACTGTGAAGAGGTATTCTGTGTTTATTTTCATCTCTAATGTGATGTTTTACAAACTTTTTATTTTGTTGTTACTTAACTAATATGTAAATTGCCTTAACTAAGTTAACACAAAATCAAGTCATAGTAAAAGCTGAAATGAGGTCAAAAAACCTCTTCTCAACACTCAGAGCTGTTATGCATTAATCATATTTATAATACAGTAGCATCCAGAAGTCTCGATTCTGTTTAGGGCCATATTAGGCAGGGTGCTGTGTGAATACAGGTCCCCAGCCCAGAGGAAACTCTGTTCAGAGAATGGTGATGGGTGCTATACACATACAAAGATCTCTTATTGCAGAGCTACCATAAACACCACAGCTTGTCTGCTGAAGTTTTAGACTAGATCCCACTGCAGGTTTCAAATGGTTTCAGTTCTTGCCAGGGGAAAACTGTTCAAATGCCTAACAGCAAGAGGCCATTACTTCTTCCCAGAGCCAGGCATAGTGCAGGTATACGTTTTAGATATACATTCTTGCCCCTCCAAGCAGCTTTGTAGCTGCATCAACACAGAGCAGTTCTCTGCCTCCCAGGAACAGACACTGATGCCGCTACTGAAGTATGCAGTAGCTTTTAAGGAGGATTGCAAATAGGCCACAGTAGATGGAGTGATCAGATTTTGAACTTGGATCAATGACACTGAGAAGCAAAGTCATTAACATCCATTCTTAAACCACTGGATGTGCAAGAGACTGACACATGCAATAGCACACACGCACACAAGAATTTGTGAATACCTAGTCAGAAGAGGACCACCATAACAAGACGTTAGTGGCTGTGTTATATTAAGATTATAACTAAAAGATTATAACCACCTAATAGTGGTTCTGTCACCTCTCTGTCCAAACAGGCACATCTGCCCTGCCCCTGACTCTCTCACCTCGGATAGTGTCTCATTTTCCGTACAAACACACTGTCCCCTGCAACTAGTATATTCGTTCTGAACCCATTTTGGAGATGCCAAGTTCAGTCCCAGATTTTAGAACAACAAAATGGAGGGCCTCAGGCACAGTTCTGAATGCTTTTGCTAAGAGGAATGAATGGCTTTAATCATCACAGCAATATACAGTGCTTTAGGAATATGTACAGAGGGGGGCTGGGGAGAGAGGTTATAACTTTGAGTCCTCTTCAGCATTCTTGGCAGAGAACTTCTCTCGCAGTTTTTTCCATTTACCTTTTTTCATTTCCTCCATCTGTTTCCCGCTGTCTGCAATGGGGGAAGAAGAGGGAAGGCAGAAAAGCGGATGAGACTTCTGTTCAACAGACTCCCTTGTCTGACTTCTCCTAGCTTCAATCTAACGAGTTTGTATTTCAGTGCCTGGAGGCAAGTTTATTTTCTCAAACACAGGGGCAGTCCTTGCCCTGCCCAACAACAAATAGTCAGTTTCCACACGCTGCTGTCAAAGTTAGGAACCGGAGCAGAGTAAAGCTACAACTGCACCTGACAAATACATTGGCTGAGTGTATTTGTGCATAGCAGCACTCCTTTTTCTCTAAAAGGCTCCCTGCTATTAGGGAAGATGTAAAGAGCAAAATTAAACCTTTGAGAAGATAACTGAGAACTACTGAAACAAACTTGTTGAATATTAGCACTTTTAATACATATGGTGTGGCAGGCATAGAGTAAGTTTCTTCCCCGCAGCCCTGCTTCTGAACCTTAAGTATGACCTGAACAGAAACTATGAGTGCAGCAAACCCAGGTGTTGATCAACATCTGACCAACATGCTCATTTTACCTGAGTTTTTCTACCATGGGCACAGTAGTAGTACTTCTCACTTAACACTACCAACCACAGGGACTCCCCAAAACTAGGTGATATAGAGAACTGAATCGTAAATGTATTTTTTTTCTTTACTGGGAAGGTATTGCTTGCAAGAAGGGCCACACCAAGAGCCCTGAGGAGTGAAATTCTGTTTATCCCTTGGACCAGGTAACAGCAGTGCAAGCTACTCCTGTAAGCCTGAGTGGGGGGGAAGAGTAATCACAGACTAATCAAACAGAACCTCGTTACCTGTTGCTAGGACCAGCTTGCATTCTTCCACTGTCACTCCAGTGAAGCTCGTATCTTTTAGGCGTGGATACTTCCCAAACAAAACAAAACAAGAATTTACTGACTCAACAGCACTCTTTCTCTGCTCCCTCCTCAAACCCGTGCTTTGCTTATCCTTATCCATCTGCTAAGTCCTAAGCACAACATTCCTGTTGAAATACTAGCAGCGGAAAGAGTCACAGCGCCACCTTGTGGCCTTTAGGCTCATCGCCAGCAAAGCTCAAACACAAAGCAAGTTAGACATGACTGAACTTTTCGAAGGCTTGTGCTGCTCAAAGTGAGTTCAGCTTTGTTGTTCACAGTGAAGGTGCCAGCCAGCCCCATAGACGGCTTGTTATTAATACTTCTATTATAGCAGCACTCAAAAGCCCCTATCCCATTGGTGGCCCCAGGGTGCTGTACAGACACATGGTCCCTGGCCTGAAGAGCTCACCTTGTTTTTATAGAAATTGGTGTGGATTCTGACTAAACTCTCATACATTTGGTCACAGTTTGCAGGGTCAGCAATCTGAAAAGGAACATACACATTATGAACCTCTACTTCTCACCTGCACAACAAATGCTTCTCCTTGTAAGTAACAGGCCACGTGCAAAATGAGAAGAGGACCCCTTAACAATGGAACAGAAGTGGGAGTATCCTGTACAATTGCTACAGGTTCAAGGATAAAAACTATGTTCTCGCTCCTCCTACTGCCTGCCAGCTGGTCCTATACAGGCAACAAAGCGTGGAACCCTCTAGTCAAAATGATAAAACTCTGCTCGTAAGGATTTGCTGGATCAAATGTGAACAAAATATTCAATGGTAAAGAAATAGAGCTGGACAGTTTTCTCCTCATGCCCATCCGCCACTACTGTAATGTGCAATAAAGGCTCCTTCACTCAAATAGTCTACCAGTCAGATTTAAAAAGGTGTCTTATTAATGAGTTAGGGTAATCTGTCCATAAGAAAAATTTCATTGCTATCACATGGTAGGTACATATCTGGTGGTCATCACCTGGGTGAATGTAGGTGCTGCAAGTGGTGCCATTTTTCTATATCACATTGTGTTTAAACATTATCAGTCATCCAACGTGAAAAAATTATAAAAATCACAAAAAGGGCCATAACTTGAAAAATCAGAGTCTAATTTTGACCAAAATTGGCAGAAGACTTCTAAATACAATTGATAATGCAAAATGTACTCAGAAAGAGTACTGTTATGGAACGCTTGGGAACTATTTAGCCCCAAGTGATATATTTTAGGCATTTTCCTGTCCTTTTTTGCCTTTGGTTAAAGCAAAAGTCTGTAGTCACATGCCATCTTATTATTTACAGAATGGACTGATTTGCGAATAGTTTTTCTGTCTGCTATTTTTATGATGTTATGCAGATAAGACCCCTGGCGCCTAATTATAAAACATATTTTTGATGTTAACTGCTTGGCCAAAGTCTCAAGCACACATGGTACTTTATTTAGCTACTGCTTGGTTCCTTGGTTAGGTCAGGTCTGTGCATGCCATGAATTCAAAATAATGGTCACAAATTTATAAAGCCATCAACAAGCAGAGACATAGCTACCTCCTAGCCTGTCTGATCATCTTTGATATGTGACCAAGGCTAAGTGTTTCACCTCTGAAAACTGCTCACACGGTAGGTAATGGAAGCAGGCTTATAAATAACAGCATGCAGTTAGGTTACTGACTCACCACAGCTGATTGTCTTCTCTTGTTATTGGGCTGGGCTCAAATCACTTCTTTTGTACAAAGCTAGCAGGGAAAATCAGCCGTGTTCACAGAGGCCATATCTTACCAGCCTTCCCATGATCTGACCAACACACAATCCCAAACCCAATAAGCTGAGCATTATTAGACTTCCACAGTGCTTCTGTAAAGGGGTGCTGCTGTGAGCAAGAAAAGGAATGCCAACAGGCACAAGAAACCAGAGGCTGCAGTAACACTTCTGTTTAAAGGTAAACTATGCTAGTAGCAGGCTTTGGGTACCACTGGTGGTGAAAATTTGGGGTCATGGTCAAGGGGTTCTTGAGATACAGCTTTCCTCTCCTCCTGGCAAAGGACTTGTGTTTAATTTAAAAAAAATGCTCTAAACTGCAAATGCAGAGCCAGATTGGCTTGAGAACTGGTATGCCAGATGGAGATCTAACATAACAGCTGAAGTACAATTTTGGGGTCATGGGTGATAAGAGCCTCCCCTTTCCCTCTCTACCTGATGAGGAGAAGGGCTCTGAACAGAGAGCACCCTCAGTCTTTCCTCATGAAGCTTTTCCATGTAAATTCACTATTAACTGGGCCTAACACCAACATGAGCAGCCCACTCTAGCATGGTGGTTAGGATCTGCTACTGGGATGCTAGCAAACCTAGTTCAATTCCACCCTCTATCTGATGAGGAGATGGGATCTGAACAGGGAGCTTCCTCAATCTTGCCTATTGAGGCTGTTCCACTTTAACTACTCATTGGCCAGCTAAAAAGCTAGAATCGTTCTATAGTCCCATGGTTAGGACTCTCGCCGAGAATGCAGGTGATCCCGGTTTGAGGCCTCCCTCTGCCCCTTAGAAGGGGGTTCTCCTCTCTCCCAGGTGACTGAGGTGGGGGGAGTCCTTGTTTAAATCACCTCTCATTCACAGGAGCCATTGTCTTCCTGAAAAAGGAAGGGGGCTTGAATTAAGAACAGGGCAGGGTGGGGGTGGTCCCTGGGATGTGGGAGATCCAGCTTCAAGTCCCCTGGCAAAGTGGGGACTGGATCTCCCACAGCCTGGGCAGGAGTCCGGGATGAGAGTGATTCATTTCTCCCTCCCCTGGTGCCCACTTAATTAAAAAACAAAACCACCTAGGTAGCAAATCCCTTCATGGCAAGAAGAGATGGGACTTGAACCCGGGCGGCCACCACCACCACAGCTCCATGCTATAACCACTGAACTAAGGAAGGCTTCTTATAGTTACCTCTGGCTTTGGCTTAATTAAAATGGAACAGTTTCAAGAAGCGATGAAGAGCAAACCACGCCAAACTATACCTTACTTCAGTGATTAGGGCACTCACTTGCAAAACAGCAGATCCCAGGGCTTCATGTCCTCTCTCATAAGGTAGAGGAGAAACTGAACTAGGAGGAGGAGGGCCTTGGTTATATGTTGTCATTCACCTGATACATTCATACAAGACATTCTACAGCCCTTCTAAGAGTCATTACTGTTATTTAGGTACTTCTTCATTGTATTCAGCGCTACAAGACAACCATTACAGTTGCATCATGTGCGCTTTAGAAGACTTATCTCTGGCTGAGCAGATAACATCAATAAAATATGTTTTATAATTAGAGGGTAGGGGTCTTATCTGCATAACTTCATAAAAATAGACAGAAAAGCCTGCATAATAAGGAAATTGGGAGAATTAAGAAGTGATTGTTCTTTCTCCACAGCATCAGGTAATGGCTGCTGTTGGAGGCAGGAAAATGAGATAGTGAACTGTCAACACTAAGTATCACCATACTTGATCTCCAGACCTAAAATGACCCTGCCAGTATTTGAGTTATGACAGCTGCAGTAGCTGTGAAATGGGTAGTAGAAATAGCATTGCAAAAAAAAAAAAAAAAAAAAAAGGTGGCTGAAGGGGTGTGTGTGGGATGGATATAGGTGTAAGGGGCCTCGGGAGGATCGGGGTGAGTCGGGTGTGAGGGGCCGGGGCAGTGACTGCAGGTAGAGATGAAAGAGAAGAGGTGTTTTTTGGACTACAAGGGGTGTTTATGGGGTATAGGTGTACGGGGGTGACTGGGGGTGCCAGAGGGGGGATGCTCTGACTGCAGGTAGAGATGTCAGAGAAGAGGTGGCTGAAGGGGTGTGTACGGGCAGGGCCGGCTTTAGGCCAATTCCACCAATTCCTCCGAATCGGGCCCCGCGCCCAGTGGCAGAGCCGCCGGGGTGGGGGCAAGTGGCTGAGAATCCCTTCCCTGGCTAGAGGCTCCTTTTTAATTTTTACTCACCAGGCAGCGCTCCGGGTCTTCGGCGGCACTTCAGCGACGGGTCCTTCACTCGCTCTGGGTCTTCGGCAGCAGGTCCTTGAGTGCCACCAAAGACCGGGAGCGAGTGAAGGACAAACCGCCAAAGACTACGAGTGCCGCCCGGTGAGAACAAACCCCACATGTTTTTTTACGTGGTTTTTTTTTTTTCCAGTCATCCCTGCCGGGGCCCCGTCAAAACTGTTCGAATCGGGCCCCGCACTTCCTAAAGCCGGCTCGTACGGGGTACAGGTGTAAGGGGGTGACTGGGGGATCAGGGGGCTGTGAGGGGCGGGGGGGGCAGTGACTGCAGGTAGAGATGTAAGAGAAGAGGTGGCTGAAGGGATGTGTATGGGGTACAGGTGTAAGGGAGTGACGGGGGGCTGTGAGGGGCGGGGGGGCAGTGACTGCAGGTAGAGATGTAAGAGAAGAGGTGGCTGAAGGGGTGTGTATGGGGTACAGGTGTAAGGGGGTGACGGGGGGCTGTGAGGGTCGGGGCAGTGACTGCAGGTAGAGATGTAAGAGAAGAGGTGGCTGAAGGGGTGTGTATGGGGTACAGGTGTAAGGGAGTGACGGGGGGCTGTGAGGGGTGGGGGGGCAGTGACTGCAGGTAGAGATGTAAGAGAAGAGGTGGCTGAAGGGGTGTGTATGGGGTACAGGTGTAAGGGAGTGACGGGGGGCTGTGAGGGGCGGGGGGGCAGTGACTGCAGGTAGAGATGTAAGAGAAGAGGGGGCTGTGTGAGGGGTGTGTATGGGGTACAGGTGTAAGGGGGTGACAGGGGGGCTGTGAGGGGTGGGGGGGCAGTGACTGCAGGTAGAGATGTAAGAAGAGGTGGTTGAAGGGGTGTGTATGGGGTACAGGTGTAAGGGGGTGACGGGGGGCTGTGAGGGGCGGGGGGGCAGTGACTGCAGGTAGAGATGTAAGAGAAGAGGGGGCTGAAGGGGTGTACGGGGTACAGGTGTAAGGGGGTGACGGGGGGCTGTGAGGGGTGGGGGGGCAGTGACTGCAGGTAGAGATGTAAGAGAAGAGGGGGCTGAAGGGGTGTGTATGGGGTACAGGTGTAAGGGGGTGACGGGGGCTGTGAGGGGTGGGGGGGCAGTGACTGCAGGTAGAGATGTCAGAGAAGAGGGGGCTGTGTGAGGGGTGTGTATGGGGTACAGGTGTAAGGGGGTGACGGGGGGCTGTGAGGGGCGGGGGGGCAGTGACTGCAGGTAGAGATGTCAGAGAAGAGGGGGCTGTGTGAGGGGTGTGTATGGGGTACAGGTGTAAGGGAGTGACGGGGGGCTGTGAGGGGTGGGGGGGCAGTGACTGCAGGTAGAGATGTAAGAGAAGAGGGGGCTGTGTGAGGGGTGTGTATGGGGTACAGGTGTAAGGGGGTGACGGGGGGCTGTGAAGGGCGGGGGGGCAGTGACTGCAGGTAGAGATGTAAGAGAAGAGGTGGTTGAAGGGGTGTGTATGGGGTACAGGTGTAAGGGGGTGACGGGGGGCTGTGAGGGGCGGGGGGGCAGTGACTGCAGGTAGAGATGTCAGAGAAGAGGGGGCTGTGTGAGGGGTGTGTATGGGGTACAGGTGTAATGGGGTGACGGGGGGATCGGGGGCTGTGAGGGGCGGGGGGGCAGTGACTGCAGGTAGAGATGTCAGAGAAGAGGGGGCTGTGTGAGGGGTGTGTATGGGGTACAGGTGTAAGGGGGTGACGGGGGGCTGTGAGGGTCGGGGGGGCAGTGACTGCTGGTAGAGATGTAAGAGAAGAGGGGGCTGTGTGAGGGGTGTGTACGGGGTACAGGTGTAAGGGGGTGACGGGGGGGCTGTGAGGGGCGGGGGGGGCAGTGACTGCAGGTAGAGATGTAAGAGAAGAGGTGGCTGAAGGGGTGTATGGGGTACAGGTGTAAGGGGGTGACGGGGGGGCTGTGAGGGGCGGGGGGGCAGTGACTGCAGGTAGAGATGTAAGAGAAGAGGGGGCTGTGTGAGGGGTGTGTACGGGGTACAGGTGTAAGGGGGTGACGGGGGGATCGGGGGCTGTGAGGGTCGGGGGGGCAGTGACTGCAGGTAGAGATGTCAGAGAAGAGGTGGTTGAAGGGGTGTGTATGGGGTACAGGTGTAAGGGGGTGACGGGGGGATCGGGGGCTGTGAGGGGCGGGGGGGGCAGTGACTGCAGGTAGAGATGTCAGAGAAGAGGGGGCTGTGTGAGGGGTGTGTATGGGGTACAGGTGTAAGGGGGTGACGGGGGGCTGTGAGGGTCGGGGGGGCAGTGACTGCAGGTAGAGATGTCAGAGAAGAGGGGGCTGTGTGAGGGGTGTGTATGGGGTACAGGTGTAATGGGGTGACGGGGGGCTGTGAGGGTCGGGGGGGCAGTGACTGCAGGTAGAGATGTCAGAGAAGAGGGGGCTGTGTGAGGGGTGTGTACGGGGTACAGGTGTAAGGGGGTGACGGGGGGGCTGTGAGGGTCGGGGGGGCAGTGACTGCAGGTAGAGATGTCAGAGAAGAGGGGGCTGTGTGAGGGGTGTGTATGGGGTACAGGTGTAAGGGGGTGACGGGGAGGATCGGGGGGCTGTGAGGGGCGGGGGGGCAGGGGAGTTGCGAGGCAGTGGGTGTGAGCGGAGATGGGAGGGGGGATAAGGCGGGGGTGGCTGTGGGGCTGCAGGGGGTGTGCACGTGTCAGGGAGTAGCTGGGGGAGGGGGGGCTGTGAGGCGCGGGACGTGGCTGTCTCCCTCCCCAGAGCCCAAGCCCCGCCCACCCGAGGGCTGCGGAGCAGTCCCCCCGCCCCCTCGGCCCAGCTGGGGGCGTGGCCGCTCCCGCCCCGCGGCGCTCACCTGAGTGCTGTCCCCGCCCCGGAAGGCCTGGGCCACCCGCTGCCGCAGGAAGGCGCCCAGGTCCCGGCCCCGCTTGGTCTCCTCCACCGGCCACTCCTCGCAGAGCTTCAGAAACCGCCGGTAGCGGGTGGCCGCCATCTTGGGACTAAGGCCCACGCGCACCCTCCCAGAGACGATTCACAGGTCACGTGACGCTGAACATACGAATAAGCTCGCGAATTATTCAAAAGTACGGAGAGCGAGAGGGACCGTTCCGCACGCATACGGAATCAGAGCGGCCGTTCGGCTCGTCAGATGGTGCATGCGCAGCATGGCCCAGCGAAGCCATGTGCTACGGGCCGGAGTTGGGGGCAGCAGGAGGCGGATACGCATGCGCCGAAGGGGCTAGCGCCTGATCCTGAGATGTAGGCTGATCTCCCTGTGGCTGGGAGCAGCGCGCTCCCAGAGGGGAAGGTGGGGTGGAGGGGGAGAGCCTAGAGTGCATGCTCCTGACCTGCCTCCAGCGTGCTGGATAGGGGCAGCTCTAAGAGGGGAGGGGAATGGGGAATGTCTCAGTGCCCGGTGCATGCTCCTGCCTGGGAGCAGCACGAGCACCTCAGGGATATTGTCTGCAGAGAGAACTGGGGCAGCCAGGCTCCAATTAACTCCACAGCACATTGACCAGACCACCAAGCCTGGAGAGGCCCCTGCTTGTGAAAAACATCCCTGGAATAATTTTGTTAAAGAGCAGAAGGGAGTCAGGATCCCCCTTAATCTTCACTCTGAAGCCTATCATCCATTGGTTTATACAGGGGTTCTCAAACTGGGGGTTGTGACGTGGGAAAGGTTATTACATAGGAGGTCACGAGCCATCAGCCTCCACCCCCAAACCCTGCATCTCCTCCAGCATTTATTATAGAGTTAAATATAAAAAAATGTGTTTTTAATTTATAAGAGGGGTCACACTCAGAGGCTTGGTGTGTGAAAGGGGTCACCCATGCACTGGTTCATAACCCGTCATTTGAGAGAGACCAGGTACTAGGCGAGGTCATATCTTTTATTGGACCAGCTTCTGGTGGTGGAAGGTAAATGATTTCAAGCCATACAGAAGTCTTCACTCTGTGTAGCTCGAAAGCTTGTGCCTTCCTGTCCTGTCCACCAACAGAAGTTGATCCAGTAAAATGTTACTTCACCCACTTCGTCTTCCTCATCTCCTGGGACTAACATGGCTATAAGAACAGTGTGTTTTGAAAGGCTGCTGCTGAACGGTGTTGCTTTGCCCTTTCATTTATTAGCCTGCTGCCTACTCTGCCGCGTACGAGGCTCTGGGCAGCTGACAAAGAGATCTGGTGTCTGCTGTGCTGCAAACATGTCCGTGCCAGGCGACCGACTGTGCGGCACAGAATAGCTAGTGTCGTGCTCTCTGGCCATTTTAAAGCATAGAAAGGCTTATCCATTTCTCCATCCCCAGCTACCAAGGTTGTACTCTAAATCAGAGGCATACCTTATGCCTGATGCCTAAATCCTGCCCTGTGCTACTGCATAAAGAGGAAAAGGGTGTGCAAGGAACCTCTTACCCCTTTGCAAGTAGTGGTGGAGCCTGTCTCCTGCTTAGAGAAATAGCTAACACAGGGGCTTTATCAGCATGTAACCAAACTATCTTAGCCTGTTCCACCAGTCCTACTGGAGTTCTATTCACAGCATTTAGACACTGCCTTCAGCTGCACACAGGCAGGAGCCCCCTAATGCAGGGGTAGGCAACCTATGGCACGTGTGCCGAAGGCGGCACGCGAGCTGATTTTCAGTGGCACTCACACTGCCTGAGTCCCGACCACCTGTCCAAGGGGCTCTGCATTTTAATTGAATTTTAAATGAAGCTTCTTAAACATTTAAAAAAACGTATTTACTTTACATACAACAATCGTTTAGGTCTATATTATAGACACTAACGTTAAAATGTATGACTGGCACACAAAACCTTAAATTAGAGTGAATAAATGAAGCCTCGCACACCCCTTCTGAAAGGTGGCCGACCCACGCCCTAATGCATTGGAAAGCAAGGACATGGCTCTGCCTCCTCTGGAGTGTCTTGCATTTAGGGGGCTCCGGGAGGAAGCAGTCCCTATGCTTCACAGTCTGCAGCTGTGCTGCTTATGGCCTCCACCCTTCTTGTACACTTACAGAGCATCAGGACTAGAGTTTATATCCAGCAGGAAGCTCTGGCTAGGAGGCACACTCCTCCTTTTCAGAGGAGCAATCGAACGCCACAACTCCTCCCCCTCAGCCCTTCCTGATCCCCTCCTGTGACAGCCAGGACAGGAGTTAGGCACACTCTTTACTACAGCTGCAGGGTTATAGCACTCTTGAAGAGCAGCACAAGGGTGCATTGATCTATCTAGGTAAACAATAAGTAATGAGGGAATATTTTCCCTTGTGGAGGGTTGTATGTCAAGATTGGCAGAATGAGGATGCTCAGCAAGAAAAGAGCTACAGGTGCATCTTAGAAAAGAGCAATGTCTGGGCAAAGCCAGAAAGTGAACATAAGAACAGCCATACTGGGTCAGACCAATGGTCCATCTAGCCCAGTATCCTGTCTTCCGACTGGCCAACACCAGGTGCCCCAGAGGGAATGAACAGAACAGGGAATCATCAAGTGATCCATTCCAAAGTGCTGCTAGGATCACATATGTACAATCTGGGCCAGAGCTGTTGGTGGTTTGGCACCTTGACTGCTCAAGTGGGACTACTGTGGCTCTTTCACAGCATTTAGACACTGCCTTCAGCTGTGGTCATCTGAGATTGTATGCTAGGAACATGCAGTGTTGTAAACAACTTCCAATAAAGAACTTGATTTCACCCTGCCTAAGTAAAACATGCAAGCCAGCCAGATGATTGAATTTGCCAGCCATAATTTCTGGGTATTCACCAGCTGCATGCAATAAAGTACATGTGAAGGGGTTTTCCTTGAGGGGACATTTAAACCTGTGAAAGGAATGGTTCTTTTAAAGCAATCAGTGCTAAACAACACAACTCCAGGCGGCCCAGGAAGGGAGGAAAAGAGGCGCACAACAATAAGGGACAGTGACCTGGACAATTTTATTTACACTTCAGCTCCCCAGTAATTGGACTTTGTATCGCTATTCTTGACTTAAGGACATTCTACAGGTTTCCCACATTGCACAGGAAGGAATTGGTTCTATAGGTTGTTCCGTATTCTTATCTGCCCACAAATATTGTAAACGTTTTGTTAAATTTTCCCAATTTTGTGTCCTCCAAAGACACACAGGCGCACATGTACACACACACACACAAAAGATGACCCTAAACGTCCAGTTCCTGACTCAGGGCTTGTCCAAACATGGAGTTATTCCGGAATAACTATTTTGGAATAACTACACATGTGGACACTGTTATTCTGAAGTAATGCACTTTGGAAGTGGATTAAGCTAAACCAGAAAAAGGCACTCTTATTCCAGAATACAAGCACCCACACACGGAGTTATTTCGGAACAGCTGTTCCACTTTTTATTCACACCGTACCGTATTCTGGAATAACTTTCATGCACTGGCAAGCCTTATGTCACAAATTCTCTTCCACGCTACCAGGTCCTGATGAGAATCCTTTCATGACCAGTATCTGACTCACTCTCGACATCAGTATCGGACAGACTCAGCACTCTCTGATATATCTGTCTCCTTTCCCTCCACTCCTTCAGAAAACTCCTTAGTCTGCCCCCTTATTCTTCCAGGGGATATTAAGTACTTGTATGATTCTGTTTGTGCTTTGTAGCATCCTCACTCATGCCTTGGGACTATAAATTCCTTACAACAAGGACCTCTTAAACATAGCACCTCTTATATAGCACCACTTATACCGGATATAGATAGATATAGATAGATATACTGTATTGAGGGCTTCATACATTATCACAGTCTTAAAAGTGCCAAGTGTTTGGAGCATGAAGATCAGAAAGTGCAATTTTCTTCTGTTTGTGTCATTGAATGTCCTTGGCCCATCATGTTGAGCTTGGGTTGAAAGTAATGCTGCAACTTGTTCAGACCTGCCAACACCTCTTAATAGTCTCTCAACTGCACAGTCTTTGCTTAGCCTTCTTGGCTTTGCTGGTGCATATGGAGGTGAGCAGGCCCTATATTAATTTTAAGATTCTTTCAAGTAATGCTTTCCTCTCGCTCGCAAACAAATCAAGGACAGCAGTAAAAGAAGAAAGGAAAATAAATCTTTGGCGAGATCACAAGCACAGTGGATTCTTTTCAATCCTTTGCTTTTACAGTTCGCTTTGGTAATGGCATATAGCATCTTCTGCGCTTTCCTAGCAAGTCACCAATGCTCTCATTCCAAAAAGTACACAGGATGTTCAAAAGCCATGAGGGGCTCCATGCAGTTGGCCCAATGCATAGGCAGTCCCTTTCTGGGATATCTATCACCACAAAGTCCATGCCATGTCACAGCATGGGTCATTCTCCTTCTCTAGTATTCTCAAGAATGTTGACAAGATTTTCTAGACCGAAAATATAGCCGTGGTCTGGCCCGTCGTAGATGGTGTGATTATACTTTGAACCTTTATAAGTGGCGTGAGCAAAATCTATCATGCGGACATCAACTTTGGGGTGACCAGTCCCATGTGGCATGGTGCAGTTTATGTTCTGAAAACACCCCTGAGGATGGTTGTCTAAGGTTTCTTTATTCTCCTTGGGTTCCTGTCCATCATAGATGATGAGAAGGGAGCTGGAGTAGAATCGATAGGAGCTCTGGTTTTTGATGACTGAAAGCAGAGCCTTTAGCTGGGACACAATGGGTGCCAAGAGGTCTGTTCTGAGGCAGTTACCATTGTGAAGGAACTGGTAGAGGGCTTGTCTGAAGCCATCAGGTGATAGTTTCCTTCCATAATACTTGTCTTTGCAGAGAAATTGGCCAGTATCTGCTTGGTAAACCTTGAATAAAAAGAACAATAATCCAGATTGTGTCTCTCTCAAATTATTGCACCTTCGAAACATCCTGCATGTAAGTAATCCAGCTAGTTCGGCAGAAGGAAAAGCACGTAGTTTAGAGTTAATCTAAAACGAACGGGTCTGCAATCAAGCTGGTACATGAGATGCTTAGTTCCTCTCCAGTCTCAACAGCATAGGGCAATTTATGCACCAGGCCGCTAACTGAAGCTAAAACCTTGTCTACATGGGAGGTTTAAGCTACTGCTAGCCAGCCAGCAGGATAGCTGCACTGGTACAAACCCCTAGTGTAGACAGGCTATAAGCCGCAGTTTGCACTGGTACAATTTACCCCTGCTTGAAACTGGTATAAGAAGCATGGGGGGAAATAGTGATTTATAGCAATTTACCCCCATCTACACTAAGGGTTTTCAGCAAAACGAGTGTCTGAAACTGGAATAAACAACCATTGTAGACAAGTATCAGAGGGGTAGCCGTGTTAGTCTGAATCTGTAAAAAGCAACAGAGGGTCCTGTGGCACCTTTGAGACTAACAGAAGTACTGGGAGCATAAGCTTTCGTGGGTAAGAACCTCACTTCTTCAGATGCAAGTGAGGTTCTTACCCACGAAAGCTTATGCTCCCAGTACTTCTGTTAGTCTCAAAGGTGCCACAGGACCCTCTGTTGCTTATTGTAGACAAGACTTTAATAAAGGTGCTGTACCCACCCTCAGCTGTACTACAGTCTTATTTTCCAAAGCACAGACCTAAAGAACCGCAAGGAAATCTAGACAGGAATATTGACACGATCAAGCTCTGGGAGTGGATACAGAATTTGGTTACATACCACATGTAATTAAAAGGATAATCAGTTCAGTATCTGAAGACTGGAGAGGCACCTACTTGACGCTAGCTATTTACAGTGCTATCTATGTGTTTTAATCATAATAATTATCCCGCAGACACAGCAGAGCAATGTTCTAAATCTTCGCAGAGGCACAAGTGAAACAAATTTATGCTTTCCGTATCTAGCAGGAAGGGGGTGACGATTTCATCATGAAGAGATGTAATATTTAGCACAAAAAAGGTGTCTGGTATTTGCACTGACTAGACTAGCTAGATCCTAGAAATGAATGAGCATGGAAAGTTTATGTTCTTCTTTCTTCCAGGTTCCAGTCCTAACACTGAACAGCGTGGGCAGAGAATCAGGGCAAGGTATGAGTCTAGGGCCAGATCCTTAGCTAGTGTAAAACGGGGTAGCTCAATTGAGATGAAGACTGAAGCTATGGCAGTTTATACCAGCTGAGAAACTGGCCCTTTGGGTTTATTAAGTGGTAAATCCTTGTGCTTGTTTTGAAGAACAGAAATACTGAAGGTTTCAGAGTAGCATCCGTGTTAGTCTGTATCCGCAAAAAGAACAGGAGTACTTGTGGCACCTTAGAGACTAACAAATTTATTAGAGCATAAGCTTTCGTGGACTACAGCCCAGAAGTGGGCTGTAGTCCACGAAAGCTTATGCTCTAATAAATTTGTTAGTCTCTAAGGTGCCACAAGTACTCCTGTTCTTTTTGAGAACTACTGAAGGGGTCAAGAGGCCGCCCTACCTGCATTCCACAGATGCGAACTCCAAGAGATCCAGAAGTGCTCTGTTCACACTTCATTATGTGGCGTGCTTTCTTCTCTTCTGATGCATCATCTCCATGCTGCCTGGTTCCCATCTTTAAGTCCAGAATGCAGGGATATTGATACTTTGACACCACGTTTTCAAGCAACAGAAACTCTGGATACATGAGTTAAGGGAGACTTGTTATTATTAAATGTACAATTGAAATAGGTCTTAATCAGGGGTGGTTCTGCGCATCCTCTGAAGTTCACCATAATCATTCACAATTGTACTGAGACTTTGCAATGCACCTTCACCAGCACTCATCATGGCTACTAGCTCCTTGTTGCCAATTTCAGCCAACTTATTCTAAGTGCAATATCACCAGTTAAACTATCAATGGCTCAGTTCTCTAGTGTAGATGTAGCCCAGGGCTGTTAATGCAACACCTTTCATCGACACTAAAGTCACTCAGGTCTGTTGGTGGTGGAATTAAGCTGCATTGATTACATGACTGGTGATCAAATGAGCGTCTGACGAAGGAGAAGAGCTGTTGCTGCTTTGATCCCTTTATGTGAAGGGCTCCCTTGACTTTGGATGGACACACTTTGATGTGGAGTTTCTTTTAAACACAGACAGAGAGTATCCAGAACGCAGTTAAATACATTGTATTCATGCCCAAGGGCTTTGGGGCCTGTTATAACCTACACATAAAAATGCTTAATTGATTACGATTGTGATCCATTATTAGCAACTCTTCATCAGAAGGTTGGTCTCCCCCCCCCCCCCCAACATCACTGCTATGAAATAAGCAATAAGCAAAGTGCAACAAGAACGGCTGGAATAAAAAAGGATACGATGTAGTTTGTTCTCATCAAGTTTGGAGGACATGCGGTTCAGGTGCAGTTGGTGGCAGTGCAGTCCCCAGGGGTTATAGCTCTTTCTTTCTGGCTGGTTCCCATTTGTATCCTCCATGAGCGAAGAGACGTCCGTATGGTACTGAAGTTCCGTCCTCAGGAGCGCCTTCCCTGGGCCGCTAGACAAAATACACCAAAGAAGCAAATTTGGTTTGTAAGCTCCCAGAAAAGAAGTTGGCCTTTTCCCCTCCTTTTGTAGAGTATGAAACCCGATAAAGGAAATTTTCAGGGACCCTCGAGGAAATAAGTATCATCCTGGCTAACCTGCAGGGATCCTTTGTTACCGAGTTAAAGTCATTTTCAGGAAGTTAGGCGGTTGCTTGGTGCCAATATTTTTTTATTGCAATTTTAAAGCGAGTTTGGCTTCTGTGAAGGGGCCCAGATCCATTGCACTGAAGCCTGGAGATCTCCATTTATCCACCTAACAGGTGCAGCACAGGCAACCTGCCTGCTAATGTGCCTTATCTCTGGGCTAGAGGGACCACCTCTGATGGGGAGAGTGGATTCATTCTCCCTGTGTATTCAGCCCCTGGTCTCATCCATCTTATGGATATGATTCCTCTTTCATCAAAGTCAGTGTCAAAACTCCCACTGGCTTTAATGGGAGCTGGATTGTGCCTCTAAACCAGAGGTTCCCAAACTTATTTGGCCTACCGCCCCCTTTTCAGAAAAAAAATTACTCAGCGCCCCCCTGGAAATCTACCTTCTTTAAGCGAACAAACAGAAAGATGCAGTGACAAATTTGTGTTCTTTTATGTATCTATATTTCTACCTACGTCCTACAATATAGTAAAGAAAGATGTGTTATTAGAATATCGCCCATGACATCAGGTATACAGTAGTTTTTGCGTAAGATGGCAAAAGACAACCAAACTAAAATACTAATGAAACTAATAAACTGGGTTTTGTTCTTTGCTCAGCATTAGATATATGTATTTGATATTAAATTGTCAAATATCAAACTAAATTTATCAAGAAATAATTAATTAAAAAATAATCAATATGCAATTAAAAATCAGTTAATAGTTTTAATTTAGTATGCCCTTATTTAAATAATTGTTCCTTATTAACACACGCCTTATTTACCAATTAACACAGATGATTCGATAGATATAAATAAATGTTAATAGTTAAGTTTTTTTACGATTTCATTCCCGTTTTCGTTAATATTGTAATAAAAAATATGACAAATATATTGACTGTACACTTCAAATAGTACTGTACTGACACAAGCCTGCTACGATTTTATTATTAGTAAGCACTAGAGACACGGAAACGTACGGTAGATATGTAAGAAAATGTATAAAAATACTCACGTGTAAATTGCTGTTTTATTGAAACAACAATAATACAATTTGCTTTGTATGTGATCCGTAATCCGTAAAGATCGAAGGTATTGAATATGAATAAAAAATTTTAAATACTTATTGCACTATTGTTAACTGCTTTTTACACAATTAAGAAACAATCTAAATTAGATTTCATACATGTCGCCTATTTATAGTATCGTATTGTAAACAAGTCATTACACGCACATATTCCTGCTGATGCATGCTGGACTTCCCGACAATGCGCGACACACTCGCCTGCCAACACTTGCTTGTTAAGAATTGTTGGCGGACTTGACACCTGATCAGTTATAATTTGTGAATTTATTTGGAAAATAAAGTAATCACTACAACTTTAACTCTATGTTACACAACAGATGAAACATGTACAAACGGTTTTTCAAAATTTTCTTATATTCTTTCTTTATGCTTCCACCGCCCCCTTATTTTTATTCAACGCCCCCCAATTGCACCCGAGGCTACGACTGCCTCCCTGGATCGTTCCAGCGCCCCCCAGGGGGCGGTATCGCCCACTTTGGGAACCTCTGCTCTAAAGGATAGCTGAGCTGGGTCTGTTTTGAACCAGTTAGAGTGAATGATCCTGCGTCTCACTGAAAACATTTGAGAATTTAAAAGGTCAAGCAAGGCCGGTCTCCTCTGCAATTCTAGCAGAGCAACTGTTCAGGGCTCCATTCAGTGTTGTAGATATAAGCCCGCATTGGGGGTGGTCCAGAGCTGCTCCATGCAAGGAGACTATCAGGAGGTATTCGTATGAGCGTAAAGGCTGCATACATACCCTTTACAGCCTTTTACATGGTGCAGCTCACTATCCTCTGTGCGGCTTTTGTTGCTGTTGAGCTTCTCTGGGCAGTGATTGGGGGACAGGAGGCACAGCCATGGCCTCACTTCCTTCCTGCTGCTTTTGGGGCATCCTGCAACCTGGCAGAGGAGGTGAAAAGTATCCCCTGTCCTCTCCAGAATTCAGAGGCTGCAATTCTGCCTGATGGCAAGTGGAGGTCAAATAAGAGGCGTTTGTGAAAAAGGCCCAAATCCTGGTCACAATCACCTAGGTGTCAATCTGGAGTGACTGCACTAGTCAGTGGAGTCACTCCGGATTGGCACCTGTGTAAGTGACATCAGAATCTGGCCCACTGTTTTGGGGGATTGCGGGGAGAGAAGGCCGCTGAAGCCAATGGCTGGATTCTGATCTAATTTACACTGCAGTAAATCAGAAGTCACGCCACTGAAGCCAATGGAGTTACACCACGGCAAAACCAGAGAGAGATCTGATGCCAGCCCATTATTTGTTTGGAATATCCCTATGCC
Source organism: Malaclemys terrapin pileata (assembly GCF_027887155.1). Lineage (NCBI taxonomy): Eukaryota > Metazoa > Chordata > Testudines > Emydidae > Malaclemys > Malaclemys terrapin. The sequence continues at coordinate 20,045,100 of NC_071508.1, read as the reverse complement.
AGACATAAGCATACTACCCACCGGGGCTTCGTGCCTACAAGGCACAGACTATAAATGCGATCAGTCTGTATTCGGCTCAGATTGCAAGTGGAGCTACTGCTGCTTCAGAGCCCCTCGACTCAGGCAGCCACCTCTTGCTTGCACCGGGCACTCACCTGTCTTTGATGGTCTTTGTGAAAGGTGCCTGACTCCATTTGACAAACAAGCGCTTGCTGCTGGTGGTGGACGTCCGCTTGATCTCCTGACATAACATCACCGAATGCTCCTTATCCAAGGAACTGCAGTTGTCGGTCGGCAGGCTGGGGCTGGCTATCAGGCCTAGGTTGCCCAAGCTGTCCTTTCTGAGGCACACTGAGATGATACCTACAAAAAGAGGGAGGATCGTGTGAATGTGACAAAAATTTCCCTCCCAGGCAACAGGGTTAACCTGCACTGAGCCATTACAGACCAGTCGTTGCTTGCATTATTAGCCAGGTGTCATCCCACTCTGTTCCAGGTGCTTGTATCAGAACTTGGATACTTAGCAGTGCACTTACCTGGGGATAGCTTAGTGCTCTAGCAACTGCTGAAATCAAATCCTCCGCCCTGTAAATGTAAGCAGTCCCTGAGCCTCTGGAAAATAGCTGAAGGCTTTTTAGATGCTCCCTTCTCTTGCCCATGTACTACCATTCCACCCAACCCCCACCTTCCTGCCTCACATGGAAGCTGTCCTGTACATCATGTTCTTTGCATTCTCCACTCCGCTCGGGGCGTTCATTCTTTCCAAGCTACGCAACAGCTGAACCAACAGGGGCCTGACGCAGGATTCTAGACTAGGGCTTGGCTCGCTTACAAGAAGCCATGCAGGTCTCTTGCTCTTGAGGGGTTTTCCAGCAGCAGGGAACAAAATGAGGGTGGGAAGGGAGGGGGAATCCTTGAAACAAATGTCAGTGTGCACGCAAGGCGTCTGTAATCAGTGAGAGCACGGGAGCTTAGAAGAGCCACGTCTGCAGGAAACTTGCTGCATTGTCATAAGGAGTTTCAGTAAAGCACAGGTAAGGAAGTGCCTATTGCAGTGATTCCATGGCCACACAGGGCTTCGTGGTCATTAGCATGGACAGAACTAAGAAATTTTTGCTCCAAAATAATAGGTCTTCAGCATTAAGTCATATCCATTGCTTGTACCAGCATTAGGGTCTTGTGGTCTCCAAGGGTTCTCCAGGCAGTGGCATCTGAGCAGGTCTAACATTCTGTCCAGGAGAGGCAGATAGAACACGGGCTAGGAGACTGCAGTTCCAGGCCCAGCTCTGCCCTGACTCAATGTCAATCGTAGCCTCTAATTTTGGATACCTCAGTTTTTGGGAAGCCCAATTTGAGACACCTTGGGCTTGATTTTCAGCAATGTTGAGCCCCTCGCTTGCTGGTGAAGTCCCTCTGTGCTTCAGCTTCCCCACATGGCAACGAAGACACTCTTCTAAGGCATAGTGAGCCCTGCCGATGAAAAGTCCTATACAAGTGCCAATATACTATTGTATATCCATCAATGAATACATTATGTATTAAAATAGCTTTGTTTGCCGAAGGATTTCTCACTCATTTCTGCAGCTTTCCCCATTACTCTGAGCCAAATTCATCTCTAATGTAACTCCACTGAAGTCAATCTTCAGAATTCTTATAAGTGGCCAATGGCATTTTTAATGACTGCAAAAAAACCCTATCATTGAAAACTACAGAGGAAGACTGACTACTTAGAAAGCTGGTCTTGAATAGTTTATCAGATTATTTTAGAAACAAGAGCGAGTGTAACAGTACCTTAGCAGCATGACCTATTTTATCACACTTTGCACTGTAACAAATGGACTGTTGAAGTAAAAGGATACCCTGGTGACTTAGAGCCTTCCAAATTCCAAAATGTTTTGGGGGGGGGGGGTTGGTAGGCAGCAGCATGAAATCTATCAGTGGCCGTGGAGTTAGCCACTAATGCCCCAGTTGGAGGACATTGTTCCGATTGCAAACCAAGGAAAATACACAGGCCAGATCTCCAAAAGCACATGTGTGGGTCTGAATGTGTGGCTCACAGTAATTACCTTTCTATGTATCAGCTACGCTGGCATGGGTTTGTCCTTCCAATGCACTGGATTGGTTTTTCCCTAGGAGTTAAAGACCACCAGAAATGGAAGACTGCCTCTGCAACCACTTCATACTGCCATCGGGGGGCACAGAAGAGAGCACTAATTGGATACATACCTGTCTCTTGCTTGATTGATGAGGCCAGACAGTGACACCTATTGGTGAAAGCCTGGAATGCTAACCATTAGGCATCACCCTTAAATATTCAAAACATACCCCAGTATTTTAGTTTTCAGAGTAGCAGCCGTGTTAGTCTGTATCCGCAAAAAGAACAGAAGTACTTGTGGCACCTTAGAGACTAACAAATTTATTAGAGCATAAGCTTTCGTGGACTACAGCCCACTTCTTCGGATGCATATAGAGTGGAATAAATATTGAGGAGATATATATACACACACATACAGAGAGCATGAACAGATGGGAGTTGTCTTACCAACTCTGAGAGGACAATTAAGTAAGAGAGAAAAGAAAAAAACAACAACTTTTGAAGTGATAATCAAGATAGCCCAGTACAGACAGTTTGATAAGAAGTGTGAGAATACTTACAAGGGGAGATAGATTCAGTGTTTGTAATGGCTCAGCCATTCCCAGTATTTTAGTTGTGCAACTTCCATTGACTTTAATAGGCATCACATGGCTGAACCTTTCTGCAATGCAACCTTTTATGTATTTACCCTTCTCTTAGCAAAGTTTTAGCAACAGGGACCCTTGCCTCAGTGCTTCAAATGACAAATGACTCATGGGCATGGCTTGTATATGAAGCAGTTATCACCTTTCAGGGAAAGGTTGAGTGCAGTGGTCCCCTTGCTAAGGACAGCCCTGATTTGACAGTGAGAACTTCTCTGTCAATTCTATGGATCACTCCTGCATTGTGAACTTCCTCACAGCAGTGCCAGCCCAGAGTCCAGCACTGCAGGCATTTTCAGAGCATCGCCCTTTCAGGATTAGACAGGATTCCAGCCATGTGAGCTGCTCACAGCAGTGCCCGGTCATTTCCAACTCCCACAATGGTATCCACAGTCCGAAAGCAGCTCATAATGATGGCTTTAGGAACCTACAAAAGCCACCAACAGCAAAAACCACACCACTTGGCAAAATATAGATCTGGTTTTCCTATCTAGAAATCACTAGGTGGAAACCTCCCCGTTTCATTAGCCTTTGAAGGGAGATGTATTTTTGCAGCTTAGAAACAAGGAAATTCTGTTTTCCGAAGGAAATATGATGGAACAATTATGGAGGCCCCCTTCTTTCCATTTAGAGAACGATTACCGTCAGAAAATGACTGTGAAAATGGCAGTTTCCTACTCCACTGAACTGCCCCCTTGCTCGTCTTCAAAGTCATATCTGCTGACTAAAACAAGCGCTCATGGCCTGAATTACGGAGGTGCCGAGCATCCACTTCAGATGGAGTCATGGGTGCTCAGCATTTCTGAAAATCTGGACCTTCCCTTCCCCCCCTCCCCTCGTGCTAGCATTTCAATACCAGCGCAGTTTAAAGAGAGGGAGCTAGATTTTACTCTGGCTTGTGCATCACCCCCAGAATTGTAAACTAAATTCCAGTTCCCAAGCCTGTATTAGAGATGATCACGCAAGAAACCAGTAAAACATCCAGCTTGCCTCTCAGATTCCCAGTTTGAGTTTGCAGAGCCAGCAGATAAGAAAACAATTTCATCTAATCACTGTGAGACCAACGTAAGACTCCTCAGTGTTAACTCTACAGTCTGTTTTCAGAGTCTAGTTCTTATCAAATATATTGTAGCTATATCTCCAATGCTGTGTGCAACATTCAAAAGCTGCCCAATTCCATAGCATCAGATGGTGCAAATCAGCATAATAATCCCATTGAATCATGCTGGTCTTGCCCTATACGTACTATATAGCAGGAAACTGATAGGTCTTAAATATCTTGTATTAATATGAAGATTAACAGGGACATTTTTCAAAGGTGCAAGGCATCAAAATTTCAATGGAATATGGACACACTTGAAAATCCCAGTTTTAATAAATATATTTTGTTTCATGGTATATAGCACTATGGGACTGGGCTAATTTTGCTTATGTCACATAATTGACGTACTGTATATTCATAAAACAAACAAATAAGACATGGTTTAAGGTGTATTGGTTGCTACTGTACTGCTCTTTTATTCCAACTGTGGCTTTATCATCTGAAAGCAAAGCTTTGTTGCATTAAAGTGCTTTCCATTCCCTTCCTTTCGGTCCCACCAAAAATTCCGTCCCATTCTATACAAAGCAAGCTAGGCCGACTGAGTATATTTACAGAAGCTATCTGCATGCAAGAGGCATCTCTACAATTTGCAGGAGCTGTTTTGCTATGTAGCTTGCTACCTTTTCTCGCGTGTATTTATTTTTAAATTTAAAAGTGTGTTTATTTACTGCCATGCGCAATAGGAATCTGAACAAAAGTGGGCCTGAAAAATAAATCCATAATCCTGTAGCCAGCTCTGAACTAGACAGACAGCACTGAGAGCTGGGGGGTGGAAGGGAGGGAGAACGCTTGTCTCAAGGTCATCTAATCTGCCTGAAATGGGTAAGTGAGCTGCCAAGTCTGTGCAGATGCTCTTTAAAGAACACTAACACGGTGTTGGATTTAAATGATGACATTTGAACAATACTGTGCACTGTGTCATCATTACATAATGGTTCCTAAGCTCTGAGAGGGGCTAACAATAGAGACAGGGGACATCTATATGCACCAACTGGCGACAGAGGTCTCAAGAATATTCCTTTTTGACATTTAACCTTCCCTTCCTCCTTATGGGAAAATAGTTCACCTCTTTCTAATGTGTCCCGCCTTGTCTCTCCCAGCGGTGGCTCGTTCAGTGGGAAGAGACAAAAGCTACCTGTGCTAGATTGGAAAAGGATCACAGCTTTATTGCCACTTACTGCAAAACTCATTGAGATGTCACAGGCAAAAAGGAAAAACAAAACAACACAACAAGGCTGTCTCCGAATCTGCAGGCGTTTGATGCCTTAACTACTCCAGGCAACACTGCACAGTTCCAGGACAAACGCCAGGGTCAGGCTCATTCAGGCCTGCATTCTGGTGAGCTACAGAAAAAGGCTTAGAATGCAGGTGCTTTTCCCTGAAGCAGCTGTGTAATACTGTCACGTAAACCCACCAGGCCAATGTGTAAAATAGGGATAAAGATACTGACCTCCTTTGTAGAGAGTTGTGAGATCGATGGGTGAGAAGCACTAGAAGAGCTACGTATTAATTATTTATTATTATTATTATTAATTATTATTTCACACAAATTGGACAGTGAAACTAGGCTGGGTCAATTTCTAATAAATTCAGGCTCCAATCCTGCATATGCATGGGTAGGTCCCTTCTTCCACCTGGTCCATGCAGATACAGTTGCAGGATCAAGGCCTTAATTACCACACATTACTTCAATTCTGTGGTGTCTGGGTTGCAAACACGGCAGGGAAATGCATTCTTTCCAACACCAAGCATTCCAAAATTAGGGGTCAGCCTCCCCCGCTCCCTCCCCCAAATCAGGAGATTGGTTTAAAAACCAAATAAATAAATAAAAAAAATAAAACCATAAGTTTTGGGTTCTATTTATTTGTCTTCTGTTTTTTGAGCCTTTAGGGTGCACTCAGGAAACGTTTTCCAGCTTTTCTTTGCAAGTATAAGGGACATAAACTTATTCTTTTAAAAAAAAAAAGAAAGTTGAGTTTCTCACCTAATCACAGGATTCCAGGAGTTGGGGCTTTCAGAAAAACACTAAGTTTCATGGGACACGATACCATAGTGAGAATTGGCATCGCTGGAAAAATTAGGGGAGGAAAAAGTAATTTAAAAAATCATGCAATGGTGGGTTAAAATTAGATTTTATAGAACATTTGGACTTACGCCGAACACAGTCTATCCCTTTAAACTGCAAAGTAATGAGAGTCAACTCATAAAGCAGTTCAGACCATGGGGCACTTCGGTGAATGTTGAAATTGCACGGACGGGGTATTATGGTAGATGATGTGCACAGAAAGAGTTTGTTGTTTATTTGGAAGGCAGAGAGGGGTCATTTCTGACCTCAGAAAGCAGCTGATTTGTTTGTTAGAAGATAGCTGGTATTATTTGTCTGGTTATCTAGAGACCCTGACAATGGATCCCAGGAGAGTAGGGACTGGAGAGTGTAGAGACTTGAGTATGTTAAAAGTTTAGTCCATCCCTGCTCCGATTTCTCGTTCCATCAATGTCAAACCTCAGCTGCTGGTCACCGACATCCAGTCAACAAGTGCTGGAGATAAGGGCCAGATCCTCAGTTGGTGGAAATCAATGAGGCTCCATTGACTTCAATAGAGCTATGCTGATTTCCACCAGCAGAGGATCTGTCCTGAGGTTTTCATAGTCTTCTGTGAAGGTCACCAATGGCCCAGTCAGGAAGAGGGCTAAAGGACTGATAGTAGGAAGGGGATAAAGTCTGTGGAGTCTGAGATCTGGGTTCGATTGCTGGCTCTGCTACAGACTCCCTGTGCAACTTCAGGCAAATCGCTATGTCTCTCTGTGCCTCAGTTCCCCATGTGTAAAAGGGAAATGGTACACTCCCCTCCCTCACAGGCAAAGGATGAACTCTGTTATTGATTGGAAGTCACTCAGCAACAATGGTGATAAGGGATAAGCAGGAACGGGTAAACCGTGTGGAAGTTTTCCAAATCTCACTATTATGCTTTGGTTTCACAAAGCGAATTTAAACCATGGTTTTTCAAGGCTAATCTAATTTTTGTTTTAATGATTTTTTTCCAGCTAATGGAAATACTGAGTCTGATTTTCTGAGATGCTGGAAACCGACAGTCTCCATTGACTTCAACTGGTGCTACAATTACTTGAAGATCAGGCATGGGGAAACCCTCACCTGTTGTACAGCCAGCTCTGTGCAAGCCTCTTCTCTTTCCGTCCACCCGTCCCCGAGCAGAGGGGTGAATTAGATCAGGAGAGGGCATGGCCAGAACATATAGTACTCCAGCAATCCCTACGTATAGAAAGACCTTTAGGGGGCTGCAACAAACCAGCATAATCTGGTCTGATCTGTGTCTCTTAGCAAGATCAGTTCACATATCCTGACTCACACTGAAAGGGTTAATAGATGCCAGCATGCAGGAATTTAACGGAGACGATTATTCCAAAGTAGCCTTAAAAAAAATGAACACTTCCTTTATCGGTGAGAGTCTGGCCAGGCTGCAGGGGCCGACAGCCACAAACCACCTCATTGTCCCAGGGGCACTGGGCTAGTTCTACATTACAACCTGCGGCGGAGTCTCATTAACAAAAGGTCAGGTTATTGCCGAGTGAGGGAATGACAGCTTACAGGCCAGCCTCAGTCATTTCCTAATGAGGGATAATTAAATGCTACCTCTATATAAAGAGAAGTCTATTTCAAGGGCTTACATCCACAAAGAAACAAAAGGCATCCTCTCAGCAGGGAAACTGTTGTGTTACAGGCTGTCCCAGCCACCTGGTTGACAGCTCCTCCCCAGAGATAGCTGCATCTCACTGGTTCTCTGTGCTTTGGAATCTTTCAGGACAAAAGTCACTATAGAAATGCAATGTATTATTTTTCCCTGGCCTCCGCTATATCTTGTTGGATAAACAGTCGTACAGAGCACCATTTGGCTTGGAGGTCTCCAGCTTCTACATATATTTCTCTCATTTTCTGCTAACTAGGGGATCAGAACTTGCTATTCTTACTCAGGCAAAACACACAGTACTGGACCCTAGGAAAGGAATGAATGAGCTTCCATTTCGTTTGGCTCACTTTGAAAGTTGTTGAGGCTTCAGCACCCTCAGATAACACAATGAAAGCCGATGGAGAATGTGTGTGTGTGAGAACGGGTCCATGTGTATTAAGTTAAGGGAGATGCGATAAGGCCTATGTAATGTGTACTGAGTTAGAAGAGAAATTATAAGGGACGTGTGCTGTGTGTATGGAGAAATTATCAGCGGGGTGGGTATGGGTGTTGGGTAGGGGCGTGGACTGATTCGGGGCAGCCAGAGCAGGCTCATTTCTCCAGCACACCAAAAAACCCCTTCCCGAGCTACTGGCAATAAAGCAACAGGCATGTGACTCATGCTGCTGACATATAATCAGTGACAATTCAGCTGCTGTGCATGCTTGGCACAGGTGTGCGCTTAGCTTAGTTAGCCGGCAGCAGGCAGATATTTGGGAGCACCATACGAGCTTGTTACAGCAAGAGACAGAAGCTCAGGGATAGTAATAATCCTTCCTCTACAGCAGGCCCAGTGGCATGATGCACCCTCCCCACCCCATTTCCCTCCCCAGGCTCAGAGTCCTCACTGTTGGGCCTCCTGTCAGGAAGCGCCTGCTGGCTGCAGGTACCCAGGCGCCAAGCTCGCCGCAAGCTCATTCATTCATGTTAATCTCCACAGCAGTTCAGAAGCAGGAGAATAATGGTGCAGGGTGCTTGCTCTGCTCGCTTCCTAGCAGGGAAGATCTTACCCCCAGCTGAAGGCCAAGTGACAAGGAGGGTGGAGAACAGAAACCTCAGTCAGGGTCTCAAGAGGGGGAAACAGGGAAGGGTGCCAGTGTATTATTAGGGGAGAGAAATTATCAGGGATGTGTGGCAGCTCAAGGCCAAGACAGTACAACCCTTGGATGGATCACATACTCCCCCCTTAGAACTTCTTATGATGTTAGCAGAGCCCAGTTTGTGCTGGGCTCTCAGCACAGGGGTGACTTTCACCCTGAGGGAATGCAGGCAACTATAAAAGCAGCTACTTAGTAAGGAGAAGTGGCAGGAGGTCTCTGAAACAGACGAGCTCCACAGCCAGCTGTCGCAAGCCTAGGTTTCCATCGCTCTTGTTGCGGCCAAAATAAAACTCTCCAGGAGAAAAACTTGAGGAGGAAACTTGCTAGTCAAATGTCTATTTGCTGCTGTCGCAGAGGCAGCCGTTTGCTCCGCTGGCTGACAGCGATGCCCAGTGAGGAGGACGGTTTCTCCCAGGCTGGTCACTGGCATCTCAGATATGCAGATGGCACTCGAGTGCTAACATGACACCAGGCTCGCGGTGACACTGTCTCGCGTTACCAAAGCAGATTGGCCGCGTCAGGTGGGAAAAGGCTCCGCACATGAAACAGGGATGTCTGGATGCACTCGTCACCAACACGTGCAAATGGGCTTCCCCCTCGTCCCCTTTTCCTTTTTCTGTCTCATGAGCCCTCCCCTCCTCTTGCACCGCCTACTCCTCCACCTCTTCTTGGATGGTAATTCAGCAGCCTCACCCTCCTCCCGGCTAGACGGCTGCCACTTCGCTGACCTTGGCCCAGAATCCTGGCTGTCGCGTGAGCCGAAGCTCACAGCATGACACCTGCCACAAGCGCTTGTTATCCCTCAAGCTGCTCTTCCTGGGCCTGGTCCACCCGTAGCGCGGACTTGTTTTACTAAAGGTGTGAGGCTGCACCTACGTAGCTAAACTGGAGCAACTTTGTGTGAGGACACCCTTATATCAGTTTAAACCTGGCTCACATCCGCCTTGCTTGCACCTCTTAATTCACCTACATCAGCCTACTTTAAACTGGGGTAAAGTCTCCACACAGAAAGGGGAAATCTACATGACAACATTAAGCCGACTTAAGTTACGTTGATGTACAGCCATGGCAGTAATTGAATTGGTTTTACACAACCACACTAAGCTCCTTGTGTCGGCGGTGTGTGTCCTCACCAGGAGCACTTGCACTGATTTCACTGCTAGTGTGGGGCATTGTGGGGCGGTGTCTGAAAGGCAGCAACCGTGAATGAAAGCAACGCAGTGTCTATACTGACACGGCATTGATCTAACTATATTGACTTAAGCGCTACATCTCTTCACTCTTTGCACGAACAGTTAACCTTTGGAGAGCTCCCAATGACTCAGTAGCTCAAACACCCAAGCTCCAAAAGGGGGCACTTGGCCAGAATTCACATTTCTGTTGAGTGAGAAGCACTAACCGCTAGAGAGTCCAACCAAAACCCCTGTTATCTGGAGGAATCCTACCTGGAATTCAGCAAGGACTTTATCACTTACTCCTCTTGTTAAAATTCACTGCTTCGTAGATTCAGAAGGGACCATGATGAGCAACTAGTCTGACTTCCTGCATAAGACAGGCCATGCAGTGATTCCAGCATCTAGCCCAATGCTAGATGGTGGAGCAGGCGCAGTCTTTGTTAGAAAGACGCCCAATCCTGACATCAGAGATGATCTGCTAGTTTTTAGAAGCTAAGATAAAAAGGCTGATCTTAGTAATCCACACAACTTTCTGTACAGTGATCACAAGATTGAAAGAGCGTGTGTATAAGAACCATTCAGTATTGCTAAGAATGTTGAGAAAGTCTACGAAGTGTTGGAGAGTCCAAAGAGCAGACCTCCTTTACAGACACATTCTCAATCTCTCTCTCTCCCCCCTGCCCCCAATTTGCTCATCCTCAATGACTCCATTACAATTGAAGGACAAGAGAAACAGCCTTTTTGAAGATGTAAGATGTTAAGATGGCATTTAATTTTTTCCCCATGTAATGCACTACTTGCTTCCCATGGGGGCTAAGAGTCAAAATACAACAAGAAAGGATGTTCTTGCATTATTTTCAGCCCCACTGGAAACAGCAAGTACCAGGGAACTCAATAGATGGAACCTGATGTGAGTTTCTCAGCTCAGTTTTGCAAACCCAGAAAGCTTAAAATAAAGGCGAAGAAAATCAGTTACGTTTGCGGGTCCTGGAGTCATACAGCCAAATCCTGACATCTTTACTCAGGCAAAACACTGAAACGAATGGGAGTTTGCATGAGTAAAAGTGGAGTAAAGGCGTTCAGGGCTTGGACCATATTTTGGAAGTATGTTGACTGGCCCAGAATCTCCTCTTATACCGGGATAAATGAGGAATGACTTCATGGAAGCCAATGGCATTAAACCCAACAAGCCAGAAGAGAATCAGGCCCTTTGTCTCATTAAGGGAAGGAAAGGATCAATGAAATTATGGGTAGCTAACATCTTCTCTTCTGATCATGGCTACCATTAGTAAACTCTCCCTCCCCTGCCCCTGCAGTTCTCTCCTGGATCATCCAGCTCCTCCTTACCTTTGTACTGAGGCGTGAACTGCTTAATGGCTGTGGGGAGCGACTCGTAGAACCACTGCTCCTGGGAGATGAGGGGTTTGCAGACGGTGTGCTCATCATATTTCATCATGCTCATGTGGCCCCCAACCTGATGGATGAATGGTTCCAAAAGGACTGCTTTCCTGGGGTCCCCCGTGTCCAGCTTATTCTGCACCACCATGCTGTCCGGAGACCCGTGGTCCAACTCGTACTTGGGCCGAGGCAAAACACACTCCTTGATGGAAGTGCCCTCTTTTTTTTAGTAGCAGTGAACCGGGGTGTGTTGCAGGGAAGCAACCAGAAGATGGGCTTGGGTTTGTCAGCCCCAGGGGGAGCCTAGATCTTTGTTGCTTTACCACGTATAGGTCTTCTGGCTTCTCAACGCACCATAGAGAACGTCTCTGCCAACTGAAGGATAAATACAGAATGTGAGAAAACAGGGGCAAATCACTTCCAAACACCTTCCTGCTTTTCAGTGGAACTCTCCCAAGGCTAAGGCTGCCTCCAATGGCTCCCCCTATGCTCCTGCATCACTGTCCAGCCCAAGAGAAGCCCCCCATACAAGCAGGGAGAGTTATACATTGAAGGCACGTGCAAATCCCACCCTTGTAAGGTGAGCTCTATACATGCACATGGCTGGGGTCCAGGGCTTGAGCTGCAGACCCAATTTAAATCTGGTGAGGGGGCAAAAAAAAGTAGGGAAAGGCAATTGAAAAGAGCTATCGGGTTAATGCGGCTCCCTCTGAGATTAGCTAGATCAGGGCATTCCTTCTGCCAGCTAACACCAAGCTATGAACGTGACTCTCCTTTCCTCTCCTAAATGTAAGCCAAGGTTAGGATAATAATCCCGATCTGCTAAAACCATGTTGTTGATGAAGTTCTCAACCTTTTCTCAAGTTGTCCCAAGGTTAGGACATTCCCTGCCAGTAGGGCTATTTATAAAGACCTCTGTACTCTAGAAACCCCTGTGAAGGACATTCTCACACAAAGATGCCAGCAAAACCTACCTCCTACCCCCTACCCTCCCTCAGGAAGCTTCTCCACCTCCTACCCTTAGAGAAACCTCACACCAGGACATTCCTTGTCAGTTAACACTAGGACATTAGTAAAGGTTTCCCTCCTCCTTCCTAAAGGAGGCTGGGGTCAGGATATTCTAGGTCAGGATGGAACAGTAGTGCCATTAACACTGACCACAATCTATAGCTAAGATGAGAAACAGCTCCCACCCTGAATCCCCCCACCTCTCTAAGACATACTCCATTCTGGGGTAAAACATAAGGAAACCCACAACTAGTACATGCATTACACCAAAAGGCTCGATCCTGATCCCATAGGAGCTTTCCATGGACTTCCATAGAAACGGGACTTGGCCTTGGGCCTAGAATAATCAACTAGAAAAAAAACACACAGCCCTGTATTTGTCCTGGTGGCCCTCCTACCCAATTTCTATTAACCCAAATTGTCCATTGACTTCATTTGGAGCAAGACTGGACTCAATTATTGGGGATAATAATAATGGGCCCAATTCACTCTGCCCCAGGGCAGCTGAACATGAGGACAGGACTTCTGTTGCCAGAAGTGCTCCACCTGCAAAGGTTTGTTTCCCCCAAGGCATGGAGAGCTCCCTGCCGCAGAATGTCCCTCTGCTGAAGGGCTGGCATTGGAGTTGCACTGAAGATGAAATTGGACCTACAAAACCAATCTACCTGAAGGAACAGTTACCTCACAATTCCCCAGCCCCCATTCCGATGGCCAATGCTGGAAAACACAGAGGGAGGTTTGTTCTTTTGCATGCAGGATTGGTGAGTGAAATGGGACACCGGGAATGTAAACAAGTGCATGGGAGAGACATTCCGGGATGGTGATCTGGCCTTCCAGTAACGTGCCAGCACTTGACCATTCCCGTCAAAAGAGGGCACTGAAAGGGACTGGATAAATTCCTTTCTGTTGCCCTTCCTTTCCTCTCAGCCAAAGACACAGGTTTTGAGGCCTTGCCCCATGTTGTGTAACACCGAAGTATACAAGAAATGTCACTGATGAATTCAAGACATAAGATACTATTCAGTGTGAATAGCAGTGTCTACCTATCTTAGGTACTCATACGGTCCTCTTTACCCCAGCATCCGAGCACATTGCTATCTTCGATGTACACATATCCCTGTGAGGGAGGGAAGAGCTGTTCTGTCCAGCTTGCAGATGGGGAATGGAGGCGCAGAGAGATTAAATGATGTGTCCAAGGTCATGCAGGAAGCCTGTGGAGGAGCCAGATATTGAAGATGGTTGCCCAGGCTAATGCTCTAACCACTGGGCCATTCTCCCTCTTTGCAATGTGGCATCAAATTGAAAATAAATATCATATGCTCTGATTTGCTTTTAGCGGCAGCGGACTCCCAATCTAACAAAGTTCTCTGGCTTGAAAACACCGGGAGAGTCAAAGCTCAAGTGCTTAAATACTTTCCTCCTGTTCTCCCGTTGATAATGAAATCCCTGAATAAATGAGCACTTCAGCTTGGGTGCCTGGTTTTTGCATGGAGGACTTGTTCAAGTTAGATGAACTGGACTGGGGGGACTTATACTCATCCCCATGGAGAAATGAGACGGAACAGTTTAAGAATAAGTCCTCTATGGGGGAAATTTCTTCCCCTTCACTCTGCCCAAATTGAGGTGTTTAAACTCAAACATTTCCCAGGATTTCTTCCCCCTGCCAATTTTATCATCACCCTATGCCATGGAATGGGATTTTTGCCATACAGTTGCACAGATATAGTTTATACTAGCATTTACTTCCTGAAGGCACAATGCTGAGCCATATGAGAGTTATATGAGAGTTTTTCAAGCTAGGATGAATGTGTGTCTTTAGAGCCACTCCAGAACAAACAAAAGTATTTAATGTTTCTGAGTTGCATCAACTTTTACAGATTATTTTGCTCTTTAAAGTGTTTTTTGTTTGTTTGTTAACAGATTTATCATCAATCACCTTTCAAGCCAGAGAACAAAGCATGATTTCAATCCAGCATGTATTGCTTTGGAGATATTCCAAGGCTGGAACATAACTGACACAATGCGCTTACTGTCCTAGCAACCTTCACATCCCAATGTGTGTCAGGAAAAAAACCAACTTCACGAGGCTGTTATTGTTTACACTTCAGCACAACTCTGAACAAGAGCTGCACTAAGTGAAAGGGGCTGTTTTGATTTGCTGGCATCCTGAAGCAGCTCATCCTGACCATATAAATGTTACCATGAGCCCTCAACGAGTCACCAGTAGCGTGTCTCTGCTTGTCTCAAACAAGGCAGCCTTGAAATTAATCCCCTCTGGTGCTTAAATTGTCACAAGTGATGAAAGATATTTAGGCCACACACAAAAATTGAGGGTTACAAATCAATTTTAATCCTCCCAATTTTCTCAGGGATTTATTTTTCCTCCAAAGAAGGTGAGATGCAATCCATGTAGCAAAAAGTGACTTTATGGGTAGAAATAAGAGAGAGTCCAAAAATAAGGAGTGAGGCATGCTTTTTAGAACTTCCCCCCTCCTCCCCTTTTTTGGACAAAATCTCAAAATGTTTGAAATTTTTGCTTGTCTGAAAAAAGAAACACGTTTCATGAATTTTCCTCCCAATTTTTTTGTCAAAATCCCCGAACATTTTCTCAAAATTTTTCTTCAAAATGTTTACAAACTCCAAGTCAACTCTTATGAAAACACAGGAGTACGTTTGTGTGTGTTTTGGTGATTTGCATTTCCCACATGTAATAACTAGAAGGGGGAAAACTCTCCACCATTTAAAAAACACCAATGATCCTAGGTGTGTCGGAAGGCAGGTCCTATAGTCAATGTCCACTTTAGAAGACAACAGTTGGACAGTATTGCCCAAGGCATAGAAAAGTTATAAACGAACAGACTCTAGCCAGCAGAGGGCTATGGTGCACACAGGCTTAGCTATTATGTTCCAGCAATTCAAGCAGGCCAGCTTTTAAAAGCGAAGGCAGTTTATATTATTTATTTGTGATCCTACAATACACATGCTCAATAAATATATTATGGAGGCCAAATCATAAGGTCCTTACTCAGTTTCTACTAGGTTCTTCCCAAGGCAAAATCTCACTGATCAGATTCTACAGTGATGGGGCAAAATAAAGATAGACATACAGACCGAATCTGGCCTTGTACAATAGAACCTCAGAGTTACAAACACCAGAGAGATGAACTGACCAGTCAACCACACAACTCATTTGGAACTGGAAGTATGCAATCAGCATGGGAACAGTTTGCCCTAAATGCTGTCCATGTAGTGTCCCTGCTCTGTGGATCAACAGAGGCCTCCAGAGCCAACCTTGTTTCACCATCCCTAAATTCCCCCTTTTCAAACGTTATTAGAATCATTAAATCTCCCTTCTCTTTTGCACAGATGGGTTTCTCATTCTAGCCCCAGACTTATTTACAAATCTGCCTCCCGGCTTCTTCGGCGGGAGGCTGCTTTCGGGCTGGATTCAACATTCATCAGAGTCAGAACAAGCCTCTTCCTGGACTTCAGATCAGGCCTTTGGTGTATTTCCATTTTCATGCACAGGCAAGCAGGTGGCACATTAACGCTCAAGGGATTTTTAAATCCACTTTTCCTGCTCTTCCCTTGACCACGGCCGAACGGGGAAAGAATAGCTGCATATGGGGGCAGAGTGCCAAGAATGAACAGCTCTGTTCTCTGCAAGGAGCTCTAACCATCCTCCCAGAAATCCTTAGGTACAGAAGCCCTGAGCCCTTTTATCTTGCATCTCCCTTCCTGAAAGAATCTGATGTTCATCAAGTTTATGGCTGGTGCCAACGTCCCTCATGAACATGATGCAAAGATGCACCGAAGGATGTAGTCAGCTGCTTTGTACAGCAGCAGGACATAGGGAGGACGGGTAGAAATTGCAGTAGCCTGGATGGATAGGCAGCTAAAAACCGTATTTCCTCTGCCTGCCATTGCTGGTGCGTTTGGGAGAAAGTGCAAAGTAACAGTCACTGTCAGGTAGCTGGGTAAATGTTCTGTATGCCTTGGCAATACTCCCCAGCCGGTGCAGTGCCGTGACGGCGAGATACATTTGGGCATATGACAGCGCCCTGGTGGCTGTGATTACAAATGCTCTGTCCTTGCATCATCCTTTGCTAAGGTGCCTGAAACTTCACGGAGACACCCGTGTCTTTGTACCCTTTCGTTCCGGTTTAGCTCCAGGTGGCTCCTCTACGGCACACTGCGCTCGCCGTTCTGGGCCGACGCTAACATAGCCAAAGGAAGGCTGCTGCTCTAGCAGGGCCCGTTCTGCTAAGCCTACCTAACCCCTCGGCAGTGAAACTCGTGGCCTGGGGTGAACCCGAATGGGACACGCTCCTGTTCTCGGATGGGAAGGCTTTGCCTCCTGCTATCGCTCTCCTTTCCCAAGTGCCCTAGTTACACGTAGCCCAGGACAGGCTGGGATTTTGCTGACAGCGGTGTAAATCCAGAGTTAGCTCATCGGCATCGCTGCCGTTACTCTGGATTTAGACCACCGTGACTGCCAGAGGAATCTGCTCCACTGTAGCCAGGAAAAGACTTTTGAGTCAAAGGCACAGACTGTCCCTTCATCTCCCCAGACTCCCCAGGGAGCACTTTAAAGCAGAGCTCCCCAAAGCCTGTCTCATTTAGCAGCTCAGCGACCGCATCCTAGAGCAAATGTACAAATCGATCCACAACATGACGGCAAAGCGGGGGCCCTGATGTACAACATTCTGAGCAAGAGCTAGATTTCAGACACCCCAGCATTTGGGGGGAGAGGGGGGTAGAGCGGGCCCATTTCTAGAGAATAATTAGCTTTGTTACAGACAGTGTTCATCAGAAATGGACCCAAACTAGTATCTTGCAGTTGGTGCATATCAGCAGAGTTCCACTGACTTTAATGTCCCTACACCAATCTACACCAGCTGGGGCTCTTGCCCTCAGAATAATTATCCACCCCCCTCCCTCCACCATCATCGCTGAGGTCTGATTAAATTGGGATCTGGATTGGAACAGACCCTGGTATTGAAAAACTAATCCCCAACCAGCAAAATCTGTGAGATTCCCACATAGCCCCAGCTCTGTCAATCCCTGGGGTTTAGTCAACATAACCATCAAATCCACACTGCCAATCAGTGTTGTCTGGTCATGGGCATTTCTGCTCTCCTGTCTGTCTATATCGACTGGTTGTCTCTTGTCTTTGTCTTACATTTAAATTGCAAGCTCTTTGGGGCTAGGACTGTCTGTCTGTTCTGTGTATGTCCAAAGGGGTTGTGTCCGATAACACAAATACATAAGGAAGAATATATAAGAATTATGCCAGTCAGCCACAAGATTTCCAAAGAGTCCAGAAAGGCAATTGAGAAAGGAAAGAAATTAACCTCATCTTTCCACAGCCTAATGTGCCCTTTTCGAATTTTCATTTCAGCCAGTTACCCCGCATTTTTCGTACGTTCCCTTTGCCACTTGCCGATCCACACTACCAAGGCAGGCCAAGCTCAAAGAGCTATTAATCATCTCCCTGCCCCGTTTGCAAAATCAAATAAGCAGTTATTAAAGGAGGCGTGTAGAGAGCGCACGACACCACCCCACAACAAAAATACTCACCCATCAGCACCTGCCTGGCTGGTAGGGCATTTACCCCAGCAGTGAGATTTTGTATGAGTATCCCAGTTTGTCAGGGTGCTGGTCAGCCTGGTTGGCTCCCTTCGATGCAGCCTAGGTTCGAAAGCCCAGCCTCAGTACATGGATTTGGGGAGGGCAGGGAAGTGAGCTGCCAGCCAGGGGGAGTCACCTGACTTTATTGGAAATTCCTTCCAGGCATGGGTTATGTACAGCTGACAGCTGAGGCAAGTGGGCGGCGTGGTGGGGTGGAGGGGTGGTTTACAGGGAGAAAGGAGAAAGAAAACACAAACGCACCCAGTATTAAGGGAAACAAAATGATGCCTTGGATAGGATTAAGTTGCAAAGATAAAGAGGAGCTGCATGTGACATCCTAGAGGGAGCAGTGTGTTCCTTTTCTTGGCTAGTTGTAAGAGCTCCTTGCTTGGTTTTGCAATCAGAACTCCAGGAAAACAACTCTGCTTCCGGCTAATTTATTTTCGGCATCATCTTTCGTAAAAGCTTCACTGAGCTATTGTTTTTCGCCTCTCGCCTGCTTTCCTTTTAAAAGGCTCTCTGCTCCACCTGCGATAGCTTTGGCCTTTGCAAAGCTGGTTGCTATCAGTAGGGGGATATGGTCCCCATTTGCTCACCTTTGGCGGGCTGTGAAACTCAGCAGGTGTTTGGGGACAGATATTAGCTAGCCAGCTACACAGACAGCCAGGTGTTTCTAAAAACATTCTTCTGATCTGTTTATCCCACGAGCCTGGACAGATGGGTGTGTGTGTGCTAGTGCTTTTGTGCTGGAGTGAGACAGGCTGGGTGACACAATGGGCTTTCAACTTCAGACACCTGTGGTTTGCTAATATCAACTCCACGAAAGCAACAGCACTAGAAAGCAGAATGGCAGAGGTGCTGCAAGCCAGCCCCAGTTAGCCCTCACACAGCACTTTTCATCTATAGATCTCAAAGCACTTTGCAAAGAAAGACTGTTTACAGAGGGGAAAACAGACCCAAAGAGGGGAAAGAGACTCACCCAAGGCCACTCAGCAGCAGAACCAAAAAAAGAACCCAGGTCTCCTTACTCCCTGTCCAGTGCCCTACCCACTAGACCAGTGGCTCTCAATCTTTTCAGACTCGTGAACCCCTTTCAGGAGTATGGTTTGCCTTGTGTACCCCAAGTTTCACCTCATTTATACTACTTGCTTACAAAATCAGACATAAAAATACACAAGTGTCACAGCACCCTAGTACTGAAAAACCGCTACTTTCTCATGTTTACCATATAATTATACAATAAAACAATTGGGAAATAAATATTGTACTTACATTTCAATCTATAGTATATAGAGCAGTATAAGCAAGTCACTATCTGTATGAAATTTTAGTCTGTACTGACTTCACTAGTGCTTTTTATGCAGGCTGTAGTAAAACTAGTTGAGGTACCTCCTGGAAGACCTCTGTGTAGCCCCAGGGGTACGCGTACCCCTGGTTGAGAACAACTGACCTAGACCACATGGCTGAAAGGTTAGCAGGGCCGGCATAACCACTAGGTGAACTAGGCAGCCGCCTAGGGTGCCAAGATTTCGGGGGGGGGCACCAAAAAGTGGTGCCCCCCAATTTTTTTTTACACTATTGCTGGAAAACGAATGAATAAAGAAAAGAGAAACGTCGTTCAACTTGCATTTTAACTTGTCATTCTTCTCTCGTACATTACAGCTGTAGCCTACGCCAGCTCTGCGTTGCGGGCACAAGCGTACTGCTTCACTATGGTACAAAGTGGCAATGACGTCATTTTTCTCGTTGCGCGCGGCCATTACCTGTTCTGACAGGCTGTTTATAATGCTACGTTTACTAGTTTTCGGAGGTTGTCGACTGAGGCTAACTATTTTTGTTGAGTTATTTCAGATCTAAGACTCTGGCAATTGCTGCTGCATCATTTTGCTAATACTTTGTGTCAATTGTGTGTGCGTGTTAAGTATTTGAGTGGATATGTTTATTATGTGCGAATATGCGTGTGTTCGTTGTTGAAATTTGTCATATTGATATTGTCAGTTGTTGTTGTATGACGGCGTATCCGCCATTCTAATTTTATACATTTTATTAATAACAATAATTGGCTATTCTAAAGGTAGAATAAAATGTAATAGATTTTGATATGAAAGAATGAAGGAAGGAAGTATACGGGACTAAAAATGTATTTATTTTCATTAAATATAATGAAATTTATAAATTTTCAAGTCGAACGTGTATTAATTCTAATGAACAATGCCACATTATGCAGTATTCATTTTTGAAAGTTTATAATAAGCGATGCTCTGGGGGGAGAGGAGGGGGGGGGGCGCAAGGTGGAAGTTTCGCCTAGGGTGCAAAATATCCTTGCACCGGCCCTGAAGGTTAGTGGTACCGCTGCCTAGAGAAAACTGACACAGGGCATCTTCTTTGCAAAATGAAGGTGTGATCATAGCACAGGAAGGCATGCAGTAACAACAATAGCTTAGATGTGGCAGAAAGGGCTAGGAACCCAAATACAAACTGGCTGGGGACCCTGGGTATATATTCAAGTTGCTAGTCCATGCCGCCATGTCTTCACTATTATTGTTACCGATGCTAATTCGATCAAAGCTAACATGGGTATGCCTACCCCTGCTCTGCAGCGAAGACATACCCACAGAATCTCCCTGTAATGTGCCTGACTCAAGAGCGAGAGATGGAAAAGACCTGTTAGTTCATTCAGCTCCCTGCCAACGTGGGATTGTTTCTTACAGTTTATGTGAGGACAACATATTAGTTCCCTACTTTCCTTTCGCTGACAACTAAAAATGGAGATAGATGGCTGTATCTCAGACTGGAAATAAAGCCTACATTTTTAATAGTGAGAGTAATTAACCACTGAAACAATTTCCCAAGGGTTGTGGTGGATTCTCCATCACTGACAATTTTTAAATCAAGACGGGATGTTTTTCTAACAGATCCGCTCTAGGAATTATTCAGGGGAAGTTCCCTGGCCTGTGTTGTACAGAAGGCCAGACTAGATGATGACAATGGTCCCTTCTGGCCATAAAAGCTACCTATGTACCTGTGTCTCACCTAGTGCTGGGGATGGGGGGCTGTAACCAGAACAAAGAGACATTTGTTTTTGATGCCACATGTAGTCGGCACATGTAAGGTTCTGATCAGGTGAGATGGGGTGGAGGTGGGGGGAGGGGGAGGGCGGGCAAAGCAAACGCTGCTGCTGGATTTGAAGGGAGGCTGGACAAGGCTCTGACCCTGAATAACATTTGCACTCAAGTTCTGTGTGAGAGCGCGGATCACCTGCAGGGGTGAGGAATGCTACCCTGCCCTCTGCAAGGCACGGTGCGCTCCTCTATTATTACTCATCTGTATTATTAGCAGCAGCTGGAAGTTGAGATCGGGGCATGCTAAGCACTGTATGGATGCATGGTAAGAGACAACCTGCTGCCCCGGAGAGCTTGCAATCTAAAGGGACAAGACAGTCCCAGGTAGTTTTGTTATCCTCATTTTATAGGTGGGGAAGCCAGACGGAGGGTCTGTCTAGCCAGCACACCTGAATTAGCTTTGGCTGACCAGCTCACTCAAACAGCAGTTTAGCCGCAATGTCACGGGTCCCAGGTGGGACTGTACTCAGGATAGCCTGTGCCACAACAGCTGTACTGCTCTTTTCAGTGAGGTAGCTCAAAGTTGGCCTGCACATGCTGCAGTCATCCCTCCTGATTGCAGTGGGGACATATCCTACGTGACTTGACCACGGCCATACAGCCAGTCAGTGGCAGCGCCAGGAACTGATGAGTCCTAGCCTAATACCTTAGCCACAAACCCACCTTTCCAGAGCTCTGCAGCCACCATCCAATTCTTCCTCCCTGCATATGATAATCACATACCAGCCACAGAGCTGGCAAGATAATTCTGATGGGCAATGATGTATATTATTGAGTGACTGCATGTCTCGCCATCCCCAAAGCCTGTGTAATCCTTTACTAGATAAAATTTGCTGGATACCTCACAGTGAAAGATACCTCTTTTTTTTTTATTAGGGGCCAGATTCTAATCTCAATGGCGCTGGCGTAAATCTGGAACCTTTTAACTGAAGTCAAGAGTTGCTCCAGATTTTACACCAGTAAATCTGCTAACAAGCCAGGAGTAGATTGTGCAGCCCTTGCTCACACTGGCAAGTGCCTACCCACAGGACTAGTCCATGGAAAAGAGCTGCCTTTAGCATTTTGCTCCCAACCTGCCTCTAGAAATGAATCTTATGAGAGAGGAAGGCTGGCTTCATGGTTAGGGTGCTGGCTTCAGACTCAGGACACCAGGGTCCAATTTGCATAATCTTGGGTAAAATCACTTGATTTCTCTGGGCCTTTGATCGCTCCATCTGTTCCTTCCTTTGTCTGTGTTTTCTACTTTGATTATAAATTCCTTGGGACAGGGACTGTCTCTTACTAATGTGTCTGTACAGCAACAAGCACACTGGGGCCCCAATCTCAATTGGTGGCTTAGTTTAGGCATGACTGTAATATAACTAACACCACAATAATCCCTGTGATCACAAAGGACACTTGTCTGCTTTCATCTCCACCCTGACTCCCCTGGGGAGCCTGGGATCTGATTCATCAAACAATAACTCAGTGGATATTAGTAAATCACTGCACACAATTAAGGCCATTACAGTGGCAGTGGATAAGGAGTTGAAAAGCTTTGGATGAAAACAGCAGGGGTTTGAGAGGAAGATCTTGATGTTGAGATAACAATCTATTGATATAATAATTCCCTCTTACTGGCAGGGAAAATCAGGACCATAAAGCACTGAAAAATTGAATTGATGCTCTGGGGCCGCGGCTGAGATTAAGAATCTGACAGAAGGTTACGAATCTGGAAGATGAAACAAAGGACCTGATTCTCATCTGACTTAGGTCTGCTCACCGCACAGTTTTTGTACTTGTATAACAATTATTTACTGATATGGTACAACCACTAGAGTGGATGCAGTTATATCAGTCTAACTTATTTCCCTTCCCGAACAGGAATAGCTATCCTGGTAAAAGCATTTATATTGGTATAACTGCACCTACATTAGAAGGGTTGTACCACATTCACGCCACTGGTACAATTAAAGCCCCTTTTAGTATTCACACAGCCCACTGTGTTACTTCAGTTTTACACCAGTGTAACTCACGCAAAGCAAAGGCAGCTGTGAGTCAGTCCCCTCCGTTCCGAAAAGAGATGGCTTGCAGGTGAGAAAGAAAGGTCAGCTATAAAAAAAAAAAAAACCACTGAAAAATGTAGAACGATTAAACTACCTTTTCAAGTAGGATGCCTTGTTCATTCGACGGGAAAATTGATCAAATCCTGCCCCTTGTCTTTCTCTCTGCATAGCCCGAGGAACCCCCCTCACCAAAATGTCATTTCTGCTCTCTTTCTTTAGTCCTAACGTCTAGCCTATACATTTTTTTAAAAACATTTATCTTATGTGGTTTTGGAGACCTGGCTTTGAATAACTTTTCCTCGGGCTAGAGAGGTGCAGTTCCACAGCTGGTTGAAGTGGTTCTGAGGAGCCAGGCCAGCAGAGTGAAGAAGGGATGTTCAAGGCGAGGGGTTGGATGCTGATCTCAGTTATGCCCATTTAAATCTGGAGTAACTCCACTGATGTCAGTGGAATTACGTCTGGATTTACGGCACGGATCAGAAATAGGAACCTGCCCTCTCTGATCTGTGTATGGGATTTCTAAGACGCTTATCACCTTCTTATCTAGGCGCTGGGATCTGATTCTCAGCTATTGTCTGGCCCTTTTATGGTGCTCTGGCCTGAAAGGGGGCAGACAATTCCCCCTTAGAATAGCCACCCCACCCCCCCACAACTGAAAGGCTCTGCACTGGCCCTCCTCCCAGCCCCCTGCATCAGGGTGGGGCCAGAATGCACTGCCTATTACGGTTCTCTGCATCCCAGAGCCCAGAGGGAGCTATGGAAAGCAGACTGTAGGAGCAGCCCAGGGTTTGCTCTAACTTACATTGGGGTGGCAGGCAGGCCCTTGAATGGCCTCCTAATACAAGGAATGCAGAGGAGGCTTAAAGTATCCCCACCTTCCCATGTCTGCCTGCACCTTGTGCTGTGATTTACAATTGTGCAGTGTGGGGGTAACAGTCCCCCATGAGAATGACAATGTTTCACACCCACTTTGCACAGATGCATGCGGAGAATGACACAAGGGGCAGGCCAAGGGAAGAGCCAGGTCCCCCACCCAGCTCTGTACTTTCCTAAGTGATACAATCGCTTTTTATAACTCGCTGACCAGAATAGATGGTGTTTTCCACAGGGAGCCTACCAGGGAATTACATTTGATCCCCCCTCCTCTGCTCCCACATTCTCTGCGGCTTTCGACGGCTGGGTACAGAATCCAGGGAGAGACTCCAAGTCTCGGGCAAAGTTTTCCAGCATTTCTTACCCCCAGAGCTGGCCCTAGGTTTTGCAGGGATCCCGGACCTTGAGGCACCTTCACTTACAGCCCAGGGCCCAAATCATGCAAGAGTTCTCTGCAGGGCTCCTGCCCCTGTTATGCAGGCCAGGCAGGCATGCATCTGGGACCCTACCGACCAAGCCTGACCTCACCTCACCTCTCTGCCTGCTGCCCTCTATCACCAAGGAACATCCCTCCCACTCCTGACCCCCCTTGTTGATAAGATTTATACAGGATCCCCACAGACACCCTGGCTGGGCCGCTTAGCTAAGAAGCGCTAATCCCGGGGCTGCCGGCAATCCTGCAGTGATATAACTGAAGCTGCTGGTGCGCAAGGAAGGAAATAAACAATAGGGAGCTGCGCCGGCAGCTATTGCATTAGACTGGTGAAGGGGAGGGGACAGGGGAATGAGCATTTGCCAAAGGGAAGAATTCCATAGGAAGTGGGGTTATCATCAGACTTCTAAGTAGGAGTTATAAAGACCTTCTTTCATGCTGACTCCTACGCTTAACGGCCTATGTGCCCTAGGCCTGACTCCCAGCTGAACTGCACCCGGGGTGGTCATTTACACCTGGCCAAGGGGATGCAAAACACTAGTGCTGTACAGGGCTGGGCAAGGCACGAGCTAGGGAGAACCAGGCCCCTCGAGAACCCTTTGGATTAGTGCTTGGAAGCTGGGTCTAGAAGCCGGGCTGTGAGGGCCACGTTCACAGCTGCCCTGCAGCCCCTTTGTCACTCCGAGGCTGCTGCAAAAAGAAACCAAGCCCCCCACACCAAGGAATATTCCCAGCGCACTGGACCCTATGCCGGGCACAGAGTCATCTCTGCGTCCCCTGCACAGGATCCACATGTAAGGTTGTCAACCCTCCCAGTTTGGCCGGGAGTCTCTCGGAATCGGGCTCTAGCTCCCGGAGTCTACTGAAGCCAAACCGGGAGACTTAATAGCAACTTCACGCTCCTCTGATCCCTCAGGCTGCCGGGGCTGAATCCCCCTCCCCCAACCCAAGTTAGAGCAGCAGGAGGGCTGCTCTCGCCCGCACCGGGCTGCCTATAACCCCCCAGGGACTGGTCCGGTAGGAGGGAATAGCAGGTATGCGCAATGCTCTGGCCACACGCCATTCCTCCAGGAGCACACCCTCAGGGTTCAATCTACACAGCGGCAGGTAGGTGTTCAGGCAGACACACACACACTAGTTCTGCGCATACTGGCACCTAAGAATAGCAGAGCGGCAGCTGGGGCTAGGTGCTGAGTACTTATGGAAGGAGCTGTACTGTACTCAGGCAGTGGCCTGAGCCGCTGCCCATGCCATGTTGCCGCAGTGCGATTTTTAGACCCTATATGGCCTCTGCCACGAGCAGGGGATGATGCAGAGCCATTCCGCCAGCCAGGGACGCCCCCTCCAACCAAGGGCTGGACCCACATTGCAGTGACAAGCAGAGCTGGACGAGAAATTTCCAATGAAATGATTTTTTTGGGTCAGAAAATGCCGGGCACTGAAACCGAAACGTCCACTTAGGGTGTTTTCAAAACAAAGTTGCATTTTTCGGTCTGAAGCCAAGTTTCAATGTGAAATTGTAGCTCGCTTGCAGAATGTAAAAGGTCAAAAGAATGCGAAGGGGTCAAAATCTGAACACACCGTTGCCAAGTTATTGAAGCGAGCCGTTCCGATTAACTTGATCCAAATGCTTTCCTTCCGATGACCAGTTCGTGGGGAGCTGAGATTTGGGCTTTTGGGCCTGATTTGGGATGGAGAAAATTTTTTCATCTTGAAAATTCTCTCGAGATGGGAAAACTGGTTCCTGCTCAGCTCTAGTGACAAATCAGCCCTTGTATGCAGAAGGGTCTGATTTACAAGGGAGGATTAATGTGCTTCTATATCATGTTTTGCTTTGTCCTTTCCCTCCCCAATTAAAAAGCTTCCTGTTAAGGGGGAGGTGGTTTCAGGACTGCATTGGCCAGGTGTATCTCTCGGGGTGGGGAGGGGGAGGTAATGCACCTTGATTGCAATGCAATCATCTCTGACTGCAGCTTCTAGCGCAGCAATGAGAAAAGGGACTGACAGAGGTTACGTCAATATTGTGCTTGGATTAAAGAAACTAGGAGATGGATCCATCTCTTGTCTAAATTCATTGAAGCCAATAGGGAAAAACCGGGCCCAGGGAAAGAAAAATCACAGACGTGTCCTTGGAATTAATCTCTCTCCACTCACTTTACTAAGTTTGTTCTACAACAAATCCTGGTCCTCTCTGGGAACTGGGGGAGCAAGAATGTAGGAATTTAATTTATCTGGACCCCTCCCCTCCCCTGCTCCCTGCGCAAGAGATGGGGTAAGGAGAGGCTTGTTCTCCCTGGCCCGAGTCCCTGATTGCTCCCAGGTGCAGCTCTAGCTGATGCAGGGGACAGAGGAAGGTTATTTAGGGCAGGTGACAGCCATGTAAGCGACAAGAGTTGCAGCTGGTCACACATGGAGACATGCTCTGTCCTGTACTAGGTTGTCAGACAAGGGCTCTGCAGAAAACGCACTGGGGGGATACAGCTTACTGGGGACGAGTATGTGACAGTGGCCAAGAACACACAGGAGGGGTAAAGATACAGAGATTCCATGTGCGGCCAGAGAATGTGCCTTTAAAATACAAGTGGGGGAATGCCCATAATGTACTAGAAGGCTTTGCTAGAGCCGTCATTAATGGGATTCAGCATTAAACAAACCAGCCATTCCTTAAACAGATGGGAAACCGACAGCACAATCGGGATGCTATTCTGAAAGCTGAAGGCCTCTCTTGTTCTACTGGAGACT
The DNA here is from genome assembly GCF_027887155.1 of Malaclemys terrapin pileata. Lineage (NCBI taxonomy): Eukaryota > Metazoa > Chordata > Testudines > Emydidae > Malaclemys > Malaclemys terrapin. Next base: position 20,017,989 of record NC_071508.1, on the reverse strand, counting down.
GATCCTGTGAGGTGCTGAGGGGGCTCGACCCCTCACAGGATTGGGCCCCGATTTGCCAGCTACAGCAAAAGAGTAAAGAAATATATGGTCAAAACCTAAGGTCTGAGGGGGGATAGTCAAGCAGGCCCTTCTATGACTGCTTAATCCAGGCTACATCTCGGGGAGATTGTGTGGTGACGCTAAACAACACAGGCTGGGAGCGAAGGAGCCAGAGGGAGTCCAGCAGCCTCAATAACCAATCTCTTTGCATTTACCACTGAGGAAGGATGGTCTAGTGGCTAGAGCACTAACCAGCGACCTGAGTTCAATTCCTTGCTCTGCCACAGACGACCCCCGTGGCCTTGGGTGAGACACTTATGGTACGTCTACATTGGGCTGGAAGGGTGCGATTCCCCGCTGGAGGAGACAGATCTGCACTAGCTCTGATTGAGCTAGCATGCTAACGATAGAGGGTAGGCGTGGCAGTGCGAGGGGCTAGCTGATCCTGTCTGAGACCATAGGTATGTATGGGAGGCAGTTAGCCCCTCCTGCCACCAGGGCTACCCTGCTACTTGTAGCTCAGTCAGCGCAAGCAGGGGCATGCCTCCTTGAGCTGGAAATCACACCGTCAGCTCAGTGTAATGGCCACACCCTGAGTCGCTCCGTGGCTCTGTTCCCCATTCTCTGTCACACGGGGGTCCCAGCACTGCCATGCCTCACGGGGATGTTCTGAGCACAAATACATTAAAGACTGTGAGGTGCTCAGATACCATCGGGTAACAGGGGCCAGATAAGTCCCTGAGAGAGACAGAATCCTAGCTCTTCTCTACCGTGAGAGGCCACACGGACAGGGTGACCAGATGTCCTAATTTTATAGGGACAGTCCCGATTTTGGGGGCTTTTTCTTATATAGGCTCCTATTACCCCCCACCCCCATCCCGATTTTTCACACTTGCTGGCTGGTCACCCTACACACGGATGGCCATTGTATATCAGTATTATGCCTTAAACTAGTCAAGTATCTTCATTAAAGGGAGGTCAAACAGAACGGGACCAACACTTCATCCCCATAGCTGCCTAAATCCACGTCCCACGTGATGCCCACGTCCAAAACAGCCGGCCGGCTCTTCACAGGCGCTGAGCACCCACTGAGGTCAGTGTTAACCGTGGGTGCTCAGCACCTCTGCGGGGATTTACGGCACCGCAGGGGACGCAGCGGGCCCAGCGTTCTATCCTGTGTTGTGCCTCAGCTTTCACCGAGAAACAGCGGGTCTCCCTGAGACTAAACAGCCTGGGACTAGATCTCAGCCTCCTCGGATCAGTTTGGTGGTTGCTTCACCACCGGCACCTCAGTCGTCAGCTACAGAGGCCACCCTCTCGGAGGGAGTCAGTCAGTCCATGCTCACTGGAGCCTGGATCTCCCCAGTTTGCTAGGAAAGGTTGCTCCAGTGCTTCTCTTCTTGCACATTCCCCATTGTGAGAGGCAGGGTGTGCAGCATGACAGACCAGAGCACAGGGTGGAGCGGGATCTATTGGATCAGCAGAGGCAAAAGTCAGCAGTAGGGATGTCTTACTCTGGTGGTCTCCCGCGGATGGGGCCAGGGCCACAACGGGAGGTGGGGTACTTGCTGTGGCAGCTGTCCAGGTCTCGGGCACCCCCGAGGGCCAAAAGAGGCTGTGGTCGGCCAGTGAGTGTGGCAGGGAACATCAGTGATGGCATCATTGCTGATGGCTGTGAACTCAGAGATGTCCCCCACCCATAGCTGGGGGCAGGAGATGGGAGCTGTTGGCCCTGGGGAACCATCCGAAAGAAGCGCTCAGCTAGAGACTTATTAGGGGATGCTGCATCTCAGGCCGACCCCCTTGGGACCCTTGTGGACTGCAGGTGAGTGCCCTAAGTGGCTGTGGGATATGAAATGGGGCTCCCATACTCTCTCCTGGTGAAGCTTTGCACGGCTTTTCAACACAACTGCCGTGCTTAACGTAGGTGTGCAAAGGAGCAGCGTGTTTGGGGGCTAGCTGCACTTGGCGAAACACGGCAACCCTGGAATGCGGCACCAGTGAGGACACAGTCACTCAAGCACGGGCTATGCAGTGTGGCTGCTCACCCTGGGCGCTATCACCCCGTCTAATTCTGCAGTGAAGACGGGCCCTCTGAGGCTGGGAACGTCCTGCGCAGCAGAACTCTGCCCCTTCCACAGGCCACAAGGAGATTGCCTGTCTTTAGTGACACAGGAGGAAGTTAATTGTAGCAAGGAGCTGACCAGCAGGCCCTAGCCAGGCTCATTATTATGACTCTGGGATGTGACATACCAAAATTAATACCAGAGGTTCAGTTTCACTCCATGTAATGATCTCCTCATCAGAGCCTCCGCCATCTCATCAGCCCACCTGCCTGTAATTATAGATTAATTTGACAGCCCATCCCTCCCTATCATATCTCCTCCCCACCTTGGGGAAAACAGGCGCACATCTGGTGGAAAGGTCAAGAGATAACTTTAATTCTCTTGCCACCGTGGAGTCAGCCGCACGCCATGGGCTGCGAAATAACTGCACTCCCAGCGAGTTATAAATTACAGCAGTAAAAGCCGGCTTCTTTCAGTCAATCTCACCTAAGCCAGTAAAGGAGACTATGAGCTTTTATGCTCAGACAGCTAGAGTGCCATTAGCTTTTTGTTACAGAAAGTCAGCATCCTGGAAAGGCGCCTGCAACGGGCTCATTCTATCTCCACCATCACAGCGCAGATGAAAAAGCATAATTCTTCTTTTGCTTTGTCTGAGGAAAGGGCGGGGGGGAACTAATCTAATTTTTTCCCCTGTGAGGAACCGTCTAGTCCCTTTAGTGCTTGAGCAAACAAGATTGTGTCTTAAAGTCCCTTCGCTTTGTGATAACAGATTGTTCTGAAAGCCCCCAGAGAAGCAGCAAAGATAGATGCACTGAATAGGGGTAGATACTAGAGGCACTGAATAGGGATTAAGTTAATGGACAAATGTGTGAGACGCTGACCAAAAGTACCTCCTCTTGAATCACCAGGTCCCTGATCTGGCTGCTTTATGATGCTCCACTGGTGCAAAGCGCCATAAATCCAGCAGACCTCCCCATCTGGTTATATAGTCCATTTTCAGAGACAACCCAGCATTCGGCTAGAGCAGGTGGACCTTATTGCCAAATTGACTGAAGAGCTTAGGGCCAGATTTTCAAGTGCTGGGCACCCACCACTGGGGATGGATTTTCAAAAGACCTCAGCACCCAATGTGTGTACCCTCTTTGAACATCTGGCCTGGCTTGCGAGTGCTATGCCCTATCGAAAATCCTGGCCTATAATTTTAGCCCCCGAGAGAGACAGAGACAATACTAATCAGAGGGACAGTTTGGCCAGCATCACTGGGGATTCTTTACCGCCAGCCTCCTCCCCGAATCTACAACATTTCTGCACAAGTTCTCCCCAAAACTCTGCAAGCTTTTCAGTGACACAGGTAAGTCATTCGACTTTAGAGTTAACACCCCATGGAGGTGAGAGGGGGTTTCACTTCTCCCAGCGCTATTATCTCAGCCTGTCTCTGCAAGCTCCTATGATCAGGGCATCAGTCTACAGACCTGGGGGAAACCTTTAAACCCTCAATACTTGGGGTCTTCTGTGCCTGCTGTTCTCAGGCATCAGAGCCCGTCCCAGACAGTAGCTTGTGGAGCGATAGCTGGTCTCTGATACTGAAATAAGATCACGCGTGGAGCATGCTGGCTCTTCGGCATTCCTGAGCTTATGCCCAGCTGTTAAGCTGGCCATGGGTCTATTCACAAGGGGGTCTTTCAGTTGGGCATAAGTGCCAATCCTGCATGGGTCATGACAAGAAGCTACATCTGTGCTTGTTGTACCAGCAATGGCTGCCTTGCTTTGGAACCTGTTTTTCTAATCTGCTCGAGTCTCCGCCGTGAAGACAGGCTGGTGTAGCCCTGTCACCCAAGCTGAGCCACTAACGCTCCGTGTCAGAAGGCAGAGCAGAGGTTGTGGACTAATCCCAATGGGCAATTTAATTGTCTGGGGAGGACCCGATAGAGCAGCCTGGTATTTACTTTGCACCAGGGGAGATGTGCTTGGGTCACGGGAGCTGAAGAGGCTGCTAAGGACCTTTCGGGTTCCCCTTACCTCCCCTGTATGAGTGACAGGGCGGTGGCTCGGCCCTGGGGCTGTCCCTAGACCAGCCCAGAATTAAGGAATTGCTATGGAAGCATCTTTGTGAGCGTGTACCATCAGGACAGGTTAGCCACGGAAAGGCCATGAGTACCCTACGGTTCAGCCAAAGCAAGTTTATTCTCCTAGGCCCAATCCTGCTCCCGTCCAAGTCAAGGGCGCAGAATCAGGAGCAGGCTCCTAGGGCAGTAGCTGACTTGCCAGCGTCTAGACTTGGATCTGCTCTTTAACGTCTCTCCAACTCCAGCCATAAACTTCCTGCACCCCCCCTCCTCCGCCAAAACCTCCCTGCTCTAGGAGTCCAGCCTTGCTGCTCATCAAGTCGCCGCACCCAGAATGGCGCCCGAGGACCCCGTGGGAGAAGAGCACCCTCCCAAGTGTCGCCTCTTACACAGGCCAGGCAGTAACTCCGCCCTCAGCTAGCAGCCAAGAAGCTCACTCGACCCGAGTGCCTGACAAAGTGCTCGCTCTCTGCCCATGGATTGTTCACCATAGGAGTTCTTCACATTATGGGAGAGAGCACATCCGTCAGCTACGCATTCATGTCATGCCCTTTGCTGTCATCAGACTGTTCACTCTGCTTGGGTGTTATATCCCTTCCCCACAGCCTCACCCTATGTCCGTCTTCTCTAACCAGACTGTAAACTCTTCGGGGCAGGGACCATATTCTAGTCTGTGTATGTACAGCACCTAGCACAACGGGGGCCCCACTCTCAGTTGGCTCTTTGGCACTGCTGTAATAAACAGGATTATTCTTAACAATAATGTCACCTGGTTTGTGTGTGCAGAGCTCCCACCCTGCCCTAAGATACCACAAAGGATGGAGGTCAGCAGGAAATTCTTGGACACCTGACTTTGCTTATTTGCTGTGGGCTGGGAATTTGTAGCTGTATCTGGGAGAACAACTGTAGGCTGCCTCCCATAGAGAGGCAAATAACCTTCGGCAACACAAACATAACGGACCAAAGCACAGCCCAAAGAAGCAAGCTGAGGAAACTTCTGAAGGCTTTGGGGTAATACAGAGCAGGCTCCATGCTATCTATCGTTTATTTTCATTAACTAAACTTCCATCCACCCTGCTACTTCTTCCCTAGGCAGCACCTGAGCAGGGAGCTGGTGGATGCCAGTTGTGCCAAAGTGTTGGACTTCGGCACCTAAAGTGGCAGTTAAGCACCCAAGCTCCAATTTCACTTGGTACCCTTTGAAAAACAAGTTTAAAGCTTCCGCTGAAACCCCTGATATTGGCCAAGGTGAGTGACCGGATACTGGGCTGGACATGGGTAACTAAAGTTACTAATAGGACCCCCATTGCAGTAGCAGCTGGGCATCTCACAGTCTTCCATGTGTTTGTTCTCCCACCATCCCCATAAGGTAGGGCAGGACGGTTATCTCCCCGTTACAGATAGGGAGCTGAGGCACAGAGCCACAATCGTATGCGAGCTCCTAACTTTCACTGAAATTAATGGAAGTGCAGAGTCTAAATACTGTTGCAGACCTGGCCCAGACACACTAAATAACTTGCCCAAGGTCCCATAGGAAGTTGGTGGCAGAAAAGCAAACTGAACCCTGATCTCCCAAGGGCCAGGCTAATGACTTTACCACTAGACCAGCCTTCTGCTCCACTACAGTAACTTCTGCCTGCATAGGCAAAGCTATAGAGATGCTGCTCCGGTCACCCAGGGAAGCAGGAAAAATGGCATATGTCACATGGCATCAGAGTAAAGAGACGATCAGAATCATCCCTTTCCACAGCAAGCACCACACTCAGAGTGGCGAGTTCTCACAACAGATTTTTTTCATAAATCCCCTGCTCCAGTAGTTACACAAGACTCTCAGCTTTCATATGGTAAGTTCTAGTTCTCATGGTTGCAGGAAAAAAGGCTTGAAAACACAATCTGCATGCACTCAAAAGGGTCTAACACCTGGAGGCAATGCAGAAAATCCCCAGATTTTAAAATCTGGGGGTTTTTAAAGCCAAGTTTTTAAGGGATCTGCGTGAAGATTCTTGAACGCTTGGGGTTGGCAATATTGCAGCCTTGTCAGGACCGCAGGGCAGCCTAGATGCTCATCTAACTTTTGCTTGACCCCCACCAATGCCAAGTGCCTCAGTGCTAGGTACTAAACCCCATGATGGGAAGAGGAAACAGCAGCCAGAAGAAGAAAAACATAAAACTTACCAGCTAAAAAAGCAGGAAATGTAGCAAGCAGCAGCCTCTAGAAAATGGCCCCTGAGGGCTGCAACAGTGTGACTGGGCCACACTTAAAGGGCCAGCCCTAGAAAAGCCTGCTGAGAAAAACGTTCATTTCAGAAGGGATAGTTAGTAACAGCCTAGGAGCTGCTCTTTGGGAAAGGGGCCAGAGGGAGTGCATTTCTTCCTGCCCCTTCTTAGGATGGAGAGTGGAAAGGGTCTCAGGTGCATCGGCCGCTCCTTACAATGCATTGAAATGTTTCACCTAAGGAAAGGTCAGCCTGAGAGGTGAAACCAGTTGTAGTCATCCTCACAGATACCCGTTTTTGGTACTAATTCATGAGAGACAGCTGCGGAACACAGTGATGGTTCCTTCCCTGTCTCTGCTAGCTAAGCTATCCCGTGGCCAGGGAGAAAAATTTAACAGGTAAAGCAGAGGCAATGAGATTAGCTGGGCAGCACTACAGGGAACTTTCCACCTAGCAAGACATGAAGGCAGAACACATTCGCACCAGGGACTGTGGGTAGAGAGAAGTGGGTGGTGGTGTATGACAGAGAGGAAGGGAGGACTGCGGGATGGGGGAGGGGAGAGGAGGAGTCTATGCCTTTAAGGGCTGAGCTTCCCAGGCAGAGAGTCTGGCTAGGGTGCTTTGAAGCTTTTGTTATGCACAGCCAAACTTGGAACCATATATAGAATAAAGCAGAGCTCTTGCAAGCACGGCGTGATCAATGAACATCACAGCATGACTAAATGAAAGCAGAACATCAGGAAAAACTTCCTTTGATGAGACTGTGGGAACAGTCCCCCCCAGAGGACGAGGAAATGGTAGGATGTCCCTTGGCTTGAATCACTTCAGACTAACACAACTGAAAATCACCCACAAATAGTTAAAGCGAAACTCAGACACCTCCCAAAGAATCCCAATACCAGCTCCCAGCCATGAGAAGCTATAAGGAATCATGACAAAAATGAGATTTTTTTTGTTTTCACATGAGACAAATCTGCCCCTAAGAGCTTGCAATGTAGACAAAGGAAGATGCGTTAGTCCCATTTTACAGATGGGGAACTGACACAGAGAAAATAAATAAATAAATAAATAAAAATAAAAAAAAAGTTGGAGTGAGATGCCCAAGGCCACACAGGAAGTCTGGGGCAGAGCTGGGAACTGACCCTAGGTCAATATGTTAACTAAGTAAGCCTCAACCCCCATGAAGTAGGCATCATTAGCACCTATTTTACACACCAGGCAGAGAACTGCAAGTGACCGATCCAAGGCCACAGAGGGCATCAGTGACAGAGCCAGGCTGAGAACTCAGGGATACCTGGCTTCCAAGCCCTAACACCTGGCCCTGCCGACACCCCTCATATAAACCCCAGTCTTCTTGGATGTCTCATACATTTATAATGCACACTTTAACTGAAGAGACTTTGTTTTTATGTTAGGCATATTGTCATACCAGGTTATGTCCCTTTGCAGCTATGGTACCATTAAGACAAATACGTTGACGTTGATTGGATAGAAGCCTGTGAAATAGTCTGAGGTGGTAGCCTTTGCAAGGTCTCTGGGACAGCGAGCAGGGCTGATTACCTTAGCTGAATGGGCCACAGAGCACCAGAGGCAATTACTCAGGTACTTAAAAAGCCAAGTGTTCTGAGGGGACTTCAGCCCCTTCTCATATTAAAACTATGCTAATAAGAACTAATTATGGGCACAAAGCTCATATTACCCTTGGCTGGCTCAAGGCTACAGCCGAGATTGGTCAGAGACTCTCTCTTGGCACCTTGCATTGCTGAATTAGGAGGTTCCTAGAATTGTATTTTGCGCATCCTTGGTACACACTATCCCTTTAACATTTGTCTGGTACGTGCTAATTGGATGTATGCCACAGCAACAGAGGCTCAGGCACAACGTGCCTGATTGAGGCATTTCTTTCAGTCTTTAAAATGAGGTTTTCAACTATCTTTCCTTTGCTGGAACCCCTCTCACTTGCTTCCTTACCACAGTTTGCGTTCCTCTGCCTCCACATACAGGCTGCTTTGTTATTGTAGGGTTGTATGTTAACACTGGGATCCACACACTGGCTTATTAACATAGAGGGACTTGTGGAAAGAGGGCAGGCAGGTTTGTTGCAGGATTCTGGGCATTTCATTTTGTTACTGTCGGGTTGCTCATGAATGCTGGCTGGGCTGTAGCCATTGCTCTAGTAATGTCGGGCTGTTCAACAGAAGAGAACGGTGTATACTGGTTTGTTCTCAGAGGATTACTGTTGCGTGGTGGCCTCTGCACGCTGGTTAGTTATTGTAGGATGGCTTGATATTACTGCACCATGCACTCTGCTTTCTTCTTGCGGGGTCATTATGTGTACTCAGCTGCTGCCACTTAAGTGTTTCAATGTTTGTTTAAAATAAATCTCTGGTTTAGAAAAGAAAACAGCCCAAATTGTACAGACTGCTCTTGCAAACTGACCGGCAAGAGAAAAGGACACTCTACTTCCCCCCACCTGCCTCCCACCCCCCTTGCCTGTGTCCCTTTAAATGTGTGAGGCTGCAGCCATGCCAGCAGCCTAACTGAGCAAGTCTCTCCATGCTGTGCCAGAACATAATCGAAATCTTATTCTCTCCCAGGGCGACTGTGAAATTCATTTCCCAGCCTTTACTTAACGTGCGGGCCGGCTCTAGGTTGCTTTAGTTATTAATAAAATGCAAGCCTGATGCACAGCGCTAAGCAAGATACATGTCTGGAGGGAGGGGGATGAGGCATAGATGCCCTCCTGCTTCGTGTAATCCTGCTTTTCTAGGTTATCTAAACACCGGCTAACGCTGGTGTCCTGCCCCGGTGTGAACTGCAGCGGCTCTGTCTCCTCAGATTAAAGGGCTAATTTTATCTCACTCATAGAGCTGGGCTGAAAATACATGAATGATCCATGGCTCAGCCATTTGGGGACAGGGGAGAAAGAGTGGATGGAAAAATCCAGACTCAGTTGGGGGGAAAAAAAAGTGCCAGGGCTAGGCTAGGTAGAGACGGTCCCTCGCTAGCTGGAAATGGAAATCACACTGAAAGGAAGTCACGCCTGAGAGGCAGGGGCAGGTTGTGCAAAAGGAAGAGCTGCCTGCTTGCTGGTCTTTAGTCACACACACACAGCAAACCAGCACCCACAAATGGTGAGGCCCTGCATCCCTAACCCACTACTAGGGACAGAGGCAGCAGTTGAAACAAGCTTTGGGGAGAATGGGGGGTGGTGGCTCTTGCCCTGCGACACCTTTGTGCCAGCTTGGTAGTGTAAAGGGGCAGCTGGAAGCCCCCCAGCAGTGTATGGCAGGGGTCAGTGCCCTCCAGGCACGATAGGACCCTGCTGTAGGAGCCCTCGGTGCAGGGGGCCATTGCAGCTAGGGTGCAAGTTAAGGCATCCCTCAGAACTGCTCTAATCTGGGTCAGGGCCTGAACCAGCCCTGGGGAGCCCCACAATAGGAAAAAGTGCATTGCCTATGCCCCTGGCCTATCTCCCAGGCTCAGCACCTACTGGAAGTGAACAGAGGCAGCAGTCAGCTCTGACTTTGATCTTGTCTCCAGAAGAAAATTCCAGACCTGTAACTCCCCACCAGTGGCAGTTGCATTAGCAGCAGCAGCAACAGCAGAAGCCCTATCCTACATTGCCACTTCCGCCGTCAGAGCTGCACCGGGAGTGAATCACAGGCCCCAGTTTCTTAGGATAGGCACAGCGCCTTTGTCACTGGCTCTTGCTTAAAGCGCTTGGTACAGCGGGAAACATCAGATTGCTCAGGCTGTCTGCAGCAAGAACGTTCTTTGCACGGGGAGTTGTCTGCACAAGGAAATTCAGGAGCATGCGATACTATTTTGTTTCCCCGGAGCATCTGATGCTACGCAGTTTCCCACTGCAGCAAGTTTCATGCAGGAGAAAACCAACTGGCATGTCTCCCCCTTGGAACTCTTCTTTTTTCCTGCAAGGATGTGCCTGCTTTTCGCAGTCACCACCAGAAGGTGGCGCTTCCTTTAGTGAATCCCTCCCTGTTGAGTAGCACAAAGGTGTTCATATACTCCACTCTGACTTTGCATTCTCAATACCCTTACTTCTTGTAAATGAATGCAATTCAGGCTGGGCCATTTATATTCCTGTTGAATTTGCCATGCATGGGGAAGTACAATGATGGCCAGCACTTGGCATTTCCATAGGGTCTGGAGACCAGGAGGCATGAGCCCCATAGAATGATCCTTAGGAATGATGCAGACAGAGTGATTTATGAGCTAACGCCCCTGGCGCCAATCTGCAGTGCCTGCTCCTTTTCTCTTTCACATGCAGACGTCTTGAGGCTCAGCTTTCGGTGTGAAACTCAAAAGTTTTCAGAATGTGCCTGGCTGTTCAATGTCGATGCACAGATGATCCCCCTGTTCCACTCAGCTGGTAGAGTATATCTTAGGCACTAGGCAGGCCACTTGAGAGCATTTTGACAGCAGGACTGTGGAACTCCCATGTGGTGATCTGACCACCTGGCTGAGAACAAGTCTTTTCTTCTTAGGTGGGAATGTAGGGCTGGGGGTGGTGCTGACTCGACACCCACGGATGCTGATGTTTCATTTGCCTGTGTAGAGCCGTGCACATCCATGTCACAGAGAGAACAATCAGGAGAGCTTCTATTTACCTACAGGATGGGAAAAGCAAGGGTTGTGCCGGCAAGGCCCATGCTGCCAGTGCACTTTGTCCCGGAGCTGGAGTGAGAGGGGAGTTCAACCTCCATGGCCCAGCCAGTCTTGCCTCCTCTGCTGAGCCCAGTAACAGTGGGGCTGTCGGGTGCCAGTTGTGGCACTTACCCACCCACCCAGGGTGGAGTGGGTTAACGTCAATGGAGGGTTTGACCTTGAGTCTCCAAAGCTCTGATTGGCCAACTGCGTCCTTCTGATGCGGTCACTAACCCAGGGAATTGCATGTATGGAACCTTATGCCTAGGGAAAAAAACGTGTAAACAAACCAACAATCACTATGCCACAGCCTGGCTTCCAGCAGGACACACCCTCAACCCATGCTGCTTCTGAGCCTGGGGCTGCTTTACCGCACCGGCGAGGGATGACAGTCCCCTATCATCCACTCACTGTCTCCTTTCATGTCTCCATTACCCTGCTGGTACGATAGCCCCTTTTTTGGTACCATGAAGTGTCCCCTCCTGACACATTCTAATTTTTCTTCTTCTAGAATCCAGTTGTTTTTCTGGAGCAGTTAGCGCTATATACACTACTAGAGTCTGGCCCTAAAGGAGATTTCTAGGAGCTAAATGCTATTCAATGGCAAAGACATTTTCTCCCACTAGGAAAGGTGGTACTGAGAGACTCCCTATACTCCCAGCAAAGTTGCTAGAGGCTATTTAAGTATCTCCAGGGGAGCCACTCCCACTGCAGTGGGAGAATAGGGATCTAGGCCCATAGAAAAAGTTCTGTGCTTTCAAAACATGGTCCTTTGCCATATGCCGTGAGGCATTAAACTGTCCCTAACATACCACCGCAGGGTGTGCATTACTTAACCACTGGGGTCTTGCTCTGGGATCTGAGCACAAAGCCAAATGCACCCCAGCCACGCCATTCCAACTCTGTTGGGGCTGACAGTTTAATTCTCATATACCTTTGGTGGTAGGAAGGCAACAGCTGAAAATACTTTGCCAAGTGATGTTTTGGGGGGGACTGAGAAGTCCAGAGGGGCAGGGTACAGTCTCCCCCTTCCAGCTTTTGGCACAGGGCTCTTAGGCTGCGATAGGCACTGTCAATAACATTTGCTGTAGGAGGTGGATGAACAGGTAGGTGTTATGCTGCCATCGTCCCATCTGTGGCCCAGTGGGTGAGCTAAATCTACTCAGCCTAGAGCTCCTGGTGGATGAATAGTGCCAGGTTTGTATGACAAGTTACAAGAAAGGAGGGAAGATCTTTTAACATCAGCTATGGGCTAACAGACCAAGCTGGAGGTACATGAGCACTAGAGGCCTGATCAAAACCACTAAATCAATGGAAAGACTCCCGCTGGCATCAGTGGGCTTTGGATCAGGCCCTATCTGAACCCTCTATGAATGTTCCGAGCTGCAGCAGTCTGCCTTAAGAATAATTTGCTCCAGAGAGATTGTTTTTTGGTGAAGAAGCATGGGCTAGTGGATAAAGCACAGGATGGGAAGCCCAGGGATCTGGCTTCTATCCCTGGCTCTATGTAGCCTTATGCAACTTGTTTTCCACCTTTTCTACCTGTCACCAGTGGCACCTGTCTCACCGTGGTGCTATGAGGCTCAATTCATTGGAGCATGTAAAGACTTTTCTGATGCTTGTCCTGAAGGCACTGTAACAAGTGCAAAGTGTTATTCTCTAAAAGCTGAACGAAGTTGCAGTGGAAACCCCGGAGCTGCTCGGGAGGGATCGCTTGAGACGAGGGGGCAGCCCTTTGGAGGTGGGTCCCTTTGGGCAGATTTCACTGGATGTTCTTTTTATTCTTTAGTTCATGATGCTCTTTCCAGCAGAACTAGCACTGCTCCCTAACTATGCTTCCCATAAATAAAGCACAGCATCAGCTGTCATGTCAGTGGGAGACAAAAACATTTAATATGAAAGCCTTTAAACGGAAGAAGGAAATAAAAAGATAAAGGGCAAATTTTATTTTAGATGCCTTGCTGGTACATTTTTTTTTTTTTGACAACAAGGGGATGCAAGGGCTTTATCAGCCCGCCATTTGAGGATTTATTCACAGAGTCTTAATGCTTACAGAGAGTGGGGGAGACTTTAAAAACGATAAAGTCAGTACAAGTGGTAAGGAAAGCACTGAACAGGGGAGATTGATCAAGTGGCTGAATGACCATTAGGAAAATGGGGACAATTCTTCACCTTTTGTATAAGCACTTTGGGATCTATAAAGAGTGCTGTACAGGTGTTTTGAATTGTCAGTACAGTTTTACAGAGCAAGCAGGAACTAGGGTTCCTAATGGAGACTGACAGGAAGGATAGCCTTAAACTAGTTATATAGGGTTAAAGCCCTCTTCATTTTCAAAAAGTTCCTATTACCCAAAGCTTCTCTATGCCCATTCTCCCAGGGATCATTACGGGGGAGTTCTTGGCAGTTCGGTTTGAAGCAGGCAGACAGACTGCACACGTAGGTACATCAAACCCCCAGACTATTCCTAACCCTGCATATATCCCAGCTGTAACTTAGCAACCTATGCTGGGCACTAGCATCTAAACAGAAATGCAGTCTTGGAGGAGGGAGGTTTAACCTTTCATTAAGCACCACTCCTCTTTCTACCCCTTTCTGTTCACATACCTAGCAACAACAAGAGAGACACTTCAGAGAATATTTTCCAAAACAGCAAAAGGAGTTAGGTACCCAATTCCTGTCAGCTTTCAATGGGAGATGGGCAGCTAATTCTCTTTTGTGCCATTGAAGATCTGCCTCTTTGTCACCAAGACATACATTATGAGATAAACAAACATATCTCACCAACCCAGAGCCTATGAGTCAGCTGTGGCCATAGACGTTAAGTGTTGATGATTCAAATTCTGCTTGTTTCAAGAGCCTGCTTGTGAAAGCGACAAGTTAAACCCACCGTCAGCTTGTGATGCACAGTCATGCTGACCCACAGGCACTCAGCTAACAGAGATGCATTAGAAATACTTAGGTGGATGGATACTAGCAGGAACTTAAAAGGATTAATTCAGGCTTGCTAGCGTTCTTGCAAGATTTAGAAACTATTTCTACCTGGCAGGCTCTTTTGAAGGATGGCCTCCCAGTTATCTAGGAGGTGGGCTGGGACTTTGACCTCTTCCCTTCACCCCGTCATGGCTATTTTCTCCCTGCCCTCCTTGGCAGAAGTGCTACCATGACATGAGTCTTCTACATCAGACACGCAAGGGTAAAGAAAATAGTACTACCTACCACTCATACAGCCATTTCAACAGTAGGTCTCAAACTGCTTTACAAAGGAGGTCAGTATCATTATCCCAACTGTAAAATGGAGAAACAGAGGTGCAGAGAGGGGAAGTGACTTGCCCATGGTCTCCCAGCAGGCCAGTGCTGGGAATAGAATTCAGATCTCCCAAGTCCCAGTCCAGTACCCTATCCACTAAGCAACACACCTGCTTCCCAGTTTTTCCTACAATAGCTCTTGGCATTTATATAGCACTTTTCATCTGAAGATCTCATGGCACTTTGGAAAGGCAGGTGTCGTCCTACTCAATTAAGTGACTTGTCCAAGGCATCACCGTGAGTCAGTGACAGGTTGGAATAGAACCCAGGCCCACGATTTTCAGAAGTGTATAATGATTATGGCTGCCCAACCTGAACTGCATTAAAGGGATCTGGCTTTCAGAGAGTGGGTTCCTAAATGCATGGCACCCAAAACCAATAAATCACCTATCTCCTTGCTCCCACGTCTGCAGCTTTAACCTCTGGCGTTGTGGCCAAGTGTTGGTCAATCGGCTGTTAGAAGTTAATGTTGGTAATATTTCATTATACATAAAGCTGTCAACACCTTTTACACAAGTGTCCACATAGGATTAATCCTTCTCAGTCTACACCTTTCATGGATATCACCATCATTTCCCCACAGAAATCAGTCTCACCTGCCTACCAAGAACCTGACAACAGCTCGGCTTCTGGTGTGCTAAGACCACTGACTATCATGCTGACCAGTAGCATCTCACTGATTCCTTGCGCTTGCCTGTTGGCTCGTCTTATACTTCGACAGTAGGCGTTTTGGGGCAGGGACCGTCTTTTTGGTCTGTGTTTGTACAGCGCCTAGCACACCGGGATCCTGGAACTTGACTACTGCAATACAAACATTAACAAATAATATTAACAAATTTATTCTGCAATTAAGTATATAGACAAGTTAAATGTGTAAATAGCACCAACTCAGTGAGATTCATCCTACAAAAAAAGAATTTAATCAACAGTACAAAAGATAAGTGCAGTGTTTGGCCTTTTTCGCTCTAGATCCGGTGGTTTAAAA
This sequence comes from Malaclemys terrapin pileata, assembly GCF_027887155.1. Lineage (NCBI taxonomy): Eukaryota > Metazoa > Chordata > Testudines > Emydidae > Malaclemys > Malaclemys terrapin. Next base: position 20,002,642 of record NC_071508.1, on the reverse strand, counting down.
AAATTACAAAATCCGTATATATTTTAAAAAGATATAAGACAGGAGGCACGATGGGAGTTTTCGCAAGCATCTTGTCCTAGCACATTAAAAGAATAAATGCTGCCTTTGTTTTATCAACTGTTTTAATCAATAAGGCGTGAGAAAGATGGTTAATGTCTTGGACACAGCTGTTGAGTTTCCTCTTTTGTTCAAACACCCTGCTTATGCCATAAAAGGGAACACACGGGGATAAAATTCAACTCAACATGGGATTTCTCCTACTTAACTAATAAGGCCTCCTGTTGCTTTGTTTCTGGAGACTGCTTCTCTGTACTGAGTTTCTCTGACAAGCCAGCAGGATCTATAATGAATCCGAGGCAGCCAGCAGAATGCATAGGTGAAAGCGCCCCAGCAATCCTTCAATCTTCAGCATGGCCAGCAGGGGAGGCAGAAGTGCAAGCTTCATGGTTAGAACACACTTCCATACATTAAGGAACCAGTTCAAACCTTCCTGGGTACTTTATAAAATTACTTCTCAATGCAGTTCCATGGACAGGGGAGCCAGGATTCAATGGCCGTGTAAAGCTTGCCTGCTGATCCCGAATGTTGAAGCAGCTCTCTATGAACATGGGCACACACGTATTATATTTAGGACACTAATGGAAATAAAATCCACTGGTTATAATGGGTCAAATCACTGCTGGCATAAGGAGGTGAAGCCAATGGAGTTATGCCAGAAGTGAATTTGGTCCTGGCTGTCTGAGTGGAGATTGGGATAACAAGTTTATGATGTTGGGAACCCTGAGAACAACAGTATCTCAGTCCTGCCTAGGTCACTACACTCTGGTGCTATTTTCTCCTCAAAACAAACACTTCTTAATTGTACATAAAACCAAACATATGTAGCCAAACAGCTGTATATACAAAATACAATGCCTGCAGTGTTCATGGAGAATTGATCTCTGCTCATTAAGTGTTGTGGCATTGCCACATTAACTCCAGCAAACAAGCCCTCTATCAACACTGTAAGCATTGTGTATCTGCTCTCCAGAAGAATACACACACATTGCAGCTGCCCGGTATAGACATGTACATTCACCTGGATGTTCATTCCCAAGTTCTTTTTTTGTACATACGGAGCGATCATTTTTGGCTGCAGCCATAAGAGCATGCGCCTTATGTACACCTGTGTTCTGTCATTTGCCACTCCCCGTTCCTGGTATAAGACAAAGCACAACGAAAGCAGACATACAAAGCATAGGAGATCACCACCTCTCCTCCAGTCCCCCATATCCCAAATCTCTCAAGGCACATGACGCTGCCCTCACTCAATCCCTCCCACCCTTTGTAAGGGCAAAACAAATACAGAGCTCTTCTCTGTTAAGCGTCAGTTGAATGCTTGATTCTTGGTGTGCTAGTGAGATAAAAGCATTTTTTAAACTAATGGATCCTAACTCCCATTCCTGATGTTTCCATGGGAAATATTAATTCTTTTAAAAAACATTTGCTGATGGGTAAAACCACTTGTTGGTCTTCCCACAGTAAAGGTCAGCTTTAAACCTCCTACCCCTTGGGCAAAGAGATCCCTTGCCCCTTTCTATTAGGTATTAAAGAGTGATTATATGTTTGTTTACTCATGGAGTTCAAACACTCACTGGACAGGTAGCTTTGGTGTGCTTCTGGCTCCTTCTCTAGCTCAAGTCCATCTTCTCACAAACCAAGATTATTGCCCTAAAAATAATCTGTTAAGTGTCTCTCCGAAATAGAAGGGAAAGGGGGTTGGGGTGATTCTAAACTGAGAAAGTTAGAACTCCTGTCCATCCCTTCCCACATCCAAAGAGGGAATTGTCCCTTTGCACAGACTGAACCAACAGCTCCTCCTTTGCTCCTGGTTAGTGCTCTGAATCGGAGACGTAAGAGGGCTGAGTCCATCTCCACACCAGCATATCCTCTCCTGCTATCCTGTGTGACTCTGTCTGAATCCGTGATTCGTTCGAAGCCAGGAAGTCCACAGCTCTGTTCCAGATCCGCTTCATTTTTTTCCTGGAAGGAGCAGCAAAACGTAAGAGTTATCTCTGCCTTATGTTTTCTTGCTTAGCGCACTTGTCACTGCCTACAAAGTGACTCTTAACCTCCTTCCGTTGCCTTCCAATATAGCAGGGGTTGGCAACCTTACAGAAGCGATGTGCCAAGTCTTCATTCATTCATTCTAATTTAAGGTTTCATGTGCCGGTGATACATTTTAACCTTTTTAGAAGGTCTCTTTCTATAAGTCTATAATATATATAACTAAGCTACTGTTGAATGTAAAATAAATAAAGGTTTTTAAAATGTTTAAGAAGCTTCATTTAAAATTAAATTAAAATGCAGAGCCCTCTGGACTAGTGGCCAGGACCCTGGCAATGTAAGTGCCACTGAAAATCAGCTCGTGTGCCGCCTTCGGCATGTGTGCCATAGATTGCCTACCCCTGCAATATAGAGTAAAGGAGATCAAAGCTAACATTCAGAGCTAATTCTGAAACAGGGCATCAAGGCACAAACTCTTTATACATGGTTCTAATATTGTGGAAGGTGAGCCCTCCAGGCACTGCAAGCAGGCTTACAGATTGCACAGAATTCCAAATCTGAATTGTGGTGCAAGGAGACCCCAATTAGTAATTTTCCCCAAGGACACCTGCAATAACGTTTGCAGATTTTAGAACACGAAGTGGAGCTTGCCCTGTTCTGGATCCATGTCTAGTTATGCTCCCAACTTTCAATTCAGGATCCCATGCAGGCAAATGAGCTCAAACCTTTTTGATCAGATCAAACCACATCAGACCTTTTTCCTACCGGTAGTACTGTGACTGATAAGGATGAGAATGATTAAGGCTTTGTACTTCATAACAGCATGGATCTCAAAGTACTCTACAAAGTAGGGATGATCTCCATTTTACTGAAGAGGAAACGGAACTTTAGAGATGAGGCAAATGGCATACTGCAGCAAAGAAAAAACAGGACCCCGTCTACTAACTCCCCATCCTGTGATCCAGCTACTCGACCATGCTGCCTCCTTGAAGAGCAACAAACCCAGAAACCTACCTGTAATTGGACAGCATCTCCCATTTACATCTGCCTAATTAGCAATTGCTTTGCTCTGGCCAGTGGGGAAACCCAAATTTGATTAGTGAGCTTAGTCTCACTCCCATGGCAGGCAATGCACAGAGCCATCCAGGAAAGAGCTACTCTGATGCTCTGGCTACATGCTGGATGCCTCATTCTGAAAGGCACAGCACTGTAGTGCTCCTGGCCAGATGATATGACAGAGCAGTGATGATGTTCAGGATAACATCTGATTCAAGTTTAGATGAGGGAACACAAATAGAACACCCCAACACCCAGGAAAAGCAAACAAATGCCAATTTCTGCTTGATATGACAATGACAGCACACCTGTGTGAGTGTTCAAAATGTCAGCACTAGGAGAAGAGCTCTGCGTAGCTCAAAAACTTGTCTCTCTTGTCAACAGATGTTGGTCCAATAAAAGATTATCTCACCCACCTTCTCTCTCGAATATCCTATGACTGACACGGCTACAACTACACTGCATAGCACTAGGACTGTCACATTTATCCCCAGTGGGTTACAACAATAGCCTGGGTTATGTCAGAATCCCAAAGGCCAGACTCATTCCTCTAGAATTCCTCACACCTCCCCTCCCCAATAAGTCTGCTTCCAGTCTGTTACCCACGAAGTGCACTATGACCTGAGCTGAAGGCCCCCTTCCTAAAGGGAAAGAATTTGCTCACCTGCTTTGGGGTGGAATGAGGGTGTCTCGAACGTGAAGGATGCCTACATATGGGTATCGCTCCAACCTCTGTTCCCACTCTTTGTAGTGATCCTGGACAGCATCTGTAAGAGGAAACAGAATGGGGCAAAGGGGAGTGAAATTATCTGAAATGAAGAGACCATTTTAAATTAGAACGCCAAAGAGCTGTAGGGTTCTACCTATGATTTTCTTCACCATTTCATACATGGCCTGCTCCTCTTCCTCCATCTTCCGCCAGCGATACTTCAGGAGTAACAGGATCCCCCAGAGGACAATCAGACCTATGAGTGGACGAACACAAATGGAAGCATGTGCACTCATATTCATGTGTTCAGTGGATGTTAGCTGCTCTATTTTCTACTCTTATCAGAGGCCGTTTTTATTCTCTGCTGTCCAGGGCCTGCCTGGAACTAAACCTGTGTTATTCATGTTGTTTATTGTGGCAACCACAACTCACGGGAATTCTGAAACTGACAGTGCCTGGAGTCAAACTCCCAAGGGGAGAGATTTCTTGGCAGTTCCCTTCCACCAGAAAACTCAGGATGACTACTGGTCTCTACAGCATTAAAATTCAAGACGCCTCACTTTGACAGAGCCTACCCCACAATAATCCAGAAGAATAGTCAGGCTTCACTGCTCTCGAAATAAGGGGTCAGAAAGGAGAGGAAGCAAGGCCTTGTGGTTAAGGCCCCAGACTGGGACTCATGAGATGTAGATTTAAGTCGGGACTTTGCCACTGACCCCCTTTATGACCATGAACAAGTCACTCAGTCTCTCTGTGCCTCAGTTACCTATCTGTAAAATGGGAATAATGATACTTCCTTTGTCTGTCTTGTCTATTTAGATTATAGGTTCTTCACAGCATGACAGGAACTGCCTCTCACTATGTGTCTGTACAGCACCTAGCAGTTGGGCACTGATCTCAGCTGAAGCATTTGGGCACTACCACAATACAAATTGACAAAGAAATACTACAACTCATTAACAGTGATGCCAGAAGACTGAACAGTGTTGTACATGGAAGGGATGAGAACAAAGTCTGTGGGCAGGTTGTTAATAGACTAACTTTGCAGGCCACCACAACGAATGCTTGAGATACACTTAAATGAGATGGACAGCTGATGTACTTGCTGATTTGAAATAAAGGAAAAGCACTTACTGCATGACAATGGGTCTCTACAGGTCTCCTTCTATTGCTAGATCACAGGTTAATTAGATAGAAATTAACTCACCAATTCCTTTAACATTTACCACTAGTTTAATGTGGTTGTGGGAGTTCGTGTAGGGACGAGGAAAGCTCAGCTATTAAGGTTAAAGACTTACTCCAGAAGAAGATGAAAAGGTTCATAATGGCGGTGCTTATTGCCCGGCGGAAACGACAGCCTAACCCCATCCGAGGACGGGTGGATTCGAGGCACACCACCTGGTCTACACTGGTAACCGGTTCTGATGGGTCTTCCCCTTTTAACCTAATGGGAAAAGGCAGAAAACCACCCCTGAAGAGTGCACAGACTCCAGCAACAGACTTTAATCAGGACAAGGTGCACAAACACATTGCATCAGCTGTAACTCTTTCAGCACACCATGTAGAAAACACTAAAGCGTTCTCACTGCTGGTCTTTCCAGAACATTTCAGCACTGGCTGCTTAGCAAAGGAGGAATATGGCTTTAGAAAAGGCAGCAGGATCAGAACTCCCACTGGTAAACTGAAGTCTCCCTCTGCAGACACTTTGACAGCACTTCTCAGTGTGCAGAAGATTAAACTTTAAATTGGATTCCCATCTCCCAGCATAGAGAAATGGAAATGTTTACTGAGTCACTCATCAGCAGTTGTGCAGAGAGCAGCTGAGAGAGTGTGAATGTCTGTGGAGGCTGCACTGTTTTCCTTGCTACAGATGAGCATAAACAGTTTAGCTGGAAAAGTGACACCAAATCAAATATGGCTAACGTAAACCAGACACAACCTTGGAAAGCGTTTATGGCACAGTTCATAACACATTCCCAAATTCACTCGTACATGCACTATGCCATCAGATACCCTTTGCACTTATAGCACTGATAGACAGATCTACATGAGTTTGCTTCCTTATCGGATCTATTAAATCAGTAGGCATTTGGTAAATCCAACTGAAAGTGCTCCAATTTGTAAAAGATGGATTAAGATTTTTTTTTTTTAAAAGCTACCAATTCACTGTAGGGTTGTAATGAATAGCCCACTGTAGACAGGTAGTGCAAATTACTTGAACCCTTAGTCCAGCAGCATGCAAATAAAAAGCCATTGGCAGGTTATAGTTGTTTAACTGAGCCGTGCTGTAATTGGAGATACCCAACTGTTTCACAACCACTTTGTCTGATTTATAGTCCAAATCTTAAATGAATGTATAGAACAGGCAGCAGAATTACCAACCACAGCAATCTTATTCTGTTCTGTTTTTACCAGTGCACAGTCAAAATAACTTCACATAATGTCTGTTAAAAAGCCAACCGCAGTTTTTTAGCACACTGTACATTCTTATTGAGTTTCATAATGAGCTGCCAAACACTGGATCAATTCGGTGAGCTGTTGATGAAGTTGTTAATAATGCATCTGAAGAAGTGGGGTTTTTTACTCACGAAAGCTTATGCCCAAATAAATCTGTTAGTCTTTAAAGTGCCACCGGACTCCTCCTCTTTTTTTTTTTTTTAAGAAATAGACAACACCTTGAACATTAGATTACAGCAGTGGCTGTAGGGGGCAGATTAGGAGAAAAAAATAATGGAATTCTATTCAAGCTATGCCCACAACTCCAGTGTTTCTGCTGAGATGAGTTAAATAGCAGTGAAACAGCTAACTATGTTGACATTTAAACTATCATTACTAGACCCCAGAGTTAATACTGAATGGAGACAGGTCACATCTTTGTGAGTTATGTTAGTATGTCCACTGACTCAGGAAGACAATACTGCATTAGGTTACATTCAGAATGTTATATTCAACGATAGTGGCTACAGGTTTAATATTCTGTTTCCCTGCATCATTAAATCCTTCAGAAACTGGTAGAAACATGAAATGTGCTGGTACAGCATAACAATTCATGCTAGTTCAATCTAATCTCTGATAACTGCAAAGGGGGCAATTTCAGATTGCTAATATTTTCCCTCCTTGACAGTTCTCCAAAGTAAGTTTGCTTTCAAATAATGTATCTGCATTTTGGTGCTTTAAACTATGTTTATAATGGGTCCTTGCCTACAATTAGTGGTTCTTAATATCTCCCACACAGTCCATGAGGACATCCGAATGAGACAGGCATAGGAGCCTTTATAAATATACAGAAAGCACTTATACAGCATTTTATATTTTTCAAAGGGCTGAACAAAACCTGAAGCTGATTTTCACAGGATGATGATTTCTAACTGGATGAAATTCAAGATTGTCAAACACAAATATTCCTCACTCCCCTCTCAAGTGTTAAAATCATGGCTGTCCATGAAGGATAAGAGGAAATACTCTATCTCAGACAGATCCAGCACCCAGTGAAGGTAATGGGAGCCTTTCCATTGATCAGGTATTCTGTTAGTAATACATACTAATGCTGACACATTCACAATTTTTATTTTTTAAAATAGCAACCTTCATCCTCAGATCGCACAGCATTTTACTAACTAACAGGATTGCTTCAGTCACTAATGACATTCAGTCACCTCAGCGGTGGAATGTGGCTGCACATTAGAACACCGAAGCCCCATTTGCAGCAGAAATGCTGAAGAGAGCAGTATCCAATGGAAAGCGTTGGGGAGAATTTTAAAAGGCAGATTCTAATCACACAGATTTGGAACACAGGCAGGACATGTGGACTAACACTTTAAATTGTTTGCAGTGCTGTTGTAGCAGGGTTGATCCCCAGATATTAGAGACACACAGTGGGTGAGGTAATATATTTTGCTGGACCAACTTATGATGGTGAAAGAGACAAGCTTTCGAGCTACACAGACCTGAAGTAGAGCTCTGTGCCGCTTGAAAGCTTGTCTCTTTCACCAACAGAAGTTAGTCTAATAAAAGGCATTACCTCACTCCTAAATCTTGCAGTAAGTGCCAGGGGATCTTTAATAACCACAAGAATTCAGGACCTCAGATTTATCCATCATCTGAAAGACAGCAGCTCCATGAGCACAATGCCCCCCAACACAATGTTGGGACACTGACTCCCCTACCAAATCACCAACAGTCACTTCAGCACACTACTTTTAATTTGGAGGTTCTCCCATTCAAGTACTGACCACCCCAATTCTGGCTTATTTTATGAGATCTAACAGGATAGGTGATATGCCAACAAGCCAATATATACTAAATATCAAATTACGTAAGATCAGCCAGTGCTGTGAATTATAACTTGAACAGCTTGTGCTGCCACTCACTCACCATATCCCTAAATCATTGTTACTGTTCAGTATCCATTGCAGGGCAGCTTCAAACTTCTCTGGGGAATTACCGGTTACATTCTAAATGGAAGAATCCATAAGAAGATTAATTCTGCATTCATTTGAGAAGGTGGAATAACATTATTGCCTTGCTGTAATGGGAGAAATTGCTCTACCTGCATTTTTTTTTTTCTAGATTACCTCTTATCATCAATTTAACTAACTCGGCAAACTGGCAGAGAGGCAAACCAAATCTACAGACCGGCCTGGAATTTTTACTATAATTTATAACTTGGTATATCAGACATGAAGCACACTGTAAAACAATATTCTCCCTACACTTCTGAGACTAACTGCTAAATACAACATAATCTTGCTGACAATTTTCTATGAAGAAGTGGAACGTTAGATCAAAGCAGCCTGCCTTCTATCACTTTGGGGTGAGTTGGGGAAAACCTTACTGCTGCCAATCCCCAATAGAGGGGCGTTTCTGGCATCAGAAGACTGACAACTAAGAAACAATCATTAGTTAGATTTACAACAGCTAAATCAGTGTTGTCAGAGAGATGGAGTAGAAGATTGTTTTCTGAAAGAAATGCGGAGAACAGGACTGGCCAAAGGAACAGCTGGAAAGATTGGAAAGACTCAGAACAGGATGAAGAAATGAACCAGATGGTACATTGTTTTATAAGCAATAAATAACAGACAGAAAGAAATTAACTACAATACACAACAATTAACACTCATTCCAATCCTACTTACCGCCACATAATCCTTTGCTTCACTAACCAGAATGCATTTACTTTTTAGCTTCTCGGGGTTTCCACACTCAAAACTACCTAGAAAACAAGTCAAATGGATTTTTTTCAGGGTTGTTTCCATCTAACTCTTAGACAATCAGGAAATGCCCTGAACGATCTGGAAGCGTTATTCTTTTAAATCAGTTTTAGCTGTAGCCAAAATGCTTACACAGAAGATTGGAGTTAAATATTTTAGCCAGATAATGTTATGACCTTTAATAAAATTTGTAGCTATTGTATATAGGCTAAGACAACGGTTCTCAAACTGGGGGTTGGGCCCCCGCAGGGGGTCACAAGGTTCTTATATCCGGGGGGAGGGGGGGGTCATGAGCTATCAGCCTCCACCACAAACCCCGCTTTGCCTCCAGCATTTATAATGGTGTTAAATATATTAAAAAAGTGTTTTTAATTTATAAGGAGGGGTCTCACTCAGAGGCTTGCTATGTGAAAGGGTCACCAGTACAAAAGTTTGAGAACCACTGGCCTAAGATAAGGGCAATCAAATCGATTGCTTCAAGGTATATGCTACCCACCACAGGAGCCAAGAAGAATACCGCCATCTCACACTACAAAACTGCGCATTTGGCCAAATGCACTAGGAACACTTTCCATCAGGTATTGCGGATGTTCAACTTGACTGATCAATGTTACAGTGGAGCATACCTCCCTGCTTCAACCTTCTACTAGAACAAAGGCAAATGTTGGAGGAAAGTCCACAAACTCAAACCATGAAAACCTGACTTGAAAAGAAGTCTGAACATATCGATTAAATAACTGCTACTATGCTACTGAGTACAATTTTTCAAAGTGATTTAGGCACTTGAGAGCATAAGACTCACTGAGCATGTAAAGGAGTTGGGCTCCTAAGTTACTAAATCACTTTTCAAACTGGAACTCAAGCACTTTTGACAATTCTACGCATTAGCACAATATTAATAAGATTTGCTTGACCGAATAATGAGAAGATATAAGAAACTTCTAACTGCGTTTCCTTCTCCAACATGAAACCATTAGTCATTGACCTGGGCAGCCACTTGTATTCTAATGTCTGGTTGGACTGTTTTGGCCAGTGTTCTAAGCCAATGTTTTATATAAACATATGGAAAAGCTTTGCTGTTGGACTCTGGTATCTTGCAAAGCATTTGAGGCACTGGGGTAAAAAAAAAAAAAAAAAAGTTGAGTATTTGCATCTCAAATTCCCAATAGATGATACGCAAATAACAGCTCCATACAAACACAGATACCTTGGCAGTGACAGAAGTGCATTAGTAAAGCACAATTCACATTTAAAGAAAACATTTTCTTCACCTTTTGCCTGCTTTCTCAGTGCCCCTCAAGTCATTTGCACAAGGAAAATGTCCAGCCAGCTGGGAGATGCAGTTTGCTAAACCCTCCTAAGTGCTTTATAATGACAATCAGAACTCACCAGCTTGTATTGCCAGGTAGTTATATAATTCATACAGCATGGTCATTAACATGTCCTTCTGTTTAGCTTGACAGAACTGAAAGTAAAAAATAAACATCAATGCATCAATAGCAACAAGATAGCAATTAGATCAGCCAAAATACAAAAATAAAATACTAATAGAAGTGTATGTTCAGTTGAGCTCTACTTCACCTGGTAAAATTAAAATACAGGATTACTGAGGCAAAAAGTCTCAGGACCTAATCTTGTAAATTGCTGAGCGCCTCCTGTGAAATGCAAATACCTCCAAGTCCCAAACATCATAGCCTTCTACTCCAACAGCAGCTGAGGAAGCAGTTCCTTCAAACTCAGGTACAGTAAATAGATTTATGATATACTTCCCCAGAACATCACAAGAGACCAACTATCAATTTACCAGCATATCTCACCACGCTGAATTTGATACAGAAGTATGTCTCTCTCAATAGTGCATTATGGAATAAATCAGAACTGCATAAACACATCTCAACAGAGATTAGGGATTTCGCTTTATTAAAGCTTCTATTAGAAAAACTGACTACATAGGTAAAATCTGTCACAAATCAAAGTCACTTATGTTACAATTAACTAAAGAAAATAACACCAAGTGATTCAGATCTTCGGTAGCTTAAATCTACAACTTTCAGATTCTTCTATACAGTCACAATCTAGTCTGGCCTGCAAAAAAAAAAAAAAAAAAAAAAAGCCTATTAAATCTGACTTTGGTAAACCACTAAATTCCTCCTGTAAAATGATACAGGCTATTTGGCAGTGATATTGACAGTAACTGATTTGTGAAATTTGCTAGAATAGTTAACTGTCTGTGAGATGTCTGTCCCTACAGTATGGATTTTTTAAAAACAACTTTAAATTTACACTTACATCATCTGTCCTTGTCTCACAATCCACAGTTAACAGTTTAACTGAGAGAGAGAAGAAAATAAGGATTAGTCAGCTGGAAAATAAAAACTTCAACAGAGAAAATAACTAGTGATTAAAGCAGTAGTTAAAAATAGCTACTTTTAAAGCATCTGATTCTTCTACCATTCATCCCATTGAGTATTACCTTACTAGTCAAACAGTGCTATTGAAACAACTAAAGTAGGCCATATCGAAACCCAAATTAGTAACATACACATCAGGGCAGAAACAAGGAATTTTGTTCAGTAGGCAAATAGGTTGGAGTTTACAAACCATTTTGCAAATAATTCTAGAGAGAAGAGATGTTTTATGCTCTTGCAGTATTCACCGACTTTGAGAAAACAGGGCAGCGTGCTCACCTAGTCAATGAACAAAACACTCTCACCCGTGTTGTGTTTTGGCAGCCACACTTTGCAACCTCCTTCCACATACCCTTTTCCTTCATTTTGGAACCAAACAGAACATTTCTGTGAATTTAATCTGCTACAGTAGGGATGTCACTTTTTTTGCATATTTAAGCTCAAATGTTCTTGGAGGTAGCAGCAGAAGGCAATTTCAAGTCTTGTACTTTTGAAGTGGTCAAGATCAAGGACACTGGATGACTGTGCTTTGTAGAAAATGACATTAAAACAGATGATGGGCAATTACACGGGTAGTACATCATTATGATGGAGGATCATAAAATATGTCCTCAGTGCTAGATGAAAATTTAACTCCCCATAAAAATCTATGGATTTGAAGAACCTCAAGCCAAGTTCACTTGAGAGAAAAAAAAAAAAACACACCCACAAGACATTTTTCCATGACTAACAAGGTGCCCCAGGGATTGGGGAGACAAGACGCAAAGAAAACACATGAAGACAGGGAGAAGAAAAATAAATGCAGTGAAGATGGACAATAGAGGGGATGGAAACAAGAGGGGACTGAAGAGAAAGAAGGAGAGAGGAAAAGGGGGGAAAGTGATTTTAAAAAGTCTTTAATCCCCCACGTACGGTTCTCCTCTGCCCCCAGAAGCCAGCCTGGCCCGATCATCTTCGCCCAGAGGATGCCCAGGAAAATCACCAACAACACCAGGGTGGCCAGGTACAGGAACCAGGACAGGTAGAACTCCAGACCCTTACCCTTTCCTACTGCACCCTGCTTGGGGGCTGCCCCTGTCAACTGACTCGTGGAGGTTAACCCTTCTCCCCCTGTCCTCCATGGGATCCTGCGGATTAATCCCCCTACTACTGTTGCTGTCCTGCCCTGGGTGCTGGGGGTTAACCTGCCATCTCTTGTCCACCACTGGGTGCTGGGGGTTAACCCGCCATCTCTTGTCCCACTCTGGGTGCTGGGGGTTAACCCGCCATCTCTTGTCCCACTCTGGGTGCTGGGGGTTAACCACCCATCTCTTGTCCCACTCTGGGTGCTGGGGGTTAGCCTCCTTTCTGTCTCCCATTGGGTGCTGGGGATTAGCCTCCTTTCTGTCTCCCATTGGGTGCTGGGGGTTAGTCTCCTTTCTGTCTCCCATTGGGTGCTGGGGGTTAAACCAACATCTCTTGTCCTCCACTGGGTGCTGGGGGTTAACCCCCTTTCTACACCTCGCTGGGTGCTGGGGGTTAACCCCACATCCCTCGTCCCCCACTGGGTGCTGGGGGTTAACCCCACATCCCTCGTCCTCCCCTGGGTGCTGGGGGTTAACCCCACATCCCTCGTCCTCCCCTGGGTGCTGGGGGTTAACCCCACATCCCTCGTCCTCCCCTGGGTGCTGGGGGTTAACCCCACATCCCTCGTCCTCCACTGGGGCCTGGGGGTTAACTCCCTTTCTGCCTCCCACTGGAGCCTGGGGGCTAACTCCCTGTCTGCCTCCCACTGGGGCCTGGGGGCTAACTCCCTGTCTGCCTCCCACTGGGGCCTGGGGGCTAACTCCCTTTCTGCCTCCCACTGGGGCCTGGGGGCTAACTCCCTTTCTGCCTCCCACTGGGGCCTGGGGGCTAACCTTACATCTCTTGTCCCGCACTGGGAGCTGGGGTTGAACCCCCTTTCTGCCCCCCACTGAGTGCTGGGGGCAAGCCCCCCGGGGGCTGCTGTCTTCCCCAGCTGGGCCCAAGGGTTTAGCCCCTCTGCTACATCCCTGCGGGGGGGCTGGTACCCATCATCTTCCTCCTCCGAGCCCTCCTCCTCCTCCTCACTCTCCCTACGGCCCTGGCTGTGGGCCCTGTGTGCCAGGGGGCTGGGGTTGCGGCGAGGGTAGGAGGCCGAGGCCGGCTCAGGCCTGGAGGCACTGCCTGTGCTCTGGCTCCTCCGGCCGGCCGCCCCCTCCGCCCGCAGGCGGCTCAGTTTCTTCACGTAGAGCTCGCGGGTGGAGTCGGTGATTGGCCCCGGCTGGAAGCCCAAGGCCCGCAGCTCCCTGCCGAGCTCGGCGTCTGACAGGCCGGCCATGCTGGGGGCTGCTGTCTTCCCCGACTGGGGCCTAGGCGCCCCCTCCGCCCGCAGGCGGCTCAGCTTCTTCACGTAGAGCTCGCGGGTGGAGTCGGTGATTGGCCCCGGCTGGAAGCCCAAGGCCCGCAGCTCCCTGCCGAGCTCCGCGTCTGACAGGCCGGCCATGCCCGGAACTGCCGCCCAAGCGGGGCCCTGGCCGGAAGCGCTCTGTCAGAGGGGAAGCAAGGGCCGCCATCTTGGGAGAGGCGGAAAGGCAGCCTCTAGTCTCCATCGTGGGAAGGTCAAGGTAAGCGCTATGTAGCGTCTAGCCGGACTGTTGCGTCCGCCATCTTGGGGAGGTCAAATAGGCCCAAACGCCTCCCATGGACGCCATCTTGGGGAGGTCAGAGCTCTGGTCCCAAGGGCCCGTTCTCAAGCCCTTATCATGCAGGGGCCGGGCTGGAAGGCTGTTTTCTGCCCTTCACAGGAAACAAGTTAGACACAGGGGGAAGGGGGGCAGCTCAGCCTTTTATTTGTGATTGCGCCAGCTAAATGCCCTCGTGTCACTGCTTCCAGATGACCCATCGGTGGCCCAGTGCATTGCCGGGCGGTGACACTTGGACGCCACGGTGCATTGCAGAGGGTGACCGATGAGATGTTGCATTGCCATGGGGCGAAGCTTTGGTGGCAGTGCCATCATGGGGGGAGGTGGGGCTTTGGTGCCAGGCTGCCAAGTGACATGATGGTGGCTTTTGCTGCAGGGTAACAGGCGGACACTTCTATGCGCCTTGGCATTATTATGCAACAGTCCCTTTGTACCCTATGCCATTACTGAGCAGGCTACTCTTTTATGCCACATTTCAGTACAGCAAGAAGATGTGCTTGAGGTGTCACCGGGGTGCACCAGATTTGTCCCCGAGAGGTGTCACCCTAAATTGCCTCTGTTTTAAAAGCAGTCTCTCTTGTGCCATTTTATTTTCCCAGTGAACACTTGGTTGGTGATCAAAGATAGTGGCATAGGTAGCAATGGCCCTCACTTGAGGAGACCCGGCCTTGAGAACCGCAGACTGAAAATAGTTGACGTCAATGAATCCAGAAAAGCTTGGTAACTCTGTGTGTCTTCCTGTGTTCATTGACAACTGATGTCACTGGTGAAATGATAACAGTGGGGAATCTGCCAATAGTTGACATTTGTGAAGCGAAAGAGACAGCTCTTAACGCCAGATGTCCCTTCTCAATTCTCACTGGTCCACCTAACTTTCTTCTTATCGAGCCCCCTCTCAGCTTTCATCAACCCTTCTTAAATGTATTCATTTAAAGTATGAATCTGCACCACTGAAGCTGATGGGAGCAGGAGCAGGCCCCTCAGATTTGTTGGGGGAAAGGGAGTTGTTTGACGCTTACAACTTAAAAACCCAGCTTTGATTTGAAAATTAAATTTGGCATCAGTGATGTAGAGTAATTGCTTTTGCTGTTGTTGTATATAATAATATAATCAAAGTGGCTGAAATATTGTTTATTATTGTAATGTTATTAAAGGTAACGAGGACCTTGTGACTAATGCACATGCACAGTGCCTACATAGGAGTTTTTATGATTAGAGCCATGAGGACCACCAACCCGCCATCAGATATTAGCAGCAGTGTGTGACTGCCAAGCTGGGTAAAATGAATGCAGTGATTACATGATGCTGCTTTTCTGGAGTAGAACATAATAACCTTAGAATAGATGTTACAGGCATGCATGTATATGCATGCTCACACACACATTGGGGCGTGCTCCTACTTTGTGTCCAAACAGTTATTCTAGGTGACATCAGCTTGGCACTGCCAGAGTGCTGGTATGTCAAAGCCTATCATGGTTGGTTCCATCAGTACAAAAATCTTCTTTCTTCTCCTCCCCTCAGTTACACAGTTTAGGTTCCCTTTTAAGCTGAGCGAAGACCTTTGAAGTGTGAAACATTTCTGCTGGATTCCACCGGGTGCAGTTGGCTGGATCAGCAGGCAGAACCATTACAGAATCATGTCATCTGATTAGAATTTGCATCTTGTACAGTTTCAGGGAGTGATTGTGCCTTTCATTTTATTTGATGTTTTAAATAAGAGGAAAAGTTGGTATGGTTGCTTCTGTCTCCTAGTATCCTCCTTTCATACTCATTTTGTTCTCATCACTTATTCCAATTTAGGCCATCAGATGAAGCCATTCTAGGTCTTCCTGAAGAAGGTGGTAGCAAAATACACTACACTTTAGTTAGCAAACACAAACACCCACTTAGCAGAGGCCAGGCGGTCCAGTGAAGAATCACACTCCATTCTGCTGGGAAGTCTGAAAGTGCTAATCTTAGCCTCCTGTGTTCACTAACTGGAAAGCACAATTAACAGCTAATAATTTGGAGCCATGTAAATAGAGAATGAGAATATTCTGCTAGTGCCCCATTTCTGCAGACTCGGGGGTTTTAGCTAGTTTGGATAAACTCAGGCTACACATGCAGACTTCAAACCCACCCAAGCATGCAAACCCAGTCCAAATGCCACCCATTTTAAGGGCACCCATCCCTAGTTAAGAGACCAGGCCATATTCATGCCTACTGTAACCTTGCATGGATGTCAGTGGGGATATGCCATGAATGAGTCTGGCCCAGCATTAGGATTCACTGGGCGACTGCCTGTCTTCAGAGACCACACTGAAATATAAACTCATGGACTTTAAGGCCAATCTTCAATCCTGCCCCCATCTATTTTAGCAGGCTATATTCTTTAAGCAACTGATTGTTTTGGTCCCGTGAGTGAACATTTAAGACAGGTTTCATCATAATTCCTCTTGGCTGTTACCTCTGCAATTGAATGGCAGCTACAGTGGGATAATTATATAGATAATTATGGGCTGGGTTGGCCCATCTTTGTCAGTGAGTAGAGGGATCCCAGAACTGCTGGTGAGGAAGTGGGCGGGGAGATTTGTGGCTTCACTACTTCAGCCCTACCACCAGGGCTGGCTCCAGGCACCAGCCCACCAAGCATGTGCTTGGGGCGGCATCTGTAGGGGGGCGGCGCGGCGCTCCGGCCCGAGAGCGGGGCCGCGACTGGGCTCGCCACCCTCCCCGCGGCGCTCCCACCGCCGGGGAGAGTGGAGCCCCGGCCGGGCTCTCTGCCCTCCCCCCGGCGCTCTGGCCGCCGGGGAGAGCGGAGCCCCGGCCGGGCTCTCTGTCCTCCCCCCGGCGCTCTGGCCGCCGGGGAGAGCGGAGCCGCGGCGGGCTCTCCGCCCTCCCCCCGGTGCTCCGGCCAGTCGGGGGGAGCGGGCCCGCAGCCGGGTTTGGTGCCCTCCCCTGCCGCGCTCCCCACTGGGGGTTGGGGGGGGCAGGGCGACGGGAGGCTTTTTTGCCTTGGGCGGCAAAAAAGCCAGAGCCGGCCCTGCCTACCACACAGAAAGGCGGATGAGAGGGACTGGATAAGGATGTGTAGGGTCTGCCCTTATGCAAGACAAGGCCTCCATCCCCTGTGTAGGCCCAGGGAGGCTGTCACCCCTGCTCCTTCTGTGGAACCCAAGCCCCCCCACCCCATAGAAAACTAGTGCAAACTGAGCCTCATGGCGTGACCTGGCTGCCCACTTACCCTTGCCGAAGGTGCACAGATACCACGGTGATGAGCACAGTCTAAGATGATAGATGGCTACTTCTGTTTAAGGCTGTAGATTCGCCTGTAGTACCATTAGCTACTAAGCAGCTACCTGTTTTTCCCCAGTGTCTCACCCAGAGTGCAGATTATAGATACTGTTGGGTCTGCTAGTTGTAGTTTCTACAGGCCCTTTTCTGTCACTCCTGCTCACGTTGTGTGGTACCGTAGTCCATGAGTAGCCCCACTGATTTCAATGGGGTTACATGCAGAGTGAGGTGCCACCCAGTGTGCATATAGATGGCAGAATCAGGCCCTAAGAAGTTTGCAGAGACAGGCTGAAATGTTCAAAGCCACCTAAGTTTGAACCCCCGGTTCCCATTAAAATTAATAGAAACTGGGCCTTCAAGTCCCTGTGGTGACTTTGAACATCCCTGCTTTAGTTACTGTAGGATTGACCATGGCTGAGACTAACGTGGCCACGTGGGGGAGCAGGGAGAAGTTACTCTCCCCACACCAGCATGACTGCCTTAGATCTGCCTAGATTGTGGAAGCGGGCCAGCCGGAGCGGCTTCTCTGATGCTCCCTACCTGAAGGGAGAGGAAGGTTTGAGTGAGTAGATAGATGTGGAGTCATGGCTGCACCATCCCCATGCACCTCCTGGATGCAGGGGGCGCGGAGGGGGGGAGAGAGGGAGTATCCCACATGATGAAAAGGGGTGTAGCCGATTAACCCCCACCCAGTACAAGAGGGAAGGTAGTTCCAAGCCCTGACCCACCTCTCTCTAGTTACATGGTTAGTTGGTGATACCCCTTTTCGTGGTGTGGGATACTTTTCACTTACACTGGATACTCACAGGGTATTTGTGCCTGCCAGACACCCCATCGCTCATGAGCGCACCATAGATACGACTGGAACTTTTCTTATCTCTGGCTAGATCATGTGACATGTCCTGAGTCTGCCTGGCTTTCTGAGGAGGTTAAGGCCCTGTATTTAGTTCCTCTTTTTCTTTTCCCCACCCTCCAGCTTAGCTAGAGAAAAATGTGATCAGTTTCTTGAGAGATGAGTTCACAGCTACCCACGTATTGGCTTGCGGTAAGGTAATGGAGTTTGCTGCCCTGGAAACTGGATGAGCTGCTGCTAGCGAAAGGAATTATTTGAGCTGATGGTGGTAATCGAATGCTGACAATAGGAGGGAAAAGGGAAAGGAAAAGAACTGACACTTCTAAGCAGCCGGCCGGGATGCTGTGCATACAGATGGGTGCAGGAGCCGGTTTTCTGTTTGGTTCATTACAGGGGTGCACATCAGAGGCAGGCAGGTTGAAGGAAAAGGAAAAGTGAGTGTGTATACAGAGCACCAGCAGAAAGGAGAAGGCTAGTTAAAAGGACCATGTCAAAATAGGTCAGGCTAGAAAGGGGCCCGTTCTGATGATGGCGAGGGTTAGAAAATTGACTGTACAGATGGCCCCTTTTTACAGCTCAGAACTGTTTCATGTGTGTATTTGGAGTCAGATCAGCCAGACAGGGACGAAAGTATGTTCTCATTCTCTCTCTCTCTAACTCCTCTTAGCCCTGCAGAGCTACTGGAGCGGGAGCTGGGTTCTACTCCGCCTTGTGCATCAGCTGAAGAGTCATGAACTATGTACTGACTGGCGAAGCCATCTTCTGCCCAGCTTAGTTAGGTCACACTCCTTAGAGGGGGGAGGTCACACTCCTTAGAGCCACAACTGGATCTCATGCCTCCTTCATGGGAGACAGGGTCAACTATGTCCATGGCACCAACCACCCCTCCCTTAGACTCCATGGAAGTCTCCTCAGGTTGTGGGCTCTACCCCTGGGGCAGTGAAATTTTGCCTTGGCCCCATTGCCAGCCTTGAGGACAAAGCTCAAGTAAGTTGCTACAGCCAGAGGCTCTTTTGGGGAACCTCCTCTGCATGGGGCAGTGTCCCTGCATGGGGGGAACTCTGGGGGCATCTGCCAACTGGGGAAGCCCTCACAGGGCAGCGTCACAAAGAGTGGGGTGAAAGAGATCGGGCGGGTGCAGCCTTGTGCCTGGAGCAAGTCTGAGACCCACACAGCTGCCAGGAGATCTGCAGGGCTTGGGAGCAGAACCTCCTAGGTCTTCCTTCAAGAAGAGCCTCACCCAGTTTTCCTTCCCTGTCCCGTGGTTTTCCCCTCATAGGAGGGAACAGCTCAGGTTTGTAGTGAATGCCCCATTAAGAACAACAGGCCAGTCTCTGATCTCACTTACACTGTAAATCTGGTAAGTCAGTGGGCCAGATCCTCAACTAGTGCAAACTGGGCTGGCTCCATGGAAAGCTGATTTACACCAGCCAAAGATCCTGCCCTATGAGACCGCACTTTTTTCATTTCAGCCTTGCTGAGTGCATCACATTCATTATCTTCCCTCCTCAGATCCAGTTATCAGTGATTTTATAGTGTGACCTGCCCCTTCAGCAACAATCCCTGCAAAACTCCAGCTACATTAGCCTGATCAGTCTGTGCAGTGGAAATATGTGTTTGAATTGCATGTTAAAGCTGGCAAGCACTCCTGACCACATGTACTGTTATATGGGAGGAGATTTATCTTCTCCTAAGGGGGGACTGGCTTTCAAAACATAAAGTACAGAGCAGTTCCAATCTCATGTGTGTTATTTTGGCACTAACACTGCAGCTATTTAAATGATCCACAGTGACAGCAGAATTTATGTTAAAATGGGAGGATAAAATTGGATTGGAATTGGATACTTGT
This sequence comes from Malaclemys terrapin pileata, assembly GCF_027887155.1. NCBI lineage: Eukaryota > Metazoa > Chordata > Testudines > Emydidae > Malaclemys > Malaclemys terrapin. Next base: position 19,982,533 of record NC_071508.1, on the reverse strand, counting down.
CACTCAGACATATCATTTGTCTCACTATTTCACACCTTATGGATGTTAAATTCCAGGGAACCTATAGAGTGACTGTTCTTAATTAAGCAAAAGGCATGTAAATGCATCGTAATTAATATTACATTAAAGTGGAATTAATCCTTTACATTCAGTTGTGTTTGCAAAGTAGAAATAAACATGAATCTGTTTCAGAGTAACAGCCGTGTTAGTCTGTATCCGCAAAAAGAAGAACAGGAGTACTTGTGGCACCTTAGAGACTAACAAATTTATTAGAGCATAAGCTTTCGTGGACTACAGCCCACTTCTTCGGATGCATATAGAATGGAACATATAATGAGGAGATATATATACACACATACAGAGAGCATAAACAGGTGGGAGTTGTCTTACTAACTCTGAGAGGCCAATTAATTAAGAGAAAAAAAAAAAAAACTTTTGAAGTGATAATCAAGCTAGCCGAGTACAGACAGTGTGATAAGAAGTGTGAGAGTACTTACAAGGGGAGATAGTCAACGTTTGTAATGGCTCAGCCATTCCCAGTCCTTATTCAAACCGGAGTTAATTGTGTCTAGTTTGCATATCAATTCTAGCTCTGCAGTCTCTCTTTGGAGTCTGTTTTTGAAGTTTTTCTGTTGTAATATAGCCACCCGCAGGTCTGTCACTGAATGACCAGACAGGTTAAAGTGTTCTCCCACTGGTTTTTGAGTATTTTGATTCCTGATGTCAGATTTGTGTCCATTAATTCTTTTGCGTAGAGACTGTCCGGTTTGGCCAATGTACATGGCAGAGGGGCATTGCTGGCACATGATGGCATAGATCACATTGGTAGATGTGCAGGTGAACGAGCCCCTGATGGTATGGCTGATGTGATTAGGTCCTATGATGATGTCACTTGAATAGATATGTGGACAGAGTTGGCATCGGGGTTTGTTACAAGGATAGGTTCCTGGGTTAGTGGTTTTGTTCAGTGATGTGTGGTTGCTGGTGAGTATTTGCTTTAGGTTGGGGGGTTGTCTGTAAGCGAGGACAGGTCTGTCTCCCAAGATCTGTGAGAGTAAAGGATCATCTTTCAGGATAGGTTGTAGATCTCTGATGATGCGCTGGAGAGGTTTTAGTTGGGGGCTGAAGGTGACAGCTAGTGGTGTTCTGTTATTTTCTTTGTTGGGCCTGTCTTGTAGGAGGTGACTTCTGGGTACTCGTCTGGCTCTGTCAATCTGTTTTTTCACTTCAGCAGGTGGGTATTGTAGTTTTAAGAATGCTTGATAGAGATCTTGTAGGTGCTTGTCTCTATCCGAGGGATTGGAGCAAATGCGGTTATATCTTAGAGCTTGGCTGTAGACAATGGATCGTGTGGTGTGTCCTGGATGGAAGCTGGAGGCATGTAGGTAAGTGTAGCGGTCAGTAGGTTTCCGGTATAGGGTGGTATTGATGTGACCATCGCTTATTAGCACAGTAGTGTCCAGGAAATGGACCGCTTGTGTGGATTGATCTAGGCTGAGGTTGATGGTGGGATGGAAATTATTGAAATCATGGTGAAATTCCTCAAGGGCTTCTTTTCCATGGGTCCAGATGATGAAGATGTCATCAATGTAGCGCAAGTAGAGTAGGGGCGTTAGGGGACGAGAGCTAAGGAAGCGTTGTTCTAAGTCAGCCATAAAAATGTTGGCATATTGTGGGGCCATGCGGGTACCCATAGCAGTGCCGCTGACTTGAAGGTATATATTGTCCCCAAATGTGAAATAGTTGTGGGTGAGGACAAAATCACAAAGTTCAGCCACCAGGTTAGCTGTGACATTATCAGGGATACTGTTCCTGATAGCTTGTAGTCCATCTTTGTGTGGAATATTGGTGTAGAGGGCTTCTACGTCCATAGTGGCCAGGATGGTGTTTTCTGGAAGATCACCGATGGATTGTAGTTTCCTCAGGAAGTCAGTGGTGTCTCGAAGATAGCTGGGAGTGCTGGTAGCGTAGGGTCTTAGGACAGAGTCTACATAACCAGACAAGCCTGATGTTAGGGTGCCAATGCCTGAGATGATGGGGCGTCCAGGATATCCAGGTTTATGGATCTTGGGTAGCAAATAGAATACCCCTGGTCGGGGTTCTAGGCATGTGTCTGTACGGATTTGTTCCTGTGCTTTGTCAGGGAGTTTTTTTAGCAGATGGTGTAGTTTCTTTAGGTAATCTTCAGTGTGTTATTGCAAGGCAGAAGTGAGCATGGACCATAAGCCGTGTGTACTCACAGTGTAGTAACTATGGGTAAAGTGCACCTGTCAGTAAGATGGATCTTCATATAGTTATGGTGAATTGCCAATATTACCGTGATGTGTGGTCTGTCAGGAGGGAATGTTCTGTAGTGATTAAAGCAGGGAACTGCAAGTCAGGACTTCTGGGTTCTGTTCCCAGCTGTGGGAGAGTGTGTCCTCTAGTGGTCAGACTGGGAAGCGGCGAGTCAGGACTCCAGGGTCCTATTCCAAGCTCTTGAAGGCAACATTCTCTAGTGATTAGACCAGGGATGGACAGTCTCAGGGGTTTTGCTGTTTGACCTTGGGCAAATCACTTAACCACCCTCTGCCTCCGTTTTCCCCATCTGTAAAATGAGATCAACAATATTTATCCACACTGGGGTGAGTGAGGCCTAATTACTCAGTGTGTGCAACGTGCCTTGAGCTCTTCAGACTAAAGGTGCTATTCTATATACCTAGAAAGCATCATGATGTAGAGCCATTTTGATTCCTTCCTGCACTTGGAGCTCACTGTCTGATTATTAAAGACATTTGAAAGAAACAAGTCATTTATTTAATTCATCTGCACATTTTATTAGCTCGCATCAGATTTTTTTCTTTTGAAGCACTTTACAGATTTAGTCTTGCAGAAGCGTAGCCCTGTAGTCCAGCAAGCAGCATCACCCTGCTCTTCTGGGTCTGAGGATATCAGTTACCTGCAAGGAGAGGAAAGAACAAATTCAGTCCTTCATAGTCTCTCTCTCTCTCTCTCTCTCTATATATATATATATATATAAATAATTTTTTTCCAGTCCTTTATAAGCCACACATACATTACCCAGTCCTCTATATATAATACCCTGTCCTTTATAAGCCTTATACAGTCCTTATTCATTCTACAGTTCCCAGTCCTTTGCATACAATTCCCAATCCTTTAGAAGCCTCATGTATAATTTTCAGTCCTTTACAGCTTTATATGCAATACCCACCCTCCTCAACTTCCACTCTGGAAGAAATGATGACAAACTGAAACCAGCACAGTTGAATTGGAGCAGTAATCCCACAGAATGGGTGGAAGCACTGTTGCTAGGGTTATTTAAACCTAGACTGGATAAAGCCCCGGAGAATTGACTGTAGATCACAATCCCGTACTGCTCCCCAACAGTGCGTGCAAGAATTGACTAAATAACCTACGGTCACAGAATTTTTCTGCCTCTAGTTTTTACATACCGAGGGCCAGGTTATCAGAAGAGCTCAGGGCTAGGCTTTCAAGTGCTCAGCAACACAATCGGGGCCTGAGTTTCAGAGTTCAGCTCCCATTCAGACATCTAAATAGAGGCCAGAAGTCCAGAGAGCTCAACACCTAACTCCTTTGAAAATTTGGCCTCGATTGCAGGTGCTGAGCTGTTTGGCCAATGTGGCCTAACTTACGGGTGCTGCATTCTACTGAAAATTTCACCCTAAATCCTGAGATCCTTAGTTGTTACTCACTGTTTACTTAGGGCTGTATTGTACAGTCCTTTTGCATACTGCTCTGCTGAGCATTTACTCACATAGTCCCATTGGGTTCAGTGGGGTGACTCGCATATGTGCACAACAGTGTGAATAAGAGATGCGTGATCTGGCCCTATGCCCTCGCTAAGGCAAACCCCATTGATTTCAGGGCTGAACAATTAGAACCTCAATTAGCCCTTAAGTTTCTGTGTACAGCAAGATTCCCCCAAATACCTACAACTTGGCAAAACCAAGAGCCTGGTTCTGATCTCTGTCACACCCCTGTAAACTGAGAATATTTGCACTGAAGAGACTGGAGATACACTGATGTGTAACTGTTATAAAGGTACGATCCAGTACTCATGGAAGACAATGGAAAGTCTCCCTTTGACTTCAGTGGGTGTTGGGACAGAAAGCAAAGACTAAATTGTGGCTGTGCCATAAGCCCCATGTACAGGACAGCATTGAGTTGTGCTGTCCAAGCAGTAGACTGGGAAGTAGACTGTGCCCCTAGTTTCTCCTTCCTCTGTGGAGGTGTGGAGGGGAAGGGAACTTACACGGTGTCAGGCATACAGCTGGTGCAGTGTGTCATGACTGCACCTATATTTTCCCCTTGTGGTCCAGCAAGGGCACCCACTCTAGGCTCCCAACTCCTCAGCCGTCACCTCTCTTGGGTGCAGATGGATTTCTCTCTTCCTCCTGACCGGGTTTTACCAGGCAGCACAGTCGCCTGCCTATACCGTGAGTTCCTCAGAAAGTCAAACTGACTAAACAGGTCTGGTTTGCTTCTCCCCAGAGGCTAAAAGGAACGTAATTGCCCACAGATACAAGCTACCGCACAGCCCTTTCTAAGGAAGCACATTTATTCTTAAGGTGAAAGCATTACAGAGAAAACATTAAAACACTAAAAGAACCTACACATGTGCTAATAAGCCTACCAGAGATCACCCCCACAAGTCCAACAAGGGCTCTGGTAGAAGTCAGCCCTTCCAACCCCACCACGGGGTTTTTCTTTGGTTATAACTTTAGAACACCTTTTGCTCAGAACAAGAACCCCCATCAATAGGTCAAGTCCTTCCAATCCTTTCCAGGAAGGACTGGGGTGTCCCTGGGACAGAAGATCCTATCCAGTTGTTGGATCAGAAAGTAGGCCCAGAGTCACTTTAAACTCAGGCTATTTATCCAAAAGTCCTTTCTTTGTCTGCTGGTCTCTAAAGAATCCAGTCTGAGCCAGTATAGGCAAGCCCTCCCAGGGGGTGGGACCTCTTGTGAGGTGTTCCAGTCTGAGTGAATTTGCCTCAACACCCACCCCTGTTCTTAGCTACTGGAGGGCTCCCTCAGGGAATTATATACAATCCCTGGCCCACAACAATGCATAATATTTAATACAGTAAGATCACCCATAGATATGCCATCTCTGACACACAGAGGATGTCCCCAGCATGCTGACACAACTGCACTGATTGCATTGTGGGGTGGAGCTCAAGCTCCACTCGTATATGTATGGGGACTGGCAGCCCAAGGGAGGCTGCTATCCCCTCTGCGCTGGTACCCCTGGTGTGAGTAGACAGTTCAATGGAGTAAGAGGGAGTCTTACACCCTCTTTTAGTCCCCTTGGTTGGTGTCCAGGATGGGCCACACTCTGGCCTTAAGGGAAGAGAGAAGCAGACTCCAAAGCCCAGTATTTAGGTACCTAATTCCCACTGATTTCCCCTTAGCTATTCAGTGCCCCACCTGGGCTGGCCTGTAATGTGCGTTCTGCCCTTAATACCCATTCAGGAGGAGAAGGCAGCTCCTCCGTCTTGCTTTTATGCTGACACATTTTCAAACGGCTGGAACAATGTGTTCACAAGATTGTTCCCTGGCCACGGAGGAGGGACGTGAACGTGGGGAGCAGTACCAAGGGTGGCTGCTTGGAAATGGTGCGAAGTCACTGTAACGATCAACAGCAGCACCGAGAGACCATCTGGGCAATGAGAAGGGAGCTTAATGTTCTTAAGCGCAGAGTGTATCCATGGTGGGAGGGGAGGACAATGAGGACTCTGTAAAGGGAGCAAATATGACACAAAAGCCATTCCCAGAATTATCACTAGGGGAGGGAGAGAGGCACAGTTCAAGTTCCTTACAGTACCATTTTGAGCGTTCAGTAGCATCTCAGTTAGCAGTTCCTCCAGGATGTGCTGGTATTTTTCCAGCTGCCTAGGGTCGAGCCGCATTCCAGTTTCTCCAGGTGCAGTCAGCTGTGAAGGAAAGCATAGTTAACAAAAAAGGGAAAATGGAGCGGGGGGGAGATGGATAACCACACCTCCTACTTTATCGATGTTGAAGAACAAGGGATCTTGTGCACAGAATTAAGTGCTACAACTTGCTGGAGTTTTCCCCGCCAACCCCGTAGCCAGCCACTGGAAGTTGTAGCACTAGGAACAAGCTGGAAGTTCCGTCACATGGAATAAAGCTGGACTGATTTAGTTTCCTATTTGGGGCTTGATCCTGCACCGTTCGAATCAATGGGAGTTTCCTCACGGACATGAATGGGAAGAGGGACTGCACCCTTAGTATGGTGGATATTGATGTGGACTGGGCCTTCACAAGGGATAAGTGGCCTTGAGGGCAGTCCTTGAACTATTTACTCACTCTTGGGTTGCTAGATGTCCCAGAGTTTCAATCCATTGGGTCATCCAGATGTTGGCTTGGAAATGTAGGCGGATAGGCCACTGGCAACGAACAGCATACGGCCTCTGCAATTAGCAGAGGTCCCAAAGGAGAAAGTGATCCTTGAACTTGATAACCCCCCGTGTTGCAACTCTTTCTCAGGCCAGTCGTTCTATTGACTCCGATGCCTGAGTAAGAGCTGTAGGATGAGGCACATTTCTGCATCCAGCACCTCAGGACAGCTGTTGCTAGGATGTAACAAAAGTGAACGAGTTGCTCAGGCCACATTTGGGGGTGGTGGTCAGACACCAGGATGTGCCTGGTGTTTAATGTTTAAGACTGAGAATGCTCAGTGTTTAGACACTAATATTAGACAGTTTTGGAAGAGCAGATGTGTTAACTAATGTCCTGGCCAAATTCCAACTCAGCTAGACTTTACATCCTACCTAGCTACATTTCCCGTGGATCCATATTTTTTCTCCTTTCCCTTTGCTGATGAAGAAGAATAGTGACGTTTCCAACCCAGAAGTGGCTGCACTGCCTGGTGGGTGAAACTATCCCTGGGCTGTAATAGAGGAGCCCAATTTTCTAACTTGGGTGACTGAGCAAACGTGCCTCCAAGGGCTCAGATCAGCACGCAGATGCCTAAAAAAACTTGGACTTTCAGAAAACCTTTGACAAGGTCCCTCACCAAAGGCTCTTAAGCAAACTAAGCAGTCATGGAATAAGAGGGATAGTCCTCTCCTGTATCACTAACTCACTAACTGGTTTAAAGACAGGAAACAAAGAGTAGGGATAAATGGTCAGTTTTCAGAATGGAGAGAGGTAAATAGAGGGGTACTCCAAGGATCTCTACTGGGACCAGTGCTGTTCAACATATTCATAATGGTCTGGAAAAAGGGGTAAACAGCAAGGTCACAAAGTTTGCAGATGGTACATAATTACTCAAGATACATGCAAAGCAGACTGTGAAGAGTTACAAAGGGATTTCTCAAAACTGGGTGATTGGGCAACAAAATGGCAGATGAAATTCAGTGTTGATAAATGCAAATTGGAAAACATAATCCCAACTATACATATGAAATGATGGGATCTAAATTAGCTGTTATCACTCAAGAAAGAGATCTTGGAGTCATTGTGGATAGTTCTCTGAAAACATCTGCTCAATGTGCAGTGGCAGTCAAAAAAGTGAACAATGTTAGGGACCATTAGGAAAGGGAAAGATAATAAGACAGTAAATATCATAATGCCCCTATATAAATCAATGGAACGCCCACACCTCGAATACTGCGTGATGTTCTGGGTCACCACATCTCTCAAAAGATATATTAGAAATGTAAAAGGTACAGAGAAGGGCAACAAAAATGATTAAGGGTATGGAACAAGTTCCAAATGAGGAGAGATTAAAAGACTGGGATTGTTCAGCTTGGAAAAGAGACAACTAAGGGGGGATATGATAGAAGTCTATAAAAATCATGACTGGTGTGGAGAAATTGAATAAGGAAGTGTTATTTACCCCTTCACATAACACAAGAACCAAGGTCACTCAATGAAATTAATAGTCAACACGTTTAAAACAAAACAGAAGGAAGTATTTCTTCACACAATGCACAGTCAACCTGTGGAAATGATTGCTAGGGGATATTGTGAAGACCAAGAGCATAGTTGGGTTCAGAAAAGAATTAACTACATTCATGGGGAATAGGTCCATGAATGGCTATTAGCCAAGATGGTCAGGGACGCAACCCCAAGCTCTGGATGTCCCTAAGCCTCTGATTGCCAGATGCTGGGACGGGATGATAAGGGACGGATCACATGAGGATTGCCCTGTTCTCTTCATTCCCTGGGAAGCACCTGACATTGGCCACTGTCAGAAGACAGAATGCTGGGCTAGATGGCCCAATATGTTTTTATGTTCTAAAACAGGTATTTTTCTGCCCCAGAGTGCTGATTTAAGAGTCCAACAGTGAAGCTGGATGGACTCAAGTTTGTAAACTTGGTACCCGCTCTACAAGGTCCTTAGGAATCCTGCAGGTTCAAAGGTGCTGGACAATTCACAGGTGATAACAAGCCTACTTTAGTAAATATCAAGATAAATCCCAAACCAAAAGCCAGAAGCAGACTTGCAAAATCCTGAGCAGCAGTAGTAGGTGTTTATTGAGAGGTAAATAAAAGATCGGTAGATTTTTCACCATTAGTATGCCAGGCAGGGTAAGTAGACTCAGGGGCTGAGCTACGAAATTTTCAAGACAATTTTTTAAGGCTGAGGTGCACCCTGCATCCATCTTCTGATGTAAACTTGCTCAGTGCCTGGGTCCAGTTTGTAGGAATTGGGTAGTATCCCTTTAAACAATTCCTAAGCCTGCTAGTGGCACTCACTTACTGTCTTCTATTGCAGAAGCCACCAGAACCTAACAGAGCAGCAGCGTACACATATAGGTAGGCCTCATATGTTTGTATCTGGTCAGCCAACGTGGTTATTGGACATCCAAATGCACCTGTGTTGTTTCCTCATATACTTACGGGTCCCCTCCACCATTCCCCTCACCTTGATGATCTCGCCCTCGTCCACACGCTCCACGTCAGAGAGCTCGGTAACGTCTCCGCCTTCTGATCGCTTCTGCAACATCAGGGATTTCTTCTGCGCTTTGTTCCTCTGTTTCTCCTGCAGTTACACGGCAAGGTACAGTAAAGAACAAACACCAAGGATCAGGAAGGTCACAGGGACAAGGGTCAGGGTGGGGCAGAGTGGCTGCTTGTTCAGCAAAGGGTGAAGCGCGCTGGAATAGGGTCCATGGAGCAGCTCCATGGCCGTGAGTTGACCTGGTGGAAAGGAATCCACATGCAGCGGAGCTCTCCAGCACCGAGCTGAGTCACTTGGGCTAAGAGCAGGGAGCAGGATTTGGACCTGGGTTAGTAAATGGGAATTCCTTTCCTTACAAATCCCCTGCTCCCTTTGCATGGTTCATCTCTTACTGGTGCCGCCTTGTCCTTGCTGCTGATGCCGCTCCGACATGACACCAGCTGTTATTCCGGTACCAAGCGCATCCCTTGGCAGATCAAGAGAGCCAGCTGGTGCATCCTTCACCTGTGAGAGCTGCCAAGCTGAACAGGGCATTGAACCAGAGAAATAAGAAACCAGCGAAACCTAATGAGTCACCTTTAGTCCATCTTCTGGGAACCAGTGCAGGATTATTCCCTGCCATCCTCCTGATCCAGTGCCCATTGGAAAGACTCCCATTGATTTCAGCGGACACTGGGTCAGACCCTATCGTACAGACAAAAAGTCAAAGAGCTGGTATCCCTTGGGTGGGCCCTGGGCTCAAACCAACCTTTCAGTTAACAGCCTAAAGCTCTACGGGGTGATGCAGTAGAAGGTAACTTCTTTGATCTGCTAAGAGACGTGGATGCGCACTGGTGGCCAGAGAAGCACGGCAGCCAAGTGGATTGAGCTTGGGGTTAGGCATTTCTGACTCCTAACCCGGGTTCTGCCACTGGCTCCTTGTGTGACCTTGAGGAAGTCATGTCAGCCCCCCATACTTCTGTTTCCTCATCTGTAGAATAAATACTGATACTCAGCAGCATCGTGGAAGGGGTGCTGAGGTTTAATTAGTCTGTTCCTGTCCAGCCCCTTTGCCAGCATCAAGCACGTCACTCGTGCTATGCATTATTGATAGGCCATTCTGGGGCGGGTTGTGTTGTCCCTCTACGATATATGCAGTGAAATCCCTGCTCAGCGCAAACCGCAGGAGAGCAGCAAAAATTGAGCGGGGGTTGAAAGGTTTCATACTATGGCTTTGGGAACCCGCTGGGGGGGCTTTGGAGTGGTTGTTCAAGGCAGGGTCTGTCTGTTGGAGGTGGGTCCGTAGTGCTGCCCTAACTGCCACACTGAATTTTAAAAGGGGTATTTTCAGTGTGAGAGAGGCAGATTTTGGACAACAAATAAGAGGGACTCCCCTCTCACCCCAGAGGACTCTTGATTGTGATGAGCACCCCAGGGGGAAGCGAGTTTGTCTGGGCTACTGGTGAATGATACACTGCAAAAGTCCACATCAGTGTACATTCTATAGGCCAGTGCTGAGACACAATGGGGAAGCTTTCAGGGCTGCTTCCCATTTCTCATTAGTTTGCCTTATTGTTTAAACTGGATCCACATACTTCCCCTGGCCTCTGATAGTGGTGAAGAATGACCATGCTACACCCAAGAAGCGGCCGCATGGATGCTCAGCAGACACACTAAGGGAACAATAGGCCATCCCTGCTAATTCCTAGACAGGGTGTGAAATCCTGGCCCCATTGAAGTCAAGGGGAGTCTGGCCAATTATTTCAATGGGGCCAGGATTTGACCCATGGTCTCTCCAAGATGAAGCACATCGGTGAGGTGGAGGTGGAGGTGGTGGTGGGTGAGAAGCTTGCCTGTGCTGTGTGAAAACAGAGAACATCAGGCTCTAGGGCTGTCAGCCTGGCATCTTTCAGTAGCATTAGTTTCACATCAAAAGAAAAGGATTTTCCTCTATGTGTGTCCCAGAACTGAAACCTATTTGGCACATGGTTAATTATTTGTTAGAACAAAGAGGCATAGCAGAATTATGACGGGAGACTGCAGCTCCTCCATAAAAATCCGAGCCATTAGCAATTATAAAAGAAAACTGTTAAAAAATATCCACAGACGAATGTAAATGGGCCTTTTGTTTCCACTATCCTATTTTATGTTCAACTGAATCCTGGCTCTTGCAGTCTAATCCTGAGTCTTTCACTCAAAGTCCTCTGCGGGACTGGTGAATAAAGTGCTTCCCACACTTTGAAGATCCTGTAAGTTGCCCTGCCGAGCACATCCCAGTACTGCTGTGGGACCTGTCGTGCTAGGGGGAGTCTGTTCCAGCTACATTTCCACTAGAGATGGACTTGAGAGAGCTGGTCTGAACCTTTGACCCATTGAGAGCTTTACATGAGTAAGAACTATGTTGGCCTGAGGTTCGTCTCCCATTGAAAGCCCCGCTAAGAAAAGCATTGCTCTTCAGGCAAGCACATAAATGTGTGTTTAAAGTTAAGCCCAGGCTTACACGATTTTCTGAATCAGGGCCAAAGTCAGCACTCTGAGCATGCTTGTAGACGATTACCCTATAAGTACAGTCTTAGGCTGTTGCCTGACAGGTTGGTGGTTTGAACCCTCTCAAGGGATACCAGCTCCACCACAGCACCACTGAGAATAAACTGAGCCAGTTCCCCTGGACTTGCCCCACTTTTCCAACAACGTGGGCTTAAATAAATCATCCCCCTTGTCTTTTCTCACCTGCGCTGCGTGAGGCCTGGCACCGGCGCATTTGAGGATTTAGTGGGTTAGCACACTAGCCCTTCACCTCTGGAGACTGGTTGGCTCAAGGCATAAGAGAAATGGGCCTGCTGCTCTCAGCCAGACCCCTAGTGGATGATGAGGGTCATCTGGGTATGTTCTCATTCAATCAATTCCCTGCCACCGCAGGGGCCTCAGGCATTAGTGCACCTCAGTGACTCCTGTTCTCTACCCGTGACGCAAAATAGTTTAGTCTCATGAGGGCTGTGATACTTTGGTCTGATTCTGGTGGCTGGGGTTCGTGTGGAAGTGGCTGGGTTGTAGGTAGTGGCTTCTGCCTGACAGGCGGTCAGACTAGCTCTGGTGGTCCCTTCTGGCCTTAAACTTGATGAATCTATGAAACCATCTATCAAACAGGCACTGTCTCTGCTCAGAGGGGATGAACTATGAGCTACATATGGGAAGCATGCACAGGATGCACCTTTCTGCACCACACGGGGCTCTGGCCATTGCAGTATGGTGCTCAGGGGTTACCTGCATCCTCTCGATGTCGCTGCGAGTGAAGAAGGCTAGGTAGCCTTCAGTCTGTTCAGCCAGCATGGCCACCACGTACACCACCAGCAGAGAAGCCACCACCTTCCTCGAAACCATCATGGAGCTTGAGAAAGCCTGAGCAACACAGGAGAGGGGAGGGTCAGAACATGCCAGCAGGGATGGCTGCCTCCTGCGGTGCACAGCAGTTCAACCAAGATCAGGAACAAAGAGCCATGTCCAGAAAGGAATAACCCTGAGTTATAGTTCAGACAATTTATCCTTCCTGGGACACGGACCTCTGGTTTAATAAACAACTTTCTTTGGCCTTTATTTCTGATCAATAGCCGTAGACTTCATATTTGTTCTCCAAGCTGCTTCTGTCACTGACATTAGGTGTTGAGTGACAGTCTAACATCCCCTTGAGGGCCTGACCTCCAGCCAATGGCCCACTCCTAAGAATGATAAACACCCCACAATTGCAACTCTCACTTCCCTACAGGATTGACCCCCCCACAGTCTACAGCCAGTGAACCATATGATTTGGCAGCTGGGGATGCTTACCTGCTATAGGAGGCAAAGTGCTCTCAGCAAGCACTTGGGTAAAGATACCTGGGCTTGTTTGCACCTGCTTTGCACAGCACAGAGCTGGGAAACTTCACCGGCTGGGAAGCATTTCTCAGTTCATACAAAGGAAAACTACTTTGGAGTCTGAACATTTTCATTTAGATTTTGCATTTGGGAGCATTCTCCTGGCAGCCCTCATGCTGCCGAAAAATGATCTGGAAGGAAGGTTTCCCCCAAAGTCCCCGGAACTCTGCGTTGCTGAACAAAACAAATGTCTAAAGGTTCGGGCTGAGATTTCCAAAAGTGACTGGTGATTTTGGGTGCCCAACTTGAGACACCTTAAAAGAGGCCTGTTTCCAGAGGGCAGGTGCTCAGCATTGCTGCATATCAGGCCCCTTTATGCTGGGCAGTGAGTCCCCAAAATCACCAGCTGCTTTTGAAAATCTTGGCCTAAAAAACGTATGGAGCAACTGCAGGCTGAGGAGGGCCTGGTCTGACTTACACTGAGACGTGAAGTGTACATTTGCATGTCTCTAGTTAGAATGACGTCCTGGCTATAAGGTGCACATACCCATTGAGTTCCCCACCTTGAGATGGTTGCAGTGTCTAGAATGTCTTCCCTTTGGCAAGCAGAGTTTGGAACTGTGCCAGCTTTTGACAGGCTGCTTTGACTACTGCATCATCCTAAAACACACGAACGCCCTCTGAACTTGCAGCAGCTGTGACTGACAGCCGCCTCGTCTTCTTCATAGGAGGGTCATCTAAGCCGACTGGACTTCTAGACTCCCACCTCTAGAATGCAACAGTTTTAGGCTCTGAGACAGCAAGGGACCAACTGGTTCATTGAAACATTGATTTCACTGGGACTCCTTGCCTGCGTAAGATCCTTGCTGGATCGGAGCCTGACTTAACAAAGAGGCAGCTTCATTTTCTAGCCAAGAACCAGAGGAAGGGCCACCTCCAAGCACCTCAGTGCAGTTCAAGCCGTGAGCCTCTCGATTCCCAGCCTGACTTCTAGCAGCCTGGAAGATGAACTCAGAAGAGGATGTGGGGCAGGGGAAATCAGCTCCAGAGGAGAAATCCTGCCTTTATGCAGTGAAAGGGAAGGTTCCACGCAGCCCTGCCTAGAAGTCCTCCAACAGACTCCGGTTTAAGTGCGGGCTTCCATGAAGCAGGTTCTTATGTAATACCAGTTGTTTGCACTTTAAATTGTATACACAGCACTTGATGAATGCTTGGGTTTTGCTAGCTGGATAATTAATAATTAATAAACAGGTTTAATATAACACTTTGTATTCCTGACCTAGCACGTTGCCCCCAAAGATCTCCAAGTGCTCTACTGCATTATCCCTATCTTACAATTGGGGAAACTGAGTCACGGAGAGGCAAAGTAACTTGCCCCCGGTTACTGAGTCAATGGCAGAGCTGGGAACAGAACGAAGGGGTCGTGCTTTAGGGAGTGGGGTCTAGTGGTCAGAGCAGAGTACAGATCCTATGCTCTAACTGTCCCTGAGTTGAGAATACAACCCAGGAGCCCTTATTAACAGGATTGCTCGCCAAGCACTGGACACTGCCATTTCTCATGAATGGGTCTGTTCCTGGGCAGTAACTGCCTACGTTTAAAACACAGTCATATGGAGCATTAAATACCTATTCAGTTTTGCCAGTGTTATGCCTCCGTTACAGTGTGTATGAAATCCAGACTTGCCCAGGGGAAAATGCTTCAAGCTACCGCACTGAGCTTCCATAGTGAGGGAAGTGTCATGATTTGGCAGCTTTAGTATAACTGTTTTACTATAATTATTTTTATTTTCCCTCAATAAACTTTAGGGGAGGAGGGAGATCAAGCCAGCATGCTAGTGTCTCTAATCCCATAAGGGATCTATAAGACAGTATGGGCAACTCCCACAGGTGGGCTGAGCCCCTTAATAAATCTTGTTAGGTCATACAGAGCTGCAGACATCATTTGCCACCCGAGCTCTACAGGAAACCAGTTTAAAGGGATTTAAAAACCAGTTTCCAACCTGATTTAACAGCAGTTTCACATCAGAGGGAGGATTTATGTAAACATTAAATCTCCTCTTTAAATATTAAAACATTCTCTCTTGAACACATTTAATGAAGTCTGGTCCCACTACGTAACTGCTTTACTCAATTCCTGATCCTTAATTATTTTCAAAACGCTTTTGGTTGAGGCATTATTAAAGGGACACTGTCAGGTCAAATCTGGCCCCAGAATTAGATTTCATGTAAATATAAACTTGTACAGACCAATAGAAACTAACAAATATTCCCTCCCACAGCGTTTGCCACCCGATCATTTTGGCATTGTGCTAGCACAGGAAAGCCAAGGGAGAGCCATCTCAGATGCCACTGAATAAAAAACACTAGAACTTATGTATTAGATCACAGTCTGTGCTGGTCTTGGGTCTGCTTCTCCACTGTTCTGCACTAAGTGTTGTCATTTACACCTGTGCAAAATGCTACCAAAACAGACTGGTAGGGCCAGATTCTAAGGTGGTGTAAACTGGTGTTGCTCCATTGACATCAATGGAGCTGTGTTGATTTACACCAGTGAAGGATCTGGCCCAGTAGTGGATTACCCCCAAATTGCATTCACTTTGCACAGTTGCACATGACTTTGTGAGGTTTGGGGCAACAGAAGCTCGGCCCCCCTCTGCAACAGGGGCCAGTCCCAGTTGCTAAAAACTCCCACAACAGACAATTCTGTAATATTCTGCCCACATGGGGAGGTTTCTTCCTGACCCTAGGCAGTTAGTGGCTGGTTTATCAGCCCTACTGATTGCATTGGGGGATTCTGCTGTAAAAATCAGTTGCACCACATGACCCAGTGATGTGCAGCAATCGCTTGGCTATACTGATCAAAAGGGGATTGCCTAGGTCTGTCCTTAAAACAGGATTCTACCATGCTTATGTCCTGATGCACATTATCTCTCAATAGGATCATTCTTTTGTGTCACCTGATTTATTCTGTAACATCAATAAACTACTGCCCCCCCACCCCAAAATACCCCAGTCACCTCCTTCATCTCCCACTTACTACCCCTTTGTGAAGCCGTTCTCTCTCTGTTCCTGGAGAAAAGCTCCTGCTTTTTTACTTTATCCAGCCAGCCAGTCTACTGAACATCCCTTCCTTGCTTTGTAAACTGGACACGTCTTTCATATTTTAAGGCCCCAGCTCAGCGCCTCGCCAGGCGAATCTATAGCTTGCTGTTTGTGAGTTACTTTCACAGGTAGCGTTTGAAAGTGCCAAGGGGGAAGATTCCAGGGTGGGCATCAGTACAGCATGGTATTCTGGGCACTTTGGCCCAGATTCTACACTGCCCTGCACCTTGCATTGGCATTTCTGGTAAAATGCCACCACTGTGATCTGGGACCTTTGGTCTAAAATGACAACACAACTCACAGCACAATGAGCAATCAAGCCCTTTATCCCCCGAGCATTGGCTCAGGATCAGTGAGGGACATCAAAAGGGACATTAGGCAGAAGTTGCATCTGCTCCATCTCTTGTGTTCAGGGCATCTCCTGGAGTGCTCTATTCCCATAAGACTCCCTGAGTCTCTGCCACATATTCCACTGTCTGATGGGTCTAACAGGCAGGTAATGAGAATGGAGTCAGTTTAATCAATGCTCATACAGAGAGGGAAGTGCAGAAAGCACCTTCCTCCTGGATTAAACAGTGATGTTGATCCCCCTTATTAGGCTTGAGGCATCTCTCCTGTTTAAAAGTTTCTGTTGAGCTGCAATCAACTAACTAACGCTTGCCATGGCAGCTCTGCGGGTGGCAGGGTAGGCTGGACTGGCCCTTCCTATCTCTGAGAGTTCAGCAGGATGTATCTGGATGGAGACTGAGAGCAGCAGCAGCAGCAGCAGCAGGCTCATTAGCAACAAGAAATTAAACTCCATGGAAAAATGGATGCAAGATCCCAGAATAGGAGAGAAATCAGAGAGGAGAAGAGCTTAGATACCACGATAATGGGCGTTATTGGAGGGGGGGGACTAAGAGAGGAATTGTTGGAGGGCAAATGATGTTAAAGGAAGGAAGAGAGGAAAGAGACCAGGGGACAAGGCACAATAATAACGATAACCCCAAAATGGAAAGGATCTTCCCCCTGAGGAGCTCAACGTGCTTTAAAATCTCCAGGGTGAAATTCACTGCAAGAGATCTATGTGCCATTGAAGCCCCACTTGTAATAGGGTTTATCTAGAATAGAGTTTTGTGCAGGATCTCTGCACAGGGGTGAATTTCACCTAACAGTGAACTAAATCTCCACCCCCCTCCCAATGAAGTTGGTAAATATCATCATCCCCATCTTACAGAGAGGGATGTGAAGCATGGAGACCCCCCGGTCCACAAAACACGCTGGAGAACCCAGGAGTCCTGAGTCCCCGTCCTCAGCTCTAGCATCGGGACCATCCCCAGATGGGAAGAGGCTGTTTCTCTTATTAGCGACATACAGTTCAAGGTGAACGTAAGGGGACCAGGGATGAGCTCTAGAACCGGTGAGAGAAATTTAAATAGAACCATAGTCCACTGGAACATGCAGCTCTGCCAAAATCAAAAAGCTCAATTTTGTCAGAATTTTGTTTTGGAAGAAAACCAGAGGGAAAAAATAGTTCTGGCAACATTGAAATGTCCTGTTTTGACATTTCCATAATGAAACTTTTTGGTTTATTTAAAAAAAAAACCCTGTATTCGATCATGTCTAAACAATTTTTTTTGTTCAGAATCTTCCTTTATGGAGAATTCTGAAAGGTTTGGTTTTCTGCTCCCATTTGGAAAGGATCTAGGCCAGGGGTAGGCAACCTATGGCAGACGTGCCAAAGGCGTCATGCGAGCTGATTTTCAGTGGCACTCACACTGCCCGGGTCCTGGCCACCAGTCTGGGGGGCTGTGCACTTTAATTTAATTTTAAATGAAGCTTCTTAAACGTTTTAAAAACCTTATTTACTTTACATACATCAATAGTTTAGTTATATATTATAGACTTATAGAAAGAGACCTTCTAAAAACGTTAAAACGTATTACTGGCACACGAAACCTGAAATTAGAGTGAATAAATGAAGACTTGGCACACCACTTCTGAAAGGTTGCCGACCCCTGGCCTAAGCTTTGAAATCTCAAAATCCTTCATGAAATGGAACTTTTATCCTCTGCTGACCCTGTCTGAAACCGTTGAGCTTTGACTGTCCATTGCAGCATTATCACAAGCAGAAATGAAGACACTTATCACTTACCTAGAGAGTGCAGCAGTCTCTCCTTGGCAGTCAGGGCTTTCTGGTCTCTCCTGTGTGCTCCTGCTCAATCTCTTAGCCCTTTATAAGCCCACCACAAGCACCAAGTTACATCACCAATAATCAATGGTGCCCATGGCTCCCAGACACGGTCACTGGATACTTGGGGTGCATAGAAACGGGTTTGTTGCACAGGCAGCAACTTCTTCTGCAAGGAATTTTTTTTAAGAGTTCCCAGTTTCCAAGGAAGATCACACCCCGCCCCCACA
The DNA here is from genome assembly GCF_027887155.1 of Malaclemys terrapin pileata. NCBI lineage: Eukaryota > Metazoa > Chordata > Testudines > Emydidae > Malaclemys > Malaclemys terrapin. The sequence continues at coordinate 19,964,248 of NC_071508.1, read as the reverse complement.
AGTGGCTGGCCTCAGAATGACTCTGCTGTTCTGAGTGCTGCCCACACCGGGACCGTATCTTAGCTGGGATCGCGGTAAGCAAACCATCCCGACTAGTTGCAGACCCTCCCTCTGCACTCTGTTTTGCATTGCATGGGCAGGGGTACTCCTGGGTTGGCTCCCGTCTACTCATCACCTAGGAATGCAATGTTGGAGTGAAGTCATCATAAGTCAAATCCTGGCCCCTTGGAAAACAACGGCAAAAGTTTCATTCTCACTAGATTTGGCTCTATGGAAACACTGTGGGTCAAATTCAGAGCCGACCTATATCTCATGCCAGAGAAGAAGGATGATCTTGTGGTTATGGCAATGGATTTGGACTCAGAATATCTGGGTTATATACCAGGCTCTTCCACAGACTCCTTGTGTGACCATGGCCAAGTCACTTAATCTCTGTGTGCCTCGGTTTCCCCATCTGCAAAACAGGGGTAATGAATAAGGCTACGTTTTAGTCATGGGTATTTTTAGTAAAAGTCATGGACAGGTCATAGGCAATAAACAAAAAGTCAGGGAGGAGGGCTCTCCTGAAGACTGCTGCTGGGGGTGGGCAACCCGGGGCCATTCTTCTGCTGGGGGGGGGATGGGGGGCCTGCCCGGGGCCCCGCTGCAGCTGGGGGGGGCAGCCCATGGCCCCCTGCCGCTGTTAGTCCAGGTGGGGGACGGCCCATGGCACCACTACCGCTTCAGGCAAGGGGCGGCCTGTGGCCCTGCTGCTGCTCTGGGTGGAGGGCAGGCCGGGGCCCCACTGCCATTGATCTGGACGAGGGGCAGCCCGGGGCTCTGCCGCCATCGCTGCTGCGGATCCGAGCGGGGGGCATCCCAGGCCCCTGCTGCTGCCACCGGTCCGGGTAGGGGATGGCTTGCGGTCCCACCACTGCTGGTCCAGGCGGGGGCGGCCCGGGGTCACGCGGCCACCGCCAGTGGTCTGAGGGTGGCCTGGGGCCCTGCCGCCACCGCCACTGGTCCTGGACCGCTGCTCCAGGGCAGCGCCGAGGACCAGCTGCCTGGAGCTGCCAGAGCAGCGGCTGGTGCAGCTGGCTCCCGGGCTTCCCCAGCTGCTGGGGTGGTCCTGGGGTCAGTCTCACCAGCGCTGCAAAATTCACAGAGGTCACGGAAAGTCACAGAAGCCATGACTTCCGTGAATGATTCGCAGACTTAGTAATGAACCTTCCTTTCTCCCACCCTTTGCTTGTCTGGTCCATCTAGATTGTGATCTCTTTGGGACAGGGGCTGTCTCTTACTATGTGTCTGTACAGCACCTAGCACAATAAAGTCTGGATCTTGACTGGGGGGGGGGGCTGTAAATGCAACTGAAATGCCAACAAATAATAACAATGATGGCACTGAAATAAATGTATGTCAGGATAAAATTTAACCAATGATATTACAATTGCATGTATTTAAAGTAATGAATGACCTAGAAGAATGTAGAGCCAAATATTATAATAATAAATAATGTTTTACATATTTAATCTATCACCGTTCATCCCAGAGCACTTTACCGATAACTTGAGCCTTTTAAAGTAGTCGAGGAGGTTTATCTATCTATCTATTTATACGGTTCCTATTACCATAATATCTGCGCACTTGCCATTCTGTAATACATTTAACCTCTCAACCTCCTGTGTGGTAGGGCAGTGCTATTATCCCCATTTTACAGTTGGGGAAACTGAGGCAGAAAGACTAAAAGTAACTTGTCCAAGGTCACACAGGAAGTCTGTGGCGGGGCAGGGACCGGAACACAGCTCTCCCAAGCCTAGGCTAGTGCCCTAATTACTGGGTCATCCTTCTTGTCTAGATACCATTAGACACATATGTTCAGATTCTGTCACGCTGCATCTTGTGTTGTCATTTATACCCGTACAAAGAGGGTGCAGAATGGTAGCATTTTACACCCACTGTGCACTCGTGTAAATGATGAGAGGATGCAGAGCAACAGAGAATCATGCCAGTCAATCACCTGGACAGCTTAGAAAATCCCAACCAAGGCTCGTTTCACCCATCACTGAAATGCAGCTGCATTTAGGGCAAAAAAGCTCCTTAAGGGCCGGATCCCAAACCCACTGAAATCAATAAAAAGATTCCCATGGACATTGGCTCAATCCTCAATGGCACATTGCAAAGCCATGCAATTTAGGATAGGATCTGAAGACTATCTTGCCCCGCAGAATGGCAGGGGAATCTTTCGGAAGGCATGTCACCCTCTGGCCACTGACCATCTGACATTGACCCTACAAGGAAACCATTCAGCTCTCCTGACGATTCCACAGGATCGGAAGTGATGGCAAGCGGTCAGGACCTCAGCTTCACATCTCATCTGACTGCTGGCAGCTTACAAGGAAACCTGAAAATAAAAGAGTGAGAAACAAAAGGATAAACAAGTTAGCCAATGTATTAAATCCCACTCTGCTTAATGTCTTTCTAGGGTGCTACATCTGTTGTTTGAAGTAGCATTCCTGCCCCTCCGACCCAGTGCTGAGCACCTGCAATATTTGCCAGGTACAAGCTGTGTGTGTGTGAGAGAGAGAGTGAGCAGGGGGAGCTGCGAAACAAGTTAATTAAAATGTTTTTCCTCTTCTGTTCTGCATTACAGCTGGTCAATACAATGTCTACTAACTTTGGAACCTCACCTGGGTTTTACAACCGGTCCCCCGCTGTCATCTCAGTCAATAACTCTCCATTTGGTCCAAAACACTCCTTAAAAAATGCGCCAGTAGTTAAGATGCTTCCAAGATCCCTCTGTATTTATTACGGCTTATCACAGGGCCAGCAATGTGGGCACAGCTGTAAAACTTGAAGAGAGATCAAATAGCTTTGCTCCCAGGGACCATGTGTGCGTTGAGGGCAAGGGGGAGGAGGTACAATCGCTCATTAGCTTTTCTTCCCTAAAGAACTTGTGAAAACCCATTTGACACCAGCTTTCATTTTAATCGAATTTTCAATTTCTTTATGGCTATGATGGACGCAGCTGATGAGACGGCAGAGGGAGTTGGGAAGCAGCAAAAGAAAGGTCCCTCTTTCCAAGTGCCAAACTTTCACATGTCTCCGCCCTTTTTACCAGGGCAATGTGGCTGCTTGTCAGATCACCAGTCCATCAGCAGTGAGATCTCCCACTCCAAAGGAACAACCTTTAAAATAGAAGGGAAGACCGATGAATTAATCAGATTTGCATTAACTGGGTACTACAGGTCGGGTTCTCAGCTATAGGCCGGTGCCCCCATTTACCTAAGTAACAAGATATGGTTCCTCTGAAATCGCAGGCGTGACTGCTGCTCAGGCAGACACACCTGTGCTAGCTTTAAGCTCGTTAGCATGGCAAAAAATAGCAATGGAGTCATGGAGAGACAGGGTTCAGCACAGGCTATATTATCCCTCCTGCAATCCCGGGCACATATACAGAATTTAGAAGTAAGGGGCCAAAATCCACAACTAGTGTAGCTCTTTTGACTTCAATGTAACCATTACCTAGATTGCAAGCTCTTTGGGACAGGGACTGGTTTTTTGTTCTGTGTACAGCCCCTAGAACAATAGAGTCCTGGTCCATGACTTCAGCACCCAGCTGAGGAGCTGCTCTATAGTGTAGTACAGGAGAAGTGTAACCAAAAATAAAATAGCCAACCCAGTCTCCGGCCTGCAACGGCTCACAAGCTTCAGTTCCTCTAATGTAGCTTCCTTTCAAGGAAGGCATGTGCAAAACTGGCTTTGTAGCTAAAATAGGCTAAACATTCACCATAATGTGGGGTAATTTTAGAAGAGAACAGGCAGTGACTCTAAACCCCCTGGAAATGTATTTCAGTTGTAATGTCAAGGAATAATGGCAAAGCTAATTCCCCAGGTCTTCTGCACTGAACTCTCGTCTCAAAGTCCTGTACTCTCCCCCCTCCCCTTTTTGTCTTGTGCTTGGAGTGTTGCGGCGAAAGGGTTGCATAAAACCAGGGGATAAGAAACCAACAGAGTTTGAATTTCACCTCTAGGGTAAGGCAGTGAGCCAAGCTGCCTGCAGTGCTGTGTGAATGTACAGCAACTGGACAGCCTCAATCTGCCAATGGAACACCCCAGACAGGCAGACGATCTGTACCAAGATTAAAGCACCTTAAATTTGCCTAAAGTGAGTCTAAGTCAAGTCTGTCTTTGGATACCTAAATGAGCAGCGTGATTTTCAAAGAGCTGCACCTGCCGCAACTCCCGTTACCTTCAGTAGGAGCTAAGAACTTTTGGAAAAATCAGGCCCATTTATTTGGGCAGCTAAATTTGGATGGAGGGGGCTTAATTTGAGACACCAAGGTTTGAAAGTCTCGGTCTGATAACATTAGACCAGGGGTTCTCAAACTTCATTGCACCGTGACCCCCTTCTGACGACAAAAATTACTACACAGCCTAGGGTTACCATACGTCCGGATTTCCCCGAACATGTCCGGCTTTTTGGTGCTCAAATCCCCGTCTGGGGGGAATTTTAAAAAAGCCGGACATGTCCGGGGAAATAGGGAGACATAAGCCAGGGTCCGCCCGGCCCTAGCACGACCCGCCGGGTCCGCAGAGGAGCCCAGTCGCCCCGGCTACATTGTAGTGAGCTTGGGCGGGGAGGGGAGGGGGGGCGCAGCCGCAGAAGGCGGCGGAGGGGCCGCTGCTGCCGCTGCAGGCTGGGCGGACCGCGTGCCCCAGCCGAGCCTGCAGGACCACGGGGAGGCCGGGCCCAGCCAGCGGCTCGGGCTTCCCTCGTGGGCGGGGACCCCCCTGGCCACTGGGGGACCCTTCCTGTGGCCCCGGTGCTGCGGGAGCTGTTCCAGCAGGGACAGGCCGGGGAATGTGCTCGATGGCAGGAAGGAGGCGGCGTGTGCTGGGGCTGCAGGGACCTGCGCCGCCCCGGTCGCAGCTGAGCCTCCGAAGTCCCCGCTAGGCAGAGGCTTCCGGGTGAGCGGGGGAGCAGGGCAGGCAGGGGGCGCAGAGGCTGCAGGGGCAGGGGGGCGCAGGTGCAGGGCAGGCGGGGGGCGCAGAGGCTGCAGGAGCGGTGGGGGGACGAGTGGAGAGCAGGGGTCACAGAGGCTGCAGGGCAAGGGAGGTGTGCAGGGGCTGCAGGGCGAGTGGGGAGCAGGGGTCACAGAGGCTGCAGGGGCGGGGCGGTGCAGGGCAAGTGGGGAGCAGGGAAGCACTTAGCAACCCCCAACCAAGATCAGAGCGGGAGGGAGGAGGGGGAATGCAGGGTGCTCAGAGGAGGGGGCAGAGTTGGGGCAGGGACTTTGGGGAAGGGGTGGGGCTGGGGGTGGGGAAGAGGCGGAGTTGGAGCAGGGCCAGGGCCCCCATGGAGTGTCCTCTATTTTAAGTGTTGAAATATGGTAACCTTAACACAGCCCCAGGAAGGGGGACCAAAGACTGAGCCTCCCCAAGCCCTGCTGCCCAAGGGCTTCAGCACCCAGTGACAGGCCGGGGGTGAGGGGGGAGAGGAGGGCCTGTAACCTGAGCCCCACAGACCAGGGCTTCAGCCCCAGGTGGTGGGGCTTGGGCTTCAGCTTTGGCCCCAGGCCTGAGCAAGTCTAACGCCAACCCTGGCAACTCATTAAAACGGGGTCCCAACCCTCTCTGGAGTCCCGACCCACAATTTGGGAATCGCTGCATTGGACAAATCACACTCCCGGTTTGTTCTGCACTCTCCTGGCTGTTATATGGATGCATTACCAAGCAGGCATTGTCGTCAATGAGCACTGAGCCTTACTAATGAATAAAACGCCTATGGGAAATTTTAATACATTTTCCTTAATATTAAAGCTATATAAATATTTGAAATTCATGGGCTTAGAACACATGCTAATTTGCGGCATAAATATTTCAAATGCACAGACAAACTCCTGGCCCCATCCCCTCCAAGTACACTGGTTAAATTTCTCCCGACTACTCCGGCGGTGTAATTCATGTTAATTCACTGGTGCGTAGCAGGGAATGGGAGAGAGAATCAATAGCGGGATTTAACTCCTGCTGATTTCAGACATCACTTCACACTCCTGCTTGTAGCAGCAAATACTGATGCCATAGATTAATGCGGAGTTTATCTGTTGTTGTTTTCTCTCCCCACAGCGTCTGCCAGGTTTACATACCAAATCCAGAGCACCAAGGGCCTAATTACTGAGAGTCTTCTCATTGACTGCAGTGAGCTCTGGATCAGGCTCCCACATCAGCTGCATCCAAGCTATGAATGGGTGTCAAAGGAAGCAGTGGGAGTAATTTTGAATGAGCTGTCATCTCAGTACCTGGTGGTGGAAAGATCCATTTTAAAGCCAGCAATCCGTTTAACCCTTTCACCACTGATATTTCCAAGCTACTACAAACCTAGAACTAGATCCTCAGCTGGTGTAAATCAGCAACTGGTTTCCATGGAGTTACACTGATTTCGAGCAGCTGAGATCTGGTTAATTATTTAAGTGGCATGAACATAAAACTGAGAGTCAGGAACCTTCCCTTCTACAACTGCTGGATTTGGGAAAAATCAGTTTGAACTAAAAAGAACAGGAGTACTTGTGGCACCTTAGAGACTAACAAATTTATTAGAGCATAAGCTTTCGTGGACTACAGCCCACTTCTTCGGATGCACACCGAAGTACTCCTGTTCTTTTTGCAGATACAGACTAACACGGCTGCTACTCTGAAACCTGTCAGTTTGAACTAGTACATTCAAATTTCCCTAGAGTATGGGTGTGTGTGTGTGTATATGGGGGAAATACCATTCTGGAGGGGTTAACACAAATGTGATTCACCTTAACCAACCCCCACGTTTTTTAATGCTGGACAGAGCTGTGGCAGCTCTCCCCCTGGAGTAGAACACAGTCAGACATAAATTGACTCCCAAAGCCCTCCAGGAGACTGCATAGGATTGCGATATCTGTCACACACGTAATGGATGACCTAGCTAGGTCCTCCACAGGCAGCTCGGGGAAGGCTGGTAAATGGAAAACATCATGTGCATCTGCCCATTTAAATCCTATGCCCTGGCTCTAGGGGGAGGTAAGTCACTTAGCATTTCAGAAAAGAGTTCATTTCTCCACTGCCAGAGAATATTTATTAGATTTCACAAAAGTGCAATTTAGCCTTCATACACACTGGGCACCCTCTGACCTTTTATTTTCTTATTTCTTCTCCCTGCCCCCTCTCCTCCCCTGCATTGTTCCCAGACTGAACAACAGAGTGGGTTAAGCATAGCAAGATGAAATGCTAAGGCACTGAGAAGTGCATTAAATAGCTCATTTGCAGGGGCTTCTTGCATGGCCGAATCGGCCGGAAGATGACGTATGGAAGTCTCTCTCACACCGAGGATCCAAAATGAGGTCCTGGTTAGCCGGTAGGAGAACATGATCACCGGACTCCGGGCCACATCCTTCCTTGGGCACAACCCTCCCTGAAGCCAATGGACGTTTTGCCGGAGGAAGGAACAAGTCTAAACCCACAGGGGAAAGATTCAATCTTGAGCATTATATCAGCCTGGCCCAAGGAGATTATCTGTCAATGTGCGAACTGTCACATGACAAGAAATAGCTGTTCTCAGTGCTGCTGGGTCCCTAGAAATTTTCTGATGGCTTGAGCTGGATTAAACCAGCCTTGGATGCGTAGGATTTATCAGCACTTTCAATGGAGAGGTGCCTGTTTCATTCCAGGAATCCTTTGTGGTGAATGTTGCAGTTTATCTGCAACTAGGGATAAGAATTCTCTATTTATTTCTTTATCTTGTTTCAGACCGGCAGGGCATTGATTCGTTCCGCAAGGACAGGTGGAAATCCAGCCACATGCCTGCAGGGTGAAAAGAGAGGTGAGACTCCAGCAGGAATAATAATATCTAGCTCTGACACCGTGGATGGACACTTACAAGAAAGACCGGAGAATCACTTGGAGCTAAAACACGGTGCTGCAACCTGCGTGAAATCATCGTTCCATTGACATCAATGGCACAGCTCGCACTGGCTTCACTGCGACCAAGATTTCACCCCCTGACCCTGCAATCTGAGCTGTATGGGCTCAAGGGCCTGATGGCAGGATCTGCCCCACACCTGGTAAAACTCTCATTCAGGTCAAGGGGAATTTTGCCTAAGGAACCAACTGCAGCATCCAGTGGTTAAAGTAGAGCCTCTTTCATACAAACAACCTCAAAATGCTTACGTTAAACAGTAGAGTTATGGAATTACAAAATAAATATCAACAGAGGGAGAGAAAAAGAATTATCACGCTGTTCATAATAGGCTCGTTGTTACCCTCTGCTTCCATTCCATTATTTGTTGTATTTACCCGCTGTCTCTCGCCCAATCACAAGGATTTTTAATGAATCTGTTAACTCAGGGGTTGTACCCTATGACTGGAAAATTGAAAATATAGTACCTGTATTTTAGAAAGGGAAAAAGGTGATGCAGTAGTTTGACCTCTACTATATGCAACGTCTTAGAACGAATTTTGAAAGAGAATAGTCAAGGGCATAGAAGTAAATGGTAATTTGGATAAAATGCAACATGGTTTTACAAAAGGTAGATCACGCCAGAACAACCTGATCTTTTTCTTTGAGAAGATGACTGCTCTTTTAGACAAAGGAAATGCAGTAGATCAAATCTACCTAGATTTCAGTAAAGCATTTATACAGTTCCACATGGAAATTATTAGTTTGATTGAAGAAGATGGGGATTAATATGAGAATTGAAAGGTGGGTAAGGAACTGGTTAAAGGGGAGACTACAACGGATCATGCTGAAAGGTGAACTGTCAGGCTGGTGGGAGGTTACTAGTGGAGTTCCTCAAGAGTCAGTCTTAGGACCAATCTTATTTAACATTTTCAATAACGACTTTGGAACAAAAAGTGGGAGGGTGTTAATAAAATTTGCAGATTACAGAAAATAGGGAGGTATTGCCAATATGGAGGAGGACCGGAATATCATACAAGAAAATCTGGATGACCTTGAAAACTAGAGTAATAGAAATGGGATGAAATTTAATAGTCCAAAGTCATGTATTTAGGGACTAACAAGATTTTTTTGCTATGAGCCGGGAACGTATCAGTTGGAAGCAACAGAGGAGAAAGACCTGGGTTTATTGGTTGACCTCAGCATGGCTATGAGCCACCAATATGATGCAGCCATGAAAAGGCTAATACAATCCTAGGATGCATCAAGCAAGTTATTTCCAGTAGATATAGGGAGGTGTTATTACCATTATACAAGGCACTGGTGAGTCCTCATCTGGAATACTGTGTGTAGTTCTGGTCTCCCATGTTTAAGAAAGATTAATTCAAATCGGAAAGGGAGCTGAGAAAGGCTATTTGAATGGTCACAGAAATGGGGAACCTGCCTTTTGAGAGGAAACTCAAGGAGGTTGGCTTGTTTAGCCTAACAAAACAAAGGCAGAGGGGAGATATGATTGTTGTCTATAAATACATCAGAAGGATAAACCCCAGGGAGAGAGAAGAGTTATTTAAGTTAAGGGCCAAGATTGGCACAAGAACAAATGGATAGAAACTGGCCATCAACAAGTTTAGGCTTGAAATTAGAGGAAGGTTTCTAACTATCAGAGGAGTGAAGTTCTGGGTCAACTTTCCAAGGTGAATAGTGGGGGCAAAAAAATTAACTTGTTTCAAGACTGAGCTTGATAAGTTTATGGGGGGGGATGATATGATGAGGTTGCCTACAATGGCATATGGCACATCCGTGACTGCTATTAGCAAATATCTCCAACACCTGGAGATGGAACACTAGATGGGGAGGGCTCTGAGTTACTACAGAGAGTTCTCTCTCAGGAGTCTGTCACATGGATCCTGCTCACAGGCTCAGTGTCCATCTGATCACCATATTTGGGGTCAGGAAAGAATTTCCCCCCAGGTCAGATTGGCAGAGACGCTGGGTTTTTTATTATTATTATTATTATTATTTTGCCTTCCTCTGCAGCGTGAGGCACAGGTCATTCACTGATTTGAACAAGAGTAAATGGCGGATTCTCTGTAAATTGAAGTTTTTAAAACAAGATTTGAGGACGTCAGTAGCTCAGCCAGAGGTTATGGGCCTATTACAAGAGAAAGTGGGTGAGGTTCTGTGGCCTGTGACGTGCAGGAGGTCAGACTAGATGATCATGGTGGTCCCTTCTGGCCTTAAATTCTATGCGTCTATATACTTTTTGGGTCTCATGCTATGTGTTTGTACAGCACCTCTTGCCATGGAGCCCCAAATCCTGATCAGGGCCCATAGTTGCTATCACAATACAAATAATAGTATTAAAGAAAGTGGCATAGGCAGGAGACAAAAATGAAAAGAAACTTACATTTGAAACGAAGAGTCAGCAATGCACAGAGAGACAGGGAAGTGGATTCACATGGCATGAGCTGCAAATAAGAAGGTTCTTGCAGAAAGGGACAGATTTAATGTCCATTGAAATCAACAGAGAGCCTCCTGTGACTTCAATGGGCTTTGGATCAGGTCCAAAGAGTGGCAATACAGGGCCTGATGCTCCTCATATTTCCCACTACTTTGCATCCTTGCACCACCCTTTGCACCCGGGCGAAGTGGATACAACCTGCTGCCAAATCAGAATTCATTGCTCACTCCCGCTTGTGGCAGCATTTTTACGTCCTCTATGCACAGGCAGCAGAGAATCAGGCCCCTTATGTAAAGGGACAGAGAGGAGGCCAACGTGAGCGGAGAGGAAGGAAAGAATCCAATTACGGGATAAAGGGCAAAGAGAGAAGGTGCATGAGGTGGTCTGGAATACATCCATACTAGGCTTTAAAACAAGGAGGGCAATGAAAAGAGGGCAAACTTAAAGCACCTGAAACAAGCTTAGAACGTGCTTCCCCCACTTATACAAGGATAAATTAGGCCCAGGGCCGACTCTAGGTACCAGCAAAGCAAGCAGTTGCTTGGGGCAGCAAATTTGCAGGGGCACAAGAATCCAGCATGGGAGCTGAGAACCAACAGGGGGCCCTGGGAGCTGTAGTTCCTTGATTAGCTCCCTGCCTATAGAGCCAGCCCTGGAGCAGGGAAAGAACTACATTTCCCAGCATTCCCTTAGCCACTAGCAACAGGAAAGGGAGGGGGAAGGAGTGTGGAACTGAAACCTCATTCTGTAGCTTGCTGTGAATGGTAGAGACAGAGCCAGCTCTAGGTTTTTTGCCGCCCCCGCACCCCCGTGTTGCCCCAGCCCTGGACTCTCCCCTGCCCACACCCCCTGCCGCCCCAGCTCTGGCCCCCACCTGCACCCTCCTGCTGCCCCAACCCTGGGCTCTCCCCCCACCCGCACCTCCTGCTGCCCCAGCCCTGGGCTCTCCCCCAAAGAAAGAATTGGGTGGACTAAATGGACAGTGCCCCTCTCTATCTGAAGCCTAGCAAGGGAGGTATGTGGATCCCACTAGAATTTAAAATGAAAAGTAAGGGAAGGGAGGATCTACTAGACTGGGCAGCTTTAGATACAGTACCAGGCACGTAGGAGGATTTACACTTCTGAGCCATGGAAGCAGAAATTGACTTTTCTTTTCCAGATTTAGCTAATATTCAGAAAGGGAATCTAGCACCTGCCTTCCAGATTTGAACACCCTCAAAATTCAGGAGTGCTCAAGCTCAATTTGGGCAGCTGTTACTTCATTTCTCCCAAATCAAATATACTGATCCACTGTAACCTGCTGTAGAAAAAGTAGAATAAATTGAGCAAGAAATGCTTCCCAGTGGTTATTAGGACTGGAATTGCTATTTTCAACAGCCATTGCTTTTTTTTTTTTTTTTAGTTTTAGTTTTATTTGTTTAAAAGGAAGACAGTGATATTGCATTGGCAAATTCCCCATAGAAACAAAGAATGGAACAAAACAATAATCAAGGCACCTCAACTTTTCCTCATTTATGTAGGACAGTCTTATAATATGCATCCAGATAGCCTTCAATCACACAAGCTGTCAAGGCTGTATCCCCACTTTGAACTTTAGGGTACAAATGTAGGGGCCTGCATGAAAACTTCTAAGCTTAACTACCAGCTTAGATCTGGTCCGCTGCCACCATTTCCCAATTAGATTCCCTCCCTGGGAAGCCCTGAGAAACCTTTCACCAATTCCCTGGTGAATACAGATCCAAATCCCTTGGATCTTAAAACAAGGAGAAATTAACCTTTCCCCCTCCTTCCTTTCATCAACTCCTGGTGAACACAGATCCAATCCCCTTGGATCTAAAACAAGGAGAAATTAACCATCCCCCCTCCTTCCTCCCACCAACTCCTGGTGAACACAGATCCAATCCCCTTGGATCTAAAACAAGGAGAAATTAACCTTTCCCCCTCCTTCCTTTCACCAACTCCTGGTGAATACAGATCCAACCCCCTTGGATCTAAAAACAAGGAAAAATCAATCAGGTTCTTAAAAAGAAGGCTTTTAATTAAAGAAAAAGGGTAAAAATAATCTCTGTAAAATCAGTATGGAAATTAACCTTACAGGGTAATCAAACTTAAAGAGCTCAGAGGACTCCCCTCTAGTCTTAGGTTCAAAGTACAGCAAACAAAGATAAACACTCTAGTAAAAGGTACATTTACAAGTTGAGAAAACAAAGGTTCGACGGGGACAGGTGAGCAAAGCCCACAGGTAAGTGGGGAACATGGAGACCGGGGAGATGGGTCGGAAACGAGAGGGAGTGTGGGCTATATTGGCAGAGAGAAAGGAGAGTCAGGACAAAACTGGGAGGAAAGATCAAACCAGTATCTTAGATGCCTATATACAAATGCGAGAAGTATGGGGAATAAGCAGGAAGAACTGGAAGTGCTAATAAATAAATACAACTATGACATTGTTGGCATCACTGAAACTTGGTGGGATAATACACATGATTGGAATGTTGGTGTGGATGGGTACAGCTTGCTCAGGAAGGATAGACAGGGGAAAAAGGGAGGAGGTGTTGCCTTATATATTAAAAATGTACACACTTGGACTGAGGTAGAGATGGACATAGGAGACGGAAGTGTTGAGAGTCTCTGGGTTAGGCTAAAAGGGGCAAAAAACAAGGGAGATGTCATGCTAGGAGTCTACTACAGGCCACCTAACCAGGTGGAAGAGGTGGATGAGGCTTTTTTCAAGCAACTAACAAAATCATCCAAAGCCCAAGATTTGGTGGTGATGGGGGACTTCAACTATCCGGATATATGTTGGGAAAATAACACAGCGGGGCACAGACTATCCAACAAATTCTTGGACTGCATTGGAGACAACTTTTTATTTCAGAAGGTTGAAAAAGCTACTAGGGGGGAAGCTGTTCTAGACTTGATTTTAACAAATAGGGAGGAACTCATTGAGAATGTGAAAGTAGAAGGCAGCCTGGGTGAAAGTGATCATGAAATCATAGAGTTTGCAATTCTAAGGAAGGGTAGAAGGGAGAACAGCAAAATAGAGACAATGGATTTCAGGAAGGCAGATTTTGGGAAGCTCAGAGAGCTGATAGGTAAGGTCCCATGGGAATCAAGACTGAGGGGAAAAACAACTGAGGAGAGTTGGCAGTTTTTCAAAGGGACACTATTAAGGGCCCAAAAGCAAGCTATTCCGCTGGTTAGGAAAGATAGAAAATGTGGCAGAAGACCACCTTGGCTTAACCACGAGATCTTGCACGATCTAAAAAATAAAAAGGAGTCATATAAAAAATGGAAACTAGGACAGATTACAAAGGATGAATATAGGCAAACAACACAGGAATGCAGGGGCAAGATTAGAAAGGCAAAGGCACAAAATGAGCTCAAACTAGCTACGGGAATAAAAGGAAACAAGAAGACTTTTTATCAATACATTAGAAGCAAGAGGAAGACCAAAGACAGGGTAGGCCCACTGCTTAGTGAAGAGGGAGAAACAGTAACAGGAAACTTGGAAATGGCAGAGATGCTTAATGACTTCTTTGTTTCGGTGTTCACCGAGAAGTCTGAAGGAATGCCTAACATAGTGAATACTAATGGGAAGGGGGTAGGTTTAGCGGATAAAATAAAAAAAGAACAAGTTAAAAATCACTTAGAAAAGTTAGATGCCTGCAAGTCACCCGGGCCTGATGAAATGCATCCTAGAATACTCAAGGAGCTAATAGAGGAGGTATCTGAGCCTCTAGCTATTATCTTTGGAAAGTCATGGGAGACGGGAGAGATTCCAGAAGACTGGAAAAGGGCAAATATAGTGCCCATCTATAAAAAGGGAAATAAAAACAACCCAGGAAACTACAGACCAGTTAGTTTAACTTCTGTGCCAGGGAAGATAATGGAGCAAGTAATTAAGGAAATCATCTGCAAACACTTGGAAGGTGGTAAGGTGATAGGGAACAGCCAGCATGGATTTGTGAAGAACAAATCATGTCAAACCAATCTGATAGCTTTCTTTGATAGGATAACGAGCCTTGTGGATAAGGGTGAAGCGGTGGATGTGGTATACCTAGACTTTAGTAAGGCATTTGATACGGTCTTGCATGATATTCTTATCGATAAACTAGGCAAATACAATTTAGATGGGGCTACTATAAGGTGGGTGCATAACTGGCTGGATAACCGTACTCAGAGAGTTGTTATTAATGGTTCCCAATCCTGCTGGAAAGGCGTAACGAGTGGGATACCGCAGGGGTCTGTTTTGGGACCGGCTCTGTTCAATATCTTCATCAACGACTTAGATATTGGCATAGAAAGTACGCTTATTAAGTTTGCGGATGATACCAAACTGGGAGGGATTGCAACTACTTTGGAGGACAGGGTCATAATTCAAAATGATCTGGACAAATTGGAGAAATGGTCTGAGTTAAACAGGATGAAGTTTAACAAAGACAAATGCAAAGTGCTCCACTTAGGAAGGAAAAATCAATTTCACACATACAGAATGGGAAAAGACTGTCTAGGAAGGAGTACGTCAGAAAGGGATCTAGGGGTTATAGTGGACCACAAGCTAAATATGAGTCAACAGTGTGATGCTGTTGCAAAAAAAGCAAACATGATTCTGGGATGTATTAACAGGTGTGTTGTGAGCAAGACACGAGAAGTCATTCTTCCGCTCTACTCTGCTCTGGTTAGGCCTCAGCTGGAGTATTGTGTCCAGTTCTGGGCGCCGCATTTTAAAAAAGATGTGGAGAAATTGGAAAGGGTCCAAAGAAGAGCAACAAGAATGATTAAAGGTCTTGAGAACATGTCCTATGAAGGAAGGCTGAAAGAATTGGGTTTGTTTAGTTTGGAAAAGAGAAGACTGAGAGGGGACATGATAGCAGTTTTCAGGTATCTAAAAGGGTGTCATAAGGAGGAGGGAGAGAACTTGTTCACCTTAGCCTCTAAGGATAGAACCAGAAACAATGGGTTTAAACTGCAGCAAGGGAGGTCTAGGTTGGACATTAGGAAAAAGTTCCTAACTGTCAGGGTGGTTAAACACTGGAACAAATTGCCTAGGGACGTTGTGGAATCTCCGTCTCTGGAGATATTTAAGAGTAGGTTAGATAAATGTCTATCAGGGATGGTCTAGACAGTATTTGGTCCTGCCATGCGGGCAGGGGACTGGACTCGATGACCTCTCAAGGTCCCTTCCAGTCCTATAATCTATGAATCTATGAAAACTAAGACGCCTTGCCTGGCTATTTACTTACAAGTTTGAAATAGGAGAGACTTGTTTAGAAAGATGTGGAGAACCTGGATTGATGTCTGGTCCCTCTCAGTCCCGAGAACGAACACACTCCCAAACAAAGAACACAAACAAAAGCCTTCCCCCCCCCAAGATTTGAAAGTATCTTGTCCCCTTATTGGTCCTTTAGGTTAGATGCCAGCCAGGTTACCTGAGCTTCTTAACCCTTTACAGGGAAAAGGATTTTGGAGTCTCTGGCCAGGAGGGATTTTATAGTACTGTACACAGGACAGCTGTTACCCTTCCCTTTATAGTTATGACACAAGCTGAAAATTGTTCCACTTTACTGCAGTTCTGTAACCATATAGGAACCAGTCCTGTCTGTGTTCTGTGCACATCCAAAATTCCTGCTGAATGACCCGCCCTGGGAGCAAGTTACCAGTGACCCAGAGCTGGGGCGGCAGGTGGGTGCAGTTGGGGGGGAGGGGTGAGGGGGAAGAGAGAGCCCAGGGCTGGGGGAGGGGGAAGCCAAAAATTTTTTTGTTTGAGGCAGCAAAAAACCTAGAGCCGGCCCTGATTAGGCCTCTCCAAAATTAGAGGCTTGCTGATTCATTTTAACGGAGGGCAGCTACCAGTCCCTATTCCAGTGCCAGCCTCACTGTACTTCAGCTCTGCTTCTCCTGGCATTGCCACTAGAGCTGGTCATCTCTTTTATCCGCTGAAACATTTTTTTCAAAGAAAAATGGCTTTTTGGCAAAATGAACATTTTCATTTTGGTTGCAATTTTCCAAGTTCTGACATCCCCCTGGGCCCCGCCCAGCCCAAGTTATTTGGTAAATATCTTTTGGGAAGAGTTTTCAGTTTACTGGTCTATTTCTGATAAAAAAAATATTTGGTATTTGGTTTTTGAAATGAGATTTTTTTTTTAAACAAAATACAAAATTGTTTACCAAAAATGTTTCTCAAAAACATTCCCGCCACGCCCCAGTTAAAAAATCTGGAAAAAGAAATTATTGGGATATTTTGAAAAAAACAAACTTTTTTTGTCCAAAAAAACGTTTTCCCAAAAATTTCTCTCAAAAAACTGGCATTATTCAAGAAGCTCTAACTGTTCAAAAATGAGGACCTTAACAATCATGACATTTTAAAAAATAATTATAAATCTTGTGTTCTTTTTATTTGGTGTCTTGTTCCCGAGCCTTTTAGGATTACATTTTCAAGCTTTTCTCTGCAACCATGCGGGCTAGACACTGACTTCTTTTCAATGAAAGCTGAGATTCTCACAACTATATGACTCCAGAAGTTGAGGCTTTAAGAAAAAACACCAAGTAACACAAGACTCATGACAAAAATGGCAAGAGATCCCAATACTTATTCTTCCCCTGCTTTCAAGAGTGAAATGAGGAGTTGTTCCATTAGTGTCAAGGGAATGGTGCTGCTTTAAAATTGGGATGAGTGCCCAGAGAATAAGACCTTTCACGTTCAGGGGGTCTCACTTTTGGGGGTCAAAGTCTGTTAAATGACGCCATCAATGCGTTAGAGAAATTTGTTCCAATACTGGTGCAAGTTAATATAGACAGGACCAAACTTAACTTCCAAAATTACAATGGGAACAAAAACACCTACAAAACATTCCCCCCCAATCCCTATAAAAAGATATTGTATTATTCAGGGATTCTCAAACTGGGGCTCGGGACCCCTCAGAGGGTCACGAGGTTATTACATGGGGGGGCACGAGCTGTCATCCTCCACCCCAAAACCCACTTTGCCTCCAGCATTTATAATGGTGTTGAAATATATAAACAAGTGTTTAATTTATAAGAGGGGGTCACACTCAGAGGCTTGCTCTGTGATAGGGGTCACCAGTACAATAGTTTGAGAACCACTGCTCTACAGGGATTTTCTAAGGGTCTGTCTACACTGCAGTTAAAAACCCACAGCTGGCCCATGTCAGCTGACTCAGATTCGCAGGACTCGGGCTCAGGAACTATTTAATTGTGATGAAGATGTTTGGACTTGGACTGCAGCCGAAGCTCTGGAATCCTCCTACCTTGCAGCACAAGCCCCAACATCTACACCGCAATTAAACAGCCCCTTAGCCTGCGCCCGCTGCCACGGGCCAGCCATGGTTGTCTCATTGCAGTGTAGACATACCCTCAGACTCCACTTTTTACAATCATGATCCTAGAGTATTTTGGAGTATAGCATAACTATACCTACTAGCAATAATTCATGTTTTTCACTTGTATTGCGCCTGTAATCTGAGGATCTCAGAATGGTTCACACAGAGTAATTAAGCCTCACAACACACCTCTGAGCTATTATTATACACATCACACAGAGTCCGGCACAAAGAGGTGAAGCCCAAAGGGTTCAAACCATCCATAGTTAGGCACCTAAATAAATGGCCTGATTGGAAGGTCTTTAGGAAAGGGAACAGCCTTTTGTTCTGTGTCTGTAGAGCAGCTAGCACAATGGGGTGCTGGTCCATGATTGGGGCTCCTAGATGCTACCACACTAGAGATAATAGATAACAACACAGGTGCTGAGCACCCACAACTCCCATTTAAGTCCAAGGACACTGTGGGCACTCAGCACCTTTGAAAATCAGGCAGTTTTTGTTTAGGTGCCTAAAGTTAGGCACCCAAGTCTGAACATGTTGGTCTAATACAGTGACTCAATGGGAGAGGCAGGAACAGACCTCAGATCTCCTGATTCCTTTTCCTCTACTTCTACCACCAGGCAATGCTGCTGCTTGCCCTGCCCCTTCTAGAATATTGGGTGATATTTTTAGAAAGGAGAGCAAAGCTGCTTGGAAGGCTTGCTCAGAGTTTATTTCAGTAGCAGCAAGCGAGGGAAGGCCTCAAGGGAACAGACAACATTTTCCTGCTTGCATCACTGATCACCCATGTTAGAAGATGTCTTTGGTTTGTTTCACAGCAGCTAACAGACACATGAAAATGTGTTTGTGCTGCATTGGGTTAGCAATACCCATGTCATGTAGCAATATACTAGGTATGAAGTGATATTATCTAATCTGTGTCTTCTAAGGCAATAAAATATACTACTTCCAGTTTTCCTGATTTTTTAAAAATGTTGACAGTGCCACACACAAAAAGACCAAGGTCTGCAGCTGTTCTGGGATCCCTCGTTCTGTGGGCAGGAGACGACCGTGTCCCGGAGAACCCTACTTTTCCATGTCAGCAATTGCTGGGGCTGTCACAGGGATGCTGTGGTGAGAGGGGAGGCCCGTGGATGGGAGGGGAGATGGGGTATGCTTGATCCACATACAACACATGCAGCTGACCGATCTTTCAAGGGCTCTTGTGTTTTTGCGGTGTACCTTGCAAACCTGTGCACTCCAGCAGGAAGTCTGGAGAGGGAGCTATGAGCAGGCCCCTGAGAGGAAGCAGAGACAGCAAGCCTTGGGCACAGAGCCCACTGGAGGGGCCAACACAGGAATTTCTGAGCAAGCTGCCTGCTGTTCAGGGAACACTCAGTACTGTGTTGAGGGAAACAGGACTTGGGGGGCGTCTGTCTGTAAATAAACAAGACTACACCAAGAATGTACCTGACTCATAGCATCGATTTCTCCTCCTACTGAAAACAATCCTGTAAAGCCTGGAATACGGACAAACCACACAGGCCAAAGAAGAACAGTCTGCACCCTGCAAACGCATGCGTTCCTCTAGCCACCAGAGGGCTAGGAGCTTCTGCTTAGCACTGTCACCTGCAGTAGTTAATCCAGACTTGAAAACACCGAACTGAATTGTAATATATATCTGTGTTCTACTTCTCCCTGTCACACATTTAAATCTATTTGATCCAGCCTAATGGACTGATCTACTGGTTTGTGGACACACATCCTGCTTTGGGCAGCACAGCTGACAGCATCTCACAGATCATGACCTGTCACTTCTAGTCAGGCTCACCTCCACCAGGAGCTTCTGGGAATGAATCCAATTACAGGCTAAAGGGTTTTCTTCCCCTTCCATATGGTTTCCATAACACTCCGGCTTTATCTCGTTTTAACCCCTTTCCCGGCAGGTGAGCTCACAAGCCAGGGATAAGCAGCTCAGCTCACCAGCTATGCACAGTTCCTATCTGTCATGGGGAGGGGGACTTCTTTTGGCGGGGGGAGGCAAAGAAGCATGCTACAGTCCCAGATTTGCCCTCTCCCTCCCCGGGAGGAATGCACAAACCTTTCTGCAAAGTAGTATCCAGGTCAGGGTATTATTTATAAACCTGGCCAAATGCACATAGCAAAAATCTGCACCAGGGGCCAGGCTTTCAGCACTGGCTTCTGGTTTTTAAGGGCAGAATTTTGCACCCACAGATAGTTCCACTCGTATTTATCTACATGGCTTACTGTGGGTGGCAATGTTCCTAGTTAGACATGTCTAGCTGCTAGATGAGCAGTCGGATGCCTTCACTGAGGTTGCCAAAATACATTCTAGTGGAAGACTAGCCTATTATACCAGATTGATTGGGGGGGAAGCAGGGGGCTGCAAGCATTAATGGGGTGGAATTTTTATATTTTGAGTTTATTTTGGGATGGGGCGGATTGTGGGGTCAGGGCTTGTATGGGTTGGGGAAGGGTTAGGGTTTCCTGATGAGCTTCTATTTCTTTACATGCGTTGAAAGGATGGGCTAATGATTTGGGTGCTAGGAAGGGGCTTAAGAGTCCTAGGTTCAATTCCCTGCTCTGCCACAGACAGAGAGTATGACTGTGGGCAAGTCACTTAGCCTCTCTGTGCCTCAGTTCCCCATCTGTAACATGGGGACAAGAGTCCTGCCTTATGGGCCTGTTGGGAGGATAAAAATGTTAAAGTTACTATGGTAACAGCCATCTAAGTACCTTAGCTGGATACCCCCGTCTGCTGGGAGCAGGGCCAGCATAGAGTCCTTACAGCAGATCTACACCAGCTAAAGGGGCCTTACTGTGACCAAGGGCTTGTCTACACTTGAAATGCTACAGCAGCGCAGTTCTCCTGTCGGCATAGATAAGCCATCTCCTAGAGAGGCGCTAGCTAGGTCAACAGAAGCACTGGGGGTTAGGTCAGCTTAACTATGCTGTTCAGGGGGGTGGATTTTTCACACCCCACGTGACGTTTTTAAGCTGACTTAATTTTCTAGTGTAGTCCAGGCCTCTGAGTCAGGCCCCAGCTGTGAAATCACTTTTCCTGTTATTTAACACACAAAGGTCTCCTTGCTCGTCAGAGAGTCACCGAACCATGCAGCCGGGCCAGTGGTAACATTGTTTCATCATTCCCGACGGCTCCTCTCAGCCATACACCTTTCAAACCCTATTGTGCCACCAAAGCCTTTCCCATTCAGCCTGCGCTAAATCGTTTTCTCTTTGTTAACCTCTGCACACCAGTCGGAGGGAGAGAGGATGTTATAAAGCAGGGAAGGGGGTGGTCATTGAGGTTCACAAGCTAACCACATCAGGCTCCTGAATGGGGCCAGTGTTCGGACCAAAGGCGGAAAGCGGAGAGACAGCTCGGGAGGAATCCATTACACAGCAGGCACTGAGAAGTGTGACCCTTTCAGATTGGGAGGGGGTGCATTCGGGGCATCGATTAGAACGAGGCAGGGGAGCTGGAATTGCATTTCCCTGCAATGCCCTTGACCTTTGAAGAAACAAGACAATTCTGATCTTGGTAGGAATCATGACTTGAGCTGCTTGTGACTCAGACTCTGGGAAAGTTTGGGCTTTTGCCTGATGAAAACTCAGCTGCAAAAGAACTATGGGGACAGATCCTCAGCTACGTAAACTGGTGCCCACGCCAATGAAGTCAATGGAGCTAGACCGATTTACGCCAGTTGAGGATCTGGCCTGATACAATTTGGGGGACCAGATGGCATAGGTAATAGGAGAGAGGACTTTTCCTCTCTGAATTCAGTCATCATAGAGGCTGAAAGTTGTTGCCATCTGATGGTAGCTTTTGTGAAACGAGTTGGACTGTCTCAGTTCCATGCATCCCCCATCACAAATACTGCCACATCCTTGCTGAGTCTCTCTCAGAGAGGACAAAGGAGTGAGTGGGCCAGGGACACCAAAGTCCCCTCTCAACCCTAGAGGAGGCAGGTGGATCAGAATTGTAGGGGAGTTTGAAATGCTGCTATCTAGGTACTTATGTGACCCTCACCACCACTGTATCAGAGCACCTCACAATCACAAATGGACATTTATCCTCACAACTGTTATTACCCCCATGGTGAGGCACAGAGACTAAGTGGCTCACCCATGGTCACACAGGAAGTCTGTGGCAGAGCTGGGAATTGAACACAGGCCTCCCGGGTCCCAGTCCAGTGCCTTAATCACTATCCCTCCTCCTGCAGTACCTGGTTCTGCAGACAGAGGAGAACTGGGATTCCCCGGGCTGTCAATCTAGTGATTTAAGTCATTTGGGGTGTAGCCTCTCATCCAAGTCCAACACATTTCACAGCCTTTTAATGAAGGTTTCCCATTTATTATTATTGCTTGTATTATGGTAGCACCTTGAGACCCCAATCATGATCAGGGCCCCTTTGTGCTGAGTACTATACAAACACCTAGGAAGAGAGAGTCCCTGCCCCCAAAGAGCATCCCGAAGTGTGTGCGTGTGGGGCGGGGAGAGGCTGGAATTGCTAGACATGGCCCAAATTCCCCATTTACCTGTATGGTAGGATGATGTTCTTTAAATCGCGCAGATCTCTCTGAGAGGTGTCATAGGAGGTTTCCTGGCCTAACAGATACCAGATTAAAGCTATCACTTTCCATTTTCATTACTGGTGCATACAAGGTTCGGGGAATCCAAGTTCACATCCTGGAAAAAAAAAAAACAGCCATCCTCCCTCTGGTATCATTTTCCTCCTCCGAGTTGACTTGAGGCCTTTAGGTATCGCTCTGACTGCTGCTGACCTAGTGAGAACTCTAAATCCATGTCAACTGAGGACCAGAGTTTGCTGCACCTAGCTTGATCTTTGCTCTACCTACATGTTAACCTTAGGCTGCAAAGGGAGAAAACTGAACTCATGAAAAGAATGATGATGCTGGAAAGACATCTGCCAGCCTCATCTCTGGAGCCCGAATAGAAGTCAATGGGGCTAATCTGAGTTACATCCGCTGGGTATCTGGTCCTGAGACTTTATCTCTGGGTGCCAGCAAACATGGAGCCTACCAATTCACCAGCATCTGGATGTTCTATGTAAAACTGGGTAAAATTTTCAAAAACACCTCAATGGTTTAGGAGCCTAAGTGCTACTGAAAGCCCATGAGATTTGGGTGAATTTGAAAAATTCTATTGGCTTTCCTTAGTTTTGTAGCTACAGGCTGGTGCATGGGCATCCACTGGAATTTGATCTCTATACCTGACAACTTTGGTAAAGTTCAAATCCAGATACAGGATCTAGGTATTATTATTTCCCATATTTAGTGCTCAATCCCATCTCTAAAAGGGGTCAGTCTGTACCTCTGGATTCACCCATCCTTCACCTCTATGAAAATTTGGAATTGGACCCAGGTCTGAACGTTGCGGCTGGAGCCCACTTTTACTGAAAATCAAAGAGCTTTTTCTATGGCCTCATATTAGATCAGGTAACATTCATGCCCATGCACATATGAGGATGCAGGAACATTGAGTTACTACCCCAGCCTTTTGCTTCAGGAGACCCGAGTTCAAATCCTCATACAGTCTTCTTGACTTTCATCCTCCAAAATTGAATACAAGTCCAGGGATTTCTAGCTAGTCCTTCATGTAAACCGGTCCACGTATGTGAATCTCTTTGGATACAATATGACTTTCTTCCCAAACTCCAGATGAACTTTTCTTAGAAGTCCAAAAATATCTGCCTTAGTTCCTCCTCCTTCCCCAATTATTCTTCATTGTGTGTGTCTACACTTCTAAGGAGAGGACATGGAAGCACAAAAATGTTGTCAGGATGGCTATTTTCATGAAAATATGTCTCGAAAGTGGAAATGCACATTCCCGTGAGATTCTCAGCCCACATTTTCAGAGGTTCCTCAAGACAATCTGCCATCCTAGGCAAAACTTCAGTATCTGCCGCACTCCTCGTAGGCCTAGGGTGGCAGATTTGGCCCAGCTGCCCCTCCTTCATGACCCGGGTGACTGAAGCAAATCTGAGTGGTATTGTGACTCCATGTACCAGGTCGCAACACCATACACTCAACATTTGGCCCAGTCACCCTTCTGTTAGGATGAAGGGGCAGCCAGGCCAAATCAGCCACTCTAGATAACTACTAAAATATCTGCTGCCCTAGGCAGCTCCCTAGATTGCCTATAGCTAGACTGGCCCCTGACTGTTTGCAAACAAAAGTTCAGAGAAACTTATGAACTTTTGGATGCTCATCTGAATGGACCCTGAAGTATGAACCTTCTGAAATTGACTCATTGTGGGGGAATCCACCTTTGGTACGTTTAGAAACCTCTGCCACTTTCAGGAGGGATATAAAATACCTTCAAGGAAATGCGTCTTTGAGACATGATGGCAAGGGAGCTCTGTGGAACGAAGGGCTGTTTGTGTTTTACCAGCGAGGAGCCGAGGAGAGTCTAGAGAGGAGAAAGGAATCAGGTTGGATCATTTTGTGACTTGGTGCACCAAAGCTACTTCTCACTCATGTATCAAGATGGCATTAGCCCCTTTCCAAGGGTGTAGCCTTCCTATCTGGAACCCTTACCCCAGGGCACCCCTGGCTTCAATGACCTGATTATTCTGGTCTCTGCCAGCCATGTCCTACTTCTCTGTCCTTTCAGTCCAAAGCTGGAGGATCAGAGCATGCCGGCGATAAAGATATCATTCTTTCTACCCCTTGGCCTTCCGTTCCTGCCCTGCAGCTCCCTCTAAAACCTCCCTCCGCCCTCCCCGCCCCCAGCTTTTGGGACGATCTAGTTTCTCCACAGAGACGATGTTGACTTTTTCCATCCACCTCATCTCTGAGGAGGGCGGGTGGGGGGGAAGGGACCGAAGCTTACAGTATTAACAGATCAGGGTCATGTACGCCACCATATGTCACAGATTAGCGGGAGAGCTCTGCTAAGAAGCCTTAGGCAGTTCTCCCATTGCAGCAGCGTCCAGCATCCAGCTCGGACAAGGAAGGGAGCATATGAGTTTGGGGCTAGTTCTGACCCAGTTCTGACGGATTTCACAGAGCGACGTAACTTCCCCTTGACCCAAATTCAGCACTGAGGAGTCAGGGTGAAACCGTCCTTTCCTTCCCACTTGCTCCCGCAGTTTGAGTGTGGAGCAGCCACACTTTTTCTTGCCACTCTCTCTCACGCCATCTCCAGACCCTCTCCTGTCCAAACAGCCACCTCCTCATTGCGGATCATGCACCAGCCTCTCCAGCTGCTGCTTGATTGGCTGTCCATTCTCCCTGCCTGGGTACAGTTCTGAATAGCACCCAAGCAGGCATTTACCAGGCAGGTAGGGATGCTACCAGCATTCCAGTCACTGGGGACAGCCTGCACCCAGTTCCAGGGGAGTCAGTCTATAGTCGGTAGGTTTTTAGCAGCTGGTGCAAATAGTATTTTCCTCTTCCCAGCGGGAGTCAGGCCGTCAATTCTTGTACAGCCCTGGAGCTTGGAGCCCTGACTTGGCTGATGCCTCTCCAGGCAGTGCTGTAATATAACCATTAAACAATCATAATGCTCCAGTACCGTGTCCGCCCAAGTCTACTAAATGAACCCTTGGTCGGCTGTGGAGCTCCATGGCTTTTCTCTGTCTCAGGGTTGAAATAATATGAGAGCTGGTCCTTGTCACTGTATTTCCACCATCTGCAATACTTTACATGGAGGCACTCAGCCAAGTGCGGAATGTATATGATGACCATGGTTGGGATGACAACAGGGTTTGAACCCTGGCCCTTCAGCACTAAAAACACAAGCCACTACTGCTAACGGAGCAACTCCTTTAGCTAGCAGCTGTAGTAGACTTGTTCTCCTCTATGGACAGGACACTAAAGTGGGACTCAGACTCACACCTGCCTAAATCTGGGTGACACATACAATATTTCATTCCCGATGCAAAAATAGAAAATAGCCCAAGAAAAACAAAACACAAATAATTAGGTATTTAGGTTCCTGTGGAATCTGGTGGTGTGTTTTCCCATGCTTAGATAACATGGCGATGAGCACAGACAGACAAACATATATGGACATAGATAGACAGATATGCCAGCTTTCTGCAAAATTAAATGCTGACCCACTGTAGCTGCAGTTTCTGGAATGAGTCAAAGAGGCCAGGAAAGACCCAGCTGGGTTAATTCAACCATCTTATTGCCTTGCCATGGCATACTTGTAGACCAGACAGGTTCTTGCAGGGCAGTCCAGGTCAAGGAGCGGAAGCAGAGCCAGAAAGACCTGAGGACTTGTAATTGGCCAGTATGTTGTTATGAATTTTATAAACCACCTAATGTGGCTATCTGAGCCACGCCAGGAAAAGGGGACAGGCTGGGAGGCCACCACAGTGCTTTCCCCTTCCCCAGTCACCACTTCTTGAACAAATAACAGCAAGTTGTCAAGCTGGTTTTAGAACTGTGGCCAAGGAGCCTCCTTGAACGGCCATACTAGGTCAGCCCAATGGTCCATCTAGCCCAGTTTCCTGTTGTCCGACAGTGGCCAATGCCAGGTGCTTCAGAGGGAATGAACAGAACAGGGCAATTTATCGAGTGATCCATCCCCTGTTGCCCAGTCCCAGTTTCTGGCTGCCCCCAGTCCTTGCAAAGCTGTGAGACTGATTGGCTTCCCAAGCCTGGGAAGGGGAGCAGAGTGCAGGAATGAAGGGAGGCACCACTGGGAAGCCGGTGACCTTTACTGCACCTCCAGGGAGAAGTGGAGGCGACTATAGACCACAATGGGAGTTTTGCCATTGACTTCCAGCAGGATCAGGCCACTTGGGTGTGTCAGAGACAACAGGAGTCATCTACTGCCTATACCAGTGGTTTTCAACCAACCTGTGGTCTATGGACACCTGGGGATCCATAGACTATGTCTAAGATTTCCAAAGGGGTCCACATCTCCATTTGAAATGTTTTAGGGGGTCTGCAAATGAAAAAAGTTTGAAAACCACTGGCCTATCCCGATTTAAATAAAGTGTTCTCTAGGGTTACAGCGCAACGGGACTGGGAGTCAGGACTTCTGAGTTCTATTTCCACAGCTGGGAGGATATGTGACCTACTGGTGAGAACAGGTGGGACTGGGCATGGAAGTCAGGATTCCTGCGTTCTATTCCCAGCTGTGATAACAATTCATTGTGATGACTCAATACACCCTGATTTATTCATCTGTAGTGATACTTAACTGACTTCACAATGCTCTCCTGTTCCTGACCTGGGAAGATATGATCCTTCTACCAATGACAAACCAGAAACATTTTCATTAAAATTCAGGTTACAGACTGTTTGGCTCAAGGGGATTTAACATATGAACCAACCCTTTTAATAACACACGTGCAAATGCATGCTTGGGACTTTGATGTGCTGGGGGTTCTGCACCCAGGTCATGCGCACGCTTCTTGGAATGTATCTCTTTGAAGAGATGGTCCTCAGAATCTCCAGGGTAAAATGACATGATAGGGCAGGGCATGGGAAATGGCCTATAGAGCTTTTCACTTCTAAATCACTGGTTTGAATCCAGGCCAGTTTGGAAATGCTTAGAGATTTAGCCATGTAGTTCTGATCTAGATTCAAACTTCTGTAAAATCTGAGAAGGTTCAGAGCTGGAATTCTGGTTCAGATCCATCTGACAGGGATGGTCCCAAGCTACAAAGTTTGGATTTGGAGCTGAACATGCCCAGGGTTCTGGTTCAACAACTCTCCAGTAGGCAATGGAATGAATTACCCTCTGGTAGCTGTTCCTCCAGGGGTCTGTGCGGAATGAGTCAATGGATCTGGCTCCATGATATCCTTTTTAAAAAAATCTCATCTCCAAGGCAGGGCAGGAGGAGGGTGAGGAGACAGGGTTATACATTCAGCCCACCATGCAAAGTGGAAGGAGGAGATGCTTCCCAGTCACTATATCCCTTCAAAGCACTAGGGTTTTCCAAGTGGAGGATCAGATTCAGTTACATACTTCAGAAACCGAATTGCAATGAAGACCCCGTGCAATCCACCTCCCAGCTAAGCTGCAGCATGGGCTGTGAGAAAGGACTGCATGGAAATGAAAGCCCAGCAGAACCATCTGCATTTGTTCTTGCTAGTTCCATTTGGCAGCCTGGCATCGCAACAGCATTTGGCTTACAAAGTAATTCAGTTGAGACGTCAGCCTAGAAATCCCAGTACTTATTTAGACTATAAACTCTTTGGGGCAGGGACAGTCTTTTTGCTCTGTGTTTGTACAGTGCCTAGCACAACTGATTCCTGGGCATAATTAGGGCTAGTAGATGCTATCACAACACACCCCAATAAATAACAATGATAATAACTTCCTCCTGAAGGGTAGGCAGGAGCTGGCCCGGGACAGGAGTGGCTGGTCAAGAAGAGTCCTGCAAAAGAAGAAGGCTGGTTGCTTTCCAACATGTGGACATGTCCAAAGCTGATGAGGAGACCCAAGTACCTTTAATGTTGCAATGTTCCAAGGCACCTATGCAGATGCCATTCCATTGTGACCCAGTTTGGGTGTGGGTTCAGGTTTGCCAAGCGCTGCAGCTATGATTCAAAATTCAAGTGCTGCTGCTTCAGCCGTCCCTTTTATGAGACCAGAACCTGCAGTGAGAGGACCTGATTCTGCTCAGAATCCCGTTCACTATTACAGCACAATTTGTACTGTTTGAGTATTCAGATATTCATGAAACCCATACATTTCACCAATTTTAGCATGAACAATTATTAATCTGAACATTGGAAGGACGAGAGTCATTGTTTTCTGTCTGAAGTTTCAGACAGCAAGCCAGTCAGGGAGCAGAAAAAATACCATGCGACTTAAGTGACCAACCACACACAGCAAATATCAAATACTGAACAGTCCAAGCAAGCAGATTACAAACAACCCAGCAGTCAGAAATTGCTTTTCCAAATTATTTGCTGAATATTGGCAACTAACAAATACAATTGCAGAAGCCGGAATCAGGTAAAAAAATAGAACCAGGAGTCCTGACTCCCCATCCCCTATACTAGCCACTAGACCCCCCACCCCACCCTGTGGAACAGAACCCATTGTACAGATGGGAAAGTGAGGCACAAAGAGACTAAGTGACTTGGCCACGGACACATGGGGTGTCAGTGGCAGAGCTGGGAATTTAACCTGGGTCTCCCAAGTCTGAAGCCAGTGCATTAACTCCCGAACCATCCTTCCGCTCACATAATTTGACCAGCTCACCTTCAGTTACTGGGCAGTCACAAGGGCTACCATTTAGGTCGAATTCAAGTGGGTACAGAAATCCCTCTCCAATACTCCTGTCTCTGTTATACCGTTCTACCTACCTATCATTCTTTCCTGGTTACCACCTGCCAATTTACCGCTCTGTTCCTGCCTCACCTCAGTTCCAAATAAACCAAATTCCTTCAAAGATATTAAACACTTAATGGAAATTAATACGCCTTAAGGCAGGTTTTGGGGCCAACTAGCTGCTTAGAGGGCGCTTAAACCATCAACCCCTCTCAATCCCGTTGTCCTTGTCATACAAACTTAGCCTAGACCCTAATCCTCCCCTCCCACCCTCACTCCCTCCTCCACTCCAGCAGAAGTGGGCGAAGGATATAAAAACCCCCATGGGATCCTGGCGCTGCCAGCCCTGGGATGTAGATGAGGGACACCACACCAGCTCTGCATTCTCTTAAGGATTTCTGTTGGGGGTGGGGGGATTTTTTTTTATTGAGGTTGACAATAAAATTAAATTGGTTCTGAAAAAAGACAGAAACAATTAAATAATAAAGAGCAGCTGCTAAACTAAAGAAGGATGAACGGGACAGAAGGTATCAATTTCTATGTGCCGCTCTCCAATAAAACAGGGCTGGTGCGGAGCCCCTTTGAGTACCCACAGTATTACCTAGCCGAACCCTGGAAGTACCGAATCGTGTGCTGCTATATCTTCTTTCTCATCTTCACGGGGCTCCCCATCAATCTCCTCACCCTCCTTGTCACTTTCAAGCACAAGAAGCTGCGGCAGCCACTCAACTACATCCTGGTCAACCTGGCAGTGGCTGATCTCTTCATGGCTTGCTTTGGCTTCACTGTCACCTTCTACACAGCCTGGAACGGCTACTTTATCTTCGGGCCCATAGGCTGTGCCGTGGAGGGCTTCTTTGCCACACTGGGAGGTAAGAGCTCAGCGAGGGGGAGCTGAGGGTGGGCAGGGAAGGGGGAATCAGGCATGCGCTTGCCTGGCTGGAGGAAGGAAGGTCTAGTTTGCCCTGGGTTTATTTCCAGTTGGAAGCATGCTGTCCAGGCAGATGGCTTGCATTCAATCTGTTTCTCCCCATTGAAACATGCTTGGCTGCACTAGTGGGCTAGCCACTGCATGTTTTAGCACGGGCTAGACATGCAAGTAATTACCCAGGGTTCCAGGCAGGTTTGTACAGCCCCATGCTGCCACGGCTTCACTGCTCTGGTACCTGAGCTAGCTATGACAGCCCCTAACTGCAGTGTAGACATGCCCTATGTGGCATCAGTACATTATGCCACTCCCGGAAGGGTGATGTAGCAGTGTAATGCAAAGGTACCACATCAGTATGGCACAGTGACTTGAGAACCAGCCCAATGATAAGCTACAAGCTGTGCGCAAAATAGATTGGGGACTTTTAAAAATTGTCCTGGAAGCCTGTGACAACAGCAACCACGTCAGGAGTTTCAGAAAAGTGGCAATGAAAAGAAATCAGCCCAAGCTGCAAAGTTCAGCTAAGGATCTGGGACCCAAAGTTCAGGGGTGTTTGAATTGGGAAGGGCTGGGTTTGAGCCCATCGCTAGGGTCCACACAAAGTCAAGCACATCTTGAGATTAATCTGGAAACTGCCATGGTCTTGGCAAGATCCTCCACCGTTTAGAATAAGCCCTGCTGAATATTGTGCGGAAGTCCCTCCCAGCAGGTCAGTCATTGGCAGCCTGACTGAAAATGACTCTTCCTTCCACAGTCTGACCTGGAACTATCTGGTTTAGGTAGCTAACATGTGCATTTGAGCATCTGCAGTGCTGCTGGGAGCACTCATGTACAGAACTGAGCACCTGAATGCAGATGCCCAGGTTTGAATACTGCCCTCTAATATGAAGGCTTTCACCTCCTGGGCTATGCCAGTCATGTCAAACCCGGCCGACATTAGTACCACATCGGCGTCCAAGTCAGCGATCTGCGTCAAATGGGTGGATAGTGGGTCTTTATCCCCCGGCAGGCAGCATCACAACCAACGTTAATTGGGCCCCCTTGTCGGTAGCCTCAGCAGAAGGGTCAAGGACTAAAAAGGTCCAAGAGACTGAAATTCCCTTAGGGTGGTTTTTTTAGAATGGGGAACAGCGCCTGGGAAACTTACCCCACGTTGTTCCAGTTCCGTGGAGAAATGGAAGACATCGATAACCAGGGCTGTCATGGGAAATACAAAAAATGTTTGGTGAAACAGTAAGACTCCAGGAGCACATAAAATTGTCCCAGGTTCCCAGTGGAAGATGCTATCACTGTTACATAAAACCAATGGTCCAAAACAATGCATCTTACAGCAGGATGCTGCAGTTTGGAGCAAGGGCAGGTTTTTTATACAAGAGAAGGGGCAGGTCAGTATTTGGGAGGAGAAGGAAGATCCGATCAGTATCAGCGAAGGATAGAATGATCCCATCTGTATTTGGGAAGGGAAAAGGAGTCTCCTCTGGGCTAGAGAAGAGGAGTTTGGTGCTTATGAAAGAGGAGGAAAGGTCTAAATCTGGGAGCAGAGTGAGGGTTAAGTGTGTATCAGGGAGCTGAAGGAAGATGTGGTTGTTCTCAAGAAGAGGAAAAATGACATGGTCAGTCTCAAGGAGTGGAACCAGGGTTCAGTCTATATTTTTGAGCAGAGCTGTGCAAGTAGTGCAGAAATTTTCCAATGACTATCCGGCAGCGTTTTCAAACCCAGCTGATCTGACCATGTTAGTGGCTTTTTGATCTTTCACTCCTGCAGGCAGGGTTGCGATCGAATCTCAGTGGCACAACTGCTTGCAAAAAAAAGTCCATTTCCAAGCAGCATGAATTAATTTTACATCTCTGCGCTCATCCGACCAGCAAAGAGAGATGATACCTGGTCACTTATCCGGCCAACCGAACACAGCTCAGAGAGCAAATTCTTGAAGGGAACAGTTTGCAATCAATGCTAGGAGTTTAAAAAAAAAAAAAGGTTAAAAATTCACTGGGTAATTTTCACTCCTGAATACATTTGAGGCAATGGGGATATTCCTGCCACCAGGAAAAGAGGCTCAATGAATCCAGTCTATGCCAGGGATTGGAAATGGGGCCAGGTCTATATTAGGGAGCAGAAGAAGGACCACTTAGTGTCATCACTAATTCCTTCAGTGAAAAGGCCCCATCTCTGTGCCTGACAACAGCTTCTAACCTTTCACGCTTTTTCAGGCCCTCCGTCTTATCCAGGCTTTCCATTTCTGCCCAGCGAGAACAAGGAGGGTCCCAACTGTGGGGGGAAAGGAAGAAGAAAATTTATACTAAAGGGAAGCAGCAAGAGTTACCGTTCTTCATGAAAGCTGAGCAGAGGGTGTAGCTATCAGCGGATGAGCACATGCTGGGGGCATTAACAGGCTTATGGCACAGGCTAAAGGCTCATAATCCCCTAAGGTTTGATTATCCTTTGATAAATAAACACACCAGCACCTGCCCGGGCTCATTCTCCTGCAGCGGGGACACATCAAATACCCATTTAGACTCTTAGAACCATCAGGACAGGTTCGGACATGGTGCAAGCGAGGGTTCACGCCTTGAGCCGCGCTTCCTTACACCAGGTTGAGACTTGACTCATTGACTTTAGGGGATGACAAATGACCAGGGCCCTAAACAAGACATTTAGAAACTCATATTGGCCCTTGGGTGCTTTATATGGCCATTTTGGGGCCAGACTCTTAGGCAGAGTAAAGGCAGACTCTGCTCAAGAAAAGGTGAGATGGGGATGCTGCAGGGTACCGGTTCCAACTCAGCCCCGTGACCCAACTCCTGGTCCTGTACTGTACCCACCAGACTATGCTTCCCCTCGGTTCAGATAAGAGCAAGTTTAGACAAGTTCTTGTCCCAAGTCCTTTAACAGCTCACTCATGTTAGATTGCTCTGTCTGTCTCTTTCTCCCCCAGGTCAGGTTGCCCTGTGGTCGCTGGTCGTCCTGGCCATAGAGCGTTATATCGTGGTGTGTAAGCCCATGGGCAACTTCCGCTTCTCTGCCACCCATGCCTTGATGGGCATCAGTTTTACCTGGGCAATGGCCTTTTCCTGCGCTGCTCCACCCCTATTTGGCTGGTCCAGGTGAGTAATACGAAACACAGACAGTATTGACACCATCTGGACAAAGACCGCTGTCTAAATACTCGACTCCCAAATACCCAGGTGCCCCCCTATGCGTGAGCCCTTGAAGCACAGAAGCAATTATAACGAGGAGTCCTTGTGGCACCTTAGAGACTAACAAATTTATTTGGGCCTAAGCTTTCGTGGGCTACAGCTCACTTCATTAGATGCATGAAGTGAAAAATACAGGAGCAGATATAAATACATGAAAGGATGGGGGTTGCTTTACCAAGTGTGAGGTCAGTCTAACAAGATAAATCAATTAATAGCAGGATACCAAGGGAGGAAAAGCAATTATGGATCTGAACCTGATCTGTGTACCTTGGGTTTATACTGGGATAATGCCACTGTCTTAAATGGACTTACTCCTGATTTATGCCAGTGCTAATGAGAGGAGAATCAGACTCTGAGCTTTGGGATCCTCCTGAAAATGTAACTTCCCACATCTGGGCATTACAAGCTTCCTCACACAGCTCTGCCAAAGCACCTCTATCCTACCTTACAGCCCCCTCTGCTATTCCTGTCTAGACTCCCCACACACAGCGCTGCTAATGCGTCACCTCAGTCCTGACCTTCAGCGTCTCCTGATAGTCCAGGTTTCACCCCAGCTCTGTCAATGCATTTCATTCTGGCCCAACATCACCGCCTGCTATTCCAGTTCTGAGTCCCACACAGAGTTCTGCTGGGACACCACAATCCCGACCTGCAACGCCTTCCCCTGCTGTTCCTGTCCCAAAAGCTCTGTGCATCAGCCCAGCCATAGGAAGAGAGAACTAACCGTGGCAAGGGCAAATACAGACCTACATGCTCTTTGCTCGCTACCGCAGAGGGGAAGGGACAAAGCTGCCCAGGCCACTAAGCAAAGAGAGACGAGACTCTCTGTACTTGCTTGTGAGCTCGGAGGAAGCACGGTCTGCTCGTAATGCAATTGTCTAATGCCATAGGCCACCAGCTGTGCTCCGTCGAACAGCTGTATTCTCCTCTGGGGAGCCAGCTGTGCACACGGTTGTCCCCATTCCAGCAGTCATTGCAGACTAACCTAGCTAGAGCAGAATTCGGAGTGAAGAGTTAGGGGCTCAATCCTGCAACGGCAGCTCCCAGTGCTAATCCTTAGATATGACAGTAAATCCCAGTTAAGCCAATGAATTAAGATTAAGAGGACACGTGGCGTGGACCCTATCGTTTCAAGTTGAGCCCGAATATCATGTTGGCCAGGAGCTGGGCGGTCAGGACTGAAGCACAGTATGGGAGGCCTCTGTTGTATAGGCTCTGCGGATAGACACAGGACTTGAGCATTAAGGAGGGCTGTCAATCTGGTGCCTTTCACATGAATTCACTTGTCGTTTCCCCTCCAGCACAGGTAAGGCCACTGTCCTCGCCACAGCCCTCCTGCTGCACAAATTTGGGACCTGGTCCTGAAAAAGACTTACATTTACTCCTGGCAGCAAACCCATTGAAGTCAATTTACTTACGTGACTCTGCCGGGATCAGGACATTAGCTATTAAAGTAACAAAGCTGCTTTTGAGTCATAGAAACCCGAAATCTGATAAACTAAGAAATATCAGAGGGGTTTTTAGTTTGGGACACGTCCCCCCCACAGCAAATCTCTCTCTTTACAGAAAAGCACTAAAGAACTGACTAGGGATGAAACCAATAGGATGCTGCAGAAATGTAACAGGGGTCCATTTAGCTCCGCCCACAACCCAAGCTCGACCCACAACCGATATTACTCTGAAGTCCTATGGGAGTTCATAAAGGACGAGATCCATCCTATAGGTCTAATTAAAACCAAAATCCTTCCTATAGAATTTTACAGCAGGGAAAGAATCCTCTTTTGAATTCTATAGGATGCTCTGAAAAGCCTATGGAAAGAATCTTATTCTACAGGCAAAAATTTAAGCAGGTGCTAACGATAGGTCCATCAATGGCTATTAGCCAAGATGGTCAGGGACACAACCCCTCAGCAGCAGGGAATTCAGGACACCTCAGAGCTCATACCTGCATTGAGCCATAGTAGGTTCCCTGTCATCTCTGCTCCTCAGGAGAAAGAGCAGGTGGCACCTGGCAACCAAATGCTCAGCCGTGTAGGGACAGGAATAAACAGCCTGCTCCCCATGGGAGGGAGCGTCTGTCACAACCAACTGATGTCTACATGTCCAAGTGCAATGAGTCAGCGCAGAGCAAACGGCAAACACGCTGCCTTCTCCTGAATCAATCACTGCCCCTGCGTGATCCTCTCCCGGGCTGCCTGGCACTGGGGCACGGCACTTTGCCGCGGCTTCCATCACCCAGGGAAGGAGTGCAGCAGGCTCAGCAGAGCCCCATGTGGAAGCATGCACCTCTGCCTCACATGATAGGCCAGCGGGGGTGCCTTGGCAGAGCTGGGCGTGGGGAGATCAGGATTGGCATAGCAGAGGGTGGGGGCTGCAGGTCAGGACTGAAGGGCATGGGCCGAGAAATTTGGAAGGAGCACACGCAATGCCTGGCCACAGCGCCATTGGCTTTGGCTGGTGCTGTCATTCTCAGAGGCTCAGGGAGCTGCTAATGCAGCCCCGCGGCTGCTCACTGCCTGCCCAGCGTCCCATCGTGGCGAGGTTTGCCTCTGTGACTGTTCTGCCTCTACTTCCCCTTCATCCAAGCCCCTCTAAGAACTCAATCAGGCTCCAGTGAACCTTTGAATTCACTCTTCCCCGGTTCTCCTCAGGCTGGTAACGGAGTTTGTCCAAAACCAGAACTCAAAAGTCCAAACGCACACAAAGTTCCCCACCTTCCCTTCTTCAACGCCCACTCACAGGCTTTACCTGGCTCGGGCTCTGTAGAGCCAGGCGTGCTCTCTGCATGGCTTCTTCCACCAGCTCCAGCACCACACAACCTCCTGTGCTCTGGGCTTCCCCGGGTTACTGCCAGGCTTCCTCCTGCCTCTGGCAGTCTCAGCTACTCTCTCAAACACACCCTGCCTGCAGGTGCCTGCTGCCTTTTATACTGGAATCACCTGGTTGCTCTCCTGTGGGGCTCATCTTGTAATCAAGGGCTGGCTTAGCCGCAGGCTCTCCAGCCCATGGGCAAGACATCTTGCTGCAGACACAGAGACTCTAGGTCACCTCACCAGTTTCAACCCAGCCCCATCCAAAGGTCACACATGGGGGGCCCCTGTGAAACGCGCGACCTAACCCTTCTGCTTCACTTGCTCTCTCATTCGGCAGGTACATTCCCGAGGGCATGCAGTGCTCTTGTGGCCCAGATTACTACACCCTCAACCCCGACTACCACAACGAATCCTACGTTGTCTACATGTTCATGGTCCACTTCATCATCCCGGTGGTGGTCATCTTCTTCTCCTACGGGCGGCTCATATGCAAAGTCCGAGAGGTAGAGTATGCATCGAGCTGCTCGGGGTTTGATGAAGAGAGGTAACGAGCATGGGGGGAGGTAGAAGGTGTTGGTCCTCAGCTGGAGAACAGGCTCCTTGAAGCACCAGCAGCACCATCTGATGGGCAATACCAGCCCGCATGTGTTTGGCCAGGTCAGACTAGACAATCACAGTGGTCCCTTCTTGCCTTGGAATCTATGAATCGCCCCCGGTGTTATCTCTGTTCACGCCCCCATCTCCTCTGGAGACAGGCCCAGGCTTAGCAAAGAGGCAAGAGATGTAAAACATCACACCCATAATTTATCAGCGGGCAGTGAGGGGGCTCAGGGCCTCACAGGGGGATCGAAAGCAGGGATGATTCTCTGCAAGCACAAAGCAGGGGCAGGTGTGTGCCTGTTTCAGCCTCTCCTTTCTCCAGGTAAGAGAGTTTATCGGCTGCACTTTATGACTGGGTGTGTGCTGTCTTGGGTGTGAGCCGTTCCATGTGTAAATCTAGTCTGTGCTCCAGATCTAGTCCAGGTTCTGAGCAGTGGAGCGGGTCCCTGCCCCTGGATCTCATCCATGTTCTGTGCAGTGGTTTTGATCCCTTCTGGGCATAATGCATTATGAACTGAAACGTCTTCGGCCCAGGGGTCAGCTTTCCCAGCAAAGGGGTTCAGATCTACTCCCTGTTCCCTGACTCCAGCCATGTCAGGTATCTAGTTCTCTCTAGTTTTGCTGGTGGGAGACAGCTCAGCACTGCAATGCGCTCCTTGCCTCACTGCCCTCTCCTACTCCCGCAGGCAGCCGCGCAGCAGCAGGAGTCGGCGAGCACCCAGAAGGCGGAGAGGGAGGTGACCCGCATGGTGATCCTAATGGTTCTGGGCTTTCTCATGGCCTGGACGCCCTATGCCTTGGTGGCGTTCTGGATCTTCACCAACAAGGGGGCGGACTTCTCCGCTACTCTCATGTCAGTGCCTGCCTTCTTCTCCAAGAGCTCCTCTCTCTACAACCCCGTCATCTATGTCCTCATGAACAAACAGGTGAGACTCCCAGAGCCAAAGCTGTTCCTGTCCTAGGCCTCCCCCAGAACTCTCAGGGCACACCCTGAACCTGGCCTATAGCACCCCTGCTCTCGCAGTTCTGCGTCCCCAGCCAATGCACCTCAGTCCTGACCTGCAGCTTCCCCCCTGCTATTCCATCCCTCGTCTCCCTCTACTCAGCTTTCCAAATGCACCTTCATCCTGACCTGCAGCACCCCTGCTACTCCACTCCCTGGGACACCCCCAGCTCTGCCAACGCACCTCAATCCCAACCGACAGCCCCTCTATTATCCCAGTCCCGTGTTGGTGCTGCCAATGCACCTTGATCCTGATCTGCAGTCTTCTTGCTACTCCAGTCGTGAGCTTCACCACAGCTGTGCAGATGCATCTTCCTCCTGCCTAATAGCACCCTCCCTGCTATTCCAGTCCCAGAACAAATTCCAGTTGAATCTGGTACCTGTCGCTTTCTGCCTTAATTTGTTTAGCACTGTCTGTGCAGTTGGAACAGCTGCCACGTTTTGCCACAGGGATGGTAGCATCTCTGTAGTGGGCGAGGTGTTATATGTAACCCAGCAAAGTGCTCTTTGTCTGGTGATCAGAAGGACGGCTCCACTGGCCATTGTGGATGTATGTGCTGTGCAAAGGTGCCACTGCTTTCTCTCTCCCTTCAGTTCCGTAACTGCATGATCACCACAATCTGCTGCGGCAAGAACCCCTTTGGGGATGATGATGTCTCCTCAACCGTATCCCAGAGCAAGACTGAGGTATCCTCCGTCTCCTCCAGTCAAGTGTCACCAGCATAGGCCATGGACAGTTTGAACTTGGGGGACCTGCCACGCTCTGGGATCAAGAAGTAGAAAGTGATGCACCCACGTACCCTCTGGTCCACGAACTTGTCTCATGCGATTACTCCCTTGTACTCCGTCATCACATATCACACCTGCTCAGGTGTGCACAGGAGAGTCCTCCCCTGTGAAAATAGCGGTGTCGATACTGAATGTGGCCCCTCCCTGCAAACAGCTGTGCACATACGGAACCCACTTATGCAAAGGCTCACTTGTGCATATGCAAACCACTTGTGCAAGCAGCCACCCGTGCAAATATCAGCTAATGAATTCTAAGCCCTCTCACGCAAACCCTTGCACGCCCTACTGCACACACTCACGCAAAGCCAGTACCAACTTGTGCAGACCTTTGTGCTCACTTGTTCATGACCTCCCGCCCCCTTGTGCACATAGATTTAAGGAAATAAAGCGTGATTTAGGTTGGCAGGGGCTGAAGAGTTTTGGTGAGAGAGTGGCCCCAGAAGGTAACCCCTTGAGCTGTGCTGCCCATGGGTCACACTCTGTGATGCAGCTTGTGTCACATGAAGTGAAATAGCCCTAGTGGTAACATACAACAACGGAGGGGAAGTTGTCCAGCACCCTGGTGCTTGATGGGTGTTTTTAGAACTAGAACAAGTCGGGAGCATCATTTCTTAGCTCTGCTTCAGTCCTCAATGGCTGCTGCTGTGGCTCCATTTCTAAAACAACACCCCATTTGGGTTGTGCATCACTATACCCATTGCAGAGATGGCAAGATGGAGAGGTGAAGTGATGTGACTAAGGCCACAGAAGGAGTCAGTGGCAGAGCTGGGATTAGACGTCAGGAGTTCCTGGCTCCCATTCTCATTCTCAGTCCACTAGAGCGGACCGTGATAATTCAGGATCAATGCTAGTGGGAGCAGCTGTGGGTACCACGGTCTCCTACAGTTGTGCCAGCTGTATAACTTGCTAGCAGAGAGGTGATAGCTCTCAATGGTCAGAGAATTGCAGGATTTTTTGGTGTATTTACCATCAGGCACCACGGCAAATGATTCCGTGCAAGAGGGAAAGTCCAGCTCAGCAATAATGAAGATCCTGGAAGACAGCCCAGTAGGAAGAGCATGGGGAGCGCAAACGCTGGTTTAGCTTTAAACCCCCTCCCTAAAGCGCTTGCGCACTGGGTGTATGTAGTGACACGAGTACATGTGAGCACATACCAACATTGCGTGCGTATACAGAAGTCTACGAATACATGCATGCACAGGTATAAGCACTTGCATGCATGCGGGTCTGAAAGCGTGTGCGTGAGTGGATGCAGGACGGGAAGACATCCATCCATCCCTTGCATTCTCCCCAGAGCTCATGGTTACTGGCATTATGCTCTTTCATTGGTCGGAAGCTGCAATGGAACACAACAGCAGGTTTCTGTGGTCTGTAATTCCCTCTCTGTTCCTTACTATCTTCCCCATCCTCTCACTCACAGAGGGGCCGGGAGGGAAGCTACCTTGTTTCTTTGCCTGGCTGCACCTCAGGCTGTTGCAGGAGGACTGGAGAGGTTGCATGCAGGGCAGCACGCCTCCCTCTGCACCATTTCTAGGCAGAGCAGAGCTGATGCAATGCAATGGGATTAAGCCAGCTCCAGACTCAAGTAGAGCAGGGTTTTTCCCAGTGCCTCAAGATAAAGTACTGGGAAACCCTTGCCCAGCTGTAGATTTAATCCACGTTACGCTCTCCACAAGCTTGGAGACATGGGGGGACAAATCCCAGTCCCATTCAGATCAGTGGGGATTTTGCTGTTCACTGGCATCAGGGTTTAGTTTAGAGATCAGCATTTTCAGTTGTGTTACAATGAGTCAGTGAACAGCAGTTGGTGACCACTGCCTTTAATTTCACACCCGGCTTAGCTACCTTTCATGGCTATTCAAAGGCATCCCATTCTAACAAGCCATTCTGACCACCAAATCCCATTAGAAGCTCTAACTACTTGCGCATCCCCCAGCTGGATCCATTCCAGGCGGGCACAGAAATCCCAGACTGGATTCCCCCCCCGCCCCGCCCCTCACCTGGAATGGACTCCACATTTGTGTGGCATTTACTCTAGCTCACGGGAGTGTTTCGGAGGCATCGTTCCATAACGTTGCAGAACACAGAGCGTCAAAATCCATGGCTGGAGCGGTCTCTGCGACCCCTTGCCAGCACAAGCGAAAGTCGGAGCTGTGCATCCTTGGCAGACACACGGCTTGTGAAAATCGATATACATAGTCTTTATAAATCAATATAACAAATGGAGCTGTGAGGGGGGCTTTGCTGCTCCCAGCTCTCCTGGAGACGACACTGGAGATATATTTTTTTGTCTTGGCACCTGTAAATATTTGCTCATGTACTTGGAAATTGTTACATTTCTCGACCCTATCGCCCCCCTCCAAGGAGAGGAGCACTCTTTCACTCGCGCGGCCCAGCTCTAGAGGGCGCGATGGCTCCTGCAGTGTTTTCCTGTACATATTTTATACATAAACCGATGTATCGGCGTGAGGACTTTGTAAAGTTGAACCGTAGGGATTAAAAACAAACCCAAAATAAACACCAGCAGCACAAAGAAGGGAGGTGCGCCTGTCTGATTCCTCGGCCTGGGGCTTCTGCGTCATGGAAAGGGAAATCAGGGGTCACATTTATTCCCCTCTCCCCTCTATGGTGAGAGGTAGCCAGACCTTCCTGAGGATTCAGCGACTGCCCTTCCCCAAGCTTTACTTCATATACTCACTGTGGACGCCGTTTGGGATCTCCTAATGAGTCTAGTGTGACAGCTGCCATCTTGGTCGACACACCGGGGATCTCCAGGGCTAAAAGCGTGCACTGCAGAGCCAGACTCGCATATTGAGAGCTGTAGCATCCTCTGTGTATCAAGCGCAAAGGGTGACATGTAGCATACACTGACCGGGGGGTTACATATGCTCATGTCACCCTCTATATGCCAGCCAGCACAGAAGATAAAAGACCAATTATTGCTACCAGCTGGGCAATATTTCCAATAGCTTAAGCAGCAAAGGCCTGAGTGATTTGGCGTGGGGAAACTGAAGGGATTCTAGTTCCCGTTCCTTCCAGGTGTATAACTGGCTGTTGGGTCTGTGATACAAACTGGCCGGGGGGAAGTTTAGGCTTGAAATTAGACGAAGGTTTCTGACCATCAGAGGGGTGAAATATTGGAACGGCCTTCCGAGGGAAACGGTGGGGGCGACGGACCTGTCTGGTTTTAAGGTTAAGTTGGATAAGTTTATGGAGGGAATGGTTTAATGGTAAAACATAGTAGCCAAGGAAGACCAAGCAATGGTACATGAATAGCATAATGGCCAACAAGGGTCAGGCTAGAGACTCTTGCCTATATGCTCGGGGTATTACTGATCGCCATATTTGGGGTCGGGAAGGAATTTTCCTCCAGGGTAGATTGGCTGAGCCTCTGGAGGTTTTTCGCCTTCCTCCGCAGCATGGGGCAGGGATCACTAGCAGGAGGGTCTCAGCCGATTGAAGTCACTAAAACACAGGATTGGGGACTTCAACGGCAGAGTCCAGGGAAGGGTCTTGCGGCCTGCATCATGCAGGGGGTCAGACCAGATGATCATAATGGTCCCTTCTGACCTTAAAGTCTATGAGTCTATGAGTCTATATTTAACATGTGGACCATGCCTGTCTTACAAAACACTCGGCTCCCCAAAGCATGAGGGGCCAAACCTCTGTTTTCAGTTACACCAATGGCTGAATTTGGCTCTGGAGACCTGTTGTTCTCCATTTGTTATAATTATCCTAATACAAATGTTTCAATGAACAGCTCACTATTACCAAAAGAGACTCGGCACACAGCACAGGAACCGCCACATTGGATCAGACCATGGGTTCATGTGGTCCATTACTCTGTTCAGTGGGGACTAGTACAAGCGACTCCAGGGGATGGTGCTTCATTGGCACAGAAGAGCAGTCCCTTCCTATCTGCCTTTTATCTGCAGCCATATTTCAGCGGTAGCTGAAATGACCCCCACACACTCCCAATGACCTACTAAAAGCTTTGCCAGCTGTGCATGCACTTATGAAACTTTTTTTTTATGCATCCGAAGAAGTGGGCTGTAGTCCACGAAAGCTTATGCTCTAATAAATTTGTTAGTCTCTAAGGTGCCACAAGTACTCCTGTTCTTCTTTTTATGAAACTTTGATGCCTTTCATTTTCTGCATCCTATGCCTTTAAATTTCTAAGAGCTTTCCCTGCAGGCTGAGTTCAGCAGCTGCCATTTTTGTTCAGAGTTGCTGCAGCATGTTATGAAACAAGACACACTGTGCTCTCTCCTGGAGACTTTACAACATTTGTTTCTTTTTTCTTGTTTCCCCTACAACAGGCTACCGGGCGGTTGGGAAATGTTTGTCACAACAGTTTTCTGTTGAAAAATGCCATTTTGTCAAAGCCAAATTTTTTCACAAAACTACAGATTGCAATATTTCATTTAAAAAATGTTGGGGGAAAGTGTTTTCAAAATGTCAAAACAGCTTGTTTTGATAGTTTCCGAACAAAAAGATTCAACTGTTTGTTTCAAAACAATTTTTCATGTCTAAATTTATTTTATATTTAAAAAATGAAAACATTTAAAATGGCACAAAACATTTTGATTGTCCTGAAACTAATTTTTTCCCGGCATTTCATTTTGCAAAAACTTTTGAAATTCTGGCTTTTCGCACCAATATCTGATTTCTTTTGGTGGGTCAGAAAATCTATTTTTCAGCCAGCTCTACCTCTTCCTCTTAAGCTCTAGGGCACATTTTGCTCTTTGTGTATGGAAACAAAACAGAATCCTTCCCACGCTATTATTATTTTTATTTGTACTGTCCTAGCACCTAGGAACCCTAATCATGGACCAGAATCCCCCTGTGCCAAGTGCTGGAGAAACACAGGAAAAAAGACAGTCCCCTGCCCCAAAGAGCTCGACAGGAGAAGCACTATGGAAATGCACAGGGTTATTCTTAGTCATTTGCAAGGCTCCTCACCATGCATAAAGAGGCTAAGTGTTAAATAAACTTTCACATAGCCAGACCCCAGCATTCCCACCCTGTAGGCTGTGTCTTTGTCCTGGAGTTCTGAGTGCACTGGGAAAAAGGTTTGCGTTCCAGCCCCTGAGGCCTTTGTCAAGGTTATACGGTGAGCCTGTGTTGCTGCAGTGTCTCTCTCGCTGGCTCCTTCCACCAACCATAAAGAACTAAAGCCACACCCCGCTGGGGGGTGTTTCTGAGTCAGCAGCTCAGCTCCCTCAGCAGGGGGACATGGGAACTGCCGAGGAACTGAAATCAGCATCTGGGTGGAATGCGACGACCCCATCACAGCTCAGCATCTTGCATCCCTCATGCTCAGACAAGTCACTTGGGGTACAAACATGCTTCACTTAATCCCAGAGAGGTTGTAGACCAAGGGCCCAATCCTATAAGGCGCTGAGCACCCTCAGCTCCCAGCAAAGCCAGCAAGAGTTTAAGGAGCTTTCTTCCTCGCAGGAAGCATGCAGCACATTGCAGGATCAGGCTCCCAGCAGCTGGGGAGCCTCCCCCAACTTCAGCACCATTGATCAACTGGGTTGTGTGCCTCAGCCACTTAAACTAAAGGGATTCTCTCTCTGCAAAGCACCATGCAGGCCAACCGCACTAGCATTATCCCTGACTGCCTCAGAGAAGCTGGATTCACTTCTCACATATGCAACTGCAAATCTGGAGTGACGCCTCTGAAGTCAATGAAGTTGCATTGCATTAAAGTGAGAGGAAAGTCAGGCCAAGAGAGGATCCATCGAATAATGCGAGACTTCCCATCCTGGATGTTCTGTGGGTGCCACACATGTTATTCCTAAGTGCAAAATGTTAGCACGCCAATGAGGGTGTTGTATTATGGGACAAAGGCTCCTGCACACCCCACGTGGGATATTCCAACTGTGTCAGGCTGGACAGAGACTCAAGCAGAGAAGCAGGATAGTCTAGTGGGCAGACCACTGGACTGGGCTTCAGAAGACTGGGATCTTATCCCTGGTGCTACCACTGACCTGCTGTGTGACCGTAGGCATGTCCCTTCCCCTGCCCTGAGCCTCAGTTTCCCCTCCCACCC
Source organism: Malaclemys terrapin pileata (assembly GCF_027887155.1). NCBI lineage: Eukaryota > Metazoa > Chordata > Testudines > Emydidae > Malaclemys > Malaclemys terrapin. Next base: position 19,919,886 of record NC_071508.1, on the reverse strand, counting down.
ATACTCTATTTAGCTTGCAAGCCTGTCAGAGCAGGGATTGTCTCTTACTGTGTGTTGTACAGCACCCTGCACAATGGGGCCTTGATCCTGATCGGCGCCTTTAGGCACTGTCATTATACAACTAAGTAGTAATAAAGGTAGGTGAGCAATGAGCCTAGATCAGTGACACTGAGGTCAGTGGAGCAATGTTGATTTACGTCAGTGGATCTATAGAATCGGTGTCAGATTCTGCTCTGGAGTTACTCCGGATTTATCACTGAGATAAGAGACAGTCGAATCCATCTCTCACTTCCCACTCCTCTTGGAGTTCTTAAGAGATTTCCCCACATTATCCACAGTCAGGAACAAACACACACATGCCCACAACCACTTGCCTTCAGTAAACGAGGGCTCCAATTGGCACGTGCAACCTAAACTAATATCATCCATTATTGCTCAGCCTTTAATATTTAAACATGCCTGACGTAGCCTTAAATAAAGCAATTCTGCTTTAGCAGAGGGTTTTTTGCAGAGTCAAAGTTCCCCTCCTTTGGGGCTCTTAACGTCAGAGTCATTAACAAATTGGCAGCGTCAGGGAAAAATTGTTCCCTGTGTCAGTGAATTTGTTATCAAGCTGGCTAGTGACTGATCCCAGTCTCATTCCCTTTCTGCTGCTCTCTTTCCCAACTACCTCCCTCTCTCTCTTGGCCTGAAGCAACTAGAAATACCACATGTCAAAGATTCTCCACCTCGGGGAGGGAGACACAATAGAAGCCACCGTAGAAGAGAAAGAGAGGACTCCGCTGTAGCCCCCCCTTCAATCAGAACAATTAACTCACGAGCTATGCAAAAACGGAGACACGATCAATGATGAACCCACGGAGCCTCCAGCTCCCAATGTGTTAAGGATGCTTCTCCCATCCCTGACTTCCATGGGTGGTGTCCTTACCCCATGTGTGCACTGCAGTCTGGCCTTCCAGCTGCGATCCTTCGGTGTAGGCACGGTGGCGACTGAGGACAAACAAAGGGATGGATTTTAAGCACCAGGCTGTCAACTTTATTCAACTTAATGCAGGGGAGTGACGTGACCCACCCTGCCCCCCGTACTCTCACCCGCCAGGCGTTTAAGTGGTTTCAGTTCCAGGGTCTCCAGCCATACGACCCATAACTCGGCCTCCTCAGCCTACCCTAGGACTCAGCTTATTCTTCTGAGTCCCCCCTCTTCCTGCAGCCCAGGATGGGGGCAGAGGGTACTAAAAGGGGGAACTCAGCCCCTGCAGGCCACAAGGTCTTCCCCAATCCCATGGGCTCCAAGCTCATCAGTGAGCGCCCAGGTCTTTTACTTCAGGGAACCGTTCCTTTTAACCACACTGGAAACTGGCCTTAGGGGGGTGCAAGCAACTAGCTTGATCACACCCCGCCCTCCTGCCATGCCCAGTATCAGAACCCTGCCAGTCCATTCTCTCACACTGAACGGCGCACAAAGCGGCACCTCATGGCCCGAAGTAGGGATTAAATTAATGAAAGGGGAGAGCAAGGGACCAATCATCTCCCTTCCTCCCTAAGCTAGCCAATGAGTGCCAATGTCTTTGAAGGACAGGAGCAACCCAGTGTCCGCTCAGCATGTGGGCTCCTCTCCTGTCCAGCCAGGGTTGTCCCAAATGCTACCAGCCCCACCAAGTTCCCCACCCATTGGAGGCGGGTAGGTGGCATTTTCCTCTCCCGCCCGCTCGGCTTTCCCACGCACACCACGCCAGGCTAGGAATCTCTCGGCTGCAGGCTACACGAGCCAGCAGGATTAAGGAGTCCATGGAGGGGAGTTGAGAAGTTTGGTGAGGGGAAAGCGGAGATTAATGGAATTTCTTTGGGAAATGCAGCCTCTGTCTCCCTTCGCCATCCTGACTCGCAGATCATCCGAGGAGCACTGCGGCCCCCAGCCAGGCGATCTCCAGGGAGTAAATGCAACTTCCTTTGCTCCAGCCAAACTGCGGTGCAGCTCCTGATAACCCCGACGACGAGGAGCCAGACTCTGCTCATGCTAACACCAGTGTAAATCCAAAGCAGCCTCTTTGCTTACTCAATGTTTCCGCCGGCATGGCTGCGATCAGGATCCAGCCCAACACCTGGCAGGACAGGCATCACCCAGCCTCACCCATCACACCACCCTCCTCCGCCCCACAAGGCACAGCATGGAGAGAGGAGCCGCTCAATCCCACAGGCGAAATATAAGGAGGAGGATGAGTATCCCCCAATGCAAGGTTCTTGTGATATCACTGGCTTCCACCCAGCATGAGAGCAGGGCTCAGATCTCGCCCTCTAAACCCTGAGGTGCACTCGCTCGGTTAAACTCCATCCTATGGATCCAGCCCCCACTCTCCCCCTCTCTGATTAGCATGTGGCAGCACTGGGGCCTATTTCTACTCCGGCCTTGGTGTCTCTCCTGAGGCAGGGCCACATGACTACTTAAGAGCTATAGATTCAGTCTCTAGGGCTGCAGATCCAGCACCAAAGACCAAAGTCACACGCCATAAACTTTCCTCCTCTGCTGCCCTGTTTAATAAACCGAACAAACACGGCTCCTGCCTCTGGGACATTCATCCCAGTGGCCCCAAACGCCTTACGGAGACCGAGCAAGCTGCTGGGGTTTTCATTTACTGGCCACGAGGTGGCGCTAATTAATAGGTTGTGCTCCGTGTGCAGCTAAACACAATAACATAGCTACCTTGAGTAAGCTTCGAGTATGCTGCCATTCAGACCTATGGCAGCAAACACCTGTAGACCCAACAGACTCGAGAAGGGAAAGCGATTAAGGAGTGCGATGTCCACAGGGTGTGTAGGAAAAGTTATTCCAAGGGGAGGGGCTGTGTTTTGATCCCTCCCCGTTTGGCCCTGGACATTTAGGGGTTGCCCTAATGGGAGTGAAGCTAGAGAAGCTGCAAGCCATGTTCCCCTTCCTTCCCCCAGGCACTCATCACGCTACAAAATATACCCCCCCTTCCCCTCTCTACTTACATGCAGTTGTGGGAGAGGTTCGAGCCATTCCAGGCTCCCAGCTGTGGTTCTTCTGCTCCCAAGGGCATAGGAAGGAGGCAGTCGGAGCCCACCTCTGCATCAGAGTCTGTTATGCTTCACAGCATGCAAACTGAGAGATCATATCCCACATGGAATACGCTTGCTGGCGGGCTGCAACATAACACTGCTTTAGTTCTTAGAATTCAGAGCACACAAGAACCCCAACCCAGAGAGAAACAAAACAGGCTGCTCCCTAAAACAGAGAAGCACAACTCACCCGATCTGGCTTTAAGAGGGCTTTTTTCAGAGCCCCTCCAATCATTGCACACCCTTTCCCTCCCTCCCCCTGCTCTTACAGCGAGAGCTTGCAGTTCCATCCCACACAGTACTCAATGCACCACAGAGTCCTTTGTTTCCCCACTTCACACCTCCCCTCTGCAGTGCACTATGTTAAGGAGTGATTTCTGCTTAAGAAGCCTAAATGAGGCTTCTTCCAAGCCTCACCAAAGCTGTTCCTGAATGACTCAGACAGATGACTGCATGAACAAAAGACACTCTTTCTTTCCAAGGCATGAGCCAGCTGCCCCCAGCCCTACATGGTTCACCAGTAACCCAGTGCATGCAGTTGATCTCCTCACTTTTGATTCCAAAGACTCAAGCCTCTAGCTGGTGAGCTAAGGGAGTGGGTCTGCTAGGGCGGTGGACAAGAGCAGACCCTAATTAGGCACCTAAATATCTTTGTGAACCCCACCCTCAGTCCCCACAACCAGGGCCAGAATTTGCAGAACAACTCAGCTCCCCATTAGGTGCTGGAATAAGGGACAGCTCCCAGCAGCTCCCATTGTGACACCAGTGAGCAGATTTTCAACAGAGCACACAACGCAGCCCAACACACACAGCTTTGGGACTCGATGGTGCCTCTTTTGAACATCTACCCTCCAATGGCAGGTGAATGAAATGGGGAGTTGCACTACGTAAGCCAGGAGAGGGCAATACAGACAGCACTCATGTGGATCTAATTTTTTCCCAAAAGTTTTGAGACTTCTGTATCCAGAGTTTTAACTTGAAGTAAGCTCTGTGGGCCAAGGACCATCTTTTTGCTAGGTGTCCTAACATAGCACCTAGCACAATGGGATCATGGTCAATGACATGGGTTCCTAGGTGCTACCGCAACATGAATAATAAGTAATTTTAATTAATTACTCATTTCTGTTCTGCCTCCTTCCTCCTCCCTCCCTCCCGCTTTCTCCCCCATCTTCCCTGTAAAGGGACCCTCCTTCTGCCTACAAAGGAATAAAAACCCCTTGTTTGCTGTTCTCTGAAGCCAGGGAGAAATCAAAGAATGGAACTGCCAGGTCCTTTTAAGACTTGTGACTGAAAATGCACTGTTCAAAGGAGGCCTTGCTTATCTCACCCTATAGACTTTGGAGTGTAACATATGATTGGAATTCAACCCCCCATAACTGCAAACATTGGTCTCTGTTCCTGAATGGGAGAATAGGTTCTTTTTTCGAAGGGATGTTCTGTGCTGGCGGAATTCACAACTGGCCACCCGGGGAGGATAATAATACGGTCTGATCCTGAACAGTGAATATAGGAGCTTTTAGGTAACAGAGAAAAGAGCAACAGGCTCGGGGGTGTTCTGTGTTAGAGGGTGCAGCTAGAGTTGGTTGGGAATTTTTTGACATACTGTTTTGGGGTTTTTTTTAACAAAAAAAAATAAGTAAATGTCAGTTCACCGAAACCAAAACTGTTCGTGAAACACGTCCCGTTTCCACAAATCACGGGAGCGAGGGAGGATTAGGGCTTGATCCAAAGCACACTGACACCACTGGAAAGACTTTCTCTGGCTTCAGCCGGCTTTGGCTCAGTCCCAAAGGGCCGAGCTACGCTAGAAAGCTTACTGCTTAAAGTAGCAAACAGTGGATACAGTGACACTGGTATAAAAATGCGCATCCTGGTATATCCTACTCCATTTTGGGAAGTGAAATAAACTGTAAGAGTATAGGGCACCTGAATACGAATATAAAGATGTCCACGCTAGGGCTTTTACTGGTATATCAGTAAAAAAATCACATCCCTAACCAACATGGTTATAATACTGGGGTAACATTTCTAGTGCAGACCAGGCCACAGTAAAAGCAGGACCCCAGGTCATTTTTCAAGGGGTGAGGGCAGCAAATCATTTTAAGGGGTTATCTAGACAGAATTGTTTTAATGGGAGTGAGGGGATATAGATTTCCAAAGCCCTCACCCTGTTTCCATCACCTACCCACAGCCTCGGACCAGCTGCATAGGTTGGTGCTGGCTAATGCTAAGTTCCTTGCATGTTGCCTCCATAAGCTTCAAGGAACAAATGGAGGTCAGTGGTATGATCTCCATGTTACAGATGGGGAAACTGAGGCACTGAGTGGGTAAGTGACTTGGTCAGAGTCACATAGCAGATCCGTGGCAGAGCCAGGAATAGAACCCCGATTTCCTGACTCCCAGTGCCATACCCCCTAGATCAGGGGTGGGTAAACTTTTTGATCCGAGGGCCACATCTGGGTATGGAAATTGTATGGCGGGCCATGAATGCTCACAAAATTAGGTATTGGGTTGTGGGGGGGGGGGGGGGGTGAGGGCTCTGGCTGGGGCTGGGGATAAGGGGTTGGGGGTGCAGGAGGGTGCTCTGGGCTGGGACCGAGGGGTTCAGAGGGTAGGAGGGGGATCAGGGCTGGGGCAGTGGGTTGGGGTGCAGGAGGAGGTCAGGGGTGCAGGCTCCAGAGGGCGCTTACCTCAAGCAGCTCCCAGAAGCAGCTGCATGTGTCCGTCCCCCCCCCGCCATCTTCTATGCAGAGTTGCAGCCAGGAGGCTCTGCACACTGCCCTGTCCACAGGCGCCACCCCTGCAGCTCCCCTGGGCCATGGTTCCCAGCCAATGGGAGCTGCGGGGGGCAGCGTGCAGAACCCCTTGGCTGCCCCTACGCGTAGGAGCTGGACAGGGGGACATGCCACTGCTTCTGGGAGCTGTGCGGAGTGGGGCTAGCCCCCAACCCCACTCCTGACTGGAGCGCCAAAGTGGGGCAAGCCCCGGACCCCACTCCCCGGCGGGAGCTCGAGGGCTGGATTAAAACGTCTGTAGTTTGCCCACCCCTGCCCTAGATGATGCCACTTCTTTCAAAGCCCTCCATTTCCAATAGCCATGAGTCCTGGGCAGGAATCGCATCCTTTACCTTGGTAACAAAGTGATGATGACTCAGCTGTTCAATCTGTCTCCTTTTCTTCCCCCCCTGACTGTGCCTGTCTCTCACCCTTCCTCCCCCACATAGCCGCCCCCACCCTGCCATACATTCCCTTCCACCCTTCCCCTTCCAAACTCCTGCTCCTGCTCCATGATCCACCCCTGTGTCTCTGTTACCGGCACCTGCGCATCAGCCCATCAGCTGCTGACATGTGAAGCAGCTGGCAGCGTGAAGTGCTTGCAGGAGGAGGAGGACAGACAGCCCGGGGTAAATCCATCCAGAATTTGCAAAGCAGGCAGAGATCACTGTTAGCCCAACTACTGCCCCTGGCTGCACGGAGCTTGATCTAACTGCAACTGGCTGAGCCAGTAATTTACATGGCTCGGGGGAAGGAATTCCCCCGCCTGGCATATTTTTTCCTCCTTGGAATGAAAGTCCAACACAAGCGCAGTCCCACTCTTAGGTTTATGCCCCACGAAGGGGCCGTATTCTATTCTCTCCACAACACACATGCAGCACGTGTTGGTCTGTTCAGGATCTTTCACAGTTGCAGGGCCCCGTTCCGTGCCCACTCACAGCTCCGTGGCTATCTGATGCTCTTTGTAGTTATGCACCAGGAAGCATCTAGCTGTGCCCATGTTTCACCAAGGTAAGGAGGGAGCTGCTGTCTTGGGAGGAGCTGGCAGGGATGAGAAGGGAGGGGGCAGGGTGGATGTTGCTACCAGCTGCCATTACCAGAGATCGAGGTCAATGGCTTTACAGAGCTGGACATTTATTTCCCCTTTAATCAACAGCTGTAAAAATTCATGGCCTATAACCGAGTGCCGGGCCCTGGAAATGGAGGGTTAAAGGATCTGGGCTCCAATACTCATTAAACTAAATTGCCTGCTTCCCTCTTTCCCGCAGCAGGAGCAGAGAACCCCTGCAGCGATAAACAAGACTGGCAGCAGGAGCAGAGTCTGTCCAGAACCCAAAGGCCCCTACCCACCTTCTGCCCGTTATTGAGGACACATACCAGGGAGGAGCAAACACGACCAGGCTCAAAGAGTCTCTGAGCCGTGTTCCCATCTCAGTTCCTCCAACGGGAATCTGGAGTAATGCCAGGGACTGCAATGGCACTACCCTGCTTGACAGCCATGTGTGCATGAGAGAGCCCATTTAACATGGCAAGGCAGGCCCCTCGCACGCTTTCCCACTGAGGATCTCAGTGCACTTTATAAACATTGATTCACCCCAATCCCTCTCCTGGGAGGTAGGTCAGTAGGACCATCCCTATTTGAAAAGGTAGGGAAATGGAGGCACGGAGAGGTTAAATGAGTTGTTCAAGGTCAACTAGTGAGGCAGTAGCAGAGCTGAGAAGAGATTTATAGGGTGAAATCCTGGCTCCCATTAGAGTCAACAGCAAAACTTCTAGTGGCTTCAGTGGGACCAGGATTTCACTCAGACTTGAGGGCCACAAGGGACCATTCAGACCTTGTAGTCTGACCTTCCTGCACAACACAGGACAGAGAATGTTGCCCTGTAATTCCTGCCTCTAGCCTGATACTGCAGCTCAACCGCAGGGTATATTTCTTAGAAAGAGACCTCCGAGCTTGATCTGAACACTCCAAGTGATGGAGAATGCATCAGGTCCCGGGCAAGTTGTTCCAATGGTTAAATGACTCTCCTTGTTACAAATTTGCACCTTATTTCCCAGCTAAATTTATTGAGTTTCAGCTTCCAGTCACTGGCTCTCATTCTGCCTTTGGTGGCTAAACCAAAAAACGCCCTAATCTCAGAAATCCGCTCTCCATGAAGGCACCTCAGACAGGCTCTAAAAGGTACGCCTGTCTACCTTTAAGGATCTGGACCTTATAGACCATGATCTAGTCACCTCCTTAATCTTCTTTTGGATAAACTGAATAGCTGGAGCTTCTTTAGTCTCTCTCTGGAAGGCAGTCCCGACTCCCAGTCTTCTGCCAAGACAGTCTGTCCTTCCTGGTGCCAGATAGCTTCCGGCAGCCTCTCCAAACCCCCAAGGGCTGAAAAGTCTAGTTGAAAATCTTGCATAAACGAGGCACAGGCAGGGGAGAGAAGTGACATGCTGAGGTGAGGTTTGATGATGGAGAACTGAGGAGGAGGAGAGAGAGGGAGGCCATCAGGAGCTGCAGTGAAGAAGGCTCACCCACCAGGGAAGAGCAGATAGGAGGTCAGTGCTAAAAGAACAGAGGGAATGGGGATGGGAGGTGGTGGTGAGCAAAGGTTGGTGCATTTTCAAAGACGGGGACAAATTATTTACTCAGTGATGCCAGTCTTAATCGGACATAATTCCAATGAAGTCATTCCAGTGAAGCCGCCTGTACGGGTCATTAGCAGGATTTGAATCCAGGACCTTCACCCCCATAGCACAGACCTGCTGACCCTTGAACTAAAGGAGTAATTCCTCTATATGATAGCAGTAGTAAACTATTATCCTCTATGTGAGCCAGCCATTACAGGGTGGGAGCATAACACTTTCAAATGTACTACAGTCATACTGACTGATCCCCTTCAGTATCATTGCACAGGCCTCTACCACTTGAGCTAAAGGAGTGACTCCATTAGCTAGTAACAACAGTAGACTGTTCTGTTCTATGTGCACCAGTCACTAAAGAAGGACTGTCACGCTGTTCGGAGTCGCTCAAAACCGTGAGCGAGTGCCTACCTTAGGGCAGACTGTCAGAAAACAGGGCAGACATCCCAAACTAGTGGTGTGTTCTATAACTAGATTTCACCAAGCCAGTAACAAATGTGAACTCCTGGATCACTATAACAGTCTTACAATGAAGTCACAGACTCTTAGACTCTTCAGTCTATCCTGCCACGCAGACAAACTAGACTTTGTGATAAAAAGTCACTTACACCAAACATAACCACATTTAAGTTGCTTCTAGTCCCAAGAGACCAGTCACTTACCCTAGATCATTTGGTAGCCTGCCCTAGATTTTACACCGAAGACAACACTAGTAGCCAATTCTATAGTAAACTACCTAAAGGTTAATTAGTTAAGAAAAAGAAATGAGAGTTATTGAGAGGTTAAAGCCAGTAACATATGTATAGGTGAGGCACAGTCTAGAAGTCCAAATGGTAGCAGAGATGTAGTAATCTATCAGTTTCCCAAAAGTCTCTCCAGGCTACCCAGAATAACTCTGGGGATCTCAGTCTTCTCGTTCCATTATTCCACTCTGTGAGAATCCAAATAGTCCAGAGATGATGGATATTTCCCTGAATCCATACTTATAACCTCTTCTCACAGAAAACAAGCTGACAGGGTCACTACCCACGTGGGCTTTTCCTTTGAAGACAGAGAGCGAGGAATGCATTTTGAGTCTTTGACCTCCAATCATCACACACAATAACCACTTGCTTTGAAATTAGCACTTGTCTATTAAAGTTCTTCATTTGCATTATACAAGGCTTCTTTCTCATTTGATGGGTTATGTGATTACAGGAGTATACATAATGTAAATGTTTGTTCTACATTATAGTTGGATACAGATAAGTGAAAACAATGCAAGTAATATCTCATTAGCTTTCATGAAGTTTAAACACCAACTACACTCTCATATATTTAACAATCACTTTGATCTATACTAATACACAGGTGAATTGGCCTGGAGCTTTGGCGTGCATGGGCATCTGGTCTGCCAGGGTCACAGGGACATCACAAACATTACAAGGCTGTGGCAACTGCAGTAACTGGTGACCTAACTTCATCCCAAAATTTAGCCGTGGAGTGTAGGGGAGGTGGGGATGAATGACACCCAGGCAATCTACTTTGCAGCTCAGAAAATAAAAGCTCAAATAGTCCCCATTGATCCAATTTTTTTGATGCCAGAGAACATTTAATGGAAGTTTTTTTCTGGTTATAAACAGTGTTGGAGGCGCAAAGTCATAATTTTCTTGCATTTGTTGGCAAGGCTTCACTCCTCTCATTTTTCAAAGGCAGGGGCTTTTTTAAGATGCGCTGTATTGATCCAACACTTATTTATATATGAACAATGGGAGAAGATGGTTAGTTCAGTTATTAAATTTAGAGAGCTGACAAAAGCAATCAGAAGATGTATTGTTTAATCGGAGATTAAAAAGCAGGCTGCAGGAGCACAGATTTCTGACCCAGCGTCTTGGAGATGTAATTTAATATACATAACACACACACATATGTTTTACTCCTTAGATGGCAGCATAAAATGATAAAATTGCATGTGTTTGCTGAAGGGTTTTATCATTAATTGATTTTCCTGCAGACTTTCCTACTTATCTCTCTCAATGTTAATTTTGGAGCTTTTTGTCTTGGTGGCGAGTTGAGGGAGGCACCTCACATATCTGGAGACTTCTAGATTTCCCAACACAACTGGAATGAGTTTGGAGGTTTCAATCCAGTCCCCTAGGGGCGATTTGGTCCACAGCGAAAAGCCTCCAATAACTACACAATTCAGTTCTGCAGAAGGGGTGCACCAGGTCATGTTGAAAGCACAGAGGCAGAACTGCTTTAAGTCCCTGACCAGAATGGCAGGGAATAAAGTGGATCAGGATTGGGGTGTATCAGCAGAACTGTCTTAGGGCCCAGGGCTAAATGAGCAGGAGGTCAGGAGCAAGGGGTACTGGCAGAGCTGCATGGGGTCTCAGGACTGGAATAGCTGTTCTGGCCCCCATGCTAAGAGCCAGGATGGCCTTGTGGTTACGGCACTGGAATGGGGCTTAGGAGATCTGGGTTGAAGTTCTGACAGTGCCACAGATAGCCGGTGTGATCTTGGGCAAGTCACTTAGGCCAGATTTTTAAAGGTATGTAGGGAACTAGTGGGGTTTTCATAAGTGTTAATGTCCATTGAAATCAATGGGAATGAGTTGACAGGGTGCTGTTGACAATCCAACTTGGCACTTGTCACAGGGTGACACTGACCCTTTCAGAGTATGTCTACACTGCACACTAAGCCCAAGCTTTGACTCAGATTTGAGCCTAACCCCCACTTCTGTCCACACACAAATCAATCTGACTCGGATCAGCAAGCACTCAGGAGCAGGGTCCAAGTCCCTGTCATTTTGCCATGTGGATGTACATAAAGACACAAGTATCAGGGGGTAGCCGTGTTAGTCTGTAACTACAAAAACAACAAGGAGTCTGGTGGCACCTTAAAGACTAACAGATTTATTTGGGCATAAGCTTTCGTGGGTAAAAACCTCACTTCTTCAGATGCAAAAACTCACTGAAGAAGTGAGGTTTTTACCCACAAAAGCTTATGCCCAAATAAATCGGTTAGTCTTTAAGGTGCCACCAGACTCCTTGTTGTTTTCATAAAGACACAGACACATGTCAGAAGGTCTGCATAGTGCAGTATGGATGTGATACCCGGGTCCAGCAATTGCAAACCCAGGTTTACAATGCAGTGTGAAAGCTCAAGCCCGGGCTTGGAAACACCACATCCACAAGCCCAGGTCCCACAGACCTGGCCTTAGTGTGCAGAGAAGCCACACCCTAAGCGTATGTCTACACAGCAATTAAACACCTGCTGCTGGCTCTTGTCAGCTGACTCAGGCTAGTGGGGCTCAGGATGTGGGACTGTAAGACTGCGGTGTGGATGTTTGGGCCTGGGCTTTTGGACCCTGTGCGTGGGGACGGTCCCATGCTAGGGGTGTGCGTAGCGGATGTACTCTACACACCGCCGAAAGGAGGCAGCAGTGTGGATGTGCCACTCAAGTATAAAGCTTCCGGGCAGAATCCAGAAGAGCCCTGAAAATGAACCACTGCTCTCGAGCCAAGGCCAAGTATAGAGGTTTTATGAGTCTGCTACTGCCTCCGAGCTACCCACATGGTCCTTTCACTCAGCTTGTTGACGCTCAGACTTTAGAACCAGACGTTCAGTCCCTAGGCACATTCCCGGAGATACCTACCCTCACATTCACCTTCATCCCGGTTGCTGTTTGCTAAACCTTCCACTGTTAGAAGGGAACGATTTATAATTGGCCTTTTTTTTTTTTTTTAAGTAAGCCTTGAAATAGTTCCTCACTCATGTCAGGTCACTCCAGTTCTCCCCCCACAGAGGTTACTCTGCTGAGCCTTTCAGTCACCTCATAATTATTTTCATTTCTTCTTGTTTCAATATGTTGGCCAGCATCCAGCTGGAACAATGAGGAATGACATTGAGATTAGAGTTTAATAAACATCAAGAACAGAACCCCCATTTGGATCAAACCAATTTAGGGGCCACAGTAAAACAATCAAAACAATTCCAGCGATGGTGGACCTGTCTGCTGCACCCCCACTGCCCGCAGTTCCTAGCTGCCATATTTTTCTATGTATTAGTCTCTCTCCCACAGAATACACCGAGCCAACATCAGAGGAACTTAACAGAAGCAGGAGACACCATTGGGAATGGTGTATGGGCAACTCACAGTTCTTCTAGACCTCGCTCTCCCAGCAGGGGCACTGGCCATGAGGGGACTACCCAGAGGCACTGGTCCCAGTCTCTCCCAGCAGGAGATGCCGTAAGGAATGGTGTAGGATTACTGGCTGTGAGAGCTCCTGGCTGTTCCAGTCCCAGCGTCTCCCAGCAGGAGGTGCTGTAGGGATGGTTTAGGGGCATTGTAGTTTTTGGAGACTTTGTTCTGTGACTCAGTGTCCTTCCTCCCCTGCCAGCCCCCTCATTGCTTGTGTGCATGAATGACCTGGGCATGCATGGACTCAGCTGGATAGTCCCAGGCTGACTGCAGCCACATCCATTTCCTGGTGCCCCTCCATGCAGGGAAGGTAAACTGTTAGGAGTATGAATGGGTCAGCCTGCCCCCGTGTAATCAGTTCCCATCCCTGCTCCATCACTCACCCAAAGCCACCGACCCTGAAGTATTATGGCCACGCTTCCTGAGCTGGCGGGGCGGGACGGGTGAAGGCTGGGAGTGACAAAGTGCCTCACTTCCAGAGGAGATTAAAGTGCTGGGGAGGCCGGGGGGACACTCTCCGGCCGTCAGGGGGATGTGAATTATGGGAGGATCCAAAGGAACTCTGTGTAATCTGGGGAGGGATGATCAAATGGTGGCAGCTGCAGCCTTGCGCGGAGGTGATGGATGGTCTCTCCACCGGGAGCCAGACTTCCAATTTGCTGCCCATTTGCAGTGCACTTTACCCACAATTCAACCTGTCAGAGCCACATATCACTTGGAAGGTTTGCAGCAGCTGACCCCCCCCCCCCCCCACAAGCACATAGAGGCACCCCCCGCCAGAGACATTGCACACACACGCAAAATCCCCAGAGACACCAAACACACACACACCCCGGAGACACCAAAACGCTCTCCCAAGACACCAATACACATAGTACACAGAACTGATTCTTAGTCTCTCTCTCTCTCTCACACACACAAACACACATGCAAGCCCCCCCCCCCCCCGAAAAGACACCACGGATACATGCATGTCATGACCCAGCACTGATCCACCAGACACATGCAGACACACACACATTCTGTGACACAACACTGAAACCCATGCACACGGATGGCACATGCAGATGCAGAGAAGCCCATGGGTGCATACCCAGGCACACACAGATCCGTAACACACAACAGGTACAGAGATGACACCCTGAGATGCAGACATCACACCACCAGACACAAACCCATCACCGACACAGGTGCACACTCAGACACAAGACGGCGCGCCATCAACTCAAAGACACCCCACACCGGGACACTGCCTGCACAGACACACGCAGCCTAAAATAAAAGTTACAATGATAGAAGAGCATGTGGATCACTATAACAATGTGTAGAGGGAGAGAAGTGGTGGGTGGGAGTGGGGGAAAGACAAGGCGTGAGTTTTCGGAGACCACAATCCCTTATCCAAGAGGTAGCCACTTTCCCAGCAGGGAAAGCAGGGACTGGGAGGGGATGCCTGCGGGATATGTGGAGTCATTTGGCACAAAGTGTTTTGAAGAGGAGAAGGGGAGGGAGGGAAAACATGTTTAACAGCAAGCATAACCAAAGGAGGAAGCAACTGTCTCTGGGTGTAATTTAGTGCTCGACCCTGGAGTTCGTTGGCAGGCAAAACTCCCATTGAAGTCAGCGGGAGTTGTGCTTAACTAGAGACTATGGTTCCCAGCCCTTAGTCATTAGCTACTGTCTTTTATTCATGGTCCTTCAAGTGGAATAGGTCTCTTGCAATTAACAAGTAGACACAAGGGTGAGTGGGCAGGGATGGATGCACCTGGGAACTCGGTCCAACGGATTCAACGGGAAAGGGTGCTGGGCTTCTCCAATTCACTATTGCTCCCTGCCACAAGGAGCCTGAGGGAGACAGGGAAGGGGTTGGGAGAGGCGAGGCCTAGAGAGAATTTCCACGTGGAACACTTTCCAGAGGCTGAACAGCCAAATGGTGCCCTTTGTGGCTTCCACAGCATTCAGAGATGAGCTTGAAGCAACCAGCTCCAGTCTACAGAGGTAAGTCAGTGCGTGAATTACAGTCATGGAAATGTAGGACTGGAAGGGACCTTGATAGGCCATCTAGTCCAGTCCCTTGAACTGAGGCAGGACTAAGTATTATCTGACCATCCCTGGCAGGTATTTGACTAACCTGTTCTTAAAACCCTCCAATGACAGGGATTCCACAACCTTCCTTGGGAACCAGTTCCAGAGCTAACTATGGAACCTGCCGCACTCCCTGGCTTGAAGTGGTTTCCATCATATACAGGGTTTACACTTTGGTTCAAGGCTCTCAGCACCCCCCTGTCCTCCCCCCACTAAACGAATTATTCCATCGCCCCTGATCTTAACTGTCCTTATAGTAGAATGTTTTTCTTTATACCTAACCTGAATCTCCCTTGCTGCAAACCAAGCTGATTACATATACTTCTTGTTCCCTTAGGGAGCAGCGCAGCTCCACAGGGGGCAAAGGACAGGACATAGGAGACAGTTCCTAGAGGTCTGAGGGTTTTCTTCAGCACCTGGCCTTCCCACATACCAGTGCAATCCTATTGATTTTAGTGGCATTGCACTTGATTTGCATCTGAAGCTCAGGGTTGGGACCCAGAGGATCAACGTGGGGAGAGTGTGCCCGGACTGCACCAGCAAGACGGAGTAGCCGAGTGCCTCCTCCATCCTGAACTCTTATGAAACTGTCTTCTCTCCTGTCTCATCCCTCTGGCCCCGTGGCTAATGATGATGTAGAACTGGCTATATTGGTGCCCCATGATGTACAGCATCTGTCCCTTGTTTGATGATGGATTCTTGTGGGGCTGGGACATTTTTTCCCTCTGATTGCCCACAACGTTGCAGTATTTATCTTGTTTGAAGGCAGAAGTGGCATCCCCGGGATGCCGCAAGGTTAGCAATGTTGTGTCTATGGCACCGTCCTATTCATCTCTTTCTGCCTCATAAATGGCCCCTTTGGGAGACCCATCTGGCAGCACCTTGAAGTGGTGGGAAGAGGATAATGAATCCCCCCGCCCCCAGGCTGGTAGTTTGTACATCAACCACAGGCAGCTGCAGGGCATCAAATGTTTATAACTGACCTCAGACAACCTCTTTCCCCATCATGCTGAATGGGGGAAGAAGCCTCCCATCCATCAAGGCTGGCTTCGCCCCTGCTTTGATGTGCTACAAGGTCTGACCTATGGTAACCAGATACTCAGGAGAACGCCAGCCGGTGGAATTCACCCTGGGGGAGCGGCTGGCCCGTCCGTCATTCAGACAATCCAGTAGAAGGAGATTCCCTTGGGGTAAGATCTACATTCAGTTCAGTGCTGATAAAAGATTTACAGCCCCGCATGTCAAGGGTCTGATCCTCCTCTCACTTGCACCAGGAGTCAACTCCAATGACACCAATGGAATATTGAGGGGAAAATCAGGCTATAAAGTTCTATGTGAAGAATGAGCGCAGGGTTAGCTGCAGCAGGGCAGCTTTCCCTAACACTGCCTCTGCCACTGAGCCCCCGTGCTGGGCTGGGACGACCCCCTCTAGGAACGAGAGGGGAATTCACTCATCTGAAGTTTGGGTCCAGACTAAGGCTGGCCGGAAAGCAAGCATTCTGTTTCCTGAAAAGTTCGGATGTGTTGATACCTGAATCAAGATGTAAGTGGGACCTTTCCCAATTTTTAACGAAAAAACATAGAGAGACCGTGACGCTACCCCAGAATAGATGTAATAACCAGTGGTTATGGCCCTCACTAGGGGCATCCGAGACCCAGGCCTCATTCAGAGCAAGGCCATGAATCTGGCACATCCCAGGTGAGTCCTCTAACCATGGGGCTAGAGAGTCTCTTCCTCAACCTCATTTTCTCCTGTTGGAGCTGTTCTTTGTATAAAGAATCAAATACTAATTCAGTGGCGTAGCCAGGTTTTAAGAGCAGGGGGAGCAAACATAAAAATGGCGCCCCCCCTTGGGTCCTCCTCTGGCCACGCTCCCCTTGGTTCCTCCTCCGGCCGCTCCGCGTCCCTCCCCCCTTGGCTGGGGCCTCCGGCTGTGCCGCCCCCCCATTGGCTGCCGGCCGCCATGCTGCGCCCCCCCCTTGCTCCTCCAGCCACAGCTGCCGGCCGCGCTGCGGGCCGCCTTGCTGCGTCCCCCCTCGCTCTGCCTCCTCCAGCCGCGCCCGCTGCCCCCCATTGGCTGCCGGCTGCGTTGCGGGCCACCCTGCTGCGCCCCCCCTCGCTCCTCCGGTCATGCCGCCCCCTCCCCAGGGCTCCTCCGGCCGTGCTGACCCCCCTTGCCTGCAGGAGGTCAGCGCCGGCTGGCAGGCGCGCCACTTTTTGAAAACGTGCTGAGGGGAAGCGGCTGCTTCCCCTGCACCCCGGTAGCTACGCTACTGTACTAATTGGCCCCAAAAGGGAGAGAGGCTGACTCGACAGCCCCACAGTTAGGGCGCTCTCCTGGGATGTGGGGGACTGAGCTACTGGTTATGCTGGGGTAGGTCTCCCCCTCTCTCCAGAGAGTCCATCCTGGACTGAGAAACCTTCCTGACCAAAAAAGTTTTGTTGAGAAATCCTCGATCAGCTCAGGTCCAGACAGAACTCCACCATAGTCTGGGGGAGGGATGAGAGAGGGAAAAGAGGGGGTGTTTGGACCCAGGTCCAGCTCACGTCCTGCTGCCTGCACGCTTTGAAGAGCTCAAACACGCATGCGCTCCAGATTCAAATAAAACTTGATCAGGGAAGACTGTGAAACGATGTCTACAAGGTGCATACTAATCAAAGTCAAAAGCAATGAAGATGTGGATTGCTGGACATGGGATACACACACACATGCTGGTGGACCAATGTGGAATACTCAGATATGTCAAGCCCACAGCAACAACGCTGCTGGCGAGGACCCATCAGTCATTGCATCACACAGTGCACTGAACAGCTACACAAGCACCACAAGGTGGCAGGTCAATTCAAGCAGTACTCTGCCTTCGGCTGGGGTTCCCAGGTATGCAGCACTACAGCGCATCCCAGCCCAGGAGAGTGGGCTCTCGCATCAGTTCAGGACAGCAAACTTCTTCCTATTGCTGTTCTGGAGTGTAGAGCAGATTGGAACTGAGCAAGCATTCTGCTGCGCTTCCCAGCCTGCCAATTGCCTTTGTTGTGGATCAGCAGCAATGCTGAATAGCGGAGGGGAGTGATGGGGTGTGCACCCAACACAGGCCCTACGTGGGTTATTATGGACCCGAGAGACCAATTATGGTACTTGGCTACACCCGGAGGGAGAGCCAGGCTTTACTGACCGTGAAGCCCGGCCAGGCAGGAGCAGGCTGGTTATTATAAAGAGAGGACGTTTGTAGCAGAAGAGGGTTGCTGGGAGGAAGTCTGCGGTCATTCTCTGGGAGGTTGTGAGGAGGAAACCCAGGGGGAGAATAAGCCCAGGATCCTAGCCCTGAAAGAAGGGTCAACACAGAGAAATTGCAGGGAAGAAAGGCTGGGTAGGAAGAAGCCGAGGAAGGCAGCAGCAAGGAGTGGGACTGTGCAGACTTGGGTTGCTGGTTATAGGAACCCAGTGTAGAGGGAGGACTGGATTCCCCATTCCAGCCCCTGGAAAGGTGGCATAAAGCCAAGAAGGTGCACGTACCATGAGGCCCCGAGCTGGGGCTGAAGACCTTTTCTACGGGAACCTGACTGTTATCTGTGGCACTTTGTTGCCTCAGAAGGGGAGGACTATATAGCGACCTGGCCAGAGGGGCGAGTCACAAAGACGAAGCACCCCAAGTCAGGGGGAGAGAGAGAGGTCACAGCATGAGTAACTGAAGGAAGGGGGCAACAGATGGGGCAAAAGCTAATTCACAGACCCGGCCACAAGGTGGCGCTCCTGCACAGAGTGAAACCTTTTCCAGGGTGCAAAGCAAGCTTCTAATTCAGGGCAAGATTGTGACTTTCCCCCGTGTGTCCCCCAACTGCCCTGAGTGGGGCACAGCGTGTAGGCATGGGAGGACAGCCCCTGCCTGCAGGTGGGCAGGCAAGGATGGGTGGAGCCTTGCCTCCGCCCCCAAAATACCAGCCAGAAGGAGCAAGGGCCCGTGGCGGGGAACTGAGAAGGGAATTACGACACTCAGTCCCTGATTGCTCCTGGAGGGCTGAAAGTACAGTCTCTGTCTAGCCCGAGGTTAGTTAGGGAATGTGGTGCCCATGGCAGGTCCTTTGCAAAGGCCTTACCATGGAGAGCAAACTCCCTGCTCAGGTCTGCAGCTGCCCAGACCCCGTGTAGCTGGAAAGGTTTGGGGTGAATGTAGCTGCCAATGGATGTTCCCAAAGAGTCCTAAAGAATGGCTGAGCAGTCGGCAGCAGGGTTAGAGCTGGCATGGCCAGGCGAGCCACAGGGCCTGGCAGGAGACATGTCCAGACTCGGTTACGAGGGACTGGTCATTGTGGGGCCCAGAAGGGACTCTTAGTCTTTTATTAAAGGCTAGTTTTCTCTGTTGCCAATACAACTAGCCAGGCCAGATCTAAACTCTGGGGAAGTCTGGCTCTGAACTTGATGGCATGTACATATGTCCGGGGGAGGACGTGGGGCGCATTTCCAGCATGACACCTGTTTAACTGCTAACAGCAAACACCTGGGCGCATGCCAGTTTGCAGGGCTGAGGGGATGTGACACACAGGCATGCCCAGGCTCCTCCAGAGATGCTCCCAGCCCTCCCCCAATGCGTCCATCTGTGCTCCTTATGTCACGTCAACTCCAACAGAGAGCTTCAGAAGGCAATGCCTTACTTCTATTAGCACATGTCGCCCCGAACGGATGATTCAAGCGGCATTCAGCTCCCAGCAGGAAAGCATCAGCAAAAAAAGCCTCTTTCATGTAGGTGGATAACTGCAAATAAAGAGAGAGAATTATTAGCACTGAATACTTTCCTTGACTCCCTGGTGCTTTTTTCCCAAAATCTTCAAGTGCTTTAGCTAAACTAGCCAAGCCAGTGGGAGTCCACTTTTTCCTTCTTGCTAAGAGAAGGAGGTGGGCCTTCTCCTAGCAAGTAAAGGCACTGGAGGGATTTGGGAAACCGGGGTTCAATTCAGACTCTGTGGGACCTATGGCAAATTGCTTAGTGTCTCTGCACCTCATATCCCCCCTGTAAAATGGAGATCTAGACTACAAGCTCTTCATATCAGGGACTCTCTCTCACTCGGTTTCTATTCAGCACCTAGCACTACGGGGGCCACGATCTTAGTTGGGGCCTCTAGGTGATTGTAAAACACAAATCTTCTTATGAACCCCTTAGTTGGGACCTGATTCTTGTTATGTTCATGGTGTGCAAGGCGAGAAGTTACATACAAACATAAAATACCACGGCTGGAAAGTTGCAATGTAGCCCTTACTTTATTTCTTAGAATCCAGAACCTTAACACACAAGAACCAAAACCAGAGAGAGACAAAGCAGGCTGCTTCCTAAGGCAGAGAGAGACAACTCAGTCCACCTTGCTCTAGGCTGGCTCCTGGCAGGCTCACTGCTGAAATCACATACTTCCCTACAGAGTCACTAGCGTGAAAGCAGGCCCAGGAAACCCCTTACGCTTCAAGTGCTAGCTTGTAATTTTAACACAGTCTTCAATACATAGCCTTAGCAGAATGCAATTTTCTCTATTTTTTATCATTTCAACAGATAATCAGTTTATTTTTTAGCTTTTTTTAATATTTGTATCAATTTAAATTTTCACACTTGTGTGAAATTATGGGTTTTCAGCATTTTTTTCTAGTTTTAGCCATTTAAATTTTCACAGTTGCGGGGAAATTATGGAGGCATAAAAATGTAGTAATTTAATGACAGTAGAGGCTGCAATTCAAAAAGTTAAAGCTATTTAAATGGTGCCTCTGCTCCAGCTCCATTAATACAGACATCAAAACACATTTTATACACATGAGGGTGGGACATAATATATTCCCAAAGCAGCATTTTTCTTACTTTGCCTATCTGTAAATTTTGATCACCATTGATGGAAATATTTTTAGTCCAATTGTGTGTATGGCGAAATTGACATTTCCCAATCAAAATCCTTCTGAGCCCATCAATACTCCACAATTCTCTCCTGCCTTGCACCCGGTGCCCTGGATTTCACCCATACACAGTGGGTGTAAAATGCTGCCAATGATGGGAAAAGAGAAAGCTGATGTGGTAGCGTTTTACACCCAGTGTGTAAGGAGTATTGCTAATCCCAAGCATTCAGAAATCAAGAGACTGGTTTTAAATTCATGAATTAAAAAAATGCTTTTTATTTGCATTCTGATCTTCTAGGGTCCACATGAGTTCTTTTTTCAAGCTTTTCTCCATAACCATGAGCAACTTTTCATTTTGAAATAAAAGCTGAGATTCTCACCTAATCCCATGACTCCAGGAGCTGGGACCTTAAGAAAGACACCAAGTATCTTAAGCCTTGTAATAAAATCCTGACAGTTGACAGCAATGTGTAAATAACAGTACAGCATGCAATGCAGGAGAGAATCAGGAATTTCCAATGCTCCTTCCCACACTGGCTCTAGTGCAGCTGAGACACTTAGCAGAGTCAGTGGGTATGTGTGAGAGGGTCTGAGCTGGCTGTGAATGCAGGCGTGCTCTGATTGCCTGAATGATTCAGACCTCGCAGACTCCTGAGAATAAGGCTGGGCTGCCCCAGGGATAATCCCTGAAAAGCTGCGGGGAGCTGCAATGTCATTACCAGTGCACTGCAAAGAACAGTCGTTGCTCTGGGCCTGACCACAGGTTTATTCTGCTTAGGTTAAGCGCCCAGCCCGCCCAGGGCCCTCTAACTCTCCTGCTCTCTGTTCCATCCGCATTGATCGCTTTGCTGCAGCTGCCCCTGTAATTTCAGAAATACAAAGAGGTCTGTTTATGTCTTGGGCTTTTAAAACCCTTGTAAACATCAGGCGTCTCCAATGGTTCGGAGCGGAACTGATTCATAACTCAGTGCCAATCTGCTCCCGCCAGCCCTCAATTCCTCTCCTTCCTCCCTCCAGCCCTTCCCCTACTGTCTCTCTAGTCCTCAGTGTCTGGTTCCCGACTCCCCAGCCTGCTCCCTGATCTCTCCCCCTGTTCTTTGCCTGTTCCCTCTCTCACCTGTTCGATCTGCCAGTGCCAGTCTCTATTCCCCCACACCTACCTCCTCTCTCACCTGCTCTGTCTATGGTATCTCTGCCCCTCTACTCCCTTCCCCCTACAACATATTCTCTCTCTTTTTGTTCCGTTTTTTCTCCATCTTCTGTCTCATTTCTCCATCTGCCTTTCCCCCGCTCTTCTTTCCCCCAGCTTTCTCTTTCTCCAACTCCCCTCCCTCTGCTTTCCCTCCCCCTTTCATCCGCCGCTCCCCCCTCCCCGTTCTCTCCCTCCCTTCCCCGGTCTCTGCTCACCGTTTACTGATCTCAACATGATAAATCTCTTGCCATTTTAATGTTTTTTTTCCCCCCAGGGCCAACCAAGTGTTGAATAAATTTCTTTTTGATTCTTACACCCAAAGTGTGGTTTTACAGATGCTAAACCACTCCAGCAACATTAAATTGCAGCTTTGCAGCCACCCCCTACCACTAGGAGCCATCTGCAGCCACTTGCATTATTTAGACTCACCTACTTTGTTGCAGGGGTCCAGGCAGCTGGTCCCAGCACCTATTGCTTCTATAGACACTCAACAATGAGCCATGGGATTGCCTGGCAACTCCACAGCAAAAGTAGCTCAGCGGGAGTCACTGTGGGAAGAGGTGGGAATTATCTCCTCTACTCTACCACGGCATGTTGGACCTTGGAGCAGGGCTTCCCAAACTGAGCAGCACCAAGGACTGTGTTTGTGACCGTGATACCGAATCCAGGACCTTCAAGAGGAGCCTCAACCCACTTGAATTAATGGAGTAGCTCCACTAACTGGTAGTGGTAGTAGACTTTTATCTTCTGTGCATTGTGGGCGTGTGTATACAGCCCCTAACACAATGAGGTCCCGATCCCAGATTGGGGTTTATAGGCATGATGTCAATGCAAGTAATAAACAGTAATAATCACGAAAGGGCTGAGTTTCCCATGAATCTGGGTCTGTTTGTGGCTTTGGGTGGGCGACACGGAGACATGCATAAACCAGCTCTGTGCACTTTATTTCTCCTTTATCAGGATTTGCTTTATTTTTCATGTTTCCCAGACTGACAAATGGGTAGAAAACAGACTCCTGGCTATTACCTGTATGAGTTGCCTGCTGCCTCTCTCCCCTTGGCAGTGGCTGAAAGCAGAAGAAGCAGGAGTGGCATATAAATTTCCTCTCTCCCTTAATAAATACCTCTATTACCTTGCTGATTCTCCCAGCTTTCTCCAGCTGGCTGGTACAGTCTCTCTCTCTCTCTTTCTCTCTCACTCGCTCGATGACTTTCTGCCTGCCAGGCAGATGTGATAAACTGCTATTTTCATTTCCACGGGGAATAAACAGCAGGGCCTAATCACAAAGGAAGCGCTTGCAGCAAAGGTTTGTGGGCCAGCAGCTGGAATCTTGCCTCACTCCCTGGTTGGATTGGAGCTCAGGGAAGAGAAATGTTTCCCTGGCCATGGCACAGATGGATAGTTTTGGTCCATGTGCTCTTTGGAGCAAGAGTAGGGTCAGTTCATGTCTTTGGCACTGCAGAGGCTGATGGCTGCCAGCCTCTGTGAATGATTTCATCCAGGAAGGAAGCGGCGCGGGCCTAGGGACATGCTGGCCGCCCTTCCTGTAGCCCCCATTGGCCTGGAGCGGCGAACCGTGGCCAGTGGGAACCATGATCGGCCGAACCTGCGGACGCGGCAGGTAAACAAACCGGCCCGGCCCGCCAGGGGCTTTCCCTGAACAAGCGGTGGCCCTAGTTGGAGAACCATTGATCTAGACCATCCCTTAACCTGCTCTTAAAAATCTCCAATACCAGAGATTCCTCCCTAGGCAATTTATTCCAGTGCTTAACCACCCTGAAAGTTAGAAAGTTTTTCCTGATGTCCAACCTAAACCGCCCTTGCTGCAATTTAAGCCCATGGCTTCTTTTGCTTCTTGTCCTACCCTCAGAGATTTATGAGAACAATTTACCTCCCTCATCCTTGTAACAACCTTTTACGTACTTGAAAACTGTTATCATGTCCCCTCTCAGTCTTCTCTTCTCCAGACTAAACAAACTCAATTTTTTTTTTAGAATCTTCCCTCATAGGCCATGTTTTCTAGACCTTTAATCATTTTTGTTGCTGTTTTCTGGACTTTCTCCAATTTGTCCACATCTTTCCTGAAATGTGGCACCTAGAACCAGGGCCAGCTCCAGGCACCAGCTTGCCAAGCAGGTGCTTGGGGCGGCCACTCCGGAGAGGGGCGGCACGTCCAGCTATTCGGAGGCAATTCGGCGGACAGTCCCTCACTCCTGCTCGGAGCGAAGGACCTCCCGCCGAATTGCCGCCGCAGATCACGATCGCGTTTTTTTTTTTTTTTTTTGCGCCGCTTGGGGCGGCAAAAACCCTGGAGCCAGCCCTGCCTAGAACTGGATACAATACTCCAATAGAGGCCTTATCAGCGTGAAAATGAGCAGAAGACACTCCTGCTAATGCATCCCAGAATGAGGTTTGCTTTTTTTGCAAGAGTTACAATGTTGACTCATATTTAGCTTGTGGTCCACTATGACCCCAGATCCCTTTCTGTAGTACTCCTTCCTAGGCAGTCATTTCCCATTTGGTATGTGTACAACTGATTCTTCCTTCCCAAGCGGAGTACTTTGCATTTGTCCTTATTGAATTTCATCCTATTGACTTCAGACCATTTTGCCAGTTTGTCCAGATCATTTTGAATTTTAATCCTATCCTCCATAGCACTTGCAACCCTTTCTAGCTTGGTATCGTCCGCAAACTTCTCCCTCGCGGGGTCCCAGAGCCAGGAGCCCAGAGCCCAGGACACAAGCCAGCTGCAGGTGTTAAACTGCAGCGTAGACATGCAGCCTGAATAAAGAATCCCTTTTGAAATCCACTTTATTTTTAGGCCAGAGGAACTACAAGAGGCTGAATGTGAGCATCCTCTTGTAAAAACCATCCTGATTCTACCCCAAAGGACAGCCCTTAAGCATCCATATTTGAGAGGCTCTGGTCACAAACAATGGCCTGGCATTTATTGCAGCAGTAGGGCCAATAACCCCTGGCTAAGTAGCATGTTGGGTCATGTTGAAAATCCCCTTCTAGATCCCATTGGAGAGTCTTCACTGCCAGCTCCTAAAACCTTGTAGGTTTCAATATTGCTGACTATGACTAGCTAGTATGTTGCACCCGAGAGGTAGCAGCATTGCAGTGTGGGGGGAGCAATTCCTGCAGATACTGTGAGTAAAGCACTTTGAGATGCAAGGTGCTACAATAAAATCTTTCTTATGGCCACTGAATTTTCAAACTCAAGAGGACAAGTTTATTTCCCAGAGAATGTCCTGTCCCCTCTGTCTAGTTCAGCACAGTGCCTGATTTGGAACATATGCAGAATAAATCTTCTAAAATACCATCTCCTCCTCCCACCCCCATTCTTATAATTTTTTTGCAGCATCTTGGTGATGTTTTAAGCCATAAAGTGACCCTGTGACACTACCCTTTCAGGGGTGCCATGACATTCCATCAGGGTGCCAATAACTGTCTCATTTCATTTGCACACAGGCTTTAAATACAGTACTTTTATTGTACAGGAAGCACTTGCTAGATTATTTGGTCACTAAAATAGGGAGGAAATATTGTCTAGTGGTTACAGCATGAGATTAGGAGTCAAGAGACCTAGATTTTGTTCTTTACTCTGCTACAAACTCACTGCATGGCCTTGGGCAAGTCTGTTAACCAATCTGTGCCTCAGTTTTCCCATCTGTAAAATGAGGATAATACTGCTTCCCCCACCCCACTGGTTACGTTACTGCAGGGTATCGTTATTATAACACCCCACTGGGCATTGTACAGACACATGGTAAGCGAGACAGTCCTTGCCCTGAAGAAGAGTTTATAATCTAAGTAAACAAGACAGACAAAGAATAGGAAGGAAAACTGAGGCACAGAGGAGAAGTGATGTGCCCAAGATCATTCAACAGGTCATTGGCAGAGCTGGGAAAAGAGCCTCCTGCACCCCAGTCCACTAGGCAACACTACCTCTCTGTCAGCCAGAGTGGGCAAAGAGAGACACCTCCCCTGGGTATTAAAAAGGTGTTACTGCACTAGCCTTTCACCTGAGGATACGCAACTTCAGATTGGCAAGTGAAAATGTGTCTGGTTGTTCTCCTAGCAGCATAAGGGGTCAGGAGAAGATCAGGCTAGACCTAGCTGGGTTGTTGCAGGTGCACTGGCAGAGCTAGGAGGCCCATACGGGGATAGCAGAGGGTGCTGCAGCCGGTGAGGACCGAGGTGTATTAGCAAGGCTGGAATAGCAGGAGGAACTGCAGGGTGCACTAGGAGAGCCATATAAGGGGCCTGGGACTGAAAGAGCACATGGCCAGTATAGAGGTGCATTGGGAGGCCAGAGTGGAATAGCAGCTGGGGTCGGAGGAAAGCTGTGGAGACAGCTTGCCCAGCACTGCCAAGCTCTAGCCTGTGCTGCTGTGACTCTCAGAGTACCAAATTAACTCCACACGTACCTCCAACGCCTTATAACAACATGGCATGCTTTCCACTAATTGGTGACAAGGCCCCCGTGTGGAGGGATGGGAGGGAGGCTTGTCCAGAATCAAACAGGTCACGTTGCACCGTACTCAAAGCGGAGATCGCTCTCTGTTGTATGCTCTCCCGGTCCCTCACTGCAGGAGCAGCTCTCATTAGCAATAATGAGTTTCGTGCTTTCCCACCAAGGAGAGGATTTAGCCCTTAGCCAGGCAGCGTGTTGCACAGAGCAGGGAGCTGCAGCAGTTTCAAAAGGAGGCCATCCACTGTGTGTGTGTGGGGGAGAGGCGGGGGGAGTGCAAGGGCACAGTTAGAAAGAATGGATGCATCTCCCTGTGGGAGCCGAGCCCAGGTTCATTAGATGATGAATTAACAACTCCATTCTCCAGTGGGGATTTCACCAGAGGCAACCCACTCCCATGCTCCTACCTCCGTGGACAGGGAGGAAACTGCTGGCAGTCTGACTCAAATTCATTTTTCCAATGGTGTATGCAGGCAAGGTTGCATTCAGATCCCATGAGTACATCTGAGGATGCCAGGGTGCCAAGCACTGCCCTAGGGGCACACTGGATTGGTTCCTACGGAAGGTCTCATGCAAAACGCTCATCGGCGTACATGTGCTTTGGCTGGACTCTAAAACTTTTTTTAAAGCTTTTCAGCAAACACCTGGTTTAGGCTGGAGGGAGGGAGGGAAAGACTTTGGGCCTGATTCTTGGCTGCTCTGCACCTGATGTTGTCAAGCGCACTAGTGCAACGTGATTTCACGTCAGACTGGGAGCCTTCTATCCACCCACGTGCTGCCAGCCAAACTGGCTGCTCCAGGTGCAAGTTACCACAATGGATCTCCAGCTCTGCTCTGCCTTGGAATATGTGACCTTCTGTATTTTAAACCCATATGGTTGGTTTTTCTCCCCCAGCTGATTCCATTTTTAAACCATGTTTGTTCTAGTTAAAGAAAATGCTATATTAGAGGCTGGGCTGACACGAGGGGGTCCATTACTGCAGTACACGCCTGCTAGTTAGGTTGCATTTTTGTTGGTTTCTCTCGTCCTTATTTTCTCTCAGTTCCATTTTCCGCTGGCCTCCCCCTACCCGTATCTACATTCATGGGCGCAGTGTCACAGAACCTCACAGACCCTCATGAACGTGTCCTCCCTCAACGAGTAGGCAGAATTAGTCCTGTTTTACAGACCGGGGGACAGAGGGACAGACTAAGATCCCTCAAAGGCTTTTAGGCACTTAACTCCCATTGCAATCACTGGTGGTTTAATTCATTTTTCCAGTGGCAAGTTTGTGTTGGGATTCCACCAGCACTGTGGCTTGAAAGTATCTTTCTGGAGATGTCAAGAGTCCCTATAAATCCATGGGAGTAAGGTGCCTAAATACCATTGATGGCCTGGTCCTAAGTGACTTGCCTAAGGGCCGACAGGGAGTTTGTGGCAGAGCCAGGAATAGATCTCTGATCTGCTGAGGCCAGCCCAATGCTCTCTCCACAAAACCATCCTTCCTCTTCCCTCTGAGCTTTTTCTTTTCCCAGGCTCTATTCTGCCTAGGACATGGCCCCATAGAGCATTTGCTGACCTAGCGTGACCAGATGTCCCGATTTTATAGGGACAGTCCCGATATTTGGGGCTTTTTTTTAATATGGACTCCTATTACACCCCCACCCCCTGTCCCGATTTTTCACACTTGCTATCTGGTCACCCTAAGCTGACCCCACAATATTCCAGTGGGCTGGAACCTGGGTCTGATGCCTTTGCCCCTACTTGTAATACTGACACACAGCTCAATAAGGGAGAAAATTAAACTGGACCCAAATTAATTAATGAATCAATTAAATCAAAGGGCATGTAAACAGCCTGCAGGCCGGATGCGTTTGATGTTTGCTTGGCTCTGCTCTCTATTCCTTTCTGTTTGAACGTTTCTTTGCTAATAACAGCACCAGGTACGGGGCTTCATCCGCTAGAATTGAAGGCTTAACCCTGGTGCTGGGAGTGTGAGCTGCAGGGTGGGGGATGTGCTGTCAAAGAAGAAAAGCAGCTGCAGATGTGCTGGGAAGAGGTTTGTGAAGTGTGCCAGGGCTCTGAGGAGAATACAGACCAGTGACTGGGAGGGATGGGATAGGGACAGGTCCCCATCTTGGCTTGGCACAGAGATCTGCTTCTTTGGAGACTTCACAAGCACTCACCGTAGGAGGCCCAAACACCAGTAACTCAAACACATGCAGGGGTGCAAGGTACTGGACTAGAAAACCTCTCAAGGTCCCTTCTAGTCCTACGATTCTTTGATTCTAAAAACACTGTCAAGTCAGCACAGCTCATTCGTAGGCTTGGCAGGTACACGTCGATTTCACCGTACCCACACAAACTGACAAAAAATATTTCCATCAACAATAATTGAAATTTAGAGGTAAGTAAAGTAACACAAATGCTGCTTGAGAACTTATCAGAGTTTGATTTGAGGATATTTACTTTGTCTATTCTGACAGGTGATGTTGACAATTTGTGTCGTAAGGGTTATAAAACTTGAACTTTTTTGAATCTCAGCCTCTGCTGTCATTAAATAAATATTATCTGACCATCCCTCCATAATTTCCCAGAACTGCAAACACTGAAATCGATAAAAATGGGGAAAAATGCTTAAAAATAAGCAATGATATTATCCATCAAAATTATGAAAAAAATAAAAATGGAATTGTGCCAAACCTCCTTATCCTACTGCTCAATATTTCAGTCCCAGGTAGCAATATGGTTGCAGCTAAGCGCATATCGGGGGGGATGGGAACTCTGGGCTCATTTAATTCTACACACTAAGTCTCTGTCCATACTGCAGTCAAACTCAACGCAGCTTAGACTCCGATCTGGGATCAAAACCATTAACTGTCTACAATAGACATGCTGCAACCACAGTACCAAACCTTTATGGAGATATTGCCAGGCTCACAGCCCAAAGACAGCTGTGGAAGCAGGTCCTGTACCCAGCGCAATGCAGAGCAGCCATAACACGGCTGGTGACTCATGGACCAACTTCCTTGGAGATACCGTATGTCATGGCCTTTGGCCAAAGCTGAAATTTCTACTGAGCTGGGAGACTTGACCAGAGGTTCCCTTTCCAGCTCTGCTACCAACTTGCTGTGTGACCTTGGAGTAAGTCACTTTGCTCTGTGCCTCAGTTTCCCCATGTGAAGAGTTTGGTGATCCTTGGATGGAAAGGACTACCAGTGCAAGTTGTCATTTTCTCCTTTTAGGAGCCAGTCTCCATCCTTTGTGAACAAACCCCAAACCTGAGACAGCGCATGAGGCGGGAAGGGACCTGAAGAACTCATATGTAGGGAGGTGCAATCCATTCCTTCCCATTTTATTAGGCCCAGACAACCTGATTCTGAGAGGAGCCAGTCCTCTTTGAAAACCTTCACCCATTGCTTGAACCAACGTTTTCCAGTCTGAGGGCCTAAAGTAAAGCTGCTGAATCCAGTTAGGCACCTCGTTTTCAGAAAGCAACCCACAGCTCCCACTGAGAATGCCACCCTGGGGAAAAAGACTATTTTCACTGCATTTCCAGGCCAGAAGGAAAACAAAGTGGAAGTCTCAAAAGAGACCCAGTTCCCATTACACATCCAGCCCCAGTTTTGCAGAGCCCTGCGGCCTGGCTAGGAGAAGCTACCATGTGCTGGGGGCTTAGCCAAATGGAACCTCCTACAAATCACCTCCGAAGGGCAACCCAGCGTGCAGCCGATGTTGAACTGCACCGTGCCAGGATGTGGGGGATTCAGGTCAGCTGGGTCCCTTGTTGTCTTCAGAGTCGTTGCACACCTCCTGGGCTGACCTCGCTAGACTTGTGCTGCGTTATTTAATAGAGGGAGGGAAGCAGGGACAAATGATCCTGTAACTACAGTGCTTACGACTTCATCAGGATGGGGCAGGCGGAGCAGAAAGGTTTGAGCGTGGTGGGAAATCCGTCATGGAAATAGTTTCCGCGTTAGTCGCCAGCGTAAGCAGTCTCCCGAGGCAGCAGCTCAGGAGCAGAAATTATACAGATGGCTTTGCTGGAAACCTGCAGATGGCAAAGCTGAAATGCCAGCAGAAGCCTAGCACAGCGGGAGCAGGGGCAGTCGGCAAGGGCTCTCTGCAGCGGGACAATGCAAGGTGTCTGGAGGAAATAGGGCTGGGAGGCTAGATTAGAGGCTGTGGATGGAGACTCCGCAACCAGCTGCAGGAAACATCTGGATCATGGGGATAGAGCCCATGGCCTCATGGGGTTTCTCCAAGAGACCCTCTAAAGTAACAGTAAGTTTCCTACAGGGACATTCACTTCACGGTCTGAAGATGCTTCACAAATATTATTTAATTAACCTACCACATTTCTATCCTAAGGAATCCTTATTATACTCAGTGCACCCATGTAAATTGAGGCACAGAGGGATTAAATGCCTGGTCCAAGGACACTCAACAGAACTGGGAACAGAGCCCAGAAATGTGACTACCATGCCCTCCTGTTTTAACCACTCCCACCTAGAGGGGGAATGGAACCCCGGAGTCCTGACTCCCAGTCCCCTACTCTAACCACTGTAGAACACTCCTTTCAGGAGGGGCAATAGCTCCCTGGATTCCAAGCTCCCAGCCACTCTTGCATGTATTCATTTTATTTTTCTTTAATTCACAGGCTTTGGTTTCGCTCCAAAAGGAAAAGCCAGAAAGGCTCAGCTGGTCTCAGACCGGGCAAGAGGTGATCACAGATTCTCGGAGTACCCAGAGACTAGAGTTAGGTTGGATGTAGAGTACCAGCCAACAGCTTTAAAAAGGAAAATGGATTGCCTAGGTGTGCTGTTGGCTGAGCCAACGGCTCAGTGGATAGCACAATGGCATCTGCAGGGAGCTCCGCTCTTTGGGATGGCAAAGGCTGAGAAAGGAGATGGAGTTAACACACTTTACAGGATAGGAGATGTGGAATAACCCGGAGTACTGCCGACAAGTGCACTGGCACAACCAGGGCTGGGCTAGAAGGAGGCACTGCAGTTCACCACTGAGCTGTAGCAATAGAAAGGGGGCAGGGCTGGAACAGAAGGGAGGTTGCGGGTGGTTAGGATGAGGTGCAGTGGCTGAGCTGGGCTGGCAGGGCAGGATTGGAAGGGGGCTGCAGGGCAGGACTGAGCGACATTAGCAAATTTAGCAGCGCTCTTTCTGGAGCCCAGGATTGGAATAGCGGGGAGCTCCGGTGCAGGATGGAGATGCAGCGGCAGAGGAGGAGCCTAGGACTGGAATAACAAGGGTGTTGCAGGGCAGGGTTAAAGTGCCCTGGCAGAGGGGGAGCTCAGGACTGGGACAGCAGGGGGACTATGGTCCGGTCTGAAGAGCATCACGTAGGTGGAGTAAAAGCAAACACAATCTCATTTTCCAGAACCACGTACAAGGGATTTTACCCCCACCCCAAACTAACAGGTCCAGTTTCAGCAGCACATTACCCTCTGCTAGCTACATTAGAGGTCAAGCTGGAAAGGGTCTCCTTATTTCACACCCTGGAAAACCAGTAGGATTTAGGCAACTTAAATCATGCAAATAATAATTAAAAACCATAAATCACATTAAAATGATCTGCAGCATTTAGGACACCGAGCCATCTCTGTGAATTTAAACAAGACAAATGTCTTTGGAGGGGGTAAAGCGCGAGCGATCAGTCATAATTTAATACAGAGCACACTGTGGTCAATCCTGTCTTAAGGCCTCTACCTAGCAGACGGACTCACACATTGTCTTCCTCTAATTCATTACGCTCGTACCACTTTGTAAAGTTTGGGGTCCGTGTCCTTGCAGTTACCCATTACACTAGTCTCATGGGGCTCCCCTCAGTTCCATTTGCCCTTCTGCCTCGGGATGTCATCGGCATCTACGCAAAGCAGGGGTAAAATGCTACCACATCAGAATCCTTCACCCAAGGCATTTTCCACCCTGTGTAAATGACGACTCACAGTAAAGGGCAGGAGAGAATTAGGCCCTCTGTCCATCACAAAGCAGCCTTGTTGAAATACTGGCAGCTGCTAAACAGAGATCCCTGGTGACGTGGCTTGTTTTACGTTTTGCTGCATTGTGCATGTGGTCTGGCTTGTTTTTAGGGCCGCTCAGGAGCGCTGACCTGCCTAGGTATTTGAGAATTGCTCTTGGATTCTGGGTTGCAAACACCGGTTTGTTATTGTAGGGTTGTTCATGACTGCTGGAGTCATGCACATGGGGTGTTATTGTAGGGTTGCTTGTGAATGCAGGCACTGGGGTGTTATTGTAGGCCTGGTAAGCCTATTAATGCTTTGGGGATTTGTTTTGTTTATAGAAAGGAACACCAAGGAAGTTATTTTTCGGGCCAAACTCCTCACTCACCAAGAATCCCATAGGCTCTTGCAGAAGACAAGAGGGAATTAAGAAGGTACGTCACACATGGGGCCTGCCGACCGTGATAGCGTCCCTTTAAATCAACGAGGCTCAAAAATACTGGTTCATTTGCATGGATATTTATTGAAAACTATTTGTCTGGGGTATGGCAGCTCAGCTCGGCAGCTTGTTTACAAAATGGCCCTGCCCAGAGGCAACTCCTGGACACGTTACACAACACGTGACAGCGCAAAGAGACAGATGAGGTACAGAATTTGGCTCCTGACGTGCCTTATTTAACAGCTTTCCAGGGCACGGCTGATCGGGATCCTCAGTGTTAGTCAAGCCCAGCTGGGCTGATGCCTCAAAAGACTTCAGAAAACATCCTATTCAGAATCAATTCTGCTTCTATGCTGATAACATGCCAATCCCCCTTTCCCCAAATTAAGCTCAAGCATGTTAGAGTGAAGACAAGATCTGGCCTCTTCGCTCTCTCTTTCTAGGTACTTATATGACCCCCTTCTCACCATATGTCTCAGCGTCTCACAATCTTCCATGGATATAGACTCACCACCTCCCTGGCAATGGGAAAACAGAGGCAGAAAGAGATGGAAGGCCAAGAGTTTCAAAAGTTTACCAGCAATTTTGGGTGCCTAAATTGAGATGCCTCAAAGGCATCTGATTTACAGAGGCTCAGTGTTTTTTGAAAATCAAGCTGGGTACCCAGAATTGCTACTCATTTTTGAAATCTGTGGGGGCAATGTTGCCTAGATCCATAATCTTTCCTGACCCTCCAGGAGTATTGTGAAGATAAATCCATTGAGGATTGCAAGGAGCTCAGACGTTATGGTGGTGGGGGCCTCTGAACACCTAGGTAAATAGGAGTCTCCTCTCCAGCAATTCTGTTTTGCTCCTTCGCGCAAGAGCACTGACTTTTAATTGCAGGTTGCTCAGGTGCGCTGGGTTATAGAAAGTAGGCTTTATTGTAAGATTGCTCAGGGGAGACTTGGGGCAGAGGTATGCAGTTAGTAGGCCCTGTAAGCTCTTAAAGATCAATATGTTTTCTCATTTCTGCTAAGACCCTGTGTGTCAGGCAATGTCTAACGCATCTGACAAATGCAAACAGTTGAGACTGTTTCTGTCTCCCACTGAAACCTGTTAGTTGCTTTAATCTTGGCCTTTCCAGCAAAGGAGAAACCCTCCTTTCCTGGATGCACAAGGAAACCTTAGAGGAAAATCTTGCTTACTCTTTTTTATTTTTGCTATGTCAATCCCTCTGCTGCATTTTTCTGCTTAGAAGATGGTTATGAGAAACCATTAGACCTGTCTCAAAATCACAGGTGTGATGTGATCACTATGATACAGCAGGTACCTTGCAGTGAATGATTCAAAGATAACACCAAGCTCTTATATAGTGCTTTTCATCCATAGCTATCCAAGCAGGTTACTATCATCATCCCCTTTTTACAGATGGGGAAACTGAGGCACAGAGAGGTGAAGAGACTTGTGCAAGGTCACCCAGTAGATGAGTGGCAGAGCAATTAATAGAACCCAGGTCTCCTGTATTTTAGTCCAGTGCTCTGTTTGCTAGGCCACACCACCAGGAGTTTACATTAACAGAATAAATAACATCCCTATGGGGCATAATCAGGAAGAGGTGGCAAAGAACCATAAGGCTGGAGGTTCTAATGGACTCACTGGTTTGCTCACAAGCAGGAAGTAGCAGAAACTTTATGAGAGAGCCTATTCTTATGAGACTAGCAGCCACACATCAGAGACAAACACACACTGTGCTCTCTCTCTCTCTTATGGAAGCTTTACTCTAGTTCTTGCTTTCCCTGATTCCCACATAAGCCATTCAGACTGCAAACAGTAAAGCATCACATCCCAGTCTCATAGCTGGAACAGTGGAGGACAACAGCCTACTACTATAATCCCCTAAAGGAGTTACTCCTTTAGCTCAAATGGCACAGTTCTGTGTTGCAAGGCTCAGGGTTCCAACTTCTAACCCTCCTTGGAGGGGACTGGGGGGTGTCATTACGGAAGTATGTGATTGCTCTTTGCATACAGAACACACAAACTAGGGCCTGATCCTTAGCTGGCGGAAATCAGCATAACCCCATGCAGGGCCGGTGCTAACATTAAGGCAAACTAGGCGGTTGCATAGGGCACCAAGATTTGGGGGCACCAAAAAGCGGTGCCCCCAATTTTTTTTTACAGCGTTCCTGGGCTGGGCTGCCGGCGGCGCGCTGACACATGGGGCTCAGACTCCCTCTCCCAGCGCAGCGGCCGCTCCACTTCTCCCGCCTCCCAGGCTTGTGGCGCCAATCAGCTGTTTGACTCCGCAAGCCTGGGAGGGGAGGAAAATTAGAGTGGGGCGGCGTGCTCGGGAAGGAGGTGAGCTGGGGTGGGGAGGTGCCGCACGGCTCCCCGGGGAGGCGCCTCAGGGCAGGGGGGAGAGCTGCCATGGGGAGGGTGCCTCAGGGCGGAGGGGAGCTGCCACAGGGCTGGGGGGGGGGGGGGGGGGGGCGCAAGGTGGAAGTTTCGCCTAGGGCGCGAAACTTCATTGCACCAGCCCTGACCCCATGCCTCAGAAGTTACAAATTCCTTCCCTTGCTGATTAATCATACCCAATGCTTGGCTTCATACAGTCTGAGCAGTGCACCTTAAAAAGATGATGGGATGGTAACCGCCTGAGTTGGTTGCTAGCCTGCAGCTGGTGTGTCTGTCCTGCTTACCTGAATCTATATAAATTCCAGACAGAACAGGCCCCTAAACAAGTTACTGCACAGAGTGGCAGTGCTCGACTCCCAACCTGCGAGTGGCATTTCGCAGGCCGGGCTGCTGTCACCACAAGCGCCGGGAAATTTCTCAAATGTCAGTTTGATTTATAGCTCTAGTTAAGTCTCCAGGAGGCCTGCGAGCTGCCCTAAGCACACGAAACCTCAAAGGGATAAATAATTTAACAGGTGGTTAAATATTCTTTAAGGTCTAGAGAACATCGGCAGGAGCACGGATTTTGGGGATAACACAAAATTACACATGGAGCACAAAAAGAGGAAGGAAAAATTCCATGCCAAGCATTCCTGTCACTGCCCAATCATACAAACGTGTAACACGATGCTGGTTCCTTGCTCACCCTCTGCAGTGCTTTCTCTCATTTCAAGGGGAGCGGCTGCAGGAGGGAAATGGGGGTGGGCGAGGAGGAAGGGGATGCTTTGTGCATCCTGCCTCCAACCCCCAATTTCCTTGTTTTGGGGAGACTGCATATAACTCACAGCAAGGTCATTTCTGGGTGCTGAAGAGTCCAGAGGAGTAAGCCATATGTGCAGAGTGGGCCACTTGCTTGTGGGCATTTCTAACTGTGCCACACATGTGCCAAGGGGCCACTCACTAATGGACGTGCCAGATGTGTGATATAGATGTGCAGAGGGGTCTCGTGCCAATAGGTATTTCCAGATGTGTGACCCAGATGTGTCAAGAGGGGCCTCCTGCCAATAGGTGTTTCCACTTGTAACCCAGATATGCAGAGAGGGGCGCTTGTCAGTGCCGAGTTCCAGATGTGCAGCACACATGTGGCAAGTGGTTCCAGGAAGTGGAGCTTTGGGGGTTCACTGGGGTGTGGGTACACCCCCATTAGAGCAGAGCCTGGGACGTTTGTCGTTCCCACAGTGCCACTGGAAGGGCATCACTGAACAGACTGGTGGCCACGGCAGAGGGCTGAGATCACCATCAAAAGCGCCCTGGACTGAAGATGCCCTATAGGTGGTTGGGGCTGAATTTTATTTTGCTAAACCAAACCACAGCTGGTTTGAGTTGGGAGGAGGGCTGTTTCTTTTCCTGAGCCCCCAAAGTTTTGAAGGGGGTGATGGGACTGGCTCATGTTTTGTCCCATACCTATCTCCACTGAGGAG
This sequence comes from Malaclemys terrapin pileata, assembly GCF_027887155.1. Lineage (NCBI taxonomy): Eukaryota > Metazoa > Chordata > Testudines > Emydidae > Malaclemys > Malaclemys terrapin. Next base: position 19,883,344 of record NC_071508.1, on the reverse strand, counting down.
TGCAAACGCAACCGAGAAGCATCATTTGTTTTTCACTCTGTTCAGGGGAAGATTAGAAGAGCTGAAGTGCGGGTTGACGGAGCCTTTTCCCCACGCAAGGGGCATGGACTAGAATTCTGTCAGGCCCTTTCTGGCAAACAAGGGGCTGCAGGAGAGTCTAGAGGCTAAATGTGCCCCTGGCTGAAGTGCACCAGCATCTTCACTTCTCATGTTAGACTTCTACCAGTTTAAGATGGCAGGCAAGCCCCAGTAGCGGCTTTTAGGTTACCATGCCTCCATCCGCACTAAAATATTGATCTAGACCTGCTCTGCCACTCATGATTAATAAGGATTTGTTTTACAGCAGCACCTGAAGGTTCCAATCAAGATCAGGGTCCTTCTGCGGTAGGTGCAGTACACACACCTAGTAAGATACAATCTCTGTCCCAAACAGTGCACAATTTAACTGGACAAGGTAGTAAGGAAGAATCATCACCCTCCTTTCATAGATGGGGAAGTGAGGCACAGAGAGACTAAGGCCCAGAAGTTAGGCACCTCAAAGCTAAGGAGGCTCCTAAATTCCATTGATTTCAATGCAAAAACAGATGCAAAACTTGCAGACATATCTCCACTGCTCCACTGATCAATACCCAGCATGATGCACCTATCAAGATCCAGGGGTCCTACACATACCGAACACAACATGTTCCTCATCCTGTGCATCAAATGCCCCAACAACAACTATGCGGGTGAAACCAGACAATCACTACGCTCCAGAATGAACTCACACAGAAAAATGATAAAGGACAAAAGCACCCTGTCAGCCATGGGTGAACACTTTTTACAAAGTGATCGCTCCATAGCTGACCTCTCAGTCCTCCTCCTCAAAGGAAACCTGCACAACACTTTCAAAAGATAAGCCTAGGAACATCAATTCATACTCTAAAATCCATGGACTTAACAGAGAGACACTGGTTTTATGACCCATTACAACAATTTGTAACACACCTGGCTGCCCACTAAGCCTCCTCTGTCCTATGACGGTCTCTTACAACAGGCTTGCACCCCTTCTCCTTAATCTGTCCCATCTTATACTTAACTTGGACACTCTGGTTACCTTCTTGGGGCTTGAGGAAGAGCTCTGTGAAGTTCGAAAGCTTGTCCAACCCGCAAAAGATGGTCCAATAAGAGATATTACCTCTCCCACCCGGTGTCAAGCAGAATCTTAGGAACTGCAGCACAGAGAGATAAAGTAACCTGCCCAAGGTCACACAGGGAGGCAGTGGCAGAGGTAGGAACTGAACCCAGCACTCCTGAATCCCAGTTAAGTAACTTAATGGGAAGCCCAATCTCCACTCTCAGTGACTTGCTTTCAGGCAGGACTGCATCCAAGTGGATCGTGAGGCCTGAATCTTGACAGGCTCGATTAGGAGAGTGGATTAGCTATTGCGAGAATTAATGCCCATGATTAAATCCATCTCCAGTGCTCTCTGCCTCCCGCTCTCCCAGAGCACCATAATTATGGCCTCACTTGAGTTTTCTTTACCGCGTAGTTGCATGGGAGAAGTTAACAGGCGGGAAAGTAAAGCAGCTCCAAGTCTGCAGAGAGCAGCAGAACACAACTGGCAAGGCCAGGGCAGGAAAATTCACAGTTAACGGTCCCTTCGCCAGCGATATTTTATTGCTGTTACCCCTGATAAATGGATTATGAATAATTTACTGTCGGCTTTTGCTTTATGAAGTATTCATCGTGTTTGAGCTTCCCGAGGTAATTAACTATCACATCAGCCCAGCGTAATATGGCTGAGCTGCAATTCATCTTCAACACTTCATTAGCGGGCCCCCACGTTGCTTTAATAAATTAACGATGAACAAACAAAACTCTCCCCAATGATGCTAGGACCTTGGTGACTCATACCAGTAAGCAGCTGAGAGTTACTGGGGTGCGGACAGAGAATGGACAGGACAGTGTGGATTAAATAACCCACCAAACGTGGTCTACATTCCTAGGAGATGTGATTAGAATGTGGCCCCATCAGAGGATTGGTGAAGATCGTCCAAACCACCGGAGCAGGAGGCTGTGGTCTAGAGCAACTTTTTCAAAAGATAGCTATTAATTTTCTGTGCCTGGCTTGAGAAGCCTACGGTCTGGTCAGGGCCGGCTCCAGGCACCAGCTTCTCAAGCAGGTGCTTGGGGCGGCCGCTTGGGAGAGGGGCGGCAGGTCCAGGTATTCGGCGGCAATTCGGCGGACGGTCCCTCACTCCGGCTCGGAGTGAAGGACCTCCCGCCGAATTGCCGCCGCAGATGTGGGGCGGCCAAAACCCTGGAGCCGGCCCTGGGTCTGGTGTTTGAAGGTGCTGAGTACCCAAAACAACAATTTGCATCTAGAGGCCCCAGCTGAGATCAGTGCCACATTGTGCTAAACGCTCTGTATACACACAGTAAGAGACAGTCCCTGCCACAAGGAGCTTGCAATCTAAATAGACAAGCCAGACAAAGGAAGGATTGTTATCCTCATTTTACAACTGGGGAGCTGAGAAAGATGAAGTGACTTGGCCAAGTCACACAGGGAAGTCTGGGGAATAGAAGCCAGAGCTGGAGTTCCAATCCAAAGCCTTTCACAAGACCAGCCTTTATACTGGAGCTATGAGTACACTGCCCCACTGAAAATGAGGCCCAAGGTATCTCCGGTCAGACAGACAGCATCAGTGGGTGGTTCCTTTCAGGAAGATCTATACCTTGGTTGATCTTGGGCGAACATTGGAGTAAATTAGCTATTGAGTGAATACCCCACAGATGAAACCCATCTTCTTTGCTCTCCATCAGCACCTCACTCATTCAATTTTAGGCACTAGGATTGCCTCACTTGGATTTTTTAATTATGATTCATGATTATAACTAGCATGGTAGCATCTTGGATCCCCAGCCACGGACTAGGACCCCTTTGTGCGAGGAGTTGTGCAAACCGAACAAAAAGACGGTCCCCTGCCCCAAAGGGAGCAGTCACATCAAACCTTTTGAGGTTGCACAGTCCCTAGAATTGGTGAGTCCTGGTTCATCTAGAAGGCCTGGGGATGCCACTTTGAACGCTGCAGGGCAGCCAAATTACAGCACCGTCCACAATGTTGGTTAACACGTGCGTCTGCCTTAGCAAGGAGCAGAGAGGCGAACAATGACAACCCAGCACAGCAACCATTAGTGGAAAGTGCAGAACCAATCATACGCTTGGGGGTATCAACCTGCTATTGCCATCATTGCATGCTTCTATTTATATCTGCCAGGCTGATCCACAGAAGGATGCCCCAGCTCAGCAGGTTTCTAAACTGGTTGAGGAGGTCACAGCAGGCTGTCTTGTTAGCACAGTTTGGGGTCGGGTGAACACTCTCGTAACAGCACGCAGCTACAGGAAGTAAACAAAACAAGCCCGTAAAACTAGTGCCGAAGATAGAACAAGATGCTGGTGGTAGGAGAGATCTATCTGTGCTAGACAGAGATCTCTGTGGTATAACATGTGCTGTTACTTAAGAAGTAAGGACATCCAGGTGTATTAAAGATGACCTGAACCGGAGCCATGGGGCCCAATTCCTCTGCACTTTGAGGATGGTCAAAATCTGAATACTGCAAACTAGCCCCTGGGCCTGATTTGTCTATTGCCTTGCACCTTGTGTGGCTGCTGACAGCTGTGCAAAATGGGCGTACAGCGCCCTGAGATATGGTAAAATTTCACAGCTGCTTTGCACTGATGTCACTCACCAAACAAAGATTATAGCCAGGGATAAGCAGAGCCCTTATCCTTGTAACAATACAGCAAACGATTGAAATCACTCTAATCATCGTAACACATGTGGCCACAATTCCTAAAGTGCAGAGTGCAAACAGACAGGTTGAGGCATGTGTCAACATCCAGGGGTCAAAATAGAGAGAGAGAGACGGGCAATCCCCTTACTTGGCCTGAGTAGCACTTTACTCCTCAAAGCATCCCCCTGAACTCAGGTGCTACTCAGCCCGAGGAAGGGGATCGGCATCTGGCTTGCAATATCTCTCCATTTTAATTTGACTGGACTCCGAAAGTGCCAAGGGATCTCTAAGGTCCCTACAGAGCAGTCAGGACCTCATCTCACTTGCACTGGTGAAACTCCATGGGCTTTGCCTGAGATACATCAGCGTGGGAGGAGAACCAGGCCCCTGGGGCATGAGGTCTCACCTGGGCACTCCCTGCACAAAATCTTGCGTGGGACTGAGTTTCTCTACATCAGTAGGGAGCTCCTGATCACACCCAGAGCAGGGCAGAGAATTGGCTGCCCTGGGTCTGTAGCTGGCATAGATGCCCCGGTGAAAAGGGCTACATCAGAACCCAAGAGCAGGATAGCCTATTGCCCTACCCTGCTGGAAGTTAGAACCAAGCAGAAAGGTGCTGAGTTGTTGTGGTGGGGGCAGTTTAGTAATGCTAAGTATGAGAGAGGTACATGCGGCCCTCTGGTCAGGCGGAACTAGGGACAGGGAAGTCCTGCAGGGAGCTCTAGGAACAGCCAGGCTGGGGGAGAGGCTCATGTTCTGCTATTGCTAGCTGAGCTCCCAACAAAGCCAAACAGGAGGAAGGGGGTGAGTGGTTTGATCCTATACAGCAGGTGCAGACTGCCTCTGGAGCAGGGCGGGAATGCTGCTGCTGACAGGGCCATATATTGGGCTGGGCTGACCCCATCAAGACGTAGACTTGTGCCAGCAGAGTTGCTAGGCATGGCAAACCTTCTGCTTGGGGCCATTACACTCTCTGGTGGATACCCGGACAGATACGTCTCTCTACATCCTGCCCTGGCACAAGGAGAATGCGCAGAAGGGAGGGCAGGCAGCAACATCCTGCCTGAATACATTGGGAAGAGAGAGCAGGCAGATATATCCGCCCTGGTACATGGGGGTTATAAAGATGGGGGACAGGCAGGGCAAAGAGAAAGACGGACAGGAGAGTGGGAAATGGAAACCAAAGGTGGGGAGGGGCGAAGAAGGAAAGAGACATCTTGGGAAGCGGACAAAAGAGTCAGAGCATCCTTCTTGCTCAGTATCGGCTGTCTGAGCTCGGCGAACTCAGCCAGACCCTGCTGTGCGCTGTTTTCAGCGTACGTGTTGAAGATGAAAGACAGACCTCTGATTTATTTATCTATCTGCACGGCGCTGCCTCTATCTTATAGCCACTACCGGGTTGGGTGGTTTATTTATTTATTTATTTATTGACACTATGTATAGTTTCTCTGCACACTCCCTTAAAGGGACTGCACATGATCAATTCAGGGTGGTGTGGAGCTGGGAAGGCAGTTTTCATGCGTCTTCTCCACTATTTTGCTGGCATCTACTGCAAGGCCAGTGTGCCCCCCACCCCCAGCCCCTGAACCATGCCTGCTGAACTGGAGGGTTGGGGGTAGCGGGATGCAGACAAGGAGCCCCTCAAGAGATCAGCTCTGAGCTGCTATGGAATGTCAGAGGCTTGTCCCAGAATAGCACGGGCCACAACACAAGGAGAGAGAGAAACACATCGGAAGGATTTCTCAAGGCTAGACAGGCTCACAGGAATTGCCAGATTGGATCATATATACGGGTCCTTCCAATCCATTATCCAACAGATACTTCAAAGGCAGGGAGGAGGAACCTCACCATAAGGTGATATGAGCATGGTGTGATGGGGCAATGAACTGAAGTGGGAGGAACTGTTTTACATCAAACAAGGGCCTGAGCTCAGCTATGGAGAGATTGGGATCATTCTGAATCTGTATTTTGCCCATTATAGAAATACACTTGAGCTGCAAGGTTCGTGGCTAGCCTGGACCTTCGTCAGTGATCAGGATGGTTTGGATCCAGCGTTCCAGTTCTGGCCCATCCCTAGGTTGATCACAAAAAGAACTGTCATCTCAAATTTTGAATTTAACTGCATGCTTCTTTTGGTAGGTTCCAAAGATGTTCAGAGGCCACTTTCAACCCAACCACTCAGCAACCAGCCATTGTTCCTTTCTGCGTCACCTCTGCATTTCTACATGGTGAGGAGAGAAATGTTGCAGCCCCATGAGAACAACAGTTCTACCAGTATCCCTGGTTCACAAGGAACAGCAAATACAGGCATCCCATGACAACAGGGGCAGCTTTAAGACGCAAAGGCCCAAACTGAAATCTGGCCAGGACGCCAAGGCTAACAAGTTTAACTTTTCACCCCATGGCCTTATGGGAGTCGAGGGAGAGTTTCCTAATGAAACCTTGCAGTCCATCAGGAATCCTGTCCAAGTTTGCCCACTTTGAGGAACCTAGGCTGTATGATATTCAGTGATCACTCTGAGACTTCGAGTATTCTGCAATCGCAGCAGATGTAAGTGTACATGAGCACTAGCTTTGATCAAGCTTGCTTGCTCAAAATTGAGGCTACATTTAAGTCATGGGTATTTTTAGTAAAAGTCACCGACAGGTCATGAGCAGTAAACAAAAGTTTATGGCCCGTGACCTATCCATGACTTTTACTGTATCCCCCTAACTAAAACTTGGGCCAGGAGGCTGCAGGTGCTCTGGGGGTGGTGGTCCGAGGTGCTGGGGGGGAGGAACTCAGGACCCCTGGTGGTACTGGGGGGGGGGGGTGCATGGCTCGGGACCCTCATTGGTGTGGGGAAGGGAGGGAATTGGCGGAGCTGGCAGGCTCCCTACCCAGCTCCGACTGGCATGTCCCCACAGCTCCTAGGGGGACGGACGGCCAGAGGGGCTCCATGCACTGCTCCCGCCACAAGTGCCGGCTCTGCAGGTGCAGCTCCCATTGACTGGGAACCGCAGACAATGGGAGCTGTGGGGGCGGCGCCTGTGGGCACGGGCAGCACGCAGAGCCCCCCTGTCCGCCCCTCCCCCTAGGAGCTGCAGGGACATGGTAAGCTCCCCCTCTGCCCCCCACATCCCAAACCCCTGCCCTAGCCCTGAGCCCCCTCCCACACCCAAACTGCTGCTGCTGGCTGCTGCAGAAGTCACGGAAAGTCACAGAATCCGTGACCTGCATGACAGACACGCAGCCTTACTCATCATAGCAGTATAGCCATGCAGCACAGGCTAGCTGCCTGAGTACATGCCCAGGGTCCCGGGTGGGACTGTACTCAGGTGGGGAGCCACGGAGCCAGGACTGCAAGGCTATTTTTAGCGAGCTAGCTTGATCGCACCCTAAGGTGCATGACAGAGCTCTGCTCATTCAGCATCCGTGCTCTAACTGATCAGCATTGCTTAACATGAGCTGCTGCATAACCTAACAACCAGTTCCAACTCATTCTAGCCAGAGCCGCTTAAAGGTGCTGTTCCCCACAGGCCTAGCTTCAAATGAGCTTGAGAGTTTACAGCAAAATGGGCCAGATTCTGAGCAAACCTGAGCTGAGATTTGGGCAAACCTGGGCTGCTTCATGGCTCTTTGGCAAACCTCGGGACGTTCAGGGTTAAAGCAGCAGGGTGGTATTGCTGGCTGAGTTGTGCTTTGAGTTTTGTGGCCCTGGTTCAAAGCCCACGTGGGCTGAAAGAAGTCAGAAGGAACCCTCTGTGAACCGAAGCTGTCATGTAGATCGTAGCTCCAAAGGGACGGCATTTCTAGCAGATACTACAGAGACAGATCTGGTATGAATCCACAGAGACAGACAGACAGCTAAGCAAAACGAGTGCGTTGCGGTCCCAGTTGAACGCCGCTGTTGACTAGAATGGAAGAGTTTCACCTACCAGTGCCTTTTCCTACAGCCTCCTCCGAGCTGTCAGATAAGCCCTGAGCAGGCCTGAAATGCTGTTGAGCTACAACCTCAAAATGCAGCAAAGACCAAAAATAAGGTGATGCAGCAAAATGCAAAGCAGTGTAGGAAACCTGAACGTCCGGGGTTTGATTGATAGCTATGTACCAAACTTTCCTCCAGTATCCACTGCTGAGTCAGCATTCCTGACATCAATAATTTGCAGCAGTAAACAGGGAGATAACAGCAAATCTGTGTGGGACGCAGGCAAACTTGGGTGAGGTGAGTGATGGTTCTAGCTGAGAGTTATGCTCACTGCTAACAGGATTGGGGAAGCCAAATAATTACAGCTAATGAGTCAAACCCAGGTCTGTTGGAGGCGAAATATTTAACCCTGCCCAGTCCTGAACAGCAGCTATCTCCCTGGTCCTGCAGTGACTCCAGGGATGCAGATATTCCATTGTTATCTACCAGACCCTCGGCTGCACAGACTTTCCAGCCGTCAGCAGAGATAGAGCTCAGGGAATCTTTACCACCACAGACCCACCACATGAGCTAAAGGGAACTTTCCATTTGCTGATTAGGGTTTATTGACTCATGGCTGCAGCCACTAAAGGGTGCCATACGCACACTTGAGCAGATCTGATATTCCATCCAGTAGCAGGACAGCAGTTACTCAAAGACTGGCAACTCTTTGGGGTGGGAATCATCTTTTTGTTCGGTGTATGTACAAAGCCTAGCACAGGATCCATGGCCAGGATTTCTAGGCCCTATTGCAATACCAAATAATAAACCACAATAGCAATTATGCTGCCTGGTGCGGAATAATGAATCCATTTGCAAACGCTGAGGGGTTTTTAAAAATAGGAACCCTCACCCTTTCCCCACTCCTGTACACGAAGGAGACGGGCCTGGTTTACAGATGGGCTGTGCAGCCATAGCACCCAGTGACTTCATTTGAGGTTGTGGGCGCTCAGTACCTCCAGAGGTTGTTCCTTGCAGGAGCTGGCTATGTGGTAGAGCAGTGGTTCCCAAACTTGTTCTGCCGCTTGTGCAGGGAAAGCCCCTGGCGGGCCGGGCCGGTTTGTGTAACTGCCGTGCGGCTCCCAGTGGCTGCAGTTCACTGCTGGAAGCGGCGTGGGCCAAGGGACGTACTGGCCGTCGCTTCCAGCAGCTCCCATTGGCCTGGAGCAGCGAACCGCGGCCGGGGGAGCCGCCATTGGCCAAACCTGTGGTCATGGCAGGTACACAAACTGGCGTGGCCGCCAGGGGCTTTCCCTGCACAAGCAGCGGAATAAGTTGGGGAACCACTGTGGTAGAGGGATGCCAAATGCAATAGCACTTGGAGATGATCAAAAATCCATTACCCTGAACCTCCCAGGGGAAATGCGAGGGGTTTGGGTAAAACACAACCCAGATCCAATCCAATTCCACTGGGTATTTTTTTAGTTTGGTTTTGTTAGAAATAAACTTGACAGATTGTGCAGGAGCAAAGACAGCCCAGTTCGCTATTCAGTGCAGGGTTTTTGCTGGCACCCATCACCACAGGATCTGAGCACTTCCTGGGTTCATTAGATGGAGCAGAGATGTCCTCAGTGGACTTCATGGGGCTAAATGCTGGCTCTGTTGCAATCAAAAGGCAGTTTTACCATTGACTTCAGGGGGCCAGGCTTCCACCCATGGAGTTACCAGCTCATCTCCCTTCACTAGACGGAGGAAGCTGTGCTCATGACTGGGTTTATTTTTAAGGGAGAGAGTTCCAAGGGCATAAATGAGAAGTTTGGTGCTCAATTCCCACTGACTGTCAATGACAGTGAGGAGCCTAGATGTCCTTTCTGCCTGTAAAAATCTTCCTCAGGCACCAATACAAAAACCCATCAGTGTGCTGTGACTGCCGATTATAACACAGATCACAATTGTCTCATTGTTTCCTTGCCCTTTCCACCCCATCTGCCTGTGGTTCCCTCATGTGCTCAGACTGCATTACAAACTCTTTTGGTAAGGGTCATCTTAAGGGTCACCTTTTCACTACATCTGCGACCCACAACTAGCAGGGCGGATCTTAGCTGGGAGTTGGGACATTGAGGTACAAGCAAGTATAATAACAATTGTGGTTTTGGTAAACGTAAACACATACATGAAAAAAGCCTTCTCTGAACTCGCCAATCTTTCAGTTTCCCACTGCTCTTTTCACTGAGGGATCTAAGTGCTCATAAAACTATCTTGGGAATTTTACCCATTAGACTCTCACCATTGCAAAGCATGTCCAGATAAACAACTATAAGCTCGCTGGTGGACTAGCTCACTAGTCCATGCACCAAAGAACACTCTCCAGCCACAGGATTCCAGTCCCCATGACTTCAGGGCTTCAGTTTTATTTCTCCTCAATAATGAATTGAGCATACCAGTCATGCCCTTTCCCCCAGACCAGGGTCATCTGCAGAGGTCTCCCTGCAGGGTTACGCTCCGCAGGCTATGAACTAGGTTCTTTCCTTTGAGCCAGGGACTCGTGCCGGAGCCTGCCTATTCTCTACAATTCTCCATCCCTTAGGCTCTGTCCCAGGAAAGCTGCCCTCTAGGGCTCTCCCATGTCCAGGCTCTCCCTGACAGAGCTGGGAGCACTCCTTTATACTTCCCAGCAAGTGGTCACGCCACTCAGTCTCCTGGTCCATCCCCAGTGGGGTCTGATCTTTCTCTCTGCAACTTTACCAGTCCTGAGCACTGATTCTTAAAGGGGTTCCACCCCAGAACAGGACTGGCTGGACCCATCCCCTCCTCCACTGGCCCTGCCTGTTACAATAACAGTGACCCCACCATCCAAACTCAAATTAATGATTTTGAGGACTTCTCAGAACCAGATGGCAGCTTCACATACACTGGAATTTGCCCTTCCTTTGGGGCGGAAGCAGGGCTGATTAGCTTGCCCTGGCTGTTAGGGCTTTCACTTGGTAACGACTCACGTTCCCAGGATCCAGTCCTTGGCCTTTTCCTGTCAAGAATTGTTTTGCTCTTAAAAGCTTGTCCCAGCCTCATTTTTACTCAGAAAGTTGGAAACCTACTTCCATTGCTTCCTGGATCCTAATGAGTTCTAGCATCGTCCTTGTAATGACGGTGCTGGATTTTACAATGTATTAGGTGCTGTCCTCTGCAGTGTGGATGTTCTCTGCTCATAACAAAATTAACAAAGCTGGTGGTTCGGTGTATGAATTCAGCCCTTGGGAACTGCAACAAATTTGGCATGAGGCCCCTGCACTACAAGCAATCTCTGTGGGCTGACATACGTTAGAGTGAGGGAGCTCAGTGATCTTACAGTTTATATAGCATCTTTTATTGAAAAGGAGACCCAAACAATACATCAGGATCACTGCACCCCTGTGGAAATGCAGCCACCTCTGGGGTGGCTTGCTGCAACTGTTTAACAGCACACAGCAACAGTTCACCACACAAAACGTGAAGGAAAATATTAAGTCTAGTTGAAGCTGTAGGGAGAGTTTGGGTGACAAAATGAGCTGGAATTTGGCCTGGAGAGTAAATTCCACTCCTCAAAAGAAAGCAACAGTATGATCAATAATGAGTAGAAATGGTCACGGCTTCAAACTGGTGTCATCTGAAAAGATGACACTGCCACCAGCACGGTGTCATAACGCCAGGCTAGGCCAATATTAACTGACTGAAGATTGTCATTTACCCAATTACCACTTTAGTGGTCACCCTTCCAAATACTGACCTAACCCAACCCTCCTTGGCTTGTGCTTGCTGATGGACCCCCAGCACAAAGTGGCTGCAATTTAATTTTGTTGCACTAGGACTGTTTGGAAATGATTTTGAGGCTTGATTCACCAATGGCTTTCACTCCTAAGCCGACAAAAGGAAACCTCCTCCTGATTTCAGCCTGTCTGTCTCAGTCCTCTAGAGCTTGTAATGGACCTTGAAAGGACCCTGATCCTGACTTGGGGAGGCTGGAATGGAGGGGAGGGGAATTCAATAGCTATTGTATGCTCATGCTGTTCTCTGCTTCCTAGCACTCCTCCGCCAGCTAGCGTCACCTCTGCTCTCCAGCACTGGAGGGCTGGGGAGCGTGGATCAGGGCCGGCTCCAGGCACCAGCTTAACAAGCAGGTGCTTGGGGCAGCCAAGGGAGAGGGGCGGCACCTGCGGCAATTCGGGGGCAGCAGGTCCCTCACTCCCTCTAGGAGTGAAGGACCTGCCGCTGAACTGCCGCTGCCAATCGCGGCTTTTTTTTTTTTTCCTGGCGTGGATCATTCTATTTGGGAGTCCAGAGGAGAACGCCATCTCTGTGCCCATTCAAATTGCTGGGCTCCTACACATTGCCCCACCAGGTCGCAACGTGGCCCACTGATCAGCAAACCAAACCAGGATCCAGTACAATCTCCATTAGGAAATGCATCAGCCATGGGCGTGTTGAGTTGTGGTGATGAAAAACGGTTGCTGAGAGCAACGATGATAGCCAAGAAATTAATATCAGCCTGATGGAAATCAGCTTGTGTACCCACCCTAATAGATGGGGTTTTATCAATGAGTGACTTCGCAGCTCTACAGAGGGCATCCTTCACATTAGGCGAGACAGCTAATGCAATGTGCTTTCTCTCCATAGCTATATGTGATTAAAAATCCCCAAGGAACAACATCCAAACTTGCTCAGGCACATATTGCCCTAATAGGGTGAGCGTATGCAATAAATCTGGAGTGAGATCTAGTGTGGCATATCCTGGCTCCTGGCTGTAATGTAATATACCTCTCCATTCTGTATATATGTTTCCTGTCTTGTTTTAAGCCACATAATGAGGGAAAATTTAATAAAACAATTACATTGGAAATAAGAGACTATTGTGTTTGCCAGAGATTTATGAGGATTAGGGGAGGAGGGTGAATTAGTTTAAAGGTGAGGGCTGCAAATCTCTGCAGAATAACACAGAGCTGGGGTGAAATTAGAAGCACCATTACCTTGGCTCATTTCAGTGGGAGGAAGCGCTGTTGGAGCAGGGGGCTGGGTATCAGAATCCTTTCTTTTCTTTATGTATTGGCTATTCGTAGCAATCTCATCACCATTGTCTGTAAGCACCTCACACCCAGTACCAGATTTATTCTCCCAACACCCTATAGGACAGTGAAAGGTTATTCATATTGCTATGACATGTAGGCAGGGCAGAATTCTATTTTTTATCATTTTAACAAATAATATTTATTTTTTAAGCTTTTTTTTATTTGTATCAATTTAAATGTTCATTGCTGTGGGAAACTGGGGGGGGGGGTCAGACAGTAATTATTTAATAACAGTAGATGTTGCAATTCAAAAAGTTAAAGCTTTATAACTGTTAATACACAAATTGTCAACACCACAGGTCAAAAGACACAAAGTTAGCATGCTTAAACCAAACTCTAATAACTTATCAAGCAGCATGTTTCTAATTTTGCCTCTCTCTAAATTTCTATCATCAATGGAAATATTTTTCAGTCGGTTTGTGTGCGTACGATGAAATCAAGGTTTACCGATAAAAATCTAATCCTTCCAAGCTTCATTACATGTATTACGGGTAGCACAGAAAAACCCCATTTGAGATCAGGATCACATGGTGCTAGGCATTGTATAGACACCTAATGAGAGGCAGTCCCTGCCCTGATGAGCTAACAATCTAAACAGTTAAGACAAAGTGTCATTATCCTCATTTTACATATTGGGAAATGAGGCAGAGAGAGATTAAAGGTGACATTTTCAGAAGTGTCCCATTTTCAAACAGGACTTGGACACTTAGGCCCAGATCCTCCAATCTATTTAGGCATCTAACTGCCACTGAAATCAATGAAGATTTGAGGATCTGGGCTTTTGAACCCTCAGTTTCCCTGAAAGTAATAGCCCTCAGTCCCTTTTGAAGATGGGACTTAAGCTTTTTTGAAAATTTTACCCTAAGTACCTTGCCCAAGGTCACACAGAGAACCTATAGCAAAACCAGGCCTTGAACCCAGATGTCCTGGGTCATTGCTTACTGCCTTAACCCCAAGGTCAACTAGCAGCTCTTGAAGAGGGTCTTCTCTAGTAAATAGAGCAGAGGACTAGGAGTCTAGGGTTCTTTATATTATTATGAAGAGCTCAATTCCCATTTAGCATAAGGACTAGATTTTCAAAAGCACCCAGCAGCAGTTCTCATTGCAATACTTAGGGTCAGATTTTTAATAGATCCCAGCTCCCAGTGGGCTGGTCTCTTCTGAAAATTGGGCCACTTATTTATGTGCCTAAACAGGAGCGGACCTCACTTGTAAATCTGCCCCAGAGTCGCTCTGTGCCTCAGTTTCCCATCTGGAAAATGAAGATAATGACACCGACTATCTCTGTGCAGCACCTAGCACAATGGGGGCCTGATCTCAAACAGGGTCTCTATGTGCTACCATAATATACATAATATTCATGGCATTGGTTGGTTTGCAGGCATGACAACAGAGGTGGGCCTTGAATGGGGATTTCAAGGAGGAATGGATAGAGGCCTTACAGCCAGGGAAAGTGGTTCATACCTAGGGGCCACCGTAGAGGACAGCCCAGAATCATTTGGGGTGGGGGTGTCTTGAGATGCCTTAGAAAGGAGACGAGTAAGAGGGCACACAATAAAAGTAGGGTTACCATTCGTCCGGATTTACCCGGACATGTCCTCCTTTTTGTTCTAAAAATAGCGTCCGGGGGGAATTTGTAAAACACTCAAAATGTCCGGGATTCCCCCCCTCCCCCGGCAGAGCAGAGCGAGCGGCTGGGAGGGCTGCAGGAAAGTCCCGGGCTGGACTCTGGAGCAGCTGTAGAGGAGCCGGATCCGCCCTGCATTCTGAGCCGGCAGCTCTCCCCTGCAGCCCGGTCCAGCAGCACTGTGCAGGGCCAGGGACCGGGTTTTGTTGTGCAGGGCCAGGGACCGGGTTTTGTTGTGCTGGGGAGCGCAGCCATGTGTCCGGCTCGGCTGGCACAGAGCCCAACACCCTGTTCTGAGCAGCAGGGTAAGGAGGTCAGGGGGCCAGGGAGGTTCTGGAGGGGGCAGTCAAGAAACGGGGGGGGGCTTTTTGGGGGGAGTGGAGAAAGTTTTGGGCAGTCAGGGTACAGGTAGGGGGTAGGGTCCTGGGGGACAGTTGGGGGGGGTCTTAGGAGGGGGCAGTTAGGGGACAAGGAACAGGGAGTCTTAGGTAGGGGGTGGGGTTCTGGAGGGCAGTTAGGAGCAGGGGTCCCAGGAGGGGGCAGTCAGGGGACAAGGAGCGGGGGGGTGGGGAGCTGGGAGTTCTGGGGGGGGGGCTGTCAGGGGGTGGGGAGTGGTTGGATGGGGCGTGGGAGTCCCAGGGGTCTGTCTGGGGGTGGGGGTGTGGATAAGGGTTGGGGCAGTCAGGGGACAAGAGGCAGGGAGGCTTAGATAGGGAGTGGAGTCCTGGGGGGCAGTTAGGGGCAGGGGTCCCAGGAGGGGGCAGTCAGGGGACAAGGAACAGGGGGAGGATTGGGGGTTCTGGGGGGGCGGGAAGTGGGAGGGGCAGGGGCGGGGCTCCTCCCGTCCTCTTTTTTGCTTGCTGAAATATGGTAACCCTAAATAAAAGTATATAAAATAATGCATGGTCAAGAGACAGGAGATCGAAAGCTTCTGTTCTCCCTGACTCCTAACACATGAACAATGAAAATTAAAGGTGGGAAATTCTAAACTGATATGGTTTCCACATCAAGCATAATTAGACAGTGGAACTCATTGCCACAGGATATGACAGAGGAACAGGATTTAGCAAGATTCAAAGAGGGGTCAGACATTGATATGGATAGCAAGAATATCCAGCGCTATCATAGGTAATGAAGACAAATTTTGGAAGGGCTATTAAATCTTGTGCTCTCTGGTTCAACTCATTCTCTATTAGAGCAGAAGACCTAATGTAGGGGCAGATTATTCCACATCTGCCTACTGCGGGGTTTCTTACGCTAGCATCTGCTGGAGGCCACTGTTTGAGACAGGATCCTAGACTAGCTGGTCTGGCAATCACTACGTTCCTATGAGAAACCCAGCTGAAAGATTCTCTATATCAATGCAAAGCATTAACATGATTTATTCCGCACCAATCCATTAGGTTTCTCCAGGCCACAGTCAGGGGTAGGATTCATAAATCCATTCCCCTTCCCTAGCCTCCTCCCTTTGAACTTCATCTTTGGTAGGTCTGTTGTCGCTCTTTTGTAGCAGGCCTTTCTTTATAACAGTCATCAGAGTTAGGCAGAAACGTTGGCTTCTGGCAACTGTGCCTGTACCAAGTCCAGCCCTGGGATGAATATGGATGGGTATGGGCTACTGCCCTCTACCGCCCCCGCGTATGTCAGCCAAGCAAATGGAGTTTTCCATGTGCAGGGAGCAGTCTTACATGGGAGACAAACGTTTCCAGCTGAGATCTGACAGTCTCACCCAATCACGTGCCTTTACAGTTATTTTGCAGCGAGCGGCTGCAGTGCAATCCCATTATCGAGGGGCCCAAGCTCTGCACTCCCCCAGAATTGTACAAGATTTGATGGGGAACTCACACAGCCTGGTATGTGCCGGCATCCAAGACCACAGAGTCTTTCAGCACATGCCTGTGCAGAGCCACTCATCCTGCTAGAGACTAACAAATTTATTAGAGCATAAGCTTTCGTGGACTACAGCCCACTTCTTCGGATGCATACAGAGTGGAATAAATATAGAGGAGATATATATGCACACATACAGAGAGCATAAACAGGTGGGAGTTGTCTTACCAACTTGGTAAGACAACTCCCACCTGTTTATGCTCTCTGTATGTGTGTATGTGTGTATATATATATGCTCTAATGCTTTAATAAATTTGTTAGTCTCTAAGGTGCCACAAGTACTCCTGTTCTTTTTGCGGATACAGACTAACACGGCTGCTACTCTGAAACCTGTCATCCTGCTACTGCATGACATAGGCTTCGGGAGCTCCTTCCCTGCATCTTTGCTAGGAGAGGTGAAGCCAGGATGGACCTGGCAGGTGGGAAGGAGAGAGCTGGAGTTATTGGGGCCAGTGGCGGCAAGGTCATTTCAGACACCCCGGGAGGGTCCCTTTCCATTGCATCAGCTTCTCACTGCAGTGGCTGTTGCTATGACCCTGTGGGGCTCACTCAGTGATCCCAGATCAAATCGTGTGTGTCATGAATGGCTTGATTGGTGGCAGTATCTAATTAATACACCACACAGGGCGCAGTATGCAGATGTTGGTGTTTGGTTTAGTCCTTTGCTACAGCACAGCAGATCCAAAGCATGTAATTTTCATTATATGATATCAACATTTAACTCCAGCATTGGATACGTCAACCCTTATTATTTTCAAGGAGTCTTGATGGCTCCGGGCATAAATCAATATAAATATGTTCATAAACTCTGAATCATACTCCTAACAGCATTATGCCCATCATTTTAATTAAAGAAATGGGGGCAGGGATTCCTCCTTTTTCTTTTCGGTTATTAATTGTCACTCTATGTTCATTGATGTGCTGTCCTCCTCATCATATTATATGAAGGAACGTGATCCTGGAATAAAAGGTACTGTATTGATTTGGAGAGCTGGAGCGATCACAGCAAGGCCAGCGTGTGTGTGTCAGTGAGAGAGATCTATTCCAGTCTTAGTATCCATGACCAATAACGCCAGCTGTGTCCTGCAGGAGCTGGGGAAAGAGATGGAGGAAGTGGGAAGAGCAGAGGCGTGGCAAAGGGAAAGAAGGAGACTGAAGTAAGGAGAAAGGGGGCAGAGGAGAAAGAGGAACAAAGGGAGAGAGATGAGGGGGAGAGAGAGAAGGGAAAGGAGAGAGAGAAACTGGGAGAGGCAAGAAGAAAGAAGGGAAGGGAGGGTACGAAAGAGAGAGGGGAAGGGAGCAGGAGGGAACCGAGGGGAGTAAGCAATGTCAGAGTATTTCTGCCCCATGGGAAGCACTGGGGCTTGGGGCTTGTGCCCCATGGGTTTGAAAATATTTACTGGAGTTCCTCTCTGGACAGCTCCAGCTGAATTTAAGCCCTGGGAGTAAGGGATGGCAGAGAAAAGCGGCAGATAGAAAGGGAGAAGCAGCAGAGGGAAAGAGGGAAAGAGGGTGGTAGGTAGAGACTTAAGGGGTGAGCGGGAGTAGGGCAGGGAGACCAGAGGTCCCATTATACAGTGAATTGACCACCCAGCCTGCCCTGACACCATTCAGATTGGGCATGGACCAGGGAGGAAGATAAATGGCTTCATTCCTCCTCTTAATTTACACAGGTAGTGAGCTCCTCCTTGGCACTGGGAAGGCTGCAGGAACAAAATGGGAGTAGGCAATAAAGTGAGAGAGGAAGGACAGCTGGCATAGCTATTATTACTTGTATGACAGCGGCATCCAGAGGTGCCAGCCAAGACCAGGACCCCATTGTGCTAAGCGCTGTACATACACAAAGCAGGAGCCAGTCCTTGGCCCCAAATGCTTGAATACACCATGGGTGGGTGGGAAAACAGAGGAATAGGGAGGGGAAGTGACTTAGCCAAGATCACCCAGCGGCAAATCATGGGATAGAACCAGGTCTTCTGAGTCCCAATCTAGCAACCTATCCACCAGGCCATACTGAAAGGAGCACGCACATAGATTCCTCTGAGATTGGCATTTAATTAAACTCAAGAAAGGAATTGCCTCTTACACCTGAAATTGGCTCTAATGAGATTCCTGGCTTAAGCACCCTGGCACCAGCACAGCTCTCCCCAGCTGCTGCATCTTGAGCTGAGGAAGGCTCTGTGAAGAAGGGACAATGACTCTCCTGGGACTAGAGATGAGCAGCTATTTGAAGGCTTGAGGTTTAAAGAAGGAAGGAAAAGTACCTGATCAAGTCAATAGCCAATAAAGCAAATAAGCCTATAAACTGATAGCAAAAAATGACAGCCGTAAAGAGAAAACATAATAATTAGACTTTTATTAGTGTCAGTGTCTCTAGTGTATGGCTTCAGTGGAGTACAGAAAATTACTATAAACATATGAATTTACTGCCTGCTGTTATCTACACTGGTGTAAATCCTCCAAAGCCAACAGAAACTCACAGGTGG
Source organism: Malaclemys terrapin pileata (assembly GCF_027887155.1). NCBI lineage: Eukaryota > Metazoa > Chordata > Testudines > Emydidae > Malaclemys > Malaclemys terrapin. The sequence continues at coordinate 19,864,580 of NC_071508.1, read as the reverse complement.
AAACTAAGCAAGCCCCAAATCTCATCAACAGAGGAGCAGTTTCCCCTTATGAAAAATGATTTTCTTTGGACAATATTGGGACAAACTCCTCTCTTTGTTACTCTGGTGTAAATACAATGTGAGCAATTATTATATATACGTATATATTATGGTAATATATTTAATTATGGTAAAGCCTGGAGGCCCTAGCCGAGATTGGGTCTCTATTGTGAGAGGTCCTGTACATACAGTTAGTGAGAGAGAATCCCTGTGCAATGAGCTCACAGTCTAAATAGATAAAACAGACAAAGGGTTGGAGAAAGGAAGGATTATCATCCTCATTTTAACGATGGGGAGGGGGGACTGAAGCCCAGAGAAATGAAGTGACTTGCCCAAGGTCTCATAGGATGTTGGTGGCAGTGGGGGGAAGTGAACTGAACCCTAGTCCAATGCCTTAACCACCAGATCAACCTTCCTTATTTAAAAAAAGAACAGGAGTACTTGTGGCACCTTAGAGACTAACAGATTTATTAGAGCATAAGCTTTCGTGGACTACAGCCCACTTCTTCGGAAGCATATAGCATCCGAAGAAGTGGGCTGTAGTCCACGAAAGCTTATGCTCTAATAAATTTGTTAGTCTCTAAGGTGCCACAAGTACTCCTGTTCTTTTTGCGGATACAGACTAACACGGCTGCTACTCTGAAACCTTCCTTATTTAACTCATTAATCATTTCCTAGAATCTAATGATATCATTTCATTTTTTTTTAACTTAAAGAGACATTAGTGCTGGTCAAAGTTACCGCCCTGGAGGCTGCTTTATCTATAGAGAAGCCGCCTGTCCCCTGCCGACATGCCTCAACCCTGGAGGGACTTCTTTTAGGGGCTAGGTGTATAGTTTGGCCGCCATCACCTACTCTGTCCTTGGCTTCTGTCAAGACTGCCAACAAGGGTGACAATTAGCATCTGTCGCGGTGATAGTTGGTACTACCACCCCAAACGCAGCAGTCCTTAACCTAGTGCAAGCTCCCTTGGGAATGAATGGGCATGCTGCTTGAGTTGAGGACTCCAGGCTTTGCTCTTATCCAGGGGTGGAGATGAGGGAAGCAGCTTCTGGTTTTCTTCCATTGGCCAGAGTTGCAAAGAAAGCTTCAGAATCCCAAGGGAGAACAAACATGCCTGATCTCAGCGTGGCGCAGAAGGACTTGAGAATAGAACAGAAGATGCTGGAAGTCCCAGTACAGGGCTAGGGCACTAAGGAAGTTCTACACAGAGATTCCTCATCCCATTCAGCCTGGTTACTGGAAAGCAAGACTTGTAGAAAGAGATAGCTTTCAATGTCGTTAAAACTAACAGCTCCACAAAGGTCTCCATATTGCTATGATGATGTGACTTGCTTTGGAGGGTGTCACTAGACAGCAGTAGAGCGTTACCTCAGTGATGGGCCAGTTCACACTCCTTGCCATTGGTTAGCAACTCCAGGCACAGGCTATTCAGCTCTATGGTTCTTGTGTGTTTTCTTAATTACAGCTTAGAACGGCTGCAAATTTATTATAGGACACGTTGCACCTTTTATGGCGAGCATCCCATGCAAGACCTCCAACCATACAGGGGCCAAGTGGCCAACGTTCTGAACATCAGTTCAATGAGCCTGGGGAAATATTTTGAAACCCAGCATCACTCAACAAATCCAGCTTGCGGCTTCTGAGCTCAGTGGATATGCAGTTTTCAGCTCAACCTCCGCAGTGGCACACAGCCCATATTTATTTTAAAGCCAAGTAAAAGATCCACCGCCTTAAAGTGACATTTGGGTTTCCCCTGTGGGAATTAAAACCATTAACTCAGCTTTACAAGCAGGTGACAGAGTCATTCTGTGTCTCTCAGCTCAGCCCTTTTTCAGTCATTTTACAGCTGTAATTTTTTTTTACTTGTCCCGGCCAGACAAATGAGCTAACCAGTTCTGGATAAGGACAGGATTCTCCCTTCTATAAAAGGCAATGCAGAACAGCAATGCAGGCTATCAACCTGTCTTCTGTCTGCCCCAAACGTAGACGCGCCAAAGCATCCTGCATTCCCTTGGCTTGGGGAGTCTCTCTCTGTGGTCCCATCGTCATCATCATGGCAAACCCCAAAGGGACATAGCCTCCTTGAAGACTGAACCCCAGGCTGGGCTCTTTAACTCCAGATCTCTCTGTGGTCTATGAGGCATTTATTCCTATCGATCTGAAGTACTCACATGGCTCCCATCATGGTCTTTTCTGAGCACTCCCAACCTTTCCGGTATTTATCCTCACAACACCCCGGGGAGGTAGTCGTGCTCCTATCCCCATTTTACAGAAGGGGAACAGAGGCACAGAGAGACTAAGTGACTGGTTCAAGGTCACATAGGGAGTTGAACCTGGGTCTCCGAAATCCATAAACCACAGGCCTACTCTTCCTCTTCTCAGTCTTCTCCTTTCTGTTGTACACTTTCTCAGTCCCCAAAGTCTGGAACGGAGAGAATTTACAGAAATGGTGGTTCTCCCTTATCTTAAAAATAGTGTCTCTGTCATTGACTCCATTGTTCATAAACCAGAGATATGCTCCTTCTCTCTCGTTTTAAGAACGCCTATCACCTTGCTATCTAAGCCCTCTTGCTGTTTTTTTTACAGGGCAGTAGCTCCCACAGATCCTGCCCCATTGTGCGAGGCACTGCAAGCACGTAGAACCAGAAGGCGATTGCCGGCCTAAAGGAGTGTAAGTATAAAGTGAGCTGTGGATACAGCACAAAGGCATGGCGAGGAAGATAAGGTAACAGTGAGCAGGGCCAGCTCCAGGTTTTCTGCCGTTCCAAGCGGCGCAAAAAACAAAACAAAAAAAGCCGCGGCAGCGTGATCACACCGCTCCACTCTTTGGCAGTAATTCTGCAGCAGCTCCGAGAGCGACTGAGGGACCCGCCACCGAAGACCCGGACGCGCCGCCCCAGTAGCAGCCGGAGTGCCGCCCCTTGGTATTGGTCACCCCAAGCACCTGCTTCTTTAGCTGGTGCCTGGAGCCGGCCCTGACAATGAGTAAGGTAACAATGAGGCGATTATAATCTCTATGGCTTCCTATTCTGTGTGCATATATAGGTATTCAGCACTGGTTTAACTCTGCTCCTACCGTAGTAAAATGCCTCATAGGCTCCTTTAAATAGTCCATCCTAAGTAAGCAAGGCATACACATTTCAATGGGAGCACAGCACATAACTCCCTTAAGCTCCTTTGGAAATCCCAGCCACTGCATCGATATCTCGTCCATTCATATAATATGTACAAGATACACACACTGATCTCATTACTACATTATTATGTACACACATTAGATCCTGCAGTGGGCATTAGATGCAGTTAACAGCACCATGCCTGTGATAACAGCATCAGCCCAATGTTGCACAAGTCCTTCAGCATGATGGATAGAAAGAGGAAAGACTTTTGTCCTAGCCAGCAGGTGTGCTGGAATATCAGAAGATACCCAGAAATGGCTGCAGCGGGAACTGGGCTGCTACTATTCAGAGCTTCATCATACAGAGAAACCCCACTGCGAGCATTTATGGGATCATCCCTCTGCATCTGCTGTCTGAGGATCATCACCTTGCCTGGCACAGATAGGACACATTTCCGTATAGCTCCAAGTCCCCATGTTACTTAGTGCCTTGCTGTACTGGATGCCATACAGACATTGACAAAGATGAGTCTACGAGATTATTATACAGTGCAGCTTTGCTCCTCCTGATATTCTTTTTATCTGGCTGATGTTCCATCAAATCATTTTTGTTCAGGGAATGAAGACAAATCACCGCGCTGATCCATCTAAGCAAGTTATTCTTTTGTGGACTGGGAAGTTGTTGTTGTTTTTTTCTTTTCCATCGATGGAGCATTCGTGCTACAGATGGTTTGCCATATGCCAGGCGCCCCTCATGCTATCACCTTGTAAGCAGATTCTGTCAGGTTTAAAGAGGAAAAGCTTAATTAAGGAGTTGTGTGTGTGCAATTATGTACTTAATTATCTTTGGTTTTTACTTCTTTGTTGCATTTTCAAAAGTTTGGTAACAATTATAGGCAACCATTCCCTGAAGCAGTAGGGGGGTGGTGTGTGCATGTGTGTGTGTGCGCGCACACACACACACACGTTAAAGTAAATTTAGTTCTCATCAAATAGGCCAGACTGACAAACACCTCAAACTCAGGGCTGGTCTAGACTACTGCTGAAGTTGCTGTAACTTACATCACTCAGGGGTGTGAAAACAACACCTCCCTACCCCCCACCCGAGTGACATAAGTTACATCAACTTAAAGCAATGGCCACACCTCACTGTGCCAGCAGGAGATGCTCTCCCGCTAACATAGCTTCTGCCTCTCGCAGAGGTCCCGTTGGCACAGAGCATCGTCATCAGATGTGCTACAGCAGCACAGCTGTATCGGTGTCACTGTGCCAATGTAGCGCACTAGTGTAGACATGCCCTAAAAGTTACGTTTTACAAAGAGCTCAGGGCCAGATTTTCAAGGGCTCAGCACCAGGGTCAGATTTTCAAAGGAGCTCAGTTCCGATTCAGGCACTGACATAAGGATCAGGTTTTCCAAAGGGCTCAGCCTTCGAAAAGGTGGAGCTCTTCTGAAAGTCCGCCCCTAAAGAGCTCTGATTTTTCCATTGCTATTAATAGGTGCATCACAGTAGCACCCGAAAGGCCCCAACCAAAATCAGGGCCCCATTGTTCTAGATGCTGCACATGTGTATATGAAGAGCCAGCCTCTGCTCCAAAGAGCTTACAGTCTAAGTAGATGATGGATGAGAGGGTAAAGAGAGGAAAGGACTTGAACAAGCTTATACATCAGGCCGGTAGCAGGGCTGGGATCAGAACCAGGTCTCCTGACTACTAGGATGTTCTCCTATCCGCTACAGAGCACACTACCCAGTGCAAACTTCCTGGCGATCGCCCTGTCTACATGTTTCAGTTCTGACTTGACTCGGGGACAGCTGCCTCTAAATCCTGAGAATGGAGTTCAGGACCCATTCATTCCTCAGCCTCTCTGCTGAAGCTGCCAACGTAGGAGCCAATTAGAGCTAAAGCCAATGGCTCTTTTATTCCTTTTTCCTGATGTAGCCACCTGTTCTCTAGGCACTCAAAGGAAGCCCCTCCACTTCTCCCACACAACAAACCAGGCAGCTTCCAGAGCGATGACTCTGCCCACTCCCGCCGCCTCTCTTTGCTCCTTGGTACAGTTTATAGCTAAGTGTTGGAATCCGGGATGAGAGGTGGCAAAAATAACTGGCTTAATGTGTGGTGCTGTTTTTATTTTGTGTGTCTTAAGCACAAAGAGTAAGATATTAAAAGTTGGGGTATTTTTTTATCATTTGTAAGACCTAGAAATTTGCCGTGTTTGTGAAGCTCTTGTTAAAACCCCTTGCTTTTTTGAGCAAAACCTGACGAGCTGCTTGGGTTCCATTCTCCTGGAATGTAGCCCAGCTTTCTAGGCCTAAATATGGTGTGTGTGAGTTCCTTCATTGCCATGGGAACTTAGGTATTGCTGTGAACGTGGAAAAAAAACGCACCATTTCAGCTATCTGGGCATCCAAATCTCATTTTGAGCTCAGCTTGTTGCAAGCAACGTGCTGGGAAATGCCTGCTTTTAAAGCCAGACACAGAGGGGGCATTTTCCAAAGTGAGGCTTTCCCATTTGCAAACACAATTTGTATTCACAAAGCTTGGGCCTGCAAATTCAGTTCCAGGCAAATCTGCTTCCACTTATATGACTGCAGGTGCAAATCAGGTCATTGGAGTTACAGGCCCCTGCAATTAGAGCGGGTCGTAAAAACGTCGACGAAGCCTTTCTGCAGTCGAAAAAAATGCCATTTCATCCAAACGGAAACGGTTCATCAAAACATGTGTGCTTTGACTGAAGAGAGACAGCCCCTCCAGAATAGCCAGTTCACCAGTGCTTAGAGCACTCACCTGGACGGCAGGAGCCCTGATTCAGAACAGGGAGCTGAACCTAAGTACCCCACGTCCCAGGTGAGGGCCCTAACCACTAGGTCATTGGTTATTCTGTGGTGGTAACGCTTCACTTCTGTTTTCTCACTAACATTTTTCGAAAGCTCTCATTTTTGTTCTGCATCAGAATGCAACAAATGTCAAAACCTCGAAATTTTTCACAATCTGAAATAGTTGTTTTCTGGCCAGCCCTCCCTGTAATTAGCTTGTCAGTGAAAAACAAATACAACAAATGCAAGTGCCACTTTAAAATGGAGATTGGATGGGGCCCTATGGAACTGGTGATGGGTAGGGCCCTTAGCATATCAAAGAGAAGGTTAAGAAGCGACTTGATCAGTCTATAATTACCTCCCCGGGGGAAGGTATCTGATTCCAGAGGGCTCTTTAATCTGTCAGACAAAAGCATAACAAGATGCAATGAGTGGAAGTTGAAGTCAGTCAAGTTCAAAATGGAATGAAGACCCACATTTTTAGCAGGGAGGGTAATTAACCATTGGAATCACTTCCAGGAGATGTAGTAAATTCACCATCACTTGGACTCTTTACGTCAAGCTATGCTCACATCAACCACAAGTTTCTGGGCTCGCTGCAGGAATCGGTGGGCCTCTGTTACACAGGAAGTCAGACTAAACCATCTGCTGGTCCCTTCTGGCCTTAGAACCTATGAAACAGACACTTGCCATGGGAAAGCCCAATGCTCCTATCCCAGCCCTTAACAACTGTGGGGAAGAGCAGCCCAGGAAGCTAAAGATAGGGAAAGCATAACAGCCTGTGTGATGGAGGAGAATGAAATTAACCAGTCAAACCAGAAATTAACCAGATGCAGATATTCAGAACTGCCTGCAAACAACTGCACATGTACAATTTGCACACCCACATTGATCACAATTCCATCTTTAAATGCAGTAGCTAAGCCTGCAAGTGCCCAGTTAGAGGTCTAGCTCAGTGGCTCTCAACCTTTCCAGCCAATTGTCCCTCTTTCAGGAGTCTGATTTGTCTTGCGTACCAAGTTTCACCCCACTTAAAAACGACGTGCTTACAGAGTCAGACTTAAAAATACAAAAGTGTCACAGCACACCAGTACTGAAAAATTGCCGACTCTCTCATTTTTATTGTATAATTATAAAATAAATCAATTAGAATATCAATATTGTACTTACATTGCAGTGTACCCGAAACCTAAGCCCCGCCACCCAGGGCTGAAGCATGTAACTTACTTAGCAGGGCCCTCTGTGGCGTGGGGCCCCAGGCAACTGTCCTGTTTGCTACCCCCTAATGCTGGCCATGCGCTTGCAACTCCCCTTAAACCTCTCCTGCGATCCCCCGGAGGGGTCGTGACTGAACTAGAGAAATATCTAGGTGAGTTGCTTATTCCTTGGAAGACCCCTGCATACCTCAGGGGTTCCTGTGACCCTGTTTGAGAACCACTGGTGTAGCTGATCATTTGTACGTGCAATTGCCGCAGTTGTGCACGGAGTTACAGCAATCCCACACGGGCACAGGATTTGCACAGACAAATAATATCCCTGTATTTTTCTGAGCATGCAGTAAAGAAAATGAGAGGCTGGTGAAACTCATGCTAGCACAGTGTGTGTTGCAATCCCTAGTCCTGGGGGAATTCTGTGCCACCGCGCAACGCAGAAATTTGCAGAAATTAACATCCTGCACACAGAATTTCTCCCCCCACCCACAGAAATGGGTTGCAGTGCTGCCAGCTGCCACTAGGGGCCACTGGACCCAGCAGAGCCCAGCTCACACATAGAAGACATTGCTGGGGGGAGAGAGTATGGGTATCTGGGCTAGGGGAACCCCGCGGCTGGACTCTGGAGGGGAGAGGTTTCAGGTGTATTGGCTGGGGGGCCCTGAGGCTGGGCTCTGAGGAGGAGAGCTTGTGGATGTCTGGCCCCCTGGCTGGGCTCTGGAGGGGTGGGGGAAAGGGGGCAGAGAAACAGGAAATGGGTTATCATAGGGGTTTCTTTAACTCTTTATTCCTGGGGGAATTTTTGTGTGTCTGTATTGTTACAGACATACTTGGTGACAGGTATTTTGAAATAAATTACCAAAATAATTGAAACTGGCATGATTATATAGTGTTATTTTGACAAATGAAATCTGCAGAATTTTAAATAATGATGCACAGAATTTTCATTTTTTTGGCACAGAATGCCCCCAGGAGTAAACCCCTCTGCTGGCGGATCCACTAAAGCATAACAACCATTTCATGCTATCAACTAAAGGAGTGGCTTGTTTAGCTCAAGTGAGATTTGTTCTTTGGACAGAAAGGTATGGGTCAAATAAATCCCTCTGAAAACCCACCCTGAGTGTTATTGTCCGAGTGAACTGAAAAAATTAAATCAGCAGCATGAATAGTGAGACGCATATAGGATGTTTTCAAACCCTTTCTAGTTTAACAATCTCAGGAACTATTAACAACATTGCTCAGGACTTGACTCTGAATATATGATTTTTCTCATCAGTGTCCCTTTAAATCTCTTTCATTCCCATGAAGTTTCTCAGCACAGTGGAAGCATATTTTCCACGTGTCATTTCTCTTTCCAGAGGCTCACCCTCTCTCTTTAACCACCCTGGGTGGAGCCAACCTCCACCCTTCATTTCAGGATTCGCTTTTAGTTGGAGATGCATTTTTCTCCCCAGTGTCTCCTGTTTATTCAGTTTTGCAGTTGATAACATTAACTTGATTTATAAAAGTTTGCTGTTCAAGGGGGCATTATTAAGTCAGCACTTGGCAGTAAAGAGTGCTTCTCCATGGTCAAAAATGCTTAATATAATACCCTGATTTTTTAAAATGAGCGATTCAAAAAAATAAACGCACAATAGTTACCCCACATTTTGTAATCTGTTTGAAGAGGGTATCTGGCCATATCCCCCCCACTCTGGAATTACACTGACATTTTGGAAGTCAACTTCATTTTTCTCATTCAAATCCTACATCTTATTAATATTTGTATTATGATAGCACTCAACCAGGGCCCTAAGAGAGACTGGGGCCCTGCTGTGCTAGGTGCGGTACATACACACAGCAAGCGACAGTCTCTGTCCCCAAGAGTTTACAGTCTAAATGAGCAGAACAGAGGGTGGGTAGGAGGAAGGAAAGATTATTATGGCCATTTTTACAGGTGGAGAAACTGAGGCACAGAGCAAGTGACTTGTCCAAGGTCACACAGGGAATCAGTCGGAGAGCTGAGAATGGAAGCCAGATCGCCTGAGTCCCAATCCAATGCCCAACCACAAGACCATATCTAGGGGGAAAAAATAATTAAAGTTTTTTTCAGTTTTTTCCCCATTTTTCAAAATTTCTTAAAAAAAATACAAGAAAAGAAAAAAACATTTACCAGCTCTATGGTTGGCCAAAAAACTGAATATTTCACTAAAAATTGTCTCAATTTTTCCAACCACCTCTCCCCCCCCCATTTTGAAATTCAGGTTTTTTGACAAGTTCTAATCTTTACCCTCATTGCCACCTGCCCCCAGAACCCTAAATCCCCACCCTCTGTTCCCATTGCCATCCATTCAAAGCTCTTCCTCCACGAGTGAAGTTTTTTAAAAATTAAAAAAAAAAAAAAAAAAAAAAAACAGACAGCAAAGCAAGCTGATCAGAAAATCTACACAGAAACGAAATATCAATGAAAAATGAAAGTAAAACTTCATTCACATTTTTGCAAAAACTCCCATTCCTGCTTTCTGACCAGTTCTAATAGCACAGAATGTACTACCTCAAAAGGGAATTTAAATAACCTCATTCATTTAGGGATAGCCGTGTTTGGATCAAGAACAGCCGCTCCCCAAATGGTCATGAGACTCCAAACCTGTCCACTTTAATATTCATGACTGAAATAGAAGAGATGTACCCGCTCTTTGTCTCTATTTCATGCCTGGTCCATATGCGAGGGTAAGAGCCTACTATAGCTGCTGGCTACTGGAGTGAATTAGTTCAAGTGGGATAGATTCATACTTTTTAGCACTAGAAGTAAGGCGTTCAGACTCTGTGGATGACCCATGCAGTTGATAACCGGGGTGCAAGTGTGCTGAAACCAACCGTTTGGAAGCAGAATGAATTTTCATTTTCCAGCACTCAGCTGGCTCTGTTCTCACCTCACCTCACCAAATCAAGAGGGACACATTAGTATTTTCTGCGAGAGCATTCCCACCCTGAACTTGCCTAGGTAGCTAAAAATACCCCAGTGCCTCTGTCCCATCACCAGCCTCGTCTCCGCTGCAAGCAGAGAAATGACGCAGTGAGGTTGGCGTCCGCATCCCCAGCATCTGCACTGAGCATCGCAAAAACACCACCCCCCTCCACACACGCACGTCAGCTGTTGCTATATATTTCCACCACCATCCCAGCTCCTGTAATAGCTCTGACTCTTTAAACTGCACAAGCTGGATTTTATTGGCTCTCAATGTTGTGTTTGAAAGCCAGTTCGGAGACTGGAAACGGGCGCCGAGAGTTATGACAGCGTCAGCTGACAAACACGATGCGGGTGCCTGAGGTTTGCAAAGATGAATGAGCTCGGGCAACTTCTTAATAACATCTATGCAAATGCAGCCTCGTCTCTGTTAAATCACCCCTCCCTTCCCCAAGGCCTGTCGCTGATATAGAACACGGCCCTGAATACTTGAGAGGGGAAGGAAGGAGACCCTGGCAGCAAAGGAAGAGGGGAAAATAGACAGAGGTGGGACCCTACCAATGAGAGGAACTAGATAAGGGGTTAAGCCATGAAGGATGAGAGAGGGGAGAGCCCTACACGCATAGCCAAGGTTAAAGCCTGATTTGCAGAGATGCTGCAGAGCCTGTTTGACTTCAATGGGGCTTGCTGGTTTTAGTGCTTCTGCAAAATCAGGCTCTGGTTGGCTGGGCACTGAGATTTCTTCTTTCCCTTTGGGCAAGAAGGGACCAGCCTGGCAGCTTTTGGGGGCAGGGAGAGGAAGAGATGGAAGGAAGCATTTTACCCCTTAGTATGTAAGCGAGTGCTTGGCTCTGGGAGTCAACCGTTCAGGATGCTTCATGCTATCATCATCATCATCGGGGCGTTTATTCACTCCTTTGGCATCACAGCTGAGTGATGCTTTATGCACAATGCAGACCCCAAGAGTTTACAGGCAGGATCATGTGGGGAAAGGAAACCCCTTACTATGGTTCGTAGGCCGTATGGTCTGGGCTAGGAGACCTAGGTTCTGTTCCCATCTCTGCCATTGACCTGCTGCGTGACCAAGCCATTTCCCCTCCACTCTGTTCTGTGTCTTGTCTATTGAAACTGTAAGCTCTTTGGGGCACGGGCTGTCTCTTACAATGTGTTTGCACAGCACTCAGCACAAAGGGGCCCTGGCCTCGGACAGCGACGGTAACACAAATCAATAGCATAGTCACCTCCATGGTCAGAGAAAATGACTGATGAATCTGCACTGTGGTGGATCCACCTGCCCCAGTTCCTCCCCCACGACAGCATTCAAGGCTGTGCTCTGTGCAGCAGACTTCCAGTTCCTGCCCTCCACATGCAGCAGGACCACATGAGTTCTTGCTTCGCAAGGGCCCTCTGCGCCTGTGGAGGATTTGCCCCTTAAGTTATTACGACTGGCAGATCCCAGGGTGCTGTAGAGAATGGGCAGGCAGTTATAACTGGTGCTTCCCCTCCAGAGCTGGTCATTACATTCCCACCTGTTGGCATCACCCTCTCTTTTCAATCCCCTTTGGCTCTGCGAGGTCATGAAGACTAACCAAAGTCCCAGACATGCCTATCGAATGGCCTGCCTTGAACTGTGGTCGTGGTCACAGCTGGTTGAGGCTGCCTCTGCACTCAAAGCCAAGCAGAAGGAGCAGGACCAGGAATGAACTGCAGCTGGTGGCAAGCAGTAAATCAATAAATACATCAGCACACATACACAAAGGGCGAGAGCAAAAACAAAAGGAGAACCACAGGCAGGGGGACGGAGGAATGCATCTAAACAGCTTTGGTGGCCCCAGTTGGGAGTTGAGGGGGGTGACGGAATGGCTGCATGCCTGACACACATGTTAAGTGCAGCATTCAGCTGGATTGTTAGTGAAGCTCATTGCTATGAATACACCTGCGTGCTAGTTTTAGGCCTACTCCACACAGGGCATTTGCCTCAAACACAGCCCTTGTTTGTTGCAGCTGCACCAAGAGACCTCACCAGTGTTATCTGCTCACCCCGGTTTCACGCAATGGTTAGCTGCAGCTCTGCATAGGGCAGCTGTCGCCATATACCCAAACCTTGCACTGGTGCAGCTACGCTGATGGCTGTAATCGGAGCAAATCCCTAGTCTAGACATGGTCTTAGGGCCCCACCTTGACTGTACGGCTTAGCTGGTTTTTGGGTTCTGTTTTTAAATACTGGAAACGGGGTATTTGCAAATGTTTATGGGGTGCTGTAGTCAGGGAGTCAGCACAAAGTATGTGCACCATCTGGGTCCTTAAAATAGGGTTTAAATGGTGCCTCCGCTTTGCACACCGGTGCCAAATTTCAGTCAAATCCAAGCGGCCAAATCAGCCAAGTGGCAACCCCTAGGTAGTCGGCATCAGAGAGAACAGCACAGAAGTCCATTGTGATTCTTGCCTGCTGATTCTACATCTTTCTTCGAGTGCGACATGTTTTTGTGGGGATTACCGGTCCATGAGTCCATAGCTGGCCCGGCAAATTTGAACATAGGTGAACCACCGCATTGGACTGGGGCTTAATTCTGGTTAAAACATCGCAAAGCTTTTGTATCCCCCCCTTTGACTAGTCAATCTTTGATCAGAGTGAAGTCATTTGCTTTCTGCACCAGTTTGCACCAATGGGGATAAAAGCTTGACAGACACCAGGCTAGCTGGGAGGACTCGTACGGGGAAGAAGGGGTGTTTTTCATGGGACACACCAAGAGAGGGATGTTTCCAGTAAATGGCGATTTCTTGGCAATAGAACTATGGTCCATATGAGTGGGTAAGAGTACAATAGAATTATGTACAAGGGAGACAACCTGCTCTGGTGTCACCTGTGCTACTCAAACACTGCAAAGGGGACAGACTCTGGCTGTCAGGTAGCAGAGAGTTCCCCAGCACAGGGGAACTTCCCGGGGTCAAAACTAGCTCCTGTGGCAGCTGCCCTAGTCCTACCCTGGCACAGGGGTACGACGGGGAGAAAAGGGACGCATCGGGGAGTGGGGAAGGCATGTGTCAGAGCACTTCTCCACCTCTGCTGCTCTTCCACTGGAGCAGGGTTCCTTGCAGTCCCCCCAACCAATGGAGCAGCCCCACGGCTTCTCTAACCCAGACCAAACTCCATTGTGCTAAGCACTGCACATGCACACAGCAAGAGATGTTCTCAGTCTAGATAGACAAGACAGCCAAAGGGGAAACAGAGGCCCAGGCAGGGGAAATGATAGAGCTGGGAATAGACCCCAGGTCTCCCGAGCGCTGTTCTGCTGTCCCAGCCACTAGACCCAACTGCAAAAATGGAACACGCCACATTGCAATGCACCGATTCAAGCAATAACAAACCTCTGGGGCAGCACCCAGGGAAATCACACAGCAGAAGGTGGACCTGCTACTAGCTAATGCACTGGATTTTAGTGACTAATTTAATCGGAGAGAGGGAGGGAGGGGGGAAATAAATATCACTGCGCTAAACAAAAGCAGATGGGAGTCGGGAGTAATACAATATTCCAAACTAGATTATGGAATTGCAAGAAGAGAAAGGCTGAGATTTGGCTTTTCATTTGGTCCTGCTTGTAACAGCGCCTGCAAAAACACACACTTCCTGCGGTATGCTGGGTTTTTGGACAAGGCAGCCTGCCATCCTGCTGTGAAAATGAATATGCTTTCGGTGTATGATTAGAGTCAAGCACTCCCGCTCCCCTTGTTTCTGAGAGCTTAGGAGGCCCTTTTAAAGGAACACCTGTTAGCTGGATCTGTTTAATGGCTCATTTCAGGAATACACAAGGTTTTCCTGTGTTTAACAGCTTTCCAAGGGGTTGGGGGTGGGTTACTCTGTATGGGGCTTTTGTATCTGGTCTGACAACTGCCAGGTCTTTTGTTGGCAACATGGGAAGATTCTAGGGTTGTCTTTATTCTGATTGAATTTGCTGTGAAGGTTCATTTCATGCAAACTGAAATGCTACTTTGTAGCATTTTTTATCTGATTTGCTCAAAGTTTAGGAACAATTAACCAAGTTTCTTAAGTAAGAGGGGCATAGAGGAGTCAATTCACCTACCACTGAATCACAGCCACCTCTTGGGTGGAACAGGGCAGCTGTTTAACGGCATACAGCAACATTACATATCTGTTTGGAACTGGAAGCTAAGAAGACAGTATCCCGCTGAGTCTGCACAGAGGATTGAAGCTCAAAGAATGTATTAGAATTTGGCTGGGATATCAGAGAACACCCCTCCTCGGACAAAAGGGCCAGGGGATCTTTAACTGTCAACATTCAGGGCTGTGATTTTATGTCTCATCCAGTGAGAGCACCTAGATCAACCCAGGGCCCTTACCACCATTCGAGTTCTGTAATGACTCAAGACAATTGCCCAAACCACTTCCTGCAGTAAGCTAGATATTTCTTGGAGATCTCATCCACATACTGACCTATATCGACTCTGCTTAGCCTGTGTAACAGAACCAGACCACAATGTCATATGGTGGTGAGCAATACCAGGCCACATTCAGTGGAATGACACTACAGATGTACATGGCTTGATATCTCCAGCAACAGGAGGCGTCAGACACGCCCACCAACTTCTGAAACAGCCGCAGGAGGAGAGAAATAAAGGCTGTACCTTTCGAGTTCTATTGAAAACCACCGAACGGGAGATCTTTTGGGACGGACTCAGTGGAAAAACAATACCTTCGTTGCTTTAAAACAAGAGATCGTCTTCGCAAAGCAACACTTACTCTTTTAAGGGGCATGTTTCAGTGACTCCCAAATGCACTGCTGCAAATGTACAATAAAATCTAATGCACAGAGAGGGATGAGTTTTGGGGGGGGCCATGTTTTAGCAGGTATGAAACCCAGGCCTCTGATTATGCATCCTCTTTTGAATTGAGGTCCAAACCCCTGCGCCTTTAGCCCTCCCCCTCCTCATCATGTCATGTGCAAACCAACGAGGCAGAGGTGTAAATACACTGATCAGCGCCTGCGGCTTCATTTTGTAAGCTCATGTTTTACAGACGGCTGCGCAAAGGGGAACCAGACCCCGCCTGGCTGATAATTTAGGCCACAGCTATCAAAGTGCTTGAAGGAAAGATGAAGTTAATATCTTCAGTGTCTGCAGCTTCTATTTCTGCTGCACCATTTGTTAATGTCTCATTAATTGGACACATTTCAACATCTCCTGCCTAATAAAAAGCGTCACATTTTGTATCCTTAGGGTGACAGACTCACTCAGCATAGCAGGCTTCTCACTGTAAGAATGCAGCAGAGTCGAGATACTAGTGCCTATGTACTTACATTGCATCCCAACCTCCTTTGTGCTCCAAGTCCCTTTGATCTGCTGCACAGATCTTCTCATGCTGCTCTTACAGTGCTGTAGGTCCCATGCTGGCTGGCTTATCCTCTGTTGTTCAGCTCCAAAAATCTCCACCAAGAATGTTCTCTCCTTCCATTAAAAAAAAAAAAACAACAACAACACAAAAAACCCCACATTCCTTGATCAGTAACTGCAGGAAAAACAAAAATCATACATGTTTGTTAACCTTAGCGCTTCAAAGATTCAGCTTTCCTTCACCGCCTTGGGCGCCCAAAGCACTCAAGAAAATGCTCCTGTTCCAGATGATGTACCCTTGATGAGATGTGTTAATAATGTGCCACTTCAGATCAGAAATTAAAAAAAAAACAGATTGGGGCCCAATTCTCCTCTGCCTGGTGTCTTGTGGGATTATTTTATACCCCTACAAAGTGCTGACAGAAGGGAATCCTGCCCCACAGTTCCTTCATTCCCGTCAATGTTTGCTTAAAGTTGCACAGTTGTACATGACTAAATGTGAGAGTGTGCAGCTCAACATGTGTGAATCTGTGTGCGGGTGCATGAACAAAGGTGTGCACACGCATGGGCGTGCAAAGCACGGACGTGTGTGTGGCGTGCAATGCACACATGTCAATGGGTCTCTCTGGATATGTGAGAGATTGAGCGCATGCATGGTGAGCAATGTGTGGGCAACGAATGTGTGTGAGTGCATGCATGACCAAACAGGTCGGAATGTGCATGTGGGTGCAATGCATGCATGTGAACGTGTGCCCGGCTGCATGCGTGAGACTATACATGCGTGAGAGCATGCGTGTCTGTGTTGCATTCAGCATTTTTAACTGTCCAAACTACACGGAGTCAAAGGGAAAGGGTGAGACCAGTGACAACTGCAGTCAAAAAAAGATCCTTTTAGCAGCAGCACCAACAGGCTAATATGGTCTAAAATGTCATTCCCACCATCACCGCAGAGAACACTACAGCTAGCCGGGAACTCGTCACAGCCTCGCCCAGCGTAACATACTGTTGCTTGAAAGAGACAATGAGCTGCAACAAGGCCACCTTAGCGAGACAAGGCCTTGGCTGAGTTGGGCTCCTGACACAAATCACTGCGCTTTCTCCAAGGGAAGGGCTTGGCACCACAACAGAGAACAATCCTAATGCCCAACCCCTCTTCCCAGTATCAACAAGAGACCTCTACCAGGGTTGGGGATAGAATCAATCCTCCACCCCCAAACCACACCGGCTGATCTCTGAGTGAGTGGTTGCCTACAGGTATGGATCATCTGACTGTGCCCCTCCCCACACCAACTTTGGCTTTAACACTCACTGACTTGCCAGGGCCTGCCCATGCACATCCCACATAACCCAACTGGTTCCAGTGTCCCCTGGACCTCTGATGGCAAGACAGGATGGCCCAGGAGGGATTGTGGGAAGACACTGGAGAACTGGCGCTGTGTTGCAGTACTAGCCTGCATACACACTACAGAGGGGTTGGGGTAGTGGGACGACCAGCCTCGCAGCTGCCGCACTGGGGACCGACCCGAGGCCCAGCAGAGCTAAAAGAATGAGTTGCTGCTGCTTGAGCTCAAGAGCCCAGGCCCCAAAGCTGTACCACTGTCCCCTGCGGATGGGCGCAGAGCGGGACTGTAACGCACACTCACCAGTGGGTTAAGTTAGCCACTCACGGAAGCTTTAGCCTATACCCCCGGCCATGCCAGCCAAGTCACGCCACTAGCCCTACTGCACGTGAGGGAGGGGGTTTTGTGTGCGACAAGGGACAACGGAGCAGGAACAATTGAGCTAAGACACAAGTTAACGCTGCAAAGAAGACAAGCCCCCAATGATGGGGATGGAAGGGGGGCAGGATTTGAGTCTGAGGGATCATCCTCTTTGGACAAGCCCCTGGCCAGCAGGTTGCCCAGGAAGTGGGGTGGGTGTGGTAGGGAGGGGGATGGACTCATGTACAAACAATAGGATTTTAACTGCGGTCTGAAAAGGGAGAGAAAAGAAGGGCTGAGGATGGGATCTTCATACAGCTTGTCACAAGCCATCGCGGCTGCTGCATTGTCAACAGGTTGGGAAACGCCTGGGAATTTTCCAGGTGTCCTGACAAACAAGGCAATGCAGCAAGTCAATCCGGGAACATCCCAGAAGTACGACTCAGCTGCTTGGCATCAGACAGCTAGTGACTTTTGCAATACTTTGTTGCAAGTGATAACAGGAGCTCTCATTATCTCAGTTCTAATATGAAGTCTTGGTGAAAAACCGGACGCTCCAGGTGGCTGGCAGGGCCCCAGCCTCTTATCAGGTTTTAATTTCCAGGCACAAGTTGATGCCTGATGTGCCATTTCCTGGAGGGGGTGAGGGAGGGTTTGGGGTGGGGATCCCAGGTGCAGGGCTGGAGGAGACTTTCAAATGGGACACCCAAGGGCCTTGAAATCTCACCTGTCATGCAGAGACAGGGGCCTTATATGTTGTTCCCCCAGTAGAGTCAGTAGAATTGCACATTCCTAGACTGTCCCTCCCAGAGTGGAGCCCCTCCTGTCTCCTTACCTCCCACTGACTTCACCCAGAGTTGAAGCTGCTCCGTATCCTCTCCCGCAGGGCCCTCTGTTCTTCCCCAAGCATCTGCTGAAAGGGGCTGCTGCTGTCTTCCTACAAACCATCTTGGCTTAAATCCTTTCTTTGCTTGGGGCAGCTCCTGTCCTCCACTACAATGGGGCCAGATTTTCCAAAGAACAAAGTCCCCACAACTGGAGCCAGCTCTCCCAGAGGATTCAGCACCCACCAGCTTCCAGCGTGACAGGGACGTGCATCCCGGGGCGTGCTGGGCTCTTCTGAAAAAAATCTGGCCACTTATTTAGGGGCTTGACTGAGAACTGAGCCCTTACAAAAACCTGGCCACGGCTGGGCCCTTTGGAAAATTCCAGCCAGCATTAGCGTCACATGCTACAAGAGATTGTAATGTCTACAAGGTTAGGCAGAGCCGTAGCAACAAAGAACATGGCCCCCTCCAAACATATGTCCAGGTGGGGCCCCTTACAATGCAGAAACTGGAATGCGGTATTTATTTTATACAATATACAGGGTTCATATTATGTATACATAGGCCTACAGTGTACATGTATTCCATATTTACGCAAAGCGCTTCTTTCGAGCCTTGTTCTCCGCAAATTGGTTAATCAATGCGTCATAGTCTAGAGATCTGGCAATCTTGTTTTCGATTGAGATAACTGCAAGCGCAGAAAGCCTGTCATCTGTCATGGTTGAGCGCAGGATATTCTTGATCAGTTTCATTCTGCTGAAGCTCCTTTCAGCACCAGCGACAGTAACTGGTGTGGTCAGAAGAATTCGGATGCAAATGCAAAGATTCGGATATATCTCCTGAAGGCTGTTCTTGTATATGTACGTTAAAAAATTGTTTGCCATGACAAGTCCTCTCTCTTTCTCAATGACATAAATAAAATGATTCAATTCCATTATGAGTTCGTTGGCATCAATGTCTCCCATTTTTCTTTCAAAATTTTTGCTGTGATTCTCCAGTTCATTTTCTCTGTGACACTGCTTCAGGCTAGTAGCATTGTACAGAAATCCAAACAACTTATACCACTCCACGAGTTGGTCAAATCGCGACGAAACAGAAGATATGGCCTGATCAGTGAGAACAAGAAAGAACTGCGATTTGAATTTTTCTTCGGCAGAAAGACGACTCGAATCATCAGCACATTCGTAATCAAACATTCTCTTCTTACGTCGCACCCTGGTTTCTGGAAACACCTGCTCAATATCCATATGCTCTGCTATTTCATGTGCATTTGTGACCACAGAGATATATCCTGTATTTCGATAGTCTTCCAAAAACTTCTTTGTAGCACCGACTTCTGCCTGCAGTACGTCAATTGACACATCTGGTGACTGAATTAATTTGCTCGTTTTATTGACGTGAAATAGTATATCGTACCACGTGTACACAGTCAGAACCGGCTTCTGTTGCTGTATTGCCATCTTTCTTTTCGAGCGCATATTCTCGCAAAGATGACAAAGCATTGCACAATTCTTCAAGGTGATAACGCAATGGCTTCACAGCATCAATTCTCGACTCCCAACGAGTGTCCGATAACCCTTTAACAGATATTGGCATATGTTCTTGAAGTATATCCCAACGTGAAGGTGAAGAAGAAAAGATAACGTATATTCTGTTAATCAGACCGAAAAAGTCAACGGCATATCTCTGAGATCACAAGATTCCAAGTGTGAGCTCCACATGGTACATACAAGGCACGGTCATTTATTTCTAGCATGCAGGCTTGAACTCCTTTATTCTTTCCTCTCATATTTGCGCCGTTATCATAAGCTTGGCCTCTCATGTCAACAATGTCTATTCCTAAGTTGTTTTCCTTTTCAAGAAACGCTTCCAATAAGCCCTCACCAGTTGTATCATGAACATTAAGAAAACCAACAAATGCTTCACGAATATTGACACCATCTTCACCGTTGCATTCAACAAAGCGTAACACCACAGACATCTGTTCTTCATGTGACATGTCGGGAGTACAGTCCAAAATAACTGAATAATATTTTGCTTTTTTAAGCTGCGCTATGTTGGCCTCTTGAATGTTACTGCCAACAAGTTGAATCAGCTCATTTTGGATCTGTGGACTGAGGTACCGAACATGTGTCTCTGCCTTCTTAATCCTCTGTAAAAGTTCGCTGAGGACAGTATCATACTTTGCAAGCAATTCAAACAGTCCCAAAAAGTTGCCATTTGAAGGATCGCCGAGCTTTTCATTACTTCCTCGAAATGCCAAGTTTCTTTCGGACAAGAAAATAACGACATCAACCATGCGTTTGACAACATTTCTTTCAGAAAAGCCTGCAATTTGAGTTGGTCAATAGATGTACGGTTTACTATGCCTGACCGAAGGTCAAACCATTTCACCATACAGTCTTGATGATCTTTGCCTGTTTCATGCTGCTGAAGTCTTTTTGACAGTGCTTTCCAAGCAGATGTTCCATGACATAGCGGTATGTTGACAGTACCAAATAATTTACAACAAAAACAAAAAATGGCATCTTTCTGAACTGAGTACATTAACCATGAACGTCTTATTTTCTCGCCATTTGCCTGGTTCGATAGAAATGAGTACTTGTGAACCTCCGTCTTTCCTCGTTAAATGGAAATTCGTAACTTTCATTCTGCTGCGGTGGGCCACGTGCAACAATGTCACACACTTGCCTGTCCGATATTATAGATGGCCAATCTCCTGGATCATCAGTCAGTGGTTCAGATTCAGATACTTCTTTCCAGGCAGCAGCTGGAATATCTGTCACAGTTTGTTTGGTAGAACAACTGGCTTCACCTTCGACCTCACTTGAAGCACTTCTGGATACTTCTGGATACGATTCTTCGCTGTCCGTTTCATGTGCCTGTACCTGTACGTTGGATTGCAGCACAAAATACGTTGACAACTTTGGAATTTTTTCAAGTTCCTTCTCGGCATCTTTTGCTGCCTTTCGTTTACTAGCTCCAATCGTATACGTTCTCTTAGACATCACAAAGCATGCTTCTGCGTTGGAAATGAATAGTTTCAAACGATAAAAAATTAAACAACTAAATTAATAACATTTATCCGCCGACCGCCATTATGAACGCAAATACACATTCTTTGAATGGGTCCAACTAAAATTCTAAACTGACCGACAGACAACTGATGTAGCCAGTAGCATTATGATGTATCATAATGACTTCACGGTTTTGTCAGTAAAACCGACATGGATTGTGCAATAGCGTCAATAAATGTCACTTATCTAGTTATACCTTACATTTTTTTTGCCACTTTTAGGGGCCCCCTTCCTTTGGGGCCCCCTCTGGTTGGAGGGTATGGAGGGCGCTCGCTATGCCTCTGAGATTAGGAGCCCCTGCCCAGCAGCACCCCTTTAAATACCATGCACCCCCAACCCAATCCTAGGGAGCCCTCATGAGGAAATGAAAACACAGCAGCTACTTACCCACTAGAGAAAAGAAAGGGGCAGCCTGTTGCAAAACAGCCGTATTAGGGCTACGGCTGCTTGGCTCTGCCACATTTAAAGGGCCAGCCTGAGATAGGCATGCTGGAAAAAAGTTTCTATAAAAATTCAACTCTACAGTGGGGAGCGTCAGCCCCCCCCCCTCCCCCCCCCAAAAAAAGGCTGCTTTTGTGATCTGTCTGTCACCATAGTTATGATGCTCTGCACTGCAGTAGCATCTAGGAACCCCAATCATGGACCAGGCCCCCAATACCTGACTCCAGCTCTGGTGGGAGGGTTGTGCCTAGTGCCCAGCCACGCCATAGGTGCTGTACAAAGACAGAACAAAAAGATGGTCCCTGCCCCAGCTAATGCATTATTTCATTATCCTAAGCTGGTGCTCTGAAGGTGAGGGATCGCTAGCACTGGCTCGTGGCCAGCCCAATGCAGCATCCCTCACACAGCCAGGGCCGGCTTTAGGAAATGCGGGGCCCGATTCGAACAGTTTCGAAGGGGCCCCGACAGGGACGACTAAAAAAAAACCACGTTAAAAAAAAAACACATGGGGCTTGTACTCACCGGGCTGCGCTCCTAGTCTTTTGCGGCGGGTCCTTCACTCGCTCCGGGTCTTTGGCGGCACTGAAGGACCCGCCGCCAAAGTGCCGCCAAAGACCCGGAGCGAGTGAAGGACCCGCTGCCAAAGACCTGGAGCGCCGCCGGGTGAGTAAAAATTAAAAAGGTGCCTCTAACCAGGGAAAAGGATTCTCTGCCACTTGCCCCCCACTCTGGGCGACCCTGCCTCTGGCGCGGGGCCCTCTTAAGCGCGGGGCCCGATTTGGGGGAATTGGTGGAATTGGCCTAAAGCCGGCCCTGCACACAGCTCTGCTCGCCTTGGCATTAAGCACCCCCAGCTACCCCATCCTGAGTTCCTGGGCAGCTTTGCCAATGTCCCTCAGCCCTGCCCTGCAGCTTCCCATGGTATTCCACTCCTGGGCTCCCCATGCACAGCTGCGCTACTGCTCCTCAGGCCTGACTCTGCTCATCTGCCCTGGAGCCTCCCAAGCAGCCACTGGCAAATCTCATGGGGGTTTGTGTGATGTGCATATAGAGGGACCAGGCAAGCTCCTTTTCACTTGAGCCCTACACAAGGGTTTGAACCCCAGAGCTTGGGAGGTAAAGGTTAATTCACGGCTCTTGCACCTTGGGAGTCAGTTGCAAAACTCCCACTGACTTCAGTTATGCAGGACCATGTTCTAACTCTGTGTCATTATTTGTATTACATTTGGGGCCTCTAGGCATCATCAAAATCAGGGCCCCATTGTGCTAGGCACTGTGTACACACACACACACACACACGGACACTCCCTGCACTAAATAGCTTGCAATCTAAACAGGAGCGCCGCCAGCTTTTCTGCTGCCCTAGGCGGCGAAAGGTCCCACCCCGAAATGCCACCCCTCACAGAGGCGGCGGAAGGTCCTGCTGCCGAAATACCGCCATGGTCGCCGCCCCCCAAATTGTAGCACCCTAGGCGACCGTCTAGGTCACCTAATGGGTTGCACCAGCCCTGAAGCTAAATAGACAAGACAGCCAAAGAAAGGATTATGATCCCATTTTATAGATTGGGAAACTGAGGCCCAGAGCAAGGCAGTGACTTGCACAAGGTCACACAGGGAATCTGACAGAGCCAGAACCTAGATCTTCTGAGTCCTAATCCATTGCCTTAACCACAAGGCCATACTTCCCTGCAGCCTGCCCCCTCCTCCCTTATGGAGGGATTTCCCTACTGAAATGGTGTGAGCTCTAGCAGAGTGGAATATGGCGACTCCCTCATCTCTTTGGGCTGGAGAAGCTCCCAAGCCCTGTGCTATGGGCAGACAATACCTGACTCCAGCTTTGATGGGCAGGATTGTGCCTAGTGCCCAGCCGTGCCAGAAATAGCTGGCAGAGGCCTGGCAGCCCGTCTGCCCTGGCAGCATGATAAACTTGCTCAAGTCATCCACTCTCCCTCACCCTCTCTAGAAATAACGAGAGGGAAGGAGGAAGAAAGACAGATAAAGAGGCAGAGGGGAAATAGAGCAGGGGCACGGCCAAGGGGAAAACCTCCCTGGAATATAAATATCCGGAGGTGAAGAGGTCCGCTGCACATGGGCCCCTGTGCACACACTTGAAAGAAGCCTTTGGAGGAGCTGTGGACGGTGCACATGAAACAGAAACGGCTCCTTCTGTGGGAAGCTTTTCCTTCCTACGAGCTGGGCAGAAGGCACCTCTTGGCTGTCAGCAGAGCTGCCCTCACCTGTCAGCAGGTAATTAGGCCATTTATTCTGTGATTTGAGGCCTCGAGGATGCCCATCAAAGCCCAAACCCTTGGCAGAGTGGCTGTGTGGCTAAGGGGGAGGACGAGAGAGGGTGAGTCCACGGCTGCCTATACACTTTAAAATAGAATTTAGGTTTTGTTCTCCTTAAAGACTCTTGGATTCCACCTCCCAAACAACCAATCCCTGTTTATACAAAACCCAGCAGCATGTAAGATAGAGCAGGGTTCCTACCAGGACAGCAGCAGCAGAATTTTATTGAAGGGATCTGCTCAGCTTGGCAGAGTGGACACCTTTAAACTCACAAGGCTGCAGGATGGTCCAGTGAGTAGGGTCTTTGGTGTGGGAGACCCCTGGGATCAAATTCCTGCTTTATCACTGACTTCCTGGGAGAGGTTGGGCAAGTCTTTTTGTATCCTGTGTGAAAAGTGGGGATAAAAGCGCTTCCCTTCCTCTCACTGGGGTTACCAGGGCAACTGTATTAAAGATGGTGAGGTGCTATGTTAATACAGTACAGCTAATTATCTAGCATGGAGGTAGGCTTCCAGATTGGGTCTCAGTTGCAGGTGCGAGTAGATCACACGTAGGCTTAAATCTTCAGAAGTGACCTTAGATGCCTGACATGAGACATCTCAAAAGGGGTCTGATTTTCAGCCAGAGCTGAGCAGCTGCCCTCTGAAAAGCTGGTGCCTTTTAAGGTGTCACAAGTTAGGCACCAAAATTGCTAATCACCTGTGAAAATTCAGGCCAGCAACTGCAGCCACTGCCTAGAAGAGTCTTGCTTTGGCTAAGCCTGACTGGAGCATCTGGCCGCTTGTTGGCAGGTGCAAAACACCTGCAAAGCTGCACTGATTTAATCTGTTCATCAGAATATATGTGCCTTCCGCTGGGCCGTATTGTATTACACCCAGACAACTCCTGGGCAACATGGTAACTCCAAGCCACGCCTGGAGGTCCCTGGTTCCCAGCAGCAGAGACCTTGATCTCTTCAGTGAAAGCTCAAAGGTCTGCGTTTCAGTGACCTTTATAGGGGCAGGAAAGGAAGCTGATGAAGGTGGAGGGAGTGAATTTCCCTGCCTTTGTGGGTAGACGGGAGAGCCGTAATGTAGTTTATCATCTTTAAAGATACACACAGAGAGAGAGAATGAATTCTTCTTCATAACCAGTTCCCGGGATACTTTTACTGTGCACCATAAATTAGAATCTCTTTTTAGTTTTGTTTGATAGCCTGTCCCTGGCTGATTCAGGTGATAAATGCTCTCTTTCCCCCCTAGGGTTTTAGGAACAATCTCTTTATAACTCTCCATCTATTGCCATCTGCCCGACCTCTCTCTTTACGACGTCTCTCTGCCCTTCGCCGTCCCCAGTGCCACATTGATGAGAGCTGAGAGAGCTGTAACCTACCCGCAGCGATGGCTAGGGAGTGGATAGTTGCAATCTTGAGGCTGTGGCTTAGAGACCATCAGCCGGCCGTGACCGCAGTGGTGCCAGTCATCATAGCCCTGTGCTGCTCTCGTAGACTTAACCCAGCTGCTAGAGTGGCTTACACAACAGTAGTTCTATGGGGATAGCGCCAATACCCATCACCCATCTGCCACTCGCAGCCCAGCTGCAGGGCTCCTAGCCATGACCCATCTTCGGTGGTGGCACGATCTCGGAGTTGGTCATAGCTGAGCTGTAGCAATGGGAGCCCAAATACCCATAGCCTGCGGTCTAGGAGGCGAGACTCTGTGCTCTAGCAGGGCAAGGCGCTGTAAAACTTCTATAACCAGGCTCCACGCCACCCCACCCCACCCATTTCCCCTTGGCATCGAGTAGGGTGATGAAGGTGGGCCCAAGGCAGGGGCATGGTCAGAACGCTGCTGCACTCCAATAATCCCTTGCTGGTGTACCTGCCTTCTGGGGGCATTGCTACAGCCGTGTAATTAGAGCAGCCCTGAGGCTGGCTTCTATCCCTGAGTCTGCCACTGAGCTGCGTGTGACCTTAGCCCTGTCACTTCTCCTCCCAACCTCTCTCAGTCTTGTCTAGTTAGATTGTAATCTCTTCAAAGCAGTGCCGGTCTCTCTCCTTCTGTGCCCAGCCTTGAGAGACCAAGACCAGGACCAAGACCAAGACCAAGCCCCTGCCGCAACGTCAAATCAACGAATTTTCAGCGTGCTAGAGCTAACCCATGGTCCCGGCCTACGAGGCTCACTTCCAGCTGCAGTGTAGACACTCCCTACCCTCCAGTGCCCTGCGGTAAACTCAGTGAAGCTCCTGCCTCTGGCATACTAACAAACTTGTCAAAGATTTTAAACAATAAATCCAGAGTCTTTGGGGATCTTGTTTTCTTTGTCAAACGGAATCTCATTGCTGGGGACCGGGGTTGTCAAACCAGTGATGAGATTCTTTCAACACCAACTTCCCAAGGGATTTTTAAAAGCAGGTCAGCAACTCTCTCCATCTCTGGAAAATGTCACAGCTCTGCTAGTTGCCGTCACAATTCCCCCCCAGTCCGAGGGCGAGGAATGAAAATTTGAGGCTGCCTGTATTATTTTATACATGGCACCTCCCCAAGGTCCATGCCGAGGCTTTTAAGAGGGGGGGGGGGTTATATCACACTAATGCCGCTGTTTGGAATCAACTGGGAACCGCCGGTTAACCCGTGCCAATAACTAATCTGCATGGTAAGGAATAACAGGGAAGGGTGGTGGGCAGTGAACAAGCAGAGGAATGAATGACGGCCTTCCAAGGACCCCCTGAGGTGAATGAGTGCAGAGCCTCCCCATTCAATGGGTGTGCTATACTAAGCTCTTCTCAGACATGAGAGGGGGTCATCCTCTGCTCTGGTATCGCAACCCTGATCTTGGTCCAGCGCAGAGGGGAGGGGAGGGGGAGGAAGGGCAGGCCAGAAAGCTAGTGTACTCTGTACTCACCCTGCAGCAGTGGGTTCCACAAGGCGGGGCCCAGCTCCCCCCCTGGGCATTTCAACCTGGTGCAAGGGGTAGCAGCCCCACTCTGGTGTGGTCCAGCAGCCCCTACATCAGGGGCCATTGGCACCAACCTGAGTGCCACTGCCACCCTGTGCGCCCGGTTGCACTTTTCAGATTTCTGTGGGCGCAAGTGAACCCAGGAACGCCCGCTAAAGCCATCCCTGCAGTGGAGTGACCTAGTTCCCTACAGTTTCATCAACACAGTGCATTGGCCACCGAGCCTGCACCAGCGGAATTGGTATATGAAACGGCAACAGGGCGAGGAGAAGCCAGTTCTGTACCAATTAGAACAGGGCCAGAAGTTCAACGGCTCTTTGCTTCCCCTTCCTGCCCCAGGCAAGAACTTCGAGGCCGTTATTTCATCCCCTGTTTCCTTCTCTCACGCAGAAGATTCCCGATGTGATTCAATCTATGCAGCAGGGACCACTTGAGGATTTTCTTGGGGGGCGGGGGGGAAGAGTAGCAACCAGCATGGCGCAGGGGGAGCCTCCACCTGTTATCATATCTACTCAGTATTGCAATGGCTCCAGTCATGGTCCAGGGCCCCATGGTGCCAGTGTTCTAGAAACACAGAGCAAATAAACAGTCCATGCCCCACAGAGCTTCCAATCGAAATTCAAGCTCTCTTTCCTCATCATCACAAAGAAATCCCTCTCTTCCCCCTCCTTTTCCTCAGCCTCTCCTTTCCCTTTCCACCCTAACAAAAGTGTGAGGATCATGCATGGGCTATGCAAGAGCAACGCTGGCCAAGAATGATGCTTGTACGTTCAATACATTAAACCTTGACTAGACGATCACTGTTCGCCTTATAGCAGCCTTACCCCTTTGGGCATCTGGAGCCCTCTCTCCTCTCTGGCCCTTCAATGGCTCCTCTCTTCACACCTCTGCCTCCTTCCTGCTTGGTGCCCCCTTGAGGCTACAGGTTGGTGGGTCTTGGCCCCATTCCTAGTAGACAGGTGTTCGCATCACAAAACTCAGCCTATTACACGAATGGGCGACTCGCAGTCCATCTTAACAGAGGCACCAGGGATGGGACAGGCCTGTGAGGATAAGCCATCATCTCCTCAAGGATAAGAAAGAGAACCCGAGATGTCAGCAAAGAAAACGCACCAGCAGGAAGAGCATAAAACACAGCAAGCTGCAGCCAGTTGCAAAATGGCCTCTTAAGGGGTCCCAGGCTCTGCCAAATTTAAAGGACCAGCTTGAGAAAGGCATTATGGGGGAAAAAATCTTCCACTGGCAGCAAGAATTAGCAGAGGCCAAGAAGTCACTAAGGAAGCAGCTGTTTCTGTGTGCTATACCCCAGCACTACATAGTACAGGGCTTTCCAGAGCCGGCTTGCAGCAGTTTATGCCTATTGGCAGGGCGGCATAGGAGAACCTTGCCTTGCCAGTGCCCACGGTGTACATGTCCTAGGGATAAAGAGAAGCCTCCAGTTTCCAGGGCTGTCCAGCCAGCATCTTCCACCAGCACTACTACAGCAGCCATTCTTTGGCTTGGTGCAGGGAACTGACTATGCAGGGGGTTTCCTTTGTTTCATTTAGGATTTGGACTCCAAGATCCAGCTGGCACGGCCCGACGTTGGCTGCACGGGAGCGAAGATTTTGGTGCCAGCCTTTGTTTAATTTCATTATCTGTGTCTGGCAACCTCAGCAATAGATTATTCCCCCAGGTGCCTTCCCCAGGCTCTGCTAGAGCCCTGTAATATAATACAAAACAATCACTATGGTGTAGCCATTAGAGGAGAAAGAACAGGGGTCAGGACTCCTGGGTTCCATGCCTGGCTCTGCCATTTGTTTACTGTGACACCTTGGTATTGTCATCCCACCTCCCTGCTGTATCAGTTTCCTCATCTGTAAAAGGGCGGTAACAATACTAAACATTCCTTGCAGGCTAAAGCTTGTGAAGGGCTTTGAGCTCCGTGGCCAGAAAGGCCATGCTAGAAAAATGCAGATTTGTCATCGTGCTGTGAATTCCACCGCACCGTCATGTTCCCTGAAGGGGACGGCCGACCTGTTCTTTACACTCACTAGGAGCTGGTGACCCAAGTACCCTCAGCTCCTCAATGGACTTTAAGCACTAGAAGGGGAGATGGCACACACTTTACATGTTCATGTGCCGAATAAAGCTATTATAATAAAAATTATTTATTTGTATTTCTGAAGTGTCTAGGAGCCTCAGTCATGGACCAGGACCTCTGTGTGCTATTGTTTTGTTATTGTGCATTGTAATTTGGAATGTCTATGGGGACATTTTATCCTAAAAACATTTGCAAATTGTTTCTGGTTTTGCAAGGCCAGCCGGAGAGGTGAGTTCACGGCCAAACCCCAGCTCCCAGCCCTCCTGTACACTGGGTCTCACCTCAACCTCTTAAGCCTCTCTCTCTCTACCAAGCCTGCAGATGTTTTATTCTTATTTTACCTCACTGCCTCAGACCAGAGGTCACGGCCCAAAATGCTGATTGGGCAACACACCTCCCTTCTGGTCTACAGCACTCCCTGCTGCATCACTGTCTCCCCTCACGCACCTCAATGCTGACCAATAGCTGTGCTCCTGAACCAGCTGTGACTCTCAGGGTTGTCCAATGCCCGTCACTTCTGATTTGCAGCACCCCCTGTTGTGCTGAGCCTGCACAACTCTGGCAGTGCGCCTTACCCTACCTATGGTATTTGGATAACCCCCATTACACTCGTATCTGAGTGCCTCACCACCTGCCTGGGAGGTAGGTAGTGTTATCCCCACTTCACACAAAGAGCAGAGGGGCTTACCCATGGCCACACAGGGCGGCTGCAGCAGAGCAGGGAACTGAACCCATGCCCTAGGCTCGTGCTATAAGCACTAGCCCATCCTTCCACTCCTAGTCCACAGCCCCCTTCCCAGCTCTGCAAATGCACCTCCCTCCAGCCCTACAGCATCTCCTGAGCAGAGATTTGTCAGCTGTTTGGGGCAGGGACCATCTTTGTCCTGTGTTTGTACAGCACCTAGCACAGTGAGGGCCTGGTCCACGACTGGGGCTCCTAGGGATGACAATACTACAGAGGATAAATAATAATACTTAATAAGAGGCTGACAACTTTACCAAACTTCGCAGCAGTTTCATGCTCTAGAGCCTTCCAAACTCATAGCACTTGTGACCTATACCAGCACGGTGTTCCCATCGAGTATTGCCATTACAGGAGACAGTGAAAAGATCAAGTTCTTTGCCTTCTGAAGGAAAACCAGGCTGGATTGCAGAAGCCCCTGGGGTGATGATTGACAGCTAACTTTTCAGAAATAACAGCCTTGACCCTTATAACATGGCTGGCCTGGAAAATCATTAATAAATGCACAGGGGAGGGCAGAGAGAAATGAATCTTTATCCCTGAGAAAAATGGAGAGTTTCTGCGACCATAGCAGCTACAAATAATTTAAGGACAGTACATTCAGCATATGGTTAAGATCCATAGTCTCAGTGGGTTTATCCAAGGCTCACGCACTAGGCTCTCCATCAGGAGAGAGTGTTTAAGGATGGTGGAGATCTGCACATGACAAGAAAAAAAAATGCCCAACTCGTAGGGACTAGCTAGGCTGGGCCAACACTGCAAATGATTTCTCGGGCGAGATTTGACTTCTGTTGTAAGCTCATTGGGGCAGAGACCATCTTTTCAATAAGTGTGTGTGCAGCGTCTATCCCCATCTGGGCCCCATACTCAACTGGGGCCTCTAGGCACTATCACAGGGCAAACAAGAATTCATTCATCTTTTTACAAAAAGTTGCCTGAAGTATAGTTGGGGCTCATACACAAACTTGGTAAGGATTTCCCAGGCCATGAAGGGGCTGGCAGGGAGCTTCAGGGAAACAGCCAGCAGGCCCCACTGTGCTCAGTGCTGTGCAAACACAAGACAGTTCCTGCTCTAAAGTGCTTAAAACGTGTGTTGAACATCTAGGTGCAACAGGGGGATGAAACCAACATCTACGCAGGAGTAGGCGGAGGGAGGACATGGGCACAGTTGGGGGAGCACAGCTAGTTCTACATCTTCCAAGCTGAGCAGGTGCAGAGGACGTCACTCAGAACCTCACCACATCCAGCCTGTAGGCATAGCAAGGAGAGAAGAGAGAAAGCAGCTTTCATCAGAACCATCCCCGCATCACTGGTTCTGTTTGTACAGTGCCTGGCATGAGGTGATCATGGTCCACGACTGGAGCACCCAGGTGTTACTCTAATACATCTAATAAATCTTTTAAATCCCCGGTAATCTCATCCTCCTACTTCTGCAAATAATATAGTGCCTGAAGATAGAACACTGGGTCACAGGGACACCCCAACAACGGAAGGTTTCTAATGGACTACTCCAGTAGCACCTAGACACAGCAAGTGAGATCAAGGCCCAGTTGTGCTAGGTTCTGCGTACACACGGTCCATGCCCCAAAGAGCCGACAGTCTAAATGGACAAGACAGACAAAGGAAGGGCCAGACTCCCCACTTTACAGACAGGGATCAGCTGCACGGAGAGATGAAGTATTTTTCCCAGGCATTGTGTGTTGTGGCAACACCTGCGTGGATGCTCTCCAGCAAGGGAAGGCTAATGAACGAGCAGCTCTTGTTCCCCCTACCACAAAGCATTCCCATGGACCGTGCTGCAAGCCAGGCCATGGCTGCATCCCAGGCAATGTCACAGAGTGCTTCAAGGCAGTGTGGAGGCAGTAGGGGAAGGGCATGACATCCCAGTGAGAGGCTTTGGCCCTGGACTGGGTGGCTCTTGGGGGACGGGCTACTGAGCTTCTTGTTTGTATACTGCCATGTTGAGGCCAGCTGTGGGCAGTAGGGACTGCAGCTCACGAGTAGTTGCTGGTGGCGTTTGTGAAGGGAGCTCATCGCCTCAGCAGTTGGCACTAATTGGCCCCCTGTGATGGCAATCTCAGTAGCAGGCATGGAACAGACTGAGCTGCTGTCACCTTTCACAGAGGGGGCTGCGGGTCATGGCCCATTGGCAAGGGGCAATGCTGGAGAAGGGACTCTAGCCCCAGAGCTGAGGTGAGCGGCTGGCCTCACTGCGCTGTACCCATCTGAGGGGAGTACTTTAACAGGAAGAGTCTCCTTTCTGCAGTATGCTGGCATCTCTGCCTGCTCCCTATGTAAGTGGGCTCTGTACTTCTCCCTCATGGAGCAGCAGGACCCTGGGAGGGAAGAAGGGCCTGAATACACCCTGCTGACTGCCACCAGAGAGAGAGAGAGAGAAGCGCCACACCTCTTTCTGGCTTCTGCCTCCCCTTCCATTACACGCTGGGATGATGCCATATGGTGCTGTTGAGAGACAGTCTTCCTCCGCCAGGGGACTCTGGAGGCAAGAAACGGCAGCAGGGTGAAGGCAATATGAAATCTTCTGCCAGAGGGGCCTGCGAATGCCGGGGGACCAGAGGACCACATGGAGTTAAGCTGCTGGGAGGGGCAGGCCCTGCAAGACAAGGGGTGGGTGGGGAGGGATGGCAGTGAAAAATGGTTTCCTACTTTTGCAGACACTGATCTGAGTGGGTGATTAATGACTAGGATGGGGAGTGGGAGGCTGATCACACTGGTAGCTCTCCCTTGTGTTAACCTCTGAGTGGTCCTAGGATCTGAAAGCTCCCTTCCTTTTGCCATGTAGAATTACCACTCTTCCAGGCAGGGAGGTCCACTAGGCCAGTATATGCTGGGGACTGGGTTGGAGGTGCAGCAGAGTTATCAGGGGTGGGATTTGATGCTCTCATGCTTTCGGCCTCAAACAGAGGGAAATCTTGTGTTGCTTTGGTCCCAGGTGGCAGAAACCTGGGGAGATTTCTACCATTTTGAGCAAAAATTTCTCTTCAGTGGCTGCTTTAGTAAGATCACAGCCACGTCTGAATCAGAAAATAGACCCCTCCCATTTTGGGGATCTGCCCCAGAACCAAAGCCATGGGGACTGGTTCTGAGGATGGAAATCAGACCCCTGACCTCCAACTGTGGTGGGGCTAGACTAGAGGCTGTAGTTTTGTCCCCTCCATAAATATTATTAATAAAGTAGTAACTAGGGATGGAGTATCACAAGCACTGACCTGCAGGTCCCTGCACCCTGCCGCTGAACTGCCCCCCAGA
This sequence comes from Malaclemys terrapin pileata, assembly GCF_027887155.1. Taxonomy (NCBI): domain Eukaryota; kingdom Metazoa; phylum Chordata; order Testudines; family Emydidae; genus Malaclemys; species Malaclemys terrapin. Next base: position 19,831,730 of record NC_071508.1, on the reverse strand, counting down.
TTGGAAGAGTCCATTTCACTTTCTTAACCCAGTTTTTGCTAGGTACCCCAATCCCCTAGCACGCAGAAGTGGAAGAGCCAAAACATCCCAGGAAAAGCTGTCTTCATGGTACACCCAAACCCATAGGGAGGAGGCATGTAGAATTCCATGAGGGCCAGTTCTGCAGACCCCAGAGGTTGGTGTGCTTCACATCTAGACTTGTAGGTGCTCACCCAGACCTTTGCACGTACTCAGAATTTGGAGCAGGCCTGCTTGTCCCTTGTCCTCTTCCTTTCCTCACCAATCCCTCCATCATCCATGCTCTCTTTGTACTGCTGGAGTTTGGTCACCAGCCATGTAAAAGGCACTTGCTGGAGGTGCCACTGCGGAACAGTCTCCATTTCTGGTTGGTGTCACAACACTCCACAGTGCAAAGTCCTCCAGATTTGCAGGCCTTCTGTATTGACAACCTCCCCCAGGCAGGCATCTGATCTTAACAGCATCCGAAGACCCATGGGGCTCCTCTGGGTGTTGCTAGGGCCTTGAATGCTATGGCTTTGGCTCCTTTCCCAAGCAGCATTGACAGACGGGACGCAGATCTTCCCCTTACAGAAGTAGGGCTGGGACGGCGTATACCGGACAGTCACTTGCCAGGCCGGGTGGATGCAGCATCATGCTGGGTCTAGGGCTGTGTCAGCAAATGGGTACAGCCTCCATCACTCCCTGAAGGAGAACACCAGTGCCCAGGGATGAGATAGCCAAATAGCAGAACATTTGCCCCAGTTTTGGCTCTGCAAGACAGGAAAGCCCCATTCTCTGAACCACCCCTTCTAGGGGCGATTGGCTGAGTCAGCCTCACTCTAAAAGTTGGCAGCCCCAGGTCCTACAGACAAAGCGCTGCCGCTGCAAAAGCAGCGAAAATACAGGAGGCAAAGTGTTTCATTGGTACTGCTTCACGGAGGGCCATAAAGTATCTGACTAACACTGCAATCATTGGCTGCTATTTCACAAGAACAATAAAATATCCCATCTGCTGCTGGGGACCCGGGGAAGGCAGCCTGCAAGGGAGACCGTGCGTACATGAGGGAGGCCATGCGTTCACAAAAGGAGCCCTCTGGCCAAGGGCCAGTTTCCTCAGAATCATGTCCTAGTGCCAGGCTGTAACTGAGAGCTAACCTCACTGAAAGCACCATTCCCCGTACCACACGGCCCGTGCCCGAGGACTGCTCCCCTAACACTGGATTGTGGCTAGAAACTCATCTCCCTGGTTTTCTTCACATCCCGGGGCAGGGTGGAATATGGAAAGGGGCAAGGATTTATAGACCGTGCTTAAATGGCATCTGAGCTGGATTCAGCTCTGGTGCAAACTGACTGCACTCAGACCTGGTGTAAGCTGGTGCTACTGATCTCAGGCGTGGTACCTGCTCACACCATCGTTGGGTTTGACCCTTTGGGAGTGACTGGACAGTAAGAATGAAGCAAGGATACCATCAGGCAGGTGGGTCTATGATCACCCACTTTCCTTCCCCCTATCTGGAGCAGCAGAGTCACCCACACTTCCCTTTGGTCCATCACTCCGTTTAGCTCCAGCTGGTGCCTCGAGTGATCAGGGAGATGTTTCTGGTTTTGGTGGCCCCACCAGGAATTCCAGATTGAAAGCCCAGCTACTGCTACGATTGGGGGGATGAGATAAAATTAGAAAAATAAAGCCATCAAAACATTCAACACATGCAGCCCTGCTGCACGCTGGGAAAGGGCTTGGGATTCCAGCTGGTGCCTCCTCCCTGCTACTGTCTTAATGAACCCAGCTGCCTGGCCCCAAAGGGACCCTACACCTGCTGCTGGGAGAGCATCACAGCTTCTGTTAGCATCACGGTGCCTGCTTTGTGCTTTTAAACACTTGGGGCTTGTGCTGTCCCATTCCGACAAACTTTCCTCTGGTCCCTGTGCACATTCCCTCACGTGGTGGCTAATTAATCCAGGGAGTTTGCTCCTTACTTTAGTATGCAGTACACAACTCTCAGCTGGCTCAGGGTATTTGTAGCTGGATTTTCAAATAACGAACAGCATCCAGGCTGATCCAGGGGGTTGAGAGAGATTGGGGCAGAGGCAGCCTCACACCGGGACAGTCCAGGAGATGAGCAGTCTGACGCTAAGATAGCAGCCCTCTGCCACAAACACTCAGACGCTGTGACTCTGGTTTCAGGGAGAGACATCTGTAAGCACAGGTACCAGGACAACGGGGCCGGGCAGTCAAAAAGGCTGATTTGAGAGCATTTAATAGGTTTCTGATTCATAATCATACTACGTCTATGCAATCCCAGAGAGATCCCACTGGTCTCAGTGGTGTTGCATGAGGCAGTAGTGAAGAATCTGGCTCACAAGCTACAGGCATCTCACATGCTCCTATCAATCAAGTGCAGGATTTATTCCTGGAAAGTTTCCCTTTGTTGGTTGGGTTTTTTTTAAGGTCCGTGTGCGTGGCTGTGTGTTTTTACAGCAATGATTGCTGCTAAGGGCATTGTTTATTTATGTTATTACGCTGGTGTGGATATCATTTAATATAATCATGCATGGGTGCAGATTGTTGTATATGTGTGTTTATTCAGCTATAGCTTTCTATATGCGTGCATATGACTGTGCACACAAAAGTGTGTGTGTGTATTTGATTGTGCGCATGAGTGTTTTTGATTATACACAGGTACAGGACAGTTAATTGTGTATGACTATACAGTATATGGGACTGTACTTTTGCACAGCACATGTACTTTGTGTATATTGTGTTGTATATGCAACTGTGCAACGGATGTATGTATGCAACTACTCAGGTATACATTTGCATGTACATTATGTTGCGTCTGTACATGTATGTGCTTATGGGTATATTGTATGTACTTAATCATGAGTGTATGTATATAAACACACAGGATTATGTACAGACATGTGATTTTGTGTGTATTTATACTTTTGTGCACATATTTATGCAATTCTGTTTGTAATTGTACGTGTCATGATTATGCATGTATATACTTGTATGTGTGATCATATGTGTCAGGATTGTACATGGGTCATGATTATGCACGTATGTGATCATACATGCGGCATGTGACTGTGCATGCAATTGTGTGCCTACATGAGACTGTGTGCACGTATGTCTCTGGGTGTGTGTATGACTGTGCGCATGGGGGGGTGCATTTGTGTGCCCGTGTTCATGTGCCTGCATCAGTATTGATCCTTCACCTCTAATTTCTTGGCAGAGCAGGCCCTCAGTGGAATTTCTGAGCAGCCTGCCCTCCCACGGCACTCCAAGCCTTCTAATTAATGTCTACTGTGTGCATTATTTATTACACACAGATGTTAGTGTTTAAAGAGTGTTAAGAGGATATCCGTTGCTAATCAATTTATTTTAACTGGGTTATGTATTTACTGCAAACAGAATTTGGACTTCAGTTGCCATTTTAAATTATCTTTCATTCATTCTGGGGATGGGTATATTACAGAGGCTCTCGAACTGTGGCCCGGGGATCACCAGTTATCTGCGGGCCCTCACAGCTGGTGTAGAGCACTGGCCAACTTCAGCTTCCTTATTTCCCAATGCCACATCATGGTCAAGATGGCTACAAAATGCACTGTAACTTTTCCATGCAGCTGTCACAGGGGGAGGGCCTGATCAGGGAGGAGATGGGAGGCCCAGTGCCCATGGGCGATGGTGGAAAAGAAGGGGAAGAGTGGGACCAGGCCCCTGTGAACGGGCGGGGGAGGCATCCAAAGGAATCTTTCAGTTCTGATTGTCACTTGGAGAACATCTGAGAGCCTCCCCTCCCCTCACTCACTGACTCTTCCGCAGCCTTCTTGCAAATTGCCACGAGGGTACCACTCTCCATTGGTACTGACACTGTTGTACTTAAAGTACTGCACAGGATCTTTTCAGGGGGAATAAGGCAAAACGCCACATTTATTAGTAATACATGTATTCATTAACACTGTATTATATGCATATAATATATTACACTTACACTCACACACACACACAAACACACTCCGTCTTGTTGTTACCAATTAGTTGCTCCCCTTAACTTCAATGGCCAGGTGAGTTAGATGGGGGAGGGGGTGGAGCCGGGCTTCTGCCGATCCGGATCGATGCTCCCATGTTGACAAGACGAGACCCGGGGTCCTCTGCAAGACACCTCACTTTTATAGCAGCTTTTCTCTTATGCAAATCTATACCAGATTCAAACTCTGTGTCTGTGTTTATTGGTTCTTTGTGCTGCTTTCTTTTGAGTGTTGTCCCAATGCTGCAAAGAGGATGTTTCCAAAAGAAGGTGCTTGCTTCTAACCCCCGAGGCCATCGGTATGTCTGCTTGTCTTTAATGAGCCCACTTGACACGTTTTATTGTTCTTGGGTCTGGCTCCCAGCCCCTCTCCAACAGTTAGAAGAACAGGAGTACTTGTGGCACCTTAGAGACTAACAAATTTATTAGAGCATAAGCTTTCGTGGACTACAGCCCACTTCTTCGGATGCATATAGAATGGAACACATTTTTTTTCCTCTTAATTAATTGGCCTCTCAGAGTTGGTAAGACAACTCCCACCTGTTTATGCTCTCTGTATGTGTGTATATATATCTCCTCATTATATGTTCCATTCTATATGCATCCGAAGAAGTGGGCTGTAGTCCACGAAAGCTTATGCTCTAATAAATTTGTTAGTCTCTAAGGTGCCACAAGTACTCCTGTTCTTCTTTTTGCGGATACAGACTAACACGGCTGCTACTCTGAAACCTCTCCAACAGTTGAGGCTGTCTGGAGGTGCTGCCTTCCATGCCTTGTTCATCCACACCTCATTCATTCAACAGGGCAATTGATTAAGAGTGTGTGTGGGGGGGGAGAGCTCTTGTTCTACTGCTAGCAAAAATAAATGTTTCTTCTATCTTATTCTATCCTTAGGGGCTATAATATTCTACCAAGGGCAATGCAAAGTTTCTAAATGAGGCTTTGATACAAAGTCCCATGAAAACAGAGGTCACACCTGGGTAGACCCATCACAAGGTTATATGAAGAGGCACAATGTAAAGTCATATGAAAATTATCAGAGATTGATCTACAACACCCTGTCAATGGGCGTCAGCAGAACTGCGCTGATTTACACCAGTGGGGATCTGGGCCAGAAATGATCACTGCTGCCAGGTCCGCCCCAGCATCTTTAAGTGCTAGTGAGCTGGCAGGGCCACATTGACAAGCTGCGAGACTTCACGCCGCAAAAACTCTTCTGAAAAAGAGGTGGATGCACATGTTCCGTGGGCAGCGGCAGAGGACTGAGGAGAGGCATGACATTGGTGTGACTAAGGGATGGTATTGGAGGTGCCAGTCCAGGCCCACTTAAACCCACTATGCCAGATCCTCAGCGCCATTCAAATGAACGGAACTATGCTCATTTCCACTAGCTGAGGATCTGGCCCAGAAAACATCCTCTACCAAGTTCAGAGGCGAAATTAAGAAAGGCTCAAAGGACCTTAAAATGGCGTAACATACGCTTTCTTCGAGTCCTCTCAAGGGGATGGTTTGCACTGTGGAAGCAGATAAGCAAATAGATCTACACAGCGCACATCAGCAAGTGACAGACTCGGGTGCACGCTACCGCTACTACACTGAAAACAGTGGTGTAGACCTTGTGGCTTGGGCTGGAACTCTGCCTCGGAGCCCAGGGAACGGGGTGGGTTTCATAGCGAGCTCCAGACCAAGCTGAAACTTAAAAGCACTGTCTCCACAGCTATTTTTAGCACAGTGGCATGAGCCCTGCAAGCCCAAGTCCATCGAGCCACGCTCAGAGGCTTGCTGCTACTGGCTATGTAGATGTAGCCTATGACCAGGGCCCCACCGTGCTTGGCCCTGTACAGACGCAGAACAGGAAGCCGGTCCCTGCCCCAAGAGCTGACAATCTAAGGCATATTTTAGATTAAACTCCCTTAGGCTTACAGGGACAAATGCAAAAGATGCTGGCCTGGTTTCCCACTACCTTGCATCTTGGTGCGGCATTTGCCCCTGTGCTGAGAGAGAGAGAAAGAAAACAGTGGGCAAAGACAGCAAGATGGGCGAGAGACGCTGATAACACAAAGCCCCTTCTGTAGCAGCTGCTACCGATAAGAGAGCCCAGTTAGAGAGAGGAAATGAACCCTGGACGTGGGTTAAAGTGACTCACACTTTAACACATCCTTGGAACATGGCTGGAGAGGGAGCGGGGGAATTCCTAACAGAAATTAGCTCCCCAAGGGATTACAAGGGCCCAGCCAGTCAGCTGCTTTCACTAGCCCACCTAGGAGTAACGTGGTGCAACTCAGCAAGAGCACAGAGTGAAATCTATCCAGGTGCAGAGAGGCCAGCACCACTATGTACCACTTAGGCTATGTCTACACTATGGGGGGGGTGGGAAATCGATTTCAGATACGCAAATTCAGCTACGGGAATAGCGTAGCTGAATTCGACGTATCTGATCCGACTTACCCCGCTGTGAGGACGGTGGCAAATTGACCACCTCGATTCAGGGATCGATTATCGCGTCCCGACGAGACGCGATAAATCGATCCCCGAGAGATCGATTTTTTACCGCCGATCCGGGCGGGTAGTGAAGACCAGCCCTTAGTGTCCCACCCAGACCTCTCCACCATTTAGGTCCCACTCAAGTGTTATGGGAAGGGCAGGGTGGTTGCCACCCCCTGAAGCCTATTTGCGACGTCCTCTCCCTCCTTCAGTGGAGGACCTGTGCTCTAAGCACTATATAGCACTGCTGACAGGTATCACTGCAGAGACACCACCTACAATTCAGTATTATATGGTGTCTTTCCCTTCCCAAAGCACTTTACAAAGCAATGCCTTAGAGAGAAACTGGCAGTGCAATGACTGTTAACACAGCAGGCACGATGCACTCAATAATAGCTCACAGTCATTAGAACCTGTACTATTGATCAGGAGTAACTTAGCCGGTTGCCTGTGGTTATATCGCAACTCCATGTGAAAAGCTACCATGGAACCTTGCCCTTGTGCCTTTACAAAAGCCAGAGAAAGGAAGAGGAGAATTAAGGACAACATACCTTCCCCCCAGAACTATGCAGTAGCAGATATGAGCCCAAATCCCAATGGGAGGTTGAACCTATAGCCTTCTAGTCAAGAGGAGCCACATCGACAGTTTTGTGCCTGTAGTCAACAGCAGCTCCAAATATAAATGTAGCCATCTAACTCTCTGATTTGCAGGCACAACGGGGTGAATGTCTACAGTAGAGCTGCTTGAAAATGCCTATTTTTTGAGAGATTGCCCCCCCCTCCCCAATTTCCTGAAAAAATGTTTTTTTTCCAATGGAAAACTGAAACCAAACAAGTCTGAGTTTTCAAAACCAGATTTTTATTTATATTTTTTACTGCAAACTGAAAAGTTTTCAGGAAAAAACCAAAACTTTTCAGTTTATCAAAAAAAGGGGGCAATTTCAACCCAAGTGACAATTTTTGTTTTGGTGGAAAAGTCTTCTTTTCCTAGTTAGCGTGGCTTGCATCCAGTACTTCCAGCATGGGCATCCGCACCACTTGAGCAAACAGAGTAACTCATGTATGTGTACTTCATTCTACCTGAGCATGGGGGGATGGACTTAATGACCTCTTGAGGTCCCTCTCAGCCACATTTCTACGATTGTATATAGCTGATAGCAATAATTCTCTTCACCTCTGAGGACCAGTCACCATCGGAAGACATGATACACGCACTGGGCTAGTGTAGGTCCCATTGCCATTTCAATCCCCAACTGAACACGGACACCAATTCTAGTTACAAAACTAAAGGCCAGAATGGAAGTCCCTTCAAAACTATGGCCCACATCATGAGTTCTATTATCAAACCATCAAACACAGGGTACAGCTGACAACGGATGTTTTGCCGCTTCTGCCACCAGGGTGAGCCCATATATCCCCATCCTAGATTTATCACCTCCTGGGAACCACCGAAGTCTTAAAGAACTTGTCAACTGAGACTCTGGTTTAAGAACTGAAATGTCACTTCAGCTCTTAGCTTGTCACCATTTCGAAGAGATATTAGAAAAAGCAAGGAGGAGCGGGGAAGGAAAAAGAAATGGGGATAGAGTGGGGGAGAAGAAAGATTGGACAGAGTGAAAGGAGGAAGGGGAGAGTTTGCTTTTTAAGCACTACAATTAAACACACCCTGAGTTTACCTAGTTAAGTGACTGGTGTGAGGGGAAGAATGCCAAATGATAATTTCCTGGCAAATTGCTATTTCATCCCCTTCAGTGTCTCAGAACCCAGAAAGCTTTAGTGTCAATCAAGCTATGAAGCTGAACCCTGGGGAGAGAGATTTGTAATTTAGTGGGCAAAAGGCATCTCTCCCTAGAAGCCTCCCAGGAAAGCACCGTAAATCTTATTCTCAACTGCTACAAACAAACCAAACAAATAAATAAAATAAAAAATGAAGCTATCCAGGAGAGTGAGCCTGCAGGAGCAGTGAAGGGAAGAGACTGGCCTGCACCACACTGACCAGCATTGCGGATTCCCCCAGCCCCCAAACACCCGTTGTGACGGGTTGGATCACAGAAACCCCCTTGGGAGCTGCCACCCAATGTGCCAAGACTACCCCTGCTTCTGTTTTCCCTGCCAGCTCAGGACTCCAGCACCCTGTCTTGCTGAGCCAGACACTCCCGTCTGGCTCCAGACACAGACCCAGGGTCTGAATCACTTGTCCCAAAGCTGCAAGTTTACCTGAAAACAGCTCGCAGTAGCGCGCTTGTCTTTAGCACTCAGATGCCCAACTCCCAATGGGGTCTAAACCCAGATAAATCCGTTTTACCCTGCATAAAGTTTATGCAGGGCAAACTCATAAATTGTTCGCCCTCTATAACACTGATAGAGAGATATGCACAGTTGTTTGCTCCCCCAGGTATTAATACATACTCTGAGTAAATTAGTAAATAGAAAGTGATTTTATTAAATACAGACAGTAGGATTTAAGTGGTTCAAAGTAGTAACAGACAGAACAAAGTAAGTCACCAAGCAAAATAAAATAAAATGCGCAAATCTATGTCTAATCAAACTAAATACAGATAATCTCACCCTCAGAGATGTTTCAGTAAGTTTTTCTCAGACTGGACACCTTCCAGGCCTGGGCACAATTCTTTCCCCTGGTGCAGCTCTTGTTGCAGCTCAGGTGATAGCTAGGGGATTCTTCATGATGGCTTCTCTCCCTCTCTCTTCTCTTCCCCCCTTTATATATCTTTTGCATAAGGCGGGAACTCTTTGTCTCTCTGGGTTTCCACCCCCCCTCACTGGAAAAGCACCAGGTTAAAGATGGATTCCAGTTCAGGTGACATGATCACATGTCACTGCAAGACTTCATTACTCACTTGCCAGCACACACATATACAGGAAGACTCACAGGTAAATACAGCCATCTGCAGACAATGGGAGTCATCAAGATTCCAAACCATCATTAATGGTCCACACTTTACACAATTACAATAGGCCCTCAGAGTTACATTTTATATTTCTAGTTTTAGATACAAGAGTGGTACATTTATACAAATCAGATGATCATACTCAGTAGATTATAAGCTTTGTAATGATACCTTACAAGAGACCTTTTGCATGAAGCATATCCCAGTTACGTTACATTCACTTATTACCGTATTTTCTCTAAAACCAGCTCAGTTACATTATATTGACTTATTATCAAGTTTTTATAAAACCATATAGACTGCACAACGTCACACCCGTGAAACAGGAAATTAAACCTCCCAAATGCGCACACCACTGGATCATCTCATTGCTCCCCATGGAGCAGGGGGGCGCAGCAGAAATGAAGTAAAAGCATCCTGAGTGTTGAGGGGAGGAGGAGAATGAAAAGATATTGCAGGAAGGCTGGACACTTGCTCATCTAGGGCCAGATCGCTCCCCACTTGCATTGGCGAGCGGTTCCTCCCTCAGGCAACTCCATCAGTTTCGCTGTGAGTAAAGAGGGGAACAACCACAATTCTAAAAACGATCAGTGTTTCTGGATAGCATCTGCAGTGACACTACCAGGGCAGACAAGGGGTTTCCACACTCATGATTCAGGGCATAAACTGACTGCTGACTTAGGGTCAGGAGGAAACCTCCTGTCCTGTTCTGTCCCTCCTCCCCAAGCAGCTATTGTTGGAGTGGAATCTCTGAGGTTCTTCAAGTTCAAGCTACACAATGTTCCCTGGAATGCTGTGTAGGAAATAATCCTGGATGAGCAAGGGTTGCACTGGAGAAGGTGGGAGGATGGGTCCTGTCTCTACACTAGAGTTTCAGCCAGTGTAAATCGACACAGCTCCATTCAAGTCACTGCTACACCCACCTGCATCAGCTGAGGATGTGGCCCCCTGATTTTACCTGAAGGCAAATGTTACGAAATGGTCAAGAACGGTAAGCAGCAGGGCTCGAGCACCATGAGGCGCCAGCCAGCACAGTATGGAATGAGCCTGGCTCAGAGGAACTCAAGTAGTATGATACAGTGGGTAGGGCGCTGACCTATTATGGGTTAGAGCCCTGGGTTCTGATCCCAGCTTGGTCATGGATTCTGTGCGACTTTGGGCAAGTCATGTCCACTCTGTGCCTGTTTCCCCATCTACAAAGCAGGGAGGGAGAGAGACCCTTTTTCTTTGCAAAATGGTTCAGGATCTATGATGAAAAACGTTCTGTAACGGCAAAGTATTTTCAGAGAGATGTAGGCCAACACTTTCAAACTTGGGTCTCTAAATCCATTTAGTGGCCTGTATTTCAGACTGATCACACACAGTTCCCGCTGACTTCAAATGAGCATTCAGCCCCTCGAAGAATCAAGCCGCCTGAACATGGATTGAGGTGCTTAACTCTAGGCAGGGCCGGATTAACCTTTTGTGGGCCTGGCACCACTTGCCTGGAGGGGCCCAGCCACACTCCCCACACTGTTCCCCCCTGCCTGACTGCTGAGACTGGCCAGGCTTCCGCACCAGTCCCAGGTGGCTCAGCTCCAGGGAGACAGGTGGGCCCCACAGATGGTGGAAAGCAGAGAGTGCACTGGGGTCTGGCCAGGGGGCAGAGAGGAGCAAGTGATGGGTTGGGGGAGCCAGTGGGCTGGCAGAGTCTCAGGATGTTGCTCAAGAGGAGCAGGCCAGGGGCCCCCTCTGAGCATGAACTCGGCTCCATGGCGCCACTGGCGCCATTGTAAACCCGGTACTGACTCTAGGTTGCCAAGTTTGAACTTGTAGACTTACGTGTCTTGCCCAAGGTCATGCAATGAGTTGATGACACAGCCAGGAATAAAACCACGTCTCCAGTCTTTCAACCCTTGGCTCTAGCCACTAGACCAGTGGTTCTCAACCAAGCGTACGCATATCTCTGGGGGTACGCACAGGTCTTCCAGGGAGTACATCAACTCATCTAGATATTGGCCTAGTTTTACAACAGACTACAGAAAAAGCACCAGCAAAGTCCATATGAACTAAAATGTTATACAATGACTTGTTTATACCACTCTATATACACTGAAATGTAAGCACAATATTTATATTGCAATTGATTTATTTAATAATTATATGGTAAAAATGAGAAAGTCAGCAATTTTTCAGTACTAGCATGCTGTGACACTTTTGTATTTTTAGGTCTGATTTTGTAAGGGAGTAGTTTTTAATGAGGTGGAACTTGGAAGTAAGCAAGACAAATCAGACTCCTGAAAGGGGTACAGCAGTCTGGAAAGGGTGAGAGCCACTGCTCTAGACCTCAGCTGCGTGGGAGGCTTTCACAGCTGCCAAACTCCTTCATATGGAGTGGAGAGCCTAGAAGCCCCAAGAGCCCTGGCTCCAGCTGGGCTCCCAGGATCTTGGCTCTGCGGCAGCCCACAAGGCAGGTGAGCTGGCAGGAAACCAGTTGGGTTTCCCTCATAAGATGCAATGAAATTGACACGTTCTCACAAAATGTTCTGATCTCATCTAATCAGCATTTTCTGATTTTGGGTCCTTCATGTTTTGGGTGCCCGACTTGAGGCACCTGGGGGAGACGTGTGGCAATCTGGTTTTCAGGCCGCAATGAGCACCTGCCTCCTGAAAAAAAAAAACAAAAAAACCCCAACCCAACCAGACCTCTCACCTTGGGTATCCAAAATCGTTTTTTAAAATCTTAGTATTAATTAACTTAATTAAACCAAGTTAGGACAAAGCACCACCTTAGAGTAGCCAATTTACAGCATCACCTGTTGTGAATGGGGAACCCAGATGACCAGTACCGGCACTGCCCTGAGCTTCACCCCTTCTTTGCCAGTCTGTTTTGTGGCTGGGTGTTTGGCTCTGTGGTTTGATTTATTTCATCATTGGGAAGGGCGGGGTTTATACATTGGTGCTGGATTATTTCCCCCATCCCACCACCACCCCTCTTCTCCATACTCTGAATCAAACTGCTTCCTAGTGGAGAGAACCAGAGCTAATAAATTTATCTTTCCCTATGGCTTGTGTCTGGATTCCTCCTTCCCCTTTGCCTAATTAAAAGCTGGTTTTGCGCAGCAGGTTCACTCCAGAGCTGTGGCTGCTGCAGTCTGTACAGCAATGCGTGCGTGTGTGTGTGTGTGTGTAAGTAAAAACAGCAGGGAGTTAAGGGATTACCGCAGGAGGAAGAATGCCAAGGAAATCAACAAGATAGGAGCCTGTCCAAGCATGATTAATCCCAGACCTGCTTCCCTCCACTCCTTAGCTCATCCATAATTCATGGCAGCCTCTAGTAGGTGATGCACACAACTAGAATGCACTCTAGGCAGGGACAGCCTTTCTGCTGTCCAGACTCTGCCGCTTCCCACCCCCCGGCCATAGGGGACATGCCAGGAGCTGCAGGCTTGCTACCACAATAAGATAAAGGGGCATGACAGCATTCGGAAGGCTGGGGAGCAATTTTGATGGGTGGGATTTTCAAAAGGAGCGAGTGAGTTTAGTGACCAACTCCAACTGGATTTCAATGAGTTTCGAGTGCCCAACGGCCTTAGGCTTTCATTGAAAATTCCATCCTGTGTCTTACAGTAGCACCTGGAGACATGCACCCAAGGATCAAGGCTCTATTGTGCAAGGTGCTGTACAAATAACAAAGAGAGGGTCCCTGCCCCAAAGTGCTTACAGTCTAGGTACAATCGTTGCTAAGGCACATGTTTGAGTCCCTCCCCCTAATATTCTGTTACTTGAATTATAGCAGCCCTGAAGGCATCTGTGGGCCAGATGCTGTACAAACACATAGAAGGCTCTTCCCTAATCTCCTGTTGAGCCATGTTATTCTAACCTTCCCCCTTTGGGGTTTGACTCTGCATCATGCCAATGCAGGGTGCTGGGCATGTAAGCATGAGCTGAATAGCATTGAGCAGTATGGGGAATATGCAGATAACCCTGCTTGGTCCAAAAGGGGGGTTTGATCCCAAAAGCGTGAGCTGCTGCTCCTTGAGCTAAAGGACATTGTAAGCATACAAAGACTCATATGCCTCTTAAGTGCCAGCTGCTAAAGGGAGACAAGGACCCACACATGGTAAATGAGGTTTACATGTGAGCTCCCAATCCTGCATTAAGAAGACACTAACAGGTTACTCCGATTACTAGCGCAGGTAGCAGCTAAGCGCAGAGGATCATTCTTACAAGCCATGGCTAGTCTTTGGTCATGTCCCCATCTCTCCTCTGCTGCACTCAGTCACACTCAGTTATGCAGCAGGCATGCAAGGAACTGGAGACTTACTACTACTCAGTGCAGCACACTGCGGCTGGTGCTTAACCTTACTTATGGTAGAATGGTAACACAATCAATGAGATACTGTAACACCTGGATATAAGCAATACCGGAAGGACGGGCCAGGTCACAGAGGTGGTGGAGAGTAGCATTGTACCAGCAAGATTCCATGGAATCTAATAGGACACAATTTCTGTGCAGAGAGAACCACACAGTGTATGGATACAAATCCAAAGCCATGTGCAAATCAAGAAAAGGAGTCTCAGCATGCAGAAGTGAGACAGCTCAAAGCAGCAGCTAAGGGCTTGCCTACACATGGGGTTCTCCTGGAATAGCTCCAAGTATGGACACTCTTATTCCTATTACTCTCAAACTTCACACCCCACCTTATTCCAGAATAGCTTTCATGCGTCGACAAGCCCTGGGTTTAATGGCACGGTAATAATAGGGGACTTAGCACTCCACATATAAACTGGTCAAGCATCTCAAACGACACAAGGCTTAGGGAAAGAATTCCGATACTTCGAACAATTGTTTCTTGGGGAGCAGCTGGTTGTAGAGCATAGAAGTGGATATTTGCCACTTAGCCTAAGTAATACCAAAGAGTTGGTTCAAGAAGTAACTACAGCTGAGCCAGTAAGTCACCATGGCCACTATACACTCAAATTCAAACATTGCCACGCAAGGAACAGTGTGGAAGCTAGTAGTGGCAAGGAGGGAAATTAATGCCTTACATTCAGCAGGGGGGTGATCAAACACCCTATAGCAGATTCCCAGAAGGCTGCATACCCCCATACACACAAGAGGAAAAATAGCAAGTCTGATTAAACACCAAGGTACAAGAGGTTGCCTGAGCCAGACAGGAATCCTTCAATGCACAGAAAACCAACCCAAATGAAGCAGGGGGCATACACTACTAACAGCAGGTCAGACATCAGCTGGAAGTTAGGAGAGGTAAGCGGGAGTTTGTTAGGGAACTAAGACAAGAAAAACAAATACAATTTCTTATATCAGAGGCATGAACTATGCAAAATAATCAGTGGATCTTCTGGAGGGAGGGGGGCAGGGGCAGCAGAAGGAGCAATTATGGAAGATAAGGACATTGCAGAGAAGCTGGAGAACGTCCATGCATCATCCTCCACCACCCAGGATGTTAAGATGACAGAGTGTACTTTTTCCAGTTCATCCTGGAAGCCAATGAGCTGTCACAGGAGGCAGAGCCAGAACCAAGTGATACACTGAAGAACCACCAGGCTAAATGGTGAATGTCCATGGGGGAAGCCAAAGAGGAGAAAGCAAGGGCACCTATTCTCTATCTGGGAGGATCATGCACCACTAACCTCTCCAGGATGGGACAATGTATTTGTTCTACAGGACAATGGGAAGAACTCCCAGCCCAGCACAGTAGTTCACGGAGAGGCTACTATCCTGCTTTAACCACCAGGAGATAGAAAAGCTTTGCTGCTTAATATTTAAACCAAGGTTTAAACAATAAAATTCATCTGCTGATGGTTAAAGGATATTACAGCAGAAGGGAACATGATTTCTCAGCTTGAGTATCATATCCCACTGTATGGGACTGAGGGAAGGGAAGGGTTTCATTGCAACTTCATTTTCACATGCCTGGCACAATTTTTCCTCGACTTCCTGCTGAAGAATAAAGAGCTGTCAGGTAAGCACAAAGTGCTTGGAGCCAGGGCTTCTGGAGTCTATTCCCAGCTCTTTCAGATAATTGCTGGGTGACCTGGGGCAAGACACTGAACCTCTCTGTGCCTCTGTTTCCCCATCTGTAAAATGTGCTTTGTGATGTGCTTTGAGATCTATGGATGAAAAATAACTAGAAAAAAACTAGGTATCATCATCATCATTACTAACCCCCTTGAGCCAGTGAGCTCTACCCCTCTTTAATGCTGAACTTGGTAAACCAAGGACTTTATTTCAGTAGGTTCGGAAATGGACATTAGAAAGCTGCAGCCATACCTATTTTGTGACAGAAAGATGTTTTTAAATCAATCCCCTCTGGAGCTGGACAGGATGGGGCACTGTACAGACAGAAGGGTTATTTGTTAGTCTCTAAGGTGCCATAAGCACTCCTGTTTGTTTTGGGTTTTTTTGCGAATACAGACTAACACGGCTGCTACTCTGAAACCTTTCTGGGCCTTGTGCATAGTGCAGATTGCTTCTACGGTTCTGCAAAGTTACCCAGCCAGACACCCGTGGCTAGAGGACAGAGTGATTTTTAGTGTCTGAGCCCGGATCAGTCAGACTCTGGCAATCAGCAGACTCCAGCCACATCCCCAGCGCTGAGCCGCAAACAGTCAAAGCATCAGCTTGACCGTGTTAAAGGCCTATGTCTATCTTTATTAGAATCACATCACTGCATCTTGTCACCACTTGTGCCCTAATGCTGTCATATTTCGCATCTGATTTCACCAACTGCTGCTCCAGGCACTTGGGAGTCACTGCTCCTTCTCTACTTTGGATGGATGGAGGTTTGTTTTTAAGCCACCTTTCAAACTAGCTTCTTTTCTTTATTTATTCTCCCCCAACTTTTCTGATAGCTGCTGCTGCCCTAGTCATATAGCTTCGATCTGAGCTGTGGGTGTCTTTAGTAGATGTATAGCTGACACCAGCAAAACACCCATGCAAGAGTGCAAAGGTATCAGCTCCACATTCACGTGCATCCAAGTAAAAAGGCGACAAGGCTGCGGCCCAGACCAGTGGAAAGCATCAATTAATACGTTCAGATTCCACGTTAAAGCTTAGCGCTGCTCAGAGAGGTGACTAACAGCATCCCTTTTACACATCTGATCAGCTCCTGGTGTGCATTCAGGGCATGTCTACACTGCAAATTAAATCTCTGCGGCTGGCCTGTGTCAGCTGACTCGGGCTCACAGGGCTGTAAAATTGCAGTGTAGACGTTCGGGCTGGAGCCTGAGAGTTGGGACCCCACACAGGGTCCCTGCCACAGAACTGTTCAACGAGTTCCTGTCAGTTACACCTGTGCGTACTCACTGACCAGAACAGGCTTGCACAGGTGTCATGGGGGCGACGACGTTAATTTCACCCGTCAAACTTCTATTATTGGAGATAATGAAAGAGAAGGAAAGAGCCCACCTTAGTGCTCAGATTTCAGGTTGAATCTGAAGGGCCAGTGGGTAGAAAAATTATCTTCGCCCTTGTAGCCTGCGCACATTTGATGTAGAAATTACTGACAGGTGACAAATGTGGAATCCCATCCAAGATCAGTTTCACAGCAGCACTGTGCAGATGATGACAGTTTCATGTTGATCACTACAATTGCTGCTTTACTCCATACACTGTCATGCTAGAGGTCTCCACAGAGCTCTGTAGATAACAGTGGGATTTGCAAAACAGCCTAATGGAGTTAGGTGCCCAACTCACATCAGAAGCCTCAAGGCTCCTTGGAAAATCCCATGCAATAAGTATACTTCGTGCCTATATTGCATCTCCTACCCAAGGATCTCAAAGCTCTTTACAAAGGAGGTCAGTAACATTATCCCCATTTTACAGATGGGGAAAACTGAGGCACGGAGTGCAGAAATGACTTACCCAAGTTCACCCAGCAGACCAATGACAGAGTCAGGAACAGAAACCAGGTCTCCCAAGGGCCAGTCAGTGTACTACCCACTGGGCCATGTTACCTCTTTAAATAAATGTATCAAGCCTTACAACACCTGCTACAAGATTAGATATAGGAGTGGATCTCTCCAGCCACCAAACCTCTAGCACCAGTGAAAGCTAGTCAAAGTCATCATGATAGAGTAAGCACAGCTTTTTAATTAAAGAAACAAAAGTTGGGACAAAACTGCTCATAACCATAGCCTTGAGGCTAACACAGTGCTGTGAAGAAATATGCTCCACGCACACGTAGGGCGGCAGGATTAGCACCCTGGGTCCTACTGCTGAAGAAAGATAGATACTTACCAGCTGAGCTAAAAAGAAATTCTTCAGCTAATAGAATAACTTCCTTAGCATCTCTGTGGGGCAGTCTAGTCCAATGGTTCTCAACCAGGGTACGCATACTGCTGGGGATACTCAGAGGTTTTCCAGGTGATACATCAACTCATCTAGATATTTGCCTAGTTTTACAACAGGCTACGTAAAATGCACTAGTGAAGTCAGTACAAACTAAAATTTCATACAGACAATGACTTGTTTATATTGCTCTATATGCTATACACCAGGGGTCGGCAACCTTTCAGAAGTGGTGGGCTGAGTCTTCATTTATTCACGCTAATTTAAGGTTTCGGGTGCCAGTCATACATTTTAACGTTTTTAGAAGGTCTCTTTCTAGAAGTCTATAATATATAACTAAACTATTATTACATATAAAGTAAATAAGGTTTTTAAAATGTTTAAGAAGCTTCATTTAAAATTAAATTAAAATGCAGAGCCCCCCCGGACCGGTGGCCAGGACCCGGGCAGTGTGAGTGCCACTGAAAATCAGCCCTTATGCCGCCTTCGGCACACGTGCCATAGGTTGCCTACCCTTGCTATACACTGAAATGTAAGAACATTAGTTCTATTCCAACTGATTTATTTTATGTTTATATGGCAAAAATGAAAAATAAGCAATTTTTCAGTACTAGTGTCCTGTGACACTTTTGTACGTTTATGTCTGATTTTGTAAGCAAGTAGGTGCAACTTGGGGGGGTGGGGTACGTAAGACAAATCAGACTCCTGAAAGGAGTACAGTAGTCTGGAAAGGTTTAGCGCCACTGGTCTAGGCAATCACTGCGTGTATGGACTATACATTACCAAGCTCCTCATCATTTTCAACCATGGATCATGGGATCATTGAGCTCAGGTGAAATGGAGGGATTGTTCCAGAAAGTGTCCAAAGGACGAGAACACTGCTTTATGGCATGATGTAAAACTGATGGAAATATCCCACCTGGACACCACCCTTTTGCCCCTGGTATGGTAAATACTGAAGTCCTCATTCTGTGTGGTCATGGCCCAAAAATATCCTCCCCCCAATGAATTTGGTGCAAAAAGCTTTATATTGCAGTAGATTAATGACCTTAGCAAAATGTAATTACACAACAGAGCTCTGCTCTTAATAACTGCGTATTTTACTTGTCAATGTGCCTTAATTGAAAATGAGTAGGCGATACAAGTTGCAGTGGAGTTGGCTGGCAAGCCTTGAACGCTATATTAATTGTAGTAATTAGCAGTCACTTTATGTTGGAGTCATCTAGAAATAGGGGGTCCATTAGTTTAGCAGAAAAGTGTGATTTAAAATGCAAATAAAAACCCACTTATACCTATAAATCACTCTTTTCCCCTGAAACTTACAATCCTACAAGGCCCATGACGATTCTCCAGATGAACTTCTGTAGGTTTGCCCATCGGAAAGGAATTGGGTCTGATTCTCTGTCATCTAATAATCATCTGAGATCACTTGAACACCCACAGAAGACTGCATGTCAAGGGAGAGTCCACCCTCAAGGCGGACTCTCTCTTATGCCCCGTCTCCTGCTTGGGGCCTTCATTCACCAGTCTGATAGCCAACTCCTGAATAGCCTTTCCTCTAGATCAGTGTTCCCAAACTGGGGTTCGTGGACCCCTGGGGGGGTTGCAAAACGTTACAGGGGGTTCTCGGGGAAAAAATTCCCTAATGGCGGTCAGAGCTGTCCCTAGGGACCCTGGGCAGCACAGCCCGGAGCCGCTGGACTTCCAAGAGCTAAGCAGATCAAAGCAAGCAGATCTATCACACTGAGGAGATTGAAACTTCAAGACTCCTTATAAGAAATGGAAAGGGAGGTGGATATTTTTTGCTGTTTTTAAAATGAAATAGGCAGCTAGTATTGTTTTTAAAATTATTATGAAGAAAAGTTTAAGCTTTGTTGTAACGTGTGTTGTTTGCCTGGACTGCTCAAGACCTGAATGCTTGTGTAGGAGGAACTCTTTGGAGTTGGCTTCTTAAATACCTTCATGTTGTTTCACATCTGATACTCCTTGATGAAACATAGGAGCTTTGTCGTATAACAGGCTGATTCACATTGATACAAGCTACAAAAGTGATAACTTGGAAGAGTGTTGCCGTTTTCATAATGTAATAAAAATACCGTAATGATCAATAATAATAATAAATACTGTGCAATAAGCATGTCATAACAACAAATTTTATATTTCCAAGATCACTGCTTTTATAATTTATACTCAGGTAAAGGAGAAAATCCCTGGAAATATTCATTTTTAGGAGGGGGTTCACGAGACCTGACATTTTAGTGAAAGGGGTTCCCAGGTTGTTGAAATTTGGGAACCACTGCTCTAGATGCCACTGCCACTGCTTCTCTGTGCCCACAGGCTTTTGAATGGCAGGCCTGCTATCTCGTGCAGTAGCGCGTGAGGAATGATGGCAGTTTTTAAAGCCAACAGCACCAGCGTTCTCAACTTCTGAGCCTAAATAGACCATAGGAACTCAGCAGCAGCCCCCCCCACACACACACACTTATTCTGTTGCAGAAGACGTTCTTGTGTTAGTTAAGAGGGTTAATCATAGGGGTGTGCTGGTTCAGAGCCCATTGGACCAGGAAAGGAGACAATGTTGCCAACTCTCATGATATCTCCTGTTGTTCTTAGAGTCTCAACCCCTGGAGTTGTGGGATGATATGAGGATCTAAAGCTTTCTTTTTTTTAAACTAAGGGCTTGTCTATATGAACAATTAGACTGTGGCAAGCTAGAGTGTGACTCTTCCCTGCACGCACCTGCTGCAGACTCACTATCCATGGGAACGCTGCTGACACGCGTTAATAGTTCATTAGAGCACTTTGAGCTAGTCCTCTTTGAAATGGGTCTAGCTCAAAGCTCTGGAACAGGGGTGGCCAACCTGAGCCTGAGGAGAAGCCAGAATTTATCAATGTACATTGCCAAAGAGCCACAGTAATACGTCAGCAGTCCCCCATCAGCTCCCCGACCCTGCTCCCATTGCCTACCACCCACCAACAGCCCTGCCGATCAGCGCCTCCCCCTCCCTCTCAGCACCTCCCGATCAGCTGTTTCATGGCGTGCAGGAGGCTCGGGGGCAAGGGGGGAGAGAAGTGGAAGAGCAAAGGATTGGGAGGCTCAGGGGAGGGGGCGGGAAGGGGTGGAGTGGGGGCAGGGCCTGTGGCAGAGCCAGGGGTTGAACAGTGAGCACCCCCCGGCACATTGGAAACTTGGCACCTGTAGCTCCAGCCCCAGAGTCGGTGCCTATACAAGGAGCCGCATATTAACGCCTGAAGAGCCACATGTGGTTCCGGAGCCCCAGGTTGGCCACTCCTGCTCTGGAAGGAAGTGTTACCACACGTCGGCAGAGCATACCCAGACAGTCTGCGGCGGGCTTGCGTGGGGTAGATTGACACCCCAGCTTGCCGAGGTCCAATTGTTCTCATAGACGAGCCTCAGTTTCTAGCCCTCATAGCTAAAAATATATAAATAAATAAAAAGCTCATAAACATGATACAAGCCCCAGACTTAACCAGCAGGACACAGGGCTTCGTTCCGCACGGTGATGGGAGCGTGGGAGCAAGCCAAGGTACACGTATTGCTGTTGGTAGGAAGGAATTTTGGAGTGACCTGGCATTTCATAAAGCAGTAGGGGGAGTGGGAGGGATTGATTGCAGCTGGTGCTGGAGATTATTCCATTGGGGGGAGGGGACTGGAAGGGGTCAGGATTCCACTGACTGTTACACAGGGGAGGAATCTGAGTGGGTCCTTCAGCCTCACCTGCTGACACACAGTGCGTGCGTGCAGGGCTCTGTGCATTATCTCCAGGAAGCCAGCAGCATGTCCTGAGTGGCATCCATCATTGCAAAGCCAAACAATATTGGTATTTGTACCTGTTCTAGAAGCCACAACAGAAACGTTAGTTAATCTCGCTCCCAGTGGCCCCGGTGGCTGTTCCCATTTACTGATGCATGGAGCAGCCGTGCCTCCTGACCAGCCTCCTTCCCCTTGTCCAAGGGAGGCTTTCACAAGGCTCACGGCTGGTGCAGAAAGACACTGACCTCTCAAAGCAAAATGCCTGGGTTCAAGTGAAATGAGTCTTCTAGTTTCTCTCTGGTTCCTATTAGGCCCCATGTAGACATGCCACGACATCTGGCGTGGGTCATTATCTTAGCAAAGGCTCAGGCTTGCAATGGGAAGGGCATCAAGTAAGGGCTGACAGGCTCTGGCAGAGCTATGGGAGTGAGGAGCCCAGGGCAGAATAGCAGAGGCTAGTGCAGGAGTATTGGCCGATCTGGGAGGTGGTGCCAGACTGGTGCTGGAGAAGAGGTATGTGGCATGTCAGGGATAAGATGCATTGGTACAGCTATCACCAGGGCCATCCCAGGTCAGAACTGGGGTAAACTGATCTAGGGAACACGAGTCTGAAAATGCAGGGCTGGTGTAGATCATGATGGAGGGGCATTGACAAAGCAGTGTGGGGACCCAGCAAGGGCTCAGCAGACCACGACTGAGATGTCCTGGCATAGCCATGCCAAGACCCAGGATGGAAAAAGAAGGAACTGTGGCAGATCGTGACTGAGATGCATTGGCAGTGCTGCATAGTGGGAAATAGCACTGAAAACCCGCAGGTGCTACAGGCCTAGACAGAGGTACATTGGCAGGGGCCCCCCAGGATTGGAATAGCAGTGCAGGAATGAAGTGCATTGGCAAAAAATCATGGGCAAGTATAGGAGTGGAGTAGCAGAGTTGCAGAGACATAGGTGAGTTGTGGCAGGACATGACTGAGGTGCATTGGCAGAGGATCATGCCATTATTTTCCTCTGGTAGTAAATTCACCTCCCAAATCCTCCAGAAAGCAAACAGTTGAAAAATTAAATGGATCTTCCTCTCCCTGCTGGTTCTCCAACCACAGCACTAACTACCCAGCCCTCAACAGTGGCGATATATACACCATCCCCATGCCCTGGTATGCCCATCCAAATACAGGGATGTGTAATAATACCTAGCTATTATTAGTGCTTCTTGATCATAGAACTCAAAGCACTTTATAAAGGAGCTCATTAGCATTATCCTCATTTTACAGCTGGGAAAAAACTGAGGCACAGTGTAGTGAAGTAATAATAATGCTTAGCGCTTAAATAATACATCACTTATCATTGGTAGATCTCAAAGCAGTTCACAATTTTTAAACACCCTGTGAGGTAAGAAAGTGCTACTGTCCCCATTTTATAGATGGGAGACTGAGGCATTGAAGTTAGAAGCCTAAATATCTTTGAGGATCTGGAACAGAGATAAGTGACTAGCCAAAGGTCAGCAACCAGGCAGAGTCAGGAACAGAAATCAGGTTTCCTGGAACCCAGACCTATGCTTTATTCACTAGGCCACAATACAGTTTACACAACTGCTTACACAATTTGCCAGTATTACCAGGCAGAAAACCCTCCAGTAATCCAGAGTCTGAAATCCACACATTACATATCCAGAGAGCTCTGTGTAATAACAGCCCTTTCATAACAGTGCTATTTGATTAAAAAAATTGTATTACTTTATTAGCACAGAATCACATCAAATTACAGATTGTATTACCTGGGGCAAAATAACCAACTGCTATAGAATACTGGCTCCAAAGCCTGGAGAAAATTTTGCAAACTTGATAATCTCTCTTCTGATGAAAGGATTTATTAAAAACTCTTCACTACTGACCAGCTCTCAATTTAAAACAGGACTGTTCATTTGTGGTAAATAATGAAGAGGACAGATCGTTAATACAGAGCAATCTAGATCACTTGGTAAACTGGGCACTAGCAAACAATATGCGTTTTAACACAGCTAAACGTAAATGTGAACATCTAGGAATGAACAATGTAGGCCATACTTACAGGATTGGGGACTATCTTGGGAAGCAGTGACTCTGAAAAAGATTTGGTGGTCATGGTGAATAATGAGCTGAATACAAGTTCTCAGTGCAATGCTGTGGCCAAAAGAGCTAATATGATCCTTGGCTGCATAAACAGAGGATTCTCAAATAGGTGTACAGAGGTTATTTTACCTCTGTATTTGGCCCTGGTGCGATGACTTCTGGAACAGTGCATCCAGTTCTTGTGTCCACAACTCAAGAGGGATGTTGAAAAATTGGAGGGGGTTTAGAGAAGAGCCATGAGAATGAGTAAAGGATTGGAAAGCATGCCTTATAGTAACGGATGCAAGGAGCTCCATCTGTTTAGCTTAATAAAAAGGTTAAAGGGTGAGTAGATTAGTCTACAAGTACCTGCATGGGGAACAAATATTTAATAATGAACTCTTCAGTCTAGCAGAGAAAGGTCTAACATGATCCACAGCTGGAAGTTGAAGCTAGATAAATTCAGACTGGAAATAAGGCACACATTTTTAATGGTCAGAGTAATTAACCATTGAAACAATTTACCAAGGGTCACGGTGGATTCTCCATCACTGACAACTTTTGCAGGGAAGGTCTCTGGCCTGTACTATACAGGAGATCAGACTGGATGATCACAATGCTCCCTTCTGGCCTTGGAATCTATGAATTTCCTCCGCTGGAATCATTCATGCCAGTGGCTAGGGACATGGTATATTAATGCATGGCCATTCCCAAGTAAAAAGGAAACATGAGTGTTAAAAAAATATCAGTGGTTGGGGCCCACATTTAATTTTTTTTTTACCATTTCAATTAAAGATGCTTTTCTTATTAGAGTTTGCAGAATATTTCATCCATTTAATAATTTATCTTCTTTTAAAATTATTACACAATAAAGATGAGATGCGTTGGGGAAGATTTGTATCTATCCATCTCCTCTCTGCTTTTCTCATTTTGTGCTGGCAGCACGATTATAGAGTGGGATGTTTTGTGGGCAAGCGGTGGATGGAAGGAGGGGAGAGAAGGGTGGGAGATCCTCACTGTAACCATTATTCATGGCCCTCTTTCATCCCCCAACTTTCATGCATTTGGGGGAAAAGGATTCTTGCAGACAAGATGCTAGACTGGAACTCAGAACAGGGTGCTGTTCTTGGGTCTGCCACTGACCTTGTGTGAGACACTCTCTTTGTGCCTCAATTCCCCACTCTTAAATGGAGCAAATGCTCCCTCCTCCCCTGTTTTGTCTGCCTTGTTGGTTTAGATTTAGGAGCAGGCGTGTCTCTGTATAGATGTGCAGTGTCCAGTACAATGGTACCTTGATCTCAGCTGGGGTCTCTCCTGTACCAGAATGTGCCAGACCCCAGAATCCTAATGCATGTGAACTTGACTCCATTCAGAACCATATTTCAGGACAGGAAAAAGTTCATTAGAACATGAATCCTCAGACCTGAAGGCAGATCCTCGGCTGATATAAACTGTCGTCTCTCCACTGAAGTTCAATGGAGCTATGACAGTTTACACCACTCAAGAATCTGCCCCTCACCCTCAGTGTCTATTTAGCCCAGTGCCCCATCTATGACAGTGGCTAGTACCAACTGCTCCAAGAGAAGCAAGTTCCCCATCCGTACCACCCACATTCCACCTCCTGGGGCCTGAGGAGTGGACTTGATCTGCCATCGGTTTCATTAGCAGAGTAGACTGTACTTTTGTCCACACTTCAGTGCTGCTCCTTTTGCAAAGGAACAAATAATACATGAGCTATTTCAGCCTGGATGACAAAATGGGATTATCTTGTGCTTGACTTGCTCCGAAAATTGCTTCTCTGTTGGCCATTTATGCGCATTAATTGAACGTCTGGCCCAGCCATGCATCTGTTTAAGTTCTCAATCAATCCCCTTTCGGACGGCTGCTAAATCAATAGGGCCATAATTTAATAAAGTCTGTTTTTAGTTGGTTTTTTAAAAGTTGCTGATGAAATTTAATTATTTCCTATTTCTTTCTTTCTTTGGTGAAGCAGAAGGGGGAGAGAGATCAAAACAAGATACAAGGCTCCCCTCCCCCAGTAGGATCTTTTCCAGATAAATGACTATATCGAAATCATAAGAACGCCCATACTGGGTCAGATCAATGATCCATCTAGCCCAGTATCCGGTCTTCTGACAGTGGCCAGTGAAAGATACTTCTGGCAGTCACAGATTTAGGGGCAACAATGGGATTAGTTAAATCCCTGATCATGCTGGCTAATAGCCACTGATGGACCTACCCTCCATCAACTTATCTAATTTTTTTTAAACCAGTTATACATTTTAACCTCCACAATGTCCCCCGGCAAGGAGTTCCATGGGTAGGCTATGCATTGTGTGAAGTAGTACTTCGTCATGTTTGTTTTAAACCTTCTGCCCAGCACCTCACATGGTCATTCATTAACCCTAATGGCGTGGGGCAGATCCCCACCCCAGTCAGGAAGGAGTTAAAGAGCTCCTCTGGGCACAATCAGCCCCAACTTGGTGCACCTGTGAGGCCTGTCAAGACTGGTGATGGGCAGGTCCTTAGAGGGGACCATCCACCCTTATGAACTCCCCAGCCCCTGGAGGAAGGAGCTGCTGACTTGTGTAATGGCTTGACAGCCTTGACTGCCCAAGCTCCTTCAGACAGGAGAAAAGTAGATACTTTCCTCTTTCCCTTCCCCGCCTCCCACCCATCTTCCTAAAGGCCTGGGGCTCTGCTTATCGTGGGCTGAGGAAGCCTATTGATTGTTTTGATTGGACTGCTTTGATTCCCCTAAGAAGGGGGCAGTCGTCTGGGACAAGAGCAGTGCCCACCTTCTCCCCAGGGGGTGCTAGAGAGGCACAGCACACTGTACCTACAACCAGCAAGGGGTAGCAGCTGATGGATCATGGCACCACCATGGAGCTGGGGCAAAGTTTTTCTGACACACCTTTTCTTAGGCAAAGAACGCAGATTTGGCCACACTGAAATGTTTCACAAATGTCAGTTTCACTGAATTGGTCGCGCGGAAAGTGCCCCCACCCCAACTTCCAAAAAAAGTCAGAGGATTTAGTTCAGACATTTTTGAAGTGAAACATTTGATTAGAATTTTTTTTAAAAAAAGGGACTTTCTAAATTTTCCACAAGTTTATAAAAAATAGTTTAAGAAATGCTTGAAATGGAAACAAAACTTCTTGTGCAACAGCAAATGAAACTTTTCAAAATTTCAGTTTCTGGTCTTCCCAAAATGATTTTTTTTCTGGAATTGCCAGTGAACAGAAAAATCTGTTATTTGCACAGCTCAGATTCTGACGTGCTCTAAGCACCAGCAGCTCCCAGCAAAGTCAGTGAGGGCTGCGACTACCTGGTTCCTCTGGAAATGAGAGCTGGGCCTTAGAACATGGAGTATTCAAAGCTAGAGATCAGTGGGACACGAGTGTACCCAGCCCCTCCCAGGATCAAGGCAACAAGGAGGAGATGTTAATAGACATGGGTGCACCAGTGTGGATGAAATTAGGATCCTCCCCAACTCAATCCTAATGTTCTGTGATGTTTGAAAGAGCGGGTCTGCATTCAGTTCAGTTCTTCCTCCTCCACATGCATCTCTGGCACTTCTAGGGTCCAGCTGAAGTGTCAGAATGCTACAACATAACAAGTCCATCTCTTGCACAATTGCCAGACCCAGGGAGCTCGCAGGGTTTGGATGCCTAGACACGCTTGCGGTTGCGCACCCAAAACAAAAGCTTCTGGCCCTCGTGAAAGTCTCGTCCCTTCTGAGGCATTGGTCATTAGCGGACAAGGTTTGGTATGCCATTGCTGGGGTCCTTTACTCACATGTTGACAAATCAAAAGGAGGAAGAGACCGACTGACAGCTCATTTAGTCCCATTCCTGGTGGAGACCAGTGGAGGATTGTTCCTACAGTGCATTATTCAGGTTTTCTAAGTGATGGGACTTCCAGATCATCTTTGAGTTGATGGGGGGAGTCCTTCCAGCCCCCTAGTATCTGTTGTTGGGAAAACATAATGCTGAAAGCTTGGGAGCGCAGCCTTGGCACTAAGCATATCTCCAGCCTTAATCTCATCCCATATCCCCTAAATATTCCCTCCCAGCCCTCTGAAGAGGTCACAGAATCACCATCTTATGGATACCAAGCGATAGCTTACATCTCCCCCCAATTCCTGGGCAGAGGTAGGCTGGAAGGGTCACAGGCTAGAAGACAATACTACAAGCAGCATCCTCAATGTACATGCAACCTCTTAGTACATCCTAGATCCTGCTCCCGAACCCACACCCAGCCTATTCCCCAGCACAGATCTATACACACCCCTCCAATCAGCCTCCACTCTCATCTCCTCTGGCTAGGGGCCAGTCGTGCTGCCGATGATCCTTTCTGCCTTCCAAGAAGCACTTCCCAGCCTGCATCTGTGCTGGTCAGACGGTCAGCCTCCTGCACACTTAGCTGGGATTTTATAGCTCTGTTATTCCTGCCCCAACCCTTTGGCTTGCTCTTGTAAGTCCCAGCCTATGTGCTCTGCTCCCCTCCTGAAGAGGGGGGAAATAAATGGATGTTGGTTCGGGGGGGGGGGGGAGAAGCACACCTGCTCGGGCTGAGCCAGTGCCCACTGAAATCAAGGAGCCTCACCTAGAGCTCCCCTGGGCAGTGGGTCAGGCCTGCAGGGCACCTCGCAGTGCTAGGCGCAGTCTAACTAACTTGATTTACAGCCCCACCGCATATGTTCCCTCTGCTTGGGCAGCCAGGCTCCTCCATCAAGCTGTCTCCTGCCATGCCCCAGAGGCACACAGCACTCATTAAACACTTCTCGTTCATGAGGAGGATCTTTAGCCCGTGCCAGCTGATGAACGAACTCGCTGCAGTTAGAAGGCAACTCAATCATTTAGTCATTAGAAGCAGCCCTCCCTCAACCTCTCCTCTCCTTGCCCCCTCCCCCAGGTAATCAGTTCCCACTGAATGAGCTTTATATGGCTTCTTAATAATAGAAGGGAAAGTTGTGGCAGAGGGGGAAAAACAAGGACGGGCAGATACTCAGCTGAAGTGACAGGTTTCAGAGCCCTAGCCCTGACAGGGCACCTACCCAGCAGCAGAGGCCCCCAAAGACCTTTGGATGAGATTTCCCAAAGGAGCCTAACGGGGTTAGGCGCCCTTCTGCCCTTGAGGGAAGCTGGCATTCTGCACCTTCAGAAATCCCAGCCTTTACAAACACTAGTTACAGAAGCTGCACAGCCCACACTGCAAGGGGCCATTAACTTCGCTTTAAAACTGCGAGAACTGAGGCTCAGAGGAGTGACAGTCACACAGGGAGTCAGTGGCAGAGCTGGGACCCCTAAATTCCTAGCCCTGGGGTCCAGTCATTAGACCCACTCCCTCCCCTAGACCATCTCCAGGAGGGGTTCACCAACCCGGGACGTGCAGTGACTGTGGCCCTGCTGTTCCCTGCATGCCATGGTTCCAACCCGGAGTTCATCTTACTGCTAAAACACTGGCCAGCCCTTTAAGCTGATATATCGTCTTGTTCCATTTTAACCCCCTTATTCCTTGGCTCCTCATTGTTAACTAAGGGGAATAATTCTCCCCCTCTGCAGCATCTCTCTTTGTTTGCAGGCCAGACTCATAATCCTCCCCCCTGCTCTGGCAAAGACTCTTTTCCCAGCCTGTACATGTTTAATTTTCCCTCATTTATTTTCTTACCCATTCCCTCTAAACCCTTCATCATGCCAGTGACTGCAACCTATCCTCTTCACTGTTTCTCTCCATCCTTTCTGCAATACAGCGCCCAAAGCCAGCTGCACCATTCCAGCAGTGGTTTAACTAGCACCGTGTCAGGGAAGGATTGCTTCCCTACCCTTATGCTCCGTGCCCCTACTTACACATCCCTAGATTGTGTTTGCTATTTAACTACTATATCACAATCAAATGATCCTCTTTAATTTTTCAGTAGGTGCTTCTGTCCAGTCACTGCTTCCCTGTTCTGTATCCAGGTTTGTGAATTTTCATTGCGTCCTCATTAAATCCGATTAATGTCTCTTCCCACACATTCCTCCAGTACTCGCTCATAAAGCTTGTTCCCAGCATGTCTTCCAAGGGCCTGGTTCTGCCTCCCAAACTCACAGTGAGCGAGTAGCACCTCGCTCTGGACGGTCATAGCCCTTGTTCCCCCTGCTCAGAGTGTGACCGGCTGTCGTGCGGATAACTGGGCAACTCTTCATTTCGAGGAAGTGGGCAAAGGAGCCTGAGGCGTGCAAGGAGCCCCTAGCCTCGGTCCCTCCACTGCTCACTGGTCAGATTGGCTGTCCAGGTGTGCAGGGAGGTAAAGGGGTGAAGTAACTTGTCCCCCAGAGCAAGGTGGGGTTTGCATCTGAAGTCCTTGAGAGTTACTCCATCATTGTCAGTAGTCAATGGATCAGGCCCACATTGCTGTGCATTGAAGGATATGAAAGTGCTTTACAAAAGGCAGGTAAATATTATTCCATGACCATGTTTGCCTCCAGGCCAGCCCCTTGTGGCCTGTCAGGGCACGACTTGCCCAGCTTGGGTCTTTGCTGGTAGTTGTCTCTGAGATCTGAGGTAGCCAGAGGGCCAAAGCACTGCTAAGACATACTTCAGCCTTCCCCCTTCCAGGACGTTAAAGGCCCAAAGGAAATCAGGAACAAAAAGAAAAAGAAAATCGACAACTCAGAACAGGATTGTCCAACAAACTTTTGATGGACCATCCTCACCCCTCTATTCAGGGTTTGTCTCTGACCAGTCCATGCTTCTGCCTATTTCCCGGGGTCTGATCATCCCTTCTAGCAGGGGCTCAATCTGCCAGCAAGCTAGCTCAGTCTCTGGGTTGCAGCTAGGCTTCTCTCCCAGCAAGGGAAGCTGCAAAATTTGCAGATGATACAAAACTACTCAAGATAGTTAAGTCCCAAGCAGACTGTGAAGAGCTACAAAAGGATCTCACAAAACTGGGGGACTGGGCAACAAAATGGCAGATGAAGTTCAATGTTGACAAATGCAAAGTAACACACGTTGGAAAACAATCCACCAGCTGGTTCACCAGCAACCACGCACCGCACCATAACAACTCTAACTCAGGAACCAACCCATGCAACAAACCTCGATGCCAACTCTGCCCACATATCTACACCAGCAACACCATCACTGGACCTAACCAGATCAGCTACAACATCACCGGCTCATTCACCTGCACATCCACCAATATTATATATGCCATCATATGCCAGCAATGCCCCTCTGCTATGTACATTGGCCAAACTGGACAGTCACTACACCAGAGGATAAATGGACACAAGTCAGATATCAGGAATGGCAATATACAAAAACCTGTAGGAGAACACTTCAACCTCCCTGGCCACACAATAGCAGATGTAAAGGTTGCCATCTTACAGCAAAAAAACTTCAGGACCAGACTCCAAAGAGAAACTGCTGAGCTCCAGTTCATTTGCAAATTTGACACCATCAGATCAGGATTAAACAAAGACTGTGAATGGCTATCCAACTACAGAAACAGTTTCTCCTCCCTTGGTGTTCACACCTCAACTGCTAGCAGAGCACCTTACCCTCCCTGATTGAACTAACCTCGTTATCTCCACACTGATATATACCTGCCTCTGGAGATTTCCATTACTTGCATCTGAAGAAGTGAGGTTCTTACCCATGAAAGCTTATGCTCCCAGTACTTCTGTTAGTCTCAAAGGTGCCACAGGACCCTCTGTTGCTTTTTACAGATTCAGACTAACACAGCTACCCCTCTGATACAGGATTCAAAAAAGAACTAGATAAGTTCATGGAAGATAGGTCCATCAATGGCTATTAACCAGGATGGGCAGGGATGGTGTCCCTAGCCTCTGTTTGCCAGAAGCTGGGAATGGGAAATGGGATGGTTCACTTGATTCCCTGTTCTGTTCATTCCCTCTGGGACACCTGGTATTGGCCACTGTCAGAAGACAAGGATACTGGGGTAGGTGGACCTTTGGTCTGACCGAGTATGGCCGTTATGTTCTTATATTCTTGCTGGTCAGCCCTGAAATGGGCTAGGTCTTCACTTTTTAACTCCACTCTCCATGTCTGCCATTTGCTGCAGGTGTAGTGGGGCAGGGCCAATTCGGGCCATGGGCTCTCATTAACCCTTGCATTGCCTGTGTGGGGTCTAGCTGCCCCATCACATCCCCATTTTACAAATGGGGGAAACTGTGGCATAGAGAGGTGAAATGAACAGGACTGTGGCAGAGATGGAAACAGAACCCAGGAACTCTGGCTCTCCAATCTATCCTCTTGGTATCTAGATAACACTGCCTCCCTTTTGTCCACACAGAAGTCTATGGTTATCTGTAAGAGTAGATGATTCTTAAGTCCACTGACTGCTCAGAACAAAACAGGCTGGCTGAAATGAATGCCCTGCTAAAGAAATAGATCATCATTCTATGGCAGAGAAGCTGTCTGACTGTGGTTCAGAGATGTGGCTTCTCAAACTGCAGAAGCTTTTCCGAGGCGTCTATGAATTTCCCAGCCCTCTGTAGTCTGCCAGAGTGGCCTGCAAACTTCATGAGAGATGGCAATTCAAGCACTTCTAATCAAGCTGAAAAATACCATGAAAGCAACCTCTCTTGAACTCCCAAAATATCAATTGCCAGCCCCATTAGGAAGAATAGTGAAAATGAACAGCAATGGATCCAAGATGCCACAGCTTTTCTGCTTCGTTGACATTATCACAGATGGGGCAGGCAGATCTCTCTTTGTAAGACTGGCAATAGAGAAGGATGGGCCCAGATCAAACACCCAGTATCTAAGATCCTCCTGCCCCCATCTCAGTATAGCAAAAGTCCCATTCTAAATCCAGCACCAAACTTGGCAGTAGATTGCTAACTCCATAGTGGCTGAATCTAACCCTCCCCCAGTTCAACTCAGGACTCTAGTATCTAGGGGTTGGGGCGGGGGGAGGGGATTCCTTTTTTAAAATGCCACTTCAAGCTAAGACCTTGCACAATGAAATTTAGCCTGCAGTGAATTGGTACAGTTGACTTAGGAACTCCTGAAAACTGACAGTGTTTCTACCATCAGTGCCTGTCAACATTAACCACAGCTGCATGGACAGTATAGCTCTAATTGATTTCAACACACAGACAGGGCTAGATAATGAAGCGATCCACATATTTATCTGCTCACAGGGATGTTTTATCTGCGTGTCACTCCCTGGGTATCAGAATTCTCAAGAAACATTGCATTCGCTTTATGTTTATTTACATACAGATGTCGGATTTCCCTAATGCTTACGTCTCTTAATTGGCCCCACTGTTCATATCAGGTTCCCTGCTTTTATTTCTCTGCATCTGTTGCTCTCAAGGTGGCAGCAGCAACCTCTCTGCATCCTTGTCTCTGTCAAAATACCCTCCCCTCCCCATGAAGGAAAATTCCTCTCTTTGGAATTAGACAGTCTTTGAATTACATGATACACCCGTAAGGTGACCAGATGTCCCGATTTTATAGGGACAGTCCCGATATTTGGGGCTTTGTCTTATATAGGTGCCTATTACCCCCCACCCCCTGTCCCGATTTTTCACACTTGCTATCTGGTCACCCTATACACCCGTGCATTCTGTTTGGAAGAGCAGCAAAGACCTAATATTTTATCTGAAATTAACAAAAGGGAAACCCCCCCCCACTGAGAGCAACTCATTACATAAGGATGATTTAAAGAAATTAAACAGCACAAATAGGGACTACGCAAGTCTCTCCTCACGGCACTCCCAATCATGCCAATGAGTGGCATACAAGGAGGTCAGTGCAGATCAGACCCCGAGGGAGAGCTGGGTGGAGAGAATGAATCTTTAAGAGAAAGATGGATGCTACTTAGTATGACCCTGAAAAGGATTATGGGCTTGTGGAGGTGCATCTTGGACCAGTGCCTATGAAATGGTATTGGAAAGGAAGAGGGCGGTCATGTGATTTCATAACATTATCAAACACAATGGTGCTGGAAAGACAGAGTCCCCGGTGGAATTTTGTTGGTTCACAAGAAGATTTGGGCCTCAAACAGGAATTCTGCATCTTCTGATCATAAAGGAAAAACACATCCTGACCCAGTCTCTACAAATCCCACCCAGTAGCATGACACCCTGAATCCAACCCCTTGAGGGAAGTTCTGAGCCAAAATGTGGTTCAAGATCCCACCTCTATTTGTAGCAACCTCCAACAGTTTAGCAGCTCTGGAGCTGACCCATTGTTCTAAGGATCAGGAATGGAGGTTGTGGGCTGGACAGTCTCCAAAGCGTGCTTAGCATGTCATCCCCTTCTTCAACTGAACCACCTCACAACAAACCCAGCTCCCACAACCCTACACAAACATAACCCCTGCTCCAAGCACTCTGCAATAAACCCTTATGAGCACACAAGTCTCCCAGATTTTTTCCAATTTCAAGCTTTTAAAGGATTGTTATTGTGAACAACACTGTCAAGAAATGTATTTAAATTACAAAAGATACCTTGATTTTTTTTAGATTGGCAAAAAAGAATTGCCTTCTTTACTCTGAAGACAGGAAAACAAATATACAAATCTATGTAGCATTTCATATTTTCTTTCCACCGTTATTGGACCAGATCCTCAGCAGATGTAAATCAGCGTAGCTCCATTGAACTCAATGTGACTGGAAACCAAATGGTATTGAAGTCAAATGCCAATTGACACCAACTGAGAATGTGGCCCATAGTATGCATGGATCTCCATCTGCGTGTGTGTATGCACCCACATCTGTCCTTTGAGAATCAAACTTGAAAGCAACGATCATCCACCGTTTATTCTGCTTAATTATTTAAGCTTCAGATTCTGGGACAGGAATAATAAAGAAGAGATTTACCATCCACCACTATAGCTGGAAGGGTTGCATGTTATTCCCCCTTCCCTTACTTTTCATCTCTCTCTTTTTTTGTTTGCCAAATTGAATCCATTTATTAAAGCTGCTGCAAAACGGATTTGTTCTGGTCTATGCATGGTGACAAAGAGAAATGGGCGATTCTGTTTTCGCGTGTCCCCCCCGCCCCAACTCCTGCTCATTAAGAAGGATAATGCCCCAGCAATAAGGGAGCTGTTTGCCAGAGCAGTGAAGGCCCATTAGAGTGAGGGCATGTGACTTCAGCAGGATGCTCTGAATGAGGCACAAGATGGATTTAGCCACAAAATTTCCCACTGCTAGGGGGAAAGCCACATAGCAGAAGCCTGGTGGAATTCACACAAGGGCGCAGAAAGTAGCAATGGGTGAACCATTGGAGGTTAGTTTGAAATAGATTCTTCTCTAGATCTTTTGGGGTGGACACATGGTGACATTTCCAATATCCCTGCTTCAGTGGGTTCAGAGCTTCCAGGAGAATAACCTTCTTTATTGTACTGCAAAAGGTTGAGTAGATGGCCTCTGAACTGTTGGTGTTTTGAGCAGTGAAGGCCTGTATCAGAACTCCCTCTTAGATCTGGGAAAGTTTGGATGGAGGAATCTGAACTTGATGGGTTGGTCTGGTCTCTCCTCAAAAGGTTCAGGCTGATTGAGCACTTGGAAGTTTGAATGCTCAGTGACTCACATACGGGTGCAGTGATAGTTTAAAGAAAAGAAAACAAGCATCTCTTAGCATTCCTAGAATTAAGGTGCAAGGTGCCAAGCCCAGCACTGGAAGTGAACTAGCCGGTTCAGCGTGGGGTGAAAAATTCAACACTCCTTGGGGCCAAAGGTTCAGCTGTCATCTAGCAAAAGGGACCGGGTGTGCCAGCACTACACAGGACAAAATTCAAGGACTCCCTATGGGTGAGACTTTGGAGCTTTCGATGAGAAAGAACTAGCCCTCAGAGGCATCCCCACTGTAGCAAAACTCTCTTAGGTTTGCCGGCGGAGACAACTCCCCAGGTGGCACCTAGGACCTCCAGGAAAGCCTCTTCTGGTGGTTTATCAGCGGTGGGGCAGGGAGATTATGGGATAAAGTTGTTTTCCCTAACCCCTTTGTCAATGCTTGCGTGACTGGTTCTGGGTTCAAGGGAAATGAGGGATTTCAAAGCAATTCCTGAACTTCCATCAGGCCTTGTTTCAGTTGAGCAGGTCCATCAGCTCACGGGGGAGGGAGAAATAAGACGCTGGTCTGAAATAAAAATGTCAAAAAGCCCAGGTCTGACAGGTTTTAATCCCCAGCGCTTTGACAGGGCTGCCACCTGCCATGTTCTGCCAGCGTAGCGCAGAGACACAGCCTTAGTAACGGGCGCCCTTGTCACACACCATCACGGTAATTTGACACAAGCGCCCTGAAGTGCTGGGGTGTTGGATCTCCTGTGACGTGCTGGAAGGAGCCGTGGGAGTGGGAACGTACGTGTTGGAATTTCACAGGATGGTTTTCAACTCTTTGAGCTCACTCAGTGGGGCGAAGGGCATTGTGTATGGAATTCCGGAAAGATGCAAGGAAATGTCTTCCTTCCCCGCCCCTCAATATTTTTCTATGGACTTGTCTATACCAGAAGGGTTTTACTGATAGACCAGTTAAACTAGCAACGCTCTTCTAGCGTGCATGCAGTTATACTGGTGTAACTGTATTTATACAGGTCTAGCGGACTCTGGTTTGGGGAACTGGCATAAGCTATGCCCGTATGACTGTGTCTACTCTAGAGCTCATTCGGCTGTAGCCATGTTAGTAAAATCACTCCCCTAACCACCACAGCTTTACCTGTATAGCTTTTAAGTGTAGACCAGACAATGCATGGCTCACCCTGTGCTATAAAGATGAGAGACGCTCACCTTGAGCTCCAGCCTTGGGCCTTTCATTTTAAAAGGCTTGGTCCCCAAGGCTTTACCCCAGACCTCATCACCCTTTAAACATCCTTGTTGTATCCTCACTTGGGTGCAGCAGGAGAAGCAGATTCCCCAAAGTTCAGGGCATGGGGAGGAGCCAGATGTGATGACTGATGGCCAGATGAGGCGGTCCTTAGGCACTTCCTACTCAGCCCTCACTTGGACTCAGACTGTAAGGCCAGAAGGGACCATCATGATCATCGAGTCTGACCTCCGGCACATTGCGGGCCACAGAACCTCACCCACCCACTCTGGTAATAGACCTCTCAGCTCTGGCTGAGGTACTGACGTCCTCAAATCATGGTTTAAAGACTTGAAGTTACTCTAGTTTAAATCTGAAAGTGACCCGAACCCCATGCTGCAGAGGAAGGTGACATTCATCCCTGTGCAGCGGGGTCAGCCCAACTCGACATGACAGGAGAGTCCCACGATACAGCAACTTGGATGGAGTCACTCCAGTTTCACACCTGAATAACAGACATCAGAATCCAGTCCGTTAATCCTGGCACTAGGACAAAGGTCTGTCATAGCCATTTCAATACTATTGCTTCATCGCATGCCAAACCCCTCCCTCATTCAAGTGGGTAACTCCCCCCCTTTTTAATTCAGTTTCTATTTCTAGCACATCATGCATGCGTGCATTAAGTCTGATGCCCTCCAACTAGCAGCTCCATTGCCAGATGGACTGGCAGATGAGTTCCCAGCTCCAGAGGGGGCCAGCCAGCATGTCTTTCTGAACAGACACCGCAGTGGAAGCTTGCAATCCACACAGCAGTGTGGTATTTCCTCCCAGGAGCATGCCCAGGGAGAGTTCCAGCTTTCATAGGAGGAGACAGCTGCCTTCCATCTACAAATTCCTGGAGTATTGCTATTCGGCACTGATGAGGCCACACCTGGAGTACTGGGTCTAGGTTTAGTCCCCTCACTACAGAAAGAATGTGGACAAACTGGAGCGAGTCCAGTGAAGGGTAACAAAAATGACTAGGGGGCTGGGGTACATGACTTACGAGAAGAGGCTTAGGGAACTGGGGTTATTTAGGCCGCAGAAGAGAAGGGGGCAGGATTTGATAGCAGCCTTCAACTACCTGAAGGGGTGTTCCAAAGAGGACAGAACAGCTGAGCTCCATCATCTGCCACCACTGAGAACAAGGAGCAAAGATCTCAAGTTGCAGTGGGGGAGGTCTAGGTTGGATATTAGGAAACACTATTTCACTAGGAGGGTGGTGAAGCACTAGACTGGGTTACCTAGGGAGGTGGTGCAATCTCCATCCTTAGAGGTTTTTAAGGCCTGGCTTGTCAAAGCCTTGACTGGGATGATTTAGTTGGGGATTGGTCCTGCTTTGAGCAGAGGGTTAGACTAGATGATCTCCTGAGGTCTCTTCCAACCCTGATATTTTATGATTCTAAATGCAGTTGACCTTATATCATCAACAACCTGAAGTAGGGCAGGCACAGAATAATGGGCCTTCGTATAGCTCCATTAACACCATCTCTTATTACAAGTCAGTGGAGTTACCGGGCACGAATTTGTCCCCAACATATTTCAATAAGCAGACATGGACCCACCTCCAAAACCTTAGACCTAAATACTATCAAGTTTTGGGGGAATTTGCATCTGCATCCAAATGTTGGGCCTCAATCCTACTTGTACCCCACACCCACAACCCCGCCTCAGGCTCTCTACCTCACCTTTTCTGTAAGATCTCAGCATCAGCATTTCTTGCACATCCATCAATTCAGCCCTACAACAGCCTGGTAGCTACATATTGTTATCCCCATCTTACAGCGAGACAATCAGACACAGAGAGGTTAAATGATTTGAAAGGTCTGGCAGCACTTCAGTGGCACGGCCATAAACGGCACCCACGCACCCAACTCCCAGATTGCAATCCTTTTCTGATTAATATATGTTACATAAAAGGTTAACATTTCTTCCTCTGACCTTCTGGGAAATTCATAGGCCCGTGGTAGGCAGAGGCAGAAAGACTTATTAGACCCACGAGTCCATGTCACACTGAGGGCAGGATATCAACCCTATATTGTGATACTGTAATGTTGTGTTGAAATGGGATGATGCAGTGTCATTATGCCTCAGCGCAACTACACAACATTGCAGCCTAAAGTGAAGAGAGAATTCTTGCAACATTGGCAGAAGCTTGTCCCATAGACACTGGCAATAGCAGCAACTAGAATAAGCTGGGGGGAAAAAACGCAGGGGAAGAAAACTGCAAAAATTGTCAGTCCCTCGACCCCTAGTGAGACTCATTTAGAGCTAGGCAAATTAGATGTTGGACTGATGCAGCAGCTGTTGAATTCACACAGCCGCTATCTTTGAATTTCACATTTAGCTGGATCATCCCATTGTTGTCTAGACCCAAATGGTAAGCCAAATGTCTGCAGCCGTTTCTCTTGCCCCTCACTGTTATAAGGCTCACTCTGCCCTCCCCAGTCGCCGAGCTGGCCCATTTCAGGCTATCCAGAGTGCATCACACGGAGCTGAATGTGATCAAACATCCAACAAACTCTGAGGAGCAGTGAGAACCACGCATCAAAGCCCAGGAACATGCATAGTATATGAAACAATTTAATACCAGAGATGGGAGAGCTGGAAACAGCACTGCCCCCTGCAGTCTACCTCAGGTGGCATGCTTGTTAGAATACATGAGGCTTTGATGCCTGGTTCTCAGCATGCCACTGGGCTTGTTAGAGATCTCCATGATTTGGAGCAGCACGAGCCATAATACACCTGCCTTGTCCTCAGCACCCACAGAGAATGTGTTTGGGCCTCAGCTGGTGTAAAAGTGGCATGCTAATTTTACACTAGGAGAGTAACTGGCCCAGTAACTATACAGCTGTACAGACATCAAGGTATTATCCCCATAGCATGGCATACTGGGTTAAGTAAGGAGGGTGACACGATAAAATCAAAACTGATTCACTACCATTTTTGTGAACAGAAGCACAGAATTCAGTTTGCTCCAACTCACTCTCTACCTTACAAGGGAAAGGTGGGAGGTGGGGAAGGATAATTTTGTTTAAGGTAATATCGGATACCACAGCTATGAAGGCCAAAGAAATGCCCAGACATCCAATTTGAAAGATGTAGAAAAAAAATGGAGTTGCCATGGATTTTTCTGAGCTAATGAACAAGCATCGCGAGACCCCAACTGACATCAGGGCCATTTAGTATAGTGCTAGGTGCTGTACTTACTGTTAAATTGTGAGGGGTTAATGCCCACCATCAGGCCAATCTTTGATCCCAAAAGACAATCATAGACCTTGTTAAAGTTAATGGGGTTGCCAAAAATTCATTCAGACTCAAATGGAAGGAACAATTATGTCCATTTGTAGCAGAGACAGCTACAAACAAGGGACCATCCAAGGAGCATGGCAGGTCAGAGCTAAGCTGTGCAGTCCCCCAACTGCAAACTCAAGGGCTAGATTAATGGTTTTGCAACCTGTGTGTGTCAGAGGCAGAGAGCCAAGGGAAGCAGTTGGGAATGTGACCCAGAGAGGAACCAGAGACGGGGCTTCTTGGGCACAGAGCCTGCTGGAGTGGCAGACACAGGGATTTCCAAGCACAAAAACCACCAGCTGTTCGTACTGTGTTCAAGGGAACAGGACTATGTAATCTTGTTTATTTACAATATATGTACATCAAGAATTCACCTAACTTGTATCACCAATTTCTCCTCTTAAGGGAAACAGTCCAGCAAGACCCAGAATATTACCAAGATGCTTGGGCTATGGGAACCCCACCACCCACAGTAAGAGAGTCACTGCACCCAAGATCTGACAATGTAAACCAGGGGTAAGGGGCACGCGACCTGATTTTCATTGGCACTCTCACTGCCCAGGTCCTGGCCACCGGTCTGGGGGGCTCTGCATTTTAATTTAATTTTAAATGAAGCTTCTTAAACATTTTAAAAACCTTATTTATTTTACATACAACAATAGTTTAGTTTTATATTATATAGTTTAGTCTATATATTTATTCTATAGACTTATAGAAAGAGACCTTCTAAAAATGTTAAAATGTATTACTGGCACGTGAAACCTTAAAGTAGAGTGAATAAATGAAGACTCGGCACACCTAGGTTTACCATATTTAAGGTTTTAAAAAAGGACACGCCACGGGGCCCTGGCCCCACCCCTTCTCCAGCCCTGCCCCAACTCCACCCCTTCCCCAAAATCCCCGCCCCAACTCCGCCCCCTCCCCTGAGCGCCCCGCATTCCCCCTCCTCCCTCCCAGCCACGAAAAACAGCTGCCCGAGCGCTACTGGCTTCATGGTTTGCCGGGCAGCCCCCAGACCTCCAGACCCGCTGTGCCCCCAGCCGGGCGCTTCCCCAGCGCAGCCGGAGCCCAGAGGGGAAGCGCCTGGCCAGGGACGCAGGGTCTGGAGGTCTGGGGGCTGCCTGGTAAACCGTGAAGCCGGTAGCGCTTGGGCAGCTCGGCTCTTCAGATGCACAGAGCTGAGGTGTCTAGGGGGAGCACCAGCATCTGCTGCCACAGCGGGGAATCCGCCTGCAGCTCGCAGCCTGCCGGAGCCACTCAGGTAAGCAGGGGACTGGGGCAGGGATGCCGGCATTCTCCTGGACATGTTCAGCTTTTTGGCAATTCCCCCTGGATGGGGATTTGAGGACCAAAAAGCCGGACATATCTGGGAAAATCCGGACGTATGGTAACCCTAGGCACACCACTTCTGAAAGGTTGCTGACCCCTGATCTAAACAAAGGAATTATCATTGTCCCTCTTTCACAGATGGGGATGTGTTACACAGATCAATGTGATGACTCACCCAAGACCACACAGGTAGCTTACGACTGAGCCAGGAAGTAAATCCAGATCTTCTTAGTCCAGCACCTTAACAACAAGGCCACCCTTCCTCTCACAAGTGCCACAGAAATTAAAATAAATATCAACGGAAAAGTTGGAAAATTATTCACCATGGAGACTTGAGAGATAGCAATTAATAAAGGACTACTACTAATACTTGGCATTTATATAGCATTTGAAATTGCAAATCACTCAAAGCATGTATTACTAGTTATATCATTTGCATCTATTATAGTAATGTATATAATTATTTATACAGATACATAATTTTCAGGGAAATGTAAGGCTGTATCAGACCATGAGATTCCTTTCTGTAGCCAGCCTGAAAGTTGGTTGTGACACAGGCATAACCTATTTATTTACTGATTGCCAATTACTTACCCTCCTTTTGAAAGAGAAACCAAAAGCTTTCCTCTTCTCTGTTCCCTCCTTCCCCCCCCCTCACCCCCAACACGTACACTGCAGCCCCATCTGCCGTACCAAAGGGAGGAGTGCTCAGACTGAAAACTCTAGCAAGGCATTCTCATTAGCGGAAGTGCTCATTTAAAACAACTGCATTGTTGTCTGAGGGTTTTGGTTTTTTTATTAACCTCCTGGGAGACTCATCATTGACTGTGCAAGAGAATCTAACACAGCCCACAGAAATGTGAAGAACTTCATTAGAAACATAGGAACTGGCAGACCAGTAATCAGTCTAATCCAGTATCCTGTCTCCAACAGTACCAACTGCCGAGAAAGATGCAAGAAGCCCAGCAGAAGGCAGTTTTTGGATAACAAGCCCCAAGGACAGTTTCTTCCTGACCCCTATTAGTTAGAGGTTGACTTATGCCCTGGAGCATGCACATATGGTCTAGTTTTTATGAGTGCTGCTGATTGCATATCCCCACTGACATACATACAATTCTTGCACAGACTTGAGCTCCAAGCGCCTGACTTTCAGAGGTGCTGAGCCCCTAACCTCCCACTGGCTTCTGCAGGAGTTGTAGGCTATCAGTGTCTCTGAAAATTAAGCCCTAAGTGAATTTGCTAGCTAGTAAAGAATCTCTCTTTAGCACATTCTTTATTTAAGCAAGTATTCATGTAAAGGGATTTTGCTGCACAGAGAGAAAGAGAGCAAACTTACAAACAAGCATAGGAAGGAGAGGATGCCAGCTTGTTAAAACGGTTACATGCCTCCCAGTGGTCTGGGGGGATATAAGAGGACTCAGTTATACTGAAATTACAGGGGGATTCTTTACTGAGGCTGCTAGACACTGACAGATCCTGCAGTTCTGACTTTCTAGCTCCCAGCCTGTGCTCCCTAGATTTACCATGCAGGGTGTCCCTAAATCCTGGCCTGGACTACGCCGTCATGGAAGGAACTGTTAACTAGACTCCAAAACCATAATGTCTGTAGCACAACAGTCCATTCAGTGACTGGACAGATAAAGGACATCCTTTTGCTTCCCTCAGCTGATTGAGGAGCAGCAGTGACATGTTACAAAGGAATGATATCATCTAATCGCACTATGAAAAATAAGGACTGCAAAACTGGCCCTTGCATGCAAAGGTAGGAATTAAAATGGAACATGCGTGGAGTAGAAGAGCCACTGAAATTAAATAAAGCAAAGTTAGAGATAAGCTTCAGCCACAAGCCTGGATCCCAGTACACATGAACTGTGAGAAAAGATTAGATCCTGATCCAGGCCTGAACTTCACAGCCAGTCGCTATCGTGCTTCTACAAAGGACTGATCCGAAACACCAGATCCCAACTCGGAAAAAGTTCCACGGTCAGATACAAATGTTGGGAGCAGACCCACCTCTAGTTGTTGTGCAGTAAATTAATCCTCTCAGCAGTTCCATCCCTTCCGCAGCGATTAATTTATTAGGAGGCAAGGAAGGAGTGCCATTGTTTTAATGAAACGTTTTGGCTGGGTACACAGAAAATGTACTCGTCTAATAGATCTATTATTCCTCCCATGCAGCAGGCCAAGTTTTCTAGGGTATCTCATCCTCTGCTGCATTTGGAAATGTAGTTTTTTATTCCTCCTTCAACAGTCTTTTATTCCTACTTTAAAGCACAGCCTGCCAACCAAAGGAACATAAAGGAAGAATCCAATATATATAAACTGCAAACATCGCCTGTGTGGTA
The DNA here is from genome assembly GCF_027887155.1 of Malaclemys terrapin pileata. Lineage (NCBI taxonomy): Eukaryota > Metazoa > Chordata > Testudines > Emydidae > Malaclemys > Malaclemys terrapin. The sequence goes on along the minus strand of NC_071508.1, from coordinate 19,788,374 downwards.
GTGATAGCTATGTGATAGACTGTAGAGCCACGTGATGGACAAAGGTTCATGGCAAATCTATCCATCTTCCCTGCGTTCTGCCCATCACACCATCTCTTCCCCATTCTGATATTCGACTCCCCTGAGCAGCTACAAACAACTCATGTTTAGTACCAGTCGCCAGGAGAGGTTCAGAAGCAAGTCTAAGCTGATGCCCCTTTAGTATGTAAATTACAATAAATGGGTGCAAGTTAAAAGGAGACTAAATTATCATTATTCACATCATTAGGGGGCCTGCAGGTGTAATTATGCCAGCTTAGACTCATTAATTAATGTGATCCACAGTCTCTAAGGGGTTAACAGACATTAATAAACTTAAAGAGGACTTTACCATAACTGGCAATTCGTTAAGTGATCTTCTCCCCACTCTCCTGTTCCAGGGATAAAACGCAAGATTGGGAGTCAGGACTCCTGGGTTCTGTTCCAACTTCGGCCACTGACTTGCTGTGCGACCACTGGCGGGACACTGACCTGCTCTGTGCCTTGATTTCCCAACCTGTAAGATGGGGCTACCAATACTGACCCACTGCATGGAGTAGCTCTTATTGTTATGCAAGGGTGTGGGAAGTGGCAGGGGAAGTCCAGGAGATGCCCTGCACATTGAAAACAGCAGCGCTGGGGCAATAATGAACAGAACCGAAAGCTGCATGCTGCAGCTGGGTCTGCTTCCTGGGGCATTAGGAGGATAGGAAATAATTCAACAGCTCGCCTTGCTTTCATTAGAACCCCATACCCACCTCCCAGAAATGTCATGATGCTTAGTCAATGAATGTTTGTAAAGTGCTTTGAGACCCTCAGATGGCAGGCACTATATACTGCAAGCAGAGTCTCAGACTTTGTAGAAAGGACAAGGTGCAGGAGTTCAAAGAGACATTTCTGACCGGAGAGAGTTTTCCCTCAGCTGTTAGCCCGAGAGAAACCTCCACTACAAATCAATAGGTTTTTAACGTCTCCCCACACCCCACGAAAACCCCCAGATTAATCCTGTCAGAAAGAAGGGAAAAAACGCTGCCTAACAGAGTCAGACTGAAAAGTTACAAACTAGTGGTAGGTGACAAGTAATTATCCAACAGGAAAACGTACAGGAAACTCACTTGGGTGAGCAGTAACTGATGAATAGCCACAGAATTTATTTTCTTTATTTATGGCCTGGAGTTACAGCAAGTGGCTCTGAAATACCCCCATATACAATGCTGCTGGTGACAAGCACAGGGAATGAGGAGTCCTGGAAGAAATCAACCTGAATTATGACACTGTTATTCAGCCTCCCCTTCTCGGCTCTTTATAAAAATGACACGGTGCTTAGGGGGGTACTTAAATATCCACCAGCTTCATCCCACGCACAAGGAACCTTGCACCCTCCTGCCTGCCTCGCATCAGCTGCAGAACTGGCCCCTGGGCCGGCTGCCCCCTCTCCAGTCCCACTAACAGCCAGCTTGTAAACCCCCACATGCTGCCCAGTCCCTGCTTTTATGACACTTACTCACCCACCACCAGCCTCATTAAATGCAGCCCAGCCTCAGATTGTCAACATGGCCATGGCTGCCTCTGGGAAGTGTTAGCAACTCTGGTACAGGCTGTTGCTTGAAAGCACAGAGGCTGGGCTGTAAATCAGCACCACGGACAGCGCTGGAAGGCTGCTGTGTCCCCTCTCAAGGCTGAGCTGTTTAGATGCACTTAAGGCCAGATTCTGCTATTGAAGTCTGTGGTTGTTGCACCTTTCAAGCAGAGCAAAATTCTTCATCCCTAGTGCCCGATGCAGCAGTAATGGGGAAAGTGGTGTAAAGAAATCAGAGATGGGGTAAGTTAGGCCTTTTTCTGGCCCCTCAGTGTACAACTGACAGCAGTTTAGATCCCCAATTTACAAGCCAGATCTGGGTTCAAATCCTGCGTGCTCCCGGGAATTTGAAGCTGCCGTGGCAGAGTTGTGTGGGGAGCCAAGGACAGGTCGTGGGGGTGGGGGGAGGGGGCACTACTGCAGGACACGATTGAGGGAAACTTGCACAGCTTGTGTCTGGCCTTAGTCAGCATCACTAGATCTTCCCTCTCCTGAAGCCTTGAATCCCCTTCCTACCTAAAAATGCAAGAGACGCCCTGTTATTGAGATAAAAGCAAAGTATGAAAGGTTCCCAGTCCGCTAGTCGGAGGTGGTTAGGAGGCAGCTGTTGTCAGAGCGCCCTCCCTGGGATCAAACTACTGCTTTGACGGAGAATCATGGGCCACAAACAGACAGCTGCACAGGGCCTCTGCGAACAGCACTTAACTGCTTGCCTTCTTTAAAACCATGAATCACTGGGTTTGCAACCGCATCGCCACAGAACTTGGGGTGGGCAGCTCTGTGCAGGGCAAAGGGACAGTGGGGCTGAGCTGCAGGCACTGGTCCTGTAATAGCTGAGGGTCGGGGAGCAGCTGAGTGAGAATCCAAACCACCCCCAAATAGTTTAGATCTATCTTCTCAGATTGCAACCTTAACTATAGAGCAGCTGTCAGCACTCTGCAGTCAGTGATGTGTTACCCTCCCCAGCGTCTTTGATGCCAGGCTCAGAAGGCAGGAAAGCCTCTGGCAGACCCTGCCATGCCAGATGCAGAGAGGAGGGAGGAAAAGCAATCACAGGACTCATCAAGGGGCATGTGTGGCAGGGAAGCCTCAGAGGAAGGAGAGAAAGCTACTCAGGGCAAAACGCCAGTGGGCAGATTTATCAGCAGGGGCAGTCAAAACAGAGTCCAATGGCTCATATCAAGTCCCACATCCCTGACCTCAGGGCAGGCTTGAATTTAATAACAGAAGATGGAAAAAAATCAAAAGCAACAAAGACCTTTTCCCATGCCAAGAAGACAACCATCCTTGGTAGGCAGCCCTTCCTGGCTACTTGGAAGATCTCATTCCCTAACCCTTGAGTCTCTCCTGTCTGCCGCCTCTCCCCAAGGGGCAGGAACATAAGAACAGCCATACCGGGCCATACCAATGCTCTATCTAGCCCAGTATCCTGTCTTCCGACAGTGGCCACTGCCAAAATGCTTCTGGCAGTTAGAGGTGTGGGGACACCAGGAGCATGGGGTTGCATCCCTGACCATCTTGGCTAATAGCCATTGATGGATCTGCCCTTCATGAACTTAGCTAATTCTTTTTTGAACCCATTTATATTTTTGGCCTTCACAACATCCCATGGAAATAAGTTCCACAGGTTGACTGTGTGTTGTGTTTGCTTTAAACCTGCTGCCCATTAGTTTTACTGGGTGACCCCTAATTCTTCTGTTACGTGAAGGGTAAACACTTCCGCTCCATACCATTCATGATTTTATAGACTTCCATCATATCCTCTCTTAGTCACCTCTTTTCTACGAGGAGCAGTCCCAGTTTTTTAATCTCTTCAGATAAGGAAAATGCCATTTTCTTGAAATCAAAACTCGGTAGGATTTTGACATTTCATGAAAAACATTTTTTAAAAGCATTTTGATAAGGTCAGAACATTCCAATTTTTCATTTCAAAACTGTTTAAAAATCTAAATGGTATTGCAATATACAAATGTAAAAGGTGGAACCGGAATGAGACATTTCAATTGATCTAAAACTTTTTTTTTTAATTTCATTGAGCGGGCCAGCCTTTAGCAAGTTTTGGTTTTGCTCCAAAATGGAACAAAAACGACTCTTGAAATGTCAGAATTGCCCCGGCAGTGGGAATTCTGAGTTTCAACCAGCCCTACTCTCATGGCCTGAGAACTACAACTCCCAGTTCTAAAGGGTCCCAAGAGCTGTAGCAAGCATGCTGACATACGTGCACATACCCAGAGCCCCAGTGTCCTGTTACAGGGCAAGGGACAGAAGAGAATTCAGAGGAAGGGCTTTAGGGATCCCTTTTTCCTGGGTGAGGGAAATATGTGGAGGGAGAGTCTCAGAGGATCTGCTAGGAGAAGGGGATGAGAGGAAGCCCGGCACTGAGCAGGGGCATTATTACAAGTAGAAAGAGTCCCCACCCTCAGACATTGGGGTGGGGACAGGGGGAGGTGTGGAGAACAAAGAACCTAGATCTAATACCCCCCATAACCAATTCCACCCACAATTCCTCCCCCCAAAGTCTAGTCATAAGGAGGCTGAAGTGTAGGGTGGGAGTGAGGGGATGACAGATTGGCTGGGGGCACAGTGGGCTCACCAGACAGATGAGGTTGCTGGGCTCTCCCCTCCTCCCAGAGCATGCCAGCTGTGCAGAAGGGCTGAAAGAAAGCCAGGGAGACATCCCTGATAGGGCCTGCTGCCACGCAGCACCCTGGAGAGCCAGAGGCCTCTGTGTGTTTACAGATTTCTGTCCATCTACCGCTCTCTACAGAATGGCCCTGAGTGCGGATTAGCCAGGACTGGCCTTTGCTGTGGTGCAGAGAACAGAGCAGGCAGCCACATTCTTTCCTGACAGAGTCACTCAGTTTCTGACATCTATTCTCTCTCTCTCTCTCCCCTGCCCCCGGAGCAGGCAAGGAGCAGAGCCAGGCAAACCCAGCACAGCAGGGAAGGGGCAGGGCACAGGCTTCCTACAGAAGAGAACCCAGTTGCAAAGAGGACCGAATAAATTAACAGGAAATGAGGGATTCCCTTCCCTTTAATGACAGGCCTGCAAGACCTGGCCATTTCCTACCTTTTGCCTTTGCTTCACGTTGTGCGCTAAGGCTGGAAGAGCAGGACAACCTCAGCAGGTGGCATAAACCTCAAATGGCTACTGCAGATGATCAGCATGGCAGGATGGGCCCGTGTGCCCTATCCAAGGAGATCCATCTGTGTGTCAACAGCAGCCATTAAAAGTCAGTGACAGACAGAAGTGCCAATTGATAATCATCTGACCTTCTACAGAACCTTCCCTCTGAGGCTTCCAAAGCACTTTAGAGATGAAGAATTCAGCCTCGCAGAGGCAAATGTCCCCATTTATCAGTGGGGAAGCTAACCCAAGGTACAGCCCAAGGTTACATGGTACCTCTGAGGCAAAGCTGGGAATAGAAACTCTTGGTGCTTCTCTTTCATCCACTCAACCAGCCTTTCCCCTTGTCAAGCATTGAGATGGGGTTATTCAGACATCCCGCTGAATCATTTTGTGCAACAAGTCTGCTACCTACAGCCCAGATTTCAAAGGATTTGCTTCCAGTTGGCTCTAAAGAGCGGGGACTAGTGCAGGAAGATGCAGATGAAGGATACAAGTCTAACTAGGTGTGTACCTGGCCTTCATTACCATAGCATCTCCCAATACCCTGGGAGGTAGGATGCTATTACCCTCACTTTACAGAAGTGACTTTCCCGCAGTCACATAGGGAGTCTGTGCCAGAGGAGGGACCTGAAGTCACCTTCCTTGAGGGCCCATCCAGCGCTCTATCCACTAGGCCGTCCTGTCTACAAGGGGGTGCCTAACGTTCTCCTGCTCAACCTGGGCACTGGTTCTGAATTTCTGCTCTTCACATTGTCTCAGCGCGTGGGTTTTGTGCAGCTTCTGCCATTGCAATTATTTTTTTTAAAAAATATACGGCCCGCTCTGAAGGTCACTTACTCTGACTGGTTTAGTGTTCTGCTTGAGAGCGTGTTTCGGAGAATGTATGCAGCCACATCTGCACTACAAAGCTACCTTGCATAAGCACAGCTGGCAACAATGTTATTTGTTACTTATTCACTCAGGACCCAGAAGTTTGCTTGGTGCCATCCAGACTCCCCACCCCCAACGCAATCAATTCAGTATTCCCTGCACTTTGTGCTGTCAATCACACCAGTGCAAATTGGGCATAAATAGTAGGTCATACTAGACTAACCCGATTTCCTCCTTTAACAAAACTGATTTTTTTAAATAAAGGAAATGCAGTAGATCTAATATATGTGGACTTCCTTAAAGCATACGACAGTACCCTATGGGAAATTATGAATTAAATTAGGGAAGATGGGGATCAGTACAAAAAATAAGGTAGATAAGAAATTGGTTATACGAACAGAAGTATTAATGCCATTGTACAAGACATGGTATGACCTCGTCTGGAATACGGTGTACAATTTGGGTCACCAGTGTGCAAGAAAGATGAATTCAATCTGAAACAGGTGCAGAGAAGAGCTACTAGGATGATCAGGGGAATGGAGGGCCAAGTTTATGAGAGGAGACTGGAAGAGCTTGGCTTGTTTAATGTAGCAATAAGGCAGCCGATGGGGCTAGGATTACTCACTATAATACCAGGGAGGGGCAGAGCAATTTAAGCTACAGGACAATGCTGCACAAGAACAAATGAACAAACTGAGGCTGAGCATTAGGAGAAGGTTTCTAACCATCAGAGGGGTGAGGTTCTGGGACAAGCTGCCACAGGAGTTGGCGGAGCGGGGGAGAAGGGGAAAACAACAATTCATTTTGAGACAGAGCTGGACAAATGTCTGAGTGCGACTGTATGAAGGGTTGTTTGTGATGGTGGGGGTCAGGATTCGGCAGCACTGAGGGATTCCCCCTCCAATGTATCTTGGATTTATTATTTATCCCCATCCTCTGAAGCACCAGGGATGGCCATGGCTGGAGATGGGGCACTGGACAGGGAGGACCAGGGCTCTGAGCTGGCACAGGGCATTCTCTGTCTCAGGTGCTTGGCTGGCTGGTTCTTGCTCCCATGCTCAGGATCTAAGTGATAACCCTTTAAGGGGTTGGAAAGCAATTCGCCCCCCCCCCCATGTCTGATTAACGGTGATCTCAGGGGTTTTCACCTTCCTCTGCAGAGTGTGGCTGTGGGTCACTTACCGGAACTATTTGGGTGTATCTCACTTAATTTCCCTGCCATTTCAGGGGCCTTGGGCTCTCCTATTCTCTGCCTGTGGCACATAGAGGCTAGGCTCAGTGAGGCTGTAATACCTTGGTCTAATTTCAGTTGTTGGGTTTAGGGTCTGGGTAGTGTGGGTGGTCTGTGACATACAGTAGGTCAGACTAGATGAGAGCATTGGCCTTTCTGTGCTTAAAACTCTATGCTGCTAAGTCAGAATAGTAGCAAACAGAAGGCTTTCTATACGTGTTTAAACACAACTAGTGTGGTGGCAGTGGCAGAGCTGTACACGCACACATACAGGAGTGAAACACCATCACTTCACTGTTTACAGAGGGAAGGGGAAAAGTTCCCTTCAACCTTTCCATGGGGACAGGTGGAGCTAAGAGCTTTTACTTAAAGAAAATGCACCATTGTACAAGTCAGCTTATTTAAATGCAAATGACAAACAACTTTCTTTATTAAAATGCAAATTTCTCTTCAAGCCTGCCACCTCACTGTCTGTGTCACACACTCCACTGGACAGGAGCACAACTCAAAGCCCTGGGATTCCCAGGTGTTGACAACATGAGGGGCATCTTGTTAAAATGCTATGAAAGGAGAACAGAGAAGCGACCATCGTAATCAGAGAAGGATGAGGGCTTAGCCCTGGGTCTTTCCTAGAGGAACTGGGAGGGCGTACGTTCTCCTGGAGGAACAAGACATGCCATTTTTTTGAGAGCAATGCAGTTCAGTGCCCAGTTACCTCCCTCATTACTGTTTGCTGTGAAAGATGTCAGTCTTAAAGAGCTTCACTTCATAAGATTTGGCGAGCCAATGGCCCAGAACTGCTATGTCAAAATGAATAATTGTTTTCACACTTCCTCAGAGCTTTAAGACATTCTACCACGGAGGAGGAAAAACAAACAATGACCAGGATCAATGCTAGGGGAAGCCACTCACGGGTTAGCAGAATCGAGCCTTTAGCCTGCACCATCTTCAGAGGCAGCTCAGGCTTGGGGTGGAAGGAGGCAGAGAGGGGTCCAAGCATCTGAAATCTTACTTATTCTTTCTTTGTTGCCCATGGCAGGTGATAGGATGTTGAAAAGAGCTCAGTCCCTGCCCCAAGGAGAGGACAGTCAAGGAGAGAGAGACAGAGAGGCTAGAGGAAGAGGAACACAGATTTTGGGGTCTTCTGTTTTAAAGCAAACATGTCACTGCACCATTGGCAGCCTGGCAGGAATCGGTTCTGAAGATTCTAGCCCCAAATGCTGGCACCTCCTGAGACTCCCCGCATCTCAACACAGGCACACGCGCGCACACACACACACACACACACACCCCCAATTGAACACTCCCACAAGCAGCTTCCTGATAGTTTCATTACCTTGCCAGCTTTTACCACAGCGCAGGGATACCTGTGCCAGCTGCAGAACAAAGGAGAGCAGAGCCAAGGCAACAGAGCCATTTCAATCCCCTCCTAACTCCCTGTTCCTGGACATGCTAGTGAAGGACTGTCCCTTTTCACATTTGGAATCCGAGGGGAGCACAGATGGCTGAGTTTGTCTGAACTGATGCACCCATTGAAATAACCTCCACTTCCCACTTGTTATGCAGCAGGGGGCTTAATCATTTTAGAATGAGGACACTAACAGTGTACCTAGCCTTTATCCAAGCAGGTCTGAGCCCTACATGAACATGAGTTAAATAAACCTGCTGCTCCTCTTCCATGTGGTAAATGAGTTTGGTGACTTGCAGGTTAGTTTTCCAGTGGAAGAGAAATCAGTGATGTACAGTATAGGTGTTGTGTTCTTTTGCGTCACTTGTTTATTCACACTACAGCCACCAGTCCTGAAACTGGGGTAGTCACAAAGCGCACGCAGACAACCCTTCTCTTGTACCACCAGCTCCCATTTCCCAGGAACCAACTCTGCACCAAGATTCTAGAGAGATTAAGAACAAATCCTCTTGCTGTTTGCAACAGCTCCCCAAACCAGTCTACATCACAAAACTAACAGTACATAGTTTCTTCAGAGACTGAACAGAGTTCACCTGTGGGTGAAGACTTTTCATAAAATGATCACTGTATCTAACCTATCAGCATCCATCCTCAGAGGAATCTGCACAACACTTTCAAAAGATGAGCCTGGGAGTTTAAATCCATGACTGCTAGACTGAAGAGTCACTGGATTTACGGTTTATTACTACCATCTGTAACCCACTAACACCTCTGCAGTCCTAGGACAAAAAGGGGGTTAACAGGCCACTACCTTGAATGCTCCCTTAGAATATGGGCTAACTACTTATGCTAAACAAGCTGTTCTATCTTGCATTTAGCGGTGACCCTCAGAGTACCTTTCCCAGACCCAAAGAAGAGCTGTGTGTGGCTTGAAGGCTTGTCTGTCTCACCAACAGAAGTCGGTCCCATAAAAGATATTATCTCATCCACCTTGTATTTCGAATATCCTGGGACAGACACTGCTACAACCACACTACACACAGTTACCACGTGAAGAAAAAACTTTGAAGAGCATATGTAATATCAGAGAATAATGGCCAGATGGTGACTCCCCATTGTAACACCACTCTTGCTGGGAAGCACATGGGGGATATACTCTGGGCACTGCATTATTGCACAGGTGGCCCCACTCCCACCAGGTGCTTCATAAGCAGGTGACAGGCCAGTTCTTCACAGACTTATGCAGCCACACCTTTCTGGGGAACCTAAGGGCTACAGGAAACAGGCGATGAAGCTCTTTGCAGTCTTCATTCTAACTATACATAACACAGACTCAGACTCTAAGGTCAGAAGGGGCCACCATGATCTAGTCTGACCTCCTGCATATGGCAGGCCACAGAACCCCCGTAACAGACCCATAAGCGCTGGCTGAGTTACTGGAGTCTTCAAATCATGGTTTCAACACATCAAGTTACAGAGAATCTGCCATTTACACTAGTTTAAACCGGTAAGTGATCCATGACCCATGCTGCAGAAGAAGGCAAACTCCCCCCCGGGTTCTCTGCCAATCTGATCTGGGGGAAAAATCCTTCCTAACCCCAAATATGGCAATCAGTTAGCCCCTGATCATATGGGCAAGACCCACCAGCCAGATCCCTGGGAAAGAACTCTTTGTAATCACTCAGAGCTCTCCCCATCTAGTGTTCCATTACCAGCCATTGGAGATATTTGCTGGTACCTTTGCTATATTACTTGGATTGTAGGCTCTCTAGGGTAGGGACCATCTCTTTGTTCAGTGTCTGTAGAGTGGGGTCGTGGTCCAGAACTAGGGTTCCTAGGCACTACCACGTTACAAATCAAATAGCAACACCACAACCCTGCATCTTTAAGGCCTGCACCCTGCAGTCCAAGTGAGCTCCACTCAGGTGGAGCTCCCTACAGGCAAATCCTAAAATGAAGGCTTAAGGAGAGGGCTTTTTTCAGCCTCACTGCCAAACAAAAAGAGCAAACAGGGAGTCTCACTCACAGCTTCTTTGTGGCACAGCAAGCTGGCAATTGCTTCAGAAGCTCCTGAGGTCTAAGAGCTTCCCCATTAATCTCCCAGACAGCCAGGAGAAAGCATTTATCTCCCAGTGCTAGCAGGCCAGTCTAGCCCTTCCTTCTCCTGATTAGCCCCTGTTGTGTGCTCTCCCTCCCTCATCAGCAATTGCAGCTGGCCAGGCCAAACTCACCCCTAATCCCCAAAGTTGTCTTAACGCCTTCCCTGCTTGACTTGGGGTACACCCCCCAACGCTAATGTCCTGCCAACTCCCAGAGGAGCAGGATACTTTGAGGGAGGTAGAAGGACAGGAATGTGCCTTTGGGTTCAATTCATCGTCGCCTTAAGCTCTTCTGGAGCAAGCTGGGCTGGTTCCAATGGACCAGAGGCCAGGCGGAAAGCCCACCCTGGTGCAGAGAGGCCTCTTGCTCTGCACCCCCTGCAGAGGAGCCCTGGGCACAGGGGATGGGCCAGAGGCAGAGCAGGGTCAGGAGGACCACCCCCCGATGATGCCGCAACCCCATAGTGGCCATTGGAGGTCATTGCAAAAAGGGGATAAGTTGGGCACCTCTCTCTCTCTCTCTCTCTCTCACACACACACACACCCACTCCCCACACCCCACACTGCCAGGCCCTCAAGTATATTTTACCTCAGGCAAGGGGGTCCCTGCCCCCTCTCGGCCATAGGTGCTACTACACTTCCACATATGCAGAGATTGCTGCTGCTGGGGAGGGCTGGTTCACCGGCTCCATCTCTGCAGGGCTGGGGCCTGGACCACTGGGAGTTGGGGGGCCTCTAAGGCTGAGGCTGCAGGAGCCTGGAGCTCCCCCACTGTGTGGCATGGGGTGCCCCATATGGAGCTGGGGGGCAGAGGACTGCAGCCCATCAAAAGGTTTTAGCCCTGTGTCATCAGGCCAGGGCTCAGACCCTCCCTCCATGCCCCACACTGGTGGGGGCCAGGTCCCCAGCTCCACACAGCAATGATGCCTCTGCCGGGGTGGTACTGAGTTGATGATCAGCCTGGGTGCGTACGAAGCAGCTGGTGGGAGTGGGGCAGCCTGTGCAATAATGCTGTGCCCTGCCGCACCTGCGGGTTCCACAACCACCGCTCCCAAGAGGAGGCAGCAGGTGGGGTGGTCGGGGACTCCCTCCTCAGGGGGACTGAGTCATCTATCTGCCGTCCCGACCGGGAAAACCGAGAGGTCTGTTGCTTGTCAGAAGCTAGGATTCACGATGTGATGGAGAGACTGCCGAGACTCATCAAGCCCTCAGATTGCTACCCATTCCTGCTTCTCCACATTGGCACCAATGATACTGCCAAGAATGACTGAGCGGATCACTGCAGACTACGTGGCTCTGGGAAGAAGGATAAAGGAGTTTGAGGTGCAAGTTGTATTCTCGTCCATCCTCCCTGTGGAAGGAAAAGGCCCAGGTAGAGACTGTTGAATCGTGGAAGTCAATGAATGGCTACACAGGTGGTGTTGGAGAGCAGGCTTTGGATTCTTTGACCATGGGATGGTGTTCCAAGAAGGAGTGCTAGGCAGAGAGAGGCTCCACGTAACGAAGAGAGGGAAGAGCATCTTCGCAAACAGGCTGGCTAACCTAGTGAGGAAGGCTTTAAACTAGGTTCACCAGGGGAAGGAGACCAAAGCCCTGAGGAAAGTGGGGAAATGGGATACCGGGAGGAAGCACGAGCAGGAGAGCGCAAGAGGGGAGGACTCTGTCTCATACTGAGAAAGCCGGACGATCAGCAAGTTATCTTAACTGCCTATACACAAATGCAAGAAACCTGGGAAACAAACAGGGAGAACTGGAAGTCCTGGCACAGTCAAGGAACTATGATGTGACTGGAATAACAGACTTGGTGGGATAACTCACATGACTGGAGCACTGTCATGGATGGATATAAACTGTTCAGGAAGGACAGGTAGGACAGAAAAGGTGAGGGAGTTGCGTTGTATGTAAGAGAGGAGTATGACTGCTTAGAGCTCTGGTATGAAACTGCAGAAAAACCTGACATGGTGTCAAGTATCAGGGGGTAGCCGTGTTAGTCTGTATCTACAAAAACAACAAGGAGTCTGGTGGCACCTTAAAGACTAACAGATTTATTTGGGCATAAGCTTTCGTGAGTAAAAACCTCACTTCTTCGGATGCATAGAGTGAAAGTTACAGATGCAGGCATTATATACTGACACATGGAGAGCAGGGAGTTACTTCACAAGTGGAGAACCAGTGTTGACAGAGCCAATTCAATCAGGGTGGATGTAGTCCACTCCCAATAATAGATGAGGAGGTGTCAATTCCAGGAGAGGAAAAGCTGCTTCTGTAGTGAGCCAGCCACTCCCAGTCCCTATTCAAGCCCAGATTAATGGTGTTGAATTTGCAAATGAATTTTGGTTCTGCTGTTTCTCTTTGAAGTCTGTTTCTGAAGTTTTTTTGTTCAATGATAGTGACTTTTAAATCTGTAATAGAATGACCAGGGAGATTGAAGTGTTCACTTACTGGCTTATGTATGTTACCATTCCTGATGTCCGATTTGTGTCCATTTATTCTTTTGCGGAGGGACTGTCCGGTTTGGCCAATGTACATGGCAGAGGGGCATTGCTGGCACATATGACATTAGTGGCTGTGCAGGTGAATGAGCCCCTGATGGTGTGGCTGATGTGGTTGGGTCCTCTGATGCTGTTGCCAGAGTAGATATGGGGACAGAGTAGGCAACGAGGTTTGCTACAGGGATAGGTTCCTGGGTTGGTGTTTCTGTGGTGTGGTGTGTAGTTGCTGGTGAGTATTTGCTTCAGGTTGGGGGGTTGTCTGTAAGCGAGGACTGGCCTGCCTCCCAAGGTCTGTGAGAGTGAGGGATCATTTTCCAGGATAGGTTGTAGATCGTGGATAATGCGCTGGAGAGGTTTTAGCTGGGGGCTGTATGTCATGGCCAGTGGTGTTCTGTTGTTGTCCTTGTTGGGCCTGTCCTGTAGTAGGTGATTTCTGGGTACCCGTCTTGCTCTGTCAATCTGTTTCCTCACGTCCCCAGGTGGGTATTGTAGTTTTACGAATGCTTGATAAAGATCTTGTAGGTGTTTGTCTCTGTCTGAGGGGTTGGAGCAAATTCGGTTGTATCTTAGGGCTTGGCTGTAGACAATGGATCGTGTGATGTGTCTTGGATGGAAGCTGGAGGCATGTAGGTACGTATAGCGGTCAGTAGGTTTCCGGTATAGGGTGGTGTTTATGTGACCATCACTTATTTGTACTGTAGTGTCCAGGAAGTGGATCTCTTGTGTGGACTGGTCCAGGCTGAGGTTGATGGTGGGGTGGAAATTGTTGAAGTCCAGGTGGAATTCTTCAAGGGCCTTCTTTCCGTGGGTCCATATGATGAAGATGTCATCAATGTAGCGCAAGTAGAGGAGGGGCACTAGGGGACGAGAGCTGAGGAAGCGTTGTTCTAAGTCAGCCATAAAAATGTTGGCATACCGTGTGGCCATGCGAGTACCCATAGCAGTGCCAATGACTTGAAGGTATAAGTTGTCCCCAAATCTGAAGTAGTTGTGGGTGAGGACAAAGTCACAAAGCTCAGCCACCAGGCTTGCTGTGGCCTCATCAGGGATACTGTTCCTGACAGCTTTCAGTCCATCCTCATGTGGAATATTGGTATAAAGTGCTTCTACATCCATGGTGGCCAGGATGGTGTTTTCAGGAAGAACATCAATGCATTGTAGTTTCCTCAGGAAGTCTGTGGTGTCTCGAAGATAGCTGGGAGTGCTGGTAGCATAGGGCCTGAGGAGAGAGTCCAAATAGCCAGATAATCCTGCTGTCAGAGTGCCAATGCCTGAGATGATGGGGCGTCTAGGGTTTCCGGGTTTATGGATCTTGGGTAGCAGATAGAATACCCCTGGTCGGGGTTCTGGGGGTGTGTCTGTGTAGATTTGTTCCCGTACTGTAGCTGGGAGTTTCTTGAGCAGATGGTGTAGTTTCTTTTGGTATTCCTCAGTGGGATCAGAGGATAGTGGCCTGTAGAATGTGGTCTTGGAGAGTTGCCTGGCAGCCTCCTGTTCATAATCTGACCTGTTCATTAGGACTACAGCACCTCCTTTGTCAGCCCCTTTGATGATAATGTCAGAGTTGTTTCTGAGGCTGTGGATGGCATTGCGTTCTGTACGGCTGAGGTTATGGGACAAGTGATGTTGTTTGTCCACAATTTCAGCCTGTGCACGTCTGCAGAAACACTCTATGTAGAGGTCCAGTCTGTCATTTCGACCGTCAGGAGGAGTCCACGCAGAGTTCTTCTTCTTGTAGTGTTGGTAGGAAGGTTCCTGTGGGTCAGTGCACTGTTCAGTGGTGCGTTGAAAATATTCCTTGAGTCGGAGACGACGAAAGTAGGCTTCCAGATCACCGCAGAACTGTATCATGTTCGTGGGGATGGTGGGACAGAAAGAGAGTCCCCGAGATAGGACAGACTCTTCTGCTGGGCTAAGTGTGTGGTTGGAAAGATTGACAATGTTGTTAGATGAGTTGAGGGTACCATTGTTATAGCCCCCAGTGGCAGGTATTAGTTTAGATAGCTTACTGTCCTTTTTCCTCTGTAGAGAAGTGAAGTGTGCATTGTAAATGGCTTGTCTCATTTTTGTAAAGTCCAGCCACGTGGAAGTTTGTGTAGAAGGCTGGTATTGTATGAGAGTCTCCAGTTCTGAGAGCTCATTCTTGATCTTCTCCTGTCTGCTGTACAGGATGCTGATCAGGTGGTTCCTCAGTTTCTTTGAGAGTGTGTGGCACAATCTCTCACCATACTCAGTGTAGTATGTTGATTGCAACATACTATGGGAGGCAGGCCAGTCCTCGCTTACAGACAACCCCCCAACCTGAAGCAAATACTCACCAGCAACTACACACCACACCACAGAAACACCAACCCAGGAACCTATCCCTGTAGCAAACCTCGTTGCCTACTCTGTCCCCATATCTACTCTGGCAACAGCATCAGAGGACCCAACCACATCAGCCACACCATCAGGGGCTCATTCACCTGCACATCCACTAATGTCATATATGCCATCATGTGCCAGCAATGCCCCTCTACCATGTACATTGGCCAAACCGGACAGTCCCTCCGCAAAAGAATAAATGGACACAAATCGGACATCAGGAATGGTAACATACATAAGCCAGTAAGTGAACACTTCAATCTCCCTGGTCATTCTATTACAGATTTAAAAGTCACTATCATTGAACAAAAAAACTTCAGAAACAGACTTCAAAGAGAAACAGCAGAACTAAAATTCATTTGCAAATTCAACACCATTAATCTGGGCTTGAATAGGGACTGGGAGTGGCTGGCTCACTACAGAAGCAGCTTTTCCTCTCCTGGAATTGACACCTCCTCATCTATTATTGGGAGTGGACTACATCCACCCTGATTGAATTGGCCCTGTCAACACTGGTTCTCCACTTGTGAAGTAACTCCCTGCTCTCCATGTGTCAGTATATAATGCCTGCATCTGTAACTTTCACTCTATGCATCCGAAGAAGTGAGGTTTTTACTCACGAAAGCTTATGCCCAAATAAATCTGTTAGTCTTTAAGGTGCCACCAGACTCGTTTTTTTTAGAAAAACCTGAGTCTCTCTAGATTAAGTTTAGAAGTGTGAGCAACAAGGGTGATGTCGTGGTGGGAGTCTGCTATAGACCACCAGACCAGGGGGATGAGGTGGACGAGGCTCTCTTCTGGCAACTAACAGAAGTTACTAGATCACAGGCCCTGGTTCTCATGGGAGACTCCAATCACCCTGATATCTGCTGGGAGAGCAATACAGCGGTGCACAGACAATCCAGGAAGTTTTTGGAAAGTGTAGGGGACAATTTCCTCGTACAAGTGCTGGAGAAACCAACTAGGGGCAGAGCTCTTCTTGACCTGCTGCTCACAAACTGGGAGGAATTATTAGGGGAAGCAAAAGTCGATGGGAACCTGGGAGGCAGTGACCATGAGATGGTCAAGTTCAGGATCTTGACACAAGGAAGAAAGGAGAGCAGCAGAATACGGACCCTGGACTTCAGAAAAGCAGACTGACTCCCTCAGGGAACTGATGGGCAGGATCCGCTGGGAGAATAACACGAGGGGAAGAGAGTCCAGGAGAGCTAGCTGTATTTTAAAGAATCCTTATTGAGGTTGCAGGAACAAACCAATCCGGTTGTGTAGAAAAAATAATAAATATGGCAGGCAACTAGCTTGGCTTAACAGTGAAATCCTTACCGGTCTTGAACACAAAAGAGAAGCTTACAAGAAGTGGAAGATTGGACAAATGATCTGGGAGGAGTATAAAAATATTGCTCAGGCATGCAGGAGTGAAATCAGGAAGGCCAAATTACACTTGGAGTTGCAGCTAGCAAGAGATATTAAGAGTAACAAGAAGGGTTTCTTCAGGTATGTTAGCAACAAGAAGAAAGTCAAGGAAAGTGTGGGCCCCTTACTGAATGAGGGAGGCAACCTAGTGACAGTCCCTGGAAAAATCATGGAGCAGGTCCTCAAGGAGTCAATTCTGAAGCAGTCAGAGGAGAGGAAAGTGATCAGGAACAGTCAGCATGGATTCATCAAGGGCAAGTCATGACTGACTAACCTAATTGCCTTCTATGATGAGATAACTGACTCTGTGGATGAGGAGAAAGCAGTGGATGTGTTATTCCTTGACTTTAGCAAAGCTTTTGATACAGTCTCCCACAGTATTCTTGCCAGCAAGTTAAAGAAGTATGGGTTGGATGAATGGACTGTAAGGTGGATAGAAAGCTGGCTAGCTCGTCGGGCTCAATAAGTAGTGATCAGTGGCTCCATGTCTAGTTGGCAGCCAGTATCAAGCGGAGTCCCCCAAGGGTCTGTCCTGGGGCTGATTTTGTTCAATATCTTCATTAATGATCTGGAGGATAGCGTGGACTGCACTCTCAGCAAGTTTGCAGATGACACTAAACTGGGAGGAGGAGTGGTAGATAAGCTGGAGGATAGGGATAGGACGGAAGAATCCCATGCACTGCTACAGACTAGGGACTGAATGGCTAGGCAGCAGTTCTGCAGAAAAGGACCTGGGGATTACAGTGGACGAGAAGCTGGATATGAGTCAGTGTGCCCATGTTGCCAAGAAGGCTAACGGCATTTGGGGCTGTATAAGTAGGGGCATTGCCAGCAAATTGAGGGATGTGATCATTCCCCTCTATTCAACATTGGTGAGGCCTCATCTGGAGTACTGTGTCCAGTTTTGGGCCCCACACTACAAGAAATATGTGGGAAATACTGGAAAGAGTCCAGCGGAAGGACACAAAAATGATTAGGGGGCTGGAGCACATGACTTATGAGGAGAGGCTGAGGGAACTGGGATTGTTTACTCTGCAGAAGAGAAGAATGAGGGGGTACTTTCAACTACCTGAAAGGGGGTTCCAAAGAGGATGGATCTAGACTGTTCTCAGTGGTACCAGATGACAGAACAAGGAGTAATGGTCTCAAGTTGCAGTGGGGGTGGTCTAGGTTGGATATTAGGAAAAGCTTTTTCACTAGGAGGGTGGTGAAGCACTGGAATGGGTTACTTAGGGAGGTGGTGGAATCTCCATCTTTAGAGGTTTTTAAGACTAGGTTTGACAAAGCCCTGGCTGGGATGATTTAGTTGGGGATTGGTCCTGCTTTGAGCAGGGGGTTGGACTAGATGACCTCCTGAGGTCCCTTCCAGCCCTGATATTCTATGATTCAGTGTATCCCCCATGCACTTCCCAGTGAGAAACCCTGTGCAGGGTTGGGGAGCTGCTCTCAGCTGAGATCTGGTCCGAGGTGGAGAAGGTGCAGTAGCAGGGAGAGAAGCACCCTACCCCTGTAGGAGCAGTGGAGGAGAAGAGTCTCACATCTACAGCATGAAGGGTCAAAGAGGAGGCAGCCAGAGTGAGGTAGCAGGGGCCAAGCTGGCAACAAACCTGGGCCCCCATTGTAGGAAAACTCTGGTTGCGTCGTTGAGGCCCACTGAGACATTGGGTTGTCCCCATACCCCTGCAGACTGGAGTCCTCCAGCATCTGCTTTTCTTCAGGCAGCAGACAGAGAGAATCCCACTCCCTGCTGCTTCTGAGCGCAAGCACAAGGGAAGGGTGTTCACTCCCCAAAACGCTTCCCTCTGCTGCAAGCTCTCCTCATTCCACCCTCCTATTAATTTTCCATATCCATCACTATTAGGAGGGGGAAGCATCACTCAAACCTGCCAGGAACCAGATGCTCAAGTCCCCAAAGTGGCAGCTGCGACAGCAAATCAACTTCCTCTTCCATGCATATTAATAAGCCTGAGTCTGAAGTTTCTAAATGGGTTTGCCTCAAAATACCTGGCCAGGCCTTTAACAATGCAGTACCATCAGATTAACACGGATGTCTTCTTGCCGTCCATCTGGCCTTAACATATGGAGCCATCAGCTGGGCTTAGAGAGTGCGCAAGAGTGAGGTGCTGGTTAAGAAGAGCTCTTGGTGATGCTCTCAGGAGGGCCGCAATGCCTGGTTCTGCTTATCCCAGCTACAAGCCTTCCCCACCAGGTTTTTCTTGCTGAGCTAGGAACATAGGTAGCAGCAGCGCTGTGTTGACCGGTGAGAGTCCTTATACGAGGACCCAAAGCCTGAGCCTGCAGCAGAAATGCAGCACAACCGATATGGACGCAGCATTTGGCCAAACCAGGTATAGCCATTTGACGTCTGCTAAGGTAATGATCCTGCTGGGTTAGTTCAGGCACTTGTGACTCCTGCTTTCAGATCCAAAAGTTGCTGGTTCAGTCCCTGCACGCGACCCAGCCTGGGGTGGTGTTAGAGCAGTGTGGGGGGAGACTCGTGCATGTCACAGAAAAGCCAATTGACAGGGAGAAGTAGGTATGAAAGGACAGCAGCACCAAATCAATAAGATATTGCTGGAACGTAGTGGTAGGTGACACCCACACTCTTCCCATCACCACACACAGGCCAGCTATACGGAGCAGGAGGCCTTCGCGTAGAAGCTAGGTGGGAGAAGTTCAATGCTGGGTTTCTGCATGGTTCCGTTTGCTCCGTCCCTTACCCCGTATTTCTCTGAAAGGAAGCAAGAGCAGTCCTTGAGCGCACAGCAGCCCTCCTTCATTGCTCTGGTCAAGTCAAACATAGTTCACTCAGTGCATCTTCCGCACAAGGAGCACCCTGACCCCAAGCACCCTCTCTTGTGTAAGGGGAGAACTCAGAGTCCTGAGCTTCCTCTCACATGGCTCCACCAATGACCCCTCCTCTAACTCTTGGCATCAGGAAAAATTTGTTCCCCATCACATTCAATGGCCCTAGGCTTCTCTCCCACATCTATCTAAAATACTTAGCTGGCCTCCATTACCATCCGACTTGAGAAGCGCCTAATCATTACTGTATTTGTTCTCACAACTCCCCTGAAAGATGGGGGAAGTGAGAGACAAAGACCAAGGCCCAGATTTTTAAAGGGATTTCGGTGTTACTCCACTCACCATTGCAAGGCCTATGTGACAAACAGCCAAGACCCATTTTCAAATGTTGCCTAGGCTCTGGGGAGCCCAAGTCTCCCTGGAAGTCAAAAGGGATTTAGCTTCCTAAGTACTTAAATGCCCAAGTCCCATTTTCAGAAGTGACTTAAGTCACTTAGGCCCAGATTTCTGAATAGATTTAGGCTTTATTCTGCTCAGCATTGCCCACAAAAGCTTGGCAGGGAAATGAATCCTGTTTAGCTGCTGCACCACTAGATCATCCTTCCTTGTGAACCATCTGCACCAACCATGGATTCCTTGCTAAGGGAGCAGATTCCCCACAGGACTATTACAGTTTTATGCAGGTGTGACTCCACTGATTTCAGCAGAGTTATACTGGGTAAAACTGCAGTTACATGGAGGAGGATCAGACCTTCCTGGAACAAGAGGAAAATCCTGTCCCTTGGCTCCTTGTTGTTTACCTTCATTTGGCAGACAGAAAGGATCCTCTACCTTCCCTGCCCTCTGGTTATGGGAGGCGCCTCAGTTCCTCTCCAAGCCATTATGTCCCCAAATGGATTTGTTTATCCACTCCATGCCAGCTGGAAGAGCGCATTGCTGAAACTAATTAAATGTTAATTACACACTGCAGGCTCTATGCTCCATCTCTGTAGAAGCCATCAAGGGGAATGATCATTCTTCTTGCTCAAGAAATGGTGCGAGTGTGGATCAGGCTTTGTCCAAACGCTATCCTGCATGCACTGTGCTGGTTGGACTGCAGTGGATAAGGTCACCGCAGTGACCTGAGGGCATCAGAGATGGTCCCTGAGTTAGAGCAACCTTCTCTGGCACCTGCCCGCTTGCAAGCTGCCGTAGCATTTTCTAGTATGCAGGTGAATTTCCATTGCTGGGGGATTTAGTTCACCACGCATGAGAGGGGAGACATGCTTGTCCTTCCTTATGCTTCATGCTGAACAGACCCTCTCCCTAAAAATTTGCACCTTGATCAGGTTTTGGATTGGATTCCAATCCCCGCTTGAAAAACTTAGAGCTATCTGAATCTATGGCTTTGCTTAGGACCACATCTGCGTATGCTATGCCCTGCTGCATGCAGTAAAGGAATCAAAGAGGGCACAAGCAAGACACTTCTCCAATTAACCCCTTGCTCCCCTTGTGTTCTCACATCCAAGGGGTGGGAGATGCACTACATTCTCCAAGGCAAGGGGGAGGCAAAGCACTGGTAGGTTCCTGTCTTATGCCTGATTTACTCCTGTCATCTACCTAAAAGGCTGATTAGCAATTAGCCTTGCACAGGTGCTGACCCACATCTATTCTGTGTAGGTCTATCATTTCTAACAGTCACTGATCTGTTTAGCATTAACAATGCACATGTGCAGAAATGGAACCACGCAGGCCTGCATGCGTCAGTCAGGCACAGGCCATCCGGGACCTGTGCGAAGGTATTATTCACATGCTCCGGCAGACAAGCATGAATCCATTTGCAGATATAGGGCAGGTTCTGCTGCAGGCATTATATAAGGCTAAAGAGGGCTACATCTTCAATCAGGGTTGATGCTGGCTTTCTAGTAACATGTGAACACACATCCCTCTAAGTCTCCAATTTATTTGCATTCTAATTCTTTAATTTATTTGCATAACTCCATAGGCTTCTGGTTCCATTTCTCTTCAATTAGTCTGTCCAACTGGCCTGGCACAGCCAATCCCTATACTAAAGCACAAGGGTGGGTGACTAGAACATGGGACAATAGGTCACATGGTCAGCGATGCATCTTTTAAATCTGGTATGTCCCCGACATGTTGCATGACCTTGGGTGAGGCACCTGGGCCTGTGTTTTGGGGTGCCTCCGCTTCTGAGAGTCCTCCGGGTCTGATTTTCAGTAGTGCTGAAAACCTACAACTCCAGTGAAAACGTTTCCAGGATTGATTTCCAAGAAAATTCAGGGTCAGATTCTCAAGTGCTCAGATTGGGGGCAGCCGGTCAACAAAGCTCAGCACTCAACATGTTGAGGTCTTCTGGAAATCTGGCCTTGAGTGTTTGACCCATTGAAAGGCCTGGCCCGTGCTTTATCGGGAAGGCCCATCCTGCCTCTCTTTGAAGAAATTTGCAAACAGCAAAGAGTTTAACACATAGCCTGCAGAAGGGTTTAAAAAGCTGTCATCTACATCCTTTGTACCAGGGCAGAAACTTCCAAAAGAACAAACACAGCTTCTTCCTGTAACTTCACCCAGCTTGACTCTCTAAGTTACTTGCTTCCCTGTCGATCTGTGCATTATTTAAAACAGCCTGCTTTTATACTTCTCCCCCCACCTTTCAACTTTCCTCCCTACTTCAAAAACTCCTGGTGGTCAGCTCAAGCCGCTGGCTAGTTTAAGTTCCTGGAAGATTATTAAAGATAGCAGGGACTGGAAAAGGTCCAGACTGGCTCATTCTTTCTGATGCATTGGGTCCCCCAGGATAGCATTTAATTGCTTTTTGAATGATCCCAGAGTCTGTCTCTAAGGGAACCTTCCCCTGACCACCCAACCATACCTGATATTACTCCGCAGGGCCTGATTTGGAATTTGTTTTCCTTTCACCTTCAATTACCGCTCCCCTAATCCTCTTTCATCCTGGGCACTCATCCATTCCTTTCCTACCCCTTGCTGTTCATCTCACTCCCTACACCAACGCTTGGAATAAAGGCTTTTCAAATACACATTTCCTTAAATTCATGAAGAGATAGACACTGCAAGAATTACGAACCACAAGAGATGGATCCAGAACCAAATACCCACATGTAAACATGCCTCAACTCTCAGTTCCAAAAACAAAACCCAGCAGATTTGCAATGGATTAAACGCCGTGAGCAACCGGTTACTTAGTGGGGGGGTCAGAAAAACTTCCCCTGGGAGCAACTTATCCCAGACCTGCCTCACACAGCTGGTGCTGGCCACAGTCAGACAGGATCCTGGACAGGACTGACCCCTCGTCGGATTCAGTATGGCAGCTCCCACCATCAGACCTGATCACCCCAGATCTAGACTTTGTTTGGCTCCTCATCTAGAGCCAGAATTTGCTACTTGAGCCCATGGCTGTTAAAGACATGTTTGCGGCAGTTTGCTGTTTGTTATATAATCCACCCCTAGACTGCATGCGCACCCCTAGCATGAGGCCAGACCACTAAAGGTATTTAGATGCCTAGCTCTCATGGGTTGGAGGATCTGGGCCCAGTTGCCTCCAGGGTGTGCAATTCCACTGCAAGGGGCAAACTGTTTTAAGGGAGATGGAACAACTCTGGCTATAAATATGGGGAGATTGCAGCAAAGTCTGTACACAGATTTTTTTTTTTTTTTTTTTTGGCAAGCTTGCAGGCTGCCAGCTCTCTATACTGAAAATCTGCCCCAGAAAACAACATCCCTGACTCTGAAGTATGGAAAGCAGTCCTCTGAACCCTTAACGAAGTAAAGCTCGATTGTCTCATTGTTTCCTTGTGCTCCCCCCTCCCTCTGTTGAGTCTAGTCTCATGCTTAGATTGGAAGCACCGAGCACAATGGAGTCCTGACTGGAAGTGCTACTGTGACAAGCCCTAACACAAGGCTCCGGCTCTGTGGCTGGGATTTATCACCCCGTTATTTGTAATACAAAGTGCCTAGAAACGCCAATCAAGATTAGGGCCCCATTGTGCTAGGTGCTGTACAGACGCACGTAGGAGACAGCAAAGAGCTAACCATCTCAATAGGCAAGACCGACAAAGCAAGGATCATCCTCCCCACTTTAGAAGGGAGGAGCCGAGGACCAGAAGATGACGTGATTTAACCACAGTGGCTGTGCCCAAGCCAGCGACTTAACCAGACACCACTTCCTTATCACTCCTTCCTAGCTCATGCATGATGGCTCCTTACAGCTCCAGTGCCAGTTCTGCTGAGTCAGGCCCTCAGGTTGGACTCTTGCTGCCCCAGTCCTTCAGTCCTGCCCCAGCATTTAATTACCACTTGGCATGAAGCATCCAGTATAATAAGTGCATCATGAAATACATATGCCAATTTCCTGAAGTATAACCTCATCCATCTCAATCTCCCTGGCCATCTGTCTCACCCTACCTATCACCTGGCCTTCCTGCGCTTCCAGCAATAGTCCAACAGGCTCCATGCCAGCCCTGAAGCTATAGCTGCTGGAGAACTAGCCAGGATTGACATTTGGGAAACCGAGTTCTGCCTGCTGCTGGAGAGCCGCATATATTTATTCTCATTAGATTTAATCCATGGATATCTTCCTCCAGCAGCCTCCCTCTCCCTGCTGAAACAGCAGCGCTAGACTAAGACGCCGCCCTCCGGTTGTGTTCTTATTGTAAGGAAGCTGGTTCCATGGTCTCCTGCTGTTTAATTAAAATGGGATGAGGATGGGGGAGCTTTCCATTGGAAAGGACTCCACTTCCGCCTTGCTGAGGCCAGAGGAAGCTGCAATGCGTTTCCTGTTCTCAGTTGCCGGGGCAGATGTGGGTAATTGGAGGAGGGTTGCTATCTCTTGAGGATGCTGGAGTGATGTTGCCAGTGTCTGCTGTCGCTGGTGCAACTCTGCTCAGTGCAGGGGAATAACAAGAGCAGAATTCAGCCTCATAGCTTCAGTCCTGCTCTGCTCCCTCTCCAAATAAAGCAGTGTTGTATGTTATACCCTGAACTCGCCAGTGGGCGCTTGGATTGCTGTGTGGGTTTTGTCGCTGGTAGACAAAGGACACTTGGCTCCAGTCCAGAGAGGCAGATGGCAGGCCAGAGACCTTGACTTTCCAAACCCGAAGGCACCCACTCCCCTTGGCTCTGACGGGTCATGTGCCTTGGAGTGTCTTCCTTGTTCTCCCCCAACCAGGTAGCAGGTAATGCCATGTGCTTTCAATGCCAGCATAGCCACCATGCCAAGGCCAATCAAGCCAGAGAAAGAAGGATGGGAGTAATGGCAAATGAAGTCCCATCTGGAGAATCCATTCCCTTTGGGGGCAGCTCCATTAGTTTGCATGAACTGGTGGCTTAGCATTTTTAGTCTGGGGGAAGCTAATTCCCAGTTCAGGGGCTCCTGTCTCCTTCCCCACAAGAAGGCTCATTGTTGCAAACTACTCAGTACCCACTGACCCCACTTCAGCTCAACAGCCTGGCAGCACTGGGCCCTAACCCTCCACTGCTAGCTTAGGCCCTCAGATGATTCTAACAGCTGCAGCATTAACCACCACCAGTAGAAGCAGCTGCAGTCTCAAACCTTTTATATGGAGCATCTCCAAGGGAGACAAAAGAGCTCTCCTAGCATGGAGCATCACCCAGGAACAGGGACTGGCTCCACAATCCCTAGCTGCTCAAGCCACATAGGTCACATATAAACATAGGCTTTATAGTTCAGTATCAATAGCTTCTGTTCTTCCTGGATACTCAACCCCATCACCACTGCGGGGATGAACAACCACACAAAGTAACGGTCATTGGGAGGGGAGGGAGAGATGAGAAACCACATAAGCTGAGAGCAATGGAGAAAGTTGCATCTAAAACCAGGTGAACTGAAATCAGGGAGGGTGATCCAAACCTGCCCTAATGCTGGTAGGATCAACCTGTTTTCAGTGACATGGGCAACACCATCAGTCTGTGAGCAGTCAAAGCTGACAGTCATAGCAGAAGCTAGGCTAGCAAAACTGGTGCAAACAGCTTGCTGGGAGCAGATTAGCCTCCTCTGCTTGCAGAGCGTCACAAGACCCTGGCTCGCCCCAGAAAAAGTTTAAAGAGCTGGTCAAGAAAGTTTGACAATTTTTCAATTGGGAAAATGCAGATCTGTTGAAACTAAAACTTTTGGAAGAAAGAGGCAAGTTAGATTCTTTTATTGGGCTCAAAAAAATTTTTTTTGAACAAAGGGGCTTGAGATTTGTCAAAATAAAGCTGACATTTTTAAAATGAAAAATCCCATTTCTCCAGTTCAAATGACTGTTTCAAACGGTCAGCTAATTATAGTGAAAAAGTTAAATGGTCAAAATCAGAATGAAAGGTTGCAAAATTGTTGGGATTAAATGTTTCAGTTGAACCAAAAGGAATTTCTTCTTTGAATTTTCTGTTCATGAATGTGTTCAAGATTTTCACTTTTCATCCCAATTTGGGATAGGATTTTTTCCCCTCCATACCGCAAAAAATTGCAGGGGACCAAAAATTAAAAATTGCTCATCCAGCTCTAACCATCCTATAAACCAAAAGCATACAACGTACCCTAAGGAAGGCTACCTTGGGCTGAATTCACCAGTGTCCCGCCCCTTGGCTCATCACTCAGACGTGCACAAAGAATGGGTTGTTCTGGGGCTGTCCAGAATCTAGTGGATGTAAAAGGTTGAAAGAAAAAAAAAAATCAAGCTGTCTCTAGCAGAGGGCCTGATTATTCACCCCATTATTAGTCCCTGCAGCTCCATCAATCCCATCACTGCTATTCCACCAGCTTTCCTCCTGCCTCCACCCTCACTATAATAGGCTCATGTCCACCAGGCTATCATTCCAGTCTGGAGCTAAGGTGGCAATACACACCCACAAAGCCACACTTTTGGCATAAAATATACTTTCATCTCCTCCCAGCCCAGGAGATTAATTACCTCAGCTATCCCTGGCTGTCACCTAAACTCTCCCAGATGGCAGGATTTGAATTACAAATGAAATGTGTCTCCATTCCTTCTCTGCCTCCCTCCCATTCCTCTGCACCAGTTTTTAAAACAATGGCTAAATAACTTCCTTCTACTCAGCTGCATAAATCACCCTGCTCCTAGTTAAGTGACAGAGGCAAACGGTTGTGGTTTCAGGCAGTTTCTGGACAGAAAAAAATATTAGGACTACTATAGCAACTCCGAGAGCTATGCTTTGCTTTTGATCTAAGTCCCAATCTTGTACTTAGAAGCATAAGCAGACCCTTCATCTGCACAGAGCAAGGTTGGCTTCAGTTGGGCTATGCAGGGATGCATTGTATGGTCCTTAGTGCAAGATAAGGGTCCAAAAAGGAACTTCAAATGAGAATCACCCTTAGGTCTAGGCACCCAATAGAGTCTTCTTACCTGGGTCAGTTGGGCATTTATTTATATGTGCACTGCATTTTACAGGATAGCACCGAGTGTGACCAAATGCACCCCTGTATTCACACCCTATTGTAATAATCTTTGCACTAAATAGGCTTAGTAAGGTACCATTTGAAAACCAATAATTCGCTGGTCAATATCATCATGGTGAAATGTAGGTAACAACATTATATGTAAAGTTTAAATTCCCCCAAATGATGTTGATAGCACACATTCAGACCCATAGAGCCCGGATGAGGCAGGAGTGGTCAAGCAGGTTTTAAACAAAGGAACATGTATTTACCTCAATTTATCTATAAATAGTAAGCTAGGTCCTTGAAACAGCAAGAGAGGAGGTAAATCTGCATGTTAGCAAACAGCAATACCAAGCCTCTTTCATAATGAGTCCCCATATCACCATCCTCACAGCTGGCAGGAACTTTATCTAGGGGTAACCCTCAGAAAAATGCCTTTCAAAAGATGAACTATAAAAGTGAGGGGGCAAAAACACCCCCAGTTCTCTCTTCTCTATCCATCTCGTTCTTTTCCATCTAAAATGAGAAAAAACAGCCTATGGACTGTGGGAACAGATCCTGGCCTGGTTAGCCTTGATGCTGAGAGCACATAGTAAAAATTTCCCATCGAACAAAGTCTAGTTTGTTAAGTTTAGAAAGAGTTCTCTTTTTTTTTGTACCCATTTCTGACATTAATGCCTTATACTTATCTCCATGTAGTTAAACTTATTTTAGGTATTTAATAAAAACGAATCCAGTGTGAATTGTTTGGATAACTCCATTTAAGGCAGTCTGTTGTCTATTGATCTCCTTAGTGGGGCAATGGACCCAATATATCTGGACAGTCCAGGAGAGGGCTCGACAGCAAAGCGCAAACTTTGGGGGAAGAAATCTGGGACTGGGAGTGTGCTGGGGTCACCCTGCAAGTAGTAACCAAGGCTGCTGGAAGCCAACTGTGGGGCTGGGGTTTGCTAACAAGCTGCTGGGGTCAGAGTTGCTGGATCAGGGCTGTGGTGACACACGGACACTCAGAGGACCTGCATGCCGTTTGGAAGGAGCCCAGGTTGGGAGCTACAGCAGCAAAAAACTTTGTGAGGCAGCCCAGGTTGGAGGGCAGGGGTGATAACCCCTCACACGTCTGGATTGCACCCTGGAGTGTCATCCTGAGATCAGGGCCTTGCTCCACTAGGAGCTGCACAGAGATAGACAGTCCTTTCTCTGTAAAGATCAAAGATAAAAGGAGTGGAAACAATTTAATGTCACTACAGTTCAGCAGAAAGGCATAAAAGAACCACCCAGTCCAACGCACCCCCGGGACCACAGTGGCTCTTGATTCTGCCCAATTCACCACACTCAATACGTAGCATGTGCAGAATGGGCAGAGAAGCACCACTTGCAGCAAATGCTCCGAGAGGAGGCGTGACACAGAGACCTCCCAGCACAAATGATCATTGAGAGTCCTCCTGTCCAATATAAGGTACCTGACGAGAGAAACGTGGGGGAGAGATAAAGAGGTTTAAGGCTAGGCCTCCAGAAATAAGTTATCACTAATTACACAATTGTATTATGTAGCATAAGTTAAGGGGGGGGGGGAGTAGAAATTTCTGAAGCTTAAATTTCCCCTACTGAAGAAATTACTCCCTGTTTAGAAACAGTAATTATTCCCTTAAAACAAGGATGAGCTATAAGTAATTTAAGGGTTTTATCACTGATGCTTTGCAACAGTGTAATTGAGCAAGTGGCAATAAATAAATCTCAGAATGAAACAGAGGTGGCAGATTGCATGTAGAGAAACTAGCAGAAAATGGGAGATCACATTGAATATCAGCAGAACACAGGGACCACCATTCTGGAGCAGCCCAGAGATCCAGCTAATCCCATAACCTGTCTCCATCACCAGCTGCTTTAGAGGAAGGTCCAAGGAACACTGCAGGGATCGACTATCCTGCCCTCAGGGGAAGTTTGCTCCTCCTGACCCTTACCAGGTAGAGGTTGACTCACGCCCTGAAAAACGAGGGTTTAAATCTCATCCAGAGCTCTTATAAACTGGTTGTTTTGATTGGCCATATAAATATCCCGTCCTTTCTTAATCTTGCTATGTTCTTGGCCTCCATATCATCCTCTGGTAATGAATCCCACAGGCTAAATGTGGATGGTGTGTGTGTGGGGGGGGGGAATACTCTTTTATTGGATTTAAATTTACTGCTTGTTGTGGCTGCCAAAATGGAGATGGGTCTGGCTCAGAACTCCAGATGTGAACCACATGGGACTGATTCATGAGGCCATTATGTCTGCTGTGTGTTGGGTACCAGGTGCAAAAAGCAAACTGAAACCTGGTGGATATGGCTCCTGCAAGACTGCCCATGGAGCTCAGTCTCACAGGGGTTGCTTTTCTCAAGGCCAAGGCAGGTACTGGTACAGTAGGAAAAATGCTTGCATAGTGCGGTCTGCCTCGTGGATCAAGAATCCTTTAGAATCCAGATCTATTGATGCCACACATCAGTTACCAGGGCTATCGTCACACCAGAATGAGTTATGATGAGGATTAAATGGCACCTGCCGAATGATCCAACACCCATTGAATTCAATGGCAAGGCACCTATTGGCTTCAAAGGGCTTGCCATCAGGCACCCGGCCAATGAATTATTAATGCCCAATCCTGAAGTTCTTACCACTCCTTACTCAAGAATCCATACTACTTTCTCCACTGAGCCCAGAGGGCTTTTGGATCAGGTCCTGGAGCCTTTACCTAAGTCATGAGTCCAGGATCGGGACCAGCACTTAACAGCTATGAAATAAAACATGTCTCCACTCCATCGTTAATTCTCAGTTAGTACATTCTTAATATTCAGTTACTATTTATGTAACATGCAGCAAAGGATTATCCTATTAAACCTAATTTAAGTGCTTCATTTATTAATTAACATCTTATTTCAAGAGCTGCCAACATTTCTCCCAGGAAACAATATTTAAACCAAACAAAAATGCACAAATCAAAGAGGGAGTTTACTTGTTGCCTTTCAACTTTTGGGTTGCTCAGAGGTGCTAAAGGATTATGAAGCCTGCTCGGAATTTACCACTGGACCCTGTAAAATGGAGAAATTTTTCAACATAGCAGCACAAGAAAAACAGCAAGTCAAAAAGTCGTCAAGAGCTTGGCTAGATTTATGCCCTGGCTACCTTATGTGTTAATGGAGGGGAGGCAGTGTGGATGAGTCGATAAAACACTGGGCTTAAGAGGCCTAGGTTCTACTCCTGGTTCCAAGTATCAGAGGGGTAGCCGTGTTAGTCTGAATCTGTAAAAAGCAACAGAGGGTCCTGTGGCACCTTTAAGACTAACAGAAGTATTGGGAGCATAAGCTTTCATGGGTAAGAACCTCACTTCGTCTGATGCAAGTGAAGAAGTGAGGTTCTTACCCACGAAAGCTTATGCTCCCAATACTTCTGCTAGTCTTAAAGGTGCCACAGGACCCTCTGTTGCTTTTTCCTGGTTCCAACTTACTCGCTCGCTAGATGACAGCGGGCATGGCAGTTTAACCTATGTGCCTCAGTTTCCCCACCTGTACAATAGGGATAATGATGACCTTCTTTGTAAAGTGCTTTGAGATCTACGGGTGAAAAGTGCTATATATGAACTAGATGGTATATTACCTCTTCCTGGACTGTGTAACTGGTTTGACACACCCCCATCTGACCCAGTTTCAGAAAACTGAGTTGAGTTGTGTCCACACCAGCAGCTCATTGCACCAGTCATCACATGTCCGCCAGATTTAGAGAATCTATAGCCTCACTGCCTAGTCACAGCTGCAGCATTGCATACTGGGAATCTGGGAACCTACCCCATAGCATCTCAAAGGATTCAGTGGCCAGACTGCGCACACAGAGAGAGAGAGAGAGCACGAGCACCAGCAGCCTAGGGGGCAATGCATTCTGAAACATTCTATGGCATGAAGGGCTGGGAGGCAGGAGGTCTACTAGCTGAGTATCAATCACGTGGTGTATGGGCCCATGTTTAGAGCCAGCCCTACTACTAGCTGGTTAGAGCCTCAGTTACAAGTCATAGCAGAAACAGGGTCTTACTCTAGAGGGTAGAGGGGGAACAACCATTCCTATGTGCTCTGGCATCAGGAAGCTGGAGCCGAGCAGCAATCTCCAGGGAGGAGTGGGAGACTCAAGATCTGCAGATACAAACACTTTTGCTTTCCCCACCAAGGGAAAGATGGAAGGATGGTCACGTGCTGGGCTGAGTTCAGTCTCCTTGGTTTATTAACCCTGCATCAGCAAGGCAAGAGTGCCCTGTGTGATCAGAGGGTGGGAGAATCTCCCTTCTGAGGAGAAGATGGAGAATTCCACTGCCAACATTCACTTCAAACTAGAGTACTCCACTATCCTACCTCATATTTTGCCTGCAGAATACCCCCAAACCTAGCATGAGCTGAGCATCTCCTGCAAGGAAGGACAGCTACTAACATCCACAGGGGCTTGCACTTAAAAGCACTGGTCAGATCTGGATTCACTTCCTGGCTGCGCCACAGACTGTCTCCTTGGCCAAGTTCCTTAATCTCTCTGTACCTCAGTCCCCTGTAAAATGGGAGGACAATCCTTCTATTCTCCCACCCTTTATTTGCCTTGTGCATTTAGACAGTTTTTTGTGGACAGGGATGATCTTAGGTGCTGTACGTACAGCACCTAGCACAATGGGGAGCCGATCTTGACCGGAGCCTCTAGGTGCTACTGCAATACAAAGACTCAGTGGGAGTTGAGAGTCCTTGGCCCTTCAGAGTCCGCCCCCCGCTGTTCCTTATTCATTGATGGCCCATTCCCACTGCCATTCAAGCTAATTGCAAATCTCTTATTAACTTGAATGGAAGCAAGATCACCTTCTGGTTATTAAATTCCTGGGACCAAATTCCTCCCTGGTGTCATTCCATTGACTGCCATAGTTACACAAGGGATAAATTGGGGCTGTAATGCCTACCCCGTTAACAGACAAAGAAATGGCATGAAATTTAAATTAAATAAAGACACTTTTCTAAACAAATCCTTTCCCAAAGAACCAAAACCAGCCTTCATTACAACAACTCAATTATACACAAGGCTGAGCTTCTGTATGTTCTAAGAGACAAGAAGCTCACTAAGTATTTTATGCTTCAAATTATAACTTCCCTTCAATGCAAGTGGGAGGTTCAGCTATCAAAATACATTTCCCCCAGTGCTATTCAGAAAACAAATTGTAACAGCTTTAATCCAGCTGCGGACTTGTCACTTGCATATTGACAACTTTCTATTCTCATCATTGTAGGGCAGCTTTGCTGACTAAAGAAGTCTTGGGGAACGTAACAAGGGATGATCACCTTTCTATAGGTTCTTAAGAGCCATTCTGTAGAGTTTAATAGAGAATTCTATCCCCATTGTAGAGTGAAATCCTGACCCTCTTGATGTCAATGAGAATTTTGCTAGAGGATTCACCCAGAGGATGGTTGCCCAAAGCCTGCAGAAAATCTCATTCTCTATTCAGCTCCAAAAGACTGAAGTAATTTTTACAGTTCCCTACTAAACTTCTGTAGAGCCCTCTTGCCCCCATCCCCTCCTCAATTAAAATTCTATAGAATTTTTCCTATCTGGAATGGACCTTGGCTCCCCCGCTACACACAGTCCAGGGAGTCCGAGACCTGGCCTCGAATTTGCCAAAGTGCCTAGTGATTTCTGGCACTCAGCTCAAGACACCTTACAAGGACCTGATCTTCAGAGGGTGAGTGCTTAGCTCCGTGCTAATCTAACTACTTGAAAAGTTGCCTCAAATTGGGTGCCCAAAATCAATAGTCGCTTTAGAAAATTCAGGCTTTTGTTTTGATCCAGTGGAATCTGGCTTCTTGTGGGACAAGCTGGGAAAACTCAGCAAAATAATCAAATAAAACAAGACTGAATATCAGACTATTGTATTAGTCAGGAGGGAGACTGAGAAACTGACATGAAGGCTTCCATGGTAAATTATCCCTCAAGGATTTCAGATCAAATTTACCCAGTTTACAAGTCACAAATTGC
This sequence comes from Malaclemys terrapin pileata, assembly GCF_027887155.1. Classification (NCBI taxonomy): domain Eukaryota; kingdom Metazoa; phylum Chordata; order Testudines; family Emydidae; genus Malaclemys; species Malaclemys terrapin. The sequence goes on along the minus strand of NC_071508.1, from coordinate 19,755,527 downwards.
TTTTTCTAATGGCCAGTGCTTGCAAACACCACCTGGAAAATGAAAATCCAGTTCAGCTGCCTTTCATATTCCCAGGAATAAAGATCCTGCTGTCGGGAATAGAGTTGGGCAAAGTTTTCCAGATGAGACTTTTTTGGGGAGTAGAGAAAAAAAAGTGTAGATTTTGCAACACCAAAACATTAAGCAAATTCAAGGTGGTGTTGCCAAATAGTTTCAGTCAAACAAAATCCTTTAAAAATTGCCTTTCAACATTTTTTTGAAATATTTAGATTTTTTGGTTCAAAATAAATAGCTTTTCATTTCAGACTTTCTTTTAAGTTAAATAAACATACCCTAAAACATTTTTAAAAGTTCAGATGGAAATGTTTTTGTTTGATTTGATTCCCCACCTTACACCCCCTGGAATTCCCAGGGAACCAAAAATTAAATTCTTTGCCCATCTCTAGTCGGGACATGGTGGATAATTGTGATGATCATGCACAAGGCCGCCTAGAACCCAGTGGCTCTGTGTTCCCTCTGCAGAGCTAACAGGAGCAAGTGCCTGTTTAAGACCAGTAAAAGGAGATGTGACCCAAGGCACATCCACTCTGCAATCGGAGGTCTGACTGCAGCTTGGGTAGACAGATACAAATAGTAGCAAAACCATGGTAGCCCAGGCTGTTTTTAGCAGCGCTAGGTAGATTAAAACGAGCGCAGGGACATCTGCCTAAGCTGCAGTCACACCTAGTCATACTGTAGTGTATCCAGACCTGTAGAGAGACAGAGGTGGAGAATGGCCTGGTCTACACTGGGGGGGGGGGAGGGGGAGGAGACTCGATCTAAGATATGCAACTTCAGCTGTGAGAATAGCGTAGCTGAAGTTGATGTATCTTAGGCTTGGTCTACACTAAACCCCCAAATCGAACTAAGGTACGCAACTTCAGCTACGTGAATAACGTAGCTGAAGTCGACGTACCTTAGTTCGAACTTACCGCCGTCCAGACCCGGCAGGCAGGCTCCCCCATCGACTCCGCGTACTCCTCGCGGCGAGCAGGATTACCGGAGTCAACGGGGAGCACTTCTGAGTTCGATTTATCGCGTCCAGACAAGACGCGATAAATCGAACCCAGAAGTTCGATTGCCTGCCGCCGAACCAGCGTGGTAAGTATAGACAAGCCCTCAGATCGACTTACCTCGCGTCCTCACGGTGCGGGATCGACGTCCGCAGTTCCCCCGTCGACTCTGCTTCCGCCTCTCGCCCTGGAGGAGTTCCGGAGTCGACGGGGAGTGCGTTCGGGGATTGATACATCGCATTTAGACGAGATGCAATACATCGATCCCCAATAGATCAATCACTACTCGCCGACCGGGCAGGTAGTGTAGACATACCCTAAGAATGGGTCCTGTTTAGGACCATCTCATCTCCTCATCAACAACAGAATATGTTTGGATGAAGTATGGGAGAGGATGGAAATACATATTAATAGCCTGCAGCTCCTTTTCCTTCCCCTCTACACAAGAATCTCATTCCAATCCCGGTCTCCAATCCTTCAGTGCAAGTGCAGCCTTTTGAACTAACATTTTTCAAATGGCAGGTACAATGCCTGAAAAGGCATGCTGCCCTGCCTACCACACCTAACTTGCTTTCCCATCCCTCGCCAGTACATGTTCCTTCTGGGGTGAGGGAAGAATCCCAGATCTCTATTCTCAAGCCGTTACCAGGCACGGGCCAAAGTGTCGCTTCTACTTCTACCTCCTTTTCTTGAGCCCGTTGAACTCAGCAGAAAGTCTCCAAGGCCAGAATTCAATGGGATCGGGCTCCTTGGCAGAAGGCTAAGGGCTAAGAGTGATTTTCAGTCCTGTTTTCACCAAGGGCCTGTGCAAAGCACTCATTGATTTCAAAGGGCTCTGATTCAGGATCTAAAGCCCCGATCTTCAGACATTTAGGTTCCTAACTTCCACTGAAATCAAATATTTTTAAGATCTGGGATAAAATTCATTACTTTCCAAATGGGGAAACTGAGGCAAAGAGTAAGCAGCAAGTCAGTAGCAGAGCCTGGAAGAGACCCCAATGTCCTGCTTCCCAGAAGCCCGTTCTAACCATTAGATCGGGGTAGGCAACCTTTGGCTTGCGTGCCGAGCTGATTTTCAGTGGCACTCACACTGCCCGGATCCTGGCCACCGGTCCGGGGGGCTCTGCATTTTAATTTAATTTTAAATGAAGCTCATTAAACATTTTAAAAACCTTACTTTACATACAACAATAGTTTAGTTATATATTATAGACTTATAGAAAGATCTACTAAAAACATTAAAATGTTTTACTGGCACGCGAAATCTTAAATCCGAGTGAATAAGATTCGGCACACCACTTCTGAAAGGTTGCCAACCCCTGCACTAGATCATGCTCCCTCCTTGTCTACAGGACAGTAATAGTGACCATTGACCAGTTTGCAGCTGACCTATATGAACTTAAAAAGAACAGGAGTACTTATGGCACCTTAGAGACTAACAAATTTATTTCAGCTTAAGCTTTCGTCCGCTACAGCCCACTTCTTCAGATGCATAGAGTGGAACACACAGACAGAAGATCTTTATACATACAGAGAACATGAAAAGGTGGAAGTACCCATACCAATTGTAAGAGGCCAATCAATTGAGATGAGCTATCAGTAGCACCAGAAGAAAAAACTTTGAAGTGATAATCGAGATGACCCATAGAAGGTGTGAGGAGAACTTAACATGGGGGGGGGGGGGGGAAATTCAATTAGTGTAATGACCCAACCATTCCCAGTCTCTGTTTAGGCCTAAGTTAATTGTGTCTAATTTGCATATTAATTCGAGTTCAGCAGTCTCTCTTTGGAGTCTGTTTTTGAAGTTTTTTTCTTGCAAAACTGACACCTTCAAGTCTGTCACTGAGTGATCAGAGAGGTTGAAGTGTTCTCCCACTGGTTTTTGAATGTTATGATTCCTGATGTCAGATTTGTGTCCATTTATTCTTTTGCGTAGAGACTGTCCAGTTTGGCCAATGTACATGGCAGAATGGCATTGCTGGCACATATCACATTGGTAGATGTGCAGGTGAACGAGCCCCTGATGGTGTGGCTGATATGGTTGGGTCTTATGATGGTGTCACTTGAATAGATATGTGGACAGAGCTGGCATCGGGCTTTGTTGCAAGGATAGGTTCCTGGGTTAGTGTTTTTGTTGTATGGTGCGGGGTTGCTGGTGAGTATTTGCCTAAGGTTGGGAGGCTTTCTGTAAGCGAGGACTGGTCAGTCTCCCAAGATCTGTGAGAGTGAGGGATCATCTTTCAGGCTAAGTTGTAGATCTTTGATGATGCTACCTCTACACCAACATTCCACACAAAGATGGACTACAAGCCATCAGGAATAGCATCCCCGATACCATCACGGCAAACCTGGTGACTGAACTTTGTGACTTTGCCCTCACCCACAACTATTTCACATTTGGGGACAATATATACTTTCAAGTCAGCGGCACTGCTATGGGTACCCGCATGGCCCCACAGTATGCCAACATCTTTATGGCTGACTTAGAATGACGCTTCCTTAGCTCTCATTCCCTAACACCCCTACTCTACTTGCGCTACATTGATGATATCTTCATCATCTGGACCCATGGAAAAGAAGCCCTCGCTGAATTCCATCATGATTTTAACAATTTCCATCCCACCATCAACCTCAGCCTAGACCAATCCACATAAGCGGTCCATTTCCTAGACACTACTGTGCTAATAAGCGATGGTCACATAAACACCACCCTATACCGGAAACCCACTGACTGCTATACTTACCTACATGCCTCCAGCTTCCATCCAGGACACACCACACGATCCATTGTCTACTGCCAAGCTCTAAGATACAACCACATTTGCTCCAATCCCTCAGACAGAGATAAACACCTACAAGATCTCTATCAAGCATTCTTAAAACTACAATATCCACCTGCTGAAGTGAAAAAAACAGATTTTTCACAGTCTTATGATGGTGTCACTTGAATAGATATGTGGACAGAGCTGGCATCGGGCTTTGTTGCAAGGATAGGTTCCTGGGTTAGTGTTTTTGTTGTATGGTGTGCGGTTGCTGGTGAATATTTGCTTAGCCTCCTAAGCTTATCTGTAAGGACTGGTCAGTCTCTCAAGATCTGAGAGAGTGAGGGATCATCTTTCAGGATAGGTTGTAGATCTTTGATGATGCGCTGGAGAGGTTTCAGTTGGGGACTGAAGGTGGCGGCTAGTGGCATTCTGTTATTTTCTTTGTTGGGCCTGTCCTGTAGTAGGTGGCTTCTGGGTACTCTTCTGGCTCTGTCAATCTGTTTTTTCACTGATTATCACTTCAAAGTTTTTTCTTCTGCTGCTACTGATAGCTCATCTCAATTGATTGGCCTCTTACAATTGATATGCGTACTTCCACCTTTTCATGTTCTCTGTATGTATAAAGATATTCTGTCTGTGTGTTCCACTCTATGCATCTGAAGAAGTGAGCTGCAGCCCATGAAAGCTTATGCTCTAATAAATTTGTTAGTCTCTAAGGTGCCACAAGTACTCCTGTTCTTTTTGCGGATACAGACTAACATGGCTGCTATTTTGTAACCTGTCTATATGAACTTAGTATCTCCCTCCCCATCTGCTGGTTTTCAAAGCAGCTACTTTCCCATGCTTACATGGTGAGGTCACCAGATTTCACCTTCTTTACCGAAGCCCATCGCACTTTCTCACCCTCCCCTCCCCCCCCCCCCCCCCAAAAAAAAAAAAAAGGCCGCAGGAAATTCTCTCACTAATTTTCTGGGGAAAAGAATTTACAGGTAATTTCCTTGTCAAAAGTCCCTGTCTATAAATACAATCAAGACAAGAGTGACATGGCAAATAGCGCTTTCTCTCTGGAATTATTCAGTTCATCACTGATCCTCTCTATCTGGTTTCTAGTGCCTTTTGCTTTCCTTAGTTTACTTTGTTTAGTTCAGTCAGGAAGCTAGGTGCCAATAAGCTAGGTGATTTCAGGCAACAGCAGGAATTGATAAACTCCTGAAACCTTCCCAAACCTGGAGTCTGACATCTTTCCTGGGGCTTTTACACACTACCACTTACATCTGTATTAAGCCACCCTCCCACCCCCGGCGACAGTTATATGGACCTAAGGTCCCATGTAGACAGTGCTATGTCAGCATACAGCGCTTCTGTAGCACTTCTAGTGTAGACTAGGCCTTGTTTCCCACCTCCCTCCCTCCTGATTTCACCACTAAGCCACAACAAAAGCGTGACGGGTTGAAATGTAGCACATGGCAGCAGGTTTCTTTATCTGCAGATTTAAAGGTTGCAATCCCTGAGAAGGAAAGTTCACGTATTGCTCTCGTCACTGGCCCAGAAGGACCCCTTTTCTGTTGGAGGAAGAGGATAATTAAAGGCCGGGTTTTCAGAAGGTGCTGAGCACCCCCATCTCCTGGTGGCTTCAAGTGGAGTCGTGGTGGCTTAGGAGTTCTGGAGATCAGGCCGGAATGAGGCTCTGCAGGCTGCGCTGCCCATCTGCCTCAAAGGAAGGAAGTATTTTACACCTCAACAACCAAGAGCTACTGCTCAGGGAAGAGTCACCCTCAGGAACTGATGGAATTTTGAAACATCCCTCGTGATGAAACTAGACTGAACAGAGCTCTAACAGCTCTTTGGGTCGGGCCTGGGGCTCAGTGAGAGCTGCTACAGACTCCTTGGGCAAGTCACTTGGACCCAGATCCTCAAAGGGATTTAGGTGTCTAAGGGCACATCTACACTTAAAATACAGCACCAAGGTAGCTGCGCTGCTGTAGTGCTTGAAGATGCTCTAAGACGACAACAGAGAGCTCTCTTCTCAATTTAGCTAATCCACTTCCCCCAGACACAGTAGCTCTCCTCCTGACATTATCTACATGGGGTGTTAGGTCGGTATAACTGTCGCGTGGGGTGTGGATTTTTTACACCCCTGAGTGATGTAGTTATATTGATAAGTCGGTAGTGTAGACCAGACCTCACTGACATTGATTTCAATGGGAGTTCGGAGCTTAAGTTCTTCTGAGGATCTGGACCTCAATCCCTCTGTGCCTGAAGAGATCACCCTCTCCTGGGCCAAGAGAGGAATTTGCTTCCAAGATTTATTAGCTTCTTCGCTGTTGCTTTTTTTAAAAAATAAAAAAAATTATTTGTCGCACATAAAAATGCTGTTTACAAGCAATGAAATAAAAAAAGCAAATGAAAAGATTGGGCTGTAAAGAAAACGGTTTCAAAGCAGCCAAATGAGATCTAGAGTGACAATTCAATTACACACAAGATTAGTGTTGTTCCATCTACAGAGCCCAACATTTCTTACTGTGGTTTTGAACTCGGTTGAGGAGATAACTTCATAAAATACAAGTCTGATCAGAGAGATGGCATGCAGAAGCAGGAAAGGAAAACATGAGTGAAAATCAAAAACCCTTGTCCATATTGGAAAGAGAAATTCACAATTTCATTTTCCCTCCAAGTGTTGGCTCCATATTCATGATGGGAAATTTTTTTTTAGCATATTGATCAGCAGTTAGAGAGGTTTAGCGACTTCTGTGCTGCTTCCCTATAACTCCTGCAGGTGTTTCAATTGGAAATTTTATTTTTCCTTCCTCATCTGCTCTGTGATGGTAGAATTGCCACCTCATCCCATCCCTGTGGTGGTCAATCCCATGACAGCCTGCCTGGAAATCATTCAGAGAGCCTACTGGACTGTTATTTTTCATTGTCATTGCATCGACCATCTTGTTCACAGGAACCCTCTCCCCTCTGCCAGGAAGAAAACAACATGTGATGTTTGCAATGAACTCGCTCTTAGGATAATGTTGAACACTGAAAGGGAAACACCATGTATGATATACTTCATCATTGTACATTCAGGGGCGATAGGGTGACCAGATGTCCCAATTTTATAGGGACAGTGCTGATTGGGGGGGAGGGGGGGGGGAGGGAGGGTCTTATATTAGCACCTATTACCCTCCACCTCCGTCCCAATTTTTCCACACTTACTGTCTGGTCACCCTAAGGGGCGAGAGTCAGACTCTGATTATTAGTAGCTATTAATTGTATTGTGGTAGCATCTATGGCTCCCAGAGTTTTTCTAAGTTCTATACAAACAAAAGGACAAAAAGACTGTCCTGGTCCTGAAGATCTGCGCTAGGAATGATTCTGGGGTCACTTCTCTGGCCTGTGCGATTCAGGAGGTCAGACTAGATTCACCACAATAGCCTCTTCTGGCCTTGGAATCTATGAAGAGCTTCCAGTCTAAGTACTTTTGCTATATGTTAGGACTACCAACAGATCCCACTACTGACCTGGAGGGGCCCATTCAATTGGTCTCCAGGGAGGAGAGGGGAATTTTAGCTGTCTGATTCAGCTGCTGAATTGGGGCCTCTAAGGAGGACAGTTCCACTACTGGAGTTTTACGTGGAGGTTCAAGCTGGAACTGTGGAAAGCTGGGAATGTAAAAAAATTAGTGAAAAGTGAGACCACAGACTGGGGGTGAGGGGCACAGAGGCAGCCATTCCCAGTGTGGGGCAGAGGGAACCTGGGGGTGAGGTGTTCAGAGACAGCCGCTCCTAGAATCACAGGGAGTGGCACTTTGGGGCAACACTTTCCTTTCAAATAAAACGTAGGGTTGAATCAATTTAATATACAGTCCTCAAATTAAGGACATATCAGATATTAAACTGATAAGAACAGATATAACTTAAAACAATGTTTGTATGTCACGGTCCAAGAGACACAGACAAGGCTTTCATCTCAGGGCCAAAAGACCAAAACCATCAAGAGACTTGATCATAGCCTTTGATAGGCCGAGAGAGACCACTTGCACTTCGATCTTAGCAGGGTAGTTTGCTCAGAACAGCACCCCCAACACTTAGGTGGTTGGGAGAGTGGGGCTAAGTCTGCGAAAAGGGCGGGGAAGAGGGCAATATCAGCCTTATAGGGGATTAGCACTGGTGGAAAATTTGATAGAACAGTTTTCCACTGGAAAAATGCAGTTTCCTTAAAATGGAAACATTTAGCAAAATGAATCTATTTTGACAAAATTTGATGGGAGAAAGCCTAAACAAATCATTGAAACTATCACTTGCATTAGACTTCTCTATTATATTAAATATTGATTCATCTATATTTGTGTGTTCTTAGATTCTATAAGAAGATATTTAACATTAGGTTTCATATGTTTTGACAGTATCAAAATGAAACATTTCAATGTTTCCAAATCAATTTTGGGGGAGTATTTAAGGGCCATGGTAAATTTCAACTGTTTGTTCAAAACTGGAATAAAGATTTCATAATTTTCCAAACAAACGCCATTTGCAGACCAGCTCTGCATCCAGACTGACACCCCTGAACACCTCCCCGCCCCCAACCCCACCCCGTATTCAAAATCAAACCCACAAAGCAGGGGGTGAGGGAATCGTTGATGAGGATGACAATGACAATTTGCTTGGCATACGATTTAAGTTGTCCCCTTTACCTTCTCAAAGGTGCAGGCCCAAGCTGAATGGAGCAGACGGACAGGAGGGCATTTTGGAGAGGCAGCACCATAACATCCTCAGTTCCGTAGGCTTTGCCGGCCCAGGCACTTTCCCTTTAATGAGCTATAGTTCTGAGATGCTGCTCAGCCTTGGGGTGCCCTGCCAACACTGGAGCGCAATAAGGAGAGGAGAGAAAGTAGGGAGGTGCCTTCCAGTCCCGTTGGATACAGAGAATTTCATGGAAGAACAGAGAACAGCAGTAGCAAATATACTGCTCCAGTACAGGGACCATCCCTCTCCAGCAGGGCTGGGTATTGGGAGAAAGCTAGTGGCTTGATGCAATACGCCTGGTAAGGAAGAGGAATGTTGTGACTAAGGCATGGGAGTGGGACTCAAAAGACCCAGGTTCAAATCTTGCCTTTTCCCCCACAGACAGCTTGGGCAAACGTCGATCTTGCCGCACTTGAGTTTCCCTTCTGTACAAATGAGATAATCATGCTTAGTCTCATCTACTCCGGACACTGTGTTCCTGTGTGGTTTGTTCAGCACCCAGCACAGTGGGGACTCAATCTGAGCTGGTGCAGTAAGCTCCACAGTAATTTAAATACTAACTGCAAAAAAATTATGGTTTGAAGGGCAGGTGTGGGAATGGAAGAGCCTGTGAAAGGAGTGAAAGATAGAGAAGCATTTTTTTTTTTTAAAAGCAGCAGCCTAACCTCCCGGGGAATTGATTTAGGAAAATTGCAGGCATCTCCTAGGAACTAGAGGCCAAGCTCTCCTCTTTAGGAGCAATTTTTAAGCCTTTTCATTGAGTGCTTTGTAAAAAGGGAAAGGGGGAGAGGGGAGAAAAAATAAACTGATGTCTCTTCCGATAATTCGTGAGGGCTCCGCATGCATTGTAAATATCTGCCTTTATCCAACAGGCAATTTGCTGAATTTCATAGACTGCTTTTGTATTGCTATTTGCTGAGCCGCGGTCTCAGCGGAAATCTCGCCTGGTTTAATGCTCTCTTTCTCACTCTGCATAATTGCCCGGTGCGATTTGCTCCCTGGAAAGGTTACAGAAGGAAGAGAGGGTGGAGGAAGGAGGACTTGGGGGGAGAAAAGGAGACGTAAGACAGGGAAAGCTGACAATATTTGAAACTCAATTGCTTTTGAGCCAAGAAATGCAGCAGTGAAGCAAGCACCAGCCAAGCACGCCTCTCCCCCACACCCACCCCTCCTAAGGGTTGGAGGCCTTTCTTGCTGCCCCATAGGAGCATCACTAGGGCAAATGGAAGAGACAGCTTAATGCCCAGTGAAACAAGAGCCACCTTGGATTCTATAACAGGGGCTTGGCCTTGGGCTGGAGCCCCACTCGAGGGGACTCAGGTTATTTCCCATTAGGAGCAAAAGGTGGCTGCAGTGAGCGGGATGCTCAAGTGACACTGTAGAGTGAAAGGCTCCTGCAGGGAAGACCCTGAACCCAGGGGAATTGCTCCAACTAGGCAGGGCTGGAAGCAGCCTGCAGAGACAGGAAGGACTGACCAGAGCAGGACATGATAGCAGTTTTCAGGTATCTAAAAGGGTGTCATAAGGAGGAGGGAGAAAACTTGTTCATCTTAGCCTCTAAGGATAGAACAAAAAGCAATGGGCTTAAACTGCAGCAAGGGAGGTTTAGGTTGGACATTAGGAAAAAGTTCCTAACTGTCAGGGTGGTTAAACATTGGAATAAACTGCCTAGGGAGGTTGTGGAATCTCTATCTCTGGAGGTATTTAAGAGTAGGTTAGATAAATGTCTATCAGGGATGGTCTAGACAGTATTTGGTCCTGCCATGAGGGCAGGGGACTGGACTCGACCTCTCAAGGTCCCTTCCAGTCCTAGAGTCTATGAATCCCCAGCTTAAGACTTGTGTGTAGTTTTGAACTTTAAGATTATAAAATCAGACCCTAAGGAGGGCCATCGTGAAGCCGGAAACGCCCTGTGTGGAGAGGACTAGGGATCCACAAAAGGAAACTGAGGTGAGGGGCTGGGTACAGTGGGGCCCTGAGGCAGCCACTCATCTACAGATTCCACTTGGATTGACTAGAGCCAGCCAAGGGGCATCATCTGCCCCAAAAGCCAAACTAAAGCATGCTGAGAGGTGCCTCCATTGCCCAGCTGTTCAACCTCACTACACACCGTCTTAATAGCGAGCTGCTATTTACTTAGCAGACAACGAGTTTGCCATTAAATTTACCTCACTCGCCTAATGATGCAAAAGGAGTGACTCAGACTACCAGTAATGAGACCGCGCCTATTACATCCATTTACACCTGGTGTCTGCCAAGGTTTGTGCAAAAACATCACGATGACTAGTGGGTTCAGGCAGTACGAGCCTGATCCAGAGCTCATTAAAGTTCATGGAAAGGTTCCCAGTACTGCAACAGGCGCTGGATCAGACCCAGGTCTGGTAAGAATTATACTGAGACCCACCATTTCATTCCACACTCAAAAATCTAGTGACTTGGGCCTATAGGAGCCTCAGGCTTGATCTACACTAGGAACTGTTACTGGCAAAATTCAACCTTCTTCCCAGAGGTTAGGGGCAGAAGGGACCATTGGCCAGTCTCATCTGACACTCTGTGCGTGTGCGTCCGTCCGTCCCCGTCAGGCAGCACAGCCTGGCACGCGTCCACACTGAACCCCTCCTCTTTTGCTGGCATTATTATTCCCTCCTTCTGGAGTGACATAAGCCACCCTTGAGATAGCTCTAGCAGCACAGCAGTGTGAATGCACATGGACCTGTGCTGGTGCAAGACAACTTCCAGCAACAATCCCACAATGCAACAGCACTCCCTCAAGCAAGGATTTGGCTGGTAAAGGTGCTACGGAAGAGTTTATTCCAAGCCCTTTTGCACTCTCCTCCAGCATGAGCAGTTCAGTTAGGCAACACGTTCTCCTCTCACCAGCGTCTTGCCAATGCCCAGGCATCTGTTACTCCCTCCTTTGGCCCCTCTGTACACTGGTAACACCTGCGGTTCCAGCCAGCGATCCTCTACACTGCCTGAATCACTTCTGCCAAGGTCTTGCACTCACCTTGGCCTTGGGCTGAAGCCCCACTCGAGGGGACTCCGGTTATTTCCCATTAGGAGCAAAAGGTGGCTGCAGTGAGGGGGACGCTCAAGTAACACTGTAGAGTGAAAGGCTCCTGCAGGGAAGACCCTGAGCCCAGGGGAATTGCTCGTATTGCTGTGCGCTTTCCTCTCCTGCATGGCACGGGTGGAATAGCAATATGTCCGGTTTTTCCCAGACATGTCCAGCTTTTCGGCAATCAAACCCCCGTCCGGGGGGAATTGCCAAAAAGCCGAACATGTCCGGGAAAAATACCGGCCGGGCACTTCCTCTCCCGTGGCTGCTCTGCTCCTCCCCGGACTCAGACTTTGGCTCTGTTTAAGAGCCAAGCTGCCCGAGCCAGTGCTACGGGCTTCGGGCAGCCCCCTTGCCTCCGGACCCTGCGCCACCGGAGCAGAGCAGCTGGAGCCGGGAAGGGAAGTGCCCAGCTGGCGGCTCGGGGTCCGGAGGCAAGGGGGCTGCCCGAAGCCGGTAGTGCTAGCTCGGGCAGCTTGGCTCTTAAACAGAGCCGAAGAGTCAGGGAAGGAGCAGAGCAGCCGGAGCCCGGGAGGAGAAGTGCCCAGCCGGGGGCGCAGGGTCCGGAGGCATAGGGGCTGCCCGACGCCCGAGCGCTACCGGCTTCACCGTTTGCCTGGCAGCCTCCAGACTCTGCGCCCCCGGCTGGGCGCTTCCCCTCCCGGGCTCCAGCTGCGCTGGGGAAGCGCCGGCCGGGGGCGCCGGCCGGGGGTGCAGGGTCTGGAGGCTGCCCGGCAAACCATGAAGCCGGTAGCGCTCGGGCAGCCCTTTTCCCATGGCTGGGAGGGAGGGGGGGGTTATGGCGGGGACTTTGGGGAATGGGTGGAGTTGGGGCGGGGCCGGGGTTGGGAAAGGGGCGGGGCCAGGGCCCCGTGGAGTGTCCTCATTTTTTATTTTTTAAATATGGTAACCCTAATAGCAAGCCATCTCTAAGCTGCAACAATTCTCCACTCAGGCCTCATATGCACTGGGGGGATGGCAGGCACACACGGCTGCCAAAGGGGAAAGGGAGACATGGGGGCAGAGGGGTCTGGGAGGAGCAGGGGAAATGATGCTGTTGCTCCCTGCCAGCATTAATCAGCTGTTCCACTGCTCTCCCTGCTCCCAGCAGAGCATGGAGTCAGCAAGGAGGATGGATCTTCACATGCAAGACTTGCCCTCCTGAAAACAGGGACACAATGTTGCAGACTTGATCCTGGAACCTTCATTCCCACCTGCAGGCCTTGCTCCCAGGAATAATCCCTTTAAAGGGCAATGGGGCTATCATTGGGGATAGTTGGAGGGGTGGAGGGAAGTGAGGGGTGCAGATAGCGCCTATAGGCCTTACAGAATGAAGTGAAGCAATGAAGCCACAAAGCACAATGGGGGAGGGCGTATAGAGGGATAGCAAGAGCGAGAATGGGAGTGAGGGAGAATAAGGGGGAAACCAGGGCAAAAGGAAAAAAGTAAGAAAGGGTTCAAGCGAGAGAACGGGAGTGACTCAGGAAAGGGGGATATAGAACACAGAAGGAAAGCAACAAACAAACAACAGAAAAACCAGCAGGAGGGCGGGGGAGAACGGCACAGGGGCAGCAGAAGCTGCGGAGACGGCAGGCAGTGTTTATTAATTTTCTGCTTGGCTGCCTTTGGAGCCATAGCTCAGAGATCATGAAGCTGCTACACACTCTATTAAATAATTCAATCTGCGAAGAATCCAAGTGTGTAAGCGAACACTCTTATGTGTCTTAAAATTTAATTGCGGAGCTAAACGAGATTAAGTGCAAGGAGAACATAAAAGACATGAAAATAGATACTGGGGCTTTTGTTTCTTTAAAAGTCCGAGCCTGAGAAGGAAGCGTTTCCCATTTTTCACTGTATTTCCACTAAACAGCCTGAGCCTCTTCATTTCCCCCCGTCTGCTCTTGCTCCATTTACAGCTGTGTTTGCAAGCGACAGGCTTGCAAATCACTTAACATTCATCCGGGCAGCTTCACTTGTCCTGGTAGGCTCCCAGCTATGGCAGCCTCTTCCTGTGTTTGCAGGGGTTCCAGTCTGCCTGGCCTGCTATGGCCCCCCGGTCTGCTCCTAAGCACTCTAATTGTTTCCTTTCTTCCACAAGTCCCACCCCCCTTTTCATCTTAAAACAAATTTAGTGCAAGTGAAAGATGCTGGCTTGGCAGTGCTGGAGAGCAAAGCCCATCCACCCACCGAGCAGGTGCAGCTGCAGCACAAGCTGCCAGACAAAGGCCCCTGATCCCAGGTGCCTTAAGGAAACAGCCACAGGGGAATCAGAGGGTCATTGAGCCTCCATCCATTCAGTCACAGCCCTCGCTCTAGTGCTACATGAATGTTACCAACTCCTGCAATTTTGTCACAACACTGGCAATGTTTGATATTCAACTTCAAGCCCCAGCACCTAGATTCATGTGATTAGCTGAGAATCTCATCTTTCCGTTAAAAAGAGTAAGTTTCTAGCCCTCTGATTGCTGAGCAAAGCAAGATAAACCCTAAAGGCTCCAAAACTGTCAGGCAAATAGAGAACACCGAGCTATTTAAAAAAATTCTTAGTCACCTGACATGATTTTTGATCATCTGGGGTTGGCAATACTGCTACCGGAGGGACCCATTGTGATGGGGACTCCTGAAAGCCAGATTTTCAGAACAGCGCAGCATGTTGGGGCTGATCCTTTTAGAAAGCCTGACCCCTGTTGTGGGTGCTGCACTGAGCTGTGCAAGTAACCGCTCTTCCAGTCTGCTGACCAAACTCAACGAAATCCTCCTTGCAAAAGGGTTGACCCCCCCCCCCCCCCAACGAAATTTGTTTTGGTGAACTGAACCAGTCCAAAAACTTGTTTCAGGTCAAATGAAAGTGTCATTCGACCCAAAACCAAAGCATTTCAAGTTTTTAAACGTTTTTTAAAAAAATAAACGGACGCAAAAAAAAAAATCTCAACACAAGAAGTCATTTCCAATTGAGAAACCTGAAGTGTTTCGTTTCAAACAAAGGTACAATCTGACTGTCACAGTTCAGGGCAACTGCACTTGTTTCCCTCCTCCAGGGTCCAGTTTGGGCACCCAAACTAGGCTCCAGGCTCCTGAGTCGGGCCCTCTCTTGAGTGGGGACATGTGTCTCTCCCTCCTGACTGTGGTGTTTCCAGATTGCACGGTTCCCTGACCAAGCTGTGATATTTCCAGCAAAAGAGTCTGCCTAAGCAAGCCTCCTTCACTAGTCTCCTCAGAAACAGTACACAGTGTAACTGCCAAAGTTCAGTTACCCCACTGGTCTGTCTAAGCAAGCTCATTTATTCTTAAGGTAAAAACATTGCAGAGAAAATATTAAAAACCTACTCATGTTAATAAGCTTAGCAGAGCCCACATCCCCATTGTTCTCAGTGGTGGCAGATAATAGAAGTTGCAGTGGGGGAGGTTTAGGTTGGATATTAGGAAACACTTTCACTAGGAGGGTGGTCAAGCACTGGAATGGGTTACCTAGGGAGGTGGTGGATGTGACGTTGCACTCTATGATTTTATAAAAATATGCTAATGAGTGAATATAATGTAACTGGAATATGCTTCATGCGAAAGGTCTCTTGTAAGGTATCATTACAAAGCTTATAATCTACTGAGTGTGGTCATCCTATTTGAATAAAATATATCACTCTTGTATGTGAAACTAGAAATATGAAATATAACTAAGGGCCTATTGTAATTATGCAAAGTGTGGGCCATTAATGGTGGTTTGGAATCTTAATGGCTCCCATCAACCAGGACAATTGACTGTGAATGGCTCTGTTTGCAGGCAAGCCTTCTTGTGAGTCAGGCTGGGAGGAATGAAGGCTTGGGGTCTTACAGTGACATGTGATCATGTCACCTGAACTGGAATCTATCTTTAACCTGGTGCTTTTCCATTGAGAAGGGGGCGGTGGGAACCCAGAGGGACAAAGGATTCCCACCTTATGCAAAAGATATATAAATGGGTGGAACAGAACAAAGGGAAGAGCCATCACGAGGAATCCCCTACCTACCACCTGAGCTGGAACAAGAGCTGTACCGGGGAAAGAATTGTGCCCAGGTCTGTCAGGTATCCAGTCAGAGGAAAAAACTTACTGAAGCATCTCCAAGGGTGAGATTATCTGTATTCAGCTTGATTAGACAGATTTGCCGGTTTTATTTTATTTTGCTTGGTGACTTACTTTGTTCTGTCTGGTACTACCTGAAACCACTTAAATCCTACTTTCTGTATTTAATAAAATCACTTTTTACTTATTAACCCAGAGTATGTAGTCATACTTGGAGAGGCAAACAGCTGTGTATCTCTCTCTATCAGTGTTATAGAGGGCGAACAATTTATGAGTTTACCTTGTATAAGCTTTATACAGGGTAAAACTGATTTATTTGGGTTTAGACCCCACTGGGAGTTGGGCATCTGAGTGTTAAAGACAAGAACACCTCTGTTAGCTGCTTTCAGTTAAGCCTACAGCTGTTAGGGAATGTGATTCAGACCTGGGTCTGGGTTTGCAGCAGGCTAGCGAGTCTGGCTCAAACCAGGCAGAGCACTGAAGTCCTAAGCTGACGGGGCAGGAAAGCAGGGGCAGAAGTACTCTTGGCACATCGGGTGGCAGCTCCCACGGGGGTTCTGTGATCCAACCCATCACAGTGGAATCTCCATCCTTAGAGGTTTTTTAGGCCCGGCTTGACAAAGCCCTGGCTAGGATCAGGGCCGGCTCCAGGCACCAGCATTCCAAGCAGATGCTTGGGGCGGCAATCTGCAAGGGGCAGCAGTTCCTGTGTTTTTGCCGCTCCAAGCAGTGCGCCGAATTGCTATATGGGTCTTGGAAGCAACCACGAATAGATAATCAGCAGATGGGTTTCTGCCCAAGGTGCAACTTCAAAAAAAGATGGATCTAGAGATGGCTCAATTGCATAACCCTCCTCCCAAGCATGCCCTTGGAATAGACTGTAGCACTTCATTTTAAAGAGGCCTAGGGTTATATTAGCCATGCCTTCTCCTTAAAGGAGTTACAAACCATCCCACAGCACACAAACATTTCCATAGTTAATACAAGCTCCTAAAATACTTACAGTTTAAGCTTATTGAATTCACTTAATTCAGTCACCTTTATGAGAATATAGGAGAGTCTCCTATCTGTCAAAGGAATCATTTGAAGTTTTTCAGGATTTTGGGGAGGATTATATCCCCCTCCCTCCCCCCGCCTGCTTGAAACAATCCAGCAAGTTCAACCCAAATGTGCAAAAAGTGTTTCGGTCAGACCCAATCTGCCTTTTATAGCAACAAACATTTCATCTGAAAAATCTCAAATTCTAGTGCTGAGCGCTTGACAGTCTGGCCCCACATTGCTGGGGACCAGGCCATAAATTCTAAACTTCCATACTGGCCCTCACCCGCTAGTATTAACTTTTGGGCAAACTGGCCTTTTTAAATGGTTTGATCTGCAGGGGCCAGACCCAGCAAGAGAAGATGGAATGGTCTGGGGAAAACAGTCCTTGGCCTCTTTTCTCAGGGTACTGTAGTGATGGTCGGTATGGCTCCCCGCCGCCCCGGAAGGGGAAGAGCCCATCTGGAGGCCGGAGTGGGCGGAGCTAAGAGTTCTGAGCCCGCCCCTCAGAGGGTCAGGCGGCGACGCAGAAGTATAAAGCTGGGCCCTCAGAACTCAGTCTGGCCCCAGCCGCCGGAGAGACCAGACGGCTCCAGCCTAGCTTGGGGCTGGGAAACCTCCACGGACCAGAGTGACCACCAGGAGCCGCCGGGCCTGCCCGGCGCCCGCTACCCCGAGGAGCCGCCGGGCCTGCCCGGCGCCCGCTACCCCGAGGAGCCGCCGGGCCTGCCCGGCGCCCGCTACCCCGAGGAGTAGGGCTACCCCGAGGAACTGATGGGCCTGCCCTGCGCCTCCTATCCGGAGGAGCTCCCGGATTTGCCAAACGATCCCTGGCTGGATGAACCCATGGTCCAGGATCCCCCCGAGGCTGACGCCAGCATCCAGGTAGGCCCAGAGGGGGAGTCTGGAAGTAGCCCAGGGGCAGCCAACCCCAGTCTGGCTGCAGCACTGCCAGAGCCGATGTCAGTGTGTTGCGGCCAGGATCCCCACTGACTAAGCAGCGAGTCTTCTGCCGCTGCTCGGGCCCCGGACTGGGACGCAGTGGAGTGGGAGGGCCTGCGTCCTCCCTGCCACCCAACTCGTGGGTGGCTGTCTCCCCCTCCCCAGGCCTGTTGAGGCTTAGGCCTATATACTGTGTTCCTGTTGCTCAGCCCTGCCTGAGGGCCTAAGCGCTGTCTCACCGTTTGCTGCCCCGCCCTGACCTAGGGCCTGGGCTTAAACACTCTATATACTGTGTCACTGTTGCTCAGCCCTGACCTAGAGCCTGAGCTTATATACTTTGCTGACGGTTGCTCAGTCCTAACTGAGGGTCTGAGCCCGGATAACGTTGGTACCCGCCCTGAGCCAGGGCCGGGCCTACTGTACCTTTCAGGACTGCAAGGGCTGCCAGGGAAGATCGTGCCACTGGACCAAGTGCCCCAGCCTCAAGGGTAGTGAGTCGGTGTGGCTCCCCACCGCCCTGGAGCGGGTAGAGCCCCAGCCAACTCTTGTACAGTACCATGAAGCAGTCCCCCATGTGGTGGTCCTGAAATGTGCACATCAAACTCAAAGCCATCTTTCACTGGTGGGGTGTTCACCCCTTTGTTTGAACTGGGCCAGTAGCTTCCAGACTCTGCCCTTTTATGCGCTTGCACAGTGTTGTTGTAGCCATATTGGTCCCCGGATCTGAGAGAGACAGGTAGCTGAGGTGATAACATTGATCGGACCAACTTCTGTTGGTTGAAGATACAAGCTTACGAATGACAGTTCTTCCTCAGGTCACTTCTGAGAGCTGAATAGTATCTACAAGCGCCAAAAGGAAAGCAGTAAGAGAAAGAATCAGGGAAGGCAGAGCCTGCCTTTACATTCCCATGGCTGAATAGGAGCAGCCTTTGGTTTTGGCAGGGGAGAACGTTCTGGCCATTGCCTGCGATGGGGACATGGGCCTTTCAGCACTTCTGTCAAGAAAGGAATCAAAACCAAGTATTAGTGAAGCAAGAGGAGCCATTATGGACTGAGCCGAAGCAATCATTTCTTCCTTTCTCCCAAAGGTGTATCACATGGCTGGGCTTGGTGCACCTGTATGGTGGCTGAAGTGCTCTCTTATCAAGTCAAAGATTGGCAAGCCATGCTCCTTTAAGCTGTGAAGGCTATTATCCCCATTCTAAAATAGGGAAACGGGTTATGTGATTTGCCCAAGGTCAGACGGAGTCTGGCGGGGGTGGGGGGGAGTAAGGACTTGAACCCAGCTCCCTCAAGTCCTAGGCCGGTGCTGTAACTACTAGACCCTCCTTCCTGTCTAGAACTGCGTATTGACAAGGCCTATTGAGATGGGCCTTGCTCCCCAAGAACTAGAGGCAGGTCAGGCTTCTCTTAACATCAGTGGCAGCTGTGCCAGGATTACCCCAGTGCTAGATTTGCTCCTATTGATTCATATTACTACAGTAGCATTAAGAAGATCGTCCTACCCTCAGTTCCTGTTGTGCTAAGCATTTCCAAACACAGATCAAGAGCCAGCCCCTATCCTGAGAGAAGCTAATAGACCAAAAGGAAGTGGAGGGAAAGGATCATCCCCATTTTACAGAGGAAGAAACCAAGGCCCAGGGAGATTAAGTAATCTGTTCAAGGTCATGCATCAATTTAGCAGTGGTTGAAAGAGAACTCAGCAATCCAGTTCCTAAGCCACAAGATTCCACCCACTTTCTGCCAGGTGGCTACCTGCAATTGCAGCTGTTCAAGTGTAAAAACTACGCCTACCCCAGAAGATGGGGGATGTCTTTCAACCAGTGGGGAAACAGTCAAGGGAAACTTGACTCCCCTTGCTAGAGAGTGGTGGAAGTCAGCACTGAGATGCGAGGTGGTGGGAGGGAACCGCTATTTAGTACCTGATGAATTTATCAGCTTTTAATTACAATTGTCATCAATGATGATTTTGTATAGGAAAAAAAGTGAAGCCTTTTTATGTAGGAGTCTGGCAGGAGGAGATGCAAGGGCTTTACCTGTCATGCTGTGTTCTGTCACCTCCTTTGAACGCAGGACCCTGTATAATCTAACTGCACTATTTCTTTTCTTTTCTGTTTGCAGTGCTGCCAGGGAAGGAACACTGGAGCTTGTATGGTTTCCATTCCTTAAATTGGCACCTAGGGTTTTTTCCCACCGCCCAATTACCTCTGTGCTGTTCATTATGTCAATGGTAAAGGAAATCTAGGTTTTAAAAAAAAAAATGTTATAAAGTTGCCCACATCACTCAGTGAAATTATAGCCTTGCGTAATAGGACTCATTGCATATCACTGATATTACCCCTAGACCCACATGGGAGCTGTATAAAATGTCACCACAAAAGCAAAAACCATGTGAAATTTAAGCTTCCATGCATTTTTGTTCCAAGAGCAAATCCAACTTTTGCTCCTTTCTGAGAAGCGAAATGGCCCATTTTGCCTTTTGAAAATGGGAAGAGGAGGAAAAGAAAAACATGCAAACAGGTGCAAAGATTTTCAAGGGTGTCCCTCTTTGTACAAAGGGGTATGTTCAAGAAATTTGTAAGAACTGGTGCTCTGCTTTGCCCCCCGGCAGCTAACAAACCCTCATTGCTTGAAATTTAATCAAAAAGCAAACTACAAATAAAAAATGGCAGGCACGACATCACCCGAAATTGAGAAAAATTAAAAAAAAAAAAGAGAAGAGTAAGCAAGTCACACTTTTGCACAGCCCTGATACTACAAGCCACATATTGGAGATGGGGTTGAGTCGTGGAATTCAGACAGACCAGCTGCCCCAAGTTCTGACGCAGTGCTTCTGCGGCTCATCCAACACACACACACACACCCCTACCTACCTCTGTTTAACATTTATAGTGATTGACAGATAGCATAGCAACAAGTGAATTAGACTCTCCCCCCTGACACAACGGTGGTAAATGTCATAAAAGATCAACCATTATATTCTGAACGTAGCTTTCCTACTACCGAGCAACACCAGTTTAGATGATTGAGTGGAAAGGAAGATGTGCTGTGCATGCAAAGAAGAATGGGAGGCCCTGAGCATCATTGAAGTCTGGTCAGTGAGGGCAAGTCACTAGTGGTATAATGGCGCTGAGCAACCAAAATGCCAGCTGAGGTCAATGGGCGCTGTGGGCACTCGGCACCCACAATCTGGAACAGGATTTTCAAAAAAGCTCAGCACCCAAGAGCGGTTTGAGAACCACTGAGGAAAAAGCCAAGTAGGGTAAGAGTAAAATTTTCCTAAGCTCCTAAGTTTAGTCAATGGGACTTTGGCATTTAAGTCAAGGGCTTCTGGAAATTTCACCTCTGGCTTCTATGTCCTTCAGTTCCTCCATCTGCACAGTGGGGATCCAAGCACTGCCCAGCCTCACAGGGATGTTGCAAGGAGAAGATTGTGAGGGGCTCAGATACTACTGTATCTGTACCTGTACGAGATAAGCACCTTAGATACATAAAGCTATTGGTTATTTACTGCATAATGAATATTCCATGAAATCAAAATGAAACCTTTGTTTGAGATACTTCTTAAAAGCTCTGCCTGCCTTGCACTTTTCAAAGGCTAATGTAAAGAGCCAGTAAAAGTTAGTAAATTTAGTGAAAATGTACTGACCCAAAATAGACCCATCGCCCTCCCTACCCCCACTCCACACTGGCCGCTCCTGATAAATGGCAGAGAGAGGATTAGTGTTCCAAAGACAGCTGCCTTAAAATAATTTTATTTTGCTGTAGTGCCACTTTAAATCTAGAGCTATTGAGAATCCAATTTGCACTTAGAAGCATTCAATTTGTTTGCAGGTGTTATCCCCTTAAGTCATGCAGAGTAATTTAGCCTGGCAGAGCAAGCACCCTTAGCCTGAGGCAGAGGCACCAAGCTGCCAATTCACCCAGAGGTTGGGGTTTGATCGGGCAGCAGGAGGATCACGGGGGTTGAAGTGGCACCTCAGCGTGGAGCTAAATTAACTTCTTACAGCTTCTATTTTACGTGACATGGACTTGGTTGGACTCCATCCCCTTCTTCAGCCAGGCACGGAGGGAGGAGAAAAAGCTGCCCTGGAAACTCCAGTTCAAAAGCGTCACACTTTAGAAGCTGTGATCCTTGCTCTTTCCGGAAGACAGGGGCTTAAGAAATGAAGGAGGTGAGGGAGGGTACTACAGAAGAGCTGACCTGGGAGGATGGGAAGTCTGTAGCAGAGGGATGGTCCTGCTCTAGGAGGTCAGGAACCTTGCTCCTCTGCCTACTACGGCAACTATTGTAAGACACACGCCAGACCAGTCTAACAGCTTAGGGCTAGACAGCATCCTAGGGGTTGAAGAACACTGGCCATACTTCATATTAAAGTTCTGTTTTTGATTAGTTTGTAAAGCGTTAATACAGGATTGTTTTAAGGAATTGTAATAGAGTTGCTGCTTAAAACCATAGCCTTTTATTAGAGCTGGTCGGAAAACCACCCCTCCTCCTTAAAACAAAAAAAGTGTTTTAAAAGAAATTTCTATCAGAAAAATTCAAAATTAACCAAAACTTTCATTTGGGTTTTAGAAGATTGGAACCTTTTTTGAAGTTTCAAATTGATCCCCCTCCCCCCCCCAGCGACTTAATGGAATGAATGTCTAGTTTCTCCCCACACAAGTTCCACCCTCCCCCATCAAACTTTTCAAAGCTTCTCCAAAGCTTTGAAAAATTTAGTGGCAAAAGGAAAAATTCAATCCCTCTACTGCTCATTTTTGAAGATTTCCGTAATTTAACAATAAAGTTTGTTCCCCTTTTTTTCCTTTTTGCCAGTGGCTTCTCCAAAGTTGAATAAGTTCTGAAAAGCTAAAGAAAAAGGGGTGGCGGGGGAAGAATGAGAGACAACTGGGCCCTAATCCTTCACAAACCTACACACAGGGTTAACCTTACTGCTGAGCATTCAGAAGTTGACATCGATGGGACAACTAAAATTGTTTTATGACAAAGGAATTTTTTTATGGAAAGATGTTAGTTTTCATCAATAAAGAATCAAATGTTGGTGTTAAAAATTTCATTTTTGATTATTTTGTTTTTGCAGAAAGTGCCATCCCCCATTTCTTGACCAGCTCTACTAAAAACACCTGGCTAGCACAGAAAAATCTCCCCTCTATTGGAGTCCTTTTGGTGGAATTACTATCCTTCCTATCTCCTGCTGTGTGTCCTATGAAGCAATGTGAAAATCAGGTAAGAACAAGTTCTCTTTGCAGGACATACCTGGAATTGCAAAATTCCAGCCAAGCTGGAAATACAACGACCGTCCCCCTCCCCCTTGTGTTAGTATCATGAGGAGCACAAGATGGATTCTGAACTTAGAGGTACATAGAAACATTTGTTGCGGTGAGATGAAGTCAACGTACAATGAAAAGGGGGAGTGCCTCGGAGTGAAGGTTTGTCCAGGGCTGGTCATTTGTTTTTAAATCAAACGTGAAGGAAAAGGAGAAGGCTCAAGTTTGTTGCTGTCATATCTGAGCAAGACCTAGAAGACTGTTGGGATCAGGAGGATGAGGAAGACAATCCTGGAAGGGAAATTGTGTCTCAGGTCAGGCTGTGAGGAAGATCAGTGGATAAAAGAATAGGACCGGAATGCAAGGGACTGAGTCAGGCAAAGACAGTAGGTGCTGAGGGAAGCTTCTCACAGCTCTACCAACATCTCAATTCTGAATATTTCTAAACCGAAAAAACTGCTCTGATGAGATTAGTTCCACCCCAGACAGCCTCTAACACAGGGGTAGGCAACCTATGGCACGTGTGCTGAACAGGGCCGGCTTTTTTGCCGCCCTAGGCAAAAAAGCCACCTTCCGCCCCTCCCCTCCCCAGCGCGGCAGGGGAGGGCGCCGAGCCCAGCCGTGGGCCCACAATCCCCAACCGGCCGGAGCGCCGGGGGGAGGGCGGAGAGCCCGGCTGGGGCTCTCCGCTCTCCCTGGCCGCCAGGGAGAGCGGAGAGCCCCCGGCGGCCAGAGCACCGGGGGGAGGGCGGAGAGCCCCCAGCGGCCAGAGCACCGGGGGGAGGGCAGCGAGCCCGCCGTGGCTCTCTGCTCTCCCTGACCGGCCAGAGCGCCGGGGGGAGGGTGGCGAGCCCGCTGCGGCTCTGCTCTCCGGCCGGAGCGGGCTCAGTGGTGCCTGGAGCCGGCCCTGGTGCCAAAGGCAGCACACGAGCTGATTTTCAGTGGCACTCACACTGCCCAGGTCCCGGCCACCGGTCCGGGGGGCTCTGCATTTTAATTTAATTTGAAATGAAGCTTCTTAAACATTTTGAAACCTTATTTACTTTACATACGACAATAGTTTAGTTATATATTGTAGACTTCTAGAAAGAGACCTTCTAAAAACGTTAAAATGTATTACTGGCATGCGAAACCTTCAATTAGAGTGAATAAATGAAGACTCGGCAGACCACTTCTGAAAGGTCGCTGACCCCTGCTCTAACATATCCAGGCTGTAATGATCATTCTTACATGGTTGAAAGCGGCTGCTGCCTCCGAAGACAGCATGCTGTCCGTAAAGACACACATTGTGTTGAGTTTTCAGTTTGTGCAGGGCCGACTCCAGGCACCAGCCCACCAAGCATGTGCTTGGGATGGCGCCTGGAAGGGGGCGGCGCGGCGCGGCGCTCCGGCCCGAGAGCGGGGCCGCGACTGGGCTCACTGCCCTCCCCCTGGCGCTCCGGCCGGTCGGGGAGAGCGGAGAGCCGCGGTGGGCTCGCCGCCCTCCCTCGGCGCTCTGGCCAGGCTCTCCGCCCTGCTCCTGGCGCTCTGGCCGCCGGGGAGAGCGGAGAGCTCCGGCTGGGCTCTCCACCCTGCTCCCAGCGATCCGGACGGTCAGGGATTGTGGACCCGCAGCCGGGCTCGGCGTCCTCCCCTGCTGCGCTTGGGGGGGGGGGGGGCGCGGCAGGTGCAGGGCCGGCTCCAGGCACCACCTTACCAAGTGCTTGGGGCGGCCACTCCGGAGAGGGGCGGCACGTCCAGCTGTTTGGCGGCAATTCGGTGGAGGGTCCCTCACTCCTGCTCGGAGCGAAGGACCTCCCGCCGAATTGCCACCGCAGATCGCAATCACGGCTTTTTTTGTTTTGTTTGGCTGCTTGGGGCGGCCAAAACCCTGGAGCCGGCCCTGGGCGGGTGGCTTTTTTGCCTAGGGTGGCAAAAAAGCCAGAGCCGGCCCTGAGTTTGTGGTATTGTAAAGGTTAAGACAGAGGGAAGGTGTTTGTTCCCTGGGCAACGAACAGGATCTGGGACCAACCAGAGTTGGTGGGGCTACCTGCCTAGCCCTGGCATCTTTTTTTTGCTAGGCTGTTAACTTCAAGGAACAGAGCTAGATTCCCTGGCAGTGTAAAAGGCTCTTGGAGCAAGTGGTGATGCCCTCTGAATACCTCCTACAGTGAAGACCTCCCTAATGGGCATAAGGACTCTGCAGTTGCTCTGCTCCTAGTCCTGCAATACAGAACACCCCAGCCTGACCCCAGGGCATGGCCAGAGCACACTGTCCTCATGGGAATGGATTGCTCCCCAAAGTAACTCAAGTAGTATGCAAGTGAGAGCAACCTCCAGGCTACTCTAACTCACACCAGGGGTAAGCATGCTCCTGTATGGCTCTGGACTATAGGGAAAACAAAGGAGGTTTAAAGCCGCCCTCCCAAATCCTGACCGAAGCACAAGAACAGCAGAATTGGAGTATTAGATGCCAAGACGGAAGAAAGCACTGAAAACTGGTCCAGGCCCAACATGGGCCCAACACACCCGCACACCCCTCTTTCCCAACATGCGCGCACACCGCTGCATTGGCTTACATAGAAAACACCCACAAATGAATTTTTCTACAGCTGCCTTCAAAGAATTGCATGCTGTCCACACCATAGAGCCTAACTCAGTGGTTTCTTATGTCATGCAGGTTATTCATATAGCGATAGTGTTTGCAGTCAGTATGTAACCACAACGCTACATCCTGAAGACAGAACATTGCTCTTCAATCTGGGAACTGTTGCATTGCATAATGCAGTGAGATCAGGGTCACTACACTTCCACAGCCAGGCAGGCCAGAGTTTTACTCTTATGTTCTTTACAGGGAATGAGGCCCAATGGGTCAGGTTAGGTTTTGGAACAACTCAAGACACTACATTTTTTTTATTAAGAGGCAGCATTGCTTAGTGGTTAGAGCAGGGTCTGGGAGACAGAGCTGGGAATAGAACCCAGGTGTCCTGGACTCACTGACACCTTAGACAAGTCACTGAGGCTGAAGTGCTCAACAGTAGTGTTATTCGACCTGGCTCTCAGACTCTGATGCTTGGAGGCGCTGAGCACATGCAGCTCCCACTCGTATTCAGGGGGAACTGAGTGCTCAGCACCTTAAGCATCAGGCTCCAGGCAGGCACCCCAAAATCATGCCCACTTTTGAAGATGCAGGCTTCAACCTCGGTGCCTCCATTTCCCCCTCTATAAAGTGATGCTAATACCACTGCACCAACCAACTGCACAGCCTCAAGGAAGCTGTAAGACTAGCTCTGTGGGAAGTGCTAGGAATTTCACCCCCAGGCCCTTAGGAGAGGTGGGTTAATGCCCAGAGGTGGTTCCTTGGGCCCTGGACAGCTATCTGCCCCGCTCACACGCCCAGCATAGACTTTAGAGGAGATGGTTGCTCTAAGATCTCATCTCCTCCCAACACTGTGCAATGACAGACAGGAGGAACAGCAGCTCATCATGAACACTGGGCATTTGTCTCCTCACCACACTTCCCCAGTGCTGCACTCCCATCTCCCTGGCATTTCCCTGAGCTTATCCGAGGCTTGCGGGTATTGACCCTCCAGACACTTGGCTGATTGGTGTCTGAAATCAAATGCCTAAAAAAGTCCATCTGAGTCCAAACCTCTCAAATCACGCTGACATGTTTAGGAAGTGCCCGGTGCTTCATCCTCTCTGCTCTGATGTGTAATTATGTAAGTGTCAACGTGATATAGGTGCTGCAAGAGGCCATAAAACCTCAGAGGCGCCAACAAGCTGGACTCTGCCGCTCCAATCTGTCCATGGGAGCATTGCTGCCAATCTCCCTTTGCAGTTAGACCAGGGGGAAGTCTCAGCCAGCTGAGCTTGCACCAGGAGAAGGGATTGTCCCAGGAAAGGAGAAGCAATTGGCATTGCCTGGCGAAAGCAGAGGACTAGTCACTGAATAGTCTATTCTCACTGCTGCCTGTATGACAGGGTCTGACTGGCAGTGTAGTTACTGCATAGGACACTGGAATGGGACTCTGGATTCTAATCCCAGCCCTGCCACTGACCTGCTGTGGACAAATTCCCTCCCCTCCCTGCACCTCATTTCTCATCCCTTTAACTGTCTATTCAGACTGTGAACGCATCTCATCTCACAATCTGCATGTGCAAGAGCTAGCACCATAGGGCCCTGGTTTCAGTTAGTGCCTCCAGATGCTACCATAAACTCAAGGACAATTATTCCATCCTCTGACTTCAGGTCACTTCACGCAGTCAAATGAGTAGAAGTCTTGTCTATTGTGAAGAGCACAGGCCTGCCAATCAGGAGAGCTCAGTTGTACCATTGGCTCATGCTGTCAATTTGCAATTCACCCCCTGCTTCTGTGGCTTGGTTTCCCCATGTGGAAGAGAGATGGTGCTGAATACCCAGTTTTGCAAAGTGCTTTGAGATCCTCAGATGAAAGATGCCCATCTGTGGCTTGAGAGACCACTGATTTTTGAATGCAGGAGTTGCCATGTCAGATCAGACCAATGAGCTACTCTTGTAATGTGCCTTCAATTGTACCTGTACAAGATCCTTCCTTGGGTGTCCCTTAATATTCTAGTAGTGCCTAGACATTGTGCTGAGTGTTGCATATACATAGCATGTCCCTGTTTTGAGGAGCTTACAGAGTAAATGGGCAAGAGATGGGAGAAAGGAATACAACATGCAAGCCAAAACAGAGGGGGACTGAGGCACAGGGTAGATTAAGTCACTAGCTCAAGGTCAACTAGGGCATTGGTGGCTGAGCTAGGAAGTGAATCCTGATAGTCAGCTTCCCAGCCTAGTGCCTTAGCTGCAAGGCTACGGGCTACACTGAGACTGCAGGGATGGGAATGAGACTATGCCTCTCAAAGTTATGAATCCAAGGGTATGTCTACACTACGAGAGTAGTTCGATTTTACTTAAAGCGAATTTGTGGAACCAATATTAAAGTCAAACGTGTGTATCCACACTAAGGACAGTAATTAGACTTTGAGAGTCCACACTAATGGGGCAAGCGTCGACATTGGAAGCAGTGCACTGTGGGTAGCTATCCCACAGTTCCCTCAGTCACCGCTGCCAATTGGAATTCTGGGTCGAGCCCCCAATGCCTGCTGGGGCAAAAAATGTGTCAAGGGTGGTTTTGGGTAACTGTCGTCATTCAACCATCACTCCCACCCGCCCTCCGTGAAAGCGCTGGCGGGCAATCAGTTCACATACTTTTCTGGTGATTGACAGCGCGGATGCCACAGCACCGCGAGCATGGAGCCTGCTGCGATCATCACTGCAGTTATGGCCGTTGTCAACACCTCGTGCCTTATCATCCACCTTTTTCAGAGGCAGATGCTAAGAAATCGGGCGAGGCGGCTACGGCAGCGCGGTGAGGACATTAAGTCTGAGAGGGGCACAGACCTCTCACAAAGCACCGGACCCCGTGCCGTGGACATCATGGTGGCAATAGGTCATGTTGATGCTGTGGAATGGCAATTCTGGGCCCGGGAAACAAGCACGGACTGGTGGGACCGCATAGTGCTGCAGGTCTGGGATGAATCACAGTGGCTGCGAAACTTTTGGATGCGTAAGGGAACTTTCCTGGAACTTTGTGAGTTGCTATCCCCTGCCCTGAAGCGCAAGGACACCCGGATGTGAGTAGCCCTGACTGTCCAGAAGTGAGTGGCCATAGCCCTCTGGAAGCTTGCAACACCAGACAGCTACCGGTCAGTCGCAAATCAATTTGGAGTGGGCAAATCTACTGTGGGGGTTGCTGTGATGCAAGTAGCCAACGCAATCGTTGAGCTACTGCTCTCAAAGGTAGTGACCCTGGGAAACGTGCAGGTGATCATAGATGGCTTCGCCGCGATGTGATTCCTAAACTGTGGTGGGGCTATAGATGGAACTCACATCCTTATCCCAGGACCGGACTACCAGGCCAGCCAGTACATTAACTGAAAGGGCTACTTTTCAATGGTGCTGCAAGCACTGGTGGACCATAGGGGATGTTTTACCAACATCAACGTCGGATGGCCGGGCAAGGTTCATGAAGTTCACGTTTTCAGGAACTCTGGTCTGTTTAGACGGCTGCAGGAAGGTATTTACTTCCCGGATCACAAGATAACTGTTGGGGATGTGGAGATACCTATAGTGATCCTCTGGGACCCAGCCTACCCGCTAATGCCCTGGCTCATGAAGCCCTATACAGGCACCCTGGACAGTGAAAAAGAACTCTTCAACTACCGGCTGAGCAAGTGCAGAATGGTGGTGGAGTGTGCTTTTGGACGTCTGAAGGGGAGATGGAGAAGCTTACTGACTCGCTCTGATCTCAGCAAAACCAAACCAATATCCCCATTGTTATTGCAGCTTGCTGTGTGCTCCACAATCTGAGAAAGCAAGGGGGAGATGTTAATGGCGGGGTGGGAGGTTGAGGCAAATCGCCTGGCTGCTGATTACACCCAGCCAGACAGCCGGGCGATTAGACGAGTCCAGCGGGACACGCTGTGCATCCGGGAAGCTTTGAAAGCTAGGTTCCAGAGTGAGCAGGGTAACCTGTGACTATTAAGTTTGTTTAAACAGAAGCTGAACCTGCCCCTGTTTCTTTACCCAATTAATGTTGACTATCCTCTCCAGTTACCAACCCCCTTCCCCCCCTTCCAACACACCTTTAAAAATAAAATAAATGAAACTGTTCATTAACACTGTTTTCTTTATTAAGGATTTCGTGGTAAAGGATTGAAACTGGGACGCAGACTGTGGTGGGGAGCAGGTGTAGTGATGGAAAGGACGCTTCTAAACTCGAGGAATAACAGGCTCCTGCTCCTAGAGCGGTCCGCAGTGGTGGACTGGTTGTTTGAACGGAGCCTGCCACCCCTCCTTTTCGGGACTCTGTGTGGGGGCTATGTGACTTTGTGGCGGGGGAGGGCGGTTACAGATCCCCTGCTGTGTGGCTCTGTCATCCAAGCTAAGGACCACTGCATAAGATCTGTAACCACCCTCCCCCGCCACAAACTCACACAGCCCCTCCACACAGAACATGAAAACCACCTCCCAGACTGACCAGTGTGCCTAGTGACTGCAATTGGGGGAGGGATAGCTCAGTGGTTTGAGCACTGGCCTGCTAAACCCAGGGTTGTGAGTTCAATCCTTGAGGGGGCCACTTAGGGATCTTGGGCAAAAATCAGTACTTGATCCTGCTAGTGAAGGCAGGGGGCTAGACTCAATGACTTTAAGGTCCCTTCCAGTTCTAGGAGATGGGATATCTCCATTTAGAGAGAGAGAGTGTGTGTGTGTGTGTGTGTGTGTGTGTGTGTGTGTGTCCGTCCTTCTGCTGAACCTGCCCCTGTGTCTGTACCCTGGTAAAGGTGACTGTCCTCTCCAATTACCAACCCCCTTCAAACACACTGTCCTCTAAAAGAACATGACGGAAACAGTAATTAACAGAAACATTTTTTATTAAGAACTACACAGTTAGGGGATGAAACTGGGATGGGGGCTTGGGTGAGGTGCATTTGGAGGGAAGGAAAGGACGTATCAAATCTTTGGGAATGAGAGCCTTCTGCAATTTGAGCAGTCTGTAGGGGTGGAGTGACTGTTTTCACGGCCCCTGCCGCCCCTCCTTCTTGGGACTTTGGGTGAGGTGGGGATGGGACTTTGTGGTGGGGGAGGGCAATTAGAGATAGAATGCAGCGGGGCTCTGTCCTTCTGCCTCCGGTCCTGCAGAACATCTACAAGACGCCGGAGCATGTCCGTTTGCTCCCTCATTAGTCCAAGCAGCGTTTGAGTCACCTGCTGGTCTTCCTGCCGCCACCTGTCCTCCCGTTCACTGTGTGATCGCTAGTATTGCAACATGTTCTCCCTCCACTGGGTCTGCTGTGCCGCCTCGGCTCAGGAACAGACCATAAATTCTGAGAACATCTCGTCCCGTGTCCTTTTTTTCTGCCGCCTGATCTGCGCCAGCCTCTGGGAGGGGGATGCCGGGGTAGCTTGGGAGACACTTGCAGCTGTGGGATGGGAAAAAGGGAGTGAATTCCTCAAAAAGATACATTTTTGCAAACAATGAATATAGTCTCTCTGTGAACAAGACCATGCACAGTACCCATCACATGTGCACTCAGTACAAGGTCGAATTTTCTGTCTTCACATTGAGTGCCTAGGGTCTTGCTGTACAGATCACACAAGCGGGGCTGGACAACAGAATTCTGCTAGCAGGCAGACATGGTAAGCCGTAGACTTTTGGCTGCTTCAAACTTAATTTACAGCAGTGCCCTCCTTTCACGTTCCAAGCAATGCTCCTAGCGTTGGCCAGTTCCTGCTGCCGGCGATCCAGCCAGCATGAACTCTGCCCCTGTCCCACCCGTCACGGCTGTCCCCGGGAAAGATCCCTGCACGCTGCCGGCGATCTTGCCGACATGAACTCTGCCCCTGTCCCACCCCCGTCGCGGCTGTCCCCGGGAAAGATCCCAGCATGCTGCCGGTGAACCGCTCAGCAGGAACGGTTCACCTCCCCGCCCCCACAGCATGGCTGTAAACCGCAGATTACAGTTATTTAAAGGAACTGGCAATCAGTCCCCATACTAAAATTCCCCTAATTCAAAGCAGGTCACCATGAGTGATATCACTCTGATGAGGATTACGGAGACAGAGAAAGACTGCATGCTGCGTGAATGCCAGCAAACACCAGGGCCATATGCCGCCGTGCTTTGCCAGGCAATGATACTGGAGTACCTGCTGTTAGCCTGGCGTGGAAAAGTTTCCTACTATGGAGGAGGCAATAAGGCCGCTCTCCCCAGGAACCTGATGCAAAGGCTTTCACATTACCTCCAGGAGCGCTTCGTGGAGATGTCCCAGGAGGATTTCTACTCTATCCCCAGACATGTTAAGACTTTTCCAGTAGCTGCACTGGCAAGGACTAAAAAGTTAAGCGCGTAGGGCAAACTAATCATTAAAAACCCATTGCTAACATACCATGCCTATTCTATTCAAAATAAATGTTTAAACACTTACCTACTGATCCTTCCCCTGATTCACGGTCCGGGTTACCGCCTTGGGAGGGTTGGTAGGGAATCTCCGTGAGGGTGATGAAGAGATCCTGGCTGTCGGGGAAATCAGCGTTGAAAGCGCTGTCGACTGCCTCGTTCTCATCTCCTTCCTCATCTTCCCAGTCTGCGAACAGCTCCGAGGAAGCAGCCGTCGACAATACCCCATCGTCAGAGTCCACAGACAGTGGTGGAGTAGTGGTGGCGGCCACACCTAGAATGGAATGCAGTGCCTCATAGAAATGGCATGTCTGGGGCTGGGATCCGGAGCGTCCGTTTGACTCTTTGGTCTTCTGGTACGCTTGTCTCAGCTCCTTGATTTTCATGCGGCACTGCGTTGCATCCCGGCTGTATCCTCTCTCCGTCATGGCTTTTGAGATCTTCTCGTAGATCTTCACATTCAGTCTTTTTGATCGCAGCTCCGAAAGCACGGACTCATCGCCCCACACAGCAGTCAGATCCAAGACTTCCCGATCAGTCCATGCTGGGGCCTTCTTTCTATTCTGCGATTGCATGGTCACCTCTGCTGGAGAGCTCTGCATCGTTGCCAGTGCTGCTGAGCTCGCCACGATGTCCAAACAGGAAATGAGATTCAAACTGTCCAGACAGGAAAAGGAATTCAGATTTTCCCGGGGCTTTTCCTGTGTGGCTGGTCAGAGCATGCGAGCTTGGACTGCTGTCCAGAGCGTCAGAGTGGTGCACTGTGGGATAGCTCCCGGAACTATTAGTGTCGAATTCTGTCCACACTAACCCTAATTCGACATGGCCATGTCGAATTTAGCACTACTCCCCTCATCGGGGAGAAGTACACAAATAGATTTAAAGAGACCTCTATGTCGAAATAAATAGCTTTGTTGTGTGGACGGGTGCAGGGTTAATTCGAATTAACGCTGCTAAATTCGACAACCTCTAATGTAGACCAGGCCCAAGTGATGAATCCACGGGGAACTGGGGTGGAATCTCCAGGATCCAGGCACCTATTCATTGGGTCACAGTTCTCTGCAACCTCCAAAATCCACTGGAAACCAGAATCGAAAAGCCAAACAGACTTGGCTGCGCCTCCAACATTCCTTCCAACCTTGGCATTTTGGGGTGGTGGGAGATAGAAACATCTTGGCTCTGCCCGATGTTCTCTGAACAGCGCAAGCCAGTCCCAGCAGCACAATTCCTCCCATCAGGGCTTGAAAAGTAATTTTTTTCCACTAATATATCTTTTGCTTGACGAGTTGTCGATGGCAGGAGAATTTAATCTCTCATTTGCTCGCTCTCCCCCAAAGCCAGTCAAGTGAAGGCACTTTATTACAGAACCACTCAGCTGTCCTTTTCTATCGACCAGCCCTTGGCATGGGTGACCCTGGAGCAATAGGCTGAAGATTATTTAGTGCCTTCCCCCCCACATCAAATGCCAGTCTGGACAGATGCCGATGTGCCTGGACCCAGCCTCAGATTTGGGGCACGTGGGAGCCAGGACCGCCAGAGCTCCGCTGCTAAGTGACTCACATGGCTGGATTTCTGGACTGGGAACAGGGCACTGCCATGCTGTGTCCCCCAAATAGCACTCATTCACTGCAAATCTTCTAGGGGACTGGATACGGGACTCTTGAGAGCTGGATTCAATTCCTGGCTCTGCCACAGGCTGGAGAGTCAGCAGTCCTTTCCCCTTCTCTGTACCTCAGTTTCCCCCTCTGTAAAACAGGGACTAACAGGGTAGCTTGACCTGGGGGTTGGAGAGCCCAAGGCAAAGCCAACCCTACAGGATGAGCCCCACTTGTGGGCAGTGAAGGGGAGATACTCCAGAAGAACAAACTGCTAGGCTCGAGCAGGCTCCAGACGGCGCCTGGACTTTGGGACTAAGACCCCAGCCAGGAAGGTCTGGGAGTAGCCTGCGGAGGCAGGACAGAGCCTGGGTGAACAAGGGGAAGAATACGAAAGCTCTCCAGGGACAGAGACCTGGGAGTAGGAAGAGAAAGGTTTGGTTGTGGGTTGTGAATTTGGGACTTGGAGTGGTTTTCCATGAATAAACCCAGCCCCCAAGGAGGGGGGAAAGCCTAAGGAGCAAATAATTAGCAAGGCACCACAGAAGTACCTTCTCCCAGACAGGGGCCCAGTAAGTGGCCACACCACTACAGGGATCGTAACACCAACCTTCTCTGTGAAGTATTTTGGGATCTACGGATGACAAATGCAATGTCGGACTTGTGTGATTGCATGTGCTTTTCCATCCATCCTAACTGGGTCCATCTCAAGTGCCACTCCCGGGTAGCACTGCTCTGAGCCAGTGGAAAGGATATGCACACGTACACACCCAGCAAAGAATTTTTTTTTAAAAATCAAGACAGTAAAAGGTTAATCCAATCCTTTGTTGCTTTTGGAGGCGCAAAAGTTGTAGATTATATATTGATAGAGTGATTATGAGTCTACTTGTCAAGTAACTTTTTTTTTAAATACCTCATTTCAAATCCCATGTACCATGGAAGCTCTGCTGGAATCAGTCTTACCATCAGCAAATCAATCCTGGAAGGGAGGGATAGCTCAGTGGTTTGAGCATTGGCCTGCTAAACCCAGGGTTGTGAGTTCAATCCTTGAGGGGGCCACTTAGGGATCTGGGGCAAAAATCAGTACTTGGTCCTGCTAGTGAAGGCAGGGGGCTGGACTCGACCTTTCCAGGTCCCTTCCAGTTCTAGGAGATGGGATGGGATTATCCAATGTCCTGCCCCCAAACACAAATTGCTGACTCAGGGGAGATAGCACACTTTCTTGCTTTGTCTTTCTTTAACCTTGGAACTGGCAGGTGGTTGAGAAGCAGAGGGGGGTCAGGGATCCAGCCCTATCCATTTTGCTCACTCACAAGGAAGGCTCTCCCCTCCTGCACCACAGGACTCTGGAAAAAGCAGAAGAAATTAGGACAATCTCCCAGTGCTCCTACACATCTTGTGCTAATGAGTTGTTTTTCCACTTGAAGGAGGGAGAACAAACCAGCCTCTGCTAAGCAGGGAATCTGTGGATGCAGGCGGCCAGAGATCAGCAATCCCCAGGGAGACTGCAATACAATACCATAAAACAATTGTTGAGTCTGAACTTTTGATGAGCTTAAACTTAACCGAGACTTGATGTCTCTGTCTGAACTTTTAATCAAAGCTCTGACCTGCGAACTACTCATGACACCCCCCTCCCCTTAAGTAGTCATCTCCCCTTTTCTCTTTCTGAATTTACATTTTAACCTGTTTTATCCTGTAGAATCTTGATTGATTATACATGACCATTATGATCTGTTAATCACTTTGTTTACTTCTGTGTATAAATATTGATGCTCACCCCTAATAAACTTGCCACACTTACTCTGAAGCTTTTCAAGCTAAGGATAGTGTGAGCCCGTTGATCAACGAATTGGTGTCTGGTCTCTGACAGATTGTGAGCCCCATACCAACTCCGCACGAACTCGGGTGCTGGAGAGGTGAGTGAGGACTTGCTTTTTACCTAACAATTTGGGGGCTCGTCCGGGATTTCCTTCTGGTGCGGTGCCTCTGTCCAGTGGTCAGACCACTCATATACGAATTGGCAGGCGCCACGGGAGATTTCTCCCAGCCAATTCAATATTGAGGGGTCGTGTACTGGACAGCAGGGTAAACACCAGTTGGAGGGCTCCTGTCAGACACCATGGGTCAAGGGACTAACGTGCCTCTTGAGAGTCCGTTGGGGATTGTAAATAAGTTATGGAACGAAGGGAAACTCCCAGTACAGACAGGAATGTCTAGGAGGAAGTTGTACACACTGTGTGTAAGGAATTGGACTGGGAATACCGCGGTATTGGCCGACCCGGAGATGAGGTGGCCTTCGTATGGCTCTTTCAAACAGGCTGCCTTAAGAGGAGTAAGGAGCCAGATCGAAAAAGACCATCCGGGACAGTTATGTTACTGGTTTTGTTGGGACACAGCAGCAGAGCTGTGGAAATCTTTAAAAATTATGGCAGTCAGGTATTCTCCCGAGAGTGAACCCCCTCCATGTTATTTCGATGAAGGGTGTAAACCACGGCGTGTTTTGACTCGTCAGTTGGTCCCCACTGCACCTGCCCCTATTCCTCTGCAGGGGGACTCTCTCCAGGGCGCAGAGGGGAATCTGCAGGACTCCAGATCGGAATCTCTGCAGAGGGATAAGGGGGAAATGGAAGGGCACACCTCGGGAGGAGTAATTACTAGGCAAAAGATCAAGCAGATGCAGCAGGTTGCATACCCCTCCCCTGGGGACGCCCAGAGGGTCCGGTCGCATCCGCAGATACTTACACCAGGGACGAATACACCCCTGCACCACCAGCTCAGCCCGTTCCCCAGGCCTGGATCAACTACGGGCAACAGCAGCAGCTGCAGCAAACTCAGCCTCCTCAATGACGGTACCCCGGGGGCGAAGGCAAACAATGTGATGGTCTTATTTCCTTAATGTCTTTAGCCGGCTCCTTCCTCACTTTCTCCCCTCCCAGCAAAGAGCCTCGTCTAACCCTTTCAGTCCAGGCACTGCCTGTCTCCTTCCTCAATGATACTGGAGCTACTTTCTCTCTTTTAAATCATGCCCCCTCTCCCTGGCTATCCTCTGAGGTTAAAACTGCAACTGGGGTGGAGGGCAACCCACAGTCTCTGGGACTCACTTTGCCTCTAAATGTTATTTATGCTGATAAATGTTTTTCTCACCATTTTCTTTTTTCCCCAGCTTGTCTGATCCCTTTGATGGGCCGGGATTTACTCTGTAAGCTTGAGGCTACTTTAACCTGCACTCCTGAAGGGGTAGGATTATTGATGACAGTGTTAGGAGATTCGGCCCCAACTCAGGGTAATTGGGAACCCCCCCCCCTCTCTCCCCTGACCTCACTGACTTGCCTTTAACCCTCTGGGGAATTTCTGACACTGATGTTGGCCTGCTCCTTTCGGCAGAGCCAGTAAGGATTCAAGTGAAGCCCTCCTTAACCCCCCCGTCAGTCCCTCAATACCCCCTGTCGCTGGAAGCCCGGGAGGGCATCCGCCCCATTATCGAGGGATTCATTGCACAAAAGCTAGTCCGCCCTCAGCGCACTCCCTGTAACACCCCTATACTGCCTGTCAAAAAGCCTCCTAAAAAGGACGGAGACCCTATTCGTTGGCGCTTTGTACAGGATCTACGGGTTGTTAATCAGTATGTGGTCCCTCTTCATGCAGTAGTTCCTGATCCAGCTACTATCATCAGCCAAATCCCCTGGGATGCTAAGTGGTTCACTGTTATTGACTTAAAATCAGCCTTTTTCAGCATTCCTGTGCACCCAGACTCTCAGTATCTCTTTGGTTTCACCTGGGAGGGACAAAGTTATGTCTGGCAACGACTTCCTCAAGGCTACAGAGACAGCCCCATGATTTTCAGCCAATGCCTCCGCCACTACTTGGAAGGCTTCACCAGTCCGCAGGGATCCACGTTAGTCCTATACGTAGATGACATCCTATTAGGTAACCGCGAAGAAGCTGCCCTCCGCATCGATGGTAAGGCACTTTTATTATACCTACACACCAGAGGCCACAAGATAGACCCTAACAAGATTCAGTGGGTCTCACAGAAGGTCCGATATCTGGGCTTCCTGTTAACCCCAGAGGGGAGACAAAGGGACCCAGTCCGCATAAAGACTATCCAAAACTGCCCTCTGCCAAACACCAAGAAACAACTTCAAGGTTTCTTAGAATTAATTGGCTTCTGTCACCCCTGGTTGCCGTCCTGCGGGGAGTTAAGCAAACCGCTCCACCGACTCACTGCTAACCTTGCTCCTGACCCTTTGCAGTGGTCCCCGGACACAATCCAAGCCTTTCAGTTACTCAAGGACAGTGTGGCCTCCTCCATGTCTCTCTGCCCCCCCCCCCAATTACAGCAACCCTTTCACCTTTTTGTCCACGAGAGGGGCGGAATTGCTAGTGGCGTCCTTACCCAGCTGAGCGGGCCCCACCATTTCCCGCTTGCTTTTTACTCTCAGCAGATCGACCCTGTCGCTCAGGGAACCCCATCCTGCACCCGGACTCTGGCAGCAGCTGCCCTGCTGATCACAAAGGCAAAGAGCCTGACCCTGGGTCATTTTACCATGGTTTGGACCTCTCATGCCTTGTCAGCCCTTCTGCATAGGGGCACAACCCAAGTCTTTTCGGCCCATCGTCAGCAACAGCTAGAGGCCGAACTCTTAAAAGACACTAACCTAATTTTTGAAAGGTGTGGGCCCCTTAATCCAGCTACCTTGCTTCCTGACCTGCCAGTCCTCCAGGATCAGCACGACTGTTTGGAAGTAGTTTATAGCATCTTACAAATAAGGGACCTGGCTTATGCCGGATGGCTGAGCCTGCCTCCCTCGCTCCACATACCCCGTGGCAGTTCACTGGCACCATGATAAGGGGGGTCACTACGGCACGCACGCCCTTGTGGACACCATCGCTCGCTTTTGGTATGCTCCAGGCATTCAACCCTACTGCCTGTCAATAGTGAAAGCATGCAGCACATGTCAGCGTAATGGACCTGCTCCGCCTCTTAACAAAATTAAGGGTGGAAGACCTCCGCCTGCTGCTCCATTTCAACATCTTCAAATTGACTTTGCAGATATGCCAAAGGCTTTTGGGAAAAAGCACCTCCTTGTTTTGGTTTGCCCTCTGACTTCCTAGGTCGAAGCTTTTCCTACTGCTAATTGTACTGCTGCCACAGTGGCGAAGATTCTCCTTAGAGACATTGTACCCCGTTTTGGCATCCCTCTCGTGCTTGACTCAGATCGCGGACCTCACTTTACTGGTCATGTCCTTGGCCGTTTAGAACAAGGACTGGGCATTTCACACTCCTTTCATACACCCTACCACCCTCAGTCTAGCGGGAAAGTTGAGCGTATGAATAGGGAGCTTAAGTTTACATTGGCTAAATACTGTCAGGAAACAGGGTTAAAGTGGCCTCAGGTACTTCCCTTGGTCCTGTTTCACCTTCGTACTCGCCCAACCCGTGTATTGGGATTATCCCCCTTTGAACT
The DNA here is from genome assembly GCF_027887155.1 of Malaclemys terrapin pileata. Lineage (NCBI taxonomy): Eukaryota > Metazoa > Chordata > Testudines > Emydidae > Malaclemys > Malaclemys terrapin. The sequence goes on along the minus strand of NC_071508.1, from coordinate 19,716,580 downwards.
GCTCTATGGACACCCCTCTTTCAAAGGCGGGGCGCTACCACGTGCTGATGTTTCACTATTGGGAGGGGATCATATGACCGCGTGCCAGTTTCTCTCCCTACAGGCTCGCCTCCGTACCCTTTGGAAAGCCTCGCAGTTTTCCCAGACCGTGCCGCTGGAAGAACAGATCCACCCGTTCCAACCAGGGGACTTCGTCTGGGCCAAAAAGTTCGTTCGTGGCGACACCCTCCAGCCGAGGTTTACTGGACCCCACCAGGTTCTTTTAACAACCCAGACTGCAGTGTTCCTGGAAGGACGCAAATCCTGGATCCACCACTCCCACGTCAAGCCAGCCGTAGTGGACCACAGTGACGGACCAGCAGCTCTTGCCACCACTGAGGACACTGCCTCCGACCAGTGGACCAGCTTACCTCTTTCAGACATCAGACTTAAATTGACTCGGCAAAAATGAGAGGACCTTTTATTCTGACAACTGTATGTTTTTTATTATGCCTTTTTAGTTTATTTTCTACTTATGAAGATAATGCTTTTATTAGATATTCCCATGAGGTTAAAACTCGTATTTTAGGAAATAGAAGTAATTGCTGGGTATGTACTCAATTTCCAGTAAATGCAGAACAGGGACTACTAGAATCTTTAACCAATGAAACTGCGACCCTATTTGAGAATCAGGCCGGGGAAATGTCCCAGCTGCGCCAGTTAGCTTTGCAAAACCACATGGCTTTAGACATAATGTTAGCAGCCCAGGGAGGAACTTGTGCCCTCATAAATGAAGAATGCTGTGTTTTTGTAAATGACACCTACTCTGACACTTTTCAATGTACCAAACATTTAAGGGAAATGGCTAAGAACTACTCCTCTGGCCAGCCACCTTATAATTGGTGGGGAGCCTTATGAAATTGGCTGCCTGGATTTGGGTGGGTTAAAAAAACTCTTGGTGGGTATTGTTGGGGCCATAGTAATCCTTATAATACTGTGTTGCTGTATTCAGTGTGTCCCCTCCCTCATAGACTCATGTGGGTCAGTTTATTCTTTTCCTACTTCAGCCAAGGGCCTTACTCTCTTCGAGTTGGCCCAGGCTGAAATTGCCAAGCGGCCCTTGGCTCCTTAAAATGGGGTGTAGCTTTTGGTAAATAGTTATCCCAAAGCTACAAATGGAGGAATGTTGAGTCTGAACTTTTGATGAGCTTAAACTTAACCGAGACTTGATGTCTCTGTCTGAACTTTTAATCAAAGCTCTGACCTGCGAACTACTCATGACACCCCCCTCCCCTTAAGTAGTCATCTCCCCTTTTCTCTTTCTGAATTTACATTTTAACCTGTTTTATCCTGTAGAATCTTGATTGATTATACATGACCATTATGATCTGTTAATCACTTTGTTTACTTCTGTGTATAAATATTGATGCTCACCCCTAATAAACTTGCCACACTTACTCTGAAGCTTTTCAAGCTAAGGATAGTGTGAGCCCGTTGATCAACGAATTGGTGTCTGGTCTCTGACAGATTGTGAGCCCCATACCAACTCCGCACGAACTCGGGTGCTGGAGAGGTGAGTGAGGACTTGCTTTTTACCTAACACAATTATATCAGAAACAGTCCCCTTCTTCCTCCCCAAAAACCTCAAACTTGGTCAAATTAATGATACCAGTGGGGATGGGGAAAAAATATAGCATTTTCTAACTAATCAAATTCATTCCGCTTTGGTTCCTGCCAGCTCCTGTCCCTACTGATTCAGGCAGATTAATATTAGCTTGTTAGCACCTGGAGGGAGCAAGGTTTGAGGAGTTGCAAAGTCAAAGGGAGCATGCAGAGAAAAGCCTCCCCTACTCCAGGCAGGTACTCTAGACGAGAGGATTGGTTCACTCCCGGGTGCGCTGGGGAAGCCCCGCAAGGCATGCCAGCACAGCAGTAGTGTTTGCATTTTAGCACAGGGAGCACCCCAGCTAATTGACATTGAATTGGGCTCTGCAGTCACCTCCTGCTTTATCATTGAGACAAAGCTGCATCGCATCAGAGAGGCACAAGGATGAGGGGGAAACCTACAGCATCTCACACCAAAGAGGGGATCTTCTGTGAGATCCCTACCTGCAGACCACATCCCATGCAGAATGACTGAAGGCCCACACAAGTTCTGAGTGGAGGACACAAACCAGCTAGTTCTCATGTAGCCGGGGAAATTCCACCTTTGTGGCACATGATGGCCATGGGTCTATCTTCACTGCAGAGATAACTAGAGTTATCTACGCTCAAGTTGATTCTGTCCAGTTAGCCTAACTCAACTGCGAATGGCCATGTTGTGATGCCACACTGGAGCTGCACTCACTGGTGAGTTGCTAGGATTTCTGCATGCATGTCCCATCGCTCTTTCCACTGCACCAAGCTGAACCAGTCTGATTTCTTGCCCAGTGAGTTGTGGGAGAACTGGTCTGTCCTTTCTGGGCACACGAGGGGAATGGGAAGGCATTGGAGGATGAATGGCACTCGAGTCCAGCTAGCTGCATCCACTCTAAAGAGTGGTCATGTTAGCAGCTGACAAGCCGTGTTAAGTTGAGCATTAACTTATACCGAGATAACTCAAGTTACTAGTACAATCACATGAGTTAAGGATTTCCATGGGTGGACACAACTCACATTAGGGGCACCACTAGAGTTAGAACTCAGATTAACTGTGCAATAAAGACCAGCCCTATGAATTAGAAAGGCCTGGGTAACCCAACAGGAAACCCAGTCTCCAGATTGCTGGCCCCTTTTTGAAGACTCCAGAAGTTTGGATGGTTCTGTATCATCACTCCCAGGCTCTGCTGCCAGCTAGAACCACTTACTTTAGCCCATTGGGTAGAAGGTTGAGGCCCAGGTGCAAGCAAATCTTTCCTTTGAGAGACTAGGCAAATACACAAGTCTAGAGCAAAGGCAACATGCTAGAGCCCTTCACTGAACCTTCAGACCCACAACCTGCCTCTGCACAGCGCACATTGAGGCAGGCTCTTGTCAGTACAGAGTCAGGTCATAGAGCAGAAGTGGAAAGTGGTAAATTGAAAGCACATTGCAAGCCCAGATAGGAATGACTGTACAACCAATGGGATGGAGAAGGGATTTGATGGAGATATGTACTACTACAGTGTCCAAAATAGTAGAAAAGAAAGCCTCAGATTATCAGCAAAGAAGAGACTTTCCCTGTGGGGATAAAGCACTGGACTGGGAGTCACGAGACCTGAGTTTGCTTCCAATCTCTGCCACTGATCTTGGGCAACTCCCTGTGCCTTAGTTTCTCCATCTGTAGAATGGGGCAACTATATTGACCATTCCTTTGTGAATCACTTTGAGGTCTACAGAAAGTCAAGTATTAATAAAAAGCAAAAAAGTGTGGGGATGGGGGAGAACTAGGCATAAGCCTAAGGGAAGGAACGAGATAGCATTGCAATAGAGAATCAAGATCAATATCTTGCACTTGGCCAGTGATTTACATCTGTGCATCTCAAGGCATCTTGCCATGGCAGGAGAGTGTCCTTGTTCCCATTTTAGAGATGGGAAAGCAGAGAATGAAAGCGACTTGCCCACCAGGCACAGCAATGTGGCATCAGAGCCAGGAACAGGACCCAAGTGTCCAGGCTGCCCTGTCCATGCTATATCAGATGGCCACAGGGAATAAGACCCCATACATGACCCGTGCCCTTGGTGCATCTCATCTCCCCGTGACAGCAATCTGTGACTGGTGTTCTTTATGTTCATTGGCAGCACACAGACCACCCTGATAAATAAGGCGCATTGGATCAAACTGACAAGTTCTTTGAAGGAACAATTTTTTCCTGTGTCTTTATGAGGGTGGTGATGGGACTTTTGTGCCTCCTCCAGCCCTAAATGTCTCTACAAAGGGCACTGAACTGCCCCAGTTAAAAGGCGGAGCAAATTATTGCTCATTTAGGGCCTAATCCTGCATCTTCCCATTCCAGCCAAGTCAATAGTAGCTGCAGACATATGGCACTTCACAGGATCAGACCCCTCAATTCCCTTTCAGAAAAGCCTTTTCTTGGCTGTCTCACAATAGGCTCAGCACTATACATTCCCTGCTGTATCACCCTCCCCCCGGCTGGCAAAGAGCTCCCTTATCTACCCAGGCAGGGTAGCCACCCTCCCCTCCCCCCAATCAGCCATCAGTGGATTACCAGGAGCTTATCAGTTTATTAGGGGACAAAAGACACTTCGCAGGAGGGTTCTGACACTGTAAAAGGCAGATAAGAAATAGTGCAGCTTCTAGACACAGAGTATGGCACATCACAGGCTATGGGACCACGTTAAGAATAAACACATGGAGCGACTTTAGGTGAATCGTAGATCTCACAAGAGACTAATAGTGCTGGTGAGATGTGAGCCGGGGGAAGACTCCCTTGTATGATTCTGCCAGTGCATAACAGTCCTGGCCTACAGCATCCCTGCTATTCCAATCCCGGGCCACCCCACAGCTGTGCAAATGCACCTCAGTTCTGTCCTGGAGCCCCCCCTCTGCTATTCCAATCCTGGAATCCTACCCACATATGGCACAGCCTAGTCTCTGCAAAGCAGACAAGTTACACAGAGCTGTGCAAGAGATTCAAGAAGAAATCTGAAAATCCCAAGGGATTCTCCTGGTTACATGTAGCATGTCAACGTTCAGCCAGAACCCGAACACCAGATCCCAACATGCTTTAGGAAGTTCCTCTCTCAACTCACATTTTAAGGCTCAGGCAGACTCTAGACAAAAAAAATCAGATGAAATTCATGGTTCTGAATTTGTGGTTCACTCAAATCAAACTCAAAGCAAAATTGGAGAGAGTAAAAGTTCACATCTCCTCAGAAGCAAAGATTCCCCCCCCCACCTCAGTCTCTGTACCCCAAAGATATTGAGTTCCACATGGTTCTGGTCTTCATGCTCAAAGCAAGTCACCCGTTTATTTGTATTGTGGTAGCACCTAGATGCCCCTACCTAGCCCTGCTGCCCCATTGTGCTAGGTGTTGTACATGTGGTAAGACAATCCCTGCCTTGAAGAGTTCAATAGACAAGACAGAGGCTGATTATTCCTGTTTTACAGGTACACAGCTGAGGCACGGAGAGATGGTGTCTTGGCTAAGGTCACACAGGGAGTCGAGGGCTAAGATGGGAATCTAACCCAGATCTTAGAGTCCCAGTCCAGTGCATTAACCGCAAGCTTGTGCTTCCTCTCTATGCTCATGTTCACAAAGCTCCTTCAGTTCTCTCCTGAGAAGCTCTCACCCTTCATTGGGTTCCTTCAATCTTTTGTCAGGACTCTGGATTGCCCTTCCTGCCAATGATTTGCTATGTGACCTTGGGTACAAGTCCCTTCCCCTCTCTATAGCCATTACCCCATCTGCAAAACCTACTGCTCTGAATACACTGGTGTTTATAAAGTTCACCGAGACCTTGGAATGGGAGGTGCTGAGGAAGAGCCAAGGAGTATTAGTTAACCCAAGAATAAGATTTAAATCCTCCCTCAGACTCTTGATGGGCAGAACAAAACTATTTCAATCCAGGTGAACATGTTAGAGGAAAAAGATCCCAGGAGTCTTTAATTCTCCTTCCAAAGTTCCTAACATCACTATTTCTTCACCCCTTTTCCTTTCCTTCTTTTAATTACAAATAATGAAATTCAATCCTCTTGCAATCCATTCCAGTGCAAAATGGCCCTCTGCAGACTCCAAATGGCCCAGCTAATAGGGTTAGAGGCTGTAAAAAAAACAAAGCAGATTTTTCAGCTTCCCCACATTAATTGTCTTCTCTGCAGAACAACCATGCTGTGGTTGTGCTAAATAGGCCTGAGCTCACCACTCGTGATGTGAAAGGGGATATGGGAAAGCAGGCATTGAAAAGCTGCTGGTATGGACAAGGCTTTGCTTGATTGCACTTGTCACCTTTCAAAGTTTCAGAAACAAAACTGAATTTCCCCCTTTGGGGCATAACGGAGTGCTCCCGGAGATACTTTCTGGCTACTGGCACAGTCCCTGCTACCCCATGCAGCTCAACACAACTGGCCACACACAGCATTTAAAGAGAGAGACGGGCACAGCTGGTAAACAACGATAATGATCTTCTAACAAGTTCAAGTCTATGTTGCACCTTGCCTCTAGCTGCAAACTAAAATGCTTTACAGCTTTTTACCATCACATGGATCATGGGAATAAGCCCACCACCTAAATGCAGCCACCTCTGGTGCAGAACACTGCAGCTTGTTTAATGTTCTAGGGGGATGTTTTGCAAAGCACAAATGGAGGACAAGTGCCAGACTCCCATCGAGCTTCAATAAGAGGTGGGTGCCCAACTGCCTTTTGTGCCTTTGAACACCCCCATCCCATAATTGCTACTACTTTTAAGAACATAAGAATGGCCATACTGGTCAGACCAATGGTTCAGCTAGCCTAGTATCATGTCTTCTGACAATGGCTGATGCCAGATGCTTCAGAGGGAGTGAACAGAACAGGGCAATTAGTGAGTCATCCATCCCCAGCACCTGGCAATCAGAGGCTAAGGGACACCCAGAGCATGGGATTCCATCCCTGACCATCTTGACCAATAGCCACTGATGGACCTATCTTCCAGGAACTTACCTAATTCTTTTCTCAACCCTGTTTATAGTTTTGGCCTTCACAACACCCCCAGCAAGAAGTTCCACAAGGTTGACTGTTTGAAGTACTTCCTTGTGTTTGTTTTCAACCTGTTGTCTATTAATTTAATCATGACCCCTGGTTCTTGTGTTTTGAGAAGGAGTAAATAACACTTCCCTATTTATTTTCTCCACACCAGTCATGATTTTTATAGACCTATCATATCACTGCTTAGTCTTCTCTTTTCTAAGCTGAACAGTCCCAGTCTTATTAATATTTTTATACAGAATCTGTTCCATACCCTTAATGGTTTGTTACCCTTCTCTGTACCTTTTCCATTTCTAATATATCTGTTTGGAAATGGGGCTCATGCAGTATTCAAGATCTGGGCGTACCAAGGATTTATAGAACAGCATTAGGATATTTACTTTCTTAAGAGTTCCTAACATCGTTAGCTTTTATTGCTGCTGCACATTGAGCAGATGTTTTCAGAGAACTATCCAAGATGACTCCAAGATCTCTTTCTTGAGTGGTCACAGTTAATTTAGACCTTATTTCATATGTATAGTTGGAATTGTTTTCCAATATGCATTACTTTGCATTTACAGCATTAACATTGAATTTCATCTGCCATTTTGTTGCCCAGGGGCCCAAGTTTTGGGAGATCCCTTTACAACTGATAGTTGGACTTATCTTGAGTAATTGATCTGCAAACTGCCACTTCACTGTTAACCCCTTTTTCTAGATCACATAAGTTTGTTGAACTGCATTGGTCCCAGTACAGATCACTGGTGACAGCAATTTAGAGCACACAGTAGGAAGAGAAGCACTTTACAGCACAAAGAAAGCACAAAGGTGCCGGGAACCATCCGTGTTTAGTTCATATCAAGTTGGTATTGCAGCTTCTCTTGTAACAGGACACAAACACCTAGCTGTCACCTGGCCCTTGGATCTTCTCCAGAATCCTTTATGCTTGGACTAGTGGGCTCTGGTGTGATGCTCTGGGGCTGGGCTGGCTCAGATGGTGAAAGTGGATACTCTTCGTGACCACTTGGGCTATCCTGAAGCCCTAGAGGTTGAGTATCAGTGGAATAAGCCTGCGCCAGGTTACCACCACTCTAAATTTCTACTGACTTGGAGAAAACTATCCTCTTGCCCAAACATGTTCTCAAGAGATACACCCCAGGGACCAGAGTTAATGTACATCCACACTACAGTCGCTGGAGTGGCACAGCCACAGTGCTGCAGCTATGCCACTGTAGCATCATAGCATAGATGCTTCTTCCTACATCGACTGAAGGGTTTTCCCCCCCCCATTGATGTAGTTAATCTGCCTCTCAGAGGTAGTAGCTAGGCCAAAGGAAGACTCCTTCTGTCAATCTAGCCACGTCTATGCCAGGGGTTAAGTCGACTTAACTACAGCACTCCCGGCACAAAATTTTGCCCAGCCCAAAGAAGCATAGCTAGGTCAATTTAATTTTTAAGCCTAGACCAGGCTTTGGGGTTTAGGTCAAGAACCCATGAAAATAATTTCTTTCAATGCACCCTTGCTTTGATATTAGACTCTGCATTCTCCTATTGAGTGGAGATTGAGTTAAAAATGCAGGGACTATAGATTTCTCTCCAGCCTAACAATCTGTAAACAACTGTGCTAACGAGCAATCCTACAGCCATAAAAATGATTGGTGACAGCACTTCAAAGACCCAACTTTTCTGTTTTTTAATCTGCTAACAGCAGCAGAAAACAGCTGATTGTTATAAACCCATCAATCTAGTGTTGGCTCAGGGAGATTTCCAGATTGCCCCTGAGAGGACAAAGCAAACACAGGGAAAAAGACAAGAGTGAACAAGCAAATCATTTATAGACCTTGTTATTTTGATCCTTCCTGAGAATGCCACCTTAGAGGGGAGAGTCCAAGGGTAGAAGTCACAGGCCAGACTAAAAAGTTAGGTTGACCTAGCTACATCACTCAGGGGTTTGAAAAATCCAGTCAAGCAACCTAGTTAGACCCACCTAGCTGTGTAGACAGCATTAGGTTGACAGAGGAATTCTTCCATCAACCTAGCTGACTTAATTACCATCTCTCAGGGAAGTGGATTAACGGTGATGGGAGAACCCCTCCTGTCCCTGCAGTGAGAAGACAGCCTAAGTCCCATTTTCAAAAGCAGTTTAGGCACTTGGAGACACAGGCACCTTTTGGAAATGGGACTCTACACTGAAAACGTTCCAGTGGCACAGCTTCAGCTTAGACCCCCACTACGACAGGAAGAGTTCTTCTGTCCTTATATAAACCCACCTCCCCCAGAAGTGCTAGCTAGATTAACAGAATTCTTCCATTGACCTAACACTGTCTACACAGGGACCTAGGAGACCTGGTTTCTAGTCCTGGCTCAATCACTCCCTGCCATGTCTGGGGGCATGCCTCAATTTATCCTGGTTTCACAGCTAGGATGTGATGCAGACGTACTGCCCGGGGCTATTACGAACCGATCATTTACAAAGCACCATTGAGATCATCCAAAGTGCAGTGCTAGAGAACACACCTGGAAGTCGAGGCAGGACTTAAGTCCACAGCCTGAGTCAGCATGCAGGATAGGCCAGAACTATGGCCCTAGAGGGCAGGGAGATATGATCCCTCCCTCCCTAAGGAGGGAATTTGCTAACACAGGAACAGCACTGCAGAGTGCCCTGAAGACCAGCAGCCTGAGCCCTTTCCTACCAATGATCCTGCACCTCAATCCAGCCCAGAGTCAAGGACACCAGGCCACATTCTCAGGTGGTATAAGATGGGGACTCCAGTGGAGCCCCGTCTGTTTACACAAGACAAAGACCTGGCCCATCATCTGTCTGTAACTCTGCCTTCTCAGCAGGAAGAGACACTGCAGCGACCAGTGTCACTAGTTCCAGGAGTGAGGGAGGCAGAGGGGAGCCCCCTCGTGCACAAGACTGTTACCACCCCGGGAGAGGCAGGAGGATGGATGGATGGGGAGGAGCAGTGATACAGGGAAGATCAGCCACCACCACTGGGGATGACGGAAGGAGAGAAAGAGGGCCTAGTTCCTCTGTTCCTGCACTTGGCAAAGGAACAGGGTGTGAGGGGTGTTAAGCCACCTTCACACTCTGTATTTTAAAGGCAGAGCAGGGGCCTGCCTAGCCCATGGCATGAAGTACAGCAGCCTCACTGCTGCTCTAATTTACATTCTGCATCCTAGGGCCTCTAGGAAGCCAAGAGCAGCCATAGTGCCAGGCACTCTGGCTGTGCCCCCAATCCTCCCCACTAGGCTGAGAAGCTGGGAGCAGGACTGATGTACAGCCTTAATGCTGGTTCTGAACTGGTTGGGAAGGGGGGGGAAGGGGGAGGGAGGGAGAAGAGGATTCTCTGAGCCATTTCCACCCACCTTAAGGCTCCTTACACTGCCAGCGCACTAGAGGGGTCTAGTGTGAACAAAGGTGGGGAGCAGCTGGGGGGAGATAGACAATTACCCCATCATATCACATTGCCTAGAGATACAGCACAGACAACTAAAGCAGCTGAGGGGCATGACAAGAGGCTCTGGCATGCAGGTTTCATGCCACTTCCTCAAGTTAACAAGCTGATCCGGCCTCTGCTTAATCTCTTATCCTGGAAGACGGCAGATGCCTTGATCCAATCTTTCCAGCACCAGTTCTACCTTGGCAGTAGAGGGGTGGAATCAGAGTGGGACCAGAATTAAGCCTCACCCTTTAAACACTATAAGATGAGCCACTCCAAGCACCAGGCTGCCAGGAGGAAGAGCAATAACTGAGTTCTCACACCTCTCCAGCAAGCAGGGACCAGCCCAGACTCTGCTTCACTTAGGAGACCTGAAGAAACCAGAGGTGGTGTGGTATGGACTTTGAGGCTACACTATTAAACCAAATAGAGCCCTTTTCCCACATATGATTGACATTACAGTTTACACCCCACATCCATTAGGCTATGAAAGCCTTACTAAAGGGGCACAAAAATAACCTAATGCACTCTCTAGATTTATAGCTATTGCACATCCCATTGATTCTCTATGTTCTCCATCTTGTAGGCAGCTTATTCATTTTACTCTTTCCAAGCATTTGTTGTACAGCCAATAAAAATAAAAGGTGCCAAAGATGAAGTTGTTTATTTATACCTCCCCAACACCCTCTAGTTTGAAGGGACAGGCGTAATGCCATAAGAACAGCCATAGTGGGTCAGACCAAAGGTCCATCTAGCCCAGTGTCCTGTCTTCTGACAGTGGCCAATGCCAGGTGCCCCAAAGGGAACAGAGTAGGCAATCAAGTAACCCATTCCCTGTTGCCCATTCCCAGCTTCTGGCAAACAAACTAGGGACTCTGTCCCTGCCATGACAAATCCCATTATGTCTTTATTTCTCCCTGGACAGACACAGGGAATAATTTCTGTGTTGGCCCTAACAGGGTTAGCAGGAGCCTATAGCATGCCATGGACATTCCCAAAGGCTGCTCCAGAGAAGGGCAAGTGGCAGTGGGTGACTCAAAGGGATTGGAAACAGTTTTTAAACCTCTACATTGCTGGAGCAAACTCTGTTCCACTTAGAGGCAGCCCCTTGAGGGTTGTAGGTGCAGTAAATGGATCTCAGCCCAGTTTTCAGAAGACAGGGTATCCCTATGGCAACACCCACCAGCTCAGCAGGCACTAATTTGCTGGCATCATCTACAGACAGAGCGAGCACTGGAGACACACTGCACTCTGTCAGCCACCCCCCCAACAAGGGCCCTCAGGGATACAGACTAAGAAGCTTGCATTACCACTCCCCAAGCCATGGCAGCTCTGGGGTGGAAAGTGATGTCAACCCAGCATTAAATTCACTTTCAAAAGAAAAAAGATAAGGGTCCCCTTCCCACTTATTGTACTGCTTTACCACCCTGGGTGTTGCATCTGAGTGGCAAACCATGGACTAGAGAATCAGATAGGAGGCTGAATAAGTGACAGCCAGGTAGAGGAGTAGAATCCAAGCTTAACTCATCTATTACTGCTCCAACAGGCAGAGGTGAAAGTAAGCCTGTACAATGTACCGCTAAGAGCCAGTACACAGCCAATTGCATCTGCAGGGCGATTTAAAGGGCCCGGGGCTCCCGGCAGCAGCCAGAGCCCTGGGCCCTTTAAATCATGACCCAAGACCCGGGGTTCCCGGCCGCCGCTGCAGCTATCGCTACCATGGGGTTCAGCAGTGATTTAAAGGGCCTGGGGCTTCCAGCTGCCGCTATTGCAGCCGGAGTCCCAGGCCCTTTAAATTGAGATTTAAAGGGCTTGAGGATTTAAAGGCTCCACCTCTTCTGGTTGAGGCCCCACCCCCTGCTCAGGACTTGAACTGGTGAGTCCTTTAAGTTACTTTCACCTCTACCCACAGGGTTCTACATCTCTAGGCACTGACTGATGTATCCCCTGCTGTCAACACACTGACAGCCCTGCAGTTGTGAGCACATGTAGGTCTGAAGATGCAAACGTATAAGCCTCAAGGCAGGCAGCAGGCAGTTATTGGGGTAGCAAGCGGAGTCTTGTAGTTATCGGACAAGAGGGTCAAAAGAGAAAGGCATCAACCCAGTATTCTGCCTCCATGCCCCCCAAAAACAGAAAAGGGACGCTGACAGACCAGGTGCCAGCTCATGCCAAAGTCCCCATGCCTTGAATACTGACAAATACATAATTGGAATCAGTCTGGCTCATCTGTCTTAGTACTGTTAATGCATATATTAGAATTATCACAATTGTTTAGTGTTTAGACTTCACTGAATGTGAGTTACTGCATGCATTAATCTCACTTATAACATGTACCCCACATTCTAAGGTAATATTTGCACATTTGCATTGTAAACCTGACTCTGTAAATCAGACAGAAGAGAAATTACTGACACATTCTGATTTCCAACAAAAGGGGTTACGCCCTGCCCAACAGGAAAGGTCCATGGACACCAGGCCGATTGTGGGACAATAAAGAGGACAAGAGACATTTGTTCTCTCCTCCGCCCCCCAGGAAGAGAAATGACAAGTGGATTCTTCCCATCAACTGAGTTTGCAGCTCAGGCCACAAGGGAGGAGGGAGTTTAAAAACCCCCAACAAGAAGAAACTGGATCTCTATGCTTTGACTCTGGGAACCAAGTTTACTAGGTATAAGCAAGAGATCCCCAGTGCTGTGCTTGGGTTAGTCCTAAAGGACAGATAGAGCTTCCTTGTTATACAGACTTCTATTACCTTTTGAAATTTAAGATTGTAACTCATTTGTGTATATAGGTTTACCCGCAGTAACCTTGAAATAACATTTCCTCTTCCTACATAATAAATCTTTATATAGTTTATTATAGTACAGACTACAGGAGTGGTCCTTGGTGTGAGATCTAAGGTGCCATTGACCTGGGATAAGTAACTGGTCCTTTGGGACTCAGTGTTGCTGCGATTCTTGGTGTAAGGGACCACTCTCACAAGGCACGCTCACCTGGGTGGTGAGCTAGATCAGAGTGCCCAAGGAGACTGTCTGACTCCATGTCACTGTTGGACAAGGGGGACCTGGTTTAGCCTACTAAGCTGGCTCGGTTTCCTTTCCAGATACAGAAGGAAAAACTGAGTCACCGCTGTCTGACTTACAGGAGGGTAACACTGCAGCTGTCCATGATCCCTGAAAAAGGAGGCAGCCTCCCCAGATGAGAACACTGCCTTCCCAAAGAGAAGGGCATCATCTGTAGAGGGGGATGGAGCCACCTCCCGTCTCCCCTTCAGCCCCAGAGAGGAGACCAAAAGGGTCTCACTAGTTTAACCTTGCATCAGGATGACCATCTAATGACAGCAGCTAACCCACCCTGTGATAACCAGGAGTGCTCCCTAGAGACTCTGCAAGCTGCTTTTCCATACCATCCCCCAGCCTCTGCCGGCCCGGGGAGCAAGGGAGCTCGCTGACATCTGGAGCTCAGACTCCCTCATGTGGGAGGACTTTGCACTGTGAATAGCTGACTGGCAGATAGATTAATGGGGGTGAGCCAAATCAGCTCTGTCTATATAGACACTCCCCTCCTCTCAAAGCTGCTTAGAGGAGGAAGGGACTGGTGCCCATTACAGAAGCAGAGGGCACTGGTGACCAAAAGCCGTTCCCAGCTAATGTCTTCTGTGGTTCTATGTAAAGCACGTTGCAAGGGGGGGGGGGGAGGAGGAGTGTCTTATTACACTCCACCACCCCATCAAAGGAGCATCACCACATTCACCACGAACTGGAGCTCTTGTTGGCAGAACCAACAGATGTTCATAGAATCCCAGGGCTAAGAGGAGACCGCAATGGTTGTCTAGCCTAACCCCCTGCCTAGATTCATGATTTCACAGCCCATCTCACCTTTCAGGAGATTTCCCCCCAGCTTAGAGTTGACTCACACTAGCCGGGCAGAGCGGGGAAGCTTGCAGTGTTGCTGCACCTGATCTGGGGATAAACCTTAGCAGAAAATTCTTAGATTTTGGCCAACTGCAAAGGGTGCTAGTCTGACGCTAGAGATCAGTGTTCTGTTCCTGCATCCAGGGCTTTGGAGCGGAGCCCGGAGCAGCGGAGTTGCAGGCTTTTGCCTGGAGCGGGAGTGGATCCGGATCACAGCTCCAAAGCCCTGCCTGCATCTGCCATTGACCTGCTGTGTGACCTTGAATAAGTCTCTTCCGCTTAGGGGGATGTTATATCCCCTCCCCATCCTGGGTCTTGCCTATTTAGCTCGCAAGATCTTTGATCTCACTATTTGTACGTACAATGCCTAGTGCATGATTGCCATGATCTCATTTGGGGCGTTGTCGGTGCTACAATGTAATAGAAAGTTATAAGCCTTTCTATAGGGTTTCCCTCTCACCCAACCTACAGAGCTCGAGTTCTATAACCATCCTCCAGAATTCTACTGCAGGCAAAGAGCCCTACAGAAAGAATCTCATTCTTTACTTAGTTCAATAGAATCCTCAAGGTTTCATTCCAATTCAATCTTCAGATGTTGGGGGGGGGGAGGAGGAGGAGGGGAGAAGAGACAGAATTTCAGTAATAGGGGTGGGAGTTCAAAAGCCCCCTTTACCTCTAAAAGTTACCCAGAAAAGGAGATGGCCACAATATTTGGGATATGTTAAGAATGAAGCCAAAGCAACTTGCATGTTCCTCCAGCTGCTCAATGGCAAAGCGGCCATTTGAAATAATCCCCCTGTCAACGATTTTATGGGCATTTAACAGAGGCCTTGTTTCTGCCCTAAGCATAGTGCAGGAAGATTCAGATTCAGGGGTTGGGGAAATCGATTCAGCACTGAATTTATATAAAGGGAAACAGGTGGTGGAGGGGCAGCCAGGTGGTAAATTGCAAATCCAGCTCTGGCTTTAGACGGATTAGCCTCTACAAAAGAGTCAATGGGCAACTGCCTAAACCATTAGCCTGGACTAAAGCAGCTCCATCCAATGGCTAATTCATGTCCAAAGGGCAGTCCTGTTTTGAGCATTGGTTCCGCAAAAAGGCATCCTGGGGCTTCTCATTTGTTCTCTCCTTGGTAATTCCACATCCAATTTGCTTTAAAGAAAAGCCTTCTGCATTTGTAAACCTCACTGCCTGAACTCCATACTCAAGCTGGGATCTGAAAGACAAGCTCTGTTCATTCCAGCTCCCATTCCACCATCCATAACGGATATCCTGCCATGCAAATTGGATTAATTCTGCTGCCTGTGTGCAAACCAGACTATAATCCAGCTCCCACACAGCTGTGTTGGCTTTACAGAGCTAACAGGAGGAAAGTATCATGGACAGTTATTTCTAATTGCTAAAGTCAGCAGATCTGCCTGGCACACGTATGGGAGGGGCAGAGGTGAGGAATAAGGTGGCAGTGTTTTTACGTACTCTTTTCTGCGCTGCCCTTTGATGGAGGAGATTCCATGCCAGGGTCTCCAGAGAGCTTTACAGTGAATTCTCGCTCAACAGCCTTCAAAGTTACTATCAATCCCTTCTTACATATGGGGAATCAGAGACAAGTAACTTGCCCAAGGTTACTGTCAGCCAATAACAGGAGGTGGCAGCAGCCCCGATGCTTAGTCCTGTGCTTTAAACAAACCCAACTACTTGTATGGCCCTCACCTCTGCTGTATCGGACCATCCTTCCACCCCTTTCTATAAAAAAAAAAAATTAAAGGAAGGGTATCGCTCAAGACAAGTGGAATCACACTTCATCACTGAAGAGGTTTAAAATTAGACTGGCCAAATGCCCTGAAAAATATATCAGGGGGGACTACCTACCCTGGACAGGGAAGAGAAAAAGTCAACCCAAGATCCATCTCGAATGTCTGATTCTCCAATAGCCTCAGAGGCCAGTACATATACAATCATGACTGGGTTACTCCCACACTGCCTTACAGCTGGATAGCAGGCAGCAGCCAGGCACAATCCCATTATGCTCCTGTGGCATAAACTGACCGGGGGAATGAAATAGAGAATAAAAATTGGATAGGAGAAGAGGAAAGGAATCCATGCCATCAGCAGAGCGCTGATCAAAGTCTTTTTCAACTTTCAACACAAATAAAAAGCCCTTCTGGGAGGCATGGAAAGTTTTCATTGGCTAAAAAGCAAGTAATTAGCCAAATGGCTATTCCAAGAGAAGTTTAGAGTCAACCTACTCTCACTGGCCAAATGTTGGTAATAAGCCACACAGAGCCCTGGATAGATACAGCAACAGAATTATACAAGAGCTCATATATAGTCTATCATACTTGGGCTTGAGATGCCCACGTCTGCATGGAGCCTTTAGAAGTTAATGGGAGTCTAGAAGTCACCCTACAGAATTTGACAGATCTGGCCTATAGAATTCTATGTTGGTCCAATAAAGATATTGCCTCACCCCTCCTTGTCTCTCTTTAGACCTCTATAGGATGGATAGGGTTCTATATTAAATTCTCCAGGGCTTTTCCATAAGGGCAATTTTTAGTTTGACTGTCACTTTAAATATGCAGTGTTGTGGCCAGGTCAGTCCCAGGATGAGAGAGACGAGGTAAGTGAGGCAAATAGCTTAGCATAAGTAGTCCCTTAGAGCAAGTGCTAACTACACTCTCAAATGAACTCTCAGGAAAATTATAAGACAAAAATCACCTGTGGGCAAAGACTTTTCCACAAAGCAATCACTCTTTAGCTCACCTATCAGTCCCCATCCTCAAAAGAAACCTGCACAACACTTTCATGAGATAAGCCTGGGATCTTAAATTCACAACTTTGCAAGACATCAGATTTATGGCTTATTACAACCATCTAACCCACTAACCCTCCTTTTTGTCCTAGGACTACAGAGGTCTTAACAGGCCACTTCACCTTGAATGGTCCCTTAGAATGTACGCTAACTACTCACACTAAGCTATCTGTTCAACCTCCTACACTCAGTGCCTTTCCCAGACCTGAAGAGCTTGTCTCTCTCACCAACAGAAGTTGGTCCAATAATACAGAGTATCTCACCCACCTTGTCTCACTGGGGGGGGGGGGGGGTCGGGTCATCCTTATGAAATAGGACGACAAGTAGGGTTTTCATTTAATTTCAATAAGGTATATATTTTATAACAGTGAGTAATTAACCATTGGAACAATTCACCAAGGGTCAATGGTGGATTCTTCATCACTGGATGTTTAAGTAGAGACTGGAGGTTTTTCTAAAAGATCTGCTTCAGGAATTATCATGGGGCAGTTCTCTGGCCTGTGTTATACAGGAGGTCAGACTAGAATAATCACAGTTGTTCCTTCTAGCCTTGGAATCTGTGAATCCTGATGTTAACTGTTGCTACCCGGTATTAGAATTCAGCTGCCACAACTTGGGGTGGGGTGTGTTGGATGCAAGGGGTCCCATGAAATCCAGAATTGAAGCATGGAACACACTGTAGATATGCATTTACACACTGTGGTGAATTGGGAATAGGTCTGTGGGGTTTATGGGCTCTGTGAGGAGGTGCATCTGTCAGGCTACAAACCCATCTTGCATGCACAAAGCCTTGCCTCCTCTAGGGTCGACTTCCCTCCACCTTGGGTTGAAAATTCAAAGGCTGATGGCAAAAGAATGAAGAGCAGCTGACGTAAGTACCCAATGGCTACAAACATTTGTCCAGAGTAAAGGTGGGTTTCTGCCTAGGAGAACTGGGATAGCAGCAGGAGGTTACCTTGGCAATGAAGTCACCTGGCTCAGGTCTGTGTTTATGTGGGGAAGCTAGCCAGGTGGTCACCTGCCACGGGGGGCTGAAGGCTTTAGAAGGGCAGAAGCTGATCACTCTGAGGACATTTTCTCCAGTCCACGAGGGAAAAACCACTCACCATGTAACAGTCTGCATGACAGGGCCCCCATGCCTTCCCGGATCCAGATGGTTTCCCCCAAGACTCCCCAGGGAAGAGAGGGACATTGCAGTTTCAGACATTAGTTGTTTTGGTCTGTGCTCTCCTGTGCTTCATGCAGTTAAATATGAAAGAGCATAAAGATGTTACTCTTACCAAGCAGGCACTTGAGCGTGAACTGTTTCACAGCTACTGCATGCCCCCAGAGAGTTCAACCGTAGCCAGAAGCGTCACACCTTTCGAGGCTGATCAGGAAGAGAAGTGTGTAAGTAACTGGGCAATCCTGGGGGTCAGCACTGGTCCTGGGGCGTAGGGCAGGTGGGCTGAGAAGCCCCCTTTCTGACAAGGGATAACTGACAGCATCTGTGCCTAGGAATTGTGCCAGAAAGGTTCACAGGAGGAACCGACACTGCAGCCTGCTGAGGCTCTAGAACAGGGGTTCTCAAACTGGGGGTGGGTACCCCTCGGGGGGTCAAGAGGTTATTACATGGGGGGTTGCAAGCAGTCAGCCTCCACCACAAACCCCACTTTGCCGCCATCATTGATAATGGTGTTACATATATTAAAAAAGTGTTTTTCATTTATGGGCGGGGGGGTCGCACACAGAGGATTGCTATGTGAAAGGGGTCACCAGTACAAAAGTTTGAGAACCACTGAAGCTGAACACATCTTAGGGGATGCAGAGCAGACAGGCTTGGAGTCCCTCTCACAGCAGCCCTAGGGGATGGCCAGGAAGGGGCACCCATTAGGATCAGTCACGCACACTCTAGCCCTACATCATGCATTGATGTGGCCGGCAGTTTGGCCAATTAAGCCTTCCAAGGATTAACTGACTGAAGGAGCTCTTTCCCAGCCTGACAGACCTTTTCATTAGCAGCCACTTGTCATCCTGGGTAGTCAGAGGCAAATCCCAGGGTGCCTTTTCCCCACTCATGCTCCCCAGTGAAATGGAACCAGGCAACCTTCGGGGGGGGGGGGGGGGGGGAAGACACTGAGTATGTCCCACTGCTCTCTTTTAGTTACAGGAACTAACAGGACTCAATAGTGGAGTTTCAACATCCCCAGTATTGTGTTTTGCCGGACTTTTGTGGGCAAGCTCCCTGTTGCCTTGCACCTTGTGTTGTCATTTACATCAGCTCAGAGAGCTTTATTGAATCAGAACAAGCATGTTCCACATCCACTTTGCTCTAGGAGCGACTGCACAAGGTGCAGGGCTAGTGAGAACCAAGCCCTGTTTTTGCCTATGGGGAGGAAGAGTAAGTGCAATAGGCTCTAAGGCATAGCGTGTGTAAACATGGAAGATACAGCCCTGAGCCACCTTTTAGCTAGGCATGCTTGGCTTGTGTATGAATATTTATGGTCCCATTACACACTGTGTGCATGCTGCATGTGCACCCACGCATAGCGGACTGTGGAAGTGTTCCAGGATGCCAGAGCTCCTCAAAAATCCAATCACTGGGACATAGCACTGCTACATAATAGTCAGCATCACTCAATGTGTCTGCACTGCATGAATATCTATGCACAATAGTAACTAAAAACCTCAGAGTCAGAGCCCAGCACCCAAACAAAAAAACACTTGGGCTGGATTTTTTGATGGGGAGGGAGAGGAGGTGGGGAAGGGAGAAAGGTAAGGAGCCTTTTCTTTGTTTCAAAATCCCAGCCAGAAATCAAGAAAGGAGATTAAATTAATCCGCAGGCATACAATACAAAGTGTCTATGATTTACAGGTGTGTTCTTACACCAGACCTTATAGGCACAATGGCATGTCCAACACAGTTGTCAGACCACCATTTACAAACATCTAAGTAACCATTGTAGAAAGTCCAGTAGAACAGAACAACTTTGCTATAGAATTTTTTAACCAACCTGTAGAATTCTGTAGTGGAGACACTATTCTCTATTCAGTTCCACACCCACTTGGCGCATAGAAGACTTCCCTGTCCATAGAGGTCAGTCCAGCAGCATGCAAGAGCATTAAATCTACCTGCAGAAAGATCCCCCAACCCGGTGATGTATCTCTCCCACCCAGAGTCTGCCTACCCCTAGGTTTTGCTGTACTGAAAGAACGCAAACAGAAAGATCACTGCAACTTCATGAATTCCACTACCCCTACTGGGCATCAGTTTGTAACAATTTAACTACCCAAGGCTCAGTAGACAGCAGTTCCCCCCCACACAGCAGGCTTTGACACTCACTAAGTCATGTACTGCAGCCAACGGAAATCAATTTATGATGAATTGGGCAGTTCATTGGCAGTGTGGATTGCCACTTTTCTCAAGTGCTGTTTGGAGATTGCATAGATACATCCACCGAGCAAAACACTTCAGAGAGTCTTCGTAGGCAATTAGCGTCACTGGACCCCCGATGGGAAGCGTGGGAGATTAAAGGCAACATGCTCTGTCCAGGCACAGAAACTCAGATTGATTTGTTGACAAGAGAAGATGTGTTTCTCTGAGTGCTCTCGTTGGCGGGATTGTTTCCTCCGGGGATCCCAGGGTGAACCAAGGATGCCAGATGTTTCTTGCAGAAAGAATTGAATTTGCTTGCTTTGCTAGGTAACTTTCAGTGCCTTCATTGGTGGAGTGTTACCACACCGTGCCCTTCTGTTTGACCATCTCACTCCCTAGCAGGGCGTCTCCACACCGATCATTCCCAGATTCACAACCTGAGAAGAGGCTTTCTGTACCCTCTTCCTCCTGGACATCTCCTCTACCCTATATTAGGTCCTTACATGGCCTCTATTGCCACAGTATCTGAGCACCTCTGGATCCTCAACATATTAATCCTCACAACATACCCCTGTGAAGTAGTCAAGTGACATTATCCGCCTTACAAACTGGGTGGAACTGAGACCCAGAGGGTATGTCTACACTGTTTTAAAAGACGCAGCGAGTCTCGGATTGGGGCTCGCACTCCGGCACTAAAAACAGCTGTGAAGACACTCAGGCTAGAGCTTGGGCTCCAAAGACTAGGAAAGGCAGTGGGTTTCAGAGCCTGAGCCCTAGTGTCCATACTGTTGTTTTTAGCACCATGGCACAAGCCTGAGTCTATGGGGTCTGTCTCAAGGAACGGGCTAGAACCTTCCAAGCACCAGGCTAGCATCTCAACCACTGGAGCACCCTTTCGCCGCACTGTAGGGTGAGGGCTATTTCCATCTGTCAATATTCTACCTTCTCTCCCTTCCCCCGTGCCATCAAAAGAGTAGGTATTAGGTTCTCCATAGTCTCCCCATCGTTAATCCAGCTCTGCTCTCAGTAGCATGGGGACAAAGTAAGATGGGGCTTTGGGGGAATCTAGGCTCCTTTATTCCCTCAGTCATGCTTGAGCACACTATGTGAGGGAGCTGGCTCCAGAGGCAGAGAAATCTCTGTTGAAGGCAGAGGGGGCGTTGCCATGCCAGAGCGAATGGCATGCTGTGTAATTAAAGCATAATTGCATCCTAAAGCTCGCGCTGCATTTAATGAACTCATTCAGTTTAGAAAATCTGCTCCAAGTCAAGTAAAGGCAATGGCAGCTACTGTCCAGCGCCCCGAGGGTGGGGAGGGGGAGAGAAAGTAGAACAAGGTACAACCTGTGAGAAAAGGGAAGCTTTTTATCCTCATTACAGCTAAGCCACACTGAGCTTGGCGGTAACCTTTCCAACACCTTTCTCGGTGAACCGCTTAATCATGGTAAACGAGTTAGTTTCTATAATTACAGCCAGGAGCTACTTAGCCTGAAAATGCTGAGCTGTCACTTGAAAGGCAACCAGGTGTCAGGCCACCCTACTGAACCACAGCACAGCTTCTCTGAATTACTCCAACTCACTGGCCCAGGGTGGCTGGTATTTTCCATTACTAGTAGGTCTTTCAGTGCTAACTTGCTGTGTGCACTTAGAAGCTGGGCAACTTCATCATGGCTCAGTCCATGAAGAAGCAGTAGTAGCCTCTCCACAGTCAAGATTGGAAACCACTTTCAACAAGCAGCCCTATTTTTGCATCCCCTATACCTAAAATGGTCTTGGGAAATGAGTTTGGCTGAAAAATGTCTACATTTGCACTGCAGGACAAAGAAAAGTTTTATGTAGTTGGACGAAAACACACCAGTTTTTGATCTGCAAGTAATTTAACAAAGTGACAGGGATTTAAAATTTTTGTCTAAGGTTTCATTGTCTCCCTCTAGCTCAGTGGCTACTCATAACTATGCTGTCAAGCTTTCTGAACAGTTACATGCCCATGGAAACTCATGCTCTTGTTCCCTCTGAAGGAAGTAGGCTATAACCAAACTTATTAATGACTTGTTGGGGATGGTTTGGGAACCCATGTCTACTTCCATTGCAGTCGCTGGCAATTTCTTGCCATTGGCACCATACGTTTTTGCAAGCATGTTGCCCACAGCTCAGATAGCCTTCAGCTGCTGATAATTAAGGTCTGAATCCTGGAAACAATTGTTTCCCCTTCACTTTATGCATGGAAATAGCCCACTGAGTGCATTTGAAAATGACATGATTTCTACATCACTGGAGCTGTCCAAGGAAAACTGAACCCAGAATTAATGGATGACAGGCCATTTTAGAATCTATTTCCTGAAGCCCAGTCCCACGTCCCTTGACATCCAGGGATAGAGTAGAGATACTCATTCGTTCCCATGGGGTTTCGGATCAGACTCGTGAGGCCACATTTTCAGAAGAGCTCAAACACCCAAACTGCACCCAATATGCTTGGTGCTTTAGAAAGTTCTACTTTTAATAACCAATGCCAAGATCCCAGGATGTTTTATCGCTAGTACACGGCGTTCTATCAACAAATGATTTCTAGTACCTATGACAAATATATGGGTGTGGTGTTTTGCTTGTAGACAATGCATTTTTGCCATTAGATTCTTTCCACTTTCAAAGTTACAAGACATTATAATGTTGGTTGCCACCCATTATTGGCATGGTCAGCACCGCTCACTCCTTTAATAACCCACTGGCACTTGTGTGCGTTTAAACAGTTTATTATTATGGTAGCATCTACAGGTCCAAAATGAAGGAAGGACCCCACTGCGTGGGATGCTGATCACACATAGTAACAGACCATTCCTGCTGGAAAGCGCTTACAAGCTAAAAAGACAAGACAAAGCATGGCAGGAGGGAAAAGTAAAGCCACTTGGCCAAGGACAGAACAGGTTTGTGACAGAGCTAGGATTAGAACCCAGGTCTGAGTCTCAGCCCACTGCTCTACCCATTGGACCATGCTGCCTCACTAAAAGACTGAAAAGAGGGGAAGTGCGAGCTGGACAGGAAAATTCCAGAAGAGGACTATCAAAACCAGTTAAATCACTACGAAGCAATGGTGTATGTACACATCACATCATTTACAAAGCAAAGTGCTTGAAAGCAAAGACATGAATAGTTTATCACTGCTAAGTATTTTCTTTTAAACTGAATGTTTATGGGAGTTTTACAAAGAACAGTTCAGAGGTTCCACAAGAGATGGGATGCCTAGAGTTATTCATACCAACAATACTTAGCACAGAGACTGCTTCATGTTCAGTGACTCGTGTAACACCAATTAAACTCTCCTTGGAAGTAGGCATTTCCCCCATTTCACTGATAGGGAAACGGAGTCAGGAAGGGGGGATGGCTTGTCCAAGCTACCTGGTTAGAAAGCAGAAGAGCAGAGATTAGAACTCAAACTGTCAGGCTCCCATCCCTGAGTCTACCAGATCACAGCGCCTGCTGCAGTATACAGGAAATACTGCAGTCTGTCAGTCTGAGTGGGAGCCATGGCCAAAAGGAGGTTGTTATTCAAAGCCCCATTTTCAGAAACACAATTTAGGCCCCTACATCACAAAGTCAATAGGATTTAGGCACTTGTGAAGTTTCATGCTTTGAGAAGCTTGACATTTTAAAACACAAATTAAGATGAAGTAGACAGACCAAATAAGAGCGGATAGTCCCCTACTGTAACTCCAGGGAGGCCCCCACAGAACAGTTACAGTCAGAAAAGCAGATTGTAAAATGAACTCTTCGTGTTCCATATTTCATTTTCCCCAACAGCAACTTCCAGATCAAAACTGCCCAGTTTACAAGCAAAAACAAATGCATTTCACCCTGCCAGCGCAGGCTGTGCTCGCCAAGTCAAGCTGTGCTCTTTTACACTTCATACATCACTACTGCCACCCAATAGAAGACTCTCCAGTCAGAACTCTTAGCCACCGCTTTGTTAATGCAAGGGGCAGCAGAGAGCCTGGCTTGCTCATCTGTTTGTGGTACGGAGCAGATTCCAGCTGCAGAGGCAAAAACTAGTTTTCCTCATTAAACTCCCTCTGTATGACTCATCGAGCGACATGCACACGCAGTGAGCCAGATACTGATCTCAGTGAGCGAGTCAGCTCAGAGCAACTCCGAGGAAAGTGGAAGAGACATGGTCATCTAAGGCTTTATGTTCAACTAAGGTCATCTTCCTTTGTGCTCTGTCCACAGCCAAGTGCAGCGTTGGGGCACACATAATAGAAGTTATCCTATAATGAGGGGATACTTATATGCACCACTGTCCTCATCATTGCTTCTCAAGGCACATCTAGGCCCCATATTGCTAGCAACTAATAGAGGGGGGGGAATTCTCCCACAGTTCTGCTGGAGGGGCTGCCTTTAGGGAGAACAGTCAAGTCCCAGGTGGCTGCAGATTTGGGACAAGAAACATCTAATACATTGTAATGAGCTACAGTGCATGGTTTGCCTTGCTCCAACCCACCTCCTCATGAGGGATCATGGAGCCTTCCCCGCTCTTCGACAGTTCCTTTGTGGTTGCATGACAGCTGCAGCTATCTGCAAGGCAGCCTGTGTTTACCATGGTGGCCACATCATCGCTGAACCCCAAGGCATGCAGGATCTCTTCCTTGGGGTGTCCCATTCCCCTTCAATTCTCTACCCCATAGCCCCTTCCTCCACCCTTGCACTACACTGATGACCCCTCACCCCCCCCTTACAGGACTCTAAATAACCCACATTACCATCCCAGAAGCGCCTCTCTGCTGCATTTAAAAAGATTTCTGCCATCAGGCACAAGGAAATCAAATGGTGATATCAAAGAGCATTAGAATTAACATGGTTTGGCTCAGTGCCTAGCTACTGAGCTATGCTACAGCCCAGGCTCACAGTCCTGAAATCTCTTCAGCAAGGCAACTCCATGCCTCTGAGCTGAATCGAGTTGGACAGTGCTTAGGGAAAAAAGGCTCCCGAGGGAAAGGAAAGCGGTGGGGGCGAGGGAGGTTTACAATTTATAAAGCCGCTTTCAGTTTGACTCATTAGCTTTGCCTGAGGCTCCAGAACATGACGAAAGCCAGCCAGAGAGAGAGGGTGAGCGGGGGGTGGGGAGGGAGAGAAAGCTGTAATTGCAATTGCTGGAATTCACTTTTAATGTTAGCTTCTGAATACAGTAAACACACTCTCCGAGTGCAGGGAATAAGCATTGATTTTTTGCAAGTGTTCCAGTGAAAAGCTTCAATCAATCCTATTCTGTCAGAGACTTGCCTCTTGGCCTCCAATTACTCGTCTTTCTCCCCACCCTATATAAACACACACACACTATGCTGGGGGAGCAGTATTTTAAAAGCTACTCCTACCCCTTCCAGTTGACAGGCCATGGGGTTGGGGAGCTGAAATTCAAGTTAAGAGTGGCATGCTAAAACATACAAGGGACCATGCACACAGCAAAGAACACCTGGGCCCCCAGGCAATTAGAAAGGCTTGCACACGTGTGTGGGGCAATAACACATTAGCTTGATTGGATGCTCCCAGTGTTTCTAATTCCACATCCTGGCTTAGACCAGCAGAGTAAAGGAGAAGACTCAGGTTAAGGGTGTGGGGAAGAGACTGAGCAGACAGCTTGAGGGTTGAGGAGAGGGGCCTGCATTGGGGGGGAGGGGGAGAGATGCTACCAAGGAGCAGTCTAAGATGTCAACACAGGAGTCTGAGGGTGAGCCGATTACCTGCCATATTTGTTTCCAGCCTAGGGACCTCTGGAAGCCAAGGGCATGAAGACAGCCTCCTCCCCAATGAGGGGCCTCTGGGGCAACCCAAACGGACAGCCTCTCCGACAAGAGGGGAATGGTCTTGCAAGGAGACTGACTTAAAGATCATTTAAACAATGAAGGACACCCCAGAGTGGCCTAAAGCACAGGGAGGTTGCAATGGCTCATTCCAATACTTTAACTGCCCAGACTGGGGAAAATGCCCCTTCCCCCTCAAGCAAGGCTTCCCCGCTTTCCTCCACTCACTGTTATTTCCCCTACTCAATAGCCCAAGGTGACCAACCCATCCCAGTGCTCCAGGCTCGCTCTGCAACCACCTCAATGAAGTGTTTAGGCGTGGACAAGGGGAGATGCTCTGACCGATTAGCCTGTGTGATGTGCTACTGAAACGGATGGAGTGGGTGGGGGGGAGCAGGAGAATGAGTCAAACAGAACAAGGATGATAGACACGGGGATGCTGCATGAGTAGACTATGGGGGGAAAGCCACGTGTGAGCTCACGGCAACTAGTGGAGCATTATTAAGGGAACAGTCAAGCTAGGGGCTTTTATTCCCTAGTATGCAATAGCAGAGAAGCATGTGTGAGGGATGAGAGGGTGACTGACCCGTCCAGGAGCCGGAGAACCAGATTACTCCATTCCTGGCGAAGACAAAGGGACTTGAAGTCATTTATTCACAGAAACTGCCCCCCTCCCTGCCAATGTGCCTCAGTTCTGAGCCACAAGGACCCTCTGTATGGACAAGCAGGCAGTTAGTTTCTCCATGCCCACCCTCAAACTGGGCCCTGTTTGTGTACTTACACCACGCCCGTCACCCTTGTTCCTGTAGCACAGTAAGCGGGGCTGGTTGTATTTGTGAGGTGCCACCCAGGAATCCAAGGATGTGGGAGGAGGTGTGCTGAGGTGACTGACCAAAAATTGCATTTTCCACTCAAATGGATTTTTTCCCCTCAAAGTGTCTTTCTGCAGAAAAAATTGGTTTTCCATCAAAAAGACAAGCACCTCAAAAGTTTCCACTTGGAAATACCACCACAGTGCTGTCTGTCCCCATTCTCCTCTATGGGCCAGGCTCCCCAGCTGGACTGTTTCCCCATGAGGCACATGGCCAGGGAGTCCCATGATGGTTCAGCAAGACCTGGCTAAGGATTCCAGCCTGCAGAGAAGAACAAGGGCATCCGACACCTAAAATACAACTCTCGTGAGGCTGTGCAGCTGCATTTTTTGTTTTCAGCTCCATGTTCTTGGGGCTTTGCTGGAAAAAAAAATATTCAAGATTTCCACAACTGTTTTCCCCAGCCCCCCGCTAGCTATGCTCAGCACACACAACTTCGACCAGGTTCTCCAGAGCTCAGCTCCCATTTAGGCAACCAAGTAAGCAGTCAGGTGTCCAGAAGTGTTGGGCACAGTGGGTGCAGAGGACTTCAGGGGAAAAGAAAAAAAAAAAAAAATCTAGCCTCACATCTTCAGGTCAAGTCTACGATCTGTTGTAGCGGGACAAAGCCAAACCCTGGAGAAAGCTTTGATCTACCTACAGACTGGCTCGGCCACCTCTCTGGTGGCAACACTTGGTCAATCCTGGCTTTTAAAAGAGCCAGAGCATAGAGGAGCAGAATCTGTATCTAACCTCCATCCACACTAGCCCATTCAGTCCCTTCTATAGGGAATTAACTCCTGGGTTCTACACCAATTGCCCAGCAGCTAAAATTTACTTAGCCAGCAAACAACTCCACCGTCTCCCTAGAACTGCTAGAGACCTAGTGTGAAGAGTTTACAAGGAGCGCAGCATTAACTTGCATTTCCTCTCCAGGTCTCATTCAGAAGATAAGATGTGAGGAGAAGTGACTGTGCTACACATTGTGGGTTGTTTTGATGCTTCCTAGATGTGGCCCCCTGGATTGCGTGCATTTTGTTAATCCAGTCGTGAGAACAGAGGCAGGGGAAGGGCTAGGAAAGAGAAAGGATCACAATTGAGGCTTTGGCTCCTAATGCAGCATGAAAGATCAGATTGACCTTCTGCCTGGTAACCTCCAAGCCGATTACCTGCCATATTTTCATTTCCAGGTGAGCTCCGTTCCCTCATCGAGGCAAGTCTAAGCATAAGTATTCAGTTTTCTTTCTTTTAAGTGAATTACATGCAGCCTCCAGATTTCTGGCAAATTCTCAGAGCAGCCCCTGAGCATCAAAAACCTTGGGCACCCTGACTTGCATCATTTCCCTCTATCTGCTGGCAATGCTCCTACTAACTCAACCCAATATGCAGTTAGCCTTCTTCACAAGAAGGGCACACTGTTGACTCATATCCAGCTTCTCATCCACTGTAATCCCCAGGTCCTTTTCTGCAGAACTGCTGCTTAGCCAGCCAGTCAGCCCCCAGCTTGTAGAAGTGCCTGGGATTCTTCCGTCCTAAGTGCAAGACTCTACACTTGTCCTTGCTGATGCTCATCCAATTTTTTTGGCCCAATCCTCCAGTTTGTCTAGGTCACTCTGGACCCTATCCCTACCCTCCAGTGTATCTACTTCTCCCCCGAGCTTAGCGTCATCCGTGAACTTGCTGAGGATGCAATTCATCCGGTCATCCAGATCATTCATGGAGATGAATAAAACTGGCCCCAGGACCCACCCCTGGGGCACACCGCTTGATTCCGGCTGCCAGCTAGACATCGAGCCATTGATCACTACCCATTGAGCCCGACAATCTAGCCAGATTTCTATCCACCTTATATTCCATTCATCCAATCCATACTACTTTAATTTCCTAACTAGAATACCGTGAGAGACAATATCAAAAGCCTTGCTAAAGTCAAGCTATATCACATCCACCACTTTCCCCATATCCACAGAGCCCGTTATCTCATCTTAGAAGGCAATCAGGTTGGTCAGGCATGACTTGCCCTCGGTGAATTCATATTGACTCTTCCTGATCACCTTCCTCTCCTCCAAGTGCTTCAAAATGGATTCCTTGAGGACCTGCTCCATGATTTTTCCAGGGACTGAGGTGAGGCTGACCAGTCTGTAGTTCCCCAGATTCTCCTTACTTTTTTTAAAGATGGGCACTATATTTTCCACTTTTTCCAAGTGTCTGGGGCCTCCCCCGATCGCCACGAATTTTCAAAGATAATGGCCAATGGCTCTGCAATCACATCAGCCAACTCCCTCAGCATCCTCAGATGCATTGCATCGGGGCCCATGGGCCCCATGCATGTCCAGCTTTTCTAAATAGTCCTTAACCTGTTCTTTCACCACTGAGGGCTGCTCACCTCCTCCCCATACAGTGCTGCCCAGTGCAGCAGTCTGGGAGCTGACCTTGTCCTTGAATACTGGGCAAGAAAAAGCATTGAGTACTTCAGCTTTTTCCACATCTGTCACTAGGTTGCCTCCCCCATTCAGTAAGGGTCCCACACTTTCCCTGGCCACCCTCTTGTTGCTAACATACCTGTAGAAACCTCTGTTACCTTTCACATTCCTTGCTAGCTGCAACTCCAGTTGTGCTTTGACCTTCCTGATTACACCCTTGCATGCTCGAGCAATATTTTTATACTCCTCCCTAGTCCTCTGTCCAAGTTTCCACTTCTTGTAAGCTTCCTTTTTGTGTTTAAGCTTACTAAGATTTCTCTGTTAAACCAAGCTGCTCACCTGCCATATTTGCTCTTCTTTCTGCACATCAGGGCATTTGTTCCTGCGCCCTCAATAAGACTTCTTTAAAATACAGCCAGCTGTCCTGGACAACTTTCCCCCCATATTAGCCTCCCAGGGGCTCCTGCCCATCATTTCCCTGAGTCTGCTTTTCTCAAGTCCAGGATCTGTATTGCGCTGCTTTCCTTTCTTCCTTTTGTCAGGATCCTGAACTCAACCATCTCATGGTCACTGCTGCCCAGGTTGCCACCCATTTCTACTTCCCCTACCAATTCTTCCGTTTGAGCAGCAGGTCAAGAGGAGCACAGCCCCTAGTTGGTTCCTCCAGCACTTGCACGTTGTCCAACACTAAAAGCGTCCTGGAAGTTTAAGTTTAAAAATCACTCTCTCCCTCCCTTCCGTCTAAGTAGTCTAGGCAGACAGGGTTGTGACAGGTTCAGTCACAGACCCCTTTAGGGCTGTCACCTGACATGCTGAATTTACCCTTGAGCTAGTTTTCCCTGCCAGCTTGGGATTCCAGAACCCTGCCTTGAGCCAGACACACCAGCCTGCTGCAACACAGACCCCAGGTCTGGTCCACACTCCCAAAGCGGCAGACTAACCAAAAACCACTCAGCAGGTCACTTATCTCCAGCACCCAGACACCTAGTTCCCAATGGGATCCAAACCCCGAATAAATCAGTTTTACTCTGTATA
This sequence comes from Malaclemys terrapin pileata, assembly GCF_027887155.1. NCBI lineage: Eukaryota > Metazoa > Chordata > Testudines > Emydidae > Malaclemys > Malaclemys terrapin. The sequence goes on along the minus strand of NC_071508.1, from coordinate 19,686,331 downwards.
AAGCTTATACAGGGTAAACTCAAATTGTCCACCCTCTATAACACTGATAGAGATACGCACAGCTGTTTGCTCCCCCAGGTATTAATCACTTACTCTGGGTTTATCAATAAACAAAAGTGATTTTATTAAGTATAAAAAGTAGGATTTAAGTGGTTCCAAGTAATAACAGACAGAACAAAGTAAGTTACTGAGCAAAACAAAACACTCAAGTCTAAGCCGAATACATTAAGAAACTGATTACAGATAATCTCACCCTCAGATGTTCCAATAAGCTTCTATCACAGACTAGATTTCTTCCTAGTCTGGGCCCAGTCCTTTCCCCTGATACAGTTCTTGCTCGTTCCAGCTTAGGTGGTAACTAGGGGATTTCTCATGACTGGTCCCCTTTGTTCTGTCCCAGCCTTTTTTAGATCTTTGGCAAAAGGCAGGAATTGTGTCTCTGGGTTTCCACCCCTCCTCCTAAATGGAAAAGCACCAGGTTAAAAATGGATTCCAGTATCATGTGACATGGTCACATGTCCTGTGATACACCAAGCCTCTATTCTTTCTGTCCTGACTCACACAGACACAGGAAGGCTTGCAAGTAAACAGCCATTTTCCACCAACTGTCCTAGTTAATGGAAGCTATCAAGATTCTAAACCACATTAATGGCCCACACTTTGCATAATTACAATAGGACCTCAGAGTAATACTTCATATTTCTAGCTTCAGATACAAGAATGATACATTCATACAAATAGGATGAACGCACTCAGTAGATTATAAGCTTTGTAATGATACCTTACAAGAGACCTTTTGCATAAAGCATATTCTAGTTATGCTTATAAGTGTGAATATAATGTATTTCCATAAACATATGGAATGCAACATCACAAGGGTGAAAGGGGAAACAGACAGGGGCAGTGATTTGCCCACGGTCATACAGCAGGTTAGAGGCAAAGCCTGGAACAGACCCTAGGTCTTCTGACTTTGACCTGTGCCCTTCTATTGGACTATGCAGCCTCCTACATTCAGCCTCCAGCACCTAATTCTACAGGAATCCTCACCTGTTGAGTGAAATACATTTCAATGGAGGTCCCACACCTGACCCTATGGACAAATGAAACACTGACTTAAGGACTTAATTGGGGGCAGAGATGGGTGCTGACACTCTGTGCTGGCTGAATTACCTTACAGCAACCATGTTACTGTGCAAGTGACAAATATCCTTAAGTTGGAGCTTTGACACATTCAGGACACTTTGAGAGGCTTAAACTGGTGAGTTTGCCTTGCCATGGTTATACCCCCCTCCCAGCAGAGACAACAAATGGAGAATTAAGCCCCATTTGTCAAAGGTACCTTGACAAAGGCATGTAATTGCCCGAGGGATCAATGGGCAAGCAGCAGAATACCATCCCACTGCCCAAAGCTTAGATGCTGGCCATATAGAAGCTTATCTCACACAGCATAAGTAGAAATGGGCAGGTCCTTGGGGAGGCAAATACTGCCCATCAACCAACTCAGTAGTGGAGCTCAATCTGCAGAGCAGTTCTACCCCAGCTCAAGTTCTTTCCTGGAACCAAGTGAATTCATCCTAGTAAAAAGCCAGGATTTGCAAAGGAGTGCAAGGGAGCTGGGCACCCACGTCCCACTGAATATCAATAGGATTGGGGTGCGTAACTTCCACAGGCTCCTTTGAAAATCTCACTCCTAACACCTCATGTGTGTACAACCCCCGCTTCCCTTGTACTTTTGTTTGCCTGCACACTACCTGCACAGAGACTACTGAAACCTCATGGCATGGAAACATTGACTGAAGCTTTATTGCAATCACAGGCAAAGTTTCTGTTGCATTGACAAGGCCTTCAACTTTTAACAGGCTAGAAATTCACGTCTGACATTTCATGCATCCAGCACTAAATTATATGTATTGTATATCACTTAAGAATAATCACAGTATTTTTAGTGGTGTGTTAGGCATCAAATTACGTAGAGGCAGAGCGATTATACCGAGGGGCACAGAGTGGTTGTTCATGCAGTTAATGGCCCAAGTACCACAATTTTCTATCAAGACAATTTGCAGCAAGTGTCGTGTTCTCTCAGTGGTGTCGTGTAGGAATCCACAAAGCTCTTATTTGAAGGAGGAGAAAGTCTCTCCTTGAAGGCCACCTGTGCTGCCATGCCAACACTTGACAATGGTGCAATGTGACTGCAGCTACTTAGAAGAATCCCAACAGTCTCATTAATTAAATTATGTCAAACGCGTTGTCCATTTCAGGCTTCGATTTTAAGCTCTTTGGGGCAGGGACTGTCTTTTCATTGTGAAAGGGGTCTAACAGGAGCCTGACCCAAATAAGGTCTTGAAACCCTACCTCAGCACCCAACCAATTACTAATGACAAAACCCATGGAACTAGAGAGGCTTGCTGTCACAGGAAATGAAAACTTTCCCCCCACCCCTATCATGGATCCTCTTAGGTCTTCACTTTGGGTTAAGGAAGGAGAGAACCCTTTTCTGTAAGAGGAAATCCCATCATGCATCTGTGCAATACAGGTACACATCACGCCAGAGCTCAAATTCAGTCAGCCACTCTCATCCAAAAGCCAAATCAGAACCAATGGGGAAAGGAGCCATTTTGTTTCTTGTTCCAAGAGATTTGGGGTCCATCCCCAAGAATTCAAGGACATCAGCACTCTGCATGAGTAAGAAAACCAACTTTAAGGCCCCAGTCCTATGCACATGCTCAGCTTTACTACCATGAGCAAGTATCAGAGGGGTAGCAGTGTTAGTCTGAATCTGTAAAAAGCAACAGAGGGTCCTGTGGCACCTTTGAGACTAACAGAAGTATTGGAGCATAAGCTTTCGTGGGTAAGAACCTCACTTGCATCTGAAGAAGTGAGGTTCTTACCCACAAAAGCTTATGCTCCCAATACTTCTGTTAGTCTCAAAGGTGCCACAGGACCCTCTGTTACCATGAGCAGTGTCATTGGTTTAAGGGTCAGAGTAACAGCCGTGTTAGTCTGTATCCGCAAAAAGAAGAACAGGAGTACTTGTGGCACCTTAGAGACTAACAAATTTATTAGAGCATAAGCTTTCGTGGACTATATGCATCCGAAGAAGTGGGCTGTAGTCCACGAAAGCTTATGCTCTAATATATTGGTTTAAGGGGGCATTAGCAACCTGCCTGGAACTTGGAGAGAGGCGAAAACATTGCAGGAAGGAAGAGTTTGGGGAAGGCATCAGTGCACACAGGTAGAACACTGAAATTGCAGCATCTCTGTAAACACTTCTCTTAATAAACAGCCAGTTTAGTTTTAGAAACATGGAGTCCTCCCATGTTATTACCCAGCATGTAGTACATGAAACGGGCTACTCACAATGGTAAAATTAAACATACTATGATCCTGTAAACACTTTTGTAATATTTAGCTTTTTTCTCCTTTATCCATGGATCTCCAAACACATTGACAAATAAGTATCTCTATTCTACAGCCTGTGTCAGGCAGGAGGGCAGACTACATGATCATAATGGTGTCTTCCGGCCTTATATTACTACTACTAGAGTGAATAAACCAAGAAGAGAAAGATGACTAAGGTTTGACTATCCTTTACAACCTTTCAGCACACTGTATGGGGGCGGAAAAAAATCTCTCCAGCTTATAAGAGGCATTTCTAAATTTCTAAAGGCCAAGTTAACGCCTCACCATGCCCCTTACTGACATGCAAGATGAAGCAAAAGGGGAGTATGGAACCAGGACTGCAAACCATGTGCAATGTGTCAGAATAAGGAGGAAAGCAAAAGGAGAGAAAAAACCTGGAAAAAAGATGCCAGTGCCCTTGATAGATCTCACTCCAAGGTTGATGAAGCTGCTAGGAGATGCAGCATGTTTCTTTTATTGATCTATCAAAGGCTGTTTTAAAGACGGGATTATTCACTTCTGATAACATATCAAGGTCGCCTCTGATGAAAGTCAATGGATCTGAGCGGCTCGGACTCCATTTAATTAGATAGCACCGCAAATACCAAAGGAGCAGAGGAGACCCTCTCTCCACAATTACTCCACTTGGTGTTTCATGAAAGGGATTCCCCTAAACCAGAAGGAAAGGATTACTAAAATAAATGGATTTAAATGAGACAGACCTTAACCTTCCCTTCCTCAGCTATGAAAGGGAAAGGTGCATTTCTCTCATCTCAGCATCTCAATCCTCTCTGCATCAACAGCTGGTAACACCACTGAGGGCCCCGAGGTCACCAGGAGATGTGCTGGCAAATCGTTTAGCAGTTAGCATTGCAGGAAGAAGAGGTGGATTGAGGCCCATGGGGACAAGCTGAGATGCAGACGGCTGCTTCTGACCCTGATAAGGAGGGAATGCTTCAGAAGGATTTTCCCCTATAAAAATGCAGGGTTTTCCCTAGTGCTAGGATAATTGCCATTTCCCCTTTCATTAGATCACTTGATTATCTGTTCTGTTCATTCCCTCTGTAGCACCTGGCATTAGTCACTGTCGGAAGACAGGATACTGGGCTAGATAGACCTTTGGTTTGACCCAGTATGGCCGTTCTTCGGTTTATGTAATAGGATTTATTTTTGTTCTCCAATCTGAGCCAAGATCCTGCAGAGCTACTCAGATCTTCATTGGAGGGGAATGAAAACAAAGGCTCAGGTCAGAATTGCTTTGGATCTTAGACTTCAAGCTCTGGAAGTGCCAGTGCTAGGATCAGGGGTGGGCAGACCCATTCACATACAATAGAAACCAAACAAATCTTTGCCCAACATGCACCAAACTTTTTCTGGATCTCAAAAGAGGTCAGTTCAACTCTCCCACATGCTCCATCTTCACAGACTGGCAGAGACTAGAAACACCACCACTGGAATACTATGGGGGGAAAACTGTTTGTGCATATGGTGAGGAACTCCCTTTCGCAAAAACCAAGTGCACCTCTAACAGGGTGGTCTGCCCCTTTAAAGGAAATGGGGGCTCCCCCTTGCCCTGTTTGATATTCAAACCTAGCTGGGAAGTGTGAGGTGATCCATATAAAGGGCGGAGAGCACTCTGTTTAGAGGAGCTGCAGGAGAGAGATGGTTTCCTCCGAAGCAGTGGATTGAAGAGAAAGGTATGTCCTTTTCAGAGAAGATGGAGGAAAAGAGCACTACCGGTATCACTACATGCCAGTAGGCCAGGTCACCAACCTGTTTTCCTGCAGCCCCCTAGTATTTCCTTGGAGATCTCCCCTCTGAGCACACATCACTCTAAAGCACCAACACAGCTCTGCAGCATCATGCAGCCAGGCTTTGTCTGTAGAAAAGGTGGACACCAAGGGCATGAGTCCCTGAGCCCAGATCTTTGCCATGGAGACTGGCAGGATTCTCAGGGTTGGCACAAGCAGTAGCCACCCAGAGTCGTCTGTCTACATGCAAGGAGGGAGATGGGGGTTAGAGAATTCTCTTGCATATGGCTAGTGAAGCACCCCACAAGAAGCATGCATGTTCAAAACCTCACGTCCTGCTTGGGCACTTGTTTGAGTCCGAGTGGGATGCATGTGCCATGTAGTAGAAAGAAGCCTGGACCAAGGGGCCTGGTGCTCAGCCAGGTTTATTGCTCTCAAGACACAGAACTAGCTTCCCGGATGAATGTCTGTAGGTACCTAACATGAGTGCCCAGTGGGAAGGACTCTGCTCAGTCAGCAGAGGGACTTTCTGCTGCCCCCTAGGCAGGACACAAATGCCCCTCCTGTGATCTCTCTTTTATACATTGTGCTATGAGCTGAACAGACAGTCCCGGCCTCAGAGTTTCCAATCTATTCTAACTACATTGACTGTTTCTACCATTAATTTTTTGTAGCACTGATTTTGAGAGAGGTGAAGGAACTGGCTCCAAAGCCCACTGAAATCAATAGTCTCCCATTCACTGCATTGTGGGTTATTGATCAGGCCTTCCAAAGTGATTTTTTTTAATGTTCAGTGCCAGTAATTGGAGAGAGATATAGGAAGGCTCAGCTCCCAGTCACCTAACTAGAGGCCAGGTTTTCAGAAGCACACTGCTCCCATTGTGATGTTTCTCTAGAGTTCATCGAGTTCAGACCAACCGTTTACACGCAGTCTAATCCCCACTGTTGACAGGGCATTGGCAGTTCTTACTGTTCCACTAACAGCAGAACCTCATCCCAGTTGAGCTCCTTGTTTGCAAGATTCCTGGGTCAGCCTGAACCAATCCCAGATCTCTATGTTCTCCTATTGCTAGTATGTGTGAAATGGAGTGAATGGAAGGAGGAGGGGCAAAAACAAACTTCATCTACATGGGAAAGTTTCACCAGTGATAGCTATGTAGTTATACGGGTATAATTATATCCTCCTGTGTGGTGACTTATTCCAGGAGAAGAGTCGCTCTTTTGGTTTAGCTTAAGCTCTTTCTAAGCCAAGTAAGATGAACAGCAAAAAGGTACTCTTATACCAGAGACAGGCTACATCTACACTACAGGGGGGAGTCGATTTAAGATACGCAAATTCAGCTACGTGAATAGCGTAGCTGAATTCGACGTATCGCAGCCGACTTACCCCGCTGTGAGGACGGTGGCAAAATCGACCTCTGCGGCTTCCTGTCGACGGCGCTTACTCCCACCTCCGCTGGTGGAGTAAGAGCGTCGATTCGGGGATTGATTGTTGCGTCCCGACGGGACGCGATAAATCGATCCCCGAGAGGTCGATTTCTACCCCCCAATTCAGGCGGGTAGTGTAGACCTAGCCTAAGTCTCTAGACCGGGGGAGAGAGGATATTATACCAATATAACTATGTCTGTTTCAATTCACACCTTAGATTTCACTGAAAGAGTTCTTCCATATAACACCACCTAGTTCTTGTATAGTACTTTTCATTCATCGGTTTCAAAACACTTCACAAATGAGATCAGTGTCCCATGGGGAAACTGAGGCACAGAGCAGGGAAGTGGCTTGCCCAAGGTAGCAGCAGGCCAATGGCAGGGCCAGGAATACAACCAGATCTCGTGAAGCTCCGTGCTCTATCCACTAGGTCAGCGGTTCTCAACCAGAGGTACATGTTCCCCTGGGATGCACAGAGGTCTTCCATGGGCACATCAACTCATCTGGATATTTGCCTAGTTTTACAACAGGCTACATGAAAAGCACTAGAGAAGTCAGTACAAACTAAAATTCCATACAGACTATGGCTTTATACTGCTCTATATAGTACATCAGTGTTTCTCAAGCTGGGAGTTGTGATGTATTTTATAATTATATGGTAAAAATGAGAAAGTCAGCAATTTTTCTGTAATAGTGTGCTTGTGACATTCTTGTATTTTTAGGTCTGATTTTGCAAGCAAGTAGTTTTAAAATGAGGTGAAACTTACTCAGACTCAGACTTTAAGGTCAGAAGGGACCATTATGATCATCTGGTCTGACCTCCCGCATGATGCAGGTCACAAAGCCGTCCCTACCCTTTCCCTTGACTCTGCTGTTGAAGTCCCCAAATCCTGTGGCTTAGAGACTTCAATTAGCAGAGAATCCTCCTGCTAGTGATCCCTGCCCCATGCTGCGGAGGAAGGCGAAAAACCTCCAGGGCCTCTGCCAATCTACCCTGGAGGAAAATTCCTTCCCGACCCCAAATATGGCGATCAGTAAAACCCCGAGCACGTAGGCAAGATTCTCCAGCCTGACCCTCATTAGCCATTATACTATTTACCTGCCATGGCACGCTGTTCCTTTGACTAAAATCATGTTATCCCATTAAACCATTCCCTCCATAAACTTATCTAGCTTAATCTTAAAACCAGACAGGTCCTTCGCCCCCACCGTTTCCCTCGGAAGGCTGTTCCAATATTTCACCCCTCTGACGGTCAGAAACCTTCGTCTAATTTCAAGCCTAAACTTCCCCACGGCCAGTTTATATCCATTTGTTCTCGTGTCCACATTAGTACTGAGCTGGAATAATTCTTCTCCCTCCCTGGTATTTATCCCTCTGATATATTTAAAGAGAGCAATCATATCCCCCCTCAGCCTTCGTTTGGTCAGGCTAAACAACCCGAGCTCCTATAGTCTCCTTTCATACGACAGGTTTTCCATTCCTCTGATCATCCTAGTGGCCCTTCTCTGTACCCGTTCCAGTTTGAGTTCATCTTTTTTAAACATGGGAGACCAGAACTGCACACAGTACTCCAAATGAGGTCTCACCAGTGCCTTGTACAACGGAAGCAGCACCTCCTTATCCCTACTAGATATACCTCACCTAATGCATCCCAAGACCGCATTGGCTTTTTTCACCGCCACGTCACATTGTCGACTCAGTCATCCTGCAGTCTACAAGGACCCCGAGGTCTTTCTCCTCCTCCGTTACTTCTAACCGATGAGTCCCCAGCTTGTAACTAAAATTATTGTTAGTCATCCCTAAATGCATCACCTTACACTTTTCACTATTAAATTTCATCCTATTTCTGATACTCCAATTCACAAGGTCATTCAAGTCTCCCTGCAGAATATCCCTATCCTCCTCCGAATTGGCAATACCTCCCAGCTTTGTGTCATCCGCAAACTTTATCAGCCCACTCCTACAATTGGTTCCGAGGTCAGTAATAAATAGATTAAATAAAATGGGTCCCAAAACCGAACCTTGAGGAACTCCACTGGTGACCTCCCTCCAACCTGACAGTTCACCCTTCAATACTTGGGATGCGCAAGACAAATCAGACCCCTGAAAGGGATACATTAGTCTGGAAAGATTAAGAATTACTGCAATAGGCAACACTGCCTCCTATATAGAAAGATCTAGAGAAAAAAAATCTCTTCCAGGATTGACCCCTACTAGCTACATCGATGTTAAAAAAAACTTGTGCCTTGTCTCCACTAGGATTTTACATCTCAGTGGAAACAGACTTGCTTGAAATGATGACAGTCTCTTACACACACACCCCCTACTACGCTTTTCTTCAGAAAGACTTTTATAGCAACAGTGGAGCTGTAATTCATCACAGCACCAGCTCAGCCCTGAGCTTCCTTTCCACTCTTTCCAAGCTTGTTTGTTAAATTTAATTTTACAGTAATGTTGTTAATTCTAAAAAGATGATGCTCAGTGCCATTGTGAAGGGAAGATCTTTAACTGCATAGCCAGAGAAGACAGAGCACCAGATCAAGTCATCTGACAGATGTCAAATCCCTCTGCACCCATTTGGTTCAATATACCCACCCCCCCGCTGCCCAATGCTCTTGGGACCAAATTATTTGCTATTGTAAATGGGTACAGGACCATTGATGTCAGCCGTTAACATTACACATTTGAGCCCACATGTTTGGGGAGGAATTGTCTACCCTTTCCAAGCAACACTGGGAGCCCTAGTGTAGGCAGGGCTCCTGCTGCCACTGCCATCATGGGCTAGGTCCTTCACTGAAACAATGGAGCCGTGTCAATTTACCCAAGGTGCGCATCTGGCTTCATGGGGTGCACACCTGCCATGAGCAAGGTTGGACAGAGCATTCAGAACACCAACAGCACAGAGTCAAGTTGGTCCTGCAGTTGAATTCAGGAGATCTAGGTTCAGTTGGCAGGTTTGCCATCGCCCATGTGACAAGTTGGGGCAAGTTATTCGCTCTGTGCCAGTTCGCCCCCTCCCCCCCCCTCAATCTGTAAAATGGGGATAATCCTTCCCTTGCTGTAAACTTTGGGACAGGGATGGGCTCTTGTTCTGCGTATGCACAGCGAGTCACTGATCTCCATGAAGGGCTCTAGGTGCCACCACACAATGGCTATCTCCACTAGCAATCCAACCCATGGAGTGGCACCAGCTGCAAGTTATTCCTCAATAACCCTAGTTTAGAGAGAACCTATGAAAGCTGAGGCAGGAGGCACTGCTGCTGCACACGCATGCTGTTGACCGAACAGCCTGTCCTTCCACTCTGGTTATTACAGCTCGGTGGCTTTGTACCTCTAAAAGGGGCATTGACAAACAATTTCACTTGGAGTTCTCCAGCAGGGGCTGATGCCATTTGGGAAGTTAAGAGGCCAGCCAGACTCAGACACCATTTGCTCTGGGTCAGGGCTCTGATTTGTCTCACTTTGCTGTTTCTGCAGCAGAGCCCAGAGCAGGTCATGGGGAATTTTGCTATTGCCTGTGCTCCGTTTTGTAAGTTTTATTTTAGCTTTATGGAGAGAACACAGTGCCCGACAGGTGCTGGATTAACAGCTCAATCGATGGAATGTCTGTCTAGCCCAGATGTACCACCCAGGCAGCAGCATAAGATTCCACCACCACCCCCTCCCTGCACACAGGCAATTCATTAGATTCCACAGTCTTGCACCATCATCTACACCTACAGTCTGATTTGATTCCTGCCTGTTCTTTTGCACCTAGAGACCCTACCTGACATCAAGGGCCTCTGGGTGACAGGCAGGCAGAGACAGCTCCTGCCCCAGAGAGTTTGCAATCTAAACATGGAAAGGACTCATGGGGCAGGTGGGGCAAGGGACTCATGAGGTCATAGCAGGTCACCCATTGGGCCATGATGCCTCTGCCCCAGGCCTCCAGGCTAGGCCATGTGTGGGTGGATTGTCTCTATGCAGGTTTCAGAGTAGCAGCCGTGTTAATCTGTATCTGCAAAAAGAACAGGAGTACTTGTGGCACCTTAGAGACTAACAAATTTGAGCATAAGCTTTCGGGGGCTACAGCCCACTTCTTCAGATGCATAGAATGGAACATATAGTAAGGAGATCTATATACAGACAGAACATGAAAAAGTGCTCAATGTGCTCTCAGATGGAAGTTTTAACCAGCTCTGTTGTGAATTTCTTCTAGTGCACAAGTGAAGGGATTTTAGCAGATGGTGACATTGAAGTTACACTGCGGAGAAGACCCAGAGCTGTCCGGAAACTAGGCCCTGACCTCCAGGTGGTCTTGGAAGCTCTGCAGATTCCTCATGCCCTATTTTAATAGCTTTTGGTTTCTTCTTGGCTGTGCAAGAAGGAAGCATCTCCCTCTCCCCAGGCTCATCAGTGAGAAACCCAAAGATGGCTGAAATAGCCTGTGAAATTAATGGGAACTTCCATTTTTGTGAAAAGCAGAATTTCCTCAGTGAAGAGCAGGCCCCACAAGAGGGGGGAAGCCAGTACAAATTACCGGGGCCCGGCGGTCCAGCTTCCCCCCATCTTGTCGGCCCTGTTTAGCCGGTCCACCCTTGCTGGGGGCCTGAAAAATTTTTTTTCACCGGGCCCAAACCCACTCTCGGCAGCCCTGGTGAAGAGGTGGGCTGAGACACTACCTCCCCCCTCTCCATAGCAAAGGAACCACAGCATGCAAATAAGTGCTATGTTAACATGGAGGTAATGTGGTCCAGAGGGTAAGGTACTGGACCGATTCTAGAGCCTTGCGTTCTATTCCTGGCTTTGCAAGTCACTTCTCCCTGACCTGTTCCTCTTACACATCAGTAAAATGGGAGAGATTACTCACATCTGTGAGAAGTGCTTCCAAGTTGTATTATGGGTGCAGCTCGAGGCCCAGCTTTGCCCAGGGCCCTATGGCACTAGATGTACGTGCATACAGCAGGGGACAGTCCCCGCCTCAGCAACAAGGAAAGGTGGGAGTGGAGAATTAGTGTATTACAAGTGGCCTGGTACAAGGAACCTGCAGCTACAAATATCCATAGCTTCCTGCACTTGAGGCAAGTGCCCGGCAGAGGCTATTCACTCACTTAGTATTTCTTACCAGGAAGTATTACACCAGTGCTCCAGACAGTGCAATGGCTTCCAGCTACAGTGTGGTTCCACTTCTGTGTTCTGGTATTGACCAATAAAATTCCTTCACCGTTTGGGGGTGGGGATGGGGGGGATTCTGCTTATCACAGAGATGTGCCTCTCTCCACATGAACTTGACTGCTGGCATGAGCAGGTACACCCTGGCTACTATACCTGCAGGGAGGTGGCAGCAGGAAACGGAGGCGGACATATTAAGCGACTTGCCCAAGGTCACCGAGCTAACTACTGAACCTAACTCTAAGATCCAGTCCAATGCCTTAATCACAAGGCCAGCCTACCTATCCATACCTGTGAGATTATGAGCCCAAATTAACAGAGCAGAGTGTGTGTGTGTTTCCTTTGTAAGAGTTGATGGCGCCTCTGAAAACAAAATAGCTGCCATCTCTACATGCAAGCAGAGTTCTTTAATTCAAAGGTGCAGTATCACCATCAAGAGATACACCCCCACTGAAATGCAGCCACCTCAGGGGACCCACTGAACAGCTCATGGTATCACCACACTAGTTTAGGACAGGAAACAGAAGTTACTGTGTCCAGTTTATATTACCAGGAGAAAGACCAGAAGAGTCACTTAACAGGCAGCCACTCTATTCCCCCTCCGACAGATGAGATTCCTTGCTCATTAGACATTCAGCATATCCGCCTTGAAAAGCAACCAGTGCTGCCAGACCTGACCTGCATTCTACAGGGGCTTTGAGACTGGTGGCCAATGCCAGCAGAGCTATTAGCACAAAGATATTAAACCAACCATGCTCACTTACACGGTTTCCGTGGTAACGCCCGGCACAGTGTGTGAAACACTCCATTCGTTTATTGATTGAGCCCCAGTCAAATTCAATCACAAGTGAAAATGGATTTTTTAATGCGACTATTAGCTGCTTTTGAAAGGCAAATTGGGTTCAGTTATACAGAGTCAGCCATCAAAAAACAATTTACCGTCACCCAGACAGTCCAGATCAGAGCCTAGCACTGGTGAGAGCGGGAAAATGAAAGGCACAGGGAAAGAAAGAGTAATGCTCAGCAGATTTGCAGTGGAGACATCGCTATTCTCAGAGTTTAAAACCTACCCTTTGCTTAAGAGGGTAGCAGTGTGGCCTAGTGGATAGGGCACGAAACAGGAGACGTCAGTTCTAATCCCAGGCCTTCCTGGGTGGCCTTAAGCAAGTCACTTCTCTATGCCTTAATTTCCCCATCTAAAAATGGGGGTAAAAACACAAGCCTGCTTTGAGACCAACAGGGGATAACACTAGGTATTGTTATTGAAGTCGGAGGGAATGTTTGACATTAGTTTCCAATTAATCTGGATCAGGCCTCTGATTGATGAGCATGAGAGGAGGCGGTTTCCAATCTCTGGAAACTGTTGCAAGTCACAATTTATGCTTGGGCTTTGCACAAATTCCACTGCAGTAATACTGCTGGCCAAAACCCCAGGGCTGACAAGGCCTAAGGAGGAGTCTAGCCTTAACAGACTTCGCTTGGTGATCAGATGGAAATGGACATCGGAGGCAAGAGGAACACCACATAGGAAACAGGCAGCTCTAGGACTTACTTGAAGAAAGAAAAGATATTAGATGTCCATGAAAAGTACTTTCTGTGGGATGGGCAAAAACTCATGCAATCAGAGCTGTGACTGGCAAGAGCAGGTGCCAGCTCATGCCAAGATCCCCATGTCTCAACTGAACACTGACAAATACCTGTTCCAGATTGGTTCCAGCTATTAGAATTATCGAAATCGTGTTTAGACTTCATTGAAAGTGGCAAACTGCTGCATGCATTAATCTCACTTATAACATCTGCATCCAGGGCCATAACCAGAGTGGGACAAGCAGGGCAGCTGCCCAGGATGCAAAGCCGTGGGGGCAGAAAAATGGTGAGAAACAAGTAGGGGGCCCAAATATGCTTGCCCACCCTGGGCACTAAAATGCCTAGTTATGACACTGGCCATATCCCGTCTTGCAAGATAATATATGAGCATTTGCATTGTAAGCCTTTGCAACTGTGTAGATCACCACACAGGAGAGACGCACTGAACTATGTGAAAGATTAGTCTCCAACAGAGGCGTTATGTCCTACCTCACAAGGAAGGCTCATAAACACCAGGCGGACTAGAGTGGGACAGTAGCAGGGACCAAAGACGGTTCACACTCTCCCTCCCCGCCATGAAGACGAGACTTGCAAGTGGATTCCACCCCATCAGCTGAGTTTGCATCTTGAAGCAGGGAGAGGGAATAAAACCCCTTAACATGGGGGAAGTTTATGCTGCATGGACTTTGGGAACAAGGATTACTAGGCACAATCAAAAGATCCCCAGTGCTTTGCTGGGGTTATCCCTAACGGACATGTAGAGCTGGCTTATATAAGCATCTATTGCTTTTTCAAACTTAAGTTTGGAACTCATTTGTGGATGTGGGAAAGTTATATATAAAATGTTTACCTGCTTTAACCTTGTACATAGCCTTATTTCCTCTCCTAGTTAATAGTTTTATTATAAGATTGGCTACAGCTATTGTCTTTGGTGTGAGATCTAAGGTAGCATTGACCTGGGCTAAGTGACTAGTCATTTGGGACTGGGAGTAGCCTGAATATTGCTGTGATTCTTGGTGTAAGGGACCATCTATCACAAAGGTAGGCTCACCTGGCTGGGGAGACTGATCCAAATATCCCAGGGGACTTTCCGATTCCACGTTTAGGTTGTTCTAGTGCCTGGGAAGTTTACACTTTATAATTGACTGATGAAACATAAGTGTAGAACTCACAGCCAAATGCCCTGTTTCTTAAGTCTACCCTGAAGTTGGCCATCACGCTCTTCAGTCAGTGCAGCACAGCTTGGAACGAGTTAGCAAATATTTCTAACTATTTATGATATTCAGAATGAGATCGCAGATCTGATCCTGCCATTTAAATCAGGGGAATTTGATTTAAAAAACAAACCTTGATTTCTAAGGCAAACCCCGTGCTTTTTATTATGGGTAGAAAAACCTAGTCTGAAGCGAGGCTGGCACAGGCTGGGGCCAATATTGGTTTTATTTACACAGGTTTCCATTGGACCTTTACTTTCCTCTTCCTGCTGTAGCAATCTTGACTCGCTTTTACCTACCCTCTTCCCCCTTTCCATATACAGCCTCTTCCCTATCCCTCCAGCACGTGACTCACAAACCCAGCACTGTCCCACTTAGGGCTGGTCCACAGTGGGGCGGGGGATCGATCTAGGAAACGCAACTTCAGCTACAAGAATAGTGTAGCTGAAGTAGACGTTTCCTAGATCGAACTAAGTTTACTTACTGCGGGTCCATGCAGCGCAGGCAAGCTCCCCCGTCGACAGCGCTTCCTCCTCTCAGTGAACAGGCGTTCCGCAGTCAATGGGGGAGCGCTTCTGGGATCGATTTATTGCATCCTGATGAGACGTGATAAATCGATCCCAGAAGATCGATTTCTACCCGCCGAATCTGGCAGGTAGTGTGGACCTAGCCTTAGAGTCAAAACTCTCATGTTTGAGTTCAAAAGTCAACTGAACTCAGGATTTAGGTTTAACATGGGGATATTTGAAAGTTCGTTCTACCATGAAAGCATCTTTGGAGGAAAGGGGGAGGAGCAGCTTTTTCTAGAAAACTCAAGGGTCGATTTTCAAGGGTCCAGCATCCACAATTAGGATCAGATGTTCAGAAGAACTCAGCTCCCATTTAGACCTTTAAGTATGAGCCAGATTTTCAGACATGCTCAGGATCCTAAGGGCAGAGTTTTAAAAAAAATCTGGCCTCTGTTATGGTTGTTGAGCTTGTGAGAATTCTGATCTTCATGTCACAGGCCTGATCCTGCAGAGGGCTGTTCCCTTGAGTCAAGTTATCCACATGCATATATACAAGAGCAAGCCCAGAATTCTGCAGCAGCATCAACTTAACAAGCTTCCAAAAAGCTTGGCTTTACAAGGTTCTATTCTTCCTCTAAAAGCCTGAAGTCTAAGCTAATGAGAGCAGAATTTAACTACATGTTTATAGTGGAAGAAAGTGTCATTTTGCAATTATTGTCATTCAAATGTTATTTATTTAACCTGCAGCCACATTATATCAACTGCAGAATTGCCTTCGTTTTTACTTTTGATGGCTCACTTATCGAGCAAGGCTTGAATAATTCTGCTTTGCATTCCCAGTCACAAAAATGAACACACACACAGCGCATCAGGACCTTATGCTTTTTTTCCCTCCAAGAGCTCTTGGGTTCGGGATGCCTTTTTGGCACCTCTTCATCCCAATTCATGTGTAGGGTGGGTTCCTGCTTCCCACCCACTGCCCCACCTCATCATCTCCTGGTATTCGGGTACTGGGAACAAACCCCTTTCTTTCTGACACTTTCTATGCTCTGCACACCAACAGATTCCAGTTTGGGGGATAGATCTGTACCCCAGCATAAGAAGCCCTGGACAGGGGAAAGATATGGCAGCCTATGGATTCCCCTACCGCCTAGATTAAAATGCCAGGTGTTGTAGCTACTCCCCTGCACCCCAAGCACCCCTTTACATTGGAGGCTACAAGGAGTGAATAGTCACACATACACTAGCCCTGCACTGCTCTTGCATCAGAGCAAGTTTCCCAGGGGGCTTTTACAACCCCTGCCTGATGCCAGGTATACAGAGCTGGAACCCAGCCTTAGGTATTTGGCTTCCAGCTCTGCTTTCACTTCAGGAGTTGAGTTACTTTACTTTACTTTGGGGGGAGGGATAGCTCAGTGGTTTGAGCATTGGCCTGCTAAACCCAGGGTTGTGAGTTCAATCCTTGAGGGGGCCACTTGGGAATCTGGGGCAAAATCAGTACTTGGTCCTGCTAGTGAAGGCAGGGGGCTGGACTTGATGACCTTTCAAGGTCCCTTCCAGTTCTAGGAGATGGGATATCTCCATTATTTTTTTTTATTATTTTTTTTTATTGAAAGCCCAGAGAGCCACACGAGCCTAATAGCAAGATTGGACACACTGGGTTCTCTTCTCCCTTAAGAACAACACAGTATCCTTTTCTGGTGGTGAAATGGCTGTTTAAAGAAGCCTGCAGTGCAAGGCAACATATCCTGCTCACCACCCCGTCAAATTACAGAGTAGTAAATCACAGAACAACTTTTACAAAGCGCATCCGAAATATAATAAAGAGAAGAATCTTTGCCAATCAGACAGGAGACAGTTTTCCCAGCAGCCTCTTAAGGAAGGGAGGGCTAAGGAAATGCAGAGCCCATTAGATGAGACCCACAGGAGGGAGAGAAGAAAACTGCCGCCCCCTCTCCCCCCAACCGGCAACATTCAGATTGGAGAGACCCCAGAGACAGGTGATTGGGGTGGCGAGTTTGGTCTAGTCAAGTGTTGCTCAACCATTTCAGTTCAGTGACACTATTTCAAGTCTAAAATTTTTGCAACACCCTCACATTTACTATAGAAGAGTAACAATAATAAATCAATGCTAAGCCTAGATAAATGATTTGTGTACTGTGCATTTCAAGAAGTTGACAACACTTGACCTTGATAGGTCAGAATGTGGGAGTCAGATTTTCTTTGCTTTCGATGCTAATAAAATTTTCAAGGCCTCTTAAACCCCATGACCTACCAACTGAGAAACATTGCCGTGGACAGAGATACCAATGGGACTGTTGAAGTGGGCTCTAAAAATCCAGGGGAAGCAACTGGGCTTGTCTTATCGGAGAGGCGGGGGGGGGGGGGGGGGGGGGGAGTGATTTAGACACATCCAGGATCACATTTTCTTCCTTTGTCCACTCCATTTCAATGGATGAATTGGCCTCAGGGGTGCACAGCTTTTGTAACCAACCCAACTATGGCCATCAGTGGGATAGGAACCTATCATCATCACCCCAAAAGATAGAGTCTTTAGTGTTAAGCTAAAGTACTTAATTACCTGACAGCTATAAAAAGCAACCAAGAGTCCTATGGCACCTTAAAGACTAACATGTATTGGAGCATAAGCTTTCATGGGTGAATACCCACTTCGTCAGATGTGTCTGACGAAGTGGGTATTCACCCATGAAAGCTTATGCTCCAATACATCTGTTAGTCTTTAAGGTGCCATAGGACTCTTGGTTGCTTTATACAGATCCATACTATCATGGCTACCCCTCTGATACCTGACAGCTATAGTAGACTCTTATCCTTGTGTGTGGATCAGCCACTAAAGAGGTGAAGGACCACCCCCACCCCTTCTGGTGGGATTTTAATTAGCTGAAAGGTCATTTATTGAAAGCACCTTAAAGGGCCCAGTTCAGTAGGATGTTTAGGGTGAGATTAGAATGAAAAGAGATTAGAGGAGCTTGGGTTGTTCAGTCTGACAAAGCGAAGGCTGAGGGGGGATATGATTGCTATCTTTAAATATATCAGAGGGGTTAATACAAGGGAGGGAGAGGAATTATTCCAGTTTAGTACTAATGTGGACACGAGAACGAATGGATACAAACTGGCCGTGGGGAAGTTTAGGCTTGAAATTAGACGAAGGTTTCTGACCATCAGAGGGGTGAAATATTGGAACGGCCTTCCGAGGGAAACGGTGGGGGCGACGGACCTGTCTGGTTTTAAGATTAAGTTGGATAAGTTTATGGAGGGAATGGTTTAATGATAAAACATAGTAGCCAAGGAAAACCAAGCAATGGTACATGAACAGCATAATGGCCAACAAGGGTCAGGCTAGAGACTCTTGCCTATATGCTCGGGGTATTACTGATCGCCATATTTGGGGTCGGGAAGGAATTTTCCTCCAGGGTAGATTGGCTGAGCCTCTGGAGGTTTTTCGCCTTCCTCCGCAGCATGGGGCAGGGATCACTAGCAGGAGGGTCTCAGCCGATTGAAGTCACTAAAACACAGGATTGGGGACTTCAACGGTAGAGTCCAGGGAAGGGTCTTGCGGCCTGCAGCATGCAGGGGGTCAGACCAGATGATCATAATGGTCCCTTCTGACCTTAATGTCTATGAGTCTATGAGTGAGACAGCCAGGGTTCCCTGTCAAGAGGGTGATTTTCAGAGGCATAGATGGAACTTAGACTCCCCAACTCCCATTAACAGTCAAAAGGCATGGGCACCTCACTCATTTGTGGCTTTGAAAATCCCCTCACACACTTGGCTGAAGACCACACCCACTATAGAACCTTATTCAATCTGAGCTTCTGGGAGATGGAGAAATATCCTGTTCAGCCTAAAGGTATTTTCCTTATCCACTCTACAAGCACCCAGGGGACCTTAGGAACCAGAAAAAAGCTCTCTGGAATAACACGCCTACCTAGACATTCCAATGAAGTTAAGCAAGTCATGAGGTGTCCATGAGTCCGCACAACTAGTTGGAAATAGGACCTTGTCTTATTTTTACTGCTAACTGAAATTTTATCCTTCAAAAACCGTGACAAATAGTCTTTTTTCCTAAATCTCTCTTGGGTAGAAAATTCTTATTATTTCTTCCTAAGTCTTTCACCTTTGAAAATATTGAAAGTTTGCCATCAAAAAGGTAAACTAAGCTCTTTGGGGCAGGTATCACCTCTTTGTTCTGGATTTGTACAGTACTGAACACAATGGGGTCATGGGCCATGATCAGGGCTTCTAGGTAATACTAAATATTAAACCTGGAAAATTTACCACCAAAAGGGAGTGAAATCCCAAAGTTTCATTTTTCAGAAGGGTTTTTTTTCCCCAGAATATGCTTAGCATTTTGCAATCAACTATTTAAGTGTTTATTGCAAGTTTGTATTTGCAGTTTCTCATCCATGATTGCACACGTGTGAGAACATGTGAACAAGCAGGTGTTTTAAAGGAATGAACAATGCACATATTTACTCAAGATACACCCACTCGACATACTGTGCACAAACCAATGGAGTGCACTTGCCCTGCAACTGCCTTAAGAATATGAATACACAGCAAAGACTTGTCACAGCACTGATTTTTCCTGTGTGTTGTTACGATAAAGTCAGTTCCCTCCAACTTCCTAGGTCTCAGCCGAGATAGCCCTTCTGCTGGGGAAAAAACTTATTGTGGACCTCTTTGGGCTTGTGTTACAATAAATTCTTTCCTATGGCTTTTGTTGTTGCACATTTATTTCTGCAAAATCCTGCACACATTCACTTTGTGAGCAGCTAAGTAGAGTCCTGACAAGATCAGCCATTAGGTGAAAACTCACTGACAGCTGGCAGGAGGGAAGAAGCTGGTGCAACATTAGTTGCACTTTACATACCTGGGTTTGAGGTAGAATAGAGAGAAACAGGATAAAAATTAGAGAAGCATACAAGACAGAGGGGCAGCACAGTCCAGTGGATGGATGCTGGAATAGGTGTCGTGAGACACTGATTGTATTCCCAGCTCTGCCACTGAGTTGTTGGGTGACTTTGGGCAAGTCACTTCTTCCTTTCTGTGCTTCTGCCTCCCTTCCCAGCCTGCATCAGCCTTGCCTATTCAGACCAGAAGTTCTTTAGGGCAGGGACTGTCTTGCACCAGGTGTATGTACAGCAACAACCCCTGGTCTCAGTTCAGGCTTTAGGTGCTACCACAAAACAAATACAATGGAGTTGTTTGGAAAGAGGTATTTTCCAAACTTTTTTTTAATAAAGAAAAACATTTTTAAATGTTGGGGAAATTGTGGGTTTTTCAACCCAAAACAATTGTTCAAATGCCAAACAATGGGGTTTGTTTTTTAAAGCAAACTTTTTATTTCTTCTCTCCCTGCCTCCCCAGTAAAAAAACTCCAGAAAGTTTTCAAGAGAAACCAGATGTTTTGGAAATTAACATTTTCTTGGAAAGCAGCCATTTTTCATAAAGAAATCAGCCAAAGAAGTTTCAGCCAGCTCTACAAATAAACGTGCTTAGGAAAAAGCGACTTCTACTAGCCTATACAGTATATAATCCTAGCCCTCTCATCCATCCCTTTAACACCTATTTGTGGGGATTAACCCAAGTGTCTCCTGTGACTGAGGGACTGTAGCTTCAGTTACAACCCGATTAAGGCCAGCTAGGCCAAAATATGTGTTTTCAGTTATTTGGGCCATTGCATACAGAGTTCCTGTTGCAGTCCATGGGCACTGGGTGCATCTATTGTGAATTCAGTGTTCCCAGAAGGTCCAGAGAGCCCTGAAGTCCCTTATATATCCATAGAGCTCTAGTAGGCTAAGCTCCCCTGTATTGCCCCCCGAGTTTGCCTTGAACCTTATCTGGAGGAATCGCTCCTAGGACTGAGCAGGCCCCCAAAGAGGTAGAAATCCACAACGTGCCATATAAAATAGAGCAGATCCTGGACATTGCTCAGACTGCATGTGAATGCCAATCCTGCCGCTGGCAGGGTCTGGTGGGAATATGCTGACAAAGGCTTGGGGATAGAGCTGGTCAGGACAAAATGTTCAGTGCAGGATGGAATTTCTGGACATAACTGGGAGGAGTGGGTGCTGAGCACTCTCCCCAGGATGAAGGAGACCCAACGTCAAGACCCTCCATGGTCTGATTTAATTCTAACTCCAGAGATTCTCGTCATCCTTGTCAATGTCCCATGTTTGGTCCCTGGCTGGTTGGGAGAGCTGGATTCCATTATGCTTCCAGCATGGCACTGGTGACAGAGCCACACTTCAGCCTGCTGTACCACAGGGGCAACGGACACCACCAGGAAAGTGCCGGTGGCAGAAGCAATCCTCAGCCAAACCAACCCAGCAGTGCTCTCTCAGAGGCAGTCTCCTATGACCTAGGAGGATGGGCTCTACCCAAGCAGATCAACCGGGGGGGTCCTGGGAACTAACATCCTCTTCAATAGCTGGGGAAGATCCATGAATAATAGAGTTGCCTGGTTAGAAATAAGCCAGGAGAGTGGGAAAAGCAACATGCCAACAGCTATGGCAGTGAAGAGGAGAGCTGGGGGTGAGAAGGCCCCAACACCATATTTGTCTTCTATGAATGGTTATCACATTGCTTCTATCAATGCTTTTTGCATATGCAAATGAAGCCATCCTCCAGCAATTACATGGCAATCAGAGGCAAATTACACTCTTGCTGTTTACTTTCAGTGTCCTTAATTAATCCGGTTATTAGACGATTAATGAAGCTTGTTTGGTGAAAAACTCATAGCATTTACAGAGCGCAAGTTGCATATGACACGCGGCTGGCTGTGTGTAAGAAATACTGGTGAAGCTGCAGCAAGTCCGACCCTAGGATCTGATGCACTAGCCAACCCAGAGCGGCTGCACTGATTTCAATGGAGTTACTCCAGATTCATACCAGTGTGGCTGACCATTGTTTGCCTTCGGGCTTAGAGTTCATAGCACTAGGGGCATTCCCCCTGAGCTCTCAGGTTTATGGCTCAAGACCATCTGCTACTTAGGGAGAGGACATGGGTTCTGATACTTCCCTAGAGGGTACTCTGACACAAGTGGAAGATGGACTGGTCCCACTCAGGATAATCCATCAAGTCTGATGCACGAGTGACAGAACTCTCCTCTCCCTTCTGCACAGGACCCACCACTGAAACAGGCTGGACATGCTGTTTGTGAACCTCATACACTGCCCTGCCGAGGACTATCACAGTCCATAAGCACTGGCCCCACCCAGGGAGAGAAGGAAGATCATTTAAGAGCTATTGTAGCATTTTTCCCCCAGCTGGATTTCATCCAAGTACACCCACGTATGGAAATGAAGGTTAATAAAAATCCCGGGCATGTCTGTGGCTCAAAGGATCTCCATGAGGTTGAGATCACAATGAGACTCAGCACTGAACTCCCAGTGAGATTAGGTCAATGTTGTTAACCCTATAGTACAGACTCTAGGTGCTTCCATCACCACAGTATGTGAGCACTTCCATCAGGAAGGGAAATACCCCTCCCCCCATTTAGGGTGACCAGACAGCAAATGTGAAAAATCAGGAGCAGGGGTGGGGGGTGTAATAGGAGCCTATATAAGAAAAAGACCCAAAAATCGGAACTGTCCCTATAAAATCTGAACATCTGGTCACCCTACCCCCCATTGTACAGGTGGTGAACTAAGACTACCCAAATTTAAGAATGCTAAACACCAAGGGCCAGATTTTCAGACTAGCTCAGCACACTGAGTGGCAATCCACTTCTGAAACCCTCTGGCCCCACTTGCCGATGCTGAGCTGCTAAACATCTGCTGCCACTTGCCTTCCCCAGGGAATTTGCGGACGATCTGGGAACCGCAGCCACATCTCAGTCCAGTGCCTCAAACACCCACACCCCCACCCCCCTCCCCGACTGTTACAGCTGCAGCATAGCTAGCACTTCAAACCGCAGCCTTCTGGAAAGCTGCCAGCAAAAGTTTTAACCCACTCAAAAATTAGCTTCAGTTCTCCCTTCCCCACAAGCTCCCATCACACACTGCCCTCCCAGAGGTCACCCTGGCTTGTGTTTGGTTAAGCCTCTGATAATTAAATGGCATGTTCATCTAATGATCAAGTCACCTCACCAGGCATGAAGGAATGAGAACTAATTAAGGAGCTGATTTGCATACTCCCATATTTCCAGCTTATGGGGGGGTTCCCATAGCAACTAGCACCAAAAAAAGGGCTCCTGTGTGGGTTTTTTTTTTTAGTGCTTTTCCTTTCTTTTGTTCCCATGAAGATAAGGAAGGCTTTGTAATCAAGGAAGACTGGCACCCAGCAGAAGAGGTGGGAGGTTTCCATGCAGGGGATTTGGAATCTGATACAAAGCCAGGGAGAAGTTCTCATAAGCAAGTAATCCACTGCAACATGGGTGTACAGTTGTGTCATCTCAGGTACGCAATGCTCCTGCCACCTCAGGATTCAGAAGGGCAGAGACCACTCAGCCCCCAGGGAGCACACATTTTACAGTGACACTGCATTACTGTGACCTCTGCCAGGATACAGGATTCTCACGATTGCATTTTAACAAACCCAAATCTGAATACAAGATGGGTCCAAACTTATTCGTGTGTCAGTAACATCCGTTGGCCCCCGTTGATATCAGGCCCCCATTGTGCTAGGCTCTGTACAAACAGGGGGCTCGCTTACATTGCAATCAGTTGATTGCACCCGGGCTAGCTTTAATCTAGTTACCCTGGCTAAAAGTAGCAGCGAAAACTCAGTGGCATGGACCCAGCATGGGCTAGCACGACGACGACATACCCAGAGTGTGGGCAGTCTGATACAGTCCTCGCTGAAGCACCTAGCCTAACGGGGACTGGAAGGCAGTATCAAAATACCCACAGTGAGAGTCTCTGAAGACTTTACAAGCTGAATATGCCAGAGAGGGAAAGAGCAGGAGGCCAAGTGAGGCGAAGGATTCTGTCCAAAGTCACCCTGCAGGCCAGCAGCAGGGATAGAATTAGAACCAAGGTCTCCTGGCTTCCAGGGCAGTGCCCCATCATCTGGACCATGCTGCTTTTCCAACATGCCAACCTCTTTTCTGCTGTGGCTGACTCAGCTCCCCCAGCCTGACAAGGAATGAATCTGGGCACCGTTCTGAATTCTGCAGCTCTGAACAACTAATTTCATGAATTAAAACAAAATGTTTTCACTCTATCCCTGCAACATTTCAACTAGCGCGAAAAGAATTTGTAACAAGCGATTCAACCGGGGTTTGTCTTTCTGGCTGCAAATTGCCAGTGAGCCGATTACAATTTCCTTGAATGTATTTGTGATGCAACATTATTCAGCAGCTGATTGCCAGCCTGTAAATTGCAGGTGAGCAGCTCATTGAAATGGGATTGTTGAGATCTCTCAAACAGTTCCACACCGGGAGTCCGCTTCCCTTGAGCCGTCATGGAGCAGTGCATCACAGCACATCTCTGCATTGCACTACTGAGGGTAGGGTGTGAGCGACTAGTCCCTGGCTTCAGAACTAGACAGAGCTACTTCCCAAACACCCTGCATCGGGAGCTGCAGATGCTACTAGAACCTGAAGCTACAAGGAGAGGTTCCACAGCTGCTGTGCAGCCTACATGGGTCAGGAGGGAGCATTCCATTCCTCCATTCACATATCCTTTGTCTACGTTGCTTTGCATGGGGTTTAAGATACAGCCCTTAAGACAAAGCTCTGCATCTGCCAGTCTGACTCTCCCTTTGATCCAAGCCACTTCATTAACACACCCTGTATTTCATGTATGAAACCAAAGTTGTTCTTGGGGCAGAATTCATGCAGCTTTCCAAACCTTCATCTGACATTTGTGGAAGAGACCTTATTGAGGGGAGCACCAGGACCCACAAGGAAAGAAAACAAGTATCTTCCATCTTGGCACTCTCACACCAACATGGCAGCTTTTGTGCCAGAGCCTGGAATTAATAAGCTAAGACCCAGCATCAGAACCAGTTGGTTACTGGCTGTACTGAGCTGGTCCACTGTACTGGATAGCTGCAAAGATCTGTAACTAACCAACCCTGAAGTACTCCGCCCCAGGCAAGTAATATCCTTAGCTAAAACTTAGGGTGGATTTGGAGCTCTATCCACTTGGGTCAGGCAGGGGGAACTTCTGCATTGGTCATTTGCAAGTCCCAAGCAGTATCACCGACGGTAGCTCTCCATCACATCGGTGTCCGTTTCCAGTTTACATGCATTCTTTGCGACACAGAAATCATCCAGCCTTTTGATCCAGAACCCCATTTGTCTTAATGAAGCCACCAAGACAGGGCCTGAACCAACTCTTATATGCAGCCACCCGGGTTTGAAGCAATGAAGCCAGACTGAGTTTTGGAAATGGCTTCCATCTTTGTAAGAGTCATATAGCAACTCCATATTCTTAACACCCCATTGCCACGGGATCAGGACACAGATGGACACATCTTTAACCACCACAGAGTGGGAATTTGACAGAAGAGTCCCTTCTAGGCAGAGACAGCAAGTAGTTTTAACATTACCGTGGTTCTGTTACCCATCCCTGTAGCTTCTGAGGGTGTCAAATATCTTCGAGA
Organism: Malaclemys terrapin pileata; assembly: GCF_027887155.1. NCBI lineage: Eukaryota > Metazoa > Chordata > Testudines > Emydidae > Malaclemys > Malaclemys terrapin. Next base: position 19,660,714 of record NC_071508.1, on the reverse strand, counting down.
GCATGGAGGCAAGTGACATCTACATTAGGGAGCTATTGGCAAGGCTAAATCCCTCTGTCCATATGATCCACATCTGCAGATTCAAGCTCCAAGTTGTGGCTGTTTAGCCAAACCAACCCAGGGGAGGTTTCTCTCCCCCGTCACAGATCCTAACCCCATCAGCTTCTCAGAAAGGCCCCTTGAGTAGCAGAGCCAGAAGAAATCCCCCTTTAGCCACCGTAAAGTCTTCTCCTCCCCTAACATGGTTTTCATTCCCCCCCACCCCCACCCCCATTTTTTTTTACTCTCAATAAAAACATAATTACAGGCTTTTAAAAAAAGCAAATTATAGTGACATACTTTAATTATCCCCAAGCAATGGAGGACTAAATTACAGTCAGGGAATCGGAGGTTACCTAAAAATAAAAGCAAGAAGCCTCATTACATGCTAATTGCCGCTTTTGCCGCTGAAGTGAGATTTTAACACAATCTGCCATTGACTTGTTCGGCCATACACAAGAACGGAGGTGACGGGGAGAGAACCGCGTGCATAAGCCACACATGCAGATCATACATTCTCCTTTGGAGAGGGGAAACTTGATGCTCAGCCTACACTACAAGACCAGCAGTGACGGGGACCAGTTTACAGCCAGGTGTCCAACTCCCAAACATGGTTAACATTGCATTCTGCAGTGCAGATGGAGCCAAATTTATTAACTGCCCAGGTCCCCACAGTGAGACAGGGCCTTTTTGTTAGTTTTCCTTGGTTTGTGGTCTTTAGCCCACCTGGGCAGGAAGCCTTCAGCCCTTCGCAAACTCCAGCTAGTACAGAATGCTACAGCCATCTTCTCAGCAATTCAGTGAACTGTGCACACCAGACCTGTCCTCTACTCCCTGCACTGACATCCCAGGTGAGTGTCAAGTTCAAGGCCTCAGTCCTTATCTTCAAGGCGCTCCCTGGCCTGGTCCCAGAGGTCCCTGATGAAGGCTCTGGTCAAGAACTCGACTCTTCAGGCACAGATGAGCTTCCTTCTTGTGAAGGAAAGTGCTGCTGCATGGGAGTTTTCTCAGGGGCTGGTCCCAGACTGTGGAATGAGCTCCCACAGGAACTAAAGACACCCCCCTCCCTGACCGCCCCACCTTCCAAACTAAGGGCAACGTGCATTTCTTTAACTTGCTGCCTCTCAGATAGACATTGGAATAAAAAAAATCCACCAAAGCCAGGCAGAGCAGGGTCTTGATCCTGGGTCCCTAGCATCCCAGGGGAGCACCCAAACCACCAGGCTCTTCTGAGGGCATTTCTCAAAGTTGGCCATGAACGGTTTCCAACGGTCTCATTTTCCTTGTGCCTTGGAACAAAGGAATTTCAGAGCCTCAAATGTTCATGAAATGGGGCAAAAATGCTGTTTTCCAGCCAGGCCTATTCTCAGGGGCCTAATCCAGCTCTGCACCCAGCCTTTAGCTGGTGGGACTGAGCACAGAAAACCCAGGGCCCATTGGTGCTAAGGTAGGTCACTGAGCAACTGAGGCAGCAGGAGAAAAGGACCATCGCCATTTAGGACCAGGAGAGAGTTACAATATTCCAGTGGCATCCTGAGGACCCACTCTAAATGAGGGTCCCTTGAGCTAGGCATGGTACAAACACCTGGGAAAAGACAGTCCCTGCCCTGAAGAGCTTATAATAGGGATGGAGTTTTCCCCAGAGGAGCTGAAAGGAATTTTGGCACCCAACTCTGGGTTTCAGATGCCCCTAGGCCCCTTGCAAAATCTCAGCCTAACATCATGATGTTCGGAATAAGCTCTGGAGTACATCTGCAGCCTTGCAAACACCCAGACAGACATGACAACACGTGGCTTGGTTCCATCTATACTGCAGAGTAGCGCTGTGTATTAGCCACATTTGGGGAGCAGAAAGCAACCAGAGAGTTCCCCCGCTTCTGAGAGACCATCCCTAAATGCCTACAGGTATCTGTGTCCATGTGTGCTTATCCTCTCCTCCCATCACCCAGACAGCTAGTTCTTCTAGGAGCAAACAGTTCAGCATGCACAAGGAAAGGAACAGCCAGCCCTGAGCGTAATGGGAATGAATACTCCTTCCAACCTCCCAGAGATGCTAGCACACAAGAACCAGCAGCCCTCCAGCTGTGCTAGGAGCAAAGGAGCCTGTGACTGACCTGACTATTCCAGCCACTCTGGTTATTGATTTATAGCCCCAGGCAGGGCAGGAGAGGAGGATAAAGAGCATTGACTCCCTGTCATAAGGCAGGTTGTTGGGTTCCTGGGCTTCCCACCACTTGTGCTTTGCACGGGGGAATGCCTACACTGTCCCTTTGTACTGTGCTCCATCCCCACAGGCACAGAGAAGAGCATGGCTCTAGAGCAGAGGTGGGCAAACTTTTTGGCCTGAGCGCCACATCAGGGAATAGAAATTGTATGGCAGGCCATGAATGCTCCAAAAATTGGGCTTGGGATGCGGGAGGGGGTTAGGGCTCTGGTTAGGGGTGCAGGCTCTGGGGTGGGACTGGGGATGAGGAGTTCATGGTGTAGGAGGGTGCTCCGGGCTGGGACCGAGGGGTTCAGAGGGGGATCAGGGCTGGGGCAGGGGTGCGGGAAAGGGTGCAGGCTCTAGGGTGGGGCTGGGGAGGAGAGGTTTTGGGTGCAGGAGGGTGCTCCATGCTGGGATTAAGGGGTTTGGAGAGTGGGAGGGGGATCAGGGCTGGGGCAGAGGTGCTGAGGGGGTGCAGCTCTGGCTGGGGGTATGGTCTCTGGGGTGGGGTTGGGGGTGCAGGAGGGAGGGGGATCTGGGCTGGGGCAGGGGGTTGGGGCATAGGGAGAGGCTCAGGAGTGCAGGCTCCAAGCTGCACTTCCCTCAAGCAGCTCCCGGAAGTAGTGGCATGTCCCTTCTCCGGCTCCTATGCATGGTGCAGCCACCGACCCTCAGAGTGGGGCCATGCCGCGCCTTCCGGGAGCTGTGTGGTGCAGCCCCCGACCCGGCTCCCCAGCAGGAGCTCACGGGCCAGCTTAAACCAGCTCGCAGGCCAGATTTGGCCCACAGGCCATAGTCTGCCCACCCGTGCTCTAGAGGACTGTCGAGCAGTCAGAGGATTTCCCACATCATTCCTATTCCTTTCCAGTTGCAGCAGCATGACTAAACCCCTTCATCTGCTCCCACAGCCCCAACCTGTGCCCCTCTCTCTGGGCCACCTGCAGGAGAAGAGAGGTGGCCGTCTCACCCTTGGAGTCCACCCAGAGCAGGGTCAGCAGCAACACCCCCTGGAGGCAGGTCCAGCCCTAGACCAAATGGCACACCAGCAAGGAGCATCTTCAGCACCCCCCCCCCCCCCCCATTTGTTAAACTTTTGAATACCTTATTTTGATTGCATTCATAGCCCATTTCATGATGCTGATGCACAATTCACATGCATGGTTTCTCCCTGTTCTCAATATCGCAGCTGGGCTCTCACTTTACTTCAGTTCATTCTTATATCTCACTGACTGGCGACGCCCTGCCCCTTATCTACCCGCGAGGGCCTAGCTGACAACGTTCCAGGAGCTTTGAGGTAAAGGAGCGCTCAAAGTCTGGAAGGATCCATGAGATTCCACAAAGGTCCAAAACATTCTAGGAGGCTAATGACAAATGACTCCATATACAGAACACCTGAAACACGTCACTTCAAATGTTCTCCTTCTCCTTTTGTCCCTAACAAAAACAGCACCCAGAGTCCAGCACCCCCCAAGCCCAGCACCCCCAGTGGTCGCCTGCCCCTAAATCTGGCCCTGCCTGGAGGAGTCTCAGACAGGAGAACTGCAACAGCAGCTCCCTGGAGCAACGGGCAGCAGTGCTAGGACACAGCCTGCGCCTGCCACAGCTACCCAACCAGCTTCTTTCATTCCTTCTCCCCAGATTTGCCAACTAATGGAATAATGATTTTGCTGTCGCTGTCACCAACTGTTCCATCACCGCCCCTTGCCAGCGGCTTCTATCAGCCCCTGTCAGAGAGGAGCAGGAGCTAATTTTGCACAAGTCTGTAGTATTAAAGCAGAGGGAGAAGGGGGAGGTAAGGAATTCAGAGAAATGATTTTGGTTTTTCCATTTCCTATAGCGTTGGCCTAATTGTGTCGCTAAGTCTGTAATTTGCCTCTCACAGAGCAGAGTTAATGATAGGCCCTGCATTGCTGCCTCTCCACACAGGGTTTGATAGATGAGTGTGCGTACACACACTCCCTCTCCCTACCATTCCAGGATCTCTAGCCCTTGGGGATCCCAGGCATCGTTGGACCAGCAACGGCATCCCTAAAACAGCAGCTCTGCTCACCCCAGACTTACAGCCCTCTGCTTTCACTCTAGGTGGAGCCCTAAGAGAGCAGGGACTTGTGACACTTGCAGAAAAGGCCTAGAGCAAGAGGAACGAGATTGTGGCTGATGAGGAAGGCCAGCCCCCAGGCCTCTAATACAACAGCAGTGGGAAAGGAGGTGGCAGGAGGGCTCAATGCATGGGGGGGTAGGTGTGTTGCAGAGACATAACAGAGGGAGCCAGTGGGGCAGAAAGGTGAAATATGGGCAGTGGGACCAGGAAAGGGAAAGCAAGTTTGAGGGGGAGTGAGGAGAAGGAATCTGAATTGACGAGGGGGAGAAAGACAGAGGACAGACAAGGGGGAGAAAACAGGTAGGATAAGAGACGGGAATGAGAATAGATGAAAGAACAGAGAGATGCTGAACTTTCCACCCTTAGATTTGGTTTATTTTACTGTATTGCCCTAGAGGAGGATGGGGAGCTGAAAGGAGGCAAGGTAGGAAGGGACAGTATCCCAGTGTAAGCCCTTGGATGGGGGAGTTTAAGGGCTGAGTGCAGCCCCTGCCCCCCAAAATAGTCCTGCTCACACACAGTTAAAGACCTTAAGCTAATGGCCACCACCATGTGAAACTTTCCCACTGCAGGTTCACTGAGGTATTGGGGGGGTGGTTTGATTCTAGTTCTCAGCCCCACCCTGATTTTGCACCATTTGGTAGTGAGGCAAATGCAAAATACTCAACAGGAAGGGTCAGGTTCTGTCCAAGTTTGTGGAGTTTCCCCCCACCAATACCATGTTCCTTATTGTTTTTCCCCCCCACACACACAAAAACCCCAAACCAATCACTCCCCAGTGCCAGTGGGACTCCCACTTCCCTCTGGATTTCCTCCTTCCTGCCTATCCTCTACCTGTTCTGCTGCTTCCCACAGTCCATCCAGTTACATTAACTTCCACTTCTCCTGAAGACGTCCTTTCTGGCAGCCTTAAGATCTCCTTTAAGAGTCTCAAGTAGCATCTTTATTCATTATAGAACCCAAGGCTCTTTCTCCCCATCCTACCCTTTTTCTGCGAGGAAACAACACAAACCTGCAGCTTCTAATGCAAAGCTAGCCCAGTTGGGATGACGAGACTAAAACCACCCCCAGCAGTAACTCTACTCCCCTTAAGCATCCCTCTAACACAGGATCACAACAAAATTATGCAAAGCCAGAAGCTTCTGGTCTCTTTCTTCCCCCCTCCCTAAGCTTTTGGGTTTCAAAACAAAAACACAGATGTTTAAGGGACTCTAGCATTTATTTTAGTTTTAATTCACTGACCCTTTCAGAACAACAAGCCAAGGCCATCCGATTGCATGAAAGGGGAGGGAAAAAATGCAGATTTCTCAAGATAGGGGGACACTATACTAAGTATTAAAAACTAGCAATTTCCAGGAGGGTTTTTTTTTCCAGTTCAAAGAACCATTGCATCTCCCTCATCCTGCTTAACCAGCAGCACAACTGAGCTCAAAAGCATTTGGCAGAACAATCTAGATCCTCACAGATGCTAACCTGTTACTGAGATCCCAGCCCCCTCAGAAGCAGCTGTAACCTCTCTACAGAGATGAGCTACAGAGCCCGTTAGATCTCTCATTCTGCCTCCATCGCCCTGCTTGTAGACAGACCTCCCTCTTCCAGGTATGTTTCAAATCAAACAAATGTCTACGTTTTACCAGCACTTCATCCTGCAATGCCATACAAAGCAAGTCATTCTCAGTGGCACTGGTGATGTAGACAGTTCTGGGGTAAAATGCACCAGGAGATGAGCACTTTTGTGGCGGGCAGGTGGCAGAACCAAAAATATATTCAACTTTTTCTGGTTCATTTCAAACCAAAACTTAAGTTTCCCAGTTTCTTCACAACACAAGATGAAGAAACAAATGCATTTCTGATAGAATAAGGCATTGTTTAACCTGCAGCATTATTTGTTTTGTTTCATTTAAGGTTCTGGGTGGGTGTTTTACCCTTCTTTGAAAAAAAATTAAATCTACCTAAATTTCTGTACAAAATTTTGAAGAATTCACAAATAGTTGTTTTTCAGGACATTTACTAGGCAACTGACAAATTGCACTCAACCCTAAATGCTACATCCATTTAACAGCACGCAGCAACAAAGCAGAAATTTAAGACCTTATCTAAACTTAATTAAATTGGTCCCATTTTTATTATATCTGTTTAGAAACCAATTTAACAATATCAGCACGAACCCCTTTGTGGGTACACATCTGTTTAGAGTGCCTTTATATCAGTTTAGCTTAAGCCTGCAAAGAATCAATCAATATAAGGCACTCTTAAACCAAAATAAGTTTTCACACACAAGAGGCTGCTGATTTTTAAACAGATTTAGTTAAATTAGTGTGGCTTTCGGGTTTAGTCAAGGCTTAACACACAGAGGACTTGAATCCAATATTGATTTGAAAGACTACAGGGAAGTTAGTCAAGCATCTTAGCATTTGGCCAGGACCTTGAGGCTAACAGTACTTTTGGGAAATGCATCATGGGCTCTTCCCCATGTCCAACCAGAACCCCAGTTTCACATTGTCTCCAATAGATGGTACCTGCAGCAGTTTTGGGGCAGTGGCTTGATACTGGCAGAGGAATGAGCACCACCTACTGACAGGACTTCCTACAGCACCTAGGTTTTCATTGGTCTCATCTTCCCAGTATTAATTTCTCCCGCATCTTTGCCACCTGGAAGATGTGGCTGGGGCTTTTGCAGGAGGCAGTTGACTAAGTTAGACAATGCAGCTAAACTCAACTCTTGAGCAACTCTTCAGGCAGCCGCTGGAGTTCTGCAGCTGTCCTACTATAAACCAGCTAAGCTTTGCTTCAGAGGAATTTCCACTCCTTGGATGGGAGAGCTACCTAGAAAGTCTATTGGCTAGAAGTTGTAACACTGATGATTCAGTAGGTGGCATGTTTCCTTGTAGGTCAGCACTCCCCAGCCTGATGCTAGGGAGAACAGCCTTTGAGATGAGCTAAGAGGGCCTTCCTAAGACTTCCGCTCACTAAAGGTCCCATGGTACTTTTTTGCAATACGCATAGGGACACTAGCTTCAAATTCCAGTTGGGGTAATTATCTCCTTCCTATTCCCTACGATTCAGTTTGACACAGGTGTTAAGGGGCTTATTCCTTCACCCTCTCACTTCCCTGGTCCTTTTCGCATGAACAGAGAGCAACAATACCCGAAGTCCGAAGGTGCAAACAATTCGATGTTTATTGGGGTGAACTTCCAGCAAGCAGGATTCCAGTTCTCTTAGTGTCCGTGTCCCCCTTCCCAGCTCTGACACCACAGAGCCTTGCCCATGTCTCTGTTCCCATTCCTCCCTTAACAAAACATGATCCCAATTCCCCCCTTACTTTGATTGACTGCAGACTATATAGTAAAACTTGAGTTTTGCTTAGCTATACCTTAACCAATCATTTTACTGAAATTTTACTAACCAATTCTAACATACTGTAACATGGTTATTTAACCAATTATATCCCACCTCCTTAATTGGTTTACACCCAACACAATTAATTATACAGCAGACAAACAATTACAGAACCAGACAGATTATACAGACAAAGAATAGGGAAGTGGAGACTACAGTGATCGAACAATACAGAAATGAGGATTTTACATTCCAGCTATTGATAAGTGAGTTCTTGCCAGACAGGATGCTATTAAACTAAGTTTCCTTTTACATCTTCTAGGCTCTTCCCTTTCTCTGCAGGTGATAGGAATATCAGGACAGGATAGTATTCCTAACAGCCCAATTGCACCTTATTTCAAGGTGACTAGTTTGGAATGTGAGGATGTGATCATACACTTCCCAGTTTATGGCTGGCCTCTGCTGCTTAGCCGAAGGCCTTAGCCTAAGAACCAGGCCTCAGACTGTCGCAGTAAAAGAAGGCCCTTAGACAGGGATTTTGATTCTTTTATACCTCTATAACTCGTTAAGTGATAAGAATACACCTAAATTCTTAAAGTATAGGCCTTTACAGACAGGCCTGAATATCTATAGTCTAACAGGCTTCAGCTTTGCTGCCTTATGCTGCCATACACCATTACACCGCTGTAGCTCGGTGCACTTCAGAGGTAGCTGCAGTACAGTGCTGGCAAAGATGGTCTTGGATGCTTTAGAAGGAAAGATGCTCCATCAGCGACAGGAGCATGACTAGGGAACAATCAGAAAGCAACTGGCCCCAACTAGCAGCCATGCACATAATTCCCTAGTCAAGGGCTCTCTGGCAAGGGCCTGGCATCCCATACCACTAACAAGGCTGGAAAGAAGTGGCTGCTGTAATTCAGATGGGCTCAGTAGCTCCTATCACTACTGAAGATGGAAAATTGCTGTAAAAAGAGCACAGTGGTAACAGCTCCAAACAGTATCAGAAGCAGGCTCTGGTTTATGTGAGCCTCCTGAACTAGCTGTTTCACATCCCATCAGAAGATGATGAATGTGGAGGGATGGAGTCATTTTTTCCTCCCAGGAAGCTCCTTCGACAAGTGTGATTTTATCAAGATTTCAGGCTTTATATTTTTTTAACTCCTGTCTTCAGGCCCCGCTCTGTCCTCTCCTCACTAGCAAAGAACATTTGCTTTTTCTGCTACTGATTGATTGCCTTCCCCGTAGCCAGCCTGCCCTTGCGTGCAGAGCTAGCAGAACAGAGCTCTCCTTTCCTCTCCACTCCCGGACAACCAAGGAGAACCGCATGTCTGCTCCCAGCCACCCCACTTCCTAACTGCAGCCAAAGCAGCCTCTGCGATGCCTAGCTCAGGACAACAAAGGGGATGAGAAGCTTGTTCTTAAATACGGCTCCTTCTTTCGCCTCCAAATCCCATCCCCTTGGGAGAAGGGGTGGGTAACTACAGGCCATGTGCACATAAGGTGCCTGATGTGTGCACATGGAGACAGGAGTGGGCACAGTTGAGGGGGAGGGGGCTGTGCATATAGGCTGATTGTGCACAGAAAACAGACTGACAGCTGAGGGTGGTGGCAGGTCAGGAGCAGTAGAGGGGACCACTGAGGCAAAGACAAACCTGCAGCCACCACCAACTGAACACAGATTAGAGCAGTAGGTCTCAGCCAGGGGTAGGTGTGCCCCCGGGGGTATGCAGAGGTCTTCCAGGGGGCACATCAACTCAGCTAGATATTTGCCCAGTTGGACAGCAGACTACATAAAAAGCACTAGCAAAGTCAGTATAAACTTTTGACTTGTTTATATCGCTCTATATACGACACACTGAAATGTCAGTACAATATTTATATTCCAATCGATTTATTTTAGAATTGATGGTAAAAATGAGAAAGTCAGCAATTTTTCTAGTACTGGTGGCTGAGACACTTCTGTATTTTGTAAGCAAGTAGTTTTAAAGTGAGGTGAAACTTGGGGTACACAAGACAAAACAGCCTCCTGAACAGGGTACAGGAGTCTGGAAAGGCTGGCAACACATGAGCACACAGCAAGGCAGAAACCAGACAGGCCCAGTTCAGCCAGCATCCCATGGCATTCGCATGCTACGCACCCTCCCCTACAGCAGCAGCCTGTGGCACTCTCACTGCCCCCAGTTAGCCCTGTCAGCAGCACAGTTCTCACTCATGTCATGGGGGGAGCAGGCCTGCAGCAGAAAGACTTTCCATCCATCCCAGCCTTAGCCCCTGAGCACACAGAATGCATGCAGCACCAGCCATGCTTCCTGATGCATAAGGCAGCTCTGCTGTGCTCCTGCTCTTGCACAGCAAGCAGGCGACCAGCTATAACCTTGCACCAGACACCATGCTCAGGGCCTAGAGCTCAGATCGATCTCTGGCCTGATCCCTTCCCAGAAACAACAAAAGGCTGCCATGGGACTCCAGACATCCCCACCCAGCAGGGGCCTTGGCTCCAGCCAGCCACCAACACTTTCATGCAGGCTGGAAAACTATTTAAGCAGGACGTCTTTCCCAGCCAGCCCTCCATGACAGGTGCACTTGGCTGGCTGCGGAGCACGAGAGCCGTGACACTCAGACTCTCGTGCAAAAACAGGCACTTTCTATGCAGTCCTAGCAAAGCTCTTGCATGGGTTCTTGTGAGGAGTAAAGAAAAGTCCAACCAAGCAAGTCAGGGCTCTGCTGGAGATGGGGGAGGAGAAATGAAATGCACACCTGAGTTTGAGGCTGACTTACAGCCCCCTGCTATTCCTGGGCTCCCCCCACAGCTCTGCCAGGGCCCCTCAATCCTGCCCTGACCCCCGCCCCCCATGCCATTACTGTCCTGGACCCCCACATAGCACTGCTGATGCCCCCCCAGTCCTGCCCTGTCTGTCCTGGTACTGCCGTTCTGAGCTGCATTCAGTAGCTGTACCAGTGGCAGAGGGGTGTTGGGGGCATGGTCACTGGGGACTGGCATGGGCTGCACTGACTCGTTAAACAGCACTTTGGAAAGCGCTGCCAGCCCCCCTCGCCCCTGCTGGAGCTGCTCAGCAAAGGCAATGCTCCGAGGACCCATTGCTGCACTGGAGCGCCCTGCTGGGAGGCAGGAGCAGACCCGCCCACCACAGCGCCTACATCTTGCAGCGAGGGCTGTTAAATTAACAGCCCGGAGTGGCATGTAGGATTAAGATCAAGGCAAATTGGCCTTCGTGAGTGAAATCCCTGAGGGGCAGAGATGCAATCAGCCCCAGAGGAGGAAAGGCAGCAAATTAACCCATGGAACCCCCAAGATACAAACACCCCTTCCCCTGCCACCTCCCATCATACCAGCCACCTCCCTACTCCTCCAGCAGCCATTCGAGACAACGCTGTTCCCTTCCTAACCTCCAGCCCTGTGCTGTGCTCACAGCCTGTCCAGCTGCCAGGGATGTTGGGCTGCCCTGGTCTCACCTGAGTTCTCCCCCAGCCCTACAGCAGCCAGCTCGCTGGATGAGCCAGAGTGGTCTCCGGCAGCACAAGAACACTGGTCGCTCCGAGATGAGGGAGCAAGCAGCAGAGGAAGGAGAGCGACGGGGACAGGGTCAGAGGGGTATTAATGGAAAAGCCAAATCGAATAAGCAAACCAGTCACTGGACCCAGTGGGGACAGCTTAACTGCCAGGGCTGCCCAGACTGCAGCAAGATCCAATCCCATGGTGCAGGAAGCCAGCAGCTAGCAATAAGTCTCCACAGCCCATTCAGCCCTCAGCCTGCCTCCTGCAGCTGCCAACAGGAGCATAGACTACAATTAATAACTCATTTTTGGTGCTGCAGCCACTTCTCCACTAGGAAGATGGCAGAGGCCCACCAATCTCCATGGACACATGCACCACCCATCAGCCTTCAAATGGAAGTCAGCTTTCAGTCCTCCCAACCCCATCCAGGGTTAACAGGGGTTTAAGGCCAAGGAGACAGTTTCTCGCCATGTACAGCCATGTCCAGCCTGGAGAACAAGCAGCATCCTTGGCATACAAATCCAGCACAGACTTCTGGCATCACAGAAGTAAAAATAAACAGCCCTTCACAGCTGTGAGTGGCATACAGAAAAACCCTTGGAGGTGGATAATTAGGTGTCCAAGGACTATGCTACTTGTTTCCTACCTTCCCAGGCACACACCAGACTCAGCAGTCCAAGGTGATATACAGCAGCTTATTGGGCCTGAGAACAGGTCCTGCCTCCCCCACCAAGGAAACCAGAAACCCTCCCAGCTTCCTGCTTTATGGCCTGTTGCTAATTAGCCCCAGCTGGGGCACCTGTCCTCCATGATTGGGGTGGTTTCTGCAGCTGTGAGCTCCAGCGCAGGACCTTCTGTTAACCCTTTCCTGTACGCACTGTCCCACACACTAGCCTCCCCAGAGCGCTCAGTGTGCAGTTCTGCTCTGAAGATCAACCAAGTAAAATTCCACCTTCTTGCCTCACAGATCCACCTCCTCCCACCCCCTGTATATTCCGAGTCCTAGCTGTTGACTTCCCCAGCAAAGGAATTTACAATTGTGGTGCTCCAGCCCTTAGCGATTAATTCGGGGTTTGTTTCCCCAGCCCCCCAGGCACTCAGCTTCTGGCACCGTTCTGGAGCACCGACCCACCTGGAGCGGTCAGTGCTTGGAGCAGCATTGTCTGGCCCCAAAAGGAGCTGTTCTCAGCCCTAGCTGGCAAGATGCAGAGTTAGGTTCCCCTAGTGTGATAGCTGCCATCTTAGCCAGCCAGAGTAAGAATTGAATGAGGCCCCCTGCCAGCTGAAAGCCCCTACAGTTAGGGGCAGGGACTGCATCTTACTGTGGGTCTGTATGTGCCCAGATCCAAATGCTCCCATTTGTTTTTCCGGCTCCCCAGCAGCAGGGTGCAGGCCCAGCTCTGTCATCGCTGTCATATTTCCACATGCAAACTGCAGGATCTGCTGCCCAGATCTGCAAATGCAAGAACACCGACTAGTCCAGAGAAGCACCCAGAGCTCTGAACTGGTCGAGGTTCACTCTCCACTTGCTTTAGCTACACAGGGGCCCCCAAGCTACAGACTTTCCATCCAGACCTGAACCTCAAACTCCTCCCCTGGAAATGGGAGAGTTTGTGTCTGGGCTAGTTTGGATTATTTATGCTTCGTGTTACACTAGCATAATGAAGCCCGAGCCACACTTAGGGCCCAATTGTGCTCAGTGCTGTACAGACACACAGTAAGACGCAGTCCTTGTCCTTGGTGAGTTTCCACTACAAGTAGACCATGGATGGAGTAATATCCCTCTTTGACAGATGGGGAACTGAGGCACAGAGAGATTAAGTGACTTACCCAAGGCCGTGCAGAGACTCTGTGGCAGAGATAGAACTTGACTCCCCATTGTCTGAGATACAACGACCTTCCATCCCATCTTGGCTCTGGGCTTTGGGTCCAATCTCTAGTTTCCATCTCTCTCCTGCAGCCGCAGCCTTTACGCTGGCAGTCCAAGACAGGGGTTCTCACAACAAAATGTTTGGTGGCCTCAGAGTGCGGCTACCAACTCTTGCTGGTGGCTGCTCTGACAATTTTGCCTAAAATACTTAATTAACTTTAGGAAAAACAAATAAACACGCACAGATACACACCCAAATCATTGTAGTTTAATCTATGTAGGGTTTGGGGTTTTTTGCACACTCAATAATAAAAATAATGTACAGTTGTCTTTATTCTTTACTGCACCTAAACAGAATAGAAACACAAATAAGGTGCTTTGAACGTTCTTTCTTTTTTCTTGTTTTTTGTTGTTGCTTTTTTTTAGACTTGCTAGCTACCAAGTGTGCTGTGAAAAGTGATATTAACAAACAGTCAAATATCACTTTTCACAGCAGACTTACTCAGCCCTGGCAAGCCCGCGGGCAAATTAAGCCCTGGATAGGGAGGTGAGTACAGAGGCAGTGGGGCCCATGGGCAATGGGGCACTGGGAGAGGCAGCAGGAACCAGGGCTGATGGGGGAGGGTGAGCTCAGGGCCAGAGTCCGCCACTGCACAGCCAGGGAATGGAGCCCAAAGCCCCACGCCAGGGGACAGGGCCTGGGGATGGAGCCCGAAGCTCCATGGCTAGATCCTGCCACCCGCCACCCCAGAGCTGAAGCCTGACCCCACTGCCCCCAAGAAGGTGGGGAACTCACTGGCTGCCTGCTCCTCCAGAGGGGCTGGTGGCCCCTCCGGAAGGGCTGCTGCTCCCCCCCGCCCAAATCACCACCCAGGAGGCTGTGACCGCAAGAAAAGCCCCAGCGGCCGCATTTGAGAAATGCTGGTCTAAGCGCGCACTCTTGCATGCTGTATTCTCCATTTCTCTGGCTGCCACCTGACCACTGAGAGCATTTTAGGGGAGGGATTTTTTGGTGCTGGGTTTAATAAGCAGCACACTGGAGTGAGCTCAGAGATGCCAAGAGCCACATGCGGATGAGCATCTGAGCAGCCTGCTGGTAGGAAAACAGGCTGAGCCTCAGTGCCGTGCCGTGCAGCTGGGAGTGGTGGGACCAGGAGGCCTGGTGACCTTAGGAAGAGAGTCAGCTTCACTGCTGCAGGCGTCAGTGGCGTCACATGAACAGGACCCGGTGGACCAGGGTGGAATACTAAAGGGCTGGGTCACACAGAACGTCGACTAGCTGCTCTAATGACACCTGCCACATGAGCAGAGCTGGGTCTGCGCCACCAAGTGCAGACACAACCTGGGTCCTGAAGCAGATTCACCCCTCTCCATAGAATAACCGGCACCAGGGCTGGACCCACCCCCTCCCCACAGTGCAGCCATGCACCTGGGTCCGGATCTGGATTCACCACTCCACACAATGCAGCCACACACCTGGTCCCGCTCCATCCCTCTCCACAGTGCAGCCACATACTAAATCTGGATTCCACGCCTCCGCAACGCCCCCCCCCCCCCCCCCCCGCACTCCACCCCCAACAAACACACACACCTCTAAGTACAGACACGCACCAGATCCAGATCCATCCCTCCCCAAACGGACAACACATACACCAGAGTCAAACTTGCCCAGAGGCATTCAGCTCTGGCATAGCTGCTGTAAGCCCATCTGGAAGGCTAATGATTAGCCTCAGTGTATCATGCCAAGCTGCAATCCCTGTGGTACAATTGTTCCCAGATGCCAGCACACTCTCACACAGCCTCTTTCCCCAGTCTCCCCTCCCCTTACCTTAATGAGGTGTCTCTACACCCCCGGGGGACTGGCTACCTCTGCCTCCAGTTTCACCACCAGTGGCGTTTAACCATTGTGACCCTGTGGGTGGAGTGTTCCAAGCTCCCATGCTGGTGAATGGGCAGTGGCAGAGCCTAGGTGATTGGTAGAGGCGCCCTAATAGGCTGGGAGCCCCAGATGAAGGAAAGGAGTCTCAAGTGTTTACTGCAGAAATATGGCCGCAGATACCATATTCTCAGCTTCACCCAGCAGGAGGCACTGTGTGGGAGGCTGTAGCTCTTAGCACTTGTGATGAAAGAACAGCGCAAGGCCCGGGCAGGACGAGTAGCACTGCTCCGCCTACGGAGTCTTTGCAAATGGAAAACTGTTGTAATGCACCTTTGTGTACAAGCTGCAGTCATGCAGGAGGCAGGCAGCCCTCCCGGGGCGAGAACATAATTAAAATGCTAATAAACCTGACTCGCAGAAAGGATGTTCGCACTGCATGTACCTTTTTGAAATGGTAACAAAAGGTGCTGACTATAAACAGGGACCAAAGGCCCCTTTCAAAAGGCTCCTGTGCCCAGGGACGGGCCCTTTGAGAGCGTGTGCAGCAGTGGAAATGCTGCCATGTATCAAGCCGTGACGTTCCGTCTCCACACGCTAATGAGAGTTCTGACGCCCCACGAACAAAGGAGATGCAGCTGGGTAAAGCAAGAGAGAGAGATGACCAAGGCCAGGCAGCAAGCCAGTGGAGCCTGCTTTACAGAGGCATGAGTCTGTGGTTAAGGGGAATGGACTGGGACTCAGGCGATCCTGCTTCTGCCACTGACTCCCTCTATGGCCTTGGGCACATCACTGCATCTCAATCCCCCATATGTAAAGGCATAATGAGCCTTTCAGTCTCCCAGCCTTCTCCTGTCATCTTTGTTTAGACCATGAGCGCTTTGGGGCAGGGAGTGCTGCTAGGTGTAGGAATCTAGCATACAAGGGCCCCTCATCTCAGGTAAGGCCTTGGGGGCAGCACATGTAGTAAAAGGGCACAGGTCACTTGCCCACACATTTTAATGCCTGCAATTGAAGTATGAATTGTATTTATGGCTGCAGAGCTGTAGGCTGGCCCCACTCACAGGTACAAATGGCCAGGGGTGCAAACGTGCCGATTGCACCTCCCGAAAGTGAAGCTGGATGTCAATGCTTTTGAAAGCTTATGCTGGGCCAGGCTGTGGAGCACAAAAAAAGAGCTGTGGGCCGCAGTAGCTGAGAAAAGGCCGACCGGTGAAACTGCTGGGGGCCAGGAGCAGCGATGCATGAACCAACGGCACCAAAGCAGCCTGGTGTTCAGTGAGTGCTCCGTGCTTGGTACCTTTGTGACAGCTCTGCTTTAGTCTGTGTCTGGCTGTGCACAACCAACACAACTGAGCCTCTCTGGCTGGGACGCTCAGTCCCTAATACCCCATGCATGGCTTACAGCGCTAGCTGTCTCCATCCGCTGGGATTTAGGGTATGTCTGCATTGCAGTCGGGTGTGACAGCCGCACGTGTAGACATCCCCTTGCTAGCTTTGACTTCACTAGGGCTAATAACAATAGCAGTGAAACTGTGGCAGCAGGGGGTTATACAACCCTGCCACGTCCCTGGGGATGTACTCATCTGACTGGCCCGCACAGCTATACTGCTGTTGCTATTCATGCTAGCTTTAATCTCATGGAATCAAAGCTAGCTTGGGTATTGCTACATATGCTCCAATCTCACTGCCTGATTGCAGGTCAGATATTCCATAGGTTCCCTGGCCAGCCTGGGACTGAGGACAATTTGAATGTTGGCGAAGGAAGGGAAAACAGGCCCAGGTCATAAAGCAGCGGCAAAGAGAGGCTGCAGGCCCAGCCCAGGAGAATCTATGCTAGCATAAAGTGATCGACGCTTGATAGGTTCTAGGCATAACTGTGGTGGTTATATGAGCAAAGCCCTCTCCCTTCCTGGTTTTCTCCCTCCACGCATCTGTTTCTCCACCTCACTGTCCCCTTTCACCTCTGCTGATCTACTGCTTTCAGCTAGAGTACCTGACGAGGAATGCGAGCCACGAGGAGCAGAGTCGTCCCCGAGCTCTTCGCAATGTTTAGGCTTCAATTAATTGCCACCTGGCGCTGACACCCCAAGGGAGAAGGGATCCCGAGAAATCAATGGCAGCAACTTCTGAGCTTCTTTAAGGGCCACGTGGACCTACACTTCCTCATGCTGTCCTCTACACCGGCACAGCCGTTCCCTTGAGAGACCAGCGTTGGTTCGCAGGGCGGGTGAGGTTGTGGGCAGGTTCAGTTGCAGGTCCAAACTAATTCATTTGACAGCTTATTGATTGATTAAGTGTGACTAAAACTAGCCACCAAAAGGAGCCCTTTGCTCCACTCCTGAATTGTTTGCGAACCATCCTCATCTTTCCAAATTAGCATCCCTTTGCGCTAGCTACTGTATGTACACATAGTGAGAGGCACTCTCTGCCCCTAAGAGCTTATACTCTAGACAACCGATGGGAGCGAAAACAGGCCTACAGAAATTAAACCACTTGCTGAAGACCCAGCTAATCCATGACATTGCAGAGCCTAGAACCCATAATTTCTAACACAGGGACTAAGGCCTTAGCCACTAGATCACATCACTCCAAGAATCTGTCTAGGCTGTAAAGCAAACCCTGTGGTGTCAAGTCTTGCTACTGGGGGAGGTGGGGGGGGGGGGTGTCAATTGACTCAGGCTCATGGGACTAGGGTGGCAAGGCGAAAAATTGCAGTGTAGCTGTTTGGGTTTGGGTTTGGGCTGGGGCTGGGGCTGGAGCCTGGGCTCTGAAACTTAGCAAGGGGTTCAAGCCTAAGTCTAAACATCTACACTGCTAGTTTTAGCCCTACACGAGTCACTTGACCCTGGCTCTGGGCCTCAGAGCCATGGGTTTTTCTTTGCCATGCAGACAGACCCTGAAGGGCTCTGGACCCACTGAATAGGTGGCACAAACAATTTGCTGCCTGTGACCTGTTCATGTCAACAAGTCCCTCCTAGCCAATTGGGTCTCGCTTTATAGTGTTGTCTTTGTCAATAGTTTAGAAAGGGTCAATAAATGACAAATGGCCCTTTAACAGTATGTAACAACCGTGAAGCGCATGTGTTGTAGAGGATTATTGAGTTGGCATGTTCTTTGGGGTGGGGACCCATCTTTTGGTTCTGTATTTGTACAGTATCAGGCACAATGGGGTCCTGGGCCATGACTGGGACTCCTGTGTGCACCACACCGATAAATAATAAATACTCATGGATGGGGATAGTGATACGAAGGCTAGCCAACACCCAAAACCCTGTAAGGTTAACCCCCCCCCACACACACATGAAGACGTCAGCATAACAGCAGCACGAGTGGCGTGACCCAGGCTGGAATAGTGGCGGTGCTGGATAGCAGCAGGGGAGGCTGGGGTGGGGGGAGCAGATTCATCAGTGCAGGGACTCAGGGCTGGACAAGTAGGACGTGCTTCAGGACTGGGACAAAGTCCATCTGAAGCGGCCCAGGCTGCTCCTGCCCGCAGTCAGTGCTACCAGGCTCTCAGGTTTCATGAGCTCTGTGACCCTAAAAGACCAGGTGCCAGCTCATGTCAATGTCCGCATGTTTCTATTGAACGCTGATCAAAACATAGCTGTAGTTGGTCTGGCTCATCTGTGTGTATTGTTAACATAGGTGTTACAATTATAAGACTGTGTTTAGTCTTTACACTTTATTGAATGCTTATGAACTGCTGCATGCATTAAGCTCATTTATAATAGTTGTGTCTCACATTGTAAGGTAATATTTGAGCAGGTGTCTTATGAGCCTCTGTGACTGGGTAAATCACCAGACAGGAGGGAGCCATTAGCTAGTGTGACGTGTGGTCTCCAACAGAAGGTGTTATATCTTGCCCAATGGGAAAGGTTCATTGACACCAGGCAGATTATCATGGGATGTTAAAGAGGACAAAAGACCTTTGTGGTTCCCCCCTTCCCCCAATGAAGTGGAGTCATGCAAGTGAATTTCTTCCATCAGTTGAGTTTGCTATTCAGAGCACAAGGGAGGAGGGGGATTAAAACCCCTAGCAAGAAGGAACTGGGTCTCTATGCTGCTTGGACTCTGGGGAGGGGCAGGTTTACTAGGCATAAGCAAGAGATCCCCAGTGCTCAGCCTGGGTTAGCCCTAAAGCCCCGTTAGACGCTTCTATAAGAAACAAGCTTTATTTTTATTTTTAAACTTAAGAGTGTAACTCATTTGTGTGGCTATGTTTACCTGCTGTAACTGTGTAAGTAACTCTCGTTTCCTTTTCCTACTTAACAAATCTTTAGATAGTTTATTAAATTGACTACAGGTCAATTTGGTGTGAGATCTAAGGAGCAACTGACCTGGGATAAGTGACTGGTCCTTTGGGACTGGGAGTAACCTTAATATTGCTGTGATTCTTGGCGTAAGGGATCAGCTATCACAAAGGCGGACTCACCTGGTGGTGAGCGAGATCAGAGTACTCCATGGGGATTGTGACACGCCATGTTAAGGCTGTTGCAGTGCCCAAGAAGTTTACACTTGATAACTGGTTGGTGAAATCGAAGTATAGAACTCAGAGCCAATTTGGGGGTTGTGCCTGGCTTCCTAACAGTCTGTCCTGAGGTTGGGCCTCACGCTCTTGAGTCACTGCAGGCAGCTTTACAAGTTCAGAGTGATTTTTTTTCTAAACCTGGTGTTTAGAATCTTGCCTTTCATTGCTAACCAGCCATCACTGATTAGCTGACTGAGCCATGTCAGACGCATCAAGCGCTTCCTTCATCACTCCTGGCACCATTTCCCTGTGCACCTCCTGCCCGCGGGGATCCAGCAAAAAAGGCCATTAGGAGCCGTTTTAATCCCAGTGCTGGGGCCGGTTGACAGCCTTGCAGGCCGGAGGCCTTGTCTGGCTACAGAGCAGGCAGCGTCAGGGCAGCTGTTCCTGCTCTGCTTTGCCAGCACGCCTGTCATAACTATAAAGGGAAGGGCAACAACCCTCCTGTGTCCAATACTATAAAATCTCTCCTGCCCAGAGACTCCAAAATCCTTTTACCTGTAAAGGGTTAACAAGCTCAGGTAACCTGGCTGACACCTGATCCAAAGGACCAATAAGGGGACAAGATGCTTTCAAATCTTGGTGTGGGGGGGATGCTTTTGTTTGTGCTCGGTTGTTTTGGGAAGTTGTTCACTCTTGGGACTGAGAGGGACCAGACATCAATCCAGGTTCTCCAAATCTTTCTGAACAAGTCTCTCATATTTCAAACTTGTAAGTAACAGCCAGGCAAGGCGTGTTAGGTTTATCTTTGTTTTCTCAACTTGTGAATGTTCCCTTTGCTAGAGGGAGGTTTATTCCTGTTTTGCTGCAACTTTGAAACTAAGGCTAGAGGGGTTCCTCTGGGCTCTTTGAATCTGATTACCCTGTAAAATTATTTTCCATCCTGATTTTACAGAGATTATTTTTACCTTTTCTTTTTAATAAAATCCTTCTTTTAAGAACCTGACTGATTTTTCCATTGTCCAAAGACCCAGGGGTTTGGGTCTTTGATCACTTTGTAACCAATTGGCTAGGATATTATTCTCAAGCCTCCCCAGGAAAGGGGGTGTAAGGGTTTGGGGGGATATTTTGGGGGAAGAGGAACTTCAAGTGGTCCTTTCCCTGTTTCTTGTTAAATCACTTGGTGGTGGCAGTATACCAGGTTTTAACCTAAGCTGGTAAAAATAAGTTTAGGGGGCTTTTATGCGGGTCCCCACATCTGTACCCTGGAGTTCAGAGTGGGGAAGGAACCCTGACAATGCCTTATCCCTGCTCTGAGGGAATCCCACGCGGGGCGAGAGGACAGGAGCGGCTCTAGCCATTTTGCTGCAGCGGCCGAGCCAGGAAACCCACAAACGGCCAATCAGAGCAGAGCTAAAAAATAAAAAAGCCCTAGGATGTGACACCTGCTGGAAGTTGGTACCCCAGGTGACCACACTGCTCACCTGCCCCTAGAGCCGGCCCTGTGAGAGGCTGGCTCTGTCTCCAACCTATCCTTGGCCTCTCAGCATCCATTGGGATGAGAGAGGAATCAGGCACTTTATACTTCAATGGAGCCTCTTCAACTGCAAGCCGTTCAATCCACTAGTGCAGTCAAGGCCCACGCCTCACTCATTTCCAGGCCAACAGGGACCCTCATGAGCATCTAGTCTGACTTCCTGCAAAACACAGGCCAGGGACCTTCCCCCCGAAATTCCTGGAGCGATACTGGCTGGTTGAACTGGAGCACATCTTTCAGAAAGCGAGCCAGGGTGGGAGTTGCAACCACCCCAGCGTCTCAGGGTATGTCTGGAGGTGTAAATTCCAGCTCGAGGAGCCATACCCACACTAGCTCTGATCTGTGTGGCAATGCAAGCAGCCGCTTGGGTCCACCCCAAGTGTCACAGACAGGTATGTCTTCAGGGGAGCTAGCCTCTCCCACACCACCATGGCTACATTCTATTTTTAGCATGCTAGCTTGCTCAGAGCTAGTGTGGGTATGTCTCAGTGATCTGGGGATCAAAGTGTAGAGGTGCCCTCAAAAGCCATTGAAATTTACGCTTCTAAATCACTTGGCTACATTTGAAAATCCCACCTATGATCTTGAATTTCACGCCTTCGCATGCTGGAGAATCCACCGCATCCTAGGTACACTGTACGACTTTTCGGTTTTAATGGAGAAACACCAATAAAACACCCCAGTACAAAAACAAACAAACAAAATGATGTTTATTGGATAAACACTAGAACTGGTTATTTGTAGCTAAGGGCTTGTAACGCAGACTACAGGAATGTGATTTCTAGAGCTCACAAACACGTGGTGCATTAATTGATCCGTGTGTCCCCCTATTGGCGGTGGGCACTAAAGGTTCCCTATGACATTTTAACATAGTGCTGGGTGAAACAGTACTATGTTAAAGTACACAAGGGAACATTACAAAGCGACCACTCATTACAGTATATACTGCTGTAATGAGCAATGTATATAATATACAAGGAAAATGTCTTGCATCCTCATAGATTTTTGGACATCTTCATAAATCTCAAAGTTATCAACACCCACCCCCCCAATTAAATTAACAAACCCTGAAGCACAAAAGCTCTATTAATAAACCTCCCTTAAAAATGTGCACCTTATTTCTAGCCTGAATGTATCTCATTTCAGCTTCCAGCCACTGGATCTTGTTCTGCTTTTGTCTGGTAGATTAAAGAGCCCTTTGATAGCAGAAACCTTTTCCCCACACAGGTACTTATTGACTGCGATCAAGTCACCTCTTCACCTTTTTTTTGATAAGCCAAAGAGTCTCCCTTGAGCCAGCCACGAACAAGCACCAATAAAAGACAAAAGCTGAGTGCAAAACCATGGTCTTTTATTAGAAAGTTCCTCGTATAAAAATGATCATGCTCTACACTTTTCATCGAATAATTCATAAACATCCAGGCACTGAACTTAGGGGGGTTTTTTGTTGGGTTTTTTTTTTTTTTTTTGATTGGTCAGTACATAAAGCAGACATAATTCAATCCATATGGTCATCACATACATCAATTGTACCACCTATAGAAATCAGCACTTTGAACACAGTCTAGATTTTATTTTAATTTTTTGTTGTTTATTTTTTAAAAAAAAATCTTTAATTTTTTTTTGCAACACATAGAACTTGGTAGGAGAAAAAAACAGAGAGAGAGAAAGAGAGAGAGAGAGAGAAAGTGGAGAGAGGTAGAGGAAGAAGAGAACAGAAAAATGGAAAATGAACAAAATAAAGAGAGAGAGAGAGAGAGAGATTCTTCACAACCACAAACGATCTCACAAATTGTGGAAAAGGGAAAAGGTATCTGTAATTTATTTTTTTTCCCCCAAGATACAGAAAAAAATCCCCCAAAGATTTATTAAAGTCTGTCACCTCTGCCCACTGTACGTGCACCCTGGTCGGTTATTTCTCTTCCTCCTCCCGAGAGGCGTGTGTTTTGACGGTTGGTTGGTTGGTTGGGTTTTTTGCCGACGTTAATGGCCATCTTCCCAAGCAGTATCCTCCACCAGCCCAGCCAGTAGAATTAGGCACCCGCAATGCCCTCTTCCAATCGGATCCAACTTCCCCACCCCCAACTTCCTGCGATGAGCAATTCGACTCAACTCTCCGGCTTCTCCTCCTCCTCCCCAGCAACTCATCCCGGGGTGGTTATGATCAACTGGAGTTAAATTGCATGGTTGCTATAGCTGACGTAAGTCTGTTTGGTAGCCAGAGCTGGAAGGAGAAAGAAACCACATATGTATCATTAATGAAGACTTCCCGTACCGCGACCTTGAACCAACCTTCACGCCACTAGAGCTTGGGCGGGAATATGAGATAAGGCTCAGTCTCTGCAGTGGTGCTGGAACAATTTTTATAGTAGGGGTGCTGAAGGCGGAAACCATGTATTTGGGTTGTAATTGCTACTTCAAGCCAGGGGGTGCGGCAGCACCCCTAGTTCCAGCACCTATGAGACTGTGAAGACTGCCAGGCAGAGATACAACCAGCTGCACCCAGGGTCAATTCTGCAGCTCCATGCAAAGGCAGTGAGCCACGGCCTAGATTGCAGAAGTGCTCAGCTCCCACTGGACCCAAGGAGAGTCTCAGACGTTCAGCACCTCCGCAAAGCAGGTTATTAGGCCCCAGTTCTACAAGGCCCAAGATGCAGAGGGGAGACCTCCTCCCTCCACCTGCCCCACACAGGATGCAGAGGGTGGAGTCTCAGGGGTGCTGAAGATGGGGAAAGAATAAGTCAAGCATCCAGAACAGGTGCCTGTGTTTGTGAAGGGAGTTAAGGGAAGAGTGGAGGGAGGTTTCATGGGAAACAGGACGAAGGGGGATCCCGTGATATACTCTAGCCACTGAAAAAGAGGGAGATGTCCTGACTCCCTGGGGATCTCAAGCCACAGAACTCCCAGCCAGCAGGAGGCAGCTGGTATTTAATCCTTGTGGCACTAGATTGTGAGCAGCAAACATCACGCTAGCCCTAGTGGAGCCCACAGAATCGGAGACAGACTTCCTGCAGCCGGTGGTTTGGAAGCCTCGCCTGAACGAACCCTGACTACAGATAATCGGGCCGTCTCTGGGTGTTCGGGTCTGGCTAGACTAGGGAAACGTGCACTGGCTGCAGTTGTGGCAATGAGGTTACACCTGTGCAAACCCCTAACGCAGGCACAGTGCACCTAGGCAACACAGAGCTTGCACCGCGCACAACTTGCCACCCCCTCACATCAAGTTGTAAGTGGCACCAGCAGCGGTTCCGCCTTACACCGGGGCAGCTCATCTGTGTGGGTGTAGAAAACAACAAACCCAGGAAAGTGAGTGCCTTAGGCAAACGGCCTGCGTTGCAGGAGAGTGGAGCTTGAACGGTGACTGAAGTCAACGGGCCTGCTTCTCCGCCCCCCTGCTCCTTGCGTAGTCAGGTACAGCAACGCAACATGCGAGCGAACCCTACCCTGCTGGCCTGGAGGCATTCCCACCCCCCTAGACATGGGTGGAAGGGTGGCAGAGAATCAGGCCCAATAGCATCAGCACCTCTGACAATGAGCGCTTGGTCTCCAAGTGCTGATCCATGACAAAAGTCCAGGAATCTTAAACTTAAACTTAAACTCCTTCAGTGAACATCAGTCTCTTAAGTTTTAGGCCAAGCCCCCAGGACAAGGGCGTTTTAAAAGGAGTCCAGGCTGGCAGCTTTAGCCAACCATTTAAAGAAGCCATGCACCCAAATACCTTTTAACCCATAGGGCCCTGTTATTAACAAGCTAAAGTGAGTGCAGTGCTTTGAAAAATGGATATTATTATTTCTGATTTATATTCCCTAATGCCTAGGAGCCCCACTCACTGCCCAGGACCCCAGGGGTAGGGACGGTTTTATGGCCTGCAGCATGCAGGGGGTCAGACCAGATGATCATAATGGTCCCTTCTGACCTTAAAGTCTATGAGTCTATGAGTCTATGAGTGCTAGGGGCTGGACAAACAGAAGCACCGCCTACGTATGAATATCATCGAAAGCCCTGTAAAGTGCTACCTCAGATTATTAATATCAGCAGCCAGAGCAGAAAAGCTCATCTCATATTTAGGCTCTTATGAGAACTGAAGCTGGAGCAGAGCCACTAGAAGAGCCAATACACTGCTCGTTGTGAGGCCTGCTGGGCAGAGCAAGGGGGAGGGAGCTATACCCAGCTCCGACCTCTCCTGTGTGGGCCACTGGCATAACCAAAGATCACACGGAGGTGGGGCATGAAAACAGCGGCTCCGCCCACTGCTGTGCAGGTGCGCGGGGACTGAGTGGACAGCAGTGGGGAGTGGGCAAATCCTTGGCTCCATCATATCCCTCCCCTCCCCAAACACACTAGCAAGCACAGCAAAACTGGACCCCGGAGTCAGAGGTCAGCGAGCAGCTACGCTTGGACAATCAGGCTCGTCCTGAGCAATTCATCTCTCTCCTCCACCCCACCCCCGGGGGTAACATGCATTGAACTGTGAGTGATTTCCAAAGAAAAGGCAAACCATTTCCCAGGTTGGTCTCAGGGCGCCAGATTTTGCATGAGTCACTCGTAATTAAATAGACATTTCCCCAGTGGGAACCTGCCTCTTTTATGGTAACAGATTAACCTCATGGGGACAGAGAAAGCCCCCACTCCGCCACCCCAACTCCCCATCCCTTCTGTATCGGCCCCTTTGAAGTTCCAGTGTGAACACCTGGGCCAGATTCTCAGTTACTCGAAGCAGCTTTAATGCTGCTCTGATGGCTTGAATAGGTAAAACTGGACCCCTGAGAAACCGCCCCCCCCAACCCTTGGGCTCAGCTCCAGCTGGTTAGAGATGGTGTAAGGACACTACCCCAGCCCTGCTCCCAGCTCCCAGCATTGGGGATGGATCAGGGGCATGGCCAGAATCCCCGGCAGTATGGCTGTTCTCCGCTTCTCAGGGCCCAGAGGCTCCTGTAATTTACACCAGGAGCTGGGCACGGCTCCACATGGCCCCAGAATACGTGGAGCACAAAGTTGGCTTAAAACCACTTTTGCTCTCCCCTCTCTCCACTTCAGAAGAAGGAAGGAGGTAGCTGAGAAGCAAGCCCTATAACTCTATGGGATCATCTCTGGGGCCGGGCAAAGTTTGGGGGGTGGTTTTGGTTTCTGCAATACCCTGAAAATTGGGATTTGGTCTTGAAAGAACCAAACTCCATGTGCTTTGACCCCGGGGTCCATCTTCACTGAACCCCCTTCAGGTATCCGGGTGTGGGGCTTAGGGGGTTCTCTCCAGGTCTGGAACATCGCGACTAGAGAAGGGGCTGGATCAAAGCTTTAGAGCTGAACTTTGGGGAAGTTCCCAGGTGCGTCTGGATCCAAATTTTGCAGACAGCACCCAGACCTGTATTGCAAATAGGCCCAGGTCCAAGCTCCCCGCTTGAACCTGTCTGGAAAGCAGGCCTCTGACCGGGTGGCAGGGTGTGTGACCCAGCTGAGGGATGCGCGACTCACTTGTTGAGCTGCCCTGCTAGCAAAGTAAGAGCCCTGCCTACAGCTGGTGAGTCAGTTTTGCTGCCTCGTGGTGGCAGATGAAGCCTGTAACTCCATGAGCACAGGCAAGACACGGGGCAAGCAACCCTCGGGTCAGAAGGAACCGGAGACAAAGAGAGAGAGAGATCCTGCAGGGAGCCCTAGGAACTGCCAGGCTCGGGGAGAGGTTCTGCTATTGCAAGCTGAGCTCCCAATAAAGCCAAACGGGGTGAGTTTGGTCTTAGACAGCAGGTGCAAACCTTATCTGGAGCAGGGCGGGAATGGCTCCTGCTCATGGGATCAAAACTAAAAGCCCCAAAAACTGGATTTAGATCTGGATTCTGGACTCCCAAGTTGCTGCTGTTAGTTGTATCATGGCAGCGCTTAGAGGCCACGTCCCCTTTGTGTTAGGCCCCGTACAAACACGTGACAATGAGATGGTCCCTGACCCACAGTGCTAACAATCTCTGGTAGTTCGGCAGAGTTTGGATCCAGGGTTTTGATTGGGACAATTCTGGAGATGGAGGGCCTGGTTTTCCTCTGACTGACGCTGGTGTAAATCAGGAATAATGCCACTTCAGTCAATGATGTTGCCCTGCTGTTAAACTGGTGTAAGTGAAAGCAGCACCAGGCCCACGAACCTGGTCAAGCTCCATAACTCGGACCCATGGTTTCGGTTCTGATCCATCTCCAGTGCACGGGGGACGGCACCAAAACCTGGACTTCCAAACTTGGACGGAGTTTGGCTCTGACTACTGAAACTCTGGGCCAGATCCTCAGCAGGTGTAAACCAACAGAGGTGCATTGACTTGGACAGAGTGACGTTGGTTTATTTACCTCAGCCAGGGACCTGGTCCTTTCTCAAACCCCTTCCTTTAAAAGCGAGGGATGTAGGTGGCACTGTAAACGGATCCCTTTAGGGAACAAACTGGAGGCTATTTATGTGTCCCGTAAATGATATGAAAGAGAGAGGATGGAGTGTGTGACCTGCTCTGTATTTCAAGAGGGATTCTAATTAGAAGAGGGACGGTGGAAAAGTTCTCCTCTCCAGTGAGATTACTTTCATGTGAATATGCCCCGGTACGAGCCCTCAATTACGGCTTTAAGGGGAAATATCTCCAGCTGGAGGAAGCTGGAGCTGACCCTTCCTTTGAAGAAGATCAGAGATAGCAGACCAGCCTCCCTCTCTCTTTGTCATTTTCAAAAGCCTGAGCATCAGCCTCCCAACATCCCTCTGATCTGTTTCAAAGCTCTGGCAGAGATGGGGCTTGTGCAGTAACGGACAGAGCCAAGACAGGGAGCCTAAACCCAGAGCTTTAACGCTGAGGGGAGTTCGAGCAGTGGGGGGAGCGTGCCAGTGCTGAAATTGGTCAGATGGAAGGAGGGAAGGGTACAAGCGCAGACGGAGAGCAGGGGACTTGTATCACCCCACGCAGCTCTGATTCAGTGCTCGGCTCCCCTGTCCCAGGACAACCAACCTAAAGTAGGGTAAAGTCAGGGTGCAGATCCCCACTTGCTCAGTAACCAGGATCACCTCAATTTCAGGCTGCACCTAGCATGTGAGTGGGTGCCAGCACATGGCCTCATTTCCCCTGATGGCTCGTCTACAGGGACTGAACCCGGGACCTTTACATAAAAGCAAACAAACAAAAAACCCCAACCATCTGGCTGCTGCCTGAGCTAAAGGGCCAGGTCTATTAGCATGGTGGTCTTAGCACATTCAGAAACCTTTTACGTGGTCTGGCCACTAGTGGGGAACAAAGTCACGCTTGGCCAGTGCGTTAAATCTCCAAATCGAGATGCTCCCTGTGCTGCCCAGCAACCTAAACCACGAACGGCCAACCTATGGCTCAGTAAACATATGCAGCCCTCAAGAGGCCTACAGTGTGACCCACAACTGCCCTCTCCAGCTAAACTCTGGGGGTGGTTCAAAGCACAAGCCGCTGCTGCTGGTTCCCACTCGCTTGCCACAAACACAAGTAAATATTAGGGCCTGCACATTTACAACTGATTAAAAATGTATATATGTAAATGTCTATGCAAATCTGGTGCAACCCTCCGGCTCCTTGAATGTTGCCACCATAATCCTCAGTGAATGCGTGCAACCATTCATAAACAAAGAGGGGAGAAGACAGACACACCATGGGAAAATTCATGAGTGCTCCAGCCCATAAAACACTGGAGAGGAGCAAATCCCCCTCACTACCCACCCCCAGCCCCTCTGGGAGGCAAAGCTTGTGACGGCAGGCACAGGGTCAGGAGAGGATGGTCACAGACTATGGGCTCCATTTTCACACCCATCTTAAACAGCCCCCCCTCCATTTTGGTTCCTGATATTTTGTAGATGTAGTTTAGGTCATTTAGATGCATAGATTAGACAAGACCAGAGAGAGGGAGAAATTCCTAGAATACTAAAGACCGACAGGCAGACACCTAGACACCCGAAGACACCTAGGTACTATAGACAGACAGAAGCACCTCCTTTCCAGGTCTCGATAGGCTCGTAGTCATCCCAATTGCATGAACAGAGCAGATTATGCTCTGTGCCCACATATTGTAAATGCATTAAAAAAAAGATTGTTTTTAAAAACCCAGACTTAAATCTTCCTTATTTATCCATAGTGATTTCCCATGACCTCCCCCACCCTGTGCATGGTTAAGGCTGTGCTGATATCACTGCCCACTGGTTGGCGGCTTTACGGTGTCTGAGATGCATGATGGCAATTAATCCTTAAGGGGCATCCATCCGGCCCTCGCTCCCTCTCAGCCTTCCCAGGATTCCCTCGTCCTTTCCCTCCAGCAGCTCCGGCAGATTGTGGCAGTCAGAGACTTATTTATTTATTTCTCCCCCACCCCTCCACCCGGTGCTGGCGCAGCCTTGACAAATGAACCTTATTGAAGATTTCAGACGCTGTTATCCTCAGATAACAATTAGATGGGCCATAAGAAATTAGAGCTGACAGCGCTATTTGTTAGCTGCAATGTTTTCATAGCCAATCTGCTTGCAATCAAGCCCTGTAAATTATTTATTCTGTTGTTTATTTAAAGATACGTGACCTGCCAGTGACAGAATGAAAAACAGCCCTTCTCTTCCCGCGGTTGACAACTCTACAGTCGCTACCGTCCCTCAAATTAATAATGCAATCGGCTTCCTGAGACTGTCCCCGACACGCCGCGGTGCCAGCTTTCTAGTCAGGCTGAGAACCCACATTCCAAATGCAAGACGCATTGGAGCCAGAGATACTGCAGAACGGAGCCTTGCCTCTCGCTGCTGTGTGCTTCCACCGGCCGGCTGATAGATACAGCTGGCAGGGGCTCCCATTGCCCACCACCTCAAAGCATAGGGAGGAAAGTGAACTGGGATCAGTTCCTGGCTCCTGTAGCATCCTGTCACTTCATCGCTCTGTGCCTCAGTTCCCCCTCTGTAAAATGGGGTAATAATGCTGTCTGGTCTATTTAGACTGTCAGCTCTTTGGGGTAGGGACTATCTCTTACTATGGGTCTGCAGAGGGTACAATGGGGCCCAGCTTTTGGTTGGTTTCCATAATACAACCCCCCCATAAAATAGATCATCATGTTTTGGGGGTGGAAGAGCTGAGAGGGAGCAGGGATAGGAGTGACAGCAGGCACTGGGAATCTGGACTTTTGGATTCTATTTCTACTTCTGCTACTGATGCATTGTATAGCCTGGGGGAGAGTCAACCTCTCTGTGCCTCTGTTAAACGGGTACCTGACCACCTAACACAGTGGGGTGGTGGGAGGGTTATTTACGAAGTGATTGTATGGGGCCTTGAGATCCTTGGGTTAAAGATGCTATATCAGTGCTAAGTATTGTTATTGCTCTGGCAATAGCATCTCTGAAAGGGGTAAGTCAGGCCAACCCAATGGAAAAGCAACATTTTAGGAGTAAATGCTGAATAGTGGGACGTAGTCCAGGGACTTTGGGCCCCAAATTGATATAGTTCAGAGGATCCAGATTGGGGTGATCCGAGATATTAGTGTAATACACAGAGGAGCCACTAGAGGGGGACATGATCACGCACACACTTTGCGCATCCTCCTGTTGCTGATGCAGGCTAAGAACTAAAGGACAGGCAGCTTCTGGAGTCAGGTATTGTGATAATGCATAGCTCCTGCAATCCCCGGATCTCCTAGTGCTTTGTACAGGCAAGAATGCAGAGAGAGGCACAAAAGCCAAAGGAACTCTGCAGTGGGTGATGAGTCACAAACCAGTTAAATGGACTGTGGAGGGAGTCAAAGGTGGACAGGGGAAAGAACAAAGAAGAAGTCCATTGAAAGGAGCTCTGATACCTTAGTGATGAGACGTGTACAAAACCACATACAGAATAGAATAGAACAGAACAGAACAGAACGGCCCTTACTGCAACAAAACAAATCTTGTCTTTGGGACTTCAGTGGCTGCACGCACAGCAGCATAAAGAAAAGATCAGAGGGGTCTGAGCACAAGGGGAACTTGGAACCAATCCAAAACCACTCATTGGGAAGTCACATGGACAACTCTGCCATCAGTTAGCACTAATTAAGGCATCCTGGCCAAGCCTCCTCTGAGACTCTAACCTGGAAGGGGAATGGGCAGAAGCCATGGAGAAAAGAAGGTACGGATAACGGAACCCAAAGGTGGCAAAGATTGTTGATATATCTGTTTAAAGCACATAGAGAGGGGGGAGGGAGGTAGATAGATATTGCAGGTATGACAGACAGACACATTACATCAGAGATAGATAGATAGATAGATAGATAGATAGATAGATAGATAGATGTAATGACAAATAGAGAGAGAGGGAGGGTGAAATGAAAAACAAACCATGAAATTGCCTGGAAACATATTTACGGTTTCTATCCTGGTTATGTTGCAACCCACAAATTTCACCTCTCATGAAATGTTAGCGAATTGACAGGTTTCTCAGCCAAACACGGGAAGATTCCATTCCCTGGCTGTTTTGCTGTGAAAATTTTGCCCAGTGGAATGTCACATTTTGAAATTCTACCCATTTCACAGGTATTGACTCTTTCTCGATCACAAAAGCTCCTGTTTTTGCAAATTCAACCAAAAAGGCGCAGATCTGGCTTGGCTGCATTCCCCAATCCTCCTGGGCCAGGCTGTGAACCTTTTCCTCCCACTGGAGAGCCGTTCCTCACCCAAGCAGTCCCACTGAAGTCAATGCAAAACCCTTCATCCCAACCTGGCCCACTGTGAATAGCCCACCCAGATAGACAGCAAAGTCAGCGCTAGTGATCAGCCATGCTATCAGTCAACAAAATCTCAGCCCTCTTGGAGAGTCTCTATGCAAAGTACCCTACATTATAACATTCATAACGGTCATAATGTTTATAACGGCTCCTTTGGTGGCGGTCGTTACCGTCTTTCCCCGTGTATCTGCAGATTCAGAACAGATGTATAATGCCTCTTACAAAGCAAGAACATTAGTAGGTTTCTAGCTTATTTTTGGCTGACAATGATCTTTATGGCATAAAGACACAAGAGGGGCCCACTGGAGGGCTGGGAAGCGCCAGGAGCAGAGTGGACCATGTGAGATCAGAAGTGGGGGACCCCCTGTCTTTCTGAGCATGGTTGTTACGGTGCAAGAGTGGGGCCTTTGGGGGGCACAACTGACCCGGGCTCCCTGCATGCCCATATGCCACTTGATGGCATTGCCTGCAAGTCTGAGGCAAGGTGACAAACACCTGCGGCAATCTACTCTATCTCCTGCCAGGAACGACAGGGAACCCCCAGGAATGCTCCAGGCCTGCTCCTGGCATTACAATAAGAGAATTCGTTATTTATAATAAGGGAGACACAAGCAGCTCTGAGGTCTGACAGGACACAACCAAGCCGACTTGAGGGTTAGTATTATGCCGCCCATGACTGGATAGATTTTGGCAGTCCTCCTTGAATTGTGTATGAATTGGCGGTTGTCTCAGCCTCTGTTGGCCGGGGTATAAAGGAGCTACAAGGGCTAACGTGAGTTCTTCTTTGCTTTATAAATTAGAGAGCTAATTTTGAGAGGCAAGGTGGTGAATTCTAGTCTCCATACTGCACTGTGTGCGGCTCGGTGGACAATAGCAGGGTGTGAGTATATGAGGCCATGGATCACTCCAAGGAAGCGACACTGGCAATAAGGACACAGCTGTTGTCCTCCACACTGCGCCGTCCAACATTAACCACAAAACCCGAGTATTATGGCAGGCATGCAAACAGAAGCAGGGAGAAGTTATGTGGTTTGTGCAGGGTCACAGAGGGAATCAGTGCCAAAACTGGGATTACAACTCCGGCTTTCCGAGCTCCCAGGCCTGTGCTCAGACTTCACCTCTACTGTATGAGCATGGTTATGAGCAGCTAGCCTGCAGGGGCATGCACAACACAACAGTAAGAGAGGGGGCCTGACTCTGCCTTCTCTTGCACCGTTCACACCTCTGCCGAGTGTAAAATCTCTATGGAATCAGAAAGCCGCTATGCCTTGCAGCTGGGGTAGCATTTTACACACTTTGCACTCATGTAAATGGCGACCTGAGGTGCAGCACAGGGAAGGACCAGGTCCAGGAGTCTTCCCGCAGGAAGCTCTGGCTTTCAGTAGCATCAAGCACACACACAACCCACTCCAAGCTCCCACTGAAGTCCTGCTGACAATCAGCCCCTGTACTGGGATTAGCCTCAGTTTGTTATTCTTCAGAGCGCTCTTGGGATCCCATCCCAGGGGAGAACAGAGGGAGGGTTGCTATGGAAACAAACTCATACCGATTTTTTTATTTTGCCTACTTCCCATGTATTTGTTGGGTTTGGTAACACATGCTGCATGCATGTTGAACCTACAGGCGGCCTAGATGGGAACATAGAAACTTTATTGTTTATTACTTGTATTGCAGTCCCCTTAGGTGCCCCAGCCATGGACCAGAACCCCACTGTGCTTGGTGCTGTACAAACACAGAGCAAAAAGACAGTCCGTGCCCCAGAGATGGACAATCTATGACAAGAGAACAGGTGAATACACACAGACAGGGGCGTCTATGGAAACAACGAGACAGTACCGATCAGCATAACGAGCAGTGGTCCCACGGTTGCCTAACTGTGTTTACAATGCTGCCCAATCATACCAAGAGGAAGACAACTGGCCAATCATTTAAACTACTCTATATTAGGGGTGGGTCAAAACTAAATCCCCGGATCCAAACTCCCCTGAAATTTGGGAAGTGTAAAACCCAGATCATCTTTGCAGCCTGGACCCATTCACTACTATTAATAAATGACTAATAAAAAGGACTAGATTAGTACAGTAGCAACCAGAAGCCCTGATTAGGACAGAAGCCTCATGTGCTGTGTGTCTTATGATGGGAGCCATATCTCATGATCTTTAACGTATTTGTCCTCACAACACCCCGGTGAGGTAAAGACGAGCTATTTTACAGGCAGGGAAATGAGGCCCAGAAACGCTAAATGACTAAACCAAAGTCACAAAAGAAATCTGTGGCAGAGAAGGGAATTGAGCCCAGGTGTCCTACGCTAGACCCCTAACCACTGGCCAACCTCTCTCTCTGCTGACTATTGTATTTTAGAGAAAGGAGAGAGAGAGAGAACAGAGATGGACAATAGAAAGGAAGGCTATTCATTGTGTGTTTGTACAGCACCTTGCACAATGGAACTCAGCTTGGTTGGGATTTTTGGGTGGTATCGCGATACACACGTTAAATAACACCAATACGAATAATACAAACCTATCTGAAATATAGAATCTATGATTTGCCTGGGGGGTTCACACAGGTAACACAAACCAAACACCATTCTTAGCTTGGATGAATTGTCAATTTCGCAAAGGGCCAGTGACAGGTCCCAAGCTTGAGATTTCAGAGAGTTTAAGGAACACTGACCAGTTCCCAGTGTGACACCTTACATCCTGATCCTGCAGAGACTTAGGCATGTGCTTAACTTTAAGTCACTGACTTCGGTGGGGCTAACCACACTGTTAAAGTTAAGCACATGTGTACGTCTTTGCAGGATTAGGGCCTTAGAGATCGCTTTTTTACTCAAGTACATTGCACTCAAAATCAATCAGGAAGAGAGGGAACAACGAGGAACCAGATCCAGTCTTGGTGTTTCATCTGCTACAATGTCACCCTCCCCTCTCTGCCTTTTTAAGTCAATTTTTACCAGGGGCTCGCAAGCTTTCCAGACTACTGTACCCCTAGCAGGCATCTGACTTGTCTTGAGTACCCCCAAGTTTCACCTCACTTAAAAAGTACTTGCTTACAAAACCAGACATAAAAATACAAGAATCGCAGCACAATATTACTGAAAAATTGCTGACTCTCTCATTTTTACCATATAAAATAAATCAGTTGGAATGTAAATATTGTAGTTACATTTCAGTGTATAGTATACAGAGCAGTATAAACAACTCATTGCCTGTATGATATTGTAGTTTGTACTGATTTCACAAGTGCTTTTTATGTAGCCTGTTGTAAAACTAGGCAAATCTCTAGATGAGTTGATGTCCCCCCTGAAAGACCTCTGCATACCCCCAGGGGTACACGTCCCCCTGGTTGAGAACCACTGATTTGTACTACCTGCCCTGCAGGGCTCCAGCACAAAGCCCACCGGGAGATATTTAAAACCAGAAATGCAGTGAATTTAGTGCTGGATTCACAGCCCTGGAGATTGGAGTCCTCTGTCCACAGCATAGCTTCCACTTCACTGTACCATCAAAGTGCTTCACCCCTGACCCGCAGGGACCCCCTCCAAAGGAGAGCTCATCCCATGGCCTGATCAGTCTCAGACTCAGAGACTTTAAGGCCAGAAGGGACTATTGTGATCATCTAGTCCTTGGAGACTGGCAACAAAAGGAGCCAGCTAGTCTCAATTTATGGTTGTGGCTTTTGTGATGCATGGGGACAACAATCCCACCTGGGAGCCAAGGGCAGAATCTGGATGATCTAACACATCTTATCCACCTCGAGTGTCCACGATTCTGTGGCTCGGCGAGTTAAAACACACTGGGTCTGCAGTTCATGGTGTGGGCACCAGGGCCGGCTCCAGCATTTTTGCCGCCCCAAGCGGCAAAAAAAAAAAAAAAAGCTGCGATCGGCACTCTACCGCCACTGCTTCATTCTTCGGCGGCAATTTGGCGGCAGGTTCTACCCTCCAGGAGGGACTGAGGGACCCGCTGCCGAATTGCCGCCGAAGAGCCGGACGTGCCACCCCTTTCCATTGGCCGCCCCAGGCACCTGCTTCCTGCGCTGGTGCCTGGAGCCGGCCCTGGCGGGCACCATGTGACCATCCACCCTCCCAAACCTCAGTAGCTCACCACAGGTTACTTGTGTCTCTGTGGGGATCTTAGATGAAGGCAGGCTCCGAAAGGGCTCCCTGAGGCATTCAGAAAAGTCAGTGAAAGCTGTGAAGCCCCAGTACGCAAACATGGGAAATACAAACGCAGCTTCAAAAACCCAGGCAGAGCCCTTCAGGACAGGTCAGCTGGACGGCTCTTCTACCAGAGCGCCAGGCAGGGGCTCTGATTGACTGCTTCTCCAGGCTCCAAGGACAGGAGAGCGAGTTGGGGCGAGAGAAGACATCTGAAAATTAAAACCTATCCATATGCCCTCGCAAATTAAAACCAGCCAAGGCATTTTTCAGTTATGGGGCTATAATCAGAGAGCACCCCACACCAACTCCCTGCACCTGGATTCTGGGGAGGCTTAGACCTGGATCTGAAACTTGCACTGTTGCCTTGGGGGATGATGGAATCCACTAAGCATGGCTCTTATCTCTCGCTCCTCCCACACTCCCCAAAGTCGGTGGGCGTCTTTCCACTGATTTTCAATGGGAGTTGCACTAGGCCCATAATTCCAGACATCAGAACTCCTCAGTATCCTTACAACTGCCTGGTACAGGGCCCCCCATCTCCTCTTGTTAAAGCCAATGGCACAATGCCCCTCGACCTCCGCGGAAGCAGGACTGGGCTAATACGCAGTATCGTGCAGGGTGAAGTTCACCCCTTGTGCCGAAGAGTCACACGAACCCTACGCAGCACTTTCTCTCATTCTGAGGACTGGAGGGACGCCCAGTCGCTGTGCTGACCCCTCTGCCCAGGGCTGAATGTCACCTGCAATGTGCTTTACAAAGGAACAAGCTCATCCTTCTGAGTCAAATGGAGCAGCCATAGTCACCCACCGGCAGCCCACGCACCATCGAGGAGCCTTGGCCCCATTTCCTTGGCAGCGGGGAAGGTTGGCCATGCAGCTGAGGGGACGTTACCTTGCGTTTCAAGATTTTCACACAGTTCTGATTTGGCTTCTCCGTTGGGTCGGAAACCTCCCTTCTGAGTGAATTTGTTGGACATGGTGGCGGCCGTCACCACCGCCTTGAGGCTGCGTTTGCGCTTGGGGACGTTCTGCTCCGGGTGGAAGAGGATGATGTACACCTTGGGCATGTAGAGCATGCCCAGCGAGACGGAGGCGCTGAGGCTCACCGAGATGGTCAGCGTCATGGTTTGGATGTACATCTGGAAGACACAAGGTAACGCGCTCAGGCCTGCGAACCCCTTCCCAGACATGTTCATCCCCCCTCCCCTCTGCAACTGCCTCTACGTCGAGAAGCATCCAACTAGGGACAAAGACAACTGAGAGGAGGGGGGGGGAATGTGGATAAAAAGATGATGGAGCAATCAATTGGGGTTGGAAACGAGGACGGATGGAGCAGATGGAGATCTGGAATAAGGCTAAATGGAAGGAAATAGGAGGGATGGAAGGTCAAACGAGCAAATGAACAATGGGATGGATACAAACATTAAAGATGGCTGTTTTGATGGGTGGGTGGGTGGAAAGTAGGGCTACAGAGGATGTGGGGTGTACAGACAGGAGGGAATAAAGGGAAAGGATGAGACGGAGAAGGGTTTCTGCTGTCTAAAGTAAGGATCTTGCATTTTGGTGGATCTGTTTTCCATAACCACCTGTTACACAGCAGAGATTAGTCTTCAGACTAAGGCCAGGAACAGGTCTCAAGTGCTCCAGTATAAACCTGGAGTAACTTAAGTGACCTCAGCACAAACATATAAAATACAGGAAGCAGCCATGTAAGCTCCCCCCAACACCCACCCATATGATCACCCCAATGTGCCTTAATGCTCTGGCAGGACTGCAGGTGAGCTTGCACAGAAGTGGCAGCCAGAGGTGAAAGGCCCCTTATCAAATTGAGCCCTCCAGCTCTTCTCCAGAGCAGGACGCAAGACATTTCAGCTTCCACTCCGCATGCCTGTGGAGCTGCTGGAAGGGGGTGGGGCGGGGGAAGAGTTGTTGGATTTAACCTAGAGATGGGATCAATCCAGCCAATCAAAATCGGCATCTCCAGCGCTTTGCTGGAATGAGGGTGTGTTATGTTGTGCCCAGTTTATCAGAGTATTAGCAGTGCTGGGGTGGGATCAGTACCTCCGTCACTTCACCACGGGAGTCAGCAATGTGGACTCTTGGGGAGGCTGAGGGGGGGGAGGGTGCTGCTGGCATGCGAATGGTTTCATTGCCCTGGGAACGTGATTGCACCAACAGGTTAGCATCCCCAGGGCTTGGTTCATCACTTCAGAGGAGTGGGGAAGTCAGATCGAAATAGTTCAGCTCTGAGAAGGAAACCGAGAAGGTAGGGGGGATACTTGAGCATCGAATGGGAGTCAGGACTGAAATCATTATGGGATACTTTGGGTGGGAGAAGACAGAAGTACAGATATTTAATGTGTGCATCGAAACACAGAAGAACATCATTTGCCTGCCATTACGGGGGCCTCGGGCACAGGTGCACCTCAGTCCCTTCTCTTCTCTCGCTGTGGCACAGAACAGTCTAGTCTCCTGAGGGCTGTCATTGGTTGGTCTAGTTTCCGTTGTTGGGTTTAAGGTGCAGGCGCTGGGGGATCTTGTTGGCCTGTGATGTACAGGAGGTCAGACTGGATGATCTGGTGGCCCCTTCTGCCCTTAAACTCTGTGACTCTATCTGGCCTCATCTCAGGGACCAGCGTGTAGGAAAACAACGTATCATTTTGCACACTACTGATGAAGGCATGGTCGGGTAGCTACTGCAGGGCTCTGGGCATCAGGACTCCAGGGTTCTATTCCCATTTCCGACACTGACAGGCTGTGTGATTGGAGGCAAGCCGCTTTCCACTCGCTGTACCACCGTTTCCCCCATCTGAAAAATGAGGCTTCTGATCCTGGAACTTCCCCACTCCTCTAAGCCACTTTGTGGTTGACAGATACACTCTAGTAGTGCAACGCATCGCTGGGCAGAAACCACCGACAGCCCTCCCCATACAGCATCAGTACAGACATAGCAAGCCGACTTGTCAAGGCATCAGTGGCAAACACAAAGTTTAGAAAGCCCTAGAATCACTCAAGAGAGAGACGCAGAGTCCTCCCGCCCACACACCTCTACTACACACATCCCCTCTCGGAACAAGACTCTTAAACCCACGTCTGCACATACCATTGGCAACAGATAGGGGCTCAGATACCCCTGCAAAGGGCATGGTATGGAAACCTTACTACAGAAACACATACATGCCGCTCTAGCACCCACATGCTCCCTTCTCCTTGTGCATATAGATGCGGCCCTGTCTTCTTTCAACAGGTAATTCTCATTCACCAGCTTGCTCCCTGAGCCGTTGGAATGTTAGTCACATATTACACATCGACGTAGCCTTTCTGCAGTCAAAACTAATTTCACGCTCACTGTCCAGGACTAACGGTGACAGATGTTTTGCAAAATGAAAGCCCATTAATCTGACTGTAGAATAATCCATTTTTCAATGGAAAGGGCTTGGCAGGCGCCTCGCAAGCTGGAGATGTGTCAATCAGTCGGCATCAAGAGGGGGAGCACCCACATCTGGCCCTATCGCAACAAGGGGGCAGGGCCGGGCAACCCCATGGAACCCCGGTTACATGTCCCTCCTCCCTGCTCAGCCCCCTTTTTGGCATCATCTTCCACTTTCATCTCCCCACCCCGACCACAAGTTCTGGATTTCAGGCCGGCTCCAGATTTGTTCCCAGCTGTGAACTCCAGTTGCTACCAAGGATTCAGACGAGGCTCAAGGCGGCTTTCCAACTTCACCCTCTGGCTCAGCTGCGGCACGGTGTCTGCTTTATAATAATTTCTTGTGTGGATTTTAGCCCTGGCAATAGGCATGAAGGTTGACAGCACTTAGACAGTGCAGTCCTGGTTGATGGCCCACGGATTAGGGCACTAGCCTGGACTCAGGAGACCCAGCTGCAGTTCTCTGCTTTGCCACAGATTTCCTGGGAAACCTATGGCAACTCAGGGTGCGACTCGCGAAGGTATTTAGGCACCTAACTCAATTAATGGGAGTTAGGTGCCTAAATACCTTTGCGAATCCACCCTTAGCCTGGCTGGGACTGTTGTAGGGCTCGAAGAGTCAGGACTCCTGGATGCTATTCCCATTTCTGCCACTGACAGGCTGGTTGATTATGGGCAAGTCATTTCCCCAGTTGCTCTGTGCCTCAGTTTCTCCATCTGTACAAACGGGTTTATAGCACTTCCCTATCTCACAGGGGTGTGGAGAGGAGAACTACGCTAAAAATTGTGAGGTGCACAAATACGACGGTAAAGGGACTTTATAAGCACCTGAGAGAGAGAGAGAGAGATAGATTAGCAGTGGCACTAGCTCACCTGCACTGATCTTTGACACTGTGTTTCAAACTGAGCTGGAGGGAGCCCCATATATGGGACAGAAAGGAGTTTGGTGTCCATGGCTCATGCACTCCTCAGCTTCTCTTCTGAGACAGCCAGGGTGCTGGGGGGGGAAGGGGGGTTGCGAGTGAGCCTGGCTGCTAGGACATGCAATTTCCATACAAAAGGGCCAAGAATTCCAAAATTCCCCAGGCTGTTAGAGCCCTGTCTGGCAGGCCGCTTTGGAAAAACCACCCGGTTAGGAAAAATTCTGCTTCTCTCTTGTATTTTCCCTGCCTCTCTTCCCCTCTTTTGGCTACTAAGGACAATTTTGCATGAAAAAGCATCTTCCATTTATCTGGTCCCAAAGCAGTTTAGCAGACTGGATAGGCCAAGACTGACTCTCGCCCCTGGTACGTAGAAAACCAATGCCCCAGCATGCCCTGGGGGCTGCCATACAGGTTGGGGGCTGCCATTTTCCAGTGTGATTTAAAACCAAGGTCCTGACCACTCATGGTGATGTCAGATCCCATGGTACTTTTCACAGCAGTACAGGCGTTAACCCTGTGTGTTGCCTGAATACCAGTTTACACTGGTGCCTACATTCTTTAGGAACAGGATGGATATGAGTTAACTCATCTCAAATAGGGGCCATCAGACAGCCACCGGCTTGCTCCATTTCTGCTCACTACTGTCCTAGGCTAACATTGAACTAGTGACCAGATCCAGAGTGGGACTGGTGACAGGAATGGAATAATGCAGAACTTGGGGAGAAGGGGGAGTGAAAGCATCAGATAGTCATTTGGGTCAAAATTTTCACAAGTGGACAGCAATTGTGGCTGTCTCAACAGCTCAAACGGAGACACCTCGGTGTGATTTTTGGAAGTGCTGAGACTCCCAGTGCCAACTGGGTCCAAACATTCTCCCCTGGCTGCACTTCTCCTAAGGTTCCTGCTTTAGGCCCGCTCAGCTCACGTCCTAGATCTTGCTGGCCAGACAGTCACTGACACTCCTTGTAGAACCTCCCCTAGAATCCTGGTGTCCTGACTGTCAGACGCCCGCTCTGTCAGACCCCAATCCCTGTGGACCAGAGCAGTTCAGCTGATTGCAAACAAAAGCCCTGCCGTTCTAGCAATGTAGCCTGCATGAGCCTCACCTGCTGAGCAACATTACCCCACTGTGGGGGTCAGCAGAAGGGAGGCACACCCGCAGCAGGCTCAAGATACCTGACAAGGTTTGCTGAAGTCCGGACAGATGTGGAGCGGTGGAAATCATCAGCTTTCATTAATGCTCCTCTCAGCTCTCTCATCCATAATTCTCCCTTCGTGCTTGATGGATGCCTTTCAACGGGATTCAGATCAGCAGAGATTCATTGTTGCTTCCAAGTCCTAAGACCCCAGGCCTCCTGGGGCCAGAGTGCAGCAAACCTGCCACTCCATATTGTTGCTGCAAACGGACAGCTGCAGCCGTGACTGGTTTTTGTTCCCCCCTCATTTTCTCTCCAGACTCAGACCCAGCACAAGCATCGTGGTGGAGGCAGAAATGCAGCAATTACCGTGTTTCCTGCCTAGGCCTATATATCAACTCCCACCTGAATTTTAGACTCTTGGGTGTTAAGTGCAGATGGATGGCACTGGAGGTTAGAATGTCTCAGGCTGCCTCAGTGCAAGCTTCCCACAACCAGTTCTTTTGGTGCACCTCCTTCTTGGTCTGCAGCACCCTGTTACCACAGTCCTGGGCTCCCACACAGCTCTACCAATGCCCCTCAACCCTGACCAGCACTGGCCCTCATTGAATACATACAGTTCTGCCAATGCACCTCACCGTTGACAAACAACTCCCCTTACCCCCCCTAATCCTGAGCAGAGCCTGCCTGCCATGTCTTTGAACAATATGCTGGTTTTTGCAGACTAATGTCAACTGGGGATTAGACAGAGACCCAACAAACCCATTCTGTTTGTGACCCAAAACACAGTTCATGGACCAAACTTTCTGCTCTGAGTTACACAGTCCCAGGGCCTTTCTCCAGGTTGCACTCCCCTCCGCAACCCTATCTGCCGTACCATCTCCCGCCTTCCACAAACCATCCTTTTCCAGGAGGCTCGAAACTATGAGCCTCTTAAACCTTTACACACAAAGAACATTAGAAACAAACAGCAACAAAATGATGTTGCCTCCAAGCCATGAGCACCAGGCCATCAAGTCGCTCTGGATATACATCAGTTTAAGTAAGGTACGAACCTGGCTTCAAATCAAGCACCCAGAAAGGCAGGCAGGTTGGAAACCGATAGCGTCTGGAAAGATGTTCCACATATCTAATTCAGCAGTACGTGCCGGATCCCAAATCCAGTGAGGCAAATGGGAAGCCTCCAATTAATTTCAACTGGCTTGGGATCAGATCAGTGCAATAAAGGACAGGCCTGCTAAGACAGCAAAGTATGTTGGCTAAGGAAGAAAGAACAGATCAAGATCAACACACAGGCTGGAGGGGGAAGTGAGACACTATACAAGACCTAAGCCCTGCGCTCAAAGTAACGAGGAGTGTGACTGATTTCCAGACGCTCTGAAAGACTTTCCCAGCGACTGATTAATCCCCATGAGCTCTGGTGATGCATATAATCCAATACTCTCTGAATGTCCCCACAAACACACACACACACCACAAACAACAACAACAAAAGGGGTCAGTACAAATTGCTACGTGTGTCATGTACAAAAGGGGACCCATGTCGAGATGACTGGAGCATTATCTCTGCATGCCAGGCCCATGTTGGGCTGTTAGCAGCAATTAATACAACAGGCAGGGGAAGGGGAAAACAAAAAGTTATTTGGATTCGCTAGCCATGAGGGACTCCAGGGGAAACAGCAGCTTAATGATTTCACTGTCAGCCAGGAGCTGGGCGGTTGGACCAGGCTGGCAGCCTTAAAGGGACGCTGTCAAGACAGACATTATGGGCCACATCCCCACCTGCTGTAAATGGATGTAGCTCCATTGCATGGAAAGGGTCAGATTGATTCCCCCAGCTGCTTTAAATGGATTGAATTCCATTGTTGCCCAGGGCCCTGATCCCCAGCTGGTATCAATCAATGTACGTTAGCTGCTGGTCTGACTCTACAGGCCACTTTCTGCTCATGCTTACCCCACTGCAAATCCCGATTCATTCCCATAAAGTCAAGGGATCTCATTCTCCTCTCACCAGTGTAACTCCATCCACTCCAGTTTCACTTACACCAGTGAAAGCAAGAGCAGACTCTATAGATTTATAGCAGGGTAATTAACTGAGAGCAAAGTTTGCCCACCGGGACCAAACTTGTGCTTGGTGGCACTCCCCATTGAGCTCAGGGATTCATTTGGCCCCGTATTGCTAATAACTCCTTAGCTGACCCAGATGAAAGGATTTTAAAGCTCTAACTAAAGAATCCCTTAAGTTCTGGAACACTGTTTGCATCCACTCCATTTGGGGCAGCTGCGCTGGTCAACTACATTTGCATTCAGAATCCTTAGGCCAAATCCTCAATTCGTATAAATCAGTGTAGCACCACTGACCTTTTTCTCTGCTGACTTGGGGTGGCCAAGACGGGGCACGCTGTTCAAGGAGAGCGCATGCAATTATGGGATTGTCAGTATTATTTTGTCTCCCACGCCGTACCTCTGCTAACATTCGGTTTGCTTCTTTGAGCACTGCTGTGCCTTGAGCAGAGCTTGACATTGTGCTGGCCACAACGATGCCCTGGTCTTTTTCCTGAGTGGTTACAGTTGCATTTAAGACTCAGCAAAGTGTGGGACTAGTTCAAGCTATTCCCTCTAGCACACATCACCTTGCATTTGTCTCCTCTGGATTTCATCTCCTAGCCTGCTGGCCTTTCACCTAGCTTTATAAGAGCCCTCTGAAACTCCCCACGTCCTTTCTAGCCTTGATGAACATCAGTAACTTTGTCTCCCCTTCCTGTTCGCCTCCTTTTCCAGATCAATGATAAATATATTAAACAACACTGGACCTAGCACAGAACCTTGAGGCACCTTGCTGGTAACCTTCTGCCATACTGGAAATTGACCACTAATTGCTAGCCTTTGTTCCCTGTCTCTTAGCCTGTTTCTGATCCGCGACAGTACTTTGCTTCCCACTCCGGGACAACTTAGCTTCCTTAATAGCCTCTTGGCAGGAACTTTGTCCGAGGCTTTTAAAAAGTTATATCTTCCAACTCTCCCTTATCCACTGGTTTGTCTTGTACTCAGAGTGACTCAGCCCACAGAGATGAGCTGCTGCGGTTGCTGCACTGAGCCAGTCGAAGCTGGCCTGGGCTCTTTTCAAGTGCAACCCGGAAGATTGTGCATTGAGTTGATCCAGCCTGGGGGTTTTAAAGGACTGGAACACTGCAGTGAGGTCAGCCAAGTCACAGCCTGCGGATGAATCGCAGATGAAACAAATCACACTATGGGCCA
Organism: Malaclemys terrapin pileata; assembly: GCF_027887155.1. NCBI lineage: Eukaryota > Metazoa > Chordata > Testudines > Emydidae > Malaclemys > Malaclemys terrapin. Next base: position 19,616,149 of record NC_071508.1, on the reverse strand, counting down.
GTCCAAGGGGATCCAAGAGCTGCACTGAATCCAGTAGGATACCAAGGCTGCAAAGCCTGTGAGTGACTTACCAAGAGCAGGTGCAGCCCACCCTTCCAGAGCAGGGGCTCTCAACCCAAAATCCTGAACTGGTGCCAGGGGGTCATGACCACCATGCCCCTCCCACATTGTTAAATTGGAGCATGATCCTGGCTAGATGGAGAGGGGTGTGTCCCCCTGTATGGAAAAAGTGGAGAACCATTGCTCTAGGGAATGTGTCTAGTGGTTAAAGCAGGAGACCTGGGTTCTGTTCCCAACTCTGCAGCCTGGCTCTGCGCCTCAGTTTCCCCACCTGTACAATAGGAATAAAATCCTGACCTACCTCCCAAGGGGAGCATGAAACTGGATTAATTAAAGGGAGGGCCACAGAGGGAGCCTATGGGAGAGCTGGGAATGGCACCCCAGCTATATCTACCACCCGTATATTTGTGTGGTGACCGCGTGGTTCAGAGCCGCCTTACCTAGGGGCCTGAGATCTTTTGATGTGCCTGCCTACATCATCCTCTATGTATCCAATAAGTGCTGGCTGCACCCAAGGAGGCGGGAGAGCAAAGGATCCCATCTCTGATCCCATCCCAGACCATGATGTAGTTTAGAATAGCCTCAGGGATACTCTAAATTAGATCAGGCCTTCCCAAGGGTCATTAATGCAGCCGGGGATCATTGTATCACAAAGGTACCCCAGCCATGCCCCTTCCTTCTGGCCACTTCCCTTGGGGCAGAGCCTTGGAAGGGGGTAGCCAAGCCAATTAAGCAGGAATGGCACCAAGAGGCCACACAGCAACCCAGCCACTGGGAACATTCAAACAGCCAAGTCCTCTATTTTCACCTGGCTCAGCCCTGTTCTCCTTCCCCTCCCTCCCCTGTGCTCTCTTCACTCAGCCCAACCCCCTTGTCTGGCTGCCGCCCCATCCCATTCTGCCCTGCTCCCTTGCCAGTCCCAGGGCCTTTCTCCAGGTTGCACTCCCCTTCGCAACCCTATCTGCCGTACCATCTCCCGCCTTCCACAAACCATCCTTTTCCAGGAGGCTCGAAGCTATGAGCCTCTTAAACCTTTACACACAAAGAACATTAGAAACAAACAGCAACAAAATGATGTTGCCTCCAAGCCATGAGCACCAGCCTCCTAAGGGCTTGAGCTAAAGCCCACTGACTTCAAAAGGAGTCTTCCCATTGGCTCCAATGGAGTCTAGATCCAAACCTAAGTGACTGCATAATCCCCCTGCACTCTTCTTGGTCACGGAGTCATACATTTTAAGGCTAGAAGGAAGCATTGTGTCTGACCACCTGCAGAACACAAGTCACATCACTTCCCTGAATTAATTTCTGCTTTAGGCCCAATAGCAGCGGTTAAACGAAAATAGTCTTTTAGGAAAAACATCCAATCTGGATTTTAAAACTTCCAGCGATGGAGAATTCTCCACAAACCCTGGTAAGTTGTGCCAATGGCTAATTCCCCTCCCTGCTAAAAAAATTCCACCTTATCTCTAGTCTGAATTTGCCTTGCTCCAGCTCCCAGCCATTAGTTCAGCTCCCACAGTCCCCATCGCCTGGCCAACTGCACAGCGCCCATCTCTGGTGCTGCTAATCCGCTGCCTGTCATCAGCACTCAATTCACTTTAAAAGCTACAGAGTAGTCAGATGGCCTCAGATCTAGTGTAAATGTGTGCAACACATGGGAGGTCAAATGGGGACACAGGCATGGTAGGAGGTTGAGCCAGGGGAGCTAATAAGTGGAACAAATAGTTAAATCTCCACTGGATGCTTTTACATGGATACTCATCCATCAAATCCTTTGTATCATTACCCCTCTGAACCCATCCCTTAGACATTCTATCTTGGGGCTCTGGTGATATGGACAAGCCATGCAAGAGCCCCTTTCATGATTTCATTGACGGAACAAGGATAATGGTCTCAAGTTGCAGTGGGGGAGGTTTAGGTTGGATATTAGGAAAAACTTTTTCACTAGGAGGGTGGTGAAGCACTGGAATGGGTTACCTAGGGAGGTGGTGGAATCACCATCCTTAGGGGTTTTTAAGGCCCAGTTTGACAAAGCCCTTGCTGGGATGATTTAGTTGGGAATTGGTCCCGCTTTGAGCAGGGGGTTGGATTAGATGACCTCCTGAGGTCCCTTCCAACCCTGATATTCTAGGATTCATTTCACCAAGAGCCCTTGTGCAACAAACAAGTGGCCACATTTTATCCTCTTCTCTCTGTCTGTGAAAGCAAATGTGATAAACAGAGAAATTTACAATGACTCTGCTCTTCGGCTTCTGCCTTATCGGAACAGGAAATTGTCTCATTCTTTAGATCCTCTGTTATTGCTATTTCTGTAATCCGCTGGGATCTGCAGGGATAAGAGGCTCCTTTGAGAAAGGGCTCGGGGACTTGTTATAACAATATGCCGCCTCCATCCAAAGTTGTAGACACAGGGTGAGAGGAAAAAAAAAAGGTAAAATAAAATTGAGATCTCATCTGACTCCTTCAGTAGAAAACAATGAGCCAGCTTTGCTCGGGTAACTCCGATGGGACTTGAGCACAGATGCTTTGAGGAAGCATCTAGGGTTTAATCTCAGCCACCGGCAGCAAAACACTTTGTGTGCGTGCATACCTCCCCTACTCCCTTTCCCCCCCACCCACCATGAAGCCATTTTAAGGGGGCATCCTTAGATCTGGGGAGCACTATATTATTTGTGTTGTGGTAGCACCTAGAGGCCTCATCTAAGATCAGGGCTCCACTGTGCAAGGCGCTGTTCGTACACGCCCCCTAAGAGACGGTCCCCTACCCCAATGAGTTTACAATCAAACAGATGAAGGATTATCATCCCCAGAGGCACATGAATGCTAAGTGATGTGCCCAAGGTCACACAGGGAACCCATGGCAGAGCTAAGAACTGAACCCCTGTTTCCCAGGCTGGCACTGTAACCTCAAAGCCATCCTTTCTCTCAGCTTCCTCCTCTGATAGTAGTAGACTCCAGTTCCACCATCTATACCTGCAACAGAGGGCCCAAGGTTGAAATAGCATGCTCAATAAGCCTTGGTTTAGCGTGCAGAACGGCAGAGGCCTAGATCCACAGACAGATGGGCAGAGGGCTAAGGTGCGATACCACCTGTGCGGAGCAGCTGCTGCTATGTATGAGCACTGGGTGTAGCTGGGGAACCCAAAGGGTCACACGGCCAGGCAGGGCAGAGCAGAGCAGAGCAGAGAGCTGTGAGGCACAGGCTCCAGGTTCACGTGCTGTTAGACAGATGCAAAGATAAGAAGGAAAGAACTTCTTTGTTTAAACACAAGCTCCCGTGGAGAAGAGCTCGCCGGCCGTCACTCCGAACTTGAACAGAACTCCTCGACTCCGGGGGGTGGCCAAAAAAGCTTCATTCACATTTTTTGCCCAGTTGGGCCCAGGAGCGTGCAGAAGACTGGTCTACGCGCATCTTCCGCCCCCAGCTGCAGAGCAAAGAGATGCAGGGCCCGGTTTCCCACCTGGGTGTAATGGTGGAGAAAGCAGAGATCCGGGGGTGGAGGCGAGAGGAGACTCAGGCCCCTCGGACATTTGTAAATGCTCAGGGAAGCGCTGGTGCAGCATCTGAAATTCAAAGTGCTTTATCTGAGGAAGCAAAGGGAATGTCGGCCCCTGCCGGGATTTAGCTGTGAAATTCAAGCAGGGGCAGAGGGACTGTCAAAGAGATGCCAATTTTGACCATCTTCCGACTGGGATTGTCGAATGGAAACTAAGGGAGTTAGGCACTCCGTCTTTCTTCATCTCCCGTGGAAATATCAAGTTAGTCTCCCTCCATCCATACCAAGCAGGTGCGTCCCAGAGCCGACCGTCCCCAGCAGGGGAGCGCACGCATGAAGGAAACTGTTCTCTGACAGGTCAGTGGCTGCAGAGGGAGTGGGTATACTTTAACGAGAAGGGCGGCTGTGTTGCCTCCAAAGGGAGCTGGGGACAGCACGGTGCTAGCCTCTAATAGGCTCGTTAGCAGCCTGAGTGCTGAGGAACCCGGCACCGTACCAGCCCCGAAAGGGAGGCGAGCCTTATTGTCGAATTGCTACTTGACAGCCAGCTTTTGGCAGCCCTAAATTATCCCATGACAAGCGGCAGCGAGGAGGTGAGCAACCTTGCGCATAATCTACAATCATTATCATTTCCATCTTTATTACCCACAGTGTGCCGAGCACATTACGGCAGCTTTAAGGGAGCTTTTGTTTTGCAATAATTCCTTAAGAAACCTGCTTTCTTGTTAGTATCTCCCCTGCCAGCTCATCAAAATGGAAATGCTGCTCGAGGCTCCATTTATTTTCTTTAATTCGCCTTCCTACTTTTAACCGGAGCAGCTGGGCTTGGTAGCAAATCTCACCTCTGGAACGTGGCACTGGAAGGTTTAAATAGCACGCTCTGGTGCCCTGGTAGGTGCCATCTCCTCAGGAGGGATGTTTAACCACATGCACCAGAGAAAAGGATCTCCATTTAAGAGCTCATGGCAGGTTTCAAAAGGACTGCAGGGACAAACCCGGTGCCCAGAGCTGGCACTCCTCCACGATGTAACAGGTTCTAATGTCCAAGCCTTCAAGGAGCCGCTACTGAGTTCAAGGCGCCACTGTGTCTCCCTACACAAGTGTTACTCCACCACAACAGCTGGCGCAAAGGCAGACAGGAGGGCACGTTCTGGCACTTCTCTGAGTGCAGGTTCTGGATCAAGGGAAATTCCTCCACCGGCCCAGTCTGGTGCAACAACCACCACCAGCAACTCCCAGAAAGTGCCTGCAGAAGCCTCTGCAATGGGGGGTGGACGTAGCACGTCATGGCACGTGCAGCATCTTCAGAAGAGCACACGGGAGAGCAGAGGCCAGAGCGGGGGTGGAGCAGGTGGACCCTGCAGTAAAAATCAGTGAGGGTGACAGCAATGTGATGGGAGGAGCAGGGCTGAATCTATTACCTTTACACCCCTGCCTACCATCTCCAGCTCTGGGAAGTGCCCTGAGATACTATCAGGCACAAGAGGCACCGAGAAAAGACCAAGTCTGATTAAGCTTCCCACTCCTGCAAGAGGGAATCCAAGATGGCAGCCAGGATGGAAGAAAGCAAGATGGGAAGGGCTCATCGGTTACAGATTTCAGAGGGACGAGAGCATAAAGGTTCATTGTCACAGACCACAAAAGCTGGGGCAGGGAGCGTTAGTGGTGGTAACTTTGAAACTGGACTTCTTTTCTGGCTGGGAGAGGGAATTTGGTCAGCTCCATGGACAGAGATTTTCTTTATCAAATTCAGGATGCTCATTCTCACTTCATTACAAAGGAGGTTTCTTTAGAGCTGACTTTATGATGAGAAAGTTGCTACCATCAATAGAGAAATACAGAGATGCCATAGACAGATAGATACTATACAGAAACCATCCACAGAAGCTGTGGACAGACATCCAGATAGACAGACGCCATCAGAGACAGAAATCTTAGACACACAGATACTATATTACATGGACACACACCATCAATAGGTAGATACATACCTAGACAGATAGCTAGCTAGACATATAGATAGATACTATCGATAGACACAGACACCTAGACTAGCCAGACAGATGCCATTGACAGACACCATACAGATACCACCGATAGATGCTGCAGGCAGACAGACAGGCACCTAGCTAGCTAGACAGACAGATAATTACAATCTCAATCTCAATATTTCATTTTCGATAGCATTTCTCACCCACACTGCTGACACAGTGACACTCCTAGAGGATAATAGGCACCCAGAGTCATAGACACAGCTATTGAAAATGTGACACTCCACTACAGAGAAGAATTCTAGGTTTCTAGTATCACGCAGGGTATAGCGAATGCTGATCAGTGCCTCCTTTTTGATATCCCTCCCACCGCCCATAGTACTGCTCAATGACGTTAATAACCATTGGTTATTGCAGTACATCATAGTACTGGAGTTAAAGATGAGCAACCAGGCTTAGATCGTCTCCCCAAGATGAACAGAGCAGAATATCGGAAGCAACACACACTTTCATAAGGAACAATACTCTTCATTAACCACGCTCCTTTGAGACTATGATTCCTAACACTGGTCTGTCTGTATTACGGCTGAAGTTCTGGCCCAACTTGCTTCTATCTGCACTGACTGCACAGTTGCCTTTAACATCATGTTAGTCAGCAGGACTCCTTGGAGTCATGGCCTGACACCACGTAATTTGCTACTGTAGACAAGGGCCAGGAGTGATGGTGCCTGGCGCAAGAGGGTTACATTTTCCGCTTGCCCTGGTCCCTGCTACCAGATGTGCTCTCTGTCCCCCACCACAGCCAAGCGGAGGAATTTGTCACAGGAGCTTGTGTTGCCAAAACATGCAGGTGTTAATTAAAATCACAGCAACCCAGTAATCGAGAGAGAAACAGCAGAGTCAAGGGGCTGTTTTTCTTTTCCTCGTTGTCTCTCTCCCCAGATCTCCTGGGCTGGTAATGCCGAGAGTGTCGCTGTTACGCAACTTCCCTGTTTTTCAGGGAGTTTTACTGCTGGGCAGAGGCGCCCGAATGGCAACCCTGGAGCCCTCTGTATATACACAGGGCGTGGGAAGTGGCATGGCAAGCTTCCCGGGTGCACCCTGTGCCTTGAAACTATCCAGTGAGTCAGATGGGGGGCTTATTGCACAGAAGTTGGGGCGGGGGGGGGAGGGGAGAAGAGAGGATGAATGGAAGCAGAAGAGGACAAGGCAGAGAGGAGGTAGATCCAGGTACTGCTCCCACTGTCTCCTGGCGTGACCTCAGCCAAGTCACTTAAGGTCTGGCTCCGCTTCCAGCTGGAGACGTCAATCCCAGCTTGAGGAGATGCACTAGCTCTGATCGAGCTAGCCTGCTAAAAAGTGGGGTTGCCACGGTGGGCTGAGCAGCAGGAGGGGCTAGCCACCCCAAGCGGGATCCCATCCAACAGGCTGGCGTGTATTTGGGGTAGCTCACCCCTTCTGCTCCCAGGGCTACCCTTCGGTTTCTAGCACAGCAGCTCACTCAGAGCGAATGCGGGCGTGTCTCCTCAAGCCGGAAGGGACACCTTCAGCTCCCCGTGCGGATGCAGCCTAAATCTCTCGCTGCCTCAGTTCCCCATCTGTACAACCAGGAGAACGGTCCTTCTTTGGTCTGTCTTGTCCATTTCAATTTTCAGCTTTCAAGGAGAGACAGTCCCTGCCCTGGGGGTATTACAGGACCCGGCACAACGGGGCTAGGCACCAGCAGAACACAAACAAGTCAGCCCAGTTAGCAAGCAGAGAAGAGGAGCTAAGGGTCTCATTCTCATCTCCCATTTGAAGAGAGTGAGGGGAGACCGGGCTCCATGGGTGCATCCATTCCTTGACCTGTCTGTTGAGGCTGCCAGTCACAAGGGTGGCTACTGAAAAGCTTTCGACGCTGGGCTGAGACCTGACTATTTGCACTTGTGCTGGAGGGTTATGAGATCCTTTGGGCTTGGGAGGTGGCATGTTTTCAATGCCCCACACTTAGTGTTAGGAGGACATAGCTCACCTCCAGGCTGAGCTTAATACCAGACAAATGGGACGGTATTTACCTACCGCAGGCTGTGAATCTCCCCAGGATTCCCAGCAGAATTACCAGCCATTAGCTGTGTTTCCAGAAATGAAGTTACTCTAGGGCTGAGGCAATGGGGGGCAGCCAGAACACATGTAGCAGCAGGACACCTGGCCCCCTTACAGCTTCTGCTCAGAGCCTGGCAATGGCAGCCGTCACTACCAGCGGCACATCCCATTTCTCAGCACCAGGGACATTAAAACAGTCCGGGAGATGTTGAGTCACCCCCATCCCTCGAGAGGCTCAAGCTGTAGCAGCTCGTCCTTTTAGCTCTGGAGATCCCCAGCTCAATCCCCACTGTGTCATCCAAGATGGCGGCCGTCACACGAGTGGGGGATCATCCGGCCGGAGAGGGGGACCTATAACACACGTTCACCAGTGATGAACCAGTCCATCCGGAGGGCATGTATAGGTTGGGTAGGGGGGCCTTTGCATCTGGCTTTGGTCAGCGTTAGGGCAGCAGGGTATATTATGGGCACTGCCAATAACTACGGGGGTGAGGGCACAGCCATGAACCATCTGGGAGATCTCCCACCCATGCCCACTTTGTCTGAACACAACAGCAGCCAGACTCCAGATTTGCTGGGATGCTCAGGCTGGGGAGAGGGTTGTGATACCCATCAATTGTGGGAGCAGGAATCTTCAGGTGCCAGGGAGAACCGTGCCCGGCTATCTCACTCACCCAGGCTCTGCCTCCGTCAGACTCCCTGCATCCTGGGCCAGAGTCCTGTATGCGACAACTTCAGCCAGCCCAGCCCAGTAGGACCCACAATGCCTGCCTTTCAACACAGCCTTGTCTGACAGGGAGGAGATGGGTGGGGGGATGAGAGAGAGAGAATATTGGGGAAGAGAAAATAATAAAGAGAGACACACACAGGGAGAAGGAAACGAGGGGAGTGAAAGAAGAGCACAAGAAAGATGGAGTGAAAGACAGAAGGTGCCGGGGGAAAAGAAGACAGAGCAAGAGGGAGAACCAGCAAAGGCAGTGAGTTCAGTCTAGTCTGGCAGGTCTCCAGTGGGAGGGGGAGCTCCCTTACCCACTGAGATCTCGAATCCAGAAGGCTCACAGGGGGAAACCATCACACCTCTCTCTGGACATGTTGCTCCCCGCACCGTGCGTTCTTATCCTGTTACCTTTCAGCAAAGCGGGGGACATGGGGCATGAACCAAAACCACAGGCTTCCCCTCACCCCCTCCCTCTTACCTTTTCCGCCGACTGTGACGTCCCAAAAAATATGGGGATGAAGGCTAACCAGACGATGCAGGTCGTGTACATGGTGAACCCGATGGGTTTGGCTTCATTAAAGGTCTCCGGAACCCCGCGGGTCTTAATGGCGTACACAGTGCACGTCACCATGAGGAGCATGCTGTATCCGAGCAAACAGATGAGGGACAGGTCGGAAATGTCACATTTGAGGATACCCCGGGCAAAGAGGGGGTCCGTAGTCCGCTGATCCTCATAGTCAATGATGGAGTGAGAGGGATCCACAATGAACCAGATGCAGACGCCCATCAGCTGCAGAGAGATGAGGCTGAAGGTGATGACCAGCTGGGAGGCGGGGCTGATGAAGCGAGGGGCGCTGACCGACTTCTTGCCCTGCTCGAAGATGCGGTAGATGCGGTTGGTCTTGGTGAGCAGGGCCGCGTAGCTGATGCTCATGCCCAGCCCCAGGAAGATACGCCGCAGCGAGCAGGTGCCCATGCCGGGTTCGGCGATCATCAGGAAGGTGGTGGCATAGCAGAGGAAGATGCCCGTCAGCAGCACGTAGCTGAGCTCCCGCCCCGAGGCCTTGACGATGGGCGTGTCGTTGTAGCGCACGAACGTCACCACCACAAAGAGGGTGGCGATAATGCCCATGAGGGCGATGAAGACGGGCACCACGGCCCAGGGCGAGCTCCACTCCAGCTTCACGATGGGGATGGGGACGCAGCTGGTGTGGTTCTCATCAGGGCGCTCGTTAAAGCGGCACATCTTGCAGTGGAACTCGTCCAGCTGGTACTGGTAGCCGTCGCAGCGCTCGCAGTGCCAGCAGCACGGGATGCCCTTCACCAGCTTCTTCCTCTCGCCCGGCTTGCACGGCTGGCTGCAGATGGAGCTGGGGAGCTGGTGGGCCCCCCCAGGCCAGTGCATGCGCTCTATCTGCGGGAAGAGAGAGGAGAGGCCTCGCTGATCAACAACGAACTCAGCCCTTTGAGTGTACAAGGGGCTGGTAACACTGACTTGCTCTAAGCACAGTGTGGGCAAGTGTTGGGTGAGCTTGCCTCAGTCACCGGTAGCCTAAGGGCTTGTCTACTTGGGGAGTTTAAGCAGGATTAAAGCAAGTTAAAATCGAGTTAGTCCACTTTATCATTTGTGTGCCTGCAATGCTACTGAAAACTACTTTGGCAGTCTCCCAACGGCTACCCCACACTGCTTTGTGGGCGACCTTTACTGATCTCCCCAGCTCAGGGGTCAAGTTGACCGGATGTCCCCTCCCCAATATGTATGATGGGATGATGCTACATTTTGTCCATACATGACAACAGTTGTGATAATACCCAAGAAGCCCTATAGCATGCCTCGAGCGGCAGTGTGGAGCCAGGCCGAGATGCTGGATCCCATCAGGAGCTGGGGAGAAGCACGATGCTGGAAGCTCTCATGCCAGCCACTGCAATAAAGACCTTTTTTGTGGACATTGCTGGGCAGATGACTGCGAGGGGCTATGGCCAGGATGCCGAACAGCGCTAGATGAAGAGCAAACAGCTCAGGAGAATATACATTAAAACAAGAGATGACAGGAAACGGTCCGGTGGGAAAAATGCAACTGGTCCATTTTTTGAGGAGCTGGACAGGACTTTGCATAATTACGTGACCACTCAACCCAGGCAGATAGTGGAGCCTCCTGCTCACTAACACCCCCTTTCCCCTCCAAGGATAACCAGCAAGACTCATTGGAGGATGAGCTCAAGAGGCCAATGAAGAAATCTCCATGGAAAGACAGGATCTCTTCGGGACCAAGTACCCTGATGCCAGCTATGTAGAAGACAAGCCCCATTTCTGCCCTGCAGCAATCAACCCCAATTCCTAGGCAGCACAGCCCAGACCGGAACTCAGGAGGCTGATCCTACGGAGGGAACCTCAGCATGTACATTTTAATTATTATTATTTTTTAAATAATGAAATATTTAAATTTCAATGTATTATGAGGATGCCATCCTACTGTGCTAGCTTCCATTCTAGGCGCCTCATGGCCACCGCCATTGTAGGCAGGTGTGAGGGAGAAGCCTTTCTGAGGTGGAGGTCCACGCTTCCCTCTGTTGATCCACATTTTCTGTTCAGGCCCCTGGCTCCCCTTTCCAAAATGGCGGCTCTGCTGGCTGGGCTATCAACCTCCATCTCATGCTAAAGCCCCAACTATTGCCTGTTCTCAGACCCACATTTTAGAGGGCACATGCCCATACCTATTTTCTTTTCCCCTTCCCTCAGTTGTCCTGCAAGGCAAACGCCTGCCCTCCCCCTCACTGTCTGCCAGTTCAAAATGGCGGCCGGCAACATGGTGCAGCTGTGGCCTCTACCCCATCACCACCTGTGGCAGATTTGCTTAATGCCTATGCCTAGGGAGATTGTGGAATCTCCATCACTGGAGATTTTTAAGAGCAGGTTAGACAAACGCCTGTCAGGGGTGGTCGAGTTAATACTTAGTCCTGCCACAAGTGCAGGGGACTGGACTAGATGACCTCTCGAGGTCCCTTCCAATCCTATGATTCTATAATGGAAACACCCCTTTGTCTGACAGGAGACTGTGGTTACAGCAAAAGAAGCTAGTATTCTCACTTTACGTGAGATAGACATGAGCATGCAATGCTCAAATGTCTAGACAAAAATTGAGAATTTTTCCAACCTTAGATTTTGCTTTATTGCCCCTGCAGACTGGGTGAAAGTGCAGAGGAAAATAGATAGGCTTTTGCAATGATTGCCTGAAGCATTCACTGTTCCCGGTCCTCCTGTACGTAAGCCTGTGAAAAGCCACAAAGAGCTTTTCTATCCCCACAGCAAAGCTGTTTCACTGTAAAAATGCACGTTACAGGGCATTTCTACCTCAGTGGCAAGCTCAATTTTTGTCTAGACATTATGAGGATTGGCAGCACAGCCATTCCCTCAGGATAACTCCCAACTCCTGTCCACTCCTGTAGCACTTCCAGGGGACCATCTCAGGGAATAACTTCCCAGCATATCTCGTTGGTTGGGCCTTCATCTTCTTAAATAAAGCCATTCTCTGCCTTTTAGGCCTGGTCTACACTACAAACTTAGGTCGGCGGAAGCAGCCTTAAGTTAACCTAATAATGTATGCATCTACACTACCAGCTCCCTTCCGCCAACCTAAGTTGCCTGTAACATTGTCTTCTGTACTCCACATCCGCAAGAGATATAGCACTTAATTCAATGTTGATGGGTCAACAGAGAGGTAGTGTAGACGCAGCACTAGTCATCTGCCTCAGGATATCATCCAGAGTCAGCACAGTCTAAAAGGGAGGTATCCAGCTGGCCCCCATGTTCACCCGCTAATCCCTCTGATGCCACATAAGCACCTCCGAGGCAAAACCAACCCGGGAACATAATTCCTGACCACAACCCCATTAAATCACTCTCCCCCAGCCACCAAGATACAAAGCCGAACAGACAAAAATCCCAATGCACACACCATTTACCATCTCCGAGGTTCCCCAAGCCTGAGAAGAATCGCAGGGAGGTAAAGCCAGAAATAGATACAACCCCCCCCCCCACACACACACACACATACTGTCACAGCCTCTCTAGAATACAAACAATAACCATTTGTGATATATTTACTACTCCCACATCCCCGGCACCTGCCCTGGCCAAGCCTCCAAGGACAGGGGCCATCAATGGCTGAGTGTCTGGCCAATATCAGGGGAGGGGAAACTCCTGATGAAAAGTTCACAGACATCACTGCAGAGCCCCCAAACTCCTGTACACAGCAGAGAGGTGAGGGCAGTATCTGAGGACAGAGAGGGAAGCAGACAAGGACGTCTCCAGGGAGGTCACTGCAGTGGCCAAGGAGAGCGTGGCAGTTGCCAGGGAAAGCATCGTCATGGTCAAGGACAGTCTAGAAAGACAGAGGGAAATGGAGAGGCAACTGCTGGAAATGATACAAAGCTAAAATGCCCGGCTGCCACATGGATTACTATTTAGGTAGCAGGCACTGCAGTACTGCAAACCAGCACCCCAGCCACATTATGCAGCCCCTGGGCAATATGGGCCTCTGGCAATAACAACTCATCCCACCATGCCACCAAATCATGCTCCCAGAGAGGCCAGTCCCTTCACAGGCTCTAGCCCAGGGCACTAAGAACCGCGGCGACTGGAACCACAGCTCTTCTGAGCCCTCTATCGCCCCTGGCAACATCAAGCCTTGGCACGCCGCTCCAGAAGGTCCATGAACCAGAAGAGGCAGAGCGAAGGGGTATACTCACCTATGGCTTTAAGCCCCAACGCCACTCTTTGCATTGTGCCCTGTTGCACCTTGCTGCTCCGTTTTGCGGCTGGTTTAATGAAATGGTTCCTTGTCGCTAGAGAATAGACTGCTTTTTAAATGTGTCATTTAATAATTAAAAGCCATTGTTTTATTATCGTTTCAGTTCAAGGTTCATTTCTCTTTGTTACGTAATAGACTGTTTAATAATAAAAACCTGGAAAACATTTTTGGTAAGGAGCTGACTGTTCCTTTTCCACAGAAAGCCCTTAAGTTTGCACTAATTCATAAGGTTTTACACCACACGGGCAAAGACACAAGATACAATAGGGACTGCCACAACGTTGCACTCCCAGGGCTCATAAACCCTGAGCTGCTCAAAAAACTCCCAACTCTCCCTCGCCCCAGGTTAACAGCTGGATGTGCAGCTACACAATTTCAGGCCTGAGACTCAGAATAAGAGCAACCTGACAACATTGCCCGGCTGCTTCTATATTGCATTGTACACCTACTGGCTGCTGCGGAATACAATGTGTTGCTATAACCTTTGAAACGTTTGTTTTTAATGCTGCTTCCAAACTAGTCCACCAAGAGCACCATCTCCCTTTCAAACAGCCTGTCATAACTATAAAGGGAAGGGTAACCGCTCTCCTGTGTACAGTACTATAAAATCCCTCCTGGCCAGAGACTCCAAAATCCTTTTACCTGTAAAGGGTTAAGAAGCTCAGGTAACCTGGCTGGCATCTGACCCAAAGGATCAATAAGGGGACAAGATACTTTCAAATCTTGGGGCGGGGGGGAAGGCTTTTGTTTGTGCTCTTTGTTTGGGAGTTCGTTCGCTCTTGGGACTGAGAGGGACCAGACATCAATCCAGGTTCTCCACATCTTTCTAAACAAGTCTCTCATATTTCAAACTTGTAAGTAAATAGCCAGGCAAGGCGTGTTAGTTTTCCTTTGTTTTCTCGACTTGTAAATGTACCTTTTACTAGAGTGTTTATCTCTGTTTGCTGTACTTTGAACCTGAGGCTAGAGGGGGGTCCTCTGAGCTCTTTAAGTTTGATTACCCTGTAAAGTTATTTTCCATACTGATTTTACAGAGATGATTTTTACCTTTTTTCTTTAATTAAAAGCCTTCTTTTTAAGAACCTGATTGATTTTTCCTTGTTTTTTAGATCCAAGGGGGTTGGATCTTGATCCTCCAGGAGTTGGTGGGAGGAAGGAGGGGGATGGTTAATTTCTCCTTGTTTTAAGGTCCAAGGGGTTTGGATCTGTATTCACCAGGGAATTGGTGAAGAGTTTCTCAAGGCTTCCCAGGGAAGGGAATCCACTTGGGAATGGTGGCAGTGGACCAGATCTAAGCTGGTAGTTAAGCTTAGAAGTTTTCATGCAGGCCCCCACATTTGTACCCTAAAGTTCAGAGTGGGGAAGCAGCCTTGACACAGCCAAACGTACACTCTGTTGCCGCTCTGCTTTTACTGAGGCAGTAGTTAAATAGCTCCTTCCTTCTGTCCAAGCAGCCTGAAAATGGCTTCATTAGCCAGGGAAGCAGAGGACGAACCGGAGGAAATGTCCACGCCATTAATGTCCGTCATGTTCTTGGGGGCAACCAGCCCTTTCTCCGTTAAGATAAATTAAGCTGAGTTCCAAAATCTCCTAGCATTGGGATCCCTTGCAGAACATCCTGCGTTTATGTCCGCAAATCTACCACCAAATCTTCCTGGTGGGCAACCAGCCTGTGGAGCACCCTGGAGAAATACCCCTTTGTGTTTCTGAATTCTGAACCCTGAGTAGGGGTAGAGCAAACAATAGGCACCTGGGTCCCTTCTGTTGCCCCAGTACAGTTTGGGAACCCGTGTGTGCAAAGCCATCAATAAACTCCTGACCATTACCAAGCTTCAGAACCCGGTGCTACAATCTCTCTTCCATGGCTTCACACACCTGCATGACAATAACCCAATGGTCAATCTCCCCACACCATACTGGTGCACTATGGACCGGTTGCATTTGGGGGCAGCCAGCTTCCAGATGCCAGTGGTGACCCGCTTCTCCATGGGTACGGAGCCCCACATGTTGGTATGCTGCTACTGCAGCTCCCAGGGTTAGTTCAGCACATATCTCGAAAATGGTTGCCTTCTCCATCCTGAAATTCTCTCACAACTTCCTGTTAGCTCAGAACAAACTTCCCCCACCAATCCCAAGTCCCAAAGCGTCGCTGCATGCTGTGAAGCTGCTCCAGGAATCAGTCCTGTACTATCACTTGTTTGGTGTCTTCCTCTGTTTCTTCATTCTCACCCTGGATCCACCAACACTGAAAACTCTCCTGCTGCCGGAGGAGCTGCTACTGTGACATCAACTGGTCGCTGGTTCAGTAGGCGAAGTCCAAAGCCAAATTTATCCGGCTTTAAATGCTGAAATAGCCCGCAAGTGGCCACTGCATATTCAAGGTTGCCTACATCGTGGCATGGAGCATTGTTAGGTCCATGCTGGCCAGCAGAACTTCAAAAATGGCACTAACGCGCCCCCCCCCCCCCCCCGAAAGAAAGTACGGGGTGGAGACAGATGAATCATGGGATTTTTTTTAAATGTGAATTCACCTGGCTGCTGCTCTACATCCCACTGTTCACAGCGAGAAAAATCCCAGAATGCACACTGCTCAGCAGTGAAGCAAAGCACCATGGGATACCATGTCCTGAGTCTGCAGCAAACCACCACCACAGATACACAATGACATGCATGGATAGAGGGCACACCATCCTGTGTGTACGCTGTTACTGCGGCTTGCGTATTGCACGTGAACTGATGCACATCAAAAAGCTGTAGATTAAACCCCCCAAGTAGACAAGCTCTAAAATAGGTAAGACTCCAGATCCCTAGAATGGCAATGACAGTGCATTCGTCTCCTAGCACACACCTGTCTGCTCACCATGACAGAAAACTGTGTGAGAGGGTGGAGATCTGAGCCATCAGAAAATACTGATTCATCAAGGCTGAAACTCTTTGTGGGGAAGAGTCAGTTTCAACTAATTTCCTGTTTCGAAAAGAGTTGGGGAAAAAAGTAGATTTAAAATTGTGGAAATGTCTGTTTAGACATTCTTGAAACCCCAAAAAGTTCCATTTTTCCATTTGAAATGACTTCTCCTTTGAAATTTTAAGTTACTTTGAAGAAAAAAATAAAAAGGCAAAATAAAATCAAAACGTTTCCACTGACCTAATCCAATTTTTTTTTAATTTTCAGTTCATGAACATTTTCATTATTTTGACTTTTTTGTCCAAATGTGCAAATGAGAAATTGTTTTTGGAATTCCAAAAGCATTCTCATGGGACAGGAAAACGTTCTCCTGTCCAGATCTACCTATAATGTTGCCGGAGCGACTAGCGTTTGAAAAACAGGGGAAAAGATTAAATTGTTGCCTGAAAACCTATTCTTGGCTGCAATGATAGGATAATGGCTTCTATTAATATACCACCATCTACCCCATGATGCCAAAGTACACAAATAACTTCACAGACTATACAGGGACCAGTTCAACAGGCACTGAATTGCAGCCACCTCTGGGGTGAAAGGAGGCAAAGGCTACAGGCAGAGAATCATTGGTTTCATTAGTCCTCATTCAAAGACCCAACACAGACCAAGCTGTGAGCCACAGGGAGAGAATAACGACCCCCAAAGACAAGGGAAAAAATAAATTGTTTGGCCCAAAGGTTACAAAATTGTGGCAATGTTTTCTTTGAAAAGCTCTAGCATCCCCGTGCTGTCAAGGAGGGATTTGCAATTAGACAGGGGGGGGATGGTCTCTGTGTCAGGGATGTGCCTTTTGCCACCCAGGGTGAAAATCAGCCTGATTTGGGCCAAATTATAAAACCTTGGGGGGGGGGGAAATAAGAGTGGAAAAAGTAGCATGGGACCATGTAATTAAACACAATATCATGATGAAGATACATAAGGGGGGTTGAATTAACGTAGCACAAACAACTTCAACTCTAGCATTTCCTAACTTTTGACGGCTTGATTTTACAAACTTAATAACGTTCTTTTTAGGTAGGGTTTGTTTGTTTGTTGGGGGGTATGATATATCTTAACGGTGTATTGAACACAGGCTGGGAACGGTTCGGCACAATTAGTGGAATTGGTTGGTGTGTCTAGTTTCGGAATTCCCAATCCCACGTCACCTCTCTTCAACTAATGCAATGCTCCCTAATGGAAGCTCTAGGGATGAAGGGATAAAGCTGTTGGCCCTGTCTCTTTGCTGGGACCATCTCCACTGACTCCACAGCCAAATGCAAAACCAGTCCAAGGTCTTACTTTTAAGTGCAGGTGATCGGTCCAGTGCCCAATGACTTTGTACTCAGCAGTAGAGTTTTTGATCTGGTATTGGTAGATGTCATAACGGCCAGGTGCATCTCCATTCTCGTTAAACGTCACCGGCATCCCAGCAATGCCTGCAAGACAGGAAAGTTAACATCAGAGAGCAAAGCAACATCTGCTCCAATGATGTGCAGTGTGTCTGATCCATCTAGCGCAGTGTCCCATTCAACTCCTGATAAAATCAATGGGATCTTTGCTATTAACTTCCGTGGAGTCCTTAGATCAGAGGTTCTCAAACTGTGGTCTGCGGACCATCAGTGGTCCACGAGCTCCATTCAGGTGGTCCGCGGATAGTTCCCTCTAAGGTGCATACCTGCGTGGTCGCACACGAGGGAACGAAGAGCCACCCACCTAATTAGTGGAGCCCCGCAGGCGTGGCACCACTAATTAGGTGCCTGAACCCTGGAGAAGACACGCATGTAAGGTCAGGTGGTGGCCTTGGGGGGAATAGAGGGTAACTGGGAGGGGGAAGTGAGGTGAGAAGAGGTGGGGGGAATTTGGGACATGCAGGACTGTGGTGGCCAGAGAAAGAGGCGACTTTCCCCAGCTCCAGGGCTGCCGAGGAGACACGGCCCCCCTTCCTGCCTCAGCTCGGGGGCTGCCACCACGGGGGAAAGACCCCCCCTCCTTCCCAGCAACAGCTCGGGAGCTGCCGTGGCGGGGGAGAGAGGGCACATCCATCGCATTAGAAAGGTAAGACTACTGATATTAAAATATGAGTTGTGTGCTTTTATTTGTAGAACAAAAGAAGTTAATTATTATTACAGTTTTTTTTATATAATGCTTTTATCCAAAGCACTTTACAATAGTTAGCTAACGATACACACAACATTTGGAAAGATCATTAAGTGGTTCGCCAACACCCTCAGCAATTTTCAAGTGGTAGGCGGAAAAAAAAGTTTGCCTTAGATTATTCTCTTCTTCCATAGTATCTTCCCAGTGTCATGCATTCTGGTGACATTTGATAAATACTATTAAAAAAAATAAACCAGCCTTGCAAACCTGCTAGGACAATTTACCAGCCTGTAGAGACAGAGGACAAATGGATACTTAGCTATTTGGTTACCATTAATTCAATAGTCAGACAAAACTACATTTGCCTTCTAAACAAAGAGCACACCTGTCCCAATTTTTATTAACAACATTTGGCTAGAAATGCCTGGTTTGATAAATAATGCGTAAACAGAAGTTTCACTCCATTTAATAAAATCACAGAAACAACACATCCTGGGGAGTATAAAGGGGCTCCCTCTGCAATATGCCAACATCCTTTTAAACAGAGAGATTTGATGATTATATTACTGCAGAAGGTTTCTCTAAACAAAAGCTCACTGTTGTACTGATGATCGTAGAATTGTAGAAACGCAGGGCTGGAAGGGACCTCGAGAAGTCATCGAGTCCAGCCCCCTGCACTGCGGCTGGACCAAGTAAACCTAAAGCTTCCCTGACAGGGGTTTATCCAACCTGTTTTTAAAAACTTCCAATGATGGGGATTCCACAACCTCCCTTGGAAGCCTGTTCCAGAGCTTAACTACCCTGATAGTAAGTTTTTCCTAATATCTAACCTAAATCTTCCTTGCTGCAGATTAAGCCCATTACTTCTTGTCCTACCTTCAGTGGCTGTGGAGAAGAATTGATCACCATCCTCTTTTTAACAGTCATTAGCATATTTGAAGACTGTAGTCAGGTCCTGCCCCCCTCCGTCTTCTTTTTTCAAGACTAACCATGCCCAGGTTTTTTTTAACCTTTCCTCACAGGTCAGGTTTTCTAAACCTTGTAGCATTGTTGTTGTTCTCCTCTGGACTTTCTCCCATTTCTCTACATCTCTCCTAAAGCGCGGTGCCTGGACCTGGACACAGCACTCCAGCGGTGGCCTCATCCATGCCGAGTAGAGGGGAACAATGACCCCCCCGTGTCTTACTTCTGACACTGATCCTTTTGTCTCTGGTATTTACCCGCAAGGATTTGTAAACTTGTTAAAACATCCAAAATAAACAAACAGATAAAAAAACAAATCCGCTTGCCCATGCAGATGAAGATAATGAAAAAACAAAAACGCATGGAGTCAGATCCTCAGCTGGTGAATGTCAGTGCAGCTCCCTTCAGCACCTGGCCTCCTCACTTGGCAACAACTACTTAATTGCCTTTGGCCAGCGGGCGATTAGAATTTGGCAAGGCTGAAATTAATTAATAAATATCACATCATCAGTGCCTAGATACTGCAGGGAGGGGATCGTTAGAAATTCCTTGGACCTGATATGGAAGGCTGTTGGCCTGGTAATGGCAGAACCGTTTGGAGAGACTCTGGGGCTGGTATCCCCCAGCCTCGCACCTTGTGCGGTCACTCTTAGGCCCTAACTCAGCAAAGCATTTAAACAACATGCGTAAGTCCATCCCTCTTCAGCGAAGCCTGGCACTTCACTATTAGGAAGTGCTGCAGTCTCATGGCCAGTGGAACGGACGCATGAGCGTAGATGCTTTGCCCGGTCGGGCCGGCCTGTTGGATTGCAGCCTTAGGCCAGCACAGAACACCTCCAGATCAGAATTCTCCACTCACACCGGTGGTAGCAGTTCACACCCCCTTTGCACAAGTGCAAATGGTTCCAAAAGGTGCCAAGCGGAGAGACAAGCTGAGAGGTTATGACAGAGAGGGGGGAGGGGGAAGACGGGGGGGCACATTATTGAGAGAGAAAAAGAGAGAAATGACACTACAAAGTTATGTTGGCTTAACTACATCACTCGGGGCTGTGCAAAATGTCATGCCCTGTGCAATCTAACTAAGCCAACCTAAGGTCCAGTGTAGACACTGCTAGGTCAACAGAAGAATTGTTCTCTCCACCTACCTACCACCTCTCGGAGAGGTGGATTTACTACAACGATGGAAAAACCCCTTCCGTCACTGCAGCACGTGTCTACACTCCAGTGCTGCAGCTGTCCTGCTGTAGCATTTCTGGTGTAGACATAGCCCGAGAGAGAAGGACTATGTAGAGTAGATGCCAGAAGAACTAATTCACTCCCATGTGGAAATCAGCCTGCTTTTCCTCACCTGTGTCATTTATCCGATCAATCGCATTACCCGTGTAAAGCAGATTGCAAAGGGCACTCTGCAGGGCTCCCTTCCCACCCGCTAGTGGCCTGCACAGTCTCACACCATCTTCGGATGTCTGGGAGTCTCTTTCTTAAAGCACTGAATAATAAATCCACATACAGTGTCAGGGCATCGTGATGCTACATCATTCATTCAGCAGGAGTGGTGATCTCCTCTCAGCAGTCAGCTATGCAGCTTGCCGAGGAAAACAGCCACACAGCATCTCTCGCATTTATATACAGGCTGGGCGAACGCGGAGTTCATGAAATGGAGGGGCTGGAAGCAGTGGCTACAAGCAGGCTTAGCCCAGACAGATGCTGTGCATAATTTCTCTGCACAGTTCTGCTGGTACACCTTAATCTTGACCCACAGCCTCCCTCGCTATTCCAGACATAGGCTTCCCCCTGAAAGCACTTAATCCTGACCTGCCATTCTCCTGCTACTCCAGTCCTGGACCTCACACAGTTCTGCTAACTATATTTGCAAGAGACACAGACAGTGCAGACAACTGACCGACACATCCCTACCCCTGCTCCCTGAACACCCCATGCTATCGGAGTCCTCAGGCTGGGACACAGGCTGCCACGCAGGCACTGAGCTTTGTGATGCAGGCCGACAAGGAGCAGAGATTACTCATTAGGCTCGTTTAACTCAAGGCAGTCTTTGAATCCAGGCCCCTGGGGCTGCACTAACCCACTGCACTATTGAGCCCTTCAGATAAAGAAGCAGGGTTTGATTCAGACTTGGACTGAGCAAGGGAATCTCCGTTGGTGTCAGTGGCCCACAGAGCGAGGCAGAGGAGGGGGGGAAAGAATACGATGGCTTGCCCTTACTGGCTGTCATGGTGCCAGCGCGCTTCCCACTGGGCATGCCGGTCAGGGTGGACACCCTCCGTTTGCAAATGGTAGCTCTGCCGCCGGTCCCTCCCCTCCCCACAGCTCATTACGCTTGACAGAGTGATTGGCTTTGACATCTCCTGCCACTCATGTGCAGCGGGGATTGCCCTAGCTTGGCACTCGGGGATGTAGCCCGGAGAGGGAGAGTGGGTGTGAGCCGGGATGCAATACAAATACTTCAAAACAGTGGCGGCCAATGCTCAACCTCGGCTCCACACCAGCTCGCTGCACAGAAACATTTCCCGCAGCGCACAAGGGATGGCTACTGGAAGGGGGAGTTTCGCCTCCTGCAGCTTTGCCACATTTAAAAAAAAAATTTACTTTAAAGTAAAATCAAATGAACTGTGCAAATAAATACGAACACAAGAAGAGAACAGAAAATCAAGCAAGAGGGGAAGAAGGAAAAATAAATAAGGAAGACAGATTGCAGAGGAGATTGCAGGGGAGAGATAAATAGAAGTAATAAGAAGGAAGGGACAGAAAATGTTTATTAAAGAGATATAGTACAGGGAAGAGATGAGTTTCCAGAGGAGATCTGAAGAAAGACAAAGCTGTAACAGAATGAATCAGACGAGGAGCTCATTTCAACAAAGGGGGAGAGGAAAGAGAGAAGGAATGGAAGTAGAACAAGAAAGGGAAGCTAAATAAGGAAAGGTGGTGCTGTGTTAAGGCTTGGGGCTAGCAATGTAAAGGCTCTAGGTTCAATTCCCGCTGCTGACTCCCTATGTGACCTTGGGAAAAAATCACCAGAGTTTTCAGGAGGGGTTAGCTCCTCAGATAAGTGGTCAGTACTGGGATTTTTGAAAGCTCTTATGTGATTCAGGAGCACAAGTCTTATTGACTTCCAGCATCCTCCTACATCACTCTGGCGTTCTTTAACATTCCTAGCCTTAATTTTCAGAAGCGCCCAGCAGCTTGGGTGCTGAGCTCTTTTGAAAATCTGCTTCTTAATCACTCTGTGCCTCAGCTCCTTCTCTATAACGTGGGGACAATAATAAAACCACGGCATCTATTTAGATTGTAGGCTCTCTAGGGCAAGGACTGTCTCTCACTGTGTATGTGTATCTCAGCTGGGGCTTCTAGTTGCTACCATAATACACATAATAAATAGAAAGTCCAGGCCGAGAGCAGAAGAGACCTGGTTCCACTTTCATTCACAGCCCTGTAGATCTGGAGTAACTCCAGTGACTTTACCAGAGTCATTCTCCAGTTACTCAGAGCACAATTGGTCCTTGTTCCTCTCTTACTGCGCCCCCCCCCGCCCCCACCCCACCGCCATGTTGAAGGCCAGACAGCGTGACCCCCTGCAGACAGACAGACCTGAGAAGTTGACGTTGCGGATGTACTTGAGCAGCTCCACGCCGTCCACCGGGTCCATCCTGGGGCAAAGGCCGACCTTGCCGGGACACAGGCTCTTGTGCATGTTGTGCAGGGCATGGCCCATGGCATACACAGCGTCAATGACGAACTGCACCTTCCCCTCCTGCTCGTACGAGGAGTCCTGGCCAATCCGCTCGCGGTCTGCAAACACACAACATGGGGCCATGGCAGTATCAGCTCACTGGTCGCTCCCTTCAGCCAATCCCATGGCAGCCACCACACTTTCCACAGTTCCTCCCGCTGGGATTGGCAGAGCTGGGAGCTACTGATGGCCTCCCCCATTTCCTAGAGTGATTACTGCAAGGAAAGACTGAACTCAGGTCTGAGGGAGTTTCCCCAGAGCCAGCATACGTTCTCTTGTCCCTACGGTACCAAGTATCTGGGATAAGGATGGTACTACTGTATCTGGGAGCTCACTACAGCCATTTATTGCTGCTAGAAGAAGCTGGCACTTCTGCCTTACACCATTCCCGATACAGCCATGCTTGTGGGATCTAGTAATGTAGAAAGGCTCTGATTTTAAGAGTGACTCCCATTAAGTTCAGTCAGAGGCGCAGGGGCTCAGCTGTTCTGAAAACCAGGCCAAATAATAAACGGGCAGGAAGGACGGTTTGCGGTTTAAAGCTGGGGACTCACAATCTACTCCCAGCTCTGCCTCTCACCTGCTGTGACACCTTAGACCAGTCATCAGGGGCCTGCTTTTTTCAGAACAGATGATGGCTTGCAAATCCCGTGACGGCGACTGCAGTTGGAGCTGTGGGTTCCCCACATCTCTGAGAATCTGCCCCTTTAATCTTTCTCTGCACCCTAATTCCACAACTGCAAAACAGTCGTTTCTTTGTCTGCCTTGTTTATTTCAATCATAAGCTCAAAGGAGCCTCATCATACCAGGCAGATATGTTACAGATAAGAATAGATAAGTCCCATCTAAATTCCTAGATAGAACCATTACTCTGATTCGAATACTCCCAAATACTGAGGTATATGTAATCCTGATCTGAATTTTATACTCTGAGCACATCACTGACACATATATTTCTCTGGGCGTAGCTGTGAGCTGCTAGACATCTATTGTGCAGAAGTTCCCCTGAGACGCATAGCAGCATCATTTAATCACTTATAGTTGTTTCGCACTTCCATCTTAACACTGATCTCTACTCTAAAGCCCATAAAATTCTTCAGCTAGTTAGAACTCATCTTTCCCAGCCAGGAAGTTTATGGTACATAAACTTTACACAGTAAACAGCATCAGGGTGAAAATATATTCCAAGCAAGCCCCAAACTCTTCATGGAACTTGAATGAGGCTGCAGTGGACAGTTCTGAAGCTGTGGCAAACTATAGCCAATATCCAAAGCCCGGTACCCATGGCTGGAATGGAAAGATGTCATCTCATTACACTGCAAGCACTGCCTTAGGGAGATACCTCCTCCAGCTCTGCCAAACTTCCCAGTACTGCAATAAACATTTCCAGGAAGTCCCACCTTCTGGAGGCAGGACATCCAGGAGCATTAGAATAACCTGGCAGATCCTCTGCAAGCCATTACAAGTGCACAGCTTGTCACAGATCCTTCCTGGTCAGTGTGATCACCATTATACAGGACCCCTGAAATACTTAACTGGGAGGGAGGCAATGTGTTGCCTAGAGCTTATTTGGTATAACTAGACATGGTTGTAAAATTTCAAGTTTTCAATGAAAAATTAAAAACTGAAATACTTCAGTTTAAAATCAAAATATTCAATTCTGAAATGCCACCATGGTGCCTAATGGGGGTTGTAGGTCAGGTGCCTCATATGCCTCTATAGGCTGGGCTCCCTGGTTGGACTACATCTCCCATGATTCATAATGACATTACCACCACCCCCAGGAATGGAGGTGATGTATCATGGCAGTCGCATGCCGCAGTGCATTCTGGGAGATAAAGTCCAACTGAAGAACCTGGCATATGATACAACTGAACTACAACTTCCAGGAGGCACCGTGGTGGCATTTCAAAACCAGATTATTTTCATTTTCAGCCAAAACCACTTCCATTTTCCGATGTTCTGTTTTTAGACAAAAAATTGAAATATCCCACAGAAGGTATATGCTGTTCATGTAAAATTCCATTTTGTCGAAATCCCAATTTTCTGTCAAAAAACAGATAGACTATTTTTGGCCAGCCCTGAGCAGAAGACTTGATTCCTGATTGCCCATAGGGAGTCACAACACTCTCGCTTCACGATGGGAAGATGCTCCCTGTATGCCTCTCCCTGGAGAGCTCAGGACTGTGGCTAGCCCCTAAATTCAGACCCCGTCCTGAGCTTCTCCTCCACTTCACCCCTGAGCCTGGCCTGTGGATTGTTTTATTTACACCCCACTAGAGCTGCCTGCAGTTGGCACTGGGCCACACGGCACATATTCTCTGGCATCCCCAAGTTCACACACTCCAGTCACAGCCTGAGCTACAGCTTATGCAAATATTATTCATCCTCCAGCATGCTGGGCTCATCAATCTCACCATCAGCTGTGACAGTATCAGTCTCTCGGGAGCTATCCGCAGTGTCAAGGGACTGTCTGTGCAACATCCATCACTAGCCACGCATCCTCTACCATGCTCTCCCCACCTCCCTCCCCACCCCCCTTGAACTCTCCTCCCATCCTACTCCCCCACCCGCCCTCTCCGCTCCCCCAGGCGCTGACCCACAGATTGATTCCCCACCTCGCCCGCTAGCCCTAGATGGTGGAATCATTCAAGTGTGCAGTAATTACCAGCGACAGCTGCCTGCCTTTCCCTGTCATAACCGCTCCTAATGGGACTTGAAACATGTTAATCATTTAGCGAAAGACACCGATTAACGTAACACGCTGTTAATTAGAGCTAAGAAAGAGTCCCCCGTGGTGTGGCGCTGCAGTAGTGTGTGGCCGATGGGGGCTTTCCCGCTACTCCAGCATCACATCCAATAACAGAACCCTCCAGATGCCCAGCTGAGTGACACCAAGCATAGAGGGCTAATGTCATGGGAGCTCGGCAAAGCAGATGGGGGCTTTAACCCAGGGCAAGGAGTGGGCTTTGTGAAGTGAGGGCCTGTGAGGAACCATCCGAGGGGGCATTCAGCTACCAGGAGTGGTAGGAACAGTACTAGGGAGACACTGTGTGGGGACAGCATGGGGGTGATTTTGGGGAATGTTGTGCACTGGATTGTACAGGTCCTTCCAGGGTTTCTGATTTCAGGCCGGGCCTTCGGGAGACCCTGTGTGATAACTCCAGGCAGCACAGGCTGGGAGTTAGAGAGCCAGAGAGAACCACAGGGTCTGCCTGACTCCAGCCGCCTGAGTCAAAAATCCCCTTTATATTCACTACGTCTCTTCTCTACGGGGGCTCTAGGAATCAGGCTACTTGTGGCAGTCCCTGCACAAGGGTAAAATGTCCCAGGCCACTCAGTACCCAACCCAGCGAGGTGCAGGCCTCAGGAGATTGCAAGGGTAGATTAGAATTCGAAGCCAAAGGTTCAGAAGCCTCAGTGCCTTGAGATGTGCTTCTGTCACCCCCCACGCCATGGTGTAGCCAGGGGCGATGAAGGGTCTCTGCTCCTCCTCATTTCCGAGCAGCACTGGCAGCAAGTTCCCAGCTCCCCACAGCACCCAGCAAATGGGGCGAGGGAGAAGCTGCACCACGCCACTCTGTCTTCCCTACCCCACCCCGTTGTGCTAGGAACCTGGCCAAAAGACCCCAAGATGTGTCAGGAGGGAGCCACAGCGACTCTAGCCACAGCTAAGCAATGGGGCAATGCCAGGTTTGATCTCCCCAGAGGCTGGCCTGGAAGGGAGTCCCCTAGAGAGGCAATGGCTAAAAGCCTCCAGGTTTGGTTACACAACCCCAAGCCTAGAGACGCTTCATGGGAAGTCATGACCTTTTTGGGTAGATGTGGGCCAGAGCAGCCAAGCGAAGCTCCTGATCTGATCGGGTGGGGAATCTATGGTTACAGGTCAGGCCTGTATCTCTTTTCTAGCAGGGCTGGTTTGGAATTAAGATTCCGCCGCATTCACATGGCTCGTACGGAGTCCCTGGGGGAAAAAACACACGTAAAATTGGAAGTTATCGGCTCTTCTGAACCATGAACGCAAAGAAAATTCAGGGCAGGCCCCGGGGGACGGGAACTGAAGTGAAACATCCCTTCTGCCCCTGCAAAGCGAAACCAATGAGGAACTGGGTTCAAAGCCAGTCCATCCAGCTGGTTCTGGGAGCTGCCACCTTGCCGCCAGGCTTCGCGCACATCAAAGCCCTGCGGGGAAGGGAACACGAAGAGCGTAAGCAGCACAAAGGCTTCTCCGGGTGGGTTTGAAGCAGTCCCCGCTAGGCAGCGAGCCCTGGAGGGGCCGAGGAGAAAAGGAACACTGAGAAAGGAACACTGCTTGTTTAGTCAGTCTGCAGAAGAGAAGAGTGAGGGGAGGTTTGATAGCAGCCTTCAACTACCTGAAGGGGGGGTTCCAAAGAGGATGGAGCTAGGCTGTTCTCAGTGGTGGCAGATGACAGAACAAGGAGCAATGGTCTCAAGTTGCAGTGGGGGAGGTCTAGGTTGGATATTAGGAAACACTATTTCACTAGGAGGGTGGTGAAGCACTGGAATGGGTTACCTTGGAAGGTGGTGGAATCTCCATCCTTAGAGGTTTTTAAGGTCAAGCTTGACAAAGCCCTGTCTGGGATGATTTAGTTGGTGTTGGTCCTGCTTTGAGCAGGAGGTTAGATTAGATGATCTCCTGAGGTCTCTTCCAACCTTAATCTTCTATGATTCTATTAAATGTGAGCCTTGGAGCCCAGAACGCGACGCATCCCTCTGCAGAGCTGGAAGACAGCGCAGCATGTGATTAAAAGGCACCTGTCCCATGCAGAGACCGGCTGGTCCTGGTCTTCGCCGTGCTTCAGGCCATGATGCTCTCACCTCCCGTCTGTTCTCCCTGCCTCGTGGCATGTCTGAGACGAGTGGAGACAGCACAGCATGTCTGATGGCCAAGCCACGCCTGAGCCTCGGCCAAGGACATAAGGGGATGGCTGGGTTTGGTTGTCTGAGGAGGGTGAGATAAAGGTAGTACAGAAAGAGATAAGGGAGTGCTGCAGTGAGATTCTGTCTTGCACCTGGGAGCAGTGCTGATATGCGTATCCTGCAAGCGCTCTCCCAGCCCCTTCCAGCAGGAGCACCGTGTACACTCCCCAGGCAGAGCGTGTTTGTGCTGGGCATCCCCCCTGCCCAAGCTGGGTGGGGACTCGGGCTGGAGGAACAGGAGAGAGCAGAGAGAGCAACAAGAAGGAGATGGTTGGGGAAGAGAGGAGAAGATGGAGACTCAATCTCAGGCTTGCACAATAGCCCAGAGGCCAGTTCATCAGCTGGATTTGAACCTGGTACATTCATCACCAAAGGAGAAGGCCTGGGTCACCTGAGCTAGAGGAGTAGCTTTGTTAGCTGGTAACAGTAATTGGCTGTTGTCCTCTGTGTGACCAGCCAGCAGAAGGAAAGGCACAGTGTGCAAGCATGCTCCTCTTGCTTGGAACCAGAATCCCCTCTGTGCAGCTGAGCCAATGCCATCTTTGCGACAAAGCCCAAATCAGCTGGGCTTTAACCATTCGGCTACCAAAGTTCTGATCACAAATGGAACAAAAAGGGGCCAGTCCTCAGCCACCTTTCCAGCGAGCCTGAACCCAGAACCTCCTTTCGCTCTGCCCTAGCCCCTTCCCCAGAAGGACATCTCTTTCTAGGACATCATCCACAGCACTGGATGCCACCTGCCCCACTGCCCGTGGTGGCCGGCCAGCCAGTACCATTCTCTGCCATTCAGTGTCTTCTGACTGCTCACGAAGCCCTCCACGCATGACAATTGGGAGAAAAGCCAGCAGTAGGGGAGCAACATTTGGTTATTTGTAGCCACCTACGGGACTCCTCGCACCACTTCAGACAGTGCAGACAACGGAGGACACCAGGGTACTGTACCTGCAGGCCAACCCACATAGAATCACAGAAATGTAAGACTACATGCTTTCTGAGTAGCTAGACCTTTGGCACACAGCATAATTCATGGTTCCCTTGGGAGGTCTCATTGAGGGCTGAGGCCTCAATGCATCCTGTTTAGGTCCCACCAATGGGTGGTCCTAGGGATTAACTCCCTTTATTCACAATCTTCCTCCCTCATCTCTCCCACCCTGCGATACCCCTAACACATCATTGCTCCTGAACCATCTACGCTCTCTAAGTTTCCCACTCCTCTGGAGCCAGGGCAGAGATTTCTATTCTGCTTTTCTCTGTACACAAATAGCCACCATAATACCTCCAGTGTCTGCGATGCTCCATTAAGATTAAAGGGCCAGAAGCCAGGAAGAGCAGAAGTGAGAGAGAGCATGGTGTGCGCATCCCTGGAGGGAACATGAGGCATCGCTTCCACCACCTAGAATGGCAGCTGCCTGCCCAGGCAAGCAGAAGGGAAGAGAGAATCGTAAGAGTGATGTGAGCTGGTATCCCCTTTTCCGTGCCTCTCTCTCCACCTTCACCTTGGAATGAGAGCGTGGATGCGTGCCAGGCAAACGAAGCGCTGAAACAAATGGATAGCGAACTGACCAACAAGAAAAGATTGCATCAAGGAGGTAAACTTATAGCCCATTCTTCGAAGTTATCCATATGCTTGTGGAGTACATGGAGATTACTCATGTGAAACTCATCAAGTTATCCTTTCTTCCACGTTATTGACAAGGGCTATTAATCTTCTCCCTCAGCATAGGGTCCTTCCATGCATTCATCTCTCACCAGGCAGACAAGCCACTCAATCTTGCCAAGATAATTACCCATTAAAAAAAGGGTGTAATAGACTTTACTCCAAAGCTAAGCCTCAGGGGTTGCTCCCCCAGCGCCTGGCTATGTGGGGCTGCTATCTTCCAGCTAACACATGTTATGCCACCACGGGACACTAAGCATGTCATATGTGCACTGTCCCGTCATCAGGTGACGTTGAACACGTGATATGTGCATTACACCATCAGATAAAACTGAGCACGTCATATGTGCATTGTCCCATATGCTCTCACATGATGATGAGCACATGCTATGTGCATTGTCCTTGTACATGATCATGTGGGGCAGTGTATGCAAATAATACCATGTGACACGGCGAACGAGATACATGCGTTGTCACTACGCTCTCAAGAAAAACTGAGCATGGGTGTGTTATCACATGATTCTGAGCCCGTGGAATGTGCACAATCTGTCCATTTCCCACTTTTCAGTCACTAATATAATCTTGCAGTTAAGGCACTGGCTTAGAACTCAGGACATACAGGTTCAAGACCCCAGCTGCCAGACATCCTGTTGACTTTGGGCAAGTCACTTAATCTCTTTCCCCATCTGTATAATGGGGATAAGAATTCAGCCTCCGGCTTTTTAGATGACAAACTCTTGTGTGCAAGGACTATGTGAGTACGGTGCCTAGGACAATGAGGTCCTGATCTGAACAGGGGCCTTGCGCACTCGTGAAAGGCTATGGATCCCATTACAAATCATCCATGCTGTTCACTCTCCCGGCACTAACTGCCCCGCTCGTTGGCAGCCTGAGCACAGAGCACAAGGACTGAATTCCCTTCTCATCGCTCGCAGGGCTCCCTCCAGTCAAGGTTGAGCTACGTTAGCCGGGGTGCTCTCCTGCTGCTTCCATTGCAGCTTGTGTTGTAGATAAGTGGAAGTCTCCGGGACTGTCAACCCAGCCCCTTTCATCAGGACTAAAACGTTTTCCAAAAGGAAATGAGGTTGCGCGGGGAGAGAAAAATGCAGCTCAGCGAACAGAGTTTTGCAATGGCATGTTCCAGACAAGAGTACAATAATTCACTCTGAAGCTCTCGGTAGATTAGGACGGCGAAGCCAATGTGACCCTGCTGATTATAATAGCCGGGTCGTGCATCGTTCCACCGGTCTGATAATTAATTTTCAAGTATGCGACGCGTCTAGCTGGGCACCCCTGCGAGAGCGGCCGTAGCTATCTTCTCAAGCGATGCATGAGAAAGGATTAGCAGCAATTCCGATCACATCCTCGGCACTGGCTTTCCGCTGGAGTTAATCAAAATCACTCCCCATTCTTCTCTTGAGAGCTAAAGTGATGGTGCTCCAGACCACCGGCAGCTTCTGTACCACAACCTCCCCTGGCGTGAGAGTCGCTGCGAAGAATAATGAATGGTCACCAGCCAAGGGGGAGGCATCCACATACTCCAGTCTCTGCTTCTCCTTCAGATGATCCTGTAGAAAATTGGGCAGGAGCACCAGTTGTGGGGAGCTGACATCTATTCCTGTCCTGGCCTCTCCCAGCAGGAGGTGCTGTATGGAGCGGGTCAGGCACATTGGCCATGGAGGAGCTCAAAGCTACTCCAGTCCTGGCCTCTCCCAGCCAGAGGCATCTTTCTCCTGGCGGAGAGTTTCCCTGCACAGGGACAGCTCTTCACTGACTGGGCCAGGTAGCGCAAAGTAGCCTTAGTGGAACAGAGAGTCCTGCCCTAGCTTTCAGCACTGGTACAGGAAGCAGAATTGGGACTCAGTTTCCCCTTCCTTTCATGGCTTCCTATGTGCACTAGCAATTCAGCAGGGGGCTGCAGCAGCTGGCAGCAGTGAGACCATTTCCTAGCGGGAGCCAAGCTTGAGCCTGAATTTCCAGAGCTGCTCAGCCCCTGCCACCCCCAGACTTCAGGCAGAGTCGCGGGTGCTCAGCACCTCTGCAACCCAGACTCCAGGTACATCACGTCCCGCACCTAAAACAATGGAGGCATGAGCAGCCCCTTTAGAAAGCAACTTGCCCGCAGTGACAGAGCTAGTGCAGCAGCCCAGATCCCCAGCCAGGGATCTCTCCACTCCCTCCAAGCCAGCCTCAGCCGACTTATCCACTTAAAGCAACAGGCGCCCAGGACAAATCCTCACATATGTTCGCCTGACTGATACATACTGCGGAGGAAAAAACCACCACCACCACGTTATCAGCAGGAGACCAGGGAGGAACGAAAACATAAAGGCAAAAGAACACGAAGATCAGCCCCCACCAAAAAACCCCTCCATCCACATTAATATTCAGCATCCGTCAGTAGCCTGATCCGAGCCGCTTCACAACTGCGTGGAGGATCCCCAGCCCAATTTCAAGGCAGCATTAACATTCAGCCTTGCAAAAGTAAGGTCATTAATTAACTGTCTAGTTAAAAAAAAAATAGCCAGTGACCACTGGGAAAACCCTTCTGGCCTGGAGCTGTCTGCTTGGTTTCGGGTTTTGAAAACACCCCCAGCCACATGCCCTCCTGTCCCACCTCAAGATCCCCATTACTGCCCTTCTTCTGGTCCTCAGACCCCATTGCCAGTTCCTCTGCAGGTCTTGTTACAACAGCACCCCCCACATCACCTCTCTCCTCTACTGATGAGCCTGTGAATTATTCAAGAGGCAGCAGCAGGCAAGGAGCCTCTTTGGCCCGTCTGCGTGGGCCACACCGCATGGCAGAGTAAGAGAGGAGCGCCAGGAACCACAGCCAGTTCAAAGACAGAGCATCTGAAGCTCCTGCTTCGATGGGGAACGTGGGGCTGTGGGAGACGGGTCCTGGCTAGAGGTGTCTTGGCTACCACCAGCTAGAGAGGAGAAGGGCCCCCACTAGATCCTAGCCAGACTGGAGAGGAGTCCCAGTTTGTGAACAGCTGAGAACCACGGCCTTAGGCGTTCCAAGTGAGTGTAGGCTGTGGGATGGGTCACAGAGGGACGAGAGGAGGACTGTATGACAGATGCAGGATTTCTCTTTCCCTTTAGGGGAGCGGGGGCGTTGCTGGAATGAGAGTGGTGAGAGGCGGGAGGCGACGGCAGGAATCGGTGGTTATGTGAAGCAATAAGGGCACTCATCTCCCGTTGCTATTAGAGGAGGTAAATTCACCAACACATCACAGTGATAACACCACACACACCATTTGAAGACATCCTAATTGTGTCCTGGGGCACAATGAGCCAGACAAGAAGAGGCAGGAGTGACAGTTGGGGGAACCAACTCGCAGAGGATTTGCACCCGTCAAAGCGCAGCAGCTACCGTTACTACGGAGACCGCAGCCTTTGTTTGCAGGTTGTAAACTGTAATTGAAACGAATTTTCAAGGTTGAGATAATCAGAAGCCTCCCCCCCTTCCCAAAAAAAAAGGAAAGGAAAAGAGAAAAAAAGAAAAGAGAAAGGGAAAGACAAGAGGAAAAGAATTTCGTTTCAAAAAGCCGTTCCAATGGACAAAGAAAACGACAAACAGCGGGGGTTGCCGTACCCCAGGGGGTGGGTAGGAGGGCATGCTTAAGTGTATTTTAACACAGCAACATTTTCTCGTCATTTGTCGAATTAGGAAACCTCTCCCCAACTCCTCTCTGTCCGTCTCAGCTGAACATACATTTCCAGTCCATACGATGCTCTGCTGGCAGAAGACCTGTCTCCCATTGCACATACCCTATTTAACGCTTCCCAAGGATGCCTGCCAACACACCAGGGGCCGAATTCTCTACCGGGCAGTTTTTTCAAGGGTTCGGCCCTCACAACCAGGGCCAACTTTTTCAAACAGCTCCACAGCTCCCATTGGGACATGGATGGGCAGATGTTCTACAGAGCTCAGCACCCAATGGGCAAGGTCTGAGGCTGGTAGACAAGGTGCCAGCTTATGCCAAGGTCCTTAGGCCTAAAGTGAACACTCAAGTGCCTAGCTGGAAACTAGTCTGACTCACCTGTGTGGGAGCATTGCTAAAATAGATATTACAATGGTAACAATGTTTAGTCTTTAGACTTTTGCTTGTAAGTTGCTGCACGCATTAATTTACTTATAATATCTGAAACCCATGCTGCAAGGTAATACTTAAGTGTTCATTCTGTAACTGTAAATCCAGTCCAGAAGGAAACATCTCCAAGTGCAAAATACTGATTTGCACCCATGAGGAGGGGTTTTCTCCAGCCCATCAGGAAGGCCTATTGAATCCATTGTAAGCCAAGGACTTCGTTGATTGCTCCCAGCACACCCATGAAGAGGGGGACGAGCCAAAGCACTTGTCCCATCAGCTTGGACTCTAGGGAGATGGGGATAAAAGTCCCTGACCAGAAGGAATTAGGGTCTTTCTATGCCATTTGAATTCTAAGGGGCAAAGATTCCTAAACCTAAGCAAGAGATTAACCTGGGTTAACCCTAGAGGATTTATAGCCCTGGCATATTTCAGCGGCTCTATCACTATCTGAAACCTAAGATTGCAACGCATTTGTGTGTATATGGTTACCTATTTTAACCTTGTAACTAACTCTTCTTAGTTAAAAGCAACAAAGAGTCCTGTGGCACCTTATAGACTAACAGAAGAATTGGAACATAAGCTTTCGTGGGTGAATACCCACTTCGTCGGATGCATGTAGTGGAAATTTCCAGAGGCAGGTATAAATATGCAGGCAAGAATCAGTTTAGAGATAACGAGGTTAGTTCAATCAGGGAGGATGAGGCCCTCTTATAGCAGTTGAGGTGTGAATACCAAGGGAGGAGAAATTGCTTTTGTAGTTGGCTACCCATTCACAGTCTTTGTTTAATCCTGATCTGATGGTGTCTTCTTAGTTACTAAATCCTTAGTTTACTATAACATTGCCTTTGATAAGAGATCTAAGGCACAAATCGACCTGGGGTAAATGACAGCCCTTTGGGACTGGGAGCAACCTGAATATTTTGTGATCTTTGGTGTAAAGTGACCATATATCCCAGAGTCGAGCTTGGTTGGGTGGCCAGACAGTGCCCTTGGGTACTCCAATCTGTCTGTGACCCCATGTTAAGACTGCTATAGTGCCTGAGGAGTTTACACGTGTTACTTGGCTGGTGACATTTAAGTATAGAACTCACAGCCAGTGTGGGGTTTGTGCCCTGCTTCCTAACAGTCTGCCCTGAAGCTGATATTCTCGCTCATGAGACACTCCAGACAACATGATGCAAGGCTCTCCTGGAAATAGGATGACTAGACAGCAAGTGTGAAAAATCAGGACGGGGTGGGGGGTAATAGGAACCTATATAAGAAAAAGACCACAAAATTGGGACTGTCCCTATAAAATCGGGTCATCTGGTCACCCTATCTGGAAATCTGCACACTTATTTTGGTGCCTAACTGGGAGCTGAGCTCTCTTGAAAATCTGGTCCGAAGTGTAATGAACTTTGGGGGACTTGGTTTCCTTGGAGCCATAAGATTCTCACTCTATTGGTTCAGATCAGGAGGGGATTTTTTTATTTTTATTTTTTTGCAAGGGAAAGCATATCACTGTGGATGGAGTCTTTTCTGATCATGGTGACTATGGTTGAAGCAGCTTGCTGACATTCTGACTGTTGTGGCTTGTCATCATCTTTTGATCATCAGCCCGTTTCCCCGGCTAACCCCTGCCCCGAGACAGATGATGACAAATGTCATTTTCGGAGGCTTGTCTGCTGAGACAGACTGTGAAAGCTCCTGCTCATGTGAACCAGTGGGGCCAAAATCTAATTATTTTAATAGCAGGTGGAAGTTCAGTCTAATGGTCTGAGTGCAAGGCTGAGAATCAGAACTCCTGGGTTCTATTCCCAGTTTTGCCACTCGTTGCAAAACCTTGGCCAAGTCACTTTTACTATTATAATTTGTTTCTATTACCATAGTGCATAGAAGCCCCAGGACCCAACTGTACTAGGTGCTGTACAAACACAGAACAAAAAAAAAAAAAAATAATGGAGATATCCCATCTCCTAGAACTGGAAGGGACCTTGAAAGGTCATCGAGTCCAGCCCCCTGCCTTCACTAGCAGGACCAAGTACTGATTTTGCCCCAGATTCCCAAGTGGCCCCCTCAAGGATTGAACTCACAACCCTGGGTTTAGCAGGCCAATGCTCAAACCACTGAGCTATCCCTCCCCCCCAGCAGCCCCAAAGAGCTTGCAGTCTCTCTGTGCCTCAGTTTCCCTATTCCTAAAATGGGTAGAATACCTGCTTAACAGGGATGTTGCGAGGCTTCATTTCCTCAGAAAGAAGGGGTTAGAGAAAGAGCAAAATGTTATTTAGTACAGCCAAGGATCTGCCATGACTTAGATCCCAATTCAGGAAAACACTTCTGTTTGGGAACATGCTTATACCCAAAGTACGTGCTTTCCTGCATTAGGGCCTTATTCCCCAAGCAAGAGCAATGAAGTTGGGGTAGATTGGGCCAGATCCCCAGCTGATGTAAATCAGCATCAATCTACTGAAGTCAACAGAGCTACCTGATTTCCACCATCTGAGAACCTGGCCCTAGAGCTGTAGGATTTTGATGCAAGAGCAATTGAAACAGCAGTCTGGAGAGAATTTCACTGGGAGATTGAGGGTTTGCTCAAACCTAAGGGAAACCCAGGGGTATGAACCCCACACAGAACTCCTCCAAAGGAAACATTTGCACAACCCTGGGAAGCAAGACCAACCTGCTTCAGGCATCCAGATTATTTATTGCCAGCTGTAAGCGCTATTATTTCCCCTCTCTGTTTATCTGGTAAACAATCATCCTGGAGACAATTTATTTGCGGAGAGATTCAGATAATTTAAAGACGGTCCCTAGGATATCTGTCATGGCTCAGGATTTCAACTGCCTCCGTTGATACTGTGCCCTTAAAATATCACGTGTAATGCTACATTATTATTAAGATGAAGAGATCAGCAGCTTGTGGCAATTGACAATGCAGACAGTGGGTCACTTCCTGGTGCTGGAGAGTTCCCGGAGCCAATAGCGCTGATGTGTTCCTTAAGGTCATGCCCAGGTTTTTCATTTCATGAAGGCACAGACACTATGCAAATATCAGTGTATGCAGACAACACAAGCACTGCTAAGGGGAAGAGACAACGGGAAGGAGCGGCGGCGAGATGGAGGAAGGAAAGACGGGTGATAGAAAGGACGCAGGGTATCGGGGAAAGAGACAGCCCTCCACCGCAGTGTGTTTCCTTTACCTTTGCGTTTTGTCATTAACACAGCCTATAAACTCTTCAGGGCAAGGTTTGTCTTCTTAAAGCTTGATGCCCCTCTACCACTGTGCTTCATGTACTGCATGTTGGGTGAGAACAGGTGAGGATTCCATGTCTATTAAACCAAACCAGATCTGTATTTCTATATCCGGAGCTACACCACCTGCAGCTTAACATTCCCAGCCATGTGCACACAGACCGACTTCCCGCTGCCTCAACCAAGCTTTTCCAGGGGCCTGGTTTCCCAACGCCTTGCTCCACGTGTGGTCATTTCTATCGTTCTGGTTTCCACGGGCATCAATGGCAACACGTGGCATGAGGCAAGGAGTCAAATGCAGCATCTACTCTAGTGGCTCTGATGCAGCCCAGCTAAGCCTCTTCGACAGGAAATAAGGACACATGGTTCCTTCTGCAGCCCTTGTCATGGACGTGCCATATTCCCAAGTTTGACGTGGGGCTGCATATCTAATTTAACTCCACAAACACGTCATTGTTCATGGTACCTGGGGAAAGAGACATCACACCCCTGTCAGGTCACGGGGGGGGGGGGGTAAGGGGAATTTACTACTGGGGGGGTGGGGGTTAGCCATGGCTTTCCTCCCCAGGAGGCATGATGCAAGTACTGGGCACTGGGAGAGCAGCTATGCAGAGCCATGGACATGTCCACAAAGGGCTTGACCCTAGGGGATTCTAAGTACCCTCTGTTCTCACTGAAGTCAAAAGGAGGTGCAAGGGGCTTAGCACAGCTCAGCTCCACTGTTTGTGGCCACATCAGGGGATCTCCCCCCGCTTCCCTTTCCCTTCATTGGGTTTCACTCTTTGGAAACCTACTCAGAAAAGCCGATTTAGAGTGTCAGAGTCCGGAACCCCTTTCCCGCTGGATGACACAGCCCCAAAACCCGCTATTCGTTTATCTCCCAGATGCATTAAGGAGCAGAGCACTGGGCCCGGTGGGTACTGGCTCCAAGCTCTTTTGAAGACCCGTCCCTACAGGGCGTAGGACAAAAGGTGAACACCTGGCTTTCATGCGACCCTCAGGACAGCCAGCAGTGCACATCTCAGGACTTGCCCACATGACATCACACCTCCATCTCGCTAGCATGGGGACATCTCACACCTGGGGCACTGTCCAAGTGAAGCCGCACTGGCGTTGTATCCACCAGGAGATGCCAATAGTGCACATTGCTATCAGTGGGACATGCAGAGCCTAGGATAGAACCCAGGAATCCTGAGTCCCAGCCCACTGCTCATTCCTAGACAACACTCCCTGCCAAAGCCTGGAATAGACCCTAGGACACATGGGTCCCTGCTGCCTACTCTCACCACTTCCTCCCCGAGCCAGGAATAGACACCAGGTGTCCTGACATCCAGTCCAACACCCTAACCAGTGCCTCTTACATTGCAACTCTCACCAGATGAAGGTGCTGTGCAATACTGCTGCTATATTTAGAACAAGCCCAAACACACAATCCCTGGAGGAGAGCACTTCTGGTGTTTAAGATGATCCTTGCAAATCACCTTGATACACTCAGAATGCACAGACGCAGACGACGCATGCATCCTGTACAGACCCAGAGAGCTGAAGGTCCATTCTGTGGTGCAGGCAAAAATGAGCCGATGAAAAACAACTCAGTAGCTGTTCCAGAGAGTGGACCCCGCGAGCCAGGTGGGGTTAGCTCAGTTTCATCTCATCTCATTTCACACTTGGCGTCTTTTACATGCCCCTGCTGCCTTTGCAGAGACGTCAAAGTCCTGGGCCTCCCCCGGTTCCTTCCTCCTAGGAGGGGAAAGAGATTTCAGAGTCACCAGCTGCAGCCAGGCTGAGGGGGGGCCATCACCCTTCTGGATGCAGACAGAGCAAAACAAAGGTTATTTCGGTAAACTGGGTGCAAACAAACATGTTTTTCAATACAGACAATTGTCCGGTCACGGGTATAGGAACAAAAACTGTAGGCCTTTTTCACAAGATGGGGGGCTCTCTCCTGGGAAGCGGTGACTCTGAAAAAGACTTGGGGGTTATGGTGCATAATCAGCTGAACACGAGCAACCCGTGTGATGCTGTGTCCAAACAGGTTAATGTGACCCTGGGAATCATGAACAGGGGCATCTTCAGAGAAGTACAGAGGTTATTTTACCTCTGCATTTGGCACTGGTGTGACCACTGCTGGGATAGAGACAGTTCAAGAAGGATGTTGAAAAACTGGAGATGGCTCAGAGAAGAGCCACAAGATTGATTCAAGTATTAGCAAACCTGCCTTATGGTGCTAGACTCAAGGAGCGCGATCTGTTTATTTTAACAAAGAGGTTAAGGGTGACTTCATCGCATTCTCAGAGAACCTATGTGGGGAACAAATATTTGATAAGGGGCTCTTCAGATCTAGCAGAGAAAGATCTAAGCTGATCTAACCGCTGGAAACTGAAGTGAGACAAATTCAGCCTGGAGATAAGGTGCACATTTTTAACAGGGAGGGTAATTAACCCATTGGAGCAACGTACCAATGGTTGTGGTGGATCCATCATCACTGGAGATTTTAAAATCAAGATTGGATGTTTTTCTAAAAGATCTACACTACCTATGCTATGCAGAAGGTCAAACCAGGTGATCACAGTGGTCCAATCTGGCCTATCGTCCAGGAATTTACTGAACCAGACCCTTTGGATAGGAGGCAGAACGGTGGTTGGGAGCGGGCCGAGCAGGGGCAATGCAGGTTGTTCTGTAGCGCCCCCTGCAGCTTGCTCAGCCAAAGCGCAAATGAGTTCAAAAGGGGACAGGGCAACTGGCCTGAGATAGGATGGGAATGGAAGGAATAAGTGGCATTAGGGGGAGTCGCCGAGAGGCCTATAAAGACACTCCCACCCCAGAAAAATAAAGAAAAGCTACTGGTAACTCAGGGTTCTTCAGTAATTATTACTACTCTAGATATTATGGTAGCTCCTGCATGCCTCCACTAAGATCTGGGCCCCCTGTGCAGAGCATTGTACAGACCCTGCATCAAAAGCCTGACAATGCAAGCAGCCAAGACACAGGTTGGAAGAAAAGGCACATTGTTACCTGCACTTTACAGACAGGGAACTAAGGCAGAGAGAGATTAAGGGGCAGATTTTCTAAAGCCCCCGATTCTCCTGAAAAATCCAGCCCCAAGGTCATCCAAGAAGTTTGTGGCCGAGCCAGGATTGGAACACAGATCTCCTGAGTCCCCGTCCTGTGCCTTACCCTTGAGACCATCCTTCTTCTCGTAAGCATGCTCCCTCCCCCCGTGTGAGCCGTTCACTGTGCACCTGTATCATCCTGGGCTACCACGGGGTGAAATATAACCAAACCAGAAACCCCTCAACTGTGAATCTGTGTAAGTTGATCTGATCACATGGATGGAGAGGGGCAAAATACCAGTGAGATTTCCTGGGTTTCCACTTCAAAACAGGAGCCTCTTCAAGGGAAATGGGCCCAGTAAAAAACTGTCAGGATTTCAGTGAGATGAAGATCCATTTGCACCTTGAAACAGGCAGAAATTCTAACCTTGGTGCACTTTGGTGCAACACCAGCCACCTTGCCAATCCCCCCCCCCCCCCCCCAAAGCAACGTTTCTGGATCATAAAACGGCTGTGGGCGAAACCATGAATTTTCCTAAATTTCTCACACACCCGCAAATCAACATTTTCAGCACCACCCAGCACAGACTGGTAGAGACAGACCCCCGTCCCTGCCCTGCTGGGTTCCCAGGAGGCATGGGACTCCAAGGGTTAAGATGGTTTCTCTTTGGAGCTTATAGGTGAGCTAGCATATGTCCTGAAATCTCTCCTTGTCTCAGTCTGAGAGCCCAGCTGTTATCTGTCTTCCCCCAGCACCAGGCAAGCAGTAAATCTCTCCAATCCTTCAGTAAACATGTCACCTCCTTGAGCCTCCAACCCTCACCTCAACGGCAGGGCTGTCACCAAGACAGATTCCCTATTTGCCTTGTTTACTGCTTTCATCCCTAGCTGGCCAAAATGCAGGTGGTCAGGTAAAAGAAGGGGAGGTCAGGGTGGTGGCTGAATGCCAGGGTCCTTTGTGGTCAGGGACAGGTAGGGACCCAGCCTGGGATGCACATCACTGGTTGGAACAGCCCAGCTCCAAAAGACGATGGGGCCCGATTCTCCCCTTCTGCCTGTGTTACTTTCACGCTGGAGTCACTCCTGCTTTACGCCAGTGCAAGGGAGAGGAGAAGCCATGCAAACGCACACCTTGCCTCCTAGAGTTGCAAGGAGCTCCCTTGGCTTCCATTCTGCTGGGGCTTCCTGGGCCCTTCGAGAGTCCCATTCTCACAGCACAGAGGGGACAGTGGGCTCATACCGAACAAGCACCAGATGCATTTCGACTCCCCTGTAACGCCTATGGGCCTGCAGTCCATACCAAGGTAGCACACAATCAGATACCGATATCTAGACTAGGCTTCAGACTACCCATGGGCAGGGGCCGTGTCTGCCTCTATTCTGTACCACGCTGACACATCCCCCCCTGCCAGCCAGGGAAGACACGTTATCCTGACTCTGTCTGCAGCAGAGGAAACTGAAGCATGGAAAGAAACATTTTCTAAAGTGCCTAAGTGACTTAGGAACATCAATCTCAGTGCATGATGGGCTCCAAGCAGTCAGGCGCTAACCTGGTACTGAATGGTCCCAAGTTCAGCTCCCTTCTCTGCCACAGACTCCTTCCAAGCGAGACCTTGGGCCAATCACTTAGCCTCTCTGTGCCTCAGTTTCCCATCTGTGCCCTGGGGATAGCAGCCCTGTCCTGGCTCACAGGGGCGTCGGGAGGATAAACACACTAAAGACTGTGAAATGCTCAGATATGAAGATGACAGAGTCAGATAAGTATCTTAGAAATCTACCCCTCCTTTAACCCCCAACAGCCAAACATGATCAATTGGGCAGGGGGCACTTGAGTCCTCCTTCCCAAACCCATGGGCTGTAGGCTAGGGCCAGACTGCCAAGAGGGTGCGTTGCTTCTAGCCAGCAAGCAGGGAAAGTGGCGAAGCCCAGGCGGGGAAGACATTCCTCTCTCTCTGACTTTCCTGAGACATGCCCACGCACAAACACGGATGCAAAATGACGGATTCCCTGGTGCTCGCCACCTTTTGCCTCCAGCACCAATTAAAATATTTCACTCCATAAAACTACTTAGCCTCACGGGGAAATGCAGTGAAAAGTTGTTGTTAGAGGGGGAAAAAAGAAACCCCGGAGACACTGGCTGCCA
This sequence comes from Malaclemys terrapin pileata, assembly GCF_027887155.1. Lineage (NCBI taxonomy): Eukaryota > Metazoa > Chordata > Testudines > Emydidae > Malaclemys > Malaclemys terrapin. Next base: position 19,574,119 of record NC_071508.1, on the reverse strand, counting down.
TGTAAATGATACCGAGTCCAGAGGCACAGAAAGTGACTGGAGCCCTTTATCTCAAGGCTGTCACACCGGCTCATGTTCCTTGCCAGACACCCCATTGCACCCGCGGTTCAGAGCGCTTGCCACAGGGCAGGGAGCTAGATTGGGTGTGCTACCCGAATGCCAGAATCCGCAGCAAGCAAAGCGGCCCCGGCATGGGGCCAGATCCTCAGTGGGTGTGAATCAGTGCAGTTCCCTCACCCCGGCTGGTTTACACCAGCCGTGGATCTGGCCTGAAAGGAAGCATTAATGCAAACCCAGCGCAGGGCGATCTTAGGGCTCGAGAGTGAGGGCAGGCGTGTGGCTGGAAACCAGTTTGGAGGTACACTGGAGAGAGGGCGAGATCATTGCTTGGGGCCACAGAGCGTAGGCGGACGAGGTGGCTGTGATTCTCAGGGGCCCCCAGGGCTCCTTCACACACCCGCTGGCAGCGTGAAGGGCATTTGGGGGGAGCGTAAATGTAATTTATGCCAGATTTAAGGCCCCTTTGTGCTGCCGGAGCGGCATAAAGGGGCCTGGGCTGGGTGTAAATGGGAATCAGACCCATGCAGCACTGTGAGTGTGTGAGACAGAGGGATGGGGAAAGGCAGGGCCAGCAGACATACAGCGAGTGAGCTCATACTCGGCTGTTGTGAAGGGATGAACCCTGTGGTGCTGCACCGGTTGACACCAGCAGAGAAGGTGGCCAGCCAGCTCTCAGGAGAGGTGAGGGCTGATGAAGTGCCCTTACCCCAGCCCTACAGAGGACACTTGCTCACCTGCTGCAGCCATATGCCTCAGCCCAGACCCATCTCTAGGCAGGAGAACAGGCTCCGTGCTTCATTCAGCCCTTGTTCTCTCTACCGAGGTGGCTGTCGAGCTAGACAGACAGTGCCAGTTGCGAGGGCGGCTTTTAGCTCTGGCCCTGTGGCGATGGGCACGTCATAAATGCATGTACTCAAATAAATCACGGTACTGCCCTTTGTCCAGCAGCGTCTGTGCGGAGAGCTCCCAGCTCGTTCCACCAAACAGCTCGCGGAAGCATCACTAAACCAAATTCCAGCGTGGGGGGTGAAATGTTCCCTGCCCCATCTCCAGTCCCCTTTGCAACGTGCTTACAGATTAACATGCTGCCAGACTGTGAATGGTCGACACGGTGCTATCGCTCAAGGCACAACCGCATTGGGCGAGTCAGACAGGAAATTAGCTGCTTACACCAAAGGACTTACAGGCAAGCACAGCCATTCACAGGCAGAAGCAGAGGTCACCCAGTCACCCATTGCAGCTTGAGCTCTCAAGCCTAGGGGCTTGGGTGGGTTTCAGAGCCCGAGCGGCAACATCCATACCGCTAACGTTAGCACGCTAGCGCCAGCCCCACTGCCACGACTTTGTCTACCTCGCTGTCAAGACACAGTGTAGACATCCCCTAGCTGAGTCTGGAGTTGAACTTGAGATGCTAACCCAAGTTAAATGCCAAGTTGCTGCGCCTTCACTGCTGTTTTAACTGCAGTGTTGGCCAACGTGGGTTAAGAAAGTGCCTTTTGTTTGCAGGGCGGACGCACACTGAATCGTGGTGGCTCTGTGCTCTCAGAAAACAGCGCCAAGCACTTCATTGGCTCTAGGTGGAGGAGGCAGAGGGGACATTGGTGATGAGAAAAACAGAGATGGAGTGAAAAAGGTGGCACATGCATTTCAGTGGGTGTGAGGATGTGTGCAAATGAGCGCACATGCAAACATCTGTTAAAGCATGGCTGGGTGTGCACTTGCATACATGCAGAGGAGTGTGATTTGTGCAGGGGTTACAGCAGATCTGTGTGTTGCACATGTATGTTACAGGATATCTGTGTGCATGGAGGAGATTGTGAGCTCCATATGAACATGAGACTATGCTCACAGTCATGCCCAGTGCACTGCCAAATTCATAGAATGTCAGGGTTGGAAGGGACCTCAAGAGGTCATCTAGTCCGACCCCCTGCTCAAAGCAGGGCCAATCCCCAGACAGATTTTTACCCCAGTTCCCAAAATGGCCCCCCTCAAGGATTGAACTCATAACCCTGGGTTTAGCAGGCCAATGCTCAAACCACTGAGCTATCACTCCCTCCCACATTGGCAGTTTCCGAAAGAGCCCCATGTCTGTCTGATCTGGGTTGCTCGCCTGGGCAGTTTTCGATGCACGGCCTAGTTGAAAGACACGATGCAACTCACGCTGTGGCATTCCCAGCCGCGGGTAAAGCATTAAACACTGAACAGGAGCAGAGGGGGCTTAGAGAGATTCCTTGCTGTCAGCTCCCGTTTCAGAGGAGACTCAAAGGCAGCTCCAAACCAATGAGGAGCAGAACTGGGCAGATCTGAGAGGCTGGAAGAGGAAACCAAAAGGAAACATTTTTAAAGCCGCTCCAAGTAGAATGAATGTCTTGAAAATTTTCTCTCATCATCTAGCGGGCTGGAGGGACATTTCCATGGCGCTGCCTCCCTACCCAGCGCAACTCTCTAACCTGTCTGAATGCATTTTTTAATAAACCATTTTCAGCGAGTTTTCTCAAGGGAATAAAAAAGAAGACGCTGACAACTCGGCGAGGAACCGTGCAGATGAATCTGGTGGTGTAACAGAAACTTACGAGCAGACAAGAGGAAGGATTAGTGCAAAGGGAAATTAATGCCTAAGGGAAGGGCTGTTTGGAGGGAAGGAGAGAGCAGAAAGGCCCCCCAGGGAGGAGAGGGGATCTGGAAAAGGAGCTCTAGGGAGGTGGTTAGCTAAGTGCAATCGATGCTATTTTACTGCTCATGGGAGATAAGGGATTGCACAGCTTCCCCACCCAGCAGACAACATGTCCCAGTCCTGCCCAGCCACAAGCCCTGCTATTTCTGTCCTGCCAACATACCTCAGTCCTGACCACCAGCCCTCCCTGCTACTCCAGCCTCACACCTTCCACCCTCCTCTGCCAATGCACATGGGTTACAACCCATATAATATATGCCTGCTTCTCCAGTCCCTAACTCCCAGGCAGTCCTCCCCATGTACCCTAATCCTGAGCGGCAGTACCCCCTCGCCACTCACATTCTTGGTTCCTGCCCAGCTCTGCTAGTGCACCCTAATCTTGATCTACAACAGCCCTGCTATTCCAGCCCTGGGCTCCCCACACAGCTCTGCCAATGCACCTCAGTCCCCACCTATAGCACCCCCGGATATTGCAACACTAGACCCCCCCCAACACACACACACACACACACACACACACACACACACACACACACACACACACCCCTCTGCCACATTACCTCTTTCCAGCCCTATCCTTCTGATCGTCTCTGTAGGGTAGAGATTGTGAGAGGCGGAGTCCAACAGCATTGGTAAGGGTGCAGTTCATGATATGCACAAATGCCCACAGAGCTGTATGGGTCATAGGATGGCAATCTAGGCCCTGTTGCATGAGCCCCATTTGACCCCAAACCTGAGAGGTCTGTCTGTGTGTCATCTCCCCTTACCCAGCAGAGTGACCCATGAACACCAATGACAAACCCCACCGGGCTTCTTCCTGCTGCTACCGTTATCTTAGCAGGCTGCTCCCATCTATTTTCACAGGGAGTCCCTCACCTTCCCTCCCTCCTGGGACACCAGAGTTCGCCTTGTAACAGCGTCACAAAGGGCCCCTTCTCCCATTCCTTCCGGCGCTGGCCCAATGGGGCCCCGCTCCAACCCCTCCCGTCCCCACCCCGCCTCTTACTCGTGCATTTCTTGATGTTGCTGCCCTTCTTCAGTGCGTGCCGACTCAGCTTGCAGTGGAAGTTGTCCTCCCAGAACTCAGCAAACCAGATGTTCCGCCGGTTATTGTCCAGCGTCCGGCTGGAGAAGTATCGGTCGAAACCTGCCAAGGAAACAGTAGAGGGAAGCGTGAAATCCCAGAGTCAGCCGGAACAGGTGCAGCTGGGTCTGAAACAAGCTGGAGAGGGAAGAGGCAAGTGGGTGAAGGGACCATTCCAGGGAACCACAAAGATCCAGTGGGCAATTGTCCTGGGCAGAAAGTGACAGAGCAGCTAGGGAGAGGCGTCATCACGGGCTGCAATGGGAGATGAAAGCCCTCAGCAGCACCTCCCATCTCTGCATTCGGCAAGCCTGGACCCAAGGGCTGCATGCAGTGGGGTGATATTTAGGCCATTTGGTCAACTTGTAGCTTAGAATGAGGGAAGGGACCTGGGACCAGCTGAGACGGGCTCTGGGAGGGGAGGATTCTGGGCCGGTTGATGTGAAATGGTGGTGCTACCATGTTTTATACCAGCCAAGGATGTGTCCCTCTTGAGTATTATCACTAGGAGAAGACCTGGACTTGGATATTTCACAGAATCATAGAAATCTAGTCTGGAAGGGACCTCAGGAGGTCATCTAGCCCATCCCCCTGAGCTGTGGCTGGGCCAAGTAAACCTATACCACCCCTGACAGGTGTTTGTCCAACCTGTTCCTAAAACCCCCCCAATGACGGGGATTCCACAACCTCCCTAAGTCACCTGTTCCAGTGTTGAACTATCCTTAGACTTCAAAAGGTTTTCCTAATATCGACCCTAAATCTCCCTTGCTGCAAACCGAGCCCATTGCTTCTTCTCCACGTCCACCCAGGATAGGACAACAGTTGCTCACCTTCCTCTTTACAACGACCTTTTCCATAGATGACCTGTTATCAGGCCCCTCCTCATCTTTCTCTTCTCTAGACTAAACTTGCCCCCGTCTTTCCTCCTACGTCATGTTTTCTAAACCTCTTGTTTTTGTTGCTCTCCTCTGGACTCTCTCCAATTTGACCACAGCTTCTTCAAGTGTAGTGCTCAAAACTGGACACTGTACTCTTGCTGAGACCTCACCAGTGCCAAATAGAGCAAAATGATTCCCTCGCATGTCTCACCTATGCCACTCTTGTTAACAGACCCAGAATGACATTTGCTGCAGCATCACACGGCTGACTCAGTGATTTAGCTATTCACTACAGCCCACAGCCGCTTTTCTGCAGTACTGCTGCCAAGCCATTTTATTCCCCCTTTTGTATTTGGGGATTTGATTTTTTTCCCTTCTTAATTGTAGTACTTTGCACTTGTCTGTATTGAATTTCATCTTGTTGACTTCAGACCCATCCTCCAATTTACCAAGATCATTCTGAAGTCTAATCCCTGTCCTCTACAGTGCTTGCAACCCCTCCCAGTTTGTGTCATCCGCAAATTTAATAAGCGGACTCTCCATTCCATCATCCAAGTCATTAAGGAAACTGAATAGTATTTGACCCAAGACAGACCCCTGTGGGAACCCACTAAATAGATCCTCCCAGTTTGACAGCGAACCATTGATAACTACTCTTTGAATATGGTCTTTCAACCAGTTGTGCACCTACCTGATGGTAATTTCATCTAGATCATATTTCCCTCCTTTGCTTATAAATGCAACAACATAAATAACCCACAACACTTCATACATCCCCGTGGGCAAGATAAGGTATTGCAAGCAGCTTGACACTAAGCCTTCCAAAAAAACAAAAAAAAAACCCAGGAGCGTACTGGCTCAGTGCATGCAATTGTGTCTCCTTGAACAGCTGCAATAACTCTACAGCTTATTCTCTCACAATTAAGTTTTATTTCTGCCCACGCTCCAACCCCAAACCTGGCCCCTTTATGCAACTGCAGCTCTTGGAATGGATTCTGGGTACAACCACTTGGGAGAAAAATCTGAAGTAGACCCTCTGCCCTCTCCTGGAATGGGCTTTGAGAATAGCATCTACCAAGGCCCCATCTGCCAATGAGTGCCATTGGTCTTTATGCACAGGGTCAGATCCTGATGTCCCCTTATGCAGGCCCGGAGAGAACTGTTGAGGTCCCACTGCTTATGGGGGCAGCATTCCAGAAGCCTGCAAAGGGAATGCAGCCTCCTACCATGCCGCACAGAACCCATGGCGGGAGGGCTACCTCCGCCGCAGATCCCGAGGGGACATGGGAGGCTGGAGAGAAGTAAGGGAGGACCTGGGGCAGAAGTCAACCCCTCCATGGAACAGCTAGAGGGCTGCTCTACTATTTAGGAGGGAGGGTTTCTTCTCCCCTCCCTCCCAGCCCCATAACCTGGTAGCTTAGGCTGTGCATTGAGTAGACAGTTTTCCCCAATGCACGGGATGCAGGGGACAGAGTGTAGGTAAACCTAAGTCGGCTTTTGTTACAGTCCCTTGCAAGAGGCAAGAGCCAAGATAAAGGAGGGTTGAGAGGAAGCCAGGAAGAGGCTGGGAACAGCGGGTAATGAGGCAAGGCTGTGGCAGAACAAAATTCAGTGCAATGAGGTACAAGGCACGGCATGCTGGAAGGAACAATGTGAACTGCCGCTACACAGTGATGGGGTCTGAATTACCTGTAACCTCTCAGAGAAAAAAAATCCAGGTGCCATTGTGGACACCAGTCAGTGGAGGGGCCTGCTCTCTGCTTTGAAAAACCAGCAAGAAGCATTCAAGGCACCGCGAACAACACGGGAAAGATGAGGGCATTATAGAAACTGACAGCACCATTCTCCTGCTAAATGCCATGGGGCAACTCCCCCGTGGGTGACAGCTCTCGCCGTCAGCGGAGCCACGCCGATTTACACCGGCCGAGGATCTGTTTGGTCACATATTTAGTTGTGCTGACTTTCTCTCAAAAGAGAGGGCAAGGATGATTAAAGGCATCCGAGTGGGAGAGCACAAAGGGCATCTGAAGCAGGAAAGAGGGAAAATATGACAACAAGCACAATGGAGGGGCTGAAAATAACGCGGAGCACAGAGGAAGGCTAATCAGGCTGATTTTCCCAAGAGCCCCGTGACAGATGTTTCAAGTGCTGGGCACCGGCAGCAGGGGCAGATGTTGAACAGAGCTCAGCACACACTCTGCTCTTTGGAAAAGCTGGCCCAGATGGTGGGTTCTGCACATGTTGAAGTTTGCTTGCCCTGCTGTGCAGCGTTTTGCATGCCCAGATCTCACAAAGGCAGAGCAGTGTCAGTATCGCCGTTTACAGATGGGGTAAATGAGGCACCACTGTGAGTCGGCAGCAGCAATAGAACCCAGGTCTTCCAATTCCCAGCCCTCAACCTTACCCACCACCCCGGCGGCCTCCCATTTGTCACAACGGAGAACGTCTCCGCAGCTGCTGGGAGGTCACTTCCCGGTGTAGACAGACACACACTAGTTCTGTTCACGCCAGTGAGCTGCAAATAGCGATGCGGCCACGGCAGCGCAGGCGGTGGCTCAAGCTAGCCACCCGAGCACAAGCCCAGTGATACGAGACGGGTCCTGGCTCTCTGCCTCCCTTTTGTGTTTCAGCTTCCTTTGAAACACCAGGTCTGGGGAAAGGCTCGGTCTTGTCACCACCGTGCCCATGTGACTCCCCCGATGTCAATGGGAGTCGTTTCATTCGTGCAGTGAGATAGGACCTGATCCTTGGACCACACGTCAAAAAGCAGGTCCCTGGGGTAGCATCTGCCCCCATGTTCCGATTCAAAGACGCAACAAAGCGTATGCAGGTATGGACACTGAGGGGCCCCCACCTCCCGCAGCGCCCCTGGCCCTTTCACCCCATTGCTCTGCAGCTTCTGCCGCAAAGGGCAGAGAGCATCAGTGTCCTGCCCCCAAGTCTCAGGGAGCAGCTGTCAGAAGCTTTCAGCAGATCAATGTGCTTGGCGGTTCGGTCTCTAGACAGGTTAGTGATTGACGGCAGGGAGCGTAATGTGCCCTGACAAGCTCTGCGTCTCGCAGTCATTGCGCTGAGCAGGGAACAAACAAGGGAAAGGAAATTGGGGTCTTCACTGTAACGGGGAGCCGCTGCCCATGGGAGAGGCAAAGCGGCCTATGGGGGGTACAACACAGGACCTAGTGACCACATGGCTTCATGTAATATCGATCCCCTGGGTTAGGGGTACTCAACAGATCCCAAGCTCAGATCCAGACCCAGGGTTTCCCAAAGTTCAGGGGAGTGTTGGGAGCCAGGGCTTTGGTTCAGATCATTATAAAGGTGGAGCCAGCCACAAGGCACCCAGCCTGGCCTGGCTGGGACTGGGAGCATCGGGATCTTTGATTCAAGAGCTGAAGAGCCACAGAATAATTATGCTTTAAAACAGTTACTCTGTGATGGCAGCAGGATATGCACTGGGCAAGTCAGGGGCTCTTCACACACACACCCCCCGGCTGCTGCATCTTCTACCCCGCCCATCTCTGCCCCTCTTGTGGCTGCTCCGGGACGGGGAAATCCCAGCCATTCCACCCTGACCCCACACAGCGGACGCAGGGAGTGTGGCTCCCAGCAATTCCCTCCCACAGTGCTAACAAGTTTGCACAACATCCTCTGCGCTCCCCAACAACCAGTGCTCTGCTCAAGTCTTGAGCATAACGAGCGGAGCATGGCTCAGCTCCCGGAGCCCTGAGCGTGGCACGGCAGGCTTCAGCCACGCGTGACTGACATCAAGTATCACTGATGGATCAGCTGAGTAGGATATCCCCTTTCACTTCATGCTCTAAGTTACTCGGTAATGTTGCAGAGTGCTGTTAAACAGCAGCCCCCTTCCACCGCAGAGGTGGCTGCATTTCAGTGGCGGGCGGTCACTCCGGTGAGATTATGTTGTCCTTCCACAGCTCCTTCTATCCACGTATCTCACAGCACTTTCCAAATATGCCTTAACCAGTCCTCCGACCCACCCGAAGAGGTAGGCATGAACATCTCTGTTTTACTGAGGGGCAAGGAACTGAAGGAAAGGGAAGTGAACTGATTTACCCAAGGTCATACAGCCAGTCAGTGGGAGAGCCACGAATAGAACCCAGGAGGCCCTCCTGTGCTCTAACCACTGGACCATACTGCTATTCTAGAGGCCAGATCCACAGTGCTTCTGGCAATAGGACCATGCTGATCCACCCCAGCTGAGGATCTGCAAGGATCATAGAGGCCTTTTGGCCACCTGGGTTCTTGTTGCTATCACAGTGCTGTGCGATGATGCCCAGACTAACGCAGGAGCTGCTCATTGCCATTCTCCCCAGGTGGCCCTACCTACCCCCACGATGGCAGAGGATGTACAGACCCCGGGAAAGCTGCTGGCTTTGCAATCAGTGCCTTGGCAGGGTCCTGGTCTATGTTCCCACCTCTGGCAGCGGCTGAGTGAACACCTCGGCAAAGGAATTGGGACTGCACCAGGAAGTGGGGGGAAAGGGCCTCAGCACGGAGCAGGGCAGAGCCAGAGTGGAGCCGTATCCCCCATCTCTAGGGAGCTAACAAGAGGGGATGACCCCTTTAAGGCTGAGCTGGCTGGGCGTGGAAGATGGGGGTGCTTCAAGCTTCCCAAGCGCGGATGCTTTCCTGGATGGGGAGCCTGGCGTTAGGGTAACGGACCTGCTAATTGGGCAGCTTTCACCCTGTGCGGAGATGCACTCAGCGAATGTTCAGCGGCCACCCACCCAGAGCAAAGGAATGATGATACTTTATTGAATAATTCACTGCAATAGCCCTGATAATGCCTTCATTTGCCAGCCTTTCATCCACTTCGCTTGGGATCCATCACTCATCGTAAAGCTTCAGAATAATTACTGGGCTCTTTGAGAGGAATTCTCTAAGCTGAGCACGTGTGAGAGGGAGGCGGGGGCTCTCTGCATTCTGGAGATGCACAGAAATTCATTTCCAGCTCTTCTTCCTCCCCTAGGGACTATGCCTAGTACCCCTGCCAGCTGGGCACAGAAATCCAGTTCCGGGGTTCTTCCTCTCGCTGCCCAGGGCTACACCTAGATCTCTTTCCAAGTGGGCACTAGCCTTATTCTCCTCGCTATTCAAAGGTCATTGCATGATCAAGGGAGTCTTCCGTCTTTGGGCACTCCTGCAGATGCACTAAGGTTTGTGCGTCCATGTGGAATGGATTCTGAACTTGCCTCTGCTTGGTGCAATTGCAAAGGGGAAAGGAGAGATGCAATGCTATAACCAGGTGCATCGCAAGGCAAAAGGCAGAGGGGACAGGCAGCTGGACAGAGGGAATGGTGTGGCACAGCACAGTAGAGTGGACAGGGAAGGTAGTGGATGACCCTATGTCAGAGAAGCAGTAGGGCTCAAAATGGAAAAAAAAAAAAGGGGGGGGGGATGGTACTCACTCAAGTCCCGCCCACTCTCTTAGCTCCGCCCACAAGCCTACCCCAGTTCCAGCCCCAGGGGAGCTGCAGACTCCGGCCCCACGTACCTTTGACAGACACACGCTTGGGCAGGATGGTGACAGATCCCTCGGCCACCTCCTCTAGGTGGAGCACAGGGGAGATTTTGGAGCCCCAGCTGTCTGAGCCCATCCAGATGAAGTGCCCGGTCTGGTTGGCCCTCTTTGCCGCCTCCAGCACCCTCCTGTGCAGAGAAAAGGTTGTGAGCTTGTAGTCTTTGCGCCCAGGTCAGTGTGGGAGAGAGAAAGCAGGGGCAAGATGGAGAGCCCAAATCACTCTAAGGAATGTTTTCTAAGCCTATAATCATTCTCATGGCTCTTCTCTGAACTCTCTCCAATTTATCCAAACCCTTCTTGAATTGTGGGCACCAGAACCGGTCATAGTGTTCCAGCAGCGGTCGCACCAAATATAGAAGTAAAATAACCTCTAGTTCTATCTGAGATTCCCCTGTTTATGCATCCCGGGATCGCATTTGCTCTCTTGGCCACAGCATCACACTGGGAGCTAATGTTCAGCTGCATATCCACCGCAACCCTCAAATCTTTGCAGCGGCACCGCGTTCCAGGATAGAGTTCCCCCCTCCTGTAAGTATGGCCGACATGCTTTGTTCCTAGATGGATACATTTATAGTTAGCTGTATTAAAATACACATTGTCTGCTTGCCCCAAGAGGCCCAGATCGCTCTGAATCAATGACCTGTCCTCTTTATGAGGAAGCAAAAAAGACCCTGTCAATACAGCTGTTGATTAAAAAGTGATTAAGGGAACACAGGTACTTGGCAAAATAAACATCCCTGTATAAATCAGCAGGTTGGGAAGACGTGCATCCCAGGGCCCTGAGGCCGTTACTTCTGGAAAGTCCCAGGAAATGCAGGAAGCAGCTGAGGATGGGGGATTGTATGTCAGGAATCAGGGTCTGCAGCAAAGATAGTCTCCAGACAGCCTCATTAATACAGCTGGCCTGCAGCAGGCTGCCTAACTAGCCAAAAACCTGACTGTCTGCAGAGGCCAGCAAGCTGGCTTATAAGCCAGCAGCAGCAGCTCGCTGGCTTCTCAACACTCATGCTGCTTACCACTGCGCCTGGTCCCGTGTCATCTGGTTCCTGCTGCTCCTGCCTTGCATCCAGCCTTGCCTCTGTCCTAGGGTTACCATTTTTTAAAATAACAAAAAGAGGACACTCCAAGGGGCCCCACCCCTGCCCCAACTCCGCCCCGGCCCCACCCCAACTCCACCCCTTTCCCAAAGTCCCGCCCCCTCCCCTGAACGCTCCACCCCCTGCTCCTCCCCCTCCCCTGCTTCCCGTGAATCAAATGTTTGCGGGAAGCCTGAAACAGACAGGCAGGCAGCAGGTAAGCTGGGGCGGGGGGGCGGGAGGGGGCGCGGCCCAGCTCAGTTCGGGCCCTGGGGCGCCAGCCCCGGTTCTGGCCAGCCCCGGCCCCGGAGGCTCCAGCTCGGCTCGGGCCCCGGGGCATGGGCACTGGCACCGGCCCCGGCCAAGTGGCTCCGGCCCGGCTTGGGCCCTGGGGCACTGGCCCCGGTTCCGGTGGAGCGCGCCGGCCCCGGCCTGCCCCGGTGGCTACAGCTCGGCTCGGGCCCCAGGGCACGAGCACCGGCCCCAGCCGAGCAGCTCCGGCCCCGGGGCACCGGCCAAGCAACTCCGGCCCCGGCGACTCCAGCTCAGATTGGGCCCCGGGGCACCGGCCCGTCCAGCACCGGCCCCGGCTCAGCGGCGTGGGCAGGCGGCCGAGCACCGCCGGCCCCAGCGGCTCCAGCTCCGGCCCCAGCGTGGATCCAAGCCCCACGAACCCTCCCTATTTTCCTGGACATGTCCGGCTTTTTAGAATTTCCCCCCGGACGGGGATTTGACGACCAAAAAGCAGGACATGTCCGGGAAAATCTGGACGTATGGTAACCCTACTCTGTCCTACCCCTGCCTTGAATCCCTCATTGCCTGCTACCCTGCTCGCTCCAGTTCCTGTCCTCCAGTCTGACCCTTGGCTCTGACTCCTGACTATGGCCTCTGGCTCGATCCCTGGCTCTGGTACCCAGTTTCTACCTCCAGGTTTTCCAAGTGGCTTTGGCTCCTGACAAGTGACTACAGCTCTGACCTGGCCACGAGGCCGGCTGCCCACTCTGGCCACAAGGCTAGATCGCCCTCATCCGGGTCCGCTGACATTACAGTACCAGTGTTTGAGGGGAAAAAACAGAAATCCTGGCAATTATTGTGGTGTGAGTCTAACTTCATCTCCTAAGAAAATGATGGGACAAATATTTATTTAAAATGTAAGCAGCAAGAGGAGGTGGGAGCCGTGATCAATAGGTTAAGAAAATTCTGCTCTCACTCTGCACCTCCATCTAAGAGCAGAATTTGATGCTATGGGCCAGATCCTGAGCTGCTGTCAATCAGAGCAGTCCCATTGACATGACCGGAGCTGTGCCAAGGATTTGTCTAGGCACAAGCATGCACTGATTTGTTAAGCTGGTGCAGACCTCTGGGTGGACGGTCTAATTTTGTGTTAGGAGTGACTGATTTTAGTTTAGCTGAAACCTGTTCCTAATCAGTTTAACATCATTCCTTCAGTGACACGGGCGAACTGTGCCTTATGCTACATCATAACAAACCTGTTTAAACCAAAATTAGAACGTCCACACAGCCTTTGGCTCTGGTTTAACGAGATCACTTCAAACCTCTAGTCAAACCAGCGCAGCGCTGCAGGAAGGCACAGCCAGATTTACACCAGCAGAGGGTCTGACTTTCTGCCTTTCACACCAGACAAGCTGGATGCACCTGTGTCAATGGCATAAGAAGAAAAGTGAATAGAGGGCGTACAGCAGATGCGATGCAGCTGGGCTGGAGTAAAGTGTTTGATCCAGATGCGTCGCCTCGATTCTTTTAAATGGGCTCTGTTCTTCCACCCTCTTCCTTGCTGTCTCCATCCCCTCTCCTATCACACACACTGTCTACCCCTCTTCCTGCCATTTACCCCTCCCTGTCTCCAGCCCTTTCCTGCCTGCCATCGCAGCTGCTGGGCTCAAGTGCTGCCCAGGGAAAGAGAGGTGAAAACTCCACTTCCTGTTCTGACTAGACCCTTTGCACAGGCACAACGGGAGCAATGTCATGCTACCCAGTTAGAACGGTCCCCACCCTGCCCAGGATGGAAAGGACTGTGCCAGCAGCAGACCAGGGGAGAATGACACCCCTGGTATTTACGCAGGGAAGCGCTGCAGGCAAGAGAGTTATTAAATATTGCAGAGCGTTAGGCAATCAGTGGAAAATTCACTGAATAATTTACCGTGCCCTGTATTTCCATTGGTGTCTGCCCTGTGATTCTAACCCAGCCCGCAGCGCAGGCATGTTCATGGCCCGGTGGGCAGGAAGGCAGGAGGGATGGGACGAGAGTGAAAGAAAGGAAGAGGGACGGTGGATAGAGCAAGTGAGGGGCAAGAAAAGGGGAGAGCCAGGAGGAGGAGGAGGGAGAGGGAGAAAGGAGGAGAGACGATGCTGAGCAAGAAGTGGGGAGGATGCCAGAGGGAGACGGCCCTGACCCACAGAGCATGGGGCTGAGGTTCATGCCCATCTCTAGTGAAGAGAGATGGCAGGAGACCACAGCAATGGGTAAAGCGAGCAGGTGAACTGGGACACTGAGGTGCATGTTGCAGCCAGCGACAGTGACCCGCATCGTTCTGTACCTCCCACCCCCCAGCTGGAGCAGTGGCGTGAAATGTACAAAGGCCCCAGCTGAGCAACAGAGCATGCAGGCAGCCAAGTCCCCGACTCCACCGCACGGCTGCAGCTTCCCAAGGGAGCTGCACGGAGAGACTGGCTCTCCAGCCCCATTTGCATACTTGCTGACAGGTAATTGAATTCCCCCTTTAATTACTGAACATTAGGGAAAATCAGGTTACACAGCAGCAGGCTGGAAAGGCTCCAGCGCTGAGGAGGGGGTTTCATGTGTGCAGCGAGGCAACTCGGAGCAGCCTCGTGAGCCGCTGGAGTGAGACAAATGTTCCTACCGGTGCCAGCGCAACCACTGAACTGGGCACTGCCGGGTTATCGAGTGCCACTCAGACAGACAGACAGCCACTGCCAAACTGCTGGCGATCCTTGCCACACCCAGCACCACCCCTCTCTCCCCAGCCTCGATCCTCAACTAGTGCAAACTGGCATCTTTCCACTGAAATCAACGTACGCCAGCTAAGGATCTGATCCGCTGATCAACAGAGCTGTGCCGACTTACACCCGCTGGGGGTATTTCTTTGAAATGTTCTGCACCATGATTTTTATTGCATGGCCCTCGGGTACATTGTAAGCTGTTTGGGGCAGGGCCTGCATTCCTCCGTGTGTTGGTACAGCCCCTGAATTTCTGGCCTGGTCTCACTGATTTCAGCCTCCCAGGCCCTGAAACGTGACCTCCTTATTCTCTCCAACTCCCTTCAGGGCTCGATCCTGAGAGGTGCTAAACACCTGTGATGTCAGGAGCACTCTGCACCACTCAGCATCCAGCCATCTGTCTATCTAAGCTCTCATACCAGGGCCCATCAACCTCAGCAGCACCTCTGGCCTCTCCTATCCCCCTGGCTTGTCTCATCATCTGTCTCCTTCTCCATTTTTCCCCGCCACCCTGCCCCCATCAGCCTCTATTCGCAGCATTGCACAGGTAACTGGGGGGGGGGGATGGCCTAATCCAGAGCTCACTGGGGAGACTGACTTCACCGCCTTTTGGAGTGAGCCCTAGGCGCACAGTTGGGAAGAGAATTTACGCATCCCCCACCCCCAGTTGTTTCTCATTAAGCATAAAGGCAGATTTATGATTCACACATCCTATGTCAGGGATTTAATTACTTGCTACCCAAGTCCAGATGGCATTATTATATTTTTTTTTAAAAGCCACACTCCACCGAGCCGCAGGGATGCCGAACATCTGTGACATGGCACTGGCCAATCAACACTCCTGGCTGTGTTGCCACTTCACTAGCTCCCAGTGCCGGCTCCCTCCAGCCCAGTGACAAGCACGAGGATCGCCCAAGCCAGATGGGCGGGTCAGCAAGCGGCACGATCCCAGCCCGACCATGGGACTCAGACCAAGTGGCTTGAGGAGGGATTTGGGAGCAGCTGACGCACACTGGTCTGGCTGTGGATTTACTTCTGTTAGTTCTTTCCAGTTGGGGTATAGGACCAGCTCCTAAGCGGGTGTAAATCGGTGTTGTTCTGTTGAAACCAATGAATGGAGCTACGCCAAATGACACCTGGCCCTTAAATAGTTTCCACCACGGTTTTTATTCCAGGTCACTAAATTAAACTTTAAGCTCTTTGGTGCAGGGACCGTATTTTCCCGTGTCTAGCACCTCCCACAACGGGGCTCCACTCCCGACTGAGGTCTTGGCATGTGACCACAATCGTAATGAAAGATGATTCCTTTAGTCTCTCTTTGAATTAGCCCAGTACCTATGAGCCCTAGTGAAGAACCAAGACTGCCTTGTGCTAGGCACTGCCCAGCTTTGTGACAGGCGCATTACAAAAGGGTTAAACCCCCATGCCTGGGCCAATGCCTCAGCTGGTGTATGTGGGCGGAGCTCCATTAATGTCAATGGAGCTACGCTGATTTACACCAGCAGGGCAGGTGGCCCATAAAGAATAAGCGAGCTGGTGCTGCCTGCATCTCCATTGAACGGTAGGCAAAGGGCCAGTCCCCGATCCCATTTACACAGCTGTAAAACTGGAGCAATCCCATTGATGTCCGTATCAGCGGGGTGGCCGTGTTAGTCTGGATCTGTAAAAAAGCAACAGAGAGTCCTGTGGCACCTTATAGACTAACCGACGTATTGGAGCATAAGCTTTCGTGGGTGAAAGCTTATGCCCCAATACGTCGGTTAGTCTATAAGGTGCCACAGGACTCTCTGTTGCTTTTTCACTGATATCAGTGTCATTTCTCTGGCGTAACAGAGCTGAACCTGGCCAGCAGCGGGCATCAGGCTGCTGCCGCACAGAAAAAACCCCACATTTTCCAGGTGTGTATCCATGAGTGCTAATGGGACGTAATTCCCCCATTTACACACAGCCCTCGCCTGGGTAAATGTTTACAAACCCCTGTTTAATGGTGCTTGCCATTTACACAGCAAGGTAAATCCAGGATTCCTCAGCGCATAAGTGAGCGAGCATAAATGTCAGGTTTTCAGACATTTCTATTAAGGAGGGGAAAGAAACTTTGTTCGTTTGCATATCTGATGTAAACTGCTTTAAAATCTCGGTTTACCCACATTTACATAATGTTTGCTGATTAATAAATTAGACACTTACAAAAATCAGGTGTAAATCAATGTGAATCATTAGGCTCCGTAAACAATGTAAGCCACACTATGTCACCTTGATTTGTCTGCTGCCTGTAATCCTGCAGCTCCCCACTGCACTGCAGGGATGGAGTATCTTCTTAAGGGACTCAAGTGGGGCTCCCAGAAACTGAGGACCCCAAAACTAGTAGCCCCTTCTGGAAACATGGGTCTAAATGACTTGCCCGAGGTCACACAAAGTCAGTGGCAAAGTCAGGAATAGAATCCTAGAGCCCCAAATCCAGCTTGCTTCTCTAACCATTAGCCCCCCACTCTCCTCATTATAATTATGTGCCCTATGCACCAAACAACACCAGCGCTGTGATGTGGTCCATAAAACAGGCTACCGGGTCCAAGGAATGCTAAGGATCTGTAGGAGACACTGTGGGGGTGGACAGCGTTGGGAGGTACCAACACACAGAAAACCTTGTGTTCCCCCTCCTCGCTTCCTCCGATTTGCCCCCCACCCCTCCATAGGCCAGCCCATTCTCCCCTCACCTGATATCATCCTCGTTGGCAAAGATGATGACGGCCCGAGCGTGGGAGGTCTCCAGGAGACGGCGAATGATCTTATCGAACTCTCCCGCCTTGGGCTCCCGAGGGATCTTGACCGACTGGGCCACGCACACTCCCCCTGTGGGCGGACAAGACACGGCACGTTTAGAGAGGCCTTCGAATCAGCTGGCCCTACTCAAGCTCTCTTTGGGGGATACCTAACTGCTGCGGGGGGGAAAGAAGGGTTCACTCTTGGGTCCCACATGCTTGAGATCTACATGTCTCTGAAAGCAGCTCAACCCTGGAAGTGAGCAAACCTCCGCGCCCCCTGCTGCTAATGGCAACACACGCGGCCGGTACACAGTGTGGAATGCCGGTTATTTATAACCGAGGAAACCAGTAAAAGACCAGCATAAGGCCATTTAACATGGGTAGGGGCAAATGCCAACATGCTCTGTATTACAGCAGCACATAGAGGCTTCAGTCAGGATCAGGGCCCCATTTTGCTGGGCGTTGCATAAACACATAACAACGAGAGACTGGCCCGGCCTGTAGGAATCTAGACCTACATGGGACCTACACAAATTATGGTTGTAAGGTAAGTTTGGATGGTAGCATGAGAAACAGGCTCCCAGCGTGAGACCAAAGAGAATAAAATCCTGAGAAAGAAGAATTGTTGAGTTAACTTTGTAGTGACCCGGGGAATACCAGCGTTATCGTCTTTCAGGCTGGGGCGGAAGTAACAGAAACAAAGAGCGTGGTTAACTGGGAACCTGCTCCCTAAAACTCCCTCATCTAGCTTTGGCTAAGGGCCAATAACCAGCAGTAACATCACTTGTTTATTATAGCGTATACAAAGCAAGGTTCTTTAGGGGCTCTTTATCAAAGCTTTGCCTCACTGTCTGGAGTCACGCCACGATGCAAGGTGTCTCCTGGGCCTGACCCCATTGTAATTATGTTGGCCAACACTTATAGGAGTATAAGTTCTATTCTATGCTCGGGCATAGAATAGAATAGAAGGCTGTATATGCTTGTATTGATATTTTGGATGTAACCAGCACCAAGTGGCCTTTGAGACTAATAAAGGAATGCATGTGTGGAAACTGAGTCACGGTAAAGCTTCATAAACTCCTTAGGATAATTATTTCCAACACTGCCCCAAAAAGCTCACCGCCTAAGTAGACCAGGCAGATGGCAATGGGAGAAGGGCAGTACGGCCACGCCCGTGTTGTGGACTGGGAACTGAAGACGTTAATGGCTATTAGCCACGATGGGTAAGGAATGGTGTCCCTAGACTCTGTTTGTCAGAGGGTGGAGATGGATAGCAGGAGAGAGATCACTTGATCATTACCTGTTAGGTTCACTCCCTCTGGGACACCTGGATTGGCCACTCTCGGTAGACAGGATACTGGGCTGGATGGACCTTTGGTCTGACCCAGTATGGCCGTTCTTATGACGTGGAGAAATGAAGTGGCAGCACCAAGAACTGAGCTCAGATCTCGTCTCCTTCTCGGTGTCTGTTTGGTCTATAGACCGTAAGCTCACTGGGGCAGGGATCATCCTTTACTCTGTGGGTGTGTGCACACAGCACCTTGCACAACCAGGCCATGATCTCACATGGGGCCTCTGGATGTTACTGGGATGAACAACAACAATCACAGTGCCATTGTGAGCGTTTGAGCCCTTACTCAGCCAGAAGTACCAGTGACTGCTGCGGGGCTCTTTTTCTCCTTCTCTCCCCTCCTTCTGCACCAAGGGCTGACACCCGTTGACACCAATGGGCTTTGGAGTAGGCCCCTAGTGCTCCGAATATATTTGCTCAGTGCGTTCTTGCTGCCTATGGTGCATGCCCGGGAAGAGACAAAAATCTTCCCATTATTTCCACTGCCGCAGATTGTTTTTTCACACATCACTTTGATTTGTATCATCATCCCTTTGTCGTGTTGCTCCCTCTGATCAGCCGTCTCGAGAACTAATCTCTACCATCCACCTACTCCTTTTATTATCTGTCATTTCAAGCCATAACCACGCTCTCCCCTCCTAATCTCAATTCTTCGGCGGTTCCCCTGTCTCTGGCGTCTCCTCCAAGCCTTCCTTTGCATTCACTCTTTCCATAATCTCAGATCACCCTCCTCGCTTTGCCACTCTTCATTCCTGTTTTCAAACAGCTTTCAGCTGAGCTCATCATTTCGGATTCTCCTTTTTGAGTCCCGGCCCGGCTTCTTGCAACTGTGTGTGTAAATGCTGGCTTATCGCCTTCTGGATTGCCCGAGGCTTGGCCCCTTAGGGTTCGAGCTCCCTGCCCTTCCAGAAATAGGCATCACCAGTTTAGTCCCTATTCTGGTTAGCAATGGACCACAGATGTACTGTTCTAGTTACAGAATGGCTCTGGAATACTATGGCAATGGGGCCATTAGAAATACATATAATGTACGTACAATTATGATCTATTTGTATTACGGTAGCACCTAGCTTCCCCAGTCATCGATCAGGACCCCACTGTGCTAGGTGCTGTACAAGTACAGAAGGAAAAGCTTACAAGCTAAATAACAGGGCCAAATTAATCTGAGGTGCCACCCCGTTGAATTTCATGAGAGATGGGCTTGGTTTATAATCTGCAGTTATGTCAGATAGGCTAATAATGGCTTTCCATCCTCATGCTCCAGGCCCCTGTTTGGGTCAGGAAGAAATTCCATGAAAGAGCTCAGCACCCGTTCAATGCACCAAAATAAGTGGTGGCAGATTTCCAGCAGGGCTCCGCTCATGGGCTGCTTTGAAAAAGATGGCCCTGATTGTGGGCACAGAATAGCAAGCCCTTAGGAACACTGGGTGAAATTCACCCCAGCATGAGGCTCATGTACCAAGTCCTAGGAGTTTAAATGGTGCAAGGCCTCAGGCTGGCGCCTCCATCCAGGGGTGCATTTCACACCTTGCAAGGGTTTCACGTATTCCCTTGAAGCATCTGGCCACATTCGCTGTAATAGGCAGGTGACAGGACCAGATGGTTCTCGGACCTCTGCGATAGCAGTTCTTCCACTCCTCCCTGGACGAGAGTGACCTCTTGATCACAGAGATGGGAGCTCTGTAACCTACTCACCAAGCCAACTGCTGAGCATTTGAAATAGCAGCTAATTAAAACTTTAAAAAAAGAGAGAGAGAATGAGAAGAAAATTGGATGAGTAACCACGCTTCTGTCTGCTGGGCTTTAACCCTGAACGCCTGCCAGCCCTGGCCCCGCCAAAAGCCAACGGCTCCTCGCTGCAACTTTTTGGCAGGCACCAGTAAAAAAAAAAAAAAAAAGAATGGAAAAGAGATGGGAGAGAAAATTAAACATTCCAGGACCTTCCAGATATAATTGATGGTCTCAATTTGCATAGTAAATGACACGGCTGATGCCTGCCTGCCGCTAAAGGATCCCCGCTTAAGCAAAGGTCAGAGTAATTAGCACACAACTGCCATTGCAGAGAGATTTCCCAGAACTCCTGCTATCCAGAGAGGGCAACCCCCTCCTCCAGATGAGAATCTGGCAGCCGTGCAGCTGGGGAATGACAGCAAAGGAACAGCAGAAGGCACTGGGATGCAAAGGAATTCTTAAACCGGAGCATTCATCCAGCTGGCTGGGGAGCTCCCAGGGTCAGATCCTCGGCAGGCGGAAGTCAACGCAGCTCCACGGATGAGCACCAGCGGAGCAGCTTGCCCCTTGGCTCAAACCTGCAGCCTTAAGCAGGAGATTGGGTTATAAGTGTTATTTTTAGAGCCTAGGAGCTCCAAGTAGGGACCAGGGTGGGTGGGGGTCTTAGGGACCATGGCTATTCCATCAGTATCAGAGAGAATAATAAAACTCAGCTCTTATCTAGCACTTTTCATCAGTAAATCTCATAGCTCATTCCAAAGGAGGCCAGTATCATGATCCCTGTTTTACAGATGGGGAAACTGAGGCACGGAGCAGGGAAGTGACTCGCCCAAAGTTGCCCATCAGGCCAAGCCAGGAATGGAACCCAGGTCTCCTGAAACCCAGTCCAGTGCTCTGTCAACTAGGCACACTACCTCCTACATCACTATACACTCCTATAGCACCTTTCATCCGAGAATCCCAAAGCGCTTTACAGTCGGGTGACATTCACGCCAGTGCAGCTGGCTTGTGCACCACTTTGGTCCCATTGGAGGGTTTAAGTGGCCTTTAAGCAGTGCTGACACCTTGTGCTGGTCCTCTGCAGAGGGGCAGATTCCACATTAACCCCACTCCCACAAGGTAGGCAAGGCTTATGATCTCCATTTTACTGATGGGGAAACGGAGTCACAGGAAGGAGATGTGAACAGCCCCATGGTCCCATACTGAACCATGGGCAAAGGCAGGAATAAGCCCAGGCCTTGCATTGGATTGGAGATCCCTCCAAAGACAGAGCAAGGGAAGGCAGGGGACACAGGGAGGAAAGGCAGATGACTCCAGAGCTGTTTTATTAAACTTACCAGATGGAGTTTTCCCCCCTGGGGACAGAAGTGGCTCTGACCTCATGGACAGCACAAGGAGAACAATCAGACCAGTCAATATCGTCACATGGATCCAACATGCCATCACCTGTAACATGCCCTGTTGTGCTAGGCGCTGTACAGGAGTGGTAGGAGACTCCTCCACTCCTCTTCACCAGCTCTTCCCTCTCCTCCCTCCCTTTTCTCCATCTGGTGCCACCTTGGGCTGATCCAGATCCAATGATCTGCCATTGGGAGCCTTTCCATTGCCTCCTATGGGTGCTGTATCACACCCCTTGGCTAGCCCATGGAGATGGGGTCACCTCACTGCTCCTTAATTCTGCCTCTTGGTGTGTGTGTGTCTCTCTCTGTATCTCTTTCCCCCACTCCCTTCTCACCCCACCCCTGGCTAAGCATCCCCCTATTCAGAGACAAAGCCCTTTGCAATGTGTTCATTTGCTTGCTGGCTGTAATTGCCAGAGCAAAGGAGAGAAATGGCATCTCCCTGACAAGAGGAGCCCCTGGAGGTGAAAGGTTAATGGAGAGCAGCTCATGAATAACCATGAGCACAAAGCCATGCACAGGCCTTTCATAAGGTCCAACAGGCAACACCCCATAGGCACTGAATGCAGCTATCTTTCCTGTGGTGGATTCATGGCTGCCCCCACCTTATGCCACGGAGCTAGCTCAGGTATTCCTAAGGTGCCTCTCCCTTGGGTTTCTAAGCACCACGTCCTGCTACTGAAACCACATCTTGGCTCTTCCTAGCACAGCACAAGATCCACCCTAGGTCTTCACACTGTGTGCAGCACTGCAAACGCCCCTGGGGTCCAGCCTGTAAGTAGTACCCCAAAGGGTGAGCATGCTGGAGACGGGAGGGTGACAGATGTCAGTGTGGAAGCAGCAGCTGGAGGAACGGCTCCATAAAGATCATGCAGCCTCATCTCCACCGGGTCACACCCTGAGCCTTGGAAAGTGCATGACAGAGAGACAGAGTGTGTGTGTGTGTGTGTGTGTGTGTGTGTGTCACACACACACACACACACACACACAATGTGACTGAGACAAGGCTGAGTTGTGCCTATGAAAGACAGACTGACAACAGGCCCCTGTGTGCACCTGTCTGAGTATGTGACCTCACTGTGCACAAGTTGGTCTCTTTGTGTGTGTGTGTGTGTGTGTGTGTGTGTGTGTGTGTGTGTGTGTGTGTGTGTGTGTCCGCAGCTGGGTCTCTGTATTTGTCTCAGTCTGTCCCCTAGTGCACAGCATGATCTGTGCATGTGTGCGCACTGATGGGAGAGAAATAAGCCCCATTAGAGCAGGTGGCACTGACATGTGTAGTGGGATGAGATCTGGTTGTGTCAGTGAGTCCCCAGCGTAGGCAGGAATGGGTAGCCTGACTCAACCAGAAATGCCTCAGAGGCCCCTAGGTAACTGTTAGATCCTGACCCCCTGCACGTGTTATTGGCCACAGAGCCATGGTAACCAGAAGGCTCCCCAACAAGGAGTGATAATTAATTATTGATCTCTGCACTTTTCCATAACTCACTACTCCACAGAGATTTCTCCCTTCCCTTCATAGCAGGTTGCTTCCAGGGACCAGAACTGGTCAGGCATCTTTCCACAGAATGGTTTTCTGTCAAAAAATGCCAATTCATCAAACCCAGAACTTTTTGTGAGAAAGGATCAGTTCAGACGGACTAGGGGAAAAACGTGTTTTGGAATTGTCAAAAGGGGTTCAAACATAAATGTTTGGGTTTCCAGTTCAAAATTTAAGTTAATTTATATTAAAAAAAAGTTTACAACAATTTGACAGTGATACAAAATGTTCCAGAATTATCTAAATGAAACATTTCTAATTGACCCAAACCCAATGTTTGTGTTTCACCATTTTCGGTTTGCGGAAATTTTCCAGATTTTGACTTTTCTTCCTGACTCAGGATTCTATTTATTAAATTTGAAATCCCAAAATGGTTTTGTGGGATGTGAAAACAATTTCCCGCCCAGCTTTGCCAGGGACCACGTTGACTGTGCCTGGCAGCATGAGTGGCAGGAATGCACCCGCTGCTTCTGTCATCCCTGTGTTCTCACTCCCCCCTGGAAAAGAGACACGGATCCAAGGGCCAGGAGAGGACTTGGCTGCTAGCGTCAGTCTCATGGAGGCAGCAGAGAAGGACAAATCCCGCCTTCATTCCATTCCTTCCATTACTCAGCTCAAGGGCATGGTGCTACCTAATATAAAGCCATCTCCCTCTCCCTTGGGAATCCAGTAGATCAGCCATTCTCAAACTGTGGGTCGGGATCCCAAAGTAGGTTGCGACCCCATTTTAAGGGGGTTGCCAGGGCTGGCTTAGATTTTCTGGGGCTCAGGGCCAAAGCTTCAGCCCAGGGTGGTGGGACTAAGGTTATGGGCGGAAGCCCTTGACCTTAGTCCTTTGCCCCCCTGGGATGGCAGAGCTTGGGTGGGCTCAGGCTTCGGTCCTCCTTCCTGGGGTCCTGTAGTAATTTTTGTTGCCAGAAGGGGATTGCGGTGCAATGAAGTTTGAGAACCGCTGCAGTAGATGTTGGACTGGGCTTTGCCCCATCACCTCATGGCCTGTGGCGGGCATGGTCTGAGAAATTCCGATGCCACCCCAGGTTACCACCAGCGCCCAGAATCCAGAAAGCTGCCTAGGTGTCTTGCAGGAAGAGCTTCGCTGACAATCAGGCCTAGGAAGGTCTGAACGTGTTAGCTTGGCTGCTGCTCCCTCAGAAAGCTAATCGCTGCGTGGCAACAAGGTGAGTGACTGCTAGTCCCGGGTGACCCCTCAAAAGGTTTGTAAGGTTCACATTCAGAGACACTCCCTGCCATTCAGAGGTCTGAGATATTTTCCAGCTCATGGGAATGATCCCCAGCTGGAGCTCAGGGATGCGACTCAGCTCCTTGTATCTTCTCTAGCCTGGCTCACTCAGCCCCAGCCAGCAGAGGTCAGAGAGCAGGAGGTTGGTTTAGGAGCCGTTCGAGTCCCAACACCTGCTGTCTGTCACCAGGCTCTAAGCCTGGAACTTCTGAGCACCCCTTTTAACAACACACAGCGCATGGCAAGTCATGCCACATCCTCTTACGTTCAGTTTGATTCAGGCTGCCAGGCAGGGAAGCTTTCAACTACACAGTATCTATGATTCTCTCCTCCTGTCAGCTGCCTACACAAAGCTAGGGAGCAAACAAGCTAGGGACACTCCAGTGTATGCAGAGCTTCATCTGGCTTTCCTCTCCTAATGGGAATTCCTGTTTGCTACAGGATCACAGGCCAGCAGATGCTACAGACAGCAGTGAGTCATCCACTCCAAACCCAGCCTGGGATCCTCCAGCAACTCCCCTACTGGGGAGCCCTGAGAGAAAAGGGAAATTGAGGCAGGATGCCACAGAGCCACCCCTGGCCATGAGGGGGTGTGCAGCAGGTGGCCAGCCCTGTTGCATGCAAACACACATACTTGCACACGCACACAGGTATACAACAGCTAACATACCATTGTGTGCGTGCACACACACATGCAGGTGTACAAACCCACTCAAAACTCTGGTTGAACAGTGACAAAAAATAGATCTTTGCAAATATTCTACTGGGAAACTGTGGAATTTGCTGAATATGAAAAGCTCCTGACCAACACAACCACACTCACATAGACGCAGCCATCCACAGACACATCTGCACATGCCCATGCCAAAAAAAAGAAAAAAAGAAAAAAGAAAAAGGCACATGTATTGCACATGCTGTCCTCCCGAATATTTTTGGAAAGCAAGTTGGTGAAATAGCATTCCATGTACACACACACATACACCCCTTCAAGAAAGATATCGGAGGGGAATTTTTGGCATGGAATTCAAACCTGACACCACCACACACACACACACCCCATCCCCCCGCTGAAGTCTGATCTCATTTACTTGGATTGTAAACTCTTTGGAACAAGGACCATCTCTTTGGGTCTCTGTTTGTACAGCCCCTAGCACAATGGGCTCCAGCTCCAGGACTGGGGCCAGTAGCAGCTGCTGCAATACACATAATAAATAATCACAGTTTATACCGGTGTTTTACTGCTGTAATTCCATGGTTTTCAACTGGGTTATTCTGGATTTACACTGCCATGAGAACAGACCAAAAAAAAACCCAAACCACCCCACACGTGGCTTTTCACAGGACACTGACTCTGCCCGACCGGCAAATCGTACGCCCTTCCCAGCCCCAAATTCCAACAGAGATTGCACCCCACAGCCAGCACTTGGGCAGAAACAGGAGGATTCCACTTGCAGCTGTGGGAGGGTGATGGAAAGAGGCGGGCTATATTATCTCCATTCACAAATAACGGGATTTGCATGCTCAGAAAGGGAACACGTTTGCAGGGACAAATCTACAAAGGGTTTTACCAGCAGACACACAGATCCCCAGATGATGCGAGCTGTCTCTGTATCCCCCTTCCCCATATAGCCCATCCAGCATATTAGACACCTGTGGAATACAGGAGAGATGCATTCAACTGGACCAGAATCACAGCCCAAAAGACCTAATATAAATTAGCCTTCATAGCACCTAGAAGCACCAGTAGACATCAGGGCCACATTGTGCTCGGCACGGTACAAACACATAGCGAAAGACAGTTCCTGCCCCTAAGTGCTTACAATCTAGCGGGACAAGACAAAGTGTATTATTAGCTTCCTTTTACAAATGGGTGTACTGAGGCCCAGAGAAATTAAGTGACTTGTCCAAGGTCCCATAGGGCGTTGCTGGCAGAGCCAGGAGCTGAAGCCAGGTCTCTAGACTCTAAGGGTACAGTACGTCTACACTGGAGACACAGGAGTCATTTCCAACTCAGATAGGCGTACACACGCTAGCTTTAAATGAGCGAGCGTGTTACAAATAACAGCAGCCATGTACAAAGCAAGGATCTCTGTCGGGATTGTATTTGGGCAGCTAGCCCAAGCCACCCCCTGTGCCACAGCAGGTACTCTCCTATTTCTAGCACGCTGGGTCAATCAACGCTAGTACGAGTATGTCTGCGAGAGCTGGAAATTATACCTCCTGCTGCAGTAACCCTAAGGCCAGCGTCTGAACCACAAGCCTCTCCTTCCTGTCTAATCAGCAGAGTTGATACTCTTCAAATATTGCCAAGTACAGGCTATTTTTATGGGAGGAAACTGGGCCAATTTTATGTTTGTTTCCGATACGGGGAGGCAGATGGATGGAGAGGAGGAAGTTGGATAAACAGACTCCAGGACAGGCAGGCAGACCAGCAAAACCAGAGATACAGCACCCGGCAGTGTCAACAGATACTGGATGATCCGCCCCATGATGAGTTATCAGGGACTGGCTAGCCCACCAGGCATGGCTGCTGAGTCCCTGGGACAGGCTGGGGCTAACACCTGCTTAGGCCTCAAAGACACCA
Organism: Malaclemys terrapin pileata; assembly: GCF_027887155.1. Taxonomy (NCBI): domain Eukaryota; kingdom Metazoa; phylum Chordata; order Testudines; family Emydidae; genus Malaclemys; species Malaclemys terrapin. The sequence continues at coordinate 19,547,221 of NC_071508.1, read as the reverse complement.
GCTCTTTAAGGAGCCGCCACAGCTTAATTACGGTTTCCATGGCAATCAAGAGAGAAAATCCAACATAGGGAGCAGTTTGCAAACATAAGAGTCTTTCATAAAGTCCTGGCGCACGCATGCAATCACACTTGGATGTACACACATTTGTATTTACACACTTACGCCAACATACACAATCAACTTGGATGTACACACATTTGTATTTACACACTTACGCCAACATACACACTCACACTTGGATGTACACACATTTGTATTTACACGCTCCCACACACACATTCACACGTTCACAAGTCTGCGTTCCCAAAGTCACTTGTCTACCCACACAAGTGCTGCCATATACACACAACGCAACCTGCACATCGGGGCAGAGAGGCAAGTCCAGGGCTCTGAAATGCAGGTTGCCACGGGATGCCCCTGGAGACCCATACCCTTCCCCCAATGCAGAGAGTGTCCATAGGTAGCCCAGACATTTTAGGTCTCCCACCTTCATTGGGTCTGGGCGGGGCTGTGGTTGTGGTGTTGAGCTGCATTCTGAGTGATGAGAACCTGCCCCACCCCCACATCCAGGGCTTGAGCATCACCCTACCTCCGTCACCACAAGGGGTTGAGAGGCTGAGTCCACGTATCAGGGCACGTTGGTGGGGAAACGCTGTCACCTTATATCTGATCACCCAATGCAAAAACCTGAGCACCTGCTGGATGAGGATATAGGCCAGGGCAGTGTATGCTAACCCCACACAAGCAGCATCAGCTCCATCCCACAAGCCGTATGGGTCGGAGCCTGGCAAGAGACCAGCCTCTCTCTCCTTCTGCACAGCAACGGCAACCTAAGGGACTTCTTCTAATCTTCATCGGCATGTTACTCCATTGACTTCTAACTCCTTGCTGTCGTCCCCAGCTGTCACACACACTAACCAGCTCAAACTCTGATTCCACCATGGCTAGTGCTGCCCTGATCACACTGTTTACAGCGGCGGTTGGCAGAGATCCAAGGAACAGGGTGGGATTTCCCCCTCCCATTACACTCCTCCCTCTATGGGTTCAAGTCCCACTGCTACTAAACTAGGAAAGAAAAAATGTAATTAAACTGGCGGGTTTAAAAAAAAAAACAACAAGACTAGAGAACGCAGCATGTGTTTTGCTCTCGATTCTGTAGTGCAGGCTCCCAAGGGCAGGCAAGGCAAGTGTCCAAAATAACAGCCTTTGCATCAGATCAGACATGATCTTTACCTGCTCCAAACACCCTGTGTGAGTCAGTTTCACCCATCCACTGTCAGTCGTCACCCGAGCGCTGCGAGGAGAGCGAGAGTGAGCATTAGCCGAGTGAGCCCTGATGGTCTGAGGGGAAGCTCCTTTGGAAAAGAGTGGCCAGCCGCCATATGTCCCACGTTACATCAGAGAACTGCAATGTGGCGGACGGCAACTGCACAAACAGGGTGAATCGGGGGGTTGGGAGGGGAGGAAACTGTTATCACTTGCAAGTCAAGCCTGCTGAAGGGGTGGAGTGGGAACGGGAGCTGCCATGACTGGCATAGCAAGCCGCGTGGGGAGGGACCGAATGGTTTACTGAGGCCTTGAGAGCAGAGGGAGAGAAAGCCACCTGAGACAGACACAGCGTGAGAGGTGGGTGTGGTTGAGTGGGTGAAAGGAGCAGAGTGACTAACATGGCTGAGCGCTGAAAACAACGCAGCAGTGACCAAAGGGAATCAGGCCAACGATGCCGGCGGCCTTGAGGGGGAGGGCAGTTTCAAGCAGAGCCAATTAAAGCGGGGGAGGGGAGGGGAGGGATTTTGGAGCTGGCCGAGCTGTTTAATGACGGGTGTGTATTTGGAAGCCCTGTGCAGGGGTGGTGGCGAGTGGTCTAACAGAATCAGTGATCCATCCCATGCCTTCTTTACATGATTGGAAGCACTCTGGGGCAGGGACTGTCTTTCTGGGTCTGACTTCACTGCACAGTTAGCCTGGGTCATTGGCACTGGGCTCTGAACAGCCAGGTGAGCCTAGCCCTAGTACGAGCGTCCACACTGCCAAGCCCTACCCGTGTTATTCTGTCCTCACTGGTGCAGCATTCCTCCATGTGTATCTGGGGGCATGTCCCATGGTTCTCTATGCTGAGATGCTCTAGGATTCCTTCCCAGTCAATTGTACCAATTGTCTGACCTGCAGGGGAATTGTGGGAAGGCCCTGGAGGACTTTCAGCCCTGGAGTGATTTCCCTGCATCCTCACTGCAAAGTGGGCAGGTTCCAGCATCATTTAAAGTGCAACCCAGGCTCTCACCTGCCTCCCCAGCTGGCTCAGATAGCCCAGGCTTAAAACACCTCCACACCCCAGCCAGGGAGCTTTGTGTGTGGACAGTAGGGGGATTAAGGATAAAAGCTAGGTAAAGGGCCTAGGTTGACTCTGCATTGAAGATATATCCTTCTGTGTTTGTACAGCACCTAGCACCGTGGCGTGCTGGTCCATGCTGGGGTTCCTGGGTGTTACCACAACACAACTAAACAATAAATAATAATGCCTCCCCAGCCCAGGCTAGACACAGGGGGACCCTGTGCAGTGACATAGGCAGCACAAACTGGGAGCTAGAGAGAACCACGGGGTCTGTCTGTGTCCAGCAGCCTCAGTAAAGAATCCCCTTTATATCAGCTCCAGCCAAGTCCAGTCTGGACCATGAAGGATACCGACAGGGGTTGCTCAGCCAAGGACAACAGCCAAGGCCCGGCAATCCCAGCGAGCCATGGTGAGAAGAGAGCAAGCCGAGGGGCGCTGCCCGAGGGAGCCCAAAGCTGAGAGCTACAGGAGACAGCTTACACACCTAGGCAGGTTCACGTGAAAGGAGAAGACATCAGCAGAGGAAGCAAGAATTTAGGAGTAACAAGGCCACAGGCGAGGAGCCTGAATAAACAGCAATGAGAGCAGACCAGCTGCCTCACTGTTGTCAAGCGTTTCGTAGACAGCGTGGCCCGAGAGACTTGTCAGCAGGACCATGTGACAGCATTGTGGTTTTACAGGGAGCAAAGACCCAAACAAGGCTGTCACCAAGTCAGGCTTGCCAGAGAGAGAAGGGCCCCAAGAGAGGCTGTGCGAGGCCAGGTTACCTGTGGGGGTGAAGTGTTTCTTCAAATATTTCGGCGGCCATAGACCCATTAGTAAATAAGAAGGGAGACGAAATCAATAGTGATTCTGAAATGGTTGAACGGCTGAGGAGCTCAATTAAAATCAGGCTAACACAACCCAACGGGATATGGACAATTAGGGGGTAAGAAAGACCTTGTCAATGGGGCAGTTGATAAGAAACAGGTGAGGGAATACAGGGGAAACTGAATATCTACACAGCAGCAGCTCTGGGTGATGCACCTTGCAAGGCCTTAGGAAAATTAGCTACTGTGCCATTGGCTGCATCGCAGAGGGAGGCAGCAGAGGAGAGGGTGGGAAAGCTAGAGTAGTACCAATCTTTAATAAACAGGAGAAGGCCTGAGCCTGGTGGTTACTGCCTGGTTAATCTAATGCCAACCCTTAGCAAAAGGGAGCTGTTAAATATTCAGAGAGAAAGTAACTGATCAGGATAAAGAGGAGACGGTATTCAATGAAAAATACAGGAAGGGCTTGTAGAAAGCAGCTCATACCAGAGAGTCGATAAGCTTTCACAACACAGGCTGAACAACAGAATTAGGGCCTGATCCTCCAAGCATTTAAGCATTTGAGTAACTTTACTCAATAGAGAAGCCCCATTGAATTCATAGCGATTGCCGGGTTGGGTCAGACCAGCGGCCCTAACAGTGGCCATTACCAGTTGCTTTGCAGGAAGCTGTAAGAAACCCTGCATGGACAGCTATGGGATAACCTGCCCCCACGGAAAAAAATTCTTCCTGTCCCCTATTAATTAGGGGTTTGTTTGTGCCCTGAAACAGTAGGGTTTATAGCCCTTCCGGAGCTCTTCATTTATTTACTATGGTGACTCAGGATGTCCTTGTTATGCATATAAACGTCCCATCCTTTAAAAAAAAAATTTGTTAAGTTCTTGGCCCATATGATGCCTTGCGGCAAGAAATTCCACGGGCCAACTTTGCATTGTGGGAAAGATTACCTTTGCTCCCCTTAAAATGAGCTTCATTTCAGTTTCACTGAAGGCAGCATCGCCAACCCTCAGCATGCCAAAATCATGAGTCAGGCCCCCCAAAATCATGAGACTGGTTTAAAAATCATAGGCTCTTAAAATAACAAATGTGGGCTTCTGTTTGTTTGGTCAGCTGGGTTTTGAGACAACATTTTAAAGTTTTTCTCTGCAACTACAAGAGCTAGAAACTGTTTTTATTAATTATTAATTATTATTATTATTATTAACATGACAGCTGAGATTCTCTCATAATTGCATGACTCCAGGAGATGGTGTTTTAACAAAAACACCAGATATTGCAAAGCTTGCAATACAAATACAAGAGCTGGCAACGCTGTACATGTCCCCTTGTTTTATCATGAAAAAGGATGAATATAAGTTCCTGATTTAACATTTCTCCCACTGGTTATTTAGTATGCCTTCATCATGTCTCCTCTAAGCTCAACTGTCCCTATCTTATCAGTCTGCCTCCATAAGGCACTATCCACATGAGGGAAGATACGCACATGCTAAGTGGCTGCAGGATCTACGCCTTAATGGGTAAAAGACATAATGTATCCAGATTTTTAATAAAGTTTAATTATAGATCTTCACATAATTTTACTTGGAAATTTAATTTGAAATTGACTGGGGTATAAGTACCATTGCACAGGCTGGAAATTAGCAGAAGGAATGTAAACACTTTAATGCTAGGCAGCACTGTGGCGAGCTGAGAGAGATGCCCCATGGGGCAGATGCAAGAGACAGGTGCTATGGCTGGTTTTATTTAACTTCTTTATTAATGACCTGGAAAAAGAGGCAAACAGCGGGCTAATCAAGTTTGCAGATGAGATTAAACTGAGGTGTTGCAAGGCCCGGTGAGGACAGATGAGCAAAGGGACCTAGGGAGTTAGCTGTATTGGCAGGACACAACCAGAAATCAAATGCAAGCTTCTCAGTCTTGGAGAAATGTGAACAAATAGAAAAATAATCCAGGGATTCACAGATTTTTATGGCCAGAAGGGACCATTAGATCATCTTGTCTGACCTCCAGCCAGCGAGTTTCACTCCTGTAGCCATTTCAAATCGGAAGGAGAGGCTCAGACAGCTGTAACGCCCCCGGTGACCTAGGGATGAGAGCGGTCAGCAAACTGGATGGGAATTTGCAATGCTGTACAGCTGGGAAACACCCAAGGGGCGAAAGATCACATCCCAGTCTTTGGGATGCTCATGCAAACCCTGATCCTGGGGAGGTTTGTTTCAATAGTGAAGGAACCAACTAGAAAGCGATGGGTAAATGGAGTGGGGCTGGACGACCCATTTGGAAGAGACTTGATCCTCTGCCCGCAGCATTGCCATTCATTCTATACACCTGGCACAGGTTAGAACAGTAGAGGGCACTGTGCCCACCCAGCCCTTCAACCAGCACACCCCCTATAAATAAGGGGCAAGAATGGATCCCTTTTCCCAGGCTCCCCTTTCCCCAGGCTCCCCTTTCCAGGGGAGCAGTGTAAAGAGGCTACTCTAAGGGCCAGAATCTGTCTCCACCCATACCTATAATTACATGGAGGCAGACTCTGGTCCCTGCAATAACTCCTTTACACAGCCCCTGTGGCACAAAGGGGCCAGAGAGAATGCCTGGGGAATTCCCCCAGTGCAGGAACGGGGTGGGGTCACATATCTGGCCCTACCCTACTTCTCCCCACAGCCCCTGGGGTAGGACCATACCAGGACTTGGCCAAGGGGGGCAGAGCAGGGACAGAAGGTGTATCAATCCATGCTCTGGTCCAGCCCAGAGGGAGCCATAAGTTAGAGCAGCACATGAGGCAAAGGGCAAGTGAGAACAGAGAAGGGAGCTCATCTCTCTCTTTTCTCCTCATGATCGCCTCCATGAAGCTTTGCAGCCCTCCTGCTCTAGCAAACCCAATCCTGAATCTGCATGAAGAATTACAGCGAGACACATGCCCCTTCAAGCTGCCCAACTCCCAGGGGTCAGTGGTGCGCCTCCCCACTGCACAACAGCCAGCATGCAGGAGCGGTGCCTTAGACCACGAAACGTGACCACATGTGGCATTTGGCCACAAATTGTAAAGTGACAGTGGGGGGAGGCGGAATATAGGAGGGCGACAAGCAAGGTCGGTTGTTTTCAGAGACTATTTGGAAAGCATCTCTGTTGGCATCCTCTAGATTACTAAAGTCAGCACCACATCCATTGTCTGCAGCAGAGCTCACTCAGAACAGAAAAGCAAGGAGAGCAGCCAGTGTCCAGCTGAAAGGATGGCAGAGGCAGCCCCCCATCTATTGCCCGTGTAGACGGAACCAATGTAGGTGTGTCTCAGAGCAGCCACTGCAATCAGCAGGTTCTCTCCTGTTTTCCCCACTCATTTCCAGAGTTGCCCAGAAAACTTGCTCGTAGACACCATCCCTGTACTATGTTTATTTGCCATTATATCATTCGGCCACCAGATGTCCCTGTGTGCTGCAAAGAGTTCCAGGCACTGAGGGGCCCCTGGTAAACACAAGACAAAGCTGGCACTCGAGCTACATGCAAGCCTGTTTCTGGCTCGGCAATTACAGCTGTTTTCTTTAACAAAACACTTCTTCCGTAAGGAGGGCTGGGAGTCCTCACATCACAACAATCCCCAGGGAGCTTCCTAGTGTGGGAAGGTGCTGATTAGTGGTTACTAGCTCTCTTCAGCATGTTATCGCTGGGTATGACTGTAGCCCAAGGCCATCCCCTCTGGACTTTGAAACAAAGATGGTTATTCAGAAGCACGTAATGTATATCTGCTTTTTGGATGCCATTTGCCATAAGCATACACACACACACACACACTCCACCATGAGTCTGTAATGAAAACAGAGCCTTAAGTAATTCAACTTCACAACCCCACATGTAAGTTAGGTGTGGAACCTGAGGCAGAGAGAAATGAAATGACTCATCCACAGCACTGGTTGGATTCGAACTCAGGTCTCCCGACATTCAGTTCTGCTCCTTAAGCATTTTCCCCCTCAACACGGTTAGCAATGGACAGCTATACTAGCACGGGGAGAATCCCAGCTGGCACAAAGCCAGCTCCACACTACTTTATACCAGCTCCCCCAGAGGAGGAGTGTTGTCAGGGGTGGACAGGGCAGGATCTGGCCCACTCCCATGCAGACACTCGGGACTCCCTGCCACCAAAACTACGGGCTTGATCCACAGTCATGCTAAGGCCCTTTTACACTGCTGTGCTGTGAGAGCACAAAGAGTGGTGATGGCCCCCGAGAAGAATCCCTGCACTGGGGGCTTCCCTGTTTGGGATAAGGGCTCTAATGGGTGGCTCTGCTCCCAGCCTCACCAGCAAAGAGGCATAGCCAGAGTGTAGCGCATGATGGCTGTTTTCTGCTGCCCATATAGGGCCGCAAGAGGTGAAGCAGCCCTGAAGCTGCTCTAACTTATCCTGGGAGATGAGCAGGCCCCTGCACCACCCTAAAATATGAGCAGGACAAAGGTGGCATCAAGCCGTTCCCCTCTGCCCTTGCCCCAAGTGCTGGAGCACAATAATGGAGACACAGGCCCTGCATTTTAAGAGAAACAACACACTTCCTCCAGCCGGGCGGGAAGCAGGTGGAGAGAAGGGGTCTGCTCGCTCCCACATCTCAGCACTGCTGTTTGAGGCAGGAGGTCATCAAATAAAACCAGCCACAATTTTCCACTCGGATGATCTGCCCATTTGGATTCCCCCTCCCCTCCTGGGAACTTGAGAAAAGCAGCAACTGCCCTAAAGCTGAACCGCTGCAGGGCATCAGGAAGAGAAGGAGGCTACAGCACCTTCTAAATATAGCTGCTGCTGCTGGATCAGCTCCCGATTCTCAAAATTAACACAGAGGCTGTAATGGGGCCAAGAGTGGGAAACTGACTCCTGCTGTCAGGCATCCATCTGCCGCTGCAAGACTCTTCCTGATAGAGATGCTGCTGTTACCAGGGAAAGGACTGAAATTCTTCTCCACCAGGGCCAAGCGCCACCCACTCCCTCCTCCCAGTTTCATTACCGTGCAATAAACTAGCTGGAATGTGTGTGCCACTGCCCTCTGCTGGGAGGAACTGGATCTGCTCAACTGCATCCCATAGGCCCTGCAGTGCTAACACCCAGCAAAGATTCTCCTTTGGCATATGCATCGGGGGATTGCGTTTTCAAAGCGTGAGCTCACACCCTCCTAGAGTCAGAGTTTAAGACCAGAAGGGGCCACCAGATCATCTCGCCTGACCTCCTGCATCTCACAGGCCACGAACAGCATCCACTAAAATACAGCAACTGGAATTAGACCAAAGCGTTACAGCCCTCAGGAGCTAAACTATTACATGCCACAGGCAGAGAACAGGAGCGAGTGAGGTGCAGGGAAGTGGTTCAATGAGATATGCCCAGCAATTCTAGCAATTGACCCATGCCCCATACTGCAGAGAAAGGCAACCCCCCCATCCCACCCTGGTCACTGCCAATCTAATCCGTTCCGTCCCTTGTTGTTACAGTCTAGTGACAGCCTTGAAATCTTGGGTGGCACTGGAGGGGCCCCATTTCTACTCCTTTCACTCCTTGGGCTGGTGGGAGGGGAGCGCAGAACCTGCCCAGTTACTGGGAGGAGGAGAAGTTTGCATTAAAAGATCCACAAGTCAAACCCACCATTGGAGTCTGCCCTGGGAGCAGGGGGCAAAGGAACCCAGGCATGCAAGAACAGCGCTGGGCCCAGAGGGCTATAAAGAAAGAGATTCCGGGCACATTGTGGATGGACTTAGAGCCCAGAACCCCATTTGGAGGAGGAGAGCGGATATTCCAGGGACTAGCGTCCCGTCATGACATTCAGCAGGATGGAGGGGTAGGACATTTTTGCTCATGTTAGCTGGCCTCTGCTGCAAATGATCCCACTGACCTTTGCCATATGAAGGCAGCTCCCTTTAGCCTCCCTGTGCAGGGTGCAAGGCCTTGGGGCTCATGCATCCCAGAGTGGCTATCACGACCCTTTCAAACTGGGAGCCGTGGCTGCAGGTCACAAGCTTGCCTCTAGTCATGTGCCCTACAAGAAGCCCCATCGAAGGCCTCTTGCCTCTTAAGCTGGGGGTCAGGCTCTCCCCAGTAGCCAGGAAGAGCTACCCAAAAGGGAAGGACAGGCCTCCCACTTTGTAGCTGCAGAAAGCAGGGAAGGTCTGTTCCTAGAGGCCTTTTCTTATTTTTTGAGCCTTTTTCTCTTCTGACGCTTAATAAATCCGCCCCGAGGCAAGTGCCATGTACCTATACTTGAGCGTGGCACATCTACCCACCAGTTTACACTCCACTTACAAAACAGCTGCCTTAGAGTCCCTAAAGTCCCCTTCAGCCTCCCAGCTGCGGTGAAATAAACACACAGCCTGTCTAACCAACCATTGGCAGGGATTGTGTGGGGAGAGCATTGCTGATTCCAGTGCATGCAATCGGTGGGCACATGCCACATATACAGCGCCCGACGTCCGAGCACCACAGAACATCCAGGCAAGGCAATGCTGTCTGTGCAAAAACTAGTGACTAACTAGTGGGTCTGGCATTGTGATCTGAAAGGGTTAAAGGGACACATTTCCTTCTAGCTTCCCAGAGCCAGGAAATGTTCCAGAAGGCCTAGAAGCTATTGACCAGCTCACTGGTGGAACAGAGAATTAGTATTAGAGAAATCTCTGAGTCTCCCCCTTAGCTGCAGAGCAGGGATTTCATGAAGTAGCACTTCACACCCTAGATATGCTCAACAAACAGGGCTGGGCAGCCAGGCTGCACCTGCTTGGGGGAAAGTCGGGGCATAGTGGTCATGCTGAGATGGGCAAGGCTCAGAATCAGAAAGAAGCCCAAGACATGACATTCATATGCGGAATTGGGGGGGCATGCAGGTGCGGCTTTGACTCAGTTCGCTGGAAGGTCAGGGGCCATTTGCAGCACCTGGATTTGTATTCCCAGATCTTGAAGGTGGTCTTGAACCTGGGCTTTATCTAAATCTTTTGAGTCTGCAAAACAGGGGCATAGAAATCACACTGAAGCAGGCTGACAACAAGATCCCCAATCATTCCAGCTGGATCTATCACAGGGACTGCCTTTCTGGGGGCATTTCTATGTGTCTGGCTCTGTCTGGATCCAGGAAGCACCAAGGCATGCGGCAAAGATGAAAAACAAGAGGGAAGCTTAAGTTGGGGGATACGGCCAGGCAGAGGGAGTCGTCATGTGTTATTGGGCCCTCAGCAAGGGCTGGGTTTCGTTCAGGTTTGGAGTTTGAGTCCGTTCTTGTTTCATTTAGAAATGAGCCCAAACCAAACCCCCAGATGTAAGTCCCCACCCTCCCAATATTGGGGTGTGTTTGAAATCTCACCCACCTGACCCAAATTTGGCAAATGGAGCCTATCTTTGTAATGGTCCAAACCAACACCCCTCCCGACATCACATTTTGGAGCATGCAAAAATCAGGCCCCAGATTTAGAAAAGGATGCCTGTTTCATAACCCATCCCTCCTCCCCCAAGTTCTGCACCCCAGCACCCCTCACCACTGCCTATCCCTTCCCCGAAATATGGAGCATTCCAACTCCAGCTCCAAATTTTGGAGTCTGCAAATCAGACGCCAGGTTCTGAAAACAGTGTCTCTCTTTATAAAGAGACACACACAGACAAACACACACAAACACACGAGTTCTGAACATCAACCCCCACTTCATCCTGACCTTCAGACCAGCCCAACTCCACACTCCAGCTTTGCAGCTCTAGCCAGTCTGTAATTTTATCCAAGATCATTTGTGCCCACCAGCTGCCCCCAAAACTCTCAATGCGGGAGTGCCGAGGCTTCCGGCTCGTATTGTTCCAGAGTGAGTCATTCCTCTCCAGAATAGATGCAGCTGATCTTCTAAAGACACCGGGAAAGTTTCACAGAATAAAAAGGGCTCTTTCAACTGAGAGCAGCTTTTTTGGGTGGGTAAGCGGTAAAGGCAGCGGGGGAATTTTTCCCCTATCCCTCTCTCAAGGACCACTCGATCAGCAGCTGCGGGAACATTCTCTCGATTGCAGAAGCTTTTCTCTTTCTCTTGCTGGCACTGGTTTACAGAAGTACCGGCTTCAGAGTAACTCACGTTCTGCTCCTGTTCTTGGCTACCCTGGATAAATTGCGTAGGTAGACGAGGTGAGCATCTTGAGTACCTATCTAGGTCCTCATCCAGCCCCATCCTCAGTGTATTTGAGCACTTCAAAGTCATCACATACCCCTGTGAGGCAGGGCAGGGCTATTACCTCATTATACAGATGGGGAACTAAGGCAGAGAGAGTAAGTGACTCACCCAAGGTCAGGCTCTGCCACTGGCTTCCTGTAAGTCCCAGCCTAGAAGCTTATCCCCAAGACCATCCATTGTTAAGGGCTAGCAAATTAAAATGGATCTGAACCACAAGCCCAAAACTTCTGAGGTGTAAAAATATCCAGACTGTTGTCAGAACAGCACAGAACTCAGCAGCTTTACTTCACAGGGAATTGGGCAAACATTTCCTTCTGGTCTGAGCCATGTGGACGGACGGACACCTCCCTCCCTCTCTCCAAATGGAGCTCTGAGCTACAGCAAACAGGAATTAATTATGGGAAGTCCTATGGCCCATGTTAGGCAGGAGGTCAGAGTAGATGATCACAACGGTCACTTCCAGCCATAGTCGCTATAAAGACGGAGACGCATCGTAAACGCCAAATTCGGACCAGGTTAGTCAAAAAACTAACCCACCCTTAGGGAAAGTTCTTCCTAACCCAAACATCAGCTGTGGAATGAGGGCACTGCCTACTGGATTCTGCTGATTCAGGGACTCCAATTCCACACAGCTAACAGCATGGGGGAAGCTTGTTGAAAGGGCAAAGCCTGCAGCAGGGGAAATCAGTATACACACTGGATACTGTGGCTCTGTACTCTGGATTTCCATTGGCCAGCAAGCACTGGGGTGCACAGGGAAGGGAGCTGTCAGTGCAAAGATCAAGGGAGCAGCCCCAGAATGGAAGTCACTCACGTCACTTTGATAAATGCCACGGTGGAAAAAGGTAGCGCTAACATCAAACATTACCGCCCCGTAGGATTTCATAGGGTGAAGAATGGTCACGTTTTCTCAATGGAAATTACACTCTCTCCAGCTGTCCGTGGGAATCAGTATGCCACGCCTCCACACTTGCAAGAAAAAGGAATCAAAATAAATGGATAAATCATGCAGCCTCCCTATTCGGGAGGGAGCAGGACTGCTGCTTTGAGGAAAGGGGAAGGTCTCAGGAAGGGAAGCTGGTCTAGAGAGCTGGTATCCAGCAGTGACCAACTCCACCTGTGTCCCAAAGTGCACTGGGTGTCTTAACCTGCTCCTCCCTCCCCCCATCACATACACAGCAAGCTGCTGCCAGACACCCAGGCACCTGCAGCTAAGTGCTCCCAGCGTCCGTGCCCAGATGGGCTGGGGAACACTGGTAGGGAGTGTGGCACAGACAGAGCCGAGGGGGGAGTGGACAAGTGGGGCAGCATGGGTGGGGGGAGCATGCTGTGCAGACAGGACTGGAGATGGGGGGTGCACAGGTGGGTGAAGTGGCAGATGGGGGTGTCATGGAAGGAGCAGAGGAGAAGGTTACGGGTTCAGGCCATGGGGGTGTTGCGCAGACACGGTCAGAGGCTATGGAGGTAGAACTGGGGCAGGCAGGGTGCACAGCGAGAATAGCAGAGTGGGGGAGTCATGCAGAGGCAAGGGCAGGAGATACCAAGGTGACAGTGCCGAGGGAGGGACGGATGGATGGAGCTGGTGGGGTCAGCGGCAGGGAAGGGCAGGTAGTTGGGCAGGTGGGGCCATCCTCAAAGCAGAACAAAAGCGCGGAATATTTCATCTTTGCAAGCCCGTTTACCTAGAGCAGCCGAGGTTTCTAACACCTGCATTATTCATGGCCTCTCGGCGCCACACCAGGAAGGGGAATTTGCTGAGCGATGTTCCTAATAACTTAGCACAAAACCCATTTAGTCAAAACACTTCTTTCGAGAGAGAGAAATAAAGGAGGAGGAGGGACCCATTTCATACCCCTCCTTTTCTCTCTCTTCCCCTTACTGAAAAACCAAACAGGCAAGTGGGATTCAAATCCTCCTTTCTTCACAAGGCAAAGACCTTCCCTAGCTCTTCCTCTCCCTTCGCTGCTTCGGGGATTTGCAGGGGGCTGGGAAAGGGGGTCAACGTCTTGTTGGGGAGAGGTGCCAGGCTGGCAGCCCTGACGGTGCTCTGGTTACCCCGGAGCATGCCCAGCCACAGAGCACTCTGCCCTGGAGCGATCCCCAGCTAGGGTGAGAGGGGAGCTCAGGCCCCCTGGCCAGCCAAACTTGGGCTTCTCTGCTGGCACCGTGGCTAACTGAAGTGGTGGCCAACCCCTGTTCAGGACAGAACAGGCCCAGAAAGCTCAATTAATAGAGCCCACTCCATAGAGGGCCAAAAATTCCACAGTGATCTAGGCACACAGATTGGCACATCTCAAAGGGGCCTGATTTTCACCAGCCCCTCTGGAAATCAGGGCCCTTCGAGGCATCTCCAACTGGGCATCAAAAATCATTAGTCACCTCTGAACATTTTAGCCCTGGGCTGGATTTGAACTGGCAGCAACACTCCTCCAGCTTCCTCAGGGATTTGAAGGGTATTCCACACAGGCTTCCCTACACAGAAGTGCACACAGCCAGGCTGGAACTGGCCTGTTACGACACCAATCCATGTAGAAGCTGTTGAAGAACATGAATAATAGTGACTGGGGGCTGAGTGCTCCTTCTCCCCCAGTTCACAAATGCAGGAGCTAAACTGCTTTCTATACAGAGCATCCTACTGCTCTTCCTGCCATAGAGGTGGGACGCACAAGGTCGTGGTTCAGGGGTGAGAGAGATTCCCTCAGTGGAACCAGCACGAGACCTTTCAGCTCGAACTTCAAAACTCCCAACTCCAGGGTCCAGCTTTCTAGTCCCACCTCTAAACTGCCCTGCTGGGTTGCTAAGTTGCCACATCTCACTCTCCAGGAGGTGACGATTCCCAGAAAACTTTTCCCTCTCAAGGACTGTGTCCTCATCCCCCACTCCCACAATTCCAGGGAGAGGAGTAGACACTACTACTAAGAGGAGAACGTCAAAGGGTGAGAGATTTTGTTCAGTGAAGCACTCAAAGCTAGTCATGCTGGAGACAGGACTGAGACCCCAAGTTTAGATCCAGGCTTTCCCAATGTCTGGGGGGGTTCTGGGATCTAGGCTCATGCCTGAGGCTAGAACCCAGAGGGGATTTGAACCTGGGACCTCTAGCTCCCTGAGCTGGTATGCTATCACTAAGCCCCCCTATAGCAGTATTTTGCTTCCTGAGCAGTTTTGGAGCATTCACCACAAGAGCAAGGCTCAGGACCCCACTGGGGGTCAACGCTGAGCTCACAGTGGGCCAACCATGAAGTTCGGCTCCAGGGCCACAATTTCCCCAAGTTTGGAGGCATTTGAATGTGGGGTTCAGGTTCTGACCCCTCTCTTGTCTGCATGCCTCTGGAAGGAGGGCGGGGGACTGGCTAGAGGGATCCAAATTGCCCTGGAGCTGGAGGAAAAGGTGCAGGCTTTGTAGAGAGAGAAGTTGCTGGTGCTGGCGGTGGATGAAATATTCAGGAGCTCACATCCCAAGAAGTGGAAACTGACAAGCAAAATGAAATGTTGGAAATGTAATTACCAGAGGAGGCCAAGCATGTCTCCCAGCCGCCCGGCCGCAGGCAAGCCCTTTATCTAGCTCATGAAATGACTTGCTTAACAAGTGGACATCAGCTAATAAAGTTATTTCCCTCCCCCCTTTACCCTCTGGTATAAAAGCAAACTGCCATCGGGTGAAAAGGAAGCCAGATCCCCACGCCTGTCCACACACACAGACCCAGGTGGGCATCTGTCCCTCTGAGAGCTCACCTGCGCCAAGAGCTAGATGAGAAAGAGCTTCAGTACGAGGAGCCATATTCGGCAGAGATGCAAGTAGCACGTCACAGATTCTTGCAGCTGTTGCATGCAAGCGGCTCTAGGTGACTGGTATTGTTTGTATATAGCATCAGCTGCAGAAATTGAACCCTTGGGCATCAGTTGGGCAGAAAATAGGTGCAAGTGGCAAAGGCAGTGCAGCTGGCACCAGTGGTGCAGGCGGTCATGCAAAATCGGCACAGCTGGCGCCGAGTCAGACATCCAATTCAGCCCATATAGGCAGCAGCCACTCCAATTGAAGTCAAAGGCAGTTGTGCCTATTAACACCAGGGTCCCGATTAGGCTCCAGCGGTGGCTATATGTGAGGTTTTGCTTTAGCTGGCATCCCCGTTAGTCATTGCTCCTGTCACACTCCGCCCTTTGGCCTGTAAACCGCAATCGCTTGGAGTCAGGATAGCTACACTCATTAGCCACCTATACCCATTAACTCCCACTTTCTGGCCAGTTTACACCATTATTTATGGAATATCTCCACTGAACTGGAGCCGGAGGAAAAGGCGCAGACTGTGTAGACAGAGAAGCCGCTGGTGCTAGCTGAGGCTTCCATGGGAACCACACCTGCTTGCTCCAGGCTGCTTTTGATCAAAATATCCATTCGTTCAAAACAGGTTAGGCATATTAGATTAGATTGTCAGCTCTTTGGGGAAAAGCCCATCTTTTTGTTGTGTTTGCACAGCACCTAGCACAACTGAGCCCTGGTCAGTAGCCACCCACATAGAACTTGGACGGAGGAACACAGGTTGCAGGAAGGAAGAGTTTGACGGAAGTACGAGGAAGTCAGTCTGCGTGCACATGGCTGGAATGCACACTGTAAATAGCTCTCTTAATAAAAAGAGAATTTGGTTTCACAAGCATGGAGTCCTCTCATGTGACTACCCAGCACATGGTTCAGGAAAGAGGAGCCCCAGTCTTGGACCAGAACTGCTACTGTTATACAAATAACTACTACTATTCCCAGCCTGCCCCAGGCCTCGAGCCTGGAGAAAATGAATGGCATAGCCAGGCGGGGTAGAGCAATACACTCTTTAAAAAACTGCAATAAAATTATGATCTCAGAAACAATCCAACTCAAATACAATGATTTTTAATTTCACAGCTCTTGTGCTCTGTGCAAATCCAGGTACTGGTGCCCTGGGATGTGGATGGCGCCAGCTAAGAACTGCAAGCAATGCAATATACCTGGGCACGGAGCCTTCGGGGCTTAGGAAACTCCAGGTAGTACAGAACACTGCTGCAGTGTCTCCTCCACAACAATGAGACCCACCCTCCACTGGCTTCCATAGACCTTACATTTGCCTGGCTTAGTGCACGACTGGATCGAGCTCAGATACTATGGTGACAAGCACAGCATAAGAACCTATAGAGCATGGAATTTTCAATAGGAGGGAGTGAGAGTCCTGAGATCAATGGGGGCTGTACACTCAGAAGGGCTAAAATTCACATGGGTGTCCAAATGCCAACACTAGCGCTCCAAGGATCCCGCTTGTGTTTAGGAGCTGGAGAAGATGAACTCTAGGAGCCTGGCACTAATGCACCCGCTCGTGAATCCGGCAGAAGCTGGGGATGTGGATCCTGACAGTCGTGCAATGGTGTGCAGGTTCAAGACGCCGGGGGATGAACCCAGGCACGAGTGTGCTGGCAAGTGAATTCTACCATGCTTAGCGGCTGGGGCTGTCAACCCTCACACGAGCACACCAGAGTGTGACACTTCCCTGCACCTGGGGCTGTCATCCCTTGCACAAGCACACTGGAGTGTGACACTTCCCTGCACCTGGGGGCTGGGGCTGTCAACCCTCGCACGAGGGTGACAAAGTGACACCTCCCCAGCACTGAGAGTCTCCCAGCTCAGAGTGCAGAGGTATAGAAATCTGAGGCTTGTCTGTGCTTGGGAAGGTGGCTCCTGTAATTTTCTCCCCCAGCCATTAAGATGGGGCTCTCTGCTGTGCCACTAAAGACTCTGCGAGCCAGGGCTCCAGGGATTCTCCTCATTAAAGTGGGGTTAATGTGTGTTGTCAAACACAGGTCAGGGTTTAATCTTCAGCATTATGGGCTCTGTGGGAGCCGCGGCTGCTTGGAGAAGTTCACCACTGAAGTGCCCTCTTGATTGCAGGTGGATAATAAGCTTTTGCTGTCTCTAACAGACACCATCAATCAGGGAAGGGTTTGTCCAGGCTCCCTGCCGTGAGGAACCCCGCAGAAGGCCGTGCAATCAAACAGCCTGGGGAGGCCACCATGTCAGGGGGACATGGGAGGGAGGGGGCAGAAATTCAATTGGATTGGTACTAGGGGGCTGGCAGGGGAGCATACCCTAAAGCCTGCACTAAGCTTTCACTGCAGGAAAGGACCCAGGGGGACCAGCCATTTGTTTTTGTCCCACATAGCTGTGCCTAGCAGGGGGCAATTTAGCTTTTCCGGCTGGCTGCACATAGCCAGGTTGTGGCAGCGCTTTGTAAGAGGCTTCCTGATCCACAGAGCGGCGACCGATAAGCCATTTTGTGGGCATCCATGCACATGTGCATGTGTGTACGCAAGCAATTTTGGGAGGGGGCACTGGAGTGGCTTGGCAGGTGAGCCCATCCAACCCTGCACTGCTGGCACATCTGGGTTGGAACATAACTGCGCACAGCAAACCTACTGCACAGCTTAGGGCATGTAACCAGGAACCAGCCTGGATTATTTTGCCCAGGACATCAGCATAGAACGGTTATGCTCTTGTTTTTCTGTGTGCTGAACCTTTAAAGACACTAAGTCCTCTGCCATCTGCAGAGGCAGGAGAGCATTGTACACTGACCACCATGCAGACGGTCTCAGAACAGCATGCGCTTTCTTGTGAGGACTTTGCTTTTGTTCTTTCTTGATTCACTGTTTTTCAGGCTAGAAGGAAAGTTAGGCAGATGGAAGATTTCATTTGCTATTTGAGCGCGGAGCAAGGTAAGGAGGTTAATTGCCCCCTGCTCTGGGAAAACACCCCCCGGGATCAAAAGCAGATTTCTTTCGGTCAGGGCGGGACAGCCAGTGCCCGGAATGCTTACATCATCTCCGAGCTGCAGCCGGTACATGTGTGGGCCCAATTGCAGACAGCTGAACCTGGGAGACGGAGTTAGGGAATAAATAGGAACAGAAGCAACCCAGACCAATAGGATGGATGCACCTCAGCAATCCTCAGGACAGTCAAATGGGGACCAAATTCAACCCCACTGTAAGCAGCCGGAGTGCCTGCAAACTGACTGCGTAAACCCACGGGTCTCCCTCAATGCCTGAGCCACAGTGGATGCAAATGTGTTACAGCCCCCAACAGCAGCAGCTGGCTCTTTAGCGCCAGCTATGCAGGCCCATGGTTATCTCTCTAGAGATCCCCAGCTCAACCCCAGTGTGCTGCCTAAACCGGTGGCTGGGACATTTATTCCTGTGAACGACCCTGGGAGAAAGGGGTGCATCTCCTATTGCTCTCTGGTGCCCCTGCTGGCAGAGCTAGGGGAGGCAGTCAAGGTGGCTGTCCCCAGCCCTCCTTGGCCAGGGAAGGTAGCACTGCAGGCTGGGAGCACAAACAGATGGGAACAAGCGTGGGGGGTGGGGATTCTCCAGAGACAGGTCCCCAAATATGCATGGGAGGAAATTCAGCCAGGAAGTGATACGGGGAGCGGGGTGTAGCTAGGTGTGTTATTTACAGGTTATTTACAGTCCTGGCCAGTGGTCTGTTGCGTCACTCTGAGTGCTGGGGCCCAGCCATGGGCCCACAGGCCGGAGCTGCCAATGGGAACATCCGGTTTCTCCCTTGGCACCATCACATCACATTAATCAGGTAGCGCAAATCAAACGGGAGCTAATACTGTGGATTTAATCTCCTTTCCCCAGCACCTGTGCTCCCTGCCCTGTCTCGGGCTCCCTCCCCCTCCCCCTCCACTCCCTGCACCTCCTTCCCTCGCTTCCTAAATGGGTCCATTTAAATTAGATTTTGAAGCCCGGAGTCTTTTAATTGGCAAGTCGAGGCTCACGCTTCCCTGCCCCGGGATTCATCACTCATGTCACCTCAAAGCCTCCAGGAACCAACTCATTAGAGAAGACGGCACCAGCGACAAATCCTGCTGCCCTTACACCAGCCAGGTTCCCGCTGGAGTCAGCAGGAGTTTGCCTGACAGCAAGAACTGCAGGACGGGGGCAGTTCTGGAATTGCAAATGCACAAAGAACGTAGGGTCCGGGAAGGGAGCCACTCCAGTGTTATTCACACTGGGATTCCAGCTGCAAGTCACGGGGCACCAACATAAACCATATTGAGGCTAGGGCTTTGCTCCAGTGCAGCAGGGCCTGTGGCAGAAATCCTGGCCTAGACAAAGCCTGTATTGGAGTCTCCTCCTTCCTAACCTCGCCCAGGCAGGACCGGATCTCACAGCAGCCATGGAAAGTTGAAACAGGGTGACAGCCTGGGGGAGGCTGGGATGTTCAGAAAAGACACCAGAAGCTCAGGTGTCCTTGCTGAACAAACTGGACCTCGTGGGGCCTGCACTGCTCGGCTGGAGATGTCTGGCAAACCAAGCTTGAGGTTCACATGGCTTCCTTGCTGCCAGACCAGAAACAGCATCACAAGGGCTTGTCTCCTGACTCACACTCCCCATCTACACCATACCGGATATCCAGAGCCTGTCCAGGCCACAGAGGGAACCTGGGGGCTAGACACCAACTAAGCTAATCATTAGCCCTCAACTTAGTCTTCTGGGAGCTACGCTTCTTCCCTACCCACATTCCTCCTGTAGACAAATCAGCAATGCCCTTTGCTGACCACTTACCTTCTCCCACATTATTCCTACAGAATTAGCTGGGGGGGAGCGGAGAGAAGAGAGCTGAGTGCTGAATCTCACTGCCAGCCTTACAGAGGGATGCAGTCCCACTGAATGCAGTGGGGTTACTCACCCCGGTGAGTCAGATACAAACAGGGCTCGCAGAATCAAGCCCTTCATCTTTCCACGTTATTGAGTTTTGCAGAAGTAAAGACGAGGGCCAGACTGTGAATAGCCCCGGTGCCCACACAGCCTCCCACTCCTTGCATGGCTCATGCAAGAGCTCATCACGATAGCCGTCCCCATGAGCAAGGACTGCACCATCCAGGGAACAAATCGCCCCAAAGGACAAGGGAATTGGGGGGGAGGAGCAGAGGAGGCTATCGCCCTACCCTGCTTCACCACTCCGACCTGCAAAGTAGCACCAGCTCGCTGCTGAATGGATGGCACAGCCCATGTGCATTGCCCCTGTGTGCAGCGTCTCCTGGATGCAATCTCTCCCGGTGCTCCCCAAGGGGCAGAGGAACTCCACAACACCCCCCGCAGGGCTGTGTGTCAACTCCGCAATCCAGCTCCAGGTAAGGACTTCAGGACAGGGCCCTGTTTTCTCCTGCTGGAGGACAGCTGGACACAGCCGCAGGCGGCTGGGAACAGTTCTGCAACAGATCAGGCTACGGACCCAGTGATGGACACGAAGGGAGAACCCAGCGGTGGCAGCTTCTGCCACTGCCTGGCAAACGTGCTTCCTCTGTCCCGCTCAGAGCAGAGCGGGAGACAAACCAAATGGACAATCAATGAGCTGCTCAAGCCCTACGTTAAGCACTGCTCTGATCCCTCCTTTCTTCCCTCCAAGCCCCAATGAGAGCGATACCCGGATTGAACGCCGGCTGCTGCAGCAGAGGCACCCCGCCAGCCAACTCACTTCCCTGCAAAGCCAGATGGACGAGCACGCGAGAGATGGCAAAACCGGAGCTGGTGGTGCAATGGGCAGGCTGCACTGTCTTCCACCAAGTGCAGACAGGCCACACCTAGGCTACAAAATTACATCAACCTACTTACGTCAGCACACAGCCACAGCAGTTATCAAATAGCTTGTGCGTGCCCACTTGGCTCCTTGTGTGGGTGGGGCGTGTTCTCACCAGAAGCGCTGATGTCGACTGTATTGTCAGCGTGGGGCATCGTGGGACAGCACCCGAAAGCCAGCAACAGTCAACGTAAGCAACACAGCGTCTCCCCTGATACTGCGGCGACCTAATTATGTGCACCGTGACTCTACGCTGCTCGGGGGGCGGGGGGAATAGGGTGCTATAGAGAGGCACTTACATCAGCGGGCGCCAAATTTAAGTGAAGACGCTTCCACAGTTAAGTCGACTTAGCCCTGTACAGGGCCGGCTCTGGCTTTCTGGCCACCCCAAGCAAAAAAAAAAAAAAAAAAGCCTGCAGCGCGGCCGGAGCCAGGGTGCAGGGGGACTCCCTGCCCTGCAGGTGTGCCCCGGCTAGCGGGAGGAGGGGGAGGGACCGGGGGGAGAGAGAGAGAAGGGGGTGGCCAGGGCTTCAGCGGGGCGCTGCCACGTGGCCCCTCCCGCCATGCCCCCTGCCGGGAGGGCTCCGCACCACTCCGCTGGCTGCCCTACCGGGCTTGCTGCAGGGCCCTCCTGTCCTCCACGCCGCTGCCCCCTACAGGGCGGCCAGAGTGGAACAACAACAACAACAAAAAGTGGCCGTGCCGCCCTAGGATTGGGCGGAATGCTGCCTCCTACAAGCTGCCGCCCCAAGCACCAGCTTGCTCGGCCGGTGCCTGAAGCCGGCCCTGGCCCTGTAGTAGAGGCAGGCCGCAGGCTAGCCCATAGCATTTGCTGGGGAGACAGCGCTTTCACTCGGCTTACCACACTCAAGTTATTCCACTCATGCCAGCCTAGCTAGAGCGAGGGCTGCGCTACCCTGAACATTGACATCAGCATCCCTCCACTGTCTCTCAGCTACCGCCCCCTCGAGGAGGTGGTTCTCCTGCCGCTGTAGTGAGCGTCCACACTCAAGAGCTGCAGCTGGGCCACTGTAGCATCTAAAGTATAGACATACCCTGAGAGCGGAGAGAGAGTACCCAGCCTGCGAAACAAGCTGGAGTGATCTGGCTAGTCAAGGCCGGCGATAGCAAGTGCGGGGCCCGATTCCTGGGACTTGTACTCACCGGGCGGCGCTCCCAGTCTTCGGCCGCACTTCAGATTGCTGGCCAGGGAAAGGGGACCGTGGGGCCGCCGCGCTCCGGCTGGGGTCATGGGGCCACGGCGCTCCAGCCAGGGTCACGGGGCCAGGGAGCTGTTGCACTCCAGCCGGAGCTCCAGCCGGGAGAGCGGGGCCGCAGGGCTTGTTGCGCTCCAGCCGACGCTCTGGCCAGGGGAGCAGGGCCACCGAAGACCCCGGAGCGGACCGCCGCCGGGGAATCGGGTGAATCGGCCTAAAGCCAGCCCTGTGGCTAGTGATTTCATTAGCAGAGGGTGATCAGATTGGTCCTGTTGGGGATTGGTCCTGCTTTGAGCAGGGGGTTGGAGTAGATGACCTCCTGAGGTCCCTTCCAACCCTGATATTCTATGATTCTATGACTGGATTAGCAGCTGATGAGTTGTGGTAACTCAAACTGCTGTATCCCAACTGCATTACTGGCTCGGCAGCATTTGAGGTCCATGACCTTACCTTAGCTAGCTTAAGCCTAAACCACCACTTACCTCAAGCTAGAGACTTTTGTGTGCGGACGGGGTTAGGGGCAAAACTCGAGTTATAACTGGACCTAATGCAGTGAAGACACACCCGAACATACTGCAACCCACTCCGCTAACACAATGGCTGCTGGACTCTGCACCCAGGGATCATCCTTAGAAATGCACAGGGCATAGAAAACCAAAAGCATCATAGGATTAGAGTTACAGGCACAATATTGGCAGTGTCCATATATGCTTGTCTACAAATGGTTCCTGGGGAACCATCTCTAGCTGTGAGTCAGTCTCCATGGCCCATTCAAAACCGAGACCCCCAGCAAGGGGACTAAAGTGGCATTGGTTTGGGCAATGCAGGCATCCCTCCACAAGGATTCGGACAAGCATAGGCCCCCAAACGGCCACTGGATGGGAATGACTTTCAGCCACTGCTTTCTTATTACGGTTATTTATCATGTGTATTGCACTAGCCTCTCCAAGCCCCAGTCATGGACCAGGACCCCACTGAGCTAGGCACTGGACAAACACAGAACAAAGACAGTCCCTGCCCCAAAGAATGGACAATCCAAGTGTCCGAGAAGATGGATACAGACCAAGAGGAGTACAAGGAACTACCCCATGACCTGCATTGGGAGTAGATTTCCATACAACATTGGGAATTTGCCAAATGGCTCCCCCAGTTCCAACTCGCTGCCCATCTCAGCATCTCAAGTGAGTGGGACTCCTGGACAATCAGAACCAGAGGGAATTATATCAGGGGTGCCAGCCATACTGGAAATGGCAGGGTAGCCCTAACTTTGACTGTTTCAGCAGTTTCCTGGTTGGGGTTGATTCTAGTGGGGAAAGATCAGGCTTTCACTGGGAGTCGGGCCTGTGTGGAAAAACCCCAGTAAGGATTTTGGAGTTGATCCCATTGACCCCACTGCTGGTTCTCAACAGCTGCTCAGGGTCTCGTGACACACCAGAGCTTGTGCATCCCACTCATTCTCCAAATTGAAACAAATGGAGAAGTCCTGAAATCCCAGCTCCTTCAGCCCCCCGACAAGACCCTTTCCGGTGGTCAGCACTGCACATGTGGGGGTCGCTTGCAGGGGTTTTCCAAGAGGCTGCCCACTTAGCAGGTCAGCACAGATGATCCAGGAAACGGGATCTGCAAACATCTGCAAGCCTGGACTTTTGAGGGTGGGTCTGGCTGCCTGGCAGATCTCCAGCTCCATGCCACCAGGGCTACCAGCAACCCAACCTCCTGCTCATTGCTCATATTCTGCAAAAAGGTGGTCTTTAAAGCTGTACAGCTACGCACCCCATACCGCCGGGAGGGAGTAGCACTAACATACGAGTCAGCCTAGTGAGTCCCATGGGATGAGTGGGGTAGTCAGCATCCCTAGGAAAGAAAGTGTGTTCTCACCATGTGTTGGCTATCAGGCGATGACAACTCAGTGAGGACAAGGGAGTTGTAGTGTTAACATGTGTTAGTAGGCCCAGGTAAACCCTATTCCTCCCCTCCCCCCGCCCCCAGCTTTACTTTGACCTGCTAACGTGAGGAAACTACAAACTGCCTTGTCTTCACCAGCTAACACGTGGTAAGATACCACCTTTCTTCCTAATGTGGACACACCCTAAGGGGGACAGAATCAGGCCTTAAATGTCTCTCCCAATGTAGCTCCTGAGGGTATGTCTACATTGTACACTAAACCCCATCGCTAACTCAGGTTTGAGCTGAAGACCCGCATCCATCCACACATAAATCAGTCAGACGTGGGTCAGCCGGCAGTCAGGACGCGGGTCCTGACACCCTGCTGGGGGTGGGTCAGAGCCCAAGTCCTGCTGAGACTCAGGGCCCATCACCGTCATTTTGCAGGTGAAGCTGCAGATGTGAGTCAGAAGGTCTGCCTAGTCCAGGATGGACACTGTAGTACGGCTGTGAAACCCAGATCCAGCAATTGTAAACCCAGGTATACAATGCAGCGTGGATGCTTGGAAACAATAAGTCCACAAGCCCGGGTCCCACAGACCCAGGTTTGCAACGCAGTGTAGACATACCCAGAGTGAACCTTCCATTAGTGCCTTTTTGCATGGGAAAATGCAGCAACACAGGTTCAGTAGGGCAAGGAGGGGAAGAGTGACAGAACTGGGGAAATAAGGCTAACTATTAGGTGCACTACAGCCATGCTGAGCTACCCGCGTGCCTCTCCCTCCTGCCTGCCCTCCCTCTCATCACTGGTTACAGACAGATCGCTGGCATCTTATGTCTCCCTCCCTCTGGAACCCGTTCAATTGCTGCTCTTTTCGTGTCTTGAAATCTCATCAGACGTTGTGAATCTGGGCAATTTCGCCTGCTTTTCAACTGCCTGCGTCGCTCAGCTAAATCAGTAATTAATGAATTTGCAAAAAATAAAAAGGAGGCGACAGAAACATAAAACCCCTCAGCGGAAAGCCTGGGGATGGCAGGTGGCATGCAACTCAAAGGCTAACCTGAGTTTAACACGCCAGCCCGGCGAGATGGGACTCACGTGCGACATTCAGATTTCACACAGATTTTGACTTGAGAGGAAGGATGGTCTTGTGACTAAGCACTACCCAGGAGCCCTGAATTCAATCCCTGCTTCTGTCTTAGACCCTCCAAGGCAACTTCACCAGATCCACGGACCCTCCTCTGATATGTCCCCCTCACCCTGCTCCACTCCAGTCTCGCCAACCCCATGAGTTCAAAAAAATCACCGGTCAGGCTGCAAATAATGATGAGATTTTTCTTTTAAAAAGTTACTAAAATATTGGGTTCTCTCTCTCTTTGCCATCCGGCGTCTGAGTCTTTAGAGCACAAGTGGTTCACGTTTCCAACCTTTTAACTCCCCTCCCCCCATGAAAGCTGAAATTCTCCCCTAAACACATGACTCCAGGAGCTGAGGCTTTAAGAAAAACAGCAAATATTGCGAGAATCACCGTGGTGCGGCAGATGACCCCACCATCACCAGCAGCAGCCAGGCAAGGTTAAAGAACATCCTGTGTCTGCAATCAGCCCCAGCCTGCTGCATCTGTGAGATTTGCCCTTCAAAGGAGGAACTCAGGGCAGCAGATGTGGCAAACAGAGCCCAGGTTCAGAACTTCCCAGCTGGGGTCCTTGTGGCACTAACTGACCCCTGCCTTACAATGCCACCGGCCCAAGCCCTCTCAGGCAGAAGACGAGCCGGGCTGGTTTGCTTTGTTGAAAGACCCCAAGGATCAATCCCTGACTTTGACTTGCACTGAGGAGCAGGGACTGAGACTTCCTGCCAGGCCTGAGACCTCGCTTCCTTCTCCCTTGCACAAAGGAGTATTTTCCTTTGATGCGGGCTTCTGTATATCACTTGAAAGGGGCCAGCCTCTCTAGAAGGCACAGCTGGAGGACTGAACCCCATTCCCCAGAACCAGACCACAGGGTTGAGCTGCCCAGAGAATGAGGAGCCCACTCTCACCTCCCGGGGGTGATCTGACAACGTTAACCTTCAACCCTCACGATAAAGATCGTGAGAGCGGGTAACACCGCCCTTGTCGTTCCACGTAGCTGATCCCCGCCTCACGTTCCACTAGCAAGTCACTTGCTGCCTCCAAATCCTTCACTCAACGTATCTATCCAATCCCTGCATGTCTTGTCTACTCAGAGCGTCAGCTCCTCAGGGCAGGGACCGTGCGCTACCCTGTGTTTGTACAGCACCTAGCACCACAGGGCCATTCTCAGTTGTTCTCTAGGAAGCACCAGTATAACAACCACCTCTCTGTGGCTCTGTTCCCTGCCTGTAAAATGGGGATAATGCTGCTTTCTTCCTCTCTGCTTTTGTCTGCCTTGTTTGTTTCAATTGTAAGCTCTCTGTGGCAGGAGCTGTCTTTTGTGGGGTGTTTTATGCAAAGCTTGGCCCAGTGGGTCCTGCTCTTGGTCGGAGCGTCTATATGCTACCGTAACACAATCATGTAAAATGGAAGTAATACATCTGAATTTCCAAAAGCTGCTGAGAAGGGTCGGAGACCAATGAGATGGATCACAGGTGGTAGCAGTCACATCTTCCCACATGCTGCTCTTCCAGTGTACCTCAAGTTTATTCTCAAGGGACTGACTACCTGGACAACAAGGATATTCATTCTCTGTGCTCTGGTATTAGCAACACAGAGCCAATTAGTGCCAGCTGGGATGGGGGGTTCTGTGATGGGGGGCACCAGTTTATTAGTAACTAGGTGACATGGGTTGGCAGGTCTCAGCCTGGACACCCAAAAGCCAGCCTACGCTAAGGTTCTATTTCTTTCTTCCTGTGTCTGTTTAGGGACGCATGAGCTAGTGTGACCATCACTCTTGCATGATCCATTTGTTCAGAGGTATTTATGCAAGTTGCATATTTTATATCTAAAGATGGGTCAAAAACATTAAATTCAATCCCCAGCCGAAATCATAAAACATTCCGATTCAAAGCCCCCAGATCCTTCTTCAATCTTTTTTTTTTTTTTTTTTTTGGATCGGGGTCAGAACCAAAACCTGAAGGGGATCTGTTTCCTGGCTCTATTGTGTCTGAACACTCTACAAAACAGCTTATATTTGGATTGCTAATTCTTCAGAGCCCGGACTATCACTCTCTGATCATACACCACCTAACAAAAGGGGCCCCACTCTTGGTGGACCCCTAGATACTACCATATTTCATAAACTGTGGGATTTTAATGCATCTGGATTTGAAGCCAAACACTCCCCTGGATTCCTCCAAACTAAGTCCAATGCACCAGCCTCAGCCAGCTCTAGTGGTACCTCCTTGACCCTCATCTTTTTCTACCTCTAACACAAGAAAGAATTATTTTAAGGCATGACACTAAGCAGCTGAGTTAACGGGAAAGATCTATGCCATTTAAAGCACCGGACCTGCACAGTGGAGGCGATTTGCAGATCTCTGCCAGTGGTACTGATAACTTCCCTTATCAGAGACATACTATGACCTGGGAATGAGGATGATGAAGGAGCACGGAGCAGTACTGAAACCACTGTGCCACCTCCACCACCTAGCCCCGTCCATCAGAGGATCTCAAAGCACTTCACACATATTAATACATTAAACCTTACAACTCCTCGGAGGGAAGGTCCCTGGGCTAGAGTTGGGTGGAATGTTTTTGACACAATGAAATTTTGCTGAAACCAGAACATTTTGGCTTCAATGCAGACTTTATCCAAATGATTTTTTGGGTCTGGGGAAGGGGAGAGAGTCCCCTCTCTCAGGCACCCTGTTAGCTGTGTAGTTGGGATCCTGCCCTGGGATGTGGAAAACCCAGGTTCAAGTCCCTGCTCTGACCAAATCAGAGTGATCTAGGAAGGAAAACTCTGCTTGGATTCAGGCCAAGCATGGCCTTGAAGCTAGGTCTCCCACATCCTTGGCCTATGCTGAATTACCCCTCTACCCACCAGCTGGGGACACTGTCTCTAACACTACGCCACCTCTTACTTCAATGCAATTCCGTCTTCCCAACAGCATCCAAAAGGCTCAGTTTCATTCCCATGTGGAACGGAAAGAGCTTTCAAACCCTCGGGAGTTGCTGCAGAACAGAATTGCCATCCTCAGGTCAGCTCCACCCTGTGCCACAAATGGGGAAACTGAGGCACAGAGGGATAAGTAAATTGCCCAACGATCCACAGAGAGCCAGTGGTACTGTCCTGACCATTCCCTTCCCCAATCTGACTACAACTATCCAACTCCAGTGCTTCTCATGTGTCTCTGTGACAGGTGGCAAAGTCAGCATTTTACTAACACTGCCCTGGTTTTATAACTGTTCCGTACGCTTTATTTTCCTGAATGGGCTGCCCTACATCTTAGGGCCTATTTCTGTCTGAATGGCGTTTAAAACAGTCTTTTAAAAGCTGATCACATGCTAGTTCAAAGCAAGTGTCCTGCAGGAGAGAGAGGCATTAGGGAGAACTTAGCAAGAAAAGGGACGTTCGCGAACTAATCTAGGAGATCTTTCAGCAAAGCTGGCTTAGGATGGAACTTGGAAATGGCTTTAGTGAGTGACAAGTGTCCACCTATTCCACCCAGTGGCGATTCCCCTCTCTTGACAGGCCACAGGACAAGCGGCATTCTCTCAAGTGAGGCCCAGGGCTGGACAGTATGCAGAAGGAATTTCAGTCCGCGATTGAAGTGCACTGGCAGGACTGCATGCAGGGGCCTGGAATTGCATGAATAGGGGGGCAGGGTTGCAGGTCCCGATTCAGGTGCACTGGCTGAGCAGTGCAGAGGAAGCTCACACAGCAACAGCCTCTCTTGCCTGGCAGAGCTATTTTCACAAGCAGCCAAAGGGGGGAAATGAAGTCTGAAGGAAAGAGTACCACGCCAACCCTATGGCTGGCCTCCAGATACCCACCCAAGAGGAAGGATGGCCTGGTATCTATGACACCAGTGTGGGGCTCAGACTCCCTATGTGACCTCGGCATCACTCTGTACCTCAGCTTCCCTTCTGTAAAATGGGGATTAAAAACCTTCCCTTTCTTCTATCTTAACTTTGTTTTAAGCTCTTTGAAGCAGTTTTGCCTCTCACTGGGTGTCTGTTGTACCAAGCACAATGGGGCTCCGACCATTTGTGCTCCTGTAATAAAAATATTTTGCAATATTAGTCACCAGCGCTGGTCTAACTAGGCAGTTGCATGTCCCCCAGTTGCTATAACCAGGTGACACAGTGAAACCTTGGCTGTGCTAGCCTGAGTAAAGCAGTGTATTTCACACAGGTCCCCATCTCAAGGCCACTTATGTCCTCCCACTCCCTTTCTCCTCCCCGCCCCCCAAATCTCAACAAGAGAAAAGAGACCAAACAGCTCCCGAGAGTAGAGCAAGGTCATTTATAACAGAAATGAATGAATGAGTCAGGCACAGAAAAGTGTTGGAGAGCGGTAGGAGCTGCTGTAATATCTATTAATGAGAAATACCACACACCATGGGTCCTACCACGCTTTAAATACAGTAATAACAATCAGAATAGCAAAAAAGTCTGTATTCTGTACCTGCACATATACACTTTCCTAGGGTAATGACTGGATACCCTTATACTGGGTCTACGCACACGGCCAAGATTTGCTAAACTGACTGGTGATGTGGAGAGCTGGTGTGACACCACCGACCCGATGTGGCTTCGGGCTAGCTGGTGCCTCAGTTTCCCCTCACTCCGGTTGGCTCTCCAGAACTTCCAGCCTGGTTTGGTTGCTGATGTGGCTCAGCCCTGTGACTAGGTTGTTCAAGTCCACCCCTTCTGGGGTCGCCAAGTCCAAAACAAACACAAAAACCATCTTCCACCCCAGCCTCCAGCTGGGCACAGCCCCTCCTGCCTGAGGGTGGCTGTCTGTCTCCCTCCTCAAGTTCCAACACTCTTCAGCCCCCATCCCCCGGGCTTTGCTCTCACCCCTCAGCCCCTCCTGGACTCCCCTGAGTCTCTTCCTGTTCTCTACTTGGTCTCTTAGCTTTCTGGCTCCACAGCTTCTGTCTTATCCCTAATCCTCCCCTCTTCCCCCATCCCCCCCTCGCCCCCGTTTAGCCACCTGACCTGCTCGTTTTGGTGACTTTGCTCATTTTCTCCCTATTGCTTCTTGCTCTGGTCCTACTGATGGAGAGGAAGATGGAGCGCCAGGCTGCCTCACTCTCTAGTCTACTGACTGAGATGGGGCCAGCTTGCAAGCCAGCCATGTCCCTGCCCTACTCCGCTCATGCTGATGGACAGCCCCGCAACCTGGTGTCCTTGAATGTGACTTTTCTAAGCACCACCCAAAACCAGGGCCAAATGAGCTGCATTGAGGCAGCTTCCCCGCCCGCTGGGCCATAAATCACCCAGCTGGCACCTGTAAGATAAAGCGTCTTGTGCAAAGGATGCTCAGCGGAGACTCCATTCCGCCAGCCACGCTCGGCAAACATAATCTTCCCCTTTCAGCCGAGCGACCTTTGCTGAGCGCCCTTCTCCGAGTGAGCACGTTGGATCCACTGCCTCTCCGCATAACCTTTATCTGCCAGCGCCCTCTGGCCTGGCTTTTGAGAGAACACAAAGAGAAGCAGCACGCTCCTTTTGCAGACAGAGAGAAAGGGGCTGACGGCTTGGCATGTCCTGCCATCCTCTCCGTTGGACAGCATGGTCACGGAGCCTGAGCAAGAGGCACTGCCCTGCTTGCCGACTCCAGGAATGAGGGGGTTGGGGGGAGAGACAGGTGCTGCCAGTGGAACTTCTGCCCTGACTGAAGTTTACTCTGCAAATGGGGCCTCTGAGCCTCAGAGCAAAGAGGCAGGAAAAGTCCTGGTTAGGTCAAAGCTATCTCAGGTATGCCTACGTGTGCAGCGTACACATTGCGAGAGGGATAGATGAAACCAGGGGGCAAGGGAAGAGGACAGTTGCTCCCTGAGATGGTGAGCTGAAGGCTCCCACCCCCTCCAGAACCAAGGCAGGAGGACAGTTGCCTCTGAACACAACAATGAGGTAATTGAGAGATTTCTCTGCTGTGAAAGATCAAGGGATTCAAGCCCTTCACCAGTATCTTCCATCCACACCTCTCCAAGCACGCTATCACCGTCATTCATCGAGCTTCATAAACCCCAACTCCTTGCATTAGAAAAGTATTACCTTGTTTTACAGGTAGGGACAGTGAGCCCAATAAACACATAGGGCCAGTTTTTCAAGGGCTCGGCCCCCCACAACTGGGCCCAGATTTTCAGTAGAGCTCAGCTCCCATGTAGGAACCTAAATAAGGGCCAGATTTTCAGGAGTGCGCAGCATCGGTAGCTCCCAACACAGCAAGGAAACGGTTAATGGAACCCAGGAGTCCTGATGTCTGATTGCCCGTCTATTCACATTGGACAATGCTCCCTCCCATCAGGGCTGCTTGGAGCAGGTTGTTGGCAGGGGCACCATTCAAACATACTGCCAAGCGTCAGGGTCCTCGGACAAATGGCACTAGAAGTGTAGGTAATATTCTCCCTGAATGAATGTGATTTCTGGAAGGCCACATAACACCCTGCAAAGACCCCACTCTGGCTTCCGCACTAGGACTTTGGAACCACTGGAGTAGCACCCACCCCATGAAGGGTCTCTCCAAGGCCCAGTCCACGCTGGGCTAGCCCACTGGAACCATGTAAGTAATACAGGGTCATCCCCCGCCAGCGCAGATCCACTGGATAAAGCAATTAGGCCTTTGTGTTAATACTAGAGCCAAATCCCAAGGCTCATGCTCAGGCAAGGTCTCATTGAAGTCAACGGGAGCAAAGACAGTGATGGGAGGCGCAGCTGCTCAAAGCTCCTTGGTTGCAAAGGGACTGATTCCAAGTCCACTGAAGTCCATGGGAGTCTTTCCCTGGACATCAGTGGGCTTTGGATCAGGACCAAAGTAAATAAGGATTTTTGCCCACTGACTCTACTGTATTAACAGGCTGAGGGTGATCAATATGCAGCATCCTCCCTCTCTCCAGAAGCTCCCACGTGGGCATATTATGGTAATTTCCTATCAGCCTGTTATACAAGCCCCAGGGGAAGTCGCCTTTTCCACACAGAGCCATTAACAGGAACAAGCAGACGCCGCATTCCAGCAAGAGCTGGCGCTAATTTATGGGTGAGGCGGCAGCAGGACAGAGGCCACAGGACAAACACCGGAGAGGTTAAGATGCTCCACAGTCCTCATATATCTCGCTAAGCATTTCGCCCATCAGGGCGCTCTGCCGTGGCAGTGTTGGGAGAGGGAGAGACAGAGGGAGCAGCAAACCCCAGGCCAAGCTGGCAATGAGTGAGGGAGCACGGTACCAACCCCAGATGGTGTTCTTCCAGGCCCTGAAAATGGGACATCCCTAAAGTGGGATATTAAGGTCTCTAATTGACCTGGTCAGCTCCCAACCCGCTTCAAGTCCCACATGTGGCTGAGATGGCCTCCACTGCACAGTGCGTAGGTTGCCTAGCCTCCAACAGACAGATTTATGGGCCCAATCCTGGAGCACCCTCAGCTCACCTGGGAGTCTGCTCCAAAGCCCAATGACATCAGCAGGCGCCTTTCTACCAGGGTGTGGATCAGGCACCGGCAACAGCGTAATTACAGCTCTGTCCAGGGTGCTGAATTCAGCTGGACAGCAGCAGCTCCTCCAGCAAACCGTCTTCCAACGAGACTCAGTAATTGAGCGCTGGCAGCACAAGAACAGCAATCCTTGGAGAGGAAAGGGAGCCAGCTGCTCCCCCCCCACCATGCATAGAATCATAGAATATCTGGGTTGGAAGGGACCTCAAGAGGTCATCTAGTCCAACCCCCTGCTCAAAGCAGGACCAATGCCCAACTAAATCATCCCAGCCAAGGCTTTGTCAAGCCGGGCCTTAAAAACCTCCAAGGAAGGAGACTCCACCACCTCCCTAGGTAATGCATTCCAGTGCTTCACCACCCTCCTAGTGAAATAGTGTTTCCTAATATCCAACCTGGACCTCCCTCACTGCAACTTGAGACCATTGCTCCTTGTTCGGTCATCTGCCACCACTGAGAACAGCCAAGCTCCATCCTCTTTGGAACCCCCCTTCAGGTAGTTGAAGGCTGCTATCAAATCCCCCCTCATTCTTCTCTTCTGGAGACTAAACAATCCCAGTTCCCTCAGCCTCTCCTCATAAGTCATGTGCTCCAGCCCCCTAATCATTTTTGTTGCCCTCTGCTGGACTCTTTCCAATTTTTCCACATCCTTCTTGTAGTGTGGGGCCCAAAACTGGACACAGTACTCCAGACAAGGCCTCACCAATGTCGAATAAAGGGGAACGATCACGTTCCTCGATCTGCTGGCAATGCTCCTACTTATACAGCCCAAAATGCCGTTAGCCTTCTTGGCAATACTGCTAACGACACCCTTCTTTCGCCATCAGGTTGTGCACTCCAATTCCTACCTTCTTTGCTGGTGGGCCAGAAAAAGTTGGGCTGACAAAAGGAGAGCACCATGTGCATTGCTCCAGGTGATTGTTCCTCTTCTCCATTCATCCCAGCTGTCCTATCTGCCTGATCTATAATTGCAGTTATTTGTATTTGCCTCCTGTAACCCTGGCACAAGGCTGTTTACCAAGGTCAAGTGCGTGGAAGTTTTGTTTTATTTTAATCTCAACAAGACTTATCTGCCGAAGCAAACCTCCATACATTTGTGATTAGATAGATGGAGATTTCACAGCTGTGCACTGCAAAACAAAAGCACCCTTAAAAGTCAACTTGATAATGAATTCCTGAGTTGCCATCAATGCCATGAATTACTCCAAGCCGCTCTGAAATCCAACAGAGTGTAATTAGAACACAAAGGAAAGTTGGGGGGTGTTTTGTTTTGCTCCTACTCACCTTCTGGTTTTGTACTGCCACCCATCACCATGGTACCTGAGCAGCCCTCCTTAAGTGCATTCTCTGAACAATGTTGCAACAAATGGTCTTATGCAAGGAAAATAGGTTGGTTTTAATAAAAGTAGAGGCAGCAGTGTGGTCTAATGGATAAGACACTGGGTTGGGAGCCACATGAACTGGTTACTTGACCTTGAGCAAAGTCACTCTCTGCTGTGTGCCTCAGTTTCCCCGTCAGTTAAATGATCATTCCCGCACATTCCCTTTCCACCAAGCATTCATGCTGTTAAGAGCCAGATTGCACAAGCATTTTTAGGGAATAAATGCCACAGGGCTGTGAATATGGGGTTCATTTGAAAATCTAAATGAATATGCATGGGAAATATGTTTCCAGTATTTGCTCACTTTGGTAATTACACTCTGAAAAGAGACACTGAAAAAGAGAGCCATTGAAAGGGAATGGATTTAGACCCATCCAATGATTCCCAGATCTAATTCACTTAGTTTACGAGTCTGAAGATTATATTGCTAACTGCCAGTGCCACAAATTCAGCCTGTGATCTGAAGATCCCTGTGTTCTTTTTGTCTTAGATGCCATTCTTGATTATCTACAGACGCATTTCCAATGAACTTCTCATTAGAACATCTAGGCGCAAGTTACAGAACTAGGAATTGTGGATTGAAGAAGCTTCATGTGGAAAAACAGAGAAACCTCCCCTTCAGATTGCACTGATTGTTGCTGTGATAAAGATCAAGGCAAGGCCGCATGATCTAGTGGGTAGGGCACTAGACTGGCACTTCTGAGACCAGGTTTCTCATCCCAGCTCCTGATCAGCTGAGCATCCTTGTGCAAATCATAGAATATTAGGATTGGAAGAGACCTCAGGAGGTCATCTAGTCCAATCCCCTGCTCAAAGCAGGACTAACACCAACTAAACATCCCAGCCAGGGCTTTGTCAAGTCGGGCCTTAAAAACCTCTAATGAAGGAGATTCCACCACCTCCCAAGGTAACCCATCCCAGCGCTTCACCACCCACCTAGTGAAATAGTGTTTCCTAATATCTAGCCTAGACCTTCCCCACTGCAACTTGAGACCATTGCTCCTTGTTCTGTCATCTGCCACCACTGAGAACAGCCTAGCTCAAGTCATCCTCTTTGGACCCCCCCTTCAAGCAGTTGAAGGCTGCTATCAAATCCCCCCTCACTCTTCTCCTCTGCAATCTAAATAAGCCTAGTTCCCTCAGCCTCTCCTCGTAAGTCATGTGCCCCAGTCTCCTAATCATTTTCATTGTCCTCCGCTGGATTCTCTCCAATTTGTCCACATCCCTTCTGTAGTGGGGGGACCAAAACTGGACACAATACACCAGGCGTGGCCTCACCAGTGCTGAATAGAGGAATGGGGAATCACTTCCCTCAATCTGCTGGCAATGCTCCTGCTAATACAGCCCAAAATGCCGTTGGCCTTCTTGGCAACAAGGGCACACTGCTGACTCATATCCAGCTTCTCATCCACTATAATTCCCGAAAAAAGAAGAACAGGAGTACTTGTGGCACCTTAGAGACTAACAAATTTATTAGAGCATAAGCTTTCGTGGACTACAGCCCACTTCTTCGGATGCTGTAGTCCACGAAAGCTTATGCTCTAATAAATTTGTTAGTCTCTAAGGTGCCACAAGTACTCCTGTTCTTCTTTTTGCGGATACAGACTAACACGGCTGCTACTCTGAAACCTATAATTCCCGAGTTCTTTTCTGCAGAACTGCTGCATAGCCAGTCAGTCCCCAGCTGTGCATGGGATTCTTCCATCCTAAGTGCAGGACTCTGCACTTGTCCTTGCTGAACCTCATCAGATTTCTTTTGGCCCAATCCTCCAATTTGTCTGGTCACTCTGGACTCTATCCCCACCCTCCAGCATATCTACCTCTCCCCCCAGCTTAGTGTCATCTGCGAACTTGCTGAGGGTGCAATCCATCCCATCATCCAGATCATTAATAAAGATGTTGAACAAAACTGGCCCCAGGACCGACCCCTGGGGCACTCTGCTTGATACCGGCTGCCAACTAGACATCGAGCCGTTGATCACTACCCGTTGAGCCCGACAATCTAGCCAGCTTTCTATCCACTTTATAGTCACTTCCCTTCCTCTTCATATCTTTTTTCCCCTCACACCCTTTGTCTATTTAGACTGTAAGCTGTTTGGGGCAGGCGCTGTCTCTTACTAAGTGTATGTACGGTGTCTAGCACAATGGTGCCCTGATCTTGGTTGAGCTACCATAATACCAATAATAAGGAGAAGTCATTTTTATATCGTCACCTTTTCCAGCAATGACAATTTAAGTACTCGATCTTTACATCAGGTGGGCAACCACATGTTGAAAAGTGAAACAAATGATCCTGCAACACCTTTGCATGCATCGTCACACTGGTTGTTTGTGGAAGTGACGGATTAGCAATCTCCCAATTTGCATGCACAAGTCTGACCTGCAACCACTCTCCTATCTCGTTTATACCCTAAGACGTTAGAGCGGCTGAAACCTCCATTTAATATTATCCAAACCTTCTTTACATTCTTGCTAGCTGAGTCACTTCTTTTACGTGACATGCCGAGGCACCGAGCACAAGTAATGAACCCAGCTCAACTGGAAATAGACAGACATGAATATCACATAGTAATGAACAAATGCATCATAAATATATATTGGCCTCTTGAGGAAAAATATAGAAAACCCAGTGAAGGATAAAACAGGACAGAGAGAGAAAAATGACAATATGAAATTGATTCAGACAGATGACTAAGGAATCTTGCATTTGGCTCGAAATATTACCCTCTTCACAAAATAGAGAGCTGCACATTATGAAGCATTGCATAACATGTGTTGCACACCGGTTAAATTACATAAATATAAAGCTAATATTTCATCTCAATGTGTTTGGTGATGGAGCGAGAAGAGGCCAAAGAGCGAGCATGTTTGCATATCCTATGGTATTGCAAGCAGGCTTTGTCCTTTCCCAGCCCAGAGTGTTTGAAGCAGCGTCAACTATTCTGGGATCAGAGACAGACTTGGATATGACTAGAAGAGGGGGCTGGGAAGGCATCCCAACTTCTGGGTCTGCCCATACACACTGCCTATAACAGACCAGGGAGGATCATAGAATCATAGAATATCAGGATTGGAAGGGACCTCAGGAGGTCATCTAGTCCAACCCCCTGCTCAAAGCAGGACCAATCCCCCAGGATGCCGGATGCCTGGGCCGTGGTGGCCCTGCCTGCGCTCCGCCTCTTTCCGTCCCTGCTCTGTTCCTTCCCCGAGGCCCCCACCGCTGCCTGGTGAGTCCCTCCTGTCCTCCACTCCACCTCCCTCCTCCAGAGCTCCCCACCACTCCCCGCATCAATCCTCCTCCACCCCACCTCCCCACGAGACACCCCCCCTTCCCCACCTGCTGTGTCCCTGCGGGCAGTGGGAGCCTTGCAGGAGAGGGGGGGGAAGAAAGGAGGGACATGGGGAGAGGGGGAGGGAACCAAGGAGGCGGGGCATGGGGCAGAGCAGAGGTGGAGTGTGGGCAGGGCCATGGGCAGAAGAGGCGGAATGGGAAACTAGCCTCCCTCGGGGGAAACTTCACCCACTGTCCATGGCTCTGCCATTAATTTCCCAAGCAGCCTTAGGTGGATACCTTTACACACCCCTGTGTCTTAGTACCAGCCTGCAAAATCAGAAATAGCAGCTGCCTTTGTAAAGCACTCGAGATGCACTAGGATAAAGTGGCAGCTGTTAAAAGGTGCACACAAGACAGTCGGAAATGCACAACAATTTTATTGAACCTACAGACTTACAAACACCACAAATTACCCTATACTTACATGGCAATAGATGGTGCTCTCTCAATACTCATCTATCTACACATATACCAATGCTGCTTTCTCAATATAGGAAATCAACTGTACTACTGCTGGTAACTACTGGTAAATATTGACTTTTTAATGGCCAGCCCTGGGTCAAAGTTTATCTTATCCTTGTCTTGCACCCATGGTCCATCTGGTCTAATGCCCTGTCTCTGACAATGGCTAGTACCATCTGCATCAGAGGTGGGTGCAAAAAACCCTTCAGTGATGGGACAGTCTGCCCCCAAGGGAAGCTTCTTTTCAGCTCGTTAGTAGGTTTATGCCCTGAGGCAGCAATGTACATGCAACAGCATTAATCCGAAACTTTGGTAAATACTGTAATGGCAGGTCAAGTTGATAATGCACCAGAAAGAAAACAGCTTGAATGCTTACTGGTAACTACAATAATGAACATTATCACATTATGAAAATACGAATGTACTCCAAAGACTCAGGACGGGCATAAAGAATTGAAGCACAGCTGTGTTATGGAGGAGATGGCAGGCCCGCACACATGCAGAGGAAGTATAAAGGCACACTAAGAAATTTGGGACTTTAATTTTAAATATTTCGCTGAGAAAGATGCCAGGAAAAGGCAGCATTGCCTCGCTTTGATTATTCCAAGGAAAGCAAGCTGGCTGGTGACTGAGGCGTAATATACTGATGCAAGCTGATTTCAGGTAAACTTTGTGGCTTGACAAACTGCCAGAGTCTCATTCACACCGCTCCGGCAGCATAAAGGGGCTTTGACATCGGAATACATTACATGCCCCTTTATACTACCAGAGTGGTGCAAAGGGGCCTTAGAGTAAAGAAAAACCTGGCCCCTATGTATATTTTTATATATTCTTCATTCACTGAATCTGGCTTGACACCACTGTAACTCCACTGGCTTCAATGGGGCCACTCCATATTTACACCAGTATAAGAGAAAGAAGAATCAGGCCCAACCTATTTTCTTTGTAGATGCTCAGCACGTTGGGCACACGTTGCACTCTTGAAAATCTGCCTGACTCTGCCCCCATTGAAGTCAATGGGAGTTTCTGAATCATTAGCTTCCAGAGCTGGACCAACACTGAATCCTTTTGAAAATCCCAATCCTACCTAGAAGGTCCAAGGGCCGGGTTTTTCAGAAGAGCTCAGCTCCCATTTACGCCCCTAAATAAGGGCCAGATTTTCAAGGGACACTTCTGGGCAGAGCTGCACTTGCACCCAACATGTGGCGCTCTCCTGAATATCTCAACCCAGCTGCGGGTGTTCAGTCCTTCTGAAAACGTGTACTCAAATAAAACGAAACAGAGATGCATCAGAGATGATCGCACATTCCTTGATGACCCAAGCACTGTTATATGAAGATATACCTATCTCATAAAACTGGAAGGGACCCCGAAGAGTCATCAAGTCCAGCCCCCTGCCTTCACTAGCAGGACCAAGTACTGATTTTGCCCCAGATCCCTAAGTGGCCCCCTTGAGGATTGAACTCATAACCCTGGGTTTAGCAGGCCAATGCTCAAACCACTGAGCTATCCCTCCCCCAACTGATGCCCTTTGAGGTATATGTATCTTGTATACAGCCATATTATTCCACCAGTAGCTGTAGGCCAGATTGTAAATACTCCAGCAGCACTGCTCACTGTGGTGAGTGACACAGCCTGGCCTGTAATGTAGGGTAGCGTTCTATTGCTCCGTAAATAAATGTGTTCCAGTAGCTACAGCAGGGGAGCAGGGTTACTTCTGATAATACAGTGACTAATTACACTGCAGTTATACTGTAATTACAGTGTAATTAGGCTCTCTGATAACCAAATTAACACTAATTCACATAACCATAAGGTTAACTGTATAAACGAATTATGGCGCTCGGTCTTTGGTTAATACATATGTGTCTAGACTCCAAGTACATTAATTTACACTGTAATTGCTAAGTCAGATAGTTAACTGTCCAGTTACCTGCAATTATCACAAATTCATTTGTCTTAAACCACAGCCACGCTAGATTTGGAGGATGACTCTAAGTCATTATAATCATTGTATTGGGAAGCCAAAGGGGGAGTCAGGATTCCTGGGTTCTTATTCTGACTGTGTCATTGGCTCACTTTTTGACGTTAAGCCAGTCACTTTCTCGCTCTGTCTCTCATTCCCCCAATGGGGAAATGAGACTAATAGAAACAGCTTTGCAGCTGGGTTGCTCAGGAAAGAGACTCTCACTTCTGTGGTTCCCATCACATCATCTCTTAAAACAGCCTCAAGTCTACCCCACACCAACCCTCAACATCTGGCTGGATTCCCTATTGAGTGATTGGGCAGAACATTCAGTGGAGTGGCATCTGCAACTAAGGTGAAACTCCCCCGAAGCCGGGGAGGCAGGCATGAGGCCTAGGCATTACTTACATCCCAGGGCTCAGAGAAACAGTCCCTCTGCACAGGAGTGAACTTCACCCCTCATGCAGCTGGCTCACCAGGTCTAATCACTATGATATTTCAGCTTATCACGTGGGCACTCACATCAGGTCAAACTTGTTGCTTAGTGGGAGCAAAGTCATTGTGGGGTCATGTGACCTGCTTGATCTCTGGAACAAAGCAAAGAACCCAGGGGAGGCAAATAATTTGGCCCCTTAAATATCCCCCTCATTCCAGAGCCCTTCCATGGGGACAGCAATGAAAATAGACGACTTGCCATATTGTATCGGACCCACGGTCCGTCTAGCCGTTGGCGTGTCCAGTATCTGGTCTCCAATGGTGGATAGTAATAACTGCTTCAGAAGAAGGTAAAAGAAACCTTTCATAGGCAGTTATGACCTGGATGCAGACCTGGGTTCCCTCAGCCCCTATCCCAGCCTCAGAAGCCCCTTGAAATCTGGTACACCTTTCCTCAGAGCCATCCCCTTGCGGTGCTGAATTTGCGTTGGAGCAGACAGCTCTTCTGGCTGTGGCAGCATGATGCAGCAAGGACAAGTGGTGCTGAAAAGATGTATAGACCTCTCTGTGGCAGAGGATGAAGCTGATGGATGGAGGAGGCAGGTGAGGGACTGAACACACAACCTCCAAGGTGAAGCAGAACTGTAACCTTGGGTTCCTCCTGGCTCTAGGTTGATTGGGAATCCATAGGCAATTTAGTGCCTCAACTAGAAAAATGCCAGATTTGAGGCCTTATCTAAAAGCTGTTGAAATCTACGGGAGTCTTTCTGCTGACTTCAGATCAAGTCCTTAGGGAGGACCAAATCCAGGCCTCATGGTCTGATGCCATAATCCTCAAGGAGGAACTTCCAGCAACGTTCTTATCCAGCAGAATTTCCCTCTCCCTGCCCTTCTCCAGCAGCCCCAGCTCCCACCAAGAACAGCACAGGGTCCTTGCAAGTCAATCTGTTGGAGCTACATTTAGCTTCAGTCCACCCTAAGTAGAGCTGCAGCTTGCCCCAGTGACATGCCAGTCGTCTCTCAACCCTAACAGACAAAACCAGGTTCAGCTTCTGGAACTCTGCAGATTCTTGCAATAGTGTCTCCTTAAGGGCAAAAGAGCAATTACCCAGCACCACCTTGTGAAGTCTCTCCGAACAAAGCCTTTCGAATATGCCCACTAATCCTGCCAGGGTCTGCCCTGAGTAGAGAAACCCCTCTGACCCACCTTTCCAAGGTGCTGAGCACCTGCAACTCCCATTGAAATTCACCCCTTAAGAACATTTTTATAGACCTTGAGAACCCTGTCAGAACCCAGCCCCAGAGAAAGGAGGGAACCACCAAGAGGAAACTGTCGCTCCCACAACTCGGGTCATCAGGTAGAAAACAAACTACATTTTAACACAGCCAAATGCAAGGTCATACATCTAGGAACAAGGAATGCAGGCCACACTTCCAGCATGGGGGTGTATCCTGGAAAGCAGGGGTCAAAGTGGGCAAGCAACTCAACATGCGCGCCCAGAGAATGCGGTGGCTAAAAGGTCTAATGCAGTGGTCCTCAAAGTTTTGTACAGGTGACCCCTTTCACATAGCAAGCCTCTGAATGAGATCCCCCCCTTATAAATTAAAAATACTTTTAAATATATTTAACACCATTATAAATGCTGGAGGTGAAGCAGGGTTAGGGTGGAGGCTGATAGCTTGTGACTCCCCATGTAATAACCTTGCAACTCCTGAGGGGTCCCAACCCCCAGTTTGAGAACCCCGGGTCTAATGTGAGCCTCAGACGTGTAAACAGGGGAATGTTGAGCGGTAGCGAGGAGGCGATTTTAGCTCTGGATATGGCACTAGTGAGGCCAATACTGGAATGCTGCATATAGTTCTGGTGTGCACATTTTTAACAGGTTATTGACAAACTGGAGAGAGTTTGCAGAGAAAAACCACAAAAACAACTGGAGGGCTAGAAACAAAAATATGCTTTACAGTGAGACGTAACGAGCTCAAACGGTTCAGTTTGTCAAAAAGGAGACTGAGCGACGACTTGGTTACCGTGTACAAGTACGTTCCTGGGGAGAAAGTAACAGGTACTATAGGGCTCTTTAACCTAGCAGAGAAAGGCACAAGAACCGATGGCTAGAAGCTGATTTTGTTGGGGATTGATCCTGCTTTGAGCAGGGGGTTGGACTAGATGACCTCCTGAGGTCCCTTCCAACCCTGACGTTCTATGATTTTATAAGTTAATGCCAGACAAATTCAAATTAGAAATAAAGCACTAATTTTTAACACTGACGATGATTAATCATTGGAACTAATTACCAAGGGCAGTGGTGGATCTGCCATCTCTTGAAGTCTTCAGATCAAGACTGGAGTCTTGTCCGGGAGGTATGCGTTAGTCAAACATCCATCCTGGCTCAGTACAGGAGTAACTGGGTGAAATTCT
The DNA here is from genome assembly GCF_027887155.1 of Malaclemys terrapin pileata. Lineage (NCBI taxonomy): Eukaryota > Metazoa > Chordata > Testudines > Emydidae > Malaclemys > Malaclemys terrapin. The sequence goes on along the minus strand of NC_071508.1, from coordinate 19,504,598 downwards.
CTGCTCTGCACTATGCAGGAGATCAGACAGGATGATCTAATGGTTCCTTCTTTCTGGCCTTAAAATCTATCAATAACAAATGCCACTTGCTCAGGTATGTCTATACTGCAATTAAAAACCCGCAAGTGCCCTGTGCTGACTGACTCAGACTTGTGGGGCTCAGGCTAAGGAGCTGGTTAATTGCTGTGTAGACATTCAGGCTCAGGCAGCCCAGGCTCTAGGACCCTGCAAGGTGGGAGGGTCCCAGAGCTCAGGCTGCACTGTCTAAACTGCAGTTAAACAGTCCCTTGGCCGTAGCCCCCATGAGCCCAAGCTGGCACAGGCCAGCCAGGCGTGTCTAATTGCAGTGTAGACACACCCTCAGACTCCGTATTGGAGGCAGATCTCTAAGAAAGGGCTACCGCACTGGGGGGAACAGGCCTGAGCCACAGGACAGCAAAGCCACCCTGCTGGGATAGAATCCAGCTGCCATTTGCCTTTAAAATAAAGTCTTTGCTCCAGGCACATCCATCAGGAACGGAAGCATCAGTCAGTGGCCACTAGCAGAGGCCGGATGCTGAACTTGACGGATTAGCGCTCTGACACAGTACTGCAAATCCAATATTCTTAACACCTCCTCTACCACTGCCCCCACCACCAGCATGACAGACTGTCTAGCTCCAGGGCTCCAGGGCGGGCACTCACACAGCACCAGGGGAACAGGAGCCCCCCCCAACCTGTGCAAGCTGGGCAGAAAAGAGCTCTTCTCCTGGATGGCAAATCTGTGAGAGAGAATGCAAAGCGATAACAAAAAACAGTTACTTTCCCCTTTATTCTGCTCATTGTCAGATGAGTCGTGTTATCATTAGGGTTCAGATGGGGCTGCTGCTTAGCACTGACAAACCCCAGTCGGGCTGGCAGCTAAGCTGTTAACGGAGAGCAAGAAAAACCCTTTTTCTACGCTAACACCACACTCCCTGCCTCCCTCCCCCTTTCTCATGCACACACAGCCTACATCCAGACAGGCACAGATACACACACAAGCACTGTCACTCCCACAGCTATGGAGTCACAGGTATGTCTAGTCACATGTTCTGACTGCTATGTGCCACATATCTCTGAACATTCATATGCACGTTCAAGGTCTACAGAAATGCACCCAGACGTACACACACACACACACACACACACCCCCCTATGCGCACACCCACGGGTCATATAACCCCGGGTATATGCAGAAATGCAGACAATCAACACATACACACAGTGCTAGGTGTGGACACCTTTGCCCTGAGTAACACCCATAGACCCGCTCACATATGCACAGATGCAGGTGTATACACACAAAGTACACCCACATGATCACAAGTACAAGTGCATCCAGGAACAGCCACATCTGCCTGCTCTGAAGCACACACGCACTCACATAAGACTGCAGACCTGCCAAAACATTCTGCTTTTCAAGTTAAAATCCTAAAGAGCAGCGATTCCCGGTTGAATCCCTAGACGGACTCTTCTGCATACTAAAAGCACAGCCAGTTCTCAGAACCACAGCATTACAGAGACATTGGATTAACGCAGTTCCTATTTATAGGGCTTTGATTAGAAGCTCGTCACCTAGAAGTTTTTATTCCCGTTATCCATTTATAAGGCCGTAACACAGTTTGACTTGCGCTAGATGGACTGGTGTCCCACAGATCTTGCCAGAATTTAATGTGCCATTCAGATACAGTTAAATTAGTAATAGGCAGCAGTCGGTGCACGGCAGGACTCTAACTGCCTCCGAAAACACTCTTTAGTTCTCGTCTCTCCATGGATTATTATGCAGCAGCAGATAGTCAAAGAAACGCAGAACAGGGATAGGCCAAGCCGAGCTCTCCCCACTGCCAGTCCTACATCATTTCCTGTAGCATACTCCTGCTAAGAGAGGTTAGCACCGAGCGAGCACCCCGCAGACAGTATTGCAGCACCGCTGCCCACAGCGCCTCCTGCTGGGAGATGCTGGGACTTCCCATGCCTGGGCAGCTCTTTCCACCGTTTCCTATGGCGCCTTCTGTCAGGAGAGGCTGGGTGCGGAGTAGCTGTGAGATGGCCCCCAGCCAGTGAACTTGCACCCCTGTTACAGGAGTGCTCGGTATTCACATGTATGTCAATAGTTAGTTAGTGGATAAGGCGCCATATCAGCTCTTAACAACATCGCCTCCTACTGACAGAGGCTGGGACTGGAGTAGCTCTCTGTTCTCCCCTTCCCCACCCCCTCTCACTGCTCCTGCAGGTTTCCCTATAGAGCTTGCTTCTGGGAGAGGCGAAGACCTAATCTCCACCCCCACAGCTAGGGCTCCTGTCCCACTCCTTTCAGAGTCTCCTGATGGGGGAGGCTAGCACTGGTGTGGCTCAGCGCTCCCCCTCCACATCCAGGACTCCCGCTTTATTCTCCACAGCAGCCTCTCCTGGGGGAGGCTGGAGCCGCAGCAGCTGCAAGCTCCCAGAATGCAGCCGGCGCTCTCCCCCTACTCCCACTGGCAATAATCCTTTCTAAGCATCCGGCGGCACCCGTCAGCAGAATGCTTTCCGATTCCTGACAAATCCTTGCAAAGAGTTTTGCTGAGCACAGACTTTCAGGCTGTCCAAAGTCTATAGACAAGTTAAAGCACCTGCCCACAGGGATAATTCCACTGAACTGGGAGAACCAAGCAACGGTGCCAACTTTATTTTCCGTTAAAACCTGGTAGTGTTTGGAAAAAGTCTTCTCTCCTGGAAAGTGCCCCGCACAGTGACTGATCTGGAAAGGCTGGGAGCATTGGAATACGCTCACTGGCTGGGCCACAGCAAAGCCCCAACTTATTCCAAGTCTCCTTACACACAGCAAATGCGTTTCCTAGCCACTTAGAAAGAACTGCAGCCAGCAGACACTACGGTCCAGAAACTGCTGTGGACTGACTCACAGATTCCAAGACCAGAAGGGACCATCCTTCCCTGGAACTCCTACATAGCAAAGGCCATAGAGCTGTCCCCCAAAAAGTTCAAACACCAGATCTTTTAGAAAAACATCCAGTCTTGATTCTAAAGTTGACAGTAATGGAGAACAAAATCTAGATCTCTTGCTGGGGCCCAAAGGATGGACCATGCTCCCCCCGGTAGCGATGTAAGCTCTTTGGGGCAGGGACTGTCTTTTCATTCTGTGATTGTACCGTGTCTAGCACAATAGGGTTCTGCTCCATGACTGGGGCTCATAGGTGCTACCCCAGTACAAACCATATTAACAACAGGAGTCACCGACTCTGTAGGGCATATTCTGGCTTGATTTACCCCTTGAATAACCCAACTAGCATGGGAAAAGTCAGCAAATAATTTGGCCCTGTGTCTTGAGATAAAACGTGTTGTGTGCATGCCATCACCAACTTGAAAACAGCTGGGGCATCTCTGTTGGCAACTGAGCACCAGTAATCAGCCTGGAAACAAGACATACATCTTTAACTGAGACAGTCATGCTCTCTACCCTTGTTTTCTTTCAATTTCAGCCATGGGGGCTCCTCTCTTGAAAGGGGGAGCTGGTAATACCACAGCAGAGGTAGCATCATTCTGCCAATGCCACGAGGAGGGAGAGAGGGGAATGCACTTGTGTTGTCATGGCAAGTTCAAGATGGGGCCTAGCATTCTGACCAGCCTGGGCCACAGGGAGCTTGTTTCAGCACAAAAGGGAAAGGCGGGGGGGGGGGGGGGGGAGGTTTCCCCACTGCAACAGCTGGGGCGATGACCTTGCATTCCTGCATTGTCGTGGCTGTATGTCTCAGGACGCTGTCACAAGTCTGCAGCCCCGTGGACACGCAGGAAGAGAGGGCTCCACCACAGTGAATATGAAGGCGTGATCCAATGAGGCTGCTGGGCACTGACAATCCCTGTGGTTCTCTCTGGCTCGCCAACTCCCAGACTAAGGCAGCCTCTGCTACTTCAGACTCCAACACCAGGTCTCCTCTGAGTCCTGGCCTGGATCACACAGTACCCGATGGGGATAAACTACAAAGGACTGCATTGCTCTTGCAGACAATTTCTCCCTGAGCCCCTAATGTTCCTCCTCAGCATCCTGTCCCCCCATCTCACTGGCCTCCAGGAGCAACAGGCAGCACAGCTCACACAAACAGAGTCTTAATCAAGGCTTTGAAATTTATGTCGTGCCTGGTTCATCGTTGGTCCAGAATCATTTTTTTTTTAAATCCCCCAGCTGTAGTCACTGGTTGCCAGCCTGCAAAGGGATGATTTATACTTCAGGGAATGAATCAATACAATATGTGGCCAAAGACCTCTTTAATCTCGCAGAAGGATTAGGCTGCAGAGGGGGACGTCAGTAGCAGCCCACAGCCGTTCCGTTCAGATTTCAATTTGGAGATCGGCGCCTCTCTCCCTTCTTTTCTTGCACTGCAGCTAAAGACGTTGGAAACATCAAACCTCATTTAGCAGACGGGCGCTGCTGTGATTGGCTGGCTACCTGTTCCATGCTAGCGACGGGGAAGGGCGCCCGGGTACTGGGGGCTGCCTGGGGAGAGACCCCGTTGGAAGGAGAGTTCAGAGTTAACAGGGGAGATGCAATGCTCCACGGATGGGGGGAGATGCAGCCCCACACTCTGGGTCTGTTCGTCAGCTGTGACGGTGCAAGGGGGCCACAAGGCAGCCAGGCAACACTCCCCATGGGGAATATTCCCACTGGCACATGCCCCTTAGGAACCACCCTGGAGCCGGAGGGGCGTCAGGGCAGGAGAGGGAGGGGCGGCTACTCCTAGTCACTCCAATAGTGGCTAAGCAGCTGCAGACAAGTTAAGTCTGCCCCCAATACTACTCTCACCTGTGCCAGGGGCTGCACCAGGGGAGGGGCATTGCCACCCCAGTGGTCTCTGCACATGCCCAGGGATGAGTTGGGGCCTATATATGTGCCTGGAGAAGAGATGCCCACAGCAGAAGCAAACAAATAAGGATTGAATGTCCCATCACCCCACAAGGCTGCAGAGCCTCCGAGCCAGGATCAGGGCCCCTGAGTAGTGGGGGCAAGGACCAGGAACAACTGAACAGGAGACTGAAATCCCCCTCTCTTCCCAGGAGAGTGGTTCCTCTCTCTGAGCCAGGGGACCTTTTGGTGCTGGAGCTAGGGTCTATCTCCATCCTCGGAAAGGGTGACCCCTCCATTAGGGTGAAAGCCCTTGGAGGGGGAGAAGAGGAGTAAAGGAGGGGGCTCTCTTTCCTCTTCATCCCCACCCCGCATTGCTTCTTCCTCCCTGGACTGCTACGCCTCCCTTCATCTCACAGGGGGAGAACGCACACGTTAGGCTATTTGGGGATTTAGCACAGGGAAAGGGGAAGAGGTGGAAACAGGGATAAATCCAGAGACCCTTGTTCAGGCGAAACTCCAATGGGCCCAATCCTAAGCAAGCAAAGACATCAGGATCCATCCCATTCCACATACATTTCCTCTCTCCATCGACACAGTGTTCTAGTCGCTTTTCACACTGATTGTTCCCTTCGGCCTGACTCTTCACATGCCCCGTGCCAAACACTAGCATCTCTCGATTGCACCTGGGTCATGCACCGGACCCTAAGACCCCCTAGGGTGGATCACGACTGAGGCTGAATTGTATTAGCCTAACCACGTGGACCGAGCTTGATGTCACATTAGCACACAAGTCCCCCACAGGCTGCCCCCCTAGTTCAAAAGCAGCCTAACCCCCACTGCCACAGATGGACCTCGGGAAGCTACAACATTCTCCCGACAGGCCGCAGCGGTGGCTGTTTCCCAGATGCTAACAGGCGCTTCCCAATTCCGCCATGCTGGTAACACAGCAGAGGCCTGGGTGCGGGCTAATGCAGCACCCTCCAATGGGCAGCTGTTACCACAGCCGATCGAGTCACAGCTGCCTCACACAGTTTGCACTTGAGGACAAGTGCCCCTAGGATGTTCCTTAACACACAAGTTGCTTCATAAAAAACAGCCCTTTCCCCTCCAGTCATCACCACTTTCTTTGCTAGCTAGCCAGAGAAGGGCCATTCCTCACCTGCTTGATGTAGTCAGCCATATGGATGGATCAGTGATGGAGAGATATTAGAGGTGGGCCTAGAACCCTTGTCCTTCAGCTTCTAAACTGAAGATGTTGCCATCCAAGCTTAAAGACTAGCCTCACTAACTCAACCCCAGCTATATCCAGATACTTTCTATCCCCCACTTCCTTGCAGTTCCCGATACCATGATCCATAATGCAGCTCACCCCCAAGAGATCCAGCTGTATTTTGCTCCCAGACCCCATTTCAACCCCATGGCCCATATCTCGGCAGGAAGTTCACTCACCATCCTCTCTGGACTTCTGGATGAAGGCCTCCACCCCACTCTCGCCGTAGCTTCCCTCGGAGGCTAAGGTGGAGACGTAATTCCACTTGAGCTCCTTGACTATGTCCACCATGGCTTGGGCCTGGTAAGTGTCGGAGGGCACAACGCGGGAAAAGAAGTCATACCGACTGTTGTCGCTCAGGTCGGGGGCAGTGGAAGCGTAGCTTATTTGGGGTATCTGCGGGGGCAAGGAGAGAAAGGTCACTGAAATAAAGAGGAGCAAATTGCAGGAGCTTAGACCACAAGCCGTCTCACTGGCATGACACGGGACGGCTTGAGGGAAGGTACACAAACCACACAGCAGGTGCAACATTTGAAGAAGGCAAGACTGGGGTGTTGTGGATATCTGATGTACCAAGGGATGAGCATTGTCACATTCACAATCGTTGTCTACCCTTGTGTTTTAAAACCCACGAGTCCTATTTTTTTTAAACCTGTTTTTCTCGCTATTGGAATAAGCACACCATCGGTCACCACTAGAGATAGAAGCCAGGACTTAGATTCCCAACAATACTGCACCTTCCTGGGCACTAAGAGATGTTCACCAAGCCTTGGCCTTCAAATAAGGGGGCTGGGAAGGAAGAAAACTAAGGCTTTTGCTTGCATGCTACCAGGGGATATGCCAGTGTTCCCTCCAGCAGCAGTTCTTCAGGAATCTGATCTGGGCTTCTCTCAGTCACAGCACCGTGAGGGCTCTTGGATGCAAGCAACTCAATGCCAGCAGAACACCGAAAGTTTTTCCCAGCTCTCTACCAGCACCTGAGCAATAAGGGTGGTGAAGCTAGGGAGTGGACAAGTGTTTTGTAGATGCAGCTAGGTGCCATAAGATCATAAGAGTGTTCTTGTACAAAAACTTTCCATCCACATCTGAAAGCACTTATTCATAGATTCATAGATTCTAGGACTGGAAGGGACCTCGAGAGGTCATCGAGTCCAGTCCCCTGCCTGCATGGCAGGACCAAATACTATCTAGACCATCCCTGATAGACATTTTTCTAACCTACTCTTAAATATCTCCAGAGATGACAATTCCACAACCTCCCTAGGCAATTTATTCCAGTGTTTAACCACCCTGACAGTTAGGATCTTTTCCCTAATGTCCAACCTAGACCTCCCTTGCTGCAGTTTAAGCCCATTGCTTCTTGTTCTATCCTTAGAGGTTAAGGAGAACAAGTTTTCTCCCTCCTTCTTATGACACCCTTTTAGATACCTGAAAACTGCTATCATGTCCCCTCTCAGTCTTCTCTTTTCCAAACTAAACAAATCCAATTCTTTCAGCCTTCCTTCATAGGTCATGTTCTCAAGACCTTTAATCATTCTTGTTGCTCTTCTCTGGACCCTCTCCAATTTCTCCACATCTTTCTTGAAATGCGGTGCCCAGAACTGGACACAATACTCCAGCTGAGGCCTAACCAGCGCAGAGTAGCATGGAAGAATGACTTCTCGTGTCTTGCTCACAACACACCTATTAATACATCCCAGAATCATGTTTGTTTGTTTTTTGCAACAGCATCACACTGTTGACTCATATTTAGCTTGTGGTCCACTATAACCCCTAGATCCCTTTCTGCCGTACTCCTTCCTAGACAGTCTCTTCCAATTCTGTATGTGTGAAACTGATTTTTTCTTCCTAAGTGGAGTACTTTGCATTTGTCTTTGTTAAACTTCATCCTGTTTAACTCAGACCATTTCTCCAATTTGTCCAGATCATTTTGAATTATGACCCTGTCCTCCAAAGCAGTTGCAATCCCTCCCAGTTTGGTATCATCTGCAAACTTAATAAGTGTACTTTCTATGCCAATATCTAAGTCGTTAATGAAGATATTGAACAGAGCCGGTCCCAAAACAGACCCCTGTGGAACCCCGCTCGTTATGCCTTTCCAGCAGGATTAGGAACCATTAATAACAACTCTCTGAGTATGGTTATCCAGCCAGTTATGCACCCACCTTATAGTAGTCCCATCTAAATTGTATTTGCCTAGTTTATCGATAAGAATATCATGCAAGACCATATCAAATGCCTTACTAAAGTCTAGGTATACCACATCCACAGCTTCTCCCTTATCCACAAGACTCGTTATCCTATCGAAGAAAGCTATCAGATTGGTTTGACACGATTTGTTCTTTACAAATCCATGCTGGCTATTCCCTATCACCTTACCACCTTCCAAGTGTTTGCAGATGATTTCTTTAATTACTTGCTCCATTATCTTCCCTGGCACAGAAGTTAAACTAACTGGTCTGTAGTTTCCTGGGTTGTTTTTATTTCCCTTTTTATAGATGGGCACTATATTTGCCCTTTTCCAGTCTTCTGGAATCTCTCCCGTCTCCCATGATTTTCCAAAGATAATAGCTAGAGGCTCAGATACCTCCTCTATTAGCTCCTTGAATATTCTAGGATGCATTTCATCAGGCCCTGGTGACTTGCAGGCATCTAACTTTTCTAAGTAATTTTTAACTTGTTCTTTTTTTATTTTATCTTTTAAACCTACCCCCTTCCCATTAGCATTCACTATGTCAGGCATTCCTTCAGACTTCTCGGTGAAGACCCAAACAAAGAAGTCATTAAGCATTTCTGCCATTTCCAAGTTTCCTGTTACTGTTTCTCCCTCTTCACTGAGCAGTGGGTCTACCCTGTCTTTGGTCTTCCTCTTGCTTCTAATGTATTGATAAAACGTCTTCTTGTTTCCCTTTATTCCTGTAGCTAGTTTGAGCTCATTTTGTACCTTTGCCTTTCTAATCTTGCCCCTGCATTCCTGTGTTGTTTGCCTATATTCATCCTTTGTAATCAGTCCTAGTTTCCATTTTTTATATGACTCCTTTTTATTTTTTAGATCATGCAAGATCTCGTGGTTAAGCCAAGGTGGTCTTTTGCCACATTTTCTATCTTTCCTAACCAGCGGAATAGCTTGCTTTTGGGCCTTCATAAAGGCAGGCCTGTATCATTGCCCCTGTTTTACAGGTGGGGAAACTGTTGCTGCTTTGTATTTTCTCCCACAAAAGTTCTTGGCTTTGCAATAGAGCCAAGCAGATAGGGGAGACTCCAGAGCCTCCCCAAGAAGAAAAGAAACCAACCCTCTTCTCCTGAAAAATACAAGAGGAAAGAAGAGAACACAACAAATCTAGATCAATTCTAAACCCTTCTCCCAGGCCCTGCCGCAAAAGAGAGGAACTAAAGGGCTTGTGTCAACTGGATTCAATGCTACCTAAACAGCTGGCAAAAAGGTTCTGTGATGCTTTAATTTCTCCCTCTTTTTATCTCCTCTTTTCCCCCCCACCACCAGCCTCTCCTCCGCCCACGCTTTGAGCCTAATTATGTCGATCTTCAAAGGGGACAGCCCTAAATTCCCAGAACTGGGGGGAGAGACCACAGAGCAACTGAGCTATCAATAAGTCTCTTTGATTGCCTTTGGAGTAGCATGTGCCTGGCTGGCTGGCAGACAGAGAGAGGTTAACACCTCCTGCAACCCCCACCCTACCGCTTTCTGTGTATAGTATGCTCTGCATTGGCCTATCAGGCCACTTTGATCTCCTCTGTGTGCTCTCTGCATGCATGACAGCATAAGCATTCTTCACCAGTCAAGCTTAGGACCGTTTCTCATCTGACAAAGCTTGGAAGCAAAAGTGCAACCCCAGAGAGCAGAGGCCCGGCCTTAGTACAGTCTATATCACCACCACCAGCCCGCGGTGGCAGGAAAAGCCCCCAAAAGGCTCCTATTGCCGAGATGACCTTGCCCACGCTCAGAGAAGGGGAGGAGCCCAAAAGGGACTGGGGTGGACTGATAACTTGGGGCAATTCAAGGGGGACACGGATGGGAGAAGGTTCCTCCATTTGGCCTCTGGGAAAGAACTCCACCACAAGAACAGCAGCAGCTCCCCATCAGGAACCACAAAGATTAACTAAATATGAGGGGGAACAACCAAGAAAAGGGCCAGGGGACGGGAGTGGAGGCAGCCTATTTGAATTCTGGGGAAGATGGGCGGAGTCCACCAGAACAAAAGGCCCACCCCCCTTAGTCAAAGGAGGAGCCACAGAGCCCAGAAATCAATTGATTACTTGGGCTAACCAATGGAAAAGACAGGGATGGGGTGAAGATCAGAGATACCAAATAAGGCAACCAGGAGGAGCGGCCAAACAGAGAATCCCAGACAATGCCAAGAGGAACTCCGCCTGCCAACCATGACAGCAAGGCCCCATAGCCTTAGAGAGCCTCTCCAGGATTTAGTTTTGGCACAGTCCACCATCCAAGCGAGCCTGGGAGAGGGAAAAGGCCCTGACTTCACCCTCTGCTGGGTGTGGGTTCTGAAATTCTCCCCAAACAAAGCAATAAATATGCCTTTTAAATTAATCAGAGCTGCCTTGCATTGAATGGTGCATTAGAATGATTTATGATCTTGAGCTGCTTAGCACTTATATAGCACTTCAAAACGCTCTGCAGACATTAATTAATCTGAGAGATAGAAAAGGCCTATTAAATCAAGTCCATTCTCCCCTCACCAACCCACTGTTCCCGTATAGAAGATGTATCCAATGTTAAATTGGTAGTGCGCTTTCTCAGCTACAGTTTTGTTGGCTTCAGGCTTATGTTGCTACCACAACCGGTTTCCTAAAGCGCTTTGCAAACAATGCGTACAGGAATCAATCCCTCCACCACTTAAATACAGCCACCTCTGGGGTGGAATTCAACAGCTGTCTAACAGCACACAATAATACAGTGCAGCACTCGAGGGCAGGAAGTGAAGAAGAACAGTGGAGCCCAATTAAAACTTAAGGGGATTTATTTATTTATTTTTTAAAAAGACCAGGGGGAATGTAGTTACCTGAATTGGAGTGTTGCCAGGATACGAGGGTATCACTCCTATTGTAGCCAAAAAAAATTGAATTGCTCAGGACTCTTTAGTGAAAAGGATCAGGAGCTGGGTTTTGCATCTCATCTGAAAGATGGTCTGGCAGAACAGTGCCCTCTAACACCACGCTAGAGCAATGGTTCGGAACGGATTGAGAGCAGGGGTAGCAAGGGAATATTACCTAAACCCATCTTTCCCTTCTGGAAACCAGGAGTCAAATCTGACTTGGGTTACCAAAACCATCAGTTTAGGAGCTACAACCTAAACGTTTGTACTATTTTGTCCCCCACTCCATATAGTTCAAAAACAAGGACTAGCCCCACAATACTGCTAGAGGTTATAGCAATGCTGCAATCAGCACAGGCTTCTTGGATATATGCTGAATGCAGGCAAACTGTGCTCAATCTGAAGGAGGCATAACACCTGTATCAAGCAATCAGGTAGCCCACAGCCTAAAAGCAGAGGCAGAGGGAGGGATAGGTCAGTCTGACCTGAGCCTGGGGAGCAGATTTGATGCCCAGAAGCTGCGTGCTAGGCTGTTCATAATGAAAGCTATAAGATCAAGCAATTGTAGTGTTGGCCCTAAGCTTGATTATACCCCTCCCTCTAATTATTGGTACACATGAATCTGTTTGCTCCTGCATAACTAGTGGTATAACCCAATGCTCTTTAGGGGGATCATCCACAAGCCGCCCTTGCCCATGTGTTTCAAAACCAGGAATCTATAGGCCCCCTTCCTGATGAGGCAATTACTAGGAGGTAGCCTGGCAGAGCTGTCAGGAAGACTTGTGCTAAGTGGGGCACCCAAATGCCCTGGCACCAAGAAGCATATTGGTACATGGCCTGGAGCTCAAGGGCAGCATGGACTTGCACTGAAGCAGGCACTCTTTCCCCCCAGAAATCAACGCACACAAGCCTCATATTTTCTTGTGTTTATGTTGTCCTTGATAGACGAATAGAAATTACTTGTTGGCTGAGTCACCAGCAAATGAAAACAAAGACCCAAGGCATTCACAGAGCCATTAGAGGGGAACAGCAGACACGGGCTGTGATCTGTTAGAAGAACAGAGCAAGGACTGCAGGCTTTGGCTCAGGCAAAAGCTTCCCACTGAAGTCCTCCGGCAATGCACCCCCAGGACTGACACGGTAGGGTGTCTGCATCCCAGCGCTAAGGGGTTAAAAGCCCAGCTGAGGGTCTCACTCCAGTGAACAGAGGGGAATGGCCGTCAGACGCTATCCTGTAAAGGAACACCCAGGCATCCTGCATTCTTGCCTTTGACCTGAAGGGGGCAGCACGCAAAGAAAGCTCTCATGTAAAGAACCCCAGATGGCAAATCCCCATTTCTACCAAATCCCATAGTGGGTGCTCCCCTGACACACAGCATTCCCTGTGGACAGAGCCCTCTTTTCTCCTCTTCCTCCTCCTCGCTTTCTCGCTCTGGTTGGCTCTTTTCCCCTCACTGCATCTCTCAGATTCTCTTATTTATTTATTTGCTTTTCTCTTTCACTCTAGTCCCTCTCTCTCTATTAAATGTAATGCCAGTGTTGTAAACCCACGACTCCACCAGAATGTTAAAAGGCCCTTGTAAAGTGGTGGCTTCTGTTTTAACTACCTGCAAAAAGACAGAGAGAGAGAGAGAGAGATTGCAGAGAGGAGAGGGACAGAATCTTTATCAGGGCACAAATAGGATTATTCTGTGTGACAATCGGCTTTGTGCTCCATTCCAAGAGGCTGTGATCTGCTTATTGGATATCTGTGACCAGGAGAGAGAGTGTGTGTCTGTGTGAGACACGTCATTAAAATTCTGCTCAGCCAATGAAGCGCTCATCTTGTAACTGGTTTTTGGTGTGTGTGTGGGGGGGGGGTTGTTGCCCGTCTCCATTTCTTCTTCCTTCCTTTCTCGTGAAGACAGAGAGGGTAGAAGTTGGGCAGTCAAAAATGACACACACACACACACACACACACGAGGCATTGCATGATTTGCAAGAAGGTGGGGGGAAGGGGTGAGAGAGAGACAGAGAAGCAGTGCTGGAGTAGGTCTGTGTATTTGTGTCCAGGCGTACATGTGTGAATGCCTCCGCATGGGTGTGAGTTTGCATCTGTGCAGCAATGAACAAGGAAGGAATGGCTGTGAAGCTGATTTTGGGCACGTGGGCATTGGAGTGTGTGCAGTGGTGAGTGCTTGTGAGTGTGAGTTTACACATGGGTTAGCATGCCTATGTGTGTTTGTGAGAACACCTGCCTGTGTGAGTTTGGGTGAGTGTGTGCATCTGGATTAGAATGTGCCACGGATGAGTGTGTCAGAGTGCGTGAGAGCGGTAGGGCTGTTCCAATGCAGAGGTGGGGTTGGTAACGTCAAAGTCCCTGCTGTCAGGTCACCCCCTAGAGCAGGGGAATCATGGAAAGACACTGCAAAATCCAATCCGCTGCCCATCTTTCTTCCAAGCACCAATTCACCAGGCCCACAGCTGCTTAATGGAGTGCAACTCCCACCTTCTGAAGCTGCTCATAGGGTCTCAGGGGAGCTGGGAAGCCATGTTGAACTCTTCCTTTGTAAAAGGGCCTCTTTTTAACATCCCCTGACACTAGAGAGATTTATGGTTAGGGAGGCAGGCACAAAACAAAGAAGGAGCTATGTGCTGGTACCCAGGACTACAGCTGTGCAAACAGATTAGTGGTTGGCAGGCGATTCCAAAAACATTGTGTGTGTGGGAGGTGGCATGTGTGTCATTTTGGGTTGCCCCAAAACCAATTTTTTTAAAAAATTTCAGCAAATCGTATAGTTGGGGGAAAAATGGTTTGGGGCCAAACCGAACTTTTTTTCCTGGTTTTTAATAAAATGGAAGGAAAAGTCAAGACCAAGAATCATGCTGAGGCTGAAAAATCCAAATGTTCCCATTCTGATAATGTCAAAATGGAACATTTCGACTCCTCGGAATTTTTGCTGGTTTCTCCCTAAAGGAGCAATTCAGCGAAAACGGGACCAAGTGGCAAAACGCTTCAGTGTCGCCAAATCCACATTTTTTTTTTTGCCAAAAAAAGTTTTAGATGAAAAAGTTTCATCCTGCTCCACCAAGACCCAACATTATGAGTGTCAGCATCCCCAACCTGTAAGATATCTACCTGGCCCTCATTACGGTCACATCAGAGCATCTCCCAACCTTCAATGCATTTATCTCACACTGCCTCTGTGAGATAGAGCAATGTATTATCCCCCATTGGAGAGAGAGGCTAGGGGACTTTTGCTCAAGATTACACAGGGAGCCCATGGGGAAGCAAGGAACTGAATCCAGGTCTTTCCATCCTAGGCTAGCGCTCTAACCACTCAACCATCCTTCCCCTGAAGGTGTCATCTCACCCATAGACTTCAATATGCCCTTGGCGCTTAGTGGCCATGGGCTGCTCAGACTCAGTACATTCACAGTGGGCCCATCCTATCTCACACATCCCCAGGATCTCAGGATCCGGATGAGTTTCTGAGCAGTGGAGTCTGGGCTCCCAGCCTTTCCCCCCACCCTCCAGCATCTGCCTCCCAGCGGCAGCCTCATCTTCCATCCATCAACTTGGAGCTCATTGTGCATTGTGCCTCGTTCCTGATCCCACGAGCAGGAGCCAGCACAAAACCCTGGTGCTCAGAGAGCCTCTTGTCTCTGCTTTTGTCTCTCCAGATCAAAACCCAGCCAGACGGAAACAAGAGCATCCCTCTTCCCAAGGGGGAGGCTGCGGGAGCCCTGGTTAAACCTGCTCTGTTGCTTCCAGGGTTCAGCCTCAGACTTTGAGATTCACCCACTGACACCAGGCTGGTCTAGCTTCCCAAAGTGGGTTTGGGAAACAGCACTAGCAGAATTCACACCAGTCCACTCCAGGATTGCCTCATCCAGGCCAGGACTTAAGGAGCTCCTGTGTAGTGAGGCCCAGGCTAGGAGCTAGATAGAGCCTGAGTCTGTCTGTGTGCTGTAGCCTCAATAAACAATCCCCTTTATATTCATTAGCAGGGAGACCTGTGTCTTCTCAGCTGCAAGTCGTGTCATAGATGCATATACAAACAGGGCACGTACACCTGCCCACACACGCAGTTCCCATGTGCAATATGGGTGCCTGCACGACAAGGGAATCACAGCTATGTACAGAGACACCACGGCATCTCTGGGGATTGAACCCTGGTTCTTCACGGGCAAGCAGGGCCAGCTCCAGGGTTTTTGCCACCCCAAGCGGCGGAAAAAAAAAAAGCCGCGATTGCGATCGGCAGCAGCTCCAACACGCCGCTTTCTTCTTCGGCGGCAGGTCCTTCCCTCCGAGAGGGACAGGGACCCTCCGCCAAATTGTCGCCGAAGAGCCCGACGTGCCGCCCCTTCCCCTTGGCCCCCCCAAGCACCTGCTTGCTCAGCTGGTGCCTGGAGCCGGCCCTGCGGGCAAGTCCCTACCACTGCAGTCAAAAGAGTACCTTCCCTAGGTGTGAGTACATAGCAGGTTGTTATAGCCAGAGGGGCCAGGCACGACAACACAAACTGTACAAGTGTATTACACCCGCGGACATCTACAGACATGCCACATGCACACACAGTACATACACAAGGTGGAAACCCAAATCCTCACATGGTTCCCATATGGAATATGGATGGTCAGAAGGAAGATCAATGGGTATACGCCAAGATAACCTTTGACCTCAACACAGCTGGATTTAAACCTGACTTTGATCACAAACTTCAGTGACCTCAACCTAGCTCCTAGGAGTCCCTTGTTCACACCTCAAACTGAGCAGGATTTGCTACGTACAGCTGGTGTTCTCTATACGAGTGGCCCAGGACTGCAATAGCAGAGGGTGCTGCAGGTCAAGATTAAGGTGCACTGGGAAAGTTGGGGAGCAGGGGTCCTCAGTACTGGTGTAGCAGAGAGTACTCAGAGCTAGGATTGAAGTGCATGGCAGGACTGCAGAGGAGTTTGCAGAGCTATGCCTCCCTTTAGGCAAAATGCCATGAGTCAAGTCCCTCTTTTGGAGAATTTGGTCTGCAGATTTTGGTTTAGCCTGTTACTAAACTGAGCCCAGGAAATGCCTGTTGATCTGCAAGCTACAAACTGTAAGCTCTAGTTTAAATTACTGAGCAAACCAATGGAGGGACTTTTCCTCTATAGCCTGCTTTGGATGGGGGTGTGGGAGGGAGGGAAATAAGATTCCAGTTCCCAAATGACAGTTTCATAACAATTCTTCTGCCCCGTTTTTTTCTTTCCACTTTTTGATCTCTTGTTCTATAATAGCCCAACTCCCGACATCAGCTATTTTCTCAGATGAAAGACAAAAGTGCTTTTAGATACATAAAAGCAACCGCAGGCAGGGAATTCAAAGTTTTTAAAAGAAAAAGAATGAAGGGGGAAAGACAATTCTACTGCAAATAGAAGCAGCACCTCCTGAGACCCCAAAAACCTGAAACACACCAGTGTCTGAAATGCAGCCTGTCTCACAACACGACCGAACGCTGATCCTCCTGAACGGCTGTCCCAGCGTCAGAAAGGGCTGACACTCCTTTCCTCTCCCAGTTTCTCAGCAGCCACACGATTCCCTATTCCCCTGGAAGCCAGAAGAGAGATGTGGGGGAAACCCCATTCAGTTCCCATTAAGAGCAGAGGATGCATAAAGGAGGCCTTGCAGCTGTTGCCGCCCCCATCCTCCGCTTATCTTTATTAAACAGAGATATTGATGAGCAGGTTCCATGAGGAGAATTCCCGATCACCTCCCCTCCCCGTTCCGCACTCCTGAGGGACAGAGGTGTCGGGTAATCAACAACTGACCAGATGCCATCCACTCCCAGGGCCAGATACCCAGGTGGGGTGTGAGGAATTCCACTAAAGTCAACGGCACAAATGTTCAGTAACACCAAGGCCCCTTTATGCTGGTAGCTGGGGGCCTCCCTGGCTGATATATTGCTGGCATAAGAGATCGACAGTGGCCCTGATTCCAGCTCCTAGCATAGACAGCATGTCAGGGTGGGAAGAGGGCCTGGCAGGAGAGCACTATTCTTCACTTGCCATGCGGAGCTGTGCAAAGCAGAGTGACCCTAAGGCTGTACACTGGCCATCCCCAAGAGATGGAGAGCACAAAGACCCCTTTTTCAGCCCTCCCCTCTGCCCCTGTCCCAAGCACACGAGTAGAGCTGCTGAGAATCAGGCCTCACAGAGTTACACCAACGCCTTCCCCCCTCCCCCCCCCTGGTGTGGTCAGTATACACTGAAGTCAACTGAGTTACTCTGGGAACAACTGAATGGAGAATTGGACCCTCCTTATCTTAATCAGAACAGACCGAAGATTATTACAGAAGGCCCTTTGCCTTGGGAATCCCATCAGATTCAGCTGCAGAGTTAGATAGCATGTAGGGAGGCCCGGGGACTGCAAGTCGTCTTTGGCGTGAAGTGGTGGATAACATTTCCTATCAAAGGATCATTGTGATCTACCTTAAAAGCTGCCTCTCCCTCCTGACAGTCAAAATGCAAAGGTGCCTTGATTTCTTATGTATTTCATTACTGCCAGTTTATGAGCTAATAGACCGTTTTTATTTAATAACAGTGGAAGGTACCAATTTAACTGAATCAATTTCAGATTGAAGAAAATTAGACAAAGACAGCAATTTTCTGTTATCCCACCAGCTGAGGTTTGCAGGGATGGAATTCTTGAACTTAAACCATCAATTTGAGCCCCAGCACAATTAGCCAGAGCTGTAATAGCTGCACACACACACACACACACACACACGAAGTTCTAAAGGGAAATTTCAGGACCAGATGCCACAGCAGCTAGAGGGAAAGTCTCCCTATAGAACAGGATCTGGAGTCATGGAGACCCTGAGGCCTGTCATCCTCATTATGAACAGTGGTCAAGCGACCCATCTTATTTCCGTGACTCATTTGGAGGATTTTGTGGAGTCCTGATCTCGTCTGATCAATACTGTGATAGCAACTCCTAAAAAACCTAGCCAGAGAATCTAGGGCGACCAGATAGCAAGTGTGAAAAATTGGGACGGGGATGGGGGGGAGGGGGGTAATAGGAGCCTATATAGGAAAAAGCCCCAAATATCAGGACTGTCCCTATAAAATTGGGACATCTGGTGATGCTAAGAGAATCCCAAGGATGTCTTGTTTCCTTAATAGAATCCCAAAATATTGTAATGATTAGTGTAGACAGCACCTCCACTGGTAGATGGTGCTATACCTCTATGAGCTGAGGGGTGAAAACATTATCTTACGCTGTTGTCTTGTATGCAAAACACAAAATTTCCAGTAAGTTCTTGGAATGTCCTGGGAACAATGTTTCGTTCCAGAAAGTGGAGGAAGAAGCCAAGATTTGATTCTGACCAATAGGGTTGGATTGGTAGTGTAACTGAAGTTGGCAGGCAACTTGGGTGAAACTGATCATTAAATGCAAAGGAATTCTAAGGCAAGGAAGGAGTGAGAGCAACAGAACAAGGAAAATGGACTTCATAAAAGCCGACTTTAACAAATGCGGAGAACTGGTAGGTCAGGTCCTGTGGGAAGAAAATCGAAGGGAAAAGAGAGTTCAGGAGAGCTGGCTGTTTCTCAAGGAGACAACACAACTGCAAACTATCCCAACGCAAAGGAAAGACAAGAACAATAGTAAGAGGCCAACATGTCTCCATCAGGAGCTTTTTAATTACCCGAAACTCAAAAAGGAATCTACAAATAGTGGAAATATGGACAGATTGCTAAGGAAGGGTACAAACGAATAGTGTAAACATGTAGGAACAAAATCAGAAAGGCTAAGGCACAAAATGAGTTACACCTAGCAATGGACATAAAAGGCTGTAAGAAGTTATTTAAATACATTAGTAACAAAAGAAAGACAAAGGAAAGCGTAGGTCCTCTTAGCAGGGAATGAGAGATAATAACTGATGACATGAAGAAAGCTGAGGTGTTTAATGCCTATTTTGATTCAGCCTTCACTAAAAAGGTAAATGGTGACCAGATATTCAACACAATTAATATTAACAAGGGGGAAAGAATGCAAGCCAAAATAGAGAAGAACGGGTTAAAGAATATTTGGATGAGTTAGACATATTCAAGTCCACGGGGCCTGATGAAATTCATCCTAGGGTACTTAAGGAACTAGCTGAACCAATCTCAGAACTGTTAGAAATTATCTTTGAGAACTCCTGGAGGATGGGTGAGATCCCAGAAGATGGGAGAAGGGCAAACATAGACCAATCTTTAAAAAGGGAAACAAAATGGACCAAAGGCATTATGGACCCGTCAGCCTAACTTCTATCCTGGAAAGATACTGGAACAAATTATTTTAAAAAATCAATTTGTAAGCACCCAGATGATAATAGGGTTAAAAGGAATAGCTAGCATGGATTTGTCAAGAACAAATCATACCAAATCAACCTATTTCCTTCTTTGACAGAGTTCCTGGCCTAGTGGACGCGGGAGAAGTAGATTTGATACATCTTGACTTTAAGGAGGCTTTTGACACAGTCCCACATGACATTTTCATAAGAAAACTAGGGAAATGTGGTCTAGATTAATTTACTATAAAGGTAGTGTAGTGGGGCGGACTGCCCCACTCCCTGAGAGTGTGGGCTGCAGCAGGCCAGTGGGCCTGCGCAGATGGACAGCGAATTATAAAAGGGCTTATTGGGAGCCAATCGGGACCCAGATTGGAGACAGCCAATCAGGGCCCGGCTCAGCCCTATAAAAAGGCTGCTCAGTGAGGGAGCAGGCAGTCTATCCCAGGCCTTCCCCAGGAGAAGGTCTGTCTCCAGAGCAGGGAGACTAGCACCGCGGACAGAGCAGTGCTGGCCAGGCTCGGGGAGCAGAAGGGAACTCCAGCCCAGTGTCTGCCAGGCTGCAGGCCCTGAGGGGAAGAGCCTAGCGGGTGCAAGGGGCTGTAGGAGAAGTGGCCCAGGGAAGTGGGACAGACGAGGGGAGAGAAGGAGGACAGCGAGGCTGCCGCCAGAGGGTCCCTGGGATGGGATCCAGAGTAGAGGGCGGGCCTGGGTCCCCCCTCCCTTGCAGTACACCCAGCCATCAGCCGTAGGGAGCAGCCATTCTAGACTATGCCAGATCCCTGACAAGAGGGATTAGACTTTGGGCTGTGTGGTTGTACATGGTGGCTGGGGCGCAGAGACTGCTGGTCAACCCCCCCACCGGAAGGGGGTGTGGATGGACTGAGGGGCATTGCCAGAGGGCAGTGGTCCAGAAGAGGATGCCGCGAGCTGGTGAGCGACGCAGGCTCAGACTCCAACCAAGGGCGAGACACCACCAGAAGAGGGCACTCCACTGGACTGAGCAGGAGGCGCCAGGTGGTGAGTCCCAACACCGTCACAGGTAGGTACACAACTGGTTGAAAGATCATACTCAAAAAGATCAGTTCTCAATGGCTTGTCCAACTGGGAGGATTTATCTGGTGGGGTCCCACGGGGGTCAGTCCTGGGTCCAGCACTAGTCAACATTTTCATTAATGACTTGGATAATGGAGTAGAGTGTATGCTTATAAAATCTGCTGACAACACCATGCTGGGAGGGGTTGCAGGCACTTTGGAGGACAGGAGTAGAATTCAAAACAACCTTGACAAATTGGAGAATTGGTCTGAATTCAACAAGATGAAATTCAATAAACACACACACAAAGTACTTCACTTAGGAAGGAAAAATCAAATGCACAATTCCAAAATGGAGAATAACTGGCTACATAGCAGTCCTGCTGGAAAGGATCTGGGGTGATCGTGGATCACAAATGAATGAGAGTCAACAATGTGATGCCACTGTGAAAAAGGCTAATATAATTCTGGGGGTGTACTAACAAAAGTGTTGTATGTAAGACACAGGAGGTAACTGTCCCACTCTACTCAGCACTGGAGAGGCCTCAGATGGAGTAGTGTCCAGTTCTGCATGCCACGCTTTAGGAAAGCTGTGGACAAATTGGAGAGAATCTAGAGGAGAGCATTAAAAATGGTAAAAGGTTTAGAAAACCTGACCTATTGGAAAAAGGCAGGGGATGGTCTTTAGAAGAGACTGAGTGGGAAGCTGACAACAGTCTGCAAATATATTAAGGGCTGTTATAAAGAGGATGGTGATCAATCTTTGTCCACTGAAAGTAGGACAAGAAGTAATTGGCTTAAGCTGCAGCAAGGGAGACGTAGGCTAATATTAGGAAAATCTTCCTAACTGTAGGTGTAGCTAAGCTCTGGAATAGGCTTCCAAAGGAAGTTGTGGAATCTCTATCATTAGAGGGTTTTAAGAACAGGCTGGACAAATACCTGTCAGGGGTGGTCTAGGTTTACCTGGTCCTGTGACCGTGCAGGGAGTTGAACTTGATGACTTCTCGTGGTCCCTTCCAGTCCTACATTTCTATGATTTTATGAGGATGTGGATCTGGCCTGGAGTGTTAACAGGAAGTTGAGCCTTGCCTGCATGTGGCAGCGTCCCAGTAAATCCACATGATTCTGTAAGCAAGTATTACAATATCTATACCACTTAGCTGCAGTTTCCCAGTAGCTTCTGAGGATCAGGAAGCTGCCAATAGCCCCAAAAAGCCAATGAACTAACTAACAGCAACTCTACTGCCCTGCTTGTTCCAACCACCCAGTCCAGAAAGAGTCTTCCAGCAATGACAACAAATGCCTCTCCATTAATCTAGAGTCCTTGATCTCATGGGATCAATGCAGGAATCATTGGGTGAAGTGCTATGGCCTGTGTAATACAGGAGGTCAGACATGACCATAATGGTCCCTTCTGGTCTTAGAATCTAGGAAACTTAGCCAGGGAGACTGCCACGGTGTATGCAACGATGTGGCTTGGGGGTTCTGTGCCCTGGCTATTCCCTGGATGCTACAAGGTCTGTAGAGACCTCAGACAGCTGAGTTCAAGTGAGGACAGCTCTTAGGAGCTGGGGTGTCAAACGGCCCAGGAAGTCACTTCTTGCACAGGGCTCTGCACCGGTGCAGGGAAAAATAAGACCCCTTCTCTATCTCCTCCCCCTTCCTCCAAGAGGACTCTTCCCTTCTGTTCAATTAACTCTCTCCGCCCCTCCTTGGTTACAACACGTCAGACTACAATTATCTTCCCCCCTCAGAAGCGAAGGGGGAGGCGGGAGGAGGAGGTGTACCAGATATGGTTTTAGGAGCAGCTAATTCCTAAACATAATTATTTATTTCATGCTTATCTTATACTAACCTCTGGTTCACAGAGAAGATGAGATTGATTTAATTAGAATTTCCATCATCAAGCCATTTGGATTGGAGCTTTTAATTAGAGTAGCGTAATAAACCGCAGGGGCTGTTGGAACAAGGGTTTCTAATAGATGCCTGCTGGCCTTTTTAATCAGCGCGGGGAGGTAAGGCAGTCTCCTCGCACAGCCCACTACACCTACCAACTCCCCGCAGGATATGCCAGAGATATGGGGTGGTAAACCTGGCCTTGTGGAGCGCGACAGGCCAGACTGCAGACCCCACTCTTTCAGGCCACCTTCAGGGAATCCCCATGTGCACATCTCACCAGTAGATGTTTGGCAATGGCTGTTCCAGTGGCCAGCAGAACCCTTTGAATAAAGGTATCTGCGGCCCAGGCAGAGCCAGTCTGACCACAGGCTGCAAGCACATACAAGCTTTCTGTCTAAGGATATCACCACCCAAGCATCTGAGCACCTTCAGCTGGGGCCACCTTCAGGTCCTGTGACCTGGGCAATGCTGTTGAAGAGCAGGTCAGTCCAGGCCGGTCATCGTTTTTCCATATGACCGCTGATCTTTGGGGGCCCAGCTTGGGACACCTTAGGGGGCCATTTTTCATAGGTGCTGAGCACCTGTGGCTTCATAGGGAGGTGTGGGTGCCCAGATCTTTCTGAAAATCAGCCCCCCCCAGCTGTCTCCAGTTGAACTTCCAAAAATCTAAAGGCACCCCAAAAAAAAAATTCAGCGTGCAGTGAATATTTTGCCCCACATGGCCACTGGCCAGTGCCAGGTGCTTCCGAGAAAGGCATGATAGAAGGGACCTCAGTGCTCAGTGCTGGAGGAAGGGCTAGTGGAGGAAGGTTGTTCCTGACCCCACGTGGTGGCCAACATCTGCCCAAGACAGATCTCCTCGGGGAACCCCTCCTTGAGGGGATAGAAGCTCTGTGACTATGCATGGGAGCCTCATGTTGCTCTCCCCGCCAGCATCATTTCTAATGCACCTGTTCCTGTAGACACTGCTGATGGGCCCACGATCCCCAGCACTGGGTGTCTCCACCCTACAGGCCCTGGCCCACCAGTTGAGCCGCAAGACCAGAGTGAATTCCACACCCCTTTGTGCCTCCCCCCAGGGGAACCTCCCAGGGCCCAGCCCACCTCAGGAAACTATTATGGGTGGCCAGGGAGAGTGCCCTGCAGAGACAGGCAAGGGATGTTTATCCACTGAGTCACTCCCCTGAGCCCTCACTGCCATGTAGACATACCCCAGAGCCACTGTCCACACCCACAGAGCTCCAGGTAGGGTAGGATTCTCAGCAGCCCCTTTTGGGATTAGCTAGGCCACTGAGCCAAGGGGCCATGGCAGCATGGTGAACTGCAACTGCTGGGCCACATGCCGGACCTAGGGACCCCTTTCCTGAAACAGCCCCATCTCCCTCCAGCATGCTGGACCTGGGTATCCCCACCAGAGTCTCAACCAGAGAGCAGACTACGCAGTGGGTACAGCCTTCCTGCAACCGCCCCACTCCACACCTGACTGGACCTACGGGACTCGGGCACGCCTCCCTAGTCACAAAGCAGCCTGTTTGCTGGTGCCACCCTTCACAAACACTCCCTTCCCAACCCACCCTCCTCGATTACTTCTGACACTTCACCTGCCCAATCAGGAGCATCCCCAAAGCAGGGAGCGGAGCTTTCAATCTCCTCTCAGAAAGAGGCGCAGGTCTTGGTGTCTAGCCTGAGGAGGGGGAGGACCAGTTAGATGTCCTTACCCTCTGGGGAAAGGCGGGATCGCCCATGACCTGAGGACAGGGTAGGCCATAAGAACCCAGCGACACCGGTGTAAATCCAGAGCAACTCCATTGGATTCAGTAGTCATTCCAGCTGGGGGGGAGGGGGGGGGAGAAGAGGTCAGAATCTGGTCTCCTAAACCTTGACAGGCCCTCAATTCACCCCCCTGCACGAGAAAAGCCGGACGCATACATTAATGCCCACAGACCAGCTGCTGCTGAGTTACTCCCAATTGACACTAGCGTAATTGACAGCCGAACCTGGCCCTGAGTAAAGGTGGAATTATGTTTTCTGCCAGGGAGCCCAGATGTTTTCAACGATGGGCTATTGAATGAATATAGGCCTGATCCTGCCATCCCTTACTCGACCGAGTAGCCTTTACTCACCCAGGTTAGTCCTGTTGACTTTAATAAGGCTGCTCTCACGAGCAAGGGCTGCGCACAAGAGTCAGTGCTTGCAGGATTGGGCCTTAATTCCACACGAAACCACTTTGTTCAGTCCCTTCGCTCAAGCATTAGGAACCAGATTTATCCCTGGTGCAAATGCCAGCGACATCAATGAAGTTACAGCAGGGATGATTCTGGCCCCCCTATGTGTTTTCTTAGAAGTAAAAGAGATGGGGGGGCAGAGGGGAAGGGAGATAAGGTGAGGCGACTGGGAAAGAATAGACCGCTCAGACTCTGCCACTGAATCGAAAAGGCTAACAAAAGGATCAGGGAGTTTTGATGCAAGCTCAGAGGAATTACTGAAGATAAGAGAAGCAGAGAGAGCGAGCGTGCACGGGAGAGAGAGAAAGGGAGGAAACAAGATTCTCAAATCAGCACTTGTCCTATTTCATAAGCGAAATGTAGATCAATAAATTACACTCACTTTTCGAGGTTTAACATGCTGACTCCATAACCTTGTCAAGCGTGATACATCAGCCAAGGAAAGGGGGATGCCAAGCCAGGAAAGGGAGCCGAGCCAGAGAAGAAACACATGGGCAGGGCAGGACGTAAGGCAAGGTAGGAAGGCAGCTGTCACCTCCTTCCACCCTTCCCATTCTCCAGGGGAGAGTCAGGCAGCTTAATCTGTTTCTCTCTCTCTCTCCTCTCTTACCCTGCAGCTCTCTCCAGGCCCCTTTTGCTTTTTATCTCCCCCTCTGGCTCTTCTAATACGTCTGGTCCTCCTCCTTATCGGACTCCTCGCAGGTGAGCAAAGGGAAATTGCTAACCTCTAGGCCTGGCACCCCACCAAGATCCAGGGAGGCGGTGGGGAGAGAACCCCCATGCATCACATCGGCCACCCTGTGCAAAGGGAGATACCCGGGGCCTGATCTGCAATAAAGGTGAGCCCTCTGCAGCTCCACAGACTTCAGCCCTCGGTGCCTCTGAAAGAATCAGACGCCCAAAGCTATTGTGGTAGTTTTGAAGGCAATTAGGGACTGTGGAGTGCAGTTAGGGCAGCACAAGATCAATTCCCAGCTCTGCCACCGACTGCCTGTGTGACCTTGGACAAGTCACTCAGTCTCTCTGTGCCTCAGTTCCCCAGCTGCACAATGGGGACAGCTCTGCCCTGCATCACAGGGGGCTTTGGTGAGGAGAAGTAGTGTTAAAGATAATGAGAGGCCCAGATACTGTGGTAATGGGGAAGTCATACAAGTATCACAGATAATTAATTCACCGAGCTCTACCCAGCAGTGAAAAGCAGCCACCTCTGGAATGGACCACGGCAGCTGTGTAAGACGTACACAATATGGGGAGGAAGCACCGAAGTGTCCTATATCCCATGACTCTATCCCACTGTAATCAGTTGTGCCTTTGAGATAATTCATTACCAAATACAGGGTTTTTTAACCAGTTATGGGTAAATCCAACCCTGGAGCTCCTTGCCGAGAGGGTGGGCAAATAGATGCGCAAGCAACGACAACAAAAATCATCTTTTCCACACAGTTGATTGATCCAATTCTTTTAAATATGCCCCAGAGACTGCTACTTTTATCATCTGCCTCCATTCCAGCGAAGACTTGAGGGCCAGATCCGCAGCCCATGTAAAATCGGCGCATTTCCAATATCGATCTGCACCAGCTGGGGCTCTGGCCCTGAGCACCTGCATTACATCATTGAATTATATGGGACCTACTAAAGAAAGAAAGCACAAACAATTGTAGCCGTTGTGAGAAGATCTCTCAAGCCACCCGCACACCTGCTGCAGGGCATAGGGCCATCTGCTAGCCCTGGCTTACGCTCACGGTGTCGACCGTGAAATTGCACATCAGTAGGTATCGGATGCGGACATAAAAACTGTGCCAACTTCCCTTTACAGCCGGAGGTAGCTGCTGCCTCAGCCTGCTAGGAACACATGACTTTCCCAACACCTGTAGACTAGAAGGAGGAACAGCAGAAGTGTCCATCTGTCTATGGAATATTTACATCTTCCTGCAAAGCATCCGCTACTAGACGCTCTTGAAGGCCGGCTTCATGCAACAATAGGCTGACGTGGCCCAGCAGCTGCTCATTCCTCTGTTCGGCCTTCCAGGAGGGAAGGGGAAATAAAAGCCAGGGGCAGGGAGAGGTTGTTAATTAATGAGAAGCCCGGAGCAATTCTCTCCAGCCGCTGGGCATTTGTTGGTGCTCGCTCGCTGCACAGCTGGGGCAGAGAGAGCCGGAGAGGATGGATTACACTCAAGGCCAGGACATCATGTCATCTCTTGGTGCAAAAGGCAAATGAAGTGAGGTGATTGACTGGCAGGAACGTGGCGGATCCACCAAGCTCCAAGTGGGGTATAGATCAAGAAAGATGCAGGGAAAACAGGACCAAAACTGCACCCACCCACACCCTTCAAGCCTCCTGTCTCTCGAGGGCTCTCAGCACACGTGCGGATTGCTTTCCCTTCCAATGAGGACTGTCAATTTCCCCATCAGTCACCATGCACCAGTACTTAGCCCGTGTTTTAATGTATGGAGACCGGCTTTTGCTATGGTGCAATCAATCATTAAGATCTAAGGTAATTGGATATTACAGCCAGCCTATTATTTGGTCGATAATGCTGTACACACTCTGGCGCTCTCCCTTCCTTGGAAAAGACTCCGACTTACTTCTGCTTTGTGTTTGCCCTCCGACCCTTTTCCCATTTTCAAAATGCCTCCATTTTCTTTCTGGCTCATATTCCAGCATTTCAAGACAGCGGCTATTGGAGCTATATAAATATGGGAGATTAGACAGCTGCTCTCTGCCCGCTCCCACCCCACCCTTGAAAGAGCAGAGAGCTAAATGAGCTCTAGGGAACTGGTGCTGTTGTCCATTCCAGGTGGCCACAGAAATCCAGTTCCCTTCCTTCCCCCTTTCCATGGGGCGATATGCAGAAATCCAGAGCCAGAGCTGTAGAGGTGAAGAATTCCTCAGCTCGCTCTTTAGAAGCAAGACGTGGACTGGATGTGCCCACCTGGAATGAGCTCTGGTTACAGCACTCGGGAAATGGATTTTTGTTTCTCTCTGGGTGCAGACGTTGGGAGGGGAAGGGGGTGCAATTGAACCCAAACCAGCCTGGGAGCCCAACCTGAGAGGAGAAGCTGAGCTTGACAGACCCAAGACGCAAAGCAACTTTGTGTAGTGTTTCCTGAGCAATGCCACTTGAATGCAAAGCGAAGTACATTAAACCAGGAGTACGATATGGAGTCAGTGAAGCTAAAAGATGGGACCCCAGCTGAGGTGTGAGGGCTGTAAGAATCACGCAAGTATCTAGAGCACACATTTTCCAATCAAGCATGAAGGGAGGTGGCACAACCCAGCGTCCTGAGCATAGGACTGACAGCCAGGAGCTCCCAAGATATCATCCCAGCTCCAACAACAAATCCTGCTGCTGCTGCCTTGGGAGGGTTGCTTCGTGTCATTTAGGTCGTCGGCTCTTTGGGGTAGGGGGCCATCTTTTTGTTAATCAAATCATAGAATTGTAGGACTGGAAGGCACCTCGATAGGTCATCTAGTCCAGTCTCCTGCACTCATGGCAGGGATAAGTATTATTTAGACCATCCCTCATGTCCAACCTGCTCTTAAAAACCTCCAGAGACAGATTCCACAACCTTCCTAGGTAATTTATTCCAGTGCTTAATTACCCTGACAGTCAGGAAGTGTTTCCTGATGTCCAATCTAAACCACCCGTGCTGCAATTTATGCCCATTGCTTCTTGCCCTATCCTCAGAGGTTAAGGAGAATAATTTCTCTCCCTCTTCTTTGTAACCTTTTTATGTACTTGAAAATGGTTATGTCCCCTCTCCATCTTCTCTTCTCCAGACTAAACAAACCCCATTGTTTCAATCTTCCCTCCTAGGTCATGTTTTCTAGACCTTTCATCATTTTTGTTTCTGTTCTCTGGACTTTCTCCAATTTGTCCCCGTCCTTCCTGAAATGTGATGCCCAGAACTGGACACAATACTCCAGTTGAGGCCTAATCAGCAGAGAGTCTAGCAGAAGAATTACTTCTCATGTCTTGCTTACAACACCTAATACATCCCAGAACGATGTTCACTTTTTTTTTTCTTTTTTTTGCAGGTTTACACTGTTCATTCATATTTAGCTTGTGGACCACTATGACTTGTTCTCTGTCCACACAGTACCTAGTACAATGGGTTCTGGGCCATGACAGAGGACCCTAGATGCTTCCATTGTACAAATAATAGTAATTCCCCCTGCCTCGGAGACCCATAATCTCCCCCCAGGAAGAAGAAGTTCTGAGTGCATAGAACCCTTCTTCAACAACACAGAGCACAGAAGCCAAACAACACACACACAAATAATATTTAAAACCAAAACTCCCCTCCCATGATTTCCCCATTGAGGAGCAACAGGAGAGAGACACACACATGACAGATATTAGTCACTGCGCTTAATGCACGACTGGAGAGGGCTAGGCGGTGAAGAAGGCGGGAGGAGAACGTGAACAGAACACAATCAATAGGATGATTCACGGAACCTAGCGCAGGGAGGGGAGCCAGAGGGAGGGTTATCCCTGGGCAGGGGCGGTGGATGCTCCCAGCATCTCCCTACCCCGAGTTCTCTATTATGTATTTGTATTGCCATAATCTTTGGAGCCTAGGGGCACAACAGGGGTGGGAGGGAAAGCAGATCCCCTTCCCTGCTGACAGGACAGAGGGGCAACTGGACCAAATTTGAGTGGTGCTGAAACCCCTGGTTGCCCCCCCCCCCAACCTTTGCAATCCTTCCAGTGCCCATAGGTGCAGGGCACTCCCAGCCCTTGGGGAGCAGCAGGCCAGGAACCCCCAGGTCCCAGGAGAATGGGAGGATTGGATCTGGGCTTTTAGTGCTTCCTGGGGAAGCAGAGACGTAGTTCCCAGAACTGCCTGGCATCTGCTGGGGGTTTGCTCTGCAGCCTGACAGTCTCTTTGGGTAAGAGCTCAGGGCCAGGCGTGGGGCAAGGAGATCACGGAGCCAGATGCCCTGGGGGGGGGGGAGAGGGAGGAAGAGCAGAGACAAGTGTGGGGCACCAGGAGGGGAGCAGGTGTGGAGCTAGATGCAGGGGGGAAAACGTGGGTCTGGGTGGAGAGACAGTGTGAGAAAGCTTTGTTAGGCATGGGGGAACAGCAGGGCAAGAGGTCAGTGTGAGAGTATTCTGCGCCCCTGCCTTAGGAACATACTGGTTGTGGCCCTGAAGGAGCCCCAGTCCTGGCTGAGAATCCCATTGTGCCAGGCGCTGTACAAACACTGCAAAAAAATGGCCCTTGCCCCAAAGAGACAAGTGGGGACAGACAGACGGGGGGGGAGCACAACGAAACAATGAGACAGGATTGGCCGGCAGGATCGGCCAGGGTCTCAGCACCCCCAATCAATGCCAAGATTTTTGTAAGTGGTGGGGCAAAGGGGAGTTTCAAGAAGGGGGGTGAAGGAAGATCTCTCTACTATGGAGAGGAGCTTTAATTCCAACCATAGAGCCCAGGGCAGCCACTGACTCCTCCCTGCCCACTCCTCCCCAGATTTCAGATTGCTTTGGTCTCCCGCCGGTGGATTCTTCTGCCACTGCAAACTCGGCCTTTCTGCTGCTGGGACCCTGGTGCTTGTGCTGACACGGGCCTGGTGCTGCAAAGTGCTTTGAAGATGAAATGCACCATGGAAGCGCTAAGTCCCGCTATGCAAATGAGGGCCCATTTAAATGACTAACTGAGAAAGGGACAAGCCAGTCATAAAAATACCCTCCCACCACACCAGGCGGGGAAGCTGTATTAGAAAAGCCAGCCAGGTAAAAGGAACAGCTTCGAACAAAGGGATGAATTTCCCATGTGTCAAACCAATCCATATTTCATGAGTGCGCTGAAAGGATCCCCATGAGACGGGATGGCAGATCTATCAACCTTCCTGGCACTACCGGCTAGGATCGTTTTACGGCCAGTTCTAACATGCGCAGCTATTCGAGCTAAGCGGGGCCATCACGTCTCATGATTCAGGATGTATCTGCAGGGGGCAGGCAGCCATTTCTGGGTACCCCCATAATAATAGGCAAGGCACGTTCTGGACAAGGGACGGTCTTCTGCTGACACATCAGCTATCGCGCCTGGTATCAGATGTCTGGGCAAATCCTACAGGCCAGATTCTCAGTGCCGCCTGGTGTCTGCTGAAAGGAGTAGCCACAAAGGAACGGGCTGTGGCTTCTTCCTGATTCTGGAGCAGATGCTGTGCTGGCTCCAGCATAGATTAGAGCAGTCTCAGGGCTGCTTTAAACTATGCCCGCTGGCTACGGCCCCTGTGGCCATTTCACCAGCCAGGGCCACTCCCGAGCCCCATATGAGGGGCTGCTAGGGAGAGGACGCAGAAGCTGTCAGCCCCATTCCACTGGCAGAGTGGCATAAGGTGATGACACAGCAGAAATGGAACCAGTGTAGCCGGATGGCTCTGTTCCACAGAAGCAGAACACCTGGTCACCCAGCAGCGATGGAGGCGGTAGACACGTGGCCCATGTTCTGGAGCGGTGCGTCGCGCGGGCTGCCATCTGCTTTGTTTCCCTGCTAATCAGGCCCTTATTCTTCTTTGTCTGATTATGCGCCCCAGGATCTCAAGTGGCGGGGTGGGGAGGGGGGGAATATAAGGCTTCCCACAAAGGGAATGGGGGCTTTCCAGAGCCATGCAGGCTGATTGTGTTTGTCACCAACTGGTTGGGAGGAAGAAGGGGAAAACAAAAGCAAGACGAAAGTTGCAAGGGAACAGGTTGGGGGGGCTGCGTGCGGAGGCCGGCTCGCTGGAGCAGCCGGGGGGGGAGGAATGCAGCTGCAATTTGTTTTAATAATCCCAGTGAAGCGCAAGGAAATTAACAAGTGCGAAGAGAGCTGGAGATTAATCAGTTTTCCCTGTCCGATTTCCACCTTCCCGTCTTAATGAAGGTTATTTATCCGCTAAGTGAGACCACATGGACTTGAATTACGTTATTTCTCCTCCCTCCCTTGTTCCCAGTGAGGCTAAACGTCTGGCTGGATTCTCTCTATACAGAATCTGAGGGGAGGCAGGGTGGGGGGTTTATTCAAATGCTGCCCCTGAACATGTTCAATGGAGGGGGCAGGCAGGCAGTTTGCTCCCGCGGTTTGCGCTTGCTGCGCGAGACCCGCCGAAAACAGCACGGACGCTCCTTTGCGGGCTCCTCCAGGCCCCTGCAGCAGAGTGAGATTGCAAGCCTGGAGAAAGAAAGGGTGGGGAGTGGGGCGAGGGGCTGCAGGCACGTGGGCACATCCAGAGGCCGGCAATCAGTGGGAGGAGGGACTATGTACAGGAGTGGACCCTGCTACACCCTTTTATTAGCGCCGCTCTAGGGATTATTGTGGGGCAGGTCTCTGGCCTGGGCTATGCAGGAGGTCAGACTAGATGGTCACAATGGTCCCTTTGGGCCTTGGAATCTATACATTGGGGTGCACTCCTCCTCCCACCCTCATCATACCCCAGGGTCCCTCAGGCCCCTCCATGGGATCCCTAGCACCACTTACACCATTAGACTGCCCCACTTCCACACACCCACTCCTTGCAAGCTGGCAGCACAGGAACAGGGATTGTACCTAGAAGCACCACCTTCCTGCGTACATGCAGGGCAAGACCATCTAGCCTGGAAGCGCTGCCAGTCAGAGCCCCTTCCTGCTGAAGCACCCACAGCAACTAGACTAGGGACACTGGCTTGGAGAGCTTCCAGCTACTCCCCTCCCAGCCTCGCCCAGAAGGACACTGCAGGGAACAGTGTGGGGGCACAGGCGCTGGTGAGCTCCCGGATATGCCAATCCCAGCCTTTGCCAGCAGGAGTCCCTCTAAAGGCAGAGGAAGGCGTTCACAGCTACTCCCTCAACGGGGTGCACCACGAACAGCCCAAGTATGAATCCATACAGGACAGCTGCTGGCCGCCCTGGAGAACGAAGCTGCTTTTGTCTCATGCAGTTTTTCCCGGTAGTGAAGTGGAGGGTGCTGGTTACAAGGAACCTTCTGTCACTCCATTCCGAACCCCTCCATGTATGATGAACCAGAGTGTGTCTACATCCTACCCAAAGCTCGGCCTCTGGCCCTATTACTTATTTATGTTACAGCAGCACCAGCGGAGGTCAGGGCTCCTTCGCGCTAGGCGCTGTAAGTGCACATAGTGAGACACAGCCCTTCGAGAGTTTGCACTCCAAATAGACAAAGGTTGGGAGGGGAAACTGAGGCACAAAGCGGGGAAGTGGCTTGCCCAAGGTCACCAGCAGGCAAGTACCGAATCAGAGATAGAAGGCAGGGCTCCTGGGTCTGTGGCCAGCGTCCTAGCCACCAGGCCATGTTGCATCTCAGACTAGCCTTCTACCCCTGAACAAAATCTTCCAGCAAAAGTATGTGCACGCACCTCCATGAATGCAGACAGCCGGCAAATCCTCCATTAGCTGAATTATTTATTCCATACATTGTTAGCAATGCTAAAGATAGCAGCTCCCTCTAGGCTTCAATTAAAACATCAAGAGCGTCTATTTGTCTAACATGTTTTCCTAAGACACACGTTCTCCCCCCGCAAGAGCGTTCTGGACATCAAGGGATCTGTGCCCATTTCCAGTCCGGCTGACAGCCTGCCTGCTTGTCTCTGCGCCTCATGGCAATGGCAACAGCAGGAATGTGAGCTATGTCAGAACAGCGGACAGCACCTCCTAAGCGGGGAGTTCTTCGAAACCACAGGCACTGTTGCAGTTCAGGGCTGGGTGACATTCACAGTGGTGGACACCAGCGGAAAACAGAAATCGGTCTTGCCTTCCTGCCTTTTGCAGACAGCAGCAAATTACAGCTCAAATGGTAAAAATTAGAGGAGGAAAGCTACAACTTACACAAGAGAGCGAGGCCATCGCTTGGCCTTGATCCACGTCATGCAGCAAAAGGATAGTATCCGGGAAGGTTACACCTGGGCACAGGTACACAAGGGCAAGCACTGGGCATCATGGCCCCCCCGACAGTCCCAAATCCCATGCACATCTGCTCCCATAAAAGCACAAGTAGGAGGGGACTGTGTTATGTCTATTACAGTAGCTCCGAGAGGCCCGAACTGAGATCCGGGTCCCGTTGTGCCAGGTGCTGTCCATATCCACAATAAGACATTCCCTTTTCCGAACCACTTACAGTTGCAATACACAAAATGGAATCATTATCTCCCTTTTGCAGATAGACAACTGAAGCACAGAGACTAATGGCCGGAGAGACAAAGATATTTAGTATCAGAGGGGTAGCTGTGTTAGTCTGGATCTGTAAAAAGCAACAGAGTGTCCTGTGGCACCTTTAAGACTAACAGATGTATTGGAGCATAAGCTTTCGTGGGTGAATGCCCACTTTCGGCGGATTTAGGTGCCTAAAGACACAGATAGGCATCTAGTGGGATTTTACCAAAGTCCCAAAGCAGGTTAGGTGCCTAACTCCCATTGACTTCAATAGGAGCTAGGTGCCCCACTTGAAAATCCAGGCATGGCCGTGTTGCAGGTCTCTTATTGCAGCGTAGACATCTGCTTAGTGACGTAGTGATGGTCACACTGCAAATCAGTAGAACAGCTGGGAGCAGAACCTAGGTCATCTTAGTACGAGTCTAGTGCCTGACCCACAAGTTCTCTGGCTGAGGAGCCCCAGGCCGAGCGTGGCTCATCGTACCAACAAAGAGCTTAGTGTGTTCCCATCTGAGGCCTCACCCCTGCTGGACACAGAGGCCTGGCATATAGGCAGCAGTGCTCTCATTAAAGCAGGATCAGTGGCCCCTGCTCCCCATCTGGCCTTTTTAGCCCAGTGCTGCTATGGACTATGTCAGCCCTGCTTGCAAACAGCTGCACTCCCACCACTGCCTCTCCCCCTGTATCCCTGCCCCATTTGCACGTACCAACAGCACCAGCCAAAGACCAGAGCACTGCTCCTGACACAAGGGATACAGTCTCACCGCAGCTGTTTCTGAAAGTGCTCTTCTCCCCATCCCACTTAGCTACTACCCATTAGTGAGAAGCAGCGCTGCAGGGGGCGTTTGAGCAGGACAGTCAGTGTTAAAATTGCCTTAGCCCGTGACTTCCTACATTTTTCCCCAGTGTGGCGGAAGGGCACGCATGCAACCTGAACCCTCCGCTAAGGAGGTTTTTGGCATGGGAATTTCCTTGTTTGACAGCGTCACTGTTGGGATTGGGAGAGTGTGGTGAGATGGGGGCATTTGAGGGTGTCAAGCAAGAAGACTTGGGGGAAGGAGGTGTTTTTGATAAGGGAGATGAGTATGGATGACAGTGAGAGCTGGCTGGAGGGGGAGCGTGCATTGGGGGAGTGACACTGAGCAAGCAACAGCTGAGACAGGGGACTGCGAGCTGTCTCATCCTACGAGATTTTCTTGCATACCAAACCACCAGGGCTGATCAAACCAGCATGCAGAAGAGGCTCCACATCTGTAAGTTGTTCTGCTGATGTACAGCTTTAATTAGTCCATGGCATCTAATAAAGGGCACTTTATTTATTCATATAGAAACAAAATGACAAAACACACTCTGAACAGCAGCTAAAAACCGCTCATCAAATATTTAAAGTGCTGGCGGGAAGCGTAGAAATGGTGTTTGCTCCTGCAAGCTAGAGCTAGTGACAACGCAGAGGACAGGTGGGAGGCATTTAAGTAAAAGGCAAGACCAACTTACAAGTGAGGCAGCTCTGAATTAGCAGAGAGCTTGGAGAGCCCTGAGCTTATGGTTTATGAATGATGAACAATAGCAGGAAAGTCTCTCCCATCTGGGTTGGTATAGCATCTAGCACAGCAAGATCCAGGTCCATGACTCAAGTTCCTACCCACTATGGTAATACAAACACCCATGGCGGAGCTATGGGCCCCAGACTAGCAGAACTGGGAGGGCTGCCGATCAGGAATGAAACGGAGATATCCTATCTCCTAGAACTGAAAGGGACCTTGAAAGGTCATTGAGTTCAGCCCCCTGCCTTCACTAGCAGGACCAAGTACTGATTTTGCCCCAGATCCCCAAGTAGCCCCCTCAAGGATTGAACTCACAACCCTGGGTTTAGCAGGCCAATGCTCAAACCACTGAGCTATCCCTCCCCCCCAATGCATCAGAAGAGCTCTTGGGCCTCTGGGACAGCTGAGAGGTTTGTCTTTCATGAGCCAGGTGCATTAGCCAAGCGTGAGGGGACCTGGGACTGGAATAGTGAAGGTGACAGGCAGGGGAGAGGGCTCAGAACTGGAACACGGGTGGAACTGTAGCTCATAAAGGAGGTGCACTGACAGAGCTGCGTGAAAACAGCCTGCACCGAGCTTGGCTGAATCTCCCATTCTGATAAGATCTAAAATGCACCCCCAAATATTTCACAACAGCAACTGGAAACCAAGGACCCGGATCCTCCTGTGCATTTGGGCTGTTTCCTGCAGCGCCACTGGGGAAAAGCAGCTGCAAAGCCAACACAACCAGTTTGCAATGCTAGAGAGACCTCCCTGTGGTCTTGAGCTGGTGGAGCGGTTCCTGCCTCCCTACCCTCTCCTCGGGGGCTATTCAAGAGGCCTGGCCCTAGAAAACAGGGTGTGTTTCAGGTTTCCTTGTACAGCAACAATCCCCAGTTGTCTGAATCACCACTAAGGGAAGTTGTATCAGGAAAGTAGCTTGGCTCGTAGCTGATCCAGGGAGTGCAAAGATGGCTCAGATGAGGATCTAGATCAAACGTCTGTAAGGGAAATTCCTTGGTGCTGTTACTAGATTAGCTTGCTAGGGCATCTCTCTTCCTTCCGAGCTGCACCCATGCAAACCCCACACGCAGACAGACAAAGTTGCCATTTGCACCTGTGCAATTTCTCCCCGTTCCTGGCACGGATGGGAAGGGGGCAAATTCCCAACACAGCTCAAGAATCGGCTGATAAAAACTGGCTCCGGGAACCCCTCCCGTCTGGCTGAGAATTCTCAAATCACAGAACGTTGGAGGGTGGGAGAAGGGAAGGAATCCGGTTTTCTTGAAATGAGTTTGTTGTACTGTGTAATTGATTTTGTGTCTGTGTCACTTACCGGGCTGCCTGGCGACCATCTCAGAAAGGCACTTAAGCCATTTAAAATAATCAAAGTACTTATAAGCCACTTAACATTTCCCAGCACTTCACACTTCCTACAAAATCCCCCGGCCAGCTGCTAAGCTTCAACACCCGGCCGTAACCAGGAAACATGCTGAAAAGAAAGGGGTCGAATGGACTCACAGGCCTTATCCTTTGACAGGTCATATTAGAAGAGAGGGTTATTTCATTTTTCATGTCCCTGTTTCCACTTGAATTCCTCTGTTCTTCAGGCTGTGGCTCTATTCTTCTTATTTATTATTTGTATTGCAGAAGAGTCTAGGACTCCAGTCATGCACCAGGGCCCCTCTGTGCTAGGTGCAGTACAAACACACAGCTCTTGCTGCAAAAAGCTACCAATCTGAGACAACAGACCACAGATGGATACAGGGAGGCAAGGGAGTACAAGGAGACAGTAGTGGGCAACATGCGAGGCAGTGGTCTCTACACACTAGCAGCCTAACCAAAGTCAAGCTTTCTGTAGGTGTTACGACAAAGGAGCATTTTAACAATAGAGGGTCCTGTGGCACCTTTAAGACTAACTGTTAGTCTTAAAGGTGCCACAGGACCCTCTAAAAGAAGTTTGCTTTTTACAGATCCAGACTAACACTGCTACCCCTCTGATACTTTGAGCATTTTAACATTTCCATTGCCCTCACAGCATCCCATTCAAGCCCCCTGGATACATCTTACATTTGGTAATTACCGGCTGCTGTTCCCCCATCTTCACAAATCCTACCTGACTCTCCCTCCCTTTTTCACTGTGGGCTGGATCCTCTACCTCGATACAGCCCCTTTGCACTGCTTCAGTGGCAAAACATGGGCCATAACTTGGACACATCTTCACAGACAAGGATTTTCTACAATGAAAGAGTGGGGGGGCACACCAGCTTTCACAGGAGCCAGACCCCATTCTCTTCCCCCAAGGTGCAGGCACAGAGGAGGAGCGCAAAGGGGCATGACCAGAGACGACTGTGCTCCAGCATTCCCCAGCCCGTGCACAACCCCTTAAGCCATTACCAGCTAGAGTACTTTAGAGCAGCCTCAAGGCTGCACTAATGGACCCTGGGACCAGTACAGAACCAGCCCCAACCCCATCACTACTCAGGCAAGGAGAGCCATTGAGCTCAGGGCAAGTAAGCACTGTTCAACATGAGTGAAGGCAGCCGAATTAGCTGTAGACATTAGCAGTGGGAAAGAGCTATTTCCTTGTGAGTGCAGGATCATTCCCTGCAGTCTGTTCTCCAGGCCGACTATAAAAGGTCCTCCCTTAGGAGACCATTCCACTGCCTAATACATCAGGCTGCCGCTCAGCATCATTAGCCCAAATGTCTCCTAAAAGCTCTCAGTGTCTCCTGTGTTTCCTGAGAGAATCAGTCACTCTCAGGAAAGTTGAGTTGACGGCAGGTGCATTTTAGGGTGGGGGGGGGGGTTCTTTCCCCTTTTAATTGCTTTGGTGAAGGCTGATTAGGCGGTGCATGGATCTGATACAGGAAATAGCCCGGATGCCCTCCATTGGCACAAGGAGCAGGAGAGGGCAGGGGGATAACAAAATTTAACCAGAACAGTGGAGGTTTAATCCACTGGGCTTTCCTATAAAATACAGGGGTCACATCCCCAGCAGGTATAAATCAGCATTAGCCTCCGTTCCATTTAATGCAGCAAGGACAATTAACAACAGCAAAGGATCTGGCCTCAAGGACAGAGAGGCCTTTTCCTTTTCAGCTTCCTATTCTCATTGCCCTTCCTTACTGGGCCAAGTAGGGCCCCGATCCAGCAACATGTGGAGCACTTTCAGTCACAGCTGTCATAGATACAGGCATCGGGAGGCACTCAGTGCATGGCAAGATTGGGCCTTTGCAGTGCACATGGCATCAAATTCCCCATTTAGAGACAATTCTGCTTCCAGGTCCAGTGTCTGGTGCATTTCTCTGTGCTCCTTCTCAGCTCCGGACTTCACACAGGGTGTGGTTTGGATGCAGCCAGTTGTCTGGGGCCCCATCTCTAATATACACATACATGGAGGTCAATGGGAGTTTTGCCTGTGTGAGGACTACAGGATTCCCCCCGTATAGTTCAGACAGAACTTGCGTCAGTGGTGTGTTTTAATGAACGTTCATAGGGGGGTTGGGTATGGGAAGAAGGGAGAAGCTGCTGATGGCAAGTGCTGTACATTTTAACAGCCACTTTTGCACTGTCGATTGTACAGCGCACCTGTTAGAACTACCCCATGTGTGTTCACTGTAGGCGTGGAGGGGTTCCTTCCTCCAGCAAGAACAAAACACAAGGTTCATGTTTCAGGCTGCAGCCGTGAAAGGCAGCCATGTGCCTAGAACTAGCCCGGATTCCTAATGGAATCCAGTTCCAAATGCAAGTGGTTTTCAGCCATAAATTTTCAACTGCCCAAAACCTAAAGTGTTTCAGGGTTTGTTTTTTCAACTAAAACCACCCAAAAATATGAGCTGAAATCGGCCATTTCCAGGGGGATTTTCCATTTTGATGAACAAGCGATTTTTCCATTAAAATTTTTTCCAGTGAAACATTGACCAGCATAACCATTGATGTAAATCAGGGGTAGGTGAAGTCAATGGAATGAAATCTGAATTAGGCCCCCAAAGGCTCATTTTTATTGTACGTGGTTTCGGAGCAGATTTGGAACTCCAGCTATCCACCCTGCCCCACTGAGCAGAAATAGGGAAACCTTTCTGAAGTAGGGAATTATACAGACAAAGGGCCAAAATCCTGACATCCTTCGAGGAGATTCTACTCCAGCCTTACTCATTCAAGCTCCTATTGGCTACAGCGGGAATTTTGCTTGCGCTAGAATATAGTAAAATCTTGAGTAACAGCTGAGTTGGGATCTGACCCAAGGAAAGAAGAACAGAGCAGTGATTGATTTTGGAACAGGGACATTGCCACGTAGGGCCATCTCTGTTCTTTGGTCCTGGTTGCAGGGAAGGAGCAAACACTCACAGTTTTGATGCAAGAGCAGGGGTGGGCTGGGAGTTGTATTTCCATAGAGTGGAACAACATACAGCAGGACAGATGGGCCTAAAGGAAAAACGTGACTGGAGTAACCTCCAGAGGGTGTTCGCTCTGCCATCAAAGGAGCTTGCAGCAGTGCCTCTAAACGAAATAAGGAAGGAGGAGATGAAAGACAACAAGGCCATGCATTAAAATGCCAATGTCATCCAGCTCCTCAGAAGTGAATGCAGCCGCGTCTGATGCAAAGGAAAGCAAGCTCCGCTGGCTGCAGGGGACAGGTGCTTTTCTTCAAATCAAAAGGGCTGTAGCGGGTGTGCGCACACGCACCCAGCCCTGAATCAAGGGGGCAATTCTGCCTGGAATCCGTTGGCTCTTCCGTTTGGTCTCCAGGGCAGCACGCTTAGAAGATGACATCTGGACACACGAGAGAGAGTGTCAAACATCCCACAACAGGTCAAGAACAGGTATGGTTTGGGGAAAACCTCATTTGGGAGAAGGACTGGCCCCTTCTCCTTGGTGCCAACCCGCATAAAATGCCAGCCAAGTGGGCTGAGCACTGTCTAAAGACGGCCTCTCATAAGGACCCACAGACACCATGGTGATGAGTTTGGCAGACACGTCTGTGTCGAGTAAGTTCTACACCGACAGACTGGAACAGGGTCCAAGGTACAAGAGTGGCCTTTTGAGACAAAGTGATAACAGAGGGAGCGTTCTAACAGCGCGCGCAACTGCAGTGAGCGATTGGATCCACGTACAATGGGAACAGTACCGGGCAGCACTCAGGGGACGTCTCCCCTGCAGTGACTGCAGCTCGCATGAGAGCTAGCTCAGCTTTGTCTAGCTAGCTAAAGTATCGCGAGCAGTGACGCCACGGCAGGCTTCAGCGTGAGCTCTCCTAGTCCTGGGCCACTGGGTAGTGACTTGGGTGGCTAGTCTATGCTGAAGCATCGCTGTTCTGGTACCCGAGCTAGGTCAATTCAAGCTACTGGGTTATGTGTACACGGTCTGCAAGCACATACCTCCAATTGTTACGTAGACATTACCCTCAGCGATGCTGTGATGGGTGAGGTATAATGCTCTCAACAGAAGCACCCCTAAATTGGATCTGAACTGTCTGCTGGATCCAATCAGAGGCTCTTACTGGTGCTTTCTTGCTACGAGTTAGGTTAGTCCAGGCAGTGCAGAGCAGGAAGTGATGTGGAAGGGAATTAAACTCTCGCAGCCAGACCCATTATTTTACTCCCCAGCTATAACAGAGGGAGCATCAGGGACATAAGTTCCATCAAACCTGGGATCCGCTGCCACAATGCACCTGACTGAGTGTATGTATCCACTCCTGGCCTACCGGAGAGAGATGCCTTCCTGACTTCTCTGCGTCAGAGATTGTCAGGGGCAGAGAGAAATTATGACCTTGCAAACACAGGTCTGGGGAACAGGACTCCTGTGTTCTGTTCCTCTCCGCCACAGCCTCTCTGCATGATTTGGTGCAGGTCGCCAACAGCGCCGTGCTCATGGGAGGAGTCCCAGTGAAGTCAGCAATTAAGGGCTACAGGCCCTTTGACGGAGGTCTATCCTGGGGTCCCCATCTGCGCAATAGGGATATTGACACTAACCTGCCCCTTGAGGAAGGGGGCTGGGAGGTTTGACTCATTCATGTTTGCAATGGCTTGGATAGAAAGTCAGCGTTCGACAGAGAGACAGACAGCTGAGCTCAGAGCCCATCCTTTCAGGGTGCATCTATACTGCAATAAAACCCCCATGGCACCGAATCTCAGATCGTGAGTCAGCTGACTCGAGCGCCCAGAGCTCAGGCTGCAGGGCTAAAAATGGCGATGTAGACGTTTGGGCTCAGGCTCCAGCCCTCAAACCAACCCCCCTCACGGGGTCCCAGAGCCTGGGTTCCAGCCCGAGCCTGAACATCTACACAGTAATTTTATAGCCCTGCAGCCCGAGCCAAGGTCAGCTGACCTGGGCCAGCCACAGCCATGTCATGGACATACTCTGAGTGCAAAGAACCTGCTCCTGTTACACCTTGTGGGGGGCGCATTTACCCTCCTCAGCCTGCCTCAGAGGCAAGGCCGGTGCAAGGATGTTTCGTGCCCTAAGTGAAACTTCCACCTTGCGCCCGCCCCGAGCCCTGAGGCAGCTCCCTGCCCCCCACCTCTGCCCTGAGGCCCCCCCCCCCGCGGCTGCTCCCCACCCACCCCCTGGCCCAGGGAGCCATTCGGCAGCTCCCCACCCCAGCTCACCTCTGCTCCGCCCCCTCCCTGAGCCCTGCGGCAGCTCCCCACCCCCACCCCCCGCAGCTCCCCACCCCCCCCCGCCCTGAGGCGCTTCCCCCATGGCAGCTCCCCCCCCGCCCGGGGAGCCGTGCGGCAGCTCCCCACCTGAGCTCACCTCTGCTCCGCCCCTCCTCGAGCCCTGTGGCAGCTCCCCACCTCCCCCTCCGCCCTGAGGCACCCCCCCCCGCCCTGAGGCTCCCTCACCCCCATGGCAGCTCTTCCCCCCCCCGCCCGGGGAGCCGTGCGGCAGCTCCCCACCCCAGCTCACCTCTGCTCCGCCCCTCCCCGAGCACGCCATCGCTGCTCCACTTCTCCTGCCTCCCAGGCTTGCAACACCAATCAGCTGTTTGGTGCTGCAAGCCTGGGAGGGAGAGAAGCAGAGCGGGGCAGCGTGCTCAGGGGAGGAGGCGGAGCAGAGGTGAGCTGGGGCGGGGAGTTCCCCTGCGTACCGCCCCCCCCTCCTTACTTGCTGCAGGCGGCCCTCCCCGCGCCCCCCTGCCCCAGCTCCCTCTGCCTAAATGCCGATGACGACCGGGGTGGCCGAAGATCTGGCCGCTGCGGTCGCCACCAAAGAAAATGCCGCCCCGCCAAATGCTAGCGCCCTAGGTGACCACCTAGATTGCCTAATAGGTTGCACCGGCCCTGCTCAGAGGGGGTCCTTATGGAGAAAGCCCATCTTGGGCCTCGCCGCAATTATCTCCAACAGCTTTGGCTCGGCCCCGAAAGCAGCAGCAAGTGTTATTCACAAACAGTTTAATTCTGAGGAAATACAGCTGCAGCATTTGGTGCGGCATATGCCCTGGAGCCAAACAAACAATGCCTAGACTCAATGCTAAGCCCCACCTGTCACTCACATGCACTCCTCCTTTCCCGGAATGCAAACCTCACTTAATGGGTCACCCAGGGATTGCCGCCCAGGCCTCGAGGAAACCTCATGCTGCAGCCAAATTTCTGAGATCAATAAACATTCCTTAGGTACCATGCATACAAAACAAGAGGCCTGCTTGCTTAGCGAGCGTATCCAAGCTAAGCTACCACACCTGTCCGTCAGCCACGGGGGGTGGGGGTACTGGCTGTCAGAGAAGGGGAGAATTCAGCAAGGGTTTGAAATTAGTTCAGGTGGGGAGCTCTGTTCCTCATCCCGCCCTTGCTGGCTATGATCAAGGCGGATACCGGGAGGAAGAGAAGCCTCCATGAGATGGCAGAGCATGGAAGGAACAGCTGACATCCTGCTCACGTTCTCTTGGGGACCCCGAGCCAGCAAAGTGCATGATTAAAAGATAAGCAAGTAGTCCCGCTGCATTCCAGAAGAGAAGAACTGGCTAATGGGATAGGCTTCGGCACTGGGACTGCACCTACACCGAGCCCCACCAAAGCCCTTGGTCATAGGATCCCTTCCCCATGGTGTTACCAGAGTGCTCAGTGTCTGTACACAGATAAATAGTTGGTTAATGGAGAAGGTGGTGCTTAAGAATGGGTCTTGTAGATGCTGGATTTTGCAAGCCTGATAAAACCTGTGGTGCACTACAGAATGGCTTCACACCCGCTCTTAGCACACATGGAGCAGTTTGCGGGACAGGAGCCTTGCTCTGCTAGCAAAGCTTTTCTCTGCAGTCTATACAACAGGGTCTCCCACCACCCCATCATTTCAGTCCACCACCACCCCTCGCCTAGTCATTCTCTGCCACCCTTCCTTCTACTCCACCTCTCCTCTTCTCTCTGCCCTCATCATCATTTTTTTTAATTATCCAGTCTCTCCAGCGCTAGCTTCCATCCTGTCCTCTCCTCTTCCCACACGCCCATTCCACCAAACGTAATCCACCCAGCTCCTTCATAGCCAACTTTTCCCAAGGACTGCCAGATCCGGCTAGGAACCAATGTGCCAGCACAAATCAGAGCCTTCAGATTCCACTGCAAACAAAACCAAGCACTTGTTTTTAATTAAGCCACCACAAAAGACTCTCCCTGGAACAAAAGGAGGAAGTTGCCTCCATAAGATCTCGCTTTTAGCTGTACAATAATTAGGCTTTGTTTATTGGTTTTACGGCTCCATTTAGAAGCTTTGCTTTTCTCTCTCTCTCTTTCCCTCCCTCACGTTTCCTTTTCCGTTTTATTTTCAGTCAGTGTCTTCTTAGACAAAATTCTTGCATCTGCATAAACAACCCCTTTACCACCACAAGCTGCCCACACATCCCGACTGATTGAGCAGACTTTAGCACCAGACCACAGGGCTCCTTTATCAACAACTCTCTCTGCAGGATGCTCTCCAGCACAAGGGACACTTGTCTGACCTTTATGTGGTCTCGGTCTCACCGTTAAAAATCCCCCAGGCTCCAAGATCATGGGGGAGGGGAGGGTGCTTAGAGTCACACGGAAATTCTAAAGGTGAGACCTGCAAAATTCAGTGTCATTTCACTGCCCGGAAATGTTAGTTTTCGGCTCAGGCCTCAGTCACGCAATCTGATCCTCGCAGGAGGACCCTGGTTCTGTCCCATTGATTCTAGATACAGGGGGCTTGCCTGCCCCCTATATTCTCTCCCCCCCGTAAACCCCTACATTTTAAGTGTATGCTGGTATTCAACTTCAAACAGCCGGGAGCAAAGATAAAGAGCCAACTTCAAGGCACATCAAGTCCCCGTGCTTGGGGCAGGGCTGGTGTAACCACTAGGTGAACTAGGCGGCCGCCTAGGGCGCCAAGCTTTGGGGGCGCCAAAAAGTGGTGTCCGGCATCACAGGAGTCAGCTGAGCGGGGCAGGGCGGGGAGCAAGGCCTCCATAACAAACCCACCCCCACAGTGAGGGGCGCCACGCAGGACGGTCAGTGGGAGCCTGCGGCGGAGCAAGGAGGAGACAGCCGGCCGGGTGCAGCGACCAGCGCAGCCGAGGGATGGAGCTGTTGGGAGAGGCAGGACGTGGTCCTGAGCTCAGGTGAGCATCGCCCTCCAACACGCCGCGTCTGGGGTCTGGCGCAGCTGCCTCCTGGGGTGAGGGAAAGTGA
Organism: Malaclemys terrapin pileata; assembly: GCF_027887155.1. NCBI lineage: Eukaryota > Metazoa > Chordata > Testudines > Emydidae > Malaclemys > Malaclemys terrapin. Next base: position 19,459,645 of record NC_071508.1, on the reverse strand, counting down.
AACTAAACCCCACAGCACGACGGAGGGAAAGGGCTGGCGCAGGTGCCGCTTCAAACCACTGACTCCCCCCCCCCCAGTGGCACTGTGCCAATGCAGAGAGCCGGCCCTAATCCCCAGGGAGATCCTCACCTGCTCCCTGGGAGAGCCTGGCTCTGCCCTCCTTGCCCCTGGGTCCCCCCCGGAGGGCGAAGTACTCAGAGCCTGGGAACGTTTAGAGACGCTGTGAGCTGGGGGCATTCTCAGCCTCCTCCTTGCTCATAGGTTCCCCCGGCCAGAAGGGACCATTGTGATCATCTCCTCTGACCCCCTTGTATTAATTCTAATGAACAATGGCACATTATGCAGTATTCATTTTTGAAAGTTTATAATAAGCGATGCTCCGGGGGGAGGGGAAGAGGGGGGGAGCGCAAGGTGGAAGTTTCGCCTAGGGCACAAAATATCCTTGCACCAGCCTTGGCTTCGGACTCACTTTATCATCAGCTAACAAGATGCCAAATAAACTCAGATACGGAGACTAACCACCCAAGAGTTTCCCAGCTGGGAGGGGAGAGGACACACCCTCCCTCTATTATAGCCCTTGCTGGCTATTATGGAGAGATCCCCTGACCCCTACCCCCGGTGTATCAATTCTGCACAGAATTTGGAGAGAGAAGTACAGGTTGCAGGGGGGATGCGTTTGGAGAAGGTACCAGGGGAAGTCAGTCTGTGTGCACATGGCTAGAATGCTTGCTGCAGCTGCAGCATCTCTGTAAACAGTTCTCTTAACAAAGAGAACAGTTTAATTTGACAAGCATGGAGTCCTTCCATGTTATTTCCCATGAATACAGGAAACACCCAGGGTTTCCCTTCTTGGGCCTCTCGCGGCTGCTGCCCCTGCCTAAGAAGCAGGAAGCTTTACATCTGGCTTCCTATAGGTCACATGCCTGTTCCTTCTATATGCCAAGACTACAGCCCCATTTTAGACAGCCATAACAGGCACACTGGGATACATTCATGCACTGCACGGCCCAATACTACACAGATTCAAAACACACACACACACACACACACACACACACACACACACACACACACACACACACCCTGCATGATGTAGGAGTTTGGGGCAGGCAGAAGGAGAAGACTTCACACAAGTGGAATCTGGGTCTCTCCATGGACTGGAGCCCATGACTTTGCAAGGGACCAGATTTCTTTGACGCAACCCTGGTCCCAGAGGAAGAGTGGCTACTAACAATGGTTATTTTCTAGGTCAGCTCACAGGCCAATGCCAATAGAAGCCGGTCACCACAGAGGGACCAGGCGCATGCAACACGGTACTGGAAAGTGCCCAGTTCTTTCCAGTGCAATGAAGATCAGAAAGGAAACCGCACAAGCCCCCTCAGCCGTGAACCAGGGCAATGTGGGACAGCAGCAGGAAAACCATTTACCCTAGTTGTGCTACTGCACCCAGGACCACTTTCTATTTTGTCGCTAAAAGGACACAGGTGGATACTGAGACTGAGTTCGAGTTGATATTGAGTCCTAAGAATACCCCAGTGCATGTAGCACGGTTGCTAACCAATTGGGGAAATTATGTACAGGGACAGGGAGAAAGGGCTATTCCACAATCGTGCTAGAGGGAACTAAGGCTACTTAAGCACCCAATTTAAACCAGATGAAAAGTTGAGAGAGATTTTCCCCACACGATGCAGGATCAACCTGTGGGACTCATTGCCACAAGAGAACACGGGGGGTTAAGAATTTACCAGCATACAAAGACTGGATGTGTATATGGATCATGAGAATATCCAGAGTTCTAACAGTGACAGATGAAAAACCACCAAGAGTTTGGAGAGCAATTGAAACCTACCAGTTAGACCTTAGCAGGTTACCCAGCTTAACAGGGTAGGCTCCAACTACTGGGGGTCAGGAAGAAACTTAACCTGCTCTCAGGGGATCCCACCTCTGGCTCCTCCAGGGGGCTCTTGCTCCTTTCTCTGAGGCAGCTTTTTGCTGGCTACTGTTGGAGACAGGATACTAGACTAGGTGGTCTGGTCCAGCGTGACAGTTCCTGTGTTCCTCTAGCATAGGTAAAGCAATAGATTCATTCCTGCAAGGTCTGTCAAAGCCATATCTTAGGCCTTGCCTACATGAGAAAAAAATGTTGTAGTCTGGGATGTAAATTTCAACGTATATCATTATACCAGTATAACCCCCCATTTGGACACTCTTATTCCAACATCAAAGGGCTCGTCTTTGGTGTAGCAGATGCAGCTTGGAAAAGGGATTATGCTAAATAGAAAAAAATCCATTGAGATCAAAATAAGCATCCATACAGGGGTTCACACTGGTATCACTACATCAGTGGAACCATTAAAACTTTCCTGTGTAGCCAAGGCACACACTGACCTAGGTTCAATTCCCTGCTCTGCCACAGACTCCCCGTGTGACCCTGGGTAAGTCACTTAGCGCCTCTGTGCCTCAGTTCCCCATTTGTACAATGGGGTAATAGCCCTGCCCTGCCTAGAGCAGAGGTGAGGATAAATGCCTAAAAGATTGTGAGGTGCTCAGATTACACTATGGTGACAGAGGCTGGATAAGCACCTAAAACAGATTGAACCTAGATAGGGTTGTGCAGCCTCCATCCTGCCACTTCTACATGGCTCTTTGCATAAAAATAAAAATGGACTGAGGTTAAAATAATAAAAATTAAAGAACATTTTTCCTCTCTTCTCCACCTGTCTCTCATTCTTGCCTCCTCTCCCCCTCCCTCCCCATTCCTCTCTGAAGCGAATGCATTCAATCTTTTTTGTCTCAGCAAATGGCTTTTAAGTTTTCTCCCGTTCCCTCTAATTTATATTATTTTAATTATTGAAAAGCCCTCTCGCTCATCGCTTGGAACATTAACGCGTTTTAAAAAGGGACCCAGGAAAAAATCAAACTCCATCAGCGATCTGTTTTTCTGTCTCAGCTAACAGCCTCCAGCTCTCCCAGGAGAGCACAAAACTCATTGCAGCTTGCGGGGCAAAGGGACCAAGAGGAGGGGGACAAAAAAAATCTTGGAGAGAAGACAGTGGGTTCCAAGATGTTGGGGAAGGAAATAGATGCCGTGAACCAGAGCTGGGAACCTGCACTCCAGGTGAAGAGTTTGCTCTTGGTCCATGTTTTCCGCTTGTAGATATTCCACTGCAGCTGCTTCTGCATTTGCATTATATTTACATTTATCTATGCGCTTCCCTGTATCTCTGCCAGTTGCTGCTAAGGGGGCTCTTGTTCAAACACACTTTCTAGCCCAGGGACATTACCGCGTATAAATAAGTGCTCAGCAAGAAAGAAAGTAATTAAAGAGTCCTTGGAATTCTACTGGGATTACATGGAGGTGGGGACAAAAATCAGAACAGAACTTTGTGCATTAGAGACAGCCCTGTTCACCCAGAAGGATCAGAGTTTCAAGACTCTTCATTGTTATTTGTCTTATGGTGGCATCTAGGATTCCAGAACACCAGGACCGTCCACCCCACCTTTGTAAGAGACAAACCCTTCCCTGAAATGTTTTACAATCTAAATGGGACAAGACAAGTAATACTAATAAGGCTTAGTTCTTATCTAGCACTTTTCATCCATAGATCTCAAAGTGCTTTATAAAGGAGGCTAGTATCCTTAACCCGTTTTACAGATGGGGAAACTGAGGCACGGGGAAATGACATGATTTGCCCAAAGTCACGGGGCAGAACTAGCAATAGAACCCAAGTCTCCTGGGTCCCAGCCCAGTGCTCTATCCGCTAGGCTACGTCATGATCCTGATTTTACATATGAGGAAAGTGAGGCACAGAAAAGCCACCTGGCTGCTCAGTGTCACACAAAGGCTTCACAGGGGAACCAGGCATAGAATCCAGAGGTTCCTATGGTAATGCCACATCCTATACACCAACCAACAGGCCAGCCACACAAATGGCTAACAAATACTACTCCTGGGGGAATTCTGTGCCACTGCACGTGCACAGAATTCATGTCAGGCACAGAGTTTTTCCCCACCCCTTCAGAAAATACACTGAACCAAGAAGTGCTGCAGTCCTGCCTTTCACCCGCCAGAGGCCGCTCTAGTGCCAGAACAGCCCAGAGCCAACTGCATGCATCACAGCACCCTGACCCCGTGGAGCCAGGTTACAACAGACAGAGTGGGGCACCTGGGGGTCACAGACTGAGATTCAGAAAGGGTAGCGGGGGGGGGCAGACTGGGGTGCAGACCCAGGAGCTAGTAGGGTGACAGCATTGAGCCAGGCACTGAATGGGAGGGGGGGCTGCAGGGCCACATGGGAGAGGCTTGGGGTCAGCCAACATCTGCATGGGGGAGGCTCCCCAACTCCCTTATGATCTCCCCCCCCAAAAAAAAAAAATCCTGTTCCATACTTCTCCCACCCACCCACAACAACCCTCCAGGTTCACTTCCAGGCTCCATACCTCTCCCTCAGCTCCTCCATTACCCCAGCTCCCTCAAGCCTTTGAACTGCTTCTGAAGGGTGCAGGAAATACATTTCTGTATTTTAATTTAAATTAATTACTCAAAGTTATGTATTAATATACCTAATAAGGAAACTATTTGTCAAAAAACATTTCCTGATTATTATTTTTTTTGGTCTGCAAATGACCAAAATTATTGAAAACTGGCATGATTATATTGTGTTATTTTGACAAATAAAACATGCAGAATTTTAAAATACTGTGCGCAGAATTGTTTATTTTTTTGGTGCAGAATTCCCCCAGGAGTAAAATACTAAGCCTGGCAATAAGATAACACACCAGGTGAGAGAGAAGGCAGACAGATCGGCTGCTAAAAATCCTCTACGAGGTTGAACTAGGAAGGGTAGGATACTTAGAGACCTAAAGTAAATAATAATTTTCAACAGGAGGTATTGATCCATAGGAACCGAGCTAGTTCATACCTGGCCTTTCAGAGGGACAAAGCTAGACCAAAGTAGAACCAAAATGCCATTTTTGACCTTACTCAGCCAACTCCCAGAAGGCATGCTGCACCTGCGGGTGGAGCCACAAGCTTTTAGCCCACAACAGCAACACAGAGGTGCCAAGAAGCATCAGTCCATCATGTGACTATTCAAGCCTTGGGTACATTTCCCACAACACCCTCATACGCTACAGATCCCAGGAGCTACAGGATACTGTGAATCCCCTGGAGTACGGATGCAGTCTTCATAATGGTGTCCTTACCATGACTCTGTAACAGATAGCTGCCTTCATCTCCCAATGATAAACACGTCAAGCTATAGCAATCATTCTGCTCCTCGGGAATTAAGGGAAGATATGATCTCAAGCTTTGGGTATATAATCCATAGCCCATTATCCAATCATCTGCAATAACTGGTGTCATGATGATATACATTAAAATGCCTCTGTGTGCTATCCGTTTGCAGGCAGATGAGTTGAGAGCATCAGTCTATAGATGACAACTGCGTGGAGGGAGTCTCGAACTCATCTGACTGATGCCATCGCAACCGTGAAAGATGGGAAGGGCTTAGCAGCCCACAGAACGCGACAGCAAACAGAGCCCAAGCAGAATGGTTTCACAGCACTTGTAGTCCCCACAGTTAGCTAGAGAGAAAGGATCATCTTGGGGTTAGGGCTCTGCATTCAAACTTGGGAGATCTGGATTCAAATCCTACTTCTGCCACAGACGGCCGAGGTGACTTTGGTCAAGTCACGGCATCTCTCTGGGCCTCAGTTCCCCATCTGTAAAATGGGGATGATAATCCTTCCTTTCTCTCACCCTTGGCTCATCTTGTCTATTCAGACGGTGAGCTCTTTGGGGAAGGGACTATGGGTATATTCGGGGCCTCTATAGGTAGGTCTATATTGCAATCTGAGGCACTACTGCACCGCAGGTAGACGTGCCCAGGTAGCAGGGCTAAAAGTAGTAACCTAGACGAAGCAGCAAGGGCTTCGGTGCAGGCTAGCGATGCGCGTATGCACGCAGGGTCCCTGCAAGGTTTGTACCGCCAACGCCACTGTGGCCGCACTACTATTTTTAGCCAGGCTAGCGTGGGTAGCGTTAGCCTATGTATGTTGACCCATGTTGCAATTACGCCCCCAACTGCAGCATGGACGTACCCCGAAGGGCTTCTGTCATACAAATAATTACATAGGCTGTAAAGTCAAACACTCCCAAGCTAGAAATGCCAGCATTTAAACTGGCCTTGCAATCTTCAGTCTGTCCCTTTCTGCACATGCATTACAATATAGTCTCTGCAGCCAGTCTGTGTAGCCATGAGTTCTCTTTTCTCTCCCCCACGCCCACCTTTTACAGTCCACCTTTATTTACCCTGCACGGTCTGCTGGGCTGGGCCTGTCCTTTACTTGTACAACTATCACAGTGGGACCCAATCCCATAATGCCATCATAGGCACAGTAGAACACGTCTCACCGTTTGGAAGCATTTCCGACATGCTTGTTCTCTCATAGGACGGGGTATAGACTTTACCAAGTCCCTCCATCTGCCAAGCAGTCACCATAAGAACTCAGTGGAACAGTATTTTATTAAAAACCCTGCCAATGACCTCCCTGGAATCCATGCATGACTAAGAGCTGAGTGATGAACAGCTCCAACTGGCCATTAGAACGCTCTGACAACACTCTGCAAAAAGGACTCCTGCAAGTGACTCCTAGGTTGATTTCTGTTGTGCAATTTGTTCATATTAGCAAACCAGTCTCCACCAGATGAGATCTGAGCTCCTGAAAAGGTTACCTGGGTTGGAATTTAGCCACTGGGGCTAACAGACCTGCTTTTATGAAAAGCGCCCCGGGTTTGTTGGCTTCTGTTGTTTTGTTTTAGAAGAACTCGTGGTCAGGACCTCAATTTTATGTGTTGCCCCTAAGAAGGCATCTCTGGCAGCGTGGGGCACTAGCTCATTACCGACCCTGGGAGGAAAAGAACACCCTGCTAAATCAAGCCCCCTTGCAGCATCCTGGGTTTCCCTTGGAGGTGTCCTGTCCACACACACACACACACACCCCTCCAGCCTGCTAGTTCAGGAGAGCTGCCAAGTTCATCGCCCCAGGCAGTAGAAATGCAACCAACCAGCAGCATGGCAAGGAGATTAGAAAGGAGTCAGGGGAGGAATTTGCATGTTGTCCCCTAACAGCGTAGCGGTATCGCCAGATAGGGGGTTTCAACACAAGGTACCGACTTTTCTCACTGCACTGTGCAGTGCAACAAAACTTCACCGCCCCCTAGGAAATTCACAGGTGCACCCTGTGGTCACTTAGCAGTAGGTCTCTGATCTTCCCCCCTGACCTCCCACTCTTAAAAGCACACATCCCTGCATTTGGAGCTAAAGGAGAATCTCCATTAGCAACACCGTGCTTCACCATCCTCACAGCACTCCGGGAGGTGGGGAAGTGCCATCATCCCCCATTTATAAATCATTAGGAATTTGGCCATAACTCTTTCAAAACTTGCCAGGGGAACTTTAATGACCTGAGAGGTCAGGACCTCAGTTTCACACCTGCTCCGGGAACTGGCACCGCATGGAATCCTGCTGGAATGTGGGGAACTGATCACTGCCATCCGCTGAGCCCCCAACTCCATTTCCTATGGTGCGCCCAGGCTTTCCCTAGGGTCCCTCATCCCACACCTGTTCAGCTTGGGAGATCACCCCCCAGGGCAGCAGAGCACTGTTTCTATTTTGAAACTGGCCTTCCAAATCCCTTTCATCATCAGTCTCCTCCTCTCTCATATCCACCGGCAGCATGTCCCCCCAGACACCCAGCTCTGATTAGGCTCCCGAAGTGTCCCAAGACCAGTTGTCTCAATAATGAAGCCGCAAGGCCACGAGGCACATGGGAGCGCTCACCCAGAGGGACAACAAACACGCTTAGTACATTCCACCCATAACCCAACAGGGCTTTGCTCAGTCAATTGTCCTGAGAGAAAGGAGATGCTGCAAGCATGTTCAAGCAGGCAGGAGGGGTGGGATTCAGATACTCATTCTGGGTGGAGAGGGAGGGACCACAGGACTAGATCAGCATGGGACCACACGGTAACAATATTTTGCCCTGATATAGCGCCTTCTATCAGGGAGCAGGAACTGTGCTCTGCAAACAGTGAGTTAATTTTGCTGCCTGGAGGTTATTAGCAACCTGGTGTGTGTGGTCACTGCCCTCTAGTGGAGGAAATCAGAACTGATCTTCTGTGTGTCACAGGCCCAGTACCACCACCTGTGATTCGCCTGTAGCTCAAGCACTAGGAGCTTTGGAAAGGAGAGGCGCAGAGCTCTACCCCTGACCAGGGGTGCTGGAACTAGGGGTGCACCAGCACCCCCTGGATTGACGTGGTTTCCATCATATACAGGGTTTACAGTTTGCTTTCATGGTTCCCAGCACCTGCACTATACAAACTGTTCCAGCACCACTGCCCCAGATGGTAGAAGAGGCAAATGTTTGTAACTTATATGGCCCCACATCTAATCAGCATCTCAGAATCTTTACTGTATTGATCCTCACCTGCGATGCCCAGCAGTGCTATTAACCCCATGGTACATACAGGGAACTGAGGCAGAGAGACACCAAGTGATTTGCCCAAGGTCACATAGGAAGTGAGGAAGAGCTGGGCATTGAACCTTGGTCTCCCAAGGCCCAGGCTAGCGCCCCAACCAGTAGGCCAGCTTTTGAGTGTCATTATTGCCTATTTTACAGACAAAGGAATTTGTGACTCAGAAGTGACAGGACTTGCCCAAGCTCACACAGCCAATCAGTGGCCTCACATCTCCATCACAAGGTCGTCCCTTCTGCCTCTAAAAACAGATGATGAAATGTGAACCAGGTAAGCCGCCCCCACAAGGCAAAGGAAATTACCCCACGCATGGAGCAGGGATCTCCCTCCTCCTACAGGTGAGGAATGCCTTTCACAGGGCAAACCTCCCGTTCCCTTCCCCCACCAGCATGCATCTCTCTCTCATCTGTAAAGAGAGCCCTACAATAATCCCTCCCCGTGCCCTCTGCAGAGCATCCAACCACATTAAAATCAGGGGCACATGAAGGAGAGAATGAAGGGGCGGGGGGAGCCCTTTAACTAAAGGCATCATCGTTGCAGGGTGTGGGGTGGGGAAGGGCAGAACCAGAATCCCCTGGAGAGACGGGGGATTCTTTGGACACCCGCAAAGAGTTCGCTCTCCCCTCCCACCCACCCTCTTAGCTTCCCCTGCCTGGGAGGGAGCAGTTAGTGCATTTCGTTATTGTTAAAACGCCTGCAATACTCTGTTCTTAACAGTCGCTGGTGGGTTATTTTAGCCAGTACAGCAGAGATTGAACCATCGGTCACCCCACGTGTTCCTTTCCCCGGCCACAAAGGGGGTGGAGGGAAGGCGGGAGGGGTTCCCCGCAGGGGCAGGGCAGGGGATGGCAAGCATGGGACATTACCTTGAACAGGCGCAGAATGTTGGCCACCATGATGGAGACGGAGCTACCCGAGGCACCGATCACCCCCACCACGCGCTCCGGCTTGGTGATGATGGGGGGCCCGCCGTTAATGCACCGCACCTCGGTGCTGTCCTTCTCGATCAAGGCCTGGACAAAGGTCAGCGACTGCTCCAAAGCGTGGGTGTCCCGAGAGCAGGTGTCCAGGATGCGAGCGCCCAGGGTGATATTTGGGAGCAGGTCAGGGTCGTTGTTGATGCGATCCAGGGCGAAGAGCATGGCCTCCAGCCGGTGAATGCCCTTCTCTTTCTTCAGCTCACCACAGGCCTTGCCCTCGGCGCCCCGGCCGTGCACGGGGAAGAGGCCTCCCAGGGTGATATCCCCGTCAAGGCGGATGGAGTTCATGTGTGGATGCCCCTGGCCCTTTGGTTTAGCCGAGCTGGCCGGGTTCCACCAGCAGCTGCAAGCACTCAGGAGTAGGCAGAAGGAGAGCTGCTCCATGCAAAAATATCCCCAGCTCTTCCCAGGCATCGCCAATGACACGCCCAAACCCTGCCCCGACACGCAGCCTAGAGAGCCATGCGGCACTGAGCCCCCTTCGCCTCCCTGGCTCCACAGCCCGGCTCCAGCTTGAAGACTTACCAAGGAGGGAGCGTGGGGGTAGCGTCTCAGAGAGCCAAGGGAAAGGCAGCGTCAAGTCCAGCTGCAGCCTTTCCGAGGGGACGCAGCATGGTTTCCTTCTCCCCTCTCGGTCACTTTCCCATCAGCAGCTCTGGTCTGCTCCAGAATCCATCTCACAGCAGGCGGCCAAAGACAGGAGATTCCTAAGGTGGGCTGGTTTTTACAAGGTCCTTTGCCCAGCCCTTTGGAGGATTCCCGCTGAGCGGCTAGAGGAAGGTGCTGGGCTCTGCATCACTTTCCGTTAAGGAGAAGAGGGTGAAGAAACAAACCAACCAAAACCCTCTGTTCCTGGCTCCACAATCCTTGAAAGGGATAAAAAGAGAGAGAGAGAGAATTAAATAGAGGCATAAAGAGGACATCAGCTATTCAGATCTTTCATCAGGGAGCTCAACAGAAATGAACACGCTAGACCCTGTGGCTCTCCCTAGCTCCCAGCCTGTGCTGCCCAGTGGCACCGCGCTGGGTCTCTCGCTAAATTCTGACCCCAGCTCAGCAGCCACGGAAGAGATGCTGACTGCTCTGGGAGGGGCTTTTCTACAGCCAAGGATCTCAAAATGTTAATTAAGCCTCACGCCTGACTCTGTTAGGAAAACGTTCTCCTCCTTTTACACATGGGGAAACTGAGGCACGGAGAAGGGCGGCAACTGGATGACAGTTACGCAGGGCTAGCGGCAGATGGGTGCAAGCCATGTCTCACACCCCAGCCTCATGCTTTAACCACTAGGAAATGCATCCTCACGGCTGTCAGGCCGGAGGGTACATGCATTACACCAATGTTAACTGGAGTTCGCTGAGCTGGGGAATTACAGGGTCAGGCCCCATTTACTAAGAGGCACCATGTCAGCTACAGGAGTTAATAACCTGCTGAGCTGGGACAATGCATCCCTCCCTCCACCCATCGGGATGGCATTTGCCCTCGGTCTGTTCTATTGGGCACCCACCAGCTCTCCAGAGCCAGCTCTTTTCCTCTAGTCTGTTTTCTCCCCTGCTCAAGGCAACTCAGATCAAGAGGAAGCATTGTATGCTGGGAGCGGTAGTCCTTGCGGACTGGGCTTCTGTGGCCACAGACACCTCATAGTAAATCCACTTGGATGCTGCTATTTATTGAAAGACTCTAAAGAAGAGCAGGGAAGCAGAAGGAACAGGATTGGTGTATGGTACAACACTGAGCTCAGAGAGAGAGAGAGACACACACACACACACACACACACACACACACACACCTGTCCGCAAAGAAAGCCCCTCCAGGAGAAGCTGTTAGTCACAGCTGAACACAAATCCTAGGGCACAACCTTCTATTCCCTCCTTCCTAGAGCAACTCAACGCAAGTGTGCAAACAGCTCCCTCCACTGTGTCACCCATCTCCCCCAACCTCAGCAGAGATCCAGGGTCCTGGGGACTGGAGGGAGGGGGCAGAGCTGCATACAGGGAACAAATGGTGACGTTCCTCAATCATGGAGCTGAGAGGCGGATAAGAGCCAAGCAGAGTGCAGCCAGGATCCAATCGGCACTCACTCACACATGCCCCTGACCTGCAGCTGGGTCTGCAGTTCCAATCCTACAACACTTCCCCATTCCACAGCAGATCTACCCAAGCTCCTTCTTTCTAATCACAGCCACGTAAAACACAACAAGGGAGAGAGAAATCCTCCAAGTACTTAAAAAAAAAAAAAAAAAACACAACAGTCACCCAAAATTGCACGGCCTGAATTATTGGTTTATATTCGGCCTGCTTTGCAGCGTTCCTGGCTGTACCATCCTGAGCTCCCACGCACACGCGCTGCCCAAGCACCTCACATTCTGGCCCACCGCCCCTTCTGCCCTCCCAGTCCTGAGCTGCAAACGCACCTCGGGCTGACCGGCCTCAATAGGGTGACCAGACAGCAAGTGTGAAAAATCAGTACAGCATGTGGGGGGGGGGGGGGAATAATAGGAGCCTATATAGGAAAAAGCCCCAAATATCAGGACCGTCCCTATAAAATCGGGACATCTGGTCACTCTAGGCCTCAATCAGAGCTGGGCGAATAGAGCAAAAGAATTGGATCACCCCTATCCTCAGGGATTCACACCCTCCCTTGTGTTTGCCAGTCACCAACGCCGGGGTCGAGTCTCGAGAACTTCCGTAGAAAGCGAGAGCATCAGAAGAAACATTTGCTCACTGGGAGGTGAAAATCAATCCTGGGACCAGCCCTTGTGTAGAGGGGTGAATTCCACCCCATGGAAATATTCCTGCTGCTATATTTTATTTTGATTTCTATTGCTTCTAATCCCAAAAGAGGCAGCTATGTAATGCTCTACAGAAGGCGATCTCCTGCGGGGCGACTGCACCAACCATAGGGCTGCTTTATTGGTCTGCCGGAGAGTTTTATCCTGCTGCCTATCGTTATAGTAGCCGAGCGACTTCCCTGTAAAATCAATAGCAATAGTGAAGTCCCTAGCAGACTCCATGGAGTCTCTGGCTCTTCTCCATTTGCAGGGTAAAAGCTTGGCTTGGGGCAGAGTTTGAGGTTTAGAATTTTTTTTTTTTAATTAACGATTTTATTCATTTCTTTCTTTTTGGCTGGTGCCATTGAAGAGGTGTCATTGCTGGGAGTGTCATTCTTATTTTTACAACTGTTGGACCAGATCCTAATCAGATCCCACGCACACAACCCATCCGAGGGGATAAGGGTTCCTAAAGCAGCGACAATACATATACAGACCTGGACATGTCTTGCAAAGGGACGCAGCCTCTGAAATCTCTTCTAGCGAAGGCTGCTGCGCCTCTGTTCCAGAAAGCACTCTTCCTCCAGCCCAGAAAAATTCACCCCGTTATGCTCTAGATGCATTCCACCACCACATCTGGCACAAATCTGAAGAGGGGAGGCAAGGGGCACTCAGTATATCCACGATGGATGCACACAGTCGGGTCCTCAGCTGCTATGAATCCACGTAGCTCTGATTTCAGTCGGGCAATGCTCATGTACCCCAGCCCTGAGACTCACACCTCGATCCGATCTACCTAGTCTAGTTCTTTTCATTGCATCCAGCACCCTGGTACCTGAGGCAGGCCTGAGTGTTTCAGAAAATCTGGCTCTATGTAACTCATCATGGCCTCCCTTCTACACGGCTCCACCCTACAAGAACAAGGGGTCATGGATGGCGGGTAACTTGCATAAACGCAATCTAGCTAGACAGTCCAGCTCCATGATTCCGTCACACACAGGATTCATAACAATTTATTACAGAGCAACTGTCCATCTGTCACAGCAACAGCTGTAGCTATTCAAGAACTGAGGATGGAGCAATCCAATCTCAGGCTTCAGGGAACCAACTGGAACTGTAGGGCATGTGGAGGAGCATTGCCTATTCTATCCTATAGCATTGTCTCTCCCCAGCATTCAAAAATCATTCATCAGAATCATAGACTATCAGGGTTGGAAGGAACCTCAGGAGGTCATCTAGTCCAACCCCCTGCTCAAAGCAGGACCAATCCCCAGACAGATTTTTGCCCCAGATCCCTAAATCACCCCCTCAAGGATTGAGCTCACAACCCTGGGTTTAACAGGCCAATGCTCAAACCACTGAGCTATCCCTCCCCCCAAGCCTGATGGGATTTTAAAATAGAATATGTCTGAGGCTTTTATTGGCCTTTTGAGCCTTTAGACTTCATGTTCTTGAGCTTTTCTCCACAACCCACAAGGGCTAGAAACTTTTTTTTTTTTAAATATGAACTAAGATGGTCATGTAATAACATGATTCCAGGAGCTAAAGTTTCAAGGTGGGTGGGGGGAAAAACACCAAAAAATGGCCAACGTGCAACACTGCTTCAAACGTCTTCATGTATCTCCTGGTACAATTGGCCAGGTGCATTCTAAAGAGCATTCACCTTCCTTGAAAGCATCAGTATTGGCGGTGTCTAGAGCCAAGTATTGACAGAGAAAAAAGAACTGGCCTTAGCTACGAGCTAATTTCACTTTGGCCTTAAACTCCTTTGTGAGGCTTTGGAGGGCTGCTTGAAATGTAAAGCTGCCAGGACAGAATCTGCCTGCAACTGAGCAGAGCATCTGATTGCAAGAAACTTCCAGTGAGAATTGGCTGCTCCCAAAAGGGCATGAGCAGTTCTTTAGGGCTGGAGGCCTGGACTTTGGAGATGGAGTTGCTGCAAGCTTTGCTCAAGGAAGGACTGCAGAATTTGACTCCCATTATATCATCTGCTCAGAGATCTATAGGCCCAGAGTCAACACCAAGAGGAGGGAGGAGATAGGAGAAAATGAAATATTACCATTCTAGCACCAAAACAAAAAAGTCTGCAAAAGAAACATCAAACTGGAACCATTTTAGCATTAACAGTTGGTTCCCCTGAAGAGCGGTAATTAAAGAGCAGCTCAGTTCTGGAGAGCGGCCCATTGAAAATAGCACTCTGGGGTTCCAGGTTTATTGTCTCAGCAACTCCAGATTAGATTTGTTCAGTTTACACTGCGGGGTGAGGAATGGTTTTACTAATGGCCAGCCCCACAAACTCTACCTGGGCTCCAGGAGTCAAACGGCGCGTTGTGGTACCTGCACCATCACCAGGGATGCAGAGTCCCTCCCCTGGATTGTCCCCTCGGAACAATGCACAGAGGGGACGCTGACGTTGGCCCTCCAGTGGGGAAGGGAGGGCTCAGCTGTCTGCATAGCACTGCCCCCATCCCTACCCCTCATGCACTGCAGACCCCTGAGGCCCTGCACAGCTTGGAGGTCTGCACAGAGAGAGGAGGATAGAGATGATGAGTCGGGGGGGGGGGGGAAGGGTGGACGGGGTGGCAAGGGACACACTGTCCCCAAGCCTAGGGCTGTTTTATCTGTTCCATAGAGCCAACCCCAACCCCCAAGGGGAGCCGTGTGGCTAGGGAGTGGTAATGAGGATGCTTGTGGATCAAAGCCTAGTGTGGAGGCACAAGGCCTCCAGATAGAGGGCACTGGCCTTCCACAGATCCCTTGGGATCCCCCATGTTTGGCTTCATGGCCTTTTCCGCTATAGGGAGGGTGTGTGTGAAAATGTGCCCTCCCACCTCTCCATGCCCACATAGGAGAGCCTCAGAGTCTACTTCTCCCATGGGCTCCCACCCCCATAGGTCTTTACCTCATGAGGGGATACAATGGCCAGGCATTTTAAGTAGAGGGAATGGGGAAGGGAAGCACAGCCACCCCTCCCGTGCTATAAATAGGGGAGCCCACCCCCCCATCCCTGGCTTGGGTAAGGCAGGGCTTCCACACAGCTCCACCCCCCACCCTCTTGCCAGGTGTGGCCCGAGATTCTCCCACCGCCCCATCTCCATCCACTGCCAGTGCTGGACACTGCTAACACCTGCACTGAAGATGCACGAGCCAAGCTAGAACCCAACTCCCTCTCCTCCCAGCCATGCTGGCTCTGCAGGGCGAACAGGA
The DNA here is from genome assembly GCF_027887155.1 of Malaclemys terrapin pileata. Taxonomy (NCBI): domain Eukaryota; kingdom Metazoa; phylum Chordata; order Testudines; family Emydidae; genus Malaclemys; species Malaclemys terrapin. Next base: position 19,444,147 of record NC_071508.1, on the reverse strand, counting down.
GCGGGACAGTCCCCATTTCCACATCCGCACCAGGCTGGTTATTGGTTACATGTGTCCGCAGCTACCGTCTCTCTTCCCGATTCAGTGACTTAGCAGGACACGAGCTGTTGCGTCTTTTGCTCTCGATACATGGGTACAGCAGCATCCAAATCCCCATGTTTACTGACTATACACAACACATCAGGCCTTGCCCCATATACACATGGGAAGCCCCCAGAAGAGCAACGCATAGAAGGCAGTGAGCACCGGTAGAGGGTTCACAAGCTATTTAAAGGGATACTCCCCAATTCCTGAACACTGCACTAACCAGTACAATGCAAGTTGTACAGTGAGGTAAACAATCCAGCTCACTCGAGCAAAGCTGGAGGGGTCACTCCATGTTTACATTGAGGCTTGAGAATAAAGAAGAATCTGGCCCATTGATCTAAGGGGCCCCTGCTCGGCCTATTGATCTAAGGGGCCATGCTGTTGCTGCCACTTCCCTTAGCAGTGTCGGTTTGTATGGCCCTGACGGTTTCACACCTCACCACATACCTTGCTTCCATTGCCTCTGTCTGGTCCCTGCTCAGATCTTCAAGTGACTGTGACCTGGGCTGCACTTAGCTGCTATTAAGTGATGCCGAAGCAATACAGCATTCCCTCCCCACCCTGCACTGCTGCGTGAGCATGCCAGGAACCGCTCCTTCCTCCATCAGTCACAATCCAGGCTCCAGCTCCTCTCTTTCTCCTGGATTGGGTCTTCTTTAACACTTGGCTGAGGGTGGCATCAATGTGTGGGAGATCGCAGGGGAGGAGGAGAATGGATCCCCCATAGTCTCCACTGTTTCCCAAATCAGTCTCCCTCCCAGAGGGACCTGGTTGCACCCCACCCTCCTTCCAGCTGCTGCGGACTCACATGGCTCCTTGCACCCCATGCTCCTGTCCGACCAATTGCTCATCAGCAGCTGCGAGACAAAATGGCCGCCTCATCCTGACCCTCCCTGGCTAATTCCCACACTGCCTCATAGCAGAAAGGCCAGCTCTGCCAGTGCCCGGCATGACCTCGATAGGGCTGGACCGTGGTCCTGCTAGAGCTCTTCATTTCCTCCCAGAGCATGGCTAAAGGAGGCCTCTTGAAAGCCATACAAAGCATTCCCACGCCTGTCTCCACAGCACACCCAGACCCTGCTGACCCAGGGCTCACTTCCACAAGGAGCTGAGCAATGCCTGGTGCTGCTGAGTACCCCCAACTCTCATTGAAATCAAGCACCTTGTAGGATTGAACCCCCGAGGAGCAAGAGATTCCCCATAAGGGCTGCCATGAGACCACCAGCTCAGCCTGTCAAAAGCGGTGAGAGAGGATGGCTGGTCTTGGGGACTGGCATGCAAATAGACCTGGGTTCAGTTCTGGTCTCTGCCACAGATTCTCTCTGTGACCTTGGGCAAGTCACTTCATCTCTCTGTGCCTCAGCTCCCCCTCTGTAAAGCAGGGGCTAATAACACAGTTTTCCTCCCACTCTCTGTCTGCTCTATTTAGCCTTTGGGACAGGGACTGTCTCGCACTCTGTGTACATGCAGCCCCCAGCACAATGAGACCTCGAGAAGCTATCGGAATACAAAGACAGTGCTATGCTACCACAATCGGCTTCGCCCGCGACCCCAGGGGAGTTGTCTTTCTGGGTCACGCAAACCCCACTTCCTCTGTCTCCATCCAGCCACGTCAATGTTTCTCCAATTCATTTCTATGCTAACTGCATGTAGAGGGAAATTTGTATCTGTGCTCTCAAATTTCCCCTGTAAAGTGACACTGGGCTGGCAAATGGGCATGAGATGTGGAGTGTGAAATTATCTAGGAGGCTGGTCTCTCTCGGTGTCTTTTTCATGAAAGCACAATTCACCGAGACTCCCTGCACACACATACATCCCTTACCATAGCTTCGATTTCCCACGGGCTAGACTCATTCCTTCATGCCTGAACCACACACATCAAAATATTGCACCAACTTCGCTTACACGCTGCCTCCCCAAGTCCCATGGCCGTTCGTCATTTCTCACATGCACCGCTCTAACGGGAGCCCAGATCTCGGTGCTTTCTGCTCCATTGCCGTTTTCTGTGAGAAAATGTAGGCGCTGCCCTGCTTATACCACTCGTACACAGAGAGCTGTTCATATCCCTGGGCAAGCAAACCAACCCACAATACTCCAGCAGCAGTCACTGGCACTTATGCTTTCACAACAACATCTTGCAGTGTGACAGTACAGTGATCCACATGGGCTGATGGTGCAGGGAGAGCTAGCTAGTTACCACATGGGGCTGCCATTGCAGGTCTTCAAGTTCCTCAATGGAGGAGCAGGAAATAAGGAGAAGCTACCCAAGCTGTCCGTATTTGGGAACACCATTCCACGGGGAAGGGGAGGAAACAGGAGCTCCCCTGCAGGGCCTGTGTGGAGCAGGGGGTCTTTTGGGGGTAAGAATACGGCTGCAGAGACCACAGGTGGGCAGGGCCTCCATTTTGGTAGGCGGAGGGACTGTGGGGACCATCAGAACAGCAGGCTCTGGCAACTGGACTATATAATGTTTGAATAAAAGAATAATTCAATTGTTCAAAAGCATTCATAGCTTGGAACGTAAAGACCACCACACGAGTCACTAGGGGGACTGAAGCTGCCAGAGGGAGAGGATGATCCCGGGGAGCAAAGGGAGAGGATAGGGTGTCTAGGTAGCACTTGCAGTGGGAAGGGGGAGCAGGGGACCAGGTAGCAGAGAAAGAGGCAAAACAGGGGAGCGGGAGGAAGGTGTCCACAAGACCGGCTCTCTGGGAAGAATTAGCCCGCCCTCGGAAAGTTCGAGAACCCTCTGCCCCAGCACCTTGCATCCCAAAGCACTTTACAAGCCTATTATCGGTCTACACACCCCAGCATAGCAGGCAGCCACCTCTCGGGCATACCAAGCAACTTAGGACAGGAAGCGATGAACGAGGTTTTACTACATTGAAATGACAAGGATTCATTTTAGGGAGGCAGAATGGGGAGTTACGAGAATCGGATCAAAGCACTAGCCCCAAAGACCCATACTCTTAAGGGCCACGGGCTCTTTAATGGCCACAAATAATCAGGAGATCCACCTCACGTCTCCTGCGAAAGAGGAGCCCTCTGGTGCAGAGCAGTGCGCTTCCCCACCATGCTGGGGCATTGACTCTGAGGGAAGAGCACCCATGCAAAGATACAGTGCACCCAACAGTTAGCGTTTAAACCATTGCTAGAACATAGGAAAGATGCATCTTTACTGCCAAAGCCTTCTCTGGCATTCACATTCCACTGTTCCTCGCCCTGCCAGCTGGGTTGCGGTGCCTCGCAAGAGCGCTCCAGCAGTCTACACATGCAAATGGTATCCCCCTTGAGAGATCTCCCCTCAGCCAGTCCCTCTTTCCCCATTACCTGCATTGACAGCTGTGCAGCTACAGAAGCCCTGGCTCAGTCCCACCTTCCCCCCACCTCCCCAGCTGGTATTGGCACACGGGTGGGAGGGAAGGCTGAGGCATAATTGCATGTTCTCACTCTCCCCATTGGTTCTCAAAGCCCCCGGGGTTCACAAAGCCTGACACACAAATGGATCACTCTAGGGGCTGACGGCTGAGGCAGCCTCAACGGTAACAGCTAGGTTTCACCTGGGGTCATCTGGAGGCTCTCAAAAAGGATCCCTGGCTGCAAGAAACTCCTCCCATTATAAAGCTATTTCCTGCTTTCTTTTTAAGCACTCCTCCATCCTCAACCAGAGGCTGCCCTCTTTCCCCCATTCGGTTCATTTATGCCCTTGTTTAAGTCCAGCCCACTCAAAGTGCACTTGATGCGAGCCCCATCTAGAGAAGGCAACGGGGTCTAGGACTTAACGCAGGGGGCTGGGAGACAGAACTCACCCCCAGCTCTGACACTGACTCAACATGTGACCTTGGGCAAGTTGCTTCACCTCTGTGACTCAGTTTCCCCACTTGTGTGGTGGAGATAATACTTGACCTAGCTGAGGTTTGTCCTGGGTAGCCACCGCAAGGGCCCTAAAGCTGTGGTCCAAAGAGCACATCATATACTTAGCATATTATAACGGGAGGAGGAGGAGGGTCTTGTGGCTAACACAACGGTCTGGGAGTCAGGAGCGCTAAGTTTGGTTTTGATTCTGCCCACTGACTTACTGTGTATCTTAGGACAAGTCACATGACCTCTTCAGTTGTGAGTCTCAAAACCCACTAGAGGGTTTATTGCCCTCCTTATCTCATTGATATTCATGCATCCATGGACCTCAAACATCAATGTGTATCCACAGCCCTTCCGGCCTAGTGGCTAGAGCACTGGACTGGGACTCAGGAGACCTGAGTCCTAGTTCTCCCTTGGCTACTGGGTGACTTTGGGCAAGTCATTTTGCCTCCGTGCCTCAGTTTCCCCTTCTATAAAATGGGGATAAGGACGCTGTCCTCTTTTGTATAGCACATTGAAATCTACTGATGAAGATCACAATCTAATTGCTAGGCAATATCATCAGCCCTCTTGGAGAAAGGGGCTAACCTGAAGCAGAAAGATAGCTAGAGGATTTGAATATCTATCTAGGGCATTTAGCCATCCAATTCTTATTTATTTCATTGGGAGCTGTGTAGCTCAATGCCCTAGCTGCCTTTGAGACGCTGCATCTTTGTGCCTCAGTTTCCTCATCTGGATAATGGGGCCAATGATTCTCACCCATCTTTACAAAGCCTCTGAGATACAGGGATGAGAGCTGCTGGCTATTCTAAGGACGGTGTATTATTAATGCAAACCACAGAAAAACAGAAAGGCGGAGCAGGCAAATGCATTCCCTGAGCGGGAAGCTCTTGACTATTTAGCACAAGGAAACAGTTTAATTGAATCTTGTTTTAAACACAGAACTTGGTATCTGAGCTAGATATGTCGGGCCAGATCCCCAGCTGATGTAAATGGGCACTGCTCCGCTGAAGTCACCCAAGCGCGTCCCATTTACACCAGCTGAGGATACAGCTGATCTGTGGCTTTCCCAGATGGGAGGGGCCCTGCCTGAACTAACCCCAATAAATTATGTACGTCTCCGCCTGTCAACACTGCTCTGAAGGCCAATTTCCAAAGCATTTCTGACAGCCGGGGCTTTTAAGCAATCAGAATTACCCAGAGTCAAGCTGTTTGCTTCAGAAGTGAAGGAGCATCTGAGCTTTGCAGCATGAAAGCTTCTGATTCCCAGGCTGCCCCTGCTGTATTTTCAAAGTAAATTCCCAGCCAGAAAGCCCTGGATCTCACGTGCTGGGAAGACGTGCTTAGCACATCATAACAGTGCCTCATGGTCCTAGGCAAGGGAGGCTTAGCTCAAAGGTCAGCCAGCACCGTATGGAGAACCCAGTGATCCAAAACCATGGACATCCAGAACTCCTGGACACCCAGGACAACGGGTTTGTGAGTTTCAACCCTCAACAAAGTTCTGCAACGCTGGGACCAGACAGCACAGGCCAGTGGGGTCATGGGATTCAGGACTCCTGGGTTCTTTTTCCAGTCTTCCACTGACTTGATGCTGAACTCTGGGAAAATCCCTTAGGGCCTGATTTTCACAAGTGCTGAGCACTTAAATGTAAGTACCTTCCTGGGGAGAAAATACCAGGTACTAAAGGGCTCTTACAGTAAAGCATAACAAGAAAGAGTGGCTGGAAAGTTAAAGCCATACACATTCAAATTAAGAAAGAAGGTACATAGTGAAAGGTGACCAGGACAATTAGCACAGGAAGTGGTTGATTCTCTCCAGAGGTCTTCAAATCCAGACCGGTTGCCTTTCTGGGAGGTATGCTTTAGCCATACCCAAGCTCTTGGGCTCATTGCAAGGGTAAATGGACACCAGTGCTCACTACACTAAAAAAAAAAAACAAAACAGGCCATTAGCCTCTTACTGTTTCAGTCTCTCCACCTTTAAACGTGGCTAGTGATACTTGACCTGGCTTTCAGACCCATGAATGGAACGAGCCATATACTCTCATTACTGTCCTATACACGCATCACCACACTGACTGGCCAAAGAGGAATGTTGTCCTTGTATAATGAGGATTGACACCTAAATCTTGGTCACAAAAGAAACCCAAGCCAAAGATTAATTTACAACAATCAATTGTTTCGATTGACAGAGCTACCCCAGCCAGGCCTGAACTTCAGAGCGGCCTTGTCAATAGGACAGGATTTAATTAAGCAGCAATAGTGGCAGTTCTTACAGGGATGATGTCTGAAGTGGTGTTTCTCCCAATGAGGGATCCACCCTATTGCTGCATTAGGCAGAGTGTCCAGTTCTCTGCCAGGACTCATGGGCTGTCCTTGATGTTACAAGAGTGCTCTGGATGTGTATAGATGTCACTAGCAAGTTGCCAGCAGATGGTGCTCCAGAACATGTAGCGTAGTTACTGGGTTTTGCAGGACCCATAAAACTTCTCGCGGCAAGTGGATTCCTTTGTGCAGCTCTTCACATCAGCTCGGGACAGTTTGCACCAGTGCCCAAGGAGTATAAACGCTACCATTCTGTTCTGGTAGCAGTTTACACTCCCTCTGCGGCAATGCACGTAACTAGGCAGGGTCCAGGAAAATGGAGAATCAGGCCCAAAAAACTAATCACCAATAGAAATGGCCATAGGCCCAAACCCCAGGCCTAGACACTCCCAACCTTTAGGGAAGCTTAGCGTTCAGAGCCAATCACTGGGGAGCAGACCCATTTCTCCTCACTCCTGAGCTAAAGGAGAGCAGCTAGCAGTCTGTTCCATGACTGCGGGAAACCACAGACAGTGAGACTAGACAACACAATCAGGGCTCCAGGGAGCACCTCGGGGTCTGTCTGTGTCCATCAGCCTCAAAGAATTGCTCTTATTGCCAAGTCCTATCTCCCCTGCCACAAAGGACTGTACAACCAGTGGCTACTTGGCCACGCTGACTGGGCTTGGGATCCACGTCTAGGCAATACACCCTTGTAGAACTCAATTCACCCTGGGTCCATAATATTTTTGAGACAGGTGAACAAAATGAGTTTTTTCTTCATCGCTGAAGTGTCATTGTAAAAGGGCAGTTGAGATTCCGTGCCTGGACCGGTATGTTGTCCTTGCACTCTTGCAATGCTGAGCTAGATAAATATTCATTGCTCGATCTGAATAATAAATATTGCACGGGTACATAACTCCTGGAACGCTACAGAACAAAGCGTTTCTATGCACATGCCTAAGCTAAGCATGCAACACTTATTGACTATTTATATTCTGGTAATGCCTAGAAACCTCAACCCAGAACAGGAGCTAAATATATCAAGTGATCAGAGCCCAGATATCCTGAGTCCCAGCCCATTACCTTAACCACTAAGCTATCTTTGCTCTGTACATTTAAGCACCTTGCCCAAACCCACTGGTGTGCGCACAAAGATTGGGTAATTACACAGGTAACTATCCCTGCACACATACGCACAAACACCTGGTTCTCACGTTCAAACCCACATTTTGGTGCACAAATGCAGCAGTTGCAGGCTCATCAGAACTTTTCAGGCCTGTTTAGGGACCTGTACTTTGGGGGTGGGGCTTCCTTATATGTTCTGTGAATATACAGGAACCACTTCTTCCCCCACCAAAATGCAGCCACTTCTGGAGCAGATAAGGAGCTTGATCTTGGCATTGAACCAAACGTAACAACTTTTTGTTCTATTAGTTAATAACACTAGCAAGTGTGGGTTTGGTTTTAACACTAGGAATGCACAAGCTAGAACCCGCTTAAGTCCTTGGGCTAAACCCTGAGCTCCGAACTCAGCCCTTATTAAGGCCAAAACGAAGGGTAAGCATACACCTGGAGCTGGAGGTGTCATTTCCTTTTTGGTTCGATTTACCCATGCTAGCTTCCATCAAGCTAGAGTGCTAAAAATAGCAGTATAGTCGCAAAGGCACGGCCAACGGGAACGGCTAGCTGCCCCAAACACCATCTCATCCGAGACCCTAGGGACATTCTCGGCGGCTCGCCCATCCCGCTGCCCACAGCTACCCTGCTATTTTTAGTGCGCTCACTCGATCAGAGCTAACTTGGGTACGTCTACCCGGGCTGGAAATCACACCTCTGGCATAGACGTGCCCTGAGTGAAGCCCCGGGGCCTCATCCCAGTGGCATGGACTTGCATAGGAATCAGATCACTCCTGATTTGGCCCACTGACCTCAAATGGAGCTCGGTCAGCCGGCGTACGAGGGCAGAAGCTGGGAAAGGAACTCAGGATTCGGTCCTTAATGAGAGGCTTTGTGCTGCTCACTCCGCTCGCCCTCTGCTGCTGCTGCATTAGACACGCCAGCGGATTTTTACAGCCGGGTTCAAATCCAGTCAGGGTGGAGCCCGAGACAAGGTCCCCGAGCCCTTTATTTCCAGCGTGTTGAACTGCCTCTCTGGGCAACAAGGCAAAACAACAGGAATAGATGCTAATCGAGCAAAACAGCCGCGACCTGTAACAAGAAAACCAATACATGTAGCCCCTAGCCCAAGGCCACAGGCAAAGCCCAGGGGAGCTGTGCACTTTTTACTGATGGCCAGTGAAGCTGGCTGCTTCAGGACCAGATATGCCCCATGTCCCCACACCCATCCAGGCCCCAGATGTTCACATCTCAGGACTCTTAGCAAGAGCTCATCAGCCGACGTCAAGTTGCATGACAGGGGTGAGGGGCTCCAGCAACGAGGACCCAAACCATATAGGGTATCAAAGATCAATCTGGGCACTCTGAACTGCCCCCCAGGAAGTTGGTGCGGTCTACAGAGCACTGGCATCCTGTAGAAGGGAACCCGCCAGGAGAGATGCTGAACGTCTCCAGCTCCCATTGCTGACAAATGTAGTCTTCTCAATACACAGCCTGTTCCCAGCCTCCCCCAGCTGACTTGCAAGGAGCTGAGAAACAGGCCAGAGCAGAGCTGGCACCATGGCAGACACTGAAGCCCATCAAACCGGGACATGCCTAGAACACTGCAATATAAAGAAAGGGCCCTATGCTGAGACCACGTCCTGGTTTAAGCACAGGGCTGGATTAAGGCTTAGATCCAATAGGCAGGTGCTAAAGGGCCTTGACACTGAGCAGTGAGGGACCCACATGTGCAGCGTTCTCTGCTCCAGAAAGCAGAAGTGCTCTCTGCTTGGAGAAGCAAGTGCAGAGTCTTCCTCCTCCTCCGGTGAAACCCAGACACTCAGAAGAGCAGGAGTGGTGATCTAGGAAGAAGAGATTCCCCCAGCCTCCCACCAACCATCTTGTAACCCCTTGCTAAGCATGGGCAGGGCCACAATGCAGGGGTGGGAAGGGATGTGCCCAGGATCCTGAAATCCCTTATCTAGCGCTCTCTGAAGCATCCCTGTGCAGCTCGCCCTTTGAGTAAAGACCCACTCAGCAGCCAACCGTTCTGTGGGTTTCCTTTTGAGGACTGAGTGACCCAAAGCCCATCTCACTGGCTCAGACTGCAAATGCAATGAGCCAGAACATTTCTGCAGAGTGCAAAGAGGGCTGGGCAGGGCTGGGCGGGGAAGGGGAGACACCCTGCTCAGCTGGTCCCAGCTTCTGCGACATCAGCCATGGAACCACAAGGGAAATATTATATCACAGCCCTGGAATGAGGCCCAGCAGTAAAGCTCAGCAGAGCCTGGAGCGCCTAGAGAGCCTGGGAGCGGCTTCTCTTTTAAAATAAGATTATTTCCCTCCTGTTCTCTCTCTCCCTCTCATGTATCTTTTGATCATATGATCTGAATGAGCTGAAGGTAAAAATATCACAGCAGGTAACAAAGAGGTGCAAATAATGAGAGGACAAGAACTCCCCTGAATCCCCCTCCCCGTCTCAAGTGAGATGCTACAAGGAGCCAGAGAGGGTCCAAGGAGTGTGTTGGAAATGGGGCAGGAGAGGAGTGATTCCCACCCCTCCCCCCAACACACACACACACACACACACACACACACACACACACACACACACACACACACCTCTCTCCTCTTGCTCCAAAAAGCTGATACAATCTTGAGTCCAAACAGGCAAAATTCGAAAGTGACTTTCTGCCCCCTACCCCCAGCTCTAAAATGACCAATGTGCTTCAGAGCCCTCGCTGATTTCCTCTCTTCAGGCTCTGCAAAGGGTCCCGATTACCTGGCTGTTACCCACCGCTCTCCCCATCCATTCCCACGGGTTCCTGCAGTCCCGGGAAGCTGAACGAGGACGAAAGCAGCACTGGGCGGGGAGGATGGGGAGAGAGGACTCGGGAAGCCTAACATACTCAGTGGATGAATAATTCAGCTGCTAACAGCTTTACTGGTGCATCCTCCAGGCCTGGGGACTCTTCCCCTGGAGCTAGGTTACCCTTTTACATAACTATATCTTACATCTAGCTGGCAACTTGCATCCCAAAGCACTTAAACAAGAATCACACCCCCACTGAAATGCACTCACCTCTGGGGTGGGGGGGGTGGCAGTTGCACAGCACATAGCAGGCTAATGGGGGTGTGGGAGAGGAGGTATTTTGGATCGGGACACAGAGGCAAATCCCCGCTCTCACAAAAAGTGCCTCTGGATGCAGACACATGGCAAAGAGGCAAATGCCCAAATCCCCATGCAGACAGAACCTCGCCTCCGAAAGCTGGCACACAGTCATCTAGATACCCAAGCCGGCAATTCCACTGAGCCAGGGGCCAGATCCTCAGCTGGTGCAAGTCAGCCTGGCTCTGTAGGTATTTCACTCCAGCTGAAAAGCACTCCGCTATCCCCTGCACACAGCAAGGCCTAAATAGCTGGAGTCGGAGGGGAGTCTGAGCTGCAGAATTAAGATGGGGGGAATCCTGGTTCAAAGGCATTGGGATGCTGCAGTGCAGCGGCTCTAGCCCCGGGGCACCCGCCCCACTCAGAAGCATAAGGAAAGAAAATCTGAGTTAAATAAACAGATCCACCCATCTTCATGCTCTGCACCTATCCCAGTGCTTGCCAAAACGATACAGGAGCAGCTGTTCAAGGGTAATTCTGCTCATTCCACCAGAGGATCCACACAGGCAGCTGTATGTGACAGCCCATGAGTCACTACATGGGACTGAGTGGCTAAAGCAAAAGATAACCCCTCCCCCCCCCACCTTCCTGTTTACCATTTCAAAATACAGCATCCGTGTTTGTACAGCGCCTGGCACAACAGAGCCCTGATCTGTTTGAAGCCTCTAGGAACAACGGCCATGTAAGTGTTACATCCACAGATCTAGAATATTGTGTCCCCCGTCTCCCCCTCCTCCAATCCCAGGTTTTCAGTTACCAAAAAACCACAGAGCTGCCAACACACGGAAAGTGTGCGATGGTGCATTTCCCCTTCTCGGTTTCCACTGAGCTCAGCTGCAGCTGAGCTATTGGACAGCGAGAGAGCCTGGGATTTATTCACGGAAGCAAGAGGAAAGCAAAGCACAACCCCAGCCTCTCCACGCCAGACGAGCGCTTTATCAGCACATAATGAGCCCGTCTTGATGGCTCGTTCTAATTCAAATGAGAGATTCGCCCCCCACACACACACACACACACACACTCCAAAGGCTGGATCCGAAATCTGGCAAAAGGCACGGTAACTAATCGGATGATGTGCGCATTTCCAGGTTCCTGGGCCGTAAATCCCCAGCTCTGGTTATCGCTCTGCCCGAGTCAAACCCACTTAACGAACATCAGGACTTTCACAAGTGGATATTAATGCTGCTGGCCAGTTCTGGTTTGCCTGCTCCATCTATCCTGCTCGGAAAGAACTGCCAAGTCCACTTACCCCGCTCAGAGCACCCCGCTCCTGGGCTGGCTTTCTGTAACTCGATTATCAATGGAAGCATTCCGAGAGCGGCTCAGCTTAATGTTATTGAGACGTTAATTAGCATTTGTTAGTGTCATCTGCTCGCCTGGGAAGCGGAGGAAAGGTGATGTGGGGGAATGGTACCTTAGGCTAGGGAGGGTTGGACCCTTCATTCCCAATGGGTGCAGTTCCACTGGCACAGGCTGGAGTGTAGACAGGATTTAGGATTTTAACACGTGGTCATCTAACCTGAGCCCACCTGAGCCCACCTGAGTCCTGCCAGCCCCACAGCCTCCATAACGGCTACCACCACAGGTGTGGTCTTTGAGACCTGACATGTCCAACTGCAAAAATACCCCACTTCTATAGTGCTTCTCAGCAGTAGTTGCATTGGTTGTGCCTGTTCCTTGAGAGCACCATGCTGCAGTTCTTGGGCCCAGCAGTGGGCGAATGGCACTTGGCTGGGAGATGGCGTTATCCCACGAAGGGAGATGGAAGCACGGGATTATGGAGTTTTTAACGGCCCACTTTAGTGTCCCCAGCACACAGTTGGGTGGCACTTCCTGCCGACACTGCCATAAAATGATGAGTTGGAAAAGTGCCTGGGCAGTGTTAAAGGTGTTAAATGAATAGCTCAGGTCTGTCTTTGGATGGAGAGGGCAGCGCATCCATATTACCACTGTGTCATTCGCTTCGTTACACAGGGAAGCTGCCGAGGGTGGTAGCCTGTCTGCAAGCTGCCTTGTGCTGCAGACTGAATTATACCTGGAACTTGTGTCTTGGCCATAAGACAGCAAGAGGTGGGGGAGCAGGGCAGAAGCAGCAGCATCTAGTGAGCAGAGCACACAGCTAGGAACACTCTCGCCTTGATTTTAGCTTTGCCAGTGACTCACTGCAGAAACTTAAGACAACTCCCAGCCCTTCTCTGCCTCAGTTTCCCCAAATGAAGAGAAAAATACTAACCCACCTCATAGCAATGTAGCTAGGGTTTATAAGCCCAACCCATTAAGGATCGGAGCACCCTCAAGCTGAGGGACTGAGTCCATCTTTACACTGGGTCAGATCCTTAGCTGGCATAAATAGGCATAGCCGCCTTGACTCCAGTCGGTCTCTGGTCATTTCCACCCGCTGAGGACCTGGCCCTAACTGTCCATTAGTCTATATAGCCCTGGCATCCTGCCTGCAACTTGTCCTCTATAGCGCACCTTGGCTCTCACTGGCGTCATCCCGATGTATTCAGACCCATTTTTACGTGGCATCATTTCTCACTCAGCTTGATTGCAATGGCCTTGAACACAGGATGCTTTAAATAAAACACTGCGTTGCATTAAGTGCTGGTGGTTTACAGCTGTCGCTCTAAAGGGTTCGTACTTCTCAGCCTGATTTGCAGGCCCCTTACATGACTGACTTCTCTGCTTGCATCTGACTGCCCAGCTCCTCTAGAGCAGTCTCTGCCAGCTGCCTACAATCAATGGTTTCCATAGCAGGAGTGTTGTCTGATAGCTGGAAGATCAGGAGCTGGGACTCCTGCGTTCTCCGCCTGGCTTTGCCAGTGACTCACTCAGGCCCATCACTTAAAGTCTGTCTGCACCGGAAGCAGAGGTGTGGCTGCAGCCTAGACATATCCAAGCTAGCTTGAGTAACAATAGCATGAAGCCATGGCAGCCCGGGCTGTACAACCCACCCGGGGTATGTACTCTAGGCTAGCTCATGCTGCCTCAACTGCTCTTGTTGCTGGAGCTGGCTAGATCAAAGCTAGCTTGGGCATGTCTCCACATGTTTCAATCACACATCTGAATGCAGCATAGACAGGACGACAGCCTCTGTGTTCCCCACCCCTCCACACACACCCCTGTTACATAGGAATATCATACTAAACCTATGGCCACACACTAGTTCACAGCTGTCACCATGCCACCCCCTGTGCCTGTGGCCACTGGGAACTTCACGACAGTGAGGGTAGAACCCAGACCTTCCTGCTCCAAAATCCCTGTTCCTCTGTGACGGAGAATCTCCATTAGCTGTTCACCATACAGGACCTATGTCACACAGTTCCATCCAATACAGGGCAATGGTGCTTATGTACATTGCTATAATGGACTGGTTACTCACCTACCTCCCAAGAGTGATAGGTGATCTCCCTTTAGTCATCTGTAAAACAGAATACCCATCCCTCCTAACACACCACTACCTCTCATGAAGTGCTTGGAGAGCTCCAGCTGAAAGCTGCCATCTCAGTACAAAGCATTATTACATTGTCCCTATTGGATTCTAGGGGGCTCCTACATCACTGACAAATGGTGCAATTGTAGCCCACTGTGAGAAGCTGGTGGTGGGAATCATGGCAGATCTTGGGCAGCGAGGCTTCCAATGCAAGTGAGTGGCTGATGCTTTGCACTTAGACGGTAGCTGTGGCTTGTCCCGGCTACCTCAGATTCAAAGATATCATCACAAGAAGAGGCATCCTCCACTCCCAATGCAGCACAAGCACTTCAGAGCCAGGGGAAATGGTTAGGTCACAGTATCCTTGTGCTTAAGCCATGGAGCGAGACATCAACTTGCCAGGCCAAATTCCACCTTCAATTTAAATTGAGTACACTCCTTACAGGGCAACTTCAAGGGCACTTTCATCCAAGCTCTCAAAGCCCAAAGGCACTTTGAAGTCAACAAGGGTGCAGACGTGCAGTCTGAGCAGATTTTGGCTTGCTCACTGTATCCTACAGACAGACTCAGGGCACATACCCGCTCCCATGTTGCTGCTGGAAAATATTCCAACTTCTGCAACAGAGGCTGAATTCATGCTGAACACCCTCTGAGCTGGCCAGAGGGGTCTCCATTAAAGTGGGGTTCTGCTCTGAAAAGCAGCCACGTTACCAATACCTTCCTCCCTGTAGGACCTACAAACATCAGCAGTTACTTTCTTTTTTCCTCCTGTTAAACCAGCTGAGCCAACGCAGCTCTGGGAGAGGGAAGCGGATTCCTCTCCGGCTCATGCAGCAGCACCAAAATCGTTGGCAGAGTTCTCGTTGCCGAGCCAAGTTCTGCCCTGTGTTGGAGCTGTGCAGACAGGCCCATGGAAGCATTTGTAAAGGGACCACTCGGGGTAGGAAAATTAAGTCTACTCAAGACTGCAGGCTGGGAGCTTGCTGCTTTATTTAAGCTGCATCACAACAAGGGGGCGGGGGGACTAAATCAGGAAGTCAGGGAAAGGTGGAACATAGCTTCACCCTAAAATACTCTGGGTATCCCAGTTAACCCTATCATGACCACTTGACTACAGACTCTGTTACCAATGATAATTCTGCATGAGTAATAAAGATACCACCTCTATCCCCACCCCCACTCCCAGCTTGAATCCCAGATTTTAGGATGAATTTTCAGAGCTGCCAGTTGCCAGGGGGGCGGGGGGGGGGCGGGGAGTCTTTTTAGCCATCAACTCAGCAAATGTGGCATGAAGGTGAAACACTTGAAGCCTGTGGTGCCTTGTCTGCAGAGGTTTCAGTCAAACTATCCAATCTGCTCCCAACAAAGGTTTTTCCATGCGATTTCAAGCGGACTGTACTACTCATCCCCCCGGGCCACCACTAACCGTTAAACTCCAATTCCAGAGTCTTTATTGCCAGCCCTGCTGTACCAAGCAGAAGACACCTGGCAGGGTTATTCAGACCTCAGCTGGAATTGGCAGTTTCAGCAGCAAGAGGCCATCCACTTTTGACTTGTAAAGAGAGCCAATTTGGTCTGGCAATCGTTAAGGGTAGGTCTATGCTACGGAGACTGTACTGGCACAGGTATGTTGGCATCGACAACAAATATCGCACCCCCACAACGTCAGACTTCCTGGAGCAGAAGCCACACTGCAACTGCCGAGCTGCCAAAGAGACTCTGGGATTCCAACCACAGAGCTCCCAGTAATGGGAGCGAGAATTATGGGGCCAGATCCTGGTCTCATTTAAGTCAGTGGAAGTTCAGCAGTGAATGGGAGCAGGATTGAGCCCCTTTGAAAATCTTGGGCCAGTTCCTCAGCTGATGGAAAGGAATGGGGCTCTGTTGACTTCACTAGAGGCACGTCAATGTACAGCAGCTGAGGATCTGGCCCTTAAGGTGTAAATACAAACACCCATACTGAAGCCACATTGTTTGCCTGACAAGCGAAATGGGCACAAGCAGAGCCTTCGAATTAGGGGGGGTAGAAATTCAGCGAGGGACCAGAAGTGGTTAGAGGTCCTCATTACAGAACGGTTAAGTGAAATTCTTCCACAACACCATAAGCCAAATGGTCCTCCTAGTGCTTTCAAGGATTAGATCATACCGACAGGGAAAGCAAGGGCGATTGTAGCATGCAGAGATCACAGGATTTCACAACATCGGGGCAGTTCTTTGCATGCTACATACCAGCTCTAAGAGGGGACGAACTCTTTCTCTGAATGGTGCAACTGCATTGATTTCTATGCAGTTACATCCATGTACCTGGGAGCAGAATTTGGCCTGGGGTTCCCAAACGGTTATGATTTAGGTCACCGTAACAGCTCTGTGATACAAAGTTGAGTTTATTGGAGCTGTATTGTAACATCGTCACATTGCACGGATGAGCCCACCGCCCCATGATTTCAGAGGGCTGTAGAGGCTTTCATTCAGCTTCGCCAGCACCCGTGCAAGGTAGGAAGGAAAAGATCGCACCCAAATTACATATGGGTAAACTGAGGCACGGAGCGATTGAAATGATTTGCTCAACTCAATGGCTATTAGCTAGGATGGGCAGGGATGGTGTCCCTAGCCTCTGTTTGCCAGAAGCTGGGAATGAGTGACAGGGGATGGATCACTTGATTCCCTGTTCTGTTCATTCCCTCTGGGGCACCTGGCACTGGCCACTGTCGGAAGACAGAACACTGGGCTAGATGGACCTTTGGTCTGACCCAGTCTGGCCATTCTTAAGTGACTTCACCCACCAAAGTCACCTGTTGAGCTGAAAATAGAACCCAGGAGTCCTGCCTCTTAGTCCCCTGCTCTAACCACTAATCCACACCTTTACCGAGCTGGGGAGGAGAACCCACAAGTCCTACCTCCCAGGCAGGGGCACCATTTCAGAAAAAAATTGGGGCAGCAGGGGGCGAAAAGATGTGTCAGCGTATAGAAAATTATATGTGAATATGTTATTTCCTGCGACATCGGGGGAGGCAAAAAGTGGAGCATATAGACCTGTCAGAAGTCTGAGGAAGTGCCAGACTAAAGGTCTGGGGAGGCAACTGCCCCCCTTGACCCATAGCAAATTACACCCCTGCTCCCAGTCCCCCGCTTAAACCCCTAAACCACATTTCCTCCTCCCTACTGGAAAGAGGCGCTGAAGTGCTTAAAATCCACTAATCCTAACTAGAATGGACTCCCCAGTGCAAAAGCTCAACAAGGAGAGATCCTCTCTTGGTTTTGCTGCTGTAGCTGTTGTGAGTTTAAACCAGCAGCAAGACCCTTTTCTCCACCTGCTAATCCTTTGGAGAGCGAGGACAGTCTTATCACAGCATAATATTCCAATTAGCTTGCACTAGTTTTTCCCCACTTGAGAGGCTATTATGGGGGACTTTGCTTTGGCTGTAGATTTTGCTGCCAAGCCTGTGTTAAGTACAGCAGAATGGGGGCGAGGGGAGGGAGAAGTAGTCAAGAAATGGCTTAAACAAAGTGGAAGCCTAAAGAATTCAGGTTAAGTTGCCCAGTATTTGTTTGCCTAAGCAAGAAAAGTAGCCCCAGGGCTATGAGCGAGTTCTTAGTAGAAAAACACAGGCCCTGTACTTAAACAAAAAAACATTTAATTAAAATAAGGCCCCAATTCAATGGATGTCTGGATTAACTAGCAAGGCCAATACCATGAGCTCTTACATAATCATGACCCAATTAAAAGAAAGCTAATATCTACCTCCATTGGATGTGGTCCAGCTAATGGCAACATCTTCTGCATGCTCATTTTTTAAAGGAAAGCGGAGCGCTACTAAGTAGAAATCTCTGAAACATACTGTTCTTAATAAATAAAGTTCATAAATAATAACACAACGTTCCAAAGGGAAGTAGCAGCCTTCATTTAGGTCATTATAAAACTATTCTCCCCCTCACGTGGGACCTGACCCAAAGGCCATTGAAGTCAATAGAAAGAGATTCCCAATGGGCATTGGATCAGGCCACATCTGAATATATGTAACTGCAGGCAAGTCCTCCCTCTCCTGTTCTTTGTAAAACAGAGCCAGTCTTAATCCCTCGCTTTCAAGGATTGTATCGCACCAAAAAGGAACAGCAAGGAGGACTGGGAGAACGTATCAGCCAGAGATCAGAGGATTTAACAGAGTGACAGGCAGAGAAACAAAGCAGGGTTTCTGATTTGAACCAGCATTGATTGTACTAATAAACAATCCCAACCAAAGCATCGGGGTTGGAAGAAGTTGGTCTTCATTTCTGCTTGTACAAATGCAATGAAACCTTTACATTAATTTTTGATAACCACTCGCTAACTGGGGCAGCTCAGGCGTAGAATGACAGAACTGCCCAACTTTCATCTCATCAGAAATCATCAGCTGCAAACAGGGGCCCAGGATTTTGCCACATGCATGGGGGCATCGCCCCCACCTCATGTGCAAGTCCCAGGATATCACTCTACTAATAACTGACAACCCGCCATCCACACACCCCTTTTCCAACCAGCCATCACTGGAAGTCTTCAGTGCTGGCAGATAGGCAAGGCAGTTTCAGTGGAGCATATCCTGATGTCCCCAGAGGGGCTTCTTGCTGGGCCGTGATGTGTAATGCATGTGCATGTAAAGTCGTTACATTTCAGAGAGGGGGCACTCTTATTGCTACAAGAAGACTACGGGGGAAAGAGCCTGAGCGAGCCAAGCAACAACAGCAAGATTAAGGGGCCAGCACAAAAATACTCAGGGTGGGAGAAGAGGAGAGGAGAGAGATCACTTGATCGTTACCGGTTAGGTTCACTCTCTCTGGGACACCTGGCACTGGCCACTGTCGGTAGACAGGATACTGGGCTGGATGGACCTTTGGTCTGACTGAGTATGGCCATTCTTATGTTCTTATTTTATGGTGGTTTATGATTAGGTGAAGCGGTTTTCAGCACATTGATTTTCTTCCACCACCTTCAAATATTCAGGAGAGTGAAAGACCATCAGGCAAGCAATGCAAAAGTTGAAAAGCACGGTTTTCCCCCTGATATTTTGTGACAATATTTCTGAGCCTCGGCTGACAGAGGAACTGTCACCCAATAGCCCCATGCACTTGCCAGTCTGATATCGACAAGAAGCAATGCAGGGCTTAATTTGTGCCAGGGCTTGCCAGGGCTAAGCCCCAGCACCTCTGGGCTTGGTAGTTCAGAGCCCCGGCACCTCTGGGCTTGCTGCGTCAGTTATCAAAGTAAAAAAATTGCTTGAGCCCCAGCATCTCGCTCATTACAAATTAAGCACTGAGGCCATGGAAAGCTGTCAGGGAAGTTGGGGAATTGGGACTGCCAGGAACGTCATCAGGGTGGGGGGAAGGGGGATTTTGTTCTGAGTGTAAACTTCTATTTCACTTCCCTTTCTGCTTTTTGGATTTCTAGATCCAACACCAGAGTATCTGGGCTTCTCACAATCATTTATCCGGTGAGGTAGGGAAAGCTATTATCCCTATTGTACAGATGGGGAACTGAGGCACAGAGAGACTTGCCCAAGGGCACATGGAGCAGGAAATTGAAGCTGGATCTACAAAATCCAGGGCTAGCACACTAACCATGGGGCCACCCTTTTTCTCTTAGAGCATGCTATGAAGCAGGAAGGCTGCCCAAACTGATGGGTCAGGGAGAACCTGCCTTCAGAGGAGGTTTTATTATAACTGCAGGGGCATCGGGCACCTCCTTCAGAAGCAACTGGTGCTGGCCACTGTGGGAGACAGGAAAGGACCCGTGGTCTGACCTATGTTCCTGTGATTTACCCCTCGCTCCCTTCAGAGAGTCCCACCCCAGGGCCAAACTCACTGGCTCCGATATATGAATGAAGGAGAAGTGTGTTGTATTCCTGGCAGAAGAAAAGGAGCAATTGCAAAAACTTCCCCACAGACAGCACTGCATCTGGGAGCATGTTGTTTTGAAACTGCAGCGGGGATTGAGAAAGGAGGGGGGCTCTCTCCTCACCCTGTCCCCTTCAGTCCTGAGCTGCACTGCAAGGCAGGGGTGAGCCTTTTCCCAGTCCAATGCCTTCTCTCCCCCTGAGCAGCAGGAACTTCTGCAAGGAAGGAGACCTGAACTCAGGCTCTCCCTGGTAGTTGAAGGAAACAAGATGCTGTTCGGGGAACGGAGAAGTGACATGAGCTCTTGATTTAACTACTGGTATTTCCCTGAGCTCCTGCAGGCATTCAACCGATCTGATGGTCTCTCTTCACCCACAGGCTGTGCCTAGGGCAACCAGCCAGCGCATGGGACCTTCTCCACCACTCCACTTCTCTCCTCCAACCCAGCCTTGTATTGTTCCCTCTTCAAACCCAAAGCCAAAGGTCAGCCAGCAACAAGGATGACTCATCCCTGAGCCTCCTAAGTGCAGACACAAGCAATATGATGGTGGCAGTTTTCTGAGACAAAAGCACCCTGCTAGGGATGAGTTGAGCACAACAAACTTATGACATTTAAAATACATTATAATAGAAAGGTAGGGGATGGGGGGACATCCAGCAAGTTACCCTTGGGCATTGGGCTGTCAGATACCAATCAGATTTTCTCTTAAAAAGAAACCCCAGCTCTGTTGTCACAACAGCTCTGACTAGAGGGCCACAGCCCTCAAAAGAAACACACATGGATGTGTTTGTACCCAGGATACAGGCAAGGCGTGGATCCAACCTTCTGAAGTGGTTCCTCTACAGAGCACCAGCACCTCTGGCTTATTGGAAATGTAAAGGCTGTTGGGAAGCTAGCCTCATGCCCCTGATCTTTACAGACAACCGAGATAACACACGGCCTCCTCACCTACTCACAACAACTCCACAGGCCTAACAAGGGTAGCTGCTATTTACTCTGCGATGGCCACACGCACCTTTACCCTGCTGCTGTGGATGGAAGCCCGAGCAGCTAGTCCTTCCAGTCTCTTCCATCTCTCCCGGGAAGCCAGGAGGGCTCGAGAGCAAGGCAGCAATGCAAAAAGCGGGTGCCAGGGGAGAGACAGCCTGACCAGTAACTACAGGTGCCTGGGTCTATTGGACTGGTCCACACTGAGTCACACTCCGCTGCTCTGGTATTGGCAATATCTTCCCTAGCCTCCGTTCGCATTCTCCCCTGCAGAGAGCACTGGGAAATGCATCCCCTCCCCTAACAGCTGTAATAGGAGTCCGGCCTCCGCTAGACGGACTGTGCAACACAAGGCAAGAAGCAAGCAAGCACCAGAGGGCAGCGTGTGTATGTGGGGGCGAGGGGATGCTAGCGGTTAGCAAAAGCCAGAGACTGATTTCCAGTCCCAGAGTCACGCTCTGGGGAAGGTGGTGGGGCTAATTACCAGGCAGGATTAGCCAAGCAATAAGACCCGCAGGGAGGGGGAAGACAGTCCCCAGCACTACTGGGGGCGCTGCGGATGCAAACTACTAACGATGCAAATTAGTTGAGGAAAGAGTGAAATTGAAACAACCAAGCAGCCTCGGAAAGCACATTGAATCCGGCTCACTTAGCAGCGGCTCACCCAGCCAGTGTCCGGATCAGGTTCAATCGCTTCCTCCTTGGTTCCTTTCATTTGCTCCCCCTGGCAAGCATCTTTCTCCACGCTGGGCTTGATTTAATCCTTGTTTAAAGTCTTTCTGCGGCAGCTTAGATCGGCGCAGTCTGCCTCCCCTCCCTTAAACATGTTAGCGGGGTTCAAACAATCCCTCTGTATTTATGCAGATGCCACATTAAAAGAACAAGAGGGAGAGGGAACAGAACCCAGCCTGCTGCGGAAAATACATGTTGACTTAAGGTCTTACGTGCCTGTTCCTCTACTGCATCTCTCTGCCCCTGTGGTATTTGGGTGCTGTTATATTTATGGCAGGAAAAGGAAGGTTCCCCCCACCCCACCCCACGTCCCCTTCTTGTTCAAACCGTTTCCTGCAATCCCAATGATGCGCTGCAACCCATTAGCAGGACTCTGGCTGTGCTGATGGTTTCGCTAGCATGTCCTCCAACAAGCAAAGCCCCCAATTCTGAGGTAAACCGTCTTCCCACTCCTCCCCCCTCGTTGCATCGGAAGAGTAATAAGGCTAGGATAGCTGGATGGGACCTAGGCTCCCCCCGTACCCTCTACACACACCTTGTTCATTACAGTCCTGCAGGTCAGACGCTTTCCAGAAGGGGCATTTTTGGTCTTGAAGAGAAGGTGATCGGTCCTCGGGATTGCTCCTTAAAAGCCACTTTTGGCTCACGGTGAGGAGCCCCGTCCGGACCTGACTGAAAACCCCGCCCCACGAGAAACGCACCTACGGGGGTCGGGGGGGGAGAGAGAAACTGAACTTACCCCTCCGCACCCAAGTTGGGCGAAATCCGAATCCTCCCGGCGCTTTCCAAGTCCCTGGCTGCCCGGAGCAGCCTCGCAAGGAGCTGTCCACGGATCCTGTGGTGCCGAAGCCTCTGGCTGCCTTCCCACCCTCCGCTTGCCTTTTGCCCAGCAGCTCAATCGATGGCAGTTTTCACTCGTCTCCTTCCCCCAGCACCCAGGGCAGCCCGGAAAGCAGTGGCTAATTTCTTTGGCTTGTTTTACCTGGGCACGGCCAGTTCCCCCTCTCCTGCAATAGTAATCTCCGAGCCCTTCCCCGGGGCTGCAGCGGAGATCCGGCTTCCTCCACTCCACGCCTTGATAGCAAGGAATAATGCAGACTCGGTCCTGTTTTTGTGGGAGTGCCAATCCTCCCGCCCCCCACACACACACCCTCTTGGACAAGCCGGTTTAGGTACACACGGCTCACCCGGAGGAGCTGCCCACTTGCATGGTGCTGAAAGAGATTCCAAAGCCAGGCGGGAAGGGGGCTCTGTTATCCACCCCAGATCTTGCTGAAAGAAAGCTGTATTCCAGGGGCAATGAGGCTGAACCCGCTTCCGCCAGCGCGCATCATCCAATTGCTTTATTAATTTAAAAGAACCCCTTTAAATTTGACGCATAAGGCGGCGGAACTGCCGCTGGGGAGGGGAGAGAAAAGGGAGCTGCTGGCTGGCGTCGGGGGAAAGGGAGAATCCTTGCTGTCGGTCAGTGCTTGATTTAAAACCTCAAAGGTCCTCCAGAAAGAACGAGAGAGATCAGCTGCGAGGGAACGGTCCATGCACCTCCCCCCCCCCGCCCCCCAAGCACTGCAAAAAGAGAGAGAGATGTAGGAGATGAGCCAGAGGAAGGGAGCTGCAGTCACGCTAAACTAAATTCAGTCGGATAACATCTGCTCAGCTGCCAGCGAGAGCGAGCCAGCCTTGGAAGTTTTGCATTGGGAGCTGCGGTGAAGCCCCAGACTCGGATTTTGGCCAGCCTTTTAAAGCACTAGTACACCTTGGCGGCGTGTGGGGGGGGTGGGGGGTGGGAGGAGGGGAGAAGCAGAGGATCGTGTGTGCAAATACACTTCACATCCATCCTACACCCATCCCTAAAGGCCGACGCACACGCCCTACACTCACAAACCCTGACACATCTCACACCCAGCACACCCTCGGCATCTCTGCAAACCCACACACCCGAAAGTGAAGGCAGAGATTCCATCAGAAAACCTCATTCCCCTCACACACACACACACACCACTCGAGCTCCTTTTTAAATAGGGCTGTAAAAACAACGCATCCCTCCAAGCCAGGTCTAAAACTTGAGGCTAGTTGGCCCTGCTAAGACTCCCTGTTTAGAACTAAACCCACAATTCTCTAAGCTCCTGGAAGGATGGGATTGACAGACAGCCTCGTGGCTTATCATTTCTAGTGCATCTTTTCACTCCTTTAATACACGAAACGTCTGGTTAAAATCAAGACATATTGCTGTCCCTAAGGAGGTTGGGGATCTAGCAGTACGTGTTTGATAGACGGATCTAGACAGATCATTGAAGCAGCAGCAAGCGCCTGTGCGCAACAACTAAGTTTCCGTGAGTATTTTTACAGTAAGTATGACAGTAGTTACAACGCTCAGACTTCTTGGGGTCTAGTCATGACTCTGCCGCGGTTCAAAATGAAGCGTGTTAAGAAAGTCCCTTCCCCCTTGCCTCAATTACCCCACCTGTAAAATGGGGATAATGGTCTCGACTACCGCTCGGGAGTGTGGCCAAACTTAAACAATCGCTCTTTACAGAGAGCGCTTTGAGATCCTCAGATGAAAGGCGTTATAGGAGGACAACATATTTGGATGGACACTCTTTGGGGCAAGGACTGTCTCTTAGTTTGCCTATGTATAGGGGCTAGCACAATGGGGTTCTGATCTCTGCGGCTGGGGCCGGGTCCCCCAAGCGCTCCAGCAGTACAAACAAACAACAATATTTTGCTTCCTGCACATGGTCAGCATAGCACGTGGATTGTATAATGTCTTGTTTTGCTAATAAACCAACTCATTGGCAGACTCTAGTGGCTCGGAAGAAGTCGTTGTGGTCTCTCAATTCATTAATCCAGAGGGTGGGGGAGGAAGAGCCCCCTAGTAATAACCATTGACACAGCAACTGCTTTAATCCATCATGGTAATGACTGATAGCTAATCGGTCACGAGAGCTCTTCTAAAATGTGCCTTTCACTCCATAGCATGGTGCTGGCAGACCACGGAAAGCTATAACTGGAGTGTGTAGCAAAGTATCTCTTTAAGACACCTAAAGCAAAAGGAGTTAAGAACACAATAGAAACCACGGACTAGATCCTCAGCTAGTGTGACTGCTCCATTGCCCAGCTGTTTAGCCCCGTGAGCATCTGGCCTGGCCTTGGGAGTCAGTAAGTTGATTGGCTTCCCTACCTCACCCTTTAAAGAGTGAAATTAAATACAAACCAACTCTTAAAATAAAGGTTTAGAGCTTGGTTTTCACCTACAAAGGTAATCAGGACTTTCTGAAATGTGCTTCTCAGGCCTGCCTGAAATAATGTAAGTGTATCTAGGTGTACAGCAGGGAGCTTGAGCACATACCAAGGTAGCTTATGCCCTAATGCAGGGTTAAGTAAAATCCTGAATAAATAATACCACCACCACGCTCTCCTATAACCACTTCATCTATAGAGCTCAATGTTTTACAAACTAGGTCAGTATCATTACCCCCATTTCACAGGTGGGAAGACTGAGGCACAGAATGGAGACATGGATGTGCCCAAGGTCATTCAGCAGCAGAACCCAGCTCTCCAGTGTCCCTGTCCAGTGCGCCATCCCTTAGATATTGTTACAGAGCTGGATTTTCAAGAGTACAGGGTCTGATAGGAGAATGCTCAGAGGCTGGACTTCCCAAAGAGCTCAGAGCCCTTTGAGGAACCGAAATAAGAGCTTTCAGCACCCAGCAGCTCCCAGTGACAGGCCATCAGCAAGTTGCAACAGAGCCTAGCACCCAAAGCCATGTATTCTTCTGAAAAATCTGGTCAATGGCCCCTATTCCCAAGGAAACCAATGGCAACATTCTCGCTGACTTGGATGACTGCAGGATCATGTTCCTAGCTTCAGCCCCGAAGCTTATTTTGTCACAATGATCTCATTTCTAGAAAGCTACGGTAGTTGGGATTGTTATTGCTGTTCTGGTTTGGAAGAGGGAGGAACAGGCCTGGAATCAAATCAATCCCCAAAGCCTCCCAAAATGTTCAACCTGTAAAGTTTGTGCAAATAAGAGGAGATTCAGACCCCTTGGGACAACTCCCATTCATTTACAGCGGTGTAAATCAAGAGTAACTCTATTGAAGGCAGTGAAGTTACTCCAAATCTACACTGGCATACCTGGATCAGAACCCAGCCCTTTGGGTTTTGTTTGTTTGTTTTTTCATAAAGAATTGAACATCTCATGATGGAAAGTATAGTGGGCCATTTCAATATTCTTCTGAGATGGCAGGGGGGGGGGGCGGAGAGAAGAACCTAAAGAAAAGAATAAAATATCTCTGGGCATTTAATATAGCATATTAATTACTGCTCCCAGCAACAGCCTTGTTCACCTAAATACATCGTGCAGTCACGATGCTCCGACATGCCTGGTCCCAGAGTACACAAGGGAAGAGGCTACAAGGAGCCATTCTTGCTTTGCTCCTCTCAACAATAGCCAGGCTTCGACTTCTACAGATCCCATTGATTTCTAACAGCTGCAAGTCAAATCTCTCAGCCTGAGAGCTATTGGAATCTAGGGCTAACCTATCCAAAGGCAGGGTGTGCACGTGAGATCACAGTCCCGCCTCAAAGCCTGCACAGGGCTGCACCCTGCCCTTTCTATAATGGGTGTGGAGAGGTCAGGCTCCCATAGGGCTGATGGTGAGAAGTCTGGTCTGAATGGCTAGCACCCACCTCCGTGCTGCCCCCTCCCACCTGCAGCAGCTTAAGGACATAATATAGCCCTTGGGGCTCCTCTGAACCCAGCCATTCCCATGAGAAGACCCTCACTTGGAAATATCTGCATCAGGAGGAGCTACTTAAACAACCATCATCCCAGTGCAAGGCATTTGCTGGGGGGTCAGCGACTGACCGGGGGTAGGGGATGATCCTAGAGACCCAAGCAAGCCATTCAGCACCCTGCACCATGGTCTTGATCGCTGTTAGTGGAGCATTCCTAGAAGACAATGAAAGCCTGGGATGCTGGCCAATCAGGCTGTGGGAATCGCCTCACTCATCTGAGAAGAATACAGAACACGTGCACCCAACAGTGTCTCTATTGAGAAGGGAATGTCACCATGTGAGCAACTTAGTCATGACTGCAAGGAACACAGAGAAGCAGCCCTCTCCTCCCCCGACCCCTACAAATCCAGAATATGGGGCACTCTGAGACAAGCCCCAGCCAGACCTGGGTGGAATGGCAGGTTTACAGCTGGATTGGGACATTAGGCAGCCCTGAGCAATGGGGCGATTACAAAAAAAGGAGCTAAGAGGCTAAGGAAAGGACGGAATAAGCTGTACTCCCCACCCTCAGAAATATCCATAGGAAGCGATGTGACAATGACCCAGTTTCTCCCGTTTTCTCCTTATCCCTGGGGGATTAAGATCAAGATATTCCAGCCAAGACTCCATCCACTCCCCATCCCCATTCCATGAGGGCAGGAATCAGGAATAGAGCCCGGCTCACTCCCGCATGCCTGGAACCAAGGTTGTGACAGCCCAAAGTAGAAGTTTTTCCTCCTCCAGGCAAGAGTCCAATTGCCACCAGAGCTTGCAAGTCATTCATTAACGTGGTTTTGGAGCCCCACCAGCCAGAGACCAGGGTCCTGGGCCTCCACTGCATGAAGTGACGACAGTTCTCATTTAAACAACATTCAAGTGACTGCTGGCCCTTCCCACCAGTTTAAATAAAGTGGCTACTAGAAAGCACCACAGATTTTAAAGTAGGTTGACAGCCCTGGAGGGCCATAATTCTATGTAAAATGGGTATGGCCCAGACAGCCCTACTTTCCCCCATGCCAGTGACCAGATACCCTCTCCTGAAGGGGCTCTATCTTAGTGTATTTATTAACAGGAGCTTTTCTATAATGCTTATCATACTATCAGATCAGCTCACAAGCAAGCATGGCTTTAACCTCGCATCAACCCTACCAGGCAGGGAAGGAGGAGCTATTCTAAAGGTCAGTGAGTTATTCACTGTCTGTTCCCATTCAGTCACTGGCAGCTTTCAGCCAAGATGCCAACAGACCAGGTCTGGTGGTGGTTTTCACAACATCAACCAGGGAGTGGATGGAGTCCCACCAAACTCAGCTCCCACAGGCCAGCGAACAGCCAGTGATGGCACAAGTGTCAGTTTTCCTTGGCGGCAAGTAAATTGACAACGATGAGCAACAGGTGAAAAGTCTCCATATCCCATTGCAAATTATTTGGTTCTAGTCCCTGAGTAGTAAGGACAATTGAATAGAGGAAAACAAAATTAAAGATCTTTGCTTTGTCCCCTTTCAATGTCTTCATTATACACACACACACACACACACACACACACACACACACACACACACACACACACACAAGATAAGGGCTAGATGGAAGAATCCCTGGGTAAAGACTAGATCATGTTGGTCGCTTCTGACAATCTATGAATCTACTCAGCTGGTGACATTGTTCTCCCGCAGTTACCATATGGTGAAGAGTTTCTGGATGACTGTTGGCTCTAACACTGCTTGGGGACTCAGTGGGGACAATACAAATACCCTAAGTTCATGCTTGGGATGATGAACATGCCTAGATACTGGAGTGGTGAATCAACTGGTCCAGCCCCAGTCTGACACCACAGCCGAGGGGCAGCTGGAATCAGTGGAGGGAATGGAAAGCTTGGAGTCAGGAGACCTGGATTCTATTCCTGGCGGTCAACCTTGGGCCAGGCCTCAAGTGATTGGCCCAACTCCCATTCAAGTCTTTCCAGAGGGAGTTGGGTAAGGCTCTTAGTTGCTCTGTGCCTCCTTCAGTCTGGGAAAACAGCACTTACATGCTTGACTCAAGTGCTTTGAGAGCTACAGCTACAGCGTGCACGGTAAGAGGAAAGTAATTTCATCTTTTCTTTAGTAGGCTAAAGCAAGGTAAGCCAATGTCGTAGTAGAACATAACATGCCCACAAACAGCTATAAGGAACAGTTTTCACCACGCATAGCATCAGGCAACCAACCCTATCTACTGCATGGGCAGTGGAAAACCGCCTTCCTCTGAAGCATCACATGCTTCCCAAGGCCAGAAGCAGATCATTGCATGTAATGTACCATTGGATACAGTGGGGCAAATAGTTTGTTCCTGCATTTAAATTCCACAGGCAACCATGACAGAGAAAGAACCAATCCCAAAGCAAGGGATTGTGGTGGAAGCTTTAAGTTTTCTCCTCTCCTTTCCCCCTGTGCATGTCTCTGTGTCATCCTCCCTCCTACTCCAAAAATCCCAAACAAACAGTGGATTTGATTCATTCTGCACTCAGGCCATACTTTTCAAAAGGGGCCGTTGATTCTGGCTCCTCACCTTGAATCAGAGGTCCTAAGCCACCGTCACTCCAGCTGAAGTCAGAGCTTCAAGTGCCCAGCCAAAAAAACCTCAGGCCAGAGGGGCCTCAAACCAGGGACCCAGAAACAGTTACTCAGATTTATGCAACCACATTTGCCAAAGCATTCTTCTATGACACCATCACTTCCTGATTTTCTCCAAGACTCATGGACAGCACATCCCCCTTCAAAACGGCTGTGATTTCTCCTCTTTGTGTGCACTCTGTCAGCCTGGAGTCAGCAACCTTCCTCAACATGGGTGTCACAAGCAAAATGTCAAAATACAACTAACATTTAAAAACCTGGCTCGTCCCAACTCCCAGCACACGTTGTGCCATTCAGTGGCGTACCACCCCACCCTACCCTCCGCAGAAGCAGAGAGGCCTGAGTGTGACAGTCAAGGCGGGAAGCATGTTTGACTCAGAGCACAGTGTGTCACGGGGAAGAGAAGTTTTTACTGCAATAAAATAAAAGGTAGATGTGTTTCATTAGGATTGAGTGAAGCACAGTTTGAATGAAGATGTTTTTAAGATAATATTTTTCCTCCGCTGTAGACTATGCTCATCTTCTGAGCTGTTTGGAGCACACTGGAACGTTTATCAAATAATGCAAAAATTATTGCTGAATGGGGCTGCGGAGATCTGATTCTTCAGACAGCTGATCATATAAAAAAAAAAAGAAGGATAAAATACTCAAAGTGAATTCAGTCCTGTCAGCAAATGGCTTGCCGTATGCAGCATGAAATACAATATTCATCATCCACAAAGATCAATACGGCTTCATCATAATCAAATGACAGGAATTCAAACCCATCACCAACTGCTCACCCATCTTGGGAGGCAGGGCACTAAGCCACTGGAGAACAACCTCCCCTGTGGTGGGGTTTGGAATCCAGGGGACAGCTTGTATAAATGGGAATATTTCCACGTACCCTGCTGCTTTTGACCTGCTTGGGAGCTGGCCCTGTAGGGTCATGGTTCTGCCACCCTTCCTCGCGGTGGGAGTCATTCACCCTGTGCAAATGGCAAGCACCAGGCCTATGCAACACATAAACCGGAGGGACCCAAGTGCTGGCCTTCTGAAAAGATTGGGAAATTCCACCAACCAAGCAGCTCCTTACTCCATCAGTAGTCCGACTGGTTGCAAATGGGGCTAATCCCAGAGGACAGTACCACTCCCAGCAAGCGACAATGGCCATAAAGTGCCAATCTTCACTGATCTCTGCATGGATGTGCACCTGCAGCCAACGCAAAGCCCCATTGACGAGGCCCAGGTGCTACTTAATCCTTCATTCCTCTGAGACTTGGCACAAGAATCCACCCACAGCGAGCGCAGTGCAGGATTAGGGCCTGTATAAATGGTATTGCCGTCACTGAAGCCTTAGGTCAGCGGAGCGCAGGGAACATTGGCACCAACTCCCACCCTATTTTTTTTTAAATCGGTACGTACAAATATTATCCAGCCTCAAAGTGTCTGGCTCCCTTCCAGCCCCAAAGGTCATTTCGTCCACTGGCTCATATCATTTCAGCAAAGGCAGAGGTGCCGTCCGCAAATTTTCTTTAATAAAAGGAAAACTTGAAACCACATTGTATGGAGTGGTCTCTCCTCCTCTGTTCTGCAGAAACAGTTCAGTGATTTATGCCAAAGCCACCGCCTCATACCCCTCTTTATAGATCAGTCAAAAAACGTCTGAAATGCACAGACGTGGACCTTTTCCTATGGGTTTCCTTTTAATTGTGTTTGATTGGATTTGGTACATAGCGAATTCCCTGCTGGTAAGAAGAAGGGGAGAGGGGGCTAGGCAGGGAGACAAATCTAATTCAAATCAAAATATTAATAGAACTATAACTAGGCATAATATTCACACAATGAAAACCATAAAGGGTCCTGGCAAGAACACACGTGCACATATATGTAAAGTTTCGGGGGGGGAGGGGTGTTGCTTTTTTTAAGAGCATTCCTCTTGTGAGCAAATAGAACAAAGACTAGAAATCTTCTCGCTTGAATTGCCACAGGATCAGACAGAGGAACGAGGCGTTTTTGTTGTTCAGTTCAAGGCTCTTGTTCTGTGCCAGTGACTCAGTGGAAGTCAAAGGGCCAATTTCTAAAAGGGGGGAAAAAAAGAAGTGAAGACAAAAAGATAAACCCAATGCCATTTTTGTTCAGCGGTTTAGGAGAGAAGAGCGCGCTAGATCCTCAGCTGGAGCAAAGCAGGGAAGCTACATCAAACGAAGAGATGGGCCCATAAAAAAAAAAAAAGTCTTTGCTAAAATTCTTGGGTCAGAGACAATTCAGTCTCATGTCACAGCTCTGTCAGCTTCAACACAGTTACACCGGTTGATGTCTAAGGGCCAGATATTCAGCCAGTCTAAATCAGCATCACTCCATTTGAGCCCTTGGGCCCGATCCCCAACTGGTGTAAGCCAGCATTGGTCAATGGAGTCAGAGCTACACAGAAATACTCCAGCCGAACATCTGGCCCAGCACTTTGAAATCGAACAAGCCACTTGCAAAATCCAGCATTTCTATGTTTTTGCAATGAAAGCCTAGATTTAAGTTACCAAGGGTTGTGGGGGTGGAGTGGCAGGGAGTGAGAACAGATTTGCCAAAACATTAAATATATATAAAAAATAAACAGGCCAAAAAAAAGTCACTCTGATTTCTTTCTGCAAGGAAAAAAAAACTCCTACACACAAACAGCACATGAATGTGGGTAATAGATATGGATATTTCAGTGAATAAGACAGCTTTCTTATTGGATCAACAGTCACACATCTAGCCCATGCTTCCCCAGAACAGAAAGAACAACATGATGCTGCATGTCAGACCATTTTTGGCTAGATAGAGATTTAAAAAAACCTTGTATGTGCCTCATGACTCAACTAGAGCTCTATGGAAAGTGTTGCATTTTAAGCACCCAGGCTCGTGTGGAGGAATCAGTAATGAAAAGAGGGTTGTCTGTTCTTTGTCTGACACCTCCTCCTCTGGAGTCAGCGATAATCACTGAAGAAAAGCAGTGTCGACTATCTGCCAGGTTTCCAGGGGGTGCCATGCAGAATGCTCTTGGGAGTCCTCCCCCACACCTGCATTACTTTGTAAAGGCTGGGATGCTACCCAGGCTCTTTGGCGCGTGCAGAGCAGGGAATTCTTTTGTGGACTGAGGCGCCGTCTAGTGCTCGGATGCAGCCTGCTTGGCTGGATTATTTAAATTTGCATCCAGGCTGCAGCAGGACCAATCTGAGAGCCTCCCTGCACAGATGCCTTCTGAAATCCACAGCTGCTGGGCTCAGGCAAAATTTTGCTCCCATCAGATGAAAAGTGCATGGAAGCGGTGAAAAAAGAATGAGAATAGACTGCAAATGCAACAGCATCTGTGCATGGAATGAGACAACATCCCTGCACAGAATTATGCACTCACATTACACAGATAGGTGTGTACACACACACACACACACACACACACACACCCATGTAAGCATGCAGACCTATAGATGTTTGCACACCCACACAACCTGTGTGCTGTAGAAGAGAAGCCTAATCTATGACAAGGGGCCTAGATGCTACATTAATGCAAATAAATAACTTGTGGGCAAGTTCACAAATACACCTGATCATTGTAAAGCCTTATTGGAAGAGTAGAGGGAAGGAAAGAGAATTTGCTTCAGTTTCTGTCTTTAAGGATAAAGCTGCGGGTTGTCCTTGAATGAAGAAGTGATGGTCCGTGATCAGGGACCTGGGGTAATGGGTACCCTCCTTCATCTGGGGCTTGAGACTTGAATGACTCAAGCAGTTGGGCTTTAAACCTTCCCCTTGCCAGACTCTCCCACTGGCAGGAACTGCTCTGGCTGACATTCAGCTTAAAATTTTCCCTTTTGTCATTGTCATCCTTTAAAACATGTACCCCTTTGCCACATTACGAAAAAAAAATAAAAAAGAGGAGTTGGGAATCTATTCTGGAGTCTGCTGCACCTTCACACTCTGTTTGAGCTGCTCTGCGAACCTAAGGCAGAATAAAGCAACGGGTTTCTTCTCTTCAGCAACACTTCCACCTAAAGGAAGAATTGCTGTAAAGAGAAGCAAACTGGGCTAGCACATTCCTCGGATAAAACCAACCTCAGAGACTCATCCCAAATAGGCACATCAGACTTCTTCACTTCTGCCCGCACCATTGTCATAGTCCCAGAAACACCTGTCATTGAAGGATGGAGCTGAGGCCAATGAAACTCAGTGCACTAGTGGATCTAGGATCAGACCAAGAAAGATACTGGGAGTATCCGGTGGGAGTTTTGAGTGTTTCCCATATACAGGACTGGGACTTTTCTGGCATGTTGCCAGGTAGTGGTGAGCCCAACAACAGAGAACAATGCCTAATTAAATTGTATAGCCAGCTTTCGACTAACAAACTCATGCATTCAGCCAACACATTGTGTGGACACCATGTAGCAATCTTTATAAGAGTTCATTATTCTCAGTTCAGCATTTATCACCTGTGCAATCTACAACATGTCGGATATGCCGTTATTAAAGAACCGGCATAGCTGCTTCTCACAATCGTTTCAGAAAGATGACCAATACATGGGTAAGGGTCTCTTGGTTTGAAGTGCAACCAAACGGTACGTGGGGAGAGAGAGAGAGGAAATCAAACTCTTTTTTTGTAGCTTTTTGTTTCTGGAGCTTGAGCAAATGGAATGACAGCCTTTAAATACCAGGCACCAAAGCCCAGACACACCACTCCCCATGATTTTCAAATGCTTAGAGTTGACTATATGAACACACAGGACCACACACACACCACTGCAACACTAAACACTCAGCCAGGAGCTTAGAATACTCACCACAATTCCCTAGGAGTTTAGCGAGTTAGACCGGAAACCCAGGGAAATGCCCCTCCAATCTGGGATTAGTCCCTACGCTAAGAGCCTGACTCTCACTTGCTCCATTCCCACACCTGGGCCAGGCACACAGAGGAAGAGGCAAAGCTGGCTTTTTCAGGCACCTTTGCACTCCTCATGTTCTGTCCCCGCCCAACACCATCACCCCCACCCCCCGCTACGAGTAGCCTCTAAACCCATGTGCCATGAGACGCAGAGAATTGCAACACTGTCTGGCTTTCTATCTATGCCCCCAATCCAGGGGGAAGCAGAACTACTTCCTTTATGCCAGCTGGGGAGGATTCTCAAGGGCCCTTTTCACCCACTTTAAGGCCCCTTTGTGTGGCCAGAGAGGCATAAGAGGGGACCTTAGCTTAACTGACAACCAGCCCCTAGAGTGACAGTGAGTGAGGTAATACCTTCAGAAATTGGTCCAATAGAAGATATCATCTCACCCACCTGGTGTCTCTGATATCCTGGGACCAGTATGGCTACAGCACCACTGCCATCAGCCCCTACGTATTTTAATGCTTTTACCAGGCCGCTTTTAAACATTCCAAGCCATGGGGCTGCTACCATGTTCCTTGGGGAGATCATTCCAACCTTACAGCGCCCAGATATCACTCTAATGGGCAACCTCATGGACACCTCGATATAGCTCACCAGTAGGAGGCTTTCCCGGATATTCCACTTACGTTTCCCTTTGCTTAATTGCAACTTAGGCCTGGTCTACACTACGACTTTAATTCGGATTTATCAGCTTTAATTCGAATTAACCCTGTAACCGTCCACACAACGACGCCATTTAATTCGATGTAAAGGGCCCTTTAAATCGATTTCTGTACTCCACCCCAACGAGCGGAGTAGCGCCAAAATCGATTTTAGCAATTCGAATTAGGGTTAGTGTGGCCGCAATTCGATGGTATTGGCCTCCGGGAGCTATCCCACAGTGCATCATTGTGACCGCTCTGGACAGCAATCCGAACTCGGATGCACTGGCCAGGTAGACAGGAAAAGCCCCGCGAACATTTGAACTTCATTTCCTGTTTGCCCAGCATGGAGAGCACAGGTGACCACAGATACCTCATCAGCACAGGTAACCATGCAGGCTGATAATCGAAAAAGAGCACCAGCATGGACCGTGAGGGAGGTACTGGATCTGATCGCTGTATGGGGAGAGGATTCAGTGCTTGCAGAACTTCGTTCTAAAAGACGAAATGCAAAAACTTTTGAAAAAATTTCCAAGGGCATGATGGAGAGAGGCCACAATAGGGACTCTGAGCAGTGCCGCGTGAAGGTCAAGGAGCTCAGACAAGCCTATCAAAAAACAAAGGAGGCAAACGGTCGCTCCGGGTCAGAGCCGCGGACATGCCGCTACTACGCCGAGCTGCATGCAATTCTAGGGGGGGCTGCCACCACTACCCCACCTTTGTTCGTGGATTCTGGGTCGGGGATAGTCTCGACGCCTGAGGATTCTGCCGATGGGGTAGAGGAGGAGGAGGAGGAGGATGAGCTTGCAGAGAGCACACAGCACTCCATTCTCCCCAACAGCCAGGATCTTTTTCTCACCCTGACTGAAGTACCCTCCCAAGCCTCCCAAGCCAGTACCCAAGACTCTGACCCCATGGAAGGGACCTCAGGTGAGTTTACCTTTTAAAATATAAAACTTGTTTTAAAAGCAAACGGTTTTTAATGATTACTTTGCCTGACTTTGCATTCGCGGTCAGTTCAGCTACTGGAAAAGTCTGTAGCTACTGGAAAAGTCTGTTAACGTGTCTGGGGATGGAGCGGAAATCCTCCAGGGACATCTCCATGAAGCTCTCCTGGAGGTACTCCGAAAGCCTTGCCAGAAGGTTTCTGGGCAGTGCATCCTTATTCCCTCCTCCATGGTAGGACACTTGACCACGCCATGCTTGCAGCAAGTAATCTGGTATCATTGCCTGACAAAGCCTAGCAGCGTATGGTCCCGGTGTTTGCTGGCATTCAAGCAACATCCGTTCTTTATCTTGTTGTGTAATCCTCAGGAGAGTGATATCACTCCTGGTAACCTGGTTGAAATACGGGAACTTAATTAAGGGGACAGAGGTGGCCGTTCCTACTGGGCTGTTTGCCTGTGGCGGAAAATAAATCCTTCCCTGCAGTTAGCCAAGCGCAGATGGGAAATTGGCCCTGAAGTTTTCCGCGTTTGGCTAGCAGGGTTCTTCCCTGTTACCAGCCACGCGGTGGGGGGAGGGTACCGTGATCATCCCAGAGAATTCATGGCGAGGGGGGGGGTCGGCGGCGGGGGGGGGGTAGTTTGGTGCCTGCAGGGATCTTCCCTGATACCAGCCATGCGGTGGGGGGAGGGGTACCGTGATCATCCCAGAGAATTCATGGCGGGGGGGGGGTTAGTTTGTTTTCTGGTGCTGCTGAATGTTAACAGAAAAACCGCAGCACTCTACTTGCCTGAAGGGGCCCAGACAAGCCCCCCCACACTGCCCCCCCCCAACTGGCTGAGATTGGCCAGGCTTCTGCAGCACTCTACAGGCTATGCTTGGTATGTGGGAAAGGAGGGTGCAGAAGCTGTAAAACAATGGCTTACCATGGCCGCATGCAAGCCGAATTCTGTTGCCCAGACCTGTGATCTCTAGCAGCAAAGCCACAAGCACTCAGCATTAAGAGGCAAAATGCAACCTTGCACAGAAATCACATGTGCTATGTAATGTGAACAGTGTTGGTCACCGTGAAAGAGTATAAGCATTGTTCTGCAAAATGTAGCTTTTAAAACAATTCTCTCTTTTTTCCCCTCCCTACAGCAGCTGCAAATTCCTCAAGCCTCCCTCCTCCATCCCGAAGGTTATCACAGATAAGGCGTCGTAAGAAGAAGACGCGGGAGGACATGTTTTCTGAAATTATGCAATCCAGCAGGAGTGACAGAGCTCATCTGAATGAGTGGAAGGAAACAGTTTCAAAGTATAGGAAAGAAGTCAGTGAACGTGAGGAGAGGAGGGACCAACGTGAGGAGAGGAGGGACCAACGTGAGGAGAGGAGAGACGATCGAGATGAGAGATGGCGGCAGGAAGACCAGAGGATGAAGGATGCAACGCTGGGGCTGCTCCGGCGTCTGGTGGAGGTTCAGGAACGGCTGCTGGAAAACAGACTGCCGCTTCAGCCCCTGTTCCACCCTCCCCCCTCCCCATGTTCCGTATCCTCCTCACCCAGACGTGTAAGAACGCGGGGGGGGAGGCTCCGTACACCTTCCCATTCCACCCCAGTAGACAGCCCAAGCAAAAGGCTGTCATTTTTTTAACCTTTTCTTTGTGGCTTTTTCCTTCCCAGCAATCCTCCTCCCAAATACCACCCGGGTTCCTTCCCTCTTTTTCTAATCTATTAATAAAGAATAAATGATTTTTAAATGATAGTGACTTTATTTGGTTTGAAAGAAAGCTGGGGGAAGGGGCAGGGTGGGTTCCTTACAGAAAATCAGTCAGTAAAGGGGGAGGGTTTTCATGAAGGAGAAACAAACAGATATTTCACACGGTAGCCTGGCCAGCCATGAAACTGGTTTTCAAAGCTTCTCTGATGCACAGCGCTTCATGGTGTGATCTTCTAATCGCCCTGGTGTCTGGCTGCGCGTAATCAGCAGCCAGGCGATTTGCCTCAGCCTCCCACCCCGCCATAAAGGTCTCCCCCTTACTTTCACAGAGATTGTGGAGCACACAGCAAGCAGAAATAACAATGGGGAGATTTCTTTGGCTGAGGTCAGAGCGAGTCAATAATGAACGCCAGCGACCTTTTAAACGGCCAAATGCACATTCTACCACCATTCTGCACTTGCTTAGCCTGTAGTTAAACAGCTCCTGACTCCTGTCCAGGCTGCCTGTGTATGGCTTCATAAGCCATGGCATTAAGGGGTAGGCTGGGTCCCCAAGAATAACTATGGGCATTTCAACATCCCCAACGGTTATTTTCTGGTCCGGAAAGTAAGTCCCTTGCTGCAGCCCTTTAAACAGAGTAGTGTTCCTGAAGACGCGAGCGTCATGAACCCTTCCCGCCCAGCCCGCGTTGATGTTGGTGAAACGTCCCTTGTGATCCACAAGTGCTTGCAGCACCATTGAAAAGTACCCCTTGCGGTTTATGTACTCGGTGGCTTGGTGCTCCGGTGCCAAGATAGGGATATGGGTTCCGTCTATTGCCCCACCACAGTTAGGGAATCCCATTGCAGCAAAACCATCCACTATAGCCTGCACATTTCCCAGAGTCACTAACTTTCGTAGCAGCACCTGAGTGATTGCTTTGGCTACTTGCATCACAGCAGCCCCCACCGTAGATTTGCCCACTCCAAATTGATTCCCGACTGACCGGTAGCTGTCTGGCGTTGCAAGCTTCCACAGGGCTATCGCCACGCG
Organism: Malaclemys terrapin pileata; assembly: GCF_027887155.1. Classification (NCBI taxonomy): domain Eukaryota; kingdom Metazoa; phylum Chordata; order Testudines; family Emydidae; genus Malaclemys; species Malaclemys terrapin. The sequence continues at coordinate 19,405,998 of NC_071508.1, read as the reverse complement.
CTTCTCAACTGTGAGGGCTGCTCTCATCTTGGTATTCTGGCATTTCAGGGCAGGGGAAAGCAAGTCACAAAGTTCCATGAAAGTGCCCTTACGCATGCGAAAGTTCCGCAGCCACTGGGAATCGTCCCAGACCTGCAACACTATGCGGTCCCACCAGTCTGTGCTTGTTTCCCTTGCCCAGAATCGGCGTTCCATGGATAGAATCTGCCCCATTAACAACATGATCTCCAAAGCACCGGGGCCTGTGGTTTCACTGAATTCTGTGTCCGTGTCCGTGTCCATGTCCTCATCATGCTTGTCGCTGCGCTGCCGCCGCCGCTGCCTCCTCGCCTCGTTTTTCTGGTCCTGGCTGAGCATAAACTCCACAAGAACGCGCGAGGTGTTTGCAATATTCATGAGTGCTGTCTTGACCTCAGCGGGCTCCATGCTTGCTGTGGTATGGAGTCTGCAGTGTTCACCCACCCAGGAAAAAAGGCGCGAAAATGGTTGTCTGCCGTCCGTTGCTTTCATGCAGGGAGGGAGGGAGGGAGGGAGTGAGGCTGTACCCAGAACCACCTGCGACGATGTTTTTTGTCCCATCAGGCACTGGGATCTTAACCCACAATCCCAATGGGCGCAGGAGACTGCGGGAACTATGGGATAGCTATGGAATTGCTACCCACAGTGCAACGGTGCAGAAATCGACGCTAGCCCCGGTACTTGGACGCACACCACCGAATTACTGTGCTAGTGTGGCCGCACTCATTTCGACTTTATACAACCTGTTTCTCAAATCCGAATTATCTAAATTCGGATTAATCCCGTAGTGTAGACATACCCTTAGTCTTCCTTGAGTTACCCACTTGTTCCACCCTGCCTACCCAACCCATTAGCCAGACTCCTAGTATCCCAGTTAGAGAGGAGCAGGAAGTCACATCCTCCAGAGTTAGGAAAATATGTTGAAATTTCACTCTCACATCAGGACAAAACATCAAATCTCAAAAAAAAAAAAAAAAAAATCTGTGAACCCAAGAGACCCAAAAACAATTTGGATTGGGTCAAGCAAAACATTTCAAGATGCTAAATCTCTGCTTAGGAGCTTTATTTATTTACTTTTAAAAAAAGTAATATAGCTTAACTAAAATCTCAACCCCCCAAAAATCACTTCAAATCGAAATATTAACCTTCTCATTTTCAAAATATGAACACTGGACATTTCAAAATGGTTTCAAGTCAGATTTGTCTAAACTGACCCGTTTTCACCAACCATCCTAGTTCTGACAAATCCACATTTTTTGGTGGAAAAAGCATTTCCGTAGAAGTTCCCAACCTGCTCTAACCCTGGGATTACTTGGACTATCGGCTCTTTGGGGGCAGGGCTATCTTTTGTTCTGTGTCCTTACGGCTCTGAGCACAACAGGCCCTGGGTCCATGACTAGGGTTCCCAGTCACTGTTGCAATTAATAAAGAACATCTAAGTGCATTATATCACCTCTGTATCAATACGTTCGAAAGTCTCTTCCTCCACATTAACATTTTTTGCTACTACAATAGAACCTCAGAGTTACAAACACCTCAGGACTGGAGGTTGTTAGTTACTCTGAAATGGTCATAACTCTGAACAAAATGTTCTGGTGGTTCTTTCAAAAGTTTACAATTGAACATTGACTTAGTACAGCTTTGAAACTTTACTGTGCAGAAGAAAAATGCTTCATTTAACCATCTTAATTTAAACGAAACAAGCACAATTTCTTTACCTTGTCAAGTCTTTTTTAAAACTCTTTATATTTTTAATAGTTTAACACAGTACTGTACTGTATTTGCTTTTTTAAAAAATTTTAATCTCTGCAGCTGCCCGATTGTGTACTTCTGGCTCCAGATGAGGTGTGTGGTTGACCAGTCAGTTCATAACTCCGATGTTCGTAACTGAGGTTCTACTGTAGTCTTTAAGTCACTAAATTTGTCACAGGAATTGGTTTTTAAAGGCCTTTTTTTCCTCTGGCGGGAAGATTCTTACATGGTTCAAAACCAGTGACATGGTTTGAAAGAAAGAGGTTATTTTGGGTAAGCGATTACTCCATTTTTTTGGTCTAAAGAAACAAGAAAAGCTGAGACACAGTGTTAAGTCTGAAATACCTCCCATTGTGCACTCTTAGCACATTTTTTGATAGGGCTCAGGAGAACGTGTGGCCTAGTTCTGAAATTAGACACCAAAGGCAGAGAATTCATCGAACCTTTCTATTAAAAACCCAGCTCTGCCCATGGTCCGTCCCTGGGAAGCCATTTGTGAATCCTGTGTAAGTTGTACATTTAGGGGCCCAACAAGGATGTTTAAGAATAGCGATGGGCCAGACCCCCAGCTGGGAGAAACCAGCTCATCTCCACCAATGCCCATTTATGCTGATTCACACCCACTGAGGAACTGGCCTGAGACTTTTCTGGTCTCTTCAGTGAAAAAACAACACCATCCGTTAGCCAGCAAAGGGGGCCAGTTCCTACTCTCAGCAGAAAGGCCAAATAACCAGAGATGTTATCCATGGTGCTCAAGAAACTTCTGGAAGGTGATCCAGTGATGGGTGCAGGATAAGAACTTGCATAGGACTCAACACTGCAAGGTGCAGAATACTCTGCCCCGATCCAGCAAAGGGTTTTACTTTTAATACCTCAGTGGGTGGATTCTTGCAGGATCAAGACCTAAATGGATGGAGACTCATCCAAAGAGTTTGCATTGAGGAACATCAGTAGGGAACTGTGCAGGGCAGCTGTCCTGCTGGCACCTAGTCCTGTCTCTGTTCTGTGAGCGAATAGTTCTCAGTCTCCAGGGCTGTCAGTCCAACAGCTTTCCCCAAGCACTAAGTGCGTGTAGATTACTAGGGCTATGGAGTGTTTGGACAGCCAGCAGGGACTGCACAGCCAAGGGTGCAGATCACCTGGCTGCAGAACAGATCCATCCTTAACTCACACCTTCTGGGTTGTTGGGGACCTCAAGGAGGAAAGTGAGCTAAGGGTGCCATCCCTGCTTCCAAGCTGCTTGACCCTGGTCCAGCAGCATCTCTCTGTACCAAATACATTTCTAGAACTATAGGATTTTGCTGGGAAATCTTAACACACACCCCAAGCCACCAGCATATCACCTCTGCCTCATGATGAGACAGAACTGCTGAGGATGCAAGGGAGAACCAGCACTGGATTTCTGAGGATCAGCCTGAAATGGACTCTGGGGTGAAGTCTTGATAGGAAGAAAAGAGCCCCATGTGGTTTTTTGTTCCCAACTGGAGCAGTCTCCCCTCCTCTGCAAATGGGCGGACAGAGACAAGTGAAGTCACTGACTGAAGGACAAGCAGACACCAAATTGATAGGCGGACATAGGGAAATCCATGAGTTAGCAGGCAAAACCCTCTGCAGTAGATTGAGGAAGCTAGAGGGTGAAATTCACCCCCAGCAGAAAGGCCACACAAGCAGCATCTGGCCCTTAGATTGCAAGCTCCTTGGGGGCGTGGAATCTTCACATCTCAAGCGGGCGTACAGCACCTTGCACCATGAGGCCCGGATCCCTGATTAGAGCCTCTGGGCACTACAACACTGCAAAGGCCCATGCACCACTTAAGATAGGACTTGAGTGGATTTCACCCTAAAATGAACAATGAATGAGGCTCTCTTGGTGTGATCCATGAACTGGTGAAATCCAGCAGCTGACCAATCTCAGAGAGAGACCAGTGCCTCTTTCCCGCCAAACCCTATGTACAAAGCGAGAGGAGAGGAATCTTTGGTGATTTCTGCATTACACTAGACAGGGAAGTGTACGATCATTCTGCATACGCCTCTCAACCACCAAAGGCAGATGGGGGAGCCTCATATGGAATTTGCAGGAAGGGGGGATTCTATTAGTGCTTGTCATGTTCTCTTTACAACACTAACGAACTGAGGCCGTGGGATCAGAGGAAATTATGTTAAAATTTACGCTAATTAACTTCAGAGACAGAGAGCTGGAGGAAGGCGAGCACGTCTCCATAGCCTTGTGCTCGGCAGGAAAGCACACACTCAGCAGTTAGAACAATACCCAACTTTGCTGCGGATTACGCGGTCACGTTCAAATGAGGGCAAATGGACCTCAGCCTAGAGCCATGCGGGAGGCTTTGCAAATACTTTAGACAGGCCATGTGCCCATTTACACAAGCTGGTCTGATCACCCCCTTGCTCACCAAGGAAGTCTGTGCTGGCATCAGCTGTGTGATTGACAGCCCTGGGGAGTGCAGTTGTCTATGCTTCCCCCACACTTCCCTGCCAGCATGCCTCAGCCCCAACAGTGGGACCCCGTCCGAGACAGAGGGGTTCAGACTGTGTCCCATTCAGTCTTCTACTGAGAGGGCCAGCCACTGGGACCAAGCGCAATGGGGACCCCCGCCGCAAGGCCTGGAGTGACACATGCACACCCAGCAGTAACAGCTTCCCGTCACTCCTGAGCTGGGATCTGAACCACTGACCGAGGAATGAATGGCTCAGCGGATGGTGACTGAATCCTGGGGCTAACCAGACCCCTCTGCCATTGGCTTAAAAAGGGAGCACTCACCCCGAGTCACCTTACATCCACGGCAGTGTCATCATCCCCCATTACAGACCCCCCTGGGATACATGCACCTCACCAGAGATACAAGCATAGGGGTGAAAGGTCATCAGACAATGCATGGAAGCCAGCAGTTACTCGCATCTCAGCAACTACCTGGAGACCAGGACCCCATTGTGCTATGCAGATACATAGTAAGTGACTCGAAGAGCTTGCGATACGGACACACCAGATGAGGAAGCCTTCGGATCCCCGTGTCACAGGTGAGGAGCTGAGTCTCAGGGAATCTAAGTGGCTCGCCCCAGGTTGCGCAGGAAACTGAATTTAAAGAAAATGAAATAAGCCAACACTGAGTTTAGGAACATCTCTGTTCTCTTCTCCCTTTGGCTGGGAGCTGGAGCGGCAGTCATGCTGTTACAGTAATAACATGAAGCCAATGAGTATCAAGCCCTGGAGGGATTCCTTCCAGTGCCCCAGTGACAGAGCTGGCTAATAAGCACAGAACGTTGGCCAGGCGAATATCATTAGCGCTGCCATTTGTTTTAGGCTAAATATTGCGCAAAGCAAAACCCATTTTCATCTCAATTTAAAAGCAGGCCCAGGGCGATGACTGGGGGTGTTTTTATTCCCTGCCTATTTTTTTAAAAAGTCATCTCATGGACATGGCTGCAGAAGCCCCAAGTGGGAGCTTACAACTCACACCTGATGCTTTGAAAGGGTTTCCATGCAGCATGCACCGCACAGCCCAGCACCTGCAGAATGGTAGGGGGCTCGACACATGCATTAAAAAGAAGAACAGGAGTACTTGTGGCACCTTAGAGACTAACAAATTTATTAGAGCATAAGCTTTCGTGGACTACAGCCCACTTCTTCGGATGCATATGCATCCGAAGAAGTGGGCTGTAGTCCACGAAAGCTTATGCTCTAATAAATTTGTTAGTCTCTAAGGTGCCACAAGTACTCCTGTTCTTCTTTTTGCGGATACAGACTAACACGGCTGTTACTCTGAAACATGCATTAAAGTGACACCTCGGCACCCAGGGGCGAAATTCACTAGTCCATGAGAATTACACCAGAGATGAATCTGACCCATAAGATTTCATCCACCCCCCCGAGTCCAATATACCTTCTAGGACTAATGCAAGTGGGTGCAACTCCACTGTTCTTCCTTACACCAGGCCTGAGTTTAGCCCAGTCTCCACATCCATTCCTGGTCTTGCAGCTTACCACGAAAGCTGTGCATAGAAGCAATCCGTTTTACAGCCTGAATTCTGGCCTGCCAGAAGAACGTTAGTCTCTGTGGGTTGCATTTATGCATCTGAGATGCAGAGCAACAAGGGGACCATTGGGGACCCCGTTCTAAGACAATGTGTAACGAGCCCTTACTGGAGTGGTACAGTGATCACGGTTGTTGGTGTGGCTCAGACCTAGCTCCTTCAGCACCAAAGTATCAGCCGGCACCAGATCCACTAAAAACTCCTTCAGATACCTAAAAAAGGAACAGGCTTTTGTACCCGCAGGGGGCAGCCATTGGGGGGTGACCTGACTACACAGAACAGGCAAGGACAGTGCACACGGAACACATCCCAGGCATCCTCTCTATGTTGACTTTTCACTGGGAAATGTGTTTCCAGCACACCTGGCCCAGTAGGTCTCGTTTAAAGTTTTTCCCTCAGCAGTAGGAGGAAGGATGGGGACCGGGACTCAGGAGAATTGGATTCCACTCCAGGCTGCTCCACAGATTGACCTTGGCCAAGTCACGTCATCATGCTGTGCCTCAGTTTCCCCATCTGTAAAATGGGGCTAATGATAATCCCTTTGTCCGTTCAGACTGTAAACTCTTCAAGGCATGGACTCACGTGTCTGAATAGTGCCTAGCAGATTCGAGCAAATATGGGAGCCCCAGGCACATAAACTTTCATACATCATAAAATAATCAGCAGGGCGATGAATTATCTTGGGTGGAGTGGAAGCTGGAGGCATGGAAGATCCATGAGAGGAAAGCAGCATCTTCATCTGGATTTCTCCTGTGGGTGCTGCCCTGAAACTCTGCCTAGTATTCTGCATCGTGTTGGGTCTTTTTTTTTTTTTTTAAAGCAAAGAAGCTTCCCCCTCGTCCCGCGGACGTGCAATACTCCAGAAACGCGCTCGTGTCCTCAAACTCCGGCTTGGAAGATTTCCGGCGAGAGAACAGACACATCGTTAGGGTTTCCATTTGATGTGTGGGGGCTGTTTCCACCCGCAGCAATCATTCGGTAGCAGTAAAAAAAAAAATAAAGAAAGAAAGAAAGCAGCAGCAGCATTTGGTAGTAAAATTAACTGTGACGGCCAGACAGCACACACTCCCTCTGCTCCTAACAGGATGATTAGAGGAAAATCTTTACACATTAGCCAAAGCAAAAGCTGTGGGGGGAAGAGAGGGGGATTAATCCACTCAGACTGCTGCACCTGGCCAGTCCAGTTTACAGAGGAAGTAAGTGTAGTGGGTAGGCCATTAGCCTCAAACTCAGGAGGCCTGGGTTCAATCCCCTGCCTTGTCAGACTCTGTGCATGCCCTCAGGCAAGTCACTTTGGCGGGGGCGGGGGAGAGAAGGAAGTGTGCATTTTAACTTATGTTCACTGAAACATGGTAGCCACCATAAGGTAAAAATCCTAGCAAAGCCCAAGTAGTGTGTAGTTTTCACATGAGTTAGCAGGTTGAGGGATAGGTATGGGACCTAGGCTCCCCCTTGATCTTTAATGGGACCTGCTAACTTGTGTGAAAGCTACAGCCTGCCTGGTCTTCACTAGATTTTTACCTCACACGAGCCAACCCAATAGGGTGACCAGACAGCAAGTGTGAAAAATCAGGACAGGGGGTGGGAGTAATAGGCACCTATATAAGATGAAGTCACTGTCCCTATAAAATCGGGACATCTGGTCATCCTACAACCCAAGGTCAGAACCCAGCTCTTTTCCTAGTGAGGGTGCACTCGGTCCCTGTGTACAGACGGGAGCTGAGCCAGTGGGGACAACAGCCCTGCCCTGCCTCACAGGGTGGTGCGAAGATAAATGAAGGTGCTCAGATACCATGGTGATGAGGGCCACAAGAAGTCATGGGTTTACTCTGCAGCAAGGGAGATTTAGGTTAGATGTGAGGGGAAAAAGCTAACTAGAAAGGTAGCTAAGCTCTGGAACAAGCTGGAATCCCCGTTACTAGAGGTTTTTAAGAACAGGTTGGACAAACGCCTGTCAGGGATGGTCTGGGTGTATTAGGTCCTACCTCAGCACAGGAGGCTGGATGTGATGCCCTCTCGAGGTCCCTTCCAGGCATACATTTCTATGGTGCTTTTTATATTCAACAGGTTATGACACTATGGACTACTCTTCCTCAGGCCTCTGCAAGGAGATGGGCTCGTTCAGCGTTCTGTCCACTAGCTAGTGGAGGCAACACATGAGAGAAGCTCTGCTTTGGCACCAAAGGCAGGGCCGGCTCCAGGCACCAGCCCAGCAAGCAGGTGCTTGGGGCGGCACGTCAGGCTGTTCGGTGGCAATTCGCAGGCGGGTCCCTCTCGGAGGGAAGCACCTGCCACCGAATTACCGCTGAAGAAGAAAGCAGCACGGTGGAGCTGCCGCCAGAGTGCCGCCGATCATAATTGCAATCACAGCTTTTTTTTTCTTCCCCCTCACCGCTTGGGGCAGCAAAAACCCTGGAGCCGGTCCTGATCAAAGGGCCTGCATTCGAGTCCTCCTGACAATGTTATACGCTTGAGGGTGGGAGTAACTGCCTATGGTGGCTGGCTACCTGAACGCTGCTGCAAGATGCATGGAAAATACCAGAGGACACTGGTATTGACTATTTCAGAAGCCCCTAGAGGCCACAACAGAGACCAGGGCCCACAGGGCTAGGTGCTATCAGACAGAGTGAGTTTACAATTTAGCCTGCTTTTACAGGGATGGGGGACGAGGCACAGAGACTGAAGCCTGGCCTACACTTGGAATGTAGTTCGACATAGCTGCGGCACTCGGGGGTGTGAAAAATTCACACACCCCACAGTGCTATAGCTAAGCCAACCTAACCCCAGCGATAGACACAGGTAGATCCACAGCAGAACGCTTCCAGTGACGTAGCAACCGGTGCTCAGGGAACGGAGTTCTTACAGTGACAGGAAAACCCTTTCAGTCATTGCAGACTGCGCCTACGCTAAGACGTTATGGCAGCATAGCTGTGGCGCCATAGGTATAGTCCCTGTAGCGTAGACAACCCTTAAAACGACTCATCGCAGGTCACCCAGGGAGTCTGACAGAGCCAGGAAACAAACCCAGGTCTCTCGGGTTCCAAATCCAGTTCTTCAACCACAGAACCCCCCCCTTCTTCTGATCCTCGCCAGTGCTCCTGAAAGGCACCAGTGATGAAAGAGAGGAGACAGCCCCGGGAGCATAGGGGGAAACAGCCCAGCAGAAATAATGGCTTGTGTTCTTTTTGGAACTTTTTCATAATTCATACAAGCATCTCCCGAAAGAAAAATCCTCTCAGGCATAAAATATTCATGTCCTAATACTTTGTAATGAAACCTCCTCCTCCTCGGGGCACGCCCAAACCCTCAAGGCCAGCATGGATTTTCCTTTGTTAAAGTAATTATGTTTCTTATTGATTCAGCGTTATGATGAAAAGACTGCACTTTGGGAAGTAAAACGGCACAGCCCTTCTCTCTCGCATTCCTGAGTGCTCCAGGGCTGCTCACCCAAAACCTGTCTTACCCTCAGGTCTGCTAACTTTATTCTTTACTGTCTCCAACCCCAAGCATTTAAAAAAAAAATACATCAGGTCTCTCAAAAACCATGAGATTAGTTTAAAAGTCATGAGATTTTTTTAAAAATATTCTGCATTTTCTCTTTGCCATCTGGTTTCTGAGCGATCAGGGGACAAACGAGTCATGTCTCCAAGTGTCTCTCTGCAACCATGAGGGGTAGAGTTTTAGTAAATGAAAGCTGAGATTTTCCTAACATCACAAGACTCCAGAAGCTGGGGCTTTAAGACACACACTAAACGTCACAAGATTTGGTAACGCCATGTTAACTAATGCAGTCCCAGGTGGCCACCAGTTGTAGGGTTGTTCTCTACTTCCCTTCCGAGTTCAGTTTGGAGACACGCTCCCACTCCCACCTCGGACCCAGCCATTGGGGATCCCCTTCTTCCCATGAACTGAGACAAAAAAGGGGTCCTTCACTAGTAAGTCAAGGACACCCCCCCATAGCCATCCCCCCTCCCACCACCAGGGACAGAGTCTCTCTTCCAGTCTCGACTAACCTTCCCTCTCCCTCCCCCCGACCTCGTTTCACTCAGGACAGACCAGTCCTTGGTTCGACATTCCAGCTCACCACCACCACCAAATGCTGAGATCCGAAAGGATCCCATGTTAATCTGCACCTCTCCTACCCCACTCGCTCGCTCGGAGCATCCTGGCACCAGAAGGGTTAAACACAAACATGAGGAGAGGAACAAATGCCTGGGAGGCTAAATAAGAAGCTGCTGGTTCCTTTGCCTTGTACTTAGTACAGAGTCAGGCCATCCCACCATAGAGCGCTGGCTCCCCATGGCCCCATTCCTTGCTCTCCCATCCCAGCTCCACAGCAGGTGACAGTGTGTGCCACCCACAGAGCCAGCTCCACCGTGGCAGGGTTAGAGCAGGTGCTGCGTCCCCCTGCAGGCCCCCGGGATGCATGCGCCCCCCCCCACACACACACACACAAGCCAGGAGAACGGTTAGGGTGCTGGCAGAGGGAAAGGGGGACGCCCCCCATGCTAGGAGTCCGAGCTCACCACAGTCATGGGTCCAGCTGCACCTCGCTCCCACTCAGGGCCATTCAGTGTTTGGCCAATTCCGTCATGGCGGAAGAAAGCCCCAGCAGCTGAAAGCTCCCCAGGGACAGCCTGTTGTCATGGGAGCTAAGGAGCTGGAGAGGCAGGGGGCAGCTTCCTCACTACCCCCTCCCCATGGACCCTCCAGGGATCTCCAGCAACGCCTCCCAGCACCTTCCCACCCAAACAGTGCACCAGAAACCCACTCTTCAGTACCACCACCCCACCATCAAACCCCACCCTATTACCCCCAGCAGCCTCCAGCCCCACCAACAATAGGCTCCCATGAACCTCCCACTAGCCACCATAAACCCCCACTCCATTATCCCCCCAGTAGCTGCCATGAGCTCCCAACAGCCCCTAAGGAACATCCCTTCCTCTCCCCCCCCCCCCACCATGTACCAAAATCCTTCCCAATCCCTCTTCCAGATGATGAAACCCTTCGGGCCACCCCATCAGCAGCCCTCTACCAACAAGCGGCCTTGACCCACTGAGCGATCAAGCCCTCTAACCCCTAGACATGGGCTATGGTTATCTACCCAAGGTCTCCTCCCCATTTGAGCCCCTACCCCCCCCAAAAAAATGCTTACCCATATCGGAGGGGCCATAATGCCCTCCTGCCGGCCCAGAGCCTCCCATAAGCTGCGTCCCTGTCATCAGCTCCATCTCCATCCCTCTCACTCCTCAGCAATCCCACCAAAGTTGGGCTCCCACCCATTTTCCAAACGAGCCACTGGGTATTATTGACATGAATCCCAGGGACTGAAATGCTGCCAAGGAAACCTTCATCGATGGCAAAGGCAAAACCTCCCTCCAACCACTCCCGGCTCTGGAGCGTTGCTGTCTCACTGCTGCCCATCTGCAAGGATCCTGCATCCATCCCCATCATGTTCCCAGCCAGTCTCCCTCCCTGACCTGTTCCCGGCCCATCTCCCCACCAGCCCCTTGGGTTAGAGTTTCCCAAGGAGCTCAGCTCCTGTTTAAGGCACCCAGGGAAGAGGTCGGGTTTTCAGAACAGCTCTGAGCACTGGGTGCTGAGCCCTGGCCCTGCTGAATATCTGGCCCCAACTGTGGGGGCTGAGCACACAGCAGCCTGGTCTTTGTCCTCATATGTGAGCAGTTAACAGAGCTCCTGTCCGCTCCGTGTCAAGGATAGAGGTGATTCGGTTAGGGAATGGGGAGAGCAGACATTGGGAGGATTCAGGGGGGCAGCTGCACCCCATTCCCTCCACACAGTCCTAGATTTAATTACACACGAAAAGCTACATTAAAGAACATGAAGATTGCAAAGCCAAACACTCCAAAGTCAGCAAATGGCCGAATTAAGGTTGCACGTGCTTGTCCCTCTCCATCAACGTTGGTGACAGAAGATGCATTGTTCCCCCACCGCTCGCTGTTGGCAGCAGCCCCCAAACTTATCTGCAGAGCACTTGGGGATGTTGGCTACACAGGACCAGATCCTCAAGGGTATTTAGGCCTCAAACTCCCTATGGGGATTTGGCATCTTGGAGGGTCTGAGCTATGGGGCTGGTTCTCTTCATTTCCAGCTGATGGGTTGCATTTGATGTAGCTGGGGAAACATTCAGGACTTCCCTAGGGTTGCTTTTCCATGACAGCGGAGGCTGGAGTTGCCTTCAGGGATATTCTGTGATCAGTAATGGCAGGGGAGGGGCCCATAAAACAACCACTATTAAAATGTGATCCTGCCCAATCTCATCTCATTTTCAATGGTCCAAGCAAGGCTCTTCCGCATTCAGAGCCAGGTCCTATTAGGTGCTGAGCACCCAGAGCTCCAGCAGATAACAGGAGCTCAGCTCCCAGCAATCAGTCTAAAGGGGACTCAGAAACAGAGGCATCCAAAGCTATGGACCACTTGATTATTTGGGAGTATAATTGCTTAGGTTTTCGAAGAGGAGTCACACCTTCCACTCAAGGAAGGATGGGCTTGTGGTTAAGACAGGAGATTTGGGCTCATTTCGGAGCCAGATACTTCTGTTGTACCTCTGTGCCAGTCACTTGGCCTGTCTGTGCCTCAACTCCCCATCCATAAAATGGGAACAATCCTGTATTCCTCCCACCCCTTTCCAGTCTCTTGCTATTCAGACAGAGCTTTTGAGGGCAGGGCCTCAAACACGTCTACATGTTTACAACATGTCTGTGCAGCACCCAGCACCATCTCAGTGAAGGTCTCTGGTGCTACCATAACAAATAACTGGGTGAGACTCCCCTTGCTTTGGATGGGACTAGACTAGGGTTACCATACGTCCTCTTTTTCCCGGACACGTCCGGCTTTTCGGCACTCAAATCCCCGTCCGGGGGGAATTGCCAAAAAGCCGAACATGTCCGGGAAAATGGCGGCTCTGCTCCTCCCCTGACTCTTCGGCTCTGTTTAAGAGCCGAGCTGCCCGAGCGCTACCGGCTTCGGGCAGCCCCCATGCCTCCGGACCCTGCGCTGCTGGAGCCCGGGAGGGGAAGTGCCCGGCTGGGGGCACAGGGTCCGGAGGCATAGGGGCTGCCCGAAGCCCAAGCGCTACCGGCTTCACGGTTTGCCAGGCAGCCTCCAGACCCTGCGCCCCTGGCTGGGCGCTTCCCCTCCCGGGCTCCAGCTGCGCTGGGGAAGTGCCGGCCGGGGGCGCAGGGTCTGGGGGCTGCCCGGCAAACCGTGAAGCCGGTAGCGCTGGGGCAGCCCTTTCCTCGTGGCTGGGAGTGGGAGGGAGGAGGGGGCGGAGTTGGGGGTGGGGAAATGGGCAGGGCCAGGGCCCGTGGAGGGTCCTCTTTTTTTAATTTGCTGGATATGGTAACCCTAGACTAGACTGACTGCACATCTCAGACCAATACCCATTAAGGAAGACGATCTCAAATTAATCCTGCTTTTCCTCCATCTTAGGCCTGAAGTGCAGTCAATCAAGGACTCCATGGTGAGGGGTTTTTTTTGTTTGTTGGTTTTTAGAGACATGAGCTTGAGCTCTTAAAAAAACAAAAAACAAATCAAGTGGTTCAGATTCAGGGGCATTCGGATCCGGGTTTTCAGTCCATCCTATGATGAAGAGAAGAGCCATTCGCACAGTATGGACCATGTCATGCCAGCTCCAGTTGCGAAGCTATCCTAAGGGAGAGGGCATTCAGATCTAGAAGCAAAAGACTGAGTGAGCTGCACCGGGGCAGATCCTGGGACTCGGAGCAACCTGAGAACTGGAGCAATGAATACAGTTCGGAGCAGCATCCAGCCATCCTGGCCCGAATGATTAATCCCGTCAATGGCAGGAGCGGGCACTGATTCTCCTCTCTTGGCATCGCTCCTGCCCACAGCATTCCACCCCAGTCACCTCTGTCTCCTGCCTGCCAGCTCTTGCTCGTCTCTGTGAGGAGCAGACAGGCAGGCTGGCTGGCTGCCAAGTAGGGTGTATCCTTAAGGAATCTCTCCTTTCTTTCCTTGTCTGGACAGAAGCCAGCGACCCCGACACTGAATACCTCCCCAGAGCAGCAGCGCAGACTGGGGCAGCATCCGCGGAATGAGCCAGGAAGGCTTTCGCCCCTTCCCTTGCCCTGCCAGGGAAAGAAAAAGGAGAAGCAGCAAGGCTGCTATGCTGGAGCTGGAAAGTGCTTCAGGGCTGGGACCATGCCCAGGAAAGAGGGGCCTAGAGCCTAGGCACAGAACCACCACACTGCCCCAATACGGGCTCAGACGGAGGGGGCACATCCATTTGTGCAGGTCAAGGGAGAGGAGAATAGACTTAATACAATAAGGGGGCTACTGTGCCTTTAAGGCATTCTAGGTGGAGCTGAGCAGATCTGCCCCAGGGGGAACTCCAGGGGGCACTGTGCAGCCTGCAGGGGGAAAGCAGTGTGCATCCTCCTTCCCAGCCCACCACCTCTCCAAAGGGCTGGGCCATCAACCCATCCCCTCCCAAGGGGATTATGGCAAGAGCCTTGTATGGACCTTGCATTCGGAGGAGCACAGAGACCACAATGGCCGATGGCCTCTGCACTGGGGGTAGAGAGAGGTGCTAGAGTGGGGGCAGGGTCTTCCAACCACTCCTTCACAGACAGCAAGGATTCCAACCTCCCACTGCTAATTCACTGCAAGCCATCAGTATTCAACATGCTGTGAATTATTTTTTTTTTTATTAAATTGCCTAGGGGGATGTGAAGCTTTGGGCAGTTGAATAGCAGACTATCTGAGCCTCACACTGGCCCCTTCACCACCCCGCCCACCTACTGGCCGGCCAACCAGCCAGCCAGCCGGCTGTTGGCTTCCCTACTCACCTCATGCGGGCTGCACAGCGAGCCCAGCTATTCACACCCCCCCGCGGGCCACACAGTGAGCCCACGCGGGCCGCATGTGGCCCGCGGGCCGTATGTTGTGCAGGCCTGAGCTAGAGGCTTCTCTTTCAGCAAGCAGCTGTGAAATAGTTGAGTCTTTTTTTAAAAAAAAAAATCAGCTGCCATCATTAGGCTCCAGAGTCACCACCCCACAAAGGAACGGAGATTGTTCGCACATCTCACAGCTGTTTCAAAACCTCTGCAGACACAGATTTCACATGGGTGTATGTGACATTGGCATAATCTGGGACCATATAAAACATGGTTGCAACCAAAGTCCTGTAGAGGCACCAAATCTTGTATAGAGGGGGTCAAATGAGGTGTCTAAGATAAGGTTATGGTTGGCTGGTTATGATTATGCTGTCTATATGTGTGTATCAGTTTTGTAGTTGAAGTTATGAATATTGGCTCTGTACTGTCTGTATTTCAAACTTATGCTATACTTCTGGGAAACATCCCAGACAAGTTGGTGTTAGCTCTACCTAGTCTGCTTGATGGCCCATTAAGGACCATCAGCTATACAACTGACCCATGGAGAGAAGGCAAATACGCCTTGTAACTCACCAAAGTATGCAGGACCTTGCCCATGTGACTCCAGACTTCATTTTGCTGTAATTTTCCACAGTAAAAACAAAGAGGTATTCTTACACCTGGAAAAGACTATAAAAAGGCTGATGCCTCATCTCCATTTTGTCTTCAATCTTGCTTCTTACCTCTGGAGGGATTTTGCTACAACTGAAGCTCTGAACAAAGGACTGAGGACCCATCCCAGCTGGGGATGTTCCAGAGACTTGATTTGAACCTGCAGTTTATTCTATCGCTGCTGCAAGCCTGAACCAAGAATTTTGCCATTACTGTATGTAATTGATTCCATTTAACGAATTCTAACTCTCCTCTCTATCTTTTTCCTTTTATGAATAAACCTTTAGATTCTAAAGGATTGGCAACAGCATGATTTGTGGGTAAGATCTGATTTGTATATTGACCTGGGTCTGGGGCTTGGTCCTTTGGGATCAGGAGAACCTTTTTCTTTTATTGGGGTATTGGTTTTCATAACCATTTATCCCCATAACGAGTGGCCCTGGTGGTGATACTGGGAAACTGGAGTGTCTAAGGGAATTGCTTTTGTGATTTGTGGTTAGCCAGTGGGGTGAGACCAGAGTCCTTTTAGTCTGGCTGGTTTGGTTTGCCTTAGAGGTGGAAAGACCCCAGCCTTGGGCTGTCACTGCCCTGTTTTAGCAATTTGTCCTGAATTGGCACTCTCAGTTGGGTCCCGCCAGAACCGCATCGTCACAGTGTAAACAAGGAGTAACTCCACTGAAGTCAATTAAGTTACACCACAGTAAAAAAAAAAAAAAGAGAACACCCCAAGTTGGGCAGATAATTCTGCCCAAGATGACAATACAGCACTTTACAGTCAGTTCATGTTTTCAAATTTAGCTTAGTGATGAGGGCTAGAAACAGACACATGCACCCCAAGGGCTTGTCTAACAGGATTATTTTATGCCTTTAACTATATCAATTTAGGACAGATCTAGTTGAAGTGACAACCCCCAAGTGTGGGTGCAATAACATTGCTATAGCGATGTTTACACTTCTATAGGTTATTCCCATAATGTCAGGGAACAATACCAGCACAAGACACCTTTATATCAATAAACCCGCATCTACGCTAGTGTTGTACTGAGTGAGCTATTTTGGTTCAAGTCACTCTGCTAACATCTGCACAAAAGACTGTTTAAGATCAGGCCTACAGGAAATAGATTCTGCAGCTCCGTTCTGCTCAGTAGCTGCAGAACAATCGGCTGCTCACAGCCCACTCTGAGGGATTAAATCTTTTGGCTAAGAAGATAGTCCCCATTGTTTCACAAGCTGCAGTTCCATCCAGGGTATAAGCAAGCACCGAGATATGTGCAAAGAGGGAAAAAAAGAGATCCCTGACTTTGCGATCAGAGGGCTACACTGTATCTATACAGCTTAAAAGTAAACCCTCTCTTGGAACAGAGTTAAAATGACAGCATTAGTTTAATTACTCCCATCTTGTTCAGAGTGATATGCACGCTAATAAAACATGGCCCAGATTTCATGGGTTTTCACACTATAAGCCAATTAAAAAACTGCCTCTGACAACAGGTCTGCTTTAATTACTCAAGCCTTGCCTTGAACTTGGAGAATCAGGGGATACGCGTGTACACACACACACACACACACACACACACACACACACCCCAGTCAACACCTTCCCCCCCCCCCCATGATGGGAGTGCAAGACACTTGGATTCAATGCTGACCTCCTTCAGTGGGTGGATTTCTAACACTACCGTAGCAGCAGCAGTAGGGTAACCAGATAGAAAGTGTGAAATATCGGGACAGGAGCTGGGGGGTAATAGGCACCTATATAAGAAAAAGCCCTGAATATCGGGACTGTCCCTATAAAATCGGGACATCTGGTCACCTTAAGCAGCAGTAACTTTAACAAGCCCATGTAAAGAGACCCCTGTGCATGAGAAGCAGAGAAAGAGTCAATCAAGTACATCACACAGCAAAGAGGCTCCTTGCCGAGTCCCAGCGGTCAAGCAATAGGAGAGGGAGAGATCTCTGCACAATCATATGAGACGGCAGCATAAAACCAGACAAAAAGCTGCAGGAGACAAGTTGGGAAAAAAAAATCAGCTTGATGGATTAGTTTTCACCAAACGATGAAAAACGATCTGGAGAAACTGATATACAACGTGATCCAGGATTAAGAGTCCGCTTTGGACGGTGCTTAAAATGGGTTCACGTGGCTTCTGCTCCAGTTCTGCCAAGACCTGGGTTGTCCAGACTCATTGCACAGTAAAATAGAAGCCAAGGCAAACACACAATTGAAATGTCAAAGCCCCGGGGTGTTTGGACCCAGGATTCTGGTGCAGCCTATTTAAAAGGCAGGGACCAATTGCAAATTTCAGTGCCACCCCCCGTGAGAAAAAAAATAAAATAAGGATAACCAAGGCTAGGGCACAGGACTGGGAGGCAAGAGAACAGAGTTCTGGCTCTGTTACAGACTCCCTCTGCCTTGGGTCAGTCACTTCACTGCTATGCCTTAATTCCCCTATCTGTAAAATGGGGATAATAATCCTTAATCCTACTCATCAGTCTGGTCTATTTAGATTGGAAGCTGTTGGGGTCCACGACTGTCTTACTCTGCCTACAGCATCATAGGCCTTGGATTTTGGTTAGGCATTACACTGCGACATGAACAACAGACCAGGGTTCCATGTCTAAACTTCCAAAGTTTGGATCTGGGGTTCTGACTAGAACAGATGGCTTCTAGAAAGACAGATTCCTTCCCCCTCCCCACCGAAGCATCTGGAGGAGAGAGATCCCTTTATTTTAAAAGAGGAAAATTAAGCACTGCAATAGAGAGACGATGCCAGGCAGATGTTGCTTTTCGCAGCAGCAGGGGAGGGAGAATGCCATGGGCTTTGATGGTTGTATTTGAATAAAGCTCAGTGGCTTCACTATAGCTTACGCAATCTCTCCACGCCTTGGGGATCAGTCTGGGAATCTCGCCTGGGTTTGGGGAGGTTTCTGATTCTTCTCAGTTCCTGGTGAGCCAGAATTAACTTCAGAGGAGCCTAGCATCTTTCCACATCTGGATTGGGGTTCGGGATCTCACCATGCCAGGTTCTGTCCACAGTACGACTAGGGTGACCAGACAGCAAATGTGAAAAATCGGGACAGGGGTTGGGGGGTAATAGGAGCCTATATAAGAAAAAGACCCAAAAATCGGGACTGTCCCAATAAAATCGGGACATCTGGTCACCCTAAGTACGACTGTCCCTGCCCCAAAGAGCTTCCAACTCCCATCTGCGCCCTCAGTTGGAAATGCCTCATGGAGCCTCCCTGCAAATCCAGATCTTGTTGGCAAATCATAGGAATCAAAACAATGATATTCCCGGTCTCCTAGGTGCGAAGCTATGCCCAGCCTCTCTGCAGATGTAATATCCATTTGTATCCTTTTGATCTTTAGGCAAGACTTACATAAAAATCAATACCGGTTAGAAAAAGAAATAAAGAGAGGAGGATTTTTCTGACCGAACTGCCAGATGCAGCTGGGTCTCTCCGCTTCTCACATCATCCCCGAATACAGGTGCTGCCCTCGGACCGGAGCTGCTGATGGGGCAGCAGAAGAGACTCCTGCCGGCTCTCCCACAGCGTGCTCGCTCTGTGGGGCTGATGCCAGCCAAGGCTTGTTTGTGTCAGTCAAGTCAGTAGCTCGGGCCCTGCACAGCAAGAATGACAGTGTCTGGGGATCACATAGGAACTGAGCTGCCAACACACCATGTTATGCCATGCCGCAAGCCGGACCAGACCACATTATACGGCAGCCGTAAGATGATCTTGTTACAGCACATTTCCCCCCCGCTCACCAATATGACAAATGGGTCGATTCACCTGAAACACACGCAGGGAAGCAGACAGGCATTTTTTTGCTCCTGGGTCAGAGCCAACTCTGGCATTATGGACCAAATCCGAAGCCCGTTGGAGCCAATGGAGCAACGGGGCTTTGGATCAGGCCCTAGAACAGGGGTTGGCAACCTATGGCACGCCTGCCAAAGACGGCACGCGAGCAGATTTTTAATGGCACACTGCTGCCTGCTGGAGTGCCGGCAGGCAGCAGTGTGCCATTAAAAATCCTGCCCAGCCCGGCCCGGCCCACTTTTCTCCGCCCTCCCCTCGCCCCCCACCCACACACACACCAGCCCTCTGCCCTGAGCCCTGCACCCCCCCCCAGACCCTGCCCTGAGCCCTGACCCGCCACACACACACCGAGCCCTCTGCTTGACTCCTTCACACACACACCCACACATACCCAGCCCCTCCCCATGCCCTGACACCTGCACCCCCTCACTTGCCCCCAGCCCTCTGCCCTGACTCTTGCACCCCCCCACATGCCCAGCCCCCCCACACCCCATGCACCCCTCACATACCCACCCTCACCCTGAGCACCAAACGGGAGCTGCCCAGGTAAGTGCCCCACACCCAAACCTCCTGCCCCAACCCTGAGCCCCCTCCCTCATTCTAGCTCCTGGCCAGACCCTTCACCCCCAGCCCTGTGTTCAGTGCACTCCCACCCTCAACTCAGTGCAGAGAGAGGAAGAGAATGGGCCAGACTTATAGAGCGAGACCTTCTAAAAAACATTAAAATGTATTACTGGCACACAAAACCTTAAATTAAAGTGAATAAATGAAGACTCGGCACACCGCTTCTGAAAGGTTGCCGACCCCTGCCCTAGAAGTATGGTCAGTCTCATCAATTTCAGCAAAGCGGCTGCTGCTGAAGCCAGGGGTCAATGTACAATAGGCCAGCACCTCCAGAACCCCCACAAAAGGGAGTGGTGGGTGGGCTGCTTGGAGTGCAGCAACCCCTCGTGCACCCTGTAGTCTCTACCTTCTGCTCCCCTTTGGGGGGCACCTCATGCAGGAGGAATAAGGGGTGCAACAGTTTACAGGCAGAAAGGGGCAGTGATGTGCAGAGATGGGAATGGAGTAAAAGCAGGGAGAAGTGAACTGAAGTGTACACGCAATAGAGGCACAAGTCAGCGTCCTAGCAGGCTGGCTCGCACCAGGCAGGGATTGCACAGGGGGTGGCAGCGTGCGAGCCGAGGGGCACCAGTCATTAGCTAGGATCGCACCAGGAACTCAAGGAGGCTGGGCGGGGGAGGGCAGCTCATTGTGTTTTAAAAATTAAGCAAGCTGCAGGTAGGGCTCCACATCGGATTTGACTTGCCCTGCCCCTGCACTCAGGTACCCACCGAGCAGCATAATCGGCGGCAGTTCTGGTCCATGCACAGCCCCCGGCAGCACGCATGACTCATCCTGCAGTCACTTGAGCATGACGGCGCGTGCCGGGAGGTGCGCTGCGCTTCATTAGCTTCATTTTATTTGCTTAGCAGGTGAGCGGGAGTGGAGAAAACAGAACTCAAGCTCTCCCCCCCACCCACCTGCAGTCCACGCAGCCAGTGTTATGGCGCAGGGAAAGGCAGAACGTACAACAGCAAGGCACAGAAGGGAAGGCTGGGATGGACTGGGGGCTTAGGAGATCTGCATTCAATTCCCAGCACTGCTACCATTTCTCTATGCCCTGGTTCCTTGTCTGCTCTCCCGCCTCTTGTGTGCAAGGTCAGCGGGGCAGGGAGGGTCTCTTCCCATGGGTCTGTACGGTGCCCTACACAGTGGGGCCCTGATCTTGGTTAGGCGTCTCTAGGCTCTTCTGTAAAAGCATCTCACTCAAGAGCCTGCCGCACTGGGTGAATTGCACTGACGTGATCCCTCTTTCAGCCCCAGACACTGGTACCAGAGGCTGCTGCCATAGAGGCAAAAGCCCTGAGCCATGTTCAGAGCAAGGCAGCTCTGGGGGGAGGGGGGTCTACACAGTACACTGCGATAGAAAATCTGCACCACCGAGTCTCAGAGCCCAGGTCAATTGACTCAGACTTGTGGCACCCTGCCCCGTCGCAGAGTTTCATGCCCACATTACAACTTTTAGCCCTGCGGCTAGAGCCCCATGAGCCTGTATCAGCTAACCCGTGCCAGCTGTGGCCGTGCTGTGGGTCTTATTGAGGCATAGATGTACCCGCTGTGGCCAGCCTGTTGGCTTTAGCAGCCAAGGGCTGCCCTACCATGCAGGAGGCTCAGAAGGTGGAGAGAGAGGTATAGAGCCTTTCACCTCCAAATCTGGCCACGCTGGTAATGACTGAAAAGCTTTGGTGTCGGTGGCCCATGTAGATGCCATTGTCGGGCCTCAGCCTAGTTTCCCGCAGACAGGTGCCCACATCTCTAAGCTACAATCTGGTGTGGCACTGCTTTTCCCAGCAGTTGGAGGCCTGGAGGGCGAGTTCCTTTAGAAGCGCCATCCTAGGGTGGCGTGGAAGAGATTGCCGGGGCGGTGCCGTGTTGCTTGCCGTGAGTAAATGGAGCTCTCCACCCTCCCATCCACCCAATGCATTTTCGTTCACTCCCATCCAGCCGAGACTCCCGTTCCAAATTGCAACATGAAAAACAAGATGCCGACCTCTGGCAGTTCCACTGGGAACAGATTCCACTTAAGAACAAATGCAAAGAGAAAATGCTCAGGGGGCTCTTTTCATTGGCGCCTGGGCGAAGTGGGGAGCTGAAGGAGAGAGGCTCTAAGCAACTTTCCAAGGAAGGGCCCCAAGGGCAGAGAAGTTTCCAGCCCTGCTGAGCTCAGTGGCCATCAGTCCTCGTGAGAGAGAGAGCAGCTGGGAAGGAGCCTGGAAGAAGAGCCCTGCATTTGACAATAGCCTCCACAGCCAGATGAGCTTAAGAGGCTAGGAGCGGACTAGGCAGGTCAGACAGGTTTCATGGTGGGAGGAGGCTGCAGGGCAGCTGAGGTTGGCGCTGGTGAAGCCCGAGAATGAGCCAACCAACAGGGTCATGGTTTCCTTTAGGGTGGGTCCCCTTGGGTCTGGTCTCATTCTAGTGCAGGCCACTGAGGAACAGGCCAGGGCCTGCTGCCTCCCAGAACCAGGCTAGGACACGGTCACATTAGGGGCCCGTAGTTGCAGGACTCCCAGTGGTCAGAGTCTGCCCGGGGAGCCTGCACCTGTCCCTAGCAATACGGCCCAAGCCGATCGACAGGGAAGTTAGACGTAGGATGTAGCAGTAGCCAGGTGTGCGAGCAAACAGTGGAATCCACTAGCTAGAAACACTCCAGTTGGTTCAATAGGAGCTGCTGGGGCACCTTTTTTTGGAAGTGGACCGGAGACTGAAATAAGATACGGGGAGACCAAGGTGCTAGCAAGTCTGAGGGCAGAGGCAGATGCCAGAGAGGATGGGGGCTGGCAGGAACCAGGTGGACAGCCAGAAAGTGCAACGGGAGAGAGAACAGGAGAGGCACAGGTACCAGGAGGGATGAGCTACCGCTGTGAGGCTGCTCCACACAGGATCCAGCCATGGCACTGAGGTGTCAGCCACATGGCACTCCAGGGACTCGGACTCGCTAGGGACCATGCGCTTCCTAGGCTGGTTAATTAACAGGAAGCCACTTACAGCCTGGCTCTAGTGAGCCACCATCTCACCCGCTGGATGGGGTCAGGCCAGATTTATTACCTGGATGGGAGACCTGCAGGAAAAATCCAACAGGCTGCTACAAGCAGCAGTGTAGGCTCTTGAGCAGGTGGTTCTCTCCACTGGAGTCACAAACGACTCCATGCCCCAGCCTGGCGAGGGATCCACCCTGCGCTGCTGGAGGTGCAGCTGTTCAGAAAATGCAAAATCCCAACCACTTGGTTAGAATGGATCCCGTGGTGCTCACGGCAACAATTAAGGGTATTAACCTTGCTCCTGGCCAAATTCCAACTTGGGCACTTGCATCCATTTGAAACCGCAGGGGGAATGGAGCAAAGTTCTCGCTTGCTGTCTGAAGCTGGAGCATGGTGTTGCTGTGCACAGTTTTACAGGGGCTGCACCCCACCCCAGAGATGGCTGCATTTCAGCAATGTGGCATTCCCCACAGAGTCACTGAAGCATTCCTTAGTCACTGAAAGGCACTTTGCAAATGTAAACTATCACTATATGTAGCCTGGTCTAAACAAATCGTACACAGGAGCTCAGAATGAAAGACAATACTGAGCCTAGGACAAAAGGAAGGATGGTCTTGTGGTTGGGACTCTCCAGGAAACTGGGTTTCAATTCCCAGCTCTGCCACAGACTGCCTGTATGACCTTGGGGAAGTCACTCAATCTCTCTGCACCTCAGATAATGGGTGTTTTTGCTGTATTGTCTACTTAGACCAAGTTCTAGGAGGCAGCAACTGTCTCTCACGATGTGCATGTACTGCACCGAGCAAGATGGGACTGGGATAATGCAAACCATCTAGTACTCTAGGGGCTGTTGTGATACGAAGATTTATACCTGGGGCATTTAAGTCCTGGGTTTTGGTTCAACCTGTTGTAAAGCCAGGAACCTGCTACTAAGGAGCTCCAACCTGCAGAAAATTGGGGCAGGGAGTGTTTGGGCCTAGAGTTTAGTGCCCATCTCGAACAATTTAGGACAGGATGGCTCTCGAAGGGGAGGCGGCACTAAAGATTCACGGAACAGGTCTCTGAAGCTGCACACAAGACTGTTCCTTGAAGCCAGCGCTTAGATCTATTTTAAGGATCATTTGACACTGAGAAGCCACAGGCTGTCCTCAGTCCATGCCCGTAGCTCTCACTCCCTCGCTTTGAGAAGCTCTCTCCTGCCTCAGCCCGCTCGCTGCGCTTCAGGCAAAGGTGAACGGCACAAAGAGGTTTGTGCTTCGTGCTGCAGGCAGGAGCTGAAATCCTGGCAGGTGAGATGGGTCCACACTGCTGGGCTGAAAGCCAGCAAAGGTGCAGGTCAGTAAGGATGAGAGCTGGGAGTGAGCCCACAATGTTAAGTTCCAGACCCAGACTTTCCCGTGACTCGGGGCTGCTTGGGTCTGGGGTTTCGCTTTCTCGCGGGATTCCGGAGATGATCACAGAGTTTGAGAAGGGCCTCGGTGATTTATTCCTAAGAAAGAAGAGCCAACGGGCAGTGTTTGGCTCCAGATTTTAAACACCCCCAAAATTCAGAAGTGCTCCGATCTGGGGCTCTCTCTGCTCCAATCCATTCGAACCAGCAGCAGAATTCCAACCTGGGTTCTGACTGCAAAAACACACACACACACACACACACACACACACACACACACACACACACACACACACACACACAGTCTGAGGCTGTTTGGATTGGGGATTCCAGTTCAGGCCCATCTCTCCTTGTCACAGGATTGATCTTCCTCCATTGAAATCAGTGGAAGCAGAAAGGATGATCCAGTGGTTAGGATACTGCCCTGGGACTGGGGACACCAGGCGCAAGTCCCAGCTCTGCCACAAACTTCCTGAGTGATCTTTGGCATGTGCCTTCATCTCCTCAGGTGTACGATGGGACTAATAGCACTGCCCTACCTCCCAGGGGCGTTGTGAAAATAAGCATTATGAGGTGCCCAGATGTTACAGCGATGGAGCCTTGCAACAGATAGGTAGAACTCATTGACCCCTTTGGATCTTTTTGTGTCTACAGTTCGTAGTGGTTCATTCCAATCGTCGCATCAGCCCCTGTGGTCCCGCTATACTCCCAGCAGCCCTTTCCCTCTGCACTGCAAGCACTGTCCTGATCGGGCTCCTTTGAAACAGAGCAAGAGTTGCTTTAAAAAAAAACCTCTTTCAATCATCCCCCATCCTTGACTCCAGCACTCAAGTCCCAGCTTCACCTTCAGTTTCCCCGCAGTCCAAAGCTGACATGAAAGGGGAACCTCCGCATAGAAACTGCTTATGCATCTGCGATGCCTAGGATAGATCAGCCACTCCTTCCAGTCCCTGCACTAGCTGCTCCCAACCACAGCAAAACCTGACTTATTCCAGGGGCGGTGGCAGCTCCCAGGTGCAGCACAGACTGCAAGATGGCCCAGGACTGAACGAGAGAGGCAGCTACCACACTACAGCCAATGAGCTTGCACATAAAAACAACCAGCTTTGAAGTCTACAGATCAGGACCTTTGCAGAGAGGAACAGGACTTAACGTCCAAAAAGCCCTGAGAAGAAGGACCACCCCATGGTGAAGGCACTGGACTAGAACTCAGGAGAGCTGAGCTCAATTCCCACCTCTGCCACTGACTCCCTACATGACCTTTGGCAAGTCACTTCCTCATTCAGCTCCCCACCTGGAGTACCCTTCAGTTTTCAGGGGCTACCTGTACAGTGCCTAACACAATGGGACCTCTCCGGGCTACCATAGCACAGATGATCAATCCGGGGGGGCGGAGGTTTTGGAAGGAGGTACTTGAAAAATCAAACATTTTGCCCAATAAAAATAAATCAATACAATAAATATCCTCCCCTCATCCCCCACAAGGCGGGACAGTTCCGCGTGACACTGCCGAGCTGAGACTTAACTACTCATCTCACCCATTAATGACGATGCTTGAAAGCAGATGGTTTCATTTAGGGCTGGTATACATTCCCTGTATCAATGGAGGTTTAACACTTCCTCTCCTGTGGAGGAAGCACTGTTGGGTTCTTAGGTTCATTCATCAGCAAGAAATGCCCAGGTTTGTTTTTAAAACCCCTTATCTGCCCCGCCCACCTCTGCTCAGCCATGCAGAGACATCCTGCTCCACGGTGAGTGTCCCGTTCTAGGTAAGACATCCACATTTCCCTTCTGTTCCTCTCCTGGCTTCACCAGCAACATACAAATGAGCAGTTGCTAAGCAAGTAATTAATCAGGCCGAGAGCCATTCAGGAAGGTAAATTACAGCCTTGTAAACGCCCACTGAGCTGCTTGCATGATGGATGGTGGGAGACTGGAGCATACAATAAGCTTGGGAGAACACAGCCAGGGTGGCCGATTGGCCTACCCAGTCCACACAGGAGTCCCTTCTTCCCATGGCCCATACCACATGCCTGCACCTGACACCGGTGTAACAGATCCGCATCAGACACAGTTATTAGCTGCATCACCCGCAAACACCTGCACCGCCCAGACAAGAACCTGGTCCTTCCTTTCTGACACCAGCCCCTATCACTGGAATGGAAGGAGATCTCCGTAGTGAACAGGATCTGTCCCCGACCAGGTGTATAGCACACACACCCTGACCCATTTCTGGCTTCATCCAACCCCTGCATCAACTTTATCACAGCAGATGGCAAACTCCCTAACTGCCCACCATAAGGACACGAATCTGGGTTCCCCTTCCTGCTCTCCTGCCCATATAAAGAATCACTCTAGAGGACACTGAGGCTCATACACTGGGGCAGAGATGCTCTCCCCATCCCAATGGGCTGGGTTGCAAGCGAACAGCCTATGGTGATGGGTATGGGGCGGGGAAGGAGGGGAGTATGCAGAGGGACCTCTCTCAGTGACAGGATGCGGCTGGAGGAGAGCCCACAACTTGACTTCACAAAGGGCCCTAAAAAGCTAGCAGGAGCCCTAGCCCAGGGCAGGCTCCATGTTGCCAAGAGGGCAGTAAATGCCAAAGCATCAAACGGACACTCGGGCTCACTGGAGTCTCCGAGCACATCGTTAATTCAGAGCACTGCACACCCAGGCTCAATGGAAATCTACAGGACAGGTTCCCATCAGGATACAAGGAATCACAGTCCTGCTTAAACAGCAAGTGCCAGTTATCCAAAACAACGTCAACTACAGAGAAACAGGCTTGCCTTCCACACAGCTTGAGGTCCAGCGGTGCCGCTGGTGGCTTTTTTTTTTTTTTATTTATTAAATCAGGCACTATATGCTGTCTAGAAGTTTATGCAGCACACAGAGACATCTAGCAGCTGAATCGTATAACTACAGGTACATATGAATACAGTTTCCCCACTCAAATCTCATGGAAACCCACCCCCTGTGCTAAAATTCGACATGCATCCCTATTTTGATCAATGAAGCATCTTCCCCAAACCACTGGCCATTTGCCTATTCCCTGTCTACAGGGCTTTGTTATATTTAAAGTACCAACTCTCCTTCACCACCACCGCACCCCTCAAAGACATAGCTAAAGAGTATCTGATGCATCTTTGAGCATTGAGAGATAGACCCAAGTAGCTAAACCTGGGTCAGGATGCTTGCCCCAAGCCATGCTGGGGTTGTTCAGAACCAAGGCTATGGGCCCATCTTTAGCTTAATAACTGCTTTCCTGTGGAGTCATCACATGACACTTCCAGTACTACCTCCCTGTTTCCTTGTGCTCCCAGTCCGTCTGCCTGCAGCCAGCTGTGATCCCTTTTCTTATACTTAGAGTGTGAGATCTTCGAGGCAGGGGCCCTCTTTGTACAGCACCTAGCACAACGGGACCCTGACCCATGATTGGGGCTCTGAGGTGCTACCACAACACAAATAACACTCCCATATCATTTGGGAAATGAACCGGCCCATGCTCTGTCCTAGTGACACCAGATTCTGTGGCTGTACCACACAACAATAGCTACTGCAGTATTTTCTTGCTGTACTAACCTTCTGTTACCCAGAAAATGGCTTGGATCAGATACTAAAGATCACTCTCTTACTACAACGCCAATGTGTCAGACTAGCTTTCCACCACAGGACTATTAAAACACATATTGCCTCAGTTTCCCCACCATGCAAAATATGCTGCCCAGGACACCAACCAACTACAAGAGTGTTCATCCATTTGACTTCAAATTAAGCCTCCAGTGTAGAAAGTTACCAGTTGCCTCATGTTCAGCTGATTTCTCTGTGGACTAAGGGATTCTGTCATTGCCAGCCCTGCCCATTTCCCTGATCTTCATTAGACTCAAGGATTATCATCACACGGAGATGAACGCAAAGGAGCACCTTCCCTAGTTCGGAGGGAAGGAGAAGAGCTAATTTTCAGGAACAGCTGGGGTCTGAGTAGCAGCAAACTCACAGCAAGAGGGGCTGCTCCCTTGTTTGAGGGACCCTGAAAGCAGAGCTCTGGGGGGTGGACATCAAGCACTCCCTTTTCTCTCTTAGTTTCTTCCCTGGGGCTGGCTAGGATGCTACAAACAGGAAGGGCTGATCAGGAACCCATCTCTTATGGGAGTTTGCTTTTAACTGTATAAGCAGAATCTCAAACACAACACTGCTTACCTTGCACAAAGAGAAAACCTCCCTGCTCATCTCTCCTGTTGACTTTCTGGCCCAAGAGAACAGCCAAGCCCACCAGCTCCAGGCCACAGCTACCTTACTGTGTACAGAAAGCAGGCCCTGCAAATTGGGGGTTTATATAACTGTGCGTCTCAAGAAGCGAAGCCTTCTGGGCTAAATGGTTCAGTTCTAAGGCCAGCTGTGGCTGGAATGCTTCATTTGCGTGTGAACTAGCAGCTGGCTGGTGGTAACACAATGGGTTAGACCTGGCCTAAGCACAGCTTTTGGCTTGGCATGACTGTATTGGTCAGGGATGTGATTTTCTAGTGAGATATTAGTTCAACACCTAGGATGGATGCCACTATACTGGTATAGCTGCCTCTCCTTCCTGTAGATGAACAAGCTATACTGGGGAGGATCCCGTGGTTAGCACACTAGCCTAGACCACAGGAGCTTCTGGGTTCAATTTGTACTCCGCCACAAACATTCTGGGCAACTCACTGAGGCCCAGATCCTGAAAGATATTTAAGCTCCTTGAAATCAATGGGCCTTAGAAGCCGAAATACCTTTGAGGATCTGAGTCGCCCTGTGCCTCAGTTTCCCCTCTGTACCATGGGCTGCCCTGCCTCACAGGGGTGTTGTAAGGATAAATACATGAAAGATTGTGAGATGCTCAAATACTCCAGTGCCGGGGGCCATATAAGTACTAAGATATCTAGACACTCCGTATGCCAAGCTGTGCTCTTGCCCTGCGTTTGAGTACAAGACTCAACATGGCAAATTACATGTGGGGAAATTATCCAGGAGCCTGTATATTGGGAATAACAATGCAACCGCCCCTTGCCACTAATACCTCCTTTGGGCTGGCATTACCTGCTCTGCTGGCACTCCTGCTTCTCTTAGCTGGCACTGCTTCCACTCCTAAGTGATGTTGACTGCTTTTCTGGCCCCTGGCACTGCTGTTTCTCCTGGCTGCTGGCATTGCCAGCTTGCCCCTCCTTCCTCCCGGTTTCTTCCTGAGACTGGCAGGAGGATTTGGAAGCACTTTGCATTTTCAAGCCCAGATTGTCACTATGTGCACACCCCTCCACTGCAGAATCCGTGAGGTCGCCCCATTCTTCAAGGACGTGGCCTTCGCATTGAGCTCACAGGGTAGCACAGTGTCACCATGATTCGCCAATGTTGTTATGCCACATTACCATACAATCTCACTCATCATAATAGCTAGCGCCTGTGGGGGACTTTTCACCAGTAGGTCTCAAAGCACTTTATAAAGAACGTCAGTATCGCTATTTTACAGATAGGGAAACTGAGGCTCAGGAAGCAACTTGCCTGGGCTAGTGGTGAAGCTGGGATTAGAACCCAGGTCTCCTAAGTCCCCGTCCACTGCGCGATCCACTAGGGGAACATGATGAAAAGCAGCCATGCTATCTCGTGCAAGGGCTCCATTCTTCCCCTGTGAGCGCTGACTCCAATGGGAGATACTCATATCCAACCGGGTAGGGTAGCAAATAAAGAAGTGCTAACTTCTCACCCTAGAGGAAGCGAGACATAGGGCTAGATTTTCAAGGGCTCAGCCCCCCCGCAGCTGGAGCCAGGTTTTCACAAGAGCTCAGCCCCCATTGTGCGACACCTAAATTAGCAACCAGCATGCACAGCTCTTCTGGGGTGGATGTTTCAAGAGCACTCAGCTTTGGCCCAAACTCCAACCCCTGGGGCCTAAATGGGAGCTGAGCTCTTGAGACATGCTGACCCTCCATGCACCCAATTCCCTGCTGGTGCCTGCCTTGTGCCATCTCCACAAAGTGGGTGTGTAAAGTAGGCTACTGGGGGAGGGATAGCTCAGTGGTTTGAGCATTGGCCTGCTAAACCCAGGGTTATGAGTTCAATCCTTGAGGGGGCCACTTAGGGATCTGGGGCAAAATCAGTACTTGGTCCTGCTAGTGAAGGCAGGGGGCTGGACTCGATGACCCTTCAGGGTCCCTTCCAGTTCTAGGAGATCGGTATATCTCCATACACTATTACATTATCAGAATTCACTCTGCATTCATTGTGCACAGGTGCAAATGACTCCACAAGGGGCCAGGCAGGGGAGAACCAGAGCCCAAAGGGGCCAGCTCCTGCGGCGCTTACACTGAATGCTGCACATGTCATGAGCACATCACATGGATTGGCACGAGCCGGTGGCGGTCCCTGCCCAGGAGAGCAGCTCTGAGGCCAGATGACTCCTACGCTGCAAAGCAAAAATCTTCCCAAGGGAACAGAGAGCACAGATCCCACGGGGGAATGTAACCTTATCCCCTTGCATTCATTGCATTCCACAAGCCAAATTGCTGTACATCCTGCCTGTGTGATCCTCCCAGATAGCTAGGGCTGCAGTGCTCCATTTCCACAGTAGATGGCAGCAGGAAACCACAGTCTGGCCGATGGACCCGTATGGCTCATCTTTCCTGTGTCTGATTAATTGTTTGTATTACAGTAGCAGCTACAGGTCCCAG
The DNA here is from genome assembly GCF_027887155.1 of Malaclemys terrapin pileata. Lineage (NCBI taxonomy): Eukaryota > Metazoa > Chordata > Testudines > Emydidae > Malaclemys > Malaclemys terrapin. The sequence continues at coordinate 19,375,154 of NC_071508.1, read as the reverse complement.
CCAAGATCAGTGTCCCATCGTGCTAGGAACTGTACAGACAACTAGTGAGAGACAATCCGTGTCCCAAAATCGCTTACAGGCAAGACAATGAGTGGGAGGGGAAACAGACAGAAAGAGGGGATGTGCTTGCCCCAGGTCAAGCTAGGAACAGAACCCAGGTCTTCTGAGTCCCAGTCCAGTGCTCTATCCACTGGACCACACTGCCTCTCTGTTTTTAAAAAAAAGATTTAATTTTGCCTTTTTATAGTGTGTATTTCATCTGAGACGCTCATTAACAAGTTAAGCCTCACAGCCCCTCTGGAGGCAGCTCAGGGTCATTACCCCCATTTTTCAGATGGGGAAACTGAGGCCTGGAGAAGGGCAATAACTTTCTGAAGGTCTCATCGCGCAGCAAGTCAGTGGCACAGCTGGATGCAGGTAAAGTTAAAAACACAAAGCTCAGAAACCTCGGAGTCCAAACTCAACCTGATTATTGTTGATGATTTGCTGCATGCTGGTAGCATGCACAGTGTGGTACAGAGGATAAGAACACAGGGGTTGCCAGACTGGATCAGCCCAGGAGTCCCTCTAGAGTTAAACTCTTGCCATCAGTGAGCTCATGTGGCAATGAGTTCCACAGGCTAACTGTGCTGCATGTAAAAGGTAGAGAAAGGCATGGTCAGAAGAAGAATGAGCAGCACAAAAAATCAGAATCATCTCTTTAAAAGTCTGTGCATCCCTTAGGCTCTTTGCTTTTGTGTCAGTGCCTGAGCTGCCAGTGCTAGTGGAAGTTCAATCTGCACATGAGTTAGGTCAATATTGGTATTCCCCTTTTGCTGGGCGTGGGGAGGGACAGACACAGGGGGATGAAGTGACTTGCCCGGGGAAACAGAGTGAGTCAGTCACAGATCCGGCATGGAACTTAAGGGCTCTTCTTCCGATTCACATTCCTGCAGACCACACTGTCCTTAGTCCTCTGCTCGAAGGCTCTTGACAAATTTACACACACACACACACACACACACACACACGCTCATGCACACAATATTTGGGATATAGCAAGGATGGCAAGTCAAGCACTTGCTTAAATATATTGGGCCAGACTCTCAGCTGGTATAAATTGGTGTTGCTCTTAGGGTGACCAGATGTCCCAATTTTATAGGGACAGTCCCGATTTTGGGGGCTTTTTCTTATATAGACTCCTATTACCCCCCACCCCCATCCCGATTTTTCACACTTTCTGTCTGGTCACCCTAGTTGCTCTATTGAAGTCCAAAGGCCAGAGCCCTTGAAATCAATGGTGCTACACTGATTTACACAGCCTGAAAGCAGCCCTGATCTTGTCATGCACTTACCCACCGGGGCGTGCTGCAACTGGCACAAAGCAATGCCATAATATCAGTAGCAACTACAGCAGGCTGAAATTTTTCCAATGGAATGTTTTTCTGTCGGAAAATGCCGATTCATCAAACTCGGAACATTCCACGGCAACATGTCAATTTCAAGGTAATTTCATTTAGAACAGAAATCCAAATGGAGCATTTCAATCAATCCAAAATGTTCCAATTTGACCTTCTCAGAACGGATTGTTTCGAATTTTCATTTCAAAATGCCTTTTTGTTTCCAAGTTTATTGTATAGTTTTTAATTTTATGTTTATATTATGTTTATATTATACCAATCACAACACCAATTACCAATCAGAGAACAAATTACAAATGACCAGTGACAATGAAAATTACCAAACCAATTAGAATACCAAATACCAAACCAATAGCCAAATCATACAATCAAATAAAAAATCAAATCAAATGGAAAAATAATAAAAATAATATATTAAAAGGTAAAAATTGAAACATTTCAACTGATCCAAAATAAATTTTATTGAAAATTTTATGTAGCAGAAACTTTTCAAAGTTCAACTTTTCATTCTGATCCAGAACTTTTTTCCCCCCTAAAAACATGCTAGTATTTCCCACGGCACGGAAATTCCAAGTTTCGAACAGCTCTAGTTGCAATGTTTGAATAATGCCACATGGAGTGGGAATATTTTTTAAATTATCCCACATACCTATTTCTTTTTCTCCCTTCTGTTTCAGTTTTGGCCTTTATATTATTAATTAAAGGTCAAATCTCTATCACCAATGATCGGATGAAACCTGCTGAAAGCGACCCAAACTAATTTAAATGTGTGGTGGAAGCTATGTTTTTTATCATATGATTCCTGAGTTTTCAATCATCTCAAACGGAGGTACTATATGAAGGAGAAGTAACAGCACAGTAAATATGGGGGTGTGTGATGAACATTTTAGACATATAGCTGCAGCTTAAGCCTTATTAATTATTTGCAGTGCAGTAGCACCTAGGGGCCCCAGTCAGGGATCAGAACTCCAGTATGCTAAGCATGGGCCTGTCTTTCTTTTCTTTTCTCTTTAAAATAAATTTTAGTGCATTTGAGTCTGGGTGAAAAGTGCTGAAAGCTGTACGTACAGCACCTAGCACCGTGGGGCCATGATCTCCCAAGGGGCTTCTGGGTACTCCTGGAATACAAATAATAATACACCAGGTGCCAAGTTTACACCTCCTTAAGGGCAGAGTGATGTAAAGAGGTCTTGGTGTAAACCAAAATCAGGCCCTGAAGCCATTTATTTGAAGTACAGCAGCAGAGTTAGCAATTACAGGGGAGTTCAGTCTCTTTGGCCGCTCTGCTGCAGCTGATGAAAAAGAGACCACATAGCACTAGGGTGACCAGATGTCCTGATTTTATAGGGACAGTTCTGAGACCTAGGACTCTTTCTTATAGACACACCTATTGCCACCCACCCCGTCCCAATTTTTCACACTTTCTACGTGGTCACCCTACATAGCACCAATTGCAGGTTTTTTTGATGTAGAAACTTGCCCCAGTAGCAAATTGGACTGAAACCTTCACTTCCTCCACCCCAGCTCATTTCACACAGTGCGAATAGCCCCTCACTACTGATGTGGGCTGGACTCAGGGCAGCAGCCAAGAAGCAAGTGGTTCTGCAAGCCATCACCCGGATGATGAGATGCTGGGTCCCTGCTGTTAGCCTTTTCTTTGGTCCCGGGGCAGAAATAATGATTAATCCTTTCGGAGGCGGGAGGAGCTTTGGAAGAGTTGTAACTCTGAGCAGTGTCTACCGCAGGTTAGTTTATGCCATAGAGCATCAGTGTTTCCCAGCTGATCAATGGCGCTTTGTACAATGTGCAAAAGGAGATGGACTCCTGGGTCAGACCACGGGCTTTGAAACGCTGGGCCCAACTTGACTTCCTTTGATTTCAGTCAGGGCCGGCGCTGGCCAGCTGAGTCCTTGATAGTTTGTATCCGAGCAGGTGTGCAGCGCCTCAAGAGAGTGTGGTTTACATAAAGCCACAGAATCAGCTGGCGCAGGGCCCCTATGCTGAGGGGGGCAAAAGGGGGTCGCACTGGTGCAGCAGACGTCTGCTAGTGTATTACCAGTGTAACTACATCAGTACATATTTCTCCAGTCTAGACAAGCCATAATAAACTAATTTAGTTGGGTGCTTGTTTTTACTTCCTGGTTCTCCATCCCTGCCTCTTCCTCGTCTTTTCGCCTGTCTCGCTTTTTCCTTTGTTCCCACCTGTCTCTCGCTTCCATCTCTCCTCGCTCGCTCACTGGTGTAAATCAGTGTCACCCTGTGGGCTGGGCACGAGCTGAGGATCTGGCCCCGTCGTCCGTCTCCTTTTCTTTGGTTTTTTCCCTTCTCTGTGCTGTAGTTGCCAGGGGAGAGGCAAATTCTCTGCGGGTGTAAACGGGCACAGCAGCTCCACTGACATCAGTGGAGTTTATCCATTTACACCCACAGAGAATTTGGCTCCTTCTGTCTTTTTTAATCCCCCTTGTTCATTCTCTTACCCTGGCATTAGCGCCATCTCTCAGTCCACCCGCTTCCTGCCTATCACCTGTAATTCTCTCCCCCCGCCCCCCCCCCCACACACACACACCCGCCACCTCCATTCCCGCCTCGCCTCCCCTTAGCATTTGTTCTCCAGTCGCCTTCCTTCCAGTTTCCTGCAGGAGTCCCAGGCCAGTGGCTGGCCTCGTGTCTGAGTGCTGAGTCACCCCTCATGACCAAGGGGTGACTCACAGAAGGGAAGTCCCTCCAACAGGGTACTTTTCAAACCGGAGCTGAGTAAAAGGGAAAGTGTCAAGGAATTTGGCCTGGAAGAATGTTTTCTTGGCGCTGGGACAAGCTCGCTGTTTGCCTGAGTTATTCCCCTTTGCCACAGTGAACTTGTGTGACTAGCAGAGACCAAAAGCCCCCCCCCTGGGGGGGGGGCATTGACCCAAAACAGAACAGCTGCAGGAATCCAGCTAGAAGCTGAAAATGCTTCACAGAAACACAAGCAGCCGCTCAAATATTCCACAAGCTTTTTCTAGTGCTATTGCCAGCGGGCCTGATTCTCCACTGCTTTGCACGCGGGCGTAATTTACACCCGGGCAAGGGGTGCAAAACCGTCCCACCACCATGAGCGGAGAATGCTTTTTACACCTACTTTGCCCAGGTAAAAATGACTGCCCATAACGCATGGCAGGGGAGAATCAGACCCGGACGTGCCATTAGCTGATATTTTCATTGCAAGCTCCTTAAAGCAGGAGCCTTGTTTCTTTGTTTACCTCTCCAGCACTAACAAATGTTAGGTGCTGGATAAATAAAAATGTTGCACGGCTTGTTGGTAACTGTAAAATTGAATTGCATACTTGAATGTGATGACAGATCATGAGCTGGCTAGCGTGTGCACGTGTGTCTCTCTTGCCCTCTACTGGATGGAGTCAGAACTGCTCAGCTATGTATCATAGGCCTTATACTGCTAATAGAGATTCTCTGTCAGCACAAAGGGTAGAGGCCAGTGCTCTCAGAACAGGACCATCTGTGCAGTATCCCTGCGGCTGCGAAGTTCCCTGTGGCTGTGGCAAGCAGCACTATGAGAGACATGATGTCATAGGCACTCATGGAATTGCTACAATATTTTTCCTGCGCTTAGCTTTGATGCTCCATTTGCAAGAGAAGACCTCTGAGCCAAGCACTGAGTCCTCAATTAATTGTCCCTTTGCATTGCTCCTTAGCAGCCATTCCCCAAGTTAATCATTTTCCTCTCTGGTCTTTTTACAACTCTTTGTTAGCATCCCTCCGGCTAGCTGGCTGGGGCTGGCGAGGATTTGTTCAGTGGGAGGAGGCTGGCAGGTACACTCTTGTGTACGGTCTCCAAGCTCTGGCCTCCCACCCCACATCCTCTTGCTGAGTACTTTGCCCCCCAGAGCAGATTCAGTCTCCCCCATGCTGCCTTTGTGACTCATGCTGTTGTTAACCCCAGGGCTCAGGTTGACAGGCCAATCTCAGTATCAGGAGTAGGAGGCCATAATGCAACTTATCAGCTCACTAGCCTCCAAGCACATGGCAGCAGCCTCAGATACAGACTGGGAGGGGGGGAGGGTGCGCATCTTCACTGAGCCAAAGGTGAGCCTAACCACCCTACGTCCTTACTACCCCTGCTTTGTCAGACTGGCCTGCGCCAGAACCACGTGTTGGATAATGCACACGCAGGCACCACTATGCATGTGCACACACACCCCAAACGTACATGTGCACCCACATCATGCCTCAAACATACTTGGGGGCACGTCTCAAACTTTGGGAAAGTTCAGCTCCGCAATCCATCATCCACATTTACAATGCAGAGCGGCAGGTTCATCGCTACCACCAGCCTGTGCTTTGTGGTCAAGAAGGCTGCCCAACAAAGGTTCCATGTTAGCGGGAGACAAGAGTGAATCTATCTCGGCGCAGGCAGAGGGATGGGAATATAAAGGTTGTTCCATTTGGGGGAGGAGCTTGATATTTCAAAATTTGGTTTCATTCTGGTTTGGAACAAAACCCAAAATTCTCTGCAAATGGGAATGGAGCCTCTTGGGCAGCGCACTCAGCGGGCTACTCCAGAGCCCCGGATTTGGAAGCCTTGGTGCTCCTTGCCCCAGGGCACTCTGAATGCCAGGGCTGACCCACAGCTCTGCATCTGAAAGCCCTGGCATCTCGAGCCACCCAGTGGACAGGCTGCCCCAGAGATGCACAGGAACTTCTGTCGGAACTTCATCAAAATTAAAACTGTCTCTGCAAACTGTTTCCATTTCAACAAATTGGAAAATTCCAATGAAAAATGGTTCATTAGAATGTTTCCAGTCAGCTCTCCCTATAAAGCTAGAGCTCTCATACGTTCTCTGACTGGAAACCACATCTTAACAGAGGGATAATCTCACAGATGCCTCCCATCCCATTCCCAATTGTGTAACATCATTGTGAACAATACAGCAATTGCTTTGGATGGAATAGTGTAGTACAGCCTTTCCCAGGCATTCAAAGATCATGAGTCAGGCCCCAAATAACCGTGAGACCGAGTTAAAAAACTCACTTCCAAAACTAATAAAATCTGGGGTTCTTTTGAGTTGTCTTCCAGTTTCTGAGCCTTCCCAGGTCATGTTCTTCTCCACAGCCACACAAACTGGAAACTTTATGAAAGAAAAAAGGAAAGAGAGAGAAAAAAAGAATTTTTCATGTAATCCAGTGACTCCAGGAGTTTGAGCTTTAACAAAAACACCACCTGTTGCAAGCATAGGTAACACTATAATATCAGAAGAGTAGCTGTCTTTAATGGAATTTTGCAGCTGGAAGCAAAGGGAAGGGGCCAGCCAGCACCTTGTGACTAATCAGCTCTCTGCAGACCACCACATGCGCCCTGGACCACGGTTTGAGAAATACTGGTGCAAAGGAACAAGAGGACAGCACCTAGAGGAAGCATTTCTGCAGCTCAGCTATGAGATCACAGCTGTACCTGTTTCTCTTATTAGTACTGCTAACAACTGGGTGGATGGAAATTGATTTTTAAAAACAATAAATAAAAATCAGATTTTTTTATTTAAATAAAATACATTTTTCTTTTTAAAAATGCACCTGCTTAAAATTAAATGTTATGGGAAGGCCCACATTTACTGTACTCTATTAGAATGAACTAAATAAATAAATGCTGCATCAATGAGCACGCCTCAATATTTAACGAGTTAAAGCATGCTACTTTTTTAATTACACACAGAATCAGGGGGAAAAACATCTTTAACTTTTGAGGTCAACTCGAGCTGATATGTCACAATGTCATGTGCTGTGTTAACTATCGCTATGATTTTCAGTCTTCACAATGGAGCAAATGCTGGCATTTAGATTTATCCAAATGTAAGTACTTTCAGTTTCTGGTGGGCTGAAAAGCTTTTGCCTTAATTACTCTGGCTTTCAGTTTAACTAGCGGATGCAGGGAGAAAACTTTCTTCGTTTGGACTAGCTGAATGGAAAAAGCAGGAAACCTTGTTTTCCTCTTCCAGTCTATGAATAAAAACCAGGTGGGAAAGGATGAGATCTACTAATTCTAAAAACCTGAAGGACATGGAGCCAGGTTTTCAAAGGACTTTAGGCATCTAAAGCTATAGAGAGGTGCCTAGAGCAATTTTCAGAAGCACATAAGCAGATTAGATTTCAGTGGAGTTAGACACCTAACCTGGTTAGCCACTTTTGAAAATTGCACCAGGCATCTAATTGCATCTTTAAGCATCTAAATACCTTTGAAATTCTAGCCCTTGGGGTCCAGAATCAATCCGTCCATTCACCATCTGCAATTAATACTTCCTTTGTTTAATAAATGAGTTTTAAATGTAAAACATGTTCTGATAAACTTACTTTTTTCTCCTCATGTATCCACTATATGACAGGTAGTTTTATTTAACTAATTAAAAACAATATTGCACATTCCCACTGAATTCTCATTTCCATCCATATTCCGCTTGACACAAATCCCAAGTAAAAAAATCATCATTCAAAATGCGTCATTCACCATTTTCTAACATCATAATAGATAAGACTCTGTCCACACATATGTTAAACTACCTAAATGCTTAAATAAATGTGTATAGATATAGTGCTTGCTCCTGCTTAGGAAAAAGAAGTCCCAAATTTAGTCCAAAGTTAATTGCAAATCAGCATATATCTAGATATACTTGGTCCTGCTTAAATGCAGGGGATTGGACTAAATGATCTCCCAAAGTCCCTTTCAGCCCGACATTTCTATGATTCTATGTTTTAGTGGTTATACCAACCAATCAGATTGAACATTTCCCTAGGGGAAAAAAAAAAGTGCAATGTAAAATGAGATTAAAATCAACTATTTCAATCAAGGGTTTCTGCTTGCTGAGTTAAATCATGATTTAAACGGCTGATTTAAATCAATTCACCCTGACTAACAATGAGATTTATGGAGCATTTTCATCTGAAGGTCTCATAACGCTTCATAGATTAGACATGCAGAAATCACTTAATATCTGAAATGCAGACGCCTCTTGGATGGAAAAAAATGCACAGGAGCAACTGAGTGGGAGAAAGGAGAAATTGTGCTGTGGGCAGAAGGGTGCGGACGGATTTGGGGAAACAAAGGCTCAGGAGTAGGCAAGGTCCAGGGACAAAGAGTGGGAGGGGCAAAAGAAATGGTGTGGGTAGGACCGAGCGTACAGAGTGGGCGGGGCACAGGGATTTTTAAAACTATCACTTAGTTGCTCCGAGAAATATCAAGTGATACCTTCAGCATGAACAGATTTCTTTATTTTATTTAAAGAGATGGACCCCAGCTACACAATTTGGATCAGAACCTGGACTCAAACTTCCCCTGCATCCTAGCCTGCTGCATTTAGTATTTTGGTTCAGCCTATTATGGGGATCCGAGCTCTGGGATGTTTGGATACAAAATTTCAGCTCAAACCAGACTCATCTCTAAATCTTTTACTTTTAAATCCTGGGCACGATGAGGCTGAGATTTCAAGGAGAGGAAGACAGTGGCAGCTAAACTGTACAAGCTGAGCTGGGCCTTTTCCTAGCATCCCTTGCCCCCACACCCACACCCGCACCCACAACCACACATGCTTCAGAAATGTTTCTTTCCTCCTCCTCCAGGAAAACCCCAGCTCAGCGAACTGGCAGGTGTTAAGTAGCAAAGTGCAGCTCCTGGATAAACAAGCATGGAGGCCAGCAGCAGCTCCCAGCAGAATAGACACCCAAGAGCCTGGGAGTGGAGGGCGGGGATTTTTATGGGTTAGTACCTAGCGTGTTTGGGCATGCATGGGAGGAGGAGGGGATAGACAAACACTCGTAGGTGCGGCAAGGTAAATAGATTGTCTCTCACGGTCTCTGGATTCCCACTGCCAACTCCCTTTTAGGCCTGGCTGTACAATTCAGGCCCATCTTATGCGTCAGGAATTATTTCCAGCACTCCTGTCCCTTCCCCCTAACCCCATGCCCCATTGGTACAATTAGGGTCAGATTTGCAGGGCACCTCTTGCTCCCATTCAAGTCAACTGGAGTTGCAATTGTTCAACACTCCTGGAAACCCAGGTCCTTTGAGCCCTGGTGATTTAATCATGTGCATTCTGGCACTGCCTAAGGGCCAACCAAGAATGGGGCCCCATTGTGCCAGGCGCTGTGTAGACACAGAGTAATAGACAGTCCCTGCTCCGAAGAGGGGTGAAGCTGGGATGCTACATCTTCTGGGCCTGAATGCAATTCTATTTCCCAAGGAGCCACAGTGAGCCAAATTCTCCCACAGCGTAACGCAGTGTTGCCACCTCTTGGCATTCTATTGTAACTCTTGTGCTATTTGGTGATTCTCTTAAAGACCCCAGCTCCCGGAGTCCTGTGATTAAGTAGTTTTTTTTTTTAAAAGGTACATTCCTCACCCTTGTATTTTGGGGGCAAAGCCTGAAAACGTGAATTCTAAAGGTTCAGAAACCAGCAGGCACATAAAAAGACCCAACTTTTAAAATAAATCAAAAACACTCTTGATTTTGAAGCCAATCGGATGATTTTTAGGGGGGCCTGACTAGCTATTTTTGAATGCTTAGTGTTGGCAATATTGTAACTGACACTGATGGAGTCATGCCAGCAGAGAACCTGGCCCAGCGCTACCAAGCTAGAGTTCCAACAGAGCTCAGGGAAGGATTTTCAAATGCTGAGCAGCACCCAGAGTTGGGGTCAGATTTTCTGAAGACCCACATGCTGAGCTCTTTTTCACAATCGGGTCTCCCATGTGGGAAAATTCTGGCCAACCTGGGGAAGCTCAGACAACACTATAAATACTTACTGAGCAAGGCAAACTATGGGGTACAAAGCAGAAACGGGGTAACAGTCCCACCAGGCTCAGCTTTTCCCAGAGCTTGTGCCCAACGCATCCCTGCTGCAGAACAGCTGAGGGCCGGGAGATGGCTGGGGAAGTGACACAGAAGTATTCTGTACGTCTGTAAGTATAAAGTTCCCACATTCCTCTTGAATCAAATTCCCACCTGCAATGCCACCGCACGGGGCTTAGTTGCAACCATAGCTTATCCAAGAAACAAGCAACCAGGGGTAGTTGTGTCATCATCAAGGCGCATCAGCAGGACCCAGGAGCAGCTTTAGCTGGTGGAAAGAGAATAGATATGAACGAATAAGACTATGTCTATGCTGGCAAAATGGGACTCATAATTCCTCACCAAAGCAGCTCCACCTATTGGAGTGCTAGTGTAGACAGGGCACAGGGGAGTCACCTAGCTTGGTTGTTAAAGGACAGAGCCTGTCTACACTACAGCCTCCACCACCGATAGAGTTGCATCGCCAAGAGATTGTGGGCCCATTTCTACCTGTGTAGAAGCAAACTCAATGTATGCAGAGGGAGGGATGGCCCAGGTGACTGGCAGCCCTTCAGACATGTCTGTCTGTCTCTCATGAGTCCCCCAGTGACACAGCTATTTCTGGTAAAAACCCCAGCAGTGCCAACAGAAGAGTCATTCAGGGAAGGGACTGGTGGGCTCTGCCACGTAGCTCTACGGGCAAAGCATTTAGAGTGTAGACGAGGCCTCTGATTGTTCCAAATCCTGGCCACAGATTTTGAAGGGATGTTCCCCAGGACACTACAGAAAACCCAGGCTAGTCTCACTGGGGCGAGCTTAGTAAGGGAAGAGCTAATGAGCCAGTCACAACTATTCTAGGTACCACTGGCTGTGGGAGGTGAGCTAGTGTGCGCTATAGGGCCGGGGTGGGTACACTGTAGCAGGGAGGTGCATGACTTGGCATGCTCTCATTCAAATATTCCTACTTATTTGCAAACAGCTCTTTCTGCATTTGAGGCCTAACCCCAGCTGGGAAATACACCTTAGACTGTAGTGCTGAAGAACCCTTCCTCCCACCTCTATCTTAACACCAGTCCAAGGTGAGACTCTCACATGCTCCTCTGATACATCCCCTGTAGTCAGCACACAAAAGCTCACAGAGAAACACACGACTCACCTGCCTGTCGGGATATCTAGGCTCCATCAGCAAGGATACATTAGAGAGCTGTACTCTAGCTCAGTGGCTCTCAACCTTTCCAGACTACTGTACCCCTTTCAGGAGTCTGATTTGTCTTGCGTACCCCCCAAGTTTCATCTCACTTAAAAACTACTTGCTTACAAACTCCGACATCAAAATACAAAAGTGTCACACAGAGCCGGCTTTAGGCCGATTCCCCTGATTCCCCAGAATCGGGCCCCGCGCCTTAGGCGCCTTTTTCATTTTTTTTACTCGCCCAGCAGCAGCACTTCGGTGGCGGGGGTCCGCTCCAGGTCTTCGGCGGCACTTCGGTGGCGGGGGTCTACTCCGGGTATCTGGCGGCACTTCAGCAGCGGGGGGGTCCTTCAGTGCCGTGGAAGCCCCGGAGCGGACCCCCCACCGCCGAAGCCCCGGACCACCGCCAGGTATTCGAATCGGGCCCCGCAGTTCATAAAGCCGGCCCTGGTGTCACACAGTCACAGGACACAGTTACTGAAAAATTGCTGACTTTCTCATTTTTACCATATAATTATAAAACAAATCATTTGGATTATAAATATTGTACTTACATTTCAGTTTACAGTATATAGGGCAGTATAAACTCATTGTCTGTATGAAAGTTTCGTTTGTACTGACTTCGCTAGTGCTTTTTACGTAGCCTGTTGTAAAATTAGGCAAATATCTAGATGAGTTGATGTCCCCCCAGAAGACCTTGGCATACCCTCAGGGGTATGTGTACCACTGCTCGAGAACCACTGCAAACTAGCTGGCTCGGCACAGGAATCACTGGGAGAGGTTCTCTGCCCTATGTTGTGCAGCAGGTCAGATCACAGTGGTCCCTTCTGTCCTTAAGATCTATAAGCAGGACAAAACGACGATTCAAGCGACGCAACATAGGGCAGCAAAGAGCCTGACAACAATGCAGGGAGTACGGCGTTACTGTTATTTACCTGAGTAGCCCTGACAACGCACTTGGAGCTGTACAAGACACAACGATAAAAACAATCCTTGCCCCAATGAACTTACATTCTGAGAAAGGCGGTGAGCCTGATCCTGCCCCTATGTTAAGGGAGCTGCACGCTGCTTTGCTGGCACAATGCCAGCTCACTCCCCTCCTGGGGAAGGGCACATCAGCAGGCATCCCTGCACCCCCGAAATCCCTAGCGGCTGGAAGGGCTTCTTTCTACAGTGCTTTGAGATCCTTAGATGAAAGGTTCCATTTATTATATTACTATCGTTTATATTGCAGCAGCGCCCAGAGACCTCGGCCAGGATCAGGGCCACATCATGCAGGCATTTAACAGTTAAGTACGTGCTGATGCGTTTTGCTGGATTGAAGTTGTAGTGTCCATGAAGCCTGGACGAGGTGGTCATTTCCCGGAAGCGGCATAGGAGAGGTTGATTCAGGAACCTGTAATAGTTCTGACTGTGCCTCTGGGGTTTTCACAGGGTGGCACTTGTCCAGCCTCCAAAATGATATTGACAAGTGACTATGTTTTTCCACCGGTGCTAGCTTTCTGAATCAACCTGGCAGCAGCTGGTTCAATCAATGACACTGTTACAGCAAGCGTGCCTTGTACATGGTAGCATGGCTGAGATCCGGACTAATTCAAGGTACATAATAAGGTTGTTCTATGTAGACAAAGAACAACATTATATGTGTCTCCATCATAAACACCAGATTCACTGTGGTTGGGTGGACCCTCCACATAAACATTAACAAACGTTGAACACATCCTGTGTGACCAATATTGGTCAGCCAAGCTTTTCCATGAACACTGGGATGGCAAACCAGCACGTACATTTCAATCATGTTTTCTCTTCCAGGGATGGACAGTCTGAAAACACATCAAAGGCCTTAAGCAAGTCCCGGATAAAGTGATTCATTAGTTCACATCTGCTTTGTAGCTATGCTGACTGACACCAGCTGAGCATCTGGCCTGGAGAACATTACCACCCGAGGAGCTAATTATTTATTATAGCTGAGAAAGCACATACCTGAACTGCAACAGCAGAGGAGGTAATGAATGTCATTTCTCAGTTAGTCAGTGACCTTGTGGAACGATTGCTACCCTGGGAAATCAGGAAAGCTGGGTTCTAATCATGACACTGACCTGGAAAATTGCTCCCCGTGCCTCAGTTTCCCCATGCCTCTAAAGTGGAGACAATGTTGCTGCCCCACCTTTGTGATTTATGGCTAAAAGCCACTATACCATGAAGGATTATTAATCACGATTGTAAGTGCAACTTATTATTAACAGACACAATGGGGATAATGCTACTACTGACCTCCCTTGTAAAGCTTTGGGAGATCTAGGGATGAAAATAAGTGCATGAAAACTAGGTAGCATTAATTATTATTGTTATTGTTATTGCATTCCTTTAAGGAAGGCCGGCCTTGGGGTTAAGTCAGTGGCCTAGCACTCAGGAAACCTGCGTCCAATTCCCATCTCTACTGAATACTCCTTGTACAACCTGTGGAGAATCATTTCATCTCTCTGGCTCAGTACAGTCCTTCTGGGCTCGGCCGTCCTCTCTAAGTCTCTTGCCCCGGGTCCCCTCCATTGCCTCCATTCCTGGACAAGCTCACTGTTCCCTGCAGGAGTTGAGCTCACTCCTGGGATCCTTTCTGAGTCTAATTACGTCCAGTCCCCGGTGCTGCTCCTCAGACTAACAGACAGCCGACATCCAGATCCCCTCTCAGGGCTGCAGAGTCAGTCTGCCCTAAAACGGAGCAGTGGAGAAGAGGCTAGTCACTGCCTTGATCTGACTAGAAGGTTCCCTACCAGCCTCTCTTCTTGGGCAAATTTCCCCCTAATAATCTGTGGCCTGCTTCACCCTTTTAAGCTCGTCTTCTCCAGCTGCAGCATGCTCCACAGGTGCACCTGAATGGGATGCTTGCTTGGCTTGATGTAGAATATTTGGTCAGTCATTGTGCTATGACAATAAGACAGATAGATAGATAGACAGATAAATAGTAAACAATGAATGAATATATATAATCAGTAAACAATGAATTCAGACGACTGTGGCTCTTCTGGGCAATTTTGGCTGCTAATTTGGCTCTGAACCACTAAGGTCTGAGGAGCAGGTGTTACTGTAATATACATAATAACAGCACCTTGCTCCTCAAAGAATTTAAAACCAAGATTCTTCAAAATCCAAGGTTTCAGAGTAGCAGCCGTGTTAGTCTGTATCCGCAAAAAGAAGAACAGGAGTACTTGTGGCACCTTAGAGACTAACAAATTTATTAGAGCATAAGCTTTCGTGGACTACAGCCCACTTCTTCGGACCCATTCCAGACCCATGAATATGATACAGTTCTGCGGTGACCTAGAATCCTACTTTCGACGTTTCCGACTCAAAGAATATTTCCAACATACCTCTGAACAGCATACTAACCCACAGAATCCTCCCTACCAGCACTACAAAAAAAAGGATTCTGCGTGGACTCCTCCGGACGGTTGAAACAACAGACTGGATTTCTACATAGATTGCTTCCGTCGACGTGCAAAGGCTGAAATTGTGGAAAAGCAACATCACTTGCCACATAACCTCAGCCATGCAGAACACAACGCCATCTACAGCCTCAGAAACAACCCTGACATCATAATCAAAAAGGCTGACAAAGGAGGTGCTGTCGTCATCATGAATAAATTGGAATATGACCAGGAGGCTGCCTGACAGCTCTCTAACACCACATTCTACAGGCCATTATCCTCTGATCCCACTGAGGATTACCTAAAGAAACTACACCATCTGCTAAAAAAACTCCCTGACAAAGCACAGGAACAAATCTGTACAGACACATGCCTAGAACCCCGACCAGGGGTATTCTATTTGCTACCCAAGATCCATAAACCTGGATATCCTGGACGCCCCATCATCTCAGGCATTGGCACCCTAACATCAGGCTTGTCTGGTTCTGTGGACTCTCTCCTCAGACCCTACGCTACCAGCACTCCCAGCTATCTTCGAGACACCACTGACTTCCTGAGGAAACTACAATCCATCGGTGATCTTCCAGAAAACACCATCCTGGCCACTATGGACGTAGAAGCCCTCTACACCAATATTCCACACAAAGATGGACTACAAGCTATCAGGAACAGTATCCGTGATAATGTCACAGCTAACCTGGTGGCTGAACTTTGTGATTTTGTCCTCACCCACAACTATTTCACATTTGGGGACAATATATACCTTCAAGTCAGCGGCACTGCTATGGGTACCCGCATGGCCCCACAATATGCCAACATTTTTATGGCTGACTTAGAACAACGCTTCCTTAGCTCTCGTCCCCTCACACCCCTACTCTACTTGCGCTACATTGATGACATCTTCATCATCTGGACCCATGGAAAAGAAGCCCTTGAGGAATTTCACCATGATTTCAATAATTTCCATCCCACCATCAACCTCAGCCTAGATCAATCCACACAAGCGGTCCATTTCCTGGACACTACTGTGCTAATAAGCGATGGTCACATAAATACCACCCTATACCAGAAACCTACTGACCGCTACACTTACCTACATGCCTCCAGCTTCCATCCAGGACACACCACACGATCCATTGTCTACAGCCAAGCTCTAAGATATAACCGCATTTGCTCCAATCCCTCGGATAGAGACAAGCACCTACAAGATCTCTATCAAGCATTCTTAAAACTACAATACCCACCTGCTGAAGTGAAAAAACAGATTGACAGAGCCAGACGAGTACCCAGAAGTCACCTCCTACAAGACAGGCCCAACAAAGAAAATAACAGAACACCACTAGCTGTCACCTTCAGCCCCCAACTAAAACCTCTCCAGCGCATCATCAGAGATCTACAACCTATCCTGAAAGATGATCCTTTACTCTCACAGATCTTGGGAGACAGACCTGTCCTCGCTTACAGACAACCCCCCAACCTAAAGCAAATACTCACCAGCAACCACACATCACTGAACAAAACCACTAACCCAGGAACCTATCCTTGTAACAAACCCCGATGCCAACTCTGTCCACATATCTATTCAAGTGACATCATCATAGGACCTAATCACATCAGCCATACCATCAGGGGCTCGTTCACCTGCACATCTACCAATGTGATCTATGCCATCATGTGCCAGCAATGCCCCTCTGCCATGTACATTGGCCAAACCGGACAGTCTCTACGCAAAAGAATTAATGGACACAAATCTGACATCAGGAATCAAAATACTCAAAAACCAGTGGGAGAACACTTTAACCTGTCTGGTCATTCAGTGACAGACCTGCGGGTGGCTATATTACAACAGAAAAACTTCAAAAACAGACTCCAACGAGAGACTGCTGAGCTAGAATTGATATGCAAACTAGACACAATCAACTCCGGTTTGAATAAGGACTGGGAATGGCTGAGCCATTACAAACATTGAATCTATCTCCCCTTGTAAGTATTCTCACACTTCTTAACTGTCTGTACTGGGCTAGCTTGATTATCACTTCAAAAGTTTTTTTTTTCTCTTAATTAATTGGCCTCTCAGAGTTGGTAAGACAACTCCCACCTGTTTATGCTCTCTGTATGTGTGTATATATATCTCCTCAATATATGTTCCATTCTATATGCATCCGAAGAAGTGGGCTGTAGTCCACGAAAACTTATGCTCTAATAAATTTGTTAGTCTCTAAGGTGCCACAAGTACTCCTGTTCTTCTTTTTTCAAAATCCAAAATTGTCAAACTCGGGGGCCTAAAGTTAGGCACCTATTTAAGCACCGAATAACAGATTTAGATGCAGAACTTAAGGCGCCCACATTCAACGGTTTTGGCCATTGTATATATAGATCACCTCACTATCTAAACGCAACGTCCTCTGGAGTGAAACACAGCAGCTCTCTAACAGCACAAAGCTACAACAGCTTAGTGGGGAGAGAGAGCAAAGGAGAATACTGTATCCAGAAACTGCAGGGGAGATTTAACCAGGTTATCACGCCTAACTCCTGCAGAAAGTGCCAAGGGCTCTGTACTGGCTAGAGCTGGACGGAAAATTTCACCCAAATTTGGATGAAAAACAAAGGGAATTTGGTGAAAATGTTTCGGAATTTTTGTTTCCCAGCCAATTCTGCGTTTTAACAGCTACAGCCAAACAGCAGCGTAACAACTCCTAGCTCCCTCGCGAGGCACTGACTCAGAGGGAATATCCAAGAAGGGACCTAGCCAAACCCTGCTGAGTTTGGAAGCCCTACCAGGACTGAAGCCTACGTTAGCGTGGCTCTCTGTCTGCCATAGTCAGCTTGACTCTCCTCTTATTGCTTCACTGGCTCGGCATCCTTCCAGATGGCATCTCCAAACCAAGCAGAAATGGAATTCTAAGGATTTTGCCATTCCTGAAAGAACACGGTGGTGGGTTCCATGCAGTGTTCCCACCCCTTGGGCATGACATCTCTCCAACTCACAAGCACACGTGTTAGCTCTTCGCTGAACGCATTCAGTCTGGGCATCTGCATCCTCCACCCCACACTTTCCCAGCAGCAGGTGGCATGACAGCACACAGGAGGCAAGGGTTCCAGCTGTTCGCTTTCAAACATAGCATCCACTTTTGTTGGCGGTTTCCTTCATTTTTATCAATAATGAATTCCTCCTGATAGCAAAACTCTAAGCATTTCCGTAGCTGCATTTAGCACAGGTTGGCGTGCGCAGAAGCTGGATAGTTACGCTGCATTACGTGTCACTCTTCAAGAGCTTCCCTTTAGATCCATCCCGTCATTTTATGTAATTCCCAAGACATTACCTCATGACCATCCCCTCTCACATCCCCTGCTGTAAATACGCAGCACATCTGTTAAAACCAGCGAAATTGTCCTGCTGTAAAACCAGTGTGAGTGAGAGCAGAATCAGGCCCGCTGAACCAAAGTCTAAGCAGTTGCACCAGGGTAAATCCAGAGCAGCTTCATCAAAGTCAATGGCAGGCTTTTCTGAAAGAAACCCACAAATACCACGTCTTCCATCGTGAATATTCAGGAATTATCCCTTAGGGGAACAAGTCTGTCTAATGGGTAGCGCAGTGAAAAATGAGTCCAGAGACCTGGGTTCTTTTCCTAGCTCTGTCACTGATGTGTGGTTAAGGCAGTGGATCGGGAGTCAAGAAATTTGGCTTCAAACCCCTCCCCACTCATACACACAATTCTGAGTGACATTGGGCAAGTCACTGAGGGACAGATTCTGATATCTTTATTCTAGCAGAAGGATACTCAAGTAGGAAGGGCACTGGGCTAGAACTCAGGACACTTGGGTTCTATTCCTGACTCAGCTACTGGATGGCCTTGGGCAAGTCACTCGACTGCCTGATGCCTCCGTTTCCCCTTCTATACAATGGGGATAACGATAGTGACCGCCTTTGTAAAGCACTTTGAGATCTACTGATGGAAAGTGCAAGATAAGAGCTAGGTGTGATTGTGGCTCTGCCACTGGCCTGCTGAGTGACCTTGAGCAAGTCATTTCCCCCTCCCACCATTTGTCAGTCTCGTCTATGTAGACAGTAAGCTCTCCGGAGTAGGGACTGTCTCTCACTGTGTCTATGTACAGCACCTAGCGTAAAGGGGCCCTCAGCTACGTGCCTCCATTTCCCTATTCGTAAAATGGGGATAACAATGCTTCCTTTGTCAGCCTTGTCTATTTACATTGTAAGCTCTTGGGAGCCGGGACTATCTCTAACTATGTGTTTGCAAAGCTCCTAGCACAACTGGGCCCTGAGCTCTGTTAGGGCCTGCTGCCAGTGTGACCAAAAAACCATAATAATGACCCCAGGCGTGTCCCTTCCCTTCCCTGTGCCTCAGTTTGCCCACCATCAAATAGAGAGAGTAATAATATTTATCCGCCTCACTAGAGGGATGAGAGGCTGAATTAATGTTTGCACCTTGCATTTGTCAGCTGAGCAGCTCTGGAGAAAAGCAAATTATTATTGTGTCAAGCTACATCTTTCTGCTGCGCCCGTTAACGACTGTTGTGTGCCGTAAGCACAACAGTGTTGCATTGCCTCTGATAACTGGCTGGCTGCGCCTTTGCCCATCACGTCCGCACGCCGCGGAGGAGGCGTCTCATCACAAGAGTTTTTTTCTCCCAGCTTGGACATTTAATTGTTCTAACCACTCGGGCAAGCCTCCTCCGCATGGGACGTGTAAGAGCCAATCGGATCTCGGTGCTGGTGCAATAGGCAACAGCCAAACGGGCTAAGTTTTAGCATGGACGAGGAGTTTAGTCTCTGAACTATAGCGGATCTTGCTTTAGGAGAGGAATACTGTGCACAGCTGATGTGGCACCTGGCCTTTTAAACTGCATTAGAATTAAGGACAAATGTAATTAATTATTCTGTACTTGCTCCAGAATAATCAAGTCCCCGGTGAGGGAAGAGAGACCTTTTGCTCGTCTTCCAGAGAAAGGATGGGCTTGTGGTTACGGCGTTGGACTGGTGCTCAAGAGAGAGAGAAGTTCGAATCATGGCTCTGTCAGAGATTTCCCACACAACCTCTGGCTCATCTGTCCTTGTTCTAGTACCAGGGATCAGGACCCCATTGTGCTCGGCTCTATACGCACATATAATGAAAAGAGGATCCTTGCCTCAAAGAGCTGGGTAGCCTCACAATCCAATCTCTCTATATCCCAGTTGTACAATGAGGATACCACCCCCTGCCACTGATTTCCTGGGTGACTGTGGGCAAGTCATTTAGTTGTTCCGTGCCTCGGTTTGCCCATCTGTTAAATGGAGATGCGAATCGTAGAAATGTGGGGCTGGAAGGGACTTCAAGAGGTCATCTAGTCCATCCCCCACACACTAAGGTAGGATTAAGTATACTTATGCCATCCCGGACAAGTGTTTGTTCTTAAAAACCTCCAATGACAGGAATTCCACAACCGCCCTAGGGAACCGGCTCCCATCCTTAACTGTCCTTGTTAGCAGTAACACTTCCCTACCGCACAGAGGTGTTGTGAGCATACAATCATTAACGTTTCTAAGGTTCTCAGATAGTACAGGGATGGGGGGGGGGGCACATAAGAACCTAGCTAGACAGGCTCACCACAGGAAGTATAATCTCAATAAATGCTGCCTTCACTTGGATACAAACAACAACAACAACAGATTCCAGCACCCCGCTGCAATTGACAAGCGGACTCACCATCAAAATAACCACCGTCTTTACTGAGGGGTTTGAGCTTTTTATTCTGCAAACCACTTCACAGGAGAAAAACTTTCTCATGGACCACCACCAATCGACCACTGCTTGGTTCTCAAGACCACTCGTTCTGCGGAGCCCCACAAAGGGTGGGCCAGGTCACTGGTGACCCATGGGCTACTTCTTCAGAAGCACGGCCTTATAAAATCTATCTGCAAGGTTGGTTATGAGAGTTATATCCTGAACCGTCACATATGGGAAGGGTTTTTCTGAGCTACTGCAGACCCAGGGAGAATGACTATCAAAATCCAGAGCCAAAAAAATGTCACCAGTTTCACACAACTGAAAAACTAATAGATCAGCTCTTTGGAGTAAAGTACACAGGCTCTGAAAAGCACTTCCAAAACAGTCAGAGAAACAGATCCAGATGTGTCACATCATCCATCAAGAGAGCCCGGATGGCTTAAGTGCCTTCAGTTAATCCAGCTTTGAAAATGTAAGACAACAACCAGCATGGAATGAGTCTCAAACTCAAGAATCCTTATCTAGGACCAACATGTTTCTTCTTCAGGCTAATCTGGGGAACGGATAGCTCAGTGGTTTGAGCAGTGGCCTGCTAAACCCAGGGTTGTGAGTTCAATCCTTGAGGGGGCCATTTAGGGATCGGGGGCAAAAATTTGTCTGGGGATTGGTCCTGCTTTAAGCAGGGGGTTGGACTAGATGACCTCCTAAGGTCCCTTCCAGCCCTGATATTCTATGATTCTTACTACCTCTCCATCTAAATCAGGGGTAGGCAACCTATGGCATGCAAGCTGATTTTCAGTGGAACTCACACTGCCTGGGTCCTGGCCACCGGTCCGGGGGGCTCTGCATTTTAATTTAATTTTAAATGAAGCTTCTTAAACATTTTAAAAACCTTATTTACTTTACATACAACAATAGTTTAGTTATATAGTATACACTTAGAGAAAGAGACCTTCTAAAAATGTTAAAATGTATTACTGGCACATGAAACCTGAAATTAGAGTGAATAAATGAAGTCTCGGCACACCACTTCTGAAAGGTGGCCAACCCCTGATCTAAATCAATATGAGGTTTGGTCCTTCTTAGGCTTTTGAAAGCCTCAGCAATAACTGTAGTGGTCGAATAATTACATTAATAGATTCATAGGGTGAAATCCTGGCCCCAGTGAACTCAATTGGAATTTTGCCATTGACATCAGTAGAGCCAGGACCTCCTCCATTGCAGGTTGGTAGTCATCTAGTCTGGCCTCTTGCATAGCACAAGTGTTGGGATTTCACCCAACAAAAAGAAATGTTCCTGAGCATTTTGGAAAGAGCTTTGGCCTAAATGTTCTAACAGTGATTCTGGGTGTCCACCCTGAGATAGCGGATTTTCCAGCGGGGTTGGGCGTTCGGCACTTGCTGAAAATCAGGCCCTTTTAAAGGTCTCTCAAGTTGGGCCTCCAAAATCACTAGTCACTTCTGACAATTTAGGCCTTGCATATTTGTTTCCCCAGGAGCCACAGCCAGGATGGGAGCTGATCTACTGAGCGGGATTCCCGAATTGCAGTCTCACTTTTCAGTCCCCAAGAGCATCGCTATCTAGCGGTTAGACAATTGCAGGCTCTCTCAAACTATGGGGCCAGCTGCACTGGTGAAATCCAGATGGGGTCTGCATCCAGATGGGGTCTCATTTTATTTTTTTGTTATTACTTACAGGCTTGCGTGTATTTTCGATTGGCACGGTCTCTCACCATGGCACGCGTACATGTACCACCAAGCACAGTGGGACCCGGACCTCACTCAGTACATATAATATCACTACAACTAACTGTGTCTCTGTCCCAGCTCCGGCTGAAGGCTCTGACATACATCCAGCAGGGCTGCAGGCACTGCACAGCTGCTGTCCAGGGTTGCCCTGTTCCACTCCCCACCACTGCAGCACTAGCACTGAGGAGCAGCGAGTCACTCTCCTCTCCGTTCTCAGTTCTCCCCCTGGGGGTGCCTAGACAGTGTACAGCACCTGGGGCTGAAGAATGCCCCAGCAGCCGGTGTCTGCTTCTGGGCCCTGTCAGCAGGGAGGTGGGTAAGGAGAGTGGCTCAGGTGTCCAAGGGGCTCAGTGGAGGGGAGAGACAAAGTCTCTGTGGAGGGTGAACAGAATCAGGGGGATGGGCTCATTGGGGGCAAGAGGCTTATAGTGGGATGGACAATGGGGGAAAGGGGCTCAGCATGGCGGAGGGTGGGATAGGTGGCTCCAGGGGGGTAATGGGAGGCAGGGATACAATAGGTAAATTTCACCAGAATCCCACACACACACAATCCCCAAGTTTTCAGGCTTCCACTCCCCACAAACCACCCCTCACCATCAGGCTGGCTCCGTCCTCCAGTTCCTACTCCCCCGTACTCCCCAGGCTGCTCTAAGTTTCTATAGTTAATTGAGACAGATCACCATAAGGCTTTTCTAATGCTACGTCTCGTAGTTGATCTATGTGAATATGGTCTCCAGCATGAGCCAAGGTGGGGTCTGAACTCCTTTGTGGTTATTAAAAGTAGGGGCATGCCAGTAAAAAACAAGAGAAAAAGGAGGACGACAGGACTCTGAGTTAGGACTCCTGGGTTCTACCCCTGGGGGCTCGTCTCATCACCTCTGTGTGCCTCAGTTTGTCCATCTATAACATGGGAACATCATTGCTCACCTAATTCCAACCCAGAAGTGGCTGCGTTTTAATGATGGATGAATGATCCACTGTATATCTACACAGTATATCCACTGGAATATACATGGCTAATTCTCAGGGCTGTTTGGTTTCATTAGTGTTTGGAAACTTCTCCAATAAAAGGCACCAAAGCAGAACCAAGTGTTGTTATTAATCTGGTTTATTGGCCTTGAGAATGAACCATCCACTGGATGACCAGTTCAGCCAGGAGCGCCCTGCCCAAATTGTTTCTGAAACGCTTGAGCACCCATTTCAAAAGGCAGCAGACAGTATTTTCACCCATGTGATCACATGAAGAAAGAGGATGGAGACTGTGTTCCCAGAGGGTCTCGCTGAACAGAGAGTCAAAGCCTCCTACTGGAGAGAGGTGTGGGCTGAGCACCAGACTGGGAGTCAGGAGCTGTAATTCACACTCTGCTACTGATTTATTATGTGACTTTGAACAGGTCACTTCATCTGTGTGCCCCAGGTTATCCACCTGTAAAATGGGTATAATCAGACTCTATTTCACAATGCAGTTGTGAGGATTAATTAACTATTGTTCCATAAGACTTTGAAGATGACAAACACTATACTTATGTTCATGTCCTGTATTATTACATCCTCACTCTAGTGTCGGTGCACAGGGCAGAAACCAGTCTCTTCCATCCCTCTCGATCACTAGCTGCTGCTTCCACCTGCTCTCTGTGCTGAGATCGACTGTTCTGCCCTCCCTGCTAAGGGTACTTCATAAGGTTTCTCTTGGGCACCCTTGTTTCTTCACACCAGTTGGTTTCCACTTGACAGCTTCATGTGGGAGTTTGTGTGTTGGCCTCAGGAGTATATGCCCCAACTGTATCCTTCTAATTGTGATGGAGATGAGCTGCCGGTTGGTGATTTCTCAGATCTCTTCGGTGGTGGCAAAGTATCTCCATCCAATGCTCAGAATCTTTCACGGGCACTTATTTTCACACACGTCTAACTTTCTATCTAACATTTTAATAGCTCTCAAGTGGTCACAGCCATGTGTTGGCACTGAAGTTACATCTACACCAAAAATTCTCAGTTTTATCTCTTGGTGCTATAGATCTGTGGTTTTCATGCATTTTAGAGTTTAGTGAATACTGTGGCTGTCTTTCCTAGCCTTGGCGTCACTTCTTTTTGAGATCTCTGCTGGCTAGTATGGTGCTGACCAGGTAAACACTGTTCTACTTTATTGATACTTTTGCCTTCTAATATGATGTTATGGCTTGATGTGTGAATTTCAAGGATGTGTGTTTTGGCTTAACAAAATTTGAGCCCTGCGTGGCCTACAGTTGTTGCCAAGTTGTCTATGTAGCTTTTTGGGGGTGTAATATTAATAGCTATCAATCGATAGCAATCATAATGTATCAATAGCCCCTCAACAGTGCAAAATCCCCTATGCAGCTTTGCAAATATCTGCCTTAATTACCAAGAAGGGGAGAGTAGAGTTGTAGTCTTCCAAGCCATGCTCAACAGGATCGCAACAATTCTGCCTCCCTAAATTCTCTCCGTCATCTCAACTGAATACGGTACATTCTTCATTTTTGTTTCATGTTGCAGACCTAGAGCAGCTGCCACATTCCAACCCAGAGGTGGCTGCGTTTTAATGATGGATGAATGATCCGCTCTATATCGACACAGTATATCCACTGACTAAGATTTTTAAAACCAACTAGTTTTTAGAAACTGCAGAGCACCCACCCCTCTGAAAACTAGGCTCCTTTAATGTCTCAGGCTGGGCACCCCAAATCACTAGTCAGTTTGGAAAATCTTTCATAAATGATAGCCAGCTAGCTAACCTAGGTCTATAAACACACACACAGAAATCCCCATTAGCGCTATATAAAAATACAATACTAGTAGTAATAAATAAACAATAGCTTTGTCAGTTGCAATGGAAGAGGGACTGCTCCATAAAAGTTTAGGAATACTGGGAGTTGGCCAGGTTATTGGGAAGTTTAGTGTAGAAAGGAAAACAACGATTCAAGGGAAGCCACCTCCACTCCTGGTAAACACTTTGGTGTTGTTAAGAGACGATACCCAAGATATTAGCTATGAAGATTCTATCTCCTGCTTCTAGCCACGTTGCAAAACTTGTTTTGCCGCGTGGAGCCAGGGGTGATAACCAGAAGATGGGACTGTCGCTGGATAAGAAAGAACTCTTTTTCCCGGGAGAGGCAGTTGTTGGGAAGCTGTTCTGACTCAGACACCTGTTGGGTGTCCGAAGAAGCTAGGCTTGCTTAGGTCAGCATCACAGGATGGCAGGGCTTTAAGTGAGATAGACGTGCGTGTAGACGGTGTGTTGTTTTAAAATCCTGTTTCTCTAAATGCTGTGTTCCTACTGTTGAATTTCAACAATACGTTGGTCACCACTGGTCACAGGCTCTCGAAGGGAAGAACCACAGGCGCCAAACGCAGTTGGACCTGCTGGGTAAGCCCGGTCGATACACTGGGTGCTGTAGCCCAAGGCCCAGTCAAAGAGTGGGAGAACTGTGATGTTCCACCCCAGGAGAGGTAATGGCACTAGGCCTGATACCCGAAGGTATGCACTCAGAGAGACCAAGAAGGGGACAGCCCTGTCATCTTGACAGCAGCATACCCCACAAACCCTCCTATGTTGCATCTACCCAACAATTTTAGAGCAATCTCCCACTGTTGCACGAGTGTCAGTGCCATTCCACCAGCGGGATCAACAGTGTGGGGTGCTCGTATACACAGGGCTAAATCATTTTTACGACCATGCCCTGTCTGCTCAGAGTAGATCTAGACAATACAGTCATATAAAACTGCCAGCATTCGGTCTAACGCTTCCACTGGCATTAGAACCAGTTGAGTTACACTGTTAGTGCAGTGGTGGAAGGCCTCCTTAAAACTGTCCATTTAAACAGGGCCCCTGAAGGCTCCTCAGCCTCCCAGGTCTAACTCTCACTTTCGCCTATCTTGGACCACCAGCCTTTTCCCCCTCTTCTGTTGGGGATAAATGGAATAGGACAATGATCAGGATTGCTCTGTGTCTGTGCCCACATCCACTCATTAGCTACTGTGTTTGATACTAAAGTTGGATCAAAGTATGGAACACTCACATAAAATGTATCACCTCCAGTTTCCGTTCCATTATGCCAGCTTTAAAGAGTGACTCAAAACTTCACCTACTTTAATAAACCAACGGGGGTGGGGGGGAATCTGCTAGATTCTTAAAGCCAAGTTCTGCTCATTCACACCAAAGTAGCTCCATCAGAATGACTCCGGACTGGCACCAGTTTATCCAAGAATAGAATTTCCCCTTGAATATATATATATTTTTTTTTTAAATCGTCATTTTCAAAACATAGCTACTATTTTGTAGGACCCACTGAAAAACAAAATGCTGTGCTTCCCCCTGTTGGCTGTGCAGTAGAAATTCCTTCCTGTGCGACCCTGAGCCAATCTCTCTGAGCCTCTGTTCCGCATCTGTAAAATGAGGATACTAATCCTTCCTTTGTCAATCTTGCCTATTTAGATGGTAAACTCTGTAGAGCAGCGACTGTCTTCTACCATGGCAGCACACAGTGCTCAGCACAATGGGGCCCTGAGCTCAGTTAGGGCCTCTGGATGCTGCAATACAAATAATTAATAAATCATACTCTCTGATAGAAACTCCTCCCACAGTCATGGTGACTGATGAGGCACATGAACCAGAGTGCTTTGGCATGGTGAGTCACTGTGTGTCATCTGAAGCTATTTATGAAAGAATCCCATTATAAGTTCACCTCTGCTACATAGTCAGGGACACAATCAGCTTAAAAATATTGCCTAACAAACAGTTCCTTACCTGCATTAGTAGGAGTACCTAGAAATTATTAAAACAAAGGAGGTTTTTTAAAAAATACCTTTAATAATGTACGCTGCTCAGTTACTTTCTGCCTTTCACTCAGCTGGGACTATGGAAAAGTGGGTCACTTTCATTTTTGTTTCTAGGCAGCTTTACTTCCTGGTTTTGCAATAGCCCGGGGCTGCAATGTAAGGACTGGAAACTCTTGAAGTAAATGTTTTAAATCCATATTTGTAAAAGTTGCTTTATGGAGCCAGGTTCTCCAAAGAGCTCATTTTTGTTATAATCAGGTTTTGTAAGCCCTTCTATTTTTCCTTATAAATCTTACACCTACAGCCTATCAATGCAGTGTCTTTTTGGTTTTAGCTCAGGAAAGAGGAAAATCAGATGGCAAAAATAATAGTGAAAAATATATTTTGGGCTATACAATGCTTTGGCTCTTAAGCATTGCTTCTAGCAGGGAGTTCTGCTTAAAACCAGACAGCAAGATATGGCTTTTTTATTTTCAATCTTCCACGTGGGTGTTGCCAATACAGAGAATTTTGTAACATTATGTTAAGTAGTTGACATTGTCACATATAATCTACAGGTCTCTTAACGAGCACCCTATAAATTCCTCCACGATCCTGCATTTTCCACAGGACATCACTAGAATTAAAAACATATATAGAAAAACACTGCGTGATGCATTACTGAGCAGTCTCCATTTGATGAATTAATTGATAGACTATAGAAGTGAGTAAAAAATCATCACACACACTCACACACCATAATCACATTCCTGGATCTAAAGAGAGTACCTGAAAGGACACATTTTTTTAAAAAAAAATCTCCAGTCAGAAAGGCAGCATTTTAAACTCACTTTGCACAGCTGTAAATGATAACACAAATTGCAAAGCAATCAGATCTGGTACTTCTATTGTGATTTTATTATTTACTGTTGCATAGCACCAGGTGTCTTTTTTTTTTTTTTTTTTTTTAAGTTCCTTACCTGTGTTACTAAAGCTTTATATTATTAAAAAGCAGATTTAAAACCAAAAGCACATCAGAGTGGGCTTGCTTCTCGTCTCATCTGCATTGGTGTAAATTGAGATTAAACACCATTATGTGGGCTTGATTCTTCTCTCAAATCAGTGTACATCAGGAGTAACCCCACTGAATTCAGTGGAATTACCGAGTGTCAAACTGGTCTGAGAGGAGAATCACCCCCAATATTTACTTTTTTCCATTTGTCCCATTTGTTTAATTTTTTCCTGCATTTTTCTAAACATTAAAAATAGACTAATCAGTTTCCCTTTCATTTTTAGTCTGTTTCACTTTCCAGCGGCCAGGAACAATATTGTGTGTTTAAATTAGGAACGTACAGAGGAATTTGCAGGGGATTTTTTAAATCAAAACAGAAAAGCCAGGATATGCTTGTTTTCATTACATATATGTATTTGTTTTCTTAAGGTCATGAAAAATATCCTATTCAAAAGATAAGAGCAATTTGGCATAAGATGTTAATTTTGTATTGGGGAAAAAAAGCTTTTATTAAAAACATACTACCCAAATTTAAAAATGTCAGACGTCCGTGCCTAAAGTTAGGCACCTAAATCTACATTCAGGGTTCTAAGGGTGACAAACTGATAAACGAACGTTACTGACGTGCAGTCTGACTTGTGATTGGAATTTTCAAAGGAGTCTGAGAGAGTTAATCACCCAACTCCCATTTAATTGCAATGGGATCTCAGTACCTAACTCCTTTAGGTTTCTTTAAAATAAACCTGCTCTGTGTTCCTTAAGGGTTTATGCGCTTTTGAAAAGTACTACTACTAGTAATAGTTGTATTGCATTAGTTCCTAGAAGCCCTAGTCAGGGACCACGACTCCACTGTGCTAGGCGCTGGCCAAAAATCCTATCCCTCCTATAAGAGTGGCCTGATTTCCAGAGATACTGAGAATCTCAGCTCCGATCCAGATCCATAGCGCTAATCCTGCACTGAATTTTGCATAGGTGAACCTTTGTGGCCACGCTGAGCTCATTGCTGGGCTCAGACCTGGTGAGAGCTGCAGCTACTCGGTGCATCTGCAAATCCAGCTACTTCAATTTAGGTTCCTAAATCTTTATTTGGGAACTTAACTGTAGGCATGCAGAGTTGAAAACTTTGGCTCTCAGAAATAGCTCTGCCATTTCAAAATAACAGGACAACGAAATATGATATTCTTATCAATAAACTAGGCAAATACAACTTAGATGGGGCTATTATAAGGTGGGTGCATAACTGTCTGGATAACCGTACTCAGAGAGTTGTTATTAATGGTTCCCAATCCTGCTGGAAAGGCATAACGAGTGGGGGTCCGCAGGGATCTGTTTTGGGACTGGCTCTGTTCAATATCTTCATTAACGACTTAGATATTGGCATAGAAAGTACGCTTATTAAGTTTGCGGATGATACCAAACTGGGAGGGATTGCTACTGCTTTGGTGGATACGGTCATAATTCAAAATGATCTGGACAAATTGGAGAAATGGTCTGAGGTACACAGGATGAAGTTTAATAAAGACAAATGCAAAGAGCTCCACTTAGGAAGGAACAATCAGTTTCACACATACAGAATGGGAAGAGATTGTCTAGGAAGGAGTACGGCAGAAAGGGATCTAGGGGTTATAGTGGACCACAAGCTAAATATGAGTCAACAGTGTGATGCTGTTGCAAAAAAAGCAAATGTGGGATGCATTAACAGGTGTACTGTGAGCAAGACACGAGAAGTCATTCTTCCGCTCTACTCTGCTCTGGTTAGGCCTCAACTGGAATATTGTGTCCAGTTCTGGGCACCGCATTTCAAGAAAGATGTGGAGAAACTGGAGAGGGTCCAGAGAAGAGCAACAAGAATGATTAAAGGTCTAGAGAACATGACCTATGAAGGAAGGCTGAAAGAATTGGATTTGTTTAGTCTGGAAAAGAGAAGACTGAGAGGGGACATGATAGCAGTTTTCAGGTATCTAAAAGGGTGTCATAAGGAGGAGGGAGAAAACTTGATCATCTTAGCCTCTAAGGATAGAACAAGAAGCAATGGGCTTAAACTGCAGCAAGGGAGGTTTAGGTTGAACATTAGGAAAAAGTTCCTAACTGTCAGGGTGGTTAAACACTGGAATAAATTGCCTAGGGAGGTTGTGGAATCTCCATCTCTGGAGATATTTAAGAGTAGGTTAGATAACTGTCTATCAGGGATGGTCTAGACAGTATTTGGTCCTGCCATGCGGGCAGGGGACTGGACTCGATGACCTCTCGAGGTCCCTTCCAGCCCTAGAATCTATGAAACAACTTTAAACTAACTGCAGAGTTTGAAACCCAAAGACAGAGTAAAAGCCTGGATGGGAAAATGACCCTCAGAAAAAGAGAAACTGATTCAATTCATTTTCATTATCCAAGCTGGGAGAAATGCAAATCAAACAGACCATAAAGAGGGGACAAGTGAATTGGATTTTAAAAATTATTTCACTTTTAATAGACTAATGCTATAATAACCTAGGTGAAGAAATGGGTGTGGTTTACAACAATGGTTCTGGAAAAAAAAGTGGGGGGCTGGTGGTCGGGGCTGGTCACATGGCACGGGCTTTTCATTATTTCCAGTTGTTAAATCACATTAAAATAAGCTAAAAATACATTAAATACACTCCTACTGTTACTTTTCCACATAAGCAATTGCCGTAACTACTACAAGAATGTCATGGAGTGGCGAACATGGGTCAGAGGTGGGCCTGAACAATCACAAATAGAAGGGAAGATGGCCACAAGACCATCTATTAATATGCAGCCCATGCTGTGAAAAAGTTCCCTACATTACACTATAGTGCCCTGATTCTTCGTTCACGTACACCGGTGCAAATCAGGAGTAACTGCAGTAGGGGAACATATTCACATCCCCATCAGGTTGAAGTTGACTGTGTCCCTTTCATAATTATTTATTTCTATTACAGCAGAGCCTAGGAGCACCAGTCAAGGATCAGTCCCAACTGTGGCGCACAAGCAGGTAACAAAACCAGGTCCTGCCCCAGCTCACGATCAAAGTGATTTTGTATATTTAAAAAAACAGGAAATGTGTTTTAAAAACTGGGGGCTCAAAGCCACTTGCGAGCATCTCTTAAAAAATAACAAACAGCACCACGGTCTCAGAACGACAAGGTTCCCACACTACCTTTCCCCCAGCAGGATGCCCAACTACACAGGAATCGTTTCTCCTTTAAACAAAAGAACAATGAGGGGGTTCTACCCTCTTTTAATATTTATATGTATAAATGACAGCTCTGAAAACTAGTTCTCTTCTTGTCTCCTCCATCTGACCAGGTTTGTTTTGTTGCGGGGGGGGAGGGGGCGAGAGGAGGAGGCGGTTCTTCCTGCTTTTTTGCTACTGCTGGTTTTTCTCTCTTACCCACTTTCAACCCACCTTCCAACATTAGCTTTAACCACAGCAGCCCTTTTAAATCACCCTTCCCTTCCCCTTCTTTGCATCTTCCCCACCCTCTGGTGATGGCGTAGCGTAGCCTCTGCTGGGCTCCACCCCTCAACTGGAAGGGCTTAAAGCTCCCTTTAGCTTAGCCTGCCTGCCCTTATTTAATTTGGAGTGTGATTTTGCTATTTTTAGCAGCTGGATTCCCTCCAGTAAGGCTTGAAGGGTTGTTTTTTTTTTTGGTCCCTTTCCTATTTCCCCCTCCCCTTTCAAATGATTTTGACCCAGCATCCTTCCTCTTGGAACAATTTTTTTTATTTATATAAATAAGAGAGCCCTGGCTGGTCTGTATATGTATGTGAGTGAGTCTCTCTTTGCCTGCCTTCTTGTTTCAGAGCCGTCTTTGCAATCCGCAGCAACCAGAAGGGGGGTTTGGGTTTAATTTGATCACAACATAGACACACAAGGAAAAAAAACACACACACACCACACAGATCCGCGATCGGGAGCAATTGTGAGTGTCTGGCCTTTTTTTTTTTTTTTTTTTTTTCCCGTTTTGTTTTGGGTGGAGGTGGGGGGGGAGGTTAGTAAGTTGGTGTTTTGTTTATTTTGATAATTATTTTGTAGTCGAATGGGCACCTGGGGGGGGGGGGGCAAAATAATTTTCAAATTGCAAATAATACTAACGAAGCCTGGTTTGCAGAATTTGCAGAGAGACGCGAGCAAGGCATGCGGAAAAAATATGCCCTTTGCTTTCCTTCTCATCATGCATTGCAGAATGGAAGTGGGGAGGGCTTTTGCTGGGTTTGGGGTAGGCAGAATCTGCCATGCTACCTTCCCTCCCCCTTCTTTTTTTTATTATTATTATTATTAAAGCACCTGATTTGGGAGGGGGAGGGACTGCTATTTCTTCAGCAGGTCTCCGAGCTGATGGATGGAAGCCCCTCCGCAGACAACAGCTGAGCGCTGGGGAGGAGGAGGAGGAGCGGCAGCGACGGGGGGTGCCCTGCCAAAGAGCTCAGCTTGCAATCGGCTCCGGGTTGCTAGCGGAGTTCGCTGCTGCAGGGCTCGGGTGATGGTGGCTGGCTTGGGTGATGGTGCTGCTTCTGGTCCCCCCCCGCCTTTGCGATCTTTGCAAATACGCACACTCCGAGCCGGTTTCATTTTCAAATCGCGCGACAGCACTTTCCTCCACTTATTCGGTTTTTTTGCACTGCATTTCTGCCAATAGCCAGGCAGAGCTGGGGTAGGTTTTTTTTTTTTTTTTTCCTCCTTCATTTCTTTTGCAAAGAGCAGGTAGTGCATTGGGCTCGCAAGAAACCCCGCCTCCTCCTGGCCCTTTAAAGGGGCAGATCCCAGAGCCATGTCTCCCCCTCTCCAACCAAGAAGAGATTGTGGTAAATCCACTGCTGTGTTTTCGGGGTGCCGGGGGCGGGGGCTTTCTTGCGGCTCTGTGCTGTTCATTATGTAAAGGGGTTGCTTGTCTTCTTTGGGTGCAATGTTCCCGACATGCTGTGGTGGGCTGATCATACGGCAAGGGGGTACTTTTTAATTTCTGCAGGGCTGGGGCTCTTTGATTTGCCCATCTGGGGGGGGGTGGCAATAGAGAGCAGGCAGGGAGAAGCTAAGGTGTGTCTCTCTCCATAGGTGCTGTTGTTGGAGGTGTGAGAGTCTCTACCAGGAACAGTTTGTACAGTGGGGGTGCTGAGAGCTATTGAACCAAACTGTAAATCCTGTATGTGATGGAATCCATTTCAAGTCAGGGGGTGCAACAGCACCCCCAGTTCCAGCAGCTATGGGCTCTCCCTGGCTCCCAGACTTCCCATCCAGCTGGGGGCCAGGGCTTGGTTTCATTACAAGTCCAGACAGGAAGAGTTCTGTTGGTCTTTCCTTCTGTTCCGTTTAGGCTGAGGCTAGACTCCGTTGCAATCCAAAGGTGTGGTGATGGGGGAAGATATATGATGGCTTTCCCCACTGTAAACTTTACAAGGTTTCTTTCCACTCCCACTCCTTCCCCCTGAGGAGGGGTCTAGACCCTACTCCTGAAATCAAGCCATTCTTGCTGTGGGTGGTTTTGATTATAACCTCTAAGACACAGATCTTCAAAGGGCTTATGGTGTTGTCCCTTCCGAGGGTCCCCTGCTTTTTATCATGCTTGTTTTAAAGGATGGCTGCTCTAATAGAGTGGGGGGGTCTTCAAAGCAGCCCCTTGGAATGTTAGTAAAGTTCATAGGGAGGGAATTGCATGTGCCTCTTGTCCTGTGCTCTTAAATAAAACCGGGTTTTATTTATTTTATCCCCTTGCTGTTGGGACTGCCCTGCTCTGTCTTCTGGGTGGTGTCCCGGTGACACTGTTCTGATAGGACTTCTTGGGCATGTGGAGACTGAGATTTAAGCAAGAGAGTTTCCCCTATGGATATTGCTTTTCTTTTGTTGTTAATCCGTGAGGTGGTGATTGGGCTTGGATTGGTGGCAGTGGCTGATGCAAAGGAACTGTGAAGTCAGTCTCAAATGTGGCGATTGGGGGGGGAGAAGCAAAGATTAAGGATATGAACAGCTTCCAAATGAGGGGACATTAATAAGACTGGGACTTTTCAGCTTGGAAAAGAGATGACTAAGGGGGGGATATGATAGAAGTCTATAAAATCATGACTGGTGTGGAGAAAGTAAATAAGGAAGTGTTATTTACTCCTTTTCATAACACAGGAACTAGGGGCCATCAAATAAAATTAATAGTTAGCAGGTTTAAAACAAACAAACAAGTATTTTTTCCACACAACGCACAGTCAACGTGTGGAACTCCTTGCCAGAGGATGTTGTGAAGGCCAAGACTACAACAGGGTTCAAAAAAATAGATACCTTCATGGAGGATAGGTCCATCCATGGCTATTAGCCAGGATAGGCAGGGATGGTGTCCCTAGCCTCTGTTTGCCAGAAGCTGGGAATGGGCAACAGGATGGATCACCTGATGATCACCTGTTCTGTTCCTTCCCTCTAGAGCACCTGGCACTGGCCACTGTCAGAAGACAGGATACTGGGCTAAATGGACCTTTGGTCTGACCCAGTATGGCTGTTCTTACAAATGCCATGTCCCTTCCTCAGGTGCCAGCCAGTTGTGTCTGTCTGCTGTGCTTGAACTTCCTGCTCCCCAGCTGCAGAGGGTTAGGCCAGAGAGCAGGAAGACAACCATGTGATCTGACTAGATCCTCCCACACCCCTGAAGTCTTCTCTTCATAAGCTTAAGGCCTGGTCTGCACCTAAAACTTAGGTCGACCTATTTCACTTGGGGCTGTGAAAAACTGTGTGCCCAGAGCACTGTATGTAGTTAGGTTAACCTAACCCCTGGTAGGGATGCAGGTGTAGACAGAAGGATTCATCCCTCAACCCAGCTACTGCCTCTTGGGGAGGTGGATGAACTATGCTGATGGGGAAAACTCTTCCGTCGACACAGGCAACAGCTACGCTACGTCACTACAGTGACATGGCTGTAGTGTAGACTCTGCCTTAGACAGGGAAGAGACCGATCACATCCCTGCATAGATATAGGGCCATTTCCCAATGCAGCATAATCCTGCAGTGAGGTTGCCTGTTAGGGCCCCTGCAAAAATTGGCAGGGGATTCAGCCCAGAGAACCTGCAAATCTCTTCCTCACGGGTCCGTGCAGCTCTTGAAGGGGTCCATTGGAGGGTAGGGCCATCTACTGAGAGGTTTGTGTCTCTAGGCTACTTCCTGACTCTCTTCCCTCCATGGCAACAGCTCTGCCAAAAACCTCGCTAAAGGGTCAGAATGGGGACCAGGAACCTTGAGTTAGCACAGTGGGCTGTTTGCTACAGGGCTGAGCCCTGCCCCATGCAGCCCCAGATGAGGGGCTTTTCCATAGGGTGGAGGGAACTATGTTGTGGGTCCAGCGCTCCCCATGCCTGCATGCCCAGGTTGTTAGAGATGGAAGGGAGTGCTCAGAGGATGTATCACATTTGACAAGCATCCTGACTTCTTAACTGGAGACCCAAGTGGCCAAGAATTTTACTTAAAAACAAACCCAACCCAAAACATTAGGACCATATTTCTGAGGGAGAGAATCCTTGAAGGGCTTCTGGCTGTAGTGAGTAATACATAGGGGTGTTTACATGAGGCTGTGGCTTCTGAGGTTTAATTACTTGTGAGTCACTTCCACAACTGAACATGAGCCCATGTGTACGGTTTTAAAAACCTAGAAGGTCTGTGCATTCAGGATGTGTGTGTGGTTTCCTTGGGCTTTCATCCCACTATGCAACTTTTTAGAAATCTGACCTTCCCAGCTTGGCCGTTTCAGACTATAGCAGCAAAGCCCTGCTGAGGACGGCTACGTGCCCATCACCGTGGGACGATAACTGTTGGTGTGAATTTGAGCAAACCGCCCGTTGCTGAGGGCAATTGTCTGCAAAGGGGACCCTGTTAGGTTGCTACAGCTAGGAGGGTAGAGGGGACTGACCATTGCTTGTCTTAGGCATGCAACGGTGTTGAAAAGAGCTTTGTCCTCTCCGAACGCAACTTTCAGCGCCATTTGAATGGGATCCAGTTGCTGACAACTAATATCATTAAGCACCTGTTTTCCTGGGACATGGGTTCTCCATTGGAGGATTGTGAACAGGTTTCAGGGGGTTGCAAACACCCCTTCTTTATAGATGGGAGGAGGATCCTTGAAACTTTTTTACTACTCTAAAGTATCCGGATTAACCTTTACCCAAGGTGTTAGCTACCTGGAGCTGGATGGGAGTCCATTAACTCTAGATGGTCTCGCATGGACTACGTTAAGGCTTCCTTTGTGATCAGTTGGGGATGAGTTTGCCGACTGCTCTGCCACAGATTTATTCAGACAAACTAATTTAGATGTTGGTGTCACTTGTTTTAGTGAACCCAAAGTCATTTTGTTGGGCGTGGGTTTTGTTTCCTGAATGCTGCTGATCCTTTTGGAATTGGACCCATTCTAGTCGCTGCTGACTTGGAGGTGACGTTATTCTGAGCACTGGTGGCTAGTGGCTTAACTGCTAGAAAAATGGACTTCTTTTGTTGAGTGTGGTTGGGGGCACACAGAGAATTTGGAGTTGCAGGGAGTCCCTGGTGCGTGCAATAAGTGAGAAGGACACTGCACGGCTGGGGGAAGGGATAGCAGGGGAGCAGCGGCTGTGGAGGGTGGGGGAATCCCAGCTCCACCCCCACCCCCAGTGCTGGGAGCCGCAGCTGGAGACAAGGAGCATGAGAACTCAGCAGGGGAGCTAGCTGGGGCTGCCCAGGGGCACTTCCTTCTGACTGGCTTTAACAACTGCCCCAAGGTGACCTTTGCACCACTTCTCCCACCCACGGCTCCTCCACAGAGGGTACAGTTTGGCTCCAATGCTGCAGGGAATTGATTCAGACTAAATATTTTGGGGTAGGGACGGTCTCTGTACAGCACCTAGCACTATGTCAGGTTGGAACTTACTCCCCCTTCCATCCATTTCTCAGCCTGGCAGGATGACAATGGCTAGTGCAGGATGCATTTTGCTCTGTATGCCTTAAGATCTGCCTGTGACTTTGAGAGGGACAGTACAGAGCTGCGGGATAGCATCAGAAGAGCCAGGCACTCTGACTGGGTCAAGGTGTGGATCCTGTCCACATTTGGGGTGGGGTATTCTTGGGATCAGCATGAGATACAGCAGAGCTAAAGGCGGGTCTTATAGCAAAGGCACTGGGCTGGGATTTAGAAGATTTGATCCTTGACTACTCAGTGTGCAATCCAGGGCAAGTTTCTTCATCTCTCTACACCTCAATTGCCCATCTGCAGAGCAGGGGCAAATAATCCTCCTTTTCTCCATCTTGTCTTAGGCTGTACGCAATTCAGGGCAGGGACTCCCTCTTACTATTGCACATGTACAACACCTAGGACAGTGGGGACCCTGAGCTCAGCAATACAAACAGAAGCATAAATGCCCAGTGGAGTATCTTCTCCAGGAGCCTTAGGGAAGTGTTCCCTACACAAGAAAGGGAAGCACTGTACAGAGCATGGATTAAAAACGCCAATAGGCAGAGGATCAGCCTGAAAGACAGAACTGGTAGCTGGAAAAGCCCTCTGAGGTCCTACCTTGACCATCTCCCTACCAAGGCAGGGTTATTACCTGGTGGGGTACTCTGTGCAGCCTACTTAAAAGTTCCCTACGCAATGGGGCTCCTGCCACTTTCCATGGGGAGACTATTCCATAGCCTTCATGCATCTTGCTCTTTTCCTGGTAGTTCTGTCCAAGTGTGCATTTACACTCCTCTACCTGTGTAAATAACTAGAGGGTGCATGCAGTGAAGGGTTGCTGGTTAGCACCAGGCATAGCAGGAGTCGACTGTATATAATTCACTCCCTCCTTCACTGAGCACTCCTGACACTCCTGCCATTCCGCCCCATCCTGACCTAAGCAGTGGGGTGTGTGGACAACTACGTGCAATGGCAGGGCCCAGACTTTCAAAGGGGGCCTCCGATTTTGGGTACTTGCAGAGAGGTGGGCAAAGAGCGAGGCACACAAACCTTCATGTTCTGAAGGAAACACCAAGACTCCTTGCACTGCTGCTCCCCAAGAAACTTATTGCTGACAGATCCAACACAGGTCATTGTGGGGAAAGAAGGGTCAGAACTGGCGGAGAGTGGGAGGGGAGTGCAAGATTCTGACAGGACACGGCAGATGCACAGGCCAGTGACACCCCCCCCCCCAGTTTGTAATTCTGACTGCCAGGACCTGGGTGGCTTTCCCTAGGACACCATAGAATATTAGGGTTGGAAGAGACTTCAGGACGTCATCTAGTCCAATCCCCTGCTCAAAGCAGGACCAACCCCAACTAAATCAGCCATGCACATGACCCTTCCCTTCTTTGTGCCCCCATTTCCCCATCAGTATTATGGGGATGATTGTGACCTATAGAACAAGGGTCATCTAGACAAGTGTTCTGTACTTACCCTTTTTTCTCCTTCTTTTGTCCTCTGGAAGAAAGACAATGAGTGAATCTAGTGCAAAATCCAGCCAGCCCTTGGCTTCCAAACAGGAGGAGGACGTGTCTGAGAAGAGAGGACGGGGACGACCCAGGAAGAAGCCTCAGGTATGGAGAATTGCTTTCTTCAATGTTTATACAGAGGGGTTCTATGAGGCATGCAGACAGGAGGTCTGTGGGGAGGAAAGGAAAAAAATGAGGCATCTCCATGACTGACTTGCCACCTGGGAGGCATCACCCATCTTGCACCCTCTGGTGGTTACAGCAAAGGACTGGGAGTCAGGGATCCTGGGTTCTCTCCTCAGCTCCGCCACTGCCTTACAACGTGTGGCAGCCTTGGGCAAGTTTCTTAACTTGTGATCTGCAAAATGAGGCTACTCCTAACATCGGAGAGGGCTGAATCGATGCTTATCGAGATTTCATCCCAAGATCTAGCGTGGGGCAAAACAATAGCCTCTATTGCCCGGTAACATTAAATTCTGGCTTTGAAGCTGGGGCCAAATGGCCCTCTCCAGAAGGACTTAGAAGGCAAGGCGAAAAGGCAGTAGGAAGGCATAAACAGAAGGAACTTTCATTGAAGAGTAACATTTACCCTAGGGATGAACAGAACAAAACAAATGGGGTTCCACATAAGGTACTTACTGGCATTGGGAATCATGCCATACATCCCATTTCTAGACATTGGGCTCACCACCATGGAAGCAAACATATGCATAGCTTGTCTCCTGATACAAACTTACAAACCTGACTCTTTGCTACATGTGGACAGCAGGGACCCCCTGGAACTTCTTACAGAGTGTGAGTTTGGTAGGATATGTTCTCTGCCAAAATATCCTACCTCTCAGCTGCTCTCCTCTGCCCCAGTGGTAGCTGCATTTCTGTAGGTGTATAGTTTTTGAGTCACTTGGAGTTACATAAACATCATGTTCTTCTCCTTGCTATGCCCAAAGGTCCTCAGGAAACTCCAGCTAAGTAAAGGTTATGGTAACAAGATGACCTTAAAGGCTTTAGCTACAGTAGGAAACTTACAAAGAGAATCCCACCAGTTCTACCTCTGGTTTAGTTGAACTGAGGGGAGTCCTAATAGAGACAAGACTTCTGCAGCTGAGCCAAGTTTTATGATCATGGTAGTTAAACCTGCTGAAAAGCAGGTTTCATTAACTAACACTGATTAAAAACACCGGAGCTGCCTTGTCTGTGCTAGTCAGTCCTGCTGAACCAGTGGGAATTTTGTTTGTGTAAGTTTCTCTCACGTAAGGCCCAGGCACTAATTCTGATTTCTCTGCTCACTGTCATGCAGCCAACACAATTAGTTAGCCAACTATTTATAACTCTTATAGCAGAACCTGAAACATGACTGGCTAAACCTGCAGGGAAGGGAGAATTCCCCTGTCCATCACCTGGAACTGCAGCAGTTAACTAGCAACTAATAATCCTCTCAAACTTTAGGACCAATTGGGTTCAGCTGAGGATGGTCTAGTGCCTGCACAGATGAGGCTCTCAAAGCATTTTGCTAAGCAGGCACGTTACAGTGGCAACCACAGGGCATACAGCAAGTCAGTGGCAAAGCTAGGAAGGGAATCCAGATGTCCCAATTCCCACTTAGTGTTCTAACCACTGGAGAGTGTCATTCCTCTGTTCCCTTTATTGTTGTATTATTACCTTAAGCATAAACCCAGGGAGCTGGGGAAGCACAAGAAATCATGAGCACATCTCATTTGGGAGCTTAACTCTGCTCTCAGCCATTACAATTTCTCCACATTGATACCAGCCTAACCAAGATCAGCAACTGGCCCTTGGTATCAACCTTTTAACTGCCCTGAGCCAGCTGATCCCACCTCCTTCCTCTTCTGGCTGGTGGAATATCTGCCTAGCAGGGCTCGGATTGGTGGGGGGAGGCAGTCACTCGGTGGAGGTGGGGGCAGGGCTGCGGGTGTTGGATTACTGGTTTGCTAATAGCTGCAGCTATAAACGGAAAGTGCCTGGGTATTAGAAACTGTAGCAGTGACACCAGAATAATGCATAATTCACAAAATGTTTTTTGTACGAGTCTCCAGGTGTTGAAATTTCAGGGTGCTCTTTCCTGGGCTATGGGCTCTTGGGTTAACTGTTTTATTGTTAAAGGGAGACATCCCAGTGCCCGCTCCAAAAATCAGTCCCATGACGTTCTCTCTTACGTCTCCAAATCTGGGAGGAAAAGCAGCCTCTTCTCAGAAGGTTCATGCCTTTCCTCCCCCTTCACCAATGGCTCGTTCCATCAGAAGTCCAGGTAGCCCCCGTCTGCTTTGTCCCACATCCCTCCTGGGCACAGCGTGACAGGTGCATTCTGTCCACAGCAGAGTGCGTCACCTGAAAGCAGAGCTAGTCTAAGTGCCCTCTGTGGCCATCCGTTCGCTTTGAATTCCCACAGCCCTTGGAAACTACAGGTCCCAGCATGCATTGTTCCTTCTTGATCTGCCTCTGCTGCAATGCAAACACTAGCCAGGTGTTTTGGTTGGCATCTGTGTATTAAGATTGAGGGGGGTGGGTGCAGTGCCGTGCTGCGGGCATTTCCATAACAGAGGCCCTGTGGCATGCATGCCGGGACTCCGATTTATTTTGTTTTGCTGGGAATCCTTCATGCTCTTGGGTGCAGTGAGATCCCACTTGAATGGGCAAGTGGGCTGTGAATGGGCTGTGCTTGTCCCAGCCCTGCCTCTCAGCACTGATAACTGCAGATCTGGGTGTCTGCTGACAAGTTCTGTCCTTTGTCTCCAGCAGGAACCCAGCGAGGCACCAACCCCCAAGAGACCACGTGGCAGACCAAAGGGGAGCAAAAATAAGGCCACTTCTAAAGGCAGGGTAGGTATGGGGTGGGAGGGGGAAAACCACATGACCTTCCCCATCCACTGCTTCTTAATGGCCATTTAAGATTGAAGTGACTCCTTGGCATTTGGGCACTGGGAGCCTGGGGGTGTCTGGTCACAAGATGTCCCTCTCCCTTGGATTTCTTGGAATCCACAGGATTTCTGTTCTGGGAAGCTGGAGGTGACAGAACTTCCCACACGCACACACTGGGCTCAGTGGTGAGATTTCTAGCCCAGCTGAGCTGAGCAGACAGACAGGGTTTGGACCAGACAGATGGGCACCCAGATTTTTGCAGGGAGGAACCTAGGTACTCCCTACCCCCCCTCGCACCTCCGCCCCTGCCATCACCAATACAGACCCTGTGAACTCCTCATTCAAGGAAGTCAATGATCACTGATGCTTGTGTGGAGAGGTGGCGGATGGAGGATCACGAGGGTCCCTAGGACTTGTCACGTGAAGCTGTTTGCATCCAAGTGGGACAGCTGGTGACATTTTGTTTCTCAGTGTCAGCATGAGCAGCATCGAGGCAGCTGGGGTTTGCATGGCCAAGGCTGGGCAGGGAAAGATCAGGACCTTCTGCAGGGAGAAAAGTGGGGGTGGAGCAGGGAAATCTTACTATAGACTCTGGGCTGCGATCAGTTGGACGAGGGGAGGGCTCACACCCCATCTTCTGTTTAACGGCAGTCTTGAGCATCCCACCATTATTCTAGCCAGCTGCAAACGGCGGACGGGCCCCAAAGGAATTGTGTGGGGCAGAGGATAGGAAGAGGCTCCTTTCTGAGCACATTCATCTAGACCCAGACTCTGCAGCCACTGCCAGTCGCGTGCTTGCTCCAGGCCGTTGCTGTGCACGTGCTCCCTGGCTCTCAGCCCCTGACGGGGAAGGAGTTCAAGAGGGGAGCAGTTCCAGAGGGATATTTTCCCCCAGTAAATGGGAAGGTTACATTGGAAGGGGGAGGCAAGAGTTGGGATACCTGGGTTCTATTCCTGCTGTGTGGGACCTTAGACAAGTCACTTTCTCCTGTGCCTCAATTTGCCCACCTGTAAGATGGGAATAAGGATACCCATCAGACAGGACTGGCAGGAGGTGGGTGGAAGGTTTTGAGATCCTTGCTTCATAGAAGGGCAAAGTCTTATATCTAAGGTGATACTTAGGGAGGGGTCTATGGCAGCAGTGACCTAGCAGCAGCATGCTGGTTCTCCCAGGGTTGCGTGTGTGTTAGGGAGGGGGATGAGGTTACCAGCTCCCTTCAGGCCCCCACCCGGCCCCCCAGGAAGTCTTTGAGGACAGACTGTATAAATGACAGAGTATGAGACATCGCTGGGAAGGGAGGGGTAGAGATATACAGAAGGTTCGTGTGATATGTGTGTGTGTTTGTGTGTTAAAGCTGTTTTGAAAACACGCGACTCATATCCTGCAAATTTCTCTGAGTCATGGGGCTGGGGCCTGGCCATCGTCTGCTGGAAAATAACTCTGATGGGGGGGGGGGAGGGAATCTAGCCCCGTGGGGCCATCTTTGTGTCCAGCAGCCAAAGGGCAGGCTGGGAACTGCCACTCGTGTGAGTTTGACAAGGTGAGCTAGAAGACACTTGACCTAGAAGACAATAGAAATCAAAGATTTCCAGGGAAGGAGGCGACGAGGGGGTCTTTCTTCGGTCCCCTCTGTGGATTTAAAAGTTCTCTCTGTGTTTAGAAAGCTGCAGTAACACCTGGGAGGAAACCTCGAGGTCGGCCCAAAAAATCGGTAAGTGGAACCTTCCTATCCTAATAGTTCTCCGAGGCCCGATTCTGCCAGGTGCTGAGCCCTCTCTGCTCCCAGTGAATGGAGAGCATGCAGCGCCCCACAGGATCAGGCCCTTGCACAGATGCAAGGTGGGGAAAGAGGCCTGCTTCTTGCAGGGAGGAAGCCAGTCTCGAGGGGGGTGGGATCAAGAGTAGCAGCAGGAAACTCAGCTGAGCCTCTTGTGCCCTGGAGAAATCACAGTGACTGCAGTCCGGGTATTCCACACTGCAGCTGGATGGCTTCACCTCTCCGCTGTAAGAAGAGCTGGTCTCTATTCTTGGGGCTTTCCAGGTGGTGGTGGGCTAATGCATGTACTGACCCTGGCTAGTCTGCATGGGTATCAGTGCTCGCAAACTGCTGCACTCCATGCCATAGCCCTTGTACTGCGGATGGGAATTCTCCTTTTGCACTGAAAGCTGGGCCTGAGATCTGTCTCTTCTGTCGTTGTGAATTTGCATGAGAACCATGTGGTTCGACGTGGTCCCACGCTCATTCGACTACTTTGCAACCACAGCAGCACCACGGAGAGTGGAAGGGGCTGAGGTGCAAGGAGTTGCATCTCTGTGCTGGACATTGGCAGCACAGGCCGTGCTCTAACCGAGCAGAGGGCATATGGTTGTGTCTTGATACTGGAAGCAATTCAGGACCTGTGCTAAAATATAGCATGGGGGGATGCAACCGAATCTCGGGGCTGGAAGTTCCTAGGGCTACGACATCAAATTAGCAGAAGGGTCGCAGTCCTGAGTCCGTGCCAGATGTCCTTGGAAGCCGCACTGTGATGCACCTTAGGGGTGTGATGCAATGTACTGTCGTCGAGGGGACACAGTCACATCCTGGTGCCGGATGACGCCCGGGGGAGTACAGCGAGGGGACGGGTGTCTCAGTGCCACAGGGTTCCTGGGAGGTAAACTGTAATACAGTAGGTGGTAATCCACCTCTCCGTGGTCCATGACCACTCTAAATGGCTGTAATTAGCTCAGTGTTCTTTCCCTGCTCCCTGGAGTGACTAACAGGAAGTGGCTTGTTCTCTTCAGCTAGCTGGCACAGGCCTGCCCAAGGCTTTGTGGTGTGTTACCAGGGTGGCATTCCTGTAGAGTGAGTGTACAGCAAATTCCCTCTGCCCCCATATGTTGCTTCTCTTTCTTCCCTTTCCCAGCCACCGAGGTTCTCTGGCTGTCACAGACCCTCCTGCAGTGCCTGGCAGTCTGAGCTTCCCCCAGCAGCACCCCGCCCCACCCCAGCAGCGATAAGCTCCTGCAGCAGCCCCACCCTTCCCCTGCTGTAAGCTGCTATCTGCTGCCCTAGGGAGCACTCTGCTGGCTTCAGGAGCTCTGCAGAACCATGGTTTTCTTGCTTCTCTCCAGGTTAAGGCAGCACTGCCTGCCTCTTCCGCTGGATCCCCTTGTACAGCCAGCTTGGATAGCCTGGCACTTTGGGGCACCCTGTAAACAGTACTTCCCCTAACTGCCCTACGGGTTCCCCTGCATCCCACCAGCCCCCTGAGGATTTCGGTCTTTGCTGTCTCCAGCCACCACCTTGAGTTTTCCCTTTCTTTGTACACCCCGTAAATTCCTCCCTGGTGTAACTCCATTCAAGCTAAGCATTACGCTGCTGTCAAGGTCACATTGCATAGCAGATCCCCCCACCCACCTCAGGCTCAGCAAGTTGCAACCTCAGCCTTTGGCAGAAGCATCCTTGCTAAACGTACCATGCTCACCCGCTGCTGGTTGGCTGTAGTGACCCCACAAACGGAGAAGGGGAGGGAGCCGGATAGTTGGTTTCCAATATCCTGCACCAATGCTGCGAGATGCTGCTGCTTGCCACCAGATTTGGAGGGGTCTCCTAAATGCAGCTTTGAAGGGAGTT
The DNA here is from genome assembly GCF_027887155.1 of Malaclemys terrapin pileata. Lineage (NCBI taxonomy): Eukaryota > Metazoa > Chordata > Testudines > Emydidae > Malaclemys > Malaclemys terrapin. The sequence goes on along the minus strand of NC_071508.1, from coordinate 19,330,171 downwards.
TGTCTGGAAACTCAGACAAGGGATAACAACGTACATGGTGCACAGTGCACTTGGCCGCTCGCTCTTCAAGACGCAGGTTCAAATCCCAGCTTGGATAGCAAGAGGGGAAGACTTGTTCTAGGCCTGTCTGGTAGAAAAATGCCTGTCTTGCCAAATTCTAGAACCGTCCCTGGCTGAATGAGGCCCAAGATGGGAACAGCAAAGGGTGGGCTTCAGATCTAGATTGAGGTGCATTCATAAAACCACAGGGGACTGTTATGATCGAGTCTGGCCTCCTGCACAACGCAGACTACACAAGCGTCCCCAGCATTCCTGTGTGGTGAAGGGAGGGGATTGGGGTGCTTTGCCGTAGCAAGAGCAGCTGGGGGCTTGGCGGCACTGCAGGAGTCTAGTGCAAAGCTGCATCACTGGAACTTGCACAATCCTTGACTCACTAGTGTTCTAGAACAAACATCAGAACGGCCACCCTGGGTCAGACCCAAGGTCCGTCTAGTCCAGGATTCTGTTTTCCACCGCCAGGTGCTTCAGAAGGAAGGTAATCATCAAGTGATCCACCAAGCTCACCTCAAATTATTTTTACAGTTTCTTTGGCTCTGGGGAGCTGTTACCTAAACACCTGAAATTCTCCAAGCGAAACCAACGTCTACACTGAAAACAGCTCAGTCTGCGAGCAGGGCCTTGGCTTCGTACAGCTGCAGGATTTTCTAGCCGGCTTCCTCGCTCCCCAGGTGGGGCTGCCAAACCCCTTTTTCTATTCTGGGTTGCCCTGGCATGCTGGTTAACCACGATCTGCTTCCCAGGAGCGGAGAAGGGTTAACCAGGGCCCATCCCTCACTTCCTTCCTTCTCTAAGTGAGAAGGTCTGTGTCACTGGAACACTTTGTATGGAATTGGCAGCCACTTTCCGTGCCGGCTTCAATGGTTTATTTTTTTATGAATGAAACGCGAGGAAGTGGAGGTTGCTGACTCACGGCTGAGTGTGAGGGTGACTCAGACTGTTTTGAGAGCGTGCGTGTCTCTTTAAAGAGAGCCAGGCGGAGGAGTGCGTTTCAAGGAATGCCTTAGCTCCGGTTCATGCCATCGCTGTGGCACTTAGCCCAGGGGTTCCTGCCAGCAGTGCTGATGTGTGCCCCCTGCCTTGCAAGTTTGGGAGGTGGAGTGAGCAAGGGAGGGTGCTGCTCTCTGAGTGGGCGAACAGAGGTCCATTGCAAAAGGGGGGGAGGAAGAGCACAGTTGGTCTTAACAGGCATGTTGGGATTCCAGCTGTTGCTGGGGTCCCCTCTTGTGGCCTCTGGGAAGCATTGCATCTCGCCGCTGGATATGTTTTTTGTTGGGCTATTCATGTCCATGAAAGTTACTGGTGTTGAGTATTTCTGCTATGGCCGAGGCTAAAGACCTACTCAGGACTAGGGCCCCAGGGTGCACACCACCACATTAATATCTGAGACTGGCCCTGCCACCATCAGCCAGCGCAGGTGCTTCTCTCTGAAGACGGTCACCAGAATCCATTACAGGGGCCCTTTGGAGGCACAGAAGTTGGGGTGTCTCCTTGGCAGAGGCGCTATGGTCCAATGCTACGAGCAAGGGGCCGAATGTCAGGATTCTTCCATGTTCAGTTGCTAGCCACCGCCAAGTATGACACGACCTTGGTTACGTGACTGTCGCTCACTCACTTTTTAATCTGTAGCTCTCAAAGCACTTTCCAAAGACAGGCAAGTGTCCTTATCCCCATTTCCCAGGTACAGAAACCGGGGCGAAGAGGCGGAGTGACTTCCCCAAAGTCACCGTGGCAATACTGGGACTAGCTTGGATCTGTGCCTTGGCGTGGAGCCAGTTCCAAGTGCCTGGCTGAGCCTGGCAGTGCCTGGGAGCTTGATTTGAAGTTAAATCTGGTTAGGGCTCCACTCAAAGACCGTTGAGTGAGAGTATTTTAAACATACAGAGTCATCAAAGGGGCATTTCTAAAGAGGGCTGTATTGTTCATGGTGCACTAGACATGGCGTATGCTCCTACGCTGACCTGGAGCCAGGCTGGCCGGGTGCTACCTCACTCCTCCCTTCTCTTACAGCAGAAGGACGAAGAGGAGGTAAACGTTTCGCAGGAGTCATCCGAAGAGGAGCAGTGAAAACGCTTGAACCCGGCACTACCTCATCATTCAACTTACCAATTTCTCGTCAAGTTCTTGGACTGAGGAAGGAACGAAACAAAACAAAAATCCTTGGTGGTTTTTTTTTTTTTCTCCTCCGCCCCCCTGCACAACTTTCTCACACTCAAACAGCAGCAGCACCGGAGTACAGATCAAACCGATGGAGCGGCCGTCGCGCTCACTGACGGACGCTGTTAACTCGAAGGGGGAGAACGGGCTCTGTTGTTTCTCTTTCTTAGTGGACAGGGTTAAAATTTAGCCTACTGGTTTATGTAGTTTCTTTTGTTCCTAGTGAAATTCACTGAGGGAAGGCTTCTGTAGAACAGTTGCTTTATTGTTTTGTGATTTATTTTTTTTTCCAACACACTTCTTGGTAGGGAAAGGAGGCGGGGGCTGCTTATGGCTGTCTATATTTTAGTTTTCTTTTTTAAACTACAGTAGTTGGGGACAGATCTGTCAAACCCCCCCCCCCCCCCGCCCACACACACACCCATTTTCCCTGCTGCATCCCTCATCTCCACTTTGCACAGAAGCTGCCGCCAGTATGCAATTGAGAAGAGCTTCTTCCTGCAGCCCTGAGAGGGAAGCCAAGGTCCATGAGGGGGGTTAGTCTGACAGAGCTGGCTGAGCACCGCTCCCCCTGATCATCTCAAACTCCCTTATCACTCACAGTCGCAGAACTGCCTGACTCTTCCTCCCACTTCCCTCAGCTCTGATGTTCTGGCCCACCCTCCCCAGCTGCTGGCCCTGTGGGGAAGATTTGAAGGTGGAGGCCTCGAGGCTGCCCTTCCTGCTCTTAGATCCCCTAATTGACAGAACTTGAAGGGAGCTCCCTCTCCTATTCTAATCCAGCTCCGGCCGAGCTCCCCAAAGCCCCGTGCTGGCCTAGGGGAACCATCACCCTTGTCATTTTCCCCTTTGGACCCAGCAGCAGAGCTGAACTATGCATTAAAATCACTTTGGGGGTAGCCCAACGGTACCGCTTCCATGGCTGGCTGCACAAGGGACTCTGAGCCGCAGCTACGTGTTAACGGTTTGTTTCAGTTCAGCCAAGGCATGTCCTGTTGGGACTGACGTGTGATCACACCCAGCACGCAGAGTCCCACTGTGAGAATATGCCACGAGATAGGGCTCTAGAGCAGTGGCCAGGGATTCAGGAGACGGGAGTTCTATTCCTGACTCTGCTGCTGGCTGACCCACGGCAAGTCACATCACCTGTGTGCCTCAGTTTTCCCCATCTGTAAAAGGGGGATAATGATACCAACTGCCTTTGTAAAGTGCTGGAAGAGCTACAGATGAAAAGTGGTAGGCAAGAGCTAGGTGTTACCATCACATGCATTTTGAAGGACCCTTAGACATGCCTACAGCGCATCCTACTGGTGATAGAGCAGTCAGAAGGGTGGCACAGCTGGGGCTTGATGCTGGAGCACAGAGCAGACAAGGTACAGGGACCAGCTGGCAATCAGATCCACCCCTGCCCCTACAGGTGACCAGTGCACAATCGCAAGCCTGGAACCAGGGCACAGCCAGATTTGTCTGCATTACTCTGGGGCAGAGATTAAAACTGACCTGCTGCCATCTTGAGAGAACCTTTAAGACTCAGTGCTCAAGAACAATTGCCCTTTTGTTTTAAGTTACAAAGTCCAGCTATCCCTTGCTCTCTTATTAAGGAAGCACTAATGCTTTTTGCATCCCTCCTTCCAGCTTACAACAGCAGACTTCCCTCTCGGCAGAAGACCGAGCCCCCCCCCGCAACGCACAATAGACATAACACTGCACCGTTAGCTGCCTTTTCGCTTCAGATTCCCCCCACCCCGTGTGTAAGGCTCACAAGGCCGCCCCAGCCCTCTGATTGCAGGAGGACTGTGGGATCAGCCCCAGAGGGGTGTCTGCCATTTAAAGGGGAATTCGCCTTTCACAGGCAGCGTTGCTGATTCTTTCTCTTTCCCATCAGCTCTGCGGAGTTCTCCATCAGGAATAGCATAGTGGGCTTTTTAGTGACACTTGTACTTCCAGGCCAGATTTTAGTGGATTTTTTTTTTTTTAAGGTTTATTTTTGTTGGTTTGTTTTTTCCTCCTTCATTCACAACTACCTCTGGATAATTTAAGTTCCATTCTCTTAACCATAGATATGCTGCTGCTGTTACTGCTGCTGTACTGGTTACAACATTTATTATTCCAACATGGTCTTTCTGGTTTTTATTCCTCCCTCCCCCCTCCTCTGGGAACGATTCATTTACGGTAGAGAGCCAAAGTCGGTTGGATTGTGGGGAGATGGGGGGAGTATTTTAAAGCATTAGGCTGTTCTACTATAGAAAGGGACAAAGCCTTTCAAAGGGGTGTGGTGAAGGCATCCCATCAACCCTCTCCCCCGGGCTTTCCAGCCAACATTAGTAAAATGAGAGAAAATGGTAAAGCAGCAACCCATGACCTATTCCCCACCAGCCCTTAGCGCTTGCAGGTGGGGACAACACCCCTCCCTGTCCCTCTGCCCCCTTGGGATTAGCTCTCTACTGCCGTGGCCTGGAAACGTTCCCCGGCTGCTCGACGTCACTGAACTAGAGATGTTGCTCTCTAGAGAGAGAAGCAGCCCGGGTCGGGCGCTGGACTGGGCCTGAACAACAGCAGAGTCAGCCCCGGCGTCTGTTTCCCGGAGGGGACGATGTCCGTGAGGTGAGGCAGCAAGCTCGCGGGAAGGCGCCTCAGCACAACAGCGCTGCTTGCGGCAGGCAAAGGAGGGGCAGGGGCGAGATATTGTTTGCTCATTAATCCACACCAGGTACTCTTCTCATGCTCCATTCCTGGCTGGGAATTAGACTCAGCAGGAAAGTACACAGCGTGAGCATCTGCCTCCAGTGACCTACGGGCCCGGAGATCCCTTCGCCACACCCCACTCCATCCCTTAGCTACGACCAACTGCAGCGGAGCTGGAGGTTATTACTATGGGGAAGGCCAAGGGGGTGAAAGCAGTTTTAGGTTTTACGTTGAGTGTTTTTACTGGGTGTTCAAGTCACCTGTCCAGCAGGGCGGGGAGGGACCATGTGAGCGTAAGTCGTGTCTGGAGAAAGCAGGCAGGTGGCTGACAGTTGGCAAGAAGTGGAGGTTTTTTTGGCCCATTGTTAAAGACCTTTTGGTTTCCTATTTGCAGTTACTTGAATAAAACATTTTACGGATGTTTCCAGCCTCCCCGTTTCTCCCACCTGGTGGGTTGGTTTTAGAGCAGCACCCAGCCCCTGCCACAGAACAACCAACTCTCTCCCTGGCAGGCAGACCTCTGCCTTTCAATCTACATACAGACACAGCACACAACAGAGGGCTGCTGGTGGCCATTCACCTTCCACCGAAACCTCAGAGAACTTGGGTGAGAACAGCACCGGACACAAGGTCCCTCTTCTAACCCGGAGCCACAAGGGGGACAGGAGCGTAAACATATACGACAGGTGAGAGCAGCAGCTCCTACTCTCTACAATAATGGTTCACTCCTGAGCTAAATAGCGCCCCTAGCTATATCCCCAGCACCTAGGGATATTCCTTACAGACCTCTCCTCGGAGCAGGGAGAACATCTGACACTTGCCCTCGTCTGTTGGCTCAGGCAACAATGGTGCAAACATAATAGGATTTCTGGCAGCAAACGGATCCTCGGTATAGTTTTTGGCTAAGGTTGCAGGGCACGTACAACTCCACACAGGGCAGGTTCTGTGCAGTGACCTTGGGATTACAGAAATACACCCAATGGAAGCAGTGGGACCTTCAAGTCAAAGTCGATTTGGAGGCAGTTTATCCCAAGGTAAAAGAAAAGACAAGCCGACCCAGCCCAGCCAACTGAATTCATAGAATATTGGGGTTGGAAGGGACCTCAGGAGGTCATCTAGTCCAACCCCCTGCCCAAAGCAGGACCAAGCCCCAGACAGATTTTTGTCCCAGATCCCTAAATGGCCCCCTTAAGGATTGAACTCACAACCCTGGGTTTAGCAGGCCAATGCTCAAACCACTGAGCTATCCCTCCCCCCAAGGCTAGAAACCCTTGAAACCTAGAAACACAGACACTGCCAAGTAAAGGCTGCCCTTCTCCAAGAAGGCACCCAAAACCACACCCATCATCTAGATTTTCACTTGTGCCCATCAACACAGCGCGAGCACCTCAGTGAGTAAAGAACTGCAAGTCTGCATGCACAGAGCTGCATAGAAGGTTAGAAACTTGCTGCCCATTACAAATTTCATTTGGTCAATGGCCACAAATGCTGTGTGCTCATCTCAACTGCGTAGTTCATGGGTTGCTGTCCACATTTTGTTATGGTCACCCAAAGCGCGCACACTCGTGTTACACATTCCCTATTAAACTGATTTTGCTACGTGATCATTCCCCACTCCTCCATGAGAGCCTGATCCTGCCAGGGGCTGAAGGCTCCTCCCAGGTGCTCAGGACTTTCACAGGATTGAGCACTACAATTCCATATGGCACCCCTGTTGCTATCATGTCTCCAGACAGGCCTCTCAGGCACTAATCACGACAGAGAACGCCCATGAAAACAGCAAAGGCTACTGTAGGGACGAGGCAGCATATTCAGACACACCTATCTAATGTAACAAACTGCAAGGCCAGTTTTCAAACAAAAGAAGATGGCGAGGAGGCATCTAAAGGGTCAGAGTTAAGGTGATATAGGCACCTTAGTTGAGAAGTGTGCAGCCCTAACTCTGCATTTTCTGGGTTTCTAACATTTGAGAGATTTTTTTAAATTAATGTTCTGGAATGGTTACCATGCATTTGATTTACTAATGTACGCCTGTAACTTCAGCATCTTTGTAACCACGATTGGTTTTAGCTGTCAAGAGCTATACCATGTAGATCTATTTTTTTTTCTAAGCTCCCTGTCACCCAGTTTGAAGGAGGCAAACAAAAACAGCCTTTTTCCTCCAGGAGCTCCTGGTGCAGAAGATGATTTCTCACTGGGGCACAGCCACGTGCAACCTGCTTGCATGAAGCACTCAGCATCAGCACCCATCTCTACTGCATTCAGTGCAGGGATAGTGGAGTGTGAGGAGAGTCCTGGACATAAGGGATTCTCTAAAGAGCAAGCAGACAGGGCTGAGCCAAGGACCAGCCTTCCCCCCCCCCCCCCCCCCCCCACACACACACACTTCATGCCATAGTCTGGAGAGATCAGTGGACCTGACTTCAAGGCAGGTGGTGGTGAGGTTTCTATTCTGCTCAGAGGACACAATACCTTTTCAATCATGGTGTCCCAGGCCCAGCTCTGCAGTTGACAAAGGGTTAACACAACACAAGCTGCACTTCACATGGGTTTTGACTGCTCTAAGCGGAAAGACAGGAACTGCAGATTATCAAAAAAAAAAAAAAAAAAAAGATCTTGCCAGAGACACACACATTCACGGTGCCTTTTTATTTACAAAATATAGAGATGAGCTACTATTGAATACAAAAATCAGCCACATAGAAAGATCCACCTTGCTGAATTACAAAGTTCGGTTGTTTTACTATCCAGTAGCTTTTGTGCCAGGAAGACTTCTCCTCCTTGGCAAATACATAAGGCCTCTTGGCTGAATGCAAAGACAGTTTTGCTCTGCTCAACTCACCCTCTTTTTACTGCATAGCCAAACTGTACCCATCCCTGCCCTGGGGTGACTAGAATCAAAGGACTGTTTCAAATGCACCCATCTGAATGGCCTTTTGCAGGGCTGAAGGAAACATGCTTGCTGTCAGCTATTTCAAGATCGCAGCAAAGGTTCCATTAAACTAGGTCCCCATACAGAGCGAGCAAGAGATACAATAATCAGATTTGTGCATGGGACTGCCCCATGCAAAGTAACACGCCCAAGATGTGCATCGATAGATAGGCAGCATGGCAGGAGGTTTGTTCTCTGTGCAGTCAGCAGATGCATCTGCAATACTACAACTGCGTTGGTTTTAAATGGCTTATACTGAAGGGGAGGTTGTGATAACTGGGTTTATTGGGGCTGAGTCTTTGAGCCACCCAGCGATGGAGTTTCACCAACACACTCTCAGGATCGACAGCCTCTCTTCTGGGCCCGTGTGAAAAGGCTCAGAGGGTTTTATATCCGCAACCAAGAGGAGGAAAGAGCTGTTCCTGGTCAAAACGTGCAAACCCAAGACTCAGCCCATGCCGCCAGTGCTTCGCCGGCAGGAATGCTCAGGGGCAGCACCATCTGACAGCACTCGGAAGCTAAAGCTGGCAGGGACTACGCCCACACGCCGTACCTTGTAAAGGGCAGAACAGGGAGAGGGGGGCAGAAGTCGAGCAAAACGGAGGTTGGAGCTTTAAACAATTAACTCCATGTGGGAGGACTTGACATTAGCACAGAAATCAACAAGAAGGGAGAGGGGTGGAGGTGATTAGTACATCGCCTGGGCACTGGTCTCCGAGCTGCATTATGCTTTCATGTCCATGAGCGGAGTCCGATGGGGCTGATATCCACCCCAGCCTCGCATCACCTGCAACAAACAATACATGCTTATTTGCCTTCAAAGTGCCAGGCACACACACACACACACACACACACACCCCTCAAGCTCCCGTGGGCACAAAAGCAAGGTCAGGGTTAACCTCTCGGTCAGATAAGGAAACCCAGGCACGGAGATTAAGCAACTTGCCAGAGGCGTGGAAGGCATCGGGATCAGAACTCGAGAATTCCCAGTGTCCATTGAGGCGGTGAAAAGAAACAAACGCAGTCTGCATCATGAGGGGCTGGTTTTCCTTCCCCCCTCCACGTGTCATGACCTGAAAATGAGCTGATGCACTGGAAATCCCATATATCAGTCCACAGCCACAGAGGAGAAACTCTGGATGCTATCTGGCTAGCAAGGAGATAGCGGCAAACAACATTCCTCAACTGCATGTAATAAGAGGCAGCTCTTGAGATGCTGGAGAAGCCAGATCAGCTGGAGTGGTCAGTTTCTCTCATGGAACATGCGTTAAAGTTCAGTTGAAGCCCAATATCACAGGCCCCATTGCCTGCCCAAACCAGTTATTTTCATGAATTCGTTTCCACCACCCTGTAAAATCTACACAATCCTGCAGACCCAAGCCTTCGGTTTGTGCACAGAACAGGCAGAACGTGGGCAAGCGCGGGGGAAATGTCCCTAGCACCTTCCCCTGGCCAAAGGGTTCAGTCTCTCTGAGCCAGTCAAATCATGGCCTCCGCGGAGTCTGCCTGCAAAAGGGGCCCCAAATTAGCACCACTTGCAGCACAAGTTTGTGCAGCGTGTACACTAGCCCACTTGGAATGGAACTTAGTCTAAACCACTTCATTTCACCGGGGGGCACCATAGCGCTTCCAGAGCGTAAATGCACAGCTTGCTGCTGATCCAGGCAGGATTTGCATCAGCAATCTAGCTCAGAAAGGTGCTATGGGCTGGTTTACATTATGAAGATGGGTCAATCTAGTTACGTCACTCAGGGCTGGTCTACACTGGGGGGGGGGAAATCGATCCAAGATACGCAACTTCAGCAATGCGAATAGCGTAGCTGAAGTCGAAGTATCTTGGATTGAATTACCTGGGGTCCAGACGGCGCGGGATCGATGGCTGCGGCTCCCCCGTCGACTGCGCTACCGCCGCTCGCTCTGGCGGAGTTCCGGAGTCTACGGTGAGCGCTTTCGGGGATCGATATATCGCGTCTTAACGAGACGCGATATATCGATCCCGGATAAATCGATTGCTACCCGCCGATACGGCAGGTAGTGAAGACGTACCCTCAGAGGTGTGAGCATAGTTAAGCCGATCTAAACCCGTGTAGAATCCTTCAGTCAACCTAGTGCTGCGCACACCGGGAGATAGATAGGCTTAACCACGTCACCCAGCGTGTGGATTTGCCACACCCCTTAGCGACGTAGCTGGTTTGACAATGTTTTAGTGTAGACCTGGCCTTACTAAGAAGGCACAGGAGAAACAGGCAAGGATTAAACCCTTTTGATCTAAATTTCCCTCTAGTTCTGATCTAGTGCATTAGGCTCATGCCTAGGACAACTGGCCTGAACAAGATCACGCAGCTTTGTTGGTGATCATCTCAGCATTAACACATCCCCAGCAATCAGCCACGCCCCACACACCCTGAGTCACTGACCTAATTTCCACAGGGCCGATGTTGTTTATCTACAGCACTTGGCCTCTTCTCAACTCCCTGTCCATCACACCCTTTAAATTAGAGCTTGCGGCCCCACATTTAGGTTTTGTGAAAGCTGGGTTTTTTTTTAAAAATTCAATGTAATTAAGTTAAAAATTCCCCTGCTGTATTTGCAGCCCAAACACTGCAGCCTTGGGATAGCACGTGAGAACTACAATGGGAAACTGACCTGTTTTCATCATCCAAATGGAATGAAATGCAAAGCAGTATAAATGGTGGAAAATCAGATCTGGACTTTTGTACAGTTTTAGTAATCTACAGTATTATTAATTCATTTATTTTAAGATGTGATTGTTAATGGTATATGCCCACTTTATTCTGCAGAGCTTTACATTAAATAGTTATGGATTTGTTCTACATATTTCAAGTGCATAATAAAATAATAATAATAATAAATGCTTAATTCTTGTATAGGGTTTTTAAACTATAGATCTCAAAGCACATTACAAAGCCTGATATTATCCCCATTTCACAGATGGGAAAACAGAGAGAAGCGAAGGACACCCGGACAGGTCAGTTACAGAGCTGAGAACAGAACTCAGCTTTCCTGACCAACAATTCAATGCCTTATTCCCTCAGCTGTGCAGCCTCCTTTCACCCAGGGGTCACTGTCTCTACAGGTGTATTTTAAAGGACAGGATGATCAATATGAGGAAGGGGGAAAATCTTGTACCGATTTTTACTGATCCTGGTAACTGAAGTACTGCGGGTCAAAGCTCTAGTTACAGCAGATGACGGAATTTTCAAAACCACGTTTTTAAGAGGCAAGTGGGTATTTCTTAGTATTTTTTTCTGAAGCCAGATTTTTTTTAAATATACCTCCATTTCTATTCAATGGTTCCTATTGAGTAACAGCAGTGATATTTAAAGGAATACAGTCAACGTGAATCTCTCTCTTTTTTTAAATGGACCAAGTGGGAAAAAATATCCTGTTTCTGACAGAGCCCCTTTAAAAGGAATATCTTATTAAAATCCTTTGAAAAGCAAATGACAAAGTTTTTCTGCTCTCTTGTTAGAGTTTAGGGCTCTTTTCAGCAGAGGAAATACCAATGCTGCAAACACAAAGGTAACTTTATACCGGGGAACAGACCCAATGAGTTACATGGTAAAACGTTTGCAAGGTTGGGGCCTGACAATACCGAGGAAATCCTTTGAACTGACTACACAGAATGAGCTGCCAAAGAAAGGACGATTCATTTCATAGGTTCCAATGCAAAAAAAGGCCATTGTGATTATCACCTTCTGTGTGACACAGGCCAGAGAACTTCCCCAGAACAATTCCTAGAGCAGATCTTGTAGAAAAACATCCCGTCTTCACTGAAAAATGATCAGTGCTGGAGAATCCCCCACAACCCTTGGGAAATTGTTCCAATGGTTAATTACTCTCACTGTTAAAAAATTACTCCTTATTTCCAGTCTGAATTTATCTAGCTTCAGCTTCCAGCCCTTGGATTGTGTTAAACCTTTCTCTGCTGGAGCGAAGAGTTCATTGTTAAATATTTGTCCCTCCTGTAGGTACTTATAGACTGTAATCAAGTCAGTGATTCCTTGACCTTCTCTTTGTTAAGCTAAATAGACTGAGCTTCTTGAGTCTAGGACTAGAAGGCAGGTTTTCTGATCCTTTGATCATTCTCATGGCTCCTGTCTGTAGCCTCTCCAATTGATCAACATCCTTCTTGAATTGTGGGCACTGGAGCTGGACACAGGATTCCAGCAGCGGTTGCACCAGTGCCAAATGCAGAGGTGAAACCACTTCTCTGCTCCTACTCAAAATTCCCATTTCTGCATCCCAAGATCGCATTCACCCTTTTGGCCACAGCGTCACTCATGTCAAGCTGATTCTCCACCACAACCCCCGACTTTTGCTGTAACAGGCTGGTGATAGTGATCTCCACTGTTACCATTAACAATACCAGATACAAAGTTTCCAGACCAAAAATGTGGTTTGCCAAGTTGACGGTGACCCTTTCAAACTTAGCATTTACAACAGCCCTTAGGAATTCACCTCCAGGAGCAAACTCCCTGAGAGACTACACAGAAACCTGAATCACTCTGTGATTACAGGCCAACAGTGGCACCGAAAGGTTGTTACTTGCCCACATAACTAGCCACTTAAGCACTGAACCAGGTCCTGTGCTCAGACCCCATCCCCCGTGTCTCTTGTACAAGATTGCTGAATGCACAGTGCTCTCCTGGGCAGATCTTCTACAGCAGATAATTTAGGATGAGGAACATTAGCCGGAGCAGTCTGGATGCTCGGTAAAGTGCCTCCTCACATTCCTCTCTGGCAACCCTCCTGACTCACAAGCAAGTTACCCCAAAAGCAAACGTGACTGGCGCCGGGGACGACCGGCTCCAAGTGGCATCACACCCACTCATGCCGCCCGCCCACAGCCGCTCTCGCGCGTGGCCTCTGGACCCGAGCAGCTCACCTTGGTGTCGTCTGGATCCCCCAGCAGCTCCTGTTCAGCCTCGTGCAGGTCCTCTGCGGGGTCGTAGCTGTACATCGGTAACAAGTGGTGACGTAACCTGTCAAACCTGACACACGCAGAGACAGGGGACTGCGAGGCTGCTCTGTGAACCCGCAGCCCCGCTATGGACCCAGGGTGACGCTGACAATAGGATCACACGGCCAGCAAAGGGGAAGGGACAGTCACAGGGGCTGAGATTTCCAGAGCCGCCTAGGGGGTTTAGACACGTTCCTTGCCTTAATTTGAACATCTAAACAGCTTTGAAAATCTCATCCCAGGTCTTGAGCCCATGGGCCAAAGCCAGCTCTCCTTCCTCATTCAAAGCTACCATCTCGCTGTTACCTCACACTCCTCCCCCATCTCTTTGTTCAATCCACCCACTGTCTCCTCTTACACTCGGGTCTAAGCTCCTCAGGGCAGCGGAGCGCCTAGCACACTGGGACCGAGCACAACGATGAGTCAATGGGCGTTTGGCCTGTGCAAGGACTGCAGCATTTGAGCCCCCAGCTATTGCCACCACAGGTCATAGCCGCACACAAAGGATCTGGCATCACAGAGCCGAGGATCCAAGTCAGGTGGAAGATATTCATTGCCCCAGAAGGTGGACATGGACAGAACAAGGGGACAGAGGTTAATCCTCACTGCACACCCTCCCTTCCCTTAGCACCATTCTTGATCTAGGGGGAAGGCCCTAAATCTAAAGGCACCGAGTGACTACAGCCAGTGAGTTCTCTCCCAGACACACAAAGGCCCCTGTGCTCCCCCGAGTGAGTCTGGATCTATTCTATCATCTCCAGCTAGGCCAGTGCTGCAGATGCTGTATGACCACCCCTCTTCTCCGGCCAAAGCAAAAACAGACTTCCCCTCCCTAACATACCAGAGCCCCCAGACTCAGCCACTTACCTCCTCTTCTTCTGAATGTACATCATCTGCAAGGGGGGAGGAAAGCATGTAGTGAGCAACCACACAGCCCATGGGTTGGCATTATCATATTTAATGTGAGTTTGGCGCTAATGAAAGGGGCTGGCCAGCCCTGGAGACCTCCATTTGGATGGCGGCAGCACTATCTCTCCCCCCATAGCATCCCCTGTCAATGGGGCTGGCCAGAGATCTCCAGGCACCTGACGCCAGATTTTCAGGACAGCTCCACACGCTGGAGGCTGAGCGCTTTGGAGACGCCGGCCCTAGGTGTTAGCGAGGAGTTGGCCACCTAGGAAGAGACTGTTCCAAAGAAGCTCAGTCCATGCCACTGCCATCAAGCTGCCAGCGTTGTCATCGGACTTGTGATCCGGACACACATTCCGCAGGAAGCGGATAAATCCACTCATTTCACAGACAGCTGCTGGGTGGCCTGCAAGCAGTACCCATCCAGCTGGCAGAGACGAAAGGCTCTGTACCCCATCACCATAGGCCAGGAAGGTCCATTAGAACCATCTGCTCTCTAGGACCTCCTGAACAGGACAGGCCAGAGAACCTCACCCAATGAGTCCTGCATTGAGTCCATGCCTTGTGGTCAAGCTAGAACACACTCCCTTTAAAAAATTTTAAAAGGCCATCCAATCCCCTCACCCCATTTATAGTCTACAAGACACCACCCTGGGGATGGGCTTTGGCCCATCATTGCCCACTTACAATGAATCCTCCCTTTACGTGCAACCCCACCGCAGGTCTCCCCTCCCCGATTCGAACAAAACTGTTTGGGGCGCGAGGGTCTCTCGGGTTTTGATTTTAGATCTGAGCTCTTTGACTGAGCGAGCTGCCTGGGCCAGCCCAGCTCTCAGGAGCCAGACGTAGCCAGGTATTTGTGGAGGCCACTACCAACCGAGAAAGAGAGTTGAGGCACTTCTGTTTGCATTTAAATGCCCAGTGCCCTCCCAGCAGGAGTGCAATCAGCCAAAGGTCAGAGACAAGAAGCCACTGGGCACTGTACCAACAGTGCAGATTCTGCCAGGCCAGCAGAGAACCGCGCCCTCGCGGATCGCGCTCTCCCCAACTCTTTGGGGACATCAGTGCTGGGGAAAGGCTTCACACGGCCACCCCTTGGGTGGACTGACATCCTCTAGCCACAGAGCAGGGACAGCCCAGGCAGCGGCCACTCAAGCTCACCACACACTGGCATAGGTCAGCCCCAACCTGGAGAGACCACGTCTAGGGGTGAGAGAGGAGTGTGGTCTCCATGGGGCCCATTCAGCCCTTGGTCTCTGCCAGAGCTCCCAACGTGATCTGCACTGGGACCAGCAGCCACCGAGGTGGTTACAACTTTTGGTCAATGCCTGGATTTGAACTAGCGACCTAGAGGATCGCACCATGGGGACTCCCAAACAAAAACAAGTCTCTTACCACCACCACAACGATGCCGATGACGGTGATGAGGAAGAAGGGCACCAGGATGTACCCTACCAAGGAGTCACTGGAGGTGCCGGCAGAGGTGGGAGTGGTCGTGTTACTCATTGCATCGGAAGCAGCTGCTCGAGAGGAGACAGAGGGGTGGCTCCGATCTTCATCGGGAAGACAACCTCTTGGCTAACCCTCTCGTCCATAAACAAACAATCAGAACAAGATCGTAGATTTAAGTTTAAGATTCAAATCAGTTTCTCCCATTCAGCTGCCAAATTCCAGCCGGGGGTGGGGGGAAAGGATGTGAAGCCCCCAAATTGGTACCACAGCGTATAACATGAGTCATGAGACTGACGGTGACATCCGATTGGTTGCTTCAGGCCCCACCCAATGCCCATTAGGGTCAAGGGAAGGTATAACAGGTAAGGGATCGGATCCTTAGCGTTTAAACGCACTCAGGAGGGGGATGCTTTAAAAAGCTACCCATGCTGCACAGGGAAACGGCACATTTCAAAACAAGCCTGCACACATCTATTAGGCACTCGCTGAGCATCTGCTTTCCAACGCTTCGCTGCGCTCAGAGAGCACAGCCCAGCCACAGAGCCCAAAGCGCCCTGCATCAATAACTTCACCCCCATTTTTGCCAGATGGGGAAAAATGGAGGCACAAAAAAGGGAGAAGCAATTTGCCCAAGACAGAGTCACGGCCCTGGTTCAAATGTGGGCCAGTCCCCCCTCTCAGTTTCCCCATCTGTTAAAACGGGGATGATGTGCCTCCCTTCACCCTCCTAAGTCCCCGGGTGTGAGGCAGACATCTTGGTCATGTTTGTGAGGCGCTGAGACGAAAGGTGCCAGAGAAGGACACAGCCCCCTGCAGTGCTAGGTAATACCTGCCTGCAACCTGGGCAGGAATTGAAGCCCACACACCTCACCACTGCCTTGTCGGGCTGTTGCATCTACTAGAGAGAGAGGACGGGCTTGTGGTTTAGACACTGGCCTTCGGGACCTGGATTCAGTTCCCTGTTATGCCACTGACTCCTGTATGACCTTGGGCAAGTCACCCTCTTTGTGCCTCCGTTCTCCACCTTTAAGATGGGGATGGTAATGCTGTTTCTCCTCCCCTTTGTCTCACTGATTTAGATCGTAAGCACCGTTCCTCACTACATGCACGTACAGCTCCTAGCACACCGGGGCCCTGATCTCACCTGGAACCCTAGGCATTAGCCTGACACCAATAAGAGCGCTAGGCTCAAGGAAATGCCAACACATCTTCACGGCCTCACTGCTCCCACAGAAACGTCCAGATGAGGACGTCGGTTCAGAGACAGCTCACAGCCCCTAGCACAATGAGCCCTGGGTGCAGCGGTAACACAAATAATAATTAACAATGCGCCATTTGGGGATGTGAGAAAAAACAGCCCAGCTCTGTCTCAAATCTCTCCTCCGTGACGCTGGTGCAGAGACCTCCCCCAGCAGCTTAATCCATGAAAGAATCTCTGCCGTAGACAAGTATCTCAGAGCACGAGTTTGCAATACGCAGCACATACAAAAACTCTCTTGAGATGGATAAAGACACACATTGAAATAGACAGCAAAGGCCAGATCTTGGCTTGGGAGCAGACCCCCGAGCATTCTGGAGTCAGGAAACGCCCTGGAAGCCCTTAGCCATGAGGCTGCATCTCAGATGAGCACAATGGGCCTTTATCCGCTACAGGGAATTACCCAAAGACCCACAGCCACAGGGAGCAGCTTGATAGCGTCCTGTGCAGGACTCATCCCAGGCCCCACCATTGTTTATTGTTTGTATTACTGTCGCACCTCATAATGGCCCACGAGCCCATTGTGTTAGGTGTTATACATCAACAAAAATGGTCCGCGCCCCAAAGAGCTTCCAATCCATCATCAGATCTCTCCTCCTTTGAAGGGATGCTGGCAGCCAGTCGAGGGCCAGGTTTGGGGGAAAGGAGGCAGAATGGTCCTAAGAAATATCATTGTGCTTGGATGCAAACATTCCCCACCGGCAGCCCAAACCCCACAGTACTAGTCTAGGCCATGGCATCATTAATCCTGGTATCCATGATTTACTTATCCCTGCCCCAGCGTGAGGGATGGAACAGGTGGCCTCTTGAGGTCCTTTCCATCCCTACATTTCTGTGGCTCTCTATCCCCCAGACAGAGCACAGATGGCTTACAAACCTTTAAGGCTTATTTCAGATTCGGGGGGGGAAAGCCTAACAAAGAAAGAACGAATGTAAAGTCTGCATGAGGGACAACACTCAGACTCGCCCTTAAAGCCTATCTGGAACGGACACCATAGCAGACAGGCATGGAGTCTCCAAGCAAAAAAAAAATTTAGAATTGTAACATCTATCTTATGTACACATCAGACTCATAGGAGTCAGCCTGCATTGTCCAAGCAGAAAAGAAATGCAATGAATAAGGCTCTAAAATCCTGCAACAGGCTCAGCACAAGTATCAGCCTATTGACCTCCTATAGCAGGGATCTGCTGGCAGGGAGCCCATTGCAAGATCAGGGCCTGCACGCATAGTGAGAAATTAGCACTTCGTTATCTATAGGGTTATTGGTACTAAGCTAGGGGGCTTTATCGTTTTTAACCTAGTGGCAGTGTCTCCCTTTACCTGCTGTGTTCTCCATCCCCGTACATATAACGCCCCCTCCCAGCTCTCCCTCCGTTAGTGCATGGCCCTGCTCACCACCAAAAACTCCACAGCGCTTGGGCAGTGTGTGCAACGGCTGCTGCTGGCGAGGCGTCACTCCCGAGACGTGTTCATCACCCTCTCGGGAGGCTCTACGAAGCCCTACAGCTAGGTCCTGAGGAAGGACAAGCACAGGCTCAAACTAAAGCCCTGCAAGAAAACCCTGCGGGCTCATGTACAATCCCTGCAGCTTGCTGTGCTTTGCTGGCTACACTTTCCCCTAACCCGTCCTGCTGCAGGCCCCAGAGAGACTCCTGCCTTCCCCTAGTCTGGCCACCCTTCGCTTTCCAGTACCTCGCCTGCACCCCTGCCCCCTCTCCCTTTACCCCACTCCACCCCCTCCCTTTACCCTGCTGCACCCTCCCCACTCCCCTCCCTTTGCTGCCATCCCCCACCCCTCTCCCTTTGCCCTCCTGCATCTCCCCTACCCCCTCTCACTTTACCCTGCTGCACCCCCCCACTCCCCTCCCTTTGCTGCCATCCTCCACCCCTCTCCCTTTGCCCTCCTGCATCTCCCCTGCCCCCTCTCCCTTTACCCTACTCCACCCTCTCCCTTTACCCTGATGCACCCCCACCTCCCTCCCTTTACCCCACCCCTCTCCCTTTGCCGCCACCCCCAGACCCTTCCTTTGCCCTGCTGCATCCCCCCTCCCCAAACCTGCCGGCTCTCCGTTTGCTACGCCCTCTCTTTGCCCTGCTACATCTCCCCGGCTTGTTGCCCCCCTCCCTTTGCTACTCCCCTCCCGTCCCCACCTTTGCTTGCCACGAGCTCCGGGCAGCGCCAGCCCCTTACCTGCCGCCCGGCCCCGCGCACCCCCTCCTCGCCCCACCCATCCGGAAGGGCCCAGAGGCGCGTGACTGACAGCCGGCCGCGGCGGGGCGGGGCCTCGGCCGGTGCCGGGCAGGGGGCGGAGCCGGGGCTGGCCAGACAGAGGCGGGGCTGGCCAGACGGAGGCGGCTGGTGCAGCGGAGAGGCGGCAGGGGGCAGCAGCTGCTTGCGTCCCGGCCAGGGGCGAGCCGGCCAGCTGGGGCGGAGGGATCAGGGGCAGGAAGGAGGAGGAGGAGGACGGAAGAGATGAAGGCCTGGGTGAGGGGCTGTTGCCCCAGTAGACCCGCAGGGGATGGGAGGGGTTTGCAGTGGGGCAGCCCCCCCGGAGGTGCTGTTAGGTTCACACCAGCTGGGGACGCCCCATCTGCCAGGGTGCTGCCCTCCCCCAGGCCAGCTGCATCTTTGGGAGTGCGGGGGGGTCTTGCCATGGGGAGAAGGGGCAGCATGTGTGGCTATAGCAGCCGCACAGGCACTGTCTGTCCAGGGCCCTGGCAGCAGCCAGCTGGCCCTGCCACCGCGACAGGGGGCATTGAGGGTGCCATTCGGTGCACCATGCCATGCAGGCTTCTCCGGGACAGGGCCCCTCGTTCCGCCGGGGCTGCTGCTGCCTAGCCCGGGCTAAAGGTCCCATCCACCACCTCATGAACTCAGTGCCATGAGGGCAGGGTAGGCGTCCCAGGGCCACGGGCATGCTGTAGGCACCAGCACTGATGGCTGCACCGCAGACATCGATGGATCTTGCTCCCACACCCTTGCTTCTGCACTCGGGCTCAGATACTGCTGCAGGTCCACTGGCGCCCCACTGCCACCCAGCTCGGGTCAACATCCTGAGACGGCTCCATGGGAGGGATATGGGGAGATAACTCACCCTGCAATAGCTGGAAGGCATCTGAGATACCTCCATGGCCACAAGGAGGAGAAAACCAGGGATTTCCTGGGAGGAGCTGAACTTTCCTATTTTGGGGAAGGATGGGTAGAATCCAACGAAGACTTCAGGGCAGACATAATGGAGAAACTTTAAATGTCCCTCAACTGCAGCTCTTCCACTCCGTCCTCAGCCAACTGGCAAAGGCCATAGGGCAGCAGGGTACCCCCAGCAGGCTCTGAGGTCACATCCTTTGTCCTAAAAAATGGTCTCCAAGGCCCAGTGCCACATATAGCCCAATAGTCCATGAGGTTCCATATCATGTCTCCAAAGCCCCGTAGCACATATCACCTCAGTGCTCTGTGCCCACCTCTAAGCCTCCTCGCTACAGACACTAGTACCGTATCCACAGATCCAGCTGCAACACAATTGTGTCCAGCCCAATTAACACATGGTTTGGCCTTGTAGCATCCATGGTCCCTTAATCGTGGACCCTGTGATGTTCGGTCCCTTCTATACCCTGCTTTAACTACATCAGGTGACTATCATGTTGTCACCAGATCCTGTAACATGAGAGATGCTCACAGCACAGATCCAGGAGCCTTCAATGGCCCAGAGCTAAGTCTGCCATCACCTCCTCCTGAGAGCTTGGGGGCAGAGCCAATTTTGGGCTCATTTTTTCAAGAAGCTGAGTGCCCATAACTCTCGCTGAAGTTAATGCAGGTAGAGGGCTCTATGCACCTTTGCAAATCAGGCTAGTACAGAGCTTGTGACAGCAAAGCCACAGGGGTGCCTTTCTCATACTCACAATCAAGGAACGGATGAGTTGAATCAAAGACGGTGGCAGAAGTCTTCAAACTTGGGTGCTTAAAATTGTGTACCTAAGTCCTTATCTCAGCCCCATGACTGCCACTAAGTTGTGGGGTGTTGGGCGTCTCTAGAAATCAGGCCACTTATTTGGATGCCTCGATAGGGATGTAGGAACCTCACTTGAAACTCCCCCGTCACCATGTTGTGACTCTTCTCTTTGGATACCCCACTGAGTGGAATTCTGGCCCTGCCGTTCAGACCGGGCTGGGTTGCAGTATCCTTGGGAGACGGAACTCTCTCCTTGATTAAAGCAGCATTCAAAGAGTCCACGGCAGTGGGGAGGAGGCCGCCTGTCTCTGGCAGCCACCGCATTGCGCTACGCCTGGGCTTGCCAAGTCTTTCCATTTGGAATCCCAGGACGTGCCAGTCTGATGTTCCCTGGATGTTCCCTGGACGTTCCCTGGACATTCCCTGTCCCTGTGCACGTGAGAACCTGCATGCCGAAGAGAGAGCAGATCCTTCAACATCCCCAGTATGTTATCGGCCTTATCCCACAGGGAGATGTTTCCACTCTTCACATAGCACTGATTGGCTCCCGGCCAGATGCTTCAAAACCTACATGTGCACAAGGCACAGAGCCAGCCTCAAGGAATCTGTAGTCAAGGCAATAGCTCTGGCAAGCATAGGCAGGACATGAAAAGCAACTGTGGAATGGGAGGAAGCATAGTCTTGAGGTTAATGCAAAGGAGAAGTGGGTTAAAGTCAAGGCACCTGGGTTCCACCTCCCCAGCTCTGCCAGTGACTGCCTGTGTGACACGCCATCACTGTGCCTCAGTTTCCCTATGTGTTAAAGGGGATGATACCTCCCTCACTTTGGGGTGTCCAGGGTGGTGGCATGGTCTGAAAGTTTGTCTCAGTCCTATCTACTCTGCAGAGCAAACCAAGTTTATCCATGTGGGAGGACTACTGCATTACAGATTCTAGACAGAGATTACAGTGTAGACAGGACCGTGTCAGTTGGTTATTCTGACCTGAACGTGCATGTCAAGAAGCCAAACACAGCGCTAACAGGTCTGAATGGAAATGCCATGTGTCTTCTCGAGCAGGTTCAAATGCACCCACCATAGAATCATAAAAGCAACAAAGAGTCCTGTGGCACCTTACAGACTAACAGATGTATTGGAGCATAAGCTTTCGTGGGTGAATGCCCACTTCATCAGACGCATAGAATATCCGGGTTGGAAGGGACCTCAGGAGGTCATCTAGTCCCACCCCCTGCTCAAAGCAGGACCAATCCCCACAGGCACACACCGGGCATGGCTTATGAGCTCAGACACCCACACAGGGCTACGTGCAACCTATGGGGAATTCAGCCTGAGGCCCAGGCTCCTTGAAAAGTCTGCATGCTCCACAACCTATGCACCCGTGGCTTAGACCTGTCCAGACCAGCAGGGGTCTCTGTTCTTCTGAGCTCTTTTGATCCTCTCTCATTCGTTAGGCCAGACCCTCAACGGGTGTAAATCCACTCCCATGGAGCGCCACAGATTAATCCCAGCTGAGGCGCATGCTTTGTCAGGCCTGATGTGCTTAAAGCACTGTGTGGATGGGATGATAATTGACATTTAAATACATGCATGGCCCCAAATTCGATGTCAAACTTAAGATGCGGAAGTGGAAAATGCTGACACACTGTTATGGAGGCGGAGGGTTTAAGAGTAAGAAAAGAATTATCGTTATACATGAAAACAGCAACAGCTAGGAAAGGATTCTAAAAGGACCATATACCTAGGCTTGGCAGAATTTGATTTTTATTTCCTTATAATTTCGACAGATACAATGGATGTTTATTTTTAAGCATTTTCTTATCAATTTACATTTTCACAGTTACATGAAATTATGGGGGGGGAGAGGCAATATTCATTTAATGACAATAGGCACTGCTAGTCAAAGTTAAAGCTTTATAACCATTAAAGCACAAATTATCAACATCACATGTCAAAATATACCAAGTAAATATCCTGAAATCAATCCCTACTAAGTTCCCGAGCAGCATTTTCCTTACTTTGCCTCGCTGTACATTTTGATTATGGTGGATGGAAATATTGTTTCGTGGGTTTGTGTGTGTACGGTGAAATCAACCGTTACCAACATTGATCAATAAAATCTAACCCTTCCAAGCTTACATAGAGCTATTTCAGACACCACATCGTTAGCCTGGGGAACTCACTGCTGCAGGGTATGAGAGAGGCAAATGGTTTAGGAGAATACAAAAAAAAAATAAGGCAGAAGGAGCCTGACTCTCTGTTGCCCTGCTACCATTCGGATTGGCTAGTGCCTTTCAGTCACTTGTGAATGAACAGCACTAGAATAGCAACAGCATCTGCAGGCACTGCAGCCAAGATGACCAGACTTTCCGTTCTCATGCTTCAAGGCATGAGCTGTTCTCCAGCTGGGTCAGGGTTCCCTTTGGGATACAGTATACTGGACTACTGGTCTGGTGCCTTGTGTTTATTTCCCCCCCACACACACCTTCCTTTGCAATATCTGGGAGATGCTGCTGCTAGAGACAGGAGAGCAGACTAGACGAACTGTTGAGCTGCTCTGAACATTACTGGAAACTGTCCCTGCAACACAAATCGCAGCATCAGCCATCACTCCCTCCCTCCAGCTGTCTTCGGGGTACATTGCAGAGACTGGCTGCTTCTACCAGCAGCTGCCTAGTTTGCATGGTTCTTGCAAACTGTTGCTTTCCTTAACACGCACACAACTTTGCAACCTTCCCTACCTGCAGCGTCACAGGTAACCAAAGGGAAAATGAACAAGACTAGCTGGAGAGATCTCAGCTAGTTCCATCGCAGGCTCCAGGCTCCTTTGATTTCATAAGGCTGGGCCAAGCAAGGCTGCAGTCAGATGCCCTCCAGGGAAAGCCCCGGTGCTGCAAGAGGTGGTGTTGGCAATTACGGCAAATAAGTCAGAATGAATCATTTAATCAGAAACTTTGGCTAAATGCCCTGGCCCGTTGTCCATGAGATTCTCAAATTCATTAGCTAACCGCCGTGATTTGCAAATTTCTTCAGGGACTCGGACTTGGCCTGCCTATTGCTCACTGCAGATAGTCACACTTGGCACTGCATTGGTTAGTGATCGGAATGACACGGGGCACTGTTTCCATTCCTTGAGCGGACGATTTATGTAACTGACCAACAGCACATAAACGGCAAATGTTACCAGTGAATCTACAATGCGCCTTTGGCAAATATTCAAGCTTTATATCCATCTTTTGTGAGCATCTTATTATTATTCATTGTATTGCCACCCGGGAGCTTAGATCAGGGCATAACTGTGCAAAGGGAGGGAGAAAGGAAGTATTACTCCTATTTTAGACACACAGAGAGAAAGTGACTTGCCCAAGGTCACCCAGAAAGTCGGTGGCAGCATCAGTATCAAGCGTCTCCTGACTGCAGTGCCTTAAGCACAGGTCCAGACGGGTCATCTCCTTGCACACGCGCGAATAAAGCTTAAGCACTGAAGCACACGAAAAAAAAAATCACAAAGGCGGACAAACACCAATGTGCACCGACATTCAAACAGAACCGCCCAGAGAATATCTCCCCCTAATTCACGCAGCTCTAGCGCGTCTCCAGGATCCCAGGTGGTGTCATTAGGGAGCGCCGCGCTGCTACCAGGTGCCACGTTTCAAAGGAGACATAAACCCAAGCTCCTGCTCTCCTGGGAACATTCATAATGCAACCGCACTGTTTGCAAGAGCCGAAGCGTCCTGACAGTACATCTCTTCTGCCTTCTTAAAATCCCCCCGCCGTTTCACTGGCTCTGGCATTCTCCACTTCCTGTCCTATTCTGCACGGTTGCTATGCTCTGTCAAACAGCTGCTGCCTTCCACACTAGTGGCTGTGCTGAAGTAGTGAATCAAGCTATCTGTAGGGAGGAATTGTTGGCTAGTGGGCCTGGGTGGAACTAGCTTGTTTTCCTGGCTCAGTGGCTCACTCCATGATCTGGGGCAGGACACTGAAAACGAACCAACCGCTTCGTGCCTCAGTTTCCCCCTGTAAAACAAAATGGGACTGATACTCCCCCAGCTTCCAGGGTAGGGGTCGAGCTTAAGTAATGAACCCGGGTGGGTAGTGCATAGGATTGTTTCTATACAACTGGCCTGGCAGAGCTTGGGTAGCCCTCTGCACTGCGCTGGGGAGATGCACAAACGTGCCAGCCGATTATCTTCGCCGTCTCGCACGGGGCTGGGGGAGCCCAAGCCTTGATCCTCCCCGCTGCACCCAACCCCCACCTCGGCTTAGCCAGGGGAGGAGGGCGAGCCTCTTTGCGCCAGTTCCCTTCCCTCCTACCGGCGGCTGCGTAATCCTCTTTGCGTGCGCGGAGGCACCAGATGGCACCGCTAACTGGGTCAAATGAGAAATGGATCCATAAAGCAAAAGGCGAGGGGGCGGCGGCTGCCAATGCTATTGCAGCCGGCGTGGGTGGGGCCGGGGGAGCTCAGCTGACAAGCCTCTCAGCATCCTATTCTCAGAAAGCCAGCAGGCAGGCTGCTTTCGAGGGAAAGACGAGGAAGGAGAGCATGAGGCGGAGAGAACCCAGCCCTCCCCAGAGCACATAGCCAGAGCAAAGCAGGGGGGTCTTTGCAAAGCAATAGGTGGGCACTGGGGAGACCAGACAAGCGCCCCGCCCGTGCCCAGTGAGGAATAACCGAGCTGGCCTGGTGGGGAATCGCTAGCACCCTGCGATGAGAATGGGTGCCAGGCAGCAACCCTACTACAGCAAACCCACGGCTGCAGTGGGAGAAGGGGGGTGGTTGGGCTTGGGGGAGCGGGTTGAAAAGGGTTGAAAGGCCCAGGTTGCGGGGTGGTCCTGGGAAAAGCCAGGGAGGGGGCTGCAGATATCAGCGCACCCAACGCGACAACCCGTCTCCATTCAACGGACGCTGTAAGAAATTCTGCCCTCGGCTACGCCCGCCTGCCTAGGCAGCGGCTATTAGTGATTTCTACGGCACGCGGCCACTGAGCAAACATTAGCACGCTGGGCTCGCCCACACCCTGGCAGGGAGGCCTGTATCACCCCCATTTTACAGATGGGGAAACTGAGGCACGGAGGGTCAGGCTAACCCTTTCAGAACGGGCACCTGATTTTGGGTGCTCTGCTTACGTGGCCCCTCGGGCCCGATCTTCCAGAGGCTTTGAGCACCTGAAATTCCCATCAACTCCCACTGACGTCATGGCAGTTCAGCTCAGGTCGGGCTCCCGCGGGCCGAGGCACCCAGAATCAGCCGCCGCCTCCGAAAACTTCGCCCTTAGCGACTTGTGCAAGGCCGCACGGCAAGGCAGTGGCAGAGGTGGGACTAGACCACAGCTTCCCAACCCTCTTCAGCCACTAGCCTTCTGCCGCCCTCTCCCCAGCCCCACATCCATCCTGCATGAGCCAAGGTGACCCGAAGAGCTCCTCCCCCTTTGCAGAATGTCAATGGTGGAGCCGGGAAGGGGACCCAGACGTCCTGACTCAGAGTCCCTTTCAGTGGGGCTGTATTTTGGAAGTAGCAGGGCAGAATTTCCCTTTCTTTTGTACCTAGGGGGCTGTATTCTGTGTTAGAGGCATCTCAATTGCTGTGCGAGTGGTGCATGCATAACCCGTGGCCTTATTTATGAGCTCTACCCTGTGTGGGCCCCTGCCCATGCCGCCAGGCAGCCTGATATGGGGGGAGGGGTTGCATTTTATTTGGCTCCAAGATATGGGGGGAGGGGTTGCATTTTATTTGAAATCCTCCACAGCTTGGAGATCACACAGTTAAAAACAGACAAACTGGTGGCAAACCAACTAAACCCCAGCACCAGCCCTACTCCCCAGCTGCCAAGTCACTCCCGCTTGGATTTCCA
This sequence comes from Malaclemys terrapin pileata, assembly GCF_027887155.1. NCBI lineage: Eukaryota > Metazoa > Chordata > Testudines > Emydidae > Malaclemys > Malaclemys terrapin. The sequence continues at coordinate 19,303,934 of NC_071508.1, read as the reverse complement.
AATGGAAACCCTTGGGGTGAGCCAGGGGACCATGCCAGGTTTATCCCCTAGATCTCTCCCTGCATCACCCAGGGAACCAGACACCTATGGAGCCCTGGCTGAAGGACTTAAGTGGTCCTGGGGAGTAGGACATTGGACACAGCCCCCCCTCCCCATTCTTCCCAGAAGAGACTGGCTGGAACTCAGTCCCCTCATGAAAGCAGAGTGGAGCACCTGGGTTTAAGTGATTTGCCCAAGGTCACACAGGGAGTCTGTGGCAGAACTGGGAACAGAGCCCAGCTCTCTGCCTTTCCCCATGGTACTAAGTGCACAGGCTTGAGGGACAGGGTTTCCTCCTAAGTACCATTATTATTTATGCCATGTTTGCACCCAGAAGTTCCAGTCATAATAGAATCATAGAATATCAGGGTTGGAAGGGACCTCAGGAGGTCATCTAGTCCAACCCCCTGCTCAAAGGGGGAACCAATCCTCAGACAGATTTTATGCCACAGATCCTTAAATGGCCCCCTCAAGGATTGAACTCACAACCCTGGATATAGCAGGCCAATGCTCAAACCACTGAGCTATCCCTCCCCCCAACCAGAGCCTGATTGTGCTTGGTGCTGTACAAACCACAAAACAACCATCCCCTGCCCTGAAGAATTTAGCACTGCTGGGGTGCCGACATAAGATGAGGAATAAACCAATCTGCCTCCCTCAGAGAGGGAGAGCATGATGGCCACGGGCAGCCCCTCATTCAAGTCTTTCAGCAGCTCCACAGGAAGCAAATCCAGAATCGTGAGCTCCGAAAGAGGAAACAACAAACCAGGCACCAGGCTGCTCCTGACATGCAGCAACCCACGGCAGGCAATTCCAAAGGGCGGCTCATCCTCCCTGCACAGATTCAGCCGAAACGCATCAGCTTCCAAGAACTGCGCTGGGCTAACATATTTGCTCTCCCCCTCTCTCGCTGGCAGAACGATGAGCAGATGTGCCTGTTATCACACTTTCCTAGAAAAGCCGGTGAGAGGCTCTAACCCTCCTGCAGAGGCTCAGGGTTTGCAAGGGGAAAGGCTATTAAAACGCCATGCATGCTAGGCTTGGACACACACACACACACACACACACAAAAGCCCCATGAGGTTGTGATTAAAACCCCATGCATGCTAGATTTGGACACACACACACACAAGCCCCACGAGGTTGTGATTAAAACCCCACGCATGCTAGGCTTGGACACACACACACACACACAAGCCCCATGAGGTTGTGATTAAAACCCCACACATGCTAGGCTTGGACACACACACACACACACACACACACACACACGCCCCACGAGGTTGTGATTAAAACCCCACGCATGCTAGGCTTGGACGCATACACACACACAAGCCCCATGAGGTTGTGATTAAAACCCCACGCATGCTAGGCTTGGACACACACACACACACACAAGCCCCATGAGGTTGTGATTAAAACCCCACGCATGCTAGGCTTGGACGCACACACACACACGTCTCACGAGGTTGTGAATCCACGTTAGCACCGTTTGTTTGTTTAAAAGGAAACAGGAGAATGTCAGTTGTTTTACAGGCACTTGTTCCGAGCCCCAGTTGAGGAAAGCAGCAGAGTTTGAGGTAGGGACCATCTAAGCTACTGCTCCCAATTTTTTTTTTTTAATAGAATGACCCAGCTGCAAAAACGCACGGACTCTTATCCCAAATGCAGTAATTATGCCCACACATCTGGGCCTAGAGGTTACTGACCAGGAAGTTCAGCCCTGTGCAGGGTACATGAGCACTTAGTCTTTGTGCTGGCCCTCTGCACAGGGGTGAATTTCATCCTGCCTTGGGAACATGGTAGATTCCACACACAACATGAGTAATACACCCCCACCCCTTCACACAACCCACCCCACCCCCCGCCACTCCCACATGAATAGGAATCACAGCTCAATCATGTTTCTAATCAGGGCTACAAAACTGTCAGGGTTGTAATGCAGGACTTGTGGAGAAGGGGCCGACAGGGTCTGTGGAACTGGGGTGAGCCAGTCCTCCTACCTCCCAAGGACATTGCACCATGTGTGGGAGAAGCCACCCACCATCCTCCTTGTGGTAGGAACAGCCAAGGCCTTATGGGAGTGGGGAAGGTTTTCTCCGGATGCACCAGTATAAATCTGGCTGTGCGCTGTGGACAGACCAAAAACTGCTTCTGGGAAGGGGAGCCTGTGTTAGCTGCAGCAGTTGAGCTTGGTTTTACTTGGGCCTCATGCAACTAGCAAAACACTGGAACAAAGAACCACATGCTGCTAGAGAAAGGAGTCTGCCTGTTTCACTCGGACATCTCCAGAGAAGCCAGCCAAACAATCCTTTTCCTAGGTGAGCTTTTTAAACTCCCAGTGGAGCAATTGCTGGGGTGTAAAGAGCATCATAGGGTGAGCTTCAGTGTGTTTTAGCCCGAGCTGCTTCCACCATAGAGATGCCTGGAGATCTAGTCCCGCCCTGGGGAAACCCAGGTCAAGATTTTCCCATAGTGACCAGTGATTCTGGGTGCACAGCTGGAGACCCCTTAAAAGGGGCCTGATTTCCAGGCAGCACCGAGCACCCACCCTATATCCGGCCCCTTTATGGTGTCTCAAGTTGGGCCCTAAAAAATCATCAGTTGCTTCTCGAAAAAAAAAAAATCCCAGCCCCAGATGTGCATCAGGACTTGGTTATATTAAAGAAATAGCATCAAACCCTACCCAAACTAACCCACACTCTCCCCCTAACAGCAAGAATGGAAGCCCTGTCCAAGGGATATTCAGTGAAGCAAGCAGAAGTCAGTGCAAAGATGTAGCAAGGGGAGAACAAGCAATAGTACAATTAATTTTTATTAGCGGCCCTAGCTAGGGACGACAGAGCCAGACAGAGCCTGAAAAAAAACCAAACAAACAAACACGCTTTCTGCCCCCGGCCTGCTTCGATCTGAGCTCCGGAGATCCCTGCCTTTCGCTCAGTTCCTCACACTTGTACCTGACCCCGAGACCACGTACTGCAGCACTCCTGCTGAGCAACGCCAGGGACCCTTTGGAGGCCATCAGTGCTGGTGCTGGATCAGCGTGGGTTGCAGGGAGAGCACCATGTTTTGCCAGGGTAGGATGGAAAGGTGAGTAAGGTGGGGGGACGGGACTCTCAGAGCATGTACGGGTACTTCAGCAGGTAGTCCTTGAGCCTCACAGGCAAGGGCAGGGCCGAGACCTGCCGAGTGCTCCTGTTGATAGTTAGCCTGCACAGGTGCTGCAAAGCCGGCACAGAGACATACAGGGGCTTGATCAGTTTCAGGTGGATGGCCGGATCCTTGGACACGGACGTGGTCTCCTGCTCCGACGGCCCCAGCCGTTTGGCTTGCTTCAGCGAGGCCAGGGAGTAGAACTGGACCAAGGCCATGGCGTCCTTGAAGCTCTGGAGCTTGGGCTTGGCCAGGACGGACGAGTCGAAGCCGAAGCGGCCGGCGCTGTAGCAGATCCGGATGTGGGTGGGCCCAACAGAGGTTTTGACCGACAGGGTGAGCAGGTTGTCTGGGCTGGAACTGTCACGCATCAGGAAGGAGCCTTCCAGGGCAGGGCAGAGAACGCGTCTGGCCTCTGCTGCTGTGAGGGGACCCCAGTACCAACCTGCCCAAGAGAGAAAGCACCATCACACGCAGGTCAGCCCTACCGCTTCACCCAACAAAGCTGGCCCTGGGGGACACAGAGAGGGGAAGAGCCAAGGTGGAAGGAGCAGGATGGCTGTCCCATGCAAGAGATTTCCAGGGGAGCTGGGGGACAAGGGAATAGAAGGGGCAGAGGTAGAAGGCCAATGGGTAGGCAGCTGGTGTGCTGTGACCGATGTTTCCATGCTGACCAATATCGCCTCATTGCTTCCCCATGTTCCCCCCAGCTGTTTGCTTTCTCCACCTGTTGTCTATTGTCTGAGAGCTCTTCAGGGCTCTGAGTGCAGTGGGGCCCTGACCCCTAGGGCGGGGGCCATCGCAAGATTCAAATAACAGAGGCCCATTTCCCTGTCCCCTGGTGCAGATTTCTCCAGCAGCAAAGGCAGCTTTAGGGGTCTATCCCTGCTGGTGCAAACTGACGCGTCGGGATTTAATGAGAGTAATGAGTTGCCAGATTGACATCCCTGGAGACTGATGGCCCCTGTTTAACCCAGGGTGAGGCCATGCTGCCCGGCGCGTGTTTTCTGACCCAGAGGAAAGCTTCTAAGGAGGAGAAGGGAATTCAGGTCTCCGTGACCCAGCCAGTCAGTGATCTATCTGCTGAGGCTCCTGACAAGTTGTGTGTGTGCAGTTCTCAGAGCATGACTGAGGTTGCATCAGAAGCCCTAGAGAAGCGCTGAGCACTTGCCCTCTGGAAATCAGACACATTTAAGGGGTCTCAAGCCGGACACCCAAAAATCACTAGCTGCTTTTGGCTTGTCTCCTGACCCTGAGATCTGGTTGGCTGGAAAGCAAATGACCAGAACCAAGGGAAGCTGTTTCTAGGGATATCTAAGACTTGGCCTGGACAGAGCCCTGGAGAATAGTCTCTAGGGAACAGCTTGGGCTGGAGAGGGGTGAGGCTAGAGGATCTAACAACTTTGCCCATGTCTAGTGTCTACAATAATAGGTTTCAGCTTCTTGGATCAACATCCATTCTCCCTTACCAGCTTGCTCCAGGTGGTTTATGGTGCAGTTGATCTGGGCTGAGTTCACGTCCTCATCCCTGGCCTCTTCCCAGCCATCCTGTTCAGAGCCATAAGGGTAAACATTCAGAGCCGGCTTCTCCCTGCAGATCACAGCACTGGGGGACTTCATGGTCCAGCGTTGTTCCGTTGGCCAGGGGGGCTCAGGGAGGACCTCTCAAGGTGCGATCAAGGGGAGGTCGCTCAGGGAAGGGAGTGCTGCCGGCATCACTGGGGGCATCTCATTTGGCTTCTCAACACCTAAAAGGTAACGCAGAAAAGTAAAGAAAGGAGAAACCAGTGCTAGGAGGTCCAAAATGTACAAAGCCATTCACCCAGGAGCTTAGCTTCACCAGAGACTATCACTACTGATACTGCCAACTGCCGCAGGGCATTCCTTACAAGACTGCTACACTGAAGGCACCAAATCCAACAACAGTGATGAAGAGCAAAAGACAACAGGAAGGGACAAGAGCAGACACGGTGGCTGCTGCAGCTTCATAAGAGAATGGGGTAGAGCTGGTCAAAATGATCCAACTTTCAACCAAGGGCTTTTGGGGTCAAAATTTCAATATTCTACCCAAACAAAATTTGGATTAAATCTGTAAATTTGACCAGTTCTAGATCGCAGGGCGGGATTTTGATGTTTCTATGAAATTTCAGGATTTAGGGGGAGAAAAAAGTAAACCAAAAAAAAAATAACCAACCCAAAAAACCATGAATGTTTATTTCTGTCCAATTCTATACGTGTGAGGAACTACAGAAGCTGCTTCTGAGTTATATTGGGAAGAGTTCGTAACATGGAACCATCTCTGCAGGGGAAGTGGGAGAAACGTCCGGGAGTGGACAGAGCCCCGGAAACCATATCCTAGGATGATGGAACCTGACAGGTTCTTATGTCTGTCTCCTAACATTTCAGATAGACAAGACCAGCTTAAGAATGGGATGGACAGGATGAAATCCACCAAGCCCTCCGTCACCATGTTATTTGCCCTGTTTAAATCAAAGGTGATGAAGGGATAGACCAGATCCTGCCACCCTCACTGAGGTATCGGGTACCAAACCAGATTTCCCTGGGGGCCAGGAGGTGCGGCAACCCATGCCATTAATATGAATCAATAGCCGACTCTAACTTTTGGTGCTCAAGGCTGCAGTGGGTTAAGCAACGGCCATGCTGGTTCACACCCTTGCTTTGTTAAGCATGTTTTGAGATCCCTTGAGCCCGGGAGGAGCGAAGCCCTGATGAGGGGACCCTAGAATGAGAGGGAAGCCCCAGGTTCTATCCCATCTAGTTGTCAGGGGAGCAAGGTATCATGATACCTCCCCACCCCTTTTCCGGACAGATTAAGTGAGTTGCCCAAGGTCATGCAGCAAGTGACCGTTGAAGTTGAGATTAGTACTCAAGAGTTCTGCCGCTCAGTCCCTGCTCTAACCACTAGGCCACAATATCTCAAATACCAGCCAAGGCCACTTGGGCAAACACCAGACGCTGAGAGATGGCACCATGATGCCTAGCACCAAGCCGAACGGAGAGGAGCTTGGTTTAAAGAGACAGCTAATTCCGGAGTTTATCTGCTCTGCACATGCGAAACGCTCCATCAGCCCCACCGAACTGATGAGTCTTAGTGTTTCAAACCTGACGACCTTTCAGGGCCCTGAATTTAAGCCCTAGAAGTGCCCCTGCAACAGCCTTCTCCTGGTGGAGGTGACAGCACCCAAAGCTTGGTAGGAGTGGGACTGAGCCCACCCCACTCAGCTCACGGGCTCTCAAGGGGAGATGTTTTCAGAAGGCCCAAAGGGCAGTTCAGAGCATGCCAGCTGGTGGGGCGCACTCATCGGCCAGGACAGAGAAGAATGCTCCCACCAGCGGCAGAATCTCAGTCCCTGCCTTCAGGGAGGAGTTTATTTTTCCAAACTAAAACAATCCCATATAAGTTATTAGACAGACAAACCAGGTCCTGCCGCCTGGCCCCTTTCCAGATGATCTGCAGGCTCTCACCTGATCCCCAGCCCCTGACCCATCACCAGGGAGGCAGATAATTAGTCACAAGGGGCTAAGCTCATCTCCCTTAACAGACAATCCCCTTCCCCTCATGACAGACCCCAACGGGAATTTGGTGCCTAACTCCCAGCTGTGCCTATGAAAATCCCCCCCAGAGCAAACTGGGAAGCAAGACAAGGAGTAAGGATACGGTGCAAGGGGACACGGGTGCAGGGAAAGGACCTGCATACAAGAGAAGGCGAACAAAACAAACTATGATGGTGGATTTGTGCAGTCCGGCACCAGAGCCACCTGCAGCAGGTACCTGCCTGCAACCCCCCTGGACTCTCTCCCCACCTCGAGCTGCTGCAGCGACTCCACCACACATAGGTCACACAGTGCAGCCGGTCCCCCGAGGGCTGGGGCATAAAACAAACACAGTGTTTGGCTAATTAAATCCACCTCCCCCTGCACCTTGGCTCCAGCCTCCATCCAACTGCTGCATTCAACTCATCTGACAGAAGCTCTCACCTTGGATAACCCTCTAACGAGAGCAGGTCTCTGGGACGCTGGCTGCCACCCTGGCCAAGGTGCTTAAAGTAGGGTGACCGGATAGCAAGGGTGAAAAATCAGGAAAGGGAGTTGGGAGTCATAGACATCTATAGAAGCAAATGCCCCAAATATCAGGATAGTCTCTATAAAATCGGGACATCTGGTCACCCTATGATTAAAGCCTTCGCTTCCCCTCTGCCTGCCAGAGCTCCCCACAGGCCAACTGAACTAATTCCCATCTAAGCCAGGGACAGGCAGGGGTCAAGCGAGCTCGTTTGTCCAGGCAAGAGCATTTCAGGGGCAGACGGCTGCCAGGAGAGGGCTGCTCTGGAATCCTAATGAGGGTGGATCTATATTGATCTATATGGAGAGGGATTTGCTGTCTGAGGAATGAACTGACGCTTGGTAAAAGAGACAAACGTGCCAGAGATCTGACACTGGGGGAGAAATCAGGGGGGTGCAGAGCGGAGGCTCAACTCAGGCAGAGTCCCCGACTTCCCCATGCCAAGATCAAAGGCCAATTCCGACCCCCTTCACCATGGTGGGTTTGTGAGATTGGACTGAAGTTTTCAAACCTAGGGTGTCGAAAATTAGCTCCCTAAATTCACCTAGCCCCACTCGGCCTGATTTGCTGAGCACCCCAAAATTCCATTGAAGTCAACAGGAGCTGCAGGGGCTCGGCACCTCTGCCACCCAGTACACTTCCTCTCTCCCACACTGCTTTGCCTATTCAGACATCAAGCTCTCTGGAGCAGGAACTGTCTCTTACTATGTTTGTACAGCACCCTGCACAGCGGGGCCCTTAGGTGCTATTAGAATCCAAATAGCAATTGTTTCTATTTAGGAGCCTAATGATGAGTTAAAGAGCTTTGCTTTCTGTACCCAGGACTGAAAACTTCAACCTCTATTCTGATCAGGATTATTTCCACCATCTGAATGTGAGGGTCTCTTCAGAGAGCTAACACCTACATGGATCGCATGAGTAAAAATGTAGCACAGCTCTAACGTTTCTCCCCCACACATCTTCAAGGAGCTGTACTAACATCCATTCTTTAATCTACACAATGTCCCTGAAGTATTTCAGATGGGGAAACTGAGGCAAAGGGAGGGTCACTGATTTGCCCAAGGTCTCACAGAGATCGTCAGTAAGCTGGAAGGAACAGAAGATTCAAGGACACCGTGGCCATGAGGTTTCTACCACCCCCCACCCCCAGGCAGAACATTAGATAACAAGGTTAGAAGGCTTTTATCTAGCAGCATGTTCCCTCTCTGGTGGGCATTTTAGAGCACCTTAGTTCCAGGCTCTGGGTAAAGGGTGGAACAGTGATGCCTGTAATTGACAAAGAGGAATTGTCCGAGCTTTGTACAAAATACTCTGCTAAAATAACCCCCCACTGCACTTTGACCCTGCTGGTAAAACATTTCACCCTCCATGGCTTGTCATTTACCTCACTCCTTATTGTCTGTAAAACCCACCTTAGCTGGAAAAATAATCGGAACACTGAGTGCTGGATCCAGAACCCTCTCCCCACTGACTGCTGCATCCAGAACCCTCTCCCCAATGAATGCTGGATCCATTGGCTTGAGCATCTCTCTCTAATGGGCCCTATCCAAACACCATCCAAATTTGGGACAGCCCAGATCTAAACTCCATGCCTTGAGTTCATCGCTGGTTTCTAGCCCCAGTATGATATCTGACCTTCAAACTGACATGGGTCCTGCCGCACTCTAGTTCTGATCCCTACCCGCATCTTTTGTCTCTCTTATGCAGGGTCCATTTTTAGCTTAAGCTACTCCTTAAAACACCAGCCTTTCAGTTCCTGACTGTAGTTTAATGGTTTATGCAGCCACAAGAGCACTTTAAAAATAAAATGAGACAATGCTAAATAGAATTGGCAGAGGGTACACCACTGCCTTCTAACTATTCAGTTGCAAGTCATAGACTCTATAGTGTTAACAGCCAGTGGAGATTCTCCTGCAGCTCAGGTAGCAGGGTTCTGTGTCTCTGAGCACAAGGATCTGAGGTCTGTCCTTGCTGTTCCCATGAACTTGGGTCACAGTGGGCATAGCAACAGGTGTGAAGTCCGTGGGGGGCCCAGAGTCTCAGTTACATTCTTTTCAAATACATAAGGCAATCAGGATGCAAGGCAACAAACACCCTATTATTCTGCAGCCTTTACTGGCTGGAGTGGAAAATAACTTCTGCTTAGAGGAGGGCAGCCCATCCCACATGCTGGAGCTTGAGGAATGGAATGTAAATACTGAAAACTCACCTTCTCTGGATCATCTCCAAAGGCTGTAAAAAAAAAAAAAAAAAGTCATCTTGGGGAAAAAGAAAGAAATAATAGAAGGAAGGAAGGAGGATGCCTTGGAAAGTCAGATTCCTCCCTCTCCAGCTGGAAAGTAATCTCCCCAGGACAATAAAACAATAACAGAGCTTGCCGCTTCCTGACACTGACATCCCTGCATCCTAAAGGAGCGCTGAAAAACTGCCAGGACATATATTGCAACATACTTGACAATCATCATCAAACATTAACAGAGAGCTACCAAGCCATGTCCCCAGCCAAATCCCTCCCCTCTCCCTGCATTTTCAAGTGGATACGGTCTCTTTCGTTAGCCCGACTCAAGGAAATGAACCCCCTGCAGGTGGAAGACGCCTCCAGCTGCAATGTCTTCTAGGCTTTTTTATTTATTTATTTGAAATCACATCCACCCATTTCCATCACCCGCATGGCAGAGAAGTCGCTGCATTTGGGCGTTTGGTCTACACTGGAAATAACATAGGATAGCCCTCATGAGGTCACACACAGCTTAGCACTCAGCACAGGCCAAAGGAGTGTCCTGCTTGACAGAGTCAGCGGGCCCCAGTGAACCAGGACAACACGTCCTCCTTCACACATTTACAATCATGTTACTCAACATGTGTCCTGACACCACCTCGTTTCCCAGTGGAGAAGAGGCTGCGGGGCCCAGTTCATAAGGGGGTGAAAGCATGATTGACTTCAGCAGAGTTTCATGGGCTGGCACCAAGTCTGAATATATCCCTGTGACTCCACGCCCTGCCTCACAGGACAGCCTAGCCATGTGGGCACAGAATGGGCAACGGCCCACGACCAGAAACAAGAGGTTTTAGAAAGGAGACTCCTCTAGGTTGCTCTTTTGATTAAACCATTGGGAGCAGGCTTGCTACATTTCCTCCAAATATTTGTCTCCCTCCTTTATTATAATCTGTTTTAAGGAGCTTCTGGTCATTTCTGCCTGTGAACCATCTCCCTATCCTATGGTTTAAAGCACTCCCCCCAGCTCTAAGCCTGCTGCCCCTTCTGTTCACAGGTTCCCTGTTACCATCTGTCCATGGTTCCCCAAACCTAAGCCTTTCTGATAGGCAGTTTTATGAAGACACGTGTGACTATTCCCACTAGCATAAAGGTGATGGACGCTCATGGCACAGGGCATAAGCTGATTGCTTGGGGGAGGTCAAGAACTCCACTTATGAATATACCGCCTGGGACAACTGGTTACGCGCATCATTTGCCTTAGTGTGAAGCATCAAATATGGGCTTCCCCGTCCTGATGCACCAATGGTCTGTGCAGCATGAAAGTCAGCCAAGGAGCATGGGAGAGGGTGAGAGCAAGATGCCTGTCAATCAAACCATGAGGCTGCGGCCCCGCCTTGGCAGCTTGGGCTGGGGAAGTCTGCAGTCAGACGTGTCCCACTTTCCTCTCTAGCAGTAGGCAGCACTAGAGACCCAGCCCAGGGTTATTAAAAACAGCTCAGGCTGCACTGCACCTCGGTGGGTTTCTTCTGTCACTCTGGAGAAAAGAACTTGCAAGGGGAGGGGAGAACCTGCAGGCAACCAACCCACACTGGAATCATGACCCAGACCCCATCTTCTGGGCTCTTCCTAGGGGAAGAGAACTTACACCGACCAGCCAGCAAGCCAGGACTCAGCAGAAAGCCAAGGAACCAACACCTCCCTCCCCCATTCCACCTCTCCCAGGGCCGCCTCTCTGTTGTCCAACAGGCTAATGCTTTAAGCCAGGTTTGGGCTCGTGCCACCTCAAATGCCCAGAGACAAAGAGAGGGGCATGCACCCCTCTGCACCTCGGCAGAAACAGCTTGGTATTGAGGAGGATTGACTTACAAAGGCTCCCTAGTCCCTTTAGTTTGCCGAGCACCCACAGACGGGGGTGCTGGAAGTTGGAACCATTTGTACGGGGGGGAGGGGACTGAGAGCCATTGAACCAAACTGTAAACCCTGCATATGATGGAAACCACTTCAAGCCAGGAGATGCAGCTGCAGCCCTAGTTCCAGCCCCTCTGGCCACAGAACCCACTGCCCACCCTCCCCAGGGCTGTGCTTAACTGGAATCATTGCTGCAGACTTGGCTATGCGCCGCTGTCAGGCAGGGTCAGCAGCCTCGGAAAGAATCTCTCTCTCTGCTGGTGACCCCCCCCCTGATCTCGCCAACCCCCTCTCCCCCTCCTCCCCACACACGGTGCTGTTGTTTTAGGGGAAGAGGCAGATAACTGGCTGGCGGGAGGGGGGGCGAAGGGGAAGGAGAGTTTGGTAATAAGTGATCAATAATTCACCCCCCCCTTCTCTGGGAAAGAAAGGACCGGGCAGCATTAAAGACCCTGGAGCTGGGGGGACTCTGCTCACCGAACAAAAGAAGAAGCGTTGCAAAAAAGGGGGTGGGGGGGACGGATCGCGGCATGCCCAGCTGCTGCTCTTTGTTTGCTGATCACAGACACAACACACCCCCCCACAACACACCCCCACCCCAACAGCCTTTGTGCAAAAATCATCCCAAGGGAGGCACGAGCCACCTTGCGGTGGGGGGGGACCTCCCTGCAAGACACCCCCCCTCCCCGTGTCCTTTATCCAAACCACCACCCGTCACAGTCCCCCGCCCCAGGTGCAGCCCGGGCACACACCTGAGCATCGCCTCCCCGCCCGTGGCGCTGGCAGGGCACGGACTCGGGCTGGGCGCTCGCCTGCAGGAGCGGTCGGTACCTGTCTCAAGGTCGCCGGGCCGGGGATGAGTGAGCGCAGGAGTCGCTCTCCGGCCGGGAGCTCAGCTCGCCCAGGTGTGACAGTCCCAGCCGAGCAGCCCGGGGAGCTTCGCTGCAGGGCTGGTGGGGGGGGGGGGGTCACCGGCTGCTGGGGGAGACAAAGGGGGGGTCCCTCCCCTGCTTGCTCAGCTGGGGGAAGGAATCTGCAGGCAACGCCCCTCGTGCTAAATGCACCAGGGGCCGCTGGCTGGCGCCCCCCTGCCCCAAGCACCGTGCAGGTATCCAGGCAAGTGGCACCGCACGGGGGGGCTCGCTGCAGCCTCCTCCCTGGGGGTGGGACTCCAGGCCCCGCCCCGCCAGCTCCGGACAGTGCCTGGCAGCGGAGGGGGCTCCTCCCCGGGGAGCTGGGGGAGGAGTTTCGTGCAGCCACACCCCTGCGCGCTGTAGGGGGGCGCCCCGCCCGGGAGGGGAGGGGGGAGGATCCATCCAGGCAGTTTCTTAGGGGAGCGGGGGGACCACACACACCACAAGACACGTGTATGGTCCCTGGGGGAGCGACCAGGATCAGCCGATAGGCAGCCAGATCGCTGCGGCTCCCTGCCCGGAGCAATGAACGGGGCTGGAGCCACCCCCCGCCTTCCCCAAGGCACCCCAGGGCCCCACCCGCTGGGCAGAGACGGGAGGGCGGGCACTGCCCGGGAGCTAACGGCGTTCTGCCTCTTTAGAGGCTGGTCCGCTAGTGGATAACAGCCTCCTGCTGCTGCCAACTGATGGAATTCCTGCCTCAGGTCAATGCTAAAGGCCAAGGGGTTCAAACCCCACAGAGGCCTGGGGAGAGGGGAGGTTACACGAGCAGGATTTTGGGACAAGTGGCAGATCCTGCTCGGAGATCAGAAATTAATAATGCCACCCCCTAGACCGGAGTGCACAAACTTTTTGGCCCACATCAGGGTTACGAAACTGTTTGGAGGGCCAGGTAGGGAAGGCTGTTCCTCCCCAAACAGCCTGGCCCCCGCCCCCCCCACTTCCCACCCCTCAGGACCCCGACACATCCAACCCCCCACTCCTTGTCCCCTGACCTCCCCCGCCTGGGACTCCACCCCCATGCAACCCCCCCTTCTCCCTGTCCCCTGACTACCCTGACCCCTATCCACACCCCTGCCCCTGCCAGCCCCCCCCCGGGACTCCCATGCCTATCCAACCCCCCTTGCTCTCTGTCCCCTGACTGCCCCAACCCCTATCCATACCCCCGCCCCCTGACAGGCCCCCCCCTATGACTCCCATGCCTATCCAACCCCCCCCCACTCCCCATCTCCTGACCACCCCCCCAAACCTCCACCCCATCCAACCACCCCTTGTCCCCTTACTGCCCCCCGGTATCCCCTGACCCTTATCCAACCCACTCGCTTCCCACCCCCTTACCATGCCACTCAGAGCAGCAGGAGCTCGCAGCCCTGCCGCCTGGCCGAAGCTAGCTATGCCGCCGCGCTGTCCAGCAGGAGTGGTGGGCCAGAGTGCTGGCAACACAGTGAGCTCAGACTGCAGGCAGGGCCGATGCAAGGGTCCCACCCGAGCCCCGCGGCAGCTCCCTGCCTCCCCGCCCTGAGGCACCCCCCCCACCCACGGCAGCTCCCGCCCCCAGCTCACCTCTGCTCCACCTCCTCCCCAAGCACGCCGCCCCTGCTCTAATTCTCCTCCCCTCCCAGGCTTGCAGCGCCAAACAGCTGATTGGCGCTGCAAGCCTGGGAGGCAGGAGAAGTGGAGCAGAAACCGTGCCGCAGCCGAGCCTAGGAATGCTATAAAAAATGGGGGTACCGCTTTTTGGCACCCCCAAATCTTGGCACCCTAGACAACCACCTAGTTTGCCTAAATGGTAGCACTGGCCCTGGCTGCGGGAGAGGGGGGACAGCAGGGAAGTGGCTGGGGGCTAGCCTCCCTGCCCGGGAGCTCAAGGGCCGGGCAGGACAGTCCCACAGGCTGGATGTGGCCCGTGGCCATAGTTTGCCCACCTCTGCCCTGGGCCCATTGTCCTGGCAAAGTCCTGTCCTGGGCAGATGCTTGATCACTAGGGTGACCAGATATCCTGATATTAGGGGACTTTATCTTATACAGGCAACTATACTCCTTCCCCCTCCCCCTGAAAATAAACAGGTCCCAATTTTTCACACTTGCTATCTGGTCACCCTATTGATAACATGGGACATTTAGCTTTAGAAATGTTTTGATCCCTTGCCCCACCAGTGAAACTGATTGATTTCAGCGCATGTCCTGCCCCAGTCAGCGGGCTGCACACCCAGGTCTTGGGGAAGCTCCCATCCCTCCCATCATGGGTGCTCTCTCCCTTTACTTTGTCATCTGATGGCAGGGCCTATTGAAGTTGAGGGCAGTGGCATGAATAGAAACAGACCAGATTTGTCCCTGAGGCAAGGTGAGGGCATGGCACACACAGCCCCCTTCCAGAGGGAGAAAGAAGCTGGGATGCCCTATAAGAGAGGTGCTGGATCATATATAACCCCACTCTCACCCCTACTCTGAGCCCTGCAGCTCCAGCTCCACTGGGAATATCATGCATGAATAGTTTCCATTAGCTTTATCCCTTTAATGGGGCTACATGGCATGGGCCTCCCAGCCACACGCTGTATTGCAGAAAGAGCCCCACCTTTCCTATACTTATAGTGTAATAAAAGACAGAGGACACATCCAGCTTTCTTACACTGCTAGCTCAGCCCTGAATTTGATATCACTTCTGTCTCCCCTTCCACGACCAAGCCCAGTTGTGAGCAAGTTTCCAGCTAACATCACACTGATGAGCCCGGACCCGGTAGAAATAGGTCAGTGCAGCCTCCCCAGGGATCCGGCTGCCTGGGTATCTTTGCAGGACATTTTGTGGGAAAACCTCCCATGGGCTTTACCTCGTCGTCCCCTCCCCCACTCCGACTCCCCAGCCAATGGGCTACAGCAGAGATGATCTCACTCCTTCCCCGCCCACCCCATGCTCGCATACCTAGCTATCCCCAGCATTTGGTTTGCTGCTAGACCTGTCCAGCAAACCCTAAGGCAGCCACACTTGTGCCTGGGATCTGGGCAAACCCAAAGTTCCTGCAACTGCAGGCCTGGGCCCAGACTCGTAAGGTTGAACTTCACCCCAGAATAAGAACCTGGATGGATGGATGGATGGATAGAGAACTCAGCGTAAACTAGAGTGTCCGGGTGCTGGTTAGAGCCAAAAGCCAGCCAGAACCTCCTGCTGCAGCTATCTGTGTATCCCTGGAGCAAGGCCTATTTTTAAGGGCATCTGAAAGCCGTCTTTAGTTCATTCTCTAAAGCAGAGACTCTGCACACACCTCCTCCCTCTCTCCCCATCTCATTTGTTTCATCCCAGTGAATGAAGAGTTAATAGGGCACAAAATCCAGCAAAAAAGGGGGTGGGGGGAGGAGAGGAAATCAGCTTCGAGCCCGGGGAAAGCGAATCATGTAACACTGTGAGCAGGAGCAGCGCCAGGGTTTTTGGCGCCCTAGGCGGGGGTCCTTCCACGCCCCTGGTCGTCGTTGGCAATTCTGCGGCGGGCGGGGGGGGGGGGTCCTTCCGCGCTCCCGGTATTCGGGGCACTTCGGCGGCGAGTCCCGGAGCAAGGGAAGGACCCGCCACAGAATTGCCGCCGAAGACCCAGAGCGCGGAAGGACCCCCCGCTGCAGAATTGCCGCCCCCCCCAAATCCTGGCACCCTAGGCGACCACCTAGGTCGCCTAAATGGAAGCGCCGGCCCTGACTGTGAGGTTAGCCATGCCTGGAGCTGAACACAAGTTCTGCACCAATGCTAAGCCCTTTGCCTTGCTTCTTCCTACAGTCTGCCTTCCCCATCAGCCCTGCCAGAGGAGCCATGGCCTTTGCCGAGATGCTTTGGCCTTCTCTAGCCCCTTGCATCGGAGGATCTCACAGCACGTTACACACATTCATTTAACTAAACACAACACCCTGGTGAGCCCGAGTGCTAAGTCCCATTTGCCAGACTGGGGAAAACTGAGGCACAGAGGAATAAAAGCAACTTGCCTACAGTTAGTTGGCAAGTCATTGGCACAACCAGGAAGAGAACCCCAGAGTCCTGACTCTGAAGCCCAGGCTCTAACCACTAGACCACTTTCCTGCCTAAAGCTATAAAGCTGACTCCCATCCCCAGGCTCTTTCTACTGTCCCTATTCATTTTCTGTAAGTCACAATTTCATAGCCCATCTCTGCCCCATCCATTGGTTACCTCAGAGGTGACCTGGATTTGAAGGCAGCTGCCTAGGAGAGGATGATGCAGTTGTCCTCAGGCAAGTTCTCCACCCACAGCACTGACTCCGCTGCTCAGAAAGATCAAAGCCACCCTGCTGAGGTACAGCACGGATTTCACACACTTGGTCGCCATTATTTGTATCACAGAGCACTCAGGGTCTCCACTCAGGACCAGGGTCGCGTTGTGCTGGAGAGACATAGGAAGACTCGGTCCCTGTTCTGAGGTACTTAAAACTGAAGACAGGTGGGGTTATGGGCACTCAGCATCTCCAAAAAAAGATCCAACCCTACATCTCTACCATTGTGCACCCAGAAATGGTGACCCAAAATTACCGGCCCCTCTAGAGAATTTTGGGTGTAACTTGTGTGTGTCCCACATTCCTATCCACTCTTAGGGGAAAAAAAGAGAGGGGTTGATGGAACTGTGCCGCTTGGCTAATGTGCATTAGAGGTTGAAAGGTTTTGTAGCAATGCATCCTGTTTAAGTCCCTTGTTTTGCAATTTGCTCCTCACTAACAACCTAACGTGTTCAAATCAGAAGAACAGTCACAAGAAGGGCCGAGGTGGGTGTGTTGCAATTTTCCACTTGCAGACTATTTGGCATAGGGAGGACCCTGCCCCTGTGGGCTATAAGGCAAAGGAGCCAGATGCACACATCCCCCTGAAAGTCACTGGAAGTTTGGCAGTTCACGCCATTAGCAGCTTGGAAAATCCCAGGCTAAATCCACCCCAGCCTGTCTAAGGCATTAGCTGAAAGCTATAGAGATGGAATATTTGCACGATGTAACCTTTCATCATGCACTTCGCTGGTCTCTGCTTCCTGCATGAGAAATGCTGGGGAGAACAGAATAGGGAGGTGGTGGGTAGTTCCCCCTCCCCTTCCATAGCGCAGTTAAAAATAAACCAAGAATTTCTAGGAAATTTCCTTGGAGAGAGCGAAACATGCAGAGTGGGCGCCCTCTGGAGGTGAAGAGGGGTCTTGCTGCTGCCTAAAAGAAACTGGGTCATTCTGGCTTATTATCCCGCCATGAAAGAGGCCTTTGAGCTTTTCTGGGAATCTGTTATTATATAGGAGCAGCCTTCAGGGTAGCTTGGAACCGTGGTTGAAATAAGTTTCAGGCTGGGTGTTGTCTGACCTAGGAAAATTAGGATCTGTATTTCACCACTGGTACAAGCAATGCCATAGAAAGGGCTTTACTGTTTTTACTACCTCACTGCAGAACCCTCTGCCTTAGGCTCTAGCATGTTCTCAAAAAGTAATAGAAATAACTCCCCTTTGCCTGGCATGAAAGTAGAAAGATCCCAAGTCACTTTGCAAGCCCCACATGCAGCATGGTGGCCAGCTCTGGGGTGGAGGGCAGCACCGAGCCCTGTACAATAGGTTGATGCTGAGGGCTGAAACTACTTACTCTTAAAGTGCTCACAGAAGCCTGAATATCAGCACAAGCCCTTATAATTTAAGGGCTCATTCCCACAGGTGTCAACTCCCTCCAACTCAGTTTATCGCTCAGAGAATGATGAAAGGCTGAGATAGCTCTACTGGGATTTGAACTTGTGGTAACAGGGGCCTAGGCATTGCCAACCCAGTGTTGCTGTATACTTGCGACGAATACATCTTGCAATTCTGCGTAGGAAGGTTTGCTCTTCCGCTGCCCCAGCACTTGGGAACAAAAACAGATCTCTGACCGCCAGAACAGTCGTTCTCATCTACCGGTGAAGGGCCATTTAGCACTCTGCAGCCAATCACACTGAACCGAACCCCACAGGTAGCTAACAACTGAGATCTGCAGGCACTCAGCCCCTCTTGGGAGTTGGCCTTTCCCATACAAAAATCACTTACCTTCATCAGCGCCCTCATTCATCAAACCCACGGCTGCAGCTTGTGGGAGTGAATAGCTGCCACGGTGTCGGAGAGGGTAGTCAATTCCCAGGCAACAAACAGGGTTTGCATATGCCCTGAAACATGCTAGACCCTGACCTTAATGACCCACAAAGGGAAGTGTTACAGGGTCAGTCTCCTAGGGCACCCCCTAGGGGCATGACACAGCTCTAGCCTCGCCTAGACTTTGGTTTTCAATATCTAGGAAGTCAGCAGCCCAAGTGAGGTGGTGGGAGACTCAGCCCTTCCTCCAACTTAGTCTCTGGGTATACCCCCTTTTGGGGGCTACTAGTGCAAATGGATCCAAGAACATGGCAGAGCACCTCAGGCAGACTGGAGCTCCCCCAGGTGAGTCTCTAGCAATAGCCCCAAAGTAATGGTTCAGCACTAGGCCCTCCTTTTCCCTTCAAGGGAGCCCAGACCAGCAGTAGTTGCTGGAGCAGGTCCTGACTTCCACAAAGCCCTCGCCCGGAGCTGAAATCTGCTCTCCTCCCAGGTCCCCAGGTCTGCCAGCATCTGAGCTGGGCTTCTCCCTTTCACACCCTCCCTCCTCACCGGACTTAGGTGATGGTGGGGGCAAGGCTGTTTCAGCCCAGAGCAGTTCATTAGCCCTCACCTGGTTGACATGGGGTTTGAACACCCCATCACAGTGTGCAACTTCCACAATGCAGGAGGATGGGCCTCCCCCAAGAAAGCCCTGCCTCTGGCCACTCACTCCCAGCCAGCTGCACAAAGGGAGGGGGAGAAGAATAAAAAAAAAAAAGAATCAGGTAAGTTCCCAGATGGCAGGTCTATCAATGGCTATTAGCTAAGGTGGTCAAGGACACAACCCCATACTTGGGTGTCCCTAAACCTCCGACTGCCAGAAGCTGGGACCGGACAACTGGGGATGGATCACTTGAAATTGCTCCATTCTGTTCATTCCCTTTGACACATCTGGCATTGGCCAGATACTGGGTGACATGGACTATTGGTCTGACCCAGTGTAGATGTTCGTATGTTATGAGAGGCTGTCTCAGGGTTTGTCTACAGGGGGACACGCTGGAAAGTTAAGACAAATCAGCTAAAGCTGTGAAGTTCTTGTGTGTAAGTTAACTGAACTCTTGATCAGGAGTAAAGTGGCCTTAGTTACCAGCTAGTGGGCTTAGCTACAGCAAACTGTGGCCACTTTACCTCTGAATGAGAGCACTTTAACTTCACTCCTTTACCTGATTTGTCTGAACTTTCCTGAGTGTCACCTGTAGCAGAGCCCTCAGATAACCAACTTCTAGGCCATTCAGGTGCTGAAATATTACAGGGAAGTAGGGTCATACAAGAGCCTAGATACTCAGGAATTTTGAGACTACAGGTGGTGGTAGTGATGAGGTGGAGGAAGATACGGATGGTCACCCCAGGATCTACCACCAGCCGTTGTGCGTGGTGCCAGTCAGCACTCAATACTTTGCACTATCTGATACTGTATCTGTGTTTGCAGGATTGTTTGTACACTTAGTGGGTGCGTTAAATAAAGGGACATGATAAATTGACATCATTTCTCATGGGCATCTAGAGTCTCTTATTCTAATGATACTGATAACATTCCTGGTGCTGTGGCCCACAGCAGCCTAAGACATTAATTAGTGTGAAGTCAGTCACTAATTCATCAATAAGGACACAAGATCCCAGTTCACATAGGAGGCATAGCGCGTCCCCTCCACAAAAAAAACAGAGCCCCTTCTACAGTAGTTGTACTACTTGGGGCACATTTCCCCGAAAGTCTAAAACCCCCTTGACAGAAGTGGATAGTGCAACAAGCCTACAGATGATACTCAAATTCCTGCCAAGGAAAGGGTTTGAACTTACACTGCAGAGATCAGCTCAATAGCCACAGCCTGCCTCTTGAGCCAACAAGCTGCTGTGAGAATGGACCGCTTGCGACCCCTTGTTTCAACAGAGCTCAAGGCTCACTGCACATGCATGTTTCATTCCGTTTGACGCTAGCTACTTTCCTAACCTAACTTTAAATAATTTATCCTGTATAATTTCTCCCTCTCCAAGCGACAACCAGTGCCATGCGCTGGCTGAGACAAATCCCAAACAACTCAAGAGCTTGGGGAGGATCCGAACCATCGTTTGAGCCCCAGGTGTGGGCAAAGAAGATTAGAAGAATTTTAAATTTTGTAAGATGTAGGGGGGCTAGATCTAGAGACTACCTGGCTTGAATGATCCAAATTTTGGACCACTATCTAGCACCTCATTGAGGCACAGGAAATGTCAAGACCACCTGAGTTAACAGGCAGATTTGAGAGTGCTTAGAAGAGTCCATCTTTAAACAAAGCGTTGATCAAGCTTCATTATATATTACACACACACACACACACTCTATAAGTGCTACACACAAGCGTGAATAATCCTGGGCTTACTGATAATTGATATTTGGAAAGCATGGTGACAGATACTGCAACCCCATGCAATATCTTTGGGGGCCATATGGCCATCTACGAATGGTTTCCGTATCACGGTGGCCCCAGGACTGCATGTAGCACCAGGGGCAGAGATACCACAGCTCGGCCAGGAACTAAGACCAGTGGAAGGTGATTAAGGGGACTCGGTCAGCTTGTAAACCCCTCCAGAGAGGCACCACCCCCTGAGGGGGCTTCCATATACTGGTTCAAACTGGCTTTTCCAGAGACAGATAGACAAAAGAAAGAGCTTTGGATAGAAAAAGGCTGGGTTTAAACTGGTTCAGGGCCTTGCTTCTGATCCAGCAAACAGACAGGGCCTTCTGTTCACGGGTGACCCCCCCAATCCTTGTGGAAGGGTTGCAAAGACTTTAGCCTACCAGGGCATTAAGACTAAGGGGTGACTCCTGGTATGTTGAGTGTGTGTTTAAATCTATTGTTTTGATGTTTTCTCTATAATTATTTTACCTTAAGAATAAATGTGCTTGCTTAGAAGGAACCAGGTGGTAACTATACTGTGCATAGCCCCTGGAGAGAAAGCAACCACCTGTGCTGGGCTTTAGGCAGCCTGGTTTGCTAGGGATATCACAGCACAAGGCAGGGAGCTTGGCAGCTTTAAAGCCCTCAGGCTGAAGGGAGTAGGATAAGGGTCCCTGCCCAGAGACATATAATGGCTTAAGACTTGAGGGCAGATACAGGTGCACTTACCCTGAAACTGTGACAAGTGCTTGCAGAGATCCTCTGCTAAAAGCCAATATGTAAGTGCAATGTTAAATTACAGCCTGGTTACTGATGTGCCATCATGCTGTTAGTGGTTGGGCTATTAGGCAAGCAGGCACAGCGGGATTTTTCTTCTATCAGCTCCCCGGGTATAGCTACACTCCGAGACAGGGAACCTGACATTAAATGTAATGCCTGAACTCTAGGAAAGCAGGGCCACCCCAGAGGCAGCTGCCATACTCCTCCCTTCTTCCCATGCCTAGCATTAGAGGGATACAGTTACACATGGGGCATGCAGTCACATTGACACTCGTGCTCTTATCTCGAAGCCAATTCTCCTTCAAGCCTTGCCTTTCATGTTTGCTCTCTTTCCTTTCAGGATCTAAATGACCATCTCCATAAAGCGTTTTGCCATCCTCTTGCTGGTTGCAGCAGCACCAAATGGCACAAAGACTGAAACCATTAATTAATGTAATAGCACAGGATAAAGGTAACCAACTTTGCCAGACATGAAGTACTACTACAAGTGGTGCAATGGTTATTTTTATCCAGCCACATACATTACTTGGCACAAGTCAGTGAAATAGATCTCTCTGCTGTAACATGTCTAACCCCCACTTAAGGCTGTTTTGTCACCCGATTTACATTATTCGGACAGGGTTCCCTTTTCCCCCCTGAAAGATTGCTTTGAAATCATCTCTAAACCATCAGCGTGAGCTTTAAGTTCTGTTAACTCTCAGCTTTGGTGAAGTGTGTGGATAAGAAGCTTTAACATCACTGGTTAGAGAAGGCAGAGGATTAGCCACACACCCAAACACTGCATTAGTGTGAGGGAAGGAAAACTACTGGTGACACTGATACCTCTATCTAGAGTATCTGAGCCAGCTTTCTATTTTAGAGGAAGATGGCACTTGGGATTTGGATCAGCGAGCAACTTTTCTGGAAAAGGTGATTTGTTTCTTTCCAGGGGGGCACGAAGCTAGGTAATCTCAGGCTGTGTGATCTTGTAAGTTAAGCAGGCTCAGGTATAGTCAGCATACAGAGAGAATCTCCAGCGATAGCGCAGTGGAGTGCAAAGATTTATACTAATAATTCAGTAGATGGCGCTCTTCCTTCTGGGTCAATAGGGACCCAATGGCACGGCGTGATTATGTGGAGTTCCTATATTTCAGATGAGACCTAAATAAAATTGAGGTTTTAACCACTTCTGATTAGAGATTATTCTAGATTGAAGTTTGTCCCAAAGAAGATATTACCTCACCTCCCTTGTCTCTATTATAGATTGTGGCATTTTTGAAAAATAACATGGGGTGGGGAGTTTGGTCCCACAGTTCTAAATCAGTTCCAATTTGAGTAATGCATTCTGTGCAGCTAAATTTCCCCAGCAGTTTGGACTGCTTAAGGTATTCTTCGCTGCCCGCCACACTGTAGGGTTGCTTTTCATTATTAAACTGCCACATGCACAATGAGAGAAGACTGCAGTTCTGCCGTAGGTGAAGTCAAACAACGACTGGAGATCTCTTCACTGCTCCTTTATCTCAGCCCGATTTGCTGATGCTTAGGGGGCAGTTCCAGGTAGTGGAAAAGGTGCAAGTGTAGAGTCTTACGGGCGTTACAATGTACCAGTGACACATTTTGCTTTTTAAAATGGAGCTTACAAGCGTATGATTTGTCACACTAAAGAGGGATCGCCGTCCACTTGAACTATTGCACTTCTCCTCTGGCCATTTCGTTACTTAACAAAAATCACTGCAGCAGAACAAAAGGACGAAACAGCTTTCAAGTGTTTACTTTATGGATTTATTAGCAAGCTACTTCACTATTTCGCTGATGTTTGGGGGCCCCTCGTGCTACTCTAGAAAGAGCTCGTTTCCATGTTCTTCCCACACACCAAAACATTTGCAAAAGGATGTTTTGCAGCATGCTTAGTGGTGAGGTCCTGGTCCAGGACGGGGCTAGGTGCTATTACAATACAAACACAAACCACCACCAGCAAATCTGAAACCAAAGAAGCAAGAGCGCAAGCATCTGCATAGAGCGAAAAGGGAGGGTGGAACTGGACATGTGGTGGTGTTGCTCTTGGGTGCACCCAAATGATCCTAAACACAAGCAAAGGAGCAAAGGGACACTTCAATTTTGGGATATACCATTCAGAAAAGGGCTTTAGTTAGGGCTTGTCTACATGGGGAAGTTAACTGGAACAGCTTTTGCAGAATAGCTTCCCATGTAGACACTCGTCTTCCATTATAAAAGTGCCTTTTTCCAGTTTAGCATAATCCACTTCCGAAGTTTGATGAAGCTACATCATAAAAAAGCACTCCTACTGGAAAAAGTGTGTCTACATGGGAGCCATTCTCCAATAGCTATCATGCTTTAAATTCACACCCTACCTTATTCTGGAATAGCTTCTCCACGTAGACAAGTCCTTAGTCAAGATGAAGGCCTTCAAGATAGCAGTGCCCCTTAAATTTAGCATCCTTCTCCTGACTGTCGACTTACCTGGCAGATTCACAGAGGCAACTTGCTCCTTCAAGCATGTTTTTCTTTTTCATCCTTCCATATGGTGTTTAAAGTTCACAGTGTCTGGGAACAACGTTAGGAAGAAGAAACACCACAGTAAGCACAGTTTGTGTGAAATACTGGTGCATTTATTGGTTGGCACTAGATTACAACCTACACTCTCATCAAAACTTGCGTTCACCAGTTTTTAAAAGACAGTGGTGCCCTCCCCCTCACACACCATTCAAATTGAGAGACATCTTTTAAAAAGAGAAAGGAACGGCATTCTCAGATGCAAGGGGCCAGATCATCAACTGATGGAAGCCAATCGACTTCCCTGGACTTCAGCGAAGCGGTGCTGCTTTACGTCAGTTCAGGATCTGGCTCAACCCGTACATGGATTTCTTTAAAAAGTGAATTTAGTAATGGTACCACAGATGAACCTAGAGCAAACTCCTCCATGCCTTGTCTCTGGAAACAGTGAAGGATGAAAGTTCAAAATTATCCAGCTATCTACTAAACCTGTCCAGCCTGGAGAGAACAAGAACAAAAAGGTGTGTCTGAATTATTCACTGGCTTAAACTAAGATCTGGCCCTCGAAGAAAAACATGTTTTCCATTCAACAAACTATACCTTGAACAAAACAAGAAAAGTCACAAATGAGAGAATCCAAACCAAGGGATGAATAAAACAGGGACCTCTGCTGAAATACTAGATTTCGGAAGTGTCCTCACAATCCTCTTATTTTTAAGAACCATTTTGATTTCAGAGAAGATTACAGAAAGAAGTGTCAAGTTTACAAAAAGATCAAAGAAACACACAAAGTAATGGGTTAGGAGCACATCGTGTGGAGGAAAAAAAGCTTAAGGGAGTTAGATGCCCAAATCCCATTGAAATTCACTGAACTGGGTACTTAACTCCCTTCAGCTCCTTTGAAAATACCAGCCTTAGTTTCAGTTCTGACAATCTGGCTTGCTTGGAGGAGGGAAAACTGATTAAACTAATCTGACAATTCCATTTGAAAACTGAATTACTCGTCAGCAGTAACACAACAGCCAACATCGATTTTTCCAGTCAAGAACATCCATTTCTAGCATTAGCAGGAAAGCTTGGGGGCTTACAGCGTGGGTATCGGGCATTACCAATCACACAAACCATTACTGTTCTTGTATCCTGCCCTCCCAGTACATTCCAAGTGACTTAATGTGTCTACTACGTGCAGCTCCCAGAAAGAAACACAGAAACACAAGTGAATAAATGTAACTAATATTTGTAGAGTTATAGTGACCCAGTTTGGTCGTGAGGTATCGAGATTAGGTAAGGAATGATAGCAAGTTGTGCTCATCAGACTTACTGAAGTCAAATTTTACTGTTTTACTATAAAGGATCCCTTGTTGCTGTTTTTTTATACCTATTCAGAGAGAATTTTGATCAGATCTGGGATTCTGTACTCTGTGCTGGGGTACAGATTTTAAGATTTTGCTGATGTGTTTTCGTGACAAGACCAGGCAGAGAATGCAAGGTGGAGCGCCTGTAGATTTTTGGCTTTTTACAAAAGCTAATACAGTATATACTATGACACACAGGAAGCTTAGTAAATACCATCATGTCCAAAGTACAGCTCCAAAGCTCTCGTTCCAGCTAAAGTCACAAAAAGGTCTTTTCACACAAGTGAAAAAACATGCTAACAAATGCACTTCATCTAGTTAAAGTGTTCCCTCCCAGCCCATCTACTCCTCTTCCTTGAGCAGGTAAAGGTATAATGACACTATAGCTACAACATCAGCGTACCTTTATATACCACCTTCCATCAGAGGATCTGAAAGCTCTCTACAAAGGGGGATGAGTTTTTAAACCCATTTTACAGGGGGCAAATGGGGGCACAGGGAGGTGAAATGAGTTGTGTCAAGTCAAAGGGAGTCCTTGGCAAACAGAGTAGAAGCAAGATCTCCTGAATCCCAAATCCTCTGTTGTAACCACTAGATGAGGCTGTCTAGTTAGCAGGAGGGGCCAGCTGAGTTGTGAGGGGAAAATAACTCATGATCTGCAAGAGAATTGCAGAAAGTTGTTAATGTAAATAGCTTTATGCAGAAGTGTTTTTTAAACACAGCCTGCCCCAAAGTTTACTGCAGTGCGAAAGTCCTTCTAAAGGCGTCTCTGCACTGCAACAACAGCCCCGTGGCACCAAGTCTCAGAGCCCGGGTCGATTGACTCAGGCTGCGGGGCTAAAAACCGCAAAATTCCAGCTCAGGCAGGAGCTCGGGCTCTGATGCGCAGTGAGCGGGAAGGATCTCACAGCCCAGGCTCGACCCTAACCTAGCACATGGACATTGCTATTTTTAGCCCCACAGCCCAAGCCAACGGACACGTGCTCAGACTCTGTGCTGTGGGGTTTTCTTTGTAGAGCAGACATCAGATGACAGAAGACAGTACACATGAACTAAAGGACTAGATTGTCCTTTCTCTGTCATGCTATTGCCACTCATCTGTTCCAACTTCCTCTCTTTAATTGACAAGTTGTGTGCAAGGGGCTGCAACTTGCTCAGCACTTTAGTTCTAAAATAGCTCTCCAGGTCCTGAAATGCAACATTTACTTCCTCTTCTAATCCAAACAAAGGAGCTCTGCAGAAAAGAGCATTTCCATCTCTTTCAAAGTATGTGCTGGATATGAACATTTGCTTTAGGATTTTAAAGTTACTGATGACAGCAATCACTGAGGCTCACATCCCCCATATGGAGAGTAAACCTAAAGAGATCCATCTCATGAAAATAACGACTTCCTTAAGCCCTATTTGTATTAGGATTTGGGGATCTCACTAAATCTGTGCTGGAAATATTTACCTGCTATTTAACTGTGCTTTTCAGCACAGTTACAGACAGTCTGACTGAGATTAGGGGAAAGAGGCCAATCACGCTTTCTGTAATGGCAATGGAAACAGTTTAACCTTGTATACATTAGCCTACCTATGCTGTTTTCAGCACCAGTTCAGGACCACCAGCTGCTTTCAGCAATAGGTCAGTTTCATGGTGTAGATGGGGCCAGAGAGACCAAAAGATCCCAAGCAATCATTTCTCCTCAGTCACCTGCCACAGTATTGTTTTTAAACACCAGCCATGACTTCCACTCAAGGAAAAGTGAAACAAACATAGCACTTGCAAAACAACAGATCATCCACTTCCTTCTCAGCAAGAGATGGTCGTTGCAGATATAACAATGCATTTAGAATTGCTGCTTTAAAAGAAGGAACTAATGAGACGTGTATGTTAGTGCAAGAGATAAGATAAGATCATGTTCTTTAATAATTAAGGACACTAAAAGCTCTTCTGTTTAAGCTCTGTCCAGCATGTATTAAAACATACCCGACTTTGCACTTTTATAGCAATCTCAAAGCACTTCACTAAAGGTGAGCAAATATCCTTGTATTTTTTGCAAAAGGGGAAACTTAGGCAGAGAGCGGTTGAGTGACTTGCCCAAAGTCAACTTAGAGAGTGTCAGTGGCGCAGTTGGGAATAGAACCCAGACTGCTTGGCAATCCAGACCCAAGCTTTAATGACTCAACACCACCCCATACCTTGTATGATTTAAAAGATGACATTGTGATAAATGGGAATTCCAAGAGCTTTGGCGCGATCTCTCTCAGGTGAAGTTTGGTTTACAGTTTGTTCAAGTGTTTGCCTGATCAGGGGAAAAACTAGTAGGTCTACACTTACCTCCAGGTCCGGCGGTAAGCAATCGATCTTCTGGGATCGATTTATCATGTCTTGTCTAGACGCAATAGATCGATCCCGGAAGTGCTCGCCGTCGACGCCGGTACTCCAGCTCGGCGAGAGGAGTACGCGGCATCAACGGGGGAGCCTGCCTGCTGCGTCTGGACCCGCGGTAAATGCGAACTAAGGTACTTCGAATTCAGCTAGAATTTGCGTACCTTAGTTCGAAGTGGGGGGTTAGTGTGGACCAGGCAGCAACTGATGCTGACAAGCTCTCACTATATTTTAGTTGAGTTCTTGCTCTTCCTAGTCCAACGATACCATCTCTTACCTCCCGTGCCAACAGTCCTCCTCACTGAGGACTGGTCACAATCCTCTCTAGGCAGGACATTTTGGAGCAGATTCCCACACTAGTCTCTTCTGATCTAGAAGCGAAAGATCTTGAACTTCAATCCCCACCATAGCAGCACATTGTGCTTCTCCAGCATTGGCCCCAACATAGCTGTTTCATCTTGCAGCACAGCTGTTGCAGAGGGTACACCCAAACTCAGTATCTGCCTTTCCAGCACCCATGTTACAATTAGTCATAACCCACTTAAGACAGAGGAACCAATTCCTCCTCCTAAAAAGGAAAGCAAAGCCCAAAGTGCCCATTTTGACAGAAGCAAAAGAGCAGTGGATGCAAACAAAAGCTTCCATCTGGCTATAAAATATACCACCTTCAAGCTGCAGAGAGAATTACATGGACCTCATTCAGGACTTTCCTCAAATAAAAACCACAGTTCCATATATCCACTAGTTTCACATAATGTAAGTGCATACACAGACCAACCTCTCTAGGCAAGAAGTGGCATATTAGCAATGTTTTCAATCAAGAACTTATGCATGGTCTCCCAATGTTTTATTTCTCAGATCTGCATCTAATATAGTTAGAGATGCAAAAAAACAGCATCAACTCCCATGATTGAGGTTTTACTTTTTCATCGCTCCAAACAGTAGTGTTAAAAGAGCTTATTGAGTCACCAATATCCCTTCACTAGATTCAACATTTTTATCCCCGCTCATTAGGTTTAAACTAATTGGTCAACACAATTCATCACTAATATTAACCCATTACTTCAACACTGTCTAGCAGGATAGATCTTCCACAGCTCCAGATATACCTTCCTTTCACAGGAGATTATCACAGACTTATGCTAACCATGTCATCTAATTTCAAGAGAAACATCTTCTATAGCTTCACCTTGGGATTTTACAGTTGTGCTGAGGTGGAATATTTTAGCTAAATTAAGACTCCAATCTTAATTATGAGAGCGTAGGTCCCATCATTGCAACTCATGAATAAAGACTTTGCGGGGGGAGGGGGGGAGGAGATCAGGCCCTCAGCATTCACATCTTTCAGGATCCCAATCCCTATACACGCATGAATTGTCACACTATCAGCCCCATTCACTCTTATTAATTGAACCCAATTAAGGTATTTTGAATTCTTTAAAGTTTTACACTCCAGTTTTTACTTTACAAAGTAGATTTTAATCAAGTCAAGGTTTTGTCACACAATACACTTAGAGATACACACACCAAACACTCATATTTCCTAAGATCTTCCAACACGGAAGAAAGCAGCAAGGGTACTGTGGTCTCAGAGGCAGTATTTTGGGCTTCAGTTGCTAGATGGTATGTAATGTGACAAGAATAGGAATAAAAGTTTTTCCAGTGATGATAGGAAGTAGTTCCTCTATACAAAGCTACCATAAAGCAAGATGAAAAAAGCATGAACTCTCCCCTCATCCCCCTGCTGTGTAAAATACTGGATTTTGCACATCTCCAGTAAGCCATGGGTCTAAAACAAAACAAAACAAAAAATCCATCTTTGTGGGGAGATCAGAAGATACTTAGCTTTATTCTTGGCAACACCACCTGCCAGTTTGCAGGATCATCAGCCCCCCCCCAAAAATCCATTAATTCTCCTCTTCCTGTTTCCAAGGAAAACATACCACTTGCTGGGGCTTGAGATGCAAAGATCTTCAGTTTCATCATAACATGCGTCTTCCAAAGGTACTTATAAGTAAGTACAATAATTTGCGTAGGACACTTCTAATCCAAATGCAGATAATGTGAACACGTTTTAATCTTTAGAAGAACTAATGTGTTGAACTGATTTTTCCAGCAGCTCAACCATTTTTATTCTATTATCCTGATGCACAAATACCTGCTGGTTTCAAGTAGACCATCACAGCAGCCAAATCAAACTAAAGCTTGCACCTGGGAAAATACTGCCTGAAGGAAAGCATCAGTATTCTGGCATTGCTAGGGGTAAACTGTTCTAATGTCGGCGTTTCAAGTCTAATTATTCACAAGAATATCATCCCTCAAAAGACACTTTCCCCGCCCCACACTGTCACAAAGGAGACCCAAATGTGAACATGCTTGCTCCGCAAGCTAGCAACAATCCAGTGCCCCAAACTATGAAGCTCGCACAGCCGAACTGAAACCTCTCACAGGCATGGGCAAGACATCCTAATAAAGTCTGCCATGATGAGATAAGGGAAACCACACAGAAGATACTTTATTACAGAAAGGCCTGAGCACAGAGTATTACCCCTCGTGGAAAGCTGGTATATAGCTCACCATATGTTTTCCCCCCCATGACTGAACAACAGTATGGCTTGGGGACATTTATGTTTGACAGATGGCCAAAACCAAGCGAGGAGGGAGAGCGTTGCTGCATTTTTCTTTTTAAAATCAGTTACCTCCCAGTAAAACATTTAGTGTTTTTACCATCAGCAGTAACTCCATAGTCATTGCAACCCATGATTTCCTTGAATTTTGACTAGTGTAGGAGCGCTAACTTCCCGTGTGCTTCAGTGGTTGACTTTCAGAAGGCTTTTAAAACAGGCTCAGTGGCAGATGTAGGAAAAGCATTTACACTTTCTACCCTGATTAAAAAATACCAAAAAAAAAAAAAAAAATCCTAAACACATAGGTAACTGTTTTCTCTAGGGATCACATTCTAAATCTGCCCTGTGTCAGGTCTGAAATAACCAGAACGCTACTGAGATGACATATTGCTGTGGCATTCACCATTGTGGTTGGCAAATTTATTTCAGAAGTAAAAATGGCCAAGGACAATATATTTTTGGGAATGGAGATTGGGGGGAAGGGGAAGAAATAAGATGAGAAATTGCTAGCCATAATGGCATATAGATTAATAGGGAAAAAATAAAAATTATGGCTAAGTGTGTAAGAAACATATATAGAAATAATGAGAGGCTGCCCTAGATTTAAAACAAAAAGCATTGCGGGGGAGGGCAAAATCAAGCTAATCACTTTATACAAGGATGATGCAGTTTTGTTTACTGATAAGATGGACTTTTTTCTTTTTAAAAAGCCCTAATATGAGTTAATTAACTAAAGGTTAAAGCCAAAAAAGATTTACAATAACTAATTCCAAAGACTCCAAGATACCGTATTTATTTTACTCACACAGACTTTCTAAATGGCGATACTAAAGCACAAAAATAATGCCACAGCAGTCATTGTTCCACTGTATCAAAACAGGGTTTGAGAAAGAATTCCAAGAGCCTGAAGCACACTTCCTCCTTCTAAGAGAAGGGCTATTCTCTGTTCAAGCCTCTTCTACACTGGTGCTAACACTACTTCAGCTCCGCTAGGGTTAGTTACGTTTGGCCCCATAATGCAGAGGACCCTCTGGCTGCCACTAGCATTTTAAGCGCGGTGTCAGTTAAAACTGCTCTGAGCAAGGTTAAGCAACACAGAGCCAGCTTTTCAATAGATTTTGAGGTGCCGGAAGATGGAGATAGGCTCCCAGGGGGATTTTTGACAATCTGGTCCACGTGCTTAAAATGCAGGTGGGCAGCTTGCAACCCATCTAGATTAGGGCTCCCAACTTTACTAACTTTGGTGGAGCTGAATCAGCCTGCGTGACAGTGGGAAATGTTTGCCAAGTTTCCCTAATGTAGACAAGCCCTATGTCTCCATGCCCATGCATCACTGTCACCCTCCAACCCTGAGCCCTACTGTAGGATGCAAAAGGAAAACCATTATTTCAAGATCTCAATATCCAGCAACTTCTCCTCCCCTGTAAGCAGTCTTGCCTCCCAGTACTTCAGTATCTCCTCTTTATATATGTACGGAATAAAGGTGCAGCTGACAAAACATTGGGAAAAATGATCAGGTGAGTGAATTTACTATACTGCACTGAATTCCAGGCCTCCGATTCTCATTAGAATCCTGTTTCAGGGGTGCTGAAGAAAACCTAATACTTACACATAATAATGAATCCCTAGTGTCTGAGAGGTGGAAAATTCTGACCCAAAGCAAACACATCGAAACCTTCCTAGTGGTGGCTGCAGCTTTGTAGCTCCAGACTTCCCAGACTAAGTGAAGATCTGAGACACATCCTAGCTCTAGATTTAGGGTCAATACACAACACTGTTTTGGGAGGTAATTTCCACCCTTGCTAGCACGTTCAGAAGCACCGGGTCAGTCAGACTTGCTCTGGAGAGGTTTAACTGACATCATGCTGCCAACAGCTGCCAGAGCACTCATCTTAAAATCCTGATGTGTTTGCATATGAAAGGTAACTCAAGTATGAGT
Organism: Malaclemys terrapin pileata; assembly: GCF_027887155.1. Taxonomy (NCBI): domain Eukaryota; kingdom Metazoa; phylum Chordata; order Testudines; family Emydidae; genus Malaclemys; species Malaclemys terrapin. The sequence continues at coordinate 19,271,560 of NC_071508.1, read as the reverse complement.
CCCAAATCAATTTAGTATCATTTTGGACAAGATTACTTACGGTAATATACCACATGGCTATACGAATTGTTACAGAAGAACCTCAGACATTGGGAAGATGCGAACTCTAGGTGGTGATAAGGGAGAAAGATTTATGTAAGTCAGGAACAAGGCTTGTTTTAAGTACACAGCTTTTGAATAAAGACTACTTCCACCCCAGGAGCTCAATCTTCTATTTCCAGTTAATAAGGCATAACACCAGCCATTCAATGGAATTGCATTAACAGCATCAATTCATGCCACATTAAAATACTTTCTTGGCACAATTTATTTTTCTGACCCAAACAAAGAAGCCACTAGCAAGTTATTAACAATATTCTACCCTAAAGTGTCAGTTTAACAGCCCTATAAAAACATTTTCAGATTTAAGGAAACAAAAATGTGCATGCTATTGATATTAAAACTGCAGTTACTCTTTCAGGAGTACCAGCTGCTTTTTTGCAAAGCATTTGTAATGCATTAATCTATACAGTGAAGGACAAAAACTCAACTGAAGGCAGTAGATGGCTGTGTTGTTAGGCGCCGCTAACGGCTCAGAAAGAGAGGATTCTTTTACTTTCTTGTCCATTTCTGGATATATTATTCAAGCCCTTTTTAGAGTTATGTTCAGGCTGATCAACAAAAACTAAGAAGGGACTGTACATTTGTTTCTAAGTTGAAGTGAACAGAACTGGTGTAATTTAGGCTGAATTCCAGATGCTCAGTTTCAAACTACTTCTTGAATAATGCCCCTCAGCCTTTTCTTGTGTGCCTTTTCATGTTGGTGATCACTGGCACTGCTTTTGGCCTTGCTATCCCATACTGATGAAAGTAGGGAGAACAAGTAAAGGAACAGAATGGGATCTCAAATTGAACAGCCTCTTGCCAAAGTAGTGAAAATACCAATTCCCATTACCCCTGCTCCATTGATAGGTCTATCAGAATTTTATATTGTAAGTGCTTAATGGGAAGAAAGAATGCTCTTGAAAAGTATGAGTATTTATTAAAATAATTTCTGTTAAATATAAGGAAGAGTACTGCAGATTTAATTTCACATCTTGGCTATGCTCTGACAAAGGAGAAGTTACCAAATGCAGCAACTAGCTCCTGTCCCAAGCCAGGGATTAACTAATGCCCCTCCCAAACCTTCCCCTACCCTCCCACCCTCCAGCCCAACCCTTTCCATTTTATTTCCCAACTAGACAACACTGTTGGCAAATCAAGACAGCATGAAACTTACATCAGTAAAAAACAAACAAACAAAACATGAATTGTGCCAATGCATCAGGGCAACTATCCTATTAAATGATGTACTTCTCCACACTAGCATTTCTGCTTGGGAGCCAGCTGTACCTTTGTCACAGAGGATGATAGTTTTAACATTCTGAGTATGCTCTGTGGTGCAATTGTAAGAGCTGCAATGACACATACAAGAGATTCAACACCTGATTTTCCCCCCCCCCCAAGACTTCTTTTCAGGGACATCCCCCACAGGTTTGTGCAATGACACTCTAAGTACAATCCGATGCTTTAGCACAAATTACAATACCCATTTGAGCACAGTGTAAGGCATGTGGACAAGAAGAGACATCAGCAATATGCAGCAAGTGGGAAAGAATTCCAAAACAGCAGGGCAGCATTGGTACTTGAAGCTCCAGTTGGTTAGATTTTAACCCCACTTTGAATCCCTGATTCCTACCATTGAGGCCAAAATTCAGTTTCTATCATAGTGTTTCTGAGGCTGTTTGCTTTTGGCTGGGCGGTAAAGACCAATTCTTTGCGTTTCATTCTAATATAAAAGCAGAAATGTTGGCTGAATCTATAGGAGAAGGAACTGAGCACCAGGGATGTCTGAAGGTGATCAAAACTTTGCTCTGACCTTAAAATGTCACTGCACTAAGTTTCAGGGGCTTATGGGGGGGAGTAAACTGGCCCAGCCACTAGCATGGTCACAAAAATTTTTGTATTTAAAAAAACAAGGCAAACAGATTAATTATGAAACCCTCTTTTCACAAGTAGCCCAGGTTTTAAAAAATTCCCGCAAAATTAAAAAGTTAGATTCCTCCATCTAAAAAAATTGTTTATACATATGCGCTGAAAGTGACCACCACAGGTCTGAACAGCACCTTACAGTACAGACTAAGACTTAAAGAATTGATCTCACATTTGCAGTCTTTAATTAAAAAAAAGAAAAATGTCTGGCTATGGCTGGGATGACACATATGGGAACACGTCAGAACACAAGGCAGAGGCAAAACGAGCAGCGTCGCTCTCCAGGCCAGGGTAGCGGTGTAAAGGGAAAGGGGCACTTCATGCACAAAATGTATTTTACAAAATACATATCCAAAAAAAGCAAAAAACCCCACCTTGCACTAAACTGCAACACTCTTAACACTTGCTTTGCCACAGGCCGCTGCCCATGCCTTGTTCGACAGAGGAAGCATGTGAAAGGGGGTGGGAGAGGGAGGAGGGGGGAAATCCATGTTTCAGTCTATTTTCCAAAACTCTCTTTTATAGGGACGTCTTCAGTCATCTGATGTCAGAGACAGAGCTCTCGTTAGAGTCAGTGTATGAAGCGGTCATGACAGGAGTGCCGTTGTTTGCCAAACAGCCTTGTCTCAAGGTTTCAAAGTATGAGGCCTGCACTGGTTTGTGGGACTTCAGAACTTCTTTAGCATCTTCTATCTTAAACCATTCCCTTTTCCTTCCTGTGGGTAGAGAAATAAATTAGTAAACGCAGTAAGAGGACTAAAGATAGACATTTATCCCTTCTGTGAAGTTTTTGCTGTTAACTAGCATTCTGTCCATGTCAACTGTGATTAAAGTGGAACAATGAAGTGGGCTTGCAGCCCAATGCCAATTCAAAAATCTCAAGAGACTTCTCTCATTAGTCTTTTGATCTCATAGCGACTGAAGGGTCCCCCTAGCCAAGTATAACACAGATGCCTCCAACCTTCCACAAAAGATGTTCAAAGTAAGCCCACCATCCAATTGATGGGGGTTTCGGATCCGGAGATTTATTTTTTTAAATGTTATTTCCATGATTTTTGAGTGGGATAGAAAAATATAAAAACACCACCGATTTTAAGGGAATTCATAACAAATTTTGAACTTCATCTATCATCTAACAATTTTCTCTTTTTAAATGACATGCTCCTGAAAAGGAGGAAAAGATGGCACTCTCTGAAACCTGGCTTGGCATGAGAAAGTGCTTTTTCTTCAAGGCATCTCAATCCTCTTGTACAGCATTTGTCTCTTTGTATTGAGACCTCTCCTGAGGAGAGCCTGCAAGATGAGCCCAATTATATGTGGGTTTTTAAGAGTGTTAGCAAGCATCCTGCAGGAATTACATTGACAAACTCATTTTCGTTTGGGGATCTGATAAGGATTTAAACGCACCGCTTTCAGGAGTGAGTGGTCAAACAGAAGTGCAAGAATTAGACAAAACATGAGTCTCTATATAAACCCACCGAGATGACTCAAAGGACCAGGGAAGGAAGAAGGAATCAACAACATGATAATATTTTTGTTTTCAAAAGGACAAGTCAATAGAATTCAACTATTCTAACAATCACAGTAAAGGGCGGGGAGTTGGCATGCTTCTGTATGAGAGGGAAGACGTACACCAGTAATGCTAACAAGCATGAAGGTCTTACCAATATTGACAGAGTCCTCCCAGTCTTCCAACACGTCTGTGACAATAAGTGCATAAACATATGTTCTGTGTTTCCTGTCCCGATTCTGAAAGGCAAAATGGACAGGATTATGGCAGAGCAGCCAAGAAGACAACACCTAAATAAAATCCTAAACCCTGTTTTTTTTTTTTTTTTTGGGGGGGGGGGGGGGAGGGAGAGAGGGGGGATGGACAACTTAAAGCAGCCTCGAGAAGGTGGGATAGTGCAAGTCTTCCTTTAAGTAGTGACCTTATTTAGTCTACAAAACTACAATCAGTGGTCTCCCATTTCAAGATCAAGAAAGTTGTTCAGAAAGGGTTAGTGTGTATAAAATCAAGGGACTACAATAAGTGGCATTAGGATGAAGTAGCATACTATAGTCCACACACAATAAATAGGCCCAACACTATTACATGAAGTCGTGCTCTGTACTGCCGGTGAATGGCGTTATTTAATAAGAGATCTGATTTTGATTGCTGATGATCACCAGCTATCCCACCTGAAGTGGAAACTGAGCACTCAGCACCTCTGGGGCGGGGGGGGGGGATCAAGCTCCACACACACACACACACACACACACACGGTGCCTTCCCTCCAAACCTGGTTGTCTAGTTTGGCCAACATGCATACTGCTGCAAGCTTCGAAAAAAGTTTCACTAAAATGACATTTTTGCAGCAAGACTTTACAACCTGAACAGATATTTCAATAAACTTACCTCAAAAATTCCTACTAATCTTCCTAATGTCCCTTTCACTCCAGCCTACAGAAAGTACAAACAGAAGGAGGTTTAATGTTTTTAACTACAGCTCAGCTCATTTCCTTATTTCCAGTGTGACAGCAAGGTTTGTAAAAACAGGAAGCAAATGTTGAAAGCAGTCAATTCACATGAAAACAGTGTAATCACCAGAGGGATGATGTAACTGTAGCACGAGTCCCAAAAGCCTGGGATCCATTTTAGAGAGAAAAATCAGTTTGACAACTGCATATCGAGATACCCTCGATGATCCAACAGCTCTTATATGGCAAATTGAACAGAACAACATGCTCAGCACAGTTTGAGCCCAGATAAAACTTGCTTAAAATAAAGGGAAAAAGGCTGAAGATCTCTAAGATCTGCAGGCTTGGGTTTCAAAGCTGAAAATAAGTTTGTGTCAGATGCAAAAAGCAGTCTGCAGCAACACCACCTGTTCTACAGTAAGCTTTTATTTCCTTGCAGCTGAGCTGAAGAAAATGTGGGTTGGAATTTCAGTTGTTTTACTTTGGTCTACTTGGGTTCAAAGGCTGAGTCCATACTAGAAAACTTTAGAGTGAGAAACCTCAGGTAAAATCAATTGAATCCTATCTACAATACAGCTTCCATCACAAATACTGGTGGTGAATTACAAGATATGAAATTTGCTATTTTAGATAACGGCCAAATATATCCTTAAGGGCTTTTTGGGCAAAATGTTTGTTTTACCCTTTCCTTTACCCGCATTGTTGGGTATGTAAGTCTGTGGACTTAATTCTCTGCTATCTTATAACTACCATAGTAGTGTGGATGATCAAATTTATAGATTAAAAAGAAAATCGGACATGTATTTAAATTGGATTTGTTATTTAAATTAAGTAAAATTTTAAATACATATATTTAAATTAAATTTAAAATATCAACATATTATATGGCCTAACCTTACAATATCTATTACAATAATTTTAAATACATTAGAACAATTAAAAATAATCACAAGATTAAAATAATAGTTGCGATTAATCAGTTTTATTCATACTGTTACACAATAATAGAATACCCACTCAAATTATGCAAAAAGCAACAACAAGTCCTGTGGCACTTTATAGACTAACAGACGTATTGCAGCATGAGCTTTCGTGGGTGAATACCCACTTTGTCATGCGTCTGACTAAGTGAGTATTCACCCACGAAAGCTTATGCTCCAATACATTTGTTAGTCTATAAAGGTGCCAAAGGACTCTTTGTTGCTTTTTACAGCTCCAGACTAACACGGCTACCTCTCTGATACTTGACATTCAAATTATAAATATTTTGGATGTTTTTCTACATTTTCAAATATATAAAAGTACTGTAGTGCCATCCCTAGCATGAAAGTGCAACTTACAAATGTAGAATTATTATTTTTGTTTTGTTTGAGTGCAGTTATGTTAAAAAAAGGGGGGGGGTAAAACTTTAGAGCCCACAAATCAAAGCATGAAAGGGCATATGAATGTTGATGTGCCAGATGTGCTAAATACCTTGTAACCCCAGCTTTAAAGTACACAGGATTAGTTAGGGTAGTTTAAAATTTAGGGTTCCCCATTACTGTTTCTAACCTTCCTACCCTACCCTTCATTAGCAATTAATTTTGCTAGCAATGAAGGTTACAGCAGATTAAAAGTACATTTTAAGTTACCATTGATGTTTGCCACCTGCAGGTTCAAATCAGTTCTTATAAACACATGGGATCCTTACAGCTTCGGTTCAACAGCCTGGGAAATCTTTGTAGTCACATCCAATATTTAAAGTCGGAGTACTTGTATTTTTGTATATCCAGCGAATAAGGCATTTACATACCACGATGACTGTGATAAGCTAATTATAATTCAAGGTTAATTGTACTACAGTGGAACTGGAGACACGTGAAATTCAAATGCATCTGTGCAGACAGCAGATTTTCTAATTCTTCATATGCTCTATTCTTACATGTAAAACCAGTGTTGGAATTCACATCAAATATTTCATTAGCTGATGCAAGATAAAACAACCTCTCATAAAAGGATGAATTCAAATAGTGAGAGAAAAAAGTGAAAATGGCTGCACAAGACTATTATATTTAAATGTAGAACTGTGTAGAAACCAGAGTTTCTTTCCTGTAGGAAATTTCACATTTCATTCTGGATCTGAACAAAAAGTTAGAAATGCATTTTCCTATGGAATGGAAACAATTGAAAAAGTTCATTTCAGGAGACCTGAAATGGAATTTTTTCAACATTTCCAGCCAGTTCCCTTGCACCCTAGGGTGCCCGCCATCAGGCTGGCAGCCCAGAGAGCTGGGTAGCCAGCCACCTGAGAAGACTCGCTACCAGGTGGGAAGCCTAGGGAACTAGGTGGGGAGATAGCCAGCTGAGGTCCTGAAATCCTGGGGAGCCTGTCAGGTGGGCTGCCAAAGTTCCTGCAGGCCCAGGGAGCCACGAATCCGCAGCAGCCCAGGAGGTGGGCTGCAAAGGAGCCAGATGGATCTACCTGCTCAGCCAATTTACCACCTCCCTATATGTAGGAGGTGGATGCAGTTGTCCCAAAAATGTCTGGGGATCAATTCTCATCAGAAAAGAGCTCCTACTAGTGCCCCCATAACACAACAATCCAATTACTGCCCTTCAAAAACTTCTGAAATCAAGCGATGGGATGAATTATTTTAAGGCTTACAGAATAGTCCTGAGTTCCAGGCAAAACGGATACTCTGATAAGCCATCGCTTTGGACCAATGCCTCTGCCAAATTAGCGTTCCAAACTGGGCACCTCAGCTTCCCAAATCCAGTAACAGAATATGCCCATCATATGACAGGCCCCCAGGCTAGCATTTTAGCACGTACAAAGTAATTCTGTGATCATAAGACTGAGATTTCATATTTTCTGTAAGTATTATACACTGCACAATTATAACTGGCATATTGGAAGATAGCTAAGTAGCATTTAATGATTGCATTCGCTGGATTAAGAAGTTATAATCAGCTGCTGCAGTGATCATATAGTCCTCTACCAGGTAACTACACACAATAGATCACTCTTCTGAAGTTCATTCGAGAGGAGTCTTCATCATGTCAGCATTTGACAGATTGAGGGCAGAGGTGGAATCTGAAATCACTAGAAATACCACTGGGTGCTGCAGTGGTCAGCTGTTCCTGTAACCCTGCTCCTTTTGGCACTTGTGATGTTTATTGTTTGTTGAGCAGCATTCAAGGAGGCAGGTACTTCACTCAAAGCAACTCAACCCTGCTAGGCTGCCACAGTTTGAATTACAGTCTCATTCGGCAGCAATACATGTGAGCAAGCAAACACCAGCTGAGCAAGAGGGGATTATCTCAGCCAGCCCAAACCAGTTTCTTCACTGCAAATGGAGTCCATGCCAAGGCTTCCTTTCAACCACTGAGCTGTCATGGAAAGAGAGCAGCTTCTCCAAGGCTCTCAGCTGCCAGAAAAAGGGAGGGTCAATGCAGATTTATTTTAGGATTTGAAAGGTGAAGCCATGGATCTGCTCAACGAACCTTTGACTTCAATATCAAATAGCTTAATTATTAATAGCGATCTGGTCATAAAGCAGGGCTGTGTCCCCAAGTAGAACATGTTTCACTAGCCTGGTTAAACTCTATCATTTGTCTTTTGCCAGCATCATATTTTGCTATAGTCTTGATTATTAGTAGCTCAAGTTCAGTGTGCCATGTTACAGCTTGGGAACAAGAAAACTGAGTAGTTTCTCCTCTATTTCAAAGATATGAGCAGATGGAAAATGCTATCTTCATAGAAAAACACAAACAAAAGAACACCCCAACAAAAATAGACCTCAGAAGAACTAGTGGCTTTGGGAAGAGAGGTTCTTTTTAAAACATAACCATTTTATTCTTTCCATGGTATGCAGGCAAATAATTGCTATAAGAGACAGCTGGGTGCTGCCAAGGATTTTCACAAGCACAATTAACCCCACCTGCATTTGAAACCAAATGCCATGGGCCTAGTTATACAATGGAGGTGAACAAAGTACAAAGTTCAATACCCTGCTCCACAATCCTCCTCACTACACAACTGGGGGAAGGAAGACAATCTCAGCTCTAACCTTATCTGACTTTCAGCACAAAGCATAATATGAGGGGAAGCAGGAGTAGAAATTTTTGAAAAAAACTCTCAAGCGTTCTTCAAATACTTGCAATATTTTAGTTGAGTTTTAAATACTTCAAAGGTACATGAACCCGCTTCTTTAACAGGAATAAAGTAGGGTGCCAATGTGCGGTTAGTTCATTTAAAAAATGGCAGTTATTTCCTAATACAGATCTTTATGGAAGAGTTAAAAAGGAAAGACATTTTGATATTAAGAGGCTTAGAGTGTATACAGCGGGTGGTATACATAAGGATTTTTAATTCTGATATGTAGATTTTGAGGACCTCTGAATAGATACACAGAAACTGCTGTATTAGACCAGACCAGGAGACCACTTAGTCCAGCATCTTGTCTGACAGCAGACATTTCCAGATGCTTCAGAAGACAATGCAAGAAATTCCATAGTTGACAAATATGAAATAATTTGCCTATGGGGGAAGTTTCCTCCAAACTCTCAACAGTTAGCTGTTGACTTATGCCCTGTAGCATGATGGTTTATAACCCTTATAAAAACATTTTAAGTGTTATTTTATGCAATTGTGGACCTCCTTGTTATCTATATGAACATCTAATCCTTCCCAAATCCCTGAACAGCTCATGGCTTCAGTTAATCTGTGGAGCTCACTGTTAGATATCATGCATGTTATGTAAAATAATATTCTTTTATCAGTTTTTAATGTGTTGCCTTTAAATTTAATTGAATGTACCTCATTCTTCTAACTGAAGCAGCATCTACAGGAGTGCTCAATTTATTTTTTCTATAGAATTCTGTATACCTGTCACCTCTCCTTCCAGAACAATCCCGTATGAGGGGAGCGCTAAATGATAAGAAGTCTTTCCATGCCTCTAATTATTTTCATGACCAGTCTCTGGATATCCACACAGGATTTAAAAAACAAAACAAAACACACAAAAAAACACACACCTGTTTATTGGGCCAAAACACTATTTTAATTTGTTCCCCAATAAATGGGCCTCAATGATTTGAAAGGTACCATTAAAATCTTCTATACCAACTCATGGACAATTCTGTAAGGACACGTCTTTTCTGAAGCTCTGTTTTTTTAAGAAACTGCATTTTATTAACTATACAATGTAAAATTCAACTTAAAACAATAGAGCTTCATTTTAACTTCTTTCAGTTAAAGGTCTCGGACAAAAGGCAGTGCTTCTCTTGAACAAGAGAGCCTTTTTTAAACAACTGTACTACCTTTCTTCTCAATTCCTATTTTCTTCCACTGTCTAACTTTGGCATCATGCATGACCCTTCCCCTTTCTTCTCCTCCCACAACTATCTCGTCTTCAAACCTATTTTTTCGTTGTCTTCACATCACACCTTCATTTCCTCCCACCTAACACTAACAAAACATTATTTTCTTATTTTAAAAAAAAAAACAGGATACCTGCATTATATTTGGGGTGTGTGTACAAGAGAAGTACCAGCAACCATTTGAAAAGACATTTTAAATTCTAGTAACAGTAGCCAGGAACTGTATCACTTTATTAGATACAAAACAAACAGGACACAAAAGACTACTGAAAGTGAAGGCTGTATGGGGAATGGAAGATTGTCTCTTCACAGCAAGAAATGAGATGGGACAGTCTTAAACTTAAACCACTGTTTAGCTTTTTTGGGACCTATGAGACATACCATGTCCATATTACTAAAGAGAATTTATGTATTTTGCACAGTTAGATGAAGGAAAAAGATTATCATTAGACATATATTTGTAAGTTTCTTAAATAGATACCAAGACCCCCATTCAATCTTAATTCCATTTGTGATGAGAATATTCTGTTCTGTGCCCAACATATATCCTGTAGTGTTCAATTTAGAAGTTATACATTTATAGAACTGTAGTCAGTTCTCTATTATACATGAGCTTTGCACTTTGCTTTAAATGATTTTTACCCTTAAGGATATGAAGATAGAAAAGTACAGTAACAGACAATGTCACTAAAAATGCAAGCACTATTAGTACCTCTAATAAATTGCAGGTATACTGAAAAATGAACCAACAGACTGAAAATATTTTTCACAACATGCAGATTATTTTGGCAGCAGGGGAAGGAAAGGAAAAACAAGAATGGAAAAGGATATGAAAATAGAGCCAACTACCGACCATAGAGTGATTCCAGGTGTTCTGTTCTTGTTGGGTACATACCTCTTCACAGACTTCCCGCACAGCAGCCACGTTGGGCTCCTCCTCGGGCTCCATGCCACCTCCTGGGACAATCCATCTGTCTGGATGGCGACTACTGCTCACCAAGAGCACCTGCCAACGAAAAGGGTTATATTTCAAAGCAAAACAGAGTGCAACTGATATGTGTACTCTCATGTAGTATGCTTTTGTGGGACCTGGCTTAAAAAAATATAAGTTCTCATATATGACCCCTAAAACTGGTCAAATTGGGGTTCTGAAAAATATTCTGCTTCTTCCTTCTGAGGCCGAGCTTTCCCTAACCCCATCCTATTTAGACAGTTGCACATACTCTCTATTTAGTAAGCTACTCCAAGTTCTCCAAACTACTCCAACCACTACTACTCTGGAACAAGGATACTCAAATCTTGAAAAGACAAAATAAATGGAGGCTGAGCACCACAAAATTAAGGTGAGCAATTTCACATAGCATCAAAGCGCATCATTGCAAGTCAAAAGAACAGGAGTACTTGTGGCACCTTAGAGACGAACAAATTTATTTGACCATAAGCTTTCGTGGGCTACAGCCCACTTCATCGGATGCATGTAGTGGAAAATACAGTAGGAAGACACACACACACACACACACACACCAATGGGTGTTACCATACACACTATAAGGAGAGTGATCAGTTAAGGTGAGCTATTATCAGCAGGAGAGAAAAAGAACTGTTTGTAGTGGTAATGAAAATGGCACAAATTGGACACCATTAAATTAGGCTTGAATAAAGACTGGGAATGGATGGGCCATTACACAAAGTAAAACTATTTCCCCATGCTTATCTTTCCCCCCCTATGGTTCCTCACATCTCCTTGTCAATTGCTGGAAATGGGCCATTTTCATTACCACTATGAACAGTTCTTTCTCTCTCCTGCTGATAATAGCTCACCTTAACTGATCACTCTCCTTCCTTATAGTGTGTATGGTAACACTCATTGTTTCATGTTCTCTGTGTATGTATGTATATATATATCTTTCTACTGTATTTTCCACTACATGCATCTGATGAAATGGGCTGTAGCCCACGAAAGTTATGCTCAAATAAATTTGTTAATTTCTAAGGTGTCACAAGTACTCCTGTTCTTTTTGTGGATACAGACTAACACAGCTGCTACTCTGAAACATTGCAAGTCAATATCATATACTGTTTAAACTTCAAGACATCACAATACAGTATCCAACAGTCAAGACGCTTTACCACTACTTTGCACCTGTCCACACCTACATTAAAAAAAAAAAAAAAAGTCCCGTTTCATGTAAAGTTGGTTGGGCACAGAATTAAGGTAACTTGCCCTTGTAAACTGCTAATTTTGATAGTTTAATGGAAAGATTTTCAAGTTGGATGCCCAACTTCCCTTTTGCCTTTGAAAAGTTTCCCCCTGAATGTACACTCTATGCAGTACTGCACTAAGAGAATAAACATGTTAGGCAAGTAATTGCACACCTTTTATTTAAAATTACACGTGTATCCCAACTCTTATACCGCTTTCTGGCTTCTTCTGACCCTTGGGACTGACAGGAAGGGATCCTAGCTAATCCTGTCCATTCTCTCCCTGCTGCCTTGTGGATCAGGCACCATAAGAGGCAGTCCTGTGATCAGCACTCAGTTTCCTCTGCCTCAGATAGGATAGAATATAAAAACAAAACAAAAAAACAAACCACCACACCACCAATTAGATCTGTGAAAAGCAATATCTGAAATGTCTGAGTTTCATCAGGCTAGAAAGAGTAATATTATATACATATATACGCACACACACACGTTCCCATTTCAACAGAGTTGAGCTTGTGAACCAGCAAAATAGGTTTGAACATAACTTGAATTGCTCCTACTCAGATTTCTCCTAAATATGTATTTTTGAGGTGGTTCTTTGGAGCACCTTTTACTCTAATGTTCTGCTATGAAATATAATGTGGTTTTATTTGTTTGCTTATCCTCTCCCATAAACAAATGCTAACTGTTAATCCCAGATGGCTGAAAGTTCCCCCAAGGAATACCTGGACATTGTGTTTACTGAATCTGGCTGCGATTCATCCACAAGAAGACAGACAAGCAAAAACAAAACCTGTAGACTTACCCGTGATGTTTATTCACTCATTCCACTCCAAGCCATCATGTTACATATCTCTATTTTACTGGCACAATTACCAAAGTAGCTCTGAACTAATGCAACCGTTCCGCAAACTTTCCGACACAACAGTCCAATTAGGTTACAGGCCAACTGTAATAGTTTCACTCAAACATTTCAGAGCTAAGCTGCAGAAAAGACTAAGCCTATGCCTTACTGTGTAAATGCTGATTTACATATATTTAGTAAGAATTGAAAGATTAAAGCAAATTAGCATGAGAAATTCTACATGCATATGACTGTACATATGGCATTCAAAAAATCACATTTGTGTGAAAGCAAACTTAAGACTTACAGAGTTCCATCCACTTTTGACAGTTTATACAGTCTTGTCTAACTGATCAATTTGCAAAATAATGTTCTTTTTCTGTTAGCTAAAAAGCTTACTCACAAGTTACACTAATATTACATAAAAACTATGTTAAAAGAACATTAAGATTGCAAAATCAAGCACTCAAAAGTTCAGGAATGCCAGAATTAAGGTTGCCTGTGAGATCTTAATTCAGCTCTCTCGTGTGTTTGCACTATTACACAATCTTTAAATGTGTGATCATATACCATTTTTTCCACAGGACTCTTGCCTCATTTCAGTGCACACTTATCGAGCAGTTAGTCAATATTTTCAAAAGCTCCCTGATCTCAGTTCCAGTAACCTGACCCAGACCCAGCACCGCCCACAGCAACCCAGAGCGGCAATTACAGGTAAAGTCCTGCTCAGCCCCAAACTGGAATGTGCCCAGTGCAGACAGAATCTTTCTGGAATTTAGCTGCTAAAATCTAAAGTCTATCCTGAGCATAAGCAAATTCCAGTTTATAAAAAGCTTATAACCTAGACAAATTCAGGCAGACTTTCACAGGGGTGGCAAAAGGAACACCCCGACACACAAACCACCAGCCCCCCCCGTGAAATTTCTAGTCCCTACTGCAAAGCATGGGGCAACAGAGTGTCTAAGAAATGGTCATCACAATTTAACAAGGGCAAAACATTTTCCTCTAGCCTTGTTCCCAGAAACAGCAAAACTATTCTGGCTGAATTTTCTAAAATACTTCAGCATGAGGCAGACACCCAGAAAGGAAAATTTCAGTCCAAACAGTTAAGACAAAGTTATAAGCAACTGAAAACAGGGTCATGATGGGAAGCATCAGGAAACCTTAAGAACAGTTGGTGAAAGCAGACCCACCGATAATAGATACAGTGAGCCCATTTTTTGAATTTGTTCAAATAGTGAATACAAAGATATTCTGTATTCTCTTAATATTGACACCTCCTCGTCAATTATTGGGAATGGACAACATCCACCCTGACTGAATTGTTAACACTGGTTTTCCACTTGTAAGGTAACTCCCTTCTCTTCATGTGTCAGTATATTTATGTCTCTTCCTCCATTTCAAAGAGAAAGTTGTCATGATTTACCCAAAATTAAAGAGGAGCAATGGGAAGAAAGAAGGGAATATCTATTTTCTAGTCAGGGTAAAATATACCTGTCCTCAGTAGCTACTAATTTCAATTTGTAGTGCCATCTCCAAAACAAAACCTGAGGCAGACCCCTGGAATATCAATAGAGCATACTCACTTGTGGTCAATTTGCAGTTGTGAGGAAATTCAAATAAAAAGCTACTTTATCACAGTACTAAAGGTTTGTAAAAAACAGTTTGACAGTGCAGATCAAGGCAGTGCCCTAATTAACACCCGACTCCTAATGCTGACCTTTTAGATGTGAACAACAATTTTACAGCACTTAAGTTAGCTTCACTCTTTAATGCAAGTCAGAATACCCTTAGTAATGGAACAACTGGACAACCCTCAGTGAGAAGCAAAGTCCTGTCATTCTCACACTCTAGCATAGTTTGAATGCAAGAGGAAATACCCTCACAGGAGGAGGAAACATGCTCTACAGGGGCATCATTTTTGACTACTTTAAACAGGATATTGCCACTAATCAGCTCTTACCAGACAAAAACCTAGATCAAAGTGAAGTTGTGACATTGTTGTGTTCTTTGAAAGCAAACAGGATGTACACAGGGAAATTAATACATCTAAAAAGCTGTACTCCCCAGTATAAGCATGAAGCTCAAAGGTCTCAAGTAAACTGGTTAGTATGATCCAAGACTGCATGTAAACAGAGAAATAAAGACAACTTTAACGTTTTACAGTCTGCTTGGTAACCAATAAAAATAATTAAATAAATAAATAAATAAATAAAATCACACCTACTGTAAAGTAACATTTTTCTGTAAATCATTAAGAAATACTTGGGAGGAAGGATAGGAATGCCACATACAAGATTGAAACTCGAAAAATCCACCTCTGAGTGGAAAGCTTTGCCAGGCAAGTGTAGAAAACTAAGCCATCAATTTCTACAGAATTCAGTTTTTAAACAATTACGTTTCTAGTCATTATAGTATGAGGATAAGCTTCAAACCATGTACTGCATTAATTTAATTATTTGGTAATGTAAATAGGACCCAAATGTGCAGATGAAAGGTGGTTTTTTTGTGAAAGATGCAGGTGCCTCAATGGAGATTCTGTCCATTCTCTTGCCCCACCTTCACATGGTTTTAAAATGTACAAACTTGTGCAAAGCTCTAAAGGGAATATTTATACTTTAAAACTGGTGTCCCCGAACAAAGGATTCACAAATGAATTAGTACATGTCTCTTCCCCAGCCTAAACAGCAGCACTGAAAAGCCTCTGACATCTTCCCAGAACTGAGTATTTTTGTGTTAACTCTCCTGGTCTGTAGAGAAAGCAATGGTAAACAATTTCTCAACATTACTTCTGTGCTATATTAGTTACTGGCCCACGCAGCTGAAGTGCAATCTTTCATCTATAGTCCTATACTCATTTTTGGCTTGCTGTGGCCTTCATTCTGTACTTCTAAGACCAAGGCTAAGAAAATTTAACTCCTGGCCCTTCTGTCACTAGTCAAAATGTCAACTGAAATACAATATATATTTCGGTAACATGATGTAGTTTTTACAGCATTTCTTCTTTCCTCAAAAATAAAAAATTAAATGTTCCTGATAGTGCAATGCAGGGCTGCCCAGAGGGGGAGGGCAAGGAGAGCAATTTGCCCCAGGCCCCGGGCCCCACAAGAATATAGTATTCTATAGTATTGCAACTTTTTTTTTTTAATGGAAGGGGCCTTTGAAATTGCTTTGCCCCAGGCCCCCTGAATCCTCTGGGCGGCCCTGATGCAATGCACTGCCAAGAGGCCAACAGTTATTATCCACCTTATCTTTCAAAACACACTGCTTTTATGTTTGAGATAGTAAAATCTATAGCCTCAGTTTTATAGTAAAGTTAACAAGGGAGTAGGGAGGCTTGTAGATTAGACCCCCAGAGCAGCCAACTAGCACTTCTCTTTTTCTATTGCCCAGACAACCCTGCAGGGAAGGGGGCCTCACGTGGCTTTAGGAGAAAGCCTGGCTCTCTTTCCATTCACTGTCAAAAAGCAGCTGTAATTAAAACAAAATCCCTCCTCTGATCCCCCCCTCCCCATTCTCTAACACAGTCCTTTAAAAAGCATAAGCATTTCAAGTAGAGTTACTAAAATATGGAGGTTTGCCATCGAACATCTGTATTACAAGAAATAAATATAGAATTCTATAAAGAACAAAGGCTTCTCCCAGCTTGATTTATCAAAACCAATAGGGATTACAAAGAAAATGCCTGGCACTGATATTCCTATAACTCTTCCTCCTCCCACCCGCACCCTCACTTCCTGGCAGTATTCCTTTTCTGCAGTGAGATCATGGGGGTGGGGAACAGTACTTCTTGCAAGCAATCTGGCTAAACAGTAGGGTTGCTGTAGAAAGGTCTCTCCACTATGCAGCAGACCCGAACGTAGCACATGACTGACACGCCAAAATGAAGATCTTTGCCCTTTATAGAACCATAGAAAATAAAACCATAGCAGAAGAATTAACCTGATAGCAATGGCAGCCTGGTATTTAAGATGTAGCTTTGCTAGTAAGAAAGGAGTGAAAGAAGAAGTCATCAAGCTTAACCAATCTCATGACAAATCAAAGGGCTCCATTAGCAGCTATGTATGTACTCGCACTACTTAAACACTGCTTAAAATTCTGAAGTTTGTGCTATTTTCTTAAGAAATACAAGTGTTTTTAAATGTTTCCCCGCCTCTAAGAAATTTGAAAGTAAGAACTCTATCCCTACAATTTTTGTTATTTTCTATTTTTACCACAGTTTCTAATGCAATTAAAATTAACAATTTTGAAACAAACTCTGACATTAGCACAGTTCTGGGAATAAGACTGGTTAATGAACTGCTGTTGCAGAGACAGGAGAGAGAAAGCAGGAACACAAACATATTACAGTATCACTTCGCTCTCCCTCTCAAAAAACCCCACCACCCCAATGGCTACAGTTTTTTCCTCTAATTTGTTATTAATCAAAACAGGCAGATATGGGGATTATTACAAGAATCAAAAGGTGAGTAAGGAAGAGTTAAAACGGGAGGCTACAATAGGTCATACTGAAAAGTCAACTGTCAGGCTGAAAGGAAGTTACTACTGGAGTTCCTCAAGGGTCAGTCTAGGGACCAATCTTATTCGACATTTTCATTAATTACCTTGGCACAAAAAGTGGGAGTGTGCTAACAAAATCTGCAGATGACACAAAGTTGAGAGATATTGCCAATATGGAGGAGGACTGGAATATCATACAAGAGGATTTGGATGACCTTGAAAACTAGAGTAATAGAAATGGGATGAAATTTAATAGTTCCAAATGCAAGATCATGCACTTAGGGACTGACAAACAAAAATTCTTGCTATAAACCAGGGACGTATCAGTTGGAAGCAACCGAGAAGGAGAAAGTTCAGCCGATCACAGGATGACTATGAGCCGCTAATGTGATATGGTCGTGAAAAAAGCCTATGCAATCCTAGGATGCATCAAGCAACATATTGCCAGTAGAGATAGGGAGATGGTATTACCATTAGACAAGGCACTGATGAGATCTTGATGAGATATGATTGCTCTCTATAAATATATCAGAGGGATAAACACCAGGGAGGGAGAAGAGTTATTTAAGTTAAGGGTCAAGGTTGGCATTAGAACAAATGGATACAAATTGGCCATCTACAAGTCTCTAGCCATCAGAGTGAATTTCTGGATCAGCCTTCCAAGAGGAGTAATGGGGGAAAAATCCTAATTGGCTGCAAGACTGAGCTTGATACATTTATGGAGGGGATGGTATGGTGAGATTACCTACAATGGCATATGGCCCATCTGTGACTGCTATAAGCATATATCTCAAAGGGCCAGAGATGGGACACTAGAGGGGGAGGGATCAGAGTTACTACAGATAGTGTTTTCCCAGGTGGCTGGCAGGTGGGTCTTGCCACATGCTCAGGGGCTAAATGATTGCCATATTTGGGGTTGAGAAGGAATTTTCCCCCAGGTCACATAGGTAGAGCCCTAGGCGGTTTTCACCTTCCTCAGCAGCACGGGGCACAAGTCACTTTCTGGTTTGAACTAGAGTAAATGGTGAACTCTCTGTAACTTGAAGACTTTAAATCAAGATTTGAGAACATCAGTATCTTAACCAGAGATTATGGGCCTAGTACAGGAGTGGGTAGGTGAGGTTCCATGGCCTGCAATATACAGGAGATTAGACTACATGATCACAATGGTCCCATCTGGCCTTAAAGTCTATGAGATATTTTCTAAACAAAACAAATCCTCTCCCCCACCGGCCAGGAAAGGCAGGCCAAATGTTTGATCTAAACTACTTGACAATGTCCTAATAGATTTAATCATTACCTTCCTCAGAAATACATTAATGAATGGCTAAAACATCCTGGTACCACCATGCCATGGTGTCCTAAATAATTCCACTTATGCACTGAGATTCCCACATTAAGAGGGAAATTCTAGCCTTCTACCATCTGTGGTTAACTCCCTATTACAGTCAGTGCAATTTAAAGATGTAGTCTAGATTAATCTAATCTAGATCAACAACAGAAATGCTATCCATCTATACAAGTATTTATATGGCCCAGTATCCAATCTGTGTTACTAATTTTATGAATATTCTAAACCTAAATGAAAAAAAAAAAAAAAAAAGACAAAACTTTGGTTGGGCTTAAGTTGTCATGTGTCTTATTTCATTGTCTTTACATGTCTTTGTAATATCAAAAGGAATAACCAATAAACTGTCACATTCAGAAGCAGTTTTATTATATAATACAGCAAACTGACTTTGATACTGCATTCCTTTTCAAATGTGCACCATTGGCACCATTTTAGAAGATGGGCCAGTTCTGGAACAGATAACATATTACATATGCACATAGAGAAACAGTACTTGATCAGTCTGTTTTCTGTACCATCTAGCACAGTGGTCCCCAAACAATGGAGCGGACCCCCTTAGGGGGGCATGGAGGAACATTCGGGGTTGGGGGGGAGCGCAGCAGGGCCTGGGCCAGTCCCCATGAGGGGTAGGGGATGCCACCCAGCCCCGCTCTGCTCTCAGCTTTGTTCCAGCTCCACTCCTGGCTGCAGCTCCGCTCCCAGCCCCACCCCCAGCTGCAGCCCTGGCTCCCAACAGTGGTGTGGGGGGTGGGGGTGCACAAGGTAAAAAGTTTGAGGACCACTGATATAGCAAGTGGATTTTGTAGCATTATTTTCCAGCTATCATTTTCCACTATCAACTCTTAATCTGGCCTTAATTTTGAATTTGTTTAAAAATACATCATTCCAAGTCCTTTTTATTATAAATATTTTCAGTCTCTCTTAAAAAAAAAAATCAGACCTTCACAAGAACTGTTCTATTCTGCTCATGAGAATTATCTTATGTCTATAACTATTACGCATCCAGAATGTTCCTGAAGTGCTTTACAAATTTTACTAAGTGGACATAAGGAACATATAATACACACACACACACACGACCTGTTATTTTGCCCATCATACAAGCATGGCCACCTCTGGTCAAATGGTTAACCCAGTGCACAATAATTTAGTCCAAGAAGTCAACACAACATCCATTTGCAACTATAATATAATACACGGAAATAGGAAAAACATAATTATCAACGTTTGCATTTGGTCAGGCTGGTGCAGCTAATGCCTTCACCTGCCAAGCTTGTAATCCAGTAACATATTATCACTATGGCCTTGGCTACACTGGCGCTTTACAGCGCTGCAACTTTCTCGCTCAGGGGTGTGAAAAAACCCCCCCGAGCGCAGCGAGTTACAGCGCTGTAAAGCACCAGTGTAAACAGTGCCCCAGCCCTGGGAGCCGCGCTCCCAGCACTGTAAGCTAATCCCCTCCGGGAGGTGGAGTACCTGCAGTGCTGGGAGAGCTCTCTCCCAGCGCTGGCACCACGACCACACTCGCACTTCAAAGCGCTGGCGCAGAGCTCCCACGGCAGCGCTTTGGAGTTTCAAGTGTAGCCAAGCCCTAAATGTCTTACTCCACTGTGTCTCGTTACACTGGCGATTTCTGTAATTCAGATTTTTTTCAAAATAATCCTATGAGAAAGTATTATACTTACTTTACAAAATAAATAAATAAATAAAACAGCAGAGGCAGAGAAGTGAAGTGAGCTCCATACCACACAGCAAGCCAGTGGCAAAGGTGGAAACAGAACCCAGGAGTCCTGACTCCCCAGATTCCTACTCTAACCACAGCATGTTCTAGAAGCAATAGTCGTGAAGTACTAGCATCAGACAAAAGTACCTTTTGGAAACATCCTAAAATTCACCAAGCATTTCAGTATACATCAGTAAAGCAGTGCTCCGGAGGGGCAGGCCTGTGTGCTCCGGCGGATCAAAGCAAGTTCAATATAACGTGGTTTCACCTATAACGGGGTAAGATTTTTTGGCTCCTGAGACCAGCATTATATTGGGGTAGAGGTGTACCTCTAACAGTGTGATGAAAATTATTCCCATTGTTGCATTTAAAAACACTGAAATATATTTGAAATCTACAAAAAGAAGAGAACTTTTATTTCAAAAAAGTATATAATAGCTATGCAGCCATTACACATGCTAGTTTTACTAGCAAAGTTCATTAGTGTTTCTGCAACAGAGACAAAGTGAGATTTTCACCAAGTTCAGCTAAAAATAGAATAGAATGTTAAAAAAAAAAAAAAATACACCGATCCTCTGAAATCCGCCTGAAAGCAGTGACAAAGATAGGGCACTCTTTCTCAGAAATACAGCAAAAATTGAAGAGAAGATGAATTGTTCAGTTATTTCAATTGCAGTATTGTCTGTGTTTGTGTGTAGGGACTCATACAATGTGCCTTAGATCTTGCTTGGAACCTCTGGGGCTACAGCAAGAACAATCCAAAATAATTTATTTCCTCCATGTACCCCAGCGTTTCTTCCTGTTCCTCTACCTCCCTTACCTACTGCAATGAACCTTGGCTCCATCACTGGTGAAACATATTTCAATGGTTCCTTACAGGGTACTTTTAAAAGAAAGCAACCACCTTCTCAGCCAAGCATTTTGTATTAGGCTTAAGCACTGTGGATGTTAATCTTTCCTCACTATTCTTGCTAGTAAGACATCTGTAAGGAGATGGTCACTTACTAGAACCTCTTGCCAGGGGCACATCCTGGAGGCAGTCCTTATGATTCCTTCTGGAGAAGACCTTGCAGGCATCACAGCTCATGGCAAAGTGCCCTTCTCTGAAGCATAAAAAGGTACTTATGCAAATCCAAAGAAGGGAAAGTAGCAAGACAAACATCTTAGGCAAGGTCCAAGGCAATTCAAAACCAGCAAAAATTCAACCAAACAAGTGAAATCTACTAAATTAAACTGAAATTAAAGCATGTACAATACTCAAATTACAATTACTTAACGTACTACTTACAACTTCCCTATGCAAAACTAACATGACTGAAAAGGAGAGGTTGGTTTCCATGACTACTTTGGCAGGCAAAAACAGGGGAATTGAGAGATGTTAGAGAGGTGAAGGATCAATCCTCAGTTTATACATTGTAGCTATCGAGGAAGTTCCAGGCCCCTCTCAACTACAGCTCAAAACAAAAAACCCACTGTTTACTGCTTAGTCATGGCTAAGCATATCGCTTCTACAGTGTGGCTTCATGGAGGCAACTTTATGAAGGATAACTGGGAGTTATCAGCATGGAGATTTAGTTAAAGTTATGTGAGTAGATAGTAACCCAAAGATATTTTAGCAATGCACTTTCCAGACATTCAAGAAAAGCCAGTCCCTGCCCTGTGGAGCTCACAGTCTAAGGACAGACAGGCAAGTAGAAATACTTGATGAGACATGACAGAGGAAGGGCAGACAAGATATCAAGCAGCAGGATTTATCATTACCAAACTCATGAACTGCACTCAAAAGCTAATCCAGTTCCACTCCACATTGGCTACCTCCACTATTTCTATTAGAACTTGCCATGAAATGTAAAGTCTTGAGATCAGTTCGGTGTTTCTCAACGACTGGTCCATTGACCAGCACCAGTCCCCAAGGGCTTGTCTATACTACCCGCCAGATCAGATTAGTCGCAATAAATCGACCGCTGAGTGCTCTCCCGTCAACTCCGGAGCAAGAGGCACCGGCGGAGACAACGGGGGAGCATCAGCTGTCGACTCACTGCAGTGAAGACACCGCGGTGAGTAGATGTAAGTACGTCAACTTAAGCTATGTTATTCACGTAGCTGAAGTTGCGTAACTTAGATTGATTGCCCCCACAGTGTGACCAGGCCTAAATTTGGTGTTTATTTTTGGTAACAAGGAGGTTACACCATATCTACACACATTTAAGCAATTAAATAATTTAATTTACATTTATTCACTCTTAATTTTTACATATGGTATTATGCTAGAAATGGTGAATAATGCACTTCTTGTTTACTAGATAATGATAAATTTTTTTACTTGTGATTTGTATCAAGCTCTAGTTGGATGGAAATTCAAATTCAATTAAAAATACCACATTTCAAAGTGTTTTAAAATTAGTTAAGTAAAGCTATCTTACATGTGTTGGATAAATAAGAAGAAAGTTTATCAAAACATGTTCTCCGTTGAAAACTAAATGTTGTATGAAGAAAAAAGTATTATCTGTAGTCAGTGAATTGAACTCTTTCTGGTCATGATGTCCTTCAAGATTTTAGAACTGGTAGATCTCATCCTCTCAAACCTAGTTTTTATTTATAGATTGGAAGAGGAAACAAGCTCTTCTGTTTTGTAAAATCTACACTGGACAGAGATATGCGCCTATATGTGCAAGAAGAAACATGAGCCAACTTGTTAGGAATTAGAAAATACACCAAGGGCCCGTAATTTGTTTTTTTAACTATGCCCACATAGGAGTCTCTTATCCCACTGAATTCTGCAATTTCACATAATATTCTCAAAACAGGTTCATAGTGCTTATTCTCTGTAACTCAAAGACAGTTAAAAAGGGCCAAACTATATTATAAATACATACAGAATTTTAAAAGTTGACCAGACACCTACTAGCCTGAGGATTAAACCTACCAACCAGGGTGAGAAAGACCTGCAATTTAAAGAAATACAATAGTTTTGTCCATTTACTATATACTGTATTTAGTTGCAACATTACAATTTTCTATTCAATAAAGTTTAAAATGTTGCTGTTTTTCTTGGGGTTTTCATATCCTTCTTTCCCTTCCTGGCTTCATTTCCACTTTCTTCCCTGTATTCAATTATGATTCATCCTTCCCTACATTACTTCCAGTGTCTATTTCATCTGTACTTCCTCTCCATGCATTCTCTTCCAAAAGTTCTCTGCCAACCTCTTACTTTACACATATCCCACCAATCTTACCCTTCCTCTTTTAATCCCACACAACCATATTCACACCCCACCAGCATTTCCGTAGTTTCAAGAACTGAATGTTGCATCAGTTCACACGCAGTTCAATTTAAGAAGGTAAGCTTACAATCATACAATCTAGAAACCACTTTTTTTTTTTTTTTTTTTTAAGATGAAAGCTTATATTTTCTTGGAAACTTACTACACGCCATGGGGAAGTGGATTTTAAGCATTATATTAGTGCAGATGCAATACTGTATTAGCAAAATATGGTGGGTATTTTTATTTTGCTTTCACAGAAACCTTTTATGTAGTTGAAGGAAATATAAACAATAGTCAAGTTAAGCCTTTAGAGCAGTGATTCTCAGACTGCCGTCTGTGGAAAACTGGCTGATCACATGATGCTGGCTTTCCTTATTTCCAGCTATTGAATCACATTAAAGATAACTGAACATACATTAAATACTTTCTAATATTACCTTTCCATGTAAGTAATTGCTGTAAGGATACTATAAGGATGTCATGTCACCATCAGTAAGCAGGGAGATATTCACATGTATCTCTTAAAACATAGCTCACCTTGTTAAGTTTGAGTGTTAGAGTGCTTTAGGAATGCTCTCTATAGACTGGGTATACTTTCATAGTTTTCCTCATCCAGTTTTATTCCTCATTCAATAGAAAACTGGAGAGCAGTAATGCCCTGCTCTTTGCAAAACAAGTATTTCCCCCAAAATTCCCTCAAACCCTTCAGTTGTTAATGAGCAACCTGTCAGCTGTTAGATATGTCAAGCTATAGCCACTCTAAGCCAAGGCTTTAAAAAACCCACTAGAACTGAACATTTATAATTGGCATTTTTATTACAATATAGCACATAAAGTTCCAGTAAGTGGTTTTCCATTCTACCTAAGTGAATTTGTGAAATTTTCTGGACCTCTGCCTCAAATCCTGATTGAAAAAACAGTCTATAAAAAATGTTTCTTTTTTTTTTTTTTAAATACAACCAGCAGCAAAATGTTAAAAACCCTTAAGAGATCACAGGTGCTAAAATGCAGTACTTCAAAGTTCTAAGATTGTGTTATAAACTAAATTCAGGATTATATTGTTTCCTTTAAACAGTTACTTAAATTTCTAAACTAGTCTCTTCTTCTCTCACACACAGGCAGCAATTATCACACGAATTTACTTGCCCTAGTTTTTTCATCCTTCTCAGAGTACTTTTATGCTAACTATTGCTAGAAGGCTCTCTGAAAGCTGTTCAAAATCTCTTTGAAATAGCCATGTTGCCTTTTTTTTTTTTTTGGCATGCCAGACTTTCCTTTAAGGGGGAATCTATTGTTTCACAAAGAAGAGGAATACAATAAAAGGATTTCTGTGCACTGAGCCAATTTAGAAGTTTATTCTTTTGTGTGTGTTCTTCAGGTTTTCTTTTAAAATTAATTATTCCTTTACTAATTCTAGAGTAATTTTTGAAGCAGAAATGTGTTTTTATCTAAAATGTAGGTATGGAAAACATAACACACGGAGAAAGAATGTATTCAATTCCTAGCACAACCTCATTTAAGTATTCTGTCCTAACACTGATTTTTCAATAATAGACCCTTTAAAAAAAACAAGATACCCAGTCTGTAGACAATTTATTGAAAAATGGTTTGTTTCAAGATAGGCCACTTAAAGTAATATACTAGGGATATGAGATTCTGTTTCATCTATCCATTAGACCAGAGGTTCTCAACTTTATGAAAACACCTTGGAGGGGTGTTTTTCCACCCTCATGCCTTCCCCACAACATACTCACTTAGAGCTCCTCATCACCCCTTACAATAGTGAGAAGGATAGAGCCTGGTATGCCACTCGAATTTGGCCCATCTGTACCTCCATCATGACAGACAGGCACAGGTGTGCATAGAGATACGCTCAAAGCAGAGGTATGGTGAGGTTGCAAGGTAGGACAGAACAGGTGTGGCGGGAGCAGGACCTAAACTCTTATTTTGTAACTGACTAGATGTCAAGTAGGAAGCAAACGGGTGGCAGCTCATTCAATAATGGCTGGATACCCAATCCCACTCCTCCAATCCTCAGGGTGGGGTGGGAAGGGCCAGTCCCCTGGGCCCTAGAACTGGTCCCAGCTCAGAGACTCCTGTAAGCCCTATGGAAGGCTGGCACTGCCAGGGTTCCTCTGGCCCATCCGCCAGCCCCCGATCATGCAGCAAGGCAGCCAAGGAAAGCAAAGTCCTCAAGGTTGTGCTGGAGCTACTGCTGCATGGCAGGCCTGGCCTGCACCACCTGCCAGAGGTGCAACTGCACCTGCGTAAAGTGTGAGGCCAGCAGGACCAAGTGCAAGCAGCAGCAATTGGCATGGAGCCGGTGCAGTGAGTGAGGTGAGACCACCAAGGAGCCCTGCCGTGACCCACATGGGTTCTCAGCCCTGTTGTCCTCCTCAGCCATTTCCACAACTCTCTCCCACCCCACCCTAGGCCTGGCAGGGGGCCAACCAGGTCAAATTTGAGTGGTGTTACGACTCCACGTGCCAGATTGCAATGCTATTCGCTCAAATTTGCCCTGGCTACCCCACTGTTGGTGATGGGGTGGGAGGGCCAGGCCAAATGTCAGTGAATGGCATTACTGAAACCTTGTTGTGCCCCCCTCACCCCCAGTTGAGAACTTCCATGTTAACTGATTTTACTGTTGTGATCACACACACTTCCTGTATATTAATAGTGGTTGGAATGAAATCCATAAAAGGAAGGACATTGAGAAAAGACGGTTACTCACCGTTGTAACTGTTGTTCTTCGAGATGTGTTGCTCATATCCATTCCATTAGGTGTGTGCGCGCCGCGTGCACGATCGTCGGAAGATTTTCTACCCTAGCAACACCGGCGGGTCGGCTGTGGAGCCCCCTAGAGTGGCGCCTTCATGGCGCTGAATATATACCCCAGCCGACCCGGCGCCCCCTCAGTTCCTTCTTGCCGGCTACTCCGACAGTGGGGACGGGGGGCGGGTTTGGAATGGATATGAGCAACACATCTCGAAGAACAACAGTTACAACGGTGAGTAACCGTCTTTTCTTCTTCGAGTGCTTGCTCATATCCATTCCATTAGGTGACTCCCAAGCCCAACTTAGGTGGTGGGGTCGGAGTGAGACATTGCTGTGTGCAAAACCGCTGATCCAAAAGCAGCATCGTCTCTGGACTGCTGCACTAGTGCATAGTGAGCTGTAAATGTGTGGACTGATGACCAAACCGCTGCTCTACAAATGTCCTGGATCGGGACTTGTGCCAGGAAAGCCGTCGAGGAAGCCTGGGCCCTCGTGGAGTGAGCGGTGAGGTGCGGTGCTGAGACACCTGCCAGGTCATAGCAAGTCCGGATGCAAGACGTAATCCAGGAGGATAGGCGTTGTGAGGAGACCGGTGAGCCTTTCATTCGGTCGGCCACTGCAACGAAGAGTTGCGTCGTCTTTCTAAAGTGCTTTGTGCGGTCAATATAGAAGGCCAGGGCCCTTCGTACGTCCAGGGAATGCAAACGTTGATCCTGGCGAGTGGCATGTGGTTTGGGATGAAAGACCGGGAGAAAGATGTCCTGGTTGATATGAAAAGGAGAAACCACTTTAGGGAGAAAGGCAGGATGTGGACGAAGCTGCACTTTATCCTTGTGAAAAACTGTGTAAGGGGGCTCAGATGTAAGCGCCCTGAGTTCAGAAACGCGCCTTGCTGAGGTGATGGCTACAAGGAAGGCTGTCTTCCAGGATAGGTACAAAAGTGAACAGGTGGCCAGTGGCTCGAATGGAGGACCTGTGAGCTTGGAGAGAACCAGGTTGAGGTCCCACGTCTGAACGGGCTGACGTTGTTGTGGGTACATCCGGTCTAAGCCCTTGAGGAATCTAACGACCATCGGGTTAGAGAATACCGAGGACGCGAGTTCCCCTGGGTGAAAGGCCGATATAGCGGCCAGGTGAACTCTAATTGAAGATATCGCCAACCCCTGCTGTTTTAGGGAGAGGAGATATTCCAAAATGAGAGGAATGGGTGCCTGCAACGGGGACATGGCTCGTTGTTCGCACCAACAGGAGAACCGCTTCCACTTGGCCAGGTACGTGGTGCGTGTTGAGGGCTTCCTACTGCTCAGCAGAATCTGTTGGACAGAGTGCGAGCATTGCTGCTCTGCCTGGGTGAACCATGGAGCAGCCACGCCGTGAGATGGAGTGATTGCAGGTCGGGGTGACGCAGCCGGCCGTGGTCCTGAGAGATGAGATCCGGACACAACGGAAGCGGGATCGGTGTCTGAACTGAGAGTTCCAACAGTGTGGTGTACCAATGTTGTCTCGGCCACGCTGGAGCGACCAGAATTACCTGTGCCTGGTCTCTGCGCAATTTGAGCAGTACCTTGTGGACCAGAGGAAACGGAGGGAAGGCATAAAACAGGTGGTCTTTCCAGGGAAGGAGAAACGCATCCGAGAGGGAGCCCGGAGCTCGACCTTGTAGGGAGCAGAACACGTGGCACTTCCTGTTGTCTCGAGATGCAAACAGGTCTATCTGGGGAAACCCCCACTTTTGGAAGATGGAATGTATGATGTCCGGACGGATAGACCACTCGTGCGTCTGGAAGGACCTGCTGAGACGGTCCGCTAGAGTGTTCTGGACTCCAGGGAGGAACGACGCCGTGAGATGGATTGAGTGGGCGATGCAGAAGTCCCACAGGCGAATGGCCTCTTGGCATAGAATTGACGAACGTGCTCCTCCTTGCTTGTTGATGTAAAACATGGCCGTGGTGTTGTCGATGAGAACTAACACACAGCGGCCACGTAGGAGGTTGAGAAATGCCTGGCACGCCAGGCGCACCGCCATCAGTTCCCGAACATTGATGTACAGGGCTAGCTGGGGTGCAGTCCACAGGCCCTGGGTATGGTGTTCGTTGAGATGGGCGCCCCAACCCAGAGATGAAGCGTCTGTGACCAGGTGCAGAGAGGGTTGTGGGGCGTGAAATGGCATCCCCTCGCAGACCACATTGTGATCTAGCCACCAGGTGAGGGAGGTCAGGACCGAGATCGGGACCGTGACCACCATGTTCAGGCTGTCCCGATGTGGTCGATATATTGACGACCCCCAGGTCTGGAGTGGGCGAAGCCGAAGTCTGGCATGCCTGGTTACGTACGTGCAGGAAGCCATGTGACCCAGCAGGGTAAGGCACGACCTCACCGTGGTAGTTGGGAACGTCTGGAGCCCTTGAATGAGGCTCGTGATGGTGCCAAATCGGTTGTCTGGCAGGATGGCTTGTGCACGTCTGGAGTCTAGAACTGCGCCTATGAATTCTATTCTCTGGGTAGGTTCTAGAGTGGATTTGTCCTTGTTGAGTAGGATGCCCAACTCGTTGAATGTGTGCACTATTATGTGGACGTGAGCTTGAACTTGCTCCTTGGTGCGACCGCGTACCAGCCAGTCGTCTAGGTACGGGAACACCTGTATCCCTTGCCGACGAAGGTACGCTGCCACGACAGCCATACATTTCGTGAACACTCTTGGGGCCGAGGATAGGCCGAAGGGAAGGACTGCAAATTGGTAGTGCACCACGTTTACCACGAATCGCAGGAAGCGTCTGTGAGGTGGGTAAATTGAGATGTGAAAGTATGCGTCTTTCATGTCGAGGGCGGCGAACCAGTCTCCAGGATCGAGGGAAGGGATAATGGCCCCCAGAGAGACCATGCGGAACTTCAACTTTACTACGAATTTGTTGAGTCCGCGCAAGTCCAAGATGGGCCGCAGACCTCCTTTGGACTTTGGGATCAGGAAGTAACGGGAATAAAATCCCCTGCCCCTTAACTCTATCGGAACCTCCTCTATGGCCCCCATGGCCAGGAGCGTAGAAACCTCCTGTATAAGAAGTTGCTCGTGAGAAGGGTCCCTGAAGAGGGACGGGGAAGGGGGGTGGGAGGGGGGGATAGAAGAAAACTGGATAGCGTATCCCCTCTCCACCGTGCGGAGGACCCAACAGTCCGAAGTTATAAGGGACCAAGCGCGGTGGAAGTGGGAGAGACGATCCTGAAAGGAGGGGGCTGGATCCTGGGGGATGACTGGGGCGCCGTCCTCGACCGCACCTTCAAAAGTTCTGTCTAGGACCTGAAGGTGGTCTTGGTGGCCCCTGGTTCTTGTCCGAGAACAATCCATGTCCCTCAAAGGGCAGATCCTGTAGGGTTTGCTGCAGCTCCGGAGGCAAACCCGAAACCTGAAGCCAGGAGATCCTGCGCATAGCGATACCCGAAGCCAGGGTCCTCGCAGCTGAGTCTGCTATGTCCAAGGAGGCCTGCAAGGAGGTCCGAGCCACCTTCTTGCCCTCCTCTACCATGGCCCCAAACTCTTCCCTGGACTCTTGGGGAATCAACTCCTTAAACTTTCCCATAGAGTTCCAGGAGTTGAAATTGTAGCGGCTCAGTATCGCCTGTTGGTTTGCCGCTCTAAGTTGTAGCCCTCCGGCTGAGTATACCTTACGGCCAAACAAATCGAGCCGCTTAGCCTCTTTTGATTTAGGCGCTGCAGCCTGCTGGCCGTGGCGCTCTCGTGCGTTCACTGATTCCACCACCAGTGAACACGGTTGGGGGTGGGTATACAAGTACCCATAGTCCTTAGATGGGACAAAGTACTTCCTTTCCACCCCTCTCGCTGTGGGTGGGATAGAGGCAGGAGTTTGCCATATCGTATCCGCATTGATTTGTATCGTGCGGATCAGGGGTAACGCTACCCTCGATGGGGCATCCGCTCCAAGGATATTCACGATCGGGTCGTGCACCTCCACTATCTCCTCCGCCTGCAGGTCCATATTACGGGCCATCCTGCGCAGAAGATCCTGGTGAGCCCGAAGATCTATTGGAGGTGGGCCTGTGCACGATGTGCCCGCCACTGCCTCATCCGGAGAAGAAGAGAAAGATGCCTCCGGTGGAACAGGATCCAAGGGCTCCTGGTCTCTCTGTTCCTGGGCTGGAGCATCACCTGCGCCTGGGTCCAGGGTGTCAGGTGGTGCGGACACAGAAGCCTCCATGCCCCCTGGCGGAGGCCGCGAAATGGTGGACTCCGGGGCCCCTCTGATGGAGTGACCGGAGCGAGAGGTCGAAGCAATTGGAGCCCCTTGCGCCTGATGGTACGCCCACGGGGTCCAAAACGACCAGTGAGATGGGCCATGAGAATGGTCCTCTGCCATCTCCTGCCAATGGCCCAAGTCCTGTTCCTCGGCTTGCCCCTGAGGGGGGTATGCCGATCTCGAGAGGTCCTCCGAGGAGTGGGACTCCGATCTCGATGGCCACGGCGGTGCCGAGAGCGTCGAGACGATTCCGATTGGCTGCAGTGCCGCACGGTGTCGGTCCGGAGATGATCTATCTCTACGCGGTGCCGGCGATCGGTGCCGATGACCTCGTCGGTGCCGGGAGTCGGATCTGGACCTCGACGAGGACCTGGAGTATGCCCGGTGCCGGGAGCGGCCTCTCGACGTCGAGCGTCAACCGTAGCGGTGCCGAGAACTACGTCTCGACGTTGATCGGTGCCGACGATCATAGCGGTGCCTAGACGTAGAGCGGTGCCGCGAAGAAGATCTTGGCCGCGAGTACGACCGGTGCCGAGGCGATATTCGGTGCCGGGACTGCGAGCGGCGTGGGGACCTGCTTCGGGACCTGGATCGGTGCCGAGGTTCCAGCCCTTGCGATGGAGGGCGCATCAAGGCAGGTTTCCCCCTCGACTGGACCGGGCGAGTCAACGGTGCAGTCGGTGCCGGTGGTTGAGGCGGTGCCGGCTCCGTGAGAGCTATTAAGTCTCTCGCCGCCGCGAAGGTCTCTGGAGTCGACGGGAGGCACTGTATCACCGCCGGTCTCGGTGGAGACGCTATCTGCACCGGACTCAACGGCCTCGGCGCCGGAGTCGACGGTGCTGGAGGCACCTGTTTCCGGTGCTCCACCGGCGGACGCGGCTCTACCCCCGGCACTGGGGGAGCCGGCGTCTTCGGCACGGATGTCCCCGTCTTATGGGCTTTTTTATGCCCCGGGGATAATGACCGGCGCCGAGGCACTGCTTGCGGTGCCGACGAGGTCCGGTGCCGGGGAGGCTTGTCTGACGCCACTCGCGTGGTCGTCATAGCCGGTGCCGCCGGGGCACTGCGCACCGAGGTGCTAGGTGCCGGGGCCTGACTTGTAGATGGAGCGTCCGGACTAAGTGCCGCCTCCATCAGGAGTTGCCGGAGCCGAAAGTCCCGCTCTCTTGGTCCTTGGTCTGAAGGCCTTACAGATCTTGCACTTGTCTGTTTGATGGGACTCTCCCAGGCACTTCAGACAGGAGTCGTGCGGGTCGCTCGTGGGCATAGGCTTAGCGCAGGAGGCGCACTGCTTGAAGCCGGGAGCGTTGGGCATGAGCCCGGCCCCGCGGCCGGGGGAGAAAGGGGGAGACGACCCCCTTAATCCCCTGAACTACTTAGAACAACTAGAACAACTTTTAAACTATTTAACTATTTAACTATAAACACTAGAACTATAACTATAACTATAACTGTGATACAACAAACTAAGCTAGGGAGAGTGGAGAACAGCTTAGCAGCGCTCCACAGTTCCAACGACCGTCAGGGGCGGTAAGAAGGAACTGAGGGGGCGCCGGGTCGGCTGGGGTATATATTCAGCGCCATGAAGGCGCCACTCTAGGGGGCTCCACAGCCGACCCGCCGGTGTTGCTAGGGTAGAAAATCTTCCGACGATCGTGCACGCGGCGCGCACACACCTAATGGAATGGATATGAGCAAGCACTCGAAGAAGAATATAGGTTCTCATTTCTCCAGAGCCCCACACACTGCCTTCTGTAACACAACTATGACAAGAGACAATCAGGCATGGTTCAGTAGCCAGTCCTGAACTCTTAATTTGTTTTGTTTTTGAAAGCTGTAGTCAGAACTTTGCTGGACCTTATCTACAGGGAGAAGTTGCATCACTTTAACTTAAATGGGGTTTTCAACCTCTTATTTTGGTGTAAGAGTAGCTTATTTCAGTTTAGCCTAAGTTGATTCCTCATCAACTTAAACTACACTGAAAGAAGCCTGGTTTTAAACCCAAACAGTTATTGTCCACACAACCATTAGCATCAGTTTACTAAACCAGTTTTTAAAATAAATAATCAAACCTTAAATCAAGTCAGTTCAACTTTCTCAGGCTGTCAAACCCTTACTTTGAAGTATAGTCGTTTTGTGTAACCAAGACCAAAACAGCCTTGAACAGATCAGTAACAGGAAAGAGGTTCCGTCTATGGTGATACTGCAAATTCAACTGTCGTAACGTACAAACTAACAACCTGTCAAAAGCTGATAGATCATATGCTTGCCATGGACAAATATGTTTGCATATTTAGTCATATTACAATCCAGACACTACAATGAAAATGTACCTAACCACACCTGTCTAGGAATGCTTATGAAAAAGTTACCACATATGCCTAATCAATTGTGTAAAACTGCTCCAGGAAGTGTTATTTTCTTAATTAGGCCCAGCATCATTGCACCACAAAGCAACCTCTGAAACCACAAGGCTACATTTTCCCTTATACTTATTTTAAAATTGCAAAATAGTTTCATAGAAATTGGTAAGAAAGACCTTTTTTTTTGTCTAGACAAGTTTTTACAAGGAAGTTTTAAATCAGTGGTTCTCAAACTTTTGTACTGGTGACCCCTTTCACATAGCAAGCCTCTGAGTGCGACCTCCCTTATAAATATATAAAAAAGTGTTTTTAATTTAACACCATTATATACGCTGGAGGCAAAGCGGGGTTTGGGGTGGAGGCTGACAGCTTGCGACCCCCCCCCATGTAATAACCTCGCGACCCCCTGGGGGGTCCCAACCCCAGTTTGAGAACCCGTTTTAAATCCTTCAGACCATTTATAACTGAAATGCTGACACCCTTCACAATGACAGCACAGCTATAAAAGGCTCCTTCGCTACATTAAATAATAACCAAATGGTATGCTAATTAACTTTCCAGTGAACTGTCTGCATTCCCTTCAGATTTCCTCTGGCTACAACTATGATAATCAGGAGAACAAAGACTTTGGTACAGCCACCAAGGAACCAGTAAATCAGATCTAGTCAATATGATTCCATTACACTCACATAGGGGTATCTCTTGGTTTGTTTTAAATATTGTACCCCAAATAGGAAGGTTTTTTTAAAGTGTTGAAAACCACATTTCTGTGCAAATTCACTCCCTTTAGTCTTACAGACACAAATATCCTCTACAATATAATTGTTCTCAGGCAAACCAGTTTACCTTTAATTCCCACTTCCTCCCAAGCCTCTCTGGACAGTGGTTTCTGGCAATGCATCAGTCCCTTTTATCCCAGTTTCTTTTTATAAATCCAGGGTCATGTTTCCTTTCCCATCTCATGTGATGTGCTGGACTGAAGCTCTGCCACTGTGGTTAGTGCAGCCCACTGCCAGATCCTATCCCATACCATGCCACGCCAAACCAGAAGAGATCATTTCACCCCTTCAGTGTCTTAAACCTTTCATTCTGCACCCTTCTTTGATTTGCAGAGAAATCATGTTCACACCGTCACTCAAAATTGTATCTTGCATTTTCTTAAATATGCTTTGCAAAAATTTTCTGCTACATTCAATTAATCAAATGCAATATAAACACTTTCAGAAGGCTAAATTTTGCAAAAGGAGAAAAAGAAAATGATTTGTGATGGCTTTATCTTTTCAGTTGTCCTTACTCTCAGACTCCTACATCTCTCTGTTCTCAGCCAAAATCTATTGTACCTTCCCACACCTCCAGTTTGCAAGACCGCAGAATAGAGAGCTAGCTATTTGATTGGCAAAATTAAAACCCCATACACTTCTCAAGCTACAGGAATAAAAAAGTGTTTACTCTTTCCAGACAACCATGTCAAGGACCTTAAATATCTTGGCTCCTTTAAGCCCCTCACTCTCTGTGAACCCCCAATTCTTACCTTCCAAAACTGCAAGCACTACTCCCCCCAAACGTCTCACTCACAACTCCTTGTATCCTACCCTCTTGAGCTTCTGCCTCTTCTTAAGTAAGGGCTCTCAGCCTCTGCTCTTGGGGAACCCACTATGTTTCCACCGGCTTAACATTCAGCCTCCCCCGATCACGCTGGTAACGGCACCCCACCCTTCACCCCACCGCCTTTTCTTCCCATAATGAGCCACCCAGACACCTCCCCTTTGGCTCCCTAATTCTCTTACCAGGTCTCCTACCCACTCTGCTCCCAAGCACACACCTCGCCCCAATGCCTCCTTATCCCAGTCCCCCCCACTGCCGCCCCCAACCCACACTCACTCTTAACCCAGGCCAGCCCCTCCCCCATTCTACTTTCTGCCCACCCCTCCCCCACCTACTTCCGACCCCATCTAGCCCCTCTCACCCCCCCCACTTTTAGTGTCCCCCCAACACCGCTCACCTCCTCCTCGCTCTCGTTGCGGAAGCACAGGCAGGCCGCCCGCTTCTTGTACCCGTCCCCGTCGTAGGTGCGAGTCTGGTTGGACTTGAGCTTCATCATCCTCCGTTCTGGGGAAGGGGGGGCAGCGAGGGGGCTGAGTGGGGGCTCGGCTCCGGGGCGCTGAGAGGCGGCGGAAGGGGCTCGGCTCTAGGCCCAGGCGGAGCGGAGGACACCGCGGATGGGGCGCAAGGCCTGGGCTCCAAGAGGCCCAGTGGGGAATAAGGCGGCGGGGGGGGGCGGCCCTGAGGGGAGTGGGACCCGCCGGTCTCCGGCAGCGGGGACCCGCCTCCCAGGAGAGTCTGTCACACGCCGGGAGCCTCCGCTACACGCTGCTGACGCTGCCGCTTCTCGCCCGCCTCATCCCCCCCGTCAGCTCCACCAGCCCTGCCGCCGCCGCCAGCTCTCCGGCCGCCGCCAACGACGACCGCGACGCCATCTTGGGGCACGCTACGCAAACGGCGTAAAGGCAGCGGGCGGGGGCGGCTGATGCGGTTGCAACGGCCGCTGCGTAACCGGCGTGAAGAATCGGCCCCCTTCCGTACGCAGCACGAGCTCTACTGGAAGCACGCGGGGTAGACCAACGCCAGGAATAGGGACGGCCGTACGCAGTTTGCGGCCGCGGTGGGGGGCGGAAGCTGACGCTTACGCAAGTTGTGCAGGTAGGAAGGGCAGACAAACGCTAGCTGCTTGGCGTAACTTTTTGCCCATGGCTGTCGTCTTGACGCAAAACACCTGGCTTCCCCAGAAAGAATACCTGTCTGGTAGAGATTACGCTACGCTAGTAGCGTAGCAGTGGAGCGCTGCGATAGTTCCATTGTAGCAGCCCTGAGCCCTTGGGGTGGGAGGGACAAAGGTGGCTTCAGCCAGCTAGGCTGGGGGAGGGGAACAGGACCT
The DNA here is from genome assembly GCF_027887155.1 of Malaclemys terrapin pileata. NCBI lineage: Eukaryota > Metazoa > Chordata > Testudines > Emydidae > Malaclemys > Malaclemys terrapin. The sequence goes on along the minus strand of NC_071508.1, from coordinate 19,235,517 downwards.
GGGGGTGATTCCTCCGGGGAGGGGAGAAAACTTCCTCCTGCAGTGCTAGTCCATTGGGGGCCTTAACCAGAAATATTTTGCCCCCTAAAAAAAAAAAAAAAAAGCACATAGGGGACTCCCCCTTGAGCTGCTCAGGAGCCCCTGCCCACGTGCTTAGTCTGCTTTTGCCAAGCACTGGCTCTGCTACTTGATATCTCCTAGTTGCCTAGTTTCAGAGTAACAGCCGTGTTAGTCTGTATCCGCAAAAAGAAGAACAGGAGTACTTGTGGCACCTTATAAATTTGTTAGTCTCTAAGGTGCCACAAGTACTCCTGTTCTTCTAGTTGCCTAGGAAATTAGAAGAGGGAGTCAGCTACTGGCCAGCCCCCTATGCCTCGTTGGGGTGGGTGTAGGAATAAGAGGGGGGAAACAACCTGCTTTCAAGGGGAGAGGAAGAACAACTGGCCTGGGGTGGTATGCAAAGAAAGGTGCCCACAGGCAGTAACTCAAGAGCCAGCTGAATTCCTGGCCCGTACATTGCTGCTTTCCACCCTAGGAGCTCAAAGTATTACACCCAGACCTTAATGAATTACACACCTGGAGCAGAAGGCAAGCCACCATACAATGGGGCTGATTGCATATGTAGTTAGATATTTATAGCACACCAATCACCCCTGAAACACGTGCCTCCTACCTGTGGCTCCCACAGAGGCTGCCCTGGCAACCTCGGCATTAGGTGCCCTGTGCAACTGCAACTTAAAGGGGGTGATTTTGACCTATTACAGGTTAAGTCCTAGGTACTAGGCCTAATTTATGGTAGAAATATGCACACACACAGACCAAATTCCAATTTTAGAACTACCAACCCAGCTGCTACCCTTCTCTAGGAGAAAAGAGACCACAAAGCCCAGCATGAAGCACATGATGGCTGGGCAGGGGCAAAGTATTCTTAATGAAACACAACAAACTTCCTGATCTTAAGGAGAATCCAGAGTGCAACCACTTTGGAAAGCTGAAAAGTCTCCCTCTGGAGAAAACCTTTCCAGCATGAGAAAGGCAGAAGACTAGGTGGGTGAGATAATATCTTTGGACCCACAGCTACACTGCATAACTCAGAGCACTGACACACCCATCTAGCAAATAAACCCCCTATTTACAAAACAAATATGGGAGGGGCAGAGAAAAGAATGAATTAAAGAAATCTGAAAAGTTCCCAAGACTCCACAAAGTCCCCTAAGGATTTTGATATTGGTTTTACATGAAAAACAGCTAGCTAGTGTGGGGATGGGTTGCAGCATAAATCCCTAAAATAGATCATGGACAGTAGGTGCAGCTAAATGTATGCTGAACATGGTTTGAGTACAAGGACAAAACACATTTCAGTAACACTGGTTAAAACTCAATTGAGGCAATTTTCCTCCTGCAGAGAGCATTTCTCTCACTGCTTCAGTAATAACTGAACTACACTTAACTGGAAGTAAAGGGCCTTAAGCTAGCAGGGCCCCTGCTTTAAACAAGTGGGTCCTGCTAGCAAGACACTTTCAGCAAAAAAGTCCTTCTTTCTGGTCTGGCTGATGCTTTTGCTCAACTCCCATAGCAGAGCAGAAGTTTGACCACTTTCAGAGCAGACTACAAGGCTCATCTGTTTATGGAAAAGTGCTGGAGGAGGGGTGGGGGAAAAAGCTAGTTATACTATTGCTGTTTAAAGAAATATTAGTGTTACTAAAACATTTTGGAATGTATTTTTGTAATTTGTGGGCCAAAAGCACAGGCTAGGTGTAACACAAGAGTGCTTTATTTTTGAATAGTTTGCGGTCTATCGTTGAATTCATTTGTATGTCCTTTGACAAAGCTAAATTGGTGCAGGTCACTGTTTGCATGGTGTTATGTTTCTCACAATTCTGTACATTGTTTTACAAACAAAACACTCAGTGAAAGGTACAACGATGTTAATTTTCATAACAAGTTAACACACCTTATTGTATTTTTACTGGAATAGGGCCTAGGGCTGCTACAACAGTTCTTAAAAGATTTATGTAAACCAGGACCCCATTGCGGTAGGTACTAACTATAAAGACAGTTTTTGTCTCACACTATTTACAAGCTTAGAAAAAGAAGAAACATTTACACTTTTCTGAGGGTGGGATCCCCTCATTTGAAAGCTTCCCTGGCTAACTTTATCAGCGTGACTTGATAGTGTATAGGAAGCTAGCATAGACAGCAGAAGACAGGGTTGATGTGTTCTCATGAGCTGTTTTACTGAGAACAGAACGCTGGAGCACAAGTTAGAATTTCCTATTGTCTACATCCTCATGTATTGCATTTCTGTAGTCTAGACAGAAAGTGACAAAGGTGTGTATGAGTGGGGGCAGGTCATGGTCTGCTAGGATAGGATGGAGTCTCCCAGCCAACTGGAGATGATAGAAAGTGTTATTTGTGCTACTTGAGAGTTTAGGGTCCCTGAGAAATCTAGAAGCCTTCTACTAACCTCCAATTGACCAACTGTAGGTATTTGCCTGTAACTGCAACAGCAGGTTTGTCATAGTACAGAAAGTAATGTTTTCACCCCTCAGCAGTACAGGAAAGCTCCAGGTGGATTGGTGGCTCAGGGCAGAAGAAAGGTCCCCCAAGAATAGAATTGGACCGGGGGGGGGGGGGGGGGGGGGGGGAGAAGAAAGAAGGGTTTGAAGAAACCACCTGCACAGCAATAGCTCTTGTACCCCTACTCCCTCAAGTTTAACTATGCCCCTCCGCCATAATGACAACTTGTACTAAGTTTTGTGACAGCTCTGTGAGTTGTTTTAAAATGTCATGACAAATCAATGCCCCCACTAGAGCCGAAGGAGGCTGAAGTATTACAGCCCCCTTGCAAAGAGCTTTCCTATGTCCACCCCACCCTACTCAGATGTAGCTCTCCAATAAACCTCTTTCATCCGAACACTAGATGGAAATCTCAATTACAAGTCTGCTGAGCCCCTCCAATGTCCCAAGGTGGACTTTTTATGACTATCACTATCACGAGGAAGACTGATAGGCTAGAAGAGGTGACAGCACAGCACCAGGAAGTTAATTTTTAATCGTCAGAGTGTTGAATCACTTCTTTTTAGTACCGTACTTCAAGGTCAAACATCACTAGTGCATTCTGCTTTTTAATCAGTATTGGTTTTGTATTGAGACACACAAGCATTGGGATTTTGAAATGACACTGCTGAGGGTTTAGATTAGAACAGTGGTTCTCAAACCATGGGTCACAACCCTGTTACAACAGGGTTGCCAGGACCGGTGTTAGACTTGCTGGGAGTCTGGGGCTGAAGCCCTCAGGCTAGGGCTTCAACCTTACTTAAGGTCATGTAGCAATTTTTGTGGTCAGCAGGGGGTCCTAGTGCAATGAAGTTTGAGAACCACTGGATTAGAAGAATCCCTTGAAATTCAAGTGCAATTAAGTCTGTCACGTGCAGCTAATGAAACAAGACCAAAGCTAGCTCTGGAAAAGACAAAAGGTGCATCTCTGATTAAGCGCAGCCCAGACTAATGCTCAAGTTACCATTTGTGAAGTTACATTCCAGACATCAGCATCTCACAAGTTAGTGGCACGTTTAGATGAAGCAGAGAACATGATGTGAACAGGACAAAAAAAAAAAAAAAAATCAGCATCAGTTAAATAAGCATATGCATCTATCTAGTCAGTCTGCAATTACAGAGAATGAGGTATCACAAACTCAGATGGGCATAGCTTAGAGAGTTGATAAGATTCATTTTACATCTGTTGCCATGTACTACCCAGAGAGCTAAAGTGTGGCACGATTTTAATATACACTAAAAAAAGGCAGACAATAACTATGCCTGCTACTGACTCAGAAGAGAAAACAAGCAGGACAATCATGTTAAACTACAGTAGTTACATATCATCAGTAATCAATCCAGAAATATTAACCCACACAGTTATTCATTATGCAACACCACGACTGGCTAAAAACAAACAAAGATCAAATGCAACTATAAATGACTGGAAATGTTTGTTTGCTAGGCAGGTATCTAGGCTATAAAGTGTATCATTAGACCCAGGGGTTAGGGAATCCATATTTTAGCTGTAATTTAGTAGCCGTAACTTGGCTATATTGTTATCTACAGACTTCAGTTAATGCAGCTGGAACTCTTGATTTAAAAAAAAGATTGATGAAAATTAGAGATGGCTGCATTTGAATTAACCTTTCACAAGTGAAAATGACCACCTGCTATGACACCAATATACTCTAGTTTTAGAAAAAACACACTGCTCCATCTCATTTCACCCCCATCTCTAAAAATACCTTCTTCACAGGGGTATTTGTGGGATTAATTTCTTAGTGTCTAACTTTTGCAGTGTTAAGGAATGTTAAGACCACTTTATAATACACACACACACTCAAAAGCCATTCAGGTAAGCATTCTATTACAGTATGGGACTATCATATAAATTTGCATTATGATGACATCTACTGGTGTGACCATGTATTGCATACAGGCCTATTTCCAACGATCAATTGATCCAAACCATCAGAATCAATCCAGAAAGTAAGAGATGCAAGTCTTTCAAGGAAACTCTTGGGCTAAGACAGGTAAACTCTGCTAAAATACAGGAACTTGGGTTTCCTCCCCGCTCCCCACTGTTCAACTGTGTATGTGCATAACATAGCTACACTTCACAATTGTTTGATTTACCTGGAAGTAGCAGCTCATGAATTTGTTGATGGCTCCAGTCGGTTAATCAGGCCCTCGATTTGCTCAGCACCTGAAAAACTTGTCCTTCATAACTGTGGTGTTTGCAACACAAAATTATGCAGCACATTAGAATATTGGGGAAGTAAATTAGCTTCCCAACACAAGAAATACCGTAGAGATTGTGGGGTCATTCATACCTGTTTTAATAAAAGCCTCTACCTGAGAGAGATTTTTCAGTTTGCAGCACAAGACTGTCACAGAATCCAGACCTCTTGCTACAGAATCTAGTTTATACTTGCCAGAGTAGACATCTATAGCCAGGTAGCCAATTCAGATCACAAACTAAAAACACACATGAAATAATTAAGGGAACAGATCCTGGGTGCATAAGCAAAATTGCCTTGGAGAAATGGCTGCTTGTCCCCCATATCTGGCACAAAACTAGGACAACTCAAATTTTCTATTTTTTGCTAAGCAACATCAGAGGCCAGAGACCATCCTGTTTTACTGTAAATGATTACCTACACACTAGAATCTGAAACAGTAAAGAGTACATTGACCTTATGAGAACTTTGTACTTTAGGGAGCAGCTATGGCTATCCCATATTTTATTGTTCTGCTGGAGAATTCCCCGCGAGTACTGCAAACCATGCCAAGCTGGTGCAGAGTGCTTGCCACTGGGGGGGGAAAAAAAAGTGTCAATCATGAAGGGCTGGGTCCTCCAACCTTTTTAATGTAGTTACTTGAGTCTCACATCACATGAATCTTCCTAGATTCTGTGCATTTTAGCTGCTTCAACTTCACATTACCCATAATGCAAGATCAAGTTCTATAGGTGAGTCACACCAAGTTGCCTTATTAAAAGGGAGGCCCCATATTACCAGAAACCTACTATGGGTGCCCCCTTACTGAAAGCATAAAGGGTACCAGTGGTACTTCCAAGCTGCCATGGAACCCAAAAGGCCATGTTCTCCTCTGGAAAGAACCATCAACCTCACAACCAAATCCTGCAGCAGCAATCACCTCTCCCATCACTGCTGTGAAGTCAGACTGATTTCCTAGGACCTAGTCTACTCCCCATAACCCACTTTCTAATCAGGATTATCTTCAACTCTGTCATAGCACGAGCCAGAAGGCTTAGTGGTATAAATTGTTGCTTTGCTTGTCTCTGATAATAGCTTCCACACATTCAAATGATACAAGGAAGCAAACAGTGAGATTTTCACCTATTTTATTATACACAAAAACATGACCAGAGAATTCTACTGAGGAGGCTGACCACGTCCACGACCAAATCCACCTCTCTGCAAAAACAAACAAAAAAACCAAACACACAGCATTAGAAGTTTGGCCACATCAGCAATTGAAAGTAGCACATAGCTACCAAACCAAATATTAAGTACATTCCAAGTGCACTGAATCATTGTTTCCCGATGTGGAATTCTGTACCTGAATCATAAGGAGAACCATTCATTTTGCCTGCCTTACCTATCAAGTTCAGCAAATGAAGACTTAAGGACTTGTTTTTTAAGTTAGTTACCATGTGTACTGAGAGCAAGGTGGAACTCTCGCTTGTCAAAACACAGCTCTTGGCTTTATAATCTATGGTGTGGCCCAAGCCCTGCTGACCCAATGTTTGACAGACTAGGAATTCAACCCACCTCTCTATTGACAGTTTAAGTGCAGTGGTTCTTAACCTGCAGCCCATCTAATACCCTCAGGGCCGTACAGCTAGTCTATATATTGTGTGGATGTGGCCCACAACACAGAGAACTGTGCATGCAGCCCACAATGGTAAATAGGTTGAGAAACACTGATGTATTTATTACCTCCAAGCCAGTCTGCTCAAACTAATGCTCTATCAAAGTGTGAAGCAACCCCTTTCATCAGGAGCTCTCACAGTGCTTCACAAATATTAAGCCTCCATCTCACTTCTGAGATGAGGTAAGGGATATAGAGGTTGACATGCTAATAAAATGTAGCAGCACCTCAAATGAGAGGCATTAAGTGTATTACTGTACACCTTCAAATTTAAGATAGATGGGGAGGATAACACATTGAGTTGAAAACCGAAGGAAAATTTAGCATGACAAATTCCAATTGCAACTTGAGTATTGTGGCCAGATCGACAAAGCTACCACTTTCCCAAAAAGAAGAATCAATCACAGATGATCATGGCCTTTGTAGTTTTTTTTCACCTGAAAAATTAGACAGATACACTGGGGGCTCTCTACCCAGTACTGATCAAATGATCACTATCACCTCAGAAGACCTTAAAGGAATGCTCATGTGCTGCCTAGCCAAGTAATTATCTCAACCAATGCTGTTTAGCATGTGAAGTCTGATATGATAGTTGTCTAAGTGGTGTAACTGCAGGCTCAAAAGGAGCTCCATCTATAGGTAGTGCCTTATACCATTCCAACGGCAACTGCCAGCTGTTTAAGGTGGTGAATAAATGATGAATGCATTGTGAAAATATACCATCTCTTCCAGGTGATAGCTTTAGTTAAAGCATTTCTAAAGCATTAACATAGGAGAAAAAAAAAAACCCTCTCTCAAATGCAGATACTTACAAATTGGAATTCAGTAGCTGCTCCTGCACCAGCCTCAGCCTTTTTGTCAGCCCCAACTGGGAAGAGAGAAAGAGCTATTCTAGAAAACTACAAAACAGAGAGAATCTACTGCCTGGGCTTTGACGACAAACTCTTATTTAGGATATACCGTCTTTAACACTATCAAATGTTTAAAACCTTGGGACGTACACACCATAGGCTACAGATAATTTCCACAATGCCATTTTTTTTTTTTACTGCAATTGCAAGTTAGGGCAATAGGAAACATTATGCCACATGGAAAAAAAAATCCACCAACCCAGCTTGCCCTGTAAGCATAACTGCAGTGCAGTGGGAGCATATTGATAAACAGACCTTAGAATCACCAGGGAAGTGGAGGCTTGAGACCTCAGACAGTCATCACAGAAATTAGCATGATGTATATCTAAACACTGAATACATTTCTACAGAAGAAATGTAAACTGCACAAATGACAGGCTCGGTCTGATTAACTCATACTTGTGCTAGATAGGATACTTACGTGGAGCAGTACTGCGTCTGTAGGTATCTCTGTCAGCCTCTCCCCGAGTAAGACGAGCAGGGCGTTCACCTTCCAGACCTGCGAGTTACAACAGCATTATCAATCCAAGGAATCCAATCTAAAGAGGCCTCTATTATCCTACAAGTGTGATGTTGTGGGGAGGCTTTGATACAGGATCAAAGGGACATATTATATGCTCAGGCCTTATCAGGCCACAAATGCAGGCAACTAAATTTTAAATGCAGTTCTCTATCATGGCCACACTACTAGACAGTCTTATAGATCAGTGTCTCTCAACCTTTCTAGACTACTGTACCCCTTTCAGGAGTCTGATTTGTCATGCATACCCCCCAAGTTTCACCTACCTTAAAAATGACTTGCTTACAAAAAAAAAAAAAAAAAAAAAAAAAAAAAAAAAAAGACAAAAATATTCTCATTTTTACCATATAATTATAAAATAAAACTGAAATATAAATATTGTACTTACATTTCAGTGTATAGTATATAGAGCAGTATAAACAAGTCATTGTATGAAATTTTAGTTTATACTGACTTCACTAGTGCTTTTTATGTAGCCTGTTGTAAAACTAGGCAAATATCTAAATGAGCTGATGTAACCCCTAAAAGACCTTTACATACCCCTAGGGGTATGCATTCCTCTGGTTGAGAACCACTGTTAAAAAACACATCAACAGTGTTTGAACAATACAAATCTAAACATGTCACCGCTTGCGGGGAGCCACCCAAGGTGAGCCCCACCCAGATCCAGCATCCCACATCCCTCCCACACCCCAATCCCCCCCACACCCAAACTCCCTCCCAGAGCCCATGTCCTGCTTTCCAAACCCCTAGTGGCTGTTCCTCCGCCTAAGAGCGGCAGGGGGATGTTGCCACTTCCAGGGAGTCACTCAGAGCCAGGTAGGGAGCCTGCCGGACCCATGCCAACCGGACTATAGACCGGACTTTCAATGAAGATCAGAAATGCTGGTTTATAGAGCTTTCCAACTGGTAAAGTGCCAGATTACACAGCTTTTACTGTATTTGCTTGCCAAGTTTCTGATCAATACAAATACAACTAAGTTTTTACCAATCCTGAATTTACAACACACTTTCAACTACATTGTGCTTCTAGCCAGGCCAACTGCAAAACTTGCTTCAAATAAGGGCTAAAATTGAAGGTTATAATATAAAGAACACATCATGGTTGTGTTTATTACGCCTGACAAATGCACACTTTTACCCCAAATCCCAACTGTACAGAATTCTCTCTCCAGCCCCAAATATTTGATTAAGCGTGGGCAAAAGTATCTTCGGTCTTAAAAATGGGATAAATTAGTAAGCCTAAGAAAAGGTGATCTAAAGTAATATAAAAAGATGGGCAGATGCTTCCAGGGAAGGAAGCAAGAGGCAGAGCTCAAATAGAAGCCTGGTGGACTTGCCAGCCTTTGAAACTTTGGGTGAACCCTGCTGCAAGTCCTTAAAGATGAAGGTCTCCTACACCAGTGGCTCTCAACCTTTCCAGGTTACTGTACCCCTTTCAGGAGTCTGATTTTTCTTGCATACACCCATGTTTCACCTCACTTAAAAAAACTACTTGCTTACAAAATCAGACATAAAAATACAAAAGTGCCACAGCACACTATCACTGAAAAATTACTTACTTGCTCATTTTTAACCATATAATTATAAAATAAGTCAACTGGGATATAAATATTGTACTTACATTTCAGTGTATGGTATACAGAACAGTATAAACAAGTCATTGTCTGTATGAAATTTGAGTTTGTACTGACTTCACTAGTGCTTTTTATGTAGCCTGTTGTAAAACTAGGCAAATATCTAGAGGAGTTAATTAACGTACCTCCTAGAAGACCCTGGAGGGTATGTGTACCCCTGGGTGAGAACCACTGCCCTACACCATCAGGCACCAATGCTTTACTGTTCTACCAGTAAAACCCTGAGTAAAGGCTGGTGGGTGGATGGCTCACCACAAACTGACATGCAGTTTCAAACATATTGAGAAATGCACAGCTCCCTTATTGCTCCTTTCTAGAGGAAGAAAATTGCCAGCCTATTAGAATTCATGAAAAACTAATTCTCATATTTAGGTGAAGGGAAAACAAAATGCTTCTACCATAGAGAGGTATCCAAGTGATACATCTACAGGGCACAACCTCTGAACTGGCCTTCTGCTACATCCACTTCTTCTCACTCCTCTGAGCAAAGAGTGCTACACTTTGGGTAGTTATGTTCTCTAAGGCGGCCTGGGCACTATGGCACTGAATCCTGGCCTCTCTCTACCCTGAAACACTATCACACACATAACATGGTTACAAACACTTAAGAGACTGTGGTATCAAATACACAACAGTACTCTAGAGCACAATTAGCACACTTTAAAATACCATTTGCCTTGAACAGAGAAAGCATGTTATAACCACACTAGCTATTACACCTGGACAATGGGTATAGCTCTATCCGTGTTGTAGTTAATCCCTATACACTCTACAACTTAAATGGTGTAGAGACTTCTGCACGATACACCCTGAGGTACATAGGGCAATAGCCAATTTACCTTCACTAGAGGAACTCAAAAGCAAATTTTAACCTGCAAGTTTCACATACACTTCTGTAAGTCACAGCATCTCACAGGAAGGAGAAAAGACAAACTTGGGATCTTAGTCTATGCCTACACTATACAGCTTTTAACGCCACAGCCATGCCACTAAAAGTCACACAGTGTAGCTGCTGGTTGTCAGCTCTCCTGCCAACAATGCGCTGTTCACACTGGCACTCGTCGCAGAAAAACTTGTGTCTTTCAGAGGTGTTTAATACCACCTTCCCTCTGCCCCCCTGAAAGAGGAATGTTTTGTTGTTCAATTGTGAGTGTAGACATAGCCTTAGAGACCCAGCAACAAGTGGGTTTCATTTAAATCCTGTCAACACTAGTCAAGGCATCTTCCTAGGAAGAATTTACACTGTTTGCTCAAAAGGCACTACAGTTTCTCTGGCTAACATAGAAAGGTCTTAAAGAGTTACATAGCTCAGCGGTTTGAGCATTGGCCTGCTAAACCCAGGGTTGTGAGTTCAGTCCTTGAGGGGGCCACTTAGGGATCTGGGGCAAAATCAGTACTTAGGCCTCCTAGTGAAGGCAGGGGGCTGGCCTTGATGACCCTTCGGGGTCAGTTCTAGGAGATCGGGATATCTCACGCACATTTTGGGCTGAGCATGTGACTCAGCAGTAGTTAAATGAGCTACAATGCAACTTAAAATCAGCGAGGCACTTCCCAGCTGAAGAATAAAACTATAGTGCAGGCTCCTCTAAGTGGTAAGGACGAGGGTATTCCTGCTTGAGGGCAGACTACTCTTACTGTGCACAAGTGGCAGCCCCCTCCCCCACGCAAAAGTCCCACTTTCTCCCACCTCAAGGGAGAGCCAAAATTGAGAGTCACTGCAGGCCTTGTCATATCAACTTTTGCAGTAGTTTCTCTCCTCCATCCAGGAGCTATTCTCAAATTTATGGCCACACCCAGATACCAAGTTGGGCCTTCAGAAGTTCAGCTGGGTTTGCAGCAACAAGTCAAGGTACATCAAACTGAAATATAGTCAACTTAAAATAAAAAGGTATTTCAGGAAATACACCTGCCCCCTGTTCCCTGGGAAACTTGTGATTATAAAAGCACATTTTTCTATATTTTAATGTTTCTTCCCCTGTTGCTGTGTTACATAAACAAACAGGGGAAACTGACTAGACAGAGAAAATAGCAAGGAAGTCAGAGTGCTTCCAAATGCACAAAGCAAACAAGTCAAAGGCCTGTCTGCACTGGAGGGGATGGGAAGAGGAGGGAAAATCGACCTAAGATACGCAACTTCAGCTACGAGAACAGCGTAGCTGAAGTCGACATATCTTACTTTGACTTACCTCGCGTCCTCACAGCGCGGAGTCGATTGCTCCCCCGTCAACTTTGTTTCTGCCTCTCGCCAAGCTGGAGTTCAGTAGTCGACGGGAGAGCGACCGGGGATCGATTTATTGTGTCTATACTACACATGATAAATCGATCCCCGATAGATAGATCGCTACCCGCCAATCCGGCGGGTAGTGTAGACGTACCCAAAGATAGATAATTGTTCACTTTCAGTTTTTGTAATCTTCAGTGTTACAAACACTGAAGCATATTGAGCAGTATAAACCGAGGGGGGTGTCAGAGTTTAAGGCCGGTAAAGGCTACTAGATCATCCAGTCAAACCTCCTGTTGATGGCCTGTGATATACACTACCCAGCACCCACAAACTAACCCAACAACCAAAATCAGACTCAAGTGTCCTTTAATCTTGTGCACAGTGGCAGAAAAAAGTGGCAGTGATGTGTGTGGTTTGGTCATAGCTGTCTAAGACTAACTTATGCTTTACCTTTACTATAGCACCTTTTCACCAGAGAGAATCCCCAAAAGTTTTCTAAGCCATTCATACAGCTCCAATGAAACACTGCTACCTAAGAAGGTGAAGTGGCAGGCCACCAGCTATTGTGCAGCACATTGCATAACAGGGTGAAATTTTAATCAACCCCAATTTTTGTTCTGTGAGTTATATTAGCCATCCTAAAATAAGCCTCTTGGAAGTACATGAATTGACTAGATTTCAGGGGTCTGTAGGAACCATTAATATATTTTGTATTTATGTACTGCCTTTGAAAATACACATTTACTCTATACACATTGATTGTTCCTATCTGAAATATCCATTTTGCAAGTATATCCCTATCTAGAAAGATACTTCTAGCTTCAAAAAAAGAACCAAAGCGGTTTGCAATGAATTAATAGACAAGGCCAGAAGGGACTTTGGTGATCATCTAGTCTAACTTTCTGTGTAACACAGGCCACAAGACTTCCTTGAGTTAACTCCTGGTTGAACTAGAGCGTTTTCTCCCCCCCCCCGCCTTGATTTAAAAGTTACTACTGATGGAGAATCTACCACAACTCTTGGTAAGTTGTTCCAATGTAAGTTACTCTCACTGTTAAAAAGTTGCAACTTACTTTAGTATGACTTGGTCTAGTTTCAACTTCCAACCATTGGATCTTGTTTCACCTTGACCTCTGTCTGCCAAACTCAAGTCAAATTTCTGTTCCCCATCTAAGCACTTCTAAACTAATCAAGTCACTCTGTAACCTTTGTTAAAATAAATACACTGAGTTCATTGAATCTTTCACTACAAGGCATGTTTTCTAATCTTTTTTATCATTCTTCTGGCTCCTCTCTGAACCCTCTCAAAACTTCCTTTTTGATCTGTGGACACCAGAACTGGACACAATATCAAGTACCAGTCACACCAGTATCAAACACAGAGGTAACAGAACTGCCCTACTCGATATTTTCCTTTATATAGCCAAAGATCGCATTTACCCTTTTGGCCACTGCACGGCACTAGGAGCTCACATTCAGCTGATTATCCACTATGCCCATACAGTCCAGCAACCTCAACTTTAATTTACACCATTCTTCTCCCCTGCCCTGTATCACCCATTCAAGAATCCCAAGGTAGCTGCTGCTATTAACTAGTGCTTACCTTTGGGCCGCGGTCTGCCAGTCTCAGGGCGGCTACGGCGCAGGGTGGCAGGCACAATTTCAGGGGGTAGATGAAGATAATCACGCAAATACTGGATACCCTCATTGGTCAGATACCAGTAAAAGTGCCTCCAAGCAAACTGCTCCTTCACATAGCCACGTGATTTCAGTGACTAAGGAGAGAAATTCTAGTTAACCTTTTTGCAGTTGCAGATGGATTATTACATGAGCATTTGATTGTGACCACCTAACATCTTTAAATACTACCAGCCAGACGACTGCAGTAGTTTATTGGGGGTGGGTGGAGAATGGACAACTAGATATTCAATAGCTCAGAAAGACGCAGTATCTTCAACATATTAACTACTTACATTCCATGAAACTAATAATTTAAGGGTCATTATGCAAACCTGAACTAAAAGTGATGCTAAAATCATAGGTTCAGAGAGAGGAAGATGAATCTTATGCTACACAATACAAAAGCTTTCTACGCAGTTTGTGTATGATTGATGAAGTTAGTATGAAAAAACTAGTAATCTGGAAAAAAGGCAAATTCCATTGGAGCTTCTGTTTCTCTCTTTAAACAAAATTAAGTAATGTCAGGATTACTCAGGTGGTGCTCAATGCACCAGCTTCATGAGGTCCCAAAACATAAATTAAAGTTGTTTTTACAGCCCAGTGCAGACCCCTAAATTAATTCTTCATACCTGCATGGCTTTCATGACATGGAGGTTGGGCACATTCTTGTCTGCCAGCTCTGGGTGTTTAGGCATGTGAACATCTTTCTTGGCCACCATCACTCCCTCCTTAAAAAGGAGTTCGTAGATGGCAATCCGGTTCTTCTTGGGCATCAACATCTGGATAGAGAAATCAATAGTTAGACTAGCAGTAATACATTAGTGTGTTGCTAGATCTAATAACTGGATTTGTGTTTTATTTTAAGCCATCTGATTCCATGCTGGACCTGCAGTAACTCACTGAACAAACCACCACCACCTTTAACCATGTTAGAAATTATAGGGAATCCTTACTGCACCTTAACTGGCAAGATACATACAAGTTTGCTACAAGATCACATATTTCAGCTGCTCAGAAGCCCATATTATGATCTACAAGGAAGAGCAAGCAGAGTAAACTTTTTGATGACAGTTGTCTTTGTAGTGTAGATGGACCCTAAACCAGTATCTCTGCAAGTATGCATTTAGCTGTCTCCACAGACTATTTCTATTACATTTAATTCAATTTTCCCAACAATAAAAGCTACAGACAAGTCCTTCACACACTGAAGCCAGACAAGGGAAGCAGGGAGAATAGTCTTTATTTTAATTCTGAACAGTAGCAATTTTGAACGGTGCTCTGCAACCATACTTAGGCAAACATCTGCTACAGTACTTGTCAACTAGTGCAGAAGGCAACAGCAAGACCAAGAGATAGTAACACGTGTGGGGTGGAATTACTTTTAGTAATGTTTGTACAATATGCATCCTACATGTTGGACACCTAACAGAACTCCCAATTGCAATGCCTATAATCCACACTATCTAGTTATGTGGAATAACTTTCCAAGATTAGGAACCCCTTGATGCTTCACTTCCAAACTGATAGATGGGGGAAGAAAATCCAATAAAGTGTGTGTGTTATCAGGATAGCACCTAATATGTATTTTCCTATGGTAGTCCTACAGTTAAGGTGGCCCAGAAAACAGTAACTGCCCAGTAACCAAAAAAACAAAAACCATTTTGGCTTGGGCTACTTCTTTCTGATTAAGATTTGCACAGCTACAAAACCAAGGCTTGTAAGTGTTAACTCTTTTTAGGATAGGAAGCACTCAACAGCAAAAATCATCCTACATTCACAGAACATCTATGTAAAGAGGAAACCGGTCCCACACACATGGGGGCCAGGAAGAACCAATCACTAAGCAGCAGGAACATAGCTCTTCAGCACTTTGGTACAGAGCAGCGTGGTGGTACTCAACCTGCTACCCAGTCTCAATCAAAGACTAGAGTCAAACTAGACCTTTCCATCCCCTCCCTGCAGTACAAAGAAAGCAGGACTTTCTTCCAGACCAGCAGGATTAGAGGTGCCACCACTGACTCAGTTTACAAGGGGGTAGAAAATGGAATTCGGATTTGCCACTTTAGCCCTTACTAACCCACCCCCCCAGTTTAGCCCTTACTAACCCACTCCATCCCCTTCATCCCCCCCAGCTGGGCCCTACCAAGGGCACAACATAGCTTCTCCCACCCTCCCAACAGCAGCCCAGGCCCAGGCCCTCCTTTCCCCCACCCATATACAATCAGCCTTCCAGGCCCCAATCTCCCCCCCCGAGGCCCAACGTCCGCCCCTAGGCCGCAAGCTCCCCCGACCAATTTGCGACCTAGCTCCCCCCACCGCCCGGGAAATATCCCCGTGGGCATGTGGCGCAGGGTGCCCGCCCGCCGCCGAGAGCCAAGCCGGGGCCCCCGGCCGCAGGATGGCGGCGATATGAGGGAGATGAAGCGGCTGGAGCCCGGACTTACCGTGGCGGTAACAGTAAGCCCGAGAGCTGGAAAGGAAAGAGCATGCGCGGGGCGGCGTCTTCCGGCTTGCCACGGAGGACCCCACGCAGCTGCGGCACAAGCGACTAATCGAGTGCCGGAGGGAAATAGCATTTGGACCCCTCTCCCCGAGCAAAGCACGTAGGTGACCGTGCAAGCGCCTGAGTGGAAATGCCACTTATGTACTTGTTGCCTGGTTTGGGGGGCGGGGGCGACAAGGGGTTTAAGTGGCTTTTGATGTTGGGTGCTTCACTTTTTTTTAAATATACCTAGTTTAAGAGAACAGGGTCCTGGTTTCCAGAGCTGCTGCTCCACTGAATTCAAGGAGAATTCAGCCCCTCTGGCAGTCTAATCAAGTCTGTACTTCACGCTGGGCACCCAAATCCAGAGACCCGTTAGACCATATTGAATTAATAACGACATTGGTCCCCCCAGCAAAATGACCTGCCCTGCTATTCTCGGATCCCATCCATGGTAACAAAGCACTGTCATCTGTGGCATGGAGCCAGACAAGTCATCTCCTGTCCCCAATCCTGCAGCTGGACCCCTGCACCCACGAAGCCCTATTTGAAATCAGTGGAGCTCCATGCAGACACAGAGTAGTCCATACTTGCTTATCCATGCAGGATAAGCAAGCCAGTGTTAACACAGATGCCACCTGTCTTCTTTGTAACCGGCCTAAATCAGACCTCTCTCTGATCCTCTGGTCTACTCAACAGAAATTCCTGAGATTTCCGGTATGTCAAAGACGCTTGAGCATTGGCCTGCTAAACCCAGGGTTGTGAGTTCAATCCTTGAGGGGGCCACTTGGGGATCTGGGGCAAAAATCAGTACTTGGTCCTGCTAGTGAAGGCAGGGGGCTGGACTCGATGACCTTTCAAGGTCCCTTCCAGTTCTAGGAGATAGGATATCTCCATAACTATGTTGCTGTAGCTGGCATAATACCGTAGTGTAGACACAGCCTATGCCAATCATAGAATCATAGAATATCAGGGTTGGAAGGGACCTCAGGAGGTCATCTAGGCCAACCCCCTGCTCAAAGCAGGTCCAATCCCCAACTAAAGGGTTTTTCTATCAGTGTATGAATGCCATCTCGCTGAGCAGCAGTAGCTAGGTCAATGGAAGCAGTCTTCTATCGACCTAGCTGCATCTACACTGGGGGTTAGGTTGACACAGCTATGTTGGACAGAGGTGTGGATTGACCGATATAGCTACGTTGACCTAAATTTTAAGGGTAGACCAGGCCTTAGGAGGCAAGTCTGAGGCCATGAGAAATCCCAGTGAAGAGTACGTCCACTATAGCAGCACAGGTACAGTGCTGCAGTTGTGCTGCTGTAGCACCATAGTGTAGGTGCGTCCTACATCGACAGAAGGGGTTTTTCCACCTTTCCAGGAGACAGTAGCTAGATTGTCGGCAGAATTCTTCCATTGGGCTAGCTGCATCTACACAAAGGGCTAGTTCAACCTAACTACAGTACTCGGGACACAAAACTTTTCACAGCCCAGAGCAATGTAGCTATGTTGATCTATTTTTCAAGTATAGACCAGGCCTGAATTTCAAGCCAACAGCCTGAGGTTAGGCAGATATGCTATGTCATTAAGATAACAGGGGGCATTGGATCAGTGTTCACATTGCGTCCCCCATCAGCACCTGGCTAATTCCTGGGAAGCTAATGATCCAACTAGCAGACCAAATTCAATTAAGTCACTGAATCCCAGTCACTTGCCAGCCATCACCCCATCACAGTGCCATCCCTGGCTTTCTAGTCAGTCTGGCTTTTCTTTCTCCAATTAAATGTTGAGGGTTTGTTGGCATCCAAGCACAACGTAATCAGCAAAATTAAGGTAACTAATTTCTCCATATAAACCTTGTAAAGGAGCCCAGAGCCAGTGGTGACTGGTGCTCTATAAATGCTCATAATAGTGAACAAGAATAAGTTTTGCAATTACACAAATTAAAATCATGGTGACCACGTACCATATTTTAAAGGAGATGCCTTAGCTGAGAAGTGCTGAGTGTCTCCTCAGAGGTACTGAGCAGATGACAATCAGAACCTCAACAGATCTAGCTTTTGGCACCCAAAACATATCACATCCTCTAACATACTTTGCCTGGTATTTCACTGAAGCATCGTACCCTGTGCACCAATGTATGACTTTGTACCGTGAATAAAACAGTTGAAATACTGACCCTTAAAAAGAAATGCTGATGCTGTCCTGTATTCTTCATACAGATGTCCTTTCCTTCCTTGAAACATAGATGGATGCAATAATTTAAATTCAAATTAGAGGGGGCATTTGCAAAAATCTAAGAGAAATCAACAACCAATCAAACATTAGACAAAATATATGGGTCTTAGATCATGGCCTCAACTGGCTGCTAGACTCTGGATCTTATGAGCTGCTAAGGGAAATGACTTCTCATTAACTTACAAAAAACTATTGAAGCATTCCACAGTAAAAGCACTAAACAACATCACTAATGGAGTGATTACTGGAAACCAAATCACTATTGTACATTGGAGCCTTTGGACCTTTGCTATACAATATTGCAGCTTGTATACATTTATATATGAGAAAAGCAGGGGACCCACCACTGAGAAAGCAGTGAAAATGATATACCTATGGGACAAGTAGACACAGGAAGTCTTTATTATATTCTTTTTGGCGTTGTTATTTAATAACACAGATAAATAAATCATTCTGCTCCCACCAGAGGGCAGAAGGTTCCTCATCCCAGTTTGCATGATCACTCAGAAATCTTAAAAAGCTTGCATCAAAGAACATATTTATTTAGCTATCCACAGGTCTGCATGAAGGGGGTTTTGTCTTTTATTACGGTAACAAACAATATAAGACCCACAAACAAATACTCTAGTGATTGAATCTGTGTCTTGGAGTGAAAAACCTGAGGATTAATCCAATAAGCCATTCCCTCCCATTTACAGAGAGTCATTCCTATGCATTATTGTCACTCATGAAAGTCTCTTCACAGAGTACAATCTCTGGCCTTGATCCTGCAGCGAGCTCTTTGTGGGCTGCCTGCATGGAGCTCCTGGCAAGATCAGGGCCTGAGTGGTGAACAGCTAATAAACCAAAGTCCAAACCAATAATTTGTGGAAAAATAAATAAATACACAGCCCACCACTATTAAATTAATTTTGAGGTTTCACAGGTCCACTGGTTTCAAGATGGAGCCTTGCACAGTGTGGCTTGTAGTCTCCATAGGCTGCGTCACTGCATGGAAGATGAGGACAGATGCAACCAGATTCTTTTTTGGCTACTTATGTCTGTCAGATTGTCTCTCACGTGCTCCTGGCCTGTTACTTCTCTGTGGTCCCTCATTTGGGAAAAATTGGGCGCCACCACTGAAATGGAATCATGAGCTGAACAGAAAAAAATACATAAATAAAGCCATCAAGCTGACCCTATATTTCCACAGCACATCAAAGCAGCTGCTGCCCCCCAAGGAGGCTGCCCTTTCCAGCTGGCTGAACATGCTGAGAGAGAGCTTGCTCTCTGCAACACAATAAAGGTCACGTAGTCTTTAATACAGAAAGGCTAGGGTGAATGTAGCTCATGTTCCCATGTGGAAGAGAATACAGCACATTATCTGAGACATGCAGCCCCAGGGAACTCATCCTTCTCTTGAGAGCCTCAAAATAATACCAGACACACCACTGCGAGAATCGGACTTTTGGTGGTAGAAGGTGTATACAGCTCTCAGATAGGAGCACCGTAAGAGCCAGTTGCAACCATAATATGGATTGATTGATTCCATCAGCAATCCCAAAGTGACTGTGTATATTATACCAGACCCATTTTCTCCCTAAAATCCTTCCCTAATATGTGGGTCAAGTATTTATTTAACTGCTAATATTGGGCCAAATTCACCTTTCAACAGTCATAGGACCTTCCCTGCAGACTTTGAAATAGCAACAGAGATAGCTTGGCCTGCCAGTCCCACTTAAATAATCAACCTTTGCGATAATAAAACAACAATACTTTTGTTTATATACAATCCACTGCTCCAAACCACTCAGGGTTTTACACCAGAAATACAGCCATTACAATTATGCATAATTAGTCCATGCCCAAAGTGTTTTCCAGCCAGATAAATTCAACATGGTCCCTGCCCTGAAGAGCTTCCAATCCAAGGCACCGGTCTTGTATGGTGTTCGGCATGAGCAGATTCTTAGCCCAGTGGGGAGCCCCTACTAAAGTCAATGGGGCTCCATAGGGATGCAGGGATCTGCACACATGGAGCAGCTTCCAGGATAGTAGCTAATTCTAAACGTAATGTAACACGTGGGAGACGAAGGGAGAAAGGTTACACACACACACACACACACACACACCATTTTTTGCACTCATAACAATGATATCGCTTTAAATCCCCTATTACTTCTTTGGTTTCATTGCATTAAACCCCCACTTCCTACCTCTAATTGGAGTAGGGTGACCAGATAGCAACTGTGAAAAAATGGGATGGGGGTGGAGAGTAATAGCGCCTATATAAGAAAAAGTCCTCAAAAACGGGACTGTCCCTTTAAAAACAGGACATCCGGTCACCCTAAATGGGAGCCCCCCCAGCCTCTCTTCCTGCATCCTCTCTTCAGCTCCCTTCCCTCTGCACGCATGCAATAAGCTAATGGCTAACAATCTCTGCAGAAGTGCGGTGTCCCCCTTCTGAAAGCTTTCTCGAGCAATGGTTCTGTCCAGCCAATTGCACTAGAGGGCGCTGCAGTTATCGGAATGAAGGGCTGCTGCATTCACTGCAGTGCATAGGGAGGATTCTTCCCAAGGTGTCCATTCCTTTCCCCACAATTTGCCCTGCTCTTGTTTCATCCAGCAAAAACAGTTGCTTTCAGTAGGCTCAGCCCAGCAGCCCACCTCTCTAACCAGCTGATTCCTCCTGGTTTTTGCATCTGTGCTATTTAACTGTCCCTCCAGGATGAGCAAGAGGAAGCAGGAGCATGTTGTTTACCAGTGATGATCAGGATCAGCCTCTCCCTTTACGCATGCACCTTCCCACTTCAAGCACAAGCATGACAAATGAAAACTTGCACATTTCTGGGACCACCTCCACTCTAGCCTCAGTAATTCAAGGACAGGAGCCCTTTTGTGGTTCCCTACAGATCCCAAGGCGATCCTTAGATGCTGAATTTCCCCTTCATAGAATCATAGAATATCAGGGCTGGAAGGGACCTCAGGAGGTCATTTAGTCCAACCCCCTGCTCAAAGCAGGACCAATCCCCAGACAGATTTTTGCCCCAGATCCCTAAATGGCCCCCTCAAGGATTGAATTTATAACCCTGGGTTTAGCAGGCCAATGCTCAAACCACTGAGCTATCCCCCCCCCCCCCCCCTTCCTTCTCCTACGGCACATTGGCACATCTTCATGAGGGCTGAGGCCTATCTCTCAGATAGATTGGCCAGGAGGACTAGCTCCCATTGTGTAGCTGGCTGCTCCTTGCGCTAGCAGAGATGCTACAGAGAGTGGCTGCTCATTTGCTTGTAATGAGTTTTTCCCTGGGAACCAGGACCTCAGATTCCACTCTCAGCATTCACTGACATACACATTCAAGCCACGCTTAACTAAGTTACAGCACAACTTGGAGCAGCCTTAGCATTTATCAATTATTAACTGCTGTTGTCGTCATCATCTCTTCTGGACTGCCATCCAGCTCTGATGCATCTGTTCATTTACCCTGCGTCCTCGTGATTCATGCTCTAAACTCCCCCATGGGATGGCAGCTGGGTTCAATTCCGCATCTTAGTCACCTGCTCACCAGGGTGGAAGCAGTGCATGTTCCATCCTGTCACAGAGCAGGAGGGCCTGGCCTCGTTCAACAACATCCTCAGTAAGACACACTAAGAGATTGCCAGAGCATAAGGGCTGGATCCAAAGTCCACTGAAGTCAGTGGGAATCTTTCTGTTGACTTCAGGGGGGTTGGATCAGGCCGTACATGGGTTTTTAATCTATCCGTAGTTGGAAGGATTGTATCTATGCCTCAGGGTCTCAAGTCCACAAGCATGGCCAATGGTATTTTTTTTAAACGACTTACATTTTTGCATGCTTCACCAAAAGACAACACTGTGTTCCCCTCCCTCCCCCCAAATCCCCACCCTCCCGGGCTGGTATTGTAAGAGTAGTGCTTGCTAACTCCCGGCTGTGCTGGCATCAGGCAACATAACAGTGTACAAAGGAAGCTCATATATAGAAGGCAGCTATTCCAGACTCTGAGGTTTTGGAGAATTGTGGTTCGTTAATCCAATTAAATGTGTAATGAACTGTGCATATGACTGACCTCTACAAGTTGGAGTCAGAACTGCTCAACTGTGTGCCATAGGACCAATACTGTTTGCTAGCGGAGATTCTCCTTTAGCATAAGTGGCAGAAGCCTGTGCTGTTTTGTTGTTTTTTGAGCAGGAGGATCAGATTGGTGTCTCTGTGACGTTCTGAGTGGCCACGGTGCATATCCTAGTGATGAATGACATTCCCACTGTAGACGACTGTGTAGCATACACAATAGGATTGATCATGTATACCTTATCCTTCACAACCATGATCTTGTTCAAAGTTTTGAGATTTTTATTGTTAAATGTAACACTTTGTTTAATGGTTGTAATAATTATTTGTATAGGTGCTGTTTTGTTGTTTTTTGAGCAGGAGGATCAGATTGGTGTCTCTGTGACGTTCTGAGTGGCCACGGTGCATATCCTAGTGATGAATGACATTCCCACTGTAGACGACTGTGTAGCATACACAATAGGATTGATCATGTATACCTTATCCTTCATATTACTTTGCCATTGTGTCTGATTCCATCCTGTTCATTGAAACTGATGGAGCCAGTATAGTTCTATACATTATACACAGATCATGAGCCCAGTTTACAAGGGTGCAGGTACAACCAAGTCCAACAGATTCAATGTGCTAATTCTGGGTGGGAGGATGGCATGTAGTTACGCTGGCTCAGTACCGGAAGAGCTGGGTTCTGTTCCCAACTGTGTAACAGAACTCTTATGAAGCCTCAGAAAGCCACTACACCTCTCTGTACTCCAGTGGGGATGATAAACTGAGCACCATCACAAGGGGTCCGCTTACTCAATGTGCGCGGGGTGCAGAGAGCTGAACTTCCTCCAAATGTGGAAGTGTCCAGCCCTGGGATTTTGGTTTGAGCCCATCGCTATTATAATGATTAAGACTATTATTCTACATATCTTGATGCACTTGTCAAAACAAAAATGCAAAATTCAAAACAAAGGAAACAATTTCTGCTGGATCTGTTGGTTTTGCCCATCTGTCTGCATTCTATTTGCCGGTCTGCCCAACACTCTGTTACAAGCACTCAACGTAGACCTAACTCTGCTGGCATGGGTACAGACTTAGGCCAGGGCTGAGCCCCTTTGAAAAGTCTTTGCTCAGCCTGATTTTCCAGATGGCCATCTTGGTTGTCAGGCGACAGTCCTGACTCTTTTGAGCAAATACTTGCAACCTTTCCCTCATTTTGTAGGAATCTTTCTTTTCAAAGCAGGATGGGCTAGTAGCTAGAGCCCTAGACTCGCATTCTAGAATCCACACTTCTACTCCCTGTTCTGCTACTAACCTGTTGGGCAAGTCACTTCCCTGCTTCATGACTCACCTTTTCCATCTGTTAAATGGGTTTTAATGATATTTACCTCCTTTGTAAAGTGCTTTTTGCTCTACCAATTATCCTGCTGGGCCATGCAGACAAGTGAAAGAGGAACAAGGATTTAGCCCACATTATTCCTCACAGCCCTAGTGCCCGAAATTAAACAAATCAGAAATAGACCAATTCAGGGACAAAAGCTGTGCTGGATGCAGAAAAGGTGAAATGTTAAGGTCCCCCGCCACACAGTATCACAGGGTCAGCGCTCCAAGCAGAAAGAACCACCCTCCCTGTTGGTGCCCCTCCCCCAGCAAAATGAAATGGGACTTCATTTGATGGAGATTTTAAATATTTTATAAAGAGAGTAAGAAAATACAGGCAGTCCCATGGGGCTTCTTCAAGGTCCTAGTGCCAACCAGCTGTTTTTTAACAGATAGTTAATGTGATCATGGCTAGCTGACTGGCATACATTTAGATAGATAGCATTTGCAATCCAGAGAGACTGAGGGACTTGATAAATTATGAGCCAAACCGTGCTGGCTTTTCTCATGTGGGCAGTCTATCTACAACAACAGATAGTGTTACAGCATAGGGGCTGCATCCGGCAAAGTGGTGAGCCCTCTGGTCCTGATCCAGCAAAATGCATAACAGGAAGCACGTGAATAGCCCCATTCTCAAGGCCCCTGCAGGATTGAAACCTAAAACTCTCACAGATGGAGGCCCTCGAGCTAGAACCTTCCTCCCTTACCTCTGTCAGTTACTGTCAAGTGCTATGTTTGCCTAATTTAGGCCTTGATCCTGCAATCACACGGTTCTCCGGGTACACATGAAGCTGCATTGGCTTCATGTGGGTAGGCCCTTAAGATCACACAGAATCCTATTTGAGTCAGAGAGGCTCCACATAGGCACAGGGTGTCTATTTGCATGGATAAAATTACAGGATTGGGGGGCTTAAATTGTAAATCCTTCTGAGCTGGGGCTGGGTTTATTTTAATCTCTATAGACAGCCATGCATAGTTATGGCACTACAATCAGGAGCTACCACCATTAATAAACAACATATTAAATACTATAAAAATCAATAGCTGTATTGACACACTGGGAATTTGAACCTGTTGTTCCAGGGAGGTGCCGGCCCTCCAAACCCAGTACAAATCTAACCGCTGGAAGTGAGAAAAGTGGGGTTGTGTCATGTCCCCAAGTGCAGCAGATTCAGTGAAGAGAAGACACAGATTTTAGTGCTATGATGAAAACGGAATCCAGTGTAGACTCTGCGGGGGATTTTTAGATTAAAATGGTTTGTAAACCCCCTCAAACAGACTCTTTTAAGCAGGTCAGTGCAAAATGATGTGGCTCAAAGGGTTTATTGTTTGGAGCTGCATTTTTATGCAGCTTTCTGGGCCGGAGATATCCCTGGATCCCCTTCTGTCAGCTCAGAGTTTGCAGCACTCCCCAGAGCCAGCCATTCAAATGGCTTGAGATGGGACAATGGCCATTGTAGCTGTGCGGGATACGTCCACGTTTATGCCTGCAGTCCCGCCTGCCTCGGCTGCAGTAGCACACACGACACAGCCACACAAACCCTCCTCCTTGTGTTGTGTGGGAAGGACACCCTGCCTTTCATGCTCTGTCTCGGCAGGTGTTTACAACCAGACACTTTTCTCACTGTGGGGGCAGATTTCCTTGGCACCCTCAGAGGGCTCACAGTCCTTGTGCAGAGCAGTACTGTGATCCATGCCCACCCACCGTTGAGAGCTCACCGGCCCACCCACCCACTCTACAGTCCCCCTGCAGACAAAAAGAAGGCATCTGGTACTGTAGGAAATGTGGATCAAATTCTAAAGGCCAATTAATAATGAGGCGGCGATGGATGCTGCCCACAAAACCCTTTACAGGCCAGCTTGACTTACAAAGCCAAGCAACACGGGGTAAGATTTTCCAAAGCTCTCGGTGTTGGCCTAACTCCTCCACTCCTTTTGCAGTCAAGGATGAACTCTCCCATTGATGCCAGTGCGGGACACTTGAAATCCCGCCACCACCTGACCCTGGGTATCCAGAGGGGATGCATATTAGCACACAGAAGAATAAGAGGTGAGACAGAGAGCCCAATAATATCAATGATTTACACCAGTTCAGCACTGCCTATGTGAGGGTCTCAAAGCACTTTACTAGGGTTAATGAGCTCAGCCTCACAACCTCCATGAGAGATGGGAAAGTACTGTCTCTATTTCACAGATAAGAGAAACTGAGGCAGAAAGAAGGGAAGTGACTTGACCCAGTGTCACCCAAGACGTCTGTGGCAGAGCAGGGCATAGAACTTCAGATTCATAGACTGGACTGCAGACGCCACCGACAGTCTCAACTCAGAGCCGATTTTGCATTCTCTTCATTTATCTCCTCTCCCTCCTGCTCTTTCCCTGTATTTGCATCCTCAGCAAAACATAATTAGGGTATATGTAGATGTGCTCAGGTTTTTTTATTGGGCATGATTGAATCTTCTTTTTCCTCCTGCATTTTAATACAGCTAATTGCAAAGTTAAACTTCAGGGAACAAGCAGACCACACTTACAGAACAGGTGACTACTGGATCTTGGAAAACAGTGCCTCTGGAAAGGATCTAAGGGTCACAGTGGACAAGCAATTGAACATGCACTCCCAGTGCGACGCTGGGACAGAAAGAGCCAATACGAACTTTGAATGTATAAACAGGAGAGTAAGCAAGTCGAAGAAGAGCGATGATTTTACCTTTCTATACAGCATTGGTGAGACCGATACTGGATACTGTGTCCAGTCCTGGTGCCCATATTTCTTAAAGCATGTTGAACAGTTGGAGAGGGTGCAGAACAAAAGCCGCAAAAATTATGTAAAGGCTGGAGAAAATGCCTGACAGCGAGCGATTTAAACAGCTCAGTCTGTTTAGCTTGTCAAAAAGAAGATTGAGAGGTGACTTGATTACACTGTATAAGTACCTTCCTGTGGAGAAAATAGCAGGCACTAAAGGGCCCTCTAATCTAGCCGAGAAAGGCAGAACAAGAACCGATGGCTGGAAGCTGAAGCCAGACACATTCAGACTGGGAATAAGGCACGCATTTTTAACAGTGCGGGCGATGAACCACAGGAACAAACTACCGAGGGAAGGGGTGGAGTCTCCATCTCTTGATGCCTTTGTATCGGAACTGGAGGCCTTTCTGGAAGAGCCGCTGTAGCCAAGCACAAGTTACTGGTCTCAATAGAGGGGTAAATGGGTGGAATTTAATGGCCTGCACTGTGCAGGAGGTTAGACTAGATGATCTAACTGTTCCCTCTGGCTTTAAACACTCTGAATCCTCCTCTTCTGCTAAACATCCCCTCTCCCTTCCCAGTTCTGCTGGTGAATGAGTGTCCCTCTGCCTCCCTGCCAGGCAAAGGGGGAGTGCTCCGGACTGGAAACAACCAATTGAAACATCATTCACTCCAAGACTCCTTCCTCAGCAGACTCTCTACTCCTGCCTTTCTGCTCCTCCTCCTTCGTCAGAGGAAGGCCTGCAGGCCACCACAGTGGGGAGAGCTGCTGCAGTGGGTGAGTAAGTCGATAACACTGCTGCGAATTCTCAGGTTGCACCTGCACTGCAGTCCTGCTCAGGAGCACATTTACCATGAAACAAACCGTGCGGTGGCACGAGGCCCCCAACGACAGGGGGGCCCCCCAAAATGCAGGACAAGAAATATCTGACAACCTGCCCCCGAGTCCCAGCTGGCGGCACAGCAGGGCTCAGGCAGGCAGGCTGCCTGCATGCCGTGGCCTGTGGCCCCGTGCCGCTCCCAGAAGCGGCCGGCTGCTGGCACATCTCTGCGCATCCCTGGAGGAGAGGGGGGTGTCTCCACGCGCTGCCCCCACCCCGAGCACCGACCCCACAGCTCCCATTGGCTGGGAACTGCGACCAATGGGAGCTGCGGGGGCGGTGCCTGCAGGCAGCAGCGCACAGAGACCCCCTGGTCCCCCTGCCTAGGAGCCGCTGCTGGAGGGGCGTGTGTGCTGGTCGCTTTGGGAGCCCCACAGCCCAAGGTAAGCGCCACCCCTGCCCCCCTCCCGCACCACAAACCCCTGCCCTAGCCCAAAGCCTGCACCCCACACCCAAACTTCCTCCCAGACCTCCCACCCCTCACCCCCTCCCACAGGGGAGATAAGAGAGAATGTTCTTTTTCTTGGCTGGGTCCTGAGTGGGTGGGGGGGGAGGGGGAAATGAAGCTGCGCACAGGACCCTACTAACTCTAAATCCGCCACTGGTCCTGCTGCATCCTGGGGACTTTCCCCTGCCATTCACAGGTGAGGCAGCCGATCCTCCCAGACTCCTGGGGGAAACGGGGCAGCGGGTGAGAAGGGGAAGGAGCTGGGAGTGACTAACAGCGAGGTCGTCCGGTAGAGTTCCCTGGCTATGGTTTAATATGCGATCCCCTTACGGTGCTGAGAGTTTCTGCCCCGGCAATTGCTTACTTTGGCTCATGCTTGTACATGTATGTGCCACAAGACAGACAGAACCTTGTTGCTTTCAGCGTAGACAGAAATTGATCAAACTGCAAGGATCAGCATGAGGTAGGTGAGAAAAAAACCTAAGCATGCATTACTCACTGCGACTGCAGCAGGATGGGCGTCTGCTGTCAGGCATGCAGATTATAAATGCGTGCAATGGGAAGGCCTTCCCCTGCAGCGTAGCCATGCCTCCCCTGTCAGCAATTGGGGGCACATTTCATGCACTAAGCAAGGCTGGGCCCGCTCGGTGCTCAGAGGGGAGACCGAGAAGGAGAACACAGGTGCTGCAGGAAGCTGCACTGCCAATTCAGCTCTGTCAGTCAAGTCAGAACCTGCCCCTGCCCCAGCGTAGCGTTAAGGGGGCCACTGTTCCTAGAAGGGCAGCCTTGAAGACGAGATGCAAAAGTAGGGCCCTGACTGCTTGCCAGGCCCATGGGCCTTATCCCAGGGGCTAGTTCATACGTCCCAACATTTCAAGGGGCTAAAGCAAGACGCAGTTGGTCACTGCCAATTCCTGTGGAGCCAACCCTGCTACAGCTACTGGTCCCCGCGCCTCACCCACTGAGTCTGTGCCATGCTCAGCTCCCACCATCCAGCCTGGCCCACCCAGGTGCAGCATCACTCCCCATCCCGGAGCTCCCCTGCAGCCACTGAGCATGCCCGGTGGTGGGACTGAACATGCGCAGGAGCAGGCAAAGTGACTGCTCTCCCTGGCTCTGCCCCTGCCAATGGTCCGCACCGGGCGAAACGTGTGACCAGCTGCAAGCAGCATTGAATGCAGGAAATGTTCTACTTCAACCAGGACAGGAGGCCAAAGTGGAACAGGCCCATGAAACCAGGGACTGCAGAGTTGCCAACACTGTATTTCAAAAATAAGGGACTGTTTTCTAGCACCCCCACCTCATCCCTCCACCTGATATTAATTATTATTATTATCATCATCATTTTGGAATCTCCTGGAGGGACAGAGTCACCAACACTGAGGTGCTCAAACGGGCCAGCATACCCAGCATGCAAACACTCCTCAAACAGAGACACCTCCGCTGGCTTGGGCATGTGTGCTGAATGAATGATGGGCGCATCCCAAAGGATATTCTCTACGGTGATTTGGAATCTGGAAAAAGACCCAAAGGATGCTCAACATTGCGTTTCAAGGATGTGTGCAAGCGAGACCTCAAAGAAATGAGCATGGATGTGGACAAATGGGAAGATCACACTCAAGACCGCAGCCTTTGAAAACAAGAGCTAAACAACGGTCTCTGGAGTTACGAGAGGAAGCTGTCCAGCTTCTCAGAGGAGAAGGCAGAGCCCAAAGGGTCGAAATATCACCTTTAAATGTGACAGATGCGGCAGCGAATGTCTCTCTCAAGTGGGTCTCTTCAGCCACGTTTGCAGATGCCATAAAACCAACTGAGTGAATTCTTTACCTCTCAGGGCGCATACCTATGGTCTCTCGAGACTGAAGGATGCCTACTACTACATCATTTATAATAATGCTAAGCAGTACTCACCTACATTCGCTAGAGGTATTTCTACTGCTTTCTGCAACTCCCGTTCTTGTTGTACAGAGATGAAAAAATAAGGGACATCCCTTATACTAAGGGCCTGTCGGCAACCCAAGGCGAGAGGTGTGGGAGCTCGTCACATAGCAAACTTCATCGCCCCTTAGTCTGCTGGTTACACTACAGAACTTCATGGGTGTTGTTTTATACTGGCCATGTATGGGATTTTGGGGTTTTTTGAGTACAGACGCTGGGTCAGCTTCTGCTCTTGGCTACTGCGGTGTATTGAAAACTGTGTCCAAATTACAAGCTGTCACTTTATGTTTCAGGGTTTTTCCTGCTCCAGCTTCCTGGCTAAGGGGCTCTGTGGGGAAGTGTGCAATCTGGGCCAAGCAGCAGTCGGTTTGCAGGCAGACAGCTTTGAATAAGGTGGGATGAGTTGTTCCTCTCTGGCATTCTCTCTGTGTTTTATCCTTCCGAATGGTAAGAAATAAAGTTGTGTTATGTTGCAAACTTCCAGCAAGAGTATTTATATTTTTCTCTGACTTATCTGTTTGTATGATGTGAACATAGCAGTTACTGCGGCATAAAACCGTAGCAATGCCACTGACTTCACTGGATTTACAACGGGGAGAGAACAGAATTCTCCCTACAGACTTTAAGAGGTGCTGCTAACCATTTTGTAGGCTTTACTTTCTATTCTCCAAACACAGCTACACCCATCTTCCTCTTAAGTATTAAGAGTAATGCAGCCAACAGGTCCCTCCTGTACTGGGGAGAATTATAATCAAAACTACCACTAGAGGGCATTAAAAATACTATTGTTCAGATTCTCCTCTCACCTGTGGAGCAGTTGCTTGCAATCATCACCAGCAGAATGATTTCCTCATGTTTAATGTAGTTGTAGCCATGCCAATCCCAGGATATTAGAGAGACAAGGTGGGTGACATAATATCTTTTAAAAAAAACAAGGAGTCCTTGTGGCACCTTAGAGACTAACAAATGTATTTGGGTATAAGCTTTCGTGGGCTAGTTCTAGCCCACAAAAGCTTATGCCCAAATACATTTGTTAGTCTCTAAGGTGCCACAAGGACTCCTCGTTTTTTTTTGCTGATGCAGACTAACACAGCTACCACTGAAATAATATCTTTTATTGGACCAACTTCTTTTGGTGAGCGAGACAAGCCTTCGAGCACACAGAGCTCTGAAGAAGAAGAGCTCCGTGTGGCTCGAAAGCTTGTCTCTCTCACCAACAGAAGCTGGTCCAATAAAAGATATTACCTCACCCACCTTGTCTTCCTGATATTTAGTCATGTACAGGAAATGCCTATTTGCATATTCAGTCCCCCAGTTTGTGCACATATCATGGGTGGCTGAAGCCTGGCTGTTCACTGCCCTGCATCGAGCACAGTTATTTATACATATGGAGAGTAAAACGCTGCTCTGGCATTTTGGTAGTTTTTCACACCCTCTTTGAACAGGTGTAGGGGGCTCCACAAGAAGCCAGGCCACAGAGCCAGGCCCTGCACATGCAGGTGTAGGCGTGTATGCATTTTTGCACATTGACCTTGGAGCTATGCGTGTAAATACCTGGCCTCCAGAATGTAACGCTGCACCTAGTTGCATAGTAGTTGATTTCACAGGGTGAACAGCAAGATTGATTTCCCTTCCTGGTCAATACTGAGCTCACCTAAATCATTATTTACTGCTTGGGCCAATAAATATTGCAGTTCCCCTCAGCCGAAGACAAAAGAACACATTGTGCACTCTGTCAGCTAGCACAACCCTACTGATTTCCCTGGGCTGCATCGGAGTAAGTGAGAGCAGAATTTGGCCTAGCCCCTGCTTATTGTCCATTACATTTGATTCATGGTCCAGAATTCCTGACCCAAACAACTGACAATGATGCAAGGGAGATAACGCCAGGTCCGGGGGGTGACAGAGTGAGGTCTGACCCCAGGGGATGAAGGGAGGATGAGAGCTGCTCTCTGGCTCTGAATCCACCATCTCTACAAGGCAGAGTAGCACTAGGAGGGATCAGGGTCTATTTACACTGTATATCTTACAGTAGCCCCAGGAACAGAGAAATCGATCTAAGCAAGGGAGAGAACTGTGCATGGCTTGGAAAGCAGGATAGTGGGGATAAGAGGGCCAATCTTAAGGATGAGAAATGACAGCAAATGTTTGGGGTCCCGAGATTTAGACCAAAGCTGGGCCCCACAGCAGAATGAGTGGAACTGGAAGGGGTGGCCACGTCCCACCCATTCTCCCTCTGCCTGCACAGAGGGGACTGGAGGGAGGCTTCATCAGGTGCTAGTGAAAGCTGGTCTGGGAGCTGAGACTCTGACCATGAAGGGGAGGGAGCAAGAGGTGTGGGAGAGGGAGCAGGGTGGGGTGATGGGGAATAAGGGAATGGGCGAGGAAAGGAGAGACGGGGGAGAAAGAGAATGCGAGTGAGAAAATGAGGGGAGGGCAATGAGAATAGAAGGAAAGTAAAAGTACGTGAGGACAAAGAGAGTGAGGGAAAAGGAAAAGGGAGCAGCAGGAAGGAGAGAGAAAGTGAGGGAGAGAGATAGTGAAAGGGAACTGTATGTGAGAGGGAGAAAAGGAGGGAGGGGGGACCGTCCCACCCAGGAAAGGCAGAGAGCGGCTCTAAGCTTATTCACTGCCTTTTCTGCAGTACTGTTTTCACCTTGTGCTGCCGGGCGAGTCATCATGCAGGGCCCAGGCAGGGATTGGCTGGCTAAAAATGCCTCTCTAATCTCCGTGCTGATCTTTACCCCCCTCCTCCCCATCTGCTGTGACCTTCCTGCCAATGTGCAGAGCGAGAGAAGAACCCAGTAGACGTCCCTGGCAGCTGGATCCTATACAGTAGGGGAGGCAGCCAGCCTGCAGGGCCTTCTGCCTGACAGGTGCTGAGACCTCGCCTTTCCACCAGCCTCCCATGGTCTCCGCTGTCACTCCTCGAAGGTACGTCATGGGCTGCGCTCTGATCCCTTGTGGGCAGCGGGATAGGACCGTGGTTTGGGGCTGGCATGTCGGGCTTTTTAACCGGGGACTACACTGGCATGCCACGCTAACCTTGGCTGGGATGAGGGGCCAGGATTGGCGGGTGTGTGTATGTGTGTGTGTGGCTTGCACATTCCTCCAGTCGATCTGCTCTGCGACTCGCCCTAGAAAACGCCTGGGAAGGGAAAGAGGAGGCTAAGGGAGGCCTGTAACTTTCCACTGGGATGGGCTGGTGGCGGGTGGCTGCGGAGAGCCATGAAACGGGGTCAGGTCCTGCTCCTAATCATGGAGCAGCTGGCATTTCATTCCTGTCCACACAGGTGAGTGCAGGAGTAAGACACATGGGGGCAGCTCCACTTGTGTTTCCACTACACAGGCCTGTGCAGCAGGGGATTTCCTGCTCTGTTGTCTGAAATTGCTTGGGGCTGCTCAGCTCAGAGGCCATTTACCTTACCCACTTTGTGGCCTCCCAGAGTCTTTGCTGGCCTGAGAATGATCTAAGGCCCCAAGGCTCAGATATGCGTGGAGCATTGTAACACTTCAATAAAGGGGCCAAAGACATAAAATGACAATGAAGGATGTGTTGTCATAGGGGCTACATCTAGAAGACACTTACAGGACTCCAGTAGGAGCTGTGTGCACTCAGCACCTGGCAGCATCAGGCCCATAATGATTGTAGAAGGAGTCTACATAACTTATAACAGATGTAGTATGTAATATCTACCATGGACAGTATTACATAGTGTGTACTAAGAACAATGGACTGTATATTATGCACCATGAATCACACATGGAGCCTGTAAGATGTTATCTAGAGTCAAATTCTGGAAAGTGCTGGTTAGAAAACCCCACACATCAACCTCGGGGACTCAAGGATGGGATGGGACTGTCCCTATTATGGCTTCCCCTGCAGAGACCCCTCTGCACACTCCCACCCTGACACGAGCAGAAGAGCAGGACCTTGAGATCACAGGGAAGGATCTGCATATTTATGTGACTATGCCCCTGATCCATCAACAGCCCATGCAAACAGATTATTCCAGGGGGAAGGGGCTGTTGCTGGCTGGGATACAGGCACCCAAATGCTGATCTTGCAGCAGACACATGCACTTTTGTGGGGCCATTTTCCATAGGACCAGAATTTGGTCCATAGTGCTGCACAAGTGGTATCCAACCCCCCACCTTTTTGGATGGCTGTAATTATGGTTTGTTCTCTCCTTTCTCCTGGGCACCATCTCAGAGGCGAAAAGCTGGCCCCGTTTTGAGATCAGCTGTTCTGCAGTTAGGAAGTAGTCATCTGTGAGCATTCCAGAATCTGGCACTCTCAGGTTGCTACCTCTTTACATTCCCAGTCACACAGAACATAGGAAACAGACTAGAAACAAAAACTGTGTGAAACTGACCAGGCCAGGTTCCTGTCACAGCTGAGCGAAGCACACAGGAAACAAACAGCACGGATGGTGATGAGTATCTAGATTTTTAAAGTTCCTTCAGTTTGCGTTAGGCCTTGTTGGCATCTGGTCTGCACTTGTTTTGCATGCCTGCTTCATGCCAGATTGGTTCAAGCTACATGACTTTGCCACTTACACCCTGGTGTAAATCATACAGCCAGGGCTTAATCCTCACTTGCACCACCTTTCTGCCTCCCAGGATTCTGGGGCTGCCCAGAGGCTAAACCAGCTCAACATTGCCACAATCCAGCCCTGCTTGCATTCGTTTGATGCTCTGTCCCTTCCCTGGCCTGCCCCCTAGGTGGATTGGAGGAAGTACCTAGACTGCATGAAGCTGGAGCCGCACAGAGGGGACTCAACCTAAACGGAGGCTCTGGCACTAGGTATAAGAGACCATTGAATTGGGCCCCTGATTTCTGAACCAGACAAAGTCCCATATTAAGGCTTTGGGGAGCCTAAAATTAGCCCCTCCCAAAATCTGGATTCGGACTGGTATTTTGAAGCCAGATTTGAGACGCTAAATGTAGAATTTAGGCACCTTTCGCTGTAGCCTGAGTTTGAGGCCTGGACCCAGTGGGTTGAACTGCGCTTTCTCTTTCACTAGTGCAAACTGACAGTAACTCCGCTGGAGTCACTGGGGTTACACTGGAGGAAGAATAGGCATGAGATGGGAATCAGGCTCAGTGTCTCTGATCACCTACGGATGGTGCAGCAGGGCTTACTTTGTGCCAGGGCTTGCCAGGGCTGAGCCCTGCCACCTCTAGGCTTGGCAGGTCAGAGCCCCGGCACCTTTGGGCTTGCTGCATGTGTTATGAATGTAAAAACATGGCTTGAGCCCTGGCACCTCTTTCATCACAAATTAAGCACTGTGGTTAAGTGAGCAGAATTGAAAGATCCAGGGCAGAACAGCTCTGCTAAGGCAAACAACTGGAAGACATTAAACAACCCAATAGACTAGGAAATTCCCCAGCTGTGCCGGCAGTGGAGGGAGATGACACAAAAGAGATCAGCAGAAAATCCCCATCACTCCTCACCCTAGGCAGCTGCAGCAGGTATGAACTTCCCAGGCTCCCATGTCAGGCTGCCTTTGGCTGGCTGGTCTCCCTAGGCTGGCTTTGGTATTCCATCTCCGTTTCCAGTGTCAGAAAACCCCATCTCCTGAGAATTGTTGTCTAGAGACTCTACGGCCTAGACATGTCAGCTGAATGCGGGTGCAGGCTCTGGCTGTAATCTGAACTGGCTTCTCCAGTGACACATTAGGCTCCGTCTTCAGGCTGCAGCCTGTATCAGAGACTCCAGGGTGCATTACTGCCTGCTGCTTAGTATCCACGGGCTCTCACTGGGCCTGTATCACATATCCCAGATCGGTGCTGCTGACTCATGCTTAACACACACAGGCTGCAAGTGCAGGTAGTATTAGCAGCTGTCCTCTGTGGCAGGTGTAACCAAGGGGAGCCATTATCACTCTCCTTTCACACCAATACTGCTGCAGCGTTTGCTCTGGGATATCTGTGTGGAGCAGGAGCTGGTAGAGGAATCATCAGGGTCTCTCTGTGCACACACAGCAGGTGTGTGGAGTGAGGAGAGCACTCTGTGCCACTGCGCTGGGAGCGCTGATTCCTTGCTGGCCAATGGCAGTGCTGCTAGGCCTTTACGTTCTCCAAGTCACTGGCCACACACGGTGCTACCCATTCACCTTCTCTGCCCTGTTTGTAAGAAGCTGGCAGTAATTGTCTGCAATACCCTCCCCAGGTAACATGCCTATTGGGAAAGGGCTAAGCAGGTTCTACTGACTCACTATTGCAGGTAGTTACCTCCTTTGATATAAGGGAGATGGGTGTGGCTCTCTGAGGAGAGAGCAGGATCTAGGGTGTGGGCTGAGCCATCCTAAGGGAGGAGCCCTGGGAGCAGGCAGGCAGGCAGGCAGGCCTGGGGAGAAGGTCTGAGCTGATCTTGATATTCTATTACTGTTACTTCCTTCTCGAATAAAGCCAAAGCCCAGGCAGGAGGTGAGTTTGTACTTGACGCGGTGTGTGCGGGCTGTGTTTATAGATCAGGTTGGGAAAGGCACCTGCACGCACTCTTCTTAATGGTACAGACTCCTTTAGCTACTTTGCTTTACAAATGCATGTCACTTCCACCTATTCATGGCAAAGATTATCCATTTGCTCTGTTATTGATGCTACTACTGCGGCTATAGAAATGTGATAGCTCTCAAATAGAGAGATGCTGGTGGAGTCTGAGGATACTACCTGGACTGGCCTTTGGGGTTTAAGACTTTATCAAGTCATCCTGGTTGAAATTCACAGCCTCTCTACCTCTCGTACTGACTTGGCCCCCATCGCTGAAGTATCTGAGCGCCTCCCAGCCTCTAGTATAATTATGCTCCTAACCCCTGCAAGCAGAGCAGGGCTATTGTCTGCATAGTACAGATGGGGAACTGAGGCACAGACACTGAATGACTTGCCCAAGGTCACACAGGGGGGCCTATAAACTCTGGCTCCCCAAACCTAGGCCACTACCCTATCCCCCCCACACACACACACTTGCACGCAGACTCCAAGCAAATGGGCTTTGTACAGGGAGATTCAATGGAGCTGGGCAGAGACAGGCAGGATGCAGGGCAGCCATAGACTGTTGTCTGAAATAGTAGCCACTCCCCATTTACATTGCCTTCATCTGAGTTTCCAGGCACTGGATCCCTCTAAGTGTAGTTTGAGTGAACACTGGGACAGCCACTTCAGGCCCCACCTCCCTGCTGCCCGAGGAGATGGCTTGCTCAGGCAGTGCCATGGCTGGGAACTGGAAAAGGGAGAAAG
The DNA here is from genome assembly GCF_027887155.1 of Malaclemys terrapin pileata. Lineage (NCBI taxonomy): Eukaryota > Metazoa > Chordata > Testudines > Emydidae > Malaclemys > Malaclemys terrapin. The sequence continues at coordinate 19,198,713 of NC_071508.1, read as the reverse complement.
AAGAGTCCTCTGAGGAAGATTAAAGCAACAAGATCATCAGCTCAGCCATAACAGCTGCCTGGTGAAATGGTGCTGACCACCCTGCTGGGCTGGGACCTTCCTGTCCCTTATCTGAGCTGTCTCCTCCAGTTGACAAGTGCCTGTCACAATGGGTCAGGCCAGCCGACCTGATCTTTTTCAACCATGTTTGCCTTGGCCTTGTTTCCTGGAGGACTGGTGATTAATAGGTGGCTTGTGCTGATAAAGCTGCCCAGGGAGGCAGGATAGACTTAATAGTAAAAGCATTGCGAAACGCAAGCTAGGTGGTTGCTGTGCATTATGGGAAACTATCAATTAGCTACGTGTGTGAGAGAGAAAGAATGAGTGAGTAACAGAAGAAGAGAGAAAGGCCGGGGGAGAGCAGCAAAGAGATAAAGAGAATGAGAAAGACACAGAGAAGATGTGTCTACACTAAGAGCCTGGAATTGCACCAGGTCTGAATTTAGCCCTAGGTGGAAACCGCTGCTGAGATGTTAATGGCCCTAAGCGTCTGGTTCCTGAACCTCTCCAGCTCGTCCCTCACAGAATCATTCTGGCACATCCACGCACCATGCATCCGCCAGCCATGGCTGCTCTCAGTGCATTTTCAGACTCCCGAAGCACCTCTCCCACAGCACCTGGTGTTGCTTCGGAGAGCAAGGATCAGATGTAGTTTCCAGGTGGAAGGCAAGGCATTGTAGGATGAAGCTGGGAGAACTGGCTGACCCAGAGCAACTGGAATGTGCCTATCTCCTTGTGCACACTAGGAAGAAAACTTTACAGACACCACTGTCTGTGCCAGATCTAATCTAAAGACTTTGTCCCAGGTGTTGCAACCAGCAAATACAATTGATGTTTGTGAAATGCCTAGGAGGGCTGTTGTGTGCGGATACAAGGGTCGGGCACAGAGATCAAGGTGCTCCAGTGGTTTGCTGCTGTGCCTCTTTAAATAACACAGACAGGCCCCGAAGAAGAAAGAAAGAGGCTCAATTTTCACTCCAAGAAGCATGACCCTTGCATGCTTAGCATCTTGGAGCAGAGTTTTCAGCCCAGCAGTGCTCTCCGAAAGCCCTAAAGGCATCTGGGTGTGAGAAATCACTAACCAACTCTCCCGCAGTATAGGCTACCTTTAGGTTTCTCCTATGCGTGGAAAGGTGGCTAGTGAACCATGCTAGCTGGGAAAGGCATGACGTCTGCAGCATAGTGCCCGGCTATGCCACGGACACAGATCTGGGAGCAACCGAGCGAGGTTCTCTGCTCCTCAGGAGGGTGAGCGGTGCAGCACCCCCTGTATGTCTCAGTGAACCGAGCCATATTTCAGCAGCTTTGCACGATGCTAAGTGCTCCTTTGCCTGCATGGAAGGGGCACACTGTAAGGTCAGGTACGAGCAATGCAGGCAGAGCTGGGATTTTTTGATTCCAGAATTGGCTTGTCCCAGCCTGGAAGGAAACGCTTTCCAGACCAACCCGGCGACCTGCTTTGCCACACAGCAGACAATCAGGGCTCAGAGTGTGAATTTAAGGCCTTCTTCCTGCCCCATTCAAGCCAATGAGAGCTTTGCTGAAAGCAGGATGAAGCACTTAGTGTTAGTGAAATGGGCCAGATTAGCAGCCCTGAAGATCAGAGTCCCCTGCCCACGGAGCTGATACAGTACAGGCAGGTGGCTGGACAGATTCCTCTATGCTGACTCCACCACTCACCTGTTATCCCTGTGCTGTCCGTGCTGGGTATTGACTGCACCTCACGCTTCACTTGCAATAGACACATGGCTTAGAGCAGCCAAGCAGCTTGGTGGCCAGCGTGCTGCCGGCGCTGCATAAATCATGCATCATAAATAGCAACCTGCCCCATGTGCCAGGGGAGCAGTGGGACATGGAGAGGTCTCATGGTTACAGTTGCCGAGGAACCACCTCCTCCGCTCGCTTGATATCCAGAGACCGGCAAGGACCTACGTGGGAGAGAGGGTGGAGAAGGAGGAGCTGAAAACCAGCCCTGTGATTCCCATGCTAATCTGGGGATTTCTTCAAACTGCAACGTACTGCCCCTGTGCGTGCCCCTCTGTCCACCGCCGCTTTCCTTTCCTTCGTGAAAATAAATCACAGCTCTGGATCAGCTGTGGCAGCCAAGTCCAGCATGCGATTGCTTGGTGGCCTGTGGGAAATAAGTTTGGGGAGTCTCTGTCCAGCTCTGAGTGGGACAAAAGTTCCCGTGGCTAAACACGTCTCTGCCTTCGGGACTGACTGACCTCTTTGTTGGCAGTCCCAGCAGACAGGTCAAGGAAGGGGACTGACCTGCCCTCTAGCGTTGGTTCTTCCAGATCAGGGTTGAGGTCTGTTGCCCTGAAATAAGCTCACCAAGCCTGACCTGCAAACATAGGCATAGTTTGACTTCTATATTTGGGGGGGGACAGCTCCAGCCAGGCCAATGGGGCCATGCGTGGAGGGGGAGGGGACAAATTCCATGCCTGCCCAAGGCTTCCATTCCCCCACACCTTCCAACTATGCCCAGGCCTGCAAGCATCCCCAGCTCGGCGCCTTTGCACCTGATTTTCAGAAGTACCAAGCACCTAACTCCACTAGGCGTGAAGGGGAGCTGTGGGTGCTCCGTGCTGCCGCTGAGAACTATGCCCAAAGTGCCTCACGTTGGGCACTCAAAAACTCAGCACCCAAAATCAGAGGCCACTTTCAGCCATGCTTAGCCTTAGTCCTCTGGGGAAACACAAGAGGAGCTGGAACAAATCTTGCTTCCTGGCATCACTAACATGAGGGGCCTTGGATTTTGGCCCAGGCATTTGACCAAGAGTCCCTTTGGAACAAAGGAGAAGCTGTACCCAGCTGTAAGGCCTTGTATACGCAGGGCCCATTGTCTCACTGACGGGCGCTGCGAGGATCTGCATTGCACTGGCATGCTGCGCTTTGCAAGTATAAACACTGCTGGAGCGTGATGGAGTTCATTTTATTCCTGTCAGCAACTATGACACACAGGCCATGGGATGCCAGGGCAGGATGGTTTGTGGTACTGGGGAGATAATGTTTACAATCTCGCTCCAGACTGAGACCTCCAAACTCATTGCACGTGTGATCTAACCCAGGCTTCAACAGCTGAAAAGTTAGCACTGTGCCTCAGCACCCCTCTGCGTCCTACCACTTTACCCCGCAGGGATATTTGCCTTCCTTGAGTTTTCTCCCCCCTTGCTTCTGCCAGTGGCAGCGGGACCTTAGTTCACAGGAAACTTCAAGCTGGGAAGTCCGACTGCAGCCATGTTGGCAGCATTTTTTTGCAAAGCGAGGCTGGAACCTGTCAGTTTGTGGGAGGGCAACACCGTGGCGCTGTCAGACAGGCATTGGTGAATCTGCCAGCCCCTTTCCTCTTTAGATCAGGACTGAACTAGGTCAGCCTGGGAGCTGCTTTTGGGCAACACATAAAACAGTGTCATGACTACTCATGATCATTACAGATCCCATGGCACTTTCTACAGGAGTAGGAGTGCTAATCCCAGCATGCCACTCAAATTCCAGTTCAGGCCTTTCCGCTCTGCTTCCCTTAATGATCTCTCTGCATGTCCTAAACTGGTGATCTGCCTTGCTATATGTGGTTAAAAAGCCTCTGCATCCCACCCCAGAGGTGGCTGCATTTTGGTGGGGAATGAAGTGCCTCCTATATCCCTTACCTGTTTCACAAGGGAGTTACGCGACTAAACTGCTAAGTGCTTTGAGATCCTTGGAAGAGAGATGTTATAAAATGTGCTAAAAACTTTCATTATAATCACAACTCAACAGCAAGGTATCCTGCCCATCCTCATACATAGGACAGACACCCCTACCTTCCCCCACACTGTGTACCTGCTGCTCAATTGCCATATATGGGCCAGGAGGGGAGGTGGAAGTTATTACTTATGATTTATTTGTATTGCGGAACTGCCTAGGAGTCCCAGTCATGGACCAGGACCCCATTGTGCTAGAGGTTCCGATCTGAGTACTGTACAGCATGGGTAAAGGGACAGAGTTTATGTTGGTGTGGAAATGGGAGTGGGCAGGCTGGGGCAGCAGTGCAGTCTAGTGGATAGTGCATAAACCCAGAAGTCAGGAAACCCAGCTCTGGCCCTGCTACATTGTGTGGTGCTGGGTGAGTTCCTTTACCTCCGTGCCTATATTTCTCCTTCTATGCTTTCCGATCTACAGCTAGGAAGTGTTCTTTCTACCCACAGAAGTGCTAAGTATTATTACTGAGGGCACATTAAGTTTGACAGGGCAAGAATGGGAGCCTGTTATAGAACGCAGATAGGAGATGGGGGTAAGGGGCAGAGTTAAGGTTAACTGAGAAGGCCCTGCTGCTGCTGTGATTAATTTCTCTGTGCTAATTTTGCATTCAAAAGATTAAAAAAAAATACTTTTGCTGGAAATAAACACATGCAAGCTTCAAATGGGAGTCAGGCCCCTAACCTGCTTTGGCGCTTTTGGGAATCCCACGAGGCACCAACTTGCATCTTTAGGTGCCTAAATACCTTTGTCAACCTGACCCCTTAAGAAGCAAGCAGTTTGCAAATCAAGGGCTTAGTTTACCATTGCCCTGCACCTTAGGCCATCATTTTCACCATTGCAAAGTGCAGGGCCGGCTCCAGGTTTTTTGCCGGCCCAAGCAAAAAAAAAAAAAAGGCCGGAGTGCCGCTGCCGAAGCAAAAAAAAAAGAATGCTGCCCCTTGAGAAGTGCTGCCCCAAGCACATGCTTGGGATGCTGCTGCCTAGAGCCGGACCTGGCAAAGTGTGTGCAAAACACAACCGTTCTGGTGGACATCACTGCATAAGGCCCAGGCCAACAGAACCCGAGCCTAGGTCCCCCCAGCAGGAATCGGTAGCAGAGCTGAGATCTTGGGCACAAAGCAAGTTTCCTTTCCAGCCCTCACAAACACAGAGCATTGTGCAGCCAGCCGCTTTGCCAGAAAAAATCGAGTCCTTTGTGTCCCAGGCCGTGCCCCGGAAGGAGCTCTGGAGGATGGCTTTAGGGCTGGTTATTAGCAAACAAAAGGCAGATTGTTTTGGTGGGGGCCAGGCTTCTGGCAGCACCTGCACAGCGCCAGAGCCCTTCACAATGGCTCGCTTTCTGAGTAATCGCTGCAGCGGGCCCAATTATCAGCTGTTCCTAATTAGAGATGCAAATAGCCCTGCGTTTGCATTTTTGCTGCAAGAGGGAGAGGGCTCTTGGGATCTGCAGCTGGCTGTGCACATCCTTGGCTGGAAGATGGAGGCGGCTCAGGGAGAAGGGCAGCACGGTCCCAGAATAACCCCAGGGGCCCTAGAGTCACCCACAGCGTGATATGCTCTGTACTGAGTGCCGTACGGAGCATGCGCAGCCTTCGCCCCTGGATTTATGGCAAGTCCTGGGCTGTGTTCTCTTGTCTCCTGACTGCAGGATCAAATGGGAGGCAGAGCTGAGGGTGGCAGAGATGGGAAAAGAGTCAGCCCAGATCATCTGTCAAAGCTGTCCATGTCATGCATCTCTTAGACATTCTAGGATGGCACGTTTGAAGAATAAATCAGACCGGTGTTAGAGGAGTCCATGTAAGGTTCATTATTTGGGGTGCAGCCTGCCTCCTCATCACGCCTTCCCTTCCTCCTTGACCCACACACCCAGACAGCAGCAGAGCCTGAACACCCATGTTAAACTGGGGACTGCCTTACAGATCAGGGCCTGCCACTGGGCTGGCGTTCCCTGTGGGCCAGGGGTCTCAGAAGCTGGAGTATGAACCTCCTCCTCCCCCTCTCCTATCCTGCCCTCTTGGGAAGCTGACCCAGTAACTGGGCTAAGGAGGAAGTTGTGCGTGAGTCACTGTTGGCAAACAAACCAAACTCGTCCCCACCCCTCTGGTGCCTGAATTCCACCTTCATTAAGTAGGTTCCATTATGTGGCAGCCCCTGCCCCGGCCAGTCATATGGTGGTAACCTGAGCACCCCTAAAAGGAGCTAGTTTTGCCTGAGCTTTGGCAAGGTGTGGAGTCAGTTGGTGAAGCTCTGGCAATATGGCAGGGCTGGACCTGTGCCTGTGTGGACTCCAAGATTTACTCATACAATTCAACCAATGCAGTGAAGTCTTCCCATATGGTTCTGTGCTGTCTGTCTTGAGCTGAGGCCCCCCCGCAATACCAGTTCCAGAATCCCCTCCCCAACAGATCTGCCAATGCACCTCACTCCTGCCCTGCAGCTCCCCCTGCTAAACCAGTCTCGTGCCCAACCACAAGCATGTGCCGAGGGTTGTAGACTGGGAAGGCATCCTCTGGGAGAAGGGAACCAGGCCACAGCAATACCCAGAGGAAAGCCTGCTCTGAGAAGGCTCATCACCCAACCCTAAGTTCCTCCTGCTTCCTGGCTAGGTGACACACTTCTGCTGCCAGCCCTTGGTCCTCCTCACCACAGAAGATTAAATCCATGAAGCCGGAGTCACCTTACAGCAAGGTGCAGTCTCCCAAGCCAGAGGCTGTGGAACGAAGCGGCGGCTGTATGGCCAAACGGCAGTGTGGTGCGCAGCCCCTAGCCCTGGCAGTTCCCAGTGGAGACATTGAGAGTGAATACAAAGAGTATAGCGCAGGGAGGTGGACTGAGGATCCAATCAGTGAGGAAAAAGCTCAGAGCAAACCCTGCGTGGCCTGAGCAGTGACATTCCCCAGGAAAGTGACGGTATACAAGTAGCCTCTTCTGCCCAGCACTGCTCTTTGTCGTGTATCTTCATCTCAGATCTCTGGCTCTACTGATCCAATGGAGCCTTTGCTGGCCTTAGCAACCCACCTATGGGAAAGGGAACTCCATTCTACTCTGCCGCCTGTGTCGAACTGGCCAATAACTTCTCATTTCAGAATCTCCATGGCTGGTGATGGTGGGAGTGGCAAATAGAACCCGGTGGAGTTTGTTAAAGAATTTGTTAAATCTCGCTAACCCTGGGACCCTAACCCAGATCTGTAATTGACCAACGAAGCCACACTCTGTCAGGTTTGCAACATCACCTCACGCCCACTAGGGACTTCACTAGTGCTGTGTAGGTGCCCAGATTCTACAATGATGGGCAGCAGTATAAAACCCTAAGCTAAATCGATTCCTTGGAATAATGGTATTTTACATTTCTAAAGCACCTTTCATCCTGAAAGATCCTCAAACACTTGATATACGCTATATGCCTAGTGCTGCTGAAATGCAGCCACCTCTGGGGAGGAGAGTAGCCGCCGGAGGAAAGAGGGAAGTGCAAGTCAAGGACACCGGCTTGTATGCATTTGGGGGTGTGTGTGTGTGTGTGTGTGTGTTTTGAGTGAATCTGAAATGAGGAGGCTGGGAAAGGGGAGGCCAGCTGAAGGGTGCTGAAGACAGAGAGGCCTACTCATTAGGAAGTCAAATGTGCTCTTTGGAAGAAAGATGAGACTGCGATTGAGAAAGGAGCCACACAGGTCCGGGTTTATGTTCTCAGGGCAACTTGATCTTCAAGCTCCTGAACAACACAATAACCCTGGCCATCTGAACAGCTTCCTTACTGCAGCTGCTTCCCGGGGCAGCTTCTATTACTCAGCCTAAAACGCCAGCCAGCCTCTTACTAGTTTTAATGTCCTGTGTGCCTCCCGTTAGCCAGGCTGGAACATGAAAGAGAGGCATTAAAGCAGCTTTAGAGCAGAGGGGACATTGTCCCAGCTCCTGTCTCCAGCAGAACATCTTCCCTCCATGGGTCTCAGCCCCTCTCGCCAGGGTTCACCCTGCCACTAGGTCTAGCCCCTATGGCCCAATCCCAGCCTGGTGTATTGGCTCCTTGTTTGGAAGGTGGATTCTGTAGGCTTCTGGTGGAGTCTCCTTGCTTTGTTCTCTTTTGTGCCTCTCGGTCCCTCTGTGGGCCCCACTCCTTTGGCTGGTGAAGTGGGCTGGCTTGACATCCCGGGATGCCTCTGCACATCCACAGAGGAGGTTCAGCCTGGGCAGCAGCAGGGCAAACTTCCCCAGCGGCACCCCCTGCTCGCGTGCTGGCCTGAAGGAACCATCTCTAGAGCTCTAGAGGACCAGATGTGACAATGGGGGCACCCGTGCATTGGGATCAGGACTCAGACCCACCAAGCTCGCTTCACACAGGCAGCCATCAGATGGTCATAAAATTTCCTCGATACCAGCTTGATCTGGATTCACACTTGCGATTTAAAGAGACAACATTCTCTTTAGCTTATTACCAATCCCCTGAGCTACACAGGCCCCTTTTCACTGTGCCTGTGCCTGGGGGAAGAGGAACCAGCGTCGCTTCCTCTGGCACATGTACCGGGTTATTCACAGGAGGGGCTGTTGTTTCCTGCATACATTCACATGCCTTAACGCAGATAAGTGACATCAGTGATGAGGCTGCATATCAGATTCTCCCAACAGATGGCTCTGGTTTGGGTCTCCCTCAGTAACGCTTTAAAGGCATCTGATGGGTCTTTCTATCTGCAGCAGACACAGAGCTGCCCACTGAATAAGGCTCCTCCTGCAGCCCGGCTACCGATTCCCATGCAGTAGGTGATATGATCCCTATTTACACTGTAACAGGAACCATGCTGGATCCGCTTGGAGAAAACAAGAGAGAGAGCGTGAGCGCATGCACTATAGGGAGTGGAGGGTGCTAAGGGAGCACCAGGAATGCTGCCTCTGGGATGTTGGCTCTCCTGGGAACAGAATACATGCTAACTGGCCCATGCTGCTGTTCTGATGGGATGTAATGCTGGGATCTAATAGATGCAAACCCCAGTGGCCCAGAACCCATTCCTGTCTTTCCTAGGTGCTTTGGAGGGAGGACAATGGGGATTGAAGGTAAAGAGGAGAGAAACAAGCAAGTTGAGGATCCTCAGTCCCTCAGACATAGGGCCCTGGGGTTCCTCACTGACTCTATATTAAGCTTCTGTAGACTGGGGAGGGAAAACTCCCTGCAGCACTATTCAGGGAAGAAAGGAACATGGTTTTCTCTGGCTCCCGTTCCAGTAATATAAAGAAATGCAGCCCCAATGCACCCAGCAACCAGTCTCCAGACAGGATTGGAGACGGGCCCCCAACTGAGACATCCGTGCACTTTGGAGAAGCTTGGATCCAGGCCCAATTCTGTTTAGAGATGATTTTATTTATTGAGGGAGGCCTCCCTCTCCAAATATTGCCTCTGGCCCTTTCACTCCAATCTGGGTAGCTGCAAAGGAAGGAACAGGCAGAGGGGATGTCACCTGCTGATAATGAGGCTGCACGGCTTGATGCTCCATTTCCACTCGTCTGGCTTCCTACATGGAAGACTTTAAGATGGAATCCCTACCCCCGGAGAGAGTTTATCCCTCTCTGCTCCCTTCCCGGCAAGATCTGATTAGAACTGCAAGCCAGACACGGAAGCAGGGCAGATTCTCACTGAGCGAGCTCTCTGGAGAGAAGAGAGTTCTGGCCTACCAGCATTAAACAAGGAGCTCAGATGCCTGTTCAGACCTATTGCTTGGTGCCTACCACATGTGCACTTGGGATTCCCGGCATCTGTTGTAAATAGGGCACGAGCAATGCCTGCACTCTCCCTAGAGAACGTGCGTCTGGGACAAAACTAACCTGATGTTGCAGTACCTTCAAACAGCAGAAGCCATACACTAGGTCTTAACGCTAACAGCCACGGTCAGGCAGAGATGGGGTGCTAAGAGTCCCAGACCTCCCAAAATGCTGAGGAACACAGCAGGGTTTCTAAATTGTCTCACTGGTGGTGGAAGGTCCAAGTTCCCCCCTTTTTAAGGCCGATCGCTAGGTGTATTTAGCAATGCTGATGCACCAGGAGGATCATGAAATAAAGTGATGACCAGGGGTCAGACGGGGCACTGGATCAGTTCACTGTGATTTCCCCATGGAGACATTTGTTAAAATGCCTTAGGTCAGAGGTGAAAGGCGTTTGGTGGGTTTCAGCGTAGCTCTCCATGAGCCTTTGGCTAGATCACAAGAACTACGATGACCTCTGGGATAACTGGGCAAAGCCGGCAGGCAGGATAGGCCTATGGCTGGAATAGCAGAGGATGCTGAGAGTCAGCTTTAAGGTGCATTTGTAGAGCTGTGTGGGCACAGGACTGGTTCAGCAGATCAGGACAGAAGTTGAGTTGGGAGGCCAGGACTAGAATGTCGGGGTAGCACAGGTCATGAATAATGTGCATAGGCAGAGCTCCATGTCTGTGCAGATGTTCAAGGAGGTGAATTGATATAGCTGCATAAAGGGAACTGTGCGGAGTGCATAATCTGTCCATGCCTGGCAGTACCCAATGATCGATTCATCCCTTCCTTACCACGGCTCGAAAATTCATCCGATTAGTGCAATGCAATAAACCCAAACAGGTCAGAACTCATCATTCCATTCCCCTCCATTTGCAGCTGTGGATTGCCTGAGTGCGTTTTTCATTTTTAACTACTGTGTTTGCACACATGCAAGCCAATGTGAGTGTGAAGGTGGCTCATGGGTGCACGGCAGGGTGAGCATGGTCATACAGACAGACACACACACCAGTGCAAGCATGAAGGCTGTGCATTTACACGTGCTCATGTGAGCATCAACTTCACACATGCATGAGCAGGAGGGTCACACGCGTGTGCACATATGCCAGTGTGAGGGTCACGCGTGTGTACACACGCCAGTGTGAGGGTCTCAGCAGCACTTGTGACTGCTGCGCACGTGTGCAGTGCCCGAGGATGCGGGTGCGCACGGCGGATGGCACCTGGGCCCGCGGGGGGGCCTGGAGGGGCGAGAACCCGCGCGTGGCCGGGGCTCGCTGGAGGTACTGAGCATTACCCAGTTGCCATGGAAACCAGCAGAAGGAGGTGGGCGGCTGCGGGAGGAGGCAGGCAGGGAGGGAGAGAGCGCGCGCCTCGCCTGCAGTCCTGGCGCGGCTGCTTCATTGCGAGCTCGGCCGGCGGACGCAGGAGCCTGGCGCCCCGGACCCTCCCTCTGCTCTGCTCCCCCAGGCCTTGCTCCCGCCTTGCACCCTTCAGCAGGCGGCGGCTGCTCTATGCGCGGACGGGGACGCCCCAGGTAAGCGCCTCGCCTCCGGCAGGGAAATGCACCGGGGGGCCCCCTCTCTGCGCGCCGGGCTGCTGGCCAAGGGAGCAAAGGTCCCTGTGGTGCTCGCTGCAGCCGGAATGGGTGGGGGGGTGTCCAGCTGTCCCAGCAGCGAGCTGGCAGGACCCGCTGTGCTGCAGCTGGGCACCTTTCTTCCCCCCCCCCTAAAAAAACCCTGGAGATTGGGGGGGGGGAGACAAGGATTGGGCTTTCTCCTGCAGTGACCTCCCTGCTCGGACTGTAGTTTTGCAAAAGGGATGCTGCATCCCCGACCCCCACCCCCTCCCTACAGTGGAGACACACGGGTCTGGTTCCCACCTGCCAGTTTCTACCTGCAGCACCGGAGCGGTGGCCAGGCTGCGGTTCATGCATCGCGGGGAAATGGGGGGAGGGAGGAAATCTGCTAAGGCCAGGTCTCCCCCTCCCTCTCTCAGCTTCCCAAAAGCCGGTTGCCGGGGAAGGGATGGGGAGAGCGGGTCATAAGAGGAGATGGAGCAGCTTGCAGCCCTGGGGAGGGGGATCTGGTCTGGTACCTGGCAGGCAGCTTGCAGGAAGGGCTCCTGGTTTCTTTTCCTGAGGGTAGGTGGTGCAGTGGCTGGTATTCCTAATTATAATGATAAATATTTTGCTCCGATACTGATCTTTCTACTCAGGCTCTCTCTGCACTATCTTCTGTAGAAGACACCTCCCTTCTTCATTTCCACCCCCCCCCCACACACACACACCGGTTACCCCCATCCCTTACAACTCCCCCTGCACCCTGCTTTCCTTTGAACCATGCCCCTCAATCCTCTCTGAACCAATCCTAGCCAGCAGCCTCTGGCCAAGAAAGGTTTGGTAGGAGCCCTTTCTGAGCTGCTCATCGCCCCTCAAGCAGCCAGCAGGGGTTGCCAGTGAGTAGTGAGGTCTCCTGCCAGGGCAGAGCGGGCTGGCTCTGCAAACAGCAGTTCCCAGCCCTTGTCAGTCTGGCCCAGGGAGCAAGAGGCCACATCTGGGAAGGGGAGCTGGTTTGAACGCCAGAGGGCAGGACACAAGGTTACCCAGAAAGCCCTGGGTGTTCAGCATGCTGCACTGAAGCTGAACAGATGGAAGACCATGTTCATTCCTGTGACACACAGAGAAGGGAAAGCCATGGGATGGACTAGTCAGAACGGGGGCCTGTCCCAACTGCTGCATCCTACAGAGGAGGGAATAGGCCAGGTGCTTACAGAGGGGGTGTCCAGGCTCCAATTCACAGGTCTGAGAGCAAGTTGGGATCCTCAAAATCTGCTTATCACTCTGCCATTGACTCGCTGTGTGACCATGAGCCAATCATGTCACTGCTCAGTGCCTCAGTTTCCACATCTATAAAACAGAGATACTTCCCCCTCTGTCACGGGGGTTTGTGAGGATTAACCAAACCCTGGCCCCTAAACCTGCCCCATCTCTACTAGCAAAGCTACCATCATCCTTGCTCCTTCAGACTCACAGCACCCTTCACCCCTCCCCCTCCTTCCCCTCCCACATTAACACCATCAGCACCAGATTCCTACACAAAATCCCTTCCTGCCCAGGCTTTGTCCAACAAAACCGAAGTCCTAGCTCTGATCCGTCTTTCACCTCCAGTACTGCAGCCTCCTCCCTGCCCCAGCTTTCCCAACCCCAGCCCATCTGGAAGGCAGTTCTGACAACTTCCAGCCCCATCTCAAATCCTTATGCTGCTTCCCCCTCACCGTGGTCCTTGTCCTCATCTGCAAAGCCCGACAGAATGCATCCCCTTCTCTCTCCCCGACCTTGTCTCCTTTGACTCCCCATTCGATCCTTTCACTTCATAGAAAAGCAGCTAAATTAACCACCCCTCTGTATTCTCCTCCCACGACCATCTTCCACCTGTCCTCCTGCTCCTGGGCACACCCCCACCCTTCCTGACCTGATCTGCTGTGCCTCCAATCTCTCTTTGGAACAGTGAGCCTGATTCCCCTCACCCTTACGGTGATGTAAATGAGGAGTGAGTCCATAGCGCTCCACTGGGGGCACTGAGAGCAGAGTCAGGCACACTTTTCCCATGAGGACACCAAACCCTCTGAGTCTGTGTGCATGAAGGAAGGTAAAAAGAGACTCTCCATGCTGTGATAATGTGGCCTAGGGGGTAGAGCATTGGACTGGGCCTCAGGAGACCTGTGCTCTATTCCTTGGTCAGCCACTGATCTGCTGGGTGACCTTGAGCAAGTCCCATCCCTGTGCCTCAGTTTCCCTCTCTGTAAAATGGGGAAACTGATCCTTTGTAAAGTGCTTTGAGATTTACTAATGAAAAAAAGCACAGTGTAAGAGCTAGGTATTATTATTATTATACATCCAGAACCACCACAGTGCTGCCAACTCTCAATTTTATCACAAGTCTCACGGTATTTGGTGATTGATTTAAAACCCCCAGCTCCTGGAGTCATATGATTTCTTGAAACTCTTAGCTTATTTTAAAATGAAAAGTAAGTTTTTAGCCCTCCTGTTTGCCGAGAAAAGCTTGTAAACATGACCCTTAAAGTCTCAGAAACCAGAAGACAAATAACCAGAACCCACATATGTGTTTTTCTAAATCTTATGATTTTTAAGTCGGTCTCATTTTGGGAGGGCCTGACTCATGTTTGGGTTCATTTCTCTACAGTCTTCATCCCTGGTAGTGTCTATGCACATCCCTGGTGCATCTCATCATCACTTAGATTGTAAATTCTTCTGGACAGAGACCTTGTCTTTCTTTGATCTGTGAAGTGACATGCACATTTATGGAAAGATTGCAAAGAGCTCTGAGATCCCTGGAAGAAAGTGTTGGTGGGTCTCCTGTATTCAGAACAATAATGCTTAACCCCGGGGAGAGCGAGAAGATGGATCTTCTTTTAGAGTGTGCAAAAAGTAAAAATGTTTTGTGGACAGGAGTTGAAGAAAATGCTTGTTGTTACCATGCTGAGTTTGTGGCATTGCTTCGAGTGATGCAGAGTGTGGGGTGGGGGTATGTGAACGCACACACACTAGATCTAATGTCACAATAGTCCTATCTGGAACTAGGGTACATGGATCTCTAAAGGAATCTCTTTAGAGGGTGCTCTAGCTTAGGGAATTCTCCGTGCCTCACAAACCCTGCCATCATGAAAGTGATCACCTGGGATAGGGACACAATGAAGTTCCCATGGTGAAGACGTGGTCCTTGGTGCAATACTAGTGGGTCCTATCAGACTGCCGTGGGTCCATTTAACAGACACACCTGGATTGGGCTTGTTTGTTTGCTTTGAAGAGGTAGCAGATGTAGTTGTCCCAGCACCATTGGTATTAATTAGCCTCCTTGTCAGCAGTTTCAGCAGATTGCCCCTGGTGATCTTAGGGGTGACCCCTTTTAATTCAAAGGGCATTGGCAAGGCCACACTGGGGAAGCTTGCCCTGATGCCACCCATGTTGTACCTGGTTCTGTGATGGGAGAACTCCACCTGACAGGCTTTCACCAGCATAAAAAGGGAAACCACACCTGGTCTGGCTGTTGAAATTCATTTAGGGTGACAGGGGAGCAGGGATGCTCTCGGGATGCTGGTGAATTAATCCCATGAACAGAAAAGCTACACCTCAAACGGGAGCCCCTTCCCTGCTGGTCCATGTTGATCACTCCAGTGGTTATAACTCTGCCCCGCTCCCTGTAGGTTTTTTATTTAGCTAATCAAACAGAGCCCTGGCCTGGAGAACAAATCCCAACCCTGCCTTTGCCACGACTCCCACATGCAGTGCCGTGTAAATCAGGCATGTTTTCACTGGACTTTGCTGATATCTGCATAGCTTCCATGCGACACATCCCCAGCTGGTGTAAGTCAGCCTAGCTCCATTGACTTCTGTGGAACGATGGTGATTTGCACCACCCCAGAATCTGGCCCTATGTATTTTCACTATGTGAACTCTCTTCAGAGAAATACATGGCACATAAGTGGATTTCCACACCTTTCTTCTCCCCTGCCCCATCCCTAACATTGGGACAGTTTTCACCAGTGTGCACATATAGCAGGGCCCAATAACAGGGCCAAATCCTGCCTTTATTGAAGATAGGGGAAGTTTTGCCATTAACGCCAGAAGGAGCAGTTTGGGTTCCAGGGATACAACTGTGAGCAGGCCCCTTTCCCAACCTGCTCCGAAGCAAAGCTTCCACGGGGCGTAGCGTCCAAACTCACCTCCTTCCTAGGCTTTGGCTTAATTAGCAGTAATTAGCTCTGCTCAAACCTTCGCCCAGTCTTGGTTGCTTCTCTCTTGAGGTTACTCAGCCCACATCCTAGGTCCCCTTTCTCTCAGAGATCCTCTTCTACCTGCCTTATATACAAGTGGCATATAGAGCCTCCTGCCTCTGTGTCAGCCGAGCCCACTAAACCTTTTCCCAACACGATCAATGCCTGCTAAAAGGATGGGATGTCTCAGCCAGCCTGTTATAAACCCCTTTATATTTATACAGCACCCTTCACCAGAAGGATCCCCAAGGACCTGGGCAGCTGCAATCCCAATCCTGAAATTGTTGTACACACAGAATTCCCATAGGCTCAGAGAAGATCAGCTGCAGAAATGACGATACACATAGGAATCTGTCACCCACCTCTGGGTTGGGGTACAGCAGCTGTTTAACAGCACACAGCAACACCACACAACAGTGCATAGGGAGCTGCCAAAAACGATCTGCCCATTTGAAACTGGAGGGAGAATGTAGATCATCGAACACACTGGAAGGCGACCAGGGCGCCAGGTTAACCCTGCTCTTGAAAATGGCGTAGAGACAAGGGGCCAGGACTTGTTTTTGGGACGCCCCCAGCAGCTCAGGATCCTCTAGGACGTTGTGGAGCCCTGGGTTCAGAATGAACTCCGGGCAGTACAGCACTGTGCTGTGGCAGTGGGCTCACTACTGACTCCATGCACAGGGTGCTGTTTCTAGTCCACATCGAAGCCAATAGCTCTCTGCTCAGCCTGGCAGTTTCAGAGCAGGCTCTGAGCAGTAGAAGCAGAAGCAGATGGCCAGAGGTGGGGGAGGGAGAATGGGACAGTGAGGTTGACTTATCCTTTAACTCCCAGCCTCCATCTTCCGCTCTCCGTATTTTATTCTCTTCTGCCCTCTTGGGATCTCTCCTATTCCTTTCCTATGTTCTCTCTCTCTCCCCCTCCCATTGCTCGTCCCATGTTGCTGCTCAGATTTATGTTTCGTCTTGCGGAAGTCACTACACATAGGGCCATTTAGCTCATTTGCCAGCTGTCTGCCAGCGTGACGGAACCACTGACACACAGCTCTTCCCTGGCTTCGTGAGCCCGGGCGGGGAGTTCTGAGAAAGGCAGATGCTGGCGTGGGCAGTCCCCCACCACGAGAGTCTTTGGGGGGGGGGATGAGAACGGGCAGTGCATCTTCTTGCTCCTAAAGGACCCGCATCACAGCCATTGATTTCATGGCTGTGGCTCATGCCTTAAGACTGAAGAGTCCCACCCTGAAATATGAAAATGGAGGGCCAAAGCAGTGCTGAGCAAACCTCCTGTGGGTTTAGATGAGCCCCTAACTGTTCCTGATCCAGAGTCCACGGACCTCAGTGGGCTTGGGCTCCAGGACACCTGATACACAGTGCCAGTGGGGAGCCGAACAGACAGGGTGGCCACGGTAAGTGGGGAAGGCAACAGGGCTGTAATTCCAGCCTACCTGGCTTACCAGGCAGGTCATTCAGAGCAGGATACAGTAAAGCAGCTGTGAACCACAGTGATACTCCTCCCAAGGGAAGGGCGCTATGAAGGGAGAGCCCAGCAGGAATCCCAGAACCCAGAGGAGTCCTGGACAGCAAACTAAGAGATAGGTTGTGCCCATCACCCAATGTCTCGCATGACTTGGTGCTCCCTAGGGCCTGAGTCCAGAGCTGATGGCTACAAGCCCTGCTCCCAGCAGATGCCTCTGCACTGGCTGCCAGTGTCTCCCCTTGTCAGGGTTAGCATTGCCTCTCTGTGCCACAGTCACAGCAGATTCTAGCCCAGGCCTCTGCATTTATGCCTTTTCTCCCTCCTGACTTGACGGGGTGATAGGACCCAGGTGTTTAATGGGAATCTCCAGGGTCTGCAACACTGGGTCAAGACGTCCCACGAGAACCAGGAAGGGAGCAGCAGCAGGGGAAATAGCAAGGACGGACCCAACTTTTCCCACCATCAAGTGAGTCAGTTTGAATTTTAGGCGGAGAATGGAGCTGCTGCTACTTCAATCTGAATCGGCCCATCCCTAGTCAAAATCCTTCACTGCTGAGCACCTTCTGTGTGCCTACAAACTCTGCCACCACCATTGTTAGTGTCATTATTTCGCCCACGGATGCCTTTCCATCTGTTGACACAGAGTGACAAGAAACGTAGGCGTGTGCACCCACACAGTTGGGGTTAAGCCATGTTGTATGTTTGCACATGTACAACATGGAGTTGGAAGTGGGTTCTATTCATGAACACGCCCGCTGGTTTCTTTCTGAGACAGCCTGTATTTAAACAGGATAAAAATCATGTTTAGAGCTACAGGGTACAGTTTTCCAGAGTGCCATAGCGACTTTCACCCTGCCCGGTGTTACCAAGAATCCCTTTGAGTGTTCAAGGAGGCAAGTGGACTTTTTAACCAGTTGTGCTGTTCACCTGTTTTCTGCACCTCACTCAGTTTGAATCATTAAACTCAGCTGATCAGTTTCTCCTTTGTTCCTAGTCAATTTCACTTTCTTTCAGTATTGTTTGTATTACAGTACCATCTAGAGGCCACACAACTGAGATCAGGACCTCCTCGCGCTAGGTTCTGTACATACACATAGTGAAACAGTCCCCGACTGAAGAGTTTCCAGTTTAAGTGGACAAAACAGACAGTGGGTGGGAGAAAGGAAATATTATCCCAATTTTACTGGCACAAAGAGATGTAGGGCCAGATTTCCACTTACTTAGCACCCAGCATGCTGCACTCTTTTGAAAGTGCAGCCCCAAATAATTTGCCCAGGGAGGCTGTGGCAGAGCTAGGAATTGAACCTAGATCTCCTGAGTCCCACGCCAGTGCTTTAACCACAAAGCTCAGCCTTCCTCTCTGCTGCTTGTAGGCTAGCCCTGCGCCCTAGTGTGCATATGTGTATGTGTACACACAGTTTTCAGTTAAAGTAATTCAAATGCTTCTATTTAATATTAAAGCCCAACAAAACTGTATCATTTTACAAAGCCAAAATCCAAGACAAACTATCTGGCAAGGACCATTTTTCACTTGTTCCTTAAGACAATTGTTTGTTTCTAATTTCCAAAGCTCTTAATGATGATCCTGCTGGGAACCACCAAGTAACTAAAAGGCAACAGCATGGAACAAATTAGCATATCTTCTTGCGTTCAGATATTTAACTAACAAATGAAGTATTTGGAGCCCATGTAGCCAAGTCGCAGGCACTGGGGTCATCACCACATTTTGTCTGAGTGATGTTTTGAGTTTAACCAGTGGATAAAACTAAAGGGTTTATTTAAGTTTTTTTTTCAACAAGGAAGCCTCATTAGCAAAGGTTCTCTGTGGTCTCTGTTATGTGTTTATGTGCAATTATATTTGGAAGCCACTAGATATCACCACGTGCCGGCTAGAGCACCACATGGAGTGCAGCTTCTAGTAAACAACGCAGACTGAGCTGGAACTCAAGCTGTGTGGAAGCCTGTTGAAGTTTTCTCTAATAAACGTCTATTTAAGGAGATCTGCTACTCCATATATCAGGAGTCTGTGGAGGTCTTGCTAGTAATCCACAGGATTAAATATTGTGAGGACCAGGCAATGGGGGCCTGGGGTGATAGGAAAGGAAACTAGGGTACTGACACAGGGGACTGTAATGCACTAATTGCATATATAAATGCATGATGTTGGTTTCTAGTGACTGGGTGGACCACATGATACCATCTAAGATCTCAGATGGTACAGGCTTGTGTTTTTGGAGCAGAAGGACCAGGTTCTACACCCCTGTCCACACGTAGTTGTGGTTTATATAGCAGTTTGTTACAGTGGGTGTCAGTGACTGGGACATAGGCAATCATGCCTAAGGTTTACAGTCAGAAGTCTAGCATTAGAATCAGATGTCGGAGCCAAAGTCAGGAATCAGAGCCAAGGGTCAAGACTATGTTACCTAGCACAAAGCAAGGCCGACCATGCATGTACAGGTGCTATCGCAGACAGACGCTTTAAACAACCAGGGCACTACTGCTGGGCTAGGGCTTAAGAGATGATCTGCTGACTCTTCCAACCAATCAGGTGGTTTAGCCAATCAGGCAGCCTACTACTGGCCAGCTGTATTCATTAGCAATTGGCTGGGCTGCAGGTGCTGATTCCTGACAGTGGCCCTTACCCCTACTTAGCTGGGGAACCACCGTCATGCTCATTCTTCATTGCTTCCCTCCTCTCCCCCACCCCCAGTTACAAGGGTCAGATGTTCTTCCATGTCCCTACTTTTGGTTCACTAGTTACTACTTCCCATTCTGCCCTTCCCAACTTAATAGTCACATAGGTAGAACTAGAGATGGGCCTGAGCTAAATCCCATGTCTATTTGCCGTCTCTTGTTTTATACTTAGATTGTAAGCTCTGTGGTGCAGGGGGACGTCTTTTTGTTCTGTGTGTGGAGAGTGCCTAGCACAGTGGGGTTCTGGGCCATGAGAGGGGCTCCTAGGCGGTACAGGACATCATAAATAATAGTAATAATCCCAACACTGAACGTTGGGGTGCTTATAACTGCTTGTGATTTGATGGGAGCAGTTGGGATCAGTGACCCGCTGCTGGGCTGCCGCTGCCCATCTCACCTTGCAGCACGGACTGTGGTCCGTGCTCATCTATCTTCCCTTGCTCGGTGATACCTGCCGATTTTGTGGGCCGAGCCCATCTGTAGCGGGAACTCAAAAACTATCCATCTGTTCTTACTTCCCGGACAGAGCCGGAGAAAAGCATAAGCTCCCCAGAGTGCCTGGAGAGGGTGGCAGTTTCTTCCTGACCCTTGTCAGTGATCAGCTTGGGCCCTGAAGCATGAGGACTGGTGTGGGGAAGGGCTCAGATCCAGATCGCATTGCATTAGAACTCCCATGCACAAGTTGAAGGGTGTCTGGGCCTGTGGTGCCTTCTCCCCAGGCAGAAAGCTTGGCCCCATGCTTCTGCCCCACTCCATCCAGGCTCATGGCTCCTCCCTGCACAGCAGCGGCAAAGTACTTTCCTTGCAGTAGGCTGGATTGAGACTTTTTCCTAGGAGCCAGTCGGAGGCTGGTGCTACCCCATTCCACTCAGGCTAGTACCTCCTGTGTTTCCTCTCTTCCAGCCAGGAAGCTGGGCCCAGTAGCATAGGCTCTTCCCCCTGCTCTGCATGCGTTCCCCCTCCATTGGGGCAGGGGCGGGGAGGGGCAAGCCCCATGGCACAATCTCTTATGCACTGTTCTGGCTGGCAGAGCGCTCTGCAGGAGGAGGGTCTTCATTTTGCCCTTGGAAGGCTCTGCAGCCCCTTCAGGCCAGCGTGTGCCAGAAGGTTAATAGCGGTTGAATTTCACTGATTTGGGAGTGGAAGTCTCAGCAGAATTGCCTGGCGGTTTCTGCCGATCTCAGCTGAGGCTGCAGTTAGAGCATCAGAAGCAAGATCTGATTGTTCCTTCAGATGTCAGAGACAGGCAGAGAGGTGGCACCTCTGAACTGAGGGAAATGCCCACCATTTGCCCCCCGGGGGTTTATCTATCCCTGGTTCTGGCCCATCCCACCCAGCTTGTTACAGGAAATGGAGCTGGAAGAGCTGTCACTGCCGGGACCGGAGCCAGTGCATTTGAGAGAGGGGGAGCATGACCGAGTGTTCTAATCACAGCTCCGATAATGATTCAGGGCTAAACCATGGCCTCTGGGCATGTCACAGCCTCTCCATGCCTCAGTTTCCCTAGCTGTAAGACGGCGATAACAGATGGGGAAACTGAGGCACAGAACAGCCATAAATCAGCTCAGTGGTAAAGCAGCTGCTTGAGTCCCCATGATTATGGCCATTCCCTACTATCTTGGCAATTCACAGGGCAGCCTTACTGTCCCGCTCGGGCCAGAGGCTAGAAATCCCCCCCACCCTCTGGATCCTGCATTTCCCCTCACTGATAGGGAGACCTAGAGGAAACATACAGTTGCTTCCCTGAGAGGCGAAGAAATCTCTTCCCAGAGCTGACCGTCCCCCTTCAGCACCTGGGCATAGATGGGAAGGGAACTCTCTGGCCAGGACTGATCTCCCATTCAGCAGCAGAACCTAGGGGGAGGGAGAACTCCATTGCCCTCCTCCCCAGCTTGGGGCCTTGCCGGTGATAAGCCCAGCCCTGCCCTATCCCTGGTGCCTAGGGGTGTCTGGGTCAGTGTGTCAGACTCTGCCACACAACAGGAAGAGTACGCTCCCTCCCTGCCCCTCGAGGGGGGTCAGTAGCCTTCACCCAGGGATCTGTGTGGGGGCAGTTAATACATCAAACACCTCCTCCTGCCAGTCCCTTTCCCCACTAGCTCTGGGTACCTCCTCCCTGGCCTGACAACCCCCTGAACAGGGAGGAAACCCCATTTTCCAGTGGGATCCCACCCCCATAACATGAACTCCATCCCACCCCAGCAGGATCGCCCGTAGACCACTGGGGACCAGTCACACCAAGCGCTTCTTCCACCAGAAACAATAGGACCCAGAATTCCCACACCCTCTGCAGCAGCCACAGGGACCTCAAGCAGGCACCTCCCCAGGCATCCCCAAGGCTGGTTCTCTGCTAACCAAGGTGGGCGTCTCCGTTCCCCGGCTCAGCTAGCACAACCTGTCCCTGGGAGCGCCCGGCTCATCCCCCCCACAGGGACAAGTCATTCCATGTGTGATACAGACAACACAAGGGCTCTGCAGGCAGGACACATCTTCACCTGGGTGGTGCCAGGCCAGCCTTGCAAACATCCCCCCTGGAGCACAGCTGTGCCCGCAGGCAGGAGAGACGCGTAGGCTTAGGGGAGGGTATAAGGGTGATGGGGAAGTGTGGGTGGAAGGGATTTACTCCTTCTCTGCCATTTCCCAGCAGCACCCACTGCCTCTTTCATTCAGTTCTCTGCCATATTCATTTGCTTTTAAAACCTCTGCTGACTGCACTCCATCCCTGAGTCTCAGCCACACAGTCACATGCAGAAGACGCAGCACCAGGATCCTTCCAGCTAAACCGCACTCACTCTTCAGTGATAGCGCTGGCAAGCTGACATTTGCGTGTGTGTACACACACACACACACACGCACGCACGCACAGCCTGTCTCAATAGCAACACATTATAATCACAGTGCTGATGGTAACCCTTTAATGAAGACAGGGTAAATCACAGGCTCAGTAACGACCCAGCAGCGAATGCTAAATCACAGACCCAATGGCTAACGCATGGTCCTCACAGACCCTGATGGCAAACCAGTAATGAACGTGCTGTGATCACAAACCCAATAGCAAATGTGCTTCATTCACAGACCCACTAACAAACAAGCTGGTCCCAGACCTGGTAGCGAACACGCTATGATCTCAAACCCAGTGGGTGCATTTAACTAGTGATCAAGCAACATCTCTGCCCTGCCCCCCTCCTCAAGGCATTAAAAATGGTGCACCCTCCTGGGCACTGTCTCTACGTTTCTGCTTCCAACCCAGGGGCCCAAGCAATAACCATCCTCCATCCATGCAGGCTTCTTCTCCTTTCTTTCCTCATTCCCCTATGGGGTACACGGCCCATGGGTGAGAGAGACTCATTCTTCCAGAGCTTGGGTCCTCCTTGGTGCCTCAAGGGGTCATGCTGGGCCACTGCAGGGGTTTTTGTAATGAGCTTCTCTCCCATCATGCCCTAAGACAAGGTGGGGGAGTCACCCCCATCCTGCTGCCTCCTTGCAGCAGCATAGAGGGGAAGCTCAGGCATTCCTGTGCCGCAGCTTCTGGAGCCAGGCAGGAAAACCCAACTTCCCACCTCCGGTCCCGTTCAGTTGGTCTCCCCACAGATTACCCTGCTTGGCACATCAAGGCTAAGCTCCCTCTCCTGCCTTCCCAGTCCGTTTGGAGACTGGGGGAACCCGTGTTATGGAGTCGGAGGGGGTGGCAGGCAGGACCTGGGGGTAGAGCGCAAGGTGTGCAGAGGTGGCTGGCGCTGGATAGGCAGGGAAGGACTGGATGGGCCTCTGCGCTGGTTATTTCATGTAGCGCCCCGTGAACCTTGGAGGCAGCCTGGCCCTGAAGGTTTGGAGAAGACTCGGGAGAGCAGCCTGGCTGAATCTCTGCCCCATAGAGAATCACAACCATCCACAGGCCCAATGCACTAAGACCTGCTTTCCCCCAGGGCCGGGTGAGAGTGGATCTGTAGGCCCAGAGGGGGCTGCGGTTTGGGGGGCACCGTGGCACTGAGCAGCCCCCCATCCCAATCCCCTCAACCCCCAGGGAACTTCTTTCTTTCCAACACAAAGTCCCCCTCCAAACCTGGCGTGAGCTTTGCCTCTCTAAAACGTGGCGTCTACCCTGGAGGCCGTACCCCCTCCTCCTGGCCTGGCTGAGTGGGGTGATAAAGGGGTCGGATGCAGAGTGGGTGGAGTGCAGGCTGGACTCTGGTACTATGAGCTGCGGGGACGCTAATCTCACACAGAGATTCTGCCCCAGTTCCCTAAACGGATGATTCGATTAAAGAATTGGCAGCACGGGAAGAGCCAAGAGGGAGAGAAAAATTGCAGCTCCCCCATGAGAGCTGGGAGCAGATCCTGCTCCCACATACACCAATGTGAACCCCCAGTGACCCCATTGCCGTCCATGCAATCCCTCCAGGGGTGCGCTGGTGTCGCTGACAGCTGGATATGGTCGCTGGTCACCACCCCCTTGGTGTTTATGAATTTTGATATATTCTGGTTGAGACTTGTGCCTAGAGGTTAGGGTATGGGGCTGGTTACGGTCAGGACTCCTGGGTTCTTTTCCTGGCTCTGGTGGCTTGTGTAAGGGACAGACATCAGGATAACTGGGGTCTCTCCCTGTTTCGAGGAGGAAATGGTGAGAGCAGGGGCCTATTAGTCAGGATCCTGGGACCTGTTTCTAGCTCTGCAACATTCAGTTTCCCGCTCTGTAAAATGGGAATAAGGATCCTTCCCCATTCCCCCACCTTGCTAGGCAACTGTTTGCAAAGTAATTGGAGAGTCTTCCCCTCTACAGAGCAGCAACCTCCCGGGGCAAGGGAGGGCTGGACTGGCTCCCTCCAAAGCTCAGCAACACGATTCCTAGGGCCCAACAAGGGGACAAGCACCCTGAGCTGGCAACACTTACCCCAGCTCCTTGTTTGGCCCAGGGAATCTGGGGCTTGTCCCGCCCTGGGCAGTGCATGGGCTTGCTCCTTGTCTGTATCATTCACAGCTGCTCTCTCTGGTAGCTCAAGGTGGATTTCCCTAGTGACAGAGCCAGAGGCTGCTCCCACTCCTCTCTGCTTGCTTTCCTCTGCTCCAGTTCCCTTCAGAGGGTCTCTGTTGCTCCCCCATGCCTGGCTGGGCCAGGGTGGCCAGTACTGGGAGGCTGTGGCTTTGTCACTTCGTAATCACACAGGTCCTGGAACAGCCATGACTGCTCCTTCCCCAGACACTGGGAGGAGGGAGTCCCACAAAGGGAAGAGCTCAGAGTTGACCGTGAGCACCGGGCTTTGTGGTTCTCAGTGAGGAGGGGCCAGGGACAGCAGGAGGGCCCAGCTCTCCTGACTCCTTTGCACGTCAGTGGGAGTTGAGCAGCTCACAGGATCAGGCCCACCGCAGGGACAGCAGTGGCATGAAATTGTTGGTTCCACCCTTGCACCGGCTCAAGTCCGTTGTTGGGGAACCCCAAAGCACCATCTCCTACAGCGCCCACTGCTGTTTCTGAGAGCAGGGCTGATTTCCACATGCCAGGCACTGCACGGTGAGAGGGAGTCAGGACAGCTAGGTGAAACCACTTTGCAGAAGGGGCAGTTTCTTTAGCTTTGATGACCCCATCCCAGGCATTGCAGCCAGCACTTGTAAAATGCCAGCAGCAGCTGTGGTGCGGGGATGCAAAGCGCTGTACGGGCGAAGCAAGCTCAGAGGGGGACAAGCAATAGCTGTCACATCCCCTTGGGGCCACGGTTGTGCTTCTGGCCATGGGACACTGGGATAGAGCAGCCATACAACCTGTCTGCAGGGAAACACCCCCAGCAACAAATCTCCAGTTGCAGGGGGCATTCCAGGCTGTGTGTGGGGTGGAGGGAGCTACCTGGGTGGGAAGGGTTATGGTTGGCGGATCCTGCACCTCTGCTGTACCCTGGTTGCTGCAAGGTCCTGGGGCAGTTGAATGCAATTGCACAAGGAGAGGAAGCTGGTGTGTCCACACATTCGTGTACACACCAGGTCAGGGCTCAGGCAGGCCCTGGCAGCCGCAGGCTCTGGGGTGGGGGTTGGGGGGGAGGAATCCATCTTTTCCCTCCCTTCATCCCTCCCTAGGCTTTGCACCATCGAAGGGATGCATTGCACCCTGAGCACTCCAGTGAGGTGGCTGTGTGGAGCTGCTCTCTTGTGAGTGGAGCGTGCCAGGCCCACTCACACGCACACCCCAGCTTCCTTATGCTGGGGAGCTACCCCTTGAGGGCTCTGAGGGGGCGGGAGAGGCTGTATGCAAGCATGTGAGCTGTGGTACCCATGCACCACCCATGGCAAGCTGGGTGCTACAATGCCTGGGTAAGCACAGGGTTCATTACAGTGTATGTGCCAACACTCTTTCCCCCCCCCCCCCCCCCGAAAAAACACACACACACACAGGAGCCCCCAGCTCGGGCAGAGCCCCTTCCACAAACCTCTCCCCGCCCCCCACGGGCAGCGAGCACTGCTACAGCAGGAATGCTAGCACCCCTCGAGCGTTGTCTGCCACGCCGCGACCTGACAGCGCTTGGGCCGTATTCCCCTCAAGGCTACTCTGGCAGAGAACGCAGCCTGCAAAGCCGCATCCGCCACAGCAACACAGGCCATCGGTTTGAATAAAGGCAGCTCTGCTTGATCCTCCGTGTCGTCTGCGGGTGAATAATTCATAGAGATCGGAAATGGAGACGCCTTACAGAGCTGCCATCTCTCACGGCCACCCTCAGACAAGTGCTGCTCCCTCTGCATAGAGATCCCTCTCCTATAAGGCCAGGTTCCTTATAGACTCCCTCTTTCTAACACCAAACCTTCACACAGATCCCCTGTCTGCTACAGCCTCCCATTGCGGCCTTGGGCAATCTCTCGGAGCTTCAGCTCCCCTCTGTAAAATGGGGGTGACAACTCTTCTTGTCTCTTTAGCCTGCAAATTCTTCAGTCTCTCACTGTGTGTATTTACGGCACCTAGCATAATGGGGCCCTGATCTCGGCTGGGACTTCTAGATGCTACCGTAATATGCATAATAGCAATAGCAACTGCAGCCTTGGGCCCTGGGGTGCGGCTCTGGGAGAAGAGACATGCACCAATGAGGGCAGGATATAGAATAGAGAAATAAAGGCAGGAAATATGGTGAGGTTCAACTTGGAAAATGTGGGGCGATAAACGGAAGCAGTAGTGCCCAAAGGCCCCAGTCGGGATCAGGGTCCCATTGTGCCGGGCGCTGTACAAACACAGAAAGGAGATGAAGAAGGAGGGAGAAGCCTGTAAGCAGAGAGGCTGAAGGAGACATAGGGGTGATAGTGGATAGTGTATTAGACATGATCTTGTCATGAAACATGGCAACAGGGACTCCAGAGCTCTTGTGGGCTGCATATGCAGAGTTGTCATACCAGGGGACAGAAGGTACCAAAGCAGCTCCTTGGTATATGTCTCTGATGAGGCTGCCCCTGTAATGTTGTGTTCAGTTACCAAGTTGCAGCACCAGCCAAGATGAAAGTGAGTGCAGAGAAGAGCAACCAACGAGTGGGTGGTGGTGGTGGGGAATCGTGATGAGCAGAGATTAAGGGCCAGGTCCTCAGCTAACGTAAATCGGTGTAGTAGCTCTGTTAAAGTCAGTGGAGTTTTGTTGATTCACAGCAGCCAAGGATCTGTCCCTATGAAGCTAAATGGGCCAAATTCATCCCTGGTGCAGCTCTAATGGGCTTGTACCCGGCATGGATTTGACTCAGTATGTACAGCGTGGCTAATGGGGAAACATAACCATCTGTAGGAAACGGGTCAGCGGTGGGGAGGGGAGAAGTTTAGGATTAAAGGGAGAGTCACTAGGAGTCTCAGGATGGAATGAAGAGAAGAGAAAAATTAGGCTAGATCTTAGAAGAGAAAGACTAGGAACATCTATGAGAATGTGGCCTGGTCTTCTGAGGGGGTGGGGTGGGGGGACTCCATTGCTAGGGACACACAGGTAAGTGGGTCAGAGAACTGGGTATGGGTTTGTTCTGTGTTTGTACAGGACCTCGTGCCATGGGATCATGGACCATGATTGGGGCTCCTAGGTGCTACCCCAGAACAAATAATTATAATCATCATCTAGTCATTTCCTCCCATTCTGACTTATTTGAGCTGTCTGCTCATCTGGGTCCTGGTGCCAGGCCCCTCCCCTACCAGTCTCCTCTGATAACCCCTGCTGTAGGAAAGCTGGGTCTATGCCCACTGAAGGCAATGAAGACTCAGATCAGATACCTCAGCTAAGGCTGCTTGTGACTAATTTATATGGGATACTGTTCCAGTATCTGTCCGTGTATCTCTGACGATACGCCTACATGGCACACTTCTTTCAGCGGCATGTAGACAGGTAGCCCCCACAGCCTGGGTATAAATAGCAGTGTTGGTGGTGAGGCTTAGGTGAGTAAAGACATGCCTGAAGCCGATGGGTATGTACCCAGGTATATACCCTACATGGCTTGCTACTCACCCGAGCCGAGCCTCCCCAGCCTTGTAGGGTCCTGCTGCCTCCCCGCTTCTGGAGCCTTTCCCCGCTGCCTCTCCCCACCACAGCCTTTCACTGATACGTGTCGCTACACACCACAGTGTGGACACAGCCTGCTTTCCCTGCAGAGTGTAGCTATACATGACCTGCAGTGTCAGCGTAGCCTGTCTGTCTCCTGGTTCCTTCCCATCTCTACTGGTACATTTCCCTTTTCCCTCTCTGTGTTTCCTCAGTCTTTTGTTTCTTCACTCCTGCCTGCTGGCAAAGGGGCTAATGTTGAGTGTAACAGGCAGGGATGTTGTCACACGATTGCCCTGGCCTCCCTCACTTCCTCCTCTTCCTCTCCTGCACTGCTTCTCTCTCTCCCTCCCTCCTTCCTCCTTCTCACTTGCAGATGAATCACATTGCCATAAAGAGTGCACCCGGCAGCCAGCACACAGCAAATTGGTGCTGACTGGGGCATCGTTCCGCAGGGGAGAAACTCGTTCACCTAATGTGCAGACACTAAGGAGGATAACACATCAAATTAACAGCTCCCCCTGCTTTTTTTCCCACAGAAAATAACGCAGAGGAGAACAGAGGGAGCAGGGGGAGAATGAACCATGAATGTACTCAGCCTTCGGGGGGGCCTGGCCAGAGATCCATTGTGGGGCAAAGTTTATGGCAGCTCAGGCCTTAATCAGCCTGTGCCACAGAAGCAAAAAGGATGGTAGCAAGACCCAGTGGTTAGTGCGCTAGCCGGGGGCTAAGGCTTCCTTGCTCTGGCACAGATTCCCTATGTGACCTTGGGCAGGGCTACATAGGGAAGTAGGTGCCTAAAGATGCAGACTGGTGCCTCGTGGGGTTTTCAAAGCGCCTATGCAGGTTAGGCATCTAACTCCCGCTGATTTCAAAGCCCTTTTGAAATTCCTGCTTGGGCCCGACCTGCATCTTTAGGTGCCTAACTATCTTTAGAACTCTGGCTCTTAGTGTCTCTGGGCCTGAGTTCCCCACCTGTAAAATGGGGGGAAGAATTCTGCTGTGTCTGTCTAGGCTGTAAGCTCGTAGGAGCAGGGGCTGTCTCTTCCCAGGTGTTTGTACAGCACCTAGCACGATGGGGCCTGGGCTCAGTTGAGGCCTCTGGGTGCTACTGTAAAATAAATATGATGTACCAGATAACAGCCCCCATAGTTCATGTCTGCTTGGAAGCAGGAGGGCTGGTGCTCAGCTGCCTGTGGTGTTTCTGTAATGACCTGGTGCTGGGGAAAGAAGCTGTATTGGCAGCTCTAGTGCCCGACACTCTCCCTCTGCACAGCAGGTGCAGCTTGGGCAGTGGTAGGATAAACTTCACCTCCAACGTGCTGCACTGGGGAGACTACGGCTAGGTACAACGGGAGTTCAGGCGCTGTCTGTGGCTTCTCTGCTGCGAAGGGGCCAGATTCTCCAGTGCCCTGTGCTGGCAGCATCAGTGCAAAGGGAGTGGTACCGCATCAGACTGGCAGCACTGAATCACCCCTTTGCACTGGTGTAAATGATTGCATTGGGGCAGAGTGATGGAAGGTCAGGCCCCGGGGGTGCAATCGATGCCAACTGTGCTAGGGTTGGGGGGGGGGGCACATGCGCCAGTTGACTCAGAAATAGACTGACACCCAACAAGCAGAGCTGCATGAGTGGGGCATTGCTCAGGATTTCCTCCAGTATCTCAATGGCACCTCAGCTGGCATGGCTGGAGCTGCCACAGCCGCCCAGGGAGTGGGACACTGATTTGGGCAGAGGGCAAGAGGGAATGGGGAGAGAGAAAGCAGGCTGCAGAAAAGCAGCAGCAGCGGCAGGTTCTCACCATTCGACTCACCACTGAATGCACAAGGAAGCAAGCTGCTCTCTATAACCAGGGCTGAGGACTCCTGGTGGAGGAGAGCTGGAGAAGCCTGAGACTGAACAGACTCACGGCCGGAGTTGCCTTTCCTTCTCACCTCGGAAGAGGGACAGACGCTGTAACGCAGGGAGAGCCCAGACTCAGGGCTAGAGAGAAAAGCAAGATGCTGTTATGACAGCTTGGCACTGAACTGCATTTCAAAGGAAAACAAGGCTGGTTTATAGCATACATGTGTGTGCGGGCGTTCACAGACCGGGGAATAGATGGCCATGTTAACGGCAATAGAATTCAGAGAGAAAAACCCCAGACCCACCGTGCTACACAAGACAAGAGAGAGAAGCGCAGCCAGGAGCTAGTTATTACATCAGGCCTCTCTGTGCCTGATTCTCAGAGCCTTTTGCCTGGTCTGGGTCTCCTTGCAGACACCCTCCCCTGCCTGCTGTTTGCTGGCTCAGCAACATGGCATGGGGCAGTCAGAGGGAGCTAACCGGTTCATTGATCGCCAGCTCCTGTAGATAACGCTTGGCCACAAACATGGCATTTCTTCCCACGCTGCCTCCTTGCTGGGCAGGGCTGGAATAGCAAGGGGGGGAGGGGCTGCAGGTCAGGCTTGAGGTGCCTTGGCAGAACTGTGGGGAGCCCAAGGATATCCCTCCAGTACAAAGGTTTGATGGGCAGAAGCTTTTCTGACAGCTATCTTGGTCACATGGCACTGCTCTTGATACCTGTTCTGGGGCTGCTCCAAGCCATGTTTCAGAGCTAGGCATCCCAGGGAAGGCTAAATCTCTAGTCTCCCCATGGCAGCACTGGCCAGTTTGCAATCAGCATCAGCAGCGTTGGCTTGGTCCTTGTGGGTTCTGAGGCACTGCGGATACCTGGCAGCTAAAGGAAGTGCACCACGGGCAGTCGTTAAAATGCAGGCTGCAGATTAACACGGAGACCCTGGGCCTGCCAATGAGTCAGTGCAGTCCTCTCTGGCAACTTGCATTGTGTGCTGTAGTGAGGCGTGACTGGCAGCTGCTAAGGAGAGGCCCTGGACTGGACTGGTGAGGGGCACAATTGCCAACTTTCACACGGTAAATAAGCACAATAAGCCAAAAATGACTTTCACAATAAGACAAAAATCAAGCTAATCCCATTTCAAAACAAGGCCAAAATAAACCAGTCCCTAAGAACCCCATACTCTATGTGACTAGATCCCCCCGGCGGGCAGTCTGGGACTGTAGTGGGCCTGCTGTGCACCCCTGACTCTTTCCCCACTTCCTGCTTGCCGAGAGCCAATAAAAAAAAAAATGAAGCAACAAGCTACAAGCCAAAAACTAGCCAACAAACAACTCGCAAGCCAGTTAAGCCCAAAACAAGCCCAATTTCTGCATTTTTTTCACGGGTTGGTTACAGTGTATATCTGTGTGTTGTGTGTGCTTTGTGTATATGCTGTGTGCTTTGTGTTACATTGTGTATGTGCATACGTACATACGTCCCTCGGACTGCATGTGAGGGACAGAGTCATGCATTTATTTATAGCCAGCCCTAAAACACGGGGCAGGATTGGTGGGTTCCTTGGTTATATCACTAAATCCCTTCTAGGCTCGGTTAGTTCCACTGCACTGAGCCCTAGAACTCCGCCTCTTAACGATGAGCTTAGGCACTTGCTCCAGTAACCCTTTCAGCACAGAGGGCTGCGGCTAGCGATGGTCCCCGCTGCTGCACCTTCCAGTGGAAAAGCCCCCTCGGCTCCTGTTCCCAAGCTGCCGTGTCTCTCACAGGACAACCAGGCTATAGCACTGAATCATATTCAGCCTTGGTACAGAGCGAGTCCTTACCAGCCTCTCGGCTGGCTACCTCCCCGCCCAGCTGCTGGGACCCTGCCCAACGAGATAGGCCCTGGTCACCGCTCGGCTGGATTGCTGTAGTGCCCATGTGAGGATGCACCTTGCAAACACTCGGGTCTCCCCTAACGCCCAGTGCAGCAGCCTGTGCATTAAGGCGCCAGAAGCCACAGTAGCTGCCTGTTCCCTTCCAGTTGCTTGTTTACATTCATAAATCCCTAAAAGGTGTGGCTCATGGGTTCCTCAGGGTATTCTCTGCGGGGCATTCAGGGCAATGCCCCAATGGTTTAATTGCAAGGGGCCAGAGGAGAGGGCATATTTGAGGAGGGCTCCTTGGCTGGAGAATTTACTTTAGGCTTCAGTTTGCCAGAATCTGAGTTTGCGGGACTGCCGGTCAAGTTACAAGGCCTGTTGGTTCCCCCTGGCTTTCCTGAAGGAAGGATGAGTAGCTGGAAGTGGGGAGGATGGGGAAGAGCCAGGAGTCGTTGGAATGTGTTATTGGATTCGCACACTTGGTCTGAAATGTGGCTTTAATTTTTTTTTTACACTGTTGGTCTATGTGGCTAGAGGACTGGATGGATGCACATAAAGTAGCACAGAATGTAGCCCTTTTCCATCTATCGATCTCAAAGCGCTGCACAATGGAGAATCCAGATCACGATCCTTGTTTTACAGACAGGGAACAACACAAAGCAGAGGGGGAAGCGATTTGCCCAAGGTCAGCCGGTGAGAAGTGATGAAACTAGAACGCAGTTCACCCCACTAACACCGAGAGTCCCCTGTTCTTCTCACTAGATCACACTCCCTCCTAGAGACCTGGGAGAGGAACCCTGGAATCTTGAGTAACAACCCTATTCTGTTTCGGGCTCAGCCTTTGCCAGAGTCAAGCTAAGGGCTAGAGACATTCGGCTGATGAATTCTGTTGCATATCCTGTTACCTGTGGTGGGGTTTCCAGCCTTCGCAGAGAGCTTCCCATGCCAAAGTGCTGCAGACAATCCAGGAGCAAGATCACTCGCTGTTAATAATTAACTCCGCTGAGACACTTTGCCTGCCCCTGAAGTTGGCTTCGGGAGGTGAGGGGTTACAGTCACCTGGAGGAGATAATCCATCAGCTAATTGGGAAGGTCAGCATACTAAGAACAAACTAACGAGTTGATGCTGCATCCACAAACAGCAGGGCTTTCCCGTCAGTGCTGCCAGGCGGAAGCTTTGGTGAGACAAGATCATGAGTTTGGAGATTGTGCAGGCAAAACAACTGCCTACTGTCAAGCAGCAGAATTTGGGTCCAGATCGGTCCCTTCAGTACCCAGAGTTCTGGGGCTTTGCTTTGGCCCTTCAGAAAACTGGGATCTGGGTCCAGATTTCAAACTGCAGGTGTCTCAGACCCAGGGGTTGGAGTCTGCCCCAGCTCCGATGCTTTAGTTATAGCTGATGAGGTTTTCAGGGGATTTGATGAAAAAGTTTCCTAAAAACAGTTTGCCTGGGAAGCAAAAGATCCTGGAATCTTCTCTAAGGCTGCATCTCTGGCCAGGGAGAGCCCTGAAGGCACTGCATGCCTCACCTTCTTTTTCCCCTGTAGTTCAGACCTGTAAAGGCTAGTTGTCCTCCCCTGTGCTGTATAAACTGTATCAACGCTATTTTAGAGGGAGCTCACTGCCACTCCTCTCCCAGTTTCTCCCAGCAGGAGGCACCATAGAGAACAGGTACAAGAGAGCTGACCCTGGGCAAGTTCACAGTCTCTCCAGTTCCACCTTCCATTTGGAAGCACCTGGTGAAGATGAGTGTTCTGCTGGGCACCAGCTGGGCATTCCCTGGCCAGGGCTGCCTCTCTGCCTTGTTCTGATGCCAGCTCTTCCCTCCTTTAGCAAAGCAGCAAAGGGTTAAGTGGCTTGGCCAGCTCACGTGATTCTCCGGGGATGCCGTTTTTCAGAAGCTCAGAAGGGATTAGGTTGAAATATCAGGACGAGAATTTCCTGTTGCTCGGCTCCCCCGTCCCTCATCCTCCCCAACAACAACCGCAATCCAGCATCCTATCCTCCTCCATGTGCCACTCAGTCCAGCAGGGATGTGCAGCAGGGCATGAACAAATCTGGGTAAGGGGATGATTCTTCTGCTAAGCAGTCCATGGGTTATTTCCTCCTCGTTGCCCAGAGCTTTGCGTGGGCTATTCATAGATCATTCGGGATCTGCAACGGGGATGTCTTTCCAGATAGCAAACTCTTGAAATGGAGCAGGGCTCCTCTTGGGAGTACAGATTTAAGTTCGGTGCAGAGGGTGGCATGGAGTAGTTATAATGGATGGAGGGGATGCACATAACCTAGTGCTGCTGGTATCTGAATGTACTGGAGGACAGAGGGAGCCATTAGATGGTGGGCATTATCCCGCCCCTGCTGAGATATGAAGAAGACTCCAGCCACTTCTGAAATCTCTCTTGCTGGGTTTTATTCTCCCTCTGTTTAAATGCAGCCAGGATCTGAATGCAGAAGGGAAGGGTGGTGTAGCTGGGACCAGGGGAGGCCAGGCTTCCGAGGCACCTCATCCCATCCCATCCCATCCCTCTGCAGTGGTTTCTAGTACAGACACCTCCCATTTTAGAATATATTGACTTTAGTAATATTGCTCAACCGCTCATGTGACCAGAGACTGTGACAGCAGCAGCGAGACACCAAGCTGCCCAACTCTTGCTCTCTGTATGTGATAGACTTACATGCAGGGCTGCAAGGGGGCTGAGCTGGCCCTGAACTCGTCCCAAGGTCAGGGCAGGGTCTTGCTTCTGGACTAGTGTCAGAGAGGCCAAAGAATGGATGGACATATAGATTCCTCTCCCATGCCAGGAGAGGAGCCCTTTAATACAGGAGTGTGGTCTAAAAGGGCCTGTCTCTATGGCTGTATGATGAAGCTCATAGACTCATAGACTCATAGACTTTTAAGGTCAGAAGGGACCATTATGATCATCTAGTCTGACCTCCCGCATGATGCAGGCCACAAAAGCTGACCCACCCCCTTTCCCTTGTCTCAGCTGTTGAAGTCTCCAAATCCTGTCATTTAAAGACTTCCAAGTCACAGAGAATCCTCCAACTAGCGACCCCCGCCCCATGCTGCGGAGGAAGGTGAAAAACCTCCAGGGCCTCAGCCAATCTACCCTGGAGGAAAATTCCTTCCCGACCCCAAATATGGCGATCAGTAGAACCCCGAGCACGTAGGCAAGAGTCTCCAGCCTGACCCTCATTGACCATTGATACTATTTACCTATAAGCTAGCCTAGTGCACACCCCTAGCATACATGGGCTGCACCAGTGTAATATGGAACTTGTACCAGTCCGACTTACTTATTATGGTTTATCTTAGTCCAGGATGTAAAGGGTTATTTACGTCACAATATACACACACAAGGACTATGCTAGACTCTCTGGGAGCTACTGCATTCCCATGGCTTTCAAAGACCTGGGAACTTGCAAAATAAGTGACATTGTTTCAAATGGCTGAGTCTGAAGCTAGAGATGTGGAAAGAAATGGCTTTTCTGACCTGTTCAGAGGAGAGAACCGGCTGCTGAGCCGGTCAAGCAGCTGTTTTGATCTCTGTCAGTCCACGCACGCCTTGTCTTTGCTTTAATAAATGCGGAGTGGTTTTGGTGTACAAAATCCAAGTGAGCGCTTTGTGATTCTTCAGTACATGGCTGCCGGGTTCAGGGCTATCCTAGGAAAAGAGGGTGTAGTAAAGAGGAGTATTTTTAGGCTCATGAATTCAGCATTCCAAAGCTCATTGTTGGCCCTGGCTGAATATGGGACTTACGCCCTGCCTGGCGAAACTCCCTTTTCCGTTTCAACTGGATGCAGTGCTTTTCATTCCCCTCTCCCCCACCCAAAACCCAAACTTTTCTGCAGTGTTAATGTAGTCTGTTAAGTGGCTGTTACATTCTCCCCCAGAAATGGCCACCTTTTATGTATGGAACAGCCTCCCTGACTGACCTGTAGGAGCACTATTCTCTCCTCTTTCAAATCCCTCTAGGTCTTGATACCTTGATACCTGTGAGAAACCAGCCAATTAATGATGGCTGGCAGGGTAGGCAGGATTAGCTGCCACAGTCTTTCTTCATAATTATTTCTAAAAATGACAAATGTATTCTTAAAAATTGGTCTCTATTTGATTGGGTCCTTCTCCCCCATCCTTCATATGTCACTTGGCTTCTCAGATTGTAAACTCTTTGGGGCAGGGACCATCACTTTGCTTTGTGTACAGCATCTAGTACATCTAGGCAGTGTGGCCTAGTGGATATAGCATTGGACTAGGACTTGGATTCTATTCCTGGCTGTCTGGGTGACCTTAGGCAAGTCACTTTCCCACTCTGTGCCTCAGTTTGCCCATCTGTAAAATGGGGTAATGATAGTGACCTCCTCCTCTCTCCTTTGAGATCTACTGACAAAAAGTGCCATATAGGAGCTGAGTATTATTACAACGAGCTCAGTGAGGTTTCTGTGGGTTACTGTAATCGAATTATTGCATGATGATAATTTCTCTTGTGGGCAAAATGATTCCTGTGGGGTGTGGTTTGGAAAAGCGGAGTTGGGCTTCTCCCTCTAAACTTGTTTTTTATGGAAAAATGGACTTTTAATCCAATTTGTTGTGTGTGTGTGGAAAAGTTGAGTTTCACTAGAAATTTTCAGGAAAAAAACCTGAACATTTTTACCCAAGACCAAATATTTTACAAGATTGGTTTATTTATATATTTTTTAAAAGGCAGAGATCAGTTTTCTGTTTTTTTTAACTGGAAAATTTTCAACGGGGGCGCCCTATAACGGGCTTTGGCAAAGTCTGGCAGCAGCTGGCAGGGCTGGGCTCTCAATGATGCATTCTCCCCTGCTGACCCTTGTCATTCCTCCAACCAGTGCATGAGGTCTGGTGCTTCCCAGAGTGGCTGAGCGCGTGCATTAAACCCCGAGGAACGGGAACCATGTCGGGCTCCTACGATGAGTCTGCGGCGGCTGCGGAGGAAATAACCGACAGCTTCTGGGAGGTGAGTTCCCCCCGAGACCCCCTGAGAGACATTGAGCAAGCAGGGAGGAGCAACAGATTGTACCTGATGCCTCCCCTGGTGCCTGGGTGGGCTCTACTGGTGGAATAGCCAGGTGCTCCCACAGCCCTGGAGGGTGGCATCTCTGCTCACTAGGGTTTGCTCTGCACTCTTTTCTGAGCAAACTCTCGCCACTAGAGGGCGCCATCGGCCTCCTCAAACAGCCACATTTGCAAACCGAGGTGGCAAAACTATACAAATGGGAAACTCCCCCTGCTGGCTGAGCCCAGCAAAGACCCTCATCTGCAACACCTGACCACCCCTGCAAGAGGCTGAACTCCCCATGATCAT
This sequence comes from Malaclemys terrapin pileata, assembly GCF_027887155.1. Classification (NCBI taxonomy): domain Eukaryota; kingdom Metazoa; phylum Chordata; order Testudines; family Emydidae; genus Malaclemys; species Malaclemys terrapin. The sequence continues at coordinate 19,161,732 of NC_071508.1, read as the reverse complement.
CAGAGCCAGGGCCAACCCCGGCGGCTTGACATCTCGCTGGAACCCGGCCTCCTGCCCAAGGCGGCGCGAGCTGTCGCAGAGCATCGAATGCCGGCTGCGTTCAAATTGCAGATGCAGTCGCTGCGCTCTCAGGGTCTGAACAGCAGAAGCACTGTGTGTTCCCAGTTCAGCCGTTGTCGGTGCTCAGCCGTTCAGTCGGGGCTCGGCACGCGCTGTAGGGTGCCTAGAGAGCTCCGTGACCTTGCATGGGGGAATGAGTTATGGAGAGAATGTAGTGTTCTTTCTGTCTTTTGAATGTGACCCTCTGAAATGCAGCCTTGCAGCGCACGGGCCTCTCCTCTCAGGAGAGCAGCGTTACAGACCTGTCGCAAGTTACACGTGAAAAGAAATCACCTGGTTTTGTCCTAGTCCCATCCAGCCACAGCGTGAGACAACAGCAGAATTAAAATAGACCCGCTTCAGCCTCCAACCTCTCACCCGCCCTCCCCTCCTCTCCTCTCCTGAGCCAGTCTAGCACCACTCACTCCAGAAATGGCTGATTTCACCCCCAGTCCTCTCCTTCCCCCTGATTTGGCCTGGTGCCGGCGCTCACCATTCCCTCCTGTCTCCAGAGTGGGCATGGCTTGGCCAGAGCCATTGTTCCCAGCCAGCTGTCCATCTCTCCGGCAGGTGGGGAACTACAAACGGACAGTGAAACGGATAGACGACGGGCACCGGCTCTGTAATGACCTCATGAACTGCGTCCACGAGCGGGCCAAGATCGAGAAGGCCTACGCCCAGCAGCTGACCGACTGGTCCAAGAGGTGGAGGCAGCTGATCGAGAAAGGTATCACGACCCTGCCTCTGTCCACAGCCCTTCACGGTGTGAGGGCACTGCAGCATTCACCCCACCAGGGAGAAACCCCAGAATGGGCCCTTGGTGATGGAGCTCGTACATTTCGCCCTGAAAATTCTTTAGATCTATATTTTAATTTCCTCTAATAACTAGATCGAGTTGGCTGGTAGTGCATGCCTCACTGCCCTCTTCTGGATGGAATCAGAACTGCTCGATTGTGTGGCATAGGTCCCGCACTGCTAATGGAGATTCTCCTCTTGCTCGTGTAGCAGGGGCCTGTTTTTTTGGAGCTGGAAGATCTCAATTCTCTCCCCAGCCCCTGTTGCTGTGAAGTCCCATCAGGTAACAACTGTTGGCTTCCTGCCTGGCCCCAAATTATCCAATTCAGCAGGCCGTCCAAATTCAAAGAATTGACTTGTTTGGTTTTAACCCCACCAGTCTCCCAGTCAGCAGTCAGAAATATGCCAGACAGGGGCATTTCAGCCCTCTCAAGGGGCAGCAGCATGGCATATGGGTTAGAACCAGGGACAAGGAAACAGGACTCCTGGCTTCCATTCCTGACTTGACCCCTGACTTGCTGCGCTTCCTTGAACAAGTCACCCCCCTCCACACGCACTGTACCTCAGTTTCCCCAGCCATGAAATGGGCACTTTGCGGGTCTCACGGACAGGAGCCACTAGAGAAGGGTCGGGCATTGCCATGACGTCGATTGCTTACCTCAGCCCCATCCCGCAGGCCCGCAGTACGGCAGCTTGGAGAGGGCGTGGGGAGCCATGATGACAGAGGCGGACAAGGTGAGCGAGCTGCATCAGGATGTGAAGAACAGCCTGCTGAACGAGGACTTTGAGAAGGTGAAGAACTGGCAGAAGGACGCTTACCACAAGCAGATCATGGGAGGCTTCAAGGAGGCCAAGGAGGCAGACGATGGCTTCCGGAAAGCGCAGAAACCCTGGGCCAAGAAAATGAAGGAGGTAGGAGACAGGGCAGGGTGGAGCAGGCCTGCTGACCGAGAGGAGAACCACTGAGAGCCTCACGAGGTCAGGGAGGAAAGAGCCCACCTACTGTACCCACAGTGCACTGGGATGGGGGCCAGGTGCCCAAGCCACTCACACAGGCACCAGAACATGTGGTGGGGTGGGGGAGAAGGTGCGGCTGTATGGCCAGAGGGATTGGTTGTACCTTGGGAGCAGTTAGGAGGAAGATGCCTGTTGTAACCACAGAGGCACCAGTCACAGCTTGCAGAGGGTGTGGGGGGCATAGTGTCCAAAGGATCCCCATCTTTGGTGAGGCACCAGGTTTCTGATGTGCCATTGGGAGAACCAGTCATTCCTCAAGGGGCGGCAAACAGGTGCCTGTTTTGCCCATGGAGTTCCCCATTCAACACCTCTTGCGCTGTGCCTGAGACAATAATAACAAGTACCTGCCCGTTCTTCTGCCACTAGCCCCAGAGGAACTCGGTTCCGAACACACCATTGCCCTTGGGCGAAGGTGGAATGAGACAAAACCATGCCCAAGTCTCCATTCGCAGGGACGGGGAGACACAGCACAAAGGCAGGGTGGAAGTCCAATTGCAGCACAGAGATGTTTAGGGGAAGGGATAAGGGTTATGGGTAGAACATCTGCAAACATCTGTCCTGGGTTCCTTCCCTCCCTCACCCCACCTCCCGGCAACAGGTGGAGACGGCCAAGAAAGCATATCACCTGGCATGCAAAGAGGAGAAGCTGGCAATGACCCGGGAAGCCAACAGCAAGGCAGAGCAGTCCATCACTGCAGACCAGCAGAAGAAGCTCCAGGACAAGGTGGAAAAGTGCAAGCAAGATGTGCAAAAGGTGCGAGCTGCTGCCCTGGAGGGAAGGGGGAGGGTGGCCGGACATATGCCCAGCTCCCTACGGGTCCGTGGTGAGTCATGCTGGCAGAGCAGCCTGCGGGAAGCTTGCCCTGCTGCCAGGGCTCTGTGGATACACAGCTCCAGTCTCCAGGGCAGCCAGGACACCATGCACTGGCACTTAGAACCAGGAGAGATGGGAGAACCCCACTCTGCCTCCTCCAGGAAGGGGCCTTACCAGGTTACCAGAGGCTATTGGCCTTTTTCGTCCTTGAAAGAGGGGCTCTGGTGATATAGCTGCTTCTTCCATCTCCCCTTCCACAAAGGATCTCAGCCCCTGGGTCAACCCCAAACAACTGTAGTCTGGGTGCAGCAGGTCCAGCTGGTGGGGCTGCAGGTGCAGCAGAAGCAACAGTTAGGGGAGAGAAGGCCCGTTCCCCTGCTGGTATAAAGCAGCGTCACTCCAATGGAGTCAGACCCTCACCCCGTGTAAATTAGTGTCTCTCCAGGGGAGTCAGGTCTTCAGCTGGTATAAATCACAGCTCCATTGACTTCAGGGCTGGCTGATTTGTCCCAGCTGAAGGTCCAGGTTCCCTGCCCTCACAGAAATGAAGATGGGTTCATCACAAGCTGGACATGGGGTGGGGAGAGGCTCTGTCAGGGCCCAGGCAAGGAGCTCTGGGGGCTTGGGCTTTAACCTTGGCCCCTGGTTGTACCCGCAGACCCAAGAGAAATACGAGAAGGTGCTGGAGGAGCTGAACAAGTGCACCCCACAGTACATGGAGAGCATGGAGCAGGTGTTCGAGCAGTGCCAGCAGTTCGAGGAGAAGAGGCTCATCTTCCTGAAGGAGGTGCTGTTGGACATCAAGCGGCACCTGAACCTGGCTGAGAGCAGCAGGTAACCACGCCCACAGGGATGGTGGGGCAGAACGGGAGAGCGAGAGCAGCAGCATATAGGAACTACAGGGATCTCCAGTGACTTGACTGGCTGGGCTGCCATGAACCAGGCCCCAGAGGATGATGAATGAGCTCAGGTACCCAGCAGAGGCTCCCAAAGGCCAGTCAAACCCACTCACTCTTAAGGGCAGATGGAGGGCACAGGGCTGGAAGCAGCGGCTCCAGTCGCATCTAGGGATATCCCTGGCTCAATGGCCATGCCAGGCGGATTTGTGCAGAGGCCTGGCTCCCTCCTGTGGCCAGCAGGAGGAATGCCAGGTCTGAGTTCTCTTGGGAGTCCCGCTTGCCCCATAGTTCCAATCCGTCCTCCCATAATCGCCCCAACCGCCGCCTTCTCTGCCAGTAAGTGTCCGCAGCCCTTCCCCGGCTCATCTCGAAGGAGCTTCAGTCATCCGTGAGGGCAGGGGGGCACCCGGGGTTCCTCACTTCTGCTTTGCTTGTGACCTCCCTCAGCTACACCAACGTCTACCGCGAGCTGGAGCAAACCATCCGCGTGGCAGACGCGCAGGAGGACCTCAGGTGGTTCCGCAGCACTAATGGCCCGGGGATGCCTATGAACTGGCCCCAGTTTGAGGTGAGGCTCCCACCCGCCCCGCTCCGGAGGTGGCTGCCGTAAATGGGGAGGGGGCAGGGTGGGGTTTGCACTGGGCATGGGGAGGGGAACAAGGCAGGCAGGCGGGTGAAGAGAGCCCAGCAGGCGCACAGGGGCACGTGTTGCTTTGTGTCTCCAGGAGTGGAACCCGGACCTCACGCACACGATAACGAGGCGAGAGAAGATTAAGAAGAACGAAGGGGTGACCCTGACCAATGCCACTGCAGTGGGCGAGTCAGCAGCAGTGGCCGGGGACCGCGGCAGGTAACAGCGCCCAAGCTTCGAGAGGGGGCCCTCCGATTTCCAGTCCACAGGGAGGGATGGGGAGGGCTGCAGAGACACAGTGGAGGTGGGGGGCAGTGAGCAGGAACATACATCAGTTATTCTTTGTTTAGAAGCCCTCTCGTGCAATTTCGTTTCACTGTGGGCAGTTCCTGGGGGATACACTGTGATACGGCAGAGGGGACGCGGTCATGTCTCTGGGCAGGCGGTTCCCGGGGGATACGCTGTGATACGGCAGAGGGGACGTGGTCGTATCTCATGGCTGGCGGTTCTGGGGGATACGCTGTTCTACAGCAGAGGGGACGCGGTCGTGTCTCTGGGCGGGCGGTTCCTGGGGATATGCTATGATACGGCAAAGGGGACGCAGTCGTGTCTCTGGGCGGGCGGATCCCGGGGGATACGCTGTGATACGGCAGAGGGGACGCGGTCGTGTCTCTGGGCGGGCGGATCCCGGGGGATACGCTGTGATACGGCAGAGGGGACGCGGTTGTGTCTCTGGGCGTGCGGTTCCCAGGGGTTACGCTGTGATACGGCAGAGGGGATGCGGTCGTGTCTCGGGGGGGGCGGTTCCCGGGGGATACGGTGTGATACGGCAGAGGGGACGTGGTCATGTCTCTGGGCGGGCGGTTCCCAGGGGTTACGCTGTGATACGGCAGAGGGGATGCGGTCGTGTCTCGGGGGGGGCGGTTCCCGGGGGATACGCTGTGATACGGCAGAGGGGACGCGGTTGTGTCTCTGGGCAGACAGATCCTGGGGGATATGCTGTGATACAGCAAAGGGTCTTTGCTGCCAGTCCTGTAACTTCCAACTCTGGGGCAGCGATCTGAGTGCCAGTGTGACTCAGCCCCTTGTCAGGTGAAATCCAGCCGCTGAAGCCCCAGCTCTCTCTGGGTCCGGGGAAGGCCCTGGCAGCTGCCCTTCTTACATTACCTCTTCTGCTGGGACCCACACCCTCCTGCCCCCCGGGTCCGTGCCTCCCTCCCTTCACGGCACTTTCTACCCACTTTGCATTCCCAGCGTGAGCAGCTACGACCGCAGCCAGCCCTACACCACTGAGTGGTCGGACGACGAGGGCGGCAACTCCTTCAGTGCCAGCGAGGCCAATGGCGGCGCCAACCCCTTTGAGGAGGAGCCGGTAGGGAAGGGAATGCGTGTGCGAGCTCTGTATGACTACGACGGGCAAGAGCAGGATGAGCTGAGCTTCAAAGCGGGTATGGCACAGGGCACGTCCGGCAACTGGCGCTAGCCCCCTGGCACAGCAGAGGTTGCGGCAGGGGGACTGGGACTGGGGTGGGGGGAGGGAGGGGAGAGCTGGCCCTTTTAAGAGGTATCTGCCCAGCCGGAGATCTGGGGCTACATAAGAGGTTTTTTGTTGTTTTGTGAAAGTTTGAGTTAACTCAGTGGCACTATGTCTGACTTATCCAAGCCCCCCAATGTTTACCCTGAACATATGGGGAAGGGGGGAGGTTTCTGGCTCCTCATACACTTATATAAGACAAACAAAGCATGGCCGGTTTTGCTCCAATTTTGCAGAAACCACTCACCCCTGGCCTGAGCCTGGAACACGTCCATCCAGGGGGAGTCACTTTGGGAACATTATGAGTTAACTCGGGTGGTACAGAATAGAAGTTGGGACACAACACACACATCCATAGAATCCACTTTTTCAATCTCTATTACATGTCCCCTTCCAGTAGCTGGATAAATACCTTCCGCTGCTGTCAGCCCATGGAGTTACTCCTTCAGCTCGAGTGGCAGAGTGCCAGACTGTAAATTCAAGGTTCAGGCCCCTCTAATCACCCCTGGTGTGTGCATTCAGGGTAAGAGGGCCACAGGCAGACTGGCAATGAATTCTTTATTTCTGCTTTTTGCCTCAGGCGACGAATTAACCAAATTAGGTGAAGAAGATGAACAAGGATGGTGCAAAGGGCGTCTAGACAATGGGCAGCTCGGCCTTTACCCAGCCAACTATGTGGAGTCTATCTAACCTCATGGTGTTCTCGTCATTGCTGTCTAAAAATAAACAAACCCTCCGTCGTCTTCATTTCTCTACACCAGCCAACCAGCCATCTTGCCGTCCGGTCACTCACGCTGCACCATTAGAGATTCAAACATATTTTCCAACCAAGCTTTTATTTTTTTAAGAGCGGTCTCAGAAGAATATTTTGCATACTGGCTTTTCTTCCTCTTCTAAGATAATGTGAAGCGAAAGGTCGACGTTGTCTGTCCTTTTTTTTTCAAAGCAAAAAGCCAATACCTCAAGATTTTAAAGCCCAACCAATGAGGGCATTTCTGGGGCTTCTGATTGGTTGGCTTTTAAGGCTATTGTAATCATAAGCCCGCCTTCCCATTGGCTGGGACTGTTCCGAAACACACGGTGCGTCAACTACGGGGACCAGTCAAATTTGCCCTATTTGAACATAACCAAATTAAAATGGGAGGAAATGGAATTTATCCCCTTTTATTTATGTATAGATTTTTATACTCACCTTCCCTAAGCATTGTCTTTCCAATTTCTCCGTCTTTGCGGGTGGACGGGGGGAAAAGTATCTCCCTACCTATCCTTTGCCCTCTCCCATTCATCTCAAACCACATCCATGTACCGTACATCTCCCATCCAGCTGAACACCCTGAGTCTTTGAGTTGGGCAAGGATTAGGGCTCATTGATGTCTTGCAAGCAGGAATGGTTGCCTGTAAATTAAAGGAAGATTCCTCATCCCAGTGAAAGCTTTGGGATTTTTATTTTTAGAGTATGGTCTTCCCCTCCTCCTCCTCCAATCAAACATCACCATGGTGTGCTCACTAGTATCGTATTGTCATCCTGGACCCAGCAAAGGCTTACTTCCAATGCTCTTCAGTGACATTACATCACTTCCTCAGTCCAGGTTCCCAGCAAGGCTGTACAAGTTCTCTGGTCCGAGACAGGAATGCCTCTGTGTCTGGCAGCATCTGGACATGCTGGAGCAAAGGCACCCATGGACCCTGAACCACAATGTGGACTCCTGCTCCCTTTTCAGGAGATGCTTGGTACACCACTGTGGTGTGGAGAGCTACGTAGGCCTGTGAAAGCTAATGGAGGCCTGCACTCTGGGAGGGAGCGAACTGGGCCTTGAAATGCATCACCTCTTCTTTGGAGATTTGCAACGCTGCTTCACCGCTGTTGGAAACCTCTTCGTAACAGTGACAGGAGCTAGGGTGATTCAGGGTGCCAGGCTGGGATGAATCTTAAGGCCTGGCTCAAGACCTTTTTCCTGGGAAAGGAATCTCACCAGGGACCATCAGAGGGACTATTTTTCTACCACTGAACTAAGGTGGGACCAGACTTCAATGTCCCGTTCTTTGCACTGGAATGTGGTGGAGATTTATGTTTATTCCAACCAGATGTGGATGGGTGCAGGAGATTCCCTTTACATGTGCAGGCTTTCTCCCCCAGCCACCTGATGGATGGTGCAGGGGGCATGGAGAGGAGTCGCCTGGCATTCGGACTGGGTGCCTAGCGTGGGAGATGCTCCAGGCCACCACCCTGCCTAGGAAGAGTCACAGGTGCGAAGCAGTAAATGAAGCCTGCACTAGTGTCAGACAGGAGAGGGTCCCTCCTTTAGGCGGTGGCAACAAGGCTAAGAAGAACTCATCTGCATAGCTTTGTGCACCTGGTGTGGGCTCTGGACGCAGCTTCCAAGAGGAGAGAACCTGGGACTGGATTGGTGCGTATGGAATGGATTCCGAGCCGGGAGCCCAACTGGTGTAAGGGTGGGGATAGTGCTGACGCTGCAACACAGAGGAAAGACAGCTATAAAACAAGCTGCTGTGTCCTTTCCCCAATGAGAATGGGTGTCCTCCAGCCCCATTCATGGCCCCAAGTCCTGTCGTGAGCGCCCTGGAGGGACTGTGAATAGGATTCCCCAGCAGCTGCTCTGCACCTTCCTCATGAAAGGCATTTTCACCCCATAGGCCCTGCTGATCACACATGACCTGTCCCCTGACTTCCAAGCCAGCAGTCTAGCTGTGGGTGCTCCATTGTAGCCAGCATGCAGTTCACCCCTGTGCAACTCCATTGACCTCAGGGAGCTTAAGCAGGGGTGGATTGGACCCTGAGACTTTCCTGAGCCATGATAATAGCAGCGGGGCATTCTGCATCAGCCCCGAGAGAAGGAAGTAAAGAGTGTAGGACCCAATTCCAATCTCAGTTTCACTGGTGTAAATCTGGAGTAACTCTGCCTGAGTCCCAGAGGTTTTACTCTGGAATTAGATCAGCATCAGGCCTAAAGGCAGTGGCGTGGGAACCAAAGAGTAAATGCCAAATGGAAGAGAACGTCAAAGCAAAATCTGTCTGGAGTGAAACACCAGGGTCACCTCGCGGAGAATAAAAGAGGATGGGGATTGGTGTTTACTCTGATCCATGGAGGAAAGGGGCCATTACATCGCTTGCCAAGCCCAGCCCTACTAGCACTAATCATGCCTGTGGCTTCTTCCATCAGTGGCAGATGGAAAGTCCTCATAAGGGCACAAAGGCGGCATCCCAGGGCTATGAAAAAACAATCCCTTTGTCAAACGCTACGTGGAGCTGCAGCATCTCAGCTTTTTAACCCCCCACAAGCCAGGATAGCAAAGTGAGGACCGTGGGAGAAAGGGACACTTGCTTTTACTTCTGCTTCAATTGGGCAGGGGATGTGAATACTGGCTGGTATCCCATGGCAAATAGAGCCTTTGTTAGAACGTCTTCCTCACATGCGTCTGACGAAGTGGATCTTCACCCATGAAAGCTCCAATATATCTGTTAGTCTTAAAGGTGCCACAGGACTCTCTGTTGCTTCCTTGTTAGGTTTTGCTAGAGACAAGCAGGCAGGAGCTGTTCAAAGGGTCAAGCATCCTCTGGAAAACAGGGATGGCCATTCCCCAGTGGCTTTGGCCTGAAGACTGAGATAACACCGACAACCCGTTGTCCGTGGGAGAGGTCACCAGAAGACTAAACCACCACACAGCTACTCATGTTGTCATCACTATCTGTTGCACTAGAGACACACCTGAGCCTATAACCCTACGTCCAAACAATGCAGGTTTGAGTTCCATCTGTATTTGTTATTTCATAGCCCTGGGATGCTTTGTAAGTGGGGCCTACCAGCAAGCCCACGCTGGAAGGAGCAGCTTTCCTGATCACGATGGGAGGGTGTTGCTCAGTAGGCTCACAACTTAACCCAACTCAAAACCTTCCCAGGAGAGAAGCTGGCAAAAGCAAACCTAGTTATCTAAGCGGTTTCCTCCTGTTGGCAATGAAGTTGGGTCACTTGTCATCCAACCACATATTTCCTTTCCTAATCCCTGGGTGAGCTACCTTGCTCCTTAAGCAGCCTCCACCGGGGCAGCTTGTGTCTTGGAGGTGCAGAAAAACAACAAAGGACATTTTATATAGCGGATTCAAATTTCATATGGCCCACGGGCGCATATGGGTAACAGGTTATCTGCCATTCCTTGCGGTTCAAGAGAAAAGCTCCCCCTGATTTTTCCATAGGAAGCCACAGATCATTGCTTATTTATCCCCCATCATCTTCAAATTCATCAGCCGCCTCCCCTCCACGTCCTCCTCCTCCTCCTCCTTAACCTGTTTAGTTCATGAAAATTATTGACTCCAGTGACCAAGTGTTCTTCCCGCCCGAATAAATGTGCTGCATACTGGATAACATAGACAAGACCTCTCCAACCTTCAGCTCTATTTCTTCCATTAGTTAACAAACAAACAAACAACAAAAGTCAAGAAAATGCTGTTGTCTCAGCACTGCACCTGTTTTTTGTACATTGATTGTGTAATTTAAAAAAGATCTATATATATATATATACATATCTATATATATATTGTGATTGTATTACTGTGGATACGACAAAAACAACAAAACAAGTAACTGAGCTATGTAATTGTTATATGGATTTTAACCCTCCTTTGAGTCTTGTGCTCGAATATCTCCCGGTGTAGATGTAACTGTCACCTTTACCAGATGAGTATTACTTTGGGGTTTGGTTTGTAGCAGGCAGTGAGTATAGGGAGTAAGAGCAGGGATATTTCTCAAGCGCCAGTGTGGCAGGGGAGAGGGGGCACTTAGTGCACTTCCTGCACAGGAAGTATGATGCCTCCCTCTCCCCATGCCTTTCACCTCCACCCATTGCACGCCAAGTTATCGCTACAGCTGAAGGAGGCGTAACAGGCCCTGTTGTGTTCATCCAGAGAAGCTTGAGAACCCGGGGGCCTGGTTTTCAGAAGTCTTGAGCGCTTGCTGACTTCATCTGGAGTTGTGGGGGCTCAGTCCCTCTGACCACCAGGACTTGAGTGTTCTGAAAACACGTCCCTACAAGGTGCTGAGAAGCTGAGCCTGTTGCAGGAGCAGGCCAGGCCCTGGGCTGGGAAATAGGTGTAAAAGGCCCTTTGCAGCAAAGACCAACTCTGTTATCACTCCTCGTAGGAGATGGGCCAGGACCTCCGCCATGAAGCCTTTGTTGATGGGGAGGAGGAATTGGCTCAAATCCCTGATGCTGCCACGAGGGCTTTGCTTCCAAGTCAGATCCAAAGCCAGATGGGGACGGGGGAGTCTAAAGTTTCGCTGTCAGGATGAAGCCAAGATCCTCGCAAGATTTTGAGTCTCCCCCGATCGAGTTGGGGGTGCGTGTTTGCCTTCCGCTTAGGCTGTGGTCATGCAGCACTGGATTTTAGCATTGTCCAACCCAAAGCCCAAGCCTAGTTCCAATTCAACCCCAAGCCTGAAAGGGCGGGGGAAACCCAATCCTCATAACCACCCCCTTAGCCCATCTCGCCTCCTGATGTTCGGTTCCAGGAATGTTTGGCAGGCCCTTTTCCACGCTGCAGCTCCAGGTCAGAGGAGCTTTGAGTTTGGAATGGCAGGAGAGGGACACTTAGGATTTATTTTGATTTTGCCAAGCTCAGAACAGCTCTAATGCAGTGACTCCAGGGCCTTGATCCAGCTGGGACAGAAGAAATAGCCCTTACGTCAAGTGGGTGAAAGGTTTCACTGTGGGTAAAGTGATGGGAGTTGCCATGTCCTGCATGGAAGGCACTGGAACTTCCGCTCTGAGTGTACGGTACAAAGGGGAAATCTTTTATGTTGCTCCAGTGAAGTCAGCAGACCCACATCCATGAGGAATTTGGCCCATTCTCTTTAGAAAAAGACACGTGCCCTGTCTCCCAAGCCAGCCAGCCTCGACCAGCACAGCCAGCATAACCAGAAGCAGACGCTTCTTCTCTCAGTAAAGGTCCTTTGCAGGAGAGTTTCCCCTGATGCCAAGACTCCCTAAGGAGCAAGCAAGGCCCAAACCAAATGCTTGGGTGAATCACAACGTAAGAGCGCAGTCCTATGAGGCCCTGAGCACTCTGAATTCAGACCGGGCTCAGACGGAGTTCGGAGGCCCCTCTGCAGGAGTGGTCCCTACATTATCCAACAGCTTCCTGGAGTGGGTTGTAACCCAATAGGACTGAACTGAGACACTTTTAGGACAGGCTCCCAGGCACAGTTTAAGAATATTTAATCCGCCACATGGAGCTGATCCTCTACTTCCTCCCCTTGACTGCTCCACTGAATGGTGTTCGCTCCTAAATCCATTGAACATCGCCGCTGGTCACCCAATCCCTCACTGAGGCTCGGAAAGAGTTTCGCAGCTGGCGAGCAAACAGCTCCCAGGAGAATAATTCTATATTTAGATGGATGGTCATGGGACAGGCAGAGCACGCAGGGCAAAGCCTTTACCCTGGCAAAAGAATGTTGCAAGCACTCGACCCTCCCCCTTTCCCCACAGGACCAAACCACGCCAGAAAATAGCGGGGTTAAGAGAAGGCAGACCTGACCTATGAGGCTTTAAAATGGGAGGCTGCTCGTTTATGGCCGGGGAGGACTTCAAGGGCTCAAATAGAAGGGAACAGAGTTTCCAGCGGTTGAGATAATGCCACTAACTGTCTGTCTAGCTCTATACTCATCTCTCGAGGGAGAAAACAGAAATGGGGGCATGGCCTTTGCTTAACGTTTCCCATTGGAGCCCTGGGGACTTGGGGGGCAATCTTGAGGCTGTAATTAACAGTGTTACTGTGAGCAAAGCTACACTAGGAGAAGGAGCGTGTGTTTCTGGCACGCAAGGCTGCCTCTTCTTCCATAAAGGGGAAAAAAAAAGATAATACTTAAAAAATACAGTAATAAAGAAAAAGGATTATTTTATTCATGCATGGTGTGTTTTGCCTTGTTATTGGGGGTGTTAAGCACCACTAGGTCACCTCTTTAGGCAGTGTCCTTACCTGCTCCCTTAAAGGCGCAGTAGTCCAGGGGGACAGGAGCTCTGATTGTGCAAAAGCAGCACCTAGGCGTGAGTGCACATTTTCACACACAGCCTCATGCAAGAATGTGCCACTATGCCCTAGCAATAAGGGAAAGGGGTGGGGAAAAGCATAGGAGGATCTAGGGACCAAATTGGCGTGTGATTATGGGTTCCCAACTTGAGACACCACTAAAAGTTGCAGGGCTGGGGTTACAGAAATGGCAGAAAGGCAGCTTTGTTTACCTTTGATGTGTTGCTATAGCTAAAATCGAGGTGGACAGCAGCAGCTGCTCCCTACACTTAGAGTTTATTACTACTGTCCCACGGCGTTCATACACACACGCTCTGGGACCGTGCACACTTGAGCACAAACACACATGCACATTCCCTGCACACGTTTTCATACGCAGAGGCAAGGAAACACTTGCTTTGCACATATCCGCATACATCCTTCCCACTGCAAACTGAAAAAAAAACAACCCCAAAACAGACTAGACCATTGTTCATTGTAATAGAGAGGAGGTTACTGGACCGATCCTCGACTAGGGGAGGGGTCTATTAGCCACGTGGTTCACATCCATTTTTCCCCTTTTCATTACACACACAAATTTCACGGTTTTTCAGAAGATACAAAGCTGTCTCCCCCTCCTCGCAAGGCATCAGAACTTCAAGGCAATGAGATACAACATATGCTGGGAATCTAAGAAGCATTTCAGCTCCTACTCTGACATGTAAACAATACAAAATTATCAGAAGGAAATACAAAGGCAGCAGCCAACACAGGCAGCTCTTTTAAGTTAAAAAACAAAAACAAAACATGTACGTATATTTTTCTTTAAACTCTTACAAAGGATTTTACAGATATCCTGGTCTCCCTTCTAAACTCTTCATTTGAACCTGAACCACAACGTCTCATCAGCCAAAACCAAAAGAAAACAAATAAAAAATTATAATATAAAAGATCAACATTACCAGGTAACTTGACCTGTTATGAAATGTACAGTTTAAACAACCCTCTACCCTCTGTTCAAGTTCTATTGTACTATAATCTTGTCAGCTTCTGTTGATTTGTTTCCCTGTGGGAGTAAATTGCAGAGGTGTAAAAAAAAAAATCCCTTTAAAAACAGGTACAAGAATAAGGCAGTCAAGAAAGTCCTGTGCAGTGCTGATAGGAAATGAGTTTAGTGGGTCTCTGTCCAGTTCTTAGTAGACAGGTGTCCATACACCACATGAACAGCCATCACAACTGGTTCGTAGTTGGCAGTCTGAGCAGAAAGACTGACTGGGGCAGAGAGACCACACACAGGCTGAGCCAAAGCGCTGGCTATTTTGGGAGTGGAGGTTGGAAAACAAACCTTGATCTGAGTTTTGCAAATGGCTCCATTCTTTATAATGCACTGAATCTCAAAGCCCAGATTCAAACACCTTGGGGACATCTGGATCCAAAGTCTGCAGCTTGAGCCCATATCAGATGGAGAATGACTTCCTTAGTCAAAGCTAGAAGGGGGACTGCCAGATCAGGACTGAAGCTGGAAGTATGGGAGTAGGAAAATTACTAACTTTCTTGTTAGTACCCAGGCTATAATGTCAGTCTTCAGGCTTTCTGCCCCAGCCCCTTTCAACACCAGTGAATTTCCTTAACCAGTCGAATTAAGGAGGCAGAATACAGCCTTACTAGAAAACAAGCTGAACCTCTGGTCACCAAAAGCCAACCCAGTTGCCATGCTGCGCTCTACCCACCTTTGATCACTCGGTGCTCCGAGAGCAGGCTGGATCTTTCTCCAGTCTTGGCTTGCCCAGGATAGGCAGCAGATTTTTCACAAACTGGATGGTGGTGTCGCTAGGAAACTAACTAGCACAACTGGGGCATAAACGCCACAAGTTGTGGTGAGGAAGGGAAACCTGCCCAGTGGCCTTCATTTTGTCCACAGTGGGGCAGCACAGAAGGGATGCAAGACATACTGGTCCCACTCTGTTTGCAATCTACTCTTGCTTAGGAGATCGGCCATGGTACAGCAACCTGTCCAGCAGGCAAAGCAACATACTACACAGTCTGCTGCCTCCATGCTTCCCAGAAGAGCTTTTTGGTGTTACCCTGTTGCTCAGCCAGATGGCCTTCTCATGCATCCAAGTGCCAGGGTGTCCCAGCTTCGGGTCAGCGTGAGCCCTGGCAGAAGGCTGCTGTGTACGATCCTATTGTCTTTCCTTTCAAATGAGCCTTTCTCACATCCTGCGCATGGGTGACTTTGTCCTTTCACACACAATGCCCGAAAATGGTCACCGCACCCATTCAAGTGTGCACCAGAAACTGGCTAGTTCAGTCGCTTCAGATCTGAGTCGGGTGTCCGGGGTTTGGCCCCGTTAGGCAATCCCCGAGTTAGAGCCCACCCCATGATCAGCCACACTTGTCTTTGGTTTACAGCTGGTGCTGCTCTTGCCAAAGGCAATGGGAGACGAACTGGGGAGGGAGTAGCAGAACTTGACTCCAAAACATTTGGGCCAGATTCTGATCTCATTTACAGCAGTGTGAATCCAGAGTAACCCGGTTGAAGCTCAGAGAGCTACTCCCGGTTTATACCGGCCTAACTACGTTCAGAATCTAGTCCCGAAGTATTAAAATGGTGCTAAGGAATAATGGCACCCAGAAAAAGGGAAGCTGCCCACTGCATGTCTCAGAGGGCCAGTCGGACATGATGAACTTGTCAAAGCGATTTTCCCAGAATAGCAAGGCACGTGCTTCAGAACTGCTTCTCCGTAAGGAAGAGAAGCAGGACGCTTGAGAGGTTCTTGGACACACCAGCCAGTTATGCAGCTGCTAACCCAGCATCACACGTTACTGGACAATTCCACTGCTTCCTACTGCCGACCCACCTCCAAACAAGCCAACCAGGGAGGCGAATGCTTCAGCTGCAGCGTCTCCAGCCGATAACCCTCAGTCCTTCTGGCAGTCGTCTACACCAGAGCATTGCTGCTCTCTGCCGGCTCGCAGAGCCCTGTCACACTGGGGCATCCCTCCACTGCCACACAAGGCTGGGGGCATTGCCTAGTTGATCACATGCATATAGCAAGTGTTGGGGGGGGGAGACTGCCTTAGTGGCAAGCACTTTCTGGCTATCGTTCTATCCTTGCCCCCACCAAGAAGAGACACCGCCAGTTAATGATTGGACTGACCAGCTACTTTTCTAGCCCAGGGAAGGATAGAAGGAACAGATTTCAGTTAGGCTATTGGTGAGGGAGTTGTCCCATTAAAGAAAGGCTCTGGACTGGCTGAGGGTGGGTGGGGAATTACCTCTCTTCCATGCTCAGAGAACTGCTTCAGATCAGGAAAAAGCAAAACCAGTAGAATTGCCATGATGATATCCTTGGGATATTTCAGGACAACTCAAGCTCCCCACCTGGAAGCATCGACGAAGAGAGGCCGAATTTGATTATCACTAGATGTTGTGCAGTGTGTGTGTGTGTGTGTGTGTGTGTGTGTGTGTCTCTTATCAATCTTCAGGGTACACGACCGTCTCTAACTGATGGGGATCAGGAAGAAACTTCCCCAGGGGGCAAGTTACCCATCACTGCAGGGGTACCAGCACCTTTCACTAAAGCAGGGGTGGCCGGCCAGGCTCAGAAACAAGGACCAGTGGTCTGATGCAGTATGACAACTCCTATGTTCCCACGTGTGGACAGGACTCCTGGGTTTTACGCCCAGCTGCTATGCTGTGTGACCTCCAACGTGCCATAAATCTCTGCTAAGTGGCATCTGGTCTAGTGGTGCCTCTCGCACAGCCAAAGACTTGAAAAGCTGGGGGAGAAAAATGAACCTCATCCACAACAGTCAGACGTAACTTCTATTGGTTCGACGTTGCTTCCAGGCAGCATCCCCTCGCCCCCCCACCCCACCCAATTGTTGTGCCCCCCTCACACCGCAGCTTTAGAGGGAGAAGGGGGCTTTCTACACAAACTCATTGGCCCCAGAATTAAATGTATACACTCTATTTCACAGGCAGTCCATTGCTAGGTGGGGGTTCTTCCCCCAACACACACGCTTTGTAGCCTGGGGGAGGTTGGAAGCTCTGAAGTTCATCTGGCAAGTTTGATGAATTTCCAGCCTCTTGCACAATCCTAGACTTCATCTTTATTATCAAAGGTGGATCTCATTTTGGAAGGGGGTGGGAGGTGCTTGGTTATAGGGATCCCACCGGGAGGTCAGTCCGTTCCCCTGCTCCTGCCCCCTTCTCAGACGGGGTGGACAAACTGGTAGACCAGGCGCTGGGAGATGTCAGGTTTCCGGATGATCCCTTTCTTGTAATACTGCCGGATGGAGCGGCTCAGCTTGTCATAGTTCATGGCGGGCCGGTTCTTCCGGATTCCCCATAAACGAGCCACCTGGGCAGAGTCCTCGATCTTGAATATGCCTGAGAGAGGAACAAGCAGAGAAAAAGGAGGCAATAATACAGGATGGGAGTTGAATCATAGAATATCAGGGTTGGAAGGGACCTCAGGAGGTCATCTAGTCCAACCCCCTGCTCAAAGCAGGACCAATCCCAGGGACACTGAGAGGCAGCATAGTCTAGTGGGCAGAGCACAGGACTTGGCAAAACTTGGGTTCTAGTCCCAGCTCTGACACGGCTCTGCTGGGTGGACGCTGACAAGTGATTCCCACTTTCCATGTGGCCATTTCCCCTCACACCCTTCATCTGCCTTGTAAAGTCTTTGGGGCAGGGACTCTGTGGACGTGTCTAACACAGACAGCGGCAGTGAACCTCCGAGCCCAGCTCGGCAAACTCAGGCTCACATGGTTCATGCTAAGAACAGCTGTGAAGACGATCAGCATAGAATCATAGAAGATCAGGGTTGGAAGGGACCTCAGAAGGTCATCAAATCCAATCCCCTGCTCAAAGCAGGACCAATCCCCAACTAAATCAAAAGCATTGGGCTCGGAAGCCTAGGGCAGGGGGCGTTGGACTCACGGACTAGGCTGCAACATAGCTACACGTCTACAGTAGGGTGAGCCCCATGAGCCTACGCCTGTTGACCCGAGCTCAGAGACCTGCTGCCATACGCTGGGTAGACACACCCGCAACATGCAGAGCTCGGGCTTTGATCTAGGCACTACAGGAATACAGGATCAGGAGCCCAGTTTCACCAGGAAGGAAGTTTAGGGAACGGAAAATAGAGCTTTGGTTCCCACAAACTCACTGAGGGATAGAGTTTGGGGGAAGATAATGGGAGACTCAGATTTGTGTCTATGGCAATGAGTACCTTAGTCTTACAGACAGGGAGACACCCAGGCATAGCGCCTCATTCTGATCTCACTCACAGCAGTGTAAACTGGGAGTCACTGGGCTTGATTTTCTGGGTGCAAAGAGAAGAGCAGGGCAGAAAATCTGGCCCTGTGGACTGACGGAATGACGACAGCAGAATCTGGCCCAGAGAGCTTTGGGTTGGAGCACCTGCCGGGGTGAATACTTGTGCTAGGAGACTCAACACTGTGGGGCCTAGGGGGGTTATGGCATAGATACAAAATATGGCTTTGAGTTCCCCAGGAGGAGTCAACGGCCCCCACCTTTCTCCTTATTGAGCCAGCGAATGAACCGTCCATAGTGATGAGGCTTCAGCAAAAGCTCTTTGAGGAACTGCCATAGGTGGATGGGCTGGCCTGAGCAGGAGGAGTCCACCTCGCTATCCGTCCAGCTCTCGTCACCCGCTGCGGCAGAAAGGAAGCACATGCCAGCTGTTAGTCAGTCGCTACCAGCAGAGGAGCAAGTGGCTCTGGGGACTGGGAACAGAGGGAGTCTTTCCTCTTCAGCTTGCCCAGGTCATCACGACTCATCAGTGGCCAAAAATGGCTGCCATCTGATGAGAGGAACGATGGTTCAGTGGGCAGGGCAATAGCCTGCAACTTGGGAATCCCAGGCTGAGTTCCCTACTCTGCCACAGTCTTCCTGTGTGAACCTGGGCAAGTCACTTAGCCTTTCTGTGCCTCAGTTCCCCAGCTGTAACGTGGGGATAATAGCCCTGCCTCCCAGAAGTGTCGTAAAGACTGAGATTATCAGCTCTTTGGGATTGGGACCATCTTTTTGTTCTGTATTTATTCGGCGCCTAGCACAGCACAGTCCCGTGGCTGGCACTCCTGAGTGCTACAGTAATAATACATTAATAATAAATACACACCAGATTGTGAGGCACTCTGATATCAGGGTAATGAGGGCTATATAAGTATCTGGGATAGATCTGATAGTCATTTCCCCTTTGGGCTTGTTATTAACCAGACACATTATTGACTAATTAACCAGGCTATTATTGACTAATAAATAGTGTATTATAATTACCACTCTGAGACTTAATTACGATTAACATATTGGTCCTGATTAAGAGAGAAGCAACCCCTGAAATAACTGGGGACCCAGTCACTGAATCATTGGTTCATTGACCCTCCTGCTGCACCCCCAGCTTCCCTCCTACCCCTCCTCGCTTCCTGTCCTTGGCAAAGGTGGGAACTCACCGCAGTACCGCACTTCTCCGGGCGCAGCCTTCTCCTTCATCCAGGCAGCTAGAAGGGAAGGGCATGAGCATCAGGTGAGGGGGAGCAGAATCCACCGCTACAAAGCGCACTGTTCCCACGGATAACACGGTTAAGGAAACTTTGCCGCGCTCACCCCGCCTCCTCCAACTCCGCCGGCATGTACCTGATTTCCAGATGTCCAGGTGGGCGTGCAGCACGTCCCCGCACACCAGGGAGCGCTGACGGAACTGCTCCTCTGACATGGCACACAGATCCTTCCCAGACAGGTCCTGGAAAGATTTCCCGATCTGGGGCAGTCGGTACTGGTGCTCAGTCCATAGGATCCACTTCTGGACGTTTCCTGGACTCCAGTCCGCCGGATCTGTGGACGAGAAACAAAACGCCCCGCCCAGCCCTGGTGAGCAGGGTCGGGGGACACTTCTCCTCCAGAGAACACTCTGCAAGGGTTACAGTAACAGAGAACACTGCACCCCTCCCATGCTAAAAGGACAAGGGAGCTGAGGAGCAGTACTCCCTGCCTGTTCCCCCTCCTGCATGGCTGGGGCAAGGAAACTACCCCTCCAGTTTCAATCTACTTCAACCACTGGAAACATGGATCTTTGATCCTCTCCTGGGTTCCCTGCCTCCTTCTTTGTCCCATCCCCTTGGGAACCAGATCCCTTTCCTGCCAGGGGAACGCCCCACCTGCAGAAAGTCCCTGTCTCTACTGGGAGAGACTTCAACCCCAGTCAACAAATCTCAAAACCCACAGATCATGGGGGCGTGGGGGCAGGGGAAGGGAGCATCAGAAGCACCCTTCACCTACAGCACAGGGGAGCCTCCCCAGTGCAGGCCCGGCCCGGCCGTAAGGAGCGAGTCTCTTTGCACCAAGCCCAGCAAGCGCACTTTCAAATGAACAATCCAGTCAGGAGAAGAAGACCGACCGCGTGCCCACGGGGGAAGCAACAGCAGCGTGACCTGTCCGAAGGGCTGGTTCTCCTAAAGGGGCACATTTATCCTCCGCGTGCCAAATCACTTTGTTCCCCATTGCCATTGTTTGTGAAACAGCGACGCCCTCTGGAAGAGCACCTGGCTCGGGACGCCCAGCAAGGCTATGTACCCAGCAAGTGCCTACTGCATGCACACACGTAATAGAGCAAATCACCTTCCCACATGCTGCAAGGTTCAAGGCTTCAGTGGATGGAAATCAGCATAGCCACGCTGACTGCCAATTGGACCAATGTTCTTAATGCCTCGATGCAGTAGCTTTATAGATGCTTAAGAAACTCCACAGGATACAAAATATTTCAAATGCAGAGAGAGACCAGCCAGAGTTCTGCCATGGTTCTGAGCTTCCAAGCCCAAAGAGTTTGGATCTGTGATTCCGGTTCAGGCCCCGCTCCAGCATTAGAGGTAGAAACCCTGTGAGCTATTTTAGACACTGCTCCCTCCAAATATATGGGGAGATCCTCAAAGGGTGTAAATTCACATAGCTCCATTGATTTACACCAGCTAAGGAGCTGGCCCGAAGTTCCTCATGCCAGAGGAACTCATCCTAGTAAACCAAACATACCTGCCCCCAGTGGCTGTGCATTACTACTGGAGACTTTGCCACCTTTGCTCTCTGTCCCAGTGCACCTTGCAGAGTCCTTTGCAATCAGTGCAAGGCCGGGGTTAAAATGCTCAGCATGGTTTTCATGATCTAGCTGGGACTCTCTGTTTCTGGCTCCAGCCGCTTCTCCTACAGGCCCCGGCTCCCAAACCCCATCGCTGACAGCACTGTCCGTTCCGGATCTGGGTCAACGAGGTGCTGTTTGCAGGGTCCCTAGCTCGCTGCTGGGTTTGGCTCTTCAGAGAGGATGTGCACGGTGCACTTTTGCACCTTTGGAGCGAGAAGGCCCTGCTCCTGCTCCCACTGAATTCAGTGAGAAAATGCCCATTGATTCAGACAGGAGGCAGCTCAGGCTCCTCTGAAGATCAGATTGCTCATTTTGGTTCATACTAAATCCTGTCAGGACTGGGGCCAGATGGCTGCAAACCTGCTGTAGGCTGCTTGTAACTCAAAGGCACTTCCCCAGATATCCCATGCCATTGCATTTCAACACGTGCACCGGATGATTTTAGAGACAGGTACAAACCACAATGCAACGTTTGGGTCCAGATTCTCAGCCCCCACACTATAAATCAAGGGTATTTGCATCGGGGGGAGAAGGGGTTTTGGTCCCTTCCCACCATGCCACGATTCCCTGGCATGACTTTTTTTTTCTCCCCCCTGTGCATGTGGTTTCACTTTCACACCTCTGCAGCCCAACCCTGCTTCCTGTTGGTGTCACTAGCAGTTTTACCATTGATGTCAAGAAAAGCAGGTTCCATCCCCTTCCCCACCACCACCCCAGAAGAATCACCTGAGAGGACAGTTCTGTTAGACACTCAACATTCCACCACCAGCTCTCCCAAGTGGGAAATTAGAAAGAAAGAAAGAAAGAAAGAAAGAAAGAAAGAAAGAAAGAACAAACGAACGACCCACCCATTTGGCTGCTCCCTTCCTGACCCGCCATCCACTTGCTTAACACACATGACTTCAAAGAAACTTCTCACCCCCGGGGAAGAGATTCCCCCTGCAACCCAGTGAAATATATTTCACATTGTCATAGACATGGGAGATGGGGAAAACCTGCTAGTCCCTATGAATCCAGCTGCCCTGGCCTCTGGGGAGACCAGAATATTCTGCTAGTGGGAAGCATCTAGAAGTCTAATTTAGGACCTATGAGGCCACGTCTACACTCTTGCTACTACAGCAGCAGAATTACGGCGCTGCCGCACTGTAGCGTAAATGCTTCCTATATCAACAGAAGGGGGTTTTCTCTTGATGTAGATCATCCACCTTTCCAGTGGTTGTTGGAAGAATCCTACACTGAGGGTTAAGCCGACCCAACTACAGTGCTCTGAGTGTGAAATTTTTCACAGCCTTGGGCAATGCAGCTAGACTGACCTAAGTTTTAGGTGGAGATCAGGCCTCAGACTCTTCCACCCCCAGCCCCTACCTGTTTGAAAACTTTTGGCAGTGGCACTGCTGGGATCCAGATGTGCCAGATGCTGCCCTCTCAGGGCCTCACTCACACCCCACTCACTCTGTCGCAACCCAGCAGAACGGTTTGATGATTTAAATTTCTGTCAAATAAAAGGGTTTGAACAGAAAAAAGGAATCCGTGTGGCTGTTTTCGCTTGAGGAGTGTTGTGCCAGGGAAGGCCACAGAGGCCAGTGGGGGTGTCTTTCCTTCGACATCCCCGGCCCCTGACCCGGACTCAGCCTGCCCTGGAGGAATCCCAGCGAGGGGTGAGGAAGGAGCCCAGCCTCCATGGCCCAGTCAGTCTTTGGCCTCTCTGCTGAGAGTGCCCACAAGGGGGACAATTAGGACCTGACCCAAAGCTCACTGAGGACAACAGAAACACTCCCACTGCCTTCCAAGGGCTTTGGGTCCAGCTGTTAATGCTGGCTGCCCTGTGGATACTAGCGTACATAGCACATCCTGGTGCTCTCTGGTAACTGTGGAGGGCCAGGAACTCTCAAGCCACTCCATGGACATCCCGGACCAAGAGCCAACAATGCTTTTCACCTGCTGCCGAGCTGAATCCAAACCAGCAAGCAAGAGGTGACAAGCTCCACAACTCAGTCTGGAGCCCCCTGAGCCTCCGGTCTCCCCACAACAAGGCACTGAGCTCTCCTTGGCCCCTTAAATCCCCCCCACACACACAGCCCCAGCGCAAAAGTGGAGAGACAGAAGGGGCACCCACCTGCTGCAATGTTGAGGAGCTTGCAAGCCGTCTCGATGTCCTTTAGCACTTCGCCCACCACCATGCTCTGCACCTGCTCCAGCGAGTGCTCCTCCAAGTGGAGGCTCTCCTGGTAGTCCATGTCGGGGCTCAGCCCCAAGCCCTGGCTGTCGATGATGGGGCACTGCTCCGGCTCCTTCTGCCCTTCGCCCCTGCCTCCTTGGCCACTGCCCTGAGGAGTCTCCCCCAGGCCCTTGGGCACCCAGCTGGTGTCCTCTGAGTAGAGCATATCGAAGTAGTGGAGATAGAAAGTGGGCAGGGTCTGCTCGGGTGTGGCAGGGGGGCTGGGGCTGTCCAGGGAGCTCCAGCTCCGGGTATCGGGGTCTTGTGCGGTGGGGGTCTTCTCCAGGCTGGTCAGCAGCAGGGCGTCCTGTGGGGCGATCCGGCCGTGAGGCAGAGCGGTCAGCCCCTGGCCTGCGCTGCCCATCACTCTGCCCGGGTGCGTCTCCAAGTCTGTCAGCCACCAAGGGGTGGAGAGAGAAACAAACCAACAAGCACCAGTCAGAAAGGGCTGGGGCTTGATAAGAATTCCTGCCTTTCTGCCCAGTGGTCAGGCACAAAGGGGGAAAGCTAAGCCTGTTAGTGGGAAAGAAGCCTCCAAAAGAGCCACTCGATGCCCGAAGAGACCCCCAGATGAAAACAGGTTAAATAGTTCTTCACAGGCCCGGGTGACTCCTTTGCTTCTGGGTCATTTGGCAATCAGGGGGTAGAAGGGGAGTGGGGAAAAGCCGACCTGCCTGGAACGATCAGATACCAAACGTGAGGGAGAGTCATCCTTGATCAGGGTGGTAACTTTCTGGAGGGGGTAGGAAGGAAAATGGTGTGAAGTAAATAAGCCCCTTGCCACAGTTGGCTGGGGTGGGGGGTGGGCTGAAGCCTGTTTGGGACAATGAAGCCATCAGCCTTGGGTGGGGAACTGCGCATTCCTCGGGAAGAAATGGACACACAACCAGAGACGGGAGTGTGCCTGGGGAATCTGGTTTCTGAGCACCCTGCCTTGGACGGGGAGAGCATCTCTGCCAAGAACCTGAGCATTAGCGGGCACAGCCGTTCCCCATCACTGGGCAACGCAGGGCAGGAGAGATACTGCTTGTGGCAGGGTTAGACAGAGCCCTGCATCTCAGGCAGAGGTTGGACTCCAGAACACTCCCCCTCACTGCTTCTGCTCCAAGCTGGGCCTCCAAACTCCTACCAGTTAAAATAACAGAGACAAGGCCCATCCTAGTGGGGCAGGGACCATCTTTTTGTTCTGTGTTTGTACAGCACCTAGCGCGGTGGGGTCCTGGTCTGGGACTAGGAGTCAAAGGCACTGCAATAATACAAATCAACAACAATAATAATAAATAAATAAAATGATCTGAGTGTAACCAACAGAGCAGCCCTTTACATGGGCTTCATGTCACCAGCAGGCGCAGGGCACATCTACACCAAGCAAGGAAACTGTTGCAGGGCCGCTGGACTCCACGAAACGGTTGGTTCTCTCTTGACTTTGCTACGGCTCAGAGCCTTGTAAAGCCCCTAGCATGGCTGTTGGGTGGATTTGAGGCATTGCAAGGGATTCCAAATCCTGGCTTGCTGCAATATCTTTTCACCTAGGGCCAGGTTTACAAAGGGATTTAAGCATGTAATGATGCAACTAGGCACCTAGTGAGATTTATATAAAAGCACCTATGCAGGTTCGGCACAGAAATCCCATTTGATGTCACTGGGAGTTAGCCATGTAACCTGCTTAGGTGTTTTTCACTAGGTGCCTTGTTGCATCATTAGGTGCCTAAACCCCTTTGTAAGCCTGGTCCCTATCGTAGACCGGGGCTGAAGGAACGTCTACACTACCTGCCAGATCGGCGGGTAGTGATCGATCTATCGCGTCTAGTGTAGATGCGATAAAATTGATCCCCGATCGCTCTGCTGTCGACTCCGGAACTCCACCGCGGGGAGAGGCAGAAGCAGAGTCGACGGAGGAGCAGCAGCGGTCAACTCGCCGCCGTCCTCACGGCCAGGTAAATCGACCTAAGATACGCCCACTTCAGCTACACTATTCGCATAGCTGAAGTTGCATATATCTTAGGTCGACCCCCTCCCCCAGTGTAGACCTAGTCTGAGAGTGTTGTCCTGAAGGACACTGCTCTCCCCATGGGAATGCTCTAACAAGATCTAGGCCTCGGTGTATCCACTACTATTGCACCCAAGGGCAGCTCACACAATTACAATGCCATCGTCATGAGATCTCCAGTCATTAGGGGCTTGATCCGAAAGCCATGGACACCAACAGTAGTTCAAACCCTAAATGAGTGAGGCACTGGCATTTCTGGCAGCACAGATCCCACAGGGATGAGCATGATATAAAAACCCTGCACAGAGTGGCTGGCGATTAGACTGAGCCCCAGTTATAAGGCAGGCACCCCATTGTTCATGTCACTTCCATGAGGAGACCCTCTGATTTCAGAATCCCTGGCACCGTTTCCATCAGACTGGAAACGCGGCATAAACATTTTTAATGGTGAGAGTAATTCACCCCTGGAACAATTTACCAAGGGTCGCGGTGGATTCTCCATTGCCAACAATTTTTAAAATCAAGATTGGCTGTTTTTCTAACAGATCTGCACTGGGAATTATTGTGCGGGCAGTTCTTTGGTCTGTTATACGTGCGATCAGCTAGATGATCACATTGGTCCCTTCTGGCCTTGGAATCTATGAATCGGATGACAGGGCACATGGCAGGTGATGGCTCCTGGCCACGAACCCCTTCAATCCCTGTTGGCATGAACTTTTTGCACTTGTTCTTTTCTTTCCAGAGCACATGTTTAAAAGCCCAGTTCCATCTGTCTCCTGCACACAGGGAGCCCTGGACTCTGCAGAGAAGAGGAGGAGCCTGCTGAATTTCCATGGCAACCGCGGGAAATGTCTCCATCAAAAGAGAAAGCCTGATAGTGCCCTGAGAGGAGTCCTGAGGCTTTAAAGAAAAGAGCCCTGTGAAATGAGTGTGCCATTAAAAGGGCACCGTCGGGGTCAATTGTATAGCTGTTTGCACGGCCCGTGTCTTTCTTTGTATGGGGATTTCCCACCTTTCCCCCTCCTCCCCCCCAACAAATGATTCCCTACTCTTTTTCTCAAAATACAGCAATCCAGTGCTGGTAAGGGACCCTACAATAACAAAGCAGCGTACACAGCCGGGTAATGCCAATCAATCCTACCATAATAAACCAGACCATCCAGCTCAACACATGAGTGATCCCACAAAAACAAACCAGTGCACACAGATCACAGACTGTAAGCGCTTTGAGGGCAGGGACCGTCTTTTTGTTCTGTTTATACAGCACCTAGCACACTGGCGCCATGACGGTCACTCCTGTAATACAAATAATGAACAGTAATAATGGCACACACACGTGACCCTACATAACAAAGCAGCGTGTGTACTTGTGGGCCATTGCTCCAAAGAGACCCTACAAAAACAAATCAGTCCGTGCAGCAGGCCAGCACACAAGCGACCTTGCAATAAACAAACCAACGTACACTGGAGGATGGGAAAACATCGGTGGGTAAGCAGATTTCAGTGCGATGTTTCCCAGTGGGTATTATATAAAAAAAAAAAGCAGCAAGAAAAAAATAGCAATGAAGATACTTCATTGGGTTCCTTTAACACGAAGGATGAAACGGTGAATCTCCTGAGTTTATTCAAGCCCTTCTAACCAAATAAACGTATCCTTTGTGTAGGAGAGATGTTATTTACCAAAGTGTTCTGTACTGCGTGTTACTATCTTTGTACATTTTTCAACGTGCCAAGAAAATTTCATTGCCATTCTGCTGCTTCTAGCGAATGGGCTGGTCCCATGTCCACTCCCTGCAGTCAGTGATGGCTGGTAAATAAGAGATAATTAAATGTCATTAATAGCCGCAAGCTAGACTCCCATTAACCACAGATTTGCCAGTGGAAAGGGTGGGGATGGGAGGAAGGAGGAGACATCTGGAAGATTTACATTGTTACAGTTAAACTCATCCTTCAGACAAAGCCAGGAACGAAGTCTGCAACGATTTTAACAGCAGCAATGCTTAACACTTCCCTGGGGCCTTGCATCTCCCATGTGCTTCACAAAGGTTCCCCAATTATCCCCAGGAGGGAAGTTTTATTATCCTTGGGCCAGGGCCTCCACTACTGTAAATCATTTCTCCATTGAAGTCAAGTCCTGGCCCCCTGAACTAAATATAGGGCAACGGAGGCACTAGGAGATTAAACGACTTGCCCAAGGTCATGCAAAATAAGTGGCGGAGTTGGGGTTAGACCACAGGAGGTCCTGGCGCCAAATCCTATGCACTGACCACTATGCCATCCCGCTGCTCCTTTCTGGCCTCAGAATCCCAAAAGGCCAACATTTCCCAAGGGCTTTTTGCGGCACATAAGTGAAAGCCCAATTTTTGAAAACAAACCTCTTCCTACACCATGTGCAAAGGAGGCATTCCACTGCGATGGCCAGATTTTCCAAAGACTTAGCACTCAAGGGCCCCCCTAGCCTGCTGGGCTCTTCTGAAAAACCTGGCTCCAAATGCTTCAGTGCTTGTATTCCAAAAAAGAAAACGTATACAGCTTGGCCCGCTCGCAAGCAACCCTACGATAACAAGCCAGTGTTTGGCTCCCACTGCTCACAAGAAACCCCGGCTACAGTACGAAACCCAGTGCATGCAACCCTAGCCTTAACAGGCAACGGTGCAACCATCATTCAAGGACAGCCCTACTAAACAGCTACCATCAAACCCTTGAAGGCAGTAACTACTTTTGCGCCCGGGTCTCAGATGCTGCATTGTAACAGTGCTGAACCAACTAACGAGCAGAAAGAGGCTGACTATACGAGGAGCTTCTGCTCTTGTGTATACACTATAAACACATTCAGGTTTGTGAGGGTGTTACGGTCATAGGGGCCCAGGTAAGTCCCTAGCACATATAGCTAAACAGATATACACACACACACATGCCATGCAAATACCCCCACACGCATATATTCGCACAACGCAATCACATACCCACACAGAGTTAGAGCCCAGCTAGCATCGATAGCCCCGGCTCATGGACGGGAAATGGAGCTATGCTGATTTATGTCAGGTGGGGGTCTGGCCCCATAGACTTTAATAATCAATAGCCCTGAGGGATACTGAAATACTAGGCTGCCTTTAAGTGGCGAATTTTGCTCAGACAGGAGACTTTTAGAAACATGTCGGAATGTCACAGCGGCCCCGGAAGCAGGCTTGGCCTTTCTGATCAGGCACCCAGTAAGGTGATCCTCCGCAGAGCAGGTGCTAACCCCCCTGCTGCCCAGCAAATATTGCATTTTCTCTGATGCTCCGGAGGCCAGAACTGGGGAGTCCCTAGCTAGGGGGGCCCACGCCTCCCAAGAGGCACCAGGTTTCCCTGAGAGATGCTGCGCAGTTCCAAACCTCTGGTTTATTTGCTCTGGATTAGATGAAGACTTTAAGAGATCAGCCTTAAATCCAGCCCCATGCTGCTCCCTGCACAAAAGGGAAGCTGGTAACAGCTTGCGAGGCCCTAGAAAGCCCTTTGCAAACCCGAGATGGTGTGGTGCTCCTTGGAAGTGGGATTAGATCCCGGCACCACCTTCCCCACAAGCAGAGGGCTAAATAAATTTTAAAAGTGCATGCAGTTATGTTAGGGTTACCATACGTCCGGATTTTCCCGGACATGTCCGGCTTTTGGGGGCTCAAATCCCCGTCCGGGGGGAAATCCCCCAAAAGCCGGGCATGTCCGGGAAAATCGGGAGGGAGGGCTGGGCCGGGGTCGCGGGGCCGGGCGCGCGGTGCCGGGCCGGGAGCCGGGCCGGGGCCGCGGGGTCGGGCCGCCGAGGGGGTGCGCGGGGCCGGGGGGTCGGGCCGGGAGCCGGGCCGCCGGGGGGGTGCGCTGGGCCGCGGGGCCGGGAGCCGGGGGGTCGGGCCGGGAGCCGGGCCGCCGGGGGGGTGCGCAGGGCCGGGAGCCGGGCCGCCGGGGGGGTGCGCGGGGCAGCGGGGCCGGGAGGTCGGGCCGGGAGCCGGGCCGCCAGGGGGTGCGTTGGGCCGCGGGGCCGGGAGCCGGGGAGTCGGGCCGGGAGCCGGGCCGCCGGGGGGGTGCGTTGGGCTGCGGGGCCGGGAGCCGGGGGGTCGGGCCGGGAGCCGGGCCGCCGGGGGGGGGGGGGGGTGTGCGTTGGGCCGCGGGGCCGGGAGCCGGGGGGTCGGGCCGGGAGCCGGGCCGCCGGGGGGGTGCGCTGGGCCGCGGGGCCGGGATCCGGGGGGTGCGCTGGGCCGCCGGGGCCGGGAGCCGGGGGGTGCGCTGGGCCGCCGGGGCCGGGAGCCGGGGGGTGCGCTGGGCCGCCAGGGGCCGGCTGGCAGTGCTGGGCGGGCCGGGGGTGGTCGGCCGGGGGCCGGGGCCGGCACCCCAGGGCCGCAGCCGACCCAGGCTGGAGCCGCCGGGGGGCCAGCCTGGGCCGCACCTCCTCCCCCCACACCGCCCCTTACCTGCCCAGGCTTCCCGCGAATTAAATGTTCGCGGGAAGCAGGGGAGGGGGCGGAGACTTTGGGGAGGGGGCGGAGTTGGGGCGGGGGAGGGGGCGGGGCTGGGGGCGGGGGCAGGGCCCCGTGGAGTGTCCTCCTTTTGGAGGCACAAAATATGGTAACCCTAAGTTATGTTCCTGGGTTCTGCAACAATGGCAGATCAGACCACTGCAGCCTGCTTGTCCCTTCCCCTGGATCTCTGTCTTCCCCTTCCTAATTCCAAGCTTCTCTGCCCAAGTTCTCTCCAGGCCCTAAGCAAAACAGCGTTTGGTGTACTCGGCGTCTGCAACAACGTGCATTCACGCACAGCAGCTGTCCCAGACATCTTGCAAGCCTGGGTTGCCACAACCAGGGCAAAGTCTAGCCCTCAGGTCTGGCTAAACTGGTTGCAGTCTGCAGCAGTTCTCACTCCTCCATGTACACAAAGCATTTGCAGCGGCAGCAGCTCAGCCATACCTCCCCATTCTATCCCATAATGCAGTTTTACTTGCTACCCCAAAGTCGCTGGGGCCAGATCTCCAGCTGGTGTCAACCGGGGAAGCTCCATTGAAGTCAATGGCATGATGCTGATTGACACCAGCAGAGAATCTGGCCAACTGATCCCAGTAACAGTGCTGGGTACTACAAGAAAGGAGATCAGGAGTGCTAGGAGGGACATGTACCTACATCTGTGTTTGTGAGGGAGATGCAGGGAGCCCTGTTCTCTAAACCATTATAAAGTCTCTGATGCAAGAGCCACTGCAAAAACGCACACCTGATTACTGCCCAGTAGTCACGGTATTCACGCTAGCAGCCGCACATCAAACAGACAGACAGATTGAGGCAAAACCAGCACAACTGGTGCCAATTGGAGGCTCTAGGGCCTAAGGGGCATTGCCAAGTTTGGGGACAGAGGACAAAGAAAGAAGGTGAAACTTCTAACTCATCAGCCCTGCCCTTTCCTTCCACCCCACCCCACCACCCCTGGCTGGGAAATTGTAGGCCAGAGCCCCTGGGAAACAGAACCTGGCCAGGAGCAGAACCTCTGGGCTGTGGGAGAGAAAAGCCTGAGTAATCATCTGACAAAATGTGCTGTACTCTAAGGGTGGGGACCTTTGTTTGATTTTCTCTGGCTTTGGCACCCAGGAGGCTGCTGCTGAGGCCTTTATGGGCTAGGTGGGGAAGTATTTACTCTGAGAAGCTGCTTTGAGCAAGAGTGAAACAACAGGAGAAGGAGGGACCAACTGCAGGGAAAGCTCAACTTTCCTCTCGCACGTCCACTCCTGAACAGCATCTACCCAAGATGTCAAACCGCAGCCCTGCTTCCAAGGCCAGGGAGTCGCACGGAGGCTGGGTTTGCAGCTCAGGGCTCCTCAGTCAGCTTATATATACTGATACAAGGGTGAAGAACCCCACTCCCCCACTGGAATACATCAACGAAGCTCCTTCAGGGTCAATGACGGACGCCAAGCTAGTGTACAGTGGAGTCAATGCTAATGTAGTCTATAAAGCTATGTCAAGTTATGGCCCATGTCTGAAAACTGGGCCCAGGATTTTTAGTTTCTAAGGCCATGCTCTCTCTTTCCTTGGTGTGTCTGCTTTCTTTTCATCTCACATCCCCTCTGTCCTTGACTGCCTTTTCCCCCTTGCATTTATTCACTGTTCCCTCACTTGCATTATCCCTTTCCCCTTCCTCCAGCCTCACACATCTCTTTAGCCTCGGAGACCTCGACCCCTATTTAATGCTAGAAGTTAGTTCTGCAGCTAATGTGTGTGTGGGGGGTGTTTTCTCCACCCCTCTAATTTCTCCCAGCCGAGCAGCTGCAGAGACAGCATTCAAGCTCAGGGCATGAGCAAACAGTTGTTAATCACAAAAAGGGTGTGGTTCTTTCTGCTTCCTTGTCCTCTGCCCCAGCACCTTGGAG
Source organism: Malaclemys terrapin pileata (assembly GCF_027887155.1). NCBI lineage: Eukaryota > Metazoa > Chordata > Testudines > Emydidae > Malaclemys > Malaclemys terrapin. Next base: position 19,130,164 of record NC_071508.1, on the reverse strand, counting down.
AGATCTTTAGATCAGTGCCAAGTCTCTCCCCCCTCACCGGTGTCAAAGGCAATTCTGGGATTTGGCCCAGAGTTCATGGAGCAAAAGACTATGGTAGGGAACCCAAAGGCCACTGCACTCCCTAGCTAAATTCCAGTGTAAATTCTAACAAACTTGGAGAGAGCAGAATCCACCCAGGACCACCACCCTCAGCTACGTCCGGTAATTATCTGTCTCCTGTCACCGTAGTATCTGAGTGCCTCACAGCATAGTTCGCTGGCTGAGCTAAGAGAGGTGTATGGTTGTCATTGCAAGGCACAGATTAGCTGTCGGAGTCCAACCCCTCCTGAAACCAGCAGCCTATAGCCATGACCCATGCTGTCATGGCTACTTATGCTCGCAGTAGCTCAATGAGAACTTGCGCTAGTATGCGGGGGTTTGCCTCCTGAGCCGGGCGTGTACACAGGATGGCTCAGACAAAACTGGGGAGCTGGTAGATATGTTTGGGGAAGGGGAGCTGAGCCCCCCTCTAGCCTAGTCACCTGCCACCTATGTGTAGCAGTGTCCACAGGGGATCTGACGACAGATTCACATCCTGGCTTGCTGGGCATGTCATTTGCTAAGTAGACAAGCCCTGTGACAACAAATGGGCATCAGGGCTCGGTGCATTAGGCAGCTGTAATAAAAGTTTAAAGAGAGTCTCAGCTGGGATCATTCCTTTGACCAAATGGTTCCAGCACGTTAATTACAAAAGTCACCATGACCCCATCGGGGAGCACTGGTATGTAGCACTCAAATATGTCTCTATTTTAACTCTCTCTTTTCTATTTCCTTTTCCTCTTCTTCCTCTCTTCTTTCCCTTATGGTTATACACTCTAGTCTCTAGGAGAAGAACTTTGCCACGGCGGATTCAAGTATCCAAGCAAGAAAGGAAACAATTAAGGCATTAACTCTTACAACCTTTAAAAATAAACTGTCACCAAGTTATAAAAATCCCTCAAGGCCCGAGGGTTTCTGAGATCGAGCTGCTGCCTTAACAACAATTTTTGGTGTCTTTCCCTAGTGCAGAAAGCTTGAAGCATGCGGAAAGCCCTAACGTGCCACTGTAGCGTTTTAAGGGTAGGCATAGCCTCAGTTGCATTTAATGATCCCTTTTAATACCCTAAACAATTCCCCTCTTTGGTATTTCCTCCCTTTATTACCTGCAGACAATTATGTTCCACTTCAGCTGTTTGCCAAACTCTACAAGAGCTGGGGGGAGATCAGAACCACAACTTAAAGTGTCACTGTAAAAAAAAAAAATCAGTGTAAAAATTGCATCAAGGGGCTCCTGACTTGCTTCTCAGTATCTCCAGACCAACTGGGCTCCATTTACAAGTAGAGAGGTCCTGGGCCAGATCTCCAGCTAGTATAAACCAGCATAGTTCTACTGGCTACAGGGAGCTACACTGATCTGCATCCATCCCATTGTTTGCAACTGCCAGCCCTTGGATCTGAGAGTCAAGCTGGGGTATTTCCTTCTTATGCATCACAATCAGGCATGAAGGGTCTGCAGGTCAAATTCTGCTTTCTCTGACATCAGTGCAAACCCCCTTGCCATCACTGGGTGTGCACAGGTGCGCCAATTAACTCTGATATTGGAATTTTGCAAACAGGGCAGGTGAAGGTGCATGAGGAGTTGAGTCCAGCTTGCTCACTCTTAGCTGTGCCAGTGTGGCAGGGCTAACAGGGGTTTAATATGGTAAAGTAGGTTTATCGGCTCTGGCTCTAAATATTTACCAAGAGCTGATCCGTGGGAAAGAAGGGGCCATTTTTCCACAGTCATTTGACAAACAGAATCACACCTTAAAGTGTGAAATAGATTGTAAATGGTGTTAAAAGAAAAACCTGCAAGCTGTTTATCATGTTGATGACATCAGCCTAGCCATGTGCAGGTGAGTTCCAGCTGTACCCTCATTCTCCTCTGATATGCCCATGTAATTCCCATGAACTCTAATGTGATGCGTGCCTTTGATAGGAAGAAAGATCCCACATGACAACTGCATGCAGCTTAAAACACGGGCCTCCATTTTTTCCAAGCCATTGCAGAAAAAAATTCAGTAGAAAGCTCTTGCAACAAAAAGCGTCCCTCTTCCCACCCCACCCCCACCACCATCACCTTCAACACACCCTCCATCAGTATGGAGGGAGTGGAAGGTCTCTGCCAGCAGAGAAAAGCTGTAGCAAGACTGAGAATAAGAGATTCCCCCCTTCTCCTTGACTTCATTAGGAGTTTTGCCTGAGCAAGGACTTTGGGGTGGGGTGGGGCCTTTTTACCCTTCTATAGTACCTTCCCACTAAGGAGCTCACTATATAAAAGCATTAATGGATAGCCGACTAAAGAAAAAACGAGGCAGCGGTGGGATATTCCAGTTGGTGAGATACCACTGGAGATATCAGGGGACTAAGATTCTAGATGCGAAGTTTAGCTCTGCTAGCCCAGGAGCAGGGATGGTTCCTAAACCGAATCCTGCAGCAGGGACTAACGCTGTGCAAAATGTTTGCAACGCCAAACCTCCAAAGCAGGGGAAGCTCGTCTGGTTTGGAGGCTCCAAACACCAGACTCGCTCCCACGGCTCAGAGAGCTTTGCTGAGACTCTTGGGCCTGCAGAGAGAACCCAGGTGCAGCCCACGACTAAGCAAAACCCAGCTAGATGAGAATGTACAACAGCTGGCATGTCATACATCCACGGGGATGCTAATCAGGGCCACGCAAGCATGGCTGCTTCGAAGAAGGGCACCAGCCAATTGCAGGGTGCGAGGCAACAAAGCCAAAGAAAAATCATGTGATTTTTGCATATAATGCTCAGCCTGATTTCGCTAGGACACCAGCAACACTCTGCTTCTTGTTCAGCTGGCTGGAAACCCACCAGGAATGAACACTTCACTCTCGCTCACTCAACTCTCCTGCTCAAATAGGGAAAGGTGCCCCCAAGAGGCAGGGGGACTTACATTGGGACACAGCTAGTGCCAAATCGTTCCCAAACATTTTGCCGGATCGCTTTTGGGAGTGTCTGCTGAATGAGCCAATGGGAGTTTTAGCATTCACTTTAACGAAAGCTGGACTGTGGCTCTCAGAGGTATGCCCAAACCTCAGCTCTAATAATCTTTTGGGGGAAATTTGGATCTGAACAGTGTGCTGCAGGTCCAACTCCGTGCAGAACATCAATACACATAAGGCCTACGGGAGGTAGTGTGACCTAGTGGACAGAGCACTAGACTGGGACTCAGTAGACCTGGGTTCTGTTCACAGCTCAGCACTTTGGCAAGTCACTTCACCCCCGGGGCTTCTGTTTCTCTCTCTGTGAAGTGGGGAGAATGGTTCGAACCTTCTTTGTAAAGTGCTTTGAGATCTCTGTATGACTAAGAGATAGGTATTATTTGTATTATCATGATCCTCCTCCGATGAGTCAATGAGATCTTTGATATTGACTTCAACAGACTTGGGATCAAGCCCTTTGAAAGCAAAGAACAAACCTACCTTAAACAATGAGCTCATTAATTAAAATTAAATCCGCAGCGAAACAGGTTGGGTTAGGGCAAGCTCAGATAGCACTCCCAACTGTTGTCGACTGCATGCAAACAGGCAGAAGTGTTAAGTAGGGGACAGGAATAATATTTAACATTTGGTGGCACCTTTCATCTATGGATCTCAAAGCACTTGGCAAAAGTTATGTCCATTTTGCAGAAGGGGAAACTGAGGCCTGGGAACATGTGGGATTGTAGGAAACCTCGACAATCTTTGGGGTTTCACAAAACTTGTTTGTTTCCCTAGGCTCTCTCTCTCACCTTCATTGAACTAACAACAGCCCAGAAATCAGGGAGCGTTCCAAAACCAGATTCCAGTTCTGTGTCTCCGACCCTCCTGTAGCAGGAAGTTTTAGACCTCTCAGCAATGAAAGCGGAGAGACCGCACACTGGAGAAGAACCTGGCGTATTTTAGCAGCCCATGTGGGATTAAGGGAGCCAAAGTGGTCTTTAACGCTGCTGTCTCTTTCCAGCATCCATAAATGCTTTTGGAGAAGACAGGTATATCCCACTGTCAGGCAAATCAAAGTGGATAAAATCAGATTGAGCCTGAACCTTTGACCAAACTACATTTCTCCCCCGCCCACCCCTCCAGTTCTTCCATCCCTATGCTGGCTCTGTATTTTGGGGTCCAGTTAGGAACATAAGCTGACCCCCTGAAAAATCATGAGGAAGAAAGGCTGTTTCCTCTGTATTTTGAGCCCCAGCAAGAGGGAAGATCCCCAGAAATTTCACAAGGGAGCCCATTCTTCCTAGTTTTCCAGCCCAATCCTGCAGACCCGGTGGGTACAAAGAAGCTTTGGATTAAACTATCCAAATTTATGGATGTTGTTGGAACATGTCTGAAGCCCCCATAGGATAGGAGCATGTTAATAGACTGCTCCTATGGAGGGTTTTTTGTTTTTTAAAATAGAAGGAGACTTTGGAAAGGAACTCAGCAAACACATCACAAAGGCTAAAAATAATATTTAACATTTGGTGGCACCTTTCATCTATGGATCTCAAAGCACTTGGCAAAAGTTATGTCCATTTTGCAGAAGGGGAAACTGAGGCACAGAGCATTTAAGTAACTTGCCCAAAGTCACACACGGAGTGAATGCCAAAGTCAGGAACCCAGGAGTCCGGCTTCTCGGTCTGACGGTTTAAGCAGAAGACAACACTGCCTCCCATTAAAAAAAACAAAACAATTATATATGAAAAAAATATTACTAGCTCTTTCTTTCTCTCTGTGCCCAAAGGGAGCAGGACAAAGTTACCAACCCCCCTAACGTGGCCCTTTGGAGATCCATCCTGCCTTCCCGTGTCCTCAGCGCTGGCCCAGTGGCTCAGCTCTGGAGAGCACCCAGCACTTCATTCTCAGAAGGCTAAACGGAGACGGAGGAATAACTGCCTGCGGGAGGCAGGCCAGTGAGAGCACGAGGTAGGTAAATGTATCAATGAGGAGGATGCCTCAAGGCATTAGGCTCCAAGGAACATTAGCTGAACTGCTTTGCATAGTAAGAATGTGGGTGACGGGGCAGCCGGGGCTTTCTCTCCTTGTGCCAAGTTTCTGGTGCTGCCTGGGAAGGGCCACCTGACAAAGGCAGGTCCCGGGCATGTTTTCTCCTGTAGCCAGAGGCTAATGGTCCAATTTATGACCCCGTTGCAGCAGGGAGAGAGGAAGCAGCCTTGCCAGCAGGGGGATTCCAAGCCCCATTCTCCAGCTGATCCCCTCTATGAGCTGTTCCCACAGGGCAGGAGAGAGGCAGGGCTGGGACCCCATAGCCCCATTAAGGCACAGTCCTCCATTCGGATATCAGAGTTCATGAGGGCCTGACAGTTCTCCTCTTGCACCCTCCCCCCTGGGGGAGACATTTGAGATCATGCCCATGGAGCGGAGCATTTGGCAGGGGGGCTGGCAGAGAGCAGAGGGAGCCTAGGATTGCCAACAGACCTGAATTATAAGGGACAGCCCTTCTTTAAATAAAAAATCGCCTGTCCCTTACTAAATCAGGCCGGGACGCCTTTGATCCCAGGCCACTCCAGTGGCGCTTACCCCCGGCTGCAATAAGGGATCAAAGGCATCCCGGACCAATTTAGAATGTGATGGGGAGGTTGCTGGTGATGTGACCTGGCGCGCAAGGTCGTGACGCCACTCAAAGTTGGCTCAGCACTCCTGCTCCCAGCAGGCACATCCCGGATTTTTGAAAGACAACATTGGCAACGCTGAAGGACCCAATTTCGAGACTCTCTGCGTATCACATAGGCCAGTGCCCCAGCTCTCTGAGCCTGCACCATGCCGTGAGCCCAAGGGATCTGGCGGGCCACAGAGATCTCAACGATCCCCAATTGCAGGGGTGGATTTGCAGGTGTCACCCTTGGTAACTGGTTCAGCAGCCCCCAAGGCTGGCCTTACGCCCGGTCATAAGAGTCCCAGGGGGAGAGAGCCGAGGGCTGAGCTGCTTGGCCCTGCCTACTTCTCCCACACATTTCCTCCCCAGTTGGGACCAGCTGGTCAGAGAAGCAAGAGCGTCTAACCTGGGAGCAATGACACAAGGCCTCTGAAGCCCAGAGACTCAGGTCAGCTAAGGACCAAGAGAGGCAGAAGCTTTTGCAAAACTCGCCTGCAACTCTTGAGTCTGCAAACGTTGGCCTGGAAAGATTTGCAAATGAGCACCCCAGGGAAGACTCAAGTTTCCACCCATTGTGCAAGTTCTCCCCATGTCCATGCTCACTTCCCAAAGCTCACCTGTTAAATTATCCCTCCCCACTCCCCTGACCCCCCCCCCCCCGATCTCTCAGCAGGAGTTCTCCAAAGACCCAGTGGCTGGCTCAGCTGTCCTCTCTACAGCAGCCTTTGCTCTACAAAACTGCTGCAACGACAGCCAGCCTTAGCTCTCCCCAACCTCAGGCCTTGGCTCTGGTCCCGTGGTCGCTATGCCACCTCCACAGGAGGCTGCACTACAGCACCCCTAGTGGCCAGGGTCCTCAGGTGCATCAGCAATCATGCCCCTGCTGTCTGTGAAACGTCCTGCTTGGATCCAGGGTTTTGGTTCAGCTGCTCAGTATGGATTCAATGTGCCCTCCGAGTCTGTTTGGAACTGGAGTCTGTGTCTGGGCCCATCCCTGCTCTCCAGCTTCCCCTATCTACACAGCTCCCCCCAGCCACCCGGAAAGAGAACCCCACCTCTTCCACAGCCTCCATCCTCATCCCAGATAAACCCTCTCTCCCAAATAAGGGTGACAAGTCGCCAAAGCTCCCATGTGGGAGAATTAGCTGGAGACCCCTTCACATTTTACCTCACACTGGCTCCCACGAATCCAAGGGCCAGGAAAACTCAGTCGGGCCAGATCACCATTCCCAATGGAGTACAATAATCCCTGCTTTATCCTGCTGCTCCTCACCAACTGACTTGAGGTTATCTCTCAGTCCCTTTCTTCTCACCTTGTGCTGGACACATGCGCTCCAGACCCCTGTCTGACAAGAGCATGGGGTTACTAGGATACCACTGGCCCTGACGTCCCAAGGAGACAGGCACTCTAGAAATACTATGGGTTACCTCGGATTCACTGGAATCGGCTTGAGGACAGAGTCAGCTTCATCTGATTGTGAATGGGGAGCACCTGGAAATGAAGGCTGTCAAAGTCCAGCAGGTTGGGTACGAAATAATTACCAGCCTGTTTGCTCTGCCAGCCAGACATCTGGTGGCGAGAAGGAAATGAGATGGTTTTATTGGGGGCCATCAGATTAACTATGAAAGTGGATTCTAGGTGTTCCCGTAACCAAACAGGGCTAAGGGAGAAGGGGCCACAGTAAACCAACCCAGGACAACCTCACGGAAGGCAGCTCACAGCCAAGGTTTCCACAAGTGATTAGTGATTCCAGGTGCCTCCATTTTGGGGTGCTTATCTTGAAATACCTTGAAGGGTCCTGGGTGCCAGAGGGTTCAGCACAGTCTGTAAAAATCCATCCGTCTCTCACACACGTGGACAAACTCCCTCTCTTTAAGGCTGTTTGAGGGGGGACCGGGGGCAGAATTTGGCCCGTGATGTTCAGGACTCAGAAGCTCTTCATTTGAGAGCTGTCCCTGGTTCTGGATCCAGGGGGGTTCTGAGCATGCTGAATTGAGAACAGGGGTGCGAGGCATACTAGGCCTGGCTTTTTGCTCCAGGATGGAACGAGTGGCATACACGATCAAACAACATCCTGTACCCTCAGGGTTGTGGGGTCACCTCCCAGACAGCACAAAACTGGCATGGGCCAGTACAACACCAACAACGTACTGTGAGGTTCGGGAGTCCCTCAAACACTGTAGCCTCACAGACTTAAGTGATCCAGACCTGTCCTGTTCACTCAGTGCATCTCCTGGACATGGGAAGAGCCCGGACTATAGACAGGCCGGTTGGACTGATTTCAGCAGTGGAGTACTGTTGGTGATCTGTATGTCTTGTCTAGGTTTCCTCCACTTCACGGGAGCGGGGAAGGATAGGAATCTCAGGATATAGAATCCAATCTAGTTCCCTCCCATTCTCTCCTTTTCCTAAGAAACGGTCACAGCTGCATCCCCTTTGTCCCCCGAAAGCTTTAGTGTCAATGCGCTGTATTGATCTCTGATGCAAACTCCACTGACTGCCAGGGAGGCACATGGCCTGTTAAGGATGGTAGGGAAATATGTCTGGGTGCTGTTGCATTTAGGACTTTGAGAAAAGATTTTTCCTTTCTCTTCTGTCCTTCCATCTTTCACTGAACATTGCGGACAGCCTTCCTCCTGGGCAAGTCTCTTCCTAGCTGACTTTTCCACAAGTTATTGTTGGGGTATTAAAAAGAGAACACAGATCAGTGTTCCTCCCCCGCCCCCTCCAACGACGGCAAATACACAGATCCCCACTCGTTTACCTCCACCAGATGCAGAGACTCTTGGGTGACGGAGCCCCTGTTCAGTGCCGTCTTTGATGTTCACACAGATCTCTGCAGCCCGGGTCAAGCCGCCCTCTCCACCTGCTGTCTCTCCATTCCCACTGGGAGGTGAACAGCAGAAAGGGGAGGGAAGTGGCGAGCTGACCGTCTTAATTAAGCACCGACCTCTGTGTGTGTGTGTGTCCCAGGGGAGCGGTGGAGCTTGGTGTTCCCCATCAAAATCCGGAGAGCCCCTATTTATATCAGCACATGCCTCCCCCTGCAAGTCGCTTGCCCCGCAGAGACGCCTGCCCATGAGAAAGCCGGTATTGTAAGGGATTTGGCATCAGAGGTGTCATTTGTGTTTCACTAACCGAGCATAACCATAAAAATCAGACACAGAGCCAATTTGCCTTTGGCACTGAAAAACATGAAGGGCAGCCCCGAGACACAGGCGGTCTGATTAAAAGGGTTAACAGCACCCACTGTCCTTTTACAAATACGCCCCCAGCCGTTTGCATGCCCAGGTTAGCTAATCCAGTCACTGAAACCTGGCAATCTGTATACCAACAATTGTCATTATTTATATAACTGGATATCTAACAATACTTAACCCTTCTATAGACCATCTACACGAGGTTCTCCAAGGGCACTTATTTAATCAATGCACATAATTATATCAATTAAGCCCTTGCATACTCCCAGACACAAGCGTTATTGTTCAAATTTCATAGCTGGGTAAACTGAGGCATGGTTGTTTTTTGAAGTCAGTGGTCATATAGCAATGCAGCTAGATACAGAACCCAGGAGTCCTGACCCCCCGAGTCCCTCATTCTAATTTCTGAAGGCACCAATGAGAGTTAGATGCCGACTCCCATTGACTTTCAGAAGGAGTTGGGTACTAATTCCCATTTGTGTTTTTGGATATTTCCCCCCTAGGATTGTAGAACTCATCTACTGGATCAATATCTTTTCCCGAGGAGTGGCTGATTCCAGCTGCTTCAGAGGAAGGTGCAAGAAATCCTGAAGTAGGAAGTTTTGGGATAACCTGGAAATATCTCAGAACCACCCCAGATATTTCACCAGGTCATTCAAAACAAGGAGGAGAAAAGGCCAGGTGACCACGTCACAGAATCAGCCAGCTGACCTCAGATGACACAGGACAGGAGACGAGAGAGCAAGGGCTGGATCAGAGCAGAGATGGAACAGACCTAGGAGATCTTAGGGTCCAGGGTGTACCCTCCAACACCATGGAGGGTAAGTCACACATAACACTGAAGCGAGACTATCTTAGCCGGACTTACCCGTTAGGTGTGCAGAGATGTGCAGGTTCTCAGCTGTAGCATCGATCCAAAAAGAAGGCTAGAAAAGTTCTTCCCCGTCCCTTCAGCGTCTCAGGCAGGCATGGGGAGGGGACAGAGAGGCGGATTGGGGGTGCAAGACTTGGCTCGTGGGGAGTGCTGGGCAGGGGGGTGGAATGAGAGCCCTACCCCTGCGTCACTCACCCGGACACTGTTTGCAGGAGGCCGAGTGTGCCGAGAAGCATCAGCCCTCTGAGAAGTGCCACCAGAAGAGACCTCCACGGGATGGAGGAGGCGTGGGAAAGAAGCGGTGGGCTATGGAGAAATGCACTCAGCTAAAGGCATCTGTCTCTAGGTATGTACCCTGACGCTGAGCGCTAGAATGCAAAGTGTTCAGCAAATGCCTCCTTTGCCCATTATATCTAATTCCTTCCTTATTTACCTGAACAAACAAGCAGTGTGCTTACCTCAGCTGGAGGTGTTTGAATAACCTAGCCCAGGGTTAACCCTTTAGGGGGATGATCCTTCATGCACGTGCCCTTGTTGGGACTCAGAGCCAGGAATCTTTCCCCATCCCCCCTTGCCCACCCTCCGCACAACACCACTGCCTTGCCCGTCTAACCTTTAACCCCTTCAAAACCGCTGCCGGTATGATGGACCCTGGCTGCCAGCCCTGTTCAAGAGAGGAGACCCAGGGTCCTCGTAGGCTGGTGTGGAAGGGGGATAAGAAGGTTCCTTGCTACGTACCCCCAGATTACGTGGGCGGCTTGGAAGGGAGGCCCTTCACTGTTGTGTGGGCACCAACACCCACTGGTGCCATGGGGTCAGTGCTGCCCAGCTGGATGACATACAGAGCCCCTTCTCCTGACTCTAGTGGAGCCTCTAATCCTAAAAGTCTCCTCTAGCTCTGTTGCACCCTTTGGCGCAGAACCATCTCCTCCGATTCTGTTGGCTCCTCTTCACATAGATCCACTCCCCTTCCGGTCTCACGGGCCCAGTTCTTTCTCTGGAACATGAGCTACAAAACGCGATAAATCTATCCCCGCGCAACAGATGCTGAGGGGCCCAAGCTGAATGGCAGCAAATTCAGAATTAAGGCTTCTGCAGCCACCCCTTAATCAACTCAAGTGTCCCCAGCACTGCAGAGCCCTGCTCCGGTGTGTGACGTGACTGGGCCCACCGCTAAGGGGTAAATGGTAATCAGCAATTATACACTGCATGTCTACAGTATCATCCCTGCTTAGCTCTTCACCCACTGAATTGCTGCTGCATATGGGACAGACTATGGCAGCTGATTGACAGGATAGGGCCGGGGAGCGAAGACAAATACTGGGTCTGAGTCTCCCACACCAGGGCGAGTCAAAAGCAACTCCGCGAAAGCCAGAGGAATCAAGCCAAATGGCGAGAGGTAGCTCAGGCCCACTGCATCCAGCTGAAACCACAAGGAAAAATGAGCTTGGGAGGACGTACGTAGCTATATCGCAATTCAGCCCAGACACCAGGGGCAGAGTAAGTCCTGCAACAGATGTCTGGATTGGCATCGGCCCATCTATTGCACTTACCGGCAGCATCCCACATCCTTCTAACCAATTCTCAGGATCATGAGTGCAGAAGTCTTAGCCCCCTGCTCCCGCTCACCCAAGCTTTTATCGGAGCCCTGCTTTCCAAGCAAGGCTCCATCTTTGCTTCTTCAGACCGATGCAAGTCCCATCCCTAGTAACTGTCCAGCCAGCCAGCGCAGAGGCTCTGCAAATGATAAGCACTGCAGGGCACACACGGCTGATAGGCTCACAGATGTTTGTTTACATCCTTGAGCGCACACCTCCCCTCGTCCCAGTCACAAGAAGCGCTCACCTCGTGGGCTGTCACATCAAACAAAAGTATGCATGGCACACGCCAGGTGAGCACATACTATTTGCACATGCACGGACACCCAGTGTACCCAGACACAGAGGCTACGCATGCAGACATACGAGAGCCGTATAGACACTTACAGCTGCTATACACAGACACAAGTACAACTGCAGGTGTAAACAGGTCCACGTGTGCAAAAGCTCAGGCCACATATCAAGGGCCAGATACAGACAAATCCTTACATACACTTACAAGCAAGTGTAGACCTATACCTGGATTCACACAAGCAAGCAAGTTCATCTGTAACCATCTCCAGGGTTCCGTATATACAGACAGGCTCACATATTCATGCACATGCAAAGGTCATACACAGCACATTCATATACACATGGAGAGAAGCATAAGGACACAGAGACGTCCATAGAATATATAAATATGCAGCTCCATATAAACTACAGATCAGTGCGTATGTGAGAACAATGACACACAAATCCAAATCTATATAAGAACAGATGCAAGTATGTACACGTGTACGTACACACGTACACGTGTACGTACACACACACACACACGTATAGATACACACACACGTACACGTGGGTAGATACAGACCAACATCCAGGAAAATAAAAGCAAGCCCAGATGTAGGCACCAACACGTGTGGTTAGGGTGACCAGATGTCTCGATTTTATAGGGACAGTCCCGATTTTGGGGTCTTTTTCTTATATACGCTCCTATTACCTCCCACCCCCTGTCCCGATTTTTCACATTTGCTGTCTGGTCACCCTACATGTGGTCCATATACACAGCAGCGAATCCTTCTGGACATACACATATATGTGTGCACAGACACACCTGTACACACGTTTAGACATGCTGAGCACAATTCCCAGCACACAAACCACTTTAGTCATCCCTCCCCACACCCACCACCATGCTTATGTAGGAAGCAAATATTCCCAAGACCTTAACAAGGCAATTGCTCTAGGCCCATCATCAACAGATAACACTTCTCAAAAGAAAAGGGCTGTCCCCTTGGATCCCCTCCCCTTTCAGCTCTCAGAAGAGTTTAGCTGTCTGACGGTTAAACCAGCCTGAACAGCCAGGGCTGGCATAGCAGGGGCTGAGGCTTGGCTGTCCTGTGGTGCTGGGGCCACCACTTCCAACAGTAGCAGTTAGCAGGGGCTCCCACTCAGAGCCACATTCCAAGGAGCTCTCGTCCCTTTAGTCAATCTTTTCCTTCCCAGCAGCAATTCCATCCTGCCCCATTCTTCTAGTCTCCTAGCTTCCCTTCTGAGCTCTATTTTTCTTTCCTCTGCCTTTAACTTCGCTTCTTGTCTCCTTTCACATTATGCACCCACTTTGCACGGGGATAAAAGGCTGCAAGGTGGGAGGCAGTGGAGGGAGAATCAGGCCCACTGTGCCTTTAAGAACAGGCTGCCCAAGCTCTCAATCCAAACCTAACTTCCTATAGACTAGAGAGATGCGTAGCTGCTCTTTAGCCCCTGCGTAGAGCAAATCTCTGATTTCCACTGAAAACAGCCAGCATCGAACAAATGTTTCTTTGTTATCCCAGAAGGAACTGTGCAAACTCGTCACTGCTTTTCGGAACACGTTAAAGTGCCACTTAGCAGCCCGGGACACACGCACCAGACTCACTTCCCCAACAACAGCTCAGACTGCGGTTGACCCATGGGTCCCGGAGGGGAAAGGTCCTCAATTTTCTCCATCAGGCCTGTGCCAACAGAAATGGGTTTTAAAACCCACAGCCCAGATAAGCGCACAATCAAAAAGCTATTTTGCTAGTAAAAATAAAGGAAGGCCGTGCATTAAAGTGCCACAAGCAAGCGGCGGCAACGTTGGCACACGGGGCCCATGCACATTCCCACGCTATCGTCGACTCAGGGGGTTCAGCCTTCCTTTTGAAATACATCAATGTTATCTTATCGGGGGGAGACCATTTCCCCTAGATTACAGCGTTGGCTGCTGCAGGCGAGCTTTCTTTGTTCATTTCGATGAGCGCTTTGTAATTAGAGTCCAGCCCCTAACACGTGGCAGGCAGCACGGGCTGCTGGGTGTGTACCCACACTGGGGACGAGCTCCCTGGGACAGTTGCAGCTATACTGCTAGCAATTCCCCCTTGGGCAGAAGCATCCTGCATGCCCTTGGCTCACCCCAGCCCGCCCACATGGGCGCCCTTGTGATCGGCAGCAGAGGTTTGTTAAGTAGATTTTGTGGGTGAGCTATGCACATATTCCACTTCTCCCTAGGGTTTCAGTCTAGCCTACAGCTGATCCAATGACAGCATCTAAGGTAGGTAGTAGGCCCCAGTTATGGTAGTACCAGAGCATCTCACCATATGTCGTGTCCTCAACGTGATGGTGGATGTAGGAAATGGACTCATTTTACAGATAGGGGACTGAAGCAGAGAGAGACAGCGACGTGCCCAAGATCACACAGGAAGTCTGAGAGAGCAGGGAACTGAACCTAGGTTTCCCAAGTCCAGGCTAGCACCATGACCCCAGGCCATCCTCCTGTATGGTGATATGGACACCCGCCCACTAAAGAGCTAGGCTAAGAGCCATTAGCTCCCGTCACAGAGGCCACCAAGCAACCTTTAGTTGTCAACAAGCAGAGACAGGCCAAGATGCATGCTGGCCTAATATTCAGGGATGTAGGCTCAAGCTGTCAGAGAGAGACGTGCCACCTGCAAAATTTGGGTTCAGAGTCCAATCATCTCCATAAAAGTGTCAGGGATGTTTGGTTCTGGGGTTTGGGAATGGATCCCTCTCTAGTGGAAACTTTCATTCACTACCCACTTGGACTGGGTGCTGACCACACTGAAACGGTCCATCGCCCATTAGCCATCCTGTCCCCAGGGTATTTCTATTTGAATATGAACCTTCACCCCACCTGACCCTGTTTCTCCTTCCTGATCCCCTGGGAACTCCCATAATCTGGTGGTGGGGATGCCATGAAATTAACTGTGCTTGGACCAACCCAGCATTCATTTACAACTTCACTGCAGGATCCTTTGGGGCTTTGAACCAGGAAGCAACCACTGTTGAAACACAAGCGCCATCTTTGATCACTAGCGAACGTAGAGTAACTAGGTCAATCGAGAGGGAGTCCCAGGTGCACACATGGATTTAATCAGCATGGCTTGCAAAGGGTCTGACCCTAAGAGACGCTCAGCAGTTCCAGCTCCAGTGGGATCTGAGCACCTCAATGTCAGAGCCAAATTTCTCTTGGTTGCTCATGGAGTTTCTCACCTTCTGGGATACTAAGGAATTATGGGTCTTCTAGTGTCAATGGCAAGACCCTCACTGACTGCAAGGAGCTTTGGAGATCCCAGCTCTGAGCTCCTCCTTTCTCCCCATCTCCTAAGCCAATGGCATGGCTCTGTCCACTCAGCCATACGAAACAGGAGGATTATGCAATCCTTCCTGGGGGACTATCCTATTCATAGGAAGTGGAGCAGCTTCAGTGGGGAGACAGAGAGCCCCATCCTACAACAGCCTAGCTGTCAGGGAACTCACATGGCGGGGTTGGGAAGGGGAGAACTTGGGTTACAGTCCCTGCTCCAGAGCTGGAATTCAAACCTGGGTCTCCCAGCTGAGTGCCCTAATCCCCGGGCTAACGCAGGGGGTGGTACTAGCAGTTTTGGGCAGAGTGTCTAGGGGGAGAAAGCAAACGAGAGGTTTCTGGAGACTCAAACTGGTCTCTTGCGGCACTTCCAACACAGTCCTATCTCCTTGTTTGTTTCAATCACCCCAGTTTGTCAAAATAGACACGAATTTGCAAATTGTTTCAGTCGACCCAAACCTGCCTTTTTTGGAGGCAACAATTTCATATGAAAAACATGGCCCAGCTCAACTCACGGCTACTTCAGTCCTTGCTTGCTTTCAGCTCACGGCTAGTCCCGCTGCACCGTCTCCAAGCGGTGATAACTTTATCATAGTTTATGAATAGAAACACAGGTGTGTCTCAAATGTGGAAACTTAAGATAGGGCATAAAATAACCACACAAACACCCAGCCAACATAAGTTGCTACTGACATTCTCCACTTCTGTTTCTTGATTATTTAATTATTGTTGTAAAGCCAATGCACAGCGAGTGGGGAGGTTCGGAGTGCTGTTTGCCTGAGCAGGACAGCCTGTTTACCTTCTTTACTACGAGAGGGCATGTGATTATAGGGCAGTGCAAAAAACAATTCCCCTGATTTGCCTAAAACATTATTCAGAGTTTTCTCAGGAACTGTGATGTTGATGACCAGGGACTTTAACACATACACCCCAGAGACAGCAAGAGAGAGACACAAACATCCACAGATAAACAATTTGCTGCTCTTTTCCTACCCAATGGCACCTTGTTTTTGTGAATCCCAAAAAGATAAGGGCTCAGAGGGAAAGGAAATTCAGGACCATCAAACATGGGTAACTTCCATTAGCCTCCAGGACAGCCGAGGATGTCTGGAATTTAGCCTCTGCAGGGATATAGTGGATCCCAGTCCTTGCGAAAGACATGGTGGCTTCTTTGTACGTACAAGAGTGTCACATGCGTCAACGTGGCCATCTCATTGCGGATACAGCGCTTCTAATCTTCTCAGCAGACAGTAGCCCTCGGCCCAGGAGGAACGAGTAATACTGGAAGAGCAACGTGATCCACTGGACACCACTGACTCAGATCTCAGGGATAATAAAGCCAAAATGAAGGTCTAACCCAGTGGTGAGTGTGTTATGTGTCTCCTCCGCCCCCAAGGATATATATCTGTTACAGCTTCAACTATAGTGCCTTCACTCTTGAGCTCAAGCCCTAGCAGTTCAAGCTTGTAGCTCTGCAAGTCCCGGGTTCACTCCCCAGGCCAAGATGGTGGCCGTCACAACCCGGACAGGAAAGGACCGCTGCGCTCCAATCAGCCAGTCCTCCCGCTGAGGAGACCAATTGGGCCCGAGTGGGACAAAGGGGTCCTGGCTGAGGTGACTGTTGAGATCAGCGGAGGCAGTTTCTAGCCTCATTCTGACGTGCCCCATTTCCCTGAGGGAACCATCCCTTCTGCAGACCCTGCAGACCCAGGAGAGGAATAGGGAACGCTCGCCCAGTTTCTGTGTGTGAAAGTACACAGCACAAACGCTCACTATGTTCAATGTGCAGGGTCAGGCTATGGTTCCAGGGTTTAAAATGATTCAGTTCCGTGGCAGTTTAATTAATCCCAGGGGGCTGTTTACCTCCCCTTCGTGCCTGAAGGGGAACGGTAGCAGAAGCATTTAGGGAGTATCAAGACAGGAACTCCTTTGGGAACCAGCCAACAAGCTGCAGCTTCACCGTGAGGCAGGGCAATACTGAATCGACACTAGCGATAGACCTGGGCCGCAAGGATCCAGATCCGAATCCCCCGCCCCCAACTTGGACCCCAGAGCTTTGGTTTGGGCTCATCTCCAATTTGCGCTCCACAAACTGGAACCAGTCCAGGCTCCGAAAAGCAGCAGCCAGGGATGGGGGGAGGATCCCAGCTCCTGAACAGCTTCCCCCGTGAGGAACGGCTGGTTTTTTGGAGCTAACTCCATTTGTTTAAGAGGTTTCCCTTATTTTCACAAAACTGACTGAATTTCCGCGCTCGTGACAGGGAAGGGAAATTGCAATGCACAGCTCAAGCCAGGCATAGTGGAGGCAGGTGCCGGACGTGCTCCTTCGGTGCCATGCCAATCCCCTCCGCTATTGCTGAGCCGGGCACTCAGACAGCTCTGCCAGTAGCACCGTTGGACAGAGGATCTATGGTCCTCAAAGTCCAGCATCCTGCCAGGTTCCATCCTGCTCTCAGCACAGCTTCAGAGCAGGGTCTATTCTTTATTCCCCAGGCTGTCGCTAATGCTCTTACTTTGCGAGTTTGCATTGACTATTATCGATCTATATAGCCGTTCGAAGCGCACTGCTCATTCTAGCATAAGTTGCAGCTCCCAAGAGCTATTTTCTCAACATTGTTCCCCAGGTGCATTCTCACTGTTTGGTTGTACCACAGAAACGACACATGATCCACACTCCGCACAAGTCAGCTCATGTGCTACACACTAAAGTCACTCCAGCCTCTCACACACTGCACCTTAAGGTCATGTTAGCGTCACATGGCCCACCCAGGCTACGCACTAAGGTCACATGAGCCACACACATTAATTACATGCCTGCTCTCCGCTTGATATAGTCTAAGGCCACGGACTGAAAGCCTCAGACTCACCGTACGATCCCCAGACACTGTAGATACAATGTACACAGAAAGGTCTATGAACCACAAAAGCATCATGCGAGCAACATGCTGCCGTGCCTGAGCGTGGAGGGAGGGGACTAATAGAAAGTTTTGTGGGGAGGGGGCTCTTGCTTGTGCAAGCTGAATTGGCTACTCTTTACTGTCACTCGGTTTCATTACCACCTTTGTACCAGGACCAACACCAGAGCAGCCAACCCTGCCTCAGCCACCAGCCAACCAGAGAAGAGAAGGGTCTGTTCATGCCAAGCAAGTAGCCAGTTTGAGGCTACAGAGCAAATGGGATGGAGTTGGAAGCAGCCCACGTGGGACCATTGCTCGCTGCATCCCAAACCCCATTCATCCTGGCCTTTCAGGGACTCTCTCACCGTAAAGATCACGCTTTGGTCTGAAAATGTTTTCCCTTCTCTTGCTATCGCTAACACCGGAGATTTCGATAAGCGAAAGAGATTAGAGAAAACACAATTGCCCTGCTTTGCAGGCTGTTGGCTTTGTGAACTTGGCAGCGCTTTGGAGTTGCCTTCTTTACTTCCCCTGTTGGTTTGGGGCAGCAACACGGGGCAAGAAAAATATATAAAAGCCGCAAAACAGGCAAAAGGATTCAGGAGCAGGGTCTGAAATTGCTGTTAACTCTGTTTGGAAATTGACTACAAGCTGACTGGATCCCTTTCCTGAAGCCATCTGAGACCCAAAGGGAGCAATGAAGAGCAGCGGTAGGCAGAGCTGTCTTCCTGTGACAGGCTTGGTTTAATTCAGCCACCACATCTGGCCTCTGGTGGGGCGGGGACCCTCTTTTTGTTCTGTGTTTGTAGGGCACCTAGCACCATGGGATCCCGGGTCACGACTCAGGCTCCTACGAGCTATGGAAACACAACTGATAAATAATAAGCATACTAGTAGCTCAGAGCAATTTTTATTGGCGTGGCCTGACCCCATTTCCACACACGGTGCTCTCCAGGGAGTATTGCACTCGCTCTACACACAGCAGCAAATTGGGACTCTGTTCTTTATTCCCCAGCCTGTCCCGCATGCTCTAACTCCCCGCTGGCCCAACTCTGCTCCCATCAGAGTCAACGGGAGTTGAGCTCGGCCAGCGCTTTTGACAATCCCACCCAACAGGTTTATAGTGAGACAGGGTGACTCCCCTCCCACCTACCCCTGGGAAGGAGTTCATGAAGCTTACACCATGAGAGGCCCAGACCTGCCAGAGGCCAAGCCATGTGGGCAGTCGTAGGATTGGCTAATGGTTAGGGCACTCATTGAGGACTTGGGTGCCCCAGGTTCAATTCTTTTCTCTGACATGAACTCCTTGGGGAAGTCATGGAGCCTCGTCCATAAAACGGGGAGAAGAGCATGGGTATGGTGAGGATAAATACATTAAAAAAGTCTGAGCTGCTCGGATGCTATGGCAATGGGGGGGGATAGAGAGCCATAGATTGGCTAAAGGTCTTCAGCCAAGACCATGTATACATGTAATGGTGGCCAAACTTACCGGCCCTACAAGCTGCATACGACAATCTTCAGAAGTTTGAGAGCCAGGGCACAACTGCCGGGGTCCGGAGCTTCCGCCTTGTGGGATGTCTCTGACAGGGCTCAGGGCTTCAGCCCCATTCCTGCTGAAGCCCCGAGCCCCAGCAAGTGAGACTCCCCTCCTGCTGGACAGAAGCCCCTACCCCACCATCCCACTGCAATAGAGAGGTCCTGAGCTCCCCCATCCCAGTCAGGTAGCTGGAAAATAGGGGAGTCTGGGGGGCTCCAGAACCCACCCTTGAATGGTAAAAGAGGCACATGTGTCTCACAAGCCAGTTTGGCCACCCCAATATACATTATATATATATAAATGCTGGTTTGCCTACACGTTGGCCTGTCCAGGCCTCTCAGAGTTCCCTCCCATGATCAGGTTTAGCTGATACAGAGCCCCGCTATAACCGGCTCCCCGGGCTGCAAATCTGGCTGAATGAGAAAGCCCTGCCTTTCGCAACCCTAGTGCGGTCACAACTGCTATTCAAAACAGCTCTGGTTACACATGCAAAACAGTGAAATTCAAAGAGTAGCTTGCAACACCAGAGCCACAAAGGCTGATTTTTAAACTTTTCCTGGTGCCTTTTGAGAAGGCAGCAGCTCCGATTCAGGTACGCTTGTCACACCTTAACTCTTAGTGCGTGGCTCAGGAACGTGACAGAGTTAGGAAAGCGACGTGAATCAGTCTGGAGGAATCTCTGTGGGCTTATCTCTGGTTTCATCGCTAGACTAAGAGATAAGCAGCCATGTCACATATGGATATAATAAAAACACTTAGGGGTACTGAAGTCATTGCATAAACTGCAGACATCAGCCTTCAGGGATTTGGCACCAGAACC
This sequence comes from Malaclemys terrapin pileata, assembly GCF_027887155.1. NCBI lineage: Eukaryota > Metazoa > Chordata > Testudines > Emydidae > Malaclemys > Malaclemys terrapin. Next base: position 19,109,967 of record NC_071508.1, on the reverse strand, counting down.
CAATGGAACTTCCCAGTGCTCCAGTGCCGCGAGATTTCTTCATTTTATCTGTTGTGTAGCCCTGGGTGTGAAGTAGGATGGCCCCTAAGTGAGAGGAGTCTGGGTGAAGGTCAGTCCAGGTCCCTCCAGACACAGCATCCCATCATATAACCCACCACTGGCACTAATAGGTCCCATCATTAACAGCCTCAACAAAAAAGACCAATGGCTGAAAGGGTCACAGGATGGGAAATTAGCTCTGCTTTTCCCCTGCACAATGTCCCTCCAGATCCCGTGGGAGGCACATGTAACCGAGTAGTGCATGACAATGCTAAGCAGGCACTGGCAGCGCTGGTCAATCTGGGAGAACCACAGGGTCAGCCCATGTCTGGCAGCCTCCATAGAGAATCCCTTTACATTCACTACAGCCACAGCAAGTATTTTCCTACCATGCATGACCCACTGGCATGTCTCTTTATGCCCTAAAAAATCCAGGAGCAAAGCAGCCAGGGAAGCAAGGAAACGCTCCCAGACTGAGTGCACCTCGGCTAGGAGGGGCAGCCGAGCGCTTCTGCAAGGAGACCAACTCTGTCACCTTAGAAACAAGGTAATTACATGAGTGAGCTGCTGGTGTTTGTCCTGGAAGCTGCTCACACCCCCCCTTCACTGTGTGTAATCTTAATTGCTCTAAGAAGAACAGGAGTACTTGTGGCACCTTAGAGACTAACAAATTTATTAGAGCATAAGCTTTCGTGGACTACAGCCCACTTCTTCGGATGCATATAGAATGGAACATATAATGAGGAGATATATATACACACATACAGAGAGCATAAACAGGTGGGAGTTGTCTTACTAACTCTGAGAGGCCAATTAATTAAGAGAAAAAAAAAAAAAACTTTTGAAGTGATAATCAAGCTAGCCGAGTACAGACAGTGTGATAAGAAGTGTGAGAGTACTTACAAGGGGAGATAGTCAACGTTTGTAATGGCTCAGCCATTCCCAGTCCTTATTCAAACCGGAGTTAATTGTGTCTAGTTTGCATATCAATTCTAGCTCTGCAGTCTCTCTTTGGAGTCTGTTTTTGAAGTTTTTCTGTTGTAATATAGCCACCCGCAGGTCTGGGGACAATATATACCTTCAAGTCAGCGGCACTGCTATGGGTACCCGCATGGCCCCACAATATGCCAACATTTTTATGGCTGACTTAGAACAACGCTTCCTTAGCTCTCGTCCCCTAACGCCCCTACTCTACTTGCGCTACATTGATGACATCTTCATCATCTGGACCCATGGAAAAGAAGCCCTTGAGGAATTTCACCATGATTTCAATAATTTCCATCCCACCATCAACCTCAGCCTAGATCAATCCACACAAGCGGTCCATTTCCTGGACACTACTGTGCTAATAAGCGATGGTCACATCAATACCACCCTATACCGGAAACCTACTGACCGCTACACTTACCTACATGCCTCCAGCTTCCATCCAGGACACACCACACGATCCATTGTCTACAGCCAAGCTCTAAGATATAACCGCATTTGCTCCAATCCCTCCGATAGAGACAAGCACCTACAAGATCTCTATCAAGCATTCTTAAAACTACAATACCCACCTGCTGAAGTGAAAAAACAGATTGACAGAGCCAGACGAGTACCCAGAAGTCACCTCTTACAAGACAGGCCCAACAAAGAAAATAACAGAACACCACTAGCTGTCACCTTCAGCCCCCAACTAAAGCCTCTCCAGCGCATCATCAGAGATCTACAACCTATCCTGAAAGATGATCCTTTACTCTCACAGATCTTGGGAGACAGACCTGTCCTCGCTTACAGACAACCCCCCAACCTAAAGCAAATACTCACCAGCAACCACACATCACTGAACAAAACCACTAACCCAGGAACCTATCCTTGTAACAAACCCCGATGCCAACTCTGTCCACATATCTATTCAAGTGACATCATCATAGGACCTAATCACATCAGCCATACCATCAGGGGCTCGTTCACCTGCACATCTACCAATGTGATCTATGCCATCATGTGCCAGCAATGCCCCTCTGCCATGTACATTGGCCAAACCGGACAGTCTCTACGCAAAAGAATTAATGGACACAAATCTGACATCAGGAATCAAAATACTCAAAAACCAGTGGGAGAACACTTTAACCTGTCTGGTCATTCAGTGACAGACCTGCGGGTGGCTATATTACAACAGAAAAACTTCAAAAACAGACTCCAAAGAGAGACTGCAGAGCTAGAATTGATATGCAAACTAGACACAATTAACTCCGGTTTGAATAAGGACTGGGAATGGCTGAGCCATTACAAACGTTGACTATCTCCCCTTGTAAGTACTCTCACACTTCTTATCACACTGTCTGTACTCGGCTAGCTTGATTATCACTTCAAAAGTTTTTTTTTTTTTTTTCTCTTAATTAATTGGCCTCTCAGAGTTAGTAAGACAACTCCCACCTGTTTATGCTCTCTGTATGTGTGTATATATATCTCCTCATTATATGTTCCATTCTATATGCATCCGAAGAAGTGGGCTGTAGTCCACGAAAGCTTATGCTCTAATAAATTTGTTAGTCTCTAAGGTGCCACAAGTACTCCTGTTCTTCTTTTTGCGGATACAGACTAACACGGCTGTTACTCTGAAACTTAATTGCTCTGTAGTCTACGTTTGCTTATACTAGTCCACTTCCTCCCAGCACGCTGATGGGGGTTATTGCTGGCTCTGTTACGTTATTGCAGGCTAATGCATACTTAGGTCAAATCTTTAGCATGCTCTGGCATCCCTAGAAAGGAGGTTCTTGAAATTACCTGGAGAAATACTTTGGGATAAAACACAGGAATTGCCAGACCAACATGGTTTTACAAAAGGTAGATCATGCCAAACCAACCTGATCTCCTTCTTTGAGAAGGTAACAGATTTTTTAGACAAAGGAAATGCAGTGGATCTAATTTACCTCAATTTCAGTACGGCATTTGATACGGTTCCACATGGGGAATTATTAGGTAAATTGGAAAAGATGGGGATCAATATGAAAATTGAAAGGTGGATAAGGAACTGGTTAAAGGGGAGACTACAGTGGGTCATACTGACAATTCAGTCAGGCTGGAGGGAGGTTACCAGTGGAGTTCCTTAGGGATCGGTTTTGGGACCAATCTTAATCTTTTTATTACTGACCTTGGCAGAAAAAGTGGGAATGTGCTAATAAAGTTTGCAGATGACACAAAGCTGGGAGGTATTGCCAATACAGAGAAGGACAGGGATATCATACAGGAAGATCTGGATGACCTTGTAAACTGGAGTAATAGTAATAGGATGAAATTTAATAGTGAAAAGTGCAAGGTCATGCATTTAGGGATTATTAACAAGAACTATTGTTATAAGCTGGTGTGAAAGTGAAATAAATTATACTAAGAAATAGAATGAATTAAAGAATGCTGTATGTACCTTTAAGTAGAAATGAGAAATGCTGCAAGCCAGGGGGCAGGAAAGCAGACATTAACTGCTTAATGAATTGCCCCACTTAAGGGCAATTGGTGAAGCATTAGCCTAGATCCATAAGAGTTAATAAGGAAGCAGGATATGCATATTGTGCCCTATGCAAATTTTACAATTTTGTTCTCTCTGTCCCTTTGTTTAGTTTGCACCCTTTTATCTGTATAAATAAGACTGTTTGAATCTTGCATGGGGGCTCACATTATCTGAATGTATTAGCAGAGCGCTGTGCTAATAAAACAGAGTGGTCTGACAAACTATGAGTCCTGAGTCTAACTTTGACACTGGGGAGGCATCAGTTGGAAGTAACAGAGGAGGAGAAGGACCTCGGAGTATTGGTTGATCACAGGATGACTATGAGCCGCCAATGTGATATGGCCGTGAAAAAAGCTAATGCAGTCTTGGGATGGATCCGGCGAGGTATTTCCAGTAGAGATAAGGAGGTGTTAGTACCATTATACAAGGCACTGGTGAGACCACTCAGGGTTTAGCTGATCGCCATATTTGGGGTCGGGAAGGAATTTTCCTCCAGGGCAGATTGGCAGAAGCCCTGGGGGGGTTTCGCCTTCCTCTGCAGCATGGGGCACGGGTCACTTGCTTGAAGATTCTCTGCACCTTGAAGTCTTTAAACCATGATTTGAGGACTTCAATGGCTCAGACACAGGTCTGATACAGGAGTGGATGGGTGAGATTCTGTGGCCTGCATTGTGCAGGAGGCCAGACTAGATGATCATAATGGTCCCTTCTGACCTTAAAGTCTATGATTCTATGAAGGTCCAATTAGCCCAGAAGCCTGGCTTCAGAAGAAGGTTCGAGAAAGGCTGCAGGAGGCAGCTCTGGGCTATTCTGACCCAAACATTTCTTCCTAACCCCGCTCCATTACAGACTGATTTATGCCCTGGAGCGTGCCCTCCCTTGCCCCTCTGTCAATCCTCAGTAACTGACATATCCAGCAAGCGGGCAGCTCCAAAGCATTAAGCCCCTGGAAGTAGATTAACATTGCTAAGCAATCACTGGCAGCAATGAAGGGGAGGCAGTGCCCAAGGTGGAGTTTTAAGCAGATTCACTTACCCAAGTTTGCAAACTGCTGGTGGGTTGATTATGTCCCCATGTGCACAGAGTGCAGAAAGCTCGTACCAATCTCCAGCACTATCTCCCACTCCCTTAACTGTAGAAATTATTTGAACTCACATCCTTTTACCATGGGAGAGCTGTGCCAGTAAGTACACTGACCAGCGACCACCCTGATATTTCGCATCTGGGTGTCCACACAGCTCTGCTGATCCAGGCTTGATCCATGGCTCAGCCCTGACATACAGTCACACCTATGTGCATGCTTCACCAGTGCATCCCAGTCCTTACTGGGAGCACCCCTTATCATTCCAGGGCAGGAGTCTCAGACAGCTATGCCTAGGCACCTCAATCCTGCCTTGATGTGCCAGAGTCCCCTCTTAAGCAGCCTGGCAGTCGTATCCAATTGGGTCAGACCATGGAGTGATTAAGGATGGGAATAAACCACCCCACAAACACATTTCCATCTATATCCCAAGCCAAGATTCAAACCGAGGCTGGGTCATGGTGAAAGGCCAGTGAGTGACCTAACCTCATCTGCTCACTGGGGACCATAGCAGGGTGGGCTTTGCTCCTGCCTTTTTGCATCCCAGAAACCTGCTCGGACTCCACCAGCTGGGTAACCACACCACACGGTTCATTTATGTTCCCACCTCCAACACCTTGACAGTCCCGTGCAGCAATGCCATTTGCAGTGTCACCTGTGCTTCCAGCCTCTTCTCTGGGGCAGGAGGGGGGTAGAAGTCTCCCTTATTTGAGCTCTCTGAGACGGGGCTTAACTAGACCTGTTCCTCTCATGATTCTTTAGCTCACTCAGCCCCCCTTCCCCCCCCCCATCATCTGGTTAAATAATTAACTTCACCTACCCCAATCAGCCTCCTCCAGGGGACCTAACTGATGTCCGAGTGATCAGAGTGCAGGCGCCCTGTGAATGCCCTGCACTCTGCCACAGGAACCTTACCGCATGGTTCTGCTTTGTGCAGGACACTGCGTTTGTTATGTCTCAGACCCTACCATCATTTGTAAAAATAAAATAATAAAAAGGTTTTCTCATTGCCAGCCCTGCAATCTCAGGCTGGCATCCGACAGGGGCCCTTTCCAATACAGCAGTCATCACTAGTAATACTGATTCTGCAGGCAAGGCTTGCCCTCAGTACAACCCCCCGGTGATCACATTAGATCCTCTGCTATTCCCGTCGCCTTCAGTGAGGGATGCAGAGAGAGTGGAGGTCCTGACAGCAGGGCTCCACCACTAGCACTGCACCTACAAGTAGAACCTGACCAGCCAGCTAGAACTCAGCTCCCTCTCCCAGAGCTGGACTGACTCCGCAGGCTTAACAGAAGTGAAGTGAAGCCTGAGCCTTTCACAATCAAGCGAGCAGCCAGGGCTACAAACACACACCAGGACCTGACTTCACAGGTTCTTCTCCAAGGAGCCCCGCTCTTAAAGGAAAGGGACATGTAGCACACGCACTCCGCAGCTCTTCTGAGTTGCACAGTATTTATGTTTCTATGTTTATGATGCGCTCTGCGCTGAGGCCAGCTACACTGCACAGCACTAACCATGGGTATTTGAGGCTGGGAAGAGACTGCCAGCTGTATACATAACCACCTTGATCCCATGGCAGCTTCTTAACGCCTGCCAACCACATGCAAACAGAAGAAACAACAGCACAGGGGCTGTTCATTCAACTCGCTGCCCAGGGGTTGCTTTTAAGAGGGCTGAGCTGTTTATTTTAAGCAGTTTAAGCTCTTTTTTCCCATGGGCGAATGAAGCAGATAAGAGTCCGTAGCTCTTTGTACAATCTGGCACTGAGAGTCCCCATTCCCCCATGGGCCCCACCACCAGGGCTCACACTGATCCTACAGAAGGGCCACCCCCCCCCCCATGCCAGGGGGATGCTTGAAATTGCCATCAGGCAGCTGCCTACAGCTGTTCGCTAAGGGAGGGTACCTGTCCCCATTGTCAAAGGGAAATAGAAACCACTCCCCATCCCTTCCTAACTCACTCTGAAGCACTGTCCGTGGGAGAGGTAGCTCAAAGATTCTCTCATTGCAGATATTTTCTGGAGCGTCTTGCCCAACTCCCCACTCCCCACCTCGGGGGGGAGGAAAGAGGGGGGGTAGGGCCTTACCTGTGCTGGGGATTTGCCTCCATTACTTCCATGGATGGCGCAGCACAGCTGCTATTCCCCATGTTTCACTCCAGTGCAGCATCCAGGAGTGAGCTCCACCAGCTCAAATCACCACTTCTCCCGACTGCACTAGGGCTTTGCACAACCACGCAGAGAACTGAAACAGGCCTTAGGTGGTCTAAGCAGCCCCCTTAGCAACAGGACTCAGGGGAAGCCGGGGAGGGCTGTTGTCCCTTCTCCTGAAGTCCCCCCACAAATATTGAGGGGTGTAGGCTAAACTACATAGGAATGGGCGCATATGTGCTGGGACTAGGGGTGGTGCCGCACCCCCTAGCTTGAAGTGGTTTCCATTATGTACAGGGTTTACAGTTTGGTTCAGGCCCACTGACGAGGAGGCAAATGGCCAGGGCCCTGGTGATTTAAAAGGACCCAGGGACCCCCCAGCTGGGAGCCCCGGGCCCTTTTAAATTGCCCAGGTGGGCCGTAGGGCTCCCAGGCACACGTGACTGCTCTGGGCCCTACACTTTGGGCCCAGTGCGATTGGCCAGCATGATCAGTCCCAGAAGTGACGGATTTATCACTTCCGCCCTTCAGGGGCCCAGAATTGCTGTTGGTGGGCCTGGTTTGGTTCAATGGCTCTCAGCACCCCGACTATACAAATCATTCCAGTACCCCTGAATGGGAGTGTTGACTACTGATCGGAGCTAAGGAAAGGAAGTCAGGACACCTGGGTACTGATCTGTCACTGACTCACTGCGTGACCTTGGACAGGTCACTTCCCCTCTCTAATCCCATGTTTTACAGATAAGGTACAGACCACCCGCATCAAGGGGGTTGAGGTGCGTGTGCATCAGTTAATTAACATAAAGCGCCATGATATCTTCAAATCAGAGGTGTTATAGCAGGGCAAAGTCTTCTAATAGAGCTACATGCGTCCAGGACCCATGGAGCAGCCAAGATTGCACATCAGTCAACATCATCTCCACTCTGTTGCAATACTGTAAATGTCACGTATGCAATCACTGTTTCCTTTGCAGGCTGGGAAGTCACTGTGTACCTGAGGAGAGCTGGCACGGTTGCTGCAATGATCGAAACACAAGATCTAATTATGCTTCCAAATTGGCACAGCCAGCAGGAAGCAGTGGCCAGGCCTGTGCGTTTTGTCCGAACTGCTTCTTGTACCATCCTCCCCTCGCTCCAAGTTAGCGGAGCCTTCCCCGTGTCTGATGGACTCTGCCATCCCCCAAAGCAAGAACAGGCATCTTTAATAGCAACAGCATAGGTAGGTGCAGACTGAGATGTGCTGATCTGATGGGTCGCTGCCAGCTGCACGTTGTATGAGCACCATTGGCCCAGGTCATTAACCACTAACAGAGCAGCAGCTAAGGAGAAACACAGCATCTGCATTGCCCTTAGTCATAACTGAGAAGATCTAGAAAGGGAACTGTATCTGGAGACGAAACAGGCCATGGATCAGCTGTTTGGAATCCTTGTTCAATTGCAAGGAGGTGATTGGTCACAAGGCTCTTCGGGGGGAGAGGAAGCTTTAGCATTTGCGTGGCTCGCTGGCAGGGAATAGCCAGATCCTGATTTTCAACGGGGATATTTGCAAAAGAAAAAAGTGCTGCAAAAATCATTAAAAAAATCTGTCCCAGCAGCAGCTGGTATGAAATAGACCAGTGGTTCTTAAACTTTCGTATTGAGGACCCCTTTCACATAGCAAGCCTCTGAGTGCGACCCCTCCCTCTTATAAATCAAAAACATTTTTTATATTTAACACTATTATAAATGCTAGAGGCAAAGCAGGACTTGGGGGTGGAAGCTAATTAAGCAGAGCTAGAAGGTTACATACCCTTCTATACAGAAGAGGAATCAGGAATGCAAAGGGAAGATTACTCAGTATGACTAAATACTAAGGTGCAAGAGGTTCCCTCAACAAGACAGGAATCCTTCTCTCATAGAAATCCAGCCTACACACTAAACGTTAAACATCAGAGGAAAGTGAGGTGGGTTAAGAGGAAATTTGACAAAGACAGAAACACAAAAAAAATTCAAAACTCCACCTCCAAGGGCTGGCACAGGTATATGTTTCTGCTAATGTAACTGGTATTTAAACAGTCATCATTATGCTTCAGAATACACTCTCGGCATTCCCAGCACTTCAGCGGCATCCAAACTGGAGATGGGAAATAGGTATCTTGGATCCAACCCACCACCAAACAAAATGTTAGGGTATGTCAAGAGTGGAAGAGAAAATAACAGAAGGGCAGCACATTTAAAACCAATACAACACACATTTATATAGTGCGTGATTAACCCATGGAAGTCTCTGCCACTAGATAGATCAACAAAGCCAGAAGCATGGTGCGATTAGTTGGAAAATGATTTACGTGACTATACGATCCACAGCAGGGACCAGTTGAGTCACAATAAATTTGTCTCCGTCAACACTACCAGCTTTTAGCCAGTCACAGCTCCTGAATCGGGATGATTTGACTGAGATCGGGGTCACTCCCATTTATTACTTCCATTTTTCCTTCTGCCCCATCTCCCAGATGCTGCCATTAAGGTGTTTATGGGGGTATATGCGGGTGCCAGAGGCAAATAGAACAGTCATAGCTGGCAGCCGCATGCTGGGCCCACCCTGTGGGGTTGGCACAGGCTCACAGCTGTAGCCGGCTGCATAGGAAGACAGGTGCACAGGACTTCCCTCACCTTCCTACTCCTTTTCATTTTCAGTACTGAAGTGAGTTGTTGGTGCTCCTGAGTGCGCAGGATCAGTAGCACCTGCTAGTGCCAAGCACGGCATGGGTAAAGCTACCTTACCCATCTGCTGCTGCCCAGGAGTGCAAGGGTGGGGTTGGAGATAATTTAAGCAGTTCTCAGGCTCCACCCACAATTCCCAGCTCCACCTCACCAAGGGCTGGAGTTGCTGTATGGTTCTGCTCAAACGATCAGCAATGAAAGACTAAACATAATACCAATATCGGATTTGTCATCGCGTTTCAGAGTGACTGCTAGAAATTCCCAAGAATTTGGTTGCAGCCAAACCAGAACTGGAAAATAGGCCCTTCCTGGCTCCTTGAATCCTAAAACAAACCCGGAAGGGGACAGTTTAGATGCAACAAATCCTGTATCTTGGCAGGGGGTTAGACTAGACCAGGGGTCAGCAACCTTTCAGAAGTGGTGTGCCCAGTCTTCATTTATTCACTCTAATTTAAGGTTTCGCATGCCAGTAATACATTTTAATGTTTTTAGAAGGTCTCTTTCCATAAGTCTGTAATATAGAACTAAACTATTGTTGTATGTAAAGTAAATAAGGTTTTTAAAATGTTTAAGAAGCTTCATTTAAAATTAAATTAAAATGCAGAGACCCCTGGACCAGTGGCCAGGACCTGGGCAGTGTGAGTGCCACTGAAAATCAGCTCGCATGCCGCCTTTGGCACGCGTGCCATAGGTTGCCTATCCCTGGACTAGATGATCCTTATGGTCCCTTTTAACCCTACTTGCCCAGGAATTCACTCCACATTCCCTTCTAAAATTTTAGTATGAGTCAAGGGAGCATTAAGGTTCCATTTCTAATACGGTGTCTGAAGTTCCAGTCACTCCACTAATACACACCTATGTCACGCTGTTAATGCACCTTCAGTGCTTGCTTTAGAAATGTGCACATTCTCTCTTGGTTTGAATGCACCCCAAACCAAAGTGCCAGTGCCAGAATTCCCAAGTTTAGTTTGTAAAAAGCGACAAAGGGTCCTGTGGCACCTTATAGACTAACAGACATATTGGAGCAAAAGTTTTCGTGGGTGAATACCCACTTCGTCAGATGAATGTAGTGAACTTTGCAGGCTTTCCACCCAACCACAGCACTCAGGGGTGATTAGAACTCGACTGGAGAGGAGATGTTAGATTAAACCAGATGGGAGTGGTAGATTAGACAAAAACAAGTGGGACCGCATGGACTGGGTTGGATGATATTATGGTTTATTATTTGTATTGCAGTTGTAGTATTTGTATTGGACCTAAAATGTCCCCAGTCATGGATCAGGGCCCCACGGTGCTAGTTGCTGTACAAACACAAAACAGAAACAGTCTCTGCCCCAGAGAGCTATGGATTAGATTGTACTGGCCTGGAACAATAGATGTAGTTTGGACTAGACTGAGATGAGAGTTTAAATTGGATTTGATGCAGATAGTAGATTAAGTTATACAGGACTGGGATAATGGATTGGATTGATGGATTAGGTTGGACTGCTTGAGGATAGCAGATTAGATTACACCAGTCATAGGCCACGTCTACACTACAGACCTATATCAGTATAATTACATCACTCGGGTGTGAAAAATCCCCACCCCTCAGCGACATAGTTATACCAACATAACCCCTGGTGTAGACAGCGCTACATTGACAGAAGAGCTTCTCCCGTTGACATAGCTACCGCCTCTTCAGGAGGTGGATTAACTACGCTGACAGGAGAAGCTCTCTTAGGAGCATCTTCACTTAAGCGCTGCAGCTGCGCCAATGCAGCGTTTTAAGTGTAAACCTACCCATAGACACAAAATCTAACAGCAATTTTTTTAAAGTACATCAGAAGCAGGAAGCCCTGCCCAGTGGGGGTGCTGAAAGCCAGCCCCCTTACCCCTGTCCGCCCCCCCCCACCACCAAGTGAGGCTGGAAGCAGGGCCGTGTCTCTAGGAGGGGGGGACCTGGACAGGGGTAAGGGGGGCAAGACGGCAGCTGGGACCCCGGGTGTGGGGCTGGCAGCAGAGCCCCACATAAAACCGGAAGGGGCTGCAGCACCCCCCTACACCCCTAGTTCCGGTGCCTATGAGCCTGCCCAACTGGACCACAGAGGTGCTAACACAGCACTCAGTGAAGACAAAGTCATTGCAAAGAAGTGAAATGAATTCTTTGCATTGGTCTTCGCTGAAGAGGACGTGAGGGAGATTCCCATACCTCAGCCATTCTTTTTAGGGACAAATCTGAGGAACTGTCACAGGTTGAGATGTCAAAGGCAGTTATGGAACAAACTGATAAATTAAATAGTAATAAATCACTAAGACCACATGGTATTCACCCAAGATTTCTGAAGTAAAATCAAACATAAAATAGCAGAACTACTAACTGTGGTATGTGACCTATAGCTTAAATCAGCCTCCACACAGATGACTGGAGGATAGCTAATGCACACCGATTTTTCAGAAAAAGGCTCCAGAACTGATCCCGGTAATTACAGGCCAGGAAGCCTAACTTCAGTGCCAGGCAAATTAGTTGAAACTATAGTAAAGAACAGAATTATCAGACAGATAGATGAACATGATATATTGAGGAAGAATCAACACTGCTTTTGTAAAGGGAAATCATGCCTCACTAATCTATTAGAATTCTCTGAGAGCATCAACAAGCATGCAGATCTTGTACTTGGACTTTCAAGAAATCTTTGACAAGGTCCCTCACCAAGGGATCTGTATTGGGACCTGTACTGTTCAACATTCATAAATGCTCTAGAAAAGGAGGTAAACGGTGAGGTGGCAAAGTTTGCCAATGATACAAAATTACTCATGATAGTTAAGTTCAAAGCTGACTGTGAAGAGCTCCAGAGGGATCTCACTGAACTGGGTGACTGAGCAACAAAATGGCAGATGGAATTCAATGTTGATAAATGCAAAGTTATGCACATTGGAAAACATAATCCAGCAGCAGTCAAAAAAGCTAACAATTTTAGAAATAATTAGGAAAATATCATAATTCTACTATATAGACCCATTGTTGATCCACGCCTTGAATACTGTGTGCAGTTCTGATGGCTCCATCTCAAAAGAGATAGATTAGAATTGGAAAAAGTACAGAGAAGGACAACAAAAATGATTAGGGTTATGGAACAGCTTCTGTATGAAAAGAGATTAAAAGACGGACTGTTCAACTTGGAAAAGAGATGACATGGGGGGATATGAGAGAGAGAAAATAAGGAATGGTATGGAGAAGTAGTATTATTTGCCCCTTCACATAACACAAGAACCAGGGGCCACGTGATCAAATTAATAGGCAGCAGCAGGTTTAAAACAAGCATAAGTACTACTTCTTCACACAACACACAGTCAACCTGTGGAACTCTGCACCAAAAGATGTTATGAAGGCAAAAGAGGATAAAGAAGAATGAGGTAAGTTCCTGGAGGATAGGTCCATCAATGGCTACTAGCCAAGATGGTCAGGGACAAACCCATGCTCCGGGTGCTCCTAAAGCTTTGACTGCCAGAAGCTGGAACTGGACAACAGGGGATGGATTACTCCATGAGTGTCCTGTTCTGTTCATTCCCTCTGAAACACCTGGCATGGGCCACTGTCGGAAGAAAGGATACTGGGCTGGATGGACCATTGGTCTGAACCAGTCTGGCCATTCTTATGATCTAGGGTTGCCAACTCTCCAGGATTGTCCTAGAATCTCCAGAAAGTAAAGATTAATCTTGAATTCAAGACGTTCATGCAGTGAAACCTCCAGAAATACATCCAACCAAAATTGGCAACCCTATTAACTGGGATGAGGGATTAGATCAGATTGGGATGATAAAATAGACAAACAGATCCCATGGCAGCATTGCCTCTTCTCACCGTACCAGGGCCTGCTGTGCACTCAAGGCACTCCAGGTAGGTCCACAATGCAATCAAACCCCCGCGGCAGGGCCGTGTTAGCTGACTCAGGCTGTGAGGCTATTAAATTGCAGTGCAGACATTTGGGCTCGGGCTGGAGCCTGGGCTCAGAGAGTCTCCCCCCTTGCGGGGTCTCAGAGCCTGGGCTCCTGCTCGAGCCGGAATCCGTATGCTGTGATTTAAGCACATAGGAGCAGCTATACTGGTTCAGACCAAAGGTCCATCTAGCCCAGTATCCTGTCTTCCGACAGTGGCCAATGCCAGGTGCCCCAAAGGGAACGAACAAAATAGCTAATCATCAAGTGATCCATCCCATTGCCCAGTCCCAGCTTCTGGCAAACAGAGGTTAGGGACACCATCCCTGTCCATCCTGGCTAATAGCCGCTGATGGACCTATCCTCCAGGAACTTATCTAATTCTTTTTTGAACTCTTTTTAGCCCCATAGCCCAAGCCCCGCACGCCAGAGTCAGCTAACATTGGCCAGCCACAGGCGTTAAATTGCAATGTAGATATTCCCTCCTTGCCTGCAGCAGGAGGCAATCCTGTCAGGGATCAGTGAAGCAGGGAGGAACATAAATACCATTACATGCTAGTCCCTCCCTTCCAAGGTAACCACAGCGCTGACACACATGCTCTTTTCAGTGGGGCGAGACGCTGGGTGGGGCTCCCTGCAGGCGACAGGTCCCGATGAGAGACAAATGGATGCCTGGCTGGGAAGAAGGAGCCAGGCAATGGAGGTGCTGGGATGGCCCTGCCTCGCACAGTCGGGCACCCCCAGCATGCCAGCTGTTTTTTATGTCCTTGAAGGAAATGATGCTGCTTCTGCCATTGATCAGTAGCCACTGGCCGAAGGAAGAGAGCGGCCTGAAACATCACTCTGACTGGCGTCTGACAGAGGTGCCCAGAGAGAAGAGCCCCCCCAGCAAATCCTACAGGAGAGCGGGGCCCCCCCCATCTCGGCCTTCACTCCCAGAACCCCGCCCCCACACTGGGTCTTCTTCCATGCAGCCACCTGTGTGTATGGACTGGGGGTGGGGGCGGTTCTAGAGAGAAGGGGGATCTCCGCCCCCAAGTTAAAGAGGAAGAGCCCAGTAAGTGGGTCCTCCCAGTCCACGGCGATGACTGAGAGGGCGGCATGGGGAGAAGGGGAAACAGGATGAGAGCGAGAGCACACTACCTGGGTAGGCTAGGCATATGCCCCATAAGATATAAGGTTTGCTTATATAAGGTTTGCTTCCCCGCGGGCAGCACAAGCTCTTCATTGATATTAATTACGGGTATTGTGGGAGCACCTCGGAGCCCCAGTCACGGTCCAGGACCCCACCGTGCTAAGCATTGTGCAGGTGCAGACCAAGAAAATGGTTCCTGCCCCAAAGCGCTGACAATCTGAGGCCTCAGCCTCCTACCCACCTCCCAGGGGGACACTGCCAGTATTTTAACAAGAGCTGCCCCAACACACACTTATGCCCATTTTAGCCTGGGATAAGCCGTGTCCACGTGACCAAGGAGAGCAGGAGGGGAGGGGGCCAGTGGCACTAGGGCAAAGCAACTGTGGTAGCAGGTCCCCCAGTGGTGGCCGCCAAGCATTGCTGAGGTTAGGGATACAGGCCTCAAGGTGTGGAACAGACTCCAGCTGGGCTGGAGTTACAGATGAGGCTGGTCGCAATGGATTCGTACGTAACAATAACGTCAACAGATCACCTGACTGCACACACACATTGCAGCCTTTCCGCTGCTTGTTACAGCTTGCCGTGCACGTCCAATCCTGCAGCCCCAGGACAGGCAGGATAAAGCCAAGCAGCCCCCAATGCAAGACCTTCCTTGCTCCGGCCCCAACCTGCCCTGCCTTAGCCAGTCTCCCCTCGGTGCATTTCAGGTGTGGCCTCTCTCCCCTCACTCCCCTCCAGGCTCTCTCAGGCCACCGGCCTGCCCTTTCTTTGCTCTCCCCTTCTTTGGCTGCCGTTGCCTCGTTCAGGCTGTTTTGTCTCTGTCACTCTCAGCACTGCCAGTTCAAATCCTTAATGACGCAGAACAAAGTGGAAAGATCTCAGCCTGTACCAACCTAAACAGCCCAGCTGGCAAGCACATTCCAGGGCACAGAATCCACCTGCATGTTTGTTGTTCTGTGGTTAATGCCCTGAGCCTGTTCTTCCTCTGGGTTCTGTAAATTACTGCTTTTGTTTCTTGGGATTAAGCCTTAGAAGTCACTGTGTGCAGCCCATCCATGCTGGGGCTGGCATCGCTGCCAGCAATGGGCATCTCAGTGCAGAGTGGGTGTGACCCGCCTGAAGTGGTGAGGTGAGGACAAACGGTGCTTGTTGCCTTTGTTTTCGTTAATTGCTGAAGTTCAGTGCTCAGAAGAGACAGACCGACCCTGAGTGGCAGAAATGAAGCTTTTGCAGAAGTTTCCCAGCACAGCTCTGCCCAGGTCCCTCAAACCCACCCTGCAGCACCCGCTGCAGTTCCAGCCGTGGGCCCCCCTCCCCACAGCTCTATGAATCCCCTGTGATCGTGACCTCCTGCCCCCCAATATTCCAGTTCTGAACCTCCATCTTCACAACCTTTCCCAATTGCATTCAGTTCTGACTAACGCCTCCTGCTGTTCCAGGCCCGAGTTCCCATGTAGTTCTGCCAGTGCATCCTCCATCGCGTACTGCCCTACCTCCCTGCTATTCTCTCTGAAGCAGAAGCTGGTGTGCTGAATATCATGCTAATGTGCCCCCAGTGGCTATGCTCAGCTAGATCAGACCTAGTGCAGTGCATTGAAATGAGCACATCCCATCATAAAAATCAGCACCACATACCCCGTTGGCTCGATTAACCCCTTCCTTCCTGCTCCCCTAGCAAACCGACCCACCAGGGTTGCCATTCACCTTTGCACACCCATGCGCTCATAGTGGGTGCAATCTTCCCCCAGTCACCGTGTCCACGTCTTACTGTGGCAGAGAGTCCAGCGTTCAGTAGAAGAGGAAGCCCCAGGGCTGAGAACCACAAGGAAGATTCAACAGCGTCATCCTGAGACAGGATGTGCAGTGCCTTAAATGGCCGCGGCTACAGGATGCTACCCTGCCTGCCACGTGACTGGCTGGAGAGAGGCCTCAGCTGTCCAGGGCCGTCACCTGAGCACCTTGCAGGGGCACTACATCCCCTTTGCAAAGGATAGCATGAGCCAATGGCACCCCAGCCCGCAAGCCCCATCCCAGTTAGCAATCTGGGAAAGGCAGGATGGTCCCAACCCCGCCACACCAGGAGAAGCCCAGTGATACCGATGGAATTAACCCACGTTCATGGTAATGTCAATCAATTTTCAGCCTGCTGCACCCAACCTGCCTACCGGAAAAACGTCAGCATGGGGCTGTAATCCCCTTTGCTCTCCCTCCTCGGCACATTAGCTACCATTGGGAGGGTCATTTCTGGGACAGGTAACCCATGCTCAAGCCCTCCCTGCCCCTCACTCTCCGCCAGCCACAATAGATCAAGCCATTCTCTGCCAGTTGTTCCCAGGCATACACAGCCAGCCAGGTGAAACCAGCAGTGACAAAGTGCCAAAAGAAGGGATGTTGTCTTTTCACACAGTGCCCAGCGTGTATCTAGGCTGCAGCACAGCCTGACTCATTGGCTGCTTCGGTTCCCACACTAGCTGCCACGAAGAAATGCAAATTCTTTCTTTTGTGCATGCAAATGATCCTTGGGCATAACGGCCTCAAGGAGCAGAGCTCCCTGGCCAGCATCGTGGGAGGCGGGTAGTGAGCCCTCTTCCTGAGAACGCCTCACAGGCTTGAGAGCAAGCAGTACCCGCGGCTGCAAGGACCTGAAGTCCAGAAGAGCTGCCAGGACAAGGAAGTGCCACAAGAGAATGGGATGGATCTTGATTTGGGTTCTTGGGAGCGATGCCTGTCTGGGTTCTACAGTATCCCTGACCACCACTGTCCAGATAAAAGGTTTTGGCAGTTTTGTCCCATGGCAAAACTGGGGTGATTTGTATTTTGCCACTTTCAGATTCGCAAAGGCAAACCCAGAGCGGGTTGGGTCAGTTCAGATCCCAGTCCCATCTTACCCCACAAGATGGAGCCTGAGAGGCTGGAATGAGGGAGGGAGAGTTAGATAATGAGCCCTGGCTTGGGTTCATCTCTCATTGTCCCCTTTGGGGAAATCTGGATGGTCATTAAGTTCAGAAGTTAGAAAGAACACAACATCCACCATGCCTATCCAAACCACGGCTCCATTAAATCTGGTCTTCTGCTTCTGGCAGTGACTAGTCCCTGGTACATCAGGGAAGGTGAAGATATCCATAACACACCTGGGTAATTGTTTAATGCTACACATAGGAGTTAGAAACCCTGCCTGATCCATGGCAATCAGCTCATGCCCTGAAGCATGAGAATTGACTAGCCCTATCTTGAAGTCCTGGAGCCTGAAACTCCCTTTTACTGGGTGACTGCCACTGCATAATACTGAAAGCACGTTGGGGCAGGGGGGAAGGACACCCCATTCCTTCAGAACTAATGGATACAAAGAGTTAAAGGATTGTTACTAGCGATAAACGTATCCAGTCCCTTTTACACTCAGCCACAGTATTTGACTCTGACTTCTGAGGCAGAGAGTTCCAAAGGTCAGTCTCATGCTGCGGGAGGAAGCATTTAAGATTTTACTTGCCCTTGGACAGAGTAAAGGCGTTCAGTTAGGATAAGCAACCACCTATAACCTCACTTCAGTGAGCAACATTAGTTTGTCAGAAGAGACAGAGCGAGGGACCCCTTTGTGCTCACTGAAGATGCCATGGTATTTTAAGGCAAGGTTTGAAGTGTTCATGCCCCTGTCCTCAATTCCAGCCGGATAGGTTCTCCCTCCTCCAATTACTCTTCGTGGTTTAGCCTGGTTATAAATCCACCTCTACTTCTCCCTGATCTTAAAAAACAAATTGCTGTGCAGTTGTAACCCACCCACCTTCTGGGTGTGGTGTTCTGTCCCATCTAATGGCAGAGAGAGAGAGAGAGAGAGAGAGAGAGAGAGAGAGAGAGAGAGAGAGAGCGCGCTGCTCTGCAGCCTTAGCCAATAGGCAGTTGGCTTTTAGCTCATGCGGTAGAGGTTCATGCACTAAGCTCCAGAGGGTCCCCGGTTCAATCCCGCCCGTCGACGACCAGGGTCTGTCGGCGTTACACAATCATGCTCTGTGAGGAGGCTGCACTTCAGTGATGGGTGAAATGATCCCTGCCTATAAAGTTAATAATAAAACCGGGCTCTTATAGCTCACCTTTCATCCGTAGATCTCACAGCACTTCATAAAGGGG
This sequence comes from Malaclemys terrapin pileata, assembly GCF_027887155.1. Classification (NCBI taxonomy): domain Eukaryota; kingdom Metazoa; phylum Chordata; order Testudines; family Emydidae; genus Malaclemys; species Malaclemys terrapin. Next base: position 19,091,324 of record NC_071508.1, on the reverse strand, counting down.
GGGGGGGCAAGTATCATTATCCTCATTTTGCAGATAGGGACACTGAGGCACAGAGCGTGGACGTGTCGCACAGTGGGCCATTGGCAGGGCCAGGAACAAGACCCAGGTCTCCTGAGGGTGAAGCACAGCAGCAGAATAGGGTTAATACCAGGGTTTTAACCCTGACTCCGGGGAGAGGCAACAGGAAGGAATAGCACAAAGAACTGAAGTCTCTCGAGCAAGCCTGAAACAAATACCCTCTGCCTCAGAGAACAGCTCTGCAGCATCCTTCCCTCCCCCCCCCCCCCACCACCACAGACCCCATCCCTGCCTGCTAGTTTGTACCATCATCCCTGCCTAAGAGATTAACTACCACTGGGTCCTTTTAGATGCTGCTCAAGTGGGACTGAGCCAAGGGCAGCCTGGCTCCTTTAACCGGGGGGGCAGGACACATCCTGTCAGAAATAAAGTGCAGCCAATTCTCATGCTGCAACAACCTGCAGCAAGATTCCCCTCTGCACACCTACCGGCGCTGACAACGGGTGCTGAGGAGGTTGGGCAAGAGCCCTCTAGCCTCTATAATCCAAGGCCAGAAAACAAACAAGGAAAGACCAAGGCAGAGGTGATGCAGGCTGAGCACTGACTCAGATGTGAGTCATGGAGCTGCTAAGGAAACGTGTCATTCCAGATTAACGACGAACTGGGCTCAGAGACACCCTCCCCCTTCCCCCGCGGAGAACTCTCTACTGTGCCCAAGACACAGATAACTTTGTATTCTGAGCGCAGAGCCAGACTCAGCAGCACCTGTTACCCTGCAGGTATAACGTTCTCCCTAGGTGTAGTGGGTGCTGAGAGAGGAATTAACCCATGCTATAGCCAGAGGGCCCTCTGACACCCCAGACATACACTGCACCACCCAGTACAGAAGTCCATAGAGTGCAGGGGGTGGGCTGGCCCTACATGTCCAGTGGCTGGAATGCCCCATGGAGCCACTGCAGCCAGGAGACAAATTATGGCTGTCCCCAGAATCAGGGTCCCACTCAAACCCCAGAGGCCCTGGTGCTGGGGCCACGTATTGCTCCGCCTCCAACCCATCTCTGCGCAGCGTACCAGAATAACTAGGGTCCTGAGAGCCCACTTTAGAGAGCTGGGTGCCTAAAGGGACAGTCCCAATTCAGTGCTTTAGACTGAAGTGGTCCAATTTCCAGCTGCACCGAGCCACCTGCAGGTCACCCTGGCTGCTGTGCTCTGAAGTTGCGTTCTCCCTCCTGCAGCTCAAGAGCTGGCTCTGGTTTTGACGCATTGATTTTTAAATGGAAGAATAATCATTTCCCCACGACCCAAGGTGCTGTAGAGCAAACCAGTAGGAATGCAAGCTGCCGGCTCCAGCCGAACAGGTGCAAACGCCTCCTGCCCTCCCTGAGCCACGCCAGCCTCCCTGCAGACACTCAAAGCAAAGGGTTTATAAAAGGAAATGCAGGCAGGCTTGGACAGCCAGGACTGGGGCTTAGAGCTACAGTTTCTAGGCACCTGCACCAGGAAGGAGTTTTAATTTTAAGCCAGCAACTTAACGATTAAATACTTTGCATTTCATCCAAGAATCACAAAGCCGTTTATGGAGACTGATTATTGAAACCTCACCAAGCCCTGGGGAGGATGGGCTCATTCAGTCTATTTTGCAGATGGAAAAACGAAGGTATAGAGAGGTTAAATAACCGGACAACGTGAATCAGTGACAGTTGGGAAGAGAACTCAGGAGCCGAGGTGCCCATTCCCCTGCTCTAAGCACATCCCTTCCCTGGGCTGGAAGCAGAACCCAGAAGTCCTGCCTCTCAGGGGACCCTCCCTTCCCTTTGGAAAGATGGCCTCATCTTCCAGGCTGGGACTCCTTGTATTCGTCAGTCAGTGCGCGAAAGCCAAGGCGCAGTGAGGTTTTTGCTTTCAGTGGCAGAATGAGGGCAGAAAAATGTTTGCTCTGTCAACACATAACTAATCCCCAACCTAGAGACTATTAAAATAGTATGAGGGATGGGAATACGCTGCCCTTTAAAGCAAGACTAACAGAATGTTATATAGTAGCTCTTCAGGGCAAGGACCACATCTTCCCGTGTGTTTGTGCAACATACAATGGGGCTCCAATTCTGGCTGCTGCTATTGGAATATAAATATTAAATCAATACGCCACAGGACATGCTTGAGTGGGTAGAATGCCACGGTGACTGAACCAGGGACCACTGGATCTAAAAGCATAAATCTCTCCTGCCTGAGCGGCAAGAGCTAGCGCAGTTTACACAGACTGTAGTGGCCTCAAACGAGGTGCCACTAGAGGGAGACAGTCACACTGTGTCAGCGTGGGTTACAAATACATACATTCATAAACAGGGTTTTTTAGTCCTCTGAATACCAGAAGCTCAAGACATTTGCATGCAGGGAAAGGGGCAAATGAAGGAGTCTCTGAGGAGGCCAGGAGCTGGTATTCAAAGTGGGAATTCTGGTAGCTTTGGAGGTACAATTACAGGCACAAGCTAAAATGATACAACCAATTCTAAAACAATATAAAGGGAGGCCCATAAACAAAAGGTGTACCAGCTTAATTGAGGCCATTTCTGTGTAGACACGCTCCAAGTCTGCTCAGGCCTCTGGAGGTTTAGTGATGCCAGTGATTTTATCCCAAGTTCATGATATTTGATGCATGTCTTGAAGCCCAAGCTCCTCGAGCCATATGACTAGGTAAGAACTTTCATTTTAAGAAGAATTTCTAGTCCTCATGGTGGCAGAGAAAAGCTTGCAAAGGTGACCCAATCGCACCTCCGAGGCACAAGGCAGAAAACAAGAACCCTGACTTTTTTTTTTAATTTCATGATTTTGGGGGGCCCATCTGATGGATTTTTAACACCGACTCTACAACGTGCATGCTCAGAAGTATTAGCATAGTCACTTCCATACTGATATTATGTCTCAAAGCTACATCTCAGCTAGTAACCCGAGACCTGATTTTCAACTCTGAGCACCTACAGCTCCTTTTTATTTCATTTGTAGGATGGCTCCTCAGTTTTTCTGGAAAAAAAATCAGGTCCATAACACTTAGATACAGAAGACCAGAACTGGGATTCTAATGGAAACGCCTACAGAGCCTTAGAGGATGGACTCATTCCATTCTGGAATGAACATCCCTGCCCCCCAGCACAAAGGGATCATGCCAGGGTGTTGCAGGATTCACCGGGACCTCTTCTAACCAGAGAGTCAACAAAAATCCTTTTTCATCTCCGTCAGGGAGTGTCAGTGCAGCGATGGATAGCAAAAATGCAAAGCATATGCTTCTTAGTTATTGGAACAGCAAACCCGTCATGCAAAGAACAGTATAGGAACCCTAAAAATCAGGGCAGTTCTGGGCAATTTCTGACCCCGCTATGAAAATCCACCCTGAAGCCGGTTCCAACAGAAACAGTCATTTTCAAAGTACCTTTGTAACCCATACACCTGCTGGGTGTGGTGTTCTGTCCCATCTAGTGGCACCGAGACCACTTAGAGAAAGAGATTAATGAGTCTCTTAGCTAAGGGGCATATGGCTTTTAGCTCATGCAGTAGAGGCTCATGCATTTAGCTCCTGAGATCCCAGGTTCAATCCCGCCTGCCGACAACTGGGCTCTGTCTGTATTACACCTTCTCTGCAGATTGGCAATCTATTCAGAGGAGACTGCAGCTCCTGACTGCATGAATCTATTTACAGTTCAGTATTGTCAACTGAAAAAGAACCTCCTAGGCCCGATTCTGGGTGCCCTTGACAAAAAAAATTAAATACACAATTACTGGAGACCAAACCAGTAGCCATTAAATGCCATGACCATTTGAGCAGAAGTACATGAGCACTAGTGTTCCTAGGGTTCTGACCAATTCCAACTCATCTGCCTACTTAAAATTCTCCACAGTGGTTCCAGGGCAGACTTCACTTCTTATCCTACTAAACTGTCATGTGGGGAGTTCTGTTAAACAGCTTCTAGCTCAGTGACAACAGTATCTCTGTGTACGGGAAATGGTGCCTATATAAGCACTCTTTACACCTGTGCAGATCCTTTGCTCAGGGGAACCCAATTTTTTTTTAAAACAAACATTTAAGCCTCAAATGTCTCTCCCCCTTCACCCCATCCTGGGAGTTTTTATTATCACCTCAGTTTTACCCAAGAGGAAGAAGAGAAGACACAGCAAGGTTAGGGTTTGGTTTAGGAAATTGCCTGTTGGACTTTTAATACCTAGCATCCTTAACCGAAAGTTTGATGCCTTTGTTTCCGGTGCATGAAAACTCAATCACAGCGGATGAGTCAATCATGTCTCAAGGGCTGTATCTCTTCCTTACAGAAACAAATTCCCAGGTGTGTACAACACGGTGCATTAGGGTATAGAGGAAGCTTACATTTTCCACTGCATCAGACATTAGTCAGTTTCTCTACATCTCCTACTGGTGACCCAGTACGGGTGAGTAACTTGCATGAAATGTTTTAAACCTGTCAAGACACTGGCTCTGGGGCTTATGTTCAGATTGGCATTTTCAGATGAGGCATCAACATTTCCTGGTGAGCGTCAGGAAACTGGTCAATCAGACCTTTTGTGTAGCTGCTTTTAGCCAATCTGGCAACTACTCCAGGCCAACAATCCGACAGTCCTGGCAGATAGATAACTTCCCCCGGCCCACATCCTTGAGATTGGCCCATCTCCCACCGTGAGCCTTCCACCACTGGCACATCCAGAAGAAACTGGTACCAGCCCAAAAATATATTCACTTTCCTGATTTTAAGGACGTACCTTCCTAGGTGCTGAGATACCATAGTAACATGTGTGATATAAAAACGAAGACAGTACTTAAAGTAGGGGTGTGGTGGAAATTCCTTCCTTCAGACACCAGCATCCAAACAAAACCCAGCCTTCCACCCAACCACAAAAAAAAAAAAAAAAAAAAACACGATAGCTAGAATTGCTAGCACCCATTTATTTGCTCTTGAAATAATTGCTTCCTTATAGTTATTTATTTAGATCCCTTTAAAAGTTCTGAGAAACCTGCTTCTCAGGCACCTCAACCTGTTTCCTTCCAACCCTTCTTTGTCAGTCATCCCTAAGCAGAAGCCAGATCAGATATCCCAAGGCAGACAGCTCATTGATTGTCTAAGTGCTAAGGTTTGGGAGGCAGGGTTGCTAGGAATTTGTCAGTTTCTAGCTCTTTTCCTCCACCTCCCCAGCACCTATAATTCTTCCCACCCTACCAGTGGGTAATTCTGTGCCAGATGTCCACAAATCTAATTGCTTGAAACAAAGGCGAGACTCCCACAACTTTAGCATATTTGCGAAGCCATGATACAAGTGGATTTATCAGCAGGGCTATTGCAGATACCTTTCCCCTTCTCGCTGCACCAGAAAGATTAGAGTGGGTCTCGTTCCTTCCTTTCTCTGAGCAGTATCAATTTTTGCTGCCCCTCTGGCTGGATAAACAGGATTCTCTAACCTGGGCTCTTGGGAGAAAACACAGTTACTTCCTGGACAATGTTATCAAACAGCCATCGTCAGTTTCTTGCAGCCTGTCAGACAAGCTCAGCTCTGTGCACGGATTCTCCAGCGGGGAAAACAGCAATCTTGCCAGGCTTGGCATTTCCGCTGCAAAAAATAAAGCTTACGTCTATTTATTTAACTTTGGGAGCCAGTTTAGTGCTGATGAAAGGTGCTGGACTGACAATCTGGGCGAGGAAGTTCCCTCCATCCACAGACCAGGAACAGCGCAAGCAACAGCAGAGAAAACTACCCTGCATTGCCACACTAATATGACTCAATGCAGACCTGCAAAGACCATCTCTAAGGTTGAGAGGAAAGTACAGCTTCTATGGCCCATTCAGGCCTGGGCCTTTCTGCTGAGGCACCAACCGAGCACTCAGGGCAAGTGGTGAGGGGGTTAATGATCACCTGTTACAGACACCTGTTTGCTTTTAACTGATAGCTGTCAGATCCTTTCACACAGAGGCCCCCAAAACAGTCAAAAAGATGGTAACCATTCCTGGACACTGGCCTGGGCTGGATTTCATCCCATGAGCTAGAGCTGAAAGGGTCCTTTATCTAGACACCTACATTTCATTGGAGAAAAATAACGTTGACATTTAAAGCCATTTACTTACCCTACTGACTCCATCAGTGGCCTCAGATGTGACCTGGAAGGACCATCACCACCGGAAGCACAAGGAGAATTCAAAATTCAGCCCCAACCAAGGTGACTGTCCATAGCTTGCAGTATAAGCCTCTGACCGGCCAGAAGCTGGGAGTGGATGACAGGGGATGGATCACTCGATTGCCTGTTCTGTTCATTCCCTCTGAAGCACATGGCATTGGCTACTGCCGGGAGACAAGATACTGGGCTAGATGGACCATTGGTCTGACCCAGTCTGGCCATTCTTATGGGAGACTCTGAGGCTGGAGCTTCATCATGCCAGACACAGGGTTTCTTGTATGCACCCGGGAAGCAGTAAAGGAGCAGAAGGGGATGGGAAGAAAGCGTACAGCATCTTAACCGACCCATGTGGTGAAGTGTTGGCATTAGATTAACCTGGAGGACCATCATTGCTCCCCGAGACCCTGACACGTGACTGATCCCAGACAGAGCTATCTTGGAACGAGGCCATTTCAGTTGAACATGGTAGCATTCACTTTTTGTCGCATGCCTTTAAACTGCTGGTATGTTCCGCCCCAGAGCTGGATGAAACAATGTACTCTGGGGTCTATTAGCTTGACAGACATGAAATTAACCTAAGATATCACGAGTGTCTAACACCACTGAGCTGAGACAGCCAAGTTCTGCTGAGACAGCCAAGTTCTACTTCGACTCTCCCCCAGCCTAGCCACCCAGGCTGCAACTTTATAATAAATAGTATTAACTGTTCTCATTTAAACATCTTTTTGACTTCAATATTGCAGCTTGACGTCACAGCCCAGCCTGCAGCTGTCAGAATTATTGAGGAAACTTGGCCATGGTAAACAGAGGGGAAGGAAAATGGGACAGATTAGATAACAAGGAAAATGTTTTTATTGTGGCCAGACTTACACTTGGAGCCATATCACACATGCACAGCCACCAGCCTGGATACGCAGGAAAGGCATAGAGGCACTCACTTCAAGCCTTTCACAATCAGGGCTCCAACTTTCCAGAGGCAGATGGCATCCTGCCGCTCCAGCGGCCTCTTCAAAACGAGAGTGATCGGGATTCTTCCTTCCTGCTCACACACTAGTGTATTGGTGAAGTTCCCCAGAGCAAGCACTTCCCTGCCAGCTGGATTCCAGGTTAATAGAGATCTGCCATTATTCTTTTCTTGCAATGCCCTCATCCACTCAGAGGCTTTCCAGAGAAGCCACCACCATTATCTCTGCTAGTGTCAGATTTCTGGGGATTGCGGATGAACACCCTTGCTTCAGCTCATGTGCTTTAAGACGACGACACCCACTAGATCCAGTTTAACTGCCTGTTGGCCCCCAGCTTTGGGGCTTCCATTCCCCACTAACAGATAATGCACTGATGGGAAATGGAATTACTGGTAGCTGCTGCTAACTGGCAGTTGGGAGGAATAGCACTGTCTTTCCCTTTACTGGAGCAGCAGGAGATAGTTTTGGCAGGCAGATCTAGGACAGTTTAAAGCATGCAAGGTTTACGGCAGTGGTTCTCAACTAGGGGTCTGGGGGCCCCCTGGGGGGCTGTGAGCAGGTTCCAGGGGGTTCACCGAGCATGGCTAATGTTAGATTCACTGGGGCCCAGGGCAGAGAGCCAAAGCCCCACCACATGGGGCTGAAGCCTGGGGCACTGAGCCCTGACACCCAGGGCTGAAGCCAAAGCCTGAGCAACTTAGCATTGCAGGGGCCCTTGTGACATGGGGCCCCAGGCAACTGCCCTACTTGCTACCCCCTAATGCCGGCCCTGGTTTTTATATGCAGAAAACCAGTTGTTATGGCACAGTTGGGCCATGGAGGTTTTATAGCCTGTGAGGGGGGGGCTCAGAAAGAAAAAGGTTGAGAACCCTTGGTTTATGGCTCCACCATTTATATCCCCCTGGCAGTCAGGGTAACAGCAGACATGTGGGAGACAGTAAGAGACCAAGGTCAACTGGAAGGAAGATGAGAAGAGGCCCGGAATCAACTTTCACAATGTTATTAGGAGTCCCCTGATGTCTGGGCCTGGAGGCACCCGATTAGGTGAAGGTCTCAGCTTTCACGCAGAGAAAAACTTGAAAACGTGATCCCTAAAAGCTCAAAAGGTGGGGGCCTTTGTCCACCCATCCCCGGCCTTGGGCAAGCAGGGTTCTGCAGCAATATGGAGCATAGGCTTGGTACCTCTGTGTAACGCTTCTGCCAGATGTTGTTGGCAGCAAAAGGGGGCCGGTTCAAAGATCTAGGGGGTCCTCTAACAACGAACACCAGGGCTCCAGTCCCACCCAGAAACCTTATTTCCCCTGGGTGCCCTTGATAGGCAATACTTTCCCAGGGGCTCCAAGCCACAGAGCTTCCATTTGTAAGGAAATGACATCACCATCCCATCTCAAGGGAAAAATAAATCCTGAAATGTAGCAGAGCCAGTTTCGCAATGGGTCTGGATGTTTTCCCAAACTGACAAATGCATTCAGCTCCCTCTACTGGCTGCTCTGACACACTGCCGGTGGTTCAATTCTTAATCCCTGTTACAGAAAACTGGTTACAATAAATATTCCACTCTCACTTCCCTAGCCAACCACCCCCCTCCAGGTTCCACGCCCCAAATCGCTAAAAGGTCTTGATTTCCTAGATTGCAAGATCTTCAGGGCAAGGATTTTGTCTTCCTTTGTCTGAGGACAGAGCCCTGCATACTGTGGGTGGTATCAAAATACAAATAATGCTTTCAAAAACGTGATTAACAAACCACTATCACAATTGAGCTTTAAGGTTGAGAATTATCCCCATTTTAGAGATGGGGCAAGTGACCTTCCAAAGGTCATACAGAACATCAATAGCAGAGCTGGGAAAAGGAGAACAGAGGTCTCCTGCAGCCCAGTCTTATGCTTTAAGCACTAGACCATGCTCCCAGTGGAGGGCTAGCAATCAGCAATTGAGCCTACAAAGAGTGTTGGGGGCAGCGGGGCGTGCGAACACCACTCCTCAGTCTCCTAGGAAAAGGTCTTTAGACACAGAAATTCAGTTAAATGAGCCAGTGAGAAGGATGTCAGAGGGACAAAAAAGGAACCCACAAGCCCAGTTGTGGATATGCTAAAAGCTGTTTGAAGGTACATTTGTGCTAGGGAAGATTTCCCCTTACTGATTTCAGAAGCCTTTTAAAATTTACATTAGAACTCTAGACAGAAAAAACTAACTTAAGAGGCAGCACTGGACAGGGACTCGGGAGCTAGGTGCTATTCCCAGTCAGTTCTTTGCCATTCCTCCCATACAAGCTACCTTGTGTTGTGAGTAAATCCCAGCTCCCTCTCTCTTCACAGCTCAGCCCTTCCTTAACTTTAGCTGTCAGTTCAGAAGTGATCACTGACACCTTGAGCCTGAGTGCCCCAAAATTCCAGCAAGCGTCAATGGGAGCTACAAGCGCTCAACACCTGCTTCTTGTTAGCTTGTCTCCCTGCTAGGCCTAGCATCACCCTCCCACTGCCAGGGGCCCCAGCTCCATTTAGAAGGTAACTGAACGCACCCTCCCCCCTTCTTTCACTTTACCTTAATATGGAAATGTCACATCAAATATTGGGCCCCAAGCCTGCAGCTTCAGATCAGTCTTGACTCCTACCCCATGCCCCTCTCTTGAGGTTTGGAACAATTACCCCCCAAAACCAAACACAAGGGGCAGTGGGGAGACCCGGGCTAAATATTTTCTCTGAGAGCAAGCGACCATAACTCAACACTTGAGTCATTTCATGTTGCTGTACTGCAGTTTCCCCATCTGTAGAGTGGGGAATAACAAGAGTCTCCTTTTTAAATGGCTTTGAGATTTATGAGGTGTGATAGAAGAATATGAAGTCTTGTGGTAACAGGACATGTACTGCCATCTGCATTACATTATTTTAATTACAGCTTTTAAACAGGCTTCACTTAACTTTGCCTTTTGCCGACAAGTTACCCAGGGATGAAACAGATCACGCCACTCTTCAGTGTTAAGAACTGATGCCATAATAGATGCACTATGAATAATGATGCTACTTCCTTACCCTTGGGTGCCATCTGCTTCCTCACTCAGAGCTTCCCCTGTTGTGCCAGGATTCTTTCCATTACTAAGATCAGCAGTTGTAGGAGCACAATATGGAACATTTAACATTAGATTTCCACAAATCACTTCTATGTAACTGAGGGGTTTTTTTTCCCCAGCTGATCCTCTTCGTTCAAGAAACATAAATGGATCACACAAGTAGTAAGGCGCTATAGACAACTATATACATACATACACTCTCACACGCATAGCATCCAAAAAATAAAGTTAAAAGAATGTTACGATTGGAGAATCAAGCATTCAAAAGTTAGATACCAAAATTAAGATGGTCTGTGTAATCTTAATGTAGCCCCCTTGTGCATATCTATTATGATCAAGTGATTAGGAACCATCACATACTCTATTTCCCACAGGATCCCTGACTCAGGAAATGACATGAGATTAGCAAAATGGGAAACTAACCAAAGAAACCTCAGTGGTCAAGAAACTGAAGGAACAATAGCACTTGCTGGACACACGTACACTACAAGTGTATCCAGGGCTGGCTTTAAGACATGCGGGGCCCGATTTGAATACCCAGCGGCGGTCCGGGTCTTCAGCGGCACTTTGGCGGCGGGGGGGTCCGCTCCGCGTCACTGAAGGACCCCCCGCTGCCAAAATGCGGCTGAAGACCCGGAGCGGACCCCCCGCCGCCGAAGACCTGGAGCAGATTGTCACCAGGTGAGTAAAATAAATTAAAAATTTGAAAAGGTGCCTAAGGTGTGGGGGCCCAATTCTGGGGAATCGGTGGAATCAGCCTAAAGCCGGCCCTGAGTGTATCCACAGGCAGGCAGTCACTTCACTCCTGACCTGGCAAAGCCCATAGATCTTCCACTTGTGGACCGCTCTTGAATATGCATCAAGGAGTAGACCCTCAGCTGGAACACGTTGTCATAGGCGGTTGACTTCAAGCGAAGTGTGATCATTTACACTAGCTCAGAATCTGCCCCCAAAATGTGACCTAGCTTTGTGATGAGAAAAAACAACTGGGACCTAAGATGACAACCCCATCAACTTTTGTTTTCACTTGTTACCCCAGGCAGCCTTTCAGTTCACTAAGCCATTGCCGCTTCTATCTCCAGGGAGAGATTTTGGTATAATTTATCTTGGCCGAGCAGATCCCACGGCTGCTGTGTGACAAAGCGCTGCGACAAAACTTTTGCGTTCACGCTGTAATTATTCCATAAGGGCAATGACCCTTCCGTGCCAAAGGTATTTGCAAAGAGGAACGTTTTGGGTGATTGAAGCCAGAGACACAAAAGAATTTGCCATGCTGGAATAACAATTTGATCCTTCAATTCCCATACTTTACCCCCTAGCAATTACTAATGCTTCCTCAAGCTAACAGTCCCCTTTCCCTACAGTAATGCACCAGCCAGTAGCATACCTAGAGATGGGGGATTTCCTTCCTGATCACTGCAGCTATCAATTCATGCCCTGAATCACAGAGGTTGGATTAACCCTATTTTAAAGAGTGCATAAAGTGAATGTTAGTTTTGATGATAAAATAATATCTGGGTCCCTTTTTTAAAATTAAATTTATACTTGATTCTATTGCAATTGTTTGCCTTGGCCACTAGCCTTGCCCACACCCACAGCACAGATCCACCATGCATGCGTCATGGCATACTGCTTCATTAAAATGACCTGTGTTATAGTAATTGCCAGAGTTACTTGTCCTGCTCCAAAGACAGTGCGTTAATGAAGGTGTGATCTGATTGCCTTGCCCTGATGAACTCCTGACAGGTTGCAGCCCTAAAGACAAACAGATTATTTCAAGCAAATAACTAGTAAAGAAAAGCAAGGACAGGGGTGGGGGTGGGGAGGGAATCTCAAACTATCCAAACACAGAGTGAGTTTAAAAACACCTGGGAGCACCACGGAGTCAAGGGGTGCATTCATTTCCAGGCACAGAACAAACAGCTATGGGCATATGCAGCAGGATGTCTGTTCCCAGCAAAATTTTCAAACAAGGTTAAATGGCATATAAAAGCTCCAGGCACTTATTCAAATGTAAAACTCACACTGACACTTCTCACAGGGATTAATAATGAAACCACAAGTAAGCAAGTGAATAGCTCCAACTAAACTGCTCCATATAGGCAGAGCATTGGGCTCAACTGGGGGAGATTCTCTGGCCTGCCTGATGCAGGTCAGCTTAGACAGTCATAATTGTCCATTTTCCCAGACCAGAAGTGCTGTGTGGGGCTCGAAAGCTTGATTCTTTCATGAACAGAAGTTGGTCCAATGAAAGTTATCACCTCACCCATCTTGTCTCTCTAATTGTCCTTAGGCCTTAATACATGAATTTCACACACACTTCCTTCCTCTCTCGGTGACAAGCCAAAATGCCGACCCAGATGGAATCTTGATGGGTCCGATCCTCAGGTGCTATAATTCAGTGCATCTCCCTTGAAGTCAATGCATCAGCCGAGGTAACGGGGGTCATTGGGAGAAGATGGCGGAATGCTGGTTGGAAGGGGAAGAAAGCAACGAGAACTGGTTGAGTTTGTGACTGCTCTATCTGCTGGTGGAGTATATCCCACCTCTTACGAAAGAGGCTCATCAACTTGGGACTTCTGCACCTCTTCCAGAGCCGGCTCCAGGCACCAGCTAAGGAAGCAGGTGCTTGGGGCGGCCAATACAAAGGGGAGGCCCTCCGTCCGCTATTGGGGCAGCCTATCTGGGTCTTTGGCGGGTCCCTCAGTCCCTCTCTTTGGGATACCACCAAAGAGGAAGCGAGGGAGTGAAGGACCCGCCGCCAAACTGCCGCCAAAGAATGGAGCAATGTGATTGGGCTGCCGCCGAAGCGCCACCGATTGGCTTTTTTTTTTTTTCTCTGCTTGGGGCAGCAGAAAACCTGGAGCCGGCCCTGACCTCTTCCACGACTACTTTCGGATTGCCAGCTAGTGGCTCATATGCTGCTTCCCTTCCCTCCCCTCCCCACTTCACCTCCCTCTGCAATGACCCAAGAGGCTGGATGTACTTGCTGTAAGAGTGCTTACCACTGTCAGCCGTGCTGGGCAATCAAAGCATGATTTGCTTGGGGCTAACCCTTGACGATCACTCAAAGACTTCAGTTTAAGACTGGTGTAACCAGAAGACATCACCTTTGCCAGGAAAAGGCCACCAACCCTTTGTAACATGGAGCCCCCCTCATGGGCCTGCTTGTTTTTGGCAACATCTTGTTAGCCACAAACCACTTCATTACCCTAACAGATCGATTGTGAGGACCCCAGCTATGGGGGTGTGTGTGTGTGTGTGGGGGGGGTGTCTATTGCAGCTCTGTCACACCACGCCTGGTGACCCTGTGCCAGTACTCTGAGAGGTTAAGAACATGCCTTCAGCAATCCATCCTTCAGCAGGCTTTGCATTCAATATTACCATAGGCTTTTGGAAATACGTATCTCCATGCACTTCAAGACAGGTCGCTCATCATAACTTTGCTGCCATCTTAGCCATGTCTTGACATCTGTTGCAGCCTCCATTTACCCAACAATGAAAACCTGATCTATGGTAAGAATTTGGGAAGGATCTCTACTTCCTAAAGCCACAGGCAGAGACTAGTGATGGCCCAAGTCCAACCTTGCCTCTGAAGGCACTGTGTGCTGGAGCTTTTGCTCTCATGGCCCCTAGGATAAGGTACTTTCCCCTGAACATCTGCCTCAGCACTCTTAAAAAAAAAAAAAAAAAAAAAAGAGTGGCCCAAATGCATAAACTGTCCCATATGGGCACCCTGTATCCATGTGGATCCCTAATGGGGACCTACCTGCATGAAAAAGATTACAGTATCAGGCTCCTTTCTAACAGGTCATTTTTCATGTCAACTCCTATGTGAAGCCATCTGTTTTTTAAATGATCCCTCCTCCAGTGTTTAGTGTTGTTGGCATTTATATCTGGATTGGAAAAGTACTTTGTTTTATTTCATGCATCCAATGCACCATGAATTTATTTCCTTTAAAATTTTCTCCTTAAATTTATTCATGGGGAAAGGAGAGATAACGTTGAGTTTTACGGCACACTTGTGATGTCTGCCCGGCACCCCCAATGATCTGGGGATGGAAGCAAAGGAGGTGCATTTAACAAATATTGCAGAGGTCACAGGAGACTAGAAATCATTCGCACCTTCGATAAAAAAACCCTCTATAGACGGCTGAAGGTAATTTTTTCTGTGTTAATTTAATCATACAAATATTCATTTATACATTAAAGGAAAAAGCTTCCTTTTTTATTATCCCCAATGTGCTATCATCAGACTTCTCCCAGACTCAATGAGGCAACACGCCATCCTGTTCTACACATGCACTCCCCCCAGAGGGAATAAAGTCAGGCTGCAGAACCAACCACTCACTCACACAAGAAAAAAAACCCAACAGAAACAGGGGACAGTGTGTATTTCCTAGCCCTGCAGACTCCGATTATGCTCACACCCATGGGGTCTGGGATTGCACTTGCATCCCCAGTTGTGGGGTTCCAGACATCTCCCAAACCCTGGAGGTTTCAGGATGCACTCTTTCCTCCCCCACCCCCCCCACTCCCCCTCCCAAGACATAGGGCAGCAGATACTTTCTGCCATGCCAAAGCAGGCTAGACACCTCTTCCCAAGTACAAAGTGTGTTTCCAGCCAGAGGGGCGCAAAGCTTACCCAGGCTTTCCCAGCCATGGGACAGGGTATATTTGCAACCCAGACTTGAGTCACAGTGAGACATAGGGGTTACCAGGCATTTCCGGACTCAACAGCTCACACCACGCTTGAAGTTCCATGTAAAAAAACAAATATGTATTGGAAGTTTAAACTTTCTTTTTTGAAGAGATCTCCATTTGCTGTGCCCTCTCAGGACTCCAAGACCCTCCTCCCCACAACAGCAGCAGCCAGGAAAAGGGATTAGAGCCAACTGCAGCCCCTCCATAGCTACAGCCTGTCTCAAACCAGTGGGTACCAGCCCCTTTGTTCACAAAGTCAGGGACACCAGCCTGGGTTGGGTAACACAGCATAGGGCAAGCTTTGTTGGGCCTCTTCCCTTGCCCAGCAGTCTCAGGCAGGTAACCATTTGCTGTGGCTCTGAGACCTAGAACACATTTTAAAACCTGAGTGCCTAAAATTAGGCATGTGATTCAATCTGGTTTTCAGAGGTTCTCCCTGCTGAGATCAATGAGAAACTTGGGTGCTTAGCACGTCTGAAAAAAATCTGGCTATTTTTGGTTTAGGTGCCTAATGTTAGCCCCCCTCCTGCCTTGAAAATGTTGCCCCTAGGAAAGCAGTGCAATTTCAGCCCCAACTATGACTAGCTGAGACATTTGCTGAGCACCCCTGAAATCCTCTTTTGAGAATGTTGCAAACTTAAAAGTAGCTTAAATTTGGGGACTGGGTGCATTGCTGAGTGCCAGGGGACTCAGTTTTCACTGGAGAGAAGACACAAGAGGCAGATTAATTACCAGTTTAAACATCTTCCCTTCGTCATCACACGAGGATTATCACACTAACCAACACCCTGAAACAGTTATGAGCCTTTTGCAGTTATTTATAGAGAGATCATCCCCGCTGATAAGGGTTGTGTTTATGCTCCAGACTGATTTCCTAGGAAACAGCTGTAATAGGCCAGTGTTAACAACCCAATCACAAGGGCATGTAGACTTAGACAGGCTCAAGAGAGGAGACATTGAGATCTGTGCAGAATGGACTGAGAAGGCACAGGAACAACTAGGGGTGGACGCTAGCTTTCTCTAGAGAAAGGAACAAAATACAATCTTTGCACTGGTGACAGGCGGATGTAAACATGGCCTTCAGTTTGCTCAGGTGAAGCCTACTTGCCTGGGAACAGCAGAAGAGAAAACGAGAGTCAGGCGAGGTGGCTCTGAGGGTCACCCAGCGGCCCCTGCCAGTAAAAGGTTTGCAGAGTTCTAGGCCCAGTGGCGGCAGCAGTCAGAAACCCAGGACTCCTTGTTCCTCCTCCTCTACACAACAGACGGATGAAGCTGATGTGAAGAGACCAACGAGCAGCCTTGTCACCTCAGCTAACAGCAACACTTCCAGAAGGGACGCACGGGAGTGGGGATGCTACATGCTGGGTACTGGATGTGCATGTGGTCATGCCTTGTATGCTTGTCATGACAATTCAAACCTTGCCCACACTTCACCATGACGGTTTACACACTTGCTTCTTTGTGACTTGTGAATAACATATCTCGCCCACAGCAAGAGGGATTTTACAAGACATATACAGGGTCTTATGACTACAGCTAACCAAATGCAGCCTCCACCTCCTAAACTGCATTCAAAGCACAAACGTGGATCTGCACCCCCTTCTCCAAGTCTAGCAGGCAGCCATCCTGCCACAAGTCTTCAGGTTAACTCCCCAAGCCAGGCAGGATCTTCCTCCAAACACCCCGACCTTCTTCATCCAAGGGGCGATCCATTACAACTCTGTCCCCAGCCCCATCCATGTGTTTAGAGAGAGAGGAAAGGGAAACTGCCAATCTTAAAAGGGAACACTTCCTTCGAAATCCAGTGTCCAATAGACAACTAAACACCCACTAATGGAGCAATACCAGGGTAGCTGTTCACTGGGTTCTAGAGAGTACAAGTATCCAAATGCCTCACCAGGGGTCTAATTCTTCCTTGGCAGGATACCAACAATTCCCACTAACCTCAACAGGAGCTACCCATATGCCTGGGAGAATAAGGCCCATGGACACTGCACTGAAAATGAAACCCTGCTTAAGTCAACCAAGCAAACACTGATGCTTGGGTGCAGACTAGGTCAGTCTAAAGCCTTGCATCGCTCTCGCCAGCAGGCATACCAGGCACTCAGCTCCCAACATGAATGGGTAGTTTGGGATGGGGAGTTTTGGAGGAGGAGGATGGGGGACGTTGCATATTATTGTATCTTTGGCAGATGGCTGTTACGGCCTGGTTCAAGTTTCTGAATTAGTGCCTCCCCTCCAAAAAACCCATTCTCTTCCCAAGTACCTGGGTTGCTTGGCTCACAGTGACCCAACGCCACAAAGTCTGAAACAGAACTCCGCCACCCTCCGCAACTGCTCTGCACGGTCTCATTTGCACATGGCTATCATTCCTCCGAGGACGCTCACAGCTAAGTGACCCTCACGTCCAGAAAAGCTCTTCCTCTTCTCAACAGGAGGCTTGATGAGACCCATCTAGAAAGCTAAAGCCTCAAAGAAGCTACAGGCCAGTAAAAAGGCGAAAGAATACTAGGCGCTACTGTGGAATCCAGCTGATGATTCAACTTCTTGCTCTACTTCAAAAACAATTGGCCTCTGCCTCCTAAGCTAGCACTTTAATCACAGGAGAGAGGAATTAAAATTATACTTATATAAAAAGGGTAGGGATGTGAGGTTTAAACCTAAAGGGACATGACTTTTGTAAAACTTTATAATTACTGTTTGGTGAACTACAGCTACAGAAAGTTAATTTCCTCTTGGCACAAGACAGATACACTTGCCTGGCTGTCCTAGGCACAGCTACTGGACATCAATATTTGACAAACAAAACAGCATTTTAAAATACCAATCATTTAGGACCTGCTTTGGAACTCTAGTAAGTCTGTTTCTTACTGAAATACGTGTATGTATATTTCAAGTTCCAAGAGAAAAATAAACCTCGCAGGTAAACGCAATGCTGGAGTCCTCCCATTCTAATGCAACAGTTTGGTCTTCACTGAGGTTTCCAATAACACTAAGGTCAAAAGGGAAACAGACAAAAACTGAAGATTAAAAGGTTGATAACTAAAAACGGCTGATATCACTGAAATTCACAGAGCTGGGTGCTGGCCCAATCGCACATTGAAAACATCCAACATACAAAGAGAAGTCACTGCATGAACCCCAGAAGATGCTAAGCGAGCTCCCGTTCTGTAGCAAGCAAACACGACAGTTCCATAAAAATGCACTCTGTCCCTTATTAAAAAAAATTATGAACAGGAAACAAACAAAAAAATTAAACATTTGCTCAAACTACAATCGCTCTGTAGGCAAAATAATTACTTTTTTTTCTTTTAAAAAGATGGCTTTCATTTTAATTTTTTTAAATTTTCAGCTACCTAATTAATTGTGATAATGACTTCTAAAAAAACCCATGGTGTTGGTGTATTTTCTCTTTCTCATAGCATTGAACAGCACTCCTAAAATTCAGCATTCACACATGCATACTTTAGTTTTGTTTTCCTCTGGAAACCACTAGTCTTAAGTTATTGGTTTTTGTTTGTTTTCTTCTTTATCCAGGTTGCGGAGGCAGAGAAGGGGATCCATGCCGTGTCTTCTATAAGCCATAAGAACCCCCCTCTGTCCCCCATGAGTCAGTTCTTTGTTAAATTCTCCTCTTGACGGTACCCGTTTTTTTGTTTGTTTTTAAGACTGTCCAAAGGGATAAGGACCATGGAAACCCTGAAAGAAAGTTGGAGACAAAATCAGTTTCAATAGACAAGCGACTAAACCAGCTGATCAGTATCAGCTTGCAAAAAGCATACCTACCCTCTCCACCCTATCCCACTGCTTGCATTTACCTCCTGCATTCTTCATCCCACATCAACTGACCACCTACTCCACATCCATGTGTAATCCATGCTAACACTCCACCTCTGCCTCCCTCTAGCACCTAGATCAGATATAGATGCCTTTAAGCTAATGGGTCTGGTCCTGCTTTTAAGATCCACAGATGAACCCACGGGACATCATTACACATGCTTCCAGCAACTCACCTCTGCCCCATCATTTAGCCCTGACAATAGTCAGTTAACATGACTGTATGCTCTTCTGCTGAAGGCCACTTTTTGATCTTCTCTATACCGGGGATTTCAGTTACGGGTGAAACTGCCGGAGTCCAAACCCCTAGCATTTGTGCCCACGAAGCTTCCCTCTGTTTGAAACCAGGGTAAAGCTGCACCAGTGCAATTCATCGTTTCCCTAGTCCAGTGTTTCCCAAACTTGGTACGCCGCTTGTGCGGGGAAAGCCCCTGGAGGGCCAGGCCGGTTTGTTTACCTGCCACGTCCGCAGGTTCGGCCATCGCAGCTCCCATTGGCCGCAGTTCGCTGCTCCAGGCCAATGGGAGCTGCTGGAAGCAGCGGCCAGTACGTCCCTCGGCCCGTGCTGCTTCCAGCAGCTCCCATTGGCCTGGAGCAACAAAACAGCGGCCAGTGGGAGCCGCGATCGGCCGAACCTGCGGACGCAGCAGGTAAACAAACCGGCCCGGCCCGCCAGGGGCTTTCCCTGCACAAGCGGCGTCCCAAGTTTGGGAAACATTGCCCTAGTCTATACTAGGGTATCGCAGTGGCACAGCTAGGCCAGTGGCTGAAAATAGGGCAAATTCCCAATGTACATATGGCCTTTGTCTCCTTCTATAAACACTCCCCACTGTCACTGCGCCCACCTGCTATGAGGAAGCTTTTCCTCTCTGACAATTTTAATTCCCTCAAGACTGTGAGACTTGACATTTCTAGAATACACATTTTTCTTCAACGGAAACCAGGTGCCTCCAAAAATGGGAAACGTTTAATAGCTTGTGTTTTCCTCGTGAACCATGAAGTGAAGATATTTAAGGTATCAGATCTAGTAGCAGGAGGTCTGAAACTAACAAGGACACTAGTTCTGAATCTCCCATGCGCTAATCAAGCCAACTTTGATGCATTTTATCATACATAAAAAGAAAGACTCAACAGTGTTGAGACTTCTCTATAAATCAGAGGTGCACAGTTTACTGAAAGAGCTGCACCAATTAAATTCCAATTTTTTTTTTTTTAAAGGAACATAAAACAATGCCAAGGAAAAAGAAGAAGAAAAAAATGCATTATGCTCGGTTACCCAGAGACAGAAGGTAGGTCTTCTGGCATTCTTTATACAGCCCTGCTGTTACCCACTGTATGGATGATGTAAAAATATGGCCAATGGCCTAATTAAACACCAACCCCATTGCCTGCCTTTTCAAGCAAGGTGCAAGACTGTTTTACCACTTCATTTCAAGCAGGACAACGGGCCAGAGCAGCAAAAGAAATATTGTCTCCAACGTATTTTGCTGTAACTCCATAACCAGCTTGCTCTGCAACCCATAAAAACTGGAATTGGCTGTGAAGCACTGAGATGTTTGCATATGACTCATACCAAAAAGCCCTGATTATATTGGCGTAAGTCTGGTAGGATGGGCTGGGTCAAGCTGCAAACACACCTTAAGTCAAAAGCCCTATTGTATCTTTAAAACTAACTACATCTTAGAAAGTAATGATCAAGTGCTGATAAGAGTTTAACCACAGTTAACCAGGCAAGAGTAATTCCCTGGGCTATGCAGTGTCAGGGAACACCACATGACACCCATAAAGCAAAGTAAAGTATCTTCCAGTGACTCAAAACTATTGCTGAGTCCAGCATCTATCAGGGGAGAATGATTAGTGGAACATTAGGCAAGAGCAGTATCTCGTAACTTCAGATTAGTCTGTAAGGGCCAGATTTTCAAATGGGCCTTACAACCAACATCTTTTCTTCGTGTGTTGGCAAACAAGGCCACTTGTGATATAACGTAGGAGCAGACTGCTGCAGCTCATTTGATAAAGATGCATTGAAAAGCTGAACTGAAAAGCTTTCGGCTGCCAAGATCTCAGTGTTGTCCGCACCAAATGGCAATATTGACCCCTAAAGTAGTTTAAGTAAACCTCAGCTGTCCTCCAAGTTGATTTAACTAAACCATTTTGATCCATGCACCTAAACTAGCGCAGCCACCTTTGCGAGATATAAGAGATCATTTGAGCCCAGCTGGGACCCTAAATACATTCCACCTGTGAAACTAAAATAGGGGTCGTGAAGAAGGAAAGGGTACATGCTCTAATGATTACTCAGAGCCGCATGATCATTGTAAAAGCAGGCATTTTTAAAGTTAAATCAAAATCCCGCTTTCATCTCGGAGAGTTAATCTTTTATAAACCATCACAACACAGAAACTTTCACACAACTATCTTTATTTCACCTTTGTTTGTGGCTGAATTTAGATCAATAAAAGGTACACTTGAGTTTATAAAAAAAGACTAGCTTTTTGATGCACGGCTGCAACGCAACACAAAAGTCTCCCAGTGTACACTGATGGCAGCATCAGATAACACTACAAGTCCCTCTCTCTTCCTCATCACTTCCTGGGCCGTTCCTGGTCAGTGCTTCTCCAAACTATCCTGAGTTCTTTTGACTCATTTACGTAAACTGAATACAAACAGAAGAACAGAGTGTTTAGTTTTATTTTTGTTCCACGCATGCTATGCAAATATGATGAGACAGCTACGACTACTGGGAAAGATAATCTTCCTACAATGCAGCTGTCCTCCAAGTTGATTTAACTAAACCAGTTAATTGCATCTACATTAGTCTTTCAACAGCCAGGTAAGACAACTCCTGGGTCCACAGAGGAGGGGGATAAAACAGTTTAACCTGCAGACACTAATAAGCAGCAGTGTGATTGTCCCAGGACAGTGGCTAACAGCAATGCTGAGCTTGTGGCTTCTCCACACTTTAAGTCAGTTCAACTATAATGGCAGTCAACTAACCCAGTTTGGAGAATAAATATCTAATTCAGGCTCAAACTTTGTGAACAATGGGAACATCCCCCCCCTCCCCCCTTTGGAGAGTGGGTATCTAGAATCGAGAACAGTGGTTCTCAAACTGTGGGTCGCGACCCCATTTTAATGGGGTCACCAGGGCTGGCTTAGACTTGCTGGGGTCCAAGGCCGAAGCCCAAGCCCCACTGCCCAGGGCCAAAGCCCAAGTCTCAGGGCTTTAGCCCTGGCAACAGGGCTCAGGTTACAGGCCCCATGCCTGAGGCTGAACCCCTTGGTCTTTGGTACCCCCAGGGCAGCAGAGCTTGAGTGGGCTCAAGCTTCAGTCCCCCCTCCTGGGGCCGTGTAGTAATTTTTGTTGTCAGAAGGGTGTTGCGGTGCTATGAAGTTTGAAAACCTCTGATATAGGAGATACGAGAGAGAAACAAGGTGCTATTCCTTCCCCACCATAACGCTGGAGCCAAGTAAGCTGCCTATACAATTTCAGCCTTTGAGAGTCCAAGAACCAAGGTACCCATCTGGAACTCATAGGGATGGCCCGTTACCACCAAACTGGAGCATCAAGGTTAGGAAGGAGTTGATCAAACCATTGGGAGTGGAGGGAGAAATATACTACAGAAGTAGTACAGAGTGCCTCTATTTAGTGTTTTAATAAATCATATTGGCATTTTATTAAATTCTACTGACGTTTTTAGAGAAAGTGAGTCTCCTTACACATGATTTTGGTTCTCCAAAGATCATTATACATCCACACTCCATGGCCTGCACTGCCACACAGAACAGTGTTCCAAATGTTTTGTGTGTGAAATTTCAAGATGCTTGCCTGCCTCAGTGGCAGATGGTATGTCAAGTTGTCACTAGGGCCTTATCTACACTAGGGAATTTTAGAAGACAATTTACACCTGTTCAGCTGCACTACAGGGAGTCTTAGCACAGACAAGACTCTGGCAACTTCTGACACTTTTTACACCAGCAGGTTTAATCACAATCTCTGTTATAATCTGGAACCTGCCAGAGCTTTGGCTAAAGAGATACTTCCACTGGTACTGCTGAACTGGTTGGAATTATCCACAAAATTTCCTAGTGTAGAGAATGCCTCAGAGACATTCTGACATTGACTTTCAATTAAACTTCGGTTCTTAAGTGCCTGCATCAATTTTAAAAAGTTGACTTAGGTGCTTTGGAAAATTTTATCCAAACCCTAGCTACCTCACCCATCCCTTCCTCCGTTGATCTCAAAGTACTTAATTAAACATGGCAATGAATTCACTCCATTTTATGAGTGCAGAAAAACTGAGGCACGAGCTCACTAAGGGACTCAACAGATGACATGGCAAGTTTGTGGCAGACCCAGAAATAAAACCCAGGTCTCCTGCCGTCTAACCTCATGCTCAAACCATTAGACAACAGCTCTCCCATTTTGTTCCACAATGTTAAGTCACCGCCACCTGGGATAAAGCCTTCTCTGCTAAGAACGTGAGAGCACAAGAATCTAGCAATTTTAAAGTATCCACGTAGTTTCCCCTTTCCCCCAAAAAACTACTCAGACACGCAGAACAGAATCCAACACACACACACCCCCCCACCAGAGGAAAGGGATAGCCAGATGGAGAGGCAGAGTGACAAGTACATGCACACCATGTGCTGGTGAAGTGGTTTAATACTTCTGAAGTTTCCCTAAGGAGCCCTCCACCTCCCTTTAAACAGCCACCCAAGTGCAGGGTGAATCTCTTACATGTTATTCCTCCCTAGGGAAAAAACGTTTTTAAAGAAAGATTTCCAGCTTGCAAAAAGAGGGTGACAGCACTGGACCTAAGCAAATTTTAAATGTGGATCCAGAAACTCGTGGTGTCAAAGCTTCTGCTTTACTTGACACACTGTCTACAGAAACCATTCACTGGAGAGGAACTGTGATCATGTGAATCCAGGGACACTGGATGAATGGAGAAGTTTCCTGATGATTTCTGGGAATGGAAACCCAGTTCTGAACTCCTTTCTCCCTAGGGCAGAAAAGGTAAGGCAGCTTTTCAAGGCAAAGTGCTTAGTCTAGCAGCCTTGGACATTGGTTGGTCTTCAGAACAGCCCTGGTTTGGAGGAAACCAGTTGCCTATTTTATTAAGCCCTAGATAAAAGCGCAGGGCATAAGGCACCTCAGTAAGTGAATGAATCCACACACACCAAACCCTCCACCCCCATTCCAAAAACACCAGCAAGATCTCCTCTTAAACAACAGACAATGGGGCTGTAATAACAAAACTTCTGCCACAGATTTGGGGTGCTTTGCATCAAAATCAGTCACAAACTTTTTTTTTGTTACATTTTTTATTTCCACAGTTATCCTATTTAGGACCACAAAACGATATAGCAGCTGCTCCCCAGTTGGAGCTTTCAGATCTTCAACCGGATCTTGCACCAGTTTAGTCCAAACCTAAACAGCAGAATGGAAAAGGAAACAGAGAGGAAGAGTTCAGTGGTTCTGATTTTTGAAGACCGCTTTTGGAAAATTGGAATCCTTCTGGCAATGAGAACTGGAGCTACGACATTTGTCTGGGTAGGAAAAGATCAGCCTTGCAACAACAGGAGTATTTGGCACTAACATGCTTGCAGGAATTCTGAAGCCAAGAGGTTAAAACTAGTTTGTACCTTTCACTAATATTTGATCAGACCATTCACTTGGGATAGGCAGGTTACTATTGAGCTGACAATCAGCCCAGTGTATTTCAAACAAAAGTAACAAGCCAGATTTATGACTTCAAGCAAAGCAGGTCAGCATATACCTGCTTGGCTACCACGGAAGTTCTCAAACAGAGGTGGGAACTTCAAGGATATGAGATGCAGAAGGATTGGTCATTCTCTCCTACTGCTTCTCACTTGGCACATCCCAGAGTCTCACAGAGCTTTTGATTGTGAATGTAGTGTCCCTCCCCAGCAAAAACCACCATGCAGTGTAGGTGTTCAATTCCTGATGGTGATAGATCACACATGCATCCAGCTTTCACAAGGTAATGTGTGTGAAGCAGTCTTAGTTTGTTCTGCCAACCCAATAATAAATTCTGGATGTGACAAAAATATTCCACCTGCATTCCCAAAATGCTGTCAACACGCAACAGACTCTGCCAGGAGCTTCCCACCAGCTTTGTCAGCCATTTCAACACACAACAGGCTGTCATTTTTGCTTCCTTTAGAAAAGGTACCAAATACAGTGACACACAAGCATAGATTAGCAAAGAGGTTCCTGCAATTGACAGTCTCCTGCTGGAAAGTCACCTTTTAAAGTGTCGAGGTAGTGTTTAGATACCAATTTACCATGGAAAGAACAGCACATGATCAATAGCACAGAAACTCTTTAAGGGGCCTGTATTCTAAGCAGGAGGTAATCAAATTAAGTAATATTAAGGCCCAGTCCACTTCAGCTTCTGTCAAAAGACAGTGGAAATCTCTTGGCAGCCTGAAACAAAACTCTGAGCTTTGTGCACAAGCACTGCAAGACAAGACCAGATTAGTAGGCTGTGATCATTTTCCGTGTTGGGAAAAGAAACCATGATAGTTGGTTAGCCCTCTGAACTATTATTAGTTACCTTTTGGCTGAAAGCAGATGAGGGATCTTTTGTGATGGTTATCACAAGTCAGAAGCAATGGATAAGCTAAACTCCAGTCAATCAGAAGAAGGAATCACTAGAAGACAGGTTGACCACCGTACACATGCCTCCTGGGACTAGATTAGACTGACTCATGTCAAAACAGATCATGATCCAAATGGATAGCAATGACGAACTAGCCCAGATTGTTGAGATGAATGTAACCCTTGCCCATGGAATTAGCCCCTTCTTCCTTTAGCTTTGCTCATCCAAGGTGTAGCTCCTGTCTGTTTCTAGCTTTGTACCACCATATTAGCTGTCACTGCCTTCCAGACAGTTAGGCAATATGGGAAAGAGATTATCCTTAAATAGCTACACCACATTTATCCCAACATACAGTAACTCCTCACTTAACGTTGTAGTTATGTTCCTGAAAAATGCAACTTTAAGCAAAACGAATCCAATTTCCCCATAAGAGTTAATGTAAATGAGGGGGTTAGGTTCCAGGGAATTTTTTTTCACCAGACAAAAGACTGTATACAGTGTGTGTGTGTGTGTGTACACACACACACACACACACATATACACACACAGAGTGTATATACACCTCTACCCCGATATAACGCTGTCCTCGGGAGCCAAAAAAAAAAAATCTTACCGCGTTATAGGTGAAACTGCATTATATCGAACTTGCTTTGATCCGCCGGTGCGCGCAGCCCTGCCCCCCCGGAGCGCTGCTTTACCGTGTTATATCCGAATTCATGTTATATCGGGTCACATTATATCGGGGTAGAGGTGTATATACACACACACACAGTATAAGTTTTAAACAAACAATTTAATACTGGTACACAATGATGATGATTGTGAAGCTTGGTTGAGGTGGAGGAGTCAGAAAGTGGGATATTTTCCAAGGAATGCCTTACTGCTAAATGATGAACTAGCATTTGGCTAAGCCCTCAAGGGTTAACTCGTTAATGTAGCCTCACTCTACAAGGCAGCAGGCATGGAGGGAGGGGAGAGAGCATAGCAGACAGAGACAGACACACACACCCTGTGTGTGACAGAGAGATGCGCATTTCCCCTTTAAGTAGCTGACCCCAGTCTTAAGTATACTGTCTTGTTAATTAGATCAGCTTGCTTGAGACCACAGCTGCTGCCTGGAAGCTCCCTCCATCCTGAATCCTGTCATATGTCCCCCCTGCTCTATGGAAATGGGGTAAGCGGGGTGCAGGAGCAGGGGGAGGGGGACACCCTGACATTAGCCCCCCACTTCCCCCCCCCCCCATACAGCAAGCAGGAGTCTCTGGGAGCAGCTCCAAGGCAGAGGGCAGGAGCAGCACATGGCAGTGGGGGGAGGGACAGCTGAATGCCGGCAACTGCTAGCCTGCTGGGCAGCTGCAGCACAGGGAACTTAGGGGAGCGAAGAGCTGATAGTGGGGCTGCCGGTCCACCCTGATTCCAAGCCCCCACCAGCTAGCTCCAACAGGCTGCTCTTCCTGCAAGCAGTAGACAAAGCAGGCAGCTGCCAAAGACGTTAGACGGGAGCATTGCACAACTTTAAACGAGCATGTTCCCTAATTGATCATCAACTTAACAACATTAACTGGAACGACTTTAAGAGAGGAGTTACTGTACCTAGTATTTCAGTTGGGTTTCCAACACAGCTCATCAACACACTAATTTAAAGCTTAAAACATCTACACTGTTCTAGTCTGGGCTTCTTAATGAGTAGCAACTCAGTTGTGCTATACTGTATCAAAATATATGGTTGTTTTGACTTGTGGGAAGATGCATAGCAGAGACTAAATGACACATTTTAATAGCCCCGCCTCCCTTTTCACAGCACAATTTGTTTCCACCAAAAACCCCACACCCAGATTTTTGGCACCTGTACTTTATGGCAGGTGCAAATCTTAGTAACCACCTGCCTACCCAACAGCAGGTGCCAATCAAGTAGCTAGGGTTACCATACATTCGGATTTTCCCGTACATGTCCAGCTTTTTGGTCCTCAAATCCCCGTCCAGAAGGAAAATCCAAAAAGCCGGACATGTCCGGGAAAATAGAGAGGGGTCGTGGGGCTTGGGTCCGGGCTAGAGTCGCTGGGGCCGGCAGTGCTCGGCCGCCGGCCGGCACCGCTCACCCAGGGCCGGGGCTGGAGCCGCTCGGCTGGAACCGGGGCCTGAGCCAAGCTGGGCCAGGAGCTGCTGGGACCGGGGGTGTTCGGCCGCCGGCTGGGGCCCGAGCTGAGCTCGAGTCGCTAGGGCCAGGGCCAGAGCCGCCAGGGCCTGCCACCGGAGGGAGCTGCTCGGCCGGGGCCTCACCTCCTCGCGCCCCCCACCACTGCCCCAGCTTACCTGCTGCCTGCCTGAGTCAGGCTTCCTGCAAACATTTGATTCGCGGGAAGCAGGGGAGCGGGCGGAGCGTTTGGGGCGGGGAAGGGGCAGAGTTGGGGCAGGGAAGGGGAAGAGTTGGGGCGGGGCCCCGTGGAGTGTCCTCCTTTTGTTTTATTAAAATATGGTAACCCTAAAGTAGACGTATGTAATAACCAAATTCTGCAACCAAAATGTGCAGGCACAAAATGCCCAAGCTCAGCTGAAAATTTATTCCCAAGGGTCTGTGTATACTGCAAGTGAAAGCGTGATTGGTCACAGGTATACCTTCCGTACATGTGGTGGCACGGACAAGCAACCGGAATACATACCCAGGGACTCTGCAGGACTCCGGCTGCTAACCCATGCCTAAACCCATGACACCACATGTACTCTGCTACTGTTACCCAGGGTAGCTAGATTAAACCTAGTATAGCTCTGCCTACCTTCACTTGCAAGTGTGGACATATTCTAAGACTAGGACAACCAAGTTGTCATGTGTTACATAAACTAGACTTGATTCCATCTGTAGCGGTGAAAAACTGGCAGATTAGTCCAGTATCTCAGCTAAATTAATGAGTTTTTATTTCAGTTCTTTGCATGTACTTAAAACACTCCTTAAAGGTGTCCACTTATCAATCCTGGAAATGCAGCCCTCTAGATACAGAACATATACATCACACTAATAACAACAGGTCAACTTCCCCCACATTATCCCACCAATGTGCCTCAGCCTTTTACAGCGGGACCACTTATGGGGATAAGCAGAGTTCAGTTGACAGGTACATTAGTTCTTGGACTCTCCATAGGGACTGAGCAGTGATTTGTGATAAGGCCACTGTCCACAGGGCCTGGACCAAAACACAGTAAGCAATCATCAGACAGTAAGAGCTTTCAGTCACTACTGATTAAGGCTGGATTTGACTTGGCAATCTAGAGATTAAAAGCTTTATATCATTCCCAATTCCCAGAGCAATCAAGCTCCAACTAAGGTTGTTGAGTTCCATCTTGAAGCAGGACCCAATAAGTCTCATACAACTGTTGGTCTGAGGTGTATAATATGAAGAGGGCAATTGATAGTTTGCTGTACAGTTGCATCTCCTATTTTGGTACCTGCTGTAAGTAAAAGTTAGAACAAATATGTAACCTCAGTACAAAGTGGGGTACTATAGAATGGATCCATTTGTACATTACAAGCAGTTTAACCAGTTCATCTACAGCACTGTAGTTCCTAACATTAGGACTTTATTAACGCAAACAGCAACTGAGTATTCTTGAACTACATAGCCTGTGTAAAGTACACTTAAGCATGTTTAAAGGATTTTAAAATCAACTATTCTGGACATAGGACAATACACACCTAGACATGCCTCTTGCAATAATAGGATTTTGAAGTGTAAATAATCCTGCAATTCATTTTTCACTTATTTGTACACACAAGCATCTAAAAAAAAGTTAAAATATCACTCAAACTTATTTGTATAGCATCCATCAAGCAAGCTTCTTAAGGAGATTTTAAAACATGATTATAGAGACAAAAAAAGATCACAAACAGGAATGGTCCTCGGACTGACTATTCCTGAACAGTGGCTCCTGAGACCAAAATGTTGAACTAGGCATCCCCCTGCCCATTTGTTACAGCAAAAAAATTCTTTGGATGAATCCCAAGATGTGTAGGATGTATTTTTTTTAAATCACCTATATCTGAGTCTGAAGATATTGTGACTTTCTTCTTAACCATATTGGAGAGGGCTCCAACCACTATCAGTTACAGCACCCAGCCAAGATTAGGTTAACATCAAGAAGGATTTTAAAAATGTGGACCTAGTAGAATCTACTGGATGAAAAGGGTGTTTTATTTTGTTTAATATAAGGTGAGGAGCTGGCAGAGTTAGACGGTTTTATATTCAAATCTTAGCAGGTCAGGCGGAGACGGAAGGGAGGGCTTCACAGTTTGTAACGAAGAAGAACTATCACGATACACACAATGGTCTTGTCACCTACCCATTCTCTTGTTCTCCCAGGGCACCTACCTTACTGTACGTCACTACCGACAAGTTGTTCGAGTGACTGCTGGGGGAGAGATTTACAGAGTTTTGTGACAGTCCGTTCTGATCTTGTTCAATTTGGTCAGGAGCAGGCCCCCACGTGTTTTTGCTGATTGTGCCTAGCTCAGAACCCCCAGGGTCTTTTAGGTTGTTTTCATCTGGTTGCCTGTTCTTCTGCGGAGAGGCGAAGGGGTTAAAGTTTCCTTCTACCTTGCGATGTGGTTGTGTGTTGAATTCCGTTTCGAAGGATGACAGCTGCTGCGTTACTCCTAAAAGTCCTCCAACCTCCACGCTGAGGATCACCCAGATGACATCTGTGAAAAGGGAAGGTCATTGATGTCACTATTAGATATAGCTTACAGGGGAATAGGGAGACCACTCCTGCCCCTGTAATACAATAATAATATTTTTAACTTACTTAGCATTTTTCAACCATACATTTTTACAGTGTTTTGCAAGCATCAGGTAAGCCTAACACCTCTGAGAAGCATGCAAGTGTTCTGCCAAGTAAGCAACAGTATATGCTACTCAGGACAGTAGCCAAGTATTAAACAAAAAAAAGTAATGGTTCTTGCAACATAAAGGCCCACACACAGTCTAGTTTCCTATAGACTGAAAGCACCAAGAAAGTGAGACTTGCCCAAAGCCACAGAGCAAGAGTGAGTGGCAGACTGAAAGAACCCAGACGACTACTCCAGTCCTTCACTTTTCTGCTGCAGAATACGCTCATTTACATCAGCTTCGCTTACATCTGTAAGTGAGCAATCTGGCAGGGTTATGTAAATGAATGTCCCGATTTTTACATTTGTGGGTTACAAATTGTTGTAATAAGCCATAAATCTAGTGTGTCTGTTCAGTTCATGATTTTTAGTGTCTAGTAGAGTTATGAAATTAAACTCCCAGAGTCGACATTTGAAAGTGTTGTGCAGGTTTTCTTTGAGGAGGACTGAAAGATATAGAGCAATTACTTTGTAAAAATCATTCACCCAGAGGTGATAGGGAGTTTTTCGTCTCATTTTCCTGTGTCAGTTCGAGCATGTAGTGATTGTCCGGTTTCACCCACATAGTTGCTATTGGGGCATTTAGCGCACTGCATGAGGTATACCACATGTTGTGATTGGCACCCAACAAGGACCAAAATGGTGGAGCATCTTTGGTGAAGGTGATTTTAAGTATGTTCAGGGGTATATACATGGATTGAACAAAGACACTGAATGTATGGCTTATTACAAAAATCTGTAATCCACCAATGACCCCTTTTTGTCCTATGACTGCAAAGGTGTTAACCGGCCCCTCTATCTTGAATGGTCCCTTAGAAGAGTGGTGCCCAACTTATTACACAGGACAGCCACAGAAACCTAAGCACAACCTTGTGTGGGCCAAACAAATTCTACATATTTTAATAAGATTCAAAGTCACCTGTCTTGATTTATATTTTAAGTTCAGCTTGTTTCATATGTATTTAGATAGGTAGCTTTTGTGTACAATATTGTTTATTTACACACTGGTGTAAACTAAAATGATGTAAGCATGACGACAAAACACTAATGAATCAGCCTCTAGTATATTGCGTTGAAGCAGGCTGCGGGCGTTATGAAATGCTCTGGTGGACCATGTACAGCCCGCGAGCTGTCTGTTGGGCACCCCTGCCTTAGAATATGGGCTAACCACTTATGCTGAACAATCTGTTCCACCTTGCATTTAGCTGTGCAGCTCAGAGTAACTTTCCCAGATCTTAAGAAGAGCTGTGTGTGGATTGAAAGCTTGTCTCTCTCACCAACAGAAGTTGGTCCAATAAAAGATATTACCTCATCCACCTTGTCTCTCTAATCACCTGCTGGTTTTCCTCCAGATAAAGTTAATCTGCAAGCAGCCCAGCTGCTTGCAACAAGCTGCCAATGGCAGGCTAGGGAAAAAGAGGACAGCAGGTTCCTTTACAGTTTAGTGTGGCTACCAGTGCTTCTCAAACAGCCCAATTCACAGCATGTCTCTTCTCATTTGCCACCATGCTTAGTTGACAGGGTTTAGGTGCCTTTTCCTTACTAAGTGAGACTAACGGGATTCACTAGCGCCTTTTCTGCTCCCAATATTCCTTTTTCATAGCCATCTTAGCTCGTATATGAATGTATCAGCGATCAACACCCCCATATCCTACCCATGTTTAAATCCTTTATGAAACATCAATTAGGATACTGAAAAGGCACAAGAAATGAGACTAAATCTAATTACTTCTACAGAGGATTCTTCTCTCTTGGTTATACCAACATGGTCAGCAGCTTTCCGCAAAAAAGGTCTGGCAAGTAGTGAAGTGGTGCCATCTGCTGTTAATCTCTGGCAACTCCAAGTTTTATCCCAGCATTAGAGGACATGTCAATTCAGGAAAGGCCAGAATGATTAACATGTCATCATGCTTTTAAGGCTTTTTTCCCCTTCCCTATTTGAAAAGAAACTGCAAAGTTTGGATTTGAAACTTTCTGACATGCTCCCATCATTAGTGGAACATCTGTAGACTGAAAATTATATGCAAAGTAGCCCAAAAATTATTTCCTTTACCCACCTGCCAAGCTCACAATTTAGCCATTTGACCTGAAAAAGCTAATGAAATAAATGCTCCCTAACACAACAGTTCCTCTATTGGAAAGGCCGGAGTCTGAGCCTGGCATGTTGTACCACAGAGGTACAAGAAGAGGCCATGTGTCCTAGAAGTTTCAGGCAATTCCTTGCTATGGTGGTTGGAAAATGCCTGAGACTTAAATGATGTCACCCAGGGCCAAAACCTCGCTTGCGGAAGGTATGCCCTGGCGTGTGTCGAGTCCAGCACTGCCGCTACGAACTTTATCCACTGAACAGGGGAGAGAGTTGATTTCCCCACGTTCAGGATAAGGCCCAGTTCATCGAACGTCTTTCTTATGAAGTTGACTTGTAGCTCCACTTGAGCCCTGGAGTGGCCCTTGATCAGCCAGTCATCGAGGTACGGGAACACCTGTATCTGCCGCCTGCGCAGGAACACAGCCACAACCGCCATGCATTTGGTAAACACACGAGACACCGCTGACAGGCCAAAGGGGAGGACTGTGAACTGGTTGTGTTTGCCTCTCACCACAAACCTGACGTACCTCCTGTGGGACGGTGTAATTGCTATATGAAAGTACGCATCCTTCAAGTCAAGGGCAGCATACCAGTCCCCTGGATCCAAGGAAGGGATGATGGAGGCCAAAGAGGCCATGCGGAACTTCAGTTTCCTCATGAACTTGTTGAGCTCTTGCAGGTGTAGAATGGGCCTTAGCCCACCTTTGGCTTTTGGTATTAGGAAATACTGGGAACAGAAACCTTTGCCCTTCAGCTCCTGAGGAACCTCTTCCACTGCTCCTAGCGATAGGAGTGCACCTCCTGTCCGAGGAGTTGCTTGTGAGAAGGGTCCCTGAAGAGGGACAGGGAAGGGTGATGGAAGGGCAGAGAATTGGAGGGAGTATCTCCTCTCTACTATGCAGAGCACCCAGCAGTCCGATGTGATATGGGCCCATACAGGGTAGAAAGGGGATAGTCGGGACGAGAAGGTAAGGCGGGTTGGATCCAGTCCAAGTTCTGGTGCGTCTTCCTTGTTCACACCTTCAAAAGGCCTGCTTCTGACCCCCTGCAGATCATACAGCAATCCTTTTGATGGCTCTCCCCCAAACACGAAGTACGAGGATCACTTCTGGGCATACACTTGCCGCAGACCTTTGAAGCCAGCAGACCACGGGATGCCCTAGCGCTGGGATAGTGCTGGAGGGGAAACACCTCCAAAGGAAACTTAAGAACTAAGTAAAGTACCTACTAACTACTTAACACTAACTACATACAGACTGCCACATGCACTTATCACTACAAGAGCAAGGGGAAGTTCCAGCTAATGCTCACTGGCAGTAAGAAGGAACTGAGGGGATGGCGAGTCAGTAGGGCCCCATATTGAGCATCATGATGGCGCCACTCCAGGGGGCGCCCGGACCGACCCGACAGATACTGCTAGGGGAAAAATCTTCTGGCTGTCGTGCGCGCGCGCACACCTGACTGGAATTGACATGAACAAGCACTCAAAGAAACTAATCATTATTTCCATTACTCCAGCTTTCATTGCCTTTCCCAACCCAACTGGCACAATTTATTTGCAATTATTATGGCTTTGTATTAGCATGAATACAGTTTCATTCATGGGTTAAGAGTCTCAGGCATGTGACTTGCAAGTTAAGTAGCCAAAAAAATTCAGAAACTCAATGCCAGCCCAGTGGTTTAGGATCATCTGAATTCAAATTTGGAGCTCCCTAGATCATGAGGGGCTGGGAGAGCTATGGAAGTAGCACATTTAGTCCCAGGAGAAGCACTTTGTGTTATTTTCAAAACACACCTCTGATTAATGCTCTTAAGTAGCACTGCACTCCAGAGGAAGCCATTTCCAATCCTCTTGAGGGAGGAATGATTGTTTTAATACCTTGGGGGTGGGTTTAGGGAGGGAGAGAAACGGAGGGATGGCAAAATTCTCCTCCCAATACACACACATTCAGAGCTAGTCAAAATTAGGTATGCTGCACATATCTGGAAGGACATCTACTGGTAATAGTCAGCTCCATTACCACCATTTAAAAAAGGGAATTAAAGCACCATATCATTTCAAAAATCTAACAGGGAAGAAACTAATACATGAGTAGGGATCTAAAAATATGGTATATGCAGAAGATCACCACAGGAAAGCAAATTTCCTCTCTAGATGCCCCACACTTGGAGAAACAAAGACAAAAGAATGCTTCTACAAATAAAATTACTCCCACATTCCAAGCATTAGTAATTTTATGACCAACATCATCCGTAGTTATCCCAGCTAAAATAGGGGTAATCAAACCATGCGTCAGAGCACCATCCCACCATGCAGAGGGATCAGGAAAGAATTCCACACACTGTGTACAACATTGAACTGGCTATAAATTATGGGGAGGGATCTTCCTTGGAAGCAAGTTATCACTCTTGATGGATCTCATTTGATATGACACCACTTATGTTTCTAACTGAGGAATGTAAATATCAGGAAGAGCTATAGATGAAAAAAGCAAATAAAGAAGATTTATAACCTTTACCCTACACTTTACTTCTAATGACCTTTAAAAATAAAAATCACATGCTGTTACATAGCTTTGCAACAACAAAGACAACTGCAGTTATGTAGACATCCTGAACTGAAATAAAAGCAGGAGAGAAAGCTGTCCTCTCTTTTCAGGTATAAATTACATCCCCTTCAAAGAAAGCTTGGATCTGCCGACAGTTCTCAATAAACGTGTACATAATTATTTTGTCCCATGGTGGTAATATTTCTCATTTGACCCCATGCATTTAGGGCACTCTGTCAAAAAAAAAAAAAAAATCATGAAAATCTTGTTAGCAATGTTCTTGCTAGCCGTTAGTATCAGTGAAGGTTCAGTGCAAATCTCAAAAGAGTGAAGTGCCCTGCAGAAGACGACAGTGGGTTATTTATTATTTAGGTGAGGTCCAAACTATTTTAAGTACTTTCCAAATACAGGCCACGTTTTCCAAAACTAGGTGCATGAGGTTAGGGCTAGTTTACATTTAGGTTTTACTGGGCTAACTATTTTAGTTGAGGGTATGATTTTTTTCACCCATTTATTTATTTATTTATTTTTACCAACTTAAGTTTTGCCAGTATAACTGCAACGTAGACCAGCCTTAAATCATAGAAACATAGGACTGGAATGGATCTTGAGAGGTCATCTAGTCCAGTCCCCTGCACTCACAGCAGGACTAAGTATTATCTAGACCATTCCTGATAGGCGTTTGTTTAACCTGCTCTTAAAAAAATCTCCAGTGATGGAGATTCCACAACCTCCCTAGGCAATTTATTCCAGTGCTTAACAACCCTGACTGTTAGGAAGTTTTTCCTAATGTCCAACCTAAACCGCCCTTACTTGTCCTATCCTCAGAGGTAAGGAAAAACAATTTTTCCTCCCTCCTCTTTCTAACAACCTTTTACATACTTGAAAACTTATGTTCCCCCTCAGTCTTCTCTTTTCCAGACTAAACAAACCCCATTTTTCAATCTTCCCTCGTAGGTCATGTTTTCTAGACCTTTAATAATTTTTGTTGCTCTTCTCTGGACTCTCTCCAATTAGTCCAAATCCGTCCTGAAATATGGCGCTCAGAACTGGACACACTGCTCCAGTTGAGGCCTAATCAGCACAGAGTACAGCAGAAGAATTACTTCTCATGTCTTGCTTAAACACTCTGGCTATTACATCCCAGAATGATGTTTGCTTTTTTTTGCAACAGGGGGTACACTGTTGACTCACTATGACCCCCAGATCCCTTTCCACAATACTCCTTCCTAGGTAGTCATTTCCCATTTTGTGTGTGTGCAACTGATTGTTCCTTCCTAAATTGAGTCCTTTGCATTTGTCCTTATTGAATTTCACCCTATTTACTTCAGATCATTTCTCCAGCTTGTCCAGATCATTCTGAATCAGTATAGTTGGGAACAGCCATGGGAATAGCCATGCAGTGTAAAATATTTCTCTGCTACTATAACTGCACCCAAACTGGGGGGAAGGAAGGCAGGATTTGAGCAACTTTAATTATACCAGTATAGTAAAATCAGCACAACTTCCTAGTTTAGATAAACCCTTAGACTTCGAAGTCCATACTTAGGTGCCTAGCTAAGCTGCATGATTTTCAAAAGTGCTGAGCACTTAACAGCTCTCACTTGAGCAAAAAAATTCCTGATATGGACAATTAGACTGTAAAATAGTCTTCCATGAAAACTGGTGCAAACTCTTTTGTTCCACTCTTAAAACTGAATTGGAAAAAACCTGAAGGATCAAGTAGAGAGAACAGTCCAGCATTGGTCCCAAGGGAATAATCTAGCTCAACTCATAGGTCTTCACCATTTCATTTTCTATGTTTAGTTTCTTGGATCTGATAGATCTGCATCTTCCTACTCCTAGTACAAACATGGGGAATGCAATCTGAATGTACTTCAGGATTAACATACTGGCCGCCTGGGATGCTGAAGACAGCACTTATCACAGGACATATACCAAGGACCATCACAATAAAATGCCCAGTGCTCCTCACACCTTGCCAGAGGGAGGTGCTGAATTGGCAGCTATTCCATTAAAACACACAGGAATAAAAGTTACAGTACTTCTAGATCATCATTTGGATATTAGGAGGGTGACTGGGATACAAGCAAGTATTTGGCCAACAGCAATACAAGGATGAAGGCTCCTACCTTGTATGCTTTGGGAGCATTACAAATAAGACAGAACTGCAAAGAGAGGAATAACTTACCTCCATAATAGAGTCCTGTAGCAGTGCACATGCGCCACTGTCCCTGATACATTCCCGCTGTGCTGGGGCTGCACATCTGAACGCTGACATCTGAAATCTCCTGGGGCTCTAGCGACCTGACCATCACCATGTTTACATGGCCAAACTGGTCTCCCCCGACGTACTTAAGACAAACCCCTGGGGGCCATGCCTCTGTCCCTGATTGAGTAGAAAAAGGTATTAAAGGGTCAGTGACAATGCAACTGTAGCGACTTCACATCGGCTTCTTTTCTGGCAAGTGCCTGCTCGAGTAGATAAACATTTTATTAAATTAGTTACACTGCTCTGTTAAACAGTCAAGGAGATGTCAAGTTGGCTAACAGATACCAACCTAGTCAAATTTTCTAGTTCTCATACAACAGCAAGGGGAGAGAAAGATTTTCATACAAAACATAACTGTTCCAGCACATGACCAACTGAAAGGAAAGACCTGTAGAATATGCACAAGTCCTTTAAAAATTGAGAAACCCAGAGCAGTGGTTTAACAAAGTCCAACAGTAATCAACATATCTGAGTGAGACCTGTGATGACACATTCAGCTGCACTTTAGCCATATTGGGGACACATATAGCACTCAATGAAGATGACCAGCTAGTTTTCCATCTTAATTTTACTGTTTTTGTCCCCCCGCCCCCATTGCATAACTGAAAATATTTTAATAGGAGAAACACAAGACATTTTCCTCCAGGGGGGGCATGTTCCTTTTTCAATTTGTTGGCAGTCTTGGGAAGAGCAAATGCTTTTGTGCTCCCTGTTTGTAAAATTGTGAACTAGAAATAACATCATCTATATTTTTTTATTTCTCCTTCCTGCAGTGAGCCCCTCCCAGCTCCATGATGGGGTGGCTGAACTCTGACAACATATACTGAGATCCAAGTTTAGATTGACGTTCTAGGGACTGATGTTGTATAGCATCAAGGAATGGCACAAAGTGGTATTTGGTGCACATGCAACAGCTCATTTGAGGAGAGATGCAGCAGTTTCATGCAACAGCAAAAGAGGAGGGGATGGTGAGAGAAAAACTGAGAAGAATGGCTTTGAAAGAGTTGTAGAGCATGGCTCCGGTGGGTGTGTGAAGATCAGTGTCAACAGGGCATTTGGATACTCTCTTGCTCTGAGAATGTGATACGAGCTGGACTGAGAAATTTGGTCTTTGGGCTGTAGGGATTGCATTCTGCCTGCTCTAAGTTAATGGGAGCCGTTTAGGGAAGTCCATGGGCTGCAGAGAAACTTGGACAGACATATATGATTATTGCAAGCCTGTGCTGAGATGGCAACTCTGGACAGGTATTAGTGACCAAGCGACATCTTGTAGGAGCATTCCTTGAGAGAGACTCTTCCATAAAGTTGGCTATTCTCTGGAGGTACTGCAGCAAGGGCATGGCAGTGAATCATGATTTGTGGGGTTTGAACCTAGAGAGAAAACCATCAACTGAGGAAGTATCAGTGCGGGATAGTTGGAATGGGATCAGGGCAGCTATCTTTGGATCCAGCTACAGTTAGAAACAGCACGAAGGTTGGGGATCCTTGGAAAAGGAAGATCTGAGCGGTTAGCAGGCCTTATGCTGTGATGTGTGGGAGTTATGGAGCGTGACGACTTGTGTGTGAAAGGGTGTGCGGCCTAGCAACATGGTTTTGGTTTAAATAATGTGTGATTTTTATCAGTTTTAATGGCTTGAAGTTTGCCATGTGCTTATAGTGCTATAGCTGATAAGCACCATTAAAACAAAATGATGATTGTGTCCTATTTCAGTACATGCATTTCTCGGGAGATGACAGATTGCAGTAATTGTCCAAAGGAGCTTGCAGCAGTTAGAGGTAGACTGGGAGATGAAAGTAAGTCTGTTGAATCGGGGTGATTCTTTAGTGCTATTATACAAGATTGGCTAGCCTGCAAAAAGACCATCACACTGCAGGAGGACTGGACCTTAGTTTTTGATAACAGGCAAAAAGCCCCTGCCTGAAACCAGTTTATTCATAAACAGAACTACATGCTTACAGAACTCTAATTGACCTGTTCAACCAACTGAGTACATAACAGCTCTGCTCTCTGCATCAGACAGAACGCAGCTCTGCCACACCAAATCCCTCAAAGCGATGCCTCGCTCTGTTTTTTTCATGTTTTAGAACTGAAGTCATTTAATCAAGGGTTGCTGCAGGATCATTAAGAATCTTGGCTTCACTTCAGCATCTACCTAGCAAGATCTAACCTTGAACATTCCAGTCCTTGGATACTAAATATTAATTAAAATATTTTTAAATGTAAGCCACTGGCCTAATCTGCACAGTAACACCACCACCACAAAAACCTGGATTGAAGCTAAATCAAGTTGTAACAGTGTAGTCTGGCCTTTGTGGATAAGGCGAAGTATTGTTATAGCCAAAATTTACAAAAGAAAGTAATGCTTTAGCCCTGGTGGAAGCCAAAACAAAGTTTGGTTTTGACAGGAAGCCACAAAAACCAAGGAATTCTAAGTTGAAACTGTTAACTTCAACTCCCTACCCACATCCTACAAGACCCAAAGACTTTAGGAAGGGAAACAAATTTTAAAGACAACATAAAATTCACTGTATCCAGAAAAAAAAATTTAAGAAACCGAAAATCCACGTTTTCATGAAGGCACATCTGTCACTTGTGGGAGGGATTTTAAGACGTAACCATAAAAACAAAGGGGAAAAAACCCAAGAGAATGAAGGCAGGGAAGCAAAGGGTTTTTAGTTACTGGAAACAAGTCTGTCAGTCAACAGTAGATCTCACTTATGGGGATTTCATTTGGAGCTAGTATTTTCCAGCCTCATCCTGAAAGTTTCTGAAGCTTAGACAGGACCAGGACTTTTAGGAAACTCCTCCTCAACTGCTGAGAAGATTATAGTGCCTTTGTCGTGGGGGTTGCTAAGGTGAAAAACTTGTTTCCCCTGGATCTATCCCTCATCACTTGTCAAGAATGTCTCATATTTGACAGTAACTGTCCATATATTATATACATCGTAAACGTACAGATTTGCCAAATAGTTTTGCACATTAGAAATAAAGTGCTCCACAGTCACCTTTCCATTTTACCCAAATAGCCACCAAATATACACAGGGAAGTCCAATACGACACCTAAACCCTCTCTCTGCAATAGATGTTTTTTCATAGGATCGCCAGCTTACAAAGTGTTGAGTCTATCTTTACCTCACACTTCTTGCCCATATGTCCTGTATCCAAGTCTAAGTTTTTAGGATGCTGGGCTTTAATAACGTTTGTTTTATAATGTTTAGCATATTACTATACAGTGCTCCAAGTTCCGTGGCAGGAAGAGTCATTTATGATTTTTAACACAGCTGTAATTTGCTCACACGCGATTAAGAACATTAGTCCTTGTTATGCTATCATTCTGCACAGAAGCAGCAAAAGCATGACAATTAAATTCAGATACACAGGTTAACTACTCATACGACAGACGGTCATTGCAGCACTCGAGGACAAAGTATTATCTCCCTTTGAAACCCCGGATCTCATTTTCCTCCCGTAATTACATCTCAGTAGATAAGCACTGAGAGTTTATTTTGCCTGGCCCCACTTCAGACTCACTGACTGTTTTGGCTTACCTCACGCTGGAATGTTGTCTCCACAAACTTGCATCACATCCTCTCCTCTAGGAACTGCCACAAGATTACTCTGTTCCTAATTTCACACAATTCACACAGTTTTAATAGAATTGCAACTGTCACAGCCCAGAGTAATTTAGTCTGAGCTTACACCATCTCTTCTCAGGGTCGCATCACCTCCACTGATTTCTTGACACTCTCATAGGTTCTATAAAGTGTCCCACATTTAATTGAAGGGACAGTGTACAGACCACACACAAACGAATGAAATGCAGTTCTAACATACTGCTGCTCGTGAGTTTCAAGGAGTTTAAATAAAACAATTCTGATTTTAAATGGGCTGAGTTAATTTGCTAAAAAATATCCCTTTTTAAAGGTAAACTGTTTCCATCCTCTTGCTGGAAGAGTTTCTGATTAGAAGAGCCTTTTTTAAGAGAGAGAAAAGATTGAAAATAAGAAATCCCATACTGAATGAATACCTAAGAAAATAACTGCCCTTGGATTTCATCTTTACTTGGCAAACTCTGTAGTTAGAGACGGGAACTCAAAAGACCACGGAACACCGTAGCTGGTCACGTGCATCTGTCTGAATCAGAATATTGGATAACACTGTCCCCAGGCAAGGGCTAATCATGCTCCAATTGGAGTCTGTGGCAAAGCTATTGATTTCGGTCGTGTACGATCTGGCTCCAGAGCACCACTCATTCCATTCACTATAGCAAGGCTAAATCTGTTCCTAGAGAGTTGTTCCAATACAACTATCATCCCAATTAAATACGCCTTCCTAAGTGAAGGGATAGAAGAAGAAGTAGAAGAATAAAGAATTCCATCAACAGAAACAACTGAACAATTTTAGGACCACTTCTAGGTCGCATGGCTTTACTTTCAGACTGAGAATTTGCATCACAAATTCCTTGTCCTCCGAGTTTGAAATGTTCAGGATATCCAACAGTCAAAACAGAAGGTCTGAACAGGAAAACGAACATCCCCATAAACACAATGGTGCTACCAGGCTACTGTTCTTACACAGAGCTCAAAGTAAATACACCCAATAAACTATGTACTAACGAAAGGAACAACAGAAAATATCAATCCAGTTTAGAGGGATGGAAACTGCTGAAGTGAGCCTGGGACTGAAAAAAAAAAAGATTGTAAGGTCCTTCTTAACCCATATAGACCCCATCTGGCTCTATCCTGTCATGTTACCTCCAACACAAAAGAACCCTCCTGGGAAAGGCAGTGAGGAAGGGAGAAGAGGAAGGGGCTTGGAAGCAGATATCACATCACATTTGCTTTCTTTTCTTTCTAACCTATATATAGGCCTTGGCATTACAACATCTCCAGACTAAGCTTCCTCGGGGAGTTACAGTAGATAAGACAGAAATTACAGCTCCCCACCTGTCAACATAACATGCTTCCATTTTGCCCAAACGTCAGTGTCCAAAAAGGTGAACATTTTCAAAGGCACCAAACTACCATTGACTTTCAATGGTATTTGGGGACTTAGCTGCCCCTTGTGTCTTTGAAAGCCTCTCCCTTCATTAACACCTTGATATGAAATAACTTTATTACTGCGGAACAAAAGATCATTTTAAACAAGTGGATCTTTGTTTCAATCAAGTTTCCAGCTCAGTTCAATGAAAAAGGAAAGATGTACCCCCATTTACCTGTGTTTTGTATCCTCCATGTTTTTGTAAACTGGGTATCAGGAGGGATTGACTCCCCTTCTCCTATGGTAACATCTTCAACAAAGGACATGGAGGGCACATTGATGTTCGGACTCTCAAAGTCATAGTAGGCTCCAATGGCTGCTTGTAGGTTCCTGGAAAGCAAAACAGAATGCAGCCTTAAGTACAGACCAGTTGAATCAGGTCACTCTCAAGGGCTTATATACTCCATCTCTTAAAGTTAAACAAAAAAATTAAGGAGCATTAGTTCCGTTAGGTTAATTTTGGAGTACAATGTCTTCTGATCCTCTGGCTGTGTGGGATGGATGAAGCACAAAAATCACATGCGTGATTACTCAATTGCTGGATCGCTATGACACAGGCCCTGCTGCTTTCAAGATGCATGGTTATACACAGAATGGCAGGAATTCCAATCAAGGAGCCTATTTATTTACTGCTGTCAGCATACTCAGTCCTGAACACAGTCCCAGCTCCACGGTGCTTATAATCTATTTCAGACAGAGTGTACTTAAGATGCAATAGATCAGATGACGGTAGAAGCCTGCAGCAGTACACACATCTTGGAGCACCATTCAATGTTATGGCCTCTAGAGCCATAGTGAATACTTTAGAAATTAAGTAATTTGATCAGCAATTTCAAAAGAAAGGACAAAAGGATGGGATGAGGATTCAGAA
This sequence comes from Malaclemys terrapin pileata, assembly GCF_027887155.1. NCBI lineage: Eukaryota > Metazoa > Chordata > Testudines > Emydidae > Malaclemys > Malaclemys terrapin. Next base: position 19,048,239 of record NC_071508.1, on the reverse strand, counting down.
CTCCTAGCTTCAATTCCAGACTACACTATTGTGAGCTTCAGGCAAGTCACTTAACCTCTCAGTTTACCCATCTAAAACAGAGATAATACCTCACGGGCACACTGTGAGAGTTTTCAGTGCTGCAAGATCCTTGGGTAAAAGGTACTGTTGCAATGGAGGTTGGGTGAAGCTTTATTAAAGATGTTGTGTGTAACAGCTGCCCCTCATTCAAGCAGTTAAGCTCCTCTTTAGATTAAAATAAACGAGTCCATAGGAGCAACCACTCAAAAACACAGGCCACATACAAGGCCTGTCAGAAGCTGACCTATGCAAGTAGAGAGGTTTCACTGGGAGCAGAATGCAAATGCAAGGGGGCTGGATATTGTTTGGTGTAAATGTGTGGGTCTGTAAGCAGAACTACCCAGAGAACAGGTAAAGAGAAGCTTGTCAGAAAGCCAAAGAAACAGAAAGAGAAGCGCTTGCAGCATGACCCTGACAGAAAGCAAAGAGGGCTTTTTGGGTAGAGTGACTGAAGAGAGGCTAGGAGCAGCAAGCAAAGAAACTGCCTCCTGTTTGATTTCTGATGTGTTCAGGGAAGCAGGAGTTTGTGTACATTCATCACCAAAAAAAAGTATATTAGAATCGAAAAAGGTGCAAAAAAGGGCAACAGAAATGATCAGGAACAGCTTCCATATGAAGAGAGATTGAGGCTATGACTACATAAGAGAGCTTACAGTGGCACAGCTGCACCTGCTCTAAGCTGACAGAGAGCTCTCCCGTCGACTTAATTAATCCACTCCCAACGAGCACCAACATAGCACTGTCCACATCGGTGCTTAGGTCACTCAGGGGGGTGGCTTATTCACATCTCTGAGCGACACAGTTATACCAAAGTAAGTGGTAGTGTAGACAGAGCCTAAAAAGGCCGGAACTGTTCACCTTAGAAAAGAGGTGACTAAGAGATTGATAGAGGTCTGTAAAATCATGAATGGTGTAGAGAAAGTGAATGATAAACCGTTATTTACCCCTTTGCACAACACAAGAACTAGGGGTCACCCAATGAAGTTAATAGACAGCAGGTTTAAAACAAATCAATGGAAATACTTCTTCACACAACACACAACCAATCTGTGGAACTCGCAGTCATGGAACATTTGAAGGTCTAAAGTATAGCTGGGTTCAAAGAAGAATTACCGAAGTTCATGGAAGATAACTCCATTAATGGCTATTAGCCAAAATGGTCAGGGGGACAACCCCATGCTCTGGGTGTTCCTAAACCTCCAACTGCCAGAAGCACCTGATACTGGCCACTGATGGAAGATAGGATACTGGGCTAGATGGACGATTGGTCTGACCCAGTATGGCTGTTCTGATGCTCTTTTTAAATAAACAGGGTTGCAAAGAGTTACCCATCATCAATCTCCCCTCATAATGGAAACAGCCCACTAGACACACGCCCCCCAATACTAGCTAACTGCTTAAGGTAAAAGTAGTAATTATCTTATACGAAAATTAGGTATGTCTATAGAAGCTATCAGGACTGGGGGAAGAGGGGAAAGAGAGCTTAGGTATAAATACATGTTAGCCACAATCATTGCTGCATTAACGTGCATCCTGTTTAAGTCATGGAGAATGTACCCAATGCATCAGGTGACACTGGAGGAATGTTCTGCAGGACATAATAGGTAGTTTTAGGCAGTCAAACAGGTTAAGGTTTTTTTTTTATTATTACTGTTAGGTTTTACCTAGCACAGAGCAGACTGATCATAATAGCCACCATGCAAGATTTTCATTGACACACAATCAATGCATTTTATACTATAAGCCATTATTCCACTCTCGGCATTTTCTACTTAGGAAAGATAGGACTATATTTAAAACAGCCACTCAGTCAAATGCTACAGGAAGGGTGCATGTCACATTAGCCAATAAATGAAGACAAATGCTTGGTTTTACATCATCAGATGCCTGTTGCTTATACACTGAACAAGATCTACATAACTCACGCTGGATATGTGCCAAAAGGTTACTGTGCACTCAACCGGTTAACACCATGATCTAGACTTCAGTCTTCACTGAAATTTCTTCCCCACATTACCCTGACCCAAGGTTAAAGATATTACCGTAGCCAGACATGGTACTACTGCATTACTTCCTCCTCTCCATCCATAAACACACAGAGATAAATCTCCAGACATCCTAAAATGTCTGATCCCAAGTGTGCAGCGCACAAGCAATAAAACCATTGCACTAAGGTGAAAAAAACAAGGAAACAAAAGACAGATTTTGAGGGAAAATTCTGCAGCAATTCTGAAAGCAGCCTGTAGTATTTTGTTTTCTGTTTGCTTGGCTGTAAGCATACTTCAGAGGGTAGTGGGCTATTTGTGCATCAAGGCCCTCTGCCAAGTCTCTTCCCATCCCTGAGTCATATTTCATCAGCTTGCTTTGCCACTGGGAAACAATTCAGAGTCTGCTGCAGCATTTAATAAAAAACCTACTGAACAAGATGCAAGCTGAAAAGCAGACTTGCTGTCCCAGTGTGTCCAGGTATCACAACCCCTCCCTCCCTGCCTGTAGGGTGACCAGATGTCCCGATTTTATAGGGACAGTCCTGATTTTGGGGTCTTTTTCTTATATAGGCTCCGATTTTTCACACTTGCTGTCTGGTCACCCTACCTGCCTGCCAGCCCCCACTCCACACAAAGAGTTGGGTTTTGCTTTGTTTTTTTAAATGCTTGGGCCCACCCAATGGAGGATTCAAGGAAATTTCTAGAGACTAAACAGAAAATGAAAGTAACATAGAAAAGTAGCAGGAGAATGACAAAGCAAATCTCCAAAGTTCAAGCAGGAGAATGCTTTGACACTGAACTGCTCTAAGAGATTCTACTGTGAGGCAGTATGGCATAAGTCATGCACTGCCTGGTTACACAACCAGCAGACAGATTAGACAGCAACATTTCCTTGTTGTCTTTGTCTTTTGGCAGACATCAGATGGAGTATGGGCTTAAACATGATACTACTTCTTTTGGGAAATCACACCTTGCACCAGCAGATGGACACACTAGTAAACCATCTGAACCTTGAGCTACAAAACCACAGGCAACCCTGATTCAGTTCCCCACCAATAACTCCATACTGCCAATTCAGTACCAGAGACATTTACAAGTGCAAATTTTGAAAATTAGAAAAATACTTAAAAGCAGAGATCTACAGACATCCGCGGACCATGTCTGCAGATCGGATGTGGATACAAAATTTGTATCCACATAAGGCTCTACTTAAAAGTTGATTTTCATCTCTCTTCTCAAAAATCCCTTTATTGGTTTCAAGTCCAAACAAGCACATTTGAGGCCCTGCATGTTGCCACCTCTTGTCTAAGTTTCTGTCCTCCCTCCCTATTACTATTTAAGTGTATCACACCAGTGTGTGAAGCACTTTAGAGACCGGTATGAAAACAAGGCCCCCTCTCTGAAGGATTTATGATCTTACAAACTCCTGATTTATACACGAGATCCTGTTATCTCCTCCCACTTCCACAAACCCCTTGACTTCATTCCTTCAGCTACTCTGCCCTACATCTGGAGCAGCAGCCCTCTTCCAGTATGACAACCCACCTCACTCTTCACTAAATCTCTCCTCAAAACTCACTATTCACCCAGGCCTTCTTCTCCCTAGATGACAAAGTTATAATAATAAATCTGGAACTGTTAAGACAAGTGCCAAACTTAACCAACATTATCCACATGAGTAATCGGTCACGGTTCCAGGGTTAGCTGCTCCTTTGTCTGCTTTCTGGTCTCACTGAGTGCAGTCCCTGGGCCTTGTGCCTTCACGTATTTCAGGTGGAATCACACGATTCACCCACTCTTAGATGGGGCCCAAGCCTATGGTACCCCATGTGTTGACTGTGCTTACTTTGCCAAATCCAACTGGGTTCAGCACCAGCAATTCTTTCCTTCGGGAGCCTGTAACCTGTGGTGAGAAGAGTGACCAGACAGCCTTCTTAAATTCCAAGTATTGTTGAACAACAGAAACAAAGAATTTTGAGAAAAAGAATTTTAAAATAGAAAACACTACACAAATCTATCTTGCACAAAAGTTTACCACCCCCTGATGGTAACTTAGGCTGGACTAACTTCTTCAGAAACCCCCAGGCAGTGTCTGTGTCATAGTCCCCCAAGCAACTATAAACTCTCAAGAGAATTTTTTTTTTTTTAAACCTGCCAGGAGTTCTTTTCATCTGTCCTGGTTCCAACCAGTTTTGTGGGCTAGCTAGAGAGAGGAGGCAAAAGCTAATAGCCCTGGCATTGTCCCTTAACTTCCAAATGTTGTATCATTCTTTCCCTTCCTGTCTGTTTTTTCAAACAAACAATCTTCTGTTTAGTTAAGTCTATTCATACAGAAAACAAACCAGTAACCAAGTGAACATACAGTACTCAAATTATTTCAGAGCAGCTCCAAATTAGTCATGTAAACTAAATGCCTTCCTTCTCACACCCACCTCTTTTGTCCAGACTTTGGTTAGACTGTAAGCAGCTCTTATTTTCTGTCATTTCAGGCAAATCTATATGAAGTATGCATTTATAGGGTACTTTTCAAAGCACATTTACAGATGTTAATAGAGCCTCATTCTCCCTTACAAGGTAGGCTACTATGATCCCTCTTTTCCACATGGAGAAAAAAAGAGGCAGAGGAGGTAACTTGCTTAAGGCCACACAGAATGGGTAGCAAAGCAGGGAACAGAACGTAAGTATCATGATAACCAGTCCCCTGCTGTAAACACTATGCTATTTTCTCACTTGAGTCTTGATCTTCACAACCAGGCTCATTTCTAACATAGCGAGTGCCCTCCAGAGAAGAAAAGAAAGGAATGTTACAACTGTAGTGTAAGAGAGAATATAGATAATCTGGATATCAGTGTCAACCTTCTCAGCTTCAAACTAGTCAAGGGCAAGCTGAACGTGAATCAACTGTGTAGCATCTATTAATTCTGGGCTTCCAATAACACTCCTCTCATCACCAAGTGAGGTCGACATGCAGAAAGGCACTTTGTTTGCCATAAACTCAGCTTCTGAACTAGGGGTATGAACTGAACTGCAGGACAGTATACACCCTATGGGTGAATTTTACTCAAATGCATTCTGTCATGTTTTAAGACTTCATAAGGAAAACATTCACAATGGGGAATAAAATATACTATTGCTTAAGTGACTTGTGAGATTAATTCTTGTCTGTAAAGTTCTCTGAAATCCTTTGATGAAAGATACTATATAAATACAGATCAGAGCACAAAGATACTGTTCAAAGTTAGTGATTCATCTCCATAATAGTTCAGTAACTACAGAAATTTACATACTGATCTTTTATTGGCTTCTCCCCATCCCTGTAGCCACACCACCATCTAGTTACATCTACCTAACAAGAGTATAAAAAACAAGTAAATCACAACCCCTGCTCCTCCTACAGAAAAGCAGAGCAGAAGAGTGATGCAAGAATAAATCAAGAGCTACAGCATTGAATATTGGATGCAAAACAATGTTATACAGAGGCACTTTTGCAGCCTTTTTGAATTCTTCAATAATATAGCTGCTGTGAATTTTCTTTTCTTTTATTCTTTGCAGATCCTTGCACAAAACGTCCCCGGGAACTGCAATGCTCGGCTAGGTGCTTCATGTGAAAACAGTTAAGAGAAAATATGCAAAAGAAAGAAACAGCATACAATCATACGACTGGAAGGGACCTCAAGAGGTCATCTAGTCCAATCCCCTGTACTCATGGCAGGACTAAGAAGTATCTAGACCATTCCTGACAGGTATTTTTCTAACCTGCTCTTAAAAATCTCCAATGATGGAGATTCTACAACTTCCCTAGGCAATTTATTCCAGTGCTTAACCACCCTGACAGTTAGGGAAGTTTTTCGTAATGTCCCAACCTAAACCTCCCTTGCAGCAATTTAAGCCCATTGCTTCTTGTCCTATCCTCAGAGGTTAAGAAAAACAATGTTTCTCCCTCCTCCTTCTAACAACCTTTTACATACTTGAAAACTGTTATGTCCCGTCTCAGTCTTCTCTTTTCCAGACTAAACAAACCCAATTTTTTTCAATCTTCCCTCATAGGTCATGTTTTCTAGACCTTTAATCATTTTTGTTGCTCTTCTCTGGACTCACTCAAATTTGTCCACATTTTTCCTGAAATGTGGCACCCAGATCTGCACACAATAAGTTGAGGCCTAATCAGCATGGAGTAGAGTGGAAAAATTACTTTTCATGTCTTGTTTATAACACTCCTGCTACATCCCAGAATGATATTCACTTTTTTTGTCAACAGTGTTATACTGTTGACTCATATTTAGCTTCTGGTCCACTATGACACTCAGATCCCTATTTGCGGTACTCCTTCCTAGGCAGTCATTTCCCATTTTGTATGTGTACAACCAGGACCGGCTCCAGGCACCAGCGCAGCAAGCAGGTGCTTGGGGCGGCCAACGGAAATAGGCGACACGTCCGGCTCTTCGGCGGCAGGTCCCTCAGTCCCTCTCGGAGGGAAGGGCCTGCCGCCGAATTGCCGCTGAATTATGAAGCAGCAGGATAGAGCTGCCGCCGAAGTGCCGCTGATCATGGCTTTTTTTTTTTTGCCGCTTGGGGCAGCAAAAACACTGGAGCTGGCCCTGTGTACAAATGATTGTTCCTTCCTAAGTGGAGTACTTTGCATTTGTCCTTATAGAATTTCATCCTATTTACTTCAGACCATTTCTCCAATTTGTCCAGATCATTTTGAATTTTAATCCTATCCACCAAAGCACTTGCAACCCCTCCCAGTTTGGTATCATCCGCAAACTTATAAACAGAATTGATCCCCGCTCATTATACCCTTCTAGCAAGGTTTGAACCACTGATAACTACTCTCTGGGAACGGTTTTCCAACCAGTTATACACCCACCTTATAAGTAGCGCCATCTAGGTTGCATTTCCCTAGTTTGTTTATGAGAAGGTCATGTGAGACAGTATCAAAAGTAGATGAACTACTTCTCCCTCCTCGGTAATGGAACTCTATAACAAGTTACCTGGGGTTGTTCTGCTCCTTACCACTGACCTGCTGATATACAACACCTGCTGTTTACTTTATTTGCCCCAGCTGCTGGAAAACTGGAGTGGTACTACTGAGACGATGGTCAAAATAGGAAAACACACAACTATCCTGCTGATTCTCAAACAGCAGACCCCTCAATGGGATATCCTTGAGAGAGGGCCAAGGAATTGGAAAGAAGGCATTAGAAAATCCCAAGCGAGAGAAAGCTAACACTAAATGTTTTTAGCAGGCATGAGACGTGGTGGCTAAGTGGAAAGACAACAAGTTTTATAACACTGGATGCGTTAATCCATCACCAACTGGCTCGTGATAGACATTCCCTAAACCCATATTTTGACATGAGTTACAGAAATTTTCACTCTTGACTCCTCTTTCAAAAAAATCTATAGGAATTTGTGATTTATGGGAATTTGGATGATCCACGAGACACACACACACACACACACAATGAGGGAAGCCGAAGTTTTTAGTTCAACTATTTCACGTTCCCTGATTAGCAGTCTCCCAAGAACTGTTATCAGAAAAGCAAAATCTTTCAAGGTCTCTGCTGCAAATAGCTGGTTCCAAATACCAAACTGGGTTTTCCAGGAAGGGCAGAGAAATCTACACTGATTTTCTGCAGAATGAATGGCCCAGCTAATAGGCAATATATATGCTGTACCTTACGCAGAGAGAGTGCAAGGGAGGGAAACAGACTCTATGTAAGATTTTATGTAATTGTCACTGCTTTCCACACATGAAAAGTGAGAATCACTTTTCTTCAAGGTAGATAAAAAATGGATTTTTAACATCTAAAATTACATACATTTTTCTTTTTAAAAATAAACCTATTTAAAATGACAACCCTATATTAAGACCTACACGTACTATACTAAAATCATTTAAATCAATTTTTAAAAATCAATATTAAGCAAACACGTTTGCTGCCAAAGTTGTAAATAAAGTCTAACCACTGATCTGGTGGAAGTCACTGGCTAAGCAGCTGAAACCAGAGATTGTTAAAGCACCAAACCAACTTCTGACAGCAGTAGACTTTTGCAGATGCAGAGACCGTATTTTCTTCATTTCAGTTCATTCAACTAGTTCAGTTCAATGAATACTTCACTCAAAGTTGAGAAACTGATTAGAAATTGAAGGAGGAAAGACTGGAAGAGTAAAGCAATCTACGAATAAGAACTGGTTGAGAGAGGATGTGATCTACTAGTTCTAAAATCACGAAGCATATGGTGACGAGAAACAACACTACGATTTTGTCAGGGAGGCCATGGAATCTGAGACTTCCAAAGACCTCTGTGACTTCAGCCCAGGCGACTGGGAGCTGAATGGTCCTGCCACCTCCCGCAGTGGCAGGGAGTTGTGAGGTACACCCACCTCCTGAGGCAGAGGGCCCTCAAGCTCAAAGTCACCATGGGCCGCAGGGGTTCCCCGCTCCCCGGCTGCCACGGCGGGGCAGGGGAGGGACCCTGGAGAGGGCACGGAGCTCCCAGCCACCCCGCAGATGCCCAGCCCCTTCCCATTTTCTAAGGGATATTTTTTTGTAAAAGTCAGGGGCAGGTCGAGGGCTTCAGTGAATTTTTTTTTTTTTTTTTTTATTGCCAGTGACCTCCCTGACTTTTACTAAAAATATCCATGGCAAAATCTTAGCCTTAACCAGAAACAATCCATTCAATATATTAACTACAAGTACTAATGCCTTAGCTGAATAAATGTTTTTAAACATGTCTTGATATACTCATTTTTTCCCTAAATATCAGCATATTGTGGTAGTTTTAAGTGAAAAACAATTTCAAAGAGATATTTTTGTCCATTTTTAACTGAATTCCAATTTCCATTCAAACGCAGTTTGATATAAGTCACAAGTTAAAAATTAAGCCAGTAAATACGAACTGAATCATCCACCACTTTCTAACAATAAAAAAATGTAAAAGTCAAGAATGTGAATAAATGCATATTAAACTATATAATGGCTTAAATGTGTACACATATAATATATCCTGGTTAGCAAACAGTAATACCAACTTTAGTGTAAAGGCTATATTTAAGTTGCAAATTAACATGTTTTAATGGTTACCAACCAATGAGAATCAACCTTTTTAAGACAATAACTGAAGTACAAATGAAAAACAAGAATAAAATTGATTATTTGAATCAAGGTTTTCTGCTTGCTGATTTAAATCATGATTAACATCAGTGATCTAAATTAATCCATGCGGCATTCCTTTAGGAAGCCTGTCTAAAAGTACTAATGAACACATGCATAGTTTAACCATTACCTACCACCCCACCTGCACCAGGGTGAGCATTTTATCTTGCCAAACAACGGAAAGCAAGCTCAGTGACAGAATCAATACCGTGACATTATGAAAAAAAGACACAAAAACCCACACAGCCAGCTCCAGCAGCTGAACCATCCTAAGCAGGTGGTCAGAAGCTTTAAGTGTGGGGGAAAGTATTTTGAGAATGTCACAGTGGGAGTCCTTAGCCACTTGCGGCCATTAGAAATAGGCAACAGCATCAGAAGAGCAATACACTTCACAGTGTGACAAAGATATATCAAAGCCCACAAGTGTGCAAAAGATTCTAGTAACACCAGCAACTCCTTAGTTATGCCTCCCATCTATAAATGTCTGCATTAAAATAAAGGAGTATAAGCTACAGAAACAGAACAAGTTCAGGCATGTATTGGATCTCAGCTGGACTAAAATGATAGTATCCTCAATTCCTTCCACTACAGTTGTCTGCCTCCACTTCCATTTCACACCCACCCAATTTTTGAGAGGTCCACAGCTCAACAAGTAAAATTATATGGTATGTCAATCACAGGCTGGAAGTTTATTTTTTTTAAATGGTAAATTATTAGGTTAACTCCCTGAGGAATGAGGGAGGAAAGAAAGTTTGATGGTTTGGGATCTTTTGTACTCTATAAGTAAAAATTGCTTAAGATGGCATTTTGAGTAATCTAACCTATGGTCTCATGATTTTTACTAATTTCAGGGTGTGTGGGTGTAGGGCAGAGGTGGGCAAACTACAGCCCGCGGGACCCTCCTGCCTGGCCCCTGAGCTCCTGGCCCAGGAGGCTAGTCCCCGGCCCCTCCCCCGCTGTCCCCCTGCCCCACAGCCTCAGCTCACTGCGCCACCGGCGCAATGCTCTGGGCGGCGGGGCTGTGAGCTCCTGGGTCAGCACAGCTGCAGAGCCTGGCCTGATGCGGTGCTCTGTGCTGCACAGTGGCATGGCTGGCTCCCACCGGGCAGCGTGGCTGCCTCTCCTGCTGCTCTGGACGGCACGTATGTAGCGTAGCCAGCCACCAGTGCTTCGGGCAGCACGGTAAGGAGATGTGGGAGGGTTGGATAGAGGGCAGGAGAGTTTGGGGTGGTGGTGGTCAGGGGGCGGGGCAGTCAGAGGGCAGGGAATGGGGGGGTTGAATGGGGGTAGGGGTCCCGGGAGGTGGGGGGGCAGTCAGGAAGGCAGGGTGTTGGATGGGGTGGCGCGGGGCAGTCAGGGGCAGGGGTTCCGGGGGCAGTCAGGGAACAAGGAGAAGGGATGGTTGGATGGGGCAGAAGTCCCGGGGGGCTGTCAGGGGGCGAGAAGCAGGGGGGGAATCGGATAGGGGGCGGGGTCCAGGCCACGCCTGGTTGTTTGGGGAGGCATAGCCTCCCCTAACAGGCCCTCCATACAATTTCAGAAACCTGATGCAGCCCTCAGGCCAAAAAGTTTGCCTGCCCCTGGTGTAGGGTTATGTGGAAACATTGATACAGAGATATAATAAACTAGAAAATGGGCTATGCAGTAAATATCAAACCGTCTAACTCAAAATAAAGGACTCAATAGTTGAAATATTTTCTATTCCACATATTGACAATAGAACTGACATTATACTTACACACTGACATCCTGTTATCTATAGCTGAAAAGTGCTGTGGCGTTTTGGTGATAGCACTTCAAGAGCTATCAGGCCGATTACAGGCAGAAAAGCGCCTGTGTAGAAATAACTGTAGCTTATCGACAGCTTCCAAATAACTGTATTGAGGTTAAGTCACACAACAAGAGTTTTCTGACAGCATTTGCAAGCTCAGCCAGCAATCTGGAAAAACTAAATACTAGTCTTGTGGCTTCATGAACCAATCGACAACAAATGTTCTTAAATAAGAATGTGTTCAGCAGTTTATCGACCTGGCCAGAGTCAAGAGAAAATACAGTTCACTCAAACAGGTACCATATATTGATTCAGACAGTAATAAGAATATGGCGTTGGTCACTATATTACCCAGAGGAATCTGAAGACACAGGGAGCAGAAGTGGTGTACAGTAAGAAGGTGCTTGTTTTTATCCTATCACTTCTTTAATAAAAAACTCTGAAGAACGGCTGACTTGTGGGAAATTTTTCAGAGGGTGGAGAGAAAGGGAAGCATTTGGAAAATTATCCTGCCTCATATTTCTTGCCTCTTGCTCTTTATTGCAAACAATACTAGCATGGAAATTAGGTCTGAGCATCCTGAAAGACAAGAAGGGAGAAGAGTCAGTAAAGGTGCTACACAAGGACAATAACTAGGAGTATAGGATGAAATTATTTGAATTTTACATTTAATATTGAGGAAAATTTCCTGACAGAAGTATTGGGTTGTGGAATATTTCAACAGTTGGTAGGAGTCCCACTGAGAGAGAGAGAGTCTGGACAAAGCATTGACAGCAGGGGTCTTCAAACTTTTTCACAGCTTGAAAAATCAGCTACCACAACTGCCCACATGAACATGACATAAGGTAATTGAGTGATGTGAGTGAGATATTTTTTATTGAACCAATTTCTGTCAATCACAAGCTGGAAGTTTATTTTTTTTAAATGGTAAATTATCAGAGGATCAATATGGCTACAACAACATTTCATGCAACAATTAGGCAAGTGTAGATTTGTAATTGCCTTGATTTCAATTTGCATTTATCTTTTTGGAAAAGGGGAAATCACAGTCAACTTCATTTCATCCCCTCCTTCCACCTGATCTCTCTCAGATGGGACAGGAGAGCCAACAGATTGTAATGAGCTAGCTCTCCACAGACCTGCTAGCATGTACACCTCTACCCCGACTCGATATAACACGAATTTGAATATAACGCGATAAAGCAGTGCTCCGGGGGGGACGGGGCTGCGCACTCCAGCGGATCAAAGCAAGTTTGATATAACGCAGTTTCACCTATAATGCGGTAAGATTTTTTGGCTCCCAAGGACAGCATTATATCGAGATAAAGGTGTATTCCAAACCAGCTTTGAAACCTCTGCATTAGACTATTTACTCCAGTGAACAATCTCGATTGGTTCAACAGCCAGTGGGGAGAACAGTGGGAATGGACTAGATGACCCAATAAGTCTTTTCAATCTCTAATTTCTAGTGTCCTATGAGAAGAACTCATCTGCTCCCAATGCTTATTTCTTATGTGATGTCATTCTCTGACAGAAGACTGACCCTTGTATAAACAATCATGATCGTCATACACCAAAGTCTCTCACCTCAGATGGTGCAGGAAGCATTTGAAACCAAGTACTTGGATCATGTTTCATGCAAATAACCTGATTAAAAAAGTAGACAAGAGATATAATGATACCTTAAGAAGTGTCTGCAAGTCGTTTTTCCATAAGTGTTTAGAACACTTACTAATTAAATATCTTACACAATAGATACAAGCTCTCAAAGTAGATTGAATCACATCTTGCACACTTGCATCTGAAGATTATTGTATCATTTTTAAAGACTACCACAGTAAATGATAAAGGAAATTTAACAAACTCGTTTGACAAAATAATAGTGAGAGCAGATGAGTGATTTCAGTTGCTATCAAAAACAAGAACACAAGACTTAAAATGAAAATTCAGGTATTTATATAGCACCAGTCGTAAGAGGCCATGATCTTCCACTAAACCAAAGCTGTATCGAGCCGACTGCAGTCAATAAAACTGTAGGCTTGACAAAGTATCTGAGCACAAAGACTGCTATAATGCAGAGACACAAACAGAGGTAAGGCTACACATTCAATCTGACCTTTCACATTTTCTGACAGAGTTTTGTATATGGAATTTCCTTGTTTTTTCTCTCAGGGGGGAACATTTTCCCTCCAAGTGTATTCCTTCCACTTACACACACATTCAAGTAACAGGATATAAAGCTCCATCACTGAGGCAAAAAAAAAAGCAGCTATACACCACTGATGCATCCTAACCAATTTCCTAGAGTGGGCACTTCCTCTCAGAGTACCACTTTTGTCAAGCATGCATCTGTCCTAGGAATGCAGCCTAAGGACCTATGTTAAGAGGCAGCATTTGGACTCCCATCTTAACGTATCCTGACAAGTAGTTTTAGTGTCTAAGATAACAGCCACAGTGGGATAAAACTAGATTCTCACTCTGAATGTACACAAACTATGGGGTGTGATGCTGTATGTGAAGACAGAGCACTTGGGCTGTGCCTGACCAATGACATCTAACCAGTTTGCAAGGGAGAGTACCTTTGATACTCTGAACACAAGGGCATAGCAACATATTTACAGCCCACAGTAGGGGGTTACTGAGTTGGTTTGGAGGTTGTTCTGCTTTTCTTCCAGAAGGTTCAAGATGGTTGTACTAGGCAATTGCTTATCTGTGTTGAGGTCTCTCTTGTATAGGGTATTGTGGGTTCTACCATGCTACCCTCCTTTGCAATAAACACACAAGTCAGCTACAAGAGTTAGTGAGTTGTAAAGTACAGCAACTTCTTTAGTAGATTCATCGCACTTACCTCTCTCTTTTTCACTCTCTCGCACGTGACTAGGCTGGAGCAGCTAGGAGCAACTGACCCCAATGCCCGGATAGGTGCTAGCTGACTATGGTGCAATGTACATTAGGGAAACAACCTCAAGTAGTGGACACATCCCTTTCACTGACAGAATGTCGGCCTTTTATTGCTCAGGTTCACAACATGGGAGCCTTGTTAGATCCCAAGCTGCCCTGGAATACCCAGGTATTATTAATAAGAACTTACAGTAGGAGCAGTTATCAGGACTGTGGTGTCATCTGCACCTGGCAAAAAAGAACATGACTTTTTCTTTCCACTACAGACCTTGCTACAATCAACTATAGCTTTGTCACAGTGAGCAGATATTACCACAATGTGCTGCATATGAGGCTACACTTACAGACATTTGAAGGCTTAAGCTGGCGCATAAAGCCGCTGACCTTCACGCAGGGAGCCCATCTCATTGGTGCTCAGAGGTCCGCACTGTCTTTCAGTCAGCTTCCAAGTGGAATTTAAGTTGTTGATTTTTCACCCATAAAGCTCTGAACAGTACGGGTCTAGATGATTAATCATTGCCGCTCTCTCTGAACATTCCATGGTAGATGTAATTTTTGGAAGTGCTTGAGATGACAAACCAGAGGGAGGGGGGAGGGGAGAGGTGTGTCTAACAGAGGAATGCTAGCAGAGCATTCTCTGTGAAAGAGTCTTCTCCTCAGCCCAGATTAGTAAACTTTCAGAACACAATGCAAGGCACATTGTCTGTGTATTTTCTGAGAAGGGCTGAGGGATTTGGAAGCGCTTGGTGGGAATCTTATTTCGTATAACGGGCTTTATTTCACATGGGCACGCTATGTGCGACTTACGTGCTGAATGGGGGCAAATTATGTTACATTCTTTTATTGTGTTGTTAGAGACGCTAGCTGTGTAAGGTAATACCATTACTGGACCAATTTCTAACTTTATTTTGTGGTGGTATTTCTTCTATTGTGACCTGGCTAAGTTACCTTGTTTTTTCATTTTAAAATTACAAAGCATGTTTATCTTTGTGTTTTTAATTCTGCAGAGTACTTAGGGAAGAGATACCAATATTAGCATTTATAAAGGTACTTTTCATCCAAAGATCTCAAACTGCTTTATCAAGCTGGATATCACTATCCTTACTTTACAGAGGACAAAACAGACATGCAGTCTTGGGCAAGCTCATACAGCAAATGAATGGCAAAGCTAAAGCTAGCATCTGGGTATCCTGACTCCCAGTCCAGAGCCCTATCTGCACTTCCTCCCTGGATAGGTGGTGTATTAAATGGACAAAATAAAAATTTGGACTGTTTGGAAGAGCACCCTTGTGAGTTAAAATCATCACCTACACATGCTCATTAGACAATTTCAAAATGCTGACTTTTTACAACCAATATTTTTCCACCAAACAATGGCTCTGCCACAGATTTACCCTCCCTTCACCTCAATTCCCCACTTGTAAAACAAGAATATTTATCACACATTAAAGGGGAGAGGTTTGAGAAGCAAAAATATATTACAAATCTTTGGAGAGGAGATACTATAAACAAAAGCAAAGTTATTCAAAACTACTTTGTCCATGCCAAATTTGAGCATCACAATGTTGACCCTCAAAACAGATTTTTTTTTTTTTTTTTTTAAGTATTTCTGTTCACATACACATTTCAATTCCTCCAAAGCAGATTTTATTCTACCTTTAAAAAAAATCAATCTCAGGAAAAAGACATACATAGAAAGTCTCAACACAAAAAAGATTTTTCTTACAGAAAGCTAAGAACAAAACAAATTAAGGTTTACTACAATAACACTGGTATTTATAACGGACACCATCTGGCAACCAGTTTTCACAACTGCCAAACCTAAATTAATTGCTACATTTATTAGGCTAATATAAAAAATACTTCAACAGAAGTAAAAAGTAAATATGTCAATAAATACTGCAGGTGAAAGTTATTGTTTTATTTAAATGCTAAATTAAAGGGACTCACCGTGAAATCCCAACATCTAGTTGTATTAAGGCAGGAATTTAAAATTAAACAACACCATCTATTTGAAATCTAGTACATTTTAAAAGTAAATTAAGAGTAGTTTCAGGTCCTACACCTGCCACTTGAATCCCTCCCCTAGCCAATTTTTGTGGTTTTACAAATCACATTTTTCGATTTAAACAAGTATTTCTCTCTCCCCTGTTGCAATCTGATATCCACATAAACAAAAGGGGAAACTAACTACACAAGGGGAAGAGTGAAACTGACTCCACACAAAGAGATAAAGAAAAAAAATGTCATTTTCCTCTAGTCTCTTACTTTTAGAGTAACCTGAATTACCTGTAACAAAAGTGAAATCTTCTGATAGACTGATGATTTTTTTTTTAAATCAGCAGTGCTCATGATTAACTGCACTTCACCCAAAAATTATTTTATTGTATGAACTTTATTCTGCAAGAATTTTCCCGTGGCTAAATAACATGGCTTTACCTGTCTTAAGCACTGACTAATAATTGTCCTAATGCAAGAATAGCAATAAAAGTTTCAATGTATGCACACTACACAGAAGGGATTTTCATACAAATTTCTAATGTAGATACAATTAGACATTACTAGGGATTTTGAGGGAAGGAGGGGAACAAGCTCAGACATGTTACTAGTCATACCATATAACACTCAAAGTTCCTCTGGACACCTGAAACTTAACTTTACCACAAAAATCATTTGACCAGAACACTTTTCCCAGTGCTTAAGCCCAAGATGCCAGACGCTTTTCAGTGTCAGTTAGCCAGTTGTCTGGATTACGTAACATCTGGAGGGGGGATGGGAACACGCAGAGGGATAGTTAAATAGGCTATTTAATGAAGGGCAGATTTTATCCCAGATGTGTTGACCATAAAATGCACACTGACTACACTACCCGTGTAATCTCCAACATTAAGTGATAATTTAGTGCCAAAGTATCAGAGGGGTAGCTGTGTTAGTCTGAATCTGTAAAAAGTCACAGAGGGTCCTGTGGCACCTTTAAGACTAACAGAAGTATTGGGAGCATAAGCTTTCATGGGTAAGAACCTCACTTCTTCAGATGCAAGAGAAGAAGTGAGGTTCTTACCCACGAAAGCTTATGCTCCCAATACTTCTGTTAGTATTAAAGGTGCCACAGGACCCTCTGTGACTTAGTGCCAAAGTGACATTGATAGAACTCAACTTTCAGCACCAAGCAAGAGTATCAAGTCTGACAAGAAGCTAACCCCATCAAACACCTTTTTCCCCCTCAATCACCAAAACCCATGTTGTGGTGGTGCCGTTTTCAGAGAACACACAGCGAGCACCTAAAATAAAGCCCCAAAAAATGGAGCAACTTGGATTTTGTGGTCCAAGGGGCAATACTGAGAAACTGGAACAATCCAAAAAGAACCGAATGGCTTATAAACAAAGGCAAAGTTCTAAGGAAGTGATTTAGAAAAATGGAAAGAAAGTAGATAAAGTTCAATTAAATATTGAATTCATAGCTTTTGATCATTAAGGGAAAAAAAACCTTGGAAAACTGTGCAATCTCAAGATGTACTCTATCTGCAGTGTTTTCACTATATTCCTAATAAGGCAGGAGGCTGTTTCTTAAAGCAGTGATTCTCAACCAGGGGTACATATATCCCTGGGAGTACTCAGAGGTCTTCCAGGGGGGTACATGAACACATCTAGATATTTGTCTAATTTTACAACAGTAGCCCAGTCAGTACAAACTAAAATTTCAGATAATTATTTGCTTATATGGCTCTGTATACTATACACTGAAATGTAAGTACAATATTTATATTCCAATTGATTTTATATTATATTGATATAGTAAGAATGAGAAAGTAAGCAATCTTTCAGTAATAGTGTGCTGTGACACTTATTTTTATGTCTGATTTTGTACGTTTTTAAGTGACGTGAAACTGGGGGTAACAAGACAAATCAGACTCTTGAAAGGGATACAGTATTCTGGAAAGGTTGAGACCCACTGTCTTAAAGTACCCTTAATTTAAAGTTTCCAACAAGCTACAATGTGCCCTCTCTGCTGCTTGGTATATTGAACTGGAAAAATCAGAAGTTTAAAGGTTACTTAAAGTAATTCACTGTTTGTCCAGATTTTTCTGACAACTGCCAAAATATTTTCAAAATATCTTCCCACCCCCGGCTTGCAAATTTATAATAAATTCATTTATCAGCATGTCCAATAAGTTTACAAATGAAATACCACTGGAAGTGCCCTCCAAAAACACTTCACAGCTCTGATTTGTTACAGCATGGTACTTTATCAACATGCAGGCAAGCAACTTCAGGTTTGATCATGGTGTAACAGATATCCTTAAAGAGCGGCTTTCACTACTGTTGTGAAGGAAACAGTTTTCACTACAATATAGTTAGTTGGTTTGTTGGTTTTTTAAATTTGTGTATGTGTACAAGAAGAGGGGAGGTGAAGTCCTTAGTCTTCCACATGAGTGCACTGCCATTGACCCTGCTGTGCACGTCCCCTACAACCTGCTGTAGATGTACATTAATCATAAGCTGGGAAGAATGGGGAATTGAAGAGCCATCTCTAAGGCTGAAGTGAGTTTTTTGTCTTCCTAAGAGAAGAACAAGCAACTTGGTAGTGAAACCAACAAACTGTTTTCAGAATATATTGAATACACTCTTCCCACCCACCACCCAAACCTAGAGGGCCACTGTCTTACGTTCCCTTGGGACTGCTTGTATGTATTATACAACTATAACTTCCACGTTGCCTCAACATGCCAAAGAGCAAGGTTTTCCTTTAAAGAAAGCTGGTTCAAATTATGGCCTAGGTCACAAGCAAAAAGGGGTTTGGCCGTTCCACGCTAGTACCCCAGATACCTACAGTAGGCTGTATTTGCCCATTATAGGTTCATGACCAACAGTCAGGGTGCTGCAGATTTGGACTGAGGTGCACTGGCAGAGCTGTGGGGTGTCCTGGGTCTGGCATAGTAAACGATGCTACAGATCAGGATTGTAGCACACTGGTAAGTTTACACGAGGGAAGTTTCCACAGCACCTGTCAGCACACTTGGCTCAAGGCAATGCTATTAAAATCCCTCACTTTCATGGCCACTAAATTCACTTAAAGGGGGATACACGAGAAACTGGAGCCATATTCCATAGATCGGTTGTACTACGTTCAAATTAATGAACATTTTCCTCCTTACATTTTCCAATTGATAAGACCCCATCAGCATCAGTTCCAATCCCTTTTTACTAAATTCACATACTAGAAACAACATTAAGGATGTGAATTTAGGCACACAAATTAGAAAATGTCAGTCTAAATGTTGACCAATTTCAAATTTCTTTCAGTACTCCCAAAACCATTTGACTACATGCAGAATGTGTTACTTATGTTATTTATGTTTACATAACTTCTTTCATACAAAGATAAAACAGTCTGATCTGAGTACAAGCCAGCACCCAAAAAAACATTTATAACTCAAACTCATGGCAAAAATGCTTGACTAATTTTGTTGAAAATTCATTAATAAAAACAGGTGCCCGAACTGCTGACACCAGGTTTCACCCAAGAGTTAGTTTTATGACTGATTTATTCATGCCTGAAAACAGGATTTTATAAAGGAAGCAGTGACACAAAGTATTAAGCGGCCAAGTAATATTTCTGAAGACAAACGTGTCTTCCTAACAAAAAATCAAAATTATTACAGAAGCACAAAAAAATCCCTTTATGTCACCCATGATAATTTCTGAGTTCACAATGTTGGCCTATGAAGTTATTCTTCCAAGAGAAATGCAATGTACAGGGAAAAGACAATATTACTCTGAAACAAACCCCACACGTACTGCAGACAGTTTGTATTTATGTTACTGTCCCAAAAAATTTGCATAGGAAATATTTTGTCATGAACACACTTGTCCTGAAGAAACTCACCACTTCTTCACATGACACCTTCCCTGGATTCAGGAGATTAGCTTAAGATGGATCCAGCATTTGCTGATCATTCACCCTTTCTTCACTTTCCAAAAAGGCAATCTCCAGTGTCATGTGAAACAGGGCTCTAGACAAATGCGCGGCTAAATATTACACTGTTTTCATGTTTATTCTTTCAACAATTTCAAAAAAAAAAGTTTGCTCACTTTGTAAGAGGGACTTTTTTTCTAGCTGCCACCTGGATCTGTAAGTCAAACTTGATCTTTCTGCCACTGATGTTTTAACTGTGACAAGGAGCTAACAACTGAAATTCAGCCAATGACTTGGTTGTGATGGTTCAGACAGGACTCCAGATCACTTTCCCATAGCCTTGTGAGCTCTACGAGGAACATAGGAGTAATTTCTCTTACCGAAGTCAGTAAAATGTGCTGGGAAAGATGCAGGGGAAACAAGAGGGTGCCACATTTTTTATTATAATTGCCTACCCTAGGAAAGCCTGCAGGACTGTGGGAGATGATGTCAGCAAGACAGGGTACTAATGCCTCATTGGTCCTTCCAGCAGTGTAGATACAAGTACTTGTATCCAAGTGGAAGGTAGAAACCGAGCTCCCCATGCCCTATCCCATCCAACTGTAGACAGGCTCCCCAGAGAGAAGAGGGCCCCACATACACCAAATATTGTGTATCCGCAACAGACAGGAGAAACAACCTGAGAGGGAGGGGGCGACACCAGAGGACCACTCCCTCTGCAGACTGCCTGGTGGTGCCAGACTCTTTCCTCCTGATTTCAAGGAAACTAAGAGCCATGCCCAAGTTAAAAGCTTCTGTCTCTCTCTCTGTGTTTACTGGCTGGGAAAAGGCTGCTCAGGTGCTTCTCCCACACTAGGACTTGTCTTCCAGGCTTATCATGGCCAGGAAAAAGGTGCAGACAGAGTACACAACCATAGCTGGCCTACCCTCTCCTTTCCCTCCCCACAGGGCCCGGCTTACCCCCTCCCAGTCCCCAACCTGCCCTCCCCACAGGGCCCGGCTTACCCCCCCACACAGGGCCCGGCTTACCCCCCCACACAGGGCCCGGCATACCCCCCCACACAGGGCCCGGCATACCCCCCCACACAGGGCCCGGCATACCCCCCCCACACAGGGCCCGGCATACCCCCCCCACACAGGGCCCGGCTTACCCCACCTTTCTGCCAGCCTGCCCTCCCCACAGAGCCCTGTTTACCCCCTCCCCCGACCTACCCTCCCCACAGTGCCTGTCTTACCTCCCGTCTCCCGCGCAGCCGCCAGTCCCCCCAGCCCGCCCTCTCCTTCCCCCAGGGCTCGGCTGCCATCCCCCCGGCCCGCCCGCCGCCGGTCCCGCTCCCGGCCAGGCCCGGTCCCTTACCAGTTGGTCATGTCCAGGAAGAAGGCGCAGCCGGCCGGGCTCAGCTGGAAGCCCAGCAGCCGCTGGAACTCGCCGATCAGCACGTCCTTGTCGGTGGTGCCCAGGCAGCTGAACTTCTGCATCAGCTCGGCGTCCAGGTCCACGTCCATCCCCTCCATGGCGCCGGGGCCGCCGCTCCAGCCCGCTCCGCTAGGCCCCGGGCCTCCCCTGCTCCGCTCCGCCGCCCGTCTCCTCAGCGCTGCATGGGGGGAGGGGACGAGGGGAGCGAGTCCCGAGACACTGCGCACGCTCCGTCCCGCCCACACGCGGGGCACGCCACCTGTAACGTCATCGCGTTGCGTGACCGCACAGACGTGGTGACGTCACCTAAAGGAAAACTACAAACAGAGCCCCACCCGGGAACCCTAACCACGGCGGCAGAAGGAGATCCGCAAGGGCACGTTATTTACGTATGCAAAATAATTATGTCATATGCCTATAATTAATTTGCATATGTTTATGTATGCGGATTAATAATTCGCCTATGGAAATCAGTTTTCACATATGCAAATTATTCACAGGATTAAAATAGGCATGTGATCAATAAGTGATTCTCCTTTACATATTTCAGAATAGCAGCCGTGTTAGTCTGTATCCGCAAAAAGAAGAACAGGAGTACTTGTGGCACCTTAGAGACTAAATTTGTTAGTCTCTAAGGTGCCACAAATACTCCTGTTCTTCCTTTATATATGTACATGCAACAGATGAACATGGCATAGAGAAATATTTTCACATTTACATAGGGAAATTAAGCACGTTTATTCGAATAATGAGATCACAGCAAATAAATTAATATGGTTTACATAGGCAAATGACACCCTATCAAGCACAGACACATACGGATATAATACCTACTTCATTTACATATGCAAATTAACCACATTGCTAAACACAGACGAAATTTCATTTGTTTATATATGTAAATCAGTCACATGGCTGTTCAACTGTACAGGGGTATATGCTTCTCATATGTTAACATGCAAATCAATCTAATGATGGTGAAAGAAAATCACATAATATAATAGTGTCACCTCCATATAATATACATTGTAGATGCAGGTTAATCGCAAATATGTTTAAAAAAATAGAGGAATATATAACTGATCTGTATTTATGAATATGGAAAATACTCTAATAAATAAAGAAGAAGAAGAAGAAGAAGAAGAAGAAGAGCGTCACAATCCCACAGGGTAGGTCAGTATTATTATCCACATTTTCTAGATAGTGAAAAATGTTAATGGCCTGATTTTAGAAGTGGTAGGTAACCATCTCATGAGATCTGTGCCTGCTCAGCCCCTTCCACAATCAGGCCCTAAATGATCCACTAAATCACACAAAAAACAGAAAGTGAAAATGACTAAACAGACTAATTTAGTTTCACAGTCCAAATTGAGTAAATGGGAAACTGTCAACTTGACTATTTTGAAACTATCTAATGATAGAATGCCCTTTTAAGCAGTATAACTTGGATATTTAAAAAAAAAATCCTGTAAAAATTGTAAGGACTTTTCTGTTCCTCTGTTGATGTTTTTTAAGCATCTGTTCAGCAAGGAATCAATTTCATAAGGCTTCAGTCCTAAAAGATGATATATTCAAGCAGGCCCCTGAGTTTGCTGGAAACCCCACTGAAATCAAAGGCTACAATCCTGTAAGCACTTTAATATGCATAAGTTATTCACATGCTGAAATGTTTGCAGAATTGGGGCATAAATGATACTTTACAAGAAATAGTGATTATGTGGGATAGTAGTGAGTCGCTCAGGGATTACTTTAAGAAGTTAGTAAAAAAAAAAAGTTTCCCTTGTTTTTTTCAGCTTGTCCTGTATTCATTCCCTCTGAAGCACCGGGCATTGGCCACTGTCAGAAGACAGTGTACATGCATCTGAAGAAGTGAGGTCCTTACCCACGAAAGCTTATGCTCCCAATACTTCTGTTAGTCTTAAAGGTGCCACAGGACCCTCTGTTGCTTTTGTCAGAAGACAGGATACTGGGCTAGATGGTAGGGTTACCATACGTCCGGATTTTCCCGGACATGTCCGGCTTTTGGGGGCTCAAATCCCCGTCCGGGGGGAAATCCCCAAAAGCCGGGCATGTCCGGGAAAATCGGGAGGCTCGGCCGGGGCCTCTTTGTGCGGGGCCGGGGGCATGGTGCCGGGCCGGGAGCCGGGCCCGCGGGTCGGGGAGCCGGGCCGGGGTCGGGGGGCCGGGCCCGCGGGGCGGGGGGCCGGGCCGGGCCCGCGGGTCGGGGAGCCGGGCCGGGGTCGGGGGGCTGGGGGCCGGGCCCGTGGGGCTGGGAGCTGGGCCGGGCCCGCGGGTCGGGGAGCCGGGCCGGGGTCGGGGGGCTGGGGGCCGGGCCCGTGGGGCTGGGAGCCGGGCCGGGCCCGCGGGTCGGGGAGCCGGGCCCGTGGGGCTGGGAGCCGGGCCGGGCCCGCGGGTCGGGGAGCCGGGCCGGGATCGGGGGGCCGGGCCCGCGGGTCGGGGAGCCGGGCCGGGGTCGGGGGGCTGGGGGCCAGGCCCGTGGGGCTGGGAGCCGGGCCGGGCCCGCGGGTCGGGGAGCCGGGCCGGGGTCGGGGGGCTGGGGGCCGGGCCCGTGGGGCTGGGAGCCGGGCCGGGCCCGCGGGTCGGGGAGCCGGGCCGGGGGGCTGGGGGCCGGGCCGGGGTCGGGGGGCCGGGCCCGTGGGGCTGGGAGCCGGGCCGGGGTCGGGGGGCTGGGGGCCGGGCCCGCGGGGCTGGGAGCCGGGCCGGGCCCGCGGGGCGGGGAGCCGGGCCGGGGTCGGGGGGCCGGGGGCCGGGCCTGCGGGGCTGGGAGCCGGGGGGTGCACCGGGCCGCCGGGGGTGGTCGGCCTGGGCCGGCACCCCAGGGCCCTAGCCGACCCAGGCTGGAGCCGCCGGGGGAGCCAGCCTGGGCTGAGCTGGGCTGGGCCGCGCCTCCTCCCCCCCCCACCCCACCCCACCCCACTCCACCCCCCTTACCTGCTTCAGGCTTTCCGCGAATTAAATGTTCGCGGGAAGCAGGGGAGGGGGCGGAGACTTTGGGAGGGGGCGGGGTTGGGGAGGGGGCGTGGGCGGGGCTGGGGGCGTGGGCGGGGCCCCCGGGAGTGTCCTCCATTAGGAGGGACAAAATATGGTAACCCTACTAGATGGTGGACCACTGATATGACCCAATATGGCTGTTCTTATGTTCTTAACTTACTACACACCAAGTGCTGTCAGGTGTACTAAAGGCTTGATCCAACACTCATTTATATAAATTAAAAACTCCCATTGTCTTAAATGAACATTGCATCTGACTGAAAAGCAAGCAAACTGAAAAAAATAAAAAACAAGGGAAACTATTTTTGTACTAACTTCTTACAGTAATCCCTGGGCAACTCATTACTATCCCACAAAGCACGGAGAAAATGTCCCAAAAGATATTACACCAGAAAGCACTGCCTACCTAAGGTGCACCGCACTTTACATTGACACAAGCACTCCTCATGAGTATGCACAGTACTGATGCAAGTAGCTAAGCATCCACGCGTCTGACCAATTCACAAATTTCAGCCACTGTACATCGATGTAACTTGTGTTGACTGAACTTTGTTGTGTAAACATGGCCACAGTAATCATGTTACTTGAAACGACATTAGGTACACCATTTTTGGACAGAAATATAATTTTTAATTTACATTGTCTCTTGAAGTATTTGTTTATCTGTCATTAATATTTAACTATTTGTTTACCTAAGGATCTAAGGTAATCTGTCAAACCATTGGAGTCTGTCTTTAAATTATAATTTTACAATGGAGTACTCCTAGGCTTTGAGTACTTGTCCTCCTTCATAATCCTAAACCACCACTTCTCTCTCCCACACATACACAGGCATGTTTTTAAACAAAGCAGAACATAACTCGCCTCTTTTGAGATGGCATTACTTGTTTCCTTTGACAGAAAGAAACCTGATACAAATGTCTGACCATACCCAGTCATCAGCAGTGAGAGTATAAAGACACCTAATAGGTTGTTGTTTTTCTGCATATTAAAGGCAATAGTGGTATTAGTTCTAAGGATCACTGAGAGGAAGTGACCTGTTGCAATATTTATATAGTAAACATTACAACACAAGTTCACGAGAAAATCAGCGCAAATGAAAAGCAAAACAAACTACAAAGTACAAGCAATATGGGGAGAGAAGTGACTTTCCACAAACACCAAATTTAGGATATTTCATTCTGAGAATCCAGAGGATTCTCTTTGTGGTTTGTGCCTGGGAAAAACTGCTGTTTCTTTCTGATATACCAGAAAAGGTGACTAACTGAGAACACAGGACCTGACTTTATTGCTAAAAAATTTAGCAATTAAAAAGTAACCTTTGCTGAAAAATATCATAGGAGAGATAAACAAGCATATCCAACCCTCAGGTTAAACACATCATAGGAAGATACTTTAATGCATGTTATAAATAGACAAATCATATAATTAGTAGTCGTGTCAATAAATGAATCAGTGATGCCCAACCTAGCAATCTTGGCATTTCCACTGGGTTTGTTTTCCTTTGCTATATCGTCAGCTCTTAATATTATTCTACATGCTACTGTCACACCATCCGAGATACCCTATACTATTATGTCTTTTGGATGAGTCAAAATTGACATCCTGATTGCTCGCAGTCATTCATTATTAATTATTATTATCCTTCAGTATTACATCATGGGAATTTTTTTAAACAAATGTCCTTAACAACATACAAGATCTTTATACATAACAAAAGGAAAACTACTGTTTAAAATGTAGCTCCATGAGTCGCCAATAAATCCTGACAATGAACGACTCTGTGGGTTTAGATACTCAAGAGTTTTGTTAAACCCTCTGCAGAATTCCTGGATTTTGGGTACTTAAATGCACTCATTCTCCTTTGACTTTCCTTGAAATGCTTGCAGTGCCTAAGAGTGCTGTCTTCTGGAGCTCACTGGTCATGATGTCTTGTGCTTCTAAAGTGTTTTTGAGCTGCTCATTCATACCCTTAAGGATCATCCACTTCAAGTTCTCCAGTAATCACTTTTGTTCTAGTTTTCCATAATCTTTTCACTTTGGGCCAGAGATCTTCATACTTGTTAACTTGTCTTATTGTTTCTTTTTTATGTTTCTGTCTGCTGGTATGACAGTATCAATGAACATATGTGACTCAAGAACTCTTTAATGCTTACTGGCAAGGGGTTTACAGCAATGTCCTGATCCTGGTCCATACATTCTGGTTCACCAAAGAATGTCACGTGAGGTCTCAAATGAACGAGGGTCACATGGTCATTAATATTGTTGTGAAAGCTATGCACAGATGCTATGTAAGGAGTTATGTATATATAATGAAAATATGTTCTTAGAGTTTGTGTCAAAGTCTGAGTCACCAGCAGAGGAGACAAAGCAGGTTTTCTGTCACACAAGAGATGTTTATTCACCTGTCTCTCTGTGGGGACATAAATTGACCCGCTACAACAATGGCTACACATTTACATAAAAAGTCGACAAAGAGATGTGAAGTCAACAGGAAAGGAGCACACAGAAAAAATAAGCCCCAGGTGATTATCTTATCTCTGAGTAGAAACAATTAACTTTAGGAGTACAAGTAGAAGGCAAAGACAACATCCCCTTATCCTGTAATGAGGAAGTAAACAGTGCATTTACATTTCTGAAAGTGGGATCTCAGCCAGCCATAGTTGAAACACTGTAGTGTAGAGGACTTTGGGGATAAACTTCTTTAGACAGGAGGTTAACTTTAGACAGGAGGTTAGCTAAGTTTAGTCTGTGATTTTGTTTCCAGTATTCTTACTCACTATCACATTAATTTTGAATTTTTGATGATAAACTTATTCTTGTTTCCACTATAAATATATCTAAGTGCTGTTTCTGAGCTGATTCATACAAGGCTGTATGTATACTGTTCCTTTTGGGATTTTTGGTATTTCTGTGAGCATACAGTGGATAAGGGGCAGAACAGAAGAGTGAATTCTTCAAAAGCACTCAGGAACTGGGGTGCACGATTTGTTAGCCTTCAAGGTGAAGTAAGGGCTGGCATAGCCCAGAGGAGAGTACTTGAGTGGCTAACAGGCTGGTGGTGTCAGGGAGCTGACACCCAATTAATCACAAGCAGGACTCCCTCGTTCTGGAGGAAGCGGGGTAACAAGGTGACTCAGAGTCCTGGGTATCCCGAGAACCATCACAACATAGTCTTGTTTTGTCTTCTTTCCTACAGCAACTATGTCTGATCTGTTTGCCTACCCCAATTGGTCTGGGACAATTATGGCTGCTGTGTATCCCATATCATTGCTTCTACCAATATATTTGCATGTGGATCAACACCACTAATCTCCCTTTTCAGGCTTTCAATCTGCATTAGTATAAATTCTCCTCTTTGGAATAAAGCTCTTAGTTATCCGGCAACTCTATGCTCAGTAATTTCTTTCTCCGTGTTGTTGTTATTTCGCTCCTTCCAGTATTGAAGCATTCATTTCCTCCAGCCTCTCCAGGTTTTGCCAAAATCCAATACTGGATCACTTGTGGATTTCCACTGCAAGTCCATTTCACTCTTTTATTAACAATGATCTCTGGTTTTCTTGGGTTGTTTGGACAGTTACAGGATATCATCCAGGGGTTGTCCGCCCCCACACAACATACCCTCATGGGTGAGGAGCCTCCAGTCCAGCTAAGCTCTTCTGAGGCCCCATTTACTACCCTCCTTACACCATTCGTAATAATTATCAATTGCCTGGATTCTCCATATTTGTTTGGGTTGGCAGGTTATACCCTGCTGGGTGCCAAACCAGTATTTCTAAGCCTTGGGGGGTTATTATTAATTACTATTATTATTACTATTATTGCATAAGTGGTTACCTTACTGTCCTGCCAAATCCCTACTTAGGTAGCTACATTCTGCCTCCCTACAATTCTCTCTTGGGTTTCAAGATAACATGTTGCTGTTAACTTTGGGTCCTGAGATCTCATGTGGTGTTGCCATACACTGTTAAACCCAATTATGACTGCATTTCAGTGGTGGATGAATTGATCCCTGTATGTTGCTTGACTGCTAGTTTTTTACACATCAGTCTGTGACTAGGAAGTGAACTGAGACCCACCAACTCATTGTACATAGAAAGTCAAGCAGCTGTCAGATGGTGAAGATGGTCAACCTGAGCTGTATTTAAACTAATGATCTAGTGTATGATCCTGCAATATGATCAGTGCCGACAAACCATTGCATACAACATTGACTTCAGTGTGCACCATGTGGGCACAAGGGTCCATCTGCATAAATCTGATTGCAGGATCAAGGCTGTAGAGATGAATGGCTATGTAGCCTGTGAACAAGTACGGTGTCATCCAGTCTCATACATTCTGTCATATTTTAAAGCGTAGGGATGTAAATCACTTAACTATATAATAAAGAAATGAAAGGGCCATCTCTCCTACCTTATCTATCTTTATGTGTATGTGCACAAGACAGCAGAGCTGATGTTGTGAAGAACAGGAATGATCTACTAAAATAACACTTGCTCTTGTAATGTGTGATATAACTCCCATTTGGGCTGAATAAGTTCCACAAGTTAAGGACAAAAATGGAGAATACTGCCAGGATATTGATGCACAACCTAAGTGTTGCTGTGAGCATTGTTGTGAATTAACGAACAGATCCCGCCAAGATGTAAATTACAAGTTAATCCAAAAAAGAATCTATCAGAAAACAGGCCAATGACATTAGAAGATGTGATGCTTGTGGTCAAACAGTTAAAAATGATAAAACACCTACTTTTGAGAATATTTCATCAGACTGCTAAAGAATGGCAGCTCAGATTTAGTTCACTAGCTTTATAGAGTTGTCTTAAAATTTGGGAAAGCAGTCACATTCCAAAAGATTGGAAAAGGGGATGAAGCATCCCATATTTAAATAAAGAAGAGTGATCATCTTGCTCAAACTATAAAGGCATAATGCTGCTTGTCAGTCCCAGGGAAGGTGTTAATGATCAGACTACTCAACCAACTGAAATACTGCTTCAATCCCAAAATGAGAGACAACCTGTATAACCAATATGGTGTTTTCACAGGTCAATCTACAATCCATGCTATGTATGCTCTGCTGAATGTTATTGAAAAACAACTAGAAAGACAAAAGGAAGTTAACTTTGTGTTTATAGACTTTGCAGCCGCTTTTCACTCAGTACATCAGTCAGCACTGTAGATAATGCTACATCAGTATGGGGTGCCTGAGGATTTAGTGTGTCAAACTGCACCACAGTGCATTTAGCTGTGTGAGGGTCAACAATTGTAATACAGACTGATTTTCAGTAGAATCAGGAGGACACCAGGGATGCATTCTTTCAACTATATTATTTAATGTTCTAATAGTCTATCTGATGACAAAGCTGACTGAGGCCAAATTAGGTTTCAAATTTAAAGATTAATCTTTAAAGCATTGGTTCTCAGCCAGGGGTATGCATACCCCTGGGGCTACGCAGAGGTCTTCCAGAGGGTACATCAACTCATCTAGTTGCCTAGTTTTACAACAGGCTACATAAAAAGCACTAGTGAAGGCAACACAAACTAAAATTTCATACAAACAATGACTTGTTTATACTACTCTGTATACTATACACTGAAGTGTAAGTACAATATTTATAAAAACAACAGAGACTGGTGGCACCTTAAAGACTAACAGATTTATTTGGGCATAAGCTTTCGTGAGTAAAAACCTCACTTCTTCGGATGCATCCGAAGAAGTGAGGTTTTTACTCACGAAAGCTTATGCCCAAATAAATCTGTTAGTCTTTAAGGTGCCACCAGACTCTGTTGTTTTTGTAGATACAGACTAACACGGCTACCCCCTGATACTTTACAATATTTATATTCCAATTGATTTATTTTATAATTATATAGTAAAAATAAAAAAGTAAGCCATTTTTCAGTACTAGTGGGTGTGACACTTGTATTTTTTATGTCTGAGTTTGTAAGCAAAAAGTTTTTAAGTGAGGTGAAACTGGGGGTACACAAGACAAATCCGACTCCTGAAAGGGGTACAGTCGTCTGGAAACGTTGAGAGCCACTGCTCTAGAGGGAGCAGCATGGGGGAGCTTAAGAGAAGGGGAATTTTGAAGGAACAGTATGGGGACAGTATAGGGAAGGCGCAGTAAAGACAGGGTAGCATCGGGGCAATGTGGGGAAGTTTATCCCAGAGAAACGTTGTCCCTTCTCTCCACGCGCTCTGAGAGTCACTTTCCGCAGGGAAAAGCGAATCGCTGAGAGATGGTCGCGTTTGACCCTCGCGAGGCACCATAGGCGTCTGGGACGGGAGAAAAACTACAAATCCCGGCTTGCAATGCGCCCCTGATCGTTGAGATAGTAGTAGAGCACTGCAGGCTCTACTACGGGTGCCGAGGGAGGGTCACGCCAAAGCGCTTAGAAGGCGGGAAGCAGTCGCGTAGCGATTGTCTCACTTCCTGCTAACGGCGCCTGGGCCCCAGAGCAACATGCCCAAGTGAGTGAGCCTGGGCCGGGCCCCCTGCGGGACGGTGGGGAGGCGGCTGGGGACCCCCCCTCCCGCTCAGTCACCCCCCGGGCCTTCAGAGTCTGCTGCTGCCCCGATTCCGGGAGCTGCGGGGGCCTCCTGGGGAGCAGGGAGGTGACGGCCGGGCCCGGAGCGGCGAGAGACGGAGGGGCTGTGGCCGTTGAGGGGGGCATTGGCTTAGTGATGGGGGGCGGGTGGGGGGGGGTCTCTGGGGTAGGGGGCAGTGAGGGAGGGGGTGGCTGAGGCGGAAGGGCGAGGGGGGGTAGAACTGTACAAAGCAAACTAGTTACAGCCCCAGTCGTGAAAAAGAAGGCCTGTGACACCAGTGGAATTCTGCATGCGGGAAGGGCATAACGAGTGGGGTCCCGCAGGGATCAGGTCTGCGTCCGGTTCTGTTCAGTATCTACATCTAGGGTGACCAGATGTTCCGATTTTATAGGGACAGTCCTGATATTTGGGGCTTTTTCTTATATAGGCTCCTATGACCCCCCACTCCCGTCCCGATTTTTCACACTTGCTGTCTGGTCACCCTATCTACATCACTGGTGTAGATAATGTAATAGAGAGTACATGTATAAAGTTTGTGGATGATACCAAGCTGGGAGGGGTTACAAGTGCTTTGGTGGTTAGGATTAAAATTCAAAATGCTCTGGACAAACTGGAGAAATGGTCTGATGTAAATAGGATGAAAATTCAATAAGGACAAATGCAAAGTACTCCATTTAGGAAGGAACACTCAGTTAGACATACAAAATGGGAAATGACTGCCTAGGAAGGAGTACTGCGGAAAGGGATTTGGGGATCATAGTGGACCATAAGCTAAATATGAGTTGACAGAGTAACCGTGTTGCAAAAAAAAGCGAATGTCATTTTGGGATGTATTAGCAGGAGTGTTGTAAGCAAGACACGAGAAGTAATTTTTTTCTCTCTACTCTGTGCTGATTAGGCCTCAGCTGGAGTATTGTGTCCATTCTGGGCGCCACATTTCTGGAAAGATGTGGACAAATTGGAGAAAGTCCAGAGAGGAGCAACAAGAATGGTTAAAGGTCTAGAAACATGATGTATGAGGGAAGATTGGAAAAAATTGGGTTTATTCATTCTGGGAAAGAGAAGACTGAGAGTGGACACGATAACCATTTTCAAGTACATAAAAGGTTGTTACAAGGAGGAGGAAGAAGAATTGTTCTTAACCTCTGAGGATAGGACAAGAAGGAATGGGCTTAAATTGTAGCAAGGGAGGGTTAGGTTGGACATTAGGAAAAACTTCTTAACTCTCAGGTTGGTTAAGCACTGGAACAAATTGCCCAGGGATGTTGGGGCAGTTTAGACAAACACCTGTCAGGAATGGTCTACATAATACTTAGCCCTGCCATGAGTGCAGGCGATTGGACTAGATGACCTCTTGAGGTCCCTTCAAGTCTTATGATTCTATGAGCAGAAGGGTCTGCCCATACAGGTCTGCTTGTGGGATTGGGGCCCCAATTAATTTTTTAGATTTGAGACAGAAAAATATTGGGGTTAAGCGAAGATAAAACTAAAAGGTTAAATTTTTTTCCTGTCAAAGTAAATGACTATTGATTGACTTCTAGAAATAACAGGTTCTAACTGAAAATGTATATTTTTAATCTTGTACAGATCTTAAGTATTGGAAATAAGTAATAATTCCCCCAGTTTCTAAAACAGTTTTATTTTTCTTCAGGTTTTATTGTGACTATTGTGACACATACCTCACCCATGACTCTGTAAGTACCAAACTCTTTGTATTCATACTTTTCGAGTATCCAGTTAGAGATCAGTTTTTCCTTTGAAAAGATAGTACTGGGTACATTGCTACATAAATATATATTTACTTTAGGGATAATATATCTGAGAGATTTTCTTAAACATAACATTGTACCTTGGAGAGGAGAGGCACCATTATACTTGAGACTGAATGGTACAGTTTTATCAGGTTTGATTATTTAAAAGGAAGAATACCTGTGAAAAGGAGAGGGGTCTGGCCCAATGTGATGTGGTATGGCAAAATTGATTTGGGGAAAGCTATTACCCTGTCAAATATCTGTCAGCATTCATCCAACAGTAACATAAAAAATAAGTTTGAACATTTATCGTTCCCTCTCAGAAACAATAGATTTACTCTAAATTCTATTTTGGAACTGAACGATAAGTCAAATACCTTGCCTTCTATTAAAATGAAGATACCAAGCTTGAAAAGAACATTTCCTTACCAATATGAAACCCCCTCAAAATATTAAATTTTAAGTTTTATGTAAGATCTGTTTCTCCATATAAGCTGTACCTCTCATATGATGTTTCATGGGTTCTTATAGATTTGCTAGTGTCATGCAAATTAATATATCCAGTTGGTGTCACAGTGAGCATATTGGGGACGACTATATTGTTCACATCATAGGAAATAAACGTATAAAAAATTCTACTAGATGTAGAGATCTGTAGCTTCCAAACACAAATATTGGACTGTATCGGTCATCTGACTGTATATGCCAATGGTTCTCAACCAGGGGTACGCAGAGATCTTCCATGGGTACATCAACTCTTCCAGATATTTGTCTCATTTAACAACAATAAAAGCACTAGTGAAGTCAGTACAAACTAAAATTAAATGCAGACAATGACTTGTTTATGCTGCTTTATATACTATACCGGGGTGGCCAAACTTACTGACCCTCCGAGCCGCATATGACAATCTTCAGAAGTTGGAGAGCCGGGGCGCACCTGCCGGGGCTTGGGGCTTCAGTCATACTCCTGCTGAATCTTCAAGCCCAGATAGTGTGCTGTGACACTTTTGTATTTTTATGTCTGATTTTTGTAAGCAAGTGATGTTTAAGTGAGGTGAAACTTGTGGGTACACAAGACAAATCAGACTCCTGAAAGGGGTACAGTAGTCCAGAAAGGCTGAGAACCACTGGTGTATGCCACTCAACCTATGTGTGTGTTTCTTGACTGCAAGTTGTGGTGGTTTTATATGAACTTGAAATAGATCTTTGGCTCACCTGTGCTTAGTGCATGGACAACAGCATCTCTTCATTTTGCAGCCATCTGTGAGAAAGACCCACTGCAGTGGTCGGAAACACAAAGAGAATGTGAAAGATTACTATCAGAAATGGATGGAAGAACAAGCTCAGAGCCTGATTGATAAAACAAGTAAGAAAAATCACTTCATGATCTAGATCATTTCACTTAAAAGGTTCCCTCCTACCTCTGTCCTGTTGCATTGGATTGATGTAAATTATAATACTGAAGGTCCTGACTTGTGCGTCTGAACAGGAAAGTAATATAGAACCTAGTTATGTAGCTACTCTGTGGATGGAACTTCTCTTAAAATTGATGGGGTTTCACATGAGGGGTGCCTGTATTAGTAGGCCGTTAGTTTAAGGGTCATCTTCAGCTCAGGTTTTTATGCATAACTCTCCACCTACTTCATTGGAGATTTTTTTTTTTTGAAAGCTAATGGCATATTATCCTAAATTACCAAGTCCCAAACCCTTATTGTGAAACAGCTTCCTATATCAGCAACTTCTAATAGTCCTTTTGCTGCAGATCTGAAGGACATCTTTTGAGCTCCCTCCTATTGTGGGAGAGCCAAAACACTGTTCCCTTTCTCTAGGGCTTGGTCTATGCTACCAACTTAATCCACATCCCTGAGCGACATAGTTACATTGACCTAACACTGGTGTAGACAGTGCTATGTTGTTGGGAGGGCTTCTCCCATCAACATAGCTACTGCTTCTCAAGGAGGTGGAGTACCTATGCTGACCGAAGAAGCTCTCCCATCAATGTAGGTAGCGTTTTCACTAATCACTACCGTGGTGCAGCTGTGCCACTGCAGAACTGTAAGCCCTGGTCTACACTACGAGTTTAGGTCGAATTTAGCAGCGTTAGATTGATTTAACCCTGCACCCGTCCACATGACAAAGCCATTTTTGTCGACTTAAAAGGGCTCTTAAAATCGATTTATGTACTCCTCCCCGACGAGGGGATTAATGCTGAAATAGACATCGCCGGGTCGAATTTGGGGTTGTGTGGACGCAATTCGATGGTATTGGCCTCCAGGAGCTATCCGAAAGTGCTCCATTGTGACCACTCTGGACAGCACTTTGAACTCAGATGCACTAGCCAGGTACACAGGAAAAGCACTGGGAACTTTTGAATTTCATTTCCTGTTTGGCCAGTGTGGCAAACTCAGCAGCACAGGTGACCAGGCAGTCCCCCAGAATGTTTCTACACTCCCCCTATCATCTCCGTCCCTGAAGTTATCGCAGATTAGAAGGCAAAAAAACCGCACTGGCGATGACATATTTTCTGAGCTCAGGCAGTCCTCCTGCACTGATAGGGCACAGCGTAATGCATGGAGGCATTCAGCGGCAGAGGCCAGGAAAGAATTGCTGTTTGCTTAACGGCAAAAGTGTCATACCTTGCTAGCGATCCTGCCCGAGCCAGGTCGCTGTGTCACATGCACTCCGCGCTGTGTCAGCCTTGGGCGGGAGCATGACTGTTTTGTGAGCAGGAAGGCCATAGATATAGACATTGCATTAGGTAGCTTCTGTAGCCAGAGAAAACATTCCTGTGCATTCGGCAAAGTCTGTGGCAAAAAAAGAGAAGCCCTGTAGTGTAGTGGTGATCACATTCACCTAACACGTGAAACGTCCCCAATTCGAAAAAGGCAGAAACAGGTCACTATTACTTTTTCTGACTCCCCCCCCCCCCCCCCCCCTGCATTTTTAGTCTTAGAACAGACCGCGCTGTGAAATTTTACTTGGAATTATATCAATTATGAGTTAAATAATATGGAAGCTCTCTCTAAGTTATAGTCCTGGGTTCCTTACCCTTTTCAGCTGCTCTGATCAATTAATATTTTTGTTAGGGGCAGGGGAAAATGTTCATTAAGCCTTTTATAGGGACTAAATGCTATCTAGGACTCTGAAATAATCTTAATGTAGCCCATAGAGTGCAATCCTTCATTCTAGATTTGTCATTCCATAAGTTGAACTGCTCCTTACTACTGTCCAGGCTTCATGAGCTATGGGAGCAAGGGGTAGGCTGGGGTAGGTACGACCGTGTGGTAATGCTGGCTGGGAGAGCAGCCTGAGGCAGAAGCCTCCAGCTCTCATGATATTCCAGGCAGGACTGAATCTCCATGAGACGAAACTTAAAGAAGAGAATGACTTTTAAATATGTTGCCATTGATGGTCCCTTTTGTTTTTGTATTTTGGGAGTAAATAAAAGTGCTAAATTTCACTTCTCAATACCATTAATAATTTTGCTATCTCTGTTATGTTCCTCTCGTTTGTCTCCTCTCTAAACAATCTGTCTCTTCAGTCTTCTCTCATATGGAAGTCTATCTATGCCTTTCATTGCCTATTTCTGAACAATCTCTTTCAGCCATATCCATTTTGAGATAAGGTCACTAGAACTGAACACAGTATTCCAAGTGGGTGTTTATAATTGATTTTAAAAGGCATAATACTGTCAGTATTTTCTGTTCCATTCTTTATATCCGTTGTAGATATTTGTCTGATATTTTTGACCATTGCTGTACATTGGGCAGAGGGGTTCATGTAGTTATCTGCAGTGATGCCTGTGTCTTTTTCCTGACCATTTGAAGTTAATTTGGAATCCAACAGTGTGTATGAGTAGTTGATGTTTTCTTTCCTGTTAATTACTTTGCATTTGTCAGCATGGAATTTCATGTGCTATCCCACTTCTCATTCAGTTAACTATGTGAAGTTCCTCAGTCTGCTCTAGTTTTTGTTGACTTAGATAATTGGTATTTATAAATCTTTTTAGGAAGGCAAAAGGCATACAGTGTGTACTTCCGCCTCAGTAGAAGCAGTATTCAGGCCGGGACATGTTGAAGAGTCCAGCCTGTACTGCAGCTTTCAGGAGGCTCTGACCACATGTGATTTCAGCATGATGTAAATAATTATATTTTGGGAAAGAGTCAAGGCGGGGAGAAACTCGTGTTGTCAGAATACTATAGTAGTTCTGTTGACAAATTAATGACTGTCTCCCCTTATTTCCTAATGTAGCGGCTGCATTTCAACAAGGCAAAATTCCACCTACTCCTTTTTCTGCTCCACCTCCTGCGGGAGCCATGATCCCCCCTCCTCCCAATATGCGTAAGTTTGAATATTGAGTTCTTGCATTGTGAGCAGCAGGCCAGCAGCATACCTATTTGTTGGCTACTGCTCGCTTTCTTCTTCAATAGGACTTTGCTAGAAGTGTCCTCTGATTTAAAATATTACAAAGTAATTTGTGAACTCAGAATGTTCCCTGAGCTTGATAATGAAAATGTAAAGCAGTTCTTTGTGAGTCCTCCAATAGCTCTGAATAATCTTTAGTTTTTTTAGCAATTTCATTCTAACATTTTGCATAGTGGTGTTAAATGCAATAGGCTGTAAAATAACTGTTCCTTCATTTGCATGCTAGCTTTTTTACTGTATCTCTAATGAAGCCACTCACACCACTCATATTCTTGAAGTAGAAGAGAAACTATTTAATATGCTCTGCATTCCATTTGGGAAATGGCTCCTTATTATTAAAGATCTTATCCCTGTTGCAGGACAGATTGGTCATTTTTATTAGATGTGCAGCAGCAGGTGATTGACTAATTTCTTGGCTGCTGAAAAGTGAACTAAAATTGAAAAGGGATGTTAGTACACTATCATAAGAGACTGTACAAGACACAAACTGAAGATCTTTAGCCGTTTACAAGTGTTTATTAACTAGGATTCCACATCACTTTCGCATCTGCTAGCATGACACATATATTGATTTAGATGTGCGTGTAATCAGTTTTTATACATGTTCTTTCAGCTGGTCCTCCACGACCAGGTATGATGCCAGCTCCCCATATGGGTGGACCTCCAATGATGCCAATGATGGGCCCACCTCCTCCAGGAATGATGCCGGTTGGTCCTGGTAAGTCTCAGCCTGCAGAAACATGTAATTTCTAGTTTGTTTATTTTTTTTATAATTGAGTACTGCTCGTTTAGATTAGCAAGGTGATTGAGATGTTTCCAGTTGTTTGTTAATATCTTGATTCACAGCAAAGTGAATGTCTGTAAATGATAGTCAATGGAAAATATTCTCTCTAAGCAGTTGGAGTACCTGGGTGTTAAATTTATTGACACACACTAGCTTGTGGCCACTTAACTTCAGGATGAAATCTGATCAGCTCTTGTATGCTAAGCAGTTGAGCTAGGTCAGTAGTTGATAGGGAAATGGCCAAAGTCTTCAGGTTGTGGTAGTGTTTCAGTAGGTAATCCTTTGCACTCAGTCCGTACTGATCCACTGGCCTCTGCGTGGTGTTAGAGATGAGTGGTAAAACTGATGTCCTTAGCTTTTGTCACTAATGCCACTTTAATAACCAAGAGTATCTGATAATCCTTGTGTTGAGGTCAAGTTTTGACTGATGATTTCATTATCTCCATAATTTTCCCTTGCAGTAAAAATTGGATACAGTTTGCCTGGTACCCCATATCATTTTCGTTCCAGATCTTTAAACTATTTTAAACAGTATTGTTAATAGGGCTGTCAAAACAATTAAAAACATTAATCACCAGATTAAAAAAATAATCGTGATTAATTGCAGTTTCAATCACACTGTTAAACAATAATAGAATACAATTTAAATTTATAATATATTTGAATATTTTTCTATATTTTCAAATATATTGAATTAAATTACAACACATACAAAGTGTAGAGTTCTCACTTTATATTATTTGTATTACAAATATTTGCACTGTAAAAAAAATAAACAAAAAGTAGTGCCATTTACAAGTTAAAGCATGAAGGTGCATACAAACGTTTAGCATAGCTGGCGCCTAAATACCTTGCAATGCTGGCTACAACAGTGCCATGTGAACGCCTGTTCTCACTTTCAGGTGACGTAAAGAAGTAGCTGCAGCATTATCTCCCATAAATGTAAAATAAACTCGTTTGTCCTTAACATTTGGCTGAAGAAAAATTAGGAATGAATGGACTTGTAGGCTCTAAAGTTTTACATGGGTTTTGTTTTTGAGTGCAATTAATGTCAAAAAAATCGACATTTGTAAGTTGCACTTCCATGATAGAGATTACACTACAATACTTGTATTTTTTTAATGCACCTCATACTATTTTTTCTTTAGTGCAAATATTTGTAAGAAAAATAACACTATAAAGTGAGCACTGTACACTTTGTATTGTGTTGTAATTGAAATCCGTGTATTTGAAAATGTAGAAAACATCCAAAAATATTTATAACTAATTTAAATTTGTATTCTATTACTGCTTACTAGTGTGATTTAAAACGGCAATTAATCACGATTCATTTTTTTACTTGGGTTACTTTGTTTTGAGTTAATCACTTGAGTTAACTGCAATTAATTGACAGCCCTAATTGTTAACTTAATATACTAAATTTGTGTAGTGTTAAATTGCATGCACTGTTAAGTAGTGTCTGCACCAGGGGGATAGATATATTTTAGAGATAAGTGGAGATTGCAGTGTATTATGTGAAGTTTTGTAGAATTTGAAATATTTTGGGGTGTTGCCAAGGAATGTAATCCCAGAAATATTAAGAGTTATTAAAGAAATTGGTAAAGGAAAAATCAAAAGGGTATTATTTTCCATCTCTGTACTGACAGTATTGGCACAGGAAGGCTTGTTGTCATACAGCATGTCTGGATTCACTGAGTATTTCTACAGTAGGATCCAAGGAATAAAACTACACATCAGCAGTGGTGCAGTGTCCTTTGTGATGCTCTTCTCAGTAGTAGAGAAGCAGCGCTCAATAAGGGGCATAAAGAGTGGACTTTACATCTCAGAATAACCTGCAGTGCAATGCTTGTCCTTGTGAGAGGTGTAAATGGCAAATCTTCTGAGAATACTTGAATAATTGATTCAACATGATCTAGTGCAGGGGTGGGCAAACTTTTTGGGCCGAGGACCACATCTGGGTGGGGAAATTGTATGCAGGGCCGGGGCAGGGGGCTGGGGTGCAGGAGGGAGTGCAGGGTGCGGGAGGGGGTGCGGTGTGCAGGAAGGGACTCGGGGCAAGGGATTGGGGTGCAGAGTGCAGGAGGGGGTTCAGGGCAGGGGTGCAGGGGGGTGCAGAGTGCAGGAGGGGTCTCAGGGCAGGGGTGCAGAGTGCAGGAGGGGACTCAGGACAGAGGGTTGGGGTGCAGGGTGCAGCAGGGGGTTGGGGTGCAGGAGGGGTGTGGAGTATACAAGGGGGCTTGGCAGGGTGTTGGGGTGCACGGTGCAGGCAGGGGGCTTAGGGCAGGGAGTTGGGGGGTGGGGTGCAGGAGGGGTTCAGGCTTCGGGGTGCCAGTGGCACGCGCCAGGGCAGGCTCCCTGTATGCCTGCCCTGTCCCCGTCCCCACGCCGCTCCAGGAAGGGGGAGGGTGTCAGAGGGCTCCATGTGCGCTGCCCTTGCCGCGCCTCCAGGTACCTGGTCCTCTTAGTGAAGGCAGGGGGCTGGACTCGATAACCTTTCAAGGTCCCTCCCAGTTCTATGAGATAGGAATATCTCCATATATTATTACCTCCCCTGAAGCTCCCATTGGCCAT
Source organism: Malaclemys terrapin pileata (assembly GCF_027887155.1). Classification (NCBI taxonomy): domain Eukaryota; kingdom Metazoa; phylum Chordata; order Testudines; family Emydidae; genus Malaclemys; species Malaclemys terrapin. The sequence goes on along the minus strand of NC_071508.1, from coordinate 19,007,929 downwards.
AGTTCCCCGTTCCCGGCCAGTGGGAGCTGCGGGGGGCTGTGCCTGGAGTCAAGGGTCCAGGGGCCGCAGGGACGTTGGGCTGGCTGCAGCTGAGAGCAGCGCGGGGCCCATGGGGCCACGGGGGGCAATCCCGTGGGTCAGATCCAAAGCCCTGAGGGGCTGGATCCGGCCTGCAGGCCGTAGTTTGCCCACCCCTGATCTAGTGTTTGTAATGATTCAAGCTTTCCTTCCTGATAATGCTGTCATGCAAAGAGACGAGAAGTAAGTTATTCGGCCATTCTGTAGCACGTTGCATCAGAGGATCTCAAAGCACTTTCTAAAAGTTAATTTCCTGACCTTTCTGTGAAGTAATTAAGTGATAGTTTATCCACCTATAAGATAATGATTATGTCAAAATTAGAAACGTATCCCTAGAGTCCTGGCTCCTAGTCCTATAATCACTAGACTCTCTCTCAGGAAGACTTATTCCCTGTATCCAGAAGACTTGCAGATCAATGGTTTTATTCTTTCTAAACTTAGAATATAGATATTTCTCAGCAGAGTGACTAAGTTCAGCCTCTTTCAAACTGTTTTGTACTGATGCCTAATCGGCCTATTCTGGTGCTTTCTATTTTTCTGCCGTGTTGTAGCTCCAGGGATGAGGCCGCCCATGGGAGGACACATGCCAATGATGCCAGGCCCTCCAATGATGAGACCTCCCTCCAGGCCCATGATGGTGCCAACGAGGCCAGGGATGACCCGTCCAGAAAGATAGAGATAGAAGTGGAGCTACACTTTCCTTTGTTTCTGTTTTATGTTCTTCACCAGAACATCATGGTGCTGCATCTCCAGGATTTTATATCAAAACGGTGTGATGACAAGACCTGCTGCCCCTTCAAAATGCAGAAGGTCTGATCTAGGGAGCACTGGGCTGATGCATTGTAACTGTTTTTTGCACCATTTGCTTTTGAAATGTAACAATAAAATGTTGATGCTGGTTTAGATACAGAGAGTTGGATGTGCTTTCCTGTGTGTGTGTTTTGTGGTCTCCAGTAGAATAAGAAACCTGATATGTAGATCCCCCACTAACCCCGTTTCATTTACAGCCTTGTGCTACATTTGTCTTTTGTGCTTTCTTCTCTGAGATTTCCATTGCAACATCCCTCTATCCCTTTTTGATAGTTTTTCCCCCCCCCCCCGTTTTGATACACTGTGATGTGTTCCCTGCAGTATGAAACACTTTTATAAAACTATAAATGCAGGCTATTTTTAATAAAAATACAATGTCTGAAAGGACTGCAGTGAATCCCTGCAACATTCAATGAAACCCTATGCTGCTGCCAAATATGATGTATTTCATAATGTGCTGGCCCTTCTACAGAGAAACTATAGCAATTGGCGCTATAGCCCCAGGGAAACATTGCTCTAGTGTTATTTATTGCAGTAAAGTAGCTCTCGTGTGTAGGGGAATACTTGCCTTTACTTGTGCTGTACCTATAATGTAAATAGACAGTATTTAAGTCGTCAGTGCTGTCAGACTAGCAACTGACAGCTCTAGTTTCACTTTTCAAATTTTAAAAAAAGTTCTGTTGCACCAGGCCCAGGGCCACTTAGCTGTAATAATGGGGTCCTGTTTTTGGAAGTGCCATGCTTTATTGGAGTTCCACATCTGCATTGCACTAAGACAATTTCACACCACATACAAGCAGAGTAGCTCTGTATATTTTGGCTCTAATATTGGGTAGAAAATTATTTCTATGTTCAGAGTCTCCTGGATTGTACTTGCTGTGTCTAATGTGGTGGTGGTGGGAGTTATTTACGTTCTACAAAAAGTATTTGGTCAGCCAAGTTACTTATCTGAAACACTGTGGTGGTGGTTTGTTACTTAAGGGACAAGACAGTATAAGGGCTTGTGGGATGCTATAGTTATAGCCATAGTCCTTTGCTCAAACAGGTACAAGCTTAGTGGCTATCCCTGTTGGGTGTGTTGTGTAGCTGAGAAAAGGAGTCAGTTTTTAAACACTGAGCTTTTTGTTCCAAGAGTAGGATTGAAACATTGAAATTTTGAGAATCAAAGCGATCTAAAAATCACTCTTGGGGTGTTTTGAGAAACACAAGGTCCTTAGCACTGAATTTTCTCATGCAGTATCTGCAGGGCTTTGTGGGATGTTAAGTATTATCGGTGTTCAATTGTTAATCATTCTATATCACTTCTTATCCTGAAGGATCTATCTTAGGCAAAGTATGCAGCTGTTAAGGTTAAGGCCAGAAAGCACCATTAGTTCATAGTCTGACCTGTATGTCACAAGCCATTACTTTGCACCCAGTTTTGAACCCAGTAACTTGTGTTCTTTATTTGGCTAAAGCGGATTTTTCATAAAGATATCCAGTCTTGATTTGATGACCCCAAGAAATGGAGGATCTACCACTTGCCTTGGTAGGTTGTTCAACGATTAATCACCATTACTGTTTTAAAAAAAATTGTGCCTAATTTCTAATTTGAATTTGTCTGGCTTCAGCTTCCAGACAGTAGTTCTTGTTATGTCTTTCTCCATTAGATTAAAGAGCCCTTTAGTATCTGCTATTTTCTCCCTGTGAAAGTACTTGTATGCTCTAATCAAGTCACTTTTCAATCTTTTTGGTAAGTTAAATGGACTGAGCTGTTTAAGTCTCTCACTGCAAGACATTTTCTTTAGCCCTCAAATAACGTTTGTAGCTCTCTTCTGCACCGTCTCCCATTTTTCAGCATCTGTTTTAAAATGTGGACAACAGAACCGGAGGCAGTATTCCAGTATTGGTCTTTCAGCAGTGTGTACAGAGGTAAAATCACTTCCTTACTCACATTTGATATTCCCCAGTTGATACATCTGAGGATAGCTTTAGCCCTTCTTGGCACAGCATTGCACTGGGAGCTTGTGCTGAGTTACTTCTGCACTATGACCCGATAATCCTTTTCAGAGTCACTGCTTTCCAGGATCTGCCTGCGTTCATTGTTCCTACATGTGTTGCTTTACATCTGGCTTTAATAAACAAATTTTGTTGAATAGGCCTAGCTTACTAAGTGATCCAGATTGCTCTGTAGGGCTGCCCTGTCCTCATTATTTACCACTGGTCCTGTCTTTGTGTTATCAGCAGTGATTTTATATTTACCTCCAGATGGTTGATGAAAACGTTAAATGGTGTCAGGCCTAGTACTGATCCCTGAGGAACCCCACTGGAAACAACTCTGTGGTGATTCCTCATTGACTACATATTGAAATCAGTTAGCCAGTTCTGATTCAATTTAACATATGCTTTATTGACATGGTATAGTGCTAACTATTGAATTGGAATGTCATGTGGTACTAAGTCCAGTGCTTGATAAGTGTTATCACACCTATGCAATTACCTTTTATCAACCAAATTTGTAATCTCTTCCAACAAACCTGATTTCATTCTTTGACAAGACCTATTTTCCATAAAGCCATGTTGACTGGCATTAATTGTATTCCTGTTCTTTAATTCTTTATCAAATGAATCCTAGATCAGCTTTTCTATTACTTAGCCTGACCTAAATCCTGGGCAAACATCCACCTCAGGCAGTAGCATGACCATCTTTATTGCAGCACAGTGATAGGGGAAGAGGAGACCTTAGTTAGCAACAAAAGGAAAACCCTCTTACCTATAATATGAGGAGATGTTGCCTTTTTACAGCAAAGCCTTGGTTTCTAAAGGCTTGTAGGAAAGACAGACACAAAGAGTAAAGAGTGTGGAACTCTGTTGTATGTGTATCTACCTTGGAAAGATAAGGGGCTGGCTTGAAATCTGCCTGGTTTTGATCTGTGGTTGCAAAGGATTGAATATGTCCAACCATATGTTGAAGTCAGTCAATTATTTTCTCCAACATAAATGGATTTTTTGGTAGTGATATTGAGACTTTTTTTTCTCCCTCTAAGATTACAACCATCTCCCAAAGTAGAGTATAGTCAGTAAAGAAGAAGGGTTTCTTGTCCAGTGTAGGACATTTGGGTGTTAAGAGACTTACTTACTGAAATTTGGCATAAAACACAGGGGTTGTAAACTGAAGGAGCAATAGAATCATTCCCATTACTTTGTTGTTGTTGCAATATTTCACTGAATAACTTAAAACAGAACGAACACACACACACAAACACACACACATCACATTGGCTTCTTGTATTTATAATCCATCTGTTGTAGTTTTTGCATGGGTGTATGGAACTGCAAAATTAAACTGACTAATCTATTTTCACTGTCCAATTTGAGTGGAATCCAAAAGTAAAAAAAAAAAGCATCAAGGAAGAAATTAAACTAAATTTTTTTCCATTTCAATCTTGCCTGACACAAGTAACAGGTGAAGTTATTTGTTAAACATTTATTTTTTTTAACTTGACCATGTCCCTTTTAGAGTTAAAGTATTTGCTTGCCTGAAAATGTCTCTGGAAATGAGCTGGGTAGAGAGGAGGTGAGAGACTAAGTGGAAGATTTTCTGCCAATAAGAATCTGAGATTGGTCCAAAAACATGAGTGATAAATGCTGTAATCGAGACAAAGGCAGGGACTAGGAAACAACTGAGGTAGGACATTTCTTTATAGCATAGTAGCTCATGGAATCCTCTCTGCTTTGTTTTTACAGAAGTAAGTGTAACTCCCCTAATGTTCATGCCCTAATCCTGTTGGAGCGGAGAATCAGAAACCATGCAAGCTGCTGTTCTGCTACTTTATCAGTGATGGACTACAAGTGATGTTTGTCCACAATTTCAGCCTGTGCACGTCTGCGGAAGCACTTTATGTAGAGGTCCAGTCTGTCATTTCGACCGTCAGGAGGAGTTCACACAGAGTTCTTCTTCTTGTAGTGTTGGTAGGAGGGTTCCTGTGGGTCAGTGCACTGTTCAGTGGTGTGTTGAAAATATTCCTTGAGTCGGAGACGACAAAAGTAAGCTTCCAGATCACCGCAGAACTGTATTGTGTCCGTGGGGATGGTGGGACAGAAAGAGAGTCCCTGAGATAGGACAGACTCTTCTGCTGGGCTAAGTGTGTGGTTGGAAAGATTGACAATGTTGTTAGATGAGTTGAGGGTACCACTGTTGTAGCCCCCTGTGGCAGGTAGGAGTTTAAATAGCTTACTGTCCTTTTTCCTCTATAGAGAAGTGAAGTGTGCATTGTAAATGGCTTGTCTCATATTTGTAAAGTCCAGCCACGTGGAAGTTTGTGTGGAAGGTTGGTATTGTATGAGAGTCTCCGGTTCTGAGAGCTCATTTTTGATTTTCTCCTGTCTGCTGTACAGGATGCTGATCAGGTGGTTCCTCAGTTTCTTTGAGAGTGTGGCCACCATGGATGTAGAAGCACTTTACACCAATATTCCACATGAGGATGGACTACAAGCTGTCAGGAACAGTATCATTGATGAGGCCACAGCACTCCTGGTGGCTGAGCTTTGTGACTTTGTACTCACCCACAACCACTTCAGATTTGGGGACAACTTATACCTTCAAGTCAGTGGCACTGCTATGGGTACCCGCATGGCCCCACAGTATGCCAACATTTTTATGGCTGACTTAGAACAACGCTTCCTCCGCCCTCGTCCCCTAGTGCCCCTCCTCTACTTGCGCTACATTGAAGACATCTTCATCTTATGGACCCACGGAAAGGAGGCCCTTGAAGAATTCCACCTGGACTTCAACAATTTTCACCCCACCATCAACCTCAGCCTGGACCAGTCCACACAAGAGATCCACTTCCTGGACACTACAATGCAAATAAGTGATGGTCACATAAACACCATATACCAGAAACCTACTGACCGCTATACATATCTCCATGCCTCCAGCTTCCATCCAAGACACATCACACGATCCATTGTCTACAGCCAAGCCCTAAGATACAACCGAATTTGCTCCAACCCCTCAGACAGAGACAAACACCTACAAGATTTTTATCAAGCATTCGTAAAACTACAATACCCACCTGGGGAAGTGAGGAAACCGATTGACAGAGCAAGACGGGTACCCAGAAATCACCTACTACAGGACAGGCCCAACAAGGACAATAACAGAACACCACTGGCCATCACGTACAGCCCCCAGCTAAAACCTCTTCAGCACATTATCCATGATCTACCACCTATCCTGGAAAACGATCCCTCACTCTCACAGACCTTGGGAGGCAGGCCAGTCCTCGCTTACAGACAACCCCCCAACCTGAAGCAAATACTCACCAGTAACTACACACCACACCACAGCAACACCAACCCAGGAACCAATCCCTGTAGCAAACCTTGTTGCCTACTCTGTCCCCATATCTACATCAGAGGACCCAACCACATCAGCCACACCATCAAGGGCGCATTCACCTGCACATCCACTAATGTTATATATGCCATCATGTGCCAGCAATGCTCCTCTGCCATGTACATTGGCCAAACCGGACAGTCCCTCCGCAAAAGAATAAATGGACACAAATCGGACATCAGGAATGGTAACATACATAAGCCAGTAAGTGAACACTTCAATCTCCCTGGTCATTCTATTACAGATTTAAAAGTCACTATCATTGAACAAAAAAAACTTCAGAAACAGACTTCAAAGAGAAACAGCAGAACTAAAATTAATTTGCAAATTTAACACCATTAATCTGGACTTGAATAGGGACTGGGAGTGGCTGACTCATTACAGAAGCAGCTTTTCCTCTCCTGGAATCGACACCTCCTCATCTATTATTGGGAGTGGACTACATCCACCCTGATTGAATTGGCTCTGTCAACACTGGTTCTCACTTGCGAAGTAACTCCCTGCGTCAGTATATAATGCCTGCATCTGTAACTTTCACTCTATGCAGCTGAAGAAGTGAGGTTTTTACCCACGAAAGCTTACGCCCAAATAAATGTTAGCCTTTTAAGGTGCCACCAGACTCCTTGTTGTTTTTGTAGATACAGACTAACATGGCTACCCCTTGATATGTGTACGTTTGGGCTTTTGCTGATATAGAAATGTTGCGGGGGAGGAATCCTCGTCCAACTCACATTGCTATCTTAGCAAAACTTCTTAATGTGAACGAGCTTAACTGTGACAGTGCCTCATCGTGTGGCCATGATACTATTATTGCAACATACTCAGTTTCCCCTCAGGGAAAGCAGCGGGGGAAATAATTCTTCATCTTCCATGCTTTGGAAAAGACTCTGTTCAGATGTGTGGACAAGACAGGGTAACTACGTAGAGCCCTCAGATGGTGGGTTACAGTCTTAAAGGTGTAGGATGGGTAGCATGCTTTTGCTGGTCCGTGTAATGTGTGGGCTGGAGCCTGGGGATAGTGCCCTTGAGGAGACCCTGGCAGGGCTGAGGAGGTGAGCTGTGCCCTACACCCACACGCACCCTCTCTCCCCCCTGGAGGCAATAGGTAGTGGGCCTAGCTTGGTGGTGGGTGTTGCCACATGGGGTTGGTCCTGAGAGAGTTCTAGGTGCATGCTGTAGGATGGGGGTCCCTAGGGCTGTCAGTGCGGGGGTGGGGGCGGTCACTGGCTGGGAGCGGGGCAAACTCAGCTGCTCTCGCCCCCTCGGACTGGCAGAGGGCGCTGCTGCTTGGCTATGCCCTCCCCTGCCCTCTCGCTGGTAGGCGGCGGCTAGAGACGGCACTCAGCTGGGCGCCGCGGTGCTAGCCGGGATGGTGGCGGAGTAGGGGAGGGCTGTCAGGGAGATGGCAGGAGCCGGCTCAGCGGGCGGCAACGGTTGAGGGGCTGGGGCCCCCCCGGCGCCGAGCGTAAGGCGCCGCCCCCTGCCCGGACCCGGAATGGCCGGCATCATCAAGAAGCAGATCCTGAAACACCTGTCCAGGTGAGACACCGCCTTGCCTTCCCCCCCGCTCGGCCAGCGAGGGGACCCCGCCCTCAGCCCTGCCCCCCCCGCACACCGCGGGGACCCTGCCTACCCCCCGGGTTCCCGCCCTCAGCCCTGCCCCCCCCCCTCGTCCCCGCACATCGCGGGGACCCTGCCTGCCCCCGGGTTCCCGCCCTCAGCCCTGCCCCCCCCCGCACATCGCGGGGACCCTGCCTACCCCCCAGGTTCCCGCCCTCAGCCCTGTCCCCCCCCCCCCCGCACATCGCGGGGACCCTGCCTACCCCCCAGGTTCCCGCCCTCAGCCCTGTCCCCCCCCCCCCCCCCGCACACCGCGGGGACCCTGCCTACCCCCCGGGTTCCCGCCCCCAGCCCTCCCCCCCCCCCCCCGCACACCGCGGGGACCCTGCATACCCCCCGGGTTCCCGCCCCCAGCCCTCCCCCCCCCCCCCGCACACCGCGGGGACCCTGCCTACCCCCCGGGTTCCCGCCCTCAGCCCTGCCCCCACCCCGCACATCGCGGGGACCCTGCCTACCCCCCGGGTTCCCGCCCCCAGCCCTCCCCCCCCCCCCCGCACACCGCGGGGACCCTGCATACCCCCCGGGTTCCCGCCCCCAGCCCTCCCCCCCCCCCCCGCACACCGCGGGGACCCTGCCTACCCCCCGGGTTCCCGCCCTCAGCCCTGCCCCCCCCCGCACATCGCGGGGACCCTGCCTACCCCCCGGGTTCCCGCCCTCAGCCCTGCCCCCCCCCCTCGTCCCCGCACATCGCGGGGACCCTGCCTGCCCCCCGGGTTCCCGTCCCCAGCCCCGTTCCCCCCTCCCCACACACCGCGGGGACCCGCCCCCAGCCCTGCACCTCCCGGGGCCCCTGCTCCCCCCGACCTTGCCCACATTTAGGGGGTGCCTCCCAGCTCGCTCCCCCAAGGACCCTTCACAGACCCCGAGACCCTGCTCCTCAGTGCTACTCTTCTCCCCCCCCCCCACCCAGCCCCGAGGACTCTGCCCTCATTGTGGGGGACACCATCCCCCAACCGTCCCTCCTGGGCCTCTTTGCCCATAGCTGACCCCTTCTCCCCTCCCAGCACACAGCCCCAGAGAAGTGTGGGGTCTGGCTGCTCTCCACTAGGGGTAATAGGGAAGGGGGGGAAGGCTCCCCTCCTTGAGAGCAAGTGGGGTGGTGTGTTCCTCACCTGTCTCCTCCCCCCAATCTACCCCTAGCTGCTCCTTCACCCCCATCTCCAGCAGTCGCTGCCCTCAGGTAGGAGAGGAGTCTGTGACAGGAGCACGTTCTGAAGCACTTGGCCTGGTAAAGGGGGAGCTGCCATCGTCTCCCGACTATCTTGTTTTTCCTTATCTTGTTCCTCTTCTCCCACATGCTTCTCCCCCATTTCTCTCCTTTTCTCCCTGTTCATTCCTTGCGGCTTGGTATTGACACCCCTACATAGGTAAGAGGGCCTTCCAGCTTCCCTCCTGCTGTGATTGCCTCCCCAAAGTGCTCCTGTCCCGTAAGTGATTCTGCCACTGGCTCAGGAATAAATTCTGTTCAGATAAGAGGGGATACTACCTCTGTCCTGCTCCCCTCCTTTTCCCATTCCCCTGCCTTGCCAGCACAGTTTCTCCTCACTCTCCCATATATTGGCACAAGGATAGATTCTGGGGCTGATACCACTGTTTCCTTCTCAGCCTTTCCCTTTCATCCTACCATCCCTCCTCTTTCTTGTGTGCGCGCGCTCTCTCTCTGTATGTGTGTCTTCCTGTGGCACAGGATTGGTTGGCAGGTTAGAAACGATTTAGTGGGAATGAATGGAAAGTTAATGAGTTTCTCCAGCCATCACTGCTGCCCTCAGAGAAGGTGAAATGGAAGGAATGAAAGATCATTCATAGATGTCCCTCTGGCCTGCTTTCCAATGCTTGCCTCCCTCAGTCTAGTTGGTTCAGTCCTATTATTTGTGTTAAAATAAAGCATAGAGGCCTAACTTCTGAGATGTTAAATTAATTTGGTTTTTCCTTGGTATTTTTGGATTTGGTAATCCTAAAATGTGAAAGGGGATGTGGGGAAGCTTTTTAAGTAAGAGGTTTGAGTAAGTGAAACTGATAGGTAGTGAATATGTGAGTAAAACGGCTAAGAAATTAATGGAAAGAAAGAGTAGGGATAAATGGTAATGAGGTGGGGGACTTAGGGTCAGTGAATCCAGGGGAGAAAGGAGCAGAATATTGCACACAACACACAGTCTTGATAGATTGACAAAACACTGAGTGACTGATGAGGTTTTATATTAATGTCTCTAGTAATACATCAAACTTATATTAAGAGGAAGCAATATCTAGTGGTTAATGCACAGGACCTCTATTCCTGGGTTTCCCATTGACCTGCTGGGTCACCTTGGGCAAGTCACTTCTCTGCTTTGTGCCTCAGTTTCCCTATCTAAAATGGGGAGAATATTGACTTCCTTTGAAAAGCGCTTTGTGATCTAGGGCGAAAAGAGCTACCTGAGCACTAGGCATTATTACTAACTGTGTGACCTTGGGCAAACCACTTCATCTCTAAAACAAGATCAACAAATACTCACTTCAAAGGGATTGGTACGAGGCTTGGGAACCTTGCATGAAGTGGATGAAGGCAAAATATTACATGGCACCTTTCACCTAAAGCTCTTAAAGCGTAAACATGGGCAAGTATTTATCCTCATTTTACAGATGGGGAAACAAAGGCAAAGTGACTTACCCAAGGCTACGTAATGTCAGTGGCAGAGCCAGGAAGGGACCCCAGGAGTACTGTCTCTCTATGCCCGGTTTTCTACCATGAACAGCTTAGGTACACTGAGGTTGGCAGACTTTGTATTTTTAGACTGAAGGTAAAATCTTAGCATTTTTGGGACCTGCAAAAAACCCCTGCAAATGTTAAATGAGCATCTGTAAAGCATCTGTTTAAGGCTGTTCTGTGAGTCACTAGTTGCTCTCCACCACACCTTTGTACCAACAAGAATGTAACACAGCCTGCTAGTAGACTTCTTAAGTCATTAATTTAAATGATTGTCTGCTAGTCCTGGCAGCACACAACTTCCAAGCTTCCTGCCTTCCCCTACCCGAAACCAGCGTGTTGTGTGCATTATGGATTCAGCGTTCTTGTCAAAAGGCGCTGACCCATTGATAATGGGGAAAAGTGCATGAGAGTACACTGGACCAGTTAGTAATGGAGACCTCAATAAAGCTAATGTGTTTTCTATGTCTCACTAGCCGCCACAATTAAATGACATGTTTTCTGCCAATACATAATGCTGTCATTTGCTTTGTGTGCGTAACCTTTCTTCACTGGTATTTATGGGCCCCTTAATCTTTTGGCTCATTCTTGCCTCTTGGCCTCCTTACCTACACTGCCGAAACCCCATTAGTGACTTTTTTGCTCATGGACCCCCCCCCCGTACTCTTTCTAATATAGTTATTTTACAGTCCTCAGCTTTGCCTTTTTCTAATCCTTTGTTGCAGTCCCTGGATAATGGGCTAATGGTGTGAGCAGTGAGTTTGGAGTCAGGAGGATTTCTGGGTTCTACTCCTGGTATTGTTACTGGCTTGGGGTGTTGTTTTGGACTAGTCAGTCAGGCTCCAATCCTTCATGCTGTTCACTTCACTGGGGCTCTGTCCAAGTGAACTGAATAGCTTGCAGAATTTAGGCCTGAGTCACTATCTGTAAAATGGGTTTTCCTAATTTACACAGGGATTGAGAGATTTAATGTGCTTTGAGCCTTCACAGTTTAAAGCTGCTGTCGAAAAGCAGCATCACTATTACAATCTGCATTTTTAATATTGCTACTACAGTTTTCTTTCACATAAAATAACCCAACTCTTTATTCATGTGGGTCTCTCTTCTAACTCTGTGCGTGCTCGAGAGACGCTTTGCTACTGAATCATTAAACTCCCTTTATTTTCTGTTTTCAATTTTAATTTGAAATAATTCTTTGTTCCTTTTGTCGCCTCCTCATTGAAGTTGTGTGTGTGTTTGTTCTCTCTGTGTCTGGGAATTCACAAGGAAGGGAAAACTGACTCCAATGTCAGGGAAATCCAAGGGAGAGTTATACTGTATCAAATTGTTAAGTAGCTCTTATTCAGAAGAAATGAAACACATGCACTTGCAATGGAATAACGATTATCACTTTGCAGAGATCTTCTGCAAAGGTGAGTTTTGATGTGGATGACGGGGCACTGATCTCAGAATACATCTTTAAAAACTTTATTCATGTTGTGTTGTTTTTTAACACATTACTTTCCATTGCTAAAATTGAAAGAATCTAAAATCTTGAATGTATTTTTCACCATTGGTGCTGTTTATCCTCTTGCATTATTTTTAGCTTGCAGAAGGAAAATAGTTTAATTGGTTTCACTGTCTAGTTCTCCTGAATTGGCCAGGGGCTGCTCTGGTTGGGTTGCAAACGCTGTGGGAGAACATTTACATTGGAATCAGATCTGAGACTGTGAGTTTTCTGGGGCAGGGATTGTCTGTGTATTTGTACAGTGCCTGGGATCTAATCCCTGTTTGGGCTCCTTAGGCGCATACACAATAAAATACTTTTTTTAATTCAGTAATTTGTAATCATTATTAGTGGAAACGCATCTCTTGATCTTAGCCTTTATAAAACGTTCATTTTGACACCCCATGTGTTTTGAGTCTAAAGAGTGATCCCTTTAATGTTTTCCATTTCACTCAGCTTGGACAGTGAAACCAGACTGATCTCATTTGAATGCACTGGTAATACTTAGCACTCTTATAACTGAAGCAAGTGCTTGATCTTATTGCTTTACAAAGGTAGCTCAGTATTATCTCCATTTCGCAAGTGGGGAAACTGAGGCACAGGGCAGTGAAGAGACTTGATTAAGATTGGACTCCTGTTGTACTGTTTGGCTTCACTACATTGCAGGGGTGAAGTCTGCAGAGAACTATTTTTGTTGAATTTCATGGGGAAAACTTCTGTCCACTCTTAGGGCAGGTCTACACTAGAAGCACTACATTGACGCAGCTGCACTGATGCAGATGCGCTGCTGCAGTGTGTCAGGTAAAGAAGCTTTATGCCGTGGGATAATTGGCATAATTATTCCACCTCCATGAGAGGTGGAAGCTATGTCGGCGGGAGACACTCTCCCACCAACGTGGTGCCAGTGAGGACAGAACTTAGGTAAGTTGTGTCACTTGGGGGTTTCTTTTTCACACCCCTGCGTGATGTAAATTAGATTGACTTAAGCGGTAGTGTAGACCTGCCCTTAGATTTAACAAAGGCTTCCTAAAGCTTCATTTTATTACACACTTAAAAACCATACATGAGTATATATGGGTAATCTCTGCCCAATAGATGATGGGTCCCTGTGCCAAAGAACTCTTACTGTAATGGCATGAGTGGGTGTCATGCAAAATGGGAAGTGTAGTCACTGTTTCACAGGTTAGGGTAGGTTTTATGTGGTTTCTTAGGAGGCAAAGAGGGAGGTTGACAAGCTTTACCTGTTTCAAGCCAGGAGGGCAGTGTGAAAGAAGGCATTGATTGAGTCAGGAGTGGGTGAAGGAAACAAAGGGAGCTGTCAGCAGAGAACCTGGGGTGGTGTCTTGGGAACAGGGTGGGATGTGTAAGAAGAGAGGAGCACTGGTGTAGGCTGGGCAGGAGTTATGGAGAAGCTTCACTTGTCTGTGGAAAGTGGGAGAAGCCAGTGCTGGAATTGACTGTGGTGAGAATAGTGGGAAAATCAGCATCATCACAGAGACAGCAGAGAGAACCAACTGTGTAGAGAACTGAATTAGCTTCTCCTTGCTGTGTATGTGATAATGGAATGGTGCTATTTATTGCATCACCAAGTGGCCTAGGCAGCTGGCCTTAGTCGTTACAGATGTGGGTGATATGAACACACATTATTACATTATGCTGTCACTTTTCTTGTCTCTGCTGAACCCACCGTACTTGTGAGCAAGCAAGGGACTGACTCTGACAACTTCTCTCCAGATCTCATAGAAAGTGCTAAAGCATAGTTCTTTTGTGCTCATGGGCATTTCTACCCCACACACCTCACATTTGGTTACTTGGATCATACAATCCCAACCGTTCAATTGGAACACTGGTATGGGCCTTGGTTTGGAGGGTTTTAATGAACCGTGCCTTCTCCTGAAAGGCAAGTCTGTGAGACTGAGAACACCTGGAATCATGGGAATCCAGAGGTGAATGTGGCAATCTGATGGCAAGGAGAAATTAATCTACTCTTAGAGTTCTGAGTGGTGTCTTCTAGTGGAATTCCTCACCCACAATCAGCTTGTGTTCAGTGTTATTCCTTTCCCTGGATTTGAAGGTTCCTGGATGAAAGGGACCTCTTTGGAGAATACAGTAGAATCTGAGTTACAAACACCTCAGAAATGGAGAATGTTTGTAACACTGAACAAAACATTATCATTGTTCTTTCAAAAGTTTACAATGGAACATTGACTTAATACAGCGTTGAAACTTTTCTATCCAGAATAAAAATGCTGCTTTTAACCATCTTAATTTAAACAAGCACAGAAAGTTTCCTTACCTTGACAACTTTTTTTTTTTTTTTTTTTTTTTAACTTTCCCTTTATTTTTTTGGTAGTTTACGTTTAACACAGTACTGTATTGTATTGGTGCTTTTTTTTGGGTCTCTTCTGCTGCCTGATTTCATACTTCTGGTTCCAAATGAGATGTGTGGTTGACGGTCAGTTTGTAACTCTGTTTTTTGTAACGCTGAGGTTCTATTGTACAACCAACATGACAGAGGTTGAAGCCTAATTGTCAGCACTGCTGGGGTGTAAGGCTGCATACTGATTGTTTCACTGATTGCTCTGCAAATTTTATCACATTGTCCATACAGTTGGTAGTAGGGATAGGAAAAGAGAGAGAGTTTGACAGAATTGTGTCTTACATAGCCTAATGTTAAAGCTTCCTTTCTGAAGTATGGGTCTGTTTCATGTAAATCATTTAGAAGCAGAGGAATTTTTCAAAAATGTTGGCAATTGATTCTGAAAACCAATTATGTGTATGGGAATTAATACCAGTTGCAGGTCAAATTTAAGGTGGTATTTCAAACTTTTGATACTTCACATTTCAAGCATAGGATTTCGAAATTCTTTGGGGTGGGCTACATCTGAATATTGTCTCATGGACACTCCCTTCCCATTCACAGTTGTGCAGGCCATGTTCCCTTCCTCCCATCCTCCTGTCAAAATTATGTTGACTCACCTCCCGTTTTGTTTGCAATCACATAACATCACTGTGGCATTTACAGCAATAGCCTATGTGGAAAAGCAATATCAGGAAAGCATTTAACATATCTTTATATTTTTAATGCAATTTAGCAGCTGGAAATAAGGAGAAGTCAGCTTCATGTGACCAGTAAGCATTTCACAGACCCATGTGGAAGACTCTTATTTAGCACCTTCTACCTTGATGAATGCATCCGCCTCATCCCAATAACCGGGATCTTCAACTAGACTCTGGGAGGAGTTAATGTCTGGCCATGCAGATGTCCAGAATCCATCTGGTCCTCACCCCCATGTTACATATATGATACTAGAGAGTAACTGAGCAAGGAGGCATTCTTTGCACTAGTTCAACATCTTGCTACATAGTGTTTCAAGCTTCATTCAGAGGCTAAGATGGCAATGGTGTCAGAAAGACCTCTTTGCCTAAGGAGACTTCTTATTCTCTAGAAAGCACTGAGAGAGGGGATAGAGCAATGTGTAAGTCAGGAAAGTGGGATGTAGCCTCCATCAGGAATTACTGGGGGAGGTTGTTTGGCCTGTATTAGGCAGGCGGTTAGAATAGATGATTATAATGGTCCCTGCTGGCCTGATGATCTCAGAATCATGCATGGAATGGGGAAAATCCTGCGGTTGTATGTGCTTCCTATTTTCATCAATACCCCTAGTTTCCTGTCTAAATGCTTAACTCTGGAAATTACCATCTGCCCTCCTAATTCCCCAGTAGGTTTACTTGCATATGTGATTTTTTTCACTTCTTGTCCTAATCTGTTATGCATTGTTGCTGTGTGCTCATAAGCAACTGCTGCATGCCACCCTCGGATGGTTGCCTTTTGGTGGTGGTTGAAGTGACTACTGCATGTGTGGTTGGTAAAGTACTTCGGGGTCCTTGAGGCTGAGAGGTGCAATGTAATTGCAAGATGTTATTTATTCGCCTTATAATCCTTTTAGTATCTTCCCCCCCCACCCTCCTCTGCTCATGCTTTAAGCTAACTGGAAAGGCACTGCTTTAGTTTAATGGATCAGTCCTTGGAATGGTCTGATACTGGTCATCTTATTTGGCCCCTTGAAGTAATGGAAGGTGCTCTCCAAAACAGCACCTCTGACTGTGCAGTTTGAAATCTAGTTCAATCCAGAGATGAAACTGCATTCTGCCCTCGGTCTAATCTGCAGATATTGAAATGCCTATTTCCTTTACTAGCTGTTTGTAGGAGAGCTATTTCCATATGGGCTTTTGCTACCTGACACAATGCAGCTGGACAGCAACAGACTAAAAGCAAGCAGGACTTCTGCTGCAGAGAATTGGTAGTGGGACTTGTACAGTCTTTCACCTCTATAACCTGCTTGAAACCAATCCAGTTGAGTAGTGATTGAAAGTCCTTACCATTGTGTTATCATGCAATGCTCTATGTGAAATGAACTCTGGAGACTCGCTCCACTTATAAATGAATGGGTATCCATATCTCAAAATTGACCACTTTTGGCATTGTGTCCCTCTTTTTGATAGTCCCAGCAGAGAGGCTAATGACTGAATTGACCACGTAGACTGAATTCCCCTCCCATTCCTAGAAATGGCTCATCTCAAGTCAAGGTTGAGGCCCACAGGTGGCCAGTGTCGGAAAGCCTATGTCACTTATGTGCCCTGTGGAAAGAGAGACCTTCAGTCTCCCGGGCTCTCAATCTAGCACCTCTTCCCAGAGCTAAATACGCTAATTAAAATATACAAAGTAAAATATTTTATGCTACCGTAGCTCAGAAAGGAGCTTTGTTCTCTGAGCCTGAAGTTGTCTCCTTGCCTTTTGTATGGTACAGTAACAGCTTCTCACCTCAGGCTTCTGGAGAAGACTTTAGCCATAATGCATTGGGCTTTAAATATCTCACTTTGCCTGCAGTGCAGATTCATCCTGCATTGTCACACCATTGGAATTCAAGATAACGCTTTAACCCACAAGAAAGGCGGTCTCAGCTTCAGCACCTTTTATACCCTCCTTCAGTATCTGAGGAATTTACAGCTCCTCATTAAGATGGGAACCACAACTTGCCTAAAATAGCTGTTACAGCTATGGGGAAGTGTGTAAAACCACAAAGCTTCCAGCAGTTAAAAATTGATAAATTATTAGTGGAATGGAAGTTTCCCTTCTGCAAAACCATCACGTTACTGCTTTTTCAACGTGCTGTGCTTCTGAACCAGCTGGTAAGATGCCTTGTGCCCCAAATGAAACAACACATACGTTACAATCAAAAGAAACATGGCCTGAGCAATAAATCTTGAAGCAGAAGCCAATGGAAAACCAAAAATAAATTCTGCAGTCCACCCTGAAACAGTTTGCACCCACCCCACAACAGAGAATGGAAGCAGAGATGCAAATGTTTGGAGTCTTCTCTTTGAAGGATGCTGGTCTCTGTAAAGTAGGGGAGGATTCCAGAATCTCCAGTTTTTGTTGCAAAAGCCCCTACTTCCTGTCCCCTTGAGACAATACAACAAGATGGTCAGCAGTTCTGCACCTGCTGTTTTTAATGCTGTGACAAGGATGCATGGCAATGGATGGTCTCTCAAGAAGGCTGGTCTTGTATTATTTACCTGTCTGACAGATGTGAATAATGCCTCTCTTCTTTTCAGGGAGTTAAGGAGATGTCTGGTAAACCTGGCCCATAGTGATATGTTGTGTGGTTTTGGGAAAGTCACTTCAGCTCTCTGCCTCAGTTTCCTCAGAAGTATAATAGGGATAATACTTACTTGCCTCATCCTAATGGTGAGAGAATTAACTCATTAACATTTGTATATTGCTCTGAATATAGATTTAGAAACATTAGAGAATGGAAACATTTTCAGGTAGAGTTCAAAGCAAGGGTCTCTTCAGTCCATTTCATAAGAGAGAGAGACTATTGTTAACCATATATTTCAACCCTCCACTCCCCAATACACTGTCACATTGATTCTAGCAATACTTCATTCTGAAGGAAGAGCTGTCAAAGTAACTGGTGAGCTGTGGACCTCAGTTTGAGAACTGCTAGTTTATAGGCTTCAGTCTCTTAAATTCCCGCATACCTCTTTCCAGCAATACACGCAGGACTGTGGATGCAGAGCTTTTCGGGATATGCTTTGGTAACTACTACTTCTGTTAGTGTTGGTGGCTTTGAGTCCTGTTTCCCCCCCCCCCCCCCGCATATATTGATTAATTCTTCATGCAAATACAGACCTCAGAGCACATGCTGGGGAAAGTAACAGCTAGCTGCTGCTACTTGTGGTCAGTGGGTGGGGGAAGAGTGTGCACACATGACAGCACATGCTTTCTTCTGTATAAAGTTATCTTTAAAATCGGAAATGTACTGCATGGTCGTCCATCAGAAGAGCTAAACTGACAGTTCTGCAAAGCGGGTATCTACAGCTTGGCTCTTGATAGTCTCAAACCACTTCCACCTAAATCACAAAGCCGCGTAGGGGAATGTGCACTCTATCTGGCAAGTTAGAAGGAGACTTATTGTGAGAGAATAATTTGGACTTCTGCAATGCAGGAGGCAAACTCCTGGGTTCAGTTCCCAGCTCTGACACTGACTTATAGTGCAACTTTGTACAAGTCACTAACGTTCCTTGTACCCCTGCTTATTTCCTCCCAAATGACGAACATTTACCAACCGTTTGCATGATTGTATTAATAGTTGGCACGTACCACAAAATACTTCATACGTTATATAGGACAAAGTGTATGGTGTGTATATATGCACAGTAGTGCTTTACTAATAGTGACTAATTATAAGCCTACCGGCCTCCTTGTGTGATAGGTACTGTCCCTGTTTTACAGATGAGAAAACAAAGCAACCATGAGGTGAGGGAAGTTGTTCAAAATCACAGAGCTAGGATGGAATTCAGTAATCCTGATTCCCATTCCCTGCTCTTGTAGTATTTTGCCTGGATTTGTTCTTCTGCCTTCACTTCCTGCCCAACCGTTGTATTTAATCTAAATTACACAATAGCCTTTAATTTCCAGTGGGTGGAAATAAATTGCAAGGGGAATCAGATTGCAAAATAGAGTCGCTCAAAATCTTGGAGGTGGGGCTTCCAACTACCATAAAGGAGCAAAGGTGGTATAAAATTCCCCAGCTTATGCCCTGCTTTCTAGTTGTCTTCGCTTGTGTGCTATTATTTGCTTGGGGTTTAGTCTTGGGAAACACCCTGGCAGCTGAACACGCTTTGCATTCCAAACTTTTGGACATGGAGTGGTTGGTATTTAAAGACTATCGAGCCTCCAACTGATGGACTCAAAATAGCAAAACATCTCCTCAACAAGTGCATGTGTCAACCCTGGCAAGACTCCCTCTTTTTTTCAGATTAATTTGTGGCCTGTGGCACAAGTCTCCTTCTGGTGAGGAAGGAGTTTGCTGTGTGTTTTGTACAGCGTGTGCTTGAGCTGGAGCCTCCATGAAGTTCCAGCATACGCAGCCCTGATTAACTGTTCCTACCCAGGAGGAGAGACGGTCTAAAAGGGACTAAGTGAGTGGATGTATGCGTGGGGGAGACACACTCTGTGATAGGTGAACATACCTGGTTACACTGTACAACGGTTCTGTCTTTTCCCCAGCGTGTTTGGAAACCATGGTTTCTTTCGTAGGTTGAACTTTGAACTGGATTTTCAATTCCTTTTGGTTTTAGTCATCATCTTGCAGTCCAACAGTCACAGCAGAGAATAGCACTAGTGATATTCCTGGAGTTCGGAGAGCTAACTGCTGAATGGATTTGGGCAGGGTAGGCGAACATTCCACAATGCAGGTGAAGCTGAATAATTTGCCTTGGAGAGTTTAGTGTCTAGGCTTTTATTTAAGTTAGATGAATGTGGTGCCCATGAAACAGAGAGACTGATAACCCTGATAACCAAGAGCCAATTGTGGTGCAGGCAGGTATGGTGTTAAAGCATCCTTCACACAGATTTGTCAGTGTATTGTAATCCTGCCCTGCTGCAATGCACCTGCTAATCCAGTGCTGAATGCTGAGCAGAGACCATCAGCTGTGGATAGATCAGGGTGAGCCACCAGGCTTGCTGCACTGTGACCTAGGGGCTTGTCTACATAGAAAGTTTTACCAGTTATAATGGTGCAGTTACACTAATGTAATTCTACCGTATAATTCCCTGGGTGGACACTCCTGTTTGAGTTTGAGGGTTTTTTGTTTTTGTTTTTTTCTGGTTTAGTTTAACCCCTTCCAAAGAGACATAAGCTAAACAAACAAACAGGCATTCTTAAACCAGAAAAAGTGTGCTCACCAAGGGAGTTCTAGCAGTATTACTCTAGTGATTCAGATTCACACCCTACCTTAGGCTGGTATAACTTTTCTGTGTACACAAGGCACTAGTCAGATGTGTAGGTAGATGAAAAGGGAGCGTGTTTACTTACTGCATCACCTAGCTCCCTGCTGTGACCTAAGAGCCAGAACAATCTGTCTAGTGCAGGGGTCGGCAACCTTTCAGAAGTGGTGTGCTGAGTATTCATTTATTCACTTTAATTTAAGGTTTCGCGTGCCGGTAATACATGTTAACGTTTTTTAGAAGGTCTCTCTCTATAAGTCTATATTATATAACTAAACTATTGTTGTATGTAAAGTAAACAAGGTTTTCAAAATGTTGAAGAAGCTTCATTTAAAATTTAAATTAAAATGCTGATCTTACGCCGCCAGCCTGCTCAGCCCGGTTCCACCCTGGGGTTCTGTTCACCTAGGCCTGCAGCAGGCTGAGCGGGGCGACTCGAGGTCAGGGCAGAGGGCTGGGGTGTGTGTGGAGGTGCAGGGCAGAAGGCCGGGTGTTGGGGGGGACTCGAGGTCAGGGCAGAGGGCTGGGGTGTGTATGGAGGTGCAGGGCAGAAGGCTGGGTGTTGGGGGGAGGTCAGGGCAGAGGGCTGGGGTGTGTGTGGAGGTGCAGGGCAGAAGGCCGGGTGTTGGGGGGGACTCGAGGTCAGGGCAGAGGGCTGGGGTGTGTATGGAGGTGCAGGGCAGAAGGCTGGGTGTTGGGGGGAGGTCAGGGTAGAGGGCTGTGGGGTGTGGGGGTGCAGGGCAGAGGGCTGTGGGGTGTGGGGGTGCAGGGCAGAGGGCTGGGTGTTGGGGGGAGGTCAGGGCAGAGGGCTGGGGTGTGTGGGGAGGTGCAGGGCAGAAGGCTGGGTGTTGGGGGCGACTCAAGGTCAGGGCACAGGGCTGGGGTGTGTGTGCAGGTGCAGGGCAGAAGGCTGGGTGTTGGGGGCGACGCAAGGTCAGGGCAGAGGGCTGGGGGGGGGGGGTGCAGGGCAGAAGGCTTGGGTGCTCGGCTCGTGGGGGTGCTCCCAGCCCACTTCCCTGAGCGGCTCATGGCAGGGGGCTGGGAGGGATATGCCCTGTTCCACCCCCTTCCCCCAGGCCCGTCCCTACCTCTCTCTGCCTGCTCTACAGAGCTGTGTGCACGCTGCCGCTCTTCCCCCCCCCTTTCACCCCTCGCAAGGGCCATCGCGGGCAGGGAGAGGGAGGAGGAGGGGTAGATGGGCCGGAATGCACCAAGCTGGGGGAAGAAGCAGGGGAGGGGGGAAGCTTGGCTGCCGCAGGACCAAGCTTCTGCCTTCTGCCCCCGCAGGGGGGCTGAGTGGGGCGGGGGGCCGGGACTCTCTCCCCTGCTGGGGCAGGAAGCAGAAGCTTGGTCCTGCGGCAGCCAAGCTTTCCCCGTCCCCCGCTTCTTCCCCCAGCTTGGCGCTTTCCGGCCCCTCTGCCCCTCCTCCTCCTCCTCTCACCGGGCAGGCAGCGTGCCACTCAAAATCGGCTCGCGTGCCAAACACGGCGCACGTGCCGTAGGTTGCCGACCCTTGGTCTAGTGTAACCACAGAAATCATAAAAATATAGAACTTGAAGGGACCTTAATAGGTCATCTAGTCCAGTCCTCTGCACTGAGGCAGGACTAAGTATTATCTAGACCAGTGTTTCCCAAACTTGGGAGGCTGCTTGTTTAGGGAAAGCCCCTGGCGGGCCGGGCCGGTTTGTCTACCTGCCGCATCCGCAGGTCCGGCCGATCGCGGCTCCCACTGGCCGCGGTTCGATGCTCCAGGCCAATGGGAGCTGCAGGAAGTGGCCGCCAGTATGTCCCTTGGCCCGCGCCGCTTCCCGCAGCTCCCATTGGCCTGGAGCAGCAAACCGCGGCCAGTGGGAGCCGCGATCGGCCGGACCTGCGGACGCAGCAGGTAAACAAACCGGCCCAGCCCGCCAGGGGCTTTCCCTAAAAAGCGGCGTCCCAAATTTGGGAAATACTGATCTAGACTATCCCTGCCATGTGTTTGTCTAACCTATTCTTAAAAACTTCCAATAAAGGAAATTCCAATTTGTTCCAGTGCTTAACTATCTTACATTTAGGAAGTTTTTCCTAATGTCTAAACTAAATCTCCCTGTGATGGGATCCCTGGGGTGCAGCCTGGGACCATGGGACCACTGTGCCCCCTTAACTCTCCAGCCTGGGCTGGCTCTCTCAATGCTTTGCTAGTGACAAGAAGAAAACCCCTCCAGGTGCTGTGATTGCTCAGCACAACAGCATATGGAGCCCCACACCCAGCTAGATTGCATGAATGCTCCCAGAGTCAAATCCCCCCAGCTCCCAGCCTTGTACCTCAAGGATATACTGTCTTGCACTGCTCAAGACCCTTTCTTGAGCAATGCAAATTTATTAATTGGTTCACCATTCATCAATGGAAAGTGGATATACACCAGCCTTTGTAAACCATTGATAACTACTCTCTGAGTACGTTTTTTCAACCAGTTGTGCACCCATCTTATAGTAGGCTTGTCTAGGCTATATTTCCTTATTTTGTTTGAGACGGTCATGTGAGCCAGTAGCAAAAGCCTTCCTTATAGTCAAGATGTATCACATCTACTGCTTTTCCCCCTATCCACAGGGCTTGTTACCCTGTCAAAGAAGGATATTAGGTTGGTTTGACATGATTTGTTCTTGACAAATCCATGTGAACTGTTAATTATTACCATATGATTTCTAGGTGCTTACAAATTAATTGTTTGATTATATGCTCCATTATCTTTCCAGGTACCAAAGTTAAGCTGACTGATCTATAATTGCCTGGGTTGTTCTTATTCCCCTTTTTATAGATAGGTACTTGTCACGGACTCACAGATCGTGCCCACTCTTAGCCCCATGCGGTCCGTGGGGTGTGTCCCTGTTAGTGAGACAGCCCTTCTCGGGGGTCCACTCTGTCTCTGGGTCAGGCCCCTCCACCTCCTGGAGCCGCACCTCTCGGAGCCTTAGCAAACCTGTTTCTCACCGTGGGCCCCCTCAGGGAGTCCACTCGCTCTGGACCCCCCGGGCCTTCACCCCTGAAGGGGTTGATGCCACCCTGTTCTCTAGACCAGAGTGACTCTCAGCCAGCATAAAACAGGAGGGTTTATTGAGAGTTGAACACAGCACAGGAAACTCTCAGGGCCTCAGGCCTGGCCTCCCTCAGCCCAGCACATCCCAGTCTCTCTGCATCCAGATGGGCTCTGCCTGCTCCCCCTCTCCAGCCCCGAACCCCCCTGCTTCCCAGCTGAGCATCTGAGATCCCCGGCCCCAGGCCCTGCCTCGGTCCATTGTCTTCTCTCCAGGTAAACGGGGTCGTAAACCGGGGCCTCCTCTCCTCACTTCTGTCCTCTGGCTGGAACCGGCTGGTTAGGTCACTGGATCCTCACTCTGCAGCCCATTGTCCGCCCACTGGCCAGAACCGGCTGCGTCTCCTCAGCTGGGCCTCCGGGTCACCGGTCACTAGGGTATCCATCCTCCAGGCCATCGGCTGGGTCCCCAAGTCCTCTCTCTGGTGCTCTGCAAAACAAACTCCCTCTCCCCTCACCTCTTTAAACCACTATACCCAGGGAAACTGAGTCCCACCCCCTCCGCATGCAAACCATTGAAACTCCACAGAAAACAAGAAAACCCCCCACTTCGTCACATCACTATATTTGCCCTTTTCCAGTCCTCTGGGATCTCTCCTGTCCTCCATGAGTTGTCAGAGATAATTGCTAATGGCTCAGAGAAGGCATCTAACTTGTCTAAGTAATTCTTATCTTGTTCTTTTCCTATTTTAGCTTCAGCTCCAACCCCACTGATTTTCATTATATTAGTCGTCTGATCACTGCTAACTGAAACAAAAAAGGCATTTATCACTTTGGCCATTGCTGTGTTTTCTGTTCTTGTCTTTCCCTCCTCATTGAGTAATGGGCTAACCTGGTCTTTTGTCTTTATCTTGCTTCTAATGTATTTGTAAAATGTTTTCTTGTTACTCTTTATGCCCCTAGCTAGTTTAACCTTGTTTTGTGCCTTGGCCTTTTTAATTTTGTCCCTGCATGCTTGTGCTGTTTTTTTTTTTTAATATTAATCTTTCATAATTTGACCTAATTTCCACTTTTTGTATGACTCTCTTGAGTTTCAGGTCGCAAGATCTCCCGGTTAACCCAACGTGGTCTTTTACTACACTTCCTGTCTTTCCTATGCATTGGGATAGTTTGCTCTTGTGCCTTAATAATGGTTCTTTAAAAAACTACCAACTCTCCTGAACTCTTATTTTTCTCTTACACTTTCTTCTCATGGGATCTTAACTACCAATTCTCTGAGTTTGCTAAAAGTCTGCCTTCTTGAATTCCATTGTCTTTATTCTGCCGTTTTCCCTCCAACCATTCCTTAGAATCATGAACTCTCTCATTTCATGATCATTTTCACCCAGGCTGCCTTCCACCTTCAAATTCTTAACCAGTTCCTCCCTATATGTCAAAGTCAAATCTAAAACTGCCTTTCCTCTAGTTGATTTCTCCACCTTCTGCAACAAAAAGTTGTCTCCTGGGCATTCCAAGAACTTGTTGGATAATCTGTGCCCTGCTGCATTATTTTTCCAGCAGATGTCTAGGTAGTTGAAGTCTCCCATCACCACCAAGTCCTGTGCTTTGGATAATTTTGTTAATTGTTTAAAAAAAACCCATATCTCTGGGTACTCTCTAAAACTAAGGCTCTGAAACGCAAACTTTCTTTTATTTCTGAGAGTAAAAGAGGGAGTGGAGTATCTCTCTAAGCGCAAAGTCACTTTGGAACTTATTACAGACACTAACAGTCCTAGAGCCCTATTTCCCCAACTGGAGTTAATCATGGCAGAATCCTCTGACTGGAGACTGCATCATGAATCAGGGTAAAGATTCCCCATCCTTCCAGAACTGTAGGCAAGAAGCCCAACTCCCGTCACACTATTGAAGGGAGTATGGAGAAGAGGTGATACTTCCTGAAAGCATCTTATACATGTCCAAATTAAATGCTAAAAGTAACTTCCTTATCCTTGTGGAGTAGCATGTACTAATCACAGGACTGGCAGCCAGGAGCTCCTGGGTCATTTACCTAGCACTGACATTCACTCCTTGTATGACCTTGTCACTTAACCGTTCTCTTTTTTTCTTCATCTGTAAAATTGGGCTAATATTACTAGCCTGCCTGTCTGGGGTGCTGTGAATTAGTTAATGGTTTGTAAATGAATATCACTGTGGAAGTGATAAGTATTATTAATAACTTGGTGCTTTCCATTTTCCAAAGAACTAATTGATCTGATACTAATTGGTTTCATTTAATTCTAAATAGATTGATTAATTAGGTTAATGTGATACTGACTACAGTAATGTAAGTATTAGCATTAGATATCTAATACTAATTAGCCGAATCTAATACTAATTAAGCATATTTCTCTTCCTTGTGCTCAGCCTGAAATCTCTAACTCTTGCATTGAGTGATCCCATGTGTTCTTAGTGGACAGATTGCTGCAATATTGTGCTGAAAGCCTGAGTTAGTAAAATGGTTTCTCTCCTCTGAATAGTGGTGTTAGTTCTTCCTCCTGTGTATTGTAGTGTCTTTCAAGTTACTGCTTTGCCACTCTTCAAAGGAATTTTGGCCTCTGGCCCAGTTTTATTCCTTCCAAAACTAAGGTAGGTAACCAACTCAGACGCTCTCCCAAATTCATTATATTTATTATATCTGAAGCTTCTGCTGCTGTTTTCCTGGAAAGTTTGTCTGTGTTTTACAATTATTGACGTTTTCCTCTACTAGCGAGTAGTAGTGAACCTTCTTGCCAAGTGAGTGTGATTCTTGGCTCTAGAGATAATGAGACTTAATATGAGGGAAATGTCCTATGCGTGAGAGATGTGATCGTGAAATAGTCTCCCCAGAGAAGTATGGAAATCCCATTGTGTGGCACAAAGCATGACTAGACAAGACACTGGGGAAATATGCTATGTAGGGTATAATCCCGCATTGTCCAGGGAATGACTGGATATGATTAAATTGATTTCCTCCATTTCTAACTTCTACTATTCTCTATTTTGTCTGCTGATATAAGTGTTTAAATACTGTGTTTGTGTTTCAAATTAAGGAAGGAACTCTCTGTCCCTTCCCATAAGATCACCACTGTTAACAGAAGAGCCTTTTCTTCTGCATCTCCTAACATCAAAAGCAGCTTCCCTTCAGCTCTCAGTCTCTCCATCTCTTTTCAGATCTCAGCTGAAAATTTACCCTGTTCCTTCTGTTGTTCACACTTCAATATCTTCTCCATCTGCTACTCTGTAACAGTAGTAAGTGTTGTGGGTAATAATTATATACATCTGCCAATATATTATCCGATCCTGTAGCTATCTAAATTAAAATCAGGGGCATCTGTCATACAGAGTATAACTAATCACTGCCTCACATTTATCCATAGTTACAAAACTATTAATAGAAATAGATATATTTAGAGGCTTATTGCATATGATAGTTATAGAATAGCAGTGGGAGACGAAATTGAGATGAGAGGAGACTAGAGAGATAGCAAGTGTATTTTCAGATGGCAGGACCTGCAAAGGAGAATGCTCTTGCAGCAGCAGTGTCAAGATAATGGGAAGGGACCAAAAGCTGATGAGCAGAAGGAGATCAGAATTATGCTTTAAGACATCCCCTTCTGATACTTTTTAATCTAATCCTTCCTACCTGCAGGGGAAATACTTGCTCAATTGTAGACAGTGCTGCACCTGCCGGACAGTTACAAATGAGGATATTGATTTCTACATGTGTTAATGCTATAGACTGGCTTCAGGCCAGCAATCAACTTTGGCTAAACTTTCTCTTGCAATAGGTAGGTTTGTGACTAGATGTATAAGGAAATGAATTGGATACTAGCTCTCTGGGTAATGAAATCCCCACCTTTGATATCCTTTTAAAGTTAACGATGGAAGAGCGAGGTTGATGCTCCTGTTTTTTTCCCTGCCAAAAACCAGACAAAAGACTCTCTAAAGCAAATGAAAGCTAAAACATGAGGAGTTCAGAAACCACCCAAGAAATCTTTTTCCCAAAGAACTGTGCTCTTACGGCCCAAATCCAAGTAAACCACTGTGGCTTAAACAGGATTTTAAACCACATAGGCAGTGTTTTATTTGTTATCTTATCCTGCTAGTTTATCTTTAAAAACAGCTGCTCCCACAGGCCTCTTTCCTCCTCCACTTCAGGGCTTGGCATTGGGGCGTGGGAAAATCATACCTAGAATATGGCATCCAGTTCTGGGCACATGACTACCAAAAACATGCTGCTGATTCAGAGACAATTCAGAAAACAGGGAGGTTTAAATGCTAAGAAAGGAGAGAGATTATTTAGGGTGGTCTGTGGGAGTATAATTAGGAGCAATGGGATGAGAGAGAAAATTTGCTAACAGTGGCATCTGTTCATTCTCACAAAGGCTTGTTGGAAGCCCCAATACTTGAATTGGTTAAAGCCGGATTAGACAAAGCACTGGAAAATAGATTGTAGGGAACAGTTCTACGTAGGTCATTGGGGCATGGACAAGACTGGACATCCATCTCTAGCTACTATGATCCTATGTCTCCTGTTTCCTGTTGCTGTGGCTAAGAAGACAATCAAAGTCTTTAGCCATTTGAAAGTTTTCTGTGGATACTGGGGACTGTGGTAGTGAGTTATAGCCAGTACCCCGTGTGACTTTGCACTCCATATGATTTTATGAAAATATGCTAATGAGCGTGAATATAATGTAATTGGAATATGCTTCATGCAAAAGGTCTCTTGTAAGCTATCATTACAAAGCTTATAATCTACTGAGTGTGGTCATCCTAATTTGTATAAATGTATCATTCTTGTATCTGAAACTAGAAATATGAAATACAACTCTGAGGTCCTATTGTAATTATGCAAAGTGTGGGCCATTAATGGTGGCTTGGAATCTTGATGGCTCCCATTAACCAGGACAACTGACTGTAGATGGCTCTGTTTACTTGCAAGCCTTCCTGTGAGTCAGGTCAGGAAGAATGAAGGCTTGGAGTCTCACAGGACATGTGACCATGTCATCTGTTACTGTAATCCATCTTAAACCTGGGGCTTTTCCATTTAGAAGGAGGGGTGGGGACCCAAAAAGACAAAAGATTCCTGCCATGTGCCAAAGCTATATAAGGGGGTAGAACAGAACAAAGGGGGCTGCAGTCATGAGAAATTCCCTAGCTACCACCTGACCTGGAACAAGGACTGTACCCAGGGAAAGGATTTGTCTCAGACTAGAAAGGAGTCTAGTCTGTGAAAGAAGCTTATTGGAATATCTCTGAGGGTGAGATTTTATCTGTAATCAGTTTCTTAATGTATTAGGCTTAGACTTGCGTGTTTTATTTTATTTTGCTTGGTAACTTACTTTGTTCTGTCTGTTATTACTTGGAACCACTTAAATCCTACTTTTTATATTTAATAAAATAACTTTTTACTTATTAATTAACCCAGAGCAAGTAATTAATTCCTGGGGGAGCAAACAGCTGTGCATATCTCTTTATCAGTGTTATAGAGGGCGGACAATTTGAGTTTACCCTGTATAAGCTTTATACAGAGTAAAACGGATTTATTTGGAGTTTGGACCCCATTGGGAACTGGGTATCTGGGTGCTGGAGACAGGTACACTTCTTAAGCTGTTTTCAGTTAAGCCTGCAGCTTTTGGGGGATGTGATTCAGACCTGGGTTTGTTTGCAGCAAGCTAGCGCATCTGGCTCAACAAGACAGGGTACTGAAGTCACAAGCTGCCAGGGAAAACTGGCTCAGAGCATCAGGTGGCAGTCCCAAGGGGGTCTCTGTGACCCAAACCGTCACACCCTGCAAATAAAATTTGGACTTGTCTTGACTAGGTGATGTTTGAGAGGATGAAATGGTATCGGTCACTGAGAGAGAGAGAGAGAGTGAGTATGTGTGTATGAGTTGCTCTTGCTGATCCTGTTCCTGGCAGGCCCAAGAAGAGTGTTGTTCTTTGAATGTACTGGCTAATACTGCATGTCCTCTGTTAAAGAGCTTTGGAAACAGAGAAATGGAAATAGTCCATGCAGTCAATTTTCTTAACAGCCACAAACTATTTCCATTCACTTTTATCCAAGACAGCAATGCATGCTGCCAAAAATCATACTGCCATTCAGCATGAATGGAGAGAGTCTGCCAGCAAACTTTGTTTAAAATCCTATTCACAGTCATTGGACCTTTCTTCCGCTGAGATTGATCAAAGCATTTCCTTTGAAGCTGCTGGGAAGATTAGGCATCTTTCTGAATTCCCTGCGGCTGTACTGCCATACCCCACCCTGGTTATGACATTTTGAATTTGAAAATTATTTCATCTGAGGATCTCAAAGCCCTTTGCAAAGAATTACTTTATCCTTGAGACAACCCTGTGAGGTAGGTATAGTAACTTCGTTTTACAGATGGGCAAACTGATGCATAGAGAAGTGATTTGCCCAGTGCTGGTGCTGGTAATAGAACCCAGGAGTTCTGACTAGAAATCCCCTGCTCCTCTAGACTGCGCAGTTATATTTTGGTTTGTTACTGTAACATAATCTTATGCTACCTCTTAAGCAGTCAGATCTTTCCCTCCAAAGACAAACACAATATTTGAAACAGTGTTTTTTAATTGCTGCTTGGGGAATCCTAAGGTGTTCTCAGCTGCAGCAATCTGAAGACTGACTGCCCCACTCTGCTTTCCACCCACATTGATGTAATAGCTCTCGCTTGCTGCTTGAACACTTGACAGGTTTATTGTGCATTGTGAACCATGGAGCTGGCCACGGTGTATGGGGATATTGCAGGCTATCCAGTCCTTCTGGTGCTAGGTAAAGCCCTATCTCCAGCTAATAAAGTTGTAGGGATCAGTTTGTTGGGGGATACTTGCTACATTCTCCGATTTGCCTGCTCCGGACCTTAGAAACCAGTGTGAGGGCACTTGGTCTCACTGGGTACATCTACATGGCAAACAGAAACCCATGGCAGTGAGTCTCAGAGCCCAGGCCTACAGACTTAGGCTCATGCTACTGCCCTTAAAATATCTGTGTAGACATTGCGGTTTGGGCTGTGAAACCCTCCCTAAGCTTCAGAGCCCGAGCTCCAGTCCAAACTCAAATATCTACACAGCTGTATTTAATGCCGTAGCACGAGCCCCATGAGCCCATGTCTGTTGCAGTGGATTTGGTGCCATGGGTTTCTGCTTGCCATGTTAGACATACCCAGTGAGCTGAGGGTGCCTTAGATCTGCTTCAAAACTCCACTTTCTTTACATGGCAGTATGAGGTTTGGCTAAAGACATCATACTGACCTATCCTCTGTTCATGTAACTGTTTACGTTGCTCCGTTGTTCCTAAATCTTCCCCAAGCCCCCTTCCACAGGCACTGTAAATTAAAGTTTCATATTCATTTTGGCTGCTAACAGGGACTGTTCCGTAGAATCTTGCAACATTGGCTCTGGTCATCTTCATATCAGTTCAGCAGGACTCCTTGTGGCCCCTACACTTGTATTTAAAAACTTGTTTTGTATTCATCTGGCTTTATTTAATATCTCTCTACATCAGTGAGTCAGTTTGAAGATTTCAGCTCTGCCTCTGGCTGAGATGCGGATG
The DNA here is from genome assembly GCF_027887155.1 of Malaclemys terrapin pileata. Taxonomy (NCBI): domain Eukaryota; kingdom Metazoa; phylum Chordata; order Testudines; family Emydidae; genus Malaclemys; species Malaclemys terrapin. The sequence continues at coordinate 18,976,972 of NC_071508.1, read as the reverse complement.
ATTGTCCAATAAATTTATTCTGTCTCTGCAATATTCTGATACAACCAACACTGCTGCATTAATGTACCGGTTGAGAGCAGCATGTTTCAACAGAGGAAGTATGCTAAGGACTAGAAGTCAGGAGAGATGGTTTTCTGTTCCTTGCACCTCCCTGGGCCACCTCCTCCCCATCTATAGAATTAGTCTATTTGACTTGGACTTACAATGTCAACTTAATGTCTGCAAAGTGCTCTTGGCATCCTACTGGTCAGCGTGTGTTATACATTGTTCTCTCTGCCCACTCACAGAGGATATGACTCTGCTGTGGCTCTCAGTTAGAGGACTTGATCTGTTATCTCAAGCCATAGAGGCTCATGCTTTATCTCTGGAGATCCCAGGCTCAGTCCCCAATGAGGAACCAGATGATAGGCGTCATGCTTTGAGATCTTTATTTCTCTTCGCTTACAGATATGTAAGATATCATTGTTTATGCTCCTCCAATGAACCTGTCACCTGTAGAATGTCACACATGCTGGAATATGTAATTTTACACACACCAGATTTTGCCATATAGTAATTGAGAACTGTGTTGATTTTAGCTGCCTTCTCATGTGTGTTTTATATTAGGGTTGCCTCTGGCTTAATGAGGAAATATTTGTCTAAAGTAAACAGGATGGCCTCTCTGTGTGAGCCTGAGACAGTGACAGGTGTGTTATGCTGTCACCTGATGGGAGACACACAGTTTGATATACTAGCTTGTTAGGTCTGGAAAGGAGAAAACTTGCATGGCAGGTTAAAGTCTGTAGAGGTCTCATACTGCAGTCCTCCTCTGCAGAAATCATTACTGCAGAGAATGGTGTGGAAACACAAGCAGCAGGCAATCTCACAGCTGCTGAGGCTGCTCAAGTCCCAGCCTCTCCTACGAGGAGGAGAGTGTTTGGCTGCAGTGAAATGCATAACTGCTTCTCTCCTCGCTTCAGATTCTGCCCTGGGCACAATGTTCACTTGGATAAATACATTGTTCTGGAGGAAATTCTGGATTGGCTGATAAGCAACTAATCCCAGCCAGTTTCCCAGTTCAACTCACGCTCTTGTGGTGAGACTGATGAAACCAGCACCATAGCCCCTTTCCCCCCCCACCTTCGTTATCCCCCCAGCTGCTGGCCCAGTTGCTCAGGACTGTCTGTGCCTTGCACAATGGGGCAGCACATGTGGCCAGGCCAGTGCAGGGAAAGGGGAGTGAGAGAACTGCAGCGTGTGACTAACGTGTGAATCTAATCCTACCCTAGCTGACAATGGAGCCTCTTTTCCACCACTTGCTGGGCCACTGTGCAGAATTAGAATTAGCATGGAGGAATGTGTGAAATGGCTCTGGCTTGAGCAGTGAGTAAATCGTCTGGCAGAAACACTCCATCCTTTCTGAATCCCATGGCATTGTGGTGCTATGCAAGCTGCAGTCCTTCACTGGCTTCCGTTTAGTGCAGAGGAGGAAACCGAGATACTGGCAAGGCAAATACAACTTCTCTGGTCATGATCCAGTCTACGGTAGGCTGCTGGCCTGTCTCCCAAGCCCAGGAAGGACTGATGCCATGCCCAAAGTCCTGTTCTAGCCCTTCTTTCAGGGCAGTTTATTATTCAAACCCAAAAACTCATAAGTTAACACAAAACCAAGCTATTTCCTTGACCAATACAGGCTGTAGGGGCCCACCGGCCATTCCCCTTACATCTCTCCCCTGCCACAAGAGCTGCCCTACTTCCTCCAGCCTTCTCTTCAACTGAGCTCTTTCAGTCCTTCATAGGAATCACCTAACCCCTCCCCAGCTGGGTCTGATAATCCCCTTTGCCAGGGCCAAACACCTCTTCAACAGGCTCTGCCTCCAAACAGGGCTGGCTGGCTGCATATTGAGGGACCTGGTTACAACATGGTCAAATCCTAACGTTCTCTTTTGGCATAGATGGGATTGCACCATATTCCTGAAGCACACCACAGCTTTGGACTTTGCGGGGCTGACCTACAACTCAGTAACACAACTAAAACATGGTTCAGTCTCATCTACGCTGTGAGATTGAACCGTGTTTTATTTGTGTCAAGGGATAGCCATGCCTTTCAATATAGTACTGTGGTTGTTGCAGCGTAGATGGAACTTGGGGACTGGCTGGACCAAAGCCATGGGAAACTTTAAGCTGCTTTCTGTTGACTTTATTCACAAACTTACTATCTGAATAAGAAATCTTGCAACCTTGTGAAGGAGCAGAGTCACCTTAATTCTCCCACTAACTCAGGAATTTATGTAAATTTCCATTTCTGTTATCAAACTTCTGAATCCCCCCCCCCCCCCAATCCCTGAACTACTCCTGGTGGGTCAGAGGAAGCAGATTCCTCCAAGTGCAAGTGCCTGGCGTCGGGAACTAAGCTTTTCTGAACCCTTCCAGCGGGTGGCGGGAAAGGTGTATTTCATTCATGAAGAAGAACCATTCCAAGATTTCTAACACAGCTGAATCCAGCATGGCGGCTTTTTGTTTTCTTCCCTGTTTATGCACCAATATGTACCTGCCAAGTATCCCAGTCTTTGGCAGGGCCATCCCAATTGGGAAGAAGAAAAATCCTGGATCCTGCTGCAATTTGTGCTCATTCTGCTGATGCAGGGCTCTTTGCAGCTCACCATTACCTTCCTCCTAGATTGCCCTCATCTTTGCTTGCCCTAACTCTCCTGAGTACTCTTCCAAAAGGATCCTTGGTATTTCCAGTTCAGCTGGGTGCGTTCAGATTTGTCCCAGAATCCTTTGCACCTCTCTTTTGTGGCCTTAATCAAATAGTTCTCATCCATCATACATGTGACACATCTGGAATTCGAAGACACCAGGGTGCATACAGCAGATCTGGAAACAGCAAAGCCTCTTGGGAGGGGAAATTGAGACAGGAGAGATCAGCAGTTGATGGTAGCTAGAAGAAAAGCAGGGCGTGGCGGAGTTGGTCAGTGAGAAGCAGGGTGAAGGATTATGTTATGTGCAGGCACACTGATGTTTCACTGACCACGTATAACCCTGTTTCTTAGCTTGGGAGACTGGTGAGCATGAATCAGCTTCACTAATGAGGGACAGGAATGGGTTTGGCTGTGAGACTAGTATTTAAAGAGATGGATAAAATAATTTATTTAAAATCCTTTACTTCCCTGTGACAGTAATATGAGCAATCAATAAAATGGATCTAATCTCTCTCCACCATTGATGCTATAACTTTCTTAATATTGTTTTTGCATGCTTCTTATCTTGGGGAGTGAAACTATTGTCCAGTTGCATTTGTTTCTAGTTAGTTTCATTTTCTTTGTGCCCTAATGCAGTTACATTAATTTCTGGTTTTCCAGTGCGCTCTCCTGATTTGATTTAAAACATTTAAAATGCCAAATTATATGGGCCTTAAAGACACCTGCCAAGCTTCTTTGCTGAGCTGTCACGATACCCAGGGTTTAACTGTCAGCTAGCTATGACGCCAAAATACTTGTCATAGCTTATATGGCGGATGCCTAGGGTGAAGACACTTTTTGGGGTGGCTTTAGCTCTGCCCTCTTCCGTATAATCAAAACATCTGAAAGGCAAGAAATTCCAAATTACACTTAACAACCTTGCCTTCCCACCTATATTTTAAACTGTAATTTTCTATTTTTTCCCCTTTCGTTTTGGCTATGTTCTTGCAACCTCAGTTCGAGCTTAATGAAGATTTTTTTCTGTGGGGTAGGATGTCTGATAATTTTGTGACCTCTCTCCCTCTTACGCTTTATTATTTAAAAAGAAAGGAAATATTGGACCAAAACTGCTTTTCTCTCTCTCTTAGGCATTTATAGTGGGCCAATCTCCATAGTACTTAGGTGACGAATGCACTTATAACTCTTTAGGGAACTGACCAAGTTGCCATTGAAGTCAATGGGAGTTGGTTCGGGAATCGGGGCCTAACTGGACACTGCAAAACTGGCAGGGCAGCTCACACAATGCACTATAGAAATGCAATGGTCTGCCCAGTGTGTGGTGGTATGATGTCCTTATTCTCTCTGTCCCTGAGTGTGTGAGGTGCTTTGCAAACAATAGAGAGGTGTTTACCCTCAAAATAACCCTCCTCTACGGAGACACAGACACATTGGAAGTCAAATCATCCAAAGCCCAAGATTTGGTGGTGATGGGGGACTTCAACTATCTGGATATATGTTGGGAAAATAACACAGCGGGGCACAAACTATCCAACAAATTCTTGGACTGCATTGCAGACAACTTTTTATTTCAGAAGGTTGAAAAAGCTACTAGGGGGGAAGCTGTTCTAGACTTGATTTTAACAAATAGGGAGGAACTTGTTGAGAATTTGAAAGTAGAAGGCAGCCTGGGTGAAAGTGATCATGAAATCATAGAGTTTGCAATTCTAAGGAAGGGTAAAAGGGAGAACAGCAAAATAGAAACAATGGATTTCAGGAAGGCGGATTTTGGTAAGCTCAGAGAGCTGATAGGTAAGGTCCCATAGGAATCAAGACTGAGGGGAAAAACAACTGAGGAGAGTTGGCAGTTTTTCAAAGGGACACTATTAAGGGCCCAAAAGCAAGCTATTCCGCTGGTTAGGAAAGATAGAAAATGTGGCAAAAGACCACCTTGGCTTAACCACGAGATCTTGCATGATCTAAAAAATAAAAAAGGATCATATAAAAAATGGAAACTAGGACAGATTACAAAGGATGAATATAGGCAAACAACACAGGAATGCAGGGGCAAGATTAGAAAGGCAAAGGCACAAAATGAGCTCAAACTAGCTACAGGAATAAAGGGAAACAAGAAGACTTTTTTATCAATACATTAGAAGCAAGAGGAAGACCAAAGACAGGGTAGGCCCACTGCTTAGTGAAGAGGGAGAAACAGTAACAGGAAACTTGGAAATGGCAGAGATGTTTAATGACTTCTTTGTTTCGGTCTTCTCCGAGAAGTCTGAAGGAATGCCTAACATAGTGAATGCTAATGGGAAGGGGGTAGGTTTAGCAGATAAAATAAAAAAAGAACAAGTTAAAAATCACTTAGAAAAGTTACAGGTTTCAGAGTACTCCTGTTCTTTTTAGAAAAGTTAGATGCCTGCAAGTCACCAGGGCCTGATGAAATGCATCCTAGAATACTCAAGGAGCTAATAGAGGAGGTATCTGAGCCTCTAGCTATTATCTTTAGAAAATCATGGGAGACGGGAGAGATTCCAGAAGACTGGAAAAGGGCAAATATAGTGCCCATCTATAAAAAGGGAAACAAAAACAACCCAGGAAACTACAGACCAGTTAGTTTAACTTCTGTGCCAGGGAAGATAATGGAGCAAGTAATTAAGGAAATCGTCTGCAAACACTTGGAAGGTGGTAAGGTGATAGGGAACAGCCAGCATGGATTTGTGAAGAACAAATCATGTCAAACCAATCCGATAGCTTTCTTTGATAGGATAACGAGCCTTGTGGATAAGGGTGAAGCTGTGGATGTGGTATACCTAGACTTTAGTAAGGCATTTGATACGGTCTCGCATGATATTCTTATTGATAAACTAGGCAAATACAATTTAGATGGGGCTACTATAAGGTGGGTGCATAACTGGCTGGATAACCATACTCAGAGAGTTGTTATTAAGGGTTCCCAATCCTGCTGGAAAGGCATAACGAGTGGGGTACCGCAGGGGTCTGTTTTGGGACCGGCTCTGTTCAATATCTTCATCAACGACTTAGATATTGGCATAGAAAGTACGCTTATTAAGTTTGCGGATGATACCAAACTGGGAGGGATTGCAACTGCTTTGGAGGACAGGGTCATAATTCAAAATGATCTGGACAAATTGGAGAAATGGTCTGAGTTAAACAGGATGAAGTTTAACAAAGACAAATGCAAAGTGCTCCACTTAGGAAGAAAAAATCAGTTTCACACATACAGAATGGGAAGAGATTGTCTAGGAAGGAGTACGGCAGAAAGGGATCTAGGGGTTATAGTGGACCACAAGCTAAATATGAGTCAACAGTGTGATGCTGTTGCAAAAAAAAGCAAACATGATTCTGGGATGTATTAACAGGTGTGTTGTGAGCAAGACACGAGAAGTCATTCTTCCGCTCTACTCTGCTCTGGTTAGGCCTCAGCTGGAGTATTGTGTCCAGTTCTGGGTGCCGCATTTTAAAAAAGATGTGGAGAAATTGGAAAGGGTCCAGAGAAGAGCAACAAGAATGATTAAAGGTCTTGAGAACATGACCTATGAAGGAAGGCTGAAAGAATTGGGTTTGTTTAGTTTGGAAAAGAGAAGACTGAGAGGGGACATGATAGCAGTTTTCAGGTATTTAAAAGGGTGTCATAAGGAGGAGGGAGAAAACTTGTTCACCTTAGCCTCTAAGGATAGAATAAGAAGCAATGGGTTTAAACTGCAGCAAGGGAGGTCTAGGTTGGACATTAGGAAAAAGTTCCTAACTGTCAGGGTGGTTAAACACTGGAATAAATTGCCTAGGGAGGTTGTGGAATCTCCATCTCTGGAGATATTTAAGAGTAGGTTAGATAAATGTCTATCAGGGATGGTCTAGACAGTATTTGGTCCTGCCATGTGGGCAGGGGACTGGACTCGATGACCTCTCGAGGTCCCTTCCAGTCCTAGAATCTATGAATCTATGAAGTTGTTGTCATATTGCCTCTTAACTCTTCTTCTCCACAGGTTTACTAAGAATCTCTCTCCGGACAAAATCAACCTGAGCACACTGAAAGGTCAGGGGCAGCTGACCAACCTGGAACTGGATGAAGAGGTGCTGCAGAATGTGTTGGAGCTGCCCACCTGGCTAGCGATCACCCGTGTCTACTGTAACAAGGCTTCCATCCGGGTGAGTTGAGATACCGTGCTAATGGTGTCCTCCAAACACAATACAGCCCACTTAATGTCAGTCTGCATTTGATGTTATCTGGGGCTTTTGATAAAGGATGTCAGCTTTCTCAACTGGAAATAAAATTGTGGTACCTGAGGCATATCCTGCCCCTTCCTCCTGCCCCTGACTTATTCTTTAGTGCTGAAAGAGTGAAACAGCCATCCCAGGTTGCCCTGACTGTTCACACGAACCTCCAAACTGGATTGAAACAGGAATGTAAAGTGTAAATAAACGCAGATTGAAATTCTTTGAAAACCTGCTTGTGCCATGAGTTTCTGTGCGGTGAACTGTTATTTAAAGGTCACATATTCAGCAATGGAGACTTCAGAAATAATGTGCAAATTGGGTAAAAGCATGTGAAAAACGACTTGCTAGGCCCTCTGCACCCACAATTACCTGGCTTGTTAGTATAATTGCAGTAATTGCACATGCAGTCACAGCTGCACTTGTGCACAGAGAATGGGCCTCTTCATCTTGAAAATCTTGTTCCAAGTGCTTTTTGGGTCAAGAAATTGATTTTTTCAGTTGACATTAAATGAGAAGTTGTTTGTTTTAACCTCAGCTGATGTTAGACACAGTTACACTAAATTATTGGAAAAGCATTTAGCATATGGAAAAGACTTTCTGTTAAAGTGTGGGTCTGCTCTGCCAAATGACAGTAAAAATGGCCTCCTTTTACTCATCTCAGCTGCTCCCTGTTTGTATTCAGAGTTGGATCTGCTCAGTTTAGTAACAAGCATTAGTTCTTGCTCCTCCTAGAACTGCAGAGCAAACACAGGTCAGTGGGGGTAAAATGGATTTTATTCTGGTTTGAGCATAATCTACAGAACTGTAAACTAAATTCCAGTTACAGCGTGAATTAATTGATTGCAAACCTATTAAAGACAACAGAATTGCTCATGCATAAGTGAAATCTGAATTTGGGCTGCAGAGCATATATTACTGGTAATGATGCATGAGAAGGAAAAGACTCAGCCTGAAATACAAAAGCCAACCTTGGCTTACACAGCAGGTCGTTTGAACATCTTTTCAGTTGTCTGTGGGAGCCCATTTGATCTGGAGTCAGTGAGACACAGTGAACCTGTATTGTCACAGTGCTGTTTTTATGTGATCAACTCTGAGAGCACAGCAGGACTTTAAGTGAGTTGATCTCAGGAGGGCTCGACTGTGTCTCCCTGAAATCGTTCAAACCTATGCATACTGAGGCACCTTCTGCAACTCGAGCTCTGTCTTTACAGATCCAGTGGACGAAACTGAAGACGCACCCGATTTGTCTGGTAATATTTTGTTTTAGTCTTCTTCCTTCTTTGTAATAAATCTCAGCTAAGGGATTGTTCCTGCAAAGGGACAATTGGTTCTTACTGCTAGAGGTGTTGAAGCTTTTGTGACATAACATCTCAGCTGCTGATCAAATCCAGCCCATTGCACAGAGGCTTCTCTAAGGTCAGGTGAGATGTGAATGTGTTTTTTTTTTTTTTTAACACCCAGGTCTCATAGAAGTGTCTCTAAGAGTATGTCTACACTGCAAAAAATCCCCACAGCAGCAAGTCTCAGAGCCCGGACCAATTAACTTGGGCTCGTGCTACGGGGCTAAAAATAGCAGTGTATCGACATTTCTGCTTGGACTGGAGCCTGGCTTTGAAACCCAGTGAGGGGGACTGGAGCCCACGCTCTGAGACCTACCCCCTTCATTGGATTTCATAGCGCAGCTCCAGGGAAGGAATGTCTACAGTGGTATTTTTAATGCCGTAGCATGAGCCCCATGAGCCTGACTCCGCTGACCCAGGCTCTGAGACTGGCTGCCATGGGGTTTACGGTGGTTGGATTTTCTTGCATTGTAGACGTACCCTAAGGCCTTTTCTGAGGTTGCTGTGCTGTCCTATGGTCAACTGTTGGCTAGCCCTAGGGAAGAGTACAAATTCCTGGGATATGGTGAAAATTGCCCAGATGACATTTCCACTGGCCCCAGGGTGCTAAACTTGCTCTCAAGTGTATAATAAGAGTGTTCTCTACAAGTAGATGTGAAATCAGTGATCGATTTTTCTCAGTAGATCTCAAAGTACTTTGGGGACTGTGTGTACTTTAGCACTGAAATGCAGCAACCTCTGAGACCTGGTCTACACTACGAAGTTAGATCGATTTGTGTCGACCTATTTGTGCGTGTGTCTATGCTCAAATTTGTCTCCAGCTGATATAAGCACCCGTTAGTCACACAGTCAAATCACCTCCCCGAACGCTATAGAGCCATGGTTCACCTACTGAGGTCAATGCGCGAGCATAGATATTGTATGACCTGTATCAACCCTCACAGTCCTCCAGCAGCTGTCCCACAATGCTCCATTCTCTATAACAGTGACTGCTCTGGCCACAACTTTAAACTCCACTCTCAGAGACTGGAAGCCAGACCCCTCCTTGAAACCCCCCCATGGGTTTTTTAAATGCTTTTTTCTGATCTCCTAACTTGATGGTGAACTCGCAGTTCACCCTCATTGTGTGCAGTTGCCCAGCCGCCTGTGCCGCGCTCCACACACTAGACATGCTCCTGCCTGGAGTAGACAGGAAGTATTGGGTCTCTGGGGCCTGTGGGAAGAAGAGGCTGCACAAACGCAGCTACAGACCAGCTGTAGAAATTGCATAGGGGCTGCAGGCAAAGGGGTATGACAGGGATCAGCAGCAGTGCTGCATGAGAGTGGAGGGAACCTGCCAGGCGCAGAGTTGAAATGGGGAGAAAGATAGATACTTTAGTCAAGGATGCTTGGCCAACCCCCTTACTTTTATGAAAAGCACCCTGTGAGATTTTCAATGTCCATGCAGAGCAGATGGGACCTTGGTTTTTAAGGTCTCATTTGAAATACCCATCCACACACAGTGAATTCCCTGAGAATGATGGAAGGTGGAGTCCACCTTGTTGGTATTTGACCCAGCAGTTCCAGTGACCTCCTATGTATTTCAAACCTAGGGCCATAATGCTCATCCTGAGTCTTAATGTCATGCTTGCTTCTTTCTTGCTGTGTTTGCAGTACCTGGATAAGGTGGAGGTGGAGATGCGAACCTGTGAAGAGCCTCGGCCACCCAATGGACAGTCTCCGATTGCTCTCGCTGCAGGTCAAAGGTTGGCATCCCCTAACTCTACAGTTAGTTTTTTGACATTGTATTATCTGTGTTGGACAGGCACCCCTGATTGTCCATTCTGAACAGTGAAGGAGCCTTGCAATAAAAAAGAGGAATTGTTTTCTCCCAGCCTTTCCAACTGTGAGATGGGGATAGGGTTTGGCAGAAGTTTGTACAGCTGGCCAGGGTTGACCTAGACTAGATCCTTAAGACTGCCCAGCTTCTTTAAGCCATGTTCCCTAGAGGCTTTGCATTGCAGCTCCCAGCCTCCAGTTAGGAAGCAGTGAATAAGATTCCTTCATTGCAGCCCATCTCCCCATCCTTTCCTGCTCCTCTAGCAAAGTCTCTTTCCCACTTCGTGAACATCTGCATTGATTTCCTTCATCTTTGGCAGAGACCTAAATCTTCTCCTTGCTTCCAAAGTTTCACTGAAATTCCTGCCTGACCTGCACCTGTGTTCTTCTCCTCTGGCTGTGCTCTGTCACATTTCCCAGCACCCATCCCAAGCTTCTCTCCTGACCACTCCTTTATCCCCGTCCTGATTCAGCTCCTGCTTTCATGTTGCCCCTCCAGGCTAGAAACAAGTAACAGCCTCTCTCACAAAGCATTCCCCATATTCACTCTGTACTGTATTGTGCCTGACTGGGCTGTTGAGCTTTCATTTTTTTGGGAAGTCCATTGACAGAGCTAAGACACCAAGCCCACTGAGGCTCTGCCCCAGAAGCTCTAACAGTTTCAGCACATTCTGCCCATTGTACTGTACTGTATATTCCTTCGTGGCTACGTTAACAATCGTGTCTCTTCTGAATCAGCTCGCCGGAGTGTTGTGTGGGACAGGAGTATTTCTGTCTCTGGCCTTGGGAGTGAGAGGCAGACTCCAGGAGTTGAACTTCAGCTTCCATGTGCACTGCACCCCTTTGCCCACCCCTTGCTCCATCATTTACTCTTCTTCTTCTGTCCCTACCTACCATGGTGATGACTTTGAACACTCAGTTGTAACCAGGGCTGAGGCTAGCCTATCAAATAGGGGGTGCCTTAGAGCACAGGTGATGGCACTTCTCCTGGAGGTAGCCCATCTCTGTGGAGCTGGGCTGCTTCTGAACCTTAGGTCTCCTTTGTGACAGTCGTTTATTACAACTGGGTCAGCCTGAACTGGGGCCCCTTTTTATAGAACGATGATTTTGAGGGTTCTTCTCTTTACAGCGAGTATGGCTTTGCCGAAAAAGTTGTGGAGGGAATGCTCATTGTTGTCAATTCCATCACCATCAAGATTCACTCCAAGGCCTTCCACGCCTCTTTTGAACTGTGGCAGCTCCAAGGATACAGCGTGAATCCCAACTGGCAGCAGAGCGACCTACGTTTCACCCGCATCACTGACGCTCATAGAGGAGAGGTAAGACCCTCTCTGCATTGGCAGACGCAGCATACGGGGGCGTCCCATTTAGGTCTCTTCCATGGTCCCTGAAGGGTCTGGCAGATTTGGGGCTGTTGTTCATCTTCTCTGAATTCTCACCTCATGGTCTCAGTATGGTTGGCTATAAGGAACCTCAGTGACCTCTGCATCAAAGTCTAAAGCATCCACTGGGAAGTGGAGTCGCTCTGAACTCTTCCATAGCCAGTGGTCCCCTATCACACTTCTTCCTAGCATCTCCTTACTGGGAGAATGAAAAACTGGAGAAGCTGTGAGGTCCCTTGCAATCAATACGTTTTCACTAGTCTCTGCTGTGATTGCACTGTAGAGGAAGGACTGTATGCTCCCAGGGCAGCTCCTCCATTTATTACAGGGATCCCAGAAAAAAGATGGTGTCTCTTCCTTCCCCACTTCTAAGTCTGTTTCTTTTCTTGCCTATGCGCTGCTACCGTGTAACGTATCTATCGTTAAAGTCTTGAAGTTGGTGAAATCCTCAGCATTTTCTTATTTGACTCCTGGTCTCTCTCTCTGGGTAGGTTTTGACATTTAAAGAGCTCACCTGGCAGACACTTCGGATAGAGGCAGATGCCACTGACAGTGGTGATCAGGATCCCACTACCACTCCTCTGAGGCTCATTACCAATCAAGGCAGGATCCAAATTTCTCTCAAGAGAAGGGTGAGTATCTTCACTGATAGCAGGAATGATTTGCATGGTAAAGTCCTGATTGCATCTCCCCGATCAGGAATAAGGTCCTTACTAAATTGAATCTCAGAACCGAGAAGAGGCACAGAGAGGGATAATTATTCCTGTGTCTGGTGAAGGTACACATGCCCTCCCTTCTCAGTGCTTGTGCTTTTTCTCTACAAAAGCAGAGCCCTAGATGCTGTATTGCTCTGTGGTTTCATAGAGGTACACGCTGAGCTCTTATCTTGCGTACTCAGAACAGCTCATTTCTTAGTTCAGGAATGCATGCAGCAGGGCAAGTGGGTGAATAATCCTCAGTCACATTCATGTACAACTGTGCTGTGTCCTCTTTTACTGAGCACTTAAATCACTGCCAGGCTTAGTTGTACTATAAACAGGAGAAGGAGAAAGGTGATGAAGTGTCAATTAGAAAGAATAAACCTCCTGCTTTCCACTCCTTCCTTTAGTGCAGTTGGACACATGCCTCCTTAGGTGGAGACGGATTTGTTTAGCCTGGTGCTCAGTTGAGACAACAGCTCCCCCTGAATAATATTGGGGTACCCTGGACACCTGTCAGTCAGATGAATGGCTTCCCTCTACCCTATTTTCTCTCATATGACTTCTAAAGTGGCACATTTTGCAGCTGCTACAGTCCACAATTCCCCTGAAGAATAAATGTGTAAGGTTAAAATCGTTATGTTAAACTCCCTGCTTTCTCTTTGGTTGGCTCAGACCAAAGATTGCAACGTGGTGGCATCTAAGCTCATGTTCCTCCTTGACGACTTGCTCTGGGTGCTGACAGACTCTCAGCTGAAAGCCATGATGAAGTATGCAGAGTCCTTGAGTGAAGCCATGGAGAAATCTGCCCAGCAGAGGAAGAGTATGGCACCAGAACCTGTCCTGGTAAGCAGCCATCACCCAAGCATGAGCATCCTGGGGAAAAAGGAAGAGACATGGAAAAGGCAGCATGGATTCTCCGTATACACATACAAACGGGTGCTTGCTGCCAAGTGGTCTCTCTGAGATGGGAAGAGGTAGGAAAGCTGTAATCTGTGCAGCTTCCCAAAAGTCCCATCAACACTCCTTATGGGTGTGAGCACTGGGAGAAGTTCTAAAAGCTTAGCTGATGCAAGGTTAGGCACACATGGGTATGGAGTCAGCACTGGGAGAAAAACATGACCTAAAGGTATTGCACCCAACACCACAAAGCATCAGTGAATATTTTTTAAATGGTCATGGGCTAGAATCGGTCTGGGGAAAAAGATGGAAAATTCTGTGATCCTTTAGGCCAGCAGTACTCAAACTTCATTGCACTGCGACCCCCTTCTGACAACTAAAATTACTACACAACCCCAGAAGCGGGGGACTGAAGCCTGAGCTTGCGAAGCCCTGCCACCCCAGGCGCGGGACTAAAGCCCAATTCCCCCCCCCCCCACCCTCGCAAATGTTTTTTTAAAAAGAAGTTTTGCAAAATGCTCAGTGAAATTAAATAACAGATAGATGTTTAAATAACTGCTGTAGAGGGAAAGTGAAATTAAGGGGTACAAGGCAAAGGATGAAAGATGTTTTCAGCAGAGATTTGCAAAGAGCCAGAGAACATGAGGTGAGAAAAGGGATGTTTCTCCAGATAGCAGGAACTGCAGGAGAGACGGTTTTTGCAAATGGTGCAGTGAGATAAGGCTAAGAGGAGTTTAAATAATAATGCTAATATTGCCCTTTTCATCCATAGATGTGAAAGCATTTTCCAAAGATAAGTGAACATCATTAGTCCCATTTTAGAGATTGGGAAACTGAGGCATGGAGCCTTCCCAAGGTCACACAGCAGAGCTTAGAATAGAACACAAATCTCTTGACTCCCTGTTTGGTACCCCATCCACTGGACATTGTGCCTCCACTGATTATAAATCAATTGATGTCACTGCAATAGAATTAAGCGTTGCAAAGTCTGTGTCTGCAGAAACAGAAGCTCAAGATCAAATTGATAATCATAAGTTCTAGTTGTTCAGTTATGTTTGGCTTTTTCCTTATACATGCTGTGTTAGAACCACTGGTCAAAGGCCTTTCATTTGGGGAGCACTATTCAGGCTCTTCCACTGTGGGGTGTAAACCTAGGCTGTTTCCAGTGCACTAGAATCTGCTTCCCTATTTTCCTTTGATGACGTACTGGTACCTGCAGAACATGTTTGTGTATTCTAGACCCCACCACCTGCTCCTAGTGCCCACCAGTCCTGGTCCCAGACATTTGGAGGCAGTCTGAATGCAAGCAGCATCAGCCAGTACTTTGAGAAGTATGACATGAAGGAGTCCTCCTACCACCTATTCATCTCCCGTCTGGACCTGCACATCTGTGATGACAGCCACACCCGGGAGTCAGGTACCTGACCAAGAGCAGCACTAGGAAGAGTCTGGAGGAGAAAGAAATTAACCAGATCATGGGGGGTGGTACTTTTTCACATGTGCACATTCATGTAATTCTGCACTTCTTAGTTCAGTGTTAGCATATCACAGTGAGGCAGGTGTTAGTGGCTCAGCCTTTGTGGGGTGACACTGTGCTGAGTACCAGGAGACTTGCATGAGTGGTGTAGCTTCCTTGGGGAAGGAGTGGAAGTCCTCTCACTGGCTTGGACAAAGCACTAGAGAATACGCAATAGGGAACAATCTGTCACCGACCGAAGAGGTAGATTAGATGGTCTAATACCTCATCTCACTTGGTCAGTATGGGATTGTTCCTTACCATTTATTTTCTGGTAATTTAGTTAGCCTAGTTTTTAAATGGGCTAGGCAATGGGGCTTCCCCACTTCCCTTGCAAGACCATTCCCCAGTCTAGCAGATCTCTCCGCCAGGAGTGCTTTCCCAGTAATTCAGTTTAAAATTGGCCTTTCCTGTTTTTAATCCCATTCCTCCTAGTTTATCCCAGTGGGCCATACTGCATGATTCCTCTCCCTCCCTGTTTGAAGTAGCATGTGCCCCTCTTCCAGTCCCCTGCTCTCCTTGCAATCTTGGTTGTGCCTTAGCCAAGCTCTAGATATTTATTTCTATAAATCTTTCCTCCTAATTCAATGCCCTCTGATCATTACTGTTGCTTTTCTCTGAACTTGCTCCAGTTTGTCTCCTTTTCTTGTTGCTGAGTTGCCTGGAACTACAGTACACACAGTATTCCAGCTGGACTTTCATCAGAGCCATATAGAGAGAACAGGCTGGTAATAAACCCTGTGATTTAAAGCCTCAGCATATGCAGCCCAAAGCTGCGTTGTCCTCTTTATTTTGTTACCATATTGTTGGTTATAGTGGTGAGAACCGTAACTGCCAGGGGTGCTCTGCAGTTTTGTGTGTGGTGCACTAGTTTTCTTGATGGTACTAATGGTTAGTCAGTTTCATTCCATATTCTGTTTCCTGGCCTAGATGATCATGGGAGATGGTGCCAAACCTAAAAGAAAGTATAATGATTGCAGCATCTTACCTTAAAATGGTATCCTTTTATATAGCCCCTTTCATGCCATGGGATCCCAAAATGCTTTGCAACTGTACCATATGTATACAGGCATTACTCACACATCACAGAAATGCAGTCACCTCTGGAATGGAATGTGGCAACTATTCAGCAGTGCTTCTCAATTCTTTACCAGCCATTCAGGACCGCACATGGAGAACACCACTTTATATAGCCAGCTGAAACCTCAGGGGAATTTTAGAGAGAGAGAAAGTAATGACTCTAACTAGAATTTAGCCATGGCCCCAGGTTGGCATCTTCTGGTATAAAAAGGGCTGTGGGATCCTTTAATGCGCAGGATTTTGTGTCTCATGTAAAAGAAGATTCCAGTACCGCTTGCAGTGCAGTGACCCCTAACACCAAAGGGAGATGCTGGCACAGTAGCGACTCAGGGAGTTATGCAAAGTTGCTCTGAATTCCCCTCAGTTAGGACTTGGCTTGCACAGCTGATATGCAGATGTTCTTTATTCTGTCTTCCCACAGGCTCCTCAAAGCATGGGGTGATGGGAGGTGCAATGCAGCTCACCTTCAGGAGAATGGCTTTTGACTATTATCCCTTCCACTGGACAGGTAAGGGGAGTTTGTTCTTTCCTCATTCATGAAGAGGATAAAAAGAGAGATTATGAGGAAACGCTACAAGACTGTGGGTTGAGGCAGACTGCGAGGAAGGCTATGCAGAGAGGTCTTGTGACTTGAATCCCCTTTGCAGGGCTAATCCAATGCATTTCTTTATGGGTGAATGGCACCCTTACCCCTCAGGAAAAAAGGAGCCAGGCTACGAGGAAGAGAACACTTTGCTCTCTGTCATAAAGTCATAAGGTTAAACCCTTGGATCCCCCAACTTTCCCATTGCCTAAGCTCTGAATCTGGTTCCCTATATGAGTCTGGTCAGCTTGAAGGGACTTCAGTGTAAGGGATTAGGCCCAGGAGGAACCCAGTAGCAGTTGCATGTAACTCAGGACCCCTCACAGTGGAAAAGGTGGTGATCTTACAGGGGAGAAATGGCACCTGCAAAGAAACTCTTGCATCTGGAACCCTCGCAGGCATAGGCAGCTGTGCTATGAGGAAGCCTGCATTGTTTAACAGGGAGTCATCCGGCCATGCAGCTCTGCATGTGTCAGTGGTGGTCCCAGTTGGAGGAGAGCATTTAAAAGGTGCACGTGTGAGTAGGGGTACTAAGAGTTCGGGTGCTGATCCAAGCCACAAGAACCTCCTCTGAAAAGCCACCTTGTGTCTGTTTGTTCTGCAGGAGACACCTGCAAGCATTGGGTGAAGTACTGTGAGACCATGGAGACTCAGGGACAGTGGGCAAAGAAGCTGGTGAATGAATTTCAAAGCAAGATGGAGAAGCACTGTGAAGAAATGGACGCTGGATCCACCAAGACTCCAGGGTCTCCCTTCAAAAAGCAACCAGGTAGCACTGTTGGATTAAGTTGGGGGTTTTCTTTTGGTTGCCTCCACTTTACGAAAGAGATTATCAGATTTACTTACTAGTGATTTGGGCAAAAGATAGTCATTCCTACCACGGGGCTACTTCCTCTTTAAAAAAACAACAACCATAAACTTGTACAATGCAGCAATGAGTTATCGGTATAAAAATCTGTGGCACATGAAAAATTGCAAATATAGGGACAGAGTAAAATACAATGATCTTAATATCCAAATGAGTGACACATGGACTACTGGACAGATTGCGGTATTCATTTTCATAACTAGTCCAGGAAACCTGTCTATGTTTGAATGTATATGAAGCTGTCTGAGTGCCACAGAATCCTTGAGTCCTTGCTGCAGAATTTAGGTTGATTTTGCCACAGAGTACACAGATCTTTGACTGTATTCTTTCCTCATAAAACCCTAAGCTTTCATTACTTAGTTTTGCCCATTTGTATCCAACTCTGGGTCCATTATTTCTAACCAATAAACACATGTGCCTCCTAAAGACCGCTTGTGGGTTTGATGTTTAACAGCTCCAACTGGTTGCTAAGGAGATGAATTAAATTGTGGTTGATGTGATTTTTAACTTTTTCTGCCTCCCCCAGACACTTTGTCCAGTCCTCACAAAAGCCCCCCAAAGAAAGGCTGCCCCCAAACACGTGCACCTCCTGCAAGCTTACCGCAGCTTCGTCACCCTTCGTGGAACCGTCTCCGATCCAGCTGCGTGGTAGTCCGAGTGGATGACCTGGACATTCATCAGGTGGGGAGGAGGCTCTCATCCATTGTTCTAATTACAATCTTAGTTTTGGAACAAACTATTTCATCTGATACCATATTAAACCACAAAGCACAAAAAACCTAGCGTGCAACCAGAGCCAAACAAGACTCTGTAACTGCAGCATTCACCGGTCCTGGCAGGTCTCTGTTAGATACTGCTCGTATCTTCTGAACCAAACACGGGCTCAAAAGAACCCCAAAACTCAAAGCAAATTGCAGCCAAAACTGCTGTTTCTGTTGAAGCTCACACTACAAAGCTGGGGTGGCTTTCCCGCCACACCTTGATCAACCCCTCGCCCAGCTCTGAGCAAATAATGTTTTATGTATTTGAGAAATTAGTGAGCATGGGAGAGTGTTTCTTGGTAAGTGTCTTCACTGACAGCAACATAAGAATTGCTGGGCTGGATCAGACCCAAGATCTATCTAATCCAGAATCTTGTTTCTGACAGTGTGACCAATACCAGATGCTTCAGAAAACTTTACGTACTGTCTGTCTCACACACCCCTTCTGTAAACCCTGCAGAGTTTCGAGAGAGTGAGATGGATTCTGTTCTGCCTCATGTCATCAATAGAATTTGTTTGCAGTGTTGTAGCTGTGTTGGTCTCAGGATCTGAGAGAGACAAGGTGGGTGAGGCAAGATCTTTTATTGGACCGACTTCTGTCCCTTCAACCAACAGAAGTTGGTCCACTAAAAGATACTACTTCACCCCCCTGGTCTCTATCAATAGAATTGTCCATTAACTTCTGATTGCCACATCTTGTATTGGTGGTGATGCAGGAGGCATAAAGAGTCAAAGCTCCCAGCTGGATTTTCAGATCCTGGTTTGAGTTGGAGGTGCTTGCATTTGAAAGACAATTTTTCTGATTTTGTAAACTGAGCATATTTGATGCAGGAATGAATCTTTGAGAGAGGATGAATATGGGAAACAGTGATGCTATATGAACAGTCACTTTTCTAACTGACTGCAGTGCAACTACTTGTCTTTGTTGTTTAGGTTTCCACAGCTGGTCAGCAGAGTAAGAAACCTTCCACCTTGCTTTCCTGCAGCAGGAAATCCCTTCCAGACCAGGTCTCTGCAATTCATATAGAGTTCACAGAGTATTACTTCCCAGACAATCAGGAATTTCCAGGTAATGCAATAAAGTTAGCACCTCACTTGGTGAACTTCCTAAGGAACCAACCCATCTTTAACTCTCCTGATACATAATCACCTTACAGCTAGTAGGGAGTCAGTTTCTCTGCATCTCTGTTCTTGTTTAGTTTCCTGATGTTCTTCTCTCTCTGTATATGTTGATTTTTTTGCACTCTTCTGGAATCCTGGGTAAATTCTCCCTAAGAGGGAGGATTAAATTTGTGTGACAATAATTTGCCCGCATGCTTACTGAAAATAAACCCTAGTTTCTGTCTGTTCAAGTCTTGGGGTTCTGGTTCTTTCTTTTGCACTAGTGCAGGAATCAGGAGAATCGGAGTTCTGTTCCTGGATCTACCACTCACTCACTGTGTGAACTCGGCTGAGTCACTTTGCCTTTGTGCCTCAGTTTCTTCCTCTGATATAAGTATCCATCTCACAGGGGTGTTGTGCAGCTTAATTCATGTCCTTTAAGATCCTTGAATATGAGGCAGCCTTACCAATGCACAGTATTACAGCAGTGTATGGTCTCTTCCCCTGCCACCCTAATGTTCTCGGACTGTGGTGAATACCAAATGCTTTCTCTAAAGGCTTTAGCTATCCATGCTCAAACCACTTCAGCTTCTTTAATTGTCCCTTTCTCATCCTCTCTAGTTCCATGCCCAAACCTGTACCTGCAGCTGAATGGCCTGATGTTTATTCTGGACGCAGAGAGCATGCTCTGGGCAAATCTCTTCTTCTTAGATCTCTATCGCAGCCTGGAGCAGTTCAAAGCCATTTACAAGCTGGAGGACTCGGGAAAGCGAGATGAGCATGTTGATGTCCGACTGGATGGCTTTAGACTGAAGGTACCATTCACTTCCTTCCTGCCCTAGTCTGCAGTGGTTTCCTGCTCCCTTTCGTGAAGATAAAATAGTGAGAGACCAAGGTACAATGGCAACCCAGAATGAGAGGAGAATGAAAACTCCATCTTTCTAGACTGGCCCTTACTGCTGTTAATTTCGATTTGTGATCTGTGGATGGAGGAACACATGCTTAGAGCCAGCCTGGAGCGAGGAGGAAAGTTGATGCTTAAGAGGAGGGATGCATGGCTAAAGGGTGTAGTATATTGAGTCTTTCTCCTCTAGGTTGCCAATTCAAAGACAGCTAAAGCAGTAGTAATTGAAAGTTGTTGCTGTCTGGTGGCTGTTTGGCCTATATAAATGAGTTGGCGAGTCTCTCACCAGTGCCCAGTGGACAAATGTCCACAGCACTGAAATCCTACTGCATTTGGCGCTGGCTAGCCTTGTTGTTGGCAGTCTTGGCAAGCAGACTAAGGCCCAAATGGGCCTTGGAGACAAAATTCCCTTCTCTCCCCTAGAGGTGGGTCCTTCCAGATGTGGGCACAAGGGTGGAGGCAGGGTGGGATAAACTTGTACTGCTGGTGTCCAAGCTGTGGTTAGTAAATAAAGGACTTCAGTCACTGGTGCTATTGAGCTGGCATCTTTTCACCTTTCGGAACAAAATATACTTTAAAAAAACAGTTGTTCTGAATGTATGTCATTCTCCGAATATGTGCTAGGAGTGATAGCACAGATATCACTGTGCTAAGTGCAATATACTTTCCTGGAATGGGCTGCTAATCTCTCCCCTTCTTATTTATTCCCCCTCACTGAAGCTAAGCATCCCGGTGGAGAAGAAAGTAACTGATCATCGGGACCGTCCCAAGGCCCTCTCCATTCACACCGCAGAGATGACTGCCACCAACTCACGCTACGACCCTCACTGCAGCTGCTCAGCCCTCCAGAACATCTTTCGCAGATTTGCCAATTCAGAGTTCTTCCACTCCACCTACACCCAGTTCCCAAAGTCTCAGAACAACTTCAGCATCCTCCACACCCTCTTCCTACGCCATGCATATCAGGTGGAAGCCAAAGCCCAGAAATGTACCGGCTTCGCCCATTCAACTTGGAGGACCTCTGCTTCTGAAGACCTGTGGTCTGTTTACTTCACCCAGATCTCCCTGGACTTTGAGGGGGCTGAGAGTTCAAAGGGCAGAGCCCTTAACTTTATTGACCCTTTCCCCCTCTCCATTTGGGTTTGCCTTCCCAAGAGATGGGAGCAAGCTCAGGTGTCCAAGCTGCAGGCCTCTGCTGCCTCGGAATTGAAAATCAAGCCTTCTGCTAGCTTTAGTAATCATGCCAAATACCAGGACCGTACCAGAGAGCCTGGGCTCTGCCAAAGATCAAAGACTGAGCAGGACCTGAAAAGCATTAACAAGGTCCCGGGGGCAAAGGACATCTTGGGAGAATGTGACTGTGACGATGGCAGAGAGGATGCTCAAGAGATGGAAGCCTCTGCTGATATTCACGTGCTTGCGTACTCGACCGCTCATGTGAAAATGCGGCTCAACCACTACCAATACCTGGTGCTGCTCAGGATGAAGGAAATTTTGCAGGCACTGCAGGAGCAGTTGGCCCAAGATACACAGGAATTGGCCGGATCTCCCTTAGAACCCGTGACTGCATGCATGGGCATCATGTTCAACAGTGCCGAAATGGCCCTGCTCATGCATCCCATCCCGGGTTCCGGCTCAGAAGCCAGGTCCATAGACTCTGATACAACGAGCCTGATAGAATCTGAGCTCTCACCCTCAGACAGCAGGGAGGGGCTGGCTACTGAAGAGAAGGAGCTGAAATCAGATGCCAGGTCAGAGAAGGAAGCGAGCAGCCCCTCAAAAGTCCTGGAAGACAGTGGGATTGAAAACACGGATGTGAACATGACCATGTTGCCAGAGAGACTGCCAGGATCCTTGAGTGATGGAGTTCTGGGAGCAGCTGACACAGCAGATCCACAGAGCAAGAGCATGGCAGAGAGGGGACCAGTTGAGGAAGCACATGAAGCCGTAGAAGCCCTGGATACAGAGAGACTGAGCGAGCCCAGCAGCCACTCTCAAACCCCTCTTGCCCTTTCTTCCAGCCAGTCCTCTGAGACACCACCATTAGAGAGTGGAGACATCACTCTCAAAGAGCAGGCAGAACTCATCCCCTTGAAGAACCTAGATGTAGAATTATCAAGCGCACTGCATATGACTAAGGATGCCACTAAGGAAGCCCTGCATGTGACCATGGACCTCACAAAGGAAGCCATGTCGATAACTAAAGATGCTTTCAGCCTGAGCCGGGAGAAGATGGCTTCTACCATGCAGAAAATGCTCTCTCTACCCCCAACCAAGTGAGTGATTTCTCCTCTCGCCCTTCCGAACAGCAAAGCTGAGGTGGGGGTGGAGTTTAACAGTGATACATCCACGTTTCCTCTCCCCTTTAGAAGTTCATCTTTCCCTCTGAATGATCTTTAAAATTGCAAGCCATTCACTTTCTGGGAAGGGGGCAAAATGTTGGCTGACAGCTTCCTTCCTCTTGCTAGTGTCTTGGATCCAAGATCCTGCACGTCCCATAGTCTCTAGCACCTTTCATTGCTGTAATGTAGCCATTTCTGGGATGGAGGGCAGCATGCAGTTTGCTGTGCAATAGTAGGAGGGAATTTTGGCCAAGGATGCCTGGGCAAATCCCTATTCTTTTTTAAAGATCTCATGATTTTAACGTTTAAGAGAAGGCAGGACCCTGGTTCTTAAGGTCTCATCTGAAACACTAGCACATAGTAAACTATGTCGTATATTGTAGATCCTGCTGCAAAAATTTGAACCTATGCTTCCAGGTAGTGTAGATAAATCCAATATATGTTCTATTCAATGTAGGTTCTTATACTGCGCTTATCATGGTAGTATCTGAGCATCTTCTAGTAGTGCATTAAATGACATGATTAGCATCTATCAGGTGTTGTACGGTTAGACCCCTAACCATCCCCTCCTGCCAGGGTAAGCCCACTTCTCCCTTCTCACTATTCCTGTGACTTTCTCTCTGTTCCCCGTATGAAGGGGGTGCAAGATGTTAAGACACATCACCAGGTAAGAGTCTTTCCTTGAGGACTGGATGGCTCAAGGGATACAGGAACCTTTCACTTCTTTGTTTTCAGTGTAGTGCAGCCCAGATTATCCATGACCTAAAATTCTGACCAACTGACAGATGTTTAACTGCCTTTGGGATGTGTTGGTGATTCCCAGTTCAGTTCTTAGTGAGCTCGTGTCTACAGCTGGTCCCATTCCAATCATTCTTCCCGAGGTAATACAGAGAGCTGGGGACTAGGGTGGCTGGGATAGTGCAGGCAGTTGGTAATGCGACTCGGAGCCTTTCATCTCCAGGTTGCTAGTTCAATCCTAGCTCAAGTTACCTGGTGGCTGTTCAGTAGCCTTGGTGAAATGTCTGGGTAGAACTCAGTCTGAGTCCCTGTAGACAGGTGTCCACACAAGCCACTATCAGCTTGAATATAACAGGTCCCCATGCTGGTAGATACAGCAGAGAAGGCACGAACTGAAGTCCTAAGTTTTTTCTCTCCTGCAGTGGTGGCCCCTCTGGGATTGGACTGAGATGACTGGATGGGGCATTGCAGGAAGCTTGCACTGTCACTGTCTCTGCTGTGAATAAATAGGATTACATTTTCTGTTTCACTCCACTTTGCCCACCATTCCATCCCTGACAATTCTAAATGAAGCCACAAGCTGTGCTGATAACATTGTATTGTTTAATATAGAAACAGTGTAACTGTGATAATGAATTTAGGGCCTGAAGGCTAAGCTGTCTGTTTCTGTGGGTTTTTGGTAGGGAGCCTATGTCTAAAGCTGAAGAGGGGGCAGCAACCCCTGTGGGCGGCAGCAGCAGCCGAATGCATTTCTTCTCCATGAAGAGGACTGCATCCCAGCATTCCTTTGATGCTGCCTCCCTAGACGGGAACTGCACTGAAGACAGGCTGTCTGTGGACAGTGATGGCAGTGATGGCTTCGTGATGCTCATGGACCCTGGTAACTAGAACTGCCTGTATGGCTTTCTTCCATTATTAGTTCACACAGTCAAATTGATCTCTGATGTAGCCACGGAGTGATGTATACTAGGGATCCCACTATGTCTGTCCCTAACTGATCCTGTCGATTATTTACTCCTGGGCTGTTCACCCAGTATGGATCTCTCCAATACTGATTTTTGAGATGCCTTCTCTATGAAAGAAGCTGTAGGGCAAGTAGAGTCTAAGAGAACCTTGCTGGTATCTGTATGGTATGGTCACTGGCACACTCAAAATGTGGAGTTAGCTCTAGAGAGGGGTTAAAACATGGAACTGGGACTTTGGAGATCTGGATTCTGTTCCCAGTTCTGCCACAATCTTGTTGCATCACTGTGGGCTAGTCACTTCCTCTGTTTCCTCATCTGTAAAATGGGAGGGATAGTTACCTACCTCACTGGGAAGTTAAGAGGCTTGATTCATTAATCATCGAATCATAGGACTGGAAGGGACCTCGAGAGGTCATCTAGTCCAGTCCCCTGCACTCATGGCAGGACTAAGTATTATCTAAATCACTCCTGACAGATATTTATCTAACCTGCTCTTGAAAATTTCCAGGGATGGAGATTCCTCAGCCTCCCTAGGCAATTTATTCCAGTGCTTAACCACCCTGACAGTTAGGAACGTTTTCCTAATGTCCAACCCAGACCTCCCTTGCTGCAATTTCAGCCCATTGCTTCTTGTCCTATCCTCAGAAGTTAAGAAGAACAATTCTTCTCCCTCCTCCTTGTAACAATTTTTTATGTACTTGAAAACTCCCCTCTCAGTCTTCTCTTCTCTAGACTAAACAAACCCATTTTTTTAAATCTTCCCTCATAGGTTGTGTTTTCTAGACCTTTAATCATTTTTTTGCTCTTCTCTGGACTTTCTCCAATTTGTCCACATCTTTTCTGAAATGTGGTGCCCAGAACTGGACACACTACTCCAGTTGAGGCCTAATCAGCGTAGAGTAGAGCAGAAGAATTACTTCTTGTGTCTTGCAGGGGCGGCTCTAGCTTTTTTGCTGCCCCAAGCACGGCAGGCAGGCTGCCTTCGGCCGCATGCCTGCGGGAGGTCTGCTGGTCCTGCGGCTTCGGCGTACCCGCCGCCGAATTGCTGCCGAAGCCGCGGGACTGGCAGACCTCCCGCAGGCATGCCGCTGAAGGCTGCCTAATGACTGCCCTCGCAGGGACCGGCAGGGCGCCCCCCGCGGCTTGCCGCCCCAGGCACGCACTTGGAGTGCTGGTGCCTGGAGCCAGTGCTGGTGCCTGGAGCTGCCGCTGGTGTCTTGCTTTCAACACTCCTGCTAATACATCCCAAAATGATGTTCACTTTTTTTTTTTTTTTTTTGCAACAGTGTTACACTTTTGACTCTCATTTAGCTTGTGGTCCACTCTGACCCCCAGATCCCTTTCCGCAGTACTCCTTCCTAGGCAGTCATTTCCCATTTTGTATGTGTCCAACTGATTGTTCCTTCCTAAATGGAGTACTTTGCATTTGTCCTTTTTGAATTTCATCCTATTTACTTCAGACCATTTCTCCAGTTTGTCCAGATCATTTTGAATTTTAATCCTATTCACCAAAGCACTTGCAACCCCTCCCAGTTTGGTATCATCTGCAAACTTTAGAAGTGTACTCTCTATGCCATTATCTAAATCATTGATGAAGATATTGAACAGAACTGGACCCAGACCTGATCCCTGCAGGACCCCACTCCTTATGCCCTTCCAGCATGACTGTGAATCACTGATAACTACTCACTGGGAACGGTTTTCCAACCAGGTTTGCACCCACCTTATAGTAGCTCCATCTAAGTTGTATTTCCCTAGTTTATTTACGAGGTCATGCAAGACAGTATTAAAAGCTTTACTAAAATCAAGATTATATATTCTAAGCCCTCCATGGGTGGGCCCACACTACCTGAGTGGCTCACTCTGCATGGTCATAACCTCCCATAATGGATATGTTCCTCTACAACAGGGGTGTCAAACTCAATTGCACAGGGGGCCAAAACTCAAAACTCGCGGGCCGAACAGTATAACCATTTATTTAACAGACTAAATATTTATGTTTTTTAACCATTAATATGAACCAAAATACAGGATATCATTCCAAAATAAATACATTTCAACTTAAAATATTTTGCTCTTCATAAAAAAATATCCTGTCAATACAATACATTCAAAATCTGTACATGCTGGAATATTAAAAAATCTGAAAATATAAATAAAAAATTGAATTTAAAGCAAAAGTATAATCATAACAAATCATAACATTCCATTTTCTTGTCCTATTTAGTCAGAGCCTGATACTTGGAGTCTTTTCTTTGCAACAAGTTCGTTTATGTTTGGGGTTAGGTTCTGTGTTGTGAAGATTCTCAGGATCGATTGCAGGTGTTCATCAGTGAGGCGACTCCTGTGTGACGTTTTGTTAATTTTCATCACAGAGAACAGCTGCTCGCACAGATATGTGCTGCCAAACATGGACAGGATTCGAGCCGCATGTTGGCGGAGCTGCGGCATCGCTTCAGGAATGAAGCGAGTGAACTGTGCTGGCCCCGCAGTGTCGTACTTTGCCTTCAGTGTCCCGTTACATTGCAGTTCTATCAGCTCCATCTGCATTTCTACAGGTGCGGTTTCCACATCGACTGCAAATGGGTTGCGAAGCAGCTCGAAGTTACTTTTCTGTGCCTCAAAGTCACTGAAGCGCCGTGCGAACTCAGTGCGCAGCGCGCTGAGTTTTTCAGCAAAGGTGGCATTTGGGAAAACTGTGGCACTTTCTTGGTTCCGTATTACTTGGCAACAGGGAAAGTGAGACAAGTTGCATTGGTGCATTTGTGTCTCCCATAAGCGCAGCTTCACTTGAAATGCCTTCACTGCATCATGCATATCGGCTATTATGTGCTCCCGTCCCTGGAGTTGAAGGTTTAAAGCGCTAAGATGCGACGTTATGTCAGCCAGGAACGCCAACTCACATTTCCACTTTTCATCCCGCAGAACTGTGCAGTCTTTCCCCTTACTGTCCATGAACTGGCAGATTTCCTCTCGCAGCTCAAAGTGTCTTTTGAGAACTTTTCCCCGACTTAGCCACCGGACCTCCGTATGATATGGCATATCGCCAAACTCGCTATCTATTTCCCGCAGAAAAGACTGGAATTGGCGGTGATTTAAACCGTGGGCTCTGATAAAGTTGACGGTTTGTGTTACAGTGTTCATCACATGATCCATTTTTAGGACTTTAGCACTCAGCGATTCCTGGTGTATGATGCAGTGATACACTGTCAACTCACCGGCACAGTTCTCCTCCCGCATCTTTGAGCGCATCCTTCCCACCAGTCCATTTTTTTCACCACACATAGCAGGTGCGCCATCTGTTGTAAGTCCAACGAGTTTTTCCCACGGCAGTTTCATGTCGGTTACACTTTGAAATACATTTCCAAAGATGTCTTCTCCTTTCGTTGTCCCGTGCATCGATTTAATGTCCAGTATTTCCTCTGTTACGCACAAATTGGAATCCACACCACGGATAAATATCGCCAGCTGTGCAGTGTCAGTCGCGTCAGTAGTTTCATCCACGGCAAGGGAGTATGCAACAAAATCTTTTGCTCTTTCAATCAACTGTGTTTTCAAATCAGTCGCCATCTCACAAACCCGATTAGCAACAGTGTTTCTGCTGAGGCTTACATTTGCAAACACTCGCGTTTTATCTGGACAAAGGACGTCGCACACTTTCATCATACAATTCTTTACGAATTCCCCCTCGGTAAACGGCCGTCCTGATTTGGCGATCTCTTCGGCCACAATGAAACTTGCTTTCACAGCAGCTTCACTTTGTGATTTTGCTTTGGTGAAAAACGTCTGCTGGGATGTCAAATTCTTCTTCAACTCCTCTACCTTTTGTAGCTTCTGTCCTGCGCTCAGGTTTTTGAATTTGTTCTCATGTTTCGTCTCGTAGTGCCGTCTTAGGTTATACTCCTTCATTACAGCGATATTACTCCCGCAAAGGAGACACACTGGTTTACTTGCAATTTCAGTAAACATATACTCATTCTCCCACCGGCTTTGAAAGCCTCGGTTTTCAGAATCAATTTTTCTCTTGGCCATTGTTGGGGTCTAGCTTTGATTTGAGATTAGCGTTGTATACATCAACAGACCGCGAACTTGAACCGCGGCTTGCCGTTGGCGGCAATTGCACTGCATCATGGGATTTGTAGTGTGTGTTATTGGGGCGTCATATCACAGGGCCATTAAAAACAGATATATAAAACGATTTCGCGGGCCGGATATAATTGTATGGCGGGCCGGATGTGGCCCGCGGGCCTTGAGTTTGACACATGTGCTCTACAACAATGGGAGTGCCAACTTTGAGACTGACTGCAAGAGGCAGTCCCTGGGCAGCTGGTCTGTGACTGTACATATCACTACTGGGAAGAATCAGAATGACTATGAATCTCTGGACCTGCAGAACACAATGTTCAGAACCCACTTCTTTAGCCTACCATTCCCCCAAATAAATACACTTAAATATAACAAAAATACACAGCCCTCCTGGGTTTCAGAAGGGGATGTGGTGGAGAGATGGACAGAAGCCTTTTGTATTCATGTTAGAGTTCTAAGGCACTTGGATATTACAGTGATTAGTGGTATAGAAGTACATAGGTAGGTGGAATATTTGTAAAGGTGCTGTAGAAGGGCAAAGTGTGGTGTTGGGGATTACAGTAAGTGTGTCATTTGAGCTTTCTATCTTTAAATTAAATCAATCCAAGGTGCTTTTGATGGTTTTCAGGAAGGTGGCAAAGTGGAACTGTATCTGAGTATTCATAATCTGTTTTCAGAGCATAGTCTGGATTCCCTCACCCCGGGACAACTTCTTCAGGACCTTCATGATGCAGGCAGCAGAGCAAGCCCAATGGTAGAAGATGAGGATAGAGGGACGCCTGACATGAACAGCTCAGCTTCTCAGAGTGGAGAAGACCCTAGCCTTCAGCTGGTCAGATTTCTTTCCTCCGTCTCCCTGAAGTCTTTCTTTAAAGGAACCTTTCAAAGGGGGAAATGTAGCTATTTTGACAAGTGGTACTGTGACTTGCCGTTTCAGGTCTCTGTTCTGGTGCTGAAAATGAATGAGGTGAACTGCGGGATAGAGGCAAAAGGCGATGATCTGTCGCTTGCTGTACAAGTTATGGAGGTTACTCTAGAGCAGTTGGGCAATATTGGAATGTGGCAGTATCTACAAAGCAGCTGTGTGGGTAAGATGCTGACCTTTGGACCTGTTGGCTTTGAAACCAGAGCATCAGGCACTGGTTGTTATTAGGGAGCCACGAACTGTAAATATTGTTTTCAGTGTTCATGTGCAGTAACAATGTCTGTGAAATGTTAAAGATATTGAGAGTCTCTGTCTCAGTGGTTCAAATCCAGTGTCCAAAAGTTGTTTTCATGGCTGTTTTGGTGTCTCTCAATCCAATCTCAGTTCCCAGTGGACAGGTGGCCACATCATTCTTCCTCCACCACAATTGATTACACTTGTTATGTGCAAACAGAATAAAGTCTAAATCAGTGATAGATTCTTGTGCTTTAAAAGAGCCAATTCCACAATGTTGAGAACAATTATAAGACAAATCAGTTGGGAGAACGCGTTTAAACAGAAATATGGGAAGTCTTTAAGAACATTTCACTAAATGCTACAAAAGCCACAATTCCACTCTCAGGGGTGGCTACACTGGTTGAAAAAACAACCTGGTTTAGAGGAGAAATGAAAGCAGCTATAAAATATATTGGGGGGGACGTATATATGAGTAGAAAGCAGAAGCTAGGAACTGTAGAAAATTGATAAGGGAAGAAAAATGACACACGAAGAAATCTATGGCTAGCAGAACTGAGGACAATAAGGACTTTTTCAAGTAGGAAATAGAAATTGTTAGGAATAGAAAGAATCCTAACAATGCTATTGGTCCATTCCTATATGGAAAAATTGTCAATAATAATGCATAAACGGAAAAAAATATTCAATAAATTTATGTCCTATAGTTGGGGAAAAGACAGATGATATAGTTACACCAGATGATGATGAAATACTGTCCATTCCACCAGTAACTAAGGAGACTATTTAAACAGCAGCTATTAAAGCTAGACATTTTAAAATCAGGAGGTTCAAATAACTTGCATCCAAGAGTTTTAAAAGAACTGGCAGTGGAACTCACTGGACTGCAGTTTTGATTTTTTTAAATAAGTCTTGAAACATTGGAGAAGTTTCAGAGAACTAAAAGAAAGCTAATGTGCCAATATTTAAAAAGAGTAAACAGGCTGACCTGGGTAATTATAGGTCAGCCATTGCTCCTGGGCAAAATAATGGAGTGGATAATAAAGGGCTTGATGAAGAAAGAATTAAAGTAGAGTAATATAATTAATGCCAGTCAATATGGCTTTATGGAAAATAGAACTTGTCAAACTAACCTGGTATCTTTTTTTAATGGGATTACAAGTTTGGTTGATAATGATAATAGCGTTGATGTACTATACTTG
The DNA here is from genome assembly GCF_027887155.1 of Malaclemys terrapin pileata. Taxonomy (NCBI): domain Eukaryota; kingdom Metazoa; phylum Chordata; order Testudines; family Emydidae; genus Malaclemys; species Malaclemys terrapin. Next base: position 18,946,627 of record NC_071508.1, on the reverse strand, counting down.
GACTTTTGCATGGCATTTAACTTGGTACAAATTCAGACTTAAATAAAGTGCAAATTTTTAACAGTGAGTGTAATTAACCATTGGAACAATTTAGCAAGGGTTGTGGTGGATTCTCCATCACTTGCAAGTTTTAAATCAAGATGAGGTGTTTTTCTAAAAGACACGCTCTAGTTCAAACAGGAATCGATGCAGGGTCCTATGGCCTATGTTATGCAGGTCAGACTAGATGATCACAGTGGTCCCTTCCAGCTTTATAACACTAGTGGGGCCCCTTGTTGGTAGCCTCAGCCAAGAAACTAAGGATTGAATGGGCCTTGGAGACTGAACTTCTCCATCATGCCTAAAGGTGGCTCCGTCTAGGTCAGATAGTGACCTCCTGGGCTAAAAGTTCTCTGGAGTAGGGACTTTGTCTCCACAGTGCCTACCGCAATGGGGACCCGGTTCCTAGATGCTACAGTAATGTGTATAATTAATAATGCTTACAGAAGCTATGTGGGGAAGCTTGCACTGCTGCTCCTCACGCTGTTATCTGTGCTGTGGATCAACAGACATCTTCAGACTACACTGCGTTTAATCTGAGGTGTTTCACCAGCACTGAGTTCAAGCTTAGAAATCTTTCAAAGAAAGAAAGAGTAGCAATTACTGTGCTAGTGATACTCCTTGATAGCGATACACCCTTTTGTCACTAGGGGGCATAATAAAATTACAAAATTACATAGCATTCAATTTGAATGCAAAAGCCTCCTGTCTTATACAAAAGGTCCCTAATTGGGGATGGAGTTTTGCTCAATATATGTAAGATTCTAGGTGCTGTGGAGTAAAGCTAAGTCCTCAAGAACACTGAAACCGTCTGGAGCTGACATAGCGGAGGGGCAAGTTTGGAGGCTCATGTGACTGCCACTGAGGGGGCCAATTGTGTTGATGGATTCTGTGATGTGGACACTTGTCTGTTTGAAAATTGGACTCAAACTCATTTCACATGGGACAGAGGGGGCGGTACTGAACACCAATCAGGACTCCTGAGCAATGAAAGGCTTTATAGGCTGTATGTCTACTAAAGGCCTATAGCCTACGGCCGATACCATCCAGTCCCCCCACCCCTATGATTTTCTTCTGTGCCTCTAGGGGATCCAAGTGTAGAGAAGCGCTTAACCACAGAAGCGGATCAGACTCAGCCAGAAGTGTGCTTACGTCTTGAAATAGGACCGAGCGCCATTGTTCACTCACCTCTGGCTATCCAGAATGGGTTCCTTCACATCCTGATCCACAGCTATAGTGCAGAGCTCCTGATGTCCTCCCTCACCAACCTCGGACCTTTCCTCGAGGACGAAGTGGTACCTGAGGTGATTCCCATGAAGATAGAAATTGTGGATGCCAAGATTACACTGAAGGTGTGTTTGTGTGTGCATTGGCAGGGAAAAGGGGGTATCCAGGGCTCAGCTGTGGGTAAGGTTCTGTCAGGGAAAGAGAACTGTGGCTGTCTGGAGAGGTGCCATTTCCTTAATAAAGTGTGCAGAATGGGTTCTCTACCCTTTCCTCTGCCTCTTAAAAACAACCTTAATGGTGAACAGGTAGCTCCTTGGAATCGTAGTGTAATGGTTTGACCATGGGGAATGTGAATGGGAGTCTGAAACTCCTGGGTTCTCTTCCCAGTTTCGCCAGTGACGTGCTTTGCAGTGACAGGAAACTCGCTCAATCCCTTTGTGCCGCTCTTCTCATCTGCATCTGTAAAATGGGGACAATGATTCTGACCCTTTTTTGTGAAGCCCTTAGAGATCTACAGATGGAAAGAGTTGCATAGAGCTGGGTGGTGGTAGTATTATTGCCACTTACTCAGTGAGAGAGGGCATCTGGTGCAGAGAGATGTCTGATAACCCACCTGTAACCAGCCATGTGTCTTTGTCATACTCCGTACGACCATTACATGCCCCTTCCTTTGGTCTGTATCTCCTCACACAAGCATGGGCTAAGCTTACTGTGAAGCAGCAGGGTCATCTGCAGATTATTAAGGGCCAATATTGATGAAAGTTTGAATCTGGGACATGCAAGATAGTAACTATGAGATGTGGCCTTCAGGGGGTTTGTGGTGAGAGACTGATCCGGGTCGTCTTCAGGGATGTGACTGAATTCCCTTTTGCCACCCGGGGAGGGTTTTTTGCAAAGATAACTAAGGCTTACATGCAGCCCTTGTGCAAAGCCATTCTCTTCTGTTTAATGGTCAGCCCTGGATGGGATCTGGAAATGTCAGAAGCAGTAACATGGCTACTGTGAGGACTTGAGAGGAAATCCTTTGCTGCATTGCCCTATTTCAGAGTTGTACATGGCAGCTGATAATTTTTGTTTGTTTTGCAGGATGACAGCCCTCGGGTGTACCCTACCTCTCCTGGCACCATTCCCATAACCTTGGCGGTGGATCATATTGTTGTGAAGCGCAGCGATGATGGAGTGTTCTCTGTAATAGGTCAGTAAAATAGAGAAGCCTTGATCCCCCTTCCTTCACCACCATTACTGGAGACTAGAACACCCTGCAGTGATTCCTGCTGGTAGAGACTGGAACTGAAATCTGCCTCTGCTGTGGGAGGCTAGAGCTGTAGTATCTGATCAGCGTCCATTGTTCCCTTATTCACTGCAACCACTTCTGCTGGAACAGGCTAAGAATATTATGTCCCCTATATAAGCACCCGTCTCCTACAATACTCTGATAGTCTCATATGCATCCATTGCTACTGGTATAGCTTCTTGCTTGTTCACAAACTTTTGCTTGAGATTATAAATTAGAAGCTCAAGGCAGCATTGGTGTAATCGTTAAAATGGGACTGGAGGTTTCTTTGGTTCTGGTTGTCATTGTCACTGACTTGTGAAGCCCCAGCAAGTGGCTTCTTTTTGTGTTTCGGTATGGGCATTTTTAAAATGGGGATAATACTCATGTCTGTACAGCACTTTGAGACACTTTTATGAAAAGTACTTCATGGTATAATGCACATATTAGTATTTGTGTTCCTTTCCAGCTGCACAAAAGGAGAGACTATCTTTACAGAAAAAGCCTGAGCAAGGTCTGAAGGAAAAGAAGGTCCCAGTAAAGAGACTCTTGGCAATCCCAACAGGAGCAGTACATGAACTACAGGTAAGCCATTTCTGCATGTTTCCTTCCAGATAAATAGGCAATAGCTGGTGTCTCAGACAGCTGGCTGCAGACGAGAAAACACAGGGTTGGGAAATGTAAGGCCTGTACATGCATGTCTCTTTCCTTATCTAGGGTGTTTATAGACAGGAAGCACTAGTGTTCTCTTGTGAGAGCAGTCAGGATTCAGTTCCCATACCACCTTTCACACTCAACCTGGAATCAAGAGCAATGCCTGCATCACCCTGCAGCAAACTCTCCCAATCACTTTCACGAACATTGTTTTCTGAGGGGATCCATCTTTCAGCCACCTGTCCAATCCCTGAATGGAAGATGTTCTTTCAGATGTGGGAACTTTTAGAAAATAGGTCATAAGCAACCACAGAATGAGTCCTATAGACATGAGAATTTCCTGGTAACATGGAGCCTTCTGCTTAATTCACTCACTGTTTAATTTGATCTAAACATCTGGAACCCAAATAATTTTGTACTGCAAACAAGCAAAAACAACCTCCACTTTTTATTGCCCTTCCTTTACACAGGCATTACTAGATAATCTGATCATTGGCTATTGAAAAATGTGCTGAGGGAAGCACTGTGGTCTAGTGGATGAAGGGCTGAATTGGGATTCAGGAGACCTGGCTCTGCCATTGGCCTGCTGGGTGACCTTGGGCAAGTCACTTCTCCACTCTGTGCCTCTATTTTCCTTCCCACTCTTTGTCTCATCTATTTAGATCGTAATCTGTTCGGGGCAGGGACTGTCTCTGAGTGTGTGTGTGTGTGTGGCACCTAGCACAATGGATTAGTGATCACAACTGGAACCCCTAGGTGCTACAGTAATACAATAATAGTAGTTAATTTCCTGATCCTACTGAAGTCAGTGGGAGCAGGATTGAGGCCTAAATTCTGAATGAAAGAATAACACAGTTCAAGGAAGACCCATAAATAAACATGATTGTCCAGAACATTGTTGACATTAGCCTTGCCTTATGCTGTAAAGCTGTGCGAGGGATTCTGAGGGCTATATGTATAACAAGACCAATAGGTAGCTTCAGACAAGGACAGGGGCGGCTCTATCTATTTTGCCGCCCCAAGCACGGCTTTTGGCAGCACTCCTGCGGGAGGTCCGGTGGTAACGCGGATTCGGCGGCATGCCTGCGGGAGGTACCACGGTCCCGCGCCTTCGGCGTACCCGCTGCAGAATTGCCGCCGAAACCGCGGGACCGGCGGACCTCCTGCAGGCATGCCACCAAAGGCAGCCTGACTGCTGCCCTCACGGCAACCGGCAGGCCGCCCCCCACGGCTTCCCGCCCCAGGCATGCACTTGCTGCGCTGGTGCCTGGAGCCACCCCTGGTCAAGGAGGTAGAAACGGATGTGATTGAATTAAGGAGAAGTTCCTGGTGTCCTTACACAAGGAGTCCTGTTAACTTTAGTATGCCTGCTTATGAGGATAAGGATAATTCACATAAGTAAGGGTGCAGAATGGAGCCCAATATTTGTCCCTCTGCCTTCCCTGCAAGTATAGTTGTGTGACAACAGAGTTGTTGTGAAGGAAAATCCCCTCCTGCTGCAAGTCTGTTCTCGTGTCTAGAAGTGGGGTAGGAATCCATGGAGACCTGTGGCCATTAGACTGCCACTGATGGCTGTGCAGGCTGAATATAATAGTGGCTATGAAAGGTATTCTAGGAAACAGTTGGAAGTGCATCTGTCAGCAGGTACTCATGCAAGAAAGCCAAATGGAATCAGTATGTCAGTAGGCTTTGTTTGCTCTCTAGCTGCAGGTCATCTCCAAGCTCCTGGTTTCATATTCCAATTGACATTACTGCGAGAAATCATCAGTCTGGTCTGGTTTGCATTTTACCTTTTTGAAAATCTTCTCTCTCCTTGTCTTTTATAGCTAAAGGAAGCCCCTGCATTGCAGAAGGAGCTGCACGCCATGAAAATAGCCTTAGCAGAAGCCAATCTGGACATAACGCGCCTTCTGCAGGAAATTAGGAAATACGATCCCCTCTTCCAGCTTTGACAGCAGAGGCCCAAGGCTGCAGCTGCCCAGGAGGAGCAGAGATCACCACCAGCACCCAGGCGGCTAGTTGGTTACATTGCTGCTGAGAGGCCAACCTCAGCAGCGAGGAATCGCCTTGGGGAATGGAAACCTAATTGCAAGATCAACTCTAAGTGGGGTAGAAAAGGAGGAGGCCCTGGCTGGGTGAAGGGAAATGAGCAACAAGGAGCCATCTGGTTCTGGTTTTGCAGCCATGTCCCTCTGTCGTGGCAGTACAGTGCTACACTCTATATCACTGACCCACTGCAGTGCTTAGTCTGCAAACAGAAAATGCAGAACATTAGTCAAGAGCCAGGCACCCCTGTCTAGTCATCTGACAATGGTGTTGCTGCTTTCACACCACCATTGCATCTGCTTCCTTGTTCATCTTGCTTTACAGGGGTGGGTGTCTGTACTTCCTTTACTATCTTCCTGGGTGTTCTTGCCCAAACACTCACCAAAGAGCACAGGCAAAAGCCATAATGGCAACTTGCCCAGTTGAGGCATAGTCAAACATGGCAGAAGTTTATTTTGCAGTGAGTGCATACGATGTGGAGTAAGATGGGATGGAAATGCTGGGGTGATTGGCTGTGAGAGGTATGGAAATAACTTCTCCCCATAGGGGAGAGGGAACATGACTTGCAGATGCCCCCCCCCTGCAACCTGTCTAGTGTAGTACATTGTAGAAAAGGGGACTAGAAGAGACCCAACAATTTGCAGGTCCAGGACAAAACGAAGCCGTGGGGGTACTAGATTTAGGAAGGCACCCTGCTCACACCTGCTGTCCCTGAACCCCACCTCTCACACTGTGTCCATATACTCTGGCCATTGTCTTTAGCCTTGTGTGAAGGCTGCCACTTTGAAAACTGACTCTCGCTCATTAGCTGAAACCACAGTGGCTGAGTTCAGCTGTGTTCTCCATGCTGAAGTGGGAGAAATTCAGCCTCTCCTAACGAAAGATTATTTAACCTTTTCTTGAACTGACCACTGAGGAATCAGGCTGAGTGCAGAGTGTATAGGCCAAGGGGTAGGAGAGGGGGAAGGCCTGTAATCTCCCTTTGTGAAGTGTACTGCACTCAGACATATCTGCCAGAGATTCACAGACTGATGTGGGAGGAAAAGCCTTGACAGCAACAACTACACGAATTCCAACCTAGCCATGTATTTTGAGCCAGAGAAGAATCAAGAGTGATGGTGTATGTTTCATCAGGGTGCTGACACTCAGACCTTTCCTTAGTGGCTTCTGGTTACCTTGGCTGCTCTCTGCTAGTTATCTGAAGGCAATGAAAACAGCAGCTGGGTAATGTTCACTCTTGGAAGATGCTGACTCAGTGCTCACCTTCTCCAAGGTGCTTCTGTGATGAAGGTGAAGTGGCCAAAGTCAGTGTGTGACTTTCTTTGTTTAAAATTAAATAGCTTTTACAGGTAAGAAAACCTAGTAGAAGGTGAAGTGGGAGTTCATGAAAAGAAGTCATTGATGAAAATGCCCTTTATAATGTTGTAGGAAGCAAATGCTCTTCTAAAGGCCGATAAGTTCGCTATTTCTTCATTTTACTTGGCTGAGCTAGTGCACAATCTTGGCACTGGGTGAGGAAGCAACTACACGTGTGCCCTCCTTAACTAACGAGGGAATAAACAGAACATGCTAGAATCCAGCAGAGAGAGAGAGAGAATCCACCCGTGATGGAAGAGTAAGATGCACAGTTTAATACAGAACCATGCAAGTGTCAGAATGAAGACTGCCCACCCACCACACTTTATTGCATTCTGAGTCTCTCTTGGATTTTAATGCATTTCAAACTTTTTATGGATTGGATTTCTCCAGAAGTATTTTATATTTGTATTAACGCATGATTTGTAATGCACACAATACTTTTTCTAGTGCCTCTAGAACAAACAGATGATCCCCACTCATCTTGATGAATTAAGGTCTGGGGCGTGATCAGAAGGAAAAAATGACTTGTAATATAACTTTTTTCCTCCTGCATAATTGTTCCTTTGCCTAATCCTGGATCTATCAGGTGTTTCTCTTTAGTAGGGAACTTGTAGTCTAAGCCCTTCAGCTCTAGGGAGGAAGGGTGCATGTTTTTATGTGCTCATTTGATGGGACAGATTTGGAGAGGGTACTGAACAATGGCTTGGAAAGAGCCAACCATGAATTCCCTTCAGATGTCACTCAAGTCAGGGTATGGAAGAAAGAAGAGGAGATGGGAGGATGCCAGAACCCAACACACAGAACTGTCATTCTTGGGATAATTTTAAATTCAAAATCTTTTGACTACATTAGGCAGAAGATGGAACTGAATGGCACGCTGTTGTCTTTGACCAGTTCCACTGAAGAGACAGTAGCCTGGGGCAAAGACAGCACTGACTTACTGCTGTAAGATGGAGGACTGTATCTCTGCCATCTGCTTGTCTGTCAAGCTCCAACTGACCAATGCCTAAAAACAGGTATGGCAACAGCAGCAGGAGCCTGACCTTCACTGTGTGCACCAGGAGTCAGCAATTAGAAATTATTTTGCTTCTGAAGGGAAATTTGTTTTAAACAAACAACCTGATCTGAGCATTAGCCTGAGGCAAACATAGGGTGGCGGAACTCCAGAAGGCTTTGCAGTTGTGGTACAGTCTCTTTCCTCCTCTAATTCAGCTGAGGTGGCTACTGTGTATTATATCTTGTTTGGCTGCTGCAGTTTTCATATATTCATTTCTGTCCCTGGAAGAGGGGGGATAGTCCACTATCTCTCTATGCTAAAATATTCCTGCTTTTCCTCAAAAGCATCTTTTCTGTCCCATGCCTCCTCAGAACAGCTCTTGTGATAGGCAGTAATGCACATATAACCTATGTTGAAAAATCCTCTAATGTAGCAGCCCTTCTTCGATCCTATGGGCAGAGAATCTGTTACCAAGAGAATGCACTTTAACTTTTAGCAGTTGTGTGGGGGTAGATTAACTGAGTATTTCCTCACCACCTTCACCTTGTGCATGCACAGAATAATTTTAAAATAAAGAAAAGGGGGTTGTAGAAATGCAAGAATTCTCTCCTGTTGTGAGGATCACCCTGTTGCTAAGTTAAACAGTTTTCTCATAAGACAGGCACTAACGTTGCAGTGCATCCATTTATATATACCCAGACTTGCTGTGAAACTAATGTACAGCAGATAATTGTAGGTGTAAAAGACATCTAATGTTGTAAAACGTGTGTGTGTGTGTAAAGTCCAAGCTTTTGTTTCAAAGGTGAAGTTGGTCACTTTCATATAAATGGAGGTTAACATTCTTTAGTCCAACTTATGTGATTATATGCACACTCCATCTCTTCTTGTTGAGGTAAGGGTACTCCTGCAAGTGCTATTGGGAGGGAGGGGATGCTAATCCCACTGCTTTACTTGCATTGTGCTTGAAAATCACTTTTTTCCTTTGTTTTAAAGATGTCCTGCTGTGTCTTTTTAGCAGTTTGTGAAAGAAGTGATGGGGAAGGCTTTGCACAGCCTGGCTATCTAACGGCAGTGGCTCAAGCTACTTCCCTTTCTCTTCCGTCACTGCAGCCCAAACAGAGCTGGAACTTAGTTTCCCACAGTGTGACCACAGGAGCTGGGATCAGTCACTATCGAGCTAGGTTCAGGAAAAAAACTGGGTGTTTTTCTTTATTTGTATTTCAGTACAATACAGGGACCCTCCTTTTCAGAGCCTCATTGGGCTCCATATTGTATAAAAGCTTCCTCACTGTTGAGGACTGAAGGGAGCAGCTGCAACAGGGGGGAAAATAGTGAGGTTGATTAAAATATTACTTTGTTTTAAGTGTTATGGGAAGGTTGATTTTTGAAGACTTTATTGTTTTATGTTCTATTAAATGAGCTCACTTAATCCTCTGTGTAACTGCAGTATTAGATTAGGAATGAGTGTGGGCTGCAGTAGCTCTTGTTAGTTTGAGGGTACCACTTCTCTCTGCTTATAAACAGGGATACTGGGTACAGGCAGAGTACTGTGTACAAGTCTGACTTGAATTCAAGAGCGAGTCAGTATTGGAATCTTATGTTGCCCTATTACATTTCCATGAGTGCATTTTTTTGGTTCTGTGAACCACCTTAAAAAGAAAAACTAAACTTAACCTCCACTGTGTCAAATGTCTACTTTCTCTGAGGCTGGTTTTCTTGAGTCCTGAGTAAGTGCAGAATGTGGCTGAACAGCACACAGGAAAAATGACAGGCTAAAGGTTGTAGGAGGGTGGGCGACTGTCACCAAGCAGTATAAGATACCACTAATAGGGTATTGTTTCTGCAATCCCTTACCCACTTATGGACTACAGTGCCTGCACATATCCAGAGGCAGATGCTACAGCCCCCTCAGTGTTCATTAAGGATTAACAGATAGCATTTCCCCCTGTTTAAGTCATACAATCAGCTACCACAACATGCAGTGATGTTTCATCTGTCCCATCAATGAGAATGGAAGGGACTACTCCAATCCAGCTCACAAGCCAATTAACTGAATAGCAAGTTTAATGAGTGTTCATTGCATCAAATCCCCCTTTCTATACAGATTATAGATATACCTGTTATAGCAGTAGCCATCACTACCACCACATCATCCTCTCTTTAAGTAAAAAGCCTATTGCACCAAAGACTTTTATCCTTTTTCTGTTGAAGTGTTTAGGTGTGTGTCATATAGCCACAGCTGTAAGTCTGATGGCCCTAACAACATTTCCAAGTCAGTTATTGCCCCCCTCTACCACCAGCACCTTTTACGGTAAGTTGCTTAGGAAGTGTTTAAAGAGAGAACCAAACTTAAGCAGTCACTTGATGAGGTTTGTTTAGCGCATGTTGAAATAAGGACTCCTATGCACATGATACAGTATAGAGGCCTTTCCTTCCAAGAGTTTAGTACTAAAATACAAACTTAAGTGAACAAGGCTGCTGTCTCTACTGCTGTTTCAAAGTTATTCTAAACTTTAGCCACAACAGTAAGTTTTCATATTTATCTATCACAAATCTTGCAGAAGTTGTATACGGAAGCATTTCATAGTCTGAGAAACTGGCCACATGCACTCAGTTCAGCTTTGTTTTAAGAAACTTCTGTATTCGGTTATTTTGGTACTGGCTCATTAGTTAATACTGCAGACAGTAGAAGTGCAGGAGGTTTAGAAGCTTTCTGTTTAAGCAGCTCTGAAGTGATGTGGTTTATAGCTGGTAGTCTATTCTCTTCCAGCTTCTCCACGCTCTCTTGCTTCTTAAACTGCCCTCTAGTTTTCATTTCAATGGAAGGTGATTTTTTTATACTTTGAATTGGGAATCTGTCCCCGTGACTTCAGCCGCCGGACTGCCTCACGCATGTGTTTGGGCTGAAGAGGTGGTAGTTCTCCCCACTTCTCACACACATCCAATGCTAAACAAACCAAAAAACAAACAGTGAATGTTATCTGTCAAGACTGTTCAGAGTTAAGCAGGTGTCTCAAAGAGGCTTTCAGATAGTAAAAGCTAATATTTCAGCTTGAACTAACCAGCTTCTACTATTCATAAACAGTCATCAACTTTAACTCCACCAAAAGAGCTAGAATTCCTTGCAGTGTCTGCAATGCACACTTAGGAGCATTTTACCAGTATGTAAGAATCAGAGTGAAACTGACTAATCTGGATCTCATTGTCCCAGCTGAGTGAAGCAGAATATAAAAACACTAACTGGTAAAATAACATTTTATTGAACAGCTGAGATTACTTCAATTAATTTCTTAAAACAAGTTGTTGGATGACAATGCCCCTTTTTACTGCAACTTGTTAAAATAGTTAGGGGTTAGTTAATTTGAGGAGCACAGGTATTAGGGACCAATACACTAGAGCCAGGAGATAAGCATATATGGTAGAGATGGAAAGGACCTATTGGATCACTGCATCCATCCCAATCCAATTGCCACAGACAGGCTCATCTCAAATAAAGATACCAGATTACTTCTGTCATGTGAGAGAATTTGGATAAAAGCAATCTGTAGAAACAGCCACAAGCAGGGTTCATCATTCTAGCGAAATACCACCTGTAAAGGTCAAGTGTTTTAATAACAAGCCTGTACAGAATGGATGGCTTGAACCAACAGACTACTGTCTCCCTTTCAAATGTACTGTAAACATTTCCAAACAGCTCCTTAAGTAGCTCACCCTTCAATGTAGTGTTTCATATAGTGATCTCAGCTCATCAATTAATGGAGACCAAGCCTCAGAAGAATGGATTTATGCTAGTTAAATATCACCTCCCTTGGGTTGAATTCCTTCCTGATAGCAGAATCAGGGTTCGTGAGGCATCTATTTTTGCCCCTGAAGACATCCAGTTCATAATAGGAAGACTGCTGTAAAAACTATCTTAATTTCTTTGAGTTGTCTAGATGCTGTGACAAAGGTCTAAGTTATTAGTTACCTTGAAACAACCATGTCCTCTCCCTTCAAAAGCTTTTCTCTTTCCTTTAATAATCTTTAAACAATATACTTTTAGAATATTTCTCTCCCCCTCTACTGCGCACCCACACACACTTAAAATATTCCTCTTGCACTCACCTTCTTCTACCACCTCCCCAGCGAAGACTTTGGAAATCCCAGACATGGCAATAACCACATTCTGAGACACAGAAGTCCCAGTAATGGACTGGACCAGCTTGAGAGAAAAGAGGATATAATTAAGTGAAAAATTTCCCTGCAGCTGAAGACTTGGGTTTTTTTGTTTTGAACATTTAGACTAAGCATGAGAAATGCTGAGCAGCACCTACTGAAGTCTACATGAGTGGAGGTTGCTCAATACCTCTTCTGTCATTGAAAATCTGTGCACTCAAATTGATCTAAAACTACAATGATGCTCTATGCACTTATTTTTATACATACCAAGCTGTCTTTCACCTCATATGTTCCTCTCTGCAAATACTCAGTCCACAATCTTACCCGTTTAATAGCAGCCTTGGGGAAAGCAGACCGGCGGTACATCTCATAGCGGTTCAGCTGCTCTTCAGAAAAGGAAGAAACCAATATTCTGGAGGAAGGAAGAAACATCAGTTATGACAGAAGACAGACTTTCTTCACCTTAAAAAGCATTCCCCAAATCCATGTAGGGTCTGTTTCTACAGTGCACCACTTTAGAAGAAATATTTTATTAGGCATAAGGAAGACAGCATTGAAAGGAGAGGGTAGGTTGTGCCCTACTTAGCTAACGCACAGGTTTGGGTGCAAAGTAGTATTAACTGTTCTGGTTTACAAACTGGGACTCAGATCTTCCTTTATGAAGGCAAAGATCAGAGAAAACCAGTTACAAAATAGTTTCCAGTATTAGGCTTAATAAGTAATGACAGTGCATATTACATGCTATAGTACTTTTTATTTTCAGCAGCAAGCTCTGTGCAGTGAATTGGGAAAGCTAAATTCAGTCTGACGAGGAGCAAGTTGTCATAAAATAATTAGAGTCTGGTGACCAAACTTGGCGTCACATGGATTAGAAATTTAAGGTGTACTCACTGCATTTTCTGAATCTCATCTTCATCTACTTTCTGCTTTTTCTCTTTCTTCTCTTTTATCTCTATTTTTATCTTCTTAGCTGCAGAAGTCTGCAATGTAGAATCCTCAGTTTCTGTTGACACTAATTCCAAGCCTTCTTGACTGTTCACCTGCTGCAAGAAATTACCATCATTTTGGTGAGGTCTCTGTTATTCAGTTCCAAACCAGAGCTTTCGGTACTCGGTGGTTAGTCTGTGTACAGTCCTACTAAGCATCCACAGAGCACTATGATAAATATACAACCAACAGAATCCAGATTTTAATCTACAAGCATATTTTGGCTGCTATTGCTTTGTTACAACAGCAAGTGAACATAAACACAAATCAGAGGACTGTGTGGCTGACAGTTTTAGCTTGGCTCTGAATTTCCAGGCTTTCCTAATGCTCAGTTACTTTATTACACCCTTCCATTCCGGACCACCTCTGCTCACCCATACGGGGTGTGAGAGAGAGATTAAATGGGCTGCCCACCCACATAATGCTAGCAGCATCATAGTAATGTCACCAGCTGTGCAAAAAAAATCACGATTGGAAGGCACCCACAGCAGCTGGCTGCACTTTGGAGCAGAACCCCTGGGACACAGCAGAGGCTGGAGGAAAATTTCCAGGGGTGGTGGGGGGAATAACTAGGGCCCTACAAAATTCATACGCTTTTAAAAAATCATAAATGTCATGATTTCAGCTATTTAAATAAGTTTCAGTGTTGTAATTGTAGGGGTCCTGCCCCAAAAAGGAGTTGGGAGGGGATCACAAGGTTATTGTAGGGGGGGTTGTGGTATTGCTTAGTTCTGTGCTGCCTTCAGAACTAGGGAGCCAGGAGCAGAGTTGCCGCCAGCAGCAGCACAGAAGTAAAGATGGCACGGTATGGCATTGCCACTGTTACTTCCGTGCTGCTGCCTGCAGAGCTGGGCCCTCAGTCAGCAGCCACCACTCTCTCACTGCCCAGCTCTGAAGGCAGCAGCGCACAAGTAAGGGTGGAATGGTATGATATTGCCACCCTTACTTCTGTGCTACTGTTGGTGGGACGGGCGATGTCTTCAGAGCTGGACGCCCAGCCAACAGCCACCACTCTGCAGCCACCCAGCTCTGAAGACAGTGCAGAAGGGTGGCAATACTGTGACCTCCCCCCTCTACAATGGGGGGAGTGTGACAACACCCCCACAACCCCTTTCTGGGTCAGGACCAATGTCCCCTCTAATTTTTTTACATCCCTGTGCAGAGTGAATATTGTTATGTGCACTAATATGGAGGTGATGTGTGGCAGGGAGAGAACTCAGGGCTGGGTCAGAGTGTTGGGATGCGGGGGGGGGGGGGGGTGAGGGCTTTGGGGTGGGACCAGGGATGAGAGATTTGGGGTGCAGGGTTGTGGCAGGGAGAGAGGACGCCCCCCAGCCCTCTCTCACCACAGCAGCCCAGTGCTGGGGGAGAGGCATGCTTTTCAGGGCTGTGAATTTGGTAGGGCCTTAGAAATAACCAAGGTAGCCAGTGCCGTAATCCCACCCCTCCCCCACTCCACTTGCCATCCAGCCTGTGCGCCTCTCTCTGCCCCCCCCCGCCCCTTTTCCCCGTCCCCTTCCTCCAGCCCGCACCTCTGCCGCCTGGCAGTCCGCTTTGGGCTCGCTGCCCCCACCGGGCTCGGCCGCCTCTCCCTCGGTCTTCTCTGCCGCTGCCGGCGGTTCCTCGGAGGCCGTGGGGGCAGCCCCAAGCCCCGGGGGCGATGAGGCAGCCGGAAAAGTCTCCTGGGTAGAGCCCGAGTCCCCGCTCTCCTCGCGACTGGGCTCCCCGGCTTCCTCCATCGCCGCCGGAGAGACGGCGCGCTCTGATGATGTCATCACGCCGGCGGCTCCGCGGAGGGGCCGCATCTACTCCGCCCCTTCCGAGAGATTTCTGTCTCCATGGCAACGCAACAGCCCTCGGGAGACGGGGTCTGTGGGAGGGGGCAGGGGGAGTTGGACTGGAGTATTGTAGATAGGGAGGTGTTGGGATGGGGGTTGGAGTAGTGGGGTTGGGAGTGGTAGAGGAGGGGAGGGAGTTTTGGGGGTAAGGTATTGGGATGGGGAGGGGAGGGCAGGGCATGGGGGTTGGAGTGGGGCATGTTGGGAGAGGTGTGGGGGAGGGAGAGCAAGGGGGTTGGGACAGATAGGGGAAGGGAGGGAGTATTGGGGAGTAGGGAGGGCATGGGGGTTGAAGTATGGGGGTTGGGACAGGTAGGAGGAGGGGAGGAGTATTGGGGAGTAGGGAGGGCATGGGGGTTGAAGTATGGGGGTTGGGACAGGTAGGAGGAGGGGAGGAGTATTGGGGAGTAGGGAGGGCATGGGGGTTGAAGTATGGGGGTTGGGACAGGTAAGAGGAGGGGAGGAGTATTGGGGAGTAGGGAGGGCATGGGGGTTGAAGTATGGGGGTTGGGACAGGTAGGAGGAGGGGAGGAGTATTGGGGAGTAGGGAGGGCATGGGGGTTTGAGTATGTGGGTTGGGACAGGTAGGAGGAGGGGAGGAGTATTGGGGAGTAGGGAGGGCATGGGGGTTTGAGTATGTGGGTTGGGACAGGTAGGAGGAGGGGAGGAGTATTGGGGAGTAGGGAGGGCATGGGGGTTGAAGTATGGGGGTTGGGACAGGTAGGAGGAGAGGAGGAGTATTGGGGAGTAGGGAGGGCATGGGGGTTGAAGTATGGGGGTTGGGACAGGTAGGAGGAGGGGAGGAGTATTGGGGGTAGGGAGGGCATGAGGTGGAGTAGGGAATATTGGCGTTAGAGAGAAGATGGGGGGCAGTGAGGTGAGTGACTCAAGCACCCTCTGTTTCTAGGCACAATGGAGTAGAGGATTATCACAGGGCTTTATAATCCTTAATACAAATTTACAAATAAAACATTTCTCATTAAGGCAATATAATGAGTTTTCTGCTGACTTTGTTTCTTTGTTGAAGGAAGCCAGGCGGGATGGCAAAATCCCAGTCAGCAATTTTCTGTATTGTTTCTAATTGGCCATCCCACTAAACTGCTGTGATCATTAGGATAATGGTTAGGCCAGGAGATGGGGGAATCAGGACTCCTGAGTTGTTTCCAGCTCTGCTTCTGGTCAGTATGTGACTTTTGAGGTCACTGAACTTCTTTGTGCCTCAGTTTGCCCTCTGTAAAATGGGTAATATTTACATTCTTCACAGGGCTGTGGTGAGGATTAATTCATGTTTGAGAAGGGCTTTGAGATCCTTGATTGAAAGGTGCTAAATGTGTGACATTTTATTATTTTTTGGGCCACAGCAGCTTAGATATTACATCATTCTCCTATGGTACATCCCCCCCACACACACACACACTGTCTCTCTCTCTCCCTTTTCTGTATAGCCCTCATTTCAGAGACCACCCCTCTCTTCTGTATGCCAGAAGGAGAACTAGGATGATGTAAACGATGAAATCCTGACTGAAACTCTTATTCTGGTATCTCTGCGCTATAAGAATGGAGCGCGCTTGGCACACAGATCCAGGAATGAGGCCTTTCGCATACAAGAGTTCTGCAGCCACTGCTCCTCACCCCAAAGCTGCATTACAATGCAATCCCACCACTCAGTGTTGATTCTCAGGCCCAGAAGTGGCACTCCACTGTCTGCAACTGCTTCAGGAACGCCACCAAGCACTTTTAATTGTTTTTTGCTATGTCCCTCAGCAATCTGTCCTCAAAGAAATCCTCATGTCCCTGGTTGTTGTGGTACTTCCTGAGGGTCTGCAAATACAGGAGAATCATGCATCCTGTATTTGCAACTTTCATGAGAATAGTGCAGAGCTTTATGGGCTCCATGCTTCTGTCAGAGATGGCAAACACCAAAATGTTCCACACAGGTTTGTGGCATATTTTAAAAAAAGATGTGAAAATTATGGTCTATAGATAGCATTATGGGATGGAGAAAATTGCATGCTGGGAATCTGACCCCTGGATTCCAGAGATAATCTGGTGGGACTGATTGGAGTCATTGCAGCTTGTTAACCCCTCCTGGCCAGTGTGAGGTTCATATAACCCATCACACCATCTTTCCCTAGTATATTTTTAAACAGTGTTTTCTTTATGGATTAATATTCACTAATAATCATAACACAACTGATAGACTCCCCTTTTGTAAAACAGGAAAGAGTTAACACTCTCAAGAAAGAAGCCTTGATTTTTACTTGGTAAACAGATACCTGACATTTGTCAGCATAATGACACTCACATGGGGAAAGCTTCTGACTGAACCAGACATTCAAGTAGGTAGTGTGCTGCTATTATCATGAAATACAAATGACATCTCTCATTCATTGCTATTGTGAAAAAGATAGGACCAGAATGATTTAAGATGGATATTAGCCTCATTAGTTCAGTAGATCTTTTAAACTACCTTAATGTATTAAAAAAGACTTAGAATTAATTTCTCCTTAGTTATTTGTATTTGTTAAATGTAAGGATTCTTCTACAAGTGACATACAAAAGAGCATGAATAATGCAGAGGTAAGATTACAGCATGAATTACTGAAGGAGAAGGATTGTATTGAATCTAAACATAGGTATGCTGGTATAGTTTCCATAGTGCAGACATACCGTTAGAATTGTCTAAAGCCATGTCTCCACTACAGACTTTGATTGATGCAAATTATGTCAGCATACACCCGACAAAGTTTGTAGGGGTGTGTGTGTGAAGTGTGGTTGGTGTTCGGAATTAATTGAAGATTATGATCTGCTAGAGCCTTCCTATGGAAGGGTGTGCCTAACACAAACTGTAAATTAGATTGGTCATCAGGAACCTGTTGATGTAGTTTGCTTTAGGTGGGGTTCATCTGAAAGAAAGGGGGCTGAAAAGTGAGCCTAGCAGGGCTAAAGATTATTTGGGTTTCTGTTGGACTTTGACTATGCTATCTCAGAAGCGGTTGAACTCTCTTGATGATTGTGCCAGAAGGCTAAACCTCAGGGCCTATTCCAGTGCTATTTTTTGCCATGAGATCGACTATGAATAGTGTTGTAGCTAAAGCATAAGAGTAGGAATCAACAGAACTAGGTTTGGTCTTAATCTCTGTATGATCTTGGACAAGTCATTTAGTTTCTGACTCAGTTTCCCCAAGTGTAAAATAGGAGTAAGAATACCTACCTTACAGGGAGATTGTGAGAATTAATTCATTTGTGGAAATTGCATTGAGAGCGCCAGACTGAAGGTGGTCAAGCAAAAATATGATAGGTTGAGCAGTAGAAAAACCCCATGCTAGCTTCTGGGGAAGTCCAAAAGTAGGTAGACAAAACTTAAATGTTTTAATGGTGTTTACATACAGCCGTGAGCTAGATATGCTGAGATGACACAAAACAAGGTAATTAGAACATCTGCCTGCCTTGAGGATTCTCCACTGAAGCTGAAATATCATGTTTCAAAAACATGAGGCAGCATGTTCCTTTAAAAAAAGAAAGATACGATTATTTTAGTGCTAGTGAAAGGTGCTGGCTTGACTGCCCTGGAGGTTTCTGTTTATATGTACAGCAGCTACAGTCTGAGCAGCATCAATTCTATTTTTTCCCCATGTTACTTTGCTGCTGTCCTTCTAATCTGAGTTGAAGGGACTGGTGCCCAGTGGACTTGGAAGGGTGCTTAGTCTCTGGTCTCTGCTGATAAGACTGATAACAAGGCACCAACTCTGGTGGTGAGTTTTTGCCCTCCCAAATCATATCACCTATGCAAGATACTAATCTGATTCTTGGGTCATACTTGATATATGATGCTTCTTGTGGGCTAGGAGGCAGAGGTGTTAATGTACTACTGGAGGATGTGCCTTACATTTGTCTTAGAAGACAGGTAAACAGTCTAATTCCTTCAACTTCATTCCTTATGGGACATGGAACCAGATCATTATTCTTCCCTTTTTATTAATGTATGCAAATGTCATCATGGGCTCCTTGTATCAGCTTTCAGTCATGAAGCAGGAGGTCTGGGGATCAGGCGTTCCCTGGAACAGGAAAGCGATGCATTGGACACTACCTCTGGCATGTAGGTTTGAGGACCAGGCAAGGTCACTACTGCAGAAGAATTGGGGTTTTGGATGCTATCCTTGGTTAGGATGGCTGAGCTTAGTAACTGCTACATTTCCTTTGTTAGACACTGAATTTCACAGGCACTTATGCATTTATTATCATCCCTACAAAGGCCCCACCCCCTGGCATTATTCCCAATCCCTTCATCTCACCTCTGGGTTGGGATTTATACTCTGATACCCCCCCAGAATCTGGGGTTATTCCCTGCTTCTAGCTACAGGGGGAGCATCTCTCAGCCCCCGATGGGGGTGGGGTTATGTATTGCCCCGCCCCTTAGAGGGCGTGGTTACATCGACCCTGCCCCACGCCGAGTAGTAGTATTCATCGCCTTAGTGTGTGGGCGTAGCCTCTCCTGGAGCCGCCCCTCTCTGGGGGCGGAGCCCCTCCAGGTCCCTTCCCCTGCTGGGCGGGAGCCCTTCTCGGTTCCCCTTGTGTGGGCGGAGCTTCCCGTTGCTGGGGGTGGGACCGGCGTGGCCCCGCCCCGGAAGGACGCGCCGGGGCGGGCGCTGGCGGCGCTAGGTGGGGGGCAGGCGGCGGTGGCGGTTCGCGGGTGCCGGTAGCCGGGGAGTGCGGGGCCCCGGCCGGCGGGGCCGGGCCATGGGGAAGGAGCAGGAGCTGCTGGAGGCCGCCCGCACCGGTAACCTGCCCGCCGTGGAGAAGCTGCTCTCGGGCAAGCGCCTCAGCTCGGGCTTCGGCTCGGGGGGCGGCAGCGGCGGCGGCTCGGGGGGCGGCGGCGGCGGCGGGGGGCACCCGCTCTCCAGCCTGCTCAGGTGGGTCCCGCTCCGGAGGGCAGCGCCCGCCTCAGCCCCCTCCCGGGGGGGGGGGAACGGTTGGGGGCGGGGTCCCAGAGGGCGGCGGTTCGGGGGGTAGGGGTCTGCGCGGGCGGCGGGGCGGGGCGGCTGGGCGGGGGCTCGCGAGGCAGGCTGCTGGGCCACTCCAGGCGGTTGAATGCCTGGTGGGGGGAGGGGTGCTGGAGCCGAGTCCGGGGGTCTGTGTGGGTGGTTGCTAGGGTACCCGTGGGGGACCGGGAGTACCTGTGGGCGGGTAGGAGTTCAGCCCTTGGAGCGGGTGAGGTTGGTTCGCAGGCTGCTTGGGGCAGAGTGGGGGGCTATTGCAGGTGGGTTGGGAAATCGGGGGTTGGGGATACTTAAGGAAATTTCCTCTCTGTCTCTGATTGTCCCCTGACTCCCCAGCCAGGCTGGGCATACCTTCTCCCCGCTGTAATTTCTGTGGTTTTCAGTCATGTTGCTGTTTAAACACTTGTATTACATTAGTTCCCAGTTAGGACTGGGGATCAGTTATGCTGGGGGCCATGGTCCTTTGCCCTGGCTCTGAATGGTCTGTGATGTGTAATTTACCTTGCTTTGTGGCTTTTCAGCTCTTTGTGTAGCTGCTTTTCTTCTCCTTCCTTTCGTGTAAGCAACTCACAAATGGCCATTGCATTTCTCAGGTCTGGTCTATACTACTGAATCGGCGGGTAGAAATCGACCTCTCGGGGATCGATTTATCGCGTCCCATCGGGACGCGACAATCGATCCCCGAATCGGCGCTCTAACTCCACCAGCGGAGGTGGTAGTAAGCGCCGCCGACAAAAAGCCGCAGAAGTCGATTTTGCCGCCGTCCTCACAACAGGGTAAGTCGGCTGTAATACGTCGAATTCAGCTACGCTATTCACGTAGCTGAATTTGCGTATCTTAAATCGACTCCCCCCTGTAGTGTAGATGTACCCTCAGGGTGCAGCTCTTTGCAGTTTTCCTTCCATGCGGTTCCAGTCCCGCTGTTGGAAAATGCTGCGGATCCTGTTCCCTGCTATCCTTTCCCTCTGGCTGTTTGAGCTGGAGGAGGATGGCCTGAGAGTTCAGGGCTAGGTTTGCTTGCGTGTCACTTGGTGGCATCCTTCTGAGGTAGGGAGGATCTTTCTTCAATATCTGTGGCTAAATTTGATCTGTCTTCCCCTCTACAGTGGCAAATAGACTTGCAGGGCAGGGATGGAATCTTAAGAGGTCAAGTCTAGCTTCATGGGCTCAGGCAGGACCAAGTAAACTTAGACCACCCCTGACAGGTGTTTGTCCAACCTGTTCTTAGAAACCTCCAAAATGATGGGGGTTCTGGAATCTCCCTTGGGAAACAATTCCAGAGTTTAACTATCCTAATATTTTTTTCCTAATATTGAACATAAATCTCTCTTGCTGCAGATTAAGCCCATTACGCTTGTCCTACCTTCAGTGGAGAAAGAGAACAACTGATGCCCATTCTTTTTATAACAGCCTTTAATGTATTTTGAAGACTGTTATCAGGTCTTCCCCTTGGTCTTCTTTTCTCAAGACAAAACATGCCCATTTTTTAAACCGTTCCTCATAGGTTAGGTTGTCTAAACCTTTTATCATTTTTGTTGCTCTCCTCTGGACACACTCTAATTTGGCCACCTCTTTCCTAAATTGTGGTGCCCAAAATTGGAGGCAGTACTCCAGCTGGGGCTTCACAGATGCTGAGAAGAGAGGGACAATTCGCTCCTATCTTACTTACAACTTTCCTGTTAATACACCTCAGGATGATATTAGCCTTTTCCACAGCTGCTTCACATTGAGTTATATTCAATTTGTGATCCACTGTAACCCCCAGGTTGGTTTCAGCAGTACTACCACTTAGCCAGTCATTCCCCATTTTGTAGGTTTGCATTTGCCTTTTCCTTCTTAAGTGAAGTGCTTTGTGCTTGTCTTTATAGAATTTCATCTTGTTGATTTCAGAAGAATTCTCTAATTTATCAAGGTCATTTTGAATTCTAATTCTCTTCTCTAAAGTGCTTGTAACCCCTCCCAATATCATGTCATCTGCAGATTTTATAAGCATGCTCTTCACTCTGTTATCCAAGTTATTAATGAAAATATTGTATAGTACTAGATCAAGAACTGGCCTCTATGGGACATGGCATTGGTCACTGTCGGAAGACAGGATACTGGGCTAGATGGACCTTTGGTTTGACCCAATACGGCCATTCTTGTGACTTCACTAGATATGTCCTCCCAGTTGGACAGCAAACCGCTGGTGACTACTCTTTGAGTATGGTCTTTCAACCAGTTGTAACCTTGTTGAAGTTACTATAAGGTGAGTGCACATTTCCCTAGTTTGCTTATGAGAATGTCACATGGGATTGTGTCAAAAGCCTTGATAAAATCAAGGTATTTCATGTGAACTGCTCTCTCTTCCTCTCCTCCCCCCCCACCCCCCCAAAAAAAGAAAACAAAACCCTAGGCCAGCAGCCCCTGTCCAAGAACGAAGTTAGTTTGGTTTGGCATGATTTGTTCTTGACAAATCCATGCTGACTATTCCTTGTAACCCTATTGTCCTTAAAGTGCTTACAGATTGCTTGTTTAATAACTTGTTCCAATATCTTTACAAGTATTGACGTTAGGATGACAGGTCTATAATTCCCTGGGTTCTCTTTGTTCCCCTTTTTAAAGATAGGTACTGTTTGCCGTTCTCCAGCCCTCTGGGACCTCATCTGTCCTCCATGAGTTCTCAAAGATAATTGCTTATGGTTCCGAGATTGCTTCAGCTAGTTCCTTAAGAACCTTAGGATGAATTTAATCAGGCCCTGCTGACTTGAATACCTCTAACTTGCCTAAATATTCTTTAACCTGTTCTTTCCCTGTTTTGCCTTACGGATAATTGTTGGGGTAACGCCATGTCAAGGTTCCCATTGAGATGAACGGCAGGGAGTCAGTGAGATGAGTTGATGAAAAGCAAAGGACGTTTGTTTGCCTGCTGTAAATATTTCTGGTTTCTCCCCACAAAGTGTAAACGTTGTATGTTTGCTTGGGTCAAACTTTAATATACAAAACATAGAGGGAAAAGAATTGACATTTGCTGCTTCTGTTCTGGGTCAGAAAGCATTCAAACACTTTGGACCTGTCTATGTTAGGAGATAGATGTGTTTGAAAATATGTGCACCTCAGTTAAATGCATACCACAAAAGTATCATCAATCCCTTGTTCTAGCTGCAGCAGCTTGATCACACTTCTTTTCAACATGTGATGGTTATGATGACCCTTTCTATGTCGGTAGGATGATGGCTTGCGTTATACAGGACAGGGAGGCAGTGTTTGACATCTGATGTGCTAGCTTGCTGTGTATGTGCAGTCTCAGATGCTCAGACATGTGCATTTTTGAGCATGAATGGTGACAACTAAAAAGTGTCAAACTGCTGTTGAGCAAGCTGTTTGCTCCCACGTATTCAGGATCTCTCTAAAAATGACCATGCTAACAGAAAAATTATTATAGACTCCCTTTTCCTCTTCACAACTTTCCCAAGTCCCTAGAAGGCCAACTTCTAGCCAGGCTTTTGAATGTGTTTGTGACACAAGCCCCAATCCTGCAAACACTTAAACATGTGAGTAGTCCCATTGAATTTAGTGGAAGAATTCGTGTTCATAATGTTACTTGCTTGCAGGAATGACTTGTGATGGAGCTTGTAGGCACACATCCATGTTGGAAGTCGGTGGGGTACATGGTCCCAAACCGTAATGTGGATTAGGCTTTTATATCCATTTGCATACTGCACCTGGAGGTAGTTCAGCAACTCAGGTTCTGCTCTTTGTCCTGTATGCTGGAAGCTGAATTTAAATTGAAATATGAGATTGGGGATTGACAGTAGCTTAGAAATTTCCTTGGTCACTTCTAGTATCCTGTTAATTTACCTTTTTGAATTTTTACTTTGGATCAGATGGATCCAAGCAGGAAACTTTTGTGTGCTAATTTTATGGTTACACAATGTCCTTATGAACAGCAGTTACTAAATTTACCTGCAATAGGAGGCATGGGAATTGTTCAGGGTGGAGTTGGGATAAGTTGGGCAAATGTCCAATATAGATTTGATTCTGCAAAATGAACTTAGTTTGTGACTTGAGGGGCTCACTTGGTTTTATGTGTGACACTTCCTTTTCATATCCTGGGACTGACATGACTATAGCAAAACTGCTTGAGGTTTTCAAAAAATTGATAGTGATAGAGGAGCTCTGACCTGTGGAGTTTTGTCATCTTCATAGCAGTAGGCACACTCCATCTTTCATTGCTGCTGCATAAAGGGGACTGAATGGGATCCCTAGCATTACAGGTGGGATTGATTTTTTTTCAAATAGCAAGACTGAGTGGCCAAGTGGCCTCAGAGTATCAGAGGGATTGGGTGCAGTCTTCCCTGTGTTTGTGTGTCTGTCTGTGTCATCCTCTTTCTGTTGTGGTCTGTTTTCACTCTAGCCTATGAAATTAACTTGTGTCCCTGCCGCTAAGACCTGAATGACTGCTGACTTGTTCATTCCTCTCAACGTTTGTAATCCTTCAGGAGCATCCCCATGAAGTGCAGTCTGTGACTTCTCTCTGTTTCCTGGGGGCAGGGAGGTTGTTTAATAAGTGCTCTACACCAGCCATGTTCTCAATTACATTTCACTCTACTGTGGCTTGCGGTGCTCCCATTAAAACAACTACAAGGGTGTGAAAAATAGCAACACAAAACAAAATGTAAATGTCAGCCTTGCCCTTGATATAAAGCTGAAGGGGCAGATGAAAAGGCAATAGGAGGGGAAGGGGGCAGGTGAGTGGGGGTGGCAGGAGATCGCTTGGGCAGTAAAAAATATTGTATTAATTCTAGGGAAGGCTATAGGGTAAATCACAAAGTAACAGGCATACCTCCAGCTCATGTGTGTTTTAATCCAGAAAATATATCCCAGTACAACAAACTCGGGGCACCATGAGAAAACATCAAAGAACGGCTCCTTCAACTGTAAATGTAAATATAAGAAAAAAAGTATACACGGTTATTCTCGAACTGATTGTCAGACACCTGTTACTTAGTGATTTACCCTACAGGGTACCCGTTCTTTGATGTTTTCTCATGGTGTACTGAGAGATATTTTCTGGATTAAAACAAATATGAGCTGGAGGTATGCCCAGAGGGGAATTTCACTTTAAAGATAACATAAAAGCATGCCCAGGGAAGTGACTCAATGGGAGAGAGGTCTGAGTACCACCAGTTGGGGCTGGTAATCGTCTTTATCATGAGTGCAAAGAGCAGGGAGTGGTTAAAGAACAATACACTTATAGCGCTAAATATTTTATGGTTCCTTCGTTTGTGTGAGTTTAGAATAGGGATTTAAAGTCATGTTTGAGTGGTGATGTACCTTACTGAGGAGAACTCAGGCTAGAAAGAAGGTCAACTGAAGGTCAGCTGAGGACCACATTAGCAATGCTGAAGGAGTTGGTGGGGTAGACTAGCCCATGCTATTGAAGCAGCCAAATGTGACTTCCTAGTAGTGGATCATCGGGGCAAAATCAGGCATTGGGTAAGGTAGGACTTTCCGAGTCCTAAGTCACTCGTGTGCTTTTGAAAATTGTACCCATAGTGCTGGGTTGGAGAAAGCTGCTGTAAGATGGAGTGGTGCAGGGGAGATACTGGGGTGTGTAGCATCTGGACCTTCCTTTCTAGTAAGAATAAGGGTTGCTGGGGGACCAAGTTAGGAGCGTGCAGGCTGCACGTTGCGGGGCTTTTGCCATGCAGATCTCTGAGCATTACAAATGATAGGGGAATATCACAGCTCTTCTCTGATGCAGGGTGAGGCTCTGAGTTGTGGAAGGACGAGGATAAGTTCCCCCCACTGTGTTTTTGCCAAAGCACTCTTGAGGCAGGGAAGGCATGAAACAAGCTTTCATTTTCTTGGGTAGCAGCCATCTCTTCCCTGTGTCTCAGGTCAGCTGGGTTATCCTCAATCCTCTTTTCGAAGTTCTTTCTGGGTACAGGATTGCAAGTGTTCTTTTTCATGCCCCATGGTTTCTCGCTGTAACTGAGTTCAGGTCTCGTCTCTTCAGGTCTGTACATAACTTACCAGTTTCTGCTTTTTCCACCATCTTACTTTTTTGGACCACTCTTTAGTGTGTTGTTTGAGGGAATGTCTGGCTGTTCTGGGCATTGTGCCCAGTTTAACTCTTTTGAAAAGGATTGTCCAGCATTCAGATACTGCATCTAGCAATGGGCATTCTGTCTGTAAATAAGCAATCTGGGAATTTTCCTTCACACAAGATTCCTGGGGGAATTCCAGAAACCTAGTTTTGAGTCCTGCAACGCCTTCTCAATAGTAGAAACAAGAAGTAATAGGAGACTTCAAAGAACTGGGCACGAACTTGGGCACCCTAAGGAATAAATGGAGAAATAAGCTTGTGGACATGGTACAGGAGGCTGGGTCCCTGCCTAGTGCTTAGGTGAGATGTCTAGAAAGGTGGAAGTTAGGGGCTTCTAAATTAATAACACCACCTAGCTCTTGCATGGCTTTGCTTCAGTAGTTCTCGGAGCGCTTTACATTGCCCCCATTTTACAAATGGGGATGTGACTTGCCCAAGGTCCCCCTGCAGGCATTGGCAGAGCCAAGAATGGAACTCAGTCTCCTGAGTGCCGGGGCAGGCTCTGCTTCTGTAGTGTCCACTATTTTAGATATTGATCTGGTGCCTCTGATCTCAGAGTCCTTTACATAACACAGAAGACTTTCTTCATCTGCCTGCCGAGAGGCAGGCACATTTGGGTTGGTGGCCAAATGACTTGCTTCAGAGTAGCAGCCGTGTTAGTCTGTATCCGCAAAAAGAACAGGAGTACTTGTGGCACCTTGGAGACTAACAAATTTATTAGAGCATACGCTTTCGTGTACTACAGCCCACTTCTTCGGATGCATATAGAGTGAAACATATATTGAGGATGGATATATATATCCATCCTCAATATATGTTTATACATACACACACACACATACAGAGAGCATGAACAGGTAGGAGTTGTCTTACCAACTCTGAGAGGCCAATTAAGTAAGAGGGGGGGGGGGAAAAAACTTTTGAAGTGATAATCAAGATAGCCGAGTACAGACAGTTTGATAAGAAGTGTGAATACTTACAAGGGGAGATGGATTCAATGTTTGTAATGGCTCAGCCATTTCCAGTCCTTATTCAATCCTGAGTTGATTGTATGACTTGCGTTATGCTGTGGCATAGTGGTATGGAAAGGGAATCTCTGGCTAGGACACTGGTGCAAGCCTGTATAAAAAGTGCCAAGAGGCTGCTAATGCCTTAAGAGAGCATGTGTTGGTCTTTAGTCTCATCCTGAAGGCATCTATGCAGTAAATTATATGGAGCTCTGTTTTTTCCTACCTCATAAGGATGATGGGCTGAGCGAGAGCCTGCTGGAATTCAGCTTTGAGTTTGCAGAGACTGAGTATTTCATATGTGATGCTTAGATCTTTCAGCCATACCCTCCAGGGCAGTCCATTTTAAAATGAGATGAATAGGTTGGTAATAAAATCACACAATTCCTGCTTAACAAAATGATGCAGGTATGCAGGAAGAGAGCTCTGATAGGCTGTGATATGACAAATGTGGAGAAAGAAATGCACAGGTGCTGTTAAAGATAAATCCTCTTCTTGAGATGCATATGTTCCACTATCTAATACTAAAATATTAGGCAGGTAAATAAGCTTCAATGCAAAATTAATGTGAATGAACAAAGAAGTAACCAAGGAAGGAGGATATAAGAGAGGGTATGGAGCAGCAGGTAGAAAGCTGTACTTAATGGACTACGGAAGGAAAGTGTGGTTAATGGAGGCGGAAAGGAGGATTGGGCTACTAGTTTTCCAAACTATTATATAAAGCACATGTCAGCAAAACCGTACTCCTGTTACTGTCTCCTCATTGGTGCAACACTCCCCAGTGTGACTTGCTAGGACTTCTGGTGGTACATCCCATGGTTCTTTGAGTTGCAGTAAGCTGAGCCACTCTCCTTTCCCAGTGAATGTATAGAAGAATGAATCCCTCCTTTGAGGCACAAAAGGAGGGGGAAGTGGGTGGGGAACTGTGAGAAGGTGTTGGAGGGCCATCAGCACTCAAGTATTTTAGCCTGCATCCTCACTGAAAAGCACGTGGGTTACTGGTCTGCGTGAAAGTGGAACCCTGACTCTAACCCATATCCCCAATTGGGCCAGGCCGTGATGAAAGCACTACTTAGGTGAGGTTTTGGTGTATAGACAGGGGCGGGGAGTTCAGGGCAACACCCAAGTAAAAAGCCTGGGTTAACTCTGCACTAAAGGCACACTGAAATCACAAGGAGAACTGTACAAGAGACATAACTTGAAATTTTCAATGTTCTTTACCTCTGTGTTCCCAATGGAAGGTGGCAGGCACATGTCAGCTCCCAGTATGGAAGGGAGGAGAGAGGGGAAAAGCAGGATCACACCAAACCAGGTGATGTGGAGATTACTTGTGCAGTTGTCAGTTTTAGTGACTTTCTAGCCCTAAGCTCTGAAGTGGCAAGAAACAACAAAACGCACAGCAGCTTTTCAGTTTTAAAATGTGATTTGTACTTGTGAAAAGTGCCAGCTGGACAGACCTGCAGGCTGAATCCTCTGTTTAAAGGTAGAGCGTAGACAGTGGCAGTACAATTCTATTAAAAAAGAACTAGGAGACAGGAAAGGGAGTTCAGTTCGCATGTCCAATGCAGCCGTTGGCTGTTGCTGAGATTGCTAACAAGGGGCCAACTGTAGACAAAGTTTAGTCATGTTTTGTGTAGGTTTAAAGCCAAGCCCCATTTTCAGATCCTGATTGTGCAACATGAAGCCAGTGGACTTCCTCACAGGCTCAGAAGTCTGCTAAGCATGGATCAAATTGTCGGATTGCTGGTCTGCATACACTGAGGTCTTGGCTCCTTGACTATATAGTTGCTGCTTCTTCCTCTCCAAAACATACCTCATGTCCTTCATGTAACATGAACATAAACATTTCCTGCTGACCAGTTAGTGTCCAGAGATCATCTAATCTTAAACCAGCATAGTTTACTACTTATGTAAGTAAAAGGAAGTCCAAGGAATACAAATGCCTTACGAATCAAACAAGTCAGTGGCTGGCTTGAGCAGGATACTTCTGCTTACAACTTTCTTTTCATCTTCATTGGAAAATTCTGAAGCAGGAAGCAGTGAAATGATCTTGTGGTCTAAAATATCTTGAGTTGTATTCAAAAAGTTTTAGCGAGGCTTGTAACAGTAATGGAGTATTGCTTCTCAGCCAGAACCTTCGGAATAAGCCTTTCATTTTGGTCTGCTGGTGTCAAGTGGCTGTGAATGTTGGCTGGCAGAGGGGAAAACTGAGGTTGTTTTGAGCCGTGGACTGTAAACTGATATAAAGGAGAAACTTCTGTTGTAAATTAAGAGCTTTCTTGCATGTGTGTGTTGAGGGAAGGGACTCAGTTGCTGCTTCACATAAGCTGCAGCAAGTGTGTTTCACTCAATTTTCAGTAATACTAGCAAGTTTCCTTTGGTTTAGGGAATAACATAGGAGACAGTGTAATGATTAAACACTGAAAACAACTTCAGACAGTCCACATGCAGTTACAGGCAGAAAAGTGTCTGGTATTTTTATTAGTTCTCATTCAATTTACCAGGCAAAACATGACTAACTCCTAGTGCTGCAATGGTTGCCTATGATCTGAAAATCTAGCTGAGATCTTTTTGCCCATTGCACTGTCCCTAGAAATAAAGATCACATGTTAATCACACTTGATTGATAATTCTGCTGATGACACGAGTTAGACTAGACACAGCTCACTCAGCTGAATTGGCTCTGTGCAGCTAATGAGTGTTAGCACTTTCTGTCACTAAATGAGTAGGAATCAAAGGACCATAGAGAGCAAGGGGCATGTTCTGCATAAATATTTCTGCAAAAATTGTATTTGCCTATTACAGCTACAAATGACACTAAAAGGAACTGGAAGAGATTAGAAAAAAGTGCTTGTCCTTATTCTTTTCAGTTCCTTTTTAGCTTATGATGGCACTTTCTCCTGCATAGTTTGTCTTTCTCAATCACACAAATAGAAGAGAAGAATATCTGAAATAGAAAAAGGTGGTTATGAAAGCGACAGTTGCAGGTGAGAATCGAGAGCATGTGTAGGACCTTAATTGGGTTTTAATTCACTTTTTTGAAGCTAACTAGCTCTCAAGGGAATGGGTAAACCTGTTAGGGCAATTTGTTAGATGTTTAATATACTCAGACTTCCTGAAAAAACAAACAAACCATGAGATGCTTGTACTGTACAATCAAAACAATATTGCTTAATATGTTCATGTAACTTCTTACAACAACCAAACAACGTAGGTCCTCTGGCTTCTGTCAAAAGGCAAGGAAGTTTGGACCTGTCACTGTAAATGGTACCATGTTTGGAAAGCATTTGCATTGTTTAAATGTGGCTCTCCTCTCAAACTGGTTTTGGACTATTAGTTGGCCAGTGTGAATGGGGCCGAACATGTTTTAAAATGTTCAGAGACCTCTAACTGAGCAAGGCTCTACAGATTTCAGGCCATTTTCTGAAAACTGGTTGTAATCTGATCTGTGTCAAACTGGCAGTGGCCTTAAAACCTATTTGTGGTCACAGGATCTGGATAAGATTCTGCTCCATCTGTAGTTAAGATAGGATTCTAGCTTTGAGATTGCTCCCCTATTCCTAGGTGCAGTGGTATCCAGTATGGATAGCTAAGATTTATGGTGCAGTGTAAGTGCTGCAATATCTCCCCTCACTAGGCTGCTGCTCTCTTCTAGACTCCAAGGTCCAAGTTTTCAGAGTGCTGTGTGTGGGGAGGAGGGAACAATCAACAAAACTACTCCCCCTTCAAAAAAAAGGAAGCTGCTCTGAGCACATAGTTAGCTCATAAAATAGCTTTATAATAGAAACGTGACAGGGGTTTCCCTGAACCTTTCTTGCTTGGCACTGCTAGTTTAACAATAGCTTCTCACTCAGTTGAACTGTGGAGTATTCCATGCCCTGTCTAGCAAACAGTTGTTAAGTAGGACAGGCTTCTATTAGTAATAATACTCTGAGCAGTTCTGAGTACTAGTATTGCCACAGGTCTTAGGTGTGCATTGATATGCAGTCTCCCAGCTGACACACTTCCCCTGTGAATTGTTGACTTGAAAGCACTTTTTTTTTTTTTTTTTTTTTTTTACAGTTCAGGAAGGCTGCAAGGGAGTGGTTTTTTTTTTTTTTTGTTTAAAGAGGTTTGTATCTGGGTGACTTCTTAATTCAGCTTTGCAGCATTCTGTTTGCTCACTGATCTATGTAGTTTTATGTTAAGCATGAGCTTGTGGTTGCAGCTGGGACTTGAGGTCTGGGTTCAGTTTCTGGCCCTGTCACAGACTCGCCGTGTGACTGTAGAGAAGTCACTTAATCAGTGCTTCAGTCAGCGCATGTAATCTGTAAACGGGATAGTTCTTTAACCTGGGGATAATTCTTCCTGTGTGTCTTTTCTGCTTAGATTGTCAACCCTCTGGAGAGGGGACTGTATTATTTATACAGCATCGCACACACATTTTGAGCTCACGCGAAGATCATGTGACTACTAGTGTCTTCTCCCTGTATTATAAAACCGTGTTGGGAGAGGAAACCGATATATCAACCTGTTTCTAGGTGATACACACTTATATCTGTAGTCCAAGGTTTTCTGTAATGCGAAGGGCAGGACCCTGGTATCTGGGCCACTTACTCAAAGACAGTTTCTTAGCACAGGGTAATGGAAAGTGCTCTGATGCTACACTGAATTAGTGAGAGTGATGTTGAAGCAACTTATGAATCAAGTTCAGCTGCTCTGCTTTCAATTGGCAATATCTATGGCACAGAATATTGAATGGTACTTGGCCTGTTCCTCATTACCTCTGAATACAAGAACCTTAAATGTTTACATAGGCAGAAATTTAAAACGTCTGTGACTTATTAATCAAGTGCTGGCTCCACAAGGTACAAAAAAGTACTAGTTGGAAAATATTCTTTTGATATTGCTTTGTTGTCAATCTCTTGCCACTCTTGCAATGCCAAGAAAAATCTCCCTGAAGTTTCAAATGTCAAAGGACTTCAGGTGTTCTGGAATAGAGTTCTAAAATGTTACAAGTCGGAGGTGGAACAAGCCAGAATACAGTAGCTTAACATAAGTGCTTTGCACTCGGATACAAACTTCTCATCAGAGGATTTCAAAGTGCTTTACATGTACAGTATTTCCAAAACTTGTCCAGTTTGCCCTTAGCCTTTCAAGAAGGAACTTTACCGTGGACTAAGATGTGACATGAGAAATTGCAGGTGGGTTGGTTCAGCTTTGGTAGAGGGATCAAAATTGTGCTTGCAATAGGAGGCTTAATTCTTCATTATGGAGAGAGATGTATCTCTCAAGTATCACAGCATCTCTGTGACTATAAGACTTGCATTACAGCTGGGGAAACTGAGGCTGATGTCTGCCAAAGGTCAGTTAAGGCAGGAAGTAGGACGAGAAGTCCTCTGCTCTGTCCACTAAATCTCATTCCTTCCCAAGAGTTTCCTGTTGCTAAAGTTCTTGCTAGTAATACACCTTGTATAAGGCTCCCTGGTCTCATGCCACTGGCAGACCACAATGAAACAGTTTTTTTTTATAATGAGCAGATCACTTGGGTCCCAAGTGTCTTTCAGACACTGAGACTGGGTCTTGTTACTCTAGCCACAGGCTGCAAGAAGATCTTAAATAAATGGAGGTCATTGGCTAGGGATAACTGAGAAGACTGTTTACTGCCATGTCCATGGTCACAGAGTTTTGCCTTTTGGTCCTGACAGTTTGGTTAAAATGCCAGACACATGCTGAAATTTGTATAATGAAGCTGTTAGGATTGGGTGCACTGGTGCTGAAATAACCGATCATTCTCTGCAAGTGCTTGCATTGGCTTCTGGGTTTGTCCTTGCTGGTTACAAAAGGGGAACATTCCATCTGAACACATGCAAGATTCCCTGATGGTTTTTTTTAATTTGTATGCCATGACTTATTCTGCCACTGAGTTGTGTGTGGGAATTTCAGGACTGAAGCCACAGCTATGCATGTAAACAAACATTAGATACTTGAGCAATTAGATACTGACATTTCAGTAGACTTCTGTTTCCCTCTGCTTTCATCTCTGGGCCTGCAATCCTGAAAATGAACATATGATACTGCAGTTTCAAGTACAGCATGAACATCTGGCCAAGAGTGCTCTATGCTTTACTTGGAAGTAGGAGCTTTGTAGAATTCTTTGATAGGCCTTAAAAAATGCATCTTTTGGCAAACTGCCTTTGGTAAATGTGGGCTGCAGGAAGGGTTTGGTTATGGCAGCCCAAGGTAGGGTGAATGAACCTTGTTCTTGAGGCATGTTCCCTGCTGATTGATCCAACTCTGAAGGGAATGTACCCAGTCTTTTCTGGAGGAAATAAAAGGGCAGTGTGGCTTGTTGTGAAGTCATGAAGAAGAGTTAAGATGGAACATGCTGTTCAGTAATACATGAGGGTTCCCTTAGTCCTTCTCTTGCCACCATCTAGGGAAGACATTGAATTCCCAGCTGGTGTGGTGATACAGCAGACCCTTGTGGTGGAAAAGTGCCTTTATGCTGGAGAGACAGCCAGAAATTTAGATCTTTCTGAACTTCTCAAACTTGATGAGTCACTTTGTACTCTGGGAAGCTTGAGATGTAGAACAGTCTCCGCTTTTACTGTTGATTAGTGAAGTGAACCTCTTGAGGCTCTTCCCTAGGAGACGAGTGGCTTTCAAACCTGCCAAAGAGAAGGGCAACTGTCTGTCCTTGCCTGATTCTTGCAGGCACAGAAAGGAGAAATAACTTCTGCTGGTGCAAAAGTCCTACCAGGTAAAACGTACATGTTCAAAAATAGGGCCGATTATTCTGTGTAGAGTAAGGTATGTTGGAATATGTTGCTACCGTTTTCAGATGAGACAGCACTGAGATTCTGACTGCTTGTGGTCATTTGGGCCTTTCAGGTAGGTGTTAATCCTGGTATTTTAGCCAAGTTTCTAACAACTGCCTATGCAGTTTAATTGGATACAGTCTTTCACTTTCTGTGTCTAACTCATGTAGAGTTGCTATCTGTTTGTGAACAGTTCTCCTGCTTCATTTCAGTAGTGGATGAATCAAGTCCTATTCAAAAGCACTTTGTGGTGACTCTGGATAACTGGTGCACTAAATGACTTTTTCCACCATGGATCAAATTCTTTATCCCTATGTTTATAGATTGGGTAAACTGAGGTGCAGAGTTTAAGTGACTTACCCAAGGTAATAACACCAATCAGCGACCAAGCCACGAGTAGAAATCAATAGTTTTGTTGTCCAGTCTCATGTTTTGTCCACTGGACTGCACTGCTTCCTTGTCGTTCTTTAAATCTGAGAAATGACATTTCCAGAACAAAAAGATGTCATTTGCAGTCATGTGGGAAGCGGGTAGGTTGTCTGCTTGATGTTCCTTTCAAGTCTTCTGCAAAATATAATTGGCTCTTTGCAAACTAGTGCATTATAGGGAAATGGGATCTTAAAAACATCTCTGTAGGAATTCATGCCTTTATTTGTCTGTAAAGTGCTACTTTTGTCTGTTAGTGTCTAAACCGTGTGTACCCATTCACTTATCACATGCAATCTGAACTGCTCAACACTGTGACGCAGGCCCTATGTAGCTAAAGATGAAGTGGTAGGGCCTGTGCTTTCATGTAGAGGGCTTATTTTGAAAAGACTAATATTTGAAACAAAACATAAAAGGCATTGAAAGCAAATGACGCAGGAAGTAGAATGTTATTCTGATGGACTTAGTTTTGCGCTGTCAAGGGTCATTGTTGGGGTGAGAGGGATAGAAAGAAAAGTTGGTAGGATACCAAAGAAGCTGGGTGAATGACATGGTGTGCAACAGAACCTGCTGCATGTCGATCACACTTGTGTTCATTTGGGACAAAATGAATCGACTAAGCAGCCCTTGGAAATCTCCATGCATGAATACAGAGGAGGAGGAAAGTCAGCTAAATGAAGATGTAGCAAGGGATAAAGGAACACCAGAAGATGAGTATGGAAACAAGGAGAAAGAAAGTACTTGTACTGATTGGAGTAGTAGTCAGGTGTGTGTTAGTGAAAAGACTATACCCAATCCCTCTGGAAAACTGGGTGGGGTCTGAGGAAAATAACTGAAATGCTCGTACATGAATGCACAGAGTCTGGGCAATAAAATGGAGCAACTAGAACTATTGGTGCAGGAGGCCAAACCAGATGATATGAGGATTACGGAAATATGGTGGAATAGCACTCATGACTGGAATACAGGTATTGAAGAGTATGTGCTGTTAAAGAGAGAAATAAAGGCAAAGTTGGTAGGGTAGTGTTGTATAACAATGGTGCAATAAATTGAAGAAATTGGAAGTGATAGTATGGACAAAGCAATCCGTTTGCATCAAAATCACTTTGGGGAAGGAGTGTAAAAGAGGTTCTAAGGGGTTAGTGTTAGGGGTCCACCATAGACCCCCTTGGTCAGACTCAGATATGGATAGTCAACTAATATTACTAGAGATAAATACTGCAGGTTGAGTCATAATGGAACACTTTAACTTCCCAGATATAGATTGGAGAATAAGTTCTACTAATATTGGTTGGATCCACTTATATACCTCAATGTGATAGATGACAGTTTCCTTCATCAGACTTTCACTGAGCTAATAAGGGGCGCTGGAATTTTAGACTTGGTTTGGTAAGTAGTGAGAACATCACACAAGGGCTGGTGATAAGAAATAACTGTGAATCGAGTGATTGCAAGTTGATTCAGTTTAAATTAAATGATACGATAATCAAAATCAGGTTGTCAATTACAATTTTTGATTTCAAAGGGCCAGACTTTGAGAGATAAAGGGAATTAGTTAAACAAGTCAGCTGGACTGAATGGCTCGGGAACTTTCTTTAAATCAACTATATAAAAACTGTCTGCAATGTGTATCCCAACCAAAGAGAAACAGCTTGTAGGGAAAGGTTCTAGACTTATCTCGATGGATAACTTACTTCAGAAAGATTAGACGTAAGCAGAGATCTCTTAAGGAATGGAAAAACGGGTTGATCAGCAAAAAAAGCGACATCTTGGAGATTAGAAAATGTAGGAATAAAGTGAGAATTGGTAGAAGTCGAGCTGAAAGAATAAATAAGAGGTTTTTTAGTTTATAAATTAAAGCAAGGATGAGGTTGGGCTGCTGTGCAGTGTGGGTGGAGAGGAGATTAAAGATAATGTAGATATGGCCCAAAACCTGAATGAATACTGTACTTTGCCTTGGTTTTCGGTAAGGACGATAATATAGAACATGGGCATGAAGGCAGGACAGCTGATGGAAATTAGTGTATCAAAACAGAAATGACCATATCTGAGGCAGATGGAAAACTCAAAGTGTAATGTGCTCAAAGTGGGGGAACCAGATTATTTCCAACCCAGAATACTGAAAGATCTGACACATGAGATTGCTATTACAGTAGCAAAGATTTTTTAATACATTTATCTATTCGGGGGTAGTACTGTGTGATTTGAGAATAGGTAAACTTTGTACCAGTGTTTAAGAAAGGGAGGAAGAAGTGATCTGGGCAATTACAGAGCTGTTAGTCTCTGTAATTGCAAGACTTTGGAACAAATTGTGAAGCATAGAATAATTAAATGCATGGAGGTAAACAGAAAAGGGGATGTAACGCCAGACTAATCTTATTTCCTTCTGTGAGAAAATAGCTGCTTTTTTTTTTTTTTTTAAGATAAGGGAAGTGCAGTGTATATCTATTATGCATGGACTTCAGTAAATCATTTCACATGGTATCACATGGAAATTTATTAACTTAGAGAAGATGCGGATTAGTACAAGAATTCTAAGATGGATAAGGAACTGACTAAAGGGAAAAAGGCAACAGGTTGTGCTAAATGGTGAAATTTCGAACTGGAGGGAGGTTACTAGTGGAGGTCCTCAAGGATCAGTTTTGGGACGACATTTTATTCAATATTTTTATGAATTACTTTTGCACAAAAAGTAGAAGTGTGATAATTTATGGGTGATACAAAATTGGGAGGAATTGCTAACAGAGAAGGAAGATCGGAATATTCTACAGGAAGATTTGGATCACCAAGATTTGAAAACCGGAGTAATGGAAATGTCGTCATATAATTCAATACTATGACGTTCAAGCTTATGCACTTACGGTCTAATAATAACTTCTGCTACAAGCTGGGAGCTTATCAGTCAGAAACAACAGAGGAGCAGAGACCTGGGCATGTGGGTTGATCACAAGATGATTGACCTGCTGATGTGGTATAGTTGTGGAAAAAGACAAACACAATCCTAGGGTATAGGTGAGGTGAGGCGAGGTGAGACGAGACGTTTTCAGTAGAGAGAGAGAAGTATTAATGTTATTGTACAAGACCCTTGTAAGACCTCATTTGGAAGACTGTGTATAATTCTGGTCACCCATGATCCAGAAAGATGAAATCAAACTGGAAGAAGTGTTGAGAAGAGATACTAGAGTGACTGGAAAAACGAGGAGTCCTTGTGATACCTTAGAGACTAACAAATGTATTTGGGCATAAGCTTTCGTGGGCTATAACCCACTTCATCAGATCCTTGTTTTTGCTTATACAGACTAACACGGCTACCCCTCTGTAATCTGTCACCATGCAAGGCACTGAATTTAGAGTGACTTGGAAATGTAGGGCCAAGCTTACGAGAGGCGACTGGAAGAGCTTGGCTTCTTTAGCGTAGCAGAAAGAAGACTGAGAGGGGTTACTACTTTCTCTAAATACATAAGTAGGGTAAACACCACAAAGTGAAGAGGTATTTAAGGTAAAGGACAGTGTTGGCACACGAACAAATGGATATAAACTGGCCATGAATAAATTTGGGCTAGATATTGAGGTTTCTAACCATCAGAGGAGTGAGGTTCTGGAACAGCCTCCCAGTAGGAGTTGAGGGACACAGGGACAACCTAATTAGTTTTGAGAGATCTGGACAAATTTGACTGGGATTGTGTGATGGGTTTGCTTGTGGTGATAGGGGGCAGGGCAGCCATGGAGTTCGCTTTTATGTTCCTAAAGCTCATTCTTTAAGGCTTCAGCTGGCCACCTGGTCAGAAGGGATTTCCCCCTCCAAATGTACTATGGATTTTTTTTTGTCTCCTTTCTCTGAAGCATCAGAGATGACCTTGGCTGGAGATGGGACACTGGATTGGAGTGGGCCAGTGCTCTGAAGTGGTATTGAGCATTCTCTCTGACATGCTTGGCTGGCTGGTTCTTTCTAACTGATTTCCATATGTGGGGTTGGGAAGGAATTACCCCAGGTTGGATTGTCAGTGATCTTGGGATTTTTTTTTTTTTTTTTTTTTGCCTTCATCTGCAGCGTGGAGTGTGGGTTGTAATGCTTTGGTTGTTGGGGTTAATGTGAGGGTGCTGGGCGATGGCCTGTGATACACAGGACGTCTGACTGGGTGATCTGGTGGCCCCTTCTAGCCTTAAACTCAGAATCTCTGAGACAAAGATGAGGCAGGAGTTCCTAGGGGCTGAGCTCCCTCCCATTGTAATGCCTGGGGGCAGATTCTCTGGTTCAGGGCAAGTAACGTGTTTAACACTTAAATGCCCTGCAACCACAAGTTTGAATCCTAGAAGGGTTATTTCTGCCCTTCATCTTACCTGAGGTAGATGAACCAAGTTTCATGCAACCTATGCATGGCTCACTTGAATAAAGACCTGTTTAAAAACTAAGCTCTCCTGCTTGTTTTGAGGGAACACTTGAGCTCCAATGGGGCACTCTTTTTGGAAGTTCTCATGAACTTTCCTGAAAACATCCTTCCCTTCTGGGTTCTGCTCTCTGTCTGCTACCCTCCACCCCAGAGCTGGCTGCATCTCAGTGGTGCTATTTAGCTGCTGTAATGTTCGAGGATCTTTTCAGGATGAAGGGCCCTCTTTAAATGTAGAATATGTAAGTCAGCATGATGACTTGCTGGTATTGTTACAATGTGCTAGTCACTGTCAGAACCCAGAAAGCACAGTGCCTGCACCAGAGAGCTTGCTCTTTAATCTAGCGTACAATCTTGAAAATCAACTACATCCTATTTCACAGAAACTAGTTAAATAAAAAGTGTTAAGGATTTATTTTTCTGTCGCAACTGTGACTAGAGAAGCTGATAGAGCTTCCTGAAGAAGGGAGGAAAATATGGATTGAAATGTTAGTCTGCTTGAGACTGAGTGAAGGAAAGTCTTCTGTATTCTGGGACAAGGGGTGAAATGTTTGATTATAGCTCGGGAGGCCAGTGAGCTGTGAGTCATGCTCACAATGAGATGGCATTAATGTATGTGGCCTCTTTTCTGTTTAATGGCAGAGGAGCCTACATTATGTCCTCGAACTATTTATACACTAGCTTCCCTAAGGACTGCTTTCTGAGCCGGTACTCTTCCACCTTTTCATGGTGTGGGAAATGGCCTGCTTAAAGTAAGACAGCAGTGCTTTCTACTGCAATTCAGTACTGGATGTTGGTGGGACGGGATCAGAAAATATTTAGTTGAAAGACTCACTTTAAGAGAAGGGAAGGGGGGGAAGTGTCTTTCAAGGAGATAAGGCTCTCAGCGCTCTGATGTACAGTGCATCCACTCACAACAAACCATCAACCCTGTCAACGTATCCAGCTATTTCCATAAAGGCTCACAAGGAAGAGTGAAAGAATTCAGCCTTCATTAAATATTTGGGAGGTGCTTGGCTACTAAATGCTGGGACCATATGGGTATCTACATGTTTGAAGGGGGATGGAAAAAGCAGTGCAAACAGAGGAAGCAGCAGAGCCTGGATGGCATATGCCACCTCCCATGGACCTTGTTGATTTCTTTATTTGAAATACTCTGGGACTAGTGTGAATTGAGCGTTGCTGCCAAAGTGGTTGGTTTTCTTTAAAACTCTTCAATTCTGGGTGCAGTCTACCTTGTAAAAGGCTCTTTCCATTCTGAGCTCTGTCTGTGCAGTTTAAAGAAGGATGGAGCTTGAGGTCCTATCATATTTTAGGTTTGGAAATCTAGTTGGATAGCAGTAGTGAGACAGCACTTTCCCCCCGTACTTTTAAACCCATGGTTTCTTTTAAAGGGACATTCCGTTTAAAAATAAACCATGTGGTTTTTCTAGCTAAGGGAAAGCCTCTGCTATATATTGTGGACAGAAGAACACAAGCCCCCTCCAAAAGCTAGTAGTACAAGTGGATGTCATCAATATAATATAAGTAGGTTCTCATTAGATTTGTCTCTGTTCCTTTTGCCTGCTTCTTTTCTCAGACTAAAAGCCAAAAGTGTTAGTCTTTCACACTCAATATTTAAGTGACCTGAAAACTAGGTGAAATGCCTTATCCTAATCTGCAATGTTTCCAGATTTGTCAACAAGAGGTAAGGTGGCTTCTTTTAAACTGTAATCCCATCAAACAAACCTCATCCTTGGTAAGGCTTAAAGCCTTGAAATGTAGAGACATGCATGGGTTTTAAAAGCTCTTTTACCTGCTGTGCTTAATTTTAGAAGCCAATATGGGTTTTTTAGGAAGAGTGGTTATTGAGTAAAGCACTGAACTGGGACTCGGGAGATCTGCAGTCTGTTCTGTGGGAAAACCCAGACAATGTGAACTTGACCAGATGACTTAATCTTTCTGGCTCAAGACCTCTGGAAGATGGGGGGACAGTGCTTTCTCTGTTCCATCCTTTCTCTCTTGTTTAGTTAGATTAGAAACTCTCCAGGCCAAGGGCTCTACTCTGCGTGTGTGTGCATGTACGTACGGTGTCTAGAACAGTGAGTTCCTGGTCTTGGTTGGGGCTTCTAGGTGCGAATGCAAGTAGTGATTTATGTGATACTGTGAGACCAACAGGGTGTTTAAAAAATATTGTGGAGCCTACCCGTAGGCACCACCCTTCAAACACTTTTTCATGTTCCTGTTGACATTTGAAACATACAAAAATGTTTTTTGTTTCTTTTTTCCAAGCCCTAATCCAGCCTGCTAGAAAGCTAAAGGTACATATCTGAAAGTTTCTTAGGTTTATCTCCTGCCAGTTAAAAACAGATGAAAATACTACTGAACTGGGAATATATGAAGCATTAGGGCCTGATCCTGCATGAAAAATGGGATCGGGCCCTGTCTTTATTGACACTATCCCTTTCACTTATGTTTAAGACCTAGAAAGTTGGGAATTGGCTCAAAAACCTGGTTCTAGTAATCTAACTTTGAAGTGCATGTTGGTGCGACACACCTGTTGCTCCCTTAATTGGAAAGGATCCCTCTGTGTGAGAGTTGCTGGAGGGCATTCTGTCCTGCTAACCTAGAAACAAGATTCCTCAGCTTAGAATCCTAAATATGTGAAGTGCTTTTTTTTAACCTGCAAATTACAGCATAGAAAGGACAGTCAAGTGGCAGACTTATGAAACAGTAAGAAGATCAACCCCCCCAATGCTGTATGTTAAGTACACTGCTCCAGTTCCTCTTAAGACTCCTCAGGGAAGGCTGGGTAGCACTTGCTTACCCCCTTTTTGAGTTAGATCCACTATGACCTCTCTCTGCTTCTGTGAATTGGCTCAGGTACACAAAATGGATCCAAAAGGGTGCAGTACTTTCAGATAACTGCTTTCTCTGGCCTTTGACTAGATAAATTCATGGAGGGTAGGTCCATCAATGGTTATTATCCAGGATGGGCAGGGATGGTGTCCCTAGCCTCTGTTTGCCGGAAGCTGGAAATGGGGGACAGGAGATGGGTCACTTGATGATTGCTTGTTCTGTTCATTCCCTCTGGGCACCTGGCATTGGCCACTGTCAGAAGACAGGATACTGGGCTGGATAGACTTTTGGTCTGACCCAAGGTATGGCTGTTCTTATGACTTCCATGTGTGGATTTGCTATGGAGGGATGGAAGTTACTTGGAAATGTCTGTTTCAAGACTAAAGATTAACAAAATTAAAATGAGCAAGTAATTTTTAGGATGCTGTCTTTGGTCATTCTCTTGTACAAAGCTGCTTCCTCCTATAAGTGCTGTTTCTGACTTGTGCTCTCTTGTTACACTATTTAAACATGAATGGGTTCTCGTATTCAAAGAAGCCACTTTGTGCAGGATGTTCTCTGCTCCAAGGCCTTTGAAGGAAATTGCCTGTTTGCTTGTTTTATCTGCAATCAGCAAAGTTGGTTCAGATGTAAAATTAATTTGGTGAAAAGCAGTGTGGGTGTGGGAATATATTAAAAACCAAAAAACAACCCAATTTGAAGTTTTAAACTTTAATCTGCAGAAGCCTGTTTAAACAGGTGTTGCCTCTAATGTTGCTTTTTAAAATCATGCATGAAAAACTCATTGCATGCTTACCCAAGTCCTCCCCCCCCCCCTCCTCGTGGAGTGAGCCTTAAATTCTGGGCCTTACCTGTGTGCTCTTTAGGATGGTGTTTGAAGGCATTATTGACTAGATCTTAGCTTTGTCTTTCAGATGAGACTTAACATGCGTGCTTGAGGTAACTAAATATCCTTAAGTGTTTTTCACAAGTGTACGAGTCAAACTTGTATTTGGGTTACTGTTTTCTGCCTCCCTAAATCCCCCTGAAATTTTGGTTGGATTTGATGATCTTTAATTCCTTTCCCAGACTGTGTAGCATTGCTGTCTGCTGATAAACAGCTGGTGTTTTCTGCCTTAAAAGTGACTGCATTTCGGGGATGGTGGAGGGCAAGTGATTCTTCAGTTAAGCTGTTGAAGTGCTTAGGGATCCAAGTAGCAATATAAAAGTAAGCTGTTACTACTTTGACATAACTATGGAATACACGATTTAAGTGCAAAACTTGTAGAGTAACAGGGAGTTTGTCCCCACACAGGGTGCTTAGAATTCAC
This sequence comes from Malaclemys terrapin pileata, assembly GCF_027887155.1. Lineage (NCBI taxonomy): Eukaryota > Metazoa > Chordata > Testudines > Emydidae > Malaclemys > Malaclemys terrapin. Next base: position 18,904,189 of record NC_071508.1, on the reverse strand, counting down.
TTGTGCCGTTTATATTGGACTGAGGCATTAAAACTGTGTTGGGCTCAGAAATATCTTTTCATTAGGTCTTGCCTCCGGAGCTACCTTGTGGCTAGCAGTACTGCATTAACAAGTCCAGAAAAAGACCAAAAAGCTTGTATCTAGCTGTTCATGCGCCCTTTCAAATAAGTGGGTAGGTGTTTTAAGGGCTTTAAGGTATGCAGCTTTTCAATATTGTTAGCTTATCTGATGCGTGTTCACTCAAGAAAATAGTTGTCCTTGTTCCTGAGGAGATGAGTTTTGCAGAAAAGGTGAAACAGCCCAAGATGAAAGCCTGCCAATGCTGCCTTCTGAAAGCACGCAAAGCAAGAAGTCTGGCAGGTGGGACTAAAGCAGAGCCTGATTGAGCAACCTGGTTCAGAATCCATCACGTAATCTGGACCTTATAGTCGCAGGATAGGTATACAGTGAAACCTGCACTAAGGACCTCACCTCTGTCTCACTACTTGCTCCATTATTTACTCCATATACAAGTTTATAGGTACAGCACTGAAATGTGCCAGTTACAAAGATTGGTGGTATACTTTTCCTCCAGGCTTGTAAGACCTCCTCAGTTTTACACAACCCTCCCAAAATAGTGGGTTAGCTGATTCCCTCAACCTATAATATAATGAATGGCATCTGGACTGGCCGACTTTTGTGCAAGTCACATGTTCCAAATCTGCATGTTCTTTGTAATGGCAGTCTGTAAAGTTGTCATTACTTGTTTATGCGTCTCTTTATCTTAAGAAAGATTGAGTATGTCAGCCACTGTGGTTATGCACTTTATTGCCCACTTTCTTCCATTGATATACTTGTGAATGTCATTATTAGGCCTATTAATGTTAGCCAAAGTGGTTAACACACTTCCTGCTTTTTTAGGACTTCGTCCTGCAAGCCTTAACTAAGTCAATTTTGTTGCTTCCTCCCTTCTCTATATATAGTCCCAGAAGTAGAAGGATTTGTTCTCCTCAGTGCTATGCTGGTATTCAAATTTAAATGCACAAGGTCAAGATATTGTATCATATAGTCTGTAAATATCCCCTTCCAAGTTGTAGTTATGTAACTTCTCTATTCACTTTCTTATTTACTCTCCATCTGCTCTGTGTTTCTGCTACTCATTCTGTAGGTACCCACTTAAGCAACCCATCAAGTAGCTATTTCTAAAGGAGACCATGTGGTAAATAGTCACTTTGTCTAGTATGACTATGTACCACACAGTTGCCAGTTATGTTTCTTGTGCCCTTGCTGTTCTTTGTCTTTCTGGTTTGAGATAGTTATTGCCTATAGTTGATTGTTTACTGTGCCACTATTAACTTCTTAAAATAGACTGTTTGTGAAACAGTGCTTAATCACTGTGTGGCTGTATTGTCATTGATTCCGGAGAGCAGGAAGATTACATGCTTGTCTGAAAATAGGGTCTACCCAAACATTTTAATATTAGTAGCCTCTCCATGCTTTTAATTCTTGAGCCTTGTGTGTTCCTTTGCATTTAGTCTTGGATACTAAAGCAAACCTTTTACTGTAGCTTAAACTGTCATCCTAAAAACTCCTTCCTTTTCACCTGATTTCCCACTCCTTCCCCCAAATGGAGACCTTTTTAGAGTCTCCTGCAAAGATAAGGGAGCAAGCCGCTATCAGTGACTGCATAGACAGGTCTGAGAGCACTACCCACACAGTTCAGAGTTTTAATAAACTAATGGGTTTCTGAAAGCCTGAACTTACTGATCTTGGCAATGCAATGAGGGAAATATGATGTTTTGGGTGATTGGGCCACCCTTTTCTGTGGCTTTGGTCTCTGTAGTCTGAATGTGATTAATGGCACAAAATGATGGTTAATTTCAGTTGCTCCTTTTGAGCAGGGGAGAAACTAATTGTGCATCTTATTTTCTTTGTGTTTCTCAGTGTCTTTCTTTACTCATCAGCCTGTTTCCTTCTTTCTTTCCCTTTCCAGTTCAGAAATGACCAGGTGCTGACTCTGCTGTGTTACTTAGCATTCCATGCATTAATTTTAGAGGACCCCAAGCAGTGATTTCAGACAAACAAAAGAAACCACTTTGTTACTAAAGCGAAGGGGCTTTTGTAATGTTACAAATCAAGGCATGGACTAGAGGCTGTCTTACCTAAGCTGCAGGGCATGATAACCAAATGGAGCGTTCAAGGTCAGCTGTCATTGGACAGACTGCTTTAGGGTTGGGGGAAAGGTTTTCTGCCTGGTAAATCATCCGAATAGAGCCCTGCGTGGATACAAAATTTGTATCCGCATCCGATCCGCAAATATGTCCACAAGCATCCGCATCTGCCTATGTAAAGCTGTTATCTGCAGATTTGTAGGGCTCTACAGATGAGCAATCTGTACTGGTGCAAGGGAGATAGAGAAACTGGAGCCACATTTCTTTTTCTGCAGCTACATATCATTTAATCAGAGGCTTAACCAGGATGCCTTATGTTTCAGAGGTGGTGAAAATGTCACTTTTCTGATAAGCAATGAGGATGCCAGGTTTCTTACCAAAAATGCCTTATGAGAATCGGATTAGGTCTCTGGTAGGATTTTTTTTAAACAAGTCAACAAGCTACTGTTTTTTCAGTATTGTTGACATTATCTGACAAGTAACATGTCTGTTTCACAGACTAGGCAGCTAGTTGTGTGTGACATGCTTTCTGCCATCCCAAGACATTTAATTGGTGTATCAGTTTCATTTGATTGGGGCTGGTAGGAGTGGGGGGGCGGGTTGGGGCAGATGAATGGTGTAATGAGTTAGGTAGCATGCTTATGTGCTGATCTGTAGGCTTCAGCATTTTTGCACAACTTCCGTTTGGCAATGTTGCTACCCTTGAACTTTCACCTTGGTGTGGCTGCTGATTGCCAAGAGGGAATAGAACAGATGAGCTGTAGATAGCAACAGAAACAGCATGGGGCAGCTATGTAGCTGCTAGCCATAGTCTAGCTGAGCTTTTGAAGTTATGTAGTTCTGTATGGCAGAAGGAAGTAACCATCCATTCCCCCACCAAAAAGAAATTGGGAGGAACAGACAGTGCAGTGCAAGTTTGGTGGCTGTAGATAAAGTTAGGGCTTGTCTACACTGGCAACGTTAAAGTGCTGCCGTGGCAGCACTTTAATATGGCTTGTGTAGTCACGGCACAGCTTAAAAAACCACCTCCACGAGGGGTGCAGCTACCAGCGGGATGCACTGTCTATACTGGCATGTTACAGCGCTGAAACTTGCAGAGCTCGGGGGGTGGGTGGGTGTTTTTTCACACCCCTGAGCGAGAAAGTTGCAGCGCTGTACGTTGCCAATGTAGACAAGCCCTTAGCGCAGTAGGTCTCAAACTTTTTTACTGATGACCCCTTTCACATTGCAAGCCTCTGAGTGCAACCCCCCCCCCTATAAATTAAACACCCTCTTTAATATATTTAACACCATTATAAATGCTGGAGGCAAGTGGGCTTTGGGGTGGAGGTTGACAGCTCGTGACCCCCTGAGGTATTCTGACCTCCAGTTTGAGAACCCCTGTTTTAGAGTGTTACCAGTGCTGTTTTTGGTTAAGGCAGGGAGGAACTATAGGTGTATCTATGAAGCTGAATATCCTAGTTAAGGAGAGCCCTTCCTTAGAAGGCTCTGCCCTTGTTAAGATTTAGGTAGTGTTGCGTATACTTTCAAGGATGTTTGGGTTTGGTACTTGAGCAGCCTTTCACCAAAAGATCCCTGCTTCAGCAGAGCCTGGTAGAACATGCCATCTTGACATATGTTTGTTGTTTCCTTTGATCGCATCATAGCGACAAGGTTGAGCATCTCTGCTACTTACCTTGCCAGTGAGATACTTGGGCAGAGTATGCTGCTGTTTTTTAATATTGATGCAGTTTGTTTCTTTAAATGCATCTTTCTCCCAGCAGAGCTGAAACAGGAAACTTGTTTCATTCAAATGATGAGCCAGGAGTATTGACCTAACTGATGGTGCCAATTCCAGTTATCAAGAAGGCCCTATGAATTTGTCAGCTTTGGAGTATTGTATATGAACTCCTCAGTGCATCTGTTTATGTAGTGCCCACAGAAGAATTTCACTCCATTCCGATGCTAAGTGGAATATGGGAGAGTTCCTTGCAGTACTAATAAAACTTCACAGCTCCGTGTCCCTTCTTTGAGGATCTCTAAGCACTTTGCAAATGTTGGTCAAACTCTGTGAGGTAGGAAAGTGTGACCCTGTTTCCTTATCTGCCAAATTAAGGATAAGGCCAGCCTTCTCAAACTTGGGTGCGTAAGTTTAGGCACCTAAATGAATGGCTTGTGGTCCCGCCCCCTCCCACAAGGGCTGAGTAGCCAAAGTTGGTATTGAAATTTTAGGCACTCAGGTTTGAAAGTATTGCTTGTCACACAGTGAGTTAGTAGGTGAAACTGTCTTGACTCCATTCCAGTGCATTAGATGAAGTTGTCTCCTTTTTAAAATACAGAAGCCAGGATTTCTTCCCTCTCCTTTTCCCCTCTCCTCAGCACTTTCTTGAGCAGTGTTCCCTCCACCTCCATCTTTTGGCTAAATCATGAGACTTTAATTGGCAGTGTTTTAAGGGTTGAAGTCTCCAGACATAAGTCTACTGGCGAGCTGAAGGAGTGTGGGATCCAAGGACCTGTGACTGGAACATCAACAAGCAACCCCATTTAAAAACTATCTTCCCTTTCTCTAACTACCCCTGCCCTGCCAGCATGCTGCTTTGTGGGGCAGCTTGAAGAGGGTGCTGCTCGGAGGAGGCAAATTCACATGGAAATCGTTAATAGGGTCTTTGGCTCCACAGACTTTTCCTCTGTGATTGCAGGGCTCCAGTAGGTTGCACGCCCCTGTACAGCACTAGTCGCTGAGTGCTGACCATTTGGCCTTATCTGCACTGAGATTTGAATCTATTGCACTTTCCTGGAGAAGCTCTGTTTAGATGTGGCGCTTGTGTTCTTCCATCCCCCCAGCAATCTACATCAGTGAAGTGTGTGAACTCAGCTGCTTCGTTGTGTCTAATCAGCTGGAAATGCTCCAATAATGTGAGCAGGTTGCTGAGCGAGTGGCTGTAATGGTTTTAGGAATAAAAAGCCATGTGTGCACTCAAAGCAGGCCTGATGTTTTCCTATGGCTTTTTATTTTGCCTTCTGCTCAGAGCTGTTCTTTGATGTAGCGTAATGTGCACAAATGACCCCATCCTTTGCTGTCTCTTCTGTTACCTAATGCTCTAGGTAAAAGCAGACTCCTCCCCTCTCCCACCCCACCCCCCACATATGAAGTTGAGAGAAATGCATTTCTACTGCCAAGGGGCCATTGATAAAAGCAGGGCTGTCCTTTCCATAATGGGGACTTAACTTGGGGCTGGCAGATCTAGAAGGAAAAAAGCCTATTTATTTTGTTCATTTGTAGCAGAAACCTGCAGTCTTGGTGGCTAAGCATATGATTGTCAGATTTCTCAAACCAGTGGTCCAGGCTGCATAATCCTCAGAAACCTTGTCTGCGATTGAGTAGGGGCGGGAGGCTGAGGAAAAGTAAATTTTGTAATGGGTCACTACCTTTTGTGGTCTTGTAGCTTGTTTGCTGATGCCTCAGTTAGATACAATTTTGCTGCTCTAATTTGTTGTGCAGAGTTGATGTAGGCTGTTGAAGAGCTCCAGTCCAGAGGTGGCTGTGTTTCAATAGTGGAGGAAGTGATTCTGGTGTACTTTAAACTCCTTAGTGTTGTAAAGCAAGGGGCCAAAATTGTTCAACTACTGCAAGATTGGTTATGTAGTATTGCTGCATTTGTTAAAATGTTGGCTTTTCTAAAGCACGTTAGTTACCCTCTTTGTATAGTTGCTTGAGCTGTGTTAGTGTTGGATACGCAGGTAGTTGCAGCCTGTATAGGTCAGTCAGCTTTCTTGGTCCAGAGCTAGTGCTCTGTAAGGGAAATTAGACCTGGAGATTGGAAGGTCTTTGGGGCAGGGATTGTCTTGCTATGTCTTTGCGCAGTGGGACCAGTTGTGGTCACTGTAATACAAATAGCTGAATTGCCTGCCAGTGAGTCAAAGATCAGTTTCATGTCTACTAGTGTATAAAGCTATTAATAATGTAGGCCCTTGAGAAGATCGCCTTTTGCCCCGGTTACTGCTTGTTAGTTATGGTCCAGTTGGGTGAAACCACCCTCAATATCAGGTTCATGCAGGGCTGTCTTGGGTAATCGTCTTTGATGGAATTTCTTCTTGAGGTTGCCAGAATTGCTCATTGGCTGGTTTAGGGCATGCTGCAAATCTACACCTTTATTTCAGCTCTCTGGATCTTCTTTAGTCCCCTGCTTTCCCTATACTCTGTACTATGGGGGGACTTCCTCTCTCTATCGGATACTTGGGTACTCGTGGTGTGGTATGCTCTTGTGCCAGACAACTTTGTCTGGTACTGCATCTGGTGTGTTGGCTTTTGTTCCCTTTGAATGTCTTGTATGATAGTTTCTGTACAGCAAATGGACCAATCCTGGCTTTGCACCAGCATTTAAACAGGGAGGTCATATTGGGCATTACAACTCAGAGTGGTGGAGGGCGCACAGGTAAACACAGTCTGGTAGTGGCATAATGCAAACCAGTGTGGGATGGCTATTGGAGCACTGCCAAGTCAATGCGAAGCTAGAGATATGTCCTTATGAGCATTAGTCCACACTAATTCAACCAGCAATTAACTAAATCCACTTTCGAAGTAGATTATAGATCAGTATTAGGTGGCCAGTTAATATGCTTTAAGAACTGCATTGTGTGGACTTGGGTCTCTTTTAAATTTGCACAAACTAAAGGTAGGGCAAAATAAATCTCCCATGTAGGCAAGGCCTAAATACAGCATTGGCCTTGCAATTTATGGACTCTCAAATAAGAGTGGGTCCTTAGATTTCAGGCTAGAGCAATGAGTTCCCTCCGCTTCCAGTCCTGATGCTGGAGCAGAGGGGTGAAGGAATCTGGTAGCGGGGTTGTCCCATCTATTGCCAGGGATGGAGGAGCCCCAGACAGCTGCTTGTCTTGCTTTTGCTTAAAACCAGCCCCATGTGCCTGCCTTGTAGGAGATGCAAATGTTTCCTTTCCATTCTGTGTCTTGCGCTTAAAGTGCAATAGGATTAAGTTTTTTAAGCTGACTGAGAGTGATATATTGTGACACGGGAGCATTGTAAGTAAATCACTCTACGAGTGAGAATGATGGAGTAAATGTGTATCTTAAATGAGAAACGGAGGGTTGGTTAAAACTATAAGCCATATTTTAGCCTTTTGACTGGCTTAAATGCTGAGGAAGGATAAAATGGAACTCTTGAAATTCCCCAATGGAACAAGTCATAACACATCTCTCCCTCCTCTTTATACTCTGGAAAAAAGTCACTGGATGGTTTTCTTGCAGGGGGTCAGACATGTCTCAGGGCTTTATATGTACTGGAATTTAATGTGAAGGTAGGAGGTTTAGGAGTTGATCGCTTTTTGTCTTCAAGCAAAAAGGGCATGCACAGGAGGAAAATTCCAAGAGTAAATGCTTTTAATTCCATCTGCAAGGGTTTGAATCTCCTTAATACAATGTGCACATTTAAAATATGCACAACAGTTGGGGGAGGGCGGTTTGTGATTAAACCGGAGCAGAATCGCTTTCTTGGTCAGGCTACAGATTGAAATGGTCTCTGAAGAAAGGAACCAAATCACTCCCAGAATCCCTGAACTTTCTCAGTGTGATTGGTCATTGCCCAGCAGTGTTCAGAACTGAGCATTAACACCCTGGCTTCTCCTTGAGTAATTCAGTAAGTGTCCATCCGCATGCCTCAAATCTTAATTTTCAAATTCAGTGCTGATTTGCTTCTGTGTGGTTTGTCAGACTACATATCCCCCACCACTCCTAGAGGAGAGAATCGGTGCCTCTTAAAAGGGAAGTTTTGCCTCAGTGGTGGAAACTGGGCTGGGTGACAACTTGGCTTGGAAACAAACTTCACTTTCATTTATGCAAAACCTGTTTCTTTTGGCTTGATTTTTAAAAAGAAAGAAATAATTCTCCGTATTGACATCTTAAATTAAAAAAAAAATTGTGTTTTTTCTGTACGAGCTCACCCCAATTTTTTCCTGGTTATAGTAACAGCATAAAGCTACTCTCAGATTTCTCCTTTTCATCCATTCTGGTTTCCTTTCTCAGAAGGAGTTGAGCTGGGTCACTTGCTCTAATGCTCTGAGGTGTTTTTCTTAAATATCGCTGGGTGTTCCTGTTTAATATGCAAATAGAATTTTTGCCTTTTTTCCTCCTATATTTAACAGTTCTTCTCCCAAGTTTGGCTGCCAGGAAGTCTCAAATAGTTATTTGCTTTAAAGATAGCTGATGTGGAATTAAGACTTGCTGCTGATAAACTTTACTGCTTGCTACTCCCCCGAGAGGCAGCTGCCGTCAGAATTCAGGCCTCTGTTTCCTAGAGCCATAATTGTTTCTCAGTTTTGAGTTAAAACTCTCTCGGGTCAGCCCAACATAAAGGACTTGCAGGAAAACACTAGGATTGTGTCTAAAGGAGTTGCCTGAACCTGGAGGCCTGATGGTAGTGTTGAAGTCTTATCCCCAGAGGAATTAAAGGCGTTTCTCAGATTGCCTGGAGAGGATCTGCTTGTCCTGTGAAGCATTCTGTTGATGGGTCTGATTGCTTGGCCATGATGGGCATATCTTCAGTAGAACCTTAATTCTAAACTATATCAAAACAAATAGGTCCATTGGAAGCAGGGTTATTAAATACTACTGGGTAGTTCAGGTATGGATTGTATGGAAACCTGCAGTGAGTGTCCCAGAACTACCCATCAGAAGCTAACAGATCTACAAAACTGCCCACTTAAAGGCTTTTGTCAGTAGATACGGCTTTCTAAGGCAGGGTGAGGGGAAACACTTCCTGAGTACCAAAAACAGTAATGCAGTAGAAAGCTGCTTGTTAAAAAGATGTCTCTATTAAATGAACAAACTCTTTCCATCCTTGTTGTTCATAAATCAAGGATCCTCCTCTTGGTGAGGACAATACCTGTTCAAGCAATGTAAGAGAGTGGTGTGTGTGGTTTTTTGTTTTGTTTTGTTTTTTTACAGGCTACCATTGCTTAGTTTTCAAGATTTCTGTTTACCAAGGGGCTTTTGGAAAAGATTTGCACTAGTAAATCTTTCTCCTTTCCCTGCACTTGAAAGGAATTTCCTGAAAATAGCTGAATGCAATTAAAGTAGGGGAAAGCACTTCCAGCATGTCTTCACCTGCTGGCTTTAGCTGACAATACCAGTCAGATACTCCTTGCACTGTCTCTGTGAATGCCTGCCTATACCCAGGCACTCCCCAACAGGTTGGGCATACCTTTCTGGTGGGGGGAGAAAGGGTGCAATCTGATTGTTACGGCCTGCTCTTCAGGTCCATTTATTTCTTGTTGTTGTTCTGCGGTCTCCTGTGTGTGGATTAGTTTCTCCTCAGATTAACCGGTCCTGCTTTGCCGAGACTGACACGCACCATTTAATTTCGGAGCCATGAAGTTTAAACTTCATCTGATGAATACAGGAAGTGCTGACTGGGTAGAAATCTAGACCCAACAGAAATCACTTGTATGTTCCCCTTGGGTAAAGTTTTAATTCAGTACCCCCCCTCTCCTCCAGTATGTGGGACACACTTTGTTCATATATTTTGGAAAGACCTCACTCAATATTATGTATGTACTGTTCAAATACTGCAGTTAGTAAATACCTATACATTTATTGTGTGCACCTATATTAATTTTGAATGTTTGTCTGGTGACCACTAATCACTGCTCAATGAGCACCAACTGGAGGGGGTGGCTTAACTATCAAGTTGAAATATCCAGATTTCCTAGAACCATGCGTTCAAATCCTAGGACGGTCAGTTTCTCTTCTTGCAGTTGACTCTCTCTCTTTTACATAGCACTTTAACTATGTGCTCAGCACAGATGTTAAAGATCCCAATGTGGTTTTCATTATAGGTACTGCCAACTTTCCTCTCTCCCGTTCCTGTGCAATGTGCTGTGTGCTAGTTGAGCACCTATCTGCTACCCTCCAACCAGAAGTGGCTGCATTTTAGTAGTGCATGTTTTCATAGCATATGAAGGGCTCTGAAGTCCTTGGGGTGGGGGGAAGCACTGTGTAAGTAATTGAGCACTGATAATATAAAACTATTATTCTGCATGTTGATTGCAATAATCAGTGTGTTCTGCCACTTCCTCAAATCTGTGCAACTGCAAACTTGCATATATCACTGTGGGCAACTTGATTCCAGGAACAACTGGTTTTGTATGGCTTAGACACAGCAATGTTAGATATCCAAGTCTAAATTTAGTTATTTGCTTCCAGTGGCAGAGTGGATGACAGAGATACCACCTGGATATGATTGTTGGCGATGTTGATGAGGTATTCCCTATTTGTGCAGTCACAAATTGTCTCTCCCATTTGTACATGCAGCTGCCATGAATTGCCATCTGCCAGGAACTCACCATTAAGGACATAGAGTAAAGGTGCTGCTTTTCTATCTGCCAGATATATTGCTCCTTCCTGCATCTTAATAGGTCTTGTCACTGGATGGTTTTGTTTTTTTCCCCTTGGACTGATGCTGTGAATGCTGAATTTAGGGTATCAATTGGTGGATACTATTGAAGATGCATTCCTACATCCACCCTTTTCAGGGAGCAACATGTATTGTGTGGCCAGCTTTGAGATGAAGTTCAATCTCCAATGTCTGAGCCTCAGAAAGTGATAGTGCTTTCACTGTGAGAGGACTAGGACAAGAAATTTGGTGTCTAGGGCCCCAAATAGCAACAAGTCAACCAGTAGGTAGCATAGAGCACATCTGATAGCTGCCTGGATCCTCAGCTGGCATGAGAGAATAGAAGTGGCATCGTATTCTCAGTGTCCTTTCAGGTCACATTTTGTGACTTGGGAGAATGGGTGGCTTGCAGGTAGTGACTGGAAGTAGATCCAAGGCTGCTATAGTCTTTCTTCTGCCCCTTGTCATCTGACTGAACTCCTAAACCTGTCCTTTCACGTTTGTTCTCATACGGGATAAATGCTGATCCTGAGCCAGAGAGCTTAGTGCCTGGAATACCTAAGGCTTCAGAAAGCATTCCTGACAATTTTGGGAATGCTCTGTGATCTAGCTCCTGCTTCCTTTAATTGTGTACTTCTTAAATCAAACCAGCTGGCTGGGGATGGCCCTTCAGAGATCCTTGGTAGCTTCCAGATCTGCTGCTAGTGTGTATTTATTTATGTATTTATTTATTTATTCTTAAAAAGTCCTGAGCTTATGTTCTGGACATGTACAGCATAAATGTAGATCACTTCACACATTCCTCCACTGCATCCTCTGTGGTCACTTTCCTGTATCACCCTTCCACACCCATTCAAACACAGCAAGTTGGCTTTACAGCCTCTTGCATCCCACAAGAAGGAAGAAGAGATTTTTGATCTAAACAATAGTCCACCATCAAAATAATATGACTTTTTGACAAAGGTCTTCCATATTGGGTCCCTGTTAGCTGCCAGCTATCCTACTTTGTAAAATGCTTGGCGATATTGTGATGTTTGAAACGCTAAAGAAATGAGTTATTGGATGTTTCTCTTCTGGTAAAATTAAGGCACAAATGTTAGTGGGAGAACATTATACGCACCAAATGCTTCCCGTACAAGATTGGAATGTTAAGTGACACTTAATGCGTGCATTTAAAATGCCTGTACACTCGGCAATGCATTATATAATTATGCTTTGGATTAAATGGCCACACACATCTTGTATAGTATGTTGAAATTTGTTTTCATAATTGATAAGGCACTTCAGTTGTAAAACGCTAAAGCCAAGCTTTATAATAATTTGTCTGTTTGAACTCTGTTAGGTTGCTGGAAAAATGTTTTCCAATAATCCTCTTCTCTCCCCCACCCCCAAAGGTACAGAAGGCAACATGGACTCCTTCTGTTTAAGATGTCTGTCCCTTTGACAGCATTGTCTCTCAGTTAAAGCACAGGGCTTGGAGTCAGAGGTTGTACTCCCAGTTTGCCATATGTTTATTTTCCAAGATTTCTTATCTGTAAAATAGGCATAATGACCTACCTCACAGCATTGTTAAGAAATGTTTATAGCATGCTTTGAAAATATAAATCACTGTAAAAGTGCCAGGCATTTGCTGAGATACGTTGTGTTCATGTTCCGTGCCTGTGTATGTATGGCAAATACAAAAAAGGTGAGGATGGTCTTGCATTAGAATAGCTAAGATCTAGTGTCTTGAGGAAGTAATATTTAATTCTGTATATTAACTCTGTATTCTGCACTTTGAGAACAATGGGTGGTGAGCTAGTAAGTCTCCAATTCTAACAACTATCTCATGACTTGAGCTTGTAGTTGAGGCACTGAATGAGGTTTCAGAACATATGGGTTTAATTGCCAGCTGCTAGGCATCCTCTGTGACCTTGAATGAGTCACTTACTCACACTATTCCTCAGTTTCCCCACCTGTAAAGTAGGGATAATTCTACTTCTAGCACCTTTGTCTCAAATATTTATAACACAAATTCTTCAAGGCAGGAGAACTGCCTTATGCTGTCTGTACAGTGCCTAGGACAATGGAATTCCAATCTTGGTTGGGATTTCCAGATGCTCCTTTAATATGAATAATAAATGAGATTCCAGGTTACCTATTGGTGACTCTTCTGTTACTTGCTGTTGGAAAGTAGTGTTTAGTATTTTTGTCTTGATCCGAGCACAGCACTCCTGGATGATTTTCTGATTAGTTACTCTGGGCAGAGAAAAGTAGATGGGGAGGCAGGGGGGCAAAATAGGGTTTGTTTAAAAAAATAAATGAGGGGTTTATTGTGTTCTAAAGCAAGGTGCCTTATTCAGTTATTTTCCCCAATGGGAAGTTATAAAAGGCCAAGGGCCCACGGCACTTGCTGAAGCAAGAGAAGCAGAATAGAAAAATGTGTATGAAGAGTAGATGGATGTTGTAACTTTTAGGACTTGCCTTATTTCCATAGTGTTCTGCCTTTTTAAATGCATTAAATATGGATATCAGAAACATGTAAAATTCTTCATTAGCTGATGTGAAGAAATGGGAGATGAGACCCAGATTATTGTGGCTGGGAAGTTGGCATTTTCAGAACAAAGACTAATATTATAAATCCAAAAGCCTTTTTGAAATAAGGCTAGGAAAAAACCAATCCATTCACAGAAAGCTAGTCAGATCTGCTTCAAACCTTCTGTGCTCTTTTAGCTGTCTGAAAATTATTGGAAACTTGTATTGCATGATTCTCTCAACCCTGTGAGGCACAGATTATTCTACTTATACAAATGCTGTTTTGTTTTTCTTTAATCAGGGAAATAGCTTAATAACAATGTTGGCATGTAACACTTCATACAGTGGGCACTGTTTCTTTCCATCATTGTTTCAATAGGTAAGAGTATAACTGTGTGCACTGTAGATCTCAAAGTATCTTAATATTTTTATCTCCAGTTTACAGATTTGGAAACTGAGGCATTGTGCTTTAAGCAGCTTTCCCAGTGCTCCCCAGCAGAGTCAGGAATAGAACTCAGGTGTACCGACTTCTACACTGGTCAACTCTCTGCTGGCTTACTGAGGGCAGGGCATAGTATTATTAGAGGTAGGACTTCATGAATTTTAGTCCCAGTTCTGATTTCCTTGGGCACCTAATTTTAATGCTACTCTTCCAGTTTTCCCCATCTATAAAAATGGGGGTGATGCCCCTGAAAGGTAGACAGCGCTTTGAAGGTGACCTGCTACATGCAGTCAGTTATTCCCCTTGTTTCATTCCTGTCTGTATGCTGTTGGCTGTTATGCTTTCTCTTTGGAGAAGCGGGCCCAGATCTTGCTGTACCTTTTCACAGTCAAAGGTCAGTGATAGAAGGCAGAAGTCACTGTACAGCTGAGTTTCCATGAAAGGAGAACGAGCCCCTCAGACACTGTTCTGATTTCCCATAGGTTCTTCGTGTCTTCACCATGTAAAACCAACTTAATGAATGGGCTTTTAATGTCGGATTCTTTTTTAACTGCCGTATGTGTTCTAAAATGCCTCTTGAAATGAGGAGTTATGCGCTATCATTTCTTCATCCTCTGTCCCCAGTAAAACAAACCTGTTAAAAAGATGGTGTTGGCTGAACAGGGTTTGACAATGAATGTCACTTGGGTACTAATGAGTCCAAAGTCGGAGCTTAAAAATTTCAAAATGCTTATGGGAGCAGTACCATCTCCAATATGATATAAGAATCCTCCACCTTCTGACACTGAACACAAGTACAGAGCAATGCAAACCTGTTCTATTCTGTTGTTCTGGGCTTCTCAGTGACTGCATACTCCAAGTATTTATCTCTGTTAGTGCAATGGCTTTCGAACTGCTTGGCACCAAAGGTCTGCACTGGTTCTGTTTCCATGATGCAGAAGCTTTGGATCGTCATCAAAATTGCATCCCCTTCCGGTCTTCCGAATGTGAGAGTTAAGGTCCTAGGGGACTTTACTTCAGGGTTGGTGTTTTGTGCTTTTGTAAAATGTCAACTTGCTGCAGAGGAGAATTAATCCTTTGCCGGGAGGACTAGGGGTGTATTTTCTGGCAATTAAGAAAAAAAAAGCTATAATCCAGTCCTGCTACTCAGAACACTACCAGATTGCATGAGAGGCTACTAAAAAGAAAATGACTCTACAGAACCATCTTTCAGATCGAGGGATAAAAGCCAGCCCTGGCAAGAATTGTTTAGCAATGTTGGATGGGGATGAACTCTGTAACAGAGAAATCTTCATATAAGTGTTCTCTCTCTTTATCTCTCTCTGAAACTTTGAAGCCTCTTGGTAAGTCCTTTCAGACTCTGAGGGTGTCAAATCCCCATTTGAGAGATTTTGTTACTGGATGGGTGCGTTTGTGTGTTCTTTATATCAATGGACGTGACCAATAGGTTACTCTGTAGCTTGTAACTCTTTCCCAATATGTAATAACTTTCTTCTGTCACTTGTCAAGGCCTCTGTTTTCTAACTACACCAAATTTCTAAGCACTCTAACAGTTGCCAGTTAATTAAAACTTTATCTGAACTTCCTGTGACAACTGCATGCTTCCTTTCCCACTCCGGCTTTCTGTCCACAACCACTTGACAATCAGTCTTGACTTTGTAATACTTAACTTTAACCCCTTAGTATCAGCGCCATAAGCTTCCTCAGTGGTACAGTCAAAGGATGGTGTTCCTTGCAACAGTTCTGTCAGTGGGTATGTCTATGCTGCAAAGAAAAACCTGTGGGGGGCTGAGTCTAAGAGCCCAGCTCAGTTGGCTAAGGCTGGAGTTGCAGGGCTAAAAATATCACTGTAGACTTTACTGCTTGGGCTGAAGCCCCCAGCTTCTGAACGCAGGTGAGGGGGGTGGGTCTTGGAGGCCAGGCTCCAGCCTGAGTGCAAATGTTGACACTGCTATTTTTAGCTCTGGAGCCCGAGCCTCCTGAATCAATTGACCTGGACTCTGAGACTTGGCACTGCAGGTTTTAATTTGTAGTGTAGACATACCACTCTTTCTACAGATAAGGTGTGAGGTGTCACTGAGATTGTTCCTCTTCTGTAACTGTGTCAGATACTGCAAACAGCTCTCCGAGGAAAAGGCATGTCTTCCACAAAGAAATACTTCCATCCCAATGTCCTCTCAAAGTTTGGTCTCTGCAGCCCATAGTATGTAGTCACTTTACTGTGTCTAGATCTGATAAGAAAAATCTCAGTATCTTAGTTTGTGTCAAGTGCCATGCACTGATCCTTTCTTAATACACAAAGATTTGGTTTCTAGTAAGGCTTAAGAATTATATGGCAATTTTAACTATGAGGAGAAGCTGAAGATGGAGTAAAGGGAAGAGAAGACTGATTTACTTCTGGCACAATCCCAACATCTAAAGATAAATGTTTCTCAGTCTCTTTTTGATCCCTACTTCATTCTAGGCCTTGGGATGAGTTGACCTTTTTTGACCAAGGTGGGCTAGTGTGGGTTTATTTCTTTCCATTAGTAAGAATAAAAAGTCACTTGTTGCAGACTCTAGGCACCTTTTATTGCTTTTTAAAAAGCAAAATCCTAGCATAAAGACTCCTGCAACAGCCAGACTTCCTCATAACGAGAACAAGCAAAGCCTTCCTGGTGGAAATACTCCATCTCCACCTTCAAAGTCTTGCCCTCTTCCCTGTTTTCCTAGTAAGAAAAGCGGTCTCTGCATCTGTAAAAGTTTTACACTCCGATATCGGAAGTGTGGCTGCTTCAGAGCTCTGAGATTTTTCTTCCGGGTTAAGTATGCTATTCCTATACTGCTGTGACCTTGGGCAAGTCGTTTGATTTACAGTTTCCACTTTCCCCATCTTTTAGATGGGGATAATAAAAATTATCCACTTCATAAGTAATTTGAAATCTTCATATGAATGATACCATAGGTGCCCAGTGTTGATGGTGGTTAACTGCAGGCATTGGGTGCTGTGTGTGCATGTACACAGCGTGAATCTATACCCCTCTGATTTCCTTTCCTTAGTAACCTGACCAAAATCAGAGCAAATTTTAACACAATCTGTGAAAGGGGATATGCAGACACATTTATAACCTTGCCCAGACTAAAAAGTTTCTCTGCCATAATTTTAACCATTAATTGCCACTGTAAATACAGCAATAAATTGGCTGGGTAACCACACTCCATGAGCCCATTGCCAAATGGAAACCACAGAGCTCTAGAATTGACTAAATCCAACTCTAGCTTCATGGCAGCTGAAAGTGGGAGGGCACTTCCTGGATTCTGGCCTGTAGTTTATTCTGTCTCTGAGCTGACTCGAAGTCATAAAAGTGCACAGCCAGGGCTTTAACCCTGCTTCTCAAATGATGCTAGCAGCATCTGCAGTACTGTACACATTCAGTGACCACTTCATTTTCATTCATTCTGTGCTGCAGGAAACTGGGGGACTGGAAGAAGTACTACGTGAGGGCGGGTGAAAATACTATCTGTGCACTAAAGGCAAGAAAGGCCGGAATCCTTCCTGTAGATCTCACCATGTCTTCTAGATTACATATGCTCCACAGTAGAGTGCCCTGATACTGGTCTTGTATGGTGCAAATTTCATTGCTTGTACTTTAGCAAAATTCAAGATGGGTGAATTAACAGCAGATCTGGGATGAATCACCCATACCTTCTTGACTCCCAGCTCCAGATTTAGTCCACTAGAGCAGTGGTTCTCAACCTTTCCAGATTACTGAAGCCCTTTTAGGAGTCTGATTTGTCGTGTGTACTCCAAGTTCACCTCCGTTAAAAACTTCTTGCTTACAAAATCAGACCTAAAAATACAGACGTGTCACAGCACACTAGTACTGAAAAATTGCTGACTTTCTCATTTTTACCATATAATATAAATATTGTACTTGCATTTCAGTGTGATACTTGTGAGCCTTGTCTGAAGCTTGAGCCCCAGGCGGCAGGGCTGAAACATGTAACTTAGCTTTGCAAGGCCCTGGGCAGTTGTCCTGCTTGCCACTCCCTAATTCTAGCTTGCACTTACGATGCCACTATACCTGTCCCATGACCCCCTCCCCCCTCTAGGGCACTGCAGTCCTCCTGGTGTATCCATGATTGAGAACCACTGCACTAGAGCACTCTACCTCCTCTCTGTATTTGGTCCTAAGAAGTCTGGACTTTCAGGCCCCTAAGCCAGTCCCTCTAAGGGTGGAATGCATTGTACAGTTCTAGGAACAATTTTTTTCTGGGGACCAGATCATCTTATGCACTGTCCCTAAGTGTACTCTGAGGGGGAAGACAGTATGGGCCACGAAAAGGGAAGACAATATTCTTGCCTTTCAGTCGTCAATGAGGTATATAGTCGAAGGATTTATATTCTATCCCTATCAGCTCATCTTGTTTTTCTTCTGAGGTAGATATTGAGGACTATGCAGTTTATTGGATAGGGATGTATTTGGATATGGCCTTTAAGTAGAGGACCCATATTATCTTTGTACAAGGTAGATTTCTTGCCCCCAGTGCCCTTGGTCATTTTTTCTCTATATTGCTTATTGCCCTTTATCTATGTCTGAAAAGCTTTTTATAACAGTCCATCCACTAGATCATGTGGATTCTCTTGGTGGGAATGAACTTCAGTGACACATTTTGTGGTTGGGGAGGCCAACTTAAGTTTTTGAACATGTTTGTCAGAAAGAGGGAAGTAAATAGTTGGGTGTAAGTTTGAGTTCCTACTTGGCCTACATAGGATTCCTATTGGTTTGATGCCCTTCCTGTTTTACCCCAGCTCTTTTCTGCTGAGTTGATAGTGTGTGTGGTGTGGCATTTTTCTGGCGAGGGGCCCTCGAGTAATGACTGTTGTTTTAGAAAACCTAATGACTGCTCGGGTTGTCTGTGTATCGTACCATGAGCCATAGTGATTACATACTGTAGAGGAAATGAAATTGTCAGCCCTAGTTCATAAACAGCAACAGTTCACTCTTATTTTAAGACAGTGCAATTGTGGAGTGGAGGAGGGCAACTAAGCATCAGTCCTGCTTCTCTTTAAAAAGCAAAACAAAAATACCTGTGGGAGCTGGGACCTTTCTGAGCTCATTTAATTACTCCTACTGTACTTTCGAATGCATCCGTTTCAAAACAGGCCAGTGTGCAGCAAAAAGGGGCTTATAAAAGAAGGCACACTCAGAGATGGAAGTCTACAGCTTTCTTTGGAAGCATGTCTGATTTCAAATGTATCCATCCTGTCTTTTTAAAAGCAGGTTCAAGTGCTGGTGAAAGCTGCCAGACATGGCAGCCCTAGAGATTGAGTTCCTTTAACTACTACAGCATGGGCAAGGTTAGTGCCCACTTCCTGCCCACATGCTCTCTCCCCTGGCTGCGTCAGTATGTTTCAATCCTGTTCTAGATGGGCCACTTCTAAGGGTACGTCCAGACTACCCGCCGTATTGGCGGGTAGCGATCGATTTATCGGGATCGATATATCATGTCTCGTTAAGAGATATATCGATCCCCGAACGCACTCCCCGTCGACTCCGGAACTCCACCGGAGCAAGCAGCGGTAGCGGAGTTGACAGGGGAGCCGCAGCCATCGATCCCGCGCCGTGAGGACGGGAGGCAAGTCAGAATAAGATATGTCTACTTCAGCTACGGTATTCCCGTAGCTGAAGTTGCGTATCTTACATCAACACTCTCCCCCCACCCCCCCAGTGTAGACCAGGCCTAAGGAGTAAAAGAAGATTAATTCTCCATGGCCTATTAAATTCTTGGTCTCAGTCTGCCAACAAGGCAGGCCAGTTCTTGGAACTGCTCTGAGACCACCTACTTGTTTCACACAGACCCACTAACAGCTGTCAGACAGAGATGATTTTTGGTCACCACTGACTCAGAGTGGACTTGCATAAGTGATCTAGAGATGAAAGGCTCTGTATCCCATTACCAATCTCAGTTACATATTCTTTAATGTTTTTTACCATTGAGAAAAGGGACCCCCAGCTGATGAAAATCCTTCAGAGAAGGGAGAGGATTAGTGGTGGGTTGATGGTGTGGGGTGTTGAACCTGTTCTTGTGTTAATTTTTAGATAGACGTTTGCCACTGATGTTCCTTTAAAACTTCTTAATGAACTAAAGTACTGTTAAAGTATGCATCCGAAGAAGTGGGCTGTAGTCCACGAAAGCTTATGCTCTAATAAATTTGTTAGTCTCTAAGGTGCCACAAGTACTCCTGTTCTTCTTTTTAAAGTACTGTTGAGAAGCCTTGTAGAATATTCATTGGTGAGGGAATAGCAAATCTCTGGCTTAAGAACTCAGATCTTTGGGAGGAATGCTGAGTAGTGAGTCTGCTTAATGACTCTGTTGTGCCTTGTGACATTTGTTACCCTTGTTTAACAAAGCATTGTGCAATATCTGTTCTCTGCCTTGCTGTAGTTAATTGCAGCTGCCAGTCCATTATTATGGCTTGATTTGAAATAACAGACTTAACATAAGAACTCTGCAGAAACCTTTCCTTGCCAGCTGGCTGCCTCTAAATTTGGTACATGACTTACTGTTTGAGTTTTTTATCTTGCAGCATCTGGAGGGGACCAAATGTGAACTGTGTTGACAGTACTGGATACACTCCGCTGCACCATGCTGCTTTGAATGGCCACAAGTAAGCAATTTTACTATAGTGCCTCTTAACTTAAAGGATGCCCAAGTGCTTTACTATCCATAAAAAATAAATATGGGGGGAGAGAGAGAGAGAGAGCGCTATAGAATTCCCTCATTCACAAGTATAATGCAGCTGCCTCGGAGATAGAACAAGGCGTTGGTGCAATACGATACCACCTTCAGGACAAGAAGAGAACAACACCATATTGCGGTGAAATTGTAGGGGCATGTTTTTGCAGAATTCAATTAATCAGATTTAAAATTTGGCTAGGATGCTTGGGCTATCTCAAACACACTTTCATCTTTAATAACCACAAGTGACGAACACTTCTTGTTGTGTAACTCATCCAGAAGACGACCTCTCCAGGAACAGACACACCAGTAGGATTCTACTGGGATGTGTATTAACGCTGCCCCGATGTGTATATGTTGCTGTTTCCAATTACTTGATCACATTTTCTTAAATACAATACAATAACATGCAGTTTTTCTACAGTCTTCAGTACATGTGTAGAATCTTGGCTAGTAGTGAACAGTGACAAGATGATGTACTGAAACTTAAATAGCCTTAAAAACCTCACTTTTTGCCTCAAAGCTTTTTTTCCTCAGTTTTGCTTGGTTTGTACCATGACCCTAGGAGCTTGCCTCCAATAGGTTTTTTGCACTGAGACAGACTCAGTCATACACACCACCAGTGCAGGTGTAAAGAAGTGACTTACACCAATGCAACAAATTGACACTGGTGCGACTCACATTGCATAGCTGTGCAGCATGTCTGAAGAACAGGTATCCACCAGAGTGACAAATGATCAGAAGTTTAGAAAGTATGACTTACGTGGAAAGGTTCAAAGAATTGGCATATTTATTCTAGCAAAGAGAAGGCTGAGGGGAGATACAAGTCTTCAGATAACGAGTTGTTATAAAGAGGATGTTGATCAGTTGTTCTCCATGTCCACGGAGGATAGGACAAGAAACAGTTGGCTTAATTTGCAGCAAGGGAGATTTAACCTCAATCCTAGGTATTAGGAAAACGTTCTAACACTTAAGGATAGTTATGCACTGGAACAGGTTACCTGGGGAGATTGTAGAATCTCCATCGTTAGAAGATTTTAAAATCAGGTTAGACAAACACCTGTCAGGGATGGTCTAGGTATATTTAATCAGCACAGGGGGATGGACTAATGACCTCTTGAGGTCCCTTCCAGCCCTACATGTCTAAAATTCTTGGGCAACACCTTCTGGGAGTTCTTAAATCCACACAACTTTCATTTTGATAAAAAGAAATGATTATTGTTCAGATTTGGGGTGTGTTTTTTTGGTGTGGTTTTGTGTGTTGTGTTTGCAAACCACTATTTTTGAGCAGCCTAAACTTTTTGGGTGCAGACTGCTAAACAGTATCCTTTTCAGTTCTGTTGCGACTGAGTATTTTGGAGACTCATAGCCATCCTTATTTTCCAGGGATGTGGTGGAAGTTCTGCTGAGGAACGATGCGCTAACCAATGTGGCAGACTGCAAAGGTTGTTACCCTCTTCACTTGGCAGCCTGGAAAGGAGACGCAGAGATAGTAAAACTTCTCATCCATCAGGGACCCTCCCACACTAAAGTGAATGAACAGGTCTGAATATCTTCCTCCTCCTATTGGTCTTTAATGTACCAGCAGATTTGTACTCCTAGGGTGGAAAGGAATGTGTCAGCTGCATGACATAAGGTGCTGAGCAATTTGGAAATGGATGGATGTGATTGTTGGAAACACTGTTTCTTGGTGTGGTGCTCTAATTCTGATGGGTTAAATAATCAAATCTAGAGTGGTTGGGGTGTGAAAGTGAGCAGTCGATCAACCACAGTGTGTCTGGGAAGTGATCTTCTGCTCTCCTACTGGGTTTTCAAAACAAACACTGGCTATTTATTTTCTCTCCAGTTGCTGGATGATTAAATGAAGATTGCTAGTACTGTTAAAGGCTATATTGGCTCTTTCTGTTGGGAACCAATCAAAGCAGCTTTAAGTCTTTGTTTGGCCCCACACTCCTAGCTGCTCTGACTTTTTAGCACTTGTGCCCACTTGACTAATTGTGTGGGTTTTTTTAAAGCATATGGCCTGCCTCTACCCCAAATAGAGAACTATAACTTGATCCTAAAGAGCAATCCTCTCAATTGGATGAGAAGATCAAGTAATACAGCCTCCTTTCTTTCTGCACCCTGGTCTTTGAGTGGGATGCAGGTTGGCTTAGCTTGTATCAATCTGTTATTCTGTGCTATCTTCTCATCTTGGAGTGCTAACTTCCCTGTGTAGCTTTCCCATGAAAGCCTGTCAGTGTCTTCTCCATGCATCTCTGACACAAATAAGAGCACGTGTGAAATGCATGTCCACTCATTCAGACAGGTGGCTGCTGGATAAAAACACAATACTTAGTCATGCTTTGAGTGCAGGGAACTGGACTAGAAGACCTCACGAGTTCCCTTCCAGTCCTATGATTTTATTATTCTATGATTTTGCCCTGTATCTAAGCATTTGGATAAGGAAGCAGCCTGTTATTAAGTAATGTCTTCCTATTTGCAGACTGGGAGGCAAATGTGTTCTTTAGTACCAGTCAGACTATCAATAAACCTCCCCTGTTATGGGGTGTTCCCTAGTGGTTGGGGAAAGGACTAGAACTCAGGAATTCTGGAGTTCTAAACTTGGCTCTGACACATACTCCTTTGACACCTTGCACAAGATGCTTAAATTCTCTGTTCCTCGTATGTAAAATGGAGTTTCTTGTTTCACAAGGTCATTCTAAGGCTGAATTAGTAGTTTGTAAAGCACCATGAAGATGAAAACTGCTGTCAGTGCTAATTATTACCACTCCGCAGTTAAGTAAGGATAGTTAAGTGTGCACATTTAAAATGTCTTTGATTATGTTATGTTTGTCAATCACGTTTCAGCTCCAGGCCTAGTAGTGACCCGCAGTACAGCTGCAGGCAGCCAATCTGTTCTGTTTAAATAAATTGGTTGTAAACAGTTTAGTATGCTTCTTAAATCGGTTTACAATCAATCTGTGATGGAGTCAACCAAGTGATCATGTAAGTCTTAGTGGGTCTGTTATCTGAGGTTAGAGTAGGACAGGTATGGAAGAAGCCTATGCAGAAGATGGAGTTGAGTGTAATTCTTCAAGGTAATGTTTCATTAATGTTTGGTCTTGAGTGGGAACCTTTATAAATGAATGAAGCCCATTAAATAGCCTGCACATTTTATGTTTTAAAGATTTGTAAATGATGTGCACAGTGGTTCAAATTATGCAATCTACCAGCTGAAATGATCGGTGTGGTTAACGGTTTACGACTGGAATGAGATGCTGTGTTGTCATCCCCACCCTTTCAGAGTCACCCATTGCTTTGTTGCTGTATCTCACCCATTTCATTGTCACATTTTTCTTTTTTCCTCTCCTTTTTGTAGAATACTCTTGAGATCAAAGAACTCAAAAAGTACGGCCCTTTTGACCCCTATATCAATGCCAAGGTGTGTACTTCGCTGTCAGGATTTCACTGCATCATTACTCCAAGCTGCACTCTCATGCATCCAGATGCATTGTCATCCAGTTGGCTGATGATGCCTGCTCGGTTTCCAGCCACTTGAGGAACAGTAAAATGCAACCATTTATTTGTGGGTTTCTTTTTAACCCAGTTCTAGAGAGATTTAGGGAAATTTCTTCCCTGCTTTCATGGGCTCCTTCAATACTTAAACGTATAAGATTCATGGTGATGGTCAATTTGCTTAATTTGGTTGGATAACTTCCAAAAGGTAACAATTTAATTAAAATGCTTCAGATTTTGTTTCACATGCTCAAATTATTGTTACTGAGCAGAAATTGAAAGAATGGTTTGTTTGTTTGTTTTCCTGCTTAAAGATGGCTGCATTTTCTTCATGGGGTTTTCAGAGTGAATGACCAATCTTCTTTGTAGTGACAACATTCTGCTCATTTTCTAAATGGATAGCTAATGCTTTTGGTGGCAGGGGGCAGTAATGTCTGTACTGCCTAAGACCTCCTGTTTTGCTTGTTGCATCAGTCTCTCGTTTTGGTGTTGAGTCCTTGTGTTTTGTGTCTGGCTCTTTATCCCTAGTCTTCTGTCCCTGTGTTTTTGCCTGTTGGTTTTTCTCTCTGCTTTCAGCAATTCTTGATCCAAAAAAGGGCACAAAAATAAGAACTTATCATGCACTGAAGCAGATGAAAAAGTTTCTAAGGTCATTTGTTCTGTCTGCCAGTGGATAGACAGTAGTGTTTTGCTCAGACACCTGCCGTGTTTAATTGAGTTTTATTTATAGCCAGGCTTCAGGCAAGTGATGATATAATAGCCTGCTGATTTATCATGAGATGCTTCTGTTTCCAGCTATCACACCAGGATGGCTTCCGGACTACTCTTCTGGAGCCAGCCAGCCATGGCAGAGTTTAGCTCTTCAAAGTTTACTTAAAAGTTCAACTGTGCTTGATCTGCAGTACCCTACACAGGCAGAGTTCTTGGGCTTACCAGCTAATGGGAAGTTGGGTGATTGTATTAGCAGATATCTGTTACAGGAAATAAACTCCAGTGCATACCTCTTTTTGAATAAAAATGTTTAACTGAAGATCACATTTTCTCAATTTTTTTAAAAGGTGGAATTTTACAGCAACAAGTCTCTTCTGTGGAGAAACATACTAAGACTAGGGGAATTTAATGTGTTAAAAGGAGCTTTGTAAAATAATATGGGAGTTTGTCAGTGTTTCTTGTGAATGAAGTACGGCAATAAAGTGCTACTGAGCTAAACTACCTCTAGAGATGTTAAGTTAGTCGTATCTTGTGGACTTGTTTGTTTTCATAAAGGGTATTTTTAAAAGACTTTCCTTGGGCTCCTGGTGCACTGACCATACGTTAAAAAGAGAACTGCATTTTATTTAGGATAACATTTTCAAAAGCACCTAAGCTCACTTTCAGAAGTGACTAAAGGACCTAGGGGCCTAAGCGTCATTGGAAGTCAGTGTGACTTAGGAGCCTCTGTCCCTTTCAAAAATAAGACTTGGGTGTTTCTGACATGTTTAAAAAAAGATGCCTATGCTCAAGCTCTAGGCACCCTGACAATTAGCAAACTCATCGTTTGTATAGGAATAACTACAAATGCCAGCTGCTTTTCCCCTACGCCAAAGCCAGAAATAACCAACCAAAGATTAAATCCAAACCAACTCATATCAGCCCTTACCATGCCTCTTCCTTCCCAGAAGCCTTGGTGAGCAGATGGTCCCTGCAATGTATGCTGTAGATGACCTGATTATAGGCTATTCCAGAGCTGAGGAAGCTATGTATAACAAGTGGCATAATTAAGTTAAGGAGATGATGAGGGAGTGCTATCTTTGTTTTTGTAATGTGTTGCTTCCTTTAATTTGGCTAACTCCTGTGAAGAAACTGACCAGTTAACCAAAACCAGAGTAGAAAAGCTAACAGTCCTGCAGTTAAAGGAAAAATAAGCTATGCCACACAAGTTGTTTTTTTAATTGGTCTCTGGAAACAAACAAATAATGGAGATGGAATTTAATGTGTGCTATAAAATCTGCATGGGCCGCTGATAAAAGTGGAAGCATGCCACCTGCAGTCGGAAAATCAAACTGGACAGTGAACCCACCCGATAGATTGTCAGACAACTGGGGATCCTTTTTCTGAAATGTTTGTGTTTGGCAGTGTTGGGCACCTATAGGAATGGGAGAATCCGTTCAGTCCTGTTTCCTGCATGGAGTTCCTATTAGCATTACTGGGAGTTCTATGTGGGAGTGCACAGGGAGTGTGGACTGTTCTGTGGAATGGTGATGCTGTAACTGATACCGCAGCTTCTGGCTACTTCCTTACCCTGTTATATCAGAATGTTATGGCACGCTGCTTAGTGGAGAAGTAGCCTGGGTGTTGCTCAACAAGTGTTTCTTCTTTCATCTTGAGATGCCAGGGACTGCAATCACAGCTAGAGGGACAGCTGTGTGTTTCAGAATTTATTTCAGGGAGTGCGTGAAGTACTAGGAGCATGGAGGGTTTTCGCAGGGTTTTGTAGGTTGAGAGCACTTTTCTTAGAAATGCACAAAGCAACAAAGCCCAACATAATGTGTGAGGAGAGGAAACTCAGAAAATCATTGGAAGGTGTGTTGAAATGGTAGCATTGAATGCTCCAATGCAAAGTGTTGTGTATGTGAAAAGCATAGGATTCAGGTCTGGTAAGGAGTATGGTAGGTAGGTACGTAGTTACCACTGTTGGAAAAATTTACCAGACACCTACTAGCTCCAGAGACTGATGCGTAAGCTGAGGATTTCCCCCCTCTTCTGCTTCCCAACTCCCCATTCGCAACTGCTGTGAAGAGGGGTGGTGGTGGGATTGCTACAGGAGTGCTGTCCCTGGATCTTCCTTAAGGACTCCATTGTTCTTATCTGTCTTTGACTAATAAGTCTGAAACATGAAGTCTCACTGTCTCTGGCTCCTCGGAAGGAGTTTTCTCTCCCACCACAGAGTAACCTGGGGGTCTGCTAGTCTGTCATTCCCCAGCCTCGTTTGGGGTGGTGATTTTGGGGATGGAGGTGAGTCTCCTCTCCCCGGAGTAGCTCCAGTGCTTGCCTTGGCTGTTGGGTGTTCATAGCTTTCCCAATTCTTGTCCATTTCTCTGTTGCTCACAGTGCATTTGTGGGTTTCTGATTTGTATGTTTGGTGTTGGTTGCTGTGTGTGTGTTTTTTACCCTAGATAACCTTCCATTATTAACATAAGGGAAGTGATTTCAGGGTAAATGCAATGCTGGGTAATATGTGCTCTACAACCTAGGCTCAAAAGTCCAAGTGAGTGCATGTACAATGGAAAACCTGGATAGTGAGCCCCCATTTCTACTAGTAGGAGTGGAGACCCATGTCTGCTGCTGAGACAATGAGCATCTATCCAAATGAGTTCATAGGCGCTTCTGGCTCTCATTCAATGGTGGAGAAAGACTTGGTTTAGATACTGTTAGTACAGTCTGTTTCATCCTGCGACCCCATGTTAGAAAAGGAAAAAGCTTTGGGGTCCCATCCATAGTTTCAGAGCCTCCTCCCATCTCGCCATAAGGAAAGGGAGTTGCGACCCCTGCCTCTTTGGATCTGATTGCCATCTGAAGGTAGAGAACCTATGGAATACTTATTAGAAAATTATTTAATGCTATCTCTGAAACACTCCTTCAACAGGCATGCACTTCTGTATGCACGCTGTGCTGTGTGGATCTATTTGAAGGGTGTGAATTTTGTGCGGGTGACAGGTTCTAGGCTGGCAGCCCTAATGTAGGGTTACCATATTTCAGCAAGCAAAAAAGAGGACGGGAGGAGCCCCGCCCCTCCCACTTCCCACCCCCCTCAGAACCCCCAACCCTCCCCCCCGTTCCTTGTCCCCTGACTGCCCCCTCCTGGGACCCCTGCCCCTAACTGCCCCCCAGGACTCCACCCCCTACCTAAGCCTCCCTGCCTCTTGTCCCCTGACTGCCCCCTCCTGAGACCCTCCCCCCATCCTAACTGGCCCCCTAGGACCCTACCCCTACCCCGATTGCCCCAACCCTTATCCACCCCCCCACCCCCAGACAGACCTCTGGGACTCCCACGCCCCATCCAACCACTCCCCACCCCCTGACAGCCCCCCCCAGAACTCCCGACCCATCTAAACCCCTCTGCTCCCTGTCCCAACTGCTCCGATCCCTCTCCCCACCCCCGCCCCCTGACAGCCCTCCCTAGAACTCCCAAACACCCCCCCCCGCTCCTTGTCCCCTGACTGCCCCCTCCTGGGACCCCTGCTCCTAACTGCCCTCCAGAACCCCACCCCCTACCTGTACGCTGACTGCCCAAAACCTTCTCCACCCCCCTCAAAAAGCCCCCCCCGAACTCCCGACCCCCCCCCCGCGTCTCTTGACTGCTCCCTCCAAAATCTCCCTGCCCCCTGGCCCCCTTACCCTGCCGCTCAGAACATGGTGTTGGGCTCTGTGCGGAGCTGGACATGTGGCTGCGCTCCTCAGCGCAACACACAACCCGGTCCCTGCCCGGAGTCCAGCCCGGCAAGCTGTGGGGGAAGGGCTCTGGCTGCCAGAGCCCCATGCAAGTGGCTGACTTTCCTGCAGCCCTCCCAGCCGCGCCTCGCTCTGCATGGGGGGGAAATCCCGGACATTTTTAGTGATTTACAAATTCCCCCCCGGACGCTATTTTTAACACAAAAAGGAGGACATGTCCGGGTAAATCCGGACGAATGGTAACCCTACCCTAATGGTGGAAATTTTCTGTGTTCATGCTGTCTCTGGCAATGAGAGTTTTCAGCGCACACTGTCCCACCATTGCGCCTGCTGGGAGAAATTCGCTCTAGGAGTGATTATAACCGTCTCCGCACCGTTCTGCAGAGATTGGGAAGATTACTTAATGTTTGTGTGATGTGGGCACTTGCCTTCTGAGACCCACTAAACTCATTTCACTGTCATGGAGAAGTTGTTCAGTTATTACTGAGATGGGTTGGATTCCAAATAGTAAACTAGAAGTGACAGGCCCTTTTTATATGGTCCAGTGGATAGGACATATAACTTGCCCCCAGGACTTCTGGGTTTGAGTCCTGGCTCGGACATGGAATTGCTGTGTGACCTGGAGCATGTCACCTATGCACTGCTGTTTTCACCATCTGTAAAATGAGGCTAATGCTACTTACCAACCATGGTAAATGCTTTGAGATGTACAGATAAGGGGTGCTAAATGTTCTGTTAGCAATTCAGTCTCTTCCCCTTCCTTACGTGTATCTTATGTCCTCTTCACTTTGCATTCACTGATCTGGCTCCCCTGTGCTCACTTTTTCTTTATGGCTGCTTAGCCTGTGCTGTTAGACTCTGTTAAACTTGTACTCTAATAGTGAGACCCTGCATCTCCCACACATTTCTCTTCTAAATGTTGCTTATTTCTGCATGTGGCTGTTGAGGCTTCTCACTTCCTTGTTCTGTTTGTTTTTATAAGTGAGTCATGACTGTAGAGACTGTCTCCACAGCTCCCTACTTTCCTTATGCATTTCACGTGGCTGAAAAATGATGCAGTCAAATACCAGATAAAAACCAATGGGGAGTTTGCATGCATGAGTTTTGTAATCTCTAGATTGTGATTTAACACATTAGTAGGATTAAAGCACGTCTAGATCCCGACCAGTTCACAGCTTATTTCAATGGCAAATGGTGCAAAATATTGAGACATTTCTCTGCAAATCGTAATCCACAAATCACAATTCACAAAAAAGCAAAATGGAAACATTTTGTAATGAAATTCATATGCAATGAAATCTAGCTAGATAGATAGCTATCCATTTTTAAAAAGGGAAGTATAGCTAAAATTACAATTTTGTGCCACAGAACTGCTATGAAAGCAGCAGAGAAAGCACAAGTTTGTAATAAAAGTTTTGCGTCAAAGCAGACACTAGTAAGTACTTGAATGTTCTTAAACAGAAATACCTCTGTGTATATCATACACAGTAGTAAAATTAGAAATTTTTAATGGAGCTTTTGAGTTGGAAGCAGACTGGCTTAAATCCAGGGAAGGTGTTCACACATATTTTGCACCTGAAAATGAAAAATCTTTTGGATTGCTTGCCTATAGTTACTCTGCACTGCTGATTTTTTTTTTTTATTTTTTTTTAACTTGACAGATGCTGCATGTATTAATTGGATCAGGCTTTCACTGTAGAGGCATTCACTTGTGGCTTAGACACTTCCCCTCTGCTGAATTGAGGGCCTTGCCTGGGAAGGTCTGATTGGCACTGTATCTAGCTGTGCTGCTCACTAAATTCACGTGTTTGCATGCAATAATTTAAACATACTGCACACTTTCTAAAATGGTCTGCTTACAAGTTTCAGAATTGTAAAAGTGGAATGGCTGCTATAAAGAATCAAAACCTCAGTCATAGGAGAAATGACTGGATTCTAGAAACAATTGAAGTTTAAATTTTAAACAATGGCAATTAAGTTACTGTAGATGGAATCCATACGGTGGTTTGCTTATTACATTTTGCATTTACTTATTGTTATGGTGCCCAAGAGGGTTGTATGCTTCATAGAGAAGACCGGACCTTGCCTGCAAGAGCTTGCAAAGTAAATGACAACCTATAGAAACTTGGCAGTCCTCTAATTTTTAATATGGCCTCTTGCTTTTGTGTTCAGTGCTTTGAAAGCAGTGTATATCTGGGTACAGCAACTACTTCCCATAGCTCAGAACACAAAGGTCTATTGAGTGTTTTGAGGCTTTCTACAGGCTTTTCCTTAGGCGGGTTGGTCAGTTTATGAAGGTTACCTGTGCCTGATAAATTAGGAATGCGACCAAAACACTGCTCTGGGCTCTTTATGTTAAAAAGGATTTATTGCATCCCCACTACTGGCTGTTTGTCTTGTTTTTACATTTAAACTTCAATGGTTTTGTGAGTGAGGCACAGAAGGGCTCATTTCTTCAGTCTTCTGAAGCGTAGCTGTGTTTATGACCCTTCAGAATAACGACAATGAGACCGCGCTGCACTGTGCTGCTCAGTATGGCCACACGGAAGTTGTGAAGGTTCTCCTGGAGGAGCTGACGGACCCCACGATGCGCAATAACAAGTTCGAGACGCCTCTGGACCTGGCCGCACTCTACGGAAGGCTGGAGGTCGTGAAGATGCTGCTGAACGCTCACCCCAATCTTTTAAGCTGCAACACTAAGAAACACACACCCCTGCACCTGGCAGCTAGGAATGGACATAAAGCTGTAGTCCATGTCCTCCTAGATGCCGGCATGGATAGCAACTACCAGGTATCTTGCCAATCCATGTGTGAATCTAGTGCAAATGAAAGGGGTCAGATAGCAGCTGGGGAGGCTGGAGTCCTCCCCATAGAAAAGGCACTGTAGTGGTAGGGCAAGCGTCTCTTGACCTCAGTCCTGGAGGACTCTGCTTTAAGGATGAGAATAGCTCAGTCTCCCATTCAGTCCTTGGCTGTGTTGGGGGGTCCCGCTTGGGGCAGATATACAGCAGTGAAATGTGTCCCCAAAAGGAGTGGAGAGAACTTGTTCTCTCTTCCCACCAAACCACTTCTGACTTCCCTGTTAGCACAGAAATAAACTTGTATGTCTTATCTGTCTTTCCTTCTGTGGGAGAACACCCACTCTAAATAAACTTTGGAGAGTTTTTACTTTGTTTATAATTCTCAGGCTCTCCCATGTTAAACTAAACCTTCCTCCCACCCCAAATTCTTAATGCTGCAGAATAGCTTCTCATACAGTGTGACCCCAGTAATGGGTATTGGTTGCAGTGAGTTGCTTTTGTCCACATACTGTGTGTGCAATTAATTTTTTTCCTGTATGTATAAACCCCTAAAATGTTTTGGGATTACTGTTCACAATCTGGGCTCATGGTATATTGTTTAATTTTTACAGACTGAGAAGGGCAGTGCTTTGCACGAGGCTGCTTTGTTTGGCAAGACAGACGTGGTACAAATATTGCTGGCTGCAGGTGAGAGAACGACATTTTGACACAATAGCCTGGAGATGGCTTTACAGGGAGCATGTGATAAGGGAATGGTGTATGGTGGTAGCATTTTTCTCTTATCAGCCAGCGGTGGAAGAATCGTTCCTCTGAGTGACTCATGGAGGAGGTATTCTCTGGGCAGTTGGGTCTTAGGTCTCTTTGGAGGAAGAATTTATTTAACTCAGCCCAGGAAATGACCAGAAGAGCATCTAAGTCATGACTCAGTTACAAGAAATTAGCTTTGTTGCAGATAGTCTGAAAATGCTGTCTCACCCTGCCCGCCTTATCTCTTCTAGGTATTGATGTGAATATAAAAGATAACCGAGGCCTGACAGCTCTGGATATTGTGAGGGAACTTCCTTCTCAGAAAAGCCAACAAATAGCAGCTCTCATTGAAGGTAAATGAGTGTGTTTTCTAGTCATTCATATTTATTTTTCTGTCTAAATGTACATGTGGTCTGCAGCCATGTGATCATGTTTCGTGATCCCAGCAAACATCATAAGCTAAGCATCTTCAGGCCAGTCCTTGGAGGGAAGCATCTAGGAATGCTCCAAGAAGTAGTGCTTTACCTCAGTTGGTGGTGCTCTTTCTGAGTCATTGACCCTGTGCCCCACCAGTGTTTCATCATGATGCTCTAGGAGGTGCTGTCTTGAGATGATCCTTAAAACAGAAGTCTTGATTACTTGTGGGAATAAAAGGACCTCTGACCCTTTGCACAAGAGTGGGGCATCCTAGCTAGAGTCCCACTTGAGTAATATTTTCTCCTTTAAATTTCCTTTCAGCTGGATATGGTGTTTGTCACATCTTGCATGTAACTGTTAGTAAATAATGTTTTCACCCCAAGCATTTGTGTAGAGTGTTATAGATTCAAAGCATTCTGCAAACATGAACTGAACTTCATGCTACTCCTGTGAGGTTGCCAAATACTGTCCTCATTTTTGCAAATGGGGAAACGAAGGCTGCTTGAAGGCTGAAAGTTTTCAAGCCTTAAGTGGCATGAGTGAGACACTTAAACTCAGGTGTCTAATTTCAGGCGTTTAAACTTGGTATTTCTACCCTAGCTGTCTTGCCTGTGATCATAGGTCCCTGACTAGAAACGATGTCTCTTGACAGTCCTGTGCTGGTCCACACAACTTCACTGCCTCTTCTCAGTGTAGTATTCTCGGCTCCTCGGAGCTCAGATCAAGTGTTGTATCTCACTAAACAGCTACATAGTAATCTGCTTGATAAGGTTGGGTGTGCATCTTAACTAGTTGATCTGTAAAGCGCTTTGTAGTTCTCTGATGAAAGGCATTCTGCGGAAGTTCAGTGTCATTATTCCTAACCCTGGACATGTGATTAAAGGGGTAATCTGCTCCTATTGTGAGAGCTGAGCTCCCAGATCTAACCCTGCACTTTGATTTCTTTTGGGCCATTTAAATACGTAGCTCAGCAGCTTTCAGAATAGCCACTTAATTCTGATCCACAAGGTGGGAATGTGGCACGCATGATATTGAACCAGGGAACAGGACTGTCTGCCTAACCTGGGTAAGTGGCAACCCCAGTGGTGAGCTTCTCACTATTTGAATGTTGCTTTTTCCTCTTTCCTGCACAGATCACACAACTGGGAAGAAGAGCGCAAAAGCGGCAGAGAAGGCTCTGCCAACACCTGTCATTCCTGCCACTGAACCTGCAGTCCGGATACCACAGGGTAATTAGTCTGCTATCGGGGAGGCAGGGCTTGAGTTTGTCAGGTGTGCAGATGACTGCTGATGACTGCACTGCTCTGAGTATAGGAGAGGCATGGTTCAGTTATAATAAATCCAAAAGTTGTACTTTGTGCCCAGAAAGCCAAATAGTCTGAAACCAATGATTCCCCTTCTCTCCCACCCCCTGGTTCTTTAAATCTGACTTGCATAACGTATCCCATCTGTTGCCCCTGTAATGGGGGTGGGTGGATGTCTCCATAAATCCAGAGGAAGCTGCCATTTGTTTACTCTCATCTTTGCTACTGTTCTGCTGAACCAATAAAATGATCCGTAAAGTACCGAACATATCAGGTAAAATGCAAATACGGTGCTTCCTATGTATGTGTCGCATCCTCTCTTAGAGGGAGTACCAAAGGATTGGCTGCATTCCAGGGGTGTGGGGTAGTGACACACAACCCTGGTGGAGACTGTCTGGTCTATAGAACAGGTTTTTATAACAGAGGAAAAAATCCTTCAACACTGATCAAGGAAGTCCAGGCTAAACC
Source organism: Malaclemys terrapin pileata (assembly GCF_027887155.1). Classification (NCBI taxonomy): domain Eukaryota; kingdom Metazoa; phylum Chordata; order Testudines; family Emydidae; genus Malaclemys; species Malaclemys terrapin. The sequence continues at coordinate 18,870,307 of NC_071508.1, read as the reverse complement.
TTGGTGAAATTAAAAAAGGCTTATTGCTAGCATGGTTTGAGCAGCCTTGTGGGTAAGACACCAAACTGAACTGAAAACCGCAGCAGCTGTTCTCTAACGGGGCAACCCCTAATGAGTTTGTATGGTCCTTGTGTGGGTGTGCTTCATGATATCTAAGCAGCGATGCATGCAGCCTAGATTCTTGTTCAATTGCTAGGCCACTTCTCTTGCTTGTAGGGTAACTTGATTTTTATCAAAACAATTTAAATCAGCAATTTAAATAGAAATGTAGGAGTGAAAGGGACCTCGATAGGTCATCTAGTCCAGCCCCTGCACTCAGGTAGGACTAAGTATTATCTAAACTATCCCTGACAGGTGTTTAGATAAACATCTGTAGGTTAGACAACTTATTCGTAAAAACCTCTAATGATGGAGATTCCACAACCTCCCTAAGTAACTTTTTCCAGTGCTTAACTACTCTTATATTTATGTCTTTTAATGTCAAATCTGTCTCCTTTGCTGCAATTTAAGCCCATTACTATTCATCCTGACCTAAGTGGATAAGGAGAACCCTCCTCTTTATAACAACCTTTACGTACTTGATTCTTATGTTCCCCCTCAGTCTTCTCTTCTCTTTAGCCTAAACAAATTAAATTTTTTCAACCTTTCCTCAGATGTCACATTTTCTAGACCTTTAATAATTTTTGCTGCTTTCCTCTGGACTTTAATTTATCCACATCTTCTGGTACCCAGAACTGAACACAGGATTCCAGTTGAGGCCTTTTCAGTGCTGAGTGGGATAATTACTTCAACACTCCTGCTAATGCATCCCAGAAGGATATTTGCTTTGTTTTTGTAACAGTATTATATTGTTGACTCATAGTTAGTTTGTGATCCACTATAACCCCCAGATCCTTTTTTGCAGTACCCCTTCCTAGGCTGTCATTTCCTATTTTGTGTTTGTGCCATTGATTATTCCTTCCTAAGTGTAGTAGTTTGTGTTTGTCCTTGCTGAATTTCATCCTATTTATTTGAGACCATTTCTCCAGTTGGTCAAGATCATTGTGGATTCTAATCTTGTCCTTTAAAGATTGCAACCCCTCCTCTCCCAACCCTATCCATACACTCAAGAAATGTACTCTCTCTGCTATTATCCAAATCATCTATGAAGATATTTAAGAGAACCAGACCCAGGACAGATCCCTGTGGGACTCCACTCGATATGCCTTTCCAGCTTGACTGTAAACCATTGATAACTACTCTTTTCCAAACATTTGTGCACCCACTGTATATTTCCTTAGTTTGTTGATGAGAAGGTCATATGGGCCAATATCAAAAGTTGTACTGAAGTTGAGATATATCACATCTGTTGCTTCCCCCATCACAAGGCTTGTTCCTGTCAAAGAAGGATATTGGGTTGGTTTGACATGACTTGTTCTTGACAAATCCACGTTGACCGTTACTTATTGCCATATTAACTTCTAGGTGCTTACAAATGGATTGCTTGATTATTTGCTCCATTATTTTTTCAGGTACCAAAGTTAAATTGACTGGATTATAATTCCATGGGTTTTCCTTATTCCCCTTTTTATATATAGGTACCATAGTTGCCCTTAACGAGTCCTCTGGGTTCTCTCCCGCCTACCATGAGTTCTCAAATATCATGACTAAGGGCTCAGATTTCTTCATGATTTAAATCACCAAGTGGGAAGCTCAATTTAAATAATCAATTTTAATCGGCTTTTCCTTTTGTGCTTCAGTTACATTTCTAAAGCAAGGTGCCTTCTCATTGGTTGATATAACCATTAAAGCATGTTGATTTACAACTAAATAGTCTTTACAGTAAACTTGGTACATATTTTTGCTATGGAGAGGGTTATACTATATATACATTTGAGCAATTATATAGCTTAATTTCAGATAATTAATTCTACACTTTTAGTATGTTAGAGAATGGTGAATGATGTATTGCTTATTTACTAGATTTTTTTACTTACGATTTGTGTCAAGCTGCATTAGAATTATAACTGGAATTTTATTAAATACAACAGCATACAATTTATTTTTATTAAACAAAATAACCTTAAATATTTTAGATACATAAACTTCTCTTGTTAAAACATGGTTCACATTTATAACAATTATAATAAGTTTAGGCCTTAACATATATTGCGTACAAATTAAATCTGAATTTAAACAGGTCTATTTTTAAAAAGAAAACATTATTTAAATAAATTCCAAAATATATTATTTAAATTAAAAAAAAAAAAAACCCTCCCCCCCCCCCCCCCTCTGCAAATCATCAATTTTTATCCACGCGGCTTGCTTGTAGTCCTGATTTGTGTGGCTCTTGCAGTTCTCAGTGTGTGATTGATGGGGCATTCTTCGTTCCCTCCAGGTGATGTGGAGAAAGCAGTGACTGAACTGATCATAGACTTTGAAATGAACCCAGAGGAGGAGTGTCCTTATGAAGCTTTATACAATGCGACATCCTGCCACTCGCTGGACAGCCTGGCCAGTGGGAGGTCTTCAGACAGAGACTCTGTGAATAAGGAAGCAGAGACAACGGGTCTTAAGACAGCAAGAATCAGGCCTGTATGTAGCCGTGTGTGTTTTTATCTGTCTCTTTAAGTAATATAGAAAGCATTTATCTCCGTTCCCATACACTACTGCACTCTTGCTACAGGCTGAGTACCCAGCAGCGCAGTTGGAAATAAGTTTTAGATCCACCGCTAAGCTTGATTAGAGTAATTGGGATTTCCTCCCTCTCCTGCCTGGGATGTGCGTGTTGCCTCCATAGTATTCCACGCGTGTAATCATTTCTACATCATGTCTGTCTGCTTCTTGTCCAAGTCTGTAAGAAGATGAGTATGGCCATGCTGGGCCAGATCAATGGTCCATTTAGTCCAGTATCCTGTTTTCTGATAGTTGTCAGTTGCAGATGGTTCAGAAGGAATGAACAGAACAGGGCAATTTATCAAGTCATCTATCTCCTGTCATCCAGTTCCAGCTTCTGGTGGTCAGAGGTTTAGGGATACCAAGGATGTGGGGTTGCATCCTGGACCATCTTGTCTAATAGCCATTGATGGACCTATCTTCCAGGGACTTATCTAGTTCTTTTTTTAACCCAGTTATGTTGTAGGCCTTCACAACATCCCCTGGCAAGGAGTTCCACAGGCTGGCTGTGGATTGAGAGAAAAATGTGTTTTTTTTTTTTGTTTTTTTTTTTTTGTTTTTTTTTTTAAATCTGCTGTTTATTAATTGCATTGGGTTACCTCTGGTTCTTGTGCTGTATATCCAACATGGTATTGGGCTGCTGAGGTTTTATACAGAGTGTCACTTACTTTGTCAGGACATATTTTTGTTTATGGTTTAACTCCTTGGCTATAAGAACTTTTGGAGTCTAGTATGATTCTCTGAGTTGTGACATTTTTCTTCTCCCTTGTCACCCTCTTCCCTCTCCAAAAGACGTGTAATCCAGTCCCCTTTGAATGCCCAGTGGTAAAATAAAGTTGATTTCCCCAGATGCTTCAGCTGTTCTGATTAGCCTTGGCAGCAAATTTTGTTCTGCATGTCATTTGCAGACAGAATCCTGCAGGGGGCGCCGGAGGCTTTGCGAGTGAAGTATGTAGTCATTGGAAGGTCTTTTTCAAAGAAATCAGCCTAACTAGCTTACTGTTAATTGCGTCTGCTGGGGCTTTAGTAGCTGGTGGCAACCTTTTGCCATGGGGTGGGTGGGACCTCGGCTCATGGTATGTTGTCTGTTTCAGTGTTTTTTATTGGGAGATGGGGGGGGGGGGGGAGTTGAAGCAGACAAGAAGGAAAGTAGCAACGAATAATTCACCAGCTAGATGGATGCTGAAACCAGCTTTGTATAGTTTCAAAATGAGAACCTATATAACCTCTTTTTCCTCTAGTACATCTGCTACTGGAATAGTGATGTGAGACCAACTTAAAAAACAAGGTTTAGGAAAACTTCTGCCAGACCCTTTCTACAAGTATAAAACACCCAAAGCAGAATCCTGCCATGAACTGCAACTACAAGTAGACTCAGTCCATGTATGTGGTCTTTTTGTAATAGTGCCTGCTTTGAGGCTAAACTCATCCCATACAGCCTGCACAGAAGGTCAAGTATGCCAAACTGGAATGGGAAGAGGGAGGAAGTGCTCTGAAAAGCAGAAACTTGTTGGAGTTCCCCCAAAAACTGCTCAGGATTTGGAGCAAGTGTCTGAGCATCCGTGCTTGCCAGTAGGTGCTGCTGCTGGAGAGAGCATGAAAGTATCTAGATTAGTCAAGATACAGTGCAAATGCAATTAGCATTTGGCAGGATTTTTAGAGCTATTTAACTATCAAGTAGTAACCTTGCAGTGTTGTGAGGAATGTGGTCCAGTGAAGTCTCTTAATGTCCCGTGTGTTCTCTCATAACTCATCACACCTCTCCAGTACATATTTACTCCTGCTAATGAGTAACATAAACAAATTCTCACCGCACTTTCCCTTTCTTGCATCTTGTACCCTAATAATGAACTAATCCTTTGCAACTCCAAGGAGCACAGAGTCAGAAAGTTGCTTTTGTGAAGGAGCATAGGCACCAGCCCAGCTGGGAATCTCCCGGCTGTTAAGGCAAACCCCTTTTGCTATCCTTCACTCTAAAAAGTCTTATCAGGGGATAGAATTTCCCTTTAAGCATATAAGAGGGGGCTGAAAGGAAGGAGTTTAAAACAAAGCTATTGATGGTGGGCTTTTAAACTGCAGAGAGAGCGTCCACCCCCTCCTGCCAAGCCACCCCCTGACGAAGAGGAGGAGCACGTGGAGAAGAAGCTAGGTCGCAGTGCTTCATGTGAGGTATGCAGGCTTTATTGGGTGCTTTCTTTTTGCAGGGGTGTGTGAATGTGTGGTTTAAAGGTGAGTTTTAATGGCCCGGGAGGAGCCAGATATGATTATCTTAACTCCCTTGTGAATCTGAAAGTGGAGGATTCATTTTGTGGGGCGATATTACTGGCAGTTTGATATGGAAACTTCCCTTACGCAACTCTGGCAGTTTCAGACTGGGAATTCCCTTAGGAAGAGACTTTGTATCAGGCAATGGTTTTGTCATGTGGACAGTTGTCAACTATCATGAACCCACTAAATATATTTTCATTTAATGCTGAAGCCTGAATTTGAATCCAGGTCTGCAGAGATCTGAGGCCGTTAAATCATGTTGCATCTTGGCTCCCAATTACAGGTCAGACAGTTGTTGTAACTTCACTGACTTCCATGGAGTTGAACTGATTAATACCAGCTGAGGGTCTGGCCCATTGTGTGTGAAAGAAATCTGCTGCAGATTCTAGTCTGTATATGGTGCTTTGTGATGCAAAACTTGAACATTCACATTGGACTGTTTACAGTCTGTCTTGTTGCTCATTTTGCCAAATTCCCAGAGCTTCAGATGAACAAGCTCTGCAGAAGGCACTTAAATGGGAAAACACCCTAAATGTGTACTTGGAGACTCCTGCTGACAGGTAATAAAGATCCTGAGAGAACCTCGCTAACTTCCTGCTGCACTAAAAATCTTAAGCATTCCTCAACTAAGATGTATGTAAAAATACAAGTTAAGTCTCTTCCGCCTCCTTCCTCTCGAACGGACTCTCAGTTCACCAGACACTTGGATTTGAATTTTTATCATCTGGTTATCTTGATTTGCTACTGTTTGGAGTACAGCATATATATGCAAGGTGTCAGTGAAAATGTTGGCTTTAAAAAAAACCCATGTAGAACTGTGCAGTACCTCTGGGGATATTGTGGGGTAAAATCAATTTATGAGGTTATTTAACGATGGCCTATTGAACAGGTTTCACTGCCATTACAAATGGTCTTTCAGATTAATTTCATAATCCTTTCCACATGCCTGTCTTTTGGCGGGGGGGAGCTGGGAAAAGGGGTCACCAGGTAATTCGGAAGCAGAAACTCTGCTTTTAAAGATAAGCATAGTGGAGGGAGGGAGATAAACATGATCTTGATCATAATTACAAAACACTTGCTCTTACTGTCCCTCCATTAAAGATGATGTGGAAACGTGATCTGCTAGGGGAAATCTTGCTGGCAAACAGATGTGTGCACAAAGTGATTCCTTAGGGGCATGTTGATTTGAAACGAATTGCAGTGATAGCCATGAACTGACTGTATTATTGTAGCTGTCTGGTATTGATTACTGTAGATAAGATGATACAACCATTTCATTTCAAGCGGTTATTCCCGCTCCTTTTACTCATGCTTTCCCAGAAACTCATCTTTCAGGATAAAATTTTCCATGCTTGATCTCGACCTGAAGATTTAAAAAAAAAAAAAAAAAAAAATTGGGGTGGGGGGAGGGGTGTTAAATTTGAGAGAATTCCTAGTTTTGAATTGAGGATAAAAATGGAATGTTTCCGTTCAGACTGTACTAAGTCATGGCTGACATTGAATCGTAGCATGTATGGCTCTCATGGGGGAGTGCTCTTGACCAAGTTAAAAATGAATATGGTCAATAACAGTGATACCATTAAGCAATTGAAAAGTCATCCTGGAGCGATTTCATAGAATATCAGGTTTGGAAGGGACCTCAGGAGATCATCTAGTCCAACTCCCTGCTCAAAGCAGGACCAGTTCCCAACCAAATCATCCCAGACATGGCTTTGTCAAAACTGACCTTAAAAACCTCTGAGGAAGGCGATTCCACCACCTCCCTAGGTGACCCATTCCAGTGCTTCACCACCCTCCTAGTGAAAAAGTTTTTCCTAATATCCAACCTAAACCTCCCACACTGAAACTTGAGACCATTACTCCTTGTTCTGTCATCTGCCACCACTGAGAACAGCCGAGCTTCATCCTCTTTGGAACCCCCTTTCAGGTAGTTGAAAGCAGCTATCAAATCCCCCCCCCCACACTCTTCTCTTCTGCAGACTAAACAATCCCAGTTCCCTCAGCCTCTCCTCATAAGTCATGTGCTCCAGCCCCCTAATCATTTTTGTTGCCCTAATACAGTTGATTTTAATACAGTAGCTGTAGAAGATTTTTAGCAGGGCCCATTGAAACCTTACCCTATTGTAATATCTCAACGTATGTTCTCCCTGCCAGATCTGTCCACCACAGGGGCAGCTGCTGGGACTACATGCCTGAGGAAGACTGTAAATGTTTCATTGAAACACATGGCACAGAATCTTCATCTACCTCCTCAAAACCTGCCATAACTTTAGGGACAGGAAAAAATCATGACTATGAGAGAATTACAGATTATGGTGGTATTTTTTTTTAACTGCACTCTATAAATGCCAAGCTTTTATTTCAAAACAGCCTTTTATTCTGTTGCCATGAGACAACCTTCACAGTGTAAGCAGTTGTTCCTCACATATGCACCTTGAGTTTCACCATTGAAAGATGTTTTGCAGTTATATACAGAATAGCTGTTTGCTCATATCTGATGGGTGAATTCTTTCACCATCAATAGAACCTTTCTGTCTCTGTAGCCTGATAAGAGACTGAAATCTCAAACAAAACTTCAGTTTATCCTTTATTTACTACTCCCATTATCAAAATGGGAAGCTTAGATACAATTAGTTTCAAACAAAACATGGTTATTCCAACATTATTCTGTAGTTTTCTGGCTGGGGGAGGGAGACAGAATTAGAGCCACCTGGGGTTTTTTTTTAAGTTGAAGTAATAAATCCTAAAGGTAGCCACAGGCCATTAAGAGGTGAATTACAGGAAATCATCCAGATCTGGGAGTGTTCAATGTTTATAGGGCTAAGTATGTTCGACAGGGTGTTTTCAAACACCGACTGGGCAGTGGCTTCTAATGAATAGGAATAAGGGGTTGATTACCTACTCAGTCTAATGTACTTCGGGAAATGAACCATGTGCATGAATGATGGATGAGACGTTAACTTGAATTTCCTTCTGCCCATCCCTGGTGCATGTCTAGATGGAAGTTAGATAGCATAGGATTTAGGATCTGTCTTCTTTCAGTTAAACAGATTCAAATGTCAAATACCTTGTGCAAGTCATTGCTGAGGGTAGAATGTCCTAGATTTGAAAGGTTCCCCCCTCTTCCCCCCTCCCCCCCCCCCCCAAAATAGATCATCAGAGCCAGTGTTGGACTTTTGGACACAGTGCAAGATCCACCTATTCCCAGTGGTTTGAGCATGGATATAAATACCTACCTCAGAGGAGAGGTGTAAGTCTTAATGTTCAGGGTTTCTGAGACCCTTACTCAGACAGTGCTGTGAATAGGCAAAGCCTAGTTAAAATAACAATCAGTATGTGTTCTCTACCCAGCCTCTCCCATCGAGAGGAGATATCCAGCTATACTTGAAGCAGTGTGGATAGTCCAATCAGTAAGTTATGTAGAGTGCTTGCATGGTTTGAAACCCTCATTAAGTAATTGTGGCTTGTTAGTCCAGGCCATTCTTTTAGTATCCTATCCTGGCAGTTTAACATAACAGGCAGTCGCATCATAGCTTAGACCAGGGGTCGGCAACCTTTCAGAAGTGGTGTGCCGAGTCTTCATTTATTCACTCTAATTTCAGGTTTTGCGTGCCAGTAATACATTTTAACGTTTTTAGAAGGTCCCTTTCTATAAGTCTATAATATATAACTAAACTGTTGTATGTAAAGTAAATAAGGTTTTTAAAATGTTTAAGAAGTTTCACTTAAAATTAAATGCAGAGCCCCCCCGGATCGGTGGCCAGGACCCGGGCAGTGAGAGTGCCACTGAAAATCCGCTCGCATGCCGCCTTCGGCATGCGTTCCATAGGTTGCCTACCCCTGGCTTGGACTGTATGCTTTTAGGGTCAGGGTCTGCCTCTCTGTGTTTTGTATAGCATTTAGCACAACAGAGTTCTCAGCTCAGTTGGGACTGCTGTGATACAAATTATAGAAAAGCAAAAACACTTTTTTTTTTTTTCTTGAGCTGCAACAGAGTGGGGGAAGATAACAGTAAATTGGGTGTGCTGGCTTAAAAATAAAATATCTGGTCTAATGCCCCAAAACATGCAAGGTCTTAATAACTCTAGCAGTAGTGGGAGGGAGAAATGCCTTCCTTTCAAATAGGAAGGTGGCATACTGCACACTTGCCATTCCAAAAGCTGCTACTTGTCGTGCTCCTGTTTTAAAGTTTCAGAGTGGTAGCCGTGTTAGTCTGTATCAGCAAAAAGAACGAGGAGTACTTGTGGCACCTTAGAGACTAACAAATTTATTTGAGCATAAGTTTTCGTGGGCTAAAGCCCACTTCATCAGATGTATGCAGTGGAAAATAAAGTAGGAAGATACAGGTTCATACATTCTGTGTGTGTGTGTGTGTGTGTGTATCTTCCCACTGTGTTTTCCACTTCATGCATCTGATGAAGTGGGCTTTAGCCCACGAAAGCTTATGCTCAAATAAATTTGTTAGTCTCTAAGGTGCCACAAGTACTCCTTGTTCTTTTTGTTTTAAAGCTTTCATTCTTTGGAGGCAAAGTAGCAGTGAACATTCCAGCACAGTTAGCCACATTCAGTGCTCATGGATTCACTGCATCTAAACCAGGCAGAAACAGTCACTTTCTTGTCGTTAATTTAGCTACCAGACTGAACATTGCAAATGGGTGGGCGAAACTGGGTGCAGTGCTGGATGAGTTGTGGTGGGCTTATTCTCAACTTGAAGTGAGAAGCCAGTCCTATGATCTGAGTGCTGATTGCCTAGGCTCTTTCATGCCTATTACTGAAGGTCTTTCGTTCCTCATTTAGGGCTCGGGGGAATCGGGGTGTTTGACTGCAGATGCGCATGTAAATGCAAAACCTTGGGAAACTTACCTGGTTTTGTTACATACCCAGAGCATGTTCCTCAAATAATTTGCTAAGGTTCACCATCATGCTAAGCAAACTCCTGATTCAGTTTCACGGTGAGGCTTTGAGTTAATTTGAACCTGATACAGACTAAGGGCATGTCTACGCGGCCCTGCAGTTTAGCCAATGGGGGTGTGAATAGCAATGTGCTGTGCTGTATCTCCCTGATGTGGACGCTGAGGGCGCGAACTAGTTCACATGAATGTAGTCCTCTTCAAACAGGACTATACTGATGCAAAGCAGGAACCTTGCAGTTTGTGCCTTCAGTGTCCACATGGGGCAGTTACAGCACAGCACTTTGGTGTGCATTGCTATAGAACTAACTCCTCTTAGTCCAGTGGTTCTCAACCTATTTATGTGGCCCACAACATATTATATGGGCCGCATCCAATACTACCTGTATGGCTCTGAGGATGTCACAGGGCCGCAGCTTGTGTGTTGTTTGGGCCGCAGGTTGAGAACCACTGCCTTAGTCTCTAATACATTAGCATTAGAGGTGCAATGGATCAAGGAAGGTAACTTGACTGACTGGGAGGTTGGGTTTGTTTGAAGACCACCACTGGCAGGCTTCCTAGAGGCCTCCAGTGCAGTTGGTTGGGGATTCTACAGCTGTTCCAGATGCATTTAATTACAAAAAGAGGCTTCTCTTGAATATGGAAATAAGTAATACAATCACTTCAGTACCCTTTTTTACTTGGATGTTAAATTCAATTTATATTGCTCCTGGTCTTTTCAGTTTGAAGCATGCTATGGAACTTGATATTGAAAATGCTAATTGTGACTTTTGGCACCCGGGAAAGTGTGAGAAGGAGGTAGTTCAGATTTGAGAGTAGTATGCTTGCTAAATGATGAAGTATTCAATCAATAGTGAAATAATTAATAAGGTTGCTAATGGGGTTTGCCACATGAAGTCTGAGTCAGCATCTTTTTAAAATAGATAGCGATGGACTTCTCATCTATTTTTTCAGGCTGCCTGCAGACTGAGCAAGTTGTCATTACATCAGTGACTGGGCAGTCTGGAAGGCTTTTTTCCAACTGTAAGAGTTAGAAAGTAGTGTGGGGGTGGGGGAGGTGTTTGCATTTTTAAAAAACAGTCTCCACTTCTGAATTAGTTCTCTGGCAGAACGGTGGATTCTGCAGCACATTCCATGGTCAGAACAATGGCATATAGGAGGGCTCCATGCATACCATAGGGGTAAATGACACTGACTTCGACAGACAACTACAGCATGCTGTGTTTCATTAGGTCTCTGTGGTGCGGAGGAAGAGCAGGGGAAGTGCAGCCGAAGAAGAGGAGCATCCTTATGAGCTGTTGCTTACCGCAGAAACTAAAAAGCCGCTTGCAGTGGATAGAAAAACAAAAGGTAAGAGATGATACAGAAAGACAGCAATGTCCAGAAAGACAGCAGTGCCCAGACTGCCTGGGCTGGCAGATATGACCAGCATGTAGGGGGCCACGGGGAGAAATTTGATCCTAGCTATTTCTCTGGTTCGGATGGCTGGATTCTGTGCTGCAGTTATGTTCCTGTGGTAATCAGCTTCCATTCTCAGGGGAGAGGATTAAAATATTTCTGCCTCAATATCTACATTAAGTAAGAGAAGGTTTTTTGCCCTTAAGGCAAATATAAGATCCTAGGGACTTGACCCATTGAACTTTAAAAATTAAAACACCAGAATCTCGTGCACAAAGTAAGCAAAACAGGAACGAAAAAGATCAAAATGGAAGAATAACCAATCCATTGCTACTAGGGAAAAATCCTGGTCAAGCGAGTCAGTCAAATACAAGTGTGTAAATACTAATGGGCCAGGTCCTCAGAGGTTTAAATCTGAGTCAATACATGTCAACTGAGGATCTGGCCCTGATATCACAATCCAAAATCAAGAAATGCACCACTGGCTGTCAGAGCCAATTAGAAAAATAAATTAACCAAGGAAGAAAACAAACGCAGACAAAGTAAGCTGCTGTTAGGCGCCAGTTTAAAATCCGGTCATGCCATCAGATTAAATACTGCCCTTGGCTCTCTTCCCCCAGAGGGACCTTCATTTGGTGGTTTATGTGGGATTTGGGAACCTGGAGCACTGTACACCACCCTGTATTTTGTAGGCGAGTATTGTTGCATTTGGTTTTCTTTCAAGAAAAGCTTTTTAGGTGAAAGATCTGCTCAGTGTGTACAACAGAAATGAGCAAGAGATCTGGGGGACTTAGTTGTGACTTCCGGTCTAAAGCAGCAAATGTTTCATCCTGAGACTGAATGAACAGTAAATATGACTTAGTGTTATGACTGTTGCTTGCTTGCCCTCCAAAATCACACTCCTCCTCCTCCTAGTCTATTCACAGATGCTAGTTTCCACTTCTTGAATGTGCACAGTGGCCAAGAGGTCATTGATTTTTCTCACCAACCTTTACCAGAGCTATTCGTTGTCTGATGCAAAACTGCAGTGGTTTTCAGGTTGATGCTTCACAGTCCCAAATGGGAGAAGTCCTTGGGTGATGGTGGTTGAAAAGCTAGTTCATGTCTTCTAATGCTTGACTTGAAAGGTTTAATTCATGTAGTTCAGGTGCTGCTGGATTTGTCTTTTCTGTAAGCTGTCAATGACAATACTACTCCTTCCTCTTGCCCTTGTCTTTTTGCTTAATATGCTAGTGCATAAATAAGCATTGGATATGGGGGTGTGTGTAGTTGCATATGCACAATATGATGTACTGTTTAAACTGTGGTACATTAGAGATAATTCATTGCACAAACGCACGGAGACTTAAATTCAAATCTTGATCCAGGGTTCTCCCCCTCAGCCTGGCACAAGCCATGAGTATTGCAGAGGCTGTGGGCCCAATCCCTTAAAAGAGGGAGGAGTTGATGGAAGCCCCTTGTCATCCATTTAGCTAAATAAGGAGCTGAAGAGGAATCCTGATTCCTGGCTAGTCTTCAGCCAGGAGGATAGGAGCCCTGAATCCAGGTTGGCGCTCTGAGGATGTCTCGTGGTTCTAAAGAACCCCCCTTCTCCATTAGGAGGAGAGCAATCCAAGAATCTAACAGTGTTTGGTTCTGAGAGTCTGTATTGGTTCCTTTCTTTTTGAAATAGTTTGTTTAGATCTAGCACCAAAAAGTGGCTCAGCTCAAGTGGTGGGTAGGACAGAATCTGCTGTTCGAAGAGAAGGGGTCTACCAGTGCATTTCTCGGTACTGTATAAAAGAATCTGAATGCAAGAAGCAGCAGTAAGCTTGGGGTGGGCAGGAGAAAGGTGAGGACTTGATCAGCTCTGCTCCTGTTTCCTCTCACAGCAGGTGGTGTTGGGGTGGGGAGGAGTGTTAGCAGAGCAGTCACTATCTTTCCGGTATCAATATTACTGTCACTTCTCCTTTTAAAATGGTGCTTTTTGTTCACAGCTGGTACCTTGAAAGTTAATGGATCAGTTTCTAAAGCAGTGAGATAATGCGTGAGATTGCAGTATGGCAAGGCTACAGGTGTTGCAGTTTTTCTCTGACTGGCCAGCTCTCCTCATTCTGTGGGAACAGCAGTGCTCTTGCAGGGCCCAAATGGCACAGGGGTCAGTTACTCACTGCATCATTTAACTCCAGGTGCTTTACAGCTCTTGTTTTGATTTTTTTTTTTTAAGGCACAAAGTGCTGTTTTTAAAAACTGCTGCTTTCCATCTTGTGTCCAGTCATGACTGCAAATGTGTTCTTAGCCCCTGAGCCTTGCTTTCCTTTCGTGAGTGGATTAAAGCTCTCTAGCACTGTCAAGGTTCACCTGATGCTTGGGGCAGAGTTTCAGATCTGGTTTGGTTTGATCCAGACCAGCTTCCCATCTAATATAGAAAGGAATTTTAACAAGGTCTAACATGTGTAGAAAGTTAAGCCATGTGATGAGAATTAAGTCAAGTCCACTGGCATGGTCTTCCCTTGTGGATTGGTTAGAGGGGCTTGGTAAAACCCAGTGCATCTTGTCAGATACATCATAGAGGATGGGTGGGGGGAAAACATGCCCAGGTTTTGATGGTGGTTTTTTTTTTTCCCCCTTAGAGGAATCGCCATCTTCAGGTGCTATCAGCAGTAACCAGCTTCAGGTAGGAGTGACTTGGTTCTTTCTTATGATACAAGAGAAGCAAAATTTTCTTCTTTGACATCACAATTCTGTCTTTTCTGGGAGGTGGCAAACCACAAACTGTGTATTTTACTCCTGGGGGAGAGACATGAGTCTACATTTGTACTGCTCAAGATGGTTCACAAACTAAGAGCAAAACAGCACTGCTATCTCCTAGTAACCAAAACATTCCTTAACTGCACCTTCTTTAAGGTGGAAAAGTCATTTCCTGAACTGAAGTATTTTTTTGAAGAGGGAGTGTGGAAATAAAATGCAAACAAGCTCACAAAGTAGGGCTGCATTCTCTCAGGGTGATGTGATATAAATTCTGTCCAGCATGATTCCTGAGTTACTAGATGTAAACATGTGCATGTGGCGAGCTTTTCCTGTTCTAGGCATAAATACTCACCTTTAAAGTTTGCGCAAGTGAGCGTTTCTGCTTCCAGTTTATTGCAAAAATAATCTTCAGATAGAGCCACTGGTTGTGCTTTGTGAGGCTGTCTGCCCCATCTCACCTAGCTGTCCTGGTTTCTTCTGTGCCACAGAAGATACAAACTTGCATGCAACTTTTGTAAGTAACTTTGTGGCATGATGCATTATAGTGGGTCCTTGCTGGGCAGGGGTAGGGAAGGGAAGACCCACCCTATAAACGCCGCCATTAATCTTTGGATCAGGAAGCAGGGGCAAAAAGAGCAGAGAGAGCTTGATGCTTTTCATCCAGGGGACATTTGATAAGCCCTCCTGGTTATATAGCAGGGAGACTTAGACTTGCTTTGGGTGGGGAAGGCAACAGCAGTATATTTTTAGAACGGTTTAACAAGGAAAGTTTGGCTCGTTGAGTATTTCATGTTTGAAGATACCTGACTGCTGGCCAGAGAGCTTACTTAAATTCAGCTGTTCGGCTCTATACCAGGACTGAGTAACTTCATCTGCACCATGTCTGTATTTTGATTTAAATGGTTTTAATGTACGTGGCACTGTACGAACAAGGTGGCCTATGCTCAAAGGGGCTTACATGCTCGTTAGGTGTTAGTCAATTCCTGTTATGTGTGAAACCTTCAATGGAGGTTGACTACAAGGGCAAGTGCAGGTGTCTTTGTGTGTGTATTTATAATAGTTACTAAATGAGTTAAGAACATAAGAATAACCATTATGGCGCCGTATTCTGTCTTCTGATGCTGGCCAGTGCCAGATGCTTCAGAGGGAATGAACAGAAGAGGGCAGTGTTGAGTCATCCATTCCCTGTCATCCAGTCCCAGCTTCTCGCAGTTATAACTGAAAGTCTCTATGGACAAAATGCATGTTACTAGGTTTTCAGAATTAAACCTTAAATATAAACTACAGGGGATATTTTCAAAGGCACAGATGAGTTAGGCACCCAGTTCCCACCACATTGTCCTCTGTGCCTCTGAAAATCTCCGTGTTCTAATTAGTTCCCCCAGATGAACTGCTTTTCTACCTATTCAGCAGAGAGCAATGGTTGGCATGTTTTTACCATTGGGGTGAAGATGACCATACTGGCTGTAAGACTGGAATAATCTAAGTGTATTTGCAGGCCAAACCCCGAAAAGGCATGTCTTCCCAAGATGGTCAATGGCCATTGAATCGCCAAGGTTCTTCCGACCTCTCTCCTAGCCATTCCGAGCAATATCCAAATCCCGAATCACGCACAGTTGAGACCTCGACAGGTAAGGCCCTTGCGCTTGTTGTGCATTTAGCCCCAATAGCAACCCTGCTTCTGTGCTTATCTGTGAGATTTTTAATACTGGTTTGTGTTAAATGCCCTGAAATGTTCTCTCCCTCAAGGCTTTCATCTCTACTTATTTGCTCTTCTCTGCAAGTGTCACAAACCCAACTTTGCCTTCTTCCTCCCTGGGGTATTTCTGTCCTGGTCTTGTGGTTGGCGCTTCATTTGAAGAGGCTGAATGCATGGCTGTGCTTTCCCTTCTAACAGAGACCCCTTTGTTAGTCTTTGTGAGTGGCGCTTGGCCAGTCTGTTCTGTGTGGGCCCAAGTGTTCTAACACGCGGCACAAACTATTGCCAGCCGCCTTTCTGCCTTCGGACAGAAATGCCATTAAATGTTAAACTGGGGTGTTGACAAAATGAGCAGTTAAGAATAGAAAAGGAATGAGAAGAAAGAGGCTGCTAAGGCCATCAAGACTCACTGTCCAGTCTATGCAGTAATTTCCCCTGTGGTGGAACTGGTTACCATAGAGTAAATGATTTGTCATGATTAAAACAGGGCTTGACCTTGCCGTGTGTATGGATGGAACTCTCTTAATGTATTCCTGGTTTGTTACAGCCTTGTGTCCTTGATAGGCTGTCACGTGGCTCAGGGATATATTGAACACACGGTCTGGTCCTGCAATACTCTAGCATGGTTTAGTGTTGGGACAGCCCTAGCAGAGTAAGATATAGTGTAGGCAGGACCTTGGAGAGATTGTAACTGGAGAGATGTTTCATCTTCCCCTATTAGCAATTTCATTTGCAAATTTTACACTGCATTTACATGCATCGATGGTAATTTCCAGTTACCTCACTTCCTTAGAATTTTTAATCTACTTAATTTTCTGTTTTTGGGGTGCCGTACCTGAAATGGTCATAAGAGGGACTTGACACAGGCAAGAAGAACTGTGAGCTCCCTCAGTGGGCTGCCCTACTGGCTAACTTCAATTCCAACTTGTGTTGCTGTTCTGTTCCCAGGCAGAAGCTGCCAGTTCTATAAGTTGTCTCTTGTATTTCTGTGGAACAAACAAATGTATAAGGGACTAAATAAAACTAATCAAACTCACGTTTGCAGCATTGCTGTGGCCGTGTTGGTCCTGGGATGTTAGAGACACAGAGTAAGTAAGGTAATACTTTCTATTGGACCATCTTCTGTTGGTGGAAGGGACAAGCTTTTGAGCATCATGGATCTCCTCTTCAGGTCTAGAGAAAGTAACCAGAGTGTCTGAGCTAAATACAAGGTGGGACAGATCCCTTATGCTTGTATTTAGTGGAGA
Source organism: Malaclemys terrapin pileata (assembly GCF_027887155.1). Lineage (NCBI taxonomy): Eukaryota > Metazoa > Chordata > Testudines > Emydidae > Malaclemys > Malaclemys terrapin. The sequence continues at coordinate 18,853,400 of NC_071508.1, read as the reverse complement.
CATTCTGGTTACTTTCTCCGGACTTGAAGAAGAGCTCTGGGAAACTCAAAAATGTGTCCCTTCCACCAAAAGAAGTTCAACAAATAAAAGATATTACATCACCCACCTTCTTTCTAATCAAACTCATGTTACTTGTGCTCCAATGTCTAAAGTAGCTTCCACAGGTAAACTGCTAATCCCGTGCCTGCTTTTAGTTTCCAGGAAAAGGACATGTTGTATTTATATAATCCAAGAACTAATGTTTGCAAATGAGTAAATCAACCCTATTGCTAAAAAGGAAGCCCTTGTGAAAGGAGCCTATTTCACTCCAATCCATAGTTGACTGGTTTTTAGTCACAAAATTCAGTAGCACATTTGGCCCATTGATTGAGAGTGGTCCTCCTTGCTGTGATCTCGGAGAGCTGGCTGTCTCAAACAAGTGGACAAGGACTGGGTGGGCCTTGGAAATGGACCTTCCCTGTCCTCTCTGGACATTCTCCTTACACTTCAGAGTTGGACAAGTCACATTATCAAGGCATTTTATTGATCTCCAGCTGTAATTATCTTCTGGGTTGAAGACTTTAGTCTTGGGGGCAGCACGTTTCCCCAGTACTAAATTTAAGTGGTTACAATGTGTTTGTACCAGCAGTCATTGACAGGAATATAATCCCTGACAGTTGATGAGAAAGTGGCAGTTCCCTCCAAGCATTTTAAAATCCTGTACAATTAGAATACACGTCTGCTATATGAATAAGGTGAGTGCCGCTCTGCTTTGGTGTGCCAGTTGGCAGTTGGGTTCAGTCAATTATTCATGATTTATCCAGGGCACTGGTATTTGATATTAAGGATGTTAGTACGTTAGTAGCAGAGGAATAGTGTCAGATTTCTGGGACAGTCAGTACTGCAAACAGCTTGCTGCAATAATAGATCAGACCATCTTGTGTTTAGTGGTTAGTTAACAGGAGAGACTTTCTGGTGGAGTGAGAGGTTACCAGTTTAAGCCCTCTTTCCCCCCTCCCTTGAGTAAGGAGGAGAAGTTGAGCTCTGAAGCCACTAAAGAAGAAATCAGCTCTTTTTTGAGAAGTGATTTTGGAACTTTGCAGGTTAATTGCAGCCCAGCAGTTTCCCACCCCGCAGTCTGAGCCAAGAATAGGGAGGTGCTGCTCTAAATAACACTTTGGCCTTTATGGAAATGTATCAAATGTTCCAGGAGTGTGTGTGTCTGTGTGTCTGTCTCTGTCTCTCTCTCTCTGCAGGATAGGGTTAGCACTTCTCCTGGCCTTATATAGCAAGGCCTGATTGTTACTGTTAATGGGAATAAAACAACAAGGAGAGCTGCCAGATTGCATAAATCAGGGCAGTATTTGGAATTTCATAAATGCCGTGACTTTGGGTACAAGTTGAGCGCTCAAACAATACTGAACTGTTCTCTATTGCTCAGTCTCTCGCCAGGGGAGGTGGAGTTTTGCTTCTCCTTCTGTGTTTTTTAATCTCTTTATTTCTGTCTCCATCCCCCTGAAGACCACAGGAGGAGCAGTGGTAGCCGGAGCCAAGATTCTGCAGACAGCCAGGACATCCAGGTCCCGGAGCAGTTTTCAGGGTTGCTCCATGGCTCTTCCCCGGTGTGTGAGATAAACGAGGACCCTTTCAGGCTCATTTCTTCTGTGGCCAAAGGAGGCACAGAGGGCACAGGCCACTCACCTGCTATGCAGTTGGAGGATGCTGATTTACCTGTCTCTGGATCAGTACGGACCAGTTCTCCTGAGCAAAACCAGAAAGCGATCTACGCAACGGTCCAGCCCAAAAACATCCAACAGGCAGAACCTGAAACTGCAGTGACTCCCCAAGCACTGCAGCACCCTGGTGGTGCAGAGGAAGAGGGAGACAGAGGCGGTGCTGGGGGCCGAGCCCACCTGGGAGGCAAGCCCAAAGCAGAGCTCAAACTCAGCCGTAGTTTGTCCAAATCAGATTCCGACCTCCTGACCTGCTCGCCGACTGAGGACGATGCCATGGGGAGCCGGAGCGAATCGCTCTCAAACTGCAGCACTGGGAAGAAAAGGCTGGAGAAATCTCCGTCTTTTGCTTCTGAGTGGGATGAGGTAAGACTGACCTTGGCTTACTAATGCCTTAATGCTGGGAATGAGCTTGTGTGCTGTATGAGTTGCATCGTACTCAGTTTGTTGCGGGGAGAGAGTAAGTTGTGGGGCTTGAAGCATTATTCACTTTCCTTTGTTTTTACTCCAGTTTCTTTCATTATTTGCCTGTTTAATTACAACAAGCCTCTCAGTGGTTAAATGCCAGGAGATAGGCGTAATCAGAGCAGGCATTCTTAAACATTTGGAAATGTTCATATCCTGGGCTTTGCTTCACTTCTCTGGGCGTGTCCATCAGTGTGTTTTGGAACGGATTTTGTTTGCAAAAGGAGAGTTGTTGTGTTAGTGTCCCCTTCACTGGTCCTTCCCTCTGGAGTATCCCAGCCCAAAAGGGATGGGGGGGGGGTCCCTTTCTAGGTCACCATTTCCTGTGGTGTGTGCAGAAAGAGATGTGGGTGAGGAGGGTGTGCTGGGTTCATGGAGTGGGAGGTCGGGAGGCTTTTGCACGTTTATTAGATCTAGCTTATGTCTTGAAGTGATTAGTTCAGAGGCGGGTTAGAAGTCATTTTAGTGGCGTGCAAAAGGGAGGGGCCCTTATTTCATGCTTAGGAAGTTGGCCTTAGTGAACCATTCAACTGGGATTGTGTCCCTCTGAAATTGAGCACTGCAGCATTATTGAAACATTCTTTGGAGATGATTCCATACTGGTAGAACAACAGAGCTATGTAAAAGATGAGCCCAGATCAGCCACTCGTGTACTGAAAGGGAAACCCTCCCGGGGAGAGAATCGGATTCATGAAAGCTGCAGGCGTGCCAGGCCTGTAAATGGCTGGCGAAAGGGAATCCCATACCCAATGGGACATGTTCATGGTGTTCCAGTGAAAATGTCAGTGACCGTACCCCTTGCTCAGACTGTGTTGATTGGGGCTCAACCTCTGCACAATCCAAATTAAGTATTATCTTTTATCGGTTACATGGCTGACGGATGGGTGAAACTTACCCCAGGGAGAAGTGATGTACTCAGAAAATACTGCTAAACAAAAATCCTCCAAGGTAACTGGGCAAGTGTCTGTGGGCCTCCTCCTTTTGTTGAAGCACACTCCCCATCTTGCTTCCAGGAGACATTCACACCAACTGAGCGTTCTTCCACAGCTGTCTTGGTTACAGTGTCTGTGCAGTTATTGATTAACTGTGTCAATGATACCAAAGCTATAAGGGATTGATTCTTAAGGAGAAGGTTGATCTGTTGGGACTCAGTTATTTATTTTTGCTGTGCTGCTGTCACACTTAATTTGAAATTCTTCCCCCTACCCCAGATGGCTGTTTCCAGCGGAGCCCTAAACTACATAAGGGAAAGCCCAGCTCTCTGCCCTCTTTGGGTTTACATTGCTACAGTGGTTGGACCGGTAGCAAGAGTGTAATCACTGTTAGAGCTTCCCTGCTTGGTATAGTTAGGTGGGCAAGCTTGAAAATCAATTTCCCTGCTTGCTTGCAGATAACATGGCAACTGGTTCTGCAATTTAACATTGGATGGAACAGAGACTCTTTAACCTACAGAAAAGTCCAGTGTGTCATACAGACACATGCTGGTAATGGTTCCGACCAAGAAGAGAATTGGGGAGAAGAGGCTAGGGGGAGTGAATGTAAAGGATTCCTACCCTTAATCTAAAATCAAACCACTCTAATTTAAAACTTTATTTTCAAAACCTTAATGTTTGAATATTTTTTAAGGGATGTATTGGGTTGGAGGGGTTGGATCCTGAGAAAAAGCTATTTTTATCTCTTGTATTGCCCTGCATCTAGAGGGCCCAATGAAGTTCAGAGGCCCATTATGCTATCTTTTCCCCACAGCTGTTGTCCCCTGATCATCTATAGGATTTAAGTGTCTTGTCTCTTTTTTGATTTTTCTTTTTAACCCTCATGAGGCATCAGTGCTTCTCTTTATCCTGATCTGGGTTGTTTCCCCATGACCTCCTTCAGAGACACGGCTGTGCTGGGCATTTTCAGGTGTATGCAGTGCTCATTGGAAGGGGGTTGAGTAATAAACCTTATTAATTTCTGGATTCATGGGACATCATGCCTGCCTCAGAATCATTTGTAATAAGGCAATGTGGCTTAGTGGATAGACCACTGATCTAGGGTGCCGGAGATCTGGACTCTGTTCCCGGCTCTCCTGCTGACTTTGGCCCAGTCACTTTGTTCTGTTTATTTTTTCCAATCTGTAAAATGGGGATAATGATGCTGACCTCCTTTGGAAGGTGCTTTGAGATCTACTGAGGAAAAGGATTACAGAAGAGCTAAATGCTGGCAGTTACTACTTCAGGTGGGGGTTAGGCCACTGATGCTGGATCTGCTGAGTTTCTGTTCCGGAGAGGCAGCAGTCAGTACAGCGTATTATAGGGGCAGGTGTGGAGGGGCAGCTGCGCAGTGAAATGTGCTCATTGCATGCCCCACATTATGCTTGGGCTAAGGCCTATGCTCATTTGCAATTTTAAAATGTTTCGTATTGTATCATCCCTGCAGGTGAGGAATGTCTAACCCTTCCCTTTTCACCAGCTCCAAAATTCACACCTGCAAGAGAAGGAACTTTGTATTGTGATAGCTTAAATGAGCAGTAGAGAGACTGGTCTGATGATAATTAGAACTATAGTGTTGAGACTAAAGAACTCTTCAGTTTTCTCTCAAAGGTTTACTCATCCCCTGGATGGGTTAATGCAGCTGCTTCTGAATTAGGATGTGACTTACAGCCTCTGAATGAGCGTCTGGTTAATGTAAAACTGCACTGAGCCTGGAGCTCTTCTGCTTTTGACTGTTTGCAATGAGAGTATTGGCAGTGGGATAATCCCCCATCGGTGCATGGCAGATTTACACATGTTATTTCATTAATGTTAATATTTATGCAGATAGCTAGAGGGGAAGAGTCCCTGTCTGTGTTGCTCTATGCAGTACAGACGTTAAAATCTGTCTCACCCAGTGGCTTTACTAAAAGTGGGCATGCCTCCTTGTGGAGTCAAGTGTTTCAGGAGTGACCTTCTTGAACTCATGAGGCAGATGGGACAGCAAAGCTGGGGGGGAGAGAAGAGCAAAGCCTATGTTGCTTTTGGGCTATCTGTGATGGTGTCAAATAAGTCCATAGATGGTGAAGAAAGGAGGTAAATTTTGCCTTGAAAGGTCTGATCCCTTCGCAGGCTCATCGCTGTCGGTGAGCTCCTTCCCCAGATAGCTGAATCCCCTTTGTTTGGAAGGGGAAGGTGGTGCCCGTTTCAGCAAGAGGGTGGGATAAGGAAACAGTGGTTCACTTGGCAAAGATCTCTCCTGTTGCTGACTTGCTGTGGAGAGCAGCTCCCCCACTCTGTAACCCTGGTCCAAATAATAGGACAATATTACTTTGTGCTCAGTGCTGCAAAAGAATCTATTTAGTGTCTGTTTCCTTTCTGTCTCTTTACTCACTGGCCGTTTCATGTGAACATGAACACACGCTCTCCCCTCCGCTGTAGTCATCTGATATAAACTCCCTACAAGCCAGACGTAGGCATCATCAAAGCAAACAGCAATGCAGCATCGGGTGGGAGAGAGGAGCGAATCTGGCTTGATCCCTCATGGGAATGGGAATGAAGTTTGGGTGAGAGAGGAACTGCATGAGGTAGAGCCTCTCGTTAGCATAAATATTTGAATACTTCAAAACTTGGCTGAGGGCTAAAGTGATAAATTTGTTTTTCGTAATTGGTTCATGAATATTTAGCAGCCGTGAGATGAACACACAGCAGTCACAGCACACTATGAATTTTATATGAGAGAATAAACTTATGTTCATGTTTTGGAAGGGGAGGAGACTGTTTGGTGCCAGGCAGAGAGATGCTGCTAGCCCAGCTTCAGGAGCACTTTAGCTGGTGCATCTGTTCTCCCTTCCTCCCCTCTCGGCTGTAGAACAGTTTCAGATCTCACTCTGCACATCTGTCTGAGTTCATATGCTTGGAAAGGCGCCCCCCCACCCCGTCGCATGCAGGCAAACTGATTGCCAAACGATATTTAATAGTTTTATGTTTATGTAGTGCCTTTTATCCAAAAGAGACCTAAGACACTTTATAAATTGGACAGAAATCAGTTCATCCACCTTGGAAATACAGCCACCTGGGTTGAAACATATCTAGTGTTTAACAGCACCCTGGAGCAGTACACAACAGCTTAGGATAAAGTAAAGAATATCCAATTCAAACTGTAGAGTGTATTTAGGTAGAGAAAAGGTAACTATGCAAACCAGAATTTGGCAGGACACTAGAGATGGAGCTCACATTTACACAGGAGTCGAACATCATTAAATAGTAACAGTTACTACTGATTACCAAGATGTTTCTGTGTAAACAGGAACTGCCAAGCCTTTTTGGGTAGGCAGTGTGGTCCAGTGAATTGGACATAGGATTAGGAATCAGGAAGGCCTGGGTTCTGTTCCTAGCGCTGCCATGGACCTTCTGTGTGAGCTTGGGCAAAGATCACTTTCCTCCTTTGATTTATTTTCCCCCTCTGTCAGATGGGGGAAGGATGGTTCTCTTTTGTAGAATGATTTGAAATGTATAGAAGAAAAGCACTGTGGTTACTGTCACATTACTGAAGCTGGTGATAACCAAGGCCCGGTCCCCACTAAGCCCCCACTTCGGACTAAGGTACGCAAATTCAGCTACGTTAATAACGTAGCTGAATTCGAAGTACCTTAGTCCGAACTTACCGTGGGTCCAGACGTGGCAGGAAGGCTCCCCCGTCGATGCCGCGTACTCCTCTCGGCGAGCTGGAATACCAGCGTCGACGGCGAGCACTTCCGGGATCGATTTATCGCGTCTTAACCAGACGCGATAAATGGATCCCAGAACATCGATTGCCTGCCGCCGGACCCTCCGGTAAGTGAAGACGTACCCTATGTTGATGGATGTGGATCCTACCCTGTAAATGATTGGGATGTTTCATTTGTCAAAGAAATGGCCTCATCAGTTAAACAGAAAATGCCTTTCTGTAGCAGCCTTTGCAGCAAGGTGCTTATAACAGTTTCCTTTGTCAGAGCACCTGGGTATGAACTGTGGTGACTAGACTGGCTTGGGGATTCTGTCCAATTAGCAGTCTTAAAGCATTTGAATCAACTGTCTGTCTTTTTTTTTACTAGACAACCTGGTAAGACAATTCCATCTCTAGAGTTCTAATAAAGCAAACTGTGCCAGGGCCCACAACCTGGTAGGTCTGGCCATGCCCAGGCCCTGTCCTTCCAAGGCAGATAGTATCTTTATAAGAAAATCCTGGGGATTTGGACAGTGGCCTTCTTGACTTAAACCAACTACAAATAATCTCTTGCGTCTGTGCCTGTTTTCTGCCTCCATTGTTGAGTTTCATCTCCCAGCCTCCTTTTCTCCCTTTAAAATCTTGGGAGAAGAGTTGGACAGAATTTGAAAAGATCTGTTGGCCTAAGGATACCAGACTTTCTTGGTAAAGTTGCAGTGATGCAAAGATTTCCACTCCCTTGAGCTGTTACAATAATCATAGAACCACTTGGAAGACTTGTAGCATGTAATGAGCAGTTGGGTGAAAACTATTCCTTTCCCTTCTTCCCAGGATGAATGCCCTGCTGAAATCCTGAACAAACAGAAAAGCAACTAGTTAATGTATGGTTTGGAAAACATAGTAATGTAATTGCCCAGGAGTCTCAATCCTGTGTCTTCCTTTCAGGATCTAGTGTTTCTACAGCTGTCCAGAAACCATTTTGTTGTTCCTCACCCAGGCTATATTGCAGTTTATCCTCTGTTGTCTTAACCATCTAATTGCTTATACTAAGAGAGATTCTAATTGTAAGTGGAACTTCACCACAATAATTAACTAAACTTCCAGAACACTAATGGGGGAAAAACTTCCTGACTGTGAGATCTATTAATCTGAGGATTAGCCTCCCAAAGGAAGTGGTGGAAGCCCCATTGCTGGGCTTGAGTAAACTCCCTAAAATATACTGTAGAGAACCCAACCACTCCTGCATTGACTAGGGAAATGGAATAGATGACCTTTCGCAATAGATACTCTTAACCTCTAAACTCTTAATCTCTAAACTCTTGGTTCTATGAGCCTATAAACATTTAATATACAAGCATTTGAAGGGTTTATAAAGGATAATTATGTAGAGAGTTTAACTAGAAACAGTGGGATGAAATTAAATGAAAGACCCTAGGTGGACTATCAGGATAACAATCCTGACAGTGAGATCTTATGGGATGGTCTCCAAGAGAAATGGGTAGAATCCCCATTGCCTATGTTTTTCCTAGTCTCATTTTAAATGTTGGACGCAATGTAGGGAACAGGCCTGCACTGGCCCAGGGATTTGAGTCCTGTGCTTTCTATAATAGGTATCTTACGTTCCAGTACGTCGAAGCATGAATTTTCATCTCTTCAACTCCCTCTTTGCACTCAGCACTTCCACCAGTGTTACATGAGCTGCAGTGATATAACTTGGGATGATTTCATCAGATCGCTCCCTGTTCTGGGAGCAGAGAATATCCAGCTGTGCTGATTCGGCTCAATATGAGGCAGCCTGGGCTCCTGTACAATGACTAAGCTGCACATTCTAAAGCATCTGCCTAAAATAAAACACAGCACTTCCGCTGCAATCTTGGGGCTCAGCGACTACTCGTTCATGACGTGGGACAGTTGATCGACTTGCCTATACAGGCGGAAAATTGCCCACACGTGCACTCTCAGCTAGAATTTTGTATTGAGCTCAGGGTCATTAAGTGGTTTCTGGGTCAATATCACTTAACAGCTAAAGTGCTGTAAATGTAGTTCCTGTTATATGCATAACATTTAAGGCATCAGTTCTGAGTGGAATTGGGCTACCCAAGTGCTAACATAAGAATGGCCATACTGGGTTGGACCAATGGTCCATCTAGACCAGTATCCTGTCTTTCATCAGTGGCTGATGCCAGATGCTTCGGAGGGCGTGACTAGAACAGGGCAATTAGCAAGTGATCCATCCCATCATCCAGTCCCAGCTTCTGGCAGTCAGAGGCTTAAGGACACCCAGAGAATAGTCTTGTGTCCCTGACCATCTTCGCTAATAGCATTGTTGGACCTATCCTCCATGAACTTATCCAATTCTTTTTTGAAACCAATTGTACTTGTGGCCTTCACAACATTCCCTAGAAATGAGTTCCACAGGTTGACTGTGTTGTGTGAAGTACTCCCTTAGGTTTGTTTTAAATGTTCTGCCTGTTAATTTCATTAGGTGGACCCCTGTGTCGTGTGTTACGTGAAGGGTCAATAACACTTCCTGACAGTGAGATCTACCATATCTTCCCCTTGTTTAAGGAGCACAAGTTCCTGGCAAAACTGGCTTCTCATACAATCAATTCTCTTGTCTGGTTGACTCCACAGAGGCAGTTCATTGCTCAGAATTATTGATGCCTAAATAGCTGCCTTTATTATTTAAGGGACCTGTGTTCTTGGTAGAGTGAGGGTTGGTTGGATATTTATGGTAGCCAGTGCCCAGGGTTTCCCTGATTAGTGTATGAATTGACCTTTTTACTCCTTCATCCTGTCTCTTTAGCATAAAGAGTTTCAGCTTTTACACTCTTGTGGTGTCATAATAATGCACTGCTATATTTGTGTCGTGAACTAGTTGGTTTTCTAGGGCTATATCTGTCAATGAGAAAAACATGGCCACTACCATACATGCAGTAGCAAGGAACTGGCCAGGCCATTGAGAATTAGCTTCGGACCCTGCTCCCGATATTTCTTAATCCACCATATTTACAGATGTCGAGCATCAAATGAGCAGCTCCTATGCTGAATTTCTGATGCAGTTCTGTGGTCCATGCTAAGTCCCTGCACCAGCTCTATAAAGTGATGTGCCTGCTTTATGTTCTAGTTTTAGCCCTTTCGACAAGAGCGTTTCTTCTGAAGGAGGATTAAAGAGAACTGTAAATAAAACATGCATGTTTTAGATTTGTTAGACAAAGGAAATGCACAATCCCACAGAGATTTATCAGTTAGAAACCACTTGGATACATGTGTTCCCCAGAGTGTGAATTATTTAGCTGATGAATTAATACTTCATGTCTAATGATGGCACTGGACAACACTGCCCTGCCCCTCTTTCATCTAAATAATGGGAGTGGGGCATAATGTTCTACTATCAAGTCAATTGCTTTTCTCAATTCTCCACTTCCAGGAATTGTAGAGATGCTGTTGAATTGGCTCATCTTTTTTGATGGTTGATGGTTCATTAGTATCAACATTGAGAGTAAACTGTTGCACATGTGTAGTGTCCTTTCACCATGTAAGATCTCAGCTCTCTTAGGTCCCAATACAACTGGTACCAATCGCGGAGGTAATTTTAAGCACGTGAGCCCCATTAACTGCTCATGTGCGTACATAACTAGCTGAATGAGGGCCTTAGTGAATTAAAAATACCTACTACTTATGTAGCCCTTTTTATCAGTACATCTCAAAGTGCTTTGCAATCTTTCACGTGTGTGTCTTTGCAACACCCCTATGAGGAAGGGAAGTGCTATTTTCTAGATGGGAAACTGAGGCACGGAGGGACTGTGACTTACTCAAGGTCACCAGGAATTCTGTGGAAGAGAAGGGAATTGTACCTCGGTCTCCCAATTCCTGGGCTAGTGCTCTAACCACTGGGCAAGTCTTCCTCTCTAAGACCATAACCTTTGGTTTTTGAGGGTTTTAGGTTTAGTTTGTTTTGCACTGCTGGCAAAAATCATGTAATTGTACTGTAGTAATGTATTTTTAAAAATTTAATTTTGAAAATTGAGATTTTTGTTTTGATAAAAATTAAAAACAATTGCATTGAAATAAAAAACTTTTATTTTGTTTGGTGCAAAAGCCACCATTTCATATAAATATCACCAAAAAGTGCAAAATGAGAGAGGGCCAGAATAGTTACTTTGGGCTTAGTGAGATGTAATTTATGAGTTTAACATGGTACCTATTCTGACAAGCCAATATGACTTATTTGCTGGGTAACAGCTCCCTTACGCTTTGTGTGTGTAGGTCACTGTTAAAATACTTACAATTCAAGTTGAAATCTGATTGTGAGAAAACAGTACACCGCACACTGTGTGTGTGTATGTGTATGTGTATATACATACACACATACACACACGGCTTTAAGGTCACGTCTGTCACTGAATTCCATATTTTGTTTCTGCAGTTCTTAACTTTCTAACAATGAAGTGCCAAGGGCCAGTGTGTGTGCGTTCCTTCCTGATGTATCCTTTTCCCCCTGTCCCCTTTCTGTAGTCTTCTTTTGTCTGGTCCCACCTTTTTGGTGACCCAGCCTTAGTAAACTTCATCCTTTTTTGGAGAACAAGAAAATCTCCTTTGTCACTTCTCAGCAGCTTTTACTTCAGCAGGGTCTGTTTTGTTTGCAAACTAAAATATTCTTTGCACATTTTCTGGCCTCTGTCATTTGTTTTGTGCTGACTTTAATTTCTGAGGATTAATTCCAATGTTCCTCTCCTTAGCCATTTAAAATGCTGAAATATTTTATTGTTCTCTGTCAATGTGGCCAATATTTTTATCTGATTCCTACTACTTTCTAAACAAGCATGTCTACACCACGCTTTGCATGTCCTTGATGGTCTCTTAAACTAGACTTAATAAAGTAATCTGGAGAGAATTGCTGGAGTCTGATAGGTTTGCTCTTTTCATTTCCCCTGATTTAGAGCACAAGTCTTTACCCTACTCTCTAACTCAAATCTCCCCTCACCTCCAATGATGAGGCCTTCCATCCGGAAACCTTGAAAGATCATCCTTCCTCTCAGCTAAAGGTGTCTGTATTTAGCAAATGGATGCCATGGAAAATATTTATTCAATGTATGTAGACAGCATGCCTGGTAAAATCACAAACCATAATAAACTGTCTATATCAACAATACTAAAACTGCTTCCAGCCTAACTCCGGCTTTTGGCAAAGCCTGGATAAATACATGTGTTTGCAGACCTCCTGAGCACACTGCAAACTACTGTTCTGTTGAATAAAGGGAAGTGCAAGTTCCAGGTTTGAGGTAACAGTGCACAGTCCTCCATACTTACAGCTCTAGGCCTGTTCAAGTTCCCTGGCTGGTTTCAGCTGTCCAAGTGTGAGGAGAGAGACTACAGTGCAACTGATTTAAACCATAAAGAATTGTATAGGTCAAAACGGACATCTTGACTTTTTTACTCCGAAACCAATTTGAGATTATTGTAGGCTGTGGAGCACAGGTGGACCAATCATGCTGAAAGGAATCGCTCCAGCCCAGGGCTGGCTCCAACTTTTTTGCTGCCCCAAGCGGCGAAGTGGGGAAAAAATAAAATAAAATAAAGCCGATCGGCGGCACTTAGGCGGCAGCACGATTGAGCTGCTTCATTCTTCTGCGGCAATTCAGCGGCAGCTCAAAAAGGAAGAGAAGGACTGAGGGACTTGCCACCGAAGACCCGGATGTGCCGCCCCTTTCCATTGGCTGCCCCAAGCACCTGCTTCCTCCAGCCTTCTGTCAAATGCATGGAAGTCTCACTTTTTTTAGTCTCCTGGTGTTTTGATCTGAGAAGCACATTTCTCAAGTAATGCAAATACTTGATCTTACAGCAGGGTTTATACATGGGAATAAGCAAACACAGTTTATTATTTGAATTGTATCACTATACCAGCATAGCAATGTTGCAGGTTAAATATCAGCTACTGTATGTGGAGGAATTTTTACTCGGTTGCACAGAGTTTTATGTTTATGCCCTAAATACAGATCTAAATGCACAATGACTTCTGTTCTTTCTCTCTCAGATTTGTAGGTCACCAATCTCAGGTGCTAGGCTGGGTATGTAGATAAATTAGTTTGTTTCCAATATACTGGAATAATCTAACCATTTCCGTTCATTGGATAGCTGCTTGAGTTGCGGTATCAGTTTTTCTTAAACTGCTAAGTAGCATGTTACCTCAACTTTCTGGAATTGAAGCTTTTAATGCAGTTAATGTAGATTATGCATGCTGTGTAACGAATATTTTTAAAAATGTGACCAATTTGATCATTTTTGATCCCATGGCCCTTTTTCCAAAAACAGGGATGTTCAACGCTAATGCCCTTGCCAAATTCTCACTCTAATTGCCTTCTGCCTACCTTAATTTTCTCTTGCAGCTTTAATTGTTTACTTCCTGTCTTAAACAGTTCTGTAGTGTTGCTATGTGCTGTTAAGTAGCTGCTACATTGTACCCCAGAGATGGCTGCATTTCAGTAACTCGTGAAGTGATCCCTGTATAGTATAATGTTACTGTAGGGTCCGAAGGCTCCAAAGATGCATTATATTAGATGCTGTACAAATGCATAAATGGATGTGATCTTTTTGCTGAGAAGCTTGTAATTAATGGTATGTATCTTAAGTCAGTGCATTTGGCTGAAAGGTGTTATGAAAATACAGGAGCACAGATTATAAAGTGCTTTGAGATCTTTCAGTGTATACAGTGTAAAATGACGGGCAAGGAACTTCTAAACTGAAGTTAAGTTGTTTTTGTTTTAACAGTTCCCTCTTGCAGTTGTTTGTGTTTAATATTGAATTTTACTGTTTTTGCTAGGTTTGACCCCATCTGCATAAATATAGAGGGGATGGTGGTCTTGTGAGCAAATGTGCACAGTTCGGTCTGAAATTGTGAATCCACCATAATGATTCTGAAATTTAAAGTGTTACAAATTCTGTTTTAAAAAAATGTTTGGGCTCTGTCTTGTGATTCACACTGAAAAGTAAATGTAGGGTAATATAAACCAATAGTCCCTTGACCCTGATGCAAATGAGTTTCTCTGACTATATTAAACGAGAAAGAGAGAATGTGTTTCCATATCACTAATGAACAGTTGGAGAATGTGCTGAAATGAGTAATTGACAAATCTACTGAGTCCATGTGTAGCCATGTTTGGAATATGTATATGGCTAGAGAAGGACATAACGTGCTAACTATTAAGTTTGTTGTTATATACTTAATTTGCTCTTGGGCAACTGACTTGTTTTCATAACTTCTCTTTGGATTAATAACAACAGCATTAAATTTTCAGGCCTTCGATATTAATCCTGTCAAGAAGTCCATAATAGTGGAGTCTACTATATTATGTATACGTAGAATAAACAGATAACTGATTTATGGGGCTGTAATTTTATGGAATGGTTCTGCTGATGACAGAAGCCAAGCATCATTAACAGAGATAAAAGCCCCAAGTGGTTTATGTAGTCACCTAGCCTCAGAGATGGAATTATTGTCCCAGCTCCGATCTCAGTTTTGGATTATGGAGAAGGCGAAAAATGAAAAGCGGGAGGCTTAGGTCTCTTGATCCCCCTCAGGTTTGTTTTAAGGACTAAATATACAGTACAGAGACTGTATGTATGGTGCTACTTCCTTCTAGTGGAGATAGATCAGGATTGACAGCTGATTTTCTATCAACTTGCTTTGATACCATTGACCTTGTGGGGATGTCAGCAGCTGTTGACAGTCACTCTTGAGTGGCTTCATTCCTTTCCGTCTAAGTCTAGAGATTCCAAGGGCATGCTCAAGCAAGGTTGAGCCAAATTCTGTCTTGCCACCCTTCCTGTTCAGTGAAGAAATATGTATTATGGTCTCTGTTATCATGGATGCCCAGCTCTATATTTTGATTTTCTTTTTCTGGTGGAAGCAGCTTAGTCCATCTGTGCCCAATTTAACTGGGTGAACTGTCAGGGAGTTGAATGAGACAAACTAAACTCTAATGCTAACCCTAACATCAAAAATTCTATCTGCACCTTGATGAATGGAGCATATCAGCACAGAGGCTTTTTTGAATTGCCAGCTGTTTCTACATACCCTGGGAATGATGTTTATCAAGTGTGCTTCCTATTGGCTCTTGGACAGCCCTTTCTTTTGTATTTGGACCTTATTATGGTTATCCATGCCATTGTCCCTTTGAGGTTAGATTACTGCAGTGGGGCTGCAAAGAACTTGGAAACTGCAGCTAGTGCTGGTTACAGCCATCGGTGTGGCACCCTGACTAGATATGCTTTATTAAACTGTATGTTTAAAAGAATATTATAATACACCAAGTGCTTGGGAGAGGTGGAACGAATACATGTGAATATGTAAACCAGATTTCCCATGGTTCCTTTGTTTAGTTGTCAGGGGGGTTCCATATTAAGGGATCATTAAGGATGAGTATTGTAAACGTACTGAAATCAGGAAACTCATAAGCCACAGCAACTTGGCTAGCTTGCCTGTTGGAATATTTTTGATTACCGTATGTTATGGCTGTAACGTATTCATTTTGTGCACGTGCGCGTATAGCAATCTGCAATTAGAGAATTCAAGCCTTTGTACAAATCTAGCTTAAGTATTTGTAACTAACCGTTCACTATTGTACTTAAGTGTCATAACTAAAATCTCATTTCCTGACTTGAGTACATTTGTTTTTCAGGCTAAATGTCATTTTGTCACTTTTGCAATGAATTTGTGGGGGTTTTTTTTCTTTCATATATGGATGTCAGAGCTAGATCTGTGCCCTATATGGAGAACTTGTCCACTGCTCACATCTTTGCTTTTTCTTGTTCACCAATAAAATAACTTTTTCCCCTCCCTGCTGTGATGTCCTGAGGGTCACTGATTGGTTCAATCTCCCTACTCTGATAGTTACACCAGGGATATTACTGTGGTCCATGTTCAATTGCAAAGTTAAGGTTCCCTCTTGAAATCAACAAAAGCCTGAGTAGTCACAGCAGTCACTGCCATCCTTCTTTACTCACATTGGAGGATCACCCTGGCCTTGAAGCCTGTAAAAAAGTATCAGGATGTCAACCAAGGGTGGCAGAATTTCCTGTCACTGATTCCTGGCTTTTAGGGTGTGTTAGATGACGAAGAGAAGTTGCCCGAGTGATGAGGTAATGTTTCTAATTTAACATTTTAAAAAAGTCAAACATTTCATGGCTGTTGTCTGGTCCTACAGTCACAAGGTTCCTGTGTTCAGCACCCTTGTATAATAGTAACCCCCCCATATAGCTATTGCAACTCAGTTCGCAGCAACCTGATGAATGACTTGCTATACAGCGAGTGTCCGCCTTGTGCTGTGCTAGATCAAACATACCAGTCTTGCTGCATTCTCTGCTCAGCTGAGTACACTTCACCTGCAAGCAAAAAAGGCATCCGTGTTCCTAAAGCTTGCTTCAGTGGTCTTGTTTCTCTTCCTTCCTGTCAACCTCAAAATAACGCTGGCTTGATAATCGCTGCCAGAAAATCCATATAATTGAAAATAACCAATTGTCCAATCATGCGTACTTTACTGATGTTCCATTGCTGTCTGAAATATAAACCTCAGAATGAAATTAGTAAGGATCAGGATTTGAGTGCTTGTGTGCAGTAGAGAGACTTCATTTTAAAAATACACCACTCTGTTTGTCAGTTGCAGGAGTTTAAAAATAATGAAATTCTAACCCGTCACTTACTTATTTTGCAGCTATGTCCATTTAAAATGAAAAAGCCCTTTTAAACTAAACTTTGCATGTGGCTTTCAAGACTAAAGGATGCTGCCAGGGCTGGAATCTTGTCTGTTTCAGCTAGTGGCAAATTTATACATGGAAGTTTATGAACCCCTGATAATAAGGATTTATAATGGAAATCCCAACAGATCCTTAACATTGCTAGTGCTGGAGGGTGTCACTGTAATTCACGAACACTGTACATATGGCAGAGGCAGTATGGGTGATTTATTTCTGCATGTTTGTTACTAAACTTTAGTGTCTAATAATAGTCAGGATAAAGGTGACTGTGCTGCCATTTTTTAACCCCTGTGCAATCAGCCAGTGAACATGGGCTGATAAGCCAGTGGCCTTGTCCTAACTTCACTGTGACCTGTCCAGCTTCTGGGGTGGTGATGCGATACTGACCAGGAAAGGGCAGGGGGAACCTAAAGGAGGGTTAGAAGTAGAGGAAGTTAATCACAGGATTTATTTTTTCCACTGAGATCCCCAAGGCTCTTCAGATCCTTGAGGGTGCACGAGGTGGTATCAGATGCTATCCGCAAAGAGGCAAATAAGCTAAGGAAGCACTAGGTACTAAAGAGACTTGAGGAAGAAGCCTATAGTGTGGGTACCTTAGGGAGGTACCTGTTACACATCCAGTGCTCTCCTTTGGGATCTTACAGATCTACTTTAGCAAAACCTTCACAATTCACCTTTAAACCTATCTAGTCGCTGGTGGTAGGGAGGAAAAAGCTTTCACAAGGGCTGATCTGCTTACATGGCTCTTCTTTGCTATTACCTAGTACATGATGCCAAAATGAGTTGAGGGGGTGTGGTGTGTGGGTTTTTTTTGCTTTTTTTTTTGTTTTGTTTGTTTTTTTTAAGGAGTCCACTTACTGTTGAAAGTGGTGATGTTGGGGTCTGCCATTGAGCTTTAAAAAACAGGTATTTTTCTAAGCAACCAGGTGCCCCCTCCCCAAATCATAAGTGCCACACCCACAGTGTTCTGTCCAATGAGGTCTCCATCCTGCTTAGTTTCAGGAACTGATGCACAGGTTTAGAGGAATAAGGAATGACCATGGGACTGTCTTGCAGTTTAGCTTTGGACAAATGGCTTAGTCTGCTTTTAAAATTGGGGCAATTCCCTGTAGGAGTGGTGATGGAGCTAAACACTTATATCGTGTAAACTGCTATGTAAATGTGATTAATACATCTGTGGCACTAGAGGCAGTGTCCAATGGCATCTGGGTCAGGAGGAACTTTATGCTGTCCAGAAGTACTCTAAAAGGATTTAAATGAAATCCATCTGACATGGAGAGGCAGAGGTTTTAAATCCTGATTAAGTAAAAGGACTGACTGGATCTCATCCTAGTACTTGGTGGATGATGCACTCAAGCCGAACTGTCCATTGATTGGGATGATGTGCAATCCCTATTCAGGATGCCTAGGACTGGAATGATAGGGATACTCCACGATTGCAGTATCTTGGTAGAGCTGGATGGAAACAGCTGCCTGTGTAATGTCTGATGCCATCCTTCCCTGTTTGCAGCATGCTTTGCCTGGCTTTACAAATGCTGAAATTAATTAAACATTTTAAAGCTAAAATCCCCAATTGTTCTGTCTTGTTAGTGCCCTGAACTATCCCTGTAGAAGCAATCTTTCCATGGCCCAGAATTAACTTAAGGACCTCTTGCAAAGCACACCTGGGTCAGTACCCTGAACAGTCCCTGTTGGTATTGACTTCCTAGTAGTAGTCTCCCTGGAAAAGGCTGGGGCAGGGTTGGAGAGGGAGGAAAATGCCTTCTAGAAATTTTAGAGAAGAAACGGAGCTGCCATGTCAGCTGATAAGAATGCTTAAAGCCTTTCTAGTTAGTATACACAAAATGTCCATGTAAGGAGGCGCAGACTCACCCCTGCGGCGTCTCCTGTTGGTTGTCCTCGGGAATTAGCTCTCCTAGCCTTGGAGCGCCCTCTGCAGGCCAGTGATCTCCCTTGCCACTGGCCCCATGTCCCTCCCAGGACTGCGGTGCCCCTTTCTCTGGGTGCAGCCCCCTGGCAGTACCCCCACTGTTCTGGGTCTCCCCCTCCCAGGGGAACCTCCACCCACTATCCCCATTTCACCTCAGTCTTGGCTACTGCCCAGTCTCCATCTAGCCCCCATTCACTAGGGCAGACTGCAATATCAGCCACTCATCACAGGTAAAGGGGTTCAGACCTGCTGCCCCCTGCAACCCAGTACCTAATAGGCCTTACCAGGCCGGCAGCCCTGGGGCTTTCCTAGGCTGGAGCTCCCTGGCTCCCTTGGCCTTTCCCCAGCCCTGCTCCACTCTAGGCACTTAGTTAAGCTCCCTGTATCCAGGCCCTTCTTTCTCTCTCTCTCTCTCTGCATTCAGAGAGAGACTGTCTGCCCCGGCTTCCCTGCCTTTATAGGGCCAGCTGAGTCTGTTTGGGGCATGGCCACAGCTGAGGCAGCCTCCCAATCAGCCCAGCCTAAGGCTCCTAGGCCCAGTCCTCTCCAAGGGCTAGCTTTTAACCCCTTTCAGGCCAGGAGCGGGTAACCACCCCGCTACAGTCCCCTTCCAGCAGGCTGCCCTCTTTTGGCTAAAGGAAACATATATTTACTCTAAACAGAGCAATTTTGTAAGGCCTATATCCTGCAGGGAAGAAGATTTTATGTTTTGGTTGTGATTGTAAGAGGTGGAGTTGCAGAACAGCAGGGCTGATTATTGCCAAAAGCAGCTATGTATTTTGACTGTCCATTTTCTTGGGGGTGGGGATGCGTTGAAAACCATTTTGGATAACACAGCCTCGGCTCCAATAGATCTCAGCCACTGAAACAGCTGTGGCTATCCAGATCACAGGCGTATGTTGTTTCTGTAGGGATAACCTTGAGGTACCCTTGGAAATCACTGGTGCAGCATGTGGGGGATGAGCATAAAACTCTGTGTAGATGACAAGTCTGAGGGCTCTTTAACCATAGGTCATTAACCTTAGGCTGCACCAGAAAAAACTAGAATAGCTGCCGATGAGCCTTGGTGGCAGAGGTCAGTGTCAAATTAGCATGTCCCTGCGTGCTTTGGTGCTCTTTGAATGAAGTTTCCTTTCCCTGCCTCCTGCATGCAAATGAATCCGTGCTGACAGCCTGACTTGTGAGAGACTGTCTCCTGGTTGAGATTATGATAAAAGAGCCAGTGACTTGTTAACGCACCTCTCTGTTTGCCTCTCTCCAGGGACTCTGAATAAATGGACTGGCTGGCTCTGGAGGGAGGTGTTAGCTCTGTAGGGGAGTATCAGACCTAGTGTTAAAATGGGCTCTGCAGCTTCGTGTCTCTCAAGGTAGGAGAAAGCAAACAAAGTACTTAGGAGCTAGCTGTGCTGGGCTGTGGAATAGTGCCACCAAGGGATGCCCTCTTTCATATGTAGCTTTCAAGGAAGAGAGGAGAATCCCTGAAAGCCTGCATTGTCCCTGACTTGACACTAGTGTTTTCATGGAAGACTAGTGATCTGTGCCCACTCAGAGAGGGCTTCTTTCCCTCAGGCCACCTCAGTGGCGGCTGCCTGAGGACACCCGGCATGAATGGTCATATCTAGGACCATATCCTAGCCAAACAATATTTTGTGCTCAGCTTATGTTGCTGTTCACGCTGAAAGATGATGCCTTTACCCCCGATGCTGTGAGGTGAGGGCTCTTCTTGAGGAAGTGCACTGTCAGAATGTAGCACCCATTGTGTACCGTGGGGGCAGCAAGCAGTATCTTCAGCATTAAGCATGTCATCCGCTAGCTATTTAGCTTAGATTTTACTATGCTGCTATGAGCAAATTTTTCCTAATTTTTTTTCTTTCTTTTAACCTTTTTAAAATGGCATTCTGTTCTGAAGTAAGTTGATGGAATACTGTTATGATGGCTCCTGTAGATGTAAAATTACCCATGGAGGAGCAGTGTCTAACAGTACTTAGAACATGGTGGGTTAAGCCAAAAATAGCCAGGGGTCTGAGAGTTCAAACTAGAACCGATTCAGTCAGAGTTAGCACTATGTTTAAACATTGTTGTATTTAATAATTCACTGGTGGGAACAAACAGCCTAAGAACTCTCTTGCATTGCTGCATATTTGTTCCAAAATATCTCCATTTTATTCCTTGTCCTGGTGCTTTGGCATACGTTTGAGAATCGGCACGCTCTGTCCATGCAGCAGAGGTCAGGAAACGGACTAGATGACCTCTTGAGGTCCCTTTCAGCCCTCCATTTCTGTGATTCTAGGAAATGGGTGCTCTTATATTGATTCATTTTGTTTTGGGATGGTTTCATCTAGTGTTGCTCAACCTTTTCAACTTGGCAACGCCTTATTCGAAATAAAAAAATTTTGCACCCCCTTACAACTACTGTGAAAAAGAAAAAAAATTACTGGTGATAAGCCCATGTGATTTCCTGGTGATTAAGGTTGTGACAAAGAGTGAGAGCATGTAGGGAGTGGGGAAGAGAGATGGTTTCTTTAGACTGTAATACATTTTTCAGTGCCTAATGACAGTGACTTGTGGATTAATCCAGTGTTTCACAATTGGTGGGTCTCAACTCCTGTGAGGTTACAAAAGGTAATGTATCACCATGGGACTGTATGTGAAGACCTACTATTAATGAAAATTACAAATGGTAGGCAGCTTCCGTTGAGTGAAAGTGTTAACAAGTGTTGTAGATGTTTTTAAAGGATTAACAATTGTTAGTTGCTCTCTTCTACTGCAGAACTGTTTGTAACTGTAAGGACGTAAAAGGGGTTGATTTTTATCTCCACTCCAAACATGTTCAGTTTCCACTGTTGCTGATGCTAGATAGTGCTGTCTAACTGCCTGACTACCAGCTAAACTGAGCTCGGAGTTGCTTGAGGCTGTGAACCCAGCTGCAGAAGAACGTTGACCTCCAGTGAGGGGCAGGAGGCCATGGTTATAACAATAATAACTGTTATGCTCCAGTGTTTGTATATTACTGTCCCCTGTGGACAGTTGACATTCAACTGTGCAAGTCTTGAATTCATCTAGCCCACCTAATTACTCAGATGAGCATGTGGCCTTTCCAGGCAGTTTAGCAAGTACCAAGAACACTTATAGTAGTGCAGAGGTCAAGGGTAAAGACCTTTGACCTTGGTCTTTACCTCCCTGGATTATGGGTTGGGAAAACCCTATATGCACCCCTTGGAAAGGTTGTTCTCCTGAGTTGGCAACCCCTACTCCTCTCCTTCCCCCCCCCCCCCGGTCTGTCTGTTTTTTTTTTTTTCTATTGTACTTCCTCACTGTAGCATCTGAGCACTGTCCCATGCTCACACTGGAGAGAAATGAGTTTCTAAGGAAGCTCTGCGGACACTGGGGGAAAGTGAATGAATTGGGGAGAGTCCTTCATTATTGCATAGATAAATCTAAGGATGCTCCTTCTGGAGGGCCAGAATGCTGCCCTGTTGGCATCAGCGGCCCTCTGGAAGAAGCATAGAGGAGAGAAAAACGGGTGGTCTTTCTAAGGGGAAAGTCTTCCTGCCCTTTCATCATTGTCCATCCCTGAGGGAGAACCTGCTGTGGCAGAGCAGGTTTGCAAGTGGTCCAGCGTGGGAGTAGGGATTCAGCTTGTACCAAGGGAGCCCAAAATCACCCTCCTAGAAACAAGTACTGGGAGTTAGAGGGGGTTTGCTGTGCTAGGCAGCTGATGGGAGGGGGTTTTCCCCGAGGCGCATGTGGATGGTATTCAGCTGGGTGTCAGTTCTCCTGAGTGCAGAGGGGGTGTAAATGTGGGGTTTGAATTGGCTTCAAACATGCTGTTGTGATCTTTGTTTTCCCAGCAGTGCCAGCAGCAGTCGCTTCACGTCCTCAGAGCTCGATCATTCCAGAGTGTAAGAGACTGGCAAAGCACTTTGCCTCTTGCTGGGAAGCGGTCTGAGGGAGCTGGGGTTGCTTGAACAAACATGTTTTCCTCCTTTTTCTCCTTCCAAAGTTTTCCTTGGTGTTTGGTGGTTGTAGTAGAAACTTGGTTTGGGCCAAGTGAGTGTTTTGCTCCAAAAGGTCATCTGAGAGTTCCTCAAACTTTCAGACTTTTTTTAACTGAACTGAATGTCTTAAAGATAGTAGCACCTGCTTAAACTCTTGTAACAAGCTTAATCAATCACCCCAAATGTGCAGGGCTTAATGCCCTTAAGCTTCTGGAACTCTAGAATGGTATTGGGTTTTTTTTTTGTTTGTTTTTTGTTTTTTTAAAAGAACTATCCATGTATTCCATGGCAAACTGGACCCAAATTCTGCAGCAAGGTCTCTGGATTCTGTGGCAGCAGCCTAGAAACCTTGCAGCAGTTCCTCTTTTCAAATAAAAAAAAGGAAGTTTTAATGATTAAATATGAAAGGTGAATAAGGCAATCAATACAATAGCCGCAGTGTTTATTTGAATAGTAAACTTAGCTTACAATGTCTTCATGTTTACCTTTTACAGTATTGTGTGGATTTTAGTAGCAACAATACATAAGTGCACCATGGAAGGCTGTAGTTTTGTCAGCCGTGGACTTGGTGCTGGGAAGGCGTAGGAGGCAGTTCAAGATTGGCTACTTTAAGGGATGTTCCTGCTGAAATTATCAGCAGTGAGAAGGTTAACTTTTACACTAAAATCCCCCCCCTTCCTCCTCTCCCCCGTCAATATCTCACTGAGAAGTGTGAAGCAATTCACATTTGTTGTTTGTTCCAGGCTGTCTGCAGACTCAGGCAGATGTCACTTCCACTTTCATATTTTCATCACAACCTTGAGGGCTGGAAATGGTGTTTTTAAGTGAAAGTTGAGATTCAGGAGCACTGTAGGAGAAGAGTGGAGGTTGCTTTTCCCCTTTCTCCATCCCCAGCTGAAGAATGTTAGAAGCTGCAAACTGTAATAAGAAGCATCTGTTTGGTATTGCCTTTGATGCTCTCAGCAGGAGGCAGGTTGGCTTTTAAATTCAGTTTTTTTTTCCTTTTAATAGGCACCAGTTTAGCTGATCCCACATTTCTATTGTGTCAATACTGCAGAGCTGCGGATTTAAAACGGAGGCTGTCGATTAGCTGAAGAAATGAGATCTTTCCTCTGTCCCTTAAAGCTGTGTTTCCAGGGCTCCCTATTGAACTAGAATGTGTCTGAGCCTTAATAGCGAGATCAAATAACACGATGAGCAGTCCTATACTTTTTTTATCTGAAGAGAAGACTCCAGAGATCACAGTGCTGCAAGATATGTAGCAAACGGTGCAATTTGCTTGTTTTTGTGCTGGGCTTTTTAAAGGGCTGCTATTGTTTGCCCACTAATATCTGTATGGATATTCATGCCCTGCACATCCCCTCTTACTGTTAGATCCTTTTAGAGGGGCCCTTGAGCCTACAGTAATGAGAGGGGGAAATAGTCTGTATTTTTTGACTAAAGCTGTATAATATAATATATATGGAGATACACCTATTTCATAGAACTGGAAGGGACCCTGAAAGGTCATCGAGTCCAGCCCCCTGCCTTCACTAGCAGGACCAAGTACTATAAATGAGCTTGTCTTCTATGAATCAGACCTTCATATACCAGACTGCCATGTTCAGACTGGCTAGTTCCTTCACCTGCTTCTGTAGAGCAAAGGTGGGCTGTTAACCTTGGCATACATAGCTGGTGTTACACTGACCTGACTTGTCTCCTTAGTATCAGACCCACTAAGATCTGCGATCCATTCACAGCTTGGCTCAGAGTAGTTCTCATCAGCTGAATGTTAGGCAGTCCTGTTTAAGGTACCATGGGAAGAAAGGCAATAAATATTCTTTCCCTGGATGTCGTAGGAGGAGATCTATAGGTAGAGCATCTGAATTTTCCCATTAAGTGTGTCTGTGTCAGTCAAAGGTTGTTTTTAAAGCCCAGCATTAGACCTCAAGGCTTCCATAGAGAACGGCATGTCTGTGCGGGCCATTGGGAGTGAGGGGGGAGAGAAAATAATTCAATTCCTTCCTTCCTGGTTTTTACCAGCTGATATTTCAAACTTGTTTTCAAAGCCCCCAATAAAATAGTTCTGACTATGTTGGACACATTAGAAATACCCGTGACCATGGCTTCTAGGTGCAGTGAATCCTCCTCACACCTTAGTAAAATCCTTGTCTTCTACATATGATTGCATGACTCCTCTTCCCTGATAGAGATGTAAGGTGACAAGTGAATTGCCCCATCTACTGTGAATACATGGGAAGGATTGTATTAGAAATCTAACTTGGCAGAAGTCCTTCATGACGAGGGTTTTCAGAGAAGCCTAGGGAATTAAGCTCCCAGCTCCCACTGAATTTCATCAAAGTTGGGCATCCAACTCCCTTAAAGCATTTTAAGGCTGCTATCTTCAAAAAAGCCTATCGCTCTGGGGGTGAGTGCCATCGGGGTAGCAAGTTAAGCAGCTTTCCCAAATGATGACAATTTCAGATAGGTTGTTTTTTGTAAAGCCAGTGAGCAGGTCCAAAGCAATTCAGAACCTTCCCTGCCCCTACCAATACACCTTTGCCCAAACCTTTCCTTAAGATCCAAATAAGTTCTGTGAATTTTTTTTTCACTCTTGTTGCATGTCCCTGATCATCTGTATCCCATCCAGCAGCAAGTGCACCAAAATCTTGCAAGAGGGCATTCTCGAGATGTAACCAGAAATCTCTCACGGGGAGGTGGGAGTTTACTTTTGAGACTTCCTGCATGGCTGTTGTAGGGTTAAACACCCAGATTTCAAACTGAATCTGAGCCTCCTAAGGGTCTCCTACTGCTGTCCATGAGGCAATAGCAGGTTGTAATTAAGAGCAGAAAATCTCATTTTAATTACATTTTCTTCCCTGTGTTACTAATGCCTTAAATTACGGAAGCTGTAAAAATTCTAAGTTTCACTATAGATGCACAACTTCTTGAGTTTCTCAACCTGGACAGTGAAATTAGCCTGGTCAATTTCACAGGGATTATTTTTTTATCTTAGAAAGGTTTCTATTGGCATTTAAGAAAATGTACAGTAAAACTTCCGTTTGGTCTTTTAGATTCTGTAAAAATCTTAATTTACAAAACTTGGATTTTGGGGAAAATTTGATGACAAAATCCAGGTCCAAGGAAGAAGGTGGTGAGGGGAGACAGATCCCTGGCAATAAAAGTTTCCTTTGGTTTTTCCTTTGACTATGATTGAAAATTGAATGGGGTTTGCCTGGAGCTGTGGGCTCTGAGCTGCTTACTTCTGGGTATAAGGTTGTTTTCTCTTCCCTCTTCCAGTCGTTTATCCCAGAATGCTGCTGCTTTTGCGAACTGCATCTATTTCAGAGCTTACATTGGCTGTTCAGCCCTGCTGTCAGTAGAAGTGGCTTGTTAGGGTGCCAGAGGCGAGGGAGGGTGGTCAAGAAACAGAGGCCAAGTGAAGCGCACCTGCTGCATGCCACAAAAGTGTTAATGTGAACTGCGTTTCTCAGGCTTTTTTTGCTTTTGGTGAAGGAGGGGTTGCATGTTTGTCACGGATGGCTTTTGAGGCCTTCTCTCCCCCTCACTCCCCTCTAATAAAACTTGGTGCTCCACAGAGGAATCTTGTGAGATCCTTCTGTTGATGCAGAGAAATAGGTGGCTTTTCACGGGACAGTAACGGCAGTTGGGAAGGATGGGGGTCTGTGGAGTCCCAAGCCCACCCCCTCTCTCCCTCTTTGATCCATTCATTCTTAAGAAAATCTCCTTTCCAGGCCAATTTTTAAGGACAGACCCTTATGGGTTGGTGGGGTTCTTAACTTCCCTTCCTTCAATGTCACCTGGGAACCTTTAGCAGCTGCATGGGGACAAGCTTCCAAAGCTGCCTCTATCACTTTCTGCTGAGGCTTTAAAAATATTGTGGCAATATACTGTTTTTATATTTTCAGATTGAGAAAATCATGAGCTCCATCGGTGAAGGAATTGACTTTTCTCAGGAACAGCAAAGGATCTCAGGTACTGTGCTCAACTACTGTGTTGTATTCAAAGCCTGACGTAATGGCAAATCCCTTCTTCTGAGCAGCTTTCTCAATCTGCCTTTGCATCCAGAAGGGAAAACGAATGAGAGGACTAGGATCATAAGTCATATCTCATAACTTCTGTGTGTGGCGCTACCACAGCTGTCAGTGTCCGGATTTTGGTGGCTTATCTACCTTTCATGTAGGACCCCCACCTATGTCATATAATGTGAGTAATCTCCTTCTCACAGGTATTGGATGGTGAGAGGGAGGGTTGCAGAGGTTGTAACCGCATCCCTAGCAGGAAGATGAGCTTTGGTTTACTGCCTAATTTAAGACCAAAGTTGGCAGACGTCGTAGAAAGCCCTGTCTTGTGTGTCAGGTGGAAGTTGGCTGCTTTAGATTTGTTGCCTCCTGAGAAATGAGAGGCCATGAGTTGGTTTTTTTATGTGGATCCCTGGATGATGATGTCAGCTCTTGCAGTTCTTGAGTCTCCCAATATTTGGCAGTGTGTTTTTCAAGGTTTGGCTCCTGCAGTCAGGTGATGCCATCAGAATCTGAGCTGTGAATTTACAAGAAAGGTTTCTAGTCTTTGTGATGTGAGAGAGGTTCAAAATCTAATGGCAGATAAAAACAACCCCAAACTGATTTTAAAAACAACTCGTATGTAAGCTTAGCTCAGGACTTGGTGAACTCTTTGGGTTGGCAATAGTGTCTAGGGCATGGCACCTGCTTGGGTGCTCTGGTGCCTCAATGAACTTTCATCCCTGGGTAAATGTAACCAGTACAAAGACCACCTACTCTAGGAATTGCATTGTATCTTCAGAGGTACCTTCTGATGCATGGGGTGGAGAGGTGAACCTCCGAAGCGCAATTTGCAAAATTCTCCCCACTAGGTAGGTAAGATACTTTGGTGAAATGGTACTGTTCTTCCATTGTTACTGGTCTCCGTACACCCTCAGAAGAATCAAACTAGTTAGGTTTACTGCTCTGTCCAAAATGTTTGTCTCAAGCTTTTTGTTCTCCTGTGATGGCTGGTGTGACCAGGAGGCATTTTCCTTCATGTGCTCCCTGTCTGCCTGCTTCTTCTGAGGTGTTAATTTGCCTTCCTCCTTGTAGTATATAGATGTAACACGATCCCTTCTAGACAGAAGAAAAATCCATCTCTTAAATAAGATTAAGATGAAGAAAAACATGAGTGTCTGGGTTCCCAAGACAGCTAAACGAGGTGAGCCCTACAACAGAGTTCTTTAGAACAAAAGTTGGATTTCATTTCCTGGGAATTACTCAGTCCATTCTCTCCTCTCCCCTCTCCTCCTAAACCCAAGAATGGAAAGCCAGAGTGAATTTTTCAGTGCCCATTCGGAGCTGAGTAAGAAAACACATTTTGTTCTGTAGAGGTTCAATTTAGGCTTTGGTCTCAAACATTTTCTCTCTCAATCTTGTAATCTCACTTAACAAAAATACCTGGATTTAATACAGAGATGAAGGTATCAGGGGTTGCCTCTAAAATTCATATCTCCAGCTCAGTCAACCAGTTGTCTTGTATACTGTGGCAGCCAGCGATGTAAGGAAGAATAAAGAAGTCTCCTTTTCCAATCCTGTGTGGCTTGTTTCAGCACCCAGACTCCCTAGAACGAACTTCCTTATTGTTGTTGTATTGGAGTCTCTTGTAGGCTCCTGCAAATATTCCACAGATTAAATCTATAAATAACATTTTTAGATGCCTTGGAGCAGAAGCCCTTGAACAAAGCTTATATAGGACTCTGCCTTGGAAGGATGGAGGACCCTTTTCAGGCCCTCCAGATGCCAGTCCTGCTCTCTCCCCTGGGAAGACAATGAAAAGGCATTGATGCTCGAACATAAAAGATCTTCTCTGCCTCAGGGATGCACTAAAATTCGCTGTTATGAAGCCTATGATGGGAAATGATTTTATGGGAAGCTCATAATGTCTCTGCAGATGGGATAATAAAAAACCCTCCACTCTTATGTCACTGCCTCTAAATATGAATGGAAGATGGCTAAGGGCATGGTAGAATTAGGTAAGGAAGCATGGCTTAGTGGTTAAGGCACTGGGCTGCGATTCAGGAGATTTGGTCTCAAGAATTCTCAACTCAGGTACAGGCTCCCTTTGTCCTTAGGCCAATAGTTTAATCTCTCTGTACCTCAGTTCCCCATGCGTAAAATGGCAGATACTTCCTTTCTCTTACACTCTGCCCTCTCTGAAAGTGTGAGTGTGAGTAATAAGTGCGTTATGGGCAGAATTTAGGATGATGCCCATTGCTGGTCAACACTTGTAATGCAGTGATTATGGCCTTGTCTCGTACGCTTGGCGCTTTACAGGCTGCTCCTGGCAGACTCTCCAATTTGTCCAAAGGTCAGCCTCAATGATACTCTTTTCCTTTCGTGTTAGTTAGATGCAGAAGCAGCAAGCGAGGGAAAATAATAGTACTGCATGTCTCCAACATAATCTAAGCTGACTTTCTTATGGCAGAGATTTTTCTGTTCCCCTGGATTGCTCTCTAAACATTTATTCTCCCTCCCCCTGCCTTTAACCACCAGCAGCCAAAGGGAGGGCTAGTGAAAGCTTCTGTTTGCCTCCGCTCAGGTGTTTTGGAGGAGCGACACATGAGAACGCGAAGGGGGGCTTCACAGGGAGAAATCCTGCCTTTACATTTTCCAAACCCAAAATGCTTCAGTGGAACAGCATCTGCGCTCCGATAAGGTGCTAATATGTATCTGTGCACATCTGCCATAGTAAACCTTAGCTTATTGCAGTTTGCTGCTTGGGTTTTGCATTGGCCAGGAGGTACCCGTCATTTCTTCTCAGTGGGAGTCTATCCTGTGACTGCTGTAGATTTTCTGCTTACTGATTAGGACTTGCTTCTCAAGTCAAATAGCACCACCGCATGTGTGCGTTGAAATAGGATATATTTTAGGTCCAATCCAATGATGACCAGTTAGAATCTTCCTTTGTGACAGCCCCCCTTCGCAGGACTGTTTGTAGCCATAGCCGGGAGTTTGATTGATTGACGTCATTAATGAGGAGGCCTGAGGAGAAGGGATTCCATTTTTGCTTTAGCTATTGTGCAGGGAGATCTTGGTAAAATGGACACTTGTTTTTCAGAAATGGGCTGACATGTGCAGCTGCTTTGTTATTAACCCATATGTTTTTCTATAGGCTGTGCTGTGTTACAGATTTCCTTTAGATCCTCTGTGTAGCAGCTTCTCTAGACATGCAGATGGAGAATTGCAGCATTTTTCCAGTAGAAAATTTTTCCTTTTTCTTCTTTTTCCCCTTTTCTTCTCCTTTCCCTCCCACCCCCCAAAATGATTTTTAGTGGCTGGGACCTGGCGAATGCATTGCCAGCCTCTTCCTGCCAGGAGGCATGAGTGCAGTTGTCTTGGAAGTGGTTAGGCCAGAGCTAAACCTTTGCATCTCTTTTGTAGTTTAACCTGTGTTGTGCAGTATGTCTGCTGAGCTGTACTCATGATGCAAGTCGTCTCACGCATTCAGAGACCATGACAAGGAGTTCCTCAGATTTATTTTTACGTCTCCCAGAGCAGATGGCATTTGGGGAGAGTGTCTGTCTGTCTAGTCAAATCCCTGAGTTTCGCACCCTGGGGTGCTAGTTTGCCCTGCTCAGTGCGTTATGGAACTAATCTGTTCTGAGCCCCTGCTTTTTCCAGCTGCATTACTGTACTTATCTGATCCTTGTTTTGAAGGGAAGAGAGGGCCCAACAGGAAGGAAAGATGGTCCAGTGGTTAGGGCACTAGCCTAGGACTTGGGGGACTGGGGTTCAAATCTCTGCTATACCACAGACTCTCCCTATGTGACCTTGGGCAAGTCACTTAGCTTCTCTGCCTCAGTTCCTCAGCTGTAAAATGGGGATAATAGCCCTGCCTTGCCTCATGGCGAGGGGAGGGCAGGGGAGGAGAGGAGAGGGGATGTTGTGAGGAATACATTTGAGACACATGTAGATAGTAAGGTATGGGGGGAGAGATAGCTCAGTGGTTTGAGCATTGGCCTTTAAACCCAGGGTTGTGAGTTCAATCCTTGAGGGGGCCATTTAGGGATCTGGGGCAAAAATCTGTCTGGGGATTGGTCCTGCTTTGAGCAGGGGGTTGGACTAGACCTCCTGAGGTCCCTTCCAACCCTGATATTCTATGATCTAACTATATGGACCCCATTACCAAAGATAAATAGATGGCTTTCTTTTTTACAGTGTTTGGGCTAGAACTTATTGCTCAATCAACAGGAGTCAGACTTCTGGTTTCCCAGTGGGGCTTGTGGAAGATGACCTATTCTATCCAACCTACTTCTTGGCTGGATCCCAAGGGTGGGGTATCTTAGACCAGGGAAAAAACCCTTCTGTCCAGTTGAATCGTATTCATTGATCTGTGTCTGTAAGTGCTTTTCAATGGCTTGGATGATCAAGAAATCCCGGCTCTTAAAGAGAAATATATTCTCCACGTCAGCTCCATCTTAAAGCGTTTTTTTGGCCTGGAAACAAAAAGCTTTGTATTGCTTCAACAATTTAGCCTGTGGTCTGTATCCCTGCAGAAGTTGGTGTGTTTTGTGCAGTCTCGCGTTTCTTATTTCGACAGCCTGCTCTTGATCATTTCTTCTGCACAGACGTTGCCTTCCCATGTGTTGAAAAGGCAAAAAATATCAGGGGTGGGGTAGGGTGGAATGGCTTCCTTGACGGAAACTCAACCCCACCACACTGTAGCTCCCTAGCCCACAGCAGCTCTGGCTGCTGGCACTGGGAGGCAAGACCTGTATGATGTCCGCTGATTTAAAGTGATTTGTCAGGCAGGGTTTCTCTCTCCAAGCCAGAGGAGATGAGTGGTCTCCGTGCAATCAATCAGCCTGATGTAGGTGGGGGGCTTGGTGTACTGGACAGGGAGTGTATCTGGGACTCTGTGAGTTAACTGTGCAGTTAGCTGGAGACACAAGCTTGAAAGGTGGATGGCATTTTACTGGACAAAGAGGGAGGCTCATTAGTATTCTGTATTTGACTAATCAGTTTTAATCCCAGTAGTGCTCAACACTGGCTATATTTCCTGCATCTGAGAGAACTAATGGCTAATTGATTTAGATCTCTTTGCCTATATATCCTGTTTAATGGGCTTGATTTGGTTTATAGCCCACCTTGAGGGATTGGAGGACATTTGGCTAATGGTCTGGCCCATCAGACCCTGTTCCATCCTTCTTTCAGTGCCAATAATTGCACTGCTTGAAGTTTGGCCCTCCTACCTGTGCATCTTGCATCTGAACTGTACTGTCGGACTGCAATGAAGACCAAGAACACAGCCTGTAATTTTCCTGTAGATTTATTATAACATAAATTGGTCATGTCCTCAGTTCCAGACAAGCCCTGTTAAAACACCTGTTAGACCCTGTGCATAAGTACAGTCTACCCTAAGGAAGTTTCTTAGGGTTTGGACCATATCATCCTCTGTGTGGCATCAAGCACACTGTCAGCATTTAAATAACCATTGCCAGGTGCTATTACATGGAAACTTTTTTCCATAACTGGACCCTTCTGGGGTCTCACTCAGCCCTAATACCTTCATGCTTTTAAAGCTTGTTGCATTACCTGGGGAAATGACTATGCGGAATTTAATACCTTGGTCCTGTTTCTTTAAGATTGCTAAAGAGCAAGTGTCATCAGAAATATAATTAGTCTATTTACTCTTGTGTTTAATATCTTAAACCTAGGCCAGACTCTTAGCAGAAATCATAGCTCTGCATATAATTTTATCAGGGTTGGGGGGAGCTGGTTAGATTTAGGACTTGGAGTCTCTCCACTTTCTCTGTAAACTGAAGTTGTGATCAGACTTCTGTTACAGCTGTGACCCAAGGGAGCAATGTAGGGGACTAATTCACTCTTCTCCCACTTATTATATGCAGACATAAATTATTCAAGGGCATCTTATGCTTCTCTAAATAATGCTGGCAGACTTCAGATGTTTGATCTCTGGGATCCCTCCCTCCCCTCACTAGTGTTAAATATCCAAAATCCAGCCTCTCCCCTGACCAGTTTTGCTGGCATCTCAGCGAGTTTCAAGATTTGACTGTCACTCCACTGTTAAAGACAGAAAGGCTGAGTAAATATTTAAAAAAAAAATCCAAGGAAGGAGCTGACATAGCCTCAGTCCCCCTCACTGATGCCCAGCTGCCTCCACACACACTTGTATTAGGGCAGCAGGAAATTTCTGCACCTCATACCCGATAAATTCTAAGCAAATTGCAAATCACTTCAAATTGTCAAAGCAAACCGGTAACATTGTTTTTTGAAAACCAAGCCACGTAGCTCATCATTGAGTAAATATTGAAAAGTCGGCAATTTCAGCTTGACAATTACAAAGCTGCTGTCTCCCTCGGCAGCTTCTATACTGAAGTCTGATCACTGCTGGTACATTAGATGGAAATGCTGGGAGGAGGAGGGAAGGGGAGGGAGAGGCAGTGTGAGAGCAAGAGACAGGACAGGGAGTGGAACAGCAAGCGTGGAGCTCCCTGCCTTCAGACAAAGCGCTCTGCTGCAGCTCTCTGCAAGGGCGCACCATCGATTGCTTGGTACAGACCACAGCTGTCTGGCTACTTACAGACCAGAAATGATAGTGGGGAAGGATGGAGTCCCTGGGCAAACAAGAGCCTGCTGCTTGAATTCCAGGGTTAGATGCTGTTCCTCTGCACGGACTGTGTTAGGCAAGGGAGACGGAAAGCTTTCTTGAGCTCTGCATCTCTGGTGCGGCAGTGTGCGTTAGGCTGGCCAGCTCTCTAGAACGTATTGATCACGGCTTGCTTAGCAGAGGAACTCTCCTGTGGACCAGCGCAGCAGTGGGATCCCTGACTCCAAGATGTTTCTGATAACGCAGTGAGCTCTGTGTTGTGCAGGCATTGCTGTGGGCTGGGGGTGGGAAGGATGTCTTAGACTGTGCAGAGTGACTTCAGTTGATGAGAAGGTTCAAAGCAAGAAACCCCGGGTTCCTGGTCCTCTTTATTTTGCATATGCCCTTGAAAGACGGATGTGCTAGGAAGCTGGAGAAATTCTGCGTGTCTTGCATACCAAATCCTCGGAGTGAGATGCAAAGGTCGTCTCTGAACTTTTCTTTCCTTGGCATATCTAATGTCTTGAGAATTTCTAGAGGAAAGCAACGAGTTACTGGACTCTCTTCTCAGGGTTGGGGAACGAGAGTTTGCCTATATGGTTTCTGTAGGGCATTTGAAGAATGAGTTTCTCATTTATCGAATGGCTGAAAGGAGGTGCTGGGGCATGTCATGGACATGAGCTACTGCAGGAAGAGGGGAGCGTGTGTGTATGTTCGCTTTCCTTTTTATTTTGGCTTAGTTATGGAGCAAAGAACTAAAATGCCTCCTTCCCCAGAGCTGCATTCCATCTGATTGAGTGGCTCGGGCGGCAGCGTCTGCATTTAGATGAGAAAAATGAAGGAAGGTCAAATCCAAGCCTGTGCGGAACACCTGGCAGGACGGAATGCATTGGGTGGAAAATGTGCTGATTCCTCTTTCTCTCTCACCCTTACCCAATGCTGCAGTGTAGCTAGTCACTCCGGTCTAGGATGTTGAATCTGGTGCCCAGCCCGGTCAAAGCAGCCTGAAGGGATGTGGTGCCTCTGGATGGGTGGTAAAATGACAATGCCAGGACTCCTAAACTCAGTCTTGCTGTCACTCGTGCCTCTGCTCCTCGTAACAAAATAGCAGAGAGGACCCGTTACCATGGTTTGCCTATTTCGGGACTGTTTAGGGAAAAAAAGTATAAACTCTTCCTATCTTCTGCTGCAGTTTGTGTGCTTTATTTCTGTCTTGCATGTCTTCCTGTGGACAGCTGTTCTCTAGTCTGGCTGCTGCTACCGCTTTTCTGAAAGTCCGTCGTGTCTGTCTGTCTCTCTCTCAGCTGCATGAAGATGTATTTTCTCTCTAGCTGCTTTGTGCCTCCAGTATTAATGGCCCTTCTTGCTGGCCTGGTGTACAGAATATTGCACCTGAAGTTGCATGGACGAAAGGACCCACGCGGCTGTATGTATTTGTGAGCGCTTTCTCGCCATGGTCTTGCACCTGCACTTCTGACTTGGGATGCCTTGGGTGAAAGTTTGCTGCCCCCTGAGATGAGACAAGGATTTGATCAGCATCCCTCTGGGGGCTGGGCTTCGCTCGTATGCTTGGCAAGAAACGTGCGTAAGCCCAGAAAGCCATGCCTGTAATGCCATGGTCCCCGAAAGGGTTCTAAACAGCTTACTCTTGCAGGATGTTTTTGAGTATAACTGGGATACAAATTAAAGCCTCAGTCCGTGGGCAGCACCAGGAGCTTATTGTCCATGGTCTGTGTGTGCAAGAAGAGTTGTCTACCCTCTGACTTGTACTGTGGTCATAGTTTGGCTTCTTTACAATAGTGACTATGATGTGGCAATGCCATCTCTCTTCCTCAGAGTGCCGCTGCTACCGACTTAATGGTTTTTCCCTTTTCAAGCGTCTGCCGATTCCTCTCTCGTCAGGTTCGCGGATGCTGGAGCAGAGCGTCGGGGAGTGGCTGGAGTCCATCGGCCTGCAGCAGTATGAGAGTAAGCTGCTTTTGAACGGCTTTGACGATGTCCGCTTCCTGGTAAGTAGCTGTTTGGGATTTTGGCCAAGTTTTTCCCCATCCATAAACTTGTTACAAGGCCCTGTGTAATCTGCAGCAAACTGGACCTATGTTCTGTACCAAGGACCCTTGGATTCTGTGGCACTCCAATGAAGCAGCTGCTGGAGGTTCAGGAGATAAATTAAGGAAACATGGAGGGGTAGCCTGGATTATTCATTTTCATATTTAATTGCAGCTAAATCACATTCATCTGCACTCATCAGCAGTGGGGGAGCTATTCCATGCATAAGGGGGTGGCATAAAAGGTTGTTTTGGATAAGTGGTTTTACAGAAAAAACAGAAACCGACAGCACTGGGACCAGGTATCTCCCAACTTCCGTGTAGACAGGATATCTATGCCCTTCTTCCCACATCCTGGGGACCCCTAAGACTGACTGTCTGGTATATTGTGTTCAGTTGAACCAGAGCGTCTAGCTTTTTCCAGACAGATGCTAAGACTTTTGGCTGGGAGGGAATGCTTTAAGAAAATCTGTTGTTTGCCTCCCCATTTGTCAAGCTCTCGTGGAAGTCAGGAGTCTAATCTCTGGGCCTCATGCAACTCTGAGTTGGATTGGGATCTCTCTCACCTGTGCATGTAGCATTCCCCTCACCATTGAGTGTAATTAAAACAAATCTAAATGAACTTATTTTGAAATGAAGGCAACAGGATATGTCTGGATTTCCCAGTCATACAGGGAAGCTTGAACTAAGGGCGCACTTACAACAGGCAACCCCCACTCCCAAGTGGCCTCTTGAGAGTATCCTCAAGGTTTCCATTGGCTTAGGTTAGCCTTTAAAGATGAACCTCTAACAGGCAACCAGTCTTTGCTGGTCTTTTAGGTGGACTCTTAAAGGTCAATTGCAGCTGACGTGTGGCTAGAGAGGTGTCCTCAAAGTGGAGTCCAGAAAGTGTTTTTTGCTTGTGAGTTAGCCCTCAGGGATATCCAGGCTTGGCTTCTCTGGCTTTGCTGGAGGACTGGAAAATGAGGGTCAATTATTTATATGTATTGCCTTTGTGAGTAGGAGCCCTAGTCATGGGTCAGGAGCCCTTTGTAAAAACAGTCCCTGCCCCAGAGAGCTTAAAATCTAAGTAGTGACCTCCCAAGCTGCTGCTTTCCTCAGGGCATGTCAGGAGAGGATGTTGTCGCTCCATCCTCTTGGCTTTGCTAAACCTTGTTAGTGTAATTTAAACCCATTTTAATAGTTGAAGATGGAAGCGAAGCCAAGTTAAAGTCTATTCTGAGTGTGGAGAGAACTGCAGCTCGGGCTTCAGTCCACTTTAATGTCGTCATCCCGCTCCAGTCCACCTGCAAAATCAGCCAAGTTGAGACATGATGCCTCTACTGCTAAGAAAGGGGGGGGGGGGGGAAGGAAAACAGGTTTTTTAAAGTGAAATAAAGGGCATAATACAACTTTCCTTGCTTTGCAGTTCACTTTTAAATCACCTGTATATCTAAAGTTAGTATTGCCACATCCAGAGTACAGTGCTATAGCATTAAATGTGTGGCTAATGCCAAGGTAACATCAGCATCAATGCCTCCACTCTGTGCTAGCCGGGAGTGTTCTCATGGAGGTGGAACTCGCTACTTATAATTGCATGGTTCTGGTCTGCTCTTGATTTGATTAAGAGAAACGCAGCGGCTTTGCTGGAAGAAAGGGTGTTCCAAAGGGAACTGAGGACTGTGAAAGACAACAAGTACAATAATGTATTTGCAAATGGAGGACTTCTAAAATGGTGCGCACTGTTCAGAAAGTCGGAGCTAGTTCAGTCTTCTGTTGCTGGGAGGGAGTTGCTGGTGCTCTCAGAACTGCTTTTGTGCAGATGAAAGTGGTGTACAATACTGGGGTGCTAGATTACTACAGTGAGTTTGACAAAGGCGGATTCCAAAGCGCTGTGCGTGTGAGGGAATTAATCGTGTTTGTGGTCTGAGTGAAGCTTTTCACCCACTTGTGAGCCTGGAACACAGCAGCCATTCAGTGCTGCATGAGGTACTTTGGGAGGTGAGGGGGAAGAGCTGGGAAGACTCGCCTTCCCTGTGGTTTCAACTGGAGAGTTTAGTGAGGCAGAAGATAATTATCTGGTTGGGCTGTAGCCTGGACCACAGGATAAACATTCCTGTGAATGACATGGGGCCTGGAAGGCGCACTTGTATACTGTAAATATAGCACTCTTACCCAGCAAATTTGCTTCCTGTTGAGTATTCAGTCAGGTCTCTTTGCTTCTGTGGCAAATGACTTTCATTCCCTTTGCCTCCGGTTAGCTCTGCAGAGCCAATGCAGCTCTAAGATGGTGTCAGATTTTACTGTAGCTCACGCATCTTCAACAGAGCATCTGCACTGGCCACACTCTATATATATCTGTATCCAGGTGGACATACACTCGTGCGCACTCTCTCTATATATATCTGTATCCAGGTGGACATTTTATCTCAGCCCCTCTTATGTAGGTCTCTTCCTATGACCATAGGTCACTCTTGTCTTTAGCATCTTTCTATTTTTGCCCCCGTGTAAGATTTTCTCCTCTGCCTTTCTGTGAAGGTTATAATTAGAGTTTATTTAATTAATTTTACTCTTACTCTGACCTTTTTGTGCTGCTTGGCTGTCCTGTGTAAATGAAACTGTCCCTTTGTAGGCTGTCTGCAGTACCTTGGACAGCTCCACCAGGCAACAGTGCATAGATAGAAGAATTATAAACCTTTGCCAGTTTCACCAGGACTCTGTGGTTTGAAGAAGCTGTGTCCATTAACCCTTCAGCTGCCTGAAGCATTGGGTGCTCCTGTGTTTCAGGTAGTGTTCACATTAGCAGTGTGCCTAGTGGTGAGAACCAGGCTGGGGGTCAATAGGCTCCGTCCAAAGATTTGACATCAATGCGAGATGGGGCAACTTGATTGACCCCCTCTGGGCTGCTTTACTCATGTGTAAAATACATACCTCTTGTGGGCCGTAAGACTTA
The DNA here is from genome assembly GCF_027887155.1 of Malaclemys terrapin pileata. Classification (NCBI taxonomy): domain Eukaryota; kingdom Metazoa; phylum Chordata; order Testudines; family Emydidae; genus Malaclemys; species Malaclemys terrapin. The sequence continues at coordinate 18,815,304 of NC_071508.1, read as the reverse complement.
CTGTTCTTGCAGTCTTGGGATGCTAGCATCTCTGCCCTTCTTTCTTTTATTGTTGCTAGTGCCTCGTTGTGTGGTTGCTCTGGAGATGGTAATGGGCCCCCTGTTCAGATAATTTGTTGGTAGTTTGGCTTTTGTGAAATGGGTGGCTGAGCCTCAGTCTAGGCCCTAGTGCACAGGTGCTTATGTCCCCATACCATGGCTATCAGGCATGGCACTAGTTGACACTGTGGTGCTAGTCTTTGTACAAAGGGCAAATGTTGAGTGGGCATGGAAGTGAACAATCCTCTTGTCCCCCAGAGGGGATCCCTTGAGGTCAGGGTTGGGCACATAAGGGGAAACTCTTACTGCCGTTGTGCCTGTCTTGAATGACTAGAGCCCTTCGCTCTCTAGAACTCAGCCCAGCATTAGGTAGCAAAGAATCGAATTTAAACCCTAGCTACTGGTGTTCCTTCATTACTCGTCCCTCGTTACCAGTGAGCAATTAGTGGGATCTATGTTAGGGCTGGGTTGCCTTTCCTTTGACTGATTGGAGCTTGAAGCTGGTACAATAGGAATGTACAGGCCTTAAAATTCTTCTCCACTTCTTGTTCCAATTTGTTTTCCTGATGCTCATTCATAGTGCAAAGCCGTCAGGTGCTATACATATGAGGGACTCAGATTTAGGAGTATTTTTTCAGTGATGGATTTGCACTAAATCAGATTGAATTATTAAAGAGGTGGTAGATGTTAGTGTTTGGAAGTCTAAGGCAATGGAGTTATCAAAGGTTTCTGATGTATTCCTTAGCCCCCTCAGAATCAGCCTGTACATGACTTTTCTCCATGACTGAATGTTTCCTTTATTAACAGCCTAATTTTTTCAGCTCTAATGAAGAATGTTTCTAACTGAAGAGGGATTTTTTTTTTCCTGGAGTTCTTAAGCCGTTTTTATGTGAGGATTAATCCTGATTAGAGCCTCAGAAGTGAACCTCGAAATATTCAGTGTAAAGAGTAGCAAAGAATGCTGGGTAATGGCTTACAAATTGCCAGATGGGCTATAAGGCTAATTAAGTTTTTTAGTAACAAAAATTAAAAAGTTGGCATCTTTTGATATTGAAATGTTCTTGTTGCTTATTAGATGTTGCATCACATTATCCAAAGTAGATCATGTTGCAGTTTTGTTTTCAGTATGCAAAGAATGTTTCCCTGGATGCCTTAATCCCCAGGTGGCCCATTTGTGAGCAAATAACAGGCTCTTAAACGTTGGGTAAGCAAGAAAACATCACAAGAACAAACAGTTACATGTGTAACTGCTGCCAATCTGTCATATGGTTATAGCGTCCCAGAGCATCTATTTAGTCTAATTTCTCTTTGAAAGGTGTTCAGTTTACAGTCCTGGTTTAAAGCAGAATTTTAAAAAATATTCTAACAAAACTACAGCCTGTTTTGGGGTGACAGGAAGTAAATCCAATGTGTGCTTGTACAATTTCATTTGGCAGTATTAGTTCGTTTGAGCAAAATTAAACATTACAATATGGAAGAGAACACAAAGCTGTTGCAGTGTATTCTGGAGCAGGGAAAACCATTTGCAGTAAATTTCAGTGAATGTTGTGCGGAGTTGAGGGAGGTTATTTAGGGGTTGAGGGAGAAGGGTTATTTATACAACAGAGTTCACTGCCCATGACGGTAAGATGACCTGATCGCTTTAAATGGCTTCCCATGGGAAGCATGAGTAGAAGTAAAAACTCAGTAAGATCACTTGAGGAAACAAAGGGCTCCTAAATGTCACCAATGTGCAGTTAGGAAAGAGGGTCTCTGGATACCTCAGGGTGCGATCTCATATGCAAGGCAGTGTTGGCTGGGTCAGTACTTCAATGGGAGTCCTTCAGGGAAAATCTAGGTAGTGCAGGAGCTGGCATCTCAGTAGGTGACACCTGTCCCTTTACATCAGTACTGAACCAGCACCCCCTGTGGTGTCAGCAGCCACTGTGCTGTGACAGGGATGATTTTTTGAATAAAATGCAAAACCAGGGTCCTGAAAACCTTGGGCTGCCAAAACTCCTGTGATGCTTTTCAGAAGAGCAGTTAGCCCCCAGATGTCCTAGTTGCATACCAGTTTGGGTAATTACTGTTCACCTAAAATCCAGTTGGATCAGGTACTCTTAATTTGCCGTTCTAAACCACTGTGCAGCATGGTTCGATACTCGCTTCGCTCCGAGGATGGGTGTGAAATGATTTCTGAATACGTAGCATGTTAATCATTTTGGGAAGAAAGGTGTTCCATGAATGTAATAGATTTTTTTAGATTAGATGTTACTGATCTAATCTGGGAAGGCAGGAGGGCTCAGGGGGTTTGGATTGAGTTTGTTTGTGGAGTTTCCAAGAATAGCAATCGCGTTGCTTTCACAAGACCAGAGATCAGTAGGTGACCCACAGCCAGCCTCCCTCTCTGGTCTGCAGATGTACAATCAGCCGTATTGCTGCAGTCTAGTAACAGCTCTGTGAAAATCATATCTCCAGCAATGTAGTGGAGTATCAATGTGAGCTGAAAGGAGGTGATCAGTTAGTCTGGGGATCAGCACATTTTCCCCTATCAAGGTGCACTTGTGCCTTTTAATGAGTGACATTGAATACCAAGAGAGTCTTTGGAGAGCTCTTTTTCCCCAGATTTATCATGAAGAGACAACAGTTTGTGACATAAACTGTAATGTGAGCCATGAACCTTATAGGTTTTCCAATAAAAAGAAAAGATGGAGTCCATTTTAGTGAAAAAGCTGTGATGTACTGTAACTGAGGAGAGGAGATTTCTCCCAGTCGCTCCGCTTTTAAGGCTCTGGTTTAGGAATGGAAAACCTCTGCTTATAGCTATGTGTAAAACCCAGGCTTTCTATGTCAGGAGGCTGCTTGGCTTCTGCCACTGCTCAGTCCCACTTTGATGAGAGCTGGTGAAATATGGCACTTACTGCATAGAATTATAGTGAATCTCTCACCTGAACACAGGGTGGATTTGATTTAAATCGTTAGTCAGGAAGACTCTATTTAATCATGGGTTTCTACATAAAAGTGCATTCTTGTTGGTTGTTATAACCTTAATACATATTCTTCACAACTCAGAGATAAGATGTAGGTTTCATTTTTAGAAGGAACACAGTATACATTTAAGTGATTTATTTTGAAAACTTTTCTGATTAGTTTTACAGCTATATCAGAAAATGAATGATTGTTTGGTTATTTCATTTACCTAATTGAAGCAGATATTTATGAAGGCATTGGGAGGTGAACTATCTCCAATTCAGCAGGTTAATCATTAATATTTGGAGGATTTTCTTGCCATGCTGTATTAGGAGGAGAACATCACCAGACATTTGAGTTGTTTTATTTAACTAAAACAACAATGTTATGTGTTCTGGATTTTTTTCTTCAACAGTAAACATATAATAATTTAACAAAACAAGCATATGCATTTTTGAATTTAAACATTCAAATTTTTTAAAATCAGGCTTGTTTTTGTTAAAATTGTTAACTAAAATAGTTAAATGAAATAGTTCAACAACAAAAAAAATTAAATTGACTGTCAGCCAGGTCAATGTGAGAAACTTAAAATACTGGCTTCTGCAGCTAACTCAGTCGTCTTCACCTTCATTTTTCTGTTTGTTCATAATCTGGAAAAGAAAAACCATCTTTCCTGCTTTTTCAGGTCCCAAACGATTTCTCAATTTGGAACAAATTAGTCCAAAGGAAGAAAATATTCTTTCTACACTGGCAGAAGATGCTACTGCTGTTAAAAGTGAGATTCTCACTTCAACAGTCTCTGAATCCAAGTGCTTAAGTGACTTCCATCAGTTCACTGGTGCAACTTTCTTTAAAACATCATCAGCAAACATATTTCTTGAATGGTTCTTATTCCCAAACTGGGTCTCCTTTACGGCCTGCTGCCATTATAGGTTTTCCCTTCTGGTGAGAGAATCATATGGTAGATCTCAAATCAATGAAGGTTACACTCAGAAAGACCTCAAGACTTCTGGAATATGCCACTCAAACAATTTCACTTTTGTTTCTAGTCCCTTCTCACATTTATCGCCAGTCTTCTCCTTGTCCAGATCTATTCCACCCCCAACAATCTTCTATTCATTGAACTTTTTGAAACTTTGCACTTTTAGAGAGAGGTAAGGGATTGACTCTGTGTACACAAATTTGCAGAGGGACAATAGGGTTGAGGTGTGTTATTTCTCACCTCTCTATATTTATTTATTTATTTAAAAACATTTTTGCTGTTAACAAGCATGTTATCTCTGGAGACACAGATCCCCAGTTTGAGAACTGCAAAACTAAGCATCTCTGATGGTATCTTCCAGACTGAGCACTGATTCCCATAGTGTAAATAGAAAGATTAACCTCACTAATCTATATAGAAGCCCCTGGAACCCCATAAGATTGGGTCCCTAATCCATGAACTATTGGAACTCCATTTACAAAACGTTCTTAAATGTTACATGAATATATTGTCTCATACTATAGAATTAGAATTTATAATCTCTATTCCATGATGAGATATCTTTGAGCTATAATGGATCTTAATTAAAACTATCTTTAGATAGGTTTTTTCCTCAAAGCATTTTATCAAAAAAATCTGATTTTAATTAAAACAATTTTTGATTGATTTTTGTTTATTAAATAATTGATTTTTATCCACCCTGCCTGAACACTATTTGGATCCAGAAAGAAATGGGCTTTTCTGGAGGAACACAGATTTCTTTGGGGATTAATTATTTGTTGATTTTCATAAACCAGCAATGACGCATACAAAAGAGTAAATGACTTACAGCTTGTATATGTTTCCAAATATTGCATGCTTCATGGGCTCTCCAACAGAATTGTGCAGTTTTGTAACTTGTCAAATCTGCAAGATCAGACAATACTTGATCTAACATGTTAAGATGGGGGTACCAGTAATAAAATAGAAGACCGACATGAATAGCAAGATGAATGCAGTGGTGGTGTTGTAGCTGTGTCAGTCCCAGGATATTAGAGAGACACGGTACCCTTAAATATCTAGGAGAATTGTGCTCTGGGTTCGTCTTAGAGTTCTTTATAGTAGGTGGTGTCGAGAGTTGTCGGTTGGCCTCGCTAACATAATCTTCGTGGTTGAGGACTATGATGGCGTTCCCTTTGTCTGCTGGTTTGGTCACTACCAGGAGTTTAAGGATATCATCAAATCTTTGCCCAAACAACTCCAAGAGAAACACTACAAACTCATTTCCCCATGAACTCGCCTCAGAGATCTTCTACATGCTTCCTGAGATGCACAAACAAGGGAACGCTGGCAGAACCATCATATGCTGGCCACAGCAGTCTTACTGAAGGTACATCAAGACTCGTGGAAACCATCCTCAAACCACTCGGTGCACAAAAGGCCAGCTTCCTCCACAACACAACCGACTTCCTCACAAACCCCGCAACATTAACAACCAGACTCAGAACACCATTCTTGCCACCGTGGATGTCACTTCCCTACCGACCAACATCCCTCACAATCACGGCATAGCTGCCTGTCTCAAATATTTACAAGATAATGGACAACCCTCAGACATTCACCCAAAACACATCACCAAACTCATCCATTTCTTCCTCACCCATAACAATTTTACGTTCAACAAAAAACATTTTGTCTAAATGATGGGGTCAGCCATGGGTTCTAGGATGTCTCCTTAATATGCCAACCTCTTCATGGGCACCTTGAAGAATTTCTGGACAAATGCCCCACGAAACCAATGATATACCTGAGATACATCAGTTATGATTTCATCCTCTAGACAGTCAACTGAAACTCCCTCATAGATTTCCACCACAATTTCAACAACCACCACCCATCCGTTAAACTCTTTGGAACACTCCCACACTAGTATAAGCTTCTTGGATACCATGATCAGTGTCAGCAGCGGAACCCTACAGGCAACTATATACAAGAAACCCACGGATCACCCCACCTACCTTCATAGATCCAGTAACCACCCCCAACACACCAAGAAATCTGTTATCTACAGCTATGCACTCAGATACCACATAGTGTGCTCCAAGGAGGAAATCAGGGATATGCACCGTAACATACTCAAAATCATCTTCACCAGAGACACCACACCAGAGAAGATCACATCATGGATCAGGCCACCCAGATGTCCTCAGAACCAGCTTAAATACAGAAATAAAACCTCTTCTAACTGCATACTTCTAGTTGTCACCTACCACTGCACACTGGAACGCATACACGGTATTGTCAAATAACTACAACCCAAACTCAATGGGGACCCAAACTCAAAATCTTTCCTGAGCCCCCTCTTCTGGCCTTCAAACAACTCCCATCCCCCAGCCTCTCCAAGCTCATTATCAGAAGCAAGCTCCCCACAGACCAGGACACATCAACTCAAAGCGACACCAGATCCTGCCAGAAGAAAAGAAGCATAACCTGCAGACCTATCTCAAATGCTACAGTGATCAGTGCACCCCACAACACACCTTTCAAGATTCATGCGTCTTACACATGCTTGCCACATTGTGTAGTGAATCTCATCCAGTGCACTAAATGCCCCAATAACAACTATGCAGGTGAAACCAGACAATCACTATATTCTCGAATGAACTCACACAGGAAAATGGTAGACACAAACTCCCTATTACCTGTGAAAGAACACTTTCCACAATGTGATCACTCTGTATCTGACCTCTCAGTCCTCATCCACAAAGGAAACCTGCACAATTTTGCTAGTCACTAAAAATCATGGTCTTAATAAAGACATTGGATTTCTGGCTTATTACAGCAATCTGTAACCCACTAATTCCACTTTTTGTCATACGATTCAAGGGAAGTTAATGGGCCATTCACCTTTAATGGTCCCTTAGCTCATAGTTTAGTATAAGTAGTTAAAATATCTGTTCAACCTCTTATTTAGCTGTGACCCTTTTAGTACCTTTCCCAGATCTGAGAAAGGGCTCTGTGTCTCTCTCACACAAACAGAAGCTGGTCCAATAAAAGATATTACCTCACCCACCTTGTCTCATGAATAGGGAGAGAAAGGGAGGAGGAGACAGGGAGTGCGGGCAAAGGAGAGGTTAGCTGTAATGGAGGTCTGGCATTCTTTGAGCCATCTCAACATTTCTATCCTAAAGTATCTAGGAATGGGCTCCAAATTTCTTTGAAATCTTATATGATTGCTCTCCTCACCTGTAAGAGATTTTTTTTTTTCTGACTGCAAACTCAGACCGGTCCGGATGCCACTGCTCTGTTCTGGGCATAAGCCTACGCTTCCACTGCTGTAAAATTATGCGCTTAAGTGATCATTGCAACTCCAACTCTCTGTGGCAGAGTTAAACCCAGTTTAGTAGGTAAATAAACCTAGGATATAATTTTCATCTGAGATTTGACTGCCGAAGCTGAGCACTATTTAAACTCCTGCGTAGAACCCCACAAATTTGATCTGTGTTTAACACTGTGCTGATAGCCTGAAAGCTTCCTCAAAGTTTCTCTTCACACCAGTGCCTCAGTTGCTGTTTCTCTTATTAGGAAACAATGCATAGCCTCCTATCATTTATAATCCTAATTGTGTTCCTGCTTGCGATAGGAGGAAGACTCTGTATGTTCATGCCTATCACAGGAATACTGTTGCTTTAAGTTTAGGGATAGTTTGTCAACTTGTTCTCTGCTGGTAGCCAGAAAAACTGAGGAAGGAGAGGGAGGGACTGAAAGCATTGATGATGTGATGAGTGGAGTTAAACATGACCTTGGCACAGCCATGGATAGTATGGAACACCATCCCTAATGGGATGTTGCCTCTGCATATGAAGATTTGTAGGATTGAGCCCATTGGCGTGTCATGTCTGTCCCAAAATGGTCTCAATATTTGAATTCCCATGTTAATTTTGTTTGTTTAAATATTGCCCTGCTGCTTGCAACCCAAACCTTGTGGCATTTCAAAAACCTTCAAGTAAAACAGACTAGTTTTATAGTGAAATGCACAAAGGAAACTTCTTGAATAGTTAAACTAGACTTCGATAGCTATTTGGGGTTTAATCCAACAGGGCATTTGTAACATACATGGCACGTTTAGCAACGTAGTCCTTTTTGTTCGGGATTGCAACCATCCATATTTTTCCTGGGCTGCTTTCTACTAGAGGTGGACCTGAAAAGAGCAATCTCATGCCACTTATTTCAGGCTGCACTTAATCTGTGGTCCTAGGAGGAGCGGGGGAAAGGTTCAGAAATGGCTTTTGGCCTAGTTTTCCAGAATGAGGCCCGAGTTCTCCCTTAAATGCTATGATACAGCCACTAAACTGAAGCACAGTTATGTCTCTGGAGAAGACCCCTTATTCCTCTTCCTAGGGAATGTTCTTATAATAGCTCTATTTCAATAATTCTGAACAATGCTATAAAAGATGTTCACTGATCATTCGTCTTATTACTCTTCAGCATGAGTCATTTAGTCCAAGGGGAAGGCCTTCCCTCCGTCACCCCTTCCCTAACCACTGTGCTTGCCTTCATTGCTGCATTTCTGGCTGGGGGCAGTTGAATTGTGACATTTCCTTTTAGTATAGGGCTTTGATTTGGTGAGCAGCTTGCTTTTCTAGGGAAGGATTTTTAAAAAATAAAACGTAGCTTGCCGTTTTAAATTCTGCTTCCTTGATTTCTAACCCACTGGAATGTTTTCCTTAGAGAGAAAATAGCGTGGTTGTTTTTTTAATTTGTGTGATGGATAAATCCAACCTAATTGCAGTTGCTAGTTAAACATAACTCAGTTGTATCGTGCTGACCTTGCCCTAGCAAATGTAGCTTTTGCAAATAGGATAGAATGCCAGGCAGACTTGCATGCCAAGCAGCATTCTTATTATACTATTAATGAATCAAACCCATGAGCACATCCAACAATCACCAGCCCCACTGATTTCCAAATGGAAGAACTTAACAGCTGCCTAAACTCAGAGCTTCCAGGCAAGCTATTGCCTCATCCCAAATTTGGGGAGCCAGGTAGTGGGCCAGATCAATAACACCCATAGAAATTAAAAATAGGAGAGCTCCTGGTGGTTCATTCAGTGTTAAATAGTGTGGCTCGATTTAAAGAGCCAGACAGTTGGTTTTTGACCAGTAATTGTAGCTATGCTAGGGAATAATCGAATCTCATGCTTCAGGGCAGAAGCTAATCACAGGGGTCAGGAAGGAATCTCCACCTCCTTAACCTCCATGTCTAGCACTGCATGAGTGGCCAGGTCCCTTATATTTTTCAGGTATTTTTAAAGGCTTTTTCCTTCCCCTGAAGTACTGAGTATTTGCAGCTAGACAGCTTAACAGGTTAACAGTCTGAGCCAGTGGGGTACATCTCCCGTTTCCTGGTCGTTGCACATTTGTATTGTGGCTGTATTTTTTTCAGTGCAACTATATTAAGATCTTGTGAAGAAAGTTAGCTTAATGAAATGAAGATTCTTTTGTCTTTTTGCTCAGGCCTGGATTCCTGGAGAATGTGTACAAAGCACCTAACCGTGATTCAATGAGACAGCGTCAGAAGCAGAAATCTGTTCTCCTCATGTAGTGCCTTGGGCTCCTAGGACTTCATTTTTTAATTGGAGGGCATTAAAGAACAGGGTGTTCGCAAATAATTCAGAGTTCTGACATTAATTTGACTAAATGTAATTTAGTGTCAAATCAGATTAGCCTGCAGTGATCTTCATTACAGAAGCGCTTTCGTCTTTTCCTGTCCTCCTCTTTCGTGTATGTGTGAGCAGAATGCAGAGCTGAGGCACTGGCTTGATGGAGCAGAGCTGAAATACAGGTTTATTGAATGTCTGCCAGGCTTTGTTCACTTTGGAATACATATTCCAGGTAGCACTGTTTGGAGAGAGCTCTCGCTGCTGTTGAGAGAGGGTCAGATAGACCCAGAGCTGGCTTGTACGGAGCCACCTCTCCTTCGCTTTGAGAATCTGTTTACTTGGGTGCTAGAAGACAGTGCTACTATCCTCCCCTATGCCTGAGATCAGCATGCATCACTCTGGAGCATGGCCAACCCCTGACATCCTGAATCTGGGAATTCTAGGTTTGTTTTGCACGCTCAGCTCATGTAACTCCCTGGCTCAGCATGCACCCCATTGGGCAACTGCCAGCCTTTTAACATGATCTGAGAAGCTCTGTCCTAAAGCGTTTTCTGTATTTTTTTTATGAAGCTTGTCATTCTATGGGTGCAATGTGGGAAAGACTTGAGTTACTTGTTCATTCCAAGAAAGTCCTACACTGAGTGATCTGCTGGTGAGTCCATATGCGTGTAAGGTTTTGTTGCTTTGACATGCAGTAAACATTGCCCACATTGGGGATTTGAGCTAGTTACAGCCATTGGGACAGCTGCATCAGTGGAAACGCCAAGTAAAACAGTATTTGTGTTGATCTGCATTAGTGCTGCTTGTCCTGGTTTCAATCAGGAGTGAGCTTCACTGATGCAAATCAGTTTTTGGCCAATCTACTCTGTGGGTTTGTACTGGGGCAGTTACGCTGCAGACTTGCCATTGAGGGCTGTAATAGGGGCAAATCCCCATTGTAGATAAGGACTCAGTATAATGAGGTCTCTGTCTTTGATTCAGTCTCTCCAAGTCCCCATCTGCATAGTGAAATTTGCTGTCCTGAAGACGTTTTTGATATGTGGTCTTGTAAACCATTTCAAGTAACTGTTTTTTGCTGGTTGCTGTGGATGGAGCAATTTAAAGATGGAGGCCAGTGGGACTCTGCCTCTTGCCTGAGATCTCAGATGGAGTCTGTCAGAGCTATTTTCTAGATTAGGCAGTAATCTGGAGCTGAGCAGGGTGTTTTCCCCATGTACAACTGGATGGCAGCATTGTCACCTGAAATGGTTTTCATTTATTTTACAGCGTAGCTGGTGCCCAAGAGTTGATTAGCCAGGTTATATGGCATTATCTATCATTCCCCACCAGTGCTAATGTGTCAGGAACACACTTTTGCTGAACGGCAATACAGGGCACTTCCTACCAGATGTCAGTGGAGGGCTTTGAAATAAAGGGAGAGGAACTTGGTCGCTAGACTGATTGTGGTGGCCTGGATGAGTCTCCTTGGAGATGTGTGGAATTGAATCCTCCTTTCACGCTGCACGACTGCTCTTCAGAAAGGTGTCTGAGCGAGCCTCGATTCATGCTGTGAAATGTTATCTTTTTGACAACTCTCCGGTGAGCTCTGAGAGTGCAGCTTGGAGAGTCAAGAATTTTGCTTTTCTCCTAGATGGTGTGTGTAGTTTGTCCCCTGGAGGGGGCGGCATGACTCATTCAGCCACTGCGTGATCGGTGGAATGGCACTGGGGCATAGTTGTACAACAGCATTGGGCCGGAAGAGCCTTTGTGCAAGCTACTGGATAAGGTGGATCAAGCAACACCACAGCAAGCATCTTGAGTGAGGGTTTTATAAACCTTATCCAGAAAATTGAGTGGTGTTGCAGGGAAGCAAGTTGTGTAATGGGAGCTCATGTGTTGGAAACGGGGAGAGCAGGAGAAGGATCTTAGTGAGGGAAACGCTCTTTTTACCAACAACCCACACACCAGTGAAGACATGACCTCTTATTTATATTATGGTAGCATTTATGAGCCCACAGTCTTGGGCTGTGACCCCGCTGTGCTCGGTGCTTCACAAACACAGATTGGACTAGACCGGCCCCAAAGAGCTTACGATGTACGTTGAATCCCTATATAAAGATGGCTTATGAAGTATCTGTGGGCTGTTCACCAGGACATTTATTGTAGGCCATACTCTGTCCCAAGGCATTAGATTGATCAGTGAATTGAAGATGTAGAGTGCTCCGTATTATCTTACTGAAGCACAGGGTACCCTATATTGCTGGGTGTGCTGTCCTGGGGCCCAATCCTGCCTCGTGCTGAGCTCCCAACAACTCCTGCTGAAAATGGTGATTGTCGAGGATACTGTTCCTGTGGCAGAATCATGACAGTAGGAGAAGCATTTCTCTGTCCTTCATCTTGCCACAAGTTCATCAACCTTCGGATCTGTGTTTTATTTTCCTCTGCTTCTTCCCCTGTTGATGTCTGTAGTTGTAGTTCAAGATGCACACAGGAAAGGAAACACACATTTAGTTGAGGGCACAAAATAGAGCCCTGGTTATTCACAGAGCGTTGATTACAGAATGGCTAATACACAGAACCCCGTAAGAAATCTGAAATTAGCATGCAGCCATTTCATTTTTGCTTCATTTTTTTTCCCCATACACATTGGGATTGTTAGTGGTAACGGAGGGAATTAGTCATGGTTGTCAACTTCAGGCAATTTCATTGAGGGGAAGAAAAAATGTACTGCTGCTTTAATGGCATTTTTAATGCTTATTGGCCCCCAAGCTACTAATGAATTGAAAGTAAGTATTCTCTGAACTGCCAGTTTTGGTCCACCTACTTTGCTTGGCAAAATCCACTCTGTGCAATGGGTGGCATGAACTTCAGATTGTTGGTGGCAAACTTTTAATACCTTCAGACTCTGTACCAGCACTTCTAGATATGCACTGGGAAAGCAAGTGGTTGAGGGGAAAGCAGGATGTAGAAAATATGGAGGAGGAGTGTGTCCTAGTGATTAGAGCAGGGACGTAGGCACCAGAGCTTTTGGGTTCTAGTCATGACACTGCCACTTGTTTGTTGCAGTAAATCATTTGAGGCCTGATTTTTCAGAGGTGCCGAGCCTCTAGCTGCCTTTAGTTGGAGACATGAGTGTTCAGCACTTGTAAAAATCAAATCCTTAGCCTCTCCGTTTCTTTTCCTCCATCTGTAAAATGGCAGGTAGTGCTGCCCTCTGTGTTCTAAGCAGTGAAGGTTTTCAGTGAAAAGCCATGAAGTGCATAACTGTTGTACTACATTTTGACTGATCAACATGTGTGTTTGTTTCTAGGACAAGCTGCCAATTAGCCCATTAACAAGGGTGAGGCTGATTTTTATTCTGTCAAGGTGTAGTAATACTTAGTACTTCTATTCTCCAAGTGCAAAACCTCCCCACTCTCCTAAGAAGCAGGCATATACCACTATTCCCATTTGAAGATGGGGAACAGAGGCCAAGGGGGCACTGTGACTTCCCTGAGAACACAGAGGGCATCCGTATCAGAGCCAGACTTAAGGACTCAGAGTTCTTGGCCTCCAGTTCCATGCTTGGATGGGTTTGCACACCCGGACTGCACAGGTGAAGTGTGATTGCATGAGGCTAAATGTGAAGCTTCCATAGCCTGCTGGAAAGTGTAGCTTTCATGGCACTAACCTCAGACGGAGGCTGGGGCAAGCTATTTCCTTCTGAACTGAATTGCAGTATTGTCACACTCCCTGAAATAGCTTCCCTTTATCCAATCTTTCCAAATTCAGCTACTTCCATTACGTTCAGAATGCTGCCCTTTAAGACGCTGTTCGACCCTGCAATTGAACAGTTTTTACAAGTCTGGCAGCAGCAGCAAATAGGAGCTCAGATGGCAGAGCTCAGAGCTTCAGATCCTCTTGTGAGGCGTGTAATTGATGCTGCTGCACTAGAAACTGGTGGGTTACGCCAAGTACTTCGATTTGTTACCGAAGTGTGGCTGGCCTTGAGATCTAGAGTCAGGTTGTGATGCCATGTGGGGAGTCTGTGTAGGGCCCCCTTTGCTGTCCAGAAGGGACATGGTAGATGTGCTCAGTTCTGAGTGTGCAGCGGGGAAGTGAAAGTGCTTCCATCCACTCTGTGATGAGAGTGGGAGGCAGCACAGCTCCAGCTGGAACAGAGAGCCTCAATGTCTGGGCCTTTGGAGGTGGCAGGGTTGGGATTTCAGATGACATCACACACTGCCTTCCTCCAGAACAGAATTTGTACTTTCCAACCACCTTGAGGTGCTCTTCGTTGGGTACTCACCAGCTTTCCTGGAGTTGCAGAGCTATCCAGCAATAGGCATGCAAAAAGCAGCTATAGACTTCAGATACAGCAATCTGTGTAGCATTGTGGTCTATGTGGGATGAGTCTGCTATCCTCTGTTCAATTCCCAGCAAACTGATCACCAAAAAACCCACAACAGATCACAAATGCCTCTGCGACCAGCAATAATTTTCCCCTTTGGCCGTCTTAGCAAGGCCCATGGAGTCTGAATTCCCCTGTCATCCCTAGGGGAGCTCCTTCCAGGTCCGAATTGAAACATGCTGGCGGAATGGTTTGGAGGAAGCTTGCTTTGGCTGCCACCTGTTCTGTATTTGTGCTAAGGATAAATAGAGGTCTCCAGGGCAGTCATCCAACATCTTTTCCCAGTGCTAAGTTCATAAAGTCTGTCAAGTTTCCATCATAAAATTTAATGGAAATGATTTCACCAGCAGGGTTTATCATGTCTCTCAAAGAAAAGTGACATAAGGTGGTAATTCTAGCGGCTGTGCAGAGATCTCGGATTGAGGGTGGGCATTGCTCTGTTACTATTCATGCTGGTCAGTGAGTTAGCAAATGTCTAGCATCTTGGGTAGAGAACTAGTCAAGCAGCCAAGTAATACTCTGCAGAAAGTGAATCGATAGTAGAGATTCTGGACAATGCAGATTCACCTGTGCCCTCTCAAATGAAGATTAAAGGCAAGGGGGTTGCTTTGACTCCTGTAATGACTGGACCAGGCTATCTTTTCTGTTTCCTGGATCCTGTTCAATCTGGCAAAATTACGATGAGGTTCCTCATTTGCTATTTTAATAGTTAGCATTCCCTATACCCGGTCTGTCCTGCCATCCAGGGCCTGTCTTTGGAGTGCAGGCTTGCTAACAGAAGCAGAGCTCATATTAGTGTGAATTTAGCTGAGCAGCTGGGACTCATTAAACTGTTCTGTCTGGATGAGGCTACATGTCCGACGCAGAACTCCTTTTGCCTTAGGCTTTTCATTGGCTGGAGAGGGAGGATGGAATGAGGCCAGACTGTGCGTAAGACGCAGCATGTGAAAACTGGGTAGTTAAGTGCTTGCAGAGTGCCCTGTTGGAGGAGAAATTCTGGCAGATTTCAGCAGCTTTGCTTTTGCCATTTCACTTTGGGCTCACTAAACAGCAAGGGGAGGCTATCTTGGCACAACATGGTCTTTGACTTTGTGCTCTTCCTTTTAATGAGACACCTGAAGATTTACAGGCTGTCTAATTACAATGCAATACATCAAGCGAGACTGAAGCAGACCCTCTCTTCAAAAGCTTGTACTTCCATAGGCAGGTCAGGTGCATAATTAGTGACTCATTGCTAAGGGATCACAGATTAGCATCTTCTTGAACCCTGCCCTGTAGCCTACTGTCTATTTTCCACTGTTTAGAAAGTACCTAGCAAGCTGGGAGCACTACCACAGTCTAAATAATAATGCTTAGTCCCCCGTGGCTGGGGGAAAGACAAAAGACAGCATTTCAGTTGTCAAGATGATTGAAGAGTAAAGCTGCTGTTTAGAAGGTGCTGTCATCAATGGCTTGTATTCCCATAGTCAGAACACCACTGGTGTGTGTATGCACCCCCCCTACACACACACCTATCTGTACCAGTGTTCTCACCCCAGGAAATGTTTGTATTGCATTGTTGGCTTTGATGTGAAGGGGATGCTGCTCAGGTGTTCCAGTGCTAGCCTTTTGGACTTGCCTGTCACTTCCTTTGGAGGAGCTCAAAGCACTTCAGACGTGGAGTTTAGGCTGAGCCTTGCCCGCACTGAATCAGATGGTTATCCCTACTGTACAGACGAGGAAAATGAAGCAAGGACTAGGGATGTGATCTCCTGGCTCTCAGTCCTGTAGCTGAACACTAGGAAAATCCTGTAATAGCAGAGCCTCTCCCCAGTTCATGCTCTTTGTCAGTCACAGAAATGGTACGTTTCATGTTTATCAATAAAACCTGCAGTTGGGAAGTAGGCCTGTTCAGTAACATTCTGGTTCTGCCTGGCAAGAGAGGATTTCCAGAGATTCTGTAATAAAAGCAGTCTGAGGGGAGATTTCCATATACATATCATGGTCCTGTATCAAAATTCTGCACTGGTGCAAGCATGATTGTTTTAGGGACAGCTGCTAAACAAGCCAGGGGAAAAAATGATTTGTGACTTCTATTCTCTGATGGAGGAATGGAGTTGTTCTGTTCCATTTGGGAAAAAGGAGTAAGATGAGGGGCTGGGCTCCTGCCATAGAATTCAGATTTTTGTGCATGTTAGGGTCCATGTGCAGCATTGAACGGTTTGTGTGTCACAGCCTGGAGAAGTTCACGAGGTAAGAAGCACATGTTACCAGGAATCAAGTCTGAAGTGTGGGTTTTCTAGAAGTTTTTTATTATAATTGGCATTTCTGGGCCTGCTGCTGGAGGGAGCTCGCTCGGTGGGCAGTGGGAACAGTAGGAGCAATGCAAGAGCCCTGTGAAAGTGACTATTCCCAAACTTGTCCAGTAATGGTCTAGAACAGTCCTTGAAAGAACTAGCTGTAGTGGGTTGAGCACAGGGTTGGGATCGAGGGGAGACTCATACAGCCATTTGCTGTGTGGTGTTTGGCAAGTCACTTGCACAATTTGTTCCGCTGAAAGGGAGTCAGGCCATTTACCTGTGACCGCAGTGGAAGAACCTCTTCTTCTGTAACACAGGTGTGATGCTTACCTGTTGGACAGGAGCATAGTGAATATTATCAGGTGCTTTGAAGATGGAAGGCCCTGGATAAGGTGTCTCATATTGCTAAAAAGTAACGTTAATCCTCAGGGTTTTTTTCTGATAATTTCCCAACCCACTTAAATAGTGATTGTAAATAGGATTTCTGTATAGTTAGTGTAAGAAATAGCATTACTTTGTAATAAGATGGTTGTCTCTAGCATTAGGCTTAGAAATGCCCCTTGTAAATAAACTGTTTGTGCTTTTTTGCCTTGTGAACTACTGGGTCCAGTTTTGCTTCTGTACAAGCCTTCCTCTGTGCAAAAAAACCTGATTGGTTTAGTCATGAAGTTTACTGGATTCCTCATAAACTGAATTGAGCTGGAGAAGGAGAGAATACACAGAGAAAGGAAGGGAATGAGGGAAAGGGATTCAAGAACAAGTGAGAAGCTTTGTGGGTGACCTGGAAGAAGGTGATGAGTATGCCAGAGGGGGAAGAGGGAAATCACAGCTGAGGTTGTTGAATGTCTCTCTGGTGTCCTTGGGTGAATCTTACTCAGGGAGGGCTTTAGTAGGGATCAAGTTGTTGGGCTTATGGGAAACAGTGAAGACAGAAACACAGTAAGGAATGTGGCGGAACTTAAGGAGAATAAATTTATAGTGGAGGAAGTGTGGTCACAGGACTTTCTCCAGAGGTGCTCAGAGGACTTGTATGTAGGGTGTGAACCTGGGTTGGGGGGATGGGCTTTTCAGGGGAGAGTGAAGCAGAAGGATTGTACAGATCAGTAGAAGGCAGGACACAAGCTGTGACAGAGCCGTATGGGAGACATGAGCATGGGTGGATTAGAAACCATGGAAAGGAATTGGGGGAAGGTCAGGCAGGTGAACATGAAGGCAACAGCTGTGTATCTTGACAGAATGTTCCTGTGGATAACACATTACCATGGACAGTTGGGAGACTGAAGAGGAGCAGCTCATTCATTTGGTTGGCAAAAGGTTAAGATTTTTAGTCTTTGTGTTTAATTTCCTTTAATGGCAGATTATTTTTTATTAGAGATGGAATCTGGATGGGTTTAAAGGACACTCCTCGAAGCTGCGTATCACTTACAGGAAAGACCATAATGATTGATTGGAAGCTGTTACGCTCTCTACTTGTTAAGTCCCCTTAGTATGCAGATGGGCCCTGAGGGATTTTAATGCAATGCATAAAAATGAGAGATGGTGAGGAGAAACCAGCTTGGTTCATAAAACATGCTTGGCTTGGCTTTATGCTCATGCTTGGCTTGAGGGCCAACCCAACGTTCCTAAGCCTGCTCCAGCAAGAGGGGGCAAATCCATTGCCTCTTGGGCTCAGCCCTCGCTTGGGAATCTTCTGCGTAAGGCAAGTGTTCACAGCAGAACTATTGGCTACCAGCCCTGTGCTTAGACAGCTGTTGAGAGACTGGAAATGTGCTCTGTCTTTTGAAATGAGCATGATTCAAAATGTAAATAAGGTCTACATCTACATTAAAACAAAACAAGTGCAACCATTGCACTTGTTTCATTCATTCGGGCCCAAATAGCTCTTCCTGCTGCTTGAGTTAATGTCACTTGGAAAAGGTTTGGTACCCTGTAAACCACGTCCTGGGGAGTGTGTGCGTGCATGCGTGCAGCTTGCAACAGTGGCACTGAATTCTTGATGGCCGAAGTAAAGAGTCTTGCCCCAGTGTTGGGCTAGAGAGGACTGAGCATGGTACTGGGAGCCAGGAACTCCCGAGTTTGAATCCTGGCTCTGACACCAGCTTGCTGTGTGAACTCAGGTAAGCCAACTGACCTCCTCTGTCCCTCTATAAGCTTTGAGAAACCCCAAGAGCGAGATCCTCACCCTGGCTCCAGTCCTTTGATGCCATGCAAAGGACCCTAAAGGCCCCATTCCTGGCTGGGCTGGGGAGATTCCAGACAGCACCAGGAGGCTGCTCCAGCCCAGCTCAGACAGGTGCAACGGTGTCTTAAAGATCCCTCAGCTTCCTACTCCCTCCCCCCCCCCCCCCCCCCCGAGACACGGCACAGACTCTCACCCCACATGTGGGTGGGAACAGTGTTGGGTGCGTTTTAGTTGTAGGCCGTAGCCGTTCACAAAGCTGGGTGTAACTGCTGCCCATGAGAGCAAAACCTGGTTGCCCTAAGAGGTGTCCAATGCTGCTAATACTTAGCCTTGTTTCCCTCTCAATTCCCCCAGCTGGCGCAAATTATATGGCTCCCCAGCCTACTATTCTCATAGAGCTTTGATTGTTTCCCACCCCGTTGCTGCTCTTGTATCCCAGTGGAGACTGTAGGAGATTAAATTCCTGAAGGGCCTTTCTTTCCTTTTGACAGGGTTATGTATGTTTTACAAGACAACTGTTCGCTATACAGAAGCCAGCATAAAAAACGAGGAGTACTTGTGGCACCTTAGAGACAAACAAATTTATTTGGGCGTAAGGTTTCGTGGGATTGAACCCATTTCATCGATGCATGGAGTGGAAAATACAGGAGGAAGATATATATATACATAGTACATGAAAAGATGGGAGTTGCCTTACCGATTCTAACGAGACAATTCAATTAAAGTGGGCTATTATCAAAAGGGGAAGTATCACTTTTGTAGTGGTAATCAGGGTGGCCCATTTCAAACAGTTGACAAGAAGGTGTGAGTAACAGTAGGGGAAAATTAGCATGGGGAAATTAGTTTTTAGTTCTTGTAATGACCCATCCACTCCCAGTCTTTGTTCAGGCCTAATTTGATGGTGTCCAGTTTGCAAATGAATTCCAGTTCTGCAGTTTCTCATTGGAGTCTGTTTTTTGAAGGTTTTTTGTTGAAGAATTGCCACCTTTAGGTCTGTTGTGTGTCCAGGGAGGTTGAAGTGTTCTCTGACTGGTTTTTGCATGTTATGATTCTTGAGGTCTGATTTGTCTATTTATTCTTTTGCATAGAAGCCAGCATGTTTGTAACCTTTTGAAGGGTTTCCTGAAGTGCTTCCTGTTGTGCTCTCCGTTACCAAACAATCAAACCAAAGTGCTCCAGTGAGCCCTTGTTGCAGTCTCTTTGGTGTCTGTTAGATTTGCGAAGAGTAGCTAGCTTTAAAAAGAAAAAGCTTGCCTACACTGACTGCTCACTACCCCTTCGCATGCCTGCTGTACCATTGATCTCTCTTTCTGAGGTGAAACCCCACAAAGGCAGGCATGAGAACTCCTCCAGATTGGAAGCAGCAGCTGGTACCATGGAGCTGAATTCCTCAGTGCCTTTAAAAACTGACCTTTTGAAAAGCATGGAAGGAATGGCCCAGCTAAGCTAGAGGCTCTTTGTGCCAAGCTCTTTCCACTGTTTCAAACAGCGCTTGCACATGAGGGCTCTGGTACTGTGGCTATCAACTTTACTCTCTTCTGCAGAGACCTACTGCGCCTGTATTTCCTGAAGCGTTAGTGCTTTCTCTCCGCTGTAGATGGCGCGGGGAAGGTGTTTATCTGCCTTTCTGACTCCTGTACTGCAAGTGTTGAACCGGGGAGCCCTGTTTTCCAGTCACTCGGTGACATAATCTGCTACCATTGTTTTTAGTTAAATAATTCTCTGCAGCCTGACCAGAGGGGAATGCTCCAAAATACATTGTACTGCGCATGCTCTTCAAAGCATTCCCTCTGTTCCTTTAAGTGCTGATCTCCCATTGAAAGGAATAGCTCCTCTTTCAAGGGTAGGGCCTGCTGCACTTTGTGCTGGGCAAAGCGAAGGCTGGGGGCGCTCCTGCAGCTGTCAGGATTCTCCGCTGTCATGAGCGGGGTACGTGGGGAGGGGGCTGGTAATCTTCGTCATGCAGCACCAATGACTGCTGCCATGTCGTGTGAGAGGAAAACTGGCCACTGCCACAAGAGCTGCCGCCTGTCACTCGGCTCCCAGGTATTCAAGTATTGCAGCTGCTTCAAGGGTGCTTGGTGAGTTTAGTTTTTAAAGCAAAGATCAGTCAGCTCAGCCTGGAAGAAATCTGCCTGTGCGTGTGCACGCACTGATACCCTACAGGCCCCTAAAATATGCTCTAGACTAATGAAGGGGGAGAGGGTCCCTTTGATAAACACCCCATCCCGGAGCATACACTTGTAGGGTATTGCCGTATGCTGCGGATGCGTTGAAGGGTTGAGTACCGTCAGCACCTGTAACCTGCTAATACACACTGAGTGACTTGCTACATTTACATTTTGTTTAATTCTTTTTAAATGGTGGTGCTATGCCACGTATCCTTCCACTGTGAAAATAGTTCCCCTAAAGGATGAGAGAAGGAAGAGGCTCTAAATTACCTATTTTTATTCCTGCTTTGACTAGGCTTTTCAGTCCCTCTTTCCCTTACAGTTCCCAGCACTGCGTGAACCCCTCTTGTCATGGGACACTTTCAGCGACACTGCAGCCAACTTGAGCTAGATTTCTTTTATAAAAACGAATTCCACAATAGCCAAGACCTGGCAGTTTACCTTTAATCTGTGGCCAGCTCAAGAATGGGGAGGGCATGTCTGCAGCTGAAGTTGGGCTCTCCAGGTATACAGTGGTGTACAGCACCTAGCGTAATGGGGGACTGACTTTGATTGGGACACTATTGCAATACGGGTTAGTGGTGTTAACTGGATATGGATCGTCAAGTAGCTGTTAAAGTATGGCTATATCACTGATGGGGGCGGGGCGGGGGGGGGGGGAGACACATCTGGCCTTACATCTGCATGCTGTGGGTCTAACGGGATACCGACAGGCATGTAGTTTCTGATCAGTGAAGGAAGCGCAGTCTGCATATGCTCACTCTCGCATTCATTCCTGCTTCACACCGAGATAATGAGTTTTGTAAAGCAGCATCTAATGATGAAAGCCTCTGCACTGGAGAGGGCTGGATTGCCTCTGTCCCCATGGAGACGGATGACAGATTACAGAGATACTGACCTTCCCTGGATCTCCAGCTCTCGCTAAAATAAATTCAATTTATTCTCTTTGGTTCTCAAGGGAGCCTAGGCAGAGACAAGCATCTCCTGCCTGTCAGCGTGCAGCGGTTCTGTTTATACGCAAAAGGGGATTGTTTATGCAGTAGGGCGATTTGAATTGCTAAACCATGATCAAAGGAATGGCTGATTAAAGCATCTACATAGGAGAGAGGAAGGTCCCTTATATCAGTGTCCTGAAATCTATTGGCTGCAAAGAGATACCATGGAACAAACTGAGTGAGAGAAGGGAGGGGGTAGCTGCATTCATTCCTTAATTCCTTCAGCAAGCACACTGCACACTCCACAATTAACCCATCAATACACCTGGTGACTTGTTCACTTCTGCCTAGGCTGTCTGCTTACAGCAGGTGGTGGGCCCCATGGTAAGTATGTGAAGCTGAGAAACCCACTGGAGGGGAAGCTGTCTGTGGAATTCCCCGTTCCTCATGGGGGCATCCTGGGAGGGCACTGAAGAGCTACAGCATGGCTTTTGAGTGCCAGCTGCTACAAGATGTCATGGGTATCAGCCTGGGAGAGACACCTTATGGAAATACAACTGAAACCTGCAGATGTTGTTGTCAAGTGGCTCCATGGAGTGAAGGGGCTAGAGATGAAGCGTGCTTAGTCAGAGCATTTTATTGCTCTGCCCCCTGGTGGAGTCAATCCCGTGAAGCATCATGCATATTCCCCTGGTGCAGAGCGGCCTCCCTTTTCTCACCTGGGAGCAGAGTAGGAAGGGTGGGGGAAGGTAGCTATAACATACATTTGTTCCTACTTCAGCAACTGGTCCTGCTGCCGCTGCACTCTGCTGCCACATCTCTCTCTCATTCTGTTTCCACAGGGCTGTAACGTAATGGAAGATCAGGACCTTCGGGAGATCGGGATTAGCGACCCGCAGCACCGCAGGAAACTTCTCCAGGCTGCACGTCCCCTTCCCAAGGTGACAGTTGTATTAATCGCTGCGTTGCTGCAGCACAGGTGGGGAGCGGGTTGATGGAGCTAGCAACTCTCAAATTGCATGGCTGTGGTGCAGAGGGCCACGTGCAGTAAACAAAGCATGTAACCACAGCCATTCCTCTGTAGATACAGTCCCTGGCTATTTGAAGAGCTACTCTCTGGGAGAGTGCCATCGAGAAGAGGGCTTATGACCATATCAATAGAGCATCCCACACCAGAGATGGGAATGGCCAGTAGGGGGACAGTACTTGGGTTTTAAGCTTGTGGAGAAGCAGAGGCTTCTTTTTCTGCTGAGCTGACTGGGTATGAACTGGTGCATCTGGACTGTAGGGAGCCACCAGAAGAATGTGGCTTACAGGGCTGAGTGACGGCTCTGGGACACCAGGCTCCTTAGAACCGCAGCTGCGAATCCTGCAGGCTATGCAGGCATGTCGGAGAGCACCACGCTTCATTGGGAGGAACTCTGCTTCTCTCTCTGGTCGCTGAGAGCTTTGCTCTGTGTTCATACGGTGCAAGAACAACAAGGCTTGTGGAGAGCTTGCATTAAGGACTCAAGAGTAGAGTCCCCTAATGCTAGGGATGTACAAGGCATCGCTCCTGGCAGGAAGTACTAGCGTGGTCACTGGTATTCCAGAGATGGCTTTTTGAGCATCCTATTTTTGGGGTACTGCCACTTGCAGCCAGAGCCCCAAACGGCAAACGTAGACAGGAGCATGAAGAACTTCACTCAGCTTTCGGCTCTTCCAAAGCTTTCTCCAGCTGCACTGAAGTCTAATTGCTCTGGTATTTGTTATGGCCAGTGAAATCTATGGCTGCCCTCAGTTTGCCTGCCACTCTTCTCTCTCCCACTCAGCAAGTGCCCGATATAACCTCACGGCAGTACTTCCAGTTACAGCCAACGGTCCTGTGACCCAGCTTGAATTAGCGCGAATACACTAACCTGGCTCAAGTGCTGAAACAAAGCAGTCTTCTTCTTGCACCTGATTTCTCAGGCCTCTGCCAGGGGCTGTGTTGCAAAATTGGACGCTACCTTATCTGTGCCAACGGCGTGTAATGAGGCTATTTCAGGCACTTGGAACAGCGTCATCCAGGCTGCGGACAGCAGGGTGCCTCCTGCTAGTGCATAAATGAAATAAATGGCATGTGTTCAGTGGAGCGACTCTCCAGCTCCATTTGTCAGAGGAAAATATACCCAAGAGTTGAAGGGAGAACTTAGCAGTCTCCTCTGACGTGCTTTTTGGGGTGCGGTCACAAAGGGCAGACGGACCTGGTCAGCTGCGAGATGGGTAGGATGTGAACAGCCATGTAAATAGATGAGAACGTTCCCGCTTCTTCCACCAGCCAGTTCCTGTCTCCAGTTACTTTGGAGCGGGGCTTGGTATTGGTGCTGAAGCTAGCCAGTGCGCTGCTGGATCGCCACACTAGTCCCTTGTCATTGCTGTGAAGTGACTTCAGGAGTGGGGTTCAGAGGGGGTTTGTCTAGTTGCTAGTGGGCAGTTGCCACATCAGAAAACCACCAGCACTTTTGGCACTTACTGCTGCCTTTATGATGCTTTCAGTAGCAATGCTAAGGACTGAATGGGCCGTGGAGATGGCACTCAGTTCTGCAGTGCACGTCCCAGTCAGGACTAAGGTTGTTTGATGGGGAAGCCAGAGAGAGGGCCTGTCCTTCTGCTGTCTGTCACCTGATAATCGGGGGACTCCATCCTCCAGGGCTATTTAAAACAGCAACTTTTCTGAGCATTAAATTGACCAACAAGAGATTTTCCTTCCAGCCTCTGGTATTCGGAACAGTCCCCTGGGTCTCCTTTTTCTGGCAGCTTTCTCCAAGTGCGCACATGTGTTGGATTGTGCCTCTCCCTCCCCCCTGCTGGACCCAGCTGCCCAATTACTCCTGAAGCGCACAGACCTTAAGGTCCTCTTTGGCAAGAAAAATCAGTTTCTCAGGCTAGAGCCAGGGGTGGGAGAGGAAAGCTGTGCTCTCGTGACTGTCCTGCTTCGGGAAAAGCATCTCCGCCCAAAGTACACAGCCAAATAGACAACTGACTGGCATGCGAGCTTCACTACATTCTAAAGACACTTACAACTTATGAACGTATTCCCCCTGGGCCGCTGTGCGGTTCTGTGCTTTAAAGGGTAAATGCAGAAGGGAGGGAATGCTATCCAGTGAACACAGCACGGGACTCGGAGTTGGGATTCCTGGATTCTTTCTCGATTTTTCTCACTGTGCATCCTTGGGCATGTTGGTGAACCTTGGTGCCTTGGTTGCCTGCCTGTTAATGGGAGAAATGCTTACCTGGCTCCAGGGTTGAGGCCTACTTGGTTCTTACAAAATGCTTTGAGATCTTCATGTGGAAGTCACTGTACAAATCCCCATTATAATTCTTTAGTTACATGGGGCTTTAATTGTAGCCATTGTGGGTTTTGGAATCTGAGCTGTTTGGAATCCCAGAGGCTTTTTAACCCTTTCTTGTCTTGTCCATTTTTAGGTGAAATCTCTGGGTTGCGATGGGAACAGCCAGCCTTCAGTTCCTGCTTGGCTTGACTCTTTGGGGCTGCAGGACTACATTCAGTCCTTCCTGTCAAGTGGCTACAGCTCTATTGATACTGTGAAAAACCTCTGGGAGCTTGAAATAGTAAATGTAGGTACTGGCTTTGCATTTGCTATTAACCCTGCACAGGTTCCCTCCAGACGGGTACGACTTGCAGAGAGGTTTGTTAGACCCAGTGCAGCAATGTCATAACACTCTTCAAAGACAAAGGTGCAGGGAGAATCCGTGCCCGTGTAGGATGATTCTGTGCCCCAGCACCTTCATTCCAAATACTCGTGGACTAGAAAAATGCTTGAGTATGTCTTAACTCAGGGAGAGCTTGTGAATACGTAGAACCGTTCTTTGGTGTGAATGAGAGGGTACCAATTGTAATGGGTCTATTCTGATTCCTTTCCTTTCTCTGTCGCTGTTTCATGTGATTGATTCTTGCATGGCCCTGCGTTTAAAACAGCCCTTTGTCTTTTGTCTAATTAAAATGTAACCTGTCAACTGCAGTGATTGTTCTTTAGGGTTTGCACCCTGAAAAAGTAAACAGTAGTTATTTGTATGCAGTTGGGGTACCAGGCTGCATGTTCTAGTGGCTTAAGTTTGGGGTTGAAAACAAGCAACAGCTCTGCTCTAATGTCAACTGTGATGCTAACTTGTGTGTGACTTCGGATGCGTCGGTTTCCTCAGCTGTTACCTGGGGTTAATGCTGACCGATCTCACAAGGCAGTGCAGGGGGGCTGATGGATTAGGTCCTATTTACGCAGCAGCTTGCCAATGTGGAGCTGTGCATATGTGCTAAATTAGGAGGAGGAGTATATTTCATGCTGTACCAAATTCCTCTGCTTTGGGATGAAACTGACAAGAAATGATACTAAGCTGTACAGCAGAGATGCTGAACAGTATCCGCAAACACGGTGACGAGGGGAGGCCCGGCAGTGGGGCAATTCCCATTCTCAGCTGAAAACTGACAGCTATTAGTTTGACTAGAAGAAGATACAAAACTGCACAACATGCTCAGGGGGATACCGACATCCTTGCCCACCCTCCTTGAACTGAGCTAACCTTCCCCTTTGGCTCCAGGTGCTGAAGGTGAATTTGCTTGGCCATCGGAAGCGAATCATTGCCTCCTTGGCGGACAGACCGTACGAGGAGCCACCCCAGAAACCACCGCGGTTCTCACAGCTGAGGGTGAGTCATTGTTTGTGTTGCTGGCTGCCTGATTGATACATCTGCATGGAGCACTGTCAGCCACTGACAGGATGTTTTCTTCTGTGCTGGCTCGCCTCTTTCTTTTTAAGAAACTAAAATCAAGTCTGCCTCAGAAATCTCCTTTTTGATAAACAACTGAGACCTCTGGGGATCTGAGACCGGGGGAATGTGCTCACTGAGAGCTCAGGTGTTACAAAAGATTTCCAGATGGGAATCCGGGCACAGATGGGAAAGCGAGAACATGCTCGCCCTTTCTCTCTGAGCCTCATTCTCTCTCGAAAGCACTTGAATTTCTCCGAGGAGAGTTAGTTAAAAGGTGCCACAAAAATAACCTTGCTCTGTGTCAATATTTTATAAGTTAACTTGTTGGAAATATTTACTGTGGGTAGTAAATTTCCAGAGTGGTTTCAGAGACGCGCATCTGTTTTTTTTTTTTTTTTTTTTAAAGAAGTAGGTTTCCAACCTAGACACTTTAACCTTCATTATAAAAAGCAAAATGACCCACTAGAGATGCTCAGACAAGGGCTGCATGTTCTTCCTAGCTCTCAAATGTCAATTAAATTGCCTTCTGAATTTTTTTCCACTGGTTACTTTGGGGGAAAAAATTGGAACTTGCGGTTGGGGGTTGGGAGCAGCACCTCTGGCTTTGTGTATGGGGGGAGAGTGCATTTAAGCTAAGCAGTACTCCTCCAAGTGGGTATGTGTAGCAATACCTGGAATACTTCACACGCTGTGCTGTTCATGCAGATTCCATGTCGAAGACTGGCTGTAAGCAGGGTTGTAGCCGTTTGCATCTGGTTGAACTTGGTTGCTTTTTAAGGTCTGGAGACATAAGTACAAGCTTGGAAGAGCTGATAGAGTTCAAACAGGAGCTCTGGTTAAGGCAAACATCACAACCAGTGCATTTTTAATCAGAAGCACCAGTACATCCGCGGCATCGGCTCTGTCACTGGGACACACTTGGGGCAATGAGAACTTCCCCTCCATCCCACTTCTGTGCAGTGTTTGTAGCAGTTAATTCTAACAGCACTTCCAGATGAATGGCCCATGCAAAGCTTGCTGCTCTGGGGTCCAAGACAGTGAGGCAGTAGGCTGCACTGCCTCTCTAAATGGCCTGACAACTGCAGCAGAGGCCTGAGGGGGGCTTGTAGCAGTAGTGTCCCTAATACGTGTGTGTGGCTGAGGAGGGGGTTGAGGCGCTAGAGGCACCCTGTCCGAGGGGCATGGCCTGGAAAGGGCAGCAGTTCTGGCATCTGACTGGGGTTTGGTGCCAGTTATGCTTTCTAGACACGTGAGTTTTGACCTTGTGGGTAGAGGGCTTGGCATGTTGGGTAGACTCGCAGCTTCTGCCTTCCCAAGGTGTCTGTGGCAATACATGGCAGTGATCACAAGCTCAGGACCTCAATGCTTTCTTGGAACACTTCTAAACACCAAATAGGGAGGCCTCCTGTGTCCTGGATCCTTTCCACTCCGGGTCGCTGGTTTTATTCCAGCCCAGGTTGGTGCCCTCTGATGGCTGTTTGGTCTGGGTGAAATTTGCTTGGGTCTCAGTCCAGGTTCCTTGTGGACAGTGCCCAAAGCACAAACCCCTCCATCACACTTGGCACTAGAGGGCCTTCAGTGCTCCTAGGTCAAGAACTGAGCATGAGGATGACTTCCCACTCCTCTGACCCCTTCCCTCCCCCAGAGCTGGTTCCTCCAGCCTGGGGATGTAATACGTGGTGGGGAGGAGGGGTGTAGCTCTGTCTTGTCATTTCAACCTGTACTTGCTTGGATACAGAGAGGACTCTGGTCCCCATGGCGCTGAATCCTGCACCTTCCACTAGCATTGAATCGCAGACTTTGTAGATAGCAAATGCCCAGATGGGAAGCAGCCAGCTGAGAATCCAAGATTCTCTGAAACATCCTCTTGAGATGGACAGGACTGAAGGAATAGAAGGAAGTGCCTTGGCACAGTGTCAGCTGATTGAAATGCCGGGTAGGGAGGCGGTAGAAGAGAATGGGGCCATTTGTAACATTTCCTGATGCTACAGCTGCCGAGTTCCTAAAGCCCGATTCTGGCATTGCAGAACGGAAGGATGTCAATGGAAAATTAAGCGAGGGTGTTGAATGGAACTAATGCGCGTTGCAGCTGTGAGCTCCCACAAGCACCAGCTTGAGTTCCCTGCATTGTCTTCTGGGCCCTGGATCGGCACGTACCGGGGCAACTCTCTCTCTTCCCCGCAATTATAGCCAGCCGTTGTAAGGCGTTCGGATTGATCTCTTATCACTGTGCTATCTAGGGCCTCAGTCTTTGGGTTGGTAAATTCTATGATGCCACTTTAAATGCATCATTTTTTTGTGCTTTGACCCAAGGCTGATCCTGGCCAAAAGTCAGTCCACGGATGTCTGCCCTCTAGTGAGAATAAACACACAGTAAAAGTGTCCGATGCTGCAGCGGTGAGGCCATGTCAGAACTTAAGCGATTGTGGGGTGAGGCTGAGGAGAGAACTTGTCTGGTGACCTGATGCCTTTCACAGAAGACAGCAAAGGAAATTGTCCTAGAGAAGAGCAGACCTGGGCCAGAAGTCACAGGTCCCATTAACTCTAGGGTCTTGCACGCCCTTTGTGCAGGCATTGGCAAGGTAGGGTTTGCAGTGCCAGACTTCTCCCCTGGAAAGGAAGGGCTGCCCACATCCCAGCTGAATATCCTTTGTGGCTTTAGTCTGGAATTCAAGGCTGGTTTGCACTCGCCTTTGAGCAAGCCACCCCAGTCTCTGCACAGCACCCTGGACAGCCGCCAGAAGTCGGCCACCTTTTAGGCCATCCTTGACTTTAAATCAACAGTCTTAGTGGTGGCTGGGGAAGTGCCATGCCTACATAGGTGAGTTAAAGAACTGTCTAGTGGTTTGGTATCAAAATCAATTAACTGCCCATTCCCACAATATGTCCCTGGTGTACCCCTGAGATGGCTGGACTCTGGCTTACAGCACCTGCGAGATTTCCCATGTTCCTTAGGGCAGAGCCAGGCCAATGCATCACAAAGGAGACTTCTGCAGGGAAGACCCTGTTAGCTGCCTCCGTTGTACTGCTTTTCCTCTTCCAAACCACCGGTGGCTTTAGGAGGGGGTTAGTCAAACCAGCAACACTCCCAGCTCTGGCCTCCATGCTCTTTAAAAACACAAAGCGACCGCCGTAGCTAGCAGGCAGGGATTGTGGAATGTGCCCACTCAGGCCAGTTGTCTTTAGATCTGTCTGTCTCTGCCTCCAGTGCCAGGATCTGATGTCCCAGACTTCCTCACCGCTGAGCCAGACTGACTCCTACACGGGGAGGTCTGCGGAGCTCTTGCTGCCTTCGGGGGATACTGGGAAGAGGCGACATGACAGTGGCCATGATGCTGCTTCTCACCCCAGAGCCGACAGAT
The DNA here is from genome assembly GCF_027887155.1 of Malaclemys terrapin pileata. NCBI lineage: Eukaryota > Metazoa > Chordata > Testudines > Emydidae > Malaclemys > Malaclemys terrapin. The sequence goes on along the minus strand of NC_071508.1, from coordinate 18,785,648 downwards.
ACAAAGCACAGGTCAGAGCGAGCTTGTTTCCTGTGGGTTCCTCTGCACGGGAGCCTGCGTAGCTCCCCGGCGGTGTGGCTGGGAGACAAACCTGTGTCCCCCAGATAGGGTTAGTGAAGCACTCTGACTGCTAGATGAAGGGTGCTCAGAGTGTGAAGGGGATGCAGCATGGCCTGGTGGTTAGAGTGGAACACCTGGGTTCTGTTCCTGGCTCTGCACTGACCTGCTCTGTGACCCGGGGCAAGTCACTTCCCCTCTCTGGGCGTCCTCTCCCATCTGTAAAGTGGGGACATGACCACCCCGTGAAGTCCCGTGCACGTAGGACTTGCTTTTCTTGGGGTGCATTTTCCCTTGTGCTCTGATGTCTGGGGGACCCTGGGAGCTATTATGAGATAGCAGTTGGCTGGGGTTGGGAGGATGAGATCAGTGATGCGCACGCTGGCTGTCCTCCGCCCTCTGAAGAATTCCCCTAGTTTGGTTGGTTGATGCTCTTGCTGGGCTGTCAGCACTGAGAATCGAACCGGAGCTGAGCAGAGAATGGCCACTGGGCTCTTCCACCTTCGTAAGCTGCCATAGCTGCCTGTTTGAAGCACGTTGGTGTTAGTTGGACGCTCTCCCCTGGGGCTTCCTGTCTCGCGTGCTGCGTGCGTCAGAGCTAGATGTCTGGTTGAGTCCTCTGAGGCTTTTACGCTTGTGCTTGTCCCCTCAGGAGGAGCATCGTGAGTCCAGACTGACTCTCAGGCCCCCAAGTCTCGCTGCGCCGTATGCGCCTGTCCAGAATTGGCAACACCAGCCTGAGAAGCTCATCTTCGAGTCCTGCGGGTATGAGGCCAACGTAAGTGGATTTCAGCTCCTTGCGTCCAGGAGGCCTCTAGAGTTTGTGCTCAGTTCTCAGCTTGCAGGAAGGTTACGCTCACCCTCACTGGGGTTCTGCAGCCCCTTTTCCCCCATGGCACTTGTAGTGAGGATCCTTTCTGCCAACTCAGTGGAGTGTGCACTCTGCTCCTGGGGGAGCCTGGCTCAGTCACTGGTCTCCATCCCTGGCCTTAGCTAGGACTGCTGTGCAGAGCCTTGGGCTCAGTCCCTCGGAGGGAGTGGGCACTAGCCATTGGTCTACAGTCGTGACTGGCTCTGGGAGGAGTCCAGACAAGTCGACTTTGCTGGGAGGATGGGGACTACAACCACAATACTGCTGGAGGGTGTAAACAAGGGGAGTGAGAGGATCCCCCAGACCTGCATGTGACCCTCTCTCCCTTGAGGGTGATGGGGAAAGTGATTTTTCAGCAGTTTGCTCTACGTTGCTTTGGGGGCAGGAGTGGCCTTTGAGGCTTCCAAGCTCAGTGAAGCCAATTAACAGCAGCATCCTTTCCTCTCCTTGTTTCCAATAGTATCTGGGCTCCATGTTAATCAAAGACCTGCGAGGGACAGAGTCGACGCAGGATGCCTGTGCAAAGATGAGGGTAGGTGGGTGGCGGCCAGGAGAAGCATGGATGGTGTGGAGCGTGCAGCTTGTGGAGACCGAGGGTGCACATGGAGTCTCCCTCTGTGCAGGGCTGAAGCGGCTGCTCAGGAGGAAGGCCGGCCTGGTGTGTGGAAATGGTGCCATTGGCATGGCTGGTGAAAGCCTTGGAGTGTAATTTTTGTTCCTCTAAGGCTGCATATCACCAAATTGTCCCTCCCCCCTTCAGATTTCAAACACTGGGAAAGAGGGTCTTTGCTGCACAAGGTGTACGGGTCCCTCTTCTGGTCTGGAGCACTAGGCAAAAATTCCCGCTGAGAGCTCCACACGCTCCTGTGATGGTCACTCTGCTGGCTACTCAGATCCCTCCCAGTAATACCTCAAATGAGAGCTGTGGAGTCCCACTGAAGGAGGAAGTGTTTAATTTGTACCTGTTCATCTGTGTTCTTATTTCTGCAGAAATCCACGGAGCATATGAAGAAGATCCCAACCATAATATTATCCATCACTTACAAAGGGGTGAAGTTCATAGATGCTTCTAACAAGGTATGCTTAGAATGCCCTCAGCGTAGCGTTCAGATAGGACAGCATGTGCCCCCTTCTCCTCACTCATCTGCCGTATGTGGCTTCAAGTCCTATCAGCTGACTAGACAGCCACAAACATGAGTACGCTCTGGCTAGCCCTGTGGAGCCAGCCTGGCCACAAGAGAATCCGCCTCTTGCATCAGTAGTCTGTAAACTGAGATTAAGTCCAGCCTATTGCATGGGGATGTTTTGCGGTACTAACTATTGGTGCTGGACTCTGAAGCACTTTCACCAGAAGGTGCTGCAGAAGAACACAGCATTACTGGTGCAGGAGGATCTAATGGTTTTTGCTAGCGCTCCCTGCTGGCTGACCACTTGTATGGCTGCACAACCTGGGAATACTGTTTTCCCCCTTTGAGAGGTGCTCTTACATATCTCCTTAGACTAAGAATATACCATATCCTTTTTTTCTGTGCTTTCTGGGGCTAGCTGTGAGCTACTCCCCGAGAAACCAAACCACCTCTCTAATTCCTCCCTTTGACTCCAACAAGCTGTGGGACTAGGATTGGGGCAGCTAGGGCCTCCCTCATTCCCAGCATCTCCCATCTGTCTGTTTGCCCTTTGTCTGCAATATGCTGCTCTGTTTGTCAAATGTCTTCAGATCACTGTAGTAGTAACACATGGTGAAAACCCTGAGTTGATTTAAAAATGGCCCTGGGCGATGTAGTCCTGCTGTGATGGGAAGCATCAACTGTTCCTGTGTCAACCTTTCTGTTAGAATGGACAGAAGTAGAATAACCTTCCTACAAGCACTAAGATCACTTGGAAAGGACAGCCAGGACCTCCCCTCAATTTGTACCTGAATTCCCTCATCACCCCCTCTTACGTGTGTTCAACTAGGTGCTTTGCTGAGCTTGGATAGGGTGGCTGTTGTTCCCTAGGAGGAGATAGTGTGGGACAATACAACTATCTATATATCCCACAAAATTGGCTGCCTGTGTTTAACTCTGGTAGAATGTTATCGCCGAGCACGAAATCCGGAACATCTCCTGTGCGGCCCAGGACCCCGAAGATCTCTGCACGTTCGCCTATATCACCAAGGACCTGCAGACCAGCCACCACTACTGCCATGTCTTCAGCACCGTCGATGTGGTGAGTGGCACATGTGCATGAAAGGGTTCTTGCCATGCCTTGCGTCACAAAGTGCTGCACAAGCCATCCATAGGTGGCAGACGCCTCTGGGAGCGGAGGGCACTGACCAGCTTGCTGCACAACAGGGGCGCAGCGGGAATTTCCCCAAGAAACTAGGGCAAACCCCTGCCATGGAACTGGGTCTGTTTCTTACAAGGAGGAAGGGCCAAATGGACACTGCTGGGATTTGAACCTGTGAATCCAAGGAGTGCTATTCCAAACATGCCCAGAGCACTGAGCTGTCCTCTCCAGCTCTTGCCATATCCTTATGCACTGGTAGATAATCCATGTATGATACGTGTTCTGCTGCCAGAGATGACAGCGGAGGGTGTCGTATTAAAGCTCTTCACAGAGAAATTGGACAAAGGGGGGGGGGGGGGAACCATCATTAGCTCCTAGCCCATCCTTTGGGACAAGATTGTTCCCTCCAGTGATTCTCATACCAATACAGCCCCTAGCACGGCCGCAGCTACATGGGCATTAGGGTGCCTAATGCTGGTATTGCTTATTCCCCTTCCCATATGGATATCAGCTGTCTCATATAAGAGTCTTTATGCCAGTGTAACAGCATCCTTGCTAGGGGGATTGTACCATGACTATTTCAGAAGAAAAGTCACCCCCTTTCCCCCACCACAATAGGTGTAGTGACAAACCTGTGTGTAGGCCGTGCCTGGGTCTGTCCAGTTTAAATGACCCGGACCACTGTTTTTTGTTTTTGTTTTTTGTGTGTGGTTTTTTTTTTTGCCATATAGACTTGGGAAGCCTCCCAAGGAGACAGTGGCCTTAAATGTGCTCTTTTCACCACTTTCTACTGAGCATCTTACCAGTCACCTCCAGCAAATTCACTCTGCCCAGTACAGGCTGTGGCGTCCGATCCTATCAATGCAGCTAACCCTTCAATAAACAGTTGCAGTGGTGGAACACATGGGCGTACGGACAACAGCAAAAGGATTGTTACTTTCCAGTTCGCTGCATACTGCCGTTGCTGTCTCCTACTGTCTTGCTTGCCCTGTACATAGTAGTAATGTCCTATAACCCATATCAATCCCACTAACTCTCCCGTCGTGTGTAAGTGGGACTGGTCGTTTACCAGTTGACTGTTGTGGGTAGCTTGTAATCTGCATTTCAGTCTGAGAGAGGTCAGCGTCTGCAGCATAATTTACTTCACGCTGAGCCCCACCCGGGAGTGAAGTGTATCACGCTAGCCCAGTAATAGAAAAATGTCTTTAAACATTTATTTGGCCTCCCTAATAAAGAAGTCACCAGTGGCATATTTTAATTTGGAATAACCATGGTGCATATCAGGTTCGTTATATCTGTGTTCAGTGTTCTATTGCCCAGGCTTAGATGGAAACCATAAAAAAAAAAAGCCAATCCCATTCTAGTGCTTCTCTGCCTGTTTCTGCACCAAAATAACCCTCTTCCTTTCTCAGCTCTATTGACAATAAAAACATTTGTCTGGCTTCATTATTGAAGTCTCCAATGCAGACTAAAATGGAAAAGTGGGTTTTGCTCCCAGGGAATGTGCTGTGAACAAAACCCTGATAAGTTCTCAATTACATACGGTGTAACTGACTGATTTTAAGAGCCTTTTAACATGTGGTGCAGGGCGGAGCATGTTATCACATAGCTCATTTGTATTCTCAAGCATGTTCCCTGTGCGAAATGTGTGAGGCTTTCTCCTTTCAGTGTGAAATACTGTTGAAGGGAAAATAATGGGCTTGGAGATGGTTCTGCATGCCAGTGGGGGCAAACATGTGCTGTGCAGGCTCCGAATTCTGCTCAGCGTCAACCCTCCAGGCATGCGGGGAGGCAAAGCCAGCTGATGCAGAATAGCTATTGCAACAGATAATACAGGGTTTGCAACTGTGGACCAAAGATGAATGGGACCATCTGTGGAGTCCAAAGGCCCAACTCAGCCTCCACTTAGCAGCTGGCCTTCCTGTGGATGGTGCTTGTTCTAGGCCCTGCTTGGAAGCTCTGTCACCAAGGGAAGCTTTTCTATTTGCCACTACTGCATGGATTTTCTTAGTGAGCATAGTGTGGTGCTCTGAAATTGTTCCGTGTGGTTTCTCCAAAGAACCTGACGTATGAAATCATCCTGACGTTGGGACAAGCGTTTGAAGTTGCCTATCAGTTGGCCCTCCAAGCCCAAAAATCAAAACCCACCGGTGCTTCGGCAGCGGAAATGATAGAAACGAAATCTTCCAAACCGGTGCCTAAACCCAGAGTCGGCGTGAGGAAATCCGCAGTACGTATGATTGGGGCAGTTGGCTTCAGATTTGTGGCTTTTTGATTGTATTTTGCATGGTGTGAGCGCAGTAGATAGTGGAGTGACACCCCCTCTCTCTCCCATGCAATACGTTTTAGATTTCCCTGTCTCCTTTTCTGCCCAATAAGATTATTATGCGTTGGCGGGAACCCTAGTGTACACAAGGCTGCAGGAGCTTTATTCTGTAGTTATGTGCTGAGTACACAGCATGGCAGTAGATGTTGTTGTTGTTTTGACTGCTGGCTCGTTGCTTTCTCTCGAGGTCTCACCGGTGGAACAGTAGCAGCACTATCAATGGTGGGAGATCTATTGGGGGCAGAGGGGGCGAATTTAGTGTGGGCAATACCTCAGCCATGCACAACCCAGAGAAGAACTGACAATAGGGCTGGGCACTTAACTTGTATCCTGCATTGAGAGAGCCGTTAATGCAACCAGGAGATGAGGCTGGTCTGGAGCGTACTTGACAGGGTATTGGGGATGGTGGTTGCCTTCCTTTAATGTCACCTTTTTGTCTGTGTTTTGCTTGCTCCCGTTGCCCAGGTGCCGCTCCCTCCCGATAGTCGCTGTTGTTACTGTCACACCTGTACTACACACCGTCCCTCCTATCTGCCGCTGCAGTCTGTTAGTCAAGGAGCTAAGGTCTCTACCTTTCTTGCTGTCTTGTTTCGTGATGAACAATCCTGAGCTTCCTTAGCTATGAGCAGGCGACCCAGCTCTCTTGAAAGCCTCCCTCCTGCTTTCCCATGTCTTTGCTGTGGCCCTGTCTCTTGCTTCATTGCTTTTTGTGTTTGTTCCCTTCTTACCCATTCTCTTGTTCCTCAGGTGTGAGCACAGATGAGCTTCAATGATGAGCTGATCATATTTATCCCGAGTGTTGGGAACTCTCGCTGCCCTTTAGTGTCCCACTAACACAGAACATGCTGCTTCTGAGCCCATTAACATCAGTATCGCATTTGAAGATCAGGAGGCTGAGGGAAGGAAGAGCTGTCCTTTGGCCAGGAGAGCAAATCAGATAAAAGGAGAAATCTACCTGCAGGGAGCTGGGTCCCCACCCTGGAGGATCATTTGTGTAGCTCTGATGCTTTCCTGTTACTTGTGAAACTAGGCAGGCTGGCCCAGTCAATAATAGACTTAGATGGGACCAAGCCACAAAGAACTCTGGGTGGATTGGCTCAGGGCCTGGGGTAGTATAGTACAGATGTTTCTGATTTTAGCCTGAAGACCTGGCCAAATCCCATCAGGTTTCCTCGCCAGTCTCAGAGTAGGAGCTGCTTCCCTCCGTGTTTTGTTTGTAGAGGTGTGTCCCTCATCACTGAATGCTTTTTGAATGTCCCCAGCTCTGGCCTGACTCTCCGAGTGAGCAAGTTGCCTAACGTACTATCTTTCCCTCCACTGTTTTCCAGCTGGAGCCATCTGAAGTGGACCAAGACTCCCAGTCTCATGCCAGTGTCTCCTGGGTTGTTGAACCCAAACAGGATTCTAAGAGGACCCTCAGCACTAAGTATGAGACCACTATCTTCTAAAAAAGCAACCCTGTGTCCACCTAGTCTAACCGTGCCTTTGCGATCGATCTGTCTGCTGTTCTAAACTCCCTCTCCCTCCAGCTGCTGGCCCTGAGCTCCACCTCTAGGGGCTACACCACCAGAGGCAGCAGCACTAGAATACTGTAGACTAAACAGCTTTTGTATCTGATCACTACTGAACACTGTGAATCCTCCTTACTCGGAAACAAGGGTAACATGCGGAGAGAATGACCTGTTAGATACCTGTGAGGTGGGAGATGCAGAGGGTTGGAACCTGCGAGAGTCTGAGATGTGGATCCGGGAAGCCGTCTGCCATTTCACGTTTCCCCCCTTGCTGCGGCACTGTGAATCTCTGGGGGTGATGTGACGCTCCCCAGGCCTTTTTATATTTAACGTTCTTATCCTTGAACTGCTGTAGACCTCTTGTCTCCGAGGTGTGCACACTCACTTGTTCTAGATTCTGTACTGAGCCACGGCTGTATGCTGTTTCAGCGAACTGTTACTCCTCCTTTTACCTGTCATCTGAACCAACACTAACCAATGTGATGCTGTCTGCAAATAACCCATTCACTAGATTTCCTCGCATGGATCCTTCACGTAATCTCTCCCTCCACCGCCCGACACCCCCCCCCGCCCCGCCGAAGTTCAGTGTTGCAAACCTGATTGCATAGCTAATGTGAGAGCTGGTCTGGGCCGCTTGCACGGCGGTGGCTTTCACTGTGCACATTGACCCTTCTTAGAGATCAGGGTTGGTATATATAGGAAATGCCTGGCAGCGGCTTCTCAGCTGCCCCACTGAAGTCAATTGTGTGTGTTTCATCCTGTCTTGTCGGACTTGATGCAGGGCCCCTCTGTTCAAACCGACCAAACTGCTTGTGAGCTACCAGCTTGGTTCTCCCTTTTAGAACTATAAATGGGTTAAGCTTTTAAAGGCACATGAAATTAATCCTGAACTGGGTGCAGGGCGGGGACTGGACTATTTGATGTCTGACCAAAGCAGACTGAGGAGCTGGGAACTTTGTTCTGTTCAGCAGGTTTCCTGCATGTTAACTTTGATCCCATTTCTCCCTTGGGCAGGAAGAAAGTACAAATCTTCTACAGATCACAAGGCTATTAAATGCTGTGCAATGAGGGCTATAGAGATCTTGAAACATCTGCCACTTTTCCATTCCTTGGCAATGGGATTATCCTTAGGGATGGCCCTAGGTGCCTGGGAACCCTAAGTGCAGACACCTCCCCCTTTCCCTTCACCTCATTCCCTTGTCTGCAAAGTTTCTGACCCCATGGTTGGCTAGATAGATCTCTGCGGCTGCTACTTTAATTCCTAAATGTGACTCAGACCCCTTACAACTAAAATCACAGAGCATGTGTTGCTGTGCAGGCCAGAGCAGAGGTGGGACCTTGTTTGGAGGATGGACTCTGTGCCATGAAGCAGTTTGTTAGCCAGTGAACATGGTGATACAAATCCAGTAGAACTTCAGAGTTATGAGCACCAGGATTATGAACTGACCGGTCAACCACACACCTCATTTGGAACTGGAAATATGTAATCAGGCAGCAGCAGAGAGACACAAAAAAGTAACTGCAGCATGGTAGTGTGTTAAACGTAAACTACTAAAAAAAATGAAGGGAAAGTTTAAAAACAATTGACAAGATAAGGAAACTTTCTGTGCTTGCTTCATTTAAATTACGATGGTTAAAAGCAGCATTTTCCTTCTGCACAGTAAAGTTTCAAAGCTGTGTTAAGTCAATGTTCAGTTGTAAACTTTTGAAAGAACAACCAGAACGTTTTGTTCAGAGTTAAACATTTCAGAGTTGCAAACAACCTCCTTTCCTGAGGTGTGCGTAACTCTGAGGTTCTACTCTATTCTCCTGAGGTGCCCTGGTGAATTCCTGACTGGGCTGTGCTTATGGCCAGCCCTGATTAAAGTGGGCAAAATGTTTAAGGCTCATTGATAGCATGAAACTGAGGAGGAAGGATGGTCCAGTGATTAAACAGAATGGGGAGTCAGAACTGCTGGTTCTGTCACTGACTTGCTGTGTGACATGTCACTTAACCTCAGTTTCCCCATTTATCAAATGGGAATAATATCTCCCTCCCTCACAGAGGTGATGTGAGGCTTCATCAGTTTGCAAAGCAATTTGAGAGCCTCTAAGGAAAGGCACTGTGTGACTTGCACATAGTAGTAGTCCCATGACAACAACCCACTATGCTCAGCTTCACTCTCTTCTGCCACATGAAATACCAGTCTCACAAGGTGGGAGGCTGCACCTTGGATTCTGACCAGTGTTTTAAAGTCAGACTGAAAACAGCCTGTTCCTTTCTCTGGAAGCACCTGGCTGTGTGGGACAGTAGGGTTAGTACACCAGCCATTCAGCTATCTCACTGGACAAAGATCACAAATGTGTTTGATCCTAGTCTAGTTCCAAGCATACCAACATCATTTATTTTGCACCATTAGCAGAATTTGCTCATAGGAGAATCAGCAGTGGGGAGCTGCAGGTGACAATCATGGTGTGGTAGGAAGAGAGCTGGAAAGAAGCTGGACAGCTACTACTCTCACTATCCTTGCCTCTGCCTAGTGATGGTCTGTCATCAAGTTTAAAACCCCCATCTTCTCCTTCTTCCCAAATGTCCATCTCTAGAAACACCCCGTGTGTCCACACTGGCTCTTGAATCTTAAGCAAACCCCATTTACTGATGCAACCTAGATTGTCCAGAGCAGGAACTATGGGTATAAGAGTTTTCTTCAAATGTCGTAATCTCTGCAGCAACCAACCACCCCAAATGTAGTAATTCAGCCTGGGTCCTCACTCATTGTGTATGAGAACTAATAAGGATTGCTTTTTAGTGGGCTATTGATTTTGCATCAGTCTTTTCTCTCCCCTTCTCCCCTCCAGCTCAGTAATTGTACTAGAATCTTGTGTTTCAAAATCTTTATCTCGCTCCTTCCTAGGAGTGAGTCTGACCTCCCAGCCCTCAGGGCCATGGCCTAACAGGGCAAACAGAGTTCAAAAACAACAACCTGATTAGTAAGTATCCAAGTAAGGAGGGTAGGAGGATATTTTGTAAAGCACAAAGAGGAGAAACCCGGTCTTGTACGTGGATTTAACATGTCATGCACCCCTGGCAAATTATTACAGATGCATAGACAATAGAAATACTACAGCGAATGCCCAGAACACTGCAGTGTTACTGTTAACTGTAGTGGTTTGAGCACTTGAAGTAGAATACGGTGGTATTTTTACAGGCAGCTGCAGTTGCAGATGAGTATTGTTTGGCAAGCTGTGAACAGGGCTCTGAAACCTCTTTTAACACAGTTCAATCAGGAATGCAAGTGGTGGCGTGCTTTTATTTCTAAGAGTTTACCATCAGTTACAGCTACCCACATACAGACCCGATTTTCAGAGGGGCTGAGCCCTTGCAACTGCCAGTGTGTTCTCAGCACCTCTAAAAAGGGGTCAGTTGTGCATGTGCCTTTTTAATGCTGACCTCTGAACCTAGGTGGGATCACAGCAGACCTGTCTGAACAGAGGGCTTGTGCTGTGCACCTGTAACTCTCACCAATTTGTGGCTCTAGTATTTCTCACTACTTGGTCATACACCCTTCTCCTCCCCAAGCATTGGTATGAATGTGACTCATGAAATTATTCATTGCATTTTTTTCCTTTCTGTTAATGTTGTCCCCTGTTCTGTTTGCCTCTGGGAAGCTGATATGCAGGCAGCTGTGTGCTACCATGGAAATGTAGTAACGGGGCAGAGACCTAAGAAGCAGTGGTACCCCAACAGGATGAAGATCTCCACCCGGCACTGGTGTCTGCCTCTTTGAATATATTCATGACTGCTGAGTAAGGGCTTCCAAAGCCGAGGGGGGGAAAGGGATCCCAGCAACAAAAGCAGCTACGCATTTCTAGCAAAGGAGATTTGAGACTTCTGAGCTCAAGGGAGTGATACCATATTTTCTAGTCTGTTGCAACAAATTTTTTTTTTTTTTCTTTTACGTGCAACGATACGAAGCAAAACAAATCCACAACTTAAAATGTAGCATGTTGCAGTTTTTTTGGGTGGAACAGACATTAGTAAATTATAAGATTCCACAGTACTGTCCTGTCCTACAAAGAGTATGGTAAAAAGTCTTAGCAATGGCGCTAGTATGTGTATGTCTAATGGTACTTTAATTCGCCTCAGTTCCTGGTGAGCAGTAGAAAACAATTCCAAGATTTTGGGAATAGCTGTTTATTCCAAGTTATGAAACTCAGCTGAATGGGTTTTCATACACTTTTCTTTAAAGCCACTCCAAGCCTAAGTGGGAGATGGATATAACTTAAAGAAAACTGTGTCTGCAAAGGAGTTATAATCCTAGTGATTATTGCTGGATATCACCCATGGTACGAAGCCTGCTTTCACTACAATACTTGATGTTTTTATGGTAAGGAGGACACAATCAGGTCTCTTTCCCTTAGTTTATCACACTGAATAACTGGAGAGTTTGCTCCTTTCTATACCCTCTCTTGCATCTGCCATGTTTTTTAAATGCAGTTATGAGCTAGCGGGTTCGGTTTTTAAAGTCTGATTGTGATTTAGCACTTCTTTGATACTAGCTCATTTGTGAATTACCATTAGTGTAACAGTATTTCAGAATATGAACAAACAAGGAGTTATATTCTGGGCATTACACTGAAACAGTCCATACTCAATGATAATTCTAATCAATCTAAGGATGGCTGATCCCAAGCAGTCTCTCATTCTTAAACAGAACACAATCTTGAAGGTGCTTTTGTAATTATGCTTCATTTAAACTACCAGAGTATTTAATGGTGGCTTTGGCTGTGACAGTTGTGTGAACTGATGTTTTCCAGTGCCCTGACCATCAGGACCTTGTTGGAAGGAGAGATGGTAAAATGGGCATGACTTAGTTCTTGAAATGTAAAAACAGGGCCTGCCATGCCATGACTGTGATCTCAGGCAGGTGTGATGGTTTGGTAGTGCCCTGCTGCTTATTAGAATTTTGTGTCCTATTTGCTTTTAACTCCAGTTGCTGCTGTATCTGTCAGGATTTAATTTAGTTTCATTCCAGCTGATGGTGAGCGTGGAGAGAAACAAACAATCCCCAGGGCCTAGACCTGTCGATTAGTGGGCAGAAAACAAACTGTTTTTAAAAATTAGTGAATTTAGGAAACTTAACATTCCTCCTTATACCTATGTTGCAGTTCATACTGATGTAAGTGTAAATATTCGGCGTGTTGGCAGAGACTGAACCCCTGCTTTGGAGAGGGATAGCTCTCTGTTGGATGCATGAGCTTTTGAGGTTGGCTGGCAGTAAAAGTGGTGACGAAGACTCCAGTCTTGCTGTTGTCTCCAGTGACCCAGCAACCCCCTTTGCAGTTCTCTTGCTAGATGTTTTTCTCCTAGACATAGAATACGTATTGCCGAGGAGCGAAGCTTTGGTGGCGTATGTTTTAGTGTGGTATGTTTTCAAGGTACTTGCCTGGTAGGGCTCTCTTCCTGGGCCCCAGCCTCTATTTTTCAGGAGTTCAAGAGGCTCCCAGTCTTAGTACTTTGCCATTTGTACACTGTTCAGACTCTTGTGTTCCTACAGGGATTCACAGTATCTGGAGGAAAGTGTCCTAGATTGCTGTTACTGAATGGGATTAATTTTTCAAAGTGTTGAGCTAGTTCTGGCACCACCCTGTGATCCATTTCCTTCCCTTTTTCAAAGGATAGACTGTATTCTAGAGCACCCTCCATTTGTATCTGGTATGCGCCAAGCTGAGAACTCTAGACAGACACTAAGATTAATAGCTGAATTGTCTCTTTAAAATGAGGGTGCAATCATTTTATGTATTCAGATTAAAGCTGCTGTATCCTCTTTTATTCTGTACCTATTAAAAAAAATGGTAATCTCGGCTGTTCAGTTTTGTCTTTAAATTCTAGAAAAAAGTTGGTAATTGGATTTGAGGTACACCCCCATTCCCCTTGCAGAAAAAGGGTATTTGGATGTGCTTGAAGGGGAAGCTGAGCTGGACTGCTGCCCTTTGTGAGGCTGCTGCATTGTACAGAGCAGACACCAAATGGTATCCCTGAGCAACTCCCATTTCTTGATCTGTGAAACTGATGTGGGCTCAGCTACATTAACACTCCCTCATTCCAGAGTTCAGATAGCTATTGGCAGGAATTTCAGTGGTTTTCCCTTATGCTTACCATCAGTTGAGTGCAGTAGGGTTTTTCATTTTATAACAAGCTCTGTTTGTTTGCCATTCCAAACTCCCTTTTAGATCCTACATTGACATATTTAGAGGTACCTGTCCAACCAGAAGCAAATTTGATGCTCTTGAAATGGGAGAGCTAACTCAATTTTTTGTCTTTTGAAAAATAACCTGAGATTTCCCCAACAGGGCAGAGAACAGTCAACTTCAGTTTGCAATTTAGACCTTTTTACTAATTGTGATGTATGGCAGTGGGACTGATTTGTAATAAAAATGTTATTTAATCTGTCTCTGTATTTTGATACTTGAATTTTCTTTTTTCCTGTATATACAATTGTTAATCTGTTTGAATTTTTGTCTGAATTTTAAACATTTTGTGGTACCAAACATAACCAATCTGTGCAACAACATAGACTGACCTCACTACAACAAGGCGAGATTGTAAATATTTCTGGGCTTCCAGCGGTCGTTTTGTTGTTTTTCATAACTGTACAACTTAGAACAGACTGAATTAATAAATAAACTCAGACACACACCTTTGCTTTGTTTACTGTGATGTAGATAGTGTGGAAGTCTTTAATTTTCATTTTTTAAATTTGAATTTGGTCAAGAAATAAGCACTGGCTGGTGCCTGGAACCAAAATGGCTGTTTGTTTTGGTTAAACCAGGGAAATATTTTATCCATATGCAAATTCAGTGGAGAAAATGACTTGTCAGAGCAACCATGAAATATCTCTTTGGTCTATTACCTTTTACTTGTGATTATCATTCAGTAGCCAACTTCTGCTAACTTTTACAATAGAATATAAAACTGTTTGAGCTGATAAATGGTAAGAACTCTCCCTCCTGAACACTACTGTGGGATTTGAATTTATCTGTTCATTTTCATTCTCCTGCAGAAGATGAGGGCTGTGCAACTAAGGTTTGTAGGACAAGCAGAGGAAGCGCACATTCTGCTCCCCTTTGACTGCAAGTTAGTAACGGAAATTAATCACATGAAATAAACTGTAAAATGGTTTGGCTCAAGACCTGCATGACAGTTTTAAATTAAATCTACTTTTTTTCTAAGATCAGCTAGTGTTAGTTTAATAGTATGGACCCACTTCCTTCACATGAGACAGCTGCTTCTTTGACCTCATTTTTCCTGAACCCTCTAATTAATGTTAATCACTGCTGTTGCCCCATCTTACTGCTGACATGTCAAAGGATGGTGGTTCTCTTGCAGTTATGATTACAAAGCCTGAAACACTAATGATGAGGCTATTCTATATCATTTATGTCCAAACAAAAAAATTAAATCCTTTTAATAGCAGTACGCAGTTCTCATGGTCCCATGAATGTAGAGATTTATGAATGTGTCTTCTAAATAATCCTGATAGAGCTTTAAAGGACCCCCTAAAAAAATCTCCATGAAAAGTATTAAATATTCAGCATTATATTTTTGAAATGTCAAGCCCATTTATTTATTAAAAACATAGGTATAAATGCACATGGGGGTGCATGTCTGAACCAGAGAATGGCTGAAGCCCATACTAGCAGCACCTTTCATCTCTCCTCCCCTGCCCCCCAGGATGAAAAAAAAACTAGTTCTCTTCCCTTCACCCCCATCCCACATTTACAGATGGGCAACTTGTGCCATGGAGAGTGAGGGGATTGGCAGGACCATAACCTATGCATCCTTACCACAGTTCAACTGCCAACTCCTAGAAAACACTGCTTCTCCCTGCAACAAAACAAAGCTCCCACACCCTAGCCATCTTTTAGCCAAAGCAATTCTTGCTGTACTACATCAATAGTTTGATATTAAGATACAATTGTAACAGAACCTCAAAGACCCTGGCAGCTCTGATAGCACAGTATTGCTCTAGCAGAAAGAGTTTATTAATGCAGCTTTAAAGTATTGAAAATTCACTAGTAGAAAGGAGATGGAGGAAAAGCCCCACATTTAACAATGCATGTTAAAATTTAGGAACTGGTTACAGTAGATTTGAATGCAAAAATACTAAATCCAAAGGGGATTAAACTGAGCTAGTGTAGATGGCACATATGAAGTAAACCTGATTTTAAAGTTAACACTGAAGGAGTATATCAGTTACATTAGAAAGTAAGCTCTGTCATTAACACAAAGCATCTTAATCAAATCCCCTCTCCCTGGCTGAGACTAAGAGGTGTCTGGAAAGCAGGCTAAAACCCACAGTTAATGGCAAGGCAAGAAAAAAATCAGGGTTCAAATTCACAGGATGCATTACAACATTATGAAATCTATCTAGGCTATCTTACCATATTTATTCAAAGTAATGAGACCAACTAACAGCAGGTATGAAAAAAGGCAATTTTTTTTTTTAGTTTAAAGGTTTATTCAGACAAATTGGGAAGTGGCCAGTGGTATTTATGTAACTGTCCCCAGCAGCTATGGTGGCCCAGCTGCAGAAGTGCTTTGGATGCTACTGCAGAGAACAGGACAGCTGTTTAGTTGGCTGTAACAGACTTTACAAGCCAAAGCATGAGTCTGAAAACTAGCTGAGTCCTCCTTCCTTCTGGCCCCAGTGCCTGTGGTGCTTTCTGTAAGAGTTAGAAAGAATCTATTCCGGCTTCTGGCTCTGTGCCTAGGAGAACAACCTTTTTTAGAATTGCCAGGTAGTAGGGTCCATACACCTGCCTGTTGTGATGAATCACACTGCCAAATCTGTGGCTAACTTCCAGCAGTTCTTCCTGAATTGGAGCAAGGCCTTTTGGGAGACTGCGAGAGTTCTGGGCACTAGGAGACAGATGAAGGCTGAGAAATGAATGGATCCGCTGCTCTGTACGTATGAAAAGAAAGGGTGTGATAGGAGCAGTCAGTCAAAGGGAAGAGTGAACATCTGACAATTTGAGACACTATCAGCTCAGCAGCATAGATATAGCTCTGGAGAGAACAGAAGGGAAATCATCCTGGTATTATAAAACTAAAGTGCATAGCAGATGTCAGAATGCAACATGGAATTTAAGATTGTGCTTAAATGCAATAACTGCAACACCGATCAGTGGGAAAGACTTTAGACTTAGTTTGAAATAGCTTGGTAATTTACATATTACTATGGTGGGCTAGTGGATAGAGCACTGAACAGACTCAGGAGACCTGCATTCCATTGCTGGCTCTGTAACCAAATCACTGTGCCTCAGTTTCTGCATCTGTAACATAGGGATGACACCACTTTTGTAAAGTGGTTTGAGATAGGTGGTATTGTCATATGGAGCTTTTCACTGCTTGATCATTATCATTTAATGACTTCTGGAGAAGGAATGAGGATCTCAATCTAGGGGCACTAGGTACTCACCCTTGTGGCAGTCTGAGCAAAGAGGCCAAAGACTGACCTTACATGGGGAAAGCTTACATGGTGGTTGCCTATGCTAGACCAGTCCTGGGAAAGGACTTCACTTTAGGGCTCTAAGGCCCAGCATAGATTGCAGATAAAGATGTAGGGTGGCCTCATTTTTAAAGTAAAAAGCCAGCACATTAGACATTTACTCAGGGACTCACCAATTACGCTCCGCACAGCATTGTCCTCCTCTGCAATGCTCCTTATCTGGCCTTTAAGGGAAGCAGATTTATCACTAGTGAAAGCAGGGTAACCCAGTTGCAAGAGAGATTCACTAACTTCCTGGTGCACATGATTGCTGATGTCCAGCAAAGCTTCTCGAAACCTAAAATCAGAGGCATGTTCTATATTCTTGGGCTACTCCTCACCTTTGCTTCACAGCAGTGGAACAGCTAGGAACTGCCCTCCACAAACCTCTAGCCAGGAACATCATGATGGCAACATAAGGCACAGACAACCAGCTGTACTCGTTTGGTGTCCCATAAACTAAGCTGCCCTAGTGCTTGTTACTGTGATCAGAATGATCAGCAGCACTGGTTCCCCATTAACCAGTGAGTCACCAGTTCTAGGGGATTAGTTCCCAGCTGGAAACTCCTCCCCCAGCCAGAAGCCCTGGCCCCTATTTGGATTTTAACTAGCCTCTGAGTTCCAGCGTGGATTTCTGCAGCTCTTCTCATTCCCAACCAGCACCTGTCTACTCACTTGTCTCCCTCTGGAAAAGATAATGGTAAAGCAACCAACCTGGTGTGAGGGAGCCCTTCCAAGAGGGCCTTTGTTACCCGTTTCAGCCTATCTACAAACCCAGGCGAGCTGAACAAGGCGCTTCCACACACACTGCTGGACACTAGCAGGACTGCAGCTATGATTGTTAGCTGATTCACTTGCAACTGTACCTCCTGCAGCCGGGCTTGGTCCATCAACAGAGTCTGCAAAGAAAGATCAAATCCCCCTGTAGGCATGGGGAGAGCTGTGCTCACCAAGCAGGGAGATTCTCAAGCTAGTGAATCGCCATTGCCCTTCCTTTTCTGTACAGATAATGGGAGAGTGCTCCCCTATGGAGAAGGGTGTGAACCACTGATCAAACACAAACTCCCAGAAGCAGGAAAGGTCTTATGTTTTGCAGGGGACCCAAGCTAACAGAAGAGGGGAAATAAGCCACAGGCTAGAAGCTTCCACTGCCAAAAAGGGATAGGGGATCCAGCAGAGAGCTATTTTCTCCCCTTGCAGTCCTGTTGCCTGGCCCTGAGACAAAGCCAGCTCATGCTGTAGAGGTTACATAGGATTCAGGGCCCAAGCACCTGTTTATCTTGCTTATACTTAAGGCCAGTTCTAACTGCCACATCAAAGCAGCAGAGCAGTCCTCCCTGGCTGACAAGAAGATTCCTCCTACCTCAGGGTATTTCTCTATGCCTGGCTCCCAGCGGAGCAGATTCATGTATCCTTGGTTTAACACAGACATGGGACTTGGTGTAGATGAGCTCCTGCTGACAGCCCCCCGTGACAGTGGAGCGGGTGATCCATGGACCTCAGGATGGGATGGGGATGACAAAGATGATGCAGAGACTTCTGCTGCTGCTTTGTGTAACCACTCAGTTGTGTGATCCAGGCTGTCTGGAACAGGATTACGGAGAGATGTTTGTGGGAAGAATCAGACTCAGCACGTTGAATGGTGAAGGAACTGTTTTCGCTCACTGTACTACATTACACTCTGAAGAGACAGTATGTCTCAGACTGGCCACAGAGCAGTGCTGGCCCCTGGTACTTTATGAAGTGACTGACACCTGTTGAAGCTTCAGTCAGGCTCATTCTCATAGGACACAGCCATGTCATTGTCAGGACAGTAATGCTGGCCCAGTAGTAGTGGGACTGGAAAGGCACATGTTCAGGGCTGGCCTCAGCTAAGCTTTGTAATGTGCAGAGGGCTAGGAACTATTACTCCACATATGGTGAAACACCTAACAAAACCAGACCAGCTCTGCTGCAAGCCAGCAAAGCTGGTACAGGGAGCAGCAAAAGGTTGCTCTCTATCTGGGATAGCTTGCCTTTGATTTATTCAGTAACTTAAGCATCCACCAAAACCTTCTAGAAATGCTCTGCCAAGGGTGACTACAGGCCTGTTTAACATTTTGCCCTTTCCTCTGAGGATCTCAAAGCCTTTTATACGCTTTAATGAAATCTCACAACGCCTGCCACGGCTATTTTCTCCATATTCTGCAGGGAGAAACTGAAGCAGATTAAATAACTTGCTCTCTTTTACAAGGCAAGTCTGTGAGAAAGTTGGGACTAGAAGCCCAGTGTCCTGACTTCCAGGTACTGCTAACTACCAATCCATCCCCTGGTTAGAAGCACTTCTCCTTACATTTGACAGTTTCGCCTTTCCGTCTTGTTACTAATACAAATTTGCATGAAAGACCCTTAACAGCTCTGTTTCTAGCTGCTGCTCTTGTTTACCCTGCACCTGAAGCTAGTATCTGCCACCAGCAGAATGTCTGCACCATTGGCTGATGTCAAACAGAAGACCAGTTTGAGGCAGGAAAGAAAGTAACTGGAGATGAACTAAGCAGCAGATAATCCTATTTGTGTACATTATTCCACAGTAGTAAAGAGGAAAATAACCAATGTCCCATTAACAGAAATACTTGTTTCACAATGAACGCTTAAAATTGTATGTGCACACTTTAAATGCTTGAGTAAGCTGTTAGGAAGACTGGTTTCTCCATAGGGCTGCTACAGCACAGCCATCTGACACAAGCCTCCCCCACACACTCCATCTGCCAAGAGACCCGTGCCAAGGGTAAGCTCATGCTCCAAACCCACCAACCCTTGACTCCTCTGCTGAATCTGTCCCCTTGTGGGTGATGGCTGTCTATCATGGAAAATGATATCCCTGCAGCCCCAGGGTGAGAGCCCTTCCCCACCTGCTGAACTTTGGGAATATTAATGCACTTTGGACCTATGTCACCCTGCGTTGGTGCTCAATATTATTAATCCTTGTATAGGTATTCTTGATGATGACCCAGCACACCCCTGCACCTTCTCCCTCCTTCCCCACACACTCACTGGGCAGCTTGACAAGGAGCTCCTGGAATTTCTTCTGCTCATATTGGACGGAGTGATCCTGCAGGTGGGGCCGGAGGCTCTGGATGGTAAAATTCACCATGTCCATTTTCATCAGGTCTAGCACCTGGAAAATCTCCCTGGGGTGAATAAGAGGACAAAAAGGATCACTACAAGTGTCTCACCAATGTCAAGTTGTCCCCAGAGACCCAGTCTTCAATGCTGGGCATTCTAAGTGCACGGGGAGTCAGTACTTATGTCCTGAACTAACCAGCAGCCCAATCCAGCCCCACACACTACTCAGTGGCTTCCTTTTCATGCAGCACAGACTTTTTAAAAAAAATCTAGTTTTTGTGCTGGGGAACAGTACCAAATCGCAAGCCCCAGAGACCCATCCTACTTACCCTCAGAACTAGTACAACAGGGGCAGTGCAAGCTACTTCAGTGTTCCTCCAGGCTGTCTCTACCCTGATCTAGAGAGACCACCAGAAGGGTCAGAAGAGACCATGACCTCCCACAACAGCTATGTTCCACTGAAACAATGAAGTACAGAAGACAGGACATGGACCCAACCTACAGACTCATTATTGCAAGTAGTAAGAGAATTGGGCTCACTGCACTCGGAACTAAATGCAAAGTTCATTGCTGTGACTTAGGTTCTTCAGTCTCTCACACACACACAAAGATAATTAGTCATTTCTCCTTCACAGCATGAAGGGAAAGACAAACTACTACTACTTTTAAACAGCTGGGGGGCACTCAGATGATATTGTGATAAGGCCATGTAAGAACAGAAATCAGGCACTATAGCTCATTCCCTTCTGGCATGACTGTCATGGAGGGGTTGGGGTGCGTGGTGTTATTCAGTGCCAATTAGGATGGAAGTTTTTGTGAAAGGGACATATGTCCCCTATGAACCGGACTGAGCCTCAAGTTCATTTCGCACTGGACTTTCCATTCCTGTGAACAACAATTTAATCCAATTTTCATTATTCAGAAACTCAAAATATCAGTGAGACAAGCTGAGGCTCAGTGTAGCAGGAGTCCGGATGTGATACGATTATTGGGCAGGAGGCAGTAGATTCCCCTGCCACAACAATCACTGATTGAGGATATGCTGATTTATGGGAGACCCACCCGTGTCCCAAACAGTGTCACGCACCTGAGCAACTGAACTGGGTCTGTCACACCCCGTAGTCTCTGCACTTCCTCGTCTCGAACAGGTGCACACAGCATCGCCATTGTACCTAAGATGTACATGGTGAGATTGGGGATGTCAAGAGCCCCATGCTCAGCCTCCTGTCTGATCAGCTCCATATCCAGGGCTTCTTCAATCTGGCCCCGCAGACGGCTGTGCCGTGGCAGCAACAGTGACAGTATGGTCTGCCCCAAGGAGAAAGTCAAAGAGAGAGTCTGTTTTTGTTCAAATCTAGGAACCCTACAGCTCGCCAGGAGCTGCACAACAAGAAGTAAAGGCTGGCCTTATAGGAATGAGGACTCGGGTGACTACTAAGCACATTGAAACGTAGGGGCCACCATAGCAGCTATAAAGGAATGTTTGTTCCTAACTGCTCCCCTTAAGGGTATACACAGAAGATGCTATGAGACCATATATCAGCCCCTAAATAATGTGTGGTCCCTATTCTTTCCTTTATAACAGGGATACCTTCTAGTACTCTGTGGGATGGCTTTCTGGGAAAGGAGCGGCCTCTCAGGACTATAGAAGGGGAGAGGTATGGGTCAGGTCAGGCAAGTACGTTAGATGCTGCTGTGGGCTCTGCAGATAGGTATGCCTGTTTGTTAGTTTTAAACACTTAGCTCCTGTTCTAATATGTTGTGTGCTTGTGTGCATTAAAGACAGATGCTTATGTATGACTAGCCTTGGAGAGGGGTTTCTTTATAGATAGAAGAGACCGTATGCACAGTCACTGTTGGCCTAGGGAGGATTTTCAGGCCAAGGCATTTTCTCACTTTACTTCGTATGTCTCTCTCTCTCAGGCTTCTTTATTTAAGAAGCCTTGTAACAAGTAAGGTTTTAATAAAATCAAACCCATCTAATTCATTTTTAATTCAGAAATTGTGTTCAGTCTACAATTCTATTAACAGACAACATCTACCTTTCTTAGAATCCAAATCTGCTGTACTGAAGAGAGGGTTTGGGTCCACTGAGAAGGAATGATGGGGTTCAGTTGCAAGTTAAGGGAGAAGAGGTCACCAAGTATTAATGAATGCAGCTATCCTTGGGGCAGGAAAGAGGGAATGTAAAAAGAGAGGAATACATGGTAGTTGTCCTACCACCTCTGAGCTAGCCTTCTGCTGTCTGGTGAAAACCAGTGGGTTCAATACTAATGAGACCTAAGCGGACCAGGACATTAGCCATCCTTAAGCAGAGTGTGGGTAGGGTCCTGCTCAAGAAACCACTGCATCAGTGAGTCTGGTGGCACCTTAAAGACTAACAGATTTATTTGGGCATAAGCTTTCTGCATAGCATCTGAAAAAGTGAGGTTTTTACCCACGAAAGCTTATGCTCAAATAAATCTGTTAGTCTTTAAGGTGCCACCAGACTCCTTGTTGTTTTTGTAGATACAGACTAACACGGCTACCCCCTGACACTGCATCAGTGTAGCATAGAGATTTAAGCAATATCTATGATCAGTTATGTCCATACTGATTGTTACATGGCTCCACTGGTTTTCAAACCTTTCAGGTGTAGTTGATTTGTGTGTGGGACACTGGGTCAGGGGGACAGTCTTACAGACAGGATCTAGAAGGTTGGGCCTAGTATTTACTCTTCCTTGCTGTGAATTCCACTCTCTCATGCCTCCGGTCTAATGTATGGCCACAAGGCAAAGCTTAGATGTACATCATTAACAGAGGCCTAGCTCTAAGGTGGCTGTCCTATCTCATGAACTGCTCACCTCTTTAATTTCCTGAAGCAGTTGGATCACGTGTGTGTAGTCTGGTGGACTAGCAGAGAGCTGTTCTTTCAGACTGTCCCAGAAAGCTTTGTGCAATGTCTCCTTCACTCGGCTTTCCAGGCTGAGTGGGGAGAGGGAACAAGTAACTATTATGAACATTCATCCATCTCACACCTATCATTATGGAGGGGCTATGCACTTGGACCTCTCTGCATTTTCTTTGAACTTTTATTCTCATGTTGGAAGCAGCATGCCTCACCACTCTCCCTCCTATGTGAACCTCTATCAACCTAAAATCCACAGTTCTCCTACATATGGTTCCTACCCAGCCATCTTTTTTCCCCATAGCCAAACATACTTCAGCCTTGTCTACACTGAGGTTGGTGTGTAAGGTACGTGTAGCTACACACCACAGTGAAAAGCAGGCTATGTCTGCTCCATAGCTGCATGTGCCAATGAAAGGCTGAGGTAGCGGGAAAAGTTCTCGCAAGGAGGAGCTCCTGGAGTCTTTCCCTGCAGCAGGGAAAGGCTCCAGCAATGGGACACTGGGCAGCACTGTCTCACTGTGCAGAGAGCCATGTAGGTAGGGCACATAGCTAGGGCCCTACCAATTTCACAGCCGTGAGAAACATGTCACGGACCGTGAAATAAGCCCTACCCAGTGATATCTGGACTCCCGCTCCTACTAGAAGCACCCTAGCCAGGGGCTCCTAGCTCCCGCTGGTCTGGGGAAAGACTTGTCCATCACCTGCACAGGCACTCTTGGGTGGACCTCAGACCCACCTCCACCTCTGGGAACCTCCTGCAGCTGCAAGAAACTCCACGGTTGCTGCCTTCAGAGTGCAGCTCTGACAGCAGCACAGAAGTGAGGGTTGCAATCCCGTGCCCCCCCGCAACAGGTTTGTGACTCCCCACCTCCCCCCAAAATACCCTTTTGGGTTGGGAACCCCATGGTTACAACAATGTGAAATTTCAGATTTAAACATTTGAAAAGGTGAAATTTACCAATTTTCAAATCCTATGGCCATGAAATTAACCATAATGAAACTGAATTTGGTTTCATTAAGTGTTCAGGCATGTATTTACTCATCTAAGCAGCACTTCATCCTCTACACTGCTATTTATACCCATACAGTGTGTATACTCTACACACGTATGTACGTGAAGACAAACCTTAATCTTACTTTTCTACCACTTAGCAATAGTTCAGAGGCAGCCCCGGCCACACTTCAGAAGAATGTGATGTTTAGCCAGCCTGCGATAGATGCAGATAACTCCCTTCAAATCCCCCAACCACTACTCTTATCCTCAGAGAAGACTGACAGGACCGTACAATATTTGCAGGATATCTTCTACAGAGCCTCTTTTTGTTCAGAACCAGGAAGGATACTCTAGTGGTTAAGGCATTCAGATAGGACTCAGGAAGTTTGCAGCTACAAGGCAGATTGCTGAGAGAAAATCTTTGCATCTCTTCTCCTTTGATTAATACTTAAGAAAAGGTCACTGTCTATACCTCTGAAACCTCTGAGTGCTCCATTAAACTCAAGGAAGACCAGATGTGGCATTTATCATAGTTCCAAGGGAAAAATAAACTTGAAAAAAACATAACATATAGCACCAAAACCCACTTTCTTTTCCTTTGTAGTTTCTAGATACTTTCAACAGCCATAGCCCTCCAAATCCTCCCCTCCCCCATTTCCCATTCTAGCCATATAATCTGCAACCTCAGGTAAGAGAAAAAACAAAGAGTATAACGAACCTGTTTGGTGAGAAGTTGACCTCTTGCAACTTGAAGTCACGGTTCACCACAATCTCGTGTGCAATGGTCATTTTAGAAACTTCTTGTGCTGTTTCTAGTAATTCTGCCATGGAAAGAACTCGTGGAGGGCTGGCTGCAGAAAGGAAATTAATGAGACCTAGTTCTTTATCATGATCAACTACAGTCTTAGATCCAACATTTAAGAAATCTAAAAGATTTTACAAAATTTAATACGGAAATGCAAACTGAGTGAAAGCCTATGTATGTAGGGTGGGGTTAAAACATCCCCCTCAGAATATGAGAAACAACATTATGCTCCTAGCTGATGATGAAATGCTGACACTGACAAAAGTAAAACTGATCAGTTTGGTTTCTATGTCTAAACAATGGAAGATTAAATTTCATTAATGGTCAAAAGCAAGGGCCCAATCCTCTCCCAGTGAAGTCATTAGCTAAACTTCCATTAACCTAAATGGAAGCAAGTTTGGGTATCAAAAATCAATTTAAAATATCACTCTGTGGTTATTGGTAACTCCAATATAGGAAATAATTGTTCAAATTAAAATGGTCTTCAAAAGCAGTACAAGACTGCTCATTGAGTGGGCTGAATAAAAATGGATTGTATAAAAGCCTTATCAGTTCATGCTTGGTCCTATTACTTTTGACAGGTTCTCATACCTTGGCTTTAACCTCTTAATGACCTCCAGAATAATTATGCAACTAATGTCTCTATCTTGTTCCGTGGTTAAAATGAACAGTGAAACAACTACAAGTCTTAGAAGTTCTTTTAACAGCATCCCTTCCAGTGTAAAGATACCAGGAAGACATGTATTCTGAAGAAGGATTTCACATTTTTACCATTTTAAGAATAAATAAGTTAGATAAAAAGGAATTAGCACTCTTCCTCTCAAGTATTTTCAATATAGATCTCCCAATACATGATAGATGCATTTTTCAGATGGTGTAACTGAAACTCAAAGAAG
Source organism: Malaclemys terrapin pileata (assembly GCF_027887155.1). NCBI lineage: Eukaryota > Metazoa > Chordata > Testudines > Emydidae > Malaclemys > Malaclemys terrapin. The sequence goes on along the minus strand of NC_071508.1, from coordinate 18,760,395 downwards.
CTAAGTGCCTGAAAGCAAACACTGAGTCAGTGGCAGAGCTGGAAGTAAAACTCATGTCTCCTGACTCCCTTGGTAGGGGATTAAACACCCTAGACACATTTTGGAAATATTAGCTGACAAACTACTGATTTTATACTGTCATTTCAGAATCTCATGAAAATCATCAGTTGTGGGACTATTATCTAGGGTTTCTACATTCTAGAGCAACAGGAAAAGTTACAGGTGAAATTCACTGATTAAATTATGGGAGATATGTGGGGTGAAAATATGATGCTATGTAGCCTAGCTTAATAGCCATAAATGGGAGAACAATTTACAAGTTGCAGGACACCAGAGACAGTACAGAATAGGAATGAGACAGTAAAGAGTCACATGTTGGAATTATGGATTCTAACAGTGCTATAGGCTTGCCTTCATATCCTCCCATTGGGTGACTCACCCTCTTGTTATATTTTAAACCTTAGCCCTCATTCTGCAATCTGGTCTGTGTACATAGACCACTAAGCCTGAAATCAATGGGGCTCTGCAAATGCACAAGGGTCTGCCTGTGTGGAACAGATTGCAAGAGTGTGGTTTAGGATTGTAAGCATTTTGGGACAGGAAGCATTTATAATAGGTCTGTACAGGGTGCTTAGCTCTACATCCTCCCCTCAATCTGGTTGGGGTCTCTAGGGCTACTATAATACAAATCAGGATTAAATTAGCGGAGTTGATTAATCATACAACTATTTGAAGTGCCAAGGAGACCCAGAGTTTGAAAAGGATGCTCATTTATGCTATAGTTTAAATCTAAAATAATGAGAGAACTTAGAACTAACTAGATAACCCCTGCCAATGGAGCCTGCATCTGATAGATGTTTCCATAATGAAAGTATATCAGCCATATACTGGATAACATTAGTAGTATGTGTGAGGGGAAATAATTTAACCTAGAAAGTTCTTGACCAGCAAGTGGAAAAGTGGATCAGGACACTAGCAACTATATGAAAGATTAATACAGGATAATTTAGAAAGCTGGGTGTAGAGAACCTTCCTCAGCTAGGCAGAGAACAATTGCTAAATGAGTTTGAATTGATTAGCCCCTCCCAAAGCAAAGTGAAGGAAATAGCATATACCATGACTGGTATAGAAGGGGGTATGGTAAAATGACAGGTCCCCTTTCTGAACAGATTTCAATCTAAATTAGACAAGAGGGTTGTGTGAAGAAAGGCTAGTAGCAGGTTGTATGCTATGAAATGATGTCAGTCATATAAAGCCCAGTCCTGCAAAGAATCATATACATTTGCATGCTTACTGGCCTGAGTAAGCCAGTGGGACTATACCTGCGTACAAAGTCCCTAGCTAGCTTAAATCTTTGTTGGATAAGAACTACTAAAGACACCTATGCTGCAGGAAGGGAACATTTGAATTTTTTTCTGATTTTAGTTCCACTGAACCGTGCAATGGAATTTACTGATCTTTTAGACAGGTGGAATTCTTAAGATGCATATACAGAAAATGATGCTCTCCAAAGTTACAATTCAACTCATCTGAGAAAGAATTCAAACTGAATTGACAAACCCAGATTCATAGTTTTGATGTGAGCCCCTTTGTCCTTTCATACTCCTCTTTTTGTATCATGTGAAACAAGAGCAACATCTAGTGACCATTAAAAACAGCACCTGTCATTTATTGAAAGCTGTACAAGGCAGAGGAGTTCAGTTTAAACACATTACAGTTAAGAGTCAGAATGCAGTACAAGATTCTACTGCTGAATTTTTGACTAACTTAACAAAAATAATTTAATGGTGGAACATGAAAGAGGTTTAGTGGAAACATGCTCTAAAGAAGCCTTTGAAGGAACAGATAAAGGCACTTTGGGGCATGAAGTGAGAGAGGAATATTTGATACAGCTGATGGGAAGTGTAAGACTTTGATCTGGGGTGATCTTTGCAAAAAATTGTGATATCTGTCCTTCCCACCCTCCTCCTCCAAGGTTAGCCGTGGGATGGGATGTGGAGCCTAGGATTCCATGTCACCAGAACAGTTAAAGATTTCAGAGTAGCAGCCGTGTTAGTCTGTATCCGCAAAAAGAACAGGAGTACTTGTGGCACCTTAGAGACTAACAAATTTATTAGAGCATAAGCTTTCGTGGACTATAGCCCACTTCTTCGGATGCATATAGAATGGAACATATATTGAGGAGATATACACACACACACAGAGCATAAACAGGTGGGAGTTGTCTTACCAACTCTGAGAGGCCAGTTAAGAGAAAAAAAAAAAAACCTTTTGAAGTGATAATCAGGATAGCCCAGTACAGACAGTTTGATAAGAAGTGTGAGAATACTTACAAGGGGAGATAGATTCAATGTTTGTAATGGCTCAGCCATTCCCAGTTCTTATTTAATCCTGAGTTGATTGTGTCTAGTTTGCATATCAATTCCAGCTCAGCAGTCTCTTGTTGGAGTCTGAATCATAATACTCAAAAACCAGTGGGAGAACACTTTAACCTGTCTGGTCATTCAATGACAGACCTGCGGGTGGCTATATTACTGAGGACCTGTGGGGTGGGCCGTCATTACGCGCGGCTCATGAGACGCCTAATGGTCTCGGACGCTATCCGTTGGTCCCGGGACATTTACACCGAGCACATCACCGGCCACCGCCAATACCAAGAGTGAGCCGGGGAGACCTCGTGCACCCACACACACCCCCTGCTGGACCCTATCCACTTTAACCTGTCTGGTCATTCAATGACAGACCTGCGGGTGGCTATATTACAACAGAAAAACTTCAAAAACAGACTCCAAGGAGAGACTGCTGAGCTGGAATTGATATGCAAACTGGCCTCTCAGAGTTGGTAAGACAACTCCCACCTGTTTATGCTCTCTGTATGTGTGTGTGTGTATATATATATATATATATATATATTCTCAATATATGTTCCATTTTATATGCATCCGAAGAAGTGGGCTGTAGTCCACGAAAGCTTATGCTCTAATAAATTTGTTAGTCTCTAAGGCGCCACGAGTACTCCTGTTCGTTTTAGTTAAAGATTTGTATGTTTTCTGCCCCATAGCGCCACTTCAGCACACTATGCACGAGGCCCAGTCATAACATTATTAAATGTAGAAAAAGAGCCACTGCAGAACTTAGTCTAAAAACAGGTCAGCAATGGTTCAAGCTGCCAAGAGCATTTGTCCAGTCTCTGCCTCAAATGTGGAGGCTATACATCTCTCAGCGCTAGTTTAGTAAAAATCAACCCTGCCTGGAAGTAGCAGGATGGCATGACCCCACTACCGGTCCCTTTCCAAACCCAAGGGCTCTCTGTCAAATCTCTCCACGAAGCCCTGTCATCCCTGGTTAAACCACTGTTTGCACTGAACCCTGTGAGGATGGTAGAGACTGGACTTTTCTAGCTTAATCGGAGGCAGACGTACACGTTGGCAACTGTGGTGGGCAGAGGCTGGGCACGTCCCCATCATGGCTCTCCTGGGCCTGCCTCGCTTTCCTGGGCCTACAGGGCACACTCTCTGGATCACTGCAGTCACTGGGGGGTGTCTCCTCTCCGGGGTTAGGCATCTTGTTCCTCCTGCAGGTCGAGGGGAGACGGAGGGTTAGAAAGGGCGGGCGCAGAAAAGGCATCAACTCAGGCACCACGGGCCCAAGACAGCCACTCCTCTAGTCAAGGGAGGGGGCCGTGAACTGAGTCAGGCCGGGCCTGGGGGGAGCCTGGGCACGAGACAAGGTGGGGGAGAGACCAAGGGGGGGGCGGAGGAAGACCCCAGGGCGAGGCGGGGACGGGACCGTCCAACGGCTCCTTGCCTCAGCGGGAGTCAGCGAAGGGTGGAGAAGTGGCCCCTCACCTTCCCCGGAGGGTCCGGGCGGTGGGGAAGGGGCAGCGGCCGGGACCGGACCGGGCGGTGGTGACGAGACAGGGGGCTGCCCGGCCGCTCTCGAGCCCCTTCACGGATCTACTGCTGCCGTTAGTCCACTGAGCGTTCGCGCCCAGCTTCAAACAGGACCGAACCAACTGCCCGCGCGTCGGAGGGGGGAAAGGCTCGACCGCTTTACACCCGTGGGGGCTACAGACGGTTCCCAGGGAGATTCCTCCCTCTCGTGGCGCCGACGAGACCTAAGCCACCGTCTTTTACGTCTTTAGGGCCCTGTTCTGAATGAGGTTTTATAATCCGCCCACCCCCGCTTCTCTGTTAGAAATGGGCTGCTCCGCATCTTGAACCATAACAAGCTCTTTTCAGGACTGAACCAACCCCACAGAAATGGGGATGGGCCTACCACACAAACTCGCCTCCATTTAAAAGCCGCCTAGGGGAGCCAGCTTCCATGCTAAGAGATAAAGTATGAATTACCCTTGGATTGTGGCGCGATAATTAATCCAGCACTACGCTCCCGTTGGAATTATATTTTTCTTATAAAATAATCCCCCCTCTAGCCAAATGGAATGCTCCAAAGAGTGGCTCGGCCCACGGCCTACTTGGACTCTACCATCCAATAGACCAGGAGGTAGACAGGTGAAGGGAATAGTCAACTAGAGCAAAGCCGGGGGGGCATCCCTAGGAATTTAGCTGTAGAGTTGCATGACGCTTTGAGGATTTGTTTATTGTAGGGCCTGCTATATTTATAGGCGCCTTCATAGTAATTTATTTTAAATAGTGCCTGGTAGGAGCCCTTCTGTCTGGATGGACCATGCAAATTAATAGCTGTAGGTTGGCAGCACGTGTGGTTGTTCACACCTCAGAAGGTGTTGTGATCCTAGGGGAGGCATAGGGCTGATTGCAAAGTAAGTCAGGCACATGGGCGGTAGTAATGTTTAGTGATCAGAGCAGGGGCTGACTGAACTAGGCTTCCTAGCTGGTAAAGGGGGTGGGGGCTTCAGGGGAGTTAGGACACTTGGGTTCTGTTCCCACCATTGGAGGTTTCTAGGCGAGTGAAAAATCCTGGGTTCTGGTTCTTGTGAAAAGTGGAGGTGGGATGAATTGTATGTGGAGTGGTACAGAACTAGAGCAATAAGCATGCTGGAAACCTATAGGAGGATAAAGATTTTTAAATTATTATTTACAGTGCAGTGGTGTCTGGGAGCCCAGTCATGAACCAGGATGCCAGGTGTTGTACAAGCAGAGTGAAAAAGATGACTCTTGCCCTGAAGGGCCTGCAATCAAAGTAAATCCTTTTTCTTTTCTTTTGCAGAAGAAGGGTGTGGGGAGGAAGGAAGGTGCACAGATTTGTCCATTGTTCACTTGATGGCTTACCGGAGAGGAACAATTTTGTTAAATTATGTTGGTGCCTGCGCTTTCTTGCCTTTTCCTTCCAAACTATATTTATTGTGATTGTTTAAGCACTATCCTGATCTCCGAGCAGTTTATAAAACTCAGTACAAACTGTTCCATACAAAAATTAAAACTGCACTGCCTTCCCTGGGTACTGTACGGGTAAGCAATGTGAAAACTAACCTCCATAACAACTACACAACTTTGCCCTTGTCCCATCCATCTGCTCGCTCCCCATACCCTCAGGAAAATGGGTGGGTTTTGCCACAGGCCTAAAGGTTAACAAATCTGCATCCTGCTGGACCAAGGGGAGAGCCGGTATCTGGTATTTTTATTGTTCAAAGAGACATCAGTGCTAGAAGACAGGGCTGTATCAATCTCATTTCTGCTGTGAGACGTATGCTGTTGGCTCAAATCGTCTCTGGATATTCAGAGTGTTGATTCTGTAGTACCAGAGACCTCAGCAGCTCCTTTCCTGGACCTTTAGCCTCTGACATCTCTCTGATGAATTTCCCCTCAAGAGCTGTGCAAGTCTTTCCTTTAGGATAGAGCCCTCTGGTTAAACACTTCAGGGTGCCAGGCTGAGTATGAGGTGGAAATCAGGTGGATAGAGCTCCAACCCTCATGCTCTAAGGCAGGGGTCAGCAACCTTTCAGAAGTGGTGTGCCGAGTCTTCATTTATTCACTCTAATTTAAGGTTTCGCATGCCAGTAATACATTTTAACGTTTCTAGGTCTCTTTCTATAAGTCTATAATATATAACTAAACTATTGTTGTATGTAAAGTAAATAAGGTTTTTAAAATGTTTAAGAAGCTTCATTTAAAATTAAATTAAAATGCAGAGCCCCCCAGACTGGTGGCCAGGACCCAGGCAGTGTGAGCGGCAGTGTGAGTGCCACTGAAAATCAGCTTGCGTGCCGCAGGTTGCCTACCCCTGCTCTAGGGCAACGGTTCTCAAACTTCATGGCAGTGAGACCCCCTTCTGACAACAAAAATTACTACATGACCATGGGGGGAGGGGGGAACCTAAGCCTGAGCTCGCACAACCCCCTACCCCAGGCAGGGGGGGCCAAAGCCTGAGCTCCACCATTCCCTGCAGGGGGGCCAAAGCCCAAGGACTTCAGCCCTGGGTGGGGGGCCTGTAACCTGAGCTTAGGACTGAAGCCAAAGCCTGAGTCCCGCTGCCCAGGGCTGAAGACCTCAGGCTTTGGCCCTGGGTGACAGGGCTCGGGCTTCGGCCCCAGACCCCAGCAACTCTAATGCCAACCCTGGTGACCCCATTAAAAGGGGGGTCCTGACCCACAGTTTGAAAACTGCTGCTCTAGGGGCTGCTTCCCATTCTACTTTTCTTCCCTTAGGAGTGAAAGTAGCCAGAGATTTTGCAGGACTCTCTAGGAAGTAACACAGGCGTGAGCCCCGTCTGCCTACGGGAACCCCTCTATAGCACGATCCCCCAACTTCTATAGCACCCTTGATCATCTCCAGCCTATCTGTGATCTCCTTGCCTCAGGCTCTGGCAAAAAAAACCTCTCTCCCACTATCACCTCCTTGTGAATCTTCATAACCTCAGGTGCTTTCCACCTGGATTGTGTAGCCATAAACTGGGGCCAAAGTTTAGTTGTTCAAGTGAGAAAAGCCTGGGTTTGAAGACTTTCAGGCCAGGCTGAATGGTGGGGTCATGGGAGGCTAGGGTGGGTGACATTTGGGGTAGGGATAATGATGCAGGAGGTGTTTTCCTTTCTCATGGGGACTCTGTTGCCTTCATGCACATACCCTGCTGTGGCAATTATTTAAATGTAAATGTTATAAAAATGCTGTAATGTGTCTAAATGAAATTAATGAGGTGCTACATGGTCTAGTGGCCTGGGCATCAGGAGACCCGCTTTCCAACTGCCGTTCTGCTGAAGACTTGCTGTGTGACTCTGGGAGGGTTGTTTTACTTCTCTGTGCTTCTGTTTCAGCTCCCGTCTGTCTAGGTCGTAAGCTCTTTGGGACAGAGACTGGTTTTTACTTTGTGTGGACAGCACCCAGAATGGTGGGGCTCTGATATGGGTTGGGGCCTCTAGGCTGATACTGAATATGGCTGCTACTGTTTCAGAGGTCAGAGGAGAGTAAATGGGCACAAAGGTTAAACCTTCCGTTTGCTCTGGATGTACTTTTCTCTTGTGCAGAGGGTTCACACAGGGTCTGTGCATCTCTGTAGCCCTATATTGAGGACTTAGGTGGTGCACAGGTATTGCGCTGGCTCTCTGCACAGGGATACAATTCCCTTGTTTGAGAAGCCCTCTCCTAGGCAGATAACGGCTGCATTGAGCCATTGCCTACCAGAAATACAATACAGTTGACACTTGTACATCTTGCCAGGAGTATCCGATTATTTGGGAGGCTGCAGGACTCTGTTATGTTCACCAGCAGATGGCAGCAGCCGTTCATGACAGGTGACGTAGGAGTGAACAAGGGCACATTGGGAAAAGCGTAGAAGACAAAAGCTCACTCCTAGCCTGCACATCTCATAAAGACAAGGTTTAACTGGGTTGCCCTGGCCCCAGCAATTTGGGTCAGATTTTAAGCAGAGCTCAGCCCCCCATTTAGGAACCTCAGTGAATGGCCACCTTTTTGAAAGTGCATTCAGCAGTTCCCCTGAGAACAATGGGAGCTACGGAGGGGGGGAGGGGGGCTGAGAGTTTTGTGAAAATCTGGTCCTGAATGTAGCAGTGCTTTGGCTGAAGCAATTGGAGATATGTAGCTGGACTGAGAGGCAGGTGTACATAATTTAGTTGGGGATTGGTGCTGCTTTAAGCAAGGGTTGAACTAGATGACCTCCTGAGGTCCCTTCCAACCCTGATGTTCTATGATTCTCTGATAAAGAGGGAGCATGGGGGTGAAGAAAGGGAGTTGATGAAGGGGACAAATCAGTGTAACCCAAAACCACATTTTAATCAACCTATTTTCAAAGCAGCTGAGCACCCAGAGCTCCCGCTGACTTCATTTAGAGCTGTGAATGCTCAATAATGCTGAAAATCCGGTCACAGGGTCTGAGGTTGAGAACCCAAGTTCAGAGGCCACTTTTTGGAAATGTCTGTAGGCTCGGTGCCTCAGTTTCCCCATCTGTAAAATGGGAATAGTGAAACTTCCCCTTTGTAAAATGCTTTGAGGCTTGTGTATGAAAAGCGCTATATAAAGTATTTTTCCCTGTACTGATCAATTGAGGAGTCATGTGGCCCGATTTTCAGGAAATGCTGAGCACCTGCAACTTGTATTGTGGTTGACAGAACCTGCCTGCACTCAGCAGCTCTGAAAAGCAGTCCAGTGGTCCATACGGGCCATTCTTTGTACACAGGGATTACAGAAACCAAATTCAGGATCTGTCTATCTACAGTAGATCTCTATCTATGTATAGTCTTGTGCAGTGTCCGTCGTATAAGCAGTGTTAACAAAACAGCAACAAAGGAAACACTAAGGACAGATGAAAACTCAGTTTCATTTCTCTAATGTCTCTCTCTCCTCTAGATATGGTATATAATGTTCCTTAACAAAGACATTCCTCCACATTTTATTGACCCTCCCAATCTCCCTTTGCCCCCCTTTACAATGTGTTTCATCGATGGAAGTCACAAATAATTGGGAAGGTTTTCCCTGGCCGAGTGAGGGTGGAGATGAACAAAAGGAGGTCACCCCGTCCGGGTCCCTTTGCCCTCTGTGGAATGGCAGGAATTTCTCCGTGCTTTATAGTCTGGGGCAATCATGGCATCAGCAGCGGGCTGATTGTTTTCATATCTAAAGCCTATGCAAGTCTCCGGCTTAGTGCCTGTCAGCTGCAGGAGTATTAACCTTAGAACTGTCAGAGCTAATAAAAACCCTACGCTGCCGGTGCGGCTGTGGAGTGTGGTAGGAGGTACCACCAGCAGCTGCGGGATATAGTGTCTACAACAGTCGTAGAGTCCCCACGTGTGCAGCTCCCCATTTATTTTATCCGTTTGCTCCCTATGGGTCCAAAACACTCGCCTTGACATCCTGGCCCTATTAAAGCCAAGGGCAAAACTCCCATTGACTTCAATGCGTCTGGGATTTCACCATGTGGATTTTGCTTTAATCTTGCTCGTCTGATAGGCGTTTATGCTCCCATTGAAATCACTGGTGAGCTCTGGGGGATCTTCTTGCTCCTGTGAAATATCCCCCCACCCCTTCCAAGTTTATTTGATAACCTCCCAGTAACCTGCATTCGCTGATGCTCAGCCTGCTAATTGAGTGTGATCAGCCAATGGTTTAGCAGCTGCAGCTGTCAGGAGGAGCCAGGAGGCTACAAAGCAGAGTGGGGCACTGGGGGGGGGGGGGTGAGAATGGTGATAAAACACAGGTTGCTTATCTTTGCCAGCCCCTGTGTCCTACACACATGTCTGCATGCATAGACCTACACTCTGCTGTCCCAGTGACACACATGTGCATGCACTCTGCACCCAGTGCGGGTATCCTATGCACACTGCTGCAGAAAGGGCACGCATGGGCCTAATTTGCCTCAAGGAGAAATGCATGCATGTGCATGCCTGCCCATGGGTGCACCTACACGCGCCCACACATTGTTGCACCAACCAGACACTCATTGTAGTTGGGAGTGCAGCTGCTCTATGTGGGCGCCCTAAGGGTACAGCTACACTTAGACCTGGGGGGAGGGGGGTGATTCCCAGCTTGAGCAGAGATATCTGTGCTAGCTCAGATTGAGCTAGCGTGCTAAAAATAGAGTGTAGCTGTGGCGACGGGAGGAGCTAATCACCCCAAGCATGTGCCTCTCTGAGACGCTAGCCCATTAGCATGCCTCAGTTTCCCCATCTGTAAAATGGTGATAACGCGACAGAGGAGATGGGAAGATTAATCCCTTGATGCTGATAAAATGCTTTGAGAGTCTTATGCCAAAGGCACTCCAGAAGTGTGCAGTGTTACAAACAAAATATTGGCACTAAGGACATGGCTTCCTAACCACGTAATAACAAAGAGCAGAAGGGGTCACTTTCTGCTCCAGTGTCTGAAATACAAGGACGTGTGAGAGATCTCCTCAGATTAGCAGGGAATGATAAAAGATGGCTCCTCAAAAGGCGATAAGGGAAACCGGTGCCTGGCCTTGGGAGACGGAGGGAGAAGGCAGACATGACCATCTCACCACATAGCAACGTGCCACCAGCTCAGGAACAGCCCCTGCTGGAAAATGGACGAGGGATCAACACCCAAAAAATGCTTAGTTCTATCATAGGCGGGTATCTGACAGTGTTTGTATAGCTTGTCACACCAATAAAGCTCATGGAATCAAGAGCCACTGACCTGAGGTATTAGGAGTTGAAGGTCTTACCAGGTATCATTGGAAAGGTAATTTTCCTGGATTTGCCATAAGGTCTCGGAGCTGTCCGACGACCTCTGTATCACAAGGTATTAATCGTCATATGAATTGGGAGTGGTATGGTCTAAAGGTAGAGGTGTTAGCAATGATCTTCATATGCTTAATATTCAGGCAAACGTGTCATTTTGGTCAGCAGGGTTGAGTTTTATTAATTTTCCAAGGGTGAACTCAATTCATAGAACTGTTCCTAAACGGCAGCAGACTAACCTCAAGCGGAATTGATTTACAGACAAGGCTCCCTGCTAGTGATGCATAATCTGATAATTATTCTGCTAAACTTTCCAAAAATATAACAGGCAATGCCTTGGAGACGTAACTGGAGCAGTTCTCAGTGTTTCCAGGACTGAGAATCTGACGCCAACAGGACGTCAGGGGAACGAAGAAAAGCCGATCCTCCCAGCAAAAAGTGCAAGGACCACGCATGCCTGGGGGACGGACTGTACGTGGGACATGCAGGAGTGCCTACAATGGGGCATGAGACCTTGAATAGCTGACCTCTGCAGTAGCTATATCAGATCTACTGATGGAAAATGCTGTCTGAGAGCTAGATATTATAATGTGTGATGAGGAAGAATTGTCCTGTGGTTCAGGGATTCGGAAGGCCTGGGTTTGATTCCTGGCCCTGCTACAGACTTCCTGCGTGACCTAGGGCAAGTCCCTTAATCTCTCTCTCTTCATTGTGTTGAGGATAAATTGATTAATGTTTGTGAAGTGCTCCGATTCCATGGTGATGGGGGGTCCTATAGGTAGATTTGGGGAGAGCTCTCCCTATCCCTCTCATTACTGATAATAATAACAGATGCCATGTCATAAGCACACATGGCATTTCACAAACAAAACCCATCACCTCTGAATTTGGGCACGTGTAATCATAAACCTGCTTACATCCACCTTTCAATGTGCAAGGTGGCCTAGGTTGATGTCTCTTACTTGTCGAGGATCCTGGAGCCATAAGGATGTGGAAGGAGATTGGCTGAGCAAGAAGGAAGAGTTTTGTTCCAGACATAAGGAGAGACATGAAGCCAATTTGGGGAGGGCAATGAAAGAATCCCCTCTTTACAGGCTCATTGTTTTTTGGATGCTGCCAAGACATCAATGTTTGAAAATCTGGCCTATGAGGTATGAAAGCAGTTTGGCTCTGTTTTCAAGAAAAGCTTGTAATGGGGCGAATTTGTCCCCAGAGCCCTTTTGGCTGGTGCCCTCCCTCAGTGAATCCAGACCTACTTTATGTGATTCCAGAGCCCCTTTGGATCTGTGGCTTTATAGCTTTTTGTTGGAGGGCTGGGGAGAGGGAGAGACAACATTTATGTTTTAAAATAAATTGAAAACAGCACTTTGAATAAATCTCACCCTGTTGTCGTCTCTTTCAGTTTCATGACAGAGCTCAGGTCCTGCTACTTCCAGACTCCCAGATCTCTCAGCCTATAAATCCTCCGTGCCCTTGCCCCAGAGGAGGCAATGGTGTGTGTGTGTGTGTGGGGGGGGAGGTGTATTTGCCCTGCATTAATTCTCTCCCCTGTGGCTGCTGACATGAAGATTTGTAACTGGCAGAATGTATTTTTAAGGTATTTCCTGCAGGTCACTGTAAGGGAATGTAATTCCTATGTGGGCTGAGATGGGTTTAATTTGCAGTAAAGGAAGAGGACCTAGGAGCGCTGTTAATGCGGGGGTTTTCTTTACCGTTTCAATGAACTCAGTCCGTCCAACTGGTTTAGATTCATTTATTTTACCTAATCCATCAGGCTGAGATCCCAGCAGAGTGAATCAGCTCTTCAGTCATTCGAGGGAGATCACTTAAGTTCCATGCAGTTTGCTGTTTGACGAAAGCTTTTATCTACCCAGAATTTTGTAACCCCCGGATCTTCACCTTGGTTCCTGACTCTAAATCCTGACTTCCTGTCTGGGCTACGCTAGCGCTAAGAGCTCGTGGCACTCTGACTAGGTGGAATTCACTGCTAGCACAAAATGCAGGCGCCGCCCGAGGCCCTAGTTTGAGGCACAGATATGGTGCGTGAGTGCAGCACAAGCACTCTCCATAAGGGTGAATTACATCTGAGAAGAGCAGGGTTTGCCCTTGGGAACAGATTAAGTGCTCGCCTTTGACCGCCATTGGGTCTTGGCTGTCAAATGAGCTCAGCACCCAACGCTCTGAGTTTTGTTGAAAATCTGGCCCGTAGAAACATAGGCTGGGAATTTCAAAGGCGCTAAGTACCCACGCCCTATCTTTTTTCAATGGGATTTGAGTACCCAACTCTCTTAGGTTCCTTCAGAAATCCCAGCTATAAAGGACCTGATCCTAAGCTGTTGGTGAGGAGCATTCAGCATAGCAGAGTAGTGGTGATGACAAAGGTCCCCCTTGCAACTAGGCATCTGACCTAGCCAGTTCCTGCCAGTGGCCACCAGCGACCATTACAACAGCTGGGGATCACCAGCGGGCAGGGACAACTGGCACGCACCTCCTTCCCTAGGTCACATCCCTCATGCTGCAGCGGGTGGCATAGAAACTGCTTTTGTGACTAGGATTCCCCTATGTTAGAAGATCCCTCCAGCGGCCAGCTAAACTAGCTTTGCACCAGTGTAGTGACACAAAGCTGCCGCCGTGCAGGGGAGAGTCATTCCCCCCACCCAATGTTTTATGTGCAGAGAAAATTGTATGTTGTCGGCATCCTCCTTCATGTGGGATCTACAGTGCCTTTGTCCTAACAAATCCTTGTCTCTGTTGCAAATCCAGCCTTATGACTTCACCAGCCAGCCTATTGCATGGGAGGAGGTAATGGGTGGGAGGGACCCACTTGTTCAAACAAAAATATCTTCGGTGGCTGCTGCCGCTGATGGAAAGGGAAATGGATTTTTTGTTTAAATACGATGTGGTTTTTAAAGTCTGACTAACGTGAAAGTCCCCATTTAAAGGCATCGAACCTGCAGTGAAATTGGTCAGTGTTTACACACCCACTCGTTGACTGAGGCAGCGAAAAGCAAACTTCATGGTATATCCTGATCCAAATCACCTGGGAGCAAATGCTTAGAGGATACAGTCCACAGAGCTGTGAGCGGCAGCAACGGCCAAGAAAAATTCCGTGTCTCTGTTTACAAAAAAGCAAACCTATCCGAACAGGGAATGTTAAAGCTTAATTGGCATCACATCGTCGGCCCCCGCTCGCAGAAAAGAGTGGATTCAAAATCTGCACTGCTGCTGCTTCAGCTGAATTAGAAATTCCATTCCTTCTCTTCTGAGGACTAAAGTCCTCTCTCTCAGAGAGAAAAATCTTCGGAAGGTTTTATCTGAGGGCTGGTGCATGGAACTGAGAGCTGGGAGATACGGGTTTTGTGCCCAGGTCTGCTGTTGACTTGCTGTCTGTCCTTGGTCAAGTGACTCTATGTTCCTAAGCTTCAGATTCCCCATCTGTCAAATTATAGGAGCAGCTAGAGGTTCTAACCAAGACTCATTGTGCTAGGCATTGTACAAACACATATTTGCAGCCCCTGCCCTAAAGAGCTTACGGTTTAAATAGACACAGTAGGACAAATGCAGTATGATTATCCCCATTTTACAGAGGGGAACCAAGTGCCTAATATGGCAATCCAGCTAGATTCAGTGATTTTAACGTGCAACAGATGAAGAGGACCTGAAAGTTGGATGATGGGAAACTTCACCCATGAAAATCTTTGAGATAGTAAAATCTTTTCCCATCTCAAAATAGGGCAAAAAGTTGAAATTGAGAATTTTCACAAACCAAAAATCCCCCCAAAATTGATTCGGGTCAATCAAAAACTTTTTTCGATGATTTTGAAATGTTTCATTTTGATTTAACCTTTTTTAACCTTTTGTTTAGTCTAAATTGACTAAAATTACAAAACAAAAAGTTGTTTCCACTAAAAACAAATGCTGAAACTTTTAATTTAGAAAATGTCAAAATGTGGTGGGTTTTTTTGTTTGTTTTTTTTACCATTTCAGAGTTCCCCTCCACCCCCCAATCATGTTTTGAGTTGGGAGATTTGTTGAAATTGTCCCTGTTTCACAAACAGTTTTGGTTTTGGCTAATTGGCAGTTTTGGGTGAGAAAAACGCAGTTTGTCAAAAAATCCCCCACCAGCTCTGTTGTTAATTGGTGGGTTCATCTACTCTTTTAATGGCCTGCCTTGGTTGGCTCTAAACAAGGCTTGTATGCTCCCCCTCTGCCCCCAATCATGCTTAATACTTGGTCAGTAACCATAGCAGCTTGCTATGTTTCAACCCTGCCAGGGGCCTAAGCTAGCACATGGTTGACTTCTTTGGGGTGGAGAAAATGGAAGATAACCTTCCAGGGTGCTCTGAGGGTTAATTCATTCATAGTTGTAAATTCCTGCAGATCCTTGGACAGAATGGGCTATAGCAGTGCAGGTTGTTATAGGCTTTGTTTGGCAGTGCGTACATCTCACTGCATTAATGAAGCAGACTCTGCAGTCAGAGTGGGACTGCTGCACATGTAGATACACCTAAGCTAGCTTTGATCCAGCTAGCTCCACTCACAATAGCAGTGAAGTCGTGGTAGCACGGGTTAGCTCCAAGGCGAGATCGCACCCTCTGTGCTGCTTGGATGAAAGTCCCTTGAGGGCTGTGTCCATATCTCCTTTATGCTTTGCACTGTGCATCCTGTTGATGATCAGCAAATGATTCCCATCATTTGAGAAGCTTGTTTTTTTTTCTTAAAGGTTCTGCCTGCTTTTTTCCTTTTTCATCCTGCCTAGCTTGTGTTTCTTCCCCATTTCCTATTGTCTGTGGCTTTTCTTGTGGACACCAATCCCAGGAGCCTGGGGGTCTGTTCCGAGTTGAATGGAACTATCTGCTGTACAGTAAAGGAGCCCCTGTGTACACTCTTCTCTGTTTTCTGCAGCCCAAACCGTGGGACCTGGTGTCTTGTCATTCAGCAGTGTAATACTTGGTACCGCTATACCACACTTAAGCTTGGAAGGATTCGATTTTTATCATTAAAGATTGATTCCACTGTATATGTGCAAAATGACAAAAAATATTGCCATTGATGATCATCGAAATTTACAGATCAAGTAAGAAAAATGGTGCTTGAACTTATTGGAGTTTGATTGATGGAGTCTACTGGCATTAAATAATTGTGTGACCCACCACTATACAAATTTAAATAAATAATAAAAGAAAAACTGCTTACAAATAAACATTGATATTATCAGTGGAAATTATTCAAACAAACTAAACGAATTCTGCCAGACCTAACCACAGTGTTCGGAATCTGATCTTAATGAATTTTACAGATTGCCTTTACAAGCAGCGTACCTGGGAGGTGGGTAAACAGGATTGATGCCCATTTTACAGCTTGGTAAAGTGAGGCTTGGAGAGATTAGGACAATTTTCAGAAGTATTCACTGATTTTGGACGCCTCCCTTTCTCTTGAGATGCTTTATTCCTGTTTTTCAGAGGTACAGTGCACCAAAGCTCCCATTGACCTTGAGGTTGATTTTTTCAAAGGCACACTTAGGCGCCTGACTGCTTCTCGAAATCTCCCCTTTAGAGCACGAGAAACCTGGTTCTCCTCTCACACTAGTTGAACACAAGTGCAATTCCCTTGACTGATTTGCATGCGTTACGAAGAGCAAAACTGGGACCAAGATGTCTCAAGTTGGGCATTCAAGAACTGACGCAGACAAAAGTAGTGAACACTTCTGAAAAATTAGCTGAGTTTGGCTTATAGTCTTGCAGTGACTCACCAATACAGGGGTGGGCAAACTTTTTGGCCCGAGAGCCACATCTGGGTATAGAAATTGTATGGCGGGCCATGAATGCTCATGAAATTGGGGTTGGGGTGCGGGCTCTGGGGGTGCGAGCTCCAAGGTGGGGCCAGAAATGAGGAGTTCAGGGTGCGGGAGGGGGCTCCGGGCTGGGGCAGGGGGTTGGGGTATGGGGGGGCGAAGGGGAGGACTCCGGCTGGGGGTGCAGGCTCTGGGGTGGGGCTGGGGATGTGGAGTTCGGGGTGCAGGAGAGTGCTCCAGGCTGGGACCAAGGGTTTGGGGAGCGGGAGGGGGATCAGGGCTGGGGCAGGGGGTTGGAGCAAGGGAGTTGGCTCAGGGGTGCAGGCTCCAGGCAGCGCTTACCTCAAGCGGCTCCCAGAAGCAGCAGCTTGTCCCCCCTACAGCTCCTATGCAGCTGCGTGGCCAGGTGGCTCTGCTGCCCCATCCGCAGGTGCCGCCCCTGCAGATCCCATTGGCCGTGGTTCCTGGCCAATGGGAGCTGCAGGGGTGGCGCTTGGGGCAGGGGCAGTGTGCGGAGCAGAGCCCCCTGGCTGCCCCTATATGTAGGAGCTGGAGGGGGGGCCATGCTGCTGCTTCCAGGAGCTGTGTGGAGTGGCTCCCAACCCTGCTCCCTGGCTGGAGCACCGGAGTGGGGCAAGCCCCAGACCCCATTCCCAGCAGGAGCTCGAGGGCTGGATTAAAATGGCTGGCGGGCTGGATCCAGCCCATGGGCCGTAATTTGCCCACCCCTGCACTAGTAGGTTCTGGAATGGAACCCAGGAATTGTGACCCGAAGACTCTTGCACTGAGCATCTCTGAAGTTTGGGGATGTTTTGATCTGGATCCAGTCCTGTTTCTAGAATGGGTTAAACCAAGACACTTTGAACTTTGGGGAAATCTGGATTGGAATCCTCATCTGAAATTTGCATTGTTTGGTCCTATCTCTGCTATAGTTTCAATATATCTGAGCTCTCCATGAGTAGATTCCATTTTAATTCAGCTGTATCCTCAGATGCAGGGGTGAGCTCAAAGATGTCTAGCAAGCAGAACTATATACTAGAGCTTTATTTACCTGGAAATGACAATAAATCTCTGCCTGTCCGAGTGCACTGAACGAGAGGAACAGTGTTGTCCTGGGCATAGTGCAAGAGTCTTCGAGTCACGATTCTTTTTCATTCAATGCATTACATCCTGCAATGTTACTCCCATGTAGAGGGAACTTTTGCATAGAGGGAAATTGCCCTGTGAGAAAAATGGCTTCTCTTCCGGCCCAGTTGTTCCACCTGGCTTCTGTCATCAATGTACGAATGCCATCTTCTGCTAGTTGAGGATTTTCAAGTTGGATTGGCAGAGTTGTCCCATGGCATTGCTTAGACGGAGCTTTCCGTACACTGATCTCAGAAGACAAGCATGCATTACTTTAAAAGATGTTTTGAAGAGTTGCAGTGGCATCATTTTGCCTATGGATTCTCAGGGCCAAATCCTTAGGAATCAGATTCTAGTTGGTCCTGACTCAAGCAAAACACTTTTTGGTGTTGAGGGGAGTTTATGGCGTAACGGCCTCAACAGTTACTGGATCTATTTGCAGAACTTCTTTAATATACCTGTCTTAAAACAGTTTCTTTCAATTCCTTTCTGGACTATTCTGCATCTGTTCCCTGCCACCTGGAAAATCACGGTTAGCTTGTGTTCAAATTCAGAAGATGGCCACGTGATGGGAGTAAGAATGGCTGAGCTATTCTCCCTCTTTTCTTTCTTGTGCCTTCCAGCGTTCTTAGGGCAGAAGACATACAGGGCCATGGAGCTGACAAATTAGGTGTGTTGTTCCAATTTGATGCCACATGGGCAGTTGTCTGTGAAATAAGCCCTTGCAGAGCCTTTGGGGTGCAGTGGAGTGAAGTGTAATCCAAGTGAAGTGTGACCGAAGCTTTGAAGTGCAATTTCAATGGCTGGAGCGGTGGTGGAACTGAAAGATGGGCCCGTGCTGGTTTTTATTGTGGGGGCCCCCTCCCTCAAATTTTAATGAGTGCAACTCTTATTCCCATCAAACATGCCAATTCAACTGCTCTGTCATGCACGAGAGAATCTCCAAAATCCAACCCCTCTCTGTCCCCCTCATCTAATCCTGCTTCCTCCCCCACTCCGGGGTCCCTGGGGTGGAGTTGCCAGCTCAGCCCTGAGCACATGGACTGGGTACCCTGGCTCCAACCGTGGCATAGGCTCCTTTTCCCCACATCCCTCCTCCTGCTGCAGCTCCCTGCTGGGCCAGGCAGCAGGAGCTTGCTTCAAGCACTGCCAGCCTCTGGATGCTGTTACCAGTGGCAGGGACCAGCCTCTCTGCAGCCAGCTCCATGCATCCTGGGATGGGACCATAAACAGCTGCCCTGTCCCACTCCCACCCTACCTAAATTTTGCCCTGACCCCTACCTCCCCCATCCTGCTCCTTACCCTCCCTGCTGGCTCAAGGTGTCCTGCCTGTCTCCAGCACCAAGAGCAGCTGCCACAGGTTCCAACAGGCAGAGCAAGACCCAGCTGCACTGCCTCCCCCATCCCCAGCCCGGCTCCATTCCTTACCCCTCAACTCCAGGCTTCCTGCAGCGCAGAGAGAGGCCAGGGCAATCCGGCAGAGGGCCTGGCTGGTGGAGTGGGATGCAGGTGCCAGCCCGCTTCCGAACGCGTGAAGTAGTACTGCTGTGCAAGCCGTGTGTGTGCATGGCAGAAAGGGAATGTTGGCAGGCAGGCCAGATTAGACTGGTGTTGTGACCTGGTGCACGGGCTTGCAACACCACTGAAATTTAGAGTGGTGGCGGGGCTAAATTTGATTGGCGTTGTGACTTGGTGTGCCAAGTGCCGGAACGGATTTCAGATGCCAGAGCGTCACTCCAGACCGCTCCAGCACCACTCCCCGCTGCCCTTTAGATTGCGTGGGCCCCTACGCACCTCCCCAGTGAGCTCTGTGAGCATTAGGGAAGATGCTGAGTCTCTGCACTGGCTGAGTCAGGGTTGCTGCGTCTCCTTTCATATGATTGTTTGTTTATTATAATGTACTGAATTATTTTCACCTGTCTGTCTATAGCCCTCTCCCCTTACTGAAGTAGCGCAGCCGTCTTTTTAAATGTATTTATCTTCACAGCCCCCCTGTGCGGTAGGGCAGTGCTATTATCCCTGTTTTTACAGATTGGGCGCAGAGGCTACATGACTTGCCCGAGGTCATACTGGAAGTCTGTGGCAGAGCAGGGACTTGCAACCGGGTTTCCGGAGGCCCAGGCTAGAATCCTAGAATCCTTCCCGCAGCTTTAAAAAAATCTGTGAGAAAGAGCTGGTGTTGAGCGTGAGATCAGCAGAATGATGGAAGAATAGACAAGGAGTCAAGGAATGCAGAAAGGAATGGATTTGCCTTTCAAGACTCCAATCCCTATTACTTAGACTGTATGCTCTTTGGGACGAAGACAGCCTCTTTCTTCTGTGTTTGTACAGCACCTAGCACAGCAGGGTTCTGGTCTCTGACAGAGTCTCCTAGCGCTATCACAATATAAATAATAACGGGCTAACTTCTCCAGAATTCACTGGAGTTATGCCCCCTTATGCCTGCACCAAATGTGGCCTGTTAATACTCTATGAGCCTGGTTCCCCCCTCCTCCCTCTTTAATACCATGGACTTCTCTGGAGTTACTCCTGTCTTTTGCTGGTGTAAGTGAGAGGACAATCTGGTGCTGAACTGGATCACCCTGTGTTTGTGAAAGGCTTAGTGTCAGGGGACATCATGCTGTGGGGTGGGAATTAAGAGAAGCTCCTCCAGAACGCTGAAGGAGCGCCAGAGAACTCCAGGCTATCCCCCAACACGACAGCAGCTCCAGGAGCATCATGACAGGACATTGCAGACGGTGCCCGAAGTAGATCGGTCACCCGTGGTGATGCATGGATGGAATCCAAAACGCTAGCGTTCCCATGGGTAGCTGGGCAAAAAGAGTGGACTTCATTCAGTGAACTCTGCTGTTGCAGAGTATTATTCCCAGAGGAGATTCAAGGAGGAGCAAAGGTCCAGGAGAGAAAAAGGTGACACTTCTGGAGGGGCCAATTCTGGCCTGATTTGAACTATGCACAGCCCTGTGAAAATCAATGGGGTGTATGTCCGGGTGGAAACTAGAACCTACTGTGGGATAATGCTAGATTGGAACTTCCCTGGGGCAGAGACCTCGTCTTCCAATGTGTCTGACCAGCGCCTTGCCCACTGTTCAGACTTTGGAAATAATAGTGTAAAATAAGTCTATGAGGAGATGTTTGAGAAACTAAAACATTAGAGGACTTAGCCCATTAATGCCGGGATTTGCCATTTTCCAGCAGGCGGGCAATAACGTGATGGACCCAGAGGCTTAAGAAATCGCTAACTGGCTGGCTGTGGTCGTTACCAGTGTCAAAGCCTTTGCTTTACTGCTACTGGAGTGTGGGTCTTATGTGCATGACCCTGTTTGTGAAGAGGGCCACGTAGCTCTCTTTCTTGGGATCCCATGGCGGATTGTGATCGCTCCCTGTTCTAAGTGGTCGGCTGATTGAAATGATGCTATGTCAAGAAGGCGTTGGGGCACTGCAGGAGGAAGCAGGAGAGGCTGCCTTTTTTTAACCTGAAAAGCTGCAAATGCTCTCTGCATGGGGGGAAAGATTTATTAGATTATGAGGGGGATGGGCTCTTCTAAAGCTGAGGAGTGAATTTGCTTGGGCCCAAACTCTTCCACTCTGTCTTTCTGTGAACCCCTTTCTGCATGTGTCTGTTACCAAGCTCTTTGCATTACTAGCTGGTAAACGTCAAGGTAAAGCTGAGGTCAAGCTCAGATTTGAATTTGGTGAGCTGAGCAGATATGACTGACTGGGCCATGTGATGTGAAAAAAGCATGGGAGGGTCATGTGATATCCCCTTCCTCTTGTTTCTTGAGTCTACTGGGATTATGGGGAGGAGATTTCACAGCTGAGAGGCCAGCCTTGTGTTAAGATTTAGATAGTGACATGTAAACCAAGTCAGTCCCCCTGGGATGCTAAGTACCTCCTGGGTCTGTTCAGAGCATTTTGAAGTCAATGGAGCTGTCTTGGTTTATACCAGTTGAGGATCTGGCCCAATGATTATTATGCCCATTCAGATCCTTAGTGAACTTCTCAAATCAGGCATGTGCATAGAAACCAAATCTTCATCCAGCAAGAACAGAGTGAGTTGGCGATAGGCGTTTCAATACGGAGCCAAGTCAGCCAGCTCTAAACGGCACTCCAAAGCTACATCTACACTGTGTTTCAGAACCCGTGGCAGTGAGTTTCAGAGCCTAGGTCGACAGACTTGTGCTCGCGCTGTGTAGATGTTCAGGCTTTGAAGCATGGGAAGGGGTGTAGGCTTGTGGGGTGGTTGGGGGGGAGGGGGATTTACCAGAATCTGGCTGTGGTCCCATGACCTGGTAGCAGCATACTTAGCAAAAAACTTTTTGTCGGTGGCCTTTGCGAATGCAGGAGACAGTTTGCTCTTTTTGCAGGACAGCAGTCAGAACAAAATGGAAGAGTTAAGCGCTGAGCAGCTGTACTCAAACCCGGGGGTGGGGGTGGGGGGGGTTGCTTCTGTTTCCTGGGAGTCGATTGGCTAGTCTTGGGATAGAAAAGCAAAGGACATTGGCCCAAGGGATTGTGGGATAACGGTGGACTCTCAGGGCACAAGTCTGGGAACTGGGCCGGCGCTGCATCCACACTGCAAAATGATCGAGTTGGGACTCGAGTCCCAGTGGGAGTTGAGCTCCGACCCTCCCCTCCTGCCGAGTTCTGTGGCCCCCGGTCCTTAGGGCTTACTGGCTCGAGTAAGACACATTTGTGTATAGATGGAAGGGGGGTTGGGTTCAAACCCAAGTCTGAGCCCGGGCATACACTGCAGTGTAGACATACCTTTAGCCTCTACCTACCTCAGTTCCCCATCATAATAGCACATCACTACTTCACAGGAATGCTGGGAAGATAAATCCTTTAACAATCATGAGGCACTCAGTGATAGGGGCCAGAACATAAGAATGGCCATACTGGGTCAGACCAAAGGTCCATCCAGCCCAGTATCCTGTCTTCTG
Source organism: Malaclemys terrapin pileata (assembly GCF_027887155.1). Classification (NCBI taxonomy): domain Eukaryota; kingdom Metazoa; phylum Chordata; order Testudines; family Emydidae; genus Malaclemys; species Malaclemys terrapin. Next base: position 18,737,906 of record NC_071508.1, on the reverse strand, counting down.
ACAGTGGCCAATGCCAGGTGCCCCAGAGGGAATGAACAGAACAGGTAAATCATCATGTGATCCCTGTTCCCCAGCTTCTGGCAAACAGAAAAAATCCATCCCTGCCCATCCTGGCTACCTGATACATCAATCAGCACCCACAGAAGGTGGCTATGGGAACGCAGTGTCTTAACAATGAGTGTAAACTGGGATCAATAAAACCGAAGTCCACTGCTGTGATTGAATGGAAGTTATAACTCACCACAGTAACAGAGACTTGGCTTTGGATGATACAGGACCTGTGTTTTGCCCAGAAGCTTGGGACTCCCTCTTCACCTGCCCACCCCAACACAAGCATCAAATTAACAATTTATTTGATGTGGTGTGGTCTGTTATTTTCTTCTCCTGCTTCCCCAGTCATAAGGAATAAACGTTGCAGTGTGCAATAGTGTTCGTTTCATGTGAGGGTAAATATAGAAAGGAAAACCTGCTGAGAGCAAGCCATTTTTTTCCCTGCCCTACGAGTTCTCCAGTTATAAACAGTCAGTCATACCCATTTGGAAAGTCCTAGTGTGGTTTTCTTGGCAATCCTATAAGAATTTTTGCTTTCCTGTAGGTTAAGGATTCCATTTCATCGTAATTAATGGTATCTCACTCCCATCTGCTCTCAGATGTTTAGGACTTGTTGACATGCTTCTGCTGAGCTAAAGCTGCTCTGTTCTAATGAAAAACTGGTCTGCTGGAGAATTTACTGGGAAGTTTGGGTTCACCTGTGGAAGTTGTTCCTGATTCTCATTGTGCTGCTTAAGTTAGGGAGGGCGGAGAACCCCACTCAGGACTTCTGTCAGATCTCTCACGAGCCTTCCTGTCCTGTGTACGGAAGGAGGCCCACCAGGCAGGGAGGCTGGACTCATATGACTGAGGAGGTGTTGGGTTACATCAGTGTCGATATATGGGAGATGGCGCTTAGGAGATGTATGAAAATGTCTCAGCAGCCCGTTTGGGGTTTGTGTGGTCCAGAGCAGGTGCTGTGCTTAGGGATAGCACCTGCAGGCAGACAAGAAACCAGCTAAGGTTGGAGGTGGGAGGTGAGGGAAGGAGCCGGGTTGAGGGCGGTTTTAGCTGAACAAAAGGAACTGAGCTCATAATGCTGATTGCATGGCAGCTCAGAAAACCGCTGGGAGCATCTGCAGGTGAGAAGCCCCCAAGAACAGGAGCGAGGTCCAAGGACTGTACCTCTCATGCACAGACTTTGAGGCCTACCATGAAAGGTCTGGATGGCCAACTGGTCAGGACAAGTCCATGACATCTTAGCATTGGAGGCGACCATGCAGGGAAGAAAGTCGGCCTCTGGGAGGATGGGAGGCATCGTAGAAAGCTCAGGGTGGGAGGCAGGGAGACTTTGGAGTTTGAGTGGGCCCTGGCATAGGTGGAGGCATGGAGACCTTACAGAACCTCCGCTGCAGGGTTAGGAGGATGGCAGCATCAGCCCTTGGGGACTGAATGCCACTTTCAAAACAAAACATGGTCTCCTCAGGCTGAACAAACACATTCCATAAGACAGTGGGAAGCCAGATTTGAATCAGGTCGTCCCTTTCTCTTGACTCTTGAGTGGCGAGCACCTGAGAATGGTGGAGATAAGTTTCAAACCCCACTGAAGTCTATAGGAGAAGTGGACTAAGACCCTGATGCAAAGCCCATTGAAGTCACCATGGCCTTCAGTGGGCTTTGGAGTAGGTGCCAAATCTGTGTTGACTTCCCCCAGCAAGCGCTTTTCTCCCTCTTTGCCAGCTAAGTCCTTGGAAGAATAAATGAGCACATGCTATTAAATGTCCTTGAGTAGGGTTCTTCGCCCTTTAAAGCAATGCCTCTGCACTGAGGTGAGCCTAGTTAAAAAGGCCGTATTCCTGTTATTATTTTAAGAGCTATCCATACATTATCCTGGAGAAACCATGTTTAAAAAACCCAACCCCAAAAAACTCCATCCTAAATGTTGACTCTAGTGGTGACATTTGTGAAAGTGACAAAATATTTATGCAGTTGGCGTTGGTTCTGGTCAGGGCTTCTGGAAATAAACCAATGCCTTGTTAAAATTTGTATGGAGTTGATGGGTGGAAATGCAAGGGGGAAAATGCCTAACATCTTACGCAACTTGTGCAAATAAAATCATGGCTTTACTACTGCATGAAAAAACTCTGGAATTAATAGATCTCCTTTGGCTTGGGGGTGTGGGATACAAACCCAGCTAGAATTCATAAACTATTTAAAGCAAAGAAGTGCTACTTTTAAACCCACACATCTGGATTCTAGAGTTAAAGCTGTGTCATCGGTGCCCATGTTAACCCCTGGCTTTCCCGAGGTTTGTTTATCTGAGCTGCTTAAAAGTAATTCTAAGCTGAGCATTTAGCAGACAGGAATAGTTCTGTCTTCAGTATAAACATTGAGCAAATAGTGATTGTTTTTGGTCCATATTTAGATTTATGGGCCAGAAGTAAATATTGTTAGTTTATAATTTATTTTTGAAGGGCATCATTTATGATATTGACTGAAAACTTAAGTCAGAACATGCTTTTAGGCCTGATCTCAGAAAAGCACTTAAGCGTATGCATAATATGATTTTAGTGGGATTTAAGCACATGCTTAAAGTTAAGCACCAGCCTAAATGTTGTGCTGCACAGGGATAGATTTCAGCTAAGCACACACTGGCCTGTGTTATACAGCAGGTCAGATCAGATGACCACAGTGATCCCTTTTGGCCTTGGATCTATGAAGTCAATGGAAAGACACTCTTTGACTTCAGTATTCAAAAGGCTTGTTAGACACCTTTTAACATTGCTTTCTGTTTGTTTCCATAATATCCAAAGCACCTTCTTTCCCCCCATATCATTCTGCTCCATAAATAGAACGTATAGGTACCTGCTGAGCACAGGAGATAAAGGGCTCCAGGACTTGTTACACTGTGATCCAGAGGTTTTTGTGGTTTGGGGCTTGCATGTGAGCACTCGTCATCCAAAATAAAAATGGCCTCTTTCCGGCATAGTTTATGTCGTTTTGAAAGTGGTATGAGCTAACCAGGAGAAAGGGACTCACATTCCAGGATAAGAGCATGATTAGCTGGTAATCAGGATGCCTGGGTTTTATTCTGGCTCTGCCATCAGCTCGCTGTGTACTATGGGCAATGGTCTCGCTGTGTCACTTCCCCATCTGTAAAATGGGAATAACCACACTGACCTCCCTCCCAGGTGGTTAGCTGGGAGGCTTCGTGAACATTGGTAAAGTGCTTTGAGACCAAAGGTGTCCTAGAAGGGCAAATTATATAATGTGGCTTTATTTTCTCCTCCTTCCCAAAAGTGTCAAAAAAAAAAAATTAAAGGTTTTGGCAAATTCAAGATCTACTAGAGAATTCCCAATCGGGTGTGTCTGAGTTGTTCAAGCCTGTGCCATTTGCGTGTTACTGTGAATACAGAGCTTTCTTTTATAGTTTGCAGTGTTGTTGTAGCCGTGTTGGTCCCAGGGTATTAGCTATAAAAGATTTTACCTCACCCACCTTGTCTGCCTTTTGTATAAGTTTTAAACACTGAACTCTGTTCTGGTTTTATACCACACCCAGCACTGTGGTATCTAGGAAACTCTTCTCTGCTCTTTTCTTAAATGAATACCTTTCAGTTCAGGGGCTCAAAGCACTTTACAAATATTAATAAATTGAGACTCTCAACCCTCAGGGAGGCCGGGAAATCTTATTATCCTCATTCTACAGATGGAGCAAACGAGGTGTGGAGAGGTGCAATGGCTTGTTCAAAGTCACCCAGCAAGTCGTAATGGGAGCCCAGAATAGAACCCAGGTGTCCTGACTCCCAGTGTTGTAGTTTAACTACTAGATCACCCTTCCTCTATCTCTCTCAGATCTCATGGGTAGGTCCAGAGAGCCATTATTTAAATGCCTTTATTTCACAGACCATTATATAGGGATGTGTTTGTAAAGCATCTAGCGTATTGGAGTCCTGTTCACCTGGAAAAGGGGGGTGAACAGTAGGGTGGCAAAATTTGCAGACTATACAAAGTTATTCAAGATAGTTAAGACCAGAGCTGGTGGCAAAAAGTTACAAAGGGATCTAACAAAACTTTTTGCCACCTATGCTCCGGGTGTCCCTCAACCTCCGTCTGCCAGAAGCTAGGACTGGACAACAGGGCATGGACCACTTGAAACTGTTCTGTTCTCTTCATTCCCTTTGAATTATCTGGCACTGCCCACAGTTAGAGACAGGATACTGGTCTCAATGGACCATTGATCTGACCCAATATGGCCTTTCTTATGGAACATATATGGATCCAGAATTCATATCTTGTCCGAAATGCCCAACTGTCTGAGAACTCATGATTGGAAGCAAACTCTGCCTGCGGAGTTGATGGACCAGCCTGCTGGTGCAGAGGCAAATAGAGAATGTGTTGTATCCTGTTTATGCTATGCGCATCACAGTAGTATTCAACTGCCTTAATTTTTTGGCACTGTCCATGCAGTCCTAGTCACTGCTGATCTGAGTGGGGTTTGATCCAGTGAAATATATAGCCCCTTAACAATTCCTACAGCTAGTTAGTCCGCCTTATATAAATTGTGGGGGGCACAAAATTATTGTCACCTGAAGATGCCAGTCTACAGTTTGTGGTTTCCTGACTCCCAGCCCCATGCACCTTCCCCTTGGCTTTGCTGGAGCCGATGGCCCTTGTCTGAGCCCCCAGAGTTGGGCATCTTTTCAGGAGCTCCGTAACCACCTGGCTATTGCTGGTCCTTATCCCCCCGTCACCCTTTGTGCTCCAAGTTCTCCAGTTAAAATCTGCATGGGAAGGTTCCAAGTGAAAATGTGTGTTTGCTAATGGGAAACGAATTGTCTCTTCCTCTGAGAGATTGTTGCATGAGGAAAACAACACAAGGTCTTAAAAAAAAAAAAAAAAAAAAAAAAAGAGACCTCACGTCATCTCCCAGGGAGTGTTCAGCCAGATGAAGGAGATGATGGAGGGGGAGACAGCACTGGGGCAGCACAATGCATGTATCGCTATCCCTGTGTAAACACCCTGTAGCTGCAGAAACCTCTTAAAACCCAGAATGAGACAGAAGTGGATGCTTGATCTGTGGATGTGGCTGTTGTTTTTTAAGTGCAGATTCTTCCTTTTTTTTTTTTTTTTATTGTGCTTCAAATTAAACAAAAAACGCCTATTGTTATCTTTGCCTGTTTTTCCTGGTGACTGACTCTGGCAGGGTGCCCTAAACTTCCATTATTCCCCATGTAACTATTTCAGCATGGCTGACAATTTGTTACTGGCTCTTCTTCTAGGGTTACCATACGTCCGGATTTTCCCGGACATGTCCGGCTTTTTGGGCTCCAAATCCCCGTCCGGGGGGAAATCCCAAAAAGCCGGACATGTCCGGGAAAATCGGACATGCGGTCGGCGGCTCGGGTGCCGGGCCGGGGGCTCGGGGGCTCAGCCGGCGGTGCTCGGGGGGCCCGGTGCCGGGCCGGGGGCTCGGGGGCTCCGCCGGCGGTGCTCGGGGGGGCCCGGTGCCGGGCCGGGGGCTCGGGGGGCCTGGCCGGCGGTGCCGGGCCGGGCCGGGGGCTCAGCCGGCGGTGCTCGGGGGGGCCCGGGGCCGGGCCGGGGGGCTCGGCCGGCGGCTCGGGTGCCGGGTCGGGTGCTGGGCCGGGGGCTCGGTCGGCGGCTCGGGTGCCGGGTCGGGTGCTGGGCCGGGGGCTCGGCCGGTGGTGCTCGGGGGGGCCGGGTGCTGGGCCGGGGGCTCGGCCGGGGGCTCGGGTGCCGGGTGCCGGGCCAGGTGCCGGCGGTGCTCGGGGGGGCCCGGGGCCGGGCCGGGGGCTCGGCTGGCGGCTCGGGTGCCGGGTGCCGGCGGTGCTCGGGGGGGCCGGGTGCCGGGCCGGGGGCTCGGCCGGCAGTGCTCGGGGGGGCCCGGTGCCAGGCCGGGCCGGGGACTCGGGGGGCCCGGCCGGGGGCTCGGGTGCCGGGTCGGGGGCTCGGGGGACAGGCTGGGGACCTGCGGTGCCGGGGGTGGGCCGCGCCTCCTCCCCCCACACCCCCCCCTTACCTGCTTCAGGCTTCCCGCGACTCAAATGTTCGCGGGAAGCAGGGGAGGGGGCGGAGACTTTGGGGAGGGGGCGGGGTTGGGGCGGGAGCGGGGGCGGGGCTGGGGCCCCTTTAAAGTGTCCTCCTTTCGGAGGCACTAAATATGGTAACCCTATCTTCTTCGTTGGAGCACAATGGACCAAATCTTCTGCCCCTGTGTGAAGCTGGAGTGAATGAAGTGTGCCATGGCGGCTGGGGAGACTGAATGCTCCTCAGACTGCAAATATTGTGATCTCCTACTCAGGCTGGTGGGAGTTTTCCTACCCTCTGCAATGTCTTTGATCCACCATCAAGAAGTCTCCTTATATGGTACTGTGGATGGAGCTCCTACAGAGGATAGGCCCTATCTGGGATCACTGCCACTTGCCGCTGTTTCCTGGTCCAGTTGAACCGCACTGGGTGGAAAGGATGGTCTTGTGGCGAAGGCAGTAGATTGCTACTCAGGAGATATATGTTCAGTTCTTGGCTCCGCCCCGGACACCCCGTGTCACCTCTGTGAGATGCTCCAATATACTGCGGTGATTTGCCGGGATGACACGTGAGCACCCATAGGGATAGGTTTGCTGCCTTTTCAGGCCATACGTACGTGCAGGGAGGGAAGCCAGGCCCACTACCCAGGCATTCTACTCGATAGCTTTTGAGTGAAAAGAGGCTTCAGAGAGACTCGTGCTATGAGACTGACTATGGGGCAGTCATAAGCAGCAATGGACAATTGGACCACCCGCATCGAGTCAAGTTTGCAAAGTAGCCTCCACTCAGCCCCTCATTATATATCCCCAAAGTAATGCTCCCAGCTCCCTGGTTTTTGGCCATGCACTTTTGGACGGCCGTGTTCTCGGTCACCCACAAAGGCCAATCCTTACGCACACTTCAGGCAGCTTGTGCGCACAAGGCTTGTTCTGGGAGTGCAAGGAAAACAAACTCGTCCTTGTTGAAAATGGTGCCGTCAGCATCATGGGAGCACAGGTCAGGGATGGCACTGGCTGCAGCCGTGCGAGCTTTCCCCATTCCTCCTCCCACCGGTGCCTGGCCAAGGCTCATCCCTGAGGCAAGAAGAGTTCAGTCTCCGTGGCCCATTGGGTAGGTGTCGTCTGTGCTGAGCACACCAAAAAGGGGCGTGGCTAATTGTGGTGTGAATTTTATGGTGTGGGCCACCCACCAGTCAAGAACTGGACTGAGACCAGCTCATTTCACACAGGCCTCCAAACACAGTGTCCGGTTTTGCACCTCCATAGAGGCTCCTTTGGGAATTGTGTATGACTCATCCGTCCCATTCCCACTGAGAACCCTGCCCTGAGACACAGACCCCTCCGCTGGGGGAAATCAGCGAAGCTCCAACAATCTACGTCAGCTGAAGATCTGGATCAGAGGGTCAAATTCATCTCCAGTGGAATTCCATCGGCTTCACTGGGAATGAGGAATTATTTGGGGGCAGTTTTCTGGCCTGTGTTTTATGCAGGAGGTCAAAGGAGATGATCCTGGTGGTCCTTTGTGGCTTTGGAATCTAGAAAACTATGAGCTTGGCCCAGCAGCTGGCCATGCCAGTAGCACTGTCAAACCTAAATTCAGTCCTGAGCATGTTGCTAATACTTAGCTTTTCATCCAGTGTTGTGCACGAGGCCCTATGGTGTTTTGGCGTTTTGATTACATGTGATGCTGTGTATTTAAGGCTGGTTTATGGGTGTTTACACTAGTGCGTAAACCTGTAATTTATAACCTCAGTGTATAAATCAACATAGTTAAAGGTCTTGTCTCTAGTGCCTTGAAGTCTGTCTCCAGATTTAGATGACAGGTTTTTTTTTTTTTTAAATAGTGTTTAGTTTTCCTCTAGTTATGGCGATAAAAAGATCATCTGGTTGGAGGACAGGTTCTGCTCTGAGTTACAGCGTCAGCCGGGGCTTGCTGACGTCGGTGAAGAAGCACTGGTATGAGTGAGAAGAATTTCCATTTTGACTCAGGAGTGTGGGGACAGCAACTTGTAAGAAAGTCTGATGTTTACATGACAGACCCACGTCTGGAGGGAAAGTTGATGCCATTGCATCCTTGCAGGAGGTGTGATGTCAGTAGCTGAATGCAGGTTTAGGAGTGTACTGGGCAGAGTATTTGTACATGCAGTGCAGTAACCCGAAAGGAGATTGGGGTCCCATTGCGCTGGTCCCTGCTCAAAGACAGCCCCAGTCCCAAGAACTTACAGTCTAAACACACAAGACAGGTGTTGGATCTTGTTAAACACTCGAGATGCGTTAGCAGAAAAATAAAATTAGAACAAAAGCAACTAGTTAAAAATGATACCGAGAAGAGTAACTCTTAAAGGCTTCGGAAGAGGCTGACTAAAAAGCCAGAGGATGTTCCAAGCAAAGTGGTTCTTATCCAGATCTATAATACTCAGTAGTGTGTATGTGCACTGCTCCTCTGTGTGTCATGGGTCCGATACTGATAAGTATTCAAGGTGATTTGCTTTCAGCTCATACTGTGGTGTGGGGGCCTAGGTTTTTGGATCAGAGTTCTGTCCCCGCTGTTGCTGTGAAATTCCAAGTGGCCATGGTGGGCGGCACAGTGACAACTGTGAAGTTGCTCGGTAACCACAGATTTGTTACAGCTGTTGTAAACATGGCCTCTGTTAGTGTGGATTGGGAATGATGCAACTTGACCCTTCTTCTGCCTTGCCTAGAGCCATTTTTGTGTTGTTTCTGCATTAGGGTAGCTACCCTTGAACAAAGCCCCGGTGCAGAAGCACTATGCCAGTGCAACACAGTCCCGTAAATTACCGGGGTAAATCACATGGGTGCAACTCCTGTTTTGCACTCTGTCTATATTAGTGGTTTGCATTAGTGCAAACTGCCCTATTTATACAAGTCCTTACTCTAAATACAAAGGCTGTTGGCTGCCCCACCGGTGTACTCTGACCAGTAAGGGATGACAGAGGGGGTACTGGAAAGGCAACTGTCTTGGGTTCATGTGCAGCCATCGAGCCAGTGAGAACTTGTACCTTTGAGTTGTGTGTTGAGCACAGCTAAACTTAAATGTTCGCATTAAGCTGGGAATGGTGAGTGTAGCAACCGGGATGTCGGTGCTGCTAATGGAAAGGAGCTTTATTCATCCATCTTCCCTCGTTTTCTTTTTCTTTCTTGTTCCTGTGAGTGTCTTTCAGCTCTTGCCCCCCTCTCTCTTTGGAAGGGGTTGATTTCTGGGTTTATTGAAGGGACATCTCCACTTCTCATGCGTATGTCCCTGTTTGCATGCCAGTGGTGTCGAGAATCTGGGGTTAGAGAGGAGAGGTTACGGTTACTCATGAGCACAGTGATTCTCCAGAGAGGGTCTTGATTGTGGTTAGGGAGGGAAAAGGAGGGGGTCTCAGTGGCAGGTGGCTTTTCAAAGATCCATTGTGCAGTCAAGGATATCGCTAGCAATTTATACACATGCTGCCGTCTTGCCCCATCCACAATATCCAAGACAACTTTGCTGCTACAAACACTCTGATCATTAGTGCCCTGATTCGGCAGCAAGGACCCCTGCTCTTGCATGGGTGTTGAGGTTGTTCCGTACCTACCTTGCAGTATCCCCATATAGGGTATAGTAGTTCCTCTGTCACTCCCTGCCCTAGGTTAAATCCCTGATCTCCAGTGCCTGGGAACAGAGAATTGCCAGATTGGATCACACAAGGAGTCCATCTAGTCAGGATCCTGGTTCCAACAGTGACCACTACCAGCTGCTTCCAAGGAAGGAGTAAGAAACCCTAAAGGAGGCAGTGATAGGATAACCTGCTTTCGGGGTAAATTTCTTCCTGACCCTCAATAGATAGAGGTTAGCTTATGCCCTGAAGCATGAGGGCTTAGATCCCTTCCAAACCCCTTTCTTTATTTTAAGAATTTATTGTTTTAATTTTGGTTAGCTTTGTTATCCACCGAGATGGCTAACATTCAGCTTTGATTCCGAATGGATAGGGGACTAGATAGATTCATGGATCTTCCACGGGTTTGCTGAGTGATCTTGGGCAAGTCACTTCCTCTCTCTGCGCCTCATCAGCTGTAAAATGTGGATGATGATACTGAGCTCCTTTGTAAAGTGTTTTGAGATCTCCAGATTAAAAGCACTAAGAACTAGCTATTATTACTAATCTTTTGACCGCGGTGATATCTTGAGGCTAATCGTGCTTGTGTGAGAGATGTCTTTCCTTTTATTGGTCTGGAATGCTGGGATATTTGTTTAGCCAGCCAGCACTGTTTTGGACAACTGATCTAATTTCAAAAGTGTTTTGCTCATAAAACGTGCCACAAAGCTTCTCCACCCTCACACACTGACCGAGCTGTCCCCAAACTGATACTGTCTAGGGTTACCATACGTCCAGATTTTCCCGGACATGTCTGGCTTTTTGGTCCTCAAATCCCAGTCCAGGAGGAAATTCCAAAGCCGGACATGTCCGGGAAAATAGGAAGGGGTCGTAGGGCTTGGATCCGGGCTGGAGCCGCTGGGGCTGGCAGTGCTCGGCTGGCGCCGCTCGGCCAGGGCCGGGGCTGGGGCCAGGCCGGAGACGCTCGGCCAGAACCGGCGCCCGAGCCGAGCCAGGCCGGAGCCGCTGGGACCGGGGCTGGGGGTGCTCAGCCGGAACCAGCGCCCGGGCCGGGCCAGGCTGGAGACGCTGGGACCGGGGCTGGGGATGCTCGGCCAGCGGCCGGCGCCGCTCGCCCAGGGCCGGGGCCGGGCCGGAGCCGCTCGGCTGGTGCCCCGGGGCCCGAGCCGAGCTGGACTAGAACTGCAAGAGTTGGCAGCACTGGGGTTCTATCCCTTGCTCTGCTACCGACTTGCTCAGCAACGCTGGGGAAGTTTCTTCCTCTCAGTGTGCCTCTTTTCCCCCCCTCCCACCCTTTGTGTGTCGTGTCTATTTATACTTTGGAGTAGGGACCGTCTCTTACCATGTGTGTACAGTGCCCAAGTCACTGGGCCCTGGTCTCATATGGAGTCTATAGAAATGACTGTCATGCAAACAGCCATTACTAATGGGCGGCAGTGGGAGTGCTTGAGATGAGTGATTTGCAGGGATGTGCGTGGTGATAAAGCCCTTAAAGGAAAGTCCTCCCCGCTGAATGTCATTGAAAACACATTGCCTTGGGTGAAGAATGTCAGTGCACAGAGCTTCTAAAGCACTTTTCATCTGGGGAGTTACAAACAGGAACTAATTATCATTCCACGACCCCTTCCCCACCATCTTTGTGCGGGATTTACGACGATCCCTATTTTACTGATGGAGAAACTGAGGCACAGAGCGGTTGAGCTGATTTGCTCACATTCACGCAGTGGAGTCTGTGCCTGACAGAGATAGAACCCTGGATTCCTGCCTCCCTGCTCTAAGCACTAGGTAGCACTGCCTCGCAAAACGGGGAACGGAACCCAGGGTTTTTCTTGCTCTAACCATGCTTTCCTGGAGATGGGACTAGTCTTGGCTCCTACTCCCCAGTATTAATCGTTAGCCCACACTTCCTCACAGATTATTGGCTCTTCAGCAGTATCCTGAATGATTCAGGGAGAAAGAGACCCTGGGGCTAAGATGGTTCACGCATTATCCAGCGAAGGGGATGGATCTCACCTGGGTAAGGCAAAGCCCCCGCAACCCATCGTATATTCGTACACGAAGTGGCGGGGTCTGGAACTGAGGAGAAGGGGGAAGCTGCTGAAATGCAGCAAAGATTCTAGATCATTTGCAGACCGATTCCTTTTGCTATTTCCAATTCTCCCTCTCCCTGCCTGCCCCTCCCCTACACCCACACAGCAAAAAGAAGAGAGCATATTCTTTGATTGGGAGTTTCCATTGATCCACAGAGTGAGGGTGCATAACATGCTCTCTTGTCTTGAGACCAGGCACCAAAGAGGTGTGCTGCGGATCATGGGATCCGTAAACTGGTTTATTTAATTCCCTTTTCTGAACACACTCTATCCCCCCCCCCCGCCCCATACACCTGCCCAACCCCCCCCCCCCTTCCTTCTGAACATGGCAAAAAGGGATGGGGGGGGAGATTGCATAGTGCTTGTTGGGTCTGGAGGTTGCATGGGAGTCTTGCATTGATCCATTGATTGCACATGGTCTCTTGCCTGACCTCCTTGCTCCCAGGGAAGCTGTCTCCATGGCTACTGGCCCTGCTCCCCCAGTGGCAGACTGTAAATTCCTGCAGGCAGAGCCGAGCTGAGCCTGGGGATGGGGAGGGGGTGTGAGTGGAATCAAAGAAGGAGTAGCCAAAGCCAAATAGAAAGAAAGGAAGAAAGGGCGTTGCTTGGATGGATCTCTCCTTTCCACTCCCCTTTCTCAGGTCCCCAGCTCTAGACCAAGGCTCCTTGTTTCCCCCTTTCATTGCTGCTGCTGCACTCTTGCAAAACTGGAATTGGCTGGGATTATTTAAAAAAAAAATCAGAGGCAGCAGCCGGGAGAGCGATCAAGTCCACTTTCTTCAAACTGCCCTGGGTCTCCTTCTCTCACTCGCTTCTCTTTAGAATCAAGAGCCTCAAACTGAACCCAGAGCAGCGTTTTCCATCAGTTCAGTTCCCTTCCCTCCCCCAGTCTCTCTCACAGCCAGAAAAGAGCTCCTTACCCCCACCCCTTTTTTTCTCCTTTCTTGCATGTTTAGGTTGTTGTTGAAAAGCATCAGAAAATTCCCTCCCAGCAACCATCCCCTATCCTCCACACACACACACAGACTGCAATGGGGGCTTTGCAGATTGCTGGATTTTGCATTCTCTTCTTTCTCCTCCACTCTGGAAACACGTTGGCAAATAAAGCCAGCCAAGGTAAGAAGAATCTTCCCTGCTCGAAGGTTTACTGTTCTATCTGCATGCAGGCGACTTGTACCTTTCCTCTGGGTTTTTAATTCCGTCTGCCGTCTGAGAATTCAGCATTAACAATAAATTGTGGAGTTGTTTGCAAGGTTGATCCCAAAATTATCCTGCTCTCCCTTTAGTTTTTAGCCCTTTAATGAATGCAGTGTTCATGTCTTAGGGGTTGGTTTAGACTTTCTTTGAGAGGAGAAAGGGGGAATATTGGGTGGGGAAAGTTTTTGTTGTTGTTTTGTGGCTTTGTTTTGTTTTTTAGCCCTAGAATCAGAAAGAGGAAAAAGGGAGCAGTTTTCTTCAGTGTCTCTATCTGTAAAATGGGAAGAAGAATACCTACTCCCATGTGGGTTGGGAAGACTAATTAGCTAATGGTTTTAGAGTTAACAAGTGATGCTGAGAGAGTCAAAAAAGAGTTGATGTTAGTAATGATGGAAGGTGTAAAATGCATATTAATATTTATTTTTGTGTATATTCGAGTTTATTTAACCCTGTAAACATTTAGCTACTCTCTTGGTGATGGATGCTAGAGACAAACTTAAGATAGATGATGTATAGTGCTTTGGCTATATATTATGTGTGTGTGTGTGTGTGTGTGTGTGTGTGTATATATATATATATATATATATATATAATTATATATTATATATATATATATATATATATATATATATATATATGCAGGCGACTTGTACCTTTTCTTTAGGTTTTTAATTCCAAAGCCAAAGGGTGTGTGTGTGTGTGTGTGTGTGTGTGTGTTTGTGTGTGTATAGCCAAAGCACTGTGTGTGTGTGTGTAAACACACCCTGTCTTTATCTGCTTCAAGTTTTTCTATATCACCACTTCTATATTTACCTTGACTTTTTCTATATACACGCACTTAACTTTATGCGTGGTCTATCTGTATTTTAAGGGGTTTTTTTTATAGCACCTCTATATTTTGCTTAGATTTTCACACACGCGCATGCGCGCGCACACACACACACATATGCGTGGTCTGGCTAGCTATATCTTCATTTTTTCTATAGCACCACTATCGGTATCAATCTCTTGTTTTTTCTATATACTCACACACACACACACACACTTTTCTCTCTCTGTATGTATAGATCATCTATATAAATCTGTCATGGCTTTTTTTTAATACTAGTATCTAAGCACCTATGGACATGCTGAGATTAAATGGTGTGTAGGAGAAATACGGGGGTCAGTAGGGGACGTTTCTAAAGAGCATTAATGATGATCATATTTCAGCCATGGGTATTCTCCCCCTCATCCCCATCCCCTGCAAAGTTGGAAGGAATTTCAAGGCTATTGTCTTATCTCTTTTAAAGTGTTTTTAAAACAATAGAAGACTTTATGGGAGGACTGTCTGGGCAAACACAAGCGGATATTTTTCAGGGTTTGGAAAGAGAGAGTTCAGCGTAATGTAAAGCTTTATGATTTAGGCTCAGAAAGGAATGTTTCGTTTTTTATCCCGCCTCAAATTATCTTTGGTGTATACATTGCTTTCATTTCTTATCATAATATTTATTTATTAAGGCCTTTTGGTTTCCAGTTCCATTTAAGCCTGGCCCAGAATTGCATTAAAATAGCAAAGTAAAATTCCATCCTGCAGAGACTTGACAGATCCCTTCAGGGGAAGAAGGAGGAGGGGCGGGGAGAGACAAAACATTGGGCTAGATTCTCAACTGGGGTAAATCCAGAGATTTACCCCAGTTGATGATCTGCCCTCTCCCCATTTTAATTAAAAGAACCTTTCTGATCCAATGATCTGATAAATTTAATTATTCTTGTAACTGTAGATTAGCGGGTAACTAATCTGTTATAATCAATTAATTCTGTAGCATACAATAGTAGCTGTTCTCAATGAGGATGTTTCCAGTGAATTGTGAGTGAAGAGTAGCTGTGAAAAAGTTTGAACTTGAGGATTAGATCCTTCTATATCCCTGGAAAGACCCGAGGTCTTGAACTAAATGGCATGGAGAGAGGGAGAGACAGGAAAAAAAGTTGAACTTGGAAAGCATGGAGTATAAATTGCATATCACAGAGAAAAATGTATCCTCATTGGGAATCCAGTATCCACTGGCTTTCAGAATGAACAAGTCACTGTAGGTCTCTGGGAAACTGACATGTAAAAATTAGTGTGGTTAAGGCGTGTTTTACTGGGAAGTTTTGAAAAACAATGGGCCAGATCCACGGCTGGTGTAAATCTATGAAGCTATGCTGTTTTACACCAGCTGAGGATGTGGCATTGTATAAAATATTTCCTTTTTTTTTTTTAAGGGCTCTTTAAAAATCTATTAACTTTGAAGCTTTTATCCTTCTAATGCTACCACCCAGGCAACTGTCTTGAAAGCTGGAGGCAGTTCATCTCCATATTATGGGTTTGCCTTCATTTTAATAAACAATCTCAGCATTTGTAGGGCTTGCTGACTTATTCATAACTTTGAATTATCCGTTGGCAGTTTAGTCTGAAAGAAAGGAACAAATTTAGTACAATCATCCTCCAGGCCTCACTTAAGTGGAGCCAGTGTCTGGAAGAGTTTGGACCTCTGGGGAACTTGTCAGGTCTGTTTAGGCAGGGAAAGGCAGGGGAATTAATAGAAAACCAAATAATCTGGGTTTAATTAACAGATAGACAAAAGAAGATGCTGGCAAGCCAAGAATTATATGTACCAAGTTGCTACTAAGGTCTGCGTTCTTCCCATAAACCCATGGATAAACTGGTCAAAGAGTATATTTCAGGATACTTTGGAAGCCAGAGCTATATATCAAGTCTCCTTTTGTACTGAAGAGCTGATAAATTCACCCATTCTTGTTTATTCCGTTGTCTACCTGTTAAACCATTTTACGATCCATAAGAGCGTGACATGGAAGTCACCTGCTCTACTGCCGGGCTTCACTCTTGTAAATAAGCCACAAGTGCCAGCCAACTTCTAACGACTGGGGGTCAGGAGAACATAAGAATGGCCTTACTGGGTTAGACCAAAGGTCCATCTAGCCCAGTATCCTGTCTTCTGACAGTGGCCAGTGCCAGGTGCCCCAGAGGGAATGAACAGAACAGGGAATCATCAAGTGTCGCCCATTCCCAGCTTCTTCATCCCAGGAAATCTTTCCTCCGGAACAGGTCATCCCATCACTGCCTCCTGCAGGGTGTCTTGCACCTTCCTCTGAAGCAGCTGGTGCCAGCCTCTCTGAGACGGAATTCTGAGCCAGATATGGCAGTTCCTATGGTCCTAGGTAATCATGCTTCTCCTTTAGATCCTCCCTTAAGTCATTGAGCTGCAGCCTCCACATTTTCAGAAGCAATGCAAAATTGCATTTGCCCTTTGGGCAAAATTCAGAAAGAAAATAAGGCGGGGGAGGGGGTGAATAGAGAATCTATCAAAGGATTCTGCTACTTCGTTCTTAATACCAGGGTTGCAAACACTAGCTAGTGCAAAGTCTAATACAGACCCTGTACAAATGCAGTAAAGCAAAATCTCGTGTGTGTGCGTACGCGGACGCATGCATGCACATGTGTGTTAAATAGAGACAGAATGCATAGCCTAAATAATTGTTAATCTACAAGTAAAAGCATTAATTAGCCTCCTTTCTTAAATATCTATAAAGACATAATACTTTCCTGGCTCCAGTTTGCACTAGAAGGAAAAGATCTTTCAGCCTCCCATCAAGAATCTTCCTTATCTACCCAGAGGCATTAATCTCCAGTGTTATTATGAAGATGCTGATTGCAGATGGGTTTCTGGAGTAATGGGTTGGGTTCTCTTTTAATGGGAGTGCACCTGCAGGGCCCACAGCATGGGGAATTTTCAAGAATATAATTTATATGATTGCAGAGAAAAGACACTCCCCTCCCATCTCGGTGTAACCTTTTCCCCCCACTCCTCCTCTTTCCTCCACCCCCTGCTTATGCCCTGGAAAAGTCAGAGTATTATAATCACGCTCCCCCTGCCGCCACGCTAAAATATGAAATATAAAACTGTAAACATTTCAACATGCAGCAGTTCAAAGGAAATCTTTGATTGAGGGCATCTAACATGCCTGTACTTAGATTTAATAAAAAGGGGGGTAATGGGGAGGGAAAACGACTTTTTTTTTTGTAACTGACAACTGGAGTATAAATATCCAGACACCTTGAATCATCATGTGCTGAGGTGCATTGCTGTCTCCGAACGGTAGAGGATTTTTATTTATTTATTTTTTCTGAGCAGAAAGTCACACTGGAGTAATCTATCTGGGAAAAAATATGCATGAATAACTTTACCCTTCACTTTCGAAATTATAAGTCTCTAGAGAGGCGTTCGGAAAATCTTGTGATGGTAAAGAAGGTTTGCTCTGTCTCACAATGTGAAACTAGCCCCAGTGCGCCATCCAGACTGACTTTTAGTTAAGGCCCTTTTCCCTTCTGGAGATCATGTGACCATCAGTTTCTAAACATAAAAATTTTTAAAAGGAAAGTTTGATGAGTTTAAAAAATCCACTATCCAAACTTGGGGGGACAAAACCAAAACAAAAATCCCATCGTAACAAACACTCCTATTTTCTTAAAGAATTAAGGGCTGGTGCATTTTAGAATAGTTGCATCTAAATGGATTTAAAATGGTCTGTTAAACTGGTGCAAAACCCTCCTGGTGTAGACTGGATTGGAAGTAGAAGTGGGTTTAAATCGGCACAGCTTTTCCAATGCAGATCAGCTCACAGGGACTGAGTCTCCTGCGTGCTGGTGTGAAATTGGTATGAAGGAGAGGACCCAAACAATGATTAACATTTGCCATCCTCTCCAGAGCAGAGCGAATTATTTAAAAAATAGCTTGGGGGTGTTGTAACATGTTAAAGAAACAAACCTTGGGGGGAGACAAGCACGAAAACCACAAATAAATTTACAAAAGAAAGACCAGCTTGTAGTGAGGCGTTGGAGATTGCACAGCACAAACTGTGGGGCCGGGACGGCGCGGGGAGCCACGGAGCCACAGGCTGATTATAAAAAGCCATGAATGCTCGTCAGCAATAAAACAGAAGAGCAAGGTGTAATGGTGGAAAAACCTGATGAAAGACTCAGCACTGCCACCTACCCCGACCATTGAGTAAGGGAGCCCTGGGTATTACAGGGGTCAGCTGATGGGCCACTTGAGATCGGACTGTAAAATTGTTGCCTTGTGGCCAAATTCAGCTCTGTTACATGGAGTTATCAAGCCGTAATGCTGTCAAAGCCACTCCGTGACTGAGAGCAGAATATGCCCATTCATTGTCACAGTTCCCCTCATAGGAACCTGCACACAAAAGAAGTAGCAATGTACCATAAACATGGCATACAGGAGCTATGCTCCCCCAACATCGTCGTTGAATAGTCTCTCTTCTAAGGGAGGGTGTTATTGAGGAGGAAACATGGCTAATGGATAGGACCCTGGACTAGGCTGCAGGAGACCTGGGTTCAAATCCTGCCGGTGCGTCCTTGAGCAAGTCACTTCATCTCCCTTTGCTGACTGTAAAATGGGGGATAACCCCTCTTGGGGCTCCGTGAAAAGACAATCCCTTATTGATTGTAAGATGCTAAGATGTGGGGATGAGAGTCCCATGCTGTGGGATGACTCCTTCGGTGCCTTAGGTGTGATGAGAAAGCTGCTGCTGCCCTGAGATGGGCTGACTACGGTGAATTCATCTTTCCTTCTGTGGCAGGGGCCAGGCGGTGGTGGAGAGCGGCAAGGGAGGAGAGGAGCACATGGCAGCATACGTGCTAGCCAGCAAAAGGCCTGGTTTTGCCCAATAAGCAGTTACCATTCCTAGTGCAGGTGTTAGGAATTCTGCCCTCCTGCTGCATAAAATAGTGCTCACAACAAGCCTGTTACTCCTGTTCTCTGCTGGTGGCTTCAGTGGGTACGTCTACACAGCAGCTTGGCGGGTGTGTCCCAGTGTGGGTAGAAAGACAAGCAATATGGTCGCAGTGGCATGGGTGGGCAGGCCCACCCAATCCCCAGGGTCCCTCCCCGGGTGGCTAGCCCGTGCTGCCATGTCTGCTCTGCTCTTTTTAGTGCACTAGCTTGTGCAGAGCTAGCGTGTCTGTCTGCCCACACTAGGAAGCACTCGGCCAGCTGCTGTGTAGACATACCCTATGGAGTGACTCCTGATTTATGAAAGGGAAAGAGAAAGGGCGGTCAGGCCCAGAGCATCTCTGCACTCTCACTCCCTTCCCCCAGTAGCACAACATAGGATTTTGCCCTTAGAGATTGTGTCTGAGATTTTCGTGACTCTTTAATTTTAATGGGAACTGGGTGTCCAAACTGGATGGCTTTGGAAATCTCAGCCTAGCAACAAGGGTACTTTCAAAGCGGTGCGGTCCCTTCTGATTGATGTGGCAGGACAGTCTTGTGGGTAGAGCACAGGACTAGGGGTCAGGACACCTGCCCTGACTTGCTGTTCAGCTGTAGGCAAATCACTCTTTGCCTCCCCATGCTTCAAGTTCCCCTATCTGTGAAATGGGGATAATACCCCATCGGGGCGGGAAGGGAGAGAGGGCATGAAAGCCTGAGTAGTGCTTTGAGCCACAGGCAAGGAAGGCCGTCGCGAAGGCCACTGGCTTGTTGTCATCTGTTGGAAGTGCACATAAATGCCTGCTCCATCCGCCAGATTTTCAGAAGAGCTCAGAATGTTGGGTGCTGGTCACATGACAATCTGGCCTCACGCGTCTACTTGAGTCACCAAATGCAGGGCCTGGCTAACGCTGGAAAGCCCTGGGGGTAGTGTTTGAGATTTGAACTCTGAGTCTTTGACTGCACATGTACATTGCCTGTGGGTGTCTCTCCCCCTTCTCTCTTAACTTTGTAACCCACCGTGGCCTCTAAGGTTGCCAGTTTTGTTTGGACGTATTCCTGGAGGTTTCATCATGTGACATAATCTTTGATTCCTGGAGACTCTAGGACAATCCTGGAGGGATGACAACCCTGTTGCCCTCTCCCAAAAAACAAGGCTCTGTAGAGAGTTGTCTGGGGAAGCACTGAGCCCTGAGGCCTCCTGATAAACCGTTCCACTACAAAGATACTCAGCCAGCCAGCTTCTTTAGAGATGCCTCCAGAGTACATTCTGAGCTCGCGAGGTCTGTTTCTGGAGGAAGGGGCCATGTGTTCAGGCCGTTTCATCGTCTTTCAGATGAAGCAGCGCGTTGTCCTGTGACCAGACCTTTTAAGTGCAATACAAATTGCCCTCCCGAGTCCTTCTGCTCCCTGGCTGTGCTGTGCGCCAAACAAATGATTAATAAACTGCACCGCAGTGTCTGAGGTGGTTCTTAATACCCTGGTGAAAAGGGCTCCTAAAGTTATAAAGCTTAAATTTGGCATTAAGGCTGAGTGGAAACTTAATGAGGCTGCCAACAACTACACACACAAGTGTGTGCGCACACGCACACACGGAAAGGCTGTTAACTTTATTTTTATATAGTATATATATTTAATTTAAAAGAAAAATCTGAAGCTCTTAGAGAGAGACGAAAATTACAGCATTTTTGTTTGTATTGGAGTTGTTTTTGCCACCACCCCGGCTTTGCAAATTGATTTGGGCTTTTAGCCTAGAGATAAAAACGTATTGGCGCTTTTTTTTTTTTTTTTTTTTGGTCTTAACACAAAAAAGAAGGAGGAGAAAGGACCCTAGCCAGGCTTTTTAAAAAAAAAAAAATAAATAAAGCTGGTAGCATGGATAATGTGGCCTAGTGGATGAAGCACTGGACTGGGATTCAGGAGACCTGTGTTCTGTTCTTGGCTCTGCTACTAGCCTGCTGGGTGACCTTGGGCAAGTAACATCTCTTTGTGCCTCAGTTTTCCCATCTGTAAAATAGGGATAATAATAGTGACCACTTTTGAAAAGCGCTTTGAGATCTGATGATGAAAAGTGGCTGCATAAGAGCTAGGTATTATGATGTGTATGTACAGTAGAACCTTGGAACGTCTAGCACCACTGCAGTACAAATAGGGCGGAAGCGAGGGACCACTGGTTAGGGTATTAGCCTGGGGCGCTGGAGATCTGGATTCAGTCCTTGCTCTGCCACAGACTTTCTGCGTCCCCTTGGACAAGTCACTTAGGGTCCGTCTACACAGGGCTAAAAGTCCCATGGTGGGCCTGGGTCAGCTGACTCGGTCTCATGGGGCTTGGGCTGCGGGGCTAAAAATTGCTGTGTAGACGTTTGGGCTTGGGCTGCAGCCCGAGCTCTGGGACCCTCCCCCATCACCAGTTATTTAGGTGCCCAGATGGAAGCTGGGCTCTCTTGAAAATCCAGCACTAAGTGGGGACGCTGAGCCCTTCTGAAAATTCTGGCCTTGGTGTTTACGCTTTTCATATTTTTGCAGTTGTAAGAGAGGGCAATGCTGGTTTTGATTTTGCCTACAGTAGTCTGCATTTCCTTTGCTAACCAGGTCACTGATCCTTACGCTCCCGTTTCTTAGGAATGCCACACATCCTTGGATCTGCCAGCATGGTCCTAGGGCACAACATCCTGTCTTACCTTCCTGCTCCTGTATGAACAGCCAGCAGACACTCTAGCTTGCTAGGTAGTGTAGGTATTTACAGGGCCCCCATTAATGCAGTATCTGAGTGCCGGGCAATTTCTAATGTAGTTTTCCTTGTGACAGGCCTAGAAGCTATTGTCCTCACTGTGCAGATAAGGAATTGAGGCACAGAGACGTAAGGCTAGATTTTAAAATGTATTTAGGTGCCTAAAGGTGAAGATAAATGCCTAGGTGCCTAACTCCCTTTGGAAAGCCCACTTGGCACCTAGCTATCTGTACCTTTAGGTGCCTAAAGACCTCTAGAAATTTGGCCCTAAGTGACATGACCAAAGTCTGTGATGGAGCAGGGAATTGAGCCCAGATTTCCCAAGTCCCAGGTTAGCACCCAAATCACTAGTGACTAGATGATCATTTCTCGGTCGGCAGTGCAGAGGGGGGTGGGTCCAGACAGCAACCCCTAGTCATGAGCTCACTCTGTAGACTCCCCTTGCTCTCTGTACTCAGAGTGGAGCAGCAGCAGGGAGCTACCAGCCGACAGAGTTTGGGGCTGTCAGCATGAATAGGAGCTGGGAGGGAGAAGGGGTGGGCTGTGGCTCAAGAGGTGTGTGAGCACAGGGGGCCTTCCCCACCCCCACCCCAAGTTTCTTACTGTATTTATTTTTGCCTTAGTGCTTGGAGGCTGTTTGCTCCAGGAACCCCTGTCCTTGGTGTTTTGTTTTTGTTTCTGACCGGTGACCACCCCTCTGGGGCCATGTCTCTGCTCCTTTGGTGGGTGCAGAGGCCCCAAGGGTGCTCAAAAGTGCGGGCTGTTCCCCTGGCTAGGGAACAACCCAAATAACTTCCCCTCAGCTTTTCCTTCTGCTTCTTCACTGCCCCATTCTCCTCCTGAGTGACACACAAAATTCCATTTGGGGCAGGCCGTGCCCTAGGCATGTGCTATGGTTGCCACTTCCCAGAACCCTTTGCTGCTGCTGGGTGTCCACTAGCACCTGGCCACGTGAAAGAGGAGAGAGAGACAGTGAAGAAGAAATTGTATCCTCACCTTCAGGTACACAAATGCTTCTTTCCCCCCACCCCCTTAGTGTGGCACCAGTCTTGGACCCATCCCACTGTGGGCCTGGTAGTGATAAGTGTTAATAATTTACTCCTTAGTCAGGATCAGTGTAGGCACTAGCGCTACCCAGAGGGAGCTGCTGGCAGGATATTCTCCATGAGGGCCCATGGGATTCACTCTTCACATGTTGGTCCAAAATAGCCCGTGTGTCTCAACCTGCTGGTAAGCTTCAAAGTCTGCCCGTGTTCAGCAGGCGTTTGAGGAGGGCTGTGGGTGGGGGTCTGTCTCTCAGGAATTTGCAGGGTGGTTGGAGGTTTTGATCTGGTCTCTGAGACGTTCCAGTGACAAGTTTCAGAGTAACAGCCGTGTTAGTCTGTATCCGCAAAAAGAAGAACAGGAGTACTTGTGGCACCTTAGAGACTAACAAATTTATTAGAGCATAAGCTTTCGTGGACTACAGCCCAGCATCCGAAGAAGTGGGCTGTAGTCCACGAAAGCTTATGCTCTAATAAATTTGTTAGTCTCTAAGGTGCCACAAGTACTCCTGTTCTTCTTGTTCCAGTGACAGTGGATGGGAGGAGAATGTCCTGGTGTGATTTTTTTTGCATTGGATTTTTAATTTCTTTGCCCAGAGCCTGGTATAGGTGGTGCCCCTGTTTTCCTTGCAATCAAAATAAGGCCTGGTCTATGCTTAAAAGTTAGGTCAACATCACTCTGGCACTCCCTGTGTGTTGTGGCTGTGCCGATCTAACCCCCGGTGTAAATGTGTCTCGGTGCACCTAATCACCACTGCTTGGAGAGGTGGATTACCTATGGCAAAGGAAGAACCCTTTCTGTCGCTAGACAAAGTGTCTACAGCGGCACAGCTACAGCACCCATAGTGTAGACGTGGCCTAAGTGAATTGTCTTGCAGCCTGGGCTGAGCCGGCGTCCAGATGAGTTGCTGTGTTCTAATTGTCTAGACGAGGCTGGGAACGGTCACATAGTGAAAGTTTGTATCAGCTGGTTTACCCAGCACCTGAATTCATCCTAATGAGGCTGATAAGTCTGGCTTTGCCTGGTGATGGAGCTGCGCAGAAGAGTGTGGGGCTGCTAGGCAGAGCTCCTCTGGGAACGGAGCTGTATAGTCTCTCTCTCCTCATGTGTATTCACTAGTTCTTGGTGCCTCCATTTTTTGGATGGATTTTTGAATTCATCTGGAGGTCTAGCGGCTCAGCCCCATTGCAAATCAGACCCATAGGATCTCCAGCTGGGTTCCCATAATTAGCACCTACTTCTAATCATTTAGGTTGAAGTAGGTAGCAGTGACTCTACACAAGAACAAATGACTCCAGCCATTTCAACCCCAAAATGTTGAAATCCTTCTTCATCCTCCTAATTATGAGCCCAACTCATGGTCCAGGACCCCATTGTGCTGTATAAACAGAACAAATGTCAAATGTCAAGTGCTCGCTGCATCCGAAGAAGTGGGCTGTAGTCCACGAAAGCTTATGCTCTAATAAATTTGTTAGTCTCTAAGGTGCCACAAGTACTCCTGTTCTTCTTTTTGCGGATACAGACTAACACGGCTGTTACTCTGAAACTTGTCTCAGGAAAGGATATTTCACACAGGAACTTCCTTCACCCAGAATGCTAGAAAAAACCCAAGTCTGAGCCTGGATTTGAGAGCTGAGACTAAAAGGACTTTCTTTAATCACATAGGTTGTGTCCTACATTTGAGAGAGAGAGGATTTTACAAAAGCAAATATGAACAGAAACATCAATGGGATGTTGAAAACATTCTGCTCACATGGTCTAATAATCGAAACCCTCCTGCCTTCCAAAGTGCTGGAAACGCAAACAGCAATGTCGTGCCTAGAGCTTGTCAAAATTTTTCAACTGACATTTTTTTCCTGCAGAAAAACAGGGTTGCATTGTGGTTTTTTGTGAGCAGTTTTTGAAAGGAAGTTAACTAAAAATGTTTGTTTCAAATTGAAACTGGTGTTCTGAAAATCAGGCTGCTTTTACTTAGGTGTTTAAATGTGGATCGGGGAGCCTCAGTTTAGCCTCCTGGGTTTGTAAATTTTGGCCAAAGGTCTTCTGTTCTCTGTATAGCGCCCACAAGCTCCTGGTCCGTGACTAGTGCTCAGAAGGAGGAGAGCAAGGTGATCTTGTGCTTTGAAGCATCAGACTTGGAGTAAAGAGATCTGGGTGACTGTGCCGTGAACGCCCTGTGCACTTTTTGAGCCAGTCGTTTCCAGCACTTTCAAGCACCCACAGGGGCCGCTGAAGGCCAATGGAACCCCAAATGCTCAGCACTTCTGAAAAGCCAGACCTTTGTGTCCGTGCCTCAGTTTCCTCATCTGTAAACTGATGCTTCCCTACTTCTGCAAGGCACAATCGGTTAGTGTCTGAAAAGTGCTGTGAAGATGGCAGCCGTGCCTAAGTGCTGAGTCTTGCTATTCTTAGCATCCCTTTCAATGCGATGAAAAAGGTTACATAGAGTTGAATATTCCTTTGAAAGTCTAATTGCAGCTGGACACGATGCCAAATGGTGAGTTATGGTAATTCCAGTGCTTCCTCCTGCACTGAATGGCTCTTTGAGTGAAAAGTGTTTAAACTGCAGCCTTGTGAATCCTCCCCTTCTCCCTTGTAGCAGGCACCACGCAGGTCCCCAACTCTGTGGTACCGGCTGAGAGAGTGTTTGCAACCCGTGCCAGTGGCGGTTTGCTGGGGCACAAGACGCCCTTGTCTGTACTAAGGGGCATCTCTGGCCTTTGCATAAGACTCCGGCGTCCTGTGTCTCCCCAGGGGCAGCATGTCAGGTCTGCGGATCCGTGTGGGCAGCAGCAAGAGTGTTGAAGCGGAAGGAAAAGGTTAGGGGGACTCTGCGTGTCCTGCAGCGACCATTAGCCTTTAACTTGGGATCCCTTCACCGCAGCCTGAGCCACGGGTTCCTGGCTCTGTATACCTGAGGGGTTGGAACCGCTCCCGTTCCGTGGCGAGCTCTCTGAGCCCCTAGTCTCCTTTAGGAAATGTGGTCGTGGAGTTCTCTGTGTGATCCTGTGTGGAAGTCTCGGCTCTGTTCCCGGGAGCTGGGAAATATGACTCGGGGAAGGATGAACTTGACACTTTTGTGGGCTTTTGCAGGTTTTTCCATCTTGTTTTTATTTGCAGACGTTTTTAATTTTAAAAGTGGTGCCCGTGTCTTGGGTGCATGCGCCCTTGGGGACAGGGTGAGGGGGGTGTATTTCCACAATAAAATGCCTGGCTCTGCTTGGGAGGAAATGACCTTCCCCCTTTCTCCCGTAGAACTGTAAGGAACTTTGGGCCAAATCCCGAACTCAGCTACGTTCATGTAAATCAGGAGTAATGACATTTAAATCAGTGGAATTGCCCTGGAGTTACACCAGCGTGACTGGAAAAATAATCTGACCCTCCTTCCCTTCCATCTGTGTCTAAGACCCCTGTGTCCGAGGGGCTCCCTGCGGTGGAGTAGATGCTAGTTCTAAGCCACAGCGTTGTCTTTGGCTCTGTGGAAGCCCTTTCATCTTCACCTGTTGTTGGAGGGTCTGCGGCAGCAGCTGCCCTGTGGAACTACACAGTTTCATAGGAATATGGGGGTGGGAAATCCCAGGAATGTAGAAGGTTTGGACTAGCAAGGGCTCCCCTTCCCAGAAGGGTAAGCGAATAGGGATGGGCAGCAGGGCAGAGACCAGGGTGGAAAGGCAATGAGAGGAAGGATGCAGGGAGATGGGGCCGGTGACAGCCTTGATCGCAGCTTCAGAAAGGAAGGGAGGTGACCAGAAAGCATCCCTGGGGAAGCTGGGCAGCTTTCATTGCACACCGGCTCTTTATTGCAGCAGATCGGTGAAGTGCGTGTGGCAGCGGTTGGTGGGGGGATGGACAACAGGGAGCAGAGGGGAAGTCTGCAGCTGGGGACGTCTCACTACTGACACTATTAACAGTGGGGACCGGCCCCTTCTTTGTGCCCAGCCAGTGCGAGCTATCAGCGAGGCCAAATGTGCTCAGACGAGTTACGCCTCAAAATGTGGCTGTCTCCATGTTGCTGAGTTATGAGGTAACCGCTCGGGTCTGACAGGGGTCGCTACTAGCCGGAAAAGCTTTGGCACAAAGAATCTGATTTCTCTCCTCGCAAGCGCTCTGTGCACTGAGTGGCTGTATTAACCTCGAGCCCTAGAGGGGGTTGAGCAGAGGGCTCCCTGGTGAATTTGATCAGAGCAAGTAGAGCCTGAGGGCAGGTCTACACTAGAACCGCTCCAGCACCAAGGCAGCTGCACCGCGACTGGTGAAGACGCTCTGTGCTGACGGGAGAGCACTCTCCCATTGGTGTGATTACTCCACCTCTGTGAGAGAGCATCTCTCGGCGATACAGCACCAGTGCGGACAGCGCTTAGATCGCTGTAACTTACGTAGGTCGGGGGAGGTGTGTCTTTTTCACATCCCTGAGCGACGTAAGTTAGATCGACTCAAGCGGTAGCCTAGACCTGCCCTGAGTCTAAGAAGGCAATCAAGTCCCACGATGGCGACATGGAACCGTTGCATCGTGCTCTCTTCCACCCTGTCTGGAGGTGCCTCTTCCGGCAGAAAGTTGGATCCGATTTCCCCACCCCAGACTGTAAATCTTCTGTTGTCTCCAGTGGTTTGGGTGAGGTTCTAATGGGTGATTAATGATCCGGGGGTTGCAGTAGTGGCTCCCGGCCATGGTTAATGTAGGATAACAAATCTGAATGCATTGTGTAAATATTTATACAGTACACATGAATGTGCCCCCTCTGCCTTGCAAGTGAAAACCTCCCAATAACAGCTCCTGTGATCTTCCTGCCAGTGTGAGAATAAGAGGCAGGGTGAGAGAGAGTAACTGGGGTTATCTCCTGCTCGATGTGGGACTCCCTCCTTGGGATAACTCCCATTGGTCACGTTCACGCTTCGAATGGCGGTTTCCCCCACTTGGGAGTCTGCTCAGCAGATCTCCTGAGAGCAAAGATCTACCAGGCCAGTGGAATAGTCTCCCAAGAGAAGACTGCGGCATCCCGGCCACTCTGGGCTTTCTGAGTGAGACTGTGGGATCTGTGGGTTTCAATCTCTTTCCATTGAGATTAGCCGTTTGGGAAGGACCCCCAAACTGAGAGCCTGTGTGCTAGATGGTGTATTGCAGGGAACAGTCCTGCTGTGGGTCAAGACCTATTTTATTACCCGCCTCTCCTATGTCTTATACAGCCCCCATTGCTGTAGTGTAGGGTGACCAAATGTCCCGATTTCATAGGGACAGTCCCGATTTTGGGGTGTTTTTCTTATATAGGATCCTATTATCCTCCACCACCTGTCCCGATTTTTCACACTTGCTGTCTGGTCACCCTACTGTAGTGTCTGAGCCTCACAAGTTTTAATGGACCTACCCAGACAACACCCTTACTATGATCCCCAGGGTACAGATGGGACACTGAGGCACAGAGGGGTCAAGTGACTTGCCCAGGGTCACAAAGGTAGTCTGTAGCAGAGACAGGAATCGAACAGAGCTCTCCTGAGCCTCAGTCCCGTGCCTTAACCCAACCAGCCCACCATTCCTCTAGCTCGTGCGAAGCCATCTGTACAATACCTGGCGGTAGAGAGAGCTGCAACTACTGACTCTCTCTCCTTTTAGGGACTGTGTCATCATCACAATCCTTTTAAACGCCTGCATTATTCTGCTCATCAGCATAGCTTCTGTGCCCTTCGCTCTTGTGAGAACCAGGGGTGAAAGCTAGCCTGGGAAGGAAGCAAAACCAGAATAAGACCCCACAATAGCTCACCAGCCAGCTTTCAGCATTGGGGGTGGGGCCTGTACCTGTCAGTCCCTGGCTTGGGCTGAAAAGTCAACCAGTCGAGCTAATTACCCCCTCGGGAGTGGCAATGGTGGCCTCTAGCTGAACGAATGAGACGTGAGCTGTAGACATGTTCGTGCCTGCAGCGGCACATGAGGACTCTCTTATTCACTTAGGGTATGTCTACACTGCCGTAAAACACCCTCCCACCTCGCAGGGTCCAGAGTCTGGCCACCAGCCTGAGCCCGAACGTCTACACTGCAGTTTTACAGGGCCAGCGACGGGTGTTTAATTGCAGTGTAGACATACCCTTAGGGACCACATAGTGAAAAGCCAGAAGGGAACCAGGTGAATAGCCCATTACTCATAAACCACAGTCAGGGGCTGTCTGTTTATAAATGGCCACTGTCATTAAAACCTCCAATAACTCTGCCTCCTGCTGTGTTAAACCTTTGCAGCCAGCAGACTGCGTCCTCCTGGAGCCGGGGTGTGCGGGGTGGTAGGGAAGCCAGGCCTTTCCTCCACCTCCTACCTGGTGCTTATCCCCTGCCATCGGTACATCGCCTGCCAGCGGAGCTGCTGCTGCTGAATTGCAACAGGGCTGGTGGGCACCTTCTAGACAGTGAGCGAAAAGGGAGTGAGGCAGGGCGAGGAGGGCCTTGTGAAGCAGGCGGATGGAGAGAAAGGGAGGGAAGAAGAGAGTGAGGTTAAGCAGGGAGAGCTGGGAAGGGGGACCAGGTTGGTGGGCGAAGGAGATAGAAAGAGTGGGGGGTTGGGGGGGGCAGAAGAAGGGGGAGACTGGTAAGAGGAGACCTGAGGGGAGAGAGGAGGAGAAGGAACTCTCCACTCTGGAGCAAGGAGTCAGGAGGATGGGCTACAGGTTAAGTCACAGGCTGGGATACAGGAGACCTAGGTTCCGTTCTTGGTTCAGCCACCGTCCGACCTTGGGCCAGTCACCGAGTCGCTCTGTGCCTCATCTGTGCAGTGGGGATCATGGCCCAGCCCTGCCTCACGCAGGGGTTGTGAGGATAAACTCCATTGCTGAGAGGGGGGCCGGATAGAGACCTAGGCAGAGTGGAATGTCTCCAGCAGGGCTGAGAACCCACTTCTGGAGACCAGGGGAGTTTAGTCACTAGTCATTGTGGGGGCTTGGTGATCTCTGGCTGTGCCGGGGAGAAGGCTGGCTGGGGAGGGAGCGGCGCTCTCTGACTGTGTGGGGATTCCCGCACCAAGCCCAACAGCTCATGGTTGAACTTGTTTGTACTGATCCTGATCCAGTTCCTGGTGAAGTCACCGGGAGTCTTTCCACTGCTCTGAGCGCCGGCTGCGTCAGGCCAGTCGTTGGCAGTCTCAGCAGAGGCCAAGGGCTGGAGGAGGCCTGGAGACTGATGGCTCGCCCCTAGCGGGGCTCCCTCCGTGGCTCGGCTGAGGCCCATTGATTGAGCGCAGTCACTGCGTGTGGCGAGCCTGCCTTGCTGCTGCCCATGCTGCATCCAATCAGTGGCTCCACCGAGAATTTCAGTCTCTCAGGCTGATATTTCACCTGCAGAGCAGCAGCAGCAGCGGGCGCAGTATTGACAGGTGGGGTGTTTTCAGCGCATCTCCAGGCAGTGCAGAGATTCGTGACGTCACTTGCTTTCTTCCTCTTCCACAGATGTTGACGAATGCGTCGAGGGGACTGACAACTGCCACATTGATGCCCTCTGCCAGAACACCCCCAAATCCTACAAGTGCATCTGCAAGTCCGGATACTCCGGGGACGGGAAGCATTGCAAAGGTAAGGAGCACAGCTGGGAGAAAAACCAACCCAGGCTATGAGTGTGATCTTAAATTGGAAGTTTTGTGAGTGCTGTGCTGGCTGGAGTGAAAGTCGATAGGTGGCTCTTTAAAGCCAGAGAGCTTTCTGCTACGGCTGCAGTCAGTTGTGCACCTTTATGGTCCTTTCCTGCCCAAATCCAGAGTTCGTTTTGGTAAATCCATGGCACGTTATCCGTAAATCCATGGCTGCCACTGTGGAGGAGTGACAGTGAATCCAAAGTGGCTCTGTTTATACTACTGTCGCCTTGACTACTCAGACCAAAATGAGAAGCTGCAATTCTTAACCAATGAAGTTCTACTGTTGGATTGGATGACAGTCCTAAAAACAGTCCTGTCTACACTACTGCAGCTTCCACTGTTGCTACCAGCTGTGTCATTGGGGAATTACAGGTCCCGTTTTGGCCAGCACAGGGTCAGCCTGTGCAATGGCAGGTTCTGGGCCAGGAGAAGGCTGGGTCTTATTTTTAATCGAAGGGTGGAATTTGGCTCTGAATCTGGAATTTGTAAAAACAAAGCCGTCGTGGTGGCATCACTCCCACACTTTTAGGAAAAGACAGATTCCCGCGATTGTATCTGTTTAAATTCTAGTAGGAGCCACTGGATTTTGTTTTAAAGAAATCAGCCTTTTCCTGCTGTGTTTGCAACCCAAACACTGTGTTTGCAACCCAAACACTGCAGCCTTGTGCTAGAGCATGAGACCCTGAAACCATGAAAAGGACTAAAACACAGGAGCGAAATTGACTACCCATTTGGCACTCCGCCCAGTCCCCTCAATCCTGTACCCTCTCTTCTGTGACCCCTGGGTAAGGTCCATTCCAAAATGATTTCACTGAAATGAAGAGCAACAATAAAATGGTTGGGCTGGAATTTTAAGTCCTAGCTTTTTGCGTGATTTGAAATTACGCTTTGGGATCAGAATAGACTGGACACAAATAGCTGATGGATTCATAGAATCATGGGACTGGCAGGGACCTCGAGAGGTCATCTAGTCCAGTCCCCTGCACTCATGGCAGGACTAAGTATTATCTAGACCATCCTTGACAGGTGTTTATCTACAAACAATGTAAGCTCAGAGATGCCTCACTGTGGAAACTGGCCATTACATACAGCCCCCAGCTAAAACCTCTCCAGCGCATTATCCACGATCTACAACCTATCCTGGAAAATGATCCCTCACTCTCACAGACCTTGGGAGGCAGGCCAGTCCTCGCTTACAGACAACCCCCCAACCTGAAGCAAATACTCACCAGCAACTACACACCACACCACAGAAACACCAACCCAGGAACCAATCCCTGTAGCAAACCTTGTTGCCTGCTCTGTCCCCATATCTACTCTGGCGACACCATCAGAGGACCCAACCACATCAGCCACACCATCAAGGGCTCATTCACCTGCACATCCACTAATGTTATATATGCCATCATGTGCCAGCAATGCCCCTCTGGCATGTACATTGGCCAAACCGGGCAGTCCCTCCTCAAAAGAATAAATGGACACAAATCGGACATCAGGAATGGTAACATACATAAGCCAGTAAGTGAACACTTCAATCTCCCTGATCATTCTATTACAGATTTAAAAGTCATTATCCTTGTGTTGCGGATTGTGGGGGAGTTAGGGCCCTGCACCCCTCTTCCCGAGATTCACTGCGACTCTCAGCCAGCCAGTAAAGCAGAAGGTTTATTTAAGGACAGGAACACAGTCTCAAGCAGAGCGTGTAGGTACGACCGGACCCCCTCAATTAGGTCCCTCTGGGAGGTTCAGGGAGCTTAGACCCCAGCTTGGGGTTCCCTGCGTTGCACCACCCAGCCCCAACCGAAACTAAACTCCCAGCCCCTCCCGCTGCTCCTCTCCTTTGTTCAGTCTCCCAGGCAGAAGGTGTTAATTCTCCCCACCCCCGTTCCTGGCTCAGGTTACAGCTCAGGTAGCTTCCTTCAAGGGAAGTCCCACATCCCCACTGCAACCCCCCTGCAACATTCCCAGGTCAAATCTGCCCTGCTCCCTGCTCCGTCACATCTCTCCCCCCTTCGAGACTGAACTGAGCGGGGTCACTCTGACCAGTGACCTGGGGAAGTTCAGGGCTCCCTCTCCGGGACAACGCGTCCGCTATCAGGTTGTCACGTCCCTTCACATGGACCACGTCCATGTCATAATCCTGCAGGAGCAGGCTCCATCTCAGGAGCTTGGCGTTGGCTCCTTTCATCTGGTGCAGCCAGGTCAGGGGAGAGTGGTCGGTGTGCACGGTGAAGTGACGCCCAAAGAGATATGGCTCTAGTTTCTTGAGGGCCCACACCATGGCCAGGCATTCCTTCTCAATGGCCACGTAGTTCTGCTCCCGGGGTAGCAACTTCTTGCTCAGGTACACGATGGGGTGTCTCTCCCCCTTTTCATCCTCCTGCATTAACACCGCCCCCAGTCCTGTGTCTGAGGCGTCGGTGAACACCATAAAGGGCTTGTCAAAGTCTGGGTTTGCCAGAACTGGGCCACTGACCAGAGCCTCCTTCAGCGCCCGGAGAGCCTCCTGGCACTCCTCGGTCCAGACCACTTTGTCTGGCTTCCCCTTCTTGCACAGCTCAGTGATGGGGGCGGCTATGGCGCTAAAGTGGGGCACGAACCTCCGATAGTACCCTGCCATCCCAATAAAGGCTTGGACCTGCTTTTTGGTTTGAGGAGCGGGCCAGTCTCTGATCACCTCCACTTTGGCTGGTTCCGGCTTTAGGCAGCCGCTTCCCACCCGGTGGCCTAGGTAGGATACCTCAGCCATCCCCACCTTGCACTTCTCCGGTTTTACGGTCAGCCCAGCCTTCTGGAGTCGGTCCAGCACTTGTCTAACCTGGGATATGTGGTCCTCCCAGGTCTGGCTAAAGACACAGATGTCATCGATATACGCCACGGCAAAACTCTCCATCCCCCTCAGTAGCTGATCCACCAGGCGCTGGAAGGTGGCCGGCGCTCCCTTGAGGCCGAAGGGCAGGGTCAGGAACTCAGAGCCCCAGAGGGGTGACAAAGGCCGATTTCAGCCTGGCATCTGCATCCAGCGGCACTTGCCAATAGCCCTTTGTAAGATCCATGGTGGTAAGGTACCGAGCACCTCCCAGCTTGTCTAGGAGCTCGTCCGGCCTGGGCATGGGGTAGGCATCGGCCACAGTGATGGCATTGAGCTTCCGATAGTCCACACAGAACTGGATCGACCCGTCCTTTTTGGGGACCAGCACCACCGGCGAGGCCCAAGGGCTGGAAGACGGCTGGATCACCCCCAAAGCCAGCATGTCATTGACCTCTCTTTCCAGGTCCTGAGCAGTTTTCCCTGTGGCTCGGAAGGGGGAGCATTTTATAGGCGGGTGCGATCCTGTCTGCACCTGGTGGACAGTCAGATTAGTGCGTCCAGGCTGGTTGGAAAACAGCTGCTGGTACAGATGCAGCACCCCTCCGATCTCAGCTCGCTGGGCAGGGGTTAGCCGATCAGAGAGAGGAATTGCTTCCAGGGGGAAGCCAACTCTTGTCCCAGGGAATAGATCTACTAAAGGGTCATCTCCCTGCCCCTCCCACTGTCCACACACGGCCAACACCATATTCCCCCTGTCATAATATGGCTTCATCATATTCACATGGTACACCCGGTGGTGGTGTGCCCGGTTCGACAGCTCCACCACATAGTTTACCTCGTTTAGTTGCTTGACAACCTTGAAGGGCCCTTCCCAGGCGGCCTGGAGTTTGTTTTTCCTCACGGGGATGAGGACCATCACCTGATCCCCAGTGGCGAAGGCGCGGGCCCGTGCTGTGCGGTCATACCAGACCTTCTGCTTCCTCTGGGCCCTGGCCAGATTCTCCCTGGCCAGGCCCATGAGCTCGGCAAGTCGTTCCCGGAAGGTCAGGACATACTCCACCACCGACTCTCCGTCAGGAGTGGCCTTCCCCTCCCATTCGTCTCTCATCAGGTCCAGGGGCCCCCTTACCCGCCTTCCATATAGCAGTTCGAAAGGCGAAAACCCGGTAGACTCCTGGGGTACCTCCCTGTACGCAAACAGCAGGTGAGGTAAGTACTTGTCCCAGTCCTGCGGGTGCTGATTCATAAATGTTTTCAGCATCATTTTTAGCGTCCCATTGAACCTCTCCACCAGCCCGTTGGATTGGGGGTGATATGCTGAGGCCCAGGTGTGCCGGACCCCACATCTCTCCCACAAGCACCGGAGTAGGGCCGACATGAAGTTGGACCCTTGGTCCGTCAAGACTTCCTTGGGGAACCCCACTCGGCTGAAAATGGTCAGCAGCGCATCCGCCACAGTGTCTGCTTCAATGGACGATAAGGGCACTGCCTCGGGGTAGCGGGTGGCGAAATCGACCACCACCAGGATGTATTTCTTCCCAGACTGGGTCGCCTTGCTGAGAGGTCCCACTATGTCCATGGCCACCTTCTGGAAAGGCTCCTCTATGATGGGCAAAGGTCTCAATGCTGCTTTCCCCTTGTCCCGGGCCTTCCCCACCCTCTGGCAGGGGTCACAGGATCGGCAGTACTGCCGGACGTTGGTGAAGACCCCGGGCCAGTAAAAGTTCTGTAGCAGCCTCTGCCTGGTGCGCCGGATCCCCTGGTGCCCTGCGAGAGGGATGTCATGGGCCAGGTACAGTAGCTTGTGGCGAAACTTCTGGGGAACCACCAGCTGCCTCCTGATCCCCCACGACTCCACTTCCCCCGGGGGAGCCCACTCTCGGTACAGGAACCCCTTCTCCCACAGGAACCTCTCCTTGCATCCTCTCCTCATGGTCTGTACCACACTGAGGTCAGCCAGGCCCCTTAGCTTCCGCAGGGAGGGGTCCTTCTGCAACTCGGCCTGGAACTCGGCGGCTGGGGAAGGGATGGGGACCTGCTCCCTCTCGTCGGCTGGGTCGGAAGCCCCAGCCACCCCGCGGCCTGTCCTTGGGGTTTCCCTTCCCACCCGGGAAGGGTTCGGTGCCTCCGGTGGGACATCCTTCCCAAGGTCCGGGCGTAGTGCCCCTCGCCGGCTCTGGCTACGGGTCACGACTAAGGCGGTCTGGGGGCTGCTTGGCCAGTCCTCTAGGTCCCCCCCCATCAACACCTCAGTGGGCAAATGGTGGTGCACTCCCACGTCCTTGGGGCCCTCCTTGGCCCCCCATTTCAGGTGTACCCTCGCTACAGGAACCTTGAATGGGGTCCCGCCCACCCCGGTCAGGGTCAGGAAGGTGTTGGGCACCACCCGATCTGGGGCCACCACCTCGGGCCGGGCCAGTGTCACCTCTGCGCCCGTGTCCCAGTATCCATAAACTTTCTTCCCATCCACCTCCAGGGGAACAAGGCACTCGCTCCGCAGGGACAGCCCCGCGCCAACCCTGTAAACGGAGAACTTTGAATCCGGAGCATCTGGCCCCCCAGAGAAGCTGGCCGGGGGCCCTTCTCTCTCTTGAGCAGTTGATAAGCTGCCAGCCCCTCTTGCGTGGGAAGCCTGCCCCTCGTCCGTCTGGGCCTCTACCAAGTTAACCCGGTGCGGGTTCGGTCTGCTCAGTCTGTCCTTGAGCTTGGGGCACTGGGCCCGAACGTGGCCTCTTCGGCCGCAGTAATAGCAGCTCAGGTCCCGTGGGTCCCCTCGAGCCGGTCGGTTGTCCCTGATGCTGGGCCTTCCCCGTGGGAGGGGATTCCCCATATTCCCCCTTTGGGAGGTCCCAGGGTGACTCTCTCTCTGCATCGCGGCGGGCCTGTTCCTTTGGGGCTCCTCCCTGCCACCCCCTGACCGGCTCTTTACAAACTCATCAGCCAGCTGCCCGGCGTGTCGCGGGTTCTCTGGCTTTCTGTCCACCAACCACAGCCTCAGGTCGGATGGGCACCGCTCATACAGTTGCTCCAGTACCAGCAGTTTAATCAGGTCCTCCTTCGTCTGGGCCCCACCAGCCCACTTGCTGGCATATCTTTCCATGCGGACGGCTAGTTGCAGATATGAGATCTCAGGGGTTTTATCTTGACTCCGGAACCTTTCCCGGTACATCTCAGGAGTCAGCCCAAACTCTCGTAGCAGGGCCCTTTTGAATAGTTCGTAGTCCCCTTTCTCTGCCTCTCCCAGTTGGCGGTACAGTGCCACGGATTTGGGGTCCAGTAAGGGGGTAAGGACCCGGAGTCTGTCCGCGGGATCAACCCGGTGCAGCTCGCAGGCCGTCTCAAAGGCCTCCAGGAAGCCATCCATGTCCTCCCCCTCCTTGTATGGGGCCATGATGCACTTATCAAAGCTCCGTGCAGTCCTGGGTCCCCCCTCACTCACCGCAGCCGGGGGTTCGCTGCCCCTCAGTCTCGCCAGTTCCAGTTCACGCTGATGCTGTCTCTCATTCTCCTGTCTCTGTCTCTCTTTCTCCTCCCGTTCATGCTGTCTCTGTCTCTCTTCACGCTGATGCTGTCTCTCTTTCTCCTCCCGTTCATGCTGACGCTGTCTCTCTTCATGCTGTCTCTGTTGTTCACGATCCTCCAGCTCCCTCAGTTTTAGCTCTTTCTCCCATTCCAGCCAATTCCGCTCCCCGGATGCCGAACGTCGCCGGGAGGATCCTCTGCTGGCCGGCGAGCTTCGCCGGGAGGGTCCCCTGCTGGCCGGGGGGGTCACGGCGCCCTCGGTATTTGCTGGGCTCCTCCCCACCCTTCCCCTAGGCATAGGAAGGAGGGGTCTCGGGAAGCCCTCAGCAGCCGGCTGACCACTCCCAGCTGGGACAGACACTGGTGCCTGCGCTGCATCTGCCAGGCTGCTTCCCTGAGACACAGGAATCAGTTCATTCGCGCGATCTTCCGCCTCCAGCTGGGCAATGAGCTGTTCTTTGGTGAGCCTCCCAATGCACAGCCGCCTCTGCTTGCACAGCTCCACCAGGTCGCTCTTAAGCCGCTTGGCATACATCTTCCTGCTGGCCACTCACCGGCCTGTGTGCTCACAGCTCCCCACAGTTCCCAGGGGGACCCCTAGTGTGCCAGCCCTTCTCGAGGTCACCACCTCTCTGCCAGGGTCGAGCTGCAGACTCCTCCGCCCCTGGGACCACTCGCTGCGATCCCCCCGGGGGACCCTGTTACTGCAAAAGTCCTTCTCGCTGGTCACACACTCCCAGGGGTAATAACCGTCTCTCTCTCACTCTTCAGCACGCCTGGTCCCCGTCAATCCCCCTTCGTTTTACTGCTCCCCAGTCACTTACTGCAGGAAGCGCCGTCCACGGGGTGCAGTAGATCCCACCGCTGCCACCAGTTGTTGCGGATTGTGGGGGAGTTAGGGCCCTGCACCCCTCTTCCCGAGATTCACTGCGACTCTCAGCCAGCCAGTAAAGCAGAAGGTTTATTTAAGGACAGGAACACAGTCTCAAGCAGAGCGTGTAGGTACGACCGGACCCCCTCAATTAGGTCCCTCTGGGAGGTTCAGGGAGCTTAGACCCCAGCTTGGGGTTCCCTGCGTTGCACCACCCAGCCCCAACCGAAACTAAACTCCCAGCCCCTCCCGCTGCTCCTCTCCTTTGTTCAGTCTCCCGGGCAGAAGGTGTTAATTCTCCCCACCCCCGTTCCTGGCTCAGGTTACAGCTCAGGTAGCTTCCTTCAAGGGAAGTCCCACATCCCCACTGCAACCCCCCTGCAACATTCCCAGGTCAAATCTGCCCTGATCCCTGCTCCGTCACACCTTGAACAAAAAAAACTTCAGAAACAGACTTCAAAGAGAAACAGCAGAACTAAAATTAATTTGCAAATTTAACACCATTAATCTGGACTTGAATAGGGACTGGGAGTGGCTGACTCATTACAGAAGCAGCTTTTCCTCTCCTGGAATTGACACCTCCTCATCTATTACTGGGAGTGGACTACATCCACCCTGATTGAATTGGCCCTGTCAACACTGGTTCTCCACTTGTGAAGTAACTCCCTGCTCTCCATGTGTCAGTATATAATGCCTGCATCTGTAACTTTCACTCTATGCATCTGAAGAAGTGAGGTTTTTACCCACGAAAGCTTATGCCCAAATAAATCTGTTAGTCTTTAAGGTGCCACCAGACTCCTTGTTGTTTTTGTGGAAACAGAGTGCATTAATAATCATCTTCAGCCATTTCAGGAAATCCATTTATGACTTCTTGTGCCAGAGACTCCTTGAAGTCCGCTAGAGACTTCACTGTTGCTGTTGATTCTACACGGCGCTGATGCTAAGATACTGTGATGATGGACAGCGAGGAAAAGCTAGGGGTAGCTATTCTCTGCTCTGAGCAATTCTTGCCTTGGGACTCTATAACTGATTACAGCATAGAAGAGATTCAAGTTTGATCTCTGTACCTTCCCTTCCCATCTTTTTCATCTCTCTATGTTGTTGGCACCATCCATCTTCTATGCCCCAAGCCAGGGACACCTGGTGGAAAGCTAATGTAAAGATCTTGAGAAACTTTCTGCAGCCATTTCTAGCTTAAGTTCTAGGACCTCCAGAGGGGTCTGTAGGGTAGATACTCGGTCAATAGCCAAAGGTCACTCCATACAAGATGCTGTGTAAAGTGTTATGTCTGAGCATGACTGTGGCTCCTTGGGCCCCATTGTGCTGGGGCTGTACCTATACACCACAAGAGACAGTCCTTGCCCCCAACAATTTACAATCTAACTGTAGAAGAATGGAAGTATTGTTATTCCCATTTTTCAATTGGGCAGTGGAGGAACAGAGAGATGAAATGACTTGCCCAAGCTCACACGTGGGGAGTCTTTGGCAGAATCAGGCACTGAACCCAGTTCTCTGGAGTCTGAGTTCAGTGTTTTCGCCACAAAACCATCTCTTCTCTAAAGATGAGGGTTCCTACCCAATCGCACCTCACTTTTAGCTGTTATAATCGCATTGAGCACCAAAGCAGTCCACTTGGGGATCTGGGGCAAAATCAGTACTTGGTCCTGCTAGTGAAGGCAGGGGGCTGGACTCGATGACCTTGCAAGGTCCCTTCCAGTTCTAGGAGATGGGATATCTCCATTATTATTATTTATTTATTATTTTATTGCTGGAAACGAGAGGGCATGGACTAGTAATGGGGAACCATTGTACAAGGTTCGTCTCCTGCACTCTGATTACGTTGCCCTCCATAATGCTTTCCTCTTGAGCACGACACCCATTCCTTTAAGCACCAGAACCAACTCTCGCCCGTCTCTGGAGTATCTCAGCTTCCACTGACATGGTGAATGGTGGAGAAACAAACAAAGAGATTAAAGAGACGACAGCCAGTCAGCTGAGGTCCAAATCTGGGTTTTGTTGTGAGGGGAGGAAGGCATTTCTACACAGCTTAATAGGAAGAGAAACATTGTTGTGAAGTTGAACAAAAGAAAAGAAAATGAGAACCAATTTTTAAAATGCAAATGACCCCTATATTTCCACTACCCCACACACAGCAGCCTCAGACTGAGGCCAAGAATTTAACAAGAGCCAGGAAAGGATTGGATATTTACACGGGTACCAAGCATATCCAGACTTATCGTAATTAATGACGACAAAATTTGGAAGGGATATCAAGCCTTATGCTTCAGGCTTAAGCTGACTTCTAATTATTAGAGACCAGGATGAGATCTGTGACGTTCTTATAACTTTCTTTGAAGCGGTTGGTTCTGGCCACTGCCAGAGATGGGATACTGGGCTGAATGGACCTTGGATCTGATCCAGCGTGGCAGTTCCTATTGTTCCAGCCTTAGTACAGAGACACAAACCAAGAGAGTGAAAAACAGGCTGTAAACAGAAAGCAGAAGTGGCCAGGCTAGACTTGCTGTCGCAGCCGGGAGAGATGCAGAAAACACAAACTGCATCAGCAGTGGAAGGTTAAATTGGATTTAAGAATCCAAGGTGATTTCAGTGACCCAAGTAACGACTTGTGTTTTTTTAATTATATGGGGGGTATCCGGAGTTGTTTTATGTACTGTGCAATCCCATGGAAGTCACGGCTGTAAGTTGGCAAAGAGGTCAGCCCAGCAGTTTTGTCTGCACAGCGTTACTTTAAACGTATCCAGTTCTTTACTAGACTAGCTTACTCAGTGACCCATCCTGCCCTCTGTCCTATGGGTCCTTCTGTCCCATAGCGAGAATCCTGCTAAGGAGGTGGGGGGAAGAGCGCTCCCCATGCAGGATGTTTGCTTCCCGTGCCCACCATGGAGCTGAGCTTCATGGGAACATCCTCTTTCCCCACGCACGTGGGTTGCTGGGGCAGACCAGGGTTACACATTCAGAGTAATGGTGCATTAGCAGCAGGGGCAGCTGCAGATCAGCTACTCCTCTGCGGACACCCCCTGTGTCAAGCCCAGCTATCCTGACTTGGTGCAGAATGGGGCGGATTTTGCTCTTGGAGCCCACAGCAAAGGTCACGCTGTCTTTGCATGGCTTGTTCCGTTGGTCATGAGCCGATGGCTTCCTTAGGGCTGCGACCGTATCTGACGTTTGAATGCGTGATCTCTGTTTTGCATCCTGTGCCTGCTGACTCTTGGCAGAGGCTGACAACAGGCCTATGGTTATGGTGCTTTGCTCCTGCAGAGCTGGTCTCAGTGGCGATGGCATGCCCACCCTTCCTGCCGTATTGTTGCCGTGATGATGTGATGGGGAAGCCCCAGAGTAACTGGGGCAAGCAGCACCAAAATGCCTGTGAGTGGCACTAGCCCACATTGGGATGTGAGATGTTAGGGGACGTGCATGTCACCCTGACCATAGCCAGTGTGGTGACCAAGAGCATCACGTGTAATGAGTTAGCAAGTCTCAGTGAATCCCGTCCCGCCTAGGAGGCGTGTAGCTGATCTGAGGTACAGCGATGGGCCTGGGGAGGGGATTCAGGTCTCTCACCACTCTCCGGGCTTCTCTCCTCTCTGTGCAGACGTCGATGAGTGCGAGCGGGACGACAACGCTGGCTGCGTCCACGACTGTGTCAACATCCCGGGGAATTATCGCTGCACCTGCTACGACGGCTTCCGCCTGGCGCACGATGGCCACAACTGCCTAGGTAAGGGGTTGGCAAGCTGCTCAGTGGCGGGGGGTGGGATGGGTCCGGTGTTTCCCATGAGTCTGCAGACAGGGAATCTGCTCCTGGCTGCAGAACTGTGCTCTGGAATCTGTGTGCACGTTAATCATAAGATCCATAGAAATGCAGGACTGGAAGGGCCCTCGAGAATTCATCTAGTCCACACACACCCCCCCCGCCGTGCTGAGGCAGGCCCAAGTACCCCTAGTGTGCCACTGGCTGAGTCATCAGCAGGGATAGACCCCACAGCTTCTGGATCTAAAAGTATGAGCCTGAGCTGAAGGACCAGCTCTAGTGGCTTGAAGGCAATAGCAGGCTTGTAAAACTCTTATACGTGGTCTAACCACTGTGGGATGCACATAAAGCTGGGCTGTGTTAATAGGGGTTACTTTTCAAAACAGGGTGTTTCTAGCTTTCATGGTTGTAGAGAAAATGTGACCCCAGTGTAGTTGATAACTGGGGTTTTCCTGAGTTTGCAGGCAGCTTGAAAAAAGCCTGCAAGTTGAATGGCTTGTTCCATTCATCTCATTGGGGTGTTAACCCTGACTCCTGATTCTGGGCATGAACCTGGGATGTGCTGAGCGCTTCCTATGAGTTGCTGAGAACCTTCAGCTCCCATTGATATCAGTGAAGGGTGGTCAGCCCCTCACACGGTCAGGCCCATTAGCAGCAAGCTCACAGTTCTCCAACCTTGCATTGTGAGGCTGGGCACAGCAAATCAGCTCTCGTGGCTGAGAAGTCTCCGGTGGAGCAGCCAGTCTCCAAGCCATCGCAATGGACCACCTCCCCCCTCAATGTCCTGCCTCACACGGGTCCAAAGAGGAGTGGCTCGGAGCTGCAGGGTGATCCATGTTCCCTCCTGTGCCTCCAGACACGCAGTATGGCATTGCACAAATCCTCCAGCTGTGAGATTTTACTGCAGTGTTTATTACCGTTGTGTCCCAGAGAGGAATGCAAGCTGCTCTAAGTGGCCAGTCCAGCTATCAGAGTTAAAGGGCCCCCCGCCCTTTCTCTAGGGTCAGGGAGACATTGCTGGGTTTCTTCACTAGAGGATTTATCATGGGAAGGATTTGTTGTTGTCCTGCGTCTGTTTTTAAACCGACCCTTGCAGAGCTCCATTCTTTGTCCCCTTTATCCTGGTGGGAAACAAGCTTTGACTCTGGGCTGGGGAAGGATGAAGCAAGAGCAGATGTCTGGCTCAGAGCCTGTGCGCGCCTCTTATCGATGAGACAGCTACAACTATTTGTGCACGGACCTGCCATTTATCATATGCCTGTACAGCCCCTAGCACAAAGGGGCCCAACCTGGAAATACTGCAATATTAATGGAGAAATAATAATACATGTTGATTCTTTTCCTTGGACTGAGGATGATGTACCTTCAAGGAGCTCTGTGTCTCCACCTGGTGGGAGGAGCTAAGCCCTGCCAGTGGGGCAGGCGCAGGGGCAGGAGCAGCCGTTGCTCATGGCGCTGGTTATACTGACTGCAGCTGAGTTTCCTTCCTACAATCATCCCATCAGGTCAGTGACTGCCAGGGGATGTTCAGGACCCATAGGCTTGATAAGTGGGGAAGCTGAACACCTGC
Organism: Malaclemys terrapin pileata; assembly: GCF_027887155.1. Classification (NCBI taxonomy): domain Eukaryota; kingdom Metazoa; phylum Chordata; order Testudines; family Emydidae; genus Malaclemys; species Malaclemys terrapin. Next base: position 18,695,246 of record NC_071508.1, on the reverse strand, counting down.
AGGATACAAGAGTCATCCCCATCCCCGTCCCCCCACACACACGCCCTAGTCTAAAGGGATGAGTGTGAATCCCAGTAAGTGAACCTAGATAGCTCCTGCCCCTCTGAGTCTACAATCTGTACTGAGCCCAGGTGGGCAGCCCCCCACGCTAGGGGTCATTGGAACAATGTACTCCATGGCCCGTGGTGTAAATCCTGGCTGGCGGAGAACCTGCAGCGTGTCTAAGTCCCTGCTGTAGTTTTTGCCTCCCAAGAAGCATAATCAGGATGGTGCCAAGCTGGGTAATGGCCATCTGAGACCTTCCCACACCCCCTGTTTCCATCTGGAGCTCCCAGGTGTCTGGACCAGTGCTTTGCAAATGATCAGGACACTGGGGGCTCGCACGGGGAAGAGGGCAGCCTGGTGTCCTCAGTCAATGTCAGGTATGGGTATTCTGGAGGAAGCCCGTGTCACTCGGCTCTTCCTAGCCGAGCCAAGGTTCCTTCCTCCTGCAGAGCTGGGATCCTCAAGTGGGCCTTTGTGCACCAGCAGGGGAGATGACTCTGGCTCAAGTGCTTGATGTAAGCTCGAAAGCAGTTGGTCCAGTAAAAGATATCCCCTCACCCACCTCGCCTCGCTAATATCCTAGGGCCAACATGGCCACAACACTGCAAACAAAAAAGAGAAAGTGTCACTTTTCTGCAGTATGGATGGAATCCAACTGAGATGAAACAGGGCCCCCAGAATCGGGTCCGGGCAATCCCTGGATGTCTCATTTTGCGCCTTCTGAAGAATCTTTTGAGCCCAGAAAACTGGCTTTGGAAATGTCCAGAGTCCCGTTCCACTGTGCAAGCTTCCCAGCTGGTGCGATGCCGGCAAGGCCATGCACAAGGTCTCATGGAATGAAACACAGGAGGAGACTCGTTCAGTACGACAGCAACAGTGTGGCCCGTCCCCAGTCCTTGGTGAATTCAAAACCAAAATACTGGTTCACTTTTCCGGTGCTACCCTAAGATCCCCCTTCCAGGGCTCAGGTGCCCCTTGGTACCGCCAACATGCCGTGCGATCTGCCATGGACCAAGAGCAAACCACCTTATGGAGGTAGCAAAGGACTACGGAAAGAAGCAAACTGAATCCTAGTGGAGTAACCTGTTCAATTGGATTCCAGATATAGGTGGTTGGCTCCATAATGTACTCCGAAGCGCCGTTGTAATTATATGTGGCTTACTGGCCTTGTATGTTATGATAAAAGGACTCTGCAAAGGACTCTGTGCAGACAATCTTCACGGCCAGCTCCAGTGGGTGAGCAGTACAAGTACCACAGGTTTACCCCACTGAACTGGGAAACAAAATTCCTAGAAATTTTGCTTGTCGTCAGCAAGTCCTGGCAGGTCTGTGGACACCACCAGCCAAGAACGGGGACTCCCAGCTGCTGGAGAGTCTTGCTGAGCCACTCGTACGGGGAGCGAATCCTGGAGCGACGGAGAGAGAGAGAGAGTTTTAAGAGGCATCAAAATTGGGAAAGACACAGAAAATGGAGAAGCAGGAGCCAGAAGAATGGATGGGGAGGGTGTGATGAGCTACGATCCCCGCTCTCCATCCCCATCCTGCCATGCCCTTGACTCTTCCCAGCCTCACACTTCTCTTGCTCACCCATTCAGCCTCGTCATGCAGCATTACAAAAGCTCCCTGATGATCTGCTGCCTGGTTACCCCCATCTTCTCTGCTCAGATCTATCCTGGGACATTCCAGGAGCTGCTTTTGCTTTCCCATCTCCCCGCTGTGCCCTCTCCCTGGCTCGGCCTGGCCTTGCATTATTGCATTCAGTTACCCAGCTTGGTCATGCCTTTACATCTCCCCCCATCGCCATGCCCTGATCCCTGGCGCAGCCCTGCCCTGCCGCAGTCTAGCAGCATCTCTGACTTCTCGAGTGCTGCCTATCCTCAGCTCTGCGGCATAGAATCCAGTGTGTTAGAAACCAACACAAAAATATATGTTGGGGGCAGATCTTTTCTTTAAAAAACCAGTTTTTGTTGTGTCTGGATGTAACAGTAAGAACAGCAGCAACAGCTGGGAACCTTCAGAGACTCATGCGAGTTCTTTAAACACTGACATATCATCAGTGAAATGCTGACTCCCGCCCACCGCCCCTGCCCCGGGACCTCGTGTTGAAAGATTGTAATCTCCCAGTTACATATTTCAGACATGTTATTCGGGAAAATTGCTGACAGGAGAGACCGCCAGCCCTGGATCTCATCCCTGTGGTGGTATCTGTGAGCACGAAGCTGCTCAGGAGCTCCGAACTGGCAGCACCTAGCAATCAGTCCCTGCTTGGGCCTGGGGTTATTATTCCCCACGTAGGTGGCCGTGGTGTCCTAAGGCTGTTCCTCATTCCGCGGCGGCACCCCAGGAGTGCTGGGAAGTCAGCGGATCTCCTCATGCCAGGAGAGAAGATCTGTGCTTCCCAGCCGCCCCGCCCCAGCCTGGAATCCTCGGAGTGGCCACGGGTATCAGCACAAAGGGTTCTGAGATGCAGGGACAGAGCGCGAGCCGCCGCGCTGCGTCACACAAGCAGAGGCTCCGTGCCAGAGGTGCTTTCTGGGAGTGGCGGACAGTGGGTGGAGAGCAGGGCAGGTGTTGCCCTGCACCAAGCTATGCAGCTAAAAATAATGCTCGTAGCCTCCTTCATCTGTGTGTGGCTGCATGCCATGCAAGCACTAGCTGGATTTGTCCTCAACCACCCTCTCTGCAAGGCCGGTTGCCTTTACAGCTGGAGAAACTGAGGCACGGGAGAGGGAGCGAAGTGACATGCACGGTCACACAGGCAGCCAGTGGCAGGGCTGGAGATAGAATCCAGGAGGGCAAAGGGGCAGAAGTCCCCCACGTCAGCACACACACACCTGCACAGCCCTGGGTTTTGAGAGCTGCAGACCACAGCTGCCAGGAGTGCATCCGTGTCTGTGGGGGAAACCAACATGAGCTGCCTCCCCCGTAGGCCCTGCTGGCGTGTGGATGTACGTCTGGCAGGGACATTCTGCTCTTCCCCTGCTACCCGAAAAGGGACCAGCCTCCCTCAGATGCAGGCACCCCAGCTGCCCGCTCCTTTCGCTTGTGCTTGAGAGTCAGCCCTGCACCTGCCAAAATAGATGAGTTAATAGCAAATACGGCAGGGATGTTAACCAGCAACCAGGGTAGGTAAATAATCCCCAGGCCAAGACAAACCCTGTATCTGCCTACAGAGGGGTCATACATCCTGTCCCCTATTGTCACAGCACTCACTCAATGGAACTAGCAGGCCACCTGCCCTCCTGTAGCATCACCACCCCTTCCTCCATTGGCACCCACTGCGGCTATTAGCACCTAGGGGTGGAGTAGAGAAGCCAAGGAGATGGAGCAATGTACAATCCCTCTCACATCAGATCTCCGCAGAAGAGGCAGAAGCGGCTCCGTGCTGATTTCACTCTCATTAGCGCCTGCAGTGGGATCGGTAGTGAGCTCATCACTGGGGGTTTATGCACACATACGTTTTGCATTAAGCCTCATCACCGGGATCTTGCCGTCCTCCCTGTTAATAGCGAGCCCGAGATTTACACAGCTGGAACCAGAGGCGGGAGGGGTGGCCCTGCCTTCCTTTCCCGGGAGATGATGAGCCCAAGGAAAGAAAGCAAAGCCGGGATGAAGAGCAGTGGATGTCATGTGTTTACAAAGGTCCTGGCTCCAGTGGGAGGGCTGGAATTCCACAGGCAGTGCAAAGGATGGGTGAGAAGAGGCTGCCTGCAGGAACTGAGGGCCACTGGTGGTGGAGGGTAACTGGCTTTAGTAGACCTTGGCCAACAACAATCAAAGCATGGGGAAGGGGAATTATTTCACTGTTTCTTCCCCTGCTCGTGAGCGTCCAGCTTTATCTTGATTTCTCCCAGTCAGGTGCCTCAGCCCAGGAGCTGGTGCTAGGTAATGGGGACAGGATGAGGTGGGAAGCTGAGATCCTGCCTTCTCATGCTGCTTGGGATCTATGGGGCAGCGACCAATGCCGTAAATGTGCCCCCTACTCGAGCCTCACCTGTCTTCTCTCATGTGCACTTGGGTGGTTGGTTTTTTGGAAGGGAGTTGTGGGAGCAATATAGCCCAGGGAATGGGGAAGAGTTTATCGGGCAGAAAAAGTCCACTTCCTCTCCGCACGGATCTCTCTGCCTTGTCCCTGCTGCTCACCCAGGGACCATTGCTCTTTGCTTGCCCAGTGACATTCCCTTCCCACTCACCGGGGTCTGTCGCTCTGATCAGCTTCCCAGCTTCTTACATTTCAGGCCATATTTTCTTGGTTGGGAGCCCCCCGCCAGCCAGGACAAATTCTCATTCCCCTCGTATCAGACAAGCTCCCCCCAAAGTTTTCTTGGGCACCATCTCTGGTGGCTCTTCACTCTCGAGCAACAGCGGCTTCTTGGTGGCTTGGAGAACATGCTTCCAACCAGTCTCCACCTCCTGTGTAATTGCAGCCAAGGTCAGGGCTAGACCAGTGATTGGCAATACTCACTGCTCTTGGTTTACAGATGCTAGCTGTCCTCCCAGGAGGAAGGCCAAGGATTGTTGTCCACATTTCACAGAGAGGGTGTGGGTGAGCCAAAGTAATTAGGCTCTGGCTCACCCACACCCTCTCTGTGAAATGCGGACCTGACACTCCTGACCTATCTGATTATTCTTCTCTTAGACCAGTGGGCAGTTCCAGGCAATCAGCTGCCGTTGGCTTTAGGAACACAACTGCTGGAGAAAATTCTAGGTTGCATGTATAAAGGCGTCTTTTGGGCCAGGTCATCAGCGGGTGCAGGTGCTGTAGCTATGCCAGTTTACACCAGCTGAGGGTCTGGCCCTTTATCTGTGGCTCTCAAAGGAGGTCTCCATTATCCCCATTTCACAGGCAAGTAAACTGAGGCTGTGTCTTCACTGCAAAAAATAAGAAGTGGTGTTCTTTCCATCTAGAGAGTTATCCTGATGTAAAATCCTAGTGGAGATAAGGCACAGATAGTTATTCCCTAGAGCTGGCGAGTTAAGGTCAAACCTATACCCCGCACCTGGGGTTTACCTTGTCTAGCTGCGTCCAGTTAAAAACTCCAGTGCCTTTTTTGGCAGCGAGGACCTAACCTAAGGCACAGAGAGGCGCAGTGACTTGCTTAGGGTGTTGCAATGAGTCAGCGGCAGAACTGGAAATGGAACCCAGGCGTCCTGACTCCCAACCCCATGCCCTGTACGCTGGACCATGCTGCCTCTGCCAGCTCATACCCGCAGCATGGGGCACAAGCCTCCATGCCAGAGCCCCCTTCCCCAGGCCGCTGGCTTCAGCACGTATTCTTCAGTGCTGTGGGGAGGGCATGTGCGACAGCGAGGGTGGGATCTGAGTAGCAGGCAGAGCCAGGGGTTGCTCCTTCTGGGACTTGTAGAGGATTGTCTGCAACTTAGACGTTATTAAAAGAAATTCCGCCATGCAACCCCCCCAGCCCCCCCCCCCCAAGATCCTGAGTGACCTTTTGAACCAGGATAGGAATTCAAGCCCTCTTCCCGCCACAGCAGCCTTTTGGCTTCTGGCTGTCTCCGTTGCGTTTAATAAAACAGGCATTAGGGGCTGCGGAGCCTCATTTCAGCCCTTGGGTTTGAGCCGGTGCCTTGTCATTCTTGTGCCGAGTTTGCAGGAGAAGTCGCAGGACGTTAAGCTCTTGTTATAAGTGAGGGATTTGAAGGGAGTTATTGGCCTGTGCGGAACGCGGCTCAGCTGGGACCAAAACTCAAGCTAAGGAAACAAATCTCCTGCTATTGAACAAGGCGTCCCTTTTCTGTCTTGCTGCTGGCTTTCCAAGCTGGCTACTGCCGAAAAACTGGCTGGAGCTAGCTTGGTCCATGGAACAGCAAGGGCAGAGAACGTTTCCGTGAGGAAAATTATGATGTGGGGGGACAAATCCAAGTGCCTTTTCTGAGGTGATGTGATCTTTTATTTTTCTCTCTGGCTTTTATCCTTGCTCAGTCCCCGGGTCAAGCTGCCTTGAGCTGTGATCTGGGTTATGTTTCCTAAGCTAAGCAAGGTTAAGCAGGAAGTGCACAGTTGAGAGACGACCCTGGAACACCTGGGTGGGAGTGTTGCCCCAGACTGTGGGGCTCCTCCTTGGGTGTCAGAGCTGAGTCCTAGCGGCGGGAGGCGCTGGGCTGGACTATGAGTTGAATCTGAGTGGCGCGAAGGGACCAGAAGGCAGCTGTATCCGTCCATCTGAGAATTCCCCTGGTATAGGGGAGCTCCTTGCTGGCCCTGGCTGTGCCACTCCATGCCCAGGTCTGGTGTGGGAGACTGGAGGGAGCATGCCAGGAGTGGGTGATGCTCAGCTGGTGCATAGTCCCTCCTGGACGGCTGGCCAGAGTTGGAACAGGGACTCAGGAGAGTGCAGGTGTGCCTTGAGAAGTGTAACTGATTCTCTTTGCTCAGCAAAGAAACTGGGTTGCTGCCTTTTGGGTTAAGTGTACAACTGAGGTACAGGTCCCTGTGTTCAGGGCAGATCCCTTGGTCCTTTCCCGAAAGGTAGGGATGCTGGCCACAATATCCTAGGTAAATCCCAACTCGGGAATTTATGTTCTGCTGAGTTGAATTTCCCCTGTAGTTTCAATTGGGTCTGGTCAGAAGCTGGTGGATTCCATCCCAGAGGTGGCTGCACTGCAGTGGTGGGTGAAGGGTCTCCTGCATCTCCTTCATAGGGGCGCTGGAAGGATGAGCAGAGAAGTGCTTTGGGGTCCTTGGATGAAAGCCAAGCATTTGTGTAGTCTCTCTTCATATCTCTTTCTCAAAATCAGTTTCGCACCTGTGTCCTTTCAGCGAGAGACACCGTACCGATAGGCCAAATGAAGAGCAAACTCCTGAAGATGGGGAAGAAAATTACTGGCCATGGCTTTGGACTGTGTGCTGTTTTCAGGAGATAGCGAGTCCTGCGAGTGCCATGGGATGCTCCCCTGTAGGAAACCCTTCCAGGGGGCAGCCTCTCTCTCCTGCTTCTCTTGGCCATTCATGACCATCCCATGGGGGTTTCCCCCCTTTTGTTCCATTCGGAGAAGCAAATGATTGTACCTGGCACCTGCCAGCAAGGATTGCACAAAGGGAGCTGTTTGAGCATGGGTAACTGTCCTGCCAGGAGAGCCTTGCATGTCCAGGTTTGGGGGCGGGGAGGATGTCACACCATGTGGCTGTGTACATGTGTGACTCAGCAGGGCCGGCTCCCGGTGTTTTGCCAGCTGGAGCGTAAAACATTTTCAGCACCGCGCCAGCCCAGAGTGGCTGCCAGCCAGTGAGGGGAAGAAAAGGGGTGTAGAGGAGTGGCACAGCTCTGTGACGCGCCCCCTAGCAGCTGTCACTCAGGCTGACCAGTCACCCTGCTCACCTGCCCTGCGTCTCAGCATGAGTGTGTGCCTATGTGTGTCTCTGTGTAAGAGTGTGTGTGTCCTCAAATCTCTGTGTGTGTGTGTGTGTGTGTTTGTGTCCAGCTGTCTCTGTAGGAGTGCGTGTGTGAATGTATGTTTGTCTTGGCATGAGAGGGTACATGTGTGCACATATGTTTCTGTCTGTAAGAGGCCATGTGTGGACTTTGTGCATCCTTGTGTATGGGGGAGCGTGTGTGTATTTTAATTAGTTGCTCAGACATTTGCTCAGGTTTTTGGGCCTGATCTGGAATTCCTTCACTCTGCACGCTGTCATCAACCTGCTAGTCCAGCTTTTCCGGAGTCCAATCCACAGCCCCACTGCTGATGTCCAAGGGGCTCAGCTTTCCTCTTAGCTGCTGGGTTTGAAACGCTCGAGTTCACAGGAGGTTTTCTTTGGCACTGGGCCTCTCGCCTCTCATCCTGATGCTTTCCTTGCGTGTTTGGAGGGGAGAGGTCTGGTCCCATTTCTCCTCTGCTCTTCACGGCTTTCTAGAAGAGGGTCCAGGGCAGGAAAAATCCCTGGATGGAGAAGCTGCATCACCCCACAGATCTAAGCGTTTCAGGCCAAGGTGGCAAAAGGGGATCTTCAACTCTGTGATCTCACTGCAGCCCAGTCCAGCACCCAGCGCAAACCCCTGCCATAAGCTGGCTTGGTGTCTCAGAGACAAGATAGGCTGAGAATTCTGTCCCCAGAACTTTGTATTTGTAGGAGCCAGGAGATACTGGAATCACTCATCCATGGGCCCAGCTACTGGTCTGTTAGGTTCAGAATGACAGGGTGAGCGCTCAGACATCCCAGGATTCCCCTCTGACAAAACAACGGTTTGTTGAATTTTGGATAGGCAAGGGGCCAACTGAGGCGTCTCTCTTTCTGCTAAGCCGGGTCCATTTTGCTACCTTCTCTTGCTCATCCCACTAGTCAGTTTTGTCGCCCTGTTGCATCCTGTCTGACGCCTAGATTGGGGTGACCTCGGGCAAGTCCCTGTATCCCTCTGTGCCTGGGTTCCCCATCAGTACAATGAGCATAACAGCCCTGCCTTACCTCACAGGGCGTGGGAGGAGAAATAGATCCAAGATTGTGAAGCACTCAGATATTAAGGTAAGGGAGCCCAGATAAGCACCTACGGTAGACAGTGAGTTCTCTGGGACAGAGACTGTCCTCTTTGTGAGTCTTCTGTACAGAGCCCACCACAATGGGGCCCTCATCTTTGACTGGTGTTCCTAGGTACTATCGCAGTGCAGACAAATAATGATGGGAATCCTCTCTACCTGCAGCTCGTCCCATTGCCATCCTTCCCCTAAAGGACTGTGTTTCTTGCAGCTAGGAAGTGGATGAGTGAGTGCAGGTCCAAGGCAAGGCTTGCAGTCTCCTATTGAGCCAGCCTTCATCTTTGACCCCAGGCTAGATCTTTGATCCTTGCCGTCAGGCCATGTGGCCTGAAGAACATCTGTGTGGATCGTTCAGAAGTGCAGTTCTTCACATGCCCATTGTGTTTGTGCACTTGTGCCCGTATCAGAAGCAGCTGGGTTCATATGCCATCCCCAGCGGCTGCCGTTCATGTCTGGGTAATAATTCGTGGGCTGTTGCGAGGACAGGCTGAGATGCTGAACGCTGACACTGGGGGTCAGTGGGAACCGTGGGGCTAACTGCCTTGGTTCAGCTTGAACAACCTGACCCATGGTTTGCAATGAGTTGGAGTGGGGGGAGGGTCATGGTGGTCAGACATCCGGTTCACAAGCTCAGCATTACCGGGGGTGCTCACCAGACCTTTGTTAGCCATTGCAGGGGGGAGAGAGAGAGAGAGAGAGAGTGTGTGTGTGTGTGTGTGTGTGTGTAAAACTTCCACAATCTCTGCTCATGCTGTACTTGTGCTGGGGGCACTAGGGGACTCCATTCTCCAGAGGACAGTTTGGAAAGCAAGTCGCCTCTTGGCCAGGGTATGGAGCAAGGGAGGCCAACCAGGCTGATGCTAAGCCAGATGCGCTTGACGAGTAAACCGCCTTTGAGCTTCGTTGTATTAAACTTAAATAGGCAAGAGGGCAGCGATGAGATGAGGCTGCTGGGGATTTGAGTCTCTTCCAAATTAATTCTCCGAGCGAGCACTGAGCTGAGGTTTCCCTGCTCCGAGTAACAAACGCCTGGCGTTTTCAGGCCCGTAAAAGGGCCAGAGAAGTTGGCTGGCAGCGTTTGGGCTCCGATGTTTAAACCCAGTGCCTAAAGTGAGGCTCCATAGTGCGTATTCAGGCACCGGCTGTGAATAAATGGTCTGGCTGTTCAGAAGTGCTGAGCACCCAGCAGGTGTGTCAGGTACAGCAAGAGGCTTCCCAGGGGTCTAGCAGACAAAAACCTGGCCACTTACATGTTCATAGAGGAAGGGAATTGAGCTTCAGAGCCAGTGTAGTGTCTTGCAGCTAGAACAGGGACCTGAGAGTCAGGACTCCTGGGTTCTTTTTCCACGTCTGCCACAGACTTCCTGGGATAAATCATATTGTGGCTCTGTGCCTCAGTTTCCCCATGTATAGAGCAGGGATTAGACCAGCTAGAGGAGTTGTAAGGCTTAATTAACCCTACTTTTAACATCCTTAGTGCCTGTTCCGCAGCGTTTTACACGAGAGGATAAGTACCCCAGCCCAATTTGTACAGAGGGATCAGTCAAGGCACAGAGAGAGGAAGTAACATATTCAAGGCTCCACAGTGTGTCAGTGGCAGAGTCAGGAACAGAATCCAGGTGTTCTGTTTCCCAGCCCAGTGCCCTAGCCACTGAGAAATGCTGCCCCTCATGTAACCGCTATGTGCCTCAGTTTCCCCATTTATAATACTGAGATGACTTTCAGCCATTTATCTAAAGCACTGGCAGGTCCCACTGCAAGCTCCTATGGGAGTCCCTAGGGATTAGAACACAATCTGGTACTGTGGTGTACTAGCACCATGCTGTAGGGGATGGTGTCCTTAGACGGAGGGTGAATGCGTGGTGGTGAAAGTCGCACTCATTCCCTCTCTCGCTTGCCATGGCAGATCTGGATGAGTGCTCGGAGGGGAACGGCGGCTGCCAACAGACCTGCGTCAACATGATGGGGAGCTACGAATGCCACTGCCGGGACGGCTTCTTCCTGAGTGACAACCAGCACACCTGTATCCAGCGCCCGGAAGGTTGGTCTTTAACGGCTCTCGCTCCCAGCCCAGTTACTGAGCGTTTCCCCCTGCCTCCAGCATCTCCTTTACAGACTGGAGTGTGCAAGGAAGATGGGCAATCGCTTGGACGCTGATGGTGTCTCAGACTAGAGAGGGGCCATGATCTATAGGCCTTGTCTACGCTTGGGAGTACAGCCTCTGGCATAGCTGCACCAGCGCAAATCCCTGCTGTAGATGGGCAAAGCCACCCTTTGGCCACTCTGGAGCTACCTTGGTGGCTGGCCATTGATCGGGAATTGGCCCTGATTCCAACGATGTAAACAAGGTCTTAGCCACGATGACTGTCGCTCATGTGCAAAGAGTTGAACCGCTCCCTAGCGCAGGGCTGGGACTGACCCCTTTGCACATCAGCTGGGATGGTGGGGTCCAGTCACTGCCTTCGGAGGCCCACAGTGGGAATCGGCTACTGGGACCGAGTGAGCATCCGTCGCTTGTAATGGCAGAGGCTGGATATTGGCGAGCCTTGGTCTTCCCGTCCTGCTGGGTGTATCCTAGCCCTGGCAGAGAGTTCATTACCCACATTGTGGCAAAAGGCCTGTTGTGAGCAGCTCATTAGCAAACCCACCTCTCAGCATCACAGGGTTAAAGCACTATCAGTTCTCCTTAAACACGGGACTTATTGGCTATTTCCTCTGTCTAATCAGTGGTGCCGGAACAATTTTAATAGTAGGGGTGCTGAAGGCAGAAACCATGTATTTGGGTTGTTATTACTACTTCAAGCCAGGGGATGTGGCAGCACCCCTAGTTCCAGCACTTGTATCTAATTTACTTTATCTGGGGATTTATACCATGCCCATCACCATGGTATCTGGCATCATACCAAGGCATCTGCCTCCTTTATGGCTTCCATTCTTCCACCACTGGTGAAGGGGTGGGTGGGAATGGTTGTCATGCCAGGTCATGTCAAGTCAGCGGGTGGAACAGCCGTTGCAGCCAAGCATTCTAGACACTTAATAGAGCAAGATGCCTGTCATGCTGTACCACAGCAGACGTTGAGCGTGGCCAGTTCGGTTTTACACCAGTGGGGCAGTCGTTCTCAGCAGCTGCTTTGGTGGGCATATGGGCTGCTGTGTTTGGATGCTGGCTGTTGGGAAAGTTTTTGTGGAGGGTCTGGAGTCATTTGCAAACGAAACTAGACCAGCTCTTTGATCCATGTATCAAAGCCCTTGCAGGCCCTTTAATAAGGCACCTGAAACAATAATACCAAACGGAAGACGTTAATCCATATACAGGACCTTTTATTAAAGGAAAAGGTACCAAAAAACTCTGCACACCAATCCACAGGACTCATCTTTGCTTGCCAGTACTTGTGTGGATCCTGCTGTCTCCTTGTCGGTTCTAATTCCCTATTGTTCGAAGTAGCCTCTTAGGTATTCTGGAGAATAGAGGGGGTTTGTTTCACTAGGTTTTGTCTTTTCTGCTTGGCAAGCATCCGTTTGGGTTTGCTCTTTCTCTCCCGGCTTCCCTGGCTGCAAAAGCCCATGTAGCAGCTTTTATCCTTTGAGTTTCCACTTGAATTTTACCCGCCTGGTGCCAGATTCCAAAAGAACAGTGTGGTTTAGTGGGTTGAGCTGGGACCTCCTGAGTTCTGATCCTGGTTCTGACTCAGTGCGTGTCTGGTGGTTAGAGCGGCGCATTAGGAGTCGGGAGTTGCTTTTTTCTCTCCCACTGTGACTCACGGTGTGAACGTGGGTGAGTCCCTTCCCTGCTGCGCCTGTTTAAAATGGGGATGATGCAGGTGAACTTAGCCATGAGGATTATTTAAGGCCGGGAACGTGCTATTGTAACCCGCCGTTCAATATTAGGCGTCCCCTCTGTGCCCGGTCCACAGAAGAAATGAGTCCTTTACAGTGCCCACCTGCAGGACTGGCCCTTTAACTCAAACTCTAGAGGCTCATGCTCTCGCACTTGTGATTTCCCCCTTGTGACCAGCATGGAGGCTGAGACGCTATCTACCGTGCTAGGCATTTCTCTTCTTCAAGTTTAGCGGCTGTGCGCTGGATCTGGCTAGAGTGCCAGCCTCGTGTTGAAAGTGTCTGAGCCTGGCCAACTTCCTCCAGACTGAAGGCCCTCCTTGTTCTGTGAGAGCTGGCATGGAGATTAAGACTGGTCGGGGGGCTCCACGCCTAGGCGATACACATCACTGCTTAGTATCGGGGATAGCCATGTTAGTCTGTATCCACAAAAACAACTAGGAGTCCGGTGGCACCTTAAAGACTAACAGATTTATTTGGGCATAAGCTTTCATGGGTAAAAAACCCACTTCTGCAGATGCAGGGAGTGAAAATCACAGACACAAGCATAAATATACTGTCACATGAAGAGAATGGAGTTACCTTACAAGTGGAGAACCACTGACGACAAGGCCAATTCAGTCAGGGTGGATGTGGTCCACTCCCAATAATTGATGAGGAGTTGTCAATACCAAGAGAGGGAAAATTGCTTTTGTAATGAGCCAGTCCCTATTCAAGCCCAAATTAATGGTGTTAAGTTTGCAAATGAATTGTACTTCTGCAGCTTCTCTTTGAAGTCTGTTTTTGAAGTTTTTTTTGTTGAAGGATGGCTACTTTTAAATCTGTTATTGAATGTCCAGGGAGATTGAAGTGTTCTCCTACTGGCTTTTGTGTGTTACCATTCCTGATGTCCGATATGTGTCCATTTATTCTTTTATGTAGAGACTGTCCAGTTTGGCAGAAGGGCATTGCTGACACATGATGGCATATATCACATTAGTAGATGTGCAGATGAATGAGCACCTGATGATGCGACTAGATCCTATGATGGTGTCGCTAGAGTAGATATGGGGACAGAGTAGGCAACGGGGTTTGTTACAGGGATTGGTTCCTGGATTAGTGTTTCTATGGTGTGGTGTGTAGTTGCTGGTGAGTATTTGCTTCAGGTTGGGGGGCTGTCTGTAAGCGAGGACTGGCCTGCCTCCCAAGGTCTGTGAGAGTGGGGGTTCGTTTTCCAGGATAGGTTGTAGATCGCTGATGATGTGCTGGAGAGATTTTATCTGGGGGCTGTATGTGATGGCCAGTGGTGGTCTGTTATTTTCCCTTTCGGGCCTGTCCTGTAGTAGGTGACTTCTGGGTATCCATCTCACTCTGTCAATCCGTTTCCTCACTTCCCCAGGTGGGTATTGTAGTTTTAAGAATGCTTGATAAAGATCTTGTAGGATTGGAGCAAATACAGTTGTATTTTAGGGCTTGGCTGTAGACAATGGATCGTGTGATGTGTCCTGGATGGAACCTGGAGGCGTGTAGGTACGTATAGCGGTCAGTAGATTTCCGGTATAGGGTGGTGGTTATGTGACCATCACTTATTTGCACTGTAGTGTCCACGAAGTGGATCTCTTGCATGGACTGGTCCAGGCTGAGGTTGATGGTGGAGTGGAAATTGTTGAAATCCAGGAATTCTTCAAGGGCCTCCTTCCCATGGGTCCATATGATGAAGATGTCATCAATGTAGCACAAGTAGAGGAGGGGCGTGAGGAGGAGGGTGGAGTGAACCTGCCCAGAGTCCTCCGGCTATACGGGAACCTTTCCACTGGACTCGTTCCCTTCCCTCTGTTATCTTCTCCATCTCTTCCTCTCTCTTTCTCCTCTGCTTCTCATTCTCTCCCTTCCACTCCAGTATGCTGCTCTCCACCCTCCTCGTGCTTGGGCTCACCTATCCTTGCTGCTCTTCTTTCTGCCTGTCTCTCTCCCTCCTTACTTGACAGCTGGACTCCCCATGGCCGGGCTGGGTCCAGCATAGGAACCTGTTCACGGGAGTATCTTGTGTTGGGCTCAGCCAGCACTGATTCGAAGAGGCCAGGTTGAGATGCTCGGGGCTTGATTTATTTTTTTAGCGGAGGTGCTGCGCGCTTGCCACTCCCGTTGGCTTCAGTTAGAGCTGTGGGCGGTCAGGGCTTCTGAAAGCCAGGTCCACACTGTGCTTAACGCTGGGCAGCCCATACATGGAGGTGCCTCAAATCATTGACCCCTTGGTGACAGCACCGCGGGCTGCGGCACAAGAGCCTCTGGGTATGTCGTTGGCGGAGCTTGGGTCGGTGGCGCTGTTGACTCGTTTGGGGAGACTGCAGCCTCCTGACGCGGCATTGGTGTCCAGCATTGAAGACCGCTGGGGGCTCCCACCCACAGGCGGAGGGAGATCACTGCAGTCAATCCCAGCCACCAGCAGAGGGGAAGATAAGGAAAGGCCAAATTCTGAGGCTCCTGTGTGTCTCGGCGGGACTGAACCCCAGCGTGATAACCCAGAGGAGTAATGCAAGCCCCTGCCTTCTGCCCCAAACAAATCAACCCTCAGACTGAGCCCCAAACCCCCTGACTTATGTTGGGTCTCCAGTTTTCTTGGCATCTCTACACTTGCTCAGCTTCTTTTGAATGGGTGGGAAATACCCAGCAACAGCTCACAGTCTGAGTTAAATCATCATTAAAGCTGCCCTTCCCCCTTCCTTCCCCCATCTGCCTCTTTCAGCAGTTGGGTTTACCTTTATTATCAGCCGGAGTTGCGTGTCCATAGATAAATGGTTTAAGGAGCAGGAAACATTGGCTAAAAGAGGGGAGGATTACTCGGCTGGCAGGAAGCAGGAGGCAAGTAAGAAGTGCAGGAACAGGCAGGTGTGAGGTTTCTGTGGCTGATCCAGAAGGAATCCTGCCTTCCTGGCAAAGTTGCACTCCTCAGAACCCTAATCCCACTCTGGCGACGGAGGTGCGGAAGGAATGATTAAGAAACCCGGGAAGGCGGTCTGTGCAATACAGGATCAGAACTGGCCATTAAGTCCGCTCTCCTGCCTCCAAGTATGGGCAATACCAGGCGATTCAGTGAACAGACAGGAAAAGCCCATAATGTACCTGGCCAGTTGGACAATGCAGATGGTGGGGAGGCACAGGAAGAGACCGTCCTGACCTTCTATGGGTGATCAACCAGTGTCCCTGCAGCATGAGGTTTAATTGTCCTCTTTTTATGAGTTGTTATTGCCTCGCACCTGGAGGCTGGTAGCAAGGGAAGCCTTGAAACTGTGGCTGTGGCCGGGGTGTGCCTGCAGATTTAGGAGAACCAGAACCAAGACACAATAAATGCATCTTCTGCAGCGAGTGAGTTCTAGAGGTGGGGGGGTCCTTCGCTGAGAGCGGAACGTGCTTAGGGGAGGGAAAAGGATGGTGAGGTGTGAGCTTCAAAGAAGGGATAGAGGTCAGTAAATTGACAGCCTGCACAGGGCCTTGCTGGTGTACGCAAGGGCAGAGCTGGGCCTGCTGCATTTCAGCATGGCACGCAGGATGCCAGGGGAGGGGCATGGCTGTGAGCTGGCGGACAGATGGCTGAGTGCTGACGTGATGGTGCCTTCCCTGCGTTCCCCATGTCTTGCACAGCTGTGAACAAGGGGCCTGGTTCCAGCATGGCATGAAGGAGGGGTGCAAGTGGGGAAGGCACAAGCCAAGTGGGGCTCAGCTGGGAGAGACTTGAGCAGAGAGAGTCTCTGGGAGAATCTCTGCGTGGGAGACTCTTGCGCAGCGGGGTGAGATTATGCTGTTCAAGAACGTGGTGCCTGCTGTGAGACCCAAGGCATTGATGGGACAAAGGTGACGGATCGGGACGTGAAGCAGGGCAGTTCACACTTGTTCTTCTAGTGTGAACGTGCAGTGTGATTCCCGGGAGGCACCTGTTACCAAAGGAGATTCCAGTTACCTGTCCTGACTTCTACCGTGGCTGCCGGAGTCTTCTGTTAATAACTCTCCACAGTAGTGTGTATATAGTAACTTACATTCTCTATAGTGCCAAGCATTTTACAGGCCAGATGCAGGGGAATTGCTGCCTCCCCCCCTGGACGCGCAGGCATCCCCGGGATGGAAGGCAGCCGCTGTCTAACAGCTCAGCATGACGCTTTAGGGGAGCGAGTGGAGAAGAATCCTACGCTCAGGTGAAGTTGCCAGCTGCAGCTCTCCTAACCTGGAGCTGGGCCAGCATGCCAGAACAAAAATTCTCCTGCTCTTACATGAAATCCTAGGGCATATTTAAGGACGGCACATGTCCTGAAGCTGCACCATCCTTGGGCATTGCATCAGTACTGACTTGGAGGAGACAGTCAGCAACGGGCCCTCTCGGCAGCCCTGGGGTTATTTTTGGAGGTCTCCCAACTATGTATTAACCCAGCTTAGCTGGTGAGAGCTGCCAGGATCAGAACCCAAGGTGGTGTGGCTGCAGGTTGCATAAACTATGGCTGGTAGTAAATTGAAGCAATAAAAAGCAAGACAAGCCACCGTTTGGATGAGAGGCAAAGGGCTGTGGCTGCTTTTCCCACCAACAAACAGCTCAGAAGTACTGCGTGTGCAGAGCAGATCTCAGAGGGCCAGGGCTGGCCAGGCAGGCCTGGTACTTGGTATTAAAGGAGAGATTGAGCAGTAAGACCGAAGAGAGGAATCTCACTCCAGGGACAGAATTAGGGCCACTGAAAAGGAGCTCGGTTCTGAGCACAGTGGCGGTTTTCAGAGCCAGCGCGGAGGCCAGGACTGGTGTGGTTTGATCACAGGATGGTTATAATTACGGACAGCTTACCTGTCACGGCAATTAGAGATGATCACCATTATCTAGAGCAGAGCTGCGCTGGATTTGCCATGTAGGTGATGCGAGGACAGCATGTGTAAGGCAGACAGGGTCCAGGCCTAGCCGCTTTAACCCCTTCTGCATGGACTGCCGGTGCAGCCTCAGGGGGATCCAAAGAAGTGAGACGAGAGCGCAGGGTTAAAAAATCCCAACCGACTGTACTGCAGCCAGAGCCCTGGCACTGCAGAACCTGCCTCCCCTAAGGCTGGCAACAGGCAGCCCATCCCTCCAAAAAACAGTATCAGTTCCCATGTCCCCCAGCCACTCACTCAGGACCCACCTGCAACCCCAGCTAGGCTTGGAGGAGGAAGTCCCTTAGAGTGGAAGAGTACGGCACGGTGAGCCCTGGAGCCCTTGGTTCATTGTCATTAATACACTGTGGGTACACTTCTGCCAGCCTCACCCGTGCACCTATCTCCAGCCACTGCCAGAACACTGCCCGGTGCTGTGTTCCTCCCATGCAGTCCTTGGTGATCTGGGACACAGCTGGGGTGTGGAGCGACTGGAGTCTAGGCCCCATGGACATTGGCACTAATATGGAAGTGACCACACAAACCCTTGTCAGCTATGGATTTGTAATGGGGAAATCCCAGGGGCTTCCCTGCTTGTTCTGTGACAGTGGAGAGGCAGGGGCGTGATGGCGGATGTGAACCGTCCCCGCTGCTGTACAGCCAGACCCGTGGGGGGGCAGTCGCTCCATCCACACTGCAGCTTGTCCATGCATGCTGGGCAGAATGCTCCTTCGGGTCTGCCCCCGCATATTCACCTCTTCATGTAGCCACCTTGATGCCGGTGCTGATCTACCTGGGAAAGAATCGCCCCGCCCCTCCCGTTGCCCTGCTCCAGTGCATTGCACCCAGCCTCCGAGTGCCTCCCTCTGGGAAAGGCATGGGCTCAGGGCAAGAAGACGGGCCTCTGACCATGTTATAGACCTACCCTGGCTCCCTGGAGTGACCCTATGTTGTGCATGGAGCCATGTTTGCCTCTGGGTGCTGGGTTTATGCGACCTGGAAAGGAAACTGTGGAGCCCAAGTTTCTAAAGAGAAACAATTAAAATGTAGCAGTAAAAGGCGAGAGACGCAGGATGGGAGCAGGCACTGTGGCAGGGGACTTTGGCCTTTCCCTTTGAGGAGGGACGGTCAGAGTTGGCTTCGGAAAGGCCAGGACACATCCCTCTATGCTAGCAAAGCCCTGGAGGTCGAAGAGGAATGCTGAGGCATTTCATAAAGGGCACAGCCTCCTGCAGCCCTGCTCTTAATGGGCAGCTGCTTAATATTGTGTGCTGCCAAGTACGTCACAGCCTCGGCGCTTCCATGTGGGGCAGAGAAGCACCGGGCTGTCCTCGTTTGAAAAATGGGTTTAACGGAGGCACCCAGAGGGCTGGGAAGTAGGAATATAGCCCAGGAGCCCTGAATCCCAGTCCCCTCCCTGCTCTGATCACTAGGCATCACTCCAGTCCTCAAACCAGGACTAGAACCCTGGAGTCCTGACTCCCAGCTCCCCCTGCTCTAACCACTGGACATCACTCCCCTCCTCAGGCTGAGAACAGAACCCCGAGGCCTGCCTCTACCCCACCTCCCCTCTGTGTTTTTTCAGCAGAGTGCCTCTTAGCATGTGGGACATCTCACTGACCCTATTCAAGGTACTCCAACCCCCTGAGGTGCCTTCTCCCAACACCCTTCCCCTTGGGATCCCCCATTTTCCTAGCTGCTGGCTCATTTTCCAGTGAGTTCCCTTCGGAAAGGCTGCCGTTGCTGACACCTCTAAGCCGAGCCAGTCACCTGCCCTGCGGCGCCCACGAAATGTTCACACAGTTAGTTCCCCTTTCCCCACCATGAAGCACCCCAAGAAGGCCCTGGGTTTGCAACTCTGCGTTCCCCAGAGGGAGCCAGAGCCCGCCCCTTGAACTGGCCACATCACGGCGGGTAGACTGGTGGGGTCTGAGCGCTCAGCATGGAATCTCTTCCTGGAACTGGCTGTGTGTGTACCCACCCCAGGTCCCTGCACTCCCCCCGGCTGGCTGTGGGTTTTGTTAAATGTTATATAAACTCCTGTCAATGCTCCATTCAGCACCCGCTGGACCCAGCTTTTTGCGTCTGAGGTTACAGGTGACCTTTCCTTGTCTCCCGTCTGGCTCTAGCCGTCAGCAGCTCCTCGGCCTCGGGGCCAGGACCGAGTCAGGGGACAGGCAGTGCGGGCAGAGAGGAAAAGGAGACCGTCCCGAGGGAAGCGTGTGTGGGGGCAGAGGAGGGGGGGCGCATGGCTAAAATAACGAGCCATAAGCCCAGCAGCTCCCCAAACCCTCCCCCCTCTGCCCTTTCCCTTGCTGCTCCTCAGGGCAGCCAGGATGTAAATCCTGCTTCGGTTGTCAACACTTCATGCAGCTTATGGGCACAGACAGAAGTTACCTTGCCGCTCGCACCACGCTGCTGCCTTAGGAATCTCCTGGGGCACTCATTGAAATGGGAATGCGAGCTGCCGCTGCCTGGTCCCCAGCTCCTTTCCCCTCTCTCTGGGCGCTTTATTACCCAGCATAAACAATGCTCTGATTGTGTGTGTGTGTGTGTAAGCCTCTAATCACAACCATACCCGCCCTGTTCCAATCTCCTCGCTTGCGCATGGGGCATGGCTCTGGGAAGCTTCCCTTGCAGGCAGCCCCTGCAGGGCATTCCCGCAACACTAGCGTGTCTGCCCTGGTAGGCCCAGGCCCCGTATGGCCCACCCTGAGATGACGAGTTACTGTTCTGTTATCCCTTGGCCTGAGCGCTTAGCCAATATTCAAGGCCCTTGGCAGGTTGTTTCCAGTAGGAGGAGAAATGGATCATCTGAGTCGGTATTTGTTTGGTGCAATCCTATTGCTTTACTGAGAAGGCATGCAAAGTCCTGGTTCCCTGAACCCAGCACAGACCAGCATTTCCTTGCTCGCAATTCTCAAGCCTGCCTCACCGGCCAGTCCTGTGCCCCAAGGAGTTCTGTGTCTGCTCCCTCTCAGGGCCATGCTCATGACTGCTTCTCGGGCTTTCTGCCTTGCACACCCACACACAGCTGCAACCAATCAATGCCCTCACCTCCTGCATCTGTAACTGGTCCCCAGGGAACCCCCTCTTATGTTCTCCAAGTCAGTGCAGCCCAGCGCCTTGGGCAATGGCTTCTAATATTTGTTACCTCCCTCCATAAAGGAGCTTAGTTGCTTCTTCCTTTGAGCTGGAATGAAAGGTGCGTGGCAGCCCCATCAGCGTCAGCGAGGTCTGCGATGTGTATCAAAGACACAGCAGTCCAACACATGTTGATCACATTGGGCCAGGCCTAGTTGAGTCTGAGATGCTCCGTCATGGGTCTGAACTGGCTGGATCTCTGCTCTCCTCAGGGGCCCAGCCTTGATGGGATTGGGGCTGCGTCTTGGTCAACCCCACCCTGAGTGGGGGTGGGATGGGATGAGCTGAGCTGGAGGTTGGAACCACCTGGGGGAGTGGGACTGGGAGGTTGATTAGACCTGGTTGGTTGCTCTGGGCTTTCAGCACTGGGAGAGGCCAATGCACTGGCTCTCTGGCCAGATATAGGGTGTGTTGGGGTAAAATGTTCCTCCGGATGTTGCTTTCCCCTCCTAGTGTGTGTCCCTGTCATGGCCAGTAAGAATCTTGCTTTGGGCTAATTCACACCCGTCGCTTTACAAAGGGGACGGGGGCCAGCGTCCCTCTCCGCTGTTTTACAAATGGGGAAACTGAGGCATAGCAAAGCGAAATGACTCCCTGTAGCCAATTCAATGAGCCATTGGCAGGGCTGGGAATAGAACCCAGAAGTCCTGGCGCCAGCGCGTGTGATTTGACAGCAGCCTTCCTCCGTGAGCTGCGGAATAAGCGGGGCTGCTTCCCCCAAGTTGCAGCCTTCCTAAGACTTCGCTGGCAGTCTCCAGGCGGGGTTTGTGCCTGGTCATTACAGAATGACCCTTTGTGCCTTTGGAGTCTCATGTGCGGCTCAAGGCTGATCTTGTGCAGCCCTTTCCAGGAGCCAAGGCACCGCGAGGGGAAGGCAGGCCAGGCCATGCACCAGCGCACCAGGGCCATGGGTCAGCGGTGGCAGCCTGTGTAGAAGAGGCTGTCGCGTGCCGCTGTCTGGCGGGGACGGCTCTGCAGGTGCAGAGTCGAGCCCTCTCCCACCTGCAGCGGCCTGTCAAGAAGAACAGCGACAGTGAAGAGCGGAAGGGACCCACGCTGCTGCCGGCAGCAGAAATCTGAACCGTGGGCCTGCAGAGGGTGCTTCGTGGCTTGGCCTGCAGGGAGCCGTTCCCCCATGGTGTTCCGTGCCAGAAGACGCGCCATGATGGGGACGGAGTGCTCTGTAGGTTGTGGGGAAGGACTGTGGGCAGACAGGGTGCCATGCACGCCTCACCCCTAGCCTGGCTGGGAAGTGCTGCCATCCCACATAACCTCCACCAGGGCCGAATGCTGCCCTGGGGCTGGCTGCTGTTGTCAGGTTGAGGCCAGGCTGTTGGGGCAGCACTGTGACCCCAGGTGCCTGCAACTCCTCCCACTCCCTGGGGCAGCTGGAGCTGGGCTGGAGCCAACATCAAGGCCCCATAGTAACCCCAACAGCTGCCCCATACAATGTGACAGGCCCGCCCAGCCCTCCCAGCGCTGTGTGTCCAGGGGGAAGCCTGGCTCCAGCTCCTGTTGATGGCAAATGGCCAATACAGGGTGATGGATGCTGTCAGGCTCGGGACGGAGCTCTGGATTTGGCCTCCATGCACCAGAGCAAAAGTCAAAACAATCCAGGGTCGTGAGTCAGCAGCGCCCTGTTTAGTTTGCAGCCTGGATAGCCCAGACAGCAACGTCAGCAGCTAATGCTGCCTCTGTCATGTTGACAGCCCAGCCTCCTAGAGCTGTCCAGCCCCTCCCAGGGAAACAGCCCTGGGCACCTTGGCATGGCTCCTTGCTGCGGAAGCCACCGGGGAGCAGAGCAGAGGCACAGGCCAAATCAGGGGAGGATAATTGGAGGGGGGCTATGGATGGGGGGCAGTGGGGATGTACGGTGGGGGCTGAGCATGGGGAGGAGGTTGAGGGTGGGCAAAGGGGGAATGGGTACTGAGGGCGGAGGGAGAGTGGGCAGTGGGGCAGGAGGAAGAAGTGATGGTGCTGTGGTGGATGGAGATGGGAAATGGGCATGCCAAGGATGGGTGGCAATGGATGGCATGTGTGGGAGTGGGAAGGTGGGGCTGGGTTTCAAACGTGGGGAAGGCATGTCCTGGCTGGATCTGTCCCAGGCTGGCAAGAGGGGTTTGAAGGGAGTCGAAGGCATTTTGGGGTGGCGGTGGGGTGCATGTGGGGCAAGGAGAGGATTTTAGGGGGGCTTGTGTGTGTTGGCAATGTGGACAACTGTCCTCAGAGAGCGCTAGGCAGGGCTGTGGGATGCTTCCGCCAGGCAGAGGTTTCAGTGCAGGCTGGGCTTGGCTCTAGGCTGTGCCCAAGTAATCCGGCCCCTCTGAGATAGTGACCATCTTGTATTCAATCCCAGCCAGCATGAGAGAAACTCACCCTTCATCCCAGACCCTCCCTGGCCCTATGGCCCGAGCCCTGCAGGGGAGCGGTGGCGCTTTTATGTGTTTTCTTCTCTCTTTTAGAAGGAATGAACTGCATGAACAAGAACCACGGCTGTGCCCACATCTGCCGGGAGACCCCCAAGGGGGGCATCGCCTGCGAGTGCCGTCCGGGCTTTGAGCTCACCAAGAACCAGCGGGACTGCAAATGTAAGAGCCCGGTACCTGGCTGCTCCTCTCCCCACCTTTGCTTATGGCTTCAGCCTGGGGGATACCAGCCCAGCCTCGTGTCATGAGACCCACCTTTCTCAGGGGGCTTTGGGCCTTGAGGCAGCTCCATGGCAACCACCATTCCTTTGTAAAGCTAATTCGTGGCTCTCCAGACTCCCACCCCCTGCTCTAGGCCGCTCTCTCCACCTACCTAAGGAAATGAACCTAAGACCCCTAGTGGCCAAACTTCCCGCAATAAGCACTAGACTCAGGAGTCCTGACTCCATCTCCTCCTTCTCTGAGTGCTAGACCACACTGCTCTTCCAAGTCCGGGGACAAAACCCCAAATCCTAGACTCCCAGTCACCCTGCGTTAAGCTCTAGACCTCACAGATCCAGGTAAAGAACCCAGGAGCCCTGACGCCCATTCCTCGCCCCCCGGCGCTTACCATTTAGACCACATCACCTTGCACTTCTCTGCACTTTCCTCCCACTGTCTAGAAATAAAACCCAGGAATCCTGATTCCTAATAAAAACTCAATAACACCCAGGTTCCAAATGGGTTGATTCCCTGAGGTTTAAGGGCCGTGTTTCCAGCCAGCCTCCTTCACTGCTCTTGCAGCACCTGTTGCAGACGCCTATCTGCCTGCCCAGCTTTCCAGTGGTTTGCCTATGCCGTTGTGTCCGTGGGCACGGGCCGCTGTCTGCACAGGCTGAGGCGACCCCAGATAATACAAAAATAATTAAAATAGGGTCCCGATGGCTCAACATCCCCCAGTGAGATCTTTACTAAATCCCGTGGCTCCCTCTTCGCAGAGCTTCAGAGCTCATTCTTTTGCAGAGACAACGGGTCAGAGTCACCTCTGGTATAACGCTGCATGGACTTCACTGCTCTTCCTGGGCTGAGCCTGCTGTGAGCTTTAGTCTTAAAGTAGAAGATTATCTCACCCTAGTGACTGGCACCAGAGAACCACAAGAATCATCTGCCTGGGGACTCGCTGTTGTCAGCCCCTCTGATCTCAGGCCAGGAATTCACTGCTGCTGCCAAGATTTTAATTTTTTTTTTTAATATTTTATTTATTTGATTGTTATTTTATTTGTTCTCAGCAGCGAGTAACTGCCTGCTGAAGAACATCGGGTTGGATTTTCAAAGCACCTAAGTGACATAAGAGTTTTTGAAAATCCCACACATCTCCAATAACAAATTTTTTTATTACTGAATAAACATTACCATGCTGGACCAGATCAGTGGTCCTTCTAGCCTGCTGTCTGGCATTGGCAAGTAGTAGATGCCTATGAGAAAGAAGCAAGAAACCCCATGGTAGTGTCATTCGGCTAAGATTTCTGCAAGGAAAGTCAGAGACTTAGAAATGGCTGATGAGGATTTCTTTTTAACCATTGTGGCTGAGACTTTCCCAGCTGTATAGGGGATTGGGAATTGGGCAGCTAAATCTACTAGGTAGAATTACGTCTCAGCTTAAAAATTTCTGCAAACCCTGGATTTTAAATCCTTTCATAAATTTTAAGTTTAAACCAGCCAAGGTCTCCCAGAGCAGTCTTGGAGCTAAAGCCTGTTGTTCTGTGTATTTGGGACTGTCCTATCAGTTCCTGTTCCTATAGAGTTGAAGGCCAAATGGGACCATTGTGATCATCTAGTCTGACCTCTTGCATAACACAGGCCAGAGAATCCCACCTGCTCCAAGCTAATAATTATTATTTTCATTTCTGCTACTTGGGTTTCCTTGGGATTTGCACTTGGGACCTCCAGCACCATAGGCAGGAAGCCCACCACTAGGCCATGATGCCAGCTCCCTACTTCCCCTTTGAATTGTGTAAGGTATTGTCCTCCAAGTAGCGATGAAATGGCAACAACTTTCAGTCACTACCAATCAGGGCCAAGATTTTCAAAACTAACTAGCAATTTTGAGGGCCCAACTTGGGGCACCTTAAGGGGCCCTGATTTTCATGGGCGGGTGTTCAGCACTTTTTGACATTCAAGCCCCTTTAAAGTGTCTGAAGTCGAGCACCCAGAATCACTTGTCACTTCTGAAAATCTTGACCCTAGGCTGGATTTGAACTCACAACCTAGGGTGACAGGATCTAGATCTGACTCACTCTAGAGCCACTCGTTCCTCTCACCTCACCTCGGCTGGCTTTCTCACACGGCTCTCAGCCTTCCACCTCTTGGACACCAGTTTAAACGTGGCCCAGCTGGGTATTAACTGAAAGTCGCTACCATGGGATGGTGCATTGGCCAGTGTGAATCGAGCTGGGGAGATATGTCCCCATGACAAAAACTGCCAAGGTTGGGAAGAAAGGCCAGAGACAGAAAGGGCCGTAGGGATAGAAGGTCTCTCTCACATCCCTAGAGACGATCTAAATGGCTTGAACATCAGGTACTGGGTCAGATGGACCAGTGCCCTGCTCAGCATGTCTGACTAAATGGATTGTTTAGTGTGGCAGGAGATGGGATGCTGGCATAAAGGGACTGTTTGGTGTGGCAATTCCAATCTCCAGACAGCCTGCATTCCCCTGCTCATGTGCATTCCAGATCAAGAGCGTAAGATGATGATGTTTGGAACCTGCTCTAGGCTGTTGCCGACTTCTTGACTGTGGGTTCTTTGCCCCCCGCAGTGACCTGCAACTATGGAAATGGAGGATGCCAACACACGTGTGACGATACAGACCAAGGGCCCAAGTGTGGCTGCCATGTGAAGTTTGTGCTGCACACTGATGGGAAAACGTGCATAGGTAGGTGAGAGCTGTAGCTTAGATCACACCTGTGTGTGTCTGTGTGCGCGCTCTGGCTGGGCTGTGGGTCTCAGCGCTCTTGCACTAAGACTACTTGCTTACAAGGTTGCTGCTCCAGACTCCAGTGAAGTTTACTGAATGCTCCCTCACCAGCCTGGGATCCAGAGCTGTATAGAGAGGGTCAACACTGCTATGAAAGGTTTATTCTCTGATCTGTCTCTGTACAGCCAAACAGTTGGCTCCGGGTCCCGCTCTTCAGGCTTCGAAGACATTGTCCGGTAATTGGAGAGTCTCCTTTAGTTCAAATGGACCAACAATAATTGGTTGTTTAATAGAGCTGGACTAGAATTGGACTCAGTATGTTTGAGGATGTTTCTAAGTAATCTAGCAAGGGTGGGGGAGTCTTTTATACAGGCTTCATTAATACATAGATCTATATATATTACATGACAGCATGTATTGTAATTGCAGACAGCTGTATGGGGTACATGTACATTCACTCACGTGCTCTTGTGCACATGGTCACGTGGATAGTTGCACATGCACGCCCAGTCCTGTTCTCACACTCGCACACTTTTGAGCAGACACATGGGAAAGTTCTCTAGGAAAAGAATTAGAATGCCTCGAATGAGGAATCTGAAGCTTTGTTCTGGGCTAGCTGTTATCTTCCCTTGTGTTGTTATCCTCTAGACTTTGGGGAAGGATGAGGGGGGAGTTAAGATTTGGATGTGAGTCTGTTCCCAGCAGGAACTTGGCACCGTGAGGTCTCAGCCCACCAACAATTGTCTTGCAAAAATGAAAAAACAAAACCCAACAGCCCCCAAAATCAGCTTTTTTTTCTCTGTGTTTTCAAATTGTAAAACATCAAACAGAGATAGAAGTTTTACTAGTTTCAGATGCTTGCACAGCTTAACAGCTGATTTGATTTAAAAAAATGTTACATTTGGGAAGTGATTAAGTCCACAAATTGCTGTAACCATGTTAGCTCTTACTGCAAAATAAAAAAGGAATTAAAAGCAACTGAGAGATTTAGCTCTTAAAGCCCCTGCTGTGCAGGCACAGAAAATGCCCTGAACATGAGGCAGCTTCGTTCTACAAGCTAGCACCAGGACAGCCCATCTCGTCCCTCTCCTTGGCCTGTGACTGTCCCCCTGTTTCACACACGTGATCTGTCCAGTCTAACTTTACACCTCCCAAGGAACCGGGCTCCCACCCCTGCCTCCTGGGAGATAATTCCCCACCCTCAGAGATCTCTCTGCCAAGAAAACTTTCCTGACATTCAGACCCCAAGTTTTCCCTTCCTTAATTTCATCACATTACGCCTAATTCTACCCCCTTTCGCCCCCCTAAATAATCTCACTCCTTCCTTGGTGTTTACAGATGTGTGTCCTGTTATCCTGTTCCCCCTTAGACTTCAGTGAGCCAATCTCTGTGTATTTACTTCTATTCATCTCTCCCTCTTACCCCCCCGAACATCTGTGTTCCTCTCCTGTGAACACCCTGCAGTTTGTCAATATCTTTCTGGTACCAGGGGATTTACTCCCTGGTGTTCTTGCACCAGAGCCATCTGGATCCTGTTCTCACACCTGTTGAAATCAATGGCAAAGCTCCCATTAACTTCAGCGGGAACAGGATCGACCCCATGGAGAGGAACTAGTGCATCCCTGCTCCGGGATGTGATGCTTCTACTTAGGCAGCCCCAAGCTGCTTCCGGCTTTTTGGGGGGCAATGTTGCACTGCAAATGCCTGTCTGAATTATTGTCCACCATCACCCCTAGATGTCTCCCGGCCCCCTGCTGCTTCTCCAGTCTCTCCTTCCCATTGTATAGCTCTGCTTGGGAAGTTAGTGCCCCTGGGTGTATTAGTGCTTGCATTTCCTCTGAGTTGAATCTCATTGTGTTCAGGTTGTTTTCTGATCACGTTTCCAGTCACTCTGGCTCCCTTGGTATTTCTCTGTCCTCCCTGGTGTTTTCAGCTCCTCCAATATAGATTTATCTGTAAATGTAATGAATGGGCAGCTTAATCCTTGGTTCTGCGTCATTAACGAAGAGATTCAACTAGACCAGACCTAAGCTCTCTGAGACAGGGAGTGTCTTTTCATTCTGTGTTTGTACAGTGCCTAGCATTATGGGCTCCTGGCCCAGGACTGGGGCTCTTAGGTGCTACCACAGTACAAATGATAAATAATAATTAATAACGTTAGTCTCTGTAGTACCTCCCCTTGCTTTGATGCTTTTTATTACCCTTTTTCCATGGCCTTTCAGCCTCTTTTCGATCCTCCTACTGTCCATTTTCCAATCACAGTTGTGTTACTCTAACAAAAAAAAAAAGTGCAATTGAGTGACCAGATCTAGTCTTTATAAACCATTGCTCACGTTTTCATTATCTTCCAGAAGTTTAGTGATTTTTTCCCTACCCTCCCTTATTAATTGAATATGAATAAAAACTAAACTAACGGCAGTCATGGCCAGGACCGGCCTCCTTTCTTTGAAGTTCAGTACCATATTTACGTTTCGCCCACTCTCATGTCAACACCTCAGTTTTCTACAAAAAAAAAAAAAAAAAATCCAGCGGTATAGTAAATTGGGTTGCAGATTCCCTTGAGAGAATCTTTCTTCTACAGACGGCAGGTTTTTTCTATGGTCTTAACAGGGAAAAAGACGAGGGGCCAGATTTTTCAAGATGTTTAGGTGCCTAAAGATGCGGATTGCCTAGCAGAATTAGGTGCGTAACGGCTATTGACTTCAATTGCATTTAGTCGCCTAACCTGCTTAGAGCTTTGTAATTCCCACTCGGCCCCTATTTGCATCTTTAGGTACTTCAATATCTTTGTAAATATGTTTGATTTTTCCAAATATTCCCTTGCATTCTCTGTGCACAAGTCGGGCAGGGCTCCTTCCATCCTCTGGCCTAACCATTCCTTCTGTGCCTGGGTAGTCTAGTGGTTAGAGTTGAGAACTGGGTGCTCTGGACACCTGGGTTCCACTCCTAGCTCTGCCACTGACTCACTCTGTAACCTTAGGCAAGTCATTTCTTCTTCTGTACGTGCTTCTGTTTACCCACCAGTAAAACAGGGATAATACCTACCTTCCAGGGCACCAGAGCCTAATGCTTTAATGTCTAGCTAGTGTTTTGAGGTCCTTATTTGAGGCCTGTACAGGGTTTCAGGATAATGTTCTGATGAGGGTCAAGATTTTCAGCAGTGTCTTGGGATTTAGGAAACACAGCTCGTGGGGCCTGATTTTTAGAGGGTCTCAGTGCTCAGACATTTAAGGTATCTCATCAAGTTGAGCCCCAAGATCACTAGTCACTTCCGAAAACCTTGGCCAAAGAATCTCCTTTCATGTTTTCCCGGCCCCTTAGAAAACATTTTCCTGTGCGATTCAGTACACGTAGTTTATCTTCCCATTAACTCACCTCCATGCATGAAATTAAATACTACTAAAATGCTTTGTGGCTGTAACACTGGCCACCCCAATCCTGACTAGCCGCTGATGCTCCACTCTGGACTCATCCCAAGGGGTCTGTTCACTGCATCCATTCTGCCGCTCCTTCCTCCCGCAGCCATTTGAGTTACGGACATAGCGTCCCTTTCACACTGGGCCAGCTTCCAGCATTGCTTGGCCCTTTGTCTGGTGAGCCGCGCTCTGCCCCAGGCTACACCCGGCTGTGCTGATCAGTGTGAGTGAGAGCAGGGTCCAGCCCGGCACGGTTGGTAGCATCGGAGTGCATCTGAGTCCCCTAACTGCGCCCACCTCGAACAGTGTAGGATTGTGCTGCCATCTGTGACTAACAGGCAGCCAATCCTGCCTTCCCTGCAGGGATGCCCGGCCGACAGATTTATAGTCAGGCAGGAGGCTTGGGTACCTGCTTGGATATTTATAACTGTTCTTTTTTGTTTTATGGCTGGGTCTCAGCAAACAGCTTCCCTTGCTCCCCCCAGCCCTCCCCCTCCCCCTTCCTTCTCCATTTCCTCTGAAATACTTCATCAGTTGAAGGGGAATAAAGTTTCCAGAGAGGGGATTGCAAACCTGCTCCCCAGGCCGAGAGCTTTGAAATTGAACGCGGTGTGTTTGAAGGGCCGCTGGGAGCAGGCTCCTCGTGCAGGTCTCTTTCAGCTCACACCAGCCAGCAGGAAGCAGGGTGGCTTCATTTGAATGACAGTTTCATTAGGCCGCGGCCGGTGTTTTTCATTTTTCTGCTTTTTATTGCTGCTTCTAAAAATGCAGATAATGAATAACATGCCTCTGAGCGGAGCAGGGGCCAGCCCTCATGACTCCCACCCTGGATCCAGGATGGGAGGAGGGGAGGCCAATGACCTTATGTATTTATGTTTATTCTCTAAAGCAGCCTTTTCAAAAGGCCCCAAACCCGCCCCGCCCTGTTGATTAAAGTGCTCTGCAGCGCGCTGGGGCAGGTCAGCCTCACACGATGGGAGGGGCTCGTTCCGACCGCTGTTAGAGACGCCAGAGGAAAGCAGCAGGCCCGCAGTTGTGCGCTCAGCTCTGGACTTGAGGCTTTGTGGTTCCATAGGGAGAAAACATGTCTGTGAGATGCACTGTCACTGGTGGAGGTGTCAGTCACCCTGCTAAAGTGCTCCCCAAAGGGGCGGTTTGTGCTCCCCAGAAATGGCAACGCTGCTTTATAGCACGCTCCCCAGACGCGCCAGAGCTGCCCCTGCATTGCGATCTAGCACACTCCCCAGACGCACTAGCACTGCCTCCCCATTGCGATCTAGCGCGCTCCCCAGACGCCCCAGCGCTGCTCCTGCATTGCGATCTAGCACACTCCCCAGATGCACTAGCACTGCCTCCCCATTGCGATCTAGCGCGCTCCCCAGACGCACCAGAACTGCCCCTGCATTGCGATATAGCGCGCTCCCCAGACGCCCCAGCGCTGCCCTGCATTGCGATATAGCATGCTCCCCAGATGCCCCAGCGCTGCCCCTGCATTGCGATATAGCGCGCTCCCCAGATGCGCCAGCGCTGCCCCTGCATTGCGATCTAGCGCACTCCCCAGACGCCCCAGTGCTGCTCCTGCATTGCGATATAGCACGCTCCCCAGACGCCCCAGCGCTGCCCCTGCATTGCGATCTAGCACACTCCCCAGACGCACTAGCACTGCCTCCCCATTGCGATATAGCACGCTCTTCAGACGCCCCAGTGCTGCCCCTGCATTGCGATATAGCGCGCTCCCCAGACGCGCCAGCGCTGCCCCTGCATTAGGATATAGCACGCTCCCCAGACGCCCCAGCATTGCGATCTAGCACGCTCCCCAGACGCACCAGCACTGCCCCTGCATTGGGATATAGCACGCTCCCCAGACGCCCCAGCATTGCGATCTAGCACGCTCCCCAGACGCTCCAGCACTGCCCCTGCATTGGGATATAACATGCTCCCCAGCGCTGCCCCTGCATTGTGATATAGCACGCTCCCCAGACGCACTAGCACTGCCTCCCCATTGTGATCTAGCGCGCTCCCCAGACGCCCCAGCGCTGCCCCTGCATTGCGATATAGCACGCTCCTCAGACGCACCAGCGCTGCCCCAGCATTGCGATCTAGCACGCTCCCCAGACGCCCCAGCGCTGCCCCCGCATTGCGATCTAGCACGCTCCCCAGACGCACCAGTGCTGCCCCTGCATTGCGATCTAGCACGCTCCCCAGACGCCCCAGCGCTGCCCCTGCATTGCGATCTAGCACGCTCCCCAGACGCACCAGCACTGCCCCTGCATTGGGATATAGCACGCTCCCCAGACGCCCCAGCATTGCGATCTAGCACGCTCCCCAGACGCTCCAGCACTGCCCCTGCATTGGGATATAACATGCTCCCCAGCGCTGCCCCTGCATTGTGATATAGCACGCTCCCCAGACGCCCCAGCGCTGCCCCTGCATTGCGATCTAGCACGCTCCCCAGACGCACTAGCACTGCCTCCCCATTGTGATCTAGCGCGCTCCCCAGACGCCCCAGCGCTGCCCCTGCATTGCGATATAGCACGCTCCTCAGACGCACCAGCGCTGCCCCTGCATTGCGATCTAGCACGCTCCCCAGACGCCCCAGCGCTGCCCCCGCATTGTGATATAGTACGCTCCCCAGAGGCCCCAGCGCTGCCCCTGCATTGCGATCTAGCATGCTCCCCAGACGCACCAGCACTGCCTCCCCATTGCGATATAGCACGCTCTTCAGACGCCCCAGTGCTGCCCCTGCATTGCGATATAGCGCGCTCCCCAGACGCGCCAGCGCTGCCCCTGCATTAGGATATAGCACGCTCCCCAGACGCCCCAGCATTGCGATCTAGCACGCTCCCCAGACGCACCAGCACTGCCCCTGCATTGGGATATAACATGCTCCCCAGACGCCCCAGCGCTGCCCCTGCATTGCGATCTAGCACGCTCCCCAGACGCACTAGCACTGCCTCCCCATTGTGATCTAGCGCGCTCCCCAGACGCCCCAGCGCTGCTCCTGCATTGCGATCTAGCACGCTCCCCAGACGCCCCAGCGCTGCCCCCGCATTGCGATCTAGCACGCTCCCCAGACGCCCCAGCGCTGCCCCTGCATTGTGATATAGCACGCTCCCCAGACGCCCCAGCGCTGGTCCTGCATTGTGATCTAGCATGCTCCTCAGACGCACCAGCGCTGCCTCCCCATTGCGATATAGCGCGCTCCCCAGACGTGCCAGTGCTGCCCCTGCATTGCGATCTAGCACGCTCCCCAGACGCCCCAGCGCTGCTCCTGCATTGCGATCTAGCACACTCCCCAGACGCCCCAGCGCTGCTCCTGCATTGTGATCTAGCATGCTCCTCAGACGCACCAGCGCTGCCTCCCCATTGCGATATAGCACGCTCCCCAGACGTGCCAGTGCTGCCCCTGCATTGCGATCTAGCACGCTCCCCAGACACCAGCACTGCCCCTGCATTGCAATATAGCGCGCTCCCCAGATGCCAGCGCTGCTTCCCCATTGCATCCCCTCTGTATTAGGCTGTTAGTGGGTGCAGGGAAAGTGAGTGTGTGTCTGGGGCGGAGCATAGCGCAGCTGGCAGCTTGGAAGCCGGAGCCATGAATCAGCAGGAAACATGATTGGAGCAGGGGAACGAAATGTAGTTTGGCCTTTAGGGCAGCGGTTCTTGAGTTTTATCATACAGTGACCCACACTCAGCCTTGCAACAGGTCCTCCTCAGATGCTCTCAGAATCCTTTGCCCTTGGTCCCATGGGCTTATGGGGCGCTCCTGGCATCGGAGGTGGACCCAGATGGGCAGGAGGCCAGGAACTAGGAAAGAGGAACATCCCCCACCCCCTTCCCAGGTACCTTGAAGAGATGCTTTAAGAGCCAGAGCTATTGAGGGCAATTGGTGGTCTGCAGAATGAGGCATGCATGGGGGATTGGGAGAAGAGATGGTCTGTGAAGGGATCTTGCTCTTGCAAAACGTCTACAGAATGGAAGAGCCATTGATGTGGGGTGGATTTTTGCTTTTCTCTGAAGCATGGAGCAGAGATCCGATCAGGTGTGGCACACCCTGTGTTCTCGTGTCTCCAGCTTTGTGGCTTGTGGGTCACCGGGAATCCCAATGAGCGTGAGTTCCAGTATGTATCAGTTTAGTACCTGGCTCCCCCTCTCTCGGGGGGGATGCCGATGGATTGCATGCTTGGGGGTCACCGGGTGAGTTGGCCCTTTAAGGCAGCTGGGGCACAGCTGCATCCACCAGACGTGGTTTGACTCCCGCTGTGGAGAAGAGGAGGGACGCAGAGTCAGGTGGCTAAGAGCAGGCCTGCTGGGAACTAAGAGCAGCCTGTGGGGCTGCTGACCCAGGGACTCCAGGGAGAGGAGACTGAGAAGTCAGGGCTCTTTAACGAGCAGGAGGGCTGGCTCTATAGGAAGAAGACTGGGCAGCTTTGAAGCGTGGGGTTAGATAGTCTGGCTGTATGGGGTCACCAAGCCTGAGAACCCATAGTGGAGGGTGGGCCTGGGCTCCCACTGTGCTGCCATCTAGAGACCTCTGCTGCTACCAAGGGGCTGATTAGATCCCAGGTGGGCTGGAAGATTGGTGGAGGAGGACAGACCTTCAGAGAGAGGAATGAACCCTGGGCAAAAGATCTGGGTTTGTGTTGGTTTGGATTCTTTGGGGTGAACTTTGGGACTTAGCCAGCGGCGTAAATCGCTTCAGCAACTAATAGAGCCATCAGACACAAGGAGAAACTGAGGCAGGGTCTGCCGTTGGGTATAGAGGGACCTTGCATTTGGTTAGGTCTTTTCCCATCTTTAATAGCGCGGATCCTGTGAGCCCCTCTACCAGGCTGCTCTACCCTTTTCAGTATGAATAGAGGGGTGCACATGGTCACACATCTTTTCTGCCCCCTGTATTATCCAGGGTATCTGGGGTCATGCCATGCAGGACAGCATTAATAGGGAACTAATTCAGTCACTGCTTAGTCTGCCAGCCAGCAGGCCAATTGGTGCCAACTGTGACAGCGCGTTCTATGGCATGGACCTCTGTCCGTGGGCTGAGACCCACCCAACTTATTTTGGGGGCACCGACCAAACTTTGGCTAGCAATGGCTTTTGGTCGCTGCTGGGTTCAAGTCGGGGTTCAAGGCTCCTTATCCCATTACTGATCTCCCTGAGCTACTCCCAAAACTCATTGGGCAGCCCTGAACCAGGTTGCCTAATCCCCTGCAGCTGGACTCCCCAATCCTGCCTCACGTCCCGCTCATTCTTTTGGCCATAATGGGGCGAGTGTATTACAGGCCGGTCTGCCTCCCTTAGAGGGCCTGTTCTTTCCCCAAGGCTCCAGTCTGTCCCCCCTTTACCCCAACATGGGGAGTGCAGACCTATGCCCAAGGTAGATATATGACGTTTGCATCAGTGCAATTGGCTTGAGCAGCTGTAAGATGTTACCCGGTGTTCTAAGGTGGGAAGGGGCATGGGGGGGCTGGGGCAGTGTTTCCTGGTGCATCTACAAGACATCCTGCTGAATGCCCCCACAGTCACAAGAGACTGACCATGCAGGAGATACCCCCTCTTTGTTGATGCAGAGGAAGGGAGTTAAATCCCCTGCCCGTGTGCCCTGGGGGCATCCATCCCCCCCAACACCTGGTTTGTCCAGAGGGACATTTGGGGCAAATCCTGGTGGCAGAGTAGGATCCTGGGCGCCAGTTAGGATTTGCCCCATATTGAGCGCTGAGAGAGCCGAGGACCTGATGCGTCTGGGAGCAGATCGCACTCCTCTCTCTTTTCCTTCTCACCTTCCTCCGCTCTTCGGCTCCGTCCTGGCCCCTCCGCTCGGTCTCGCCTGCCTCTGCAGTTTGTTTCTCATTAAGCCCTTTGCTCAGACGCTCTGATTGGCTCTCGTTGCCTCGCCATCCCTGGGGAATAATCAGTTCCACATGGACTGTGCACGTATGGGGGGAAGCACTGCCCAAACGCTCACCTTCTCTGTGCTGCCAGGTTCCTGGTCCTTGGGTCAGGCCCATCTGCTCCACTGTTCCTCTGTGGAGGGGTGAGGAATGGGCTCGGGCGGCCCCCAGGAGGACCAGCATGTGGAGAAATGACTCTTCTCCTCCCCCGCCCCAGCTCCTTCTGGCCTGCTGCCATGGATCCGTCTTACTAGGCAGGGATCCACACAGTCATGTAGTACCCATTGGGGAAGCAAAACCCAAGCCTGGGTTAGGCTCGATCCTGACCCTAGTGAAGGCCCTGGGATCTCCACCGTCGATTTTAATGAGAGCAGCAGTTGGCGCTTTGTTCCTCAGCCCCCAGTCTCCCCTGAGTGCGGCAGCTCCAGACTTCACTGCTGGTGCTGCCTAGACCTGGTCCGTTTCGGCTTGGCTGTGACTCCTCCCTTCACCTCCTTCGTGCTGGCTCAGGCACCCATGGGCCTTGAGACCACAGTGAGAGCAGGGCTGAAAGTGGAGGCAGGTTCTACGCAAGGGTCCTTGTTTCAACACTCCCTCCTCCCAGCCGAGCTCCCCCTCTCACCTCCTCACTCCAGCTCTCAGGCTCCAGCCTCCTCATCAGGTCCCCCCACCCCCTGGCCAGGCCTCAGCCTTCCTAGAGCAACCCCACCAGCACGTGTGTCACATGCATGTACCCCGGAGCCCTCTGTATTTGGCCCTGGCCTCCCTGGAACTCCCTGTACCAGGCCTCAACCTCCCTGGAGCTGCCTGTCTCCCTGCCCCAGGTAGCAGCATACTGCCTGCTCCTGAAGCCTCTCCTCTAGGACCTCTCTTCCTCATACTTATCTTTGCCTTCTTTGACATGTCTGTCCCTCCCTGAGCCCCCTGCAGCCTGGCTCAATGGGGCTGTGTGCCCCTTCCCTTTGTCTCCCAGGAACTGCTCCAGCCCCTGCCAGGCTGGTTGGGTTCATTCCACAGGTGCTTTTCATGGGATTGTCCCGGGGGGGTATTTGCCATGCAGTTCATGGCAGAATACAGCTCCTAGCCCTGCTACTGACTTGAAGCTGGTGATACAAGGGCCAGATTCTCAGGTGATGGTCAGTTACAAATCAGTAGGTGGGCGCTAGGGGGTCTAAACTGCTATATGGTGAAGGAGCAGAAGAGGGTGTATGTTAGTGTGTGCTGGGAGTTACTTGGGCTTACTCCTCTCCTGCTTGTGTTTCCTGCCACGCTCTTCTTTTGCACCCATGGGGCCTGATTCTTCTCTCACGCCACTTTTACACTAGTGTCACACCCCATTTACATCAGGGTGAGTGAGGGCGGAATTGGGCCCTTGGTGTGTCCATGACACCAACTGCCTTAGCCTTTGCCTTTAGCCGGAAAGCTGCAATTAAATGGATTGGAAACTGATCCAGTTAAACGAGAGTGAACGACCTAACGAAGACGCACTTAAGCCCATGTAACCCTTGCTTAAATTGGTTTAGTTTGGTACATTACTGGATTAAGTTAAACTGATTTAAGTGCGTCTCCATTAGGAGGTCTGCACCAGTTTAACTACATGGATTTTTAAATCAGACCAGTGCACCTTTTCTCATACAGCCAAGACCGTATGGTCCCAGATCCTCTTTGTTGCCCTTATGCTCAGACTCCTTTGCACCCATCACACACGCCTGCTGTAGCTCACAACCCCTTACACATCCCCCCTCGAATTTGATCCTGTTGTGTGGGCGACACTCTGCTGCCCAGATAGCTAAGAGCTCGTCTGCAGTAGCATCAAACTGAACGAGGAGACATGTTCAATACTAACCAACTAACGCTACTTCTCTTTGCACCTCTCGGTCTTTCATCCCCTCACCCCCAGCCTGTAGCATGAGAATCCTGCCTCTTTGCGTCAGAGGACATGGGAGGGGTCCGCCCCAGCGGTCTGCTATGGGTTGTGATGGACCGGGTGACGGAGTGGTTTGATGGTACAAGCTCAGGCCTCTGTGCCAGGCTCATTGGGGTGGCGGAAAGGGAGGAAATCTTTGCAAATCTGAGAGGCAGAGAATAAGAAATAATTGAAATTTTAAAAAGGTAGGCTTCTTGCTGGACACTGTTTCTAAATCACTTTTTTATAATGTTAAACAGGGGAGAGGCACCTCCAGCAACACGTTACCCCCCAGACGTTTTCTAATGGTAAATATTTTTGTTCTCTCTCTATCTCTTTGAGGAGTTCTAACCGTAGATGCATCTTGTCTTGGCATAATAACTGGGCATGGGGCCTGAGCCGCCCACCTAACTGCATGCCACACTTCCCGCCCTAGCGCATGTGGCTCAGGGGTCATTAATGATGCACTTTCCACCTCCGATGCTTACTAATCTCCCCCGCCATTCCTACTTCTAAACCCGCTGCAGCAAGGCCAGCCTGGGATCCGGCCGTGAGTTGTCTCTACAACCGGAGAAGGAGAGAGAGAGAGAGACAGGGCATTCCGACGAGGAGCAGAGCTTGTGCGGGATGTGGGGCTCTGAATAGCTGCCTGCTTTGCTTGTGCTTATGGCCAGACCTGCTGTCAGAAGATGTAACCGGCTTTCAAACTGAGGATAAGTGTCTGTAGGAGGAACAGGAGTACTTGTGGCACTAACAAATTTATCTGAGCATAAGCTCAGACTAACATGGCTGCTACTGTGAAACCTGTCTGTAGGAGAGGCACTCAAACTTCGCCCATCTCAGCAACCTAAGGTCCTCTCTTCAAATTCCATGTAATGGAGCAGATCATGGTTTCTCTTGTCTTAGTGCAGAGGGTCAGAATGGAGCCTTGCATTGTGGGAATTATGGTCTCCGAAGACTGTACCACTGAGTGAAAGACTGAAGTGGCTGCAGATAGCATTTTTACATCTTCGAGGCCCCCTGTTCAAAATAGATGTGGGCAAAATTTTTCACTCTTAATAGTTTGTTTGCCCAAAAATGCAGTTTCAGGACAACCGAAACTATTTGCCAATTCACGTCAAATTCGGCAAATCGTTTTGGCTGAATAAAAAGTAAACGAAAAACAAAAAGTTTGAAAAAGCCAAAATGGCATTTGGGACTTTCAAAATGAAACCTTTTGACTTTTCGTTTTGAAATGATGTTGCGTTTAGAAATGTAGCTAGATTTTGTCTTTGTTTTTTTAAATTAAAAGGGTAATAAACATAATGCAAAAAGCAAAGCAAACAAAAAACATTGTTTTGGGTCAAAAGAAACATTTTGTTTGACCCCAAACAATTTATTTTTCATATTGGGGTTTTGTTTTGGTGAGGACTGAAAAATGTCAGTTTCGACCCAAAATGAAAGTTTTTTCTGATTTGTTTTTTCTGATATTTTATTTTTTGGCCACCAATCTGGAAAAACAATTATTGCCCCTGCTCTAGTTCTAATCCCCACTGTAGGCCTGGCCCAGCCAGTGGGCAAGTGGTGGCCTCCAGCGTGGCTCTGATTTAAATGTGGAAGGGCGATAGAGTGATCCTGTAGTTAACTGAGATGTCACGTACCTCCTTTATGAGGAGACTGTCCCAGCCCACAGAAGAAAGGAGTTTGCTGCATATGGAAGGTCAGTGCCAGGAGTAAAATCCAAGTCTCCGGCTTTCTAGGCAATGATGTAACTTGAGCTGAAGGGTCAGCGGTAGCTAGGTCAAGCCCCCAGAGTCTCTCTTACTTTTGCCCATGATGCTGTTTTTCTGGACTGCCTGTGAGCTTGGATGTCAGTCGGGGAGAGTGGTACTGAGAGTCTGTCTGGAAAGAGCTTTCTTTGAAGCTGCCTTCCCCTCCACAGTGGGAATTGGGGGAGTGGCTGGTGTCAGTTTGGGGAAATCAATTTACAAATAGGACTGTGCAGGAAGGAAGGAAACAGCCCCTGCGGTCTCTCCCGGAGAGAGCATATTGGGCAGCTTCTGCAGTGGGTGAGGGTCCCCTTTGCATTCTAACTGGTCATGGATTCCAAAGGGTTTAGCTGTCTGGAGGGCAGGGCCAGATGTCTTTCCCCCCTTGGTTTGCTGAAAGGGGATAGTGCATCAGTGATGGCCAGCACCCTCTCCTCTTACAAACACGGAGTTCCTCTAGCCAGGCGCAGTTTTGATCCCTGTCCAGATGTTAACTGGAAGCCCAGGGCGCCTGTTCTGTCCTATATTTCATTCTCCACTTGCTAAATGTTAATGCTCTTCTCTACGTTGATTGGCCTTTGCTTCTGGTTTGGACTCTGGGGAACATTCTAGCTATGTGTGCTCCCTGTGAACCACTCTTCTTCCCCCATGCTCTGCTTCCTGGGCCAGTGAGACCAAGCTCTGCAGGGTGTCCTCTTCCCATCATCCCCTTCCCATTCTTTCTCTCTCTCTCCCCCTCTCTCCCCTTACAACCGGGAAGATGCGTTTATTGCAGTGAATTGTTGAGTTGTCTATGTCCAAACCTCCTGGTGTCTGTAAAATGAGTTTGCTTCCAGTCACAAAAGATCTGCTTGGCCCAGGATTGAGCGGATAAAAGTTTCCCTAACGGTTTGCCCGCACTAGGTGTTTGCTGTGACACAAGCATCACAAATGTGACTAACAGTCACCAGGATTCAGTGCATTAACCATCATTGCACTAGTCTCCTCTGACCCACTGCAGGCTCTGTGTAATAAAGCAAAAGCTCGGATATTTTTCCAACCAGTCCCCTGAATTTCCCACACACAACCATTGGTTTGCTTGTGCAAACTGGTGCTCATACACACACTGTTTTCACACGTGCAGGCTCCCTGTCCGCTTGTGCACCAAAGCACAGGTTTGAAGCGTGCAAACCTAGGCATGTGTGCAAATACTGTGGGTACAGTAGAGGTGGCTGTTTGAAAATTTGGCTGTGTGTGTTAGACAAGTCCTTGAAGCTAAGGAAACAGCTCCCCAGACATAGGCACAAGGGGAAACACAATGTTATGGCTGGGTTTGGCAGCTTTAATTGGCCACTCAGAATTTTTGCATAGGATACTTTGCACTTAGCGCTTTTCATCTGAAGATCTCAAAGCACATTACAAAGGTATATAATAGCCCCACTTTACAGGTGGAGAAACCGAGGCACACTACAGGTGAACTGACTCACCCAAGGCTAGAACCCAGGAATCCCCAGGCCTTATTTTCCGAGGCGCTGAGCACCAGTAGAGCCCAGTGACTTCAATGGGAGTTGTGGGTGCTCAGCACCTCTGAAAATCATGTCCTTCCCTCGTTCTGAGCACTAGAGAACATTGCCTGCTGGCCTTTAAAAGCATGTCCCAGGGCCTTCATGGTTTTGTCATGGAGATTTGTTGTTAATTTTGTGGGTTGTAATTTTGGCATAATAGTTGCAGTTACACAAACAGCCGTCGTGAAGGTTTGTCCTCGGAGGGATGTGATTAGAACAGCAAATGTTGCTTTTGAGGGGAGGCTCTGCAGAGCATTTCCCCAATTTTTTGACCACCCTGCATTACATCACATAGTCCCCTGCATCCCAGTGATCTGCCTTTACTCCCAGGCAGGCTTAAATAGGCCTCCCTATAAAGCCCATCAGCTCAGCGCTACCCTTAGATTACCCAGAAAGATCCTTGCGATGTGAGGCAAAGGACTTCCTCTTGCTGTGGAACCTGCTGCCTCCACGGCACCTCCTGGCTTGGGAGCCAGGGCAGCACCCTACCCTGATCCGGGATTAAGAAGTTTTCAGTAACGTGGTTATCGCCTTAGACAGGCTGGATTAAACGCTCTCTGCGGTTACTGTATCTCAGCAGTACAGAGATAGCAATCGGTTCAGATTATCCGACAGCTGATTGGATGAAAGTCGCAGGATTAAATCCTTCAGCATCTGGTTTCAAGGCAGGTAACAGTCAGTTCATCTTGACTGACCGAGGGCTTATCTACACTGGTACAGACTCGTAGTATGAACAGGGCAGGCAGCCATAATAATAATAACACCTAGCTCTTATTTAGCCCTTTCCAGCCACAGATCTCATAGCGCTTTAGAAAGGAGGTCAGTATCATTATTCCCATTTTACTGATAGGTATACTGAGGCACAGGAAGGGTAAATGACTTGTCCAATGTTGCACAGCAGAGGAACTGGAAATAGAACCCAGGTCCCCTGAAGTCTAGTCTAGTGCACTCTCCACTAGGCTATACTGCCTCTCTGTAAGAGGCACTTGTACAAAGTGTGGCTTATTCCAATTTCAAGCAGGGCTAACCACCATCAGTGCAAATAGCATCTTTGCCTATCTGCACAGAGGGTTTGCACCAGTGCATCTAGTCTCTTCTGGCTGGAATCATCATGGATCTGCAGAGACATGGCCAGGCCTAACCTTCTTTCTTGCCCGCTCTTCCTTTTACGGTTTTTCAAGAATTGTTTTGTTCCTCCTTGGATGCTTTCATTTGGCAGAGCGCAGCTACTTCTCTCTTAGCCGCTGGGCCCAGCTCTGCAGTATTTTAGTTGTGGTTGGTTTCACTTTTGTACAGTGCCCAGATACATTGTGATGGGCTCAGAAGGCATTAATTAAAACAGTCCCTGCTAACGAGGGTATAAACACAAAACCCCTCGATCTCCATTTATTTAAGGCAGATGAGAGATCAAGGACGGCAGCGGGGCTTCTGAGATGGTGGCCTGATTCTGTTCTCACTGTCCCTGGTGCAAAGCAAGTATTGTTCCATTGAATTCAATGGAAACACCCCAGTGTAAGTCTCAGAATCGGTCCCTTTTTTTTTTTTTTCCTGGTCCTCGGTGTGTGTGCAGGGAATGAACCTTTCCGTTCCATGAGCCAAATTTATATGGCAGCATTATTAGGAGTGTGCAGTAAAAACGCAAGCAGGCACAAGATGCACGGAAAGCGTGATACTGTGTTAAAAGGCTATAAACCAAGTACTTTAAGGGGACCATCTGAGGTTAAAGATAATGGGCCTGATTTTCCACTGCTGTGAACTTTGTGTTGTTATTTACATCTTTGCAGAGTGGCTGTGAAATGCTACCAGATCAGAATAGCAACACTTTACCCCACCTTGGGCTCACGTTGCATGGGGGTAAATGACTGACTGTAAGATGCAAAGTAAAGAAAATCAAACCCCGCCTACTAAAAAATAATAATACCCAACAAGTAAAGTTCCTAACCTCTTTAACAGAAAACACAGCAGATGTTTAAAAGGGACAGAATTTTGAAAATCTTGTCTACTCTGCGCCCCTCTTGTGGCTTACTTTAAGCATTTTCTTCAGCTCAGATGATGAAAACTGAGTAATTTAGTTTAATTTGTGTTCATAACTGCTGGTCAATTTCACATGCACCAGGGCAGATTCTGTTTTTCATTACACGGGTGTAAATCAGGAGTCAGTGTAATTACACCAGTATGAAAGGAGGATTGTGAGCAAACCTTAGCACAACGCTGCAAGGTATTGGTTGTGAACACAGCAGAGGAGAGTTTGTGTTTTTGTTTTTTGTTTTGTTTAAAAGCAACATCTTTTCCATTGCAAGGCAAAGCGTATCATGACATGCTGGAGAATTGTCTCTTGGTCTTTGTTCTTGTCAAAGCTTATTTTTACAAAACTTAACTTTGAAGACAAATTTGACTTGACGAGGCCTCTTTAATATTGGTAGTCTGGTTTTCTTTCAAAGAGTCTTTGATTTCGAACGGAAATCTCAACATAGTCCACTCAGAGGTCGAAAAGTAACTTCTTCTGGGGTATGAGTTTCTTGAAACCTGCCCTTCTGAAACAGACATATGCCCTGAAAGCAGGTTTGGAAACTGATTTCAGATGAGACATAAAAGCACTTGCAGTTATTAAAGGTTTCATGGCATTTGAAAAGTATGGATGTTAACCCCATTGTCCTCCCTAAACATCCACACTGCCTCAAAGTTTCATTTGGATACAACAGTCTTCTTCACTTCCCATCCTAAACTGTTGTGCAGTGTTGCTTTGCACTATTAAACAGATGCCATGTTCCACCCCAGAGGTGACCGCATTGCAGTAGTGGGTAAATGATCCATACATGCTGATCACCGTGGTCCCTTCTAGCCTTCACATCTATGCATTTTTATAATCTAGATGTTTGTTTGTTGTTATTTATTATTGAAAGAACACCCTTCATAAAAGACTCTTGGGATGCTTTGGGGGAAGCGTGTCAAATGCACATGCTGGCCCAGGGAATGCAGGAAAAAAGCCCGGGGTTGTCGTGGTTTCCTTGCCCCGATAGTTCCAAAGGTCAGTGCAGTGGGGAGCAGGGGTGCAGCCAGACATAATAAAGGAGGGTAAGGAGCAGGTGTTGGCTGCCTGGATCCCATGGAACAGAGAGGAAAGGTAATGTCGGGGCTGGTATCTGACTTGTTATTTTAACGCATAAGGCTCTTTTTGTTTGTTGGTGAGCTGTGCTGATTGCAGCCCGCTCCAGCTGCTGTGTCATGGTCAGGAAGTGAGACGGCGGCTTTCCGGGGGGAGGCCGCTTTTGTGTCTTTCCTCCCCCAGTGATTCAGCCGGCACTTGCCAAAACCCTGTGTGGTTCGGTGAGTCATGTTTACACACTCCAGGCCTGGAGAGCCACATTCCCTCAGCCACCCAGGGCTGATATCACCGCAGAACAATGGATCCCACTATAGACTGCAAGCAAATTTCTGTCTCCAGAGGCCTGAGACAGGCAGGGGCGAACCCAGAGCTATAATTAGGCTTTGGGTGTTTTAAGAGCCGGAGTCTTGATTTCCAAGGCCATTTGAAAGTCAATGGGACTTAGGTTCCTAAATCACTTAAGCACCTTTGAAATCTACCCAGGAGATTTGCCCTGATTACCACCAGCTCCACTGGTGCCAAACCACAGATAGGCAAAGCTGCTGTTTGCACTGATGGAGCTTGAGACCGGGGAAGTGGCACTGGTGCCAGTCCCGGTGTGTAGCAGCTTTGCCTGTCTCCGCTAGGGTCCAGGCCCAGATCCTCAAAGGTATCTAGGCTCCTAACTTCCAGCGATGGGCCCAGGTTCTTATCTGGTGTAAATGGGTGTAACAACATTGAAATCAGTGGAGCTATGCCAGCTTACTCCAGCTGAAAGATCTGTCTTCTTGCATGCACCACTGCAACTATGCCAATAGCTGAGTCTGGCTGACTAGGTTCTTGCCTTCCTCCGTGTAAACACAGAGCATCAAGGGTCAGATATGGATTCCGTTAAGGGAGCACATGGAGCATAATTGTCCATCTAGCCATTCGCTCTAGGGATGGGGACTTGGAATTATTCTGCGCAGGTCCCCTTGCTGTCAGTTTTTGTGCT
Organism: Malaclemys terrapin pileata; assembly: GCF_027887155.1. Taxonomy (NCBI): domain Eukaryota; kingdom Metazoa; phylum Chordata; order Testudines; family Emydidae; genus Malaclemys; species Malaclemys terrapin. The sequence goes on along the minus strand of NC_071508.1, from coordinate 18,650,903 downwards.
GCCTCAAAATAGGAGATGCTCTGGGTCTGGAGGCAGCATGCCCTAGTAGATTGGGTACTAGGCTGGAAATCAGGAGAGGTGTGTTCTAGCCCCATTTGACCACTGATTTGCTAGGTGATCTTGGATTAATCTGTGCCTCAGTTTCTCTTCCAGCCTGTTTGTCTGTTTACGACATACGCTTTTTGGGGCTGTGATGGTGTCTGACTGTGTGCATGTATGGCGCCTAGTACAATGGGGCCCTGACCTTGGTTGAGGCCTCTAGCTTCTACTGTAATACAACCTGATGCTCTCGGGTCTGCATAGAAAGGTCCTAGGGAGGTTGACTAATCACTATGATGTGGGGGGCGCACCAAGAGCCCTGAGGCAGCCACCAGAGAGAGACACGTCCTCCACCTCTATCAAACGTTGGCATGCAGTGTGTTCTCTCTGCTCCTCTCAAGGACGGTCACCCTGTTGTCTCAGTCCTCTACAGTCGCACTGTTCCTCCACTGAGCAAAAAGTCCTTTGTGGATGTAGAACCCAATAACCCCTACCTCCCCGCTCAGAAAACCGACTCAAACCCAGCTCTGACCCCTGTGACAATCATGGCATGAGAGATGCCATTTGCTCACCTCCAGCTCTTGCATAACTGCAGTTGTCCGTAATGGTCATAACATTATCCAGCCGTAGTATTAGGCTATCTGCTTTCCTGCAGAGGGGAGTTCCGGTGGTTGGCTGCATGCTGTGTAAGCATCTGGGTACATAGATAGGTGAAGAAATATGTCCTTAGCATTACATTTTGTAACTCTACTGGCCATATATTTCATAGAATGGTCCCTTTGTTCTCTTGTGATGAGACAGCATAAAAATAGCAGCAGCAGGACATTCACAGAATAATAATCCCAAATCCCCAGCACAGCAGACAGGGGTTAGGCGTTTCAGTCAATTACACTTCATGTGGTTCCCGCAAAGAGAGACAACCTGGAATTTGCTCTTTTCCAACAAATTTCTTCGGCGGGTTAGCACATTAGGTTCCTTGAGCCCAAATGTCTCGGTCATTCAAGTAGCTAATGTTCTGGAAGGGAAACTTTATTGGTCTTCATTAATGAATTTCAAAGCACCGTTCTAGTAGTTAGTACAAAAAACAAAGATTTGGTTTCACAGGGACATTGTGCAAGATGAAAATGTTGCATTTAAAATAATGCCTCTTCCTGTTGTAACAACAACGGCTGAATTTGATGACCGGAAGTAATTAACATTGTAAAAAATCGAACGTGCGCTTTGCCATTATTGCAGTGTGTATGTGGTTTTATTTTGCAAAGCTTCATTCAGCTTGGACAGTGCAAATAGATTTGCCATTTTCATTTCATGGGGCCAATCCCACTGTCCATACCTCTGTTTACTCTGCCAGGGAACTATTCATGAAGCAAGGTGCTGTTGAGCATGAGTAAGGATGGCCGAATCTGTTCCAAATTTCAGAAGAGCCCGGCACACAGGTGATGGGCTCTTTTGAAAATCTGTCCAGCAGATCTGCCACGGTGGGAGCCTGAGGGCTTTTGAAAATCTGATGGTGAATTGCAGGTAACATTTTCAAGTATGTCTACCTAATTGAGGAAGTTAAATCCCATTGATTTCAATAGGAGTTAGCATCTAAATACCTTTGAGGATCTGACTTCAAAGTCACGTTTGAAAATGGGGCATTTTAGGCATTTTTGAGAATTATTCTCTGCTGAGCACTTGTAAATCTGGCCCCATGTTTCTAGTTAGTCACTTCTTGTCCCCCCCTCTAGCCCAGCGCTGCTGTGTATGGGTTGCAAACACTGCCCTGGCATCATTAAATCATCCCCAGAACTCTATTCCCCTTGAATTATAATTGTCTTTAAAGGGAAAAACCATTTCTACTAACGTTGGGGTTTGTAAAACTTTTTATTTAACCACTCCCTGTGCCTAGCGTTAAGCACACGAGGAGCCCCGTGGAACTCGGCACATGCATACGTTCTTTGCTGGATGGGGACCAGAACAGCCTGCTCCTTTGGGAAGCCAGAACCTCTTCCAGTCACAAACAAACTCCACTTTCCCAGTGCCTGGGAGTGACAGGTGGCCTCCTACAGGGATTTAACTAGCTCACATGTGCTCCCCTGAAACCTGCCAGCAAACTGCTGTGCCTCAATCTCATCTCAAGTCCCATCTCCAAACATTCCTGAGCAGCCGCTCTGGCTTTTACCTGTGTTACTGCCTGACATGTTGTTTTAATAGAGAAAGCGTCTCCTGATAGAACAGACCAGTTCCCCTTTCCTGTCTGCCACGCTTCAACCAAGAATTCTGATGTTATTAATGAGCAGATTCTTTGAAGGCGAGAGGGTTATCTAGGGGGTAGAGTGGGGGACTGGGAACCTGGACTCCTGGGTTCTTTTTCCTGCTCTGCCATCGACACACCAGAAGACCTGGGATTAGTTACTATAACCAGGATGATAATGCCACTGCACCCCTCAGGATGTGGGGAAGGCTAACGAATGCTGTCAAATGGTTTGAAATCCTCCGAAGAAAGGCACGATAGAAATGCAAAGCATTAGGAAGGCTGTGCTCAAGTGGGATGCTGCCAAGTAGATTTATGCCCCACATTTGACCTGCCTTAAAATTTCTACAAGAGTATTTTAATTTAAGCTAGTAGCAGTTGTCCTCCAGAACCTGAGCATCTATTAAAAAAAAAAACCCACGATTCTGTTGCTGAGACATTAAAGACAACCAGTGGCAACAGCTGTTCAGTGTTTATGTAGGACCTACTCTAAAGTTTTGCAGTCTCCTGGTCCCTTTGTTGTCCGCTCAGCAGTAGGTCACTTAGAGGGCCCTGTATGGTCAACATGTGTGATGTTGGTGCACAAACAGATGTGTGTGTCTCTCCCACCATTCCCCGGCTTTCTTGGGAAACCCTCAGGCAAAGAATCAGTGCTTTCCAGATGGAAAAAGCCAAACTCCGTATTTCCCTCCAAAGGGAGGTTAAAACTAATACAGGGAGAAAAGATCCTGCAAGTTCTGAATGAGTGTGTGCATGCGTGTGTGTGTGTGTGTGTGTGTGTGTGTGATGGTGTCGCTATTAATGACTGGTTGCTCTACCGGTGAATCAGAAGATTTGCTCTCTCCTCCCTAGGCACAGGTAAGCATCCTCTTCGCTTGTAGAAAGCCCTGCCCTGGGTTTTGTTGCTCTGCCATTACATTCAGACCACCGCTGAGCCGTGTGACAAGACTTTCAAAAAGGGATGCCCAAAAAAGAGGCTGGATTTGCAGAGGTCATTCAGCTCTTTCTGGAAATTTGGCCTGTTTGGGTATGTCTAACTGCAGCTGGGGGACCAAGCTGCCGAGTCCGTGTAGTGAAACTCACTAAAGATAGCAGTGTAGATATTTCCACTTGGGATCTCGAACCCACCCAGCACGAAGTCACCTCAGCAGCGTGTTTGCACCTCACTCCTAGATTGGGCATCCTTTAAAAGCATTTATTGCTAACCTCTCTCTTTGCTTCCCCATGCAGAGACCTGCGCCGTGAACAATGGGGGCTGTGACAGCAAGTGCCATGACGCAGCCACGGGTGTGCACTGCAGCTGCCCAATGGGCTTCATGCTGCAGCCAGACAGGAAAACTTGCAAAGGTAAGGGACCAGCGAGCGAGGGCCTGGCAGCTTTGAGCCCAGATTATATGGGGGAGTGTGGAACCAACAGCTCTCCTGTTAGGTGATTATTCTCTGCTGGGAGCAACTTTTACTCCTGGGGGAATTCTGCGCATGTGCAGAATTTATGACTCCCACAGATTTCTTTGCTTCCTCGCAGAAAAATGACTTTCTGACGGGGAAGCAAAGGGAAGTCACAAGAGCGGTCATGTGACCCTCCCCAGCAGTATGTTTCAGGTGCCCAGGACAGCCGGCAGAGAGGTAAATCACTGTGGGGCAGGGGGCAGAACTGGGGAAGACCGGGCTGGTGGCTCCTACCCTGCGCCAGGCTCAGCTGCTAGTCCTCTTCCCCCAACACTCCCTGCACCCATCACTGCTCAGCTGCAACCCCCTTGCATCCAGATCCCCTCATACCCAGAGCCTCCTGCCGTGCATGGAGAAACGTTTCAGTGGCCATGGAACAGATGAGACAGCCGCATATGTCTCCCTGGGGAGCTCTGGTTCCTGCTGTTAGCAATAAGAGGCTATCTTCCTCTCCCCTCCCCACCCCCACCCCGTCCCTCTCTCTCCCGCATCAACCCTACTGCAGTCTGCTCTGCAATGGTTCAGTAAGGATTAAACCCCATGCGGAAGAGCATTGCTGTCCCATAAGAGAGCCTGGGGCTGTCCCTACCACCATCTCGCCAGTGTCTCTGGAGGCTTCGTGGGCCAGGCAGGGCGCTGGTTTTTAAGAGCAGAATTCTTGGTGGAGGAGGACCCCTGTACTAAGTCTTCCTCGTACGTGGGGATGGTGACCTGTGGGTGCTGCGTGCTAGATCCCGTGTTTGAGGTAGATCTATACTGAGGTCCTATGGTGATGGGTGTTACACCGGAGATCTGTGCCTAGATACTATGGTGATGGGCACTGTGGTGTGTGCAGGGGTTGACAGGCTGGGGCTTGAGTATCTCAGGAGACTCCAAAGAGTTTGGGCAAGATATACAAAGGGATTTAGGTGCCTAACAATGCAGATGGGCGTTGAGTGGGATTTACAAAAGTGCCTAAGTGCATTAGACACCAAAGTCCCATCAACTTTCCTGGGAGTTAAGCACCTAACCTCCTTAGGCACCTTGTGGACAAAAGCACCTACCTGCATCATCCGGCGCCTAAGCACCTGGCCCCTTTGGCAACCTGAAGTACTCTCCTCTCCTCCCTTGCCCTCCGACAGGCCAATGCGGTTAGACCTGAGGGCGAGGGCTGACTCCCAGCCAGCACAGAGGCCTCTACCCAGACTGTACATCAGACTGTGGAAGATGAAATGCTCTTTGTTAGTTTCTAAGGTGCGACAAAGACTCCTGTTCTTTTTGTGGATACAGACTAACACGGCTGCTACTCTGAACCCTGTCATTGGGAAACCAGTTCACCTACAAAGGGAGGGAGCTGCATTTCCCAGCCGAACTGTCCCCACTCCCCAAGCTTACCTGGGAAGGTGCACCGTACCTGGGATCGCTGGCGAGGTGCACTGCACCCTGTCCCCTGGGGCGCCTTTTGGAACTTTTGTCATTCAGAGGCATTAAAATCCCACTTCCCAGCCCCCACCCCGGCTCTGCCTGGGAACAGCAGCCCTGTTGTTCCGATTCCTTGTGAGCCGGGGATTGTAGCTGCCTTGTGTCAGCACCGTTCCCTGTGAAATCCAGAGGCAGGGGAAGGTTCAGTCTGGCGGCAGTCATGCAGCCTGGCAGCACAAACACTGTGGTGGGCTAGCAGTTAGAGCAGGGTTCTCAGTGCCAGGACTTCTGCATGCCAACCCCAGTGGCTCACTCCTTCACCTGCAGCAACTCCGTGAACCTCTCTGCCTCGGCTCCCTCCCCTGTGAAATGGGGTTGAAACATCCAAGGGGGGACTGTGGGGAAGGCTGATTTTGTGATGAAACCAAAAGACTGGGGAATCTGGATTCCACTCCTAGCTCTGTTATAGACTTCCTGGGCAAGTCACACACTGTCTCCCTGTTTGATGGCTCATCTTTAAAGTGGGATAACACAGCCCTATGTCAGGGTGTTGAGAGGCTAACTTCACTCTTTGCAACGATGAATCATATTCTTGACGGTGGTCATGGCTGATTCATAATGTGTGGGTGCCAAGGAAATTGACCCATTATCTCAAAGTCAGAGTGGACGTAATGTTTGTGCAGTGTTTTGAGGTTCCTGGATGGCAGATCTAGAGGTATGTATGCTATTCGTGTGGTATTACTGAGTAATAACCCATGCACGCCCTTAGCTGCGGATGGCTGCGTTGCATGGGCTGTCTGGATCTGTTTTCAGCTGTGTTCATTGTTTCCTGACACAACTTTCACCCGTGAAATTTGCACTTGCAAAATGAATTGTAGGAGCAAATAGAAGTTTCCATGCTTGCTGGGGCTGTACTTAAACAGAATTGCTGGCCGAACAGCCATCAATCCATCGTGTTTTAAATTAGCAGTAAATTCACTACATTATTTTAAAGAAAAGGAGGAACATTTGGAGGAATTAGGGGTATCACCAACACATGTGCATAGTGGATGTGAGTGAAAGAGACAGATCTGGTCACACACACACACACACACACACACACACACACACACACACACACACACACACACACACACACACACACACACACACACACACACACACACACACACACACACACACACACACACACTTCCAGATACAACCGCACTGCATGCCATCCCTTCAGCGGGAGACCCTTGAGACAGATCTGGTCACACACGCACGCACGCTTGGGGTTCCAGATACAACCGCACTGCATGCCATCCCTTCAGCGGGAGACCCTTGACTCGGCCAGCCCCCAGGAGAGAAGGTGAAGCTCCAGAAATGGAACGTGCCTGCGTTCTGTCTTTTGGCAGCTTGGGGTCCTTGACCGTAGTTGAAAGGAAAGCACCATCCTGCTGAAAGCCGTCTACCTGCCTGACCGATTCCAGACCCCTCTGGGCTTCATTATTATTGTTCAGAGCACACCACCTTTCCTATTCTGCAGTTCCAGGAAAGCATAATAACCCAGAGCCATATCCCCTGTGTCTGGGATTTTATTACAGTTGTGAGCTGTTTTATGGCTAGTTCACTCACCATAATAAAAGAAAAGCCACAACCCCAGAGAGCCGCAGCTGTCGTCCTGGAGCTGAAGGCAACACAGAAATGGGGGAGGGATGCAAATGGAGCTTTGGGCAAGGTCTGCCCTGAGCTCTTACCTGGGATTTGTCAGCCCAGGCTCGTTCTGTTTTACAGGTCATTTCCTAGCAGTAAATTTGCTGGCGAGTACAAAACCAAACCCAACTGCTTAGCAGGTTATAGAAGCTCTTTGGAAATGTGGGGGTGGGGTATTTATTTTTTAGTGTCGCTTATTGCCTAAAAGTCGGGAGGTTTTAGAAACCTGCGTGCTTATTTTGTCTAACTCCTGTTCTTCTGAGGGTGATTTTTCCCCTTCTTGTTTTCTGCCAGTCTCTCTATTGCTAACGCACGCGTTCCCCAAGAGCCCTCAGCCCCACTTGCTAGTAGCGACTGCGCAGTATCTTTGTATCTGTGTCAGAACGGATGCTTTCCACCAAGGACATCCAAGCATTTTGCAGATATTCATTCATCCTCCTTCCGCCCCTGTGAGCTGGGTGCATAGTCTAATCCCATTGGACAGATGGGGAAACTGAGATGCAGCGATTCACCCAAGGATGCAGAGCTGGGAATAAAGCCCAGGTGTCTTGATTCCCTCCTGGCCTCTGACTGTATTGTATCATCCTGTCCCATCACAGGTAGCTGTACTCATCAAAGGCCCCAGTCCTTCTCCCGTTAAAATCAATAGCAAAACTCCCCTGGACTTTAATATCCATCTAGCTGAGGCACTTAGATGGCAGCTCTCATAACTATACTATCAGAGTATCTCACAATCTGTGCCACATTGAGCCAGCCAATACCCCGCCTGAGAAGGCAGCGCTGTTCTCCCTAGCGTTCTGATGGGGAACCGAGGCACCGAGAGACAAGGGATATCACACAGGGCATCGGAGCACAGACTTGAACTCGGGTCTCCTGATTGCAGGGCTAGTGCCCTAACCACGGGCAGTCCTTTCTTTTCTTGGGCAGCTGGTTCCTTCGCCTCTAACCGCACCCCCCTTGCTTGTGTCGACGGATCCAGTCGGTCTGTGTAATGGGATGTTTTGTGTCTCCCCGCCACAGATATTGACGAGTGCCGGCTGAACAATGGCGGCTGCGACCACATCTGCAGGAACACGGTGGGCAGCTTCGAGTGCAGCTGTAAGAAAGGCTACAAGTTGCTGATCAACGAAAGGACCTGCCAAGGTGAGCGCCGCGCAGGCCCTGTAGCGCAACTGGGTTCCACGTCCCGTGGAGGGGCTCCAGGGCTGATAGCTGGTCCCAGTCCCCTGGGAGCGACACAGTGTCGAATGGAGTTGTGGAGGGGTGCTGTGCGCCTCCCAGTGAGGAATTAGCCACAGGGGCACTTCTGATGGCTAACGCATACTGTGCTCACAGCGTCACCCCCCGAGCACTCTTGGCTTTTCAGGTACAAAGGACTTTGTCTTAGCATCAAAAACATCCCATGTCTCCAAAGCAGAGGTGGCCAGGGTTGTTCAGCCGCTCAGTATTGTTCTCAGTGGGAACGCGTGGGGGGGTCCCTATTGTTCTCAGTGCGTGTATTGTTCTCAGTGCGTGTGTATGCGTGGGGGAGGGGGTTCTCCATTGTTCTCAGTGCATGTGTGGGCATAGGGGACGGGGTTTCCCATTGTTCTCAGTGCGTGTGTGGGCCTGGGGGAGGGGGTTCTCCATTGTTCTCAGTGTGGGTATGAGCACGTCGGGGAGGGGGTTCTCCATTGTTCTCAGCATGGGTGTGCATGGCGGGGTTCTCCATTATTCTTAGTGGGAGCAGCCAGAGGCTGGGCACTTTTGAAAATCTGGCCCCAATTGTGGGTTCTGAGTACTTAAAAATCTGGCCCCAGGCCCTCAAAGTTCAGCTCCTGGACTTCTCCCAGGCCTGAGGCCATGAGAGAGACTCAGGGGCCCAGCAGTGAAAGCAGGTTCCTGATCCAAACCTCTTCACGCTTCAGAGGTGTTTGGATTTTGGGCTCTAGTCTGGGCTCGTCTCTTGAGTCTGCGAAACTGGGCTGAAATTCCAGGCGTGGCTCTGTCCACAGTCAGCGGGTTACTCGGATCGTCAAGCCACCAAGGGGATGGCTGCAGGAATCGTTGGGTGAGGTTCTTTGGCTGGTGCTACGTGAGGAGTCAGACGAGATGATCGTAATGATCTCTTCTGGCCTATGAATCAACTAACAACCTCACCGGGCGTGCCAGATAACATCTCAGAGACCACAGCTTACAACCAACACACGAAAGCTGCGGGCGTTCAGTGTTATCACACCTTGGCATGTCTTTCTGCGGAATGTGTGTATCTATGTAACAGCTAGATGCATGGCCGCACGCACACGCATGCTAAACTCAGGGGATCTGACGACATTGGGCACGGGATGCCCTCTGAACCTAAGGGAATGCATGCAGCCTCATTTGTGCGTTAATACACTCAGACACGTCACTGTTTTTACAGACCACAGCAGTTGTTTATTGCACAAGACTTTTGCAGGGGATCCAGGGGATGGGTTGACATCTCATTGGCTACGACACACACGTGCACATTCACACGTGTGCATACACACGTGGACACACACACGCCAGCCATTTTCTTTTTCCGAGATCTGTTCTCTTCAGAGCCAGCCAGGACTCTCAAGAACCTTAATGGGAATAAACAGCCTGGCCCATCCCCTCCAGCCCTCTTCCCTGGGAATTGCCCTTCGCCAAGTGGCCCAGCTGGTTGGAATGAACAGGGGTGGGGTTATGGCATGCACTGTCTGGGATTGTGCTGTGGTTTGTAATCAACCACATTTGTTTTCACCGTGGACCATAGAGGTAAGGCAGGGACTGGCTGGGTGGGCACGGAGGGGTCAAACCCTCAGTCCCTAACAGAACTCGTCTATCCTACCACTGCTTTCAGCTTCCTCCATGCTCATGCAACTTGATCTGCCTGGAGCAGAGAAAGGAGGCAGTGTGTTGACTACTGGTTAGAGCAGGGGACGGAGAGCCAGGACTCCTGGGTTCTCTGTTTCCAGCTCTGCCATGGGCTCACCTCTCTCTGACTCAGTAGACCCATCTGTAAAATGGAATAACCTTTACCTCTCTCCCTGGGTGGGAGAGAGTCATGCTTTGTGATCTTCTTATGAAAGGCCCTATGGGCATGCAAAATATTATCTGTCTGAGGCCACCCAACTCATCTCACTTGTGAACGAGACCAGCCTTGAGCTGAAGTATGCAGGGGGGCCGGTATATGCACCTCCCCTCCCCGCCAATGCCAAGGTTCCCAGGCCTTCCCTGAATCAGCACTTGGGCCCTTCATCGCTGAGTGAGTGTCTGAAGCCGTGAGTCGCTGGGGTGTGACAGAGTACAGGTGTTACCTGCTGAATGCACGGGGCCAGGCCCTGGGGAGGTTGGCAGTGGGGGATTGGTGTGCCTTTGGCTGGCACCTCTTTCATCTCCATCCAGGTTCTGCATTCTTGGAAGTTTGATCTGATCGTGGCAATTAAGTTAACAAAGCCAATTAAATAAAAATAAACCTGGCCGGCCCCGCAGACTGTGCCGCCCTCCCACAGTGAAGCCCCCCGCAGGGCAGAGTGGGTGACGCTGGCACTTTCCTTGGAGGGGGCTCTGCCAGGGGATCGCAGCTTTGGTTTCCATTTGGGGCAGAGGAGGGAGAGGGTGTGCCGGATCAGAACATGTCCCTGGACCCATGGCATTGGGGAGCTTGCAGCTGTTTCCCCCCCACCCCACGGGGGACTTCCCATTCCAGGCTGGCACCTTGGGATTTAACCCTTTGGCTGTGGCTACACTCAAAACTTCAAAGCACTGCCGCGGGGGCGCTCCTGCAGCAGCGCTTTGAAGTGCGAGTGTGGTCGTGGTGCCAGCGCTGGGAGAGAGCTCTCCCAGCACTGCAGGTACTCCACCTCCCGGAGGGGATTAGCTTACAGTGCTGGGAGCGCGGCTCCCAGGGCTGGGGCACTGTTTACACTGGTGCTTTACAGCGCTGTAACTCGCTGCGCTCGGGGGGGGTTTTCACACCCCTGAGCGAGAAAGTTGCAGCGCTGTAAAGCGCCAGTGTAGCCAAGCCCTTTGTCTTGCAAAGCATCTCTGCAGCAGGGTAAAGGCTGGGCTTGGGGGCGCGGAGAGGCATAATCCACCCACTGCGGAGCTCTGTCGCCCTCTAGTGCTGGCTGGGCCGCAGGTGGAGTTTGATGACCCTGGTACATCCTTTGCTAACACATACAGGTCTTTTAGCTCCAGCCATAGAGGCTCCTGCTGAGAGGTCCCAGGTTCATTGCGAATAACCCGCCCAGGGGCACAGCGTTGCATAGGTCTAGGGAGGCTCAGCCAGGCAGTGGGGCTGGGAAGGGGGGGTGTTCTGGGGAGCCCCCACCCCCCTGTCCTATGCAGGGTAAAGGAGCAGGTGTTGGTATAGACTCCGTTCCTGGCTGGCTGCTTCTCTGCAGGACTTTGGACTTGGACAACCTCTCTGGCACAGTGGGAGAGAGCTGTGAACGGCAGGAGTATTCAGTTCAGTCTTTCTGGGTGACGCTGGAGGTGGGTGGGGAAGGAATCGAACCCTTGAGAAGCCAGCCAAGCCCCGGGGCTCGAGACCCCTGTGGAGCCCACCCCCTGGCTGGGCCGGGCCTCGCCTCACGCTCTCTGCCTTTCCCTCTTCCTCCCAGATATTGACGAGTGCTCCTTCGACAGGACCTGTGACCACGTCTGTGTCAACATCCCGGGGAGCTTCCAGTGCCTGTGTCACAAGGGCTACACGCTGTACGGGCTCACCCACTGTGGAGGTATGAGAGTTACTGTCCCGTTTGCCAGCTTCCTGGCAGTGGGATCTCTCTGGCAGGGGAATCGTCTCCCCATGGAAGGGCTGGGAGTCCCATCACTTGGGCTGCCTAGGACTAGACTGGACCAGGCCCTGGAGAAGGATTGTATGGAACAGTCTTGCCTTGTTTCCTGGGGTGAGGAGAGGGGCTGGGCTATATGGAGCCCAGTAGGGTTTTTCCAGCTTTAACATGTACGATTCGGTATACTGCATGGCTAGGCTGTGGAACTCATTGCCACAAGTTATCATTGAGGCCAAGAACTGAGGATTCAGAGAAGGATATAGATAAGGGTTAAAACGAACAAGTGGTCTAAAGCTTCCTGCGTCAGCGAGAAGCCAGTCTCGGACTTCTGGGAGACAGGAAGAAACTATCCCAGGCAGGTTTTCTTGGAACTGCTCACATCAGTGTTTCTTGCACTGTCTCTGGAGCATCTGATACTTACTGCTGTCAGAGACGAGATCCTGTACTAGAGGGATTGACACAGTCTGGCCATCTCTGTGCTCCTACCAGGGATACATTTCCTGCTACCCAGCAGGAGACAGGAACCATGTGCATGTGTTGGGGGGTTATGCGGCTAGCATACAGGTGTTCAGAAAGGGCTGGATGAGCCATGAAAGGGACTGCCGCCCAGGTGTCCCTTGAGGAGGAGTGGATGGCAGAGAGATCTTTGGGACGCAGGCGCTGGGATCACGGTTGTGGGGAAGTCCCATACTGCGCTCCTCTCCGGAGCAGTTGAGTCCCTAGTATCCCAATCCGCTCTGGGACTTTGATTGCTTCTTTCCTGACTATTCCAATGGCTTAACCTCTTCGGATAGGAGAGGTTGCCACATTTGCCTCCCCCTGTAAGCAGCGAGGTGGATGCCAAGGGGGGAGGGGATTTCTCTCTTTCTGATGATTCCTAAATAATTGGAAATGGAGCTCCATAAGCCGAGTGGGTGCAGGGAGCCAGACAGTTGTGTCTGCAACTTCAAACAAAGCGACCGGAGCGATTTGCGACTTGTCCGCTCAGGGGGGGAGAGAAAAAATCCCCAGAGTTCTTGGCACAAAGTTGGTGCGGGGGATGACTTCAAAAAGGTTTTGAGTTGAGTTTCCCGAATCAGATAACTCCCGAGCGCAAGGGAAGGGGAAGCCTGTGCCTGAGGGAATAGCAGGGAAGATGAAAAGCGCAAAGAGGTTTGTTCAAGCATGTTACGGCAGCAGTGTGGTTTGCAGCGGTAGTTTTCAGTGCAAGTTACGTATATCGAGATACCCTGGATTACCTAGATTAAGGCTGGTGCACCGACACAAAGAAGCCCTCACGCACACAACGAATGCACCCTCCTGCACAACATCCCCACCGTCCTGTGCACACACAACAGATGCTTGCACAGACCAGTGCAAATGCCTCTACCTGGAAACCCGTTTGATTCTGTGATGGCCTGTGATAGCAGGGGACTGCACTCGATGACTCAGGAAGTCCCTTCCCGTCCTGTGTAAACACAATCCAGACTGAGAACGCACCTCCCACGTCCAGCAAACGCAAGTGCCCATGATGGGGCATATTCTCGGACGATGTAAAGTGCTGCAGCTCCAATGGAGTCAATGTAAATGCAGTTCATAGAATCATAGAATATCAGGGTTGGAAGGGACCTCAGGAGGTATCTAGTCCAACCCCCTGCTCAAAGCAGGACCAACCCCAACTAAATCATCCCAGCCAGGGCTTTGTCAAGCCTGACCTTAAAAACCTCTAAGGAAGGAGATTCCACCACCACCCTAGGTAACCCATTCCAGTGCTTCACCACCCTCCTAGTGAAATAGTTTTTCCTAATATCCAACCTAAACCTTCCCCACTGCAACTTGAGACCATTACTCCTTGTTCTGTCATCTGGTACCACTGAGAACAGTCTAGATCCATCCTCTCTGGAACCCCCTTTCAGGTAGCTGAAAGCAGCTGTCAAATTCCCCCTCATTCTTCTCTTCTGCAGACAAAATAATCCCAGTTCAGTTCAGTTAGATATCATTGGCATGGCAGGCTGGACTAGTGTTGTCAAACTCACATACCTAAATGTTCAGTGAACCCTGTATCCAGGAGCCCCCCTGTTAGACACCTGGTCCCTGCCTGCCCCAGATAAAATCCTGGCCCTGCTGAAGTCAGTGGGAGTTTTGCTATTCACTTCAATGAAGGCAGGAATTCACCCACTGAATGCAGCTCTGCTCCATCTTTCTTGCCAGGCTGCCTCTGTTTATACAGCCAGTGAGTCCTTGTTGTGATTTCATGCCCACTTGCATGCAGACACAAACACACAAGCGGGTCAACACAGACAGGCAGCCACACTTGTCCATGAGCGCTCGCTCACAGCATGTGCTAAACGCGCTGGACAGGGAAGTGCTGTCCCTCCCATTGGGAGCAGAAGAGTTCCTTGAGGGAGGAGGTTTATAAAACCTCTCGTAAAGCCAGAGGCCGGCTTAAACCGCCTGCTGGCTGTGGTTTGCAGAGAGAGTGAGGCAGGATGTCGGGAAGGGCTCTTGGTTTGTGTCACACCGCTTAGGAGTACACCCGTTACTGGGCTCAGTGTGGTGGTCATGGGGTGAATTTCTCTGTCCAGGTATATAGGAGGGTCAGATAGGGTCGCCAGCCCTCCAGGATTGTCCTGGAGTTTCCAGAATTAAAGATGAATCTTCAACTAAAGATTATGTCATGTGATGAAATCTTCAGGAATTCATCCAAACAAAGTTGGCAACCCTAGGGTCAGACTAGGTGAGTTAATGGTCCCTTCTGGCCTGAGGCTTGATGAATCAATGAATGTGGGGTGGCTGAAATAGATGACAAACTAGGAATCCAGAATCCAGGATGCAAATCGAGCGTTGAGAGCAAAGCTGCTAAATGGAATCTAGTTTTTAAGTCCTGTCTTTCTACGTCTGGCTGGTCCCCCGTCCTAGCAGAGTGATTGGTTTTCCCACCGACGGAGAGATTTCACATCGAAAACAAAAAGAAGATTCTGTCGAGCACTTCAGCTGCCCCTGCCAGGCAATCTAGACAGAGGATCTAGTCCCTATGAGCCTAATGTTTGTCACCACCTGGCTGGGCTACTTTATTTCCTGTGTCTGGGAGTAAAGGTGGAGCCACACAGAAATTCCAGCTGGTGGAGAAAGCAGCCACTCATTAGTGAGAAAAACCACCAAGGACACAGCCTGGGACAAGGGTGGTGCTGGTGATTCTGAGTCAGTCCTGAATTCAGCACTCCAGCAAAGTTGGTGCAAAGGCTGCTGTCACGGACGAGCTGCCATGGTTTGGGAAAAGAAATAAAACCAAGGCCCCGATCCTTTGGCTCATGACAGACCCCTCCACCGATAGCACTTGTGTCAGGAGTCGGCGCATTAGCCCCCGCATCCTGACCAAATTCAGTTGAGAAATTCCTTCCCACCTTCCTGTGGGTCGGTCAGATACAGTATTTGTCTTCACTTCTTGAGATGCAGCGTTGCTGTGCATTGTAACACAGCTGTCGCTTTCCACCCCAGAGACGGATGCATTTCAGTGGTGGGTGACGTGAGCTCTAATAAGATCGGCCCATTTGGGTGATCGAAAGAGCTGTGAAGAAGGGAAGGCAGAGCAGCTCCCCTGCCATCCACTGCGGAGCTTGTGAAGCAATTGACATGGTGGGATTGGGTCAAAACCAGGGTTCACATTGGCAGTGCCTTCGGCCAGGACAGTAATCCTCTCACTGACCTTGACCCCAAGAGAGTGGGGTGGGAGGTGGGAGCAGGGAGCAGAGTCCCTTATCCCCATCTCCGGTCTGCCTCTCCCATCTAGCTGTTCAGTCTTAGATTGCTCCATAGCACCCATCATCATGGGCTGATCACCCCTGAAGTTGCTCCTGGTCACTCACCATCCCCCTCTACTCTCTGCTCACCTTGGATCTCTGCCCAGCCCTGCACTCCCTTTCCCCTTCGCTTTCCCTCTTGCCCAGCTGGGAGGAACTGGGTCTGGCTCTGCTCGCAGACCTGCAAGACCATGGTTGGAGTCCCAGTGAGGTGGGGGGATTGCTCAGCTCTGTATGGAGACCCATTGCTCTAGTTGCTTTCCCCAGCCAGTGGGCGCTCTGTTGGCTTGTGGGAGGAGTGATCAGAGGATGGCTCCTGATGAATGGAAATAGCCGCTGAAATTGCTGGTTGCAGGGAGCTCTTGGGGTGGGGATGAGGATGATTATGGGGCTGTGCTCGTGCCCGGCCTGGCTGTCAGCAAGGGGACAAAGATGAGAAGAAGTTTCAGGGAGCTGAGGAGACTTAGGGTCATGAGGAGTTTGAGCAGGGAACTTCTCCTACATCCTACCAGAGAAGCCGCTGGCAGTTTTTTTCCTCTGACCCTGGCTCCAGGGGGAGGCTCTGAGAAGAGGTTTCGGGCTAGTGGTTAAAGCAGTTGCCTGGGTGCCAGGACACCTAGGTTCTCTCCCTGGCTCTGCCCTGACTTATCATGAGACTTTGAAAAAGTCCCTTTGCCCCTCTGTAGAGTGGGGTTGGGAGACGTAATGGGTTCCTGCTCACACGGGGCTTTGAGACCCTCACAGGCAGTGCTGCTGGATACGTGCCGGGTCTTGTCCTGTTTGTTACCCTGGGACAGCTTCATTTTCTGCCGTCCTCCAAGCCTTTCTCCAGAGTGTCCCTCCCCAGGGTACTGATTAATGATCATCGCGCCCTGGGAGTCAGGGCTAGCTGCTGTCCGGAAGTGTGTGCCCTTACTTTCTCCCTACGGAGAGTGCCTGGGGCAGTGCTGTCCTGAGTCACAGCTGATATGCAGCAGGGTGCTGTGAAGAGGGGACTCACGTCCCTGCACGTGTTGGACTAAATTCTCCTCTTGTTTCACGTGGCCTTCCCCACTGGCACTAATCGGAGCTGTGGGAGCCGGCCTGAGGCATCTCAGGTTGGATACCCAGAATTACAGGCTGCTTTGAAAATGGGGCCTTAAGTGATTTGGTCAGGACTGCGCAGTGAGTCAGTGGCAGAGCCAGGATTAGAACCCAGGAGTCCTGGCTGCCAACCTCTGCCCCACCAGCTGTAACTGCTGGAACACTGCAAGAGCTAGAAATAGAATCCAGGAGCCCTGCCCCCGCTCAGCCTGCCGTAACCTCTAACAGAGCTTGCTTTATGCAGCATGGCAATTCCAGTTCTCAGTAATCGTCTCGCTTTGCTC
Source organism: Malaclemys terrapin pileata (assembly GCF_027887155.1). Lineage (NCBI taxonomy): Eukaryota > Metazoa > Chordata > Testudines > Emydidae > Malaclemys > Malaclemys terrapin. Next base: position 18,634,153 of record NC_071508.1, on the reverse strand, counting down.
CCTGCAGACATTGATGAATGCAGCATCAACCGAGGAGGCTGCAAATTCGGCTGCGTAAACGCCCCTGGCAGCTACGAGTGTACCTGTCCAGCCAGCTGCAAACTGCACTGGAACAAAAAGGACTGCATAGGTGGGTAGAGAAAACCCATGCTGCCATCTAGTGGGTGAGCATAGGTCAGCCGGCAAAGCCTGAACAGAGATCTGCATTTTTCTATTCGGTCCTTGCCAGGACGTGGTGGATAGGTTTGATCCAGGTGGATTTTGCTGTGAAGGTGCTTTGTATAGGGAGACGGTGCAGCAGAAAGGGTGCTGCTTATGGGTTGGATTTGGCCACTGGGTGCATGTTGACCACGCACCCCTGCATATAGTGTCATGCCAGGTTCAGGCTCCATGCCCCAGTCTGCCTTTCGCCCCTCTGCTGAGACTGCTAGCACAGGGGGCCAGATCATGCTGCCTTAGGAGCTGGTTTTCATGGGGTGGTCTCCTGATCTAAATGCCCCCTTCCTCCCCCAAACCCATCTCTCCTGGGCTGCTGGACTCAGAGAAGAGAGAGTTTGGGAAGCCGTAGAGGAAATTCTGGCAGCTCACCTAGAAAAGTGCGCATCAGAAAGTGTAGTCCTTCACCTGCCGAACTTCCCCGGGCTATTTCTGACCTGAGTCAAATTTTGTTTGTTCTTTACATAGTGCTCTTCTCCCCAGGGGATCCCAAAGCACTTTGCTGATAGATATACCTATAAAAATCTCTTTACCTGCCTGGACATGCAATGACCTCTGCGGAGGGACACAGCAGCTGTTTTTAACAGCCCACAGCAACACTGTGGTGCCCAGTTGATTCCCTTCCATTACCAGCCAAGAGAAGGGACGGGATAGACTGAGCAAAGCCTCCTCCGAATGAAGGAGTGAGTGAAACCCCAGCAAGTGCCTCTCACTCCTCAAGATGATCTGCTGACTCATGGCCCCCGTTGAGCGTGTGAGTGTAAAGCTGTGCGGGAGAACCCAGAACACCACACGCACCCTTGTCTTGCCAGGATGGCCCTCGGCAGAAGTAGGTGGCTGAGGGAGGAGGCTGGATGCTGTGGCAGGAGTGGAGTTGGGAGCAAAGTTAGAGTCCCACTGTTGTATTAATTTGGATAGAATAAATGGGCTTTGAGCTGCCTCTTTCTGGTTACAGGCTTCCAGCAGTGTTGCAAAATAGGCAGTCTTGGCCAGCTAAGCCAGACTCTTCTTAGCCAGAAGGAAAAAGGAGAGAGAGAGAGAGCTAGGTCTACACTACCTGCCTGAATCGGCGGGTAGAAATCGATCTCTCGGGGATCGAATTATTGCATCTTGTCGGGACGCGACAATCGATCCCCGAATCGACGCTCTTACTCCACCAGTGGAGGTGGGAGTAAGCGCCGTCGACGGGAAGCCGCAGAGGTCGATTTTGCCGCCGTCCTCACAGCGGGGTAAGTCAGCTCCAATACGTCGAATTCAGCTACGCTATTCGCGTAGCTGAATTTGCGTATCTTAAATCGACCCCCTTCCTCCCCCCCGTAGTGAAGACCTGCCCAGAGAGAGAGGAAACTGAAGAAAGACAGTGGGGAAGGAGAAGAACACGCCCGGGGGGGAGAGAAAAAGTCTCACATCCCAGGTGGTGGTCAGGATTTAGCCAGTGGAGGTGGTGATGTCATGTGACTCCCTCTCTCTCTGTGACTCCCTCTCTCTCTGGCCTGGTGTAGTCAGGACATCTCTCAGGATCAGAATGATGAAGGCCCAGGGACCCAGGAGATGGTGGGGGTGGCAGCCATGATGGTGAAGCTCACTCCAGTCACCAATTTGTCTCCCAAAGTCTCTTTCTGTAAGGACCCCAGAAGGAGTGATGGGCTGAGTAGCCCATCCCCTCACTGTTTTGCCCATCAATTAGGCCTAATTTCCGACCCACCAATTTTGATTCCTTGATGTTTCAGTCTCACGATGCTCGGTTTACCAGGGACGATCATAACGCCGTCCTTGAGCGATATCAGGAGGTCTTTTTGTTTCTACTAATTCAGTCTCTCTGTTTCCCCGTTGCAACTTTCCCAATCACTATTGATGCCGATAGATTATTGTGAATGAAGTTTCACTCACTTTTTTCAGTTGCGCCCACAATTGCGCTAAATTTGTAGGCCCAATTATAACTCCCCACCCCCAGTGCCCAGAGCAGCGTCTGCTTGGCTGGTCGGCCCCGAGTTGCCCCTTGCTTGTTGTCACCACTCAGTGCTTGTTGTCCTTCAGAGCTGGTGAAATGCCTGACGGGCCCCATCTCTCACCGGGCCATGCTCACCTGCAACAAGAACGGCAAGAAGGACAGTTGCTCCCTCACCTGCATCTCCAAGGCCCGCTTCCTGCCAGGTACCAACCCGTGGCCGCCACATCTCCCCTGAAACCTACCCGGGGCACTGGCCTTCTCCAATGCCTTCCGTCCCAAAGGGCTTTACAAATATGAATCTCTCCCTGCCCGTTACTTAGGTGGATGCTTAACGGTGCCCCACAGAACACCATATGTAGTTGAAAGCACAGAAGGGGCTTAGGGAAGCAGGATGTCTCTGCACAGGCTAGATTTAGGCCTGGATAATGCTGAAGTCACTACACTGTAGGGTGCACCCCCCTCAGGGGGTGAAGAGGACCTTTCAGGGGGCCATGGCTGAGGCCTGGGCCAGCCCCCACCAGGGCCAGGGAGAGCGCGCCACACAGCTCTGCTCCTGGCCCCGCGCCTGGGGTTCCACTCCTGGTCCCACACCCAGGGCCCCACTCCTGGCCCCACACCCAGGGCCATGGCTGCCAGCATCAGCCCCCGGCTGGGCCTCCGCTCCACTCCTGGCCCCACCCCCAGCTGTGGCCCCAGTCTTGGCCCCCTTACCCCTGTCCTCAGCCCTCCCCACAGAGCCACAGCTCTGTTCCCAGCTGGGCGGGAAGGGGGCGTGGACAGAGATAAGGGGGGGCAACCCTGAAAAGTTTGGGGACCACTGAGATAATGACTAGATCTGCCCTTGGGATCATCTTCATACATCAGAGCCACAGCTGGGACACTTAGCAGTCCCCATTCTCCTCCTAACGGGGCCCCCATCCATTATACCCCCTGCTTCCTCTCGGACCCCTAGCTCTGGACACTGTCCCCATTGCCCCTACCTGCCTCTCCCTTTGCGGGACTGGACTCCCTTCACCGGAGCTGGCCTGGCGGGGATACCGTGGGGTGGGAGTGGGGAGGAGGCTGTACACAGGATCTCAGGCTTTGCAGCTGAACGGCTGAGCAGGGCCCTGGCTTTGCCTGAACTGACCCTCAGGTTGTGCTAGCAATGAACCAGTCTCTAGAGCGTCAAAGGTTGGGGTCAGATCAGCACACATGAGCTGCTTAGGGCCTGATTTCCGAGGGTGCTGAGCCCCCACTGACCTCCCTGGGTGATGCAGCGGAGCAGCACTTCGGAAGCCAGCCGGGAGTGAGCCCCAGGCTCTGTCTGAATCCCTCCTTTCTCCCTTTGCAGAGTCCGACAGCAGCTACACGGTGAGCTGTGGGACGCCCATCCTGCACCAGGGGGCCCAGCAGAGGCCTGGCAACAGCAGCCATCACTGCGTGGGTAAGGTTGCTCTCCTGGGCCGGTCTGAGCCTCCCCTGCCCCCAGCTGCCATGGCGGGAGGCTCAGCTGGTGCCTCTGGTGTTTAGCACCTGCCTTTTCTTTTAGAGACTGTCGCTGCTCCAATCAAACAAAAGGCTTCCTTCAAGATCAAGGACGCCAAGTGCCACCTGCACCCGCGCGTGAAGGGGAAGCAGGATGAGTCGGGGAAGCACGCAGCGCCAGGTGAGGCCTACACCCCACCCCACCCCCAAAACAGCTGTGTAAGTTCCTCTACGGCTGTGTGGAGGGAAGTGGCCCTATTGACCACCTAGGCTTGGGTTTCCCAAGGGAACTGTGGGGAGGATCCTGACTCTCAATCTCCCACTCTTCCAGGCGGGGCAGCCCCCTGCTCAGATTGCCAGGTGACCTTCGTGAACCTCAAGTGCGACTCATCAAAGAAGGGCAAAGGCCGGCGGGCCCGCAACTCCCCCAACAAGGAGGTGACACGCATCACCCTGGAGTTTGAGGCAGAAATCAAACCGGAAGAGGTCACAGGTGAGGGACAGAGTTGAGAGGACCAGCTTTCCCAGAGTGCACCGGGCCTGAGGCAATCCCAAGTTTGGGGATATGGGACTGGGAGGACTGTTTTTCCCAGAGTGGATTGGGCCTGAGGAGAGAGGCCTGGCTATCCCAGAATGCACTGGAACTGAGGTGAGCCCACGTAGCAGTAGGAGCCCTGGGTTTCCCAGTGTGCACTGGGCTGAACTCTCCAATAACATCTGTCTTGTGCTGTTAATTACCTTCATACCTTGCTAGGCAGTATGTTCCATGGCCTGTGTGAAATGAGCTTGGCAGTTCTTAGACCAGCTCCTTCTGGGCAGGCGTCCATGTCATGAAAACCACCGTCCCGGCTTGCACTGACTGGCCCCCTCACTGGCGGTCTGGCCAGAGGCCAAGGACTGAGAAAGACCATGGAAACTGAACCCCTTCTGCACCTCTAGAAGGGTTTTCCGCAAGACGTAGATGAAGCAGGCTGATGTGGAAGGGTGGGGGAAATTTGCCTTGCCACTCCTTGCTCTGGTTCTAGTTCTCTGGCCAGTGATAATGTTGCACAGAGCCTCCTGCTGTCCACAGTGCCACTTTAACAGTTACATCCAGAGCCATCCCAGGTGCGGTGCTGGGCACTAAAAGAGGAGGTGGGTAGAATAGGCAGTGATAGATAGTCACCCCCAGCGTGTGGAAATGCAGAGGTGGGCAGCAGCCCAGGCTCGGGCATGGGGAGATGGGATGAGTAGTCAGGAAGAACCCCCTAATCCAGCTGAAAATACCCCTTTGCTGCTTGAGTTCCCCCCCGCCCCGGTCCCTGTCACCCCACTCACACCTGATAGAAGATTGGTGGGGAATCACACCACTAGTCCCTGCAGGGATGGGGAGGAGCAGTCTAGGAGGTCATCTGCTTTTCCTTTGCTCACCCTGATAGTCTACCCCCTCCCCCGTCTCTGACCTCTAGCCAGCTGCAATATTAACTGCCTGCGGCAGAGGGTGGAGAAGAAGCTGAAGTCTGCAATCAAGGCCCTGAAGAAGTCCATAAACCAGGAGCGATTCCTGATCCGCTTCGCGGGCATGGATTACGAGGTGGCGCGGAAGCTGAGCATGTCCCCGGAGAGGCAGGAGAGCTGCGGGCCGGGGCAGCAAAGGCTAGGATCCAAGTGTGGTAAGGGAACAACCGGGGGCTAGGGACCTGGGGCCAGTTGCACATTAAGCTGTAGGCCCCTAGTGCTGAACTACAACTCCCAAGCACCAGCGCTGCCAGCACCAGTGCTCCACGTGCTGACGGGCAATAGGTGAAGTTACCATGTGTTCTCCCTTTAGAGGCACTGACTTGTCAATATTAGGAGCTGGGGACCCCGAGGGCCTCTCATCTGCAGCCAGAATAAGGCATATTAGGGGATAGGTTGGTGGGGGTTCTCACTACTTGTGTCCCTAACGGCTCTGCCTCTCTCTTAGTTAGCTGCCTGCAGGGAATGTATTACCACGGTCAGATGGAGCAGTGTGTCCCTTGCCCCCCAGGGACCTACCAGGAGAAAGAAGGCCAGCTCTCTTGTGACCTTTGCCCTGGAAGCGATGCGTATGGCCCGGCCAGAGCAACAAACATAACCACCTGTGCAGGTATGGTGCAGGGTCGATCGGTTGCTGTTTGTGACCTCAGAGAGGCTGGCCGAGGAACCAAGAGGCACCTTACAGCTGTGGCGTTCTGGCGTTCTTGACTACCTTTCCCATAGGGCCCGGCTTTGGGTGGGCTCGGCATTGTGGGATGGGGTTAGGAGCACCGGCAGGACCAGTGCAGCGTGTGGCTTCCATTCTGCGCTGCAGAGAAACCATTGTAGACCTCATCCCCGGCTTGGTCAAGGCCCGGGCGTCAGGCATGAAACAGCTCCAGGGGTTCCACACCAGCGCTCCTTGCATTGCCTGGCCACAGATAGGCCCTTGGAGCTGCCCCTTGACTCTCCATTCAGAACAGGATGGGAGAGAAACACAAGAGGGAAGCACAAGCACCCAGTTAGGATGCAGGTGTGGCGGCATGACTGCAGGGGGTTGCCGCTTTTGGCTGTTCTTCCTGCAGGGTAAACTTGGATGCATCCCAGTCATGAGCCAAAGGGGGTGGGGGGTTGTAAGAGCAGAACCATGGGGGAATTGGATCCACTCCATTTTATCAGAGCCCCCAGAGTTCAGGAGAGAAGGGGACAGAAACCATCTCTTTGTTCTGTTTGTACAGCGCCTAGCACAACGGGGGCCAGACCCACGACTGGGGCTCCTCAGGATTGCTGCAGTAAATAATAAAGATCTGGCTGAATGGTTCTGAGCCACCTGCAGCTGTCACCAGGGGGTCACACGGCAACAAGGTGGTAATTTCCAGGCTGCTGCAAAGTGCCTGCAACCTGTGGGGATACCCCACGGATCTGAGGAGGTGCCAGAGCTGCCTGTGGCTCCCCCTGTCTGGGGTTCAGCACCAGTGACATGCAGTGGAGCTCAGGGCACGAGGAGGCTGCATTATTGCATGACTGACCCACATCTCTCTTTGATTTCTGAATGGGCCTTAGGTCAGTGTCCCCCCGGCCATCACTCAGTGGACGGCTTCATACCCTGCCAGCCGTGTCCCCGGGGCACCTACCAGCCTGAAGCTGGGCGAGCTCTGTGCTTCCCTTGCGGTGGGGGGCTGACCACCAAACACGAGGGAGCCTTCTCCTTCCAGGACTGCGATACCAAAGGTACATCCAAGCCAGCAGCTCCGCCAGCATCTGGGAGGGGAACAGCCTGGGGAAATCAGAGCGGCGGGGCAGCTCCAGGGGGGGTTGGGGGGCTGAGTTCCCAGGACTGAGCCTGCTTCATTATCGTTACATCCCCCAAACCCACCTCTGCCTCTTCGGCTCCCCAGGCCCCGTCACAACAGCGACGTGGGCAGCGAGGCGGGAAGCTTTCATTTTGCCAAGTGCCTAGTGGGGGGCCAATCCCACCCTTGCGTCGCTGCTCCCTTTTGCCCTGCACATCCTTCACCAAGACTCTTGGCTTCGATCTACACCCCCACCTTCCCAGCGGTATCCACTCACCCGCCCTGTCCCATTTGCCCCGCTCTCCTGTTAGACTGCAATCTCCTTGAGAAGCTACGTGCTCGGTGAGCCACCTTGCACGACGGCTGTACGAATCCACCAGCCCAGGCACAAAATCCACCTGCCCACCCTTTAAATAATGCTGCCAAAGCGAACAAGAATTGGTGGCATGTTCGCAGGGCTGTTCTAACGCTGCACAGATGCATTTAGTACCCCAGAAATACTCTTACAAAAGGAACACTCCAGCACTGTCCAGTAATGGACTCGGACTCCGCAGTGTTGCTGTTACGAAGCTATGCGGGGTCTTGGTGTTTATTAGGGTTAATAATAACAGTGTAATGATTGGATGCTTATTTTTAGGCTAAGCTTTATTACAAGGAAATCTGGTCTGCCGAGTTTTGCAGTTAGCAGTGCATGATGATGTGGATGCAATTTCTCCTCTTATTAAAGGGCTGCAAAGTGTGGGGATCGTTGACGTTAATGCAAAATCCATGTCGCTGCCCCGAGGGGGGAGGGGGAGAGAGAGAGAGAATAACCATTCTAAACAGCAGGAAGGTCACAGCAGCCTAAATTAACACCTTAAAGGAGCCTTGAATGTGCTTTCCCCAAAGTTCACATGGGAATACCTGTGTCACTTAAAAAAAAAAAAAAAAAAGTCTCTTTGCACATAGCTTCCAGGGAGTGTGAGTAGGAGCTGGGAATCGGAACTCCTGAGTTCTACTCCCAGCTCTGCCACTGACTTGCTGCTTGATCCTGGGCAGGCCACCTAACTTCTCTGTGGCCATGTTTCCCCAGCTGTAAAGCAGGGGGAATACTCGCCTCTCCCCAAGGAGTAGCAGAGCTGGGAATGGGAACCAGGAGCCGGTTGCTCTGATCACACATGTCTGCTTAATAAAACGTCTGATTGGCGGGGCTAGGAGAGCTGTGGCTCCAAGATAGCTGGGAGTGACTCAGTGAGCTGATGCCTCCTTGCCTGATCACTGACTGTATGTTTTCCTCTCCCCTCTCGCCATAGTTCAGTGCTCCCCGGGTCATTACTACAATACCAGCGTCCACCGCTGCATCCGCTGTGCCGTGGGCACCTACCAGCCAGACTTCCGCCAGAATTACTGCATCACCTGTCCCGGCAACACCACCACGGATTTCGACGGCTCCACGTCCGTGTCCCAGTGTAAAAGTACGCACTTCAGGCAGTCCGGGTGCTGTGTCCATATGTCGCATGTGCAACACAATCTCTGCCAGTCGCTGTGTTTTCCTGTTAGCATGATGTCCAGCCAGAGGGCCCTGTCTGAGTCCTGGCCCTGGCAGAAGGCCACCTCCTCTTGCTGTTTCCCTTTATGCACCCCCAATCACGTGCACAGACAGCTGCATCTAACCATGCACGCAGTCACATGCACACATTAATAGATGTGACCATAGGTGCGTCTGTAGGCACAGATAGCCCGGTGCATAGAGGATTGGAACATCCAGGATAGCCTGATCCAATTCTTCTGCCCGCTGATCATTGCCTAGTGCCCCCATGTCAGAGAAGCGTATTCTCCCAGTGACCACTGGTCCTTGTTGCCTTGCAGACCGCCAGTGCGGAGGGGAGCTGGGTGAATACACTGGCTACATCGAGTCTCCCAACTACCCCGGCAACTATCCCGCCAACATCGAGTGCACCTGGAACATCAACCCTCCCCCAAAACGCAAGATCCTCATCGTGGTCCCGGAGATCTTCCTACCATCCGAGGACGAGTGCGGGGATGTCTTGGTCATGCGGAAAAACTGTAGGTAACCGATTGCTGTGGTGTGGCCATGCTGGGCAATGGGGGTGCTGGGTAATCCCGTGAGAGCCCCCCTTCCCCATCTCCCAGGCTGTCTGGTCTGCGGACACCTCTGGGAGCGGCGGAGCCCAGTACGTGATGGAGCAGGCATGTGTGGAGGAGAGGGTGACAGCGCTGCAGGTGAACTCGATGCATCCCTAAAGAGCTGCCTTCGCCCCTGGCTTGGTCCCAAGTAGGCCAAGTTTGATGCACTCAGCCTAATGGGGAAGTCTGCATCCTTGGGCTGTGCGTGGGTAACTACTACGGGGAGTGGGGTTTGCGAGGAGTGGATCCACCCCACATACCTCACTACCTGGGGCTGTCTTCCCTGCAGAGCTGGGTGCATGCCCATCAGTAAAGGCTCCTGGTGGTGCATCACTCATGGCACCTGGCGCCTGGCAAGGAGATGAAACCACTCTGCCCAGCTGCAGATTTGTCTCCATCTAGATGTCTTCCCAAGTGTTGCCCTGGTTATAGTGACGCCATCTTGTGCCCTGTGGGAACAGTCCCTGGGGTGCTATGAGGCCTGGAAGCAGTTCCTGGGGCTTTGCCAACCTAGTCCCCAGGCGCAGTGTTTCCATATGACGCTGTTGTGCTGCATCACCCAATGCTGACGCCACATCAGAATCTCATCACTCAGTCCCGTCAGGCGAAGGGGCCCCGGTTCCATGTTTGCAAAGGTGGCCATAGAATTAATTGAACTCCGTGGTGCTCAGCACCTCTGAACATCGGGCCCCTGGGTGACCAATGCTGGCCATCCACAATCTGTGCCCACCTCTGAAAATGTTGCACTCAGGTGCCTCGGTACCCCTACTGAATGGTGGAGGAGGAAGGTGGCCCCTGGAGTAAGGAGTAGAACCGGAGCCCTACAGTCAGCTCTTGTGTTCTCATAACACGGCCCTTCGTCAAGGAGAGCCCCGCCCGCAATATTAAAACAAACAAAAAGATGTCTGGACCTGGGTGTTTGTGTGGCTGAATGATTCCAGGCAACACCTGGTCCTGTGGTGTCCCCCTCCGCAGCCTCCCCCTCCTCCATCACAACCTATGAGACGTGCCAGACGTACGAGAGGCCCATAGCCTTCACCGCCAGGTCCCGCAAGCTGTGGATCAACTTCAAAACCAGCGAGGCCAACAGCGCCAGGGGCTTCCAGATCCCCTACGTCACCTACGACGGTAAGTGGGGGCGCGCAGGACAGATGGCGCATGTGAGGGCATAGCAAGAGCAGGGGTAGGACTGCAGTGTACATGCTCGGCCTGCAGGACTCAGACGCCTGGTGGTCTTGGAAATCTCAAACTGAGCATTGTAAAGAGATTGGAATTCCATAGATGATATTACACACACAAAAGGCCAATGTTAAGGTGGCAAAGTCAAGCACTCACAAGTTAGGAAATGCCAAAATTAAGCTTGTGTGTGCAACCTTAACGCAGCCGCTTGTGACTATGCATTACGATACAGTCTTTAAAAACAATGAGGAGTCCGGTGGCACCTTAAAGACTAACAGATTTATTTGGGCATAAGCTTTCGTGGGTGCTTATGCCCAAATAAATCTGTTAGTCTTTAAGGTGCCACCAGACTCCGTGTTGTTTTTGTGGATACAGACTAACACGGCTACCCCCGGATATTTGATAGTCTTTCTTTACATGATCATCTACTATTTTTTCCACAAGTACCTGGGCCCAGCAGGGGGTCATTGAAAGCTCAGAAGCGACCAGTCTCCCTGCTCTCCGTTCAGGTGCCTGGCCCCGGACTCAGCAGACTCTGCAGCAGCCCAGAGCGGCATTGCAGGGCAAGTCCTGCTCGGCCCTAGGCAGGAGCGTGCCCGGGATCTTTGGGAAATTTAGCTGCTAAAAACAAAGAAGTCTGTACGAAGCATGTGCAAGCTGCCAGGTGTAATTTGGCCAAAATTGGGATGACGAAAGGGGACAGTGCCACCCTCCTGCCGAATTTCAAGTCCCTGCTCCAAAGCACCAGGGCACTAGAGCTTTTCAAAGAGAAGGTTGCCAGATTTTTTTGAAATGGGCAAAACAATATTTTTTTCCCTAATTTTGTTCTTACATGCGGTGGCTGAACTCTTTGGGCTAAACATTTTTCCAAAACAATTCAGCCTGAGACAGACACCTGGCATGGGAAATTTCAGTCCAGACGCTTAGCATGGCAAAGTTATCAGCAATTGAAAACAGGGTCTTACAATGGGAAGTCTCAGGCAATCTTAATAGGCAGGGCTACCAACCCAGCTTAGAAGGGAATACGGTACACACGTCAGGAAGTTTGCTGCCAGTGTACAGTACTTGTCAAGACACAGTGAAAGGAACTAAGAGGTTAGAAACGAGACTTAAGAAGTGACTAGTGAGTAGATGATCATTAATACCATAAATATTTGTAAAGTGCCAAGTAAATCTGCCCCTTCTCTCCCAATCCGGGTGGGCTTTCCCTCTTCTCTCCCAGATGGTTTTGTACCTTCCTGGATGATTAACTGCCTCACCTTGGCCCCACCTGTGCTCCACCCTCCTGCATCTGCCCTGTGCTCAGTTCTGCAGCTAGTCCCTGGGCCTCAGGCTGAACTCATGACCTAATGTCCTGCCTCGTAAAGCTTCCCTGGCCTCAGAGTTTCCTCAACACTGCCATACACCTGTCTGGGGCATTCTAAACTAACCCAAGGGTAAAGTGTCTTGCCTGATCTATTAGTTTCTTGAAACACCTGAGTACAGTGATTGGCAACATCTGTGTTCTGCATGGGTGGTGGGGAAACCACCCCAGATTTTGGGGATCCAGGTATGTGGGAGACAGACAATAAGTTGTGGAGTGAAGCTTTTCGGCTCATGGCGGAGTACAGTTTAGCTACTTTCTGGAGCCCAGAATTCCACCCTTACAACAGCATCCTGTCGCTGAATTAGCTGAGCGCTCATGCCACCTGCTTTCCCCCTGACTGCCTTTCTCGCTTGGCATTGCAGAGGATTATGAACAGTTGGTGGAGGATATTGTCCGGGATGGCAGGCTGTACGCCTCTGAAAACCATCAGGAAATATTAAAGGTGAGACCATCTGTGAGCGGGACTGGGAATCGGGACTCCTGGGTTCTGTTCCCAGCTCTACCACTAACTTTCCAGGCGAGTCACTTCCCCTTTGTGTTACCTATCTGTACAATGGGTACTCCTCCTAGTGCTGCCCCGTCCTGACATCCTTAACGCACTCCCAGTATTCACAGGTGTGTCCTGGAGCCACAATAAGGAGCTCAGGATTAGAATTCACCTACTGAAATACAATGGCTTAACCTCATGGTCCTGTAGCTCATCGCGTGCCCATCACTCTGTCTAGTTCTCCCGCATACACTCCTTGGAGTGTCTCTGTTGCTTGTTTTACTGTGGAGCTGCTTGCTTGCATTCTTCGTGTCTAGTTAAAATTGACTGAGGCAGCCTTGTCTAGTAGCTACCGCAGGAGTCGGCAACCTTTCAGAAGTGGTGTGCCAAGTCTTCATTTATTCACTCTCATTGAAGGTTTCGCGTGCCAGTAATACAGTTTAACGTTTTTAGACGAACTCTTTCTGTAAGTCTATACTATATAACTAAACTATTGTTGTATGTAAAGTAAATAAGGTTTTTAAAATGTTTAAAAAGCTTCATTTAAAATTAAATTAAAATGCAGAGCCCCCCGGACCGGTGGCGAGGACCCGGGCAGTGTGAGTGCCACGGAAAATCAGCTCGTGTGCCGCCTTTGGCACACGTGCCATAGGTTGCCTACCCCTGAACTATAGCAAGGGACTCTGAGTCAGGAGATCTGGGTTCCATTCTCAACCCTGCCACTGATACCCTCTGTGCCCTTGTGGCAAGGCGTTTAGATGCTTTGTTCCTCAGTTTCCCCATCTGTAAATTAAAGCATTTGAGCTCGTTGGATCCATGCAATAAGAACACAAAGTATGATCTTTTAGACCGACCATCAGTCAGACCACATCCATTGTGCTTTAATTGTGAGAACTAGCTTTTACCTGGAGGTGATGTGACTTTGCTTTGTTTCCCTTGAAGGACAAGAAGCTGATGAAGGCTTTCTTCGACGTGCTGGCTCATCCACAGAACTACTTCAAGTACACAGAGAAACACAAGGAGATGTTACCGCGCTCGTTCATCAAACTCCTCCGCTCCAAAGTCTCCAGCTTCCTCAGGCCTTACAAATAGCCCCCAGGCATTTCCACCCGCCCCGTGGGCCGCCCTCCAGCCAAGGAAACTTTCTTTTGCTCTTATTTGATGGTTTTTGGGTTTTTTTTCCTAAACAGCTTTTTAAACAAACAGAATCCCCATCTCTCACTATGCAGACGACTCTAAACAATTTCTCCTTGGCTTTCTTCAAACTCATCTCAGCGCTGACTTTGTCTCCAGCACGGGCGGTCTGTAATCTCAAGGCATCCCATGCTCTGTTTTACTACGGAGGTGCAGCCCATAACGATTACCAGTCCCAGATGGGGATGCTCCTTCTCAGCCCAAGTGGCCTCTACATGCCGAGGCAGCTGCGACCTGCTCTGTTTTATGCAACTTAAGTGTAGCCACTCTGGTTGCCTTTGTGGCCCGTTGGATAGCCCTTGATTACTACACATCTGCGTACAAATCTGTCTCTGTTCCTAGGTGCCATAAACACACCTACAGAGCCTGTACTCCTGGGATATAGTTTGGTATTTTTGTTTCTGCTGTGGGGCTTTCTCCAGCTGCCAAAGCAAAGGAAAGTTGCTGCAGCCAGAAGGGGCTGTTTCTCAAAGAACTGAGCGCAAAGGAAGCCCTGAATGTGGAAGGTAATGCCTTATTTATCGCAGTGTTGTGGTTTAAAAATATATATATATCAACACAGCTTTGCAGGGGGGATCGGGAAAAAAATATACTTTTTTGTTAAAAAAGAATACTTAAAAAAAAAAAAAAAAAGACAACGCTGAAAAGCATCACAGCAAATGGCAGTTCCAGTGGGCGGAAGGGAGATCTGCATCTCTTCAGGGAGCTGGGTTGGTCTCTCTGCACTTGAAGACAGCATGGCCAAGCCGCGTTCTTGTAGAACAATGGATGAATGGGAGAAAAAAGGTAATGAACGAGAAGCCTTTCAGATGGATTCATTTTTTTTCCCCCATGGACACTTGTGCCAAGAGACCAGACTCTCTTACAAGCTCTGCCAAAGAGTAACTCGTCGACAGAAAAGCAAGCGATGTGAAGAGCAGGAGTAAATGTTTGTGCACTAGGATATCGTCCTTTCTACCTTTTTCATATGTATTAAGTGCAATCATTTGAGTCTTCTTTGTATTATTTAGAGGGAAGTTTTTTCTACTAGAAACTACAATATTTATACCTGCCTGAGAAATGAGAATGTGTGTTTGTAACAAACAAAAACAAACCAAGGCTTCAATTAACAGTGACCCAAACGTGATGACGTTTTCAGACTTTGGAATCTTTTCTTCTGATATTGGTCCCTAATAAGGCAAATCCACTTGATGTTCCTTTTATCATTGACACTTTTATTCCGTCCTCCCCCTTAAATCAGTTGAATCTTTCCCTGATGACTGGAAAGCACAACATCTTTTCCCATCCACAGGTGTCTCCAGTGTGGTCACTTTGTGCTAGGTCTCCGCTATTGGATGCAGAGTTACCAGTTTACGCTTGGTTGCCGGTTACACTCCTTTGTTCTGCAGCATGAATTTCTAGAACCCAGAATGCTAAAGATTCTCAAACTTCTGTCATTCGGGCTAACAGATTCTCTCCGTTAGCTGCAGTAATATGGAGACTTATCTTGTTGTCAGTAGGTCTCCAGGCATGAACAGCGTGATTCTCCTCTCGTTCACCACAGTGTAAATCAGGAGTAACTCCACTGAAGTTAATGGAGTTACATCATCATAAAAACAGCATGAGGGGAAGCATGAGGCTCCAGCCAGGCTTCCCTTCACACTCATCTCCTGTGTCTCAGTGAACTTCAGTTTGGTTTGTAAGCAGCCCCTGGGGCTGATCTCACCAGCTTTAGCTGTAGTCTGCTTTATACGAGTGCTTGTTTAGCTGGTTTCTTCATGAAAATATAATCTGTTTCCATTTCCCGAAGAGTTGGAAGAAGCAGGGCAGGATATTGAGCCTGATCCTGGAGGCAAAATTCCCATTGACTTTTGTGGGAGTTCTGTATGAATTAGGAATCGACGAATGAGGTGCAGAGAAACTCAGTTCATGTTCCCATGACTGTCCATTTTGCTGGGACATTGTTATATTAAACCGCTTGGGGAACCTAATGGCCAAAGCTCCATCAGACCCTTAGTTAATTCAGCCTTGAAAAGTCATCGTGTCTTTGGGGGAGATGCAGAAGTGCCATTGGCGTCCAATGAAATGTGCTTCTAAATCCCTTAGGTGCTTTTGAAAATCCGCTGCCTCCTGCAGGGGTTCTCAAACTTAATCACAGTGCAGGCCACATCTCACTAGGGAGGTTGTCTTGTGGCCCGCTCCCCTTCCATGTGCAATCACAGAGCTTCCAGGGGCCAACTCCAGCAGTTGCCTCCATGAAAAATACTAATATTTAAGCCAGCGTTTTCAAAAGTGGCCACTGACCTTGGGAGCCTCCATTTGGGAGCCCAACGTGAGACACCTTAGGCCAGCTGAGCTCCTGCTGCTCCCTTTGATCACGATTGGGCTTTAATAGCTGCAAGTATCACCCTGTCTATTGATGTCTTGCCAATCTCCATCTCTGCCATAGCCCCACATCTCATCTGATGTCTCATCAGCTAAAACTGAATGTAGCCAAAACTTCTCTCCCATTAGCACTTCTCCTTCTTTCAACCTTGAGATGCTATCTGGCTCCTCACTCTCCCTTGCCCCAGGCACCCAGGCCATTTCCAAATCCTGCCACTCCTTCCTTGTGAACCTAAGAGCTGTTCTTTACCTGCCATCTCCGCAGCCAGATCTCGGTCAGGCCCTTATTAGACTCTTCCTCTGGCCTCCCGTGTCCATGCGCACCACCGTGCAACATGCAGATGGCACCACTTTGCTGGATCTCCATCCGCAATCACGTCACCTTTGTCCGCGGTGGTACCTAACTCTGCCTTTTCCTTCTTATCCTCCCTTGTCTGGCTTCATGTCGCCCCCCAACCTCCACTCCACCACTATTCCTGCCCGGTTGTCAGCCTCTAGCAGTCACCTTTGTGCCTTCTTCTGGGCAGCCCCCTATGCCCGGTGCAGTCTCAGTGACCACATCCTGTCCACATTCAAGTCTCTCTTTAAAGACCCACTTCTGCCATGTGGTGAATCCAGTTGACTTGTATACAGGTTTCCTATTTGTTGTTCTTCACTTCCCGCAGTCTCTGTCTCCTTGTGTCCTTTGACTGTGAGCAACTTGGGGCAGGGACAGTTCCTTCTTGAACATCCGGAAAACACATAGCCCATTGGAGGCACCACCATCAGCTGATTAGTTATTACCCAACACACTCTCATGGCTGTTAGCAGATAGAAGGGACAGGGTGCTGGGTTCTCTCTTGAGCAGATGATAGCTGATATCCCATATTTTCTCTCTCTTCCCCCCCCCAAATGTTTGGCTATACAGCGTTGTTCTGCTGCTGCCCCCAGGAGTTCATTTGCTGTATTGTATCATCCCATCACTCGGCTGAGTGATGCTCAATTCTATCCCCTTCATCCTGAGTGCATCTCTCATGAGGGGTTGGGCTTTTTCATGCCATCTGTGTATTTGCCCCAAGTCCTCTGATAAGTTGGATGCCTGCCACAGCACTGGTATCTGCAGCAGACTCCCCAGTGGAAAAGGCACAAGATCTATTTTGGGGGTTCAGAATGCATGCAGCACTGCCTAGAGTATGTAGGTGTTTAAAGGGACATGATCAAGTCTAAAGGCCAAATTTCAGGTATGGTTTAAAAAAATAAATCCCCAAATCTGATGTACATAGAAGTGTTTCTAGGGCTATTTAAAACCATGGAGCCTCTTACATTTCAAAATGAGACTGCAGCAGTCTGACCCCAAACACATTTTGGACAAGATTTTCAGAAGTGACGTGTGATCTTGGGTGATTCCTGGGATGCCTTAAAAGCGCCCCAATTTTCACACAGGGCTGTGCACCCTCCCTCTGAAAATCAGGCCTTAAGGTGATAGAAGTTGAGCCCTCATTGGAAATTCTTGGCCTTTTAATAAATTTTTGTTTGCATAATCTGAGGGCCTGATCTTGCAGCCTTAGTGCCACAAACAGTCCTTCGACAGCAGTCCTGTTGAGGCCTACAGCCCTCATCCTGTAAAAATCGTAGTATGTGCTTTGGTAACCAGCCCTTAATGGTACTACCTTGAAGGGATTGCAGGTTCAGACCATCTAGTTGTGACTTACTACCACAGGTAAATAATTATTTCCTCCATAATCTACAGCGTGTGATGTTAACTAGTCACTTAAATACATTTACTGCAATGGGAAATCTTGACTGTATTATGCAGCCAGCTGTTAGGATGGACAAACATAGTTTTGGAGGCCTGATTCATAGAACATGCCACTGACTGGTGTTTCCTTCAGACAATCCTTTTGGGGACTATGAGGAAGATCTTACCAGATGTTCTGTACACCATCAAACCCTGCTTCAGTTCCTTGTGCTACATCTGGCCCTGCCCCAAGGCAAGAAAATGTTTGAAAGGCTGAAAACTCCATCACCTACTTTCTGATGTACTGAATGTTTCAACATAGTAAACAAAGGGTTGGTTTTAAAAAAGGCAAAAAAAGTTGGAATATTTATATCGGTCTTTTGCAGTGGGCCACGATTTAGCATCTCCCACAAAATGATGATTAAGTGATGGAAAAAATGTAGTTCATAAAGTTATTTGCACTTGATTAAAAAAAATTGTATCTGAACTTTGTAAAAAGAAATGTTTGCATTTTGTATTGTCTTTTTAATTATTAAATTGAATTTCTTGGTGTTGTGTTGATCTTTTAGAAATTGGTTCTGCTACTTATTTTGAAGATTTCTAACAGTGGGACTCAAGAGATTGGAGAAGTTTCAAAGGCACCTAAATCCCATTGACTTTCAGTCAGACTACAGCACCAATACTGCAAACACACCTAAAGTAACTTTACCCCCATGAGGAGCCCCATTGAAATCTAGTCCCATCCCCACTGCTAGCACAGGATTCTTCTTCAAGGCTGTTTTTGTCCATCTCTGCTTCTATAGCAGCTGGGAGTTCTCTGCTGCCCAGGAGGTGTTGGTGACTGGTATGTGCATGGGGCAGCTCAGGTTGGTGCTCCAACCTCCTCCACTCCAATTCTTAATCCTAACACTGCACTACCCCCTCCTGCTGCTGCTTAATGTGCCTAGCTCCCCTTACCTTCTTCTCATCCTACATTTCCTATCACTCATTCCCCATTGCTGATCTCCCCCCCCCCTCACCCTCAAAGCCCTAGCATTAGCCATGACCCAATGTGACAGTATAAACCATCACAAAGTAGAAAAAAGGCAGTCCTCCAAACAGCAGCTGTAAATAGTGACCATGCCCAGGATGTTAGAACAAGAGGGTGGTCCAGCTGACTAAACATTAACACTTGCAGAGGCTGCTGGGAGGAATCTGGGGCTAAATAAATCAGGCCCAGCTCAGTTCTGGGGTTAGAGTTCATTTCAGGAACAGGAGGCTGTTGCTGAAGGAGAGCTGGGTGAAAAAGCTGGAACTACCAAGCCCAGCAGCAGGGCAGAACTGACTACTGAAAAAACAGGCCAGACCCTCAGAAAGGAAGGTACTGATTAGGGAGTCTGGGTACAGGCAGAGCCTGCTTCCTCCTCTTCATTTGAATTTTTTCCCCTGAAAGGGGAGGGTTTTAATTGCACTTGTGCACTGAATATGCTTAGATTTAAAAGCTTCCCCCACCGTGCATCACATGTAGCTATTCTGTGGATAGACCTAGATATCCATTGAAGGGCTGTTTGAAATCTAGTGACCATTTAAAAAATGGTTTAAATAGTTTAATGTTACCTGTACCCGCCCCCCATCAGTTTTAGAGAAAATAAGCTAATTCTCCCTTGTTTGTGGGTCTCTCAGTAAAAGACAGACAAACTAATCCAATATCCCACCCAACTCAGCAGATAAGACAGACAGCAACTGGGTACTCGAACCATTTATTATTGCCAGTTTAGTAGAGGCGCTGTGGCTTGCCCATGGTGCTTTTGATGTACAATGCACGCACGTTCTGCCAGTTCTTCTTCAGCAAGGACACCAGGAAATTGATGGCCAGGTGAATGTTGTAGACTAGCTCATCCTCCGTCATTTTCACATGGCCAACAGCTACAGCCAGACAGAGCACCTGGGGACATAGGAAGCAATGTCACTAGACTAATGGTGTAGACTTTGCAGGGAACTGCCTTGACTGGAAAGGAACATGTATTAAACAAGGACAGCAGGACCAAAACTTAGCCAGCAGGATTAAAGTCTCACTATCGTCACATTACAGACCACCCTGCACTAGCTGAAACCTACAGCCACCACAGACTTTTGGCAGGCAATTAACATTAAAGGCCTGACTTCTCTTTGGAATCTCTCTCTCAGGCTGGGTTTAAGTCACAACATAACTTTTTTTTTTTTTTTTAAGGGATAAATGTGATTTAAAATTCCCCCGTTTTTCTGTGGCCTGTAAACGCTGCTGTATACATTCCAAGCAGGGCTTTAGAGCTGTGCTCTAGCTCTGCTTCAGCTCCAGGCAAAATCCTGCAGCTCCACTGCTCCAAAGCCCTGATTTCCAAGCATTTTAAAAAGCAACAGACCCAGTAAATACAAGATCTGTAAATTCAGACATTCTAGAGCTGAATAATGATGTTTCACAGCTCAAAACCTACTCTTCCAGTTTGCCTATCAGTAGCTAGAAGGCTTAAGAGCGCATGTTAAGTTTGACAACTGGCTTCCACGCACATTAACATGCATGCTTAACGTCTCACTGCAAACTTTGTTGAA
Source organism: Malaclemys terrapin pileata (assembly GCF_027887155.1). Taxonomy (NCBI): domain Eukaryota; kingdom Metazoa; phylum Chordata; order Testudines; family Emydidae; genus Malaclemys; species Malaclemys terrapin. The sequence continues at coordinate 18,614,248 of NC_071508.1, read as the reverse complement.
AATCTGACAATGTACATAAGTGTGTTTCATCTTCTGCTCAAAGTGCTCTACACATTCCCTATCTATAAAATGAGGCTAATCTAAGGCATACAGAACCAATGGCACACCAAGAACAGAACCCAAGTCTAACGCCTAATCACAAGCCTGATTTATTCGTATATTGTCTCATACACCCTTGCCTCCACAAATACTGCCCAGCATTAACCCATGCTGTACAGATTAGCTCAACCACCTATCCAAACTGCTTAATTTTTCATATTGTAAAATACAGAGCTGACTTGCTTTTTGCCCAACCACCAAGTCTTTCTAGTGATTGAATAAAGAACATGCATCCAGACCAAGTCCTTGATGCCAAATTTGCTGAGCTGAAGCGTATAGCCAAACTACAGACTGAAGAAAAAAGGGCTTATAAAACACATGACTTAGTTTCCTTTCAAACTGTTTTAAAGCAGGTGCCCTGTTAAGGTCGATCAGGAACAGTTCTCTTCAGATGGGTTGGAGCTGATTTAGCAGAGTACTTAAATGTGTACTTAAGCCTTCGAAACAGACTTGTTAACTGAACTAATGAGTCAGTTTACACCACCATAGTGCCCAACAGATGATGAATATGCATTTAATTAGGGCTGCTTTGATTTAAAATAGGATTCTGCTCCCTATAGTGACCTTTCTTCAAAATCAAGACAGGACAAGAATCTAGAAAGTCAAAATTCTGCACTGTAGCTGCTGTGAAATTCCCTTACACGGTCTCATGCCCGAAGTGTACACTACTACCAAGCACGGACCTATACGGTACAAGCCTGTTCTAATTCCTGGCTAGCCGAAACCGAACCACATGCCCGCAGTGTCAGGAGCTTATCACACAGGGTGCGCATCTCTTCCTGCAAGATGCCAAACGCCCTCAACTCCCACCCACTTCAGTGAGCATTTAGGGTCCCCAGCATTCTGCAATATCAGGCTCTCCTCCAGTTTCTCTTAAAAAAAAAAAAAAGAACTACTGACAAGTTACATTCTCCCCTCAGATCAGCAGCTGAATGCTCTAGTTGTATTCCCTAAATGCACAGAAGGGGACTGACCAGATATTGATCACTGGCTTTATCTTAAGAAAGAAGCTGAAGGATTCAGGGCTGAACTGCAGGTGAGTAGAAATCCACATACCATGGCAGGCAGCTAGTTGCTTCATTAAATCCCACCCCCCACAGCCACATAACTGACTTCTGAGGTTGGAGTTTACTTTTTTTTTTTTTACCTTCTTCATTTGAAATTTGATAGTAGACTTGACCTCGTCAATCTTGGCCACCATGTTCTCATTGTGGGTGAGGAGGGAGGGGAACTTGCCAGCTTTGTTCAGACCTGGACCCAGGATACGAGGAATCTGTTTGATCAGTGACTCTGAAGCCAAGAAGGCATCATACTTCTTAGCTATGGGGAAAAAATGTAATGCGTGTGATTGCCGTTTTTTCCTCATTTTAATTCTGGGCTTGATTTCCTCTTCAACTAGCAGCAGTTTGCAAGTTTCTCTAAAAGCAACTAATTAAAGCAGGGGTAGGCAACCTATGGCATGCGTGCCGAACATGGCACGTGAGCTGATTTTCAGTGGCACTCGCACTGCCTGGGTCCTGGCCACCCGTCCAGGGGCCTCTGTATTTTAATTTAATTTTAAATGAAGCTTCTTAAACATTTTAAAAACCCTAACATACAACAATAGTTTAGTTATCTATTATAGACTTATAGAAAGAGACCTTCTAAAAACTTTAATTTATTACTGACACGCGAAACCTTTAGTGAAGTGAAACCTCACTTCATTTAGAGTGAATAAATGAAGACTCGGCAGACCACTTCTGAAAGGTTGCTGACCCCTGAATTAAAGCGTTCACACCAAAGACTTGTGTATTTACAGACTCTTCAGAGACTCTAGAATTAATTCACAAGGTAGGCCAAGCCTACACTAGGGCTTTTGCCAGTATATCTGTTAGGAATGTGATTTTATGATTTGATAGAAAATGACCTAGTGTAGATGCAGTTATACCAGAAAAGATAAGACAAGACAGTATGAGTAGATGCTCAAGCCAACAACCATACTTCAGATCTAGTAGCCAACTTCTTCCTAACAAGGCAGTGAGCAGGAGTCTGGCTGCTGGGGAAACTCCCAGAGTTGTGACACCCTTCCCCCACAGAGATGTGTTACAGGTATACTGGCAGCTCTAGCCCTTCAGAATTCTACTCACCCAGCTTTTTCACTAGCTTCTTGTTCTTGTTGAGTTTCTTCAGAGCCTCGATGTCCATGTGAGGGATATCAACTGCTTTGGCCTCATCACAGTGTTGCTGGTCCCCCAGCACGCAAACTGAGAATTTAGGGCGTGGGGTGGACTTGAGCCTGTCAGGAAGGGAAGATGACACCACATACTGTCACTATGCACTGCCACCACCACACACCTTAAGGGGAGCACACAGAGCCACAGCAGAGAAACCTTACCACTGTCACCTGCGATTCTTCATCCACCAGCCTCTAATCTGGCTTCTCCAATTGGTCGGTGGGATCAGCACAGAAGCCTCACCACACCTCCCCTCATGTTTTAAGACCCAGGGTAGGGGTCCGTCCAGCCACACCCATGTAGAGATCTGGGGGGTCTGAACTACCCGGGCAATTCAGCACTGCACCCTCCTGCCACTGTATCAAGCAGTCAATGTGCTGCTCACCCCATGTACATTCAAAGTGCCTCGAGGGAGTGGGGTGCAGGCTGAAGGCTGGGTGGGATCAGAAAATGCCGAACCTGACTGTGCCAGAGAAACGCTTGTCCTTCTGCGGATCATAGTTTTTCAGACTGATCTGCAACTCCACAGTTTCCGTAAACCTGATAAACAGATAAAGAAACAGGCCAGGTCAGAATTTAAGAACCCAGTAAAACAAGTTGAATAGCAACAAACATGGGAAAAGCTGTAGTAACAGCTAGAAGAGTTTAGAGACACTGCCACAAACCCTCCCCCCCTTCACCAGAGATTTCCAGTTATGGAGTTGGCATTTGGGGAAGGGCGCTACCCACAGCAGAGCAGAGTTCTTACTTGCGTGGTTTCACCTGAGTCCCTTGCAGGACCTCCTTCACTGCTTCGTACAAGGTGTCGCGGGAAACTTTGCTGCTGTAGATGTGAAAGGCACAAAGAGCAGGTCAGGCACTTGAAAGGATCAACTGAATGAATCACTCTGGACAGGTTGCAACTGCAGGTACATCAGCATCTAAAACCACCTTTAATCCCGCCAACCAGGGGAGCTGTTGAGCCCACAGCATTCTGGGGGAATGAAACGAACCATTCCCCTGTAATGAAGTGAACTCAAATACAACAGTCTGGGGCCAGCGCAGGGCTGATAAAAGTGAAACTGACATGCCCAGGTTCACTGTGCAGGCCCAGAAAAGTGCAAAAATAACTGAACAGCAACAATGGTGAATTGTAAGTTAGATCCATTGTTCTTTCAGCTTCACTCTCAAGCACTCACAGCAGGGTGACTCCATTTTTAAATACAGTAACAATTTCTCTTTTGAGCCCATTTCATTCCACAGCCCCAGAGGCACTGAAGCCAGAAAAATAGCCACAGTGAAGGTTTCTTCCTTAGTGAGCCTTAGCCCCACCATGGAGGGGCCCATTCTAGGAGCAAGAGTATAAAGAGTTTATAAAATATAGCTAGGTTCCCCAAAGAATTAGCTACGTTCATGGAGAGCAAGTCCATCAACAGCTATTAGCCAAGATGGTCAGGGACTCAAGCCCATACTCCACGTGTCCCTAACCCTCGGACTGCCAGGAGTTGGGACTGGACAACGGGACACCCCGCTGTGTTTCTCTCCCTCTACAACAGCCGGCCCCGCTTGATCCGATCCGACCAGCCCAGCCCTGCTCATGGCCGGCTGGCTCAGCGCAGGGACGCGGCGGCTCTCTGCCCCAGGGCACCTACCCGGGATCCACCTGAAGAGAAGCCCCCAAGCCTGGCGGGACCAGCTGAGCGCGGGCCAGGCCGGTGCAGACAGTACCCAGTGGCGCTACCCCCCCCCCCGTGTCTCGGCCCAGCCCGCCTGGCCAAGGGGCCCCACAGGAGCGACCCCCACAGGGAGGGCCCCAGGCCTGCTCCCGCCCCCCACATCGCCTCCCTGACCCCCCGCCACCCGCAGCGCGGAGGAGCCTTGCCGCCGGCCGAGGAGGCAGCAGAGACCCTCCGGGCCCACCCGCCCCTCGCACCCCGGCTCAGGCTCCGAGCGGAACCAATTCCCCCGGGAGGGCCGCGCCGGGGCCCCCCTCTGCCTAATGCGGGAGCCGGGCCCGCCGCCGGGGTCAGCTGGGGGCGGATGGCACCGGATTGACCCCCCCAGACACGCACCTCATCTTGAGACCGGCCCTCGCCGACTCCAGCAACCGCGGGTGCGCCGGGCAGAAAGGGGGGGAGGCGCTCAGATCGCGGTATAAATAGCGCATGGTCTCGCGAGACGTGGGAGCGGTCTGGGCGCCATCTTGAGAGAGGCAGGCTGTAGGGGTGGGGCAGCCCAGCATCAGGGCGGAGCTAGGTGTTGTGGTAGCAGGATACACTTGTGAGCAGAGAGGGCTGTGCATCTCCAGAGCGCCCTTTATTTCCTTTAAGTGCAAACCATAGCTTGACTATTTATTGCACGCTTCTCTGCATCTTTCCTAGGAGCCAGTGCCTGATTACTGAGCAGATGGGAATGAGCTCCAGTTTACAGCCAGGGGATTGGCTTGGTGGTGGAGAGATTCAACCCGTAGTCTGTTCTGAACTTGTAGAGTCTCAGTTGAACTCTGGAGCGGGCTGGGTGCAGATGCTTTTGCACCATCGTCTAGTGGGTTAGGCGCTCTGGGAAGTCTCCCATGCTAGCTGCTTAACACCAGTTTGTGCCTGGGGCAAGATTCTTTCCTTATTACATTGGTAACATAAGTGTGAATATGAAAAGAGATCAGTTGTACCATGTCCCAGTGGGGGACGGGCTCTAATCAGTATCTCAATGGCATCTCATGGCTTTTTTAAGTTCTTATTTTGGTTTCAGCTGGAGTTGAGGGTGTTGGGCGCTTTGAAGAATCAGGATAGGGGCATGTGGCCAGATGTGAGTCTTTTGTGGAGCCCTGGGGGTTCTGTACAATTTGCCACAGATTTGCCTTTTAAACAAATAGTTCGCAAGATTACAATTGGCAGTGGCTTCACCCACAACTAAAGATTCCCATCAAACAAAATCTAACATAAAGTTGCAATTTAGGGCATGTCTACACTGCAATAAAAGACATGTAGCTGGCCCAGGCTTGTGGACTTAGGCTCTAAGATCCCATGAGGAGGGTGGGTCCTAGATCCTGGGCTCCAGCCCAAGCTCTAACATCCACACTGCAATTTTATAGCCCCACAGCGAGAGCCCTGCAAGCCCATATCAACTCACCCTGCTGCCAGTCTCTTAGTTCAGTGTGGATATACCCCTAGAGTCTGTGCCATCAGACTTTGTGGTGAGAAGTACATTTATGGCTACTGAGGTATTCTCCTTCATACCAGTCAGTGGGAGAAGCAATAAAATGTATGTTCTCTGTCCCCACTCTAATCCCACTGTTTGCTGTATTTTGTCAAATAGTGAGTGCCACTGGATTCAGTGTTTGCCAACCTGATGGCACATCACACGGCAACAGCTGACAGCTCGGGACCCCTCAGGAGTTGTATTGTGAGCTCCCTGGAAGAAAACACCACCCATAGCCAAGAGTGATCAGCTCCTATTGTCTAGTCTAAAGAAAACCCTTGAGTCATCAGCTTACCTATAAACAAATCTAGTGTTCTCCCTTGAACCATTGTATTTTCTCTACAAAAATCACTACTCACCCTCTAGTCAGGGTTCTGATGCTTAGATCCAAACTATGCATCAGTTCCACTGGAACTCCATCTCCTCACTGATCGTGCTGGGGACTCTGCCTGCCTCTTGCCCTCAGGACCCTCAGCTACCACCATCATCTGGGAACCCTGACCAGTTCAAGCTTCAGGGAGTGGTGAGACCCCCTTCTTTCTTTCTCTCTCTCTCTGTTTTCCTGTCTACCTTAGGTATTAGCCTTTAATCCTGTATGTTATGTTGGTTTAGCTCTCCTTGTGTAGTTATCAGTATTATTCAATAAATAACTTCTATGGTTAAGTTAAGCTTCTCTCTCTCTTGCTGAACTTTACTCGTTTGTGTTTTTAGCTTCCCCCATTCACTCTACAGCAACGCTTCTTTTACCTACTCTAAAGATCCCTGCAGCGCCCAAAATACTGTAGGGTTTGCTCATCGAGTAGGTTACTGCCAGTACAATTGTGTTGGGGGAGTGGGGATAGGGACGTGCTGAATTTGGGTAAGTGCTGCTTGACCCAGTCCATGGAGCCCAGGGGCATATAAGGAGAGAGAGCTTGAAAGTGCTGCTTCCTCCAGCCCAGTGAGTCCAGAGACATATAAGGGGTCAGCTTGACAGTGCTGATTGACCCGGTCCGCTCAGACTTGCTCTGTTAATGTAAGTGTGGGTGTGTGGGTGTTCATCCGGTTCTGGGGTGGGAGTAACCCAGCCTTAGGGACCCTAGGTCCTGCCAGATAGCTCCATTGGGAGGGGACTTGCAGAAGGGAGAAGTAGAGCTCCATATGTAAACACAAGTGACACAAGCAGTACATTGACAGGATTACAGAACCCCCTTCCCCAGAGGAGTAACCCAAATAAATGAGCATACCCCAAAGTAATGGGCACATCTGGTAACAATTGGCACCAACGGCCAAGGGACGGGGTGGATTTTCCATCTCTTGATGTTGTCCAATCAGGCCTGGGTGCCTTCTGGAAGACATGCTTTAGCCAAACACAAGTTATTGGACTCAGTACAAGAGTAACTGCAATTCTCTGGGCAGTGATTCCCAACTAGGGATCTGCAGTCCCCTGGGTAGCCGTGAGCAGGTTTCAAGGGGATCTGCCCCAGGCGGCAGGACTCAGGGGAGGGAGCGCTACCTCCGCCCTTTTACTCACCTCAGCGGGCCACCCAGCCTGTGGGTCAGCACCAGCAACGCGTTTCACACCAAGTAAGTAAAACAAAAATAATATTCCCTTTTTTTATTTTTGTACCTCGGTGGCACAGGTGGGCCGAGGAGTTTTTATAGCATGTTGTGGGGGCCTCAGAAAGAAAAAAGTTGTGAACTCATGATATAGAGGAGGTCAGACTAGGTCAGGGGTTCTCAAACTGGGGGTCGGGACCCCTCAGGAGGTCGCGAGGTTATTACATGGGGGGTCGCGAGCTGTCAGCCTCCATCCCAAACCCTGCTTCGCCTCCAGCATTTAGAATGGTGTTATATATAAAAAGTGTTTTTAATTTATAAGGGGGGTCACACTCAGAGACTTGCTATCTGAAAGGGGTCACCGGTACAAAAGTTTGAGAACCACTGGACTGGGTAATCTAATGGTCCCCTCTGACTTTAAAGGCTATGGAAGTATGAAACTCTGAACCTTTCTGTTCTAATAGGACTCAAGAGACAGCACGAGTGCCCCCCACTTTGCCCCTGCCTTGGAGGGGCTGATCTCGCTGCAGCTGGGAGCTACAAAATTAACTTTCAACTTTCACTTGGCTTTAAGTTCCTTCCCCTGCTTGGCTGGGCACAGGAGGGAGAACTGATTCTTGTCCCTTCACTTTCAGTCTTGTTCAGAATTGAAAGTTGGCCTTTGTCTTTGGCCCACTTCCAGCTGGGAGGCTCCTGCTGGCACCTAGGGGGTGGCTGGTTCAGGAGAAAAGAGAGGCTCTGTAAGGTGTATAACGCAGGGTGATGTAGGCCTGGCTTCTTATCAGCTGTAGAATTGTACTGCCCTCTGGTGTTAGCATGTCCCATTTAGGCACTGAAAGTAAGAGCCAGATTTTCATGTGCTCAGTGCTTGGCTCTTCTGAAAATCTGACCCCAGTCGTGTCTGCTGAGCCCTAGAAAATCTGGTCCTAGGAATCTCTGTCTAACTTTAAAAAAGACACTTCCTCGCCTCACTTGAATGTTAACGAGAAAGACTGGAGGCCATTCTCCTTCACCTTACACCTTGTGTAAATCATTCAGACTCACGCACAGTGGGCAAACGATGCAAGCAAAGCAGCCTGCCAGCAGTTTATACTGACTTTCTGCTCACTTAGCCCTGGTGTAAGTGACCACGCATGGTGCAGGGAAATGGAGAATCAGACCCATTCTCTTCTTGAATTTTTACACAAATAATAGTATTTTGCCCACCTAGAACACCTTCTTTCTCAGGTCCTCACAGCACTTTTGAGACTATTGAAGGAATCTTCTCGACTCCTCTGGGCACAGGTCTGTACTATTATCCCCACTTTACAGATGGGGAAACTGAGGCACAAGGCGGGGAAGTGACTTGCCCACAGTCAGACGGACAAGTTGACACTTGAGTTTTAACCTTGAATAAATTGATTGCTAATTATCTCACAGTAATTAATATATGTCTGCACAGGCTAGTTTGAATGCTCCCCAAATACATGTTCCAGAATTGCAAATGTTTGTTTACCGCAGAGTTTGTTATCAGCCTGTAACAAAAGTTTAGGGCAGTTAATGGTGTTGAATTTGCAAATGAATTTTAGTTCTGCTGTTTCTCTTTGAAGTCTGTTTCTGAAGTTTTTTTGTTCAATGATAGTGACTTTTAAATCTGTAATAGAATGACCAGGGAGATTGAAGTGTTCACTTACTGGCTTGTGTATGTTACCATTCCTGATGAGACAACCCCCCAACCTGAAGCAAATACTCACCAGCAACTACACACCACACCACAGAAACACCAACCCAGGAACCTATCCCTGTAGCAAACCTCGTTGCCTACTCTGTCCCCATATCTACTCTGGCAACAGCATCAGAGGACCCAACCACATCAGCCACACCATCAGGGGCTCATTCACCTGCACATCCACTAATGTCATATATGCCATCATGTGCCAGCAATGCCCCTCTGCCATGTACATTGGCCAAACCGGACAGTCCCTCCGCAAAAGAATAAATGGACACAAATCAGACATCAGGAATGGTAACATACACAAGCCAGTAAGTGAACACTTCAATCTCCCTGGTCATTCTATTACAGATTTAAAAGTCACTATCATTGAACAAAAAAACTTCAGAAACAGACTTCAAAGAGAAACAGCAGAACTAAAATTCATTTGCAAATTCAACACCATTTATCTGGGCTTGAATAGGGACTGGGAGTGGCTGGCTCATTACAGAAGCAGCTTTTCCTCTCCTGGAATTGACACCTCCTCATCTATTATTGGGAGTGGACTACATCCACCCTGACTGAATTGGCCCTGTCAACACTGGTTCTCCACTTGTGAAGTAACTCCCTGCTCTCCATGTGTCAGTATATAATGCCTGCATCTGTAACTTTCACTCTATGCATCCGAAGAAGTGAGATTTTAACTCACGAAAGCTTATGCCCAAATAAATCTGTTAGTCTTTAAGGTGCCACCAGACTCCTTGTTGTTTTTGTAGATACAGACTAACACAGCTACCCCCTGATATCAGAGAAGAAAGATGGTCCAGTCTAGGAACTGGCCTCTCTGCTCAAGTACCTGTTAGCTGGCATGGCTGGCAATTGTTGCAGCCAGAGCCACGTAGGAACTGCCAGGCTAAAGTCAGCACCCCAGTAAGTTCCCTGGGGCTGGCAAGCTTTTGCTGCAGGGTCCCATGCACAGCCTCTAACTTCACCCCTCCCGTAGAGCAGAAAGCCTTCTTCCCTTCCCTCAACAGCAGATTCAGCACAAGTGGAGTAAACCCCCTGGCTGATCCACTCCTTGGAGAAGCAACCATAAAGCCCACCCCCATCTAAAAACTAAACCCCAGCAGCTCTATCGTCGGTACTTGCACCCCCGCTCTGCAGGGCAGGGGAGGGGAGATCAACATGTCACTTACATCACACATTCACATTCAGAACATTTTTCCCCCTTTAGGGAAAAAAAAGGGGGGGGAGTGCACGGAGCATGGGGTGTTGGGGGAGGTTTGGCTCTGCTTGTTTTTTAACCTTGGCAATAGCAGCAATGGAAAGTTCCTTCTTGCTTTTGGTGGATAACTCTTTGGAGATCTCAACTGTGTAGTGTGAAGTGTCTCTTCCTTCCCCACTCCTCAATGGAAAGGTGTGGGATCTTTAACAAAGATGTCCCAAGTGTTTCTCCCACGTTTGAGTTCCATAGATTCTACAAGGCCAACAGCCCTCCAATCTCCAAGAGAGTTTCTGGGTTTAAAAAAACCCTGAATATCTAATGTAAAACAAAAACAAGTAGGGGGAAAACCTTCACTGAGACACAGACACATCCATCCCAGGTGTTCCAGGGACTCAGATGAAAAACCAGGACATATGATCTATGTCTACACTGTAATATAAACCCAGGGTTAGTAGAACTTGAGTTAGCAGATGCTGGGTTTGTTAACCTAGGGCTGGAGCATCGACATTCATTGCTAACCCCAGTTTAGGAAGTGCTGAACTCTAGGTCCCAACCTAGGGCTCCAGCATCTATACTGCATTATGCGGGCCTGACTCCAACCACCCATATCCCAGACTTCCTAGCGCCATCCCCAAATGTGGCCACTCCAGTGTCAGATCAATAATTTTGCGCCCCTAGGCCGGGAAATAATTGCCGCCCTGGCCCTGCCCCGACTCCGCCCTTTTCCCGCCCCCATTCCAACCCCTTCCCCAAAGTCCCCGCCCCAACTCTGCCCCCTCCCTTCCCCTATTGGATCCCTTCCCCAAATCCCCGGCCCCGCCTCTTACCCTGTTTTGCGGTGCAAGTGCTGGGAGGGGAGAGAAACAGGACGCGGCGGTGCGCTTGCAGAGGAGGCGAAGGTGGGCTGCAGCAGGGGGGTGGGGCGCGGAAGGGAGCTTCCGCCCCTGCAAATTTGCCGCCCTAGGCCTAGGCCTTGTTGGCGTAGGCAATAATACGGCGCTGGGCCACTCTCACACACAAAGCCCTTTGTTCATGATGCATTGTGGGAAAATTTGACTGTTCACCAAACTTGACTGTTCAGAGGACACAGAAAGTAATCCCCTGGGATTGTGGGATATTTTTGGTGGACTCCCAGTCCAGTGGGACTGTATCCACACTGAAAAGCAATAGGGCTTGAACCCCTGTGTTCTGACTTGACGCAGGCTCAGACCCTGCACATCTGGAGGGCCCTGGGACCCTGGGTTTGAGCCCTGGGTCAGTGCGATTTCTGTGTAGATGAAAGGGGGGTTAGGCTTGAGCCTGAGTTCAAAACCTGGGTTGACATTGCAATGTAGACATGCTCATGGTCGCTTTAGGTATGTTAGGAGTATGGAGGGTGTCTTCAGATCTGGGGTTTAAGCTCAGGCCTATCTGACTGCCTGCAAAGTTGCATTTAAGATCATTTTAGTTAACATGTTCCAGCATATTCTTATTTTCTAGTGAACACCAGCCTGAAGGAAAAGAGGCTTCTTTGCACTGGTTCTCTTCTCACGTGCTCCTGTGTAAATCAGGATGCAATTCCATTGATGGCAAAGCAATTGCATTGATGTGAAACCAGTATAAGAGAAGGAACATGCAATTGAGTTGGGAATAAATATGCTGCCTGGAGCAGGTTTCTACTTAAAGAGAACCTGTGGAACTTTCCCCCCTAAAATAGTACAAGTGACAACGGATGGCATTAGGTAAACTGGGGGGATTCCCAAAATGGTGTCATGGTGAGCAATTGCTGTACTACAAGTGAAAAAGATGGGGTGAAAGCTGAATATGTTTGACAAGGGCCAGCCCACGAATGAACGTTAGGGACTTCCCAAACAAGCAATGATTCAGAATTCTCTGCTCATTATGCACAAAAGCATTTTGGACTAAACACAGTTTTCTGTTCAGTATGACTACTGGTAACACCTGTCTGTGTTCCTACGTATCGGTTTTATACTGCCGCCCTTCACCGTAAAATCTGAGCGCCTTCCACATAAAATCAAGAGCATTAGCGCAGTCCCTAGTGAATTATATGGACAATCTGGCACTTCACCCTTTTCAGCATCAAAACTCTGCTTGGGGGAGAGTGGTTGTTTTTGGAGGGTTTTCTTTTAGATTTTATTAGTTGACTTTGTTAGTTATTGGTTTGGGATGTCTGCTTTGAGTGTCATTCCTATGGAAGAAATTCTGTGTGCTCCGACGCTTGTTGTTTTCTAAAATTGAAATTAGGTTTTATTTGATGCTGGATCTACGTGCCACAGGTACCGATGGCTTAGCTTGCTTAGTTTCCTGTTTGTCCTGTGTTGGTCATTTTGTTGTAGTAAACCTTCATGAATTGTTATTAAATGTACAGGAAATAATCACAACAAATGCTCTTGAAATAGACTCATTTTTACACTTCTATTCTTCAAATAATCCAAGAGCTTCAGGGACCTAAACAGCCTCTGGACTCCTGCTGAAAGTCCTGCTGGACTCCTGCCCCTCCCCATTGCAATCTGAAAGGGCACCGCTGCTTTCTGTGAGTTGCTTTTTTACCATCCTATAGAATTCTATAGCAGGGTTATAATTATTTATTGTATTTGATAGGATGGTTCAAAAACACAATAGAAAAGTTACCAATTTCTATTACATTCTATAACATTTTCACAAGGAGAGAGAAATGTCTGTTTATCTAATTACCACGCATACCCATCTATCGGACCTATTTTTCGATTTGCCTATCTATGTACTGTGCTCATCACTGGGATAACTGAGTGCCTTACAAGTTTTAAAATTTGTATTACCATTTTCCTTGTGTAATCCCATTTGCATGAGCAAAAGAAGATTTTTTTTTTTTTTTTTTAAGGTTGGGCAAATCAAGGTGGATTTCCACCATGATTCCAAGAGGCACATGTTCAACCTAGGAGTTGTGTTTTTGATGCAATCCAGGATTTGGCCCCAAACCACTCAGGTACTAGAACTGTTTGAAAAATCGAAGACTTTTTTATGCTAATAGAGAAAGTGCTTCCCCCCCACCCTCAGCTGAAAGTATCAGAAATGTTTCCTGTCCAATTTAACTTAAAATAAATAAAAACAAACTCTGTCATTGGGCTGAGGCCAGAGGTGGGAAGTTTCAGGGCTCCCCAATGCAAAGTTACAAGCAACTGAAAAGTTGTGAAAGTTACTAGTGACCCCCCCTTAACAGAGCAGCCTTTATGTCAACCAGTGGCCATTAGGGGGAAGCAGACACTTCAAGTACACAGTAGCCTGAACTTTTCAACTGTCTTCCCTTCAAGGCCTTAAGGTAGTTGGAGCTGGTCCCAAGCCGGTTTTCACTGACCAGATAGCAAAAGCAGGGCCGGCTCCAGGCACCAGGCACCCAAGCACATGCTTGGGGCAGCGCCTGGTAAGAGGCGGCGGGGGGAGCGCGGCGCGGCATTCCGCGGGGGGAGGGGGCGCTCCGGCGGCGAGGCGCTGGGGGGGGCGGGCTCCGGTTGCGCGGGGCGCGGCGCTGGAAGGGGGTTCCGGCAGCGCTCAGCGGGGGGGTGGGCTCCGGTGGCGCGGCGCTCGGCAGGGGGGGCAGCGTGGGGCTCGGTGCTCGGGGGGAGGGTTCCGGCGCGTGGCGCTCGGGGGGGTGCGGTGCGGGCGCGGTGCTGGAGGGGGGTTCCGGCGGCGCTTGGCAGGGGGTGGGGGCAGGCTCCAGCGGCGCTCGGCGGGGGGGAGGGCGTCGCGGGGCTCGACACTCGGGGGGTGGTTCCGGCGGCGCTCGGCACAGGGGGTGGGGTGGGCTCCGGCGCGCAGCACTCGGCGGGGGGGCGGCGCAGGGGGTGGCGCTCTGGGGGGGGGGTTCTGGCGGCGCTCGGTTGGGGGGGGGGGGCGGCGCTTTTTTTTGCTGCTTGGGGCAGCAAAAAAGTTAGAGCCGGCCCTGAGCAAAAGCACGGGTCTGACAACCACCAATCAGGTGTTAACACTGCAAGGACCTTTGTCTGAATGTGTATAAAGGATCTGTAAAATGTGTGTAAGACAGAGTTTTTGTACTAAGGTGCAAAGCTCTCCTTTCTTCTGCAGAATAAAGCAACTCTTCCTTATCCCTGTCTGGCTGTTATTGGCTCTCAGCTAGGTGGACCTGATATTTCGGTAACAGTTTCTGGCGACTCCGCCAGGACTCTCCTAGCTCGGACATTGGACTCCGGACGGCTGCGGCGAATTGGGAACGGCGCCAATGGGGTGTTTCACCCCTTTTCTCTGCTTCACCGCAGCCCCTGGGGTTTGTGCTCCGATAAGGTGAGTCCTAATAGGATAAGGAGACACTATCTGGTTCTGGTCTGGTTAACCGGTTAATGAATTTCTGTCTTATACATTTGGGCGTTAGGTGTGTGGATGGAACTGAGCCTCTCATTCATAATTCCTCAGAGTGGAAGCCATCGCGTGCGATGAAGCTCTGAGGTCGAATTGGGATCCTTCTGTCCCGTCCCCTGTAGCGGTCAGTATTAGTAGAAATTCCTGTAATAGGATCCTATTAGGCCATAATTCCCTCTGTGCTCTGTGTAATTCTCTGTTAGAGTGTCAGCAGGCAGATGGGTGGGTCTCTGGTAAAACCCTCTGAGGATAGCCCTTTAGATTATATGTTAAGTAAATGGTCTTTACCCGGTGTTTAAAAAGAAATAGTTACACCTTGTGTAGAAATTGATGTGGCTAGTGTTGTGGAAATTGAATTGTGGAGAGGATGTGCATTTTCCCCAGAACATGTGCAGTGTATATTGTAGCAGAGGTAAAAGAAATGCAAACCTACCAATATAGGTTGTGTTGTCTTTTTCAGATCACTGGGTGTTTGAAAGCAGGAGTTAGAAGTAAAAGGCAATCAAAAGTCTGGGAAAGTTAATTGTGTCCCTTTTTTTTTAAGTAAGAATCTTTAAGCTGTGGATAGCTTTGGATCTGGAAGCAAGCCAGAAAGCATCCGTATTAATGCAATTTTCTAACTAATAAAGTAGTAGCCACTGAAACCTGGGCTGCCTATGAAATAAATACAAGGAAATATGGGGTAATTCTGTTTTGCCTAAAATCTACAAGAGTATGTGTATATAAAGGAAATATTTTAAGCAATGACTGACTGCCCAGAAGGGGTAGACCTCTGTTCTTTTGTCTTTCAGATCATCAGAGAAAACGGATGCCAGCTGAATAGCATTCAACGTACCATGCATTTACTGGCACAATAGGAATTATTTTTGTGTTCTATGGCCAAAATTGTTGTTAAAATTTGCATACCAACAGTCTTTGGAAGCAAGGACATGGAAGGTTAACCCATTCCCCATATTGCCCATGGGATCCTTCTGGCTACCTCAGATTTCTAGCCAGAGGGCTGGGGAGGGAGGAAAGCTATTGGACACAAGAGGTTGTACCGAGTGGACTCCTCAAAGGTGGGTGTGCTTGTCCTGGTTTGTTGCTCCAAAGCTCTGTAATAAAGTTATTTTACTGGGAGGGTGTACATGGCATACATTGAATAATAAGACTAATGTATTGTATAATGGCAATGTGTATGTGTTCATTGTTGGGAAAAGGTGTATGAGTGAAGAGTGGAAGTTTCCTTTGTAGGTTAAAAGAAGCCAAGAAGGGAAGAAGGAAAAAGAACAGAACGAGTTAACTGGAAAAAAAAATAGCTAGCAAACTCAGTCCAAAGATAAGATGCTGGCCCAATCCAAGGACACTGCCCACAGCTAAGACTTGGCTGATAGCCAAGAAAAGGGGGGCCTGAATGTGTCCAAGCAACTAGGAGATCTGCAAAACACTGCCAAGCATTAATGAAATGTGTTAGGTTTCTTTTCTCACAGATAAAAGAAGTGCTACCCAAAGACCCTAGCAGCCCTGCCATTCATTGAAACAAGGAGACTGAGTCTACGTAAAGTCTATCAATGAAAGACTACTTTGGCTCCCCACTGGAAAGGCCCTTTCCAAGTCCTGTTAACCACCAACACCGCTGTGAAGTGCCAAGGACTACCTGCCTGGACCCATGCTTCTCACTTAAAAAGACCCCTCAACCTCGGGAGGACTCTCTGACTGATAAGCCTATTTCTCCTTCTAGCTCTGCTGTGCCTTCTGGACAGCAGGAAAAAGGAAAAAAGACAAGGTGAAGTGCTAGTAACCTCTCCCTTGTCCACTGACAGACCTACTGTGCCTTTGGATTTTTCTAGAAGAAGCAAAACCATTACAGGGTGATGTGCTAGTAACCTCTCCCCTGTATGATGCTAAACCACACTGTTTCAGGAAAAGAGAAGAAGGAACACTTGCTTCATTGGAACCACCAAAGTCCAGGGATTCCTGACTACAAGAGACATTAAGAACTGACCCTGGTGAAGAAACAAAGAATTATACACTGGCAGGAAGAAACTTGTGGGACCCATGCTTGAGAATGTGGTATAGTACTACACCAAAAAGAAATGTATTAGGATATCAATGAACTGTGATTAACACTACACTAGGGACTGTTAAATTTTCATTACCCTTATTCAGTTTCCAGATCACCTCTACATACCCAATTGCTCACAGGGGGCTGCCATTAGATTAGCACAACAGAGGGCTTGGGTTATTTCCTCTAGAAAGAAAAGTGACTTGACCGGATCCCTATGGGATGGGGCCAATAGTGCAGCAGCAGTTTGGAATATTTTTAAGAACCAAAACATGATGAGAAATTGGGGCACAGCTAACCCAGGTACAGGCTGGAATTGGTGAGTTACATGTTATCTCCGCCCTTAGTTCTATGACCCAGAAGTTGCTGACAGAAATGGTATTGAATATCACTAAGGCTGGGAAGGCATTGCAGTGGGATCTAGCATGTTCAGAAATTCAGGATTTCCTGAGTGACCAGCTAATGGCCATTCGGAATGATCTAGAGCATCAGGCTTGGCCCACTGCCCTTACAGACACATCAGGAGTACCATCTGATCTGTGGCCATGGAGACATACTTGGAAACTTTCTGGGTGGAAGTACAAACATTCTCAATGCTTCTTCCAAGCATATGAACCAATTAGGGGGGGACTTGTGCTCGCATCGGGGAAAAATGTTGTTTCTATGTTAATTATTCTGGCTTAATTGAGCAGGATTTACAAGCCATTAAGAATGTTGCTGTTGTTTTCCGTGCTTTATCACTTGATCACACCTTTAGTTTTGAGGACCTCCTTCCAGACCTTGGGTCATGGTTTACGGGGCTCTTTCAAACAATTGTTAAATGGATTCTTTTCTTTCTATGTGTTATTTGGACAATGATACAATGTGCCAAATGCCTGTGTAATGCTATGATCAAAAGCTCTGCTGTCCATAAGAAAACCCAGTATCTGTCCCTCCAGCTTGATCACAAATTGCATAACGGGCCTGACAATTTTTGAATTTGTCAGGCCCGAAGGGGGGACTGTGAAAGTTACTAGTGACCCCCCCTTAACAGAGCAGCCTTTATGTCAACCAGTGGCCATTAGGGGGAAGCAGACACTTCAAGTACACAGTAGCCTGAACTTTTCAACTGTCTTCCCTTCAAGGCCTAAAGGTAGTTGGAGCTGGTCCCAAGCCGGTTTTCACTGACCAGATAGCAAAAGCCCGGGTCTGACAACCACCAATCAAGTGTTAACACTGCAAGGACCTTTGTCTGAATGTGTATAAAGGATCTGTAAAATGTGTGTAAGACAGAGTTTTTGTACTAAGGTGCAAAGCTCTCCTTTCTTCTGCAGAATAAAGCAACTCTTCCTTATCCCTGTCTGGCTGTTATTGGCTCTCAGCTAGGTGGACCCGATATTTCGGTAACAACCCTGCATCTAGGAAGTAAACGGACAGCGTATTTACATTCATGAAAACAGGATCTCAGCCAAGCTGGGCTGAAAAACTGCAGAAGATGTTGGATGAGAAATTTCTTTAGACAGGAGGTTAACTTGTTAGTTAAGTTGAGTCTCTAGAAAGCATGTTATGATTTTGTCTGATATGTAATCATTTGTTTCCAAGATCCTCACTCACTGTCACTTGAATGTTGAATCTTTGATCAGAAACTTATTCTTGTTCTCACTGGAAATAGATCTAAACGCTGTGGGATTAAGCAAAGTGCTGGACCAGAGCTGAATCTAATCAGCAAGGAGCCTGGAAGCTCTGCAAACCCCAGCTTCTGAGCTGGCGGCCCTGAGAGCCAGCTGGCCCAGGAATCTGGAAGCCCTGGAGCCACAGACCCTGCAAGCCATGGTGGGACAAGCAGACCTGGTATTTCCCTGAGTAGCCAGTGGCAGGGGCTGGACATCACAGGGGGATGCTTCAAAGGGGCTTGGGGACTGAGCTGCATCTCTTGTTAACTTGCAAGGCAAAGCCAGGCCTGGTACAGCCCAGAGGAGAGTGCTGGAGTGTCTGACAGGCTGGTGGTGTCAGGGAGCTGTCACCCAGCTAAGCACAAGAGTCCCTCACGCTACAGGCTGAGGATACCAACATGACTGACAGTCCTGGGTACCCTGAGAACCATCACATATGTGCTGAATCAAGCTGACAGCTTTTACTCTTCATGCTGGCAGAATGCTGCTATTGTAATATTAACTCCAGCTCCTGCTGTCATATTAACAGCAAAGTTGGGAAGGGGCGTCGTGGGCCTGGGGAGAGATGGACACCCCAGGTGAAAAGGGAAGGTTTGAGGTTTTGCCACAAATAGAATCTAATGGGGGATGCAATACAAGAGTGAATCCGGCACAGAAATGTGCTTGGGACAGATAAGCTATCTGTGGTGATTTAAGTGACTATTGTGTAAGACAAACACCAGCACTGGTACAGCTACATGTACACCCGTTTGGGCATTTACATACTGGATTCAAGTTGGGAAGGGGAAATCCCCCCCCCCTTTTTTAACCTATCCCATTTGCTCTATCCCAGCAGCCTCCTTCAAGGACAGGCTGTTGCATTCACTGTGGATCACATACTTCTTGCCTCTACCCTGCACAAGATTTGGGTTGAAACAGGACCGATAAGTTAACTGGGCTCACCTCCACTGATAAGCTGCAAAGCAGAACACCCGGTTTCCGTCAGTAGTTACTTCAGGGCATCAACTCACCCTGCACTCAGCCCCAGTCACACTCCCTCATGCAGATGTACTTTGCACTGAGATTCAACTGCCCCTATGGTCTGCAGGGCCAGGGAAGCTATTATCTCAAATCCCTTGAGGCTCAAAAAAAGAGGATTTT
Source organism: Malaclemys terrapin pileata (assembly GCF_027887155.1). Lineage (NCBI taxonomy): Eukaryota > Metazoa > Chordata > Testudines > Emydidae > Malaclemys > Malaclemys terrapin. Next base: position 18,595,116 of record NC_071508.1, on the reverse strand, counting down.
AGGTGGAATTATGAAGCTCTTCTTCCTGTCATAAGATGCACGATACTTCCCCATGGTTCTGCATAAAACTCATGCCCCCATCTATTCTGGGTATTGTGGTGCTGCAACTCCAGATATGCTGAAGTAGACACAGTACCCTGCTTAGCCCTCTCACACCACTAAGTAGAGCCAAAAGGGTTGGGTTTATTTTTCCCAGGTAGTTAATTTGTCCGCTGGGAACTGGATGCTTCCTCTTTGCTCCTAATAGCTTTCCCACAGTCACTAGCTCCAAACACTGTTAGCTTAGCTCACAGACAATCTTACTCTTCTAATGCCTGAAGTCTGAGCACTTATTAACTCATGCGGTTAGTTTTTGTTTAGTTCCCACATGCCACAAGAGCCTTTCCATTATGTGTGTTTTAGATTCTCTTTCTTAAAGAGAGCATCAGGATACGAACTTTTGTAAGTGTTTCTTTGCCTTATCGCCACACACATTTAATTTAAATGTGAGCTGTAAAGGCAATCTCTTTGCTTGATCATTTATGCCTTTATTGTGCTCATGCAGATAAGAGATTGAAGCATGACTAGTGATTGTCACTACTATTCCACTTGCTGCATCAGTGTAGGATAATACTGCTGCATTTGAGTTTGATCATGCTACAGTAAGACACACACTGATTTCATTGACACTTGGTCTGAAAATCTCTCTGACCACATTTTCTGGAAGCAGTATCTAATTTCTCTTCAAATACTATCTACTACTGTGAATGCTGATCCCTAATTCTTATTGGACAAACATTTTCTTTGTGGTGTTTTACATTTAAACTTTATATTTTCAAATACTTTTTTTTTTTAAATTGAGGGCCTCCAAAAAGTATGCTTTTCACAAAAAAGATACTAGAAAGACATCATCAAAATCTGAAAGATCAACCAACTCTCTTCTAAAGTTGAAATAAATGTTATTTGGAGCTTTGATCTTACGGAAGTGCAAAGGTGAGAGAACTTGGACACTATTCTCCAATTCTACCTTTAATACCCATAAGTTATCTAGGGTGTTTTGGGGGCTGCTGACTAAGACTCCTAGGCACGATGAGAATACAAATCCTCATCCCTCCTTCCCCCAGGAATGGAGCACATTTCGTTGAAGACGACTGACAAACAGTCCCTTCTAGTTGGGCCTCGAGGGCTGTTGCCATGAATCTACATCAACCATCAGAGAGTTTAGTGACTTGCAGAAACTAAACTGAAGAGATCCTTGAGTGATGGCCCCAATGCACTAGGGAAATGCATATTAATTAGTCTGCTGGTGCAGCAAGATTTACAGACAAGCGGTAATGACCAGACCATTTTCTTAGCACATTTTGATGGTGCTTACATGCAGATTTCTTAACACTTACCAAGGTAAATATCATACCCATGACTACCGACAGGAAGATGAAGTTGAGGGTGGTGATTTGCAGCAGACAGCAGTCCTGCTCAGGATTTGTGTGAACATCCTCATATTGAACAGGTGGCTGAAGACCTTTGCAACAGTTACTTTTCAATCTGGGAGGCCTGACAGAACGAGACAGACCGGTTCATTCAACTAAACTGAAGCCAACCAGAAATTTCACTTCATGTCTAGAGACCATCCTGGCTCAGCAGCAGATTCCCGCCTAACGCCCAACTGTTCGGGCCAAAGAGTGCCATGGTCAATGAAAACCCTGGGATGGAAGGTTTGCAAGACTGTCTCTTTGAAGACAGACTCTGCAGGTCCTGATAGGGTGCTCGGTATTATACATTTATCCTGAGTCTGGTTAAAGGAGGGTTTCACAAAGATTACTGTCATCCCCTGATAAAAGGGTTGGTTAGCTTTGGAAAGGCTTTCCGTGTGACGAGAGAAAAGACATTAATGCAACACATTTCAAACTTGGGTCCCTAACCGTAGGCCACTAAATCAAAGTGACTGGCTTTTCAGAGGAGCCGAGTCATCGCAACTCCCCACTGAAGGTATTTGGAGCTATAGATACTCAGCACGTTGGGTTAGGGGCAGGCAATCGGCAGCCTAAATATGGACATAGGGATCTAATCCTTTAGACACTCAAGACTGAAAACGTTGGCCTGTTTTAAAGCAGTAAGAATTGCCTCCTGCTCTAGTTTCCCTACTCAGCAGCTCCACAAGTGCCTTACGTGCCCACCTCTGCATTTGGCAACATGTATTTCTTTTACCAGGAGATCTGATTTTAATTGCTCTACTGCGCCCATCAATAACAACTCTGGAAGAAAAATCATTATGGCTTCAAAACCTTACCGCCCTGACATTTCAATGGCAAGTGGTTAGCTTTCATACGTGTTTTTTGAATTTGAAGTTAAATTCCCACATAGGTTCTCATCTGTTCCCTTCAATCTTTCTGCACCAGAAAAGCAAACACTGATATGGGGGGGGGAGGGGGGAAATACAGTAGTAGAGTTAATTATTTCATTTTTAGTGAATTTCAACACAGGCAAAGAGAGCTCAAACTACAAACCACAGGAGCAGCTGAAGAGATGGCAGCAGTCTGGTCCCATTCGTTACATTAATGCATACCTGAGAGACAAGGTGGGTGAAGTAATATCTTTTACTGGACCACCCACCTTCTCTCTAATATCCAGGGACCGACACAGCTACAACTACACTGCAAACGTTAATGCATACCTGGCATTTTCCATTTGCCAGTCAGAAGGTGGCAACCTCGCTATACCAGAGGGTGACACAGGACTTGGGCTCTAGCAGTGCTTCCTCTGTTCCGCTCACCCATTCCACATAGAAGAGGAAAGCAGAATGGACTTTGCTCCTCTACATACTACATGGAATAGCCAAATTAAATGGATAAAATCTCAGGTCAATGTATGCATTCAGCTCACACTCAGAACAGAGCAGGAGTGAGGGAGAGCAAACAGCAGATCAGGGAAGGAGAAAACAAAGAGAGGCAAATGTTAAAAGCGACTGGACAGAGCTGAAAAAGCGCGGGGGGAGGGGGAGGAGGGAGAGGAGGCGCACCCAGAGGTCACACTCCCCTCCATTAGGCAGTCACGTCCTAGTATTTCAAAATCACAAAGCAAAGCTTTGGCTGTACAGTTCAACTAGTGGCTCAGAACATTGCTTCTTTTCTAAAGGCGGATGAATACATGGGGTCCGAGGCCTCAGTGCCAGAGGCAACCAAAGCCTGGATCTGCTGGCAAAGGTCTCTCAGGTATTCTATAGTGTAATCTCTGACTGCCACACCTTTATACAGCCTTACAGCTGTGAGATTCTATGCCCTGGCATGCAATGCTCCATGAAATAGGAGAGTCTTAGCAGAACGACTGTATTCAAGTGAGGGGGGAGGTTAAATAGAGCCCAATATCACATCGATAAGCTGACAGTGACTGGAAGTTGCAGTCATCTGACAGCCATTCAGTAGCCAATAAGGAGAGAGCCTGGCAAATCTCAGTCCAGGTGCCAGAGAGTGAGTGTCCACATCACAAGAGATACCTTCCATAACAACTGACCTGAAGTGGGCCTGCTAACAGCCTCAGCAGGAAGGGAAAGAATGGCATGCGTCATAGAGAAAACTCCCCTCTCACCCAGAGATGGTCTCTCTGGGTCACAGTTAAGGCCTCTTCTGGGTCAATGTGGGCAAACTTATCTGCCAATGCTGTACCTGCTAGCTGCAGTCACTAACACTGTCAAATCTGAGAGGCCGCACCAGCACTAATTGCTTTCATGGATGGAAAAAAAAGAGAACAAGGGATGATGCAAACTGCACCCTTTTAATGCAATTTAATTCTAGTTGGGGTGAGGGACTCATGTAACCCCTCTTAGCACCAAGCCTGGGTCACTCCTACTGTGTGGCTTTGCAGTGATACAAGGCGTTTCACTTCACTTCTAAATCATAGTCACAGGCAGGAGTGCTGGAAGGATCTCTGCAGTGGTGAATCCCCTAGAGGTGAAGCACAAAGCTGAAGAGCAGTTAAGCTCAGGAGCATGGGCTAAACGATCCCCACCAGGCAGCAGCGGCAGCAAACAGTTCTAACCCATTACAATACTGACTGCTCCCTGGATCGCGCTTAGCGGGGGGGCATGCAGCAGATACTGCTGGGCTTAATTCCATTTGCAGTTGAGTTTGCCATTCACCTTCTGAGAACATCTACACTGCAGCTGGAGATGTAATTCCCAGGGTGGGCGGACCTACATGCACTCGCTGGAATTAAGTTAACATGCTGAAAATAATAGCGTGGCCATGGGGGGAGCTTAGGCTAGCTGTCCAAGTACCTTCCTTCCACTTCTGACTGGGTTACACTTGGGCGGTTAGCCCCTCCTGCCACATGACAACAACTGTGCATATCTCTCTATCAGTGTTATAGAGGGCGAATAATTTATGAGTTTACCCTGCATAAGCTTTATACAGGGTAAAACGGATTGTTTTGGGTTTAGACCCCATTGGGGGTTGGGCATCTGAGTGCTAAAGACAAGCACACTTCTGTGAGCTGCTTTCAGGTAAACCTGCAGCTTTGGGGCAAGTAATTCAGACCCTGGGTCTTTGTTGGAGCAGACAGGAGTGTCTGGCTCAGCAACACAGGGCGCTGGAGTCCTGAGCTGGCAGGGAAAACAGGAGCAGAGGTAGTCTTGGCACATCAGGTGGCAGCTCCCGGGGGGTTTCTGTGATCCAACCCATCACAGGTCCCTCCCATGACCCTGGTGGAAAAGGACAGGCTCTAAAGCCCCGGCCAGGCCAAAACTAATTTGGGCTGGGGCATCCCATGGTTGGGCAGTCACACATTGGCTGGCTTGTGACTCGCCTGCCCATTGTGACATGCCCCCTGCTGGCTGCCAAAGCCTCATCCCCTCACTGCCAGGCTTGGCTCTGCAGAGCGAGAGCTGGCACGTGCCGCTGAGAAAGCTGATCCAGCCGTTTCAGCTCCGCCACTGGTAGCAGAAAGTGGGTGGCCCATATACACGCCAGCTTCTGTCCACTCCTGACTCCAGGTAGGAGAATCTTCTATTGCCCGCCTCTGCTTTTCCATTGCATCGCCAGCCACACCGAGCCTTCCCCGAGCTCCTGGCTGGGCGGCGCACGTCTACCAAGTGCCCCGGTGCCGGCTGTCTAGCCTGGTGCCAGTGAGGAAGTGGGCAGCGGCATGCACACAGGAGGGAGTCTGCGATGGCCAGACAGAAGGGGTCACACCAGTCCAGCCTGGAGGGGACGGAAACAGGGAGGAGGGTTTGGCGGGGCTGGTGGCAGGGCACGGGAAGGCGACACAGGCTGGTAGATGAGGCATTGGGCTGGGATTCAGGAGAGCGGTGTTCAGTTCCCAGCTCTGCTGTAAGTCTTCTGTGTGAGATCAGGTGAGTCCCTGTCGCTCTGGGCCTCAGCAAACTAGGGAGAGCAGGTCCCTGCTCCATGCGGGGGGTTGAGAGACTAAATACAACAACACCCGCATGCTCAGCCACTGCCATGATGGGGCCAGGTAAGGGTCCAGACAGGGAGGTAGCTGGTGGCCAACATGGGCCATGTGGGGGTGATTAAAGGCAAATGGGAAGAAGCATGAGAGGTGTGTGTCATGGAGTCCCCAGACAATGCTCTGGAGCTGCTCCCTATGAAGCCAGTCAGGACTCTGGTGAAGTCTCCTCTCTGTGAGCAGACTGTCTTCTGGGCCAGAAGCTCAAAGGGCTTTCACCTTCCTGGGTCTGACCTTGGAGCATTCAGCATCCTCTGCCCCTCCTTGCACTTCCCACAGCGAGTCCGCCCAGGTGGGGTCCTGGGGAAGCCAGAGAGACCTGCACCCCTACTTCGCAGTCAGATGTGACTCTTAGCCAGCCAGTAAAACAGAGGTTTATTAGATGATAGAAACATGGTCTAAAACAGCTTGTAGGTACAGAGAACAGGACCCCTCAGCTGGGTCCATTTTGGGGGGCAGTGAGCCAGACACCCACATCTGCACTTCACTCCTCGTCCCCAGCCAGCTCCAAACTGAAACTCTGCAGCCCCTTTCTCTGGCCTTTGTGTCTTTCCCGGGCCAGGAGGTCACCTGATCTCTTTGTTCTCCAACACCTTTAGCTATCCCCTTGCAGGGGGGAAGGGCCCGGCCATTAGTTGCTAGGAGACAGAGTGTTGGCCATTTATGCACACTGGCCTTTATCCCCACACCTAGAGACTTAAGAAATGCATAGGGGAAGCTGAGGAACCCCTACAGTATTCAGAGGAAACATTAAGAACAGTCCCACTTTGTCACAGTGAGGGAGTTGGAGAGTCTGTGGGAAGCCCCCTCTCTTGTGAAATCAACCACCCCCAGACGGTGCGAGCTGCTCCAGATCGGGGGAAGAGTCCAGCTGTGAATTTGGAGCCAGATCCTGGTTTGGATCTGAATCCACCGGCGCTGCGGAGCGTTCAGATGTGGGGAGCTAGCTCCCGCCCGTGCCAGATCACAAAGTGCCACTTCAGCCAGCCGCCTGCCAGGCTCTGGCAGCGCCCTGTGTGGAGCTGCAGCTGGGCCCTCCAGAGCCGAGCTGCTGCTCCTCCTCTCTGCTGGCCAGCCAGCCGCAACTCCTCAGCACCTGCCCGCTCAGCCCCACCTCAGTGCTCCTGCCTCCCCAATCTCCTCCCTGGCGCTGTACCTCGCCCCCTGCACCTGGCATGTCAATACCCAGAGGGCCGGGAGCCAAGCATCCCGGGAGCCATCTGTAAGGTGCTGATTCCCTCCTGTGCTGGGCTCCAGCTAATCCACAAGCCAGGAACTGGCCTTGTGTCTCCCAGAGCAGGTATATCAGTCTCACAGCAGCAACTCAGTCTGCTCAACATCACTCTAGGGCCAGGAACTCGCTCCTGCCTGACATAGGCAACAGGCTGAGCCTGCTCCAGCCCTGTTCCTAGTCCTACTCCAGCCCTGGTCTCGCTCCGGCCTTGCTCCACCCATGCCCTGCCCCGCAGCCTGAGTCCAGCTCCAACCACTAGGCCTGACCACCTCCATCACCTTTGCTGACACCATCACTTCCATAGGAAATGGCACTGAGGTTGCCGGGGGAACAGGAATTCTCAGGGTGCCAGGAGCCATTGTTCTATTTACCAGGACAGTCCGATGCCAGGACAGTCCCTCTGAGCACTGGAGAGGACTAGGGCTGCATTAGGACACCGGAAGTGCAGCTGCTGGAGAGTCAGCATAACCGCCCGGAGACAGCCACGCTTGCCTCCCAGCCTGGGAAGCCCAGAGACCCAGAGCGTAGATGTCTCTCAGAGCATCTCTGCCAGCAGAAGACATTGGGTGAGGAATAGAGCCGTCCCGCCTTCGGGCAGGAGCCATTCAGGAGACCCAGCGTGGGGGGAATCGGGCTGTGTGTGTACAATGTCTAGCACTGCAGGGCCGTGATCCGGGACTGAGCCCTCTGGGCACTGCCGAAATACAAAGGAGAACAGCAGGGCTGGAGGATTTACAAGATCCGTGTGAGGAGGGCTGGTTGGGTTGAGCCAGCAGTGAGTCCCCAGTAACACAGAGCTGCGCTAGTGATGGAAGATCTATTTTGTCTTCCCTACTTAGCACAGTTGAAAACTTAGCACTGACCAGCTGCAAGGATCCTGGCGGGCCCTGGTATGGTTGTAGCAGCAGACTCAATGTTTGGGAAAAGCGAGATATGTGCAATAGGCAATGTAGTTCCATCTGGGCACCAGCCAGCTCCTGTGCCCCAGAGAGCTCTCACAGCTCACACTGAACCAGGGACAAAGGGGGCAGGAGGTTGGAAGAGAAGGTGCCAGCCTGGGACCCAGGAGACCCATAGTCAATTCCCAGCTCTGCCACAGATGCTCTGCGTGGCCTCGGGCAAATCCCTTATCCTCTCTGTGCTGCAGTTCCCTGTCTGTTCAGTGGAGGTAACAGCCAGGCCCTGCCCTGCAGGGGGAGGTTAGAATAAATGCAATCGAGGTTGGACAGTGCTCTGATGCCACGAGGATGAGGGCCAGGATGGTGCCTAAGACAGACCAAAAGCAAGGGGGAGCTACAGAACTGGTGGTGAGAGGGGTTTGGCCTTTGACACTCTGCTCTGGGTGCCTGGGCTGTCAGACCCCAGCCAGCCACTGGCATTGCCAGACCTCCCTGATCTATGGTGCTGCTGCTCTCCCTGCTTCTAGGAGTCACTGCCTCCCCCTGGGCCGAGACTCCCGCAGCAATCATCTCCTGGGGCTGCCATGGCACTGAGCGGCTAGCAAGGCCTGAGACTCAGTTGGGCGGGGGGGAGGGGGGTGCTATGAAAGCAGTTTCTGTGTTGTTGCCGCGGTGGGAGGGGAAGCAGAGATGGGGCCATTTTACATCCTACGGCCAAGGCGCCCAGCAGCTTGGGCAGGCGCAAAGAGCCGCCCGCGTGGGCTGGGAGCTGGGGGAGGGGAGCGTTCGGGAACCCCTGTTCTGCGCTGTCACAAGGAGGAGGAACCGGGATGGAACTGATTCTCCCACTCGGGGATCCGGAGACCCCGCCCCCCGGCTCCAGCTGTATGGACGTGGGGAGGGGCTCTGGCCTGGGGTCTGCAGTAGCTGGGACTAGATGAGCCCAGCGGTCCCTTCCGGCCTAAAGTCTGTGATTGTGTGGAGCAGAAGGTCCCTCCCATGACCCCGGTGGGGAAGGAGAGGCTCTAAAGCCCCGGCCAGGCCAGAACTAGTCTGGGCTGGGGCAGCCCATGGCTGGGCAGTCACACATTGACTGGCTTGTGACTCGCCTGCCCATTGTGACACGCCCCCTGCTGGCTGGCACAGCCTCATCCCCTCACTGCCAGGCTTGGCTCTGGCAGAGCGAGAGCTGGCACGTGCCGCTGGGAAAGCTGAACCAGCTGTTTCAGCTCCGCCACCGGCAGCAGAAAGTGGGTGGCCCATATACACGCCAGCTTCTGTCCACTCCTGACTCCAGGTAGGAGAATCTTCTATTGCCCGCCTCTGCTTTTCCATTGCATCGCCAGCCACACCAAGGTTGGATAAGAAGGTACCAGCCTCCCTGCCGCTCTCCTGCCTTCTGCTCCTGCCCCTTCACGGGTGTGTCTGAGCAACTCCTGCTGCTCACGAGCCCGCCCCACCTCCCCCACCCCGCTGGCCTCGCCCACCTGCAAACTGCCACGGCCCCAATATTCCTTGGGGAAGGGATCAGGGTCATTTCATTGGGCAGGAAGAATCCTGAGTGGTTGGATCCAGCCTGTCTGCTGTGCAGCTTGTGAACCGGGAGAAGGAGAGGTGGGAGTGACCCAGAGGAGGCCGTTTGGCCTGTGGGATGGGCTGCTGGCCTGGGAGTTCAGACACCTGGGTTCTAATCCTGGGTGACTTTGAGCACATCTCTTCCCTTGTTTCCTTGCTGGCTGCCTTGGCTAGTTAGAGTCTGAGCCCTCCAGCCCAGCGATTGTCTGCAGCACCTGGTGCAACAGGGCCCTGAGCTCAGCTGGCATCTGTAGGTGCTGGTGGGACAGAAATAACTGGGCTGGCCCTGATGCTGAACGGGGCCATCGCCTCTTGTCACTCACAAGCAATGCCTTGTCCTGGCTTCTTGTAGGATGGCTGAGGAGGGCAGCCCAGAGCCCAGGCTCGCCTGGGAGGAGACAAAACCTCCCCCAGGGAAGAGTCGGCAGAGGAGGGTATGGCAGCAGCAGCAGTGTGCGCGCCATCCCGGTGAGTGGGCGCCTTCTGGGTGGGCGGAGGGGGCTGCAAAAATGGCTGGGGCCATGGCCCTGCATTGGGGTGGGGCTTGGCCCCTGTGGGGGTTGGGGGGCAAGACTAGGGTGTCATTGTGGGGAGAAGACTCCATAGACCTTGTACTGCTCTGGGTTGCCACGAGATGGAGAGACAGGAAAACCCAGGCAGGGGGGAATGGCCCCTCCTGCTGGCAGCAGCTGCAGCCACTAAAGCTGATCGGGGCATAGCGGCAGAAGCATCAGGTGGAGACTGACTGACTCGCCCACCCCGATCTGTCACGCTGCAGGGTCGGAGGATGTTTTCCACCAGTCGAAGGGGATGCTTGGTGCACGGTGGGTGGTTAAAGTCTAGGATTGCAGGGCGCCGGCCAGAGCGTAAGATGCTCCCTGATGTTGCAGCCCCAACTGTTGGCTCTTTTGTCGCTTGTCGCAGCACAGGGCATTTGGGGGGAGTGTTGACGATGGGAGCCCAGTGCCTGCCCAGGTTACACCCAGTGGCTCTGGCTGACTGTTGGTGGCAGGAGAGGCAGTCAGAACAAGCAGAACGGGCAGGCCCTGGGTCCCCATATCCCATGCAGACTGGGCAGCAGTTCCCTCTCCTGCTACAAGGACCAGACCGATTCACTCCCAGTCCCTCTGCCCCCTCCAGCAATGGGCCGGAGAGTGGGGACACCCCTCATGGCCTGACATCGTCCCTCCTTCCAGGTGTGGCGCTCCCCAAATCCCCAGACTGAGCCTGCATGCTGGGCGGGGAAGTGGGGTGGCCGCTGGGAACCAGGGCTCCGACTGGGTCTTTGCTGGGCTGGGCAGCAAAGAGGTGGGGAAGCCAGGGATCGCTGTGCCAGACCCTGCCCTGCATCGGGGCTGCTCCCCTGCTGGGGCGGGAGTGGGGGCAAGGGTTTTCTCTAAGATCTCTGTCACCCAGACTGCAGCTTGGCAGACCCAGGTATTACCACTGCTCTGTCTTTGATCAGATTCACGATGGCCATGTAGCACCGCCTGCTTTAAGGGGCCAAACTGGAAGGAGAGAGAGGCCCTGGAATGCATAGACTCCTTTCTGAAGGGCAATGACCAGGTACCAAGAGCCCTCCTCTGACCTGTCAGCTAGTGCCCTGTCCACATGCACATCTGCCCTTCTCCAGATGATGCATGGATTCTAAGGCCAGACGGAACCACTGTGACCTCCTGTATAACACAGGCCAGGGACCTGCCCCCAAATAATTCCTGTTTAAACTACAGCATTTTAAAAAGTCCCATCTTGAGTTACAAAAGGTCACCCACCATGCCCCTTGCTCAGTTGTTCCAATGGTCTATTACCTTCTCTGTTAAAAACGTACATTTCCAGTCTGAATTTGTCTAGCTTCAATTTCCAGCCCCTTGTGGACTTGTGCCCACTGGATTTGGTCAGTCCCTAGTGTGATGGGTTGCCCCCCTTTGAGGTGCCACCTGCTGTACCGGGCTACCACCGAGCCCACCTGTTCTGCCAGCCTGGGCCCCCTTTACCTCGTCTTGCTGGGCTAGGCTCACAAGCCTCTTCCAGCCATACACTCAGGCAGGGCCACGCCCAGCTGCAGAAAGACACAGACACTGAGATCAGCTCTGGGAAGACTCAGGTGAAAGGGCTTGTCCCAGTACTCTGGTGCCCACCTCCTTTGGAGTACAGACCCAAAGGTTTTATGAAATTCGCCCCCTCCCTCCATGTGGAGAGAGGTATGCACAACTCTTTGCCCCTCCCCCCAGTTACTAATTGCACAAACTGGGTTATGGTATAAACAAGCAATAAGATTATTAACTACAAGAGGTAGCTTGTAAGTGGTTATAAGAGATAGCAAACGGTACAAAGCAGATTGCATTAGTAAATAAACACAACACGCAAACTAAGCTTTCCACACTGGATAGATAGGCTCTACATGAGCAAATTCTCACCCTGAGTGATAAACAGGTGGGCAGATTCTTAAGGCACAAGCTGCCTTGGCTTTGCAGCTTGGATTTCCCAGGTTTTCTTACACAGGCTAGGAATCTCTCTCCAGCCTGGCACCATCACTTCTCATAGTTCAATCTTTGTCCCTCAGGTGTTTCCAGGTGTCTTATTGCAGGGAGCGTGAGGTCCCCCCTGATGTCATTGTTCCCCTTTTATCTCCTCTTCCCACCCGCTGGAAAACTCTTTTGCTGTGACCTGGGTCCAACAGTTCCCATTGTGTAGCGTTCTCTCGGAGAGGTTTCTATTGTGGACAGTTCCTGGGGTAACCCTGCTGCTTATGTGCATTTCCTCAATAAGCCATTGTTTGGCGTTTTTACTGTTGTACCTGAAAGGCTGTTTTGAACCTCACAACGTGTTTCAGGAACACAGACGTAGCTGAACTTCATAATTTCACATACAACGATAGCACATACAATCCAATGAGACATTAATGTCTAGCAGATAAAGACTTTTAGAATGATACCTTACAATACGTACTTTGTACAAAACATATCCTAATGACATGACAGTGGCGAATATTGGGGTGTCAGGGTGTCCCACCCAGCTGTTCCTCCCACTCTGTCAAGCCCCCAGTAACACTGTCTGGCTGCCTACCCCCCATGTTGCAGTTCCTCTTTGGACACCTACCCCGTGAGAGCTGCTCCCTCTCTAGTCCGGTTTCACACAGAGCTGCCCTGCCCTCCCCAGATAGTCACCCCTGTTACCAGATGAATGGCCTTCTGCCACTCGGCATATCAAAGCCTGAGCAGCACTGGGGGGAAGCTTTCTAACATCTCTCCCACTGGCAGCTCCTTTCCACGCTAACCTTCCTGTTTGTGTCTAATCTCTGCGGGGCGTAGGACGAGGCCCAGAAAATGAATTTTTTGAATTCCATCCTGAACCTCGTCATAGACATCGTGGCATGGAGCCCAGAAATAGATATGGACCGCAAAGCCCTGCTAGTGGAGAAGATAGCGGTGAGTAAAACACACACTGGGGCTGTGTTACCTGGCGGGTTTAGTGATTGGCCTGGAGATCTCTGCAGATTTGTCTAACTTGAGCTGCCAATCATTGGATCGTGTTAGACGTTTGTCTGTTAGACTGAAGAGCCCATTATCAAATATTTGCTCCCCATGTAGGTACTTACAGACTGTCATCAAGTCACCCTGTAACCTTCCCTTCGTTCAGCTGAACTAATTGAGCTCCTTGAGTCTCTCACTGTCAGGCATGTTTCCCAATCCTCCAATCACTCTTGTGGCTCTTCTCTGACCCCTCTCCAATTTATCAACATTCTCCTTGAATTGTGGGCACCGGACCTGGACACAGGATCCCAGCAGCGGTCGCACCAGTGCCAAATACAGAGGGAAAATAACCTCTCTAACAACTGGAGTTTGCCCTGTTTCTACATCCCAGGATGGCATTAGCCCTTTTGGCCCCAGCATCGCACTGGGCGCTCATGGGCAGCTGATTACCCTGACTGCCAAGTCTTTTCCAGAGTCACCGCTTCCCAGGTTAGAGCCCCCCATGCTGTGAGTGTGGCCTGCATTCTTTGTTCCTAAACATAGAACTGTATGGAAATGTAGATTGTTCCCTTGCACCCAGCTTCCCAAGTCACCGGGTCGCTCTGTATACGCCAGTCTCCCTGCCCAGAGCCCCAACACTCTGCAGTCAGTGCCCACTAGGGAACTAGCAACAAATCTGCTCTGTAGATTTGGCAAGTCTTTGCTCTCCAGCACTGCAGAAAGCTTTCCAGAGCTCACCTCCCTTCCCTGAACGTGGGACAGCGTGGGCTGGGGGGTGGTCCAGTGGGCTGGGGCTCAGCACACCTGGGTTCTACTCCCAGTTCTGCAGTAAGACTTTGGGCAAGTCACTTCCCCCTCTGTGCCTCAGTTTCCCTTCCATGCCTTGTCTCTTCTAGTTAGCTCGTGAGTTCTCTGGGGCAGGGACTGGCTCTCACTGTGTGTGTGCAGCACCGGGCACAAGGGGGCCTGATCTCAGGTGGTGTCCCTGGGTGCTAATGCGGATGGAGCCTTTCAGTGCACTGGTGCGTGACACTGGGGCACTGACCACAGGCCGGGCACTGACCACAGGCCCTGCACTGCGCTCCCCGTCTGGAGCCCTGCACACCATCAAGTCCGCAGTAGGACGACCTGGCTGCCGAGCCCACATGTTGCAGGCCCTGCGCTTTGCTCCCCAGTCGGAGCCTTGAAGGAGCTTGGAGCCTGGCTGGCATTTCCCCACATTGTCTCCCCAGGATCTGCTTCAGCACGAGTCCGTCGACTCCCTGACCGACATGGTGCGTCAGCAAGCGATGCTCACCATCATGGAGATGAGGTACCCAGCCTGCCCGGCCCAGCCCCAGCCAGTGCTGTGTGCAGCCAGACACGCCAGCCTCTTGGCATGGCCAGTTCTCCAGGGCATTCCCCCCTCTGCTCCTCCCCCATCTTCTGATTCCGCCGGGCACGTGGCAGCAGGTGATGGTGCTGGTGCATGTGGGCTGGCACCAGTGGGTAGATGGTGGAGGATTCTTCGATGCCTGGCGACCTCTCCACGTGGCCTTATGAAGATGTGGGGGAGGGAGTGAGGGGGTTAGGACTGGTCCCCTCTGGGACCCCGCAGGAGATGGCTCTGGGGGGAGAGGGGCAGTTGGGTGCTGCTGGAGCGGAGCAACTGAAGTCACTGCCAGCTGTGCCAGCTGCGTCACACCGGCAGCTCAGCGACCCCCTGTGGCTGAGAAGTTGGACAGGCTGAGCCCTGGCCCGTGGCACTGTCTGTGCCATGGGGGGCTCTCTCTCAGCGCCGCTGGTGCCCTGCTCTGAGCTTCCCAGAAGCCTGCCCATCAGGCGTCCGGAGGTGGCAGATGCTGCGGGCTGGAGCTGGGCTGGAGCTGTTGGCTCAATAGGTTCCCCAGGAATGGGAGGGGGAGGCAGAGCAGGCGCTGGAGCGGCTCTCCCCACTGGGCACTGGCTTCCTGACAGCGGGGCAGGCGACAGCATTGGCTACGATCCCGTCTCTGCTGGGGCGGAGGGGGGTGATTTGCGTCAGCAGTGGGCGTAGCTGTTCCTCACTGGCTGCCGCCTGCCACGAGGGGCGCGGCTCTGTCCTGCAGGGGGCAAGTAGTCACCTGGCACCTCATTGCATGTGCTGGGGCCATGCTCTGGCAGTGGGGGTGAAGGGGTTAATGCTGTCTGGGCTGTCTCCACCTTCCTCCCCCCCTGCACACAGCTGGGTGCCCTGTCCAGCAGGCTGAGAGCTCTGGGCAAGGGGCAGGGCTTGGATCCCTGCCTGGATTCTGCCCTGCTGCGGGCTGATGCAGCATCTCTCTGCTGGCCCGGACTGTGCAGCCGCAGTGCAGACAGCTGTGGTGGAAGAGTCTCTTTGCCCCCAGTGGGACAGGACTGGCAGGCTCCTTTGCACTGTGGCCACTTGGTTCAGAGGCACTTTGGTGCCAGCAGGCTCTAGTCTCCCGTCCGTGCCGTTTGCGGGATGTCATTTCTCGGCGAAGCGCAGCGCTCTCTGCCCCAGCTGGTGAGTCCTGGTGGGGTCACAGCAGACAGCTGCAGACTGCACTAAGTCCCTGCCTGTTGGTATGAGAGAAGGCAGCACCAGCTCCCTCCACCGCCCCCTGACCTGTTCTCATCTGCCACCCCCCAGTTGGAGCCCCCTCAGGTGTTTCCATGTCCTGGGAGCCTGACGCCAACATTAGCGCATCAGTCCCGCCTCAGCCCTCCAATCCGCACGTGTCTCTTCTCTTAGCAGAGTGAAGCCACCGCTGCAGGACCTGGAACGATCCAACCTGCTCGCAGCCTGCTTCTCCAGCGTCTTCTCCCTGCCTCCAGCAGAGACCATGCAGGGCAAGGAGGCTGCTCTCTACACCAAGGTAAGCCCCAAACCGGCCATGCAGAGCCACCCGAAACCAAGTGGGAATCCTGCCGGTCGCTCGTGTACCTGTCCCCCGGGTAACCTGGCACTGGCACATGAGTATAATAATCACAGCTCCTCGGCAGGACTTCAGCTCAGGACCTGCAGCACCAAAGCACAGGCCCCACCACTGCAGATAAAGGAGTAACTCCCTCATAGGGTAGCAGTAGTAGGCATTTCTCCTTCACATGCACCGACAATTAGTGGGGAACAGACACTCCCTTCACAAGCACATTCATCCCCAGTGCGTGGCTGGGGGCACAGGCCTGTGATTGGCTGCTTCAGACGCACACAGGCCAGAGGAACCGAAGCTTGGCTGGAAATCTCCCCTCCAAATGTGCAGTCCTTTCTGACTCTTCCAGTGGGTTAGACTCCATGCAGTGGCCTTTCTGGGGACAGCAAAGGCAGGTGGTGTCCTGTTGCCAGGAGTTTGCAGTAGGTCCCCTGTGGGTACAAGTGAGTGGGTGAGCTGGAATACCAGGTGCTGCCGTGGCCTGGGGGGTGTCACATGCCAGGGCCTTGGTTCATCTCCTGGCTGGGTAATGCCACTTGCTCTGGTGTCTCCTCTGCTCTGCACACAGACTCTGAGAGCCATGGATCAGATGCTGAAGGCCTTGGCGTGTGAGAATCAGGAGCCCAGACTTCTGGTGGTGGAGAAGATCTTGGAGGTCTGGAGCCGTGGGGGCAGGAAGGGGACTAGTCCTGTAGCTGGGGTGGGGCTCAGGGACCAAGACTCCATTTAATCACAAGCATGGGACACTCCCCCTCCTCTCCCCCTCCCCCCCCGGTGCCTTTGGCTCCTCAAAGTACGTTCTATACAAAGATTCTTGGGCTGGAGGGCCAAGTGCCCCCATTATATCTGAAAAACGTCTGCACGGGGTGGGGGTGGAGGAGTGCAGGATCTGTCGTGTTCTCCACTGAGCCCCCATCTGACCCTGGCATTCATTTGTGTTCACCATGGGCCCCACCAACCTGGCCAGAGCCCAGAGCGAGATTCCCCCAACGTTCTAGTTCTGGGGCCACAGGAAGTAGATTCTGTGGGTGGTTTGTGCTCCAAAAAGAGGGAAATGTCCTTGACAGAGATTCGGTCTCCTCGATTCCAGAGCCTGGGAAGAGGGAACACAGAAGTGCAGGGCTGGAAGGGATCTCAAGAGGTCATCTACTCCACCCCCTGCACTGAGGCAGGGCCAAGCATTCCTAGACCGTCCCTGATGAGTGTTTCTCCAGCCTGTTTTTTAAAACCTCCGTGATGGGGAGTCCACCACTTCCCTAGGTCACCTGTTCCAGTGCTTAGCCACCCTTAGACTTTTTCCTAATATTTAACCTAAATCTCCCTTGCTGCAGATTAAGCCCATTACTTCTTGTCCTACCTTCAGGGGACATGGAGAACAATTTGTCACCATCCTCTGTATAAGAGCCCTTAACGTATTTGAAGACTGTTACCAGGTGCCCCCTCCGTCTTCTCAAGACGAAAATGCCCAGTTTGTTCAACCTTTCTTCACAGGTCAGGTTTTCTAAACCGCTGAGCACTTTTGTCGCTGTCCTCTGGACTGGCCCCAGTTTGTTCACATCTTTCTTAAAGCGTGGTGCCCAGAACTGGACACAGTGCTACAAGCTAATACACCTCAGAAGGACATTTCCCTTTTTCACAACAGCATCACACTGTTGATTCCTATTCAGTGTGAGACCCATGATAACCCCCAGATCCTTTTCTGCAGTACTGCCACCTAGCCGGTTATCCCTCACTTTGTTTTTATGCATTTGATTTTTCCTTCCTAAGTGCGTTACGTCACATTTGTTTTGACTGAATTTCATCTTGTTGACTTGAGACCAACTCTCCAATTTAGCAAGCTCATTTTGAATTCTAATCTGTCCTCCAAAGTGCTTGCAACCCTTCCCAGTTTGGTGTCATCTGCAAACTTTACAAGCATACTCTCCTCTCCGTTAACCAAGTTCTTAATGAAAATATTGACTAGTACTGGATCCAGGCACACCCCTGGGGAACCCCACTTGAGACACCCTTCCACTTTGCCAGCGAGTCAGTGATAACTCCTCTTTGAGTATGGTCTTTCCATCAGTTGTGCACCCACTTTATAGTAATCTCATCTGGATCATACTGGCTTAGTTGGCTTCTGAGAATGTCTTGTGGAACTGTGTCAAAAGCCTTACTAAACTTCATATACATCATCATATACTGCCTCCTTCCATCCACTAGGCAAGTAACCCTGTCAAAGAAGGAAATTAGCTTTGTTTGGCATGGTTTGTTCTGGACAAATCCATGGTGCTCTTCCTTATCACCCTATTATCTCCTCTAGGTTCTTACAAACTGTTTAATAAGTTGTTCAGTATCTTTCTGGGTACCAAAGTTAGGCTGACAGGTCTATAATTCCTTGAGGCCTCCTCGTTCCCCTTTTTGAAGATAGGTTCTGTGTCTGCCCTTCTCCAGTCCTCTGGGACCTCAGCCCTCCTAACGGTTCAGAGATTGCTTTGCCTAGCTCCCTCTAGGGTGAATATCATGTGGCTCTGCCAGCTTGAATTCATCTAACTGACCTAAATTGTCTTTTACCTGTTCTCTCCCGAGTCTGGCCTGTTTTCCTTCCCCCTCGTTGTTAATATTGTGTTAAGCATCTAGTTGCCATTAACCTTTTTAGTGAAAACTGAAGCAAAAAAGGCATTAAACACCTTGGCTTTGTCTGTGTCATCCATTATTTGCTCTCCTTCCCTGCTGAGTAGTGGCCCCTCACTTTCCTTTGTCTTTCTCTTGCTCCGAATGCATTTATAGAGCTGCTTCTGATTGTCTTTTATGTCCCTTGCCAGTTAGAACTCATTTTTGCCTTAAGCTTTCTGATTTTCTCCCTATGTGCTTGTGCTATTTTTTGGTACTTCTCCTCAGCAATTTGTCCCAATTTGTTTCTCTCAGGCCCTGCTCCCCTGGACCGCATCCAAGGAGGTGCATGGGCGGCTGAGGGCAGTGGAAAGGATCACCTTCCTCATGAAATTAATGGCTTGTCAACCCAAATGCAAGGTGAGCAGCCTGTGACCCTGGCCGCCTCCTAACTGCACTGAGCAGCCTCGCGGTGCAGCGCTCCCTGGCAGGGAAAACCCGGGCCTAGAATAGTGACTCAGCAAGATCCTCGGTAGGAGTCCAATCTACCGAGCACTGATGTCGATGGGTCTGTCCTCTGACTCCAGTGGGCTTTGGGTCGAGCCCCATAATTCTGTCTCCAAGGACTCTCCCCGCTGTTCCCCTAGCACCAAAGTCTGCTCCACAGGGTCAGTGCATTTACACAGGATGGCCCTGAGAGCAGCCTCTGAACCCAGGTATCTGTTCACCCCCTTTGTCAGTTGCCTGTGGGATGCTTTGGCATCAGCTCCTGCCAGGCTGCCAGAAGAACGCCCCCTGCTCTGGGTGCTCAGGGCCATTTAGCTGCTCCAGCTGCTCCATCCCCCCTGTGTCAGGGCCTCCCCTCCAGCAGCTGGAGGGGGGCGTTTGGATGATGTGCCCCCAGAGGCTGGGGCAGCAGAACAGAAGGAGGGAGGTGGGAGGGGACACACTGAAAGGGATGGGAGGGGCCAAAGGAGCCAGAGCACTGGGGAGTGGGTGTGGGGAGGCTGTGCAGACCCCTGGAGAGGAGGGCAAGGGGTTTGGGGCGAGGTGGGGAAGAGCAGGGAGCCAGCGCAGGTGCTGCAGGAGGGGCAAGGGAAGGTCTGGCAGGAGGGGGAGATGAGAGGACAAGGCTGCAGGAGAGAGCCGGCAGGCTGGGGATGGCGCAGGAAGGGAGGGCTCTGGGGAACTCCAGGATGGAGTGAGAGAGGCGGGATGCAGAGCAGAGGAGTCCAAGGTGACCCCAAGCTCCTGGGCCTGAGGTCAATGGAGGGTGGGGGGTGGGAGAAGGGGCTGGGATTAGGCGCTTGCCCTTGAGATGGAGACTGGACGTTAGTTCATTCGTTACCCGGGTCCCCACTCGGGAGCAAGGTTTGCTGACTTTGCTGACCAGATTTCCCCGTCCCTGCTGAGCTTTCCTCAGCCCCTGGTGATGGGCCCCACGGCTCCTCCTGCTCTCCTTGTCCCCAGTCTCTCTGCACTGGGCTCTGCCTCCCCCAGTTCTAACCCATTGCTAGGGCAATGCCAGGGGGACACGCTGCGCTAGGCCTGCAGGGGCGAGTGACTCCCTTTGCGCCCTCTCTCCATCAGGAAGCGGAGGAGTTCAGAATCCTGGGCCAGCTGGTGGCGTGTGTCACTCTGTGCCATCCGGAGCAGGAGATCTGCCGATCGTCTATGGAGGCATTTTACCACCTCTACTCCTTCATGCTGCAGCTAAAATGTAAGAGCCCTGGAGACCCTTGTCCTTCCTAAATACACTAACATGGGGTTTCCAAACACGGAAAACATATTTCTTGAACACTTCTGCCTTTTCTGCAACCTTTTAAAGAGTCTCCATCTAGTAATGAGCCTACACCACTGCTAAGATTTCTTTTGTTCCTAAATCACTTTTTTTAAAAAACCTCCTTATTATCCTTAGTCCTGCAAGCCATGGTGTTTCCCCTGATGTCTTTAGCTTCCCCTATCTATATGCTACTCTTCATAACTCACATAAGAATGGACATACTGACTCAGACCAATGGTTCATCTAGCCCAGTATTGTGTCTTCTGATAGTGGCCAGTACCTCATGCTTCAGAGGGAATGAACTGAACAGGGAAATTTTGAGTGATCCATCCCCTGACATCTAGTCCCAGCTTCTGGTAGTCAGAGGTTTAGGGACATGCAGAGTATGGGTTTGCATGCCCTGATTATCTTGAACCCAATTATACTTTTAGCCTTCACAACATCCCACGGCAACAATTTCCACAGGTTGCCTGTGCATTGTGTGCAGAGATACCTTCTTCTGTTCGTTTTTAACTTGCTGCCTATTCATTTCATAAAGTGACCCGTAGTTCTCGTGTTATGTGCAGGGGTAAATAACACTTTCTTATTCACTTTCGTCACACCAGTCATGATTTTATAGACCTCTATCATATCCCCCGTTAGTCATCTCTTATCTAAACTAAATGGTCCCAGGTCTATACTACAGACCTATATTGTTATAACGACATTGCTCAGGGGTGTGAAAAATCCACACCCCTGTCGCAGGAGCACCTCTCCCACTGACCTAGCTAGCGCCTCTCCGGGAGGTGGATTAAGAGCTTGTTGGCATAGGAACATCTTCACTTAAATGCTACAGCGCCAGTGCAGCTACGGCGTGTGCTGTACCCAACCAAAAGAGTGAGAACTCTGTTATTCTCCGACAGGCGATACAGTGTTTGAAGTGTAGACTTGCCCCCAGTCTTTTTCATCCTTCCTCATATGGAAGCTGTTCCATCCCCCTAATCATTTTTGTCGCCCTTCTCTGCACCTTTTACAGTTCTGGTATATCTGTTTTGAGATGGGGCGACCAGAACTGCACGCAGTATTCAAGGTGTGGGCGCACCATGGATTTATATAGAGACATTATGATATTTTTCTGTTTTATTATCTATCCCTTTCCTAATGGTTCCCAACATTCTGTTTGCTTTTTTAACTGCCACTGCACATTGAGTGGATGTTTTCAGAGAACTATTTACGATGACTCCAAAATCTCTTTCTGCATCCGAAGAAGTGGGCTGTAGTCCACGAAAGCTTATGCTCTAATAAATTTGTTAGTCTCTAAGGTGCCACAAGTACTCCTGTTCTTCTTTTTGCGGATACAGACTAACACGGCTGCTACTCTGAAACCTTTCTTGAGTGGTAATTTAAACCCCATAATTTTGTATATATAGTTGGGATTATGATTTCCAATGTGCATTACTTTGCATTTATCAACATTGAATTTCATCTGCCATTTTGTTGTCCAGTCCCCCAGTTTTGTGACATCCCTTTGTAGCTCTTCGCAGTCTGCTTTGGATTTAACGATCTTGAGTCATTTTGTATCATCTGCAAATTTTGCCACCTCACTGGTTACCCCTTTTTCTGGATCATTTATGACTATGTTGAACTACACTGGTCTCAACACAGATCCTTGGGGGGGACCCTGCTATTTACCTCTCTCCACTGCGAAAACTGACCATTTATTCCTGTCCTTTGCTTCCTATCTTTTAACCACTGACCCATGAGAGAACCTTCCCTCTTATCCCATGACATCTTCCTTTGGTTAAGAGCCTTTGGTGAGGGACCCTGTCAAAGGAGTCCAAGGACACTATATCTACTGGATCACCCTTCTCCACATTCTTGTTGACCCCTTCAAAGAATTCTAGTAGATTGGTGAAGCATGATTTCCTTTTACAAAAGCCATGTTGACTCTGCCCCAACAAATTGTGTTCACCGACGTGTCTGATAATTCTGTTCTTTCCTATAGTTTCAACAATTTGCCTGGTACTGAAGTCAGGCTTACCAGGGATCACATCTGGAGACTTTTTTAAAATTCACTGTCACATTAGCTATCTCATACAGAGGCCGATTTAAACGCTAGGTTACATACCACAGGGCACATAAGTCTGTCTGGATGTCTCGTGAGAGCTGCAACCTTTGCACCAGGCAGGCAATTTACCATGTGGTTCTCCCAGCCATCACAAACCAAACTGCTTATATGTCTATTGATTGAATCCCCCATTATTATTACCAGGCTTTTCTTTGTAACTGGGGTTCCTACCTCAATTTGAGAGGACATCATGACTTCCTCTGGAAGGTGGGTCCCAACTATGGGATCATCTCCCTCTGCTCTAGCTCGATGTTCTCCTTCCCCGAAACTTTCACCCTCCTCAGCAGCACAGAGGCTGTCAGACTGGGGGTGGGACCACTCTACTGTGTCCCTAAAAGTCTCCTCTATGTACCTCGCTGTCTTCCTTGGCTCCACCAGTTCAGCCCCTCTGGCCTCCTGGTCTCCGAGGGCCAGTAGCTCCTTGGGCCAAATGCCCACATATGCTACCTGCCCATAGGGCTGGTAATCATACATGCTGCATTCAGTGCAATCAACTGGCGAGCCCCATGCTGCTGCTGCCCTTCTGCCTGGTTTATTTTTACTCTTCCAGGGGGGTTAGTTTGTTTAGTTTTGTTTTTGGGGAGGGGGTTATTGGCCTGAGTTTACAGTATGGTTGTTAGATGTACTTGTCTCTCACACACCCTCTCTAAACTTTCTTGCAAAACTCCCGTTTGCTAACCGAACATCTGATTTATATTGCCTGCTGTCTGTTTCCCCTCCCTGGCTCAGCCTCAATGATGGTGGCTGTCAAGGCTGCTTCCCCACTCTGAACTTTAGGGTACAAATGTGGGGGCCTGCATGAAAACTTCTAAGCTTAACTACCAGCTTAGGTCTGGTCTGCTGCCACCATCCCAAAGCTAATTCCCTTCCCTGGATAGCCTTGAGAGACCTTCACCAATTCCCTGGTGAATACAGATCCAAACCCCTTGGATCTTAAAACAAGGAGAAATTAACCATTCCCCTCCTTCCTCCCACCAACTCCTGGTGGATCAAGATCCAAACCCCTTGGATCTTAAAACAAGGAAAAATCAATCAGGTTCTTAAAAAGAAATTAATTACCTTTTTAATTAAAGAAAAAAGGTAAAAATCATCTCCGTAAAATCCGTATGGAAAATAACTTTACAGGGTAATCAAACTTAAAGAGCTCAGAGGACCTCCCTCTAGCCTCAGGTTCAAAGCATAGCAACAAAGATAAACACTCTAGTAAAAGGTACATTTACAAGTTGAGAAAACAAAGTAAAACTAAGACGCCTTGCCTAGCTTTTTACTTACAAGTTTGAAATATGAGAGACTTGTTTAGAAAGATGGGGAGAACCTGGATTGATGTCTGGTCCCTCTCAGTCCCAAGAGCGAACGAACTCCCAAACAAAGAGCACAAACAAAAGCCTTCCCCCCGCCAAGATTTGAAAGTATCTTGTCCCCTTATTGGTCCTTTGGGTCAGATGCCAGCCAGGTTACCTGAGCTTCTTAACCCTTTACAGGGAAAAGGATTTTGGGGGCTCTGGCCAGGAGGGATTTTATAGTACTGTACACAGGTCAGCTGTTACACCCTTCCCTTTATAGCTATGCCACTGGGGAACAGTGAAGAGCATCGGCAGCTCCTCAAGGACAGGCAAACCTTGTACGGCTCCTGGGACACCTTGTTCACCAACACTAGCGATATCACATGGGTAAGTACAGTCAGTGCTTCACGGGATTGTTGTGCGCAGAGTTATCAGGAGTCAGAAATTAACACCCTAGGAGTCGGGGGAAGGGACAGACCCAGGCGTGTGACTGAGCCCATTCATCTGGGCCAGAGCCCTGCCTATGGCCCACTCTACCTCATAGAATCATAGACCTCAGGAGATTATCTAATCCAACGCCCTGCTCAAAGCAGGACCAACCCCAACTAAATCATCACAGCCAGGTCTTTGTCAAGCCAGGCCTTAAAAACCTCTAAGGATGGAGATTCCACCACCTCCCCAGATAACCCATTCCAGTGCTTCACCCCCCTCCTAGTGAAATCGTTTTTCCTAATATCCAACCTAGACCTTCCCCACTGCAACTTGAGACCATTACTCCTTGTTCTCTCATCTGCCACCACTGAGAACAGCCTAGCTCCATCCTCTTTGGAACCCCCCACCCCCTGCAGGTAGTTGAAGGCTGCTGTCAAATCCCCCCTCACTCTTCTCTTCTGCAGACTAAATAAGCCCAGTTCCCTCAGTCTCTCCTCATAAGTCATGTGCCCCAGGCCCCTAATCATTTTCATTGCCCTCTGCTGGACTCTCTCCAATTTGTCCACATCCTTTCTCTTGTGGGGGGCCCAAAACTGGATGCAATACTCCGGATGTGAACTCACCAGTGCCGAATAGAGGGGAATAATCACTTCCCTCAATCTGCTGGCAATGCTTCTACTAATGCAGCCCAATATGCCTCCCTACATGCCACATCCCAAGATGCACTGGGGCTCATCCAAACCTGATCCCAGCTCCTTGTCAGGCGTGGTGGGAGCTTCCCCAGAGATTAATGCAACAAAAGGCATCATTGCATCTGTGCACCAGTGCCAGCCCCTGCTGAGAACTAGAGAGTGTATCCGTGCTGTGCAGTATTGTGCCCCCGTGGACTGCCCGGCTGGCCTCTGCCATGCACGGCAGTTCCTGATTGCTGACTGGATACTGTGCTGCCCAGGTGCAGTAACCCAGCCCTGTCCCGGCAGAGTGGGGTTTGCCTGCACTCCTGGCTGGGCCAGTGACTGACTGGAACCGCGCTGGGCAGCAAAAGTGGTTTCACTGGCGGGTTTGTTTCAGATGTTTGGGAAGTACCTCAACGGATCCGAGCGCATGGACTTCCTCTGCACTGCTATTGATAGCATGAGAGACACCAGCGTCCATGACTCGGTGGTGGCCAGGCACATGCTGCATGAGATCCTGATGGTCCCCGGCCCAAGGCTGGAGAGGGTAAGAGCCGCAGTGAGAACACCCTGCTGGGGGAGCCCATCCGTGGGAGACTCTAGGTGTTATTGGGGGGCAGGTCTCTGGCTTGTGCAATGTGGGGGGGAGGGGGGGTCAGTCTAGGTCAGGGGTCTCAAACACACGGTGCATGGGCCACATGCGGCCCGTGAGGTAATTTTCTGCAGCCCGCGAGCCCCTCGCAGCCCCCGCTCCTGCCCTCCCGCAGCGTTTACCTAGAGCGGCTCCGGCCCGACGTGCACCAGGGCAGGGCAGACTCCCTGCCTGCCTGCCCTGCCCCCGCGCCGTGCCGGGAAGCGGCCGGAACATGGAGAAGAGGGGGCACACTGCTGTGTGTGTTGATGTTGCTTCAGGCACCGCCCCCAGCAGCTCCCATTGCCCGCGTTTCCCCATTCCCGGCCAATGGGAGATGCTGGGGGCGGTGCCTGAAGCAACAGCAATACATACATCCCGGAGCAGCGTGGGGGCGGGGCAGGGCAGGCCAGAGCCCGCCCCCCGAACTCCTCCTGCAGCCGAACGCCCTGCCCTGAACCCCTTGCCGCATCCTGCACCCTGACCCCCTGCCACAGCCCTCCTGCACCCCAACCCACTGCCCTGAGCCCCCGCCGCACCCCGACCCCCTGCCCTGAGCCCCTGTCGCACCCCACACCCCTCCTGCACCCCAACCCCCTTCCCTGAGCCGCCTGACGCACCTTGCACCCCTCCTGCACCCCAATCCACTGCCCTGAGCCCCCTGCTGCACCCCTCTTGCACCCCAATCCCCTGCCCTGACCCCCTGCCACACCCCTCACCCCTCCTGCACCCCACACCCCAACCCACTGTCCTGAGCCCCTGCCACACCCCACAGCCCTCCTGTACCCCCTGGGGGCAGGGAGGGGGCGGCGTTGGGGTGGGGATTTCGGGGAAGGGGTTGGAATGGGGGCAGGGAAGGGGTGGGAAGAGGCGGGGCAGGGGTGGGACCTCATGGAAGGGGTGGGGTGGGGGTGGGGCCGAGGGCGGCGGGGGGGAGGTGTCAGTAATGCGGCCCTCGGACCAATGTACTAGTCCTCATGTGGCCCTTGTGGTCATTTGAGTTTGAGACCCCTGGTCTAGGTGATCACCATGGCCGCTTGTGGCCTTGCAGTCTATGAATCGATAGGCTGGGAACTGGTCCTGTGCTCTAGGTCTGGGGCTGGCAAAGAGGATCTGGGAGGGCAGATGGCTTTCAGGTGCAGCAGGTCCCTGGCACCCCAGATCAATAGCAGTGCGAGGAAGCCGAGGCCCCCATCTCCTCATTTCCCTTCCAGGTGTCGGAGGCTGTGATGAGCATTTACAAGAACCTGGACTCCATCAGCGAGCCGCTGTCCCGGAAGGAGCTGTTCAGGACCCTTCTCGTGCTGGGCAACCAGTACAGCGAGGAGGTGGTCAGAACCCTGCTGGGCTGCTCGCTGTCATGTGACAGGTACGGGGCTGGGGCTGCCGTCGCTTGCGCTCCGGGTCCCCCGGACTGGTTCCGCTGCCAGGGACAGGGGAGTGCAGAACCTTCCAGAGATCTCCTTCTCCCTGCAGAGCTGCTGCTTCTCCTGGAGGGTTTTGCAGGCTGGCTTGCCCTGGAGACAGACCAGCCTGCAAAACCCTGTATGGCATCCCTCAGCCTCCCCTGGGGCTGACACTCAGACCCGGTCCCCAGGCAGCCTGCACCAGCAGCAGCGGGAGGGCAACAAAGAGCTGGCTGGTGCAAGGAGACCCAGGCGGGTGCCGGTGCCGGGGGGGGCGTGGTGCAGGAGGCTGACCGGGCTCTGACCAAGTGCCGTTGGCTCTCTCCCTTTGCAGCGTTGCTGCGGAGATGTGGCGGATGCTGGCATCCCACTGCCAGACCACAGGAAAGGTCCTAAAGGAGCTGCTCAACACGCTGCAGGAGCAGCCGCTGCACCACCATCATGTCTCTCAGAGAGAGGTCCCCTTGGCTGTAAGTATCAGCCCCTGCAGCAAGGGAAGGAGCGCCGTGTGTCCCCGTCACTGCCTGAGGGTGTCTCTCAGTCTCCCACTGGGTAAAGTCATTGGGCCGAAGAGAGAGAGCGTGACTCTAGCCAGTGCTATAGTCGAGCCGGAACACGCCGAAACGCTCTCCTGGTGCTATTCAGCAGCACTCCTAGAACCACAGGGTGAGAAGGGAGCGCAGGGTCAGCTCGTCCAGCGCCCTGCCACGAGGCAGGACTTGTTGTGTCTAACCCACCCCAGACAGATGGCTCCAGCCTCCTTCTGAAAACCTCCAGCGAAGGAGTTTCCACAAGCTCCCTAGGCGTCTGTCCCATCGTCCTACTCTTCTTACCGTTAGGAAGCTTTTCCTGAGGTTTAATCTACATCTGCTGTGCTGTAGTTTGACCCCATCGCCTCTTGTCCTGCCCTCTGTGGAAAGAGAGAACAACTTTTCTCCATCTTTTTTTTATGGCAGCCTTCCAAGTCTGAAGACCGTTATCAAGTCCCCCCTTAATCTCCTCTTTTCCAAACTAAACATAGCCAGTTCCTTCAGCCTTTGCTCATATGGCTTGTGTTCCATCCCTCTGATCATCTTTGTTACTCGCCTCTGGATCCATTACAGTTTCTCCACATCCTTTCTAGACATTGGTGACCAAAACTGGACACTGTCCTCCAGCTGAGGCCTAACCAGTGCTGAGTAGAGCAGTACTATCGCCTCCCATAACTTGCATGCTATACCTCTGTTAATGCAACCTAAAATTGCATTTGCTTTTTTTTGCAACAGCATCGCATTGCTGACTCATGCTGAGGTTGTGATCGACCACAGCTCCCAGATCCTTCTCAGAAGTGCCACGGCCAAGCTGGTTATCCCCTATTCTGTATCTGTGCATTTGATTTTTCTTCTCTAAATGTAGCACCTCACATTTGTCTTTGGTGAATTTCATTTTGTTGTCTATAGCCCGGTCCTCCAATTTACCATGATCCCTCGTAATTTTAGCTCTTTCCTCTAAAGTATTGGTGACTCCTCCTAGCTTTGTGTCATCTGCAAACTTGACCAGTTTGCTCTCTCTATCTACATCCAGGTCATTAATAAAGATGTGAAACAACACCAGACAACAATATTGTAATCGAGCCAGAACGCACATAGTAGGCAAGCTAAATGACATGATTCACATCTCCGGCACAACTGTCTGTTACAGCCAGCAGTCCTCTGATGCAGTGAAAAGAGCATTAGGAAATTCTTCTCTTCCTAACTACTTCTTTGAGAAGGCTAAAGGTGCTGACGAAGACAGTAGCAGCCGTGCTTCGACTGCAGACACAAACACAAAAACAGAGCTCTTCCTGTAATGGAGTTCACTGAGGTGGCTATTGCAGTGAGAACGAACTGTGAAGATTACCCTTCAACAGCCAAAGACCAGCTGGCATGAATTCTGGTTAGTGGATGCTGAAGAAGAGGGATTATCCTTGGTTGTCCTGCCATGATGGTAAGCTTGGATGCCTTAACGGTAGCAAAGTTTCATCAGGGTCTCTCCATAGCAGTAGGGTGGTGGTAGTTTTCTGTTTCTCCTTATGGACCTAGCTGAGAGTCCAGATTAACATCTCTGCCAATGAAGATAAAGGAACACAAAGATTCAACTGCAGGTAGCTTTACAGCTTTCAACAGAAGCAGAAACCTCAACTTTTGAAGATGAAGTGGTTAACATGACAAAATCAGAACTTGACACAACTGTGCAGGTAAAGTGAATGGCATATTACATTGCTAAACATGGCAGACCCTACTCGGATCGTCCCGATTTAACTGAATTCCACATACTGCATGGTGTAGATATTGGTATCGATCTGTGTTCACAATTCAGTGCTACAGACATGCTAGACCCTATCTCATCTGCAATGCACCGAAAGCCTTGCAAATGACGAATGTGTGCTCAGATGCCGGAGAGTGACGGAAAGATAGCCATGTCTGTTGATGAATCAACTACTCTGAGCAATGAATCAACAGTTAGAATCTATTTAAAATGTGACACTTTGAAGGATGATTATCCTCACTTCATGTTTCTTGATCTGATTGCACTTCCACGTCAGACGGCTTCAGGCACTGTAGATTGTGAGCTGAAATGCCTCAATAAATCGAATTCTGATTACAATTACTCTTGTAGTATTTGCGAGTGGTGGTGCTAGTGTTATGCTTCGGAAGAACTCTGGCGTAGCGAGCTGTATTGTGAAGAAGTACCCAAATGTTCTAGCGAGGTAGTGTGTGAATCACAGGTTGGATTTGGCAGCTGCTGAAACGTTAAGTGAAGTAAGAACTGTAAATCACTTGGAATTCTTTGACAAACTGTATACGCTTTACTGCCGGTCACCTGAAACCAAGAAAGAACAAGAAGAAGGTGTGAGTATCAGCAGAGGGAAAATTACTTTTTGTAGTGACCCATTATTCTTAGATAAAGTGAAAAGGAGGTAGGGCAGCTGTGCAACCGATTTGGAATAGTCAATGCCTAGCGTGACTTTCTTGACTATACTGGTCAGAAGTGCCAGCTCAGCTGAAACCTCTGTTCAGCTCCACGTGTGTGATTTCATGCAGCACGGCTGAGTGTGAGCGTGGATTTAGCCACATGACTATGATTGTGAATGGCAAATGTAGCAAGCGGCTTATTCCGCATATGTCATTGCTCATGTTTAGCAGGCTCCGTGGCCCTTCATTTTCCATGTGGCATCCTCTCAGCTGTGCCAGAACTTGGCTCAGACATCCTTGTTCTCCCTCTGATTCACAGACACATAAATTACAAGATGGAGAAAGACACTTTGTGGAAATACTTGTAGAAATTAGATAAATGCATTACAGCAGGCCTTTGCTACTTCAGCCCCTGTTATGCCTTGATGTATTTTGTGTTACTTGTGTAACCTACTAGCTAGTTTCAATTTAAAATAAACTTTTATTATTTCCACCTGATAGAGTAATGTCTATAGTGCAGCAGCATGATTTATTTTGTATTTTCATTAGCCTATAGGCTAAAGTAAAAAGAAAACGTGCTACGCATTCATTGGGTTTCTCTCACTGTACTGTCTAGCTTTAGATCTTTTACATAGTGTGCTGTGTACACATTAATGGCATTTCAGCATAATGATTTCAACAGTTAAAATGAATTGAATAGCTAATATAGTTGTGTGTGTGTGTGTGTGTGCGCGTGTATACCAGGGGTCGGCAACGTTTGGCACGCGGCTCGCCAGGGTAAGCACCCTGGCGGGCCGGGCCAGTTTATTTACCTGCTGACGCGGCGCGGGCGAGGGATGTGCTGGCCGCGGTTTCTCGCCGCCCCCATTGGCCCGGGATGGCGAACCGCAGCGAGTGGGGGCCGCAATCGGCCGAACCTGCTGCGTCAGCAGGTAAATAAACTTGCCTGGCCTGCCAGGGTGCTTACCCTGGCGAGCCGTGTGCCAAATGTTGCCGACCCCTGTGTACACAATTAAAAAAAAGAAAATCCAATACCTTGTTATTTTGGACAGCCAGCCTGTCTCCAGCCAGGCCTGGTTTAGCCAAGTATTACTGTACCAGAAATTCAGTAGACAAATAAAATGTGAATTTGTATAATTCATGTTTATGAAAATCAATATTTTAGTGGCATTCCAGTACCTTCCAATTTTGGACTACACCACTGTCTCTAGCCGAGTGGTTAGGGCACCCAACTGGGAGACCCGGGGTCTAAACTCTGCTCCAATGACTATTTAAGTGTTCCCAAGTAGAGATAGATACCGAATTCCCTTTGGGGGTAGGGCTTAGGCCACACCCCTCTCCTCAGCATTTCCTATTGGCTGGTTTAGGCAGCTCCCCACTCTTAGCTTCATAGATTTCAAGGCCAGAAGGGACCTCTGTGATCATCTAGTCAGATCCCCTGCATGACACAGGCCAGAGAACTGCCCCCAGATCATTCCTAGAGCAGGTCTTTGAAGAAAAACATCCCATCGTGATTCAAAAATGGTCAGTGATGGAGAATCTATCACCACCCTGGGTAAATTGTTCCAATGATTAATTACTCTCACTGTGATGTGTATGCCTTATTTCCAATCTGAATGTCTACCTTCAACTTCCAGCCACTGGATCATGTTAGACCTTTCTCTGTTAGACTGAAAAGCCAATTACTAAATATTTGTTCCCCAGGGAAATACCTATGGACAGTAATCAAGTCATCCCTCAACCTTCTCTTTGTTAAGCTGAATAGATCAAGCTTCTTGAGTCTCTCACTGTGTAGGGTGACCAGATTTTATAGGGACAGTCCTGATTTTAGGGACGTTTTCTTATATAGGCTCCTAATACCCCGCAACCCCCGTCCTGATTTTTCACACTTGCTGTCTGGTCACCCTGTCACTATAAGACATGGTTTCTAATCCTTTAATCATTCTCACGACTCTTCTCTGAACCCTCTGCAATTTATCAACAATCTTCTTGCATTGTGGGCACTGGAACAGGACCCAGGATCCCAGCAGTGGGTCACACCAGTGCCAGATACTCCCACTCGAGATTCTTCTGTTTATTTATCCCAGGATCACATGAGCTCTTTTGGCCACAGCGCCACACTGGGAGCTCCTGTTCAGCTGATTATCCACCAGGACTCCCAGGTCCTTTTCAGAGTCTCTGCTTCCCAGGAGAGAATTCCCCGTCCTGTTCCTAGATGTATTCATTTACAATGAGCCATAGTAAAACACATACTGTTTGATTGCCCCCCAGTTTACCAAGCGATTCAGATCGCTCTGTATCAGTGACTTGTCCTCTTCATTATTTACCACTCACCCAATTCTTGTGTCATCTGCAAATTTTATCAGTGATGATTTTATGTTTTCTTCCAGGTCATTGATAAAAATGTTAAATCGTGTAGGGCCAAGACCCGATCCCTGCGGGGACCACACTGGAAACACACCAGTGCAATGCTGATTCCCAGTTTACAATTACATTTTGAGACCTGTCAGCCAGTTTATAACCAATTCATGTGTGCCACGTTACTTTTGTATCCTTCTAGGATTCCGATCAAACTGGAGTGTGGCGCCAACTCAAGCGCCTTACAGAAGTCTACATACATTATGCCAATGCTATTTCCTTTCTCTACCAAACTTGTAATCTCATCAAAAAACAGATCGCAATTCTCTTGGCCGGAAATATTTTCCATACACCCATGTTGATTTGCATTAATTAAATTATCTTCTTTAATTCTTTATTAATTTAATCTTGTACCAGCCGCTCCATTATCTTGCCTGGGATCGATGTCAGGCTGACAGGCCTGAAATTACCCAGGCCATCCCGTTTACCCTCTTTAACAATTGGCCCAACTGACTCTCCCTCTGGAGCGTATATGGAGCCTGGGCACTTAACTCAGGGCTGTGAGTCCACTGGGCAGCAGGGCACATGAAGCTAGGCATGGCAACGCTGAGCCGAAGTCCCTTCTGTGGTTCTAGCCAAGATCACACAGGCTAGGAATTGAATCCAGCATCCCAGGCCTTAGCCCCCAGCCCACCCCTCCTCTCTAGGTGCCTCGGGGGAGCGTGGAAAGGGCGAAGGCCCTGCAGTGACATCTGTCTCCTGTTCTTGGCTGCAGGCCACCAGAGCCCTGTACGAGATCTTCAAGGAGCAGGCCTGCAGACAGCAGGTGAAGGAGCTCTTCCCTCAGCTCTCCATCGCCCTGCTATTCCAGATCACATATACGGTGGAGCTGTCCATGCATAACGAGAGGGTGAATAACCAGGGGGACACGCCTGCATCCTTCAGCCCTGTCAGGTACCACCAGCCCGACATCCCGCCTCGGTTCTGAACTGTCGCCCGCAGGCACACGGCAGAGCCTGGCCTGGGCTCGCTCAGTAACAAGAGGCTCGCTCTGCATGCAGGTATGCGGTGGATGCCATGCAAGCCTTGCTCCAATGTGCTGGCTACAGGGACCAGACCACGTTCATCCACAAGCAGGGTGGCTGGGGCATGCTCGTGAACGCCGACATGCACCACGAAGGCGTCTTGGTGCTTGCCCGGTGAGTGTCTTGTCCCTGGGGCTGCTGCCCAGAACTGACCGCAGTAGCATCTCCCGTCCCTGGGCCCAGGACACGGCCACATCGCCTTCCCCGCTGGGTGAGACGCGGCTCCCAATCGCCTGCGTGGAAGAGGCCACAGCCTCTGTGCCGTTGGCTGAGGGGTCAGTCAGCTACTTCTCCACCCTGCGCTGCCTGGCGTAAACCGCTTCCTGCGTGGCTCTGGCAGGCGTGGCTGGGCAAAGACAGCCTCCGTCATGTCTGTCTGCAGCGTTGGTGTAGCCCTGTCAGGCCCAGCACATGAGAGAGACAAGGCGGGGGAGGGAATGTCTTTGGCTGGCCCAGCATCTGTGTGTGAGAGAGAGACGCTAACACAAAAAGCTCTAACACTTGTCTTAGACCAATCTAAGATATTCCCTAACCCACCTTCTGTCTCTCATCACCCAATATCTGGGCACATGAGAAAGGCCACCGAGCCCACCGACGCCCTTCTTTATCTGCAGTTCTCTTGCAGCCTATCACGGAGTCCCCGGGCAATGCTCTGGAACTGCTCTCCACAAAGCCAGTCAGGACTTTGGGGAGCCTCCTCTCCCTCGGAGCAGACTGTCTTCA
Organism: Malaclemys terrapin pileata; assembly: GCF_027887155.1. Taxonomy (NCBI): domain Eukaryota; kingdom Metazoa; phylum Chordata; order Testudines; family Emydidae; genus Malaclemys; species Malaclemys terrapin. The sequence continues at coordinate 18,561,577 of NC_071508.1, read as the reverse complement.
GGGCAAGAAGCTCACACGGCTTCACCTTCCTGGGTCTCTCCTTGGAGCATTCAGCATATGCCCCTCCGTGCGCTTCCCACAGCGAGTCCCCCCAGGTGGGGTCCTGAGGAAGCCAGAGGATCCTGCACGCACCCCCACTTCGCAGTCAGACGTGACTCTTAGCCAGCCAGTAAAACAGAGGTTTATTCGATGACAGGAACACAGTCTAAAACAGAGCTTGTAGGTACAGCAAACGGGACCCCTCAGCCGGGTCCATTCTGGGGCCCAGCGAGGCAGACAACTCCGTCCGCACTCACTTCCCGTCCCCAGCCAGCTCCCAACTGAAACCCCCCTCCAGCCCCTCCTTTCTGGCCTTTGTCTCTTTCCTGGGCCAGGAGGTCACCTGATCTTTGTTCACCTTTAGCTATCCCCTTGCAAGGGGGGAAGGGCCCTGGCCATTTGTTGCTAGGAGACAGATTGTCAGCCATTTATGCACACTGGAGACTTAAGAAATGCATAGGGGAAACTGAGGCAACCACACAGTATTCAGAGGAGACATTAAGAACGTCCCTCCCACTTGGTCACACAGCCCAGCGCTGCGTGCTCGGAGCTGGCCTCGTGGAAGGGCTCCCTGTAGAGTGATTAAGGGTCTGGGTCTCTAGCAGTTAGGCTGCTGGGCATTTTAAGCCAGCAGGAACTAGTCCATGCCTGCTGCACGTGACTAGTCACCCGGGATCCCCTGTCCTGTGGCACTGGTCTGGTTAGATTTGTAAATGGAGAACCAGTCCTTGCCCACCTCAATGATGTGGTGTTTGTGTTTCCCATGCCAGGGCCATGGTTTCGGTCAGTTTCCAGGAGCGTTGCTGGATTTTCCAGGAGCTGATGGCCATCCTCAACTGCAGGGATGATAGGCGGTACATCCCGGCCATGGCGTTCTTCATTCAGGTGAGCCTCACTGGCGGGTGAGGGTCGTGAGAACAGCCCTAGCCCAGCGGTGACTGTGGCATGGGACTGACCTATGGCCAGGGGCGGCAGGTTTGTAGAAATTTTGGTGGTGACCAGCAGAGCCCGCCCCTCCAAACTGCCTCCCACCTGTCTAAGTCTCTGGGAGGGAGTTTGGGCGGGGGGAGGAGGTCTGGGGTACAGGCACTGGGCTGGGGTAGGGGATTGGGGTGCAGGAGGGGTGAGAGGTTGGGCCCTGGGAGGGAGTTTGGGTGGGGGAAGGGGCCTGCGGTGCAGGCTCTGGGATGGAGTTTGGGTGCTGGGTGCAGGCTCCAGGCTGGGGCAGAAGGTGGGGGTGCAGGAAGGGGTGAGGGGTGCAGGCTCTGGGAGGAGTTTGGGGGCAGGAGGGGGTGTGGAGGGAGGGGGTACAGGCTCTGGGAGGGAGTTTGGGGGCCGGAGTGGGGTGTGGGAAAGGGGTGGGGGTGCAGGCTCTGGGAGGAGTTTGGGGGCAGGAGGGGGTGTGGAGGGAGGGGGTACAGGCTCTGGGAGGAGTTTGGGGGCCGGAGTGGGGTGTGGGAAAGGGGTGGGGGTGCAGGCTCTGGGAGGAGTTGGGAGGGTGCGGCGCTTACCTGGGGCTCCTAGGCAGGGCGGGCCTGGGGGCCTCCGTGTGCTGCTACCCCCAGGCACTGCCCGCGCAGCTTCCTACTGGCTGCAGGGGCGCTTGGGGTGGGTGTGACGCAGTAGGGAGCGGGGTGGATTGACCTGGGTATGTCGGTTAGTTTTACTGGACTGTCTGCATGGGGGATGGGAGAGCAGGGGATGACTTTAGGTGAGGGACAGTACCTGAGCCTGTTAACCTGAGCCAGGAAGGGGGGTGGGGCAAGTTGACACCTTTGCCCTGGAAACTGGACAAAGGGAGAGGGGGAGAGAAGGAGGAGGAGAGAGCCTGCAGGAGGGGTTTTGGTTTCAGTTTTGGGCTGGGTGGGAAGAGGCAGGGAACCCCAAGTCTGGGGTCTAAGATCCTTGCCCCCCAGAGGGACCTGGCTAAAGGGGTCCTGGTTGTACTTACAAGCCCTGCTTGGGACTGTGTTCCTGTCATCTAATAAACCTTCTGTTTTACTGGCTGGTGAGAGTCACGGTGAATCACAGGAAGTGGGGGGTGCGGGGCCCTGACTCCCCCACACTCCGTGACAGTGGGACACAGACCCACCCCACTCAGGGGCCGCAGGGAGGGGCCGGCAGCCATGTGGAGCAAGCAGGCAGGAAGCCGCTCAGCTCCGCTGCACTGCGGGTGGTGAGTGGGGGCCCCGGGCTCTTTTAAATGGCCCGGGAGACGTGGGGGCAGAAGGCGGGGCCGAGGCCCATGGTGCCCAGGCACCGAGGGCCCATAGAACTCGCCGCCCATGCCTATGGCCAGGAGAGGAGTAGGTGGCTCTGGGGGTGGGTGGGTGACCAGGGGCAGGGAAAGCTCCTAAAGCCCTATGGGTGGAGTCACTGACTCTGGACATTGTTACCGGCCCCAGCTGGTGTTGCGGGGCTGGAGCAAAGCCCAGGGTCGGGTGTCTCTTGTTCCCCTAGGCTCAGCTCCATAGAATGGTCCCTTGTGTGACCTCGGCCCTGAAGCCCCCTCTGACGTCCGTATGCCATGCGCAGGCCGGGCCCATCCACGGCCAATTCACCTGCCCCCCGTAGACCGGGCGGCCCTTTGGAACACAAGGCTGCAGCCCCCTCCCTCCCTGCTCCGCATGCAGCTGAGCCTTAGTGAGGGAGCAGGGTAGGCCTTGATCTCGGCTGGAGCCTCGAGGGCCCGTTGCGCTAGCAGCGTTTCAGTGGGGCACACACAGTGACCAATCGCGGTGCCCGGCGTACAGCGCATGCTGTGCCCGTGGCAGGTGGAGCTAAGGGCCCCTTGGCAGAGATGAGTCGTGAGGGTCCAGCCCCGTTCTCTAGCTTGTTTCGCTGTTGATGTGTTAGCTCCTCCAGTGCCCTGACCTTGGCAATAAGCAGGAAGACGCCATCCTGGACCACTTGAGTGGGCAGCTGAGAGACCCCAACACTGTGGTGCGCTGGCTGGCGCTCAAAGGCCTCCTGAACCTGTCCCTGTGCCCAGAGAAGGTGAGAGGGGAGGAGGGCTGGGGGATAAACCCAGAACCGCAGGGAGCTGCTGCAGGGCTGGGGTCATTGAAACCTTCCATGGAGACATGGCCCTGGCCTCGAGTCAGGAGCCCTGGCTTCTATTCCTGGCTCTGTCACTGACCTGCTTGGTGACCTTGGGCAAGTCTCCAAGCCTGGCTCCTGCGGGGTGTGTCTCTGGGTGTGTGCAGTACCTGGCACTGCCGGGCCTGATTGTGTCTGGGGTCTCTGTGATCCAAAGAACCCTAGCACTAGATTAGCAGCAGAGCTGTGGACTCTAGACCCCAGGGAATGCTGGTGACACCAGTGATCAGGGACGCCCAGACAGAGCCATTTCGCTTCAATTAGGAACCATTTTTTCCTACAAATCCCCTTTTAAAGCCTCATAGGTTTTAACTGTTGATGTCACAGCTCTGTCCCGCAGCACTTGCTCCTCTGAAGAGCTCTACAGGGGCCTTTTGCTGCTAAGATCTCATAACAAGTTTGATACACACAGTATAGTGAAGGCAGAGAAAACCCTTGGGGCTTAAATACACAGATCTGGCAGCCTGGTAAAGAGGAGACAATCTGAAGGCAACTCTCACTAATGATAATTTACTTACCTTGAGAATAGCGGGTCAGTCCGGTTTATTAAACCCGGACTACGATTCTATCAGACATGGAGAGGGCGTGACTGTAATTCTTTGTCATACACCATTCCCATCGTTCCATGCGCCTCAGCCTGGTTTTCACTTGCTTGTGGTTCATTTTTTCTTCCGGAACCGGTTAGCCTGTATTTGACACATTTTTTTCCCTGATGCCGGTTGAGATTTTCATAGATTCATAGATTCTAGGACTGGAAGAGACCTCGAGAGGTCATCGAGTCCAGTTCCCTGCCCTCATGGCAGGACCAAATATTGCCTAGACCATCCTTGATAGACAGTTATCTAACCTACTCTTAAATATCTCCAGAGATGGAGATTCCACAACCTCCCTAGGCAATTTATTCCAGTGTTTAACCACCCTGACAGTTAGGGACTTTTTCCTAATGTCCAACCTAAACCTCCCTTGCTGCAGTTTAAGCCCATTGCTTCTTGTTCTATCCTTAGAGACTAAGGTGAACAAGTTTTCTCCCTCCTCCTTATGACACCCTTTTAGATACCTGAAAACTGCTATCATGTCCCCTCTCAGTCTTCTCTTTTTCAAACTAAACAAACACAATTCTTTCAGCCTTCCTTCATAGGTCATGTTCTCAAGCTCTTCTCTGGACCCTCTCCAAAAATGTTTTGTGGGGCTGTCTTTGAAAGGTTCAAAAACCAAATACAGAAATGATTGAATCTGGCTTTTAGTAACAGACCAACCCTAGAACTCGTGTGCAAAATTGGCTCCCTCCTCTAGGCTGGGCTGTAAGGACAGGGACTCGGGAGAACCCAGGTTCGGTTCCTGGCTCTTCCAGACTCCCTGGGTGACCATGGGCGAGTCACGTAGCCTCTCTGTGCCTGAGTTCCATGTCTGTACAATGGGGATAGAAATCCTTCCTTTGTGTGCCTAGCCTGTAAGCTCTAGGTCAGGGGACGTCTCTTACTGTGCCTGGAAATCCCCCAGCACAAGCCCTGATTGCAGATAGGCCCTCGAGGTGCTATTTGAACCCCTATAACAATAATAGACTTGATTTATTTGGGGTCAATGTGTTGTGCAGAGAACTTTCCACAGATGATACCCGCTAATAAATACCATCCCCTGAGATCTGGGGTACAAGGAAGCAGCTGCTTATGTTTCAGGTAGCCGGCCCTGCTGCCCGTGATCCTAGCTGGCTGTGCAAAGGCTTTGAGGTTCTAACATGTCACCTGGAGGCAGGGGCGCTGGAAGACTTTTTATAGTGGAGGTGCTGCACCCCACCTTACCCCTGCCCACACCCCCTGCCACCCCTAGAGCTGGGCTCAGGAGCAGGGCCATGGCTCCAGGAGCCGGGGGCGGGGGAGGTGGATGGAGCAAGGGAACCGAGGCTGGGGCCACAGATGGGGGTTGGCGCAGGGCTGACAGCTGGGACCCTGTGAGCGGGGCCAGGAGCAGAGCCCCGTGTAAAACCTGGGAGTGCTGCAGCACCCCCTTAGTTCCCATGCCTCTGTCTGCAGGGGAGGTGGACGTTGTTTTGGAAATGGCTTGTGGGTCACTGGAGGGTGTTTTGTAAAGCAGCTCCTCATTTCACGCAGGTGGGGAAACTCCAGCGTCTGCTGCCAGAGGTCCTGGAGCAACTACAGGAGGTAGACAGGGACATCATCGCCGAGGCCATCACCGTTCTGAAAAACATCCTTGCCGGCATGGACAGGCAGAGCGCCAGCCGCGCGGCTGTGCAAGTGGCTGAGAAACTCCTGCCTTTCATTGATGATGTAAGGCCTGGTGGCCCATGGGAGACCGTTCAAACTGCGGACCTGTGAATGGGGACTGGCGGGTGGGCTAGCAGGGCCTGTGTATGGTCCTAGCCAGAAAAAGGATTGTTGTAAATGACGTGAGCCCATTCCCACCTTCCTCTGCTACCTCACTCTCCATCAGAGCGTATGGCAGAAAGGATGGGAACCCTTGTGTCCTGCAGGCCTGCTGACAAGGATCAGGGCAGCCTGGGGACAAGGCTCCCCTTGTGGAAGGACATGCATTCCTGAGTCTGCATGCAGTGAGGGGGCCTCTGCAGCACAGGGTGCTGCAATGCTCTTGCTGGCTTCCAGGGTGACAAGTGATGGTACCCTGGTGAAAATCCTGCCCCTCCTCTCCCTGGCCAGGAATCCCACAGCTGGCCTGGGAGCTCCATAAGGAAACGGCTCCGTTTGTAGGTTCTGCAGCTACCACCCTTTCCTCTCCCCTTTGTTCTCATGGCAGCGCAGCGTCAAAGGAGGGCCTAGTTCTCCCCAGGTCTTTCATAACCACAAACTAGCCCCCGCCGGCACGTTCACCAGACTGATGTCCAGTCCCCCACTGGATGATGAGATCCAGCAAGTGGGCAGGAGAAAGGGGCCCATCCATTACTGCCTTCTAGGGGTAACCCCCAGTGGGGGCTCCTGGAGCGTCCACCCACCTCCCCAGCTTTCACAACACTAAATACTACCCTCAGCCCTGCCGAACTCTGCTGGGACCCTGCCGCTCTTTATTTAGTAGTGGCACAGGCCCGGCTCAAGCTGTTCCCAGGGTCTCCTGGACCCCAGCTGCAGGATCTCGCCCTGGGGCGAGCCCTTTAAACCAAACCTCTCTCGGGCCCGGGGGGAACAGAACAGGTTCTTTATGGGGGGGGTGTTAAATCCAAATAGCGTTAATGAACACAACGCCCATCACCAGGGAAAGGCAAATAGGCCTCAACAACTGGAGGGAAGACCAGCGAGGTGCCAATTCAACATCTGCCTATGCCCACTGCAGTGCAGCTCTGATGCCCCCAGACCGCTCCCATAAGTTTTGTGCAGAGCCTGCCCGGCTGCTCTGAGCTGACACCGGGGGCAGGAGCAGCTGGCTAGTAAGATTAACATGGGATGGAGTCTAGCAAACAAGCCAGGCTACCTGTGTAATGGCATGTTACCCTGTATGATACTGTTCGACTACTAGGTGATGCTCTGTAAAATACCTTATTTAAATGAACCTCAGCTGTATCCAGCAGAGCATTAACGGTTCTTATGATGAACCCATCTGCAGTGCTCAACTTGTGCCAGGGCTTGCCAGGGCTTAGCCCTGGCATCTCTGGGCTTGCTGCATCAGTTATGATTGTAAAAAAATTGCTTGAGCCCCAGCACCTCTTTCATTACAAATTAAGCACTGTCCATCTGGTGTGTGTAAACAAGCTCTGTAGGCAGTACATATCTGGTACAGAACATGATATGGTGTCAGGAGTAAACTAAGAACAGAAACCAAAGGAAAACAGCAACACAGGTTGCAGACGGAAGGAACAGCAACGAAGTTTGCAGGACCTCATCAACATGTCCCACTCTGATTCCCCAGAGAACGTCACCTTTCATAACCCTTCACAATGGACAGACTGGAAACAATGTTTGGCACGATTTTGCATTGCAAACAAGCTGCACAAAGGAACTGGGGATATACAGGTATTGACTTTAATTTAGGCTATGGAGAAGCACGCAGAGCATATCTTTACCTCCTTTGACTTTACTGAAGACCATCACAAAGACAACTATGCAAGGGTTGTGGTTAGGATTGATGCACACTTTATAACCAAGGGAAATGTGGTTTATTAAAGAGCATGTTTTCAGCAAAGAATTCAAGAACCAGGGGAAAATGTTGAAAGTTTTAGAAGACCTCTGCATCCCCTGGCTGAAAACTGTGATTTGGGGAATGTAAAACATGAAAATTTCAGAAACAGGCTGGTTATTGGGTTAAAAGATAAAAACCTTTCATAGAGACAAGCCAGGTGAGGTCTAAATGATATTCCCTCACCTACCTCTAATATCCTGGGACTGTCACAGCTATAACAACACTGCTAAAAACCTTTCACAGTAGCTACCGCCGAAGAGAGATTTAACTCTACCCACAGCTATACAGCTAGCAAGAGTCAGAATTAGTCAAACAACAGGCAAAAGCAAATTGAAAAACCTGCAACTAGCTTAAAAGCTACAAACAGACACTTAAGTGTTAAAAGTCTTTCTCATAAAATCCCTGAGGTAAGGAGAGAGAATTCGCAGGATAAGAGGGACAAATGCCAGTCTACATGCACAAGGTGTGGAAAAGTCATATCCCAAGGGATGATACATGTCCAGCCAGAGGCGCATGCTGTAATAAATGCCTGAAATATGGACATTTTGCAGCTGTTCGTTGCACTGAAGCAGTCAGGGAGTTGACTCATATTGCAGACAATCAAGACCCATTGATTCTGGGATCTATCACTTGTGATGACATGGCGCCCGCCTGGAAAGTGACATTGAATATTCAAAGCAAGACTATTGACTTTAAAGTTGACTCGAGAGCTGATGTCACACAGCTCTGACCCTCCCTGAAGGGATTTTGAACTGCATGGGCACCGAACCAATTTACAAAGACAAAAGCTTTGCGTTCCGTGTGTATGAGATCAAAGACCAACAACCTTCTCAGCTGCAGTGTAGCAGCCATGATGGGCCTAGTGAGAAAGATGGAAGAACTTGAGGATCTGATGCTATTGGGCTTTTGAAAGGTGATCTAGTCCAAATCAACTTAAGAGGCAATGCTGAACCAGTGAACAACCACCTCTACAAGAGAGAGAACTGGGAAAGACTAGCTGCAGATTTTTGTGAATTCAGAGGACATCATTGCCAGGTCATTGTGGACTACTTTTCCAGCTATATAGAAATAATGTACTTGAAAGACATAACATGTTGCAGTGTTATTGAGAAACTGAAGTGTACGTTTGCTCATTTCTGTATCCAGAACAACTAGTGATGGACAATGTCCCACAATTCACTGCAGCAGAATTTAAGTCAGTCTGAATGAAATATGATTTTGCTCATATCACTGGCAGCCCAAATTACTCACAAGCGAATGGAGAGGCTGAGAGAGCTGCACAGACAGCCAAAAACATCTGACAGCAGGAAGATCCATTCCTTGCTCCTCTGAATTACAGATCAACACCAACAGCAGCTCCTGCATCTAGTCTAGCACAACTCCTCATGGAAAGACAACTCAGAACTACTGTTCCAAGAACCTACTACGAAGTGGCCAGACAGGAAGAGCGCAGCCAAATCAGATAAACAGGCTAAAAGAATCATAGAATCATAGAATATCAGGGTTGGAAGGGACCTCAGGAGGTCATCTAGTCCAACCCTCTGCTCAAAGCAGGACCAATTCCCAACTAAATCATCCCAGCCAGGGCTTTGTCAACCCGGGCCTTAAAAACCTCCAAGGAAGGAGATTCCACCACATCCCTAGGTAAAGCATTCCAGTGCTTCACCACCCTCCTAGTGAAATAGTGTTTCCTAATATCCAACCTAGACCTCCCCCACTGCAACTTGAGACCATTGCTCCTTGTTCTGTCAACTGCCACCACTGAGAACAGCCGAGCTCCATCCTCTTTGGAACCCCCCTTCAGGTAGTTGAAAGCAGCTATCAAATCCCCCCCCCCCCATTCTTCTCTTCTGGAGAATAAACAATCCCAGTTCCCTCAGCCTCTCCTCATAAGTCATGTGCTCCAGACCCCTAATCATTTTTGTTGCCCTCCGCTGGACTCTTTCCAATATTTCCACATCCTTCTTGTAGTGTGGGGCCCAAAACTGGACACAGTACTCCAGATGAGGCCTCACCAATGTCGCATAAAGGGGAACGATCACATCCCTTGATCTGCTGGCAATGCCCCTACTTATACAACCCAAAATGCCATTAGCCTTCTTGGCAACAAGAGCACACTGTTGACTCATATCCAGCTTCTCGTCCACTGTGACCCCTAGGTCCTTTTCTGCAGAACTGCTACCTAGCCATTCGGTCCCTAGTCTGTAGCAGTGCATAGGATTCTTCCATCCTAAGTGCAGGACTCTGCACTTGTCCTTGTTGAACCTCATCAGGTTTCTTTTGGCCCAATCCTCAAATCTGTCTAGGTCCCTCTGTATCTGATCCCTACCCTCCAGCGTATCTACCACGCCTCCCAGTTTAGTGTCATCTGCAAACTTGCTGAGAGTGCAGTCCACACCATCCTCCAGATCATTAATAAAGATATTAAACAAAACTGGCCCCAGGACCGACCCTTAGGGCACTCCGCTTGAAACCGGCTGCCAACTAGACATGGAACCATTGATCACTATCCCTTGAGCCCGACGATCTAGCCAGCTTTCTATCCACCTTACAGTCCATTCATCCAGCCCATACTTCTTTAACTTGGCGGCAAGAATACTGTGGGAGACCGTATCAAAAGCTTTGCTAAAGTCAAGGAATAACACATCCACTGCTTTCCCCTCATCCACAGAGCCAGTTATCTCCTCATAGAAGGCAATTAGGTTAGTCAGGCACGACTTCCCCTTGGTGAATCCATGCTGACTGTTCCTGATCACTTTCCTCTCCTCTAAGTGTTTCATAATTGATTCCTTGAGGACCTGCTCCATGATTTTTCCAGGGACTGAGGTGAGGTGAACTTATGAACACTTTTACAACAGATGTCACGCAGAGAACTGCCTTGTCTAGAACCTGGTGCCCGGAGGTGACATGTAACTGCTGATTGGGGTCACCGTTTAAAGGTTCAGCCACTCCCAGAACAGCTCAAGTCACCCCGTCCCCAGGCTGCCCCCTCAGCCTCACCTCCCAGAAAGCAGTGGCCCCTCCCTACAGCATCCAGCTATTGCTCCTGGTTCTCCCTGCTTGGCACAGCTCGCCCAGCCTCCCTGGTCACTGGACTGGTTCAGCTCTGCCAGCAGCCATGCAGGGCGGGGGCCCAGCAGCACCATGTGACCAAGCGGGGCTGGCTCTGAGTTAACAAGAAACCCATGCACAGGAGTGGGGCAACCCTCAGCCCACTCCGAGCCCCTGGAGGCTGGGTGGCTTCCAGTCATGGCTTCCAAGGCCCCCTATCTGGGAACTCCTGCACATTTACCACTCCTTGGCCCTGGGTTAAATCCACCCCAGGTCCCTGTGCGTGGCTTGAACAAACACCAGTGTAGGAATTTGCCCCCCACGCTTGGCCCCCTTGGCCTGGCTAGAGGGCCGCTGTGGGTCAAGAGCAGTGTGAGCTGGGCCCGCAAAGCGGGAGGACAAACTACACCCCCTCCTTCGCTCTTTGAATCTTTCCTCATCACTCCCTCTCTGCCGCCCCTGTCCTGGCGCTGCTCTGCCCTGAGCATTCCCCCTTGGCTGACACAGGTGTGTGCTGATGTCAGTGTGCCCAGAGCTGGCTGTGAGAGCCCAGGGGCAGTCTCACCCCACCTTGCTGCTCTCCCTGGCCAAGAAGTTACCAGGCCAGCCCCTCAACTGGTGGAAATCTGCATCTCGATTGTCTTCAATGGCGCTATGCCCATGAGACTCTGGCCCCAGCTGTGGCTGTATGGCTGGGGGGTGAGTTACCAATACCCCCTGCAGGGCAGACATCTCTGGCACAGTGAGCGCTCGCCCCGCTGGGTGAGAATGACTGTCACAGCGTCTCCTCCCCACGTCGTCTCTTGCAGGTGACCAGCAGGCTCCGGGTGCTCTCCATCACCCTCTTTAAACACCTGCTGGAGCTTGTAAGGGGGCTCGACAGGAGGCGGATGAAGGCGCATGTGCTCCAGAGCCTGGTCCCGCTGCTCCTCCTTGTGCATGATGAGCGTCCCAACGTGTCCCAGGTGAGGCCACGAGCTGGAGCCTGCAGCGGATACCGTTACAGAGTGACCAGTAATTTGTTTTGAGGGGGCAGCATGTGACACCCCCTCTTTAAAGGGTCTCGCTGACAGAGGGCAGGTGCTCAGTGCTGTGACAGTCAGGCGCTCAAAATCACTTGAACGTTGAGTGCAGTAGCGCCATGACCATGGCGCCCCACCCAACTGCTGAGTCTTCCCTGCATCCTCTGAGCCCAACACTCCCCCCCTGCAGCCAGGCTGAGAGATTGGGTGGGGGGAGGGGTCGCCTCACCACTAGGGTTACCATATTTCAGCAAGAAAAAAAGAGGACGGGAGGAGCCCCGCCCTAGCCCCGCCCCTGCCCCTCCCACTTCCCGCCCCCCCAGAACCCCCAACCCTCCCCCCGTTCCTTGTCCCCTGACTGCCCCCTCCTGGGACCCCTGCCCCTAACTGCCCCCCAGGACTCCACTCCCTATCTAAGCCTCCCTGCCTCTTGTCCCCTGACTGCCCCAACCCTTATCCACACCCCCACCCCCAGACAGACCCCTGGGACTCCCACGCCCCATCCAACCACTCCCCACCCCCTGACAGCCCCCCCCCAGAACTCCCAACCCATCTAAACCCCTCTGCTCCCTGTCCCCTGACTGCTCCGATCCATCTCCCCACCCCTGCCACCTGACAGCCCCCCCCAGAACTCCCAAACACTCCCCCCCTGCTCCTTGTCCCCTGACTGCCCCCTCCTGGGACCCCTGCTCCTAACTGCCCTCCAGAACCCCACCCCCTACCTAAGACTCCCTGTTCCTTGTCCCCTAACTGCCCCCTCCTAAGACCCCCCCCAACTGCCCCCCAGGACCCTACCCCCTACCTGTACCCTGACTGCCCAAAACTTTCTCCACTCCCTCCAAAAAGCCCCCCCCCGTTTCTTGACTGCCACCTCCAGAACCTTCCTGCCCCCAGTCCCCCTTACCCTGCTGCTCAGAACAGAGTGTTGGGCTCTGTGCAACCGAGCCGGACACGTGGCTGAGCTCCCCAGCACAACAAAACCCGGTCCCTGGCCCTGCACAACAAAACCCGGTCTGGCCCTGCACAGTGCTGCCGGACTGGGCTGCAAGGGAGCTGCCGGCTCAGAATGCAGGGCGGATCCGGCTCCTCTACAGCTGCTCCTGAGTCCAGCCCGGGACTTCCCTGCAGCCCTCCCAGCCGCTCGCTCTGCTAATCCCGGACATTGTGAGTGCTTTACAAATTCCCCCCGGACGCTATTTTTAGCACACAAAAGGAGGACATGTCCGGGTAAATCCGGATGAATGGTAACCCTACTCACCACTCCTACAGCCACTGGCCTCCGCACATTCCCTGGCTGTGCTGGTGGGAAGAGCACAACCCTGGCCATGGCCCCTACCAGGAGCAGAGCTACCCAGTCTCCAGATGGTGCGCAGGACCCAGTGTGCCCTTGGCCAAGCGGCCCGGACAGCCCGTACTAGACATGAGATGCCCAAGCCGCCCCCCCACTCCCCGCCCCAGGTGTCTCTGCACATGCTAGCGCTCATGGCCACCATCACTTGGGAGCCAAATGCCACCAGCACTAATGAATTCTCCCTCCTACCCACCATGAGGAGGGGAACTGAGGCACAGCATGAGGCCTAGCGCCTCAAAAGTATTGATCACCCATAGGCATTAGGCATCTAAATCCCTTTGCAGCCCTGGGCCTAAGCAACTCGCCTGAGTTCCTGCAGGGAGAGCTGGGAATTGAGTCAGGTCTCCAGCTATTGCCTTAGCCACACCACCGCCCTTCCGCAAGCAACCTGGGGCCGGGAAGCGTTCAGCATGCACGGTCTCCCCGCCTCCGGGTAACGAGGCTAGTGGCTTCCAGCTCCCGTAACCGTGGCCGGCTCGCCCTGGCCCCACTTGTTTTGCAGGTGTGTTGGGACACCCTCAGCAGTGCGGCAGAATTCCTGAAGTGGCACCAGCTTGGTGGCTTCATCCAGCGCAAGGATATCTGGCAAAGCTGTGACTGCCTGGTGAGGGAGCCCTCAGGTCATTCACTGCGCAGCCCTCGTGGTAGGAGCGGGGGAATCGGTGGATAGGGCACCCCCCATTGCCCGGCTCTGTGCCCACACTGAGCCCCAGCCCTGGGACCACTCCTGGCCCTGGGTGTAGTCCCTCTGCGTGATCCCCCCGGCACAGGAAAGAGGGGTGAAAACAGGACGTGCGCTCCACACACCTGGAACCCGGCCTGCGGGACGGAAAGGCCTTTAATAACCTTGTGCTCCCTTGTTCTGGTCCTAGCTGACGCGCTACAAGGGGAGAGCCAACAACTTTCTGTGCCAGACCATGGCCTTTCTGGAGAACCCACAGACTCCACTTAGACAAGCGGCCATCAGGTTCATAGGTAACCACAGAGCAGGGGTCCCTTTAACAGGGGGGCTGGATCCGGTCCCAGGCTCTCCTCAGTCCCTGCCAGCAGCGAGAAGTAACCCTTGGGCTCCTGATTGTCCAATGCAGGATCAAGGGTGTCAGAAGTCCGCAGGAGCAAGCTCACCCCAAACTGCCCTGATCGGCTGATGGGCCCCCTCTAACCCCACTGCTCCCCATGCAGTCCCCATTCCCCCCCCCCATACCCCACCATGGGCTCTTGGTAGTGAACCCTCAAGGTGCTGTGCTCTCCTTTGGCAACCAGCCCTGTAACCATCCCTGGGGACTCACCCTTTCCCCTGGGGACTCGGGAGCACCGTCCTGGCCAGCGAGGGGCGGGGGAAGCGAGGGGTTGCTTGGAGGGTGACATTTGACACCCTCGCTGGGGATGCGGGGATGTGACGAGCTGTTTGTATGTGTAGGGCTCGCTGCCCGGCAGCTGGACCAGAGGAGCCAGGACAAGCTGGATGCCATCTGCAACGGTGGGTGGTACCTGCTTTGAGCACTGAGCGCTAGGGGGATGAACGGCCCAGGGCCGTGGGCTGGGTTCAATCTCCGACGCCAGCAGGATCTCGGGCGAGAGCCACAAAGGGATGCAAAATGTAGATCCCCAAACCCCTGATCAGCTGCCCCCTCACCCTGTCGTGTCTGCTGGTTGGCATGTGCCAGGCACTTAGCCCTGACCTCAGAGCTGCGGCCTGGCAGATCCCCAAACTGGGCCTGAGCTGGCTGGCCTTCAGAGACGATTGCCCCCCCCCCCAAACACAGCCGAGGTGGGGTGCTGCCTCCCCCCTTGCACTCACTAGCCCAGTGTTTAGAGCAGTCACCTCCACGTGGGGTGCCTGGGGTGAAGCCACTGCTCCAAATGAGGCAGAGGTGACGTCCGGTCACCTACCTCCTTGCTGCGTGCCCGGACCCCTGGGCAGCGCAGGGCAGAGCAGCATCTCCACATTTGTTGGCGAATGGTGGAGGGGGGGAGTGATATAGCTCAGGCTTCTCACTCCCAGAGCAGGTTCACAGCTGGGCCTCCCAACCAGAGCTAGAGAATGGCTGAGCTCCCTCCTCGGCATTTCCTGGATGGCAGCAGGGCACCTAAAGTTAGGCATAGCCTAACAATGTCCAAGCCCCCTTTATGACTCTCCCCCTCTCTGGACCTAAGTGCCCATCTGTGCATTGGGGGGAAGGCGGAGGGTAAATACAGGCAGGGATGAGGTGCTCAGATACTGCAGGGATGGGGCAGTCCTAGAAATAGTGAGTAAATGGGGGTTCATTGGGACTTCTTGCCTGTGTCTGGAGGCTCCCTCATTTGTGGAGGGCAGCAGGGATGTTTAGTGAAGGTTGCTGGTTGTTCCTGCTAGTCCCCTGCCTCCCGCCTCCCAGCCTGCTGCCTCCTTGTCACAGGCCGAGAGGTACAGCACTGGCTTGGTTTGCTGGGGCTCTCCAGAGCTCTGTGGCTCTGACCTCCATTTCCTTCCTTTCAATCTTAGACCTCAAAGGCTTGCAGCAGGACAGCAACTCCTCGGTCCAAAGCCTGGCTTCTCAGACCATCTTCATCCTGGAGGCGTTCAAGAACCACCCGCCAGCCCACAGCAGCCTATGGACATGCTTTCATAGGATAAGAACAATGTGCACTAAGGAGAGCCCGGTCATTGAAGCTGCCCAGCTGCCCTAGCTCTGGGAAAAGCCAGCCTCCCTTCCCTGGGAGCTTCGTGCCAGACCATGGCTTCTTCCCCATTGGCCGCCTGCTCTGCGCAGCCATGTGAGTAGTTAACTGCTCGATAGCTTTCATCACCATGTACTTTTTGATAGGTTTCCATGCACTGTATAGCATTTACGTCCCGCCCTCCCTCCCCATTTCCAGTCGTGTATGTTTTTGGTGCCGTCTGCCATTTTGAAAATTTATTTTGTATTATTTTTCTGTGTTTGGCCGGGGGAAGGTTGTGTGCCTGTGTTTTGACATATTTAGAGAAAAAGTATGAATGAGTAGAAAGAGAGACTGTAAGGGATTCACGGCTCCCTCCCCGTCCGTCTGGGCGGGAGACCACGCCCTTTGCTATGATACTTCCGGGTACCTTGGTTCAGGGGAAAAGTAGCTCAGTGTTAATGGTTCTAGCCTGCAGTCAGGCCAAGTAATGGTAGAGAGTCTGTTTGCCCAGGGCCCTCAATCAGGGCAGGGCAGCAATCGAGAAGGGGCTGTGGCCTACAGGCAGGCAGGCAGAGCAACAGAAGGTCCATTTGCCTGGCCACTGATCAGGGTGGGGCAGCAAGCAAGTAGGGGGGCTCTGGCCTACAGTCCGGCAGAGCTGTGGCAGTCTAGGGGAGGTTACCTCTCTGGTGGGAGAGTCAGCACAACCGTCTGGCATCCGGATTCAGGTGGGAGCCAGACCAATGCAGGCCTCCTGACAACCATGTGGGGAGGCTACCACTTCTGACGTTGGGTTGCCGGGGGTAGGGGAACCCAGGCCCTCCCACTCACCTACGTCCCATCCCAGGGCCCTAATAGAAGCGGAGTGGCCTGCCACTGGGTCAGCGGGGAAAATCCAACTGCAACACACTGGCCGGCTTGTAGTCAATGACACAGCTGAATCTGATTTGGCTTCCCTGGGCTCCTTCCTGCACGACCATTCTCTGTGTACATGGGTTCCAGGGTTGTTGTTTGCTTTGGACCACGAAAAAGTTCAAGGAGCTGAGATTACAGAAAAGTCCCATAAAATGTAAAAGGGCTTAAAGCCAATGGAGTTCTCTCTCTCCCTTTTTCTCTCTCCACATACACCACATCTATCTATCTACCCCCATACACCCCCACATCTATCTATCCCCATACACCCCATCTATCTATCTATCTACATACTCCCCCTCTATCTATCTATGTATCTATCTATCCGCATACACCCCATCTATCTATCTACATACTCCCCCTCTAGATAGATAGATAGATAGATAGGGGGAGTATGTAGATAGATAAATAGATAGATGTGGTGTATGGGGATAGATAGATAGATAGATAGATGGGGTGTATGCGGATAGATACATAGATAGATAGAGGGGGAGTGTGAAGATAGATAGATGGGGTGTATGGGGATAGATAGATAGATAGATAGATAGATAGAGGGGGAGTATGTAGATAGATAGATAAATGTGGTATATGGGGATAGATAGATAGATGGGGTGTATGGGGATAGATAGAGGGGGGAAGGAAGAAGTAGGACCGCTGAAGACTTTCGCCGGAGAGGAGATTAAAGATAATCTAGGCATGGCACAATATCTCAATGAATATTTTGCATCGGTGTTTAATGAGGCCAATGAAGGTATTAGGGATACTAGCACCGTGACAGAGGGGCAAACAGAATGGGGGATTACCGTATCCGAGGTAGAAACAAAACTCGAATGCCTTAATGGTGCTAAATCGGGAGGACTGGACGATCTTCATCCGAGAATATTGAAGGAATTGGCGCGGGAAATAGCAGGCCCATTAGCGATAATATTTAATGAATCTGTAAACTCGGGAGTGGTTCCGTTAGACTGGAGAATAGCTAATGTGGTTCCTATTTTCAAGAAAGGGAAAAAAAGTGATCCGGGTAACTCCAGGCCTGTTAGTTTAACATCTGTAGTGTGCAAGGTGCTGGAGAAAATTCTGAAAGGGAAAGTAGTTGAGGACCTTGAGGTTAATGGCAAGTGCGATAAATTACAACATGGTTTTACGAAGGGCAGATCGTGCCAAACGAATCTGATCCCCTTCTTCGAGAAAGTAACGGACTTATTAGATAAGGGAAATGCGGTGGACCTAATATACCTGGATTTCAGTAAAGCGTTTGATACTGTACCCCATGAGGAATTATTGATTAAACTGGAAAAGATGGGGATCGATATGAAAATCCAGAGGTGGATAAGGAATTGGTTAATGGGGAGAATGCAGCGGGTGGTATTGAAGGGTGAACTGTCAGGTTGGAGGGAGGTTACCAGTGGAGTTCCTCAGGGTTCGGTTTTGGGACCCATTTTATTTAATCTATTTATAACTGACCTCGGAACCGATTGCAGGAGTGGACCGATAAAGTTTGCGGACGATACGAAGGTGGGAGGCGTTGCCAATTCGGAGGAGGATAGGGATATGCTGCAGGGAGACTTGAATGAGCTTGTGAATTGGAGTATCAGAAATAGGATGAAATTTAATAGTGAAAAGTGTAAGGTGATGCATTTAGGGATGACTAACAACAATTTTAGTTACAAGCTGGAGACGCATTGGTTAGAAGTAACGGAAGAGGAGAAGGACCTAGGGGTTCTTGTAGACCGGAGGATGACTATGAGTCGACAATGTGACGTGGCGGTGAAAAAAGCCAATGCGGTCTTGGGATGCATTAGGCGAGGCATATCTAGTAGGGATAAGGAGGTGCTGCTTCCGTTGTATAAGGCGCTGGTGAGACCTCATTTGGAGTACTGTGTGCAGTTCTGGTCTCCCATGTTTAAAAAAGATGAACTCAAATTGGAACGGGTGCAGAGAAGGGCCACTAGGATGATCAGAGGAATGGAAAACCTGTCGTATGAAAGGAGACTAGAGGAGCTCGGGTTGTTTAGTCTGACAAAACGAAGGCTGAGGGGGGATATGATTGCTCTCTTTAAATATATCAGAGGGATAAATACAAGGGAGGGAGAGGAATTATTCCACCTTAGTACTAATGTGGACACGAGAACGAATGGATATAAACTGGCCGTGGGGAAGTTTAGGCTTGAAATTAGACGAAGGTTTTTGACCGTCAGAGGGGTGAAATATTGGAACGGCCTTCCGAGGGAAACGGTGGGGGCGAGGGACCTGTCTGGTTTTAAGATTAAGTTAGATAAGTTTATGGAGGGAATGGTTTAATGATAAAACATATTATCTGAGGAATACCGAGCAATGGTAGGTAAATAGTATAATGGCTAACAAGGGTCAGGCCGGAGACTCTTGCCTACATGCTCGGGGTATTACTGATCGCCATATTTGGGGTTGGGAAGGAATTTTCCTCAAGGGTAGATTGGCTGAGGCCCTGGAGGTTTTTCGCCTTCCTCCGCAGCATGGGGCAGGGATCGCTAGCAGGAGGGTTCTCTGCCAATTGAAGTCACTAAAACACAGGATTTGGGGACTTCATCAGCAGAGTCAAGGGAAGGGTAGGGACGGTTTTGTGGCCTGCAGCATGCAGGGGGTCAGACCAGATGATCATAATGGTCCCTTCTGACCTTAAAGTCTATGAGTCTATGGAGTATGTAGCTAGATAGATAGAGGGGGTGTATGGGGATAGATAGATAGATAGATGTGGTGTATGTGGAGAGAGAAAGAGGGAGAGAGAGAACCCCATTGGCTTTAAGCCCTTTTACATTTTATGGGACTTTTCTGTAATCTCAGCTCCTTGAACTTTTTCGTGGTCCAAGGCAAACAACAACCCTGGAACCCATGTACACACAGAATGGTCGTGCAGGAAGGAGCCCAGGGAAGCCAAATCAGATTCAGCTGTGTCATTGACTACAAGCCAGCCAGTGTGTTGCAGTTGGATTTTCCCCGCTGACCCAGTGGCAGGCCACTCCGCTTCTATTAGGGCCCTGGGATGGGAAGTAGGTGAGTGGGAGGGCCTGGGTTCCCCTACCCCCGGCAACCCAACGTCAGGAGTGGTAGCATCCCCACCTGGTTGTCAGGAGGCCTGCAGTGGTCTGGCTCCCACCTGAATCCGGATGCCAGACGGTTGTGCTGACTCTCCCACCAGAGAGGTAACATCCCCTAGACTGCCACAGCTCTGCCGGACTGTAGGCCAGAGCCCCCCTACTTGCTTGCTGCCCCACCCTGATCAGTGGCCAGGCAAATGGACCTTCTGTTGCTCTGCCTGCCTGCCTGTAGGCCACAGCCCCTTCTCGATTGCCGCCCCGCCCTGATTGAGGGCGCTGGGCAAAACCCCAGGCTGCAGGCCTAGATAAAGGCCTACTGTAGCAGGGTGGCTACCCCACTCCTGCCTGAGGGGTTTAAAAGAGTCCTGGAAGAGGGCTGGGGCAAAGGGAAAAGCTACTGGGCTGATTGGGGAAGTAGCCACAGCTGGGCCATGCCCCAATCAGGCCCCAGCTGGCCTGTATAAGAAGGCTGGGAGCCAGGAGCTCAAGAGTCTCTCTCTGAGTGCAGAGAGAGAGGGGCCTGGCTGCAGGGAGCTAGACAGGATACCTGAGTGGAGCAGGGCTGGGGAAAGGCTGAGGAGCTGGGGAGCTCCAGCCTGGATAGCCCCAGGCTGTGGCCTGGTAATAGGCCAAGAGGTACTGGGGGTTGCAGAGGGCAGCCCAGGGCTAGGCCAAGGCAGCAGGTCCAAACCCAACCTTGCCGATGATGAGTGGCCTATACTGCAGTCTGCCCCAGAGAGTGGGGGCTAGCTGGTGACTGGCAGTGGCCTTATCCTGAGGTGAGGTGGGGTTAGTGGGTGGGGGTTCCCCTGGGAGGGGAGACCTAGCGTGTGTGGGTACTGCCAGGGGGCAGCACCCAGAGCAAGGGGCACCGGGGTCCTGGGAGGGACACTGGAGCCTGAATGCAGAGGACAGGCGGATCACTGGCCTGCAGAGGGCGCTCCAGAGGCTGGAGAGCTAATTCCCTGGACGACCAGCAGGAGGCGCCGCAGGGGTGAGTCCGGATACTCTTACATATGGTGGAGAATGCGGGTATAGCGGTCCACCCGTGACACAAGGGGCCAAGGCAAGGACTGTGGACTATTGCCCAATGCAGAGACTTGAGAACCAAAGGTGGAGAAAACCATGAAGGACTATTATTGGAGAGCCCGTGTGGCCCGTCTCGCCGAGCAGCAAGCCAGGCTGCTCCAGCTGCTGCGGGGGAGGGCACAAGGACCTCATTGGGGGCCAGGCACCTTGGGCAGGAGGCCGGTGCCAAGGTCAAAGAACTGTTGGGCCTGTGGGGAACCAGGACACTTGAAGAGGGTGTGCCCTCACAGGGCCCAGGCGAGCCCTGAAGGAAGGGCTGTGCCAGAGACAGACCGTGGACTGACTCGAGTGCCCCCTGTGAAGCCAACAGGGGGGCTCAAATTGTGTTGGGCCTGTGGGGAGCCAGGGCACAAGAAGGGGGAGTGCCCTCACGGAACTCGCAGGGCCCAGGCTAGCCCTGAGGTGGGCAGGGGTGAGCACTGGCTGTGCCTCCTCTGCCACAAGGGGCGCCGGGAAAAGCGGCCTAGCTCCCAGAGACGGCGGGGGAGGCCAGAGGATCAGGCTGGGTCTGAGACTGCCCCGAAGGAGGGGGTGGTGACGACCAGGGCCCCACAGAGGGGATTGTCAGGGGCAGGGAGGCCCCAGACAAACCTGGGATCCCATGGGGGAGCTGAAAAGGCAACCATGGGAACCCAAACTATGGAGGAAGTGAGCAGCTGCTCCTTGCACTGGACAGCCTGCGAGCAGAGAGGGATTTCCTGCGGGCCCAGCTGAGAGGAATGCTGGGGCGTTAGGGATAGACAGACACCCTACCCCCCCGGTGGAGGGGATCTTGAGGTGGGGGGTGTGTAGCAGGGTGGCTACCGCACTCCTGCCTGAGGGGTTTAAAACAGCCCTGGCAGAGGGCTGGGGCAAAGGGAAAAGCTACTGGGCTGATTGGGGAAGTAGCCACAGCTGGGCCATGCCCCAATCAGGCCCCAGCTGGCCTGTATAAGAAGGCTGGGAGCCAGGCACTCAAGAGTCTCTCTCTGAGTGCAGAGAGAGAAGGGCCTGGCTGCAGGGAGCTAGACAGGATACCTGAGTGGAGCAGGGCTGGGGAAAGGCTGAGGAGCTGTGGAGCTCCAGCCTGGATAGCCCCAGGCTGTGGCCTGGTAATAGGCCAAGGGGTACTGGGGGTTGCAGAGGGCAGCCCAAGCCAAGGCAGCAGGTCCGAACCCAACCTTGCCGATGAGTGGCTTATACTGCAGTCTGCCCCAGAGAGTGGGGGCTACCTGGTAACTGGCAGTGGCCTTATCCTGAGGTGAGGTGGGGTTAGTGGGTAGGGGTTCACCTGGGAGGGGAGACCTAGCATGTGTGGGTACTGCCAGGGGGCAGCACCCAGAGCAAGGGGCACCGGGGTCCTGGGAAGGACACGGGAGCCTGCGTGCAGAGGCCAGGCGGATCACTGGCCTGCAGAGGGCGCTCCAGAGGCTGGAGAGCTAATTCCCTGGACGACCAGCAGGAGGCGCCGCAGGGGTGAGTCCGGATACTCTTACACCTACAGAAGGTACTCGGGCTGCAGAGGGGCACCCGAGAGATAGGCAGAGGCAGCTGGTCCAACCCCCCTTGCCGATGATGCGTGGTTTATATACTGCAGTCCGCCCCAGTGAGCGGGGGCTAGACAGTGACTGGCAGTAGCCACTGAGGCAAGGTGTGGTTAGAGGGTTGGGGGTTCCCCTGGACACCCAGATAGTGGGTTACTGCCGGGGGCAGGACCCTGACGTAGAGGGGCACCGGGGTCTGGGAGGTACACCGGGACCAGCGACAGGCGAGACACCAGCCTGTAGAGGGCACTTAGAGGCCAGAAGAGATCATCCCTCACCGTTGCCCTGTGACACAGACTCTCTATCTTTGCTCGGTCTGACTGCAGGCCTGAACCATTAACACTGAGCTAATTTTCCCCTGAACCAAGGTATCCCAGAAGTATCATAGCGAGGGGCGTTGTCTAGGGTGACCAGATGACAGGAAGAAAATATCGGGACACAAGGGGGGGTGTCAGTGGTGGAGCAAAAAAACCCAAAAAACTGAGTGCTGCCGGTATAAGGACACAAACAGCTCCCTCTCCCAATTCTCTACTGTGGCCCAGTGCTGCCGGCAGTCGGGGGCAGGAGCTGAGAACAGCCGAGTGCTGTGGGCAGTCAGAGGAGATTATGCACCCTTCCTTAGGTATGCATACCTTCAGCGTCTGGTTTTTAGGAGGGGGGGGGGAACCAACGGAGAACAGCTGAGTGCTGCCGGCAGTCAGAGGAGAAGAAAAAAAAAAAGCCGAGAACAGCTGAGTGCTGCCGGCGGAGAAAAAAAAAAAAGCGGAGTGCAGCGTCCCGACCGAAGATCAATGGGGATGCGGGACAAATACCTAAATATCGGGACGGTCCCGATTTTATCGGGACATCTGGTCACCCTAGTGTTGTCTCCTGCGCAGACGGACGGGGAGGGAGCTGCAAACCCCTTACAGTCTCTCTTTCTAGTCTTTCATACTTTTTTCTCTAAATATGTCAAAACACAAGTACGCAACCTTCCCCCGGCAAAACACAGAAAAATGGGGACGGCGCCGGCAATGGGGATGCGGTGTGGTAACCTGTCAAAAACTACATGGTGAAGAAAGCTATCGAGCGGTTATCTACTCACATGGGGTTGTCAGGGAGGGGTAGTACCTCTGATGGGGGAGCAGTCGTACTCCTAGGAGTAGCTCATCCACTTTGGTCCCCACTTGACAATACCCAGCTCTCACCTGTGGCTCCAAGGAGCTGTCAGCATGTGACAGCGGCCACACCCCGGAGACCGTCTCGACCGGTGGGCTAAACCAGGTGAGGGTAGCCGATGAGTATGAGACTCTCTGTGAGTTAGGGCCTGTCTACCCATTGCATGCGAAGGCTGGATCTGGCTGACTGAGGCAACCTGGTTCAATGGTCAGGAAGGTGATGACAGCAAGCGTTGTGGAACGCTTAAGAGCACAACAAGACACGTAGGCGTCCTGGTCATCCACTGCGCCCTGCCCTATCTCCAGCCGTCTCGACTTCTGTTCTTGCCACTGGATACAGATAGGAACTGGGAAGAGAGAGTGAGGCTGACGTCGCGCAACTCTCCCTCACTTTAATCCAAATCATGCGCAAGTCTCGACATAATATCGTATCCTATTACATCATATCAAGTCCTCTGGCGATGGGCGAGCGACGAAGCAGCAGGTGTGGATACACTGGGAGCTGTAGCTGCGGACCTGCACATAGGCGGCTCAGGCATAATGGTCGTTCCTCACTGACCGAAGCAGCAGTGGAGCTCGGCATCTTCTTGAGCGACTGAGCAGCCCTATTCAGGATTGCACTGCTCACCTCCGTAGAATGAGGAGGGGGCTAGAAAAGGTGCCTTAAACATTGCCTGCTTCACCTTACCCTGGCCAGCATACCGCGGCTGGCGGGGATCCCACAAAAGCGGTCGTATAAAAACAAAACTTAGAGTGACACCGATCGCTATTGGCACATGGATTGTGCACACGTTACTGGACAACATCACGGCAGATAGACCGGAGAGAAGAACAGCACTTGTCGCTAGAGAGCTCGCACGCTACAACATTGACATTGCAGCCCTTAGCGAAACTCGCCTTGCTAATGAAGGACAGCTGTCCCAGTCAGGCTGTGGCTATACATTCATTCACACAGGCAGTAATACCTCTGAGGCGAGGCGAATTGCTGAGGCTGAAAAAAAGCGTGAGCTGCGCAAGTCCAGAGCTGCTTGTACATCATCGACAGTGCCATTACATGTCTGCCCGACGTGTGACAGGACGTTCCACGCCCGAATCGGACTGATCAGTCATCTTCAGACGTACAGAGCCCGGTCATCGAAAGAATGAGTGGTTGAGGTCTTCATCGATAACGATGGACGAACATCACTCACATGCAATCTCCCACCCTGTACATAGCAATCCTCTGTTTCATTTTGATGTTTTTTGATGTACTTTAATGCTTTTATTCATTTTATTGATTAAATAATTGTAATTACAGTAATACATCAGGGTATAAAAGATCTACACATCTTCTCCTGAACACAGAACACAGACTGCTCCAATGGATCCCACAACCCATACAGCGAGAAAGCCGTAGCAAGCGTTAACATCTCCAAAATCCTATCCGGGCAGGAAAATGCACCTGCTGTTTGCAACACTTCTATAGTATAGACACAGGGTGAGGGCTAGACAAAGTGACCACGGTTAGTCCTGCTCCATCTCTACTGTCTGGGTTTCCATCTACAGCTGTTCACACTGGAAATGCAGGACAGGGGTAAGGTTAGCCCATCACCAAAAGAACCTTAATGTAAAGCAGTGCTCCTGCCAGTGCCTGGTGGGGATCACGCAGACAGACTACACCCCAGGCTGGGCATTGTCCCAGGGTAAAGCAGGGCTGTAGTGGAAGGTGGAGGAGCCCCTGGACGAACAGGGTGAGGCATGGGACAATTCAGCTAAGAGTTGCAGGGCTGGGCACCAGAAGAATCGCGGGGTGGAACTTTGGGGTATGGCAGGGAGGGGTGGAACGAGCCCCGCTCTGGGTCAGTCCCAGTGCCAATGGCCCACTGCCTTTGAAGAGGCCACCGATGAAGGCCATTTGTCCTACTCCCCTGGGTCCCACAACCCAGCTCTGGCCAGAGAGAAACTTTGCCTTGGAATCTTAAAGCAAGTGACTTTGTTTCTAGGGCTGAAGTGGGTGGTGGCATGGGAGACGCTGTCAGCTCAGAGAAAAAACTGACCCTTGTGCTCTTTGGGGGATCGTACCTGAAATGGGGGTCAGCGGGAGGTGGAAGGGCTGAGTGTAAAGGACCAGGAAGGAAACAGGGTCCTGGGAGAGAGTCAGTGCTGGGACACCCCGTTGCTCATGAGACTCCACCTTCCGAGTAGTGCGGCCCCAGGTCTGTAACCCTTATGCTGGGGAGCGCTGCCAAGCAGTCTCCTGCTGCAGGCCCACGGCCCTGCCCAACATAAGGGCTGCAGAACAGGGCCCTCAGAAGGGGGGTTACTACTGTGTCCTGAGGAGCATAAGGGATGGGACCTGTCGGAACCACAGGCTTCCCCCAAGGCTTTGGGGCTAAAGGAGTCAGCTTCTGAAGTGGACACTGTGCCCTGTCACCAGTGATTAGTGGGAACCGGGCTAGCACTCTGGCTCTACGGTGCTAACCGCTAATTGGGGGCCTGAAAGGGGTGAGCCGTAGGGTGCTAGACCTTAGTCAGCCCTGCCCCTGCAGCACACATGGTAGCAGATGGGACAGAGTGAGTCCCAGCTCCAGGATGGTACCGCAGCCAGTGCTGCGAACGGGGCTCCATGCACCCTGCTGGTGCTAGGCTGGGGTCGGCAGCACACAAACCCTCTCCGTATTTCGGTACCGTCCGGCAGATCCCAGCTCTGCTGAACGACGAAGCGTGGAGAGGGGCCTGCACCCGCTTGCAGAAGGAATGAGACCCCAGGCACCCAGGAGGAGCAGAGGCCAGCAGCAGGATGCAGCTGGCAGGATCCCTCTCGCACATCCAGGATCTGGGGCTGCTGAACGGGCTGCGGGACAGATTGGAATGATCCCGTTGAGTCTCTCAGCTTGGGGGCCTCCCCGTGGCTGGCAAGGCCATGTCCCGAAGCACTGCCTGGCCACGCCCTGGTCAGCAGAAAGCCCTGTGCATCATGGAAACCCAGCGTGGGGCTGGACGGGAACGACGCCCCCTAGCCGTGGAAGCGGGCAGTTCACAAAGCCCCAGCTGAGACACCGTCACCCCAGAGTCCTGGAAACTGGAGCACACACAGGCCAGGCCGCTCCCAGCTCTTCACAGCCAGGGAGAGGGGCTGGGGCCTGGGCCCGCCAGGGAGCCTGACAGTCCCCCTGGCTCCGGCCTTTCCAGTGCCTAGGTCGGGCCGTTCAGCAATCTTCTCCAGCTCCAGAGCTTCACTGTCAGGTCGCTGGGGAAGGAAGAGAGAGAGGAAGTGAGGCCGGGGGCTGCCCCTGCCCCAGCTGGGAGAGGCAGCACAGCGAGTACAATCAGCTACAGGCCACGCCCTGCCCCCAACTCCCCCGCCCCCAAATGCATCACGCTGCAGCCCAGGAGAGCAAGGCCGCTGTGCCCCAAGCGGGCGGGCACCGGCGCAAGGAGGGAGCAGATGCGCCCAGCTGCCCGCCAGCGGGATAATCCCCCAGAGCGCCAGTAACGGGGCACTCTACCAGAGCGCAGGCTCAGCCAGTGGCACCTCACTGGCAGTGGCCAGTGACGCAGTGGGGGATGGGGATGGGGCGGGGATCCCCCCAGCAGTGGCCCAGGAGGAGCAGTAGTCAGATGGGCAAACCCCATGCAGCCCTGAGCTGGCCGCTGGATCCAATCACCTGGGGGACTGGGGGGGGGGGGGGGCAAGAGGACAGTCTCCTCTTGCAAAGAGCTCTACATGGGGGGAAAATCCAAAAGAATCTCATACTGTTAAGAAGCAGCTGAGACCAGAGCGGAGAGAGAAGAGACAGAGAAAGAAAAGGAGAGAGAGCCAGAGGGGGTGAGAGCCAGAGAGAGGAGGAGGAGGAGGGTCAAGGCAGGCTAGTGGCACGCCCCTTTATGGCAAGGACGCGGTGAGGAAGGCAGGGGGTGAGCCCAGGCACGTAAGTCCATAGCTTTACCTGGCAGTCACTGCGGCACAGAGAGAAACAGAGGGTGGAGGGGGGGGGGGGAGAAAGGAAAGGAGAAAAGGGACATGGTCGGAAAAGAGGAGATCAGAGACGGTGCCAGAGACATTGTGAACCCGGGGACCCACTCTGGGGGCCAGGGCTGTGCACAGGGGCCGGGGAGCGGAAGGAGGGGGCGGTGGTGCTCTCATTGGAGATGCACAAGGCGCCGTCGAGGAGGAGCTGGTGCCCGGTTGGCAGGAAGTCCGTTCTCTGCGCTGAGGGTGGCAGGGCCAGCAGCACCAGGTCTGGCTAGTCCCGGCACATCAAAGGAGCTGGCAAGAGCATCCCAAAAGCATGGCGGGGCAGGGCAGGACCAGCGCTTGGCATAACTGGATGGGGCAGAAGAGCCTCACTGTGGGGCGACCTAACAATGGCTGAGAGATGGAGGAGAGGAGAGGCTAGATGGGGAGGGGTTGGGGGACCTGCAGCCGACTGCTGCCCCACACCAAACCGCCTGCAGCCTGGCTCCAGCGCTGTTCCCATCCCTCGCTCCCAGTGCCATTCCAGGCCCTGCCACATGGGGGGAGCAACAGTGGGTTTGGAGAGCTCCTGCAGCTCTGCTGCACTGGGGGGAGTTGGGGGTCAGACCTCCCTCTCCCATGCCGCAGGGGCCTAGCCCTACCCACTGCCCTCACCTGGAAGCAGTGAATATGTGCTTGGAATTGGTGCAGATGGCATTGATGGGGCTGTCGTGGCCCTTGATCTCCCCAACGGGCGAGAAGTTCTCCATGTTCCAGACCTTCACCACACCCCCGCGGCAGGCGCTCAGCAGCATGGGGCGGCCGGGGACGAAGGCCAGGGCACAGACCCAGTCCTTGTGCGCGTTGGGGATTTGCTGGCAGGCACAGAGACAGGGCAGAGCCAGTGAGCGCCCACGATCCACGCTGCCAGCCGGGGCCATCAAGACCCAAACTGCCCCCTGAGCTCCAGGGCAGGGTCAGGCCAGCAGCCAGAGCCAGATGCTGGGTTTGCAGCTGGCTGCTGGCTCTGTAATGGGCTGAGACAAACCCCCCACATCTGTACCGTGGCTGAGAGCTGGAATTTTTAAGCTCCGCTCGATTTCTCATCAAGCAGCAGCCGAGGATTTGAATTCAAGACAAGGGGACTCTGGTGAGCTACAGAAGCAGCTCAGCAGGAGAGAAGAGGGCTCCGCCCCAGGAGACAATTGCTCATTGGGATTGACCAGGGGATCTCCAAGCTCTAATCAATCCAAGCCGAGCTGGCAACCAGGATACGAGACACACAAGATGGGGGAGAGAATCTCTTTGATTGGACCAATTTCGGGGGGGGGGGGGGGGGGAAGGGACAAGTCTGCAAACTCAGCTCTTCTTCCAGGGTGGGGCTTGAAAGCTTGTCCCTTCCACCCACAGGAGCTGGTCCAATAAAAGAGATTCCCCCTCACCCCCCATCTCTCTAATTATTTGTCTGCCATCAATCCTCAGCGCTCCAGTGGGAAGAAAAATGAGCATTAGCCTCATTTCATAGGGGAGAGACTGTGGGGGAGGGTCACACAGCCACAAATGGTGACTAGCTCTGGGCAGCTCCATTTTGGGGGACACCCCGACCACCCCATTTTCAGAGGGGCAGAGCCCCCACTGCTCCCCTTGACTCCCACAGTGCCCAGCTCCTCTGAACAACCCAGCCCCGGGCGGGCACATGGTAGGTTCTCCAAAACAGAGCCCCCCACCACTAAAAAATAAATAAATAAATAAAATCACTGGAGGCCTCTGAAATGTTAGCCAAGTCTCATGGCAGAGCCAGACCTCCTGCCTCCCAGCACCGGCCTGCACGCCCCCTTCGGCTGCTGCTCTATCCCAGACCCACCGGAGGCCATCCCCGCACTGCAGCGCGTCACCACTGACCTGGAGAGCCAGGCACCGCGGCCTGTGGCGCCCGGAGACCAGACAGCCACACTCACCGGGGTCAGAAATAGGGACAACGCCGAGCGCTATCTACCCCCAGACCAACCTGTCCCCATTCCCCATAGGCCACTGAGCCCTTTAACCGCAGCAGGTGGGGCCCAGCCCTATAGAACTGGCTACCGTGCATTGCCCACGGCTGTAAACTGCCTTCGGGACCCACCCTGCCAGCCACTGTCGTTTGCAACCCCCGGGGCTCTTCCATTGCCTGGAGGCCCCATGTGCAACGTAGGGATGGGGTCCCTGTGTCTGCTGTCTGATCCTCTGCCCCCAGGATGGCGGGAGCACGCTCCAGACTGGACAGCGACTCTCCAGCAGGTTCTAAGTCCTCGCTCCAGACCCTGGCACTGGCCCTCGAAACAGCACGCTGCGGGTCTAGCCCATCTCTCTGCCCCCCGCCCAGCAGCAGGGCCTTCCTGCTCGTCCCCCTCCGTACCTGGAGGAGCTCCTGCTGCTGCAGGTCCCACTTCTTGATCCCGTTGTCCCCGGAGCCGCTGAAGAGCACGTCGCCCTGGATGGCCAGACACTCGATGCCGTCGTAGTGCGGGGGCTCGAAGTTATGGGTGGGGCCGACGTTCCCCACCACGCTGTCCGCAATCTCAAACATCTGCAAGGCAACAGCCCAGAGGGCAGCTGCTGTGAACCCCGGTGGCAAAGGAGACCAGTCGCTCTCAGGTCATTAGGCCAGCAACAGCCCTTTCAGCAAGGCAGGGGGATGGCGAGAGCGTCCGACCACACAGCTACCACTGGGATGCTGAGCCACGGCCCAGTGAAATGAGACAGGGATGGATTGGCAGCGGCAGGGTTCTGCCTGCTTACGCCACGCTGGTATCCTTGGGCAGAGGCCATGTGGGGACACGATGGCTCAGCACTAGGGCTGAGTTACAGGTCGCAGGTTCGAACCTCGCCCGGCTCAGCTGGGACTGGAAATCTCCACCTCCTCCAATGGTTTGGTGGCCAACGTGCGGACGCAGCTCAGCGTCCGGCTGGCAGGGGCCACGTTGCAAAGACAAAATAGCCTCCTTGGCAGCAGGTTCAGCAGAGGCCACAGAGGGCAGGAGGAGGTGGGTTCCACTTTCCACGTGTGAGGCATCAGGAGGAAGCGGGGGGTGCGGAGGGGAGGCCTGGGCCGGGCACCTGGAATTCTGGTCTCCACGGCTGCCGAGCTGCCCAGCACTTTGAGACATGGCAGCTCCTCCATCATTTCCCAGATCTGGGTTCCAGGACGCTCTTAGGGGCAGTGCACAGACCCTGCTCCCCGTGACCCACAGACACACCTGGCAGGTGTGGGGACAGGAACGCTGGCCAGCTGCAAAGCCACCAGGTCCTTCAGGCCACGAGCGCTGGGGGGCTCATGGCATTTCTCAGACCCTGGTGGCATTTGCAAATGTGCTCAGTACTGGCCTCCCTATGCGCCCGCTGAGATCAACAGAACGGCTCCTTCCCGCCCCCCATGGGAGCGGAGTTAGGCCGACGCTGGGCGCTCTGGACAAAACCACCCAGCATGTCCCCTCCTCGCCAGGCCTTTGGTGGGCAGCGAGCCCCTGTAGCTGGCACCTCCGGGAGAGCGGCTATGCATGGGGGTGGGGAGGGCTGGCACAAGCAGCGGTTCCTGGGCTCAAAGGCCCCTTGTGCTGCCTGTGAGCGGGAGGGAGGGAGGGTCCCAGGGTACCTTGACGTAGTGATCCTTGGAGCCGGTGACGACCAGGTCATGGTTGCTCGCAGTCTGGTTCACAGTGAGACACATCACAGGCCTGATGTGGCCGGTCAGCTTCCCGATAGGCTGCAACCTACAAGCAGGAGCCCGGGGCGTCAGGGTCTGGGGTGCGCTCAGCAGGAGGCGCTCGTTCCTGCAGGCCCTTCGCTGGCCCAGTCTCCAAGGCTCCCAGCAGGGACCCTCCCAGCCCCAGGCCCCTCTCCACCATCCCAAGCAGAAGTGGGGACCTCGGGCTCCGGGGCGCAGAGCACGGAGCAATCTCGGGGATACCACATCCCTCAGCACCATGGGCCGTGACTGTGGCCTTGGGCTAGGGGCAGGGAGCTGGGCTCAGATGCGGTGTCAGGGGGTGACCGGCTTGTCCACCGATCTCCTAAGGCAGGGGCGGGGAAAGCTACGGCCCGCAGGCTGGATCCAGCCCCTTAGTTAATTTCATCTGGCCCGTGGCGCCCTCTCCCACCACCTGCTGCAGGGGAAGCACCAAGCCTCCACGCCCTCCTGGCAGGTAAGTGGCCCGTGATTGATTTTTCCTGTGGGTCAATGGCCAGTGACAGAGAAAAGGTTCCCCACCCCTGCCCTAAGGGCTGCAGCTGGGAGAGGAGCACTGGGTCCTACTTTCAGCCACCCTTGGGTGTGATCAGCAGCTGCTGGGGCTGATTCATAGATTCTAGGACTGGAAGGGACCTCGAGAGGTCATCGAGTCCAGTTCCCTGCCCTCATGGCAGGACCAAATATTGCCTAGACTATCCTTGATAGACAGTTATCTAACCTACTCTTAAATATCTCCAGAGATGGAGATTCCACAACCTCCCTAGGCAATTTATTCCAGTGTTTAACCACCCTGACAGTTAGGGACTTTTTCCTAATGTCCAACCTAGACCTCCCTTGCTGCAGTTTAAACCCATTGCTTCTGGTTCTATCCTTAGAGGCTAAGGTGAACAAGTTTTCTCCCTCCTCCTTATGACACCCTTTTAAATACCTGAAAACTGCTATCATGTCCCCTCTCAGTCTTCTCTTTTCCAAACTAAACAATCCCAATTCTTTCAGCCTTCCTTCATAGGTCATGTTCTCAAGACCTTTAATCATTCTTGTTGCTCTTCTCTGGACCCTTTCCAATTTCTCCACATCTTTTTTAAAATGCGGTGCCCAGAACTGGACACAATACTCCAGCTGAGGCCTAACCAGAGCAGAGTAGAGCGGAAGAATGACTTCTCGTGTCTTGCTCACAACACACCTGTTAATACATCCCAGAATCATGTTTGCTTTTTTTGCAACAGCATCACACAGTTGACTCCTATTTAGCTTGTGGTCCACTATAACCCCTAGATCCCTTTCTGCCGTACTCCTTCCTAGACAGTCTCTTCCCATTCTGTATGTGTGAAACTGATTTTTCCTTCCTAAGTGGAGCACTTTGCATTTGTCTTTGTTAAACTTCATCCTGTTTACCTCAGCCCATTTCTCCAATTTGTCCAGATCATTCTGATGTAGTGCAAAGCCCAAGACAAACAAGCTAAGCTGCTCCACGCTGGGGTTTGTGCCAGTGCAGCTTCCTCCGGTGCCAGTCCAAATCCGCCCCTGCCTCAATAACACAGCTTCCAGCCGGGAGGGAGCGGGCCCCCGCTCAGCCCAGAACGACTGCTCCCTCTGCCTACGCAGCACCCGTCTGCCTCCCCACAAGAGCTGCCCCTGCCTGGGGGCCCGAGTTAGCCCCGCCCAGACCTGTTGAGCTCCCAGATGTGGACAGAGTTCCCGGCGGCAGCGTAGAGCATGGTGCCGGTGGGGTTGAGTGCGATCTGGTTGATCTGGTGCTCCCCCTGCACGCTGGCGATGGTGCGGGTGGTGGTCCCAGCACAGGCGTCCCCAGAGATCACCTGACCTGAAGAGCTAAGCCAAAGAGACAAACAGGTGAGCCTCAAGGCAGAGACCCTCGGGGGAGGGAGGGGGCAATTTACACAATGTGGAATGGAAGATCTAGCCCATTGTGGACTGATTAGAAGGCTGGACAGCGTCTGTCCCCAGCCATCTATAGGGGGAAGCAACGCCACTTCCTGGCCATATGCAGTGCCAGTGGTGCCAGGATGAGACCCCCCCGCTCAGCCCCACGTCCCCTCAAGCCGGGAGCAACGGCACAGCAAGGGTGACCCAGGCAGCAGCTTTCGGCACCCAAGGGAGGTGCCTTGCCGCGCAGCCAGCCAGACCCGTACCAGCAGGCATGCCAGCTCCACGCCCAGGCGGAGCGACACAAACCCCACCCCTGGCCTGGAGTTGATGTTGACAGGCAGCCCAGGCATGTTCCCGCCCAGGGCCGGCGCTTCCATTTAGGTGACCACACCAGGATTTGGGGGGGGGGCGGGGGGGAGGGGCGGCAATTCGGCGGTGGGGGGTCCTTCCGCGCTCCGGGTGTTCGGCGGCAATTCTGCAGCGGGTCCTTCACTTGCTCCAGGACCCGCCGCCGAAGTGACCCGAAGACCGGGAGCGTGGAAGGACCCCCCCACCACTGAATTGCCGACGACGACCGGGAGCACGGAAGGACCCCCCCACCGCTGAATTGCCGCCGCCGACCGGGAGCACAGAAGGACCCCCCCACCGCTGAATTGCCGACGACGACCGGGAGCACAGAAGGACTCCCATCTAGGGCGCCAAAAACCCTGGCGCCGCTCCTGTTCCCGCCAGTCAGATTGGGGAAGCCTAAAAGAGAAGTCTCAATCTGTGGCTGGGCACCAGAGAGAGGGGCTGTTTCGCTGAGGTCTGGAAACGGCGCTGGCAGCTGCAGATGGGTCATTACCCATCCCTGATCAAAGCAACTGTAGGGTGCACGGTGCCCCCTGAAACAGACGAGAGGAGCAACTTCCCTGAGAGCAGAGCACCAAGCCACGGAGCTTCCACGAGCCAGGCCAGGCTAGAACGACCAGCATTGCAGCATTCCTAGACTCAGCCCTGCAGACCAACCCGGCCACTTGGCCTTTGCAATGCTGCCCTGAGTGCAGAAAGCTGGCAGGACAGCGCGTCGAGCTTGGCCAGGCCCACAGGGCAGCCTCGGTGCGTCAGGTACTTACGTGAGGGTGCGGATGCAGTTGGCCGAATCCCGGATATCCCACACCTTGATGTAGGAGGTGGAGACAGTGAAGACCAACCCTGAGTGGCTGCAGTACTTGATGGACACCACATTATTGGGGTGGCCCTTTAGCGAGGCGATATCCTGGCCCGTCACCAGGTTCCACATTTTGCAGCTCCGGTCTGCGGGAGGAGGCAGGAGCACATGACACTGCGGGACCCTTCCTGTCCTCAGCAAAGGATCCCCATGGCTTCCTCCCTCACTCTCCCCCGCCTCCCCCTGCTCCCACGAGTGCCCCAGGGGAGCTCAGTCCCTGTGGCCCATCCAGCCTCTGGCACCTCCGCCAGACCTGCCAACGGGGGGAGGGTCTATTAGTGCCAGGTGCGAGGTGAACATCCAGCCACTAGGAACCGGGCAGAGGCCCCAACAACTCGCTTCAGGGATGTCACCACACAGCTGTTCAGCCTAATGACTCGTGCAGCATTGCTGCCCTCTGCTGGGGGGACCCAGAACTGCACCGGCCCGTTGTGGCTTTCAGGCAGGCGGGTGCCGTCTGAGCAAGAGGCTCCTGTCCTGCCCCCGCAGTTTGGGGTGGCTCAGCCCCTCCCCTGGGTAACAGGCTCACTCCCCAATGATCACACCCAGAGCTCAGCAGCCGGCCCGCCCCTGAGGCGCGCACCTTTGGATCCGGAGAAGAGCAGCTCGTTGGTGGCGTCCACGCGGAGAACGGGCTTGGAGTGTCCTTCCGCCACGGAGATGCACTGCAGCGGGGCTGTCCGGGCGCTCCTGGCACCGCCCACGGGGTTAATGAGGCCCTTTCCGTGGGAGAGAGAGAGCAAGGGCGTCAGCAGAAGGGCGCTGGCTGGGTGACCCAGGACGAAGCCAGATCCCGCCCCACGAGGCTGCCAGGGCCTGCTAGTGGGACTCCGGAGCAAAGCAAACCACAGACAGAAGCTGCTGGGCAGCCTGCTCCCCAGACAGGCCCCCCGGGGGCAGGTCACACCCCGTTGGTGCTAAGGGCTCAGGGACTCGTGCAGACCCTGCCTTGGCTTGGGGCTGGGGCTTGGAAAGGAAACGGGCTTCACCCCCTGGCCATCTCGCTGCTGACACAGATGAGCTACCCCCCTCCCGCCGTGAGAGCTGTGGGTGTCCCCTGTGCCCCTTCCAGGCAAGATCCCAAAGCCAACAGAGTCCAGGCTGCTGCATGGCACACGCTGCCCCATCCCCTGTGGAGTCAGAGACTAGCAGGGACAGGCTGGCTCCGGACCCAACCCCCAGAACCTCCAGGCTTGAACAAACTGGGGCCCTGCTCCAGCCGTGCTGTGTGGGGCATAAGGGCACCACCCCGTGGCCAGCGGGGGGGGAAGCGCCCTCTCTCCATCTGACCCACTCCGGTTTTGCAACGAGCTTCACCCTGCTTTGGCAGATGGGGAAGGGATTTTTAACAGGTCACAATCGAATCAATGGCAGAGCTGGGAACGGAGCCCAGGAGTTCTCAATCCCCCGAGAACAGGGAGAGAACCCAGGAATCCTGGCTCCCTGGCCAGGAGACAATCCTGTCTCAAACCAGTTCTAGGCTTTGCCCCAGCAACAGCCAATGGGGCTGTGAGCAGAGTTCAGAGGGAGGTTCTAGAGCGCTGAGCACATGAGAATCGACACCCCTGAGGAAAGAGCCCAGGTGGAAGAGCCCATCATGGAGAGAGTTGATAGCCCCAAAGCAGCTTCCCAGCCAGGATCTCTAAGCACCTCCCCTCCTCCCAGCAGGGTTGGATTACAGGTGGGGACACTGAGGCAAAGGGAGGGGAAAGGGCTAGCCCAGGGTCACACGGCACATTTGTGGCATGGTTGGAATGGATTTTTTGAGGGGCGCTGAGCACCCACTACTCCAGCTGATGGTGCTCAGGGTGTCAGAGTCAGGCCCACGGTGTCTCAAATAGGCACCCAAAGGCCAGTGGGGAGATGCTCCTCTGCCAGCCTGGCCCTTTTGATGTGCAGGGAATGGGGGAAGGAGAGTTGTCCTGGCACAGACACTGCCTTGGGCTAGCGTAATTGGTTCTATGTGGCTCGTGTTGCAAACCCAGGCATGCTGGGGGCAGAGCCAGGGCCTTAGCACACCCCATTAGGGGAACTCTGGGTTGTGGCATAGCTGGCAAGCAGCCCTTTGGGAGGTTGCAGTGAGTTAGAGCAACCCCAAGGCTGCTCTAATATATCTGGGAGGCTGCACAGGCCCCAGCAGCAGCCACAGGATCCTCGGTGCCAAGAGGCTGCACCCCAGGTGTTTACTCTTTGCAGATGGGGAAACCGAGGCACAAGACAGGGATAACAATCCTGACCAGCCTCGCCATGGGTGCTGGGAGGCTGAAGCCACGTTTGTCAAGTGCTTGGAGATGTCTGAACTGAAGGTGCGAGAGAAGACAAAAAAAAAAAAAGCAGCATCATAGCCTGGACCCGCCAAGCATCCACCGGCTCCAACAGCTGGCCTGCCCTGCCTCTTGCAGCTAGGCCAGACACAGCGCGAGATATCATCACTACCCGCTTAAACCCCCAGCACTGCATTTCAAGACGATGGCTCAGACCTTAAGGCACTGGAGACCAGAGGCAGAAAGGGACTTCCACAGCCGGACACGGCATGCCAGGGCCATGCGGGGAAGCAGAGAGAAGGAAAGAGGGACACACAGCGAGCAAGAGCAGCACCAGGACAGAGTCCCAATAGATTTAGCAAAGAAGCAAGGCCCAGAGTTTGGCCAGCACGGATTCAGCATGCAGGGCAGGGGGAGGGAAATGCGAGAAGCAGGAGAGTTCTAATCAATAGGAAGTTGTATGTACCTCAGCACCTCCGAGACAGAGGAATCGCTGTCGTCAGACCTAGGGACAGAAAATTAGCAGGATTACGGGAGAAAAAATCCCGGATGAGAGAGGCAGCAGCGGAGTCAGAGAGTGGAGTGTTGTTATTGCATCCAAGCTAGCGGGGTAGAGAGGGAGGAGCGGACACAGAAAACCAGAGAGGAAAGGGGCAGAGGAGCAGGAAGGGACACGTGGCTCGGACACAAGATCTTTCAGGCTGGACTGGAGTCATTCAGCCAGAAGGGACTGTTACAATCACCCAGTCTGACCAGTACAGTGCACGCCTGAGGCCTCGCCCGGGGATTCCTGCATCCAGTCTTCATTTAATCTTCCCATGGAACCCCCCGTCTCATCACTCCCACCAGCCATCCAACCTAGCCCCTCAGGTTCCGCACTCCTGGTTTTGGGGTACAGCTGGGGCGTTCTGACACGGTCCGGCTCTGCGCTATCGTGCGGTCTGATAGCAGGCGGGATGGGGACCAGGGGCTGGTCCTGAGCTGCAGGCAGCGCCATGGGCTCCCCCAGGTTAGAACATCGCCGCCAAACTGGGATTCTGCAGGGAGGCAGATGGGAGGTGGCTGCTACCATAGGGCCAGGTCCTCGGGAGCTGTAAATCAAAGCCGCTCTGCTGCCCCCACGGCAGCTAGGCCAATTTGCACCCGTGCAGAGGCTGGCCCGTGACGGTCAAAGGCAGTCCTAAGGTGGGCTCGTTCCTCCGTAGAAACCAAAGGCTGCCACTGGAGAGCACCCCCACCCCACCTCCGAAGGGTCACAGCCCCTGGCACCAGGAGCAATCGGAGCACCTACGGGCCCCTGGCAGAAAGCTCGCCCCACCGAGAGCAGCCATGTCACCTCCTGAGGGGGACCGGGACCTGTGAGCAGCCGGCATCTCCCCACAGAGCACAGTGGGAGAGGGAGCAGGGCCCAGAAGGGGCAGGTGCGATGGCACAGCCAGTGCCACACAGAACCGGGGTAGGGCTGACTGGGAAATGGCTTCCCCACCGCCTGGGGACCCCTGCCAAGCCCAGCGCCGACGAGCCCCATGCTTCGCTGGGGACGGGATGGCGGCTTAGTGTCCTCAGCTAGCAGCCCCCTGGACCCACCTCACCCGCTTTATAACTGCAGCCAAACCCACCCAGCAGCGTCCCTGCGGGTGAAATTCTCCTCTGCCAGCAGCCAGTGTGACAGCCG
This sequence comes from Malaclemys terrapin pileata, assembly GCF_027887155.1. Taxonomy (NCBI): domain Eukaryota; kingdom Metazoa; phylum Chordata; order Testudines; family Emydidae; genus Malaclemys; species Malaclemys terrapin. The sequence goes on along the minus strand of NC_071508.1, from coordinate 18,523,771 downwards.
CCATCTTGGCCAACACACTGGGGCCTGAACCAGGGCCCTCCAGAGCTACGAGCAGGAGCTAAAGAGCCCAGGGCCGCTAGTGGGGCTTGTGACAGCCCCAGCCCACCAGGGGATCCCCACGGGCCCAGCGGGGAACCGGGCACTGCCACGTGTGCGCACACAATGCTAAAGGCCAGGGCACCGCTTCAGGCCTGTTCTGAGGGCTCTAGCAGTGCAATGTTACGACGAGCCTCCAGCTGGATCATCTACAGGGAGGGCATCTGCCACCCCAGGCTCTCAACAGCAGCTGCTTCTGCCTGAGCTAAAGGCCCAGGCTTGGCAGCTCAGGGGCAGCCCCGAGACAAGGTCCAGCCAGTAGAGGGGGACCAAAGACCCCCCCTCCATATCAATGGGGTTATAGACAGGTCTGGCATAGGGCCCCTGCCCAGGGAGATGCTGCCCCATGTGAAGTTCTACTGCACCGGTATCGCAGCTCTCTGCCTTCGCCCTGGTCGTTTAACGAGCTCGGCAGGAGCCTGGGGCTGACTCCAGCTGGGACTGCTGGGCCCGAAGCAGAGCGGGGACGGTACCTGGGGACAGCCATGGGAGTCACCGTCTGCCATTCACTGCTCTTGGGGCTGGGCTCCCTGGAGCTTCACCCCCCTACCCGCTCCTTGCCCCGCGAGGCTCTTACTTGTCCAGCGCGGAGCCCTGGCTCTGGTTGCTGGTGAGGCGGGAGAAGACGTTGCGGTTATTGCGCGGCCTGGTGGGAGGGGACGAGGGAGGCGTGAAGCCAACGTCCGAAGTCCTGAGCCGGGGTGTTCAGAAAGAGACCCATGATCACAAGCCTGGTCCGGGGATCTACCCCCTGCCCCGCACCTCCACTCAGCACAGGGAGGCCTGCAGTGCCATCCCATGGTGAAGTGATTATTCCCCTCTATTCGGCACTGGTGAGTCACATCTGGAGTATTGCATCCAGTTTTGGGCCCCCCGCTACAGAAAGAATGTGGACATATTGGAGAGAGTCCAGCAGAGGGCAACAGAAATGATTAGGGAGCTGGGGTACATGACTTATGAGGAGAGGCTAAGGGAACTGGGCTTGTTTAGTCTGCAGAAGAGAAGAGTATGGGGGGATTTAATAGCAGCCTTCAACTACTTGAAGGGGGGTTCCAAAGAGAATGGAGCTTGGCAAATGAGGAGTAATGGTCTCAAGTTGCAGTGAGGGAGGTCTAGGTTGGATATTAGGAAAAACGATCTCACTAGGAGGGTGGTGAAGCACTGGAATGGGTTCCCTAGGGAGGTGGTGGAATCTCCTTCCTTAGGGGTTTTTAAGGTCCGGCTTGACAAAGCCCTGGCTGGGATGCTTTAGTTGGGGATTGGTGCTGCTTTGAGCAGGGCGTTGGACTAGACGACCTCCTGAGATCCTTTCCAACCCTGATATTCTATGATTCTATGGCACAGCTGGATCCAGCACCCAGCGTCGTGCCTGGGCAAAGCCGAGTGCACAGGCCGGTCCCCGATGAGGAGCTAGGCCCATGTGCTCTCCAGCCTCTCCCCACTCACCTGGCAGGCTGCCCCTGGTCATAGGATTTCCTCCGGGTCAGAGGCGAGGTGTCCGAGCCACGGGACTGCCTAGGGCTGGAACAGAGCAAGACCTGATCAGCAATCGCCCCTCCTTGGGGCCAGGGCCCTTCAGCACTGAACAGGCCTACCCCAGAGCAAGCGAGCCGAGAGCCCTGGGGCAGCGCACAGATCCACCTCCCGAGCCAGGGGTCCAGCGGGCTGGATCAGGCCCCGGCAGGGCCCAAGGCCAGGCCAGCGGCCCCGGCTAAGGGTTTGCGCTGTGAGCGCAGGTCCTGTTGGCTTCATCACCGAGACTGCTGCTGGAGAAGGCAGCTCCGTGCCTTCGATAAGAGGGCTGTGGAGACTGGACGCCCAACTCTGTCCGACAGCAGAACCCGGTTTGTGCCCGCCTTCCCCAGGCCCCGTCCCCCCGACGGGCAGTTTGTGGACACTGGCAATCCAAGATGGCAGAGCAAGCTGGCCCCACCACTGCATGCTGGGACAGGCTGGCTCGACCGAGAGGAGTCCAGACTCAAGGCTCCAAGGGCAGAATACGATGGCCCAGCCCACCTCTTCCCCCAAGGGCCTGTAAGCACGTGGGGACCATGCTTGCCAGGGCTTACAAGGTGCTGCCACGGGTGGGCAGGCTGATGGTGCGGGAGACCTTATCCTTGTAGTAGGAATCCCGGATGGAAAAGCCGATCCCGTCTTCCTTGATCTCCATGAGGGACACCAAGGAATTGGTGATGTTTTTGGTGGAGATGTCCAACGTGGGTCCCAGGCACTCGGCCGACACAGCCTTCATCTGGCCTGACAGCTTGGGTTCCCCCTATGGCGTGGCACAGGGAGGGGTGGGCTGAGAGGCAAGGAGTTCACTGCCCCGAGGGTAGCATGTGGAGCGAGTCTGAGACGCTGGCGCCCCTTGGCCATTCAGTTCCAAGAAGCCTCTGGGGCCAAGCACCCAGCAGTGGCAGATCTAGAGAAACCTTTCAGTTGGGCCCCGGTTGCCAGCATTAACGTTTCATGAGCTCATTAATGAGGGCAACAGGAAGTACCCCCTGTGCAAGGCTGAAACGTGTATGGCCCAGAGTGCCGGAGCAGCTCTCCCAGGAGGATTTGGCACATGGAGGGACTGGTCCAGTCAATTAGCCTCTGGGAAGGGCGCACAGCACCAGGGCGTCACATGGGTTTTATTTGCTCCCAGAGGAGGGCTAGACAGCACCAGGGCACCTTGCCTGGATTCAGGGAAGCCCAGTACAGCTCAATGATGTGGCATTTGGGGGTTTAAAGTGGGCTCTACGACTCAAGGAGCCATTTATAGGGCCAAAGTAACATGCCAGGCACGGCCGTCACCAGGAGACCAGACCCCGGGCTATTTCAGTTCCAGACCCAAGACATTCCGCCCATGGAGAAGACTCCCGCCAAGGGTCACCGCCCAGCCGTGAGCACAAAGGGAGAGGGGGTACAATGGACCAAAGACCCCACATCTGGATGTTAAATGGCCCTGTCTGTGGCTGCGAACTGACCTTGAACTTGAAGTCGTCCTGGCTGGCCGAGCCCTTCAGGGTGAAAGACTGGGAGAAGCTGTAGGAAACAAAGGGTTAAATGGCCGATCCCCTTTAAGGCTTAACTTAAAGCTAAAGGAAGAAACCACTGCCCATCACCCCCACCCCATAACACCCTATCACCAGCCCGGCTACGGTTCCTCCTCCCATTCCCCGAGGTACAGCCCATCCCCAGGTCCCTTTCGGGGCCCTCTTCCCTCCCAGCTCCGTCTTGCCCCTGGCCCTCAAGAGGAACCATTACTGGGACAGTTCTGTACAGCCCCTGCACGCCTGGGTTTGAGCATGGCCAGTCATCGCGTGTGAGTAGCCTGTGCACCGTCGGGTCCCACGTAGGAGCTCCGAGGGGCTGGAGCATGCTCGGTGCAGACAGAACCTGGAGAATTTAGCTGCCAAGCTCTAACGGGTCTACCTTGCCAATGAGTGCCACAGAGATGTGCCCCCCTCCCTAGATCCCGCCGCTCAGGGGCGCACGAGGCTGGGACACTGCACGCTCCCTGGTGCGCTTACCTCCCCTCCGAGGCCAGGCTGAACTCCCAGATCTCCTCGTCCGTGCTGGCGTAGCCGTTCTCTGCACAAGGAACGGCCGACAAGGGTGCGTCAACGTGACAGAGGGTGGGAGGGCACCGCACTGGGCTGGTTCGATCAGAGCCAGCCAGCAGGCGGTCGCCAATCAGCGTGTGGCCCTTTAGGTCCTTGGGACCACCCCCCAGACCTGCTATCATTAACTCTTTGCCACCAAAGCGCCATCAGTGCATCCTCACGGCTGGACAGGCTGTGACCATGTGGGCTGATACGTCTGGAAGAAGCGGGCCTATCACTCCTGCCCACAGGGTCAGAGCAATGCCAAGAGCCCTGGGGTGGGCTCCATCTGTCCCAATGGGCAGACGTGCCATCTGTAGGGGCAGGGAAACACCCCAAGCCTTCCCAGCTGCTGCCAGCCCCAGGCCCCACATCAGCGCTGCCGGCTGCTTTGACAGCCAATGCCCAGTACTCACGGGGGTCCCCAGGAGGGAAAAGCCCAGCACCCACCTTGCTGCACGTTGTGGATGAGCGCCTGCAGCTCGGGGTGGGACTCCGCTTTCTCCCGCAGGGCATCCAGGATCACATGGTTCTGGGAGGAGCCGGTCACATGCCTTTGTCTCAGGCGCCCTTCCAGCAGGCGAATCTGGGCTTCTTTCTGAGCCACCTGCAGCCCCTGTTTGGCGGGAGCAGGAGGTTACCTTCCGTCCAGCACACAGGACGGGCCAGTGGGTGGAACGGGGAATCAGCTCCTGGCTTCAGTCCCTGTCCCTGGGCACAGATGCAGGTTCCACACCAGCCTCACTCAGCTGCTGCTTGTACCCCTGTGACAATGCGGTTCTGGCGGAACCCAACTGAGAGTGCCAACTCAGGACAAATTGCTCAAATAGGGCAGTTACAGCCCAAGGCTGGGCTTTTTCCACCTCTAAGGCAAACCAAACCAGCCAGACTAGGAGGACTTTGGTCTCACCCCACTGGCTAACTGCAAGTCTCACAAGCGGTCTCCTTAGACACTCCAGTTTCCCAGTATTACCACCAGTGCCACTCGTTATGGGGACAAATGGTTATGAAAAGCAATACCGCAGTAAAAGAAAAAAGGTTCTCCTGATCCCAAAGGGCCAAGCCCCAGACCCAGGTCAATATACAAATCAGATCTTACTCACAAATCATGCTGTTGCCAATCCTTTAGAATCTAAAGGTTTATTCATAAAAGGAAAAAGATAGAGAGGAGAGTTAGAATTGGTTAAATGGAATCAATTACATACAGTAATGGCAAAGTTCTTGGTTCAGGCTTGCAGCAGCAATAGAATAAACTGCAGGTTCAAATCAAGTCTCTGGAATACATCCCCCACTGGGATGGGTCCTCAGTCCTTTGTTCAAAGCTTCAGCTTGTAGCAAAGTTCCTTCAGAGGTATGAAGCAGGATTGAAGACCAAATGGAGATGAGGCATCCGCCTTATATAGTCTTTTCCAGGTGTAAGAACACCTTTGTTCTTATTGTGGAAAATTACAGCAAAATGGAGTCTGGAGTCACATGGGCCAGTCCCTGCATACTTTGCTGAGTTACAAGGTGTATCTGCCTTCTCTCAATGGGTCCATTGTATAGCTGATGGTCCTTAATGGGCCATCAAGCAGGCTAGGCAGAGCTAACACCATTTTGTCTGGGATGTCACCCAGCAGCATAGCAGAAGTTTGAAATACAGACAGTATAGAGCCAATATTCATAACTTCAACTACAAAATTGATACACACATATAGACAGCATAATTATAACCAGTAAACCATAACCTTGTCTTAGACACCCCATTTGACCCCCCTTATACAAGATCTGGGTGCCACTACAGGACCTTGGTTGCAACAATGATCTATATGGTCCCAGAGGATATCAATAACGTCACAAACCCATTCCCCTCTCTGGGTCCAGCAGCACACAGGCCAGGCAGGCCTCTCAGTCTCCCTCACCCATGCACAAAGGATGCCCCAGGCGCAGCCAAATAGCCCTGGCTCCAAACCTGACCTGCAGCAATTGTGATCCCACCCTAACAGGGGGCCTCCTGGGATCCCATGTTCTGCGACCCACCCCACAGAGCTGCACCCCCACTTGAAGGCCCTTTGCCTGACCTTATCGATGGATGCCTTGAGGAAGTTGTCCAGCAGGAGGTGCGCCTCGGCCAAGGAGCAGGAGCTGATCACCACGGAGGTGTCGGTGGAGTCCAGCTCCTCCTACGGTGCAAGAGAGACCCCTAGGGAGGGGAATTAGAACGGCGCTGAGGGCGGTGAAGGGCAGAAAGCAGAGGGCCAGCAGAGACACCAGCACCACGGAACTGGGAGGGGTTCCTTGACTGGCTGATGCCGGCAGGGACACAGGTGCTCTGCGAGCAGGCGGCGCGGAAGACGACTTGCATGCCAATACTGTGCATGAGCACTCGCACTGGACGTGTGCCTGGAACCAGGCCCCTGATTGGGCCATCTATGGGGACTGAACCACACACCTGCGGATTTAAAGAAGAGGAGCTTCTACCGCCTGGACGGCAGGAGCTGCTCGCTAGCCAGGTGACCAGAGCAGACCAAGGGCAGGTTTACACTGGGAACTTATACCAGCATAGCTATGTCTCTCCAGGGTGTGAAAATCCTGCCCCGCCCATCCCGGAGAGTGTAGCTCTGCCGACCGAACTAAACAGCCACCTCCTTGGGAGGTGGATTACCTACTCTGACGGGGAGTATCTACACCTAAAGCCTTGCAGCTGTAGCAGATTAAGCGTAGACATATACTAAAAACCTGTTTACGACCTCCAGCTGCTAGGAGGGGAGCAGAGAGCTACACTGTGCTGAACCTGGGTCAGACCCCCCATGTCATTAACGGTGCGTCCACACAGCAAAGAAAAACCCACAGCAGCGAGCCTCTGGCCAAAGGATTCGGGCTTGCACTACGGGGCTAAAAGTAGCAGTGTAGACATTCCCGCTCATGGGCTCCAAGACCCTCCAGAGCCCAGGCTCCAGCCCTTGTGTGAATGTCTACACTCTTCGTTTTAGCCCCGTAGCCCTGCGAGCCAAGGCAATGGATCCAGGCTCTGAGACTTGTGCTGTGGGGTTTGCCTTGCAGCACAGACACCCGACAGGTGCCAGGGAGAAAGGCCTCATTATTAGGCTATTGTTTCTCTGTGGAAATATTTGATTAAACAAAAATTTCCTTTCTGGTCAAAATCCCACCCTCCCTTTACAAAAATCTGACATCAGAAAAGAGACTCAATGTTTGTCAACAGCTTTCAGCACAAGTTCGCGGTTTCAGAAAAGGGAAACCCTTTCCCAAGACCCCCAATTTTTTTGCCTTAAACCATCAAAACTGATTTTCAAAACCCACAAAAATTCCAGTTTCTCGGGGGGAGGGGGGGAGGGGAGGAGAAACTGATTTTTTCTTCCCCCTGGGAAATTTCAAAAGAAAAACTAAAAGGGTTTGAGATTTCCTACAAAAGCAAACAGCATCTTCAACCCTCTCCCATGGCTACACCTGGAGTTGGCTCTGAATACCGGGCTGCCCCCTGGGCTTGGCTTCGGTCTAGGCTACAGGAACGCCACTGTGGAACTGGGCTGGGTCGAGGCAGTTTCTCACAGGAGGTTGTGTTGCCGTATACGCAGGGAATGGAGAAAGCCCATGTTCTAAGCATGTTTGGAGCCTGGCGGCAACCCAGGCTGGAGCCTGGTGCTGACATGGGTTTTTCTGTGCACACAGACAGGATTGAGCGTGGCTAGACCACGCCTTGCCCGCAGTACTGGATACATCATGGGTACATTTGTCCCATGGTACGGACAGGGCTTCCACTGACTCCAGCATGTGCAGAACTCCCATCAGGGCTGTTGGGCCTAGCAGCTGGTGGTGGACATCATGCTCTCCGCAGCCGTCCCTTCCACAAATAAACCATCCAGCACCGATGGAGACCCTGACGGACCAACATATAAGGGGCTTCCTAAATCCTGGCCCCGACCTTGCAGACCGTGCAGCGGAAGAGGGCTGATTCTTGGCCTCTGCTGGTCCAAGCCAAGCCACAGCCATGTCCGTTAGCCTGGCGCCCACGGGCCTACGGCTGCCTATCGCACCAGCCCCGTGAGTGCTCAGGCACCTGCTGAACTGGGCCTTATACAGCCGTCATCAGCAAACAAGCAGAGAAAGCAGCCAGACTGCAACAGCTGCTCTGTGACGTTTCTGTAGGGAGGGGGCGAGCTCTGGGGGCTAAGAGCAGGGAGCCAGCTCGGCCCTGACTCCCCGCGTGACCCACGACACAACGTTTCAGCCCAGAAGTTGGAGCTTAGAAAGCAAGAGGACCCTGCAAACCTGCCTCCTGCACCCCTTATGCTTAAACTGTCTAGAGGAAGAGTCCAGCCAGTCAGCCTCCTGCTCACGCCCAGTCCCCACCCCAACTATCAACCAGCCCCCAGAGCACCCCCTTTCCCTTACAGCACACAATGCCCTGGGGTGATCTCCCCTGCTCCCCCTCCCGTGAGACCAACTCCCCATATACAGACCCCCTGCACCTACCCCCGCCCGCAGGCCCCCTCCCCCGGCACCTTGGTCTCCTCCAGCTGCATGATGGTGGCCTGGCAGTCGGCGATGCTGTCGGTGATGTAGTCAATGTTGGCGGTCAGCACCTGATCTCCTCGTTCAGCTCCTGCAGGCCCTTCTGCTCCTCCGGGCTCTCCGCCTGCAGCTTTCCCCTCTTCCCCTGCAGCGCCTCCTGCAGCAGCGCCAGCTCCTCGCGTTTCTGGGGGGCGGGGGGGAAGGAAACGCCTCAGCCGGCGCTGTCCAGGTGCCAGCAGCCTCCCAGCAATCCTGGCCCTCGGTCATGCTCAGGCCACCCAATCCCCACCAGGGCACTGCCCCCCACACCTCACCTTGATCAGCCGCTCCATGTCCGCCTCCAGGTTGACGATGGTCATCCTCTGCATGACAACGTCAAAGATGCGCCACTCCAGCGACTGCCACTTGAGCCGGGCCGCCTTGCTGAAGGTCTGGCTCATCCCCTTCTTTGGGAACTTCTTCCTGCAGTGGGATGGGACACGGTCAGGGGGCTTCCACCAGGCGGGCGCTCGGCCATCACGCCCGCTAGTGCTCAGGACAGAGGGGCATTTACACATCAGGTCTCCAGCCAATGTGGAGAGTCTCACGTGTCAAACCACATGGCAGAGTCGCCCACGATGATAGAGCGATCGTTTCCCGTGTTCCCACAGAACTCCGCTCCCATCTAACACCCAGGAGCCCGGGGCCTGAGGGCCAAGCAGGGAACGAGGCCATGGGGGACACAGATTCGGAAGCACTGGTCTGACCTGACGGGCCGAGCCCCATTCACGGAGGGCGAAGGGTCTCCCAGGAAGTGGTCGATTTTCCGGTTCCACTGGCGCACGATGCTGGAGACCGAGCGAGAGCCGGACTCCAATTCCGAGGAGGTGGTGCTGGCGGACACCTCCGCACCTGAGTCCAGCATGGCTGGCTTCTGACTCACCCTCCCAGAGACCCCGTCCGACATGGGCTTGGCCAGGCGGCGCAGAGCAGAGACCTGGGTGAGAGCAGTGCCTGAGGGCTGGGCCTCCTGGGAACACCCGCAGGGGGCATCGCCCCCCAGCCGCAGAGCGACTCCAAGGCTTCTCAGGTGGCAAAGGGAGCCCGGGAGCAGCTGAGCACCTTTCAAGAGAGCTGAGCCTATCTGGGCTGGGTGAAGGTCCGGTACCCGTGGATAGCAGTTTCCCAGAATGCATCAGGAGGGGCTGGGATCGAAGCACCGCACCGTCCCGCGAGCTGTACGGGTGCTGGGGCAGGAGGCAGCCTGGACGAGTCACGTGACCAACTCAGCTGCCAGGACCCAGCTCCAGGAAGGAGGGAGGAGACACAGCCTGTTGTGCATGGTCGCACATGGCATGCAGAGAATTCCTCCTTCCTGACCCCAGAAGATCAGCTGCCCCCGGAGGCAGGCGTTTCTTCCCTCGCAATCACTGTCATCTCCTGCCTGGTTACTCCTGGCCATAAAACCACCAGGCTCTGTGGGAAATCCACCCCCCCCAGGGCCAGCGCCTTGGGAACAACCCAGGATTGGCGGAGCACGACCCACTGGGACAGCGGAGGGGACTATTCCGTCTGGAGAGGCCCCAGGGCCCTGCCCTGCCAACGGCCCAATCCAGGAGCCAGGCCTTAGCGCCCACCCAGTCACGGCCCCGTGAGCGGCTCTCCAGACCCCCGCAGGTGCAGGGGCTGGCACTCACCTCCTGGGTTTTCCTTCGCAGCACGATTTCCTGCTGCCGCTTCTGAGACTCCAGCGCCCGGATCTCAAACTGCGCGGGAGAGAAGCCGAGCCTCAGTCGAGTCCTGAGCGGGCGTGAGCCGCTAAAGAGGAACCCAGGGTCTGGGGTAGAACCCATGGCAGCAATGGGGGAAGGGGAGGGGACCCAGGGCTCCCCCACCCCCTTGCCTGGGGCCAGCACATGGGATGTTCAAAATCTGGCCCATGGCCTGCACTGAGATCTCACCAGCAGCGGTATAAAACCTGGAGCAACTGGGGCTAATCGGGATTTATTCTGCTGTAACCGATGGCAGCACTGTGGCATTTGTACCTGCCCTGAGCAGCAACCAGAGATGCAGGAGGAAGCAATCACCTCCTCTGACCTGGGGAAGGCGGAACCTGCCACCCCACCAGGTGCTGATCTCAAGGGATGGACAGACAGATGGACATGTGGTTGGGAGAGGGGGACGTGCTGCGCCTTCAGCAGGGAGAGGAGTCCCCAGACAGTCGGTGGGGTGGCTGGTTTCCGCACAGGGTGCCCAGCACACAGCTCCCCAACCAGGCAGGGTTTTGCGCTGTTCTATGCTGCCGGCCCCATTCCTGGCTTCACAGGACCTGCAGGCCTTGGCCGGCCAGTGGCCCAACACGGGCTCTGAGAGGAGCGGGCCTGGGGGCCAAGCCGGGCACTGATCCCAGCGGCCGGGCACCCGGAAGAGCTCTAACACACTGTCAAGCAGAGGTAGGGCAGGACTGAACGTGGAATGTTCTTGATGCAGGTGACGGCTGGATTCACATCGCAGCAGCAGCAGTGTAAATCTGGAGCGACTCCGCTAATGTCAATGCAGTTACTCCAGATTTACAATGAGCGTAATAGAGAGTGGAATCCGGTCCTCTGTTGGTGCAGCGCTTGCTCCAGATTTCCCATCGCCTTGCTCAGCCATCCCTGCGGCTCAGCCCCAGCTTTGCAGGGCTCCCCTGCTGCCCCATATCCTGAATGGCCCCACTCCCTGTCTCAGCCCTGCCCCGTCACAGGGGCTCCCCTGCCCCTGCCCCACCCTGCGTCAGGGACTCTGGGTGCAGGCTGGCTCACCCAGGTAACTGCTCACCTGTGCACAGGGGAGGGGACCTGACACATCATGCATCAGCGAGGGCTCTCCAGCACCCTCCCCATCTGGTCCCAAGGAGCCTGGCTTGGGGCATCTCCCCAGGAAAGGCCCAGACCCATTGGAGAACCCGCACTCCCCGCTGCACCCTGGCCAGCTGGTGTGGGAGCTCAGAGCTGAGTGAGGGGCACAGGCCCCAGCCAGAGCTGCCCTATCTGCAGAGCCCTGGCAAGGAGCTGGGTTCTCACCTCCTGCCTGCGCTGCTCCTTCTTCAGCTGGGCGATCTCCCGATTCCGCTCGGTCTCTACCAGCCGCCTCCGCTGCTGCTCCTCCCGCATCTGCTTCATCAGTGCCACCTGCGGGCCCCCCGACAGCCACACCCAGCATAAGGAGTGTGCACAAGGGGCTGTGCCCATCCACCGTCCCTCCCCAGTTTGAAGAGCTAGCACAAGCAGGCCATGCCCCTCCAGCCCCCTCCTCCTCTGCCCAGCCAGGTACCTTCGCCTTCTTCATCTCTGCCACCTCAGCCTGCAGCTTCTTGAGCTCCCGCTCATAGCGCGACTGGTTCTTGAGCAGGCGAACACGTTCCTTCTGGGCTGCCTGCAGCTTCTGCAGCTCCCGATTCATCTCCTTCAGCCGCTTCTCGTAGTCCGCCTTGATCTTGTTGGCCTTCTCCTCCGTGTAGCATTCCATGGTGCCTGAAGGGGGTGGCGCAGAGACGCTCAGAGTGCCAGGCTAGGCCGAGCCCATCACGCTCCATCCCACCCAGCTGCCCTCTGGACCCACCAGGCCCCCAGGGAAAGCACCCTCAGTGGGGGGCACTTTAGATTAACTCTTGGCCTCCAGGGACAAGCCTGCCTGGTCCAGCAGCTCAGGAGATGTTCAATGGCCGAGTAGCCCAGACCAGTCATTGCCTGCAAGCCAGAACCATGGGCCTATTTTAGACCAATAACCCCGGCAGCAGAGCAGTGCCAGGCGTGTGCCAGGGACCGCACCGCTCCAGGCTGTTCTCCTCCAGGCAGCCATTGCTGTTCAGCCCAGAGGGGCATGCTGCTGAGATGAGTTTGGTGGGACTCAGCTGGGGGCAGGTGTCTCAATCACTAAAGTCTCAGTTATAGCATCAGCTGCCCCACTCGGGGAAGATGCCCAGGACTGAAAAGCCCTGGAGATGGAGCTCTCTGCATGGGCAGGCTACGCTGCTGCTCCTGCATTGGAGAGCCACAGTTTCCTCGCTGGGAGGAAGTCGGGAGCAGCTGGGAGCTTGGCCGCAGATGCCAGGCGGCTTTGCCTCTTTGCCTGGCCCTGTCTCCCTGACGCGTGTCAGAGCTTGGAGCTCCTCCGAGGGAAGGGACTTTCCCTTGGCCCTACACCCACTGTCTCCCCACAGCCAGCGGGCTGCACAGCTGGGAGGTCACGGGGTCACCAGGCCCAGCCCTGATCAAGAGGCGGGACAAGTGGCACACAGCAGAGGAGAAGGATCGATCCCAGGAGCTGGGAAGCCAGACACGGAGCAGCCAGCGGGAATCTCTGGGGACCGCAAGAGAGGCATGGAATGCAGGTGTTAGCGGGGGAATGGTCCCGCTACTGTGGTAAACTTTCCTGGCTTCTGCACTACCCCGGTGAAGTGGGCTAGCGAAAGGATCCGAGTCCTCGCTCCCACTTCCTTTACCCAGAGGCCTCCCTGCCCTTGAGGGCTCCCCTTCCACTCTCCTGTCTGGCAGAGTCCTCGTAAACCACGACAAGGCTGGGCCCAGGATTCCTGGGGGGCTCGACCCCCAACCCTGCTGTGGTCACCCAGGACAGGGGCTAGGGTGTCCCCACTCTGGAGTACTCTCTCTGCACTGGGCACCTCCCTGACCCACTGATCATTTCATACAATTTAAAGCAAATACAAGTTGTTTAATTAACAATTAACTTTATAAAAGAATAAGGAAAAATGGGAAAGGTTAAAGGAAAACACATCACCCCGCTCTGTGGCAGGGAACATCACAAACTGTGTCTCTGGAACGTCAGGGCAGGTCACCGTCTGTTCCTTGTAGGTCCCAGGCTCCTTCTCAGGCCCTGGCTGTGCTGCAGAGACGCTGCGGGTCGGACACTTGCTCTGGCGGTGGCCACACGCTCTCAGGCTCTAGGTGGCAGGACCCTTTTTCCCAGCGTCGCCCCCGCCCGGTCGGGGTTATGATCCCCCCTCCGAGTCTGGCCTGCAAGGCCTCTTGGCTGAGGCGTCTCCCTGTGCTGGGCCCACTGCCCAGGGTCCCCCTCACTCTCCCCAGCTGCTCACCGCACCCAGCTCCGGACGGCTCCAGCCCCGGCTCCAGCTCCAGCTCCACTCGGCCTCAGCCCGGCGGCTGCTGCTGCTCTGCCTTCAGCTCCCTGGGCTGCTTCTCTGGCCCCTCTGGCTCCGGTTGCTGCAGCTCTGCCCCCAGGGCAGCTCTGCTCTCTCTGGGCTGTGCTCTGGCTTTGGGGCTGCAGCTCTGCTCCCAGCAGCTCAGCTCGGCTCGGGCCCCTGCTCTCTCCTTAGCTCGGCCCCACCCTGTCCGACCCAGGCAATTCCAGCTCACCCGGAGGACGGGACCCCCCTGGCCTCCTGACTCCCTGATTAGCTGCCCGCCCTGTCAATCAGGCTGATCTGGAGCATTGGCCTCTCCCCATTGTCCCTGGGGACTGTCAGTCTCAGGCTCCTGATTTGCCATCGACCCCTCCCCTTTTAGTGCTGGGAGCAGCCAACCAAAACCCCCCCACTGAATGTTAGTAAGGGGGCAACAGTCCCTTACACAGGGACAGGGCCCAGTTTGGGCCTCACTGGGCGCCGGGAGAACCCCAGGGTTTCTCCTGCCAGCGCTGGCTCAGAGGACCCGTGCGGTGGGATGAGCCGGGGGGTGGAGGGGGCACTGCCCGTACTGAGGTTCTGCAGCACCCGGTCCCTCTCCAGCTGGGTGTCGCGGATCTTGTTCTGCAGCAGGATTAGCTTCTCCTCGGACTGGTGCTTGAGGGTCTGCAGGCGCCGCTGGCTGTTCTCCAGCTCCTCAATCAGCTTCTGCTCGATCTCGATCTCGCAGGTCAGGTCGGCCAGATCAGCCTGGAAATTCACCACTAGAGGTGGGGGGAGAGTCAGTCAGCCAGGCAGCCCCGGGGAGGTCAGGAGGAGAGAGCCAGGCAGCCCTGGGCCGGCCTGGAGAGGGGAGGGGCAGTGCCTGGCTCACGGGTCCCCTATGGACTCTGGCATTGCAGAGGAAAGGAGGCAGATGAGGCAGGACTCAGAGGGGATGGCATCTCGCTCCTGCGGTCTTAGCCTTGCCTGGGTACCCGAAGGCGAATGCGGGGGGCTGAGGAGGAAGGGACAGAGCTTGGCAGCCAGGCCTGTGCCACTGAGCACCAGCTGAGCCGGGGCACCTTAGCACCCTGACTGGCACCTCGTGCACCTCCAGCCAAGACCTGCCCAGCTCACCCTACAGGCCCACTGCAGCCGCCTACCGCCTCCCCAAAAGGGGCACAGCCCTGAGTCACTGCAGATATCCCCGGCCCCAGCCTAAGCACAGAACTGGGCGCCGTGCCCTCCGAGTTACCCTTCTCCTCCGCATCGGAGTCCGAGTCCACCAGGCTCTCCTCGCTGCCCGAATCCTCGTCCTCATCCTCACAGCCACTCTCCTCCCGCTCCTCCTCCTCCTGGGAAACAAGCGCAGGGTTAGGGCAGAGATCAGGAGCCTTCGGCCCCTCTCTTATCGTCGCAGGGGCTCAGGCCTCTCCCCATCCGCCACCCCCAGATGTGGGTGAATTAAAGCGATTGCCTCGGAAACCAGTGCCAGGCAGAGGCAGGAGAGAGGACGTTTGACCCGGGGCCAGGGGCAGGGCTGATCCCTGTGTGCAAAGGGAGTGGGCCATGTCTGGGGAGCTCCCCCGACCCTCCCCGCTGAGATGGCAGCTGAAAATGAAGGACCTGATGAGAACCTCCGGGACGGCTGGGGCAGAGGGGACACGGTTCACGGGACAAAGCCCAGCTGCATGGAAAGGCCTGTGGCTAGTTGTCCTGCCCCACCTGTTGCCAGGGTGTCAGATGGCACAGGGCACTGCCAGGGGGCAGAGGGGACTGTCTTACCGGCCATCCTCGGCCATGCCCTGCCCCCACTCTCCACACCTAGGCAGGGCCAAACAGCAGCAGACTGGCTGCCCTACGGGGGGGTGGTCATGGACCCTGCCCCTGCCCCCCGGATCCCCGGCGACTCCCACAGACAGGCTGGGCTTTGCCCCACCTCCCTGGGTGCGGCAGGACACAGCTGCCCCAACCACGGGCGAGGAACAGAGAAGGCCACTGGCATTCTGGCTAGCAATCGGGCTCCCACCACCCACTCCACGGGGGAAGCCTCTCGCACCTCCTCATTCTCGTCCGTCTCCTCCCCGTTCTCCTGCTGCAGCTTTGGCCTCTTCTTAAAGGCCTCCTTCTCCGGGCTGCCAGGAAGAGATGGGATGAACCCCGGTGACAGGGGAGCCCTGGCACACGGTCCCCTTAGACCATACATCCCCAACACCCTCCATCTCAGAGCCCTTCAGGAACCCAGCTTCACTGCCCTCCAGAGAGACGGGCCAGGCAGTGTTACCAGATGGGGAGACTGAGGCACAAGGAGGGGAAGGGACTCACCCAAGGTCATGTGGCACGTCAGAGGCAGAGCTGAGAAAAGAACCCAGGAGGCCTGATTCTCTGCTGTATGGCTTTGGCTTCCCAGGGATGGGGCAGGACAATGTCTGGACCAGCAGGGCTGATGGGGGCTGGAGGGTGCCAGGGCTGGAAGCCAAAGGAGAAGTGGGCATCCCAATAACTATGGTCCTGCCATAATAATGAAGAGCCAGGGATGGGAGCACCCAGAACAGCCCCCTCCCTCCCCCCCACTCTGTTCCCAGCAAGGAGTTGGCCATCACCTCTTCCTCCGCTGCTTGGTCTCCTTCTTCAGCTGCTCCAGGTCCTGCTTGGCCCGCTGGAGGACTTAGGTGGCCTCTGCCTCCATGGAGACCACGGGGCTGCTGAGTGCCCCCAGGCCTGGGCCTGGAGACGAGCCCAGGGAGTATGGGGGCCTGGAGGAGACCCGCGACAGACTCCGGCGGAGCGACTCGTTCATGGCTTCGCTCTCCAAGAGCTTTGTCCTGGGGATCGGAGGGGCTTTTGGTTATGGAGATCTGCTGCCCTGGGCAGATGTCCAAAAACCCCAGGGGAAAAGACACCCCCTCCCCCCAACCTCTAAGGAGGGGTGACCAGGAGAGTGTGTGTCTGGAACCTAAACTGCCCTCGCTCAGCTCGGACAAAGGGGCTCAGGGCTCTGCTCCCGGGGAGGGGTGCTGCAGAAGGACATCGCAGGGAAGGAAAGCTGGCATGGCCACCACTAGCCATCTGCATGCCTCTTGTGGGAGCAAAGAGTCACAGCAGATGCCATTTCATGGATTTAGTGCCTTCACTTAGATGGCAATGCAGCCCAGGCCACGTCACAAAGGCCCCAGGGCTTCCCACCAGGTCTGAACGCTAACGGGAGAGAAGCAACCCTATGGCCGACAGCCAGTTCTCAACAGCCACGGTGATACGCTAACATGGCAGCCTAAGGGTTAATCTTCAGCAGCGGCTGCCTCTGTTTTCTAGCATTACAGACGGGGTCTGGATCCTCAGCGGGAGGGGCGTAAATCGGCATTGCTCCAGGGACCCCAGTGTGACAACGCTGATTTTACACCAGCTGAGAATCTGGCCCAGAACGAGCGAGGGGATTCCTGTCTCCAGGGTTGTCAGTTTCTCCAGCACGAAATCCACATATGAGCAGCACTAGCTATCAGACTGCATTTCAATGTACCCCTGGGAGGCATTTAAGTCTGGATCAGCCAAGGCTCCAGAGAAAGCTTGGGAGCACAAGGGCCGGACAGGACGCCCTACAGGATGGAGACATTTCCATCTCGAATGTGGGGCTTTTATTTATATTTCAGCAGCACCGAGAGAGACGGGCTCAAGGCCCTGTTGTGCCAGGTGCTGCACACACCCGTGAGACGGGCGCTGCCCCAAAGCACCGACAATCTAAATGGTCGCATCAGACCAAAGGCAAGAGAGAGGGGAAGTGACTTGCCTGAGGTCATTGGCAGAGCTGCGATGCCAGCCTACTATTTGAACCCAGTGCCCGCGGCACCAGTCACCCAGCCGGGAGCGGCAGAGCCAGAGAGGAAATCTGGGCCTCCAGAGCCCCAGGTCAGCAGCCCCCCCGCTAGCCCGCACTGCCTCTTTGCAGGTCCTCTCAAGCTGCACGCGATATGTGGCCCCCCCAGACGGGCGGAAGGAGAGAACGTGACCCACGCCCACCTGAGCTGCTCGATCTCCCAGATGTAGTTCTGGATCAGGGAGCCGATGGCCTCGTTGCCGTCACCTGGAGGGACAGAATTAGGATCACAGACAAGATCAGAAACACCTAGCAGCTGGGCTGCCACTCAGCTGTCCTTGGACCTGAGCTCTGGGGTGGCTGTAATTTTCGTGGGACCGATCCGCATGCCCCACCTCGCATACATGTTCTCTGGAGGTGCCCATCCTCACCTGCCTTGGCCAGTATCAAATTGGCCTCCTGGCTCTCAGGTGGGTGACCCGGCTGTTGATGGCATCAATGGCCTCCTGCATGGCCTTCACCCTCATGAGCAAGGTGGCGTTCTCCTTCTGGAGCATGGCGTTCTCCTGGAACAAGTCACTGTAGCCCTCGGCGCCGTCCTCCCCGATCACACGCTTGCCCTGCGGGGAGAGGAGAAAGGGAGATGCAGAGAGGGCAAAGCCACAGCGTCGGTCAGCCCTGGCCAAACCCAGCCGGCCACGTGTGTTGCAGAGTGTGGGGGAGTCAGGGCCCTGCACCCCTCTTCCCGAGATTCACTGCGACTCTCAACCAGCCAGTAAAGCAGAAGGTTTATTTAAGGACAGGAACACAGTCTCAAGCAGAGCGTGTACGTACGACCAGACCCCCTCAATTAGGTCCCTCTGGGAGGTTCAGGGAGCTTAGACCCCAGCTTGGGGGTTCCCTGCGTTGCACCACCCAGCCCAAACCGAAACTAAACTCCCCACTCCTCCCGCTGCTCCTCTCCTTTGTTCAGTCTCCCGGCCAGAAGGTGTTAATTCTCCCCACCCCCGTTCCTGGCTCAGGTTACAGCTCAGGTAGCTTCCTTCAAGGGAAGTCCCCCCTCCTCACTGCAATCCCCCTGCAACATTCCCAGGTCAAATCTGCCCTGCTCCCTGCTCCGTCACATCTCTCCCCCCTTCAAGACTGAACTGAGCGGGGTCACTCTGACCAGTGACCTGGGGAAGTTCAGGGCTCCCTCTCCGGGACAATGCGTCCGCTATCAGGTTGTCACGTGCCTTCACATGGACCACGTCCATGTCATAATCCTGCAGGAGCAGGCTCCATCTCAGGAGCTTGGCGTTGGCTCCTTTCATCTGGTGCAGCCAGGTCAGGGGAGAGTGGTCGGTGTGCACGGTGAAGTGACGCCCAAAGAGATATGGCTCTAGTTTCTTGAGGGCCCACACCATGGCCAGGCATTCCTTCTCGATGGCCGCGTAGTTCTGCTCCCGGGGTAGCAACTTCTTGCTCAGGTACACGATGGGGTGTCTCTCCCCCTTTTCATCCTCCTGCATTAACACCGCCCCCAGTCCTGTGTCTGAGGCATCGGTGAACACCATAAAGGGCTTGTCAAAGTCTGGGTTTGCCAGAACTGGGCCACTGACCAGAGCCTCCTTCAGCGCCCGGAGAGCCTCCTGGCACTCCTCGGTCCAGACCACTTTGTCTGGCTTCCCCTTCTTGCACAGCTCAGTGATGGGGGCGGCTATGGCGCTAAAGTGGGGCACGAACCTCCGATAGTACCCTGCCATCCCAATAAAGGCTTGGACCTGCTTTTTGGTTTGAGGAGCGGGCCAGTCTCTGATCACCTCCACTTTGGCTGGTTCCGGCTTTAGGCAGCCGCTTCCCACCCGGTGGCCTAGGTAGGATACCTCAGCCATCCCCACCTTGCACTTCTCCGGTTTTACGGTCAGCCCAGCCTTCTGGAGTCGGTCCAGCACTTGTCTAACCTGGGATATGTGGTCCTCCCAGGTCTGGCTAAAGACACAGATGTCATCGATATACGCCACGGCAAAACTCTCCATCCCCCTCAGTAGCTGATCCACCAGGCATTGGAAGGTGGCCGGCGCTCCCTTGAGGCCGAAGGGCAGGGTCAGGAACTCATAGAGCCCCAGAGGGGTGACAAAGGCCGATTTCAGCCTGGCATCTGCATCCAGCGGCACTTGCCAATAGCCCTTTGTAAGATCCATGGTGGTAAGGTACCGAGCACCTCCCAGCTTGTCTAGGAGCTCGTCCGGCCTGGGCATGGGGTAGGCATCGGCTACAGTGATGGCATTGAGCTTCCGATAGTCCACACAGAACCGGATCGACCCGTCCTTTTTGGGGACCAGCACCACCGGCGAGGCCCAAGGGCTGGAAGACGGCTGGATCACCCCCAAAGCCAGCATGTCATTGACCTCTCTTTCCAGGTCCTGAGCAGTTTTCCCTGTGGCTCGGAAGGGGGAGCATTTTATAGGCGGGTGCGATCCTGTCTGCACCCGGTGGACAGTCAGATTAGTGCGTCCAGGCTGGTTGGAAAACAGCTGTTGGTACAGATGCAGCACCCCTCCGATCTCAGCTCGCTGGGCAGGGGTTAGCCGATCAGAGAGGGGGATTGCTTCCAGGGGGAAGCCAACTTTTGTCCCAGGGAATAGATCTACTAAAGGGTCATCTCCCTGCCCCTCCCAATGTCCGCACACGGCCAACACCATATTCCCCCTGTCATAATATGGCTTCATCATATTCACATGGTACACCCGGTGGTGGTGTGCCCGGTTCGACAGCTCCACCACATAGTTTACCTCGTTTAGTTGCTTGACAACCTTGAAGGGCCCTTCCCAGGCGGCCTGGAGTTTGTTTTTCCTCACGGGGATGAGGACCATCACCTGATCCCCAGTGGCGAAGGCGCGGGCCCGTGCTGTGCGGTCATACCAGACCTTCTGCTTCCTCTGGGCTCTGGCCAGATTCTCCCTGGCCAGGCCCATGAGCTCGGCAAGTCGTTCCCGGAAGGTCAGGACATACTCCACCACCGACTCTCCCTCGGGATTGGCCTTCCCCTCCCATTCGTCTCTCATCAGGTCCAGGGGCCCCCTTACCCGCCTTCCATATAGCAGTTCGAAAGGCGAAAACCCGGTAGACTCCTGGGGTACCTCCCTGTACGCAAACAGCAGGTGAGGTAAGTACTTGTCCCAGTCCTGCGGGTGCTGATTCATAAATGTTTTCAGCATCATGTTTAGCGTCCCATTGAACCTCTCCACCAGCCCGTTGGATTGGGGGTGATATGCTGAGGCCCAGTTGTGCCGGACCCCACATCTCTCCCACAAGCACCGGAGTAGGGCCGACATGAAGTTGGACCCTTGGTCCGTCAACACTTCCTTGGGGAACCCCACTCGGCTGAAAATGGTCAGCAGCGCATCCGCCACAGTGTCTGCTTCGATGGACGATAAGGGCACTGCCTCGGGGTAGCGGGTGGCGAAATCTACCACCACCAGGATGTATTTCTTCCCAGACCGGGTCGTCTTGCTGAGAGGTCCCACTATGTCCATGGCCACCTTCTGGAAAGGCTCCTCTATGATGGGCAAAGGTCTCAATGCTGCTTTCCCCTTGTCCCGGGCCTTCCCCACCCTCTGGCAGGGGTCACAGGATCGGCAGTACTGCCGGACGTTGGTGAAGACCCCGGGCCAGTAAAAGTTCTGTAGCAGCCTCTGCCTGGTGCGCCGGATCCCCTGGTGCCCTGCGAGAGGGATGTCATGGGCCAGGTACAGTAGCTTGTGGCGAAACTTCTGGGGAACCACCAGCTGCCTCCTGATCCCCCACGACTCCACTTCCCCTGGGGGAGCCCACTCTCGGTACAGGAACCCCTTCTCCCACAGGAACCTCTCCTTGCATCCTCTCCTCATGGTCTGTACCACACTGAGGTCAGCCAGGCCCCTTAGCTTCCGCAGTGAGGGGTCCTTCTGCAACTCGGCCTGGAACTCGGCGGCTGGGGAAGGGATGGGGACCTGCTCCCTCTCGTCGGCTGGGTCGGAAGCCCCAGCCACCCCGAGGCCTGTCCTTGGGTGTTCCCTCCCCACCCGGGAAGGGTTCGGTGCCTCCGGTGGGACATCCTTCCCAAGGTCAGGGCGTAGTGCCCCTCGCCGGCTCTGGCTACGGGTCACGACTAAGGCGGTCTGGGGGCTGCTTGGCCAGTCCTCTAGGTCCCCCCCCATCAACACCTCAGTGGGCAAATGGTGGTACACTCCCACGTCCTTGGGGCCCTCCTTGGCCCCCCATTTCAGGTGTACCCTCGCTACGGGAACCTTGAATGGGGTCCCGCCCACCCCGGTCAGGGTCAGGAAGGTGTTGGGCACCACCCGATCTGGGGCCACCACCTCGGGCCGGGCCAGTGTCACCTCTGCGCCCGTGTCCCAGTATCCATAAACTTTCTTCCCATCCACCTCCAGGGGAACAAGGCACTCGCTCCGCAGGGACAGCCCCGCGCCACCCTGTAAACGGAGAACTTTGAATCCGGAGCATCTGGCCCCCCAGAGAAGCTGGCCTGGGGCCCTTCTCTTTCTTGAGCAGTTGATAAGCTGCCTGCCCCTCGTCCGTCTGGGCCTCTACCAAGTTAACCCGGTGCGGGTTCGGTCTGCTCAGTCTGTCCTTGAGCTTGGGGCACTGGGCCCGAACGTGGCCTCTTCGGCCGCAGTAATAGCAGCTCATGACCCGTGGGTCCCCTCGAGCCGGTCGGTTGTCCCTGACGCTGGGCATTCCCCGTGGGAGGGGATTCCCCATATTCCCCCTTTGGGAGGTCCCAGGGTGACTCTCTCTCTGCATCGCGGCGGGCCTGTTCCTTTGGGGCTCCTCCCTGCCACCCCCTGACCGGCTCTTTACAAACTCATCAGCCAGCTGCCCTGCGTGTCGCGGGTTCTCTGGCTTTCTGTCCACCAACCACAGCCTCAGGTCGGATGGGCACCGCTCATACAGTTGCTCCAGTACCAGCAGTTTAATCAGGTCCTCCTTCGTCTGGGCCCCACCAGCCCACTTGCTGGCGTATCTTTCCATGCGGACGGCTAGTTGCAGATATGAGATCTCAGGGGTTTTATCCTGACTCCGGAACCTTTCCCGGTACATCTCAGGAGTCAGCCCAAACTCACGTAGCAGGGCCTTTTTGAATAGTTCGTAGTCCCCTTTCTCTGCCTCTCCCAGTTGGCGGTACAATGCCACGGATTTGGGGTCCAGTAAGGGGGTAAGGACCCGGAGTCTGTCCGCGGGATCAACCCGGTGCAGCTCGCAGGCCGTCTCAAAGGCCTCCAGGAAGTCATCCATGTCCTCCCCCTCCTTGTATGGGGCCATGATGCACTTATCAAAGCTCCGTGCAGTCCCGGGTCCCCCCTCACTCACCGCAGCCGGGGGTTCACTGCCCCTCAGTCTCGCCAGTTCCAGTTCACGCTGATGCTGTCTCTCATTCTCCTCCCGTTCATGCTGTCTCTGTCTCTCTTTCTCCTCCCGTTCATGCTGTCTCTGTTGTTCACGATCCTCCAGCTCTCTCAGTTTTAGCTCTTTCTCCCATTCCAGCCAATTCCGCTCCACGGATGCCGAACGTCGCCGGGAGGATCCTCTGCTGGCCGGCGAGCTTCGCCGGGAGGGTCCCCTGCTGGCCGGGGGGCCCACGGCGCCTTCGGTATTTGCTGGGCTCCTCCCCACCCTTCCCCTAGGCATAGGAAGGAGGGGTCTCGGGAAGCCCTCAGCAGCCGGCTGACCACTCCCAGCTGGGACAGACACTGGTGCCTGCGCTGCATTTGCCAGGCTGCTTCCCTGAGACACAGGGATCAGTTCATTCGCGCGATCTTCCTCCTCCAGCCGGGCAATGAGCTGTGCTTTGGTGAGCCTCCCAATGCGCAGCCGCCTCTGCTTGCACAGCTCCACCAGGTCGCTCTTAAGCCGCTTGGCATACATCTTCCTGCTGGCCACTCCCAGGCCTGGGTGCTCACAGCTCCCCACAGTTCCCAGGGGGACCCCTAGTGTGCCAGCCCTTCTCGAGGTCACCGCCTCTCTGCCAGGGTCGAGCTGCAGACTCCTCCGCCCCTGGGACCACTCGCTGCGATCCCCCCGGGGGACCCTGTTACTGCAAAAGTCCTTCTCGCTGGTCACACACTCCCAGGGGTAATAACCGTCTCTCTCTCACTCTTCAGCACGCCTGGTCCCCGTCAATCCCCCTTCGTTTTACTGCTCCCCAGTCACTTACTGCAGGAAGCGCTGTCCACGGGGTGCAGTAGATCCCACCGCTGCCACCAGTTGTTGCGGAGTGTGGGGGAGTCAGGGCCCTGCACCCCTCTTCCCGAGATTCACTGTGACTCTCAACCAGCCAGTAAAGCAGAAGGTTTATTTAAGGACAGGAACACAGTCTCAAGCAGAGCGTGTAGGTACGACCAGACCCCCTCAATTAGGTCCCTCTGGGAGGTTCAGGGAGCTTAGACCCCAGCTTGGGGGTTCCCTGCGTTGCACCACCCAGCCCAAACCGAAACTAAACTCCCCACTCCTCCCGCTGCTCCTCTCCTTTGTTCAGTCTCCCGGCCAGAAGGTGTTAATTCTCCCCACCCCCGTTCCTGGCTCAGGTTACAGCTCAGGTAGCTTCCTTCAAGGGAAGTCCCCCGTCCTCACTGCAATCCCCCTGCAACATTCCCAGGTCAAATCTGCCCTGCTCCCTGCTCCGTCACAACGTGCTCAATGGCGCCGCACTGAGGAAGATGGGTAGGGTAACCCTACGTCCCGTTTCGGCTGGGACAAGTCCCTTTTTTAAGCCATGTCCCGGGCGTCCCGACTTTTTTTTTGCAAAAGTGGGCATTTGTCTCCAAGGGCAAACGGGACAAACACCCAGTTTTGTCAAGAAAGTGGGGTGCAGAGGAATGTGGGGGGGAGGCCGGGATCCAACGGGGGGCAGGCAGGGCTCAGGTGAGCAGCGACACTGGCCCCAGCCTTTGGGAAATAGTCGGCCTATCCCGTATGTGCTTTGCTGCTCGCCCCAGCCCCGCCTACCCTCTGCACAGGGAGGGGGGCTCGCGTGAGCGGCTCAGGCGAGCCCCACATGGGGGGAGGGACTCAGGCGAGTGGTTCGAGGCAACCCCGTGGGGGGGGGGAGGAGGAGGGGCTCAGGCCAGTCCCACGGGGTGTTCTGTTTTCCCTTTGGGAAATATGGTCACCTTAAAGATGGGTCACAGCAAGAGGAGCAGGGAAAAGGCGGAGACTCAAAAAATGGCAGGCGTGCCCGTGGGAAGGCCGTGGTCAGGGGACAGCAGAAACAGGGAGCACCTGACATGCTGTAAGTGCCTTTTACTCAGGTAAGGTACTGATCTGAGCCCCATGATGGCAGTAGCTGAGCACCTCCCAGTTTAATGCATTTACCCTCATGCACCTCCAGGGGGCAGGGCAGTGCTCTGACCCCGGCTGGGCAGCTGGGGATTGAGGCCCTGAGGCTAAGGGAGTTGCCCAAGGTCACACGGGGAGTCTGTGGCAGAGCAAGGACTTGACCACAGGGCTCCCAAGTCCCAGGCCAGTGCCATGACCACTGGGCCATCCTTCCTCTCCGGCTGGGGAGATACATGACTCAGCTCACTAGCAACCTCTGGCTGCCTAAGGGCTGGTGCTCCTGGGAAACCAGTCCAGCCAAGCTCAGCATGAAGCAGGATGTCGGATATGCCGCACAGGACAGGGATATAAAGCAGGAGGTGCCTTCCCAGCTCCGAAAGATACCCTGAAGCCTTCTCCCTGTTCAGACATGACATACAGCCCTTTAACAGCCTACCTCGCCATAGTCCCTTGCATCCTACCCACAAACTACAGCACCACTGAAACACAACCATCTCTGGGGTGGAGCCCAGAGCAGTGGCCAGAGCCCCTCCCCTGCTTCCCCCCTCCTCCACAGCCTCAGCACGCCGCTTGGGCGGGGCGGAGCCAGACATCTGCTCTAAGCCGAGCGGCACGGTAAGGGGGCCGGGGAGTTGGAGAAGGGGGGCAGTCAGGGGACAGGGAGCGGGGGGCGGGGGTTGGATGGGTCAGGGGTTCTGGGGGGGCTGTCAGGGGGCAGGGGTGTGGAGAGGGGTCGAGGCAGGCAGGGAGCAGAGGGGGTTGGATGGGTCGGGAGTTCTGGGGGTCCTGTCAGGGGGCGGGGAGCAGTTGGATAGGGCATGGGAGTCCCAGGGGTCTGTCTGGGGGCAGGGGTGTGACTATGGGGTGGGGATGTGGATAACGGTCGGGGCAGTCAGGGGACAGCTAGGGTCCTATGGGGGCAGTTAGGGTGGGGGGTTCTCAGGAGGAGGCAGTCAGGGGACAAGGAGCGGGGGGGGTTAGGGGTACTGAGGGAAGTAGTCAGGGGGTGGGAAGTGGGTTGGAGTGGATGGGGGCAGGGTGGGTCTAGAGCGGGACTTACCCCCCCCCGTGTCCTCTTTTTTGATTGTGGAAATGTGGTAACCCTAAGTTAGAGGTCTGTGCAGCCTGGCTTATTGGAACCATCCTGGGCTCCCAGTGTGGTGGCCAAGCCTGGATGTGTCGGTGAAGGTGTCAGAGAGCAGACAGAGAGAGGCACAGAAGAACAGGGGTCTCATCTTTCAACTCTGCAGCTTGGACACACCCTCGTGCCTGGGCTCCCAGCCTCTCCTGCCTGGGGTCCCCTGCACCTTGGTCTTGCCTAGTTCACACCCAGCTAGGGCACCCCAGCTCTCGTCCAGCTGGCACTCATTCCGCATGCTTAGCCACGTCCAGACCCTGGCACCTAGCTCTGGTACAACTGGCTCCTCGCACCCAGAGCCTGGGCATCCCTGGAACCCAGGTCATGGGGGCTGGGGTGGGAGGAGACTGGGGGGTCGGAGGGAGGTCTCGGCAGAGTGGGGGAGGTTCCATGGGGGGGATTCCACGGGGAGTACCTGGTTCTTGTCCAGCTCGCAGTTCTTGTATTCGCTCTCGCCCTGCTCCTGGAAGGTGACGAGGACAAAGCCGACGAAGAGGTTCATCATGAAGAAGGCGATGAGGATGATGTAGATGATGAAGAAGATGGCGATCTCCACCCGGTAGTTGTAGATGGGGCCCATGTCCTCGGTGTGGGTGTCAATGGCCTTGTACAGCAGCCTGGGGGGTAGCGAGTAGAGAGCATGCAGTTTACCAGGCTGCATGGGGGGGCGGCTCAGTCCAGCTGAGCTAAGGCAGAGAGGTCAGGACATCCCAGACAGCTGCTTCCCCTTTGAATGCACTGGCACCTCTCTGCCCCTGATCGGGGGCGGGGGGGTCTGACCCCTCTCCCCATCTTCGGGAGAAGTCCCCTCACATGGCATTCCCCAGCCAGGCAGCAGCACCAGTGGGGTGCTGGGATCTCCCCCCGTGCAGCCTGACCCAGTGCCCGGCCCCCATGCTGCGTGCTCCCCTCGACGGACTCACTGGGGCCAGCCCTCGAAGGTGGAGACAGTGAAGAGCGGCATCATGGCTGAAGGACGTTGTCGAAGTGGAAGTCGTTGTGCAGCCACTCGCACGGGTACAGCTCTTGCTGCTTGGGGCCGCTGTCCATGTACAGAAGTTGCCTCTGGAATGGGAGGCAGCAGCGCATTTACAGACGAGGGGTGAGCGAGTGGGGGACTGGGCCCAGAAACTCTCCGGTCCCCTTGCCCATGACACACACGTGCCCGCCTGCTGAAGACTCCATGCTGCTCAGAGCACGTTACTGTCTCACCAAATCAACCTGGGGAACTCACAGCAGCAGAAAGCCAGAGGCCAGTGCTGGTCACGACAAGCACCATGGCCGAGTATGCGAGTTCTGACAATAACAGGAATCGGCAGTCATGCAATCAGGGTGTGCTGAGGAATGATCACATGTGGATGCCAGGGCTACAACCCATCTACAACCTGCCCAGCAGCCTCACCAAGATCCACCCTTGGTGCCTCTCCCCAGAGTACCTGGGATCAGGTGGCAGCCTGGATCTACAGGCTGGAGCAGCTTGGCAAATCCCATCACATGCCTGGCAAATCCTGCCGTCTGGGATGAGCTCTGCCCTTCCACAGCCAGGGAGACTCATGCCCCAGGGGAGCCCCCTATACACCCAGACACATACTTTACCCACTAGCGTGTCTGAAAGGGGACCTGCAAAGGTGACATAACACCTGGGGATATGGGCGGCACGTGACTCCTCCATTTGGGGAGGCTGCGTGTGCCCAGACTATGGCCCCGCCCCTGCTCCAGCTCCTGCCCCACTCATCCCCACCTGCGCCTCTTCAGCCCCTCCCCTGGGGTTCCCCTGCCTGTCCGCCGGCTTCCGGCCGCTCACCCCTCGTGCATGCGTGTGTCTCTTCACCCCCTCCTGCAAGGCTCCCCTGCAAGCAGACTGGGGACAGGAAGAGGACGAGTGGGAGCGGGAACTCAAGTGGAGTGCGGGCAGGACCACAGCCAGGGTGCCCACCCTTTTGGCAGCGGTGCGCTCCAAAGGCGGCAGGCCGTCTGTTTGGGGAGGCTTAGCCCCCTCTGGCTCTTATACCCACCACCCATGCCTGGGGGCTGCCATCTTCTGCTCCTGCTTTTGATGATGAGTGAAGAAGGCCTGAAAAAGCTTTCCCAGGTCGTTCCATAAAACACAAGACAGTCCCAGGCTTAGGGTTGCCAACTTTCTACTCACACAAAACTGAACAGCCCTGCCTGCCTCCCAGGCCCCGCTCCCTGCTCACTCCCTCTGTCACTCGCTCTCCCCACTCTCACTCACTCCCTCATTTCCACCAGGCTGGGGCAGGGGGTTGGGATGCGTGAGGGGGTGAGGGCTCCGGCTGGGAATGCGGGTTCTGGGGTGGGGCCAAAAATGAGGGGTTTGAGGTGTAGGAGGGGCTCCGGGCTGGGGGATGGAGCTGAGGGGTTCGTAGTATGGGAGGGGGTTCCGGGCTGAGGCAGGGGGCTGGGGGGTGAGAGGGGGTACGGGCTCTGGGCTGGGGTGTGTGTTCTGGAGTGGGGCCAGAAATGAGGGGTTCAGGGTGCGCGAGGGGGCTCCAGGCTGGGGCAGGGGGCTTGGGGGTGGAGGTGCAGTCTCTGGGGTGGGGCTGGGGATGAGGGGTTTGGGGTGCAGGAGTGTGCTCTGAGCCAAAGGCGTGAGGGGGATCAGGGCTGGGGCAGGGGGTTGGGGCGTGGGAGGGGGTCAGGGGTGAAGGTTCTGGGCGGCGGTTACCTCAAGCAGCTCCCGGAAGCAGTGGCTTGTCCTCCCTCTGGCTCCTACGTGGAGGTGCGGCCAGGTGGCTCTGCGTGCTGCCCTGTCCGCAGGCACCCCCCCTGCAGCTCCCATTGGCTGTAGTTTCTGACCAATGGGAGCTGCAGAGCTGGCACTTGGGGCGGGAACAGCGTACGGAGCCCCCTGGCTGCCCCTACACATAGGAGCCACAGGGGGGACATGCTCCTGCTTCCAGAAGCCGCGGCTGACTTATCCCTGCTGTGCCGCTGACCGGACTTTTAATGGCCTGGTCAGTGGTGCTGACCGGAGCCACCAGGGTCCCTTTTCGACCAGGTGTTCCGGTCAAAACCCGGACACCTGGCAACCCTGCTAGTGCCTTAACCATTGGCCTGGCCTTCCTCTGGCTTACGAGCCCAACTCCTCCTTGGTCCTGGCCATTCAACACTCCCCTCGGCTCCCTGCCCCCTAGAGCAAACTGCCCTGTGCTGCAGGCTTTGCTCTGCATAGAGACCCACGCCTGGGCTCCTCTGCTCAGCAGGGTCCCGGGAACAGGCTGTGAGCACAAGAGACAACAAACCAGGACTGGTTCCTCGCCTTCCCCACCAGTCCCCCCTCAGGCAATGACACCCCCGGTCCCTGCGCTCTGGCTGCGAGGTACATGCAGTGATGACAGGGGGCTCCTACCTGCATTCCTCTTCTGTCATCTTGGCCGGATCCGTACAGCTGCTAAACTTCCCCTAGGTTTAAGCAGAGAGCAGAAGAATCAGGGATTGTACTGTGAACCGCAGGGAGCCTGACTGATAGACCTGGGGAGCAAGGACAAGGGCAGCTGCTGGCAACTGCAGTACATCCTGACATGACCCCACGGCTTGGCCCCGACCCAGGGGGCAGCGTCTCCACGGCCCATTCCAGCCTGAAAGGGGCTGGTTAGTGCCAGCCGTGAGCGTCTGGGCCCTACCCCAGCTGGGCCTTTCCTTAGAGGTGCTTAGAGCCCAGCCAGATGTGCCAGCCCTCAACTCTCCCTGCGCACTCAGCAGCACTGACAACCCCTAGGAGCCCTGCAAGGCCCGAAGGCCAGACCACTGCTGCAGCAACCCGTAGCACTTCTAGCCAAAGAGTCACGTCAACCTCATCCATTCGCACAACAGCGCAAGCGCAGACCTGCCTGCAGTGCCACGGGTGGTCAGGAGGAAACACCTGTGATCCTGCAACACGGTGGGGAGCTGGAGCGGGCGGGGGAAACCGAGTCACAGGTGGGGAAGGGACTGGCCCAAGGCTACCTGGCTGGTCAGCACCAAAGCTGGCAAGAGACCCCCAAATTGGCTGACTCCCACTGGGCCATGGGGCTGCCTTGCGTGGGCACAGATTATGCATACACTGCCCTGTTCTGCCTGCAGCGTGCTGGTACCCCCAAGGGGATGGCCGGGGATGGTCCTCGGCCTCCCTCTGAATTTCTGACATGGGAGAATCCCCTCTCTTAAAAGAAACGAAGAGGAGCCACTTCCTGGCGCTTCCCTGAGCTCAGCTCCACCCCAGCTCTCCCCAGGACAGGGTGGGTTGGATGAGACCAGCACTGGGTTCTGGCCGGGAGGGGCTCTCACCTTGAAGAGCTGCACCCCGATGCAGGCCAACATGAACTGCAGCAGGGTGGTGACAATCACAATGTTGCCGATGGTCTTGATGGCCACGAACACGCACTGGACTACGTGCTAGAGAGAGAGAGAGGCCAATGCATAGATGGGCCAGGCCTGCAGAACCACGACCTGCTGTGGGTATCGACCATGCCCCTGTGTAGGGGAAGGGGCCATCCCAGACACAGACGGGGGACACAGCACCACACCGGTGTGCAGGGGACACGGCCGTCCCAGACACGGATGGGGGACCCGGCACCACACTGGTGTGCAAGGGAAGCGGCTGTTCCAGATGCAGCCAGGGGACCTAATACAAAACCAATGGGTTACCTCCCAGCTGCCCACAGACACCTAACAAAACACCTGGGTAAGAGTGAAATCAGGTGGCCTGAGCCCTGGGACGTGCAGTCCTGGGATCCTGCTCAGATGGCCCATGATCTGGCAGGTCCTGGCTTACTGTGACAGATCTGAGGGGGGCCGTGTCCACCCCCTTGGGGGGCCCTTGTTCCCGCCTTGCTCTCACCTTCAGCCCCTTCGCTCTGTTAATGGCCCGCAGCGGCCGCAGGACTCTCGGCACCCTCAGGATTTTCACCACGGAGATGGCGCTGGACCTGAGGAGGGCGGGGGGAGACGGGGTGACTCAGCCAGCTTGGGGTCTGGCCAGACAAATCAGCTCCTCACACGCCGTCAGGAGCCAAACCGGCCTGCAGCGATGCATCGGGGGAGAGCCAACACCTGTGCCCCTCCAACATGGGCAGGGGAGCTGTACCTGCCAGGGACAGGAGGGGGCAGACTGGGGGGACAGGCAGGCGAGGAGGGGGCATGCTGGATGGGGCAGGCTGGGGGACATGCTTGGAGGGCAGACCGGGGGGTGCAGAGCAGCAGGGGCAGGAGGGGGCAGGAGGGGGGGAATGCTTGGGGGGCAGGCCGGGAGGTACAGAGCGGGAAGGGGCGTGCTGGGGGGGCCGGCTGGCGGTGTGCTGCAGGGGGCAGGCTGGGGGGTGCAGAGCAGGAGGGGGCGTGCTGGGGGGCAGGCTGGCGGTGTGCTGCAGGGGGCAGGCTGGGGGGGTGCAGAGCGGGAAGGGGCGCGCTGGGGGGCAGGCTGGCGGTGTGCTGCAAGGGGCAGGCTGGGGGGTGCAGAGCGGGAGGGGGCGCGCTGGGGGGCTGGCTGGTGGTGTGCTGCAGGGGGCAGGCTGGGGGGTGCGGAGCGGGAGGGGGCGCGCTGGGAGGCAGGCTGGTGGTGTGCTGCAGGGGGCAGGCTGGGGGGTGCGGAGCGGGAAGGGGCGCGCTGGGGGGCAGGCTGGCGGTGTGCTGCAGGGGGCAGGCTGGGGGGGTGCGGAGCGGGAGGGGGCATGCTGGGGGGGCAGGCTGGCGGTGTGCTGCAGGGGGCAGGCTGGGGGGTGCGGAGCGGGAGGGGGCTCGCTGGGGGGCAGGCTGGCGGTGTGCTGCAGGGGGCAGGCTGGGGGGTGCGGAGCGGGAGGGGGCGCGCTGGGAGGCAGGCTGGCGGTGTGCTGCAGGGGGCAGGCTGGGGGGTGCAGAGCAGGAGGGGGCGCGCTGGGAGGCAGGCTGGCGGTGTGCTGCAGGGGGCAGGCCGGGGGGTGCGGAGCGGGAGGGGGCGTGCTGGGGGGCAGGCTGGCGGTGTGCTGCAGGGGGCAGGCTGGGGGGCATGCTTGGGGGGCAGGCTGGGGGGTGCAGAGCGGGAGGGGGCGCACTGGGAGGCAGGCTGGTGGTGTGCTGCAGGGGGCAGGCAGGGGGGTGCGGAGCGGGAAGGGGCGCGCTGGGGGGCAGGCTGGCGGTGTGCTGCAGGGGGCAGGCCGGGGGGTGCAGAGCGGGAGGGGGCGTGCTGGGGGACAGGCTGGCGGTGTGCTGCAGGGGGCAGGCTGGGGGGTGCGGAGCGGGAGGGGGCACGCTGGGGG
Organism: Malaclemys terrapin pileata; assembly: GCF_027887155.1. Classification (NCBI taxonomy): domain Eukaryota; kingdom Metazoa; phylum Chordata; order Testudines; family Emydidae; genus Malaclemys; species Malaclemys terrapin. The sequence goes on along the minus strand of NC_071508.1, from coordinate 18,491,964 downwards.
GGGCCGGCTGGCGGTGTGCTCCAGGGGGCAGGCTGGGGGGTGCGGAGCGGGAGGGGGCACGCTGGGGGGCAGGCTGGCAGTGTGCTGCAGGGACAGGCCGGGGGGTGCGGAGCGACAGGGACAGGAGGGGGCAGTCTGGGGGGCATGCTTGGGGGGCAGGCTGGGGGGTGCAGAGCGGGAGGGGGCGCGCTGGGAGGGCCTGCTGGTGGTGTGCTGCAGGGGGCAGGCCGGGGGGTGCAGAGCAGGAGGGGGCGCGCTGGGGGGCAGGCTGGCGGTGTGCTGCAGGGGGCAGGCCGGGGGGTGCGGAGCGGCAGGGGCAGGAGGACAGGCCGGGAGCATGCTCTGGCGGGGCCAGGCTGTCATGTGTTCTAGGAGGGGATTGCAATCCAGTTTGACAGAGCTCCCCAAGGGCAGCACTTCCAGGCGCTTCCCACCGTGGGGGAAGGGGCAGGTGGCTGCACAGTACATCAGTAGCAGAGTTGGGCCTAGCCCCCAGGATCGCTGACATCCCTATCCTGAGCCCTAGCCCCTAGGCCACATTCCCACCCACCATGAGGAACAGAACCCAGGAGTCCTGAAGGAACTTGGGGGAGGAGGAAGGCAATTCGAGATTGAAGTGAGTGCCTGCCCACAAAATCCTTGCGTATCCAATTCATGTCATAGCCTCTCCTCCCCATTCTCAGGGGTTGTTTATTTCCTTACTCCCAACAGTGTGGCTGGATGACTTTGTGGCACTGAATAGTGTATGAATGCTAATGCAAGGGGAATCAACCAACTCACATGCTTCTGGGCACAGGCTGATTGTCACAGGGATCAGGAGGGAATTACTCCCCACCCTCCATCTACAGCCCTGCATCTGCCCAGGTGCATCCCTACAATCTGCAGCATCAGTTACTGGTCATTGCTGGAGGTGAGATACTAGGCTAGACAGACCAATGGCCTAACCCATCCTATGTCTCTATTGCCAACGTAGATGACAGCACAGCAGATGGCCCTATCCCCTGCTGAACAGGCAAACCTGTTGCTACAACGGGTGCTTACTCAATTCCCATGGAGATGAGGGAGACAGCAACCACCAGCAGATCCAGGAGGTTGAAGTAGTTCCGGCAGAAGGACCCCTTGTGAAGGAATGCACCGTATGCGGTCATCTGAAGGGAAGCAGAGGGGAGTTAATGGGAACGGGGCAGATCACCTCTGATCCTCTCTCTTTTTAGTGACTGCTGCTCATGAAAGAAGCCAGATTGGAGCACTGGACACTTAAGTCCTCTCTAGAGCCACAGAATAGGCACAGTAAAGGAAGCTTATCATGTACCACTGAGCCAGCGAGCCTCAGCCCCACCCCACAGGAGTCTCTCCAGGGAGTTCATTCTCCACAGCCCATTCTTGGCCCAGCTGCCAATTGTGATGGTGCTTTTCTCACGCAGACACCTGTGGCCTAGGAACTGGGCTGACAGCCACTAAACAAATGCTTCCCTGGGCGCCCAACCGGCCACAGTAGAGCACGGCCCGCAGGGCCTTCTCTGACTGGTCCGTCTAGGGTGGGACTCAGGAGCAGAGCTGGTCAAAACTCGGCATTTCTGTTTCGGGGGAAATTTCGACACATCGTCATTTGGTTTTGGTCCCGATTGGAACAAAAAAAATATTTTCAAAATATCCCATGAAATGGAAGTTTTGAAAAATGTTGGTTCTGGAACACTTTGAAATTTTGTTTTATTTTATTTTATTTTATTTTATTTCTTTTTGTTTGTTTAATATTTTTATTTTTCTATTATTTAATGACATGTCTGTGGCATACACTACTACTACTGGTGTCGTAAAATGACAATCATTTAATGATTCTCTTGATTTTATTTTAAATATTTAATAACGGGTGCTTCAGTCTAGCAGAGAAAGGCATAATATAGTCCCATGGCTGGAAGCTGAAACTAGACAAATTCAGACTGGAAAGAAGGTGTAAATTGTTTACAGTGAGGGTAATTAATCATAGGAGCAATTTACCCAGGGACGTGGTGGAGACTCCAGCACTGACAATTTTTAAATCAAGAGGGGATGTTTTTCTAAAGGCATTCTCTACGTTCTATGGTCTGTGTCACATAGTAGGTCAAACCAGGTGATCGTAGTGGTGCCTTCTAGCCTTGGAATGGATTAATCTGTGCATTTTAAAAACAGTTAAGGGCAGCTGCTACTTAGCACTGATTGAAACATCTTCTCTTCTAGGTCAAAACGTCTGCTGTTTGCATTGTAACTCCAGTGTCAAACTATTTCATTACAACACAAACAGGAGACATTTTGATCTAAAAGAAAAGCGAAGCTGTTTCAATCCATGCTAAGTGGCAGCTGCCCTTAAAGAGTTTTAAAATAAACTATATTAAAATAATATTTCTGCTAGGGCTGTCAAGCGATTAAAAAAATTAATATTGATTAATCTTGCTGTTAAACAATAATAGAATACCATTTCTTTAAATATTTTTGGATGTTTTCTACATTTTCAAATATATTGATTTCAATTACAACACAGAATACAAAGTGCACACTGCTCACTTTATATTTATTTTTGATTACAAATACTTGCACTGTAAAAAACAAATGAAATAGTATTTTTCAATTCACCCAATACAAGTACTGTAGTGCAATCTCTTTATCATGAAAGTTGAACTTAAAAATGTAGAATTATGTACAAAAAATAACTGCATTCAAAAATAAAACAATGTAAAACTTTAGAGCCTACAAGTCCACTCAGTCCTATTTCTTGTTCAGCCAATCACTCAGACAAACAAGTTTGTTTACATTTGCAGGAGCTAATGCTGCCCGCTTCTTATTTACAATCTCACCTGAAAGTGAGAACAGGTGTTCTCATGGCACTGTTGTAGCCGGCATCACTAGTTATTTACATGCCAGATGCGCTAAAGATTCGTATGTCCCTTCATGCTTCATCCACCATTCCAGAGGACATGCGTCCATGCTGACGATGGGTTCTGACTGATAACAATCCAAAGCAGAGTGGACCGCCGCATGTTCATTTTCATAATCTGAGTCAGATGCCACTAGCAGAAGGTTGATTTTCTTTTTTGGTGGTTCGGGTTCTGTAGTTTTTGCATCAGAATATTGCACTTTTAAGACTTCCGAAAGCATGTTCCACACCTTGTCCCTCTCAGATTTTGGAAGGCACTTCAGATTCTTAAACCTTGAGTTGAGTGCTGTAGCTATCTTTCGAAATCTCATATGGTACCTTCTTTGCGTTTTGTCAAATCTGCAGCAAAAGTGTTCTTAAAATGAACAACATGTGCATCTGAGACTGCTATAATATGATATATGGCAGAATGCGGGTAAAACAGAGCCAGAGACATACAGTTCTCCCCCAAGGAGTTCAGTCACAAATTTTATTAATGCATTATTTTTTTAACAAGTGTCATCAGCATGGAAGCCTGTCCTCTGGAATGGTGGCAGAAGCATGAAGGGGCATACGAATATTTAGCATAGCTGGCATGTAAATACTTTGTAATGCCAGCTACAAAAGTGCCATGTGAACGCCGGTTCTCACTTTCTGGTGACATTGTAAATAAGAAGCAGGCAGCAGTATCTCCCGTCAATGTAAACAAACTTTAGAGACTGGGAACGGTTGGGTCATTACACTAATTGAATTTTTTTCCCCATGTTAAGTTCTCCTCACACCTTCTATGGGTCATCTCAATTATCACTTCAAAGGGTTTTTTTCTTCTGCTGCTGATAGCTCATCTCAATCGATTGGCCTCTTACAGTTGGTATGCGTTCTTCCACCTTTTCACCTTCTCTGTATGTATAAATATCTTCTGTCTGTGTGTTCCATTCTATGCATCCGAAGAAGCTTATGCTGAAATAAATTTGTTAGTCTCTAAGGTGCCACAAGTACTCCTGTTCTTTTTGCAGATACAGACTAACACGGCTGCTACTTTGAAACCTTTTTTGTCTGAGTGATTGGCTGAACAAGAAGTAGGATTGAGTGGACTTGTAGGCTCTAAAGCAGGGCTCCTCAAACTGGGGTTTGGGACCTCTCAGGGGGTCACAAGGTTATTACATGGGGGGTTGAGAGCTGTCAACCTCTCCCAAACCCCGCTTTGCCTCCAGCATTTAGAATGGTGTTAAATATATAAAAAAGTGTTCTTAATTTATAATGGGGGTCGCACTCAGGAGCTTCCTATGCGAAAGGGGTCACCAGTAAAAAAGGTTTGAGAGCCACTGCTCTAAAGCAAGGGTGGCCAACCTGAGCCTGAGAAGGAGCCAGAATTTACCAATGTACATTGCCAAAGAGCCACAGTAATATGTTAGCAGCCCCCCATCAGCTCCCCGCCATCCCCTGCCCACCAGCAGCCCCGCCGATCAGCACCTCCCCCTCCCTCCCCACACCTCCCAATCAGCTGTTTTGTGGTGTGCAGGAGGCTCTGGGGTGGGGGAGGAATGAGGACACGGCAGGCTCAGAGAAGGAGTGGAGTGGGGGCAGGGCCTGTGGCAGAGCCAGGGGTTGAGCAGTGAGCACCCCCCGGCACATTGGAAAGTTGGCGCCTGTAGCTCCAGCCCCAGAGTCGGTGCCTATACAAGGAGCCGCATGTTAACTTCTGAAGAGCTGCATGTGGCTCCGGAGCCACAGGCTGGCCACCCCTGCTCTAAAGTTTTGCATTGTTTTGTTTTTGAATGCAATTATGGAACCAAAAAAATCTACATTTGTAAGTCGCATTTTCACAATAAAGAGATTGCACTCCAGTACTTGTATGAGGTGAACTGAAAAATACTATTTCTTTTATTTATCATTTTTACAGTGCAAATATCTGTAATCAAAAATAATATAAAGTGAGCACTGTACACTTTGTATTCTGTGTTGTCATTGAAATCAATATATTTGAAAATGTAGAAAAACATCCACAAATATTTAACAAATTTCAAGTGGCATTCTATCGATTAACAGTGCGATTAAAACTGCGACTAATCGTGATTTTTTATTTAATCGCATGAGTTAACTGCGATTAATTGACAGCCCTAATTTCTATTATATAATGACATGTCACAGTAATAGGGCATATTATGGGTGTACATTAATGGCAGTTGGTAGTTCGTATTGATGGAAACCTAGTGCAGTGTTACTCCTGCCATGGTATGAAATAATGTAAACATGAAAAAAGAAAGGACATCAAATTCTAAACAACATTTTGAACATTTCCAAACGTGTTTTTTTTTTTGGCAGGAATTTTTGTCAGAATCAACACAATTTCATGACAAATTTCAGTTTTGGAGAAACTAACGAAAAACGTTTGAGGCAAATGTTCTGACTCGCTGTACGGAGGAGGCCGCCCTAGTGGTGACAGTAAGTGGCACAGGCTGGCCAGCGAACCCCCAGTGCTGTCTGTGTGCAGCAGCAGCCTCAATCAAAGATTCCCCATTCACTGCAGCCACTGCTGACGCCTGCCTCTGCTCTGCCCCGATCAGCGGCTCCCCTCACCGTTGGCATCACCCCATTATGCACTGGCTCCAGAAAGATGGGGTGTGACTCACCTTCAGGACTATTTCAACTGTGAACACGGAGGTGAAGCCGATGTCAAAATATCCCAGAACCTGAAGATAAAAATCAGGGAGAGGTTTTGGTAACTCGGGAGACCAGATGTTATTTGAACGGCCTACAACCAGGAGCTTTGGCAGACAGACGGCACACTGCCCCGCTGAATGGAAACTGCACACCTGGTGCTAATAATAAATACCACAATAATACATACATGCTTTGCACTGTGACTGCTTCTTTCGCGCCAGCATCTTTACGACACTAATGAATTAAGCCTCCCAGTCCCCACAGCAGTCAGAAAAGGATTATCCTTAGCAGAGCACAGCAGTCCAAGGGTTAGAGCCCAGGAGCCAGGATTCCTAGCTACTGTTCCCATCTTTGGGAGGGGAGAGTGTTCATAGAATCATAGAAGATTAGGGTTGGAAGGGACCTCAGGAGGTCATCAAATCCAACCCCCTGCTCAGAGCAGGAACAACCCCAACTAAATCATCCCAGACAGGGCTTTGTCAAGACGGAACTTAAAAACCACTAAGGATGGAGATTCCACCACCTCCCTAGGTAACCCATTCCAGTGCTTCACCACCCTCCTAGTGAAATCGTTTTTCCTAATATCCAACCTAGACCTCCCTCACTGCAACTTGAGACCATTACTCCTTGTTCTGTCATCTGCCATCACTGAGAACAGCCGAGCTTCATCCTCTTTGGAACCCCTGTTTAGGTAGTTGAAGGCTGCTATCAAATCCCCTCTCACTCTTTTCTTCTGCAGACTAAATAATCCCAGTTCCCTCAGCTTCTCCTTGTAAGTCATGTGCCCCAACCCCCTGATCATTTTCATTGCCCTCCGCTGGACTCTCTCCAATTTGTCCACATCCCTTTTGTAGTGGGAGGCCCAAAACTGGACACAGTACTCCAGATGTGGCCTCGCCAGTCAGTGTTCTAGTGGTTAATGCTGGCGATTTAGGGTCAGGACTCCTGGGTTCAATTCCTGGTTCTGGGAAACGACCATGGCCTAAGGTGTCAGGATCCCTGGGTTCTTTTCCCAGCTCTGTAAGCATCTAGCTGGGTGACCTTGGGCAAGTAATTTCCCCTCTCTGGGCCTCAGTTTCCCTGTGTGTAAAACGAGGTTAGTGACAGTGCTTTGGGGTCCTCAGATGAAAGGCTCTGTACATTCACAGTATTACAATCCAAGACAATTTAAAGGTGGGGAATCTGAGGCACAGAGTGATGTTAACAACAAGGAGTCTGGTGGCACCTTAAAGACTAACAGATTTATTTGGGCATCAGCTTTCGTGAGTTAAAACCTCACTTCTTCGGATGCACCAGACTCCTTGTTGTTTTTGTAGATACAGACTAACACGGCTACCCCCTGATACTTGACAGAGTGATGTTAAGTGACTTGCCAGTGATCACACAGGCAGTTAGTGGCAGTGCTAGGGGCAGAAGCCAGGAGTCCTGATTCCAGTTTTTTAGAGCAGTCCCATTTTACCTCAGCTGTGTGCCCCACGCTGCTGAGCTTTCCACGGAAACCTAAGCCAGCAGTCCAGTGATTGAGGGGCCCACCAATGGCTCAGGCCCCTGCAATGGCAGGGATTTGTTTTATTGAGACATACCCAGCGGGTCCTTGCAAGTGATCTGTGCCCCAGAGGAAGGCAAAACCAGCCAGCCCCAAGATGCCAGCCGGTGTGACCTGGGGGGAAACTCCTTCCTGACCCCAAATATGGTGATCGGTTGGACCCTGAGCACGTGAGCAAGAACCAGCCAGACGAGCGCCTGACAGCACGAATGCTTGGTGCCACCTCTGCAACTGCCCAATGGCCCACCTCCAGCCGTGGAGTTCTGATGAATAACTCCATCCACACTTGTGGGGTCTCCGAGTGCTTCACAGAGCAATGGACTTCTCTGTGGGTATCTCTACCGCTCCCTGCACCACAGGGGCCGAGCAGATCCCAGCGGGGAACGAATGTAACCTCACAGGGCAGCTTTATTATCCCTCTGCTACAGACTGGGATGGTGAGGCACAGAGAGGAAGTGACTGGCCCAGGGCCACAAAGTAAAGTTAGTGCCAGCCAGGAATGAGAACCCAGAATCCCCTGCTGCAGCTCTGGAACAGGTTTTCCTTCCAGAGCCAGGAAAAGAACCAAGGACTCCTGATTCCTCATCCCCTGCACTAAACTCTCCTTGGGCACAAGGCGATAGACTGGCAAGCAGCTCCCCTGAAGCTGCACATTTCTGGTGGCTCAAACTGCTTTCCCTAACAGCCCATCCTGGGAACCTTGTTCCTGAAGGACACAGGCCGGATGGGATCCTCGGCCGCCAGGGAGACGCTGCTGAGCAGGATGAAGAGCAGGATGAAGTTGGTGAACCAGGTGGCGTTGACGATTCGGTGGCACAGCACTCGGATCCCGGGGAAGGGAGAGAGGGGAGGCAGGCAGTCAAAGCATTGTCAGCTCCAAGGGGCTGAGTGACAGCCCAGGTTAGAGCTTGGGGAGTGGTGCAGCTGGGGAGATCCCTGCGTGAGTCTCGGGGGTGGCACCCCTCATTCTGTGTGCCCGGCATGCTTCGACCCTGGGACAGCGTGTGGGCCCAGCTGGCTCCAGAGGCTGTAACAGCCCATTACAGTTAAAGGTGTTACTTTGTAGCTCAGTCGGGAGGTTCCAGGTTCTATTCTCGCTGATCACTGCTGGGTTTCTGACAGATGGGAGGAGAAGCAGCACCTACTTGTTGGTTGGGCTGAAGATAGGGTTACCATATCTAATAAATAAAAAAAGAGGACCCTCCACGGGCCCTGATCCCACCCGTTTCCCACCTCTAGCCCCACCCAACTCCGCCCCTTCCCCGCCCTAACTCCGCCCCCTCCTCCCTCCCACTCCCAGCCATGGGGAAAGGGCTGCCCCAGCGCTACCAGCTTCAGGGTTTGCCGGGCAGCCCCCAGACCCTGCGCCCCCGGCCGGCGCTTCCCCAGCACAGCTGGAGCCCGGGAGGGGAAGCGCCCAGCCGGGGGCGCAGGGTCTGGAGGCTGCCCGGCAAACCGTGAAGCCTGTAGCGCTCGGGCTTTGGGCAGCCCCTATGCCTCCGGACCCTGCGCCCCCAGCCGGGCACTTCCCCTCCCGGGCTCCAGGGGCGCAGGGTCCGGAGGCACGGGGGCTGCCCGAAGCCGGTAGCGCTCGGGCAGCCCGGCTCTTAAACAGAGCAAAACAAAAACAAAAAAAAACCCTTACACCCCCTCACTGCACAGCCCCCCGCCTACTACACCCCATCTCACTGCACAGCCCCTCTCACCTGCTACACTCCCTCACTGCACAGCCCCCTCTGCCACTGCACAGCATCTCCTGCCTGCTACATCCCCTCACTGCACAGCCCCCCTCTGCCCACTGCACACCCCATCCCGCTGAATTGCCCCTTGCCACTGCACACCCCACCCCTGCACAGCGGATCTCCCAGCTATTGGCTAGGCAGCAGCAGCAGATTCCTGGGTGGAGCTTTTGTCTGCACATCATTCCCGGGAACCCCGACCCCTCCCTTCCCCCCTTCTGTGTCCCCCCCCCCAGCACTCTGCTTGCCTCACCTCCCCCCTCTGCCCTTCCACCCCTCCCTTCATTCGCTCCCTTTCTCTCCCCTTCCTTGTCTCCGCTCCCCTCCCCGCCAGCCCCTAGCACTGTCTGGGTCTCACCAGCCTGCACTGGGCGTGGGAGCTGGCTGAGGGCTTTCATCCTCCCAGGAAATTGAGCTGCTGGCAGAGCAGCAAAGCAAACAGCTTTTCTCTCTCCCAGCTGCCAACATGTCTCTGCAGGGTTAGCCCTAACGGGAGCTGTGCCACGGGGGAGCCGGGCACCCTGCCGCGCTGCTGGGGAGAACTTGGCTCCTCAGGCCTCAGCCCGTCCTCTGGATGCCCCTCTGCCGGTCTAGGCCCTTCAGCAGCAGAACGCCACAGGAGGAGGTGCAGAGAAAGAGCCAGGTGATGGAGGAGCTGAGTGAGGAAGAGAATTGTTAGGCGCTAACTACACTGTGTAGGCTTGGCCGAAGGGCTGGGGGGAGGATGGCGACAAGCGGGTGACTGGCCCGGAGCAGAGGGCGGATGGAGGGCAGCCCGAGGGGAGAGCCAGGAGGCCTGGGGTGGAGCTCAGGAGAGGCGAACGGCTGCTGAATTCCAGGGCAGTTGCTGAATCTGGAATGTAGGGGAGCCCCAGCGGCGGGTACATTGAGTCATGGAGGCTGGGGCCAGCCCACAGGGCCCACTGGGGTGGGCTAGGAACAAGGTTGGACAGTAGGGCATGGGCAGGGCCAGCCCTATCCCAGCCTGCTGAGGGATGGGGCCCAGCTCGGCAGCCTGTTGTCTACAGCACTCGGCCTTCCTGCCTGCTGCCCTGGCTCAGCATCACAGGGCAGGGCTGGAGCCTTGGACTGGGCAGGGAGCTGAATCTCACAGGTGGCCTCCCAGCGCCGGCCTGGGCGGTGGTGTGACGTTGTGCAGTCTGTATGGTTTTATAAACATTGAATAAGTGAATATAATGTAACTGAGATATGCTTCGTGCAAAAGGTCTCTTGTAAGGTATCATTACAAAGCTTATTGTCTACCGAGTGTGATCATCCGATTTGTATAAATGTACCACTCTTGTATCTGAAACTAGAAATATGAAATATAGCTCTGAGGGCCTATTGTAATTATGCAAAGTGTGGACCATTAATGGTGATTTGGCATCTTGATGACTCCCATTAACTAGAAGAACAGGAGTACTTGTGGCACCTTAGAGACTAACAAATTTATTAGAGCATAAGCTTTCGTGGACTACAGCCCACTTCTTTGGTATGTATCCGAAGAAGTGGGCTGTAGTCCACGAAAGCTTATGCTCTAATAAATTTGTTAGTCTCTAAGGTGCCACAAGTACTCCTGTTCTTTTTGTGGATACAGACTAACACGGCTGCTACTCTGAAACCTCCCATTAACTAGGACCATTGTCTGCAAATGGCTGTGTTTTACCTGTAAGTCTTCCTTTATACCTGTGTACTGGCAAGTGGGTAATGAAGTCTTGCAGTGACATGTGATCATGTCCCTTGAACTGGAATCCATCTTTAACCTGGTGTCTTTCCCTTGAGAAGGAGGGGGTGGGAACTCAGAGAGGGACAAAAGGATTCCCGCCTTATGCAAAAGTTGTATAAGGGGGTGGAAGAGAGGAGACAGCCATCATGAAGAATCCCCTAGCTATCACCTGAGCTGCAACAAGAGCTGTACCAGGGGAAAGAATTGTGCCCAGGCCTGGAAGGTGTCCAGTCTGGGGAAAAAACTTACTGAAGCATCTCTGAGGGTGAGATTATCTGTATTTAGTTTGATTAGACATAGATTTGTGCATTTTATGTTATTTTGCTTGGTGACTTACTTTATTCTATCTGTTTCTACTTGGAACCACTTAAATCCTACTTTCTGTATTTAATAAAATCACTTTTTACTTATTAATTTACTCAGAGTATGTATTAATACCTGGGGGAGCAAACAACTGTGCATATCTCTCTATCAGTGTTATAGAGGGTGAACAATGTATAAGTTTACCCTGCATTCGCTTTATACAGGGTAAAACGGATTTATTTGGGTTTAGACCCCATGGGGGTTGGGCATCTGAGTGCTAAAGACCAGCACACTTCTGTGAGCTGTTTTCAGGTAAACCTGCAGCATTGGGGCAAGTAATTCAGACCCTGGGTCTGTGTTGGAGCAGACGGGAGTGTCTGGCTCAGCAAGACAGGGTGCTGGGGCCCCAAGCTGGCAGGGAAAACAGGAGCAGAGGTAGCCTTGGCACATCAGGTGGCAGCTCCCGGGGGGTTTCTGTGATCCAACCCATCACAGGTCCCTCCCATGACCCCGGTGGGGAAGGACAGGCTCTAAAGCCCTGGCCAGGCCAAAACTAATCTGGGCTGGGGCATCCCATGGCTGGGCAGTCACACATTGGCTGGCTTGTGACTCGCCTGCCCATTGTGACACGCCCCCTGCTGGCTGCCAAAGCCTCATCCCCTCACTGCCAGGCTTGGCTCTGGCAGAGCGAGAGCTGGCACGTGCCGCTGGGAAAGCTGATACAGCCGTTTCAGCTCCGCCACCGGCAGCAGAAAGTGGGTGGCCCATATACACGCCAGCTTCTGTCCACTCCTGACTCCAGGTAGGAGAATCTTCTATTGCCCGCCTCTGCTTTTCCATTGCATCGCCAGCCACACTGAGCCTTCCCCGAGCTCCTGGCTGGGCGGTGCACGTCTACCAAGTGCCCCGGTGCCGGCTGTCTAGCCTGGTGCCAGTGAGGAAGTGGGCAGCGGCATGCGCACAGGAGGGAGTCTGTGATGGCCAGACAGACGGGGTCACACCAGTCCAGCCCGGAGGGGACGGAGACTAGGGTGACCAGATGACAGAAGTGAAAAATCAGGACGCGGGGGGGGGGGGGGGGGGGGAAACAAGCCCCTCCCCTGTGCGCGCCTGAAACCCCCCTCCCCCCCAGCACCAGAGGGTGCGCTCAGGCCACGTCCCCCAGCCCCCTCCCTCCACCCGCTCTCGGCCAACTGCCTCCCCTCCCGCTCCGCTTGGAACGTACCAACGCTGCAGATGGGGCTGGGACCAAACACACGCCTCCCCTCACACCCCACACTGGGGCTGGACCGGGACGTGTGGGAGAACCCGCCCGACAGGACGCTGGGCTACTGGCCCTTTAAAGGGACGGAAAAACGTCCGGTTCATGGCCGGATCGCGGTGCCCACAAGTGCGGCCCCATGGCCCTGCCCGAGGGCCGGCCCCGAGAGCACTGCCTCCACCCCGGCCTCCCCATGGGTCTCCCGTCCCTGCAGCATCATCACCCCATCCCGCACGGGCTACCCAGAGCAGCATCGGACCCCCCCAGTCCTCCCTCCCAGAGCCTGCCTGGCACAGCCCCCCCCCGCAGTGCTAGCCTCAGGATCCAGCAGGCAGGTCCTGTCCGGGGACCCCAGCACCCCGCACCCACTTACTGCTGCACTCTGGGTCGGTGCAGTGCTTGCACTCGGCGAAGCACCGGTCCGGATGCTTGGCGGCCAAGCAGAGGGGCCACTGTGCGGGCAGGAGCAGGGCAACTAGGGCGAGGAGCAGGAGGGAGAAGCGGGGCCGTGCTGCAGCCATGTTCACAGGGCTGGCAGCAGGGGGAGGAGGGAGCGTCCCTCTGGCTCCTGTCTGCGTAGCTCCGGCACAGGTCAGGTTGAGGGGCGGGGGGGCTCGCTTGCTTGTGCCTACAAGCCCCACCCCTGCCTTTGTGCGTGCCTGGGGAGTGGGGTTGCAGCACTCTGCAGGCGTCTGCCGGCCGGCCAGCCCAGCAGAAACTCAACTGCACTGCCCCAGGGCCCGGAAGAAGACGTGAGCAGTGCCGGCTTGCCGCGGTCCCCCCGATATCGGGACAAAGTGCGTCCCGACCAATGTAAGGTCGGGACGCGGGACAAGTCCCCTAAAATCGGGACTGTCCCGATAAAATCGGGACGTCTGGTCACCCTAATGGAGACAGGGAGGAGGGTTTGGCGGGGCTGGTGGCAGGGCACGGGAAGGCGACACAGGCTGGTAGATGAGGCATTGGGCTGGGATTCAGGAGAGCGGTGTTCAGTTCCCAGCTCTGCTGTAAGTCTTCTGTGTGAGATCAGGTGAGTCCCTGTCGTTCTGGGCCTCAGCAAACTAGGGAGAACAGGTCCCTGCTCCATGCGGGGTGTTGAGAGGCTAAATACAACAACACCCGCGTGCTCAGCCACTGCCATGATGGGGCCAGGTAAGGGTCCAGACAGGGAGGTAGCTGGTGGCCAACATGGGCCATGTGGGGGTGATTAAAGGCAAATGGGAAGAAGCATGAGAGGTGTGTGTCATGGAGTCCCCAGACAATGCTCTGGAGCTGCTCCCTATGAAGCCAGTCAGGACTCTGGTGAAGTCTCCTCTCTGTGAGCAGACTGTCTTCTGGGCCAGAAGCTCAAAGGGCTTTCAACTTCCTGGGTCTGACCTTGGAGCATTCAGCATCCTCTGCCCCTCCTTGCACTTCCCACAGAGAGTCCGCCCAGGTGGGGTCCTGGGGAAGCCAGAGAGTCCTGCACCCCCACTTCGCAGTCAGACGTGACTCTTAGCCAGCCAGTAAAACAGAGGTTTATTAGATGATAGAAACATGGTCTAAAACAGCTTGTAGGTACAGAGAACAGGACCCCTCAGCTGGGTCCATTTTGGGGGGCAGTGAGCCAGACACCCACATCTGCACTTCACTCCTCGTCCCCAGCCAGCTCCAAACTGAAACTCTCCAGCCCCTTTCTCTGGCCTTTGTGTCTTTCCCGGGCCAGGAGGTCACCTGATCTTTGTTCTCCAACACCTTTAGCTATCCCCTTGCAGGGGGGAAGGGCCCGGCCATTAGTAGCCAGGAGACAGAGTGTTGGCCATTTATGCACACTGGCCTTTATCCCCACACCTAGAGACTTAAGAAATGCATAGGGGAAGCTGAGGCACCCCTACAGTATTCAGAGGAAACATTAAGAACAGTCCCACTTTGTCACAGTGAGGGAGTTGGAGAGTCTGTGGGAAGCCCCCTCTCTTGTGAAATCAACCACCCCCAGACGAGTTTCAGAGTAACAGCCGTGTTAGTCTGTATCCGCAAAAAGAAGAACAGGAGTACTTGTGGCACCTTAGAGACTAACAAATTTATTAGAGCATAAGCTTTCGTGGACTACAGCCCACTTCTTCGGATGCATATAGAATGGAACATATAATGAGGAGATATATATACACACATACAGAGAGCATAAACAGGTGGGAGTTGTCTTACCAACTCTGAGAGGCCAATTAATTAAGAGAGAAAAAAAAAAAAAACTTTTGAAGTGATAATCAAGCTAGCCGAGTACAGACAGTGTGATAAGAAGTGTGAGAGTACTTACAAGGGGAGATAGAGTCAACGTTTGTAATGGCTCAGCCATTCCAAGTCTCTACGCAAAAGAATTAATGGACACAAATCTGACATCAGGAATCAAAATACTCAAAAACCAGTGGGAGAACACTTTAACCTGTCTGGTCATTCAGTGACAGACCTGCGGGTGGCTATATTACAACAGAAAAACTTCAAAAACAGACTCCAAAGAGAGACTGCAGAGCTAGAATTGATATGCAAACTAGACACAATCAACTCCGGTTTGAATAAGGACTGGGAATGGCTGAGCCATTACAAACGTTGACTCTATCTCCCCTTGTAAGTACTCTCACACTTCTTATCACACTGTCTGTACTCGGCTAGCTTGATTATAACTTCAAAAGTTTTTTTTTTTTTTTTTCTCTTAATTAATTGGCCTCTCAGAGTTGGTAAGACAACTCCCACCTGTTTATGCTCTCTGTATGTGTGTATATATATCTCCTCATTATATGTTCCATTCTATATGCATCCGAAGAAGTGGGCTGTAGTCCACGAAAGCTTATGCTCTAATAAATTTGTTAGTCTCTAAGGTGCCACAAGTACTCCTGTTCTTCTTTTCACCCCCAGACGGTGCGAGCTGCTCCAGATCGGGGGAAGGGGCCAGCTGTGAATTTGGAGCCAGATCCTGGTTTGGATCTGAATCCACCGGCGCTGCGGAGCGTTCAGATGTGGGGAGCTAGCTCCCGCCCGTGCCAGATCACAAAGTGCCACTTCAGCCAGCCGCCTGCCAGGCTCTGGCAGCGCCCTGTGTGGAGCTGCAGCTGGGCCCTCCAGAGCCGAGCTGCTGCTGCTCCTCTCTGCTGGCCAGCCGGCCGCAACTCCTCAGCACCTGCCCGCTCAGCCCCACCTCAGTGCTCCTGCCTCCCCAATCTCCTCCCTGGCGCTGCACCTCACCCCCTGCACCTGGCATGTCAATACCCAGAGGGCCGGGAGCCAAGCGTCCCGGGAGCCATCTGTAAGGTGCTGATTCCCTCCTGTGCTGGGCTTCAGCTAATCCACAAGCCAGGAACTGGCCTTGTGTCTCCCAGAGCAGGTATATCAGTCTCACAGCAGCAGCTCAGTCCGCTCAACATCACTCCAGGGCCAGGAACTCGCTCCTGCCTGACATAGGCAACAGGCTGAGCCTGCTCCAGCCCTGTTCCTAGTCCTACTCCAGCCCTGGTCTCGTCCAGCCTTGCTCCACCCATGCTCTGCCCCGCCCCCTGAGTCCAGCTCCAACCACTAGGCCTGACCACCTCCATCACCTTTGCTGACACCATCACTTCCATAGGAAATGGCACTGAGGTTGCCGGGGGAACAGGAATTCTCAGGGTGCCAGGAGCCATTGTTCTATTTACCAGGACAGTCCGATGCCAGGACAGTGCCCCTGAGCACTGGAGAGGACTAGGGCTGCATTAGGACACCAGAAGTGCAGCTGCTGGAGAGTCAGCAGAACCGCCCGGAGACAGCCACGCTTGCCTCCCAGCCCGGGAAGCCCAGAGACCCAGAGCGTAGACGTCTCTCAGAGCATCTCTGCCAGCAGGAGACATTGGGTGAGGAATAGAGCCGTCCCGCCTTCGGGCAGGACCCATTCAGGAGACCCAGCGTGGGGGGAATCGGGCTGTGTGTGTACAATGTCTAGCACTGCAGGGCCGTGATCCGGGACTGAGCCCTCTGGGCACTGCCGAAATACAAAGGAGAACAGCAGGGCTGGAGGATTTTCAGGCTCCGTGTGAGGAGGGCTGGTTGGGTTGAGCCAGCAGTGAGTCCCCAGTAACACAGAGCTGCGCTAGTGATGGAATATCTATTTTGTCTTCCCTACTTAGCACAGTTCAAAACTTAGCACTGACCAGCTGCAAGGATCCTGGCGGGCCCTGGTATGGTTGTAGCAGCAGACTCAATGTTTGGGAAAAGCGAGATATGTGCAATAGGCAATGTAGTTCCATCTGGGCACCAGCCAGCTCCTGTGCCCCAGAGAGCTCTCACAGCTCACACTGAACCAGGGACAAAGGGGGCAGGAGGTTGGAAGAGAAGGTGCCAGCCTGGGACCCAGGAGACCCATAGTCAATTCCCAGCTCTGCCACAGATGCTCTGTGTGGCCTCGGGCAAATCCCTTATTCCCTCTGTGCTTCAGTTCCCTGTCTGTTCAGTGGAGGTAGCAGCCAGGCCCTGCCCTGCAGGGGGAGGTTAGAATAAATGCAATCGAGGTTGGACAGTGCTCTGATGCCACGAGGATGAGGGCCAGGATGGTGCCTAAGACAGACCAAAAGCAAGGGGGAGCTACAGAACTGGTGGTGAGAGGGGTTTGGCCTTTGACACTCTGCTCTGGTTGACTGGGCTGTCAGACCCCAGCCAGCCACTGGCATTGCCAGACCTCCCTGATCTATGGTGCTGCTGCTCTCCCTGCTTCTAGGAGTCACTGCCTCCCCCTGGGCCGAGACTCCTGCAGCAATCATCTCCTGGGGCTGCCATGGCACTGAGCGGCTAGCAAGGCCTGAGGCTCAGTTGGGCGGGGGGGTGGGTGCTATGAAAGCAGTTTCTGTGTTGTTGCCACGGTGGGAGGGGAAGCAGAGATGGGGCCATTTTACATCCTACGGCCAAGGCGCCCAGCAGCTTGGGCAAGGACAAAGAGCCGCCCGCGTGGGCTGGGAGCTGGGGGAGGGGAGCGTTCGGGAACCCCTGTTCTGCGCTGTCACAAGGAGGAGGAACCGGGATGGAACTGATTCTCCCACTCGGGGATCCGGAGACCCCGCCCCCCGGCTCCAGCTGTATGGACGCGGGGAGGGGCTCTGGCCTGGGGTCTGCAGTAGCTGGGACTAGATGAGCCCAGCGGTCCCTTCCGGCCTAAAGTCTGTGACTGTGGGGAGCGGAAGGTCCCTCCCATGACCCCGGTGGGGAAGGAGAGGCTCTAAAGCCCCGGCCAGGCCAGAACTAGTCTGGGCTGGGGCAGCCCATGGCTGGGCAGTCACACATTGACTGGCTTGTGACTCGCCTGCCCATTGTGACACGCCCCCTGTTGGCTGGCACAGCCTCATCCCCTCACTGCCAGGCTTGGCTCTGGCAGAGCGAGAGCTGGCACGTGCCGCTGGGAAAGCTGAGCCAGCCATTTCAGCTCCGCCACCGGCAGCAGAAAGTGGGTGGCCCATATACACGCCAGCTTCTGCCCACTCCTGACTCCAGGTAGGAGAATCTTCTATTGCCCGCCTCTGCTTTTCCATTGCATTGCCAGCCACACCGAGGTTGGATGAGAAGGTACCAGCCTCCCTGCCGCTCTCCTGCCTTCTGCTCCTGCCCTTCACGGGTGTGTCTGAGCAACTCCTGCTGCTCACGAGCCCGCCCCACCTCCCCCACCCCGCTGGCCTCGCCCACCTGCGAACTGCCACGGCCCCAATATTCCTTGGGGAAGGGATCAGGGTCATTTCATTGGGCAGGAAGAATCCTGAGTGGTTGGATCCAGCCTGTCTGCTGTGCAGCTTGTGAACCGGGAGAAGGAGAGGTGGGAGTGACCCAGAGGAGGCCGTTTGGCCTGTGGGATGGGCTGCTGGCCTGGGAGTTCAGACACCTGGGTTCTAATCCTGGGTGACTTTGAGCACATCTCTTCCCTTGTTTCCTTGCTGGCTGCCTTGGCTAGTTAGAGTCTGAGCCCTCCAGCCCAGCGATTGTCTGCAGCACCTGGTGCAACAGGGCCCTGAACTCAGCTGGCATCTGTAGGTGCTGGTGGGACAGAAATAACTGGGCTGGCCCTGATGCTGAACGGGGCCATCGCCTCTTGTCACTCACAAGCAATGCCTTGTCCTGGCTTCTTGTAGGATGGCTGAGGAGGGCAGCCCAGAGCCCAGGCTCGCCTGGGAGGAGACAAAACCTCCCCCAGGGAAGAGTCGGCAGAGGAGGGTATGGCAGCAGCAGCAGTGTGCGCGCCATCCCGGTGAGTGGGCGCCTTCTGGGTGGGCGGAGGGGGCTGCAAAAATGGCTGGGGCCATGGCCCTGCATTGGGGTGGGGCTTGGCCCCTGTGGGGGTTGGGGGGCAAGACTAGGGTGTCATTGTGGGGAGAAGACTCCATAGACCTTGTACTGCTCTGGGTTGCCACGAGATGGAGAGACAGGAAAACCCAGGCAGGGGGGAATGGCCCCTCCTGCTGGCAGCAGCTGCAGCCACTAAAGCAGATTGGGGCATAGCGGCAGAAGCATCAGGTGGAGGCTGACTGAATCGCCCACCCCGATCTGTCACGCTGCAGGGTCGGAGGATGTTTTCCACCAGTCGAAGGGGATGCTTGGTGCACGGTGGGTTGTTAAAGCCTAGGATTGCAGGGCGCCGGCCAGAGCGTAAGATGCTCCCTGATGTTGCAGCCCCATCTGTTGGCTCCTTTGTCGCATGTCGCAGCACAGGGCATTTGGGGGGAGTGTTGACGATGGGAGCCCTGTGCCTGCCCAGGTTACACCCAGTGGCTCTGGCTGACTGTTGGTGGCAGGAGAGGCAGTCAGAACAAGCAGAACGGGCAGGCCCTGGGTCCCCATATCCCATGCAGACTGGGCAGCAGTTCCCTCTCCTGCTACAAGGACCAGACCGATTCACTCCCAGTCCCTCTGCCCCCTCCAGCAATGGGCCGGAGAGTGGGGACACCCCTCATGGCCTGACATCGTCCCTCCTTCCAGGTGTGGCGCTCCCCAAATCCCCAGACTGAGCCTGCATGCTGGGCGGGGAAGTGGGGTGGCCGCTGGGAACCAGGGCTCCGACTGGGTCTTTGCTGGGCTGGGCAGCAAAGAGGTGGGGAAGCCAGGGATCGCTGTGCCAGACCCTGCCGTGCATCGGGGCTGCTCCCCTGCTGGGGCGGGAGTGGGGGCAAGGGTTTTCTCTAAGATCTCTGTCACCCAGACTGCAGCTTGGCAGACCCAGGTATTACCACTGCTCTGTCTTTGATCAGATTCACGATGGCCATGTAGCACCGCCTGCTTTAAGGGGCCAAACTGGAAGGAGAGAGAGGCCCTGGAATGCATAGACTCCTTTCTGAAGGGCAATGACCAGGTACCAAGAGCCCTCCTCTGACCTGTCAGCTAGTACCCTGTCCACATGCACATCTGCCCTTCTCCAGATGATGCATGGATTCTAAGGCCAGACGGAACCACTGTGACCTCCTGTATAACACAGGCCAGGGACCTGCCCCCAAATAATACCTGTTTAAACTACAGCATTTTAAAAAGTCCCATCTTGAGTTACAAAAGGTCACCCACCATGCCCCTTGCTCAGTTGTTCCAATGGTCTATTACTTTCTCTGTTAAAAACGTACATTTCCAGTCTGAATTTGTCTAGCTTCAATTTCCAGCCCCTTGTGGACTTGTGCCCACTGGATTTGGTCAGTCCCTAGTGTGATGGGTTGCCCCCCTTTGAGGTGCCACCTGCTGTACCAGGCTACCACCGAGCCCACCTGTTCTGCCAGCCTGGGCCCCCTTTACCTCGTCTTGCTGGGCTATGCTCACAAGCCTCTTCCAGCCATACACTCAGGCAGGGCCACGCCCAGCTGCAGAAAGACACAGACACTGAGATCAGCTCTGGGAAGACTCAGGTGAAAGGGCTTGTCCCAGTACTCTGGTGCCCACCTCCTTTGGAGTACAGACCCAAAGGTTTTATGAAATTCGCCCCCTCCCTCCATGTGGAGAGAGGTATGCACAACTCTTTGCCCCTCCCCCCAGTTACTAATTGCACAAACTGGGTTATGGTATAAACAAGCAATAAGATTATTAACTACAAGAGGTAGCTTGTAAGTGGTTATAAGAGATAGCAAACGGTACAAAGCAGATTGCATTAGTAAATAAACACAACACGCAAACTAAGCTTTCCACACTGGATAGATAGGCTCTACATGAGCAAATTCTCACCCTGAGTGATAAACAGGTGGGCAGATTCTTAAGGCACAAGCTGCCTTGGCTTTGCAGCTTGGATTTCCCAGGTTTTCTTACACAGGCTAGGAATCTCTCTCCAGCCTGGCACCATCACTTCTCATAGTTCAATCTTTGTCCCTCAGGTGTTTCCAGGTGTCTTATTGCAGGGAGCGTGAGGTCCCCCCTGATGTCATTGTTCCCCTTTTATCTCCTCTTCCCACCCGCTGGAAAACTCTTTTGCTGTGACCTGGGTCCAACAGTTCCCATTGTGTAGCGTTCTCTCGGAGAGGTTTCTATTGTGGACAGTTCCTGGGGTAACCCTGCTGCTTATGTGCATTTCCTCAATAAGCCATTGTTTGGCGTTTTTACTGTTGTACCTGAAAGGCTGTTTTGAACCTCACAACGTGTTTCAGGAACACAGACGTAGCTGAACTTCATAATTTCACATACAACGATAGCACATACAATCCAATGAGACATTAATGTCTAGCAGATAAAGACTTTTAGAATGATACCTTACAATACGTACTTTGTACAAAACATATCCTAATGACATGACAGTGGCGAATATTGGGGTGTCAGGGTGTCCCACCCAGCTGTTCCTCCCACTCTGTCAAGCCCCCAGTAACACTGTCTGGCTGCCTACCCCCCATGTTGCAGTTCCTCTTTGGACACCTACCCCGTGAGATCTGCTCCCTCTCTAGTCCGGTTTCACACAGAGCTGCCCTGCCCTCCCCAGATAGTCACTCCTGTTACCAGATGAATGGCCTTCTGCCACTCGGCATATCAAAGCCTGAGCAGCACTGGGGGGAAGCTTTCTAACATCTCTCCCACTGGCAGCTCCTTTCCACGCTAACCTTCCTGTTTGTGTCTAATCTCTGCGGGGCGTAGGACGAGGCCCAGAAAATGAATTTTTTGAATTCCATCCTGAACCTCGTCATAGACATCGTGGCATGGAGCCCAGAAATAGATATGGACCGCAAAGCCCTGCTAGTGGAGAAGATAGCGGTGAGTAAAACACACACTGGGGCTGTGTTACCTGGCGGGTTTAGTGATTGGCCTGGAGATCTCTGCAGATTTGTCTAACTTGAGCTGCCAATCATTGGATCGTGTTAGACGTTTGTCTGTTAGACTGAAGAGCCCATTATCAAATATTTGCTCCCCGTGTAGGTACTTACAGACTGTCATCAAGTCACCCTGTAACCTTCCCTTCGTTCAGCTGAACTAATTGAGCTCCTTGAGTCTCTCACTGTCAGGCATGTTTCCCAATCCTCCAATCACTCTTGTGGCTCTTCTCTGACCCCTCTCCAATTTATCAACATTCTCCTTGAATTGTGGGCACCGGACCTGGACACAGGATCCCAGCAGCGGTCGCACCAGTGCCAAATACAGAGGGAAAATAACCTCTCTAACAACTGGAGTTTGCCCTGTTTCTACATCCCAGGATGGCATTAGCCCTTTTGGCCCCAGCATCGCACTGGGCGCTCATGGGCAGCTGATTACCCTGACTGCCAAGTCTTTTCCAGAGTCACCGCTTCCCAGGTTAGAGCCCCCCATGCTGTGAGTGTGGCCTGCATTCTTTGTTCCTAAACATAGAACTGTATGGAAATGTAGATTGTTCCCTTGCACCCAGCTTCCCAAGTCACCGGGTCGCTCTGTATACGCCAGTCTCCCTGCCCAGAGCCCCAACACTCTGCAGTCAGTGCCCACTAGGGAACTAGCAACAAATCTGCTCTGTAGATTTGGCAAGTCTTTGCTCTCCAGCACTGCAGAAAGCTTTCCAGAGCTCACCTCCCTTCCCTGAACGTGGGACAGCGTGGGCTGGGGGGTGGTCCAGTGGGCTGGGGCTCAGCACACCTGGGTTCTACTCCCAGTTCTGCAGTAAGACTTTGGGCAAGTCACTTCCCCCTCTGTGCCTCAGTTTCCCTTCCATGCCTTGTCTCTTCTAGTTAGCTCGTGAGTTCTCTGGGGCAGGGACTGGCTCTCACTGTGTGTGTGCAGCACCGGGCACAAGGGGGCCTGATCTCAGGTGGTGTCCCTGGGTGCTAATGCGGATGGAGCCTTTCAGTGCACTGGTGCGTGACACTGGGGCACTGACCACAGGCCGGGCACTGACCACAGGCCCTGCACTGCGCTCCCCGTCTGGAGCCCTGCACACCATCAAGTCCGCAGTAGGACGACCTGGCTGCCGAGCCCACATGTTGCAGGCCCTGCGCTTTGCTCCCCAGTCGGAGCCTTGAAGGAGCTTGGAGCCTGGCTGGCATTTCCCCACATTGTCTCCCCAGGATCTGCTTCAGCACGAGTCCGTCGACTCCCTGACCGACATGGTGCGTCAGCAAGCGATGCTCACCATCATGGAGATGAGGTACCCAGCCTGCCCGGCCCAGCCCCAGCCAGTGCTGTGTGCAGCCAGACACGCCAGCCTCTTGGCATGGCCAGTTCTCCAGGGCATTCCCCCCTCTGCTCCTCCCCCATCTTCTGATTCCGCCGGGCACGTGGCAGCAGGTGATGGTGCTGGTGCATGTGGGCTGGCACCAGTGGGTAGATGGTGGAGGATTCTTCGATGCCTGGCGACCTCTCCACGTGGCCTTATGAAGATGTGGGGGAGGGAGTGAGGGGGTTAGGACTGGTCCCCTCTGGGACCCCGCAGGAGATGGCTCTGGGGGGAGAGGGGCAGTTGGGTGCTGCTGGAGCGGAGCAACTGAAGTCACTGCCAGCTGTGCCAGCTGCGTCACACCGGCAGCTCAGCGACCCCCTGTGGCTGAGAAGTTGGACAGGCTGAGCCCTGGCCCGTGGCACTGTCTGTGCCATGGGGGGCTCTCTCTCAGCGCCGCTGGTGCCCTGCTCTGAGCTTCCCAGAAGCCTGCCCATCAGGCGTCTGGAGGTGGCAGATGCTGCGGGCTGGAGCTGGGCTCTCGCTGTTGGCTCAATAGGTTCCCCAGGAATGGGAGGGGGAGGCAGAGCAGGCGCTGGAGCGGCTCTCCCCACTGGGCACTGGCTTCCTGACAGCGGGGCAGGCGACAGCATTGGCTACGATCCCGTCTCTGCTGGGGCGGAGGGGGGTGATTTGCGTCAGCAGTGGGCGTAGCTGTTCCTCACTGGCTGCCGCCTGCCACGAGGGGCGCGGCTCTGTCCTGCAGGGGGCAAGTAGTCACCTGGCACCTCATTGCATGTGCTGGGGCCATGCTCTGGCAGTGGGGGTGAAGGGGTTAATGCTGTCTGGGCTGTCTCCACCTTCCTCCCCCCCTGCACACAGCTGGGTGCCCTGTCCAGCAGGCTGAGAGCTCTGGGCAAGGGGCAGGGCTTGGATCCCTGCCTGGATTCTGCCCTGCTGCGGGCTGATGCAGCATCTCTCTGCTGGCCCGGACTGTGCAGCCGCAGTGCAGACAGCTGTGGTGGAAGAGTCTCTTTGCCCCCAGCGGGACAGGACTGGCAGGCTCCTTTGCACTGTGGCCACTTGGTTCAGAGGCACTTTGGTGCCAGCAGGCTCTAGTCTCCCGTCCGTGCCGTTTGCGGGATGTCATTTCTCGGCGAAGCGCAGCGCTCTCTGCCCCAGCTGGTGAGTCCTGGTGGGGTCACAGCAGACAGCTGCAGACTGCACTAAGTCCCTGCCTGTTGGTATGAGAGAAGGCAGCACCAGCTCCCTCCACCGCCCCCTGATCTGTTCTCATCTGCCACCCCCCAGTTGGAGCCCCCTCAGGTGTTTCCATGTCCTGGGAGCCTGACGCCAACATTAGCGCATCAGTCCCGCCTCAGCCCTCCAATCCGCACGTGTCTCTTCTCTTAGCAGAGTGAAGCCACCGCTGCAGGACCTGGAACGATCCAACCTGCTCGCAGCCTGCTTCTCCAGCGTCTTCTCCCTGCCTCCAGCAGAGACCATGCAGGGCAAGGAGGCTGCTCTCTACACCAAGGTAAGCCCCAAACCGGCCACGCAGAGCCACCCGAAACCAAGTGGGAATCCTGCCGGTCGCTCGTGTACCTGTCCCCCGGGTAACCTGGCACTGGCACATGAGTATAATAATCACAGCTCCTCGGCAGGACTTCAGCTCAGGACCTGCAGCACCAAAGCACAGGCCCCACCACTGCAGATAAAGGAGTAACTCCCTCATAGGGTAGCAGTAGTAGGCATTTCTCCTTCACATGCACCGACAATTAGTGGGGAACAGACACTCCCTTCACAAGCACATTCATCCCCAGTGCGTGGCTGGGGGCACAGGCCTGTGATTGGCTGCTTCAGACGCACACAGGCCAGAGGAACCGAAGCTTGGCTGGAAATCTCCCCTCCAAATGTGCAGTCCTTTCTGACTCTTCCAGTGGGTTAGACTCCATGCAGTGGCCTTTCTGGGGACAGCAAAGGCAGGTGGTGTCCTGTTGCCAGGAGTTTGCAGTAGGTCCCCTGTGGGTACAAGTGAGTGGGTGAGCTGGAATACCAGGTGCTGCCGTGGCCTGGGGGGTGTCACATGCCAGGGCCTTGGTTCATCTCCTGGCTGGGTAATGCCACTTGCTCTGGTGTCTCCTCTGCTCTGCACACAGACTCTGAGAGCCATGGATCAGATGCTGAAGGCCTTGGCGTGTGAGAATCAGGAGCCCAGACTTCTGGTGGTGGAGAAGATCTTGGAGGTCTGGAGCCGTGGGGGCAGGAAGGGGACTAGTCCTGTAGCTGGGGTGGGGCTCAGGGACCAAGACTCCATTTAATCACAAGCATGGGACACTCCCCCTCCTCTCCCCCTCCCCCCCCGGTGCCTTTGGCTCCTCAAAGTACGTTCTATACAAAGGTTCTTGGGCTGGAGGGCCAAGTGCCCCCATTATATCTGAAAAACGTCTGCACGGGGTGGGGGTGGAGGAGTGCAGGATCTGTCGTGTTCTCCACTGAGCCCCCATCTGACCCTGGCATTCATTTGTGTTCACCATGGGCCCCACCAACCTGGCCAGAGCCCAGAGCGAGATTCCCCCAACGTTCTAGTTCTGGGGCCACAGGAAGTAGATTCTGTGGGTGGTTTGTGCTCCAAAAAGAGGGAAATGTCCTTGACAGAGATTCGGTCTCCTCGATTCCAGAGCCTGGGAAGAGGGAACACAGAAGTGCAGGGCTGGAAGGGATCTCAAGAGGTCATCTACTCCACCCCCTGCACTGAGGCAGGGCCAAGCATTCCTAGACCGTCCCTGATGAGTGTTTGTCCAGCCTGTTTTTTAAAACCTCCGTGATGGGGAGTCCACCACTTCCCTAGGTCACCTGTTCCAGTGCTTAGCCACCCTTAGACTTTTTCCTAATATTTAACCTAAATCTCCCTTGCTGCAGATTAAGCCCATTACTTCTTGTCCTACCTTCAGGGGACATGGAGAACAATTTGTCACCATCCTCTGTATAAGAGCCCTTAACGTATTTGAAGACTGTTACCAGGTGCCCCCTCCGTCTTCTCAAGACGAAAATGCCCAGTTTGTTCAACCTTTCTTCACAGGTCAGGTTTTCTAAACCGCTGAGCACTTTTGTCGCTGTCCTCTGGACTGGCCCCAGTTTGTTCACATCTTTCTTAAAGCGTGGTGCCCAGAACTGGACACAGTGCTACAAGCTAATACACCTCAGAAGGACATTTCCCTTTTTCACAACAGCATCACACTGTTGATTCCTATTCAGTGTGAGACCCATGATAACCCCCAGATCCTTTTCTGCAGTACTGCCACCTAGCCGGTTATCCCTCACTTTGTTTTTATGCATTTGATTTTTCCTTCCTAAGTGCGTTACGTCACATTTGTTTTGACTGAATTTCATCTTGTTGACTTGAGACCAACTCTCCAATTTAGCAAGCTCATTTTGAATTCTAATCTGTCCTCCAAAGTGCTTGCAACCCTTCCCAGTTTGGTGTCATCTGCAAACTTTACAAGCATACTCTCCTCTCCGTTAACCAAGTTCTTAATGAAAATATTGACTAGTACTGGATCCAGGCACACCCCTGGGGAACCCCACTTGAGACACCCTTCCACTTTGCCAGCGAGTCAGTGATAACTCCTCTTTGAGTATGGTCTTTCCATCAGTTGTGCACCCACTTTATAGTAATCTCATCTGGATCATACTGGCTTAGTTGGCTTCTGAGAATGTCTTGTGGAACTGTGTCAAAAGCCTTACTAAACTTCATATACATCATCATATACTGCCTCCTTCCATCCACTAGGCAAGTAACCCTGTCAAAGAAGGAAATTAGCTTTGTTTGGCATGGTTTGTTCTGGACAAATCCATGGTGCTCTTCCTTATCACCCTATTATCTCCTCTAGGTTTTTACAAACTGTTTAATAAGTTGTTCAGTATCTTTCTGGGTACCAAAGTTAGGCTGACAGGTCTATAATTCCTTGAGGCCTCCTCGTTCCCCTTTTTGAAGATAGGTTCTGTGTCTGCCCTTCTCCAGTCCTCTGGGACCTCAGCCCTCCTAACGGTTCAGAGATTGCTTTGCCTAGCTCCCTCTAGGGTGAATATCATGTGGCTCTGCCAGCTTGAATTCATCTAACTGACCTAAAATGTCTTTTACCTGTTCTCTCCCGAGTCTGGCCTGTTTTCCTTCCCCCTCGTTGTTAATATTGTGTTAAGCATCTAGTTGCCATTAACCTTTTTAGTGAAAACTGAAGCAAAAAAGGCATTAAACACCTTGGCTTTGTCTGTGTCATCCATTATTTGCTCTCCTTCCCTGCTGAGTAGTGGCCCCTCACTTTCCTTTGTCTTTCTCTTGCTCCGAATGCATTTATAGAGCTGCTTCTGATTGTCTTTTATGTCCCTTGCCAGTTAGAACTCATTTTTGCCTTAAGCTTTCTGATTTTCTCCCTATGTGCTTGTGCTATTTTTTGGTACTTCTCCTCAGCAATTTGTCCCAATTTGTTTCTCTCAGGCCCTGCTCCCCTGGACCGCATCCAAGGAGGTGCATGGGCGGCTGAGGGCAGTGGAAAGGATCACCTTCCTCATGAAATTAATGGCTTGTCAACCCAAATGCAAGGTGAGCAGCCTGTGACCCTGGCCGCCTCCTAACTGCACTGAGCAGCCTCGCGGTGCAGCGCTCCCTGGCAGGGAAAACCCGGGCCTAGAATAGTGACTCAGCAAGATCCTCGGTAGGAGTCCAATCTACCGAGCACTGATGTCGATGGGTCTGTCCTCTGACTCCAGTGGGCTTTGGGTCGAGCCCCATAATTCTGTCTCCAAGGACTCTCCCCGCTGTTCCCCTAGCACCAAAGTCTGCTCCACAGGGTCAGTGCATTTACACAGGATGGCCCTGAGAGCAGCCTCTGAACCCAGGTGTCTGTTCACCCCCTTTGTCAGTTGCCTGTGGGATGCTTTGGCATCAGCTCCTGCCAGGCTGCCAGAAGAACGCCCCCTGCTCTGGGTGCTCAGGGCCATTTAGCTGCTCCAGCTGCTCCATCCCCCCTGTGTCAGGGCCTCCCCTCCAGCAGCTGGAGGGGGGCGTTTGGATGATGTGCCCCCAGAGGCTGGGGCAGCAGAACAGAAGGAGGGAGGTGGGAGGGGACACACTGAAAGGGATGGGAGGGGCCAAAGGAGCCAGAGCACTGGGGAGTGGGTGTGGGGAGGCTGTGCAGACCCCTGGAGAGGAGGGCAAGGGGTTTGGGGCGAGGTGGGGAAGAGCAGGGAGCCAGCGCAGGTGCTGCAGGAGGGGCAAGGGAAGGTCTGGCAGGAGGGGGAGATGAGAGGACAAGGCTGCAGGAGAGAGCCGGCGGGAGAGAGCCGGCAGGCTGGGGATGGCGCAGGAAGGGAGGGCTCTGGGGAACTCCAGGATGGAGTGAGAGAGGCGGGATGCAGAGCAGAGGAGTCCAAGGTGGTCAATGGAGGGTGGGGGGTGGGAGAAGGGGCTGGGATTAGGCGCTTGCCCTTGAGATGGAGACTGGACGTTAGTTCATTCGTTACCCGGGTCCCCACTCGGGAGCAAGGTTTGCTGACTTTGCTGACCAGATTTCCCCGTCCCTGCTGAGCTTTCCTCAGCCCCTGGTGATGGGCCCCACGGCTCCTCCTGCTCTCCTTGTCCCCAGTCTCTCTGCACTGGGCTCTGCCTCCCCCAGTTCTAACCCATTGCTAGGGCAATGCCAGGGGGACACGCTGCGCTAGGCCTGCAGGGGCGAGTGACTCCCTTTGCGCCCTCTCTCCATCAGGAAGCGGAGGAGTTCAGAATCCTGGGCCAGCTGGTGGCGTGTGTCACTCTGTGCCATCCGGAGCAGGAGATCTGCCGATCGTCTATGGAGGCATTTTACCACCTCTACTCCTTCATGCTGCAGCTAAAATGTAAGAGCCGTGGAGACCCTTGTCCTTCCTAAATACACTAACATGGGGTTTCCAAACACGGAAAACATATTTCTTGAACACTTCTGCCTTTTCTGCAACCTTTTAAAGAGTCTCCATCTAGTAATGAGCCTACACCACTGCTAAGATTTCTTTTGTTCCTAAATCACTTTTTTTAAAAAACCTCCTTATTATCCTTAGTCCTGCAAGCCATGGAGTTTCCCCTGATGTCTTTAGCTTCCCCTATCTATATGCTACTCTTCATAACTCACATAAGAATGGACATACTGACTCAGACCAATGGTTCATCTAGCCCAGTATTGTGTCTTCTGATAGTGGCCAGTACCTCATGCTTCAGAGGGAATGAACTGAACAGGGAAATTTTGAGTGATCCATCCCCTGACATCTAGTCCCAGCTTCTGGTAGTCAGAGGTTTAGGGACATGCAGAGTATGGGTTTGCATGCCCTGATTATCTTGAACCCAATTATACTTTTAGCCTTCACAACATCCCACGGCAACAATTTCCACAGGTTGCCTGTGCATTGTGTGCAGAGATACCTTCTTCTGTTCGTTTTTAACTTGCTGCCTATTCATTTCATAAAGTGACCCGTAGTTCTCGTGTTATGTGCAGGGGTAAATAACACTTTCTTATTCACTTTCGTCACACCAGTCATGATTTTATAGACCTCTATCATATCCCCCGTTAGTCATCTCTTATCTAAACTAAATGGTCCCAGGTCTATACTACAGACCTATATTGTTATAACGACATTGCTCAGGGGTGTGAAAAATCCACACCCCTGTCGCAGGAGCACCTCTCCCACTGACCTAGCTAGCGCCTCTCCGGGAGGTGGATTAAGAGCTTGTTGGCATAGGAACATCTTCACTTAAATGCTACAGCGCCAGTGCAGCTACGGCGTGTGCTGTACCCAACCAAAAGAGTGAGAACTCTGTTATTCTCCGACAGGCGATACAGTGTTTGAAGTGTAGACTTGCCCCCAGTCTTTTTCATCCTTCCTCATATGGCAGCTGTTCCATCCCCCTAATCATTTTTGTCGCCCTTCTCTGCACCTTTTACAGTTCTGGTATATCTGTTTTGAGATGGGGCGACCAGAACTGCACGCAGTATTCAAGGTGTGGGCGCACCATGGATTTATATAGAGACATTATGATATTTTTCTTTTTTATTATCTATCCCTTTCCTAATGGTTCCCAACATTCTGTTTGCTTTTTTAACTGCCACTGCACATTGAGTGGATGTTTTCAGAGAACTATTTACGATGACTCCAAAATCTCTTTCTGCATCCGAAGAAGTGGGCTGTAGTCCACGAAAGCTTATGCTCTAATAAATTTGTTAGTCTCTAAGGTGCCACAAGTACTCCTGTTCTTCTTTTTGCGGATACAGACTAACACGGCTGCTACTCTGAAACCTTTCTTGAGTGGTAATTTAAACCCCATAATTTTGTATATATAGTTGGGATTATGATTTCCAATGTGCATTACTTTGCATTTATCAACATTGAATTTCATCTGCCATTTTGTTGTCCAGTCCCCCAGTTTTGTGACATCCCTTTGTAGCTCTTCGCAGTCTGCTTTGGATTTAACGATCTTGAGTCATTTTGTATCATCTGCAAATTTTGCCACCTCACTGGTTACCCCTTTTTCTGGATCATTTATGACTATGTTGAACTACACTGGTCTCAACACAGATCCTTGGGGGGGACCCTGCTATTTACCTCTCTCCACTGCGAAAACTGACCATTTATTCCTGTCCTTTGCTTCCTATCTTTTAACCACTGACCCATGAGAGAACCTTCCCTCTTATCCCATGACATCTTCCTTTGGTTAAGAGCCTTTGGTGAGGGACCCTGTCAAAGGAGTCCAAGGACACTATATCTACTGGATCACCCTTCTCCACATTCTTGTTGACCCCTTCAAAGAATTCTAGTAGATTGGTGAAGCATGATTTCCTTTTACAAAAGCCATGTTGACTCTGCCCCAACAAATTGTGTTCACCGACGTGTCTGATAATTCTGTTCTTTCCTATAGTTTCAACAATTTGCCTGGTACTGAAGTCAGGCTTACCAGGGATCACATCTGGAGACTTTTTTAAAATTCACTGTCACATTAGCTATCTCATACAGAGGCCGATTTAAACGCTAGGTTACATACCACAGGGCACATAAGTCTGTCTGGATGTCTCGTGAGAGCTGCAACCTTTGCACCAGGCAGGCAATTTACCATGTGGTTTTCCCAGCCATCACAAACCAAACTGCTTATATGTCTATTGATTGAATCCCCCATTATTATTACCAGGCTTTTCTTTGTAACTGGGGTTCCTACCTCAATTTGAGAGGACATCATGACTTCCTCTGGAAGGTGGGTCCCAACTATGGGATCGTCTCCCTCTGCTCTAGCTCGATGTTCTCCTTCCCCGAAACTTTCACCCTCCTCAGCAGCACAGAGGCTGTCAGACTGGGGGTGGGACCACTCTACTGTGTCCCTAAAAGTCTCCTCTATGTACCTCGCTGTCTTCCTTGGCTCCACCAGTTCAGCCCCTCTGGCCTCCTGGTCTCCGAGGGCCAGTAGCTCCTTGGGCCAAATGCCCACATATGCTACCTGCCCATAGGGCTGGTAATCATACATGCTGCATTCAGTGCAATCAACTGGCGAGCCCCATGCTGCTGCTGCCCTTCTGCCTGGTTTATTTTTACTCTTCCAGGGGGGTTAGTTTGTTTAGTTTTGTTTTTGGGGAGGGGGTTATTGGCCTGAGTTTACAGTATGGTTGTTAGATGTACTTGTCTCTCACACACCCTCTCTAAACTTTCTTGCAAAACTCCCGTTTGCTAACCGAACATCTGATTTATATTGCCTGCTGTCTGTTTCCCCTCCCTGGCTCAGCCTCAATGATGGTGGCTGTCAAGGCTGCTTCCCCACTCTGAACTTTAGGGTACAAATGTGGGGGCCTGCATGAAAACTTCTAAGCTTAACTACCAGCTTAGGTCTGGTCTGCTGCCACCATCCCAAAGCTAATTCCCTTCCCTGGATAGCCTTGAGAGACCTTCACCAATTCCCTGGTGAATACAGATCCAAACCCCTTGGATCTTAAAACAAGGAGAAATTAACCATTCCCCTCCTTCCTCCCACCAACTCCTGGTGGATCAAGATCCAAACCCCTTGGATCTTAAAACAAGGAAAAATCAATCAGGTTCTTAAAAAGAAATTAATTACCTTTTTAATTAAAGAAAAAAGGTAAAAATCATCTCCGTAAAATCCGTATGGAAAATAACTTTACAGGGTAATCAAACTTAAAGAGCTCAGAGGACCTCCCTCTAGCCTCAGGTTCAAAGCATAGCAACAAAGATAAACACTCTAGTAAAAGGTACATTTACAAGTTGAGAAAACAAAGTAAAACTAAGACGCCTTGCCTAGCTTTTTACTTACAAGTTTGAAATATGAGAGACTTGTTTAGAAAGATGGGGAGAACCTGGATTGATGTCTGGTCCCTCTCAGTCCCAAGAGCGAACGAACTCCCAAACAAAGAGCACAAACAAAAGCCTTCCCCCCGCCAAGATTTGAAAGTATCTTGTCCCCTTATTGGTCCTTTGGGTCAGATGCCAGCCAGGTTACCTGAGCTTCTTAACCCTTTACAGGGAAAAGGATTTTGGGGGCTCTGGCCAGGAGGGATTTTATAGTACTGTACACAGGTCAGCTGTTACACCCTTCCCTTTATAGCTATGCCACTGGGGAACAGTGAAGAGCATCGGCAGCTCCTCAAGGACAGGCAAACCTTGTACGGCTCCTGGGACACCTTGTTCACCAACACTAGCGATATCACATGGGTAAGTACAGTCAGTGCTTCACGGGATTGTTGTGCGCAGAGTTATCAGGAGTCAGAAATTAACACCCTAGGAGTCGGGGGAAGGGACAGACCCAGGCGTGTGACTGAGCCCATTCATCTGGGCCAGAGCCCTGCCTATGGCCCACTCTACCTCATAGAATCATAGACCTCAGGAGATCATCTAATCCAACGCCCTGCTCAAAGCAGGACCAACCCCAACTAAATCATCACAGCCAGGTCTTTGTCAAGCCAGGCCTTAAAAACCTCTAAGGATGGAGATTCCACCACCTCCCCAGATAACCCATTCCAGTGCTTCACCCCCCTCCTAGTGAAATCGTTTTTCCTAATATCCAACCTAGACCTTCCCCACTGCAACTTGAGACCATTACTCCTTGTTCTCTCATCTGCCACCACTGAGAACAGCCTAGCTCCATCCTCTTTGGAACCCCCCACCCCCTGCAGGTAGTTGAAGGCTGCTGTCAAATCCCCCCTCACTCTTCTCTTCTGCAGACTAAATAAGCCCAGTTCCCTCAGTCTCTCCTCATAAGTCATGTGCCCCAGGCCCCTAATCATTTTCATTGCCCTCTGCTGGACTCTCTCCGATTTGTCCACATCCTTTCTCTTGTGGGGGGCCCAAAACTGGATGCAATACTCCGGATGTGAACTCACCAGTGCCGAATAGAGGGGAATAATCACTTCCCTCAATCTGCTGGCAATGCTTCTACTAATGCAGCCCAATATGCCTCCCTACATGCCACATCCCAAGATGCACTGGGGCTCATCCAAACCTGATCCCAGCTCCTTGTCAGGCGTGGTGGGAGCTTCCCCAGAGATTAATGCAACAAAAGGCATCATTGCATCTGTGCACCAGTGCCAGCCCCTGCTGAGAACTAGAGAGTGTATCCGTGCTGTGCAGTATTGTGCCCCCGTGGACTGCCCGGCTGGCCTCTGCCATGCACGGCAGTTCCTGATTGCTGACTGGATACTGTGCTGCCCAGGTGCAGTAACCCAGCCCTGTCCCGGCAGAGTGGGGTTTGCCTGCACTCCTGGCTGGGCCAGTGACTGACTGGAACCGCGCTGGGCAGCAAAAGTGGTTTCACTGGCGGGTTTGTTTCAGATGTTTGGGAAGTACCTCAACGGATCCGAGCGCATGGACTTCCTCTGCACTGCTATTGATAGCATGAGAGACACCAGCGTCCATGACTCGGTGGTGGCCAGGCACATGCTGCATGAGATCCTGATGGTCCCCGGCCCAAGGCTGGAGAGGGTAAGAGCCGCAGTGAGAACACCCTGCTGGGGGAGCCCATCCGTGGGAGACTCTAGGTGTTATTGGGGGGCAGGTCTCTGGCTTGTGCAATGTGGGGGGGAGGGGGGGTCAGTCTAGGTCAGGGGTCTCAAACACACGGCGCATGGGCCACATGCGGCCCGCGAGGTAATTTTCTGCAGCCCGCGAGCCCCTCGCAGCCCCCGCTCCTGCCCTCCCCCAGCGTTTACCTAGAGCGGCTCCGGCCCGACGTGCACCGGGGCAGGGCAGACTCCCTGCCTGCCTGCCCTGCCCCCGCGCCGTGCCGGGAAGCGGCCGGAACATGGAGAAGAGGGGGCACACTGCTGTGTGTGTTGATGTTGCTTCAGGCACCGCCCCCAGCAGCTCCCATTGCCCGCGTTTCCCCATTCCCGGCCAATGGGAGATGCAGGGGGCGGTGCCTGAAGCAACAGCAATACATACATCCCGGAGCAGCGCGGAGGCGGGGCAGGGCAGGCCAGGACAGAGCCCGCCCCCCGAACTCCTCCTGCAGCCGAACGCCCTGCCCTGAGCCCCTTGCCGCATCCTGCACCCTGACCCCCTGCCACAGCCCTCCTGCACCCCAACCCCCTGCCCTGAGCCCCCGCCGCACCCCGACCCCCTGCCCTGAGCCCCTGTCGCACCCCACACCCCTCCTGCACCCCAACCCCCTTCCCTGAGCCGCCTGACGCACCTTGCACCCCTCCTGCACCCCAATCCACTGCCCTGAGCCCCCTGCTGCACCCCTCTTGCACCCCAATCCCCTGCCCTGACCCCCTGCCACACCCCTCACCCCTCCTGCACCCCACACCCCAACCCACTGCCCTGAGCCCCTGCCACACCCCACAGCCCTCCTGTACCCCCTGGGGGCAGGGAGGGGGCGGCGTTGGGGTGGGGATTTCGGGGAAGGGGTTGGAATGGGGGCAGGGAAGGGGTGGGAAGAGGCGGGGCAGGGGTGGGGCCTCATGGAAGGGGTGGAGTGGGGGTGGGGCCGAGGGCGGCGGGGGGGAGGTGTCAGTAATGCGGCCCTCGGACCAATGTACTAGTCCTCATGTGGCCCTTGTGGTCATTTGAGTTTGAGACCCCTGGTCTAGGTGATCACCATGGCCGCTTGTGGCCTTGCAGTCTATGAATCGATAGGCTGGGAACTGGTCCTGTGCTCTAGGTCTGGGGCTGGCAAAGAGGATCTGGGAGGGCAGATGGCTTTCAGGTGCAGCAGGTCCCTGGCACCCCAGATCAATAGCAGTGCGAGGAAGCCGAGGCCCCCATCTCCTCATTTCCCTTCCAGGTGTCGGAGGCTGTGATGAGCATTTACAAGAACCTGGACTCCATCAGCGAGCCGCTGTCCCGGAAGGAGCTGTTCAGGACCCTTCTCGTGCTGGGCAACCAGTACAGCGAGGAGGTGGTCAGAACCCTGCTGGGCTGCTCGCTGTCATGTGACAGGTACGGGGCTGGGGCTGCCGTCGCTTGCGCTCCGGGTCCCCCGGACTGGTTCCGCTGCCAGGGACAGGGGAGTGCAGAACCTTCCAGAGATCTCCTTCTCCCTGCAGAGCTGCTGCTTCTCCTGGAGGGTTTTGCAGGCTGGCTTGCCCTGGAGACAGACCAGCCTGCAAAACCCTGTATGGCATCCCTCAGCCTCCCCTGGGGCTGACACTCAGACCCGGTCCCCAGGCAGCCTGCACCAGCAGCAGCGGGAGGGCAACAAAGAGCTGGCTGGTGCAAGGAGACCCAGCAGGGTGCCGGTGCCGGGGGGGGCGTGGTGCAGGAGGCTGGCGGGGCTCTGACCAAGTGCCGTTGGCTCTCTCCCTTTGCAGCGTTGCTGCGGAGATGTGGCGGATGCTGGCATCCCACTGCCAGACCACAGGAAAGGTCCTAAAGGAGCTGCTCAACACGCTGCAGGAGCAGCCGCTGCACCACCAGCATGTCTCTCAGAGAGAGGTCCCCTTGGCTGTAAGTATCAGCCCCTGCAGCAAGGGAAGGAGCGCCGTGTGTCCCCGTCACTGCCTGAGGGTGTCTCTCAGTCTCCCACTGGATATAGTCATTGGGCCGAAGAGAGAGAGCGTGACTCTAGCCAGTGCTATAGTCGAGCCGGAACACGCCGAAACGCTCTCCTGGTGCTATTCAGCAGCACTCCTAGAACCACAGGGTGAGAAGGGATCGCAGGGTCAGCTCGTCCAGCCCCCTGCCACGAGGCAGGACTTGTTGTGTCTAACCCACCCCAGACAGATGGCTCCAGCCTCCTTCTGAAAACCTCCAGCGAAGGAGTTTCCACAAGCTCCCTAGGCGTCTGTCCCATCGTCCTACTCTTCTTACCGTTAGGAAGCTTTTCCTGAGGTTTAATCTACATCTGCTGTGCTGTAGTTTGACCCCATCGCCTCTTGTCCTGCCCTCTGTGGAAAGAGAGAACAACTTTTCTCCATCTTTTTTTTATGGCAGCCTTCCAAGTCTGAAGACCGTTATCAAGTCCCCCCTTAATCTCCTCTTTTCCAAACTAAACATAGCCAGTTCCTTCAGCCTTTGCTCATATGGCTTGTGTTCCATCCCTCTGATCATCTTTGTTACTCGCCTCTGGATCCATTACAGTTTCTCCACATCCTTTCTAGACATTGGTGACCAAAACTGGACACTGTCCTCCAGCTGAGGCCTAACCAGTGCTGAGTAGAGCGGTACTATCGCCTCCCATAACTTGCATGCTATACCTCTGTTAATGCAACCTAAAATTGCATTTGCTTTTTTTTGCAACAGCATCGCATTGCTGACTCATGCTGAGGTTGTGATCGACCACAGCTCCCAGATCCTTCTCAGAAGTGCCACGGCCAAGCTGGTTATCCCCTATTCTGTATCTGTGCATTTGATTTTTCTTCTCTAAATG
Source organism: Malaclemys terrapin pileata (assembly GCF_027887155.1). NCBI lineage: Eukaryota > Metazoa > Chordata > Testudines > Emydidae > Malaclemys > Malaclemys terrapin. The sequence goes on along the minus strand of NC_071508.1, from coordinate 18,455,395 downwards.
TAGCACCTCACATTTGTCTTTGGTGAATTTCATTTTGTTGTCTATAGCCCGGTCCTCCAATTTACCATGATCCCTCGTAATTTTAGCTCTTTCCTCTAAAGTATTGGTGACTCCTCCTAGCTTTGTGTCATCTGCAAACTTGACCAGTTTGCTCTCTCTATCTACATCCAGGTCATTAATAAAGATGTGAAACAACACCAGACAACAATATTGTAATCGAGCCAGAACGCACATAGTAGGCAAGCTAAATGACATGATTCACATCTCCGGCACAACTGTCTGTTACAGCCAGCAGTCCTCTGATGCAGTGAAAAGAGCATTAGGAAATTCTTCTCTTCCTAACTACTTCTTTGAGAAGGCTAAAGGTGCTGACGAAGACAGTAGCAGCCGTGCTTCGACTGCAGACACAAACACAAAAACAGAGCTCTTCCTGTAATGGAGTTCACTGAGGTGGCTATTGCAGTGAGAACGAACTGTGAAGATTACCCTTCAACAGCCAAAGACCAGCTGGCATGAATTCTGGTTAGTGGATGCTGAAGAAGAGGGATTATCCTTGGTTGTCCTGCCATGATGGTAAGCTTGGATGCCTTAACGGTAGCAAAGTTTCATTAGGGTCTCTCCATAGCAGTAGGGTGGTGGTAGTTTTCTGTTTCTCCTTATGGACCTAGCTGAGAGTCCAGATTAACATCTCTGCCAATGAAGATAAAGGAACACAAAGATTCAACTGCAGGTAGCTTTACAGCTTTCAACAGAAGCAGAAACCTCAACTTTTGAAGATGAAGTGGTTAACATGACAAAATCAGAACTTGACGCAACTGTGCAGGTAAAGCGAATGGCATATTACATTGCTAAACATGGCAGACCCTACTCGGATCGTCCCGATTTAACTGAATTCCACATACTGCATGGTGTAGATATTGGTATCGGTCTGTGTTCACAATTCAGTGCTACAGACATGCTAGACCCTATCTCATCTGCAATGCACCGAAAGCCTTGCAAATGACGAATGTGTGCTCAGATGCCGGAGAGTGACGGAAAGATAGCCATGTCTGTTGATGAATCAACTACTCTGAGCAATGAATCAACAGTTAGAATCTATTTAAAATGTGACACTTTGAAGGATGATTATCCTCACTTCATGTTTCTTGATCTGATTGCACTTCCACGTCAGACGGCTTCAGGCACTGTAGATTGTGAGCTGAAATGCCTCAATAAATCGAATTCTGATTACAATTACTCTTGTAGTATTTGCGAGTGGTGGTGCTAGTGTTATGCTTCGGAAGAACTCTGGCGTAGCGAGCTGTATTGTGAAGAAGTACCCAAATGTTCTAGCGAGGTAGTGTGTGAATCACAGGTTGGATTTGGCAGCTGCTGAAACGTTAAGTGAAGTAAGAACTGTAAATCACTTGGAATTCTTTGACAAACTGTATACGCTTTACTGCCGGTCACCTGAAACCAAGAAAGAACAAGAAGAAGGTGTGAGTATCAGCAGAGGGAAAATTACTTTTTGTAGTGACCCATTATTCTTAGATAAAGTGAAAAGGAGGTAGGGCAGCTGTGCAACCGATTTGGAATAGTCAATGCCTAGCGTGACTTTCTTGACTATACTGGTCAGAAGTGCCAGCTCAGCTGAAACCTCTGTTCAGCTCCACGCGTGTGATTTCATGCAGCACAGCTGAGTGTGAGCGTGGATTTAGCCACATGACTATGATTGTGAATGGCAAATGTAGCAAGCGGCTTATTCCGCATATGTCATTGCTCATGTTTAGCAAGCTCCGTGGCCCTTCATTTTCCATGTGGCATCCTCTCAGCTGTGCCAAAACTTGGCTCAGACATCCTTGTTCTCCCTCTGATTCACAGACACATAAATTACAAGATGGAGAAAGACACTTTGTGGAAATACTTGTAGAAATTAGATAAATGCATTACAGCAGGCCTTTGCTACTTCAGCCCCTGTTATGCCTTGATGTATTTTGTGTTACTTGTGTAACCTACTAGCTAGTTTCAATTTAAAATAAACTTTTATTATTTCCACCTGATAGAGTAATGTCTATAGTGCAGCAGCATGATTTATTTTGTATTTTCATTAGCCTATAGGCTAAAGTAAAAAGAAAACGTGCTACGCATTCATTGGGTTTCTCTCACTGTACTGTCTAGCTTTAGATCTTTTACATAGTGTGCTGTGTACACATTAATGGCATTTCAGCATAATGATTTCAACAGTTAAAATGAATTGAATAGCTAATATAGTTGTGTGTGTGTGCGCGTGTATACCAGGGGTCGGCAACGTTTGGCACGCGGCTCGCCAGGGTAAGCACCCTGGCGGGCCGGGCCAGTTTATTTACCTGCTGACGCGGCGCGGGCGAGGGATGTGCTGGCCGCGGTGTCTCGCCGCCCCCATTGGCCCGGGATGGCGAACCGCAGCGAGTGGGGGCCGCAATCGGCCGAACCTGCTGCGTCAGCAGGTAAATAAACTTGCCTGGCCTGCCAGGGTGCTTACCCTGGCGAGCCGCGTGCCAAATGTTGCCGACCCCTGTGTACACAATTAAAAAAAAGAAAATCCAATACCTTGTTATTTTGGACAGCCAGCCTGTCTCCAGCCAGGCCTGGTTTAGCCAAGTATTACTGTACCAGAAATTCAGTAGACAAATAAAATGTGAATTTGTATAATTCATGTTTATGAAAATCAATATTTTAGTGGCATTCCAGTACCTTCCGATTTTGGACTACACCACTGTCTCTAGCCGAGTGGTTAGGGCACCCAACTGGGAGACCCGGGGTCTAAACTCTGCTCCAATGACTATTTAAGTGTTCCCAAGTAGAGATAGATACCGAATTCCCTTTGGGGGTAGGGCTTAGGCCACACCCCTCTCCTCAGCATTTCCTATTGGCTGGTTTAGGCAGCTCCCCACTCTTAGCTTCATAGATTTCAAGGCCAGAAGGGACGTCTGTGATCATCTAGTCAGATCCCCTGCATGACACAGGCCAGAGAACTGCCCCCAGATCATTCCTAGAGCAGGTCTTTGAAGAAAAGCATCCCATCGTGATTCAAAAATGGTCAGTGATGGAGAATCTATCACCACCCTGGGTAAATTGTTCCAATGATTAATTACTCTCACTGTGATGTGTATGCCTTATTTCCAATCTGAATGTCTACCTTCAACTTCCAGCCACTGGATCATGTTAGACCTTTCTCTGCTAGACTGAAAAGCCAATTACTAAATATTTGTTCCCCAGGGAAATACCTATGGACAGTAATCAAGTCATCCCTCAACCTTCTCTTTGTTAAGCTGAATAGATCGAGCTTCTTGAGTCTCTCACTGTGTAGGGTGACCAGATTTTATAGGGACAGTCCTGATTTTAGGGTCTTTTTCTTATATAGGCTCCTAATACCCTGCAACCCCCGTCCTGATTTTTCACACTTGCTGTCTGGTCACCCTATTACTATAAGACATGGTTTCTAATCCTTTAATCATTCTCACGACTCTTCTCTGAACCCTCTGCAATTTATCAACATTCTTCTTGCATTGTGGGCACTGGAACAGGACCCAGGATCCCAGCAGTGGGTCACACCAGTGCCAGATACTCCCACTCGAGATTCTTCTGTTTATTTATCCCAGGATCACATGAGCTCTTTTGGCCACAGCGCCACACTGGGAGCTCCTGTTCAGCTGATTATCCACCAGGACTCCCAGGTCCTTTTCAGAGTCTATGCTTCCCAGGAGAGAATTCCCCGTCCTGTTCCTAGATGTATTCATTTACAATGAGCCATAGTAAAACACATACTGTTTGATTGCCCCCCAGTTTACCAAGCGATTCAGATCGCTCTGTATCAGTGACTTGTCCTCTTCATTATTTACCACTCACCCAATTCTTGTGTCATCTGCAAATTTTATCAGTGATGATTTTATGTTTTCTTCCAGGTCATTGATAAAAATATTAAATTGCGTAGGGCCAAGACCCGATCCCTGCGGGGACCACACTGGAAACACACCAGTGCAATGCTGATTCCCAGTTTACAATTACATTTTGAGACCTGTCAGCCAGTTTATAACCAATTCATGTGTGCCACGTTACTTTTGTATCCTTCTAGGATTCCGATCAAACTGGAGTGCGGCGCCAACTCAAGCGCCTTACAGAAGTCTACATACATTATGCCAATGCCATTTCCTTTCTCTACCAAACTTGTAATCTCATCGAAAAACAGATCGCAATTATCTTGGCGGGAAATATTTTCCATACACCCATGTTGATTTGCATTAATTAAATTATCTTCTTTAATTCTTTATTAATTTAATCTTGTACCAGCCGCTCCATTATCTTGCCTGGGATCGATGTCAGGCTGACAGGCCTGAAATTACCCAGGCCATCCCGTTTACCCTCTTTAACAATTGGCCCAACTGACTCTCCCTCTGGAGCGTATATGGAGCCTGGGCACTTAACTCAGGGCTGTGAGTCCACTGGGCAGCAGGGCACATGAAGCGAGGCATGGCAACGCTGAGCCGAAGTCCATTCTGTGGTTCTAGCCAAGGTCACACAGGCTAGGAATTGAATCCAGCATCCCAGGCCTTAGCCCCCAGCCCACCCCTCCTCTCTAGGTGCCTTGGGGGAGCGTGGGAAGGGCGAAGGCCCTGCAGTGACATCTGTCTCCTGTTCTTGGCTGCAGGCCACCAGAGCCCTGTACGAGATCTTCAAGGAGCAGGCCTGCAGGCAGCAGGTGAAGGAGCTCTTCCCTCAGCTCTCCATCGCCCTGCTATTCTGGATCACATACACAGTGGAGCCGTCCATGCATAACCAGGGGGACACGCCCGCATCCTTCAGCCCTGTCAGGTACCACCAGCCCGACATCCCGCCTCGGTTCTGAACTGTCGCCTGCAGGCACGCGGCAGAGCCTGGCCTGGGCTCGCTCAGTAACAAGAGGCTCGCTCTGCATGCAGGTGTGCGGTGGATGCCATGCAAGCCTTGCTCCAATGTGCTGGCTACAGGGACCAGACCACATTCATCCACAAGCAGGGTGGCTGGGGCATGCTCGTGAACGCCGACATGCACCACGAAGGTGTCTTGGTGCTTGCCCGGTGAGTGTCTTGTCCCTGGGGCTGCTGCCCAGAACTGACCGCAGTAGCATCTCCCGTCCCTGGGCCCAGGACACGGCCACATCGCCTTCCCCGCTGGGTGAGACGCGGCTCCCAATCGCCTGCGTGGAAGAGGCCACAGCCTCTGTGCCGTTGGCCGCGGGGTCAGTCGGCTACTTCTCCACCCTGCGCTGCCTGGCGTAAACCGCTTCCTGCGTAGCTCTGGCAGGCGTGGCTGGGCAAAGACAGCCTCCGTCATGTCTGTCTGCAGCGTTGGTGTAGCCCTGTCAGGCCCAGCACATGAGAGAGACAAGGTGGGGGAGGGAATATCTTTGGCTGGCCCAGCATCTGTGTGTGAGAGAGAGACGCTAACACAGAAAGCTCTAACACTTGTCTTAGACCAATCTAAGATATTCCCTAACCCACCTTCTGTCTCTCATCACCCAATATCTGGCACATGAGAAAGGCCACCGAGCCCACCGACGCCCTTCTTTGTCTGCAGTTCTCTTGCAGCCTATCATGGAGTCCCCGGGCAATGCTCTGGAACTGCTCCCCACAAAGCCAGTCAGGACTTTGGGGAGCCTCCTCTCCCTCGGAGCAGACTGTCTTCAGGGCAAGAAGCTCACACGGCTTCACCTTCCTGGGTCTCTCCTTGGAGCATTCAGCATATGCCCCTGCGTGCGCTTCCCACAGCGAGTCCCCCCAGGTGGGGTCCTGAGGAAGCCAGAGGATCCTGCACGCACCCCCACTTCGCAGTCAGACGTGACTCTTAGCCAGCCAGTAAAACAGAGGTTTATTAGATGACAGGAACACAGTCTAAAACAGAGCTTGTAGGTACAGCAAACGGGACCCCTCAGCCGGGTCCATTCTGGGGCCCAGCGAGGCAGACAACTCCGTCCGCACTCACTTCCCGTCCCCAGCCAGCTCCCAACTGAAACCCCCCTCCAGCCCCTCCTTTCTGGCCTTTGTCTCTTTCCTGGGCCAGGAGGTCACCTGATCTTTGTTCACCTTTAGCTATCCCCTTGCAAGGGGGGAAGGGCCCTGGCCATTTGTTGCTAGGAGACAGATTGTCAGCCATTTATGCACACTGGAGACTTAAGAAATGCATAGGGAAAACTGAGGCACCCACACAGTATTCAGAGGAGACATTAAGAACGTCCCTCCCACTTGGTCACACAGCCCAGCGCTGCGTGCTCGGAGCTGGCCTCGTGGAAGGGCTCCCTGTAGAGTGATTAAGGGTCTGGGTCTCTAGCAGTTAGGCTGCTGGGCATTTTAAGCCAGCAGGAACTAGTCCATGCCAGCTGCACGTGACTAGTCACCCGGGATCCCCTGTCCTGTGGCACTGGTCTGGTTAGATTTGTAAATGGAGAACCAGTCCTTGCCCACCTCAATGATGTGGTGTTTGTGTTTCCCATGCCAGGGCCATGGTTTCGGTCAGTTTCCAGGAGCGTTGCTGGATTTTCCAGGAGCTGATGGCCATCCTCAACTGCAGGGATGATAGGCGGTACATCCCGGCCATGGCGTTCTTCATTCAGGTGAGCCTCACCGGCGGGTGAGGGTCGTGAGAACAGCCCTAGCCCAGCGGTGACTGTGGCATGGGACTGACCTATGGCCAGGGGCGGCAGGTTTGTAGAAATTTTGGTGGTGACCAGCAGAGCCCGCCCCTCCAAACTGCCTCCCACCTGTCTAAGTCTCTGGGAGGAAGTTTGGGCGGGGGGAGGAGGTCTGGGGTACAGGCACTGGGCTGGGGTAGGGGATTGGGGTGCAGGAGGGGTGAGAGGTTGGGCCCTGGGAGGGAGTTTGGGTGGGGGAAGGGGCCTGCGGTGCAGGCTCTGGGATGGAGTTTGTGTGCTGGGTGCAGGCTCCAGGCTGGGGCAGAAGGTGGGGGTGCAGGAAGGGGTGAGGGGTGCAGGCTCTGGGAGGAGTTTGGGGGCAGGAGGGGGTGTGGAGGGAGGGGGTACAGGCTCTGGGAGGGAGTTTGGGGGCCGGAGTGGGGTGTGGGAAAGGGGTGGGGGTGCAGGCTCTGGGAGGAGTTGGGAGGGTGCGGTGCTTACCTGGGGCTCCTAGGCAGGGCGGGCCTGGGGGCCTCCGTGTGCTGCTACCCCCAGGCACTGCCCGCGCAGCTTCCTACTGGCTGCAGGGGCGCTTGGGGTGGGTGTGACGCAGTAGGGAGCGGGGTGGATTGACCTGGGTGTGTCGGTTAGTTTTACTGGACTGTCTGCATGGGGGATGGGAGAGCAGGGGATGACTTTAGGTGAGGGACAGTACCTGAGCCTGTTAACCTGAGCCAGGAAGGGGGGTGGGGCAAGTTGACACCTTTGCCCTGGAAACTGGACAAAGGGAGAGGGGGAGAGAAGGAGGAGGAGAGAGCCTGCAGGAGGGGTTTTGGTTTCAGTTTTGGGCTGGGTGGGAAGAGGCAGGGAACCCCAAGTCTGGGGTCTAAGATCCTTGCCCCCCAGAGGGACCTGGCTGAAGGGGTCCTGGTTGTACTTACAAGCCCTGCTTGGGACTGTGTTCCTGTCATCTAATAAACCTTCTGTTTTACTGGCTGGTGAGAGTCACGGTGAATCACAGGAAGTGGGGGGTGCGGGTCCCTGACTCCCCCACACTCCGTGACAGTGGGATACAGACCCACCCCACTCAGGGGCCGCAGGGAGGGGCCGGCAGCCATGTGGAGCAAGCAGGCAGGAAGCCGCTCAGCTCCGCTGCACTGCGGGTGGTGAGTGGGGGCCCCGGGCTCTTTTAAATGGCCCGGGAGACGTGGGGGCAGAAGGCGGGGCCGAGGCCCATGGTGCCCAGGCACCGAGGGCCCATAGAACTCGCCGCCCATGCCTATGGCCAGGAGAGGAGTAGATGGCTCTGGGGGTGGGTGACCAGGGGCAGGGAAAGCTCCTAAAGCCCTAGGGGTGGAGTCACTGACTCTGGACATTGTTACCAGCCCCAGCTGGTGTTGCGGGGCTGGAGCAAAGCCCAGGGTCGGGTGTCTCTTGTTCCCCAAGGCTCAGCTCCATAGAATGGTCCCTTGTGTGACCTCGGCCCTGAAGCCCCCTCTGACGTCCGTATGCCATGCGCAGGCCGGGCCCATCCACGGCCAATTCACCTGCCCCCCGTAGACCGGGCGGCCCTTTGGAACACAAGGCTGCAGCCCCCTCCCTCCCTGCTCCGCATGCAGCTGAGCCTTAGTGAGGGAGCAGGGTAGGCCTTGATCTCGGCTGGAGCCTCGAGGGCCCGTTGCGCTAGCAGCGTTTCAGTGGGGCACACACAGTGACCAATCGCGGTGCCCGGCGTACAGCGCATGCTGTGCCCGTGGCAGGTGGAGCTAAGAGCCCCTTGGCAGAGATGAGTCATGAGGGTCCAGCCCCGTTCTCTAGCTTGTTTTGCTGTTGATGTGTTAGCTCCTCCAGTGCCCTGACCTTGGCAATAAGCAGGAAGACGCCATCCTGGACCACTTGAGTGGGCAGCTGAGAGACCCCAACACTGTGGTGCGCTGGCTGGCGCTCAAAGGCCTCCTGAACCTGTCCCTGTGCCCAGAGAAGGTGAGAGGGGAGGAGGGCTGGGGGATAAACCCAGAACTGCAGGGAGCTGCTGCAGGGCTGGGGTCATTGAAACCTTCCATGGGGACATGGCCCTGGCCTCGAGTCAGGAGCCCTGGCTTCTATTCCTGGCTCTGTCACTGACCTGCTTGGTGACCTTGGGCAAGTCTCCAAGCCTGGCTCCTGCGGGGTGTGTCTCTGGATGTGTGCAGTACCTGGCACTGCCGGGCCTGATTGTGTCTGGGGTCTCTGTGATCCAAAGAACCCTAGCACTAGATTAGCAGCAGAGCTGTGGACTCTAGACCCCAGGGAATGCTGGCGACACCAGTGATCAGGGACGCCCAGACAGAGCCATTTCGCTTCAATTAGGAACCATTTTTTCCTACAAATCCCCTTTTAAAGCCTCATAGGTTTTAACTGTTGATGTCACAGCTCTGTCCCGCAGCACTTGCTCCTCTGAAGAGCTCTACAGGGGCCTTTTGCTGCTAAGATCTCATAACAAGTTTGATACACACAGTATAGTGAAGGCAGAGAAAACCCTTGGGGCTTAAATACACAGATCTGGCAGCCTGGTAAAGAGGAGACAATCTGAAGGCAACTCTCACTAATGATAATTTACTTACCTTGAGAATAGCGGGTCAGTCCGGTTTATTAAACCCGGACTACGATTCTATCAGACATGGAGAGGGCGTGACTGTAATTCTTTGTCATACACCATTCCCATCGTTCCATGCGCCTCAGCCTGGTTTTCACTTGCTTGTGGTTCATTTTTTCTTCCGGAACCGGTTAGCCTGTATTTGACACATTTTTTTCCCTGATGCCGGTTGAGATTTTCATAGATTCATAGATTCTAGGACTGGAAGGGACCTCGAGAGGTCATCGAGTCCAGTTCCCTGCCCTCATGGCAGGACCAAATATTGCCTAGACCATCCCTGATAGACAGTTATCTAACCTACTCTTAAATACCTCCAGAGATGGAGATTCCACAACCTCCCTAGGCAATTTATTCCAGTGTTTAACCACCCTAACAGTTAGGAATTTTTTCCTAATGTCCAACCTAAACCTCCCTTGCTGCAGTTTAAGCCCATTGCTTCTTGTTCTATCCTTAGAGACTAAGGTGAACAAGTTTTCTCCCTCCTCCTTATGACACCCTTTTAGATACCTGAAAACTGCTATCATGTCCCCTCTCAGTCTTCTCTTTTTCAAACTAAACAAACACAATTCTTTCAGCCTTCCTTCATAGGTCATGTTCTCAAGCTCTTCTCTGGACCCTCTCCAAAAATGTTTTGTGGGGCTGTCTTTGAAAGGTTCAAAAACCAAATACAGAAATGATTGAATCTGGCTTTTAGTAACAGACCAACCCTAGAACTCGTGTGCAAAATTGGCTCCCTTCTCTAGGCTGGGCTGTAAGGACAGGGACTCGGGAGAACCCAGGTTCGGTTCCTGGCTCTTCCAGACTCCCTGGGTGACCATGGGCGAGTCACGTAGCCTCTCTGTGCCTGAGTTCCATGTCTGTACAATGGGGATAGAAATCCTTCCTTTGTGTGCCTAGCCTGTAAGCTCTAGGGCAGGGGACGTCTCTTACTGTGCCTGGAAATCCCCCAGCACAAGCCCTGATTGCAGATAGGCCCTCGAGGTGCTATTTGAACCCCTATAACAATAATAGACTTGATTTATTTGGGGTCAATGTGTTGTGCAGAGAACTTTCCACAGATGATACCCGCTAATAAATACCATCCCCTGAGATCTGGGGTACAAGGAAGCAGCTGCTTATGTTGCAGGTAGCCGGCCCTGCTGCCCGTGATCCTAGCTGGCTGTGCAAAGGCTTTGAGGTTCTAACATGTCACCTGGAGGCAGGGGCGCTGGAAGACTTTTTATAGTGGAGGTGCTGCACCCCCCCTTACCCCTGCCCACACCCCCTGCCACCCCTAGAGCTGGGCTCAGGAGCAGGGCCATGGCTCCAGGAGCCGGGGGCGGGGGAGGTGGATGGAGCAAGGGAACCGAGGCTGGGGCCACAGATGGGGGTTGGCGCAGGGCTGGCAGCTGGGACCCTGTGAGCAGGGCCAGGAGCAGAGCCCCGTGTAAAACCTGGGAGTGCTGCAGCACCCCCTTAGTTCCCATGCTTCTGTCTGCAGGGGAGGTGGACGTTGTTTTGGAAATGGCTTGTGGGTCACTGGAGGGTGTTTTGTAAAGCAGCTCCTCATTTCACGCAGGTGGGGAAACTCCAGCGTCTGCTGCCAGAGGTCCTGGAGCAACTACAGGAGGTAGACAGGGACATCATCGCCGAGGCCATCACCGTGCTGAAAAACATCCTTGCTGGCATGGACAGGCAGAGCGCCAGCCGCGCGGCTGTGCAAGTGGCTGAGAAACTCCTGCCTTTCATTGATGATGTAAGGCCTGGTGGCCCATGGGAGACCGTTCAAACTGCGGACCTGTGAATGGGGGCTGGCGGGTGGGCTAGCAGGGCCTGTGTATGGTCCTAGCCAGAAAAAGGATTGTTGTAAATGATGTGAGCCCATTCCCGCCTTCCTCTGCTACCTCACTCTCCTTCAGAGCGTATGGCAGAAAGGATGGGAACCCTTGTGTCCTGCAGGCCTGCTGACAAGGATCAGGGCAGCCTGGGGACAAGGCTCCCCTTGTGGAAGGACATGCATTCCTGAGTCTGCATGCAGTGAGGGGGCCTCTGCAGCACAGGGTGCTGCAATGCTCTTGCTGGCTTCCAGGGTGACAAGTGATGGTACCCTGGTGAAAATCCTGCCCCTCCTCTCCCTGGCCAGGAATCCCACAGCTGGCCTGGGAGCTCCATAAGGAAACGGCTCAGTTTGTAGGTTCTGCAGCTACCACCCTTTCCTCTCCCCTTTGTTCTCATGGCAGCGCAGCGTCAAAGGAGGGCCTAGTTCTCCCCAGTTCTTTCATAACCACAAACTAGCCCCCGCCGGCACTTTCACCAGACTGATGTCCAGTCCCCCACTGGATTGTGAGATCCAGCAAGTGGGCAGGAGAAAGGGGCCCATCCATTACTGCCTTCTAGGGGTAACCCCCAGTGGGGGCTCCTGGAGCGTCCACCCACCTCCTCAGCTTTCACAACACTAAATACTACCCTCAGCCCTGCCGAACTCTGCTGGGACCCTGCTGCTCTTTATTTAGTAGTGGCACAGGCCCGGCTCAAGCTGTTCCCAGGGTCTCCTGGACCCCAGCTGCAGGATCTCGCCCTGGGGCGAGCCCTTTAAACCAAACCTCTCTCGGGCCCGGGGGGGAACAGAACAGGTTCTTTATGGGGGGGTGTTAAATCCAAATAGCGTTAATGAACACAACGCCCATCACCAGGGAAAGGCAAATAGGCCTCAACAACTGGAGGGAAGACCAGCGAGGTGCCAATTCAACATCTGCCTATGCCCACTGCAGTGCAGCTCTGATGCCCCCAGACCGCTCCCATAAGTTTTGTGCAGAGCCTGCCCGGCTGCTCTGAGCTGACACCGGGGGCAGGAGCAGCTGGCTAGTAAGATTAACATGGGATGGAGTCTAGCAAACAAGCCAGGCTACCTGTGTAATGGCATGTTACCCTGTATGATACTGTTCGACTACTAGGTGACGCTCTGTAAAATACCTTATTTAAATGAACCTCAGCTGTATCCAGCAGAGCATTAACAGTTCTTATGATGAACCCATCTGCAGTGCTCAACTTGTGCCAGGGCTTGCCAGGGCTTAGCCCTGGCACCTCTGGGCTTGCTGCATCAGTTATGATTGTAAAAAAATTGCTTGAGCCCCAGCACCTCTTTCATTACAAATTAAGCACTGTCCATCTGGGGTGTGTAAACAAGCTCTGTAGGCAGTACATATCTGGTACAGAACATGATATGGTGTCAGGAGTAAACTAAGAACAGAAACCAAAGGAAAACAGCAACACAGGTTGCAGACGGAAGGAACAGCAATGAAGTTTGCAGGACCTCATCAACATGCCCCACTCTGATTCCCCAGAGAACGTCACCTTTCATAACCCTTCACAATGGACAGACTGGAAACAATGTTTGGCACGATTTTGCATTGCAAACAAGCTGCACAAAGGAACTGGGGATATACAGGTATTGACTTTAATTTAGGCTATGGAGAAGCACGCAGAGCATATCTTTACCTCCTTTGACTTTACTGAAGACCATCACAAAGACAACTATGCAAGGGTTGTGGTTAGGATTGATGCACACTTTATAACCGAGGGAAATGTGGTTTATTAAAGAGCATGTTTTCAGCAAAGAATTCAAGAACCAGGGGAAAATGTTGAAAGTTTTAGAAGACCTCTGCATCCCCTGGCTGAAAACTGTGATTTGGGGAATGTAAAACATGAAAATTTCAGAAACAGGCTGGTTATTGGGTTAAAAGATAAAAACCTTTCATAGAGACAAGCCAGGTGAGGTCTAAATGATATTCCCTCACCTACCTCTAATATCCTGGGACTGTCACAGCTATAACAACACTGCTAAAAACCTTTCACAGTAGCTACCGCCGAAGAGAGATTTAACTCTACCCACAGCTATACAGCTAGCAAGAGTCAGAATTAGTCAAACAACAGGCAAAAGCAAATTGAAAAACCTGCAACTAGCTTAAAAGCTACAAACAGACACTTAAGTGTTAAAAGTCTTTCTCATAAAATCCCTGAGGTAAGGAGAGAGAATTCGCAGGCTAAGAGGGACAAATGCCAGTCTACATGCACAAGGTGTGGAAAAGTCATATCCCAAGGGATGATACATGTCCAGCCAGAGGCGCATGCTGTAATAAATGCCTGAAATATGGACATTTTGCAGCTGTTCGTTGCACTGAAGCAGTCAGGGAGTTGACTCATATTGCAGACAATCAAGACCCATTGATTCTGGGATCTATCACTTGTGATGACATGGCGCCCGCCTGGAGAGTGACATTGAATATTCAAAGCAAGACTATTGACTTTAAAGTTGACTCGAGAGCTGATGTCACACAGCTCTGACCCTCCCTGAAGGGATTTTGAACTGCATGGGCACCGAACCAATTTACAAAGACAAAAGCTTTGCGTTCCGTGTGTATGAGATCAAAGACCAACAACCTTCTCAGCTGCAGTGTAGCAGCCATGATGGGCCTAGTGAGAAAGATGGAAGAACTTGAGGATCTGATGCTATTGGGCTTTTGAAAGGTGATCTAGTCCAAATCAACTTAAGAGGCAATGCTGAACCAGTGAACAACCACCTCTACAAGAGAGAGAACTGGGAAAGACTAGCTGCAGATTTTTGTGAATTCAGAGGACATCATTGCCAGGTCATTGTGGACTACTTTTCCAGCTATATAGAAATAATGTACTTGAAAGACATAACATGTTGCAGTGTTATTGAGAAACTGAAGTGTACGTTTGCTCATTTCTGTATCCAGAACAACTAGTGATGGACAATGTCCCACAATTCACTGCAGCAGAATTTAAGTCAGTCTGAATGAAATATGATTTTGCTCATATCACTGGCAGCCCAAATTACTCACAAGCGAATGGAGAGGCTGAGAGAGCTGCGCAGACAGCGAAAAACATCTGACAGCAGGAAGATCCATTCCTTGCTCCTCTGAATTACAGATCAACACCAACAGCAGCTCCTGCATCTAGTCTAGCACAACTCCTCATGGAAAGACAACTCAGAACTACTGTTCCAAGAACCTACTACGAAGTGGCCAGACAGGAAGAGCGCAGCCAAATCAGATAAACAGGCTAAAAGAATCATAGAATCATAGAATATCAGGGTTGGAAGGGACCTCAGGAGGTCATCTAGTCCAACCCTCTGCTCAAAGCAGGACCAATTCCCAACTAAATCATCCCAGCCAGGGCTTTGTCAACCCGGGCCTTAAAAACCTCCAAGGAAGGAGATTCCACCACATCCCTAGGTAAAGCATTCCAGTGCTTCACCACCCTCCTAGTGAAATAGTGTTTCCTAATATCCAACCTAGACCTCCCCCACTGCAACTTGAGACCATTGCTCCTTGTTCTGTCAACTGCCACCACTGAGAACAGCCGAGCTCCATCCTCTTTGGAACCCCCCTTCAGGTAGTTGAAAGCAGCTATCAAATCCCCCCCCCTCATTCTTCTCTTCTGGAGAATAAACAATCCCAGTTCCCTCAGCCTCTCCTCATAAGTCATGTGCTCCAGACCCCTAATCATTTTTGTTGCCCTCCGCTGGACTCTTTCCAATATTTCCACATCCTTCTTGTAGTGTGGGGCCCAAAACTGGACACAGTACTCCAGATGAGGCCTCACCAATGTCGCATAAAGGGGAACGATCACATCCCTCGATCTGCTGGCAATGCCCCTACTTATACAACCCAAAATGCCATTAGCCTTCTTGGCAACAAGAGCACACTGTTGACTCATATCCAGCTTCTCGTCCACTGTGACCCCTAGGTCCTTTTCTGCAGAACTGCTACCTAGCCATTCGGTCCCTAGTCTGTAGCAGTGCATAGGATTCTTCCATCCTAAGTGCAGGACTCTGCACTTGTCCTTGTTGAACCTCATCAGGTTTCTTTTGGCCCAATCCTCAAATCTGTCTAGGTCCCTCTGTATCTGATCTCTACCCTCCAGCGTATCTACCACGCCTCCCAGTTTAGTTTCATCTGCAAACTTGCTGAGAGTGCAGTCCACACCATCCTCCAGATCATTAATAAAGATATTAAACAAAACTGGCCCCAAGACCGACCCTTAGGGCACTCCGCTTGAAACCGGCTGCCAACTAGACATGGAACCATTGATCACTATCCCTTGAGCCCGACGATCTAGCCAGCTTTCTATCCACCTTACAGTCCATTCATCCAGCCCATACTTCTTTAACTTGGCGGCAAGAATACTGTGGGAGACCGTATCAAAAGCTTTGCTAAAGTCAAGGAATAACACATCCACTGCTTTCCCCTCATCCACAGAGCCAGTTATCTCCTCATAGAAGGCAATTAGGTTAGTCAGGCACGACTTCCCCTTGGTGAATCCATGCTGACTGTTCCTGATCACTTTCCTCTCCTCTAAGTGTTTCATAATTGATTCCTTGAGGACCTGCTCCATGATTTTTCCAGGGACTGAGGTGAGGTGAACTTATGAACACTTTTACAACAGATGTCACGCAGAGAACTGCCTTGTCTAGAACCTGGTGCCCGGAGGTGACATGTAACTGTTGATTGGGGTCACCGTTTAAAGGTTCAGCCACTCCCAGAACAGCTCAAGTCACCCCGTCCCCAGGCTGCCCCCTCAGCCTCACCTCCCAGAAAGCAGTGGCCCCTCCCTACAGCATCCAGCTATTGCTCCTGGTTCTCCCTGCTTGGCACAGCTCGCCCAGCCTCCCTGGTCACTGGACTGGTTCAGCTCTGCCAGCAGCCATGCAGGGCGGGGGCCCAGCAGCACCATGTGACCAAGCGGGGCTGGCTCTGAGTTAACAAGAAACCCATGCACAGGAGTGGGGCAACCCTCAGCCCACTCCGAGCCCCTGGAGGCTGGGTGGCTTCCAGTCATGGCTTCCAAGGCCCCCTATCTGGGAACTCCTGCACATTTACCACTCCTTGGCCCTGGGTTAAATCCACCCCAGGTCCCTGTGTGTGGCTTGAACAAACACCAGTGTAGGAATTTGCCCCCCACGCTTGGCCCCCTTGGCCTGGCTAGAGGGCCGCTGTGGGTCAAGAGCAGTGTGAGCTGGGCCCGCAAAGCGGGAGGACAAACTACACCCCCTCCTTCGCTCTTTGAATCTTTCCTCATCACTCCCTCTCTGCCGCCCCTGTCCTGGCACTGCTCTGCCCTGAGCATTCCCCCTTGGCTGACACAGGTGTGTGCTGATGTCAGTGTGCCCAGAGCTGGCTGTGAGAGCCCAGGGGCAGTCTCACCCCACCTTACTGCTCTCCCTGGCCAAGAAGTTACCAGGCCAGCCCCTCAACTGGTGGAAATCTGCATCTCGATTGCCTTCAATGGCGCTATGCCCATGAGACTCTGGCCCCAGCTGTGGCTGTATGGCTGGGGGTGAGTTACCAATACCCCCTGCAGGGCAGACATCTCTGGCACAGTGAGCGCTCGCCCCGCTGGGTGAGAATGACTATCACAGCGTCTCCTCCCCACGTCGTCTCTTGCAGGTGACCAGCAGGCTCCGGGTGCTCTCCATCACCCTCTTTAAACACCTGCTGGAGCTTGTAAGGGGGCTCGACAGGAGGCGGATGAAGGCGCATGTGCTCCAGAGCCTGGTCCCGCTGCTCCTCCTTGTGCATGATGAGCGTCCCAATGTGTCCCAGGTGAGGCCACGAGCTGGAGCCTGCAGCGGATACCGTTACAGAGTGACCAGTAATTTGTTTTGAGGGGGCAGCATGTGACACCCCCTCTTTAAAGGGTCTCGCTGACAGAGGGCAGGTGCTCAGTGCTGTGACAGTCAGGCGCTCAAAATCACTTGAACGTTGAGTGCAGTAGCGCCATGACCATGGCGCCCCACCCAACTGCTGAGTCTTCCCTGCATCCTCTGAGCCCAACACTCCCCCCCTGCAGCCAGGCTGAGAGATTGGGTGGGGGGAGGGGTCGCCTCACCACTCCTACAGCCACTGGCCTCCGCACATTCCCTGGCTGTGCTGGTGGGAAGAGCACAACCCTGGCCATGGCCCCTACCAGGAGCAGAGCTACCCAGTCTCCAGATGGTGCGCAGGACCCAGTGTGCCCTTGGCCAAGCGGCCCGGACAGCCCGTACTAGACATGAGATGCCCAAGCCGTCCCCCCACCCCTCGCCCCAGGTGTCTCTGCACATGCTAGCGCTCATGGCCACCATCATTTGGGAGCCAAATGCCACCAGCACTAATGAATTCTCCCTCCTACCCACCATGAGGAGGGGAACTGAGGCACAGCATGAGGCCTAGCGCCTCAAAAGTATTGATCACCCATAGGCATTAGGCACCTAAATCCCTTTGCAGCCCTGGGCCTAAGCAACTTGCCTGAGTTCCTGCAGGGAGAGCTGGGAATTGAGTCAGGTCTCCAGCTATTGCCTTAGCCACACCACCGCCCTTCCGCAAGCAACCTGGGGCCGGGAAGCGTTCAGCATGCACGGTCTCCCCGCCTCCGTGTAACGAGGCTAGTGGCTTCCAGCTCCCGTAACCGTGGCCGGCTCGCCCTGGCCCCACTTGTTTTGCAGGTGTGTTGGGACACCCTCAGCAGTGCGGCAGAATTCCTGAAGTGGCACCAGCTTGGTGGCTTCATCCAGTGCAAGGATACCTGGCAAAGCTGTGACTGCCTGGTGAGGGAGCCCTCAGGTCATTCACTGCGCAGCCCTCGTGGTAGGAGCGGGGGAATCGGTGGATAGGGCACTCCCCATTGCCCGGCTCTGTGCCCACACTGAGCCCCAGCCCTGGGACCACTCCTGGCCCTGGGTGTAGTCCCTCTGCGTGATCCCCCCGGCACAGGAAAGAGGGGTGAAAACAGGACGTGCGCTCCACACACCTGGAACCCGGCCTGCGGGACGGAAAGGCCTTTAATAACCTTGTGCTCCCTTGTTCTGGTCCTAGCTGACGCGCTACAAGGGGAGAGCCAACAACTTTCTGTGCCAGACCATGGCCTTTCTGGAGAACCCACAGACTCCACTTAGACAAGCGGCCATCAGGTTCATAGGTAACCACAGAGCAGGGGTCCCTTTAACAGGGGGGCTGGATCCGGTCCCAGGCTCTCCTCAGTCCCTGCCAGCAGCGAGAAGTAACCCTTGGGCTCCTGATTGTCCAATGCAGGATCAAGGGTGTCAGAAGTCCGCAGGAGCAAGCTCACCCCAAACTGCCCTGATCGGCTGATGGGCCCCCTCTAACCCCACTGCTCCCCATGCAGTCCCCATTCCCCCCCCCCCCATACCCCACCATGGGCTCTTGGTAGTGAACCCTCAAGGTGCTGTGCTCTCCTTTGGCAACCAGCCCTGTAACCATCCCTGGGGACTCACCCTTTGCCCTGGGGACTCGGGAGCACCGTCCTGGCCAGCGAGGGGCGGGGGAAGCGAGGGGTTGCTTGGAGGGTGACATTTGACACCCTCGCTGGGGATGCGGGGATGTGACGAGCTGTTTGTATGTGTAGGGCTCGCTGCCCGGCAGCTGGACCAGAGGAGCCAGGACAAGCTGGATGCCATCTGTAACGGTGGGTGGTACCTGCTTTGAGCACTGAGCGCTAGGGGGATGAACGGCCCAGGGCCGTGGGCTGGGTTCAATCTCCGACGCCAGCAACATGATCTCGGGCGAGAGCCACAAAGGGATGCAAAATGTAGATCCCCAAACCCCTGATCAGCTGCCCCCTCACCCTGTCGTGTCTGCTGGTTGGCATGTGCCAGGCACTTAGCCCTGACCTCAGAGCTGCGGCCTGGCAGATCCCCAAACTGGGCCTGAGCCGGCTGGCCTTCAGAGATGATTGCCCACCCCAAACACAGCCGAGGTGGGGTGCTGCCTCCCCCCTTGCACTCACTAGCCCAGTGTTTGGAGCAGTCACCTCCACGTGGGGTGCCTGGGGTGAAGCCACTGCTCCAAATGAGGCAGAGGTGACGTCCGGTCACCTACCTCCTTGCTGCGTGCCCGGACCCCTGGGCAGCGCAGGGCAGAGCAGCATCTCCACATTTGTTGGCGAATGGCGAGGGGGGAGTGATATAGCTCAGGCTTCTCACTCCCAGAGCAGGTTCACAGCTGGGCCTCCCAACCAGAGCTAGAGAATGGCTGAGCTCCCTCCTCGGCATTTCCTGGATGGCAGCAGGGCACCTAAAGTTAGGCATAGCCTAACAATGTCCAAGCCCCCTTTATGACTCTCCCCCTCTCTGGACCTAAGTGCCCATCTGTGCATTGGGGGGAAGGCGGAGGGTAAATACAGGCAGGGATGAGGTGCTCAGATACTGCAGGGATGGGGCAGTCCTAGAAATAGTGAGTGAATGGGGTTCATTGGGACTTCTTGCCTGTGTCTGGAGGCTCCCTCATTTGTGGAGGGCAGCAGGGATGTTTAGTGAAGGTTGCTGGTTGTTCCTGCTAGTCCCCTGCCTCCCGCCTCCCAGCCTGCTGCCTCCTTGTCACAGGCCGAGAGGTACAGCACTGGCTTGGTTTGCTGGGGCTCTCCAGAGCTCTGTGGCTCTGACCTCCATTTCCTTCCTTTCAATCTTAGACCTCAAAGGCTTGCAGCAGGACAGCAACTCCTCGGTCCAAAGCCTGGCTTCTCAGACCATCTTCATCCTGGAGGCGTTCAAGAACCACCCGCCAGCCCACAGCAGCCTATGGACATGCTTTCATAGGATAAGAACAATGTGCACTAAGGAGAGCCCGGTCATTGAAGCTGCCCAGCTGCCCTAGCTCTGGGAAAAGCCAGCCTCCCTTCCCTGGGAGCTTCGTGCCAGACCATGGCTTCTTCCCCATTGGCCGCCTGCTCTGCGCAGCCATGTGAGTAGTTAACTGCTCGATAGCTTTCATCACCATGTACTTTTTGATAGGTTTCCATGCACTGTGTAGCATTTACGTCCCGCCCTCCATCCCCATTTCCAGTCGTGTATGTTTTTGGTGCCGTCTGCCATTTTGAAAATTTATTTTGTATTATTTTTCTGTGTTTGGCCGGGGGAAGGTTGTGTGCCTGTGTTTTGACATATTTAGAGAAAAAGTATGAATGAGTAGAAAGAGAGACTGTAAGGGATTCACGGCTCCCTCCCCGTCCGTCTGGGCGGGAGACCACGCCCTTTGCTATGATACTTCCGGGTACCTTGGTTCAGGGGAAAAGTAGCTCAGTGTTAATGGTTCTAGCCTGCAGTCAGGCCAAGTAATGGTAGAGAGTCTGTTTGCCCAGGGTCCTCAATCTGGGCAGGGCAGCAATCGAGAAGGGGCTGTGGCCTACAGGCAGGCAGGCAGAGCAACAGAAGGTCCATTTGCCTGGCCACTGATCAGGGTGGGGCAGCAAGCAAGTAGGGGGGCTCTGGCCTACAGTCCGGCAGAGCTGTGGCAGTCTAGGGGAGGTTACCTCTCTGGTGGGAGAGTCAGCACAACCGTCTGGCATCCGGATTCAGGTGGGAGCCAGACCAATGCAGGCCTCCTGACAACCATGTGGGGAGGCTACCACTTCTGACGTTGGGTTGCCGGGGGTAGGGGAACCCAGGCCCTCCCACTCACCTACGTCCCATCCCAGGGCCCTAATAGAAGCGGAGTGGCCTGCCACTGGGTCAGCGGGGAAAATCCAACTGCAACACACTGGCCGGCTTGTAGTCAATGACACAGCTGAATCTGATTTGGCTTCCCTGGGCTCCTTCCTACACGACCATTCTCTGTGTACCTGGGTTCCAGGGTTGTTGTTTGCTTTGGACCACGAAAAAGTTCAAGGAGCTGAGATTACAGAAAAGTCCCATAAAATGTAAAAGGGCTTAAAGCCAATGGAGTTCTCTCTCTCCCTCTTTCTCTCTCCACATACACCACATCTATCTATCTACCCCCATACACCCCCACATCTATCTATCCCCATACACCCTCTCTATCTATTTATCTATCCCCATACACATATCTAGCTACATACTCCCCCTCTATCTATCCCCATACACCCCATCTATCTATCTATCTACATACTCCCCCTCTATCTATCTATCTATCCCCATACACCCCATCTATCTATCTACACACTCCCCCTCTATCTATCTATGTATCTATCCGCATACACCCCATCTATCTATCTATCTACATACTCCCCCTCTAGATAGATCGATAGATAGATAGATAGATGGGATGTATGCGGATAGATACATAGATAGATAGAGGGGGAGTGTGTAGATAGATAGATGGGGTGTATGCGGATAGATAGATACATAGATAGATAGAGGGGGAGTGTGAAGATAGATAGATGGGGTGTATGGGGATAGATAGATAGATGGGGTGTATGGGGATAGATAGATAGATGGGGTGTATGGGGATAGATAGATAGATAGATAGATAGAGGGGGAGTATGTAGATAGATAGATAAATGTGGTATATGGGGATAGATAGATAGATGGGGTGTATGGGGATAGATAGAGGGGGGAAGGAAGAAGTAGGACCGCTGAAGACTATAGCCGGAGAGGAGATTAAAGATAATCTAGGCATGGCGCAATATCTCAATGAATATTTTGCATCGGTGTTTAATGAGGCCAATGAAGGTATTAGGGATACTAGCACCGTGACAGAGGGGCAAACAGAATGGGGGATTACCGTATCCGAGGTAGAAACAAAACTCGAATGCCTTAATGGTGCTAAGTCGGGAGGACCGGACGATCTTCATCCGAGAATATTGAAGGAATTGGCGCAGGAAATAGCAGGCCCATTAGCGATAATATTTAATGAATCTGTAAACTCGGGAGTGGTTCCGTTAGACTGGAGAATAGCTAATGTGGTTCCTATTTTCAAGAAAGGGAAAAAAAGTGATCCGGGTAACTCCAGGCCTGTTAGTTTAACATCTGTAGTGTGCAAGGTGCTGGAGAAAATTCTGAAAGGGAAAGTAGTTGAGGACCTTGAGGTTAATGGCAAGTGCGATAAATTACAACATGGTTTTACGAAGGGCAGATCGTGCCAAACGAATCTGATCCCCTTCTTCGAGAAAGTAACGGACTTATTAGATAAGGGAAATGCGGTGGACCTAATATACCTGGATTTCAGTAAAGCGTTTGATACTGTACCCCATGAGGAATTATTGATTAAACTGGAAAAGATGGGGATCGATATGAAAATCCAGAGGTGGATAAGGAATTGGTTAATGGGGAGAATGCAGCAGGTGGTATTGAAGGGTGAACTGTCAGGTTGGAGGGAGGTTACCAGTGGAATTCCTCAGGGTTCGGTTTTGGGACCCATTTTATTTAATCTATTTAGAACTGACCTCGGAACCGATTGCAGGAGTGGACTGATAAAGTTTGCGGACGATACGAAGGTGGGAGGTATTGCCAATTCGGAGGAGGATAGGGATATTCTGCAGGGAGACTTGAATGAGCTTGTGAATTGGAGTATCAGAAATAGGATGAAATTTAATAGTGAAAAGTGTAAGGTGATGCATTTAGGGATGACTAACAACAATTT
Organism: Malaclemys terrapin pileata; assembly: GCF_027887155.1. Classification (NCBI taxonomy): domain Eukaryota; kingdom Metazoa; phylum Chordata; order Testudines; family Emydidae; genus Malaclemys; species Malaclemys terrapin. The sequence goes on along the minus strand of NC_071508.1, from coordinate 18,432,756 downwards.
TAGTTACAAGCTGGGGACGCATTGGTTAGAAGTAACGGAAGAGGAGAAGGACCTAGGGGTTCTTGTAGACCGGAGGATGACTATGAGTCGACAATGTGACGTGGCGGTGAAAAAAGCCAATGCGGTCTTGGGATGCATTAGGCGAGGCATATCTAGTAGGGATAAGGAGGTGCTGCTTCCGTTGTATAAGGCGCTGGTGAGACCTCATTTGGAGTGCTGTGTGCAGTTCTGGTCTCCCATGTTTAAAAAAGATGAACTCAAATTGGAACGGGTGCAGAGAAGGGCCACTAGGATGATCAGAGGAATGGAAAACCTGTCGTATGAAAGGAGACTGGAGGAGCTCGGGTTGTTTAGTCTGACAAAACGAAGGCTGAGGGGGGATATGATTGCTCTCTTTAAATATATCAGAGGGATAAATACAAGGGAGGGAGAGGAATTATTCCAGCTTAGTACTAATGTGGACACGAGAACGAATGGATATAAACTGGCCGTGGGGAAGTTTAGGCTTGAAATTAGACGAAGGTTTCTGACCGTCAGAGGGGTGAAATATTGGAACGGCCTTCCGAGGGAAACGGTGGGGGCGAGGGACCTGTCTGGTTTTAAGATTAAGTTAGATAAGTTTATGGAGGGAATGGTTTAATGATAAAACATATTATCTGAGGAATACCGAGCAATGGTATGTAAATAGTATAATGGCTAACAATGGTCAGGCCGGAGACTCTTGCCTACATGCTCGGGGTATTACTGATCGCCATATTTGGGGTTGGGAAGGAATTTTCCTCCAGGGTAGATTGGCTGAGGCCCTGGAGGTTTTTCGCCTTCCTCCGCAGCATGGGGCAGGGATCGCTAGCAGGAGGGTTCTCTGCCAATTGAAGTCACTAAAACACAGGATTTGGGGACTTCATCAGCAGAGTCAAGGGAAGGGTAGGGACGGTTTTGTGGCCTGCAGCATGCAGGGGGTCAGACCAGATGATCATAATGGTCCCTTCTGACCTTAAAGTCTATGAGTCTATGAGTCTATGGAGTATGTAGCTAGATAGATAGAGGGGGTGTATGGGGATAGATAGATAGATGTGGTGTATGGGGATAGATAAATAGATAGAGGGGGTGTATGGGGATAGATAGATGTGGGGGTGTATGGGGGTAGATAGATAGATGTGGTGTATGTGGAGAGAGAAAGAGGGAGAGAGAGAACCCCATTGGCTTTAAGCCCTTTTACATTTTATGGGACTTTTCTGTAATCTCAGCTCCTTGAACTTTTTCGTGGTCCAAAGCAAACAACAACCCTGGAACGCATGTACACACAGAATGGTCGTGCAGGAAGGAGCCCAGGGAAGCCAAATCAGATTCAGCTGTGTCATTGACTACAAGCCAGCCAGTGTGTTGCAGTTGGATTTTCCCCGCTGACCCAGTGGCAGGCCACTCCGCTTCTATTAGGGCCCTGGGATGGGACGTAGGTGAGTGGGAGGGCCTGGGTTCCCCTACCCCCGGCAACCCAACGTCAGGAGTGGTAGCATCCCCACCTGGTTGTCAGGAGGCCTGCATTGGTCTGGCTCCCACCTGAATCCGGATGCCAGACGGTTGTGCTGACTCTCCCACCAGAGAGGTAACCTCCCCTAGACTGCCACAGCTCTGCCGGACTGTAGGTCAGAGCCCCCCTCCTTGCTTGCTGCCCCACCCTGATCAGTGGCCAGGCAAATGGACCTTCAGTTGCTCTGCCTGCCTGCCTGTAGGCCACAGCCCCTTCTCGATTGCCGCCCCGCCCTGATTGAGGGCGCTGGGCAAAACCCCAGGCTGCAGGCCTAGATAAAGGCCTACTGTAGCAGGGTGGCTACCCCGCTCCTGCCTGAGAGGTTTAAAACAGCCCTGGAAGAGGGCTGGGGCAAAGGGAAAAGCTACTGGGCTGATTGGGGAAGTAGCCACAGCTGGGCCATGCCCCAATCAGGCCCCAGCTGGCCTGTATAAGAAGGCTGGGAGCCAGGAGCTCAAGAGTCTCTCTCTGAGTGCAGAGAGAGACGGGCCTGGCTGCAGGGAGCTAGACAGGATACCGGAGTGGAGCAGGGCTGGGGAAAGGCTGAGGAGCTGGGGAGCTCCAGCCTGGATAGCCCCAGGCTGTGGCCTGGTAATAGGCCAAGGGGTACTGGGGGTTGCAGAGGGCAGCCCAGGGCTAGGCCAAGGCAGCAGGTCCGAACCCAACCTTGCCGATGATGAGTGGCCTATACTGCAGTCTGCCCCAGAGAGTGGGGGCTAGCTGGTGACTGGCAGTGGCCTTATCCTGAGGTGAGGTGGGGTTAGTGGGTGGGGGTTCCCCTGGGAGGGGAGACCTAGCGTGTGTGGGTACTGCCAGGGGGCAGCACCCAGAGCAAGGGGCACCGGGGTCCTGGGAGGGACACTGGAGCCTGAGTGCAGAGGACAGGCGGATCACTGGCCTGCAGAGGGCGCTCCAGAGGCTGGAGAGCTAATTCCCTGGACGACCAGCAGGAAGCGCCACAGGGGTGAGTCCGGATATTGTTACATATGGTGGAGAATGCGGGTATAGCGGTCCACCCGTGACACAAGGGGCCAAGGCAAGGACTGTGGACTATTGCCCAATGCAGAGACTTGAGAACCGAAGGTGGAGAAAACCATGAAGGACTATTATTGGAGAGCCCGTGTGGCCCGTCTCGCCGAGCAGCAAGCCAGGCTGCTCCAGCTGCTGCGGGGGAGGGCACAAGGACCTCATTGGGGGCCAGGCACCTTGGGCAGGAGGCCGGTGCCAAGGTCAAAGAACTGTTGGGCCTGTGGGGAACCAGGACACTTGAAGAGGGTGTGCCCTCACAGGGCCCAGGCGAGCCCTGAAGGAAGGGCTGTGCTAGAGACAGACCGTGGACTGACTCGAGTGCCCCCTGTGAAGCCAACAATGGGGCTCAATTGTGTTGGGCCTGTGGGGAGCCAGGGCACAAGAAGGGGGAGTGCCCTCACGGAACTCGCAGGGCCAAGGCTAGCCCTGAGGTGGGCAGGGGTGAGCACTGGCTGTGCCTCCTCTGCCACAAGGGGCGCCGGGGAAAGCGGCCTAGCCCCCAGAGACGGAGGGGGAGGCCAGAGGATCAGGCTGGGTCTGAGACTGCCCCGAAGGAGGGGGTGGTGACGACCAGGGCCCCACAGAGGGGATTGTCAGGGGCAGGGAGGCCCCAGACAAACCTGGGATCCCATGGGGGAGCTGAAAAGGCAACCATGGGAACCCAAACTATGGAGGAAGTGAGCAGCTGCTCCTTGCACTGGACAGCCTGCGAGCAGAGAGGGATTTCCTGCGGGCCCAGCTGAGAGGAATGCTGGGGCGTTAGGGATAGACAGACACCCTACCCCCCCGGTGGAGGGGATCTTGAGGTGGGGTGTGTGTAGCAGGGTGGCTACCCCACTCCTGCCTGAGAGGTTTAAAACAGCCCTGGCAGAGGGCTGGGGCAAAGGGAAAAGCTACTGGGCTGATTGGGGAAGTAGCCACAGCTGGGCCATGCCCCAATCAGGCCCCAGCTGGCCTGTATAAGAAGGCTGGGAGCCAGGCGCTCAAGAGTCTCTCTCTGAGTGCAGAGAGAGAAGGGCCTGGCTGCAGGGAGCTAGACAGGGTACCGGAGTGGAGCAGGGCTGGGGAAAGGCTGAGGAGCTGGGGAGCTCCAGCCTGGATAGCCCCAGGCTGTGGCCTGGTAATAGGCCAAGGGGTACTGGGGGTTGCAGAGGGCAGCCCAAGCCAAGGCAGCAGGTCCGATGAGTGGCTTGCCTTGCCGATGAGTGGCTTATACTGCAGTCTGCCCCAGAGAGTGGGGGCTAGCTGGTGACTGGCAGTGGCCTTATCCTGAGGGGAGGTGGGGTTAGTGGGTAGGAGTTCACCTGGGAGGGGAGACCTAGCATGTGTGGGTACTGCCAGGGGGCAGCACCCAGAACAAGGGGCACCGGGGTCCTGGGAAGGACACGGGAGCCTGCATGCAGAGGACAGGCGGATCACTGGCTGAAGAGGGCGCTCCAGAGGCTGGAGAGCTAATTCCCTGGACGACCAGCAGGAGGCGCCGCAGGGGTGAGTCCGGATACTCTTACACCTACAAAAGGTACTCGGGCTGCAGAGGGGCACCCGAGAGATAGGCAGAGGCAGCTGGTCCAACCCCCCTTGCTGATGATGCGTGGTTTATATACTGCAGTCCGCCCCAGTGAGCGGGGCCTAGACCGTGACTGGCAGTAGCCACTGAGGCAAGGTGTGGTTAGAGGGTTGGGGGTTCCCCTGGACACCCAGATAGTGAGTTACTGCTGGGGGCAGGACCCTGACGTAGAGGGGTACGGGGGTCTGGGAGGTACACCGGGACCAGCGGCAGGCGAGACACCAGCCTGTAGAAAGCACTTAGAGGCCGGAAGAGATCATCCCTCACCGTTGCCCTGTGACACAGACTCTCTATCTTTGCTCGGTCTGACTGCAGGCCTGAACCATTAACACTGAGCTAATTTTCCCCTGAACCAAGGTATCCCAGAAGTATCATAGCGAGGGGCGTTGTCTAGGGTGACCAGATGACAGGAAGAAAATATCGAGACACAAGGGGGGGGGGGGTCACTGGTGGAGCAAAAAAACCCAAAAAACTGAGTGCTGCCGGTATAAGGACACAAACAGCTCCCTCTCCCAATTCCCTACTGTGGCCCAGTGCTGCCGGCAGTCGGGGGCAGGAGCTGAGAACAGCCGAGTGCTGCGGGCAGTCAGAGGAGATTATGCACCCTTCCTTAGGTATGCATACCTTCAGCCTCTGGTTTTTAGGAGGGGGGGGGAACCAAGGGAGAACAGCTGGGTGCTGCCGGCAGTCAGAGGAGAAGAAAAAAAAAAAGCCGAGAACAGCTGAGTGCTGCTGGCGGAGGAAAAAAAAAAAAAAAAAGCGGAGTGCAGCATCCCGACCGAAGATCAATCGGGACGCGGGACAAATACCTAAATATTGGGACGTCTGGTCACCCTAGTGTTGTCTCCTGCGCAGACGGACGGGGAGGGAGCTGCAAACCCCTTACAGCCTCTCTTTCTAGTCTTTCATACTTTTTTCTCTAAATATGTCAAAACACAAGCACGCAACCTTCCCCCGGCAAAACACAGAAAAATGGGGAAGGCGCCGGCAATGGGGATGGGGTGTGGTAACCTGTCAAAAACTATATGGTGATGAAAGCTATCGAGCGGTTATCTACTCACATGGGGTTGTCAGGGAGGGGTAGTACCTCTGATGGGGGAGCAGTCATACTCCTAGGAGTAGCTCATCCACTTTGGTCCCCACTTGACAATACCCAGCTCTCACCTCTGGCTCCAAGTAGCTTTCAGCATGTGACAGCGGCCACACCCCGGAGACCGTCTCGACCGGTGGGCTAAACCAGGTGAGGGTAGCCGATGAGTATGAGACTCTCTGTGAGTTAGGGCCTGTCTACCCATTGCATGCGAAGGCTGGATCTGGCTGACTGAGGCAACCTGGTTCAATGGTCAGGAAGGTGATGACAGCAAGCGTTGTGGAACGCTTAAGAGCACAACAAGACACGTAGGCGTCCTGGTCATCCACTGCGCCCTGCCCTATCTCCAGCCGTCTCGACTTCTGTTCTTGTCACTGGATACAGATAGGAACTGGGAAGAGAGAGTGAGGCTGACGTCGCGCAACTCTCCCTCACTTTAATCCAATCCATGCGCAAGTCTCGACATAATATCGTATCCTATTACATCATATCAAGTCCTGTGGCGATGGGCGAGCGACGAAGCAGCAGGTGTGGATACACTGGGAGCTGTAGCTGCGGACCTGCACATAGGCGGCTCAGGCATAATGGTCGTTCCTCACTGACCGAAGCAGCAGTGGAGCTCGGCATCTTCTTGAGCGACTGAGCAGCCCTATTCAGGATTGCACTGCTCACCTCCGTAGAATGAGGAGGGGGCTAGAAAAGGTGCCTTAAACATTGCCTGCTTCACCTTACCCTGGCCAGCATACCGCAGCTGGTGGGGATCCCACAAAAGCGATCGTATAAAAACAAAACTTAGAGTGACACCGATCGCTATTGGCACATGGAATGTGCACATGTTACTGGACAACATCACGGCAGATAGACCGGAGAGAAGAACAGCACTTGTCGCTAGAGAGCTCGCACGCTACAACATTGACATTGCAGCCCTTAGCGAAACTCGCCTTGCTAATGAAGGACAGCTGTCCCAGTCAGGCTGTGGCTATACATTCATTCACACAGGCAGTAATACCTCTGAGGCGAGGCGAATTGCTGAGGCTGAAAAAAAGCGTGAGCTGCGCAAGTCCAGAGCTGCTTGTACATCATCGACAGTGCCATTACATGTCTGCCCCACATGTGACAGGACGTTCCACGCCCGAATCGGACTGATCAGTCATCTTCAGACGTACAGAGCCCGGTCATCGAAAGAATGAGTGGTTGAGGTCTTCATCGATAACGATGGACGAACATCACTCACATGCAATCTCCCACCCTGTACATAGCAATCCTCTGTTTCATTTTGATGTTTTTTGATGTACTTTAATGCTTTTATTCATTTTATTGATTAAATAATTGTAATTACAGTAATACATCAGGGTATAAAAGATCTACACATCTTCTCCTGAACACAGAACACAGACTGCTCCAATGGATCCCACAACCCATACAGCGAGAAAGCCGTAGCAAGCGTTAACATCTCCAAAATCCTATCCGGGCAGGAAAATGCACCTGCTGTTTGCAACACTTCTATAGTATAGACACAGGGTGAGGGCTAGACAAAGTGACCACGGTTAGTCCTGCTCCATCTCTACTGTCTGGGTTTCCATCTACAGCTGTTCACACTGGAAATGCAGGACAGGGGTAAGGTTAGCCCATCACCAAAAGAACCTTAATGTAAAGCAGTGCTCCTGCCAGTGCCTGGTGGGGATCATGCAGACAGACTACACCCCAGGCTGGGCATTGTCCCAGGGTAAAGCAGGGCTGTAGTGGAAGGTGGAGGAGCCCCTGGACGAACAGGGTGAGGCATGGGACAATTCAGCTAAGAGTTGCAGGGCTGGGCACCAGAAGAATCGCGGGGTGGAACTTTGGGGTATGGCAGGGAGGGGTGGAACGAGCCCCGCTCTGGGTCAGTCCCAGTGCCAATGGCCCACTGCCTTTGAAGAGGCCACCGATGAAGGCCATTTGTCCTACTCCCCTGGGTCCCACAACCCAGCTCTGGCCAGAGAGAAACTTTGCCTTGGAATCTTAAAGCAAGTGACTTTGTTTCTAGGGCTGAAGTGGGTGGTGGCATGGGAGACGCTGTCAGCTCAGAGAAAAAACTGACCCTTGTGCTCTTTGGGGGATCGTACCTGTAATGGGGGTCAGCGGGAGGTGGAAGGGCTGAGTGTAAAGGACCAGGAAGGAAACAGGGTCCTGGGAGAGAGTCAGTGCTGGGACACCCCGTTGCTCATGAGACTCCACCTTCCGAGTAGTGCGGCCCCAGGTCTGTAACCCTTATGCTGGGGAGCGCTGCCAAGCAGTCTCCTGCTGCAGGCCCACGGCCCTGCCCAACATAAGGGCTGCAGAACAGGGCCCTCAGAAGGGGGGTTACTACTGTGTCCTGAGGAGCATAAGGGATGGGACCTGTCGGAACCACAGGCTTCCCCCAAGGCTTTGGGGGCTAAAGGAGTCAGCTTCTGAAGTGGACACTGTGCCCTGTCACCAGTGATTAGTGGGAACCGGGCTAGCACTCTGGCTCTACGGTGCTAACCGCTAATTGGGGGCCTGAAAGGGGTGAGCCGTAGGGTGCTAGACCTTAGTCAGCCCTGCCCCTGCAGCACACATGGTAGCAGATGGGACAGAGTGAGTCCCAGCTCCAGGATGGTACCGCAGCCAGTGCTGCGAACGGGGCTCCATGCACCCTGCTGGTGCTAGGCTGGGGTCGGCAGCACACAAGCCCTCTCCGTATTTCGGTACCGGCCGGCAGATCCCAGCTCTGCTGAACGACGAAGCGTGGAGAGGGGCCTGCACCCGCTTGCAGAAGGAATGAGACCCCAGGCACCCAGGAGGAGCAGAGGCCAGCAGCAGGATGCAGCTGGCAGGATCCCTCTCGCACATCCAGGATCTGGGGCTGCTGAACGGGCTGCGGGACAGATTGGAATGATCCCGTTGAGTCTCTCAGCTTGGGGGCCTCCCCGTGGCTGGCAAGGCCATGTCCCGAAGCACTGCCTGGCCACGCCCTGGTCAGCAGAAAGCCCTCTGCATCATGGAAACCCAGCGTGGGGCTGGACGGGAACGACGCCCCCTAGCCGTGGAAGCGGGCAGTTCACAAAGCCCCAGCTGAGACGCCGTCACCCCAGAGTCCTGGAAACTGGAGCACACACAGGCCAGGCCGCTCCCAGCTCTTCACAGCCAGGGAGAGGGGCTGGGGCCTGGGCCCGCCAGGGAGCCTGACAGTCCCCCTGGCTCCGGCCTTTCCAGTGCCTAGGTCGGGCCGTTCAGCAATCTTCTCCAGCTCCAGAGCTTCACTGTCAGGTCGCTGGGGAAGGAAGAGAGAGAGGAAGTGAGGCCGGGGGCTGCCCCTGCCCCAGCTGGAAGAGGCAGCACAGCGAGTACAATCAGCTACAGGCCACGCCCTGCCCCCAACTCCCCCGCCCCCAAATGCATCACGCTGCAGCCCAGGAGAGCAAGGCCGCTGTGCCCCAAGCGGGCGGGCACCGGCGCAAGGAGGGAGCAGATGCGCCCAGCTGCCTGCCAGCGGGATAATCCCCCAGAGCGCCAGTAACGGGGCACTCTACCAGAGCGCAGGCTCAGCCAGTGGCACCTCACTGGCAGTGGCCAGTGACGCAGTGGGGGATGGGGATGGGGCGGGGATCCCCCCCAGCAGTGGCCCAGGAGGAGCAGTAGTCAGATGGGCAAACCCCATGCAGCCCCGAGCTGGCCGCTGGATCCAATCACCTGGGGGACTGGGAGGGGGGGGGCAGGCAAGAGGACAGTCTCCTCTTGCAAAGAGCTCTACATGGGGGGAAAATCCAAAAGAATCTCATACTGTTAAGAAGCAGCTGAGACCAGAGCGGAGAGAGAAGAGACAGAGAAAGAAAAGGAGAGAGAGCCAGAGGGGGTGAGAGCCAGAGAGAGGAGGAGGAGGAGGAGGGTCAAGGCAGGCTAGTGGCATGCCCCTTTATGGCAAGGATGTGGTGAGGAAGGCAGGGGGTGAGCCCAGGCACGTAAGTCCATAGCTTTACCTGGCAGTCACTGCGGCACAGAGAGAAACAGAGGGTGGAGGGGGGGGGGGAAGAGAAAGGAAAGGAGAAAAGGGACATGGTCGGAAAAGAGGAGATCAGAGACGGTGCCAGAGACATTGTGAACCCGGGGACCCACTCTGGGGGCCAGGGCTGTGCACAGGGGCCGGGGAGCGGAAGGAGGGGGCGGTGGTGCTCTCATTGGAGATGCACAAGGCGCCGTCGAGGAGGAGCTGGTGCCCGGTTGGCAGGAAGTCCGTTCTCTGCGCTGAGGGTGGCAGGGCCAGCAGCACCAGGTCTGGCTAGTCCCGGCACATCAAAGGAGCTGGCAAGAGCATCCCAAAAGCATGGCGGGGCAGGGCAGGACCAGCGCTTGGCATAACTGGATGGGGCAGAAGAGCCTCACTGTGGGGCGACCTAACAATGGCTGAGAGATGGAGGAGAGGAGAGGCTAGATGGGGAGGGGTTGGGGGCCCTGCAGCCGACTGCTGCCCCACACCAAACCGCCTGCAGCCTGGCTCCGGCGCTGTTCCCATCCCTCGCTCCCAGTGCCATTCCAGGCCCTGCCACATGGGGGGAGCAACAGTGGGTTTGGAGAGCTCCTGCAGCTCTGCTGCACTGGGGGGAGTTGGGGGTCAGACCTCCCTCTCCCATGCCGCAGGGGCCTAGCCCTACCCACTGCCCTCACCTGGAAGCAGTGAATATGTGCTTGGAATTGGTGCAGATGGCATTGATGGGGCTGTCGTGGCCCTTGATCTCCCCAACGGGCGAGAAGTTCTCCATGTTCCAGACCTTCACCACACCCCCGCGGCAGGCGCTCAGCAGCATGGGGCGGCCGGGGACGAAGGCCAGGGCACAGACTCAGTCCTTGTGCGCGTTGGGGATTTGCTGGCAGGCACAGAGATAGGGCAGAGCCAGTGAGCGCCCACGATCCACGCTGCCAGCCGGGGCCATCAAGACCCAAACTGCCCCCTGAGCTCCAGGGCAGGGTCAGGCCAGCAGCCAGAGCCAGATGCTGGGTTTGCAGCTGGCTGCTGGCTCTGTAATGGGCTGAGACAAACCCCCCACATCTGTACCGTGGCTGAGAGCTGGAATTTTTAAGCTCCGCTCGATTTCTCATCAAGCAGCAGCCGAGGATTTGAATTCAAGACAAGGGGACTCTGGTGAGCTACAGAAGCAGCTCAGCAGGAGAGAAGAGGGCTCCGCCCCAGGAGACAATTGCTCATTGGGATTGACCAGGGGATCTCCAAGCTCTAATCAATCCAAGCCGAGCTGGCAACCAGGATACGAGACACACAAGATGGGGGAGAGAATCTCTTTGATTGGACCAATTTCGGTGGGGGGAGGGGGGGAAGGGACAAGTCTGCAAACTCAGCTCTTCTTCCAGGGTGGGGCTTGAAAGCTTGTCCCTTCCACCCACAGGAGCTGGTCCAATAAAAGAGATTCCCCCCCACCCCCCATCTCTCTAATTATTTGTCTGCCATCAATCCTCAGCGCTCCAGTGGGAAGAAAAATGAGCATTAGCCTCATTTCATAGGGGAGAGACTGTGGGGGAGGGTCACACAGCCACAAATGGTGACTAGCTCTGGGCAGCTCCATTTTGGGGGACACCCCGACCACCCCATTTTCAGAGGGGCAGAGCCCCCACTGCTCCCCTTGACTCCCACAGTGCCCAGCTCCTCTGAACAACCCAGCCCCGGGCGGGCACATGGTAGGTTCTCCAAAAGAGAGCCCCCCACCACTAAAAAAAAAAAAAAAAAAAAAATCACTGGAGGCCTCTGAAATGTTAGCCAAGTCTCATGGCAGAGCCAGACCTCCTGCCTCCCAGCACCGGCCTGCACGCCCCCTTCGGCTGCTGCTCTATCCCAGACCCACCGGAGGCTATCCCCGCACTGCAGCGCGTCACCACTGACCTGGAGAGCCAGGCACCGCGGCCTGTGGCGCCCGGAGACCAGACAGCCACACTCACCGGGGTCAGAAATAGGGACAACGCCGAGCGCTAATTAACCCCAGACCAACCTGTCCCCATTCCCCATAGGCCACTGAGCCCTTTAACCGCAGCAGGTGGGGCCCAGCCCTATAGAACTGGCTACCGTGCATTGCCCACGGCTGTAAACTGCCTTCGGGACCCACCCTGCCAGCCACTGTCGTTTGCAACCCCCGGGGCTCTTCCATTGCCTGGAGGCCCCATGTGCAACGTAGGGATGGGGTCCTTGTGTCTGCTCTCTGATCCTCTGCCCCCAGGATGGCGGGAGCACGCTCCAGACTGGACAGCGACTCTCCAGCAGGTTCTAAGTCCTCGCTCCAGACCCTGGCACTGGCCCTCGAAACAGCACGCTGCGGGTCTAGCCCATCTCTCTGCCCCCCGCCCAGCAGCAGGGCCTTCCTGCTCGTCCCCCTCCGTACCTGGAGGAGCTCCTGCTGCTGCAGGTCCCACTTCTTGATCCCGTTGTCCCCGGAGCCGCTGAAGAGCACGTCGCCCTGGATGGCCAGACACTCGATGCCGTCGTAGTGCGGGGGCTCGAAGTTATGGGTGGGGCCGACGTTCCCCACCACGCTGTCCGCAATCTCAAACATCTGCAAGGCAACAGCCCGGAGGGCAGCTGCTGTGAACCCCGGTGGCAAAGGAGACCAGTCGCTCTCAGGTCATTAGGCCAGCAACAGCCCTTTCAGCAAGGCAGGGGGATGGCGAGAGCGTCCGACCACACAGCTACCACTAGGATGCTGAGCCACGGCCCAGTGAAATGAGACAGGGATGGATTGGCAGCGGCAGGGTTCTGCCTGCTTACGCCACGCTGGGATCCTTGGGCAGAGGCCATGTGGGGACACGATGGCTCAGCACTAGGGCTGAGATACAGGTCGCAGGTTCGAACCTCGCCCGGCTCAGCTGGGACTGGAAATCTCCACCTCCTCCAATGGTTTGGTGGCCAACGTGCGGACGCAGCTCAGCGTCCGGCTGGCAGGGGCCACGTTGCAAAGACAAAATAGCCTCCTTGGCAGCAGGTTCAGCAGAGGCCACAGAGGGCAGGAGGAGGTGGGTTCCACTTTCCACGCGTGAGGCATCAGGAGGAAGCGGGGGGTGCGGAGGGGAGGCCTGGGCCGGGCACCTGGAATTCTGGTCTCCACGGCTGCCGAGCTGCCCAGCACTTTGAGACATGGCAGCTCCTCCATCATTTCCCAGATCTGGGTTCCAGGACGCTCTTAGGGGCAGTGCACAGACCCTGCTCCCCGTGACCCACAGACACACCTGGCAGGTGTGGGGACAGGAACGCTGGCCAGCTGCAAAGCCACCAGGTCCTTCAGGCCACGAGCGCTGGGGGGCTCATGGCATTTCTCAGACCCTGGTGGCATTTGCAAATGTGCTCAGTACTGGCCTCCCTCTGCGCCCGCTGAGATCAACAGAACGGCTCCTTCCCGCCCCCCATGGGAGCGGAGTTAGGCCGACGCTGGGCGCTCTGGACAAAACCACCCAGCATGTCCCCTCCTCGCCAGGCCTTTGGTGGGCAGCGAGCCCTTGTAGCTGGCACCTCCGGGAGAGCGGCTATGCATGGGGGTGGGGAGGGCTGGCACAAGCAGCGGTTCCTGGGCTCAAAGGCCCCTTGTGCTGCCTGTGAGCGGGAGGGAGGGAGGGTCCCAGGGTACCTTGACGTAGTGATCCTTGGAGCCGGTGACGACCAGGTCATGGTTGCTCGCAGTCTGGTTCACAGTGAGACACATCACAGGCCTGATGTGGCCGGTCAGCTTCCCGATAGGCTGCAACCTACAAGCAGGAGCCCGGGGCGTCAGGGTCTGGGGTGCGCTCAGCAGGAGGCGCTCGTTCCTGCAGGCCCTTCGCTGGCCCAGTCTCCAAGGCTCCCAGCAGGGACCCTCCCAGCCCCAGGCCCCTCTCCACCATCCCAAGCAGAAGTGGGGACCTCGGGCTCCGGGGCGCAGAGCACGGAGCAATCTCGGGGATACCACATCCCTCAGCACCATGGGCCGTGACTGTGGCCTTGGGCTAGGGGCAGGGAGCTGGGCTCAGATGCGGTGTCAGGGGGTGACCGGCTTGTCCACCGATCTCCTAAGGCAGGGGCGGGGAAAGCTACGGCCCGCAGGCTGGATCCAGCCCCTTAGTTAATTTCATCTGGCCCGTGGCGCCCTCTCCCACCACCCGCTGCAGGGGAAGCACCAAGCCTCCACGCCCTCCTGGCAGGTAAGTGGCCCGTGATTGATTTTTCCTGTGGGTCAATGGCCAGTGACAGAGAAAAGGTTCCCCACCCCTGCCCTAAGGGCTGCAGCTGGGAGAGGAGCACTGGGTCCTACTTTCAGCCACCCTTGGGCGTGATCAGCAGCTGCTGGGGCTGATTCATAGATTCTAGGACTGGAAGGGACCTCGAGAGGTCATCGAGTCCAGTCCCCTGCCCGCATGGCAGGACCAAATACTGCCTAGACCATCCCTGATAGACATTTATCTAACCTACTCTTAAATATCTCCAGAGATGGAGATTCCACAACCTCCCTAGGCAATTTATTCCAGTGTTTAACCACCCTGACAGTTAGGAACTTTTTCCTAATGTCCAACCTAGACCTCCCTTGCTGCAGTTTAAACCCATTGCTTCTGGCTCTATCCTTAGAGGCTAAGGTGAACAAGTTTTCTCCCTCCTCCTTATGACACCATTTTAAATACCTGAAAACTGCTATCATGTCCCTTCTCAGTCTTCTCTTTTCCAAACTAAACAATCCCAATTCTTTCAGCCTTCCTTCATAGGTCATGTTCTCAAGACCTTTAATCATTCTTGTTGCTCTTCTCTGGACCCTTTCCAATTTCTCCACATCTTTTTTAAAATGCGGTGCCCAGAACTGGACACAATACTCCAGCTGAGGCCTAACCAGAGCAGAGTAGAGCGGAAGAATGACTTCTCGTGTCTTGCTCACAACACACCTGTTAATACATCCCAGAATCATGTTTGCTTTTTTTGCAACAGCATCACACAGTTGACTCCTATTTAGCTTGTGGTCCACTATAACCCCTAGATCCCTTTCTGCCGTACTCCTTCCTAGACAGTCTCTTCCCATTCTGTATGTGTGAAACTGATTTTTCCTTCCTAAGTGGAGCACTTTGCATTTGTCTTTGTTAAACTTCATCCTGTTTACCTCAGCCCATTTCTCCAATTTGTCCAGATCATTCTGATGTAGTGCAAAGCCCAAGACAAACAAGCTAAGCTGCTCCACGCTGGGGTTTGTGCCAGTGCAGCTTCCCCCGGTGCCAGTCCAAATCCGCCCCTGCCTCAATAACACAGCTTCCAGCCGGGAGGGAGCGGGCCCCCGCTCAGCCCAGAACGACTGCTCCCTCTGCCTACGCAGCACCCGTCTGCCTCCCCACAAGAGCTGCCCCTGCCTGGGGGCCCGAGTTAGCCCCGCCCAGACCTGTTGAGCTCCCAGATGTGGACAGAGTTCCCGGCGGCAGCGTAGAGCATGGTGCCGGTGGGGTTGAGTGCGATCTGGTTGATCTGGTGCTCCCCCTGCACGCTGGCGATGGTGCGGGTGGTGGTCCCAGCACAGGCGTCCCCAGAGATCACCTGACCTGAAGAGCTAAGCCAAAGAGACAAACAGGTGAGCCTCAAGGCAGAGACCCTCGGGGGAGGGAGGGGGCAATTTACACAATGTGGAATGGAAGATCTAGCCCATTGTGGACTGATTAGAAGGCTGGACAGCGTCTGTCCCCAGCCATCTATAGGGGGAAGCAACGCCACTTCCTGGCCACATGCAGTGCCAGTGGTGCCAGGATGAGACCCTCCCGCTCAGCCCCACGTCCCCTCAAGCCGGGAGCAACGGCACAGCAAGGGTGACCCAGGCAGCAGCTTTCGGCACCCAAGGGAGGTGCCTTGCCGCGCAGCCAGCCAGACCCGTACCAGCAGGCATGCCAGCTCCACGCCCAGGGCGGAGCGACACAAACCCCACCCCTGGCCTGGAGTTGATGTTGACAGGCAGCCCAGGCATGTTCCCGCCCAGGGCCGGCGCTTCCATTTAGGTGACCGCACCAGGATTTGGGGGGGGGGGGCGGGGCGGCAATTCGGCGGTGGGGGGTCCTTCCGCGCTCCGGGTGTTCGGCGGCAATTCTGCAGCGGGTCCTTCACTTGCTCCAGGACCCGCCGCCAAAGTGACCCGAAGACCGGGAGCACGGAAGGACCCCCCCACCGCTGAATTGCCGCCGACGACCGGGAGCACGGAAGGACCCCCCCCCACCGCTGAATTGCCGCCGACGACCGGGAGCACGGAAGGACCCCCCCCCCCACCGCTGAATTGCCACCGCCGACCGGGAGCACGGAAGGACCCCCCCACCGCTGAATTGCCGCCGCCGACCGGGAGCACGGAAGGACCCCCCCACCGCTGAATTGCCGCCGCCGACCGGGAGCACGGAAGGACCCCCCCACCGCTGAATTGCCGCCGCCGACCGGGAGCACGGAAGGACCCCCCCACCGCTGAATTGCCGCCGCCGACCGCGAGCACGGAAGGACCCCCCCACCGCTGAATTGCCGCCGACGACCGGGAGCACGGAAGGACCCCCCCACCGCTGAATTGCCGCCGACGACCGCGAGCACAGAAGGACTCCCATCTAGGGCGCCAAAACCCCTGGCGCCGCTCCTGTTCCCGCCAGTCAGATTGGGGAAGCCTAAAAGAGAAGTCTCAGTCTGTGGCTGGGCCCCAGAGAGAGGGGCTGTTTCGCTGGGGTCTGGAAACGGCGCTGGCAGCTGCAGATGGGTCATTACCCATCATCCCTGATCAAAGCAACTGTAGGGTGAACGGTGCCCCCTGAAACAGACGAGAGGAGCAACTTCCCTGAGAGCAGAGCACCAAGCCACGGAGCTTCCACGAGCCAGGCCAGGCTAGAACGACCAGCATTGCAGCATTCCTAGACTCAGCCCTGCAGACCAGCCCGGCCACTTGGCCTTTGCAATGCTGCCCTGAGTGCAGAACGCTGGCAGGACAGCGCGTTGAGCTTGGCCAGGCCCACAGGGCAGCCTCGGTGCGTCAGGTACTTACGTGAGGGTGCGGATGCAGTTGGCCGAATCCCGGATATCCCACACCTTGATGTAGGAGGTGGAGACAGTGAAGACCAACCCTGAGTGGCTGCAGTACTTGATGGACACCACATTATTGGGGTGGACCTTTAGCGAGGCGATATCCTGGCCCGTCACCAGGTTCCACATTTTGCAGCTCCGGTCTGCGGGAGGAGGCAGGAGCACATGACACTGCGGGACCCTTCCTGTCCTCAGCAAAGGATCCCCATGGCTTCCTCCGTCCCTCCCCCCCGCCTCCCCCTGCTCCCACGAGTGCCCCAGGGGAGCTCAGTCCCTGTGGCCCATCCAGCCTCTGGCACCTCCGCCAGACCTGCCAACGGGGGGAGGGTCTATTAGTGCCAGGTGCGAGGTGAACATCCAGCCACTAGGAACCGGGCAGAGGCCCCAAC
The DNA here is from genome assembly GCF_027887155.1 of Malaclemys terrapin pileata. Taxonomy (NCBI): domain Eukaryota; kingdom Metazoa; phylum Chordata; order Testudines; family Emydidae; genus Malaclemys; species Malaclemys terrapin. Next base: position 18,416,112 of record NC_071508.1, on the reverse strand, counting down.
AACTCGCTTCAGGGATGTCACCACACAGCTGTTCAGCCTAATGACTCGTGCAGCATTGCTGCCCTCTGCTGGGGGGACCCAGAACTGCACCGGCCCGTTGTGGCTTTCAGGCAGGCGGGTGCCGTCTGAGCAAGAGGCTCCTGTCCTGCCCCCGCAGTTTGGGGTGGCTCAGCCCCTCCCCTGGGTAACAGGCTCACTCCCCAATGATCACACCCAGAGCTCAGCAGCCGGCCCGCCCCTGAGGCGCGCACCTTTGGATCCGGAGAAGAGCAGCTCGTTGGTGGCGTCCACGCGGAGAACGGGCTTGGAGTGTCCTTCCGCCACGGAGATGCACTGCAGCGGGGCTGTCCGGGCGCTCCTGGCACCGCCCACGGGGTTAATGAGGCCCTTTCCGTGGGAGAGAGAGAGCAAGGGCGTCAGCAGGAGGGTGCTGGCTGGGTGACCCAGGACGAAGCCAGATCCCGCCCCACAGGGCTGCCAGGGCCTGCTAGTGGGACTCCGGAGCAAAGCAAACCACAGACAGAAGCTGCCGGGCAGCCTGCTCCCCAGACAGGCCCCCCGGGGGCAGGTCACACCCCGTTGGTGCTAAGGGCTCAGAGACTCGTGCAGACCCTGCCTTGGCTTGGGGCAGGGGCTTGGAAAGGAAACGGGCTTCACCCCCTGGCCATCTTGCTGCTGGCACAGATGAGCTACCCCCCTCCCGCCGTGAGAGCTGTGGGTGGCCCCTGTGCCCCTTCCAGGCAAGATCCCGAAGCCAACAGAGTCCAGGCTGCTGCATGGCACACGCTGCCCCATCCCCTGTGGAGTCAGAGACTAGCAGGGACAGGCTGGCTCCGGACCCAACCCCCAGAACCTCCAGGCTTGAACAAACTGGGGCCCTGCTCCAGCCGTGCTGTGTGGGGCATAAGGGCACCACCCTGTGGCCAGCGGGGGGGAAGCGCCCTCTCTCCATCTGACCCACTCCGGTTTTGCAACGAGCTTCACCCTGCTTTGGCAGATGGGGAAGGGATTTTTAACAGGTCACAATCGAATCAATGGCAGAGCTGGGAACGGAGCCCAGGAGTTCTCAATCCCCCGAGAACAGGGAGAGAACCCAGGAATCCTGGCTCCCTGGCCAGGAGACAATCCTGTCTCATAGACTCATAGACTTTAAGGTCAGAAGGGACCATTATGATCATCTGGTCTGACCCCCTGCATGCTGCAGGCCATAAAACCGTCCCTACCCCTTCCCTGGACTCTGCTGTTGAAGTCCCCAATCCTGTTTTTAGTGACTTCAATCGGCAGAGACCCTCCTGCTAGAGATCCCTGCCCCATGCTGCGGAGGAAGGCGAAAAACCTCCAGAGGCTCAGCCAATCTGCCCTGGAGGAAAATTCCTTCCCGACCCCAAATGTGGCGATCAGTAAGACCCCGAGCATATAGGCAAGAGTCTCCAGCCCGACCCCGTTAGCCATTATACTATTTACCCACCATTGCTTGGCTTTCCTTGACTACTATGTTTTACCATTAAACCATTCCCTCCATAAACTTATCTAACTTTATCTTAAAACCAGACAGGTCCGTCGCCCCCACCGTTTCCCTCGGTAGGCCGTTCCAATATTTCACCCCTCTGACGGTCAGAAACCTTCGTCTAATTTCAAGTCTGAACTTCCCCACGGCCAGTTTGTATCCATTCGTTCTGGTATCCACGTTAGTACTAAGCTGGAATAATTCTTCTCCCTCCCTTGTATTAATCCCTCTAATATATTTAAAGATAGCAATCATATCCCCTCTCAGCCTTCGCTTTGTCAGACTAAACAACCCAAGCTCCTCTAGTCTCCTTTCGTACGACAGCTTTTCCATTCCTCTGATCATCCTAGTGGCCCTTCTCTTCTCAAACCAGTTCTAGGCTTTGCCCCAGCAACAGCCAATGGGGCTGTGAGCAGAGTTCAGAGGGAGGTTCTAGAGCGCTGAGCACATGAGAATCGACACCCCTGAGGAAAGAGCCCAGGTGGAAGAGCCCATCATGGAGAGGGTTGATAGCCCCAAAGCAGCTTCCCAGCCAGGATCTCTAAGCACCTCCCCTCCTCCCAGCAGGGTTGGATTACAGGTGGGGACACTGAGGCAAAGGGAGGGGAAAGGGCTTGCCCAGGGTCACACGGCACATTTGTGGCATGGTTGGAATGGATTTTTTGAGGGGCACTGAGCACCCACTACTCCAGCTGATGGTGCTCAGGGTGTCAGAGTCAGGCCCACAGTGTCTCAAATAGGCACCCAAAGGCCAGTGGGGAGATGCTCCTCTGCCAGCCTGGCCCTTTTGATGTGCAGGGAATGGGGGAAGGAGAGTTGTCCTGGCACAGACACTGCCTTGGGCTAGCGTAATTGGTTCTATGTGGCTCGTGTTGCAAACCCAGGCATGCTGGGGGCAGAGCCAGGGCCTTAGCACACCCCATTAGGGGAACTCTGGGTTGTGGCATAGCTGGCAAGCAGCCCTTTGGGAGGTTGCAGTGAGTTAGAGCAACCCCAAGGCTGCTCTAATATATCTGGGAGGCTGCACAGGCCTCAGCAGCAGCCACAGGATCCTCGGTGCCAAGAGGCTGCACCCCAGGTGTTTACTCTTTGCAGATGGGGAAACTGAGGCACAAGACAGGGATAACAATCCTGACCAGCCTCGCCATGGGTGCTGGGAGGCTGAAGCCACGTTTGTCAAGTGCTTGGAGATGTCTGAACTGAAGGTGCGAGAGAAGACACACACACACACACACACACACACACACACACAAAGCATCATAGTCTGGACCCTCCAAGCATCCACCGGCTCCAACAGCTGGCCTGCCCTGCCTCTTGCAGCTAGGCCAGACACAGCGCGAGATATCATCACTACCCGCCCCGCCCTCGAGGCAGAATAGAGCATGCAGCTGTCCCCATTCAGTGAAAGCACCGTACGCTATCCGCTTAAACCCCCAGCACTGCATTTCAAGACGATGGCTCAGACCTTAAGGCACTGGAGACCAGAGGCAGAAAGGGACTTCCACAGCCGGACACGGCATGCCAGGGCCATGCGGGAAAGCAGAGAGAAGGAAAGAGGGACACACAGCGAGCAAGAGCAGCACCAGGACAGAGTCCCAATAGATTTAGCAAAGAAGCAAGGCCCAGAGTTTGGCCAACACGGATTCAGCATGCAGGGCAGGGGGAGGGAAATGCGAGAAGCAGGAGAGTTCTAATCAATAGGAAGTTGTATGTACCTCAGCACCTCCGAGACAGAGGAATCGCTGTCGTCAGACCTAGGGACAGAAAATTAGCAGGATTACGGGAGAAAAAATCCCGGATGAGAGAGGCAGCAGCGGAGTCAGAGAGTGGAGTGTTGTTATTGCATCCAAGCTAGCGGGGTAGAGAGGGAGGAGCGGACACAGAAAACCAGAGAGGAAAGGGGCAGAGGAGCAGGAAGGGACACGTGGCTCGGACACAAGATCTTTCAGGCTGTACTGGAGTCATTCAGCCAGAAGGGACTGTTACAATCACCCAGTCTGACCAGTACAGTGCACGCCTGAGGCCTCGCCCGGGGATTCCTGCATCCAGTCTTCATTTAATCTTCCCATGGAACCCCCCGTCTCATCACTCCCACCAGCCATCCAACCTAGCCCCTCAGGTTCCGCACTCCTGGTTTTGGGGTACAGCTGGGGCGTTCTGACATGGTCCGGCTCTGCGCTATCGTGCGGTCTGATAGCAGGCGGGATGGGGACCAGGGGCTGGTCCTGAGCTGCAGGCAGCGCCATGGGCTCCCCCAGGTTAGAACATCGCCACCAAACTGGGATTCTGCAGGGAGGCAGATGGGAGGTGGTTGCTACCATAGGGCTAGGTCCTCGGGAGCTGTAAATCAAAGCCGCTCTGCTGCCCCCACGGCAGCTAGGCCAATTTGCACCCGTGCAGGGGCTGGCCCGTGACGGTCAAAGGCAGTCCTAAGGTGGGAGGGGACGAGGGAGGCGTGAAGCCAACGTCCGAAGTCCTGAGCCGGGGTGTTCAGAAAGAGACCCATGATCACAAGCCTGGTCCGGGGATCTACCCCCTGCCCCGCACCTCCACTCAGCACAGGGAGGCCTGCAGTGCCAGCCCATGGTGAAGTGATTATTCCCCTCTATTCGGCACTGGTGAGTCACATCTGGAGTATTGCATCCAGTTTTGGGCCCCCCGCTACAGAAAGAATGTGGACATATTGGAGAGAGTCCAGCAGAGGGCAACAGAAATGATTAGGGAGCTGGGGTACATGACTTATGAGGAGAGGCTAAGGGAACTGGGCTTGTTTAGTCTGCAGAAGAGAAGAGTATGGGGGGATTTAATAGCAGCCTTCAACTACCTGAAGGGGGGTTCCAAAGAGCATGGAGCTTGGCAAATGAGGAGTAATGGTCTCAAGTTGCAGTGAGGGAGGTCTAGGTTGGATATTAGGAAAAACGATTTCACTAGGAGGGTGGTGAAGCACTGGAATGGGTTCCCTAGGGAGGTGGTGGAATCTCCTTCCTTAGGGGTTTTTAAGGTCCGGCTTGACAAAGCCCTGGCTGGGATGCTTTAGTTGGGGATTGGTGCTGCTTTGAGCAGGGCGTTGGACTAGACGACCTCCTGAGATCCTTTCCAACCCTGATATTCTATGATTCTATGGCACAGCTGGATCCAGCACCCAGCGTCGTGCCTGGGCAAAGCCGAGTGCACAGGTCGGTCCCCGATGAGGAGCTAGGCCCATGTGCTCTCCAGCCTCTCCCCACTCACCTGGCAGGCTGCCCCTGGTCATAGGATTTCCTCCGGGTCAGAGGCGAGGTGTCCGAGCCACGGGACTGCCTAGGGCTGGAACAGAGCAAGACCTGATCAGCAATCGCCCCTCCTTGGGGCCAGGGCCCTTCAGCACTGAACAGGCCTATCCCAGAGCAAGCGAGCCGAGAGCCCTGGGGCAGCGCAAAGATCCACCTCCCGAGCCAGGGGTCCAGCGCGCTGGATCAGGCCCCGGCAGGGCCCAAGGCCAGGCCAGCGGCCCCGGCTAAGGGTTTGCGCTGTGAGCGCAGGTCCTGTTGGCTTCATCACCGAGACTGCTGCTGGAGAAGGCAGCTCCGTGCCTTCGATAAGAGGGCTGTGGAGACTGGATGCCCAACTCTGTCCGACAGCAGAACCCGGTTTGTGCCCGCCTTCCCCAGGCCCCGTCCCCCCGACGGGCAGTTTGTGGACACTGGCAATCCAAGATGGCAGAGCAAGCTGGCCCCACCACTGCATGCTGGGACAGGCTGGCTCGACCGAGAGGAGTCCAGACTCAAGGCTCCAAGGACAGAATACGATGGCCCAGCCCACCTCTTCCCCCAAGGGCCTGTAAGCACGTGGGGACCATGCTTGCCAGGGCTTACAAGGTGCTGCCACGGGTGGGCAGGCTGATGGTGCGGGAGACCTTTTCCATCCGGGATTCCTACTACAAGGATAAGCCGATCCCATCTTCCTTGATCTCCATGAGGGACACCAAGGAATTGGTGATGTTTTTGGTGGAGATGTCCAACGTGGGTCCCAGGCACTCGGCCGACACAGCCTTCATCTGGCCTGACAGCTTGGGTTCCCCCTATGGCGTGGCACAGGGAGGGGTGGGCTGAGAGGCGAGGAGTTCACTGCCCCGAGGGTAGCACGTGGAGCGAGTCTGAGACGCTGGCGTCCCTTGGCCATTCAGTTCCAAGAAGCCTCTGGGGCCAAGCACCCAGCAGTGGCAGATCTAGAGAAACCTTTCAGTTGGGCCCCGGTTGCCAGCATTAACGTTTCATGAGCTCATTAATGAGGGCAACAGGAAGTACCCCCTGTGCAAGGCTGAAACGTGTATGGCCCAGAGTGCCGGAGCAGCTCTCCCAGGAGGATTCGGCACACGGAGGGACTGGTCCAGTCAATTAGCCTCTGGGAAGGGCGCACAGCACCAGGGCGTCACATGGGTTTTATTTGCTCCCAGAGGAGGGCTAGACAGCACCAGGGCACCTTGCCTGGATTCAGGGAAGCCCAGTACAGCTCAATGATGTGGCATTTGGGGGTTTAAAGTGGGCTCTACGACTCAAGGAGCCATTTATAGGGCCAAAGTAACACGCCAGGCACGGCCGTCACCAGGAGACCAGACCCCGGGCTATTTCAGTTCCAGACCCAAGACTTTCCGCCCATGGAGAAGACTCCCGCCAAGGGCCACCGCCCAGCCGTGAGCACAAAGGGAGAGGGGGTACAATGGACCAAAGACCCCACATCTGGATGTTAAATGGCCCTGTCTGTGGCTGTGAACTGACCTTGAACTTGAAGTCGTCCTGGCTGGCCGAGCCCTTCAGGGTGAAAGACTGGGAGAAGCTGTAGGAAACAAAGGGTTAAATGGCCGATCCCCTTTAAGGCTTAACTTAAAGCTAAAGGAAGAAACCACTGCCCATCACCCCCACCCCATAACACCCTATCACCAGCCCGGCTACGGTTCCTCCTCCCATTCCCCGAGGTACAGCCCATCCCCAGGTCCCTTTCGGGGCCCTCTTCCCTCCCAGCTCCGTCTTGCCCCTGGCCCTCAAGAGGAACGATTACTGGGACAGTTCTGTACAGCCCCTGCACGCCTGGGTTTGAGCACGGCCAGTCATCGCGTGTGAGTAGCCTGTGCACCGTCGGGTCCCACGTAGGAGCTCCGAGGGGCTGGAGCATGCTTGGTGCAGACAGAACCTGGAGAATTTAGCTGCCAAGCTCTAACGGGTCTACCTTGCCAATGAGTGCCACAGAGATGTGCCCCCCTCCCTCCATAGATCCCGCCGCTCAGGGGCGCACGAGGCTGGGACACTGCACGCTCCCTGGTGCGCTTACCTCCCCTCCGAGGCCAGGCTGAACTCCCAGATCTCCTCGTCCGTGCTGGCGTAGCCGTTCTCTGCACAAGGAACGGCCGACAAGGGTGCGTCAACGCGACAGAGGGTGGGAGGGCACCGCACTGGGCTGGTCCGATCAGAGCCAGCCAGCAGGCGGTCGCCAATCAGCGTGTGGCCCTTTAGGTCCTTGGGACCACCCCCCAGACCTGCTATCATTAACTCTTTGCCACCAAAGCGCCATCAGTGCATCCTCACGGCTGGACAGGCTGTGACCATGTGGGCTGATACGTCTGGAAGAAGCGGGCCTATCACTCCTGCCCACAGGGTCAGAGCAATGCCAAGAGCCCTGGGGTGGGCTCCATCTGTCCCAATGGGCAGACGTGCCATCTGTAGGGGCAGGGAAACACCCCAAGCCTTCCCAGCTGCTGCCAGCCCCAGGCCCCACATCAGCGCTGCCGGCTGCTTTGCCAGCCAATGCCCAGTACTCACGGGGGTCCCCAGGAGGGAAAAGCCCAGCACCCACCTTGCTGCACGTTGTGGATGAGCGCCTGCAGCTCGGGGTGGGACTCCGCTTTCTCCCGCAGGGCATCCAGGATCACATGGTTCTGGGAGGAGCCGGTCACATCCGTTTGTCTCAGGCGCCCTTCCAGCAGGCGAATCTGGGCTTCTTTCTGAGCCACCTGCAGCCCCTGTTTGGCGGGAGCAGGAGGTTACCTTCCGTCCAGCACACAGGACGGGCCAGTGGGTGGAACGGGGAATCAGCTCCTGGCTTCAGTCCCTGTCCCTGGGCACAGATGCAGGTTCCACACCAGCCTCACTCAGCTGCTGCTTGTACCCCTGTGACAATGCGGTTCTGGCGGAACCCAACTGAGAGTGCCAACTCAGGACAAATTGCTCAAATAGGGCAGTTACAGCCCAAGGCTGGGCTTTTTCCACCTCTAAGGCAAACCAAACCAGCCAGACTAGGAGGACTTTGGTCTCACCCCACTGGCTAACCGCAAGTCTCACAAGCGGTCTCCTTAGACACTCCAGTTTCCCAGTATTACCACCAGTGCCACTCGTTATGGGGACAAATGGTTATGAAAAGCAATACCGCAGTAAAAGAAAAAAGGTTCTCCTGATCCCAAAGGGCCAAGCCCCAGACCCAGGTCAATATACAAATCAGATCTTACTCACAAATCACGCTGTTGCCAATCCTTTAGAATCTAAAGGTTTATTCATAAAAGGAAAAAGATAGAGAGGAGAGTTAGAATTGGTTAAATGGAATCAATTACATACAGTAATGGCAAAGTTCTTGGTTCAGGCTTGCAGCAGCAATAGAATAAACTGCAGGTTCAAATCAAGTCTCTGGAATACATCCCCCGCTGGGATGGGTCCTCAGTCCTTTGTTCAAAGCTTCAGCTTGTAGCAAAGTTCCTTCAGAGGTATGAAGCAGGATTGAAGACCAGATGGAGATGAGGCATCCGCCTTATATAGTCTTTTCCAGGTGTAAGAACACCTTTGTTCTTATTGTGGAAAATTACAGCAAAATGGAGTCTGGAGTCACATGGGCCAGTCCCTGCATACTTTGCTGAGTTACAAGGTGTATCTGCCTTCTCTCAATGGGTCCATTGTATAGCTGATGGTCCTTAATGGGCCATCAAGCAGGCTAGGCAGAGCTAACACCATTTTGTCTGGGATGTCACCCAGCAGCATAGCAGAAGTTTGAAATACAGACAGTATAGAGCCAATATTCATAACTTCAACTACAAAATTGATACACACATATAGACAGCATAATTATAACCAGTAAACCATAACCTTGTCTTAGACACCCCATTTGACCCCCCTTATACAAGATCTGGGTGCCACTACAGGACCTTGGTTGCAACAATGATCTATATGGTCCCAGAGGATATCAATAACGTCACAAACCCATTCCCCTCTCTGGGTCCAGCAGCACACAGGCCAGGCAGGCCTCTCAGTCTCCCTCACCCACGCACAAAGGATGCCCCAGGCGCAGCCAAACAGCCCTGGCTCCAAACCTGACCTGCAGCAATTGTGATCCCACGCTAACAGGGGGCCTCCTGGGATCCCATGTTCTGCGACCCACCCCACAGAGCTGCACCCCCACTTGAAGGCCCTTTGCCTGACCTTATCGATGGATGCCTTGAGGAAGTTGTCCAGCAGGAGGCGCGCCTCGGCCAAGGAGCAGGAGTTGATCACCACGGAGGTGTCGGTGGAGTCCAGCTCCTCCTATGGTGCAAGAGAGACCCCTAGGGAGGGGAATTAGAACGGCGCTGAGGGCGGTGAAGGGCAGAAAGCAGAGGGCCAGCAAAGACACCAGCACCACGGAACTGGGAGGGGTTCCTTGACTGGCTGATGCCGGCAGGGACACAGGTGCTCTGCGAGCAGGCGGCGGGGAAGACGACTTGCATGCCAATACTGTGCATGAGCACTCGCACTGGACGTGTGCCTGGAACCAGGCCCCTGATTGGGCCATCTATGGGGACTGAACCACACACCTGCGGATTTAAAGAAGAGGCGCTTCTACCGCCTGGACGGCAGGAGCTGCTCGCTAGCCAGGTGACCAGAGCAGACCAAGGGCAGGTTTACACTGGGAACTTATACCAGCATAGCTATGTCTCTCCAGGGTGTGAAAATCCTGCCCCGCCCATCCCGGAGAGTGTAGCTCTGCCGACCGAACTAAACAGCCACCTCCTTGGGAGGTGGATTACCTACTCCGATGGGGAGTATACACCTAAAGCCTTGCAGCTGTAGCAGATTAAGCGTAGACATATACTAAAAACCTGTTTACGACCTCCAGCTGCTAGGAGGGGAGCAGAGAGCTACACTGTGCTGAACCTGGGTCAGACCCCCCATGTCATTAACGGTGCGTCCACACAGCAAAGAAAAACCCACAGCAGCGAGCCTCTGGCCAAAGAATTCGGGCTTGCACTACGGGGCTAAAAGTAGCAGTGTAGACATTCCCGCTCATGGGCTCCAAGACCCTCCAGAGCCCAGGCTCCAGCCCTTGTGTGAATGTCTACACTCTTCGTTTTAGCCCCGTAGCCCTGCGAGCCAAGGCAATGGATCCAGGCTCTGAGACTTGTGCTGTGGGGTTTGCCTTGCAGCACAGACACCCGACAGGTGCCAGGGAGAAAGGCCTCATTATTAGGCTATTGTTTCTCTGTGGAAATATTTGATTAAACAAAAATTTCCTTTCTGGTCAAAATCCCACCCTCCCTTTACAAAAAACCCCCAATTTTTTTGCCTTAAACCATCAAAACTGATTTTCAAAAACCACAAAAATTCCAGTTTCTCGGGGGGGGGGGGGGGGGGGTAGGAGGGGAGGAGAAACTGATTTTTTCTTCCCCCTGGGAAATTTCAAAAGAAAAACTAAAAGGGTTTGAGATTTCCTACAAAAGCAAACAGCATCTTCAACCCTCTCCCATGGCTACACCTGGAGTTGGCTCTGAATACCGGGCTGCCCCGCGTGCTTGGCTTCGGTCTAGGCTACAGGAACGCCACTGTGGAACTGGGCTGGGTCGAGGCAGTTTCTCACAGGAGGTTGTGTTGCCGTATACGCAGGGAATGGAGAAAGCCCATGTTCTAAGCATGTTTGGAGCCTGGCGGCAACCCAGGCTGGAGCCTGGTGCTGACATGGGTTTTTCTGTGCACACAGACAGGATTGAGCGTGGCTAGACCATGCCTTGCCCGCAGTACTGGATACATCATGGGTACATTTGTCCCATGGTACGGACAGGGCTTCCACTGACTCCAGCATGTGCAGAACTCCCATCAGGGCTGTTGGGCCTAGCAGCTGGTGGTGGACATCATGCTCTCCGCAGCCGTCCCTTCCACAAATAAACCATCCAGCACCGATGGAGACCCTGACGGACCAACATATAAGGGGCTTCCTAAATCCTGGCCCCGACCTTGCAGACCGTGCAGCGGAAGAGGGCTGATTCTTGGCCTCTGCTGGTCCAAGCCAAGCCACAGCCATGTCCGTTAGCCTGGCGCCCACGGGCCTACGGCTGCCTATCGCACCAGCCCCGTGAGTGCTCAGGCACCTGCTGAACTGGGCCTTATACAGCCGTCATCAGCAAACAAGCAGAGAAAGCAGCCAGACTGCAACAGCTGCTCTGTGACGTTTCTGTAGGGAGGGGGCGAGCTCTGGGGGCTAAGAGCAGGGAGCCAGCTCGGCCCTGACTCCCCGCGTGACCCACGACACAACGTTTCAGCCCAGAAGTTGGAGCTTAGAAAGCAAGAGGACCCTGCAAACCTGCCTCCTGCAACCCTTATGCTTAAACTGTCTAGAGGAAGAGTCCAGCCAGCCAGCCTCCTGCTCACGCCCAGTCCCCATCCCAACTATCAACCAGCCCCCAGAGCACCCCCTTTCCCTTACAGCACACAATGCCCTGGGGTGATCTCCCCTGCTCCCCCTCCCGTGAGACCAACTCCCCATATACAGACCCCCTGCACCTCACCCCCGCCCGCAGGCCCCCTCCCCCGGCACCTTGGTCTCCTCCAGCTGCATGATGGTGGCCTGGCAGTCGGCGATGCTGTCGGTGATGTAGTCAATGTTGGCGGTCAGCACCTGATCTTCTCGTTCAGCTCCTGCAGGCCCTTCTGCTCCTCCGGGCTCTCCGCCTGCAGCTTTCCCCTCTTCCCCTGCAGCGCCTCCAGCAGCAGCGCCAGCTCCTCGCGTTTCTGGGGGGCGGGTGGGAAGGAAACGCCTCAGCCGGCGCTGTCCAGGTGCCAGCAGCCTCCCAGCACTGCTGGCCCTCGGTCATGCTCAGGCCACCCAATCCCCACCAGGGCACTGCCCCCCACACCTCACCTTGATCAGCCGCTCCATGTCCGCCTCCAGGTTGACGATGGTCATCCTCTGCATGACAACGTCAAAGATGCGCCACTCCAGCGACTGCCACTTGAGCCGGGCCGCCTTGCTGAAGGTCTGGCTCATCCCCTTCTTTGGGAACTTCTTCCTGCAGTGGGATGGGACACGGTCAGGGGGCTTCCACCAGGCGGGCGCTCGGCCATCACGCCCGCTAGTGCTCAGGACAGAGGGGCATTTACACATCAGGTCTCCAGCCAATGTGGAGAGTCTCACGTGTCAAACCACATGGCAGAGTCGCCCACGATGATAGAGCGATCGTTTCCCGTGTTCCCACAGAACTCCGCTCCCATCTAACACCCAGGAGCCCGGGGCCTGAGGGCCAAGCAGGGAACAAGGCCGCGGGGGACACAGATTCGGAAGCACTGGTCTGACCTGACGGGCCAAGCCCCATTCACGGAGGGCGAAGGGTCTCCCAGGAAGTGGTCGATTTTCCGGTTCCACTGGCGCACGATGCTGGAGACCGAGCGAGAGCCGGACTCCAATTCCGAGGAGGTGGTGCTGGCGGACACCTCCGCACCTGAGTCCAGCATGGCTGGCTTCTGACTCAGCCTCCCAGAGACCCCGTTCGACATGGGCTTGGCCAGGCGGCGCAGAGCAGAGACCTGGGTGAGAGCAGTGCCTGAGGGCTGGGCCTCCTGGGAACACCCGCAGGGGGCATCGACCCAAGCCGCAGAGCGACTCCAATGCTTCTCAGGTGGCAAAGTGAGCCCGGGAGCAGCTGAGCACCTTTCAAGAGAGCTGAGCCTATCTGGGCTGGGTGAAGGTCCGGTACCCGTGGATAGCAGTTTCCCAGAATGCATCAGGAGGGGCTGGGATCGAAGCACCGCACCATCCCGCGAGCTGTACGGGTGCTGGGGCAGGAGGCAGCCTGGACGAGTCACGTGACCAACTCAGCTGCCAGGACCCAGCTCCAGGAAGGAGGGAGGAGACACAGCCTGTTGTGCACGGTCGCACATGGCATGCAGAGAATTCCTCCTTCCTGACCCCAGAAGATCAGCTGCCCCCGGAGGCAGGCGTTTCTTCCCTCGCAATCACTGTCATCTCCTGCCTGGTTACTCCTGGCCATAAAACCACCAGGCTCTGTGGGAAATCCACCCCCCCCAGGGCCAGCGCCTTGGGAACAACCCAGGATTGGCGGAGCACGACCCACTGGGACAGCGGAGGGGACTATTCCGTCTGGAGAGGCCCCAGGGCCCTGCCCACGGCCCAATCCAGGAGCCAGGCCTTAGCGCCCACCCAGTCACGGCCCCGTGAGTGGCTCTCCAGACCCCCGCAGGTGCAGGGGCTGGCACTCACCTCCTGGGTTTTCCTTCGCAGCACGATTTCCTGCTGCCGCTTCTGAGACTCCAGCGCCCGGATCTGAAACTGCGCGGGAGAGAAGCCGAGCCTCAGTCGAGTCCTGAGCGGGCGTGAGCCGCTAAAGAGGAACCCAGGGTCTGGGGTAGAACCCATGGCAGCAATGGGGGAAGGGGAGGGGACCCAGGGCTCCCCCACCCCCTTGCCTGGGGCCAGCACATGGGATGTTCAAAATCTGGCCCATGGCCTGCACTGAGATCTCACCAGCAGCGGTATAAAACCTGGAGCAACTGGGGCTAATCGGGATTTATTCTGCTGTAACCGATGATGGCAGCACTGTGGCATTTGTACCTGCCCTGAGCAGCAACCAGAGATGCAAGAGGAAGCAATCACCTCCTCTGACCTGGGGAAGGCGGAACCTGCCACCCCACCAGGTGCTGATCTCAAGGGATGGACAGACAGATGGACATGTGGTTGGGAGAGGGGGACGTGCTGCGCCTTCAGCAGGGGGAGGAGTCCCCAGACAGTCGGTGGGGTGGCTGGTTTCCGCACAGGGTGCCCAGCACACAGCTCCCCAACCAGGCAGGGTTTTGCGCTGTTCTATGCTGCCGGCCCCATTCCTGGCTTCACAGGACCTGCAGGCCTTGGCCGGCCAGTGGCCCAACACGGGCTCTGAGAGGAGCGGGCCTGGGGGCCAAGCCGGGCACTGATCCCAGCGGCCGGGCACCCGGAAGAGCTCTAACACACTGTCAAGCAGAGGTAGGGCAGGACTGAACGTGGAATGTTCTTGATGCAGGTGACGGCTGGATTCACATCGCAGCAGCAGCAGTGTAAATCTGGAGCGACTCCGCTAATGTCAATGCAGTTACTCCAGATTTACAATGAGTGTAATAGAGAGTGGAATCCGGTCCTCTGTTGGTGCAGCGCTTGCTCCAGATTTCCCATCGCCTTGCTCAGCCATCCCTGCGGCTCAGCCCCAGCTTTGCAGGGCTCCCCTGCTGCCCCATATCCTGAATGGCCCCACTCCCTGTCTCAGCCCTGCCCCGTCACAGGGGCTCCCCTGCCCCTGCCCCACCCTGCGTCAGGGACTCTGGGTGCAGGCTGGCTCACCCAGGTAACTGCTCACCTGTGCACAGGGGAGGGGACCTGACACATCATGCATCAGCGAGGGCTCTCCAGCACCCTCCCCATCTGGTCCCAAGGAGCCTGGCTTGGGGCATCTCCCCAGGAAAGGCCCAGACCCATTGGAGAACCCGCACTCCCCGCTGCACCCTGGCCAGCTGGTGTGGGAGCTCAGAGCTGAGTGAGGGGCACAGGCCCCAGCCAGAGCTGCCCTATCTGCAGAGCCCTGGCAAGGAGCTGGGTTCTCACCTCCTGCCTGCGCTGCTCCTTCTTCAGCTGAGCGATCTCCCGATTCCGCTCGGTCTCCACCAGCCGCCTCCGCTGCTGCTCCTCCCGCATCTGCTTCATCAGTGCCACCTGCGGGCCCCCCGACAGCCACACCCAGCATAAGGAGTGTGCACAAGGGGCTGTGCCCATCCACCGTCCCTCCCCAGTTTGAAGAGCTAGCACAAGCAGGCCATGCCCCTCCAGCCCCCTCCTCCTCTGCCCAGCCAGGTACCTTCGCCTTCTTCATCTCTGCCACCTCAGCCTGCAGCTTCTTGAGCTCCCGCTCATAGCGCGACTGGTTCTTGAGCAGGCGACCGTGTTCCTTCTGGGCTGCCTGCAGCTTCTGCAGTTCCCGATTCATCTCCTTCAGCCGCTTCTCGTAGTCTGCCTTGATCTTGTTGGCCTTCTCCTCCGTGTAGCATTCCATGGTGCCTGAAGGGGGTGGCGCAGAGACGCTCAGAGTGCCAGGCTAGGCCGAGCCCATCACGCTCCATCCCACCCAGCTGCCCCCTGGACCCACCAGGCCCCCAGGGAAAGCACCCTCAGTGGGGGGCACTTTAGATTAACTCTTGGCCTCCAGGGACAAGCCTGCCTGGTCCAGCAGCTCAGGAGATGTTCAATGGCCGAGTAGCCCAGACCAGTCATTGCCTGCAAGCCAGAACCATGGGCCTATTTTAGACCAATAACCCCGGCAGCAGAGCAGTGCCAGGCGTGTGCCAGGGACCGCACCGCTCCAGGGACTGGGTGCACACTGTTCTCCTCCAGGCAGTCATTGCTGTTCAGCCCAGAGGGGGATGCTGCTGAGATGAGTTTGGTGGGACTCAGCTGGGGGCAGGTGTCTCAATCACTAAAGTCTCAGTTATAGCATCAGCTGCCCCACTCGGGGAAGATGCCCAGGACTGAAAAGCCCTGGAGATGGAGCTCTCTGCATGGGCAGGCTACGCTGCTGCTCCTGCATTGGAGAGCCACAGTTTCCTCGCTGGGAGGAAGTCGGGAGCAGCTGGGAGCTTGGCCGCAGATGCCAGGCGGCTTTGCCTCTTTGCCTGGCCCTGTCTCCCTGACACGTGTCAGAGCTTGGAGCTCCTCCGAGGGAAGGGACTTTCCCTGGGCCCTACACCCACTGTCTCCCCACAGCCAGCGGGCTGCACAGCTGGGAGGTCACGGGGTCACCAGGCCCAGCCCTGATCAAGAGGCGGGACGAGTGGCACACAGCAGAGGAGAAGGATCGATCCCAGGAGCTGGGAAGCCAGACACGGAGCAGCCAGCGGGAATCTCTGGGGACCGCAAGAGAGGCATGGAATGCAGGTGTTAGTGGGGGAATGGTCCCGCTACTGTGGTAAACTTTCCTGGCTTCTGCACTACCCCGGTGAAGTGGGCTAGCGAAAGGATCCGAGTCCTCGCTCCCACTTCCTTTACCCAGAGGCCTCCCTGCCCTTGAGGGCTCCCCTTCCACTCTCCTGTCTGGCAGAGTCCTCGTAAACCCCGACAAGGCTGGGCCCAGGATTCCTGGGGGGCTCGACCCCCAACCCTGCTGTGGTCACCCAGGACAGGGGCTAGGGTGTCCCCACTCCAGAGTACTCTCTCTGCACTGGGCACCTCCCTGACCCACTGATCATTTCATAAAATTTAAAGCAAATACAAGTTGTTTAATTAACAATTAACTTTAGAAAAGAATAAGGAAAAATGGGAAAGGTTAAAGGAAAACACATCACCCCGCTCTGTGGCAGGGAACATCACAAACAGTGTCTCTGGAACGTCAGGGCAGGTCACCGTCTGTTCCTTGTAGGTCCCAGGCTCCTTCTCAGGCCCTGGCTGTGCTGCAGAGACGCTGCGGGTCGGACACTTGCTCTGGCGGTGGCCACACGCTCTCAGGCTCTAGGTGGCAGGACCCTTTTTCCCAGCGTCGCCCCCGCCCGGTCGGGGTTATGATCCCCCCTCCGAGTCTGGCCTGCAAGGCCTCTTGGCTGAGGCGTCTCCCTGTGCTGGGCCCACTGCCCAGGGTCCCCCTCACTCTCCCCAGCTGCTCACCGCACCCAGCTCCGGACGGCTCCAGCCCCGGCTCCAGCTCCAGCTCCACTCGGCCGCTGCTGCTGCTCTGCCTTCAGCTCCCTGGGCTGCTTCTCTGGCCCCTCTGGCTCCGGTTGCTGCAGCTCTGCCCCCAGGGCAGCTCTGCTCTCTCTGGGCTGTGCTCTGGCTTTGGGGCTGCAGCTCTGCTCCCAGCAGCTCAGCTCAGCTCAGCTCGGGCCCCTGCTCTCTCCTTAGCTCGGCCCCACCCTGTCCGACCCAGGCAATTCCAGCTCACCCGGAGGAGGGGACCCCCCCCGGCCTCCTGACTCCCTGATTAGCTGCCCGCCCTGTCAATCAGACTGATCTGGAGCATTGGCCTCTCCCCATTGTCCCTGGGGACTGTCAGTCTCAGGCTCCTGATTTGCCATCGACCCCTCCCCTTTTAGTGCTGGGAGCAGCCAACCAAAACCCCCCCACTGAATGTTAGTAAGGGGGCAACAGCCCCTTACACAGGGACAGGGCCCAGTTTGGGCCTCACTGGGCGCCGGGAGAACCCCAGGGTTTCTCCTGCCAGCGCTGGCTCAGAGGACCCATGCGGTGGGATGAGCCGGGGGGTGGAGGGGGCACTGCCTGTACTGAGGTTCTGCAGCACCCGGTCCCTCTCCAGCTGGGTGTCGCGGATCTTGTTCTGCAGCAGGATTAGCTTCTCCTCGGACTGGTGCTTGAGGGTCTGCAGGCGCCGCTGGCTGTTCTCCAGCTCCTCAATCAGCTTCTGCTCGATCTCGATCTCGCAGGTCAGGTCGGCCAGATCAGCCTGGAAATTCACCACTAGAGGTGGGGGGAGAGTCAGTCAGCCAGGCAGCCCCGGGGAGGTCAGGAGGAGAGAGCCAGGCAGCCCTGGGCCGGCCTGGAGAGGGGAGGGGCAGTGCCTGGCTCACGGGTCCCCTATGGACTCTGGCATTGCAGAGGAAAGGAGGCAGATGAGGCAGGACTCAGAGGGGATGGCATCTCGCTCCTGCGGTCTTAGCCTTGCCTGGGTACCCGAAGGCGAATGCGGGGGGCTGAGGAGGAAGGGACAGAGCTTGGCAGCCAGGCCTGTGCCACTGAGCACCAGCTGAGCCGGGGCACCTTAGCACCCTGACTGGCACCTCGTGCGCCTCCAGCCAAGACCTGCCCAGCTCACCCTACAGGCCCACTGCAGCCGCCTACCGCCTCCCCAAAAGGGGCACAGCCCTGAGTCACTGCAGATATCCCCGGCCCCAGCCTAAGCACAGAACTGGGCGCCGTGCCCTCCGAGTTACCCTTCTCCTCCGCATTGGAGTCCGAGTCCACCAGGCTCTCCTCGCTGCCCGAATCCTCGTCCTCATCCTCACAGCCACTCTCCTCCCGCTCCTCCTCCTCCTGGGAAACAAGCGCAGGGTTAGGGCAGAGATCAGGAGCCTTCGGCCCCTCTCTTATCGTCGCAGGGGCTCAGGCCTCTCCCCATCCGCCACCCCCAGATGTGGGTGAATTAAAGCGATTGCCTCGGAAACCAGTGCCAGGCAGAGGCAGGAGAGAGGACGTTTGACCCGGGGCCAGGGGCAGGGCTGATCCCTGTGTGCAAAGGGAGTGGGCCATGTCTGGGGAGCTCCCCCGACCCTCCCCGCTGAGATGGCAGCTGAAAATGAAGGACCTGATGAGAACCTCCGGGACGGCTGGGGCAGAGGGGACACGGTTCACGGGACAAAGCCCAGCTGCATGGAAAGGCCTGTGGCTAGTTGTCCTGCCCCACCTGTTGCCAGGGTGTCAGATGGCACAGGGCACTGCCAGGGGGCAGAGGGGACTGTCTTACCCGCCATCCTCGGCCATGCCCTGCCCCCACTCTCCACACCTAGGCAGGGCCAAACAGCAGCAGACTGGCTGCCCTACGGGGGGGTGGTCATGGACCCTGCCCCTGCCCCCCGGATCCCCTGCGACTCCCACAGACAGGCTGGGGTTTGCCCCACCTCCCTGGGTGCGGCAGGACACAGCTGCCCCAACCACGGGCGAGGAACAGAGAAGGCCACTGGCATTCTGGCTAGCAATCGGGCTCCCACCACCCACTCCACGGGGGAAGCCTCTCGCACCTCCTCATTCTCGTCCGTCTCCTCCCCGTTCTCCTGCTGCAGCTTTGGCCTCTTCTTAAAGGCCTCCTTCTCCGGGCTGCCAGGAAGAGACGGGATGAACCGCGGTGACTGGGGAGCCCTGGCACACGGTCCCCTTAGACCATACATCCCCAACACCCTCCATCTCAGAGCCCTTCAGGAACCCAGCTTCACTGCCCTCCAGAGAGACGGGCCAGGCAGTGTTACCAGATGGGGAGACTGAGGCACAAGGAGGGGAAGGGACTCACCCAAGGTCATGTGGCACGTCAGAGGCAGAGCTGAGAAAAGAACCCAGGAGTCCTGATTCTCTGCTGTATGGCTTTGGCTTCCCAGGGATGGGGCAAGACAATGTCTGGACCAGCAGGGCTGATGGGGGCTGGAGGGTGCCAGGGCTGGAAGCCAAGGGAGAAGTGGGCATCCCAATAACTATGGTCCTGCCATAATAATGAAGAGCCAGGGATGGGAGCACCCAGAACAGCCCCTTCCCTCCCCCCGACTCTGTTCCCAGCAAGGAGTTGGCCATCACCTCTTCCTCCGCTGCTTGGTCTCCTTCTTCAGCTGCTCCAGGTCCTGCTTGGCCCGCTGGAGGACTTCGGTGGCCTCTGCCTCCATGGAGACCACGGGGCTGCTGAGTGCCCCCAAGCCTGGGCCTGGAGACGAGCCCAGGGAGTACGGGGGCCTGGAGGAGACCCGCGACAGACTCCGGCGGAGCGACTCGTTCATGGCTTCGCTCTCCAAGAGCTTTGTCCTGGGGATCGGAGGGGCTTTTGGTTACGGAGATCTGCTGCCCTGGGCAGATGTCCAAAAACCCCAGGGGAAAAGACACCCCCTCCCCCCAACCTCTAAGGAGGGGTGACCGGGAGAGTGTGTGTCTGGAACCTAAACTGCCCTCGCTCAGCTCGGACAAAGGGGCTCAGGGCTCTGCTCCTGGGGAGGGGTGCTGCAGAAGGACATCGCAGGGAAGGAAAGCTGGCATGGCCACCACTAACCATCTGCATGCCTCTTGTGGGAGCAAAGAGTCACAGCAGATGCCACTTCATGGATTTAGTGCCTTCACTTAGATGGCAATGCAGCCCAGGCCACGTCACAAAGGCCCCAGGGCTTCCCACCAGGTCTGAACGCTAACGGGAGAGAAGCAACCCTATGGCCGACAGCCAGTTCTCAACAGCCACGGTGATACGCTGACATGGCAGCCTAAGGGTTAATCTTCAGCAGCGGCTGCGCTAGACACGGTGGGGCACCTCTGTTTTCTAGCATTACGGACGGGGTCTGGATCCTCAGCGGGAGGGGCGTAAATCGGCATTGCTCCAGGGACCCCAGTGTGACAACGCTGATTTTACACCAGCTGAGAATCTGGCCCAGAACGAGCGAGGGGATTCCTGTCTCCAGGGTTGTCAGTTTCTCCAGCACGAAATCCACATATGAGCAGCACTAGCTATCAGACTGCATTTCAATGTACCCCTGGGAGGCATTTAAGTCTGGATCAGCCAAGGCTCCAGAGAAAGCTTGGGAGCACAAGGGCCGGACAGGACGCCCTACAGGATGGAGACATTTCCATCTCGAATGTGGGGCTTTTATTTATATTTCAGCAGCACCGAGAGAGACGGGCTCAAGGCCCTGTTGTGCCAGGTGCTGCACACACCCGTGAGATGGGCGCTGCCCCAAAGCACCGACAATCTAAATGGTCGCATCAGACCAAAGGCAAGAGAGAGGGGAAGTGACTTGCCTGAGGTCATTGGCAGAGCTGCGATGCCAGCCTACTATTTGAACCCAGTGCCCGCGGCACCAGTCACCCAGCCGGGAGCGGCAGAGCCAGAGAGGGAATCTGGGCCTCCAGAGCCCCAGGTCAGCAGCCCCCCCGCTAGCCCGCACTGCCTCTTTGCAGGTCCTCTCAAGCTGCACGCGATATGTGGACCCCCCAGACGGGCGGAAGGAGAGAACGTGACCCACGCCCACCTGAGCTGCTCGATCTCCCGGATGTAGTTCTGGATCAGGGAGCCGATGGCCTCGTTGCCGTCACCTGGAGGGACAGAATTAGGATCACAGACAAGATCAGAAACACCTAGCAGCTGGGCTGCCACTCAGCTGCCCTTGGACCTGAGCTCTGGGGTGGCTGTAATTTTCGTGGGACCGATCCGCATGCCCCACCTCGCATACATGTTCTCTGGAGGTGCCCATCCTCACCTGCCTTGGCCAGTATCAAATTGGCCTCCTGGCTCTCAGGTGGGTGACCCGGCTGTTGATGGCATCAATGGCCTCCTGCATGGCCTTCACCCTCATGCGCAAGGAGGTGTTCTCCTTCTGGAGCATGGCGTTCTCCTGGAACAAGTCACTGTAGCCCTCGGCGCCGTCCTCCCCGATCACACGCTTGCCCTGCGGGGAGAGGAGAAAGGGAGATGCAGAGAGGGCAAAGCCACAGCGTCGGTCAGCCCTGGCCAAACCCAGCCGGCCACGTGCTCAATGGCGCCGCACTGAGGAAGATGGGTAGGGTAACCCTACGTCCCGTTTCGGCTGGGACAAGTCCCTTTTTTAAGCCATGTCCCGGGCGTCCCGACTTTTTTTTTTGCAAAAGTGGGCATTTGTCTCCAAGGGCAAACGGGACAAACACCCAGTTTTGTCAAGAAAGTGGGGTGCAGAGGAATGTGGGCGGGAGGCCGGGATCCAACGGGGGGCAGGCAGGGCTCAGGTGAGCAGCGACGCTGGCCCCAGCCTTTGGGAAATAGTCGGCCTATCCCGTATGTGCTTTGCTGCTCGCCCCAGCCCTGCCTACCCTCTGCACAGGGAGGGGGGCTCGCGTGAGCGGCTCAGGCCAGCCCCACATGGGGGGAGGGACTCAGGCGAGTGGTTCGAGGCAACCCCATGGGGGGGGGGGGGGGAGGAGGAGGGGCTCAGGCCAGTCCCACGGGGTGTTCTGTTTTCCCTTTGGGAAATATGGTGTGACGAACTGGGCCTGTTCTCACGGTGGTCTGTGAATGCTGACAGGGGAGTGTTCTGGGATAGTCTGCATTGCAGGATGGGATCTGCCCGAGGGCGCCCGAGGGCGCATACCTGAGTGTGTAACATGAGAACCCAGGAAGGGGTTGAAGGGGAGGCGACTCCTTAGCCCGGGAAACTGAACAAAGGCTGTGGGAGGGGTCGCTGAAGGCAGAGTGCTGGAAGCAGGCAGGGAGAGAGGGCTGGGGGGCAGAGATGGCTCTGACCTCCCAAGGGGGCCTGGGCTGGGATGCCCGGGGACCCCAAGATGGACCTAACTGAGGGGGTCCCTGTTGTCTGTGCCTGCAAGACCTGTCTTGGACTGTATTCCTGTCATCCAAATAAACCTTCTGCTTTACTGGCTGGCTGAGAGTCATGGTGAATCGCAGGAAGCCGGGGGTGCAGGGCCCTGAGTCCCCCAATACTCCGTGACAACTGGTGGCAGCGGTGGGATCTACTGCACCCCGTGGACGGCGCTTCCTGCAGTAAGTGACTGGGGAGCAGTAAAACGAAGGGGGATTGACGGGGACCAGGCGTGCTGAAGAGTGAGAGAGAGACGGTTATTACCCCTGGGAGTGTGTGACCAGCGAGAAGGACTTTTGCAGTAACAGGGTCCCCCGGGGGGATCGCAGCGAGTGGTCCCAGGGGCGGAGGAGTCTGCAGCTCGACCCTGGCAGAGAGGCGGTGACCTCGAGAAGGGCTGGCACACTAGGGGGCCCCCTGGGAACTGTGGGGAGCTGTGAGCACACAGGCCGGTGAGTGGCCAGCAGGAAGATGTATGCCAAGCGGCTTAAGAGCGACCTGGTGGAGCTGTGCAAGCAGAGGCGGCTGCGCATTGGGAGGCTCACCAAAGAACAGCTCATTGCCCAGCTGGAGGCGGAAGATCGCGCGAATGAACTGATCCCTGTGTCTCAGGGAAGCAGCCTGGCAAATGCAGCGCAGGCACCAGTGTCTGTCCCAGCTGGGAGTGGTCAGCCGGCTGCTGAGGGCTTCCCGAGACCCCTCCTTCCTATGCCTAGGGGAAGGGTGGGGAGGAGCCCAGCAAATACCGAGGGCGCCGTGACCCCCCCGGCCAGCAGGGGGTCCCCCCGGCGAAGCTCGCCGGCCAGCAGAGGATCCTCCCGGCGGCGTTCGGCATCCGGGGAGCGGAATTGGCTGGAATGGGAGAAAGAGCTAAAACTGAGGGAGCTGGAGGATCGTGAACAACAGAGACAGCATGAAGAGAGACAGCGTCAGCATGAACGGGAGGAGAAAGAGAGACAGCATCAGCGTGAACGGGAGGAGAAAGAGAGACAGCATCAGCGTGAAGAGAGACAGAGACAGCATGAACGGGAGGAGAAAGAGAGACAGAGACAGGAGAATGAGAGACAGCATCAGCGTGAACTGGAACTGGCGAGACTGAGGGGCAGCGAACCCCCGGCTGCGGTGAGTGAGGGGGGACCCAGGACTGCACGGAGCTTTGATAAGTGCATCATGGCCCCATACAAGGAGGGGGAGGACATGGATGACTTCCTGGAGGCCTTTGAGACGGCCTGCGAGCTGCACCAGGTTGATCCCGCGGACAGACTCCGGGTCCTTACCCCCTTACTGGACCCCAAAGCCGTGGCATTGTACCGCCAACTGGAAGAGGCAGAGAAAGGGGACTACGAGCTATTCAAAAAGGCCCTGCTACGGGAGTTTGGGCTGACTCCTGAGATGTACCGGGAAAGGTTCCGGAATCAGGATAAAACCCCTGAGATCTCATATCTGCAACTAGCCGCCCGCATGGAAGGATACGCCAGCAAGTGGGCTGATGGGGCCCAGACGAAGGAGGACCTGGTCAAACTGCTGGTACTGGAGCAACTGTATGAGCGGTGCCCATCTGACCTGAGGCTGTGGTTGGTGGACAGAAAGCCAGAGAACCCGCGACAGGCAGGCCGGCTGGCCGATGAGTTCGTAAAGAGCCGGTCAGGAGATAAAAGGGAGGAGTCCCAAAGGAGCAATCCCACCACAACGCAGAGAGAGAGTCACCATGGGACCTCCCCGTGGGAAAATACAGAAAAACCCCATCAGAGGGGAACATCCGGCATCAGGACCATCCGACCCACTCAAGGGGACCCATGGGACATGGGCTGCTACCACTGTGGCCAAAAGGGCCACATACGGGCCCAGTGCCCCAGGCTCAGGGACAGACTGAGCAGGCCGAACCCACAGAGGGTTGACTGGGTAGAGACCCAGCCCGGCGAGAGGCAGCATTCCCAGGGAAGGGGGGCTGGCAGAGTACCACCTGCTAAGGAGGGAGGAGAGCCCCAGGCTAGCTTCTCTGGGGGGCCAGATGCTCCGGATTCAAAGTTCTCCGTTTACAGGGTTGGCGCGGGGCTGTCCCTGCGGAGCGAGTGCCTTGTTCCCCTGGAGGTGGAGGGGAAGAAACTTTATGGTTACTGGGACACGGGCGCAGAGGTGACACTGGCCCGGCCCGAGGTTGTGGCCCCAGATCGGGTGGTGCCCAACACCTTCCTGACCCTGACCGGGGTGGGCGGGACCCCATTCAAGGTTCCCGTAGCGAGGGTACACCTGAAATGGGGGGCCAAGGAGGGCCCCAAGGACGTGGGAGTGCACCACCATTTGCCCACCGAGGTGTTGATGGGGGGGGACCTAGAGGACTGGCCAAGCAGCCCCCAGACCGCCTTAGTTGTGACCCGCGGTCAGAGCCGGCAAGGGGCACTGCCCCCTGGCCTTGGGGGGGGTGCTTTGCCTGAGGCGCGGGACCCTAAGCTGGTGGGGAGGGAACGCCCAGGGACGCGGCTCAGGGAGGCTGCAGCTTCGGACCCAGCGGGCGAGAAAGAACAGGTGGCCATCCCTGTCCCAGCTGCTGAGTTCCAGGCCGAGTTACAGAGAGATCCCTCCTTGCGGAAGATAAGGGACCTAGCCGACCTCAATGCGGTACAGACCATGGGACGAGGTGGCCGGAAAAGGTTCCTGTGGGAGAAGGGGTTCCTGTACCGAGAATGGGCTCCCCCAGGGAAAATGGAGTCAGGGGGGATCAGGAGGCAGCTGGTGGTACCCCAGAAGTATCGCCGCCAGCTGCTGTGCCGGGCCCATGACATTCCCCTCGCAGGGCACCAGGGAACCTGGCGTACCCAGCAGAGGCTGCTACGGAGCTTTTACTGGCCTGGGGTCTTTGTTACTGTCCGACAGTACTGCGGATCCTGTGACCCCTGTCAGAGGGGGAGGAAGGCCTGGGACAAGGGGAAAACAGCTTTAGGACCCTTGCCCAGCATAAAGGATCCTTTCCAGAGGGTGGCCAAGGTTAAAAGGGCGGCTCTGAACCAAGAGAGCCCAAAGCACAGACCTCCAGACTGGAGCGCTGGGAGAAGACCACAGCCCAGTTGGAACCCCAGAGGTATGGGGGTGGGAAAAGGGCGCAGGCCGCATAAACCTTCCCACATGCGAACTGCGAGTGCCATCAAGCACCCCCGACCTAAGGGGGGGCGTGAAACTGGAGGGGCCTGGTGTAATTCTCACCAAGGAATGGGAGGGATGCGGGGGCATCCATGGGAACGGGGGTAGGTTCGAACTTCCCCGGGTCACTGGCTAAAGTGACCCTGCTCAGTTCGGTCTCGAAGGGGGGAGAGATGTGATGAACTGGGCCTGTTCTCACGGTGGTCTGTGAATGCTGACAGGGGAGTGTTCTGGGATAGTCTGCATTGCAGGATGGGATCTGCCCGAGGGCGCCCGAGGGCGCATACCTGAGTGTGTAACATGAGAACCCAGGAAGGGGTTGAAGGGGAGGCGACTCCTTAGCCCGGGAAACTGAACAAAGGCTGTGGGAGGGGTCGCTGAAGGCAGAGTGCTGGAAGCAGGCAGGGAGAGAGGGCTGGGGGGCAGAGATGGCTCTGACCTCCCAAGGGGGCCTGGGCTGGGATGCCCGGGGACCCCAAGATGGACCTAACTGAGGGGGTCCCTGTTGTCTGTGCCTGCAAGACCTGTCTTGGACTGTATTCCTGTCATCCAAATAAACCTTCTGCTTTACTGGCTGGCTGAGAGTCATGGTGAATCGCAGGAAGCCGGGGGTGCAGGGCCCTGAGTCCCCCAATACTCCGTGACATATGGTCACCTTAAAGATGGGTCACAGCAAGAGGAGCAGGGAAAAGGCGGAGACTCAAAAAATGGCAGGCGTGCCCGTGGGAAGGCCGTGCTCAGGGGACAGCAGAAACAGGGAGCAGCTGACATGCTGTAAGTGCCTTTTACTCAGATAAGGTACTGATCTGAGCCCCATGATGGCAGTAGCTGAGCACCTCCCAGTTTAATGCATTTACCCTCATGCACCTCCAGGGGGCAGGGCAGTGCTCTGACCCCGGCTGGGCAGCTGGGGATTGAGGCCCTGAGGCTAAGGGAGTTGCCCAAGGTCACACGGGGAGTCTGTGGCAGAGCAAGGACTTGACCACAGGGCTCCCAAGTCCCAGGCCAGTGCCATGACCACTGGGCCATCCTTCCTCTCCGGCTGGGGAGATACATGACTCAGCTCAATAGCAACCTCTGGCTGCCTAAGGGCTGGTGCTCCTGGGAAACCAGTCCAGCCAAGCTCAGCATGAAGCAGGATGTCGGATATGCCGCACAGGACAGGGATATAAAGCAGGAGGTGCCTTCCCAGCTCCGAAAGATACCCTGAAGCCTTCTCCCTGTTCAGACATGACATACAGCCCTTTAACAGCCTACCTCGCCATAGTCCCTTGCATCCTACCCACAAACTACAGCACCACTGAAACACAGCCATCTCTGGGGTGGAGCCCAGAGCAGTGGCCAGAGCCCCTCCCCTGCTTCCCCCCTCCTCCACAGCCTCAGCACGCCGCTTGGGCGGGGCGGAGCCAGACATCTGCTCTAAGCCGAGCGGCACGGTAAGGGGGCCGGGGAGTTGGAGAAGGGGGGCAGTCAGGGGACAGAGAGCGGGGGGCGGGGGTTGGATGGGTCAGGGGTTCTGGGGGGGCTGTCAGGGGGCAGGGGTGTGGAGAGGGGTCGAGGCAGGCAGGGAGCAGAGGGGGTTGGATGGGTCGGGAGTTCTGGGGGTCCTGTCAGGGGGCGGGGAGCAGTTGGATAGGGCATGGGAGTCCCAGGGGTCTGTCTGGGGGCAGGGGTGTGACTATGGGGTGGGGATGTGGATAACGGTCGGGGCAGTCAGGGAACAGCTAGGGTCCTATGGGGGCAGTTAGGGTGGGGGGTTCTCAGGAGGAGGCAGTCAGGGGACAAGGAGCGGGGGGGGTTGGGGGTACTGAGGGGAGTAGTCAGGGGGTGGGAAGTGGGTTGGAGTGGATGGGGGCAGGGCGGGTCTAGAGCGCCCCCCCCGCCCCCGTGTCCTCTTTTTTGATTGTGGAAATGTGGTAACCCTAAGTTAGAGGTCTGTGCAGCCTGGCTTATTGGAACCATCCTGGGCTCCTAGTGTGGTGGCCAAGCCTGGATGTGTCGGTGAAGGTGTCAGAGAGCAGACAGAGAGAGGCACAGAAGAACAGGGGTCTCATCTTTCAACTCTGCAGCTTGGACACACCCTCGTGCCTGGGCTCCCAGCCTCTCCTGCCTGGGGTCCCCTGCACCTTGGTCTTGCTAGTTCACACCCAGCTAGGGCACCCCGGCTCTCGTCCAGCTGGCACTCATTCCGCATGCTTAGCCACGTCCAGACCCTGGCACCTAGCTCTGGTACAACTGGCTCCTCGCACCCAGAGCCTGGGCATCCCTGGAACCCAGGTCATGGGGGCTGGGGTGGGAGGAGACTGGGGGGTCGGAGGGAGGTCTCGGCAGAGTGGGGGAGGTTCCATGGGGGGGATTCCACGGGGAGTACCTGGTTCTTGTCCAGCTCGCAGTTCTTGTATTCGCTCTCGCCCTGCTCCTGGAAGGTGACGAGGACAAAGCCGACGAAGAGGTTCATCATGAAGAAGGCGATGAGGATGATGTAGATGATGAAGAAGATGGCGATCTCCACCCGGTAGTTGTAGATGGGGCCCATGTCCTCGGTGTGGGTGTCAATGGCCTTGTACAGCAGCCTGGGGGGTAGCGAGTAGAGAGCATGCAGTTTACCAGGCTGCATGGGGGGGCGGCTCAGTCCAGCTGAGCTAAGGCAGAGAGGTCAGGACATCCCAGACAGCTGCTTCCCCTTTGAATGCACTGGCACCTCTCTGCCCCTGATCGGGGGTGGGGGGGTCTAACCCCTCTCCCCATCTTCGGGAGAAGTCCCCTCACATGGCATTCCCCAGCCAGGCAGCAGCACCAGTGGGGTGCTGGGATCTCCCCCCGTGCAGCCTGACCCAGTGCCCGGCCCCCATGCTGCGTGCTCCCCTCGACGGACTCACTGGGGCCAGCCCTCGAAGGTGGAGACGGTGAAGAGCGACATCATGGCTGAGAGGACGTTGTCGAAGTGGAAGTCGTTGTGCACCCACTCGCGCGGGTACAGCTCTTGCTGCTTGGGGCCGCTGTCCATGTACAGAAGTTGCCTCTGGAATGGGAGGCAGCAGCGCATTTACAGACGAGGGGTGAGCGAGTGGGGGACTGGGCCCAGAAACTCTCCGGTCCCCTTGCCCATGACACACACGTGCCCGCCTGCTGAAGACTCCATGCTGCTCAGAGCACGTTACTGTCTCACCAAATCAACCTGGGGAACTCACAGCAGCAGGAAGCCAGAGGCCAGTGCTGGTCACGACAAGCACCATGGCCGAGTATGCTAGTTCTGACAATAACAGGAATCGGCAGTCATGCAATCAGGGTGTGCTGAGGAATGATCACATGTGGATGCCAGGGCTACAACCCGTCTACAACCTGCCCAGCAGCCTCACCAAGATCCACCCTTGGTGCCTCTCCCCAGAGTACCTGGGATCAGGTGGCAGCCTGGATCTACAGGCTGGAGCAGCTTGGCAAATCCCACCACATGCCTGGCAAATCCTGCCGTCCGGGATGAGCTCTGCCCTTCCACAGCCAGGGAGACTCATGCCCCAGGGGAGCCCCCTATACACCCAGACACGTACTTCACCCACTAGCGTGTCTGAAAGGGGACCTGCAAAGGTGACATAACACCTGGGGATATGGGCGGCACGTGACTCCTCCATTTGGGGAGGCTGCGTGTGCCCAGATTATGGCCCCGCCCCTGCTCCAGCTCCTGCCCCACTCATCCCCGCCTGCACCTCTTCAGCCCCTCCCCTGAGGTTCCCCTGCCTGTCCGCCGGCTTCCGGCCGCTCACCCCTCGTGCATGCGTGTGTCTCTTCACCCCCTCCTGCAAGGCTCCCCTGCAAGCAGACTGGGGACAGGAAGAGGACGAGTGGGAGCGGGAACTCAAGTGGAGTGCGGGCAGGACCACAGCCAGGGTGCCCACCCTTTTGGCAACGGTGCGCTCCAAAGGCAGCAGGCCGTCTGTTTGGGGAGGCTTAGCCCCCTCTGGCTCTTATACCCACCACCCATGCCTGGGGGCTGCCATCTTCTACTCCTGCTTTTGATGATGAGTGAAGAAGGCCTGAAAAAGCTTTCCCAGGTCGTTCCATAAAACACAAGACAGTCCCAGGCTTAGGGTTGCCAACTTTCTACTCACACAAAACTGAACAGCCCTGCCTGCCTCCCAGGCCCCACTCCCTGCTCACTCCCTCTGTCACTCGCTCTCCCCACTCTCACTCACTCCCTCATTTCCACCAGGCTGGGGCAGGGGGTTGGGATGCGTGAGGGGGTGAGGGCTCCGGCTGGGAATGCGGGTTCTGGGGTGGGGCCAAAAATGAGGGGTTTGAGGTGTAGGAGGGGCTCCGGGCTGGGGGATGGAGACGAGAGGTACGAAGTATGGGAGGGGGTTCCGGGCTGAGGCAGGGGGCTGGGGGGTGGGAGGGGGTACGGGCTCTGGGCTGGGGGTGTGTGTTCTGGAAGGGGGCCAGAAATGAGGGAGCTCTGGGCTGGGGCAGGGGGTTTGGGGGTGGAGGTGCAGTCTCTGGGGTGGGGCTGAGGATGAGGGGCTTGGGGTGCAGGAGGGTGCTCCGAGCCAAAAGCGTGAGGGGGAATCAGGGCTGGGGCAGGGGGTTGGGGCGTGGGAGGGGGTCAGGGGTGCAGGTTCTGGGCGGCGGTTACCTCAAGCAGCTCCCGGAAGCAGTGGCTTGTCCTTCCTCCGGCTCCTACGTGGAGGTGCGGCCAGGTGGCTCTGCGTGCTGCCCTGTCCGCAGGCACACACCCCCCCGCAGCTCCCATTGGCTGTAGTTTCTGGCCAATGGGAGCTGCAGAGCTGGCACTTGGGGCGGGAACAGCGTACGGAGCCCCCTGGCTGCCCCTACACATAGGAGCCAAAGGGGGGACATGCTCCTGCTTCCAGCAGCCGCGGCTGACTTATCCCTGCTGTGCTGCTGACCGGACTTTTAATGGCCTGGTCAATGGTGCTGACCGGAGCCACCAGGGTCCCTTTTCGACCAGGTGTTCCGGTCAAAACCCGGACACCTGGCAACCCTGCTAGTGCCTTAACCATTGGCCTGGCCTTCCTCTGGCTCACGAGCCCAACTCCTCCTTGGTCCTGGGCATTCAACACTCCCCTCGGCTCTCTGCCCCCTAGAGCAAACTGCCCTGTGCTGCAGGCTTTGCTCTGCATAGAGACCCACGCCTGGGCTCCTCTGCTCAGCAGGGTCCCGGGAACAGGCTGTGAGCACAAGAGACAACAAACCAGGGCTGGTTCCTCGCCTTCCCCACCAGTCCCCCCTCAGGCAATGACACCCCCAGTCCCTGCGCTCTGGCTGCGAGGTACATGCAGTGATGACAGGGGGCTCCTACCTGCATTCCTCTTCTGTCATCTTGGCCGGATCCGTACAGCTCCTAAACTTCCCCTAGGTTTAAGCAGAGAGCAGAAGAATCAGGGATTGTACTGTGAACCGCAGGGAGCCTGACTGATAGACCTGGGGAGCAAGGACAAGGGCAGCTGCTGGCAACTGCAGTACATCCTGACATGACCCCACGGCTTGGCCCCGACCCAGGGAGCAGCGTCTCCACGGCCCATTCCAGCCTGAAAGGGGCTGGTTAGTGCCAGCCGTGAGCGTCTGGGCCCTACCCCAGCTGGGCCTTTCCTTAGAGGTGCTTAGAGCCCAGCCAGATGTGCCAGCCCTCAACTCTCCCTGCGCACTCAGCAGCACTGACAACCCCTAGGAGCCCTGCAAGGCCCGAAGGCCAGACCACTGCTGCAGCAACTCGTAGCACTTCTAGCCAAAGAGTCACGTCAACCTCATCCATTCGCACAACAGTGCAAGCGCAGACCTGCCTGCAGTGCCACGGGTGGTCAGGAGGAAACACCTGTGATCCTGCAAGACGGTGGGGAGCTGGAGCGGGCGGGGGAAACCGAGTCACAGGTGGGGAAGGGACTGGCCCAAGGCTACCTGGCTGGTCAGCACCAAAGCTGGCAAGAGACCCCCAAATTGGCTGACTCCCACTGGGCCATGGGGCTGCCTTGCTTGGGCACAGATTATGCATACACTGCCCTGTTCTGCCTGCAGCGTGCTGGTACCCCCAAGGGGATGGCCGGGGATGGTCCTCGGCCTCCCTCTGAATTTCTGACATGGGAGAATCCCCACTCTTAAAAGAAACGAAGAGGAGCCACTTCCTGGCGCTTCCCTGAGCTCAGCTCCACCCCAGCTCTCCCCAGGACAGGGAGGGTTGGGGGAGACCAGCGCTGGGTTCTGGCCGGGAGGGGCTCTCACCTTGAAGAGCTGCACCCCGATGCAGGCCAACATGAACTGCAGCAGGGTGGTGACAATCACAATGTTGCCGATGGTCTTGATGGCCACGAACATGCACTGGACTACGTGCTAGAGAGAGGAGAGAGGCCAATGCATAGATGGGCCAGGCCTGCAGCACCACGACCTGCTGTGGGTATCGACCATGCCCCTGTGTAGGGGAAGGGGCCATCCCAGACACAGACGGGGGACACAGCACCACACCGGTGTGCAGGGGACACGGCCGTCCCAGACACGGATGGGGGACCCGGCACCACACTGGTGTGCAAGGGAAGCGGCTGTTCCAGATGCAGCCAGGGGACCTAATACAAAACCAATGGGTTACCTCCCAGCTGCCCACAGACACCTAACAAAACACCTGGGTAAGAGTGAAATCAGGTGGCCTGAGCCCTGGGACGTGCAGTCCTGGCATCCTGCTCAGATGGCCCATGATCTGGCAGGTCCTGGCTTACTGTGACAGATCTGAGGGGGGCCGTGTCCACCCCCTTGGGGGGCCCTTGTTCCCGCCTTGCTCTCACCTTCAGCCCCTTCGCTCTGTTAATGGCCCGCAGCGGCCGCAGGACTCTCGGCACCCTCAGGATTTTCACCACGGAGATGGCGCTGGACCTGAGGAGGGCGGGGGGAGACGGGGTGACTCAGCCAGCTTGGGGTCTGGCCAGACAAATCAGCTCCTCACACGCCGTCAGGAGCCAAACCGGCCTGCAGCGATGCATCGGGGGAGAGCCAACACCTGTGCCCCTCCAACATGGGCAGGGGAGCTGTACCTGCCAGGGACAGGAGGGGGCAGACTGGGGGGACAGGCAGGCGAGGAGGGGGCATGCTGGATGGGGCAGGCTGGGGGACATGCTTGGAGGGCAGACCGGGGGGTGCAGAGCAGCAGGGGCAGGAGGGGGCAGGAGGGGGCAGGAGGGGGGGAATGCTTGGGGGGCAGGCCGGGAGGTACAGAGCGGGAAGGGGCGTGCTGGGGGGGCCGGCTGGCGGTGTGCTGCAGGGGGCAGGCTGGGGGGTGCAGAGCAGGAGGGGGCGTGCTGGGGGGCAGGCTGGCGGTGTGCTGCAGGGGGCAGGCTGGGGGGGTGCAGAGCGGGAAGGGGCGCGCTGGGGGGCAGGCTGGCGGTGTGCTGCAAGGGGCAGGCTGGGGGGTGCAGAGCGGGAGGGGGCGCGCTGGGGGGCTGGCTGGTGGTGTGCTGCAGGGGGCAGGCTGGGGGGTGCGGAGCGGGAGGGGGCGCGCTGGGAGGCAGGCTGGTGGTGTGCTGCAGGGGGCAGGCTGGGGGGTGCGGAGCGGGAAGGGGCGCGCTGGGGGGCAGGCTGGCGGTGTGCTGCAGGGGGCAGGCTGGGAGGTGCAGAGCGGGAGGGGGCGCGCTGGGGGGCAGGCTGGCGGTGTGCTGCAGGGGGCAGGCTGGGGGGTGCGGAGCGGGAGGGGGCGCGCTGGGAGGCAGGCTGGTGGTGTGCTGCAGGGGGCAGGCTGGGGGGTGCAGAGCAGGAGGGGGCGCGCTGGGGGGCAGGCTGGCGGTGTGCTGCAGGGGGCAGGCCAGGGGGTGCGGAGCGGCAGGGCCAGAAGGACAGGCCGGGAGCATGCTCTGGCGGGGCCAGGCTGTCATGTGTTCTAGGAGGGGATTGCAATCCAGTTTGACAGAGCTCCCCAAGGGCAGCACTTCCAGGCGCTTCCCACCGTGGGGGAAGGGGCCGGCGGCTGCACAGTACATCAGTAGCAGAGTTGGGCCTAGCCCCCAGGATCGCTGACATCCCTATCCTGAGCCCTAGCCCCTAGGCCACATTCCCACCCACCATGAGGAACAGAACCCAGGAGTCCTGAAGGAACTTGGGGGAGGAGGAAGGCAATTCCAGATTGAAGTGAGTGCCTGCCCACAAAATCCTTGCGTATCCAATTCATGTCATAGCCTCTCCTCCCCATTCTCAGGGGTTGTTTATTTCCTTACTCCCAACAGTGTGGCTGGATGACTTTGTGGCACTGAATAGTGTATGAATGCTAATGCAAGGGGAATCAACCAACTCACATGCTTCTGGGCACAGGCTGATTGTCACAGGGATCAGGAGGGAATTACTCCCCACCCTCCATCTACAGCCCTGCATCTGCCCAGGTGCATCCCTACAATCTGCAGCATCAGTTACTGGTCATTGCTGGAGGTGAGATACTAGGCTAGACAGACCAATGGCCTAACCCATCCTATGTCTCTATTGCCAACGTAGATGACAGCACAGCAGATGGCCCTATCCCCTGCTGAACAGGCAAACCTGTTGCTACAACGGGTGCTTACTCAATTCCCATGGAGATGAGGGAGACAGCAACCACCAGCAGATCCAGGAGGTTGAAGTAGTTCCGGCAGAAGGACCCCTTGTGAAGGAATGCACCGTATGCGGTCATCTGAAGGGAAGCAGAGGGGAGTTAATGGGAACGGGGCAGATCACCTCTGATCCTCTCTCTTTTTAGTGACTGCTGCTCATGAAAGAAGCCAGATTGGAGCACTGGACACTTAAGTCCTCTCTAGAGCCACAGAATAGGCACAGTAAAGGAAGCTTATCATGTACCACTGAGCCAGCGAGCCTCAGCCCCACCCCACAGGAGTCTCTCCAGGGAGTTCATTCTCCACAGCCCATTCTTGGCCCAGCTGCCAATTGTGATGGTGCTTTTCTCACGCAGACACCTGTGGCCTAGGAACTGGGCTGACAGCCACTAAACAAATGCTTCCCTGGGCGCCCAACCGGCCACAGTAGAGCACGGCCCGCAGGGCCTTCTCTGACTGGTCCGTCTAGGGTGGGACTCAGGAGCAGAGCTGGTCAAAACTCGGCATTTCTGTTTCGGGGGAAATTTCGACACATCGTCATTTGGTTTTGGTCCCGATTGGAACAAAAAAAATATTTTCAAAATATCCCATGAAATGGAAGTTTTGAAAAATGTTGGTTCTGGAACACTTTGAAATTTTGTTTTATTTTATTTTATTTTATTTCTTTTTGTTTGTTTAATATTTTTATTTTTCTATTATTTAATGACATGTCTGTGGCATACACTACTACTACTGGTGTCGTAAAATGACAATCATTTAATTATTCTATTGATTTTATTTTAAATATTTAATAACGGGTGCTTCAGTCTAGCAGAGAAAGGCATAATATAGTCCCATGGCTGGAAGTTGAAACTAGACAAATTCAGACTGGAAAGAAGGTGTAAATTGTTTACAGTGAGGGTAATTAATCATAGGAGCAATTTACCCAGAGACGTGGTGGAGACTCCAGCACTGACAATTTTTAAATCAAGAGGGGATGTTTTTCTAAAGGCATTCTCTACGTTCTATGGTCTGTGTCACATAGTAGGTCAAACCAGGTGATCGTAATGGTGCCTTCTAGCCTTGGAATGGATTAATCTGTGCATTTTAAAAACAGTTAAGGGCAGCTGCTACTTAGCACTGATTGAAACATCTTCTCTTCTAGGTCAAAACGTCTGCTGTTTGCATTGTAACTCCAGTGTCAAACTATTTCATTACAACACAAACAGGAGACATTTTGATCTAAAAGAAAAGCGAAGCTGTTTCAATCCATGCTAAGTGGCAGCTGCCCTTAAAGAGTTTTAAAATAAACTATATTAAAATAATATTTCTGCTAGGGCTGTCAAGCGATTAAAAAAATTAATATTGATTAATCTTGCTGTTAAACAATAATAGAATACCATTTCTTTAAATATTTTTGGATGTTTTCTACATTTTCAAATATATTGATTTCAATTACAACACAGAATACAAAGTGCACACTGCTCACTTTATATTTATTTTTGATTACAAATACTTGCACTGTAAAAAACAAATGAAATAGTATTTTTCAATTCACCCAATACAAGTACTGTAGTGCAATCTCTTTATCATGAAAGTTGAACTTAAAAATGTAGAATTATGTACAAAAAATAACTGCATTCAAAAATAAAACAATGTAAAACTTTAGAGCCTACAAGTCCACTCAGTCCTATTTCTTGTTCAGCCAATCACTCAGACAAACAAGTTTGTTTACATTTGCAGGAGCTAATGCTGCCCGCTTCTTATTTACAATCTCACCTGAAAGTGAGAACAGGTGTTCTCATGGCACTGTTGTAGCCGGCATCACTAGTTATTTACATGCCAGATGCGCTAAAGATTCGTATGTCCCTTCATGCTTCATCCACCATTCCAGAGGACATGCGTCCATGCTGATGACGGGTTCTGACTGATAATCCAAAGCAGAGCAGACCGACGCATGTTCATTTTCATAATCTGAGTCAGATGCCACTAGCAGAAGGTTGATTTTCTTTTTTGGTGGTTTGGGTTCCGTAGTTTTTGCATCAGAATATTGCACTTTTAAGATTTCCGAAAGCATATTCCACACCTTGTCCCTCTCAGATTTTGGAAGGCACTTCAGATTCTTAAACCTTGGGTTGAGTGCTGTAGCTATCTTTAGAAATCTCACATGGTACCTTCTTTGCGTTTTGTCAAATCTGCAGCAAAAGTGTTCTTAAAATGAACAACATGTGCTGGGTCATCATCTGAGACTGCTATAACATGATATATGGCAGAATGCGGGTAAAACAGAGCCAGAGACATACAGTTCTCCCCCAAGGAGTTCAGTCACAAATTTTATTAATGCATTATTTTTTTAACAAGCGTCATCAGCATGGAAGCCTGTCCTCTGGAACGGTGGCCAAAGCTTGAAGGGGCATACGAATATTTAGCATAGCTGGCATGTAAATACTTTGTAATGCCAGCTACAAAAGTGCCATGTGAACGCCTGTTCTCACTTTCTGGTGACATTGTAAGTAAGAAGCAGGCAGCAGTATCTCCCGTCAATGTAAACAAACTTTAGAGACTGGGAATGGTTGGGTCATTACACTAACTGAATTTTTTTCCCCCATGTTAAGTTCTCCTCACACCTTCTATGGGTCATCTCGATTATCACTTCAAAGGGGTTTTTTCTTCTGCTGCTGATAGCTAGGGTGACCAGATCACCCAAGTCAAATATCGGGACGCGGGGGTAGGGGGGGACGGTGACGCGGGGGTAGGGGGGGGTAGTGGGGGGGCGTGGCAAAAAAAAAAAAAAAACCACCCTTCCTCCACAAGCGCTGGAGGGAGGCCCGGGAGACTCAGAGGAAGCGCGGGGCCGGGGTGAGTAAGAGTCCAGCCTGTCCCCGAGCAGGCAGGACTCAGTTGGGTGGTAGGGAGAGGAGGGGGGCGGCCCGCGGGGCCAGGCGGCAGCTGTTCTCTCCCCCGGGCAGCGGGACTCGGGAGCAGCCGCTGCTGCAGCTCCCACTGCCGCGGGGGGAGGAAGCGGCCGATGGCCAAGCTCGGCGGCTGCGGCTCTGGCACCCGGGCCCGAACCCCCCGAGGTGCGGCCTGCTGCGGGGACCCAGCAGCGCACACGCTGCGCCCAGCCCCTGGCCAGTCGTGTCTGGGCTGCTGCCCAGCTGGTGCTATCCCGCAGCGGCCCCGGAGTGGGGGCAGCACACCCCAGCCCCCCCGTCCCGCTCGGGTCCCGCAGGGGAACGAACGGGGCTGGGCTGACGATGCCTCTGTTGTGGTGTTAAATATATAAAAAAGTGTTCTTAATTTATAATGGGGGTCGCACTCAGGAGCTTCCTATGCGAAAGGGGTCACCAGTAAAAAAGGTTTGAGAGCCACTGCTCTAAAGCAAGGGTGGCCAACCTGAGCCTGAGAAGGAGCCAGAATTTACCAATGTACATTGCCAAAGAGCCACAGTAATATGTCAGCAGCCCCCCATCAGCTCCCCGCCATCCCCTGCCCACCAGCAGCCCCGCCGATCAGCACCTCCCCCTCCCTCCCCACACCTCCCAATCAGCTGTTTTGTGGTGTGCAGGAGGCTCTGGGGTGGGGGAGGAATGAGGACACGGCAGGCTCAGGGAAGGAGTGGAGTGGGGGCAGGGCCTGTGGCAGAGCCAGGGGTTGAGCAGTGAGCACATCCCCCCCGGCACATTGGAAAGTTGGCGCCTGTAGCTCCAGCCCCAGAGTCGGTGCCTATACAAGGAGCCGCATGTTAACTTCTGAAGAGCTGCATGTGGCTCCGGAGCCACAGGCTGGCCACCCCTGCTCTAAAGTTTTGCATTGTTTTGTTTTTGAATGCAATTATGGAACCAAAAAAATCTACATTTGTAAGTTGCATTTTCACAATAAAGAGATTGCACTCCAGTACTTGTATGAGGTGAACTGAAAAATACTATTTCTTTTATTTATCATTTTTACAGTGCAAATATCTGTAATCAAAAATAATATAAAGTGAGCACTGTACACTTTGTATTCTGTGTTGTCATTGAAATCAATATATTTGAAAATGTAGAAAAACATCCACAAATATTTAACAAATTTCAAGTGGCATTCTATCGATTAACAGTGCGATTAAAACTGCGACTAATCGTGATTTTTTATTTAATCGCATGAGTTAACTGCGATTAATTGACAGCCCTAATTTCTATTATATTATGACATGTCACAGTAATAGGGCATATTATGGGTGTACATTAATGGCAGTTGGTAGTTCGTATTGATGGAAACCTAGTGCAGTGTTACTCCTGCCATGGTATGAAATAATGTAAACATGAAAAAAGAAAGGACATCAAATTCTAAACAACATTTTGAACATTTCCAAACGTGTTTTTTTTTTTGGCAGGAATTTTTGTCAGAATCAACACAATTTCATGACAAATTTCAGTTTTGGAGAAACTAACGAAAAACGTTTGAGGCAAATGTTCTGACTCGCTGTACGGAGGAGGCCGCCCTAGTGGTGACAGTAAGTGGCACAGGCTGGCCAGCGAACCCCCAGTGCTGTCTGTGTGCAGCAGCAGCCTCAATCAAAGATTCCCCATTCACTGCAGCCACTGCTGACGCCTGCCTCTGCTCTGCCCCGATCAGCGGCTCCCCTCACCGCTGGCATCACCCCATTATGCACTGGCTCCAGAAAGATGGGGTGTGACTCACCTTCAGGACTATTTCAACTGTGAACACGGAGGTGAAGCCGATGTCAAAATATCCCAGAACCTGAAGATAAAAATCAGGGAGAGGTTTTGGTAACTCGGGAGACCAGATGTTATTTGAACGGCCTACAACCAGGAGCTTTGGCAGACAGACGGCACACTGCCCCGCTGAATGGAAACTGCACACCTGGTGCTAATAATAAATACAACAATAATACATACATGCTTTGCACTGTGACTGCTTCTTTCGCGCCAGCATCTTTACAACACTAATGAATTAAGCCTCCCAGTCCCCACAGCAGTCAGAAAAGGATTATCCTTAGCAGAGCACAGCAGTCCAAGGGTTAGAGCCCAGGAGCCAGGATTCCTAGCTACTGTTCCCATCTTTGGGAGGGGAGAGTGTTCATAGAATCATAGAAGATTAGGGTTGGAAGGGACCTCAGGAGGTCATCAAATCCAACCCCCTGCTCAGAGCAGGAACAACCCCAACTAAATCATCCCAGACAGGGCTTTGTCAAGCCGGAACTTAAAAACCACTAAGGATGGAGATTCCACCACCTCCCTAGGTAACCCATTCCAGTGCTTCACCACCCTCCTAGTGAA
This sequence comes from Malaclemys terrapin pileata, assembly GCF_027887155.1. NCBI lineage: Eukaryota > Metazoa > Chordata > Testudines > Emydidae > Malaclemys > Malaclemys terrapin. The sequence goes on along the minus strand of NC_071508.1, from coordinate 18,377,357 downwards.
ATCGTTTTTCCTAATATCCAACCTAGACCTCCCTCACTGCAACTTGAGACCATTACTCCTTGTTCTGTCATCTGCCATCACTGAGAACAGCCAAGCTTCATCCTCTTTGGAACCCCTGTTTAGGTAGTTGAAGGCTGCTATCAAATCCCCTCTCACTCTTCTCTTCTGCAGACTAAATAATCCCAGTTCCCTCAGCCTCTCCTTGTAAGTCATGTGCCCCAACCCCCTGATCATTTTCATTGCCCTCCGCTGGACTCTCTCCAATTTGTCCACATCCCTTTTGTAGTGGGAGGCCCAAAACTGGACACAGTACTCCAGATGTGGCCTCGCCAGTCAGTGTTCTACTGGTTAATGCTGGCGATTTAGGGTCAGGACTCCTGGGTTCAATTCCTGGTTCTGGGAAAGGACCATGGCCTAAGGTGTCAGGATCCCTGGGTTCTTTTCCCAGCTCTGTAAGCATCTAGCTGGGTAACCTTGGGCAAGTAATTTCCCCTCTCTGGGCCTCAGTTTCCCTGTGTGTAAAACGAGGTTAGTGTCAGTGCTTTGGGGTCCTCAGATGAAAGGCTCTGTACATTCACAGTATTACAATCCAAGACAATTTAAAGGTGGGGAATCTGAGGCACAGAGTGATGTTAAGTGACTTGCCAGTGATCACACAGGCAGTTAGTGGCAGTGCTAGGGGCAGAAGCCAGGAGTCCTGATTCCAGTTTTTTAGAGCAGTCCCATTTTACCTCAGCTGTGTGCCCCACGCTGCTGAGCTTTCCACGGAAACCTAAGCCAGCAGTCCAGTGATTGAGGGGCCCACCAATGGCTCAGGCCCCTGCAATGGCAGGGATTTGTTTTATTGAGACATACCCAGCGGGTCCTTGCAAGTGATCTGTGCCCCAGAGGAAGGCAAAACCAGCCAGCCCCAAGATGCCAGCCGGTGTGACCTGGGGGGAAACTCCTTCCTGACCCCAAATATGGTGATCGGTTGGACCCTGAGCACGTGAGCAAGAACCAGCCAGACGAGCGCCTGACAGCACGAATGCTTGGTGCCACCTCTGCAACTGCCCAATGGCCCACCTCCAGCCGTGGAGTTCTGATGAATAACTCCATCCACACTTGTGGGGTCTCCGAGTGCTTCACAGAGCAATGGACTTCTCTGTGGGTATCTCTACCGCTCCCTGCACCACAGGGGCCGAGCAGATCCCAGCGGGGAACGAATGTAACCTCACAGGGCAGCTTTATTATCCCTCTGCTACAGACTGGGATGGTGAGGCACAGAGAGGAAGTGACTGGCCCAGGGCCACAAAGTAAAGTTAGTGCCAGCCAGGAATGAGAACCCAGAATCCCCTGCTGCAGCTCTGGAACAGGTTTTCCTTCCAGAGCCAGGAAAAGAACCAAGGACTCCTGATTCCTCATCCCCTGCACTAAACTCTCCTTGGGCACAAGGCGATAGACTGGCAAGCAGCTCCCCTGAAGCTGCACATTTCTGGTGGCTCAAACTGCTTTCCCCAACAGCCCATCCTGGGAACCTTGTTCCTGAAGGAAACAGGCCGGATGGGATCCTCGGCCGCCAGGGAGACGCTGCTGAGCAGGATGAAGAGCAGGATGAAGTTGGTGAACCAGGTCGCGTTGACGATTCGGTGGCACAGCACTCGGATCCCGGGGAAGGGAGAGAGGGGAGGCAGGCAGTCAAAGCATTGTCAGCTCCAAGGGGCTGAGTGACAGCCCAGGTTAGAGCTTGGGGAGTGGTGCAGCTGGGGAGATCCCTGCGTGAGTCTCGGGGGTGGCACCCCTCATTCTGTGTGCCCGGCATGCTTCGACCCTGGGACAGCGTGTGGGCACAGCTGGCTCCAGAGGCTGTAACAGCCCATTACAGTTAAAGGTGTTACTTTGTAGCTCAGTCGGGAGGTTCCAGGTTCTATCCTCGCTGATCACTGCTGGGTTTCTGACAGATGGGAGGAGAAGCAGCACCTACTTGTTGGTTGGGCTGAAGATGAAGAAGGCACTGGCTTCGGGCATGGGTACTGCTTTCTCCTTGAGCTGCAGCTCTGCCAGGGGGAGTGGCTGAGGGCTCAGGGGGATTTCGGGCTCATCTTCCTCATCGTCACCTGTGGAGCAGCCAGAGGGAGGGAAACAGAGTCAGTCACTTTGAGCTCGCATGTTGGGGTCATTCACTTAGCAGCAGCCAAAAAAAAAAAAAAAACCTTAGCAGAAGCTAAAACTTAGAGGTAGAGAAGGATCACTTGGCCCCTCTCCATCCTGGGCAGCCAATCAGGGATTGTTTCCTTAACCATCCGGAGTTGGGGATGATGAGACCCCGTGGTCCAGCTGCAGGATGAGTCAGCAAAACAGCTCTGACCCTCCATGCAGGGATCAGGAACCTGACATCTGGCCATGTTTCCTTTTATGCTGGGCAGAGAGATTGTGACCACCACAGTTAGACGAAGGGCTGTGGCTCCCCTCGCACCCCACAGTCCCTGGGGGTACTCACACTCCCGCTGTGGAGCAAGATGCTGCTTGCCATTAGAGACCCATAGGACAAAACCCTGGGGTATCCCCCGACGTCCTGACTTCAAATCCTCCAGGCCAAACCCAGCTCCCATTGTTCTCAGTGTGTGTGGGGGGGTCCCCCATCTTATGTCGCCTAGTGCGCCCCCTAGTGGCCAGCAAGACTCACCCGTCAGTGAGGCAAGTAACACCCCACAAGCAAAGGAAGAGGCATGTGCAGAGTCTGGTATCCTCCCCAGAGAGAGGTAGAACTCCCTGGTCACGCCCTACCCTCATACACAGACCAAGTGCTGCAGAGAACTGCACAGAGTTTATTCCAGCTCGGCGTCTGCTGGAAACAAACCATGTGGCTTTCTGCATCATAATAAGCCACTAGCTGAGCTGCACTCTTGGGACCAGAGCCCTCCAATGGGATTTCTCTCTGCAAGCCACCCCAACCCTTTCCATCGCTCCCTCAGTCTCTCCGGCTGGAGGCAAGGATCAAGCCAGAGCCTTACCTGGGAAGTCAGCAGAAGGGTAGGGGTCTTTGATCTCATTCACGTTTGATTCAAACTCGTCCACTTTTAACTGAGAAGGAGAGAGAGGGGCGACTAACTGAGCATCCCGGAAACACCACCCGTGGCACTGCCAGGGCTCTGCGTGCCAGCCTTCCGCAGGCCAGCGGGACAATGCTGCAGGCGAGAGGCAGGGAGAGCTCCCCCGATCTCCCACTGGGGCAGGAGCCATCTGTTTGTTCTGTGTTTGTACAGTGCCTGGCACAATGGGGCTCTGACCCACGACGGAGGCTCCTAGGCAGAAGCGGATTAAGGTTCCCTGGGGCCTTGGGCCAGAGCAAGTGGGGGGCCCCTCCCCACCCCTTTCGCCTGTGGCCCCACCCACAGCCCCACCCCTTTCTGCCCCTTCCCCTGGGGCCCGCCCCTGTTCCACCCAGGGTCCTCCTCATTCTGCCCCCCCACTGCAGCCCCACAACCCCTTTTGCTCCTTTCTGCCCCCTCACTGCACCCCAAGACCAAGAAGCTCTGTCCCGTGCCACGGCCCTGGGGCCACAGCAGGGTGTGAGAGCTCCTTCAGTCCCAGGGTCTGGATGCTGAGGCTTCCCCCGCCACCCCCGTGCTTCTCTGTGGGACATGGGTCTGGCTGCTGTGGAGGGGGCTTCCCCTGCCCAACACTTCTGCCATGGAACAGGGTCAGTGCGTGGGGGCTTTCCAGCCTCACCCGCCCGGCGGCCGCAGCTCCAGGCTTTCGCTGCTGCCAGCAGATTTTTTCCGGGGACCCCCAGTTGGCTGGGGCCCTGGGCCCAGTGGCTAATCTGCCACTGCTCCTAGGCGCTACCATAATAGAAATAATTAATAATAAATATAACAAGGGGCAGGGGAGCCAGGATCACTGGCCAGTTGGACAAGGGCCTCTGATGGGCCCTATATGTGTGTGTGTCTGTGAACACGTGTGTGTAGAAAGATCTTGAGTGGAAACTCCACCGAGACAGTCCTTTGATATGGGACCTTTGATCCTGGGCCTGTACCCACTGAGTCCCACTCCCCGTCCCCCCGCCACGCTTTTTGGGAGGGGACAGGGAAAGCAGGCTCGCTCGTCAGAGGAATGATCCGGGCCTACAGGGCATACAGAATGGACGTCTTGCTACAAGTCTCCGGAGATGCGTCTGCTGAAGCTCAGGATTTTGTCCCCAGTCATTCCGTGGGCCCTGGGGAAATCTCCCTCCCTCCCGCCATGGCCATCCACCTTTCATGCACGACAGGACAAATAATGGGAAGACATTACTGCTGGGTACCGTACTCCTCAACTGCCAGGGAAAGTTCCCCTAGACATTTGTTCAGACGAGCTCAGAGGGCACTGACCTTGGCTGTGGTGGGGATTCCTTCAGCCTTGGCTTTCTGCTCCAGCTTCTTGGCCAGCAGGAGCTTTTCCTCCTCAGATTTCTCTGGGTAACTTCTGGACAGGGAACCACAAAAGAGAGGTGAGGAGTCAGGCCACGGCAGAGTTGCAATGAATGCTGCTGAGATGATGCCCAAGACCAGCAGCTCACATTGATTTGCAAGCCCTGGGCCCTTGGGGGTTCCCGCTTTTAAGCAGCAGAGAGCAGCACCGACCTGGACATTTTCCTCCGCTTCTTCTCCTCGGCTTTGGCTTTCTGGGCCGACGTCAGGCTCTCGGCCTAGGCCAGATTGTCCACAGCGATGGCCAGGAAGACATTGAGCAGATATCTGAGAGGGGGTGGGGCTAAGGAGCTTAGGGAGCATGCTCAGATGTAAGGAATGAGTCCCTTCCATGGCCCAGACTTAGCGAGAGCCTGTGTGGTGACACTAAGCAATGTACGCAGGCAGCTGGGGAGAACCCCAGGTTCAGCAACGAGCCCTCTGTGTACCCATGACAGCTGCCTCTTGGCTGTCACCAGGGAATCTCTGTTGGTGTCCCAACTGATTTTTTCATCCCTTTTAACCCCCACTCCTGTTGCATCATTTCCCTCACTCCTGGTACTATGATGTCTGAACATACCATACCCAGCCCCATAGCTCTTCCCCAATGTGTACTTGAACCTAGATGTGACTGTGCTGGATAAGACAATAGGGCTCAGACCCTGCACTCTCCACGCCCTCCTTCCAGCAGGGCCGCAGGTAACTACTCAGAGTGTGGTTTGCCCCACCACTCACAGGACAGCCTGATCAGCTGGGCGCTGATAGCGGTGAGTCAGTGTCAGATTAGAGCCCCAGGGTTCTGTGTCCCAGACCCCCACCTCCCCTGCTCTGATCCACTAGCCCCCCCTCCCCTCCCAGAGCCAGGGAGAGAACCCAGGAGTCCTAGCTTCCCGCCCCCTGCTTTGACCCACTAGACCCCACTCCTCTCCCAGAGCTGGGAACAAAACCCAGGAGTCCTGACTCCCAGACTCCCTGCTCTAACCACTAGACCCCACCCCCTTCCTGTGGCTGGGATAGAACCCAGGAGTCCTGACACCTAAGCCCTAGCTCTAACCACTAGACCCCACTCCCCTCCCAGAGTTGTAAACAGACACTAGGTATCCTGACCCTGGCCACACAGAGGCCAGAGAACTCACCAGTTCCCCTTCCTCAGCCTCTGGCAGCTCATAGTTGTAGTCATGCCTGAGGCCTCAGAAGGGGTAAGGACAGCCCAGCCTCCCAGTGCAAGCCCCCCTGCCTGTACTGCCTGACCCCAGGCCCTGGGGAGAGGTGCCCCCACCTGGTTATCTTGAAGATCCTCAGCAGGCGAATGCACCGCAGGATGGAGATGCCCAGGGGTGACATGACGTTGATCTCCACCAGGATAATCTCCAGGATGCCGACGCACACCACGAAGCAGTCGAAGCCGTTGAAGAGGGACATGAAGTACTGGCGCAGGCCCAGCGCATACATCTTCAGCAGCATCTCGGCCGCAAAGAGAGCCAGCAGCACCCGGTTGGCACTGTCTGCAAGCAGCGAACCCAGCCGGTCAGCGCTCTGGACTGAGGCGGCAGATCCCCCGATGGCCACTAGCAGCTGCTCATGAGACCACATCCTCCTCCGCCTTCTCACTACGCCCCCTGCTGCCTCCCTCTCCCCCAGCCTACGATCCTGGGGCAGCGCAGCAGGGAGGAAGAGGAGCCTGACTCACACTTACCTGCCCAGCTCCTGGCCCTGAGCAGCGGCAGCAGAACGCTCCCTTCCCCACCCCAGCAAGAGGCGGGTCTGTGTGCAGGAGGGGAAACACAAGACCGGGAGGAAACTACATGTGCACACAGGCACGGGGGGTGTGCGTGCACTTTTGCGTGTGTGTGTGGTGCGCAGGCGCATGCACGTGTGTGCGTTGGTGTGTGTGTGTGTCTATGTGGGTGTTCACTTGTGGGCAGGCGTGTGCGCATGCATGCCCGTGCATGCACTGAACCGGCAGTGGCTCCCCAGCCCCGGGCCTCTCTGCTCACCTTGCACACGAGTCAGCCACTCGGGCTGCCAGTGATGCTCGGAGGCGATTGACAGGGTATTCAGAGAGATGAGCAGGATCACCAGACAATAGAAAAACTTGGACTTCACCACCTCGCGGCACTTCCTGCGGAACAGGCGGTTCCATCGCCTCCACTGCCGGCTAGAGAGATGGGCCAAGAGGGGTGACTTCAGGGCTCCCTGCCCCCCGGCACCCAGCCCCAGAGGGCAGAGTCATTGCAAAGCGCCCTGCCCACCAGCTCCCAGGGACCCAAGCAAACGCATAGGAGAGGGGTTCTGCAGGCAGGGATACCGCTTTGCCCCTCTCTACCACCTTTCCTCCATCCCAAACTATTACCAGCACGGAGTCAAAGTCCCCACTCAATCACCACGACGCCAAATGGGGATGCACCAGGGTAACAAAGGAGATGCTGGTGTGTTAATGAACAACTTGTTTCAAAGCCCTGGGGAAGTGTGCTTCATTTATCCCCATTTTACAGATGGTGAAACTAAGGCACTTGCCCAAGGAATAGGAACAGATGGTGAAGCTAAGGCACTTGCCCAGGTGTCCGGGCTGCTCGCTCAGCGCAGGGTCCATGAGATGCCTTCCCTTCCGCATGGCGGCCGGTCCTATGCATGCTCTGGAGAGGACACTGCCCCTTAAAGAGTGCGCTGGCCTCACCTGTTCATCAGTTGGAATGACCTTGGATTTCCTGACACCACTCACGCAGTTCCCGGAGCCCTGGGGTGTGCTGGGTAGGAGGAGAGATAGTGGAGAGGAGCTTGACGCATGGTCCCCCAAAAGAAGAGGCGGGATACCACCTGAACTAGCCTTTTTCCAGAGCCGGACATAGCAAAATCAACCTTTGCGTGGGCTGCACTGAACATGGTGTATCCACCCCCCCAACAAAACTACCAGCTCTTCCGATAGGGGCTCTTACAACAGGATTGATTCCAAGAGCAGGAGAGTCAGGATCAGGCAGGAGAGAGAGACTGTGTGTGTGTGTGTGTGTGTGTGTGTATACTCACAAGAAGAGAATCCATTTGTTCATGCCCTCAATTTCATACAGGCTCTCGGTCTCTGAACCCCCTTCCTCTGATGGCAGCATCCCTATGAAAGAGAGAGATCTTCAGTGAGCTGGGGACCCCCTCAAGAGACACATGGGGACATCGGCAATGGATTCCCACCGGAGAGGGAAGGGGAACTCTAAGGGTATGTCCACACTGCAATCGGAGGTGTGATCGCAGCTTGTGCAGATGCACCCGAGAGCACTTTAATCTCGCTAGCTCCGATACTGGAGCGGTGAAATCAGCGCATAATCACTCACAGGGCTATTGCGGCTTCACCGGCTCTGGTGACCGAGCTGGCTAGATGAAAGTGATTGCAGCGTAGCTATACCCTGAGAAGCACATCTGCAAAGGAAGGGTTCCCATCTAATAACTCCCTAAGAGATACAAACCTCCTCAAGAGACACGTCCGCACTCAAGAGAACAAGTTTGGGAAGGAGGTTTTTTTTGGCATCGTAATGTGCAAAGAAATGGAGTGATACTAGACACCGCGGGAGTGTAACCGGTGGCAATAGAGAGCAGGGGACCAGCGATGGCGTTCAGAATTCTGATCATTACATATAGCTCCACAGCTGTGTAAAATGCCCCACAGAGTAAACAAAGAGCCAAGGGATTATATCCAAGCACATAACAGCATCCCAGGGAGGTAATGGGGAAGGGGGGCCAATAACTCTCTTCTATAGCAACTTCCACTTCAGGTTCTCAAAAGCCCTTAGCAAATGTGACTAATTTCAGCCCCAAATGGGCAAGTGTTAGTAGATCCCACTACACATGGGAAACAGAGGCACGGATTGGTGAAGTGACTTGCCCGAGGTCACCCAGTGTGTCAGTGGCAGAGCCAGGAACAGCCTACGGGCTTCCCAAGACCTTGGCCTGTTCTATGCCATAGGACGGTCTTTCCTCTCCAAAAACTCTTCATCTCTGGCGAGTCTGAAGCAGCTTCTAATCCTTGAACCTGGATAATGTCAAGGGAGGGGCAGCCTCCCTCAATGAGTAAACTAGGAGCAAGTGCACACCTTCTCCCGGCCTCCCACCCCGCTCATCCCACAGACACCCCTCCCCCCCCCCCACGGTGGAGGATTTAACCATTCTCCAGAAGCGAGAGGCTTTGCCCAGGTGAGGATGGTACCTTCTTCCCTGGCCCGGTGGCTGTCCATGACTTCGGCATGGGTGATCCAGTCCATGTAGACCTTCAGATCCTCCTCCAGCTGCTGCTTTCCTCGCAGCTTCTGGAACGTGCCCCGTGACTTGGCCTTCTCACACTCCTTGGTGAACTCCCTGGAACAAACGCAGACGGTTGGCATGAGGCCAATGGAGAGGGGGCTCTGCGGGCAGCTTCAATCCAGACCTTGCTCATGGGACACACTCATCAAGTGTGTGCCACGTCCTATTCTACTGGCTAGTCCCCAGAGAGGACAAGAGCCTACTACTGCTGCCAGCTGGTGGAATTACTCCTTTAACTCAACTGAAGATTGAGAATGGATCAGTCCTGTCTTTTACCTTGGTTATATAGTACAAAATTGCGGGGGAAGGGGGAGGAATACAGACCTAATAACAGGAAATGCTTCCCTATTCCCCATTTTTTTATCATCCTGTGGAACTCCTTGCCACAGGACACCACAGAACCAACTACTACAGCTAGATTGTAAAGAGGGCAGGTTAACATTAGGAGCACTAATGGCTGTCCCCACTGCTGCTGTTGAGGCACACAGGAGTATCCGATACTGGAAAGCCTTGAGAAAATCATAACAGAGTGTCAGAGCTAAAGGGGAAGCTCACGCAGCTGGAGGGTGCAGAGAGATTGCCAGCTGTGCCCATTTCCCCACATTCTCCATAGTAAAGGTGACCTGTCAAGGGGGAAAAACATTGGGCTTGGCCTTTTTTTGCTCCCTTCTGAGGGATAAAGCAGGCCTGGAAAGGACGGGTGGATTTGTTTTCAGTGGTATTTTACCCGTTTGCTTTAATTCATGTCTTGGCTATGCTGGAAGACTCAAGGACTAGTAAGATTGTGACACTGCAGGGACCAAGGAAGTGACACCTGGTTAACTGAGAAGGGAAGGGAATTTTACAGGGACTATTTAAAACTGCTGTTGGGGCAGGGACTGTCTTTTTGTTCTGTGTTTGCACAGCACCTAGCACCATGGGGTCCTGGGCCAGAATGGGGGCTGCTAGGTGCTACCACAATACAACTGAATAATTACAATGTGTTCATTGTCTGGTTTTGTTAAGACTGGGGAGAAAAGCTCTCTGTGTTAAGAATTCCACCATCCTGTCCCTTCAATTAAGGGCTGATAGCGCCCCTGCTCCACATTCCTGAGTCATCCAAAGAGTTCTCCAAGAGAAAAGGGAAGACAAGGCTTGATAGCCTTGATAGCCAAGGTACCAAGGAAGAAGGGAAGAAAAAGGTTAAAAACCCCCTTCAGACTTTCTGTTCATATCCCCAAACTCAATAAGGGCCCGGCCCCTCCCTCAGGGCAGACCCCTGCTGGGACAGATAGAAAGGAGAGCGGCACCATGCAGTCCACACGCCTTACCCGCTGAGCACGCCCAGCACCAGGTTGAGAACGAAGAAAGAGCCCTGCAGAATGAGGCTGACGAAATAGATCCAGGGCCACTCGTTCCCGATGGCGTCGTTCACCTGAGCAGGACAGAGGCAGATGAAGATCCAGGGGGAGAACCAAATCCACCTGGCTCAGGTAAGCCCATTACTGGAGTAGCTGAGCACCTCACAGTCTTTACGCATGGGGAACTGAGACACAGAGTGACTAAGAGACTTGCCCACGGTCACAATGGGAGTCTGTGGCAGAGCAGGGAATTGAACCTGGGTCTCCCAGGTTTCAGACTTGTCCCTACTCATTGACCAGCCTTCCTCCCAGGAACCCAGTAGTTAGGGCACTAGTTTAAGGCTTTGAAGACCCAACTCCCTACTCTGCCACAGACTCCTTGTGTGACCTTGAGCAAGTCACTTAGCCTCTGGGTCTCAGCTCCCCATCTGTGCAATGGAGATAATAGCACTGTCCTGCCTGCCTCCCGGGGGGTGAGTGGGGCAGGGGAGGTTAATGACGGTGAAATGCTTAAAGATCTAATGGTGAAAAGCACTGTATAAGAGCTAGGTGGTGTTATTATTAAAAGCCACCAGATACAATATCAGACACTGGCCCAGCAACCTGTGTCTCAAGCTGCCCTCAGCCCACACTCCTGGGAACAAAGGATGCCCAGAAGGGTAACACACCAAGCGCTTTCCAGAGGCAGAGGCGGGACTGGAACTCAGCTCTGCAATTCCCAGCCTGTCCCTGAGCCGTCACACCATCCTCCTCCCCTACCATTCTTCGTGGCTTGGAGGGCAAGTTTATGGTCGCTTATACCTGAGCTCCAGAGCTGAGGAGCCGTCCGAGGACTCGCTCCCACCAGGCTCCTGTCTTTTAAGGCAAGGGTGGGGTTTGTTTGAGAGTCTCAGCGGTACTTGGACAGGGACTCTCTTGGCTAGGCAGGGTTCAAACACTCTGCTGCACTGGCGGGTGCCACCTTCTCCCTGGGAGCTCATTGCTCAGTGGATACATCATCCAGTAGCTGCAGAGTCTGCGGGGCTCGCTGCCCCGGAAGGATTCCCACCATTTGGGAAGCCTGGCCAGCCCAACCCGCTTAGTACCATGTTCTTGTTCAAAGAGCGTGCCGGCATCTCCTCCCTCGCAGCCAGCGGGCTCAGGCCTTCACCTACCCAGTAGAGGACTTCCGTCCAGCCCTCCATGGTGATGCACTGGTACACAGTCAGCATGGCGAAGCCAAAATTATCAAAATGGGGGATGCCGTTGTTGGGCCCTGGCCACCCACTCCTGCACTCAGTGCCGTTGAGGGTGCAGTGATACCCGTGGCCGGTGGTGGTGCACGGGGATGGCTTCTCCATTTCCCCTTTGGCAATGATATCTGAGGGTGAAACCGAAGCACAGAAGTCAGGCTGAGCAGAGGAGAAGGACAACTACCCTCCTGCTGCTGCTTGTGCCTTAGCCCCCAGCCCCACCCAGAGGAGGGCTCTGGCGCAGTGCAATATACCTCCTAGCCACACCATATAGCCATATAATGCCCCCAGCCATGCCATAACCTTCCCAGCCATGCCATATAGCCATATAATGCCCCCAGCCATGCCATAACCTTCCCAGCCATGCCATATAGCCATATAACACCACCAGACATGCCATACACCTCCCAGCCATGCCATATAGCCATATAATGCCCCCAGCCATGCCATAACCCTCCCAGCCATACCATATAGCCATGTAACTCCCCCAGCCATGCCATAACCCTCCCAGCCACACCATATAGCCATATAATGCCCCCAGATATGCCATATACCTCTTCATCATGCCATATAGCCTTATAATGCCCCCACCCATGCCATACACCTCCCAGCCATGCCATACACCTCCCCGCCATGCCATGTAGTCATATAACGCCCCCAGATATGGCATACACCTCCCAGCCACGTCATATGGTTATATGGCTATATGGTGTGGCTGGGAGGGTTATGGCATGCCCCCCCCGGCTGGTGGGAGGGTCGCCCACGTTCCAGACCTGTCCCGATGTAGTAGCAAGTCTTGTGCAACTTTCCCTTGAACAGGTCCTGCCCAACGATGGCGTAGATGATGATCATGAAGAGGACCAGTAGGGCGATGTGGAGCAGGGGCACCATGGCCTTGATGAGGGAGTTCAGGACCACCTGCAGGCCTGCAGCCGAGAGAGAGAAGGGTAACAGGTCACACACCCCTCCCCTCCTAACTGGCAGCACGGCGTCTCACAGACACATTGAACCGCTTCGCCACCGCAGCACATGGCAGGGAAGAGAGGGAGGGACCTGGGCCCAGCTCTCACTGGTGTCAACCACTAGGCCATCCTTCCTCCCCAGCATGTGTCCCTATATGTCCCAGGAGGGGGTGTGTGTGAGAAGGAAAGCCCTGGTGACTGAAATCTCTCAATCCCATTACAGGCAGCAGCAGCTCCAGGCCCCCTCACACTGCCCCAGAGGGATCGGGGAAGGCTGAGTCCCCACAGTTCATCTCCTTGGGAGATGGTCTCACGATGGGGGCATCTGGCTCCTAGACACTGGGGTGACCCCCACCAGCTCCTTTCACAACAGGCTATGGTGGGATTGACGCATGCTGGGTCTTGGTGGGTTATATCTACGCGAGGGGCACTAGCACTGGGACTATCTAGATCAGGGGTGGCCAACCTGTGGCTCCGGAGCCACATGCGGCTCTTCAGAAGTTAACATGCGGCTCCTTGTATAGGCACCGACTCCGAGGCTGGAGCTACCAGCACCAACTTTCCAATGTGCCGGGGGGTGCTCACTGCTCAACCCCTGGCTCTGCCATGGGCCCTGCCCCCATTTCACCCCTTCCTGCCCCCTCCCCTGAGCCTGCCGTGCCCTCGCTCTTCCCCCTCCCCCCTAGACAGGGCCAGCTGCAGGCACCAGCTTGTCAATTGATGCAAGAAGCTACAGCCCCCTTGCGAAGTTTGGTCCTGCTGGAAGCCGGCAGAGCCAGCACTGGCTCCGTTCCCTCCTCCCATCCTGTGAAAAACATGGACAGGGCAGGACCTCTGCTCTTTTCCCCTCCAGCACCTGGCCTGGAAAGGGACAGAGGGAGCCATCCCTAACCCCCCAGCCTGGGAAAGGGGAGATGAGAGGGGACCCCACTACAACCCCCAGGCCTGGGAAAGGGGGGCGAGGAAACCTAGGGGGAGCAGAGGTGAGGCTCCGGGGGCTGGATTGAGGGGTTGGGGACTGATGGGGGGCCTGAACTGATGGGGGGATGGGGAGGCTGCGAAAGAGAAGTCTATTTAAAATAAAAAATGATTTATTTTTAGTTATTTGGACAATTATTAATTAAAAACCAAATTATTCATTGTAATTACTGGATCATGTACATACGTATGTAGTTATCAAAATTATACAACAACAGAAGACGGTTTAATTTATTGTTGAAATGCTTTGAATGTGACTGAATTGATTATTTTTTAAAAAAAATCATATTCAGGGATTATGACTGTAACTACTGCACTGAGCTAAGAAAAGCTCTGAAAGGGGCTTGCTGTTGTAAAGATCTTCTTACGTGTCAAGATCTTTACAGCTCATCTCATTATTCAAAAATCATTGGAAAACGTGCTGCACAGAGAGAATGCTTTGTGTTTCTCAGCTGTTCATTGCTCATTTGCCGGCTCCATGTTATAGGCCTTGTTCAGTCTATTTCTAAATGTGTGTGAATTAGGTTTTTCTATCATATTGTAACTTTGTCACAGGACAGAGCTCTCCACTGAGTACTTAGGGTTATACCTGTGTTGGGGTCCACTAGGTATAGCTACCAGGTAACTCGGGAGAGCGGAAGGCCAAAAGTGCCGATGAAGCTCTTTTGCTCTGGGCCTACCTGAACCACAGTGACTCCATCTTGGGAACTCTCACCTACTTCTGTGCTAACTGCTTACATGCTCTGAAGTAGGCTGAAGCAGAAATGTAATGTCAGCTTTTTAACAGATGGCTGCAGTTTCACTCACACTAGCAGAAATAATAGAGATAAGAAGCGAGGGAAAGGAGGGGTAGTTAGTTTGCAGGCGTCTAACTCAAGGTCGCAAAGACTGAGAAAGTTTTCTCACAAGCTTATGTAGAGCTTATTGTAACAGTTGTCTGGAAGGGAGAGGTAAGGGGGAACAGCCAGACAAAGAGATGTATGCAAACAGTTTGAAGTATAAAAGGTAAAATTTGTTTGTATTTGTTGCACTAGATTTGAGACATGCCGGTCTCCTAGTGCCATTTCAGAGCTCTGAAATAAACTTGGCTTGCTTTCTCCCCTCGGTGTCTTTATTGGTGCCAAGCACACCGGGCAACGAACCCCCTGTTTGCCATCTCGGGCCCAGTTCTGGGCAGGCAACACCTGTGTACAAGAACTTCCCATACATTCTCCCCTTTTTCCAACCAGCATGGATGCCTTCCCTCTACGGTAGCTCTCCATTTTGGAATGGATACTTTTGAGGGGCTCCATCCTCATAAGGAGATACCATTACCAGAAGCACGACTATTATATTGAAATGAATCTCTTGGTACTGAGGACTAGCCCAAATACAACATCTTCTGCATCTTCTCCTTTTGAATTCTCCTGAAGTATGTCTGTCTACTTGCAGCTTCCATTCAAGCAGCCAGAGAGAGGCACGTGTTCATTAAAGGTTGACTTGTCAACCGGACATTATCTCTCTCTCTCTCTCTCTCTCTCTCTCACACACACACACACACACACACACACACACACACACACAAGCAGAGGAGAGTTCGAAAGCGAAAAGACAGATTGAAAAACAGAGTTTGATGATTTTCTTTAAAAAAAATCTCACTGATTGTGGGGCCAATCACATGATTTTAGAGGATGTGAGTCATGGTCCTGCTTTGAGCAGGGGGTTGGACTAGATGACCTCCTGAGTTCTCCTCCAACCCTGATCTTCTATGATTCTTGATCTCTTGAGGTTGGCAATACTGCTATTGGGTGAGAATCTCTAATTCACGTATCCCCTGTTGTTAAGAGGGAAAACGGAGCAAACCAGTTTAATACTCTATTAAGAGAAGCCCCCCACTCTCTCACTAAGTGGCTTGCTGATCTGCATGTGATTTGCATCCATAGCCTCCCAATAACTCTGTACCCAGCTAGCATTCCTCTGGGCAGGGAGTGCCCCGCGGCTGGGCTCTGCGGGGAGGGGGTGTTGGTCTCTGGGCAGGGAGTGCCCCGCGGCTGGGCTCTGGGGGGAGGGGGTGTTGGTCTCTGGGCAGGGAGTGCCCCGCGGCTGGGCTCTGCGGGGAGGGGGTGTTGGTCTCTGGGCAGGGAGTGCCCCGCGGCTGGGCTCTGCGGGGAGGGGGTGTTGGTCTCTGGGCAGGGAGTGCCCCGCGGCTGGGCTCTGCGGGGAGGGGGTGTTGGTCTCTGGGCAGGGAGTGCCCTGCGGCTGGGCTCTGCGGGGAGGGGGTGTTGGTCTCTGGGCAGGGAGTGCCCTGCGGCTGGGCTCTGGGGGGAGGGGGTGTTGGTCTCTGGGCAGGGAGTGCCCTGCGGCTGGGCTCTGGGGGGAGGGGGTGTTGGTCTCTGGGCAGGGAGTGCCCCGCGGCTGGGCTCTGCGGGGAGGGGGTGTTGGTCTCTGGGCAGGGAGTGCCCCGCGGCTGGGCTCTGCGGGGAGGGGGTGTTGGGCTCTGGGCAGGGAGTGCCCTGCGGCTGGGCTCTGCGGGGAGGGGGTGTTGGGCTCTGGGCAGGGAGTGCCCTGCGGCTGGGCTCTGCGGGGAGGGGGTGTTGGTCTCTGGGCAGGGAGTGCCCAGCGGCTGGGCTCTGGGGGGAGGGGGTGTTGGTCTCTGGGCAGGGAGTGCCCCGCGGCTGGGCTCTGGGGGGAGGGGGTGTTGGTCTCTGGGCAGGGAGTGCCCCGCGGCTGGGCTCTGCGGGGAGGGGGTGTTGGTCTCTGGGCAGGGAGTGCCCTGCGGCTGGGCTCTGCGGGGAGGGGGTGTTGGTCTCTGGGCAGGGAGTGCCCCGCGGCTGGGCTCTGCGGGGAGGGGGTGTTGGTCTCTGGGCAGGGAGTGCCCTGCGGCTGGGCTCTGGGGGGAGGGGGTGTTGGTCTCTGGGCAGGGAGTGCCCCGCGGCTGGGCTCTGGGGGGAGGGGGTGTTGGTCTCTGGGCAGGGAGTGCCCTGCGGCTGGGCTCTGGGGGGAGGGGGTGTTGGTCTCTGGGCAGGGAGTGCCCTGCGGCTGGGCTCTGGGGGGAGGGGGTGTTGGTCTCTGGGCAGGGAGTGCCCCGCGGCTGGGCTCTGCGGGGAGGGGGTGTTGGTCTCTGGGCAGGGAGTGCCCCGCGGCTGGGCTCTGCGGGGAGGGGGTGTTGGTCTCTGGGCAGGGAGTGCCCCGCGGCTGGGCTCTGCGGGGAGGGGGTGTTGGTCTCTGGGCAGGGAGTGCCCCGCGACTGGGCTCTGGGGGGAGGGGGTGTTGGTCTCTGGGCAGGGAGTGCCCTGCGGCTGGGCTCTGGGGGGAGGGGGTGTTGGTCTCTGGGCAGGGAGTGCCCTGCGGCTGGGCTCTGCGGGGAGGCGGTGTTGGTCTCTGGGCCAGGGGGTGCAGTGTGGCTCGGCTCTGGGGACGGGAGTGCAGGTGTCTGGGCTCTGGGGGGGCCCCACACAACTCCTTCCAGCACCCCTCAACTGGAACTGGGTCATCATAAAGGTTTCTTTAATTCTCTACTCCTGGAAGAATCTTTTTTGCTGTTGTCTGCATTTTGTTGACATACTTGTTGACAGGTATTTTGAAATAAATTACCAAAATAATTGAAACTAAAGTGATTATATTGTGTCATTTTGACAAATAGAATATGCAGAATTTGGGCAGAGAGGATGCTGCCCCCCTCCTCTCCTGCCTTCGTCCAGAGGCTTTGCTGTCTGGTGCTTCAACTGACCCAGCGCAGCTGCCTGCGGCCATCAGGGCCCAGAATAGTTGCTGCGTTTTGCACCGGGCACAGCAGTGCCGGCCGCCTATCCATCACCCCAGCTGACGCTAATCACTGCCTGTTTCTGGGGCCTCTTCCAGGTCAGGATTTAAACACTTTAGATCCAGCCAGTTATTGGGGGGGGGGGGTATTTATATTTATGTTTTTACATTCACACCCCACAATAACAGGGCAGGGAGATTCCCCACTTTCAGTTTGCTCTGGGGGCCGCTGAAATCCTGACCCCACCTGGTATTACACCCTGAATGCTCTTCGGAGCCAGACTCTAAGACAGATGCCCATCTCCTGCTGCCATCAATAGGGGTGCATGCCAGGTTTGGCCCACACATATCTTCCTAAGTATTCATTTGACTGGTAGATTAGAAAATACCAGAACTGAAAGAGTGAATTCACCTTAACAAAGGATGGGACCCAGGATTGAAATCTCCCACCTCCAGGTGATGTGCAAGAAATCAGGCCAAAGCCCATGTAGCTCCCTTTTCACCTCCACACAGACAGCAAACATGCCAGGTATCACTGTATAGCTAGCAGCCCCATTCCATATTGTGACCCGAGAACCTGTTAATGCCAACCAACAAGGAGGTACAGAGGGGTACAGGTGTACCCTGAGGCCAGTATGCACCTTCTCATTCACCCAAGAATGTCATGAGAGGTATCCACAGAAAGCCAGTGTCACATTGGTTATTGATATCATTGTGAGATGTATGTACTGATATTATGTAAGGAGTTAGAATCATCGAATATCGGGGTTGGAAGGGACCTCAGGAGGTCATCTAGTCCAATCTCCTGCTCAAAGCAGGATCAAAGTATATATACTGAAAACATGGTCTTATAGAATGGATTAAGGTGTGGTGGAAATCTATGAAGTCTGGGCTACAGACTTAAAACTGCCTTCACCAAACAAGGACACTCCACCAGAGAAACAGATCACATCAAGGAATGACCCCACACTGGAACCCATATCATTGGACATCATCCAACAGTTACAACCTATACTCGATGGGGACCACATCCTGAAAGAGCTTTCCTGAACTCTCTCTTCTGGCCTTCAAACAAGGCCCCCATCCTCTCCAAACTCATCATCAGAAGCGAGCTCCTCATAGACTAGGACGCACCGACTCAAAGTGGCACCAGAACTGCCAGAACAACAGATGTAAAACCTGCAGACATAGCTCCACTGCTGCAATGACCAACACCCCACACAACACACCTTTCAAGATCCATGGGTCCTACACATGCCTATCACAACATGTGGTGTACCTCACCCAGTGCCCAACAACAAACTATGTGGGTGAAACCAAACAATCACTACACTCTCAAATGAACTTGCACAGTAAAATGATAAAAAACAAAAACACCCAATCACCTGCGGGCAAACACTTTTCACCAAACGACCACTCTGTATCTGACCTCTCAGTTCTCCACCTCAAAGGAAACCTGCACGACGCTTTCAAAAGACGAGCCTGGGAGCTTAAATTCATAATGTTGCTAGACACCAAAAATCACCATCTTAATAAAGAGGCTCTGGGGTTTTTTTACCTTCCTCTGCAGCGTGGGGCATGAGTCACTTGCTGGAAGATTGTCTGCAACCTGAAGTCTTTAAACCATGATTTGAGGACTTCAATGGCTCAGACACAGGTTTGATACAGGAGTGGGTGGGTGAGATTCTGTGGCCTGCGTTCTGCAGGAGGTCAGACTAGATTATCTTAATGGTCCCTTTTGACCTTAAAGTCTGAGTCTATGACACTGGATTTATGGCTTATTACAACAATCTGTAACCCACTAACCCCCTTTGTTTCTCCCATGACTGCAGAGGTGGTAACGGGCCACTTCACCTTGAATGGTCCCTTAGAATATGTGCGAGACTAGGTGGGTGAATGTGTTAACTACTTATGCTAAACCATCTGTTCCACCTTGTATTTAGTACAGAGCACCTTTCCCAGACCCGAAGAAGAGCTCTGTGTAGCACCAAAGCTTGTCTCTCTTGCCAACAGATGTTGGTCCAATAAAAGATATTCCCTCCCCCGCCTTGTCTCTATAGTCTTTTTAAGCAGAGCAGAATCCCCTCCCCGGCTCTGCTTTCTACAAGTCTCTTTGGGTCTGTACCCACAGCCCATACACTCCATGTAGCAAGGTCTTATAGACCAACACTGGCTAGCCATGTGGCACGTTTGTCTCATAGCTGTCCAGTAGGCCACCCCTCCTACTGCCAGTGGACTACTCTCCCCTCTGCCACAGTATTCACGCTGGCAACACACAGGGGACAAGGCAGGGAGGTAGGTGACACTGCAGGCATTAGGGTTTCCAGGGTAGGATGTATGCAGGGAATTGCTCATACATGGGCCATGGCCCAGTTAAATCTGGCAGCCAGAGTGCTGACCTGCAGGATCCAGACATGCATGGATAGGATAGACTCTCACGCCTCTGATACCCATTCGTCCTACATGCCAAGTACACATGTAAGCATCCCTCCTGCCAGGCCAACACGCCCCCTGAGTGTGTGAGTCACACCAACCTGCCAGTCTGTGCCAGGCACCTCAGCTCAAAATGCTCCTTTAGCAGTGACGGCAGTTCAGATATTGGAGAGGGGTGTAAATTCCAGTCCCCGCTCATCCCACCCCGTCCTCCTGCAGGGACCCTGGGTCTCCCTTGGCTGGGAAGTCTCCCCACTTTCTGACCCACACAGTGTGTGAGCCAGTGCTGCCAGGGGTCAAGTTCTTGGTGGACTCCCCTGTGTTCCATGGCACAGCAACAGACGCCCTGTGTGCCAGGTCACAACGCCATCTGTCGGTACAGGGGGGCAGCAGGCCATTGTCAGTGACTGGCATTACAACTCCCAGGTTGCCCAAGGGCATCCAGCAGCGCAGTGGCAGAGCTGGGTCTCCTCACGCCCAGCCCAGTGCCTCACCCACTAGACAACACTGCCTCTTGGGCACCTAGTGCTATAGAGACTGATGGAGGATAGGAGTGTCTGTGGACAGCATGGTCCTGTGCTCCTTACTCAGCCCACTGTCAATCAGGTGTGACACCAATCGGATTATGCCGGTGTGAATGGGGAGCGAGAGGAGAACCAGGCCTGGCTTCTTTTCCTGGAGCCTCAGCACTAGGGTTACCATATTACAGCAAGCAAAAAAGAGGACGGGAGGAGCCCCGCCCTAGCCCCGGCCCCGTCCTGCCCTAGCCCTGCCCCATCCAGCCCTAGACCCACCCCTGCCCCTCCCACTTTCCCCCCCTCAGAACCCCCAACCCTCCACCCGCTCCTTGTCCCCCTGACTGCCCCCTCCTGGGACCCCTGCCCCTAACTGCCCCCCAGGACTCCACCCCCTACCTAAGCCTCCCTGCCTCTTGTCCTCTGACTGCCCCCTCCTGAGACCCTCCCCCAATCCTAACTGGCCCCCTAGGAATCTACCCCCTACTTGTACCCTGACTGCCTCAACCCTTATCCACACCCCCACCCCCAGACAGACCCCTGGGACTCCCACGCCCCATCCAACCACTCCCCACCCCCTGACAGCCCCGCCCCAGAACTCCCGATCCATCTAAACCCCTCTGCTCCCTGTCCCCTGACTGCCCCCTCCTGGGACCCCTGCTCTTAACTGCCCTCCAAAACCCCACCCCCTACCTAAGCCTCCCTGTTCCTTGTCCCCTAACTACCCCCCCCAAATACCCCCCAGGACCCTACCCCCTACCTGTACGCTGACTGCCCAAAACCTTATCCACACCCCCACCCCCAGAAAGCCCCCCCCGAACTCCAGACCCCCCCCGTCTCTTGACTGCCCCCTCCAGAACCTCCCTGCCCCTTCTCCGACCCCCTGGCTCCCTTGTCATTGGCCTTCGGCTAACGTCTCTGTGAGCCGTTCTCCCGGCAAGCTGGCTGGCGGGGGAGGAGCTCCAGACTGCCGGAGGCGATCTGCGAATGCAGGGAGGGAGGGAGTGATCTCAGCTGCAGGGGGAGGAGGGGGAAGTGGAGGACGGGCTCTCTCCGGCTGTCAGAGCCCCATGTAAGTGACACCATCCGGCCAGCTGCCCTGTTAGCCGCGCGCGCTCTGCATGGGGGGGGAAGTCCGGACATTTACAAATCCCCCCCGACGCTATTTTTAGCTCAAGAAGCCGGACATGTCCGGGGGAATCCGGACGAATGGTAACCCTAAGCTTGCCTGAACTCCCAGAGGTCCTGCACGCAGTTGCCTGTGCACCCCACATCGGGCTCTCCTCTCTCCCCATGTTCATGGAAGCCCAAGCGGGTGCCAGAGCCCGTCGCTCTGTGCTGTGGTGTCGGGGAGCCCTGCCCAGCTCTGCCCAGTGGGCCGAGCCCGGCCCCCATTGGCCTCTCGCTCTCACAGCGCAGGAGCTTGTTCTATTTGTAAGCCTGTGTTAAAGCGCCCAGAGCTCTTCCTGCCCTTGGGGACAGTTCCCTGCGCTTCCTGGGGGGGTCAGCAAGGCCCAGCGGCTGGGGCTTTGAGCGCAGCCTCTCAGCTCTGGGTCTCTGCTTTAACTCCGGCCCAGGTCCCCAGGGAGGTACAAGAAGGTGAAAACCCCAGCCAGCCTCAGCCAGCTCCCAACCCCAGCCCAGCCTCAGCCAGCTCCCAACCCAGCCCAGCCGCAGGCAGCTCCCAACCCAGCCCAGCCGCAGCCAGCTCCCAACCCAGCCCAGCCGCAGGCAGCTCCCAACCCCAGCCCAGCCGCAGCCAGCTCCCAACCCAGCTCAGCCGCAGCCAGCTCCCAACCCAGCCCAGCCGCAGGCAGCTCCCAACCCCAGCCCAGCCGCAGGCAGCTCCCAACCCCAGCCCAGCCTCAGCCAGCTCCCAACCCAGCTCAGCCGCAGCCAGCTCCCAACCCAGCCCGGCCGCAGCCAGCTCCCAACCCAGCCCGGCCGCAGCCGGCTCCCAACCCAGCCAGGCCGCAGCCAGCTCCCAACCCCAGCCCAGCCGCAGGCAGCTCCCAACCCCAGCCCAGCCGCAGGCAGCTCCCAACCCAGCTCAGCCGCAGCCAGCTCCCAAACCAGCCCGGCCGCAGCCAGCTCCCAACCCAGCCCGGCCGCAGCCAGCTCCCGACCCCAGCCCAGCCGCAGGCAGCTCCCAACCCAGCCCAGCCTCAGCCAGCTCCCAACCCCAGCCCAGCCGCAGGCAGCTCCCAACCCCAGCCCAGCCGCAGCCAGCTCCCAACCCCAGCCCAGCCGCAGGCAGCTCCCAACCCCAGCCCAGCCGCAGGCAGCTCCCAACCCAGCCCAGCCGCAGGCAGCTCCCAACCCCAGCCCAGCCGCAGGCAGCTCCCAACCCCAGCCCGGCCGCAGGCAGCTCCCAACCTCAGCCCGGCCGCAGGCAGCTCCCAACCCAGCCCGGCCTCAGCCAGCTCCCAACCCAGCCCAGCCTCAGCCAGCTCCCAACCCAGCCCAGCCGCAGCCAGCTCCCAACCCAGCCCAGCCTCAGCCAGCTCCCAACCCAGCCCAGCCTCAGCCAGCTCCCAACCCCAGCCTAGCCGCAGGCAGCTCCCAACCCCAGCCCAGCCGCAGGCAGCTCCCAACCCCAGCCCAGCCGCAGGCAGCTCCCAACCCAGCCCAGCCGCAGGCAGCTCCCAACCCCAGCCCAGCCGGAACCAGCTCCCAACCCAGCCCAGCCTCAGCCAGCTCCCAACCCAGCCCAGCCTCAGCCAGCTCCCAACCCCAACCCAGCCGCAGGCAGCTCCCAACCCCAGCCCAGCCTCAGCCAGCTCCCAACCCCAGCCCAGCCGCAGGCAGCTCCCAACCCCAGCCCGGCCGCAGGCAGCTCCCAACCCCAGCCCAGCCGGAACCAGCTCCCAACCCCAGCCCAGCCGCAGGCAGCTCCCAACCCCAGCCCGGCCGCAGCCAGCTCCCAACCCAGCCCGGCCGCAGCCAGCTCCCAACCCAGACCGGCCGCAGCCAGCTCCCGACCCAGCCCGGCCGCAGCCAGCTCCCAACCCCAGCCCGGCCGCAGCCAGTTCCCAACCCAGCCCGGCCGCAGGCAGCTCCCAACCCCAGCCCGGCCGCAGGCAGCTCCCAACCCCAGCCCGGCCGCAGGCAGCTCCCAACCCCAGCCCGGCCGCAGGCAGCTCCCAACCCCAGCCCGGCCGCAAGCAGCTACCAACCCAGCCCGGCCGCAGGCAGCTCCCAACCCCAGCCCAGCCGCAGGCAGCTCCCAACCCCAGCCCAGCCGCAGCCAGCTCCCAACCCAGCCCAGCCTCAGCCAGCTCCCAACCCAGCCCAGCCGCAGGCAGCTCCCAACCCCAGCCCAGCCGCAGGCAGCTCCCAACCCAGCCCAGCCGCAGGCAGCTCCCAACCCAGCCCAGCCTCAGCCAGCTCCCAACCCAGCCCAGCCTCAGCCAGCTCCCAACCCAGCCCAGCCGCAGCCAGCTCCCAACCCAGCCCAGCCTCAGCCAGCTCCCAACCCAGCCCAGCCTCAGCCAGCTCCCAACCCCAGCCTAGCCGCAGGCAGCTCCCAACCCCAGCCCAGCCGCAGGCAGCTCCCAACCCCAGCCCAGCCGCAGGCAGCTCCCAACCCAGCCCAGCCGCAGGCAGCTCCCAACCCAGCCCAGCCGCAGGCAGCTCCCAACCCAGCCCAGCCGCAGGCAGCTCCCAACCCCAGCCCAGCCGGAACCAGCTCCCAACCCCAGCCCAGCCTCAGCCAGCTCCCAACCCCAACCCAGCCGCAGGCAGCTCCCAACCCCAGCCCAGCCTCAGCCAGCTCCCAACCCCAGCCCAGCCGCAGGCAGCTCCCAACCCCAGCCCGGCCGCAGGCAGCTCCCAACCCCAGCCCAGCCGGAACCAGCTCCCAACCCCAGCCCAGCCGCAGGCAGCTCCCAACCCCAGCCCGGCCGCAGCCAGCTCCCAACCCAGCCCGGCCGCAGCCAGCTCCCAACCCAGCCCGGCCGCAGCCAGCTCCCGACCCAGCCCGGCAGCAGCCAGCTCCCAACCCCAGCCCAGCCGCAGCCAGTTCCCAACCCAGCCCAGCCGCAGGCAGCTCCCAACCCCAGCCCGGCCGCAGGCAGCTCCCAACCCCAGCCCGGCCGCAGGCAGCTCCCAACCCCAGCCCAGCCGCAGGCAGCTCCCAACCCCAGCCCGGCCGCAAGCAGCTACCAACCCAGCCCAGCCGCAGGCAGCTCCCAACCCCAGCCCAGCCGCAGGCAGCTCCCAACCCCAGCCCAGCCGCAGCCAGCTCCCAACCCAGCCCAGCCTCAGCCAGCTCCCAACCCAGCCCAGCCGCAGGCAGCTCCCAACCCCAGCCCAGCCGCAGGCAGCTCCCAACCCAGCCCAGCCGCAGGCAGCTCCCAACCCAGCCCAGCCGCAGGCAGCTCCCAACCCAGCCCAGCCTCAGCCAGCTCCCAACCCAGCCCAGCCTCAGCCAGCTCCCAACCCAGCCCAGCCGCAGCCAGCTCCCAACCCAGCCCAGCCGCAGGCAGCTCCCAACCCCAGCCCAGCCGCAGGCAGCTCCCAACCCCAGCCCGGCCGCAGGCAGCTCCCAACCCCAGCCCAGCCGCAGGCAGCTCCCAACCCAGCCCGGCCGCAGGCAGCTCCCAACCCAGCCCAGCCGGAACCAGCTCCCAACCCAGCCCAGCCGCAGGCAGCTCCCAACCCAGCCCAGCCGGAACCAGCTCCCAACCCAGCCCAGCCGCAGGCAGCTCCCAACCCCAGCCCGGCCGCAGGCAGCTCCCAACCCCAGCCCAGCCGGAACCAGCTCCCAACCCAGCCCAGCCGCAGGCAGCTCCCAACCCAGCCCAGCCGCAGCCAGCTCCCAACCCAGCCCAGCCGCAGGCAGCTCCCAACCCCAGCCCAGCCGCAGGCAGCTCCCAACCCCAGCCCAGCCTCAGCCAGCTCCCAACCCAGCTCAGCCGCAGCCAGCTCCCAACCCAGCCCAGCCGCAGGCAGCTCCCAACCCCAGCCCAGCCGCAGGCAGCTCCCAACCCCAGCCCAGCCTCAGCCAGCTCCCAACCCAGCTCAGCCGCAGCCAGCTCCCAACCCAGCCCGGCCGCAGCCAGCTCCCAACCCAGCCCGGCCGCAGCCGGCTCCCAACCCAGCCAGGCCGCAGCCAGCTCCCAACCCCAGCCCAGCCGCAGGCAGCTCCCAACCCCAGCCCAGCCGCAGGCAGCTCCCAACCCAGCTCAGCCGCAGCCAGCTCCCAAACCAGCCCGGCCGCAGCCAGCTCCCAACCCAGCCCGGCCGCAGCCAGCTCCCGACCCCAGCCCAGCCGCAGGCAGCTCCCAACCCAGCCCAGCCTCAGCCAGCTCCCAACCCCAGCCCAGCCGCAGGCAGCTCCCAACCCCAGCCCAGCCGCAGCCAGCTCCCAACCCCAGCCCAGCCGCAGGCAGCTCCCAACCCAGCCCAGCCGCAGGCAGCTCCCAACCCAGCCCAGCCGCAGGCAGCTCCCAACCCCAGCCCAGCCGCAGGCAGCTCCCAACCCCAGCTCAGCCTCAGCCAGCTCCCAACCCCAGCCCAGCCGCAGGCAGCTCCCAACCCCAGCCCAGCCACAGGCAGCTCCCAACCCCAGCCCAGCCGCAGCCAGCTCCCAACCCAGCCCAGCCGCAGGCAGCTCCCAACCCCAGCCCAGCCGGAACCAGCTCCCAACCCCAGCCCAGCCTCAGCCAGCTCCCAACCCCAACCCAGCCGCAGGCAGCTCCCAACCCCAGCCCAGCCTCAGCCAGCTCCCAACCCCAGCCCAGCCGCAGGCAGCTCCCAACCCCAGCCCGGCCGGAACCAGCTCCCAACCCAGCTCAGCCGCAGCCAGCTCCCAAACCAGCCCGGCCGCAGCCAGCTCCCAACCCAGCCCGGCCGCAGCCAGCTCCCGACCCCAGCCCAGCCGCAGGCAGCTCCCAACCCAGCCCAGCCTCAGCCAGCTCCCAACCCCAGCCCAGCCGCAGGCAGCTCCCAACCCCAGCCCAGCCGCAGCCAGCTCCCAACCCCAGCCCAGCCGCAGGCAGCTCCCAACCCAGCCCAGCCGCAGGCAGCTCCCAACCCAGCCCAGCCGCAGGCAGCTCCCAACCCCAGCCCAGCCGCAGGCAGCTCCCAACCCCAGCTCAGCCTCAGCCAGCTCCCAACCCCAGCCCAGCCGCAGGCAGCTCCCAACCCCAGCCCAGCCACAGGCAGCTCCCAACCCCAGCCCAGCCGCAGCCAGCTCCCAACCCAGCCCAGCCGCAGGCAGCTCCCAACCCCAGCCCAGCCGGAACCAGCTCCCAACCCCAGCCCAGCCTCAGCCAGCTCCCAACCCCAACCCAGCCGCAGGCAGCTCCCAACCCCAGCCCAGCCTCAGCCAGCTCCCAACCCCAGCCCAGCCGCAGGCAGCTCCCAACCCCAGCCCGGCCGGAACCAGCTCCCAACCCCAGCCCAGCCGGAACCAGCTCCCAACCCCAGCCCAGCCGCAGGCAGCTCCCAACCCCAGCCCGGCCGCAGCCAGCTCCCAACCCAGCCCGGCCGCAGCCAGCTCCCAACCCAGCCCGGCCGCAGCCAGCTCCCGACCCAGCCCGGCCGCAGCCAGCTCCCAACCCCAGCCCAGCCGCAGGCAGCTCCCAACCCCAGCCCAGCCGCAGGCAGCTCCCAACCCAGCCCAGCCGCAGGCAGCTCCCAACCCAGCCCAGCCGCAGGCAGCTCCCAACCCCAGCCCAGCCGCAGGCAGCTCCCAACCCCAGCTCAGCCTCAGCCAGCTCCCAACCCCAGCCCAGCCGCAGGCAGCTCCCAACCCCAGCCCAGCCACAGGCAGCTCCCAACCCCAGCCCAGCCGCAGCCAGCTCCCAACCCAGCCCAGCCGCAGGCAGCTCCCAACCCCAGCCCAGCCGCAGGCAGCTCCCAACCCCAGCCCGGCCGCAGGAAGCTCCCAACCTCAGCCCGGCCGCAGGCAGCTCCCAACCCAGCCCGGCCTCAGCCAGCTCCCAACCCAGCCCAGCCTCAGCCAGCTCCCAACCCAGCCCAGCCGCAGCCAGCTCCCAACCCAGCCCAGCCTCAGCCAGCTCCCAACCCAGCCCAGCCTCAGCCAGCTCCCAACCCCAGCCCAGCCGCAGGCAGCTCCCAACCCCAGCCCAGCCGCAGGCAGCTCCCAACCCCAGCCCAGCCGCAGGCAGCTCCCAACCCAGCCCAGCCGCAGGCAGCTCCCAACCCCAGCCCAGCCGGAACCAGCTCCCAACCCCAGCCCAGCCTCAGCCAGCTCCCAACCCCAACCCAGCCGCAGGCAGCTCCCAACCCCACCCCAGCCGCAGGCAGCTCCCAACCCAGCCCGGCCGCAGCCAGCTCCCAACCCAGCCCGGCCGCAGCCAGCTCCCAACCCAGCCCGGCCGCAGCCAGCTCCCAACCCAGCCCGGCCGCAGCCAGCTCCCGACCCAGCCCGGCCTCAGGCAGCTCCCAACCCCAGCCCAGCCTCAGGCAGCTCCCAACCCAGCCCAGCCTCAGCCAGCTCCCAACCCCAGCCCCGCCGCAGGCAGCTCCCAACCCAGCCCAGCCTCAGCCAGCTCCCAACCCCAGCCCCGCCGCAGGCAGCTCCCAACCCAGCCCAGCCGCAGGCAGCTCCCAACCACAGCCCAGCCGCAGGCAGCTCCCAACCCCAGCTCAGCCTCAGCCAGCTCCCAACCCAGCCCAGCCGCAGGCAGCTCCCAACCCCAGCCCGGCCGCAGGCAGCTCCCAACCCCAGCCCGGCCGCAGGCGGCTCCCAACCCCAGCCCGGCCGCAGGCAGCTCCCAACCCCAGCCCGGCCGCAGCCAGCTCCCAACCCAGCCCGGCCGCAGCCAGCTCCCAACCCAGCCCAGCCTCAGCCAGCTCCCAACCCAGCCCAGCCTCAGCCAGCTCCCAACCCAGCCCAGCCGCAGGCAGCTCCCAACCCCAGCCCAGCCGCAGGCAGCTCCCAACCCAGCCCAGCCGCAGGCAGCTCCCAACCCAGCCCAGCCGCAGGCAGCTCCCAACCCAGCCCAGCCTCAGCCAGCTCCCAACCCCAGCCCAGCCGGAACCAGCTCCCAACCCAGCCCAGCCGCAGCCAGCTCCCAACCCCAGCCCAGCCTCAGCCAGCTCCCAACCCCAGCCCAGCCGCAGGCAGCTCCCAACCCCAGCCCGGCCGCAGGCAGCTCCCAACCCCAGCCCGGCCGCAGGCAGCTCCCAACCCCAGCCCGGCCGCAGGCAGCTCCCAACCCCAGCCCAGCCGGAACCAGCTCCCAACCCCAGCCCGGCCGCAGCCAGTTCCCAACCCAGCCCGGCCGCAGGCAGCTCCCAACCCCAGCCCGGCCGCAGGCAGCTCCCAACCCCAGCCCGGCCGCAGGCAGCTCCCAACCCCAGCCCGGCCGCAGGCAGCTCCCAACCCCAGCCCGGCCGCAAGCAGCTACCAACCCAGCCCGGCCGCAGGCAGCTCCCAACCCCAGCCCAGCCGCAGGCAGCTCCCAACCCCAGCCCAGCCGCAGCCAGCTCCCAACCGAGCCCAGCCTCAGCCAGCTCCCAACCCAGCCCAGCCGCAGGCAGCTCCCAACCCCAGCCCAGCCGCAGGCAGCTCCCAACCCAGCCCAGCCGCAGGCAGCTCCCAACCCAGCCCAGCCTCAGCCAGCTCCCAACCCAGCCCAGCCTCAGCCAGCTCCCAACCCAGCCCAGCCGCAGCCAGCTCCCAACCCAGCCCAGCCTCAGCCAGCTCCCAACCCAGCCCAGCCTCAGCCAGCTCCCAACCCCAGCCCAGCCGCAGGCAGCTCCCAACCCCAGCCCAGCCGCAGGCAGCTCCCAACCCCAGCCCAGCCGCAGGCAGCTCCCAACCCAGCCCAGCCGCAGGCAGCTCCCAACCCAGCCCAGCCGCAGGCAGCTCCCAACCCCAGCCCAGCCGGAACCAGCTCCCAACCCCAGCCCAGCCTCAGCCAGCTCCCAACCCCAACCCAGCCGCAGGCAGCTCCCAACCCCAGCCCAGCCTCAGCCAGCTCCCAACCCCAGCCCAGCCGCAGGCAGCTCCCAACCCCAGCCCGGCCGCAGGCAGCTCCCAACCCCAGCCCAGCCGGAACCAGCTCCCAACCCCAGCCCAGCCGCAGGCAGCTCCCAACCCCAGCCCGGCCGCAGCCAGCTCCCAACCCAGCCCGGCCGCAGCCAGCTCCCAACCCAGCCCGGCCGCAGCCAGCTCCCGACCCAGCCCGGCAGCAGCCAGCTCCCAACCCCAGCCCAGCCGCAGCCAGTTCCCAACCCAGCCCAGCCGCAGGCAGCTCCCAACCCCAGCCCGGCCGCAGGCAGCTCCCAACCCCAGCCCGGCCGCAGGCAGCTCCCAACCCCAGCCCAGCCGCAGGCAGCTCCCAACCCCAGCCCGGCCGCAAGCAGCTACCAACCCAGCCCAGCCGCAGGCAGCTCCCAACCCCAGCCCAGCCGCAGGCAGCTCCCAACCCCAGCCCAGCCGCAGCCAGCTCCCAACCCAGCCCAGCCTCAGCCAGCTCCCAACCCAGCCCAGCCGCAGGCAGCTCCCAACCCCAGCCCAGCCGCAGGCAGCTCCCAACCCAGCCCAGCCGCAGGCAGCTCCCAACCCAGCCCAGCCGCAGGCAGCTCCCAACCCAGCCCAGCCTCAGCCAGCTCCCAACCCAGCCCAGCCTCAGCCAGCTCCCAACCCAGCCCAGCCTCAGCCAGCTCCCAACCCAGCCCAGCCGCAGGCAGCTCCCAACCCCAGCCCAGCCGCAGGCAGCTCCCAACCCCAGCCCGGCCGCAGGCAGCTCCCAACCCCAGCCCAGCCGCAGGCAGCTCCCAACCCAGCCCGGCCGCAGGCAGCTCCCAACCCAGCCCAGCCGGAACCAGCTCCCAACCCAGCCCAGCCGCAGGCAGCTCCCAACCCAGCCCAGCCGGAACCAGCTCCCAACCCAGCCCAGCCGCAGGCAGCTCCCAACCCCAGCCCGGCCGCAGGCAGCTCCCAACCCCAGCCCAGCCGGAACCAGCTCCCAACCCAGCCCAGCCGCAGGCAGCTCCCAACCCAGCCCAGCCGCAGCCAGCTCCCAACCCAGCCCAGCCGCAGGCAGCTCCCAACCCCAGCCCAGCCGCAGGCAGCTCCCAACCCCAGCCCAGCCTCAGCCAGCTCCCAACCCAGCTCAGCCGCAGCCAGCTCCCAACCCAGCCCAGCCGCAGGCAGCTCCCAACCCCAGCCCAGCCGCAGGCAGCTCCCAACCCCAGCCCAGCCTCAGCCAGCTCCCAACCCAGCTCAGCCGCAGCCAGCTCCCAACCCAGCCCGGCCGCAGCCAGCTCCCAACCCAGCCCGGCCGCAGCCGGCTCCCAACCCAGCCAGGCCGCAGCCAGCTCCCAACCCCAGCCCAGCCGCAGGCAGCTCCCAACCCCAGCCCAGCCGCAGGCAGCTCCCAACCCAGCTCAGCCGCAGCCAGCTCCCAAACCAGCCCGGCCGCAGCCAGCTCCCAACCCAGCCCGGCCGCAGCCAGCTCCCGACCCCAGCCCGGCCGCAGGCAGCTCCCAACCCAGCCCAGCCTCAGCCAGCTCCCAACCCCAGCCCAGCCGCAGGCAGCTCCCAACCCCAGCCCAGCCGCAGCCAGCTCCCAACCCCAGCCCAGCCGCAGGCAGCTCCCAACCCAGCCCAGCCGCAGGCAGCTCCCAACCCAGCCCAGCCGCAGGCAGCTCCCAACCCCAGCCCAGCCGCAGGCAGCTCCCAACCCCAGCTCAGCCTCAGCCAGCTCCCAACCCCAGCCCAGCCGCAGGCAGCTCCCAACCCCAGCCCAGCCACAGGCAGCTCCCAACCCCAGCCCAGCCGCAGCCAGCTCCCAACCCAGCCCAGCCGCAGGCAGCTCCCAACCCCAGCCCAGCCGGAACCAGCTCCCAACCCCAGCCCAGCCTCAGCCAGCTCCCAACCCCAACCCAGCCGCAGGCAGCTCCCAACCCCAGCCCAGCCTCAGCCAGCTCCCAACCCCAGCCCAGCCGCAGGCAGCTCCCAACCCCAGCCCGGCCGGAACCAGCTCCCAACCCCAGCCCAGCCGGAACCAGCTCCCAACCCCAGCCCAGCCGCAGGCAGCTCCCAACCCCAGCCCGGCCGCAGCCAGCTCCCAACCCAGCCCGGCCGCAGCCAGCTCCCAACCCAGCCCGGCCGCAGCCAGCTCCCGACCCAGCCCGGCCGCAGCCAGCTCCCAACCCCAGCCCAGCCGCAGCCAGCTCCCAACCCCAGCCCAGCCGCAGGCAGCTCCCAACCCCAGCCCAGCCGCAGGCAGCTCCCAACCCAGCCCAGCCGCAGGCAGCTCCCAACCCAGCCCAGCCGCAGGCAGCTCCCAACCCCAGCCCAGCCGCAGGCAGCTCCCAACCCCAGCTCAGCCTCAGCCAGCTCCCAACCCCAGCCCAGCCGCAGGCAGCTCCCAACCCCAGCCCAGCCACAGGCAGCTCCCAACCCCAGCCCAGCCGCAGCCAGCTCCCAACCCAGCCCAGCCGCAGGCAGCTCCCAACCCCAGCCCAGCCGCAGGCAGCTCCCAACCCCAGCCCGGCCGCAGGCAGCTCCCAACCTCAGCCCGGCCGCAGGCAGCTCCCAACCCAGCCCGGCCTCAGCCAGCTCCCAACCCAGCCCAGCCTCAGCCAGCTCCCAACCCAGCCCAGCCGCAGCCAGCTCCCAACCCAGCCCAGCCTCAGCCAGCTCCCAACCCAGCCCAGCCTCAGCCAGCTCCCAACCCCAGCCCAGCCGCAGGCAGCTCCCAACCCCAGCCCAGCCGCAGGCAGCTCCCAACCCCAGCCCAGCCGCAGGCAGCTCCCAACCCAGCCCAGCCGCAGGCAGCTCCCAACCCAGCCCAGCCGCAGGCAGCTCCCAACCCCAGCCCAGCCGGAACCAGCTCCCAACCCCAGCCCAGCCTCAGCCAGCTCCCAACCCCAACCCAGCCGCAGGCAGCTCCCAACCCCACCCCAGCCGCAGGCAGCTCCCAACCCAGCCCGGCCGCAGCCAGCTCCCAACCCAGCCCGGCCGCAGCCAGCTCCCAACCCAGCCCGGCCGCAGCCAGCTCCCGACCCAGCCCGGCCTCAGGCAGCTCCCAACCCCAGCCCAGCCTCAGGCAGCTCCCAACCCAGCCCAGCCTCAGCCAGCTCCCAACCCCAGCCCCGCCGCAGGCAGCTCCCAACCCAGCCCAGCCTCAGCCAGCTCCCAACCCCAGCCCCGCCGCAGGCAGCTCCCAACCCAGCCCAGCCGCAGGCAGCTCCCAACCACAGCCCAGCCGCAGGCAGCTCCCAACCCCAGCTCAGCCTCAGCCAGCTCCCAACCCAGCCCAGCCGCAGGCAGCTCCCAACCCCAGCCCGGCCGCAGGCAGCTCCCAACCCCAGCCCGGCCGCAGGCAGCTCCCAACCCCAGCCCGGCCGCAGCCAGCTCCCAACCCAGCCCGGCCGCAGCCAGCTCCCAACCCAGCCCAGCCTCAGCCAGCTCCCAACCCAGCCCAGCCTCAGCCAGCTCCCAACCCAGCCCAGCCGCAGGCAGCTCCCAACCCCAGCCCAGCCGCAGGCAGCTCCCAACCCAGCCCAGCCGCAGGCAGCTCCCAACCCAGCCCAGCCGCAGGCAGCTCCCAACCCAGCCCAGCCGCAGCCAGCTCCCAACCCCAGCCCAGCCGGAACCAGCTCCCAACCCAGCCCAGCCGCAGCCAGCTCCCAACCCCAGCCCAGCCTCAGCCAGCTCCCAACCCCAGCCCAGCCGCAGGCAGCTCCCAACCCCAGCCCAGCCGCAGGCAGCTCCCAACCCCAGCCCGGCCGCAGGCAGCTCCCAACCCCAGCCCGGCCGCAGGCAGCTCCCAACCCCAGCCCAGCCGGAACCAGCTCCCAACCCCAGCCCGGCCGCAGGCAGCTCCCAACCCCAGCCCGGCCGCAGCCAGCTCCCGACCCAGCCCGGCCGCAGCCAGCTCCCAACCCCAGCCCGGCCGGAACCAGCTCCCAACCCCAGCCCGGCCGCAGGCAGCTCCCAACCCCAGCCCGGCCGCAGCCAGCTCCCAACCCAGCCCGGCCGCAGCCAGCTCCCGACCCAGCCCGGCCACAGGCAGCTCCCAACCCCAGCCCAGCCGCAGCCAGTTCCCAACCCAGCCCAGCCGCAGGCAGCTCCCAACCCCAGCCCGGCCGCAGGCAGCTCCCAACCCCAGCCCAGCCGCAGGCAGCTCCCAACCCCAGCCCAGCCGCAGGCAGCTCCCAACCCCAGCCCGGCCGCAAGCAGCTCCCAACCCCAGCCCAGCCGCAGCCAGCTCCCAACCCAGCCCAGCCTCAGCCAGCTCCCAACCCAGCCCAGCCGCAGGCAGCTCCCAACCCCAGCCCAGCCGCAGGCAGCTCCCAACTCAGCCCAGCCTCAGCCAGCTCCCAACCCAGCCCAGCCGCAGGCAGCTCCCAACCCAGCCCAGCCTCAGCCAGCTCCCAACCCAGCCCAGCCGCAGGCAGCTCCCAACCCAGCCCAGCCGCAGCCAGCTCCCAACCCAGCCCAGCCGCAGGCAGCTCCCAACCCCAGCCCAGCCGCAGGCAGCTCCCAACCCCAGCCCGGCCGCAGGCAGCTCCCAACCCCAGCCCGGCCGCAGGCAGCTCCCAACCCAGCCCAGCCGCAGGCAGCTCCCAACCCAGCCCAGCCGGAACCAGCTTCCAACCCAGCCCAGCCGCAGGCAGCTCCCAACCCAGCCCAGCCGGAACCAGCTCCCAACCCAGCCCAGCCGCAGCCAGCTCCCAACCCAGCCCAGCCGCAGCCAGCTCCCAACCCCAGCCCGGCCGCAGGCAGCTCCCAACCCCAGCCCAGCCGGAACCAGCTCCCAACCCAGCCCGGCCGCAGGCAGCTCCCAACCCCAGCCCGGCCGCAGGCAGCTCCCAACCCAGCCCGGCCGCAGGCAGCTCCCAACCCAGCCCGGCCGCAGCCAGCTCCCAACCCAGCCCAGCCTCAGCCAGCTCCCAACCCCAGCCCAGCCGCAGCCAGTTCCCAACCCAGCCCAGCCGCAGGCAGCTCCCAACCCCAGCCCGGCCGCAGGCAGCTCCCAACCCCAGCCCGGCCGCAGGCAGCTCCCAACCCCAGCCCAGCCGCAGGCAGCTCCCAACCCAGCCCAGCCGCAGGCAGCTCCCAACCCCAGCCCAGCCGCAGGCAGCTCCCAACCCAGCCCAGCCGCAGCCAGCTCCCAACCCAGCCCGGCCGCAGGCAGCTCCCAACCCCAGCCCGGCCGGAACCAGCTCCCAACCCAGCCACATCCCACAAGGCCCCTGCTCCTCCCAGAGGGTCCAGCTGACATGGGCACAGAACCCAAGCCCTGCGGTCTCTCCCCTCCCCCAAGCAATAGGGCATCAGGGTCAGTCACATTCCCCGACCCTTGCAAAAACCAGCCATTGGGGTGTGACAGGCCAGGGTGCCAGCCAGACCAATGAGTCACCCCTGCCCTGCACCCTGGGGTGCCCTTTCCACTGTATTGCTCCTGTCGCCTCCAACAGGGAGCCTTCAGCGTGGAAATCACTCCCAGCCATGTCTGCGTGTGCTGCAGGCAGCCAGCCACACCTGGGCTCTCACAGAGTGACCCCAACACACCCCCTGTCCCACAGTTCCCCCCAGAAATGCATGTTCTGTGGTGCCCAACCCCCTCCTGGCTGGGCAGTACTAATATACTAAGTCCGTTATTCCTTTAAGGGAAGAATATGCACCCGAGGTGTTACCCCAAATGGAGTTACCCAGACACGACTGGAACATGCTGGATTAGATCAAACAAGTGTATTACGTACAAAGAGAGATTCTCAATGAGTACAAGCAATGAGGCAGAAAAGTCAGACACAGTTACAAGAAAAATAAAGATAAAACACTTCTGGTGCCCAACTTAGCAGTCTATTAGATTCAAAACCAAGTTTTCTCACCACGTGCTTTCCGCAGTCTGACTGACCAACCTCTTCAGGATGGGACCCCTCCTCCAGATCCAACAAACGCTACCTTCGTCGCTTCAGGTGCAGTGAATGCAATGGGCAGGGAAAGAGAGAGGGGTGCCTGAGGGGGATCTGCCCCTTCCTTTTATAGTCCTGTCCCCCTTTGAGAAGCATTTCCCGATGGGAGCGAGGCACCAGGCAGGCTGTATGGGTGGGAACTTCATGCTGGTTCTTTGCTAAAATGTCGATTTTTTGCTCCTGCCAAAGAATGGCCACCTAGTAGGTAGCGATCCATCGGTCCTGTTTACACCTGGCTGAGGCATCAGCTCACTCTTTGTTTCCGAGGAACTGGTTCAACCACTCCCCAGACTTCTCTGGACAACATGCTTCTAGCCGGGAGCTCAGCTTGTGTTTAGCAGGTCACAGGTCACACCGCTCCGTGCACATTGCATCGGATTATTGATCAGCAAATTATGAGTTGTGAACTGACCCACCACAAGGCGTCCCTTGCATGGACATTAGTACAAAGTGAACACAGCCATTGTATTCTGTCACACCTGGTTAAGGTCAAGGACAGGGAGGTGAGCCCTGGGGCACCCACGCAGAGAGCCCAGCATGGCCCCACAGACCCGGGAGCTGGGCTCCGTCTGCCAGGCAAAGGCCACTCTGCTGTGATTGGGTCAGGGGCAATCAGAGCACGCCCTGGGATCCCAGCAGATGGCACCACTATGTCCTTCCTCCTCACCCTGCCATACCCCCAGCTCCCTGGGCAGGGGAGAAAAGCTGGGAGGGAAGGGGCATGTCCCAGAGCCAAGCCCTCCCCACAGCCAGGGGCCACGGGGTTGGGGAGATGGGCCCAGAGGGGCTCGGGAACAAGTGCTAGGCTGTGCCCACCAGGGTGCTTTGGTGGCGAACGGGAGCAGCGAGCCAGCCAAGGCCACTGCAGCCCAAGCGACTTTGTTCCAACCAAAACAAATAAAACCCGATCGCTTCTTGCACCGGCCCGGGATGGGAGCCTGGAATCTCACAAGAGGCCGACAGAGACAGGCAGCAGGGTACTCCCCAGGCAAAGATCTTGCCCCAGGAGCACCTCCCTGCTCCTGCACCAGGGATAGATCCCAGGGGAATCTTGGAGAGAGCCTCCTGGGAAAGGGAACCAGAGAAGCCAGGGATCAGTCAGCAGCCCCAGTCCCTGCCCCACTGCACAGCTCCTCCCACCTGCTACACCGCAGCTCACGGCAGACCCCACCACCTACTACACCACTCACTGCACAGCCCCCTGCCCGTTACACCCCATCTCACTGCACAGCCCCTCCCGCCTGCTACACCCCCTCACTGCACAGCCCCCTCTACCGTTCCGCAGCCCCCTTGTCTGCTACACCCCATCCCACTGAACAGCCCCCCACTGCCCACTGCACAACCCCCCACTGCACACCCCATCCCGCTGAATTGCCCCTTGCCACTGCACACCCCACCCCTGCACAGCGGATCTCCCAGCTATTGGCTAGGCAGCAGCAGCAGATTCCTGGGTGGAGCTTTTGTCTGCACATCATTCCCGGGAACCCCGACCCCTCCCTTCCCCCCTTCTCTGTCCCCCCCCCAGCACTCTGCTTGCCTCACCTCCCCCCTCTGCCCTTCCACCCCTCCCTTCATTCGCTCCCTTTCTCTCCCCTTCCTTGTCTCTGCTCCCCTCCCCGCCAGCCCCTAGCACTGTCTGGGTCTCACCAGCCTGTGCTGGGCATGGGAGCTGGCTGAGGGCTTTCATCCTCCCAGGAAATTGAGCTGCTGGCAGAGCAGCAAAGCAAACAGCTTTTCTCTCTCCCAGCTGCCAACATGTCTCTGCAGGGTTAGCCCTAACGGGAGCTGTGCCGCGGGGGAGCCGGGCACCCTGCCGCGCTGCTGGGGAGAACTTGGCTCCTCAGGCCTCAGCCCGTCCTCTGGATGCCCCTCTGCCGGTCTAGGCCCTTCAGCAGCAGAACGACACAGGAGGAGGTGCAGAGAAAGAGCCAGGTGATGGAGGAGCTGAGTGAGGAAGAGAATTGTTAGGCGCTAACTACACTGTGTAGGCTTGGCCGAAGGGCTGGGGGGAGGATGGCGACAAGCGGGTGACTGGCCCGGAGCAGAGGGCGGATGGAGGGCAGCCCGAGGGGAGAGCCAGGAGGCCTGGGGTGGAGCTCAGGAGAGGCGAACGGCTGCTGAATTCCAGGGCAGTTGCTGAATCTGGAATGTAGGGGAGCCCCAGCGGCGGGTACATTGAGTCATGGAGGCTGGGGCCAGCCCACAGGGCCCACTGGGATGGGCTAGGAACAAGGTTGGACAGTAGGGCATGGGCAGGGCCAGCCCTATCCCAGCCTGCTGAGGGATGGGGCCCAGCTCGGCAGCCTGTTGTCTACAGCACTCGGCCTTCCTGCCTGCTGCCCTGGCTCAGCATCACAGGGCAGGGCTGGAGCCTTGGACTGGGTAGGGAGCTGAATCTCACAGGTGGCCTCCCAGCGCCGGCCTGGGCGGTGCTGTGACGTTGTGCAGTCTGTATGGTTTTATAAACATTGAATAAGTGAATATAATGTAACTGAGATATGCTTCGTGCAAAAGGTCTCTTGTAAGGTATCATTACAAAGCTTATTGTCTACTGAGTGTGATCATCCGATTTGTATAAATGTACCACTCTTGTATCTGAAACTAGAAATATGAAATATAGCTCTGAGGGCCTATTGTAATTATGCAAAATGTGGGCCATTAATGGTGATTTGGCATCTTGATGACTCCCATTAACTAGAAGAACAGGAGTACTTGTGGCACCTTAGAGACTAACAAATTTATTAGAGCATAAGCTTTCGTGGACTACAGCCCACTTCTTCGGTATGTATCCGAAGAAGTGGGCTGTAGTCCACGAAAGCTTATGCTCTAATAAATTTGTTAGTCTCTAAGGTGCCACAAGTACTCCTGTTCTTTTTGTGGATACAGACTAACACGGCTGCTACTCTGAAACCTCCCATTAACTAGGACCATTGTCTGCAAATGGCTGTGTTTTACCTGTAAGTCTTCCTTTATACCTGTGTGCTGGCAAGTGGGTAATGAAGTCTTGCAGTGACATGTGATCATGTCCCTTGAACTGGAATCCATCTTTAACCTGGTGTCTTTCCCTTGAGAAGGAGGGGGTGGGAACTCAGAGAGGGACAAAAGGATTCCCGCCTTATGCAAAAGTTGTATAAGGGGGTGGAAGAGAGGAGACAGCCATCATGAAGAATCCCCTAGCTATCACCTGAGCTGCAACAAGAGCTGTACCAGGGGAAAGAATTGTGCCCAGGCCTGGAAGGTGTCCAGTCTGAGGAAAAAACTTACTGAAGCATCTCTGAGGGTGAGATTATCTGTATTTAGTTTGATTAGACATAGATTTGTGCATTTTATGTTATTTTGCTTGGTGACTTACTTTGTTCTATCTGTTTCTACTTGGAACCACTTAAATCCTACTTTCTGTATTTAATAAAATCACTTTTTACTTATTAATTTACTCAGAGTATGTATTAATACCTGGGGGAGCAAACAACTGTGCATATCTCTCTATCAGTGTTATAGAGGGTGAACAATGTATAAGTTTACCCTGCATTCGCTTTATACAGGGTAAAACGGATTTATTTGGGTTTAGACCCCATGGGGGTTGGGCATCTGAGTGCTAAAGACCAGCACACTTCTGTGAGCTGTTTTCAGGTAAACCTGCAGCATTGGGGCAAGTAATTCAGACCCTGGGTCTGTGTTGGAGCAGACGGGAGTGTCTGGCTCAGCAAGACAGGGTGCTGGGGCCCCAAGCTGGCAGGGAAAACAGGAGCAGAGGTAGTCTTGGCACATCAGGTGGCAGCTCCCGGGGGGTTTCTGTGATCCAACCCATCACAGGTCCCTCCCATGACCCCGGTGGGGAAGGACAGGCTCTAAAGCCCTGGCCAGGCCAAAACTAATCTGGGCTGGGGCATCCCATGGCTGGGCAGTCACACATTGGCTGGCTTGTGACTCGCCTGCCCATTGTGACATGCCCCCTGCTGGCTGCCAAAGCCTCATCCCCTCACTGCCAGGCTTGGCTCTGGCAGAGCGAGAGCTGGCACGTGCCGCTGGGAAAGCTGATCCAGCCGTTTCAGCTCCGCCACCGGCAGCAGAAAGTGGGTGGCCCATATACACGCCAGCTTCTGTCCACTCCTGACTCCAGGTAGGAGAATCTTCTATTGCCCGCCTCTGCTTTTCCATTGCATCGCCAGCCACACCGAGCCTTCCCCGAGCTCCTGGCTGGGCGGCGCACGTCTACCAAGTGCCCCGGTGCCGGCTGTCTAGCCTGGTGCCAGTGAGGAAGTGAGCAGCGGCATGCGCACAGGAGGGAGTCTGCGATGGCCAGACAGACGGGGTCACACCAGTCCAGCCCGGAGGGGACGGAGACTAGGGTGACCAGATGACAGAAGTGAAAAATCAGGACGTGGGGGGGGGGGGGGGGCAAAAAACAAGCCCCTCCCCTGTGCGCGCCTGAACCCCCCCCCCCCCCAGCACCAGAGGGTGCGCTCAGGCCACGTCCCCCAGCCCCCTCCCTCCACCCGCTCTCAGCCAACTGCCTCCCCTCCCGCTCCGCTTGGAACGTACCAACGCTGCAGATGGGGCTGGGACCAAACACACGCCTCCCCTCACACCCCGCACTGGGGCTGGACCGGGACGTGTGGGAGAACCCGCCCGACAGGACGCTGGGCTACTGGCCCTTTAAAGGGACGGAAAAACGTCCGGTTCATGGCCGGATCGCGGTGCCCACAAGTGCGGCCCCATGGCCCTGCCCGAGGGCCGGCCCCGAGAGCACTGCCTCCACCCCGGCCTCCCCATGGGTCTCCCGTCCCTGCAGCATCATCACCCCATCCCGCACGGGCTACCCAGAGCAGCATCGGACCCCACCGTCCTCCCTCCCAGAGCCTGCCTGGCACAGCCCCCCCCCCGCAGTGCTAGCCTCAGGATCCAGCAGGCAGGTCCTGTCCGGGGACCCCAGCACCCCGCACCCACTTACTGCTGCACTCTGGGTCGGTGCAGTGCTTGCACTCGGCGAAGCACCGGTCCAGATGCTTGGCGGCCAAGCAGAGGGGCCACTGTGCAGGCAGGAGCAGGGCAACTAGGGCGAGGAGCAGGAGGGAGAAGCGGGGCCGTGCTGCAGCCATGTTCACAGGGCTGGCAGCGGGGGGAGGAGGGAGCGTCCCTCTGGCTCCTGTAGCTCCGGCACAGGTCAGGTTGAGGGGCGGGGGGGCTCGTTGCTGGTGCCTACAAGCCCCGCCCCTGCCTTTGTGCGTGCCTGGGGAGTGGGGCTGCAGCACTCTGCAGGCGTCTGCCGGCCGGCCAGCCCAGCAGAAACTCAACTGCACTGCCCCAGGGCCCGGAAGAAGACGTGAGCAGTGCCGGCTTGCCGCGGTCCCCCCGATATCGGGACAAAGTGCGTCCCGACCAATGTAAGGTCGGGACGCGGGACAAGTCCCCTAAAATCGGGACGTCTGGTCACCCTAACGGAGACAGGGAGGAGGGTTTGGCAGGGCTGGTGGCAGGGCACGGGAAGGCGACACAGGCTGGTAGATGAGGCATTGGGCTGGGATTCAAGAGAGCGGTGTTCAGTTCCCAGCTCTGCTGTAAGTCTTCTGTGTGAGATCAGGTGAGTCCCTGTCACTCTGGGCCTCAGCAAGCTAGGGAGAACAGGTCCCTGCTCCATGCGGGGGGTTGAGAGGCTAAATACAACAACACCCGCGTGCTCAGCCACTGCCATGATGGGGCCAGGTAAGGGTCCAGACAGGGAGGTAGCTGGCGGCCAACATGGGCCATGTGGGGGTGATTAAAGGCAAATGGGAAGAAGCATGAGAGGTGTGTGTCATGGAGTCCCCAGACAATGCTCTGGAGCTGCTGCCTATGAAGCCAGTCAGGACTCTGGTGAAGTCTCCTCTCTGTGAGCAGACTGTCTTCTGGGCCAGAAGCTCAAAGGGCTTTCACCTTCCTGGGTCTGACCTTGGAGCATTCAGCATCCTCTGCCCCTCCTTGCACTTCCCACAGCGAGTCCGCCCAGGTGGGGTCCTGGGGAAGCCAGAGAGTCCTGCACCCCCACTTCGCAGTCAGACGTGACTCTTAGCCAGCCAGTAAAACAGAGGTTTATTAGATGATAGAAACATGGTCTAAAACAGCTTGTAGGTACAGAGAACAGGACCCCTCAGCTGGGTCCATTTTGGGGGGCAGTGAGCCAGACACCCACATCTGCACTTCACTCCTCGTCCCCAGCCAGCTCCAAACTGAAACTCTCCAGCCCCTTTCTCTGGCCTTTGTGTCTTTCCCGGGCCAGGAGGTCACCTGATCTTTGTTCTCCAACACCTTTAGCTATCCCCTTGCAGGGGGGAAGGGCCCGGCCATTAGTTGCCAGGAGACAGAGTGTTGGCCATTTATGCACACTGGCCTTTATCCCCCCACCTAGAGACTTAAGAAATGCATAGGGGAAGCTGAGGCACCCCTACAGTATTCAGAGGAAACATTAAGAACAGTCCCACTTTTAGGGTTACCATTCGTCCGGATTTACCCGGACATGTCCTCCTTTTTGTACTAAAAATAGCGTCCGGGGGGAATTTGTAAAGCACTCACAATGTCCGGGATTTCCCCCCTCCCCCGGCAGAGCAGACCGAGCGGCTGGGAGGGCTGCAGGAAAGTCCCGGGCTGGACTCACGAGCAGCTGTAGAGGAGCGGGATCCGCCCTGCATTCTGAGCAAGTGTATCAGCACAAAGTGCAGCCCTCCCCTTTTGCAACTGGGAGCGGTTTCTGCCATGCAGTGTAGCAAAACGGGAGCGAGAGCACTTTGTGCTGATACAAGGGCAGCTCTCCCCTGCAGCCCGGTCCGGGCCAGGGACCGGGTTTTGTTGTGCTGGGGAGCTCAGCCACGTGTCCGGCTCGCACAGAGCCCAACACCCTGTTCTGAGCAGCAGGGTAAGGGGGCCAGGGGGCAGGAAGGTTCTGGAGGTGGCAGTCAAGAAACGGGGGGGGGCTTTTTGGGGGGAGTGGAGAAAGTTTTGGGCAGTCAGGGTACAGGTAGGGGGTAGGGTCCTGGGGGGCAGTTGGGGGGGGTCTTAGGAGGGGGCAGTTAGGGGACAAGGAACAGGGAGGCTTAGGTAGGGGGTGGGGTTCTGGAGGGCAGTTAGGAGCAGGGGTCCCAGGAGGGGGCAGTCAGGGGACAAGGAGCGGGGTGGGGGGGCTGAGAGTTCTGGGGGGGAGCTGTCAGGGGGCAGGAGTGGGGAGAGGGATCGGAGCAGTCAGGGGACAGGGAGCAGAGGGGTTTAGATGGGTTGGGAGTTCTGGAGGGGGCTGTCGGGGGGGGGAGTGGTTGGATGGGGCGTGGGAGTCCCAGGGGTCTGTCTGGGGGTGGGGGTGTGGATAAGGGTTGGGGCAGTCAGGGGACAAGAGGCAGGGAGGCTTAGATAGGGAGTGGAGTCCTGGGGGGCAGTTAGGGGCAGGGGTCCCAGGAGGGGGCAGTCAGGGGACAAGGAATGGGGGGAGGGTTGGGGGTTCTGGGGGGGCGGGAAGTGGGAGGGGCAGGGGCGGGGCTAGGGCGGGGCTCCTCCCGTCCTCTTTTTTGCTTGCTGAAATATGGTAACCCTACCCACTTTGTCACAGTGAGGGAGTTGGAGAGTCTGTGGGAAGCCCCCTCTCTTGTGAAATCAACCACCCCCAGACGGTGCGAGCTGCTCCAGATCGGGGGAAGGGGACAGCTGTGAATTTGGAGCCAGATCCTGGTTTGGATCTGAATCCACCGGCGCTGCGGAGCGTTCAGATGTGGGGAGCTAGCTCCCGCCCGTGCCAGATCACAAAGTGCCACTTCAGCCAGCCACCTGCCAGGCTCCGGCAGCGCCCTGTGTGGAGCTGCAGCTGGGCCCTCCAGAGCCGAGCTGTTGCTCCTCCTCTCTGCTGACCAGCCAGCCGCAGCTCCTCAGCACCTGCCCGCTCAGCCCCACCTCAGTGCTCCTGCCTTCCCAATCTCCTCCCTGGCGCTGAACCTCGCCCCCTGCACCTAGCATGTCAATACCCAGAGGGCCGGGAGCCAAGCGTCCCGGGAGCCATCTGTAAGGTGCTGATTCCCTCCTGTGCTGGGCTCCAGCTAATCCAAGCCAGGAACTGGCCTTGTGTCTCCCAGAGCAGGTATATCAGTCTCACAGCAGCAGCTCAGTCTGCTCAACATCACTCCAGGGCCAGGAACTCGCTCCTGCCTGACATAGGCAACAGGCTGAGCCTGCTCCAGCCCTGTTCCTAGTCCTACTCCAGCCCTGGTCTCGTCCAGCCTTGCTCCACCCATGCCCTGCCCCGCCCCCTGAGTCCAGCTCCAACCACTAGGCCTGACCACCTCCATCACCTTTGCTGACACCATCACTTCCATAGGAAATGGCACTGAGGTTGCCAGGGGAACAGGAATTCTCAGGGTGCCAGGAGCCATTGTTCTATTTACCAGGACAGTCCGATGCCAGGACAGTCCCTCTGAGCACTGGAGAGGACTAGGGCTGCATTAGGACACCGGAAGTGCAGCTGTTGGAGAGTCAGCAGAACCACCCGGAGACAGCCACGCTTGCCTCCCAGCCCGGGAAGCCCAGAGACCCAGAGCGTAGACGTCTCTCAGAGCATCTCTGCCAGCAGGAGACATTGGGTGAGGAATAGAGCCGTCCCGCCTTCGGGCAAGAGCCATTCAGGAGACCCAGCGTGGGGGGAATCGGGCTGTGTGTGTACAATGTCTAGCACTGCAGGGCCGTGATCCGGGACTGAGCCCTCTGGGCACTGCCGAAATACAAAGGAGAACAGCCGGGCTGGAGGATTTACAGGCTCCGTGTGAGGAGGGCTGGTTGGGTTGAGCCAGCAGTGAGTCCCCAGTAACACAGAGCTGCGGTAGTGATGGAAGATCTATTTTGTCTTCCCTACTTAGCACAGTTCAAAACTTAGCACTGACCAGCTGCAAGGATCCTGGCGGGCCCTGGTATGGTTGTAGCAGCAGACTCAATGTTCGGGAAAAGCGAGATATGTGCAATAGGCAATGTAGTTCCATCTGGGCACCAGCCAGCTCCTGTGCCCCAGAGAGCTCTCACAGCTCACACTGAACCAGGGACAAAGGGGGCAGGAGGTTGGAAGAGAAGGTGCCAGCCTGGGACCCAGGAGACCCATAGTCAATTCCCAGCTCTGCCACAGATGCTCTGCGTGGCCTCAGGCAAATCCCTTATTCCCTCTGTGCTGCAGTTCCCTGTCTGTTCAGTGGAGGTAGCAGCCAGGCCCTGTCCTGCAGGGGGAGATGAGAATAAATGCAATCGAGGTTGGACAGTGCTCTGATGCCACGAGGATGAGGGCCAGGATGGTGCCTAAGACAGACCAAAAGCAAGGGGGAGCTACAGAACTGGTGGTGAGAGGGGTTTGGCCTTTGACACTCTGCTCTGGTTGACTGGGCTGTCAGAACCCAGCCAGCCACTGGCATTGCCAGACCTCCCTGATCTATGGTGCTGCTGCTCTCCCTGCTTCTAGGAGTCACTGCCTCCCCCTGGGCCGAGACTCCTGCAGCAATCATCTCCTGGGGCTGCCATGGCACTGAGCGGCTAGCAAGGCCTGAGGCTCAGTTGGGCAGGGGGGTGCTATGAAAGCAGTTTCTGTGTTGTTGCCGCGGTGGGAGGGGAAGCAGAGATGGGGCCATTTTACATCCTACGGCCAAGGCGCCCAGCAGCTTGGGCAGGCGCAAAGAGCCGCCCGCGTGGGCTAGGAGCTGGGGGAGGGGAGCGTTCGGGAACCCCTGTTCTGCGCTGTCACAAGGAGGAGGAACCGGGATGGAACTGATTCTCCCACTCGGGGATCTGGAGACCTCCCCGCCCCACCCCCCCCGCCCCCGACTCCAGCTGTATGGACGCGGGGAGGGGCTCTGGCCTGGGGTCTGCAGTAGATGGGACTAGATGACCCGAGCGGTCCCTTCCGGCCTAAAGTCTGTGATTGTGGGGAGCGGAAGGTCCCTCCCATGACCCCGGTGGGGAAGGAGAGGCTCTAAAGCTCCGGCGAGGCCAGAACTAGTCTGGGCTGGGGCAGCCCATGGCTGGGCAGTCACACATTGACTGGCTTGTGACT
The DNA here is from genome assembly GCF_027887155.1 of Malaclemys terrapin pileata. Lineage (NCBI taxonomy): Eukaryota > Metazoa > Chordata > Testudines > Emydidae > Malaclemys > Malaclemys terrapin. The sequence goes on along the minus strand of NC_071508.1, from coordinate 18,332,487 downwards.
CGCCTGCCCATTGTGACACGCCCCCTGCTGGCTGGCACAGCCTCATCCCCTCACTGCCAGGCTTGGCTCTGGCAGAGCGAGAGCTGGCACGTGCCGCTGGGAAAGCTGAGCCAGCCATTTCAGCTCCACCACCGGCAGCAGAAAGTGGGTGGCCCATATACACGCCAGCTTCTGCCCACTCCTGACTCCAGGTAGGAGAATCTTCTATTGCCCGCCTCTGCTTTTCCATTGCATCGCCAGCCACACCGAGGTTGGATGAGAAGGTACCAGCCTCCCTGCCGCTCTCCTGCCTTCTGCTCCTGCCCCTTCACGGGTGTGTCTGAGCAACTCCTGCTGCTCACGAGCCCGCCCCACCTCCCCCACCCCGCTGGCCTCGCCCACCTGCGAACTGCCACGGCCCCAATATTCCTTGGGGAAGGGATCAGGGTCATTTCATTGGGCAGGAAGAATCCTGAGTGGTTGGATCCAGCCTGTCTGCTGTGCAGCTTGTGAACCGGGAGAAGGAGAGGTGGGAGTGACCCAGAGGAGGCCGTTTGGCCTGTGGGATGGGCTGCTGGCCTGGGAGTTCAGACACCTGGGTTCTAATCCTGGGTGACTTTGAGCACATCCCTTCCCTTGTTTCCTTGCTGGCTGCCTTGGCTAGTTAGAGTCTGAGCCCTCTAGCCCAGCGATTGTCTGCAGCACCTGGTGCAACAGGGCCCTGAACTCAGCTGGCATCTGTAGGTGCTGGTGGGACAGAAATAACTGGGCTGGCCCTGATGCTGAACGGGGCCATCGCCTCTCGTCACTCACAAGCAATGCCTTGTCCTGGCTTCTTGTAGGATGGCTGAGGAGGGCAGCCCAGAGCCCAGGCTCGCCTGGGAGGAGACAAAACCTCCCCCAGGGAAGAGTCGGCAGAGGAGGGTATGGCAGCAGCAGCAGTGTGCGCGCCATCCCGGTGAGTGGGCGCCTTCTGGGTGGGCGGAGGGGGCTGCAAAAATGGCTGGGGCCATGGCCCTGCATTGGGGTGGGGCTTGGCCCCTGTGGGGGTTGGGGGGCAAGACTAGGGTGTCATTGTGGGGAGAAGACTCCATAGACCTTGTACTGCTCTGGGTTGCCACGAGATGGAGAGACAGGAAAACCCAGGCAGGGGGGAATGGCCCCTCCTGCTGGCAGCAGCTGCAGCCACTAAAGCAGATTGGGGTATAGCGGCAGAAGCATCAGGTGGAGACTGACTGACTCGCCCACCCCGATCTGTCACGCTGCAGGGTCGGAGGATGTTTTCCACCAGTCGAAGGGGATGCTTGGTGCACGGTGGGTTGTTAAAGCCTAGGATTGCAGGGCGCCGGCCAGAGCGTAAGATGCTCCCTGATGTTGCAGCCCCATCTGCTGGCTCCTTTGTCGCATGTCGCAGCACAGGGCATTTGGGTGGAGTGTTGACGATGGGAGCCCAGTGCCTGCCCAGGTTACACCCAGTGGCTCTGGCTGGCTGTTGGTGGCAGGAGAGGCAGTCAGAACAAGCAGAACGGGCAGGCCCTGGGTCCCCATATCCCATGCAGACTGGGCAGCAGTTCCCTCTCCTGCTACAAGGACCAGACCGATTCACTCCCAGTCCCTCTGCCCCCTCCAGCAATGGGCCGGAGAGTGGGGACACCCCTCATGGCCTGACATCGTCCCTCCTTCCAGGTGTGGCGCTCCCCAAATCCCCAGACTGAGCCTGCATGCTGGGCGGGGAAGTGGGGTGGCCGCTGGGAACCAGGGCTCCGACTGGGTCTTTGCTGGGCTGGGCAGCAAAGAGGTGGGGAAGCCAGGGATCGCTGTGCCAGACCCTGCCGTGCATCGGGACTGCTCCCCTGCTGGGGCGGGAGTGGGGGCAAGGGTTTTCTCTAAGATCTCTGTCACCCAGACTGCAGCTTGGCAGACCCAGGTATTACCACTGCTCTGTCTTTGATCAGATTCACGATGGCCATGTAGCACCGCCTGCTTTAAGGGGCCAAACTGGAAGGAGAGAGAGGCCCTGGAATGCATAGACTCCTTTCTGAAGGGCAATGACCAGGTACCAAGAGCCCTCCTCTGACCTGTCAGCTAGTGCCCTGTCCACATGCACATCTGCCCTTCTCCAGATGATGCATGGATTCTAAGGCCAGACGGAACCACTGTGACCTCCTGTATAACACAGGCCAGGGACCTGCCCCCAAATAATTCCTGTTTAAACTACAGCATTTTAAAAAGTCCCATCTTGAGTTACAAAAGGTCACCCACCATGCCCCTTGCTCAGTTGTTCCAATGGTCTATTACTTTCTCTGTTAAAAACGTACATTTCCAGTCTGAATTTGTCTAGCTTCAATTTCCAGCCCCTTGTGGACTTGTGCCCACTGGATTTGGTCAGTCCCTAGTGTGATGGGTTGCCCCCCTTTGAGGTGCCACCTGCTGTACCGGGCTACCACCGAGCCCACCTGTTCTGCCAGCCTGGGCCCCCTTTACCTCGTCTTGCTGGGCTAGGCTCACAAGCCTCTTCCAGCCATACACTCAGGCAGGGCCACGCCCAGCTGCAGAAAGACACAGACACTGAGATCAGCTCTGGGAAGACTCAGGTGAAAGGGCTTGTCCCAGTACTCTGGTGCCCACCTCCTTTGGAGTACAGACCCAAAGGTTTTATGAAATTCGCCCCCTCCCTCCATGTGGAGAGAGGTATGCACAACTCTTTGCCCCTCCCCCCAGTTACTAATTGCACAAACTGGGTTATGGTATAAACAAGCAATAAGATTATTAACTACAAGAGGTAGCTTGTAAGTGGTTATAAGAGATAGCAAACGGTACAAAGCAGATTGCATTAGTAAATAAACACAACACGCAAACTAAGCTTTCCACACTGGATAGATAGGCTCTACATGAGCAAATTCTCACCCTGAGTGATAAACAGGTGGGCAGATTCTTAAGGCACAAGCTGCCTTGGCTTTGCAGCTTGGATTTCCCAGGTTTTCTTACACAGGCTAGGAATCTCTCTCCAGCCTGGCACCATCACTTCTCATAGTTCAATCTTTGTCCCTCAGGTGTTTCCAGGTGTCTTATTGCAGGGAGCGTGAGGTCCCCCCTGATGTCATTGTTCCCCTTTTATCTCCTCTTCCCACCCGCTGGAAAACTCTTTTGCTGTGACCTGGGTCCAACAGTTCCCATTGTGTAGCGTTCTCTCGGAGAGGTTTCTATTGTGGACAGTTCCTGGGGTAACCCTGCTGCTTATGTGCATTTCCTCAATAAGCCATTGTTTGGCGTTTTTACTGTTGTACCTGAAAGGCTGTTTTGAACCTCACAACGTGTTTCAGGAACACAGACGTAGCTGAACTTCATAATTTCACATACAACGATAGCACATACAATCCAATGAGACATTAATGTCTAGCAGATAAAGACTTTTAGAATGATACCTTACAATACGTACTTTGTACAAAACATATCCTAATGACATGACAGTGGCGAATATTGGGGTGTCAGGGTGTCCCACCCAGCTGTTCCTCCCACTCTGTCAAGCCCCCAGTAACACTGTCTGGCTGCCTACCCCCCATGTTGCAGTTCCTCTTTGGACACCTACCCCGTGAGAGCTGCTCCCTCTCTAGTCCGGTTTCACACAGAGCTGCCCTGCCCTCCCCAGATAGTCACTCCTGTTACCAGATGAATGGCCTTCTGCCACTCGGCATATCAAAGCCTGAGCAGCACTGGGGGGAAGCTTTCTAACATCTCTCCCACTGGCAGCTCCTTTCCACGCTAACCTTCCTGTTTGTGTCTAATCTCTGCGGGGCGTAGGACGAGGCCCAGAAAATGAATTTTTTGAATTCCATCCTGAACCTCGTCATAGACATCGTGGCATGGAGCCCAGAAATAGATATGGACCGCAAAGCCCTGCTAGTGGAGAAGATAGCGGTGAGTAAAACACACACTGGGGCTGTGTTACCTGGCGGGTTTAGTGATTGGCCTGGAGATCTCTGCAGATTTGTCTAACTTGAGCTGCCAATCATTGGATCGTGTTAGACGTTTGTCTGTTAGACTGAAGAGCCCATTATCAAATATTTGCTCCCCGTGTAGGTACTTACAGACTGTCATCAAGTCACCCTGTAACCTTCCCTTCGTTCAGCTGAACTAATTGAGCTCCTTGAGTCTCTCACTGTCAGGCATGTTTCCCAATCCTCCAATCACTCTTGTGGCTCTTCTCTGACCCCTCTCCAATTTATCAACATTCTCCTTGAATTGTGGGCACCGGACCTGGACACAGGATCCCAGCAGCGGTCGCACCAGTGCCAAATACAGAGGGAAAATAACCTCTCTAACAACTGGAGTTTGCCCTGTTTCTACATCCCAGGATGGCATTAGCCCTTTTGGCCCCAGCATCGCACTGGGCGCTCATGGGCAGCTGATTACCCTGACTGCCAAGTCTTTTCCAGAGTCACCGCTTCCCAGGTTAGAGCCCCCCATGCTGTGAGTGTGGCCTGCATTCTTTGTTCCTAAACATAGAACTGTATGGAAATGTAGATTGTTCCCTTGCACCCAGCTTCCCAAGTCACCGGGTCGCTCTGTATACGCCAGTCTCCCTGCCCAGAGCCCCAACACTCTGCAGTCAGTGCCCACTAGGGAACTAGCAACAAATCTGCTCTGTAGATTTGGCAAGTCTTTGCTCTCCAGCACTGCAGAAAGCTTTCCAGAGCTCACCTCCCTTCCCTGAACGTGGGACAGCGTGGGCTGGGGGGTGGTCCAGTGGGCTGGGGCTCAGCACACCTGGGTTCTACTCCCAGTTCTGCAGTAAGACTTTGGGCAAGTCACTTCCCCCTCTGTGCCTCAGTTTCCCTTCCATGCCTTGTCTCTTCTAGTTAGCTCGTGAGTTCTCTGGGGCAGGGACTGGCTCTCACTGTGTGTGTGCAGCACCGGGCACAAGGGGGCCTGATCTCAGGTGGTGTCCCTGGGTGCTAATGCGGATGGAGCCTTTCAGTGCACTGGTGCGTGACACTGGGGCACTGACCACAGGCCGGGCACTGACCACAGGCCCTGCACTGCGCTCCCCGTCTGGAGCCCTGCACACCATCAAGTCCGCAGTAGGACGACCTGGCTGCCGAGCCCACATGTTGCAGGCCCTGCGCTTTGCTCCCCAGTCGGAGCCTTGAAGGAGCTTGGAGCCTGGCTGGCATTTCCCCACATTGTCTCCCCAGGATCTGCTTCAGCACGAGTCCGTCGACTCCCTGACCGACATGGTGCGTCAGCAAGCGATGCTCACCATCATGGAGATGAGGTACCCAGCCTGCCCGGCCCAGCCCCAGCCAGTGCTGTGTGCAGCCAGACACGCCAGCCTCTTGGCATGGCCAATTCTCCAGGGCATTCCCCCCTCTGCTCCTCCCCCATCTGATTCCGCCGGGCACGTGGCAGCAGGTGATGGTGCTGGTGCATGTGGGCTGGCACCAGTGGGTAGATGGTGGAGGATTCTTCGATGCCTGGCGACCTCTCCACGTGGCCTTATGAAGATGTGGGGGAGGGAGTGAGGGGGTTAGGACTGGTCCCCTCTGGGACCCCGCAGGAGATGGCTCTGGGGGGAGAGGGGCAGTTGGGTGCTGCTGGAGCGGAGCAACTGAAGTCACTGCCAGCTGTGCCAGCTGCGTCACACCGGCAGCTCAGCGACCCCCTGTGGCTGAGAAGTTGGACAGGCTGAGCCCTGGCCCGTGGCACTGTCTGTGCCATGGGGGGCTCTCTCTCAGCGCCGCTGGTGCCCTGCTCTGAGCTTCCCAGAAGCCTGCCCATCAGGCGTCCGGAGGTGGCAGATGCTGCGGGCTGGAGCTGGGCTCTCGCTGTTGGCTCAATAGGTTCCCCAGGAATGGGAGGGGGAGGCAGAGCAGGCACTGGAGCGGCTCTCCCCACTGGGCACTGGCTTCCTGACAGCGGGGCAGGCGACAGCATTGGCTACGATCCCGTCTCTGCTGGGGCGGAGGGGGGTGATTTGCGTCAGCAGTGGGCGTAGCTGTTCCTCACTGGCTGCCGCCTGCCACGAGGGGCGCGGCTCTGTCCTGCAGGGGGCAAGTAGTCACCTGGCACCTCATTGCATGTGCTGGGGCCATGCTCTGGCAGTGGGGGTGAAGGGGTTAATGCTGTCTGGGCTGTCTCCACCTTCCTCCCCCCCTGCACACAGCTGGGTGCCCTGTCCAGCAGGCTGAGAGCTCTGGGCAAGGGGCAGGGCTTGGATCCCTGCCTGGATTCTGCCCTGCTGCGGGCTGATGCAGCATCTCTCTGCTGGCCCGGACTGTGCAGCCGCAGTGCAGACAGCTGTGGTGGAAGAGTCTCTTTGCCCCCAGCGGGACAGGACTGGCAGGCTCCTTTGCACTGTGGCCACTTGGTTCAGAGGCACTTTGGTGCCAGCAGGCTCTAGTCTCCCGTCCGTGCCGTTTGCGGGATGTCATTTCTCGGCGAAGCGCAGCGCTCTCTGCCCCAGCTGGTGAGTCCTGGTGGGGTCACAGCAGACAGCTGCAGACTGCACTAAGTCCCTGCCTGTTGGTATGAGAGAAGGCAGCACCAGCTCCCTCCACCGCCCCCTGACCTGTTCTCATCTGCCACCCCCCAGTTGGAGCCCCCTCAGGTGTTTCCATGTCCTGGGAGCCTGACGCCAACATTAGCGCATCAGTCCCGCCTCAGCCCTCCAATCCGCACGTGTCTCTTCTCTTAGCAGAGTGAAGCCACCGCTGCAGGACCTGGAACGATCCAACCTGCTCGCAGCCTGCTTCTCCAGCGTCTTCTCCCTGCCTCCAGCAGAGACCATGCAGGGCAAGGAGGCTGCTCTCTACACCAAGGTAAGCCCCAAACCGGCCACGCAGAGCCACCCGAAACCAAGTGGGAATCCTGCCGGTCGCTCGTGTACCTGTCCCCCGGGTAACCTGGCACTGGCACATGAGTATAATAATCACAGCTCCTCGGCAGGACTTCAGCTCAGGACCTGCAGCACCAAAGCACAGGCCCCACCACTGCAGATAAAGGAGTAACTCCCTCATAGGGTAGCAGTAGTAGGCATTTCTCCTTCACATGCACCGACAATTAGTGGGGAACAGACACTCCCTTCACAAGCACATTCATCCCCAGTGCGTGGCTGGGGGCACAGGCCTGTGATTGGCTGCTTCAGACGCACACAGGCCAGAGGAACCGAAGCTTGGCTGGAAATCTCCCCTCCAAATGTGCAGTCCTTTCTGACTCTTCCAGTGGGTTAGACTCCATGCAGTGGCCTTTCTGGGGACAGCAAAGGCAGGTGGTGTCCTGTTGCCAGGAGTTTGCAGTAGGTCCCCTGTGGGTACAAGTGAGTGGGTGATCTGGAATACCAGGTGCTGCCGTGGCCTGGGGGGTGTCACATGCCAGGGCCTTGGTTCATCTCCTGGCTGGGTAATGCCACTTGCTCTGGTGTCTCCTCTGCTCTGCACACAGACTCTGAGAGCCATGGATCAGATGCTGAAGGCCTTGGCGTGTGAGAATCAGGAGCCCAGACTTCTGGTGGTGGAGAAGATCTTGGAGGTCTGGAGCCGTGGGGGCAGGAAGGGGACTAGTCCTGTAGCTGGGGTGGGGCTCAGGGACCAAGACTCCATTTAATCACAAGCATGGGACACTCCCCCTCCTCTCCCCCTACCCCCCCGGTGCCTTTGGCTCCTCAAAGTACGTTCTATACAAAGGTTCTTGGGCTGGAGGGCCAAGTGCCCCCATTATATCTGAAAAACGTCTGCACGGGGTGGGGGTGGAGGAGTGCAGGATCTGTCGTGTTCTCCACTGAGCCCCCATCTGACCCTGGCATTCATTTGTGTTCACCATGGGCCCCACCAACCTGGCCAGAGCCCAGAGCGAGATTCCCCCAACGTTCTAGTTCTGGGGCCACAGGAAGTAGATTCTGTGGGTGGTTTGTGCTCCAAAAAGAGGGAAATGTCCTTGACAGAGATTCGGTCTCCTCGATTCCAGAGCCTGGGAAGAGGGAACACAGAAGTGCAGGGCTGGAAGGGATCTCAAGAGGTCATCTACTCCACCCCCTGCACTGAGGCAGGGCCAAGCATTCCTAGACCGTCCCTGATGAGTGTTTGTCCAGCCTGTTTTTTAAAACCTCCGTGATGGGGAGTCCACCACTTCCCTAGGTCACCTGTTCCAGTGCTTAGCCACCCTTAGACTTTTTCCTAATATTTAACCTAAATCTCCCTTGCTGCAGATTAAGCCCATTACTTCTTGTCCTACCTTCAGGGGACATGGAGAACAATTTGTCACCATCCTCTGTATAAGAGCCCTTAACGTATTTGAAGACTGTTACCAGGTGCCCCCTCCGTCTTCTCAAGACGAAAATGCCCAGTTTGTTCAACCTTTCTTCACAGGTCAGGTTTTCTAAACCGCTGAGCACTTTTGTCGCTGTCCTCTGGACTGGCCCCAGTTTGTTCACATCTTTCTTAAAGCGTGGTGCCCAGAACTGGACACAGTGCTACAAGCTAATACACCTCAGAAGGACATTTCCCTTTTTCACAACAGCATCACACTGTTGATTCCTATTCAGTGTGAGACCCATGATAACCCCCAGATCCTTTTCTGCAGTACTGCCACCTAGCCGGTTATCCCTCACTTTGTTTTTATGCATTTGATTTTTCCTTCCTAAGTGCGTTACGTCACATTTGTTTTGACTGAATTTCATCTTGTTGACTTGAGACCAACTCTCCAATTTAGCAAGCTCATTTTGAATTCTAATCTGTCCTCCAAAGTGCTTGCAACCCTTCCCAGTTTGGTGTCATCTGCAAACTTTACAAGCATACTCTCCTCTCCGTTAACCAAGTTCTTAATGAAAATATTGACTAGTACTGGATCCAGGCACACCCCTGGGGAACCCCACTTGAGACACCCTTCCACTTTGCCAGCGAGTCAGTGATAACTCCTCTTTGAGTATGGTCTTTCCATCAGTTGTGCACCCACTTTATAGTAATCTCATCTGGATCATACTGGCTTAGTTGGCTTCTGAGAATGTCTTGTGGAACTGTGTCAAAAGCCTTACTAAACTTCATATACATCATCATATACTGCCTCCTTCCATCCACTAGGCAAGTAACCCTGTCAAAGAAGGAAATTAGCTTTGTTTGGCATGGTTTGTTCTGGACAAATCCATGGTGCTCTTCCTTATCACCCTATTATCTCCTCTAGGTTTTTACAAACTGTTTAATAAGTTGTTCAGTATCTTTCTGGGTACCAAAGTTAGGCTGACAGGTCTATAATTCCTTGAGGCCTCCTCGTTCCCCTTTTTGAAGATAGGTTCTGTGTCTGCCCTTCTCCAGTCCTCTGGGACCTCAGCCCTCCTAACGGTTCAGAGATTGCTTTGCCTAGCTCCCTCTAGGGTGAATATCATGTGGCTCTGCCAGCTTGAATTCATCTAACTGACCTAAATTGTCTTTTACCTGTTCTCTCCCGAGTCTGGCCTGTTTTCCTTCCCCCTCGTTGTTAATATTGTGTTAAGCATCTAGTTGCCATTAACCTTTTTAGTGAAAACTGAAGCAAAAAAGGCATTAAACACCTTGGCTTTGTCTGTGTCATCCATTATTTGCTCTCCTTCCCTGATGAGTAGTGGCCCCTCACTTTCCTTTGTCTTTCTCTTGCTCCGAATGCATTTATAGAGCTGCTTCTGATTGTCTTTTATGTCCCTTGCCAGTTAGAACTCATTTTTGCCTTAAGCTTTCTGATTTTCTCCCTATGTGCTTGTGCTATTTTTTGGTACTTCTCCTCAGCAATTTGTCCCAATTTGTTTCTCTCAGGCCCTGCTCCCCTGGACCGCATCCAAGGAGGTGCATGGGCGGCTGAGGGCAGTGGAAAGGATCACCTTCCTCATGAAATTAATGGCTTGTCAACCCAAATGCAAGGTGAGCAGCCTGTGACCCTGGCCGCCTCCTAACTGCACTGAGCAGCCTCGCGGTGCAGCGCTCCCTGGCAGGGAAAACCCGGGCCTAGAATAGTGACTCAGCAAGATCCTCGGTAGGAGTCCAATCTACCGAGCACTGATGTCGATGGGTCTGTCCTCTGACTCCAGTGGGCTTTGGGTCGAGCCCCATAATTCTGTCTCCAAGGACTCTCCCCGCTGTTCCCCTAGCACCAAAGTCTGCTCCACAGGGTCAGTGCATTTACACAGGATGGCCCTGAGAGCAGCCTCTGAACCCAGGTGTCTGTTCACCCCCTTTGTCAGTTGCCTGTGGGATGCTTTGGCATCAGCTCCTGCCAGGCTGCCAGAAGAACGCCCCCTGCTCTGGGTGCTCAGGGCCATTTAGCTGCTCCAGCTGCTCCATCCCCCCTGTGTCAGGGCCTCCCCTCCAGCAGCTGGAGGGGGGCGTTTGGATGATGTGCCCCCAGAGGCTGGGGCAGCAGAACAGAAGGAGGGAGGTGGGAGGGGACACACTGAAAGGGATGGGAGGGGCCAAAGGAGCCAGAGCACTGGGGAGTGGGTGTGGGGAGGCTGTGCAGACCCCTGGAGAGGAGGGCAAGGGGTTTGGGGCGAGGTGGGGAAGAGCAGGGAGCCAGCGCAGGTGCTGCAGGAGGGGCAAGGGAAGGTCTGGCAGGAGGGGGAGATGAGAGGACAAGGCTGCAGGAGAGAGCCGGCGGGAGAGAGCCGGCAGGCTGGGGATGGCGCAGGAAGGGAGGGCTCTGGGGAACTCCAGGATGGAGTGAGAGAGGCGGGATGCAGAGCAGAGGAGTCCAAGGTGGTCAATGGAGGGTGGGGGGTGGGAGAAGGGGCTGGGATTAGGCGCTTGCCCTTGAGATGGAGACTGGACGTTAGTTCATTCGTTACCCGGGTCCCCACTCGGGAGCAAGGTTTGCTGACTTTGCTGACCAGATTTCCCCGTCCCTGCTGAGCTTTCCTCAGCCCCTGGTGATGGGCCCCACGGCTCCTCCTGCTCTCCTTGTCCCCAGTCTCTCTGCACTGGGCTCTGCCTCCCCCAGTTCTAACCCATTGCTAGGGCAATGCCAGGGGGACACGCTGCGCTAGGCCTGCAGGGGCGAGTGACTCCCTTTGCGCCCTCTCTCCATCAGGAAGCGGAGGAGTTCAGAATCCTGGGCCAGCTGGTGGCGTGTGTCACTCTGTGCCATCCGGAGCAGGAGATCTGCCGATCGTCTATGGAGGCATTTTACCACCTCTACTCCTTCATGCTGCAGCTAAAATGTAAGAGCCGTGGAGACCCTTGTCCTTCCTAAATACACTAACATGGGGTTTCCAAACACGGAAAACATATTTCTTGAACACTTCTGCCTTTTCTGCAACCTTTTAAAGAGTCTCCATCTAGTAATGAGCCTACACCACTGCTAAGATTTCTTTTGTTCCTAAATCACTTTTTTTAAAAAACCTCCTTATTATCCTTAGTCCTGCAAGCCATGGAGTTTCCCCTGATGTCTTTAGCTTCCCCTATCTATATGCTACTCTTCATAACTCACATAAGAATGGACATACTGACTCAGACCAATGGTTCATCTAGCCCAGTATTGTGTCTTCTGATAGTGGCCAGTACCTCATGCTTCAGAGGGAATGAACTGAACAGGGAAATTTTGAGTGATCCATCCCCTGACATCTAGTCCCAGCTTCTGGTAGTCAGAGGTTTAGGGACATGCAGAGTATGGGTTTGCATGCCCTGATTATCTTGAACCCAATTATACTTTTAGCCTTCACAACATCCCACGGCAACAATTTCCACAGGTTGCCTGTGCATTGTGTGCAGAGATACCTTCTTCTGTTCGTTTTTAACTTGCTGCCTATTCATTTCATAAAGTGACCCGTAGTTCTCGTGTTATGTGCAGGGGTAAATAACACTTTCTTATTCACTTTCGTCACACCAGTCATGATTTTATAGACCTCTATCATATCCCCCGTTAGTCATCTCTTATCTAAACTAAATGGTCCCAGGTCTATACTACAGACCTATATTGTTATAACGACATTGCTCAGGGGTGTGAAAAATCCACACCCCTGTCGCAGGAGCACCTCTCCCACTGACCTAGCTAGCGCCTCTCCGGGAGGTGGATTAAGAGCTTGTTGGCATAGGAACATCTTCACTTAAATGCTACAGCGCCAGTGCAGCTACGGCGTGTGCTGTACCCAACCAAAAGAGTGAGAACTCTGTTATTCTCCGACAGGCGATACAGTGTTTGAAGTGTAGACTTGCCCCCAGTCTTTTTCATCCTTCCTCATATGGCAGCTGTTCCATCCCCCTAATCATTTTTGTCGCCCTTCTCTGCACCTTTTACAGTTCTGGTATATCTGTTTTGAGATGGGGCGACCAGAACTGCACGCAGTATTCAAGGTGTGGGCGCACCATGGATTTATATAGAGACATTATGATATTTTTCTTTTTTATTATCTATCCCTTTCCTAATGGTTCCCAACATTCTGTTTGCTTTTTTAACTGCCACTGCACATTGAGTGGATGTTTTCAGAGAACTATTTACGATGACTCCAAAATCTCTTTCTGCATCCGAAGAAGTGGGCTGTAGTCCACGAAAGCTTATGCTCTAATAAATTTGTTAGTCTCTAAGGTGCCACAAGTACTCCTGTTCTTCTTTTTGCGGATACAGACTAACACGGCTGCTACTCTGAAACCTTTCTTGAGTGGTAATTTAAACCCCATAATTTTGTATATATAGTTGGGATTATGATTTCCAATGTGCATTACTTTGCATTTATCAACATTGAATTTCATCTGCCATTTTGTTGTCCAGTCCCCCAGTTTTGTGACATCCCTTTGTAGCTCTTCGCAGTCTGCTTTGGATTTAACGATCTTGAGTCATTTTGTATCATCTGCAAATTTTGCCACCTCACTGGTTACCCCTTTTTCTGGATCATTTATGACTATGTTGAACTACACTGGTCTCAACACAGATCCTTGGGGGGGACCCTGCTATTTACCTCTCTCCACTGCGAAAACTGACCATTTATTCCTGTCCTTTGCTTCCTATCTTTTAACCACTGACCCATGAGAGAACCTTCCCTCTTATCCCATGACATCTTCCTTTGGTTAAGAGCCTTTGGTGAGGGACCCTGTCAAAGGAGTCCAAGGACACTATATCTACTGGATCACCCTTCTCCACATTCTTGTTGACCCCTTCAAAGAATTCTAGTAGATTGGTGAAGCATGATTTCCTTTTACAAAAGCCATGTTGACTCTGCCCCAACAAATTGTGTTCACCGACGTGTCTGATAATTCTGTTCTTTCCTATAGTTTCAACAATTTGCCTGGTACTGAAGTCAGGCTTACCAGGGATCACATCTGGAGACTTTTTTAAAATTCACTGTCACATTAGCTATCTCATACAGAGGCCGATTTAAACGCTAGGTTACATACCACAGGGCACATAAGTCTGTCTGGATGTCTCGTGAGAGCTGCAACCTTTGCACCAGGCAGGCAATTTACCATGTGGTTCTCCCAGCCATCACAAACCAAACTGCTTATATGTCTATTGATTGAATCCCCCATTATTATTACCAGGCTTTTCTTTGTAACTGGGGTTCCTACCTCAATTTGAGAGGACATCATGACTTCCTCTGGAAGGTGGGTCCCAACTATGGGATCGTCTCCCTCTGCTCTAGCTCGATGTTCTCCTTCCCCGAAACTTTCACCCTCCTCAGCAGCACAGAGGCTGTCAGACTGGGGGTGGGACCACTCTACTGTGTCCCTAAAAGTCTCCTCTATGTACCTCGCTGTCTTCCTTGGCTCCACCAGTTCAGCCCCTCTGGCCTCCTGGTCTCCGAGGGCCAGTAGCTCCTTGGGCCAAATGCCCACATATGCTACCTGCCCATAGGGCTGGTAATCATACATGCTGCATTCAGTGCAATCAACTGGCGAGCCCCATGCTGCTGCTGCCCTTCTGCCTGGTTTATTTTTACTCTTCCAGGGGGGTTAGTTTGTTTAGTTTTGTTTTTGGGGAGGGGGTTATTGGCCTGAGTTTACAGTATGGTTGTTAGATGTACTTGTCTCTCACACACCCTCTCTAAACTTTCTTGCAAAACTCCCGTTTGCTAACCGAACATCTGATTTATATTGCCTGCTGTCTGTTTCCCCTCCCTGGCTCAGCCTCAATGATGGTGGCTGTCAAGGCTGCTTCCCCACTCTGAACTTTAGGGTACAAATGTGGGGGCCTGCATGAAAACTTCTAAGCTTAACTACCAGCTTAGGTCTGGTCTGCTGCCACCATCCCAAAGCTAATTCCCTTCCCTGGATAGCCTTGAGAGACCTTCACCAATTCCCTGGTGAATACAGATCCAAACCCCTTGGATCTTAAAACAAGGAGAAATTAACCATTCCCCTCCTTCCTCCCACCAACTCCTGGTGGATCAAGATCCAAACCCCTTGGATCTTAAAACAAGGAAAAATCAATCAGGTTCTTAAAAAGAAATTAATTACCTTTTTAATTAAAGAAAAAAGGTAAAAATCATCTCCGTAAAATCCGTATGGAAAATAACTTTACAGGGTAATCAAACTTAAAGAGCTCAGAGGACCTCCCTCTAGCCTCAGGTTCAAAGCATAGCAACAAAGATAAACACTCTAGTAAAAGGTACATTTACAAGTTGAGAAAACAAAGTAAAACTAAGACGCCTTGCCTAGCTTTTTACTTACAAGTTTGAAATATGAGAGACTTGTTTAGAAAGATGGGGAGAACCTGGATTGATGTCTGGTCCCTCTCAGTCCCAAGAGCGAACGAACTCCCAAACAAAGAGCACAAACAAAAGCCTTCCCCCCGCCAAGATTTGAAAGTATCTTGTCCCCTTATTGGTCCTTTGGGTCAGATGCCAGCCAGGTTACCTGAGCTTCTTAACCCTTTACAGGGAAAAGGATTTTGGGGGCTCTGGCCAGGAGGGATTTTATAGTACTGTACACAGGTCAGCTGTTACACCCTTCCCTTTATAGCTATGCCACTGGGGAACAGTGAAGAGCATCGGCAGCTCCTCAAGGACAGGCAAACCTTGTACGGCTCCTGGGACACCTTGTTCACCAACACTAGCGATATCACATGGGTAAGTACAGTCAGTGCTTCACGGGATTGTTGTGCGCAGAGTTATCAGGAGTCAGAAATTAACACCCTAGGAGTCGGGGGAAGGGACAGACCCAGGCGTGTGACTGAGCCCATTCATCTGGGCCAGAGCCCTGCCTATGGCCCACTCTACCTCATAGAATCATAGACCTCAGGAGATCATCTAATCCAACGCCCTGCTCAAAGCAGGACCAACCCCAACTAAATCATCACAGCCAGGTCTTTGTCAAGCCAGGCCTTAAAAACCTCTAAGGATGGAGATTCCACCACCTCCCCAGATAACCCATTCCAGTGCTTCACCCCCCTCCTAGTGAAATCGTTTTTCCTAATATCCAACCTAGACCTTCCCCACTGCAACTTGAGACCATTACTCCTTGTTCTCTCATCTGCCACCACTGAGAACAGCCTAGCTCCATCCTCTTTGGAACCCCCCACCCCCTGCAGGTAGTTGAAGGCTGCTGTCAAATCCCCCCTCACTCTTCTCTTCTGCAGACTAAATAAGCCCAGTTCCCTCAGTCTCTCCTCATAAGTCATGTGCCCCAGGCCCCTAATCATTTTCATTGCCCTCTGCTGGACTCTCTCCGATTTGTCCACATCCTTTCTCTTGTGGGGGGCCCAAAACTGGATGCAATACTCCGGATGTGAACTCACCAGTGCCGAATAGAGGGGAATAATCACTTCCCTCAATCTGCTGGCAATGCTTCTACTAATGCAGCCCAATATGCCTCCCTACATGCCACATCCCAAGATGCACTGGGGCTCATCCAAACCTGATCCCAGCTCCTTGTCAGGCGTGGTGGGAGCTTCCCCAGAGATTAATGCAACAAAAGGCATCATTGCATCTGTGCACCAGTGCCAGCCCCTGCTGAGAACTAGAGAGTGTATCCGTGCTGTGCAGTATTGTGCCCCCGTGGACTGCCCGGCTGGCCTCTGCCATGCACGGCAGTTCCTGATTGCTGACTGGATACTGTGCTGCCCAGGTGCAGTAACCCAGCCCTGTCCCGGCAGAGTGGGGTTTGCCTGCACTCCTGGCTGGGCCAGTGACTGACTGGAACCGCGCTGGGCAGCAAAAGTGGTTTCACTGGCGGGTTTGTTTCAGATGTTTGGGAAGTACCTCAACGGATCCGAGCGCATGGACTTCCTCTGCACTGCTATTGATAGCATGAGAGACACCAGCGTCCATGACTCGGTGGTGGCCAGGCACATGCTGCATGAGATCCTGATGGTCCCCGGCCCAAGGCTGGAGAGGGTAAGAGCCGCAGTGAGAACACCCTGCTGGGGGAGCCCATCCGTGGGAGACTCTAGGTGTTATTGGGGGGCAGGTCTCTGGCTTGTGCAATGTGGGGGGGAGGGGGGGTCAGTCTAGGTCAGGGGTCTCAAACACACGGCGCATGGGCCACATGCGGCCCGCGAGGTAATTTTCTGCAGCCCGCGAGCCCCTCGCAGCCCCCGCTCCTGCCCTCCCCCAGCGTTTACCTAGAGCGGCTCCGGCCCGACGTGCACCGGGGCAGGGCAGACTCCCTGCCTGCCTGCCCTGCCCCCGCGCCGTGCCGGGAAGCGGCCGGAACATGGAGAAGAGGGGGCACACTGCTGTGTGTGTTGATGTTGCTTCAGGCACCGCCCCCAGCAGCTCCCATTGCCCGCGTTTCCCCATTCCCGGCCAATGGGAGATGCTGGGGGCGGTGCCTGAAGCAACAGCAATACATACATCCCGGAGCAGCGCGGAGGCGGGGCAGGGCAGGCCAGGCCAGAGCCCGCCCCCCGAACTCCTCCTGCAGCCGAACGCCCTGCCCTGAGCCCCTTGCCGCATCCTGCACCCTGACCCCCTGCCACAGCCCTCCTGCACCCCAACCCCCTGCCCTGAGCCCCCGCCGCACCCCGACCCCCTGCCCTGAGCCCCTGTCGCACCCCACACCCCTCCTTCACCCCAACCCCCTTCCCTGAGCCGCCTGACGCACCTTGCACCCCTCCTGCACCCCAATCCACTGCCCTGAGCCCCCTGCTGCACCCCTCTTGCACCCCAATCCCCTGCCCTGACCCCCTGCCACACCCCTCACCCCTCCTGCACCCCACACCCCAACCCACTGCCCTGAGCCCCTGCCACACCCCACAGCCCTCCTGTACCCCCTGGGGGCAGGGAGGGGGCGGCGTTGGGGTGGGGATTTCGGGGAAGGGGTTGGAATGGGGGCAGGGAAGGGGTGGGAAGAGGCGGGGCAGGGGTGGGGCCTCATGGAAGGGGTGGAGTGGGGGTGGGGCCGAGGGCGGCGGGGGGGAGGTGTCAGTAATGCGGCCCTCGGACCAATGTACTAGTCCTCATGTGGCCCTTGTGGTCATTTGAGTTTGAGACCCCTGGTCTAGGTGATCACCATGGCCGCTTGTGGCCTTGCAGTCTATGAATCGATAGGCTGGGAACTGGTCCTGTGCTCTAGGTCTGGGGCTGGCAAAGAGGATCTGGGAGGGCAGATGGCTTTCAGGTGCAGCAGGTCCCTGGCACCCCAGATCAATAGCAGTGCGAGGAAGCCGAGGCCCCCATCTCCTCATTTCCCTTCCAGGTGTCGGAGGCTGTGATGAGCATTTACAAGAACCTGGACTCCATCAGCGAGCCGCTGTCCCGGAAGGAGCTGTTCAGGACCCTTCTCGTGCTGGGCAACCAGTACAGCGAGGAGGTGGTCAGAACCCTGCTGGGCTGCTCGCTGTCATGTGACAGGTACGGGGCTGGGGCTGCCGTCGCTTGCGCTCCGGGTCCCCCGGACTGGTTCCGCTGCCAGGGACAGGGGAGTGCAGAACCTTCCAGAGATCTCCTTCTCCCTGCAGAGCTGCTGCTTCTCCTGGAGGGTTTTGCAGGCTGGCTTGCCCTGGAGACAGACCAGCCTGCAAAACCCTGTATGGCATCCCTCAGCCTCCCCTGGGGCTGACACTCAGACCCGGTCCCCAGGCAGCCTGCACCAGCAGCAGCGGGAGGGCAACAAAGAGCTGGCTGGTGCAAGGAGACCCAGCAGGGTGCCGGTGCCGGGGGGGGCGTGGTGCAGGAGGCTGGCGGGGCTCTGACCAAGTGCCGTTGGCTCTCTCCCTTTGCAGCGTTGCTGCGGAGATGTGGCGGATGCTGGCATCCCACTGCCAGACCACAGGAAAGGTCCTAAAGGAGCTGCTCAACACGCTGCAGGAGCAGCCGCTGCACCACCAGCATGTCTCTCAGAGAGAGGTCCCCTTGGCTGTAAGTATCAGCCCCTGCAGCAAGGGAAGGAGCGCCGTGTGTCCCCGTCACTGCCTGAGGGTGTCTCTCAGTCTCCCACTGGATATAGTCATTGGGCCGAAGAGAGAGAGCGTGACTCTAGCCAGTGCTATAGTCGAGCCGGAACACGCCGAAACGCTCTCCTGGTGCTATTCAGCAGCACTCCTAGAACCACAGGGTGAGAAGGGATCGCAGGGTCAGCTCGTCCAGCCCCCTGCCACGAGGCAGGACTTGTTGTGTCTAACCCACCCCAGACAGATGGCTCCAGCCTCCTTCTGAAAACCTCCAGCGAAGGAGTTTCCACAAGCTCCCTAGGCGTCTGTCCCATCGTCCTACTCTTCTTACCGTTAGGAAGCTTTTCCTGAGGTTTAATCTACATCTGCTGTGCTGTAGTTTGACCCCATCGCCTCTTGTCCTGCCCTCTGTGGAAAGAGAGAACAACTTTTCTCCATCTTTTTTTTATGGCAGCCTTCCAAGTCTGAAGACCGTTATCAAGTCCCCCCTTAATCTCCTCTTTTCCAAACTAAACATAGCCAGTTCCTTCAGCCTTTGCTCATATGGCTTGTGTTCCATCCCTCTGATCATCTTTGTTACTCGCCTCTGGATCCATTACAGTTTCTCCACATCCTTTCTAGACATTGGTGACCAAAACTGGACACTGTCCTCCAGCTGAGGCCTAACCAGTGCTGAGTAGAGCGGTACTATCGCCTCCCATAACTTGCATGCTATACCTCTGTTAATGCAACCTAAAATTGCATTTGCTTTTTTTTGCAACAGCATCGCATTGCTGACTCATGCTGAGGTTGTGATCGACCACAGCTCCCAGATCCTTCTCAGAAGTGCCACGGCCAAGCTGGTTATCCCCTATTCTGTATCTGTGCATTTGATTTTTCTTCTCTAAATGTAGCACCTCACATTTGTCTTTGGTGAATTTCATTTTGTTGTCTATAGCCCGGTCCTCCAATTTACCATGATCCCTCGTAATTTTAGCTCTTTCCTCTAAAGTATTGGTGACTCCTCCTAGCTTTGTGTCATCTGCAAACTTGACCAGTTTGCTCTCTCTATCTACATCCAGGTCATTAATAAAGATGTGAAACAACACCAGACAACAATATTGTAATCGAGCCAGAACGCACATAGTAGGCAAGCTAAATGACATGATTCACATCTCCGGCACAACTGTCTGTTACAGCCAGCAGTCCTCTGATGCAGTGAAAAGAGCATTAGGAAATTCTTCTCTTCCTAACTACTTCTTTGAGAAGGCTAAAGGTGCTGACGAAGACAGTAGCAGCCGTGCTTCGACTGCAGACACAAACACAAAAACAGAGCTCTTCCTGTAATGGAGTTCACTGAGGTGGCTATTGCAGTGAGAACGAACTGTGAAGATTACCCTTCAACAGCCAAAGACCAGCTGGCATGAATTCTGGTTAGTGGATGCTGAAGAAGAGGGATTATCCTTGGTTGTCCTGCCATGATGGTAAGCTTGGATGCCTTAACGGTAGCAAAGTTTCATTAGGGTCTCTCCATAGCAGTAGGGTGGTGGTAGTTTTCTGTTTCTCCTTATGGACCTAGCTGAGAGTCCAGATTAACATCTCTGCCAATGAAGATAAAGGAACACAAAGATTCAACTGCAGGTAGCTTTACAGCTTTCAACAGAAGCAGAAACCTCAACTTTTGAAGATGAAGTGGTTAACATGACAAAATCAGAACTTGACGCAACTGTGCAGGTAAAGCGAATGGCATATTACATTGCTAAACATGGCAGACCCTACTCGGATCGTCCCGATTTAACTGAATTCCACATACTGCATGGTGTAGATATTGGTATCGGTCTGTGTTCACAATTCAGTGCTACAGACATGCTAGACCCTATCTCATCTGCAATGCACCGAAAGCCTTGCAAATGACGAATATGTGCTCAGATGCCGGAGAGTGACGGAAAGATAGCCATGTCTGTTGATGAATCAACTACTCTGAGCAATGAATCAACAGTTAGAATCTATTTAAAATGTGACACTTTGAAGGATGATTATCCTCACTTCATGTTTCTTGATCTGATTGCACTTCCACGTCAGACGGCTTCAGGCACTGTAGATTGTGAGCTGAAATGCCTCAATAAATCGAATTCTGATTACAATTACTCTTGTAGTATTTGCGAGTGGTGGTGCTAGTGTTATGCTTCGGAAGAACTCTGGCGTAGCGAGCTGTATTGTGAAGAAGTACCCAAATGTTCTAGCGAGGTAGTGTGTGAATCACAGGTTGGATTTGGCAGCTGCTGAAACGTTAAGTGAAGTAAGAACTGTAAATCACTTGGAATTCTTTGACAAACTGTATACGCTTTACTGCCGGTCACCTGAAACCAAGAAAGAACAAGAAGAAGGTGTGAGTATCAGCAGAGGGAAAATTACTTTTTGTAGTGACCCATTATTCTTAGATAAAGTGAAAAGGAGGTAGGGCAGCTGTGCAACCGATTTGGAATAGTCAATGCCTAGCGTGACTTTCTTGACTATACTGGTCAGAAGTGCCAGCTCAGCTGAAACCTCTGTTCAGCTCCACGCGTGTGATTTCATGCAGCACAGCTGAGTGTGAGCGTGGATTTAGCCACATGACTATGATTGTGAATGGCAAATGTAGCAAGCGGCTTATTCCGCATATGTCATTGCTCATGTTTAGCAAGCTCCGTGGCCCTTCATTTTCCATGTGGCATCCTCTCAGCTGTGCCAAAACTTGGCTCAGACATCCTTGTTCTCCCTCTGATTCACAGACACATAAATTACAAGATGGAGAAAGACACTTTGTGGAAATACTTGTAGAAATTAGATAAATGCATTACAGCAGGCCTTTGCTACTTCAGCCCCTGTTATGCCTTGATGTATTTTGTGTTACTTGTGTAACCTACTAGCTAGTTTCAATTTAAAATAAACTTTTATTATTTCCACCTGATAGAGTAATGTCTATAGTGCAGCAGCATGATTTATTTTGTATTTTCATTAGCCTATAGGCTAAAGTAAAAAGAAAACGTGCTACGCATTCATTGGGTTTCTCTCACTGTACTGTCTAGCTTTAGATCTTTTACATAGTGTGCTGTGTACACATTAATGGCATTTCAGCATAATGATTTCAACAGTTAAAATGAATTGAATAGCTAATATAGTTGTGTGTGTGTGCGCGTGTATACCAGGGGTCGGCAACGTTTGGCACGCGGCTCGCCAGGGTAAGCACCCTGGCGGGCCGGGCCAGTTTATTTACCTGCTGACGCGGCGCGGGCGAGGGATGTGCTGGCCGCGGTGTCTCGCCGCCCCCATTGGCCCGGGATGGCGAACCGCAGCGAGTGGGGGCCGCAATCGGCCGAACCTGCTGCGTCAGCAGGTAAATAAACTTGCCTGGCCTGCCAGGGTGCTTACCCTGGCGAGCCGCGTGCCAAATGTTGCCGACCCCTGTGTACACAATTAAAAAAAAGAAAATCCAATACCTTGTTATTTTGGACAGCCAGCCTGTCTCCAGCCAGGCCTGGTTTAGCCAAGTATTACTGTACCAGAAATTCAGTAGACAAATAAAATGTGAATTTGTATAATTCATGTTTATGAAAATCAATATTTTAGTGGCATTCCAGTACCTTCCGATTTTGGACTACACCACTGTCTCTAGCCGAGTGGTTAGGGCACCCAACTGGGAGACCCGGGGTCTAAACTCTGCTCCAATGACTATTTAAGTGTTCCCAAGTAGAGATAGATACCGAATTCCCTTTGGGGGTAGGGCTTAGGCCACACCCCTCTCCTCAGCATTTCCTATTGGCTGGTTTAGGCAGCTCCCCACTCTTAGCTTCATAGATTTCAAGGCCAGAAGGGACGTCTGTGATCATCTAGTCAGATCCCCTGCATGACACAGGCCAGAGAACTGCCCCCAGATCATTCCTAGAGCAGGTCTTTGAAGAAAAGCATCCCATCGTGATTCAAAAATGGTCAGTGATGGAGAATCTATCACCACCCTGGGTAAATTGTTCCAATGATTAATTACTCTCACTGTGATGTGTATGCCTTATTTCCAATCTGAATGTCTACCTTCAACTTCCAGCCACTGGATCATGTTAGACCTTTCTCTGCTAGACTGAAAAGCCAATTACTAAATATTTGTTCCCCAGGGAAATACCTATGGACAGTAATCAAGTCATCCCTCAACCTTCTCTTTGTTAAGCTGAATAGATCGAGCTTCTTGAGTCTCTCACTGTGTAGGGTGACCAGATTTTATAGGGACAGTCCTGATTTTAGGGTCTTTTTCTTATATAGGCTCCTAATACCCTGCAACCCCCGTCCTGATTTTTCACACTTGCTGTCTGGTCACCCTATTACTATAAGACATGGTTTCTAATCCTTTAATCATTCTCACGACTCTTCTCTGAACCCTCTGCAATTTATCAACATTCTTCTTGCATTGTGGGCACTGGAACAGGACCCAGGATCCCAGCAGTGGGTCACACCAGTGCCAGATACTCCCACTCGAGATTCTTCTGTTTATTTATCCCAGGATCACATGAGCTCTTTTGGCCACAGCGCCACACTGGGAGCTCCTGTTCAGCTGATTATCCACCAGGACTCCCAGGTCCTTTTCAGAGTCTATGCTTCCCAGGAGAGAATTCCCCGTCCTGTTCCTAGATGTATTCATTTACAATGAGCCATAGTAAAACACATACTGTTTGATTGCCCCCCAGTTTACCAAGCGATTCAGATCGCTCTGTATCAGTGACTTGTCCTCTTCATTATTTACCACTCACCCAATTCTTGTGTCATCTGCAAATTTTATCAGTGATGATTTTATGTTTTCTTCCAGGTCATTGATAAAAATATTAAATTGCGTAGGGCCAAGACCCGATCCCTGCGGGGACCACACTGGAAACACACCAGTGCAATGCTGATTCCCAGTTTACAATTACATTTTGAGACCTGTCAGCCAGTTTATAACCAATTCATGTGTGCCACGTTACTTTTGTATCCTTCTAGGATTCCGATCAAACTGGAGTGCGGCGCCAACTCAAGCGCCTTACAGAAGTCTACATACATTATGCCAATGCCATTTCCTTTCTCTACCAAACTTGTAATCTCATCGAAAAACAGATCGCAATTATCTTGGCGGGAAATATTTTCCATACACCCATGTTGATTTGCATTAATTAAATTATCTTCTTTAATTCTTTATTAATTTAATCTTGTACCAGCCGCTCCATTATCTTGCCTGGGATCGATGTCAGGCTGACAGGCCTGAAATTACCCAGGCCATCCCGTTTACCCTCTTTAACAATTGGCCCAACTGACTCTCCCTCTGGAGCGTATATGGAGCCTGGGCACTTAACTCAGGGCTGTGAGTCCACTGGGCAGCAGGGCACATGAAGCGAGGCATGGCAACGCTGAGCCGAAGTCCATTCTGTGGTTCTAGCCAAGGTCACACAGGCTAGGAATTGAATCCAGCATCCCAGGCCTTAGCCCCCAGCCCACCCCTCCTCTCTAGGTGCCTTGGGGGAGCGTGGGAAGGGCGAAGGCCCTGCAGTGACATCTGTCTCCTGTTCTTGGCTGCAGGCCACCAGAGCCCTGTACGAGATCTTCAAGGAGCAGGCCTGCAGGCAGCAGGTGAAGGAGCTCTTCCCTCAGCTCTCCATCGCCCTGCTATTCTGGATCACATACACAGTGGAGCCGTCCATGCATAACCAGGGGGACACGCCCGCATCCTTCAGCCCTGTCAGGTACCACCAGCCCGACATCCCGCCTCGGTTCTGAACTGTCGCCTGCAGGCACGCGGCAGAGCCTGGCCTGGGCTCGCTCAGTAACAAGAGGCTCGCTCTGCATGCAGGTGTGCGGTGGATGCCATGCAAGCCTTGCTCCAATGTGCTGGCTACAGGGACCAGACCACATTCATCCACAAGCAGGGTGGCTGGGGCATGCTCGTGAACGCCGACATGCACCACGAAGGTGTCTTGGTGCTTGCCCGGTGAGTGTCTTGTCCCTGGGGCTGCTGCCCAGAACTGACCGCAGTAGCATCTCCCGTCCCTGGGCCCAGGACACGGCCACATCGCCTTCCCCGCTGGGTGAGACGCGGCTCCCAATCGCCTGCGTGGAAGAGGCCACAGCCTCTGTGCCGTTGGCCGCGGGGTCAGTCGGCTACTTCTCCACCCTGCGCTGCCTGGCGTAAACCGCTTCCTGCGTAGCTCTGGCAGGCGTGGCTGGGCAAAGACAGCCTCCGTCATGTCTGTCTGCAGCGTTGGTGTAGCCCTGTCAGGCCCAGCACATGAGAGAGACAAGGTGGGGGAGGGAATATCTTTGGCTGGCCCAGCATCTGTGTGTGAGAGAGAGACGCTAACACAGAAAGCTCTAACACTTGTCTTAGACCAATCTAAGATATTCCCTAACCCACCTTCTGTCTCTCATCACCCAATATCTGGCACATGAGAAAGGCCACCGAGCCCACCGACGCCCTTCTTTGTCTGCAGTTCTCTTGCAGCCTATCATGGAGTCCCCGGGCAATGCTCTGGAACTGCTCCCCACAAAGCCAGTCAGGACTTTGGGGAGCCTCCTCTCCCTCGGAGCAGACTGTCTTCAGGGCAAGAAGCTCACACGGCTTCACCTTCCTGGGTCTCTCCTTGGAGCATTCAGCATATGCCCCTCCGTGCGCTTCCCACAGCGAGTCCCCCCAGGTGGGGTCCTGAGGAAGCCAGAGGATCCTGCACGCACCCCCACTTCGCAGTCAGACGTGACTCTTAGCCAGCCAGTAAAACAGAGGTTTATTAGATGACAGGAACACAGTCTAAAACAGAGCTTGTAGGTACAGCAAACGGGACCCCTCAGCCGGGTCCATTCTGGGGCCCAGCGAGGCAGACAACTCCGTCCGCACTCACTTCCCGTCCCCAGCCAGCTCCCAACTGAAACCCCCCTCCAGCCCCTCCTTTCTGGCCTTTGTCTCTTTCCTGGGCCAGGAGGTCACCTGATCTTTGTTCACCTTTAGCTATCCCCTTGCAAGGGGGGAAGGGCCCTGGCCATTTGTTGCTAGGAGACAGATTGTCAGCCATTTATGCACACTGGAGACTTAAGAAATGCATAGGGAAAACTGAGGCACCCACACAGTATTCAGAGGAGACATTAAGAACGTCCCTCCCACTTGGTCACACAGCCCAGCGCTGCGTGCTCGGAGCTGGCCTCGTGGAAGGGCTCCCTGTAGAGTGATTAAGGGTCTGGGTCTCTAGCAGTTAGGCTGCTGGGCATTTTAAGCCAGCAGGAACTAGTCCATGCCAGCTGCACGTGACTAGTCACCCGGGATCCCCTGTCCTGTGGCACTGGTCTGGTTAGATTTGTAAATGGAGAACCAGTCCTTGCCCACCTCAATGATGTGGTGTTTGTGTTTCCCATGCCAGGGCCATGGTTTCGGTCAGTTTCCAGGAGCGTTGCTGGATTTTCCAGGAGCTGATGGCCATCCTCAACTGCAGGGATGATAGGCGGTACATCCCGGCCATGGCGTTCTTCATTCAGGTGAGCCTCACCGGCGGGTGAGGGTCGTGAGAACAGCCCTAGCCCAGCGGTGACTGTGGCATGGGACTGACCTATGGCCAGGGGCGGCAGGTTTGTAGAAATTTTGGTGGTGACCAGCAGAGCCCGCCCCTCCAAACTGCCTCCCACCTGTCTAAGTCTCTGGGAGGAAGTTTGGGCGGGGGGAGGAGGTCTGGGGTACAGGCACTGGGCTGGGGTAGGGGATTGGGGTGCAGGAGGGGTGAGAGGTTGGGCCCTGGGAGGGAGTTTGGGTGGGGGAAGGGGCCTGCGGTGCAGGCTCTGGGATGGAGTTTGTGTGCTGGGTGCAGGCTCCAGGCTGGGGCAGAAGGTGGGGGTGCAGGAAGGGGTGAGGGGTGCAGGCTCTGGGAGGAGTTTGGGGGCAGGAGGGGGTGTGGAGGGAGGGGGTACAGGCTCTGGGAGGGAGTTTGGGGGCCGGAGTGGGGTGTGGGAAAGGGGTGGGGGTGCAGGCTCTGGGAGGAGTTGGGAGGGTGCGGTGCTTACCTGGGGCTCCTAGGCAGGGCGGGCCTGGGGGCCTCCGTGTGCTGCTACCCCCAGGCACTGCCCGCGCAGCTTCCTACTGGCTGCAGGGGCGCTTGGGGTGGGTGTGACGCAGTAGGGAGCGGGGTGGATTGACCTGGGTGTGTCGGTTAGTTTTACTGGACTGTCTGCATGGG
Source organism: Malaclemys terrapin pileata (assembly GCF_027887155.1). NCBI lineage: Eukaryota > Metazoa > Chordata > Testudines > Emydidae > Malaclemys > Malaclemys terrapin. The sequence goes on along the minus strand of NC_071508.1, from coordinate 18,306,040 downwards.
GGATGGGAGAGCAGGGGATGACTTTAGGTGAGGGACAGTACCTGAGCCTGTTAACCTGAGCCAGGAAGGGGGGTGGGGCAAGTTGACACCTTTGCCCTGGAAACTGGACAAAGGGAGAGGGGGAGAGAAGGAGGAGGAGAGAGCCTGCAGGAGGGGTTTTGGTTTCAGTTTTGGGCTGGGTGGGAAGAGGCAGGGAACCCCAAGTCTGGGGTCTAAGATCCTTGCCCCCCAGAGGGACCTGGCTGAAGGGGTCCTGGTTGTACTTACAAGCCCTGCTTGGGACTGTGTTCCTGTCATCTAATAAACCTTCTGTTTTACTGGCTGGTGAGAGTCACAGTGAATCACAGGAAGTGGGGGGTGCGGGTCCCTGACTCCCCCACACTCCGTGACAGTGGGATACAGACCCACCCCACTCAGGGGCCGCAGGGAGGGGCCGGCAGCCATGTGGAGCAAGCAGGCAGGAAGCCGCTCAGCTCCGCTGCACTGCGGGTGGTGAGTGGGGGCCCCGGGCTCTTTTAAATGGCCCGGGAGACGTGGGGGCAGAAGGCGGGGCCGAGGCCCATGGTGCCCAGGCACCGAGGGCCCATAGAACTCGCCGCCCATGCCTATGGCCAGGAGAGGAGTAGATGGCTCTGGGGGTGGGTGACCAGGGGCAGGGAAAGCTCCTAAAGCCCTAGGGGTGGAGTCACTGACTCTGGACATTGTTACCAGCCCCAGCTGGTGTTGCGGGGCTGGAGCAAAGCCCAGGGTCGGGTGTCTCTTGTTCCCCAAGGCTCAGCTCCATAGAATGGTCCCTTGTGTGACCTCGGCCCTGAAGCCCCCTCTGACGTCCGTATGCCATGCGCAGGCCGGGCCCATCCACGGCCAATTCACCTGCCCCCCGTAGACCGGGCGGCCCTTTGGAACACAAGGCTGCAGCCCCCTCCCTCCCTGCTCCGCATGCAGCTGAGCCTTAGTGAGGGAGCAGGGTAGGCCTTGATCTCGGCTGGAGCCTCGAGGGCCCGTTGCGCTAGCAGCGTTTCAGTGGGGCACACACAGTGACCAATCGCGGTGCCCGGCGTACAGCGCATGCTGTGCCCGTGGCAGGTGGAGCTAAGAGCCCCTTGGCAGAGATGAGTCATGAGGGTCCAGCCCCGTTCTCTAGCTTGTTTTGCTGTTGATGTGTTAGCTCCTCCAGTGCCCTGACCTTGGCAATAAGCAGGAAGACGCCATCCTGGACCAGTTGAGTGGGCAGCTGAGAGACCCCAACACTGTGGTGCGCTGGCTGGCGCTCAAAGGCCTCCTGAACCTGTCCCTGTGCCCAGAGAAGGTGAGAGGGGAGGAGGGCTGGGGGATAAACCCAGAACTGCAGGGAGCTGCTGCAGGGCTGGGGTCATTGAAACCTTCCATGGGGACATGGCCCTGGCCTCGAGTCAGGAGCCCTGGCTTCTATTCCTGGCTCTGTCACTGACCTGCTTGGTGACCTTGGGCAAGTCTCCAAGCCTGGCTCCTGCGGGGTGTGTCTCTGGATGTGTGCAGTACCTGGCACTGCCGGGCCTGATTGTGTCTGGGGTCTCTGTGATCCAAAGAACCCTAGCACTAGATTAGCAGCAGAGCTGTGGACTCTAGACCCCAGGGAATGCTGGCGACACCAGTGATCAGGGACGCCCAGACAGAGCCATTTCGCTTCAATTAGGAACCATTTTTTCCTACAAATCCCCTTTTAAAGCCTCATAGGTTTTAACTGTTGATGTCACAGCTCTGTCCCGCAGCACTTGCTCCTCTGAAGAGCTCTACAGGGGCCTTTTGCTGCTAAGATCTCATAACAAGTTTGATACACACAGTATAGTGAAGGCAGAGAAAACCCTTGGGGCTTAAATACACAGATCTGGCAGCCTGGTAAAGAGGAGACAATCTGAAGGCAACTCTCACTAATGATAATTTACTTACCTTGAGAATAGCGGGTCAGTCCGGTTTATTAAACCCGGACTACGATTCTATCAGACATGGAGAGGGCGTGACTGTAATTCTTTGTCATACACCATTCCCATCGTTCCATGCGCCTCAGCCTGGTTTTCACTTGCTTGTGGTTCATTTTTTCTTCCGGAACCGGTTAGCCTGTATTTGACACATTTTTTTCCCTGATGCCGGTTGAGATTTTCATAGATTCATAGATTCTAGGACTGGAAGGGACCTCGAGAGGTCATCGAGTCCAGTTCCCTGCCCTCATGGCAGGACCAAATATTGCCTAGACCATCCCTGATAGACAGTTATCTAACCTACTCTTAAATACCTCCAGAGATGGAGATTCCACAACCTCCCTAGGCAATTTATTCCAGTGTTTAACCACCCTAACAGTTAGGAATTTTTTCCTAATGTCCAACCTAAACCTCCCTTGCTGCAGTTTAAGCCCATTGCTTCTTGTTCTATCCTTAGAGACTAAGGTGAACAAGTTTTCTCCCTCCTCCTTATGACACCCTTTTAGATACCTGAAAACTGCTATCATGTCCCCTCTCAGTCTTCTCTTTTTCAAACTAAACAAACACAATTCTTTCAGCCTTCCTTCATAGGTCATGTTCTCAAGCTCTTCTCTGGACCCTCTCCAAAAATGTTTTGTGGGCTGTCTTTGAAAGGTTCAAAAACCAAATACAGAAATGATTGAATCTGGCTTTTAGTAACAGACCAACCCTAGAACTCGTGTGCAAAATTGGCTCCCTTCTCTAGGCTGGGCTGTAAGGACAGGGACTCGGGAGAACCCAGGTTCGGTTCCTGGCTCTTCCAGACTCCCTGGGTGACCATGGGCGAGTCACGTAGCCTCTCTGTGCCTGAGTTCCATGTCTGTACAATGGGGATAGAAATCCTTCCTTTGTGTGCCTAGCCTGTAAGCTCTAGGGCAGGGGACGTCTCTTACTGTGCCTGGAAATCCCCCAGCACAAGCCCTGATTGCAGATAGGCCCTCGAGGTGCTATTTGAACCCCTATAACAATAATAGACTTGATTTATTTGGGGTCAATGTGTTGTGCAGAGAACTTTCCACAGATGATACCCGCTAATAAATACCATCCCCTGAGATCTGGGGTACAAGGAAGCAGCTGCTTATGTTGCAGGTAGCCGGCCCTGCTGCCCGTGATCCTAGCTGGCTGTGCAAAGGCTTTGAGGTTCTAACATGTCACCTGGAGGCAGGGGCGCTGGAAGACTTTTTATAGTGGAGGTGCTGCACCCCCCCTTACCCCTGCCCACACCCCCTGCCACCCCTAGAGCTGGGCTCAGGAGCAGGGCCATGGCTCCAGGAGCCGGGGGCGGGGGAGGTGGATGGAGCAAGGGAACCGAGGCTGGGGCCACAGATGGGGGTTGGCGCAGGGCTGGCAGCTGGGACCCTGTGAGCAGGGCCAGGAGCAGAGCCCCGTGTAAAACCTGGGAGTGCTGCAGCACCCCCTTAGTTCCCATGCTTCTGTCTGCAGGGGAGGTGGACGTTGTTTTGGAAATGGCTTGTGGGTCACTGGAGGGTGTTTTGTAAAGCAGCTCCTCATTTCACGCAGGTGGGGAAACTCCAGCGTCTGCTGCCAGAGGTCCTGGAGCAACTACAGGAGGTAGACAGGGACATCATCGCCGAGGCCATCACCGTGCTGAAAAACATCCTTGCTGGCATGGACAGGCAGAGCGCCAGCCGCGCGGCTGTGCAAGTGGCTGAGAAACTCCTGCCTTTCATTGATGATGTAAGGCCTGGTGGCCCATGGGAGACCGTTCAAACTGCGGACCTGTGAATGGGGGCTGGCGGGTGGGCTAGCAGGGCCTGTGTATGGTCCTAGCCAGAAAAAGGATTGTTGTAAATGATGTGAGCCCATTCCCGCCTTCCTCTGCTACCTCACTCTCCTTCAGAGCGTATGGCAGAAAGGATGGGAACCCTTGTGTCCTGCAGGCCTGCTGACAAGGATCAGGGCAGCCTGGGGACAAGGCTCCCCTTGTGGAAGGACATGCATTCCTGAGTCTGCATGCAGTGAGGGGGCCTCTGCAGCACAGGGTGCTGCAATGCTCTTGCTGGCTTCCAGGGTGACAAGTGATGGTACCCTGGTGAAAATCCTGCCCCTCCTCTCCCTGGCCAGGAATCCCACAGCTGGCCTGGGAGCTCCATAAGGAAACGGCTCAGTTTGTAGGTTCTGCAGCTACCACCCTTTCCTCTCCCCTTTGTTCTCATGGCAGCGCAGCGTCAAAGGAGGGCCTAGTTCTCCCCAGTTCTTTCATAACCACAAACTAGCCCCCGCCGGCACTTTCACCAGACTGATGTCCAGTCCCCCACTGGATTGTGAGATCCAGCAAGTGGGCAGGAGAAAGGGGCCCATCCATTACTGCCTTCTAGGGGTAACCCCCAGTGGGGGCTCCTGGAGCGTCCACCCACCTCCTCAGCTTTCACAACACTAAATACTACCCTCAGCCCTGCCGAACTCTGCTGGGACCCTGCCGCTCTTTATTTAGTAGTGGCACAGGCCCGGCTCAAGCTGTTCCCAGGGTCTCCTGGACCCCAGCTGCAGGATCTCGCCCTGGGGCGAGCCCTTTAAACCAAACCTCTCTCGGGCCCGGGGGGGAACAGAACAGGTTCTTTATGGGGGGGTGTTAAATCCAAATAGCGTTAATGAACACAACGCCCATCACCAGGGAAAGGCAAATAGGCCTCAACAACTGGAGGGAAGACCAGCGAGGTGCCAATTCAACATCTGCCTATGCCCACTGCAGTGCAGCTCTGATGCCCCCAGACCGCTCCCATAAGTTTTGTGCAGAGCCTGCCCGGCTGCTCTGAGCTGACACCGGGGGCAGGAGCAGCTGGCTAGTAAGATTAACATGGGATGGAGTCTAGCAAACAAGCCAGGCTACCTGTGTAATGGCATGTTACCCTGTATGATACTGTTCGACTACTAGGTGACGCTCTGTAAAATACCTTATTTAAATGAACCTCAGCTGTATCCAGCAGAGCATTAACAGTTCTTATGATGAACCCATCTGCAGTGCTCAACTTGTGCCAGGGCTTGCCAGGGCTTAGCCCTGGCACCTCTGGGCTTGCTGCATCAGTTATGATTGTAAAAAAATTGCTTGAGCCCCAGCACCTCTTTCATTACAAATTAAGCACTGTCCATCTGGGGTGTGTAAACAAGCTCTGTAGGCAGTACATATCTGGTACAGAACATGATATGGTGTCAGGAGTAAACTAAGAACAGAAACCAAAGGAAAACAGCAACACAGGTTGCAGACGGAAGGAACAGCAATGAAGTTTGCAGGACCTCATCAACATGCCCCACTCTGATTCCCCAGAGAACGTCACCTTTCATAACCCTTCACAATGGACAGACTGGAAACAATGTTTGGCACGATTTTGCATTGCAAACAAGCTGCACAAAGGAACTGGGGATATACAGGTATTGACTTTAATTTAGGCTATGGAGAAGCACGCAGAGCATATCTTTACCTCCTTTGACTTTACTGAAGACCATCACAAAGACAACTATGCAAGGGTTGTGGTTAGGATTGATGCACACTTTATAACCGAGGGAAATGTGGTTTATTAAAGAGCATGTTTTCAGCAAAGAATTCAAGAACCAGGGGAAAATGTTGAAAGTTTTAGAAGACCTCTGCATCCCCTGGCTGAAAACTGTGATTTGGGGAATGTAAAACATGAAAATTTCAGAAACAGGCTGGTTATTGGGTTAAAAGATAAAAACCTTTCATAGAGACAAGCCAGGTGAGGTCTAAATGATATTCCCTCACCTACCTCTAATATCCTGGGACTGTCACAGCTATAACAACACTGCTAAAAACCTTTCACAGTAGCTACCGCCGAAGAGAGATTTAACTCTACCCACAGCTATACAGCTAGCAAGAGTCAGAATTAGTCAAACAACAGGCAAAAGCAAATTGAAAAACCTGCAACTAGCTTAAAAGCTACAAACAGACACTTAAGTGTTAAAAGTCTTTCTCATAAAATCCCTGAGGTAAGGAGAGAGAATTCGCAGGCTAAGAGGGACAAATGCCAGTCTACATGCACAAGGTGTGGAAAAGTCATATCCCAAGGGATGATACATGTCCAGCCAGAGGCGCATGCTGTAATAAATGCCTGAAATATGGACATTTTGCAGCTGTTCGTTGCACTGAAGCAGTCAGGGAGTTGACTCATATTGCAGACAATCAAGACCCATTGATTCTGGGATCTATCACTTGTGATGACATGGCGCCCGCCTGGAGAGTGACATTGAATATTCAAAGCAAGACTATTGACTTTAAAGTTGACTCGAGAGCTGATGTCACACAGCTCTGACCCTCCCTGAAGGGATTTTGAACTGCATGGGCACCGAACCAATTTACAAAGACAAAAGCTTTGCGTTCCGTGTGTATGAGATCAAAGACCAACAACCTTCTCAGCTGCAGTGTAGCAGCCATGATGGGCCTAGTGAGAAAGATGGAAGAACTTGAGGATCTGATGCTATTGGGCTTTTGAAAGGTGATCTAGTCCAAATCAACTTAAGAGGCAATGCTGAACCAGTGAACAACCACCTCTACAAGAGAGAGAACTGGGAAAGACTAGCTGCAGATTTTTGTGAATTCAGAGGACATCATTGCCAGGTCATTGTGGACTACTTTTCCAGCTATATAGAAATAATGTACTTGAAAGACATAACATGTTGCAGTGTTATTGAGAAACTGAAGTGTACGTTTGCTCATTTCTGTATCCAGAACAACTAGTGATGGACAATGTCCCACAATTCACTGCAGCAGAATTTAAGTCAGTCTGAATGAAATATGATTTTGCTCATATCACTGGCAGCCCAAATTACTCACAAGCGAATGGAGAGGCTGAGAGAGCTGCGCAGACAGCCAAAAACATCTGACAGCAGGAAGATCCATTCCTTGCTCCTCTGAATTACAGATCAACACCAACAGCAGCTCCTGCATCTAGTCTAGCACAACTCCTCATGGAAAGACAACTCAGAACTACTGTTCCAAGAACCTACTACGAAGTGGCCAGACAGGAAGAGCGCAGCCAAATCAGATAAACAGGCTAAAAGAATCATAGAATCATAGAATATCAGGGTTGGAAGGGACCTCAGGAGGTCATCTAGTCCAACCCTCTGCTCAAAGCAGGACCAATTCCCAACTAAATCATCCCAGCCAGGGCTTTGTCAACCCGGGCCTTAAAAACCTCCAAGGAAGGAGATTCCACCACATCCCTAGGTAAAGCATTCCAGTGCTTCACCACCCTCCTAGTGAAATAGTGTTTCCTAATATCCAACCTAGACCTCCCCCACTGCAACTTGAGACCATTGCTCCTTGTTCTGTCAACTGCCACCACTGAGAACAGCCGAGCTCCATCCTCTTTGGAACCCCCCTTCAGGTAGTTGAAAGCAGCTATCAAATCCCCCCCCCTCATTCTTCTCTTCTGGAGAATAAACAATCCCAGTTCCCTCAGCCTCTCCTCATAAGTCATGTGCTCCAGACCCCTAATCATTTTTGTTGCCCTCCGCTGGACTCTTTCCAATATTTCCACATCCTTCTTGTAGTGTGGGGCCCAAAACTGGACACAGTACTCCAGATGAGGCCTCACCAATGTCGCATAAAGGGGAACGATCACATCCCTCGATCTGCTGGCAATGCCCCTACTTATACAACCCAAAATGCCATTAGCCTTCTTGGCAACAAGAGCACACTGTTGACTCATATCCAGCTTCTCGTCCACTGTGACCCCTAGGTCCTTTTCTGCAGAACTGCTACCTAGCCATTCGGTCCCTAGTCTGTAGCAGTGCATAGGATTCTTCCATCCTAAGTGCAGGACTCTGCACTTGTCCTTGTTGAACCTCATCAGGTTTCTTTTGGCCCAATCCTCAAATCTGTCTAGGTCCCTCTGTATCTGATCTCTACCCTCCAGCGTATCTACCACGCCTCCCAGTTTAGTTTCATCTGCAAACTTGCTGAGAGTGCAGTCCACACCATCCTCCAGATCATTAATAAAGATATTAAACAAAACTGGCCCCAAGACCGACCCTTAGGGCACTCCGCTTGAAACCGGCTGCCAACTAGACATGGAACCATTGATCACTATCCCTTGAGCCCGACGATCTAGCCAGCTTTCTATCCACCTTACAGTCCATTCATCCAGCCCATACTTCTTTAACTTGGCGGCAAGAATACTGTGGGAGACCGTATCAAAAGCTTTGCTAAAGTCAAGGAATAACACATCCACTGCTTTCCCCTCATCCACAGAGCCAGTTATCTCCTCATAGAAGGCAATTAGGTTAGTCAGGCACGACTTCCCCTTGGTGAATCCATGCTGACTGTTCCTGATCACTTTCCTCTCCTCTAAGTGTTTCATAATTGATTCCTTGAGGACCTGCTCCATGATTTTTCCAGGGACTGAGGTGAGGTGAACTTATGAACACTTTTACAACAGATGTCACGCAGAGAACTGCCTTGTCTAGAACCTGGTGCCCGGAGGTGACATGTAACTGCTGATTGGGGTCACCGTTTAAAGGTTCAGCCACTCCCAGAACAGCTCAAGTCACCCCGTCCCCAGGCTGCCCCCTCAGCCTCACCTCCCAGAAAGCAGTGGCCCCTCCCTACAGCATCCAGCTATTGCTCCTGGTTCTCCCTGCTTGGCACAGCTCGCCCAGCCTCCCTGGTCACTGGACTGGTTCAGCTCTGCCAGCAGCCATGCAGGGCGGGGGCCCAGCAGCACCATGTGACCAAGCGGGGCTGGCTCTGAGTTAACAAGAAACCCATGCACAGGAGTGGGGCAACCCTCAGCCCACTCCGAGCCCCTGGAGGCTGGGTGGCTTCCAGTCATGGCTTCCAAGGCCCCCTATCTGGGAACTCCTGCACATTTACCACTCCTTGGCCCTGGGTTAAATCCACCCCAGGTCCCTGTGTGTGGCTTGAACAAACACCAGTGTAGGAATTTGCCCCCCACGCTTGGCCCCCTTGGCCTGGCTAGAGGGCCGCTGTGGGTCAAGAGCAGTGTGAGCTGGGCCCGCAAAGCGGGAGGACAAACTACACCCCCTCCTTCGCTCTTTGAATCTTTCCTCATCACTCCCTCTCTGCCGCCCCTGTCCTGGCACTGCTCTGCCCTGAGCATTCCCCCTTGGCTGACACAGGTGTGTGCTGATGTCAGTGTGCCCAGAGCTGGCTGTGAGAGCCCAGGGGCAGTCTCACCCCACCTTACTGCTCTCCCTGGCCAAGAAGTTACCAGGCCAGCCCCTCAACTGGTGGAAATCTGCATCTCGATTGCCTTCAATGGCGCTATGCCCATGAGACTCTGGCCCCAGCTGTGGCTGTATGGCTGGGGGTGAGTTACCAATACCCCCTGCAGGGCAGACATCTCTGGCACAGTGAGCGCTCGCCCCGCTGGGTGAGAATGACTATCACAGCGTCTCCTCCCCACGTCGTCTCTTGCAGGTGACCAGCAGGCTCCGGGTGCTCTCCATCACCCTCTTTAAACACCTGCTGGAGCTTGTAAGGGGGCTCGACAGGAGGCGGATGAAGGCGCATGTGCTCCAGAGCCTGGTCCCGCTGCTCCTCCTTGTGCATGATGAGCGTCCCAATGTGTCCCAGGTGAGGCCACGAGCTGGAGCCTGCAGCGGATACCGTTACAGAGTGACCAGTAATTTGTTTTGAGGGGGCAGCATGTGACACCCCCTCTTTAAAGGGTCTCGCTGACAGAGGGCAGGTGCTCAGTGCTGTGACAGTCAGGCGCTCAAAATCACTTGAACGTTGAGTGCAGTAGCGCCATGACCATGGCGCCCCACCCAACTGCTGAGTCTTCCCTGCATCCTCTGAGCCCAACACTCCCCCCCTGCAGCCAGGCTGAGAGATTGGGTGGGGGGAGGGGTCGCCTCACCACTCCTACAGCCACTGGCCTCCGCACATTCCCTGGCTGTGCTGGTGGGAAGAGCACAACCCTGGCCATGGCCCCTACCAGGAGCAGAGCTACCCAGTCTCCAGATGGTGCGCAGGACCCAGTGTGCCCTTGGCCAAGCGGCCCGGACAGCCCGTACTAGACATGAGATGCCCAAGCCGTCCCCCCACCCCTCGCCCCAGGTGTCTCTGCACATGCTAGCGCTCATGGCCACCATCATTTGGGAGCCAAATGCCACCAGCACTAATGAATTCTCCCTCCTACCCACCATGAGGAGGGGAACTGAGGCACAGCATGAGGCCTAGCGCCTCAAAAGTATTGATCACCCATAGGCATTAGGCACCTAAATCCCTTTGCAGCCCTGGGCCTAAGCAACTTGCCTGAGTTCCTGCAGGGAGAGCTGGGAATTGAGTCAGGTCTCCAGCTATTGCCTTAGCCACACCACCGCCCTTCCGCAAGCAACCTGGGGCCGGGAAGCGTTCAGCATGCACGGTCTCCCCGCCTCCGTGTAACGAGGCTAGTGGCTTCCAGCTCCCGTAACCGTGGCCGGCTCGCCCTGGCCCCACTTGTTTTGCAGGTGTGTTGGGACACCCTCAGCAGTGCGGCAGAATTCCTGAAGTGGCACCAGCTTGGTGGCTTCATCCAGCGCAAGGATATCTGGCAAAGCTGTGACTGCCTGGTGAGGGAGCCCTCAGGTCATTCACTGCGCAGCCCTCGTGGTAGGAGCGGGGGAATCGGTGGATAGGGCACCCCCCATTGCCCGGCTCTGTGCCCACACTGAGCCCCAGCCCTGGGACCACTCCTGGCCCTGGGTGTAGTCCCTCTGCGTGATCCCCCCGGCACAGGAAAGAGGGGTGAAAACAGGACGTGCGCTCCACACACCTGGAACCCGGCCTGCGGGACGGAAAGGCCTTTAATAACCTTGTGCTCCCTTGTTCTGGTCCTAGCTGACGCGCTACAAGGGGAGAGCCAACAACTTTCTGTGCCAGACCATGGCCTTTCTGGAGAACCCACAGACTCCACTTAGACAAGCGGCCATCAGGTTCATAGGTAACCACAGAGCAGGGGTCCCTTTAACAGGGGGGCTGGATCCGGTCCCAGGCTCTCCTCAGTCCCTGCCAGCAGCGAGAAGTAACCCTTGGGCTCCTGATTGTCCAATGCAGGATCAAGGGTGTCAGAAGTCCGCAGGAGCAAGCTCACCCCAAACTGCCCTGATCGGCTGATGGGCCCCCTCTAACCCCACTGCTCCCCATGCAGTCCCCATTCCCCCCCCCCCCATACCCCACCATGGGCTCTTGGTAGTGAACCCTCAAGGTGCTGTGCTCTCCTTTGGCAACCAGCCCTGTAACCATCCCTGGGGACTCACCCTTTGCCCTGGGGACTCGGGAGCACCGTCCTGGCCAGCGAGGGGCGGGGGAAGCGAGGGGTTGCTTGGAGGGTGACATTTGACACCCTCGCTGGGGATGCGGGGATGTGACGAGCTGTTTGTATGTGTAGGGCTCGCTGCCCGGCAGCTGGACCAGAGGAGCCAGGACAAGCTGGATGCCATCTGTAACGGTGGGTGGTACCTGCTTTGAGCACTGAGCGCTAGGGGGATGAACGGCCCAGGGCCGTGGGCTGGGTTCAATCTCCGACGCCAGCAACATGATCTCGGGCGAGAGCCACAAAGGGATGCAAAATGTAGATCCCCAAACCCCTGATCAGCTGCCCCCTCACCCTGTCGTGTCTGCTGGTTGGCATGTGCCAGGCACTTAGCCCTGACCTCAGAGCTGCGGCCTGGCAGATCCCCAAACTGGGCCTGAGCCGGCTGGCCTTCAGAGATGATTGCCCACCCCAAACACAGCCGAGGTGGGGTGCTGCCTCCCCCCTTGCACTCACTAGCCCAGTGTTTGGAGCAGTCACCTCCACGTGGGGTGCCTGGGGTGAAGCCACTGCTCCAAATGAGGCAGAGGTGACGTCCGGTCACCTACCTCCTTGCTGCGTGCCCGGACCCCTGGGCAGCGCAGGGCAGAGCAGCATCTCCACATTTGTTGGCGAATGGCGAGGGGGGAGTGATATAGCTCAGGCTTCTCACTCCCAGAGCAGGTTCACAGCTGGGCCTCCCAACCAGAGCTAGAGAATGGCTGAGCTCCCTCCTCGGCATTTCCTGGATGGCAGCAGGGCACCTAAAGTTAGGCATAGCCTAACAATGTCCAAGCCCCCTTTATGACTCTCCCCCTCTCTGGACCTAAGTGCCCATCTGTGCATTGGGGGGAAGGCGGAGGGTAAATACAGGCAGGGATGAGGTGCTCAGATACTGCAGGGATGGGGCAGTCCTAGAAATAGTGAGTGAATGGGGTTCATTGGGACTTCTTGCCTGTGTCTGGAGGCTCCCTCATTTGTGGAGGGCAGCAGGGATGTTTAGTGAAGGTTGCTGGTTGTTCCTGCTAGTCCCCTGCCTCCCGCCTCCCAGCCTGCTGCCTCCTTGTCACAGGCCGAGAGGTACAGCACTGGCTTGGTTTGCTGGGGCTCTCCAGAGCTCTGTGGCTCTGACCTCCATTTCCTTCCTTTCAATCTTAGACCTCAAAGGCTTGCAGCAGGACAGCAACTCCTCGGTCCAAAGCCTGGCTTCTCAGACCATCTTCATCCTGGAGGCGTTCAAGAACCACCCGCCAGCCCACAGCAGCCTATGGACATGCTTTCATAGGATAAGAACAATGTGCACTAAGGAGAGCCCGGTCATTGAAGCTGCCCAGCTGCCCTAGCTCTGGGAAAAGCCAGCCTCCCTTCCCTGGGAGCTTCGTGCCAGACCATGGCTTCTTCCCCATTGGCCGCCTGCTCTGCGCAGCCATGTGAGTAGTTAACTGCTCGATAGCTTTCATCACCATGTACTTTTTGATAGGTTTCCATGCACTGTGTAGCATTTACGTCCCGCCCTCCATCCCCATTTCCAGTCGTGTATGTTTTTGGTGCCGTCTGCCATTTTGAAAATTTATTTTGTATTATTTTTCTGTGTTTGGCCGGGGGAAGGTTGTGTGCCTGTGTTTTGACATATTTAGAGAAAAAGTATGAATGAGTAAAAAGAGAGACTGTAAGGGATTCACGGCTCCCTCCCCGTCCGTCTGGGCGGGAGACCACGCCCTTTGCTATGATACTTCCGGGTACCTTGGTTCAGGGGAAAAGTAGCTCAGTGTTAATGGTTCTAGCCTGCAGTCAGGCCAAGTAATGGTAGAGAGTCTGTTTGCCCAGGGTCCTCAATCTGGGCAGGGCAGCAATCGAGAAGGGGCTGTGGCCTACAGGCAGGCAGGCAGAGCAACAGAAGGTCCATTTGCCTGGCCACTGATCAGGGTGGGGCAGCAAGCAAGTAGGGGGGCTCTGGCCTACAGTCCGGCAGAGCTGTGGCAGTCTAGGGGAGGTTACCTCTCTGGTGGGAGAGTCAGCACAACCGTCTGGCATCCGGATTCAGGTGGGAGCCAGACCAATGCAGGCCTCCTGACAACCATGTGGGGAGGCTACCACTTCTGACGTTGGGTTGCCGGGGGTAGGGGAACCCAGGCCCTCCCACTCACCTACGTCCCATCCCAGGGCCCTAATAGAAGCGGAGTGGCCTGCCACTGGGTCAGCGGGGAAAATCCAACTGCAACACACTGGCCGGCTTGTAGTCAATGACACAGTTGAATCTGATTTGGCTTCCCTGGGCTCCTTCCTACACGACCATTCTCTGTGTACATGGGTTCCAGGGTTGTTGTTTGCTTTGGACCACGAAAAAGTTCAAGGAGCTGAGATTACAGAAAAGTCCCATAAAATGTAAAAGGGCTTAAAGCCAATGGAGTTCTCTCTCTCCCTCTTTCTCTCTCCACATACACCACATCTATCTATCTACCCCCATACACCCCCACATCTATCTATCCCCATACACCCTCTCTATCTATTTATCTATCCCCATACACATATCTAGCTACATACTCCCCCTCTATCTATCCCCATACACCCCATCTATCTATCTATCTACATACTCCCCCTCTATCTATCTATCTATCCCCATACACCCCATCTATCTATCTACACACTCCCCCTCTATCTATCTATGTATCTATCCGCATACACCCCATCTATCTATCTATCTACATACTCCCCCTCTAGATAGATCGATAGATAGATAGATAGATGGGATGTATGCGGATAGATACATAGATAGATAGAGGGGGAGTGTGTAGATAGATAGATGGGGTGTATGCGGATAGATAGATACATAGATAGATAGAGGGGGAGTGTGAAGATAGATAGATGGGGTGTATGGGGATAGATAGATAGATGGGGTGTATGGGGATAGATAGATAGATAGATAGATAGAGGGGGAGTATGTAGATAGATAGATAAATGTGGTATATGGGGATAGATAGATAGATGGGGTGTATGGGGATAGATAGAGGGGGGAAGGAAGAAGTAGGACCGCTGAAGACTATAGCCGGAGAGGAGATTAAAGATAATCTAGGCATGGCGCAATATCTCAATGAATATTTTGCATCGGTGTTTAATGAGGCCAATGAAGGTATTAGGGATACTAGCACCGTGACAGAGGGGCAAACAGAATGGGGGATTACCGTATCCGAGGTAGAAACAAAACTCGAATGCCTTAATGGTGCTAAGTCGGGAGGACCGGACGATCTTCATCCGAGAATATTGAAGGAATTGGCGCAGGAAATAGCAGGCCCATTAGCGATAATATTTAATGAATCTGTAAACTCGGGAGTGGTTCCGTTAGACTGGAGAATAGCTAATGTGGTTCCTATTTTCAAGAAAGGGAAAAAAAGTGATCCGGGTAACTCCAGGCCTGTTAGTTTAACATCTGTAGTGTTCAAGGTGCTGGAGAAAATTCTGAAAGGGAAAGTAGTTGAGGACCTTGAGGTTAATGGCAAGTGCGATAAATTACAACATGGTTTTACGAAGGGCAGATCGTGCCAAACGAATCTGATCCCCTTCTTCGAGAAAGTAACGGACTTATTAGATAAGGGAAATGCGGTGGACCTAATATACCTGGATTTCAGTAAAGCGTTTGATACTGTACCCCATGAGGAATTATTGATTAAACTGGAAAAGATGGGGATCGATATGAAAATCCAGAGGTGGATAAGGAATTGGTTAATGGGGAGAATGCAGCAGGTGGTATTGAAGGGTGAACTGTCAGGTTGGAGGGAGGTTACCAGTGGAATTCCTCAGGGTTCGGTTTTGGGACCCATTTTATTTAATCTATTTAGAACTGACCTCGGAACCGATTGCAGGAGTGGACTGATAAAGTTTGCGGACGATACGAAGGTGGGAGGTATTGCCAATTCGGAGGAGGATAGGGATATTCTGCAGGGAGACTTGAATGAGCTTGTGAATTGGAGTATCAGAAATAGGATGAAATTTAATAGTGAAAAGTGTAAGGTGATGCATTTAGGGATGACTAACAACAATTTTAGTTACAAGCTGGGGACGCATTGGTTAGAAGTAACGGAAGAGGAGAAGGACCTAGGGGTTCTTGTAGACCGGAGGATGACTATGAGTCGACAATGTGACGTGGCGGTGAAAAAAGCCAATGCGGTCTTGGGATGCATTAGGCGAGGCATATCTAGTAGGGATAAGGAGGTGCTGCTTCCGTTGTATAAGGCGCTGGTGAGACCTCATTTGGAGTGCTGTGTGCAGTTCTGGTCTCCCATGTTTAAAAAAGATGAACTCAAATTGGAACGGGTGCAGAGAAGGGCCACTAGGATGATCAGAGGAATGGAAAACCTGTCGTATGAAAGGAGACTGGAGGAGCTCGGGTTGTTTAGTCTGACAAAACGAAGGCTGAGGGGGGATATGATTGCTCTCTTTAAATATATCAGAGGGATAAATACAAGGGAGGGAGAGGAATTATTCCAGCTTAGTACTAATGTGGACACGAGAACGAATGGATATAAACTGGCCGTGGGGAAGTTTAGGCTTGAAATTAGACGAAGGTTTCTGACCGTCAGAGGGGTGAAATATTGGAACGGCCTTCCGAGGGAAACGGTGGGGGCGAGGGACCTGTCTGGTTTTAAGATTAAGTTAGATAAGTTTATGGAGGGAATGGTTTAATGATAAAACATATTATCTGAGGAATACCGAGCAATGGTATGTAAATAGTATAATGGCTAACAATGGTCAGGCCGGAGACTCTTGCCTACATGCTCGGGGTATTACTGATCGCCATATTTGGGGTTGGGAAGGAATTTTCCTCCAGGGTAGATTGGCTGAGGCCCTGGAGGTTTTTCGCCTTCCTCCGCAGCATGGGGCAGGGATCGCTAGCAGGAGGGTTCTCTGCCAATTGAAGTCACTAAAACACAGGATTTGGGGACTTCATCAGCAGAGTCAAGGGAAGGGTAGGGACGGTTTTGTGGCCTGCAGCATGCAGGGGGTCAGACCAGATGATCATAATGGTCCCTTCTGACCTTAAAGTCTATGAGTCTATGAGTCTATGGAGTATGTAGTTAGATAGATAGAGGGGGTGTATGGGGATAGATAGATAGATGTGGTGTATGGGGATAGATAAATAGATAGAGGGGGTGTATGGGGATAGATAGATGTGGGGGTGTATGGGGGTAGATAGATAGATGTGGTGTATGTGGAGAGAGAAAGAGGGAGAGAGAGAACCCCATTGGCTTTAAGCCCTTTTACATTTTATGGGACTTTTCTGTAATCTCAGCTCCTTGAACTTTTTCGTGGTCCAAAGCAAACAACAACCCTGGAACACATGTACACACAGAATGGTCGTGCAGGAAGGAGCCCAGGGAAGCCAAATCAGATTCAGCTGTGTCATTGACTACAAGCCAGCCAGTGTGTTGCAGTTGGATTTTCCCCGCTGACCCAGTGGCAGGCCACTCCGCTTCTATTAGGGCCCTGGGATGGGACGTAGGTGAGTGGGAGGGCCTGGGTTCCCCTACCCCCGGCAACCCAACGTCAGGAGTGGTAGCATCCCCACCTGGTTGTCAGGAGGCCTGCATTGGTCTGGCTCCCACCTGAATCCGGATGCCAGACGGTTGTGCTGACTCTCCCACCAGAGAGGTAACCTCCCCTAGACTGCCACAGCTCTGCCGGACTGTAGGTCAGAGCCCCCCTCCTTGCTTGCTGCCCCACCCTGATCAGTGGCCAGGCAAATGGACCTTCAGTTGCTCTGCCTGCCTGCCTGTAGGCCACAGCCCCTTCTCGATTGCCGCCCCGCCCTGATTGAGGGCGCTGGGCAAAACCCCAGGCTGCAGGCCTAGATAAAGGCCTACTGTAGCAGGGTGGCTACCCCGCTCCTGCCTGAGAGGTTTAAAACAGCCCTGGAAGAGGGCTGGGGCAAAGGGAAAAGCTACTGGGCTGATTGGGGAAGTAGCCACAGCTGGGCCATGCCCCAATCAGGCCCCAGCTGGCCTGTATAAGAAGGCTGGGAGCCAGGAGCTCAAGAGTCTCTCTCTGAGTGCAGAGAGAGACGGGCCTGGCTGCAGGGAGCTAGACAGGATACCGGAGTGGAGCAGGGCTGGGGAAAGGCTGAGGAGCTGGGGAGCTCCAGCCTGGATAGCCCCAGGCTGTGGCCTGGTAATAGGCCAAGGGGTACTGGGGGTTGCAGAGGGCAGCCCAGGGCTAGGCCAAGGCAGCAGGTCCGAACCCAACCTTGCCGATGATGAGTGGCCTATACTGCAGTCTGCCCCAGAGAGTGGGGGCTAGCTGGTGACTGGCAGTGGCCTTATCCTGAGGTGAGGTGGGGTTAGTGGGTGGGGGTTCCCCTGGGAGGGGAGACCTAGCGTGTGTGGGTACTGCCAGGGGGCAGCACCCAGAGCAAGGGGCACCGGGGTCCTGGGAGGGACACTGGAGCCTGAGTGCAGAGGACAGGCGGATCACTGGCCTGCAGAGGGCGCTCCAGAGGCTGGAGAGCTAATTCCCTGGACGACCAGCAGGAAGCGCCACAGGGGTGAGTCCGGATATTGTTACATATGGTGGAGAATGCGGGTATAGCGGTCCACCCGTGACACAAGGGGCCAAGGCAAGGACTGTGGACTATTGCCCAATGCAGAGACTTGAGAACCGAAGGTGGAGAAAACCATGAAGGACTATTATTGGAGAGCCCGTGTGGCCCGTCTCGCCGAGCAGCAAGCCAGGCTGCTCCAGCTGCTGCGGGGGAGGGCACAAGGACCTCATTGGGGGCCAGGCACCTTGGGCAGGAGGCCGGTGCCAAGGTCAAAGAACTGTTGGGCCTGTGGGGAACCAGGACACTTGAAGAGGGTGTGCCCTCACAGGGCCCAGGCGAGCCCTGAAGGAAGGGCTGTGCTAGAGACAGACCGTGGACTGACTCGAGTGCCCCCTGTGAAGCCAACAATGGGGCTCAATTGTGTTGGGCCTGTGGGGAGCCAGGGCACAAGAAGGGGGAGTGCCCTCACGGAACTCGCAGGGCCAAGGCTAGCCCTGAGGTGGGCAGGGGTGAGCACTGGCTGTGCCTCCTCTGCCACAAGGGGCGCCGGGGAAAGCGGCCTAGCCCCCAGAGACGGAGGGGGAGGCCAGAGGATCAGGCTGGGTCTGAGACTGCCCCGAAGGAGGGGGTGGTGACGACCAGGGCCCCACAGAGGGGATTGTCAGGGGCAGGGAGGCCCCAGACAAACCTGGGATCCCATGGGGGAGCTGAAAAGGCAACCATGGGAACCCAAACTATGGAGGAAGTGAGCAGCTGCTCCTTGCACTGGACAGCCTGCGAGCAGAGAGGGATTTCCTGCGGGCCCAGCTGAGAGGAATGCTGGGGCGTTAGGGATAGACAGACACCCTACCCCCCCGGTGGAGGGGATCTTGAGGTGGGGTGTGTGTAGCAGGGTGGCTACCCCACTCCTGCCTGAGAGGTTTAAAACAGCCCTGGCAGAGGGCTGGGGCAAAGGGAAAAGCTACTGGGCTGATTGGGGAAGTAGCCACAGCTGGGCCATGCCCCAATCAGGCCCCAGCTGGCCTGTATAAGAAGGCTGGGAGCCAGGCGCTCAAGAGTCTCTCTCTGAGTGCAGAGAGAGAAGGGCCTGGCTGCAGGGAGCTAGACAGGGTACCGGAGTGGAGCAGGGCTGGGGAAAGGCTGAGGAGCTGTGGAGCTCCAGCCTGGATAGCCCCAGGCTGTGGCCTGGTAATAGGCCAAGGGGTACTGGGGGTTGCAGAGGGCAGCCCAAGCCAAGGCAGCAGGTCCGATGAGTGGCTTGCCTTGCCGATGAGTGGCTTATACTGCAGTCTGCCCCAGAGAGTGGGGGCTAGCTGGTGACTGGCAGTGGCCTTATCCTGAGGGGAGGTGGGGTTAGTGGGTAGGAGTTCACCTGGGAGGGGAGACCTAGCATGTGTGGGTACTGCCAGGGGGCAGCACCCAGAACAAGGGGCACCGGGGTCCTGGGAAGGACACGGGAGCCTGCATGCAGAGGACAGGCGGATCACTGGCTGAAGAGGGCGCTCCAGAGGCTGGAGAGCTAATTCCCTGGACGACCAGCAGGAGGCGCCGCAGGGGTGAGTCCGGATACTCTTACACCTACAAAAGGTACTCGGGCTGCAGAGGGGCACCCGAGAGATAGGCAGAGGCAGCTGGTCCAACCCCCCTTGCTGATGATGCGTGGTTTATATACTGCAGTCCGCCCCAGTGAGCGGGGCCTAGACCGTGACTGGCAGTAGCCACTGAGGCAAGGTGTGGTTAGAGGGTTGGGGGTTCCCCTGGACACCCAGATAGTGAGTTACTGCTGGGGGCAGGACCCTGACGTAGAGGGGTACGGGGGTCTGGGAGGTACACCGGGACCAGCGGCAGGCGAGACACCAGCCTGTAGAAAGCACTTAGAGGCCGGAAGAGATCATCCCTCACCGTTGCCCTGTGACACAGACTCTCTATCTTTGCTCGGTCTGACTGCAGGCCTGAACCATTAACACTGAGCTAATTTTCCCCTGAACCAAGGTATCCCAGAAGTATCATAGCGAGGGGCGTTGTCTAGGGTGACCAGATGACAGGAAGAAAATATCGAGACACAAGGGGGGGGGGGGTCACTGGTGGAGCAAAAAAACCCAAAAAACTGAGTGCTGCCGGTATAAGGACACAAACAGCTCCCTCTCCCAATTCCCTACTGTGGCCCAGTGCTGCCGGCAGTCGGGGGCAGGAGCTGAGAACAGCCGAGTGCTGCGGGCAGTCAGAGGAGATTATGCACCCTTCCTTAGGTATGCATACCTTCAGCCTCTGGTTTTTAGGAGGGGGGGGGAACCAAGGGAGAACAGCTGGGTGCTGCCGGCAGTCAGAGGAGAAGAAAAAAAAAAAGCCGAGAACAGCTGAGTGCTGCTGGCGGAGGAAAAAAAAAAAAAAAAGCGGAGTGCAGCATCCCGACCGAAGATCAATCGGGACGCGGGACAAATACCTAAATATTGGGACGTCTGGTCACCCTAGTGTTGTCTCCTGCGCAGACGGACGGGGAGGGAGCTGCAAACCCCTTACAGCCTCTCTTTCTAGTCTTTCATACTTTTTTCTCTAAATATGTCAAAACACAAGCACGCAACCTTCCCCCGGCAAAACACAGAAAAATGGGGAAGGCGCCGGCAATGGGGATGGGGTGTGGTAACCTGTCAAAAACTATATGGTGATGAAAGCTATCGAGCGGTTATCTACTCACATGGGGTTGTCAGGGAGGGGTAGTACCTCTGATGGGGGAGCAGTCATACTCCTAGGAGTAGCTCATCCACTTTGGTCCCCACTTGACAATACCCAGCTCTCACCTCTGGCTCCAAGTAGCTTTCAGCATGTGACAGCGGCCACACCCCGGAGACCGTCTCGACCGGTGGGCTAAACCAGGTGAGGGTAGCCGATGAGTATGAGACTCTCTGTGAGTTAGGGCCTGTCTACCCATTGCATGCGAAGGCTGGATCTGGCTGACTGAGGCAACCTGGTTCAATGGTCAGGAAGGTGATGACAGCAAGCGTTGTGGAACGCTTAAGAGCACAACAAGACACGTAGGCGTCCTGGTCATCCACTGCGCCCTGCCCTATCTCCAGCCGTCTCGACTTCTGTTCTTGTCACTGGATACAGATAGGAACTGGGAAGAGAGAGTGAGGCTGACGTCGCGCAACTCTCCCTCACTTTAATCCAATCCATGCGCAAGTCTCGACATAATATCGTATCCTATTACATCATATCAAGTCCTGTGGCGATGGGCGAGCGACGAAGCAGCAGGTGTGGATACACTGGGAGCTGTAGCTGCGGACCTGCACATAGGCGGCTCAGGCATAATGGTCGTTCCTCACTGACCGAAGCAGCAGTGGAGCTCGGCATCTTCTTGAGCGACTGAGCAGCCCTATTCAGGATTGCACTGCTCACCTCCGTAGAATGAGGAGGGGGCTAGAAAAGGTGCCTTAAACATTGCCTGCTTCACCTTACCCTGGCCAGCATACCGCAGCTGGTGGGGATCCCACAAAAGCGATCGTATAAAAACAAAACTTAGAGTGACACCGATCGCTATTGGCACATGGAATGTGCACATGTTACTGGACAACATCACGGCAGATAGACCGGAGAGAAGAACAGCACTTGTCGCTAGAGAGCTCGCACGCTACAACATTGACATTGCAGCCCTTAGCGAAACTCGCCTTGCTAATGAAGGACAGCTGTCCCAGTCAGGCTGTGGCTATACATTCATTCACACAGGCAGTAATACCTCTGAGGCGAGGCGAATTGCTGAGGCTGAAAAAAAGCGTGAGCTGCGCAAGTCCAGAACTGCTTGTACATCATCGACAGTGCCATTACTTGTCTGCCCGACGTGTGACAGGACGTTCCACGCCCAAATCGGACTGATCAGTCATCTTCAGACGTACAGAGCCCCGTCATCGAAAGAATGAGTGGTTGAGGTCTTCATCGATAACGATGGACGAACATCACTCACATGCAATCTCCCACCCTGTACATAGCAATCCTCTGTTTCATTTTGATGTTTTTTGATGTACTTTAATGCTTTTATTCATTTTATTGATTAAATAATTGTAATTACAGTAATACATCAAGGTATAAAAGATCTATACATCTTCTCCTGTACACAGAACACAGACTGCTCCAATGGATCCCACAACCCATACAGCGAGAAAGCCGTAGCAAGCGTTAACATCTCCAAAATCCTATCCGGGCAGGAAAATGCACCTGCTGTTTGCAACACTTCTATAGTATAGACACAGGGTGAGGGCTAGACAAAGTGACCACGGTTAGTCCTGCTCCATCTCTATTGTCTGGGTTTCCATCTACAGCTGTTCACACTGGAAATGCAGGACAGGGGTAAGGTTAGCCCATCACCAAAAGAACCTTAATGTAAAGCAGTGCTCCTGCCAGTGCCTGGTGGGGATCATGCAGACAGACTACACCCCAGGCTGGGCATTGTCCCAGGGTAAAGCAGGGCTGTAGTGGAAGGTGGAGGAGCCCCTGGTCGAACAGGGTGAGGCATGGGACAATTCAGCTAAGAGTTGCAGGGCTGGGCACCAGAAGAATCGCGGGGTGGAACTTTGGGGTATGGCAGGGAGGGGTGGAACGAGCCCCGCTCTGGGTCAGTCCCAGTGCCAATGGCCCACTGCCTTTGAAGAGGCCACCGATGAAGGCCATTTGTCCTACTCCCCTGGGTCCCACAACCCAGCTCTGGCCAGAGAGAAACTTTGCCTTGGAATCTTAAAGCAAGTGACTTTGTTTCTAGGGCTGAAGTGGGTGGTGGCATGGGAGACGCTGTCAGCTCAGAGAAAAAACTGACCCTTGTGCTCTTTGGGGGATCGTACCTGAAATGGGGGTCAGCGGGAGGTGGAAGGGCTGAGTGTAAAGGACCAGGAAGGAAACAGGGTCCTGGGAGAGAGTCAGTGCTGGGACACCCCGTTGCTCATGAGACTCCACCTTCCGAGTAGTGCGGCCCCAGGTCTGTAACCCTTATGCTGGGGAGCGCTGCCAAGCAGTCTCCTGCTGCAGGCCCATGGCCCTGCCCAACATAAGGGCTGCAGAACAGGGCCCTCAGAAGGGGGGTTACTACTGTGTCCTGAGGAGCATAAGGGATGAGACCTGTCGGAACCACAGGCTTCCCCCAAGGCTTTGGGGGCTAAAGGAGTCAGCTTCTGAAGTGGACACTGTGCCCTGTCACCAGTGATTAGTGGGAACCGGGCTAGCACTCTGGCTCTACGGTGCTAACCGCTAATTGGGGGCCTGAAAGGGGTGAGCCGTGGGGTGCTAGACCTTAGTCAGCCCTGCCCCTGCAGCACACATGGTAGCAGATGGGACAGAGTGAGTCCCAGCTCCAGGATGGTACCGCAGCCAGTGCTGCGAACGGGGCTCCATGCACCCTGCTGGTGCTAGGCTGGGGTCGGCAGCACACAAGCCCTCTCCGTATTTCGGTACCGTCCGGCAGATCCCAGCTCTGCTGAACGACGAAGCGTGGAGAGGGGCCTGCACCCGCTTGCAGAAGGAATGAGACCCCAGGCACCCAGGAGGAGCAGAGGCCAGCAGCAGGATGCAGGTGGCAGGATCCCTCTCGCACATCCAGGATCTGGGGCTGCTGAACGGGCTGCGGGACAGATTGGAATGATCCCGTTGAGTCTCTCAGCTTGGGGGCCTCCCCGTGTCTGGCAAGGCCATGTCCCGAAGCACTGCCTGGCCACGCCCTGGTCAGCAGAAAGCCCTGTGCATCATGGAAACCCAGCGTGGGGCTGGACGGGAACGACGCCCCCTAGCCGTGGAAGCGGGCAGTTCACAAAGCCCCAGCTGAGACGCCGTCACCCCAGAGTCCTGGAAACTGGAGCACACACAAGCCAGGCTGCTCCCAGCTCTTCACAGCCAGGGAGAGGGGCTGGGGCCTGGGCCCGCCAGGGAGCCTGACAGTCGCCCTCGCTCCGGCCTTTCCAGTGCCTAGGTCGGGCCGTTCAGCAATCTTCTCCAGCTCCAGAGCTTCACTGTCAGGTCGCTGGGGAAGGAAGAGAGAGAGGAAGTGAGGCCGGGGGCTGCCCCCGCCCCAGCTGGGAGAGGCAGCACAGCAAGTACAATCAGCTATAGGCCACGCCCTGCCCCCAACTCCCCCGCCCCCAAATGCATCACGCTGCAGCCCAGGAGAGCAAGGCCGCTGTGCCCCAAGCGGGCGGGCACCGGCGCAAGGAGGGAGCAGATGCGCCCAGCTGCCCGCCAGCGGGATAATCTAGGGTTACCATATTTTGTGCCTCCAAATGGAGGACACTCCACGGGGCCCCGGCCCCGCCCCCAGCCCCGCCCCAACTCTGCCCGCTCCCCAAAGTCTCCGCCCCCTCCCCTGCTTCCCGCGAACATTTAATTCGCGGGAAGCCTGAAGCAGGTAAGGGGGAGTGTGGGGGGGGGAGGAGGCGCGGCCCAGGCTGGCCCCCCGGCGGCTCCAGCCTGGGTCAGCTCGGGCCCTGGGGTGCCGGCCCCGGCCGACCACCCCCGGCCCGCCCAGCACTGCCGGCCCCCGGCGGCCCAGCGCACCCCCCCCCCCGCTATTGCGGACCGGCTCCCGGCCCCGCGGCCCAGCGCACCCCCCGGCGGCCCGGCCCCGCAACCCCGGACCGGCTCCGCGACCCCGCGGCCCAGCGCACCCCCCCCGCTACCCCGGACCGGCCCGCGGCCCAGCGCACCCCCCCGCCACCCCGGACCGGCCCGCGGCCCAGCGCACCCCCCCCCGCTACCCCGCGCACCCCCGGCTCCCCGCTCGGCTCCGCGGCCCGGCGCACCCCCCCGCTACCCCGGACCGGCTCCCCGCCCGGCCCCGCGGCCCGGCGCACCCCCCCCCTGCTACCCCGGACCGGCTCGCGGCCCCGGGCACCCCCGGCTCCCCGCCCAGCCCCGCGGCCCGGCGCACGCTACCCCGGACCGGCTCCCCGCCCGGCCCCGCAGCCCGGTGCACCCCCCCGCTACCCCGGACCGGCTCCCCACCGCCCGGCGCACCCCCCCGCTACCCCGGACCGGCTCCCTGCCCGGCCCCGCGGCCCGGCGCACCCCCCGCTACCCCGGCCCGGCACCGCGCCCCCGGCTCCCCGCCCGGCACCGCGCCCGGCCCGGCACCATGCCCGCGACCCCGGCCCGGCTCCGCACCGGCCCCGGCCAAAGAGGCCCCGGCCGAGCCCTCCATCCCTCCCTCCCGATTTTCCCGGACATGCCTGGCTTTTGGGGATTTCCCCCCGGACGGGGATTTGAACCCCCAAAAGCCGGACATGTCCGGGAAAATCCGGACGTATGGTAACCCTAGATAATTCCCCAGAGCTCCAGTAACGGGGCACTCTGCCAGAGCGCAGGCTCAGCCAGTGGCACCTCACTGGCAGTGGCCAGTGATGCAGTGGAGATATTTTGTGCCTCATAGCCTTGTTTGGTGAAGGGTGCCCCTTCTTCGTAGATTTTTTCAGTATTTTTGAGGCGGGGGGGCTGTGTCGGGCAGCGGAGCCGGCTTCAACGCCTGGGTCTGAAACTGACCCGATAGACTTTTGAAGGAGGAGCAGTTTAAGTTTAAGCTCCCTGTCTTTCCGTGCCCTGGAGCTGAGTTTACAGCAGTGGGCACATTTTTGGGGAATGTGAGCTTCCCCCAAACATTTTATACACTTTGAGTGTCCGTCCGATAATGGGATAGCTTCCTTGCAGGTAGCACAGCGCTTGAAACCTGTGGAGCCCGGCATAGCCGCGGCTGACAGAATTTTTTTTTTTTTTTTTTTTTTAACAGATAAACGGGGTAATTAACTATACTAACAGAGAAAACTGACAACAACTGGTTACTAAAGGGTAATTGTGGCAAGAGTGAAGGATTTTCTAATGAGTCTGCTGAGCTCCGTCTCAGGCCGGGGACGGTTGAGAAGGAACTGAGGAGACCGGCCACGCATGCGTACTATTAACCTAGAGTCACAGCGGGGGGCAGCTTCTGAGCATGCGTGGCCGCTATGAGTACTGCTGCAAAAATCTCCAGGCGAAGGCGCAGGGACGCACCACCACTTGTAGTGGAGCACCCACAGGGACATCTCTCGAAGAAGAAGTGTCCTCTCCCCACAGACACTGTCCCAGTTACAACCTGTGTCTGTGCAGGGCGACACTCTGGTTTCAGGAAGTGGGGGGAGGCTTTCCCTGCCCAGCCCCATGAAGGTCCTGAGCCCTGGAGCTGTTTGGATGGGGCAGGGAGGTCCCTACCTAACAGGCTCTCTCTTTCTCTTCCCCAACCCCCCTCCTAGTGGGTGGAGGACAGGGCCAAACAGCTCTGCTTCCTCCATGCTGTCCCGAGTCTGTGCTTCTCGGCACAGCAGCAGGGGCGGGACACCTGAATTCCATCGTCAACCTCGTCATAGACATTGTGGCATGGAGCCCAGAAATAAATATGGACCGCAAAGCCCTGCTAGTGGAGAAGATAGCGGTGAGTAAAACACACACTGGGGCTGTGTTACCTCCAGAGGGGATTGCGTTACCCCTCTGTGGCTGATCCCAGCCTTCCCTCCTCTCCTCATTCTGTGCTCTGCTGCCTGGACTCTCCCGGGGATCCTACTTCCCACCCACTGCAGTTTGGCTGTTCCATAGTATGCTGGGTACTAGGCCCTGTGCAGAGAACTGCTAAGAGCAAGGATTGAAGAGGCAGCAGGTGTCCAGCCATGAATTCTTGCTAAGTGTCCCTGGAGTGATGTGAATGGGAGAGGCCAGGATGTGCCTTTTGGCTCTTGCCAGGGCTCCCTGGAGAACCCCCCTAATTGTCCCCTGACTGGTGTAGCCCCATGTCCCATGACTGACGGGTGCTCCTTCTTCTTGCAGGCTTTGCACAAGAGCTATTCGCAGAGCCTGGACCCCATGCTCAGGGGCCTGCTGACAGAGACCCCCACCACAGACAAGCTGCAGCACCTCTTGGAGGTGAGTAGAATGGGACGGTCTGGGATGGAACTGCCCCTGAACCCCGTGGGAGGGCAGCAAAGGAGAGACTAGAAGAGCCAAGTTTCCATTGTGTCCTCCCAGCTTGGACCCAGCCGGCCACACTTTCCCAGAGCTGTCAGTGCAGGGGGAAGGAGCTGGGACTGTCAGCCAGAGCTCTGCACGTTTGCATTCAGCACTAACAGTGAGCACCAGGCCTGGCTGGGGACTAAGAGACTGAAACCCCTGTGAGATGCAGGACATGGGCCTCTGAGAAAAGTCTCTGGCTCCTTTCTAGGGAGACTCTGAGATACAGGAGCCTCAGGGAATCAGCTCTTCTGTCCTAGGGACACTGCAGTTTCCGGAGGGATTGTCCTCACGGCCGTTCCATCCATCCTACCAAGGCCCTTGCAGCTGGGGTCTGGAGTCCAGGGCATGAGCCTGGATCGTGATGTGGTGTTCATGGATCAGGGGTTCAGAGCAAATAGACCAGCCCCAAGACCGAACATTGTCCCAGCCTGGAGAGACCATGAGCTTGTGCCCAGCAAGACATGGGCCGTGTCATGAGCCCCCTTTTCAAGCTCTGCGACCAGGGGTCAGCTATTCCACCCTGAGCACAAGGTCTAAGCCCCATGGGGAGGGGGAGAGTCTCGTTTGTAGAGCATGTACGCCTGCCCACTAACCCTCGCCTGCCTCCTTCTCCCACAGCACATCCATTTCTGGATCCAATCTAAAAAGACCAAGGAGAGAGTAAGGGCCATACAGAGCAGCGCTGCCCTGCTCGAATTTGCCACCATCCTGCCTGGATTTGACGTAAGTGACCTTTGACCCCAGCACCCTGCAGAGTCAGGGCTTGAGTCAAGTTCCTCATCCTCTGGCTAATTGATCCCCCGCTGGGTCTGCAAGGGACTGAGTTCCATAGGCCACTGGTTGGCAGATTTGTGCCTGGCCTCAGGGCCCGTGTTATTCTGGAGCAACTAGGCAGCGAGTGCTCACAGAGGGCCCTTGCCCTGGTCCCTTTGCTCCAAGGTCCCCCAGCGCCTCCTACAGAGGGGTGGGAGCAGAGCTCTGGCCCAGGGGCGCTGGAGAGCTGAAGGGAGAATGTTGATGGATTCCCCTCTCCTCCTCCTTCCACCAGACCTCCTCCGACTTCTCCAAGGCAGGCGACTTTGTACTGCAGCTGGGTCTCCGTGTATCCCAGCCAGCCGACGACATCAGCCGGCAAGCCAGGGGTGGGATATATTGGACCGCATCCAAGGAGGTGCATGGGCGGCTGAGGGCAGTGGAAAGGATCACCTTCCTGATGAAATTCATGGCTTGTCAACCTAAATACAAGGTGAGCAGCCTGTGACCCTGGCCGCCTCCTAACTGCACTGAGCAGCCTCGCGGTGCAGCGCTCCCTAGCAGGGAAAACCCGGGCCTAGAATAGTGACTCAGCAAGATCCTCGGTAGGAGTCCAATCTACCGAGCACTGATGTCGATGGGTCTGTCCTCTGACTCCAGTGGGCTTTGGGTCGAGCCCCATAATTCTGTCTCCAAGGACTCTCCCCGCTGTTCCCCTAGCACCAAAGTCTGCTCCGCAGGGTCAGTGCATTTACACAGGATGGCCCTGAGAGCAGCCTCTGAACCCAGGTGTCTGTTCACCCCCTTTGTCAGTTGCCCGTGGGATGCTTTGGCATCAGCTCCTGCCAGGCTGCCAGAAGAACGCCCCCTGCTCTGGGTGCTCAGGGCCATTTAGCTGCTCCAGCTGCTCCATCCCCCCTGTGTCAGGGCCTCCCCTCCGGCAGCTGGAGGGGGGCGTTTGGATGATGTGCCCCCAGAGGCTGGGGCAGCAGAACAGAAGGAGGGAGGTGGGAGGGGACACACTGAAAGGGATGGGAGGGGCCAAAGGAGCCAGAGCACTGGGGAGTGGGTGTGGGGAGGCTGTGCAGACCCCTGGAGAGGAGGGCAAGGGGTTTGGGGCGAGGTGGGGAAGAGCAGGGAGCCAGCGCAGGTGCTGCAGGAGGGGCAAGGGAAGGTCTGGCAGGAGGGGGAGATGAGAGGACAAGGCTGCAGGAGAGAGCCGGCGGGAGAGAGCCGGCAGGCTGGGGATGGCGCAGGAAGGGAGGGCTCTGGGGAGCTCCAGGATGGAGTGAGAGAGGCGGGATGCAGAGCAGAGGAGTCCAAGGTGACCCCAAGCTCCTGGGCCTGAGGTCAATGGAGGGCGGGGGATGGGAGAAGGGGCTGGGATAAGGCGCTTGCCCTTGAGATGGAGACTGGACACCTCCCTGCTGTTGGGAGGTAGAACAGCTCTCACGGGGGGACTGAGAGGACTGGGGGCAGGAGTTCATTCCACAATGATGGGAGAGGGGACACTAGAGAGGAGATGAGATTTTGTCTCAGGGGATGTGTGGGGGAACCGTCCCCCAGACGTGGGGAGGGGTGGGGTGGGGTGGACATTTTGCTGACTCCCAGTGCTCCCGTGGGACACCCTTGAAGGGGCCCCCCCTTCACATGACCAGAAACTCCCACGCCCTGCCGCAGGTACTGCTCTGTCTCACTGTGGCTGGGGGGCAAGGGCTGGGGGGGAGTGGCCATAGAGCCCACAGCACTGAGAGAACCCCAGGCTGAGCACCTCGTTCTCACCACCCTGCCCCACCCCGACCCCTGGAGCCAGGGCCAGACCAGATCCTGTCCCTGCCCTCAGGCCCAGAGGCCAGTATGTGTGGATGGCAGCCCCCGTGCCCTGGGGTGGGGGGTGGGGAAGTTGCCTCAGCAGAGGGACGTGGGCAGGGGGGCAGGCAGGCCCGTTAATGAGAGGCTGCCTTGAACCCCGACTCACGGCTGCTCCCCACTCAGTTCCAGGATGGAGCGGCTGAAGCAGATGCTCAGGAGGAAGGCCGGGCAGGTGGCTCCGGAGCCAGTGGGAAGGAGCAGCCGGCTTGCACAGGAAGAGAGCGGCCCCTCTGTCCCCGCGGGCAGGGAAGAAGCTTGTGGCCTGGCAAACAGGAGGAGCTCCCTGAACTGCTAGAGGAAGAGGAAAACACCAGCTCCCATTGCAGGCTCTGAGACACCTTCTGGGCCCAAATGGAGGTGGTCCAGGGTGATGCTATGTCGGAGGGAGCCAGGAGAGGGCGGGAGCCGGGCAAGGCAGCTCTGGGGCTTCCTTCACAGGAACCAGAGGAGCCAGGAGCCCAGCCCCAGGGCCCAGCAAGAGCCATCCACCAACCTTGCATTTCGGTTGACAAGCCATTAATTTCATCAGGAAGGTTTGATCTTTCCTCCCAGTTTTGTCCTGACTCTCCTTTCTCTCTGCCAATATCCACCAGCCTGGACACTGAGGAGCCCCCAGCCGACCCAGAGTAGGAAATAGGCGACTCTGGCACCAGCACCAGCAGCTCCTCCGCGGGGTCTGACAGGCCTGTGGATGAAGGCTCCCTCTTTGCAGGTGAGGGGAGACCCAGGGGAAAGGGAGGAGGCCTGGGGCGGTGGGGGTCTAGTAACACCCAGTGCCCATTGACTCGCCAAGGCACCAGGACTGACCCACGTGAGCCCCACTAACACCAGTGTGGGTGGCACAGCAACACCCTGCAGCAGGGGATGCTGGACGGAGTCAGGGGAGGTCCAGTCTCCCCTGATTGTGTGCGGAGCGGGGCTGACTGCCACAGGGCCCTGAGGCTGATGGGGCTGAGGGCGTCTCTGGGAGGGGCAGGGTGGGGCCCTCCCTGCCATGGGGCTCCTTGCAGAGGAGGGGGGAACTTTAAGCCTTTGCTCTCCACTGCATCCCCCCAGCAGCAGCAGGAATTATCCTTTCTCCTTCCCTCCCTGGTGCAGAGCCCCCCAGTGCCCAGTTGGGGGGGGCATGGAGGAGGAGGATGTGTCCCCAGAACAAGCCACCATCAGGGTCATCCAGTAGCACCTCCAGGGCAGAGATGAGGTACAAAAATCCCCCAGCTGCGCTGCCACCGTGTCTCTCCTATCCCTTGTTCCATCCCCACCCACGCTGGGGGGTCTTGTCCCAGAGAATCCATCACCCCTAATGAGGGGCACTTCTCCTCTGTTATCTGGCACCCCAAAGTGGGGGTGTTTGTCCCACATAGGCCAAAGTGTCCTCTCCCCACAGACACTGTCCCAGTTACAACCTGTGTCTGTGCAGGGCGACACTCTGGTTTCAGGAAGTGTGGGGAGGCAGGTACTGCTCTGTCTCACTGTGCCGGGGGGGGGGAAGGGTTGGGGGGAGCAGCTATAGACCCCACAGTACTGAGAGAAACCCAGGCCGAGCACCTCGCTCTCACCACCCTGCCCCACCCCGACCCCTGGAGCTAGGGCCAGGCCCAATACTATCCCTGCTCCCAGGCCCAGAAGCCAGGTTCGGAAGCATCAGGCTGTCAGAGCCATGGGGCTGGGCCAGAATGAGAGCATCTGCAGAACCAGGGGTTATCCTCAGTAACCCATTGCGGTCTGGGAGTGGTGGCCTGACGTGGAGCCCCTCCCCTGTCCTCACTGCTCAGACCTTCCCATGGCGCGTGTCACCCCCGACACAGTGAATGTCTGACCGTCCCCCACCTCGGGCCCAATCCACCCACCTGGTATCTGAACCCTTCCCAGCCAGGAATGAAACTCCCCCCTAGCACCCTGGGGCAGGGACGGATCCTCCACATCTGGCAGGTGAGGACTGAGACACAGAGGAAGGGCTGTGGTCCTGGGTATAGATCTGGGAAGTGGACTGGGTCCCAGCCTAGTGCCTTTCCCACAGGGGCACCTTCGCTTTCTGCCCTTTATTCTCCCCTCCGGCTAGGGAGTCTGCTAGGGGGTCAAGAGGGACCAGTCTTTTCAGTAGGGAAGCCATTTGCTGAAGGGAGGTACCAAGCCCCTGGCACTGACCGAATACCTAAGCCCTGTCGCTGGCAGCAGCTCCTGACCCATCCTCCTTGGCTGACCTTCTGATCCCATCCTCCTCCCCTGTCTTCCAGGCTCTGGGATCTGACCATGTCGCCTCCAGCAATGCAGCCTGCAGCTGGTCCACCTTGGGGAGCCATGACCTCATCCTGTGAAATCGAGACGTGCTGGCTCTCAGTGATGCTTAGACAGAAAACCACGTACCCCACACAGAGGTAGGAACCGCCATTCCCAGGTTGTCCCGAGGAGCCATGATTCCTCCAGGAGCTGGGGAAGGGCACAGTGATCAGTCTGTCAAAGGTAGGGGAGGATAGTGTAAGGAGAGGGTCTAGGAGAGGAGGAGGAGGGTGAGCTAAGCTCTGTTTTTGGGCTTGGCAGGGATCAAGAGAAGGGACAGGGGCTGTAAGAGGGCAATGGTGAGGTACAAGGGGTGTCGGAGATGGGGGCAAGGCCTGATAAGTTCAGCTACTTTAGATCAGTTGTGCCAGAGAATCACCGGTTGAGGTGACTGAAAGCTCTGAACTGGGGCTGGCCAAAATCATCCTCCTCAGATGGGAACATCCCAAAAGTCTGCAGAAGCTCAGCCTCTGAGGTGAACGTTGTGACCCAAACCTCTCTCTACTCTGTACCTCGCAGGATTCCAGCCGGCTGTTCCAATCCAGGAGGAAAACTGTGCCACTGAAATCTCACAGCACCTGTGCAGTGAAGTGCCACTTAAACCCGCTGTGATGCATAGACCTTGCCCTGCTGTCTGCACAGGCCTGAGTTTCACCCCTTCAGAGTGTAAGGAAATAATTGGCTGAAGGCCTTTTTTTTTCTTTTTGGATTTTGTTCTAGTGGGAAAGAACTATGGGGATTTTTAACCTGTATTGCTCCCGTGACTGGTGCTTTAATGATGCAAAGTGCTGATTCACTGGTTGATTTTTTTTCCCTTTTAAATCTACTCTCTTCTTCTTCTTTTAACAGGTATTCTAAGGGCACCCCGTGCTTCATATGGGCATTCTTGGGTGGGCAGATTGCATCAGACCTGCACCTTAATAAATAATAGTGAATGAAATATGCAGACACTAAAGTCCTGCAGACAAATTCGCAGAAACCTTCCTCTTCAATGTAGGACCAGGATTTTGTATTTAATTGATGTTTTTTAAAGTGCTGAGCAGATGTTACACTGTAAGGAGAGGAAATAGAAGTAAAAACTGAAAGAATGTTACTTAAACCGGTGAACAGATGCAGAGAGTGGAGACACAACAAAGCAAACAAATGAATACTGTGAGTAAATAACATGAAAGCAAATGGGGGGGAAACCCTCATCTGGGTAATTGTGGCTCTTGGCACAAAGATCAGGTTCCTGGTACTAGCCTGGCTGAAAGCATCCCTTATCCCTGGATCCCAGACCTAGGATACAGATGTCATTCTCTGTTTGGTGTCCTTATTTTACTCCTAGGAAAAGGATCCCCAAAGGAGGTGTAAGGATCCTGGACTGTGGTACCTGTAAGCAGCTTCAGCCACCTTCACAGGTAAAAGTCACTGTCTTTCCTACAATGCCATTAGTGCCCTTTCTGCTCTCCAGGTCTGCTCCCTCCAGCAGGTCAGAGACACCCCTTAACTCCCCAAGTCCTGATTTCTTGCCATTCAAGGGGCTGAGGGCTTCCATTGCCCCCACCCCCACCATCAGATACTTTTCCTATGGGGAGAAAAAGACGGTTACTCACCGTTGTAACTGTTGTTCTTTGAGATGTGTTGCTCATATCCATTCCATTAGGTGTGTGCGCGCCGCGTGCACGATCGTCGGAAGATTTTCTACCCTAGCAACACCGGCGGGTCGGCTGTGGAGCCCCCTAGAGTGGCGCCTTCATGGCGCTGAATATATACCCCAGCCGACCCGGCGCCCCCTCAGTTCCTTCTTGCCGGCTACTCCGACAGTGGGGACGGGGGGCGGGTTTGGAATGGATATGAGCAACACATCTCGAAGAACAACAGTTACAACGGTGAGTAACCGTCTTTTCTTCTTCGAGTGCTTGCTCATATCCATTCCATTAGGTGACTCCCAAGCCCAACTTAGGTGGAGGGGTTGGAGTGAGACATTGCTGTGTGCAAAACCGCTGATCCGAAAGCAGCATCGTCTCTGGACTGCTGCACTAGTGCATAGTGAGCTGTAAATGTGTGGACTGATGACCAAACCGCCGCTCTACAAATGTCCTGGATCGGAACATGTGCCAGGAAAGCAGTCGAGGAAGCTTGGGCCCTCGTGGAGTGAGCGGTGAGGTGCGGTGCTGAGACACCTGCCAGGTCATAGCAAGTCCGGATGCAAGACGTAATCCAGGAGGATAGGCGTAGTGAGGAGACCGGTGAGCCTTTCATTCGGTCGGCCACTGCAACGAAGAGCTGCGTCGTCTTTCTAAAGTGCTTTGTGCGGTCAATATAGAAGGCCAGGGCCCTGCGTACGTCCAGGGAATGCAAACGTTGATCCTGGCGAGTGGCATGTGGTTTAGGATGAAAAACCGGGAGAAATATATCCTGGTTGATATGAAAAGGAGAAACCACCTTAGGGAGAAAGGCAGGATGTGGACGAAGCTGCACTTTATCCTTATGAAAAACTGTGTAAGGGGGCTCAGATGTAAGCGCCCTGAGTTCAGAAACGCGCCTTGCTGAGGTGATGGCTACGAGGAAGGCTGTCTTCCAGGATAGGTACAGAAGTGAACAGGTGGCCAGTGGCTCGAATGGAGGACCTGTGAGCTTGGAGAGAACCAGGTTGAGGTCCCACGTCGGGACGGGCTGACGTTGCTGTGGGTACATCCGGTCTAAGCCCTTGAGGAATCTAACGACCATCGGGTTAGAGAATACCGAGGACGCGAGTTCCCCTGGGTGAAAGGCCGATATAGCGGCCAGGTGGACTCTAATTGAAGATATCGCCAACCCCTGCTGTTTTAGGGAGAGGAGATATTCCAAAATGAGAGGAATGGGTGCCTGCAACGGGGACGTGGCTCGTTGTTCGCACCAACAGGAGAACCGCTTCCACTTGGCCAGGTACGTGGTGCGTGTTGAGGGCTTCCTACTGCTCAGCAGAATCTGTTGGACAGAGTGCGAGCATTGCTGCTCTGCCTGGGTGAACCATGGAGCAGCCACGCCGTGAGGTGGAGTGATTGCAGGTCGGGGTGACGCAGCCGGCCGTGGTCCTGAGAGATGAGATCCGGACATAATGGAAGCGGGATCGGTGTTTGAACCGAGAGTTCCAACAGTGTGGTGTACCAATGTTGTCTCGGCCACGCTGGAGCGACCAGAATTACCTGTGCCTGGTCTCTGCGCAATTTGAGCAGTACCTTGTGGACCAGAGGAAACGGAGGGAAGGCATAAAACAGGTGGTCTTTCCAGGGAAGGAGAAACGCATCCGAGAGGGAGCCCGGAGCTCGACCTTGCAGGGAGCAGAACACGTGGCACTTCCTGTTGTCTCGAGATGCAAACAGGTCTATCTGGGGAAACCCCCACTTCTGGAAGACGGAATGTATGATGTCCGGACGGATAGACCACTCGTGCGTTTGGAAGGACCTGCTGAGTCGGTCCGCTAAAGTGTTCTGGACTCCAGGGAGGAACGATGCCGTGAGATGGATTGAGTGGGCGATGCAGCAGTCCCACAGGCGAATGGCCTCTTGGCACAGAATTGACGAACGTGCTCCTCCTTGCTTGTTGATGTAAAACATGGCCGTGGTGTTGTCGATGAGAACTAACACACAGCGGCCACGTAGGAGATTGAGAAATGCCTGGCACGCCAGGCGCACCGCCATCAGTTCCCGAACATTGATGTGCAGGGCTAGCTGGGGTGCAGTCCACAGGCCCTGGGTATGGTGTTCGTTGAGATGGGCGCCCCAACCCAGAGATGAAGCGTCTGTGACCAGGTGCAGAGAGGGTTGTGGGGCGTGAAATGGCATCCCCTCGCAGACCACATTGTGATCTAGCCACCAGGTGAGGGAGGTCAGGACCGAGTTCGGGACCGTGACCACCATGTTCAGGCTGTCCCGATGTGGGCGGTATATTGACGACACCCAGGTCTGGAGTGGGCGAAGCCGAAGTCTGGCATGCCTGGTTACGTACGTGCAGGAAGCCATGTGACCCAGCAGGGTAAGGCACGACCTCACCGTGGTAGTTGGGAAGGCCTGGAGCCCTTGAATGAGGCTCGTGATGGTGCCAAAGCGGTTGTCTGACAGGATGGCTTGTGCACGTCTGGAGTCTAGAACTGCGCCGATGAATTCTATTCTCTGGGTAGGTTCTAGAGTGGATTTGTCCTTGTTGAGTAGGATGCCCAACTCGTTGAATGTGTGCACTATTATGTGGATGTGAGCTTGAACTTGCTCTTTGGTGCGACCGCGTACCAGCCAGTCGTCTAGGTACGGGAACACCTGTATCCCTTGCCGACGAAGGTACGCTGCCACGACAGCCATACATTTCGTGAACACTCTTGGGGCCGAGGATAGGCCGAAGGGAAGGACTGCAAATTGGTAGTGCACCGCGTTCACCACGAATCGCAGGAAGCGTCTGTGAGGTGGGTAAATTGCGATGTGAAAGTATGCGTCTTTCATGTCGAGGGCGGCGAACCAGTCTCCAGGATCGAGGGAAGGGATAATGGCCCCCAAAGAGACCATGCGGAACTTCAACTTTACTACGAATTTGTTGAGTCCGCGCAAGTCCAAGATGGGTCGCAGACCTCCTTTGGACTTGGGAATGAGGAAGTACCGGGAATAAAATCCCCTGCCCTTTAACTCCACTGGAACCTCCTCTATGGCCCCCATAGCAAGGAGCGTAGAAACTTCCTGTATAAGAAGTTGCTCGTGAGAAGGGTCCCTGAAGAGGGACAGGGAAGGGGGGGAGGAGGGGGGGATTGAAGAAAACTGGATAGCGTATCCCCTGTCCACCGTGCGAAGGACCCAACGGTCCGAAGTTATAAGGGACCAAGCATGGTGGAAATAGGAAAGGCGATCTCGAAAGGAGGGGGCTGGATCCTGGGGGATGACTGGGGCGCCGTCCTCGACCGCACCTTCAAAAGTTCTGCCTGGGGCCTGAAGGTGGTCTAGGTGGCCCCTGGTTCTGGCCGGGTTGAGGGCCGGTCCACCTTCTTCTACCACCTCGCCCTCGCCTCCGGGCCGAGTCCTGTCTCTGACGAGGCGGGGGGGGGGGGGGGGGTAGAAGCGCTGAGGCTGCGGCCTAAATGGCCTGCGCTGAGGGCCTGCAACATGCATCCCCAGGGAACGCATGATTGTCCTGGAGTCCTTGAGGCTCTGCAGGCGAGAGTCCGTCTTTTCTGAAAACAACCCTTGTCCTTCGAAGGGCAGATCCTGCAGGGTTTGCTGCAGTTCCTGAGGTAGACCCGAAACTTGGAGCCAGGAGATCCTCCGCATAGTGATACCTGATGCCAGGGTTCTCGCAGCAGAGTCCGCTATGTCTAAGGAGGCCTGTAAGGAGGTCCGAGCCACCTTCTTACCCTCCTCTACCATGGCTCCAAACTCCTCCCTGGACTCTTGGGGAACCAACTCCTTGAACTTCCCCATAGAGTTCCAGGAGTTAAAGTTGTAGCGGCTCAGGAGCGCCTGCTGGTTCGCCGCTCTAAGTTGCAGTCCTCCGGCTGAGTAAACTTTACGGCCGAACAAATCGAGGCGCTTCGCCTCCTTCGATTTAGGCGCTGCAGCCTGCTGACCGTGGCGCTCCCTTGCGTTCACTGATGCCACCACCAGTGAACACGGTTGGGGGTGGGTATACAAGTACCCGTAGTCTTTGGATGGAACAAAGTATTTCCTTTCCACCCCTCTCGCTGTGGGTGGGATAGAGGCAGGAGTTTGCCATATCGTAGCTGCATTGGCTTGAATCGTGCGGATCAGGGGTAACGCCACCCTCGATGGGGCATCCGCTCCGAGGATATTCACGATAGGGTCCTGCACCTCCACTATCTCCTCCGTCTGCAGGTCCGTATTACGGGCCATCCTACGCAGGAGATCCTGGTGAGCCCGAAGATCTATTGGAGGTGGACCTGTGCATGATGTGCCCGCCACTGCCTCATCCGGAGAGGAAGAGGAAGATGCCTCCGGTGGTACAGGATCCAAGGGAGGGTCCTGGTCTCCCTGCTCCTGGGCCGGAGCATCACCTGCGCTTGGGTCCAGGGCGTCAGGTGGTGCGGACACGGAAGCCTCCATGCCCCCTGGCGGAGGCCGAGAGATGGTGGACTCCGGGGCCCTTCTAACGGAGTGACCCGAGCGAGAGGTCGAAGGTATTGGAGCCCCTTGCTCCTGATGGTACGCCCACGGGGTCCAAAATGACCAGTGAGATGGGCCATGAGAATGGTCCTCTGTTATCTCCTGCCAATGGCCCAAGTCCTGTTCCTCGGCTTGCCCTTGAGGGGGGTATGCCGATCTCGATAGGTCCTCCGAGGAGCGAGACACCGATCTCGATGGCCATGGCGGTGCCGAGAGAGTCGAAACGATTCCCGTGGGCTGCGGTGCCGCACGGTGCCGGTCCGGAGATGATCTATCTCTACGCAGTGCCGGCGAACGGTGCCGGGACCGCGATCGGTGCCGATGACCTCGTCGGTGCCGGGAGCCGGATCTGGACCTCGACGAGGACCTGGAGTATGCCCGGTGCCGGGAGCGGCCTCTCGACGTCGAGCGTCGACCGTAGCGGTGCCGAGAACTACGTCTCGACGTTGATCGGTGCCAACGATCATAGCGGTGCCTAGACGTAGAGCGGTGCCGCGACGAAGATCTTGGCCGCGAGTACGACCGGTGCCGAGGTGATATTCGGCGCCGGGACTGCGAGCGGCGTGGGGACCTGCTTCGGGACCTGGACCGGTGCCGAGGGTCCAGCCCTTGCGATGGAGGGCGCATCAAGGCAGGTTTCCCCCTCGACTGGACCGGGCGAGTCAACGGTGCCGTCGGTGCCGGTGGTTGAGGCGGTGCCGGCTCCGTGAGAGCTATTAAGTCTCTCGCCGCCGCGAAGGTCTCTGGAGTCGACGGGAGGCACTGTATCACCGCCGGTCTCGGTGGAGACGCTATCTGCACCGGACTCAACGGCCTCGGCGCCGGAGTCGACAGTGCTGGAGGCACCTGTTTTCGGTGCTCCACCGGCGGACTCGGCTCTACCCCCGGCACTGGGGGAGCCGGCGTCTTCGGCACGGAGGTCCCCGTCTTATGGGCTTTTTTATGCCCCGGGGATAATGACCGGCGTCGAGGCACTTGCTGTGCTTGCGGTGCCGACGAGGTCCGGTGCCGGGGAGGCTTGTCCGACGCCATTCGCGTGGTCGGCATGGCCGGTGCCGCCGGGGCACTGCGCACCGAGGCGCTAGGTGCCGGGGCCTGACTTGTAGGGGGAGCGTCCGGACTAAGTGCCGCCTCCATCAGGAGTTGCCAGAGCCGAAAGTCCCGCTCCTTCTTGGTCCTTGGTCTGAAGGCCTTACAGATCTTGCACTTATCTGTTTGATGGGACTCTCCCAGGCACTTCAGACAGGAGTCGTCTGGGTCGCTCGTGGGCATAGACTTAGCGCAGGAGGCGCACTGCTTGAAGCCGGGAGCGTTGGGCATGAGCCCGGCCCCGCGGCCGGGGGAGAAAGGGGGAGACGACCCCCTTAATCCCCTGAACTACTAGAACAACTAGAACAACTTTTAAAAACTATTCAACTATTTAACTATAAACACCAGAACTATAACTATAACTGCGAATAACTAACTAAGCTAGGGAGAGTGGAGAACAGCTATGCCGCGCTCCACAGTTCCAACGACCGTCAGGGGCGGTAAGAAGGAACTGAGGGGGCGCCGGGTCGGCTGGGGTATATATTCAGCGCCATGAAGGCGCCACTCTAGGGGGCTCCACAGCCGACCCGCCGGTGTTGCTAGGGTAGAAAATCTTCCGACGATCGTGCACGCGGCGCGCACACACCTAATGGAATGGATATGAGCAAGCACTCGAAGAAGAATCTGTTCTTCTCTTAGAAGCAGTCTGCTCAGTAAATCCACCCACACGGACCTCATCTCAGCTGCTTTGTTTATCCGAGATTAGTGGTATCTTTGGAAAACGCTTAGGGTGCCGGGGTGTGAGGTGGAGCAGGTGAGACGGGAGCTCCAGCAGATTCCCCTGAAGAACACCATCCATTGTGGAGGTGAAGACCGGATGGGAGCTGCTGGATTGACTTTGATGTGCCATGTCCTTGTGTGGATGAAAGACCTACGTCTCAGAGATTGCCAGCAGCAGATGTAACACGTGTCCAGGAATAGGCTAAACAACCTACAGTGATAGGTAAGTAAAATGTGGGGGAACGATAGCTCAGTGGTTTGACCATTGGCCTGCTAAACTCAGGGTTGTGAGTTCAATCCTTGAGGGGGCCATTTAGGGATCTGGGCCAAAAATCTGTCTGGGGATTGGTCCTGCTTTGAGCAGGGGGTTGGACTAGATGACCTCCTGAGGTCCCTTCTAACCCTGATATTCTATGAAAATCATGGCCACATGTAGCCATCACAGGAGTTGGTGGGGATTGAACCAGGGTCCTTCAGCACAAACCCCTCTCACTCAGTGTCAACCAATCCAGCTCCACCCACTAGATCACACCCCTTTCCAGAACTGCAGAACCCAGGAGCCCTGATTCTCAGACCCGGGCCTTACATCAGAAGGCCAAACTTCCTCCCGTTAAGGGAGCTAGAGAAAGGACCATCTGTAGATACCCCTCTACATCCCCCCGGTCAGAGACTGCTGCCTTGCCTGATCAGTGAATGAGCAGAGATCTCCCCTGTGGGAATCCGAAGGGCTGCATATTTAGGTTTCACAGAGAAGGCCTCCGGCAGCCATTGACAGAGTGTTCCTGTGAGGAGATTTTCTGTCTCTAACAAAAGGTTTCTGTTCCCCCAGATCATCAGCTGCGCAGCAGAATGCAGGAGAGCTGAGTGCGGATGGGCTAGAGGGGTCACAGGAGTCACCGCACGGCTGTGCAGCAGGTGCAGTGTCTGCAGTCATCACAAGCCAAACCCTGCGCTCCAGACAACCCAGG
This sequence comes from Malaclemys terrapin pileata, assembly GCF_027887155.1. NCBI lineage: Eukaryota > Metazoa > Chordata > Testudines > Emydidae > Malaclemys > Malaclemys terrapin. Next base: position 18,265,429 of record NC_071508.1, on the reverse strand, counting down.
CTCTTTCTCTGGATTGCAAAGGGGACTTTAGCTTTAGCCGTTTTCATGCTTGCAATTAAAGGAAACCAGATATCTAGCTACTTGAGAGCCCCCTTGTTCCAGTCAGGCAGAAAATCAGAGCTAGCATGAGCACAAACCCTTACAGGGAAAAGATGGATTTTTAACCTAAAGCCATACCCGGTTCAGCCACATTTTCATGACTTTCCAGATGGGGCAGTGTAAGAAATGGCTGGGCCTTTGCTTAAGATTTGACTCACTGTGGAATGGCACGTCACATTACCCAGTGCTGGATAACTATGGACTGAAGGGCCTATGGAACTGCAAAATGACCAGCAAATTAAACCGGAGGTGATCTTTTAAAAATAAAGTGTTTACAAACTCTGCCCAAACCCAGGTCTGCTTTGTGTTTAAACCCTCGGTAAAACCCAATGCATTCAGGCCAGCATGGAGCTGCTGTTTGAAGCATCTAATCTGGGCTTTTCAAAAGAATATACGAAAGTTAGATGTACTGATCCATTTGAAATTAAGGGAGAGCTGGGCATCCACCTATCCATGGCCTTCACCTGCTCCTCAGTATCATGACAACTGCACCGCTCACAACCTGTAATGTATTTAGCCTCACTACACGCCTGTGAGGTCGGGAATTACGACCGCCTCCATTTCACAGTTGGGGAACTGAGGCACAAGGAGATACCTTCAGAACTTGCGTTAACTCAGGAAGTCTTTGGCAGAACAAGTAGTTGAATCTGGGTCTACCAAGTCCAGGATTAGCACCTCAGCTATGGGAACATCCTTATGCCTGACCTCCTTACCCTCCTCTGAATATCCCTGTCCTAGTTTAGGCTTTTTCCACTGCAGTTTCCTGTGCCTCACATACGTTATTCATTGTCTTTAGACTTTAAAGACCTAAAAGACGTCTGTGCTAGCATGACAAGATGTCCCGATTTTATAGGGACAGTCCTGATATTTGGGTCTTTTTCTTATATAGGCTCCTATTACTCCCTACCCCGTCTCGATTTTTCACACTTGCTGTCTGGTCACCCTAGTCTGTGCCAGCTTTAGTTGCCTTAATAGACGAGTAGAAACACAATCCACAACAAAACAGCAAAAGCAAGTGCAGTGGCCAACTCAGAACACATCCGGACACAAATGTACCCTCCCCTGATCTCCTGCAAAAGATGTAGATCTCTTGTAATCAGACGTTGTGGAGCTAGAGCCTGAGATGGTATAAACTGGAATAGCTTGAGGATCTGTAAATTAAGCCCTTTAATACTGAGTCCATTTTTGTTTTAAGTCTTTGACAAGTAAAAAAAATACATGATGAGCAACATGTCCATGCCCAGTGTTCATTCATCTGACCTATGGGGCTATTTGAGTGGGGGGAATGAAGTATCAGTTTCACCATACTGTGTTACCCTGGCACATTTACAAATGGTTCTGAACCAATGTGAAGCAATTCATAGGCTAAAGGAGTGGCAGAGTGCAATTTTCAATGTTTTTGTTTTTTTTACTTGGATCTGGTCAGAAAACGGCTTTCCATTCTGCAGGAAATTCTGACATTTCTGGGGTGGGAAATTTTGGAATTTACAGCAAAATGAATATTCAAAAAATGTTTGATTCATTACCAGTTCCTTTTGAAAACAGCAAATAACTTTGTTTTATTTTGTTATAACAATTACTTTTGTTTCAACTGTTATAACATATTAAACATTATAATATTTTAAATAGCACAACTTTTCTTATGATGTCTGTCTGTCTGCTCTAGGAAGTACGCTTCCAGATGCAGCCTACGCGTACCTCAATTCCATTTTTCAAGAAAAGACGGTTACTCACCGTTGTAACTGTTGTTCTTCGAGATGTGTTGCTCATATCCATTCCATTAGGTGTGTGCGCGCCGCGTGCACGATCGTCGGAAGATTTTCTACCCTAGCAACACCGGCGGGTCGGCTGTGGAGCCCCCTAGAGTGGCGCCTTCATGGCGCTGAATATATACCCCAGCCGACCCGGCGCCCCCTCAGTTCCTTCTTGCCGGCTACTCCGACAGTGGGGACGGGGGGCGGGTTTGGAATGGATATGAGCAACACATCTCGAAGAACAACAGCTACAACGGTGAGTAACCGTCTTTTCTTCTTCGAGTGCTTGCTCATATCCATTCCATTAGGTGACTCCCAAGCCCAACTTAGGTGGTGGGGTCGGAGTGAGACATTGCTGTGTGCAAAACCGCTGATCTGAAAGCAGCATCGTCTCTGGACTGCTGCACTAGTGCATAGTGAGCTGCAAATGTGTGGACTGATGACCAAACCGCCGCTCTTCAAATGTCCTGGATCGGAACATGTGCCAGGAAAGCAGTCGAGGAGGCTTGGGCCCTCGTGGAGTGAGCGGTGAGGTGCGGTGCTGAGACACCTGCCAGGTCATAGCAAGTCCGGATGCAAGACTTAATCCAGGAGGATAGGCGTTGTGAGGAGACCGGTGAGCCTTTCATTCGGTCGGCCACTGCGACGAAGAGTTGCGTCGTCTTTCTAAAGTGCTTTGTGCGGTCAATATAGAAGGCCAGGGCCCTGCGTACGTCCAGGGAATGCAAACGTTGATCCTGGCGAGTGGCATGTGGTTTAGGATGAAAGACCGGGAGAAATATATCCTGGTTGATATGAAAAGGAGAAACCACCTTAGGGAGAAAGGCAGGATGTGGACGAAGTTGCACTTTATCCTTGTGAAAAACTGTGTAAGGGGGCTCAGATGTAAGCGCCCTGAGTTCAGAAACACGCCTTGCTGAAGTGATGGCTACAAGGAAGGCTGTCTTCCAGGATAGGTACAAAAGTGAACAGGTGGCCAGTGGCTCGAATGGAGGACCTGTGAGCTTGGAGAGAACCAGGTTGAGGTCCCACGTCTGAACGGGCTGACGTTGTTGTGGGTACATCCGGTCTAAGCCCTTGAGGAATCTAACGACCATCGGGTTAGAGAATACCGAGGACGCGAGTTCCCCTGGGTGAAAGGCCGATATAGCGGCCAGGTGAACTCTAATTGAAGATATCGCCAACCCCTGCTGTTTTAGGGAGAGGAGATATTCCAAAATGAGAGGAATGGGTGCCTGCAACGGGGACATGGCTCGTTGTTCGCACCAACAGGAGAACCGCTTCCACTTGGCCAGGTACGTGGTGCGTGTTGAGGGCTTCCTACTGCTCAGCAGAATCTGTTGGACAGAGTGCGAGCATTGCTGCTCTGCCTGGGTGAACCATGGAGCAGCCACGCCGTGAGGTGGAGTGATTGCAGGTCGGGGTGACGCAGCCGGCCGTGGTCCTGAGAGATGAGATCCGGACACAACGGAAGCGGGATCGGTGTCTGAACCGAGAGTTCCAACAGTATGGTGTACCAATGTTGTCTCGGCCACGCTGGAGCGACCAGAATTACCTGTGCCTGGTCTCTGCGCAATTTGAGCAGTACCTTGTGGACCAGAGGAAACGGAGGGAAGGCATAAAACAGGTGGTCTTTCCAGGGAAGGAGAAACGCATCCGAGAGGGAGCCCTGAGCTCGACCTTGTAGGGAGCAGAACATATGGCACTTCCTGTTGTCTCGAGATGCAAACAGGTCTATCTGGGGAAACCCCCACCTCTGGAAGATGGAATGTATGATGTCCGGACGGATAGACCACTCGTGCGTCTGGAAGGACCTGCTGAGTCGGTCCGCTAGAGTGTTCTGGACTCCAGGGAGGAACGATGCCGTGAGATGGATTGAGTGGGCGATGCAGAAGTCCCACAGGCGAATGGCCTCTTGGCATAGAATTGACGAACGTGCTCCTCCTTGCTTGTTGATGTAAAACATGGCCGTGGTGTTGTCGATGAGAACTAACACACAGCGGCCACGTAGGAGATTGAGGAATGCCTGGCACGCCAGGCGCACCGCCATCAGTTCCCGAACATTGATGTGCAGGGCTAACTGGGGTGCAGACCACAGGCCCTGGGTATGTTGTTCATTGAGATGGGCGCCCCAACCCAGAGATGACGCGTCTGTGACCAGGTGCAGAGAGGGTTGTGGGGCGTGAAATGGCATCCCCTCGCAGACCACATTGCGATCTAGCCACCAGGTGAGGGAGGCCAGGACCGAGTTCGGGACCGTGACCACCATGTTCAGGCTGTCTCGATGTGGACGGTATATTGATGACACCCAGGTTTGAAGTGGGCGAAGCCGAAGTCTGGCATGCCTGGTTACGTACGTGCAGGAAGCCATGTGACCCAGCAGGGTGAGGCACGACCTCACCGTGGTAGTTGGGAAGGTCTTGAGCCCTTGAATGAGGTTCTTGATGGTGCCAAAGCGGTTGTCTGGCAGGATGGCTTGTGCACGTCTGGAGTCTAGAACTGCGCCGATGAATTCTATTCTCTGGGTAGGTTCTAGAGTGGATTTGTCCTTGTTGAGTAGGATGCCCAACTCGTTGAATATGTGCACTATTCTGTGGACGTGAGCTTGAACTTGCTCCTTGGTGCGACCGCGTACCAGCCAGTCGTCTAGGTACGGGAACACCTGTATTTCTTGCCGACGAAGGTACGCTGCCACGACAGCCATACATTTCGTGAACACTCTTGGGGCCGAGGATAGGCCGAAGGGAAGGACTGTAAATTGGTAGTGCACCGTGTTTACCACGAATCGCAGGAAGCGTTTGTGAGGTGGGTAAATTGCAATATGAAAGTATGCGTCTTTCATGTCGAGGGCGGCGAACCAGTCTCCAGGATCGAGGGAAGGGATAATGGCCCCCAAAGAGACCATGTGGAACTTCAACTTTACTACGAATTTGTTGAGTCCGCGCAAGTCCAAGATGGGCCGCAGACCTCCCTTGGACTTGGGAATCAGGAAGTAACGGGAATAAAATCCCCTGCCCCTTAACTCTATCGGAACGTCCTCTATGGCCCCCATGGCAAGGAGTGTAGAAACCTCCTGTGTAAGAAGTTGCTCGTGAGAAGGGTCCCTGAAGAGGGACGGGGAAGGGGGGTGGGAGGAGGGGATAGAAGAAAACTGGATAGCGTATCCCCTCTCCACCGTGCGGAGGACCCAACGGTCTGAAGTTATAATGGACCAAGCACGGTGGAAGTGGGAGAGGCGATCCCGAAAGGAGGGAGCTGGATCCTGGGGGATGACTGGGGCGCCGTCCTCGACCGCACCTTCAAAAGTTCTGTCTAGGACCTGAAGGTGGTCTTGGTGGCCCCTGGTTCTGACCGGGTTGAGGGCCAACCCATCTTCTCCTACCACCTCGCCCTCGCCTTCTGGCAGGGTCCTGTCTCTGACGAGGTGGAGGGGGGTAAAAACGTTGAGGCTGGGGTCTAAATGGTCTGCGCTGGGGACCCGCAACATGCATCCCCAAAGAGCGCATAATTGTCCTGGAGTCCTTGAGGCTCTGCAATCGAGAGTCCGTCTTCTCCGAGAACAACCCCTGTCCTTCAAAGGGCAAATCCTGTAGGGTCTGCTGTAATTCAGGGGGTAAACCCGAAACTTGGAGCCAGGAGGTCCTGCGCATAGCGATACCTGCGGCTAGGGTTCTCGCGGCCGAGTCCGCTATGTCCAGGGAGGCCTGTAAGGAGGTCCGAGCCACCTTCTTACCTTCCTCAACCAAGGCCCCAAACTCTTCCCTGGACTCTTGGGGAACCAATTCCTTGAACTTCCCCATAGAGTTCCAGGAATTAAAGTTATAGCGGCTCAGGAGCGCCTGCTGGTTAGCCGCTCTAAGTTGCAGCCCTCCAGCTGAATAAACTTTACGGCCAAACAAATCGAGACGCTTAGCCTCCTTTGATTTGGGCGCTGCAGCTTGTTGACCGTGTCGCTCCCTTGCATTCACTGATGACACCACCAGTGAACACGGTTGGGGATGGGTGTACAAGTACTCGTAGTCTTTGGAAGGGACAAAGTACTTTCTTTCCACCCCTCTCGCTGTAGGTGGGATAGAGGCAGGGGTCTGCCATATCGTAGTTGCGTTCGCCTGGATCGTGCGGATCAGAGGCAACGCCACTCTTGATGGGACATCCGCCGCGAGAATATTTACAATGGGGTCCTGCACCTCCACTATCTCCTCTGTCTGTAGGTCCATGTTACGGGCCATCCTACGTAACAGGTCCTGATGAGCCCGAAGATCTATCGGGGGTGGACCTGTGCACGACGTGCCCGCCACTGCCTCATCCGGAGAGGAAGAGGAGGATGCCTCTGGTGGTAAGGGATCCAGGGGAGGATCCTGGTCTCCCTGTTCCTGGGTCGGAGCGTCACCTGTCCTTGGGTCCGGGACGTCAGGTGGTGCGGATACAGAGGCCTCCATGCCCCCTGGAGGAGGGCGAGAGATGGTGGACTCTGGTGCCCTTGTATCAGAGTGACCCGAGCGAGAGGTTGTTGGAGCCCCTTGCGCCTGGTGGTATGCCCACGGGGTCCAGAACGACCAGTGAGATGGGCCCTGGTCAGGGTCCTCTGCTCCCTCTTGCCAATGGCCTAAATCTTGTTCCCCGGCTTGCCCCTGAGGGGGGTATGCCGATCTTGGTAGGTCCTCAGAGGAGCGAGACACCGATCTCGATGGCCATGGCGGTGCCGACTGCGCCGAGACGAATCCCGTGGGATACGGTGTCGTCCGGTGCCGATCTAGAGATGTTCCATCTCTACGCGGTGCCGGCGATCGGTGCCGAGATCGCGATCGGTACCGATGGCCTCGCCGGTGCCGGGAGTCGGACCTGGATCGAGACGATGACCTAGAGTAGGCCCGGTGCCGGGAGCGGCCTCTCGAAATCGAACGTCGATCGTATCGGTGCCGAGAGCTACGTCTCGACGTTGATCGGTGCCGACGATCATAACGGTGCCGAGATGTAGAGCGGTGCCGCGATGATCTTGGCCGCGAGTACGACCGGTGCCGAGGTGATATCCGGCGCCGGGACTGCGAGCGGCGAGGGGACCTGCTTCGGGACCTGGATCGGTGCCGCGGTTCCAGCCCTTGTGATGGAGGGCGCATCAAGGCAGGTTTTCCCCTAGATTGGACCGTGCGAGTCAACGGTGCCGACGGTGCCGGTGGTTGTGGCGGTGCCGGCTCCGTGAGAGCCATCAAGTCTCTCGCCGTCGCGAAAGTCTCCGGTGTCGACGGGAGGCACTGTATCACCGCCGGTCTCGGTGGTGACTCTGTCTGCACCGGACTCAACGGCCTTGGAGCCGGAGTCGACGGTGCTGGAGGCACCTGTTTCCGGTGCTCCACAGGTGGACGCGGCTCTACCCCCGGCACCGGGGGAGCCGGCGTCTTCGGCACTGAGGTCCCCGCCTTATGGGATTTTTTATGTCCCGGGGATGATGAACGGTGCCGAGGCACTTGTTGTGAGTGTGGTGCCGATGAGGTCCGGTGCCGTGGAGGCTTGTCTGCCGTGGTCGGCATGGTCGGTGCCGCTGGGGCACTGCGCACCGAGGTGCTAGGTGCCGGGGCCTGGCGCGCCGATGGAGCGTCCGGGCTAAGTGCTGCCTCCATAAGGATTTGCCGGAGTCGAAAGTCCCGCTCCTTCTTGGTCCTCGGTTTGAAGGCCTTACAGATCTTGCACTTATCTGTTTGATGGGACTCTCCCAGGCACTTCAGACACGAGTCGTGCGGGTCGCTCGTTGGCATGTGCTTAGCGCAGGAGGCGCACTGCTTGAAGCCGGGAGCCTTGGGCATGAGCCCGACCACGCGGCCAGGGAAAAAAGGGGGGAGACAACCCCCTTAATCCCCCTTTTTTTTAACTATATAACAACTATAACAAGTGAATAACCAACTATATAACTATAAACCACTAAAACTACAACTATAACTGTGAATAACTGGATAAGCTAGGGAGAGTGGAGAACAGCTACGCCGCGCTCCACAGTTCCAACGACCGTCAGGGGCGGTAAGAAGGAACTGAGGGGGCGCCGGGTCGGCTGGGGTATATATTCAGCGCCATGAAGGCGCCACTCTAGGGGGCTCCACAGCCGACCCGCCGGTGTTGCTAGGGTAGAAAATCTTCCGACGATCGTGCACGCGGCGCGCGCACACCTAATGGAATGGATATGAGCAAGCACTCGAAGAAGAATTCTTCTGTCAACCTCGCTACTACCTCTTGGGGAGGGGGATTGCTTACGCCAACAGGAGACTCCCTCCCATCAGTGCAGGTCGTGTTTACACTGTAGTGTTTTAAGAGTAAATCAGCCCTTACATTAAGTGGACCTAGCCTTAAGCCACACAGGCTGTTTCTATACTGCGGCTGGGAGCTTGCCTGCAAGCCCACTTAGGCAGACTCACTTTAGCTCCTCTAGATCTAGTGTGCTAAAACTTTCCATTTAACGATTGCGGCACAGGCAGTGGCTCTAGTTAGCCGCATGAGTTCAGCCTCAGGGGTCGTGGAGGCTTGGAGACAGCCAGCTAGTTTGAGCTGCCACTGGTGCAGCAATGTCCACATGACTATGTGTAGCATGCTAGCTTGAGTGCACAATTGAGCGGCCGTACAGACACACCCACAGGTGCTGTAACAATGGGCTGGAAATTCTCTTGGTTCAACAGAGACCTAGTACTGAAAATATAATCCAGAGACGCAATCCGATGTTTAAGCATATAGAAGAGAGGACCTTTAACCAAAAAGTGCTGCTCAATATTAATTGTAATATATAATTATAATAATGGTCCCTTCTGGCCTTAAAATCTGCAAATCTATCTTATCCCTTACGCCCTCTGACATTTTGGTTTTGCTTTCCTGACTAGCGCTGCACATAGGAACATAGGCCCTGATCCTCAACAGTATTTAGGCACCTAACTCCCAAGGATTTGGGCCATAAGAAATTGTCTTAATGGATCAGATTACAGTGGTGCCCAACCCTATTACACAGGAGGGCTACATGAACCAAACAGTGGGGGGCAAGCAGATTTTACACATTTTAATAAGATTTAAAGTTGCTGATATTGATTTATATTTTAAGTTCAGCTTGTTTTGTACGTCTTTGGGTTGTTTCTATGCACAGGATTTTCTATTTACACACTTGTGCAAACTAAAATGATGTAAAGATGGTGTCAAAACACTAATGAATTGGCCCCCAGGTGCTGGACGTAGGGGTGCTGCTGCTGTACCCCCTGGCTTGAAGTGGTTTCCATCATACACAGGGTATACAGTTTGGTTCAACGGCTTCCAGCAGCCCCACTATAAAAACTGTTCCAGTGCCCCTGAATTGGCCATCAGTAGATTGTGTTGAAGTGGGCTGCAGACCTTACAAAATCCTCTAGTGGTTCATATATGGACTGCAGGCCGTAGGCTGGGCACCCCGGGATCAGATCAATGGGAGATACAGTCCTGCCAGACACCCCGGCTCTGTGAGGAGAATTGCCACATGAGACACCCAAACAATAACTCCCCTAAGAACACAGGGAATCATTTGCAAAAAGACATTTTTGGTTTTCAGACAAAAGTTTTAGGCTGAACATTTCTGGAGTTTAATATTTTCTTTAAAAAAAGACAAATTTGCTGTGTAAAAACTCCCCTGTTTTTTGACAAGCACCAGTATTTCCATGGTTCAGGTCTGAATTTGCCAACTTTCCATTTCCCTGGGGAGAAGTTGTCATTCAGCTCTTCCTGGTAACACCAGAGAATGTTTCACTGGCAGTTACTGACCTTAGAACACAGAATTTTGCGTGAGCTGTTCAAATTCTTTGTCAACAGTTAATTTCACCTGCCACTGAGCTGCCCATTCCCACAACTTTCAGCTAGGTCCCTCTGAAGTTTTCACTCTCATTCCCCAGCCTGGACTCACCAAAGCAATTCCATGTCATCTGCAAACTTTGCCACCTCCCAGCCCAGTTAGGCAGACTCACTTTAGCTCCTCTAGAGCTAATGTGTAAAACTTGGTGTTTAGACATTGCGGCACTGGCAGTGTCTCTGGTTAGCCGCATGAGCTCAGACTCAGGGGTCGTGCAGGCCTGGAGACAGCCAGCTAGTTTGAGCTGCCACGGGTGCAGCAATGTCCACATGACTACGTGTAGCATGCTAGCTTGAGTGAACGCTCTGAGCGGCCGTACAGACACACCCACAGGTGCTGTAACAACGGGCTGCTTGGAAATTCTCTTGGTTCAACAGAGACCTAGCACTGAAAATATAATCCAGAGAAGCAATCCGATGTTTAAGCATATAGAAGAGAGGACCTTTAAACAAAAAGTGCTGCTCAATATTAATTGTAATATATAATTATAATAATGGTCCCTTCTGGCCTTAAAATCTGCAAATCTATCTTATCCCTTACGCCCTCTGACGTTTTGGTTTTGCTTTCCTGACTAGCGCTGCACATAGGAACATAGGCCCTGATCCTCAACTGTATTTAAACACCTAACTCCCAAGAATTTGAGCCATAAGAAATTGTCTTAATGGATCAGATTACAGTGGTGCCCAACCCTATTACACAGGAGGGCCACATGAACCAAACATTGGGGGGCAAGCAGATTCTACACATTTTAATAAGATTTAAAGTCATCTGTATTGATTTATATTTTAAGTTCACCTTGTTTTGTACGTCTTTGGGTTGTTTCTATGTACAGGACTGTCAATTTACACACTTGTGCAAACTAAAATGATGTAAACATGGCGACAAACACTAATGAATTGGCCCCTAAGTGCTGGCGCTAGGGGTGCTGCTGCTGTACCCCCTGGCTTGAAGTGGTTTCCATCATACACAGGGTTTACAGTTTGGTTCAATGGCTTCCAGCAGCCCCACTATAAAAACTGTTCCAGCACCCCTGAATTGGCCGTCAGTAGATTGTGTTGAAGTGGGCTGCAGACCTTACAAAATGCTCTAGTGGTCCATATATGGACTGCAGGCCGTAGGCTGAGCACCCCGGGATCCAAACAATGGGAGATATAGTCCTGCCAGACACCCCAGCCTTTTTAGGAGAATTGCCACACAAGACACCCAAACAATAACTCCCCTAAGGCCACAGGGAAACATTTCCAAAGAGAAATTTTTGGTTTTCAGCCAAAAGTTTTAGCCTGAACATTTCTGGGGTTTAATATTTTCTTTAAAAAAAAATTTGCTGTGTAAAATCTCCCCTGTTTTGTGACAAGCACCAATATTTCCATTGTTCAGGTCTGAATTTGCCAACTTTCCATTTCCCTGGGGAGAAGTTGTCATTCAGCTCTTCCTGGTAACACCAGAGAATGTTTCACTGGCAGTTACTGACCTTAGAACACAGAATTTTGCGTGAGCTGTTCAAATTCTTTGTCAACAGTTAACTTCAGCTGCCCATTCCCACAACTTTCAGCTAGGTCCCTCTGAAGTTTTCACTCTCATTCCCCAGCCTGGACTCACCAAAGCAATTCCATGTCATCTGCAAATGTTGCCACCTCACTTCTCACCCCCTGTACCAGATCATTAATAAATATTTGAAACACCACCAGTCCTAATGTGGAACATTGTGTCAACCCATATTTTACCTGTTGCAGTGTTGAAATTGACTGTTTATTCTCCCTTTGGCCCAAATGCTCAAAGGTAGGTAGGCTCCTAACTTCCACTGAAATCAACGGACGTTAGGAGTCTAGACAACTCTGAGGATCTGGGCATTTGTTTTCTGTTGCGTAACCAGTTTCTCATTCATGACCGCATTTTGCCTCATATTCCATAACTACATAACTTCCTTAATAGCCTCATGTGAGGGACTTTGTCAAAGAAAGTCCAAGTATATTATGTCAGGTGGTTCCCCCATATTCGCTCTATTGTTGACTAAATGAAAGAATTATAGTAGATCAATAAGGAATGATTTTCCATAGTAGAATCACAAGTCGTTAGTCCCTATCATGACATGCTCATCTTGGTATTTTTTAATTCCATTTCATCATCACTGGTAGAGAGACACACACGTTATTGCTTATATAGGGTGAGATATGCCCCCAGCTATGCCCTTCATCCCATTACTCTATGCATCACTCTATGCTATTCCAGCCCTTTCTGACCCCGAGTCTACCAGTGCCCCTCAATCCTGATCTTCAGCCATTTTTGCTACTCCAATCCCAGGTCACTGGTACCCATGTTCAGTGGAGGTGGTTGAATTTATTTTAACCGAATCATATTTTTATGAAAAATGCTTTTTTGCAGAAAATTTTCAGTATAGTCCAACTTCTTCTGATGTTTCAGGGGGAAAAAAGGAAACCAAACCCCAAATATTTGGGGTGGGACATTTTCAATGTGTTGTGAAATTTGGAACCTAAAACCCTACAGATTTTAATAACAAAAATCTGCAGGGGAGGGACAGCTATGTGGTTTGAGCATTGGCCTGCTAAACCTATTACCTATTACTGTGGTGGATGTTTCATCACGTAACATCTTAAAATCAAGGCAATATATCTTCCTAAATAATATGCAATCACTTGAACAGAATTCATGGACTCAGTGGACAAATTACTGGATGAGGGTCTTGTGCCTGTGATATGAAGGAAGATCAGCTAGATAAAGATATTGGTCCTTTCAGCATGTTTAAGTCACTTTAAAAAAATCCAGGAATCTATGAGTCTCTTTATGTCTTCCCAACACATCTTGATCACTGACTTATGAGGATATGTAACAATAACCCTGATATCTCTGTTCAGAATATGACGTTTATTTCAGCAGCTATTCACATCTTCCATATGTAAGGGGACCGTTTGGCCCTTTACTAAAACGCAGTGAGGGTGTTTTGGTGGCTAGCTCCCAGTACCAAAAGGAAGGGGAAGGGTCGGTGGGAAAGCAAGACCCTGAGACTGACGGTCCCCAGGGGCAATGGGGAGCATTTTGACGGGGCAGACAGGCTAATGACGGAGTCAGGGGGTCAGAAAGGTCCCGTCCTCTGTGTGAGCTGGAATCAGAGGCTCCACTCGGCCTCCCACCCCCTGGGCTGTTTCTCTGGCCCCTCTGGCTCCAGGGCTGCAGCCCTGCTCCCAGCACAGGTCTGCCCTCTCCTTAGCTCGGCCCCACTCTGCCTGTCAGACCCAGGGCGAGTCCAGCTCACACGGAGGACGGGACCTTTCTGACCCCCCGACTCCCTGATTGGCCTGCCTGTCCTGTCAATCAGGCTGACCTGGAGCATTGGCCTCTCCCCATTGGCCCTGGGGACTGTCAGTCTCAGGGTCCTGGTTTCTCACCGACCCTTCCCCTTCCTTTTGGCACTGGGACCTAGCCAACCGAAACACCCTCACTGAGTTGTAGTAAGGGGCCAACAGTCCCCTGACACACACAAGTGTGGAAGTGGAGCCACTGAGCCAAAGCCTGTGCTTACCAGCGCACACATAAATCTGGAACAACTTCCTAGATTTCACTGGCTTTACCAATGGCATAAAAGCCTGATCCAAAGGTGCTGAACTCCATGACAGCTTTGCCATTGACTCCAGTGGGCTATAGCTCAAGGCATAGAATTTGGTGCACTACTTAACTAGGGTTACCATATTTCAGCAAGCAAAAAAGAGGATGGGAGGAGCCCCGCCCTAGCCCCGCCTCATCCCTCCTACTCCCCCCCTCAGGACCCCCAACGGTCCCCCCGCTCCTTGTCCCCTGACTGCCCCCTCCTGGGACCCCTGCCCCTAACTGCCCCCCAGGACTCCACCCCCTACCTAAGCCTCCCTGCCTCTTGTCCCCTGACTACCCCCTCCTGAGACCCTCCCCCCCATCCTAACTGGCCCCCTAGGACTCTACCCCCTACCTGTCCCGTGACTGCCCCAACCCTTATCCACACCCCCACCCCCACACAGACCCCTGGGACTCCCATGCCCCATCCAACCATTCTCCACCCCCTGACAGCCCCCCCCAGAACTCCCGACCCATCTAAACCCCTCTGCTCCCTGTCCCGACTGCTCCGATCCCTCTCCTCACCCCTGCCACCTGACAGCCCCCCCTCAGAACTCCCAAACACCCCCCCCGCTCCTTGTCCCCTGACTGCCCCCTCCTGGGACCCCTGCTCTTAACTGCCCTCCAGAACCCCACCCCCTACCTAAGCCTCCCTGCTCCTTGTCCCCTAACTGCCCCCTCCTAAAACCCCCCCCAAATGCCCCCAGGACCCTACCCCCTACCCGTACCCTGACTGCCCAAAATCTTATCCATACCCCCACCCCAGAAAGCCCCCCCGAACTCCTAAACCCCCCCGTCTCTTGACTGCCCCCTCCAGAACCTCCCTGCCCCTTCTCCGACCCCCTGCCTCCCCTGTTGTTGGCCTTCGCCTAATGTCTCTGTGAGCTTTGCTCAGGAACGGCCGGAGCCGTTCGTCCCGGCATGCTGGGCAGCAATGGGGGAGGAGCTGCAGACTGCCGGCAGCGATCTGCGAATGCAGGGAGGGAGGGAGTGATCTCTGCTGCAGGGGGGAGGAGGGGCTCTCTCTGGCTGTCAGAGCCCCATGTAAGTGGCACCATCTGGCCAGCTGCTCTGGTAGCCGCGCGCGCTCTGCATGGGGGGGAAGTCCGGACATTTACAAATTCCCCACGGACGCTATTTTTAGCTCAAAAAGCCGGACATGTCCGGGGGAATCCGGACAAATGGTAACCCTAACTTAACTCTTTCTTGTTGGGAAGAGTCATCTCTCTATATCCCCTCCCACCCTGAGCCGGGAATTGGGTGTCTTGCCAAGATGCTCTGATGCAATGCAAGGCTCTCTCTGGACTGGAGTGGCGGTCTCACTGGCTGCAAGAAAAGAGTTCCCAAAGAACATTGTACCCTGAGAAATGTAACGATGGGAGAAAAGTTTCCGCCCTCATCTGGTTTCGTCAGCAGATACTCCTTCCCTGATCTAAATACTATGTAAACATAAGTTTAAAATCACTGGGCTGGATTCTGCTCTTAGTGACCTTGGTGTAAATCCAGAATGACCTCACTTATGTGAATGGAGTCAGGGTTGGATTCTGCTCTCGGTCATACTGGTTTATATCCACAGTAATCCTTTTGGGTTTACTGGGGTCACTCCGCATTTATTCTAGTATGAGATCAGAATCGGGTCCTTTGAATTACTGTGTTTATATGTGAGAAACCCACTGTTACAGGATGGAGAGAAACTCAGTAGCAGCCTGGATTAAAAATATAGTTCAAAACCTTTGTGTGTTATCCACAATCTGAACATGGCTCTAGATCTTAAAGGAACAAACAACGACCAACACGCTCAAGCCTATTTGCTAATAAGAACAACCAGAATGCAACCCTGATGTCAGGGGAATCACCCTGGATTTACACCAGAGTCATGAAGAATAGAATCTGCCCTTCAGGACTCCCACACAGAATCCCTACCCCCCAGACTTCTTATTTCCACACAGCTGTGATTTTCTGGATTCCACAGATCACAAAGGAAAAACACACACACAAACCCCATCTTTCAGATCCAAATATTTATTTTCACCTCTTAGGTCTAACTACCGGAAGCTCAATACGTGGATAGAAAAATATCACTAGTTTAAAAAAAAAAATGGATAAAGAATTAATATAAGTATTTATAAAACAGCCAATGAGGGAAGTTTTCTCAACAAGTCTCCAAAAAGAGTTTTTATCAGGGTATTTGGTGTAATGTTTTTTCTCCCTGGTTCTTCCCAGGCAAGCCAGCTTCAGAGCTGCCAGGCCGATCCCCTGAAAATAGGAGACTTTAAAATCTCAGCAAAAGCAGCTGTTTTGCCAAGCAAAGCTGCAGGTCATTTTGTTAGCAGTACATTTCTCTTTGTTGATTCCCGTGTAACAGCAGAATTTTAGGTGTGTGTATATGAAATTACGACTAATTGATCTGATTTGGGTTGTGTGGATGCTGGGGTGGCGCTGATGGCCTGTGAGCTACAGAGGTCAGACTGGCTCATGGTCTCTTCTGGCCTTCAGCACTGTGATTTAGAAGGTAATCAAGAACTTGAGAGTGAGTACTGAAAAGACCCTTAGCAGAGCTCTTCCCTTCCTGGCTCAGATTGGGTTGATTTTCATCTCTGGCTTCCCCGGTCTCGCTCATGTGGAGTTTGTATTGTCTCTTTCCCTTGTCTGTTTTGATTAGAAATATTCGAATTACCCCGGGGTTTATTTTTAATGACTCTTTTGGGGCAAAAATGTTTAAGCCTCGAATTTGTACCTCAGCCAAGAGGCCTTGCAGGCCAGACTTGGAGGGGGGATCATAACCCCGACTGGGCGGGGGTGACGCTGGGAAGAAGGGTCCTGCCACCTAGAGCCTGAGAGCGTGTGGCCACCGCCAGAGCAAGTGTCCGACCCGCAGCGTCTCTGCAGCACAGCCAGGGCCTGAGAAGGAGCCTGGGACCTACAAGGAACAGACGGTGACCTGCCCTGACGTTCCAGAGACACTGTTTGTGATGTTCCCTGCCACAGAGCGGGGTGATGTGTTTTCCTTTAACCTTTCCCATTTTTCCTTATTCTTTTTTAAAATTAATTGTTAATTAAACAACTTGTATGATCAGTGGGTCAGGGAGGTGCCCAGTGCAGAGAGAGTACCCCGGAGTGGGGACACCCTAGCCCCTGTCCTGGGTGACCACAGCAGGGTTGGGGGTCGAGCCCCCCAGGAATCCTGGGCCCAACCTTGTCGGGGTTTACGAGGACTCTGCCAGACAGGAGAGTGGAAGGGGAGTCCTGAAGGGCAGGGAGGCCTCTGGGTAAAGGAAGTGGAGGCGAGGACTCGGATCCTTTCGCTAGCCCACTTCACCGGGGTAGTGCAGAAGCCAGGAAAGTTCCCCACAGTAGCGGGACCATTCCCCCGCTAACACCTGCATTCCATGCCCCTCTTGAGGTCCCCAGAGATTCCCGCTGGCTGCTCAGTGTCTGGCTTTCCAGCTCCTGGGATCGATCCTTCTCCTCGGCTGTGTGCCACTTGTCCCGCCTCTTGATCAGGGCTGGGCCTGGTGACCCCGTGACCTCCCAGCTGTGCAGCCCGCTGGCTGTGGGGAGACAGTGGGTGTAGGGCCCAGGGAAAGTCCCTTCCCTCGGAGGAGCTCCAAGCTCTGACACGCGTCAGGGAGACAGGGCCAGGCAAAGAGGCAAAGCCGCCTGGCATCTGCGGCCAAGCTCCCAGCTGCTCCTGACTTCCTCCCAGCGAGGAAACTGTGGCTCTCCAATGCAGGAGCAGCAGCGTAGCCTGCCCATGCAGAGAGCTCCATCTCCAGGGCTTTTCAGTCCTGGGCATCTTCCCCGAGTGGGGCAGCTGATGCTATAACTGAGACTTTAGTGATTGAGACACCTGACCCCAGCTGAGTCCCACCAAACTCATCTCAGCAGCATCCCCCTCTGGGCTGAACAGCAATGGCTGCCTGGAGGAGAACAGTGTTCACCCAGTCCCTGGAGCGGTGCGGTCCCTGGCACACGCCTGGCACTGCTCTGCTGCCGGGGTTATTGGTCTAAAATAGGCCCATGGTTCTGGCTTGCAGGCAATGACTGGTCTGGGCTACTCGGCCATTGAACATCTCCTGAGCTGCTGGACCAGGCAGGCTTGTCCCTGGAGGCCAAGAGTTAATCTAAAGTGCCCCCCACTGAGGGTGCTTTCCCTGGGGGCCTGGTGGGTCCAGGGGGCAGCTGGGTGGGATGGAGCGTGATGGGCTCGGCCTAGCCTGGCACTCTGAGCGTCTCTGCGCCACCCCCTTCAGGCACCATGGAATGCCACACAGAGGAGAAGGCCAACAAGATCAAGGCGGACTACGAGAAGCGGCTGAAGGAGATGAATCGGGACCTGCAGAAGCTGCAGGCAGCCCAGAAGGAATGTGCTCGCCTGCTCAAGAACCAGTCGCGCTATGAGCGGGAGCTCAAGAAGCTGCAGGCTGAGGTGGCAGAGATGAAGAAGGCAAAGGTACCTGGCTGGGCAGAGGAGGAGGGGGCTGGAGGGGCATGGCCTGCTTGTGCTAGCTCTTCAAACTGGGGAGGGACGGTGGATGGGCACAGCCCCTTGTGCACACTCCTTATGCTGGGTGTGGCTGTCGGGGGGCCCACAGGTGGCACTGATGAAGCAGATGCGGGAGGAGCAGCAGCGGAGGCGGCTGGTGGAGACCAAGCGGAATCGGGAGATCGCCCAGCTGAAGAAGGAGCAGCGCAGGCAGGAGGTGAGAACCCAGCTCCTTGCCAGGGCTGTGCAGATAGGGCAGCTCTGGCTGGGGCCTGTGCCCCTCACTCGGCTCTGAGCTCCCACACCAGCTGGCCAGGGTGCAGCGGGGAGTGCGGGTTCTCCAATGGGTCTGGGCCTTTCCTGGGGAAATGCCCCAAGCCAGGCTCCTTGGGACCAGATGGGGAGGGTGCTGGAGAGCCCTCGCTGATGCATGATGTGTCAGGTCCCCTCCCCTGTGCACAGGTGAGCAGTTACCTGGGTGAGCCAGCCTGCACCCAGAGTCCCTGACGCAGGGTGGGGCAGGGGCAGGGGAGCCCCTGTGATGGGGCAGGGCTGAGACAGGGAGTGGGGCCATTCAGGATATGGGGCAGCAGGGGAGCCCTGCAAAGCTGGGGCTGAGCCGCAGGGATGGCTGAGCAAGGCGATGGGAAATCTGGAGCAAGCGCTGCACCAACAGAGGACTGGATTCCACTCTCTATTACGCTCATTGTAAATCTGGAGTAACTGCATTGACATTAGCGGAGTCGCTCCAGATTTACACTGCTGCTGCTGCGATGTGAATCCAGCCGTCACCTGCATCGAGAACATTCCACGTTCAGTCCTGCCCTACCTCTGCTCGACAGTGTGTTAAAGCTCTTCCGGGTGCCCGCCCGCTGGGATCAGTGCCCGGCTTGGCCCCCAGGCCCCCTCCTCTCAGAGCCCGTGTTGGGCCACTGGCCGGCCAAGGCCTGCAGGTCCCGTGAAGCCAGGAATGGGGCCGGCATAATAGAACAGTGTAAAACCCTGCCTGATTGGGGAGCTGTGTGCTGGGCACCCTGTGCGGAAACCAGCCACCCCACCGACTGTCTGGGGACTCCTCCCCCTGCTGAAGGCGCAGCACGTCCCCTCTCCCAACCACGTGTCCATCTGTCTGTCCATCCCTTGAGATCAGCACCTGGTGGGGTGGCAGGTTCCGCCTTCCCCAGGTCAGAGGAGGTGATTGCTTCCTCCTGCATCTCTGGTTGCTGCTCAGGGCAGGTACAAATGCCACAGTGCTGCCATCGGTTACAGCAGAATAAATCCCGATTAGCCCCAGTTGCTCCAGGTTTTATACCGCTGCTGGTGAGATCAAAATCTGGCCCATGGCCTGCACTGAGAACATGCCATGTGCTGGCCCCAGGCAAGGGGGTGGGGGAGCCCTGGGTCCCCTCCCCTTCCCCCATTGCTGCCATGGGTTCTACCCCAGACCCTGGGTTCCTCTTTAGCGGCTCACGCCCACTCAGGACTCGACTGAGACTCGGCTTCTCTCCCGCGCAGTTTCAGATCCGGGCGCTGGAGTCTCAGAAGCGGCAGCAGGAAATCGTGCTGCGAAGGAAAACCCAGGAGGTGAGTGCCAGCCCCTGCACCTGCGGGGGTCTGGAGAGCCGCTCACGGGGCCGTGACTGGGTGGGCGCTGAGGCCTGGCTCCTGGATCGGGCCATTGGCAGGGTAGGGCCCTGGGGCCTCTCCAGATGGAATAGTCCCCTCTGCTGTCCCAGTGGGTCATGCTCCGCCAATGCTGGGTTGTTCCCAAGGCGCTGGCCCTGGGTGGGGTGGATTTCCCACAGAGCCTGGTGGTTTTATGGCCAGGAGTAACCAGGCAGGAGATGACAGTGATTGCGAGGGAGGAAACGCCTGCCTCCGGGGGCAGCTGATCTTCTGGGGTCAGGAAGGAGGAATTCTCTGCATGCCATGTGCAACCGTGCACAACAGTGTCTCCCTCCCTCCTTCCTGGAGCTGGGTCCTGGCAGCTGAGTTGGTCACGTGACTCGTCCAGGCTGCCTCCTGCCCCAGCACCCGTACAGCTCGCAGGACGGTGCGGTGCTTCGATCCCAGCCCCTTCCCAGCCCCTCCTGATGCATTCTGGGAAACTGCTATCCAAGGGTACCGGACCTTCACCCAGCCCAGATAGGCTCAGCTCTCTTGAAAGGTGCTCAGCTGCTCCCGGGCTCACTTTGCCACCTGAGAAGCATTGGAGTCGCTCTGCGGCTGGGGGGCGATGCCCCCTGCGGGTGTTCCCAGGAGGCCCAGCCCTCAGGCACTGCTCTGACCCAGGTCTCTGCTCTGCGCCGCCTGGCCAAGCCCATGTCGGACCGGGTCTCTGGGAGGCTGAGTCAGAAGCCAGCCATGCTGGACTCTGGTGCGGAGGGTCCGCCAGCACCACCTCCTCGGAACCGGAGTTCGGCTCTCGCTCGGTCTCCAGCATCGTGCGCCAGTGGAACCGGAAAATCGACCACTTCCTGGAAGACCCTTTGCCCTCCATGAATGGGGCTCGGCCCATCAGGTCAGACCAGTGCTTCCGAATCTGTGTCCCCCGCGGCCTCGTTCCCTGCTTGGCCCTCAGGCCCCGGGCTCCTGGGTGTTAGATGGGAGTGGATTTCTGTGGGAACACGGGAAACGATCGCTCTATCATCGTGGGCGACTCTGCCATGTGGTTTGACACGTGAGACTCTCCACATTGGCAGGAGACCTGATGTGTAAATGCCCCTCTGTCCTGAGCACTAGCGGGCGTGATGGCCAAGCGCCCGCCTGGTGGAAGCCCCCTGACCGTGTCCCATCCCACTGCAGGAAGAAGTTCCCAAAGAAGGGGATGAGCCAGACCTTCAGCAAGGCAGCCCGGCTCAAGTGGCAGTTGCTGGAGCGGCGCATCTTTGACGTTGTCATGCAGAGGATGACCATCGTCAACCTGGAGGTGGACATGGAGCGGCTGATCAAGGTGAGGTGTGGGGGGCAGTGCCCTGGTGGGGATTGGGTGGCCTGAGCATGACCGAGGGCCAGGAGTGCTGGGAGGCTGCTGGCACCTGGACAGCGCCGGCTGAGGCGTTTCCTTCCCACCCGCCCCCCAGAAACGCGAGGAGCTGGCGCTGCTGCAGGAGGCGCTGCAGGGGAAGAGGGGAAAGCTGCAGGCGGAGAGCCCAGGGGAGCAGAAGGGCCTGCAGGAGCTGAACGAGGAGATCAGGTGCTGACCGCCAACATTGACTACATCACCGACAGCATCGCCGACTGCCAGGCCACCATCATGTAGCTGGAGGAGACCAAGGTGCCGGGGGAGGGGGCCTGCGGGCGGGGGTGAGGTGCAGGGGGTCTGTATATGGGGAGTTGGTCTCACGGGAGGGGGAGCAGGGGAGATCACCCCAGGGCATTGTATGCTGTAAGGGAAAGGGGGTGCTCTGGGGGCTGGTTGATAGTTGGGGTGGGGACTGGGCGTGAGCAGGAGGCTGACTGGCTGGACTCTTCCTCTAGACAGTTTAAGCATAAGGGTTGCAGGAGGCAGGTTTGCAGGGTCCTCTTGCTTTCTAAGCTCCAACTTCTGGGCTGAAACGTTGTGTCGTGCGTCACGCAGGGAGTCAGGGCCAAGGTGGCTCCCTGCTCTTAGCCCCCAGAGCTCGCCCCCTCCCTACAGAAACGTCACAGAGCAGCTGTTGCAGTCTGGCTGCTTTCTCTGCTTGTTTGCTGATGACGGCTGTATAAGGCCCAGTTCAGCAGGTGCCTGAGCACTCACGGGGCTGGTGCGATAGGCAGCCGTAGGCCCGTGGGCGCCAGGCTAACGGACATGGCTGTGGCTTGGCTTGGACCAGCAGAGGCCAAGAATCAGCCCTCTTCCGCTGCACGGTCTGCAAGGTCGGGGCCAGGATTTAGGAAGCCCCTTATATGTTGGTCCGTCAGGGTCTCCATCGGTGCTGGATGGTTTATTTGTGAAAGGGACGGCTGCGGAGAGCATGATGTCCACCACCAGCTGCTAGGCCCAACAGCCCTGATGGGAGTTCTGCACATGCTGGAGTCAGTGGAAGCCCTGTCCGTATCATGGGACAAATGTACCCATGGTGTATCCAGTGCTGCGGGCAAGGCGTGGTCTAGCCACGCTCAATCCTGTCTGTGTGCACAGAAAAACCCATGTCAGCACCAGGCTCCAGCCTGGGTCGCCGCCAGGCTCCAAACATGCTTAGAACATGGGCTTTCTCCATTCCCTGCGTATACGGCAACACAACCTCCTGTGAGAAACTGCCTCGACCCAGCCCAGTTCCACAGTGGCGTTCCTGTAGCCTAGACTGAAGCCAAGCCCGGGGGGCAGTCCGGTATTCAGAGCCAACTCCAGGTGTAGCCATGGGAGAGGGTTGAAGATGCTGTTTGCTTTTGTAGGAAATCTCAAACCCTTTTAGTTTTTCTCTTGAAATTTCCGAGGGGTAAGAAAAAATCAGTCCCCCCCCCCCCCCCCGAGAAACTGGAATTTTTGTGGTTTTTGAAAATCAGTTTTGATGGTTTAAGGCAAAAAAATTGGGGGTCTTGGGAAAGAGTTTCCCTTTTCTGAAACCGCGAAGTTGTGCTGAAAGCTGTTGTCAAACATTGAGTCTCTTTTCTGATGTCAGATTTTTGTAAAGGGCGGGTGGGATTTTGACCAAAAAGGAAATTTGTGTTTAATCAAATATTTCCACAGAGAAACAGGCCTCATTATTAGGCTAATTTCTCCCTGGCACCTGTCGGGTGTCTGTGCTGCAAGGCAAACCCCACAGCACAAGTCTCAGAGCCTGGATCCATTGCCTTGGCTCGCAGGGCTACGGGGCTAAAACAAAGAGTGTAGACATTCACACAAGGGCTGGAGCCTGGGCTCTGGAGGGTCTTGGAGCCCATGAGCGGGAATGTCTACACTGCTACTTTTAGCCCCATAGTGCAAGCCTGAATCCTTTGGCCAGAGGCTCGCTGCTGTGGGTTTTTCTTTGCTGTGTGGACGCACCGTTAATGACATGGGGGGTCTGACCCAGGTTCAGCACAGTGTAGCTCTCTGCTCCCATCCTAGCAGCTGGAGGTCATAAACAGGTTTTTAGTATATGTCTACGCTTAATCTGCTACAGCTGCAAGGCTTTAGGTGTAGATGCTCCCCGTCGGAGTAGGTAATCCACCTCCCAAGGAGGTGGCTGTTTAGTTCGGTCGGCAGAGCTACACTTTCTGGGATGGGGGAGCGGGGGCAGGATTTTCACACCCTGGAGAGACATAGCTATGCTGGTATAAGTTCCCAGTGTAAACCTGCCCTTGGTCTGCTCTGGTCACCTGGCTAGCGAGCAGCTCCTGCCGTCCAGGCGGTAGAAGCTCCTCTTCTTTAAATCCGCAGGTGTGTGGTTCAGTCCCCATAGATGGCCCAATCAGGGGCCTGGCTCCAGGCACACGTCCAGTGTGAGTGCTCATGCACAGTATTGGCATGCAAGTCGTCTTCCCCGCCGCCTGCTCGCAGAGCACCTGCGTCCCTGCCGGCGTCAGCCAGTCAAGTAAACGCCCCCGGTTCCGTGGCGCTGGTGTCTCTGCTGGCCCTCTGCTTTCTGCCCTTCACCGCCCTCAGCGCCGTTCTAATTCCCCTCCCTCGGGGTCTCTCTTGCACCGTAGGAGGAGCTGGACTCCACCGACATCTCCGTGGTGATCAGCTCCTGCTCCTTGGCCGAGGCGCGCCTCCTGCTGGACAACTTCCTCAAGGCATCCATCGATAAGGTCAGGCAAAGGGCCTTCAAGTGGGGGTGCAGCTCTGTGGGGTGGGTCGCAGAACATGGGATCCCAGGAGGCCCCCTGTTAGCGTGGGATCACAATTGCTGCAGGTCAGGTTTGGAGCCAGGGCTATTTGGCTGCGCCTGGGGCATCCTTTGTGCGTGGGTGAGGGAGACTGAGAGGCCTGCCTGGCCTGTGTGCTGCTGGACCCAGAGAGAGGAATGGGTTTGTGACGTTATTGATATCCTCTGGGACCATATAGATCATTGTTGCAACCAAGGTCCTGTAGTGGCACCCAGATCTTGTATAAAGGGGGTCAAATGGGGTGTCTAAGACAAGGTTATGGTTTACTGGTTATAATTATGCTGTCTATATGTGTGTATCAATTTTGTAGTTGAAGTTATGAATATTGGCTCTATACTGTCTGTATTTCAAACTTCTGCTATGCTGCTGGGTGACATCCCAGACAAAATGGTGTTAGCTCTGCCTAGCCTGCTTGATGGCCCATTAAGGACCATCAGCTATACAATGGACCCATTGAGAGAAGGCAGATACACCTTGTAACTCAGCATAGTATGCAGGGACTGGCCCATGTGACTCCAGACTCCATTTTGCTGTAATTTTCCACAGTAAGAACAAAGGTGTTCTTACACATGGAAAAGACTATATAAGGCGGATGCCTCATCTCCATCTGACAGGTTTCAGAGTAGCAGCCGTGTTAGTCTGTATCCGCAACCAAAACCCCAGCAGAGGAATACAAGGGGCAAACATTACCAGCCAGTGCTCCATCTTATTTTAAGCTAGCCTCACGCAGGGCTGAGGGGCTGGCAGGCCAGCTATAGGCTTCTGCCGTCGGGATCCTCAGTGGAGTCTCGAATGGCAGCACCCAAGGCCGTCCGTATTTGTACTGGAGTCTAGAGCCACACACTAAAGGAGTTTAACAAAAATTTATATTATATATATATATATATACACACATATACACACCCACACCCACACACACACCCCAACACATCCCTGCAGAAAGAATCACACTGACGTGCCCTTTGCAGCTCCTCTCCGATGGCTTGGCTTGTCTGTTTCAGCCCTCTCCTGCAGCCAAGTGGCAGCTTGTCTCTTACTGTGTGTTTGTACAGCCCCTAGCACAATGGGGCCCTGGTCCCTAGGCACTGCTGAACACAAATTCTGGCCTCTACTGGGTATTTCTACCCTCCCAGAGACGGGTGGAGTTCTGATCCGGAGCCGCCCTCCACGCCCTTCGGGGAGATTCTGGGCCCCCATCCCTACCAGCCCCTGAAATATCTGTGCGAAAGCAGAGGCTGGTCCATGCTCTGTTATACCAGTGACACTGCAGAGGAACTCCACTGCCACCTGCAGAACTGGCAGCAGCTCCTATTTCCTTCCAGCCCCATACCTGTCCCGCAGGCCCAAGGCTTTCTCCTCCCTGACCCCTGCCTTCAAATGGGCCGTGGGCACATGGCCGGCTGACTTATCCCGTGCACAAGCCAGAGGGGCTTGGAGTATCTCAAGTCCTTGCCAAAATTGGAGCGGCTTATTACATGAAGTGTCAGTTCCTTGGGGGGCCTTTTGGTCAGTGTTTATCCAGGACCTACACAATGGGGACCCGGTCCATGACTGGGGTGGTAGGTAGGCACTATTACTACTACTACTGACTGATGGGGGACGGGTGCCAGGCAGATCCAGAGGGAAAAGCACCTCCTACTGGATCGCCAGCACCCTCTCCTGCAGTGCCTCGGTATTCCGCTCAGTGTCCCATCCGGGGTGGGGGGGGCAGGAAGGGTGGGAGCAGGTGAGGGCAAGGCAGTGCAGCACCCAGGGAAGGGTGGGAGAAGGGGTTGTGCGAAAGCAGAGGTTGGTGCAGCAGCCAGGGGGGGCAGGGAAGGGTGGGAGCAGGGGAGGGCAAGGCAGTGCAGCACCCAGGGGGGCGGGAAGGGTGGGAGCAGGGGAGGGCAAGGCAGTGTAGCACCCAGGGGGGCGGGAAGGGTGGGAGCAGGGGAGGGCAAGGCAGTGCAGCACCCAGGGGGGCGGGAAGGGTGGGAGAAGGGGTTGCTGGATTTTTTGCTTTTCCACGGCGGGAAGCTTTGAAGGCTTCCCAAGTTCTCAGAGTGCCTGGCTCTTGGAGAGCTAGTTCCCATCTCCAGGCTCCACGCAGGGACACCAGAGCAGAGCAGGAGGGCAGGGCTGGGCAGAGACGAATACACACGGGATGCTTTATTGAGGCTACCGGACACAGACCGACCTGGCGGTCTCCCAGAATCCTGGCCTGGAACCCGAACCCATGGACGGGGTCGACCCCACTGCACCCATGGGTCGAAACAAGACCCTGCCCCAGCGCTGGGAACGGGTCCTTTGTGCAGTGGGTCAGAATCTCAAGGCACCGTGTAACCCACACACCTCCGGGGTGTGGTGCTCTGTCCCATGTAGTGGCACCGAGCCCACTTAGAGATGAATGAGTCGGCTCCAGCCTTAGTGGGGGCCATGTAGCTTTTAGCTCATGCAGCAGAGGCTCATGCATTAAGCTCCAGAGGTCCCAGGTTCGATCCCACTCGCTGACAACAGGGGTCTGTCGGGGTTACAGCAGCTCCTGGCTACTGGCTGTCCCGGAATAAATCAATGCAGGATGGAGCAAGGAAGCCATCGGGGGATATTACCATGAAATAGAGATCGTGCAGAGACTCCAGCAACGATGATCCAGAGGGGCCCATTTGTCATAACAAACCAGCTCTGCTCAGCCGCAGGCACAGGGGGAGCTGGGGCCATCGGAGCCCGAGCATCTCACCGAGTAGAAGGTGGGGGTGCCCTCTGCTCCCCTATTTTCTGGACTGACCTCCCCCATCCACTGTTCCCCCAAGGGGATGGGAAGAGCTCTCACTCTGTTGTGAACAGGATAAGAGATTAAAACTCCACTCACGGCCCCGCCCCCTACATTGGCATTTCCAGCCATGCAATACAAGTGCAAATGGCATTCTCCTCTCGTGCCTGTGCAAGCCAAGTCGCACTATTAGAATGTGTTACTATTTATATCACAGTAGCACCTCTGAGCTCCAGTCTCGGACCAGGACCCCACTGTGCTAGGCGCTGGACAAACACAATAGAGACATGGTCCAGGCCCCAGAGAGCTTCCCGTCTAAGCAGCATTTCACGCCGCGTGTGGCTGTGATACAGGAGACAATGCAAGGAGCGACCCTAACGAGCTTGTAAGTTACACACTCCCATTCCAGCCAAGCAAGGCAAGAGACAGGCCATCGGGGCAGGGAACATTTACCCTGCTGCCGGGAGGGAGCGACTCTCCCAGCCCAGGTGGGCGGACAAGACTCGTGCTATCACGCTAAAAGTAGCGGCGTGGCCATTTTGGCACAAACTCTCCAGCCAAACTCTTCAGGGAGGCTTCGGAGCCTGAGTCGCAACAGCAGCATTGCTGTTTTTAGTGCGCTGGCGCACGGCTGTCTGCCTAGGCCAGAGCCTTGCTCCCAGCCGCAGCAGAGACTACCCTCAGTCCAAATGCCTGCCACTCCCAGCAGAGAGGGAGGAGCGGAGAGAGAGCGCTGATCTGCATTGAGAGCATTAACATTCCCCCCCCAGTGCAGACCCACGGGCAGACATCAACAACCCACATACACTTTGAGCAAGCCCCCCCGCCCCCACCCCAGAGCTGCAGGTCAGTAGTTCTGTGAACTGAAAACCAGACAGACAGCCCCCAGCACTGGAGGCTCATACACACAGCTCACAGCCAAGGTATTTCATTAGCAAGAAGCAGAGTGCACTGTTAGGGGCTGGTATTTGGCTGGTCGCAGCCTGGTTCAATTTGCACTGCTGAGCCCCTGATGTTACCCCAGATTAGGCCCTCCTGGATTCTGAGCCTGTTCCACACATCTTACTACAGCTGATGTGCAGGAACCCCCAGCCGTAGGGCAAGTATCCGCCAGCTTTTTAACACCCCGCTCCCCCCAATCTGATTCATGCAGAAATCTGCCAGGACAATGAAGCGCATTATCCCCATTGCCTTTGCTACATGCCATGCTGCCGTTCTCAGCTGCCATGCTAACCTGCCCATCCCATTCGCAGCGCTGTGGTGAGGGACGGCAGCTGGGCATCATCCCAATCCCTCTCCACTTCTTTGAGCCCATGCTAAGAACTCCAGCTGCTGCAGTTCTAGCCCCAGCTCCCGTCCCGATGCCCTGGCTGACCTGACCCTTTCTGGACGGTGTTTCCTCGCTGGTCAATAGAAGGTGCTGGGCCGGCCAGAGGAGAAACAAGGTCGAACCAAAAGACCTGTAGCCAGCTGCCTTCTCAGCCACATACGAGGCCAAGGCTACGTGCTCCGGGGTCTCACTCCCTTAGTGACTACAGCACCCTGCACACATGCTTTGCTTGATGGGGCAGCAGGTTTGCAAGAGCCCTTTGGCTGCCCCCAGAGGGAGGAAGGAAGCATGTCATATTAATCCACAGCCACAGGGGCACTGCAGGGCACAAGGCTCTGAGGCCAGCCTGCCCAGCTGCCAAGGAAGGGAACTCCAATGGAGTAGGGCATTGGGTAGGGAAATAGCAGCTCATTTGACTGTAAATATATTGCAGAAAAGGGATTTAAACACTCCCGCAAGGGCCATAGGAGCAGGGGCAGGAATACAGCCAGTTAAGTGCTTCAGTGGGACCCCTCATTCCCTCCTTGTCACCCAGCATCATGTCCCTGTGCACTGTCAAACAGCTGCTACCTCCCACCCCAGAGGTAGCTGCACTTCACCGTTTGGGCAAGGCGACTGCCATGTGTACGACACGCTGTCTTGGCTTTCACAAATGCCTGCTTCACTTCCGGGTGAATCCCGCCGAGCGCCGCCGCTGTTCTGTTTCACCGAAAGCACCCCCTGGTCACAGGCTTTGGGCTGGAAAGGCTTCTATCAGTCAGTGACTTCGACAGCAAGCTCGTTGGAGCAGGGCCCTGCTTTTTGTTATGCAAGCGTGCAGTGCCCAGCACAAAGGGGCCACGTCTGTCCATCTAAGGCCCCCCTCAGCAGAATCTGAGCACCTCCCAGTCTTCATTGTATTTATCCTCACCTACCCCCACCCCAAGACAGGGCAGTGCTGCCATCTCCATTGGACAGATGGAGCCCCAGAGACACTAAGGGGTTTGCTTGCTCAAGGTCAGGCAGGACGTCAGGGTATCAAACCCGGGTCTCTGGCGAGTGCCCTAACCACTGAGCCATCCTTCCACCCTGGAGCTGTGGTGGCTTCTCCATCCCTAGCAATTTTTAAATCCAGAGGGGAGGTTTTTTCTGAGCGATCTGCTGTTGGGTTTATGGTGGGGGATGCGCTATGCAGGGAGTCAGACTGGATGGTCACTGCTCCCTTCCGGCCATGGACTCTGTGAAAAACCGTAATACACACAAGCGCTACCTGGCAAAAGGTTCAGCTCGATTCAGACTAAGGAACGGCTCTGGAGATGGATTGGCACCTTCCCATTTGAATGACGGGTCTATGGAGATAGCACCTAATAGCCTGGCCTCCCTGTGGTAGGCGCTGTACAGACACGGAATAGTTCACTGACCCTGCCCTGGAGGGCTCACACCCTACGCACAGACTTACACGGCCATGATCACCACCAGGGTGATGCCTGCACAAGCCAAGGAGGAATGGGGGAGTTAGAGCTTTGGCAGGGGCCCTTTAAAAACGGTCACTCACGGTTCTGTTGGACAGGACACACGTGCCTAAGGGATATGAACCTTCATGTTTCAGGGCATGCACCAAACATTGACTGACAGGGGTCAGGAGGAAGCTTCCCCCGTGGGCAGGATATTCCATAATTGTCCACTAGGGGGCATTTCTTGTTCCTCACTCTGAAGTACCTAAATATCTTTGAGGGCCAGAGCACTAGAATGGCTAATACAGACACAAGCCCCGAGCGCGGGGGTGTTTGATCACACCCCCGGGGGCGAGAGTTAAGAGCTTTCTCTCATCACCCAGGCTCCCCTCCAGCCAGCCTTTCCCGCTGCCACCACCAGCATCGCACAGCTGGCTCGGGGAGGGGGCTGGCCCGGGCGCTCTGTGCTCAGACACACACAGGGGCGGATTCTTTCTGTGCCCGCCAGACCCAGACGCGGGCCTCAGACCTGAGGCTGCTCCAGCTGAGAAAGCAGAAGGGGCCCAGTGGGAGCCATAACTGGAGGCTTTCTCCCTCGGTGGTAAAGGTCAGGACATTGAGGGATAACGCTCCCTCAGGAACCTCTCTCCAAGAGAGGCGGGAGGGGCCCGCCACTTGCTGCAGCAAAGCCCCGGCTGCAAGAGAGGCCGGGGGTCCTTCACTCATCGAGCAGCTGGGGACTCGGGGCTGGAGTTTGCAGTCGCTGTCCCATGTCTACACATGACCCACACTGTTTGGAGCGGCTTTGAAAGTGACGCCACCCCAGGCTTGTGGCCGGGGCCTTCCCAAGAGGAAGATCAGTTAATTTCATGGGCTTTTCCCTCCATTCATGGGGAGAGAGGTCAGGGTGGGGCAGGGGATGCCGCCGGCAAGCCCTGGCAAGGGGACACGGAGCACCATGCTGCCCTACCATGGCCTTGGGAGAGCAGCACTTAGGGTGACCAGACAGCAAGTGTGAAAAATCAGGATGGGGTGGGGTGTAATAGGAGCCTATATAAGAAAAAGACCCAAAAATCGGGACTGTTCCTGTAAAATCGGGACATCTGGTCACCCTATCAGCACTGCAAGCCAGTGAAAAACCGCTGTGGCCTATGCGGACCTACCCAATGGCCCCTGGGTTTCCTTCAGGGAGACTCTCCTGGACTAGGCCAGCCCCATGGCAGGGACCCGCTGGATGGCCAGGCAGGCAGCAGTGCCACACTGAAGAGAGCCAGGCGAGCGGGAGGCGAGCGGGAGGCGCCAGTGCAGGATTAGCCAGAGCGCGCGGGTCAGTGTGAGCCGAGCAGGGAGAGAACCACAGGGTCTGATCCCAGCCAAGGTGCCTGTGACGTCCGTGGGCGCTTTGCCCCTTGAGGACCACAGCAGAGCTGGGGGAAGAACTGAACGTTTGGTTTGGCAGCAGCTTTCCCCCTTACCCCCCTCCAAAAAAAATAATAATAATAAAAAAAATAATAATAATATTCCGTTCACGTTGAACAGACTCTGAAGCTTTTTGGACTTTTCAGTGAGTTGAAAACATCCATTTGGGGTCTGTTCCAGAGCAGGGATTTGAACCTGGGTCTCCCACACCCCAACTGGCTAAAGGTTAGTAAGGGCAGGGTGGTGGGGAGGAGAAGGGGCGTGGGGGTGGCCCCTTCTCCTTTGGCCATCTTGCGAAGGGCCAAAATTATTCATTCAAATACGCTCATCGTCTTGGGTTGGCCGAAACCGCATTGGTCAGCAAACTGTCTGTTTCGAAACATTTCACCGTGCTCTGGCCCACAAGGCAAGGCTTGGAAACGGGCCACGTCCCCGGAAAAGTCTGATCCAGAAGAGTCTCCTGCCAACACGTTCTTGTGTCATAGGGCGAGGGGCGGATGGGAAGTGCGGCGTGACAGACTCAGTGCTGTATCAGAGGTGGGCAAAGCTGGGTACTGCCATTGCACAAAGACCAGCCGACCCAGCCCAAATGACCTTCCCTTGGGTCAAGAGGGAACAAAATGAGAAAAAGGGAGGAAGGATGGCCCAGGGTCAGGGCACTGGCCTGGAACTCCTGAGACGCAGGTTCAGCTTCCTGCTCCACCTCCAACTCCCTGTGCGACTTTGGGCAAGTCACTCAGGGCTTGTCTACACAGGGAACTTAATCCAGATTAAATTCACACCCTGCCTTAAACCAGAAAAAGGCACTCTTATTCCAGAACCAGAGTGTCCACATGGGGAGCTGTTCTGGCCAATTTCTCTATGTGGACAAACCCTTTAGTCTCTCTGTGCCTCAGTTTCCCCCGCTGTAAAATGGGAACAATGAAACTTGACCTCCTTTGTCAAGTGCTTCGAGATCTATGGACGACAAGTGCTAGAGAAGAGCTAGGTGTTGTTATCTGCGCAATGGGGATAACAGCACCGCCCTACCTTGCAGGGCTGTCTGAGGATAAAGACAGTAAAAGCCCTGCTGTGCTCAGATACTACGCAACTGAGGGCCAGAGACGTGCAAGAGACAGATCACAGCCTGCACTCGCAATGACTATCCATAGAGATAAGCAGCCGAGTCCTTGCAAGTTTAAAGGGACAGCCCGCGGAAAACAAAAGCATCATGGTTACAAAAGGGACGGCGTCCCCTTGGTCAGCACCCCAATTCATGCACAGCCTGGCCGATAAGCGGCTGGGTCTGAGCCCCACCTTCTCAGGCAGCAGAGAGAAACAGCAGGGCTTAATTTTTTTCTCCCAACATATTAACTCTGGTTAAAGCAGGTTGCTGGGAATAAACCCACTGTGTGCAGAAGGGAAGCCCAACAGACAGCGGCAGATCTGCTCAATGGGCCGTGCGCCCACATAGCCAACCCATTTGAGTCATGGAAAATGAGCTGTCCCGGGAAAGTGACACCCTGCTAAGAGAATCACCAGGGTACGGCAGGGTCACATGCTTAACCTCCAACTGAAACTGTGGCTAGGGGGAAACCTGCTAGCACTTAACATAGGCAGAAACAGCCCAGCTGCACACAGTTCTCCCCCCACTGCGCACCTCCCAACAGGGAGACCTCTGTGGCCGAGTCCTGCGTGACCTCCCATTGCAATCAGGCAGGTCCCAAGCCTCTCGGCTGTTTAACAACATGGTCATATTTTGACAGCCTCTGGTAGGAGATATCCCCTCCGTGACCAAAAGGGCCTGCCTGACAAGTGTGGGAAGGGCTGGGCAAAACAAGGAGCTTGCCTGCTTTTCAATTAGCACCAGGGTCCACTGGGAAAAGTGCCCTCCCCCCACAACAGATGTGTCAGATTCTTATTTTGAGCAGGGTGGTATTTTCTTTTTCCAGACTACAGGCTCCACACATACGCCCCTTTCTCTGCTACTTCAGCGTAACTCAGATGACAATTTCTTCATTGTGTAGAAGCAGGAACAGAGCCAGAGGCTGGCCTCAGAAATCCATCTGTTTGCTTGTTGTGTTTTCCTGGTGACGGGGGAAAATCAACTGGGAGAAGGTGAGTGAAGGCTGCTGTTCCTATAGATTTAGCCTTGTCAGTATCAGCAGCTGTGTTCCAAATTAGAATGTTATGACAGGGAAGTGTCTGTTTCACCCCTTAGTTACTTCAGCAATCTGTAACAAACTAGCCTCCCATTTCCAGTGTTTGTTTGTTTGTTTGTTTTTGCAAACCCTGGCAGTAACAATTTGCTCTGCTGAGTAGAAACTGAAATGCAGCCTGTGCCATTATATAATTTTAAATTAGGATCGACTCTCCTTATTTTGCTCAGCGCAAGGCTGGTTTTCTGGCCCATAGATGCGTCAATAGTGCCATAAACTGTCTGGTAAAGGACTTGTTTATTTGCTATGACGCCTGTGTGTATTTGGTCTTTACTGATGCATACCTTTGCTTGTGTTCTGCTGGCTCCGGGTTTCTAAAGATGACCTTTTCTTGCATAATATTAATAATTAGCATGGGCTGTCAGCGTTAGTTCTGGATCAAAATCCAAAACACAGAAGACTATTCGGGTCAGTTCTTTTCTCCTGATCTATGTCCCCCGACAAGTGCAAACTAACAGAATAGATGGATTCCCAGGGACAGTGGTTCTGCAACTACGGGTGCAAGGGGTGCTGCTGCACCCTCTGTCTTGAAGTAGTAATAAACACCAAATACATGGTTTCCATCACCAGCACCCCCACTATAGAAATTGTTCCAGCACCCCTGCCCAGGGACCTTTTTTTCTGAAAGACGTATTCTGAACCTCTCCCCTTTCATTGCCAAAGACAACCACCTTTTTGAAGTCTTTTGCTCAGACTCCCACAGTGATGCCGAGCATGATCAGTATGATCTTTTACTGCCAGGAAGAACAGCCCATGTGTGTTCCTGCAGATTAATGAGATTGGGTTTAAAGTTATAAATGGATCCAAAAAGAAAGGGTTGGTCCACTGAGAGGCTAGACAGGCACATCTCAATCTGCCCCTGAGGGTGAGAAGCATGTTGAGGACTGGGGGACACTCAGCCCTGATACGACTTGCCCATAGTCCAGTAAAGACTGTGCGACTGTCTTTAAAAAGGGAGGGGGTATGTAATGGCTAGGACAGGTGATTGAGACTCGGCATTCCTTGGTTCTGTGCCTGGATCTGGAAGGGAATCACTGTATGACCTAGACAAGCCAATAAACCCCTCTGTGCCTCAGTTTACCCCTTTATGAAATGGGGGAGAATAATCCCTTTCTGCCTTCCAGGAGTGCAGGGAGGTTTAAATAATGTTAGTAAGGCACTTTGAAATATTATGATGAAAAAATGCTCACTACAGATGTTTATTTAAAATATAAATATATGGTGAGAGATAAGCTGAAGAGAGAAGAAAATGGGGGTCCCACGACAAACTGCCTGTTTTTCCCTAGTGAGAGGAGCATGCAGCAGAGAGATTATAGCTACATTGAGAGGTCTAGCAGCATACGTGTAGGAGAGGTTGTGCGCTCTGTGAGCTATGGCATTTGGACAAGCACTGAGAAAAGTGACTTCAGTCCTGTCTTCTAAGGATGGTTTCAATGCAGCCACGTTAGGTAAATAATGAAATTGCAGCAGCCAGTGCAATGACAGGGAGTGGGGATGGGGGGTAGCCACTTTGCCAAAAAGACCTCCAGGCAATTAGAATAAGGCAAAGACCTGGAAGATCTTGGTCAATATGGAAATAACCAATGTCCTTTGTAAATGATGCTCACTTATTGCTTTTTAGTCACAAAACGCCAGGACCAGCCACCCCAAGTCCAGTTCAATCCAGTAAGGAGGGATGTGGGCTCATGCTTTTGGGTTCTCTGCCTTGCCTCATATCGGGGGAATTCTCGGCTGGCTCTTGACACGGAAGGAAGTGCCTACTTGGTTCGAAAGCCTGAAGAAACCCTCTTGGCGTCCACCCAACAAAATGTTCCCCGTCGTGTGGACTACCCTGTACACAGGCATGGGGTAAGGTTCCGTGTACTACCCCTTCTCTGTTTCTGTAGGTCTTTATCTCTAGGGGAGACTTCACTCTCCTCCACTGCTCAGTTTGGAGCTTTCCTTCTCAAGGACCAAGTGGGCAGGAAAGGGCCGTTTATATTCAGAAGATGAACATAACACCTCACTGGATACTGAGCTGAGTTCATCAGCTCCACCTGGAACTTTTTTTTTTTTGCCGGGGACTTTGTCTACACTGGGTTTATTTTGCACTGAGGCTCACGATGACAACTGTAGAACTTTGAGAACCCAGCTAAGATCAGGGGCCCATTGTGCTAGGCGCTGTATCCATAGCCAGAGACATTCCCTGCCAGATGAACTTACTGCCTAAATAGACAAGAGAGATCATGAGTTTGATGTGATGGCAGGCCACAGATGTAGGTGCACCAATGCTGCGCTGGTGCAAACCCACTACCGCAAGTCACTTTTGCGCCAGTGCAGTATGTTTAGACTAGGAGCTGCATCAGTGTAGCTACATCGGTGCAAACCCCACCCTCAAAACCCAGTGTAGACAAGTCATAAGAGCTGCCTTTGGCTAGGGTGGGATCTGCCCTTGGAGCTGTGTTCCAATAATAAGAATTATATGGAGCAAAAACTGGTGCCTCCTGGTAGAATAGTGCCTGATCCCACAGCATCTTGGAGAGAAGCCAGGTGGGACAGCAAAATGTTAATTGTGATTTTCCTCTTCACAGCTATGCTTCATATTTGGTGTGGAATGACTTAGGGGGCTTCAACAGCAAAGCTGTCATCCCGCTGGGCCTCTACGGGGCTCAGCTTGCCTTGAACTGGGCTTGGACTCCCCTATTCTTTGGCGCTCATAAGCTAAAACTGGTAACGTGTCTGTGCATATTTGTCTTGTGTTGTCTGTGTCTCTGCGCCACCAGTTTGGCGCCTTTCGGAGGGTCTACAGCGAGCACCAGGTAGTGCTGTACCCTGTGTCAACTGTAAAGGCATATTAGCAGAGCTCAGTGTCTGCTCACACCACACTTGATTCTAACCAGTGTTATCAGTCCCTCGCATTCCTGACCGAAAAGCGGGGCGGTTAGGGAGCCAGTGTTCTGGCTGCTGCATCTTTCCGTTAAGAAGTTACATCGAGAGATAAGCCTCCTTGAGTGTCACACCCTGGTCAAACCAGAGGCAGGGCCATGAACTTTAAGGGGCCACACTATTTGTGGATGGCTTATCAGGCTATAAAATACACTGTCAACAGGAGAGCCCATAACAGTCCTACTCTCGTTGGACTGCCTTCGATAAGAGTTACTCTTACAATGCATAGGGA
Organism: Malaclemys terrapin pileata; assembly: GCF_027887155.1. NCBI lineage: Eukaryota > Metazoa > Chordata > Testudines > Emydidae > Malaclemys > Malaclemys terrapin. The sequence continues at coordinate 18,229,562 of NC_071508.1, read as the reverse complement.
GAATACGATCCCAGCAGTAGATGCCTCAATCATTTCGCTCTCTCTTCTTCAGGCTCTGGTGGACATCTTGTGCCTATATGGCCTGGTGCTTGGCACCATGTACTCTTGGTACCCCATTAACAAGATGGCAACAATGCTGATGGTGCCTTATCTGGCCTGGCTGACCTTGGCTTCTTCTCTCACCTTCTGCATCTGGAGGGACAATCCTGAGGAGGAAAAAGGAAAGAGTGACTAAGACAAAAAGAGGAGCTGGTGAAATAAGGTCATTCTATGAAACCAACCCATCCTGATGTGATGTGGTGAACCAAGAGCTGATAGCCTGGGGGTAGTTAATTTTATTAAGATGGACACCTGAACATACATATTATTTGCATAGGGCGGATGGGGAAAATTTTGCACAATGCAATGGGATGTCCCTTTAAGGCTACCATATACCTTTAACCTGAGAACCCCTGCCTCTCTCTTTCTCCAACAATGCTGGGGTTTTGGGGTTACAGCTGTATGGTGGTCTTATAGGGACACTAACAGGTTAAATCTCATACGCCAATTTCTGCTCTGTTATGCCACTATAAATTCAGAGTCACTCCACTGAAGACAATGGAGTTATTCTGGATTTATATCAGTGCAACTGAGATCAGAATTTGCTCGCATACATTAAAAAAATTCTCACCTGTGTGACAAAAAACACCTGAGATGATTAAAACAGGACTATTTTTACAAACCTAATGGCTTTTTGCCTTTTCTGCTGTTTAATTTTTGCATAAGACTCAGTTTGGACTTTTTACCATTAGCCATTAACTTCTCACCATCTAGGTTGCTTGCTCATTACTTGCCATTCTCTCTGCCTGCAAAATGAAAATGGTCAGGTTCATTTTCTGCTTTTAGTCTATTGTGCTTCTTGGTTCTCATGCCCCTGTGCAATGCTGCAATGACTGGAGTGCAAATAACTGTACTGAAGGGAAATCTTTATCTGTCCCACCTCTAAAATACCCCTCCCCACAAACCCTCCCCCCCCCCCGCATTCACTGAAATAAAACATCCCCCAAAACATGTACTGACACATTTATAATATGCTTTGTAAAACCTTCAAACCAACCCCTCTAAATGTTGTGCCTTAAACTACCAGACAACAGCTGGGATTTTCAAAGGTGCACAAGGGAGTTAGATGCCTAAATTCCATTGAAATTCAGTGGGAATTGGGCACCTGACTTAGGGTGACCAGATGTCCCGATTTTATAGGGACACTCCTGATTTTTGGGTCTTTTTTCTTATATAGGCTCCTATTACCTCCTTACCCCGTCCCGATTTTTCACACTTGCTGTCTGGTCACCCTAACCTGAGTCCTTTAAAATCCCAGGCAGTATCACTTTACCCACTACCACTTTGGAATTTTCCAGGTTAGTGGAAGCGGTGCCTGATTCATGTAAAAAACAGGCCCATAAAGACTGCTCATGTGAGAGAGTGCTTGCAGGCCGGGGCCCGTAATGCTGAGGAGGTTGTGCCTCCTTAGACTCACCAAGAGGGTCCTGGACAAATCGACTGTCTAAAGTGCTTACCAGACCCCCATTACCATAGCATGTGAGCCCCTCGCACTTTTTATGCTCACAAACTCCCTGTGAAGTAGGACAATGCTATTATCCCTATTGTACAGACAAGGAGACTGAGGCACAGAGAGACTTAAGCCAGGTCTACACTAGAAAGTTTTGATGGTAAAGCAATCTGAGTTAGGGGTGTGATTTTTCTTTTTTTAAACAACATTTCTATATTGGCAAAAGCCCTAATGTGGATGTAGTTATCCCAACAAAAAAGCTTTTGCTGATTGACGTTTTTTGCTTTGGGAATCAAGCTATACCAACAAAAGCATTCCTTTGCAAGTATAAACAGCATCTACACTACAAGAATTTGGCAGGATAGCAATACTAGTGAGTGGTTTCTAGTGCAGACTAGGCCAAAGTGATGTGCCCAAGGTCACAAAAGCAGTCGGTGGCAGAGCAAAGACAATTCTAACCTCCTGGGCCAATGCTCTAACCACTGGACAATCCTTCCTCTCCAGAAGATAAGAAATTCAAAATGTTCAGGCTTCAACCTCCATCTGGCCAGGGCCGGGCTCTAGGATTTTGGCCGCCCCAAGCAAAAAAATAATTTTTGGCCACCCCCCTTTTTTTCATGCCCCTCCCGCCCCTGGCCTCGCCCCAGCTCTGCCCCTTCCAAACCCGTTCCCCAAATCCCTGGCCCCGCCTCCTCCCCCGGGGGTGCTGCATTTCCCCCCCGCATTGCTTCCTGCGCTCCCCCCCCCCCCCCACGACCTCCCACCCTAGCTCACCTCCACTCTGCCTGCTCCCCTGGGTGCGCTACTGCTCCGCTTCTCCCCCCTCCGTCTCAGGCGAGGGAGGGGGGAGAAGCAGAGCGGCAGTGCATTCAGGGGAGCAGGCGGAGTGGAGGTGAGCTGGGGGGGGCCGCAGGAAGTAACAGGGAGGTAGAGGAACCGCTCCCCGCTCCAGCTCACCTCCGCTCCACCACCGTCACCTCCTCCGAGCACCCCGCCGCTCGGCTTCTCCTCCCTCCCTCCCAGCCTTGCTGCGCGAAACGGAGAAGCAGTGCGGCGGCGGTGCACTCAGGGGAGTAGGTGGAGGCGAGCTGGGGCAGTAGGGGCACTTTTTCCCCATGCCCCGGAGTCAGCGCCTAGGATGGCCGGCGCCAGAATGCTGCCCCTAGAAATGTGCCGCCCCAAGCACCTACTTATTTTGTTGGTGCCTACAGCCGGCCCTGCATCTGGCCCTGATTCAGGACTTCAACGGGACTTCAGCATGTGCTTAAAGCTAAGCAGGTACTTAACAAGTTACTGAATAAGGATGTTTTCCTGAATGCTGCCACACTGTCTCCTTTCACACATTATGGTGAATTATGGACGTAGCCTATATTTGTTTTAACCCAAGGAAGAGGGGAGTTAAGGGGTTGCTTTGTTTTTTAAAGGGGGCAAAACAGGCAGGGAAGATGACAATGTACTTAATATTCCAGAGCAATGATACACAGTAATCGGTGCATCTCAGAGTGTGTCTACACCGCAATTCGACACCCCAAGCTGGCCTGTGCCAGCTGACTCAGCCTCGCAGAGCTCGGACTAAGGGGCTGTTTAACTGCGGTGTAGACATTTGGCCATGGGCTAGAGCCTGGGGTCTAGGACCCAGCGAGGTGCGAAGGGGGAATGAACCCCACTGCAATTAAACAGCCCCTTGGCCTAAGCCCTGTGAGCCCAAATCAGCTGGCACGGGCCAGCCGTGGGGGTCCAATTGCAGTGTAGACACACCCGTAGAGCATAGGGTTGCCTATTTTGGTTGGATGTATTCCTGGAGGTTTCATCGCATGACATCATCTTTAACTGAAGATTAATCTTTAATTCCTGGAGAACCCAGAACAATCCTGGAGGGTTGGCAACCCTATGAGAGGAAGGTCCATTCCAACCTCCCCCATTCTGATCCTTCCTTCTGCTGTCTAGGCATTAGATATTCCCTGTTTAGAGAGAGGATTTACTATTTTTTTATTAAATAAAAACAATGTATGTATCTCTCTAATGGATCTTTTTACTGGCAGCTAATTGTAGAGGTGAAGGGCGTTATTTTGGGTAGTGTAGTCTGAACTGCGGATGTAGAGACATTGTATTTGCTTTTAATAAAACCAAGATTTTTTGTTTGCAAAAAGAAATCCGTTGTTTGTGGTCTGGGTTTGCAGAAGGGCTGGGAAAGGTTCCAGGAACCCTGGCGAGAGCCCGCGGCTTTTGCATGGAACTCAGATGGAAGGGGAAACGGCATTAGGCACTAGTTCTGTGAAAGGCTCCAAGGAACCCACTGAATCTCATGGAAAAAAGCTCCTCAATGCGCAGGTTAGAGCAGTGGATGGACTTGATACAGTTCTCGATTTTCAAGCCAGAAGGGCCTATTCGGATCATCTAGTCCAGTGGTTCTCAACCAGGGGTACGCAGAAGTCTTCCAGGGGGTACATCAACTCATCTAGATATTTGCAGGGCCGGCTCCAGGCACCAGCTTGGCAAACAGGTTCTTGGGGTGGCCACTCCGGAGAGGGGCGGCAGGTCCAGCTATTCGGCGGCAATTCGGTGGACGGTTCCTCACTCCCCCTCAGAGCGAAGGACCTTCTGCCGAATTGCCACTGCAGATCGCGGCTTTTTTTTTTTTTTTTTTTGGCTGCTTGGGGCAGCCAAAACCCTGGAGCCGGCCCTGGATATTTGCCTTGTTTTACAACAGGTTACATAAAAAGCACTAGCAAAGTCAGTACAAACTAAAATTTCATACAGACAATGACTTGTTTATACTGCACTGAAACGTAAGTACAATATTTGTATTCAACCTGATTTGTTTTATAATTATATGGTAAAAATGAAAAAGTCAGCAATTTTTCAGTAATAATGGCTGTGGCACTTATTTTTATGTCTGATTTTGTAAGCAAGTAGTTTTTAAGTGAGGTGAAACTTGGGGGGACACAAGACAAATCAGAGTCCTAAAAGGGGGTACTGTAGTCTGGAAAGGTTGAGAGCCACTGATGTAGTCTGACCTCCTGCATAACACAGGCCAGAGAATTCCATTCAGTGAATCCTGCATCGAGACCAACATTGGGTTTCTTGGTGACTATTTTTTTTCATAGCTTTACTGTAATCTAGCAAGTCAGTTCCTTCTGGGGCAAAACCTCCGGGAGCAGATGTTTTATGGAGCTAGCACACAGAGAGCAAATGAAACTGCTTACCCCCTGCTCACCCCCTGCTCAAACTGATATGGTAATCTCGCCTTCCACAGGGAGGGAAAGAGGTGATATGCCAATAGGATGGGGCCAGATGGCTGGCCGTGAGATGCTTATGGAGGAGGCCACATCTCAAATACAGCAGGGACTGTCTTTTCCTCCCTGGGAGACACTGGGATGGGTTTCTACGCCTTTAATTCACTATGGCCCAAAGTTTCCAAAGGGCCCTCTAATTTTGGGCACCTCTGGGCCTGATTTTCAGAGGTACTGAGTTCCCACGACACCAACTAAAGTGAGTGGGAGCTGCAGGTGTTCAGCACCTCTGAAAGCCAGGCCCACAGTGAAATGAGCAAATCAAGGCACCTGAAATCAGTGGCAATTTTTGAAAATTTGGCCCTGTACTTTGTTTCCTCACCTTGATCCAACCTTGCCATCCCTCCTTTCCACTGGTGAAAGGTATTAAATGACACAGCGGCACTCTGCCATAGGGGGAAAGCTTGCTGGGCAGAAGAAAGAGCTTTCTTGAGGACTGTAACCAGGTGGCTCGCTCTTGAAGGGCTGGAAGGTTGGGGCTAGACACCCCTGATTACAGAGTGAGCCACACCTGGGTGACTGTCCTATAAAGAGTAGCAAAAGGCTGCAACGAAGGGGGCAATCTCAGGGATTAGAAATTGCTAGGCGTGAGCATCAGAACTGAGACGCCAGCCAGGGAGGGCCTGGAAGTGGCCTGCCAAAGCAGGAAAGAACCCAGGCAGGAAGGCCTAGGAAGAGGAATCATAAGAAACTTTTGTTAGTATGGACTTTTTGGATGGACTTTGAAACTTTATTTTAATGTTTGTTAATTTAATAAAGCACAACCCGAGAAGGGATGGAAATGGACAAAAGTGGTTTTCAGTTTCTTGAACAGTCTAAGAGGGAAAACGTAGGTAGGATGTTTGTAGAAGGATCCTAGGCCAGGAGAGGACACATGAGAGACAGCTGGGCTCACTAGAGGGACCAACCCAAGACTGAGGGCTAGTCTGGTGAAGACGCTCTATGCTGTTGGGAGAGAGCTCTCCCGTCAGCATAATTACTCCACCTCTGTGAGAGGCAGAAGCTATATCAGCGAGAGAGGGTCTCCCACCAACATAGCACTGGTCTGGACAGCGCTTAGGCTGGCGTCGCTCATAGGGGTGGCTTTTTCACGCCCCTGAGTGACATAAGTTATATCGACATAGTGTAGACCTGCCCTGTGGAATGAACTCCCATAGGAACTAAGGACCAAGACAAACCCCATCAGCTTCTCCTCCAAGTGCAAGGAGCACTTCTTTGACCTTGACTTCTCTAAACACAGAGTAACACGTGTGTATGTGTATTTTATATATATAAAAAATTCTCCACCCATTGCACACACTTCTTCCCCTGGGAAAGGACAAAAGAACATGAGATGGTAGTCGCACTGTTCAGTGCCCTGCTGGACGATGCTCATGTACACAATGATGATTGCGATATAAAACCTATACATAGGCTTGTCCGAACATTTATTTTATTGTTTTATAATTTGTATGGGATAATATCAATGTTTATTTCAAAGCATTTTTTTTCCAGTTTTTATCAATTTACATTTTCACAGCTGAACAAATGTCTGGGTTTTAAGCATTTTTAAAATGTTTATGAATTTCAATTTTCACAGTTGGGGGAAATTATTGGGGAAGTCAGAGAATGGGGGGGGGGTCAGACAATAATTATTTAATGGCTGTATACAAGATTCAGAAAGTTAAAGCTTTATAGCCATTAAAACACAAATTGTCACCGTCACATGTCAAAACGTACAAATATCCTTAAACTAATAAGATCTCAAGCAGCATTTTTCTTACTCTGTTGATCTGTAAATTTCAATGATTATTGATGGCAATTTTTTCATTGGTTTGTGTATGTATAGTGAAATTGGTGTTAACCAATAAAAAATTAATCCTTCCAAGCCTGCAATGGAATAGACATCCCTGGAGATTGAAGTGCTCTATCTGTGCATCTGTAGAAAGGATCAAATTCTGCTCTCAGCTACATGGGGGCAACTTCTTTGAAACTACAGGGAGTTGCATCTTCCTACCTGAGAACAGAACATGGTCCAACAAGTACAGCATTGACAACACCAGTGCTATCTATCTATCTATCTATCTATCTATCTATCTAAGGTTTTTATATAATGCCTAGATAACATGGTGATAGGCACAATATCAAAATGACAATAGATAAGATTAGATTCAAATCTTGGCTTCTCTCCTGAGACTCTCAACCAGGGAGACAATTACCACTAGTTGTCTGATGTGGAGACAAAGAAATGCACTGGGACCAGCTTCTTGCACAAAGCTAAAAGGTTTTATAGGGGGAAACACTTCCTCCTCTTTCCCCCCAATCTCTCTACCTATTCCTACCTTTTGACTATATCTATGGCAAGGACCCCTCGGAAATCTTTGCAGTATGAGACGTGGTCCCACAGCGGGGAGGGAACAGCAGCTGATGGGCCAAGGGGGCTGAGAGAAGGAAAGCTGGCTCTGTACATCACTGTCGGTGGGGGGGTTATTTATTTATCGGGTAACAGTAGTTACAGCTGGAAAAATAGGAGGAGGATCACTGCTAAACAATGTATCCAGGGAGATGTTTTGTTACTGCCATCAGCTGTCATCTTGGAATAAAGAGCACGTCCCAGCTATGACTAATACAGCCAGTGTCTTATTTCACTCTTGGATCTGGCCAAAAAATGTTTCTCTGGCCTAGGAATACAATGAACACCCTAGCAAGATTCTTCTTTGTAGCTAGGTCTCTTCTACTCCATTCCCAGACTCCTGAATCCCCCTTCAAAATGCTGGATAATGTTATGATCAGATTAAAAATAGATTTGTAATTATGCAACTAAAATTCTAGCAACTAAATCTCATGCTTCAGGGCATAAGCTGATCCCTGGCTTGAAGTCAGGAAGGAAGTTGCGTGGCATTGCACAACTGGCCAGCTGCATTGCGTGTGTGGAGGGGGAAGCTGTTTACCTCTTAAACATCAGATGTTGGCCACCGCCAGAGATAGGATACTGGAGTTAGGGACCAATGGTCTGATCTGACATATGGCTCCTTTGCTCTCTCGCATTTCTTGCAAATATGACACAAAACCCTTAGCACCTGACTCCTATTAATGCAAATGGATAACCCTCTGCTCACTGATAGGTGAATTGGCCCTTTGCGAGTATCCCTCTGGAATGGAGGCTTCAGCATTGGTAGCTGATGCCCCCTGTGTGCTCATCACAGGATAAAAGCTACGTGCACACATTTTAACCTCAGAAAATAAATGTTCACGATTAGAAGGCTACTGACAAAGGATCTGAACGGGAGAAAAGTCAAAGGGTTTGGGTGTGTTTTATTATATTTTCCCCACATGAGATATTAATACACCGGAAAAAAAGACAAAGAATTTTGTTTGTCACAGATGAATTTAAGGGACTGATCCTGCTTCCATTGAAATTAATGGTAAAGCTCTAAAAGTCTGAGACAAAACCCACAAAAGCTAAAAGGATCAAATCTCTAATTGCTATCCAGAACTGAATGTCACCTTAGTGTCCCCTCTTCCAGCAACCATTCCCTGTCCTGGCCTCTACTCCCCACAGCTCTGCCTGTGTGCCTCCTCCTTGACCTGCAGTGTTCCCTGTTACTCCAGACTGTAATGACAATAACTGCACATCTGGCACCTCTGCTGGACCCAGGCCCAAGTCTCCCTCTCTTGAGTAGCTGAAGGAAAAATAAATTGCTGTGCAGAGCACGACATTACTATGTGCAGTCACTAGGCACACACCCATACACACGTACACACACATGCTTTTGGGGAGCTATCCATTGGTCAAAAAGCCTGGACCAGACCGATGGATGCTTTCCCCCCTACAGTTCTAATGCAAATGTCAGACTGACAGCATCTCTCTGGCATTCCTTTACATATTTGGCCCAAGCACAGACTGGTGGGGGTTGTGACTACTTAGTGCACTGCCCTAGATGGAACTGCGCAGCAGCTGGGGAAAGGCTGGATGGAACCAGACTCTCAGCAGCACATTCCGGAGATTAGATGAGAGCTCGCATTGATCTTTGCAGTTTGGCTGGGCCAGTGAAAGCTAACGGCTGCAAGAGTAGTGGCACCATGAGTAATCTAGCTGTTGAGAGCTTCCAGAAATAGAGACAGTGGGTCGGGGGATACAAGAGAAGATGGGATTATTTGTTTTAGAGGGTGGGAGGAGAAAAGGAAAGAGCAGTCACTCATCAGCTGAGGATTCCCATCCCCAAAATCACTCCCCAAAATGTCAAAGGTGAGAATGACTGGACAAGGGATCTGGAATTTGAACATAGTTACCAGTCAAGAGGAAAAACAATACTCTACCCTCTAGCCAAGGAAAGTATTCCAAACTTTAAAAGCATAGGAAAAATTATATATATCCCTTGGACAGACTGTCTCAGAACTTCTCAAATCCCTTACTGTCCTGTTGTCACAATACAATCCACCCCAGAAGTGTTAGTCATCAAATAAACAACTACTACTCACCAGGTTTCAGCAAACAGTGTTGGTGCAGCAGGGTGGTTGCTGTTTTCTGGCCCAGAAGTAGCTGCATTTCAGTGGTGCAGCACATGGGGAGTTGGGAAGACCCTTGGGATTCTTTGAGATGCTATAGAAAGGAAAGATCATTGTTAGTAAAGGGACAAAAACTGAACAATGTGCAATAAGAAAAAATAACTGTACAACTGAACAAGTGTGAATGGTCCAAATCCGTCATGATGCGGGGCACTATCAAATTATAGAGGCGCTGAATGCAACACCGTAGTTAAAGCTGAATTAAATTTTGCACTGAAAACAGAAATTCAGACTCTTTGATATATATGAAGAATATAATGTATCCTCCCCAAATTTTCAGTACTTACTCCTTGAATATAGAGCTAATATTTAATAGCTTGGTTGGCTGAATCTCAGTCATCATGGGTTCTACCTTTAGCACAGCAGTCAAGATGCTGGAGGTTTGATTTCCAATTGGCTTTGGAGGAGTAAAATGTGAATTCAGAGCAGCTACATGCTTCTTATTTATTTTTAACCTAGAGGCACGGCAGGAAACTCCATTAAGTTAGAAGCACCTAGGATTTGCATCAATTTTCCCTTTAAATTCAGAATGAGATGTTTTTGTGAAATTTGGATACATTTCACGCCATCCTCAACAAAAAAAAATAAACCTTTCTAGAGGTCATAAGAAACCTGGGTTCCCCACTTTTGCAGAGCAATACGCACATCCAAACTTTTATCAATAAAAACTTTATAGACCCCCTAATGCTATTCTACAGGGTCTTTTTAGGATAGCTGGATTCCATGCTAACTTGGTTCAGGCAAAATACAGTAAACACCACCTCAGAACTTCTCTTGAACAATCCCATACTCTACCTCCCACACACTGCACATGTCAGTCCTAGACCCCACTTCCCAATCCCACTGCTGCTTACTCCTGATCCTAGTACTGTACAACCTCCTAGGCCCACACACAAACTCCAACCTGATCCTCAACCCCACCATAGGCTCCCACTTCCAGTCTCCAAACTGCCTTCCACCTGATGCAATTACTGATCCGGTGTTTGCACCCACGGCGACCGCAAAGGGGGTGTAAACAAACCAAGGAATAACTGAGAAGCAGGAGTCTTTTAATTATTATTTATCATTTGTTTGCAGTGTGATTTCCACGCATCCAAGAAGGAATGGTCCCTGCCCCCAAGTTGTTTACAGTCTAAGGAGAGAGAAATGTAGGGAACAAGGACCAGATCCCTGAGCTGGTGTAATCTGGCACAGTCCCACACCCCAAATATTTCCTTGCTGTGTAACTGTACACGGCTGATTTTAATACAGCTGGGGTGAAATTCTGGATCCTTTGACATCAGTGGGGATTGTGCCGTTGGCTTTGATGGGACTAGGATTTCGCTCCTGTTGGATTCCCGTCTTTCAGTGCCTGCTCCACAGAAGTATGGTTTGCAAAGGGTGTAATTTTCAGGTTCTTGTGAGGGCTCCAGCTGTAATGTCTGCAGGGGGCCTCATTGAAGCATGGCTCAGCCCCATCCATTATCCAGGGTGATTGTTAAATAAAACAAATCGGGGACACTTCCTGCTCCTTCCTGCCCACTCTAGAAGCGTGTTTTCTCAAGGGCAGGATGATAGAATGTGGGCAAATTAGGGCAGGCGGGGAAGTGGCCAGTCCTGCAGCCTGCCAGGTTTCTGTCCTGCCTGGGGATAAATAGGTGACTTCTGCTTCCTGGGTTTTCCATCCATGCCCTAACCCGCCCACAGTGAATTCCTCATTTTGTTTTAAAGGCAAAAGGGGAGTGAGAGAGATTGATAAAAGGCCTTCGCAAAAGTGAGGGAGGGTGATGATATCTGAGAGTTGTCGGATCCTTCTACCACCCCATCCAGTCAGTGTCACTGCAGCGTTGTTCCATATTTAGCTCCCGACAACTGCGTCTAGGACTGGAACTCCCAACTCCCTTTTTTCTCTCTCTTTCCCGTCTCTGCTCCCTGCACCGGTCTCAAAATATTGCTCCCTCTCTTTCCTCGTGGTCTGAACCCGGTGCACCAGCATCCAAGAGGATGGCTGAAAACCAGGAGGAGCCCAGCGACACCCAGACTGGTGAGGAGCAGCCTGAAAATGCAGAGGAGTCTGAGGAGAAGAAGAAGGAGCTGGAGAAACTGCCGCCCTTTGAAATCGTGGGAGGGTAAGAGAGATCAGTGCACAGAGTTTAGTTTTAAAGAGGCAGTGAGTAAAGAAAGCCAGGATGACTCATTTCCACTTAGCTTCTCACACAGTCTGTCCAGGGTGAGATCTCTGCCTGAAGTTTTAACGTTGGTTAAATAAGGATAAATCTGGGGCCAGTGCAAGTCTGGAAAGGGATTTTTTGAACTTTGTTTATATTGTGCAGGTTGCAATTCTTCCTACAGCTGAACTTGTAGCTAGGGTGAAGTTGCTTGGTGAAGAGAGTTTCGCTGCCTAGGTGTAGGATGGATTCAAATCAGCTTGTAACTCACTGGATCCATTTATGGGCCTGATTCTACCAGTTCTCTCTTGCCAATGCTGACAAGTCACTTAACATGCAAGTAGTCCCACTGGTTTCAGAGGGATCACTCATCAAGTAAGGTACTACTTGGTGTAAGGGTGGAAGAATTGGGCCCTTGAAGAATACTGAAATATTGATTTCTTGAAGGGGTCTTGTTTGCAAGTTCCTCTGTTGCTGGGTTAGGAAAAATACCAGCCCCAGTGCTAATGGTGTGGGTAGAGAAGGGCAAGCAAAGGAGACTATTTACTTCAGCAGAGTAGCATGGTTGTTACGGAGGCCCAGTCAGAGGTGCTGGATTGCCCTTCTTGGGGACTATCCTCTGTCCATTAGTATCCCCAGGAGTGGTAGATTCTGGACAACAGTGGTGAGAGCTTCCCCAACATCCACCCTCCCCAAACAATCTTCAGGGGCTCCACATTATTGTCAGAAAGGCCAAAATATGCACAAAGTTATCCAGGGTTAAGCAGTGGAACAGCCACAGATTGGAGAGCCTTCATCCTTTATATAAATTATAAATCACAGCAAAATACTGGCCCGGCAGCCAAATTTTACTTTTTAGACTCTTAAAATCCACCGAGCCCCATGACTCCCGGAAGGTTGTTTGTTTTTTAAATAGGGACCCAGAATACCCACGTTTTCCCCCCGATAATGGGACTCTAGAATCAGCCCTGAAAAATACTCACTGCTGTGTTGTGCCCGCGCTACGGATCATACGGGCTAGATTTTCACATGAGCTCAGGGGTCAGATTTTCTAGGGCTCAGCACCCACCCCTGGGGCCAGACTGTCAAACAAGCCCAGCCCACATTTTAGCTACCAGATCATCAGTCAGTTTTCAAAAGTACTCAGCACAGTGCTTAATTTGTAATGAAAGAGGTGCCGGGACTCAAGCCATTTTTTTACATTCATAACTGATGCAGCAAGCCCAGAGGTGGCAGGATTATGAACTGCCCAGCCTGGCACAAATTAAAGCACTGACTCAGCAACACCCACTGGGACACTGAGGGCCAGATTTTCCGAACAGCTCAGCATGTTGGACGTGGGGGTCTTTTAGAAATCTGGCCACTTATTTAGGAGTCTAAATGGGTGATGAGCTCTATGGGAAATCTGGCTCACGTTCTGAGTATTGAGCCCTTCTGAAAAGCACAGCCTACAAGAGGATCCTTATAAGATCCCAATACAATAAACCATACAGCTAATACAAGCATGGAATGATGATTAATCAATGGACAAATGATTATACATTAATAATATATGAGGGAAAGGCGTGGCTAGGAAAATCTGTCTGTCTAATCTACCATCCCTAAGCATTTCTAATATGCCAGTCACTGTACTATCTAGATGTAACCATACATAATTTAAAGTGTGGCTTAACCAGAAACATGCCATTATAAAAATGTTATGGTCAAGCTCTGTATTTATTGTCTCCCAAAGTTGCCAAGTCTATGTGCTCAATTAATAAACTAAACTGTGATTATTTTCCAGCAGCCTTTAACACAGACTTCAATCCAGGAACTGAAAATCTAGCTGTGGCCTTTCTGCCTGTTACATCATCACTAATCAGAAAGATTCTACAATCAGAACTCAGCTGGCAATTCTGATGATGATGCATAAGGCAGGATATACTCCAGCTCTCTCCCCCCAGCTGTATTGCCTCCACATAGGGCTACAGCGAGTGAAAGCATTTGGTCCAAAAAATCAGCAGATGTGATTCAAAGATACACAGCGAACAAACACGTTGAGTAACAAGATGCCATTTTGACTTGTCACTTTGCTGCCTATAATGGATATTCTGATAAAAATAATTACATTAAATTGTTCCGTCCCCAAATTCTAATACTTGTTTTTCTCTCTGGATTTCACCTGAGAATAATTTTGTTTTCTGTTCTCACAATCTCTTTTAAAAGTCTTCTGTCATTTTTGATGGTTTAAAAATAGCGCGCCACATCTGGGACCCGATTCTCCACTGCCTTGCCCTTGGTAGGATTTTCAAGTCAATACCATTGTCTTCAATGAAAGCAGAGTTGGGCCAATGTGAAGTGTTTCTGAAAATCCTACCCAGTGTCATGGTATTCACCTACACAAAGTGAATGCTGAGTGGGCGTACAATGCTACCATTCAATTTACACCCATTTTGCACTGGTGAACTTATTGTGCAAGGTGTGTGGCAAGGCAGAATCTGGCCCTGTGGCCTCAACAACACTTTTTTATTTCTGTGATGTTGCATGGCTGTTACAGAGGCCCAGTCAGAGGTGCTGGATTTAGGTTTACCAACTCTGACTGAAGCTATTCCGGGAGATTCCCTCCTCCTCCCCCCACAACATGATATAATGTCATTTTCTTAAAATATCTTACTAAAATCTCCTGGATTCAATAGTCACCGGGAGATGGATGAGGATTCCAGGAGACTCCAGGCCAATCCTGCAGGGTTGGCAACCCTAGCTAGATTGCCCTTCTTGGGGACTATCCTCTGCGCATTACTATCTACAGGAGGGGTAAACTTTGGACAAGAATGGTGAAAGTTTCCCCAACACCCCTCCACCAGTGGGTCTCATCTCTGTTCTGGAGACCAGCTCTCAGGGTGAGATCATGAGACCAAAGGTCTTTCACTCCTTGGCCTCTGTACTGAGACTGACAACAAATGGAACAATTGGTGCCAGCTGTTATAGTGGCTTTTATGATGTGGACGGGGAACTGGGCATCCACTAGGAACTGAGCTAAGACCATAAAACTCAAGGTATTTATAGGTTTCAGAGTAGCATCACTGTGCTATTTGAGGATTGCTCCCAAAGATCTACCTTTTGCTGTCCGACGAGGTCCAGCAGAAGATATGTCTACCTGGGATTATTATTGATGTGCTGGGCTCCTAAGCGTGAGAAGTGGAAAAGCAAAGGAAAAAAACAGGAGATCATAGAGGATGCTCAAGAAGAAACTGAAAAATCCAGCAAATTTACCCTAATGTTTAAGCAGTGCCCATATTAAGATATTGTATTTGGAAGTCCTGGGACTGACGATGGGAATCTCTTTCTCTGTGTCTTTGTTGGATGTGATCCCAGTTTGAATTTTCTAGTTATTTATAAAATTTCAGCAGAAAGCGCCAGTTATCCGGCTAATGAGAGAATTTACAACTCCAAATGCCCCAACGTGTGTGCTCAATTACACTGTGTACAGTTCAAGCATTTCAGTTGTTGACCTTGGATTAGGGACATTTTATGATCCTTGCCAAGTGTTTGATGCTGCTGCCTGCAGCCCCAAGAAGTCTGTGCTTTGCAAATGGGGCTGGCAACCTGATTTGCTCTTTACACTTAAGAACATTAAAACCCTTTTCTCAATGTTACAGCCAGATTCAGCCCAGCTGTGTAAACTTCATGGGATTCAAAATGATCTATTAATTTACACTACATTCCTCTGGGGAGAAAATGAGAATCCCTATAGCACAGAAATGCAGTGGCAAATTCTTCCCCCTTTCCTTGGTTGTGGTAGGCTCCAGTCATGACAGAGCAGTATCTGAGAGTCCTTGCACCGTTGTCATCAATGAGCCCCACACAGTTGTTTGTTACTGAATGGCTGCTACAGAGCCAGTGAAGGGAGCATGAAACATTGCTTTTGTGTAGGCCCTACATAACCAGAGACCATAGCTCCTAGGTTCTAGTGGTTGGTTCAGCCACTGACATTCTATGTGACCTTGAAGCAAGAGCCCTTCGCTTTCCCCATCTGTAAAATGGGCATAACATTTATACAACACCTTTCATTCAAAAATGGATACATAGGATCGTCCTCATTTTACACACGGGGAAACTGATGCCTAGACAGGTTTAATAATTTGTTCATTGTCACACAGCAACTTAGTAGTATCATGGCTAGAACTAGAACCCAGGTCTCCTGAGAACCAGCCACTTCTTTACCATTAGGCCCCTTTACTTAGCTACTTCAGAGATGAATTATGAGGCTTAACAAATGGTTTGTAAAGTGCTGTAACCTCCTCAGATGAATGATGCTATAGAAATGCAAAGTATCATTATTACTTATTATTATGAGTGTCTGAAATGCTCAAAGGTCAGACCACGCACAGGCACAGGTCCAAAGCATGTGCAATCTTTTGGTACATGCGGTTTTCTCTTTTCCTGCTGAATCACTTGCTAATAGATATCACAGCCATAGGGGGTCAGAGACGCCTGGTACAGTTTTTGATTGCTGAGAACAGGGACTGCAAGTCCTGTGACAAGCACTTAAGTTCTCCCACTGCAGATGTTTAAATGATATATTTGTGCTGGAATATCCACACCGCTTTGACCAAGATGGGCTTAAACCAATCCCTTTTCATTAATTAGTACTCTCCGCACCCATGATGAGCAAGGGTTTCCGAGATCTCAGCCAACCATGAACAATCTTGGATAGTCTCTTTAGGTTTGTTACAGGCTTCTTTACTGGAAATAAAGTGATCTAGTGTATATTCCACATTGCCAGGAAAACAGATTTGCTTTAACGTCCCAGGTAATCCCAGCCAGCCTAGTATGTGATAGGGAAGAGATTTTCTGTAAGGTCTGGTTGGAGGCCCTGATTTAATGCACTCTGAAGTCAATAGGAGTCTTTGCATTGACTTTAAGAGCTTTTGGATCTGTCCCTCACAGATTAAATGACTCGTTAAAAGATAAAGAGATAATTCACCCCTCCTGTAACTCCACTGAAGTCAGCAGAATTACATCAGGGATGAATGTGTAGGTGACGATTATATCTGTTATATATTTATTTTAAAATGCAATAATTTCTTGTGGCTTTGCAAACCTGCCTTTGAAACAAGCGCTGGGTGGAACCTTTTGATTTTTAAAAGGCGTGACTAATTCTCTCAGAGGTAAAGTCATGAAGTTGGCTGTTACCAAACAAATGTCAATTTCTTAGACTCAAGGAATGAGAGAGTAGGACTTTCACCTAGGCCATGCGAGGGAAGCACAATGGACTGCTCCTGCTCCTGATGAAGTCAGTGGGAGTTTTGCCATTCACTTACAAAGGTACCTTTAAATCTTCTTAGGGGGAAAGAAAGA
Organism: Malaclemys terrapin pileata; assembly: GCF_027887155.1. Taxonomy (NCBI): domain Eukaryota; kingdom Metazoa; phylum Chordata; order Testudines; family Emydidae; genus Malaclemys; species Malaclemys terrapin. Next base: position 18,212,685 of record NC_071508.1, on the reverse strand, counting down.
GAAAGTATTGCCAAGAGGAGAAATGTTGATGGTCACTTTGCTTGGTCTGTTAGGGCTTGCTTAGATTATGGAAATTTGCAATGATATGTATTAGTGAAAACTCCTAATGCAGACACATTGCAACAGGGCACAACAGAACTTGCACTTGCACAGCGTATCGACATTAGACATCTGAACTGGTATAACTGCATCAGTGCAAATTTCTAGACAAGCCCTTGATCCTTTTGGCCCTTTCTTTTGGAGTACACATGAAAATAGGCAATGAAGGCCTAATTCAAAGTCTACTGAAGTCAGAGGGAGCCTTTCTATTGACTCCAAAGGGCACTGGACTTAAGTGTTCTTCCTTTTTATTCATATTTTGAATGAAAATATGTTCACCAGTTTTCAATACTAGAATCAAAGCCCTGTGTGTTCTACACATTTCTCAGCTTGTGCTTGGCCTCGTACTATTCGGCAGTACTATATTTATAATACTCTATGATTGCCCTGTCACCAAAGCATCTTCAACACAGTAGGAAGTGTTTGCTCCTCAGTCAAAATGGAGAGGCCTTGTCTGCCTGACTATTTTTCTTCACGCTCAGGCAGTACCAGCAGCGCTTGCAACAGACTCCTCATTGGCAGCCACCACCATTTTAACCACTGTGTTGCACAGACTGGCTCTGAGCAGGATTCGAGGACACAGTGCCCTAACCCCCTGCAGCCGGTATATAGCAGAGTTCACACTGTTGCTAACCCTGCGGAGCAGCACCATTGGGAAATGTGAACCACACTATTTGAACCGCAGCCCTAGAACTTTAAGTTACATTATAAAACATTCAGGGTTTGGGCTGTCATTTGACTAGGTCAGCGGTTCCCAAACTTTAACAACCTGTCAACCCCTTTCACTAAAATGTCAAGTCTGGCGAACCCCCGCCTAAAAATGAATATTTCCAGGGATTTTCTCCTTCACCAGAGTATAAATAATAAAAGTAGTGATCTTGGAAATATAAAATTTGTTTTTATGTCATGCTTATTACACACTATTTATTATTATTTATCATTACAGTATTTGTATTACATTATGAAAATGGCAACTCTCTTCCAAGATCTCACTTTTGTAGCTTGTATCACTTTGAATAAGCCTGTTATAAGACAAGGCTCCTATGTTTCATCACGAAGTATCATATGTGAAACAGCATGAAGGTATTTAAGAAGCCAACTCAGAGTTCCTCCTACACAAGCATTCAGGTCTTGACCTGTCCACGCAAAAACCCATGTTACAACAAAGCTTAAACTTGTTCTTGATAATAATTTTAAAAACAATACTAGCTGCCTATTTAATTTTAAAAACAGCAAAAAATATCCACCTTTCTTTCCATTTCTTATAAGGAGTCTTGAAGTTTAAATCTCCTCAGTGTGATAGATATGCTTGCTTTGATCTGGTTTTCTCTTGGAAGTCCAGGGGCTCTGGGCTGCTGGCAAAGTGCTGCTTGGGATCCCTAGGGACAGCTCTGTCCGCCATTAGGGAATTTTTTCCTGAGAACCCCCTGTAACATTTTGTGAACCCCCAGGGGTTCACGAACCCCAGTTTCAGAACCACTGGACTAGATGTATGTAAGCCCTTAGCAAAATGGGGTCCCAAGCAGGAGGTCACAGTCACATCTTGAATGTCATCCCTCCCCTCTTAAATGGTAAGTGTCAGAGGTACCAGGGCTGCAGCGTTTTAGGGAACTAAATATAACTCCCTAAACAATTCCAGGGAACATCCCGATCTGAAAAAAGACCACAAGCAAATTCATCTCAGAGGTGACAAATCACTGAGATTAGATTCATTTGGAAACCAGGGGAGGAACAGTTCACAATGACTGCAGGGGGAGATGCACTGATTTATACCAGGGCTAGATTTAGTCTCCTATATCCGCATTCAACAAAACCACAACACAATTGATGTTAGAGGACCAGAACTAGAACAGCAGGCTAACCACCAGGACTGAAGTACGCTTGCATCAGTGTGTGCACAAGCTTGCCATTTATATGCTAGTACTAGCCAGTCATCAGCCGCTGTTCAGAAGAGCGTCAATCTAGATGGAGGAGAGTTAATAGACCAGAGTTCTGGACTCTAAGGGTACTGTAGACTACCATTAAAGGGCACTGGCAGAGCTGTGGAGGGGCTTCACATTGGAATGGGACGTGTGCAGCTCAGATCTGAAGTGCTCTAGCAGACCTGTGTCCAGGGAAGTCATTTTCCTGCTTCCTGCAGCAGTAAAAAATAGACATATTCAAATAACACGCCGAAGTAGCTTAAAGAAAGTCACTCCTTGTGCCAAGCAGTCTTGAAATACTCTAATAGCAAATATACCGAGATTTGCAGTGTGGATAGATGCAGCAAACATAACCCAAAGAAGCCAGGCAGAGACAATATGGGGTTGGGAGCCAAAACTCCAAGCTTCTATTCCTATCTATGTAATTATATGGCCTTAATGACTAAACTATCTGAGCACCTCACAACAATTAAATTTTTGATCTTTACAGCACCCAGGGAGGTAGGAGGTATAGTCCCTAGTTTGCAGGTGAAGAACCAAGGCACGCAGTAGATTAAGTGAGTTGCCCAAAATCACACAGGAAGTCTGTGGCTGAGCTGAGGAACTGAACCCAGGATTTCTGAGTTCCTGTCCAGTGCCCTAATTCTCCATTCCATTTCTGCTACTGACTGGTTGGGAGTCTTGCACAAGTCACAAGGTCTTTGACTTGTTTTCCCCCATCAGTAAAATATGGTACTTATATTTCCACTCTCAGGGTGGCAGGGAGGGGGTGAGGCTTGACAAACATTTCTAAAGATCTCTGGTTGAGCTGCTGTTGAAAGGCTATGTGTTATTATAGGATACATTGTAACACTAAGGCATTTCTCTTGCTCTTCCCCCTCTCCATAGGGAGCGCTTCCCAGCCTTCTTTTTCAAATTCCAGTTCAGAAACGTGGAATACAGCTCGGGCAGGAACAAGACCTTCCTATGTTATGTTGTGGAGACCCAAGGCAAAGAGTCGGGGAGCTTTCGGGGTTATCTGGAGGATGAGCATGCAGCAGTCCATGCTGAAGATGCTTTCTTCAATAACATCTTGCCCACATGTGATCCCAACCTACGCTACAACGTCACCTGGTATGTCTCCTCCAGCCCCTGCGTGCCCTGTGCTGACCGGATAGCACAGATACTGCAGAAGAACAAGAACCTGCGCCTCTCCATCCTGGTAAGCCGCCTCTTCATGTGGGAGGAGCCGGAGATGCAGGCTGCCCTGAAGAAACTGAAGGCATCTGGATGCAAACTGAAGATTATGAAGCCTCAAGACTTTGAGTATATCTGGCAGAACTTTGCGGAGCAGGAAGAAGGAGAGGCAAAGGCCTTCGAACCCTGGGAGGACATTCAAGAGAACTTCCTGTATTACGAAGAGAAGTTATCAGAGGTTTTGCACTGAGGCCCATGCCAGTGAGGATTTCAGTTTGCTCATTTAGCTTCTTGCTTTAATGGTGGACAGACTCATCTCTGTTTCTGTATGTCTTAAGGCAGAAAGAGAGGCTTTTAAGGGGACTGTCACTGCCATCTGTGACTCCAGCTCTGCCTAGGTCTGACAGTACATGAGCATCGTGAACTTCGCCTTAGTAGTACCTTACCCACTGCAGCTAGCAATCCATTAGTGTGATCTTCCCCACTCAATACAGCCACTATAGGGCATGTAGAGGCATACTGAGCTCTCCTCCTCGCAGGGACTTGTCAGTACCTCTAGGAATGTCACCCCTCCACCCCAAATCACTTTTCATTAGGAAACAAAGGGGAGGGTCATTAGATATAGTAAGAACGTTCTTATCTAGGTGGATGATGTTTGCACATTTAATGGAACTGGAAAGAAGAGGCGGTAGTGGTTCTAGTCCCCTAGAAAAATATCAAAGGAGGTATATTATAGTATATCTTCCCTTCTGCCATACACAAAGATTGAGGAGTCCATAACTAATTTTGAGCAACAAAGCCCGGAAACATCAGAAGCTGGTAACATGTCTCTCTCTCTCTCTCATCTCTCCAGGGCCAGCTTGTAAGAGATCTGTCAACCAGTGGAGAGACAGGCAAAACAGACTTGGACATCTGACACGCCTTCAGCTTTTCAGAGCTGCTTTGAGTCAGGCAGGATGCAACAAAAACCTTTAGCAGACATGGCCCTGATGGACTCAAACTACATTTACCATGTAGCATTTAGACATTGTTTAATTTTTAAAATAAACTTGTACTCTCTTTGTTAACAGGACAGGAAAAGGCTGTGTGCTGTGCTTAACGACATGAGTGCAATGGACTTCAGTGGACTGAGAGGAGAGAGAGCAAGCCCCACATATTGGGGCAGCTTTAGAGTAAAAAAAACCTCACCTTAGATCAAGGCTGCAAATTCGATAAGTGTCTTATAAATGCTGAGGACCTTTTTCAAAGACAAAAAACACATAGGTATATAGAAAATAAAATTATTCATTTTCCACCATGTATAGATAATCCAAAGATCAATGAGGGGGCTGGGGCTAACAGTTCTAGACAGTTACAGGCAATATGCTGGAGCCTTCTGGTGACATTCTGAATGCCTCAAGTATTTGTCTTCTCCCCTTGGCCTATGAGATGCTCATGCTATAAAACTGGGAAGGGCAAAGGAGTTAAATAAATTGGTAGCCACTGCAGAAACTCACAGCAGCCGTGATTCCACCCCCATCTCCTTCTCCACACAGGGGCTAGTACATTTAATCTGACAGGGAAGTACCATGGCCTTACAACCCATCCATGAAATGTTTCACACTTGAGAAAGTACAGTGCAATAGGAAGGGAGAATTCCCAGGTACAAAGACATTTCCAGAACCAGCATGAGTGTGAGGTGAACTGAGAGAAAAATCTGGGCATGTGATGTCTCAGATAAAGCCTACACAGAATGAGTGGAAAGTCCACAGGGAGGCTGGTCAGCCAAGATGCTGAATCACATGGGGATCACACTTCCAGCTAAATTTCTGACTCACCGTCGTTTCTGTATCAACAGCACCAAGCAATATCAAAAGGAACAGAGGACCATAGGAAGGTAAGAGAGGAGGAAAATGCAAGTATGGCCAACAGTTTTACATGTCAGTGTCCCACTGGCACCAAACCCTAGCCAAAGCCTTCGATACAAAGAACATGAATAGTGATAAGAAACCATCACCTTTCAGAGCAGACAAAAATAGTTGCTATTGATTTACTGTTTGTGTTTGTTACCAGATTTAGACAAGATACAAAAACCTAAATCCAAGTTTCTATTTGTCGAACTCAATCCTTTAAAAAGTTATTTCCTTGTTTGGCTACAGAAATTATACACCAAAAACAACTTTACAAGGGACAAAAGGGCAGTCAACAAATCATGTGGGCGTTGCGTTTTTAAGGTGTTACAAATACACACAAGAGTGGAAGGACAGAATCACCCAGTTGCGACCCCTCTAACAAATTAAAGAGTGATATTCATGATCTGCAAAGATTCAATCATTTTCAACTGAAAAGGAGGAGAGTAACAAGATGAGGCCTTTAAAGATTAGAGAAGGGGATTTGCAGAGCTCCATCAATTATGCAAAGGATCTCCCACAACACAAGCAATTAGTAGCTTCTGAATAGAGAAGGGTTTACATATATTACATGGATAAAAAGAAGATATTAGGGATTCTACTTTATGCTAGAATTCCTATACTCCGGCACTCAGTTACTATAGTAATGGGCCTCCTAAAAATAAATCAGATTAGTCACTGTGGACAAGATCGGAAGTAAAACATACTACAAGTACTAAGAGTATATGGTAGAGCACTTCAGCACAAGGTTCTAAAATCAGCAGAATTATAACCTTTGAACCAAATGCTGCAGAAAGAGACCTGGTAAGTCACTGTAAGGATGTGAAGGGGGAAGAAAAAAAAAAAAAAGATGTTCCATCTGAAGTTTACTGACCACCACAAAGTAATGGACTATCTTTTGCTGGCCTGCTAGATTCAATATGCTATTTATTAATGATTTGTTCATTGCTGTTTAGCAATGCCAGATGTAGAAACAGAATGACACTTAGACCCCACAATGACTAGCAGTCTATAAATCCCTTAGATGAAAAGTAAAGATGAAAACCTATACATGCATTTAATGCTAAGCCCACTTTATATCGTACTAGCCCATTCACATGTGGTCTCTCAGAACACTTGCATGCTGATACTTGTACCAACTATGTGGGGCAAAATGAACCTCCTAGGAATCTTTGCCCCATACACTTATGTTCCCTTGAGAGGTTCAGCCTTCATATAGAAGGCAGAGAGAAATGTGAACATAGTTGGGTTTACACAGGGGTTGCACTCTGGTTCAATAGCAAGAGTTAAAAAAGTATGTACTTGAGACTTTATAGCATGATGCTTAAGAGACACACTCCTGATAAAAGCAGGAAACCTCACTTATGTTTTGAAAAGATAATACTTTAATTTTTAATAACTAAAAGAACAAAGGAAATCTGCATGTCTGAGCTGAACACTGTACTGTTTTAAATTAAATAGCAGATCTCCACAATTATTCACTTCATTATCTGAAACAACACAATAAACAGATACATATAACTCTTAAATTCAAAGATTTGGAATATTTTAAAAAGTGCCAAACTACCTCAAACTTCCACACACACAAACCACCACAGTAAGAAAAGATTTCTTTACAAGCAGATGGGTATTCTGAAGAGTGGAGGAACAGTGACATCTGGTGGTTGGCTATGTGACTCACAGGCAAGGATCCCTGAGGGATATATATAAACCTGAAGGTTTACACTAGATACTTCATTCTGGAACTCTGATCAACACATTCCAAACCAGCCGGTTCTCTGGAAGCAACTGCCTGCCATTGGGAAAAACCTAATGGTAAATTATTCCTCAAAGAGGAGATGGGCTCTGCTTCACACACAGCTTTTTCTCCAAATCAATTCCCATGCCACCTGAATCTACAGCAAGGGAAATCAACAATCATCTCCATAAGGCATCTTTGTTCAGAGAGCATAAACTGTGATCTTAATGTCCGTGTCCTCAAACACTTCCTCAAGTAGCGCTGAAACCTTATCCCATTCCAGACGGTCAAGTCCACATCCGATCCTGGAAAATAAAGACACCAAAGTGGCTGTGATGAGCTGTTTCTGACTGAGTATGTTGTAAAGCTCACAAACAAGTGCACAAAAAGATTGAGAAAGGACTTGATTAGAGGGTGTAAGTACCTTCTCAAGGGAAAAATACTGGGTACTTTTTAAGGCATAGCAAGAACCAACGGAAGTTAAAACCACAGAAGCTGGAGTTAGAAATAAGGTGTTTAAAAAAAAAAAGATATCAAGTGACAGTGGTCATTCATTGGAATAAATTTACAAGGGAAGTGGTGGATTTTCCATCTCTTCATGGCTTCCAGTCAAGACTGGATGCCTTTCTGCAAGATATGCTTTAGTCAAACAAGTTATTGGGCACAACAGATGACTAATTGGGTGACATTCTTTTGGCCTGTGTTATACAGGTCAGGCTAGATGATGGAATGGTCTTTATTAAAATCTATGAAAAGAATGTGAAAGTGAAATTACTCCAATTACAACTCATTGGCCCGAGCGAAGGGAGAGAAAAAAAACAAACACACACTTCTCTCAGATGGGCTGAGAGTCATAGGACTGGAAGGGACCTCAAGAGGTCATCTAGTGCAGCCCCCTGCACTCATGGCAGGACTAAGTATTATATAGACCATCCCTGACAAGTGTTTGTCTTACCTGCTCTTAAAAATCTTCAGTGATGGAGATTCCACAACCTTCCTAGGCAATTTATTCCAGTGCATAACCACCCAGGCAGTTAAAAGGTTTTTCCTAATGTCCAATCTAAACCTCCCTTGCTGCAATTTAAGCCCATTGCTTCTTGTCCTATCCTCAGAGGTTAAGAACAATTTCTCCCTCCTCCTCCTAACAACATTTTATGTACTTGAAAACTTATGTCCCCTCTCAGTCTTCTCTTTTCCAGACTAAACAAACCCAATTTTTTTTTCAATCTTCCCTTATAGGTCATGTTTTCTAGGCTTTTAATCATTTTTGTTGCTCTGGACTTTCTCCAATTTGTCCACATCTTCCCTGAAACGTTGTGCCCATAACTGGACACAATACTCCAGTTGAGGCTTAGTCAGCGCGGAGTGGAGTGGAAGAATTACTTGTGTCTTGCTTCCAATGCTCCTGCTAATACATCCCAGAATGATGTTCACTTTTTTTGCAACAATGTTACACTGTTGACTTGCTTGTGGTCCACTAATACCCCCCGATCCCTTTCTGCAGTACTCTTTCGTAGGCAGTCATTTCCCATCTTGTATGTGTGCAACTGATTGTTCCTTCCTAAGTGGAGTACTTTGCATTTGTCCTTGTTGAGAAGGTATCTGATGACCTGTTTCATGCATTGCTCTGTGGGACAACCAACTTACAACGTGAACAGTTCCTGGGCACTGCACATCTTCAAAATGCTGTACCAAAGGTTAACTAAAAGAGAGTAAATTACTGCCTAGAACCTTGTGTATGTAACTTCGATTTTAAGGTCCCTTTGAAAGTAAGATCTCACAAGACCGGTGTGAAAAAGCAGCAAATTTGGTGCTAAAAAGAAGGATAAGATGTAAGCTATGAATACAACTACTGGTGAGCCAGTGATCTGAGTAAGTCACAAGACCAAACATGCAGTGATAATCTGCTTGGGGGCCTAGACTTATCAAGCATTTCCTCAATAGGATTCAGCACTTCAGTAAGTTATAGATGCTCTGCTTCAGAATACTACAAATTCATTCTCCATTATATCTTTATGTACCAAACGAACCTAAATACAGCATATGCTGTCCCAACGGCACAGTGCTCTCCAGCAGTCTCTACACACTGCAGAAGTAAAAAAGGGACAGAGTTCCAGATTCCCTTAAAAGAGCTTGGAATCTCTATGCATTGTCCTGCAGCCTTTCCAAACAATCTACCATTAAATTAGTGTAAAGTGTATGTGCAGGAGAACTGGGCCCTAATTAAAGCTGAAATAAGCTCCTCTCTCTCCATCCTAGTTTAGTCCCAGGCTTGTTTTAAATTAACGACGGGACTGGGTCCTAGCTAGACATATACAGGCACTCAATATGTTGCTGAATAAGGTGCCGTAAGCCATTCCCCATTATGTTGCAACTTTGATATTTCAGCAATTTCAAGCAGCTACAGTTTGGCCCAACACTAACTAATTTTATCTGAAATTAACTTAATGCAGTCAAAAATACAGAAATAACTAGGCCTATGTGCTGGCCACAGAACTCACTTCATTTGTGATCAGATTTCAACTGTACAACCCAAACAGAACATAACAATATTAAGAGTAGGCATTTAACCCTTTATTTCATAGTAAATGGTCACTTCCTAAAATATCCATTCTGCCCAAGGGACAATTAAATGTTTACTTTCTAGTCTCCGATTCCCTTACCTAGGCATGGAAATGTCAGTAACCCCGTTGTTCAAACAATGAGTTTTCATGGCTTCTAAACTCTTTTGCATATTCTCATATGTTGGTTTGTGGGAGACTTTCTTCTTCGTAATCTGTGTACAAATTAAAAAGTTCAACAGTGCATTAGCAACAATGGCACAAGCTATTTTCTCCTTAACTCTACCAAAATCCAGGCCACAATTTACTAATCTACTACCTCTTAGTATATGATGACTGGACTCAACTAGTTATTTCAATATAAGATGTACAACTATTACCATTTAGATATTTAGTTGCAATTGTGCCACATGACACAGCAGGTCAGGGCACTAAATACTGCATTTCTAAAAGGCAATAGTGTTTTTCTCCAAACCAGATTGTTTTCCTTAAACATTTTCCTGTCAAAAGATAAACTGCAATCTCTCTCATTACCAAATGCTGGGGTTATGCTTACATCTGTCTCACACAGTTGAGCAATATTTTGAATAATTCTTTCATGGAAGCTGTTGAAAAAAAACAAGCAGCTCCTGTTTCAAACAAACTGTTTAAAGCATAAACACCACACTTCAGGCAGGGAGTGGAAAAGCAGACTTTTCCCATTGCAGCATGCTAGAGAGGCTTTTTCAGCACAAGTGTAACAACCAGGGGCCCAGTTTTCACATGACCAGCAGGATATGGGTCAATGGGAATTACCTATAGTTTAAGAGAATGAGAAGGTGGAGAAATCACATCCCAGGATTTAGAGAGTAAGTTTTAGCAGTTAGTTCAGTGAACTAAAAAAAAAGTATCAAAATGCGTGTGCATTTGTATTTGTATGCTTTTACATTTTAAAGCAAATTATGAAGGTGACCAGATCAACATTCCTGAGACTGAGACATTCAACCACTGAACTGCAGGATGGCAGCAGCACAAGAATCTCCCCACTACCCTGCCAGCACACCTCAACACTGCACATAAAGGGTACTGAACAATTGTCAGACAGTAACTTCCACAAATGAAATGTGCTATTCAAATGTACTTCAATTACTTGTTGGTAGGAAGCTGTATTGAGTTTAGTTCTGAAAGAAAAATCTAGCTTGGCTTGTCCTCATAATCTGTGTCTTTATTTAAAAGGCTGAGATGTCTGTTGAGAATCTAGAGAAAAACCTCTCTTCCAATCAATGCAAACTGAGGTGGGGCTCAGTTATAACAAACCCCTGACTCTCACCCCTCTCTTACCAGGTAATATATATATCTGTCATCTCTTTTCAGAACGGCCACCTCTCCTGACTTCTTCTCTAAAACAAAAGTGAAACACAGCATTGACATTAATTTTGTTTAAAATTTTACAATTCACCGCTGATTCTCCCAACTCCTGCTGAATAGATTAGAAATGAATTAACAGATGTTAAAGAATTTTCTAAAACAAAACTATTTTTTACAAATAATTAAAAGATCAGAGACATTGTCATTCAGTGTGTGAAAATATCTGAGCACCATAATTAGATCGACCTAATGCTCAGCATCTTTGGTCTACCTCTTGGAGAGGTGGATTAGGTATAGTGACAGAAATCCCCCTTCCATCGCTGTAGGAAGTATCTACGTTACAGTGCTACAGTTGCAGCTGTAGTGCCATAGTGTGGATAAGCCCTCGGTTTTTAGCTTTTTCTGTTGTTGCTGCTACCCTCATGTTGCTTTTTCAAATGTGTTGCAGGTGGGCTAACCCAATCTTGCAGTTAACTGACTACTGCTAAACCAGGGCTGCAGCAGATGCATGAACTATAGTAGAACCTCAGAGTTATGAACCCCTCGGGAAGCGAGGTTGTTCGCAACTCTGAAACGTTCGTAACTCTGAACAAAATGTTACAGGTGTGTTTTCAAAAGTTTACAACTGAACATTGACTTAAAACAACTTTGAAACTTTACTAAGCAGAAGAAAAATGCTGCTTTCCCTCTATTTTTTAGTAGTTTGCGTTTAACACAGTACTGTACTTGCCCTTTTCCCGCCCTGGTCTCTGTTACTGCCTGATTGGGTACTTCTGGTTCCAAATGAGGTGTGTGGTTGACTGGGCAGTTCTTAACTCTGGCGTTCGTAACTCTGAGGTTCTACGGTAACTTATTTATATCAGTGAGTTGTGAACTCTATCCCACTGGAATCCCATTAATTAGTGAGATGGAAACAGGTCAAATTTAAATACCAACATACACGGGCAGTTGGCTTTTCTGTCTGGTCTCCTCTTTAACTGGAAGTTAAGTACCAAAAATTCTCCCTGTAAACAACACCAGGGAGCATAAAAGTTGAGGGTCTCATTATTCTTTATACTATGGCAGCCCAGAAACCATGGTCAGGCTCAGGGGCTTGCTGTGCTAGGCACTGTACAAATGCAGAAGTGGATCACGTCCCTGCCTCAAATAGTTCACAGCAAATGTATAAAGATCCAGTATGGCCAGTCCTAGAATCAGTGCCTAGATACTACTGTGACTGGTGTTCTATAAATACCTTCGGTAAACATGGACTACTGCTAGAGGCTCAGGCTTGCACATGGACTATAGTAGCCTCCCCTCCCCACAGACATCACTCACGCTGATCCAACAGCTCCTGTACGCCACCAAACTTTTTCTTAAATAGGACAGCTATCCCAGCGCCCATGCGACAGTCCTCACTGATGCAGTGAGCCAATGAGTCCGTTCTGGGGCAAGTAAAAAGGTCCCCTTTTATGTACCTGATCTGAAAAAGAACAAACAAATAGGAGTTGAATGAGAGAAATGAACTTTGGTCCACCGTCAATGTTCAGAATCACATAAGGAAGAAAAAAAATGGAGTTAACCAAAGCAGGATGGTATAGTGGACAGGAGACTAGACTGAGACACTGTTTACAAATGAATGAATGTGTTGCACAGCCTTTCCTATAGGTCATTTGCAAAACCTACATGATTTGTGATCAGTTCATTTTATGAAAAAACAGTCTAAATTAAAGAAAACTGGACTGGTATGGTTGAATTAGTGCAAACATATTGAATGGGGCAGTAATTTATTAAAGTAAACAGCATTGGGCTAAACTGTGCTTTGGGTTGATGTACACAGGGGTTCTCAAATTTCATTGCACAGTGACCCCCTTTTGACAACAAAAATTACTACATGACCCTAGGAGGGGGAACCAAAGCCTGAGCCCCAGGGGAGTTCCCTGTTCCCTGCCAATGGGAGCTGCAGGAGTGGTGCCTGCAGGCAGGAGTAGTGCACAGAGACCCCTGCCTCCCCCACCGCCCAGGGACACAGAGGTGTGCTGGCTGCTTCTGGGAGTGGCGTGGGCCCGGAGCAGGCAGGGAGCCTGCCTTAGCCCTGCTGTGCCACTGGACTTTTAGCAGCCGGAGATCGTGATCTACTGTCAAATGCTACAGAATTGACCAGTCAATCGGAATTCACCAGTTGTTGGCCACTGATGTAGTCAGACTGCCACTTCCCAAAAATAACCATGCCCCAGAACCAAATATTCTTACATCACAACTCTAGAGCATATGCCAATTGGAAAACTTTATTAGGAGGAAAATGTCACTGCTTGAGTTAGGATAAAAACTGGGAAAAAAGAACAGGAGTACTTGTGGCACCTTAGAGACTATGCTGAAATAAATTTGCTAAGCTTTTGTGGGCTACAGCTCACTTCTTCAGATGCATAGAGTGAAACACACAGACAGAAGATATTTATACATACAGAGAACATGAAAAAGTGGAAGTACGCATACCAATTGTAAGAGGCCAATCAATTGAGATGAGCTATCAGTAGCAGCAGAAGAAAAAAACTTTTGAAGTGATAATCAAGATAGCCCAGTACAGACAGTTTGATAAGTGTGGGTAGCTATCTTACAACAGAAAAACTTTAAAAACAGACTCCAACGAGAGACTGCTGAGCTGGAATTGATATGCAAACTAGATACACTCAATTTAGGATTGAATAAGGACTGGGAATGGCTGAGCCATTACAAACACTGAATCTATCTCCCCTTGTAAGTATTCTCACACTTCTTATCAAACTGTCTGTACTGGGCTAGCTTGATTATCACTTCAAAAGTTTTTTTTCCACTTATTTAATTGGCCTCTCAGAGTTGGTAAGACAACTCCCACCTGTTCATGCCCTCTGTGTGTATACATATCTTCTCAATATATGTTCCATTCTATATGCATCCGAAGAAGTGGGCTGTAGCCCACGAAAGCTTATGCTCTAATAAATTTGTTAGTCTCTAAGGTGCCACAAGTACTCCTGTTCTTTTTGCGGATACGGACTAACACGGCTGCTCCTTTGATAAAAACTGGGGTATTTAATAGCAGGAACCTGCATTAAACAGTTAATTTTCTACGTACTCGGTCTGCCTGATCCCTGGAGGGGGGACTGGCCATGGTAACGTGAGGCTATTTCCAGGATTTCTTCTGCTGCAAGGTTAAAGAAAAGAAACATGATTATTAAGCCTTTCAAGAGAAGCGATACTAAGTATACAGAACTAGGCCGGACAACCAGGAGTGTAAGAAGCAAACCTCCCCCAGGGGATGTGCCACTAGGCAGGAGCAAGCAGGTATTTCCCGAGGGAATAACGCCCCCCCCCAAATCAGTCTGCATCAAGCAGGCTCAAGGGCCCCAGGGCCCCAGGCTGGTGGCACTGGGGTGCAGGGCAGACAGTCGCACACAGCTACCATGCTCAAGGCCCACCGAGGAGCCTGCCTACAGAGCCACTGGGGGAGGGAGTGTGTGTGGGGGGGAGCCCACGCGCCCGGCCCTAGACAGCCCCCCCCTCGGGGGAGGGAGCCCACGCGTCCGGCCCCTCCACGCTCCCCCCTCAGGACCGCTCGACGGGCCACCAGGGACAACCGCTACCTCCTGCGCGGCCCCCACGCCCTCGGGGGACCCCACCAGCACGGACCGCCCCCCCCGCACCTGACACGCCTCTGCAAGTTGAGTCCAAACGACAGGCCACGACGTGGGTACACCCCGTTCCTAAACAGCCCCCTCCCTGCCTCCCTCCCTTGGTACAGTCTAGTAGGACATCAAAGATGGCAACCTCCATCCATTTACCTATCTAGGCTGAGTGGCGGAGCACCGTCTCTATGGTAACAGCCCAGAACATTCGGCGGTGGAAAGTAGACCAGACTTACCTATCAATGTGCGCATGCGCAGACCACCTAGCGAAGGGGGTCTATCAGCGCATGCGCATCATTGGCGGCCTCGACTGCGGAGCATTTTTAGCGCATGCGTAAGAGCTTAGGCTAGGTCGGGCCGGGTGGGCGTGTCCTGCAGAGCTGCGGCGGGCGGAACTATTCGGCGCATGCGCCCTGCGTTCCGTCCTCTCTTTGTTCAGGGTTGGGCGCCATTTTGCGCGGCGGCTGAGTGGAGGCGCTGATTGGGTTTCGGGGGCCGGTGGCGGAGCCAATCAGAGCGGGACCCGAACCGGGGGAGCGAGGCACGGTGAGTGCGAGCAGCCAATATGGAGCCCCCGAGCGCCGGCCCTAGCGCCGGGATTGGCGGGGCCGAGTGACCAGTCAGGAGGCCGCTCGCAGGGCCGGCTGGCCGGGCACTGGGGGAGCGGAGGGACGGGGCTCGTGCTGCTGGGCCTGGGACGGGCGCGCCGCGTGCGGAGAGGCCACCGGGGGAGCAGCAGAGGCGGGAGCAGGGCCTGGGGTCGCCGCCCGGGGTCTGCCCTCGGGGGAGAGGGAAGGGCCCCCGCTCCGCGCTGTGGAGGGGCCCGGCTCTGGGCCATTGCCCGGGTGGGGACTCTGCCCCGGGGAGCTCTGTGCAGAGAGAAGGGGCCGCCATGAAGGGAGCCGCCACTGCGCGGGCCCCGCCCTCGGCGAGCCGGGGAGGGGGCTCGAGCCCCGCTGGCTTTTCTGGCCCATGGGCCTCGCGGTGTGCGCGGGCCCGGGCCACCCGTCCTCCCCCTTCGCGGAGCGGAGACCAGCTGCGTGTGGCCCCGCGGGGGAGAGCTACTGAGCAGGCTGCAGCCCGCGCCTGGGCGGGGGGAGCGGTCAGCCCCCCCCCACGGGTCCACCCCCCGTGCAGCTGTGGCCAGTATGAGAGGCACGACCCTGTGTGCATCCCGCCTCCCCCAGGGATTAGGACCCTTTATGCACCTCATCTCCGACCCCACAGTACAGAGCAGCCCGGCCCACGGTCCCCGAGGAGAGCTGTGCAGTTAAAAACGCTCTGGTGAGCAGTTACGAGTTTGTCTCTCCCTTCCCCATAGAGGGGCTGCCTGCCATTTCCTTCCCCTCATCAGCACTGAGTGCTCTGTGGGCTAAGAAAATCCTGCTGTCAGCAGCTCACCACAAACGTACATTCTAGACAAATGGCACATAATGCTCAACTGGACTGAAAATCTCTAGATGCATACACGGACTGCAGGTTCCAGATGAGGTTAATAATGAAAACTGGCCTCCGCGTCTCTATTGCTGCTGAATAACACAAGATGACTATCCTGAGCTGTTATTTTTGGATGAATTCTTTCTTTGACTTTCACTGATGCACTTTGGGGAGAGTGGATGTGATTAGTCATGTATGTTCTTACTGAAGTACAGGATGAGGTATAACTGCTTTCATTTTTATACTTAAACCATGTTGGCGATAGAAACTTTTGCTGGTATGGTAATGTCGCTTAGGTGTGGTGGGGTTTTTATAAGCAATATTTTTATAGGGGAAATGTCCTAGTGTAGATGCAGTTATACTATCAAAAGAACTTTTTGCCAGTATAGCTTATTTCACTCAGAGAACTGGCATATAAACTATACCAGCAAAAGCGTGCTTTTGCCAGCATAAACTGCATCTACACTGGGAGGTTCTGTTGGCATAGTTACCAACCAACTATTTCTAGTGTAGAAAGTACCTTAGTTTCAAGTTATACAGGATTTGTGACCAGTCAGACCAGCAGTTTGAAGGAGGGGCATGCAGCATAGTACAGAATCATTAATTTTTAAAAATTCTGGTTTGAGAAAATTCTCTCCGTGTCTTCTTATGAGGCAACAAAATGTTAAATGATTGTCTATGGACAAATAAGCTGTATTTAAAAAACAAAAAAAAGTAGTCTTTTCCCCCCTGCTGCTTCCCCTCCTCAGTAGATCTTCTGTCCTCGCCATTGATGGAGTCATGATCCTGCATGTCTAAAATCTCATTCTCTTCTCTTATTCTCACCCCCAAAAAAGCTGGATTGAGAAGAAATTTCCCAGAACTTCAGGTGTGGAAGAAGGGGCGCCTGGCATTTGGGTCTTAGAGTATTCATGACTCATAGGTCTCTGCTTAAAGGTTGTTGAGTAGAGGAAATCAAGGAACTTTTTGCTAGTATGTGCTTGGCTTACATGCTATATAATAGGCTGGCACCCTGCACTCACTGCTGAAATGCCGCCTCGAAGGATGGAATGTGGGAGCTGTTTCATGTGATACTGCACAAGCATTTAGGACAGAAGTGAAGAATACTGTATGCGGTTGAAACTAGAGGGAGAACTTTTGGTAGGCAGAATGTAACTAACAACTAGAAATTATTTTTATCAGTATTAATGATTATACTCTTGCAAAATGGGATGGGAATTTTTCCTGGCCATGTAATCAGGATTTCAGCATTACATTTTAAGCAGAAGACCGGTCTCTTAAACAGACTTTGAAGTCACAGTGCCACTGGTCATGTTGCCACCACCACTTCTTGCAATGTCCTGGATTTTCCTTAGTTTCCTATCCAAGATACTGATCAAGCCTAGCCCTGTTTAGTTCATGAGATCAGAAAAGCACACAGCCTGAGGTGGTCTGACTTGGCACCATAAAAGATATTACCTCACCCACCTTGTCTCTCTAAATGGGCCAAGGACAGATAAAGTTACAGTTGCAGCACAATGTTGTATCTTTCTGTGCTATGACTCAGTTTTTTGCTCTGATCAGAGGGGGTAGTTGTATTTCTTAATTCCAAACAAAGCTTTTGGCAGAGGGAATAAGCAAATGGTTACCACATTTAGGCCATGTAGTCTGTCTGCTGCATACTGCGCATTGTTTTTTTGTTGGCCTGATGCATGTTGATTACATTCATTTGACTGAGCTAACAATCTTCGAAGTAATCAATGTATTTTGAAAGATGAGTAAATCAATTAGAAGCCTTTTTGCAATGATCTTTATGATAAATACAAAACAATTCATGCATATTAGGTTGCAAAGATAAACATAAAGGCCAGGAATTACAACGTTTTAAGTCTTTGTTGCAATGTTAACTGACTCACGTTACACATGTTGTAGCGACATCTGTCCTAGGATATTAGTGAGACAAGGTGGGTGAGTTAAACTTCTGTTTGGTGAAAGAGATGAGCTTTTGAGCTTAGAGCTCCTTCTTCAAGTCTGGAATCTAACTGAAGGTAGAGCTCTGGGTAGCTCAAAAGCTTGTTTCTCTCGCCAACAGAAGTTGGTCCAATAAAAGATATTGCCTCACCCACCTTGTCTCTTACATTACACAGCCAGTAGAAGTCAGTGGGTGTTGTGACTAAATCCTGTGCAGATATCAAATCTAATTCCTTTATTTTTCTTTTTAAAGTTGATGAAAAATTTAGGCTGGCTTTGAACCTGGATAGCAGTGACTTCTTGTTCAATGGTAGAGTAGAACAAATGCTTCATTACAAGTGAAGATCAGAATTCCTCATTTGCTAATCAACTAGGAAAGGAAGAAATGGAGATAAGAATAAAGAGAGCTGTGGAATGAATGGTTTTACTTCAGCCTTTTCTCCCCTGTGCATTGGAGTGAGGGATCAGGAAAAGGAGAGAGATGGGAGAAGCCATCTGTTTTCAAGTTAAAAGAGAAGCAGGAAAAGAAATGGGGAAAACTGCATTCCTAAGAGCACAGGGTATTTCAGTCCCTCTTGTTACATCATTGTCTAACTGAAAATCTATGAAATTCTTGCGATGTAGCTTGGTGTTCAGGTGATGTTTACAATGAACTTTTCAGCACTGCAATGTTTTATTTATTAATTATAATTAGTGTATATTGTGGTAGTGCATTGAGGACCCAACTGAGATCGAGTCCCCCATGCACAAAGTGCTATCTATACATATAGTAAGATACAGTCCCTGGCCAAGAGTTTACAATCTAAACTAACAAGACAGACAAATGGTAGTAGGGGAAACAGGCACGGGAGAGGTGGAATAATTTGCCCAAGATCATCAGCAGAACTGGGAATAGAACCCTGTTCTGAATCCCAGTCTGGTGCCCAAGCTGTTGGACGATGCTGCCTCTTTTTACACATGAGTTTTAGGAAAATACTTAATTTAACATTAAAATATGTTGTCTCTTACTACAAATGCAAATGACACAGGGTAGGTCCTTTACTTGAAACAATGGTGTTCTGACTGTTAAGGCGTGTCATCTAAATGTCATTAGATGGCTTGTTTTCCTGCTACTGTAAACTGATCCTGATCTTGAGCCATTGAGGCAGTAATGATGCATTTTTTATTGTCTTGTCAGATATCCAGACTGAGGTGCATTGGGCACAAGATTGGAACTGAGACACTATGGAGCAGTACACAGCAAACAGCAACAGTTCCACAGAACAGATCGTCGTGCAAGCTGGACAGATTCAGCAGCAGGTATGGAAAAATTATCTTAAAGAGTGAGCTAGAGGTCCCGATATTTGGTCATAAGGCATGTCATGCTCTCTACAGTTCGACCAGGCCATCAAGTTGCTGAGTGAGAGTGACTGGATGCATGGCTGGTTGACTCTTATCCCTTGATCAGCAGTTTCATTCTGTCATTGGAGTGTGCTTGAATATTAGCATTTCTAATCCATATTAAATAAAATAATAGAAACAACTGATACATACGATGCAAAGTTGAATTAGATTAGGGACTTTACCCTTTAATTCTGACACAAACAAAAATAATAAAAATTTAGTGAAGATCTTAAATGAAACAAAATGTAAATTTGAGCACTTAATGTTCACAAACAGTTGTTTATCTTCAAGGGTTGAAACAGGATGGTCTCAAGCAAATTTTGAGAATTTCTCCAGCTTTCCTTTAACAATCATGTTCATGTGAATCACTTTTTCTGCTCCCACTGAAAGATCCGGGCGAATGCAATAACAAAGTAATTGCAACAAAGGCCTTTTGCTTTGTACTGATCAGTCTGTCATTTGTTGGACTGTTTGTCTGAATCATTCCTCCAAAAACTAACTTCTGGCTTGGGTACAATAATGTTCAGGCATGTAGAATTGCTTTTATGAAAGTGTTAGACATGCTTTTAAAATATTATCTTTACCTAGCCTCATATTGTGATGAATTTTCAAGCTGGTTATGTGGATTAGCTGTGTTCATTAAGCCTTATTTGCTTTTGTTTGGGACAGTGGAAGTGAGCTCTTTAGTTTGTTTCTGCTATGCACATGAGTGAGACAATATGAATCACACTTTCAATTTAAAATACACCTCTGCCTCGATATAACGCTGTTCTCAGGAGCCAAAAAATCTTACCGTGTTATAGGTGAAACTGTTATATTGACAGGTTTCAGGGTAGCAGCCGTGTTAGTCTGTATCCGCAAAAAGAACAGGAGTACTTGTGGCACCTTAGAGACTAACATTTATTAGAGCATAAGCTTTCGTGGACTACAGCCCACTTCTTCGGATGCATCAGAAGTGGGCTGTAGTCCACGAAAGCTTATGCTCTAATAAATTTGTTAGTCTCTAAGGTGCCACAAGTACTCCTGTTCTTTTTGTGTTATATTGAACTTGCTTTGATCCACCGGAGTGCGCAGCGCCCTCCCCCCGAGCACTGCTTTCCCGCGTTGTATCTGAATTCATGTTATATCGAGTAGTGTTGTATCGAGGTAGAGGTGTAGCACTTTGTTGCTGGTTGTCAAGCAGTGTAAATACCAGACACATCAGGCTGGGCCCTACTTCCACTGTGGAAATTGACTTTGTCTTCAGTGGGAACAGCATGAAGACCATCACTAAGTTATAAAGAAAATAAATTGTGGATAATTGAGAACCATGAATCTGATGCTGATAGATGACTAAAATCAACACTTTTGATTGGTAGATTGACATTTTGTAATCCTGTAACACTTTAAAGGGACTCTGCAAAAGGCAGTAGGACCAAACCTTGACCTAGTTTTAATTTCTTGAATTGGTTTTCAAAGTTAATGTAGTACTGCATATGTGGTGGTGGTTTTGAAAAGGAATCCTTGAATGCTGTTTTTAACAAAATGCGAATGGTCCAATCTTAGTCTAATTCTCTGGGGATGGATGTCCATGTCTCACAAACCACTACTGCATTTGGTTCTGATTATTTTTGGGAATCTCTCCTAAGAGGTTAGAGATTAAACTATTCTCTTCAGATTGCCCCTCAAGCATATGGGCTGGGTATGTAAAACTTACTTTGCTGCTGTCCATGCTGTACCTTTTCTGTTGGATAAAGGACTTTGGAGCCATTTATTTGGGAGTCGGGGTCTGACCGAGCAACCACACCTCTGTAATAACAAGTATGTGCAATTAAAGAGAAAACACTTAAATAAACATGGGATCATTTAAAAAACAATAGGAACTTCAAATTCTGAAAAATACCTTGACAGTGTTGTCTGCGTTATGTTTTGTTTGTTGCTGACTCCTGTCAGTGAGCCTACATCGGGTTTGCTGGTATTCCTTTCCTAAGATTGTGAGCATGTTCAGCATTCCTGTGTTCCAAGAACAAGTGATAAGAGAACTTTAAGTTCTCCCTGTCCCATCAGTAAGGTTCTCTCTTGCCTTGAGCTCTACATTTCCTTGTTGTTAAGTTTCAAGCTATTCCTGTTCCTGTTCCCAGCAGCAGGGTGGTGTCACTGCTGTCCAGTTGCAGACAGAGGCCCAGGTGGCAACCGCCTCAGGCCAGCAAGTCCAGACCCTCCAGGTAGTGGTGATCTCTCTAATTGTGTCTATGTGAGCACTGCATGAACTTCCCCATCGCCTCATCTCTAATGCTGTGTTTCTACCAGGGTTTGAAATAGGGACAGAATTAGTAGCAGTTTCATTGGTCTGTAGCAGCTGGGACGTGTTAATTGCAGTTTCATTCAATAAAACGAATGAAGTGGTTAGAGCTGTTTGTTGGATCTAAAATGCATGCAGCCAAACCCTGATCCACCCATGAAAACTCTCTGCTGGTGTGATTATGAAGATGAATTTTGGTGGAAATAGGAATGAAGCAGGAGAAAATTACAACTTGCAGGCAAGAGATCAAACAAACCCCAGGACCTAGCTCAGAGATTCAGACCTCTCAGATCCAGTGCTGAGTGAGACTTTTTGTGTGTTTTCTCTGTGGAAAGAAGCCAAAGTGGGGTTGAGGAGAGAATTTTTTTTCTGACTAGAAACAAAAACTGAGGATTTTCTCGCCTACTATAGGATTGAGATAATTACTGACCACATATTTCTACTGTGACAACACAAGCAGATCCATAAATTGCATCTTAATTACTACCAAAACTCACTACCAGTTGGGAAGGGATGCAGGTTATTTCAAACCCTGATTTCTATTCATGTGCAATGTTCCACATCTTAAAAGCTTCATTTCATTGGTTTGTGTGGCAGCTCTTTAAAGGGATGGAAAACCCCCTTCATGGTAGATGTTACAAGATTGATATAGCTTTTTCTACCCATGTCTGGGGTCTTTGTGGGGGTGGGGGGCCTTCCTCTGTTCTTTGGAGAGAAAAAAAGTTCTAGATAGTCAGAATGGTCCTGCGAATAATGAAGTATATGCAGTGGTTTCCTGATGTGAGCTAAAATGTGAAAGAGGGTGAGCTGGTAGAATTGGAGGCAATTGTTTGGAGCTCGATTGTATCACAGTCCTATTGCTGAAAAGTTTGCTTTTCATCTCTCCTTGCTTGCTTGCGTTTTAAAAATACATTAACAAAAATCCTGGATTTATATTATCATTTTATTTCAATTTAAGCATATCATGCTAATTACTTTTTGCTGCTTTGTAGCTGATGTATGCATGCTTGCATCTTTTTCACTATATTGTAATGCATACTGTTCACTTTTCTTTAATGAAAGTGGTTTTTATATGGCAGGAAGAGTGGGTGGAAGAGACTGAGTAGTAGGACTATCAGATGACTTAATGAAGCCAGGATATCCTATCTGGGAGCTTGACAGCTGATACATACCTAGGGTTGCTGATGTGTGTGTCATTGTATAAGCCACTAATGCATTTCAACATATAGAAATCGGAGCTTTTTCCTTTAAGGGACCGTATTATTTTAGATAATTTCATAAATTCTGAAAGTTTTTTACTGATGATAATTCAGTCACGGATTGTTTCTGCTGCACTGTAATTAGTTGAAAGGTGGGGGATAGAAGTGTCAAAAATGAGAGATCTGGAGATAGAAGTCAGAGGTGATGGTCATTTGCCTTTGAAAGTTCTTGAAGTTTCCATGATAACTGAAATTGGAGTTCAGTGATTGCCCTATTATGCTCTTTCGTCACTTCTATGAAATGTGTTAAGTGCAGTAAAGAAATAATCCTGTTGTCAATTGCCTCCCACTCCAAGTTTAAGACCTAAAGATGTGGCTTTTATTGAGCTCTTCGACTGGCATATTATTTTGGTGCAGATGGCTCTCTTCCTTGCTAGATAAGCATAACTGAATGGAGTTTTCTGTTGCCTTCCTTTCTCCCCCAGGCCTCTTCCCAAAGAATATTTGTAAGGGCTCTCATGTCTGATCTAGAAACCTTCACCATTCCAAGACTTGTTGGTCCACTTCATCCACTCCTCCTTTCTGAGCCATACTTTGTGCTGTTACAAGCACAACTTCCCTTTATGATCACAAGAAGATGCTCCAAGAACAATTCATGCCATAGCCATCTGGAAATTAAGATGCTATGAGAACATAATTTCTTGAACCCCACCTGCCAAGGTAGCTTTATATTGGAGCCTTTACTCATCTGCATTGGACTTCTTAATGAAATACAAAGACTTGTTGTGGATTGTGAGCTCTTTTTTGAAAGGTTCCAGTTCTCAGGCTGTATATAGAGGTAATCCCTGTCTGTTAGTGTATGGACAATTTAGCCATATGTACTATGTAAATATTGTACATGCTTTATTGTATCTGGACTTTGTGGTTTTGATTAGGCAGTAGCAGAAAAGGACAACTTACTAAATTCAGCAACACAAAATGGAGACATTTTTAGAAATCTTGTTTGTTGGAAGTTGTGCATAAAAACAATTTAGACACTATTTAGTTTTCATGGCCCTTCCACTGAAATAAACATTTAGCCCTTAATATTTATCAATTTCACTTGAGATTTTTTATCATCTGACTTTGTTTCATTGTTCTGTTTTGTTGTTTCTTCTATTCTCTAGGTCCAGGGTCAGCCATTAATGGTACAAGTAAGCGGAGGTCAGCTGATCACATCAACTGGCCAGCCAATCATGGTGCAAGCTGTGCCTGGGGGTCAGGGTCAGACCATCATGCAAGTCCCAGTTTCTGGATCGCAAGGATTGCAGCAGGTCAGTATACTCTAATTTCATTAATCATAATGGTCAAGGAATGAACTATGACTGTCCTAGGGAAGATCATAAGCTAGTGTAAATTGTCATTGCTTCTTTGAAGTCAAGGGAACCATGACAATTTATACCAGCTGAGGATCTGCCCCAGTGAGCATTGTATGAACTACCGTGACAGTTCTTGAGGTGCCCAGGACTGAGTGTCACCTTGTTATCCCTCCCTTCCTCCAGCGAGAGGAAGAATTGAATGTGCTTAACCTGTGCCAGCTACCTGAGGTCTCCAGTTTGTTAGCCTCTAAATATTTTCCTCAGGGCTAGGCCAGCCCTTACTTTGCCTTGCAGGTTAACAATAGGTGCACCCCAATCTCTGAGCCACTTTGAAGTGTTCCCCCTATAGTGTGCAGCCCCTTATCCACTGAAACCTGATAGTCGTGCCAGGTAAGCTGTCCCCCGAAGGCAGTTGTGTATGGTTTGAATGATTCGACCCAGTGTCAGCTCTTTGTATAATACTACAGCATGGAGTTGTATTTATAGTGATGACAATGCATGAATTTATTGTCAAGGATTGAATTTTAAGAGATAGTGAGTAAACATCATGGAAACAGGTTATGTATAAAACCAAGTCATCACTCACTTACTAGAGATTAAACTTAATTTAGCAAGCTAAGGTTCTGTCTAAGGAAGTTTCTCACCCCAAATGTCTTCTGCAGCATTTCAACCAAGCCTAGTTGAGATCCCATTTTCATGAATGTAGATGCACTGTCTGTTTACTTCCTCAGGTGCCAGATAGTCTTTTTGCCTTCCTTTGTATGCCCCAAAGTTCATTGTCTGCTCCCAGAGACAGGACAGCCCAGCCCCCTGTGGTTCTGTCTCCAGTGTCTTGTGTCCCTGTTAACGTCCCATTCCCCTGTTGACTTCATATATAAAAGGCATTTTCATTGTGTTGGCTTCCAATGGTTAATTTATATTTGACAGAGAGATATACTCTTACCTTCTGTCTTGAAGAAACCTATTTTTCTCTTTGATCAATGACAGACTTCAAAATATATTTTCAATGTGTATACACAACTCCTTAAATATTATTCGTACATATGTCATGCAATGATTGAGGATGAGTATGACATAAACTTTTTATTTGAGACCTCACATGCCATTCTTTATGGATACATACTGTGAAAGCAGGGGCTAGGTATAGTGCATTTGTCAGGCTTGTTAGGCATTGCTGTTACATGATAGTGAACTCTTTGCCAACTGTAGCCCATGAGCCTCTGTGTCACAACCAAATATTTAAAGTGAAGCTTCTTCTGTATTTCAAAGTATATTTCCAATGGATCCTGCAAATATACTCAGCACAATCCCCCTGAAATGCAGCCAGAGCTTTTTCTGGTTCTTGGCAGCTGTAACACACAGCAGTTCCATGCCTACTCATGTGCTTGTCCCATAAAAATATAGAATTCCTTGAAAATGCTTCAGGACTAACATGAAGTTCAGTTATTCCAATGTATGAAGGCTGGAGAAGAATTTAAAACCCCTGGCTTCACAGAGCGTAATAGTGCTGGATGGGATAGGATTATATTTCAGTAATACACATTGGATAGAACTGTCTATTTAAAAGATAGTATTTGGTTTTAGGCAAGGCCTTGATAAGTGTTCCTCAAGAACAAAGGGTGGAAATTTAAGCAACTTAGAGCATGGGGATTGTGTCTGGTGTCACAGAACTTTTGTCTGTGCTGTGCCACTAACTTGCTGTGTTGATGGGCTTTTTTAGAGACTTGTGAAATACTTCAGTATACTTGGCTGAAAGGCACTATATATTAGGAAAACACTTATCATTCCTCAGTGTAACATACTCTATACAGCCTGTATATTAGAAGAAAGTGTGTAATTGGAATTTTCAGCAATGGGGGCTGACAGTATTCCAATTTATCCTGAGGTGCACCAAGTGGGGTTGGAAAGTATCTCTTCTCTGCAAGGTTAGTCTTAGGCTTTTGTAAATACCAGGCTACTTTTTATGTGCTTGATAATTAGCACTTGTGATACTTTACAGCTATCTTAATTAACCCTTAAAGTCCCATTCCTCCTGTGACTTAGGCAAGTATTATCCCTGGTCTCATGCTCAAGGCTAGTGTATTTCTCTCTCTGATCATGCTGTATTTGGTAAACAGTGGAAAACTGATGGGGCATGATGACATGAGCATGTATATTTGCTCCTTTCTGCTTAGTCTTATCCTCCCTTGCATTGGTGATTACTATGTTACGGAGCAGGAATAAATTAAAACAAACTGTCTCCATTAAAAGAGGAAAGTTAGTGGGGGTTTTCCTAGTGGCCGCAGTAGATGACTGTTGGAAGATGCTTTGATAATGCTGAGACCAAAGGGAAAAATCTAACAGGTTTAGTTAATGTTCCTTTCTGACTCTTTCTTCCACAGATTCAGTTGGTCCAGCCAGGCCAGATTCAGATTCAAGGTGGGCAGGCTGTGCAGGTACAGGGTCAACAGGGCCAGACCCAGCAGATCATTATTCAGCAGCCACAGACTGCAGTTACTGCTGGCCAGACACAGGTAACTGCACCAGCATGAAAGGGATTGTAATGGGCTTACAATAAGGGAGAAGATGTTAGAAAGTTAGTATCCAGAACCATCTGATATTAAAATACATACATTTGTAACACATCAGCTTTTATGCTATTTTCTTTTTTGCAAATCGCTTTGCTGGGACAGAATAACTGTATTTGTCACTTAGTTTTACCAACTGGTTCTTATCTGTACATTATTGATTTGGGATTCCCTGAATGGGAATGTTTAAAATGAAAAATACTGTTGAATTTAACATTCCCCACCCCAAAAAATTGTAAACAGTTATAGTTACATTTGACTTTTGTGAAATCTTTTTTATTTAGGAACAGGTTTTTTTGTTACTGTTACTTGAGTATCTGTTTAACATGTCGATCGTGAAATATGAGACCTAGATCTTTAAATAAATAAATAAAAAGAAATCCCAGTATATTAAACATATTTGTGTATGTAGAACTGCTCTTTTTAAACTCTGTCTCCCATGAAGAACTTCTGAAAAACTTGTGGTTGCTACTAATATTACGCAATAATATTACAAGACGTTGTTGATGCATCTCAGATTTGGTCGGTTAATTTAGTACCCCAGTTCTCTTGTTCCTTACAACAAATTTATGTAAAAGTTTTGTATATATTTTAAGTATCTTTTAATCTCCAGTTGAAATTGGCGTGTAAATACACAATTCTATTCTGAGTATGGAGACTCCTGTCCTCGGGTTCAATATGGACATTAATAGGGATGGAAATCTTTAACTTCTCAGCAGTTTGTAATTTGTGATGTTCTTTGTTCCATTTAGACCCAGCAGCAGATAGCAGTTCAAGGGCAGCAGGTGGCACAGACAGCAGAAGGCCAGACCATTGTCTATCAGCCTGTTAATGCTGATGGAACCATTCTTCAACAAGGTATGAACTTTGGCATATAAAGGACAGCACATTCTCTTAAATTATAGTTGAATGTTTCCAGAGAGACGCCTACCATTTCATTTCTTCTTGGCTCCTTAGTGTCGAGGAACACCATGACGATTGGAAGAGCAAAAGTTTTTGTTCCTCTTCCTTCTGTCTGTCTTTAGAGTTGGAATTGTAGGTTTTTACTACTCTTGACATCCGTAAGATTTTTTTTCTGATATGCCTTATATTGTTAGTAACAGAATGTGCTGTAACAGCTGTACAGGTACAAAGAGTTTGAAATGTACAAATAAGTGCAGGAGATTTTTTTCACATTGATCATATAGAGTCACATTTGTAGAACTAATTTTTTAAATAGCTACAGAAATCCTTTTTCCCAGACCACAGTGAAGCAGATCAATTAATCCCTGCCCCCCCTTTGCAGGGTTGGTTACTAGGAATCTGCAAATAGGACAAAAGCTCTTTGGTGTGGAAAATGCAAATGGGATTACGGAATAAGAATCAGTTCTTCACTTTCAGGTTTAATGTTTAAATAAAATATGAGCTTTGGGTTCTTGACAAATTGTCAATGGAAAGTGCAAGCATTTACATTTCATTTTTGAGGTTTTGGAGAAATGGCTTCACATTTGGGCTGTGATTCCCATGTCTATGACAAATGAACACTTTGAAAAGTTGAGTGCATTTGTGTATTAAGGACAGATGATGGGATTTGGTTAATGGTTGCTTGTAACATTTTTTTTTTTTTTTGCCATCCTCTTGTACGTTATCCAAGAGTGAGTGAATGAAAATAGAAGTGGGACTAATGGTGTTCCCTTCGTTCTTTCTGTGTGCGTGTTTTTGTTTTTTGTTTTGTGTTTTATTTTCTTAAAGTTACAGTCCCTGTTACAGGCATGATCACCATCCCAGCAGCCAGTTTGGCAGGAGCACAAATTGTCCAGGCAGGAGCCAACACCAATACAACTAGCAGTGGGCAAGGGACTGTAACTGTGACGCTACCAGTTGCTGGAAATGTGGTCAATTCAGGTGGAATGGTTATGGTACGTATGGAATTTCCAAGTTCTTTTTCACTTTTTGTCATTTTACAAGTTAAATTTTAAGTTTATGATCTTCAAACTGTGGTTTGAGATTCATATTAGTTTCACCTAATATGCTCAGTCTTCTCAGAAATTAGTTGTAATTAGGACTTCCTATTGGTTTAATATGGATTTAAAATTGGAGTAAATAATTGTACTGTTGAATTTGTGTGGCAAATTATTAGATAGGTCATGCTTCCTCTTCTGATAACTCTCTTTAAAAAACTGGAATAAATAAATTGTAATGTTTAATCCAGGAGTAGTCCTAGCCATTTTGCTGGCCACGGCAGAAAACATTTTCATTGCCCCCACCTGCCTGAGTGGCTGAACAAGAAAATACAAACCCCAAAGCCAACCCCAAGAAACCTGCCAGCCAGCCAATCAGAAGATAGCACGCGTGCACACACACAGAAGAGATATGGGGTCCCCTGGAAGTTGGCCACCTTACTCATCTGGCTGTAGAACCAGCCCTGGTTTAATCTCTGGGGAGTTATTACATAGGTCATGCTTCCTCTCCCCCATAATTTTATCCTCAAATTCAAAGAAGTTCACAATTTTAATTTAAAGGAACTTTTATTAGAGATACTTACAAATTTGAAGAGTTCAAGCAAAAACTTGCTATTCAGTATCCTGCAGATGTTTTTTTCTAGTAAATAAGGGCTTTGTTCTGCTCATGTTCATACTACGTTTGTGCTGAGATTCCCTCTTGGCTTGTGTTTTACTGTTCAGCTCCATTAGATGGCAGCAGACATTTTATGAATAGCACTTGTTTAATAAACATACAGAAATTGTTAGACAAGTAGAACATGCACTAATAAAATACCAATAGAAGAGATGAGTATATTCTACATTACATTGTACAGGAAAATGAATTGCTTGGAGCGCTAGGTATTGTGCAGCTTTTTTTTTTAAATCGGGTTATTTAGGAATTTTAACAGGTTTTCATATCATTGTCATGTAAATGTCCGATACAAAACAATCAGTACAAAAGTGAAAATTTGTTTAGAGAAACTTCACACAGTAATATAATTTATTTACATTTAGCTTTTTATACAAACAAAATATCAAAAACATTGGCAATATGTAACTGACACTTTGAATTGTGTGCAGTTGACTTTGATACTCCATCACTTCGAAGCAGACACAGTTGTTCAGACAATACATCTTTTCAGTTACTTCTGCGTTAATATTTTTGGACTGATGGTATCTCCTTTTATGTATGTAGCATCTGCTGTGAACCATATGCGTCTGAGTGTGTGCTTCTTTACACAGATGGTACCAGGGGCTGGATCAGTACCAGCTATTCAGAGGATTCCATTGCCAGGGGCAGAGATGCTTGAAGAGGAGCCCCTCTATGTAAATGCCAAGCAGTACCACCGAATCCTGAAGAGGAGGCAGGCACGAGCCAAGCTGGAAGCTGAGGGGAAAATCCCCAAAGAGAGGAGGGTGAGTATATAACCCAAGGTTACTTTTTAGGCATCGTTTGGAGGAATGACATTGCATTATAATGGTATAGAAGACATTTTGGGTGACATGGAGACAATTGGAATTGATTCTAATAGACTTCTTCCTGCCTTGTGCAACATACATATGTCTGTCTCACTGATGAATATTGCTCATCACATTTTGTCTTTTGACAGATATCAGAGCCGTTTTTGAGACCATGTGTTGAAATCCTACTTACTTCCTTGGCTCTTAATTGTTGAAAGTAGATGTGGTTGTATTGTAACTGGCGAGTACACTGACTTTCCTCAAAGGCATTCTTTGTCTTTCATTAGAAGGAATTGGTTCTGAGTGCTCAGTTAGCTGCAGTAATAATACTGAGCTAAAAAGTATTGAATGACTCGTGACCATGCTTTTTCTTATTGTTGCAGAAATACTTGCATGAGTCTAGACATCGTCATGCCATGGCTAGGAAACGGGGAGAAGGTGGGCGTTTTTTCTCACCGAAGGAAAAGGATATGCAGGTGAGCAAAACCTTTGCTTCCGGCTATGTTCTTTGTATGGCTGAATTTGCACACGCCTTCTGAGTAGCCCTCAGAAAAACACTTTTAAGGGCTCTAATTTTTCTGCAGCTTTCCTGACCTTGTTGGGCTAAGCCCCTGGTCTTTGTCCTCTTTCCCCAATCAAGTAGCTAGGCCATAGTAATCTTAATATAAACCTGTATTCAACTTTGTTTTATAAATGGAGAGAAATGTAATTGCTCTATTTGTTTGCCTGTACAGAAAGGTGCAGTCAGCTGCTCGTCTCTGTCTACTGCCTCAAGATGGTAGTGAAAGATGGATGAAAGTCAATGAGCATGCAGTTTGAAATTCAGAAGTGGGCATGCTTGGATCTTTTTGTTTTTAAAAGTAGCTTTAATATTTCACACTGTTTTAAATGAAGTGAAAGGAGCCCGGAGAGGCTTTCAGAGAATATAATGGGATAGAAAACACCGTTGCCTTTTACAGCAACGAGGTAGCAGTGTATCTTTAACCTAAGAGATCCGTTCTCTTTAGGGATAAGATACTTCTTTCTTTAGTCCGTACCAACTCCTCCCAAGTAAATATTCCCAACTATGTCTAGTATATGATTGGCTTGAGTTGTGAGCTGTTGTCAAAGAACAGAGCTGGTTTGCTTTAAATTCATCTAATTTAGTGCTGTAGTCTGGAATATACTGTTTAAAACTCATAATTCTCTGATGTGTGATACAGCATTCTTGTCTTTTGTAAATTTGTACCTCTTCTATCCTAGTGTCCCTTGCAAATGTGGGGGAAATGTTTGTAGTAGAGAGAGGATAAATTTTCTGGGGATGGAATGAGTAATGCTGTCAACATTTTAAACTTAAAGGGATGTAGCTGTTACTCCTTAAGGGAGAGGAGAGACATGATGTAAACTGTTATTCCTTAAGGAAGGAGAGCCTTAAATTATCTCTTTACTCCCAGGAACTAAAACTTCACTGGTTCCTCTGAATTAGAATCCCACATTCTAACTCCGTGGATTTCAACCTGTGGTCTGTGGACCCCTGGGAGTCTTCAGACTAAGATTTCCAAAGGGTTCTGCACCTCCATTTGATATTTTTTAGGGGTCCACAAATGGAAAAAGTTTGAAAATCACAGTTCTAACTGCATGCTGCATTTGTGTTCACCAGCTTTCTAAAGCAGTTTGAAGGTACAGCATCACTTGGCTTTGAATATTGAAGATATTGGCAGCTCTCACACCTGTCTAACTATGGCAATAACAGGTTGTTTGGCAAAGCTACTTTTGTCTTCTAAGGTTACTTATCTTTTCCCAATCATGTAGTCTTGCATTTACTACCGGAGGTGTGCTGTTTGATTGGAAGAGTCTTGCAGAGTTAG
Source organism: Malaclemys terrapin pileata (assembly GCF_027887155.1). Taxonomy (NCBI): domain Eukaryota; kingdom Metazoa; phylum Chordata; order Testudines; family Emydidae; genus Malaclemys; species Malaclemys terrapin. Next base: position 18,180,865 of record NC_071508.1, on the reverse strand, counting down.
TTTCTTAACCTGCAGGTTTCATGTACCAGCGCCTCAGCTGGTGTAAACTGGGATAGCTCCATTGAAGTCAGTGAAACGACACTGGTTTATGCTAAGCTGAGTTTCTGGCTCAATAACTCTTTTTGTATATAATTTTTTTTCTTTTGGACAAAGGGAGGTATTTGCCGTCAAGGATTGGCTGCTGTAGTAGAAGTACTTTGCTGTAAGGAAAATACTTCAGGGTCACAGTATTGTTTGTCTTTTGTATCTACAGGATCCAACTCAGGCAAATGAAGACGCAATGACACAGATGATCAGAGTATCCTAACCACTGTCTGAAGGAAAAAGTAACTGAACAAATTTCCTGTCCCTCTTCAAGCGTGTCCTTTCTTACCAATGTATCAAGCAAACCTTCCAATGGGACAATGGACAATCACCATATCTTAGCCTACCCTTTTCTATACAACAAAAACCACCTTTCCAGTAAGTGGTTTGTTTGAGATTTTAACTGCAATGGACTCAGCAAATAGAAATTGTAAGGACCTTCTTGGTATACCCGTGTAATTCAATGCAGGGGTTTGAAAGTCTGACAACTCATGCCTTTTACATTTCTTGAATTAAGGTTGGCCAACTGACACAGTGATTAGCAATAACTCTGGCATGCTGAAGCAGGGCTAACAGACCATAGAGAGCCATGGCCCTTCTGCGGAGGAGTAATCCAGTTTGTAGCAACCAGAGCTAACATGGCTACACCACAGTGCTTTGTTTTCCCAGTGGAGTTTTGTTGTTTATAGCCAGTCCTCACAGCTTTGGACTTCATTTATTGACAGCTGAACTGTTCATTTGTAGTTGCATTTGCCCTTCTGGAACTGTGTAAGAGAACAGAAAGAGGTTCTCTAAGCTCCATCCTGTAAAAGTAAACAGCAAGCTCTTTCTGGGAAAAGTTCAACCATCTTGTCAAGTTGTTGTGAATATTGCAAGAATTGAAATATTGTATATCTGTTCCAAGGAGTAAGATGGGAGTGCCTCATTGACATAGAGCTAAGTAGGGAAAACAAACTTGGCGCTGGTGGCATGTTGCTAGCAATGGATGCGTTGAAAGGTGAAATCCAGCTTCTGGGATAAAAATGATAAAAGTTTGAGATTCTCTTCTAAAAGAAGTTCAGTGTCTATTTTTACTCTGCCAGTGCAGAACTTGGTTGCTCCAAAAGAGATGAAATCTGGAACCTCAGAATGGAGGGATTGACTATCTCCCAGTGTGGCTGTCTGAGTGTTTTAAATTGCAGATGGTTCTGTACAGAGCTTTGACCTTATTCAGGGTGAAGGATGGCTGCATCACAACTGGAGCAGAGGCCAGCTCAATTTGGTGCATCCTGGTCTAGCTCAAAGACTATGTAGTGAGGGCAAACATTGATAATCCCTTCAAGCTTTTTATGAAATGTCCTCTTTTATAAACATGGCACTTAGAGAATGAAGGAGGAATGTTTGCTTTTTTTTTTTTTTTTTTAGTTGGCTCCCTTTTTTGTGACTTCTTTCTGTGGGCATCTGTTGAATACCTTGTGATTAGTCAATTTCGGATTTTGAACTTGGTCCATCATCCTGGCTTTGAAATTTGGCAATGGGATCTGAGGTTTCTATAGCCTTCTAGCAAGTCATATTTAGTTACCTATTTCCACCCTTACCTCATCCACACTTAAGCTGATCCCCTTTACACATCTAAGGTGCTGCTGCTGTTTCCAACTTTTGCGTGCTCTGTGTTTTAAATCTTAAGACTCTATTGGGTCACCAGAATTAAGTGTGATGGGTGAGCCTGAATGATGAAAGCAGTGGAGAGGAGAGTCTTCATGGGTGAAGTAGTGAAGAAGGTGATTTGGAAAGACTAGTTAAATTTTAGAGGGGTCTGTCTTAAGGTAGCACAGCAAACACAGTTGTTTGGAGAATATGCCCTACACCATCTCCTCAAATCATGAACAGGAGGAACACTCAAAGTAACAATTTAGTTGTGTAAACTGGAGGAAGAAAATTGGGTGGCAAACAGAGGTGAGGGAGGGGTGAACAATGCCACCAGAAGGCCCCTTTCCTTTGGATAAAAGGATACTAAACCTAAAGTAGTAAAAACATGTGAGAGAGGATCAAAGAGAGAAACAGAAAAGGTGAAAATGATTTATTTCAATTTGACAGCAGTCAGCCTGGAGTGATGCCAAGAGAACTGGACTTCTTGGCCCAGCCACCTAGGAAGGTTCCCAAATTTCAGCCAATGAAAATACAGGAAGGGAATTGCTACGTTGGGATTTGTCCTTTGGCATGTAGACTATATTCTGTAATTAAAGATGATTATCTTTCCTGCCTAGTTCAATGTCTCCCCCTTCCCTCCCCCCCCTCCCCCCCCCCATGGTTGGCATGATCTAAAATTTGCAAGGAGCTGTGTTCTAGTTTGTTGGTGACATTCACAGTTAAGGGGTGACATGGAACCCTAGTTTCAATTCATGACTTGCAAATAAAGGAATACATTATTTTTGTATTTTGTCTTAGGTTGTATTTGTTACCTATAATTTTGCATTTTAATTTTTTTTATTATTCAAAAAGCATTAGTTTACCCCTTACATCGTTGGCATCTCTAGTTGGTTGCTCAGTCTTAAAATATTTTGGGCAATTAGAGTATGGTGCTTTTTTTCTTCACATGAAACCCTTGCTTAACATTTTTTGTCGTGTCCCCTATTTCAGGAAATATCAAACTCTTTCCTAGTGAAGGAACAGTAAATATTTTGCTTTGTTTGAATGAACACATTATTGTAAATACTTTTTAAGAGCATTTGTACATTTTGTCAATCTGGGTTACCAATGCACGCTGGGGGGTGGGAAGAGTAGTGCCATTCTGGATTAAGGGAGCCTCTCAGTCTTTCTACTTTCATTTTACAACCAATTTCTATCCCAGAGAATCTTCTCTGAAAGTTGGGAAGTTAGGGGAATGGAGGTTGTTGGTCTGACATCTTGTATCTGAGTAATTGGCCCCAGTGTTTGTTTTCTTTAAGAACTTATACAACTCTTCACAAAACATCTAGAACTTCTTCCAGATAGCCCCTCCCCCAAATAAATTCTCTGAGCCATAGTTGTAGAAGGTGTATAAAGACCTATGCATTTGTGCTACATAGAGAGTTCTTGTAGGTAAATTTTATACAGTGGTGTGAAAGCCTGGGTGTTAGTGTCATACCTTTTCTTTGTTTTGGTTTTCCTGTATTCAGTGACACACTTCTGAAGGCCTTTATTTGCTCAGTGAGATTGAAGATCTCAGCACCATGTTACAAAAAGATTCGAAGCTCTTTTTACAAATAAATTATAAAACTGGAGATGCTGTGAGATAAGTGGATGTGAGAACTCTAGCTTGCGTATTGGCTAGATTTGGACATAAATTCCAGATTGGGAGCACAGTACAGTAGGACAGATCAGGATAAAAGAAATAATGATGGGTATGAGGAGAACTTGATGCTTGGTCAGTTGACCCCTAAAGCACTGGAGCATTGAACCTATCAAAACCAGTTTTATACAAGTGTAGAATGGGGTGTGGGAAATGATCCCTAAGTGATGCTAAATAGTTTTTCAAAGGCTTTTGCATGTTAAAAAGTCAATTTCTTACTTTGTGAATGGGGGGGCGGGGTATTGAGATTTGTGTAACGTAAGGCAACGTTTGTAAATAGTTCAAAAGTTTATAATTTTTTTTATATGATGCATTTTTTTCAAGTGTATTTTGTCTTTAATAGATGCAATTGTAAGTACTGTGTACACTATCCAGCGAATAAAAAATTTATAAACTCTGAGCTCCTGGTTTTTGCTTTCTTTCTTATCTTTAAACTTTTCTGTTGAGCAGTTGCAGGGCAGTTGGAAGGACTTTCCTCTGCACTGCACATCCCCCCAAAAAGTTCTGGCCCTGTTCACAGCATCTATAAACAGGTGGCCTTCCTGTAGGGTGGCGTGCCATATTGATGAAGGTCAGACTGTACACCAGGTGGCCTGTGAGCAAGCTGCAGGTGACGGCACCTTCAGGCAGCCAGTCTCCCTGTAGCATGGCCTGCAGCCGTGGAGGATAATTGGACTGTGCCTGTAGGGTCTTGTTTGATTAATTTTGTGTGTGTGTGTGGGGGGGCACCTGAGAGGGATGTCTCTGTGTTGGGAGCTTCCTGCAGGATGGGGCAGACCATGAGGGAGCAGGAAACAGAGGACATTCCCTTATTCTTCCCTCGCCCCATTCTCTAGCAGAATAAGGACTTTCAGCTGACGAGGGTGGTGCCTTGTAGAGGGTCTTGATTGGGTGATGGACTAATCTGTACAAGCCCTAACGGTTAAACAGCTACTTGCAGCTAACAGGTCATGAGCTGGGGAAACTCTGGCCGAAGTTGGGGGTGTGGCCCTGCAGTGGGGAGTTCTGATTGGCCCTGAGAGGGGGCCTGGCTTCCCAGTGCGGAATTCTGATTGGCTGACGAAGGGTGACTCACCTCAGAACTTTTGAGTGTTTGAAGCTGCTTCTGGCACCAAGATGGCAGCTTATGGGAGGGAAGCCTTGGTGGGCAACACCCAGGATGGATCCCTTCAGAGAGGAGCTGGGGATATGGGGACAATGGCAGGGTCCTCTCACAGAGGGAAGATGGAGGAGTCAGTCGGGTATGTCAAGTGGGCCTTTTCAGATGGTGGTGAAGGTCATGGCAGCATCTGATGAATCCCTCCGGACAACGGGGGCATCACATAGTTCCCCTCAGAGAGGAGCAGGGGATGTGGAGGGCGAGAACTGGTCTCTGCAGGAGTGGAAGGAAATGTCTGTGCCGAGCAGATTCCCTCCATGGGGCGAAGGGGACAGGGGAAGCTTCAGCTGGTTCCCTCAAGGTGGGAAGGTGACATATGAATCCCTGCAGAGAGTACAGGAGGAGTCAATGGCTCAGACCCCACAGCTGGTAGAGGTGGCATTGGTTTCCTGTGGGCCTCCTCAGGAGGTGGGGAGGATGGTGGTTGCCCTTCTCCCAGACCTGCTGGTGTATAACAATCACAACTTCCTGCGGATGCTGCCTTCTGTGGAAACCTTCAATGGAGTCTTGCTCTGCGTGGAGATTACAGATGATGAGGAGCAGGGCTGCCTGTGGCAAATCTCTGTCTGTGCTCCCTTTGTGGATGGGGAAACCATTTGAGCTTATCAGTTGGTCAGCATCTGCCTTTAAGGGGTTTCTGCACTTATTTATCTAGGTTCTTCAGTGCTACATGAGTGTCCTTGAAAAGAACCCATTTTGTTTACTATCCCCTCTGCCAGCTGCATAAGTGAGCTCCCAGCCTTGAAGGCTCCATCCCTTTTCGCTTTCCTTTAGACAAAGTGGGCATTTGACCTTGTGAAATTCTAGCAGAAAGTGGTCTCTGGGGGTGGGGGGTCTTTTCTTCCCCCCCCCCCCCCCCAATTGAACCAGTCTGTCCACCTGTCCCCAGCCCTGATCCTTGCTACATCCTGAGGCAGCTTTGCTTCACTGAACAGATGGGAAGGTTTTAATTTGTCCAACATCATGATTAGAAGTGAGTCTGATAACTTCAGTCCAGGACAGGGGTTCTCAAAGTTTTGTACTGGTGACCCCTTTCACATAGCAAGCCTCTGAGTGAGACCCCCCTCTTATAAATTAAAAACACTTTTTTTATATATATTTAACACTATAATAAATGCTGTAGACCAAGCAGGATTTGGGGTGGAGGCTGACAGCTTGATACCCCCTCTCCATGTAATAACCTTGTGACCCCCTGAGGGGTCCTGACCCCCAGTTTGAGAACCCCTGGACTAGGACTTGGTGGATGTTACGCCTTCCACTGGGCGTGCTCACAAAGTTCAACACGAATAATAGAGCTCTTCAAAGAATCCCATGACTTGGAATAGCAGGTGCATGCATGTCTCTTGAAAGCACTATCAGTCACTTATTTCATAAGTATCAAACTCGCCACAAACCCTACATTATTCTTTTATAATTTGTAATGGAAAGTGTACTTGATTGCAATAGCTGAGTCCTGCCACTATTCAACTTCTAGCCCTTCCCTAGTTAAGTCTGCTATCCTTTAGGACAATATTGAAAGCTCCCTCGGGATGACAGTTTGGCCTTCCGTCTTTGCTTGTGTCACAGGATTAACTGCTCTCCTTGAAAAGCTATACACAAACAATGACCTGAACTGTGGCCCAGAACAGCTAACCCAGATGCTCAACGATTACATAGAAGGGATAATGGCGTGTAAGTACTTCACCTCTCCACCTATAGGGGGGGAGAGGTAGTATCTGTTCAGGGCTATATGAACCTCAGAATTGGAGATTGGCTTGGTTCTGCCAAAATGCTGTTCTTTCCGAGACATTTGGTCCTTTATTTTCTTGGTGGTCTTCCAGGAGTATCGCCTAACTATTCACTGCCCCCTCCAGGTATCATAAAGCAATCGTCATCCTGATCAAATGTAACTAGATGGACACCCCTTACTATTTGTCGCTTTTGTGGCACAGAAGAAAGTTTCTCTCTTGAAAGGGTTGGAGGAGGCTTTCAAAGGGGCAGTTAAGATGCCCACCTCTCAGAGTCAATAGGAGTTGGGTGCCACTCTCCCCTTAATGCCTTTGAAGGGGCATTAGTTTTATTGTGTGTCACCACCTGGCTGTTTCTCTGTCATAGGGAGGTTTCAGATCTTTTCTTTAGAGGGGGAATCTGTGTATTATAAATAAACACAGCACAAACAGAAAAGCCTAACTTACCAATTCTGGAGTACCAGGCTGCACTGGGTCAAGGTGGGCTATTACCTAGGGCTTTATGTAGACTCCTTCTCCCTTCTTTAACCCATATGACAATTTTTTTGCAGTTGAACTGCATAGCTGGTGTCATCCAATCTCTAATAAATGTCAACTTGTTGTCAAGTCTTACAAATTCCAGGGTGCCCTAAATTTCTAACCATAAAGAAGCATAACAACTTTGACCTACTTTAACATGGGTTCAAAACCAGTCTTCAACCAATCATTATTAAATTTTATACCCTGTCACGTCTGCCTTTTCATTGTTTCCCCCGCTTTTTGTGATATTTTTATCTAATAAGCACGTATGCGATTTAAAACAACCTTACACAGCGATAACAAAAGGTCATGCTCTTAAACATGTTTCTGCTTAACAAGCAGTTTAGCTCTTATTTGCTAATAATTCTTTATCATCTCTTTTATCATGACTTCTTGCTAAGTTTTATGTGGGAGTTCTCTAGCATAACCTTCATATACCCACAGTATTAACCTTATGTTGGTGTTACTAGTGTCCTAGGGGAAACCAGCTCTGAAATAAGATGATTGTACCATTGCTGTACAGAGGGTGGAAGTGGTGTGTTTAACTCCGTAAGCCAGGAAACTTTGGTGGGCCAGCAGATGTTCACTCTTGGTCAAGTAGCATTGCTCTGCTATCGCTGCAGAGGAATATATTAAAGAAGATGCAGCCCCTACCCCAAGGAGTTTGTAAATAATGTGCCCTGCTGGCTTGTTTCTGAAAATGTGTTTTAAAAATAGCTTTATATTATTATAGCTAAATCCCTGCTTTTTTTTCTTAGTGGTTGTGGTATTGGCGAGTGAGTCAAATTTGGGCTCTTGCTTGCTGGCATGTTAGTGGCTCCAGTGGTGACATGCTCAAATTGGCACACACTCATCCATAAAAGAATTAGTTCACTGATTGAAAGTGGAAAATTCTGGAGTCCTGACCACTTGTGACGGTTAACTCTCCTGGCAAGAGTATGAATTTGTGGGCTATTAGTCCTAAGGTGCTGGCCAGATTCCAATTAGAATAATTATATTCTTGTCTTCCTCTTCGATGCACACCCTGCCCCAGTCTCCATGTTCATACAACACCAAGCACAACGAGGTTCCCAAGCCTAAGCAGGGTTTCTCAGCACTACCAAAATACAAATATTAAATAATTTCCCTCCACTGGATCCCTTGAGAGTGCTGTTTCCCCTTTCCATCCCCCACTGTGCATTATAAAACAGTTATGCCCTATCTCAGCAATGCCAAAGTGGTTCTTGTGTAGATCTATAGTTTGTAAAGCTCTTTGGGATGAAAGCAGCTATATAATGAAGATGGCATTATATTCTGTCTCAATTATTCATTTTCTGTGTTCCTCAGATGTGCTTTGTTTCAGAGGCGATATCTTGAACTTCATAGGTACTTATTACATTGTTCTATGTCTTTGAAATGCATCAGTGGCTATTACAGTATTTTTGGCCTGATTCTCCACCCCCTGGAGTTAAAAAATGGCAAAGCTCCCATTGACTTCAGTGGTACAGGATCAGGTCCTTCATGGATCTCACAAGCTGGAAATCACATACATGAAAAGAGCCATCTCTGTTTCATGCCCGCTTCCATTCTGCTCTCTCTCCTGCAGGGGATGCGTTACTGGTGCTCTGGAAGGTAGAACGAAGCCAGCTCAGTGACATCATTATCCTAGCAGCAAAATGCAGCTTGGAGATGCAGGATCAGTTTGAGTTTAGCTACACGGAAGTGGGCCTAGAGCTCCGACTGAAGATCGGTACAGATGCCTAATAGAAGAAATATATGACAGCAACTTCAGCTCCAAAGAAACATACTGGGAACTAACCTGTTCTTCTTTGAGTGCTTGCTCATGTCCATTCCATATTAGGTGTGTGTGCTCGACACATGCACCGGTGCTGGAAGTTTTTCTCTTAGCAGTATCCGTAGGGGACTGGCTCTGGCGCCCTCTGGAGTGGCACCCGCATGGCGCGGTATAAGGTGTGTCGCCGGCTCCCCTCGTCCTCAGTTCCTTCCTGCCGCCAGTGACGGTGCTGGAACTTCTGCTGCCTTGGCTAGCTTTCACTTAGTTCAGTGTGTCTCACAAATGTTTCTTTGTAAAATAGTTGTATATATTTTAGTATTTACCCTTAGTGTTAGTTCTAGTTAGGTGATCCTGGACGGGAATCTCTCAGAGAAGCCCTCTTAGGTCCTTGGACCCTGGGCAGTGTGGGCACTGACAGCAGGATTCAAGGTCCGGCTTGCCGGTAACCTGGTGCAGACCTGCGGAGGCACGCGCCCCCTGGCATGAGTGTCGAGACTGACCCATTGTGTCTCCAACTCCTCGGCACCGGCCCTGCGACTGATCGGCGGAACGGTGTCCCTGGTCACTCTCCCGCCGGCACCAGTGAATCCCCTCGATCGGGGAGATTGTACCGACAACCAGCCCGCTCCAGATCCCGGTACAGGTCAAGCAGCGTGAGGCATAGATCGCCGGTTTACTGATGCAGATACACCGAACGCTGAAGATCCCCGGGGTCCCGTGGGAGGAACTCGTCTCAATCGGACAAGTCGGTGTCGAGGCACAGTAGCTAGCAGCACAGAGAGGAGGGCCACTGGGCCAGCCAGTCATGATCACTCTGCAGTGACCGGAAGACTCCCTTGCCGATGCCTTCCTCCTGTCATGGTCAGGGAGCCTGATGTACGCATTCCCCTCTGATTCCTCTCATCAGCAGGGTCCTAGCAAAGATCAAGAGAGACAAGGCACAGGTTATCATGATGGCCCTGCGTGGCCTCGACAGCACTGGTTCGGTATGCTCATGAACCTGGCATTGGCCTCTCCCTGGCCCCTGCCCAACCGACCAGACCTGCTGTCACAGGACCATGGTCAGCTCCTGCACCCCAACCTCGCGTCCCTCCACCTCTCAGTGTGGATGCTGCGTGGCTGAACCAGGAGGAGCAGACCTGCTCGGATGAGGTTCAACAGGTCCTCCTGGGAAGCAGGAAGCCCTCAACCAGACTGACTTACCTGGCCAAGCGGACGAGGTTTTCCCGCTGGGCCGTCCGAGCGTGGCATCTCTCTCGCGCGCTCTTCCGTACAGTCTGTCTTCGACTACCTGCTTCATCTGAGGAACCAGGGCCTGGCACACACTTCCATTAGAATGCATCTCACGGCCATCTCCACTTATCTCCCACAGATTCAGGGCCAGATGGTGTTTTCTCATGACATGACAGTCAGATTCTTGAGGCCTCGAGAGATTCTTCTGGCAGGTACGGACTCCTGTCCCACAGTGGGATCTTAACTTGGTCCTCTCCAGGCTCACGGGCCTTTGCGCTGCTGGGCTTCTGCTCCCTTTCCCACCTGTCATGGAAGGTCGCTTTCCTGATGGCAGTGACGTCGGTGAGGCGAGTATACGAGATTAAAGCCTTGACCTCAGAACCATCGTACACTGTATTCTACAAAGACAAGGTCCAGCTGAGGCCTCACCCGGCCTTCCTGCCAAAGATGGTGTCCTGGTTCATGTGAAAGATAGACATCTTCCTCCTGGTGTTCTGTCCTAAGCCGCACAAGACCAGTGAGGAGAGGTGGCTGCATGCCTTGGACATCCGAAGGGCCCTGGCTTTTTACCTAGAGCGTATCAAGCCTTTCCGTAAATTGACTCAGCTCTTCATCACCACAGTGGATAGGATGAAGAGCCTTCCGGTGTCCTCACAGAGGATTTCCAACTGAATTGCCTCTTGCATATGGACCTGTTATGATCTGGTGGGGGAGCCGTCGTCGATTGTCCGAGCCCAATCGACTAGAGCTCAGGTATTCTCGGTGGCCTTCCTGGTGCACATCCCTATCCAGGACATCTGTAGAGCTGCGACGTGGTCCTCTGTCCACATGTTCACGGTGCATTATGCCATCACTCAGCAGGCCAGAGAGGATGCTGGGTTCGGCAGAGCTGTGTTGCAATCTACACGTCCGTGACCTCCTACCTGCCTCCAGGGGTACTGCTTGGGAGTCACCTAGTGTGGAATGGACATGAGCAAGCACTTGAAGAAGAAAAGACAGTTACCTTTTCCATAACTGGTGTTCTTCGAGATGTGGTGTTCATGTCCATTCCATAACCCACTCTCCTTCTCCACTGTTGGAGTTTCCAGCAGGAAGGAACTGAGGTTGGGGGGAGCTGGTGGTGCCCCTTATATCATGCCATGCAGGCGCCACTCCAGAGAGCACCAGAGCATGCTAAGGGGAAAACTTCCGGCACCAGTGCATGTGGCGAGCACACACACCTAATATGGAATGGACATGAGCAACACATCTCAAAGAACACCAGTTGCAGAAAAGGTAACTGTCTTTTTCTTTTCCTTTCAGGGCTGTCTGCAGGCCATGTGTCTCAGCTCATTGTCGGTGATGAGATGCGACAGTATTTGCTGGTGACTGGCCAGCAAGTGGACAATGTGAGGCTGGCACAAAGTCTGGCACAAGCTCATTAAGTGATTCTATCACCGAACTGCTGGGAGCTCTGTGACCGGGATGTGTTAGAAGCGGAAATGCTTAAAGGCCAAAAAGCCATGAAGGTAGGAGCCCCATAGTGCTTTTGCAATTACCATGCAGTGGAGTCTGTAATATGGAGTCCATTGATGTCAAAAGAGGAGAGCCTCATTGAGTTCAGTGAGCTTTGGATCAGTCCATTAACCAAGATATTTCAGACTGGCTTGTGTTCATATGGTTCCCTTTTCTTTGTTAGCTAGTGGGACATTTTCTTGAGCTCAAGCAGCAAGGGCCTGTGCTTTTACAGCCAAAGATTGTGAGTTCTATTCCCCCATGCTATGCTGAGCATGTGTTAAATTGCTGCAAGGTACCTTCCCTCTGAGAAAACATAACACTCCCAAGAAGCAACTGTTTTACTTTTATGGCTAGCAGTTCTTCCCAATTTCTGATGATCACCAGGTGGGGTCAGTAGACAGTGTCATTCTAGGGCCGTTTGGCCTGATTTTCAGAACAGCTGAGCACCCGCAAATCTTAGGGAAGTCAATGGGAGGGGCAGGCGCTCGTACCCTTTGCAAATCCAGAACCTTTAACTTCTGGCACAAGCGGGTTGAATATAGCCAGGAAGGTGCCAATAGTGAGAATGATGAAGTTAGTTTGGGGAGCAATTTAGGCATGATGACTATAGTGAAGGATGAGATCTAGGGTTGCTGAAATCCTTCTGTTGATGTATTTTTTACTGGGCAGACTTTGGGGAAATGACACTCTGGCTATAATTTTTTCTTTATACTCAGCTGCGATACCTAAAGATTTTCCATCCACCTGATTTTGATGAGCACTTTGAAAAGTGCATAGACCATCTACAGCATTATCCAAACGATGAAGGTGAGATCCTCGCATTCAGCGTCCGAACCAACAAGAATGCAGGATCCCTGGAACAGGGAGAGGCCTTTTTCTCCCCTTTGCCTCTCGCTAACTTAAACCAGCATTTCTCAAACTGGGGTCTGTGGATAGTACTCCAGGGGGTCCACGGGCCATGCTGATCAACTCTTCCCCTGCCCTCCCTCCCAGCGCCTCCTGCACGTCAGGGGAACAGCTGTTCAGCGGCGTGCAGGAGGCACTGGGAGGGAGGGGGAGGAGCAGGGACAGGGCATGCTCAGGGGAGGGGCTGGAAAGAGGGGTGTAGGGATAGAGTGGGTGCAGGAAAAGGTGGGGTGGGGCCTGGGGCTGAGCGGAGGGCTTGGGGGGTCCTTTAAAAAAATAAAATCAAAATGGGGGTCCTCAGGTTGCTAAAGTTTGAGAACTGCTGACTTAAACCATATAAATTCCTTTCCTAGTCCTGCTGAGAAAGGCTGTGGCCCTGGCTTCCAGTCATGAGCTCGAGCTGGCCTTGCGGAGGTTTGTCTTGGGAAATGTTCTGAAGAAGGTAAGATGCTGATGTTTCTGTTCTGATACATGCTGTTCCTCCACAGCAGGGGCGGGCAAACATTTTGGCCTGAGGGCTTTGTAAATTGTATGGAGGGCCGGTTAGGGGAGGGGGTCGTGGCCCAGACCCCACCTCCTATATGCCCCCCCCCCGAGACTCCTGCCACATCCAACCCCCCCTGTTCCCTGACGGCCCCTCTGTGACTCCTGCCCCATCCACACGCTCCTGCTCCCTGTCCCCTGCCGCCCCAGACCCCCGCTGCCCCATTCAACCCCTCCTCTCATTCCCGACGGCCCCCCCCGGGACTCCTACCCCATCCAACCATCCCTTCTCCCTGTCCCCTGACTGCCCCTGGAACCCCTGCCCCTGACTGCCCCCTGCCGCCCCCTCCAACCCCCCCTCCTTCCTGACTGCCCCCCGGGACCCCTGTCCCCATTCAACTCCCTGTTTCCCCCCCGCCCACCATCCACATCCCCGCCCCCTGACCACCACCCCAAACTCCCCTGCCCTCTATCCATCCCCCCCTGCTCCCTTACTGCGCTGCCTGAAGCACCGGTGGCTGGCGGCGCTACAGCTGCGCCGCCCAGCTGGAGCCGTGCCACACCACCACCATGCAGCACAGAGCACCGGGTCAGGCCGGGCTCTGCAGCTGCGCTGCCCCAGGAGCTCACAGCGCCGCTGCCCACAGCATTGCGCCGGCGGCAGAGCAAGCGAGCTGAGGGTGTGGGGGAGGGGGACAGGAGGGGAGGGGCCGGGGGCTAGCTTCCATGGCCAGGAGCTCGGGGGCCGGGTGGGCCGGTCCCGCGGGCCAGATGTGGCCCGCAGGCCATAGTTTGTCCACCCCTGCTCCACAGTGAATCCGCACCCCAGGCAACGAAGAGAGTAAATCCCAGGCGCATGAAGGAACTGAGTCTTTTCCCCCATGTTCCTTATTTTCCAGATCGACGACAATCAGCCACTGGCGTTTGTATCTGAACTTCGACTGGTAACTGTGGTCTCTGTCAAGCTGCAATTTCACGAGAGCACAAAAGTGACAGAGCTGTGCAAATTGGTCCAGGATGCCACTGTGAGCATCTCTGGTATCATGAAGGGCTGGAGAGGCAAAATTATCCAAATCTCCACATATGGCAAAGTGAGTAAAGCAGGGCTTAGCTGTTCTGTGAGATGCAACCCAGCAGGCGTAAGGATCACTGTGGGAATTAGGGAGAGGCATGCCCACTAGGGTGGCATGGGTGGGGCCCATTCAGCTGCCAGCCAGGCACAAAAAATCTCAAACAGTGGCATCTGTCCAATAGTAAGAACCAACTGATGTTTGTGAGCAAGTGGGATACCTGGTGCTTTTGGCCTGAGCAGCGCTTTTACCATTGTGGTTGTTTAGTTGTATTACAGCAGCACATAAAAGTGCCAGCTAAGATATGTGCTGGGCGCTGGCCATACGCATAGTAAGAAATAGTCCCTGCCCCAAAGAGCTTATTGTCCTGACAGATAACGGATGGGAGAAAAGAAACATCATCACCCTTGTTTTCTACAGGGAGTCTGCGGCACAGCTGGGAATCAAACCCAGATCTGTTAAGGCCCAGCTGTAATCAAAGGACCATCCTTTTTCTCAGCCCCCTTTGTTCACAAACTCTTTGTAACCGTATGCAAAATGCATCATGCCTGTAGCTTTTCAGAATTCAAGCATCTAAGGAAGTCTTGGATGTTTGAAGGCACAACTGGGTTGAGCCCCTCTGGCATATCCTTAATGAAATACTTGGGTTACTTATTAATCTACTTTTAACCTCTCCTCCTTTTCTGTCCTCCAACACAGGGCTGCACATTTCTATGTGCCTTTGGGCTGCCTGGTGATAAGAGGAGGAGAGCACCCATGCCTTAGATAGTGCAATGAGCATTTCTAATTTTTGCTCTAAGAATCTCATGAAAATTGAGTAAGTGCAATGTCCCTCTGCCTGGGTCATCAGCAGGCTCCCAACCTGGGATCTTTAGCACTACAGCACTGACTTTTACCAACTGAGCTAAGGGAGTAACTCTGTTAGAAGTAGTTGGGTGTTATCTTCTAGTGGGCCAGCCACTGAAAAGGATCCAACCACATCAGCCACACCATCAAGGGCTCATTCACCTGCACATCCACTAATGTTATATATGCCATCATGTGCCAGCAATGCCCCTCTGCCATGTACATTGGCCAAACCGGACAGTCCCTCCGCAAAAGAATAAATGGACACAAATCGGACATCAGGAATGGTAACATACATAAGCCAGTAAATGAACACTTCAATTTCCCTGGTCATTCTATTACAGATTTAAAAGTCACTATCATTGAACAAAAAAACTTCAGAAACAGACTTCAAAGAGAAACAGCAGAACTAAAATTCATTTGCAAATATAACACCATTAATCTGGGCTTGAATAGGGACTGGGAGTGGCTGGCTCATTACAGAAGCAGCTTTTCCTTTCCTGGAATTGACACCTCCTCATCTATTATTGGGAGTGGACTACATCCACCCTGATTGAATTGGCCCTGTCAACACTGGTTCTCCACTTGCGAAGTAACTCCCTGCTCTCCATGTGTCAGTATATAATGCCTGCATCTGTAACTTTCACTCTATGCATCTGAAGAAGTGAGGTTTTTACCCACAAAAGCTTATGCCCAAACAAATCTGTTAGTCTTTAAGGTGCCACCAGACTCCTTGTTGTTTTTGTAGATACAGACTAACACAGCTACCCCCTGATACTTGAAAAGAAACATGTCACTCACCCTGTCAGTTGTGTTTTGTTGTGAATTGAGTTGCCAAGACTTGCAGGGGTCTGGGAGAAACATTAATTCATTTTAACCTCCCATCGCAGATCACGCTGACCGCTGCTTGAGAAAATGGGACTTGGTCATGATTTAATTCCAGTGCTGGTCATAAGTGGGAGTTGTACAGTGACACAGGTTGTCATGGGTATTGACAACCAGAAATAACAAGGAAAAGTAAATGTGTTAGGAACACAGGAACTGCCAGGTTGGATCAGATCAGGGATCCATCTAGTCCAGTATTCTGTCTCTGACTGTGACCAGCACCGGCTGCTTCAGAAGAAGGTGCAGGAGCCCTGCAATTATGGGGTAATCTGCTCAAAGGGAAAGCTTCCTGGCCCCATTAATTAGAGATTGGCTTGTACCTCGATGCAGGAAGGTTTATATCTCTTCCAAAACTCTCTTTTTTTTATTATTTACCACTGTAATTCTGGATGTTCACTGGGTGTTTGATTCTGGAAAAGAGCTGATGGGATAATATTTCTCCAGTGCCGTTCCATCCCCAATCACCAGCCTGCCAGTGGTGTGAAAATTGCCATTGCTCTGAGATCAGCACAGAACAAAAGTGCTTCATGACCTTGCGGGGACTGAGTGTTAATTGGCCAGTGGAGGAGCCAGTCATTTATCACAGGCCCCAAACAGTAGTGGCAAGCCCAGTCGTGAGTCTAGATCACTACTAAAGCAAAGAGGGTGAGGAAGGTACAACTATGGAGAGTGTTAGCAGGGGCTGGCTGATTCCACGTCGCTCTTACTGTGTTTTAGGCTTGTTTCCATTGGGATTACAAGCGGGTTAGCGTTCTGTGGAGTTGCTGGCATGCGTTCTAGGCAAGAATATACAGGTAGGATAGGACTTTGCTGTGGTGTGTGTGTGTGTGTGTGAGAGAGAGAGAGATAATTCGTTAGATTGCTCACTGCCTTTCCCCATACTCTATTCCTGATGCAGTCACTGGCTCAAAGGTTAAGATGGCCTCCAGGATGCTGACGCTTTTTCCAGGGATGATATCATGTGATGAAGAGATTTACTCAATATCTGGGTTGCCCGGCTGTTTTTTTAAGAAGCTTCCGGAGAAGGAGACGAGCGATGCTGTGAGCTCTGGGGTAACCTATGAATATCTTGGCAGAAAGAGAAACTCCTAAGTCACTCTTATGTGCTCCTTCCAGCACAAGCAAGAGAGAAGGGAAAATCTAACTCTGTTAACTCAAAGGCTGAATATTCTTATCCGGGGCCAGCAATCCCAGAGAGCTTGCAGACAGGCATAGATGGTAGTGACCACCCTGCCCTTCCCATCTTGCTAAACAGAAGCTGGGTCCTGACTTGTTCCCAGCTAGATGGAAGGAGTTCTGATAAGAAAAAGGTTGAGAACCACTGTCCTTATCCAAGCGACTGCCTGAAATATCCTCCAAACACCTACGTTTCCACTGGGATTAAGAATGGGCTGTACGCAGCAAATGAATGAGCCCATCTAACTCTTTCATTTCGCCTCTGGGCAGCCAGATGGGTTCATGGATCTTCTGAAATTCTTTTTTCTGTTTCTCTTTATTTCTTACCTAGTGTATGATAGTCCAGATAGGTGATCACTGACTCTTGTCTTCCTTCCTCCTTTTAGAATGTTTGGAAAGTCAGGCATTACCAGGAAGAAGGATGGGAATCGACCCTTGTTGGATAGGTGGATCTATCCTCTTGGCACAGTTTTAATAATGTGCAGAACATCCCTGAAAGTCAGGAAGGGATGCAATGGTGGGAGGAAGGACATAGGGATAAATAGGAAGGGGAGTTGCCATCTAACAACATCAGGGAAAATAATAGCCATATGTTTTTGTTTAAAGCAAAAGATCAGCTCTGATTGTCCCCCTCTCCTGTTCCCATGTGTCCACAGATCCAATGCTTGTCTTTGCAGGCAAGCTAAAGGGTTGTAGGCCAGCAGCCCAAGTGGTTGCAAGGCACCTGTGATTGAGACAGAGGTGCAACCTATAAAATGAGAGAGGACAATTCACAAGCTAGCTCGTCTGCTTGATGACACCACAGCGCAATGCCATATGTAGGATTAGAACTCAGGCCCAGAGCGCTTCCTCCTGGCCTCTGAACTGGACACACTCCAGAGCGGGTTTACTTAGGCCTAGGGCATGTTGGTGGTTTTTTTTTTTTCTTGTTGCTTTGAGCAACCCCCTAAGACCAGCGTATGAAGTAGAATTCTAGAGACAGCAACTTCCAGCCCACCGTGGCTGGGAAGAACCATGTCTTATACCCTAATATACTGTCTATAAAACACCTTCCTCTTGAAAGGTTGCGAGAAAAAGATCAAAATGTTCCAGGCTGGACTGCAAGGATTTATGAGACACAGAGAAGGCCGTATTGTTATGTACGAAGGCTCTACGGGCTATGGAAAAAGTCGGTTAATTGCTGAAATAGACTACCTAGCCAGAGAGGAAAATCACAGGTCAGTTCTCTTAACTTTGCTTCGTAGCATCCCTATTCCAGTCTTGGGTCACCACACAGTTCTGCAAAGGCTCCTCAGTCCTGACTCGGTCATCCTAGACGTAATACACCCCTTAGCATAATGCAGGGTCTTATCTATGTGTAGTTAGATAATTATCTTAACCTCATAGGCAATTGTTTTTGAGTTTCAGGGGAAGATATTTGCTAGGGTGTTTTTGTCTCTCCCAGAGCCTCTTCCCCACAACAATCTCATCCACGGAACCAGATCAACCCTTCTGGTGGGTGTCGTGAACGATGGTTGCAATATGTATTCATCATGATACCACCGCAGTCATTCAGTGTAACCACTTACTCAGTGGCTCTCAGTGAGCTGCCTGGAGCTCAGGCTGGAGTGCTTGAGCACATGTCCAGTGACAAAATGCCACATGAAGCACCTTCACTTGTATCTGCATCTCACCAGTGAGGGCTCTGTTATCATGGATAAAATACCATCCCCATCCCCTCAAGGAGCCAACACTGGAGGAGAGGGTGCCAGTCATGCTAGTGATCCCATCATGTGATCTCCCACATCTATTTGTCCTGTAGTTTAGGTGGGCTTCTTTTCATTCCCTGTGGCTGCTTCTGCAGGCAGAATTGCTCCCTATGTCAGCAAAAAACAGACACGAATAGCAGGACGTGCTGGGTATGAAATCAAGAGTGAATGTTTTCCTCAAAAAAACAGCTCCAAATCTGAACACACAAATCAGGGGCTTGATGCAGGAATCGGTGGGTGAGATTCTCTGGCCTGCGTGCTGTTAACGCTATGTTTTATAGTTATAGGCAGACCAGATGATCATAATGGTTCCTTCAGGGTTTAAAATCTCTGGATCACCACCATCATATGTCGTACTGTGTTGGGTGTATCTAGCTTGCCCGTATACCACTCAAGAGGCTGCATCTCCCCTGCCCTCCCGACACAGTTTCTGTCAGACACTTCTAATCAAGGTTGGGGGCAGGTCTCTAAGAAGCAGCTTCACCAGCTGCTCAGAGGACCCTCTTTAGAATGAGGCCTTTGAGTCTGTGTTCGTACAGCGCCTAGCACAATGGGCTGTGACTGGGGTTCCTTGGTGCTACCATGATACAAATAATAATAATGATTTTCAACACAGGGTAATAGCACTAGAGCTGTCCAAAGTAGATATCCAGGAGTCCTTCTATGCTATCCGGTCACTTAAGGCCATAGTCTTTGGGATCGATGCCTGTAGACCTTATAAGAGACAAGACATCCTCCAAAGCAAGCTCACTGGGCTGTGGGATGAGACCTTCTACTGCCTCCTCAATAACCAGTTCCTTGTGAAGGTAATGGGGAAAGCACCTGCTCTCTGGGAGAAGAGCCAGTGTGGTGTAACCACTTTGTGCATGAGCCAGTTACAAGGAACAAGGTTCAGTTGATTCCTTCATTTTTGTCAGGCTCATGTCTCAGCATCATTCATCCTTGCCTTGAATTTCATTGGCAGAAATGTCAAAATTGTGGCCAAATTTCCAAATAATCAGAAAGCCAAGACGTTGTCACTGTTCTACATGGGACTTGACCGGTACATTGGATACTGTGGCGACGACAGAGGAAAGGAAACAGAACGCCAGGTCTGTGGTAGCCAGAAAGCCTTAAAAGCCTCAAGCCGAAAAACCTCTCTGCTTACAACACTTCTAACTGGTTACATTCTTGCGCATAGGGAAAGCATACAGTGTACAACAACATGAGATAGCAAACCCATATCTTGTGCACGTGAAAGCCAGCTGCGAGGGAGACAAACAGGCCAGCCAAGAAGTTTCCCAAAACACAGACGCTGGGGTGAAGGCCACTCCTGCCTTGTAGCCATGGAAACATTGTTCCGTAACCATGGGCTGGCAATTTGGGAGCTATGCATTCCTACATCCCCCCCTTTTCTATTTTAGATGCGGTGTTTAAACGGAGCACCCTCGCAGGGTAGCATGCACAATGCCACTAGATTGGGTATACACTAAACAAAGCAGCAAAATAAAACACTAAGGACTAAAACTAAAACCCCATACTATAAGAGGGTTTTTATCCACCCTAAGGGTAACCATGACTAAATATAATTTCACTAAAAAGGAAAAACATTCTGGCAAATGGCTTAAGCATAACATTTCAGCATATCAATTTGCTATTGCATGCAATTACTATTATCAGTAAGCTTAAAACAACACATTTCTTTTACTGTCTCACACCCCAGATGTTGCTGGGTGGTTTGCAGACAGGAACAAGGCAGGTACTTAACAGACCTTGCATGTCCGGGGCAACGGCCAGGCAGAAATCAGATTGATTTAATACTTGTGCCAGGTAAACCCAGATGTCTTGGTGAATTACCCAATCCCACATGCATCCTCCCCATGGACCCGGCAGGATACGGTATGTGGGATCCCACACCCCCCTTAACCGGTCCATATGCTTGGAACGAGCACTGAGAACGTCTGCACTTCTACCCAGAAAGTCTCCAAGTATGTCTCCATGGCCACAGATCAGATGGTAATCCTGATGAGTTTGTAAGGGCAGTGGGCCAAGCCTGATGCTCTAGATCATTTTGAATGGCCATTAGCTAGTCATTCCGGAAATCCTGAATTTCTGAACATGCTAGATCCCACTGCAATACCTTCCCAGCCTCAGTGATATTCAATACCATCTCTGTCAGCAACTTCTGGGTCATTGAACTAAGGGCGGAAATGACATGTAACTCACCAACTCCAGCCTGTATCTGGGTTAATTGTACTCCAGAAACAAGGCCAATGGTCTTCTCTAATTGCCCCAATTTCTCATCATATTCTTGGTTCTTAAAAATATTCCAAACTGCTGCTGCACTATTGGCCCCATCCCATAAGGATCCGGTCAAGTCTTTCTTCTTTCTAGAAGAAATAACCCAAGCCCTCTGTTATGCTAATCTAATGGCAGCCCCCTGTGAGCAATTTGGGTATTCATTTAATTGTTCACTAATTGGGTGACCAAATAACAATAAGGGCCTCTCTCATTGATTTTATCAAATATATGGCATTGTCTGTATTTGGATGTATTACAGGGGTAATAGTGTAATAGAGGAGATGGCAGGGGCAATGGCAACAAGGTGCCTCTGGTACTTATCATTTAAAATCCAATTAGGGAGGGCAATACATGCTGAAGGACTTATCCAAAACACAGGGCGCAGCCTGTAGAATAAACCCCAAAATCTAATCAATACCACGTTCCCAAGAATGGGTTCCACAAGTTTCTTCCTGCTAGTGTATAATTCTTTGTTTCTTCACCAGGGTCAGTTCTTAATGTCTCTTGTAGTCAGGAATCCCTGGACTTTGTGGTTTCAATGAAGCAAGTGTTCCTTCTTCTCTTTTCCTGAAACAGTGTGGTTTAGCATCATACAGGGGAGAGGTTACTAGCACATCACCCTGTAATGGTTTTGCTTCTTCTAGAAAAATCCGAAGGCACAGTAGGTCTGTCAGTGGACAAGGGAGAGGTTACTAGCACTTCACCTTGTTTTTTTCCTTTTTCCTGCTGTCCAGAAGACACAGCAGAGCTAGAAGGAAAAATAGGCTTATCATCAGTCGGAGAGTCCTCCCGAGGTGGAGGGGTCTTTTTACAGTGAGAAGCATGGGTCCAGGCAGGTAGTCCTTGGCACTTCACAGCGGTGTTGGTGGTTAACAGGACTTGGAAAGGGCCTTTCCAGCATGGAGCCAAAGCAGTCTTTCGTTGATGGACTTTACATAGACTCAGTCTCCTGGTTTCAATGAATGGCAGGGCTGCTAGGGTCTTTGGGTAGCACTTCTCTACCTGTGAGAAAAGAAACCTAACACATTTCATTAATGCCTGGCAGTGTTTTGCAGATTTTACAGCTGCTTGGGCACATTCAAGACCCCCCCTTTTCTTGGGGGTCAGCCAAGTTTTGGCTGTGACCTTGGATGAGCCTGCAAGCTGTATTTTCCTCTCAGTTAACTCATTCTGTGCTTTTTCCTCTTCTCCCTTTCTCAGCTTCTTTTAACCTACAAAGGAAACTTCCACTCTTCACTCATACACCTTTTCCCAACAATGAACACATACACATTGCCTTTATACAGTACATTAGTCTTATTATTCAATGTATGCCATGTACACCCTTCCAGTAAAATAACTTTATTACAGAGCTTTGGAGCAACAAACCGGGACAAGCACACCCACTTTTGAGGAGTCCACTCAGTACAACCTCTGGTGTCCAATAGCTTTCCTCCCTCCCCAGCCCTCTGGCTAGAAATCTGAGGTAGCCAGAAGGATCCCATGGGCAATATGGGGGGTGGGTTAACCTTCCATGTCCTTGTTTCCAAAGACTGTTGGTAAGCAAATTTTAACAACAATTTTTCAATTAAAAAATCTGGCCAATGAAGTTTCTTTTTCTTACTTAAGCAAATGTATTAGACTTTAGTATATCACATTTTCCTGATCTATCCAAACACTTTGTATTCCAAGTTGAATAAAACAAGTATCTGCTTTTTGATTTAATCCTCCTATTTAATTTTGAGCTAGACTGTCTTATGAAAATATTAAACCCAACAATTCTGGCCACAAGACAAACACCACAAGACAGGACAAAGAACACAAAAATAATTCCTATTGTACCAGTAAATGCATGGTACATTGAATGCTATTCAGCTGGCATCCATTTTCTCTGATAATCTGAAAGACAAAAGAACAGAGGTCTACCCCTTCTGGGCAGTCAGTCATTGCTTAAAATATTTCCTTTATATACACATACTCTTGTTGATTTCAGGCAAAACAGAGGAATTACCCCATATTTCCTTGTATTTGTTTCATATGCAGCCCAGGTTTCAGTGGCTTCTACCTTATTAGTTAGAAAATTGCATTAATACAGATGCTTTCTGGCTTGCTTCCAGATCCAAAGCTATCCACAGCTTAAAGATTCTTACTTAAAAAGGGTCACAATTAACTTTCCCAGTCTTTTGATTGCCATTTACTTCTAACTCCTGAAGACAGAAATTCATTAACCGGTTAACCAAAACCAAAACCAAACCAAACCAGAACCAGATAGTGTCTCCTTATCCTATTAGGACTCACCTTATCGGAGCACGAACCCCAGGGGCTGTGGTGAAGCAGAGAAAAGGGGCGAAACACCCCGTTGGCGCCGTTCCCAGTTCGCCGCAGCCATCCGGAGTCCAATGCCCGAGCTAGGAGAGTCCCGGCGGAGTCGCCAGAAACTGTTACCGAAATATCGGGTCCACCTAGCTGAGAGCCAATAACAGCCAGACAGGGATAAGGAGGAGTTGCTTTATTCTGCAGAATAAAGGAGAGCTTTGCACCTTGGTACCAAAACTCTGTCTCATACACATTTTACCATTCCAATTATCATCCTGGGGATTTGAAATCCCCATGCTTATAATTACTTACTCCTTTCCTTCCACTATGCCCTCAAAGTTTCCAACCTGTTTTCCAGTCAAGAAGCCATAACGACCCGCAGTCCGGATACCAGGGGCACTGGCGATCTATTTCCCTTAGAAGGTCCTCAATATGAGCGACCGGGACAACGACACATGATCGCTGCCGTATAATCTTTTGTAACTCTCTTGCGTGCTCCTTCTGGGCACTGGAAAGTCCCCCCCCCCCCCCATACTCACGAATCAGGGGTGGCAAACGGCCGCGGGGGTGCACTCGGCATGTCCAGCCGGTGAGCAGGGGGTTATCACGTCGGGGTCACCAGCTGTGGCGACGACAGAGGAAAGGAAACAGAACGCCAGGTCTGTGGTAGCCAGAAAGCCTTAAAAGCCTCAAGCCGAAAAACCTCTCTGCTTACAACACTTCTAACTGGTTACATTCTTGCGCATAGGGAAAGCATACAGTGTACAACAACATGAGATAGCAAACCCATATCTTGTGCACGTGAAAGCCAGCTGCAAGAGAGACAAACAGGCCAGCCAAGAAGTTTCCCAAAACACAGACGCTGGGGTGAAGGCCACTCCTGCCTTGTAGCCATGGAAACACTGTGCCGTAACCATAGGCTGGCAATTTGGGAGCTATGCATTCCTACAGGATACGGCTACTAAATTTCCCTGAATTTGTCTGGAGCATCCAGTGAGATCAAAGAATTCAAAACCCCCTTGATGTGCTGTGAGCTCGGAATTAGGCAACCTTCTGTTCACCTTTGCCTGAGATTACCCTCATTGCTGTTATGATGCCAGCTCATTGAGGCTAAATCTTACTCTGTGGGCACAGCTCCTATCCCTTACTGAGCATTGGAGGAGACCTGGTGAGGAGAAATTCAACAAATTTTCCATCCAATCCCTTACTTGGGGGGAGTAATCCAGCCCAAGGCAAATGGGTGTGAGGGAGGGAGTTCAAAGCATGCAGAAGCATCTCCTTGCTGATTCCATCATTGCGTGCTGTTGACGGACAGCGGCGATGTCACTGGTGGATGATGACTTTTGTGATGTGGATAACTGCCCACTAAGTATTGGACTAAGATCCAGCAAATGCATGTAATGTGGTTCACCAAACAGTGGCCAGATAGGAACATCATAGTGACATGGGTCAAATTCAAGCCATTGGCCTAGAAAGCAAAGGGCTCCATTGGGTGTCCCAGGACAAATCCTGAGCCATTAAGTCTCCACAGGGAAAGGTTTATTTAAAAAAAAAAAAAAAAAAAAGGGACGAGCAATGTATGTACACCTTGCTGCACTGGAAATTTCTTCTTGGCTGCTTTTCTGCTAATGTGCATTAACTCCCAAGCATGCTATGTTTCTTGCTAACTATCCTGGTGTCTTCCTGACCAGTTCCCCATGTCAGCTGAGGTTTCTCACATGGACAATGAGATAAAGCAAAAAGAAGAGAAAATGCTTTTCCTTAGAGTCCTGTGGAAGGTGAGCGAACTCCATCACCAGATAAATGGGGTGAACAGACATCCCAAACTAGGTACAAGTGAGTGGTTGGGCTTGTAGGTGTTAAACCATGCCCTGGATAGGTCATCAACTGTGTGGATAGAACATGGGTTGAGCATCTATTGCTTGAGTGTAGATCCAGCTCTGCCACCTATGGCTGTAGAAGGTTCATCAACCTCTGTATGTGGCGCAGCCCACCACTAGAGGGTACAGAGCACCACCCTGAGTGGGTTACAAAGGCATGGCTAGCAAACAGCTTTACTTTAATGGGCTGAGATGACCATCCACTAGGACTATCTTCCCCAAAGACTCGATACGGGTGTCTTCCCTGAACCTGAGATGCTTTGTGGAGGCCCTTCCTGAATACATGGGCTGGGATTTTCAAAAGCAGCTGTGTGTCTTAGGCCTGGTCTACACTACGACTTTAATTCGGATTTATCAGCTTTAATTCGAATTAACCCTGTAACCGTCCACACAACGACGCCATTTAATTCGATGTAAAGGGCCCTTTAAATCGATTTCTGTACTACACCCCAACGAGCGGAGTAGCGCCAAAATCGATTTTAGCAATTCGAATTAGGGTTAGTGTGGCCGCAATTCGATGGTATTGGCCTCCGGGAGCTATCCCACAGTGCATCATTGTGACCGCTCTGGACAGCAATCCGAACTCGGATGCACTGGCCAGGTAGACAGGAAAAGCCCCGCGAACATTTGAACTTCATTTCCTGTTTGCCCAGCATGGAGAGCACAGGTGACCACAGATACCTCATCAGCACAGGTAACCATGCAGGCTGATAATCGAAAAAGAGCACCAGCATGGACCGTGAGGGAGGTACTGGATCTGATCGCTGTATGGGGAGAGGATTCAGTGCTTGCAGAACTTCGTTCTAAAAGACGAAATGCAAAAACTTTTGAAAAAATTTCCAAGGGCATGATGGAGAGAGGCCACAATAGGGACTCTGAGCAGTGCCGCGTGAAGGTCAAGGAGCTCAGACAAGCCTATCAAAAAACAAAGGAGGCAAACGGTCGCTCCGGGTCAGAGCCGCGGACATGCCGCTACTACGCCGAGCTGCATGCAATTCTAGGGGGGGCTGCCACCACTACCCCACCTTTGTTCGTGGATTCTGGGTCGGGGATAGTCTCAACGCCTGAGGATTCTGCCGATGGGGTAGAGGAGGAGGAGGAGGAGGATGAGCTTGCAGAGAGCACACAGCACTCCATTCTCCCCAACAGCCAGGATCTTTTTCTCACCCTGACTGAAGTACCCTCCCAAGCCTCCCAAGCCAGTACCCAAGACTCTGACCCCATGGAAGGGACCTCAGGTGAGTTTACCTTTTAAAATATAAAACTTGTTTTAAAAGCAAACGGTTTTTAATGATTACTTTGCCTGACTTTGCATTCGCGGTCAGTTCAGCTACTGGAAAAGTCTGTAGCTACTGGAAAAGTCTGTTAACGTGTCTGGGGATGGAGCGGAAATCCTCCAGGGACATCTCCATGAAGCTCTCCTGGAGGTACTCCGAAAGCCTTGCCAGAAGGTTTCTGGGCAGTGCATCCTTATTCCCTCCTCCATGGTAGGACACTTGACCACGCCATGCTTGCAGCAAGTAATCTGGTATCATTGCCTGACAAAGCCTAGCAGCGTATGGTCCCGGTGTTTGCTGGCATTCAAGCAACATCCGTTCTTTATCTTGTTGTGTAATCCTCAGGAGAGTGATATCACTCCTGGTAACCTGGTTGAAATACGGGAACTTAATTAAGGGGACAGAGGTGGCCGTTCCTACTGGGCTGTTTGCCTGTGGCGGAAAATAAATCCTTCCCTGCAGTAGTTAGCCAAGCGCAGATGGGAAATTGGCCCTGAAGTTTTCCGCGTTTGGCTAGCAGGGTTCTTCCCTGTTACCAGCCACGCGGTGGGGGGAGGGTACCGTGATCATCCCAGAGAATTCATGGCGAGGGGGGGGGTCGGCGGCGGGGGGGGGGGGGTAGTTTGGTGCCTGCAGGGATCTTCCCTGATACCAGCCATGCGGTGGGGGGAGGGGTACCGTGATCATCCCAGAGAATTCATGGCGGGGGGGGGGGTTAGTTTGTTTTCTGGTGCTGCTGAATGTTAACAGAAAAACCACAGCACTCTGCTTGCCTGAAGGGGCCCAGACAAGCCCCCCCACACTGCCCCCCCCCCAACTGGCTGAGATTGGCCAGGCTTCTGCAGCACTCTACAGGCTATGCTTGGTATGTGGGAAAGGAGGGTGCAGAAGCTGTAAAACAATGGCTTACCATGGCCGCATGCAAGCCGAATTCTGTTGCCCAGACCTGTGATCTCTAGCAGCAAAGCCACAAGCACTCAGCATTAAGAGGCAAAATGCGACCTTGCACAGAAATCACATGTGCTATGTAATGTGAACAGTGTTGGTCACCGTGAAAGAGTATAAGCATTGTTCTGCAAAATGTAGCTTTTAAAACAATTCTCTCTTTTTTCCCCTCCCTACAGCAGCTGCAAATTCCTCAAGCCTCCCTCCTCCATCCCGAAGGTTATCACAGATAAGGCGTCGTAAGAAGAAGACGCGGGAGGACATGTTTTCTGAAATTATGCAATCCAGCAGGAGTGACAGAGCTCATCTGAATGAGTGGAAGGAAACAGTTTCAAAGTATAGGAAAGAAGTCAGTGAACGTGAGGAGAGGAGGGACCAACGTGAGGAGAGGAGGGACCAACGTGAGGAGAGGAGAGACGATCGAGATGAGAGATGGCGGCAGGAAGACCAGAGGATGAAGGATGCAACGCTGGGGCTGCTCCGGCGTCTGGTGGAGGTTCAGGAACGGCTGCTGGAAAACAGACTGCCGCTTCAGCCCCTGTTCCACCCTCCCCCCTCCCCATGTTCCGTATCCTCCTCACCCAGACGTGTAAGAACGCGGGGGGGGAGGCTCCGTACACCTTCCCATTCCACCCCAGTAGACAGCCCAAGCAAAAGGCTGTCATTTTTTTAACCTTTTCTTTGTGGCTTTTTCCTTCCCAGCAATCCTCCTCCCAAATACCACCCGGGTTCCCTCCCTCTTTTTCTAATCTATTAATAAAGAATAAATGATTTTTAAATGATAGTGACTTTATTTGGTTTGAAAGAAAGCTGGGGGAAGGGGCAGGGTGGGTTCCTTACAGAAAATCAGTCAGTAAAGGGGGAGGGTTTTCATGAAGGAGAAACAAACAGATATTTCACACGGTAGCCTGGCCAGCCATGAAACTGGTTTTCAAAGCTTCTCTGATGCACAGCGCTTCATGGTGTGATCTTCTAATCGCCCTGGTGTCTGGCTGCGCGTAATCAGCAGCCAGGCGATTTGCCTCAGCCTCCCACCCCGCCATAAAGGTCTCCCCCTTACTTTCACAGAGATTGTGGAGCACACAGCAAGCAGAAATAACAATGGGGAGATTTCTTTGGCTGAGGTCAGAGCGAGTCAATAATGAACGCCAGCGACCTTTTAAACGGCCAAATGCACATTCTACCACCATTCTGCACTTGCTTAGCCTGTAGTTAAACAGCTCCTGACTCCTGTCCAGGCTGCCTGTGTATGGCTTCATAAGCCATGGCATTAAGGGGTAGGCTGGGTCCCCAAGAATAACTATGGGCATTTCAACATCCCCAACGGTTATTTTCTGGTCCGGAAAGTAAGTCCCTTGCTGCAGCCCTTTAAACAGAGTAGTGTTCCTGAAGACGCGAGCGTCATGAACCCTTCCCGCCCAGCCCGCGTTGATGTTGGTGAAACGTCCCTTGTGATCCACAAGTGCTTGCAGCACCATTGAAAAGTACCCCTTGCGGTTTATGTACTCGGTGGCTTGGTGCTCCGGTGCCAAGATAGGGATATGGGTTCCGTCTATTGCCCCACCACAGTTAGGGAATCCCATTGCAGCAAAACCATCCACTATAGCCTGCACATTTCCCAGAGTCACTAACTTTCGTAGCAGCACCTGAGTGATTGCTTTGGCTACTTGCATCACAGCAGCCCCCACCGTAGATTTGCCCACTCCAAATTGATTCCCGACTGACCGGTAGCTGTCTGGCGTTGCAAGCTTCCACAGGGCTATCGCCACGCGCTTCTCAACTGTGAGGGCTGCTCTCATCTTGGTATTCTGGCATTTCAGGGCAGGGGAAAGCAAGTCACAAAGTTCCATGAAAGTGCCCTTACGCATGCGAAAGTTCCGCAGCCACTGGGAATCGTCCCAGACCTGCAACACTATGCGGTCCCACCAGTCTGTGCTTGTTTCCCTTGCCCAGAATCGGCGTTCCATGGATAGAATCTGCCCCATTAACAACATGATCTCCAAAGCACCGGGGCCTGTGGTTTCACTGAATTCTGTGTCCGTGTCCGTGTCCATGTCCTCATCATGCTTGTCGCTGCGCTGCCGCCGCCGCTGCCTCCTCGCCTCGTTTTTCTGGTCCTGGCTGAGCATAAACTCCACAAGAACGCGCGAGGTGTTTGCAATATTCATGAGTGCTGTCTTGACCTCAGCGGGCTCCATGCTTGCCGTGGTATGGAGTCTGCAGTGTTCACCCACCCAGGAAAAAAGGCGCGAAAATGGTTGTCTGCCGTCCGTTGCTTTCATGCAGGGAGGGAGGGAGGGAGGGAGTGAGGCTGTACCCAGAACCACCTGCGACGATGTTTTTTGTCCCATCAGGCACTGGGATCTTAACCCACAATCCCAATGGGCGCAGGAGACTGCGGGAACTATGGGATAGCTATGGAATTGCTACCCACAGTGCAACGGTGCAGAAATCGACGCTAGCCCCGGTACTTGGACGCACACCACCGAATTACTGTGCTAGTGTGGCCGCACTCATTTCGACTTTATACAACCTGTTTCTCAAATCCGAATTATCTAAATTCGGATTAATCCCGTAGTGTAGACATACCCTTAGGAGCACAACGCCTGTTGGAAGTCACTGGGATTTGTGTTCCTAAATCAGCCGGGTGCTCTTGAAAATCACCTCGCATAGCGCTTGTTCCTGCCTTGAAAACTGGTCAGATTTTCTGACTTGGAGCTTCCCCCACTCAAGATAAAAAGGTTCAGCTCCTTACCAGTTAAATGCTGGGTTAGAAATATGAGGCCAGATCCTCACCTGGTTTAACCTGACCTCAACATCAACTTCAACAGAGCTACGCTGATTTACACTAACTGAGGAAGTAGCTTGAGGAGTTTTAACATTCAGGCTCAACAGGTGCAAGGGGGAATCAGTGGAGAGTTGAATTGATGTCAATTAAAAATACCCAACTTAAAGAAATGAAGCAAATCCCTGTCTGGTCTGTCCTGGCTCTTTTTCTCTCCACTTGAAGCCTGGCCTAACGCACTGGTCTCAATCCCTTTTCTTTTTCAGGCAGCGGAAGAAGCGACACTGATTTTCATCATCGATGAAGCCCAGTACATCGATGCTGCCTCCTGGGATTTTTTGGCAAAACTTCTCTCGAGTGTCCCCGTCTTTATAGTCCTGTCATTGTCTCCCTTTGCCTCCAAAGAGCTGCTCCCTTGTGCTTCTGCCCAAGGCATCACGAAGAGCCCCAAGACCGCTGGTGTTGTCCTCCAGGAGCTGGAGCCTTCCAAACTCTTGGAGATGGCCCGTTAGGCCCTTGTAGTGGTTAGCATTCCCAGAGAGATGGAAATGTAAGTGCCCTTATCACTTGACTAATCTGCATTAGCAAGTGGAGAGGAACAAGTCCACCAGGGAGGAACATCAAGCCTTAAGGGCCATGAATACAGAAGAACAGAAGGGTCATAGCCCACACACACACACACAGGGATTCAATGATTTGGCCCATGCCACATAGCAAATCCCTGGTCAAACTGGGAATAGAATCCAGAAGTCCTTACTCCCTGCCCCTGCTCTACACTCTAGCCAGCACTGTTTAAAGTATGCCCTGGTATTGTTACTGATTTGGGTCTTGATTCAGGAAAGCATTTAAGCACATTTTTGTTGCATGTGATTAAATCCCATCAACTGCAATGGGACTTAACTACCCGCTTACATGGTTTCCTGAATCCAAATTTAATTTGAAAACCCTTTTCAGCTCGCCAGCTAAACCAGACAGACAATTTAGGGCAATCCTTCACCTCGTGAGGATTTCCTAGTCCATTTGTTCCTTCCACTTCTGGGCCAGTTGCTCATTCCAGGGTCTTGGTCTTTACTGCTTAGCTTTCCCTCCCGATAATCGATGCATCATAAATGGAAAAAAAAGATAAACGAAATCAGCTATTTAAAAATATATTAAATGTGCTAAATTCCATATTACCACTGAGAAGCTGCTTGCGTCAGTAAGTGTTGGGCTTTCTCCTTTCTTTAGATTCCTCATACAAAGAAGCTCTGGGGTCCCATTGTACTGTGAAGCTTTACTGACGGACCCCCATGCTAATGAGGTTCTTGAGTTTTATCACATCCCAGAGGAGGAGAAGGAAGAGGATGAGTGGGATAACCTGTCTAGTACAATTCACCTTCTTAACTCATCTAAATCCCATAGCTCTGTTCCCAGCCAGAGGACTCAGAATTCCAGTTTACATCTCTATTTCATATTAGCTGGATCTTGGGGGACATGGAACAGGTCTGGATGATTTAGGGTCTGGCTAATGGAACAGAGAGCCTTTCCCTCTGCCTCTAGTTCAAAGCCAGCCCTGTGGCTAACAGAATAGAGAGCTTTTCACTTCTATGTCCCTGGTTCAAATCCAGCTCAGGGTGAGTAGAAGTTACCACCTTCATGCTCACGTCCTTCATATGCTACCGGAAGGCACCTACATACTATGGTGAGGACAGTATAAGAACCTCCTTAGAATAGAATAATACCTAGCTCTTCTATAGCACTTTTCATCTGTAGCTCTCAAAGCATTTTACAAAGTTCAGTATCATTATCCCCACTTTACAGGTGGGGAAACTGAGACACACAACAGGAAGTGACTTGCCCAAAGTCACCCAGCAGGCTAGTGGCAGAGCTGGGAACAGAATCCGGGTTTCACAGTCCTCATCCAGTGAGCTATTCACAAGGATACACATAGAATAGAATAGATTATGGGGTTCTCCTTTACCTGTAGCCTGCTCACTCTGAATCAATCCTACCCAGAACCAGAAATCCAATCTTGGCTGAAAGGAAACTTCTTTAACTCACGGCGCCACCAACTTTTTAAAAACATTAATGCTCATAACATTTCACTTGGGGATGATCTAACAACAGATCCGGTCAACTCTCTGTCTTCAGTTGAACTTTCTTTTGGGTCTGGACTTTGGTGCAGGAGCTGTTCTCAGTGAAGAGGAGGTGATAGATGATGCGACCTGGAAGCGCTTCCGTTGCTTAGAGAGGGGAAAAACAGCTCCTTTAGTGTGGCCTGGTGTGGATGTGATTCACCTGAGGCGATGTGGTTTGTAGGGAGATACAAAATAGCATTTCAGCAAAGGCTATCGAGGGTGTTTAGAAACTAGACTGACACCAGATCTATCAGTCCCTGTATCAAAGTGCTCGCAGTTTGCATTTTCTGGCAGATGGAATAAACGCTGAGGAAAGAAAGATGAGTTTTACAGAGACCTTTCTAATACCTATAGTGCAGAAAACTAAATAAACCAGCACAAATTCTTTAGCTCTCACTAGCTCGTGGTTTAATTTTTATATATTTTTTTTAATGAGCTCAAACTGTGCAGTTGTAAAATGTTTCCAAATGATTCCTTCTCTCCATGCAGCCAGTGCCGTCAAATCGATACCCTACAGGGCGCCTCTAGTCTCCTCCAAGGAAAACAAAGAGCTTTACATTTGTACCATCAGGAAGGATGTGGACCTGGACACCATTCTACTCCCGGTGAGGCTGAAAGGTGAGCAGCTGATTGGCTGGTGCTCAGTGTGTCTCTTCAGAGGCAGCGGTCAAAGAGAAACGAAAAAGGCCTGGGGAGCTGAATGCCGCAGTGCAGGTCTGAGACCCAGAGCTCATCACGGAGGAGGGCTAAAGACTCTGGGAACTCTGTTAGATCGAGCTAGTGTGGAGCTTTCAATAAAAGGGGTATCTACTGCGTTCTCCAGTGGTGCTTTTTGGATTCACAATCCAAATCAAGCTCCATTCTTTCCGCTTATTTATCTATCTAGGTACTCATGCAGCCTCATTGCCACAGTATCTTTGCCTTATGATCTGGAGTGTATTTTTCACAGCTCCCCTGTGAGCTAGGGAAATATTATTCCTGCATTACATATGGGGACCTGAGGCACAGAGAAAGGTAAGTGACTTGCCTTATGCTTCATGTCACACAGGAGGTCTGTGACAGGGAACTGAGCCTGAGTCTCCTGAGTCACAACCTAACGCCTTAT
The DNA here is from genome assembly GCF_027887155.1 of Malaclemys terrapin pileata. NCBI lineage: Eukaryota > Metazoa > Chordata > Testudines > Emydidae > Malaclemys > Malaclemys terrapin. The sequence goes on along the minus strand of NC_071508.1, from coordinate 18,147,764 downwards.
CCACTGGGTTCGCGTCCAAATGGACTTGAATGATTGGTTACAAATGTACTTTGAACCCACCTGAAGTCAATGCAAAATTGCACTCTGGGATTTCCTTTTGGTTGCCCAAGGCAACAGTGTTCACAAACCGTGTTGCCCTAAGGCACAGAGGGGGGGCTCCCTCAGTGTATTAATTTGTACAGAAAGAAGAGATCAGGGATCCAAACAGGATTCTGCTACTTTCCTGGAATGGACTCAGGCTAAAGACTAGAGGGTCCATAATATATGGAATCGCAGTCCTAATACAGGCATCTATTGTACAAAACAAATAGGAGTGAGCAGGCTTCCACAGAGCTCGCGCTCCAGTTTCATTTGGCTTTCTTTACCAGGGACCACACTCTGGGCCTGATTCACTTATGCCAATCACTGAAATCAGTGGAGTTATACTGATCTAAAATGAGCATGCGTGGGAAGGGAGAATCATTGTCTGGAAGTCTATGCAACATCCCAGAAATCGCGAGCAACTGAATAATATCCTGCGAGTTAATATATTCACAGGAGGAAGTTATTGACTGAGTGACTTCTTTGTCTGCAGAGATTGCTGTGGCCCAGTTGGACTGCTTGAGCCCCTCTGAGCAGATGGCAGTTAAATGTGCAGCTGTCATTGGCCATACGTTTACTCCAGAGCTGCTGCTGTACCTCCTCCCGGAGTGGACAAACAAGAAGATGGAGGAGACACTCTTGAGCCTGATCAATTCCCAGGTGTTTGAGTGTTTTGGAAAAGAAGCCAGGGCTACGCAGGCAGTAGGTTCCCGCCATTTACACACACATCTGGACCCCTGGATGATGCAAACCCTGGGGCCAGAGGAATCTGAAGGTGAGCAGGGTTTTTAGTTTCCAGGGAACACTGGGGGTTCTGGGAACTCCTTTGTTCCTCTTTCTTTTGGCCATATCTCAGAAATGATGGGCTGATGTCACTTTCTTTTGTCCCTGTGTGCCTGAGCCAATGCCCGTTCAAGTCAATGAGAGTATTTCCTTCCATTAATTTTGTTGGAGTTTGGATCTGGCCCCGTGTACATAGTCACTGTCAGTGATGGCAGTTGAAATGGTGTCCCTGGCCTCTGTTTATCAGAGGGTGGAGATGGATGGCAGGAGAGAGATCACTTGATCATTACCTGTTAGGTTCACTCCCTCTGGGGCACCTGGCATTGGCCACTGTCGGTAGACAGGATATTGGGTTAGATGGACCTTTGGTCTGACCCAGTATGGCTGTTCTTATATTCACCTCATATTTGGTATTCATAAGTGCTGGGGAAAGTACTCCCTGGGAGGCTTAGGAGAATTTTGCATGAGGCTCTACAGCCATCGTAATCACATTGGTTCTGCTTTATTATTATTTCTTTATACTAGGGTTACCATTCGTCCGGATTCCCCCGGACATATCCGGCTTTTTCGAGTTAAAAATAGCGTCCGGGGGGAATTTGTCAATGTCCGGATTTCCCCCCATGCAGAGCGTGCGCGCGGCTTACAAAGCAGCCGGGGCTCCGACAGCCAGAGCCAGAGCCCTTCCTGCACTTCCCCCCTCCTCTCTCCTGAAACTTGACACCACTCCCCTCCTCTCCCTCCCTCCCCCTCCCTCCCTGCATTCACAGATCGCCGGCCGTTCGCCGTCTGGAGCTCCGACCCTGCTCCCCGCCCCCGCTGTGGAGCGCACTGCTCTGCAGCACAGTAAGGGGGCCGGGGGCCAGAGAAGTGGCAGGGAGGTTCTGGGGGGGGGTAGTCAAGAGACAGGGAGCAGGGGGGAGGGTTGGATGGGTCAGGAGTTCGGGGGGGGGGACTGTCTGGGGGTTGGGGGTGTAAGGTTTTGGGCAGTCAGGGTACAGGTAGGGGGGTCTCAGGAGGGGGCAGTTAGGGGACAAGGCACAGGGAGGCTTAGGTAGGGGGTGGGGTTCTGGAGGGCAGTTAGGAGCAGGGGTCCCAGGAGGGGGCAGTCAGGGGACAAGGAGCGGGGGGGGGGTCGGGAGTTCGGGGGGGGGCTTTCTGGGGGGTGGATAAGGTTTTGGGCAGTCAGGGTACAGGTAGGAGGTAGGGTCCTGGGGGGGCAGTTAGGGAGAGGGGTCTTAGGAAGGGGCAGTTAGGGGACAAGGAACAGGGAGGCTTAGGTAGGGGGTGGGGTTCTGGAGGGCAGTTAGGAGCAGGGGTCCCAGGAGGGGGGGGACAGGGAGCAGAGGGGTTTAGATGGGTCAGGAGTTCTGGGGGGGGCTGTCAGGGGGTGGGGGTGTGGATAAGGGTTGGGGCAGTCAGGGGACAGGTAGGGGGTAGGGTCCTAGGGGGCCAGTTAGGATGTGGGGAAGGTCTCAGGAGGGGGCAGTCAGGGGACAAGAGGCAGGGAGGCTTTGGGAGGGGGTGGAGTCCTGGGGGGCAGTCAGGGGACAAGGAGTGGGGGGGAGGGTTGGGGGTTCTGAGGGGGCAGGAAGTGGGAGGGAGTGGAAGGGGCAGGGGCGGGGCTCGGACAGGACAGGGGCGGGGCTAGGACAGGATGGGGGCGGGGCTAGGGCGGGGCTCCTCCCGTCCTCTTTTTTGATTGTTGAAATATGGTAACCCTACTTTATACTGCTCCCTAGATGTGTAAAACATTTCTATAAACAAGTAAAAAATGACAGGTCCCTGCCCAGAAGAACGGCCAGTCTAAGTGGTTTCCAGTCAGATAAATCTGATGCAATAATGCGATAAAGGAATCATTGCTGCTTTCCAGATGTCAGGGCCGCTACTCTTAGCTTCAGCCTGCAAGAGGAGCTGGGGATGTTGCAGCAGGATCAAGCAATGCGGTTCTGCACTCCCCTGCTGTGAGAAGGGGCCTATGAGCTGTGGCTGGGGGATCAGAAGAAGGCCCTGCACCTCAAATGTGCCACCTTCCTGGAGCACAAGGCTCACAAATGCAGAAGCTGTGGTGGAAGTGATTTCATTTTCTTCCACCGCTATGCCCTGGACACCCAGATGAGCAATGTAGACTCTTTGCTGGGACAGGGCAGTAAGACTGAGGGCACGGCTCTGGTGCTTTCTGAAGAAACTAGGAAGAGGCTTCAGACAAGCTTAGCACAAGGTAAACTGAAGTTCTTATTGAAACCCAGACAATGGAGCTCCAGAGGAAATAGCATAGGGGCACTGACAACGCATTGCAGGGTGTTCACATTTTAGGGTTGTGCATTTCTGGAGGCTGTAGTTCACACTAGTGCATGGGATATCCTGTAAGAGGATGAAGATGATACCTGCAGTCTCTGGAGCATAACGTTGCAGTGTGTTGAATGATTGCCCCAGTGTCTTGAAAACTCCTGTCCCCTTACATCCTGCAAGGTGCTGCTTCTCTATCTGATATTTCCAGTTTTGGAAACTCTGCAAATGTGTTTCCTACTTCTGGCAAATAAATGACAAACTGGGAAGACTAGTGATACATTAGCCAGCCTGAAATCTGCATTGCAACCCAGATGGCCAATACAAAACTAGGTCACCTAACTGGCAGACTGTGTCAGGCTTATCTGATGCCATGTCTGGTTTCTAATATATCAGATATCCAGATGCTTCTTGTATCCAGGTCAGAGCATTCTTGGATGCAGTTCCAGTGCTGAACATTACATAAGGGGATAGAGGAACCACAGACAGATTCCTAACTTACCAAACACACAGATCTAAAATAAAGTTCCAGCTTATGTGTTTGCAGTAGGCAAACCCGGTCACTAGTGCAACTCCAGTTTCTGTTTGCAGGAAGATAACGATGCCTGTGTAAAGCATTTCAGATTCAGAAGTTTTGTCTTATCTGTTTCAGATGCAGCAGAGAGGACCGATGCCCCTCTGGGGCAGGAACTCACCATAGAAACTCCCATGGCCTCATGTGAAGGTAAAACTTCTTTGGCTGTCCAGCTGGGAACGTAGTTAGAATGAGGGCGGCTTTGAAAGGGGGACATAGAGAGAGAGAGAGGAGCCTGTCTGTTGTTATGGCTGTGAGAGTACTTACCTGGCTATCATTACCCCAGTATCTGAGTGCCTCGTGATTTTCAATTGTAGTTATCCTCACAGCAGATGGGGGACTAAAGCAGACAGTCTAAGTGACTTGCACAAGGTGTGACGCTCTCCTTGGATGCCCAGAATCTTAAGCCACTGTGTTACCCCTCTGCCTCAGCAAGAGAGTGGTTTGCTGGAGCACAAACTGTGTGTCAGCTCCTTGCCACACCAGTCTGTCCGTCTCACCAGCAAACTCCTTGAGACTCTGCTAGTCTAAACCTTGCCTTGCAGGTGAACCCAGTTCCCAACTTTTCCAGAGACATCTGTCCATAATGTCCAGTCCCTCTCGCTGGACACTCACAGCAATTTTACAGACTTAATTGTTGATATATAATTTAAACAAAGGCATCACGTCATATCCACCTCTGGGGTGGAACCTGTCAGCTGTTTAACAGCGCACAGGAACACAACACAACAGTTTAGCTGAGGAAGTGAAGGATACCCGATCCTAAACCACAAAGTAAATTTTGGAAGCTAGAACAGATTCATTTAACCCTTTTTTTTTTTTAACTTCCTTTTCAGATAATTTACAGTGCAGGGCAAAATCAGCCATGAATAAACAGGTGTTGCCAGACGATCATCTCCGGTATGGTAGGGGGGATCTTTGATCACCTGGGTTCTTAAAGAGCATGTTAATTCCTTGGGAACGGGTTGCTCACGGGACTGGGACTGGAAATGGGATAACAGAACTTTTCAGTTCCAAGCCATTAGTTCAGATCTGGCTCAGCTAGGATCTAATCCAAAACCCATCAAAATTAATGGGCAGACTCCTATTGACTTCAGTGAATTTAGGATCAGGCCCTTGGTCAGTGATAAAAAGTTATTGCTGTTTTTTGCAAAGATATTGCACAATTATTAGACAGGGTTCAGAGAAGGGTGACAGGAATGATTAAGGGCCTGGCAAAACTCTCATATGAAGTGAGATTGAACAGACGGGGATCAAGAGGGGACATCATAAAAGCATATCAAGTAATCGATGGTCTAGAGAAGGCAGATTGGGAGTTTCTGTTCTTCCTTCTCATTGCACAAGAACAAGGGGACATTCAACGGAAAAAAAAAAAAACGTTTTCACCCAATGCGTAACTGGAACTCATAGCTATAGGAAGTCACAGAGGCCAAGAGTTTAGCAAGATTCATAAAGGGCGCGGACATTTATATGAGTAGCAAGAGCATCCGGAGTTATAACAGTTAATGCTAACAAACTTAGGAAGGGGATAAACCTCATGCTTTAGCCAATCTCTGTCTATGAGAGACCAGGATGAGAACTAGTGGGGGGAGCAGATTATCCCACATCTGCCTGCTGTGGGGTTCTGACACCTTCTGGAGACATATAACCTGCTGGCTGCTATTGCAGACCTGATACTGGACATGGTTTGATCCAGTCTGGAAATGCCTATGTTGCAGTTCTTGATTGCTGTTCGGGAGCCTGTGTACAGTGGATTTTTGATAGTGGTATAAATGCTTTATACTGGATTTTCTATCTAGTTAGGTCTGGCCCCCACCACTATAGTATCTGGGCACCTTATTAACCTCACAGCAGCCTGTGAGGTACAGCATTATTATTATCCCCATTTTACAGATGGGGAAATGGAGGCACTTGCCCAAGGTCACACAGGCAGTCAGTGGCAGAGCAGGGAATTGAACCTGGTTCTCCTGAATCCTAGTCCCATGTCTTAACTGCAAGCCGATCCTTCCTCAGTTGGTGGGTGATGCCAGACAACTTGGGGATTTTTATGTCAATTTAAAGGAAATGAAATTTTTTTTTCAGTTCAATTTTGAGTGTTTAATATTTTCTGCAGTAGGGGCGCCCCCAACGCCCGTGTGGATACTGGGGACTGGGCCCTGATGGGATCATCCCCAGGGGATCCTTTAGCGATATTCAACTTGGGCTACAGCGGGCTTGCCCTCTCTTCTCTCTCACCATAGAGTTGAACAGGAGTTCCTGGACAGAGTGGACAAGATGATTAAGTGCCATAAACGTGGCAAAGAGGAAACCACAAACCTGGCACCCTGTGAATGTGGAGAGAGAGTGGAGTGGGTGGTCTCTGCTCTAGCCCGACATTGCCTGATGGTGAAAGACAGAACCAGGGCTTTTTATTATCTGCTGGAGTCTGCAGCTGCTTCCTTAAATTTATCCAACAATTATATGGTGAGTTGGCCTCCATATGTTCCTGCATCTCTAGCTGACCTAACCCTAAAGCTGGTGCTGGATAAGTTTCCTCTGGCTAATAAGTGGGGGGAGGAGGGGTCAGATTTGTGTGCTCTGGGCAGGCGATGGCCCAGCCTCTCACTGTATCTCTCTGTGTTTGCTTGAGGCATATGTGTATTTGAAGAAAGCAAGTGGCCTACAGGAATTGTCAGCGTTGGCAGTGTTCCCTTGTCTGAAGAGACCTAAACTGAAGATCAACCAGTTTGAAGAAGCCGCTTTCTGTAGCCTCAGGGGAGAGGTCAGAAGCCAGGTAGATGCTGGAGGATGTCCAAAGATGACCCATCCATCTCACCATTGCCACCTTAAAAAGATTGGAGCAAAATCAGGAGCCCACTTGCTTTGGCCGTCTAACTGCCGGGACGGCTGCGTTTTGCTAGTAAAGTGCGCAATCTGAGCGCTCTGTTGAATCCTGGCTGCCCTGGAGGAGCAAGTAGCAGCAGCAGCAACCCAAGGAATACACAGGATCCCCCCCGTATCTGCTCCTGGCTTTGGGTTTGCAAACTCCCCTTTCAGCTGCAGACCCCACCATCTCCTTTTGGAGGCCGACCTTGCCACAGTGGCATCTCCAAATCTTCCTCCCTCCTGATTTGATTACTGCAATGTTTGTGAGGCACTCAGATATTAGCAGGGACCACAGTAGAACCTAGACATCAGATACACAGTACCCCATTATTCCCTTGTTGTGCACCTGCAGTTCAGTTTGATTGCAGGACCCCACCTCAACCCTGTTTTATCCTAAAATGCGGAAAATGCCATTCAGCCTCCCTGACCTCGTCAGACTCTCTCCCCTAGGTGCAATCATGCAGTGGCGTTGTTGCAGCGGTTGCCTTACTAGTCACTCCCCATGCAGGTCTGCTTCAACATGGGCCAAATCGCACTGGCCAAGAAACTGATCAAGAGGACCCTCTGCTTACTGCACGAGGGATTTCCCCGTACCTGGCTCGGCGCCTTCTTCCAGTCGTTCCTCGAAGAATCCAAACACTCTGCGTATCACTCAGCAGCGTCAGGCCCAACACACAGAGTAAGAGGCGGAATCTCAATCAGATGATTGTGGGTCTTAGCCCTGGTCCCCAGAGGCTATTTGCAAACGTCACCATGGAAACTGAACACAATAGGCGTGATTGGCACACTGTGTTCAAGAGGGTTTCTAATGGGCCCCTTTGCTTGATCTCTCATTATTTAATTAGCAGTTACCGTATATGTTTGACTTGCTGTGACCGCTAACATCTAACAACGTCTTTCCAGTAGGAAGGCATTAGCTGTCCTGCAGCAGCAAATCCACTGCCTCTCCTTGCTCTGGCAGCTCTACAGCCTGGACTCTACCGCCAACAGGAAGTACTCCCAGCTGGCAGCCCTGATGGAAATAAATTTGGCAGATGCGTCTGAGAACAAGATGCAGCTGTGTGTGTGCCCTTTGCTAATAGTCCTGGTATAGATGGCAAAGGTCTAGCTACTTCATCTCTCCAGGCGCATATCCTCCACTCATCAGCATGGCACCAGAAGTAATAATCCCTGAGAAGGGGGAAGTACCCAGAAGGCTTCTAAAATTAGGACATTTTATGTTCTGGGGTAATGTCTCTGGGCACAGGCAGTATTTCTGAGTGAACGCAGCGTGGGGTTGATTGTGAACAGAAAGGCTTTGCGTCTTCATATTGCAAAGTATAAATGAGCTGGCAATTAAAAAGAAAAAGCTTTTTGCAAGAGAAGTTACCATTAGTCCAGCCTTGAGAGCAAGGGCCAAAGTCATAAGTCAAATATGTCGCTACATTTTTAATTAGCAAAGTCTCTGTGGCAGTCAGAGAACCATTGAGTGACAGCATGATGTTTAAAACACTGCCCCGTGTTAGCCTGCTCCAGACCTCCACTGAGCTGGTGCTGCTTCCAGCTCAGTGCTGTTGTCTCTAGGTAGGGAAATTTTCCTCCACCTAAACATACCATCTACAATGAGACACCATGTTCTATCTGGCCAAGATCCCCAGGTCTGCTCCCAAACTAGGGTCTTCTCCTGCTTGGCCTGCTGCATGGCTTTTCCTTCAACAGCCTTGTATTTTCTTTATACCGGTTGGTGAATTTCAGCAGGGTGCATTTTCGTATCTTCTTTTCAATGCCTTAGATCATTTTGACATATATGGATTTTTCACGGTTCTCCCAAAGTATGGGCTATAAAGACGAGTAGCTAAAATATGAGATGATGGCTATCCAGAGAAGTTCCCAATGCAACTTCACGTTCACCAGGGAGAGGTTGCTAATGACAGTTCAATTAGCTCAGGCACTGGCCTATAGCAAGCTCTGCTTGGGTCATCTGACCCGATCTATCCAGTTGGATGAGTCCATTCTAACCATTTGCTGGGAGGGAGAGTTTATATACATAAACCCACACACCATATATACAGACATATGTATTCTTTCTTCAACAGGCTTTCAAGCTCATACAATGTGTGTGCGGCTCCGGAAAACCAACCTCCAGTGCCTGGTTCTTTCGGTTCTCTTCAAATCGGTGTTCCTGAAGAACAAGTATTATCATCATTTCATTTTGCTGTATTAACTTGCTAGAGTTGGGGTATTTATGTTGCGTTGGTCAAGATGATTTATAAAGAGAGATGGAAGAATGAGTGTAGATGGGAAAATGGGGCGACGTAAGAAAGACAGGATAGAGATGGAAGAAGGGTCCTCGAGGTGGTGCGATTGATGGATGTAGATGGAGGGGGGAGGTGTGGATTGATTTTAACCCGGCAAGGATCAACAGTATGATACAGTGCGCTGGAAAGGCCTCTGTGTAATCAGAGCTGGTGCCAACTCCTGCTAGCATTTTAGGGTCAGAGCTCCCTTAGGACTTTCCCTTTGTACAACAGGGTCTCAAAGGATTGTTTATAATGGCTCTCTTAGAGCTCGTAGGTCTTATTTTGTTGGTACGCCCAATGCATCAGAGTCTTAGAGTGGCTGTGGGAACTTGCTACTCAAGAGGAGAGCGTCATTGTCTTGGCATGTTTCTATTCAGCCTGTTTAGACCTGCTGCTTTGTGATGCTTAAGTGCTACCTGTAGTTTAAGAAGAAGGGTGGCCACACGCTGCTATCCTCTGCCAGGATTCCTGCAGTTTTCATCATGGGAAGAGGCATTTAATGAAGCTCCTACACTGGCTGGGAGGGTTGTGTTACCAGCAGTATCCACTATGGTCATTAGTAGTATTTGTTGCTATAGAACCTAGGAGCTCCATGCATGGACCAGGACCACATTGCGCAAGGCGCTGTACCAACACAGAACAAAGACAGTTTCTGTCCCAAAGAGCTTACGCTCTAAATGTAAAAGGGAGACATCGTTGTCATGAAGCAGAGCATCGGGAATGTTGAGGTGGTCTGTTCTTGCACGCCTAGGCTTAGATGTTTCAAGGGGACGCTGAGATGGCCAGAAAAGAGCACAACTCGGAAAGGCATCTACTAGCCTCTTATGCAGCTATGCCTTTCTCAGACCCTCTCAGTTTCTCTTCTGGTGGGACCTTAGTGGGTGAAGAGGGGAGTCATTGCTCTTCCTACCATGAGTTTTTTATATTGAGAGTTTTAATGTAAGGAAAGAAAATACCCGATGGCCTATGGAGGCCATTTTTCTTTCTTTTGGACAGTTTTGAAAGCTGACTTTGGGCTGCTGATCAGGCACTAGATGCTACCAATCTGTGTGCTACTGACATATTTAGAGGAAGCACACAGAACAGTGCTGGCTTTGTCCAATGGGATGGGCTTGTCTGGTTTCCACCTCTACACTACAAGCTGGGGTTGGTGGTTTTGAATCTACCCTAGGTCTGGCTTTTGCCAGGGAACCTACCAGATACCTTATTAATGGGCAAAACATCAAAAGGGAAAACATGTTTTTATAGGACCTACTTGATCAAAAAACAAACTTCATTTTCTAAAGCCATGGCCTTAGCATTGAGTAGACCACTATGGGGTGCAGGGGTTTATTCTCAGGGAGCACCACCTGGTAAGGAGTCCTTCTCTAGGAGGAAAGGTAACTGTTGTCTTCATGTTAACTCATTTCTGATGCTTTCTGGTGGCACCAGGGACATGGTGCTTCACTAAAAACGCCAGATTCAATCAGCATCCAGCCATGATTTAAACTGACGACCCAAGGTCCTTATCACCAAACACGCACCCACGTGAACCACCATTGTGAGGTCTCTTCTGTTCCGACACTGTCCTGTTAAGGTGCCGTTGAGTGGAATGGCTTCTCTGATGCCCATTTCTTTTGCAGGGTTTGATTACAGGCCCATTGAGGAGTGCCTGCAGTTCATAAACCAATACGAAGCCAGCTGCATCCTTAAGTCTCAGAGCAACATCTTGCTGAGTCTATTTTCCTCTTTGGCAATCTGGTAATACAGGGGTCTCATCAGATACTTCTCTGTGTTGGCACTTTAGCTCTTGCATTCTTTTGTGTGCTGCGGGGGAAAGAACCATGGTCCTGTAGCTATGGAATTGGGTGCAGAGAATTCACCCCCTGCTGCAGAATCTGTATTTTTTTTTTTTTAAATAAAGCCAACATTTTCCAACTTGGGGACCTAAATTCCGGCATTTGGATAGAAGTGGCTTGATTTTCATAGCGTTGAGCGTCTGCAGCTCCCATTGACTTTAATGGAAGCTACAGGTGCTCATCCGCTCTGAAAATGAAATGACCCTTTCATGTAACTGCCTAGGGCACGTATGGAATTAGGGCGACATTCACCCCTGTGCAGAGGCCAGCACAAAACCTTGTCGCCATTTAAGTCCCTCTTAAACCCTCAACATAGGGGAGTCTCTTTTCTCATTTGTCCCATTGTAATGAGCGGCTCTGCAAAGCCACCCGCGGCTCCTTCCAAGCTGCTGTAAGAATAAAAGAGGGGTTGTTGAGTGCAGTACTAAAGCAGCCTTGGCCGGCGGTGAATAGAAGAGGTTGATGGCTTCCTTCCTATTTGGAGGTTTGGCAGATTCCAGCAGTGGGATCTGTTCGAGGACAGTTTCACAAAGGCCCAACGGCTGATGAGCAGAACGAACGCGTCTCTTTTTGGCAGTCACGGCTTTTTTAGATTCCTGGAATGCTAGGGACTGTTGCTACAGAGAGTCATGGAAGACACGCCCGAGACGGTCCGGGAGACTCGCAGCTCAATGCTCGGGGTGATTTTTCTTTTGTGTCAATTCCAGTGCTTATGTAAGGGAAGGACCGATAACAACCAGGCCTGGTCTGAGCAGGTATTGTGCATGCATAGCTCTTCCCATTTGGATCTGTTACACGCTGTTCTCTTCCAGTCCTGGTGTCCTTTATACTCGGACCCCACGTGGCTCTGCCAATGCATACAGCACCCTCTGCTAGTCTGGCCCACGTGCTCATATAATTCTGCTAAGGAACCTCATTAGCCTTTTGCAAAAATTCCCCATGGCTGCTCACATGGAATCAGCTCCACAAGGATCAGCTACACAGGGAGCCCTATTGTAGACAGGCTGCTGCCAACATTTTAAGCACCACATCACCACTCCCCTACTCAGAGCGGGTCTATTCTCCTCTCTTTAGTATTTTGGGGAATTCCTTTCTCGCTGCTCGATGAGTCCGGTCTACCACACGAGGGTTTACAGCCTGAAAGCCTCTGTTAACCTCCTGGGAGATGAAGATAAGAGCCAGGTCCCTGTGTCGAAGGGTCTCAAACTTTCGGCCACTTCCCAGACCAGGCTGGAGGAAACATCTCTCAATGTGAGCCCTGACCGTGTCCAGAACAAGGTAAGCTGTGACTCTTCCCTTTGAACGCCAGGGGAGCTCAGCTCCGGGGCACCCATAGAAACAAAGTGGGCAATGGTAGTTGCAGTGCAATAGGTATCGAGTGACAACTTGTTGTAACTTTCATTCTGAACGTAACAATAACACGATTAACAACACCCCTGGGTGCAGTTGGGTCCCAAACTACCGTGTTTACTAGTGCACACAAATGTGAAAAACCTAGCTACATACACCGTCCTGCTCTGACTGGTTTTCTGGTGGCTTCTAAAACATAAAACACGATGAGCACCGCTAGAGGGCTCACAAACTATTTAAAGGGAGTCTACCATACACTGTATAACTTGCAGAGGGAATTGTCAGGGTCTGCAGTGGAACTGATGCGGGTACACAGAGATCCCACTGGGGAAGACTTTGTTGCAGGTTCACTATTTTGCCTCCCACATAACTTTCTCCCTATGATACAGCCCTGCTAAACTGCAGGTTTAGTGACTTAGGCTAGGTCTACACTACCTGCTTGAATCGGCGGGTAGAAATCGATCTCTCAGGGATCGAATTATTGCGTCTCGTTGGGACGCGACAATCGATCCCCGAATCGACGCGCTTACTCCACCAGCGGAGGTAGGAGTAAGCGCCGTGGACGGGGAGCCGCGGAGGTCGATTTTGCCGCCGTCCTCACAGCGGGGTAAGTCAGCTCCCATACGTCGAATTCAGCTACGCTATTCGCGTAGCTGAATTTGCGTATCTTAAATCGACCCCTCCGCCCCCCGTAGTGAAGACCTGCCCTTAAGAAATGCAGAGATTCTGCATTAAGGGGACAAGGTCTGGGTTTCATCTGCTTCTTTATTTCCCCCTGCCCTTTATGGCACCTGTGCATCCAAAAAGACTGACAAGAATTCCCATTACAACCCTTTTACTGCTGCTCAAACTTGGTCAGCAGGGGCCACTGTGAAACATGAGTTTCAACTTCCATTCTCATGACCTTCTGACCTGATGTTCTTAGCCCCTATGCTTCAGAGCTCTGGCTCTCCCACTGTATAGGGCACAGATGTCATGACAGAACTAGGAGTAGGAGGACAAATAATGTGCACTTTGCTTTCTGCTCTTCGGTAACTCAGGCGAACACCTTAAGCTGGACATTTTCTCCTTCTCCTGTCTTGCCCTCTAGTGCATCGGCTCAGCCTCCGCTATTGTTATGAACCATGCTGAGAAGATTTCCTGTTTTGTGCACTGAATCAGGCTCCAGAAGAGTCAAAGAGCTGAAGGACAGCAAAGATCAGGATGAAGAGGGCACACGAGAATACATGAAATCTGCCACATCGAGGCTGAAATCCAAACCCATGCTGAAGGAATTGACCTTTGTTCATCTCCAGCCGAGGCAAGCTCCTGCGTCCCCCCATGCGCTGCCCGCTGGTGAGCCTATGGAATACCTCAGCACTGCACCCGGAATCTTGCCCTCAACGTCCAGAAAACCCCAGGGTGACGGTGACAAAGCCTGAGGGGGCAGGAGAGACTGTCGGAGCTGGGACATTGCTGGGTAGGGTGGAGGGTTTGCTGGAATCTAGAGCATGTACACTGAAAACCTGCCTCGTCGTGGCTCAGAGGCCAGCAGAGAATTTGAGGAGGGACACTGGAAAAATGGGGGAAAAGTGACATAAAGGGGTTCTTTTCTTTTAGTCTGTGTAGTTCAGTGGTGTTTGTGCGACCCCGGAATGATTGGGGATAACTCTGTACTCAAGGGGTCTGATGACACTGCAGTCAAACACCCGGGACTGGCTCGTGTTAACTGACTTGGGCTTGCAGGGCTCTGGCTGCGAGGCTATCAAATTGCAATGCGGCTATTCGGGCTAGAACCTGGGCTCTGAGGGGTCTCAGAACCAGCTGCAGGTGTTTCACTGTAGTGTAGACATACCCTAGGATAACTTGGGAGCGGGGCAAGGTTCTGTGACAGACCTACTGAGACCCCACTTCCAGCAGCTATATCTCCCAATAGGGGTATTGAAAACTGGCACCTGAACCCTTGGGCAGTGAATAACAACAGTCCTGCTATGGAATCTGTTCCACTGTTCTTCCCAGAACTCATTCCTCCTGCTAATGCACTGGGAATTGCTGCAAATAATCTTCCCCAACATAATCCTTCTCCTGCAGGGACTAGCCACCATCGTATCAATCGCATAGATTTTAATGGAAGCTGCGACAGTTTGAAATGTGTATAGTTTATAATAAAGTTATTTAAGACATATTTATAACGCGCCATAGAAGTGAATACAGAGTGACTCACACCCACCCACTGTTAACTCTGCATTACAATACAGTTTTACTTTGCACAATCATATGCTCTTCGGTGAGGCACCAGTTTAGCAAAGCACTTGAAGTCTCACGGAAGTCAGGACTTAACGTTAAGCGCGTGCTTCAGTGCTTTGCTGAACAGGGGCCGAACGCAGGGAGGTGATTGAAAGGTAGCCACTGTGGTGTTAACTGAACTGTTAGAGAAGTTGTAAGACTGAAGAGGAAATGTAGCATGTTCCCATATTTCACGGCACTTCCCTACTGGGACACCATGGCTGCTCTTATCAGAGGGAGCCAGTTTCCTGATGGGGGTGTTTATAGCTGCCTATCACTAAAAATAGAGCCACTAGAGAAAGTGAATGCACCCCACCCTTCCACTGCATTTATTTCCCAGTGGCTGAATCCTGTTACTGGGCTATCCTAGCAGTGTAGCTGTTTTTTCCAGGGAGGTTTTTTGAATCTCTGTCCCAGTCCTTTGGATCCATCCCCTCCTTCGTTCCTCCTTTTCACCTGCTTTGCGCTCGTACCCCCATGGCCCCGTGTTACAGTGCAATTCCTCTGGTTGTGGGACTCCCTGCAGCACCTGTCATCCGAGTTCCCTTTTTGAGAGGTTCCTGCTGGGCAATGCAGGTCAACTCTCCCCACCAAGAAGCGAGTGTGTTACCACCGGAGCATTCCCTGCACCTGCCTGGCCATGGGACAAGGAACAGGAAAGTAGACACAGGCCTATCATCGAGTAGTTCAGAGCGCTATTGTACCAATAGGCCACCAGGTAAATAAGCCTCATGCCACAGTTTTTATGTAAGATGATGCACTGTGGTAATACCCGGAGGAGCTAGTGACAACCAGTGAAGGATGTATTTTCCTTTCAATTCCAGATGCATTCAATTGTCAGTGACTGTAGTTTCTGCGATAGCAGTTCAGGAGAAGAGCTATGAGGGGGACACTAGATTTCATGGGATCTGAGTTCAGTTAGGGCTGGTTTGTTTCTCTTTAGTCCCAGACCGTGGAGGTGAGTCTCCAAAGATGATGGTTGCATACTCCACGGTGCCTGAGGAGAACAGGACAGCTGAGGGCTCAGCAGAACGTTTGGCACCTTTTGGTTTTGGTGGAGGCTCCACGTTGGCATACGTGACATCGTCTGGCTTTGGCTTGGGTTGGAGCCTTAGCATGGCATATATTATACCGTTCTTCAACTCCCCATCTGGGGTGGCATCTCTGGGGTGTCCTTCATCCTTCTGGAAAGCCACAAATAATAGGAGAATAAATTGAATATCATCCTTTTAAACATTTCCATTTTCTGAATATTAAGTCTCACTTTACCACTGCTAAAAATCTCCTCTCTAGAGGGTGAAACTGCAGGGGGGATGAGGGGGACATGGGAAAAGAAATACATTTCTCTGGGGTGCTCAGAGAACACCACCCTATATGAACCCTATTGTAAGGACTGAGGAATTGGACTGAGGCACTTCCCATATTGGCTTGTTCAGGATCTCTGAGTTTAGACCTTTGAGCCCATGCTGATCAGATTGCAGATTCAGGGACATTAAACTTCATGCAGCTTGTGGTCATGGTAATATTTGTATTACAGGCAGACAAACAGAAATACAAGAATCCTGATTCCCATCCTCCTGCTCTAAACACTAGACAATCCTGCTTCCATCTGCTTCAAATAGCTATATGGAGGAGATGGAACAAAGTGCTAGAAATACCAGACCTTCAACCTACCTGCTCTGCTGCTAGTCTGCAGTTAGGGTGTTCACCAAAATTCAGCCCGTTCCCTACTGTGAAAGACAGAATCTCAATTTAATGTAAAAACTGTAACTAACCCTTTGTATTTTTACATACAACTAAAAGTGGGTCATGGGGTGAAGGATCTAGCAACTCTCTCTCTCTCTCTCCTCCCCCCCCCCCCGCACCCATTTCCATTCAGCATGACCCTCAACACTGTTGATCCAGGCCAGTGGGGACAAACCCAAACTGCATGAAAACTGGACCAGTGATAGAGATGTACCTCTTTTTCTCCCTTTGGTGAAAATAGTAGCCATGATAGCAATCAGTACACTGCCAGCCAGGAAGGAGCCCGGTGCCAGGACAACATAAAGAATTCTGCAAGGAAATGCACAATATCTCCATTAATATTCTTGGCATCAAAGGTGACCTGGTTAATTTGGGAGGGGACTCTGTGGGTTGGAAACTGGATTAAGGCTCCAAGATCTAAATTCAGCATTCAAAAATCACACTGGCTGCTTGTACCTTGATGCAATTCCACTGACGTCAATGGGGCTATGCTGATTGATGCCTCTGGGGGTTCTGGCCCTGCTGTATTTTCCCAGGGTTGCTTCATGCAAGGGATAAACTCAGGAACTTAAATTATTTTCTAGCACTTGCTGGCAGTGCTACTAGAATTCAAAGGATGCTGTACCCCCTCATTAGGATGCCGTACCCCCTCCACGGGCTGACTTTCATCAGGGTAATTATCAGGGTCTTCTTTGATCAGGCCTGGTAATGGCTCTCATTTGACATGTGATATTGTTTGGTCTTAGGCTGTGTTCTTAATGCAAGAGACAGAGAAGGCACAGCACAGCTGGGCTCTGGGCTCATCCCCTAAGTATTCCTATGGAGTGGAAAGAACAGACAGATCACTAAGGGCCTGCTCCAGCTCCTAGTCCAGCCAGTGGGTGTCTTTCTACTGCCTTGAGGGGGTTAGATCAACCCTGTAAGAGACTCGGAGGATGGGGTGTGTGTGTGTCTTTTACAACCCCACCCTTTTAATCTGCAGCAGAGCCAGAAAATCCCCTCGGGGGACCCTAAAGTCAGCCCTGAAGACTTTTGTTTGTTTGATGTTCATACCTCTGCTCCTTGTTGCTGGCCACAGTTGGGTGGGCGGTTTCCCCCTCGTTAGTGGGAGGCGAAGTAGCCTCATTAATTGTATCATAATACACACTTTTTCCTGAAAATAAACACAAGAGTGAGTGACCCTCCCCTGCATGGCCCTGGCCTGCTTGACATTCTGGAAGGGATGGGAAATTATGACGAGGCATTAGAGCCTTCTCGTACTAATCGTGAGTGATCGCTTGTTGGTTAACAGTGAGAATGTGACAATAGGGTGTGATGCAGGAGCCCTTTACCACCCAGAGGAGTCCTAGCCGTGAGGCTTATTGGAGTGTAGTCCAATAATCCCTCACGGAAGTCCTGTGCGTTCTATCCAGGTTGTTATGTGGTGCCTCTCACCATAGTATCTGAGCAAAAAAAGTTTAGTGTCGATACCACCAGAAAGTGAGTAGCAGCTATGGAACTAGAACTCACATCTTCTGATTCCCAGGCCCCCACATCATCCATTGGGCTACATTTTTTCACTGGAGACATTTACAGCTAGTATGGCGCACGCCTTGGAAAATCTACTAGAAGGAACAACCCTGCAATGGCCAGAGGGATAGTCTAGACAACCATTGGGTTTCCAGGCACCCAACCTTGCCAACTACTGAGTGTCTCCGGTGAGATGGACCTGGTAGGTCTGGGGTCTATGACAGATAAAAGGGAAAGCATGGCTACTGCCGGAGAATACGTGTGAGCAGGGACCGATAAGCCACATATGGGAAAAGGTCCCCTTGGATAAGGATCCAAGTGCTCAGTTTATGATCTGACCCTCTTCGGGATTATTGGGATGGAATTGTCTCGGGGACAGGCTATCCCTTGTGAGGCTCCATTTTCAGTCTAGTCAGGAAGACCACAGGAATAGCTTCTCCCAATTTATTTCCTGTATTTCTGTGTCCTATACTGGCTCAGAGTAGGAAGGGTGGAGAGGCATGAAAATGGGTATCAAACATAAGAGCGGAAATACTGGATCAGACCAAAGGTCCATCTAGCCCAGTATCCTGTCTTCTGACAGTGGCCAATGCCAGGTGCCCCAGAGGGAATGAACAGAACAGGTAATTATCAAGTGATCAAAGAAAAGTTTAATATTTGTGAACTATAACAAAGGGATGAGTTCAGTCAGAGATTTGGGCAACGTTCTGGGGCCATTTCTTTTGCTGGTGTAAATTGGTGTAGGTCCATAACAACTAATGATTCCCCTCTGATTTACGTGGGCAGAGGATCTGGGCGAATTTGTTTATAATACTAGTAAATATCAAAAGTCTCAAAAGGTAAATTCAGAAGTTGTCTCTGGGTCTCCTGCAATTTCCCTGCTCTAAGGAGCCCATCTGAGCTCTGCCCTGCTATCACATCCACCAGGGGATGAGAATTTGCTGACTTTTAAGGGAAGGCCACTTTTCTTTGAGTAACTCACCCAAAACGTTCAGTGAGATCCTCTTCAGTAGCATGGTACTTCCCTGGAAATGGGTCTCACAATGATACTCCCCCGAGTCACGTAACTGGAGCGCCTCCAGCGTCACTATAATCACTCTGTTCCACCGGTCAAGCTTTATCCTGGTCCTTTCTCGCATATTAACAATCTGATCAATCTTGACGCTGATGACAGGTTGACATCTAGTTGCGGTTAGCATTTTGCACCAGGTAAAATTATTAGGTATCCTGCTGTCGTCCATCAAAAAATAGGAACAATTTAGCGAGATGGAGTCTCCTTTTTTGGCAGATAGCCTCATGGGAGCTGGAGAGAGAGACCGGTGACTGGTTATTGTGAGAAAGGGAAGGAAAGAGAGGTGTATAAAAGTCCCGCGGGTGTATAAATGCCCCCCTGCATCTAAATGGGAAGACAAAGGATCAGACCAAACCCCAGCCCAAAAGGAGCTTGCAAAAGACATGGAAATAATCTCTTCCAGCCCAAGGAAAATATTTCCTAGGATTGGCTGTGCACAATTACCACTGGAAAACTGCATATCAATCACTACAGGGGCAGTCCTGAACCAGCCTCAGCATCTGCTAATGCTGCCACCACTCTGAAAATGCACCTTCACCACTGGCCCCTCTGCTCCTGGCAGTCTTAGCATCTGAGGAGCTAAGGACTGAGTGAGACCTGAAGTGGGGATTCCTCTCTCCTCCCTAGAATGGGGGACCACCCAGGACAGGGCTGAGATAGTTTGGCTGGGGTAGCACGGGGAAACTTGCCCTGCAACTGTCCACGCTGGGCCTCCCCTGTGTGTAAGGATAAGGGTCCAGAGGTGTCATTGCAGCACCTTTACCAGTAGTGACAACAAACAACACTCAACCAGGACAGGGAGGGTGTGAATGAAGAAGCCCAGTCTTGTTATTGTTCATCCCAACTGGTAATCAGGACTTCAAATTGGGAGCGGGGTTTCTCCATCCCATGGGGTTTCTATCCCAGCTGGTCAAAGATTTTCTGTCTAAAAGGTTCAATTTTTGATGCAAAATGGCTTTTTGATTAAATAGGGCATTTGGGGGAAATGTTAATTTTCATTTAAAACAAAAAAAGAGTTTTAATTGAACAATCGAAAACTGAATTTTTTTGAGTTTTCAACCCAGACCTTTTGGTTTTCATTGTTTTGACAAAAAGACTAAAAATGTTTGTTTGGGGGTTTTTGGTTAAAATTCTTTGGGGATGGGGGTGAGGTGGGCTGGGGTGGGAGGGGGAGAAATACGTTCCTAACCAGCTCTTCTTTTTACATAGATATGTGATAAGTGTACATCTAAATATATACATATATGTGCATGATACACATGGTGTTTCTATGTCTAGATATGTAATTGAAGGTTATTATTTTAACCATCTCTCTCTATAACATATACTGGGGAGTTGACATCTATAGACCCTGTGTTTTCTTTGGAATAGGAATGGAGCATTAGTCTAATTTGGAATATCCTGGTTTGAGCTGATTTGTGTCCCAACTAGGTCATGACTGGTCTTTAGCTCACCGTCATAAGAAACAGTCAATTGAATCTTTTTCAATAGGATAATTGTCTGATGATTGTAAACCCCACAGAAGTATGTTCCTGAATCCTCTATCTGGAGCTCCGTCATGGACACAGAAATCCAGCCTGTTCCCAAGTTTGTTAGATTGACCCTTCTCTTTGGTGCAATATTTAGGTATTTCCCTCCCTTTGCTCGGATGCTCAGGAAGAGTCTGCTGTTGCATCCCTGGTCTGGCAGCATCTTGCACCAGAATTTCTCCTCTAGTGAATATTTGTCATTATCGTAGTAACACGTTGTACTGAAAGAGCTTCCCTGTACAGCTGTCACCAATTCCAGCTCCTCTCTGGCCAGGCACGGCCCTGCCAAGGAAAGAAAAACATTGGTGAGAATGACCTGCCCATCAATGCTGCAACTTCAGGCTGCTGTGACTGGTTCTCCAAGCTCCCATCTCTGTGTAAAGGAACTTCTGTGGTGAGACTCGATCCATTGGCACTGCCTCCTTCCCATTCAACTTCCCATGTTCTTCCCCACTGTGAAGCTTATGTCCCCCGATCTTCATTGCAGGTTAGCATGTGAACAACTGATCAGGAGCTAGGCTGGCTCTATCTGGTAAACTGGCACTGGTCTGATCATCTAATCCTTGAATCACCTTGCAAGGTTGTTCCCTACAGAACATTCTCTGTTACTTTCTCCAGACTCATGGCACCCAGTTCCTAGGTTGGTTTGGAGACAGGAATCCCTTCTAGCATGAGAAAAGTCTGTTTCCAAAAATTGGGGTTGGTTAAACCCTCTCTGACATCCACTCTATGGCTTTTCATTCCACTATAACATATGCAATGACTGGGGGAAAATATGGAGCCCTAGCAAGCCAAGCATTTCTCGCCATTGCAAATAGCTGGGTTCCCAATTTCCGTGCCTGCTCGCAGCCCACCAAAATGATAAGTGCAAAAGCAAACAAGCGCAGTGTGCTACGAGTGCAAGAGCAAACGGAATGTTCTGTGTCTACGGGAGGGGAGGGCCGATCTCTCGGTTCCTTACCTGTTAGTGCCAGCAATAGCAGCCGGGCTGAGAAGCGACCCATCCTGTAATGGGAAGTGGTTTAGATCTTGGAGAGGTGGAATGCAGCATTGAGGCTTCTTTGTTGCTGTCAAGATGGGTCGGCAATGAACTCCCTTTGTCACTGTTTGTGTCGTCATGCTCCAGAGTGACAGTATCGTTTGTAATTGTTGGAAAGATGCTTCTACCACAGTCCTAATCTGAGCCTTCACACAGGAAGCCTGCATTTTGGCTATCAGCTGCTTCTCATTTTAGCACATGTTTAGATATCTGCTTTTGGAAATGGGGAGTGAGGGGAAAAAAGAGAGAGTAGCACATGTTCTATTTTTAATGACATTTGAAGCATTGGTGTATAGTACATGAACAGCTTTTAGTTTTGTATCCCTAGATCTCAAAGCACTTTATAAAGGGGGGACTTAGCCATAGCTACATTGTACTGCTAGGAAAACAGAGATGGGCAATTCCTTTGCCTGGTGTTACACAGCTGGTCAGAGATGGGAGCAGAACACAGGTCTCCTGAGTCTGAGGCCAGTGCCCAATCCATTAGGCCACGCCATCTCCTTAGTAGAGCACCCCCCAAGTTGCTTCCCATCAGGGTCCCTTGTGTCATCCTCTAGCTCTGTGTTTGGGATGTTGACCTGGAGAAGATATTTTTGCTTAAAGCCATACAACAAGGAGGAGGATTACAGTGCTGAGGAAAGGGAAGTGGGATCATGTTGGTTCGCTTCCATGTGGGAGATTGGAATGCATGGCTTGGCTCAGCTGATCCATCCAGTCCTATTGGCTGTTCTGGGATGCGTCTCTCTCAATCTCTCCTGTTGAAGCTGTTCCAACTTTGCATAAATAATGACCTGTTCATTGGAACAGTGCACTGGGCACTCAGAACTGAGGTGACTGCCATAACTCCTGGGCTATTGGTTATTCTGATCTTCTTCCTATTGGGTGTTTCACAAAAAAACTTCAAAAGGACTCGGTTTCATCCCAGTGTGGTAGGGGAAACATTTTGAAATCTTGACATTTTTCACGGGATGGGAAAACCAGCTATAGTCTTCATGGTGTGTGTGTGTGTGGGGAAAGCGGGGGGGAGTATGGGCTTGTCTACACAAATATTTAGTTGGCAGCAAGCTGGTGTGAGACCCACACTAGCCCACACGGTTAGTGCCTGTGCACCCGCCGATGCGCATTAACGGTTCGTCGGTGTGTTTTGATCTAATCCTGTTTCAAAGAGGAGTAGATCACAGTGGATTGATGAACTGTTAGTCAGTGTCAGCAGGGTCACGTGGGCAGTTAGTCCGCGGCAGGCTAGTACAGCATACACTCACACCTCAACTTGCCACAAACCAATTGTGTGCGTAGACAAGCCCTGTAAGTCAGTTTTGTTTGACTCTGCCTTGGGTTTACAACCAGTGCGGGGGAAAGGAGAGCATTGCTGCTGGTACTGGGTTTGGCCATTCGGGTGCAGCATCCTGGGGGTGAGTTCTTGCTGGTGTCAGTGTTTTGTATTGTGTAACGAGATCCTCTCCCGGGATGGCCAGATTCAGCTTTGCTTTGGGGCCGGTGATGAGTCAAACTCGCATGCGGATGACACCGCAATAAGAGAGTGGAAAAAAAACCACAGCTGGGTTACCCTATTTTTGCAGCCTGGTTTCTTGTGAAATCAGGAAACAACAGCTCTTTTAACACTAAGCAGTGACCAGGCTCCGAGCCCATTGTTCTGTCTTGTGCAGCTGGTTCTTGTGCTATTGTCAGCTAATAGTGCTGAAACTCTGGTCCTCAAAGATCCAAGCTGCTGCGGGTAGGAAACCTACAGGATTCACCTTCCCTGAGTCTAAAGACTGTGAGCAAAGAGCCCCGCTCTCTCCTTGCAGCCCCCAGCCTGGCCCTGGATTCCTCTTCCATGATTGCAAGGCAGAGAACCTCAAACCCATGTGAAATGAGCTGTGGTTTTGAGAATAAAAACAGTACCTAGCTTTTATGTGCGTTACTGCCAGGCTCAAAAATCATGAGTTAGCCCCCACAAATCATGATTTGTCCCCAAATCATGAATTTTACATAGAAAGATTATATGGTTTTTGGGGTCTGTCCTTCCCCTGCCCACTCCCAGTGTGTGTGTGAGACAGAGTTGCCAACGTTCCCAAATGTATGGTGTGACATTGTGCAGTCTATATGGTTTTATAAAAACATGATAATAAGTGAATATAATCTAACTGGGATAGTTTTATAAAAATTTGATAATAAGTGAATATAATGCAACTGGGATATGCTTCATGCAAAAGGTCTCTTGTAAGGTATCATTACAAAGCTCATAATCTACTGAGTGTGATCATCCTATTTGTAAAAAGGTACCACTCTTGTATCTAAAACTAGAAATATAAAACATAACCCTGAGGGCCTATTGTAATTATGTAAAGTGTGGACCATTAATGATGGTTTGGAATCTTGATGACTCCCATTAACAAGGACCATTATCTGCAGATGGCTGTGTTTACCTGTTAGTCTTCCTGTATATGTGTGTGCTGGCAAGTGAGCAATGAAGTCTTGCAATGACATGTGATCATGTCACCTGAACTGGAATCCATCTTAAACTTGTTTCATATGTCATCTTTAACTTGGTGCTTTTCCAGTGAGGGGGGTGTGGAAACCCAGAGGGACAAAGGGTTCCCGCCTTATGCAAAAGATATATAAAGGGGTGGAAGAGAACAAAGGGAGAGAGGAGCAATCATGAAGAATCCCCTAGTTATCACCTGAGCTGCAACAAGAGCTGTACCGGGGGAAAGAATTGTGCCCAGGCCTGGAAGAAGTCCAGTCTGAGAAAAAACTTACTGAAGCATCTCTGAGGGTGAGATTATCTGTATTCAGTTTGATTAGGCATCGATTTGCGCATTTTATTTTATTTTGTTTTGAGACTTACTTTGTTCTGTCTGTTACTACTTGGAACCACTTAAATCCTATTTTCTGTATTTAATAAAATCACTTTTTATTTAGTAATTTACTCAGAGTATGTATTAATACCTGGGGGAGCAAACAACTGTGCACATCTCTCTATCAGTGTTATAGAGGGCGAACAATTTATGAGTTTGCCCTGCATAAGCTTTATGCAGGGTAAAATGGATTTATTTGGGTTTAGACCCCATTGGGAGTTGGGCATCTGAGTGCTAAAGACAAGCACACTTCTGTGAGCTGTTTTCAGGTAAACTTGCAGCTTTGGGGCAAGTGATTCAGACCCTGGGTCTGTGTTGGAGCAGACAGGAGTGTCTGGCTCAGCAAGACAGGGTGCTGGAGTCCTGAGCTGGCAGGGAAAACAGGAATAGAAGTAGTCTTGGTACATTAGGTGGCAGCTCCCAAGGCGGTTTCTGTGATCCAACCCGTCACATATGGAATAAGGTAACTTTGGCCTCTTCTGTCCTCAGATCTTCCTCCCCACCCCAAGTCTCCATCAGTTCTTCCCAGTCTACATGGGCTGCAGTGGGGGGTCTCCCTTCCAGTGCTGTGAAATGAGCCCTGCAGTTTTGGCTTACGTCCTGCCCCTTTAAAAGGGAGCCCTTGCTGTTCCTGTCTCATCACCTAGCGGATAGGAAGTGGATGTCTCCTGGCTGAGCCGGCCACTTGCTGCGCGTGCTGCTCCTGTATAAACCCGAGGCCCATGGACACAAACTGCAAAGGCTCCCGAATGGACAGGACGTGGCTGCAGCCGGTTATCTGGGGTGTGCACGCATTGTGTCCGAACCTAGCGACACCACCAGGAAACATTGTGTCAGGTACCCAGCAAACAGTGAGTCTTCAGCTCACTTGATGCTTTGTGTGTGCATCAAATTGTGGTATCACTCCCCTGCCTTGTCTCATTGGCTACAAACAGACAGCACCGTCTCTTTTTCCTGGCACTGCGGGCACTGCTCTCTGAGGTGGCATGAGTTTGGTGGGTCTCAGCTCACAGCCTATTTGCGAGAGGCAGTACAGGTAACAGCTTCCATATGTCTGCAGACTCATCGGGCAAAACAGCCGGTATCCCAGCTGCTAATGGGATCCAGAGCATGGTACAATTATCACCCTGGGAAAGGAATTTGCTGAGTCAGGGAGAGAAATGTAGCCCGTAGCACTCTGTCACTGGTATCTGCTGACTTTAATAGCTCTATGTTCCTCAAGCCCAGTGCAGGATAGCAGCGAATCCTCAGCAGCTTGGGCTAGCAGCTCAACATACCCAGAGTCCTGGGGGGATTGTACAGCTCGTGCTGCTGCAGGTTCACTGCTATTCTTACCGGCGCTAGCTAGATCAACGCGAACTTGGGTATGCCTACGTGTCCTGCTGTCACATTGTTGATTGCAGTGTGGGCACACCCGGAGTTCGGATGAATCAGGACAGTACGCTTGTGTGACAATGCGGTTCTGGCGGAACCCAACTGAGAGTGCCAACTCAGGACAAATTGCTCAAATAGGGCAGTTACAGCCCAAGGCTGGGGTTTTTTCCACCTCTAAGGCAAACCAAACCAGCCAGACTAAGAGGACTTCGGTCTCACCCCCTGGCTAACGGCAAGTCTCACAAGCAATCTCCTTAGACACTCCAGTTTCCCAGTATTACCACCAGTGCCACTCGTTATGGGGACAAATGGTTATGAAAACCAATACCCCAGTAAAAGAAAAAGGTTCTCCTGATCCCAAAGGACCAAGCCCCAGACCCAGGTCAATATACAAATCAGATCTTACCCACAAATCACGCTGTTGCCAATCCTTTAGCATCTAAAATCTAAAGGTTTATTCATAAAAGGAAAAAGATATAGATGAGAGTTAGAATTGGTTAAATGGAATCAATTACATACAGTAATGGCAAAGTTCTTGGTTCAGGCTTGCAGCAGCAATGGAATAAACTGCAGGTTCAAATCAAGTCTCTGGAATACATCCCCCGCTGGGATGGGTCCTCAGTCCTTTGTTCAAAGCTTCAGCTTGTAGCAAAGTTCCTCCAGAGGTATGAAGCAGGATTGAAGACAAGATGGAGATGAGGCATCAGCCTTATATAGTCTTTTCCAGGTGTAAGAACACCTCTTTGTTCTTACTGTGGAAAATTACAGCAAAATGGAGTCTGGAGTCACATGGGCAAGTTCCTGCATACTTTGCTGAGTCTCAAGGCATATTTGCCTTCTCTCAATGGGTCCATTGTATAGCTGATGGTCCTTAATGGGCCATCAAGCAGGCTAGGCAGAGCTAACACCAGTTTGTCTGGGATGTCACCCAGCAGCATAGCATAAGTTTGAAATACAGACAGTATAGAGCCAATATTTATAACTTTAACTACAAAATTGATACACATATAGACAGCCTAATCATAACCAGTAAACCATAACCTTGTCTTAGACACCCCATTTGACCCCCTTTATACAAGATTTGCGTGCCACTACAGGACCTTGGTTGCAACAATGATCTATATGGTCCCAGATTATATTAATAACGTCACATCTTGTCAATCTGACACCCAACAATGCCTTTTATTTTAGCATCCTATGTGTGAGTAATGCATATACCCCACTGCGGCCCCTGGAGATTGGTCCTGATGGCTAGATGGCTCAGGTGCAACACTCCAAGTCTCTCTCCGGAATTAGGTGTGCACATTGCCAAATGCTGTGTCTTCAGTTCCTTTTGCACCTAGGCATTGTCTATTAGCTTTGCAGGTAAAACAGGGGTTAGCAAGCAAAGGTTTATCTGTCATGGCTGGAGGCACTGGGAAAACTGAGCAGAACTTTCTCATCCGAAGCATGTCTCTCTCTGCAGGTGTCAATATCTGTGTGAGCATCTCTGCGTGTATATGTATAAGTGTTGGAGGAGTTGGGAGCTTGGCTGGAAAGACTCTTGGAATTCTTTTTCTTTGCCTACTTCTCCTTCCATCACATCCTTGTCTTACTAGTGTTTTCCTTTCCTCTCTTTAATCCTGGAAAGAAAACAGGAAATTGGTTAAGTATGGAGTAAGGGATGAGAAATCCATGCTGGTTTCAAGGAGCTGTCTGCTTTTCTGAAAATGTGCCTCTGCCCCCCACCCATATTTGAAGCCTGGGTCTCCATTGGTGGCAGGGTAAATCAGGATTGTGACCACTGCTTATCAGGCTGGTCAGTATGATCTTACTGTTACCTAGTTCCCTCTGTCTGTTGCATGCATTTCTTGTCTATTGTCTTCTACTCTGATTGCAAGCTCTTTGGGGCAGAGAAAAACTTTCTGTTTTGTGTTTGTACAGTGCCTAGCACAAGGGAGCTCTGATCCATGACTGGAGCTCCTGGGTGCTACCATAATACAAATAGTAATGATTGCAGTTAACAGGGTCACCCTGGTGTGGATAATAGGGCAGTCACATCTGTGGTGGTGTTTGACTCTCCCTAGTGTAACTAGCCTTGGAGATCTGAAACACAACAGTGGATTTTATTTTAGTACACTGGACCCTAGCTAGAACGTGGAGTTTTGGATCCATGCGCGGTCCCGCGTAATAGTGGGGACTGCATTACCATGGATTCCAATGAAAGTAATTACATTTGGGATCCATGCGTGGTCCCAGGCTATAAGCGATTTTGCGCTATATAGATGCGCGTTCTAGCGAGGGTCCGCTGTATCATATGTTTGAGCTATGCACAAGGATTGGATTTTTATCGGTAAATGTTGGTTTCATCATACACGCACAAGCCAATGCAAAAATGTTTTCATCGATAATCATCTAAATGTACAGATAGTCAAAGTAAGAAAAATGCTGCTTGAGAATGGATCACAGTTTGATGTGAGGATATTTACTTTGTATATTGTGACATGTGATGTTGACAATTTGTGTTTTAGCTGTGACAAAGCTTTAACTGTTCGAATCTCAACATTTACTGTCATTAAATAATTGTCTGACTTCCCCCATAATTTCCTGCAACAGTGAAAATTTAAATAGATAAACATTTCAAAAGCTTAAATAACCATCAATATTTTATGTTAAAATTATATAACAAAAATTGAATTCTGCCAAGCCTACAAATAGACTATTGTACCCTGTAAATTGTTCCCGAGACACATTGGCTAAGGTACTAGACCGATCATCTCACTCGTGAACTAGATGAGCGTGATGCCAAACATCGTATCTTTGGTCCCTTTTGCCTCTAGGCATTTTCTCTGTAGTGTAACTAGTCTGAGAATAAAGAAGAACAGAAGTACTTGTGGCACCTTAGAGACTAACAAATTTATTAGAGCATAAGCTTTCGTGGGCTACAGCCCACTTCTTCGGATGCATATGCTCTAATAAATTTGTTAGTCTCTAAGGTGGTGCCACAAGTACTCCTGTTCTTCTTTTTGCGGATACACGGCTGCTACTCTGAAACCTGTAGTCTGAGAATGGGATGGTTTAAATGTAGCCCAGGTCTTCATTGACTGTTCACTTCCGATGGCTTTCGTTAAAGGAGTGGTGAATCTCACTTCAGTGTCCAGTGGACAGGTGTCCTCTTCATCCACACACAAAACCGCCACCAGAATTGCACTAAATGGCCTCTTTCTAGGCCACTTCAATAGCAAGGCCAAGGACTGAAAGGGCCAGAGGACAAATGAACAGATTTTTCACCCCCTAAAGAAGAAAACCCCACAACAGATTATACAGTTTGAATGAGAAACCTGCAAGACCAATCTGAGATCCTAGTAGATACTGTTTATCCTGAAGAAAGGAAGGAAATCTGGGATATTCTAAGCATTACTGGTATCCTCAGCTCCCTTTGTCACAGGTTAAAGGGTCCTTTTGCCATTGTGGCAGGGTTGGAGGTTTGAGTGGCACCTCTAGCTCACTCAGATCCACTGGATTTGAAACCTTTAAACATTCTCCACCTGGAAAGACTTTTATTAAAGGCCTGGAAGAGAGATCCCACAATCCATTAAAGTTGCCTGTATGTTTTAAAATTATTCTTACAATATTGCCTTTGTTAATATCATTAATGTCTTTGGTGGCTCGCTTTTTGCCTGTTACGTGAGGGGCATGAGTCAAAGTGTGTGCTGCGTCACCCTCTAGTGGCTGGTCCACATAGAGGTAACAGACTACTACTGCTGCCAGCTAATGTGGAGTTACCCCTTTAGTGCAAGTAATCAAGGTCTCTGCTGTCAGGTCAAACAGAACTGGTGACCCATGAGGGGTTATTGCTACAGTTAGCTTCTCAAATGTTTTATTGTCTTCCTTGACAAGCAGCTAAGATATATCCTTCAGCCTTCCTCCAGGTTCGCACTGCTCATCCTCCCCAGACTCCTCTACCTTGCTTATGTCTGGGGCCCAGCACTGGGGAACACTCTCCCAGCTGGGGTTCATCCTGCCCCGTATACACTCAGTGAGATTACCTGCGAGTGGGAGGAGCTGGTGTTTGTTCCGGGCCGTGGGTCTCCTGCTCTGTGGCTCTGCTTCTCCTTTGGCTGGCGACGATAAAGATCAGGAGTGCTGTCAGGAATTTAGTGCCCAGCAATCCAACCATGATACAGAGGACATTGAGATTGACCTCCGAGTACCAGCTATGGGAAACCACACGCACAACAATTAGGGTTAACTGGGAATGGAGATTTCCACCCTTTTACTGTGAATCTTGCATTTAGCTGAGCCTGAATTTTTTTCTTTCTGTCTTTACCTCTGCTGATCATTCCTGGCTGCAGTTGGGAGGACGGCTCCTATGTCGTCAATGGGACGGGATGTAGTCACAAAAGCTGTCCTATCATAAGATTCTGGAAATATACACACCCCATGATGAAGATAGTACGAGTGACCCTTTCCCTTGTAGCCATGTCCTCGTCATGAGGAATAAGAAGAACAGAGTTAACTTGTTTGTTAGCAGTGAGCATGTAACATGGGTTTCCTGTGGAAATCCACTCTATCCTTTTGCCATTTACCAGCAAAAAATATTCCTATGAGTGAGGTCTCTTGGTCTTTGGAATAATCTTGCAAGGGAAGTGGTGGAAGCTCCTCAAATGAGATAATTAAAACGAGATTGGAGAAAGCCCAGAGAAATATACTGACGGGAACCATTGTGCATTGGCCAGAAGGGAAGGGCTATGTAATCTCCAATTTCTGTGCACCTGATCTTGCAAGGTGTTAAGTGCTTTCTCGGAGATGCTAAATTCCCTCATCTCCAGAGCACTCAGGCCCAGTTCTTCAAAAGAATTCAGGTGCCTAACTCCCATTGATTTCAGTGGGAGTTTGGCACCTAAATTCTTTTGAAGAGCTGGGCCTCAGTGCCTTGCAGAATCTTATTGTATGACAGAGAAAAGCGTGGGTATGACAAGAGAGCAAATTTTGAGCGCTGCCGGTTAAACCTCACAAGGACCAGAGGTCCCATTCGTATAAGGATCCAAACGCTCAGAACTTAGCTTAACTTAGCTGAACTCCTTTGCTATTATTAGGCTGCAGATTTTATGGGGAAGGGCCTCTTCTTGTGAGGAGTCCATTTCCACCCAAGTCAGACCCTCCACCAGAGTGGCTGTTCCTATGACCTGTTCTTGTATTGCTGCTTCCTGCACTGGCTGAAAGTGAGAAGGGCAGAAAAGGAGGAATATCAAAGCAAAGTGCAGCGTTCATGATCCTTGACCAAGGGCCGTGTTCAGTCTGAGATTTGGTCAGGATTCAGCTCAGTTCTTATTTCACCCACCCTAGTTCGGATCGACACCCTTTTAATGCACACTGAAAGTTAATTCAAGCAAAAACTCAAATGGCACAAACTCAGCCTTAAACCTCAAAAAAGTCAGAATTTTGGGGGTGAAGGCCCAGCCTCTTTAAAGCTCTTATTGGCTTTTACGCAAGACCCACAACACACGGCAATATAAAAGATAATTTGTAGATGATACTAGTAGGTATCAAAAGCCTGAACAGGTGAATTTAGGATTTTTTCATTTGTCTCCTGGAATTTCCCTGCTCTGAGGAGCCCATCTGAGCTCTGGCCTGTAACCACATTCACCAGGGGATGAGAATTTGCTGACTTTTAAGGGAAGGCCAGTTTTCTTTGAGTAACTCACCCAAAACATTCAGTGTGATCATCTTCAGTAGCATGGTACTTCCCTGGAGATGGGTCTCACAATGATACTCCCCCGAGTCACGTAGCTGGAGCGCCACCAGCGTCACTATAATCACTCTGTTCCACCGGTCAAGCTTTATCCTGGTCCTTTCTCGCATATTAACAATCTGATCAATCTCAACGCTGACGACAGGTTGACATCTGGTTGCGGTTATCATTTTGCACCAGGTAAAATTATTAGGTCTTCTGCTGTCGTCCATCATAAAATAGGAACAATTTAGGGAGATGGAGTCTCCTTTTTTGGCAGATAGCCTCATGGGAGCTGGAGAGAGAGACCGGTGACTGGTTATTGTGAGAAAGGGACAGAAAGAGACATGTCCTGTGGGTGTATAAATGCCCCCTGCATCTAAATCTGAAGACAAAGGATCAGACCAAACTCCAGCCCAACAGCAGCTTACAAAAGACATGGAAATAATCTCTCCCAGCCCAAGGAAAATATTTCCTAGGATTGGCTGTGCACAACTACCACCAGAAAACTGCACAGTATCCAAGCTGCAATCAATCACCATGGGGCAGCCCTGAATCCAGCCTGAGCATCTGCTAATGCTGCCATCACTTTGAAAATGCACCTTCACTACTAGCCCCTCTGCTCCTGGCAGTCTTAGCATCCAAGGAGCATGGGGAAGCTTGCACCATGTTGGGCCTCCCCAGTGTGTAAGGATAAGGCTCCAGGGTTGCTGTTGCGGCACCTTTCACGGACAGTAACAAGACACAGCTGTTAAACGGGACAGGGGTGGTAGAAGTGAAGATGCCCCAGAGTCTGGGATGTCTAGCAGCTGGTCTGACCATCCTTCTTATTGGTCTTTCCAACTGGTAACCAGGACTTCAAATTGGGAGTGATGTTTCTCCATGTCGTGGGGTTTCTATTAGAGTTGGCCAAAGATTTTCTGTCTAAAAGGGGAATTTGTTTTTAATGGAAAATGGCTGTGTGTGAAACAGAGAATATGTGCCAAAAATGTTCACCTTCCTGGAAAAATATGGATTTTTTTTATCTAACAACCCATAACTGAAAATATTCAGTTTTAACCCAAAACAATTTGTTTTAAGGGGGTCAGAAACCCTTGTTTGTGGTGTTTTGAGAAACAATGGAAAAACGGTTTTTTGTTTTTATCAAAAGTTTTCATAGGGCAACAAAATTTCCCAACCAGCTCTAGTTTCTACCTATATATGTGCTAGCATGTGATGCATGTATGTGTGTGTTTGTGTGTGTGTGTGTGTGTGTGTGTTTATGTATACACACACACATTTAAATGCATACATGCATCTGATACGTATGTTTTTTCTATAAGTAGATATAAAATTGGGGTTAAAATACATTAACCATCGCTCTGTAGTATCACTGGCATATCTGTCTGCACAGAATGTGTTTTATTTAGAAACTGGACTGGGAATAAGAACATAAGAGCATAAGAATGACTGTACTGGGACAGACCAAAGGTCCATCCAGCCCAGTATCCTGTCTACCAATAGTGGCAATGCCAGGTGCCCCAGAGGGAGTGAACCTAACAGGTAATGATCAAGTGATCTATCTCCTGCCATCCATCTCCACCCTCTGACAAACAGAGGCTAGGGACACCATTCCTTATCCATCCTGGCTAATAGCCATTAATGGACTTAACCTCCATGAATTTATCCAGTTCTCTTTTAAACCCTGTTATAGTCCTAGCCTTCACAACCTCCTCAGGCAAGGAGTTCCACAAGTTGACTGTGCTGTGTGAATAAAACTTCCTTTTATTTGTTTTAAACCTGGGAATGGAGCATGAGTCTAATTTGGAATATCCAGCTTTGAGTTGATTTGTGTCCCAACCTTCTCTTCACTGATCTGTAGCTCACCTTCATAAGATACTGCCACTTTTATCTTTTTCAATGGGATAATCTTCATATGATCGGAAACGCCACACCAGTATATTCCCGAATCCTCTACCCGGAGCTCCGTCATGGACACAGAAATCCAGCCAATTCCCAAGTCTTTTAGGCTGACCCTTGCATCTGGAGAATTTAGAGAATTCCTTCCTGCTGTGGGGGAGCTCTGGACTATGGTGCGGCATTCCAAGTCTGACAGCTCCTTGCACCAAAATTTCTCACTTTGTAAATACTTGTGTTCGTTGTAGTGACACACTGTAGTGAGCGCGCCTCCCCGCACTCTTCTCACCATTTCCAGGTCCTTTCCTGCAATGCAGGGCCCTTCCAAGGAAAGAACAAATTGACGTTAGAGTTGAGAATGACCTGTGGGGACAGTGGCTCTTAACCAATGACCTGCCATCCCTGCGACTACTTCAGGCTGCTGTGATTGTTATTCTAAGCTCCTTACCCCTGCCTAAATGAGCCTCTGTCCTGAGCGCCAGTGCATATCAGCTGTCTCCTTCCCATTGAATAGTCCATGCTCTGTTCCACTCTGGAGCTTACATCACCCAGTCTTCAAAGTGGGTTAGAGTGTGAACAACTAATCAGGAGCTAGGCTGGCTCTGTCTGGTACAGTCTGGTAAACTGGCACTGGTCTGGTCATCTAGTCCACCCCCTTTTCAGTGTAGGAGTGTTCGCTACAGCACATTCTCTGTTGCTTTCTCCAGATTGACAGTGTGATGGGTTGGATCACAGAAACCCCATTGGGAGCTGCCACCCGATGTGCAAAGACTACCCCTGCTTCTGTTTTCCCTGCCAGCTCGGGACTCCAGCACCCTGTCTTGCTGAGCCAGACACTCCTGTTTGGCTCCAGCCACAGATCCAGGGTCTGAATCACTTGTTCCAAAGCTGCAAGTTCACCTGAAAACAGCTCGCAGTAGTGCGCTTGTCTTTAGCACTCAGATGCCCAACTCCCAATGGGGTCTAAACCCAGATAAATCCGTTTTACCCTGCATAAAGCTTATGCAGGGCAAACTCATAAATTGTTCGCCCTCTATAACACTGATAGAGAGATGTGCACAGTTGTTTGCTCCCCCAGGTATTAATACATACTCTGAGTGAATTACTAAATAGAAAGTGATTTTATTAAATACAGACAGTAGGATTTAAGTGGTTCAAAGTAGTAACAGACAGAACAAAGTAAGTCACCAAGCAAAATAAAATAAAATGCGCAGATCTATGCCTAATCAAACTGAATACAGATAATTTCCTCACCAGTTCCAGAGTGCTCCCTTTTACAGGCTAAGCTCCTTTTAGCCTGGGTCCAGCTATCACTCACACCCCCTGTAGTTACTGTCCTTTGTTTCAGTCTCCTTCAATTATCCTGGAAGGGGGGGGCGGTGGAGAGGCTCCTTCTTTAGCCAGCTGAAGACCAAAATGGAGGGGTCTCCCACAGGTTTAAGTAGACTCTCTCTTGTGGGTGGAGACCTCCCTCCTATGCAAAGCCCAGCTCCAAGATGGAGTTTTGGAGTCCCCTGGGCAAGTCACATGCCCCTGCATGACTCAGTCTTTGCAGGCCAACGCCATTGTCCACATGGCATCTTGCATGTCTCCAGGAAGACTTCTCATGTGGATTGGAGCATTCCAAGATGCATTGTTCCCTAAGTGTCTCCTGATCAGGTACTTAACCTGGCGAATTCCTTCCTAAAGAAGCTGACCAAATGCCTCACAAAGCTTACTTAGAAATCAGGCAAGCATACAGCCCATATTCTTAACCTCGAGTAGAAAATGATATATATGTACAAATAGGATGAATAGATATAGTAGATCATAACCCTTACGGAGATATGTTACATGGCACAGGCAGCACAAAACATATTCCAGCTATGTCATCCATACATTTATAAGCACCCCCTCCCCATAAAGCCTTATGGGGTACACTGTCACAGACAGGACCCAATTCCTAGGTGGGTTTGGATAAGGAATCCCTTCTAGCAGGAGAGGAGCCTGTTTTCACAATTTGGGGTGTTCAAATCCTCCCTGAAATCCATTTGATAGCTTTTCTTTCTAAAATATACAATTGCTGAGGAAAAAAATATGGAGACCCAGCAGACAGAGCATTTCCTGCCATCACAAATAGCTGGGAGCCCAATTTCCGTGCCTGCTCGCAGCCGGCCAACGTGATAAGTGCAAGAGCAAACAAGTGCAGTGTGCTACAAATGGAATATTCCGTGTCTACGGGAGGGGAGGGATAATTTCTCGATGCCTTACCTGCTAGTGCCAGCAATAGCAGACGGGCTGGGAAGCGACCCATCCTGTAGGCTTAGGTCTTGGAGAAGTGGAATGCAGTCTCCAGGCGTCTTTGGTGCTGTGAAGATGAATTTCCCCTCACGGGTAGGAAGTGAACTCCCTTTGTCGCTGTCTGTCACGTGTTGCTCTGGAGTGACAGTGTCGGTTTGGAATTGTTGGGAAAATTCTCTAACTGGAGCAATGTCCCTCAATTTAGTCTTTGGGGCGGGGTGCCTGTGTTTCTGTGTATTTGAACTACCAGCTGCTTCTCATTTAAAAAAGCACAACAACTTAGCTATTGACACTTGAACATAGGGAGCTGGGCAAGAGGATGGTGCATATTATAGCTTCAAATAACATTTTTAATATCAGTGTATGTTATTTTGTTAACTCTTAGTTTCTGTATTACACAATGTGGGCCAGATCCTCTCCTGCACCCATCTCCACTAGCCAGGGTTGGGGGGCATCAAGGTGTTTCAAATGGTCTGGAGGCTGCTCTAAATTTCACAGTGAAGAAGGAACTTCTCCATCAGCCTGGGACAGCTGGCGTGTAGGGAGACCAGGGCTTTCCCGCTACCCTCTTGCAGTGCCATGATCTCCCTTCAAAATGTTTCATGAAACAGAAGTTTTCCAGACAGCTCTGCTGATAAAGGATAGTTTGGTTGGCTTCCTTGTGACCCCTGTACTGATTGCACTGCCTATGGTTGCCTACCACACCTTTGAGAGAGCCTATGCTGCACCTCTTATCTTCACCCAGTGGGAAAGAGGTGAGAGTCAGCGTGTCCTGCTCCTGTATGAACCTGAGCATGTGGAAAATGACCCACAAGGGCTCTGTGTAGGACAGAAGCTCCCTGGAGAACGTGGTTGGCACCTGAACCTGGGAGACTGTCAGTAACAATGTGCAAGGAGCCCAGTGAATTGTATCTTCAAACAAACCTCTGTTTGTGTTTGCATTAAGCAAGGTGTGAAGGTGTAAGGGATGCCATTCCTCTGGGGTCAGAGGCCTGGGGCTGGCTGGCCGATTAGCCCTGCTCACTGAACCTGAGAGAGAGCTGGAAATTTAATTAGCTGACCCTTATTGAAAAAAAAAGGCAGCAGGAAATGGCAGAGAGGACTACAACACCCCCCAGGAAGCTAAGGGGCCAGGGGCTGCGAGCCCGTTGGACTGCTGCTGGCGCTACTGCGAAGAGGAATTGCGCCAGAAACCAAACGGACAGAAGGGAGACTGCGTGGAGCCCTTTATTGCTGAGACTCGGTGATAAGAGCCAGGAAATGTTGGTTACTGGAGTTACTGGCGTGAGAGTCAGGCTTGGGGAAGGGACTCCTTGGCCAGCACAGACTATAAGAGAAGAGTTGATGAGGGTTTTTTGTTTTGTTTTGTTAAGAAGGGTTAAAATGAAATTGCTGAAAATTGCTTCCCTGGATTCCTTGAGAGCTCAGACGGAATTACCTCAGAGGGTGAGCTAATTCCGTGAGAGGAAAGCCTGGTCTGGTAGAAAGAAGGCGCTCTAAGATAGGCCCCAATCCTCTGACACAGGGACTATCACCAAGGGGGTTGCCCCACGCTGGTACATTGTTTGTGAGAATCCTTATGACAGGTCTTAATCCCCCTGAACAGAGACAACATTGTTTCTGTCCCTTGGCACTGTGTGTGCGCTGCTCTCTGAGGTGATGTGAGTTTACCTCTGGGTAAGGTATCTCCCTGGACACGTGGGGAGCATTCAGTTGGTTTTCTGGAGACATCCAGCCAGGCTGGACACATTTAGTAAAACTGCTAGTTTTTCATGACAACACTGAGTTTCAGTGAATCAAGACAAGACACATGAGACACAACAATGCCCTTTATTCAGCATCACCTGGGTGAGTAATTCATATAGCCCATTGCACCCTCTGTCGATTGCACCCGAGATACGCTGTGGCTGCTAAGATACGCCAGTGAAAGTCCCACTCGTGCGCTAGGCGAATGCACTGCCAAACGCTGCATCTTTGGTTTCTTTTGCTTGGAAGCATTTTCCATTAGCCTGGCAGGCAAAGCTTGGCATAGCAAGCAAAGGTTATCCGGCATGGGGGCACGGGGAAAACCGAGCAGAGCTTTCTCATCCTGTCCTCATCTGTGCAGCATCGCTACATGTATGTGCGTTTGTCCTGGGGGAGTTGGGAGTTTGGACAGACAGACTCTTGGAGTTCTTTATTTTTCTGCCCATCCTCTTCCTCCTCCTCCCATCCTGTCCAAGCGTTACCTGTTCTCTTGTACTGGAAATGGAAGAGGAACACAGATTAGAAAGCGGGTGAGAGATGAGAAATGGAGACTGTTGCTGACAACCTCCCATATGGATGGCAGGCTCATTACACGTTCATTTAGCTTCAGCATTTATCCTCTCCCTTAGGAAGCAGCAAAGTTTGCCCTGGAACCTTATTCCAGTTCCCCAGGGCTCTTTTCCCTCTTGTTTCCCTAGATCTGTAGCCCAGCACCGTGGAGTGTCTCCCAGTGGGGGTTAATTCTGTCATGTGAACGCTCATGAGATCACCTGTGAGTGGGAGGTGCTGGTGTTGGTTCAGGTTTTGGCTCCCCTCCCTCGTGGCTCTGCTCCTCTGATGGCTGGCGATGGTAAAGATCAGTATGGCTGTCGGGAATTTAGCAACCAGGAGTACCGTAATGATGCAGAGGAATGCACTGAAATGGGCCTCAGGAAGGCTGTTTTGGGAAACCACACATACAACAGTTTAGCTTTAACTAGGAAAGGAAGTTTTCCACCTTTTAATGGGAATCTTGTATTTTGGTAACATAGAAAGCCAAAGACAATCACTGTCTCTATCTAACGTTCTCCCTGCCCACACATGCTGGGACTCATGGGAGGCTGCAAAGATGACAGTTGTCCTAAACAATAGCTTTAATCTGAAGGCAAAGGCAGCTGATGGAAACGAATCATTCCTATGGAGTGGAAAGAACAGACAGATCACTAAGGGCCTGCTCCAGCTCCTAGTCCAATCAGTGGGTGTCTTTCCACTGCCTTGAGGGGGTTACATCAAACCCTGTAAGAGACTCGGAGGATGGGGTGTGTGTGTGTCTTTTACAACCCCACCCTTTTAATCTGCAGCAGAGCCAGAAAATCCCCTCGGGGGACTCTAAAGTCAGCCCTGAAGACTTTCCTTTGTTTGATGTTCATACCTCTGCTCCTTGTTGCTGGCCACAGTTGGGTGGGCGGTTTCCCCCTCGTTAGTGGGAGGCGAAGTAGCCTCATTAACTGTATCGTAATACACACTTTTTTCTGAAAATAAACACAAGAGTGAGTGACCCTCCTCTGCATGGCCCTGGCCTGCTTGACATCTGGAAGGGATGGGAAATCATGACGAGGCATTATAGCCTTCTCGTACTAATCGTGAGTGATCGCTTTGTTGGTTAACAGTGAGAATGTGACAATAGGGTGTGATGCAGGAGCCCTTTACCACCCAGAGGAGTCCTAGCCCTGAGGCTTATTGGTGTGTAGTCCAATAATCCCTCACGGAAGTCCTGTGCGTTCTATCCAGGTTGTTATGTGGTGCCTCTCACCATAGTATCTGAGCAAAACAAGTTTAGTGTCGACACCACCAGAAAGTGAGTAGCAGCTATGGAACTAGAACTCACATCTTCTGATTCCCAGGCCCCCACACCACCCATTGGGCTACACTTTTTCACTGGAGACATTTACAGCTAGTATGGCACACGCCTTGGAAAATCTACTAGAAGGAACAACCCTGCAATGGCCAGAGGGATAGTCTAGACAACCATTGGTTTCCATGCACCCAACCTTGCCAACTACTGAGTGTCTCCGGTGAGATGGACCTGGTAGGTCTGGGGTCTATGACAGATAAAAGGGAAAGCATGGCTACTGCCGGAGAATACGTGTGAGCAGGGACCGATAAGCCACATATGGGAAAAGGTCCCCTTGGATAAGGATCCAAGTGCTCAGTTTATGATCTGACCCTCTTCGGGGTTATTGGGATGGAATTGTCTCGGGGACAGGCTATCCCTTGTGAGGCTCCATTTTCAGTCTAGTCAGGAAGACCACAGGAATAGCTTCTCCCAATTTATTTCCTGTATTTCTGCGTCCTATACTGGCTCAGAGTAGGAAGGGTGGAGAGGCATGAAAATGGGTATCAAACATAAGAGCGGACATACTGGATCAGACCAAAGGTCCATCTAGCCCAGTGTCCTGTCTTCTGACAGGGGCCAATGCCAGGTGCCCCAGAGGGAATGAACAGAAGAGGTAATTATCAAGTGATCAAAGAAAAGTTTAATATTTGTGAACTATAATAAAGGGATGAGTTCAGTCAGAGATTTGGGCAACATTCAGATCAGTTCTGGGGCCATTTCTTTTGCTGGTGTAAATTGGTGTAGGTCCATAACAACTAATGATTCCCCTCTGATTTACGTGGGCAGAGGATCTGGCCGAGTTTGTTTATAAGACTAGTAAATATCAAAAGTCTCAAAAGGTAAATTCAGAAGTTGTCTCTGGGTCTCCTGCAATTTCCCTGCTCTGACGAGCCCATCTGAGCTCTGCCCTGCTATCACATCCACCAGGGGATGAAAATTTGCTGACTTTTAAGGGAAGGCCACTTTTCTTTGAGTAACTCACCCAAAACATTCAGTGTGATCCTCTTCAGTAGCACGGTACTTCCCTGGAAATGGGTCTGACAATGATACTCCCCCGAGTCACGTAGCTGGAGCGCCTCCAGCGTCACTATAATCACTCTGTTCCACCGGTCAAGCTTTATCCTGGTCCTTTCTCGCATATTAAGAATCTGATCAAACTTAATGCTGCTGACAGGTTGACATCTGGTTGCGGTTACCATTTTGCACCAGGTAAAATTATTAGGTCTTCTGCTGTCGTCCATCATAAAATAGGAACAATTTAGGGAGATGGAGTCTCCTTTTTTGGCAGATAGCCTCATGGGAGCTGGAGAGAGAGACCGGTGACTGGTTATTGTGAGAAAGGGAAGGAAAGAGACATGTTCCCCAGGTGTATAAATGCCCCCCTGCATCTAAATGGGAAGACAAAGGATCAGACTAAACCCCAGCCCAAAAGGAGATTGCAAAAGACGTAGAAATAATCTCTTCCAGCCCAAGGAAAATATTTCCTAGGATTGGCTGTGCACAATTACCACTGGAAAACTGCACATCAATCACCACGGGGCAGCCCTGAACCAGCCTGAGCATCTGCTAATGCTGCCACCACTCTGAAAATGCACCTTCACCACTGGCCCCTCTGCTCCTGGCAGTCTTAGCATCCGAGGAGTTGAGGATTGAGTGAGCCCTGAAGTGGGGATTCCTCTCTCCTCCCTAGAATGGGGGACCACCTAGGACAGGGCTGAGGTAGTTTGGCTGGGGTAGCACGGGGAAACTTGCCCTGCAACTGTCCACGCTGGGCCTCCCCTGTGTGTAAGGATAAGGGTCCAGAGGTGTCATTGCAGCACCTTTACCAGTAGTGACAACAAACAACACTCAACCAGGACAGGGAGGGTGTGAATGAAGAAGCCCAGTCTTGTTATTGTGCATCCCAACTGGTAACCAGGACTTCAAATTGGGAGTGGGGTTTCTCCATCCCATGGGGTTTCTATCCCAGCTGGTCAAAGATTTTCTGTCTAAAAGGTTCAATTTTTGATGCAAAATGGCTTTTTGATTAAATAGGGCATTTGGGGGAAATGTTAATTTTCATTTAAAAAAAAAAAAGAGTTTTAATTGAACAATCGAAAACTGAATTTTTTTGAGTTTTCAACCCAGACCTTTTGGTTTTCATTGTTTTGACAAAAAGACTAAAAATGTTTGGGGTTTTTTGGTTAAAATTCTTTGGGGATGGGGGTGAGGTGGGCTGGGGTGGGAGGGGGAGAAATACGTTCCTAACCAGCTCTTCTTTTTACATAGATATGTGATAAGTGTACATTTAAATACATACATATATGTGTATGATACACATGGTGTTTCTATGTCTAGATATGTAATTGAAGGTTATTATTTTAACCATCTCTCTCTATAACATATACTGGGGAATTGACATGTATAGACCCTGTGTTTTCTTTGGAATAGGAATGGAGCATTAGTCTAATTTGGAATATCCTGGTTTGAGCTGATTTGTGTCCCAACTAGGTCATGACTGGTCTTTAGCTCACCGTCATAAGAAACAGTCAATTGAATCTTTTTCAATAGGATAATTATCTGATGATCGTAAACCCCACAGAAGTATGTTCCTGAATCCTCTATCTGGAGCTCCGTCATGGACACAGAAATCCAGCCTGTTCCCGAGTTTGTTAGATCGACCCTTCTCTTTGGTGCAATATTTAGGTTTTTCCCTCCCTTTGCTCGGATGCTCAGGAAGAGTTTGCTGTTGCATCCCTGGTCTGGCAGCATCTTGCACCAGAATTTCTCCTCTAGTGAATATTTGTCATTATTGTAGTAACACGTTGTACTGAAAGAGCTTCCCTGTACAGCTGTCACCAATTCCAGCTCCTCTCTGGCCAGGCATGGCCCTGCCAAGGAAAGAAAAACATTGGTGAGAATGACCTGCCCATCAATGCTGCAACTTCAGGCTGCTGTGACTGGTTCTCCAAGCTCCCATCTCTGTGTAAAGGAGCTTCTGTGGTGAGACTCGATCCATTGCCACTGCCTCCTTCCCATTCAACTTCCCATGTTCTTCCCCACTGTGAAGCTTATGTCCCCCGATCTTCATTGCAGGTTAGCATGTGAACAACTGATCAGGAGCTAGGCTGGCTCTATCTGGTAAACTGGCACTGGTCTGATCATCTAATCCTTGAGTCATCTTGCAGGGTTGTTCCCTACAGAACATTCTCTGTTACTTTCTCCAGACTCATGGCACCCAGTTCCTAGGTTGGTTTGGAGACAGGAATCCCTTCTAGCATGAGAAAAGTCTGTTTCCAAAAATTGGGGTTGGTTAAACCCTCTCTGACATCCACTCTATGGCTTTTCATTCCACTATAACATATGCAATGACTGGGGGAAAATATGGAGCCCTAGCAAGCCAAGCATTTCTCGTCATTGCAAATAGCTGGGTGCCCAATTTCCATGCCTGCTCGCAGCCTGCCAAAATGATAAGTGCAAAAGCAAACAAGCGCAGTGTGCTACGAGTGCAAGAGCAAACGGAATGTTCTGTGTCTACGTGAGGGGAGGGCCGATCTCTCGGTTCCTTACCTGTTA
This sequence comes from Malaclemys terrapin pileata, assembly GCF_027887155.1. NCBI lineage: Eukaryota > Metazoa > Chordata > Testudines > Emydidae > Malaclemys > Malaclemys terrapin. The sequence continues at coordinate 18,105,247 of NC_071508.1, read as the reverse complement.
GTGCCAGCAATAGCAGCCGGGCTGAGAAGCGACCCATCCTGTAATGGGAAGTGGTTTAGATCTTGGAGAGGTGGAATGCAGCATTGAGGCTTCTTTGTTGCTGTCAAGATGGGTCGGCAGTGAACTCCCTTTGTCACTGTTTGTGTCGTCATGCTCCAGAGTGACAGTATCGTTTGCAATTGTTGGAAAGATGCTTCTACCACAGTCCTAATCTGAGCCTTCACACAGGAAGCCTGCATTTTGGCTATCAGCTGCTTCTCATTTTAGCACATGTTTAGATATCTGCTTTTGGAAATGGGGAGTGAGGGGAAAAAAGAGAGAGTAGCACATGTTCTATTTTTAATGACATTTGAAGCCTTGGTGTATAGTACATGAACAGCTTTTAGTTTTGTACCCCTAGATCTCAAAGCACTTTATAAAGGGGGGACTTAGCCATAGCTACATTGTCCTGCTAGGAAAACAGAGATGGGCAATTCCTTTGCCTGGTGTTTGTCAAAGTTAGACTCAGGACTCATAGTTTGTCAGACCACTCTGTTTTATTAGCACAGCGCTCTGCTAATACATTCAGATAATGTGAGCCTCTATGCAAGATTCAAACAGTCTTATTTATACAGATAAAAGGGTGCGAACTAAACAAAGGGACAGAGAGAGCAAAATTGTAAAATATGCATGGAGCACAATATGCATATCCTGCCTCCTTGTTAACTCTTATCGGATCTAAGACTAATGCTTCACCAATTGCCCTTAAGTGGCAAGTTAAGCAGTTAATGTCTGCTTTCCTGCCCCCCTGGCTTGCAGCATTTCTCATTTCTACTTAAAGGTACATACAGCATTCTTTAATTCATTCTATTTCTTTAATATAATTCATTTCACTTTCACAATCCCTCCTTTTGGTCAAGCTTACGCAAAGACCAACAATTACTGGGTTCCACATATTAATAGTTCTTTATCTCTTCGTTCATCAGTGATATTTAACATCATCATATTAGCACTCTGTTTTGGGGCAGTCACTGGGTGGCATACCTTACACAATTCTGGATACAAGAGGAGATTAACTGAAAACATACAAAAATCATTAGGATTCCACACAGGATAGTCAGGGCTCCCTGAAACAACCAGTTTCCTATACCAGAGAAATTGAATAGGTTACTTAGCCACTTCCATAAAGAACTCGGCTCTTCGTAGGGAAGATATGCAATTTGTTCTAAGTGACTAGTGCGATCTATTACCTCATTGGTGTCGTCAGGTATGAACACACAACATTCTTTTCCAATGAGAGCACAGGTCCCTCCTTTGGCCGCCAGCACTATGTCCAATGCCTGACAGTTTTGGAGGGCCGTCGGATCGCCCCTGTTTCTTTGGCCAGGGTCTTTAAACTCTCTCCGGTTTCATTTGCCATTATTTCAACTACTGCTTGTAACCTTAGGAACCTTTTTGCATGGTGTATTACTCCCCCAAGTGGGATAAGGGAACCGCCAATGGCCTCTTCCCAGGTCAAGGGGCTTATGTTATTTACATACCATTGGGCATCTGATAAGTCCCTTCTTCTTCGCCTGAAATTACGAAGGCGTTCTAGTGGGAAGGACCCTAGCACTCGGAATTGTGGGAAGAGTCGGGCGGGATAACAGATACCTGACCAGTTAGCTGGTAACACAGTATAAGCTTTGGTTCCACAAACCCAATGATGGCCTATTAAGGCTGGGAAGGGTCGGTTGCACCCATTTGTCACATAGGTGCCTACAAAGGAGGAGTAATATCCTCCGAAGGGCACAGGGTAATTCTCCTTACGAGGAGTGGTGTTATTTGCATGACATTGAAAGATTGTATTGTTTTCACTAAGATTACTGTAGGGGGAACAGGAGATTGATTTTTCTGTTTGATCCCATGTCGAGAAAAATTCATATCCCCGTACCCGGCCCGCCACTCTTTAGTTTTGTTCGAATAATCCCATACACCATTGGCCACAATATGCTGAAGGCAACGGCTTTTTCCCAGATCCAGCCCTGTCCATTACACACTCAACACCAATGACCTTTTCCCTCCACCACACTTATCCATTTAGATACATTTATTCCCACTGCTTCCCAAGCGTCATTATTGTTCCATGTTTTGTTAAACGGACGAGGTCCTCCAGTGAGGTCTGGGGAATTGAGTGGGATTGCCAGGACAGGAACACCAGCTTGAGAGTGAGCTGGGATGTGGCTGCAGACCCAGCAATTAGAAATATTAAGAGTCTGAGCTATCCACACTTGCTGCTGGATAAAAGAATTGTCATTGTGGACTTAAGACACCAGCAGCTGAGGAACAGGCGCCACCAGAGGCTCATGTTGGAGGCAAGGCCCTTCCGGTTCTGACAACCTCAACTGAGGGAACCGCAGTCACGGTTTTACATCCACCAGGCAGCAGACGCTAGGCTCACTACTGCTTCTTTTTGGGCCTTGCTTTAGGTCGTCGTCTGCTTCTGGCAACCCTTACGAGAGCGTAGATGGTAAGGTATTGCAGGCTGTTCCTCTAAGTCTTCTTCTGGAGTCAAAATTGACTCTGCGTGGTCCTGAGGTGATTGGTTTGCTGGGGGGTGCCTTCTTACACTGCGAAGCATGTATGCACACTGTGATTCCAGACAGTTTAACAGCCATCTGGATAGTAAGCAGTACCTGATGATTCTTTGATGTCCTTTAAGTCTCTATACTTCTTCTTCCTTGACTCTGGCTATAACAATGGCCTTCACACCTTATCTTTTCCTGATGCATACATTCCTTATTCACACAGATTGAGAATACAAACAGTATTTTATATGGAGCAAAAAGGCATTGCAAATTAAACCTTGCTAAGTTTTACAATCAATAACCAAGACAATTTACATTGAGACCCAGGCCTTCAATGTTCCTCTAATCTACTTAACATAGACACAATAGAGAATCCTGTTTCTTACTTACTAAACCTTAAAACAAAGAAATGTATATTTAACTAGAGGCCTACTTTGTAATACATATAGGAAACCATAGTAGACATTATAACTTATTCTAAAACAAAAGGGTGACCATAATCAGTCATAAGGATTGTTCTGGTCTGTCATTCCTTTCTGCTATTCAAAAAGGGTGGCTGACAGGGATGAAATCAAATCATACATTAATTCTTATGGGACATTATAAAATCCTGCTCCTACATATCCCCCTTTTGACACTAAGATATTAATCGCCAGTGTCACTTCTTATTTAGTCCACGTAATAGAAAATACTGGGAGGTGATTTGGGCCTGTGGCTCTAGCTTTGCATACATTTGTTTTATCCAACAGCACATTTCAAACGTTACAATTAAACACATACAATTTAAAACCAAAACCAATTAGGGTTAGTAACATTAGTACGCCAGTAGTTGTGGGAGACCATTCAGAAAATATGTTATACCAATGGTAAGCTGTTATGTCTTTCTGCAGTGGCAATTCTTAACATGTTGCCATTTGCATGTATAATATGAATGGTTCGGTTTCCCACATTGCCCTTTTGTTTGTTTTAGGAACTATGTTACCTTTTTATCTTTTGTAAACACATTACTTACATTACATTTACATTTGTCTATTGGAAGGTTGCTAACACTTCCATTCTTTTAAAACACTTTCCCCCCCAAGAATTAACACATACACATAGCCCATTATACAGTACTTTGGTCACATTATTCATTTTATCCCACATACAGGATCCTAGTGCGATGTCTTTACTACAGGGCTTTGGAGCAACAGGCATGGATAACCATACCCACTTTTATTTGTTTCTTATTAGGTTGTCCTGTAGCTGATATTAGCTTTTTCTGAAAGACAAAAATAACATTTTTCTACCCCTTTTGGGGTGGCATTCATTATTGCTTAAAATATTCCTTTCTTTTACAAATACCCTTGCTGATTGCAGGCAAAACAAGAGGAATTACCTCCATATTTTCCTGTGTTTTTGTTCTATAGGCAGGACAGGTTTTAATGGCTTCTATCTTTTAAGAGTTATGGGGAAATTATCCCACTGTTCAGTCATTAAATCCATGAGGTGATGTACCTCAGTTTTCCCTTTACAGCAGACCAAGGTTACAATGTCTTTCCTGCTGTATTAAGCTTTAAGTTTGTTCACAGGTAACAGCTGAAAAGCATCATTACCATAAAGGATTTTTTTTTTCAAAAATCGTACACGCTATACATTGTTACAGGGGTACTTATTAACATTAAATTTATTTTAATTAAAGGTATCTTGTTATACTGTGCCTTTTATTTAGACAATTTGTTTGCTGACCAGGTATGTTCTTTATCTGCAACTTCTTTGTGCTGGCAGTTCTCTCACTTCCTTTATCAGTTAGATAATTTGCATCCACACAGGCTTGGCTTTTGGATTCAAAACCATTAGCAGAGCTCAGAGACTCTGTCTTAAAAGGAACACAATTAACTTTTACCAGAGTTTTGATTACTTTTAACTCTTGCTTCCAAAACACACACAGATCTGAAAAAGAAAACACAGTCTATTGTGGCTCCTTTGGAGCCCTAATAGGATTTTAATTAAGTAGCATGTTTCGTTTGCATTCCTTTTACCCCCTCTATAATATACACTGCACACGTCTGCACATTCCTTCTATACTTTAACTTTTAAAACATTAGCCATATTAATTTTTACATAAGGTGTAACTGTTTCTTTTGTTCTTACAGAGTTTTATGTACCCTTATCAAAGTGACAGTCTGATTACACAGAGCCATTTTAAGGCTCAGTGTTTCTAACATTTCTTCTTTTTGTTTTGTGCACCTCACCCCTGCTGTTGCTTCAGAGGGCCACTGTCTTTATTCTTTTCCTACAGCTCTCATCTGCTATTTTGTTACAAAAACAAACAAACAGAATCCAGAATCTCTCCCTATTTTTCTGATTTTGACTGTCCTGCTGCAGTCATGATTTGGTCTTTATTTGAAAACATTTAAATTTTGTAAAGAATCAAGTTACCCCTTAAGGGTTAAATACCAAATCTCAAAGTCAACCAACACTGATTACCTGTGTCTGGCAAAAAGGTCTGTCAGTTTTGCAACTTTGAATTAAAGAGTCAGATGGATTTTTAGTGGCATTATAAACAAAACAAAACCAATTTATCTTAAACTTACAAAACAGGAGTTTTACAAACCTCACATATTCCCACAGACAGACAGATACATACACATTTTCTCTCCCTTAACATCCCTCTTACACTGCTTTGTTTTTACATAGCTGTACATAGATTACATTACCTTTATACATTTGGGGCAGTTAAGTTCCAATAGAACCCCCCCCCCCCATGTTCTTTTAGCAAATTTGACTCAATTGTCCATAGTCAAATGATTTTAATTAGATAGTCTCTTTACCTGGATTATTTACAGACATTCCTCTGGAAAAGGGCCCATTTTTCCTTTAGAATGGCTGCAAAGAAACCAAGAATTCTTTTAACAAGATCCTTTTTAACATTTTCACAAAGTTTAACTGTTTAATTCTCTCCAGCCTCTGTAGAGTTAACTTTTCACTTTCCTTAAATCACTTGTTTATTTCCCAAAATGACACCGTTATCCACTCAGATTTCACCATTTTAAGTATTGTTCCAGGGGTTCATACTTGCACTTACTCCTGACACTATGCCCTTAGGGCTTCCAACCTGGTTTTTTTGTTTTGTTTTGTTTTTAGTTTCTTTATCTGTTGCTTGCCTGTTTGTCTGGACCCAATCCTGCTTTTTCCAATGAACCATTTTTGTGAGTGATATTGTGGTCATTTCACAATTTTGAAAGAAATGCTTAAGGAAAGGGACCAGGAAGGGTGGGGGCTAGTTGAGGAGCCCACCCTCCTTGCTGAATTGGTAATGAAACACTAAAGAATCAGTTTCTGAGGCAGACAACGAAGGGGAACAGAACAAGGGGCATTTTATCCTTTTTACAATGAGAGGGGAGTATGAAGGGAGTTGGGATCGATCCGGGGTTGTTTTAGAACAGGGTGAAGGGGAGCGCTCAGTCTGGTGGTGGGAGAGGAGGCTTTTAATAAAGCTTTTAATTTATTATTTGAATATTTGAGAGAGGCGAGTTTTGATTTTGTCCACCTACGATTTGCCTCTTCCCACCACTGCATGAAACAATTAACCTTTCCTTTAGCCAATTTAGTTTTAGGCTGGCCGAGTTTGTTTTTTTTTAAGATGTCCACTCGGTCCTTGTTCCAAGGTTTTAACAGTGGCCACTGAGTTTTGGGATCTCCCTTAGTTAGCCTAGACCATTTTTCCAGAAATTTACAGGAGTCCGGACCCTTCCTAAAACTGAGCCGGCGTTCCTTTAGGGAACTGTCCCGACTTAGACGTCTGTTACCAATACAGGAGGACTTTACACACACCAATCACACAAGAAGGAAATTCAGGTTCGTCAGAGCGATGCCCGGTGCAACACACAAAAGGAGCCCACAGGCTACTGACTCAATCGCCCTTGCTTTCACACCAAGGGTTTTACCCAAGGTGCGGTGCGGCTGCGATTGTGCAGATTTCACTCACTCAGACCGTGGGGACAGGAACCCCTTGGTCGGCCGATCCCCGGACAGAGATGGCACCCAGACTCAAACACTCCACAGGAGGATGGATAGACACAGAGACAGGACAGTCCTCAGTCCGGACAAAACACAGAAATAATTACCTGACCAGATTCCTGATGTCAGATCCCGGGATCCCTACCAGAACAGAGTGGGAACCAACAGGTTCGATGGCATAGACCTCACTGTGGTCGTGCACCCTTCCGTTCAGGAGGAGGACCGCTCGGGCCAAATGTCCAGGTGCCGGCTACCACGGTCGTCCTACAAAAACGGTCAGGAATCACACAGCCCCAGTGAAGGCGGTTGCCATCTCGGTGGAACCTCCAAATTGTCAAAGTTAGACTCAGGACTCATAGTTTGTCAGACCACTCCGTTTTATTAGCACAGCGCTCTGCTAATACATTCAGATAATGTGAGCCTCTATGCAAGATTCAAACAGTCTTATTTATACAGATAAAAGGGTGCGAACTAAACAAAGGGACAGAGAGAGCAAAATTGTAAAATATGCATGGAGCACAATATGCATATCCTGCCTCCTTGTTAACTCTTATCGGATCTAAGACTAGTGCTTCACCAATTGCCCTTAAGTGGCAAGTTAAGCAGTTAATGTCTGCTTTCCTGCCCCCCTGGCTTGCAGCATTTCTCATTTCTACTTAAAGGTACATACAGCATTCTTTAATTCATTCTATTTCTTTAATATAATTCATTTCACTTTCACATGTTACACAGCTGGTCAGAGATGGGAGCAGAACACGGGTCTCCTGAGTCTGAGGCCAGTGCCCAATCAATTAGGCCATGCCATCTCCTTAGTAGAGCACCCCCCAAGTTGCTTCCCATCAGGGTCCCTTGTGTCATCCTCTAGCTCTGTGTTTGGGATGTTGACCCGGAGAAGATATTTTTGCTTAAAGCCATACAACAAGGAGGAGGATTACAGTGCTGAGGAAAGGGAAGCGGGATCATGTTGGTTCGCCTCCATGTGGGAGATTGGAATGCATGGCTTGGCTCAGCTGATCCATCCAGTCCTATTGGCTGTTCTGGGATGCGTCTCTCTCAATCTCTCCTGTTGAAGCTGTTCCAACTTTGTTTAAATAATGACCTGTTCATTGGAACAGCGCACTGGGCACTCAGAACTGAGGTGACTGACATAACTCCTGGGCTATTGGTTATTCTGATCTTCTTCCTATTGGGTGTTTCACAAAAAAAACTTCAAAAGGACTCGGTTTCATCCCAGTGTGGTAGGGGAAACATTTTGAAATCTGGACATTTTTCATGGGATGGGAAAACCAGCTATAGTCTTCATGGTGGGTGTGGGGGGGGTGGGTGTGGGGGTGGGGGTGGGAGTATGGGCTTGTCTACACAAATATTTAGTTGGCAGCAAGCTGGTGTGAGACCCACACTAGCCCGCACGGTTAGTACCTGTGCACCCGCCGATGCGCATTAACGGTTCATCGGTGTGTTTTGATCTAATCCTGTTTCAAAGAGGAGTAGATCACAGTGGATTGATGAACTGTTAGTCAGCGTCAGCAGGGTCACGTGGGCAGTTAGTCCGCGGCAGGCTAGTACAGCATACACTCACACCTCAACTTGCCACAAACCAATTGTGTGCGTAGACAAGCCCTGTAAGTCAGTTTTGTTTGACTCTGCCTTGGGTTTACAACCAGTGTGGGGGAAAGGAGAGCATTGCTGCTGGTACTGGGTTTGGCCGTTCGGGTGCAGCATTCTGGAGGTGAGTTCTTGCTGGTGTCAGTGTTTTGTATTGTGTAACGAGATCCTCTCCCAGGATGGCCAGATTCAGCTTTGCTTTGGGGCCAGTGAGGAGTCAAACTCGCATGCGGATGACACCGCAATAAGAGAGTGGAAAAAAAAACACAGCTGGGTTACCCTATGTCAAGGCTGCTTCCCCACTTTGAACTTTAGGGTACAAATGTGGGGGCCTGCATGAAACTTCTAAGCTTAACTACCAGCTTAGATCTGGTCCGCTGCCACCATGCTTGATGCTAATTCCCTTCCCTGGGTAGCCTTGAGAGACTCTTCAACAATTCCCTGGTGAATACAGATCCAAACCCCTTGGATCTTAAAACAAGGAAAATCAATCAGGTTCTTAAAAAGAAGGCTTTTAATTAAAGAAAAGGTAAAAATCATCTCTGTAAAATCAGGATGGAAAATAACTTTACAGGGTAATCAAACTTAAGGAGCCCAGAGGACCCCCCCACTAGCCTTAGGTTCAAAGTTACAGCAAACAGAGGTAAACACCCTAGTAAAAGGTACATTTACAAGTTGAGAAAACAAAGGTAAACTAAGACGCCTTGCCTGGCTGTTTACTTACAAGTTTGAAATAGGAGAGACTTGTTCAGAAGATGTGGAGAGCCTGGATTGATGTCTGGTCCCTCTTAGTCCCAAGAGCGAATAACTTCCCAAACAAAGAGCACAAACAAAAGCCTTCCCCCCCCCCCCAAAATTTGAAAGTATCTTGTCCCCTTATTGGTCCTTTGGGTCAGGTGTCAGCCAGGTTACCTGAGCTTCTTAACCCTTTACAGGTAAAAGGATTTTGGAGTCTCTGGCCCGGAGGGATTTTATAGTACTGTACACAGGAGAGCTGTTACCCTTCCCTTTATAGTTATGACACCCTGTTTTTGCAGCCTGGTTTCTTGTGAAATCAGGAAACAACTGACCTTTCAACACCGAGCAGTGACCAGGCTCCGAGCCCATTGTTCTGTCTTGTGCAGCTGGTTCTTGTGCTATTGCTCAGCTAATAGTGCTGAAACTCTGGTCCTCAAAGATCCAAGCTGCTGCGGGTAGGAAACCTACAGGATTCATCCTCCCTGAGTCTAAAGACTGTGAGCAAAGAGCCCCGCTCTCTCCTTACAGCCCCCAGCCTGGCCCTGGATTCCTCTTCCATGATTGCAAGGCAGAGAACCTCAAACCCATGTGAAATGAGCTGTGATTTTGAGAATAAAAACAGTACCTAGCTTTTATGTGCATTACTGCCAGGCTCAAAAATCATGAGTTAGCCCCCACAAAATCATGATTTGTCCCCAAATCATGAATTTTACATAGAAAGATTATATGGTTTTTGGGGTCTGTCCTTCCCCTGCCCACCCCTAGTGTGTGTGTGAGACAGAGTTGCAAATGTTCCCAAATGTATGGTGTGACATTGTGCAGTCTATATGGTTTTATAAAAACATGATAATAAGTGAATATAATGTAACTGGGATAGTTTTATAAAAATTTGATAATAAGTGAATATAATGCAACTGGGATATGCTTCGTGCGAAAGGTCTCTTGTAAGATATCATTACAAAGCTCATAATCTACTGAGTGTGATCATCCTATTTGTAGAAAGGTACCACTCTTTTTGTATCTAAAACTAGAAATATAAAACATAACTCCGAGGGCCTATTGTAATTATGTAAAGTGTGGACCATTAATGATGGTTTGGAATCTTGATGACTCCCATTAACAAGGACCATTGTCTGCAGATGGCTGTGTTTACCTGTTAGTCTTCCTGTATGTGTGTGTGCTGGCAAGTGAGCAATGAAGTCTTGCAGTGACATGTGATCATGTCACCTGAACTGGAATCCATCTTTAACCTGGTGCTTTTCCAGTGGGGGGGGGGAGGGGGTGGAAACCCAGAGGGACAAAGGGTTCCCGCCTTATGCAAAAGATATATAAAGGGGTGGAAGAGAACAAAGGGAAAGAGGAGCAATCATGAAGAATCCCCTAGCTGTCACCTGAGCTGCAACAAGAGCTGTACCAGGGGAAAGAATTGTGCCCAGGCCTGGAAGATGTCCAGTCTGAGAAAAAACTTACTGAAGCATCTCTGAGGGTGAGATTATCTGTATTCAGTTTGATTAGGCATCGATTTGCGCATTTTATTTTATTTTGCTTGATGACTTACTTTGTTCTGTCTGTTACTACTTGGAACCACTTAAATCCTATTTTCTGTATTTAATAAAATCACTTTTTATTTAGTAATTTACTCAGAGTATGTATTAATACCTGGGGGAGCAAACAACTGTGCACATCTCTCTATCAGTGTTATAGAGGGCGAACAATTTATGAGTTTGCCCTGCATAAGCTTTATGCAGGGTAAAACGGATTTATTTGGGTTTAGACCCCATTGGGAGTTGGGCATCTGAGTGCTAAAGACAAGCAAACTTCTGTGAGCTGTTTTCAGGTAAACTTGCAGCTTTGGGGCAAGTGATTCAGACCCTGGGTCTGTGTTGGAGCAGACGGGAGTGTCTGGCTCAGCAAGACAGGGTGCTGGAGTCCTGAGCTGGCAGGAAAAACAGGAATAGAAGTAGTCTTGGTACATTAGGTGGCAGCTCCTAAGGGGGTTTCTGTGATCCAACCCGTCACATATGGAATAAGGTGATTTTGGCCTCTGCTGTCCTCAGATCTTCCTCCCCACCCCAAGTCTCCATCAGTTCTTCCCAGTCTACAGGGGCTGCAGTGGGGGTCTCCCTCCCAGTGCTGTGAAATGAGCCCTGCAGGTTTGGCTTACGTCCTGCCCCTTTAAAAGGGAGCCCTTGCTGTTCCTGTCTCATCACCTAGCGGGTAGGAAGTGGATGTCTCCTGGCTGAGCCGGCCACTTGCTGCGCGTGCTGTTCCCGTATAAACCCGAGGCCCATGGACACAAACTGCAAAGGCTCCCGAATGGACAGGACGTGGCTGCAGCTGGTTATCTGGGGTGTGCCCGAACCTAGCGACACCACCAGGAAACATTGTGTCAGGTACCCAGCAAACAGTGAGTCTTCAGCTCACTTGATGCTTTGTGTGTGCATCAAATTGTGGTATCACTCCCCTGCCTTGTCTCATTGGCTACAAACAGACAGCACCGTCTCTTTTTCATGATTTTCTGGGTTGCGCCAGAAACCAAACGGACAGAAGGGAGACTGCGTGGAGCCTTTTATTGCTGAGACTCGGTGGTAAGAGCCAGGAAATGTTGGTTACTGGAGTTACTGGCGTGAGAGTCAGGCTTGGGAAAGGGACTCCTTGGCCAGCACAGACTATAAGAGAAGAGTTGATGAGGGTTTTTTGTTTTGTTTTGTTAAGAGGACTTAAAATGAAACTGCTGAAAATTGCTTCCCTGGATTCCTTGAGAGCTCAGACAGAATTACCTCAGGGAGTGAGCTAATTCCGTGAGAGGAAAGCCTGGTCTGGTAGAAAGAAGGCGCTCTAAGATAGGCCCCAATCCTCTGACACAGGGACTATCATCAAGGGGGTTGCCCCACGCTGGTACATTGTTTGTGAGGATCCTTATGACAGGCCTTAATCCCCCCGAACAGAGACAACATTGTTTCTGTCCCTTGGCACTGTGTGTGCGCTGCTCTCGGAGGTGATGTGAGTTTGGTGGCTCTTAGCTCTGGCCCTCTCGGGAGGGGACTGTGCAGATAACCATCTTGGATAACACTGCACACTGATATGGCAGAGCAGCAAGCCCCTTTGCAGCAGGTGGCAACCAGAGCACCAGGCTTTCTATCGCCATGGGAAAGGTCTCAATCTCCAGGTATGTCTAAGCGGAAATCGTAGGTGTGATTGCAGCTTAGGTAGACACATGTATTAGCTTTAATCAAGCTAACATGGCTAAAAACAGCAGTGAAGACACCGTGGCAGAGACCTCGGTGCAGGCTAACAATGCAAATATATACCCAGGGTCCCTGAGCAGTTTTCTTCAGCCTGCCCTGTAGCCCATGTTGTCACATGTTTACTGCTATTATTAGTGTGTTAACCAGATTAAAGTGACCACGGGTATGTTTGCACAAACTACAAATCACATATCCGATTGCAGCATATACATAGGGTGAGAGAGAAAATTCTCCTTTAACTCTTAGTGTGGGGCCACTGACACCTGGTAGCAGGATTCGTTTTATGTTCCTACAGACCCAGTGTGAATCTTAGGGCACTGACCACCTCTGTGCTTTGTGAGGAAACACAGAGAGTTATCCTCGGCTGTCACAAGTTACTAGCTGCAGAATATAACTGATAAAACACAGTTTTAACCCATCTCTCTGCTCCCACTCTGTGTTGTTAAATGCTAAGTCAGCCCTGCAATGGATTCCTGGACTTGTTTTATGTACTGGGAGTGTTCGAGTGAGATGGCCCAAGATTACCTGATCCAGTGCACTACTGCCCCATTGTGGTCCACCTCTGGGTAAGGTATCTCCCTGGACACGTGGGGAGCATTCAGTTGGTTTTCTGGAGACATCCAGCCAGGCTGGACACATTTAGTAAAACGGCTAGTTTTTCATGACAACACTGAGTTTCAGTGAATCAAGACAAGACCCATGAGACACGACAATGCCCTTTATTTAGCATCACCTGGGTGAGTAATTCATATAGCCCATTGCACCCTCTGTAGATTGCACCGAGACACGCTGTGACTGCTAAGATACGCCAGTGAAAGTCCCACTCGTGCGCTAGGCGAATGCACTGCCAAACGCTGCATCTTTGGTTTCTTTTGCAGGGAAGCATTTTCCATTAGCCTTGCAGGCAAAGCCTGGCATAGCAAGCAAAGGTTATCTGGCATGGGGGCCTGGGGAAACCGAGCAGAGCTTCCTCATCCTGTCCCCATCTGTGCAGCATCGCTACATGTATGTGCATTTGTCCTGGGGGAGTTGGGAGTTTGGACGGACAGACTTTGGGAGTTCTTTATTTTTCTGCCCATCCTCTTCCTCCTCCTCCCATCCTGTCCAAGCGTTACCTGTTCTCTTGTTCTGGAAATGGAAGAGGAACACAGATTAGAAAGCGGGTGAGAGATGAGAAATGGAGACAGTTGCTGATAACCTCCCATACGGATGGCAGGCTCATTACACATCCCAGTGGGGGTTAATTCTGTCATGTGAACGCTCATGAGATCACCTGTGAGTGGGAGGTGCTGGTGTTGGTTCAGGTTTTGGCTCCCCTCCCTTGTGGCTCTGCTCCTCTGACGGCTGGCGATGGTAAAGATCAGTACGGCTGTCAGGAATTTGGCGACCAGGATTACCGTAATGATGCAGATGAATGCATTGAAATGGTCCTTAGGAAGGCTGTTATGGGAAACCACACATACAACAGTTTAGCTTTAACTAGGAAAGGAAGTTTTCCACCTTTTAATGGGAATCTTGTATTTTGGTAACATAGAAAGCCAAAGACAATCACTGTCTCTATCTAACATTCTCCCTGCCCACACATGCTGGGACTCATGGGAGGCTGCAAAGATTACAATTGTCCTAAACAATAGCTTTAATCTGAAGGCAAGGACAGCTGATGGAAACGAATCAAATTCCTCCTCTGGAGCAGTGGTTCTCAACCTTTTTCATACATGCCTCCCTTTCTGATACTGGGTCATTACCCTCCTCTCATCTAGCCCTCTCCCATTGAACTGCTACTCCTCCCCGATTTAGCTAGGTGCAAAAGGCACAGTGCTCATGTCTCCCTGGCATTTGTTTATGTTCCCCCTTTCCATCCTCCCACAAGTTGCTAACCTCTGCTCGAGAGGAGGGAAAAAGATCTTCAAACCCAGCCATAGAGGGGTTTCAAATGCTCATCCCCTTAGGGGTGTCAGAGCCCAGGACCCCCCAGAGAAATATACCTAAGACAATTAGACAGTCAGCTGTTGGAATTCATTCTTTCTGTTCGATTTGTACCAGCCTCTCTAGGATTCTATAGGAAGTGTGGGCTCTGTAATGATGCCTGGCAATTTCTGTGTCAGAACAATCTGAGATCTCCCAGGTGGGAGGCTGCTCTTGAGAGCAATGGGTACACTTGGAAGCTCCCCCGGGGGATAGAATTACCCCGCAGGGATCTGTATCGTATTTTTCCTCTGTACTGTTGGTGTAATGACGGGTTAAGTTAATTTCCATGTGTGCATTCACTACACCAGCCCCGATTTTTTTATTTAAAGCTGGTTCTGAGGTGGAGTAGACTGATCCTTCTGCCACTGTGGGTTCAGGCAATCAGTGGGCACAGCCCATCCTTCAAGCATCAGTTGTTCACTTTCTCTAGGATGCTGCTGCCAACCTTCCCCCACTTCTGATAGGCTCTCCTATCACATTATTATTATGTGTAGCATGGTAGCACCTAGCAGCCCCACTCACGGACCAGGACCCCAACGCGTTAGGGGCTGTACAAACACAGAACAAAACAAGGAGGCGCTTACATCTCAAACAGCTGTGCCACCAGGCCAGCCCACTCCTCTGCTGTAGCCAGCCAGCTTATTGCTTGGCCATTTTTGTTCTTTTCTCTCTCTCATTGGTTCAGTCTGTCTCTCCCTGCCTGCTGCACTCTTTCCAAATCTCTGACTGCTCATCCAGGGTAATCCTGTCCTACTGGGCAATGGGTCTGGCTTCCCGCAGCCATTGCAGAGGAGTCCCACCCAGCAGGGGATATACCCTAGGTCCCATCGCTGCTTTAAAGCTGGTGCAGTTGCTGGGTGAACTAAGCCCAGGGATGTGTTCCTTACAGAGATCGCAGCACAAGAAAGAGCCTGCAGGTTTACCTGGAGATGCTGTGCAGAGCCCTGGGCTCTTCTGGTGCCTGGGTCTCCATTACACCTGCTGATGGAAACAGAGCAGTTTAGCTTCCCATGTAATGTTTATTCACAACCAGAGGTCATCACCTTTGCTCTGGCTCCTCGTGGATGCTGAGAGGTGAAGTTTGGGACCTCTCTCATGTAATGACTGCAGTGGGTTCCACTGCTGCAAAGCAGGAGTAAATAAGAGAAGAATCTGGGCCAGAAACTTCAGGCTTTCAGTCCCATTAGACATTTACATGACAAAAGTATCCTGCTAGTAATTAGAAAACCATGGCATCTCTGGTACCCGGGCTTGGATACTCCGGGCTGCGTTCTCAAGACTAGCATGGCATATGGATTTTATAGACACTTGTAATCTGAATAGCGAATGCTTGTTAGCCTACAAAGTCCATGAATGAAACCCGTCTGCTCTGCCTGTACAGGGACTATTCCTCTGGGCCATTGAGCGAAAGGAGAAAGATGCAGGAAACCCATGAGGTCACCACCACATTTATGACTGTATCTGAAGAGCTTGATGCCTGGTAACACGGAACTCTGCGGCTTACTCACTACTGACTAACCTGACATTGCTAACTGCATGGATCCAAGGATGCCCAAACTTCACTGCGTTAAGGGCCACATGAGCAACTTGCCAGGAGTCTCAAGGCAGTGTACATTCTGCATACAAATCTACGTAGTCTGAGTGCGTATCAAACACATGGGGCAATAATATTGGTTTAACAGAAGCATAGGAATGCAGGACTGGAAGGAGGGACCTTGAGAAGTCATCAAGTCCCGTCCCCTGCACTGAGGCAGGACCAAGTAAACCTAGATCATCCATGACAGCTGTTTATCCAGCCTTTTCTTAAAAACCTCCCCTGGAAGCCTGTTCCAGAGCTTAACAACCCTTACTTATCTTTAGAAAGCTTTTCCTAATATGTAACCTAGGTCACCCTTGTTGTAGATTAAGCCCATTATTTCTTGTCCTATCTTCAGTGGTCATGGAGAACAATTAATCACTGTCCTCTTCATAACAGCACTTAATATATTTGAAGACTGTTATGAGGTCCCCCTTCAGACTTTGTTTCTCAGGACTAAATATGACCAGGTTTTTTAACCTTTCCTCATAGGTCAGGTTTTCTAAATCTTTGATCATCTTTGTCGCACTCCTCTGGACTCTCTCCAGTTTGTCCCTATCTTTCCTAAAGTCCGGCACCCAGAATAGGACACAATACTCCAGCTGAGGCTTCACCAGTGCCAAGTAGAGCAAGACAATTACCTCCTGCCTCTTATGTAAAATGCTTCTGTTAGTACACCCCAGGATGGTTTTCGCCTTCTTCGCCACATGGTTAACTCATATTCAATAGGAGATGTACTAAACCCTCCAGATCCTTTTCAGCAGTACTGACACCTAGACAGTTGTTCCCCATTGTGCATTTGATTTTTCCTCCCTAGGTGAAGTACTTTGTGCTTGTCTTTCTTGAATTTCACTTTGTTGATTTCAGACCAATGCTTCAATTGGTCAAGGTTGTTTTGAATTCTAACCCTGTCCTCCAAAGAGCTTGCAACCCCCTCCCCTTTGTGCTCGTGTCTTCCCTGCTAGGGGGAAAGGCAGCTGTTTGCTAGATTTCACTAGCAAAGAAACATTGTGGTTAGCCATCTGTGTCCTTGGCCTACCGTTGCAGAGGAGGATGGCTGCAGGCCACACTTTATAGGCTGTGCTCTGCCCTTCAGCTCACCCCTCCTGCATTAGCACAAGGACTACAGAAAAGGAACTATGGTCTTGTGACAAAAGCACTGGACTGGGAATGAGGAGATCTGGGTTGAGTTCCTAGATCTGCCCACAGACTCTTCCTGGGTGACCTTGGGCAAGGCACCTAATCTCTCTGTGCCTCAGTTCCCTATCTATAAAATTAGGATAGCAGCACTTCCTTGGTCTGCTTAGATTATAAATCCCTGGGGGCAGGGAATGTCTCTTCCTCCTGTGTATGTACAGCACCTAGCACAGTGTGGTCCTGATCTCTGCTGGGGTCTGTAGATAATACTGTAATGCAAAAATGTAAAATGCATGTAATCTTGTTGTACTGAAACCACAGCCTGGGGACCTACCTCCCAGCACCTCCACTTTCACCTTCTTTAAGGTCTTTGCTTCTCCTAAGAAGTCAGTCTTGCACTGGTACAGGCCTGCATCCTGTTTCTGGAGTCTCTTCATGGTCACTGTGAGGACGCCCGTGTGGATGTTGTCAGCAATGGAAGTGTTGCCATTCCACTTCTTCAGGAACTGGAGCCAGAAGCGGTGGGCGCTGACCACGTGCTGGCACTCAGTCTTATTGACATGTTTGCACCAGCTCTTCTCTCTCCACTTGTTCTCTTTGGGGCTGTAGGCGCAGCTGATGGAGATGGTCTCTCCTTCCATTCCATACACCACTGTGATGTTCTCTGCCACACACAGCTCTGGGAGGAGACAAAGGAAAACCCGACTTAGGTCTCAATCGTCTTCTCTCTGACACACACACTTCCCTTGTCCTCACTAGGACAACTTGGACCTGTAATTCCTCATCTCTGTTGGAGGTAGCAACGTGGTGTAGATCAGTGGCTCTCAACCTTTCCAGACTACAGTACCCCTTTCAGGAGTCTGATTTGTCTTGCCTATCCCAAGTTTCACCTCAATTAAAAACTACTTGCTTACAAAATCAGACATAAAAATACAGATGTGTCACAGGACACTAGTACTGAAAAATTGCTGACTTTCTCATTTTTACCATATAATTATAAAATAAATCAACTGGAATATAAATGTGGTACTTACATTTCAGTGTATAGTACATAGAGCAGTATAAACAAGTCATTGTCTGTATGACATGTTAGTTTGTACTGACTTTGCTAGTGCCTGTTATAAAACTAGGCAAATATCTAGATAAGTTGATGTATCCCCTGCAGGACCTCTGCGTACCCCAGGGGTACACATACCCCTGGTTGAGAACCGCTGTTGTAGATGACAGGGCATCATCCAGCCATTTACCACCGTCCTCTGCTCACCCTCCTTCCTCAGTCCCCAAAGTTTGGGCATGTTCAGATTCAGGATTTTGGTTCAGGCCTTCTCTAATTCTTTACCTATTGACCCCACTGATGCGCCAATCAGCTGGGTTTTCCTGTGTGAGAGAAGGGAGGAGATATTGTCTCCCCAGTGGAAGGATTTGTCTCCTGAAATGCCACAAAAGCCTTCCCCTTCCACACTTTCTTCCTTGCATGATGTTGAATGTTACATGGCCTTGCTTGAACTCCAATCAGAGCTCATCAACACCACACCTTGCCCGGTCACATGACGCACTCCATAGTGATAGAGTTTAAGGCCAGAAGTGACCACAGATATTCCAGGCTGACCTCAGTGACGTGAGGCACTTCCATCCTCCAGGGGCTGATCACATTGCTGGGCCGGGGAGCAAGAAACTTCCAGAAATTGAACCTGGGCCTTTCCTTGGACACTGAGGAGGATTAAACCGACAGAGTCTGCTTGGCAGTTACACCAGTGGCCCCTAGCCCTGGTCTGGTGGTATGCAAATAGAATTCACAACACGGCCCCTTTACACTGCCAGAGTGGTGCAAAGGGGTCTTGGTATAAAGGAAACAGATCCACAGGCACAAGCCAGTCTCCAGTTGTGTGGTTGGAGGGTTAATTCTTAGTCCTGTTACTGACCTTTTAACATCCGTGGTTTTGAGAAATCTCCTTTTGCCCTGAGCAGCTGATCTTTAACTATTTTCCTGTTTCTCTTTAGTTCCTTCTATTCCTGTTTCTCTTCAAGCTGCAGATGCAATGGGGCCGCATTGTTTGAGATATTTATACTTTTAGAAGGAAGCTGTGTGTTATTTTGGAGAGTCTGTGTTTTAGGTGGAGGCTTTTCAGTCACTAGCAACTGCTGCAGAAGAATTCTAAGTAGAACTGAAGCCGGAAATACATTGGGAATGGATGTTATAAGGGCTTCACAGAGCCGCCTGTCCTGAGATGATTGAGAATGCCACAATGTTTGGGAAGATGCACCATCTTCTCTTATTTGTAAATATTCGGAGTAAATGTTAAGCTAAAAAAAATAGGCATAAAGACGGATAGGTGTTCTGCGAGCGTCGCATATGCTGCTTTACCAATGCACCTCAGTCCTGACCTGCAGCCCCCGCTATTGTAGTCTTGGGGTTCCACCCCCACCCCAGTGCACCCCAGTTCTGACCCGAAACAGCCCCTGCTATTTCACTCTTGGTCAGAGACTGCCAGTTTAGGGTT
Organism: Malaclemys terrapin pileata; assembly: GCF_027887155.1. Lineage (NCBI taxonomy): Eukaryota > Metazoa > Chordata > Testudines > Emydidae > Malaclemys > Malaclemys terrapin. The sequence continues at coordinate 18,085,926 of NC_071508.1, read as the reverse complement.
GGTAATGTCCCATGCAAAACTCTGAGACATTATCTTTTAAAACAATTCTGCTGACAGATCGTATATTATCTGTGTTCCTCCTCCTTTGTTCTTTATTACTGAGGATGATACAGATGAGCCCAAGCCAGAACGTTGGTTGCAAACACCTCATCATTTTGGAAAGTCTGGCCACTCATCCAGATTTTGCAGCTGTGGCCCACGTGTAATGGAAATAGAGTTGGTGCTTGTAAAACATACATCTACTATGATGTATATTGCGATAGCACCTACGAGCCCCCATGATGGACCAGGGCCCCATGGTGCTAGGGGCTGTACAAACACAACAAAAAGATGGTTTCTGCCCAAAGAACTGACAATCTAAGCATAAGCCAAGAGACAAACAGGGTGGGACAGACAGATGGTAAGACTGCATGTGCCAAGACTAGAGAAGAGGAGGTTGAGAACCGGGATGAGAGTTCTAACTGCCTGGGTGGAAAGGAAAAGTTGTTCCTTGCAGATGTTCATCTACTCCTGTGTCTTATTTCCCACGTGAAGTCCCCATAGAATGATGGTGAGCATGGCATAAATGTCGCTAGCTAGATGACAGTCATAATGGATAGGTGCTCAGCTTCTCTCTGTCCACCTCCCAGGCAGAGGGGTCTTGAATGGGTGGATATCATAGGAGAGTGAGGCAGAAGAACTGTGTTTCAGGTATCCTTCTCAAAGTAATGTGGTCCTTGGTTATTCCAGGGTGTTCCAGGAAGAGAAGTCCGGTCCAGTTTCCTCCCACGGGAGAGCTGGAATTTTTTTTTGTCAGCCTCCATAGAATCAGCTGGAGACTCTTGCCTATATGCTCGGGGTCTTACTGATCGCCATATTTGGGGTCGGGAAGGAATTTTCCTCCAGGGCAGATTGGCTGAGCCTCTGGAGGTTTTTCGCCTTCCTCCGCAGCATGGGGCAGGGATCTCTAGCAGGAGGGTCTCTGCCGATTGAAGTCACCTAAAACAGGATTGGGGACTTCAACAGCAGAGTCCAGGGAAGGGGTAGGGACGGTTTTATGGCCTGCAGCATGCAGGGGGTCAGACCAGATGATCATAATGGTCCCTTCTGACCTTAAAGTCTATGAGTCTATGAGAAAAAGAAGGGAAGAAACTGACAAGATGTACATGGGACTGGAGGAAGGATGGTATTGATATTAAGGCAGTGGAGTGGGACTCAGATAGGACCTGGTTTTATTCCCAGTTTTGCTATAAACTGTCCCCTTGTGACCACTGACAAGACATTTAACATTTCTGTGCTGTAATTTCCTATCTGTAAAATGAGGCTAATGCTTCCCTGCCTCCTGGAGGTGTTGTGAGGTGCTCAGTTGTGACGGAGGCCAGATAAGCACCTAGATAAAATATAGGGGGAAAAATTCTTTTCATTTTGCCTAGATGGATCAGATGATCTCCAGCGGTTAGTCTGATATCCTCATGCCTCGCTCTCCCTCCCCCTGCCCCCAAATGCCTCTCCCCAGGAATCTCTGGAGAGAAAGACCCTGAGTTCCCACATTTAAGGGTTGGTCCTCTGAGTGCCGATGAGGTGTCTCTGTTCCCTTAAGCCTTATTTGCTCCACTAGGACCTGTAGCTGCTGTAGTTTGCATGTAAAATAGTCACACAAACTGGATTTTGCAATCTCAGTTGCTGAGAGTGCAGTTAAAGGCACTTGTTATTTCTTCCAAGATGTTTCCTGCTCTGACTCACAGGTTCCCTGACAGATCTCAGCCCACCACCCTGGAAGCAGCTGAGTGATAGAATCTCCAGCGTCCTTTGGAAAAAATCAAGAGTATAGAACACAAGCCCTGGAAGGGAATGAAACCATGAATGCAGCTGCTGAAGAGCATGTAGTGTGGTGACTTATGTTTAGGGGAGGCCCTTCTCACCCCCCACCCCAAACTACCTGCTCCTTCTACATAAAAACATAAGAACGGCCGTACTGGGTCAGACCAAAGGTCCATCCAGCCCGGTATCCTGTCTACCGACAGTGGCCAATGCCAGGTGCCCCAGAGGGAGTGAACCCAACAGGTAATGATCAAGTGATCTCTCTCCTGCCATCCACCACCCTCTGACAAACAGAGGCTAGGGACACCAGTCATGGGATGCATTCCCTCCTCCTCCTGCTTTGTACATTCTCTGTGGTTCGCATGTGCACTCGCTAAACATGTTACCATGGCTCCATTTGACTCCATCTGCTGCTTCAAGACTATTTGTGGCTTCTTTGCCAGACGTTCTGGGACACATGGGTTGGGAGGGAGGCGGGCTCGTTCTCCATTGCTTTGCACCTTACGTTGTCGTTTGCACAGCGAACGCGAAGTGGGTGGATGATGCACCAAATCACTATACTTGCATGTGACGGTCCCTTTGCACAGGTGCAATTATTGCACCGAGCACAAGACAGTGGAGAACCAGGCCCAGAGAATCTACATCTCTTCAGTCCAGTGCCAAGGATAATAAGCTTGAGCTGGATCCTGCAGGGTGCAGAACACCGCCTGCAAAGTTTTGAGCTCCCTCAACTCCTGTTGCAGTTAATCTTGCCCTTAAAAGATAGCTACCTGCTTTGACTTTTATTGGCACTCCCACTGATAATTGTGGGGGTGGGTCCATTTAAGAATGTTTACAATGGAATCATCTTCTCTGGCTCCAGAACAAACAGCTGAGCCTTGCGTCCTGTGCAGTGTTTGCCTCATGGTCCCTGCTATGACTCATGCTAGATGTTGGACAATGCCAGTTATTGCTCCAAACCTTCGCCTACCCCTCAACCCGACACAAAAGGAGTTGGATGCTTTCTTACCTGATAAGGAGACCAACAAGACCAGATGCATGAGCTTTTCCATGTCTCTTCCTCGCGCTATCCAGCAGCGCAGGGGGGAGTCTGAACAAAAATTAAAAGGATTCTTGCCCAAGAGCAGCTTTTTTCTCCTTGTTCTGCAGGAAGGAATGAGAACAGGAACTTGGCTTCTCTTCCCTCCTGGGGATTGAGCAACGTACCAGGGACGGATGCTTCTCTGACTGGCTGAAAACTGGGGCAGCAGCAATGCCCACTGTGAACCAGGCTTTGGTCTAGACAGCCTGAGAAGAGTTGTCATGTGAGGAGGAAACCATGCGATGGAGAGGCGGTTTTGACACCGAGGGATGGTGCTTTTCATTCTCAATAGGCTTTCTAGGCAAGCTTTTGCATGATGTGAACTTTCCATGTATGGACGGAGATCGTGTCTTGACTATCTCAGGGTGGGCTCTGCCAGGCAGATCACCCAGATACCTCGAAAGGTGGAAAAGAGGGGCTGGGATACAGCCTTGGAGATCTCCATGGAGAACCCTAAGGTTGTATTCAGACTCTTTGCTCGTCCTTTAGTGGCACAACTGAAAAGGAACTACAGAAAAGCTTATCACACAAGGAGTCCAGCAACTCGACATGACAGTTTAGGACAGGAAGTGAAGAATATTGTATCAGTTTAAACTGCTGGGTGTTTCAGACCAGCACAATGTAATTTGCCCAGGACATAAGGGCTAACATCTTTACTCTGTACTCTTGCAAAAAGTGCTGTGGGATTTTTAATGAAGTCAGGGGACCAGGAGCTTAGTTTTTTGTTTCATCTGAAAGACAGCACCTTCAACAGGTACAGGGCCCATCGCTACCATGCTGGGGCATTGGTTCAGTACTGACTTGAAAGAGAGCCACCTATGGAATTAACTAATCTAAAGAGCTAGGTATTCACATGATGCCCATCACCATGGTATCTGAGCTCCTCTATTGCTTTTAGCTGGAGGTTTTCCTCCAAGTACTGATTCAGCCCCAGGCTATTTAGTTTATAGGAGTTGTGATGGGCTGGGTCACAGAAACCCCCTTGGGACTGTCACCTGATGTGCTGAGACTACTTCTGAACCCATTTTTCTTGCCAGCTTGGGACTTCAGTACCCTGTCTTGTTGAGCCTGACACGCTAGCCTGCTACAAACACAGACCCAGGTCTGAACCACGTCCTCCACAAGCTGCAGTCTTAATTGAAAACTGCTTAAGAAGTGCTCCTGTCTCTAGCACCTAGATACTCAGTTCCCAATAGGATCCAAACCCCAAATAAATCCGTTTTACTCTGTATAAAGCGTATACAGGGTAAACTCATAAATTGTCCGCCCTCTAGAACACTGATAGAGAGATATGCACAGCTGTTTTCTCCCCCAGATATTAATACTTGCTCTGGGTTAATTAATAAGCAAAAAGAGATTTTATTAAATATAAAAAGTAGGATTTAAGTGGTTCCAAGTAATAACAGACAGAACAAAGTGAATTACCAAACAAAATAAAACAAAAACACGCCACTCTAGGCCTAATACAGTAGGAAACTAAATGCAGGTAAATCTCACCCTCAGAGATGTTCCAATAAGCTTCTTTCACAGACTAGACTCCTTCCTAGTCTGGGTCCAGCAATCACTCACACCCCCGTAGTTACTGTCCTTTGTTCCAGTTTCTTTCAGGCATCTCAGGGTGGAGAGGCTATCTTCTGAGCCAGCTGAAGACAGAATGGAGGCGTTTCCAAGGCCTTTTATATTCCTTCTCTTGTGGGTGGAAACCCCTTTGTTCTCCTGTGCAAAATCACCGCAACAAGATGGAGTCTGTAGTCACCTTGGCAAGTCACACATCTATGAATGATTCCGCTTTTTGTAGGCCGACGCCATTGTTTACATGTTAGTTTCAATGTTCCCAGGAAAACTCAGATGTGGATTGGTGTCTCCCAAAGTCCATTGCTAGTTAAGTACTCCCAATTACTTGATAGGTTTCAGAGTAGCAGCCGTGTTAGTCTGTATCTGAAGAAGTGGGCTGTAGTCCACGAAAGCTTATGCTCTAATAAATTTGTTAGTCTCTAAGGTGCCACAAGTACTCCTGTTCTTCTTTTTGCCAATTACTTGAATAACCCCTTCACACTATGTTGACCAAATCTGCCTTATGTGCTTCCTACAGCAAACACTTTAAATACAAGCATAGAGCCAATGCCCATAACTTCATGTATAAAATGATACATGCATACAAATAGGATGAATATATTCCATAGATCATAACCTTTGCAAAGATATATGACATGACATATCCAGCATAAAACATATTCCAGTTATGTTATATTTACACTCATAAGCATATTTCTGAAAGCATTATGGGGTGCCTCACAGGAGCTGACAGCATCACACCCAGAGGTGGTAGGACTGCAGATATATCCTCTATGCACAAGCCTTTCTCTTTCTCCCTCTCTCTTCTAGATAGGATATAAAGAAACAGCCCTCCACCATGATCATAAGTATGTTATAGGATTCATTCTTTCTATGTAGAGGTCCATTTTCAGTGCAACAGGTAGGAGTTTAGCCTCATGTTGGTCAGAAACATCTACTTCCCTGCAAGTACACCCCATAGTCAGTTCTAGTTCAAAGTCTTCCATTATTGTCTAGTTTAGGGTTTTTTAGCAAATATTTTTGTACTTTCTTTTGTAATTCCCTGCAACTTGTTCCTCCTGGGCACAATGTGATTTACAACTGTAATGGGTCAGGAAATTTATATATATATATATAAAATTTCCCTGCTAAAACAACCACCAAAATTGTTGAACATTTTCTTTGATTGTTCCCCCCTCCACTCCCCCAGTTTTTCAATGAAAACATGAACATCTTCAACAAAACTGGACGCTTTTTCGCAAATATGCCTGTTGTTGACCAATAAAGGCTATTTTCCACCATAAAAAATGTTTGACTTGCTCTGTTTACAGCAAATTCCCGCTATCAGTTTACTCCCTTCATTCCTGATAATTGAAGATCCTGCCCATCCCTAGGCCCTGCAGAGCTTCCTGTCTCCGTTATATTTCTGACCCTTCCTTGTGCATGCAAAGGGATCACACCTTGTGTTGCTATTTGATTGAGTAGTATTTTCCACCTGCATTGTACCAGTGAAAATGGCTGAACAAGGAGCATAGTGGTAGAAAATCAGGCCATTGGTCTCAGGCTCTGCTTTCTTTTTCATTTACTTTATTGCTGGCGAAAGGTGCCTGATTGTTAGCCAGAAAACCAAAGTCAGTTATGTATTCTCAGAAGATTGGTAGTGTAGGCTTCCCCTCGGCAACCCCAAGAGAGCAGGGACCTCCAAGAGAGGGGTAGTTGAGGCCCATTCATCTGCCACCTGTCTTGAACAACCAGATATGGTGCCAGCACTTTTTGGAAACCGGACACTTCTGTCCACTGGGAACTGGGCTAAAACCCAGCAAACTCATTTCACATCACTCACTGACCAGCTGTCTGCTCTTGGACATTACCCATCCGGTCCAGATTCGCACCACTGATCTATAAATTAAAATTCCCCGAGCCTCAGCATGTCCCTCTGAGTCACCCAGCGCACCCGAGTCCTTAACTATTTAGCCTTAGTGATTGTTGCCACTTCCTCTCTAATTTTGGGCCTGTGTCGAAATCTGCCCTCTGTGCTCATCCTTCTTCTTCCTCTATTTTCTCCGTCATATTCCTTGTAATTTAGCTGCTTCATCTAGCACTTCCTCTTACCTGCTCAGCTGCCTATCCTCTCAGCTAGAGCAATGAGGGGACCCTTCTGTTCGGAAAGCTCCCCTATTCTCCCCCGCCCTTCCTTCCTTCTGGGTGAATGTGTGCAGTCCCATCTCTTTTCTTCACTCGAACACTCCTTTCTTGGTTTCCCCGTGCTGTCGCTATTCCCTGTTGCCTTGGTTTGAGTAGCCAGCCTGGGTAGGTCAGCAATGCAACCAGAGATGCTGAGTAACCCAAGGGTTTTCCCAGCCAGAGAATGACTGGCCACTCCTTCAGGGCATTCAGGGGTGGGAGGGCGAGTCAGAGGCCTGTGCCAACACAGCGGTGTGGAAGCGGTGTCGATAAATCCTTTGAATGCGGCAGGTGACTACCTATTTTCAGTGAACTGGCCATAGAGACTGCACGTATGTCCTGAGCCTGTGGACAAACACTGAGCACAAGTTCAGCACTAGAGCTGGGAACACCACAGGATCCAGCTTTCGAGACTCGCCACTGTCATTAGCCCTGGCAGCCCTGTTTAACCTGTGCCCCCTCCCCTAAAGGAAGAGACACATGCCCCCAACACACATGCAGCCCTGAGACCCCACCCACATGCCCGTACACTCTATTTTTTCATTCTAAATAGATGCTCCTGATCTGATGCCTCACCAAGATAACCAACATTTAATTTATTCCAAAATCCTGTTGTCCCTGTCTCCCTCACACCCACGCAGGTCGCTGCACTTGAGCTGCTTGGGCATTTGCATGACCTATTCTGCACTAACATGTGTCTATAAGGTGACTAGACAGCAAGTGTGAAAAATCGGGACGGGGGTGCGGGGTAATAGGTGCCTATATAAGACGAAGCCTTGAATATTGGGACTGTCCCTATCAAATCAGGACATCTGGTCACCCTATGTGTCTGTGCATGCTAAATATCATTTTTGCAGCTAAAAGGCTGTTCTGGGGCCTTGGTTCGTACAGTATAGTCATTCTAGGTTAGAGACCGTGATGATGGTGATTAATCCTTACACGTTGCTCCCTTGCAAACACTCTCAAGCTATGTATTGAGGTACATTCAGCAAAACGTGATGCAGTTCACACATCATCAGTATATTTATTCCCCTTCCCCCTCTGCTCATTCTCTGTCACTCTCCCAAGGGGAAGCGGAACCCTGTAACATCTGAGTCAGAATCTTACACAAACAATGTTTGAGTGGGTTTGAGATGACAATGCCTGTCCATATTCCTCCAGCTTGAACCCTGAGGATTCTCCTTCGTTCTCTTGATCTTCCTGTGCTGTTTCTTCAAAAGCAGCTGCATTTTGCCCAATTGCCTGTGATAAATTTCTCTGCAAGCCTCTGACCTGAGGCAGGATTTTAAATATACATATTAAATATGAACATAGCAAAGACTTCTTCTCTAGCATGCACACACGCTTCCCCCCCCCCCCCCAGCAGTGTTCCAGCTCAGTCTCTTCTGTTCCACTGCTGGGCTATTCAGGGTTCTTGGGATCACGATTTGGCGCCTGATGCTAATGGCTTAAGTGAAATGCTGGCGTATTCCACAGGCTCAGTGGAGGACCTGGTGTGGGGTGTCTCCAGAGCTCGACTTGGCGTGATGTTGGCGTAGACAGATTCCCTGGGACTGGGTCTGGATTTAAAGGCCAAGGTGGCATATTTTAGGTCTTGTGGCATCTCCTGTTTGTCGTCCTTGGGATCGTTCATGTTGCCGAAGCCCTGAGACTGTGCACAGAAAAGAATAACACTTCTCAGCGAGAGCAGAGCTGATTCCAAAAGCACAAGATTTACTCAAGTAGGGAGAAAAAGACCAACACAACATGTTACTCTCTGTTGTGGAGAAGCTGGAAAGAGAGTGAGCCGTATTCACCCATCTCCTTCCCAGATACCTACTATGACCCCATCCTTTCAACACTGGCTTCTAACCCTATTGCCTTCCAAATGCTCCTAGAATCTCTCTGCTTCACTGTATTTCCAGCAGCGTTTCCTATTGCTGTTCCCTCACTCATCCAGTGTTTTAAAGCCCCCGGAGAAAGTTAACCTTGGGGTTTTTAAGGTGAAAAGAATGCAAAGAGTTCAGGGGCCATAGCCAATTGCTGGCAAGTCAGCAGGACAAATGGATCATAGGACACCTGAGTTTTGTAGAATCTTGTCTCTGTTTAGCTGTCCAGCTCATTCTATTCAAGCCTGATCCATTTCAGCCTATTCCTATGTGTTCTTTCTAGTCAAATCCAATCCAGCCTTTCATTCTGCTGCATTTTCAATCAATCCCAATTCATTCTTGGCCAACCCAATTTTCAATCTACTTTCTCTGCACACTCTTCAGAGCAGGGACATCTTGTGCACCGTTGTCTGCAAAGCATGTCACACAAAGCACAATACAAATAATTACTGATCCAATCCAATCCATTCCAGTCTGTTCTATTCAGTTCATTCCATTCCACTCTTGCCCAGTCTGATCCAATCTATTCCAAACCAGCATGATCTATTCCAGTCCACACCACTGCAAACCAATATGGAGCTTGGGTTCCTGTTTTGTATAGACACCATCCCAACGTTTTGCCTCCAAGCCCATTATAAACAGGTATCGCTGTCAGCTAGCGCTGGTTGGAAAAACTTCAATGGAACCATTTTCCATTGGAAAATGCCGTTCCTGGTGAAATCGAATAGCTTTGTGAAATCATGTCTATTTTGCCAACATTATTTTTGGCGGCGGGGGGGGGGGGGGGGTTTCCAACTCTCAAAATGGCCCATTTCGACATTTTAAGAACAAACTGTTTCAAATCTTCTTTTTGAAAAGACTTTTCGTTTGGAATTTTTTATTTTGTATTTTTAATATAACATTTTAAGTTGACAATGGAATGAAATGTTTCTGTTGACTAGAAATGTTTTTTTAAAAGGTTTGCATTCATAGAGAATTTTGAAATCTTTTGGGTTCCATTGTGAAACTTTGAAATCTCAAAATCCTTCACGAAATGGCATTTCCATCCTCACGTGGCTCTCTTGTCAGCGTGGAGGGAGAGTGGAAATTTAAAGTGACTATTTAAGTAAAAGGTAGTGCACGGTTTCACTCTCACATCCTCTCTGTCTGCTCTATTTTACAGTGCCATCTCTTTTTACTTTAAAGCAAATGCCCCATTATGGTGAAAAGGCTGTTCTGTCTCTCTGTACTGCATTTAACACTGTATTGCAGGGGTTCCCAAACTTTACCAGAGCGCGGCTCACATTTTAGTACAGAGGTTGTCTCATTGTCACTTCTTCTTCTGTTCACAATTAAACAAACCACCCCTCCCCTTCACTTGCAATCCTCATGGCAACTATAACGACTGCCTGTGTGGAAAAGTAACATTAAGAAAGTATTTCAAGTTTCTTTGAATGCAATTTAGCAACTGAAAATGAGGAGAAGTAAGCACCACATGACCAGCCAGCTCTCCACAGACCACAGTTTGGGAACCTCCATGCTACTGCTTTTATGTTTCCAGTAGCTTCACTTACCACTGTGGCGTCCTTGGGTTCTTCATAGATGGCTTCAGCTTGTCCATCACCTTTTAATAAAGACAAGACAAGACCCCCTCAATCCTGAGCATTCCTCATGTCATCACAGCGTAGGTGAAAGCCACAGAATGGACTGGCCAGTAGTAATGGTAGTGAAGATTGTAATAGTGGGGACCAAACTATATTGAATCCAGTGAGCAGGTTGTGCCCAGTTTACAGTTCCGCCCTGGGAATTATAGGATGGCTGAGTTTATGAAATGTCCTGTGAGAAGTTTTAGGGACGTGGGTCTGATCTCATGTGGCAAATTATTTTTAATCTGGTATTTTCTGTGGCAGTGATTGCAGTCTGATGCTTTAGAAGATTTTTAAAAATATCCATGATGCACCTGTCCAGTTGCACAATGTGTATTTAGGGGAAAGAACTCCTTCCAAACCCTTGGGCAATCAGGCTGCCCTCCACCTTGTCCAGGTTTGCCCATTGGCAATCAGGCAGTGGGGCTGAATTCACTCAAAGTTAAAACAAATGAGAAATAGGGAACTGAATGTAGTGACAGACAGACCATGTGAGGCCCCATCAACTCTCCATTTACCTCTTGTCTTCAGCTGCTTGGATTTCCTGGTGTACAATATCACCAAGCCTATAAGCGCCAGGATGAAGAGGACTCCCAAGACCACGCCGAGGATGATGAAGTTTCTCTCTGTCGAGAGGCTGAGGAAGCAATGGCAGACAGACTTACACAGTGCAGGTGCAATGCTTCCCAAACCCCTTAGCGTACACCCAACCGGCCGTCAGACCAGGGCCTGGGATAGCTCACACACCTAGGTGGCTTTTTCTCATCACATGTTACTTCCTTTAATGCAAAACCCTGTCTGTGCCATTTGACGTAGGGAGTAAGGTCCTGAACTTCTCTCTGTGGCCCTGTGAAAACAAACCACTCTCTGAAGCCCAACTGTGAGCTCTGTGGGGCAGGGAATGTGTTTTGTACAGTGCCTAGCGCAATGGGGTGCTGGTCCATGGTACCACCACAATACAAATCACAGACCTCAAAAAGAAAAACAAACCTAAATTGAATAAACTAGTAAATAGAATGAGGTGATACACCGCTGGGGAAATATTTAATAGGGCTTCCGCAGCTTCCACTGAGCACAGTGGCCACTGGCTGGTGTCAGGAATGAGAAGGGGCAGCCCTGCTTTTACAATGGCTGATGAAGGAAACTGTTTGGATTCAATGCATCCAGATTTAACGTCATTTCTCTTGCTCCAAAGAGCAGCAGCTGCAAGGGTTAATGATAATACAGTGACAAGATTAGTAAATTCTCAAATGAGATGGGGCTTGAATTTCATCTGCCCATTGTTATCAATGTGTCATTTAACACTGGGTGGTAGGTGGGAAGAGGGCACTAATCTGGCACCTTTTAAAGGAGGCCTGCTACATTCAGTGCCATTGTGAAAGGCTGCTGCTTTCTCTCTGAAAAGAGGAGCATGTGGGATCAGCCGCTAAGAACCCCTTGGAGGTGTGCAAACACAGAGGCTGTCTTAGAGGAAGGGGTTGGAGCCTTACCTGCTATTTGGTGAGGTGACACCAGCACTAGCTGTGCTAAGGATTAGGCTGGTGTGACCTGTGCTTGAGGTAACTGGAACGACACTTGTAGTTGTAGCTGCAAATACAAACAGTTTCGACACCTCAGGCCTTGTCTACACCAGCCTTTATCCCGTAACATTTCCCACCAGTGCTAGCTACCACTTGTGCAGGGCTAGTGGAGACAAGCTGGCAGTGCTGTGAGCGCTGTGTCATGCAGACCTACTTGGCACAAGCTAAAAACCACAGCGGTTAAAAGGCTGGGTGGCCACTTGAGCCTTGTCTACACTAGCGTTCACACTGTTGCTACTGAGAGAAGCCCATGGTATGATGGGGAGGTTGCTCAGTATTGCAAAGCTTCTCCTGTACCACGAAGCATGTAACAATCCTAGACAAAGCCACCAGCATGTGAGACTCAAGCCATTAGCATCACCTGTGCCACAGCTCCCTGCAGTAATGAGGAAACAAACCAAAGAAACAAAGCTTTAGAAACATGCAAAAAATTGTTACAGCAACAGCATCTAGGGCCATTACTGCACATCACTGCAGGCCTCCCATGAGGTGTCAGGGCTCACAGACTGTGTATTCAATCACATGTATTATGATTACAGCAGGATGACATTTTTGGACTGAAACAATTTTTGGTGAAAAAAGCAGGTTTGGGTCGACTAAAATAGTTACTGAATTCATGTTGGATTTTGTCAAATGGTTTCTGTGGCAAAAAAACCCAAACCCAACTTAAAAACATTAAAAAAAAAGTCAGTGTTTTTTGACATATTTCTGAAAAAAATTGACTTTTTTTCTTCAAAATAAAACCTTTTTGTTTTTAAATGATCTTTAATTCTATTTTGAAAACAATTTAAAAAGAGAAGTATCTCAAAATAGAAACAAAATGTTTTGCTGGAAATGAAATGTTTTTGACTTTTCAAAACTTCTAGCTAACCAAAAATTCAATTTTTTTGCACAGCTCTAATTCTGAAATGGACTTAATGTCCGATGGCTTCCCTTGGACAGGACTATCCCCACCCATCTGTATTGCTCGACTGCCATCTTCAAAAACAGGCAGAGAAAGTTGCTGGGCTCTTATAGATAGTTCATTAAATTTCATTGATTACAAAAAATAAATCAATTTGAGGGAATAACTAGAAACTGGAACTGGTTAAAATGTGGGTCAGAATTTAAAAAATGCTTTTTTTACTCCATCAAAATGCAAACTTTGAATTGAGTAGTATCTTCGCTAGCTGCTCCGGAAACCAATGCTCAGCTGCTATGCTGGTGCTTAAATACTATGAGTCTGTGGGTCATAAAAGTACCTAGATTGAAATGATTGAACCAGCTCTCAAGTGAAGGGGAGACAAGAAACGAATATTTCAATAGGTCATTAAAAACAAAAATATCCACATGGCCAAAGTCCTTATCCCAGCTGATGTTCTACATCAGTTCCTAGTGTGAGTTATGAATAAAGGGACAAGGTTTTTGGGGGAGTGGAGGGAATTCCGGAATAATCTGGGAGGAGGTGATACAGATTCAGTGTCAGAGAGAGGAAGGAGAGAGTGGGGAAAGTGGGGAGCTGAAATCTGCAAAACAAAAATCCCAAACCCCACATTTTCCCTACCAATAAATACTCACCCTTGGTAACAGCCAGTTTAACTTCAATTATTCTGTAAAGATTGGGAGGCTCGTAGCACACACACCAGTACACCCCTGCATCGTCTACCTTCAGTTTCTCCATGATGATAGTAACAATCCCTTTCTGGGTGTCATCATGTATCCTGACTCTGCCTTTCTGAGCGCTGTTTTGATATGTGAAGTACCCGTGATCAGTGTTGACCAAGACATCACACTCATTCTGAACTCTGCTTCTGCACCAGGCTTTCTTCACCTGTTTGTAACAGTGTGTGTTGTATGGACACTGGACAGAGAGATCCTGCCCCTCAATAACATCGTATTCTTGGACTTCTGGAAAACACAAAAACTGGTCAGTACGATCTGGTTGAGCGGTATGATGACATACATTTCCCATGAGTGACATATGCACCAGGGGCCAAATGCTTCCCTGGTGTAGCTCCATTCACTGGCTTCAGCTGAGTTACAGGAGGGGTGAATGTGAACTGGTGTATTTGGTCTTGTTTGCCGCAAAAATGAACTGTTTGGGCTTTTCCCTTTGCACTTGATCATCCCAAAGTCTCGCAGAATGAGGGAAGTTACTGATCCTTTCCAGGCCAGGTTCTCTGAAGAGCTCAGCGTGTGGGGTGCACTCTGGGGCCTGAGCTCTTGGAAATCTGGCCCTGATTGTTGGGACTGAGCCCTTTAAAATGTCCCCCTCAGAATCTGCTTCTTGCATAAATAAATTTACAATATAAATTGACAGCTCCCTGAGGAAGCCATTAGAGGGGAAAACAAGAAAAGAATATTCTTACAGGAAGCATGAATGGTCTGTTGGCTGAACTGCTGAGGTTAGCTGGTGATTCAGAGCAGTTTCCAGTGTGAGACAGGAGAGAGGAGACAAGGGTTTGTGGAGGGTGACAAATTCTGGGGGCAGGCAGGAGGAATTGATACAGGCAGGGGAGAAATGATAAAGTGGGGGAAGGAATTGGGATTATAGTCAGTGGAAAAGACAGTTCTCCTGAAAGGAAATTAACTTACTCATGGAAACATCCAGTTTAATTGTCTTTAGCTGATACAGTGTATTGGCCGGGTAATAGAGCGCACACCAGTACACTCCGGAGTCCTGCACCTGCAGCTTCTCCATGGTGATGGTTACAATCCCCTTGTGGGTGTCATCCTCTATCGTGGCTCTTCCAGAGGTAACCTTGGCTTGGTATCCATATGATGTGTAAGAGGTGCTAACTAAGGGAGAGCATATCTCACCTCTCAGCTGGCACCAGGTTTTCTGTGTTGCACTGTAATCCAGGAATCTGTAGAGACACCCAACAACGAGCCTCTGCCCCTCCACTCTGCTCACCACTGCATCAAACACTTGTGCTTGGAATCCTGGAAAACACCAGACCTGCTCAGTAAGAGCTGGGATGGAGCAGGGCTGCCTGCTGCCCCCTCTGTGTCCTGCACTCCAGTGCTTGGACTAAACACAGCCCAAGAACTGGAGGTGGGAAGAATGGAGATGAATCGGTACAAGCAGCAATTACAAATCATTCTCCTATCAAGGAAAGAAACTAATATAACAGCTGTTCTAAGGTAAGAAGTAGGCTATTTTGAGTTAATTCACTGTATTATACCTGTTTTAAGACTGAAATGTAACCACAGAATGGCTTTATGTTAATTAAAAGGCAAGTTGAGTATAGCATTAATAGCCTCGATGCCATAATTGTGATCATTTTGTTTTAAATTAGCAAAAAGACTTGTATACAGGGGCCCCACAAAATCTAATAGCCCCAGACCCACAGGAGAGTTAATCCGGCCTTGCTCCTACCACCTGCCTGGAGCACGTTCAAAGATAGCAACATATCCTGGAATATCTCCTGCATGTGTCCCCTGCACACAGTACGTTTTCTCAGTGTGTATTCCCATGTTCTTTGTTTATTTGCAGATTTCAATTTCTCTGGTTGTTTAAAATCCCTGTGTCATCTCTGCCTATTTACATGTGGGTAGCTGGCAATAAACCAGTTGAGCACAGATCTTTGAGCTGGGCAGTTCTCTGCACTAACACGGAGATGGTTTGGATGTTCCAGCAGATCTTTTCAATCTTTCATTTCTGTGACTTTAGGAACTTTGCTCTCCCGTCTAACATCTGACCTTTCCAGTGTCACATTGGGGTAAACCACTATTTTAATTTCAAATCATTTAGGACACATCTCTAGCTGGGTGAAGCTGAATGCTCCACAACTGAAGAAAAATGAAACTAGCCAGAAAGTTTCTGCTCATACCTTTATTACACGTATCCTTATCAATCCTATTTATTGCAGTAATGCAGAGAGGCCATGCAAGAATGGGGCCGAATTGTACTAGGCACTCTGCAACTGCCCAGGAAGAATTGGGTGCCACACTCAAGTCTCTTTTCAGACCCTTTCCTTAGGACATAGTTTATTAAAAAACCTCACAAGATAACACAAAACAAAAGCTATCCCCCTCTGGCAAACAGGCTGCAAGACCCAGAGAACTTCCCCTCTGCCCTTGTAAAAGGACACTCCCCCCTTTAAAACCCTGCTGAATCACCACACGTGACAAGCAGCCTTTAATGGGGTGGTCTGATCCTTTAAGGGCCAGAGGCCTGGAGTTGGCCAGCCTGTCCAATTAGCCCTGCCTGCTGCCACATCTGGCGGTGGGGGGGAAGGGGCGAAATGTGGGGTTTAAGTAGTAGAACCTGCTGGGTGTGGAGAAGCTGATTCTCCTATAAAGGGCAGCAGGACACTGCAGAGAGGGGATGATCAGGAAGTTGTAGAGAGATGGCAGGGAGTGGAGCGAGAAAGGCTTCTGCAGGGAAGACCCTGAGCCCAAGAGCTAGGAAGAGTTGGGAAGAGCCTGGGCCCCTGCACAGCAACCTTTGGCCATGAGGGGGTGCTCAGGAGGTGGCTGGCTCCCGCTGGACAGTCCTGAGGTATTTCGTGGTCATTCCATCCTGTCACACAGTCCCTGCCTCAAAGAGCATACAATTAGGGCTGTTGATTAATCGCCATTAACTCAAAAGAATCAATCATGATTGATCGCAGTTTTAATCACACTGTTAATCAATAGAATACCAATTGAAATTTATTAAAAAATGTTGGATGTTTTTCTACATTTTCAAATATATTGATTTCAATTACAACACAGAATACAAAGTATACAGTGTTCACTTTATATTATTTTATTACAAATATTTGCACTGTAAAAATGATAAACAAAAGACATAGTATTTTTCAGTTCACCTCACCAAGTACTATAGTGCAATCTCTTTATCGTGAAAGTGTGACTTACAAATGTAGATTTTTTTGTTTGTTACAGAGCACTGTACACTTTGTATTCTGCATTGTAATTGAAATCGATATATTTGAAAATGTAGAAAAGATCCAAAAATCAAGGATCAAGGCTTGATTGTGCTAGGGGCTGTACAAACACATAGGAACAGTTTATAGTCTTATCCTGCAGTGAGCTTAGCAGGGGCTTAAGAGAACAAGTGATACTAGAAAGGTGGAGAGGGTCGAGGCGAGAGATGCAGTCACACTCACACAATAACAACATTTGCTATAGAGCTCGGCCTGAGGGGTGCTTTGAAGTATTGTAGAACTGCTGCCACTGGAATTAAGCCAGTTTTGTATTGCAAATTTGGGCTTCCCTGATGCCTCCCAAAGGAATTCCCACTTCCTGTACGTTTGTTTTGATAGGGGGAATTTCCTTCACATCTTTTTAAGGCTCCTCTTGTACCTAACTAATAGGAAAGTGCCCTGTGCACCCTAGAGTCTATGCAAATAAGTCATCACAGGCCCACAAAAACATTTTATCAGAATTGAATCCAAGGAAACATTTTAGTGTCATTTTAGTGACATTTTAGAGGCCTTGATCTGTCACATCAATAATCAGCTTCTAATGGAAACTGGACACCCATGGGCCAGGTATTCAGCTGCTGTAAATCGGCATCAATCCATTAACTTTAAATGATGCTATTTCGTGATGGCAGATGATGCCATCTGATTATCTGGCCCAGAATGTCACTCTGAAAATTGCAAAATAATAACAAAATTGATATCGCCACCCGTATTTTTGCAGAGATTCATTTGTGTGGTGTGTAATGGGTGCTCAAGAATGTTTACCCATTGAACCTGGAGTTTCCAGTATCTGATGTAATTTGGTGTAGCCCCATTGACTTCAGTAGACCTCTGGTGTCGATTTACTTCACTTGAGGTATTGATCTGGCAGGGATCCTCACGCTCCTTACTGTGCAGTTTCTCGCACAGTTCACAGCACATTTGACAAACCAAGCCCCAGATCCCACCTGCCTCTGACATGGAATGTCCTTGTAACCCTCCCCAAGTATCACATCACTCTTCCTCTTACCTGAGATGCAGAGCAGCAGCACCAGGAATCTCAGCTCCATGCCTGTCTTCAAGCCCACAGGAGGGGCATTGCGGGAATATCGTATGGAACGTGAAATGGATTTTTAGGAAGTGTCGTCTCTCTGAGCTCTCTCCTATCGACACTGCAGCTGCATGAGGAAGTGGCTGAGGTCTTGCCTTAGCACGGAAATTCTTCACCATGTTTTGCAACAAAACTGATATTAAGATAATTTAACTGTGTATTTAGGGAAGTGGATGGCAACAAAAGCATGGGGGGGACGAGGCGGGGGCTTTACACATCCCTCGTGGGCACAGTCACTGGCTGATCTTTCACAAACTGGGCTAAAGGATCATTATGTTAAGCTCCCTGTATGGGAAAGGGGGAACGAGCTGGTGTCTTAGGCTCAAATCAAACCCCAAAGAAAAAAGGGGTGCATTTTAAGAGACAGGTTTCCTGAGTATGGAAATGTGATGCATTAAAATACACCCCTTTTTGCTTTGCGGTTTGATTGGAGCCTCAAAGACCATCTCCTTCCCCTTTCCCACGGCTCTTGTGATCAAGAACTGAGGATCATCTTTTGACACAGGTTCCACCAGGACTGTTGAGACCAGTTGGGTTGTTTTTGCTACTATTGCCTCGTCTCTGCTGCAAACTGCAAGATAGAATCCTAGAAATGTAGGGCTGGAAGGGACCTTGAGAAGTCATCAAGTCCAACCCTCTGCACTGTGGCAGGACCAAGTAAACCTAGATCCTCCCTGACAGGTGTTTGTTCAGCCTATTCTTAAAACCCTCCAATGATGGGGATTCCACAACCTCTCTTGGAAGCCTGTTCCATAGCTTAACTACCCTTAGAGGTAGGTTAAATACTAGGAAAAACTTTCTAAGTGTCCCTTGCCACAGATTAAGCCCGTTACTTCTTGTCCTACCTTCAGTGGACGTGGAGAGCAATTGATCATGGTCCTCTTTGTAATAGCTCTTAAGATATTGGTAGACTGTTATCAGCTCACCCCTCGGTCTTCTTTTCTCAAGCCTCAACACGCCCAGGTTTTTCAACCTTTCCTCATTGATCAGGTTTTCTAAACCTTTGATCATTCTTGTTGCTCTCCTCTGGACTCTTTCCAGTTTGTCCACATCCTTCCCAAATTGTAATGCCCAGAACTGGACCCAGTACTCCAGCTGGGGCCTCACCAGTGCCAGGTAGAGCTGAACAATGCCATCCTGTGTCTTACATACGACACTCCTATTAAAACACCCCAGAATCATATTAGCCTTTTTTGCAGCTGCATCACATTGATGACTCCTATTTAGTTTGTGGTCCATTGTAATCCCCAGATCCTTTTCAACAGTACTGCCTCCGAGCCAGTTATTCCCCATTGTGTAGGTGTGCATTAATTTAAACCTTGTGCACTTATCTTCATTGAATTTCATCTTGTTGGATTCAGACCAATTTTGAATTTTAAACCTGTCCTTCAAAGTGTTTGCAAACCCTCCCAGTTTGGTGTCATCTGCAGAGTTTATAAGCATACTCTCCATTCCATTATCCAAGCTATTAATGAAAATATTGAATAGTATCAGATCCAGCAATGACCCCTGCAGGACCCCACTAGTTACGCCCTTCTAATTTGATAGCAAACCATTGATAACTACTCTGTGAGCACGATCTTTCAACCAGTTGTGGACCCACCTTATAGTAAATTCAACGGGACCACATTTCCCTAGTTTGCTTATGAGAATGTCATGTGGGAATGTGTCAAAAGCCTTAAAAAATCAAGGTATATCACGTCTACTGCTTCCCCCTATCCTCTAGGTCAGTCATACTATCAAAGAAGGACATTAGGTTGGTTTGGCATGGTTTGTTCTTGACAAATCCATGCTGACTGTTCCTTATAACCCTATTATCTTCCAGGTGTTTACAAAGTGATTGTTTAATAATTTGCTCTAGTACCTTTCCAGGTTTCAAAGTTAGGCAGACTAGTCTATAATTCCCTGGTTACTCCTTGTTCCTCTTTTTATAGATAGGTACTATGTTTGCCCTTCACCAGTCTTCAGGGACCTCTCCTGTCCTCCAGAAGTTCTCAAAGATAATTGAAAACAGCTCCGAGATTGCTTCAGCTAGTTCCTTAAGTATCCAAGGATGAATTTCAGCAGGCCCTGCTGATTTGAATACATCTAACTTATTTAAATATTCTTTACCTATGTTGGTTTACATTCCTTCCCTTAGTTGTCAATGGTGACTACTGAAGCAAACTAGGCATTAAGCACCTCAGCTTTGTTGATGTCATTATTTGTTAGCTCTCCTTCCCCGCTAAGTAGAGGACCTGCACTTTTCTTGGTCTTTCTCTTGCTCCTAATGTATTTAAAGAACATCTTATTGCCTTTTATGTCACTTGCCAGGTGTAACTCATTTTGTACCTTAGCCTTTCTCTGATTTTGTCCCTACATACTTGTTCTGTTTCTTTGCATTCCTCCTTAGCAATTTGACCATATTTCCACTTTTTGTAGGATTCCTTTTCTATTTTCAGGTTATTAAAGAGCTCCTGGTGGAGCCAGATTGGCCTCTTATGATTCTTCCATATTAGAACTAACATCAGCCTTAGTCAAGGGCTGTCCTGTTTAACACTGTCTGCAGATTGCAGTTAGCCCTATGATCCATTCATTGATTAACCATGACCAGATGAGGCTATGTTACACCCAACAGTCCGTAGCTACACTGAGTGATAAGTCATGTTAGTTAGGATTTTTTCCAGCAGGAAGTAATTTTGGAGGGTAGATAAGCCCTATCAGGATCTGGCCAAGGGGCAGGGTCTTCTCGTTGCTTGGTCTTGTTTGTGCAGTTCCCTCATGGAGGAGGCCACTCTGAGTTCCTCTGAGAATGTGCAAAGCTTTTCCATTCCATTTATAACTCCATAGCTCCTTGTTCTCACCTGTGCACTGGAAGGTAAGAGTCCATGGTGAGAGGCCCTCCACTTTCTTATTAAACCTTGATATTCCACGTATGGGACACAGATGTCTCTTTGGAGAAGGGTACCCATGACCATCTCGGTCCTTGGCAACTCTACTGGAATTGCCATCTACTCTTCCCTGTGATGGTGATTTTAGGATGTGGGCAGTGTGTTTGGGCACCTGCCTTCTGGGAACTTGACTGAAATCCAACAACCTCATTGCACATTAAGCAGTTTGGTAAGTACTTTAGGTCATAGTACACCTGAGTCAGCAAGTGAGCCGGACTCTACTCTCATCTACCCTGGTGTAACTCCACTGACTGTAGCTGAGCTACTCTGAATTCACTGTGGTGTGAATTTGCCCCCAAAAACCTCGTTCTGGTTCTGCCAGTGGGTTGGTATGGAGCAGGCAGTGGAGAGGGCGAATTATTAATATTTTTCACTTCCCTAGCACCGTTGTCTGTGGATCTCAAAGGGCTTTGCAGGCAGCGAGTGCAGCACCTGTGTTGCAGAGGAAATATCATCCCAACATTGCAGAGGAGGAAATGAAAGCCTGTCCTGCATCTGTTTTGAGATCCCATAGGAGGCATTGTATGAGTTCCAGGCATTATCACAACCAAACTAACCCCCGGGTTGCTCCCAGTGATCCATTCCATGGAATCGAAAAGAGCCAGGGACAGGACAAATGGGACAGATATTTCCACAGGAGCCTGGCATGGAGAAATCAAACTCACACCATTCAGCAAAAACAATGAGGGGTACTTGTGGCACCTTAGAGACTAACAAATTTATTTGACCATAAGCTTTCATGGGCTAAAACCCACTTCATCGGATGCATGCAGTGGAAGATACAGTAGGAAAATATAATACACACAGAGAACATGAAAAAATGGGTGTTGCCAGTGTTCATACTTCATATTTTCAGTTTAACAGAGTTGTTACAGCTTTCAGCATTGTACAGCACATGGAGTGACAGTAGGGTCGCCAACATTCTATTTAAAAAATACAGGACCAGTTTTTTGGCAGTGCCCCTCTGTCAGTGCTACTCAAATTTGACCTGGCTGCCCCTCCGTGCATGACAGAGGGGAGGCCAGGCCAAATTCTGGACTGCTCTGGCAACACTCTACATTGAAACAGATGATAAAAGGCTCTCAGTACTGATTTAGTTTGGGACAGGCAATTTTTTATTTAAATAAGGGGCATCCCTAAAGATACGGGACTGTTGTCAATCCTATGAAACTGGGCCCGTCTGCAGCCAATACAGCAGAGAGCTTCCATGGATATTTGTCACAGCCCCGCTAAAGCTCTCCCTGCCGGACACTCACCAGGCTACTGTGCATGGGTCTAGAGCCATGTGCTTTAAACTTTCCAAGGTTGAGTAGGCTCCAGCACTGCCTCTTTCTTTGGCCTCTCTGGCACACTTCATGGAAATGGGAGCTCGCAGTCCAGCCACTCTAGGCCTCCAGGATCCCACGGCCATTCCAGTAGTTTAAGCTCCCCCTTTCCAAGAGCTCCAACTTTGTGGGTGCTCTGGGTTACAGGTGACCTCTCTAGGGACACGTGACAGGAGAAGCACATAACACACTGACTTTGCAAAAGCTCCCAAACAAGACATATAGAGATGTAGTCCAAACAATGACATCTGTGTGCAGTTCTCTGCTTCAGATTGCTAACCATTCTTGAGCATTCTTTGAGCTTAAGTCGGAGCCCACTATGAGTCCAGGATCCCATCTCCTGCATGTGGCTCCTCCTCCGAATCACAATGTCTCTCTCCTCTTCAGCCAGCTTCCTTCTTCCTCAGCTGGTCCCACAGTTCAACAGGACCCCCCAGCTATGAAAGCATGCCCCTCTGCTATTCTCTGCTGTCCAAGCTTCTGTTGAGTCCCTCCTGAATCTCTAAGCTGCTGCAGTTTTTAAGACCCCGCGCTAACACTGGATCTCTTTGTTCTGCTTCTGGGAATATTCCATTCCTTCAAGCCCCCAGTGCCCCAGTCAGAGAAATTGGAGAAAGCGAACTTGATCTATCATGCAGTTACTCCTGTGTTCTCCCCGAGTAAGATCTGTTCTGGTGCTGCTAGTCTATAATGATCAACCTGTCTATGGACATGCTAGTGCCCCTCTCCTCTTAACACATGGAGCATGAGGCAGAACACAGTCAAAGGCAGTCATAAGACATAAAGATACAGACTGTTCA
This sequence comes from Malaclemys terrapin pileata, assembly GCF_027887155.1. NCBI lineage: Eukaryota > Metazoa > Chordata > Testudines > Emydidae > Malaclemys > Malaclemys terrapin. Next base: position 18,063,179 of record NC_071508.1, on the reverse strand, counting down.
TAAACTCAAACTGGAAACCATCATTTGTACCTAGCCAGATTTCCCAAAGCGACTCAATATTACTCAAGTGTGTGCAGACGGGGAGGGCGTTCCAACCCAGCTGGAAGAGCAACTCGAAAAGAAAGTGGTGGATTGCTTCTTCCTCATGGATATCAGGGAACCACTGAAGCATTATTAGGTGTAAAATTGCTGAGGTGGGAGAGAGCCCAGCTCATATCCCAGGGTCTGCAAGGGAAGGGGAGCTTAGGTAAGGAGCTACATTATTCTGCATCCTCTCTCCATGCTATTGGGTATGAAGTCTGGGGTACGCAGTGAAGAGAGGGGGTGGTGTATATAGGGATGAAGGCTTGGATACAATGTGTGGAATGGGCACTCGCTTCTGCTCAGAGCCTTGGCAGGAATGACATCGTCAAGTTCAAGTACAGAGATGCTTCCGGAGGAGGACATTTGTATCAGGTCCTCACCCCCTCAGACAGGTCTCCAGTGCTGGCTTCAGCTGTCCTTTTGCCCTGAAATGAAAGGAGAGCAGTTTTCTTAGAAATAATCTTATCTGCAGTGAGGTGTATGTAGCCTGTCTTAACAAGGGGAGGAAGGGGTTAATAAATTTGCATATGATACCTAATTACTTAACATTACTGAAGATAGATAAATCCAAAGCTGATGGCGAAGAGTAGCAAAGGGATCTCACAAAACTGGGAGACTGGGCAACAAAATGGCAGATGAAGATCAATGTTGATAAATGCAACGTGCTGCACATTGGAAAATATAATCCCAACTATCCATACAAAATGATGGGGTGTAAATTAGCTGTTATCACTCAAGAAAGAGATCTTGGAGTCATTATGAATAGTTCTCTGAAAACATCTGCTCAATGTGCAGCAGCAGTTAAAGCCAACAGAATGTTAGAAACCTTTAGGAAAGGGATAGATAATAAAACAAAAATATCATACTGCCACTACATAAATCCATTGTACAACCACATTTTGAATACTGCCTGCAGTTCTGATTGCTCCATCTCAAAAAAGATATATTAGAATTGGAAAAAGTACAGAGACGGGCACCAAAAATGTTTGGGGGTATGGAACAGCTTCCATATAAGGAGAGATAAAGTGGCTAGGACTGTTCAGTTTACAAAAGAGATGACAAAGGGGGGTTATGATAGAGGTCTATAAAATCATGAATAGGGAAGTGTTATTTACCCCATCACGTAACACAAGAACCAGGGGTCACCTGATGAAATTAATAGCCAGCAGGTTTAAAACAAACATAGGAAAGTATTTCTTCATATAACACACAGTCAACCTGTGGAGCTCCTTGCTACAGGATATTGTGAAGGCCAAAAGAGCAACAGTGTTCAAAAAATAATTAGATACTTTCATGGAGGATAGGTCCATCAATGGCTGTTTGCTAAGGTGGTTGGGGTGCAACCCCATGCTCTGGAGGTCCCTAAACCTCTGCCTGCCAGAAGCTGGGACTGGATGACAGGGGATGGATCACTCCATAACTGCCCTGTTCTCTACAGTCCCTTGGAAGCGTTTGGCACTGGCCACTGTCGGAAGACAGGATACTGGGCTACGTGGACCATTGGTCTGACCCAGTATGGCCATTCTTATGTACTTAACTTCCTTGAAGGAGGAAAAGAACCTGCCACACCCAAATGGATTGAACAAACTGTCATGCCCAGGGGAGGTCAGGTAGGCCTGAAGGAAGTGGAGGGCCTTTTAAAACCAAGTGTTTTGGGCTATAGGAGAGGCCTCTTGCTTCTAGAGAGAACCAGAGTCTGCCTGGATTCTAGACTCAGCCCTGGAGGCAAGGTCCTCTAAGTACTGAACATCATGAACATGAAATACTGCGAGGTTGGGCTACCTTAGGGCTCACTGGGGGTGATGTGCCTTGGGATTTGGAATAGAGCTGGTTGAAAAATATGGAGAATGTCTTTTTTCCTTTTCTCACTAGAAAGAAAAAACTTGGTTGAAAAATGGTCAGTTTTTGACCAGTGTACTGCTAGCGGGAAATTCAAGATCTGCCCAGTTCTAGTCTGAGCCCCTGAATTGAATCTATTCTGGTGACTGCACATCGAAGAGGACAGGTAGTTTTCCAGGATCTGAGAGAGAGAGAATAAAATTCCAAGGGTAAAATTTTCAAAAGATCTAAGTTCTAGTCTCAAAACTCACGTGGGCCCTTAAGACCGTACATCTTATCAAAAGTCAATGGGATTAGGGCGCCTAAGTACATAAGTCAATTTTTAAAAATGGGACTTAGAAACCTAAGTCACTTATGGACTTTTGAAAACTTTACCCTAAGTTAGGCTTGGTCTACACTACCCCCCCCAATTCGAACTAAGGTACGCAACTTCAGCTACGTGAATAACGTAGCTGAAGTCGAAGTACCTTAGTTCGAACTTACCTTGGTCCACACGCGGCAGGCAGGCTCCCCCGTCGACTCCGCGGTACTCCTCTCGCTGAGCTGGAGTACCGCAGTCGACGGCGAGCACTTCCGGGTTCGACTTATCACGTCCAGACTAGACGCGATAAGTCGAACCCAGAACTTCGATTTCCAGCCGTCGAACTACCTGGTAAGTGTAGCCAAGGCCTTACCAACAATCTCCTTCAGCTTTCTGATGAGATATTGTTCCCTTCTCTTTCTAGCACTATTGATCCCTTGAATTTGGTCTAGAGTCCACTTTTCCTAGTGAGTCCTGGCTTCGGAAGTTGACCAAATACTCTTATCTCCGGGATTTCATGTCATGAGCAGGACTTTCCTTCCGGAACCCAAGTCAGTTGCCATGGGCTATATCTACATTGCTGGTTCCCTATCTGGCAGCATAAACAAAGTCCCGCGAGGAATTCCCTGCTTCCTAGTGGGCCCATATGACAGAAAGTTTGGTTTTAAGAGACAAGCTGTCCTTTCGCACCATGAATTCAAGATTTATTGGTGTCTGGGTGCTTCCTCCGAGGCGGTTTCTTCTTCTCACTGGGAGAGCTATCATCACAGCTAACAGGGTCTTGTTGATCAGGAAGCCAACTCCCAACCAAAGGAAGGTAGATTTCGAGTCGAGGGAGCTGGTAAGGAAAGAAGGAAAGGGAGAGAAGCAATCAGCTCACAAGGATGAGGAGGGTTTCAAAAGACATGTTGGGACTGAATACAAAATTAGAGTATTTCCTTCATCCTTTACCATCCAGAACAAATAAACTCAGATACTTAAAATGCGATTTAAGGTTAAAAAAATCATGTAAGCCACTGTGTCCCATGTATTATTTTTACTGATGCTATTTTCAGTCATGGTGTCAAAGATTTAGCCCTCAAAAACATACTTCCTGCAGTTGCCTCTTTCCATGTACTGTACTACCCCAGTGGATGTATCCTTTCCCCTCATAGTAATCGTAATTCCATAGGACTGGATTGGGAAATCCATGTAAGTCAGTGAAGTTATGCTACAGGTGAGTTTCGCCAGGAGTTTGGGAGACAGCTTTTTGCTTCATATAGGGTGGCAACATCACCTCCTTTCTTATTTGGTAGCAGTGGAAAGGCTCTGTACCCCCGAGCCCTGGGAAACCAAAGCCAGTGCACATCTTCTCAGCTAAAATATCAGGCGAGGCAGGTGTGTGTAGTTTGCAAAGCTTCATACAAAGATGAAGCTCTAAACTGAGTTAACGCAGGTTGTTTGGAGCTAGGTCCCAGTGTTTCCTGCCCCACCTCAAAATCTCAGGGCAGGTGTATGTTCACATGGATGGTTTTGGCCCATCGCTAATGAAAAAGTCACTAGTAGCTTGCACCATGCAAACCGCCATGACTAGTGGAAACAATTCATGAAAGATTGAATCCGAAATGTAGAGAACCTTTAATTGAAAAAGTATTTTCTGTCTGAACTAAGTTTTGATGGAGAATTTTCAACGAGCTCTACTTCTCACAGCGCTTCCTCTCCTAGATAAAAGCTGATTTACCAGCTACTGTGAGGAGGCCGGGCACTGACAGGAGGTGACGATTACAAAGATGATTTCTGTGACTTTAGAAGTACACGAAGCCCTGCTCCAATAGCTGGGGGAATAGATTGCTCTGTTACTATATCCATTTCTCCTGCGATTTCAACAATGAATAAGATAACAGCATCCAGTTTATAGTATATTATAGTGTCTTTACCAAATACTGTGCTTCAGAGCATAAATTATATATTTTAGTTGATATATGGGAAGACTTGTCTCCACCAGAGGCCTTGGTCAGGTTCAAGACCCCATTGGGCTAGAAGCTCTATAAACAGACATGGGTCTGGCCCTATTTACCCTGCATTCAGAATGAAGCTAAAGCCTACACTGGTTCTCCAAAGGCTTTAAAATTTTAAAGGATTTTTTTCTAACAATACTGGTTGTCATAATTATAAAGGGAAGGGTAACAGCTCTCCTGTGTACAGTACTTTAAAATCCCTCCTGGCCAGAGACTCCAAAATCCTTTTACCTGTAAAGGATTAAGAAGCTCAGGTAACCTGGCTGACACCTGACCCAAAGGACCAATAAGGGGACAAGATACTTTCAAATCTTGGGTGGGGGAAGGCTTTTGTTTGTGCTCTTTGTTTTGGGGGTTGTTCGCTCTTGGGACTAAGAGGGACCAGACATCAATTCAGGCTCTCCACATCTTTCTGAACAAGTCTCTCATATTTCAAACTGGTAAGTAAACAGCCAGGCAAGGCGTGTTAGTTTACCTTTGTTTTCTCAACTTGTAAATGTACCTTTTACTAGGGTGTTTACCTCTGTTTGCTGTAACTTTGAACCTAAGGCTAGAGGGGGGGTCCTCTGGGCTCTTTAAGTTTGATTACCCTGTAAAGTTATTTTCCATCCTGATTTTACAGAGATGATTTTTACCTTTTCTTTAATGAAAAGCCTTCTTTTTAAGAACCTGATTGATTTTCCTTGTTTTTAGATCCAAGGGGTTCCACCAGGAGTTGGTGGAAGGGAGGAGGGGGGATGGTTAATTTCTCCTTGTTTTAAGATCCAAGGGGTTTGGATCTGTATTCACCAGGGAACTGGTGAAGAGTCTCTCAAGGCTACCCAGGGAAGGGAATTAGCATTGAGAGTGGTGGCAGCAGACCAGATCTAAGCTGGTAGTTAAGCTTAGAAGTTTTCATGCAGGCCCCCACATTTGTACCCTAAAGTTCAAAGTGGGGAAGCAGCCTTGACACTGGTAGTACTAAAACCCGAGGTAAACTGTCTAGTATAATGACTCTTATAGTTACTCAAAAGTCTAGTAGTTTTTCCTATTTACAGTTAAGGTGGAATATAAAGATTAAAATAAAAACAATGAGGTACTATACTTTAGATGTCAGATCTTTAAAAATGGATGCAGTTGTTAAGTCTGGAATCAAGAACTAGTAATGGTGCTTCAGCATTAGAGATTAAGGCATCTTTTTTACAATTTTGAGACTAAATTAAAATCAATATCTTTAGTTTCACCTAAATACTAATTGATACACTAAAAACCATACAACAAGGTGTGATGGAGCGGCTGCCCCTCACTGGCAGAAAGGGGTTAAAAGCAGCCCTAGGGAGGCTGCACCAGAGGCAGCCAATTAGAAAGGGGCTGAGAGGAGCAGCCAATCATGGCCTGGCAGGCTCATATAAAAAGGGCTGCAGGGCAGCGCAGAGGTCAGTAGCTGAGTGGAGCTTGAGGGGAGAAGACCAGACTCCTAGCAGGAAGAAGGAGCGCTAACACCTGGGATAATGCAGTGCTGCAAGCAGGGACTGGGGGAGCTAGAGAGAGCTCCTGGCTGGCTGCTAGGGCCTGCAGGCTGAGGCCCTGAGGTAAGGGCAGAAAAGGGTGCTGGAGAGCTGCATGGGAAGTGGCCCTGGAACAATGAACTGCAGTTGCCACTCGGGGCAGTGGCTGGACAGAGATTATAGGTCCCCTGGAAGGAGGGAACACAGAGTGTGGCACAGCTGGAAGGCAGTGTCACTGAAGAGGACACCGCAGTTCTGGGAGTGGCGTGGGTCCTGGAACGAAAGTGACGGTGGTGAGGCACCACCAGAGAAGAGCGCCCTGACGAGTAGAGCTAATTTCTATGACTGCCAGCAGGAGGTGCCAGAGTGGCGAGTCCCACCCCATCTCACATTAGGCCGTCAGACCAGGGCCTGGGATAGCTCACACGCCTAGGTGGCTTTTTCTCATCACATGTTACTTTCTTTAATGCTAAATTCTGTTTGTGTCATTTGACATAGGGAGTAAGGTCCTGAACTTCTCTCTGTGGCCCTGTGAAAACAAACCACACTCTGAAGCCCAACTGTGAGCTCTGTGGGGCAGGGAATGTCTTTTGTGTTCTGTTTTGTACAGCGCCTAGCGCAATGGGGTGCTGGTCCATGGTGCCACCACAATACAAATCACAGACCTCAAAAAGAAAAACAAACCTAAATTGAATAAACCAGTAAATAGAATGAGGTGATACACCGCTGGGGAAATATTTAATAGGGCTTCCGCAGCTTCCACTGAGCACAATGGCCACTGGCTGGCGTCAGGAATGAGAAGGGGCAGCTCTGCTTTTACAATGGCTGATGCAGGGAACTATTTGGATTCAATGCATCCAGATTTAACGTCATTTCTCTTGCTCCAAAGAGCAGCAGCTGCCAGGGTTAATGATAATACAGTGACAAGACTAGTAAATTCTCAAACGAGATGGAGCCTGGTTTTCATCCGCCCATTTTATCATGTGCCATTTAACCCTGGTTGGCAGCTGGGAAGAGGGCACTAATCTGGCACCTTTTAAAGGAGGCCTGCTACATTCAGTGCCATTGTGAAAGGCTGCTGCTTTCTCTCTGAAAAGACGAGCATTTTGGATCAGCCACTAAAAGCCCTTTGGAGGTGTGCAAACACAGAGGCTGTCTTCGACTAAGGGGTTGGAGCCTTACCTGCTGTCTGCTGGGGTGATTAGGTGGGTGTGACCTGTGCTTGAGGTAACTCCGACATCACTTGTAGATGTAGCTGCAAATACAACAGTTTCAACACCTCATGCCTTGTCTACACCAGCGGAAGTCCTTATCTCAGCTGATGTTCTACATCAGTTCCTAGTGTGAGCTATGAATAAAGGGACAAGGTTTTTTGGGGAGTGGAGGGAATTCTGGAATAATCTGGGAGGAGGTGATTCAGATTCAGTGTCAGAGGAAGGAGAGAGTGGGGAAAGTGGGGGGCTGAAATCTGCAAAACACAAATCCGAAACCCTACATTTTCCCTACCAATAAATACTCACCCTTAGCAACAGCCAGTTTAACTTCAATTATTCTGTAAAGCCTGGGAGGTTCGTAGCACACACACCAGTACACCCCTGCATCGTCTACCTGTAGTTTCTCCATGGTGATAGTAACAATCCCTTTCTGGCTGTCGTCACGTATCCTGGCTTTACCTTTCTGAGCCCTGTTTTGATAGTACCTGTGATCAGTGTTGACCAATACATCACACTCATTCTGAACTGTGCTTCTGCACCAGGCTTTCTTCTCTTTGTAATCCTGTGTGTTGTATGGACACTGGACAGAGAGACTCCGTCCCTCCATAGCATCGTATTCTTGGACTTTAGGAAACCACAAAAACTGGTCAGTACGATCTGGTTGAGAGGTATGATGACATACGTTTCCCATGAGTGACATATGCACCAGGGGCCAAATGCTTCCCTGGTGTAGCTCCATTCACTGGCTTCAGCTGAGTTACAGGAGGGGTGAATGTGAACTGGTGTATTTGGTCTTGTTTGCTGCAAAGATCAACTGTTTTGGCTGTTTCCTTTGCACTTGATCATCCCAAAGGCTAATGGAGCGAGAGAAGTTACTGATCTCTTCCAGGCCAGGTTCTCCAAAGAGCTTAACGTGTGGGGTGCACTCTGGGTCCTGAGCTCTTGGAAATCTGGCCCTGATTGTTGGGACTGAGCTCTTTAAAATGTCCCCCTCAGAATCTGCTTCTTGCATAAATAAACTTTACAACGGGGTAGGCAACCGATGGCACGTGTGCCGAAGGCAGCACACGAGCTGATTTTCAGTGGCACTCTCACTGCCCGGGTCCTGGCCACCGGTCCGGGGGGCTCTGCATTTTAATTTAATTTTAAATGAAGCTTCTTAAATATTTTAAAAACCTTATTTACTTTACATACAACAATAGTTTAGTTATAGTCTTATAGACAGAGACTTTCTAAAAACGTTAAAATGTATTACTGGCACACGAAACCTTAAATCAGAGTGAATAAATGAAGACTCGGCACACCACTTTTGAAAGGTTGTCGACCCCTGCTTTACAATATAAATTGACAGCCCCCTGAGGAAGCCATTAGAGGGGAAAACAAGAAAAGACTATTCTAACAGGAAGCATGAATGGCCTGTTGGCTGAATTGCTGAGGTTAGCTGGTGATTCAGAGCAGTTTCCAGTGGGAGAAAGGAAAGAGGAGACAAGGATTTGTGGAGGATGACAGATTCTGGGGGCAAGCAGGAGGAATCGATACAGGCAGGGGAGAGATGATAAAGTGGGGGAAGGAATTGGGATTATAGTCAGTGGAAAAGAGAGTTCTCCTGGAAGGAGATTAACTCACCCTTGAAAACGTCCAATTTAATTGTCCTTAGTGGAAACAGTGTATTGGGCGGGTCATAGAGCGCACACCAGTACAGGCCGGAGTCCTGCACCTGCAGCTTCTCCATGGTGATGGTTATAATCCCATTGTGGGTGTCATCCTCTATCATGGCTCTTCCAGAGGTAACCCTGGTTTGGTATCTACGTGATGATGTGTAAGAGGTGTTAACTATGGGAGAGCATTTCTCATCTCTCAGCTGGCACCAGGCTTTCTCCGATCCACTGTAATACCATGTACTGTAGTAACACTCAACAACGAGACTCTGCCCCTCCACTCTGCTCTCCATGGTGTCAAAGAATTGTGCTTGGAATCCTGGAAAACACCAGACCTGCTCAGTAAGAGCTGGGATGGAGCAGGGCTGCCTGCTGCCCCCTCTGTGTCCTGCACTCCAGTGCTTGGACTAAACACAGCCCAAGAACCAGAGGCTGGGAAGAATGGAGATGAATCAGTAAAAGCAGCAATTATAAATCATTCTCCTATCCAGGGCCGGATTAATGCAGGCGCATTAGGGGGTGCAGCTCAGGGCCCCAGGCTAAGGGGCGGCCCAGTGGAGTAAGGCTCAGGCAGGCTGCCTGCATGCTGTGGCCCCACGCTGCTACTAGAAGCGGCCGGCTGGTGGCATGTCTCTGCGGCCCCTGGCAGGTGGGGAATGGGAGGAGGCTCCGTGTGCTGCCTCCGCCCCCAGCACTGACTCCACATCTCCCATTGGCTGGGAACCAATTGGTTGGGAAGAGCCTGAGACACTAGCAGTGTTTGGGGCTGTGTCTAGCTGACTGCTGGGGGAAGGGCTTTTTTGTGTTAATATTTGAACTTTCTGACAATAAACCAGATTCTAAATAAGGCTGTTCTCACTGGATTCATTAAAGCTGGTGTGGAACTTAATAAGTCCCTTGAAGGGGGAAACTGAGGCAGGCCCTTGCAATAGCAACCTTTGGCCATAGGGGGGTGCTCAGGAGGTGGCTAGCCCCCCTGGGACAGCCGTTAGCTATTTCCTGGTCATTGCACCCTGTCACACAGAGACAGTCCCTGTCCCAAATAGTATACAATTAGGGATCTCTATTAAGCGCAGTTAACTCACGTGATGAACTCAAAAAAAATTAATCATGATTAATCGCACTGTTAAACAATAGACTACCAACTGAAATTTGTGAAATATTTTGGATGTTTTTCTACATTTTAAAATGTATTGATTTCAATTACAATGCAGAATACAAAGTATACAGTATCAGAGAGGTAGCCGTGTTAGTCTGGATCTGTAAAAAGCAACAAAGAGTCCTGTGGCACCTTAAAGACTAACAGATGTATTGGAGCATAAGCTTTTGCGTCTGAAGAAGTGGGCATGCACCTACGAAAACTCTTTGTTGCTTTTTAAAGTATACAGTGTTCACTTTATATTATTTTTTATTACAAATATTTGTACGGTAAAAATGATAAACAAAGAAATAGTATTTTTCAATTCACCTCAGACAAGTTCTGTAGTGCAATCTCTTTATCATGAAAGTGCAACAAAACAATGTAAAACTTTAGAGCCTACAAGTCCACTCAGTCCTACTTCTCATTCAGCCAATCACTAAGAGAAACAAGTTTGTTTACATTTACGGGAGATAATGCTGCCCACTTCTTATTTACAATGTCACCTGAAAGTGAGAACAGGCATTAGCATGACACTTCTGTAGCCGGCCTTACAAGGTATTTACATGCCAGATATGCTAAACATTTGTATGCCCCTTCATGCTTCGGCCACCATTTCAGAGGACATGCTTCCATGCTGATGATGCTCATTTAGGCTGGGTCTACACTACCTGCCTGAATCGGCGGGTAGAAATCGACCTCTCGGGGATCGACGCTCTTACTCCACCAGCGGAGGTGGGAGTAAGCACCGTCGACGGGAAGCCGCAGAGGTCGATTTTGCCGCCGTCCCTACAGCGGGGTAAGTCAGCTGCGATACGTCTAATTCAGCTACGCTATTCGCGTAGCTTAAATCGACCCCCCCTCCCTGTAGTGTAGATGTAGCCTTAAAAAAATGTGTTAATTATTTAGTGACTGAACTCCTTGGGGGAGACTTGTATGTCTCCTGCTCTATTTTACCCGCATTCTGCCATATATTTCATGTTGTATCAGTCTCGGATGATGACCCAGCCCATGCTGTTCATTTTAAGAACACTTTCAGTGCAGATTTCACAAAATGCAAAGAAGGTAACAGTGTGAGATTTCTAAAGATAGCTACATCACTCGACCCAAGGTTTAAGAATCTGAAGTGCCTTCCAAAATCTGAGAGGGACGAGGTGCGGCACATGCTTACAGAAGTCTTAAAAAAGCAACACTCCAATGCGGAAACCACAGAAACCAAACCACCAAAAGAGAAAATCAACATTCTGCGGTGGCATCTGACTCCGATAATGAAAATGAACATGTGTCAGTCCACACTGCTTTTGATTGTTATCGAGCAGAACCCGTCATCAGCATGGATACATCCACCCTGGAATGGTGGTTGAAGCATGAAGGGACAGGTGAATCTTTAGTGCATCTGGCATGTAAATATCTCACGATGCCGGCTACAACAGTGCCATGAGAACACCTGTTCTCACTTTCGCGTGACATTGTAAACCCGTATTTTTGTAGGGATACATTTGTGTGGTGTGTAGTGGGTGCTCAACAATCTTTACCCATTGAACCTGGAGTTTCCAGTATCTGGTGTAAATTGGTGTAGCCCCATTGACTTCAGTAGAGCTCTAGTGTCAATTTACTTGACTCTACTCTAGTGTCAATTTATTCGTCTGCCACGGATCCTCACACTCCTTACCGTGCTGTTTCTTGCACAATTCACAGAACATTTGACAAACCAAGCAGGGAAAATAGAGCCCCAGATCCCACCTGCCCCTGACCTGGAATGTCCATGTAACCCCCCAAGTATCACATCACTCTTCCTCTTACCTGAGGTGCAGAACAGCAGCAGCAGGAATCTCAGCTCCATGCCTGTCTTCAAGCCCACAGAAGGGGCATTGCGGGAATATCCTATGGAACGTGAAAGGGATTTTTAGAAAGTCTTTTCTCTCTGAGCTCTCTCCTATCGACACTGCAGCTGCGTGAGGAAGTGGCTGAGGTCTTGCCTTAGCACAGAAATTCTTCCTCATATTTTGCAATAAAACTGCTATTAAGTTAATTGAACAGAGCCAGTCCCAAAACAGACCCCTGCAGAACCCCACTTGTTATACCTTTCCAGCAGGATTGGGAACCATTAATAACTACTCTCTGAATACAGTTACCCAGCCAGTTATGCACCCACCTTATAGTAGCCCCATCTAAGTTGTATTTGCCTAGTTTATTGCTAAGAATATCATGCAAGATCGTATCAAATGCCTTACTAAAGTCTAGGTAGACCACATCCACCGCTTCTCCCTTATCCACAAGACTTGTTATCCTACTAAAGAAAGGGCGGGATAGCTCAGTGGTTTGAGCATTGGCTTGCTAAACCCAGAGTTGCGAATTCAATCCTTGAGATTGCTGTTTAGGGAACTGGGGTAAAAATCTGTCTGGGGATTGGTCCTGCTTTGAGCAGGGGATTAGACTAGATGACCTCCTGGGGTCACTTCCAACCCTGATATTCCATGAAAGCTATCAGATTAGTTTGACATGATTTGTTCTTTACAAATCCATGCTGGCTATTCCTTACCACCTTCCAAGTGTTTGCAGATGCTTTCCTTAATTCCTTGCTCCATTATCTTCCCTGGCACAGAAGTTAAAGTAACTGGTCTGTAGTTTCCTGGGTTGTTTTTATTTCCCTTTTTATAGATGGGCACTATATTTAACCTTTTCCAGTCTTCTGGAATCTCTCCTGTCTCCCATGATGTTCCAAAGATGATAGCTAGAGGCTCAGATACCATCTCTATTAGCTCCTTGAGTATTCTAGGATGCATTTCATCAGGCCCTGGTGACTTCCAGGCATCTAACTTTTCTAAGTGATTTTTAACTTGTTCTTTTTTTATTTTATCTTCTAAACCTGTCCCCTTCCCATTAGCATTCACTATTTTAGGCATTCCTTCAGACTTCTCGGTGAAGACCAAAACAAAGAAGTCATTAAGCATCTCTGCCATTTCCAGGTTTCCTGTTACTGTTTCTCCCTCCTCACTAAGCAGTGAGCCTACCCTGTCCGCGGTCTTCCTCATGAAGTTCAATGTTGATAAATGCAAATTGATGCATATTGGAAAACATAATCCCAACAATCCATACAAAATGATGGGGTCTAAATTAGCTGTTACCACACAAGAAACATCTTGGAGTCATTGTGGATAGTTCTCTGAAAACATCTCCTCAATGTGCAGCGGCAGTTAAAGCCAACAGAATGTTAGAAACCTTTAGGAAAGGGATAGATAATAAAACAGAAAATATCATACTGCTACTACATAAATCCATTGTACAACCACATTTTGAACACTGCCTGCAGTTCCGATTGCTCCATCTCAAAAAAGATATATTAGAAGTGGAAAAAGTACAGAGACAGGCACCAAAAATGTATGGGGGTATGGAACAGCTTCCATATAAGGATAGATAAAGCGACTGGGACTGTTCAGTTTACAAAAGAGATAACAAAGGGGGGTTATGATAGAAGTCTATAAAATCATGAATAGGGAAGTGTTATTTACCCTCTCACATAACCAGGGGTCCCCTGAGGAAATTAATAGCCAGCAGGTTTGAAACAAACATAAGAAAGAATTTCTTCATATAATGCACAATCAACCTGTGGAACTCCTTGCCACAGGATATTGTGAAGGCCAAAAGAGCAACAGTGTTCAAAAAAGATTTAGATACCTTCACGGAGGATAGGTCCATCAATGGCTGTTTGCCAAGGTGGTTGGGGTACAACCCCATGCTCTGGAGGTCCCTAAATCTCTTCCTGCCAGAAGCTGGGACTGGATGACAGGGGATGGATCACTCCATAATTGCCCTGTTCTCTACAGTCCCTTGGAAGCATCTTGCACTGGCCACTGTTGGAAGACAGGATACTGGGCTACATGGACCATTGGTCTGACCCAGTATGGCCGTTCTTATGTACTTAACTTCCTTGAAGGAGGAAAAGAACCTGCCACACCCAAAGGGATTGCACAAGCTGTCCTGTCCAGGGGAAGTCAGGTGGGCCTGAAGGAAGTGCAGGGTATTTTAAAACCAAGTGTTTTGGGCTATAGGAGAGGCCTCTTGCTTCTAGAGAGAAACAGAATCTGCCTGGATTCCAGACTCAGCTCTGGATGCAGGGATCTCTAAGTACTGAACATCATGAACATGAAATGCTGCAAGGTTGGGCTACCTTAGGGCTCGCTGGGGGTGATGTGCCTTGGGATTTGGAATATAGCTGGTTGACAAATATGGAAAATGTCTTTTTTCTTTTTCTCACTAGAAAGACAAAACTTGGTTGAAAAATGGTCAATTTTTGACCAGTCCTACCGCTAGTGGGAAAATTATATCTTTTTATTTCAAGGTCCGCCCAGTTCTAGTTTGAGCCCCTTAATCGGATCTATTCTGGTGACTGCACATCGAAGAGGACAAGTAGTTTTCCAGGGTCTCAGAGAGAGAGAGAATAAAATTCCAAGGGTAAAATTTCTAAGTTCTAGTCTCAAAGCTGACATGGGCCCTTAGGAGCGTACATCTTATCAAAAGTCAATGGGACTTGTGTGTCTAAGTACATAAGTCAGTTTTTGAAAATGGGACTTAGAAACCTAAGTCACTTACGGACATTTGAAAACTTTACTCTAAGTTACCAACAATCTCCTTCAGCTTTCTGATGAGATATTGTTCCCTTCTCTTTTAAGCGCTATTGATCCCTTGAGTTTGGTCTAGAGTCCACTTTTCCTAGTGAGTCCTGGCTTAGGAAGTTGGCCAAATACTCTGATTGCCTGGATTTCATATCATGAGCAGGACATTCCTTCCAGAACCCAAGTCAGTTGCCATGGGCTAGATCTACATTGGCAGAAATGGGACTTGTAATTCAACACTGATGGAGCTGCTCTGGTGCTAGCCAGAACAGAAACTGTAATGGGCCGTTCCCCATTGCATTGTCTAACTCTGCTTTCAGCAGGACTAGATGACATGGTGATAAAAAAGTCGGGGCCCTTATTAGCTATCATCAATGGAGCTATGCTGGTTCCCTATCTGGCAGCATAAACAAAGTCCCGCGAGGAATTCCCTGCTTCCTAGTGGGCCCATATGACAGAAAGTTTGGTTTTAAGAGACAAGCTGTCCTTTCGCACCATGAATTCAAGATTTATTGGTGTCTGGGTGCTTCCTCCAAGGCGGTTTCTTCTCCTCACTGGGAGAGCTATCATCACAGCTAACAGGGTCTTGTTGATCAGGAAGCCAACTCCCAACCAAAGGAAGGTAGATCTCGAGTCGAGGGAGCTGGTAAGGAAAGAAGGAAAGGGAGAGAAGCAATCAGCTCACAGGGATGAGGAGGGTTTCAAAAGACATGTTGGGACTGAATACAAAATTAGAGTATTTCCTTCATCCTTTACCATCCAGAACAAATAAACTAAGATACTTAAAATGGGATTTAAGGTTAAAAAAAATCATGTAAGCCACTGTGTCCCACGTATTATTTTTACTGATGCTATTTTCAGTCATGGTGTGAAAGATTTAGCCCTCAAAAACATACTTCCTGCAGTTGCCTCTTTCCATGTACTGTACTACTCCAGTGGATGTATCCTTTCCCCTCATAGTAATCGTAATTCCATAGGACTGGATTGGGAAATCCATGTAAGTCAGTGAAGTTACGCTACAGGTGAGTTTCGCCAGGAGTTTGGGAGACAGCTTTTTGCTTCATATAGGGTGACAACATAATCTCCTTTCCTATTTGTGGAAAGGCTCTGTACTCCCGAGCCCTGGGAAACCAAAGCCAGTGCACATCTTCTCAGCAGAAGAGGCAGGTGTGTATATTACTGGAGACATTTTTTTTTTTTTTTGCAAAGCTTCGTACAAAGATGAAGCCCTAAAAGGAGTTAATACAGGTTGTTTGGATCTCGTTCCCAAAGTTTCCTGCCCCACCTCAAAATATCAGGGCAGGTGTGTGTTCACATAGGTGTTTTTGGCCCATCACTAATGAAAAACTCACTAGCAGCTTACACCATGCAAACCACCATGACTAGTGGAAAGAATTCATGAAAGATTGAATCCAAAATGTAGAGAACATCTACAAATCCATAAATACCTACATACAAAAATAGTGAGATATGCATGGTCCCTATCAGAGACACCATTTCCACATGTAGTTAGAACAGGAAATAAGTGTGTGGCAAATGCTTACCGCATCAAATGACTGCAAACAAAGAGCACTGAGAAATGAGGGCACGTCTATACAGAGAGGTAGTGTGCACCAAACTGGGTGTAAATCTGCAGTGGTCTAGTGTGCCGCAGGCTAACTGGCCGTGTGACTCCTGCTGCTGTGCGCACTCAAAGATCCGTAATGACTTTAAGCCAATCAGGAGATTTAAGCACATTGTGGTACTCCTAGTGTGCGGTAGCAGGGCCCACAGGGCCAGTTAGTGCACAGCACACTAGAGCGCTGTAGGTTTACACCCGAGTTGGCCGTGCACTAACTCTGTATAGACATGCTAAACCTCACACCAGCTGTCAGACCGGCTTCTTGAACTAAGTCTTCACAGAAGAAACAACATCCCTGCATGAGCTACCCTCAGGAACTCCAGCCATTCTCCTTGAGTGGCTGGTCAGATTGCCCAAGCACTTCCGTTCATACTGTCAACATCCCAGGCCCTCCCCTCCGGAAGGCATGTGGCAGGGGCCATGGCCACCCTGTTACGCTAGGCTAGCCAGGGATGAGCAACAAAAATGATGTAAGGCATGGAAAGAAACCATGTGGGGAGGTAAGTGAAAAGATTAGATTAATAGACTTTAAAGCCAGAAGGGACCATCAAGATCATCTAGCACTTTGCAGGCCTCAGAACCTCGCCCACCCACTCCTGAAACAGACCCATAACCTCTGGCTGAGTTACAGAAATCCTCAAGTTACGATTTAAAGACTTCAAGTTACAGAGAATCCACCATTTGCACTAATTTAAACTTGCAAGTGACCCATGCCTCATGCTGCAGAAGAAGGCAACAAAACGGCAGGGTCTCCGCCAATCTGAGCTGGGGGACAATCCTTCCATTCAGCTAGACCCTGAGCATGTGAGCAAAAATCACCAGTCAGACACATGGGAAAGAATTCTCTGTAGTAACTCAGAGCCCCCCGAATCTAGTATCTAGGATTGCATAGCGTAGAGAAGCGACAACGGATGTGATGATAAAACAATGACGGGGCCAGACAAGGTAAATCAGGCACTTCTATTTACCCTCTGAAACCAAAAAGAAACACATTTAAAATATATAAGACAATAAGATTTTGTGTATACACAACACATAATTAGCATTTGGAACTCATTGTCACAAGGTATCACGAGCCAGATTAGCAGGACAAAAACATATTGCATGGCCAATGAGAATATTGACAGTTACATTAGATAAAATAAATGTCAAAGGGCTAGAACTCTCATGTTCTAGGGCATAAGCCAACCACAAACTACCTGCAGTTAGAATTAAATTAGTTATCTTTCAACATAATTAGAGTTTCTCTTGAGACTAAATTAAAATCAATATAATCAGTTTCACCTAAATATTAATTGATACACTAAAAACCATACAACAAGGTGTGATGGGGCGGCTGCCCCTCACTGGCAGAAAGGGGTTAAAAGCAGCCCTAGGGAGGCTGCACCAGAGGCAGCCAATTAGAAAGGGGCTGAGAGGAGCAGCCAATCATGGCCCGGCAGGCTCATATAAAAAGAGCTGCAGGGCAGAGCAGAGGTCACTAGCTAAGTGGAGCTTGAGGGGAGAAGACCAGACTCCTAGCGGGAAGAAGGAGCGCTAACACCTGGGATAATGCAGTGCTGCAAGCAGGGACTGGGGGAGCTAGAGAGAGCTCCTGGCTGGCTGCTAGGGCCTGCAGGCTGAGGCCCTGAGGTAAGGGCAGTAAAAGGTGCTAGAGCCGCATGGGAAGTGGCCCTGAGACAATGAACTGCAGTTGCCACTCGGGGCAGTGGCTGGACAGAGCTTGCAGGTCCCCAGGAAGGAGGGAACACAGAGTGTGGCACAGCTGGAAGGCAGTGTCTTTGAAGAGGACACTGCAGTTCTCGGAGTGGTGTGGGTCCTGGAACGAAAGTGATGGTGGTGAGGCACCACCAGAGAAGAGCACCCTGATGAGTAGAGCTAATTCCTATGACAGCCAGCAGGAGGTGCCAGAGCAGTGAGTCCCACCCCATCACATAAGGGTGTAGCTAAAATAATGTTTCTAAACTCCATCTTTTTGTCACCTCGTGCTCCCCGTCATCCGTCTCTTGTATCCACTTTTGAATCATCTTTAAGAGACAT
Organism: Malaclemys terrapin pileata; assembly: GCF_027887155.1. Classification (NCBI taxonomy): domain Eukaryota; kingdom Metazoa; phylum Chordata; order Testudines; family Emydidae; genus Malaclemys; species Malaclemys terrapin. Next base: position 18,045,184 of record NC_071508.1, on the reverse strand, counting down.
TTATTTATTTTTGATTCTTCTATGGAACGGGGCCTCTGGGTTTGGCTCTCCGAATCCCCCTTCAAGTTTCCTTCAGCAGTTCCAACAAACAAGTATCAAAAGCGTGTGCTTCTCTGATGCCTTCCACAGATATTCTCGCTTCCTTTCGATTTGCTTTCACAAAGGAAATTGCCTTCTGAACTCTATAACACTCCACCCTTGTGCCTAGCTGGTGGTGAAGTGCTTTGCACACCTTGCCGCACTATATAATTAAACAGTAATAGCCCCACAAAAGCCTCCTTTGATTAGATTTTGCTAAAATGGATCTGAGCAGCTGCAAAAGTAACTAGTAGAGGCGTTCATGCTTTAGCACATAGAGATCTACTGGCTTGTTCATTGGCCTCTAACAGAAACTGCACACACACACGGACCATATCTTCAGCTGGTGTGTTTATATCAGCTGGTCCAAAATGTTTCACTGAGACTTACAAGTGAATGATAAAAATCCAGATATCTTCCTATGGTTGCTTGGATCCCTCTATGCCATGTGTACTGTACACGCAGAAAATATTTAGCTATTGAACATGGATTGTTCAGCTCCTCAGCTGATGTAAATCTCCATAATTCCACTGACATCAATACAGCTATGCTGACTTATACCAGTAGAGAATCTGGCCTGGAGTGTCTGGCTAAATTCTCAGGCTCCTCCTTGCACCCTGATTTTCACATGCCCCAGTCTGATGGTCTCGGCATTGAACTCCAAGAAACTCCCAAAGTATCACATTGCTCTCATCTTACCTGAGACACAGAGCAGCTGCAGGTTTCTCTGCTCCATCCCTGCCTCCAGACTCAGAGAAGGGGCATTGTTGGATTATAGCGCAGACGGTGAAGTGAGTTTTTAACAAACCTCTCCTCTCAGAGCCTTGTCAACACTACAGCTGCATGAAGAAGTGGCTGAGATCTTGCTTCAGCATGGGAATTCTTCACCGTGTTTTCCAAGGAGAGAGATATTTAATACAATTTAATTGTGCATTTCGGGGTGTGGATGGGAACAACAGAGCTAGGTGAATCCAGAAGGGAGGCCCCCTTTATGCACTACCCATGGGCACGATCACTGATTCCCCTTTCACAGGGTGGACTATGCTCGTTTTGTCCAGCTACCTGTGTGACAAAGGGGAAGAGGCTATTCCATGGATTGTGAAGAGTGGCTGTTTCCACAGGGGATGAGGATGGAGAAATCAAATCCGCGCTTGATGTTTCATGATGTATTATTTTCCATTGAATAGGTCAAGTTGTTGCAGCCTCTAGCATTATTATTAGTTGGAAATAAGGGGTAACTTTTTTAACAGCGAGGATGATTAACTTTTGATACAAAGCACCAAGGGTTGTGGTGAATCCTCCATCACTGGCAATTTTTAAATAGAGATTGGATATTTTTCTGAATGATCTGCTCTAGGAATTATTCTGCGGCAGGTCTCTGGCTTGTGCTGTGCAGGAGGTCAGACGAGATGATCACAATGGTCCCTATGGGCCTTGGAATCTATGAATCAATTAATTCTGTAACACGTGGAGTACTGAGCCCATCTGTAGTCGGTACACTGTAGTGCTACCAGCAGTAATTCAGTGGAAATCCTGACTGCCCATTGTGTGCACGCGGGGAGGACAGTCCTCGCACAGAGCAATGAAGTGGTGGGTCACCTTTTCCCCAGCGGTGGCCAGGATCCACAAAAGCAGCTCGCTTATTAGATGTCAAACTGCTGAGGGTGGAGAGAGCCCAGCTCAGATCCCAGGGGCTGCTACTGGAATGGGAGTGTAGGTAACACATCCTTCTGCATCCCCCCTCTTTGCTATTGTCCGTGGAGGCTGGGGTGTGCAGTGAAGGGGGGGGGTGGTCTATTCAGGGATGAAGGCTTGGGGAGTGGGCACCTGTTTACGCCCAGGCTTTTGCCTTGACAGTGAGGCATCTTCAAGCTCAAGGACAGAGAGATCTTTGGGGCAGTAGATTGTATTAGCTCCTCTCCCCGCTCAGATTGGTCTCCAGCGCTTCCTTCAGCTGCCCCATTGCCCGGAAATGGGAAGAGAACAGTTCTCGTAAAAAAGAATCTCATCCGCAGTGCAGTGTATGTAACACGGGGAAGGAAGGGTTAAACATCCAGAGTATCTGCCTCACCCAAAGGGATTGTACAAGCTCCCAAGCCTGGGGAGAGGGGTGGCAGCCAGGACTTTAAAAAGAAGGACGATGGGAGAGGCCTCTTGTTCCCAGGGGTCCCCACCAGCACATTCTGCCTGGATCCCTGCTTACAGAGCTCAGTGAACAGCAGCGGGGGCAAGAGGCTCTGTAACCACATTGTTTTGGGATTGCAGTGGGGACTAGAAATCCCTAGGACATTCTGAGGTGAGAAACCTCCTTCTGGGGTTAAATAAAACTGGTTAAGACCTGCAGTGGCGCTGTGCCTTGGAATTCAAACCCTGGGCTGCCTGTTCTTCTGTTTCATGATCTGAGATGATGTGATAGACTGGGAGGCTACGTCCACACTACAAGACAGGGATGTGATTCTCCTGCTTGTCCACACTTACTCGCACTAGTATTCATCGAGCTAGCATGCGTATAAGTAGCAGTGTAGCCGTGTTAGCCAGGGTGGCTGCAGCAGGGGCATGTCTGAGTCATGCTGAGTGCAAACCCACCTGAAACGAGTGGGTATGTACCTGACATGGCTCACCTGTGCCTCTTCTGCCCCCACCCCCTACCACGGCTACGCTGCTATTTCTATTTGCACTAGCTCTCAATGAGGTAGCATGACTCTGTGTACACAAGCAGGGGAATCATGGCCCTACCTCGTAATGTGGACGTAGCCTGAGTTACCAGCAAGAGCCCTAGGGAAACCTGTACCTTTTGAATGAGCTGTCCCTTCCTTCCTTTTCTATTGCCTCTGATCTTGTGGACCACCAGGAATTCATGTCGACCTACTGGTGGCAGTCCTTGCATGCCTATCAGACCTTCTGTCAGTCCCCTTCTCCCATCTGGGAATGTATATCTCACTCCCTGGTGGTGGTGTCACATTCCTCTCCATGGTGATGTCACAACCTCGGCTTCACCCCCAACAGGTGCCGTGGCACGCTGTCTCTCCTTGACGATAAAAAGGCCTCTCTTGAAACTGTGGTAGACATCCTACAGTCTGAGGAAATCAGTCCCAATTAGGGTTTCCTGTTAGGCTTCTTGTTACTAGGACTTCATAGCTTAGGCAGAGGGTGGCTAGAGTAATAGTGGTTTGCCATATTCCCATCATCTGGAGCCAAGTTTAGTTTGCAACCTGGACCACCCATTGAAAGGTCTCAACTTCTTCAGGTCTCCTTGGGCAGCTGCATGGATCATAAATTGGTCCCTGGCTAGTAAATCCTACGTTTGGTCTTCATAGACCGGGAATGCCCTGGTGACCAGGCACCGGAGGGAACACTCAGCATGACAGACAGATTCTCCCTTTAGAGGGCTGGGATCTGAGGTTTGGTCCAGAGAAGCTTTGGACATGAAGATGGGTTGCTGTATCTTTCTGCCTGCACTTCCCTGCCTATTTCCACTCTCAGAGCTCAGGGGAACACTTTGGTCATCAGGATTGTTCATTTCCATCCACCAAGCAGCCCTTTGGCACCTCATTCCTATAGCACCGACCCTCTAAACTTTGCCAGCCAAATTTGCCAGTTGTGATCCCACTGCTGACACTAGTGTAATTGTTATAGCTGCACAGTGTTGGCACACACCCACCTTCTAAGCTACTAGTAGTGTGCCAGGTGTGCCGCTACTCCGAGGCAGGCACTAGTGGGGTCCCAATAACCACTCAGACACCTGGCTAAAGTGAAAGGGTATTTTACTAGGGCTGGCAAGAAAGGGGAACTTTGCAAATAGCCTAGGTACAGTGACTTAAACAGTTACAACTCAAAGTGAAATTCAAGGCAGTTCTTATTTGGGTCTCTGGGGATTAGCCCAGTCGAGAGTTACGACTCTTCAGGCCTAGTGCCTGGGCTGCCCTCCCCAGTCCAGTCCCTATTAGACGCAAATGGGAGCTTGCAGGTTTCCAGGCCAGGCTCAGTTGGTGGTGGTATGTCTCATTGGGGTCCCTCTCCACTGGCTCCCTGCACAGTCTCAGTTGCTTCTCCACAGGACGGAATAGAAGCTTTGCACCATTCTGCAATGTCCAGCAGTCACAGGGAGTGCTTGACATGGCAGTCAGGTGCACACGTGACTTCCTGGGTCAAGGTTTGTCCATAGAATTTCTGCTCCCTCCTCCTAACCGGCCAGAGGCAGGGGATGTGCCTGTGTGTGTGCACCCCGGAGGGTGATAAATCAGTGGGGAAGGGGCTGACAGTAGTTTCCTGCTTAGCAGATGCACCACACAGTCATCAGCTCCTGTCATATCCCCACTGCTCCTGGCATGAACCCTAATCCTCCACGGTGTGGTGGGCAATCCAGAGCAGGGTTCCTGGAAGCAGCTGGCCCCAGGGAAAGACACCTGCTGTGGAATGGCAGCAAGGGAAGGAGCAGATGAGGAGGTCTAGGCAAAGGAAGGGCAAGAGGCAGCGGGAGAGGAGGAGTTGGCTTTCAGAGGCATATGAGGCTTTGCAATCACTAGAGGGCAGAGGAGGATCAGGAATGGTGGCCCAGGGCAGAGTGTGAAGTGCCATGGTTCTCCCCTAGGAGACAGGATGGGGAAGCGCTTATAGAGGGGACCATCTTTGCTCGCAAGCAGCAGGAAAGCTGCCTTTAGATCTGGGAGCCCAGTTTTAAAGCATTGGCAATTACATGAGCTAACGTTATTTCCCCTGCCTCTCGGGGTGGGTGAAAGACGCTGATCTGCTGATGGTTTGTACAGTGAAGCGAGGCCATTACGTGAGAGGCACAGTACGTAGAGGACGAAAAGTCCTTTTAGAGAGACAAGGTGGGGGAGGTAATATCTTTTATTGGACCAACTTCTGTTGGTGCGAGAGACAAGCTTACGCAGAGCTCTTGTAACTTTCTGCTGCTACCAGTCCCCAGAGATGCCTGCAATACTGCCTGTGGCCACCTGATGACAGTCTGGGATCACACTGCCAGCGCCGGCCCAGGGGCTGAGAATTGGGATTGTAGGCCAGAAGCTAAGTGGGCTTTCTGGGCGGCTACAGCAAGGTCAGGGGAAGCAGAGCTTCCATGGCTGGAAGGCGGGGGCCGGAGGCCTCCTGCGTCTGCCCCAGGATTTGGGACGCTCTTGACGCAGTAGCTCTATGGAGGAAAAGTCCCTCTCTTAAAAAGCCTCATCGGATGTCACTTTCCAGCAACCAGGCAGCACAGGGACCAGGGGAGTCCATGTATAGACTCTGCTGCGTCCACAGCTGGGCTTTGGAGAGCCCTCTCGAGAAAGCTGCTCCCCCCAACCTCTCCGGCCTGTATCTAATAGCTAGCTTCTGGAGAGACTTTTGACTGGGCATGCCCCACTCCAGCCTGCCTTGGGAGGTCCTGAACAAACCCCGCTGCCCCTCTGGACCTACCCCCGAAACCTAGTGCCGGCTGCAGTATGAGGAGCCGCTGTCCCAACCTGTCTGAGGCTCCTGGGGGCCTGTTTCATTCATGCCGGCCTCTACTGGGGGGACAGCCACTGGTTGCTTCCCTGCTGGCCCAGAGCACCCTGGAAACGTAGCCGGGTTTAGCGGTCTAGAGCTCAGCAGCGACGCAGAGTGGGGGGGAGATTGATGCTAATAACCTTATGGAAGTTGCGGGGTGGGGCAGAAGGGTTGGTGGGGGTCGGTGAAAGGCCAACAGGAGCTTGGACCAGGTGCTGGGAGACGTGACTATAGGGTGACCTGTGAGCTGTAGCTTCGGCGAAGATGCAAGAGCTGGGAACAGGCGGGTACAATGGGTATCTGGGTACAGGGAAGTTACAGGGGGAGATGGGTAGTGGGCCAGGGCAAGTAGGAACTGGGACTAGGCCTAGGCTATGTCCAGGCAGGGCGTCATGGGTACAGGGGGAGAGGGGAGAGGCTATTTGCAAGCAGGACGCGGGCCGTGGTCTCGGCTGTGCTGTAAAGAAGCAGAGGCCCCACAGCCGCACAACGGCTTAGCAAGAGGCCTGGTGTTTGGTCTGTTCCACATCAATGGGGCGTCCAGCTGTGGCTGAGGATGAAAGAGAGAGAGAGGATTAAAGGCTCCCAGGGTCTCCTCTAACCCGCCTAAGACTCGCCGACAGGGCAGCGTGCGGCTTCAGGAAGGCTTCTTCATATGGAAAATATTACGTGGGGGAGAGGGGGAGAGTACAAGCGTATGCTCTCCAAAAGAAGGGGGGGGGGGGACATTCACCACGCACAGCTCTGGGGAACCACAGCCCCAACCTAGAAGGGCAGGAGCTGAGCTTTGTCCCCCTCATTGCACAAGACGATGGAGGGGCACAGGTGGGATGAGTCTGGAAGGCCTCAGCTCATGAGGAACGGGAGAGAGAAGTACAAACGCACCAGGAGCACAAGAGATAGCAGGAGAAAAAGAGGGGGAGAAACAGAAGGTGGGGGGAGGGGAGGATTGAACCTGAGTGGGGGAGGTGGCGACAGGAGGAGGGATGCAGAGAAATGGAGGGAGAAGTGGTGAAAGGGGGAATGAGAGAAATGGAGGAGAGAGAGAGAGGTGGTGAAAGGACAGCTGCCTGCTCTATTGTGTTATTAACCAGGTCACCAGGTGGGAGCTCCCCACACACAGCAACCAAAGGGTTCTCCTGGCATATTTCCTCCCCTCCTCCCCACCCCCTGCCCCAAACTTCTCCCAGGAATGTTTGTGATGGGGAACAAATTGCTAACAGAAGTGAGAAATCTTGTCCTGAAAGCAAGCGAGATTCCAGTGAAAGATTTCCTGTCGGCGGGTCACGTCTAGAGGGTGTGGAGCCTTCTCCCCGCTCTGGTGAAATAATCCCAGGAGTTAACGGGGAGCTTCGGTCCTAGTGTAGGATAAATAATCCGAGGCTGGCGTTTCCTGCCTTCTGTTTTGGCTGGAGCAATTTGGCTGCTTCCATTTACCGCTATTTTCTCCTTGCCGTCGTGTGGATATTTCAGTCGCATTAGGACTCCTCGCGTCGTCCCCCCACAAGCCTCCCCACCAATGAGATCTCCTGAGAATTCTTCTCACTTCCACTCTATTTTCCTCCTTGATTTATACTGTCGAGCGGACTGACCTTCCTTGCCCTCATTTTCATGACCGTGTGAGCGCACACACATCAGTACACGCAGAACCACCAAGACACACATTTGCAGGGCATCTGCATCCATCCCCACATAGCCGCAAGGACGCGAAGGCACACACCATTGTATGATGACACATGCACATTCACATGTAGTCAGCACAGAGAGGCGTGCTTTGCTACACACAGGCACAGGCTGGAGAGGTGTGCACCGACACATACCCAGATGTATTCCCAGGCACAGTAAAGTTTATATGCATAGAAGATGCTGATGGACATGCACATAATTGGGCTGACACATATGCACAAGTAAATACTGAACAGGGAAATATACCTGCCTTCCAGAGTGTGTGTCTGCGTGCACAGACATCCCTGCACACACACAATTATACATCAAGATGCCTTTTTTTTTCCTGTACCATCTATATGTCCCTAGCTATCCACAGGCATGTATGGAGGGACTCAGCCATGCATAGCAGGTTTCCGCAGGACAGACACAAATGACTTCGCTCAGTCTCTCTAGGTTTCCATACAGTTGTCTAACGCCGCAGTATCCAAGCGCCTGCCACATGGTCATTCACCCAGGTACGCATGGCTGCAGACCAAGGCATGCAGTTAGACAGCCATGCATGGATACGCAGGTCTGAATGGACACGCAAGGTGAGTGCATGGAGGTTTCCATGATGAGCACTGTGTCTACAGAAACAAGTCCTAGAAGTTGCTGAGTTTCTGAGCAGCTGTCAATCCGGGGCCTGCAAAGGAAGTTCCCTGGCCTAGCGCCTCCAGCCGCCTCCGGCTCCAGAGGCCAAAGGTGCGTTTCACACATCCTCCCTTTGGAAGGGGTCTCGAGGTAGCTGTGCCCCCTCCTCAACCACAAATCCCTTTGTCCCCCTAGCCTGGAGAGCTGCCTTCCTTCCCCTGCCTGCCTTCCTGGGAAGCCCATGTGGATGTGGTGCTGCCGGGTCGCCTGTCTGGGCGGCTTAGTTAAGAACAATAAACAAACTGCTAAATGGAAGGATATTCTCTTAAACCCGACTTCTGCTGCCTGCCAGGGAAATGCAAACAGCAGAGCCCACCTCCTGTCCCCTTCCAGCCCCAGCTTCACGGCTCTCCTGAAACCTGATCTCCCTCGCCTTGGAGCTGCAAAGCACCATGGCCTCTGAGTGCACCTTCCCCCCTGACCTCGTCTGCTCCGCGTGTCCTTTTCCTGACACACACCCGTGGAGCACATAGGACGCTGCCCAGCCAGACGCACACTTACCACAAAGCGGCACACACGTGCATGCGCAAACTGCACCAGCACACACACTTACACAAAGGGGCACACACATGCATGTATGCAGTGCACCAATAGACTCATTTAGACACACACCACAAAGCGGCACACACCTGCATGTACGCACTGCACCGACACACTCATCCAGATGCACTTACCACAAAGGGCCACACACATCCTCTTGGACATGAATGCCCTGGACAGAGCCACACAGATACACACCTCAAAGAAGTGCTCCCTCCCTCCCACTGCACACACACACACACACACACACACACACACTCCTGAGGGAGAACACACTGCTCACACATACCACAAAGAGCCACCCAGACACACAGCGTAGACGCACTGTCTTCGCTTTACAAATGCCTCCTGTGCAGACCCGCACACGCAACCCATACTGACGTGCACCAAAGAGACCCCCCCGCAAAACAGCTCACACACTCACTAGCACTTACGCAGAGTGCAACACATGAGCTGCACCACACTGCCAGCTCATGCATACACACATTGAACAGGGACACCACAAAGCCAGGTGAGTGTGTGATAAGCCGTCACACAGCAGCACAGAGGATGAACACACCTATCGCATACCCAGGAGCTCAGGACGGCTGATGAGAGGGGTGGGAAGAGGACAATTGTACCGTGGCCCTGAGCTCAGGGCAGCTCCCAAAACATGTGTAACATCTACACAAAGGTGGGGCCCCAGCAGACATGATGTATGGGGGCCCAAAATTTCTCTTGGTGGGTCGCCCCCTGTGCACACTACAGAGACATAGACACAAACACACTAAAACCCAAAGAACACACGGAAGTCACACTCACTCTCTCCCATATACACATTCCTCCTCAGGCCCTCCATACACACACCTCTCATACACTCCCTCACACACCTCTCATATACCTACACTGTAACACCCTCTCACACACCCACCTCTTATATACACAGCGCTCTCTCTTGCACACCTCATAGTTTCCCTCACACGAGCATGCACACACACTCCTTACACTCCCTCGCACCCGCTCACAGACACACAGGCCAGCTCGCACACCTTCTGTTAGAGACGTATCCCCTCACACCCTCCCAAACATCTTCATTTGCTTTCTCTTTGCGCCTCCTCTCGCACCTCTGCTATAGATACACCTTCACACAACCATCGTATACCTCCCTTCTCATTTTTACACACCCATCCACACACACACCCTCTCCCACCTCTCTTCCATATACTCCCCACCCCCAGCCTCACATCCCTTTCATTCATGGCTTTCACTCTTCAGCCAGAAGGAAGAAAATGTCAGTCAGAGGCTAAGCAGCCCCCTCGCACACTCCAACCCTGCCACAACTTCAAACCCGCCTTTCATTTTTCTGCCTCTCTTTCCCTGTTTGTTGTTAGTGCTCCTCCTCAGAGGTACCTCCCAAAGCCACCTTCACTCTTTGCCTCAGTTTCTCTCTCTCAGGATGAAAGAAGAATGTATACAGTTCTGCTCCTGCCCTGTCCCCACCCCACCGTCTTTTCCCATCAATGTTGCTGTAACGGTTGAAATTTAAAGAGCTATTACAACATAAATAACACCCCAAACTGGCCTTGTACACGGAGGGGAAACCTCTGACAGAGAGAGCGTGTTCCACGAGCATGCCCAGCCTGAAGGGAACTAAGCTCCCAGCTCTGTTGAAATTGTCAGTCACATGGTAGTAGAAGTTACGCCATAGGGGGCAGATTCGTGGGTCCAGCTGAGCTGTGCTTGTAGGACCCAGGGTGGTGAGTGGCTCTGAGCTCAGTACTTATATGATCCCATTACTAGAGTATCAGAGCCCCTCCTGCTTTCTAATGTGTTCATCCTCACAACAGCCCTGTGAGGCAGGGAAGAACTAATAGCCCCATGCTACAGATACAGAACTGAGGCACAGGGTAGATTAAGTGACTTGCCAAAGGTCACCCGGGGAGCGTGCACAGAGCAGGGAATTTGACCTAGGTTTCCCGAGTCTCAGGACTTCCACTGGACCATCCTTCCTCTCCGATCTCCTGAGCCTCAGCCCCAACCAGGAGCTGTATGTATTGCCCCCCGGCATCACTTAGAACAGGCGACAGGCTGAACGGGATGTATGGGAAAGCCTAATTTTCACCAGTGACAGTGGTCCCCTAGGCGCTGTTGTGATAGCTGTGAATTGCTGGCGCTCTGCCATCCCCTGCCCCATGCCTGCTCAGGAATGTCCCCTATGCCTGGGCTGCACCTCCTCTATGCCCCCTACCTCAAGGGAAGCCAGGGCTGGGCACTAGGGTAGCACCTGGGACTAGGGTCAGACCCTTGGCTGACCTTGCTCAGAAGAGCAGATGTAAATGGCATAACAGGAACCAGTGCGGCATTCAGCGGGGGTGCAAACAGGTGTGACGTACACAGCAAAAGGGGGCAGAAGGCTGCCACTGGGAAAGCAGCACACAGGAGCAGATATAATTAAGCAGGTGCCCACCTATGTTATCTCATCCTGTTATATCTATTGGTTACTTTCCCCGTGGCCTGTTTTCTCCCTTGGTATGGAAGTCACACTCACATCGCACGCTCACCGAATGCCAAATCAGTGCAAGGTATGGTACTCTGCTACCTGGTTGTTCACCAACTGACACCCCTCGTATAACTTCACCAATATTTGCCTCACCTTTGAACGTGGTCCAGAGGCCTCCATGGGAGCGAGTCCCCCTTTAACCTCAGGAATCTCGCTCTGTGTGTGGGAAGGGCTCTGTGCCCTAGACAGAGCCAGGTGGGATGACTCAGATATTTCCAAATTGATCACAAAGAAGGGAAAATGTCCCAGGGAAGACAGCATGTGCAGTGCATGTATAGCTGTCATATGTGGCGATGTGGTGTGATGGCCAGGGTGTCCTCTCCTGGGCTGGAGGAAATCAGAGCTGGCAAAGAATTTTGACAAAGAGGACCAAATCCTGTTTGCAATTACACGCTGCAACCCCCATTAAAGTTTGTGGCAACTGAGAACAGTTTTGGGGCCAGAGCGTTTAGAAAAAAAGGGGAGGAAATCTCTCATGTCTTAAAGCCAACAGTTCCCTTTCCCTGCTGCCATGTCAACTCATTTGCTTGGTCAGGAGCTATTCTTTGTCTGCCTGGGACACATTTTGGGCCCAGTCCTGCTCACACTGATCTCAATGGCCGTTTTGCCCCGGAGTTCAGCGGGAGCAGGATGGGGCCCTGATAATACCAACTTATCCCAGACTTGACCCTGATTTTGCACAGTTAGACGAGCAGCATCCCAGAGGCTTATCATTCCTTTAAGAGCACAAAGCTGGCGTGTTTCCCGCAGCAGGATTCCAGTTTGGCTTTAATTTTTAGCGATGAATAATTCCGGGCTCAGTGGCCCTGGAATTCCTATGGAAACACAAGACTTTCCCGTCGAATCCATCCCAACTCAGGTTCTAGCTGTGGCCGATGGGGCGCTTAACACTTTTCAGATCGATTTGCAAAGATGCTTTAAAGTGAAACCATGTTTTCTGGTGGGAGGCCCTGGCGCCAGTTTTCCATTGTTCAAACAAACAACAAAATGCTTCTTAATAGGAACGACGATGCACACGTTCCTTTGACCCTTGGTTCCAAGTACCCCAAATCTGATAACCTCCAGGGCATGTTGCAGAGCTCATGTTTCCCCAGACGTTTGGAAATGGCAGGGAGGAGGGGATTGTAAGCGTTGGGGATTTGGGTGGGGGAGGGCGAGTTGAGTTTTTAAGTTGTCTGGCTCACTGGTGGCGGGTGATCTCCAATTGTACTGAGGCCATTTAGGGTGTATTTATCAGGTATGCCAAGGACACTTGGAGTGTATAACTAGGCCCCCTTCCTGGTATTCGCAAAAATCTAAAAACATAAACAAATAAACATACATTTAAAAGCCCTTCAGAAGAGGAAAATTCTACAGCAACGGCCTGAGCCTGCAGTCCTCATGCTGGCAACGTGAGTGAGTTGATTTGTGTACAAGGTGCTGTTGCCTAGTAGATAAGGCACTGGGCTAGGACTCAGGAGATCTGAGGTCTGTTCCTTACTCTGCTGCTCAGAAACCTTGGGCAAGTCACTTTGCCTGCTTTCCCTCAGTTTCCCAACCTGTAAAATAGGGCTAACAACCTCCTTTGTAAAGCACTTTCTGCTCCACGTGCTGTATAGGTAGATATTATTATCGATGACTCTAGGTGATTTTGTCCCTCATCGCCGTATTATCTTAGCGTCTCTTGAATCTCTGCATCAGTGGGGTTTTTGTCTGCATCAGAATTGCAGGGTTGGGTCCCTGCTTTCTGGCCTTTTAATTTTCTCCATTTCATTTTGATTATTTCTTTTTCTTTTGGTGTCTCCCACAAGGTGTTGGTCCAGTTATAACAAACATTGTTAGTGCTGGGCATGGGGCATTCGTGGAAGATGGATTCTTTCGTGTCTAACAGCAAAGTTTGCACATATATGCCTCTGTGAAATGTTTCTTCATCTCTGTGGTTCCTTTTAGCCTCTTCAATCAAAAATATGATTCACCAGGGATGGCTGATTGGAGGTAAAATATGTGACACCATAAATAGGCACCTAAAGGGAACAGGATTGGGCCATCCAAAGCAAAACCTTCACTGATCTCAGTGATGGAGCATTGAGCTCCTCGTTTGACTTTCTGATTAACATGCTTCTGATCAAAGCCCACTGAAGTGAATGGGAAGATTCCCATTGAATATTCACTGGACTTTGGAGCTAGGCTTGTACCTTGAAGAACAAAGGATTGTGGGTGTGAGAGACAGAGAGAGGGACAGAAAGAGAGATCCAAAGACTAAGGTAACCCACAGCTGCAGATATCTATTTTACTTTTCAGGGAGCAACATTATTTTCCAGCCCCTCCCCACTGAAATTGCAAATCCCCCTTTCCAGCTCCTGTCTTTTCCTTGGCTCCCAACTTGACACTGGCCCCATATGTGTACGTATGTGTGTTTTATAGAAAACAATTTACCATATGCCAATGCATTATTCAAGCCACCTGTGAGCAGTAACATGTTTACAAATTACTGATTAGAACAGAAGAAAACCCAGCTGTTTGTTTCGATAAAGGAACCACCAGCAGGTAAATAAACTTGTTTAGGCCACAAAGATGCTGAGGACTAACTCCTTATCCATTGATATTACTTGTTTTATTGATTTACCGAGTGCCAGCAATGCTGTATAGACAGATAAGGAAGGTGAGGCCCAATCCTCCTCTCATTCTGGTTTTTACAGGCAGACTCGTAGTTACACTAGGGCAAATGAGAAGAAAATTTGGCTCATTTGGGAGGCCAAATTTGCTCCAGAGGCAAACAACAGAGTTCAGACACTTATAGAACCCAGGGCTGCATTAACGTAAGAACATAAGAGCAGCCAGACTGGGTCAGACGGAAGGTCCATCTAGCCCAGTATCCTGTCTTCCGATAGCAGCCAATGCCAGGCGCCCACCAAGTGATCCGTCCCCTGCCGCTCACCATCAGCCTCTGGCAAACAGAGGCTAGGGACACCATCTCTGCCTATCTTGGCTAATAGCCATAGGTGGATCTATCCTCCATGAACTTATCTGGTTCTTTTTTGAACCCTGGTATAGTCCATTCTTATACATTCCAAGCATCAGCCCTGGGATACTTAGGGCGGCCCAAATCCTCCTCACTTTACTCATGTGTGCAGACCCAATTGAGGGACTTGTTGCGGGAGTACAGCAAACAGGGTATGGCCCAGTGTGATGGCGCTGGCTCAAGGCTGTACAGAAATCAAGCAAGCATTATTCTTAACTGGGCTTTGGTTGCATCCATCTATCTCTCTTATCTACATCTAGCTGCCTACCTACCCAAGCTATGTATCTATCGCTACACAGCCCTTCCCCCCCCCCACCGCCTCCTCTCTCCCTACTCTGATAACTACAGTATCTTTCTACTCATAACTACAGTATCACTCTCTCTCTCTCATACCTACAGTATATATCTGTTCTCATAACTACGGTAACTCTATCTATCTGTCTATCTACCTAACATTTTTTAGATTAAACATTGTTTTAACTTCTTGAAAACTCCATCAAGAAAAAGAAATTGCTTCTTTTGTCTGGCTTATGTCATCACTACTGGAAAAATATCTCTCCCCCCACCCCTTTCCTATTTTGAAACGTTTTCTGAAAAGCCAACTTTCCAGCTGCCTAACGGCGTTGAGGAGGAATTGTCAGCAGCAGCCTTTATCCTATTCTCTGTCTTTCCTCACGACTGAGTGTTTGCCTGGGTCTTCGTCTCTCCCAGACACTCTGCTCCACCTTGTTGTAAATTCTGACAACGAAAACATTATTTAAATGTCCTCAAAGTTTTTCTTCCCATTGAAAAAAGGGATTTATTCTTTTTTTTTCCACTGGAATTAATGTTATTCTAATGTGTTTCCTTTTGATCTTTAGGGGATTTTACACTGATTATCCCTAATTTTGAAAAGAAAGATTTTTTTTTTGTTTTAATTGTTTTTAAAAGCTCTAGCAAGAGGGGAAAAAAATTCCATCCTACTTCTTTGGCACATCTTTAACCTTTAAGTACCTCCGGAAAAAAAGTATTTAAAATATATTATACATTTTTAAACAGGGTGCTTTTGACAGGTCAGTTTCAAACCTCTCTCTCTTTTTCTTGCGCTGTGTTGGAATAAGACAATTTTGCAGCTTGGATTTTTTTGACAGTTAAATTGTAATGTAGGCTGAGAGTGGAATAGGGATCCTGTCTCTTTAACTCTCTAACTAGACAAAGACTTTTCCCCTTTGAGAGCTGAGCCTGGGATCAGAACTGTCAGATGATCTCGTAGCACTTGGGAGAGTTTGCAAAGTCATAATTATATCTTTTAACCTGTCTTGCTCTTTGCAAAAGAAAGGTCCTATTATATTGAAATGAGATTATTAGCCATCAAATACTTTCTTTCTTGGGATTCTTCTTTATAAAAAAAATATTCAAATACCTTAACTACTTTGCAATTGAATTTTTATAAGATTTACTTTTCACTAAATAAATGTTCTATAGCAGATATTTTTAAAGGGTGTTTTCAATATGCACATACAAAAAAAAAAAAAAAAAAAACTAGACTCAATGCCTGAAATGTCACCTGGATAATTAAAGGAAGGTAAAGTTCCAAAGCCCAGTTCAGATTTTATTTTATTTTTTTTAGTTTGTTTGGTGAGTTTAGCGGGTTTTTTAAAGGATTGGGGGAGCTTCTTCAGTTACTTTCATTGCCAGAAATCATTCTTTTTTTGTTCAAACCCAATACATTTTTAAATCAAAGCCGAACTAATCAGAAGTAAAACAAAACAAAAGAAAACACACAATTAAAATAAATGCATCGCAATCTAAATGTGTGCTTTGTGAAGGTGACAACTGCATTAAAACAATCAGGGAAATACAAAAGGGGTCACGAAATAGGATTCAAACGGAAAATAAAGGCCTATTTAAACGACATCTTCAGAGCCCCAATGCAGCAAAGATACTTATGTACGTACCTAACTTTAACCATGTGTGTAGTCTGGGACTACACATGTGCTTCGGGCTGGGCATATTCTTAAATATCAGACTGAATCAGGGCCCTGATGAACATAACGGAGCTGGAAGATTAGAGCATTCTGGGCCTGATTCAAAACCCATTGAAGTCAGTGTGAAATCTTTCCATGGACTAGAATAAGCTTTGGATCGAGCACCCTTTTTTCATAAGCGGTTGGTCATTTTAATCGAATGATTAGAGTGCTGCCGTTTATAGCTCCATAACTCAGCTGGTGTCAGCTGGTCCATTATAAACCCCCTTCCTTTTCAGGGGTGGGTTATAACTTGGCCATAAAAATTCATTCTGAGATTAAATTTGGCATGTTGGGATCTAACAAAGGAATCGTTCCCTGTGCGGGCAAAAAATTCCACTAAAGTCACAGGGGGCTGAGAGATCAAAATTGGTTTAATTTTTTTAAGTTCCACAGTTTTAAATATGCATTTTAATAAAAACAACGCACTGCAGAATACACGGGACCCGAACTTGCAAAGCTCTTACCTGGGTGAGTAACTTTACTTTAACCTCCTTTAAGGCAATGGGAGTTGAGGTGAGTAAAGCTACTCACCTGCAGGATTTCATGCCCGGAGTCTGGTATTTGCTCAGTTAAACAAACACCCCTTTAAAGATGTCTGTGCATTCATAGCCCATTGATAATACATATGTATTTTCAGCTGGCAACGTATGTGCTTTATTCCAGAGGCTAAGAAGCAAAGGCCATTATTTAATACACATTTCCTAACCTTCCGGGAAAGATGTTTTCCAGTCCTAATGAAACCCAGGGAGCTGACAGACAAAAAGAACCCCTTGATGCTAAATAAGGCCCCGATCCTGCAATTGAAGCCATATGAAGGGACCCTGCACAACCCCCAGCCCTGATTCAGGAAAGAACTCAAGTCCATTAAGCAGGTGCTTTAGATGGATTTAAGTATCTGCTTCAAGTTAAGCACATGTTGTCTATATATAAGGTCCTTCTCTGGCCCCCCGTCACCACAGCATCTGAGTGCCTCACAGTCGTTACAGCATTCATTCTCACCACACCCCTGTGTGGTAGGGCAGTGCTGTTATCTCCATTGTGCAGATGGGAAACTAAGGCACAGTGAGACCAAGTAACTTGCCCAAGGCCACACAGGCAGTCTGTGGCAGAGCAAGCAGTAAAGCCCGGGCTCCCAAGTCCCAGCCACTAGGCAAACCTTCCTCCAGGTACTTGTGTCTTTCCTGAACAGGGATGCTTTCTTGAACTGGGACCCCATTGCCTTCAATGGGATTCCATACAGCCAGAGAGGTCTGCCCAGATGGTTCTGGCTTAGACCCTTCCGGTGCTACTGGCCACATGTAAGTTCAAGGCTGTAGATGTTATTCCTGCTGGATCCTTTTTGCTTTTCCCATCAGGGTGAGCAAAGAGGAAGGACTGACAAACATTCAGATACTCTCTTTATGAGCTATCTATGAATGCCTAGGGGCAGTAGATAGGGAGACTGCTAGAAGCAGAGGGTCAGATCCCCAACTGGTGGGAATCGACAGAGTTCCATGGACTTCACTAGGGATGTGCCAATTTATACCAGCTGAGGGTTTAGCTCAGCATTTCAGGGCTTTCCCCAGTGGGTGCCACCATTGTAAATATTGTCTCTCTCTTCCGGCAGTGAATTAATCTGTACAATCATTCCAAAAAACAGAACAAGTTGCTGGCAGATGTCTTTTCTTTTCAGCTGAGTCTTTGAGACTTTGATTCAGTCACTAGGTATTGGGTTTTTTTTTATTTGTTTGTTTGTTTTTAATGCCCACAATAGCTTTACACTTCTTCATGATGCTGTCAGCTAAGTGGTGGCCATTCGACCTAGAGGAAGGCACTCTCTATTCCAGTATAGGTCACAACAAACAACAGCGGTGGCTCAACAAAGGGATCGCCGCAAACACTTAATGGCAATGATTCTGTTTGAAAGAGCTCTCTTGTGTCACTGAAAAGACCATGGGCCAAAATGTCTGCTGCTGGAACGTCATTGAAATCAGTGGAGTTTGGCCAGCAGAGAATTTGGCCCCAAGATTCCTGTCTCTTAAAGGGTGGAATTCACTGCTGTGCACAGGACCTGTGGACCATTCAAATCCCTCTTATACCAATAAGCTCCCAGAAGGCAGAACCTGGCACCTGTGCGGAGTCCTATTCGCTTCAATGGGGCTCCATGCAGCTCAGGGGAAGGGGCGGAGGCACAAGGAGACAGTTGTAGGAACAAGGCCCTAGTGACTTACCTGGGACTCTGGGTGAATGGAAACAGAAGATCTCATCAACACTCAGACCGGAGAAGATGGCCTCTGAAGAACAAGCAATCCAGGTGAATTACTTTTCCTTTCAGAGCTCTTCTGAGATTTCGGGTCTGAATCTCCATCCCCTTTTGCACCAGTTTTACCCCAGTGTAACTCCCTTGACATCGGTGGAGTCACTCCTGACTGACTGAACAGAATCAATCCGTTTGTATCTTAGCCTCTCAATCTCACCGACTGGGAGGTATCTCTGTCATTTCTCTCCCTCTAGCATCCATACCTCTAATTCCTCAGTTCCTGAGCCTCCTTGTCTATACCAGTGCAACTCCATTAATTTAAATGGAGTTCTTCCTGATTTACATCAGAGTAAATGAGATCAGAACCAGCCCCAATGTTGTGTACTACACTACTCCGTCTTCTTTCATTTTGCTACTCTTTTTCTTAACCACCCCACTTAAGTAGCCAAGTGGATTACAGTTACACTGGTATAAATCCAGATTAACTCCATTAAAGTCAGCAGGGTTACACCGGACTACAGAGTTGAGGGTAGAATTTGGCCCACAGAGTCAATTGGGTCTTATGCATCGCCTTCTCTCTTGCAGTAGGAAAAACACGGTGTCATTCCCAATTACACACCTAATCTGGCTAGTGCTGGCTAGAACTGGGGGAGTTATTTGTAAAGGTAATACTGGCTAATGGTTGTATTGTAAGTGTAACTCCAGGGTACTTTCTGTAAGAGCAAGGGCCTTAGTTAACCCTGGAGTTTAGGTAATTCTACCTTCCTAAATCCACCTGCCTGAAATTTCAATTGGACACAACAGTCTTCACTTTCTGTACTAAGCTGTTTTGTATGGCGATAATGCACACTGCTGTACACCTGCCATGTTCCAACCCAGAGGTGGCTGCACTTCAATGGTAGGCAGTGTGATTCTTGTCTACAATCCTCTATTTCTTGTGTGAGCAAAACTCCTCTTCGCTGAAGTGTGAGTTCTGCTGTCGGAGGCACTGCAGGATCAGGTCTGCAATTTAAACGCTTTGGAATCCTTTGGAACGTTGGGCAGTGCCTCAGCTGGCGTACAGGGGCACGGCTTCACTGAAATCAGCGGGGCCACACCCACTCACACCAGCTGAGGATCTGCCCTGCTAGGATTATACTGATAGCTGGACGTGCCAATTATAACGTGTCCTGATTTTGTTGTTACTAAAACCAGGCTCCACTTTGTCTTACTCCTGAGCAAATATTGAGCTGATTAAAATTCAGCGGAACATTGAAACTGACGGTTTATTTTAATTTGGCAACAGCAAGTGTTCAGCCCTGCGTGGTTCTGCAGCAATTCCTTGAAGTCTCATAGACTTTAAGGCCAGAAGGGACCGTCACGATCATCTAGTCTGACGTCCTACACATCGCTGGCCACAGAACCTCACCCACCCACTCCTGTGAAAGGCCCATAACCTCTGGCTGAGTTACTGACGTCCTCCGATCTTGTTTTAAAGACTTTATGTTACAGAGACTCCACCACTCACACTAGTTCAAACCACCAAGTGACCTTTGCCCCACGCTGCAGAGGAAGGTGAAAAGCCTCCAGGGTCTCTGCCAATTTGACCTGGAGAAAAACATTTTCTCAACCCCAAATATGACAAGCAGTTAGACCTGAGCATGTGGACAAAACTCCCCAGGCAGACACATGGAAAGAACTCTCTGTATTAACTCAGAGCCCTCCACCATCCAGTGTCCCATCTCTGCTGTTGGAGATATCTGCTAATAGCAATTGCAGATGGACCATAAACTATTGTGGGCAATCTCATCCTATCAGTCCCTCCATAAACTTCTCAAGCTAATCTTAAAACACGTTAGGTTTTTTGCCCCCACTACTTCCCCTGGAAGGCTGTTCCAGAACTTCACTCCTTTGTCTAATTTCAAGACTAAACTTGTTGATGGATCAGTTTATATCCATTAGTTCCTCCGCCAGCCTTCACTGCACCTATTCCAATTTGAATTCATCTTCCTTAAACATGGGAGACCAGAATTGCTCAGCACCTATGCAGAGCAGAGCTCTAAGGCCGCTGAACCCCTATTTTGGTTAAACCCGAACTAGGACATAATAGACGTGGCCCATCCCAGCGACACCTAATGTGTTTCACTGCCCTGATCCCTGCCACAGCTTCAGCCAGCCTGAGCTGGTGCTAGCCAGCTCCTTCACTAGCCAAGGCTAACGGTTGTGCAAACTCTGGCTTTGAGTGGCAACTGCCTAGATGTTTGAATTCACTCAGGAATAACATCAACACCTTCTGCTCCGATACTGGTGCTGAGCTAAAGGCAACGTTGGGAACCCTGCCTTTCTTGGACACATGGTCACACATTCACAAACAGAACTGTGCACACGCTCACATACTCCAGCACTCTCTCACTATCTACCAGCCAGATACTAAGGTGGTCAGAGCCCTAGAAACTATCGTCGGCAGTTAATATTCATACTACAGTCATGTCCAAAGGCTCCAGTCAGGAGATCTAAAACATCTACCCATCTATTAGAGATGGTCAGAAACTTCCCATAGACATGTGGTGGGTTGTTTTTTTCCCTAATAGAATGTGGCTTTTTGATGAAACAGAATTTTTTGTGAAAAAAAGACCATTTTAATTGAAAAGTGAAAACCAGCCTTGGTTTCATTTTTGGCAACCGAAAAATATATTTTTGTTCAAATTAATACTGGTTAGTTTTGGTTGTCAAAATTCAGAACACTTTCAGTTGTCAATGGAAATCTGAATAATTTTGAAAAAAATATCAACAAAAAATGTGTTGATATTTTTTTGCAAGGGAAAAAATCATTTCCTCAGCTGCTCTGCTATCTATCCGCTGTCCAGAAGGGTCAAACCACTGAAACTATCAGACTCCTAAGGGGTGCTAGGTAAGAGGCCAGGTTCCCAGCTCATGCAAATCAGTTTAGCTCTGTTGAAGCCAATGGAACTGTAGCATTTTATACCAGCTGGGGTCTGCCCCTCTGAGTTTTGGCTGTGGCAAATCCCTTACATAGGGGCCAGGGGAAAGAAAAAAAACCAATACCCTGGCAGCTGTGTCAGACTACTGGCTCAAACCCTGCTGTGATCACCATTCCTGGGTACGAAATACATCTTGATTTCACATTTGATTCTGCACGCCTCTGCGCAACAATCACCTTGCACCTCCCCCTCCCGCTCTCTTTCTGCCGTTGAACGGCAGACGGGAGATTTCATGTGCAATAAATATTTAGATTGTGCCTGTGTGTTTATAACACTTGCCGAGAATGTAACCGGAGCAGCTCAGGCTCTGTAATGACACCTGACGCTGGTGAAAGTTTTCCATCACCTCATGCGGGCCAAACAGCCGCCACGCTGCGATTAGAGCAGGCACGTGGGACCAGTAGCTATGGCCTCTTTGCCTTCCCCCTCCCACGCCGGGGAAATAATAATCAGAAGACTCAAAATGTAGATTTGGTGAAGAGTTTGCTTCATTGTCCCTTAGGAACCTGTTGTTCCAAAGGAAGGTGGGATTGTGCGCTGGACTGGTGAACCAACCCCTTGTGCCGTGCCTTGGCATCTAGGTGCATTTCCTCAGCACCGCTGGATCACAGGCACCGGGCAGCCCTGAGGTTTCTAGCGCATCAGGCCTGTTATAGAATTTGTGTGTGTTTTAATGAATCTGTTTTGCTAATGTTTCTTTGGGGGAAAATATTGTTCTTTTGTTTCTCTGCATAGCCTCTGTAGGACTTTTTGGGAAAGCGCAGCCAGCAGTACTAAACTTAGCTTTTATTTTTTTTTATTTGGGGGGGGGGTGGAGGGAGAAAATAAATCTGTGTGTTCGGTCCCTTCCCTTGTACATATTCCACTTTCCCTCCTAGGATGGCTGCGGGTTGGATCTCCACTCTGCAGCCTTGAAACTAGGGGTAGCAGATCACCCACAAACGTAGAAAGAATCTTCCTCGA
Source organism: Malaclemys terrapin pileata (assembly GCF_027887155.1). Classification (NCBI taxonomy): domain Eukaryota; kingdom Metazoa; phylum Chordata; order Testudines; family Emydidae; genus Malaclemys; species Malaclemys terrapin. The sequence continues at coordinate 18,022,986 of NC_071508.1, read as the reverse complement.
TGGGCAGAAAGAAGAACAGGAGTACTTGTGGCACCTTAGAGACTAACAAATTTATTAGAGCATAAGCTTTCGTGGACTACAGCCCACTTCTTCGGATGCATATAGAATGGAACATATAATGAGGAGATATATATACACACATACAGAGAGCATAAACAGGTGGGAGTTAATTAATTAATTAATTGGCCTCTCAGAGTTGGTAAGACAACTCCCACCTGTTTATGCTCTCTGTATGTGTGTATATATATCTCCTCATTATATGTTCCATTCTATATGCATCCGAAGAAGTGGGCTGTAGTCCACGAAAGCTTATGCTCTAATAAATTTGTTAGTCTCTAAGGTGCCACAAGTACTCCTGTTCTTCTTTTTGCGGATACAGACTAACACGGCTGTTACTCTGAAACTCGATGGGCAGGTTATTCTATAATTGGCCGTTATGGTGTGTTCCTTCCATATTTCTTTGAAACATCTGATACTTGCTGCTGTTGGAGACAGGATCCAGCACTAGATGGGCCCCTGGCCTATTCCTGTTTGGCAATTCCTGTGTGCCTTATGGCAAATTCTAAATTTAGTTCACCAAGGACCAAAATCAAGAAGGAAAAGAGAGAAAGAGAGAGGGAGCCCTTCCTCTTGATTTAGAAACAGGGGATGGAGAGGAAACATAAGTTCAATTTTATGTGGATTATGAGGCACCTATAAAGAAAGTCATATGAACTGAGACACTTGGCTCTGTTACCTTAATGATACCTACGGTACAATATGTGAAATCTATTACACTATTCTGGATACATATATATACGTATAGAGAGGGAAAGAGCAAGACGAAATCTAGGGGCCTTTATTTTTATTGGCTTCTGCAAAGAATAAATTACCCAGTGAGGGCAAGGTTAAATTATTGTAAATGTCTGTATGAAAGGCATCACTTAATTATTAACAGTCTGCTACAAATAAAAGGTACATATGCTAAAATGGTCTGACCTGCTGGATTGTGGGTTGTGTGTGTGTGTGTGTGTGTGTGTGTGTGTGTGTTTTCAACTCATTGGTGAGGCCCAGGTCTGACTTGTTCTCTGTCAAGCAGGCGGGAAAGAGACAGGGTGAGGTTTCATTACTGGGTTGCTTATATCCCTCCCTACCAGATGTCAAGTGAATGCCTAGGAAATAGGGGAAGGAGGGAGGGACGGATGCCAGGCTCTTTGAAAGCAGAGGGCAAACCATCGCATGGGGAATGGGACTATAAAGCCATCAAAAAAATAGGCTATGGATAGCCCATTGGTCAGTGTGTGTTACATATCCCCCTCTGTGCCTGATCCACAGAGAAGGTGACTCAATTACAGGCTGACTCTAGCTCCTTGGCGGTAGCGTATAGGAATGGGATGGAGTCCCTTTAAGTAGTTGGTGAGCCCTCTAATGGCGCTCACCATGTTCTGTGTTTTAGACGTCGTCGCCAGTGTGTATTTAGCTAAGCCTGACATATTTTTGTATAGTTAGTGAACACAGATATTTGGGACCTAACTGTGCCCCTGTGGTATCTTTATAGTTTTGTTGCACAAAGAGCAAAAGACATAAAGACACAACACTAGCCCAAGCTACTGCAACTCATGTGTATATTGCTGGAGGGTCCCAGTTCAATCCCTGGTGTCAGCCTAGCACAGCCTGTCAGCCCAACCAAAGCTGGCCATGAGAACAACTGAGACCCATACATTGGTGACACTGCGCTGCTCACCATAGTCACTTTTGAACATTATGGGACCAGCAAGGACAGAATGCAGATCCCACTGTTGTGAAAGCACAAGCACCACATCCACTAAAGGAGACTCTTCTTTAGAAGTATGGGGTCTCTGACACACTGGAGAGCAGTTTTGGACTCCTCCACTAGAGGGCACTGGTGTTATTTCAGCCATTTCATGATAGTAGGTTGATGTTGAATTTTAAGGGAAAACTGCATAGTCAGAGCTGGACTCATGAAAAATGAAGCTTTTAGAACGGGTAGGCACATTGTAATTTTTAAAATTCTGTTTGACTAGGCGAGGAACCATTTTACCCTTCTGATGGTTTTTACATCGACAGTATCTCTTTGAAAGGACCAGCGTAGGTGGAGCCGTGCACAGGAATTGAGACCTACCTACTTGAGAGACCTCCCTCACTTCCCTGTCTCAGCTGAGATGAGCAGAGATGCTCAGGACCGTATAAAGGAGAAGGGTGTTCTCTGTGAAAGCCCTGTGGCTTTGGAATTCCCTCTCCCCGGTGGTCTGAAATAGCCCCTCTCTGACGACCTTCAGGGTGTGTTGCAAAACTCATCTGGCCTTTGGGAATGTGCAGGAGTTGTTCAGCCCAGGAATTGTTGGAGTGGGTGGGGGCTTTCTTTGAGTTTTCTGTTGTCTGGCTCACTGGTGGAGAGTTCCCCTGAATTGTGCCACTGCACTTAGGCAGTATTAAAGTTATGCCGAGAATACATAGAATGGAGGGGTGAGCAGGAGCGCCACCAGCTTTTCTGCCATCCTAGGCTGCCTGTGGAAGGTCCCACCCCGAAATGCCGCCCCCCACAGAGGCAGCGGAAGGTCCCGCCGCCGAAATACCGCTGAGGTCGCCGCCTCCCAAATTGTAGCACCCTAGGCGACTGCCTAGGTCGCCTAATGGGTTGCGCCGGACCTGGGAGTGAGCACCCTTCTGAGCATACACCTAGATGAAGTAATTAACTCAACTCTCTCTTGCACATCCTTACATTTCAAATCCTCTTGTAAAGCCAGAAGACATCACTTTCCTGTGATTTCATCTTCCATGTTCAGGCCAGAAAGAACCATTAGGACCATCTTATCTGACCTCCTGCATAACACAAGCCACAGGACGTCATCCCGCATTTCCTGCATTCAGCCCGGTAACTTGTAGCATTCATTTTTAGAATGAGACATCCAAATGTGGGTTAGACGCTCCAAGTGATGGAAAATTTACCACGCCCCTTATTCTGGTGATTAATTAATCAGTGCCAACTGCACCATTTGATTCCATGGAAATGTAAAATGATTAAGAACATATTTAATATGGATTTAGTTTAGATGTATTTTAATCAAATCTGGCACCTGGAAAGGATGAGGAGCCAGCACCATGTGATTAACCAGCTGTCCCCGGACCTACCAGTAAGTGCTCTGCAGACCACAGTTTGGGAACCTCTGTTCTATGCCATTCATAGCTCTCTATTGTATCTGTTCACTGATTCTGCTCCTATTAATAGTAAAACTCCAATTGATTTCAATGGGAACAAGATTGGGCCCTTATCTCATTGCTTTATTGTTTCATGCATGGAAGGAACAAAAGCTCTCTGCTTATAGCAACCGACAGGAACAGAATTCTTCACTGAAAGGACGGGACACTGTAGGAGGGATATCTTGGAACCAAGAGTCAAGCGTGCCAAAGCCAAGCACACTGATGGTAGCACAGACTGCAACAGACCCCTGGTGCTGCTGAAAATCCCCATCATTCACATGCTATGAACATGAGTGTCCCGTCTCCAGAGGACATCGGCAGCCGTTCAGGGACCTGTTAGCTGCTGATCACACTTAGCTCCCTATTGTGTGTGTAGATGCAGGAACAGATGACCGTATCTTGTCTGTGCAGGTAGGAGTGGGAGTTGGCTGGGGTTGTGCATATAGGTTTGGGATGGATGGTACTTAACTAGGATTGTGTGTGGAAGTGTAGGGGTAAAAGATGGTTAGGACTGTGCATGTAGGCCTAGAGTCAATGGTTGTTGATTTGGATTGTGTCTTTAATTGTGATGGTTATGGTTGCTTCTTAAGGTTGCGTGTGTAGCTGCAGGGGTCAGGATGGTTGGTTAGGGCCATGTGTGTTGATGTATGGTGGGTGGTTGTTAGTTAGGTGTCTGTGTGTCAGTGTGAGGTGGATGGGTCTTGGTTAGGGCCACGTGTGTCAATGAGGAGTGGCTGGTTGTTGGTTAGATCTCTGTGTGTTGGTATGTGGTGGATGGTTGTTGATTAGAGCTGTGTGTGTTGATGAAGAATGGATGGTTGTTGATTAGGATTGTGTGTCTCAGTGTAGGATGGATAGGAGTTCGTTAGGCCTGTGTGTGTCGGTATGGGGTGAATGGTTGGTCTCTCTGTGTCGGTGCAGGGTAAGTGGTTGTTGGTTAGGTCTCTGTGTGTCATATAGGGCAGATGGTTGTTGGTTAGGTCTCTGTGTGTCATATAGGGCGGATGGTTGTTGGTTAGGTCTCTATGTGTTGGTGCAGGGTAAGTGGTTGTTGGTTAGGTCTCTGCGTGTCAGTGCGGGGCGGATGGTTGTTGGTTAGGTCTCTGCGTGTCGGTGCAGGGTAAGTGGTTGTTGGTTAGGTCTCTGCGTGTCGGTGCGGGGCGGGTGGTTGTTGGTTAGGTCTCTGCGTGTCGGTGTGGGGCGGGTGGTTGTTGGTTAGGTCTCTGCGTGTCGATGCGGGGCGGATGGTTGTTGGTTAGGTCTCTGCGTGTCGGTGCAGGGTAAGTGGTTGTTGGTTAGGTCTCTGCGTGTCAGTGCGGGGCGGGTGGTTGTTGGTTAGGTCTCTGCGTGTCGGTGCGGGGCGGGTGGTTGTTGGTTAGGTCTCTGCGTGTCGGTGCGGGGCGGGTGGTTGTTGGTTAGGTCTCTGCGTGTCGGTGCGGGGCGGGTGGTTGTTGGTTAGGTCTCTGCGTGTCGGTGCGGGGCGGGTGGTTGTTGGTTAGGTCTCTGCGTGTCGGTGCGGGGCGGGTGGTTGTTGGTTAGGTCTCTGCGTGTCGATGCGGGGCGGGTGGTTGTTGGTTAGGTCTCTGCGTGTCGGTGCGGGGCGGGTGGTTGTTGGTTAGGTCTCTGCGTGTCGATGCGGGGCGGATGGTTGTTTGTTAGGTCTCTGCGTGTCGGTGCAGGGTAAGTGGTTGTTGGTTAGGTCTCTGCGTGTCGGTGCGGGGCGGGTGGTTGTTGGTTAGGTCTCTGCGTGTCGGTGCGGGGCGGGTGGTTGTTGGTTAGGTCTCTGCGTGTCGGTGCGGGGCGGATGGTTGTTGGTTAGGTCTCTGCGTGTCGGTGCGGGGCGGGTGGTTGTTGGTTAGGTCTCTGCGTGTCGGTGCGGGTGGTTGTTGGTTAGGTCTCTGCGTGTCGATGCGGGGCGGATGGTTGTTGGTTAGGTCTCTGCGTGTCGGTGCGGGGCGGGTGGTTGTTGGTTAGGTCTCTGCGTGTCGGTGTGGAGCGGATGGTTGTTGGTTAGATCTCTGCGTGTCGATACAGGGCAGATGGTTGTTGGTTAGGTCTCTGTGTAGGTGGAAGAAAGTGGGGTAGAAGCTGGATAAAGTTTTATGCAGGATGTGCTGAGGGGTGCTGGGGAATGAGGACATTTACCTTTGGCTGGGAGCAGGGCAGGAAAAGGGGCACTGCATGTGGGTGGGGAATTGTCCGAGAAGGTGCTGCTGGCACATGCTTTTTTGCACACCTCTCATTCTATTTTACCTGAAAGGAGCTGCGACTCTGGGCTATGATGTCGCGGTAGCCGCCAACGGCCATAAAATCTGGGGTCTAAACGAAAGGGAAAAAGTGACAAGGGGAAAAGCAAGGTCAGCCCCACCTTGCAGGGTTCTGCTCTGGAATGTGTTTGCACTCCAGGGTGTGCAGCTCCGGAGTGTGTGTTAGCAGCAGTGTTGAGTTAGTAATATGACCCCTACACAAATACCTCCGGGGCAGACAGGTCCATTTCAGGCTGTGTTTATTTAATAAAGAGCCAGTGAAGTAACTGCAATTTCATTGTCAATTTACTAATGCGTTACAGTTATGTTTCTTAACCTCATTGTTTGGGCTCAGAAGCCAGCGATGCCCAGCCAAGTCTCCCCACTCCCCCCGCCCCCCAGTGTAAAACACGTTTTATTATGACTAGAATGTCTTCTATTTATCAAAAACTGGGCAAATTAAGGACCCTTGGCTCCCCCCTTCCATGCACATACCCCACTTGGCAATGGGTCGGTTTATGAACCTACTAAAAGCCTTTCTTTCTCCCTTTTTTTTTCTTGCAGAGAAGGAAAAAACACACACATTTTAAAAGTTCATCTGGGAAGAATACAATGGAAACTATGCCTGGAAAGTGAGTGGCCTATGTGTGTCTTTGAGGTCTGGGGAGGTCTTATGCACACACACACACACCCCTCTAAAAGAGAAATGAATCTTCAAATGGAGCAAGAGGCTGGTTGTCAGTAGGAGCCTGGGGGGTGATCTAGAACAGGGGCTCAGATTCCTTGGGTAGGGGAGAGAAAGGTGTAGAGGAATGAAAGTCTTGTTTGTTTGAGTTTCAAGTGGATTCTTCCCACCCATGCTTCCTCCACAGGCTTCCTCTGGGGGGCGCTTTCCATCTCCCAATGCTGTGAGAAGAGCTTTTACCCATCAGGTCTGACTTAAGAAAAAAAGAAGCTAAAAGCGTTTTGCTTTTTTCCTCCAATGTTTGTCAAAGTTGGTTTCACAGCCAACCTACGTATAAGAAAAAAGGGCCAGATTCTCAGCTGGTGCAAACAGCGTAGCTCCACTGAAGGCATTGTTGCTAGGCCAATTTATGCCATCTGAGGATTTGGCCCAAAATCTAGATAAACTCCCCTTAGCATCTGGATGGCTATAGAAAAAGCAGGGATAGTTGTTCTAGAATTCTTTCCATTGAGATCCTGAAGGGCAGTGTTATAGCAGGAAGAATTCTAGATCCTTTTCCTGTTAGAAACGGTTGGAAAATAGGGATGGATCTTGAGAAAATGTCTTTGAATTTCCCCCCACGCCCAGCAACATTTCAATGAGAATATTAATGGATATATTGAGAGTTTGACCAGCCCTAGTTGCTATGATACGGCCCGCTCCAAGGAGTTACCAGACATCCTCAACTCCCATGGACTTCAGTGGCCTCTTGGCACCAAGCAGGTTCAGCTTATTGCATGGTAGGACAGTGCGGACAGCTGGTGTAGAGTTTGCGTGGGGAAGGGACAATGGAGGAGGTGTAAGCAGGACAACTCTGGAAATGACACCAATGAGTTCTAGAGTCCCCTTCCAGGCGATGTTCTAGCTTTGCACTGTTTCACTCCTTCCTGCTCTTGGCTCTTTTCGTTTCCCATCTCATCTCACGCCCTACACCTGGCCCAAGCTGACTAACGAGCTGCTCCCTTTCTGTTCTTACCCTCACGGCTTTGCCCTTTTTTCAGGGCTGAGCAGGGAGCAGAGCACTTGGGGGATGAGGGTTGGAGAGGGGAGAACAGTGTTTCTCCTGGAATGATGTAGGGCAGAGTCACTTGTTTGCTTGAGCAGGTGCCTTGGTGCTGCCCCACCTGCCAGAATAGTGAGGAGGAGAAATGCGTTGAAGACAGTGGGGCGCTCAGATGGGGGACATTGAAGGACCTTACAGAGATGGGCAGGGGAACGTTTGTAAAGTGAAAGGACAGGGCTGAGCTGCGGGGCTGCTGCACGGTAGGAGCTGGAGTTAGCGTGTCAGAATAGCCCTGTGCATATGTGATTGTGCAGGAGTAGGTGTGTACGTGTGTGCGCGCACGCATCCTCCTGTGCTTGTGTGTAAAATAACTGTTGTGTTGACTTTGAAGGAGTGAGGTTTGAGGAAGATTTAGCTTTGAAATCTGTATCTACCTACCTACCTTAACTATAGCAGAGCTGGCATTCTGCTGTAATCTCATAATTTATACAGCCTCAAAGCAGCAATTTAAAGACCGGGTTTCACTCCTAGTTCTGAAGACTCTAGATTGTGTTGGTTTAACCAGTGCTTCTCAACTTTGTTCCTTGAAAACAGTATATCTCTGTGTTAACTTTCCCCTGTTTATTTTAACATAAGGAAGTGAGTCTTCCCTGATGGCCAGGAAAGCCAACATTTAACACAGGGCTTTCCCCACACCATATTTTGAACATATCCAAAGGCCTCCAGAGCAGACAGCTGCGATGCCCTGCCCTGCCCTAACCTCAGCCCTGACCTAGAGGGACCACACTGTCTAGTCCATGAAAGGATTCAATTCAGCCTTCATGCCAGATCAGCAGCCGGGCCCCTCTGCAATACAAACTGCCAGTCGTGACAAATTACACGGGGCGGCTTCAGAGTGGAGCTGAGAACTGACCCCACTCGGCTCATCCCAGGACTGTGAAACTGGACTTGAACCACACCTCTGGCTGTATGAGGAGCTTTGTCTGGCAAGCAGCCTTGTGCATCCATCCGAACAAAGCAAGCGTGGACCTGGGAGTTCGCCTGGTTCTGTAATTAGAGGGAAGATTTCAGCTAATCCCTCTCTAAATGAAGGTCTAATTCCTAGTGTAAAAACTTGTCAGCTGCTTGTTAACAGCGCCTTGGACTCGCTCTCACGTGGGCTTCATCAGTTGCAGGAGCGATTCCACTAGTACCTTTTTGGTTTGGAATGGGAGCATACCCTCTGCTGAATGCAACCTCGCGTCTGTTCGCACCAGCCGTGTTAATAATACGCACCTTAAATCAGAGGGTTAGTGGGGAAAAAACAGCAGCAGTGCTAGGAGGGAGGGGGGTTATTTAATATTGAATTTGTTTTTTTTTTTTAAATGTGGAAACTTTTAGACACAATCCCGGCCCTGTGTTTAAGTCATTAAAACATCTTTAAGCATTTTCTGGTTTTAGTTTTCATAGCAGCAGTCCTTTTCCTGGAATGTATTTTATTTTTCTTTTAAGTTGATGGAAAAAAAAACCATAACCCTCACATTTCCAACAGATTTTTTAAAGGGGGAGGTGATGGGGAGGGCGGGAAGGGGGGGGATTAGGGGTGGGGAAATTGAGAGAACAGGGCCCTTTCTGTGTTTTATTTCTAATCCGCAGGAATCCATTTTAGCCTTTTATGGCCGTTGCACTTGCTGACGGGATTTACATTCTCCGTATGTTATCTGAAACATCGCAATTGGTGGCTGTGGAATTGTTTCATGCCTGGGTTAAAGAACACGCCAGTGCTTCTGGAAGGCTCTGGGGTGGGAGAGAGCTGGGCAGCAGCAGAGAGAGAAAGGGAAAACTTAAAAAAAAAAAAAAAAGAAAGAGGAAAAGAAAAGAGCTAAGCATTTTGCAGAAACTGCAGCCGGCAAAGTTCACGCCCCAGACAAACTGATGTTTAAGTAAACCAGGGAGGGTATTACAGGTCCCTTTGATTCCAACACTGTTCTAGGCTAGGAAAGCAGCGATGTAAAAATGCCACCTTGTTACTTGCTGGATCCCCAGCTCGCTGCTTGTCTTTTGAGTTGCATCGGCTGGCTTTACTGATGAGGTTTTGATCCTGCCAGCCAGCACAGGCATGGGAAAGTGAGCGGGAGTCTCTTCTGCATCATGCATCAGGGTGAAATGGATAGCAAAGCTTTATGGTGGATTCTGCTGTAGGAGGTAGTCCCAAGATAGTGTAGGGATGTGTAAAATACAGATAGAAAAAGGATCTAGGGTAGGTAAGTAGATAGATAGAACCCAACTGATCTGTCATTCTCAGGTTTTTATACCACACTATCTGATTGCCTATGTGATTGTCTGTCCTCTGTCCAACAAACAGTCTTCTCAGTTTGGTTCTTGAGTGGTGGGATCAACTGTAGATGGACAGATGGACTCTTGGCAGATAGTGGAGGCATCCGATTTGGTCGATTATGGCATTTGCAAACCGGCACATTATTTACTCTGAGGCACGTTCTTTTCTTCCTGCCATTCACACTCTTCACCTGGCTTGTCTATTTAGACAGCAAGCTTTACCGGATAGGGACTGTCTCTCATTATGTGTCTTTGCAGCACCTAACCCAGTGGGGCGCTGGTATGGGAGTGCGCCTCCAGGCACTACCATAGTACAAATTAACAATAACGAATCATTTACACGTAGAGGAATGGGAGGGCACCGAGTCCCACCCTAACAGTGAACCTGAGATGTGCATAAAGTTTAGTTCTACTTTCTAAAAATAGAGCGGGGTCACCAAAATGTTTCTTAGTTATTCATGAACGTTTTTGAAGAAAACAAAAAATATTTGTTTTCATCTACATTTTACACTGATTTTTTTAAGGTTTTTGTTGAAAAACAGAAAACTGGTTGTTGTGTTTTTCTGTTTTCCAGTAAAATTTCAGTGTTTTCAGGCGCTTCCAGTTTTGGGTTGGAGCCAGCCTTGAGACACCTTAAAGGGGCCTGATTTATAGATTATATAGGCTGAGCATCCACCCTTCTGAAAATCAGGCTCATTTGAAGTGCCTCAACCTAAGTCACTAGTCCCTTTTCTAAATCTTGGTCACTCTCCCCTAGCTGGACTGACTCTGCGGTTGCATTTTACTTTTCCCACCAAAGTTAGCTGGTAGGTGCAGGGCCGCCCAGAGGATTCAGGGGGCCTGGGGTCTTCGGCGGTGGGGGTCCTTCCATTCCAGGTATTCGGGGCACTTCGGCGTCGGGTCCCGGAGCGAGTGAAGGACCCGCCGCCGAATTGCTGCCGAAGACCCAGCGTGGAAGAAGCCCTCACCGCCGAATTGCCGCCGAAGACCCGGAGTGGAAGAAGCCCTCGCCGCCGAAGACCTGGAGCGGAAGAAGCTCTGGGTCTTCGGCAGCAGGTCCTTCACTTGATCCGGGTGTGTTCGTGGCACTGAAGGACCTGCCGCCGAAGACCCACCGAAAACTCTCGTGGGGGCCCCCCTGGGCAGCCCTAGGTAGGTCTCTGAAGAAGCAATGGGAAACAGTCTATTGAATAAGTCAGGGGCATTTTTACATAATCACTCTCTTGCCCATGACCACACTTCAAACTCTTGAGGGAGGGACTCCAGTTTTTCAATAACTCATGGGAGAACCCAGGAAACATGTAAGTTTTATGGAGTCTGGAGAATATTTTAAATATTTTATATTGGATGTCTGGAAAAAGTGTCTGGAAAAAAGTTTTCTATGGGGGGGGGGGGGAAACGCACGAGCAATTGTTTTTATTTTTCTCTAGCTCCCTTCCTGAATGGAATTACCACACGTTTGAAAATGTTCTGTGTTCTAGAACCCAAGGACCTGATTCTCAGCTGGTGTAAATCAGCATAGCTCCATTCAAGTCAAGGACCAGATCCTCAGCTAGTGTAAACGAAGTCAAAGGAGCTGCATCAATTTCCATCAGCTGAGAATTATGGCCTCCTGTAGCTTTAGAGGGCATGTTCTGGAACCCACATAATTTTGAAAGCTTTTTGAAAGTTCCAGAATTCACTGTGTTCTAAAAGTCTCTGTGTTCTAGAATGTCAGTGTTATGAAACATTCTAAACAATGTGATTTAAGACCCCTACTTATTTCTAACTATTTTCCTCGGTTCCACATTGTTTTACTAATTCAGTAGTGATCAAGGCCTGGGAGATAATAGGTGGCCTATGAGCCACGGGATCGGTCTTTGCATTCTGTGGAAGAAGAGCAGGATTCTAGGAGCTGAGAGCATCAGTTATTTATGGTCTATATGTTTGCTGTAGTTTAGATGTGCTTAGCATGTGGGTGTGTGGTCTGAGCATGCTCAGTGTGTGGCATGTGTTCTGCACATATTCAGTCTGTGTATGTGCATGCTGTGTGTGTTCTGTGGATGATCAGTGAGTGGATGTATGTTATGCACCTACTCAGTCTGTGTATGTGTGCTCTGTGTGTGTGTGTGCATTCAGTGTCATGTATTCTGTGCATGCTCCATGTGTTGATGTATGTTATGTGCGTGCTCAGTCGGTAAATACGTGCACACTGCGTGTGTTCTCTGTGTGCTCAGGGCACATGTGTATTTCTGCTGTGTATATTTGCACAAATCCCTTTCTAACCTCAGCCAAGTTTTCCTTTTAGTTCCCAATCCAATCCTAATTGGGAACCCAACTTCCAGCTCATTTAAGACCCACAACCCATTTCCCTATGTCTGACAATTCCCACTCCCCTCCCCTCCCTGTGGACAGCATGGGGGGTTAGCTGCTGGTCCCCTGGCAAAGCCTTTGTTTCAAGGCCTATCTTCGGCTGCAATAAATCATCTGGCATGCGAGTGGGACTCACCACACCCTCTGTGCACAATGCAAATTATGGCGCAGTCTCTGCCTCCCATCACCCTCTGTCTCTCATTCGCTCATGGGAATCAGGTTACGCTCTCCATCCCTGCGAGTGAAAGAACCCACCTGTGGCTGAGGGGCCTGTTTTAGATTCCTGGGAAACTTTAACCTCTATTAATACCACTAAATTATTTCTTCATATGGCAAAGTACTTATGTAAACCGATCTCCCTCCCACCCTCCTCCCCTTCTTGGAGGAGGTAGGAGCCCTTGCACATATGGCTTTACCTGCTCTCAGGGGGCTTTCAAACCCGCCGCATTCATCTGTGGTGCTGCTGTTTGTTGAACAAGAACGTGAATTGGCTGGGAGGGAGGAGCACACATGATGCGGCGGGCGGGGGAAAGAGCACCATGATAATTGGCTCCGAGGGCTGGGGAACAACAGCAGGTTGTGGAGTTACCAGTGCGCTTTTGAGGGAGCTTTTCTGGCCAGCCTTACCAAGCCTACGTCTGAGTCAGACCTCCCTAGGGCTGGAGTGGACGAGGAGCAGCCGCCCTGGGATCAACTGGGCCTTGTTCTTGTTCACACTATGGGCTCTTTGCACCGCCCCCACGTCAACGCCCCTGTGTGCTGCCCAAGCGGTGTAAAGGGGCCTTAGTATACATGAGAACCAGGCCCCATTGAGTCTTTCCGGGGTGGCACCCATATTCACAACCCCATGCTTTCTGAAATCATGAGTCAGGCCCCCACAAATCTTGTGATCGGCTAAAAAATCATGACGTTTAAAGACCGTTCTTTTCTGATTTTTGATACTTTAGGGGATCATGTTTTCAAGCTTTTCTTCACTACCACGTGGGCTTGAAATGTACTTCCTTTTTTTTTAAAAAGTGAAATCTGCCTGAGACCTTCATGTAGCCACCTGACTCCAGGAGCTGGGGCTTTAAGAATAAACACCACAAGTGGTGAGAATTGTCAACACTGGTGTAATTTAGGTCAGAATCAGGTCTGGGAAACCTGGGTTCAATTCCCACCTCTGCCACAGACTTCCTTTGTGACCATGGCCTGGTCTACACCTAAGACATATGCTGACCTAGCCTCATCACGCAGGGCTGTGAAACAATCCACAACCTAGGCAACGTAATTAGGGTCAACCTAGCCCCCAATGTAGACCTAGCTACTGCCTCTTGAGGGTGGTGGATTTACTAGAGATGGAAAAATGCCTTCCATCACTGCAGTAAGTGTCTATGTTACAGGGCGGTTGCAGTGATTGTAGTGTAGACATTCCCTTAGTCTCTATGTGCCTCAGTTTCCCAGTAAAATGAGTATAATTTAGAGGCACCCCTGGAAACCACAAACATAGACACTTTTAAATCATGTTCAGACTGATTCAGGTTAATACAGTACATTACTGGATTAAGCTAAACTTGTTTAAGCGTGATTTAAAACAGTCTACGCATGTCTACATTTTCAATCAATTTAATTACAACAATGCAAGGTTTCTAATGTAGACTGTGTTTTAAAGGAGTTTAGAAACTGTGGGCTTCATTCTCTCTTGTCCTGCACCTTGTGGAGTCATTTACACAAGTGTACTATGCCTTCCTAGGTAGGGAGATGGGCCAAATTCAGCTGTTAAAGTCAGCTGTGTTGCATCTGCTTACATCAGATTTGCATTTGGCAAATCTAGTGTTTGGCACCAGGCAAAGACGGATCTGTTATCTATTCCCAGAATGTTCACGGGATTTAGGGTTTACCTACTGGAGATCATTGCACTGATATAACTTGAATCAGCCTTTAAACCCATTTAAAGTAGCGTAAGACGCTGTATGGATGCCCTTAATTCAGTTTGAATGGCTTATTTTGATTTAGCATAAACAAACAAGCAAACAAAGCCATTCTTAAACGGAAATAAGAGTGCCTTTTTGCATTACTTTAAATCAGTTTCAATTCACACCATAACTTACACCAGTGCAACTTTCCCATTGCAAGTCTGTAGTCAACTTTACCCTGATTTGAAACAGAGATGCAATGTAACTTCTTTCACAAGTTACCCAGCGAGCACCCAGCAGGCATTGCTACACATAGAGCAGTGCAGATTGTTGGTATAGGCTGGGGAAAGGTGTGGTACTGGTAGCGCTGGAGACTGAAGCCCTGTTTCTCTCCAAGACTGAGCAGGTGGGCATCAGGTTGGTCTAACCACAGGGACCAACAGGAGTGGAAGAGTAAACCCACTGTTAACTGTGGCACTGGCAAAATGGGGGCCTCTGTGGACCTCGGTTTCCCCACCTGTAAAATGGAAATAATAGTTCTTCCTTTGTCGTGTCCATTTGGAGCGTAAGCTCTTCAGGGCAGGGACCATCTCTTATTATGTGTATGCACAGCCCCTAGCACAAGGGAGCCCTGATTTCAGCTGGGGCCTCCAAGTGCTACCATCCTACAAAGAATAATCTGGATCCAAGTTGTACAGTTGACCCCTCTGTCCAGCATGGCCCCAGTCAAACTCCCAAACTCCAGTCACCAACCATTTGATGGTAATTAACCATTGGATTAAACTACCAGGAGAAGTGGTGCATCCTCCATCTCTTGATATTGTCAGATGAAGACGGGGGCCCAGATCCTCAAAGGTATTTTGGTACCTAACGCTCATTGACTTCAAGAGTGGTTAGGCACCTAGATACTTTTGCGGCTCTGGGCCTGGGTGCCTTTCTGGAGAACGCTTCAGTCAAACACAAGTTACTGGGCTCAGTTCAGGAATAGCTGGGGGAAATTCTCTGCCCTGCATTAGACAAGAGGCCAGACTGGATGATCTATTGGTCCCTCCTGGCTTTAAACTCTATTAAATCTATTTTCCCTCCCAGGAAATATAACTGTATTTTGAGATCAACAGCCCCCTAGAAAAACCTCCCTCTGAAAAACAACAGCGCAAAATAATAAAATAAATAATAATATAATAATAATAATAATATAATTAATCCCTTCCAATATAAAATGAAATAAGGAACGAGATGCAATTAACAATGTGCAAACAGCAGAGGCTGGAATGTAAATTGTATTTAAATAGGGCTGTGAAGAATGTTGCAGTCCTTTAATGGCTTCTCCTTCTCCCGCTGTCTTGAACCTCCAATCAAGCCCTGCCTGGGTGTAATTTGGTGCTGGAAATTGTTGCCACACGAACAGCTGAAGGCTGGAAAGGTCACCAGCCCCCCGTGTCACACGCTGTCATTTTAGATTAAGCTCTGCAAAGGCGACATGGCTGCAAACTTTCCCCGTGCTGCTGTGGCTGCATCCGTCCCCTCGGCTGTAATGAGAGGAAGGCGTAATTGGAGTCAACTGCTTGATTATAATAATTGCTACTGTCTGGGGGAAGAAGCATTGGAGGCCGGCAGTTTGATCAATACTGCACCTTTCTGGCGATTGCTGTCTGCTAGGCTGCTCACCGGCAGATGCGCCTGGGCAGAAAGAGTGCTTGCTGGCCTCTTGACCTCTGCTTGACCACTTGTTGACTTGGGGATTTCAGCCAGGGTCAAGGGGTTTCTGGTTGTTCTCTGCTCCTAGCTGGAGGATTTATCCCCTTAGAGGGAAAGGGCCTTTATAAAATTTATCCTCAGCTCTTCACAGCTACACAAGTGGAGAACAAGGCGCCATATATTTTCCACCAGGAAATTTATCATTTTCATTGTGTGCCTCAGCAAACAGCCTGTGGGAAATGTCGCCCGGAGGCTCAGCTGGTCAGTCTGTCACTCCCTGTATATTTCTCTTTGTGGTGAGAGGCAAGCGGGTGTAGAGGTTAAGGCAGTCGCCTGGGTGCAGGAGAGGTGAGTTCAAGGCTTGGCTCTGCCCTGTCACTAACTCCCTGCATGACCTTGGCCAAGCTATTTATTCTCTCTGTGCTTCAGTTTTTTATCTATAAAATAGAGCTCATGCTTACTATGTGACGGGTCATTCATTAATGTTTGTAAAGCGCTTTGAGATCCTTGGAAGAGGAGAGGAAGGATGGTTGTCCAGTGCTTAGGGTCCAGATTTGGGTCCAATTCCCTGCTCTATCATTGGCTTCCTTGGGGGCAAGTCACTCAGTCTCACTGTGCCTCAGTTTCCCATCTGTAACATGGGAATAATAGCCCTGCCCTACCTCACAGCAGGATTGTAAGGATAAATAAACAAAGTGTTGTTAAGTGCTCAGGCACTGTGGGAATGGAGGCCAGATAAGCTCCTAAAATATTAATTCATTACTGTTATTTATTAATTCCTGCTTTAAGTACAAAATGCAACTTAACCCAGTTGTGGACCGATGACCAAGGCCTGAATAATAACAATAACTAATATGACCAATAATTAATTGAATAATTGTGTCATCAGTATTCTTCAGGTCTAACCAGGCTTTGGAATTTAAGGCATGTCAGTTTCATAAGCAATGTAGCCAGCATCATCTCCAGCCACTGAAACCAAATGGATTCAGCACAATTTTTGCTACTGGATAGCCTCTCAGTTTGAGATTGAGCAAGACTCAAACTCACAGTGATCAGGAGAGTAGTAAAGCACCTTGACACTCAGCCACCACCCCTCCCCATTTAAAAGGGAGAGAAGTTTTTTAACTTCTGTCCAGAATATACAGGAACAGAAATGGAGATGATGCGATTGCTATTTTTCATCTTGAGTGAAATCTGGGTATGTACCTTTAAGGGATTAGAGATCACATGACTCTAATCCTACAGTATAAAAGGGCTGCCTCCCTAGGCTGTGCTTCCTTTTGGCACTAGCTTTTGATGGGGGAGGACTGGAGTGATGCCTTTTGGGAATGGTAGAAAGTTAGGCTGGTTTGCTAATTGAATCAGGTGTATAGGTGTTGTTTCTGTTTAATTACTGAGGTTTCTCTTAGCACAGCCTAGATAGGCACCTTGTGGGCAGGCAGCTCTTCCTGCATATGTCAAGCTGATTTGCACACAGTGGCACTGCAACTTCTAGAGAATTTTTTCCAGGGTCAGTGACAGGAAGAGCCCATTGCAGTTTGTTTGATAGGGATTATGGGGGGTAGGCTCCTTGGTGCATTGCAGTCTAGAAGATTTCAGGCTGCACCAAGACAGACTTTACCAACACAAGACATACAAGAGAAAATATTTGGGGTGAAGGTATAGTTGGGGTCTCATTCACAAAATACGCAGCTGAACTGTCCTTAAACAAAGAAAAGAAATTCCATAAAAGGGAGAGATCTAACCATTTTGAAAGTCAGCCAGCTTTTCCTGGATAACTTAAGGCCGGAAAAAGACTATTGTGATCCTCTTTCTAGTCTGATCTGCATAACGGAGGGCAGAGAACTTCTGCATTGGTTCCTGCATCCTGCCCAATAACTGGTGATGGAGTTACAGCAGCTTTTAGAAATACACCCAGTCTTGATTTAAAGACTTCAACTGAAGACTCAACCTATTCTTCTGCACAGCCAGTCTCCAGAATAATTAATTCAACTGGGTTACAAACTAGAACGCTAATTGCAACAACCTAACCCAGCAGGAAAATAACAATTTACCTGGGCTCCAGCTAGTCCTATATGTATAGGTTCTGGATTCTTTAACTCTTTGTTGCTGGATTAACACATTGCAATACTCACTTTTAACACTCTCCATGACCAGATGTTTCATAGCCCTTGGGGATGGCCAAGCCTGCTTATATAACAACCAAAGGGACCCTTCACTCAGTGCTCCAACCAAATCTTTTTGAAGTGTGATTAACTTTTCCTCCATTTTCCCCCCCATTTCCATCTAGCTTAAGGCTTGAGAGACCTGGGGATCAATTCTCTGCTCTGCCACAGACTCCCTGTGTGACCCTGGGCAAGTTATTTAGCCTCTCTGTGCCTCAGTTTCCCACCTGTGCAATGGAGATAATAGCACCGCCCTGTCTCACGAGGGTACAGTGAGGATGAACACATTAAAAAGACTGGGAAGCGCTTTGAGATCTACTGATAAAAGAGCCATGTAAGAGTTAAGTTTATCATTATATTGGCCCATCCTGGCATCACCTGGGAACACAGGAATTGTCAAACTGGATCAGGCCAGGGGTCTAGCTTCAGAGAAAGGGGCAAGAGCCCCTGCATTTATGGGATAACCTGCCCCCAGGGAAAGTTTCCTCCTAATTTCCATTAAGTTGAGGTCGGTTTATGCTTTGCAGTAGGATGGTTTTCGCCTCTTTCCTCTAAACTCATTTTAAAAAAAAATCCTTATTACCACAGCTCTGGACTAGAGAAGGGACCATCTCCCCCTCTTCCTTTTGCTTTCTCTTTTTAACACTGCTAAGCTCTTGCCCCCAGTGATATCTAAGGCAATGAGAGCCACAGGCGACTCGTGCTTTATGTGGAAAAGTGTTTCCTTTTAGTGTGTTTTTTTGGTTTAAATCTTGTCAAAAATTGCCAAAATATAGTGACAGGGGCAGTTCTGTCCCTATCGTTTCATTTCATTTTCAGTCCCAAATGCCAGAAACATCCCAAGAAAGTCTGTTCGCTTGCATTTCCAGCTTCGTCTTACCGAGTTGCGAGCATAGCCGAAGCAATAATGCAAATAGTGTGAGACTACATATGGCAAATAATTCCACCAGCCCTCCCCAAGAGGCCATGCTGTTACTGTTGCTACTTATTCAGAGCAGGAGGGGCACTGTGCAAGGCGCTGTACATTAGGAGGAATGTAGCCAATGAGTAACCATGGGAAGCTTGCAGTCTAAAAGGCAGGAGATGGGACAAGAATGTGTGTGTGGTCTTTTTACCTGGCACATTTCATGGGATGGTTGGATCGTCAGAAGGGTTTGGAAAGAGAAAAAGGGAAGGCACTTGGTGAATATTATTTAGGAGGGGAAAAGATGGCAGGGGAGAAGGTGTCAGATCGGTGTGGGTGAAAGGGACAAAGGGAGTGGAGAGAATTGTGTAGCAGGGAGATATACGATTCTGTAGGGTAGCAGGACTTGATTTGACAGTACTGTCATTTATTTCTTTTCCTAATCAAAAACGAGCCATGGCTAAGCGCCCAGCAGGGCATGTGAGCCCCACTGAAGTGGGGCCAGAGCCCGAGATCCCATGTGTGTATTTGAACCTCACTGAAGAGGACGGAACTCATCCAGGAGAGCTTGCATGTTTGTATTTTGAATATTTACACAACCTACGTCCTTTGTGGGTGGAGCCTGGAAGAAACCCACTATTTCCCCCCCTCCATTCCCCCACCCCTGCCAATTCGACCACCGGTGGGTGCTCATTCACCTTAAACCTCCATCTCTTAAAGCAGGGACCTCATGATGTTACATGTACTTTTCCATCCCCAGTGCGAGGAAGGCAAGTCCTCCTAGCTGCTGTTTGTGGTTGGGTGTACTGATGCTTTCAAAGGGAGAGGAGAAGAATGCCTGGAAAGTTGTGGTGACCAGATCTCTTTCTTCCCTCCCATTTTTCTTCCTCCCCTGTCATTTTCTCATCGTTTGACTGATCTCGGAGTAAATCTGACTCCCTCTATGCCCCTAGCACACACTGACATTCCTGTACCCAGCCCCTGGTCCAATCATTCGTGCAGTGGCTCCATTCCATACACCTTCCTGCAGTTTAGACCGAGCGGGAGAATTTGGCAGAGCAGAAGGAAAGGTGAACACAAGGCCACGTGTCATGGGGAAATCTGCACAGTGGCCCCAAGGCTCAGTTCAAGCGGGGATTAGATGCAAAACATAGATCCCCACAAAACACAAGAAAATGCTGTCACGCCCCGCCCAGCCCTTTCCCCACAAAGCTGCTGATGAGGTTTTAGAGGCTGGCATGTGGAAGTTTCTTCTGAGTTTCTAGGTTTCTGCAAATGCTGCCCCCGGCTTTCCCGCCCGGCCTGCCAGCAAAGAGGAGCTGTTCATATCATCTCTGATGGCATCACATGGCTTTTTTTTTTAGTCTCCTGTTTCTCCTTTACTTTGCCAATCTCGCCAAGGTCTGGGGCTCCAGAGGGAGCTAGGACAGTGAACTCCACATGAGGAGAGAATTTGTGATTAGCATCACTTAAGTGCCAAGCACTGACTACATCCATGGTGCTACACATGACACAAATAAAGTTCTTGTCCCAAAGCCCTTCCTGTCTAATAGACAGACAGGGAGGAGGTAAGACCCACTGGGAAGCCTAGAGAAAGCAAAGGCCTGCTGGCATAGATGTATATAGTTATTGGGTCACTTCTCCGAGGCAGTCTGGAAGAAGTGAGTCATTTATTTTATAGATAGACAGATAGACAGTAGACCCTAGCTGAGATCAGGGCCTCAGTATGGTAGGTACTGTACAAACACATAGTAAGAGACAGTCTCTGCTCCAAAGAATTTACAATCTAATTAGACAAGTTAGTTGAGAGGAGAATCAGAGGCAAAAGAGAGCAGAAAGACTTACATAAAGTTACCCAGCAAATCAGTAATAGAGCGATGAAATTCTGGTCTCCTGCTTTCCCATCCAATGCTCTCTTCACTAGACTCTACGGCCCCCACTTAGACCGTGCTGAATGCAGAGAAGGTGGCCTAGGGTTAGAGCTGGTTGAAACAAAAGTCAGATTTTTTTAATTGAAATTTTGAGTTTTGAAAAAATGTTGATCAGCTGATCGCACGCAATTTTTTTCAGAAAAAATTGTTGAATGATTTGTGCTGTTTTTTGTTGTTGAAAATTTGAAAAATTTACTCAGAAGCTACCAACAGCTAGGGCTTAAATTCAGCCAGAGCTGTCCAGAGTGGAGCTCTGGTAAACATTGTCAACCTCCTTGGAGTTTTTATAGCATGGCGGAGGGTCTGGGGGGGCTCTGGGAAATATTCTATGAGAATTTAAGCCCTACCAACAACAACCTTTGGCCTGCAGCTTCTTTATTAGTGGTGAGTGGAGCTGAAAAAACTGGTTTAAAAACAACAGAATTTTCAGGGGGCGGGGTTATGCACAAATTAAATTTGTAATGAAAATTTTCAACAAAACCTCAACATTGAGAAAATGTTGATCAGCTCTACTGGCAATGACGCAAGAGAAAGAAAGGCCCTGGCTTAACTCTCAGATTCCAGGTGGAGTCCGCACAACTTGCCGAGAGGAGAAAAACATCTTATTTGCAACCTGCCCCCATTTGATCTGAGAAGCTTTGTGATCTGATCAGACAGAGCCCTGATGCCATTGATACAGTCGCTCCTGAGAGCGGGCACTGCAGTTCATGCAAGCTTATGATGGTGATGACTTGCTAAGTGCTGACAGGCTGGTAGGTGCTTCCCAAAGCACAGAAGAAGACATGGTCCCTACTGTTAAGTTCCTGGAATTCAAACAGAGAAGTTACATAAAACCATAAAATACTCTTGCTGGAAGGATGCAGCGTAACACTACTTTATTTCTTAAAATCCAGACCTTTAACACACAAGAACTAAAAACAGAGAGAGACAAAGCAGGCTGCACCCTATATCAGCGATGCACAACCTACCCTACCTTGCTGCAGTCCTAGCAGACTGGCTTTGATCTGATGCTTCCCTACATAGCCTGGAAGCAGCACCACTTACAAATTAAAGTGAGAGCCTATAATTCCAACAGTTTTCAATACACCACACCTAGCCCAAGGTGCTTACACATCTTCTTTTTCTTTGCTCCTGGTGGAAAGTCTTACTCATGGGCTGAGGCTTCTGAAAAGCAGCCAACTTGCTGGGCAAAGCTCTGGGACTCTCTAGATATTGGGAATGAAGCGTTTGGTCTTAATTAAAAACACAAATCCTAATTCAATTGGAGAGTTAAGCTTGTTATTATCCCGGTAATTCCTGGGAAGATACTGGAATTTCTGGTCTGATGTCATCATCGGGACTTGGGACTGTGGTTACCCAGAACTCAGAGTTGCTGCTTTAGAAACCTCTGCCAACAGAGCAGTACCATCGTGTTATAGTCAGGAACTGGAATACATGCCTTGCCTAGGGGAAGTAGTTTAATGCAGCTGTGGGTAAGCCTGGAATTGTTAAAGGCGCCTAACCCAAATCCCATTTGGAGCTGGGCACCTAACTCTCCAACTCCCACCCTGAGCCCCCTTTCTGGAGATGGAGGAATTAAACAGGCCATGACTTTTATTAGTAATATTACGATAGGGCCTGGAGGCCCCATTTTGTGAGGCCTTGTAAAAACACATAGCAAAAGGCAGCCCCTGCACTGAATCTAAATAGACAAACCAAAGGGTGGAAGGGGAAACTGAGGCATAGAGAGGGGAAGACTCAGGAATAGAATCCAGGTCTCCTGAACCCCCGCCAGGGCCTTATGCACTAGCCCACACTCCCTCCCTACCCAAAATTCCCCCTCCCAACTTTGCAAGCCGGAGGTGGGAATGGTTTAGCCAAGGTCTTCAGTTGGTGTCCTTTACGTGTGTTGGGAGGGGAGGAGGAGGCCTGCCGCGGGGGAAGGTCAGGCACTTCTCAGCTGTCATTAAAAAGGGATCCATTTAAAAAAGAGAAAGGAAAGAGGAAAAGAAACAGTAAATGCATCAAATAATAATAAAAACTCACCCTTTTTTTTTCCACCCTGAGTGTATGCCAGTGCAGTACATGGGGGATTAATCTCTTAAAAAATAAGTGCCATGTGAGTAGACAGGCAGTGATTAAGGTTTTAACTGATCAGTCTGCATCTGACAGTGAACCAGCTATTATCTTAACGGAATCAAACGAACATTCAGAGCCTCTGCTCAGCCCCAAACATGAAAGGAGATGTCATCCGCTGGCAGTTGGCAAGCCGCAGGGGGAGAAAGAGAGAGAGGAGCGGGAAAGCAAACCAAGGGTGAGAAAAAGAGGGGAAGAGAGGAGCAGCTGGGGGGGGGGGATGCAGAGTGGGGTGGGAGAGGGGAAAGAGAGAGAAAGGAGGATGGAGGAAACAGGGAGGGAGGAATAAGGGAGGGAGGAATAAAGAAGGGAGGCAGAAGAGGAAAAAGAGACAAAATGGAAAGGAAGAACAGAAGAAATAAGGAAGGAAAGAGAGAATAGTAAAGGCAGGACTGGGATTCTTCTCTCCGATTCAATTCCTTCCCCTCCCACTGTCCTATTTGGTTAAGAATCTGCCCCCGGACAAACTGGTTCATTTTCCTTGCGCTCCACCATCCCCTATGAAAATGTGGTGCAAGAACCTTTGCCTGGGTCTTTCCCACACTCCCTCCAGTGCCTGCTGTCAAGGCCTTCTTTAAACCGGGGAGGTCCAGCACTCTTGAACCTGAGGTCAAAGCCGAGAGGGTGGAAAAAAATGGCCTTCAGGCCAGGGTAAGAAACCAGGGCAACAGAGCTCTTAAAGTGATAAAAGGGCTTTATCTAGAGGCACTTAAACAAAACACACAAGGCTGAGAGAAGCGGCTGTGTCAAGTATCTGCCATGGCCATAGGGGAAACTGCAAATCCCTGACACAATATGAAGGCTCTTTCTTTAGACTAAGTAATCAGTGGAAATAGATCAGTGTGCTGTAGGGTCCTACCGGCTGGTGCAGGTTATCTCCAGTGCGGATACAAACTGGGGCACCATGGATTTACCTTGGCTGTGTGGGCCGGAAGCCAGCTTACTAGCGGCAAGAATTCACGCAAGCCACAGGCATGGAAGTGGGTGATTATAAAGACAGAGGGGTACAGGCGTGCAGAGCAAGGCCACGCAGACAGGGGTGGATTTGGAGAAAGACAGAAAGCTAATGAAGATGACAGAGGGCAATGGAGTCCCATTTCCTGGAGTGATGTTGTCACCCAGCCTCATGGTTTCTGCTCTAACGCTGGTTTAAATCAGCGTAGCTCCCCTGACTTCAATGGAGTTACAACCTGTTTATGCCAGCTGAGGATTTGGCCTCTAATATTTAAAGAGCAAAGGTGGAATTCTGGCCTCTTTTGAAGTCAATGGCCAAGCTCTCATTGGTTTCAGTGGAGCCAGGATTTCACCCCAACCCAGGGGTCGGCAACCTTTCAGAAGTCGTGTGCCGAGTCTTCATTTATTCACTCTAATTTCAGGTTTCGTGTGCCAGTAATACATTTTAACGTTTTTAGAAGGTCTTTTTCTCTAAGTCTATAATATATAACTAAACTATTGTTGTATGTAAAGTAAATAAGGTTTTTAAAATGTTTAAGAAGCTTCATTTAAAATTAAATTAAAATGCAGAGCCCCCCGGACCGGTGGCCAGGACCCAGGCAGGGTGAGTGCCACTGAAAATCAGATTGCGTGCCATAGGTTGCCTACCCCTGCCCCAGACGATTTAGAGAGACCATCCATGGGGGAACTGCAACAGCCAAGACATGGAAAAGGCAGAGTGGGCTCCAAGGTAGGGACGAATCCCGTCTGTGAGGTGGGCATGGTCAATCCCAGGTCAAGGAGGATCCCAGGATTTATAGCCTTGAGGGCAAAGTACAGGTTGGGTTGGAAGCAGAAGGAGAGACATGGAACAAAGGGGATTTGTTAGCCAGGAGGAAGCTGTATTCCCTAGAAAATGGGGCTGTGGCCCAGAGATGACCGAGCCAAGACGGACAAGCAAATGGGAGAGGGCAGAGTTGGAGGGTGAGCCGGGGGGGATGGAGATCCCTTGCAAAGGAGCCTGGGCCAGGGTTAAGCCTGGCAAGGGGAGGGCCTAGTGGGCGAGGAGAGGGCAGAATCTGGAGTCGCTCCATAGTGCCCAGGTAATGAGAGGAAGATGCAGTTGAGGGCAGCCAGGGCCAGGGGCCCAAGGCTCACACTCTGGGCAGCCGGGAGAGAGCCAGGGCAGTAATCAATGGTGTCAAAATCTGGCTGGCTTCCAGGAAGGTGAACGCTTTGCAGCTAACCTGTGCTCCAGTTTGGTGATCTCTAGCTTCTACGGAGCCAGCGAGGAGCAAAATACCCACGCCCAAGGCTCCCAGTGCACAGGCAGCGGTGCGGCCTGTCTCCAGCACCCTTCGTTACTATGATTGCTGTGCTGGGGCGTTTGGCTCTCCACCTCAGCAAGGTCTCAGTCACTCGATCCTTGACTGAAGGCTCAGCCCCGTCCCAATAGGCATCCGTAAATTCTTAGCCCCCTTCCGCTCCCTCCCTGTGTCCTTCCATTCGGGTCGAGTGCCCACGTCCCACCTCTTAAGTCCCCCTGAGGGCCTGATCCCGCAACACTTTGTCACAGATGAGCTCTAAGAAGGGATTTTAGGGAGAGCTTGGTGCCTCACTAGGCTGGGGCTGATAAGCCCCTCACAGTATCCTCAGAAAGGACAGAGTATCTCGTCTGATTAAAGGCGCACATCCCTCTCATTCAGGATTCAGTCCCCCTTTCACGTAGGGGGTCGATTCCTCCCTCAGCGAGGAACGGGCTCCTCTGTGGACGGGTAATGCCTCTCCCCCGAGGATGGGTACCACACTCGCCCCAGGAGATTGTTTCACCCGTCAGGGCTCATCTCCCCATCTCATTCATGACAAGAGGCACTTTCTAAATGCCACCTGTGGAGCCCCATAGGATCTGTCGGGGGGCATCACACTGCTTGTCATTTGGGGAGGTGATTTCAGCAATCCTCCGCCCCACACTGGAAATACAACTCTCCTAAAGTCCCTCTGTCGATCACTTGAAGGGTTAGAGTCCCCTACAGCCCAGCCTGGTGAATTGGCACCTGACTGCTCCCTATGGCCAAGATGTGGCACCCGCATCCCCATGGGGCGTGGCGAGTTGCAGCCTGCTCAGAATATTTAGGGGCCAGGAGGATATGAATTTCCCCTGGCGGAGACGCCACTGCCAGGCGGTTATTTCCATGTGCTCTCCCTCCTGACTCCATCTGTCTGCATGGAGTTGCCGCTCTATGCCAGGAGGGTCCGCAGGACTGCCAGGGTCACGATTGCCCCATTACGGGGTGAGATTTATCATTGGCAGGTGTGCTGCAGGATGGTATATTATCCAGGATTATGAACTGTAACAGGATAATCTCTCTAATGTAATTCAAGCTCTCGACATGGCTTATGGCTCCTTAATGTACCTCAGACTGAAGAATTACAAGAACATTCTTCCCCCTCCCTCCCTTGTCAGCTCCTAAATGATTTAGGCAATCGCCTGAAGCCAGATCTTGGCCTCCAGTCATAACTCAGCGCTGTTCAGTAAATATGATGAGGATGGAGTTTTCCCTGCTTTGCTCTCTCTTTTCCTTCCATGGTACCCAGTCCTCACCTGCCCCCCGGGGAGGGCAGACAGAGCCAGGGTGTTAACTGACACCGCCCCTTCCCCAGGACTTTTCTCTGTTGTTATTTTATATCTGTACCTTCCATGGATAAGTAGCTGCCATGCAAATCCCAACAGCAGGGCAAGCAGTTGTCTCAAAGGCCTTAGCACTTTGGTAGCCACTGAGCTATAAAGATAACCTGGTCTCTGCTGTGGGACCGTTGCTCAGTGGGTCCAGCCTGCAAATCCTCTGATGGGACCCTCAGCCAGCCTGTGTCTAGCTCACCGAAGGGGAATGGCCTACAATCTGGTTAGAATCCCCGAGGGAATGACTTACTTCTCCAGCGCTGCCCTTCCCCATCCCACTGAGCCTAGAGGGAGACAATCCGGGCCAAGGTTTTCAAAAGTGACCGGGGACTCGATCACAGTCTATCACTTAGGCCCAGATCTGCAAAGGTTTCAATGGAAGGTAGGAGCTTAGGTCTCAGTGATTTTGGCTGCCCAACCTGAGATGCCCTAAAGGTCCCTGGTTGTCAGATAGTGCTGAGTACCCTCCCCTCTGAAAATCAGGCATCTCAAATTGGTTGCCTAAAGTCACTAGCCACTTTTGAAACTCTTGGCCTCTTGTCCCTCTTGTAACCGTGACAGCTAGCATTACGAGGACTCTCTGATGCCTTTGGAAAGACCCACCCCTCCCTTTCTTAATGCGTGGAAAAGGGAGATCTTCTCTATGCCATTCACGGGAAAGATTGATACCCAACCAGCTGAAGGAATTCTTTGTTCTCCTGGAAGCTTCTCCAAGAAACAGTGTCATAGAACTCCACTACCAAACCTCCTCAGACACCAAGTTTTCTGTGCTTGCACCGCCTTCCTAGCTCATCCTCCACTGGAAGGCACTGGGCGGTCTAGTGCACAGAGCATGGGCGGAGAGTCAGGAGACCCAAGCTCCATCACCAGTTCTGACATTGAGTTTGGGCAAGTCACGTCCACTCTCTGTGCTTGTTCCTCCCATCCACCGCCGTTGTCTGTATATTGTAAGATCTTTGGGGCAGGGGTTAGCTTTCCCTAGGGTTATGTACAGCAACCAGTACACTGCAATCCTGATCCTGGGTGTGGCCGCCCATGCTACTGCAATACAAATAATTAATACCAATCCACTTTCCTTTCTGCTGTCATACTTCACCTTCAGGTAAGATAACTGCTGAATCGCGTGCAGGTCAATTGAGAGTCAGCAATCTGGTACCGAATCAGTTTGCCTGTTGTCAACGGTGGTTATTTCTTGTTTATGCCCATGGCATTCTGTACCCTTCCATTACATTGAGAGGGGTCTTTTTTTTGTTTGTTTGTTTGCAATCCACTTTGATTACTGCGCCTCTCATCATTGTCTTTTTCCCTAAAGAACTGGATCGGGGCGGGGGGGGGGGTATTAGTGGAGAAGAAGTTAATTCATTTCCCACTGCAGAGTGTCAAGGTAAAATTCTGAAAAGACAAGGAAATAAAGGGAGACACATGCACATGCCAGGAAAATAAATAAAGACAAGAGACAAGAATAAAGAGAAAAGTGAGAGAGAATAAGGTCTAATGATAAGAGAATAATGAATAAGAGTGTGTGATGAGAAATCTAGGCTGATGGAGAAGAAAAGCAGGGATTCTTGTTGTACATAGACATTACACAAGGGCCACTACCCAAACCTAGATTCAATATCCCCTCCACCACCCCTCCTCCCCCCAAAAAAACTTTTTGGAAAGTTCAGATCCAAACACAAATCCTGTAGCTTGGCCCCGCAGGTTGTTCTGAGAATTATGCAGCTGATGACTAATGGAAGTGCCTTAGATTGGAAGCTTTTCGAGGCAGGGGGCCATCTTTTTGGTTCGGTGTCTGTACACAACCTAGCACATTGGGGCTCCTGAGTGCTACCGCAATATACATAATTAATAATAAGATCCATCCCTTTGAAATTTTCCAGAGTCCTTCTGTCCCCCTTGAATCCCAGCTCTCCTGAATCTTCTCCCCTTGCGCTGAGTAACGAGTCCCATCATGCACTGTTGTTCCTTCTGCAGTCTTTTCATCCCCTTTCCATTGAGTCTGGTCTCCTCCATGCTGTGGCAAAGGGGCAGGGATTTGTCCAGGTGATGTCAAGATTTTGCATACCGGGGGCCTTGCTAGAAATTTGTACACTATGTATCCGGCTGATGCGTTACTTCCCACCTGCAAAATGTACCAAAACTCCCAATCAGTGCTCCACAGCACACGGCAGATCCCCCAGAGAAGTGGGTGCATTGATATAAAGCTGGAGCAGGCTGGCAGTGGGATAGCTGAGCAGAGGGCCCGATCCAGACATCCTGGCTTTACATAAAACCACCATTAACATTTTGCTCTGATCAGCCCCTCGTCGGCAGCCTCAGAAGAAAAGCCAATGTCTGAACTGGCCACAGAGATTGAGTAACCTGTCCACTGCTAAAAGCTATCCCTTCAGCTCAGATGTGAGGCATGTTGGTAGGGGGACAGTGGGGGGAAGTTTGCCAGCACTGTACCTGCTCTGGGGATAACCACAGGACTCCAGGTCTGTCCAGCCAGCACCTTGCAGGCAAATGAAGAAATTGTGGAATTAAAATGGCCTGATGAGAAACAAAGCAAATCGGCCAGTTGCTATGAGAATGTTGAAAGTTATGCACTGGGGCTTGGGCACGTTATGCCTCGCACACTCCCAGCTGGGACGAAGGATCTCATGTGCTTAAAACACGAGAGCATGACTTGAGAGGGCTGCTTTCTATTCCCAGCCGGGTCCCAGATTCACCATGTGAGCACGGGGAAGTCACTTAAACGTTCTCTGTCTCGGTGATCTCAGTTGTAAAATGGGGCTGTCAATATTTACTTACCTACTTCACAAGGGAAAGGGGAGACCAAGTTATCTGAGGGTTGGAAAACACCTGGAGATCCTTGGATGGACATAAGAACATAATAATGGCCCTACTGAGTCAGACCAAAGGTCCATCTAGCCCAGTATCCTGTCTTCCGACAGTGGCCAATGCCAGGTGCCCCAGAGGGAATGAACAGAACAGGTAATCCCCAAGTGATTCATCCCCTGTCCAGGGCTGGCGCTTCCACTAGGTGACCCTAGGCGGTCGCCTAGGGTGGCAGGATTTGGGGGGCGGCATTTTGCTGTCCTCGGCGGCAATTTGGCGGCGGGGGGTCCTTCCGCTCCCTGTCTTCCGGGCGCTTCGGCGGTGGGTCCTTCACTCACACCGGGACCCGCTGTCGAAGCGCCCCGAAGATGCAGAGCGGAAGTACCCCCGCCACCGAATGCTCTGAGGAGGAGTGTTGCCGCCTCGGGCGGCAAAAACCCTGGCACCGCTTCTGCCCCATCGCTCATTCCCGGATGGAAGATGCTGTTGAAGTACAAAATGTTATTATCAACACCTAGTGCTTTGCAATGGCTGCTAGGCAGATGTCTGATGCTCATTGATGGGCGTTAAAGGGTGGGTGCCGATGAGGTGTGAGAGACAATCATTGCAGATCTGTGATTGCCTAAGCAGGTTCTGTTAGCCAGATCATCATCTTCTGAGCACATCCCCATCCTTACTGCATGCAAAGGCAGCATTGCCTAATAAATAGAGCACCAGGTTAGCATTCAGGAGATCTGGGTTCTAGTTCCATCTCTCTCATGGCCTACTGGGTGACGTTGGGCAAGACACTTCATCGCCCTGTGCCTCAGTTTCCCCATCTATAAAATGGGGCTAATGATACAGACCTTCTTTTTAATGTGCTTTGAGGTGTATAGATGAAAAGGGCTAAAGAAGAGCTAGGTAGTATTATTATTGTGTGTTTATTGGGCTAGCAGTATTCTGGAAGGAGGGTGTCTGCATTAAACAGAGAAAGTCTGGAGGAAAATGAGTCTCTCCCAATGACATCCAAGTCCTGCTTTTCTAGGCAGGGATTTGTCCAGGTGATGTCTGGCCATCCTGGTGGCAAGCCCGTTAGAGCAGTGGTTCTCAAAGTTGGTCTGCTGCATGTTCAGGGAAAGCCCCTGGCAGGCCAGGCCGGTTTGTTTACCTGCCGCGTCCTCAGGTTCGGCTGATCGCGGCTCCCGCTGGCCGCGCTTTGCTGCTCCAGGTCAATAGGGGCTGCAGGAAGGGCAGCCAGCACATCCCTCGGCCCGCACCGTTTCCTGCAGCCCCAATGGCCTGGAGCGGCAAACCGCAGCCAGCAGGAGCCGCGATCAGCCGAACCTGTGGACATGACAGGTAAACAAACCGGCCTGGCCTGCCAGGGGCTTTCCCTGAACAAGCGGCGGACCGACTTTGAGAACCACTGCCTTAGAGCATCATCCATCCTTACACTCTCCTCTACCTCTCCATTCCTTTTCCCTCTCTACTTGCAATTCCAAGCTGTTCTGCTAGGAGGAGCTGGCTGATCTTACCCCAATCATATCAGCTTCCTCCCCCGCCAAGGTTCCCGAGTAACTGCTTTGGTGCCCTCTTGGAGGCCAGACAGGAAAGATAAATTAAACTTTTTTTAAAAAAAGAGCAGAGATTAAGAACAGGAACTGGAGAGCTACAGAGTCCACCCGGTAACTGGCTCTTAAAATAAACACCAGAAACAGGACGGGGAAGGGACCCGCTGTGGCTTTGGAAAGAGAGTGACTTTGAAAGAACAATGCATCTGTGCTATAGATTTTAGGTTAGAAATAGCTTATTTACCTGTGAGATGTGAAAAATGCTGGGGGGTGTGGGGGGAAGAAGGACAGATAGAAAGAGAAGGAAATGGGAAAAGAAAAGGGAAGAAAGCAATAATGGATGAATGAATGAATGAGATACATAAGGACGAGACAATGAACAACTAAGAGAAAGATTAACTAAGCTGACCTTCAGCAGAGGCGGAGATAAGGAGGTACACGTGCATGAATGTGTGCTATCAATGCTATAAGCTACTTGGGCCCCGATCCTGTGCCTGCAGACCCCTGGCCCTGCCCAGAACCCCCAGAGTCAAGGAGGCTCTGCATGGGTCAAACCACAAGGAGCCTACAGCTGCTAGAGTTACTACATAACTTGTACATGTGCACACTACGCTCCTTGTGTTGGCGGTGCTTGTCCTCACCTGGAGCGCGTGAATCAATGCAGAGGTCAGCATGGGGCGTTGTGGGACAGCTCCTGGAGGCCAGTAACAGCCACCATAAGCAATGCAGTCTCTACATTGACACTGCATCGACCTAACTACATCGACCGTGACTCTACGCCGCTCGGGGAAGCAGGTTATTAAGTTGGCAGAGCAGGGAAGTTTCGTCAGCGGGAGTGAAACTCAAGTGTAAACACATTTACAGCTAGGTTGATGTAAACTGCCCTGCTATTCATAGAATCATAGAATATCAGGGTTGGAAGGGACCTCAGGAGGTCATCTAGTCCAACCCCCTGCTCAAAGCAGGACCAATTCCCAGCTAAATCATCCCAGCCAGGGCTTTGTCAAGCCCGACCTTAAACACCTCCAAGGAAGAAGATTCCAACACCTCCCTAGGCAACCCATTCCAGTGCTTCACCACCCTCCTAGTGAAAAAGGTTTCCCTAATATACAACCTAAACCTCCCCCACTGCAACTTGAGACCATTACTCCTTGTTCTGACATCTGGTACCACTGAGAACAGTCTAGATCCATCCTCTTTGGAACCCCCTTTCAGGTTGTTTGAAACAGCTATCAAATCCCCCCTCATTCTTCTCTTCTGCAGACTAAACAATCCCAGTTCCCTCAGCCTCTCCTCATAAGTTATGTGCTCCAGCCCCCTAATCATTTTTGTTGCCCTCTGCTGGACTCTTTCCAATTTTTCCACATCCTTCTTATAGTGTGGGGCCCAAAACTGGACACAGTACTCTAGATGAGGCCTCACCAATGTCGAATAGAGGGGCATGATCATGTCCCTCAATCTGCTGGCAATGCCCCTACTTATACAGCCGAAAATGCCGTTAGCCTTCTTGGCAACAAGGGCACACTGTCAACTCATATCCAGCTTCTCATCCACTGTAACCCCTAGGTCCTTTTCTGCAGAACTGCTGCTAAGCCATTCGGTCCCTAGTCTGTAGCAGTGCATGGGATTCTTCCATCCTAAGTGCAGGACTCTGCACTTGTCCTTGATGAACCTCATCAGATTTCTTTGGGCCCAATCCTCTAATTTGTCTAGGTCCCTCTGTATCCTATCCCTACCCTCCAGCGTATCTACCACTCCTCCCAGTTTAATGTCATCTGCAAACTTGCTGAGGGTGCAGTCCACGCCATCCTCCAGATCATTAATGAAGATATTGATCAAAACCAGCCCCAGGACCGACCCTTGGGGCACTCCGCTTGAAACCAGCTGCCAACTAGACATGGAGCCATTGATCACTACCTGTTGAGCCCAACGAGCTAGCCAGCTTTCTATCCACCTTACAGTCCATTCATCCAGCCCATACTTCTTTAACTTGGTGGCAAGAATATTGTGGGAGACCGTATCAAAAGCTTTGCTAAAGTCAAGGAATAACACATCCACTTCTTTCCCCTCATCCACAGAATCAGTTATCTCATCACAGAAGGCAATTAGGTTAGTCAGGCATGACTTCCCCTTGGTGAATCCATGCTGACTGTTCCTGATCACTTTCCTCTCCTCTAAGTGCTTCAGAATTGATTCCTTGAGGACCTGCTCAATGATTTTTCCAGGGACTGAGGTGAGGCTGACTGGCCTGTAGTTCCCTGGATCCTCCTTCTTCCCTTTTTTAAAGATGGGCACTACATTGGCCTTTTTCCAGTCATCTGGGACCTCCCCCAATCGCCATGAGTTTTCAAAGATAATGGCCAATGGCTCTGCAATCACATCCGCCAACTCCTTTAGCACCCTCGGATGCAGCGCATCCGGCCCCATGGACTTCTGCTTGTCCAGTTTTTCTAAATAGTCCTGAACCACTTCTTTCTCCACAGAGGGCTGGTCACCTTCTCCCCATACTGTGCTGCCCAGTGCAGCAGTCTGGGAGCTGACCTTGTTCGTGAAGACAGAGGCAAAAAAAGCATTGAGTACACTAGCTTTTTCCACATCCTCGGTCACTAGGTTGCCTCCCTCATTCAGTAAGGGGCCCACCCTTTCCTTGACTTTCTTCTTATTGCTAAAATACCTGAAGAAACCCTTCTTCTTACTCTTAACATCTCTTGCTAGCTGCAACTCCAAGTGTGATTTGGCCTTCCTGATTTCACTCTTGCATGCCTGAGCAATATTTTTATTCTTCTCCCTGGTCATTTGTCCAATCTTCCACTTCAGACCGGGTAAAAGATTGGAAGCTACCAAAACAGTGAGTTCTTTGGGGCAGGGGCTATCTTTGTCCCTCTTGGTGTTATACAGCGCCTCAGGCAGGAGGGCCCTGACCCCTGGCTGGGGCCACTAGGTGCTACCATGTGACAGATAA
Source organism: Malaclemys terrapin pileata (assembly GCF_027887155.1). Classification (NCBI taxonomy): domain Eukaryota; kingdom Metazoa; phylum Chordata; order Testudines; family Emydidae; genus Malaclemys; species Malaclemys terrapin. The sequence continues at coordinate 17,989,491 of NC_071508.1, read as the reverse complement.
ATAATCATAACAGAAGGGAGTGAATGAATTAAATGGAAGAGAAGGAGATGAAGAAGTAGTTCAAAGAGAAGCAGAGTAGCGGATGGGAAACAATAACGCCTTTGTAATTACTTTGAGGGGAGAGTGAAAGAAAAGACAGGAGCTGTGTGAGTGCCTGCGCGGAGGCTAGGAGAGGATAACAAGAAAGCAAAGAGTGTCCTCTTGAAATCGAGAGGCAGTGTGTGTCTTGTTGAAGCATGACGCCCTCTCTGATCCCCAGCCTGTGGGCCAACGCACCATCCAGTGAAATTCAGGCAGCTGTATTTACTGTTGCTATTTGTTGTTGCCCTGGCAGCTCCCGCGGATGTGAATTTTCTGTGTCACTGACTGAGAGGATTCCGAGCAGGTTTTTTGATAATGTGTTTTTTTGTAAAACAGAGAGAGAGAGAAAGAAGCTACAGGCTATAAACACAGTTGGCAGGGGCTCTTAACTCCTTAGCTGCCAACGCCGTTTGGAGGGAGTGTGAGGTTAAACTAGCTGAGAGAGTTTTTCTGCTCATTAGAGTTTAATCCGCTGGGATAAAGGGCACCGCCCTTTATTATTCCTGCCTTAGATGGTAAATATAATAATGAATGATAATACTATTATAATCCTTGCCTTCCCTTATGGAAAACCCCTATAGAGAATGATCACCTCTCTATAGTATTTTTAACTCAACTTTTAGGATTCTTTAGCAGGGATATAAGTTCTGTAAAATTTCATAGGGTTTTAGAGGAATCTTTATAGGGTTCATCCCCTTTAAATTGTATAGGGGTTTTAGAATCATTTCTGTAGACCCTGACTTAGTTTCTTTAGGGCCTTCTCATTGAAATTCTGTAAGGGCTTTGTCACAAGGGCTGCAAAAATTTGACTTCCCGGGGAACGAGTGAATCTCGTTTGGGTTTTTTCATTCCCATCCTTTCCTGGTAAAGATGGGTGAGTAATTTTGAACCGGGGCTGGTAAATGCTCATGGTATCCTGCAAGGCTGTTGTCCCCTTATAGAGATGTCAGCCAACTACTTAACCCCAAGTTTTAGGAAATTAAACCCCAGCCATCCTTCTCTGACAGGCAATAATAACTCTCTTCCCAGCCAGTTCACTCCATTGACTCTCTTCAGCTCATCACTCCCTGTTAACTCACCTCCATCTCCATAGGCCACCTTTCCCCCACCTCTGCTGAGGGACCTCTCTTGTAACCACTCTGTGCCTCAGTTTCCCCATCAGTGAAAGGGAGAGCCTAGCAGCTACCACCTGTAAAAGTGATGGAAGAAGCAAATGAAGTCCAAACTGAAATGCTCTGGTCTCTGGTGGTGTTGATCGGAATGCCGAGAGCCAGGTAAGAGCCCACTTGGCACATGCCCACAGCCATGGCTGTGGGTGGAGGTGGATTTCATACCCTCCAGGGCCTGCGGCTTCCGCCACTTGAAAGCCCAAAGTAAAGCACGGGGGGTTTAATCTCACCATAAATAAATGTGAAATCCGAGCATAATCCTCTGCTCCTTTGTTTTCAGGCAAGCAGAGAGTAAGGATGTCTGTCCCCTCCCTGCACTGCACATCTATCAGCACGCAGGGAAATCATCATAATAATTCTTTCTTCTTTGGTTTATGCTTTGGGTAATTAGTGTATCATGAAGAGATAGCATTTGGGGGCGGGGGGGAGAAGCTGTTTATACAGTGAGATCACTGGCAAAGCATTCTTCGAACTGTCTTCCCCTTCCCAGGCAGCACCTCGGAGTTAACCCTTTACTTGCCATGCCAGGGAGAGCGGGAGACTTTTCCTGCTCAGTTGGAACCTAGTTTTAACCTCACTTTGCTGGGGAAGGAGAGATTGTGACTCCAGGCTGCGTCTTGGAGCAAAGGACACCCCTTTGCACGAATGCGGGGCTGTCCAGTTCTTATATCTCAAAGAGCTTCCTGGGTACAATGCTGAGTCGCTCTATGTTGTCCTCATTTTACAGAGGGGGAAACAGGCACAGAAAGGGATGAGAAGTGATTTTGCCCAAGGTCGCAGAGCAAGCCAGTAGCAGAACTGAGGTCCAATGCACCACTTGCTTCTCCAACCTTTACCCTGTTGGGGAGCCTATGGTAATAGCAATCTTATGTTCAGAAAGACCCTCCGTCATAACCCCTTCTTCCCCAAACTATAGAAGGAGCCCCCAGTAACCTTCACCCTCCCATGCATACTCTTGCCAGAATGTAACCCTTTCCTCACTGGGGCAGGAGAGACTGTGGGAGCCAGCTGGTTTGGCACATGACTGACATTGCTAATTAGCAAAACAAAGCCAGCTGGATTTGACTCGGACCCCAGAAGGGCTTGGGATCCGATTCCCTTCCCTTCAAGCTCCACTGGTGGGCGTTTTGGTTTATGTGGTGTCTTTTTTTAGCCCTCTCTGAGACTGTGTCTTGTTCCCTGGATGCCATTCAAATAGCTGCTCACTCGCTTCCTGTTCGGTTGTCAGAAAGTTTGAGGCAGTTGTCATCACCTATTTGCATTTCCCTGGCTCTGGGATTTCCCCAGGTAAAAGAGGAAACTCCCTCTACTGTGACACATTCCAGCTAAGCATTCAGCTGCGGAAAGAGGCATCAACCACCCAAGGCAGCCCAGGGACCAGGAAGCTGCCACTAAAAGATGAAGGGACTTGCGGCCAGTGCACTGATAACTTTCCTCAAGGTGTGGTCAGGAGGTTTTTTGACCTGTCCACTCAGCTCAGGGAGTCAGTGGCTGTTTGAAAAGAATCAGGTCGAGGGGGCCCCCGTGAGACGGATGCATGCCAGGAGTATGCGTCCGCAGTCGGGACAGGCTGTGCATGGAGTTCGTCTCTCCGGAGATCTGGGTTTCTTCTTTCTCAACGTTTTTGACTCATTTCCTCGACTCGCAGTCAGATATTTATTTAACCTTGCAACTGAACTGCATCAGGAATGCCAAGTTTGGGGGCTGCAAGCACTCTCGCTGATGCTGTGTTTACATACGCAGGCACACACACAGTTACATATCCCTTGCATGCACACACAGTACATCCGCATGCACCAATGCACATGCATATACCATGCATCCAGGAGCGGCGCCAGGGTTTTTGCCGCCCCAGGCGGCAGCGGTCCTCCTCAGAGCATTCGGCGATGGGGTCCTTCCGCTCCACGTCTTCGGGGTGCTTTGGCAGCAGGGACCCGCCACCGAAGCACCCCGAAGACGCGGAGCGGAAGGACCCCCGCCGCCGAATTGCCGACGACGACGGCAAAATGCCGCCCCCCAAATTCTGCCGCCCTAGACCCTGCCTAGGGTCGCCTAGTGGAAGTGCCGGCCCTGCGTGCATCAGACTCAGTCCCCAGGCAGCGATACAATATGCAGTTACACGCATACAGGCAAGCACATGCATGAACCCAGATACATAACCCATAGTACAGATACAGGTATACATATAATATACCCCCACAACACTAATTTCATATGACAATAATAATACCATCTTGCATTTTCATTGTCTCTTTTGCCTTGACAGACCCCAAAGCCCATCTCAAATTGATAGAACTGCACAAAGGCTCCACTTCTTCCACTACTGAAATGCAATCCAATCTGGGGTGGAGCACAGCAGCTGTGTAAGAGCACCCAGCACCAACACCCAACAAGGAAGTGGAGAAGGATTCTGTTTGGCCAGCAGATAAGGACTAACACCACTACTCTTACAAAAACTACCATAGGGTCTTTAATGGCCAAAAGTGGTCAGTAGGTCAAGAGACAGCACGCGCCATAGCAGAGCGCCTTCTAATGCAGTGATGGAGTCATTACTGACTTGGAGGAAAGAGCGTACCCAGCTCAGTCACCCACACTGCCCCCTACCAGCATCCTGGAGTATTAGGGTCAGCACTGACTCACAGAGAAGAGCACTGCCTATGAGCCCCAATGGCTCCCTATCTTATATAGCCCCATCACTGTTGTACCTGAGCAGTGAGCACCTCACAATCTTTAATGTATTTATCCTCACTACTTCCCCTGCCCTGTGAGATAGGGGAGAGCTATTATCCCCATTGGACATATGGGGAAACTGAGGCACAGACAAACTGACATGCCCAAGTTCATAGAGGGGCAGAACAGGGAACTGAAGCCCAATCCTCCAAGCCATCAGCTAGTGCCATGACCACTGGGCCATCCTTCCTCTCCCTAGAGCACCGCACTCCCCAACATCATGCAGATGATTTCGTTGGGGATTGGTCCTGCTTTGAGCAGGGGGTTGGACTAGATTACCTCCTGAGGTCCCTTCCAACTCTGATATTCTCTGATTCTATGTTGGGGTATTAGGATCAGCCCTGACTCAGAGGGAAGAGCACTCCCGGCTTAATCACTCGCTCTGCTTCCTGAAGCAACAAGAGCTGCCTTTGATCTGAAACAGCTTTCACCTGCAAGAGTGGAGAACAAACAGCTGAAACCTCCTGGACCGGGGCCACAGGCACATTTCACACCCTGCCTGACGGGCCAGAGAAATCTCATCTTTGCTAGAGACGGAAACAAACAAAGCCAGCTGATGACAGAGATTTCCAGCGAGAGGGGAGAGACACGGAATGATGGCACTAGAAACTGAACAAGGGCCCAAGGAGGGGCAGAATGGGGGCCCACATGAGTGAAGATGGGGGCCACCTGCTGAATCCAACCTCCCGCCTTCCCACTTCCAGTGTCTACTTTAAGATGACATTGTATAGTCATCTACAGAGCTGGGTGAGCTACCCACAGCTATGCACACTGGGATTTTTAAATGTGTTCACATTGGCCACGCTCAGACCACAAGTACCCATAGGAGGACGTTTCCAGGCATAGATGTTCAGAACCAGCCAATAGCAAAGTCACACGCATGGGTTTTCACGCAGGAAGTGATTGGAGATCCCTCCAGCGAGGGAAGAGAAACAAAATCAGGTGGTTTTCTCTGACTAGTTGCCATTGAGCAGTGCAGCTAGCAGAGCAAAAGGCATGTGGGAGAAGTTTACAATGGATGCCCCCAGATGAGTTCACGCAAGAAAAGTCACTCACAAAATATCACACATGCAAAAACCATGTGTTGAATCATTCTGACTAGCAAAGACGGGCCCAATCCACAGCCCAGTTAAATCAATGGGAAGACTCCCACGGATGTCGGTGGGCTTTGGATCCAGCGCTAATGTGCTGCGGAAGCAGCTATCAGCCTTTGAAGTAGGTGGCTGAAATACGTGAAATTCTATCCAGGTGTTAAAGATCCTGGAATGGGGAAGGAATTCCCTTTGGTCCTAGCGTAACAACAGCACTTTTATTTTCACTTCTTTCTGTCTGAAGCGGATGAAAATATTTTATGATTAATTTAAAAAAAAAAAAGCTGCTTGAAGTCAGAAGTGGTCATGTTGCAACATGCGCCGATAGAGCAGCATCTGTGCCCCACGCCTGTGGTGTGTAACCCCCCGCACACACACCCACTCCACCATGTGCTGCTGGGGATTAACCCCCTGTGTGCCTCTGGGGAGTTTAATTATCCAGTTCAACAGCCGAAATGACAAGCAGAGACACTGCATGTGCCATTGTAAACTAGAGAGTGCCAAGGTGTCCCTCGGGCCAAGATTTTAGAGCACGTATGGGAGGGAAGGAGAAAAGTGGCAATACTCCTGGAATTTGAAAGCCCTCCTACTTCCCAGTGCTTTAAAATACAAACAGTGTTAGTGATTAATATTGTTATGATCTATCTATCTATCTTAGTACTATGGTGATAGGAACCATATAAGTACCTAGATAGATAAATCGATGGATTAGGATGTATGGTGATAGCTATCTATTTAGGTTCTTACACCATGCCCATCATCTGAGTGCTTAACAGACAAGGGCGTTAAATTCCCCTCCCTTCTTGAACCCAGCATCTCTTCCCCAGAGAGCCGGTGGTTGCTAGGAAGGAGGGTCCAGTGCCGTGTAGCTGATCCTTTAGCATTACCGGGTCCTTCCCGGAACCCTGCCTTCTGGAGTGCGGCGTTGCTGGGAATGAGGTCACATGACTGTTGGTTTGGAGTGCTTGCCAGGGATGGTGGGGATCCAGTAAGTGGACATTGCGACTGTTTGTTAACCCCTTCTTTGCAACAGGTATCTCAGAAAGTTATTGTAGAAGACGAGCTACACACGACTGAAGGAGCAATTAGGACACACTGTGGCGGCTTCCAAAAAGCAGGGGGACTCCATTTCGAAGAGCACCTCCGCCCTGTTCGTCCTCTCTAGTGTCTACTTCTTGGACTCATACTGGGGCTGGATACAAAGAGACATCGCTTCCCTGGGCTTTTGTATTGGGGGCAGGCGAGAGGGAAGGGAAATCGGTTTCCAGCTAGTCTGGTGCAGCAAAAGCCAAGTCTGAGGCTCTGCAAATCTCCAGCCCACACCTCAGGGGTTAAGTGAGCCGAGAGAGCTGTGTGCTAAGGTCAACAAAAGCTGCACCTGCCCACAGGCTCCTGTGTGCGGCAGCACAATCGATGGCTTGTTCCTTTCATAAGTGCCGTTGGAGCGCAATGCCCAGGCCCCGAGCCAGCCTGCTGATCGTATAAAATATTATTTGTGTTTAAAAATTCCAGTAATTGACTATGCACCGTTTTTTTCCAAGCCCTCTGCCAAGGGCAGTAAAATCAAAATCCGTCCCAGGTTATTTTCATCATGCAAATTCCCATTTCTGTAAACAGGAGTAAGCAGCAGGGCCTGCTGCTTCCAGCAGCTCTGAGCCACTCGGCTGGGCCGGCGTCCAGCATGTGGTGGGGCGCTCGACAGAGCTCTCCAAGAGGCAAGGAGGGGGAAGCAGAGAGTCATACACTGCAAGGTGCAGCAGTTTGAAAGAACCTCCAGGTCTGAGCTAAACTGACCTGCTTGCCTGAGGGTGGGAGCTTAGTGGTTGACTTTACAGAGTACAAATGTCACGTCAGAAATGGAGTGAGGCGAAAAAGCCCCCAGATCCACAGATTCCCACACTGCTCCCCCGTCCCCCAGACAGTCCCTTCCTCCCAGTGCACTCCTGCCTCCTTGGTATCTTCCTCTCATTCTCTGCCATGATTCTAATCCTCCTCCCAAGTCCTATGGCTCAGCCCAACTGGCAGCTGGATGGGAGCAATTGGCTATGCACCCATCTGCCACCTGTTACGCTGCCACTGACTTACTGCTACATCTGGCACTGCTCTGTGGATCTTGGGATGCCAGTGATCCTGCCTTAAGCCCCTTCTGACCTTACAGCCTATGAGTCTCACCTACCATACTGAGGTTATGGAGAAGCTTCCCCTCTGAGCAGGTTATCACATAATTGTCTCTTGAACCTTCCTCAGATGCATCTGATAACGGCCAATGTTGGAGATGGGATACTGCATTATACGGACCACTGACCTGGACTCATGGGAATTTCTATGTCCTACGAGGTTTTGCACAAATTAGCAGAGATGATATTTAATCCTTTTATAGATGAGGAGTGGGGAACCTTGTTGAGAATTAACTTTGGTATTGGAAACAAGGCAATTCAGGAAAAAACGACCCCATGGAGTAGTGATGTGTTTTTGATTGTAGTATATCGTATAGAAAGTAACGCACATATATTGAAAATATATTAAACCATATAATAGCTTGCATTTAGCCTGCCTTTCATCCTGATGTGTTTTACAAACTTCACATCTATACATACATCGCTTTACCCACCTCTGAAATGTGACCATCACTGAATGAGAACGCAGCAGCTTTTTAACAGAGCATAGCAACAATGCCTAACACCGTCTGGAAAATGGCAGCCTTTATTGCACTGAGTCCTTTGGAAGATGCATGTCCAGCAGAGCCAACAACAGGTCCCTAAAATCCTGAAGTAATTTGACATTTTGGGGGAAATAATCTAACCTTTGAATAAAAACGAATAGTAGGGAAAACATCTTAATGATTTTTCTTCCCTTTTTTTGGGTGGGTAATGATACCTGCACAATCAGAATCATTGCACGCCAGTGTGGTTCCACCTTAACTATGGTGTAATTAATGTATATGTATATAATTTTTACTGGAAATCCCAATACTGAAACAGACTTCCTTAAAAAAAAATCTCAACCTCTATGATGTTTTAAGGGAATAATACTAATAATTCTTTCCCTTTATTGGATGAGATGTAAAACTAAGGTCCAGACCACTTGTGGTCATTAAAATTCCTTGACATTTTTAGCAAGGGTCTTGAGTTAGATTCCAGTTATTTGGGTAATTCCATTCTGCCTCCGTATTGGCTCACTGGGATGTTTAATGGATACTGGTATTCTTTTTCACTTCCTCATCCTAAGCTGTTATGTGTTGCTGTTAAACAGTTGCCACCTTCCACTCCAGAGGTGGCTGCACTCCAGTGGCTGGTGAAGTGATTGGATAGTTGATGCACCATCTAAGTGAAAACACAGCCTGATTCTCCTCTCAGTTACAAATCAGAAGTAGCTCCACTGAAGTCAGTAGTTGCATCAGTATGAAAGAGGTGTAAGTGAGATCAGAATCTGGCCCGATATCATTATGAGAACAGAAACACCAGATCCAAAGACGACCGACCTATGAAAAAGTCAAGCTCCTGTTCTGGAATTGAGCGTTGTAGCTTGGACCCATGTCTTTGGTGAGTATCACTCCCACTACTTCGCGACATAGTCTATAGCTTTGTCAATAATTGTTCTTATGTATATACTGTGGGACCTGTGCTTGTGGACTCAGTGTTTCCAAACCCACCCTTGAACATCGTAAACTTGGGTTTACAATTGCTGGACCGTGCTGAAGCGTCCACACTGCACTACACAGACCTTCTGACTTGGGTCTATGGCTTGACCAGTATCCATATTGCAAAACAGGGCTCGGACCCAAGGCACAGTGGGACTTGGGTTCTGACACACCCCCTAACCGGGTCGTAGGACCCAGGTCCTCGCTGCTTGCTGACCTGAGTCAGACTGATTTGTGTGTGGACAGAAGAAGGACCAGGACTCAAACCTGAATCAGAGCCCGGGCTTAGTGTGCAGTGTAGACATACCCCATTAGGCCCAGCCTAGACATTGCAGGGGGCTTTGTACCAACAAGGCTATAAGAAGGAGCGGGTAGGCATCTTGGGTTTGAAATATAGACCGTACACACAACACATTTCAAGTAAGACACTTGTAACATAGTGAGCAAAAATAACAAATGGTGCAACAGCAGATCGGAAGGAAGTGGCACATGTTTGTGTGCGCTACGTGCATATGGAGCTAAGCTTTCAAAATGAATGATTAAAGCACGGCTCAGATCCCGTCAAATGGAACTGTGCTAATCTAATCACAATCCATCTGGTAGTGCCATATCTGTCCCAACACCTCCACCTCTTCATTTTCAATCAGCCTGAAATAGTACGTAATTATTAACGTCTCCCAGCCTGTCAGCTGGAACTGAGGATTCCGTTATCTCTCAAGATCGACTAAACCCAGGCACTGATATCAGTGAGGTTTAGTGCCAGACTTAGATAACAATAAGCCGTTCACCCCCAGTTCTCAGGCACCACTCAGAATGAAGAGACATACTTTCTTTTATTGCTGCCACACATGGCCAAATTTGAGTGGGGGGCAAAGGGAAAGAGTCCTGCACAGACCCCAAACCCTGCATCAGTCTATCATCTTACGATAAATATAGGGCACTTTCCATCGCTAGATCTCAAAGCACTTTACAAAGGTGGGTGAATGTCATGATCACCATTTCCCAAATAAGGAAGTTGAGGCCCAAAAATTTGCCCATGGTCACCCAGAGAATGGTGGCAGACCTCTCCTGCGTCCTCGTCTAGTGTCTCGGCCACTAGATCATGCTGCCTTCCTGTCAAAGTGTGACCACTTGGCATAAATCAGCTGAACAAATACCCACCTAAAGCTGAACAGTGGGTAAACGAGATAGATCCAACCCCAAACCATGACTCCAATGTTAGGAGCAATTGGATCTGATAAGAACATTTGGTTCTGAGCCAAAATTCATAACCAGCATCTCTGTGTAAAACAGGCTGGACCAAAACTTTGGCTAGCCTCTAAACTTCGGGATTGGTTGACTCTAGCTGGGAACTTGGCACCTCTACCCCAGCTCTGCCTAATCAGAACTATACACCTCTCCCAAACTACTGCTGTGTAAAACGGTGCTGCTTTCAGTTCTGGTTTTACACGCCACATGTTTCACTTTAAGATTTGGGCTTGTTCAAGTTTATATTCTAGGGAAGGCAAAACTCAAATTGAAATTGGTGACTTTCATCAATTATTGTTATTATTACTTGTATTGTATTAGCCCTTCCAGGGCCCAACCAATGACCTGGGACCCACTGTGCTTGGTGCTGTACAAACAAATCATGTTCTGTGGGGTTCTCTATCCCACATGCCATCATGAAATCACAAAACTAGAACCTGTCCAGTTGCCACGGAAGTCAATGGAAAGATTCCCGTGCAGCTCAATGGGCTCTGCATCATGTCCTTTGTGTCTAACTGGAGACAGCACTGTGTTCCATTGGGAGCTGTGATAAAAATGTCATAAGGCCTGGAAAAATTTCAGCCATTCAATGAAACAGTTCATTGGTTTTGCTTGCAAATATAAAGCCAGAAGTAGCCGAGTTCTCCATATTTGGACTTTGTTGCAATGGCTTTAAACAGAGAAGTGCCTGAAGACAAATAACAAACATACCTGGAAAGTTTGGTTCCAGACTCCTGAGGGTCAGAACTTTGCAGTTTGGGCCCATCCCTAGAGCCAATCCAGAATGACCAGCCAAACTAAACAATGAGAACCAAACGTCTCACCCACTGTTGCCAACTCTTGCAATTTTATTGCAAGCCTCCTGATAGTTGGAGTTTGTCTTAACGTCCCATAAACCATACGATCACGTGAGTATCTCAGCTTTCATTTTTTTTAAAAATGTTAGTTTCTAGCCTCGTGGTTATGGAGAAAAGATGGAAAATGTGAAATGTTAAAAGCTCAAAAAGCCGGAAGGTAAATGAAATCCCAAATCTATTATTTTTAAAATCTCGTGATTTTTAAGCCAGTCTCATAATGTTGGGGAGCTTGACTCATGGTTTTGGAAAGCTTGGAGTTAGTAATATTGCACCTGACCCAAAGGAACCATCCAAACTAAGCAATCAGACCCAAACATGCCACTCAAACTCAGCACCCAAACCAAGCATCTGACCCAAACCAAGTCATCCAAACTGAACCTCTGACTTAAATTAAACATCTGAGCTTTTGATCCATCTGAATCTCTGCCCCAAACTGAGCTGGACACAGTGTGACAAGAAGAACAGGGTAATAGGATGTCAGTGTTAGGAAACAGACTTTAGAAAGGAAAGCAATGATCAGACAGTAAATACCTTGTGAAAGTTGAGTGAGCTGCCTTTGGATGTTTGCAGAATAAGTTACCAAATAACCAGTGTCTTGGGGATAACTTATGAGCCCTTGAAACAAATATTCATTTTTTTTTATCAGTGCTATCGATTCTTTGCTGGCGCCCAGTGCTTAGATGGATTTGGGGGTTGAAAGACACTCCGTTGCAGTTCACAGTTCGTTCACAGACAAATCCTGCTGTTTTGTTTGTTTGGCCGCCTTTCTTCTTGGAGAGCTCCGCACAGGTGAAGGAGACAGCCACTTTCACACCACTCGGGGCATTTAAAGCTGGGCAATTAGAGGAAGATGTGCTGGAGGGAAGAGTTGTGATGAGAACTGCTTCCTTCCACTGCTTCACCATTCAGCTCTAAGGCTGTGGTTTCTCTAGAACACAGCTGTAGTTCCATTGCTGATTTACATCGGTTGAGGATCTGGCCTAGGATTTTAGAGAAGAGACAGGCAAGTTATGACAAATGGAGCTGGGTGAAATACTCACCCAAATCTCCAACCCACCCCAAATGCACCAGGCATCATGAAGGACTTGATATTGTGATTAGTTTCGACAAAATGGCTCCTGAGGTCTCCAAAACTTTTGAGCACAGATGGGACCACATCTAGATCTGGTTTCAGCCTCCCCCAGCATTTGGATTCACTGACACTGGTTCAGATGTAGACATTCAAGTTCAGGCTGGAGCCCAAGCTCAAGCCCGAGCCCAAATGTCTACACTGTTACATTGAGCCCTGCAGTGTGAGCTCCGTGAGTCAAAGTCAGCTTGACCCAGGCTCTGCGGCACCCTGTTTTGTTTTGTTTTGTTTTTTTGCTTTTGCTGTGTAGATTTACCTTAGATTGTAAACTTATTGGGGCAGGGACCATCTCTTTGTTCGGTGTTTGTACAGCCCTTAGCACACTGGGTACTGGTCCATGACTTAGGTTCCTAGGTGCTACCACAATACACATAATAAATAATATTCACACTAACCCGTCTAAGGGAACTCACTGACTTCCTCAGGCTCTAACTCCAGTGCTAATCTCAGAAGAAATACACTTTCCCTGTTGCATATTGGCATGATGATACCTGCAGGGGCTTCCCCATGAAATCGGCAGAAGGCCTTGTGCACACAGTGGACACACAGCCCCTGAGCTTCCCTGCGAAAGGGCCATTTGCATCTGCTCCTGCTAGGCCCAAAGAGGCTGTGTTTGGGCTCACGTGACTTGTGACAGCTGTGTTGCCAACTCTTATGACCTTACTGCAAGTCTCACAATATTTGGTTAGCTTCTTAAAGCCCCACCTCCTGGAGTCCTGTGATTAGGTGAGCATCTCAGCTTGCATTTGGAAGTAAAAGTTAGTTTCTAGCCCTCGTGTTTGCAGAGAAAATCTTGACAGCACAACCCAAATGCAACCTAAGGCCTGTTGTCAGGAATGAGCCAAGGTGTGTGACAGGCCCAATCGGTTGTGCTGATGCCCTTTGTGAACTTCCTCTTGGCTCCATTATGGTTTCCATTCTAGGAGAGAGAGTGCCTCCCTCCCCTTTGTCATAAGCACGACTCCTTCTGGTGTGAAGTGCTTCGTTGGCACATAGTCTCCTATCGCCCTCTTCGCAGCAGGGACAGAAGGATGGTGAAAAAGTTTGGCATCATGTGACCTCCAGAAGGAAAAAGAGGAGCGTCCATGTACTAGCAATGGAGATACAGGTGAGCAATTGTTTCCATCTTCTCTCTACAGGTACTAATGCGGAGAGTGGACTAGATGACACATCTGAGGGAAGGGAGCAGAAGGAGACTCCGCTGATTGGAAGGCAAAAGATGCACTGTCCTAGGGATGAGGGTTCTACAATCACCACTCCCAAGAGAAGGAGGAGGGCGGTGGTGGTCGGGGACTTCCTCCTCAGGGGACTGAGTCATCGATCTGCCGCCCCAACCGGGAAAACCGAGAGGTCTGCTGCTTGCCAGGAGCTAGGATACACGATGTGATGGAGAGACTGCTGAGACTCATCAAGCCCTCGGATCGCTACCCCTTCCTGCTTCTCCACATGGGCAACAATGATACTGCCAAGAATGACCTTGAGCAGATCACTGCAGACTACGTGGGACAATTTCCTGGTGCAAGTGCTGGAGGAACCAACTAGGGGCAGAGCTTTTCTTGACCTGCTGCTCACAAACAGGGAAGAATTAGTAGGGGAAGCAAAAGTGGATGGGAACCTGGGAGGCTGTGACCATGAGATGGTCGAGTTCAGGATCCTAACACAAGAAAGAAAGGAGAGCAGCAGAATACGGACCCTGGACTTCAGAAAAGCAGACTTTGACTCCCTCAGGGAACAGATGGGCAGGATCCCGTGGGAGAATAACATGAAGGGCAAAGGGGTCCAGGAGAGCTGGCTGTATTTTAAAGATGTGGAAAAAGCTAATGTACTCAATGATTTTTTTGCCTCTGTCTTCACGAACAAGGTCAGCTCCCAGACTGCTACACTGGGCAGCACAGTATGGGGAGAAGGTGACCAGCCCTCTGTGGAGAAAGAAGTGATTCGGGACTATTTAGAAAAACTGGACAAGCACAAGTCCATGGGGCCGGATGCGCTGCATCCGAGGGTGCTAAAGGAGTTGGCAGATGTGATTGCAGCGCCATTGGCCATTATCTTTAAAAACTCATGGCGATCGGGGGAGGTCCCGGATGACTGGAAAAAGGCTAATGTAGTGTCCATCTTTAAAAAGGGGAAGAAGGAGGATCCGGGGAACAACAGGCCAGTCAGCCTCACCTCAGTCCCTGGAAAAATCATTGAGCAGGTCCTCCAGGAATCAATTATAAAACACTTAGAGGAGAGGAAAGTGATCAGGAACAGTCAGCATGGATTCACCAAGGGGAAGTCGTGCCTGACTAACCTAATTGCCTTCTGTGATGAGATAACTGACTCTGTGGATGAGGGGAAAGCAGTGGATGTGTTATTCCTTGACTTTAGCAAAGCTTTTGATACGGTCTCCCACAATATTCTTGCCACCAAGTTAAAGAAGTATGGGCTGGATGAATGGACTGTAAGGTGGATAGAAAGCTGGCTAGATCATCGGGCTCAACGGGTAGTGATCAATGGCTCCATGTCTAGTTGGCAGCCGGTATCAAGCGGAGTGCCCCAAAGGTCGGTCCTGGGGCCGGTTTTGTTCAATATCTTTATTAATGATCTGGAGGATGGTGTGGACTGCACTCTCAGCAAGTTTGCAGATGACACTAAACTGGGAGGCGTGGTAGATACACTGGAGGGTAGGGATCGGATACAGAGGGACCTAGACAAATTAGAGGATTGGGCCAAAAAAACCTGATGAGGTTCAACAAGGACAAGTGCAGAGTCCTGCACTTAGGATGGAAGTATCCTATGCACTGCTACAGACTAGGGGCCGAATTGCTAGGTAGCAGTTCTGCAGAAAAGGACTTAGGGTCACAGTGGATGAGAAGCTGGATATGAGTCAACAGTGTGCTCTTGTTGCCAAGAAGGCTAACGGCATTTTGGGCTGTATAAGTAGGGGCATTGCCAGCAGATCGAGGAACGTGATTGTTCCCCTTTATTCAACATTGGTGAGGCCTCATCTGGAGTACTGTGTCCAGTTTTAGGCCCCACACTACAAGAAGGATATGGAAAAATTGGAAAGAGTCCAGCGGAGGGCAACAAAAATGATTAGGGGTCTGGAGCACATGACTTATGAGGAGAGGCTGAGGGAACTGGGATTGTTTAGTCTCCAGAAGAGAAGAATGGGGGGGGGGGCGGATTTGATAGCTGCTTTCAACTACCTGAAAGGAGGTTCCAAAGCGGATGGAGCTTGGGTGTTCTCAGTGGTGGCAGATGACAGAACAAGGAGCAATGGTCTCAAGTTGCAGTGGGGGAGGTCTAGGTTGGATATTAGGAAACACTATTTCACTAGGAGGGTGATGAAGCACTGGAATGCATTACCTAGGGAGGTGGTGGAATCTCCTTCCTTGGAGGTTTTTAAGGCCCGGCTTGACAAAGCCCTGGCTGGGATCATTTAGTTGGAAATTGGTCCTGCTTTGAGAAGGGGGTTGGACTAGATGACCTCCTGAGGTCCCTTCCAACCCTGATATTCTATGATTCTATGATTCTTCTACCAAACTCAGCCCCTCCAGGATGGGAATGCACCTTCCCCTCATGATCTTAACTGGTCTCACAGCCACTCTGGCCACCCCTCACAGAGCTCAGGCCCTCCACTATATCAAAGGAACTTTGGGGTTAGTATTAGCAGATGAAGGCTAGACCCAGGGTGCTGGAATAGTGTTTTACTACCATTCTTTTATGTTTCCATAACATCTTATAGAGTCATAGGTTCTAATGCCAGAAGGGACCACAGTGATCATCTAGTCTGACCTCCTGCATGACACGGGCCAGAGAACTTCCACGAAATAATTCCTATTTGAACTAGAGTTTATCTTTCAGGAAAACATCCAATCTGGATGTCAAAATCGCCACTGACGGGGAAGCCACCACAACTCCTGGCAAGTTGTTCCAATGATTAGTCTTGCATCCCAAACGATCTCAAAGTTATACAAAGCTATACAAAGAGGAATAAGCACCCTTGCCCCATACAATCACCTCTGGGGTAAAATGCAACCAGCTCTTTAACATTGCACGACAGTTTAGAACAGGGGATTAAGAAGAATCCCCTTATCCAACTGAAACTGCACAGGGAAGTCTTAGTGCAGGCAGAATGTAATTTGGCCAAGGCATTGGCGTCACCAGCCTTTCGGCTGGTCTGCGTTTAAAAGTTAGCTGATGTAACTAAGGTGCTCAGGGATGTGAAAAATCCATGCCCCAAGCACCGTAGCTATGCTGAACTAACCCCCAGCTAGGTCAACAGAAGAATGCTTCCATCAGCCGAGCTACCATCACCTGAGGAGGTGGCATTCCTACAACAATGAACAAAAAACCCTTCCATTGTTGTAACCTGTGTCTACACTACAGGATTACAGAGGAATCGCTATGGCACCTCAGCTCTTCCCCTAGAGCCCCTGTAGTGCAGCCAAGCCCTTACTCTTGTGAAAAGGGCCATGTTGTATTTAATAGCCACAAGCGAGCAGGGTCTTGGTTTTACAACTTATCTGAGACAGGGTCGCTCAGCTGCACAGCACCTCTGCACACTGCAGCATTGGCTCAGTGGGGAAATCAGCACCCACTGAATCATCAACCCCCACTCCTGTGACACCTTGAGTTTTCTTTGGTGACTTCCTGTCCAAATACCGGCCGTGCTTATCTTGTGAGCTCACCCCTAGTCGTGGCATGGCCATTGCTTGGGAGCACAGGTGATGCTGTTCGAGTTAGAGGGGCTAGAGTTACAGTAAAGATGAGGGATTTGGACTGGCTTGGGCAATGGGATTATATGTAGAATGGTGTGGTTCTGCCTATCATCTGATGCCATTTTCAGGGATAGAAACATGTGCACAGCACTGGCAGTCCCCCCTTGACCTCTAGTTCTCCCTGGCCCCAGCTGAGTTGTTATTTCCCCTTGTTTCTCTCATTCTATCGGTTTAGCACACTGGAGGGGGCCAGGACTCAGTTTTGCAAAGTGCCACGAACCTCTGTGGTGTGATATAAGCAATAAATAACCCTTGTGAGTGATTCTCGTCTCTTTACAGCACTCCACACCCTACAGTCGCACTACGCTCCCAAGGACAGCCTGTTAGCGCAGTGCTGCAATGCCCTGCACACTCACTACATTCCCAGGGGCAGCCTGTTAATACAACATGACAATGCCCTACAACTACACAATGCTAACACAACCCAGCCGGCGATAGCCTACACTCCCACTACACTCCCAAGGACCATCTATTAAGGCAATGCTACCATGCCCTGAAGTATTACTACAGTAATACTTGCTTATAGAATCACCTGTTGGGGGTACTGTCTACACTGATCAGCACACTACACACCCTAGGCCAGGGGTCGGCAACCTTTCAGAAGTGGTGTGCCAAGTCTTTATTTATTCACTCTAATTTCAGGTTTCGTGTGCTAGTAATACATTTTAACATTTTTAGAAGGTCTCTTTCTCTAAGTTTATAATATATAATTAAACTATTGTTGTATGTAAAGTAAATAAGGTTTTTAAAATGTTTAAGAAGCTTCATTTAAAATTAAATTAAAATGCAAAGCCCCCCGGACCGGTGGCCAGGACCCGGGCAGTGTGAGTGCCACTGAAAATTGCCGCCTTTGGCACGCGTGCTATAGGTTGCCTACCCCTGCTCTAAGGTGCAGCCTGTCTATAACTCTGCAACACCTTGCAGTCTCAGCTATGCTCCTAGGGGACCAACTGCTAATGCGGTACCGCAATGCACAGGGACAGTGTGCTAATGCATCATTGGAGAGCCACACAACCTCCCCATGTTCCCAAGGCATGTCTGTGAGAGCGCCTTTTGCTTATTCTGATTTTATATCTTCCCTCTCTTTTAGATTGAAATTACCATCTGGACAGATTATTGCTATGACCGCCAGGGGGCATGTGACAGCTTGCATAGCACATGGTAGCACCCTGTAATTTAGTAAGGTCTGAACCACACAACCTTTCTATTTGAGGTATTTTTTCTTTTTTTACTGCCTAGGATCATCCCTGGACACTGTTTTCACTTTGATCTCTCAAAACTTTGGCATCGCTCCTAAAAGAAAAAAGCAAAAAAGCAAGGCCTTTGTTCTCCACAGCTGTCGTCATGCTGTAGAGAAATCTCCGCACAGGTATTAAACACTTGCCATTGATCAAACAGCCGGTGGTCCAGCTTTATCTGCGCGTACCTGCCGAAGTCAGGCTATTTACACTATAAATAATTTGGTTCCCGAGGTCTCGCTCAAGTAAAAGCACAGGGTGGAAGGGAACAGTGATGGGATTATGCGGAGGGGACAGCAACGGCAGGCTCCCATCCCATAAAATAACACCGCACTCCCCGTGACAGACTGTTAATGCAATACCACAGGACCCATCAATAGCACCACACTCCAAGTGGTCATACATTAATGAAAGGCAGAGAATCCTTACAGGGCCAGCCTCGGAAGGCAATGATGCAATCCTCTGCAACAGAGAAACCGGACAGAACTTCAGGGCAGGGTTGCTGTCCCTTTCGACTTCAGCCCCGCTCTGGGACCGTCTGCTAATGCTACACTGTAATCCCTGATGGTGCCCCCCTGCAGTGATATCCTACACTGCAGCCTACTCTGGTATCCCCTCCACCACCCCACACCCTCCCCGTGATATCCTACTGTGCTGTCCCTGGTGGTATCCCTCTGACTCAGATAAACTCAGTGATATCCTACACTGGTGTCTCCTATGATATTCCTTCCGCTTCACATGCCTAGTGATGGCTTCCAAATGCTACACTACTGTCCTCTGTGGTATCTTCCCAAGTGAGAAGTGTCTTCAGTGCCTCCCCCCTCCATTTGTTAAACTTTTGAATACCTTATTTTTATTGCATTTGTAGCCCATTTCTGGACTTGGATGCACGATTTGCATGCATGATTTATCTCTGTCATATAAGATGATAAACTTGCACGCTAGGATCTGTAAATCTTGTATTTATAACTCCTTGACTGACTGGCGACGCCCCGCCCCTTATCTACCCGCAAGGGCTTGGCTGACAACATTTGAGGAGCTTTGAGGTACAGGAGCTCTCGGAAAGTCTGGAAGATTCCTCGAGATTCACAAAGGTCCAGAACATTCTAGGAGGTGAGTGACAAATGACTCCACATCCAGAATATCTGAAACATCACTTCAAATGTTCTATTTTCCCTTTTGTCGCTAACAACAAAAATGGCCCCCTGAGTCCAGTGCCCCCCAATCCCGGCACCCCAGGTGGTTGCCTGCCCCTAAATCTGGCCCTGCACACGCTTTCTCTCTACCCTGTGATATTCCCCCTCACCCCCTGCTCAGTATATTCCGGGCTGGGGGGAGTAGTTTGGATTGGCAGGGGAGAGGCTGGTCTCTTCCTCTGAAGCATCAGGGATGTCCATGGCTGGAGATGGAACAATGGACAGGGAGGGCCAGTGCTCTGATGTGGCACCAAGCATTTTTCTCTCCGGCTGGTTCTTGCTCACGTGCTCAGGGTCTAACTGATCGCCATATGTGGGGTTGGGAAGGTGACATTGAAGGGGTTTTTGCCTTCTATCGCCGCATGAGAGTGGGGGTCATGTGCCAAGATTATCAGGACATTTCTCACTTAATCGTTTCCTCCAGCATTGGTGCACCTCTGTCCCTCCTATTCTCTGCCTGTGGCACATAACAGTCGAGGCTCCTGAGGGCTGTAATACCTGGGTGTAGTTTTGGTTGTTGGGTTTAGTGCGTGGGCGCTGGGTGGGGTTGCTGGCCTGTGCTCTACAAAAGGTCAGTCTGATGATCTGGTGGCCGCTTCTGGCCTTGAACTGTATGAAATAAACCTCCCTGTGAATATCCTATGTGCAGTCCCCTGCGTTGTCCGCACACACGCAGGCTCCCAGCGATAAGCTGCTAATGCTACACGGACATCCCTGCTGGTCTCTCCCGCCCCCACCACATGCTCCCAGCGTCAGCCTGCTAAGTGCCTGGATAAAGCTGCAGAAACGGGTGCTGTCTGTGAACGCTCACGCCAGCGGGGACTAGACTGGAAGTGGACAATCCAGTTGTGCAGGGGCCGGTCCCTATATCAGCAGCAGCTAGGAAACTGCACCCAGGCAGGTTCCTGAACAGCGACAATATACAAGTTTCCTTGGGCTCGCTCGGTGGCTGCCCTTGAAGAAGTGCTGCCCGCTCTCTGGCCGTGTCTCCTATGGATTTCCTGCACCACGAGGTGCATTCCTGTGCTGCTGACTCCACACAAACAGTGGCGTAACGAACGCCCGCTTCCTCCTGCTGTGGGTGACAGGCTGCGCGGCCGATAGCTGCCTTTGGGTAACTGGCCACCCCGCCAGGACTTCCAGAGCTGCCAGGTCCCGCCTCCCACCACATGGCATCCGCCTCATGCGGTGACTCCATCCCAGCCCACGGGATGTTCCCCCCCTCGTCCCTCCCACACACAGGGCAAGAACAAGATGCCTGCGCGTAAAGGTGTTGCTTGTATCAGGCAGGCGAGGGAGCCATACCTAGCTGCAGTGAGTAAATAAACTTGGAAGATCTGGGAGCAGTGGGGGAGGTTTGGGGCAGAGTCTGGTTCCCACATGTGCAGTGGTCGTTTGGAAGATTTATAGAGAAGAATGCTAGTCTTTTTCTTTTTGCTTTATAATAATACATTAGGCTTTTAACCTCTGACCGGGAGCAGCAGTGGGGGATGATTCAGAGAGCACTACGTCACTCCCAGCCCTGATCTAGGGGACGCCACCTCTTTTTTAGGCTGTTCCTTCGAGCCCCGCCAGGCCGCGGCGCGAGAGGGGTTAAAGCGGAGCTGTGGAATGCCAGAGTTTAGCGAGAGGCGACGGCTGCCTTGAGGTCACCTGTGAGGGATTAGCTGGGGCCCGGCAGACAGTTGTTGTTTGAGGACTGTCTGAGGCCCACGGAAAGGGGGTGGCGGTAGAGCAGGAGGGGGTTTGAGGAGGATTTGGGGATGAGGGGAGTGTGTGTGTGGGGGGAAAGAATGGCTCTGTGGGGGGGATCTTCCTATCCTGCTGGGATTATACAACTATCAGATGCATTTGTGAAAGCCGCACTGTAAACTCTGTCTTTTTTGTGAAGGAAATAAATCCATCACCAGTTTGAGAGGGAAAGAGAGGGGCGGCGGGAACCCCGAGCCCCTCCACTCAGCGTGTTTCAAGGAAAGGTGGAAGCGACACCACGGGGAAGATGCAGCGCACATGTCGGCGAGCAACACATGCTGCTGCCCAGCTCCTCAGATACCAAGAAGCCCTTTGTGGCTCCGGGGCAGCGGGGTTCCGGGCGAAGCCTTGTGTTCTCTGGCTGGAGCCAGCCAGGCAGGACAGTCAGGCTCCTCCTTCAGATAATCTCTCTGTGCATGAGGCCAAAGAGAGAGACAGAGATTGCTAGGAATCCTTGGGGAAGGAGGGATGGGACGGGGAGACTGATAGAGATGCACCCAGCTTCGGGCAGGTTAGAATGAGGGGCTGGAAAGCCCGTGTGTATGTGTATGTGTGTGTGTATCCTTTAAACCCTGGCTGGGAATCTCCAAAAAAAACCCAATCCACACTAAAGAGAAAAAAAAATCCCCTGCTCAGTGGAAAGAGTCGCTCCACGGAGACAACAGTTTGGCGAGATAAATGCATGGGAGCCTGAGAACATCAGCCAATAGGATGGTGAGAAGTAGGAAAACCTTATGTTTAAGGCACTGGACTGGGACCCAGGAGATCTGGATTAAATTTTGAGCTCTGCCACTGATTCTGTGTGACCTTGGGCATGTCACTTTGTCTCTCTGTGCCTCAGCTCCCTAGCTGTAAAATGGGAATAATTATACTTACTGTGTCTATTTAGGGGGATGATTTTCAGAGTCACAAATGGGATTTCAGGGAGTTGAGCGCCTCACTGCTCTTTGTGTCTGAAAACCTCCCCCTGCAGATTGTAAACTTGTCAGGGTGGGAGTGGTTCGTACACAATGGGGCCCCGGTCTCAGGTGGTGCATCTTGGCATAGCATGGAATTAAGGGTAGGATGAGACCTCTGCCCATTTCTAGGCCTGGATTGAAAGTCAATTCCCAGTACGCTTCTGAAATGTCTGGAGGTGTTTTGCTTTTCACTTCTGGTTTCCAGCTGGGACTAAAGGAATCAAAATGCCACACAAGAGGCAGTTTGCATGAACTTTTTTAAAGCTTGTCTGCCCATGGAGTAACCCTGGGGTAACCCAAATAACTCAATGTGTGGACACTCTTATTCCAGAATAAGGGCTTATCTACACTACAGGCAGTTCAGCGGCACAGCTATGGTGCTGTAGTTGTGTGTAGTAAGTGCCAAAGTGTAGATGCTTCCTCCAGCAACGGAAGGGATATTCTGCTTCTGCAGATAATGCACTTCTCTGAGCGGTGGTAGATAGTTGATGGAAACATTCTTCTGTCAACCTAGCCATGTCTATCTCGAGGCTTAGCTTGGCATAGTTATGGTGCTCAGGCGTATTACTTTTCCACATCCCTGAGCGATGTAGCTATATCAACCTAAACGTTAAGTGTAGAGCAGAACTATCAGTGCTTTGTTCCTGTTTAGCTTAATGCACTTTCAAAGAGGACAACGTTAAAAAGGAGGAAGGCACTCTTTATTGCTCTTCAAAGTCACACCCTACCATAATCTGAAATGGCTTTCATGTGTAGACAAGAAGACTGGAAGCTCCTTGAGTGCTGGGACCTTGAGTCAAATCCTGGCAAAACTACCACTGATTTCAATAGGCCAGGGTTTTGTAAAGATACAGAATCACTTGTATCTTTACGTTTCTGTAAAGTGCCTAACATACACTGGGCCACTGGTAAGCACATAATGCCAATTAACTATAATAAGAATTCATTGTACATTATCGGCCTAGTTTTGCAGATTCAATAAATCTGAATAAGTACATAAAACAAATTCTATCTATCTATCTATCTATCTATCTATCCCCATACACCACATCTATCTATCTATCTATCTATCTATCTAATCTCCAAAGTATTTAGAAACAGAAATTACAGTAATATTCATTCTTTCTTGCATTCCAGCCAATAGGAGAAATAACTGGATTAATTGATAGGTTATTTTGTTTGTTTCCTTGTGTGTGTTGGTGTCTGTGAGTGGGTGTGTTTTCTGTGTGTGTGAGAGGGTGGCTGGGTTGCGTGTCCAGGTGTGTGTGTGTGTGTGTGTGTGTACACATTAGTGAGAGAGATTAAACTGAAGGATGAGTTTTGCATTTGGCTCTGAACAAAGCAAGGCCTATGGTTAGTCCAGTCTCTTGTGGGAGCAATCTCATAGTCAAAGTTGATTTGAAGGGAGCATTGTCTCCTGGGACTGACGATCAGTACTCTTGGGTCCTAGTGTTGCTTCTACCACTGACTCACCATGTGACCTTGGGAAAGTCACTTCACCTTTCTCAGCCTCAGTTTCCCCATCTGTAAGATGAAGATCACGATATTCACCAACCTTTGTAAAGTACTTTGTGATTCTGATCTATTGTATGTAATTCTAACGTGCTCATCACTGTGGGATCTGGACTACATCTGCAGATGAAAGGTGTTTTAGAAATGAAAATTCTCAGTCATAATAATAATTAATAATCCTTTAACATATAATTTATTAACATAATTATATTACTCTGCAGCATACAAGCAATGGGCCAGATTCTAATCTCTCTTACGCTGGTTTCATATCAGGGTAACGCTATGCACTTCAGTGGTGACCTACTCTAATTTTACACCAGAATGACTGAGATCAGAATCGGGGATAGAGTCTTTTGTAGACTGCTGATTGCTCAATCTAACACCACACAGTGTGTTTCACTGGCAGAGGTTCCCAGCTCATTCCTATACTTGACAGCAGAGAGGCAGTGCGAGTGGGGCCATATGTTCAAAAGAGCTCATCACCCAACCTGCTCAGCTCCTTGGAAAATCTAGCCCGTAGTGTCCCAGTGCTGTACGTATCCTGACACTTAGCTGTAAAGCATCAGGGGTGAAACAGTCATGTCTTGGTGATGGAGGGTCTCAGATGGCACAGATTGCCGATGCTCATGATTTTATTGCAAATATCATATTGGGTGCTTTTTCTTAAAGCCTCAGCTTCTGTAGTCAGGTGACTCTGTAAGAACCTTAATTTTAAAAAGGTTTGTTTCTAGCCAGGGGGAATGCACCAGGTGGGGTGGGGGGGGCAAGCAGGGGCACAGGCACCCCCAATAGTCATATAAAAATGTATTTCTGCTGCTCCAGCCTCAGCCCCTGGCTGCTGCTCTAATGTGCCCCTCCAAACGCAGTCAAATTTAAATTCCTATGCATGCCCCCGTTTCTAGCCCTCATCTCATGGAGCCTTGAAAAGTAATCCCTGAAGGCTCAAAAACCAGAAGGCAAATTAAAAAAACCTCGAAATGTATTCTTCTTTAAAGTCTCCTGATTTTTAAGCCAATCATGATTTTGAGGTGGGCTGGGAACTACGTGTGATTTTTGAATGCTTGGGGTTGGCAGTACTGTACCCTGATCTGTAATATAGTGGAGTTAAAGCAGTTGTGTCAGCGCTAGAGGTTTCCCCAGGTAAAGGAGTCATAGCTGTATTTCAGGATTTGACCGAAGTCCCCAGATGTTGTGAAGCCAAGGCAATGCCATCGTATATGAGGTTTACTTCAAGGAGACCTCTCTTTTGTATAGCGATGAGCCTTTTAGGTGATAAAAACACAGTGCGCATGACTGTCCTACCCAAACTCTGATTAAGAAAGCTTCTAATACAATGAGAGGTTCCCTCAGGCTAATCGATGCATTTTTTACACTGGCGCTGTAATAAAACAGAAAATAAAACAATTTTATTGAAATTAAAATGCAAATGGAACATTTGTCTCTCTCTACCCGCCCCCCGCCCCCTCCCCCCAAGTCACTCCCTGTCCAACTGCAACATGGATCGAGTAATAATACTTTGTGCTAAAGCTGGGTCCAAATAAAAATCTGGGAACCAAAGATCCCCCAACTTTTAGGGGGTTCAAAATCTGGATGCTAATTTTTCAGCTGAAGCCAACCTCTTCTTTGACCGTGTGTAATTATTTCCTGACTTGAATCCCAGAAATTGAGATCAGGGCCCCATTGTGCTAGGTGCTGTACGAACACATTGTAAGAGACAGTCCCTGTGTCAAAGGGCTTGCAATCTAAACAGGAAAAGGTGGAAGAAAGAATTATTCGCCCTATTTTGCTGATGGGAAACTGAGGCAGGGAATGGTTAAATGACTTGCCCAGGATTACATTGTGAATCAGTTGCGAAGTTCTGACCAGGACCCAGGCTGCCTGGTTCTCATTCACCTGCTCTAATTTCAGCACAATGCTCCGTTCCAAAGCATTTTGACAGCACAAAGCGGCCAACATGACAAATAACAGGATTCAGACTGGTTAAGCCATAGCTTGACACTGCTAAATGCTTTACAGTTCAGTTTGCATTTATAACAGTGCAGTAACTTTGTGACTCCAATCTGTAAAGCACAAAAGGCTGGTCTGAACTACCCAAGGTGCATCATCAAAGCAGTCTGCACAGAAACACCCCCGTATACAGTACAGATGTATGTCACAACTTCCATGATTTTCCTGCCTGGCTTTAAGGGACAGTGGAAGCATCTTGCTGGCTAGAAGGCAGCTCCAGCCTACTGGAAGGATTATCCTGGATAGCAGAAAGGTCCAATCTGCTAATGAATGGAGCGGTGCTTCTTTCTTTATTAGAGGTGTGGCGGTTCATGCCGGCAGGTGGAGTCCCTCTGTTAGACTCATAGAAAGGTTCTTCTGGTTAAAGGTGATAAATTCAGATTACACTGGACTGTGATGTATCTGAAATCAGAATCCAGCCCAGAGTCTCCTGGCTAGAAGATGGCATCTACTGACTGAAGTTGTAGAGGGCCAGGCTGGCTGGCCATGATTTTTCTCTGAGCTCGGGGGACAGGATTTTCATGTTAGCAGAAGACATCCAGGGAACTGATTCTGATCTCACTTGCACCCGTTTAGCAATAGTGATGTCAATGGAAGCTCCCCTGATTTACACCAGCATAAACAGGTTCAGAATCAGACCCCTCTCTGACTCTGAGAAGACTTCTCCTATGCCGTAGTGAAGGGTGCTGCTGTGGTAGGATCCTACTGGCTAATGGAAGCGATCGCGGAGCTAGTGGAGGGGTCCTGGTAGCTAGTGATGGACAGGATAATAAAACAGGAACAAATTAACATGTAAGAAAACAGAGCTGCACCTGGAGCAACAGGAGCAGAGGGAACTGATGCAACTAGCGTCAGAGCCAAAAAGGAACTATAACTCATAGAAATATGTTGGTGCCTCCACCCCCAATCTCTTCCTGCCTCTTATTTCAAAGGCAGACAAACACCACACTGTACTGTGTGGCATCTCCAGCCTTAAATCTCCCTGTCTTCAAGTGCTTGTAACATGAGACAGCAGTCCAGGCTCTGACCCCCTTGGAGGGCTAGAGGGGGCATACAGTGAATGAGGAATGGC
Source organism: Malaclemys terrapin pileata (assembly GCF_027887155.1). Taxonomy (NCBI): domain Eukaryota; kingdom Metazoa; phylum Chordata; order Testudines; family Emydidae; genus Malaclemys; species Malaclemys terrapin. Next base: position 17,963,044 of record NC_071508.1, on the reverse strand, counting down.
AGTGGGGGGGGAGGGAGATACCTGCTTTATTCCTGCAGCTCCACAGTCTCCTCCCTTCTGCTGCCGTTGGAGAAGCTTTCTCTGCCCTCATGTGTTCATTCCTTGCTCTGATAGATCAGGTCTGCTGTGCCAAGTGGAACTAAGCAGGCTCCCTAAAACAAGCCACAGCACAGTGGATGCCATTTGGGTTGTCCAGCTTAGAAAGAAGGCTGGCCTTGTGGTACTGGGGCTGCCCTAGGAGTCAGGGAAGGTGGGCTGAATTCCCAGCTCTGGGGCAAGTCACTTGATCACTCTGTGCCTCAGTTTCCCATTTGTAAAATAAGAGATGATGATAACGCCTCCTTCTTCTGCCTATGGCAGCAATAGCCCCTACTGCTACTAGTTAGAGGAGTCACTCCTTTAGCTCAAGTGACTGAAGTCTGTGCTGCTAAGGGTCTTTGGTTCAGACTCTGCTGATGGCCTATGTGTGAGGCCATAACCCACATTCCCTCAATTATGTGTGTATTGAGACATAGGAAATAGCAGAGGCATGCGGATAGAAACAATCAGAGAGTCAATGAGAGTGTCATCTCTTTGGGGTAGGGATTGTCTTTCTGCTCTATGTCTGTACAGCCCCTAGCACATTGGGATGCTGGCCCATGCCTGGCACTACCACAAATCAAATAATAATAATAATAATAAGCTGAGAGCAGATGAACTCCAACTCCGTGAGTCTTCTCTGTACCAGTACCTCGGTCTTAGATGGCAAGGAACATCTGATCTGAGGTCCTAGGATCTATTAAAGCACGAGGAATGGGGTGCTGATATTGATAAGTTCAGCTTCCTGGAAGGTAGGGAACTCTTGTGGGTGTGAGGGCAGTGTCATCTGTGCAGGAGCGGTTCCCTAGCTGGGCTGGAGGGGGCTTTCCTTCCCTGTGGAGCGGCCATCCAGCAGCTGTGCCATGAGCACAAAGAGATCTGCAAACACTCCTGAAAACTGCAGTGGGAAAGCAAAAATTTTCCACTGTTTAACCTCTGTGTTGGCTGCGCAGGGATGGGAGCCTCACCTACAAGACTCCCGGCCTCCCTATAAAAGCCACTCTGTGTAAATCTCCCATCCATTTAGCCCCTGGCTCCGCTGCTCCTTGTTTATTTGGTCTCCACTCAAACATGGCAGCCTGAAAGCATGTGTCTCTTGAGTCATTTATCTCCCCGTGTCAAAGTCGAGGAAGAAGTGGCCAAAGTTTAAACTGTGTTTCCAGGCTGGAGAATAAATCACAACTCGACCAGCCCCCCACCAGAACTTCCCTGTGTCTCACCCTGCGCTCCTGAGAGGGGGAAGAGAAGGGGAGGGATGAGATTAGATCCTGGTTTACTAAGCTGACCAGGAATTTCTCTACAAGCTGCCCATCCCCTTCCCAACATGCTCCGGAGTTCAGCTGCTATTTCACCTTGTTTGTGTCACTCATAAAGACTGGGAAGGAGAGAGGAGCTAATAAGGGATCCACCCCCTCCGCCATTCTGGACTGAATACATTGTCAAAGAAAAGTCTTCACGTTCGTTCAGCAGGGGGGATGCACAGAGATCAGTAGGAGACTGGCTGCCCTTAGGTTACAGAACATAGGGTATGTCATAAAGTTTACCCCTTCTCCCAGCCCGTATTCCAACAGGTGCGTCACCCTCTCTCACTCTCCCTCCATCAGATCGAGCCACCAATATTGGTTCTTGCCCTGTTTGCTACAGTGCCTTGTGCAGGGGAGATGTAGGGACTGGGACAGCTGTGAGCACCCCACAGCCAGTGCTCCTGCACCCTCCCCTAACGTGCCTCCTGCTGGGGTAGGCTGGGACTGGAATAACCATGAGCTCCCCCACAACCAGGGCTCTGATACCGTCCCCTACAGCAGTGTTTTTCAACCTTTCTGATACCAGGGACTGGCTTGCTGCCTTCCTAGACTGTGTCAGGGTGATCTCAGGAACTGGCGCCAGTCCATGCACTGGTTGTTGAGAAACACTGCCCCAGAGCGCCTCCTGCTGGGACTGATGAAGCTGTGAGCTCATAGTCTTCTGCTCAGATTTTTTCCCTCCGACTTCGAAAGCTAAGGCTTGTTTAGAGCCAGGCTTGTATGAAGTGATGAGCATAGTCTCTGGTCCTGTATTTTTAATGCCCTTCATTTTGTTCTTTAAACTCCTGGGGCCCATCCCCTCCCTGGTGCAACGCCATTGACATCAGCAGGCCTCCACCAGGAATGAATCTCTTCCAACCCCCACCCCATCCCCCGTACTTTTAAGGCTGAGAATTAAAACTTTTGAGTCATAGGGGGGGCCCCCGCTGCTTCCCAATGGAGCCGACAGTCCCCACTGTGCGCAAGCCTCACCTCCCTCTGCCAGGACTGCCTCTGGCACAGCGAGACATGTCAGTCCCAGTGGGGAGCCAGAGGAGCAGGGAAGATGAAGGGGGGCAGGTTGCCAATGAGCTTTGAAGGCATTGGCAGCAGAGCAGAGGGCAAAGGTGTCCTCCCGCCTTCCGTCGCTGGACCCATCCTGTATTCCCCCCACCCCAGGCCTAAGGTCCCGTTTGAGTCAGTGGGAGTCATGGATATCCTGCCAGGGATAGAAGAAAGAGGCTTCCGTTATCAAATCAATGGGGTGATGGAATCATTAATTGGAGAGCACACTTGGCTTTGGCCACTGGATCAGTTCTAGGACCCCATGGCCGATGTGTTGATTTCTTGTGATTCCATCTTCAACAGAGGGTTAAACACTAAATCCGCAATGATTCTCTTGAACCTACCTTTCTTTCTTTCTTTCTTTCTTTCTTTCTTTCTTTCTTTCTTTCTTTCTTTCTTTCTTTCAAAAAAGACATAAACTCTCTCGCTCTCTCTCTCCCTTTTCCTCTCTCTCGCTCAGTGAGAGCTGATGCAGTTAATTGGAGCTTCTTGAAAGTGTGCATTAACACAGGCAGAGCCAAGAAGACGTCTTGGCAGCAAAATATCATTATCAGTTCTTGAGCTCCAGCCAAAATCCCCTTGCGGTCAAAACACAATTCTTTAAACTAAACAATTAAAGATTTGTGCAAGTGTTGCTGCCATGAGTTATCAAGGGTAGGGAGGGGCTTCTCCTTGCCAGTGTCAGCAGAAGTTAACAATCCACTCTCTGCCGGGGAAACAGGTGACAGGCTGAAAACTTAGTCAGCATGAAGGCACTGGGTAGGGGCCATGGGAAAAGTCCTGGCACTGGCATCACCGTACAGGGGATATTGGCAATTTCTCTCCTGCCTCTTGGGAGCTGAGAGGAGAGCTATGTTTCTCCGTGGTTTTCAAACTTCTGACCCATGTCCCCATTTTACAAGTAAAGCTGGTACCAAATACTTCATCAGAATACCTTTTTTCAATGGAAAATGGCTTCTAAATTCAACAGAAATTTTGTCCAGAAAAAAAAGTCTACTTTTTGGGGGGTTGTCAAAAAATAATCAAACCTGCAAACCAATTTTTTTTTTTCAGTTTTGGGGGGGAGGGAGTTTTCTATGAAAATCCAAAAACTTTCAAAAAGATTTTTTGATGAACATGACATCCTTTTTTTTTTCATTTTCATCTAAATATTTTCTTGGAAAAAGCTTCATTTCCTGAGCAGCTGTATCAAAAAGGTTTGGGATCCCTCTAGTGATAAAGAAAGAAAGGGCAATCTCAACCCTTTCAAACCTGTTCACGACCCCTGGGTTAAGGTCTGAATGATTCAGTTCTAAACAGGACCCACGATCAACTGGTTACTAGTAACATAGGGCAACTAAACCAAGCTCTCTTAGTCTCCTCTCATAAGGTAGGCCCTCCATTCCCTTTCTCTGCACCTGTTCCAGTTTGAATTTGTCTTTCTTGAACATGGGCGACCAGAATTGGGCTACAGAATTGTATTATTTTCCCTTAAATTAAGGCCTTGTTCTGATTTCATTCAGCCTGGTGTAAATCTGAAGTAACTACCATAGGTGCTGGAACTAGGGGGGCTGGGGGGGCTGCAGCACCCCCTGGCTTCAAGTGGTTTCCATTATATAGAGAGTTTATAGTTTGATTCAGTGGCTCTCAGCCCCCCCACTGAACAAATTGTTCCAGCCCCCCGGTAGCTACTAAAATGGATGGATGACACATACATGTGAGACCCAAGTACGTGGGATTAGAACAGGGGTAGGCAACCTATGGCACGGGTGCCGAAGGTGGCACGTGAGCTGGTTTTCAGTGGCACTCACACTGCCTGGGTCCTGGCCACCGGTCCGGGGGGCTCTGCATTTTAATTTAATTTTAAATGAAGTTTCTTAAACATTTTAAAAACCTTATTTACTTTATATACAACAATAGTTTAGTTATATTTAATAGACTTATAGAAAGAGACCTTCTAAAAAAGTTAAAATGTATTACTGGCACGCGAAACCTTAAATTAGAGTGAATAAATGAAGACTCGGCACACCACTTCTGAAAGGTTGCCGACCCCTGGATTAGAATCAGTCCGTGATTTTCGAACCAAACCTTCTGTTTTAAAGTTCTGATCTGTTTGGGTATTCCCCTCTCCCCCCTCCATTTTCAAGGGCCTTCACACTTTCATATCAAATTACCAAGAGAAAGATTCATCTCATGCTATTTTTGGAAACCAAAGAGCCAAAGATCTCATCCAAAACTCTCTTCCCGCAAAAGCTCCAGCCCCGCTGTGCCAAACTTGGAGAAGAAGCCAAACTTTTGGGTGATTATCCAGAGCGAACCCAAATTCTGACCCTTTTGAGGTTCTCCTATCATTGCAGGAGACAGAAAGACGGAGAGCTGCTCTACATTGAAAATTTATGTCACTGTAGCTACATCTCTCAGGGCTGTGAAAAATCCACACTGGACGAACATAGCTATGCCAACCTAACCCCTAGGTTGAGGGAAGAATTATTCCTTCAACCTAGCAACCGCCTCTCAGGGAGATGACTTAACTACAGCTCTGGGAGAACCCCTTCTTATAGAACTCCCAGACCATGTAGACAGCCCTTACCAGGCTGCAGAGTTCCCTATCAGACCTACTCCCAGGTGAGAACATCTAGCAACCTTATGGTCTGATGCTGGACTTCTTGCATCTTTATGGAGCACAAGGCAGTGACTTCACTCAGACACGGCACGTGGAGTTGCTTTGTCAAACCCCTCTCACTGTATGGATGCTGTAACCCCCTAACTTTATCCCAAGACTGACTAAATACTGACCGAGATGGAAGAGCTCTACCTCCCGAACTTCCAATACTGCGACTGCAGTAATATCGTTTTATTAAAGTTGAAAAGAGTTGAATACCCCCTAACTAGCTGCAAGGAAACATAGCATAGGTTTATGGACTAAAATATACAAAGGTACATTTCAGGTTTTGGATGAATCTGCCACAGCAGCCATTAAAATAATGTCCACAGACTAGCATCTTCCAGTGTTACGATATGTACGATATGCAATGAAATGGAACCCGAATGTGTTGGTTTCTGTGCTGCACAGCCAACCGGCCTGCAACTGGGCAAGATTCAAAGAGTTAACTGAAGAGATGCTTTTAATTGTCATGGGGTGGGGGAGGAGAGATTTTAAAGAGATGCAGAAATATTCCAGGGTAATAAAATATCCCCTTTTCAGTGTCAAAGTTAATGTTCCAGGCCTCAGGTGAAATCGGCTTCTTATCTGAGAGTGATTCCCCCTGGAGAGGTCTGACAGAGCTGAGAGTGGGAGAGGCAAGTGCTGCTTCCCCTTCACAGTAGGATGAGAAGTGGCTCTGGACTCCAGCTCTGAGATGCAGATTATTCAGGAAGACAGAGTTACAGGGTATGAAGTGAGAAAGAGAGTCTGAGCAGTCGTGTAAATAATACAGACGAGAACAATGTCATTAGTCCAGCTGGGCCTGGGCTTTCCTGGGCTGGCTTGCTTGCTTCTAAAACATAGAAACTGCCAGACTGCATCAGACCTGTGGTTCGTCTAGTCCAGGATCCTGACTCCAACAATGGCCGCTACCAGCTGCTCCAAAGGAAGGTGCAAGAAACCCTGCAACAGTGACTTATGGAATAACTCCCCTCCTCCTGGGAAAATTTCCTCCTGACTTCTGTCAGTTAGAGATTGGCTTGTGCCCTGAAACATGAGGGTTGAGGTTCTTTCCAAATCCTGGGTTAATTTTAATCACTTTAATTTTTCTTGTCATCTACATGAATGTCCATTTTTTATGAATCCCGCTGAGCTCTTGGCCCCAAAGATATCTTGTGGCAATAAGTTCCACAGGGTAGCTGTATGGTTTGTTTTTCCCTCCATCATCTCGCTCGAGTTGGTGTCAGCACGTCACTCTTCTCCAGAATTGTTTGTGTTGCCATATCAAGGTGAAGGATGTTATGGAACATAACCAGCCCTCTGTTAGTGTCAGGACATATTGGACAAGTGCAACTGCACTTAGCGCACTGAGGTCATTCTTGTACTCCGTGGATTTCAAGGGACACTGTCGCTGAGGCTGCAGCTTTAGGCTTGGATTTAGGGAAGTGTTTTGCATAATTTAGAGGTTCTGAATAAGACCAGGTGCCTGGCCTTACAAATCTCACGCTCTTATCCATTGACTGGAACGGGAACCGTGGGAAGTCAGGCCCCTTGTTTAGGTGGCTAAGGACGGATTTAGACTGAGCCCCCAGGTTTGAAGATGTTGGCCTTAGCTCTGGAAGGAAACTCCGCCACTGTGAGATTGTTCAAAACATTAGCAAAGCTAGACTTTTTAAACACACAGTGTAAACGTGTTCTGCCTAAAATGGCTCACCCTGGTGTAAATCCATACTAGCTCCACTGAGCCTAATTCTCTTCTCACTCACCCTGGTGTAAATCAGGTGTAAATCAGCTGAAGTTAACCAAGTTACATTGACATGAATATGATGTCAGTGGAGGGGAAATGTGTCAGGATGTGCATGTGTATCCATGTTTATTCACGGGCCTGTGTATGTGTGTGTGCATGTACCTCCGTGTAGCCGTGTTTCTGCATGGGCCTGCGGATGTGTGTGTGCGTGTACCTCCGTGTATCCGTGTTTCTGCATGGGCCTGCGGATGTGTGTGTGCGTGTATCTCCGTGTAGCCGTGTTTCTGCATGGGCCTGCGGATGTGTGTGTGCGTGTACCCCCGTGTATCCATGTTTCTGCATGGGCCTGTGTGTGTGTGTACATGTATCTCTGTGTATCCATGTTTCTGCATGGGCCTGTGTGTGTTTCTCATTCTGTAGGCAATTCTCCATGTGTCTTTACTGGTCCTCTCTGGGAGTTTTGTGTGCACACATCTGCATGCAGCACCGTGAGCATGTCTCCATCCAGGGAGGGCAGCAGCTAAAACTTCCTAGGGTTATATTCTTATATATCTATATATATATAGATATATATATGAGACCCCTTTCTAAACAAATAAATAAATAAATAAAGCCGTTGCCAAGGCCCCTCCTAGCATTTCCTGGAGAGAGGCGCATTGCCACCTGTTGCTATGGAGAAGGCTCTTTATCATAAACACTGAGTAAACAGCTGCTGCCAGAGAGCCCCTTTCTGCCTTCCCTGGGTTTATTTGGAGAAAGTCAATAAGGAAAAATAAACATTCCTTGTCCTTGTGTATATAGATCCTTGGGACTTGGATCCTGCAGCAGTGCTGGACTGGGTGTGCTCGGAGGGCTGTCAGCTTCCAGATGGTTCTCAAAAGCCAGGACGCTGGGCATGGCCCCAGGGCCTGACTTTAACGGCACCCAAGAAGCCATGAGATTAGGAAATGGGAATTTTATAACACAAGTGGCCTTTGCAAAGTACCTTCCATCTTCAAGGCATGGGCAAACTTCACCTGTACAGTTCGCTAGACACGGCCTGAGCCCCAAAATTCAGAACCAGAGTCGGATTTGGAAAAATTTAGTCCTGAACATTCGGAGACTTTCAGATGCTGTGGGTTTGATTTGGCCCATGACAGAGCTATAGCCAGATGACAAATTCAGAACTAGGTTAGTGTTGAGATTCCAAACTCTTTTTACCCACCACTGAAAGGCAGTCACCTCTGAAGTGGCACAGCGCAGTTGTTTAGCAGCACACAGTAGCATTACACAAGAGTCTAATGTTATCTATCCATCTCTCTCTGTCATTTGTGAGTGCTGCACTGCCATGAATCTGACTTGGAGGGACCACCCATACCTTGACAGTGGAGTTCTGTCTCTGTTGCCCATTGGATCCTTCATCCTACTACTTATAATAATGTCAAGTATTGCCAATGGAGATAGGTTATTTTGTGACATGGTCCATTAGAAACAGGCATGAGATAACCAACCCATTTAAGAGAGGCCCCCAGGCAGACATTGCCTGGAAATAATCTTTGCCCCTCAGTGACTGGATCTAGGCAGATGAGCAATATGGCAAAATTGCTGGGTTCTGTTATTTGTCTATAATATGCCCAGCCATCACTGTGGCATCTAGGTGTCCCACCCACCAATGCCCACTGGGCACCCTCTGCTCCCCGGCATTACCCCATGTTGGGTCCTGCAAGTTGGTATAAAAGCGCTAGTTTGGAGACAGGTCTTTGAAGAAGGTCCCTGTCCACACTCACATCCTCCCTTCAAGATACACGTTCACCTTTTCCTCTCCCGCAGACTTTTCCCTGAGGCAAAGGGAGAGAGGCACTGTGGACAGGATCCCCCATTGAGATGATAGCTGCAGAGCCAGAGCCGGGAATTAACATGCTCAGGCTGTAATTACAGCTTCAGAGCAGTGACACCTCCACAAGTGTCTTTTTTTTCAAAAGCAGGTAAATTGGAGGCTTACAGGATTGTGGGGGGTAAGTGGGGAAATGGCTTATTTTTAGCATCTTCCTCGTGCCGCCCGGTGATTGTTAACGTCCTGTGTGTTTGGTGGCGACCCACTGAGAGACGTGGGAGATGTACAGACCTGGTGGCCAAAAGCAGTCAGCCTCATACAGGGCGGGGAGGGTATATCTGGAAGGCATGGGAAAGGGGAAGCCAAATACCACCCACTCAACATGGCATGAGGGTAAACAGAGTGGGGAAGAGGAGCAGGTTTCCAATTGACATTATTTTTGTGGGACCTACATCTGTCTATCTAAATATCTACATAGCTACAATTTACCAATCATGATAGCATCTAGTCAATAGGTCTTGATGACTCCTGGTCTAGCCTCCAACGAAACCGGTGGAGTTACAGCAAGGATGAATTTGGGCCATTTTGTCTATTCTTGCACATCCAGCCAATGAGGTGTTTGCCAGATTGAGGGGCCATGTTCCAGAACAGAACACCCAATGTTTGGATGACACATTTTTAAGGGATGTCTGCAGGGGAGAAAGCAGGGGCAGTTTTACCCAGAGAGAGGCCTGAGCTGCCAAATTTGGATCCAGATAGTGACATGTGGGGTTTGGGGATCTGGGTTGCTGGTTATAGGGACAGCTTCAGAATTTGGATCCAGATTCCAATGTCCCAGCACTAAAGTTCAGAGGGAATTCAGATCTAGGTCCATTCCTAGATTATTATTTTTTTGACAGCTGCTGCTTTCTATACTCAAGGCAAGGACATTAGTGCTGAGAGGAAAAAAAATTTGATTTTAATGCAAGCCCCAGTAATCAGCTATTTGTGATGGAATTTTATCTGTCCTGGTCTCTAAGGGATGAGAAGCAAGCAGAGAGGGAAGAAGGGTCAGAAATTAGTATGCAGAAATATCTGATCAGCCAAAGTAATTTTCTTTAATAATCGTATTCATACTGGCTGCTCTCCGCTCACTAGAAGAATTAAGTATTTAATAGTAATATATTTCATCTGGCAGCAGTTCCGTTTCGTTAGGAGCCGTGATGCCTCGTTGGGGTGGAGAGGGGTGGGTAGGTGGGGAGAGATTGAGGAGAGGGACTGGGGTGAGGAGATTAGAAGGGGAACAAAGCTTTACTAGGGGCTGGCCTGCCCTTGACCAGTTAAGCGCTTTGCAGGGACAATGCCACCCACCCGGTATGGACCTAGTGGAATTGCTTATCCCTTTGCAATGGGTGCAAAGGATAGCTCCTCAGTCCCTCCTCCCCTCCCGCATGTCATAGATCATTGCTGAGTTGCAACCTAGGGATGAGTTGGAGTTTTTCAGCTTGGGTCTTTAGCTGGCACATGGGGGTTGGCAGCACCCTAAAAATCTTCCCCCACAAAGGACTAGTGCTGGACTGGAGCTGGCATTTATATATATATATATAGGCCATTGGCATACACTTTATACTGGGCTCAGTGCAGGAAACACTGAGTGAAATTCTCTGGCCTGCGTTACGCAGGAGGTCAAACTAGACAATCATAATTGGCCCTTCTGGCTTTAAACTCTGTGGATCTATAATTTTCTGGGAGATACTTTATTATTATTATTATTATTATTGATCCTTATTCAGGAGATCATTTAAGCATAGGCTTAAAGTCAAGCATATGCACAAGTCCCATTGACTTTAATGGGTCTTAAGTACATGCTGAAAGTTAAAGATAGCTAAATGAGGTCCTGAATAATGATGTCAATCCTTGACACCTGTTCTGGCAAAGGGAAGGCAGGGCTCTGATGCTGACCTATTTCATCTTAGTTGGAGCTACCTGCCTGAACGTCGAGTCCCCAGGCATTTCCGCCAGTCACGTCACAGCACCCGTATCCCTGTCGCAGGACCCGAAATCACATTGAGCTTGCATGAGGGCCTGGGACCAGGTGAAACTGTCTGCAAAGAAGCCAGGAGGGACAGTGTGAATGGAAACTTAGTGGGTGCCACAGGGCAGTGAGAGTGAGGCAGAAGTTAAAGCAGGGGATGAGGGAGTCAGGACTCCTGGGTTTTATTTGCAGATCTTCTTTGACGGACCTTGGGCGCATCTCTTCCCCTCCCTATGCCTCAATTTCCCCATGTGTATATTAGAGTACCACCTACCTTACAGCCTGCGCATGAGAACAGATGGATGTCTGCAAAGCGCTTTGGATGGGAGGTGCAATAGCAGTTCACAGGGGTATTATTAGTACTTCAGTGTAGTCATGCCCTAGGCCCTTTAACTCTTAAAATCATCTCTCGGGCACCTGAGCCCCAGGGCTGCCCAATCCTTTCAGCGTCTCTCCTTGGACTCACTTGTCTCTTCTCCTCCACTGAGTGAGGTCAGGGGGCTCTTCACTCCCCTTCACACCGGGTAACATTTTCTCTCCCTCATCAATCAGGGTCTGCTCAAGAATGCTGGCAGCTCAGGGGACAAGCTTCACCTTCAATCCAGGAGGGAAGATTTGGGGGTGAGGAGGAGGAGCAGCAGCAGGGCCTGAAGAAGGCGCCCAGGAGGTTGTGGATTTGAGGGTCTGCTTGTCATCCAAAGGTCAGGAACCCCTTCAGATCCACCCCTGCCCTGGCCCGGAGCTCAGAGCCACCCCCATCCCAGAGCTGGGATCTCCCAGGCTCACCTTAGTGCATGTTCACTACAGTCAGCACAGCGAGGGGCCTGGTGAGAAATACCAGGGAGAAATTAATCCGTATTGGCTCGAAAAGAGAGAGAGAGAGAAACAGACATTCAAATCTGAGTTCAAATCCTCTCTGCTCTTTTTAAGAGCAAACCTATATAAACAGCTGAAAAATGAGGCTGGCATTTCGGGTCACCTGACAGGCTGGAATTAAGCACCCGTCTGTTAAATGGACAGCTCTCCAGTGGTGTGTGCGGGGTGCGGGGTGGGAAAGGGGGACAACTTGTGGGGTGCACGGATTTCAGGATGGTTTGTTGCTGTATTAATGAGCAACTCTGCAATTCAGTCCCTTCATGGTTCTTAGGGAGCGATACAACACCTTGGAGAAATTTGCACAAATAATAAAATGATAGTGTATTAATGATAAATAATACTAAGTATTTGCCATGTCAATAACACCTTGTGCTTGAGGATCTATCTACTTATCTAGATACTTCTATGGCCCTCATTACTGTGGCTTCCAATTCCACACAACACCCCTATGAGACACAGCAGAGGTATTATCCCCATTGTACAGATGGGAAACTGAGGCACGGAGCTGCTAAGTGTGGCAGAGCAGGGACTTGAACACACCTCTTGCACAGCCCACACGAGTGCCCTCATCACTGGGCCATCCTGTCTGTCTCAGTGCAAGTTGCAAACATTAATAAATTAAGCCTCTCAGCCTTCCTCCCCCTGTACGGTGGATATGTATCATTATCTATGGCCTAGGACAATGGGATTCTCGTTCATGGCTGTGGCTCCTATGCAATACAAAGGAATAATATTCATACGATACACATGGGGAAACTGAGGCACAGATAGGGGCGGGGACTTGCTAAAAGTCAAAACACCTAAAGGTTTTTGCCTTTGGGGTTTTTGTTTTTCCCCAGTTTGAAGCATTTCCACTAGCTCTACTGTTGGTTGTAAAACAAGGGACAAAAAGCTTTAGGGAAAATGTCATTGAATTTTCTCCCATTCCTTCCCTGGTAATTGCGTTATAATTTGATATCTACTAAAGATGCTGTGCTATGCAGAGGAAACCTGGGTATTTGATAGCAAATACCAGCATCTATCGTGCTTCTCTTTTCCTTATGGGGTTTTTCTTTAAGTAATCCCAAAGAGTGATTTATGTACTCATTTATTTATTACATTGTTTCAAATCCATCTATAGGTGCCCATACAGTGCTTGGGGTATCTGATTTGCCCCAAGATTCCCAACACAACAGAAGGAAAGGGGAACAAATGGGCCAGATCATAAAGAAAACACATTTGAAAAGCCCCTCCCCTGCCCTTCCATGAACTGTACTGATGGGCCAACCCCAGTAGAAACCCTGGTTGTAAGCTGCAGAGTTCTGCATTGTTCTTGCTGAGTTGGGAAGACTGGGTTCCAAGCTGAGACCATGAGAGGGGGTTGCTTATGAGATGTTGAAAGTCCAGTCCCCGACTACTAAATGCAACTATAAAAAGAAATGCTGTTTTCTCCAACCAACCATTAACTTCTTAGAGTTCCACTCTTTCATTGTTATCTGAGCGTTGTCCTGTAGCCCCTACTTGGGTCTTGGTCCATTTTCTTGAGGACCATGTCACCAAACCCATCTCTATAGCTGACCATAAAGCCTAAGTTTGGAATGAAGCATGAAGATGGATCTCCCCTCTCAGGAGAGAGGCATGTTAGCAGGGGTCAGCATGGAGGCAATACGCTCTATGATCTCTCTATTCAGTGGGTAGACAGAGGATTCAGACTCCGGGCCCATCAACCCAGCACCTTTCATCAAGGCTTACTTTACCTTCCTTCCATTGTAGCATAGACAGCAACGCCCCAAGGCTCAGGTGCAGAGAGTCCAGCTGCCAAACTAAATACAGTCAGCATGTCAAGGTCTCAGTTGATCTAGTTGTTAGAACAGAAAACTAGAAATCAAGACTCCAGGTTTTTTAAGTCCCATCTCTGCCACTGCCTTATCCCTGTGACCTTGGGGAAGTCACTTAATCACTGTGTACATTTGTAAAATAGGAATCATTAGAGCTGAGTGAATAAACAGCAACAAATAATGTGTCAAGTGAATTCAGCCTCTTTTTCTGTTCACAGAAAATCCATCTTCACGTGGTGATTTCCTCTATTTTACTCATTAATCACATTTATTTCATGGATTATATTTCAGGGGTTTTAAACTCATTGGGTTGATCATGAACAGTTGGCTGTGAGAATTAGATACTCAGTTTTCACAATGGGAGCTGTGTGGTTAGTTATGATTTGTCAGCTAAGTCACATGGTATTGTTTCTCTCTGCCTGATTGGATGAGCATACTATTTTAACCCACATTAAGAACAGGTGACTCTTTGTCCCTCTCTAGTGTCCAGTCCTAGACATTTAAAATTTAGTGGTTGCGAATACTTGCGCGTGCAGCTTTGAAATTTGCTTTCTGCCGAAGTTTGTGCCATTGAAACACCATGTCTGAAATGCTAGGGCAAAGCAAGGCCAAAAGATGAAGCACAAAAATAGAGGAAGCAGCTTGGTTTATAAACATGAGCAAATATTTGCAGTAGAAATTCTGCTCTAGTGAGCATAAAAGCAGGCTTTCGTGATAAAACTACTCTAGTGATCATAATAGTGAGCTCTAGTGATAAATATACTCTAGTGGTGATAATACCTAGCTACCAGGGATATTGTGAGCCTTCCTTAGGTCACGTTTGTAAAGTGGTTTGTGATACCCTGGTGAAAGGCTGAGTGTTATTGGACATCAATTCCTTTCTGATCAAAGCTCATTTTCATTCAGCTTCGCGAAGGATCTCTCCATTACTGAGAGAGCTGGTCCATGAGTGCCAGAGACCCTGCTCTGCACCAGTCTCCTTTGCCATCATTCTGCAATGACTCCCACTGGGGCTAGCAGTGACTGGCTCTGGCCGATAGGGTGAAATCATATTGCAAGTATAATGCACACAGCTCATTGCAAGTTTCAGAGTAACAGCCGTGTTAGTCTGTATCCGCAAAAAGAAGAACAGGAGTACTTGTGGCACCTTAGAGACTAACAAATTTATTAGAGCATAAGCTTTCGTGGACTACAGCCCACTTCTTCGGATGCAGCTCATTGCGCATATTTAAATTAGCTGTGCTGGGATGCACAGGGCAGGGCGCCACCACCTCAGGGTTTCAGACTGCAGAGGGACACAGAGCTGATGTTATATCCTGCTCCCCAAGTTTGAAGGCTTTTGCATGGCACCAGACTGGGTGAGCCTTCTATTATGTCCGACGCCCCATGTCCTGAGGTTGCCACATGCCAACAGGCCTGGGTACTCCTTGCATTGTACCTTGCACCACATCTTCTAGGGCTGTTGCCTGGCACTGGGCTGGGCACCCTTTGCATTGTGCCCGCGTTTTAAGGCGGCTGCATGCCTTGGCCCAGCTCTCACGCGAGGCTCCTGCACTCAACACTTGAGCTCATTGAGAGATGCCCGCAGCATTTTAAGACCAGGGTCTGAACACTGTTTCTGTTGTAAGGCCACGGGGAGCCCATGCCGGCTGGCCAGCTTCCCAGAGAACTCCCTCTTCCATCTCTGGAGCTGGTGACCCGGGGCATGAGTCCCACATGCCTCTCCTTCCTTCCTTCCTTCCTTCCCTTCCTCCCCCTCCCTCCCCTGCCCAAAGTGCTGTCTGCAGAGCGCGTGTTTGTGAGCTCACAGGGAACGGCGGGACACGGGCCTTTCTCTCGGCTCTAATGAAACCCTTTAATCATATTCAAATAGGTTACTGTTCAGGGGGAAAATAGAAATATGGATTTGATAGCAATAAATTTCCCTGGCTGGCTAAGCCCAGTTCTTAATTGTCCTGTCCCAGGGCTCGCACATTTCATTGTTCGTTAGGTGCTTAAGTCCCTGCTCTCATTTTGTGGCGGTGACATTACCGCTGATGGCTCTAATACTCTCATAATTTGAAAGGGGATTTGCATGATAGAACGCAGAGTATTAAAAGAAAAAGAAAAAAGGAGAGTTAAAAAAAAAAGGAGGGAGGGGGCGAAGAACGAATGGGGGGGGGGCATGGGAGGACTGGTTCCAGCTTTCACTTAAAAAAAAAAAGTCACTTTCTTCAAAGTCAAATCATTGTTTTCATTAAAGTGGGGGGGAAAAAAGAAAGAAAGAAAGTGTCTCCTCTGCACAGTGAGTCCGTCCGGCCGCTGGTATTATCCTTATTGTTGCTAATGGTTATTAATTATTATTATCCTGCTGTACAGTGCTCTGCGGACGTGATGTCCCCAATGTCCTTGGGACAAAGGGAAAAAAAAAGAAGGGTGTCCATACTGGGGAGGGCTCTTCGCAGCTGGTGCCGGGGAGCAGAAGAGGTTTGGTCATCTTTTTCAGTGCACGCTGGTTCCGAAGCAGCGGAGGATCTTCTAGGTGTCGATGGGGAACACAACCTCTTTCTGGGTGGGTTTATTTCTCTTTGGACAGACTCATTGCTGCGGGTACCAGTGGGTGTCCTGAGTTGGAGAAGTGTTTGCTGGAGGGTGGGCAAACTAATGGAATCTGATTATCCCCTTGTGCCGCGCCTCTTTGCCCCACACTTTGGATAGAATTTAGAGATGAGCGCAAATAAATAATCAGAAAACTTGAGCATCCCTCAAACTTCCAGGAGATTCAGAATCCAAACTCAGAACCAGACCCCCACTTTGCTACTATACCTTCTATCATGAGCCAAGCCAAAATACCACATCCAAACACTCAGAGGTGGTTGAAAATCCATACCTGAATCCGGATCTGAATGTTCATAGATTTTAAGGCCAGAAGAGGTCATCTGAATTTTGTAAATAAGCCTGTATTCAAACGTCTCAAACAGCTGGGGTGTTAAAAACCCTGATCTGGATTTTGTGTCCTTGAGCTGAGCTCTGGATAAATATAGGACACAGATCCCCTGGGTGCGGTTTCGTAACGGAGAGCTTTTTGGGACAGGCACTACTGTCTTTGTTCCCTGTCCGTATGTCGCCAGACACAATGAGACCCTGAACCTTGATGGGGGTTCCGAGGGTCTGCTTCAATACAGATACATAGTAATAACGATAATATAAAATCAACCTCTGGGTTTGGCCAGCTATTTTTACCCAGAGATTAGGGAAATATTCATAATTCATGATGGTAACTGTATAGTTAATTTCCTGAAAATCATTTGGAGACACAAACATTTCACACAGGATTCCTTCCCACCCCCTACCCCCAGCTAGGCCATTGAAGAAAAAATAAATGAACCTAGAACCAAGACCAGTAGAATTTTTCTCTTACATCCTGGAAATTGTCCTATTCTTCCTGAATCCCCAGTTGCCTCCAATTGTATTTATGGTTCAAGAATGTTCAGTTGGAAATGCTCGGCAAGTCGAGATAGACACCAGCCGTAAAATTCAGAACCAGATTTTGAACCAACAGCTAAGTTTGGATCAGGAGATTTGATTCAGGCCCATCTCTGTCTTTGTCTTGAAAGAAGACTCCTTGTTCTCACCATGATATCTCCAGTGGCCCTTTCTCTTCCAATCTAATTCACCTGATGGATACGAAACTAGAACCCCCAGGCCATAAACTAATTTGAGGTCTCCAAATCATCAGTGGGAAAAGCCCTCTTATAAGATCTTTTTATAGACACAATAGTTACATCCTGTGCTTGGCCAGGAATGAAATAACTATACACTGATACCTGCACACTTACATTTCTAGTCTACCCTACACAGGAATTTATAAGAAGCCTTCATCTATCAGCCATTTATTTTCTAACTGATAAAGGCTTGAGGAAATGTGTTAATTGTTAGAACATAACATAAGAACGGCCATATTGTGTCAGACCAATGGTCCATCTAGCCCAGTAGCCTGTCTTCCAACAGTGGCCAGTGCCAGATGCTTCAGAGGGAATGAATAGAACCAGGGCAATTTCAATTGATCTATCCCCTGCCATCCAGTCCGAGCTTCTAGCACTTGGAGGTTTAGGAACATCCAGAGAATCACCTCCCTGACCAGCTTGGCTAATGGCCATTGATGGACCTATCCTCCATGAACATACGTAATTCTTTGTTGAATCCAGTTATACTTTAGGCCTCCACAACAGCCCCGGCAACAGGCTCCACAGGTTTACTGTATGTTGTGTGAAGAAGTAGCCTCATAGACATTAAGGCAGGAAGGGACCATTGTGATTATCTCGTCTGACCTCCTGCACAGCCCGGGCCACAGAACCTCACCCACCCCACCTGTAATAGACCATAACCTCTGGCTGAATTACTGAAGTCCTCAAATCATGAGTTAAAGACTTCAAGTTTCAGACAATCTGACATTTACATTAATTTAAACCTGCAAGTGCCCTACGCTGCAGAGGAAGGCAAAAAAACCCCAGGGCCTCTGCCAATCTGACCTGGGGGAAAATTCCTTCCTGATCCCCAAATAGGTTGATCAGTTGAACCCTGAGCATGTTGGCAAGACCCACCAGATGGATACCTAGAAAATAATTATCTGTAATAACTCAGAGCCCTCCTCATCTAGTTCCCCATCTCAGGCCACTGGGGATTTTTGCTACTAGCAGTTGCAGAGAGGCCACCTGCCATTGTACTTCCTTTTGGTTGCTTTAAACTTGCTGCCTCTTCATTTCATTGGGTGACTCCTGGTTCTTGTGTTATGTGACGGGGTAAAATAACACATCCCTCTTCCTTTCTCCACACCAGTCATGATTTTATAGACTTCAATCATATCCCCCCTTAGTCATCACTTTTCTAACTTAACCAGCCTCAGTCTTTTTATTCTCTCCTCAAATGGAAGCTGTTCCACACCGCTAATCAGTTTTGTTTCCCTTCTCTATATGCTTTCCACTTCTAATATATTGTTTTTGAGATGGGGCAACCAGAACTGCACTCAGTATTCCAGGTGTGGGTGTTCCATGGATTTATATAATGGCATTATACTATTTTCTGTTTTAATATCTATCTCTTTCCTAATGGTTCCTAGCATTCTGTTAGCTCTGTTGACTGCTGCTACACATTGAGTGGATGTTTTCAGAGAACTATCCACAATGACTCCATGATCTCTTTCTTGAGCGGTCACAGCTAATTTAAACCCCATCATTTTGTATGGATAGTTGGGATTATGTTTTCCAATATGCATTACTTGGTACTTACAGCATTGAATTTAATTTGCCATTTTTCATCCCCTCTTTCTTTTTATTGAATATTTTTAATAAATTCTGGATTGCAAGTGGACCTGGGTGAGTAATTTATTCTGCAAATTTAGCCCCTTTTCTGTTCATGATTTTTCTGTAAACACACTTAGGTTTCTCAGAATCCATTCATGATTTGAAATGGTTCCACAGACTGTTAATGTGAATGCATTTCAGCCTCTAATCGTGCACTGACTAGTCACCATGACTGTAGCCAGATGGAAGTTGCTATTGGCCCTTGAGTGACTGGTCACTTAAGTCACATGGTGTTGTTTCTGCTCCCTGACTGGATGCGTGCTAAACCTACCGAGAGCTTTTAAGAAGGCCGCATGAACATCTCAGGTGTGAGGACCCAGGCAAATACACGTTCACAAATCATTTCCAACCCTGCCTCTGAATGTCTTAGCAAACCACATATCACTCGCACTGTTTGTGAAAAGTGAATAAAAGGGCTCCTAAACAATAGAGAATTAATATTATATTTTTATTGCAGTCATACTGAGAGGGCCCAAATGAAACCCGGGCCCCGATGTGCCAGGTGCTATACTAAGACACAGTCCTTGCCCCAAAAAGTCTAATTCCCAAATCCTATTCAGATGAATGTTTGCTGATGTTATTCTGCACTATTCACTCTGCTCTAATTGTAGTAAATCCCATACCAAAGAGTTTTCTTACCCTTCAGTCTATGGGCTTGTCTACACTTGAAATGCTTCAGCAGCACAGCTCCACAGCTGTAGCGCTTTAGTTGTAGACACTACTTACACCAACGGGAGGGGTTTGCGCATCGGCTTAGATAATCCGCTGCCCCGAGAGGTGCTAGCTAGGTTGACAGAACTCTTCCATCTACCTAGTACTATCTACACCTCTCTGTTTAAAAAGCCCCCTGATTTTCATGAGCCCTTTCCCTTGGAAATATAAAGAAAGGAGGGAAGGCAGTTTAAGGGAGCAACTGGAAATGTGTCACGCCCTCCAGGAAAGTTCTCAGACCTTACAAAGTGGAGCACACCGAGAGTCCGGGGACTTGGCGTTTTGGCTTCAGCTGCACAAATGATCCTGAGGCATTTTCTGCCGATAGAAGCAGTTTCAAACAGCACCGTGTTTGCTGCCAGCCCCACCGTGCAGCGACTTGTTCCCCGATTACGTCATCCTGCATAAAAGGGGATTGTTCAGACCTTGGTTTCAGCTAAAACAATACTGCAAATTAGCTAAACATGTGCTCCACTCTCCTTCCCTCCCTTCCTCCCCAATCTTCTAAGGCACAAGGGCACCTGGTTCAGATGAGGAGGGCAGGTTGAAATTAGACCTGCTCCAAGGTTCAGGGGATTAAGTCACTGAATCCGATTTTGTGGGATTTAGAAAAAACACCCATTTCCTTTGGGCGGGGAAAAAAACCCTTTGAAAACAAGACCCACCATGAGAGGCATTTTGAGCAGTTGGTTTGAACTAGGGAGAACCCACAGTGGTAGTGCTTCCAACCCCCTGCACCTTCCCAGCCAGCAGACCCCTCTTGCCCTGTGCTGCAGGATCCCTGCATCTGTCCTGCAGTCCCCATGCTTCTGGCTTTCCAAGATCCCTGCTCTTTCCCAACCAGGAGATCCAGTGCCCTCTGCCCCAGGATCTGTACATTTCTCCAGCAGGCCCCATGCAGACTCAGCTCTGTACCCTGAAAACCTTCATCTCTCCTTCAATGCCAGAGCCCCTTGCATCCCAGGCCTCCTACCCAATCCATCCAACAGACCCAGTGCTCTGCATGCCAAGACCCCTGCCTTTCTCTTGCAGGCCCAGTGCCCTCATATCTCAAGACACACACATGGTCCCTCCCCCCATGCACCTCCCCATTCAGCAAACCCTCTCATTGCAGGATCTCTGCACCCTGCAGCCAAACCAGTTCTCCCCACCCTACATTCCAGGACCCTCTCACCATCTGTCAGGCCCAGGGCCCAGATCCCAGGACCACCAACCCCTTCCAGAAGACCCAACTCTCTCCCCGGCCATCCCACCTCATCTCTACCCCGCCAAGCCCGACAAAACTCTAAGGAAATACAAGAGCCAAAGCGAAGCTCAAATATTTTTGTTCTCGCCATTCACTTGGGGAAGCGGGGTGGGGGGAAGCGAGAAAAAGGGGAGGGGGGACAAAGGGGGTTTAATAGGCTTCAGTGACAGCACAATGTCCACATTGGGAAAAGATTAATGATGAAAATTAATCGCATGACCTTTCTTTCGAGGAGCTGGAGGTGAGGCGAGCCATTAAAGCCTCTTATGTTGTAATTAACGTTTGAGGGGAGAAAAGACTGGCTTCAGAATGGATGTGATCATTTAATTAGGGTTATGCGTCAGTGCCACAACAGGTTCAGAGAAGTCATAATTTAACTATAGCTTTAAATTACCCAGTCAGAATGCGGATGGCAGGGTTTAATGGCAGAAGAGCTGTGCCATCGAGGAGTAGGGAAAAACAATGAAATAAACACCTCCAATGGGAGAGGGCGAGGGGCGACAGACACAGAGGCAGAGAGGGGCGTCTCAGCAGGGAAATCGCCAGGATGACAGCTTGGGTTTGTTTTAAGGAGAACAGTATAAAACCGGAGCAGGACAAAACCTCAATCCCCTTTCATCCAGATACACCAACAGCCTGATGTGTTCCTGCTGATGCTGGCATAAACCAGGCATCCAATGGGCCCCATTGTCCTCTCCCTCACCCCAGTGTAAAGCAGGAGTAACTCCACCGAAGTCATCGTTATGCTGGTGTGACGCTGGCGTATTTGCAGAATCAGGCTCTTTGCAACTCCCTGGGGTCTGTGATGATCCCCCCCCCCCACTCAATATTAATAAACCAGAACATAGAAATTGTCACCTTGGATCAGAACAATGATCCGGCTACTCCAGTATTCTGTCTCTGACAGCAGCCAGTATCAGATAAAGGTGCAAAACACCTGACAGTCGACAATTGTGAAATAAACCAGTGATCAGTGTTTTAATCCTGGCTAGCAAGCCTGTGTACATTGATGAACAGTTACTCCCATAAGCCATCCCATTACTTTTAATGTGTGTGAGTAACTGCTAACCAATGTGAGTAAAAGGGTCACAACCTGCCCCATAACGCAGTGCAATTGACCCTTTAAAATCTCAGCAGTCCTGCAGAAACAGAATGTCTTTTTGCAGGAACTCAGAGTTATTCAATGGAATTCATCCAGTGGAATTTTTAGGTACCAAGGCTACCTTTCAGTCCCGAAGGCATTGAGGGGTAGAGTTAATATATAAGCTGCTCTGCAAAAAATGGCCAAAAAAACGAGGCAGAATTGTTATATACAGTAGACACATTCTGTAGATAAGGAAATATATTTTCATGGTTGTTCATTGACTTGTGCTTAAATGATGAAAGAGCATAATAAAATATTAATTATTTAAAAATATATATAATACTAGAGATTGCGATAGGTATGGGGATTTTTTAGACAATGAAAAAATAAATGAAAACTAAACAAAATATAGACAAAGAGAGATGTGGGCTTTTTTTTCTCTCAAATATGCAAAAATGTCCACCTGGCAAACACACCAGCTGCTTAAATGCCACTGATGAAAGCACCTCTTTTCAGTCGATGAAACAGGAATTGAGTCCTGCAGGTCTGGTAGCGACAACGCAAGATTCTGTTGAAAAAGCTCGGCATGCTGACAGAGGCGGGAGCTCTGGGCGCTGTAGGGTTCTATTGTGGTGATTCTAAAGAAAAAGTTGTGTTCTGTTTGAGTTTGGTACATTTAACAGATTTATTGACTATTCGGTCCAGTATGTATGGGTATATATGGTGGATGGGAGGTAGAGGTGGACACGTAGAGTCTAGGAAAATTACATATGAAAAAAATTTATAGCACAAAAGAAAAAGCCAAAACAAAATAAAAAACCCTTACTATGTTGAATGCATTGTTAAAGGTCAAAATTAAAACATGCGCAATATTACCAAGCATGCAAAAAACCATGAGTCAGGTCCCCCCATATCAAGAGATTGCCTTAAAAATATTTTTAAAACTAATACATTTCGGGGTCTTTGTATATGTCTTCTGGTTTTGGAGCCTTGAGGGGGCACGTTTTCAAGTTTTTCTCTGCAACCACAAGGGCTAAACACTTACCGTTTATTTCTGAAATGAAAGCTGAGATTCTCATGTAATTCCATGGCTCTGTGAGCTGAGGCTTTAAGATAAACGCCAAATATCATGAGAGATAAAATCACAAGAGTCGGCAACTCCATGATTCAGAAGTAAGGAAATTGAAAAATTAAGATCCCCGGCAACAATGCTAAATCAGACACACTGCATAGACTATAATATTAAAAGAGACAACGTCAGGTTAAATATTGCGAGTCAGATTCTGTTCTCGTTTAGATTGATGTAAATCTGAAATAACTCTAATGACTGCAGTGGAGATGCACGGGAGTAAAACTGGAATAAATTTAGATCAGCATCTAGCCCTATTTTTAAAAAATATCCTTACTAATAATAACAGCCGAGACTGGTAAAAAGTGAAAGAATTTTAAAACTCTCCTTTTCTTTTCACCATTTACTCTGCTTTTCATTTCAGTTTCACTCAGCCCCAGCCACTGTAAATACATATGTGTGTGTTTCACTTTGGTTTCTTGTCAGTTTCACTTTCTGGTTCTCCTGCCCTAGAGCAGAGCTGCAAATAAAGATAGGAGGAAAAAGGATTTCCTGTCCTGCAAATATTTTCAAGAGTTCAAATTTGTCTTTTTTCTCAGATTGGGACAAAGCGTTAAAATCTTAAAAAATATTTGTATATACATATATATATGTTGTTTTTTATTTTGGGCCAATTAAAATGTTTCATTTCAATATCAAACTTTTTTAAACCCCTTTTTTCAGTTTAAACAGCTTAACTTTTGAAACAACAATGTCATTTTGATCCAGAATACTGGAATTTTTCATTTTGAAAATGTCAAACTGCAATGTTTTGACTATTTTAAAACTTTTTTTGCAGCGTTTTTTTTTAACCGGGAAATTCATTGCACCTGACCTTGTTTCACAAACAAGTTCGGTTTTGATGAATTGGCATTTCTGAGGGGGGGAAATTATTAATCAAAAAAAAATTCTATGCAGTTTGGATTGCAGACTGCAAGGGAAAATGCTTGCATTTGAACAGAATAATCAATAACATTCTTTAAACGAGGTTAAAATCTGAAAAAAAATCTTAAGCTATAAACATTAATATTAGGGTTTGGAAAACATTTTTTCGTTTAGAAAAAGCGCTAATCTGAGACTGCCCTTTTAACATACTATACTTGTGCTTTGGGGACAAGTTACTGTTCTGGGAAACTTCTGAATATACTGAGCTGTGATTCATCTCTCACACTACTTTAACTTCAGAGGTTCTCCTGATTTACACCAGTGTGAGAGGTAATCACACCCCTTGTCTTTTCTGCATTATGATGCTACTAAAGTCAATGGAAGCTTTTCCAGTGACTTCAATGGGAGCAGTACCAGATCCTTAAATTCTTAGCCTCAATGTTGCGCCAATATAGAGTTTGTTGGGGGGGTGGAGGAGCACATCTTTGCCTACGTGTTTTGCTTTTTTTCTAGAAGGCAAATGAAATAGAGAAAAAGGTGCATTTGAACCATGGTCCGTGTTGGCTCCAGCCATCCTGCATTCAACATTTTTATGCAAAAGCAGGGATGCAGCCATTATTTCCCTGACCTCCAGTTAGGGTGACGAGATGTCCCGATTTTATAAGGACCGTCCCCATATTTGCGGCTTTGTCTTATATAGGCACCTATTACCCCCCACCCCAGTCTCAGTTTTTCACACTTGCTGTCTGGTCACCCTATCTCCAATCTAGACAGTTCCAGGTTTTTGCAAGATTTGCAGGTTTTGCAAGCTGGGAGCATTCATTTTAATCACTCTGCAAAATTGCATTTCCTCGCCCCGCCCCATCCCTAATTTATCTGCCGTCTTGCTGTAGCTCCAAACTGCTTCTGCGCAGAACCGCCTTGGCTAGTTTAAGGCAAAACCTTGCACTTACTAATCAGAGAGCTGCACAGGAGTTGGGGGGAGCAGAAGCAATGGGATGATGGGATTGGAGGCACCCTGTGATTGGAGTGTTTGATGTTGGTGTGAGAGACAAGACCTGAGTGGATCATGTCACCATCAGAGATGGGTGGCTAAGATGTCCCCCGCCAGTTTCCTAGTTTCTATGGCCCCAATTCAGCAAAGAACGTACGTACTAAGTATATGCTTTACTTTTGTTGAATCTGAGCCAGATGCATAAACAGACGCAGTCAGTAGTCAAAGGGACTGCTCAGATGCTTCAGGCAAGGTTCATGCTTAAGTGCTTTGCTGAATCAGGGCTCGGGTGACCAGATGTCCCGATTTTATACAGACAGTCCCGATTTTTGGATCTTTTTCTTCTATAGGCTCCTATTACCCCCTACCTCCGTCCCAATTTTTCACACTTGCTGTCTGGTCACCCTAATCAGGGACTTTATGTGAAAGAAAATCTGTACTGCTCAGTCATGTACCTCACTGTTGTCTCAGTGGTTTGATTGAATTAGCAACCTGGGGGATAGCACCATTTATCTGACTCCACTTTGGCTTTGTGAAGGAATCCAGGATTCATTCCTTAAAAGACCTAATTTGTGGCCTGCCCATGATTTTTAGCTCTTGCATGGTCCCATAACCATGACACACAGCTGTTTTTTTCCCTACTAGCTGAACGAAGGTTTGTTTTATTTTCTCTCTCTCTGCTATTAAATCGATACAGAATAAATAACAAGAAGGTGGAAATTATAGGCTATAATCCCATCATGGGGTCTTAAGGATATTGGAAGCGGTGGGACTGACAGCTGAACAGTGTTCATAATCATCCCATCTATAACAGAGAAGCATGGGAGAGGCTGTATGATGTAGTGGATTGAACAGGGGGCTGCGTACCAGGGCTCCTGGGTTCTGTTCCTGCCACTGTGTTGGGGTGAGTCACTTCACCTTGCTGTGCCTCAGTTTCCCCTCCTGTAAAATGGGTATAATGATGCTCACTTCAGGGGGGGCAGCAGGCTAAGCGGCTTCTTCTGCTTATATGTTTTAAGATTCTGAAAAAGAAGGACTTTCTACAGCAAGGACTTGGGCCTGAATCGCACAAGGCTGGTGTACTGGGTGGGTAAACGCAAGGGGACCCCCGCACTGCTTTGCTGCATGACTGACAAATTACTCCTGCCTCCCAGCAGGAGTGAGACCTAAGCCAGGTGCGGATAGCTCAATGCCTTTGTTACTATTGTGTGTTTACCGAGATCAGGGCCCCATTGTGCTCACAATCTAAATAGACAAGATGGAGAAAGGGTGGGAGGGGAAACTGAGGCAGACAGCGGGGAAGAGGTTTGCACAAGGTCATCCAGCAGATGAGTGGCAGAGCCAGGAATACAGCCCAGGTCTCTTGAATCCAGTGCCCCACCCATGGGACCAGACTAGCTCTGTGTTAGCATAATGGGGATCCTACTGAAGGCCCTGAACCAGCACACCATGCAAATAGTCTCACTGGTGTCAATTGGGCTGCTCACATGCTTAAAGCTGAGCACTTGTTTAAATACATTGGTGGATTGGGGCCTAAACCCTCATCTCCTCAGATCTACCCACACCCTAACCCATGGGTGACAGCAACCCCCCATCGCCAGAATTCCTCGTGCCCTCATGGCTGCAAGAGGATTTGGGCCTTAACCAGGAATATGCTCAGAAAGCAATCAATGGCTGTGAGTGCAGATTTTTTTCAGCTCCTGGCGTTTTGAGGGTCGATGCTCTGGGATCTCCCGTCACTTCCGCCCCGGCCTTTCTCCCTTTCCTGCCCTCCAAGATTCACACTGCCAAGACCGGCTTTATGGGTCCACATGCCTGCAAGTGGAAACCTCGTCAATCTTCGCCACTGACTGCCCCATAAACCCTGTCGCCCTCAAAAGGAGGAAAAAAAAAAGGAAATGACTTCTCTCCTTCACGGAGGTCTCGTGGCCTTAAAACTTAATAGTCTCTCAAATGCTGTAATGCAAGAAGGGGCTTTTATGGACTTGACAAGGATAATATTATTAAGGTGTGTTATTATCTTAATTCCGGTGTTTCACAAATTTGGGGTGGGGGCGGAGAATAAAGCCCTTTTGCTGGGGAGTTCTACGTCTCTGCTTTTTTACCTACCGTGGAGGTTGTTCTCTCCAGCTAGGCTGGACCTCCTCGGCCAGCTTTCCCGTGCCATCATCACCGAACGATCCCCCTCGTTTTTCAAACAGATGGTCAGGGTCCTGGTGAGAGGTTCAGCCCCGGGGCAGCTCTCTGGCACGTTTGAAGCGTGACGGGTTCAGACGAGAAGGTTGGGTAAATAGCCTGGTGACTAATGACCAACAATTTAAAGCTTGTGATTGAGTCAATGGAGAGCAGATGGAAGGGGGCTGGGGGTGGAGGAACTTCACAGCGGCATCAGGAGGAATTGCAGGCACACTGGGGAAGAGAGCGAGGAAAAGGCTTGTGCCAGATTTTCTCCTAGATGCTGCACACTGGCAGCTCCTCGTGTGTACTCAGGGCCTCTGAAAATCTGCTCCCTAGAGAGACAGATCTAGATCACATCGCCACAGAAGTGTAGATCGCTATGGGGCAACGAGAAGTTACATCCGCTTTAAGCTGGGACCTGGCAGTCGGGACTCTTGAGTTTTATTCTCAACTCTGCTACCGATTTGTCCTGTGATGCTACATGAGTCTGTTTTCTTCTTTGTGACTTTCACCTGTAAAAATGTGGATCGTGCTTTTTGCAAAATGCTCTGAAATCCTTAGACAAAGGCCAGTATATTCTAACCACAAATATTTACAGGCGAGAAAGAGCAAACACACAAGTATCTATCTATCTATCCATCCGATATTAAGACACTGATTGGGAGCAAAGGCATCCCCAGCGATTTCCTCCTGCCCTGTTCACACTTTAAACTCACACCTCTCTGTTGCTTCCTTTTCCTTTTCCATTTGTTGCTTTTGCTCTCCTTATTTTCCTCTTTTCTCTCCCTTTTACCTCTCTGAGCCAAAGTGCCTGCCGGGAAGGAGCTGGGATGTTGGAGTCCTGCCACTGCCCGGCTTTCAGCGTGTGTGGGCAACCCCAAACAAACAGACTGTAAATAAAATACCCTCTCTCTCAGACATGTGCATATTTTCTCCATTACCTCGGCTAATACTGTCTTTCTTCCATCTTGAGTTCAATGTTGTTTTTTGTCTCTTTCAAACCCCTCCTCATCCTCCTCCCTCCCCCCACCCCTCAATTTATTCCAGCTGTGAAAACCTTTTTGCCATCTCCTCTGTCACACGGGCAGATAGGTGAGTGGCAGGGAGAGAAGCCTCTTTAAGCCACTGTGGATAATCTATTCCACATGTGCATGCTGGCATGCGTTCCACCACCAGCGCTGGGCTGGATTGCACGGCTCCTGCTGAAATCATCTTGGCCGTTAACAAGCTCTGGCCCGGACGCTTCACCTCTCAGGCTGGAAGAAAGCAGAAGCACGGATGCAACTTCCAACATTTTATTTCATGTATCTTTATTCATTATTATTATTTATTATTAAGGCTTATTGCTTTGCGGGATAACACTCATCAACTTACGGGAACCCGGGGAACAGAGGAGAACAGACAGGGCTGCAGAAGTGGGAGAAGGAAAGGGAAAGAAAGAAAAAGAAGAAGAATATGAGGTTATAGTTGGGGGGTTAACCAAATACCCAGCCCTGACCAGCCCCGTATTTTGTGGATTCAAAAGCTGAATTTGGATCTGCTTTTTACAGCTAGGCTCCATCTGTTTCATAGAGTTTAAGGCCAGAATGGACCGGTAGATAATTTAGTCTGACCTCCTGCATAGCACAGGCCATGAAATCTCACCTAGATATGTTGAGCCCAATCATTTTAGTTAGACTAAGACATTTCAGTCCTCAGGAGACTAAACTGTTGTGTGCCACAGGCAGAGACCAGGAGAGACTGAGGTGCACCAATGCCGGAACTGGCTAGGGGAGATATACCCGGGTGATTCAGGGGAAGGCAAAGTATTCTTTGTCCTTTTGCAGCACCTGCCACACACAGATATCAAAGCGCTTTATAATTAATCCTCACAAGGGCCTGCTATGAGATAGGTGTCTTCTTCCCTGTTTTATAGCTGAGGGACAAAGAGATGAAGCAGCTTGCTCAAGGTCAAACAGCTCCAGTCAGTGGCAAAGCTGGGAACAGAGAACCCAGCATCCTGATCCCAGGCACCTGCTCCAACCAGCAGAGAATATGTCCTCAGAGAGCTGGGCATAGAACCCAGGCGTCCTGACTCACAGGCCTTACGGGCTAACCCACTAGGCCCCTCTGCGGCTAACTGGGATACAAGAGAAATAAACCACATGCACTATTGCAGTCACGTGAGGCTATATTAGTCAGTAAACGTGCCCTTGATCGTAAGAACAGATATGCAGAGAAAGCTCAGACGGCCAAATCCACCCCTTCTCTCTGTTTTGAAATATATTTTTGAGGTTTTCGAAAAATAAAATGAAAGCGTTTTTGGCAGTTGGCAGGACTTCGTGCCCGAGCCAAAGGGAACTCCTGTCAGCCAGATTTATTTCTCCATCACTCTGAGCTGCCAGTCAAAGGGATACAGGGGCTGGATCACTCAGTGAAGGTCTGTTCTGTTCATTCCCTCTGAGGCACCTGGCATTGGCCACTGTCAGAGACAGGTTACTGGACTAGATGGGCCATTGGTCTGACCCGGTCTGGCCGTTCTTACGTTCCCCAGAAGAAGGCTGACAAAGCAGGCCCTGGAGACTGTTCGTGAGGTTGGGGTGGGTAGAGGTGGGTCAGTTAAAGCTTTTAGTAAGATCACTTTATTTAAGGGATGGTTTCTATGAGTCTGTTTATATGGCTCCTATTACCACGGTGTCTGAACACCACACAAGCATGCAGGAATTTACCTTCACAGCCCCCCTGTAGGCAGGGCAAGGCTAAAATCTCCACTGTACAGATGGGGAACTGAGGCAGAGAGAAATTAAAGGCCTTGCTCTTGGCACACAGGGAGTTGGTGGAAGACCTAAGAATCAAACCAAACTTCTCATCCAGTGTCTTACCTGCAAAACCATCCCTCTGTGACCAAAAGCTCCCCTGTATTTACACCCTACACTCTATTGTAATAATCTCTGTAGGAACCTTGTGAGGTATCATTTGAAACCTGATAATTTCCTGGTCAATAATATCATGGAGAAATGTATGTAGCAACATTACATGTAAAGTTATGAAATCCTCCTGTATGAAATTATTAGCACACATTGAAAACCATATAGTCCTGTCTAGTCAAAAGTTGTTAAACGGGTCTATCCTAAATAAAGGAATGTGTGTTTACCTCAGTTTACATATAAGTAGGAAACAGGGTCCTCAAGACAGCAAGGGGAGGAAATGGCAGGAGATAAAGCAAATTTGCATTTCAGCAAACACAGGTGAGAAGAAAGAACATGGAGTCTCCTACCCCACCAGGGTCTATGTCGCCTTCCTCACCGTTTCAATAAACTGTGCTTTGAAGGGTAATCTTCAGAAGAATCCACTTTCAAGTTTCACTGTACTATAAGAGAAAGGGGCAGAGAACCCCAAGTTGTCTCTTTGGCCCTCTGGGAAAGATCCTGACCAAGGAGATGGTCAGTCACCATCTGGCTGGAAGACTGTGGGTAAGAAAGGCTACCTTGAACAAAACCTTGAACCAAAACTTGCTAGAGTAAGTTTTAAACTTTTAGATGCATGCTTTCACTTTTATTTGGTTGTAACCATTTATAATGTTATCTAGTATGCTTGAACTTACTTAACATCCTATCGCCTTTTGTTACTAAACTTGTTTTATTAATCTAAACCAATCCAGGGCTATGTTTATACTGAACTGTTTGGTAACTCCAGTTAAAGTAGCAAACTCTTGCATATTGACTCTGTGCAAGGCAATGAACCTTAATATCTGGGCTGTCCAGAAGAGCAGAATATATGCCTTAATATCTGGACAGCGTAGAACACAAGTTTGGAGAAAATTCAGGTCTGGGAATGGGTTGGAGTTACCCTGCAGGTAGTAACCAAGGCTGCCGGAAGCCAGACTGTGTGGCTGGTGTGCTGCTGACAAGCTGCTGGGGTCAGAGTTGCTGGACCAGAGCTGCAGGCTACCCAGATGCTCAGGGTGTGACCTGCATGCCGGTAGGCTGGTTGTGAGTGGTCCAGTGTGGGCACTTCAACTGCAAATCATTGTGAGGCATCCAAGGTTACGGGGTAGGCGGTCTGGTCTGGATTGCACCCTGGAAGGAGACACCCTCCCATGCAGTTCTATCTTGCTTCTGTTTCTGTGTCAACTGGGAACGTGAATCCATCAGAGTGACTTATTGGGGCCCCCTGATTGTAGTGGCTGATCACCTCTTAATGTATGTATGCTCACAATGCTTCTGTGAGGTAGGGCAGTGCTATTATCCCCATTACACAGATGTGGAACTGAGGCTCAGAGCGTAAATGACCTGCTCAGGTCACACAGGGAATCTGTGATGAAGCAGGGAACTGAACCCAAGCTTCCGGCCCCCTGTCCCTCTAGCTCAGAAAGGATGTTGTAGGTAAATGCATCCTCAGAGATCCATGGGGAGCAGCCTGGTTAACCATATAACGTATATTTTACATTTCTAAAACACCTTCTATCCAAAGCTTTGCAAGCATGACGAGATGAAGGAGGGCTTGGGATAGTGTTGGAGGGGGCTCCACGTGCTGACTGAATGAGAAGAGGCAATCTTCAGTATGGGGAGGAGGATGGCACAGACTGAGCAAGTCGGGGAAGTCCTCCATGGGGAGATGGTGGGTGGGGAGCAGTCCTCAGTGGGAAGGCTGCTGCAGGTGAGGACTGTGCATCGGTTTCCCCGTCTGTGAAATGGAGACACTCGCTTTGCACACCCAGGCAATGACAAATTGGCACAAGTTATTCCACTCTGCCATGAACACACCTGTTTTCTGACCCAGTTACCACCTGATGCATCACTTGCACTGGTGTTAACACGGGCTGGAGGCATCCATGACAGTTATCCAGGCTGCTTTGCTTGAGCTTGGCCCAGTGAGGTTACACGCAGGCCCTGAACCCCTTTTCACCTTTATTCTTGGCTGAGGCTCCAAGGGTGGAAATTGTGAGATCCTATGAGAAGCTATGTCCTAGCAGCATTTCCAGCTGGACCAGGAGGCCTGCGGGTTGATGATGCCAGATGAGTTTGGAGGAGCAGGTGAAGTTCAGCATGCTCACCCAAACTAAAGGGAACCCCAAACTTTTGATCATCACTAGCAGAGCTAGAGCCGCCTGCCATAAATACACCCATACTGCAAGATGAACTTTCTTGATACGTGCATCTCTCTAATCGGCAATTAAGGCAATTCGGTTATCTCCAAAGGCACGAAGAACAAACCCAGCTCTATCTATCTACCTCTCTATTACACACACACATGTCTCCGGTGCCCTGTTCTGTTCATTGCCCCTGAAGCATCTGGCACCAGCCATTGTTGGAAGACAGGAGACTGGGCTAGATAGGCCATTGGTCTGAGCCAATCTGGCTGTTCTTAGGGTTCATCTTTAACGGATCCCTTCCTGTTTCTCTCCCTCCCCTCTGCCAAGCAGGAACCAAGGTGAGAAAGGTGTGATGAAGAAAGCAACAGAGAGATCAAATGAAATAGTGGGACTATAAATTACCAGTCAGACTCTTTCTGCCGTCTCGGCTTCGCGCTTTGCTGCACATCCCTCTGTCTTTGCTTCCCGGCTCTCTTTGCAAAATCGCTAGGTGGGATAGCCCCGCTCCATTCTCCTCTCTCTATGGATCTAGTGCTTTGCATTGCTCAGGAGAGATCTCTCTGGTCATTCCAAACAGCAGCAGTGATGGCTTTGAGAAGCATCCCAACCTGTCCTAGGGATGTGAAAGCCTTGCTGATTGGAAGAGAATGTCGGGAGACTCTTTTCTTCATTTTTAAAGTGTATTTAGCACCACAGATATGTGCTGGCCTGCTTGAGCCTAGCGTTAGGGGCTGGAGCCTGTCAAAGCAATGGAAGACCCGCCCGTCACGGGACCACAGAGCCCAGGCATCAGTCTAAGACCAGAGACAATAAAATTATGGGGATGCAGGTCATAGAGTTAAAACAAGGGAAGCAGAGAAGGGACAGAACGGGCAGTGGCAAGATGAGCTTCCCGCTGATGGCCTCGATCCTGATTTGGATGGTCTCTCTAATGGGGACAGGATGGTCATTTCCAAGCTCATTCAGCCCCCTAGGCCATTGGCTGAGATTGTCGTATGTGGTGGGGGTGGATTTTTTGACATGGATGCTGGGGAACTGGGCCAAAGCATAGGTGCTGGAACCTGGGGTGCTGGGGGGGACTGCCACACCCCCTGGCTTCAAGTGGTTTCCATCATATACAGGGTTTAGTTTGGTTCAATGGCTCTAAGCACCCCCATTATAAAAGTTGTTCCAGCACCCCTGGGGCCAAGGCACAAGCTCATTTCATATGGGCCACCAAAGAGCCATCAGGCGGTGGAAATCCGGCAGTGGAAGCTTCTGTTTCAAATACTGTTGGGCCTGGGTTGAGTGCCAGCCTGCGGTCCAGGTTTGAATGTAATGTCAGGAGTTACAAAATATGGCCAGACAGTGTGTCTAGGGGGCAGCTTCACAGCACTAGCAGGGCTGCACCGTGTCCATGGGAGGAGAGGAAAGCTCCCCAGCTGCTTTTGCAGTATTCCACATGGAGATCTTGTCTACAGAGTTACACAGAGACCCTGAGGCAGGGAGAAGAGAGGAGAATAAGCTCCCGAATTTCCCCCAGATGTGTGGTGGGCTCACATGATTGATGGCATCTGTCTTTTGCTTTATTAAACTTGCGCAGCCATGTTTAGCCCTGGATTTGCAAGTGGCTTAATGAGCATTAGGGAGGAATCTTTGGCAGGACGGAGTGATTTCAGGGGTTTGCCGCAGCAGTGGCAGGAAATGTCCCATACAGCACAGTGCATCCTGTGGGGAACTCGATCCAAGACATTGGGAGGAAAGGCCAGGGCAGGAGATGGGGTGACAGCTCACATTCTGTGCTCTAGGGTCCTGATCTGTAGCCCCTGACAATCAGCGGAAAGATTCCGACTGCGCTTTGAATCGGTTCCTATGCGGGGAGGTCAAGATGGGCAAGTTAACAAAAAGTTTGGACTAGTTTTGAAGCCTTTTAAACCCAGCCAGCAGGGATGAGCGAATGAGCCAGGCCACTGGCAAGATGGTGCTTTTTACTTCCCAGTTCAAATCCGACTGGCTCAGTAGCGACTTGACTCCGTTACAATTCAGTGGCCTCCACGGAGCGGTTTGATGCCTCGGTCCATTTTCCAGTGGACTCGAAAGCCACAGTCGTGACTGGCAGCCCATCAGCCGTCTCAGCACAAAGGCCAAGGACTGGGCTCAGGCTTGCTACCGTTGGGCCAGATCATCCCGTTTCACTCCCACTTAGCAGCACCTTACTGGACAAGCAATCCCACCGAGCTAGCCGGTGACATGGATTCCATGCCAACCCAGGAGAGTGTGAGGAAGTCAGAACACACACACCCCCCACCGCCCCATACCACCATTGCATCCATTCCCCAGACCTTGAGGCCAGGCATCCAAGATTCATCCTGGAGTAGTGAGGTGGTGAATAGATAGAGCTTTGCACCAGCCAGCAATTCACTGCTTGTGTAGGCCAGCAGCAAATAGTTACCACTTTGCGAGAGCGAAGAGGAATCAGGGAGGGAAATGAGTCTTAGAGGGTTGTCCCTACAGCACCGCACCTCCTGGGGACTTGCAACTTATGTGCATCCCTTGTTCTGGGCTCTGCCGAAGGAAATAGTGTAGCCCATTGATTTCAGCAGTAAGGTACCACTTAGTGTGAACAAAGAGGGCTATTTCTCTCTACATCAGCCTTTTCCAGCCTCCCTTCCTTACTCCTTTGACTCAGGCTGAGAAAATATTTCGCCCAGCCATGTATCTCTCTCTCTGTGTGTGTGCGCGTACATAGATATATATATAGAGAGAGAGAGAGAGTACTTTTCATATGCAAACATTTACTAATTAATTGAAGATCTCATTAAACGTAAAACTTGCTCAGCTACAAAAGAATGTTTTGCTTCCCACACCTCGGCTGCACCCATGGGAAATTACTTCAGGATGTTTCTAAAAAGATCGCTGGACACATCTCACGGCATGGAACACGACGTAAAACTTACAGGTGTGGAGTCCCTGGCCAGATCCACCCCTCGTCAATGTTCCCTGGGTAAAATTCACCCATCTGCAGAGGGCCTGGCACAAGGCACATGCATAACTAGGCTCAAACAAGCCCTCCAAATAAGCAAGACGTTAGCCTTTGTGCTAGATCGCTGCATTCAGGGCGAGCAACCGCACCCATTGATCATAGCTCCTTCATGAGCGAGTCACCTCCCTCTTTTCCTATCTGCTCTCCTTCCAGGGACTCTTCTATTTGTTTTTCTACTGTTCTTTTTATGCCTACTCCCTGCGCTTGCATTGTCTGTTCCAAATGCTGCAAGGTTTCTCTTGCTCCTTCTTCATTATGATGATCATTATTTTATTATTATTTGTAGTACTGTAGTGCATAGGAGCTGTCATCATGGGACAGGACCACTTTGTGCTAGGTACTGTGCTACTTAAGTCTCTTCTTCCTCAGCTAGTCTTTCGCCTTCACGCCTGTTCCTATGCCACACCCTCTGCTTCCATCTACAGCATAGCCAACCCCAAGGGTTTAAAAATCATGACTTAAGCCCCGCACCCTCAAAATATCACACGGTTGACATAAAAACGTGAGATTTGTTTTTAAGGAAATACAGTTTGGGTTTTACTCCTTTACCTTCCGCTATTTGCATGCTTAGGGGTTATGTTTTCATGCTTTTCTCTGCAACCACAAGGACTAGAAACTTTCTTTTTAAATGAAAGCCGAGAGTCTTCAGTGATAACATGATTGCAACAGCTGGGGATTTAAGAACCACCCCGATGCCACTTCTCCCCCTCCCCCCGCAACCAAATATCGCAACCAAATTGTGCGAATGGCAACACTGCAATCTACCAGCTCCGTTGGCACCTCTTGTCTCTGTGACAGAAGGCTGTGGTTGGATTCAAGACTCAGGCCTATGGGGCGCAGACTCATCCTTCCCAACCTTGACAGTATAGGGCAGCACTTGGGCCATCTTGCAGGGCATGGAATCTGCAAGGAGCCACATTAACACAAGTCCCAGCCCTGTCCCAGCTCTGAAATTCAAGTGACTTTGAAATTGACCCATTGTCCTGTCTCTCTCCCTTTCCTTCTTTGGCCTCTGTGTTTCCTTCCTTCTCTGCTTGGCCACCTTGTTCTGTTCAGCGGCTTTTAAGTGCCTCCCCGCCTTGCTTTCTGTCTCTTGTTTTTTTGTGCCTCTCTTTGTCGGAATTAGTCAGGGCTCAGCTGCCTCCACTCCCCAAGGAGACCCTATTTCACCCTGCCTAAAGTTCACCGCCTTGTCAAACCAAGCTAATCTCCTGCAGGGGAGGAAAAAGCCTTATTTCAAACTGCTACACATTTGGGGAGGGGGGCTGGGGGAGAGGAGGAGGAGGTCTTCCTGGCTGCAGCCTGAAAAGACCCAGGACAATAATACCCCTTTTGTTCTAAGCCAGTGGGAGGGGGGTAGGCGGTAGAAATGAAAGATGGGGAATATTAAAGGAGCAGGTGAAAGACATGTGTCTTCAGCAGTCACAGATAAGAACCTACCCCCTTCTAATCTGACTGAAGCTTATTATCTTACTGCCACAGTCATTACTATTAATATGAAATACAAAAAAGAAAATGGCGTGAGACAACAACCTTAAGGGGCTGGCTTAAGGCACCAGCAGACTCAGAGGTAAAGCTGGCAACTCAGGCCAATTTCACCGCTGGGGTAAACGGTGCCTGGCTCCATCGATGTCAATGGAGTTACGCCGGCCCATCAGTGAATAATCTGGTGCCCCAGCCATAACTCATTCTATGGGTTTGAGACTGCAAGCTCTCAGGGGTAGGGACTGTTCGTTACTTCTCTGTCCAGTGCCTAGCACATTGAGGCTCTGGTCCTTGATTGGGGTTCCTAGCCATATACCGGGATACCAAAATATAATATAGGATCAAATCCTGACATTGTTTCGTGGGCAAAATCCTCACTGGAAGGTTGGCCTGAGAGAAGACCATGTAAAGCTTTCTGAATCTGACCCACTGTATGTAAGACCAACCTTCTTCAAGGCAATAGATTTCCTGAGCAAACTAGGAAAAGGTAACAGGGCCTTGTAGCTTGAATATTCCCTGGAGCCTAGGAAGTTGCTAGTTCTAATCCAAAAGCTCCCATTTCTTCTGACCTCAAACAAGTCACTCATTATTAGAGCTGTGCAAATAACCCATCATTTGGTTGGCTGGCCAAAGCGAAAATTCAGGGAAAAAAGTAATTGGTTGGGGTCAAACTGAACATTTTGTTTCATTTTTGAGTTTTTAAAATCTTTTAAAAACAATAAAACGGGACTAACATTCGAAATAAAAAGTGATTTTTGAACTGAAAAATCCAAAGGTCAAAATAAAACCTGTTGATTTATTTATTTATTTATTCGTTCATTCATTCTGTTTTTTTGTGATTGAAACAGGTCAGCAGATTCAACACAAATTTGAAGACTGCTTAGCGTCAACCCAAATCTGCACTTTTCAGTGAAAAAAGATTTTATTGAATAATTTCAATATTGAATCAGCTCCTACTGATTATTTATATAGCAGAAACATCAGGCTCAGAGATGAATTGTGCTAGTAGAAATATGTAGAAAGACACAATCCTTGCCCAGAAACGCTCACATGCTGAAGCTCTGCCTCAGTTTCTCTGTCTGCAGCGTGGTCATAACAGTACTCATGGGATCTTGTTGAAATATTTGGAAATTTAAACAAAAATCTGAAATTCAAAATGTAATGTACAAATAACACTGCTCTACAGCCAAAATGCTTCTGAAATAAATGTAGTCAAACTTTACTAATTCTGGTTCACTGAGAACGAAAATGATGCTTAAAATTGTTGATTGGCTCTAGTTTTCAAGATATGCTATTGGGTCAGTATATACGACCCTTGACTTGGGAATGGCGGAGGATAAGTGAGTTATAAAGGGAAGGGATCTCAATTTAAACCAGAAATGACTAAAATACATCTTTGACCAGATCTATGAATAAATCTATGACTGGGTTTGGACAGTACTTGCTTTTTACGCAAAACAATGAATGATGCAATCTGAAGCTGGTATTGCGTCATACATGATATGAATTGCATCATGTTATTCCTAGAAGTTGTGGATGATGCAATCATAATGAAGCTTACATCACTCTGCTGAACAAATTGCCCTATATCAGCTCTAGAAATCATACAGTGTTGTGCTCTCTTATTTGTCAGTGTTTGATTTTGCAAAGGGACACATTTCTGTTTAGCCAAAGTGAGCAGAGATGCCTCGTACTTGTCTGAACAGTGCAGATAACTTTTGCTATGTTTGTGGTGAAGTGACTTTTGCATCACAATAGCACAGTATAACCACTATGGTTAAGAAAGCCTATCACCTTTATTTTGGCTGCAAAATTGGAGATCAGGACAAGAGGTGGGCCCCACACATATGCTGCAACACTTGTGCAACAAATCTTCGCCAGTGGTTGAACAGGAAATGGAAATCTATGCCTTTTGCATTGCCAATGATTTGGAGAGAGCCAACAGATCATACCAGCAATTGTTACTTCTGCATGGTGCCTCCAGTTGGGAAAGGTGTGTCAAAGAAGAAAAAGTGGACTGTGCATTATCCAAACATTCCATCAGCTATACGCCCAGTACCCCACGGAGAAGGACTGCCAGTTCCTGATGCACCAGAATCATTCTCACTTGAATCAGACGAGGAAGAGGAAGAGGATGAAACTTCTGGTCCTGAACCATCAATGTCACAGGACCCATATTTTCTCCCATCCTCCTGTTCTGAACCACACCTCATAACACAAGGTGAACTGAATGACCTTGTCAGGCATTTGGAACTACCCAAGAGTAAGGCAGAGCTGTTGGGCTCCAGACTACAGCAGTGGAATCTCCTGGCAGGTGATGTTAGGGTTTCCATGTTCCGTGACTGTCAAAAGGATCTTGTCCCATTCTTCTTCATGGAAAGTGATCTTGTAGCCTGCAACAACATCGATGGTGTGATGGCAGCCCTCAACATCGTTCACGATCCAGATGAGTGGAGACTGTTCATTGATTCATCGAAGACGAGTCTTAAAGCTGTTTTACTGCATAATGGCAATGTTTTGCCATCAATTCCAATTGGTCATGTAGTCCATATGAAGGAAACCTATGACAACATGAAACAACTTTTGAGGTGCATAAACTATGACCAATATCAGTGGCAGCTTTGTGGCGATTTGAAGGTTGTTGCTCTCTTGCTTGGTCTGCAGACTGGATACACAAAGTACTGCTATTTTCTCTGCGAATGGGATAGTCGTGCAAGAGATTCCCACTACATCAAAAAAGATTGGCCACTCCGACAGTCATTGGCGCCTGGGAGGAAAAGTGTTCAGCATCCACCACTTGTTGAATCAAGGAAGATTTTGTTACCACCCTTACACATCAAGCTGGGTCTGATGAAGAACTTTGTTAAGGCCATTGACAAAACACAAGCAGCTTTCAAGTACCTCCGTGGAAAATTTCCAAGGTTAAGAGAAGCTAAGATAAAGGAAGGTGTCTTTGTTGGTCCTCAGATTCATGAACTTCTTCGAGATGATGCATTTGACCATGCACTGCGTGGCAAGGAAAAGACGGCATGGAAAGCCTTCCAGTTAGTGGCAATAAATTTTCTTGGAAACAACAAGACAGACAACTACAGGTTGTTGGTGGAAAACCTCCTCAAGGCATACAAAAGCCTTGGTTGCAACATGTCACTAAAGATACATTTTTTGCACTCTCATCTAGATTTTTTTCCACCGGACTGCGGAGCAGTGAGCGACGAGCACAGTGAGCGATTTCACCAGGACATTGCAACAACGGAGAAACGCTATCAGGGCAAATGGAGCCCATCAATGCTTGCAGACTATTGCTGGACAGTGACAAGAGACAAGCCAAGAAGCGCCGAGTAGACACTGAATAGGACTAAACTATGTACATAATAGTTTTTTGCCTTTTGTTTCATAATAAATTTTATTTATATAACCCTTTCGCTGATTTTTAAAGTGTTACATAAACAGGACAGGTGAAATATTATCATGTAAAGCAACCATAAACACATGAAAAGACCTAGGTTTACAATTTATGATTAAAACTCTACTATCTACACAATATACATAGACATAAAATGTAAAAACTTAAATATCTTAGAAACAGTAGCCAATCAGTTGTTTTAATTGTCATATTTGAATTCAGCACATCAAAATACATAATAAATAGCACATTTTATCTCTGAAGCAGACGACTTCTCAAAAATTGTAGACCAGTGTAACAGGAACATTTCTGACAACATTTTCACCCCTCTGAATTTTTCAACCAACTGTCGAGCAGGTTGGAAATGTTTACGTTTCAAAATTTTGTTAACATTTCCAGGTGCAAAATTTTGAATTAAGGAAAAGGAAATCAAGAAAAATAATAGAAATGTTTACAAACTTTCCGCCATTTCTTTTTCAACTACGCATGTCCCCTCCTCAGGGGGCAGGTCATGAAGATTATTTAATTGAAGGGGGCTAACGCATTCCCATTGTAACAATACAGACATGAAGAGAGTTACAGCAGGGATGAATTTGGCCCACAGTTCACAGATTGATTTAAGGTTGCTGGAGAGGAAGAGTGGATTTGTGGTTAATGCCCTGGTCTGGGATGCTGGAAAGCTTGATCCAATGCCTGGCACTGCCCTGGACTCAATGGACAACCTTGGGCAAGTCGCTGCATCTCTCTGTGACTCATCTCCCCATTTGTAAATTAGGGAGAATAACATTTCCTTTGTCTATTTACAATGTAAGCTGTTCAGGGCCGGGACTGTCTCTTACTGTATATTTGTACAGCACCTTGCACAATGGGGCCTGATCTCAACTGAGGCCTCTAGATGCTATGGCAATACAAAATAATACTAATTAAGTGCTAAGAATCTGTAGAGGAGGGCATTTCATATTAGGGGTCTTGGCCTGGGCAATGTTGTTGGAGGTGAATCTCAGCTGTCACTGGTTAGTCCCCAAACTCCCCTCCTCCCGAAGCTGAGCTGGGTGCACAAACAATGAATAAAAGGAGCTCTCTAGCAACGGGAAGGTTTGGTTTTGTCGTTGTTTGACAGACCGTGGTTCTGGAATGCGTGTTGCCTGTGGCTATTGCTTTCTGTGCACTGGGGCATGAGCCGGTGGACACCCAGTAACATGGGCAAGCTTGGGAGCCCGGTCTCATTGTGTATGTGCGTTTTCTGAACATAGGAGGGGTGGGAATGGCCAGCCACTTCTGTTGGGAGCCTTCCAGGCAGGTGTGCAGAGGGAGGAGGATGAATGTGGGGCAAGCGGGACTGAATTAACCATTGCCCTCCTAGCCAATTCTTGCTCCTCTCCGGCGCTGTCTTGAGGAAATAACGTGCAGGGGAGCTGATAGCCGCAGGCATAGTGTGGTGAAGCGGCTCCTAAGTTTTGCAGCACATCTGAGCCTGGGCGTGGAGTGCCTCCTGCTATTCCGGGATCTCCACTCTGCCGCACACCTCAACCCTGTCCCAGCAGCCCCTTCTCTCCCAAGGCCCTAAACCCTCTTACCCCATTCATTGCTCTGCCAAGGTATCTCTGCCCGGCTTCAATGCGCCCTTGTAAGTGTAAACCAGTCACACTTCCCCTCTCTCTCCAGCAGTCCGGTCTCATCCCCAGTCCGCTCCCACCCTCTTCCAGCCTGTCCCACCTGTGCGCCACCCACGACCCACCTTGGGATGTCTCTGCACCTGGAGCTGCTGCAGAGGCAACACACAGCCGGTTGAGCTAGCTCTGCACTACACCCGTGGGTTTCCTGCAGTGGGAGTATTCTCTTAGTCTGGGGGAGGAGGGCTCATGTCTACCGTATGTCCCCTTCTGCACCAGCCTAACTCGCACAAAGGGGCCCAAAGGCACAGGATAACTGGGCCCTCAGTGTTTCCCTGCAGCACGCGCCCCAGCAGAGTTGTTGCAGTCTTTCCAGAAACAGAGTTGTGAATGTGACTCCCGGCTCAATTCAACGGCACGTACTCCTGCTCTGCCGTTCCAGCACTCCCGGAGCAAGTGAGGCCGGGGTGCTGAGGAGGGAGGTCTAGAGAAGAGACCTCTTGCTGCGTTCCTGGCTCTAGAGCCTAACCAAGGAGCCAAGCCCCCTCTTTGAGGCAAGCTCGAGGCTCCTCTCGGTGCAATTCCTCCTGCCAGAACTCCAGTGCAGAAAGCAGCTGAAAAGAAAGATAATGAACTTGACTTCTGAGCCGGCTCTTTGTTGCAAAGG
Source organism: Malaclemys terrapin pileata (assembly GCF_027887155.1). Taxonomy (NCBI): domain Eukaryota; kingdom Metazoa; phylum Chordata; order Testudines; family Emydidae; genus Malaclemys; species Malaclemys terrapin. Next base: position 17,920,916 of record NC_071508.1, on the reverse strand, counting down.
CTGAAGAACAAACAACCAGCCTTTCTGGCACAAATAGGACGTTTGCTCTCCCCGCTGACCTTTCCGGTTCCTTCTTGCATCCTCCCTGCTCCATTCCCAGCTTCTCCAAAGGGGGGAAGATGGGGGGGGGGGGCTTCCCTGCCAAATGTGCTCAATCCACGGGTTTCCCTGCTCGATGACATCAGACAGCCCTCGACTGCAGCTGCGTGCGCTGTAGCTGGGAGAAGATCCTGACAGCCGAGCAGCAGAGCCGCGATTAGCCGCGGTTCCTGATTTGTTCGGATCACTGTTGGTCGCTTATACAGGGCCACATTGTGCTCTTGTATGACTCAGCTGAGATGGGGGGAAATGTCCCTTTCACACCCACCCACCTCGGCCTTGGGACCAGCTGTAGCCTGCAGCCTGGCCCCTTACTCTGCGGCTGGAAAGTGGGCGTGGGAAGAGGGTAGAAGCGTGGCTAGTCACTGGCCAGGTGACCTTTTCCAGGGCTGTAGCAACTTGCCACTGGCCTCCCATGAGCAAGAGAAGAGCCAGGCAGGAGCAGGTACACGTCCCCACTTTACTCAGAGCTCAGCCTAGAGGCTCAATCTAGCCCACAGGGCTTGTGGTGCATTCTGTCCCATCTACGGTCCTGATCCTGCAAACACTTCCAGCCCCAGTGCTGCTGGAGAGGTAACAAAATGCCCCCGGCCTCCACCTGGGGACTCACTGCTGCCCTTGGCTTCCTTGCTAACCAAGGGTCTGCAGAGTTCAGCCTAGTCCGGCAGCCGTTCCCAGGGATACCAGGGGCTGTCGGCCTCGGTGGGAGGGCTGGAGTGAGGGTGAGGCAGCAACGTGGAATGTTTGAAAGCGGCCTCCTTCCCGTACAATAAACATGAACAGATGACCCCGGAGCAGCATGCGAGGGTTTGAAATAGTCTGTCTGTGCACTGCAGAGGCGTGGGAATGCAGGAGCCGGTTACGTCATGCCGGGGACACAGGGCAGCCTCGGGGACCACATTTGTAACTGTGGCCTGCGAGTCAGAGCTACAGCTCTTCTCTCTGCACCAGCAGGGTCTCTGATTCACCCAAGTGCCTCTCACGCACAGCACTGCAAACACAATCCATGCATACTAGACATATTTGTGTGCAAACAGACTAGATAGATCTGAATCAGAACCCTGGCCCCATCCCCTGACCTGGAGCCAAACTTTACAAACTTGGGCCTTTCTCTTTAGTGAGTCCAAATCAGAATCCCAAATCCAGTCAATCTTTGACTATAGGAAAGGTCGAGTCAGGGCCAACTCTTCTTGAATTGGGCTCGTTTCAAATCTATAGTCAATGGGAGTCAATTTGATACTGTATTGAAAGGGTGATTTTTAATACAGATGCCGATTAGTGATAAAGGCAGATTTTAAGGTTTGGCATTTGAGTTCTGTTGGGATAAAGGCCTTGCCTTCCCTATGCAAAAAGGTGTGTTTATTAACCTCAGCCAGCTAATACAGATTAAAATGACAACTGCCTTGTCTACACTTGGATAATAACATGCTAGCAAATGCCTGTTGAAATACCCCTTTTTTTCCTAGTGGCCCAAAAGACTTATCCAAAAAAACTCTGCAAACTTGTTTGGTCTCCAAAACTGGCCCGGATATTTCAGGAGAACAGGTTTGATCATGACTATTTGATGCTCTTGGTTCTAGTCCCAGATGGAAACTGGAAGCAACTGGGGGACTCATATCCAAACTGTTTGGCGCCTTTAAAAGGTTTGGTTAAACTGAGTTTTGGAATGAGTGAAGTTCCAGAGAGGGAACACAGCCTTGTAGTTAACATGCAGGTCCAGAAGGCAAGAGATCTGGGTCCTGACTCTATTATGATAATATACTGTTTTATGTGTTTTTAAAAGGTCTGATTTGGGCTTGTCCTGGCTTCTGGGCTACTATTTATATTTCATACAAAAAGGGCAACCCTTTAATTTCATTCTGAATTAATTTTATTTTAGATTAATCAAAGCAACAAACAAGAAAGAACAAGAGTAATGTCTCCATGAAAGAGCACGCTGTGTGTGTCTCTCGTTTGCCAGTCTGCACAGAACTGAATTTAAAATGGATGCCTGCCATATGATCAGAAAAGTCCGTAGAGCTTTAAGAGTGCAATACACAGAAAAGAAAAGGCATGACAGGTCTCCTCCATAACCAAACAAGACCTCCTCAAACAGCTTAATTTGCTTTATAACTTTATCCTGCGTCAAACTGAGGAAATTCATCAAATTAGTATTATAGGACTGAAACTATAATCTGGACACTTTTCTGTATACAGTATGGCAGACTCAAAAGATCATCAGAAATCTTATAGTTCTTATTAAGTTGCATGTTGAAAGTTGCATGGCTTGTTCAGTTTAAGACTGATGCATGTTTTCACAAAATTAGTCCATTTAAGCAATGATAGGGACCCAAATAATATCATGCATGCCGGCGGGTTTCCATTCCTGTTTTTCAAAGCTAGGTACATATTTTTTTGCTCTAGACAGTCTGAATGTGCTGTTTCTTATCTAATCTGGTATTGATGTGTCTGTTAGACTAGGTATGCAGCATGTGTCACTTCTGAATGCTGGCATTTGGGTTTGGTGAACCAGTCTGGATAAGCTATTAATACTTTGCACTTCTGCCACACAGAGGTTTCTATTTGCAGATCTTAAAGCACTGAGTTAGGTAATTAGTTAGTTAGTTAGCTTTTAGATTTATAAAACAGTAACACAAAGTGCCCATCTAGACACAATAGAAGCCTCTGACATGTACATAAAACCACATCAAATCAAGGAAAGAGACAGCAATACCGTACACATAACAATGCTAAAGAACGAGACAGGCACAAAAAATAAACCAAATTCCCCATATTACTTTAAATTGTCCAGCAACATTTACTTCTTCAGTAGCTCTCCTAAGAAGGTACAGGCGTCCCTGAAAGTCAGCAGTTTTGGGCTATTTTGGACATAACAAACATTAATTAAGCCTCATGAGGTAGGTATTTGTTGTGGCTTTTGCTATTTACACAACAAAAACAATATGTAAAACACACATAGGCAAAGCTGGGTCCCAAATAACCATGTTTTCTACATACACACAAACATGCAGACCTAGCTACATACATATTGTTGCTCTGGCTGGTTTCTTCTGATGGATTCTAAAACACAGGACATGGTGAGCACCTGTAGAGGGCTCACAAACTATTTAAAAGGATGCTATCCTATTTCCCTATGCTACTGTATTATCTCTGTTTTACAGATGTGGAAACTGAGGCCCAAAGCAGCTAAAAGCCAGCATTTCCAAAGTGGCCTCTGACTTTAGTTGCCTTAATTTTGGGGGAGCCTTGGCCCTGATTTTCAGAGGTGCTCCCATTGACTTAAGTGGGAGTGTGTGGGTTCTCAGCACCACAATGCTTTAAACTGGGCTCTCAGAATCAGAGCCCCCCCCCTTAATGATTCATTGATCTTTTACTCTACTCCCCAGAGAGGGGATGTCAGGCATTGGATGTGATTTGAAACATTGCATGGCCGATGACTTGGGCATCTGTTTCTATTGCACATTCTCCCTGCATGTGTCTCCTATCCCAGCTCGGCTCATCCAGCTAGGTATCTCTTCCATTCTTGTCCCTACTCTGGGCCTAACTTGGGAGATATCAGGCTAAATTCACTCCAGACAGTTACTGACTTCATTGGAACAATTAATATGACCATCACCTATTCACAGAAGTCTTTCTCCCACATTGGTTCCGGTCTACTGTGTGTATGTGTTTGTGTTTGTGCGTGTGTGTTCTGTCTATAGGATGTCTGAATATGCTTGTGATGCTAATGTGAATGTGCACGTGTGTTATCTGTTTTTACATGTGCTGTGTGTGTGGTTTATGCATTTGTGGCTTGCTAAATGCCCTGGGTGAAATGCTGGCCCCACTGATGTCAGTGCAAAACTCCTATTGATTTCACCCCTACCTTTTACTGGACCTTCAAATAAGTTAAACTACTGGTATTTGGACCCAAAACCCTTCCCCGTCTATGTGATCGTCAACACTTCTGTTTGTACAGATATGTGCTCTGTTATTGTGGTGGTATTATTATTTATCACCACAAACATGCCAACAGTGTGCTAGGAGCTTTATACACAGTAGGAGGGCAAAGTCTTCATTTCATGCACTGCAGCTTGGATAATAACATAAGAAGATGCCATGTTTCTAAAACTAAACTGCCTCTTATTAAGGGAACTGTTTTATAGAAATGCTGTAGTGGCATGGAAGACAGCCTTCCAGCCATGTGCATATAGACTGGCTTCTGGGTGCCTCCTCTAAAACGCTTCCTTTCTGCAACCTGTTCTCCTCCCGCCAAGTTCCATACAGGTTGCTAGAGTCTCTGCCCCAAAGAGCTTGAAAGTTACATAAGCAATAAATCACAGGACCGATGAGATGGCAGGGGTGTATATGTGTGGGTGTGAATTCTGTGTTTCCACTCTGTGTGTGTTTCCAGTAGAGCAGGTCAGAAAATGGTGGGAGTTTTGGAAAATTTTGACTTTTGAGCAAAAAATCTAGCTCTGAAATATTTCAGCTGAAAACGGAAACATTTCAATTCCCAAATGGTGCCATAGAGCTTCATGGGACTAGTATTTCAGGTGCTTCATGCTCCCATTCTCTACTATAGGACAGACTCCCTGGTCAAACTACATTTCCCATGATGCACTACTGTCACCATTTTTGGTAGAGGAGCCAGTGTTTCATAGGAGTTGCCTGACCACAGTGCATTATGGGAGATTGCGTCTGGTTGAGGAGCCCAACCCACAGAGCTCAGCAAACTACAACTAAGTTACTCTGGTGGCATTTTTGATTGCAAACATTTTTGTTTTCAGGCATTTGTTTTTTCGATGAAAAGTTGAAGTTTTCCATTTAAAGCAGAAAATGTTGTTTAGTCAAAAACCAATTTTCCATTAAAAAACAGTTTTGAGTGGTCCTAGCTGACGGTCAGTCTGGGCTGAGGGCCATGTTTATGTTCTTATACTTTTATGTGTCTATAAGCTGAAAGGCCAAAACTTTCCAATCAGAGTGGGTGCCTAAACTTAGGCACCTATATCCATATTTAGGCAGTTAAATAAGTAGCCCGCTTTTCCGAGCCCTTGAGCCCCTGCAGATCCCACTGAAGTTAATGAGAGCGGTGCCTTCACATGCCAGAGGTGAAATCAAACCTCTGGGTGTTTGTGCATGTGTCTGATAATACACTCCGTGTGTTTGCCTATATGTCTGAGGGCCCATGCAGGCTGGGTGTTTGTCCACATAGACTATGCATACTGCATGTGCCATGCTATTCACCGGACCATCAAACAGAGCCTAGCAAACATAGGTGCTAGAATGAGGGGTGCTGGGGGTACCCCCTGGCTTGAAGTGGTTTCCATCACATATAGGGTTTGCAGTTTGGTTCAATGGCTCTCAGCACCCCCACTATACAAATTGTTCCAGCACCCCGCTAGCAAAAACAAAAAAAAACAAAAACAAAAAAAACAGTGGAATTAATAAAAAGTGGGATTTTTTTAAAGATACAGATGTAAGAACGCTCACAAGGAAAAGTAGCTTCACCGAGTGACACTTAATTCAAAGCTTTTACTTTGGCTTTTCCACTTCAGAAGCATGAAAGCAGCTAAATTAGCAAAACAGAAGTAAACTGTTGACTGCTTCATTGCAGGATTAAGTGTGATAAATGGAGGTTTTGTTCAGCCTCTGTCCAGATGTTGTGTCTACGTTGTGGGGCTTTTTTTCCCCCTTTTTTTTTTCTTTTTTCTTTTCTTTTTTTCTTCTTTTTTTTTTTTTTTTTACATTCTTGGCCCAGCGCCCATATATATTTTGGATACTGCAGGGAGTATATAATATCATTGGAAAATGATGTGGTCTGGTAACCTTTTAAATAACATTTCCTCCCTCCTCTCTTTTCTAATAGTTTGTTTTTCTTTCCATGTTTTCCTTTTATTGGGGGGGGATTTTTTTTTTTTTTTTTTTTTTTTGGAAATTAATGAGGCCAAAGCTTTAAAACAAAAAAAAAAGTTTGCTATTTTCCTCCCTTAAAAAGAGAGAGCAGGGGAGAGAGTAAAGGGACTCATAAGGGTGCTGGATAAGGATGTGTGTGAGGCACTTTTTTTTTTCCTGTCTAAAAAAATTTTCCTGATTATTTTTGAACGTTCGCAGAAAACCCAGCCCATCCAGCACGGTAGGGAATTCTCCACAGATTTCAGGTTTTGCTCACCTTTCGCCTTCTATTACCATTCTCAACCCCCCAGAAGGTGCTTCTTTGACTTTTCTAGGAGGTACCTGCCACTGCTGGAAGCTTCGTGTGAAAAGGGGAAGTTGACTTGCCTTTCCCAAGTTTAAAAATATGGTATCCGGCAGGAATTCAGACCTCCCAATTTTAAGAAAAACAAACAAAGCAAAGATTGTCAGAGCAGACCCCAAATAGCTGGCCTGCCACCATGCAAATCACAGTCTCTGCATTCTTTTAAACCTGGGCCTGCCCTGCTTTGGACAATGCCCATTCTCCTGACATTCTGTTCCAGCATCCTGTGAGTAGCATCCAAAGGAGAGAAGATCAGAGAGATGCTTTTTCTGTCTCTCTAGCAGAGATTCAGAGGTCAGAACCCTGGAAAGTGCCTCCTCGTTTTACACTTTCTCTCTGTATTTCAGGGTCCCATTAGGCAAAGTGACATTTCCCTATCTCTGCTGCATTTTTTCACAACAGTTTGGCAGCACTTTTCATCTTTGGTCCCACAGGGAACCACATTACCCAGCCTGCTTCACTTGCCACAATGTTGGCCGCAGAAGGCCAGGCACTCATTGCTGAGATTAATTTGTTGTATAAATATTCAGACTTGTCAGAAGTATTGTGCACTTGTGATAAGGAGCCTTCCAAGCCCTCAGCTTGCAGTACAGTGACCGAGAGATCCTACAACCTACCTACAATCCAGTTCGCCTTCCAAACTCTACCATGTCCATAGACCCAGCTGCAACACAATAGTGTCCATGTTCGCTAAAGAACCTTTTGGTCTCACTTATGGAGATGAGACTAGCCCAATGTAGCTAGGTCAACCTAACCTTTAAATATAGACCACGCCTGAATCACATGCCAGCACTGAACTTTGCGAGACCATCACACAACTTGTTCCAATAGCTAAACGCTATTCGAGTCCATCTACACTGCAAGACCACACTCTGTTTTAACCGTGTGAGGGTGATACTGCATTGGGTCAAGGTCCCCTGATGGAACCAAGGACCTTTGCTCCTATCCACACTGTGTTAGGAATCGTTCAGTGATTAAATACGGTTTATAACACAGTTTGGAGAACCAATATGGACAGGGCCAAAGTGTATTAGAAGAATCTGATTTAACTCATCTATACCAGTAATGAGGTTAGTTCTGGTTTACCTTGAACCAGATTTGAAGCAACTTTAATGATACTTAGCATTTTCACAGCACTTGATGTGTCCGAAGCACTGTATAAAGGATAATAATACTCTCACTCTCGCTGTTTGTCTTGCCTGTAAGCTTTTCAGGGCAGAGACAGTCTCAGACCAAGTGTATGTACAGTACCTAGCACAATGGGACTTTGATCTGGGTCGGAGTCTCTAGATGCTTCCGTAATACAAATAATACATTAGCATCCTACTAGAACATCCTCCCAGCATCCCAATGAGGTGGATTTAAAGATGACACCTTCCTACCACGAGGTGAAATGTTAGCATAGAGCACTCCTGGGTCCTTCGTCACTGATCCAAGTCCTAAACCAAATGCAGTGGTTCTCAGCTTTTTCCATACCACAACCACTTCCTCAGGGCTCTCATCCCATCAAAGTGAGGTGTAGCCTGGACCCACCTCCCAGTATGGGGAGGACAGGGTGCTTGCAACCTCCTGCCACAGGTTGAGAGCCCCTCACAGATCAAAGTATGACCCAGACTCAAAGGTCAGCTCTCCTTTTTCCTCCCATGTAAGATTCAGGCCTTGTCTGCAGTGGGCATTTGCCCTCGTTTCAGCTCCCAGCCTAACTGCACCAGTTGCAAACCTCTTAGTGTCCACTGGGCGAAGCCACCACAAGCTGCGATTTGCACTGGTGCCGTTTCAAGCAAGGGCGAGCTGCGTCGGGGCTAATAGCGGCTTTCCATGTCTGCACCAGAGGTTTGCGCTGATGCAGCTACAGTGGTGGCTGGAATGGGGGCAAACCCCCAGCTACAGGCAAGGCCTCCTGTGCCGTTGATTCAGATTGGGGGGGCATATAAAAAGGTGAGAATTTCAGAAGATAAAACTGAAAAGCAGCAGCCGTTCGCAGCAGTAAACACCTTGGAAACTTGCTCCCAGTTTCTCGTTCTCCTTCCCCCACCTCCCCTTTCTCTCTTAAGGTAGCAGCTTGGGAGCTTTGCCAAAACATTGCGGTCCCGCGGGGAAGCTTTCCTCTCAGTGAAAGAGTCCTTGCGCCTGCCAGCCCAATTAAAACAACGTGAAAGGAAAGCAGCATCTGGAATTGCACTGCCTCTCACAGCCAAGGCACAATTGTTTAGTCTGAAAGTCGTTTCAGGGAGAGCTGGGCTGGCTGGCTGCGCAGTGGCCCCCACATCTGGAGCTGCGGCTAGACGGCCTCTTTGGCTGCAGTCCTGTGTGCATGTGCATTTTTAACTTTAGGATATGCTGACAAGTTAAGAAGTCAGAAAGTCAGTCACAGTAACAGCCTCAGTGGCCCCTTCCTCCCTCCTCCCCTTTCTGACACACACCCACAGAGTTGACTAAATACAATTTTCTGACATCCTTTCATCTGGAGAGAGTTTCTTCCCGTTCCAGCCTGCCGCTCTGCTCCCATATGAGTTATCTGAGCCAAGCCAACACATACGAACAAAAGTCCTCTCTTTAATTTACACTTAGAGCCCTGTCCATGCAACTCATGTTCCACCTAAAGTGGGGTTCCATCACGCCTGTTACTGCCTAGGTTTCCTTAAGGACGGCAGGCAGGAATTCTGTGTCTGAGAGTCATCTCTGAACCATATTATAGATGAACTAAGGTGTGTTGTTCATAGTTTGGTTGGCTAGCGTGGTCCTCAGGGAAGTTATGGAAGCCGTGACCATGATTTGATATGGTGGTAGCCTCAGATGCACCAGAGTCAGGGACTTGCGTGACACACTATTGCATCTCAGCAAGAAGGGAGGCCGTGGTGCCTCATGGGAGATGTAATCTGGCCAAGGGCTCAGCGCATAGAGGAAAATGGAGGCATATGGCACTGGAACTACAACTGCCATGAGGCACCGCAGTGGCATTTCCAAATTGCAAGTTTTGCTTTTCAACCAAAAGTTTTTCACCAATTTTTTTCAGTTTTTTGGTCAACAATTTTTGGTTTTCAATATTTTGTTGAAAAGTCAATTTCCCACCCCCACCCCTCATTTTCTGACCTGTTCTAATAACCAAGACCAGAAAGAACCACCTGATCATGTTTGTGTCACTAGGCTATTGATTAATTAATACATATATATTTATTTTTACAGCACCCAGAAACATACCAAATCCTTTACCAATATGGCTCCTTTTGCCCTCCCAGGATTCTAGACATGCCCAAAGCATGTGGGAACTTGTCTGGGTTTTCCCGGAATTCAGTAACACAAAGACAGTTATGACAGCATGGTCAGTGTGAGCAGGACAACCTGCCTGCCTTGAGAAAAATGCTGCTGTACAGATATGTTCACCAAAACCATGACAGATGGCACATCGGAGGCTGGTTACACTTCCCATAGTTCTGGAGGATCAGCAGTGTAGTGAGAGGCCTAAGAGAAATTCCTTTTTATGACTGAAATACTTCCCTCTGTGCTACCGAAAACATTGCCACAATCTAGCTAGCAGCTCCTTGCCAGGCTTTGACTTGTATCCTTCGCTTTGCCCAGCTGTGTTTCTGCGGTATTAATCCGCATGCTGTTTCAAAGCAGTAAAAAGACAATAAAATAAGGGAAAGTTTCCATTTTAAGAGATGCAGTTGTAGCAGACCGGAGGGCCCTGTCTGCCATCTGCAACCTTTACTTAGCAGCATTTTAGCCTCAGATCCATGCCTGGCGGCCTAAGATTTCTCAGCATTTTCATTAAGGCCACAAATTTTCAAAAATGGCCACTGATTTTGGGGTGCCCAACCTGGGGCATCTCAGTCTTGATATTCAAACAGGCGGAACGCCTGTTGCAGCATGCAGCTCCCATCAACTCCAACAGGGCTGGCCCCACTAATCCTGTCAGAGGAAATGCAATGGCTACAGGATCTGAACACTAGAGGCTCCGAAGTTCCGTGTTGTCCCTTTGTGTTCGATATCTTGGTATCATGTTCATGTTGGGAACCCACCCACATCCTCGCAAGTTCTGCTTTGAGCTCTGGGTTCAAATGAGCCATAAAACTCAGATAGAGCTTCCGATGATACCACTCCATTTTGCTGGATTTCAGGGTCAAACTCTCCGAGGCCACCAAATGTTGCTTTGTTTCCATCTAGTACCATATATTGTCCGCCAGCTACCCGAACCTCAGCCTAGACACTCTCAAACTGTTGGCCCAGGTTGACACCACACTTGTCTCAGGTTCATTGAAATGTCCAGGAATCCAGCACAAGTTCTGGGTTTGTAACAAAAGGTTTGTTCAGCTCCCACAATGGCTTGCTGTTTACACAGATGGGCCTAGGTAGGCCGCAAGAGAATGCCTTTAGCCCCTAAAGGTTTGGGTTTAGTTATTTTATGCTGATCAGTGCTTTTATTTTAAAATTTTCCTTGTGTGTGTTTGCCTGTATGGCTACAGACGAGGGGCGTTATTCCCCTGCTCGTGTATACATACCCACATAGCTCTCATCAAACTAGCGTGAGTAGAAATAGTGTAACCGGGATAGCACAGGTAAGGGCAGCTGAGATGTGCCGAGTACATACCCACTGTATTCACCACAGCTCAGCCATGCCTTCACTGCCGCTACCTGTGGTGCTCTGGGTACATTGCTATTTATACTCACTGTAACAGCTAGCGCCAGCACGTATACACAAGTAGGAGAATCACACCCCCTCGCTCATAGTGTAGATGTAGCCTATGTGTGTGTATGTTTGTATATGTGTGTGTTGGTGTGCCTGTGTATATTTTTGGTGTGACTGTGTGTATACATGCATATGTGTGTGTGTGTACTAAACAGGTTTAACAGCTCTTTAGGGATGGGTTATGTTGTTTCCAAAGTCTCACAAAATAATATGTTGTTCACCAAGCTCTCCTGTATAAATAAATACCCAGCATTTTCTCTTCTGACCTTTACTCTCTTGCCGGGTTTCTTGTAAGTGCAGAGCATACGAAATAACCTTTTATCATTAAAGAAGCCTGCAGCACTGCACCGCTCTATTTTTTGTGTGTGATTACAAGTCAGGGCAATTGCAGGGGCATGTCCAGAGCTATTCTTGGGCCATGGGAAGAAGGATATTGGAGTATTGCCAGCTCCAGCTTCAAAGATCATGAATAAGGCCTCCAAAAATCCTGAGATTGGGTTAAAATCATGAGATTAAAATGATTATTATTAATAATAAATGAATGCAACTGGGGTTCTTTTTATCTGTCTTCTGTTTTTTTAACCTGAAGGGTGCACTCAGGTCATATTTTCGGTGTTTTCAATGCCTGTGATTTTATTACGAGTCTCGTGCTATTTGGTCTATTTCTTAACCTTCCCGGCTCCCAGGAGTCTTGCGAATACACAAGAATCTCAGCTTTTTTCTTTCAGAGTAGCAGCCGTGTTAGTCTGTATCCGAAAAAGAAGAACAGGAGTACTTGTGGCACCTTAGAGACTAACAAATTTATTGGAGCATAAGCTTTCGTGGACTACAGCCCACTGCATCCGAAGAAGTGGGCTGTAGTCCACGAAAGCTTATGCTCTAAAGCTTTTTTCTTTTCTTTTTTGTCCTTATGGTTGCAGAGAAAAACTTGAAAATGTGACTCCTAAAGTTCAAAAGCCAGAAAGGGAGTTAGAAGTAGTAAGCCAGGTGGGGCTGGTAGCTTACATAGTCAAAGACATGTAGAAATGAAGGCATCAAGTCCAGCCCCAAGTAAACGTAGACCATCCCTGACAAGTGTTCTTAAAAACCTCTGATGATGGGGATTTCACAGCCTCCCTTGGAAGTTTATTCCACAGCTTAACCACCCTTACAGTTAGAAAGTTTTTCCTAATCTCTAACCTGAATCTCCCTTGCTGCCCAGTACTTCTTGTCATACTTCAAGAAGTAAAGATCCAGCACCCAGGAGGGGAAAGGGGATGCAAATATATCACATAAACTTCTTGAAAGAACAGAAGGCCCACAAATGCCTGGTCATAGCCCCATACCCACCAGAATCCAAACTGAGGTCAGAGGTGACTTTCATGCAAGTAGCAGAGAACAACAAATGTATTGTTTTTACAATTCCATGATTATGGGGGACTGCTTCAAGATTTTGGAATGCCTGGGAATTCATCTCCTGTGACACAGCCACCCCGTGACTGCTGTGATGCACCAAGAGAGGAGACTGCAGTGCATTATGGGAGATGTAGTCTGACCAGGGAGCCCAGCCTATAGGGGAGAATAGGAGCCTGAGGCACCTGAACTATAAATCCCATGAGGCACCACAGCAGCATTTTAGAATCAAACTATTTCATTTGGGGCCAAAATATTTTACCCCAAACTTGAAATTTTCTGTTGAAACACCTGCCCCCCCGCCCCCAACAATTTCTGACCAACTCTAGTACAAACTGCTTGATGTAACTCCCTCCCTCCCCCTGTGGTGCCTCCATTTTCCCATCTGTAAAACAGGGGAAATAAAAATGACCTACTTCCCAGAGGCGTAGTGAGGCTTCATTCATTCGTGCTGCTAACGTGCTTTGAGATCCACAGATTAAAAGAAAGGGCAGAGTATGATCATTATCCCTTTATTATTTCATGGAGCATTTAAAAAGGTTTCTTAAAGAGAATAGGCTGAATTCCTATCCTCATTTGCACTGGTTTTGCATCACTCATCTTAGTGCTTCACACCAGCGTAAGAGCAGAATTGAGCCTGTGTCATTTGATTCTCCAATGGAAAAAGCCAAGGATATTAGATGACAAAGCTTCTCTCTAATTTAGAGATCTCACTCCATCCGTAGGCACCCTCTATGCAGTCTTCCTGTTGGAAAGCATTGCACGGTATTGATAACTCCCTGATGGATACCTTGTTTACCAATGTGGGTGTCATGTGAGTATGTGATAGGCCGGCAAGGGCTGTAAAAAGGATGCTGTGGACCATTTCAAACAAAGGAAAAGATTCCTATCCCCTTGAAACACCTTACAGCATAAGCAAACTGAACTTTGGGTCAGATCCTCCATGAACAAACCAAAATGGAGGGACTACTGAAAAGGGAAATGTACTATCTTGTGTGGAAATATATTGTCTTGTCTTACACTTAGATTGGAAGCTCTTTGGGGCAGGGACTAGCTTTTTGTTCTCTGTGTGTACAATGGGGTCCAGGTCCATGACTGGAGTTCCTACGGGCTGTTGTAATGCTTTCATGGGGCAGAAATTACCAAGTCCGCTGTCTCCAGAGAGACAGAATACATACACCCGTCTGCTGGCTCAGCTGAGGTTACGCGCCTCACTTTACTGAAACAGCACTGAGATGAATTCATAATAAAACAAGAATTCATTTATTAATGAAGAACAGGGCTTTAAGTGACATTATGCAGAGATAATAGAAACAGAAAATGGTTACAAATAAAAGTATAACGTGCTTTCTAGCAACGAAAAGTTAACAGGCTGCAATCCTTGCCTCAGGCAGTTTTCTCACCTACAGCTACTTTTTAGCATCACCAACTCACATGGCTGGGGATCAACCATTCATAGATGCAAAGAACACTACTGAACTCTTTGTTCCCACAGTGATGAATAACAAGATGCCCTTTTGCTTCTCCTTATATTCCTCAAAGTTTCCTTGTCTTTGTCTCAAGAGCCAACATGATCCCCTGGGATTCAGACTCCAGTATGTCCTGACACCACACTGTTTCATCCTCCTGGCATTTGGTGTTCACCTCGGTTGCAAAAGAACTGCCCATTGTCTGACCCTCCCTCTTGTCTGAAAGAAAACCTGGTTTTCACTTTGTTTGGTTACAGACTTTGAAGCATAATATCAGTAAGTGTCCATAATTCCTCCCAGAGTGCTAATACATCCATTTCACAATCATATTAATGACCAGTGTGTCCCCGGCTTTCATATGATATCTCATGTGATATTCGTTATAGACAAGTACCCTGACAGCACTGTGTTAAGTGTAGGAGTTCGTCAGGCTTGATAGGAACTGCTGTTACATGGCAGCGAACCCTTCGCCAGGGGGCTGTTAGGGTTACAGTTGTGTTTTGCAATCATTCAGTGCTCAGGGTGTTTGCAAGAGCTCTGCTTTTTTCTTTGCTTGGACATAGCAACAAGAACGCCGCAGCACCCCACTCAGGCTCTCTGTCTGGGAAGCTCACCCCTTAAAGGCACTCTCCCCAATAGCACTTCTTCCCTTCCCAGCCAACATTTACCACTGTACAACTAATAAATGATCATTATATCTCTGCCCCAGTCTGCCTATACTTCCACCAGTGCAGATCTTGGCTAACCCGACTGATTTCAGTGAAGTTACTTTGCCAGGGGGTGAGCTAAAGCCCTCTGAAGTCAATCCAATTAATGGTGTTACTCCGGATTTACAGTAGTATAAATAGGAGCAATATCTGTCCCCTTCATGCACTGATTTCCCACCTCTAGCAGTGGGGGAGCCTCACTGCATGCCCTTCCTTGCCTGTTTATCATCAGACCCATTGCAATCTTCACCTTCTGCAGTACATTATCTCTGAATGCACCTTAACACGTCAGGTTTTCCTATCCAGCGGTCCCTACTATTCCCAGGGCTTTCTGGTCTCTCTCGCTCTGACTCTCCTACCTCCTCCTCCAAGTGCCCAAGCTTGTCTCCAGAAGGGGAGGAACTGGCTGTGGGGTTTCAGGTGTTGAAAAGTCTCTTTGGAGGTGAACGCAAAAGTATTTTGCCCTGGAGCCGTCAGGTAAGAGCCAGAAAAGGGGCTGTGGGCAGGAAAGGCTGGATGTTTTCATGTAAACACTGAGAGTGAAAGCAGCTTCCATCTGCTTGAAGGGAAGGGTCGGGGAAATTAAAAGCCAGAAATGTTCCTTCTCTCCCTTTTTCTCTCCTTGCCCTCCACTGCGTCTGGCTCAGGGGAGACCTGGTCTAGAACCATCTAGCAAATAAAAACGAAACTAGGGCTTGTCCACAGGAGACAGTTCCACTGGTTTAAAGGAGTTATAGCTCAGTGGTTTGAGCGTTGGCCTGCTAAACCCAAGTTTGTGAGTTCAATCCTTGAGGGAGCCATTTAGGGAACTGGGGTAAAAATCTGTCTGGGGATTGGTCCTGCTTTGAGCAGGGGGTTGGACTAGATGACCTGCTGAGGTCCCTTCCAACCCTGATATTCTATGATTTCCCTATATGTGTATCCATACGAGGGGTCTTGTGCTGCTTTACCGATACCAGTACAGTCAAAGCAGTGTGTGTAGACAAGGCCTTAGCTTAAATCAATGGGGAATCAGTTTAAACTAAACTGAAATAAGTGTGTCACCCAGGTGTTCGCCGTATAACTGCGTCCACACTGAGGGAGCATCTTGCTTTAACTATCCTGGTCTAATTAAACTTGTAGGAGGTTTGTGTGTAGAAAAAGCTTCTAAGGCTATATCTATACTGCCCACAAAGCCTCAGTTCTGACTCAGGCTTGAGCCCAAGCCCCACGTCCATTCATATACAAATCAGGCTAACTTGGGTCAGCAAGCACCTGGGCCCTAGGATCCTGCTGCGGGAGCAGGTCAGAGCCCAAGTCCTGCTGAGACTTGGGTCCAAGTCCTGTCATTCTGCAGTGTGGATGCAGCTCAAGCCGCAGGCCCAAGTCAGAAGGTCTGCATAGCACAGTGTGGACGCATTAACACAGTGTGAGACCTGGATCCAGCAATTGTAAACCCATCTTTACAATGTAGCATGGATGCTCAAGCACGGGCCTGGAAACACCAGGTGCACAAGCGTGGATCCCATAGACCTGGGCTTAGTGTGCTGGGTTGACATACCCGGAGTCATCATTGCCAATTGGGCCATGTCTAGCCACAAAATGACTCTGCTTTAACTAGATGTGTGCTTTTTAAAGTGATGAATCTGGTGCAAGCCCTGGTGTAGACACTCTTAAATGACTTTAAACCTGACTTTTTCCATTTTAGTTTGTCTACTCCTTACTCAATTACGCTAAATCAATATAAGCTTATTGGAGACAGTGTGGCCTAGTGGAAAGACCATTGGGCTGGGACTCGGGAGACTTCGGTTTAACATCTGGATCTGCTACTGGTTTGCTGAGTGACTTTGAATAAGTTGCTTCACCACCCTTTGCCTCAGTTTCCCCATGTGTAAAATGGAGATGATGATAGTGATTCCTTTGTAAGCATTTTGAGATCTACTCATGAAAAGTTCTCTGTAACGCAAAGGCATTATTATTACAATGATTTAAGTGTCCCGACAGGGGTGTTCACTGATTTAACTAAACTAGTTTTAAAAACCAATTTTAGTTCAACCAGTGCAACATTGTGAGTAGTCCAGACCTTGGGTTACAAATTTGCCAAGAGATGCTAAATATAATTCAGAGACATCTTAGCCAATTGCTGAAATGAAAAACTTCACAGGAAGACTGGAAGTTGCAGCATACTGACACGGGATGCTGTAGCCAAGGAGGAAGTATGTTGTGTGCAAAATTAATGAGAACCAAACTTTTCACTCACCCTTCCCCCCACGCGCACACACAGTTTCTGGGTTTATTTTATATTTTCCCTCATAAAGGTTTGGGCCTGTGTTACTCTCCTATCAAAGTCAGTGGCGGCCCCTAGGATAAACATGCGGTCAGAAGACAGAAAACTCCAGGCTAAAACACTGTTCGTTTCACCCATAGCAGCATAAACTGAGAGGCTTTTAAGAAGGGCGAATGGTTTTCAGTAAATCTCTCATATCAGCAGAAACCTTTGAAAGCGTTTGTTTAAAGGCTGTGGAGATAAACAGCCCAGCCAAGTGTTTGTTTAAGATGTATGTACTCTGTGTCGACTGGTAGGCTGGTATTTATATCAATGGGGGCAGGAAGGCGAGCCAGGATCCTTTTGACCCTTTGCTAGCTCCGACTGCGTGAGCAGGGCGTTCTAAGAGCTGGAGGGACCCCAGCCTTCTGGCATAAAGCACTGGCAATCTCCTCTGGGTGTCATGAAGGGAAACCTAGATGCAGCTGTGGGTAATATGAGGCAGCAGGATCAGAGCCTCTGAGAAGTACTGATGGGTTTCATGTGATCGCTGTTATTTCTTTGTCCTGCAGTTGTGCTTAAAGGTCCCATCCAAATTTGGGGCCTCCTTGTGCTAGGTGCTGTCTGAACAAATGCATGGTAAGAGACTCTTTGTCTTGAAGAGCTTGCAATCTAAATAGACAACAAGAGAAGAGAAAGGCAGTATCTTTAACTCCATTTAATGGAGGGGGAATTGAGGCACAGACTTGCCTTAAGTCACACAGGGAGTTTGTGTCAGAGCTAGGAAATGACCCCAAATCTCATGGGTGCCGGTCTTGTGCCTTAACCATGCGACCATCCTCATTACAATGAAAGTCAAGGGCTGTGCTGGGGCTACCAGATTAAGGTTCATACAAGATTATTCCATTTTGAGTGAAACACATTTTTGGGAATGAGATGCTGGATGGGACTAGACACAGCCTAGCAGCTGGCTGTCCAAGCTTGCTTTGATGGGTGTAGAACAGACGTGATTCCAGAGGGATTATACCAAGGTAATGGGTAAGGCACAGAACCCAAATAGAATAGAATGAGGCTAGAGCAGGGTTGGCCAACCTGAGGCTCCGGAACCACATGCGGCTCTTCAGAAGTTAATATGCAGCTCCTTGTATAGCAGGGGTTCTCAAACTGGGGGTCGGGACCCCTCAGGGGATCACGAGGTTATTACATGGGTGGTCATGAGCTGTCAGCCTCCACCCCAAATCCCGCTTTGCCGCCAGCTTTTATAATGGGGTTAAATATATAAAAAAATGTTTTTAATTTATAAGGGAGGGTTGCACTCAGATGCTTGCTATGTGAAAGGGGTCACCAGTACAAAAGTTTGAGAACCACTGTTGTATAGGCACTGACTCCGGGGCTGGAGCTACAGGCGCCAACTTTCCAGTGTGCTGGGGGGTGCTCACGGCTCAACCCCTGGCTCTGCCACAGGCCCTGCCCCCACTCCACCCCTTCCTGTCCCCTCCCCTGAGCCTGCCATGCCCTCACTCCTCCTTCGCCCCCCCATAGCCTCCTGCATGCCACAAAACAGCTGATCGGGAGGTGCGGGGAGGGAGGGGGAGGCGCTGATCGGCAGGGCTGCTGGTGGGTGGTAGGCAGTGGGAGCAGGGTCGGGGAGCTGATGGGGGGCTGCTGATGTATTACTGTGGCTTTTTGGCAATGTACATTGGTCAATTCTGGCTCCTTCTCAGGCTCAGGTTGGCCACCCCTGAGCTCGTGCGCATTTTAGTAATTATAGGGGAGCAGCAGCATTGCAGAATGGATAGGCATTGTAACAGAGGACAGACACCATAATCTGGGCAGGGTGTGAACATGGTAGAAGATCATATTATTATTATATTTATTATATGTATTGTGGTAGAATCTAGGAGCCCCAGTCATGGACCAAGTCCTCAGGGTGTTAGGCCCTGTACAACCAGAACAAAAAGCCTCACTCCAGATCCCCTACTCCAAAGAATTTAATGCAGTGAAAGGGATGAGAGGTCAGATGATAAATTAGCAAAAACTCCATCGTGCTAGGCACGAAATTCAAAACAGCAAACCATTGACCGAGAAGCAGAGCAGTTCAAAACATGGTCACTGCTGTTCTTGGAAAAGTTTGGAAATTGGTTTAAATTTTCAAAGATTTTTTTTTTAATGAAAAACTGAATTTTTTTATTGTTGCCAACCAAACACATCTGAAGTGATTGGGGATTTTGTCAAAGCACTGGAAAAGATGGGAGCGGGTAAGAGAGAGAGAAATTTTTTGCCAAAAAAAAAAAGTTTTTTTCCAAAAAAAGGCCATTTTTCAACCCCAAATAATTTTGACCAGCATTACTTGTATCACAAACCAGGTAAGGAGAGAGGCATTTGAGAATCATGAGTAGGACAAGTCCAGAGTTGCCTTTGAGTCATATTTATGCTTTCCCTCCATTGCCTGCTAAATTTAGCTCTGGGAAGCCAGCTTCCTTTTCTCTCGCTCACTCACTCACACACACACACACACACACACACACACACACACACACGATGGACATGGCAGAGAAAGCTGCTGGTCTCAGCAAGCTTAGCACCTGAGCCTGTAAGTTACTGGTGCTCAATCTCTGTGCAGCACAGGCTTGGGGGAGAGGCTTGTGAAATTGCCCTAGTCTGGCGGGTTGGGAAAGCCCGGTCAGCCAAGACAAAAGGATTTCAGACTCTCTGGGTGACACACCTGTTCTGTCCCCCTCCCTCCCATACCTGGCCCTGCAAATCATCAGGATGGCTCTTTTAAAAATAGGAATATCAGACAGGAAGGAACCTCGTGGGCCACAAAGTCCAGTCCGCTGCTATCACAGGCAAACCTGTCATATCATCCCCTTCATAAACTTATCAAGCTATATCTTAAAACTAGTTCGGTTCTTTGCCCCTCCCAAATCCTCTTGGGAGACTGTTCCAGAACCTCAGTCCTCTGGTGGGTACAAACCCCTAATTTCTAGCATTAATTGATTCCTGGCCCATTTATTGCCATTTGTTCTTGGGCCAATGTTGTCCTTTAGCTTCAGCAGCTCTTATCCCTCCCTGGTGTTTACCTCCCTGACGTATACAGAGCAATCGTCAATATCGGCCAGTCTGTCTCCTAATGACACACAGCCCAACTGTGCTCTCGGGGCAGGTCTACACTTAAAACGATGCTGCAGACAACAGGAGAGCTTCTCCCGTCGTCGTAGCTAACCCATCTCCATGAGAGGCGGGAGCTATGTTGATGGTAGAAGCCCTCCCGTTGGCAGAGCGCGGTCCACACCAAGGGTTTGGTCGGTATAACCACGTTGCTCAGGAAGGTGTTTTTTCACACCCCTGAACAGCAGCGTTATACTGATGGAAGTGTATAACGTAGACCTCAGAAGAACTCCAGTTGATTGTAACCTCAATGGAGTCAATTTACACTGGTTTAACTGGGAGCAGAATTTGGCCCATTTCCGGTGATTGGATGATATGTGGAGTCCCACAGGCTGTGTTAGGCATATTAACAACAGTTGTAATACCAACGCCCTGGGTGAGCCATCAGCAATGGAGATCAAACCTGGGACCTCTGAAGCTTAAGACATGAGCCTCTAATGCCTGAGGTAAAAGACAGCTGTGTTAGCTAAGGTTGTAGCAGTCTCATCAATTGCTAGTTGGCCTAGCCGCTACAAGAAGGGGGCAGAGTGCCACATGGCTTACGTCAACTTATCTTTCATCCTAAAGGGTCCCCAGAGTTCTCTACAAAGATAAAATATACAGGCACTATTTCATCTACCATTGCTGGGGTGGGCAGCGGTGTCTGTTTAACAGCACGCAACAACACTATGCAACCGTTTAGGATAGGGACGTGAAGGAAAATGCTCTATGCAAGTGAATCTGTGGGATGGAATTTAGACCATCCTTATTTGGTGTAAATCAGCATAATTCCACTGACTTCAATGGAGCTAAATCAATTTATATCAAGCCCAAAGAAGGTAATTATGCAAACTGGAATCTGGTCAGGACACCAGGGTTCACACTCTTGCCAAACCTGCCATGGGATTTCCAATGGCCCTCAAGGGTCACCGCCTCAGATGTAAGCCTCATCAGAAAGACAGAACCGCCAGCATCCTGGGGATACTAACACCACCCAGGGACGGAAGGTGATTTATTTTGTCTTGGTGCATAGCTTGCCTTATACATCTTAACTTCTCTTAGAATTAGTGAGTTATTCCTCTGGCTTCCTGGCCACAAAGCCATCTTTGAAAGCGGCGACCGGGATGATCTAATTCTACTAATGCAGAGAGCCCCCAAAGCCTTGCATGGGTAAGGAAGTCATCACCGTAATTATACCTGGGGCTTTATAACCAGTAAAACGTCTTCCACAAATTCCCTGCCCTAATCTAGAGATTATTGTTTATCGTTTATATTGCATGAGCAGCCTCAACTAGGCATGGGGGGGCCCATTTGTCACAGGCATTGTATATATCTTAGTAAATGATCGTTCCTAATCCAAGTCCAGTAAGAATAACAAGGAACAAGGTGAGACTGAGCCTAGAGTGTCTGCAGAGGCAGAATCCCAGTAACTATCTTTTGGATCCCAACACCAAGGTAGACCATGGCTAGGAAGGAATGAAAGGCTCCTGCCAAAGAGAAGAATGGGAGTAGACAGAAGCAGCAAATCAGGGGTGCCTATTGGCTGGAGGGTTTGCCCAGCTGCTTCCCTGAAGATAAAAGGTTTTGAAACTAACAGCTGGAGTTAAGCAGCTGAATCTATCGATCTGTGGCATTATCTGGCCCCCCATTACCGTGGTATCTGAGTGCCTCACACTTTTTAATGTATTTATCTTCACAACCCTACTGCAAAGTAAGAAAGTGGTACTGTTCCCAGAGCAAATAATGCCTAGGTTTAGATCTCTATGTGCCTAATTGTCTTGGATGATTTGGGTGTAAGGAACTTGCCCAAGCTCACTCAAAGAGGCTGTGGGGGAATACAGAATTGAACATGAGTTTCCCAATTTCCAGACTGGAGCACTAACCACTGAGCTATCTTACCTTGCGAGCATCTAGAGCTATAATTGCGAACTTGTCCGCCAACGTGATCGTGGAGTTTGTCACTGTGATTCCATATTTAAAAGTTCAAAGTGAGTTTGGGGCTGCAAAAGATGCTGGCTTGAAAGCATCTGGAGACTGAAGTCCTGCATTTATCTATAGAACAAGGAACAGGAAACAGGAAAAAACAGTGTAAGCTTCTCCAACATTGCCTTGATGGGCATGAGGAGATGCAGTCTGTGTGAATCATAGAATATCAGGGTTGGAAGGGACCTCAGGAGGTCATCTAGTCCAACCCCCTGCTCAAAGCAGGACCAATTCCCAGCTAAATCATCCCAGCCAGGGCTTTGTCAAGCCGGGCCATAAAAACCTCTAAGGATGGAGATTCCACTACCTCCCTAGGTAACCCATTCCAGTGCTTCACCACCCTCCTAGTGAAATAGTGTTTCCTAATATCCAACCTAGATCTCCCCCACTGCAACTTGAGACCACTACTCCTTGTTCTGTCATCTGCCACCACTGAGAACAGCCGAGCTCCATCCTCTTTGGAACTCGCCTTCAGGTAGCTGAAGGCTGCTATCAAATCCCCCCTCACTCTTCTCTTCTGCAGACTAAACAATCTCATTTCCCTCAACCTCTCCTCATAAGTCATGTGCCCCAGTCCCCTAATCATTTTTGTTGCCTGCCATTGGACTTTCTCCAATTTGTTCACATCCTTCCTGTAGTAGGAGGCCCAAAACTGGATGCAGTACTCCAGATGTGGCCTCGCCAGTGCCGAATAGAGGGGAATAATCACTTCCCTCGATCTGCTGGAAATGCTTCTACTAATGCAGCCCAATATGCCGTTGGCCTTCTTGGCAACAAGGGCACACTGCTGACTCCTTTCCAGCTTCTCGTCCACTGTAACCCCTAGGTCCTTTTCTGCAAAACTGCTGCTTATCCAGTCGGTCCCCAGCCTGGTCCATTTGATCCTTAGCCTCTCTGCTGCTGATGGCTAGGAGCTTAGTTAATATGGTGGTGAGGGCCAGGTGAGTATTTAGATAGTATTTAGATGGTTTTGTGGGGATGACACTTATCTACTAGGATAAGGATTGAGACCCACCAAACTTATTCCCAGCCAGCCACTTTAACGGGGGGGTGGCCCCAGCTCTGGTCTTTGTCACGCTCCTCTTCTAATTGTATATTTATTTAAGACAATACTTCCTGAGAAGCAGCTTTCCCCATGCAACTGGAATTCATATCTCCGGGATTCTTATCGCCATTCACAAAACACCTATTTCCCCCGACTAATTTCTGTACAAAGGAAAACCCTGTGTAAGAAATTGATTTAAAACCTAGAAGCTGATACTTTTCTTTTCAAGCCTCTGCATTTCATCTTTCTCCTAAGAAGGGAGGAAGCCCCTTCTGTTGAGTATACAGCCTGTAATTTCCCTGTCAGATCCCAGCCAGCAGGTCAGTGTTGTGACTGACTGTGTGAGGATAGCTCCCTTAAGGGTAATTACACTAAATTCCCTTTTGAAGGACAGCTTTCTCTGGATATGATACAAGGAACCCGCTTTTTCCATTCACTTAAATTCATGGATTCAGCAGCTGTCACTAAGAACCCAGCAGTTAGAGACTTACATCTATTCCAACTTCAAGGTGAGTCCTGAAGAGGAGGTAATGACAGTATTGGAGACTGAGGGGCTAATTATTTAACACCGGATGAGTTGCTTGGAAGGGAAAAGGGGACCAGAAAGTGTGAAGAAGGGAAGCATCTTCTCGGGTCTATGTCGGCAAGTGTGGAGAATGGGAATGTCTCAATCCCGGGACATCCTGGATTGAGAATGTGGAGAGTGAAAAGCCATTGGCTCTCAGATTGTCCTGGGATGGTGAGTGCGGAGAATGGACATGACTTGACCCTACAAGCATTTGCAAATGGAGAGTGAGGCAACAGAAATAGCTTTCTTCCAGGAGACTCCGTGAAAGACAGAGCCAAAAGCTAAGGCTTTCTTTCCTCGAACTGCCCAGGTGGGGAGGTTGTGACATTTGAAAGAATGATGCTGCGGTTTGGATGTACCCAAGGAACAGTCAGAAAAGTCTTGGCTCTAGAGTCCAGAGAATGAAAATACTCCATAACTGAGAGAGTGAACCAGAGAACTATCTCCGTCCTGAGACTGTCTAGGATGGAGAATCTGAGGAAGGGATGGAAGTGCAGAGAATTTGGAGGAAATGCCAGAGCTGAGCATCCCCAGCTGAGAGACAACATATTGTTGAGATTTCTAATTCCTGGAAGAAGTTGATGAGGACGGAAGGAAGCTGGGCATTTGATCCAAGAATAGTCCCTATACATAAATGAACTTCTCTTTCTTCCTTTTACCTTCCAAAGACTTCATTCCTTACTTCTCTGCATCCAGATAGTTCCTGTGGGTGCACCCTCACCGTGCATCCAGGAGTCACTCATCAACAACAAACAGTTAAAAGGAAGAAAATAGGCTGGAAATATCAATGCACTTTGGTAACAATAAACCCTGCTTTTAATTTATGCTAATATGTAGGGTTGTGGTGACAGTAAGAACAAAATTACAGAGTGGCTTTCTAGCTGGTAATTATCCCCCCATTTTCGTTGCTCGGGAAGATGGACACACAATTATGCTCTCTTGCTGTATATTAATACGGATTCTTGACATCTTCAGCAGACCTGGAGCTGTCATCGGGCTTTTTGTCTACTTTAATTGAAAATTAATGGTTACTGTGTTACCACGGAAACCGTGGCAATGGACGCCAATAGCGCTCACATATCAAACAGGCACTGGTGGCATTATCTGTCCCTGTTGACCTTGAAAGTTAAAAGAAAAACTTAAATAAAAAAAGGGAGGGGGGGAATCCACCCTGAAAACAGAGGGTTGAATATTGTATATTGAAGGGGGGGGAAGAGGGAAAGGGGAAAAAAAAAACTTGGTGTCTTTTGTATCTTGAAGGGGAAAGAAGGGGAAAAAAATAAAAGGGCCTAAACTGAAAGTGTCAGAGTGGCAAAGCGGAGAATTATGTTTGAGTACAAAAGCATTACGGCCCATCTTGTGAGCAGCTCTTGGTGTGGTATTGATGTTCTGATGGCGCTGTGAGGTGTATTATACCATCAAAATGCAGAGGATAGGCCCAGGCAAAAGAGTCACGGTGGAACTGACACAACATTGCGCAGACAGTAATGATGGAGTGAAAGAGTTGTGTCTGCCGGGCCATCAGTTTGAAGACATAACAAAAGAGCTCAAATGGGTCAGGAGGATGGGGGTGGGAGAGGGAGAGAAGAGGGGTGTGAGAGACTGGGGGGAGAAAGTTAATGGTTGCTTGGAAGATAAGAGATTTAAAAAAAAAAAGGAAGAAAGAAAGAAATAGACTAGAGGGAAGAGAATCCAGATTTGCTTCGAATGGAAACGTTGACTGAACGACGGGTGATTGCAGCAGCGTTTGGTTCAGAGGGGTCAGTAACTGCTCTGGAACGGGTGTTTGAACTATCCTACCTTCCAATGCTTAATTTGTAATGAAAGAGATGTTGGAGCTCAAACAATTAGGTGTTGGGGCTCATGCAATTTTTTAATGTTCATAACTGATGCACCAAGCCCAGAGGCACCGGGGCTATGAACTGTCAAGCCCAGAGGTGCCGGGGCTTAGCCCTGGCACAAATTAAGCACTGCTACCGTCTCTCTTTAGTAAGACACAGCAGCTGGGACTCTGATGACACACTCTCTGCTCACAAATCGGGGGACTCCAGGATACCACAGCTCTGAATGTGGGCTAGAGGGGGTCTGGGATAGCCAGACTCATAAAGGAGGCCAGGTGGGCTCTGGCAGTAATTTCTTGTTCAATGCAGGCCAGAGGAGATAAAACCCCTCCATTGTAGGCCAGAATGAGCTCTGATGGTAAGAGGTATGGCAATAGGACCCCTGCCCCTGTACATTAGATGCACAGAGACAGCCCCCTCCCAGGGTGGGATGGGAGAACCCCAAGGTGGGAGACATGAAGACAACCCCTGCCTGCCTTGAAGTTAAGGAAACCTTGGGTTTAGCAATAGGCTCTTCCTTTTCTCTTTCACAACCCTGCCTGAAGTGAGGTGGGACATTTCTTTTTGGGAAGTGCTATTAAATCCAGTTCCTCCCATGGCACCTTCTCCTTCACTGACCTTCCCTCCTTCCCGGTGCACAGAAGGGTAAGCCCAGAAACTTCCCCTCCAGCCACGCTGTGGGATGCTTTAACTTTTTTTTTGGTTGAAGCTAGAGGGAGAAAGCCCCCTAAGGAATAAAATGAACTTCCCAAAAGCAGTTTCTCTAGTTCAGCTTGCTGGGGCATGGATAGCTTAGGGGCCTCTTCTAGGGAAAGCTGCCTTTCTTTACAACAAGACCGGACATGGGCCCGTGATGTTTAATGATGAAGTGGGAGTCTGACCTTGCTCCTGTTACAGTCAAGGAGTGTTTTGCCATTGAGGTCAATGGGTGCAAGACCAGGTTCACTGGAATTCAAGATTTAGGCTCCGTGGCTAGACAGGGTCCTGACACAGCTGTGGTCAGAAGACAGCAGGCAACATGTGCATGGCCAGCAGTGGGTGAGAAAGCCCATGGTGTGGCTGCTGCCATCCTGTAGGTCACATGACTTGAAGGAAAAGGGAGCTAGCAGCAGCCAGGAGTGGTGGGATTCCATATCGGCCACCGTACGCCGTGCCCACCTCTACTCTCTGTCTTGAGGGACGATGGTGCAGTGGTTAGGGCACCAGCGGGGGACATGGAAGCAGAGCTGGCTGGGATTTTTTTTTTTTGACTAAACTGTTTTTCATTGGAAAATGCCGATTCTTTGAAACCAAAACTTTTTGTGGGAATGGAGTTGGTTTCAACAGAACTTTTGCTGGAAGGAATTTCTGGTCAAAACAGAGAGAACCTGATTTGGAGCGAGGCCTTCAACCTGGGTCTCCACATCCCAGGTGCGGACTCTGACCCAGGTGCTTATTCTATGTTTCTCCCACACATTCCGCCTCTGTTTTATTTTATTTAATTTTCTTTTTGTTTGTTTTTGTGGTGGGGAAATGAAAGGTCTGGGGTTTGTTTCAATGTGCAATGGGAAGATGTTTTGAAATCTTTTAAATTTTTCCATGATGGGAAAATCATTTCCTACCTAGCTCTACTTGGGATGAATACAGTAAAAATGTATTCAGGGATGAATACAGGGAAAATACAATAAAAATTATGTCCTCAGGTATTATTGTAATGGGGGCATGCCAGCACTTTAGCTAGACAGAAGATTTATTTGCAGGGCACACATTGTTTCATAGCAGGGTCTTCAGCCACTTCTGAGAGAACGTCTCCGATAAAGTAAGAAAGAAGCAAACAAGGGTCCAAGATTCAAATTAACCTGCTGTGCAGGTTCACAAAAGGTTGGTTAACTTCTCCCTCCACCCCTTCCGAATCCTGTTTTCATTTTTTGCTGCGTCTGTGTTTTCTGGCTCCTACAGGGAGCTCAATGAAGGCCAAAATAACCCAGAATGGCAGTTCCATGCTTCCATGTTGGAAGCAGGGAGACTTGGAAGTCTTGAGACTGAGCGTCAAACTGAGGCATGAGGTACCTCAACAAATAGCTGCGAGTGAGCGTCAGACCCTGTCCACACTAGAACTTTCAACGTGTTTGTGACAGGTTAGTGATCTAGTTTGTGTTCACACACAATAATCCTTGGTTTGTAACCATGACAGCTAACCATGTGTTGACTTTGCCAACAGCCTGGCACAGAACTGTCTTCCTGTAACCAGTTCTTGCACTTTAGATGGGAGCCCCATCCATGCTTGTATAATTGCTTTCTCCTGGCTTCCTTCACGCTTGCTCCTTTTGAGGTAGGAAACCCCAGAGTACGTCGGTCCAGGTGTTGCTGTTGCTGCTCTGTGTGTGTGTCTTCCTGGTACTCCATCCCCTGCTGAGGCACTATGGGATAGTTGCCCGTGTCTTCCCAGAATGCATGGGGAAGCAGCGAGGACTCACAAATGTGACTGACAAATGTTCACGGTTGTGAAAAAAGTTTCCAGGTGAACACAATCGAAGAGCTAAGGATTATTATAGGTGTACATGAGACTTAAAGAAACCTAAATGGGTGCAACTTACATGCTGAGGGGCTGGAAAAAGGTGTAAGTTACCCCAGTTTTAGACACCAAGGGCCAAATTCATCCCTGGTGGGGCTGCACCAGGGATGGATTAGACTCCTTCCACATCACATCTGGATTTGGCCCAGAGAGAATCATTACTCAAGAGCTTGCCCAGTCCAGTTATCCTGGCCCGGGGTTCCGGGAGGTTCAGAAAAACAGCTGGAAGGTGAGGTGCTTATCCTGAGGGCTGAACCTTCAGAGGTTTGCCCGCCACACTCTTGTTATGTTAACATAAGTCTTTGGAGGCGGCAACATCTAAGTGGTGTTGAGGTGAACACCGGGCCTTTTCAGGAAGGTAATCTGGGGCCTTTTAAAGTCGAATGCCCAGGGAGTCAATCTTCCTTAAGAACAAACAAGAAGACAAACACAATAGAAGCACGCCTGAAAGCCAGAATCTTTTTTCATTTCCCTGCCTCCCTGATCCCAACCTTAATCCCTGCTCAGAATCCTGTCAGCCCGACTGTTCTAGAACTGACATTGCTGCAGGCATCTTCTCTGCTGACTTCCCTCAGATCTGCCTCCTCCTGGGATGTCTAAAGAGGACTCAGAGATTTCTGTGTTACTGGATGATTCACTCAGTGCCCTCAAGCAAAGCGCTCCGCGTCCCTGGAGGAAAGAAGCGGGGGGGGCGGGGGGGAGAGGGAGGGGAAGGAGGGAGTGTAACACCATCCCATGCTAAGGGGATAAGGGTTATGCGGCGGAGTACACGAGATGTCTGATTGCAGAAGTTGATCATCAGAGCTGGCACAACAGCACAAGCGGCGGCTGCGTTCTCTTCCTGTTCTCACTACTGCCTTGTGGCCTGGGCCTCCCTCCTGCCTCATTTTGGCAGAATCGATACCTGATTCTGAGAGACAGTCATAATGGAGACACCTTGCCGATGTGGTTGTCAGGTAGTGATAACAACGATCCTCTGCCCTTCTCCAGAGTCTTTCGCGCTGATGCTGTATATGTTCAATGGTAGATAATCATGCTAATAACTAGAACCAGACAGCAGATCTCCAAGCACTTTATAAACATTTATTAATTGGGTCTCACAACGCCCATGAGGTAGATCAATGTTATCAGCCCAATTTACAGACGGGGGTGGGGGATGAGAACCAGAAAGGCAAAGCGACTTGTCCACAGGTATGTGGTGAGTCAGTGATGGAGTGAGCAATAGAAACCAGGAGTCCTGTCTCCCAATCTAGTATTCAAACCGATGGATACCACTGACTGTCAGTGTCTTTTGTAGCATAAGGAGGGATAGTCTTGTGGTTAAGGCATTGAGGCAGGGAATGAGAAGGGAGTCAGGGTTTGGTCCCTGGTTTTGCCGCAGATTCCCTTTTTGACTTTGGGCAAGTCACTCTGTCTCTCTGTGCCGCCGATCCCCATCTGTCCTCAGGGAGCCCAGTACCGTAAGCCACCATGTTACCTCTCTGCCTCAGCAAGAACTGAAACAATGTGACAGCTCCCTGCTGCACCTAACTTGCCAGCAAACTCCTCGAGACTGCCAGTCTAACCTGGCCTTGCAGGTAACATCTAGGGAACCCCAGTTCCCCGGAGGCATCTTTTTTCAGTGTCCAATCCCTCTCAATCTGGCCATTAGGATGACCAGATAGCAAGTGTGAAAAATGAGGACAGGCACCTATGTAAGAAAAAGCCCCAAATATCAGGACTGTCCCTATAAAATCAGGCCATCTGGTCACCCTACTGGACATTCATAGAAAGTAACCAAGTTCGCTGTCTCCAAACAGACAGAATACACACCAGTCTTTTGATTCAACTGGGATTCATAGCTTATTTCAATATAACAGCACTGAGATGTTTTATGGTAAAACTCAGTTTATTAATAAAGAACATAGATTTAAGTGATAATATGCAAGAGAAAAAGAGACCGGTCTGGTTACAAAAATCACCCACTTCCTAGTGTCTAAAACTTCGTTCTAGCAAACTAGGTCTTTGCCAAAACAGTTTCTTACTTACATGAAGCCATCAGCATCTCCAGCCCGTCAGGTAGGAGGATCTGCTTTTCACAGAATCAGAAGGTGCTGTTCTCTTTGTTCCCTAAGTGATGGATAACTAAGGAGTTCTCTTCCTTCCCTTTTAGAGTCCAGAAAACTTTTGATACATATTCTTTGAAAAGTAAACCCAGACAAAGTTCATCTCCCCTGCTGCTTGTTTTCAGCATATAGGCACCAAACCTCTTCTTCATTCTCAGGGCAAATTGCTTTTTCTAATTGGCTTAATCATGTTGTTTACCTTATATGTAAATGTACTTTCCTTGTCCTTTGCCTGTAATCAAGCCAGGCAGACCGGTAACTCCACATTCTTTTGTCTAGGGCAGGCTTGTTTATTATTGAAACCACCTAACTTTGTGGGTTCAGATTCCGCCCACAAAGTTGGGTCCAAACTTTCACAAAGTCTGGGATTGTCTGTATGTGGGGGGCATTTGGAGACTAGAGGGAATGAAATGCTGGATCCAAATCATCCCCTTAGTTTGAACAATGGAAAACCAAAATAATTCTATAGCTAGAAGAAGTAACAGGCTTTCAGTTTAAGCAAGTTTCCTCACTAAAAGCCAGCCAATCTGAACCTGCAAACTACAGTAAACAGTCATAGCAGCTTTAGCGTGAAATGAATATTTTTCATGTCCCCTCCCAAGTTCCATGTGTCCCCTTCCTCTCGTTCATGCTAGGACTGCTATTCTTCAGGTTCACTCTGGGAAAGGGTGGCACAGGAATGGGGCCAGTTCTGGATGCACTGAAAATGGATGGTGCCATTGGGGAATGATGAGACAAAAAGATAAGATAAAGATACAAAAAATAGACCCCCCCCTCTATAGTTTATTAGGGATGTGATGTGCAACCTGCAGTGTTCTTCATGCTAGAGAATGGGGACTGGAGCAGCTATCTTTTGGTTCTCTGTTTCTCCAGCGCCTAGCTTCATGAAGCTCTGGTCCGTGATGAGGGTTCCCATGCATTGTGGTAATATAAATAATAATAGAGAAAAAACAGAGCACAGTTATAATGAAATATAAAAGGAATTCTTTATGGAGGCTGCTAGACATAGCCAGACCTTTTTGTTCTCTCTGGCTTTCTAGCTGCCAGCTTTTGCTGCCTACTGTCCTCACACAGTGTCTCCCTATGTTCCAGCCTGGACGACGCAGTCATGGAAGGCACTGCGGATTCCACTACAGGCTCAAGTCTTGGAAAACTTGAAGTGCTAATCACTAGGAAGTTCATTTCAGCCGTAGAGTGGTGCTCACAGATCCCAGCATGTGGTGAGAATTTGATCCCTGAGATACCGAACCTTGACGGGTTTTCTGTGAAGGATAAATGTGCAGGGAAGGCATGCTACGTAGGTAATCAAAAACCCTCGCAAACAGTTATTATCATACATTCTGTCACTCCTGCTCTGCTCTGATTGTGATGCTTTGTCTTGATCTTGGGACAAGTGTCTCGTGGGCCTGCCACACCTCAGTCCACCAAAGTCTGAGGCCGGGGGATCTATTTCTTCTTCCCTTAATCACACCCTGGAAAGCTAACCAAGCAAATTAGGATGCTCCTTTGCTTCGGAGCTGCAGATGCTTTGCAGTCCAGAGAACCAAGTTCAGTCTGGTGTAAGCAGGTGTAATTACCCGGGAGTTGAATTTGAACCTAGAACTCTGAAGATTCAAGGAAAGCGATAATAAAGGACTAGACGGATTAGTAGTGGGATATGAGACCTTTTGAGCTGGAATTTTCAAAGGGGCCTAAGGGAATTAGGTACTCAGATCTGGAATAAGGCACCTTTTAGGCCTCTTATTCAGAAGTCAACTGTTCAAATCCAGTCCAGGACAATAGTAGTTACAATCAAAGGATGGATGTTCAGGTATCTGTGGGAAGTTGCACTACCACAATAGACATAATAACAATTAGTTGATCGTCATATCTGTGGAAAGGCTGAAATGAACTGATGGTCTCAGACCAGACCTTAGAATTCACGGGCCCTCATCTCAAAACCACCACTAGGGCTGGTGCTGACTGGCGATCTCAGCATCGAGGCCAAGGATTGAATGGACATGGAGACGGAGACCTTCTCGCCCTAAGAGATGGGTCCACCAGGACTGGGTTGATGGGCATATTTGCAGATGTATGTGAGCAGCTTGTTCCATGCCTAAATAGAGGCTGAAGCTCCACAGTTCTATTCTAGTCTATTCAGGTTCTTGTACTGTGCCTATCACCACGATATCTGAACACCTAAGAGAGTCCTCTACAAACTGCCCTTGCTGGGTTCCCTACTTATTTCATCCCGGTGATTTTGAGTTCAGATCTGCTTAGCTTACAAGTAATAAGATGTTTATTGTCTGCCAGCCCTACGAAGGCCCACTGGGATCTGTGAGTCAAACTGGATTCTTTCCTTCTTGTGGACCATCAGCAGTAATACAAATTCAACAGACCAAAGTCTGCCCTAATGCCTTGGCAACCCACTTGCCTTTAGCATGGTGGAACAGAAGCAACTGAGGGCCAAACTGGACCCTACACGTGGAAGTTAGTTGACAATTCTATGGATGACGTGTGAGAATGGAAAACAGCTCCCTCTCCTGGGGCCATCTTGGTTTGGCAATACTAGCTAGAGGAAAAAGCAGTGGCCAACTTGTTTTCATCTCTAAGTCAGCAGATCTGACTCACAATACACACAGGGAGGGAGTAGTTCTGTGAAGTCAGAAACCGAGGCACAGAGAGGGAAAGTGCACAAAAAGTCCAACGTTGTACATTGAATTGGGGGTGGCCCTGTGACCGGAACCCAGAAACCACCTTCTCCCACTCCAGTGTTCAAGTCAATCAATCTTCAATGGGAGCAACCGGTATCACTTTAAATAGAGAGACCTCCACTGGTTAAATACATTTCCCAGCCCTTTAGCATATGGTACAGACTCAGGGTCACTGTGTGTGTGTGTGTGTGTGTGTGTGTGTGTAAGAAAGAGAGGGAGAGAGAGAGAAAGAACAAGCTTTATTTTAGACAATGGCTCTTTTTAAAAATTCCCTTTTCCATGAAGGACCTCCTCTGTTTGGTAGGGCAATGGAATAACAGGAGGAGTTAGCAGTCAGGTGTTTTACCTGATGGAATGCTAGCCCTCATTCTGGGTTTGTTGCTAAGTTGGACATACAGTACTAGACATACGCTTAACTGGTGGTGCATATATGATTCCAGCTTTTGTTGACCATGAATGGTGGTAGGATAGCTTGAGCAAAGATGGAGAACTAGCAATATAAATCAGGCCCTGTTAAGCTTTGTCTCCGACTTTCAAAAGTCAAAGGTCCCCTGGACTGCTCAAAGACACTTAAAGTGCTTGAATCTAAGCGCAGAAAGGATAAATATTTTGGTGTCTTAAACTATGGCATGGCCTTCCTGGAATAGTACAGAATTCGTAAAAGAAGGCAGAGAAGTCCAGAGCAGAGGAACAAGAGAATCAAAATGCCAAATGTGTCTATGTGGGGCGGGGGAAGCTGGCTGTGTTCCTGCCAGGCACTTCAAGATTAATATACATGAAATCTCTTGAGAATGTTTTTCATACATTTTAAAATTTGATCAGCCATATGAGGAGGTGTGTTTGCTAAATTTAATTGATGTAATTCAAACACAGCGGAGGCTTTCAGATGATGGTTATACAGAGTCGGTGTCATATCGAACATCATGTAAAAGGTATGATTAAATGCTAAGTAACAAGACCTGGACCTCAGTGTAAGGTGGGACCGCGTGATGGGTCAGGGAGTCTGGTTTCAAGAGGCATGTGTGATGGAGACACACCACTTAAAGCTATTTCAGAACAATGGCCCACGTTTGGCCCTGGTGTAATTCTACTGCAGTCCATGAAATTACATTAGAGATCAATTTTTTTTCTATTCAATCCAGTTCAATCCAGGAATCTTATACAGTTCCTATCACCATAGTATCGGAGTGCCTGGTATCTAAATTGGCCCTAAAACTATGTAACGATTCACTGACTGTTTACTCAGCAATGGGATTGGGCTCCAAAGCAACAAGTTGAGATGCATGGGGATGGAACAGCTGATTCAAGCTCACTGGCACATGTCACCTGGTGCTGCCTAGGGTGCAAGCCACCTGTAAACAATGGTTACCTCATCTGTAGACATGTCTGATGTCACCAGATAATTGCTTTCCCAGAACGATGTGTGGGAAAGGGGTGTGATGAGGGAAAAAATGTGCCGAGTGCCGCTGTGGGAAAATCATCAGAAGGGCAGAGCAGGACTTCTCTACCATAGAATGTGGCTTTGCACTCGAAGAGCATCACAGAAGGGAAAACACTGATTGCTAAGGGATGGTGCATGGGCAAATCTAGAGGGACAATTTTATTAGAGCAACAGAGAGACTAAGGTGGTCCATTCACAGCACACTCTCTCTCTCTCTCTCTCTCTCTCTCTCTCTCACACACACACACACACACACACACTGATAAAAGTAGCATCACTGAAGAGCAGGAGCATGGTTGAGCCCAATTTCTATAAAGTGCTCTGGGATAGTTCAGAGTGAAAGGAGCTATATACATGTGAGATTTTCTTCCTTCTACATCACCACGACTACCTCGCCTTGCCACCCCTGCTGCTCCTTTTCTTCCTCTGCTGACACCATCACTGCTGCTTGTTTTAGTGCTCGAATGAAGATTTTTTTCCCCACCCCAACATGGGTTCTCTGGGAGTCTGAGAGTGCTCTGGAGGTTCTAAGAGTTCCTTGGTCCTCCCAGTATCCTCTAATGAGCAACAGTGCAGTAGCCAGGGGACAGGTCCTGGGACTAGGAGTCAGCGAACCTGCGAACCTCTGCCACTGAGCCAGTGACTTCCCTTGAATAAGTCATTTGACCATTGTGCCTCAGTTTCACTATCTGTAGAATGAGGATAGTGATACTGACCTGCCTTTGTACAGCACTTTGAGATCCGTGGATGAGAAATGCTGTAGAATTCCTGTTTATTATCTACTTTCATCTATTTAGGCCTGTTTCTTCTCTCATGCTGATGTAAATCAAGAGTAAGACCATTGAAGTCAACCGAATGTAAAATTGGTGCAAGCTGGTAGAGGATCAGGCCCTCTGTCTTTGAGGTGCTCATCACATGCAGTATCTGGGTGCCCAGTTTTCAACTGGATTTCTTCTCCAAAGAGCCATGTTGCCTCCCTCCCCCGAGAGCAATTGGGTTTGAGGAATC
This sequence comes from Malaclemys terrapin pileata, assembly GCF_027887155.1. NCBI lineage: Eukaryota > Metazoa > Chordata > Testudines > Emydidae > Malaclemys > Malaclemys terrapin. The sequence goes on along the minus strand of NC_071508.1, from coordinate 17,885,688 downwards.
CAAACCCAAAAACTTTTGTCACAGGACCAAAAAAATAGCCAATGTGTGGAAAAAATCAACTCTTTCCTAAAGGGAAAAAAAAAAGCATTAGAAAAAATGCCGACGTATTGAGCTGTGACATATGGTTACACAAATAGAAACCACAGAGGGGAAAATCATGTTTTCTCTTTCATTATTTATCACTCTCTAACCATCTCCAGCTGGGTGAGTAAACAGCCTCATTGGGCTGTAATGAGAACAGCCTGCTGCCACTGTGCACGCAGCTGCCGGATTCCAATGGTGTGAGGAGTGCGTGTGTGCGTGCGTGTTTGTGTGTGTGTGTCACCTCGCCTAGCCACTGTCTTGGACAGTAAACATGGTCCACGGAGGCAAATCTCCAGTTGGTTTCCTCCCACTCATTGTTACCGCTGTCCATTGTTCCTCTTTTTCACTCATTCTCCCCCATCCCGTTTGTTTGTAGCTATCTCCGGTGCAAGCAGGCTCGATGCCATCACTGTCCCAAGCAGGATGGGTGCAGCACACGCTGTGCCATGCAGACCTGTGCAGTGTGCCTGCGGCATTCTCCTCCGACCGAGCGCTAACTAACTGCAGACTTGGCGTTAAATTAACCACGCAACTCTCTGTTATTGTTCAGGGGAATTATGTGCCCAATTTCCCCCCTGCACCGCACTGCAAATTGACTCCTAAGTGTCCCGTGAAATGGCTGCATAATTCACACATTTAGGATCTGGTGGCACAAATGCGTTCCAAGCCGGGAGATGATGGAGAGCCAGAGACTTTATTTTATTTTATCATTCTGGAGCTGTCTCACTCACTTTAATCTGTATTTTTTAAACTGATCTCTCATTATTATAGAAATTAGAGCTTGGGGGGAGTCGCCTGTCTCCCCACCCCCTTTCCTAACAGCATTCTCCATCCCAGGATCTCAAAGCGCTTTAAACACCTTAACAAATTAAGCTTTACCACCCTCCCTGTCCTGTGACCTAGGGACAGTGAACCAGGATCAATTTTCACTCTTTAAACCCAGTGCGACACCAGAGATACAGAGCAAGTGACCTGGTTCCCGTCACTATACTTTAACCACTAGACCATGCTCGCTGGCTGTGAGCCTGGTCCGACTCCCATTGGAGTGAACCAAAAATCTCCACTGAGTTCCAGGGGAGCTGGATCAGATCCTATGGGCTCATGGGAGATTTAGCATTGTCTTTATTGGTTAACCTCGAAGGGCCTCACCCAAAGCCCACTGCAAACAGTGAGAATTTTTCCACTGCCTACAGTAGGCTTTGGATCAGGCCCTCAATTAGGTCAGAATATTGTGGTGTTTCATCCCTCTGCCCCTAGCTGCTTTCCTGTTTTGCACCCATCTCTCTCCCATGGTAAATACCAAAAATGGCTCCTCTCCAATTGACTTCAGTGGGACCAAGTTCTGTGGCTTTACTCTCCATTAGGTAGCTCGTCCAAGTAAGCCTGAGAACAGGAGCCCATAACACACCTACATGCCACTTACGGCACAGGGCCAGTAAACACTCTTGCAAAAAACAGCTTCAGCTAAGACGAGAGCTCAGCGTGAATAGCGATGGGGAGAGAAGTGCTAAGTCAGAGACTCCCGGCAGAGACATCTCTTCTTCTAGGCTTTTCTACACTGTACTTAGGGGCAGTCAGTCTCCCAGCCTCTGGGTTGCCCAGTAACAGAGCCAGGCCTATTATCATAAGCAAATAAGTGTGAACATTTCAGCATCTCGTTGAAACATTGGAAAATGGCCTGAATTTGGTGGGGAAAGTGTACCACGAAATTCATGAAAGCAGGTCAGTTTTAGTGACAATTGACCTGTTTTTCAAGTCAAGAAGGGCCACGTTGCCATTTAAAATGGGCAATAATTTGAATGACATTTGGTCGTTTATGAAATGTGTTTGTAAACAGACCAATGAGAATGAAAATTGACCCAATTTTTCAAATCGAATAAGGAGCAACATTTCCAACAAAAATGGGCCACATTTTGATTGAAATTAGGTCAGTTTTGAGCAAAGGCCATGAAAATGTGGGAAACATTTTGTATGGTTTTTTTTTTTCATTATGGGAAAGTTCTGGTTTAGTGACTTTTTATGGAAATCTCCCAAAACTAAATTACAAATAGAGCTGCAAAAAAAGGTGTGAAAGAAAATCTGTTAGTGCATTGGCCCACCATCCCCAGTAGGGGATTGTCTTAAAAAAATCAGCCTGAACAAATTAGAAAGTTCACCGGTGCTGGCACTGGTGTATTTTCCAATGGGTTTGGAGAAAAGGACTAAAATTACCTCTGTTGGAAATGTTTAAATCAGATCTGATTTTTCAGTCTAATATGTAACTCCTTCATACGCGGTTAGCCAGGTCATGATTACACAGATCTGCTGGTAAATTGTAATTATATTTGCTTTAAAGATCCTTTATTCTAATAGTGCTGTGTACAGCACACTTAGTGTCATGGAGAGTCAGAGACCTTATCTAAAGTTAGGCACCGAAATTTACCAGCGCCACCCCCAAGTGAGAAGCCAGGTTAGAAAATTTGGCCTTGGCTGTGATTCAGCAAAGTATTTAAGCACGTGCTTAACTTTAAGCATGTTTAAGTCTCATGGCATTTAAGCATGTGCTTTGCTGAATCAGGGCCTTTCTACAGTACATAGTCACATAGCTATCATGTTAATAATATTAGACCTGCTCACTGCAGGTTTTCCTCTAAAGTGATTGCTCGTGTGTGTTCTTACGCAGCTCACTGCTTCTGAAATCAGTTGAGGTTAGAGGAGCAGTAAGTTTGAAAACAGGGAAGAAAAACAATTAAAAAACCCCACCCCCCACACAAAACCAAAGGTAGCTTGGATTCAGCGTCTTTGGTGTTTTGGAAAGAAGATCTCTAAATAATGTTTTAAAAATTCCAAAAGGGTTATTGAAAGGGCCACTTGTAGGGAGGAGAGCCCTGAAGTGTTTGTATTGCATTTCGTATTCATGTGTGAAAAGCTGTCAGATTGGGAGTCGCATCGTCAGTGATTTCTGCCCTGCTGCTCTTCTCATTTTGCTGAGTGGAGACAAAGGGCCTGAGTTCCCCCCCGTTTTCCTTACGCCGGGTGTCATCATTCAGTCCCGGACAACATGGATGTGAAGCGTTACCCTTCCGGTGGGCAGCATTTTATCCTCTGCACAAGTGTAAACGGCGCAAAGATGGGGAGAATCAGGCAGGGGAACTCAGTTTTGCCCCTGGTTTGGAAGAGGAGAAGCAGGGAAATCTGATTAATTCCAGGATGAAAACGGTTCCGATTCATTCTGCTGGAATGATTTCCTATTAACCTCTAGTTTTTCCAAAATTTTCCAGTTTTTCCTTTTATTGCAACAAATAATTAAGAATCCAAAACGTTAACACTTGTATGTGCTCTCCCACATTATTTAACGGAGACTTGATCTAACTGATTTAGGTCAGATTTGACACAAAAAGGGAGGGCTCAGTAGCTGAACTGTTTTACTCTGCACTGCTTCTCAGGAGCTTTGTGTTTGCTTCCCAGCCTGGTCTTCAGTTTGCTTGAGTCAGCAATGGGCTTAAACTCCAGCAGTCCATCCCTACTCGTGCACTTAAGCACAGGCTTAACTTTAAGCAAGTAGGCGGCATTGAGGACAATAGGATTTAGGCATGTATTTAAGTGCCGTGCTAACCTGGGACAGTTTAAACATATGCATAAGGGCTTTGCTGCATAGGAGCCTAAAAAAGCCGTCACGTACAGAACATTTTTGTCAAAACAGATGTCCACTGGAAAATGCCATTTTGATCAAATCAATTTGTGTGTGTGTGTGTGTGTGTGTGTGTGTGTGTGTGTGAAATCATATTGATTTTGACAAAAAAAAAGGGGGAAAAAAGTTTCCAAAATGTCAAAAATGTCCCATTTTGACACAGAATGAAAAGTTTTGATTTTTCTTTTTGAAATCTCTTTATTTTGAAATTTTACTTCATTTTATATTAAAAAGCATTGAAGTAGAAATGAAATGTTTTGAAAGTATCGAAGCAAAACCCTTCAGTGGACTTGAAATAGTTTTTGTTTGTTTGTTTTTTGTTTGTCTTTCTAATTTTGTTTCACAAAGCAAAATTTGAAATTTTGGCTTTTTGTCCCAATTTGGGATGAAAAAAATGTCAAAATTTGGGGGGATGGAAATCTCTTTTTTTACCAGCTTTGCTGCCACGGGTGCCGTTGGGCTGGGGTGTGTTTTGTCCTGTGTAACACATTTATATTGACATGGTGCCAATAAGAACTGCATAGATAAATTGTCAATGCAGAGTGTGGACTTCATTCTGACCTCACACGGGTGTAAATCTGGAATAGTGCCATGAAAGCCAATGGAGTTACAGCAGCGTAAAATCAGAGGGAGAGAAGAGTCAGATCCCATCCCTGTTGTATGGTAAGTAGACTAACTCCAGTTATGGAACAAAGCTCTCTTGTGTCGCCCCTATAACTTATGATTGCTTCCCATCACAATGGTGTTTTGGAATTGTCTCCATTTTGGGGGGATTGTCTCTGTTTTTTCAATCTCATGTCCTGCTGCTCTAACTTGGGGGACATGAGCAGGTCCCAAAATAACTTTCAGGGGCCACAAAAACCTGTGATGTTTCACACCACAATGTAATGACATTCTGACAAGAACGTGCTTTGACATACTATCACCCATATCTGCATCCTTTGTCAATTAAATACATTTGAAAATTTGGCCCTCTCTGCCTCAGTTTCCCCATCTCCAAAATGAGGACAAAGACATTGGCCTTCCAGTGCAATGTGGCCTGTATAAGAACTGAGTATTATTCCTAAATGGCAATGCTATTTTTAAAAAAAACTGCCGGTGTTATATGCAGTGTTGTTATAGCCGTGGTGGCCCCAGGATATTAGAGAGGCAAATTGGGTGGGGGAATATCTTTTATTGGACCAACTTCTGTTTGGTGAGAGAGGCAAATTTTCGAGCTACACAGAGCCCAGCCCTGAAGAAGAGCTCTGTGTAGCTTGAAAGCTCATCTCTTTCCCCAACAGAAGTTGGTCCAGTAAAAGATATTCCCCCACCTGCCTCAGCTGCCTATGTTAGGGTGTCCAGATGTCCCAATTTTACAGGGACAGTCCCGATTTTTGGGTCTTTTTCTTATATATGCTCCTATGACCCCCCACCCTCTGGCCTGATTTTTCACACTTGCTGTCTGGTCACACTAGTCTATGTTAGAAGAAGTTTTGTGAACTCTGTATTCCCAAGCAAATCCTTCCCCACCTTTTCACTCCATGGGGACAGATTCTGATCTCAGTAACCCTGGAGTAACTCAGGATTTACAGCCTGGCTTCACAAATCCGAATCTGGCCCCCACGCATCTCACCCAGCCAGACTGCTGGGAGGGTTATAACACCATCTTCTCTGAGCATTGCTGGCTTTTTGCTTTTTTCCCTTTTCTCTTTAGTTACCCTGTTAACATTCTCTCCATGTAAACTTTAATGAACTGTCGTCAGACAAAAGTAATCGCCAATCAGCAAAACTTAATTTTACAAAAAGACAAAAAGAGGCTGCGCTCTAATTGATGGAAAATTGGTCGTTTCTTGTCAGGTTATTGTTCATTTCCTGGTCGTTAATGACTGTGTTTTCCACCAATCAGGACTCTGAACAGGGATCCCATAAAATATCTTCTAGTTTCTTATGCCACTGAACTGTACATTACTTGCTGCCCTTTAAAGTAACCTTGTCAGGTCAAATTTGGTCCTAAATGTAGCTGTTCTAAAGCCTAAAACCAACAGAAATATGTCCAGGAATAAACTTTTAATGAAAATTGCAATGGAAATATTTTTTTAAAAATAAATACATTTCCTACCCCCAACATTACTGCATCCTGTTGCTAGTGTGTGAAAACCCAACAGTGAAACTGACAAGAAACAAAATGAAACTGACTAATCTATTTCCCATGGCAACAATAACAACAACAACAACAACAACAAAAATCAAACAAAGTCAATAGGGAAGAGTATATTTGATTTTTTAAATTCCTCTCTGTTTTAATAATGTAAGGTGTTACTGGGGATGCAGGTAAAGGAGATTTCTGGTCCAATTCTGATCTCACTTGCACCAGGAGTAACTCCACTGAGCTCAATGGACTTGCAATAACAGTATAAAGGCAGTGTCAGAGCAGGACTGGTTTTTAAAAGATGGGATTTTTAACTAGCCACTGTCCTTTATCATGCTGCTCTTGGGAGAGAAATAAAACACTCACACTGTTCTTTTCCTTCCAATATTGGCCACTGAAATTTTCCCAGAACTGCCTCACACTACCCCACTCATTATTGGTCATTATTTGTACTATGTGTGGTAGTGCCCAGAGGCCCCAATCGGGCCCCATTTTGCTAGATACTGTACAAATACATATATATTAGACAGTCTCTGCTGCTGCTATGGCCGGTCTAAAACTGGAGTAGTTATATACCAGGTATGGGGACAGAGTGGAGAATGAGGGGAGAGAATAACTACCAGACATCACCAATGCCCCCTTCCCAAATACACACAATGCCAACCCGCAGGAGCTGCTTTGGAAAAATGCATGTTCTACACAGGCTATTATGGTAATTTGATAAGCCAGTTCTTCGTGATATGAATCTTTGCCTTCGTTAAAGGGAGGAAAAAAAAAACCATTGCATTTTGATGGCTCACAGGGACAGTTCATTAAGCAATCAACTCTTTTAATGAAATATTTCTTTGTTAAAATATTCATTGATCTGCTGCAGTTTTGCATGGAGAAAGGAAAGGACTGCGTCCCAAATGCTTTTCTATCGGAGTCTTCCCAAGTACGCACTTAAAACAGAGGATTGTGCCCCAGCATTACAAACATGGTAATTCATACATCAGACCTTGTCAGGTGACCTTCAGGGAGTTCAACCAAGACCCCCGGGGTGAAGCAAAGATTTTTTTTTCTCTGTCTCACCATTATGCCTAGTGATCGCTGAGGTTTTACACACCGTACCCTGGTCTTCTTCTGAGCAAAGCAGACATCAGACAGACAGTAGCAGACAGAAAGTGGGATGGGCGACTGGCCTATATTGTAGGGAAACAACGGCCCCCGTTTAGACGGCGTAAAGAGAGTATGCAGAGAGAGTATCTGCTCAGCTGGTGTAGCTTGGTGGCAGAGCTAGAGAGAGGTCAGTTTACACCAACTGAGGAACGAGCTCTTGATGTCTAGGGCAACACAGTGCCAAACAGCAGGGGATGGGGAGAAAGTTGAACTGAGAGCGAGGGAAAATAGGTGAGCATGGGGTGAAGAAGAAAGCACTGGCATGAGGAGCAGGGCTAGCAGCAGCAGGAAGTCAGGAGAACAATGGGCAGAGGGTGGTGTAAGGAGAGAATGAGGCAGGGAAATAGAGGGCCTGCTTCTCTTCTCTGAGTGGTGGAAATCAGGAGGGGCTCCTTCAAAGTCAATAGGCCTAATCCCCAGTGGGTGTCAATTGGTACAGTTCCATTTGATGTCAATGGGCCAGATCCTCAGCTGATGTACTTGAAGTCAGTGAAGCAATGCCAGTTTACACCCAATGGAGATTTGTCCCAGTGCAGTGACCTGCGTGTAAAGGAGAGGAGGATCAGACTCAGAGAGCAGGAAGGAGACAGAATGAAGAAGAGTTAGAGAGAGAGAGAAAGAGAAAAGCAAAGGGAGAGAGATTAAAATTCCCAGCCAAAGGGCTGGAATCCGCTCCTTTTACTCGCTCTGACAAGTGCATTGCCCTGTGAGTAACCCCACTGCTTTTAAAAGGGGAGGCCACTCACAGAGTGAGGTACCACTCCCTGTGTGAAAGGATCGCTCCCTAAGGAAACCATGCAGACAAACACGGAGTGGTGTGTACACGCTATGTATGAGTAACATTATTTGAAAAGCAGGCAAATGAAAAGGGGGGGGAGGGACCAGGCCTGGCTCACTGTATCCAAATGAGCGAGCAGTAAAGCATAACCAACTCTAGGCAGGTGGTACTACAGCCCTTGGTCCCTTTCCATCTGGCACAGCATCAGCATTAAGCACTGGTCAGCTGTACATAGTTGAGGAATTACATCGTTCTCCCGTGTTCAGACACAGCCCCCTTAAACCCACCAGCTTTTCTTCTTTTGGTCAGGGAAGAAAACTCCCCCGCTGCTGATTTAAGCCCCTGAACCAGGGATGAGGATTCTCAGGTGAAGCAGGGATGTTGAGAGGGTGACGTTCCAGTCCGTGGGAGCCCAGGGCTAGCGTCCTTTGGAGGTGTTGGAGAAATGGCTGTCATTGGAGTTATAGGGCAGAAGGAGCAAAATCAGACAGGGTTTATTATTAAAGGGATGATCATTTTAGGAGCATTTCCCTCTTCCCTTCTCAGTATAAGCTTGATTGTAGACCGATTGCCTTGATACCTGTTGCCACTCCCCCACTAATATGTAGCACTTGACAGCCCCATTTTACAGATGGGGAAAGCGAGGCAAGGAGCGATGAAGGGATTTGCACAAGCTTACAGAGGGAGTCGGTGTCAGAGCTGCATTCCAATTCATGTGCAGTCTCCTGAATCCATTTATCCCATATTCCAGGGGGGCCGATAAACTACTGCTCCCAGTGCTGGTCACACTGGAGTGTCCCTGCCCCCACTCTCCTAGGTTCAGAGCTTGTAAGGGGAACCACATCAGTTGAGGATGCTAGCCTGGGAAAATGTGATGGAAGCTTTTCTTGATTGATGCCAGTGGAAGGCAGGCAAGGCAGATGGGGCAACGGTGGGGGGGTGGGGAGGGAGAGATCAATTTTTAACCCACTGTAAATGGGAGTCTGTTGCTTTAAATGTGGAGCCAGGCACCTTCTCATCATTTACAGTAAATGTATCACATCATTTCACTGCCTTACGCAACATGAGCTCAGTGTCCAAGCACTGGCCACAAACCCAGCCAGCAGATCCCAGGCAGATGCAAGGATTTCACAGTGATTACACAGGGCTCGCAAAGGCGGCCACACACTAGGGGGATATGTGAGCCAGGGACGTGGGCCTGGCAAAGACACCAGCCATCTTTGCTCTCCCGGAGACCCAGGAAATCTCAGAAGTCCCTGGCTTCAAGCCACCCTTTGCTTCTCCTTGGTCCCATGATTCTGTACCTCCCCATGCATCTCCCAGGATCCAATGAGTCCATAGGCCCCACATTTCTCTTGGGTTCCAGTGATCTTCCCCTCACCTCCACTGGGACCATGGAGATTCCTCCAATTCTTTAATCCTCCTGTGAATCCATGAAGACAGAGCTCCTTTTCCAGCCAAAGCTCAAAGGAGCCAAGTCTGGATAGGACAAACGTGTCTCCTGAAGACACAGCAAAGCAGGGATGGGGGCTAATCCGTCTGGGTTTGGGTTTTGCAAAAGTAAAGTACAGGTGGCTTGAATCCAGGTCCCATTTGATCCAAACCACAAAAGTTGGGGGCAAGGAATCGGGATAAAAGGTTCTGGATTTTGGCCTAGCTCCACAATTAACCCCCATCGTGGCCAGGATGTTGATGAGAATCAAAGGACAAGCAGGAAATGTCAAAAGGTGGAATTCAGCTGTTGTACGAAGTCACCCTCTCAGGTCGAGGACACATGGGACTCGGCTCAGTGGCAATTTCTGGAGCTGATATTAGAGCTCCTCGAAAAATGGGGAGTGTCTTTGGTGGAAAAAAGGCAATGGCATTTACTTGAAATTTTTATTTAAAAAATTGACGTTTTCAGATTTTTCTATAAATGCTGACTCCCCCAGAAAGAAAGAGAATATTTTGTTTTTCAAAACCAAAACAGAAAAATTTGGTAATTTTCAGATATTTCCTCCTCCACCCCCACCTTCTCTCTGTTTTTCCTTTCTACCTTTTTTGTTTTTCATTTTGCCACTGTAAAAAGGGAAAGAACGGGAGAGGGGGAGAGAGACATGAAACTGAACATTGGGGGGGCAGGGCGATGGATTTTATCTTTTAGTCAAATAATCAGAAATTTACCTTTTTAATGAAAATTTTCTCTGAAAAGTTTTATTTTGAAAAAAGGCCATTTTTAATAACAAGAAGAAAAAGTTTGGAATGAAAAAGTTGGCCCAGCTCTAGCTCGTCTGCTCTCCACAGCACATTAGAGTCACAACCCGGTGAAATCCGTCCATCCCTACAGCTGGGACATGAGATCGCCCCCCCGTTCTTTGGTGTCACAATCCGCTACCCTGTCATATTGTGCACATGCTGGGTCATCAGTGGGAACTGCTACATCCAGAGCACAGTCCTCCTCCACTTGAGCAAAAGAACGGAGTCCGCTAGCTGGAACAGTAGCGCCTCTTCTGTAGCTCAACCATTAAAGGGACAAAGACACACGTGGCCAATGTTTTGCTGTGACGCTTTCTCGAGGCCTCCAGAACTATGAGTGACTTTGTTACCCATCTGCATCAGCATAAAAGGGATCTGTTGGTGCTACATTCAGTGACATCTCCTTGCCACTCCTGTTTGTTAGCCAGCCCCACAGACTCCTTAAGACTCTGCCAGTCCTAACTTTGCCTTGCAGGTAACACTGCCCCCCAGTTCCCAAACCCCTAGAAGAGCAGTCACCTGCAGTATCCTGCCCCTATCACTGGAGACTCTCAGAAATGACCAAACCCACTGGCTCCAAAGAGATAGAATACGCACACCGGTCGGCTGGCTCAGCTATGTAACAGCACTAGATGGATTTATAATTAAACAAGCATAAATTCATTAATAAAGACCAGAGCATTAAATGATACTAAGCAGGGATAATAGAAGCAGAAAATGGTTACAAATAGAAGTGTAACATGCTTTGCAGTGATTAAAACTTGACCCAACAGGTTACAATCCTTGTCTAGGATACATTTCTCACCGAAAGCAACCTTTCAGCGTCACCCACCCACATGGCTGGGGATCCACCGTTCATAGACTGCAAAGAGCACTGATCTCTTTATCTCAGTGATAGGTAACAAATGGGTTCTCTCCCTTTCCTCTTATAGTCCCATAACTCTTTGAGAGGTGTTCTTTTGACTGTATCCCCAGAGAAAGTTCTCCTCCCCTGCTGTTTGTGCTCCAGGGAACAGACACAAGGCTGTTTTTCTCACCCTCCAGATAACTTGCTCTTCTGTTGACTTCAAATGCAAATACAGAAGCCTTTGTGCTGGTTTCACAATACTTGATTCACGACAGGTACCTTGGCAGACAGGTAAATCCACTTTCCTTTGTCTGGGGAAGACTTGTTTATCAACCAGGCTTGGTGGCATGGTTTCAAACAAATGTTTAGCGTACACAGACAATTTTTTCGTTAACAGCTGTATACATGTCATGCAACTCCTATGATGACCAAGATGACATATGTTTTCATTTGATATCTTACATGAAATTCTTCAGAGACAAATACTCTGACAGCACTGTGTTAGGTTTAGCAAGTTTGTCAGGCTTGATAGAAGTTGCTGTTACATGGCAATGAACCCTTTGCCAGTGGGCACTGAGGGGCTGCTAGGGTCACAGTTACCTTTCTGATGCTAACACACACGCGAGCCACTAATCCGCAGAGTGTTGGCGACTGTGAACTCAGGATGCAATCTGTCCTCTCTGAAACATCCCGCTAACTGCACTTAGATTTCCCCACTTTGACGTTCTGACTTATTGTCTGAGAGTAGATAAACCTTCCAGGAGCCAGCACTAAGGGCCTGATCTAAAGCCCAGGGAAGATCATGGCAATTTTTCCATTAACTTCAGTGGGTTTTGGATTTGGCGTAGATTAAAACTGACTTGAAGGGTCTGAAAACTTTTGGGGTTTGAATTTTCTGTTTTTTGATGGAAAATGAATATTTTCAAGTTTAGTTGAAACCAGAATCTTCCATTGAAAATTTCATGGAAAAATTTTGAACAGCCCCAGTGGTGTTGCCTAAAAGAGGCTCAGGTGTCATGACCCACAGGCCTCAAACTCAGGTCCACAGGAGTAGCCATGCTTCAAGCCTCCATCTGGCAACCCAGGAAGCCAAGCCCAGTTTGAGGCTCTACCCCGATGCCCTGTGGTGGACACCCAGAGCAGCTGATTGGCCCACTGGCCCTTCTTAAGCCAGCAACAGGAACAGGAAGCTGTCTGAACAACTGTGATCCACTCTGCTCTGGACTGCATACCATGTGCTTCTTGGTCCCCCAGCTTGACTTCCCGGCATCTCGACCTGGCTTAGCTCTTGACCTCTCACTTGTGGTTCTGGTCTCCAGTTTGTCTCCTGCCTCTGACCTCTTAATATCCTGAGCCGGCCTGACCCTGGTTACCGACTCATGGTTCTGATCCCAAGTTTGTCTCCTGCTTCTGATCTCCTGGTATTCTGACCCAGCTGACGCTTGACTCCTGACTGTGGACTCTGGTTCTGACCACTAGGGATGTCTGCCCATGACCCAGCCCTGACATCAGGCAACAGAAGAAGCTTGTCTCTCTGGAAAGGATTCAAACTGAGATAAGCCACTTTTCTGGGAAATTAAAAGATTGTGCCTGCCTTTGGGATGAGCCGCGTTCTCCTGCAGCTAAAACTATACTAACTCTTTGCCCTCCCATCTGAGGATCTCAAAGCGCTTTACAACCATCAGTCAATGAAACCTCCCAACACCACTGAGTGGTACATTAAGGTATTAGAGTTTGTCAAGGCTGCTTCCCCACTTTGAACTTTAGGGTACAAATGTGGGGGCCTGCATGAAAACTTCTAAGCTTAACTGCCAGCTTAGATCTGGTCCGCTGCCACACTCCCAAAGCTAATTCCCTTCCCTGGGTAGCCTTGAGAGACTCTTCACCAATTCCCTGGTGAATACAGATCCAAACCCCTTGGATCTTAAAACAAGGAGAAATTAACCATCCCCCTCCTTCCTCCCACCAACTCCTGGTGGATCAAGATCCAACCCCCTTGGATGTAAAAACAAGGAAGGCTTTTAATTAAAGAAAAAGGTAGAAATCATCTCTGTAAAATCAGGATGGAAAATAACTTTACAGGGTAATCAAACTTAAAGAGCTCAGAGAACCCCCCTCTAGCCTTAGGTTCAAAGTACAGCAAACAGAGATAAACACTCTAGCAAAAGGTACCTTTACAAGTTGAGAAAACAAAGAGAAACTAACACGCCTTGCCTGGCTGTTTACTTACAAGTTTGAAATATGAGAGACTTGTTCAGAAAGATTTGGAAAGGCTGGATTGATGTCTGGTCCCTCTTAGTCCCAAGAGCGAACAACCCCCAAAACAAAGAGCACAAACAAAAGCCTTCCCCCCGCCAAGATTTGAAAGTATCTTGTCCCCTTATTGGTCCTTTGGGTCAGGTGTCAGCCAGGTTACCTGAGCTTCTTAACCCTTTACAGGGAAAAGGATTTTAGAGTCTCTGGCCAGGAGGGATTTTATAGTATTGTACACAGGAGGGCTGTTACCCTTCCCTTTATAGTTATGACAGAGTTATCTTCGTTTCATAGATAAGCGAAGTGAGGCCTAGAGGGGTGGAGTAAATTGCCCCAAAGTCTTACCAAAAATCTGTAACAGAGGCCTGATCCAACATCCAGTGAAGTCAGTGGAAAAAAGCTAGTTATCAGGCCAAGCCTCCTCTCTAGAACCCAGTCTCCACAAATTCTTCTCTCTGGGTTAAGTCATGCTATTGTTTTCAATATACCAGCTATAAATCCTGCTATGTCTCTAAACATCTTCACTGCCATTCTTGTAAGAGGAGATAATACATGGCTAAATCTTTGGACACCACAGTGAATACCTACCTTTTCGTCTTTCTTTCTTTCTTTCTTTCTTTCTTTCTTTCTTTCTTTCTTTCTTTCTTTCTTTCGGTTCATCACTGTGATATCTGAACACCTATACTATCCCCTGCTAGCCTGTATATGTCTACCCTGCCATTGAAGGCGTAATTGCAGCTCAGGTAGGCGTTCCCATGCTAGCCTTAATCTAGCTAGCATGGATAAAAACAACAGTGGAGACATGACGGTCTGGGCTTCAGACAGGGCTAGGGATGTGAATAGGGTGTGACGCTATCATCGGGGAGCCCAGTAGCATAAATCACTGTGTTACCTCTGTCTCAGCAAGAGTGAGCTTTTCTGGAACTAAAGCAGTATGACAGCTCCCTTGCCTTGCCAGCAGACTCCTCAAGACTCTGCCAGGCTAAATCTTGCCTTGCAGGTAACATTCAGGGAACCCCAGTTCCCGAGTTCCCCAGGGGTGTCTTTCTGTAGCGTCCTGTCCCTCTCACTGGACATTCACTGAAATGAACCAAGTCCACGGTCTCCAAAGAGACAAAATAAACACCTGCTGTTGGTTTAGCTGGGGGTGTTCTTCAGCATAACAGCACTGAGATGGTTTGCAGTAAAATTAAGAATGCGTTTCTCAGTAAAGAACATAGATTTAAGTGATACTAAGCAAGAGAAAAAGAGACGGGTCTGGTTACAAACAAAAAATTACCAGCTTCCTAGTGTCTAAAAGTTAATTCTAGAAATTCTATATCTTCACCTAAAACGGTTTCCCATTTACATGAAGCCATCAGCACCTCCAGCCCGTCAGGTAAGAGGATCCACTTTTCACAGAATCAGAAGGTGCTGTTCTCTTTGTTCCCTAAGTGATCGATAACTAAGGGGTTCTCTTCCTTCCCTTGTAGAGTCCAGAAAACCTTTGATACGTATTCTTTGAAAAGTAAACCCAGACAAAGTTCCTCTCCTCTGCTGCTTGTTTTCCCTGTGCTGCAGGCACCAAGCCCCTTCTTCATCCTCAGGACAAATTGCTTTTTCTAATTGGCTTAATCACTTTGTTTACCTGATATGTAGATGTACTTTCTTTGTCCTTTGCCTGTAATCCAGCCAGGCAGACCGGTAACTCCGCATTCCTTTGTCTAGGGCAGGCTTGTTTATTCATGGCCTACCCAACATATTTTAAGAACATAGTTCCTGTGCACATACATAACTCTTTATACACACCCCGTGCATACATCACGTAATGCTATTCATGACCAACATGTCATCAGTTTTTATATGATACCTTCCAAGGCGCTGTTTGGCTAAGTATTTTGACAACAGTGTGCCCTTTGCCAGTTGGCATAAAGGGCTCGTAGGTCACATAGATACTCTTAGAATCAGAGGAATGTAGGGCTGGAAGGGACCTCGAGAAGTCACCACTGAGGCAGGACCACATAAACTTAGACCATGCCTGAGAGGTGTTTGCCCAATCTGTTACTAAAAACCTCCAGTGATAGAGATTCCACAATCTCCCTTGGAAGCCTGTTCTAGAGCTTAACTATCATTATAGATGTAATATCTAACCTAAATCTCTCTTGCTGCAGATTAAGCCCCATATTTCTTCTCCTACCTTCAGTGGACATGGAGAACAATTGATCACTGTCCTCTTTGTAACAGCCCTTTATATATTTGAAGACAGTTATCAGGTCACCCCCAGTCTTCTTTTCTCAAGATGTTTTTTTGACCTTTCCTCATTGTTTAGTGTTTCTGAACCTTTCATCATTTCTGTTGCTGTACTCTGGACTCTCTCCAGTTTATCCACAGCTTTCCTAAAGTGTGGCACCTAGACCTGGGCACAGTACTCCATCCTCACCAGCACCGAGTAGAGTGGGACAGTTACCTCCCATGTCTTACATACAAACCTCCCGTGAATACACCCAAGAATGATATTAGCCTTTTTCACAACTGCATCACGTTGTTGACTCTCATTCAATCTGTAACCTACTATAACCCCCAGATCCTTTTCAGCAGTACTACCCCCCAGCCAGTTATTCCGCATTTTGTAGTTGTGCATTTGATTTTTCTTCATAAATGAAGTATGTGGCACTTGTCTTTATTAAATTTCATCTAGTTGAATTCAAACCAGTTCTCTAATTTGTTAAGGTTGGTTTGAATTCTAATCCTCCCCTCCAAACTGCTGGCAACCCCGCTCAACTTGCTGTCATCTGAAAATTTTACAAGCATGCTCTCCGCCATTATCCAAGTCATTTATGAAAATACTGGGTAGTACCAGACCCAGGACTGACCTCTGTGGGACTCCACTTAATACACCCTCCCAGTTTGACATCATTCTGGGCAGGCGTGTACCACCTACACTGAAGCCCATATCACCACATCTTCACTGCTATTGCAGTTGTACCTCCAAATGAAGTGTAGACATACCCAACCTCTGAAATCTTCTTGATGTTACTATGGCCAGCCTTAATGTCCTTAATGGCAGTATTGTGTAGCACCTAGGAGCCCCGGTCATGGGCCAGGACCCCAGTGTGTTAGACGCTGTACAAACACAGAACAAAAATATTATCCCTGTCCCAAAGATCTTACAGTGTAGGCAGAGAAGCAAAGTTTTAGCTCATCCAAATACCTTTTAATTAATATTTTCCCCCATTGGCATAGCTGAACATAGCCAGACTTTTGGCCCCATTTCTTGTCACCAGGGCCGGCTCCAGGCAGCAGCGAAGGAAGCATGTGCTTGGGACGGCCAATGGAAAGGGGCGGCATGTCCGGGTCTTAGGCAGCAATTCGGCGGCGGGTCCCTCAGTCCCTCTCTGCCGCCGAAGAGGAAGAGAGGGAGCAAAGGACCCGCCGCTGAATTGCCGCAGAAGAATGAAGTGGCCCGTTTGAGCTGCCACCAAATCGGCTTTATCTTTTTTTTTTTTTCCCCTTCGCTGCTTGGGGCGGCAAAAAAGCTGGAGCCGGCCCTGCTTGTCACGTGATTCCTTCCTGCCTCTCGCCTCTGAAGTAACGAATGCTATTTGATATGTCACCAAAGTGGTTTATATGTTGAGAAATGGGGGCAAACGTGTTTTGATGGGAATCTTCACTCAGAGAGGGTTTATTTTCATTCAAAAATGGGGCTCATTTTGGATCAAAAATTCTGCCCATTTTCACAGGAAAACAGGGCAATATTTGGTCAAATAACTCACAAAAACATAACCTTTTATTCAGATGTTGGATCCTTCACCAGTGCATGAAAATATGAAAAATCTTGAATTCTGCGCTGGTTTCTAGGAATACCTTACACCCCTCTTTAAAAAAACAAACCACTCAGTGATGAGGATGAGACAGCTCTCAGGATAGGATCAAAATGGGATGTGGGTCAGAATTTCAACCAGAATTATACAAACCAGCACTAGGAACATACACAAAGCAACTGTAATTGGTGGGAGCTGGCTGGTTCTTGGCTCTTTAAGGGGACTGAGGCTGGCCCTCACCTGTGACTCATTAGATGCCTCTCATGTGACCAATCGGAGGCTGCAAGTGACCTGGTCCTTAGATAAAAGGCCTATATGCCACTCAGTTGAGAGTGAGATCTGCAGGGAGGCTTTTGTAGGAGATCCTGGGTCAGGGATCAGTCAGCAGGACCTGGTTTAATTTATGTTGGATTGCTGGGGAAAAAACCCTGCCTAAAGGCAGGGATGGAAATTCTGCCAATGTTGGGAGTTTTATTTGATATCCTGGCTGATGAGATGGCCCCTCTGGCTTATACCAACCCCCTGGCAATGTTCTATCTCAATGGTGCCTTCACACAGCGGCACACAGTAGTGACTGGTGGCGGTGATTCCCAGGAGAACCCAACTTCTCAGCATCTCTGGGGGATTCTCTTCTCTGGGGTTGGCTCTGAATTTGCTAAGCATCAGAGGCATCTCCCAGGCTTGTGAGAAATGTCCCATGCGTTCAGTTTCTACCCTGCAGAAAAGAAAAGCTCAGCGAGGAAAGGGACTGAAGATGATTCTTGTTTTCACCTGCAGGCTGCAATGTGAGGCTTGAACTATGATGCTGAGATGGGGATGCGGGGGTGGGGGGGATCAATGGGGTAGGTATGGAGCCTTTTATGCAAAGGTGATGAAGGATGGCCATATAAGTTGATACTTCTCCAGGAAGCTGCTGATCTGAATCCAGCCTTCAGCAGGGGTTGAAGATTATTACCACCTTGTGGCTGTTGGACTAGTGGAATGAGTTTGGACATAGTCCATCTCCTGGCAGTGAAGAGCCCATGTTGAAAACCATGGACATTAACTTGCAGTCTCAGCAGAAAGGTCAAGGATTGACTGGATATGGATGATGAGCTGTTCCCTTCCCAAACCCCTAGAAGTGTTGCTTCCAGATCAAGTATGAGGTAGGGGAAGCTAGCACTTCCATTTCCTGGGCTGTCCCTGCTCTGTGGATCGCTAGAGTCCTTCAGTCCCCAGGGCAGTGTATCGAGCACCTTTTGCCCACATGGAATTCACTAGGAACTTTGTGAAAGTTCCAGAGATATTTGCAGATCTCGGGTCTGACCTAGCGTATACTCACTAGTGGGCTGGGTGCTCATGGAACCGGTCAAAAGTCTTGTCAACGTTTTGTTCAATGGAAAAATGACTCTCCAACAAAACAGAAAATGTGTGTGTGAGTGGGGAGATTCCAGGATCCCCCCCCCACCAAAAAAATTTCTCTCTCTTTTGCAACACCCCCCCCCACACACACAAATTTGGGGTTTTCAACAACATTAAACCATGTCTGCCATTCATGAAAAGATTTCAGGAGGGAATCATCGCCCAACTACTCTGGTGCTCGCTAGGTGGGAGTGGTCCCACTGAAGACAGCGCTGTTCTAACTTGCACGAGCAGATAATGGCTCCCAAGGGGCTGCTTTGCCACCCAGTATTGCAGGAGCCCCTCAGATTTCAGCCTTGCCCCATTCTGCACCTGCAAAGCCCACCCTGGAACGGCCCCTTTGTAGAGGCACTGGGGCTGGCTGCTTCTTACTGTAGGAGAACCCTTAGTTGCTGCCTTAAGGCACTAAGTCCCTTTTGCACTGCTGGACTCACACAAAGGGTATTCAAGAAGGGTTGAGGATCTGGCCCATTATGTGAATGGCACAAGCCCCTCACTCCCAAATGGTAAACTAGGGCCCAATACTGAAAGCAGCTGAGTGCCTCTTGCACGGTGAGGGCATTCAGCCCCTTGCAGTATCAGGCCAATAAATTATAGGTCAGCCTGATGACTGAGCAAATATTATTTGCTAAATAATATTTCTAGAAGCTCCCCAAGCTTAGGGATGCAGATGGTTCCCATGGGGAAGTGTGCAGGGGACACTGCTAGGAATTTCCTGCCACCTACTCAGGGCAGCTTCAGGTATCTATAGAAATCACTTCTCCTGCAATCGGACACAGCAACTGAGGCAATCAAATAACAGGATGCCAGGAAGCTGAGGACTTTGAAGAGACCAACCAGTGCTTGAACTGTCCCCAGAAGCCTAGAGGCAATAATACCTAACGCTTGTATAGCACGTTTCATCTGCAGATCTCAAAGTGCTTTACAAAGGAGGTCAGTATCCTTAGCCCCATTTTACAGATGGGGAAACTGAGGCACAGACTAGCACAATGACTTGCCCAAGGTCACCCCGCAGGCCCATGGCAGAGTTGGAAATAGAACCCAGGTCTCCTAAATCCCACTCCAGTGCTCTAGCCAATCACAGCTCCCCAGTGGGGAAAGCAGAGATGAGCCAACATCCTGGGCCCTGCTGAGGCAGAAGGGGGTGTGGGGAATGGTGTCTCAATGTGAACTGAGACACTTCTCCCAGCGGAGGGGGCTGCAGGAATAAGGTGTGAAGATGGGGGAAAGAAATGAAGAGGGCAGTGAGGACAGAGGATTGAGAGGAGTGTAGAGGGGGAAAAGGGGGATATTAGGGGAAGCACAACTGAATGTGATGACAAGGACCCTGGACTCCATCCCTAGGGAAGGACAGCACTGCCTGGAAGGCCATTAGATGACAGGGTGCAGAGATCTTCTTCTGCACTCCACTCCATTGTGTTCCATCCAAACAGTGTCTCGCTCACCCTTCCCACGCTCTGGGGAAAGGGGAGGAGCACCAGGCTTCAGGAGCAAACGTTTCCATTGCCAGGGAACACTTTGTCCTGGGCGCTCCTTTAGCTAAATGCTGGCTGGGCCGTGCCCGTGCCATGCCCAAGAGTAACGTGCACCCTAGACGGGGAGGGAGATACCTGTGCATTCAGCAGCTTTCATCCCACAGCACTTTACAAGCATTCCAGCTACAGGAATCACTTCACCCACCGTTAAAGTGCAGCTACCTCTGGGGTGGGACATGGCCGCTGTTTAACAAGGCGCCGCAACGCTGCATGCCATTTTAGGAGAGAGAGTGAAGAAGGCTCCCATAGGCAACTGAAACTACACATGAGCTAGTCTGGTTCATTCTTCCCTCTCCTCGGTGGTGCCACAACAGGCTGCTGCTCTGAGCACACAGTGATGGTTATGTTTCCACCCTTCGGGGGGTTAGGCCGCACCCCTAGACTCCCAGCTATCATCCCGTATTTTCTTGCAGCATCTTTCAAGACGTGTGTGGGGAGTGTTTCTTTCCCACTTGCTCCCCTCGTGTACTAGGCAAACAGCACCATCCCACAGCTGAGCACCTCTTACAAGGTGCTGAAGCCAATGGTAGCTGAAGCCTGATGTGCACCAACCCTGAGGCACTCAGTACCAGGCAGGATCAGTCCCAAAATTAGCCCTGGAAATGGGCTGTCCATGACTCCCTAAAACCCCAAGTGTGTGAAGAGTCTTGATTTTTTCCCCCTGATTCTTTTAATTAGTTAATTAAAATCTTCCCCTAATTATTTATGGGACTTTTAAAAATTGTTAGTTTTAAATCCTTTGAAAGCAGATCCTTGGGCACCAAAAGGGCAAGCCCCATTGGCTCAGAGGATTCACTTCCGGAGGGGGAAAGGATAGCTCAGTGGTTTGAGCCTTGGCCAGCTAAACCCAAGGTTGTGAGCTCAATCCTTGAGGGACCCATTTAGGGTACTGGGGTAAAAATCTGTCTGGGGATTGGTCCTGCTTTGAGCAGCATGTTAGACTAGATGACCTCCTGAGATGTCTTCCAACCCTGCTATTCTATGAGGTCAGAGCGAGCAGCTATCACCAGATTATACCACTGGTGCCATGTGCTTCAGAAAGAGAGCCAGCCCCAGTCACTGCACTTAGTACTGTTCATCTGCAACATGCTTTACACACATTGATTAATGCACACATTCTGTAGGAAGGGAGGTAGTCTAGCCTCACTGGGGAGTAGACATGAAGAGGGGGTAAGCACCTGATATTTTTTCCACTGCGTACCCAGAGTTGGTGCTGGGGAAAAGGATTCTGGGAAATGTTTCACAGTTTCCAAGCTGTCTCAAAATGGGCTGATTTTCCATTTTTTATTATATTTGTTACTGGTTTTATTTATTGAAATGACCTTGGAAATGTTTTGTTTACTGAAAGTCCAGTTCTCAGTAAGAAAACATGACAGGTTTCAGAGTAGCAGCCGTGTTAGTCTGTATCCGTAAAAAGAACAGCAGTACTTGTGGCACCTTAGAGACTAACAAATTTATTAGAGCATAAGCTTTCGTGGACTACAGCCCACTTCTTCGGATGCATATAGAATGGAACATATATTGAGGAGATATATATACACACATACAGAGAGCATAAACAGGTATCTATCTCCCCTTGTAAGTATTCTCACACTTATCAAACTGTCTGTACTGGGCTAGCTTGATTATCACTTCAAAAGTTTTTTTTCTCTTACTGAATTGGCCTCTCAGAGTTGGTAAGACAACTCCCACCTGTTTATGCTCTCTGTGTGTGTATATATATATCTCCTCAATATTTATTCCACTCTGTATGCATCCGAAGAAGTGGGCTGTAGTCCACGAAAGCTTATGCTCTAATAAATTTGTTAGTCTCTAAGGTGCCACAAGTACTCCTGTTCTTTTTAAGAAAACATGGTTTGTGATAAACTAAAGCTTTTGACTGAACTACATCATAAAACAATGTAAACCAATGTCTGACAGAGCTCAGGGTGAGCCCTAACTGGGAGGGCAGGGGGAAGGCAGATTATTTTACATTTGCCATTGTAGGGCAATTACCCCTTTGTCTGAAGCTGGCCACGTTGGAGAGCGAAGACTGGGGTAGGTTGACCTTGGTTCTGATCCAGTCTGGCAATTCCTATTTCCGAGCATGGAAAATGTTGTATAAAAAATGGGAAATTTGGATATCAACACTTTTTTGCAGAAAGTTTCTGTTTTGAATAAAAGGCTATTTTTTGACCCAAAGAAATCCAGAGCCAAAATATAATTCTGGTCCTACCATCAGCCTTCATCTGGACCCACAGGTGCCCAGCGCTTCCAAAAGTCGGGCCCTCAGTGCTATATTTTCAAAAAGGCCCATCACTCACAATTGGGGCCAGATTTTCAGAAGTGGGTCTGTGATGGATATTAAGCTAAATCTGGCCCTGATTCGGGAGTCTAAAGGATCTCAGAAGGGGCTGACTCCCACTCCTGTGGTATAGGTCACTAGCCTATGTTTCTCTCTGTCTCTGCAATACCCGCGCGCCATAGCCCAGATGCTGATGGTCCCTCACAGCTCTTGCAACTAGGGTGGTGCCCTTTTCCCACTCATTGTAATGGAAGAGGATTGGGACAAAACAAATGTCCTACCAGGAACCTAAAGGAGGGCAGAACTGACACCTACAGCTGTGTGGCAACTGGATTTTCTGATTCGCAGGAAAATCTGCAGTTTTGAAAAATGTTCCACTCTAAACCAGACTGAAAACAGCAAAAAAATGAATTTTCCTGTGAAATGAAATTCTGACATTTGTTTCAGGTCGATCGAATGGTTTCATTTTAGATGAGACCAAACCAGTACATTCCAGTTTTGACCTTTGAAAATGTTTTCAGATGTCTGTCTTATTACAAAAAAAACAATCAATTTCATGTCAGAGAGTTGTTTCAAACGGAACAAATCGGCACATGTGATTCCGAAAAGGGACGTTATCAAAGTGCTTTGCTTGTGGGGGTTTTTCAAAACAAAATGTTGTGGAAATTGACACATTTTTCTAAAAATTTTGATTTGACGCAAATGGCATTTTTTTTTATTGAAAAAATGTTTTGATGAAATATTTCTCACCAGCTCCACGGAGCCCCCCACCACCCCATGAGCCCCAGCACTGCGAATACAGCCAATGGGGCATTCAGCCTGGCTTTCTGTGCAATGGATCAGCTGGTGGCTGGATATTTGTTCCTCTCCCCAGAGATTCTCTTCTCTCTCCTTCCTTTCCCCTGTGTGGGGGATAAAGGAGATTCAGGGATAATGCTGATGAATGCTGGAGGTGGGGAAATAGATTGGCTGCAGGGATAATAAAGAGCAGGCTTGGAGGGGGTAGAATTTGGGTACAAGGAGCAATAGTTTGATAGAGTAACCAGTTCTCACTTTTTATCTCTCTGGCTCTTAATGGCCACTGACAAAGGGTTCGCTGCCATGTAACAGCAACTCTTATCAAGCCTGACAAACTCACTACACCTAACTCGGTGCTGCCACGGTATTTATCGGTATAGAGTATCGTGTGAAGTATCAAATGAAAGCTGATATCATTAAAATCACTGCATGATGAATGGCTGGCTGGTGTGTAAAGCGGTACCTACATGTGCTGGAACTGTATTCCTCAAATATGCTTTGGAGGCTGGGTTGATAAACAAGTTTGTCCTAGACAAAGGCACGTTGCTTTACCTGTCTGCCTTGGAACCAGTTGTTGATCAAATATTGTGAAACCAGCACAAAGGACAATTCGTTTGCATTTTAAGTCAACAGAAGAGCAAGTTATCAGCCTGGCCATCAACTTCCTGAAGCACAAACAGCAGGGGAGAAAAACTTGATCTGGGGATACACTTTAAAAGAGCACCCCTCAAAGGTTTACTGGGTCAGAAAAGGGGAGAAAACCCCTTTGTGATCCATCACTGGGGGGAAAGAAAGGCCAACCCTCTGTGTGTTCCTGAACATGTGGGTGGCTGATGCTAAAAGGTTGGTTTAGGTAAGAAACTTATCGTAGACCAGGTTTGTAACCTGCTGAGTTTGGTTTTAGTTGCTAGAAAGCATGATTATACTTTTGTTTTATTTGTAACCATTTTCTGTTTTATTATCTCTGCGTAGTGTCACTTAAAGCTCTGTTAGCTATTGATAAATGTATGCTTGTTTTATTATAAATCCATCTCAGTGCTGTTACATTAAAAGGAGGTGTGCATCCACCGCTGGGCCAGAAGACTGGTGTGACAGCAGACTTGGTAACTGCTGTGATTGTCCAGTGTCAGGGGCTGGATACTACAGGGGAACGCTCTCCCAGGGGGTTCAGGAACAGGGGGCATCAAGGATTCCCTGCAAGCCAAGGAAAGGACTGGCAGAGTCCTGAGGACTTTGTTGGGCTGGCTAACAGACTGGAGTGTCAGGGAGCTGACACAAAGTTTAGCACCAGGAAATCTCTCTTTTCCTGAGATAGGGGGGTAATAAGGTAATTTACAGTTCGGGGGCCCCCAAGATGGCATCACAGGGCCAGATCCACAAAGGGTATTAAGGTCTCTAGCTTCCATTGAAATCAATGGAAGTTAGGAGCCTAAATACCTTTATGGATCTGGGCCTTTGGACCTTACTTTCCCTGTCTATAAAATGGGGATGATAATCCTTTCTCTCAGCCTTTGTCCGTCTTGCCCATTTAGATTGTAAACTCTTGGGACAGGGATTGTCTCTTGCTATGTGTATCTGTCTAGAAGATCTGGGTTCAGTTCCTGGTTCTGCCACAGACTCCCTGGGCAATCACTTTGTGCCTCAGTTTCCCCCCTCTGTAAAATGGGATAATAATCCTTCCTTTCTCTCATCCTTTGTCTATTTTGATGATAATCTCTGGGAGACAGGAACTGCGTGTTCCCATGCAGGTTTGTGCAGGGCTTAGCACAGCATGGCGCAGATATCCGTCTAGGTGCAACCTCAAGAGAAATACTTATTATTAATAAAACAATAATAATAATGGACCAGCCGGGGAGAGAACTGAAACCACCGTGCAGCCTGACCCCTTCAAATTTATTCAGACGCTGTCCCTATTCAGCATGATCCAACCTGCCGGATCCCTCACACGTAAAAAGAAGAGATCAGTTTCCTTTCCTTTAATTTCAAAAGCCTCCCCATCACCTCTTCATCCCCATGTGGTGCCTTCCTCTTCCCTCCTCCAGGAGCTGTGGGGTTGGAAATGAGCTGCACCTGTTTTAGATGGATTATGGTAGAAGTGGAAGTAACTCTCTCTCTCTCTCTCTCTCCCAGCCCTCCCCTCCCAGATCTCAAGTCACATCTCCAGTGCAGACACAGCCCTACTGATTAGAGCCCGCTCTCCCCATGTGAATGGGACAGAGAGAGAGGAGGGCGCACCCTGACCCCCCCACCCTACCCTGAGCAGAGGAAGAAGAGGAGCAGGGGTGGGGGGAGGAAAGCAGAGGGAAACCCCCCCAAGAATCACCCAGCAAAGGGGGAGCAGGCAGCAAGCCCGGGCAGTGCGCTCATGCATGACCGGGTCTAGTGGCTCCCCCCGAGACGGCGAACTTTGGGGACCCCCCGCCCCGGAACTGGAGAAGTTTCTCACCCCCCACCCCCACCCCCAGCGGAGATCTGGCCCAGGAGAAGCAGCCGCTACCCATGCCCCAAGCGGGGGGTTGAAGTTGAGCCTTGATTCCAGACGCTGTCGAGCCAAACAGGTTGGTGGGTTTGTGTGTGGCGGCGGTTGTTGTTGTGTTTAATTTGTGTGTCGCTTTACGTTGACTGAACTCTCCATGTGGGTGAGTTTCAGTCCCCAGGTCCCCCCGGGCACACTTGCAGAGGCAGCCTGGTTACACCGTGACTCGGATTCCCTGCCCCCTTTCAGTATTTTCAGCCACTAACCCCAGAAAGTTGCTAAACAGGCTGAACAGCTGTTTTCTTTCTTTCCTCCTTTCTTCTTTGCAGAGGCCGGGTGTAAAACAAAAAACAAAACAAAAAAACAGGTGGGGGGTGGAGAGAGCTGCTCGCTTGGTGGGTGCCCCAGTTCCCTTTTTGTAAAGGGGAGGGGGGGGAATTGCAAAGACTTCAAAAAAATATTTTTTCCCCTCGCTTTGTTGTTTCGAATTGGGCAACCTGCTCGTCTGAACTGTCTCTGGAGTAGCAAGCCCCAGGAATCGCCTTGCATTCAGTTTGGCTTCGCCACCCGCAGGACTTTTAGGGGTCTGTTCTTAGTTTCCCTTTGGGGAGGGGGAAAGAAGGGGGTCGAGGTTAAGGGAATTGTAGTCTGTTTCCCACACCCCCTCCCCCGGCACCCCTATCGATCGATCGCTTGGAGTATTTGGTCCCAGGGATCGCTAAGTTGCATCGAAGAGCTTTCAGACAAAGAGAAGGCTCTGGGAGAAGCAACTTTTCAGCTGAAACTTTGCATGGAAGGGGCGTGAAATGCCAGAGATTTGGGGCACAGAGGATTTTTTTGGGTGTGTGTGTGTGTATGAATGGTTTATATTGGGGGAGAAGGGAATGAAATCCAGAGGTGGGGGAACTGGGAAAGCCTGTACATGCTTGGAAGGGGGGGGGGGGAGAGTTGAAAAATACAGTATTGATTTGCCTTATTTTGTGTGTTTTTGTGTGTGTTTATTTCTTTTGGGGGGTTAGAAGAGACTGCTCTTGGGGGCTGTGTCGATCAATCAGCCCTGGGTGTGTGGCATGGGCTTTGGGGGGCTGTGAATCTCACAATTTGCTCTGATTGACAGGATGGGCAGATTCAAAGTTATTCACATTTATGGGGCTCTTAGTAGAAAGTGTGTGTGTGTCGGGGGGGGGGCACATAATGTGGGGACAGCTGTATTTCTGCCTACCTCTCTCTCAACCCCACAAAGCGACTTTCCCTGGGAGGCCTGTGGAGATGAACAGGAAACTTCCAACAAGAAAACCTGCTCTCTGGCAGTGTCTTTCCTGTTGGATTCTAGACTCCAAGGAAACTTTTGCTGACAATTTTTTTTTTCTCTTCAGTCCCAGAACCTGCTTTGCTCTGTTATTTTTAATGCTTGCCAAGGGAGTGGGGGAACATCTTTAGCAATTAAGAAATTGCTTTCACTTTCCTTAATTAATTAATGTTTTTTTTAAATGTAACCTTGAGAAATAGGTGTTTCAATTAGCCGTCTTTCTGCTAGGGGAAGTAATGCAGAATAACCTCAATAGCTATTGTAGTTCAGTATCCTTTGCGGGGACATGTTGCATTTGGTCTTCCTTTGTTGGTACCTGTCTCTTTATTTCCCCCATAGCCGTTTTATTTTAATGTTGTCTATTGCTGAGTGTTTAAAAAATAATTTCAACATAAAACTTGCTGATCTGGGCTGTGTGATGTGCCAACAAAGTAAACTTCCCCCTGTTTAGAAATATTGAATCAAATCAAAACCAAACAAGTTTTAAAATCTCTGCAAATTCCCTGAAGAAGCAAACTGAGCCCCAACAAACCATAAACAACCCGCAGAGAAATTGTTCCATCCATGAATACCCTGATTGGTGTGAGATTAAAATTTAAGTATTTAAAATATTTATTTATCTAATAAATAGAGAGCAGGCAAAAATAAGACTAAAAACAAAATATGATTGATATTGATTATTAAAACTTACAGGGCAAGGATTCTAACTCAGCCAGCTCTACAGTGAAATTCCACATTGTGATTTGCTTGTGCACATCTTTCCCCTAATGGCACAGTTTGTGAGCCTTTCTATATTTCTTTGTTTTAAAAGTGTGATGAGGGCTTTTGGGGCGGGGAGGAATCCCTAAAACTTTCATACAATGCATGGTAGTCTGTATGAGGGCTGATCAGGTTCACTGTCTAGCAGAACCGCTGTAAACCATCGCTAATAACAATCATTTGGAAAGAGTTTATTATTAAGTAGTAGTCTTCAGGGAGTTCAGAAATCCCAGGCAGAACTTGTTTTAAAACTGATGGCTAGTTGGTGAGGGATGTGAGGACAATTCTGATCAGTTGCTTTCTTCGGATCCCCAACAGAGCGAATAGCTTCATTTGAAGCAAATTCCCAGTGCAAACCTTGGCAAAATTAATGATTTTTTGCTTTCTTCAAAATTGTCTTCCCCGTCTCGGGCTTCTGTCTGCCCTCTGTATCTCCTCCCCCGCCTTCCCCCACCCCAAAAAAGTTTAGTAAGTGGTTTGTTAGCAGCAGATTACTCTGAATATTTCTTTGGGGGATAGGAAACTGTTTTGAGTTGGCAAGCACATTTCTAAGGTGTGTATGGAGGAGAACAAGTGGAGTGTAATTTCAGTTAACCTTTCCATTTGGAAATGGCTTTTTCTTTTTTTAAAAAAAAAAAAAAAAAGTTTCATTCTTTTTTCTCCCCCTCTTCCTCCTTTTTTAATTCAAATAAAAATGTTAATAGGGGAGAACAGGAATAATTCATGAGTATCTAAAACTAAACTTAGTTTGCATTGTTACTCAGAGCAACGTTAAAAAAGCACATATATTTAGAGAAAACACACTGTGATTTCTCTATTCCTAATATAGTGCTAAGGAATTAGAGAGGAATTTCAGCTCAGATTCCTATTCAGGATCTGTTGCCGGCTTGGAGTAACTGATCAGCCCACATGAGTTTTGCTTTGGAGACTAAAATGTACATACATTTGTCATTTACCACAGTCAGAACCAACTTAACGTCAGATTAAGACCTCACTTTACCATGCTTTTGGAAAGGCTGTGGGGTATACAATAAAAATGTTGTTAGTTTCTCTATTAAAAGGTTGTGTTTTTAACCTAAACTAGAAGTAGGATTTTTCTAGCGAGTGAAAATTCTTCCTGTGAGTTTAAAAATTTACCCAAGAAGTGTGTTATGCTGGAGAACAGGCAGTTTGGTGTCAAATCAATACACGTCTTAGACAGACAGTGTGAGCCTGGCAGTTGTGTATTTGTGAGTGCGTTTCATGCGATACTGATATTGTTGACTAAACATAAGTAAATCTCAGATTTTAATGAAATCATTTTGATTTATTTTGAGGAAAGTCTGTTTTTAAAATCAGGCTTGCTTATGCAGATGCAAAAATTATTTGTCAAATGTGGCCCCCATTTTTTCCCCCTAAATCAAAACCTTTGAGAGTTCAGGATGGAATACAGTGAACGTAAGGACGACAATTTTATGTGCTGACTGAGTCGGGGAGCATTTGTCAGTTCTGCGAAGCAGTCAGATGGTTCTAATTCCAGGCTTTATTCTTTACTCCTTGTGGAGCGGGGCTTGAAAGGGAAGACTTTCTAAGCCCCCACATTCCCTGTATTTTGAAGTGTTTGGGCTAATATTCTTGAGTTGCTATTTTTTTTATTATTAAAAAAATCGTTTTCCCCTTCTATCTTTGCTTCTGTGTTGAAAGTGGGATTCTAAAGTGGAGAAGAGAAACCCTCTGGTTAAAACCTGATGCAAATAATTTGTTTTATGCTTTGAACCTATGAGGATACTAAAAGCAAAACCACTTCTGAAATGGGGCCCATATGATAGAAGAGAAAGTTTGACTAGTCTTGCCTGGGGGGAAAATAATCTGATCATCCTGGAATATCAAAAATGCACTCAAACTCCATCCAACCTGTCTACTCTGTTAAGTGTCTAGATGGGGGGTGATGGGATGCATCTCTGTGCTTTCCAAGATTCTGCTGCTGGTGTTGAGTGAAAATGTTCCGTTTGCAGCGAGATGCACCCAGTGGTCTGATCTCTCCCAGCCTGGTTGCGTGTGCACTTGTAAAGGAAGCTAGCAATTCCTTCTGCTGGTCCCCAAGCCGATGGATTCACCAAAAGCAATAAAAAGGAGTATGCACAATACATCTACTATTCGGAATGTCGTGGCTCAGTGAATCTAAGCAGAAAAGTTGTTTGTTGCGTCAGGGGAGGGGGAAAGAAAGTGAGATGCTAAGGAAAAATGTTTGGGCCGAGTAGATTTTTTTTTTATTATTATTATTATATTATTCCTGAGTGGATTTACCTGGAGCAGAGGATTTTAAAATAAAATCTATTCAACTTCTTGATTTTCATGGGGAATTAAAATGAACAATAAAAAAAAATTTAAAAATCCAGCGACGCAACACCAGAGGAATCTGGTGAATTTCTAATTCAGATTCTCCATTCTGAAAGAAAGGGCAGAGTTTATTTAAAAATCGACGTGATCTATAAAATCAAGTGACACTAAAATATCCACTTCAGGCGCTTTCTCGCTTTCTTTTCTAATAACCAAGCTGGAATCCAAGTGCACTCGGTTGTGAAGTTCTTGCCCAGAGAACCCTAAGAGCTTTTCTTTTCTCATGGTGGAGAGGGGATGCTTTGAATCTGATAAGGTTTGTGTCTCGCTAGGGGGCTGGCTTTGAGACTTTTTTGGGGGGGGGGAGGGGGAGGTTGTTTTTTGTTTTTTTGTTTGCTGGGCGGGTGGAGGGAGAGCAAGGGGAAAATCAGAGGGGGGAAGAGGTACAGCAAAGATTTTCCCTTTGTAGCAACAAGGTGGGGGGGCGAGCGCTGTGGCGCGGGAGTCTCCCTCCTATAGAAAGGAGGGATAATGCATGTCTGTAGCTTTCCCCCCTTCTTCTGCGTTCATTTTTTTTTTTTCCCGGTCTTGTTTTCCGACAGGGAGCGAAATTTCGTAGCCTGGGTCCCGTGTGTTTAGGAAAAGTCTCTTATTTATTTTCAGCTCAAACAGTGACCATTCCCCCCAGCCCTACCCTCTGCTATCTGTATTTCCGTGGAGTTAAAAGATGTTTCTGTCGGTCTCTCCCTGCCCCACAGCCCCTATTTCTAGCTGGCAGGTGTGTTGGAGAGGGCGGGTAGCTAATGAATATGCCCTTTGCAGCAGGATTAGGGGAGGGCTTCATGCCAGCCTAGGTTTCTTGCCCTGTGTTAACAAGGCGACTTACTGCCATGTATGTACCTGGTGCCGGTGCTTCAGGGAATTGGAGTCGGATAGGAGACCAGCCTTTGCCTCTGCTTGCGCTTTGGCCTTCAGTTCAGAAGAAACTCTTATCTAGGGTGACCAAATGTCCCGATTTTTATAGGGACAGTCCCTATTTTTGGGTCTTTTTCTTATATAGGCACCTATTACCCTCCACCCCCGTCCTGATTTTTCACACTTGCTGTCTGGTCACCCTACTCTTATCTGTTCCCTTTGGGTGACCCTGTATTTTATTCCCTCTCCCCTCAGTAATTTGCTACACCCCAAGTGTCCTTAAGCCATGTTAACAGTCTGTCTCTATCACCTGCTACTTCTTAAAGCGATAACTTGGAAATTCCACTCCTGTTCTCTTTGATTTTTAATCTCTCTCCGTTTGGCACTGTGGCATTGTTAAACAGAATAGGATGCCACCTTTCCCTTACGCCCCGGGAGAACTGGCCATGTGGGAGGTTAAATACACACCTCCAGATCTGTGTGTTCAAAGGGAAGAGGAGTTCAGTGGTACCCGGAGGGGGGGTGTGGGACTCTATAGATACACTCAGAGCAGGGAAATGCATACAGCCACTGCAGAAGAGAGAGAACGCTGGTGTATGTGACTTAAAAAACCACCCAAACTCACCCAAAACCACACAACGGTGAACTGTGTGCTTGCAAAGGCCTCTTAAAAATATTTGAGATGACAGCAACCTCGCAAAATTCGTTGTCATTTTCAGTGACTTTCTCCTATATCTGTTCATTTTTTTTTTTTCTCCCCTCTTACCCTCCACTCTACATCAGGTCATTTCGTTCACTCTTTAGAACAAGCTTACCCACCAGGGTGCTGGTTCTTTTGGGGCACCATAAGCAACCCTCTTTGCTCACTGGAGATGGAACTTTTATTTTATAGAGGGGGGAGAAAAGGTTTGGGGAGTGTCTTGTTTTTCGGGTTGGGAAAAATCCTGTCTGTATCTTTTTCTTAGAGTGAAATTTACCCTCCAGAAGAGGAAAGGGGGTAGGGGAATGCAAAGAGTTGTTGATTCTAAAAACTTGTTTGTATTTTTATTTTTAACTGAAAAGAAGATGTGATGATGTAAAATGCAGGGGGGATGGCGGTGAGTCTAGTTTTGTTACATCTCCTTTCCCCTTCTGAATGAAGCCACTTCAGGGGATCAAGCTCCTGGTGCTACTGACCCAGCATAACTTCATAGGGTGCAGCATCTTTCTAATAATCCACACTTCTTCCTCCCTGTCCCCACCCCAATGCTCTAATGAGTCAGACAGCAACAGCGGGGAGGGAGATGATACAAGTGGTGGAGAAAAAGATAATTTCATCTGAGATCTGGAATGAGATGGAATATAGGGCACAGTTCATCTCCCCCTCCCCCTTCCCCGATTTTGTTGTGTAAAGTTCTTGCTTCCGTGGTTGAAGAGAGATCCTATCTAGGGATAGGATGGCAGTTGTTAAAGGATTGCACTAAAAGTATTGCACTGGGACATAGGTACCACGTAGCTGTGCTCGTATGTAGATAGAGAAACCGTCGAGCCCCGTGTTCATTAGGCGGCATGCACAGTGGGTTTGACTTCTTCAAATTGTGCCTAAAATGTGCTTTTGCCAGGCTGTGAGTTTATCCGCCCTCTTAACGGAAACTGGTATCCGTGTTTACCCTCGGCTGCAAGTGCCTCCCATGTTTCATGCCCTGGCAAGTTGGCAGACTGAGATCCTTTCTCTTCACTCTCCAACGGAAACCCTTCTGGTAGGTCGCAGTTGTTGGGGCCAGAGGAGCAGTGGCCGTTTTTTTTTTTTTTTAAATTGATTGTCAAGGAGGGGGTTTGCAAAATGGAAGGAAAATTTTGCTGCTCTGCCGGTTTGTGCTGAAGCCGAGAGCTCTGGTTCCAGTTGTATGGATCCTCTGTGTGTTTGTCATAGTGAAGAGTGGAATAATGCAACTTTTTTCTTCTAATAAGAGGACTTTGAAAAACATAGGCAGCTGTGAAAACACGAGGGCCTTTTTTTGTTTTTTGTTTAAAAGGTAGTTGGGGAAAAATGCCATTGGAGGGCCTGTTTTGGAGGTAATGTGAAAGCTGTTTATTCTGCCTCCCTGGCAAACCTCACTCATGTGACCTCAGCTGGGTAGAAAGTTGGCATTCTCTGGTGATTAAACTGCTGGACTTTGAGTCGGGACCTAGGTTCTGCCCCTCACTCTGCCTAAACTGATGCGAGAGTTTTGGCAAGTCCTTTCAGCTTGCTTTGCCAGGCAGTATAGTAGGGATAAAGCTGTTGACCCGTCGGTTGAAAGGAACGCTGGAGCTCCAAGGGCGAGGGAAAATTCCATATTCTCTCCTTCTCTATGTGAATATAAGAATGTGAGGGGCTGGTGTGCGTTATGTAGGGGAAGTACATTAGTGGACCAGATTCTATTCTCGCGCTATTGAAATCAGCTGTGTTACTCTAGACTTACACTGGGGTAATTTAGAATGAGATTTAGCCCTGGCTCCCTGGTTCTCAATAATGACTGCGAGCGGGCTGGATTTACACAGTAAATGCATGTGTATATGGATGTTATGTAGGAGGCATGGGAAATGGATTCTGTGCGTGAGGCAGAGAGGTTTGGATGGGTAAAGTGGCCATGTATATAGTACATAGAATCAAGGGTGTACTGGGTTTCAGGCGCTGATTCAGGACCTGTTTGCATGTGTTACGGCTCACGCGTGCCCCGGGGAACAAAGCAACTTAAGCACACGTGAGGAAATTCCATCCCCACGTTCTCCGCGTGTGTTTTTGTTCAGGCCCCAGCACCTCCGTTTAAACAGGCAGAGGGAGAGGCCAGGTTCTTAAAAATTGTTAAGAAGCAGAGTCCGCGGCATGGATCACCAAGGCACAGGCAGTTCGGGACGAGATGAGCTGCTCCCTTATTGCAGAGAGTGTTGAAATAACGAATTTCAACACCACTCAGGTCGCTTGCAGAATAACTAGATTTATCTAGTGGGATTTAATTGCACTGAGGTTAATCAATACAGAAAGCTCCAGCACTGCACACACCCAGCCCACCATCCAGGGGACCAACCCTGATTGAATGCATTCCCCTTTCTCCTGCCCATCCTTCCAACCCCATGCCCCTGTCCAACTCCAAAACCGGTGGGAAGTCATGCAGGGCTAGAATTGTCTAACTGCCCTCCCCAATCGGAACGCTGTTTTGGCTTCCCATCCTGGCTGGCTGGTTGGTGGGGGGGGGGTTGTGACTTCATGCTGCAGAACCTTTAAGAATATAAAAGGAGATGTGGCCTTGTGACGAAGGCACTGGAGTGGGATTATGCTTATGAACCATGGGGTCCTGATCATGGGGTGCTACCGTAATGCACAGGTGATGCTCAGTCAGATGGAGTGTTGAGCACAGAACCCCACAAGAATCTAGGCCAAGCTTGTACAAGCGTGTTTGGAACTGAGCAAAGAGTGTATTCAAATTCTGTCTGTCTAGGCATTTTATCCCGTGGCCCTCATTTAGTTTTTCTGCCTGCGAGTCGTCAGCAAGCGCAGGGTGACTTTGCTCAGACATACTCATTATTCAGAATCCATTTGCCCACGGAATTTCCGCAAATCATTCTTAGCCTGTGGCTTGTTTCAAGTATGTTGAAATTCAAGCTCTGTCGGTGGGTTTCAATTGGACGCGGAGAGTCACGCGGTATTGTCTCTGCACCCTGATTGGATTAGAGCTGCTCGTGGGGTCGGGTTTCTGGCACGAACGCTCCTGGTTTTTGTTTTTGTTTTTTGTTTTGTTTTGTTTTTTTACAAGTTGGTCATTGGCTCTCGGCAAACGTTCCTTGGGTTCCATGAATGTTCCTGCTCAGGGAATGCAGCAATGTTGGCAGAAAGGGGTGCCTGGTGGCTAGACCGTGTCTTTGGAGAGATGGACATGCTGGCTTTGGGCAACCTAAAAGTGGTGGCAACAAGCAGCCATCAGCTGTGTAAATTCGACTGGCTCCTGCTGGAGAGTTTTTCCAGGGCCGGTGAAAGCAGCACATCTCCCCGGTGACATGACCTCTCTCCATCTCCTAGTGGTGGAATGGCAATGTCTGGCTGGACAGAGCTTGACAATCCCACTCCTATGCCCTCTTATTCTACGAACCTGCTGAGTGGAATGCAGCTCTGCTGCTACACACCGGCAAAAGGTCCTGGACCCTTTACCTTGCAGCGGGTGTCAGGCCTTAGCATGGCCTTTCTCCCACCCACCTGAGTGCCCTGTGCTGGGCGGTGTTTGTCCCGGGGCTTTGAAAGAGTTAACGTAGGCATCGGCCTGCAGGAGAGGCCCACCAGGCCTCCCCAGCGGGTGGGCTGACTTGTGGCGAGAAATACCAGGCAGAACAGTTTCTTGTCAAGTGTCAGTGGAGCCGCCGCCGCCTCCGGACCTGGCTCCTGGGGATGGGAGCAGAGGGAAGGGAGACGGGGTGGAGGAGCGTGTGGGAGGTGGCGATGGCGCATGAGAGGAGACCCAAGGATGCTGAGGGGCAGGAGAGGAGCGTGGAGTTCTTAAGAACCCACGGCAAACATGCTGGGAAGGTCCCAAGCGTTGGTCCCGGCCCAGCCCAACAGCAGCCTTTGGCCAGGCTCCCATTTCATCGGGGGCCCCGTCTCCATCCTAGTGTCTTGGTTTCAAAGCTAGGGCCTGCGATGCCTGCTTGCTGGGATAAGGCCCCCTTCCTCTCCAGTTATCTCACATAATCCTGCCTTCACCATAAAACTCCAGCAGCCGTCCAGGCCAAGTCCAGGGAGAGACGCCTGTCTCGGGCTTCTTCTACGTCGGCAAGAGGAAGGGGAAGGCATTTCTCTCCCTAGATTCCTGAACTTTTTTCTTTTTTTCTATTCCTGACCGAGCTTCGAAGCTAGCAGGAGCCAGATGGTGGCTTAAAACGCCCCCACCAGCAACAAATAATTTATTGTTGGCGCTCCCACTTTTCCGAAGGCAGCAGCGTTGGCAGCCATGGGACCCAACAGGTTGCTCATTTGAGGACAGTGCCCTGGGTTCCTTTCTTCTCCCTCTCATCTCTGTTCTTTTCTGGGGGAGATTCATTGAGCCGGGGGTGGAGGGGGGAGAGGCATGATGCGACGATCTCTGCCCACCAGTCGCTTCTTTTCATTATTCGGAAGGATAAAGCCTCCCAAATGATCCCCCTCTAAGTGGCAAGAAGGCGGTGGGGAGGGAGCAAGTCCCTGAAACAAGTAGTAATCCATAAAATGAAAGCAAATTAGTCCAGTTTTAAAAAAAAACAAAAAAAAAAACCTCAAACTTTTGTGGCTAATGAGGCAGGAAATGTGGATTTTTAAAACACACTGCGCCAAACGCCGCCACAATAAACACTTATCTTGGTGAGATGGGCTCGGGTTGGGGGGAAGCCACAGGCTTTTAAAATTAAGATGCACTCCTTGTCTTTCGTCAACTTGATTTCCAGCGTATTCTCACTTTCCCTTCTCCCCCCTTCTCGCCTTCCCGTGGCCTCTGACAGAAAATAGCTTTCACTTCGGAATGGAGAAACTTTTATTTATTTATTTATTTACTTCCACAAGCAAAACATCTCTAGTTTTTTTTTTTTTTAAATGGGCCGAAGGTGGTATATTTCTTGCCCCCTCCCCAGCAAAAGGAACTGATGTCTAGACCCAGCTCCATATATTATCAAAGAAAAATTGATGTGAGATTTTGCTTCTCGATGGAGCCCAGATGTTCGCCATTAATAAATTAAAACCTCCAATATAAACGACTTCTGGTTTAAAAAACAAAAGGCGCATTTGTTTCCTATCATGCTAGTAACTCTGGTTTTGAGGGTTGTGTTCAGTGTTGAGGGGGGTGAGGCAAGGGAGGGAGAGACAGTATTCATCAATGACTTCTTGCTGTTTGTTTGAGGAGCATTCTGTATTTCCTGTTGCTCTGACTTCATTTCAGCATCTTTTCAGAATCACTGTGCCTCTCTAGAGCTCCCCCCGCACTCCTTGGTTTATAGTCCTTCAGATTCTCTCCCCGCCCCGGCTTCAAAAATTTAGTGAATTGATTGTGGTTGTATTTTTGGAAGCTTCTTGTTTAGGCGATGAGACGGTTCAAGAGGACATGCCTGGCACTCTGATTCACAACACATGAGACTATGGGGACAGGGTCTTTTGAAAACCTTAAGGTAAATAGATAGAAATAGGTGTGAAATTCCCCAGCGGTACTTAGATACTGTGGGCCAAATTCCCTGCTGGTGTAAATTGGGGCTGCTCCATCAATGTCAGCAGAGCTGTGCCCACTTACTCCAGTAGAGTCATAAACTAAAGGAAGTATTTTTTCACACAACGCACAGTCAACCTGTGGAACTCCTTGACAGAGGATGTTGTGAAGGCCAAGACTATAACAGGGTTCAAAAAAGAACTAGATAAGTTCACAGAGGATAGGTCAATCAATGGCTATTAGCCAGGATGGGCAGGGATGGTGTCCCTAGTCTCTGTTTGCCAGAAGCTGGGAATGGGTGGCAGGGGATGGATCACTTGATGATTTTCTGTTCGTTCCCTCTGGAGCCCCTGGCATTGGCCACTGTTGGAAGACAGGATACTGGGCTAGATGGACCTTTGGTCTGACCCAGTCTGGCCATTCCTATGTAGAGAATTTGGTCCACTGATGATGAACATGTTGGAACTGCCTAAGAGATACTGTACTACGTTCCAGCAGAAAACTCGCCACACTGCCAGACGGCTTTTTAAATATCAAACCCAAATATTTATCAACTGCCAGGATGCCCAAATACACTTTACCAAGTCAAATTGCTGATGTGGGGGTGTGGTGGCACGGGGGGAGCTGGGATCCCAACCTGCAGAGCATTTTAGCACTGTTTCAATCTCTGTGACCTTACCCCAGGTTCAGCATGTCAGATGGCTCCGGCTTGGACATCTGAGCTGTCCTTGCTGAATAGGGCACCGGGGGAAGTGCTATGGGCTTGTAATGGGGAGGGAGCTAGTGAATTCCACTTGGAGACCCCCTGCGGGGTCTTGGTCACTTGAAACTGACCCCTTCCGCTGCCGAGTGTGCGGATCTGTTGTCAGAAAGGTAGAGTGTCGCTGTGTGACGGCGGGATGAGACTTGAGGGGTTCAGCTCCTTGGATGTAGAAATAGGGCTCTGACATCGCGTCCCTGTCTCCGTGTGGACCATGGTGTCTCATCAGTAAGGGGACAGGTCTTTCACCCCTCTCCTTGCGGACAGGGGTTGAGTGGAGGAAGGAGTCAGGGATGGGGGGACGTCCCACTACATTAAGCATTTCCCCTGCCTTTGGTCTCTTGACAGCATTGCCTGTGACTAATTAATACCAAATAAAGAAGAGGCGATTTCCTCTCTTTCTCCCCCGTCTCCCAGCAGCAAGGGAAGCATGGTCTCCTGTCCATCCCTGGAGGGTCCAGCCAGGCAGAAAGGGCTTGTCAGCACCCTTGTACTCCAGAAGGGGAAACATGCTGCTTTGGAAGAGCTCCTAATCCGAGACTTCTGTTAGCCTTCTGTAGTGAGCCACGGCAGAGGAGGAGAATAGATCCAGGATTAAGGGATTCCCAGTGGGCTGTGATTACACTGACTTGGGAGAGACTCAGACCAGAACCCCAGATCTAAATTAGCCACCCCCAACATCCTTTCTTCAAGGGAGAGTTCAGGTCCAGCTCCAGACCTCACAGTTCATTCCTGGACCTTACCGTGGGCCCAAACTTCAGAGAGATTTGGGTCTGAACTTGTCCTGGCCCCATCTCTCTCCGCTGCAGGGGCGACGGGGGAGACTGACTCTGAACCTTGCAGTGACTGGACCTGCCTCCCTTTAACTGGACGGACAAGCTGATCTAGTGCAGGTGTTTCTGTAGCTGTGGTATCCAGTCATCGAGAACATTCAAGAGCCTTTCTCCATACTGCCCGCTGGAGCAGGATTAGATGATAGAGGATCATTTCTCCTCCTCGCTTAGCATCGTTCTGCTTTGGGACATGGACAGTTTTCCCTATAATGGGGGTTTCCTCTATCCCTAGCATGGTGGGAGGGTGTCCTGCTTTAAGGGCCTGATCTACAATCCACTGAAGTCAATAGGTGTCTTTTCCTCACGGTCAGGGGGCTTTGGATGGGGCCCCTGATGAAACTCTGTTTCAAGTAAGAATGGACCATTGGATCTTAATTTTGACAGCTCCGAAATTAGGGGATGTCTGATCAGCCCCTCCTCCGCTCAAACCCCGCATCATGCCCGTGCGGCTCTCACAGAGGGAGCGGAACCTGCGTTGCTTCGTTTGAAGGGGGATGAGGCTAAAGCAGCCCCCCCCCCCCTCCGGTTACAGAGCTGACGGAAAAGATGCTCTGAAAGGCTGGTCTGTTTAGAAGGGCAATAAGAGAAAGTTTTAAGTGACGTGTGTGTGTGTGTGTGGGCGGGGAGTAGGGGGGAATCGTTCAGGGATTGAAACCAGTTTTGGTGAAACCAGGAAGGCCGGCACGATCTAGTCCAGTACCTGCTGTGTGGTGGGCGTGGCAGCCTCCCACCCCGAAGCTGGTGGTGCTGCTGAGTTTTTGGCCTCGCAGGCCCGTACCCCTTTTTGAGCGGAATGGGGTGCAGTGGCTCCTGACTGTCGCGGCCTCTGGGGGCTGGTCTCATGGAATACGGGGGTACTGAGCAAACGACAGAATCTGTGCCTAAAGAAGGGAGAGTCTTTGCTTAGTTCTTTACTATCACGGCCAGATCGGGCTCTGGGAGCGGGACCCCAAGAATTTAAATCTGCAATGTGACTTGCCAAAGTGCGCCCTGCCCCCTACTCCCTGGAAGGGATTGTAAGTGCAAAGAGAACAACAACTTTTATTGGGGGGAGGGACAAGGATTCCTTTGTAGCGATGACAACTGCATTTGCCTGGGCATAAGGTGGACAGAGGTGGCTGCAGCTGGAGGGCAAAGGTGGCAGGTGTGTGAGTCGGGGGGAGGGGGGGGCTGCGTGTGTATCAGTCTAAATTGTTGATAGGGTAGAAATTCCCCGGCTTTCTCTCTGAACAGCTTTGGTGTCATCTGTCTTGTTTCGCGATGATTTGAAGTTGGGGGAGGGAGGGCTGTGCGTCTGTCTGTCCGTCCCTCCCTCCAGCACAGCAGCCTCTGTGATCTGATCTGGACCATTTTCCTAGGGATGCCTGTCCTTTCCCCCACACCTTGATCATGGGGATGGTCTGTCCTCTTCTCCCTGCTCTCTCTCCTCAAAGTTCCCCATCCTGGTCTGTTCAGCCTGGGAAGCAGTGAGGGGGAGAGGGACCTTACCCTGGAGTTTTGCTCCCTGGAGCCCTTAAAGATGTTGAGCCCCCTCCAACTTGTGTGCTCCAGGCTTTCCTGCATCTAAAGCAATCGCCAAAGAACATTTGATGCAGCAAAGCTTGTGCTTAAGTGGCCATAAGCCTGCACAGCTTCCGAACCTCTGGGGTGGAACCACCGACCCTGGTAGCGGATTGCCCTCCTTGAGTGCGTGTGCAGAGACGGGATTTGACTTGCCCGGGGCAAGAGGAGACTGGTCCAAGGATGGGCTCACGGACAGGATGCTGTGCTGATGACGTGGTGAACAACACTAGCCCGTGTTCTGCAGGATTCTCGCTCCTGTTCTTCTTTGTGGCACGGTCCCTTGCTCAGGTTCATCCTGCGGCTTTTACATGCCCGTAGGCTGGGATTTTGACAAGGACCAGGTGGTCCGGTGCCCGGGCAATCCCAGCCCATCTGTGAGCTCTGGGTGTGGGCAAGGAATCGGAGCTAGCAATGCTGATGAGCTGTCTGGTTATTTCAGTGCCAGCAGGTGTGCTGGGCTGCTTGATGGAATCAGAAGACCCAGTCCCTACTCTGAAGAGCTGGGATGGGATGCATACTTTTTGAGCAGAGTAATGCCTGGCAGCCCCGATCAGAATAAGGCCCCGTGGTGTTCTGTGCCATAGAAGTACGTAGCAGACAGTCCCAGTCTTGAAGAGTTTAGCCATGGCAAGCGAAGGGAACGCGTGCGAGGGAGGGATGGGGCGAGGGGGACAAGGGTAACAGCAGCACTGTAACACGGTTGCTTAGTCAAGGCCCGCGTCGTACCCCTTGATGCTTCGCTTGTGCGTTTCGCTTGCTGCTGGTAATTCTTATCTACTGGCATCGGGAAGGAAGTGAATCTTGAGGAGGGAGGCATGGGGTGGGGAGGTGTTGGCATGGTGGACCTGGGTTGGGGGCATCCCAGGGAAGAGACGTGCTGCATAAGGCCTAGGGATGGTGATGGGAGTGGCAGGCAAGCAGGACGCAGAGACTGGTGCTTTTGAGGTACAGCGGTACCTGCTTTAGACAGAGACTTCCGCTTTCATGCTAACCTCTTTGATTATTCCTTTCCCCTCCCCCCATCATCACCCACTCTCATTCATCTGTTTTGTCTGCCTGCTGTGTCCTGACCATACCGATTCTCTGGGACGAGGGACTGTTGTCTTGGTTTGCCTGTATCGCGCCTAGCACCATGGGGCCCTGATCCTTGATTGGGGTTTGTAACGCAAACAATGACTAATCCTCATCTTGGCGAGGAAAAGGTGGAACGGATATTCTGCGTAAACCCAAATGCCCTTTT
This sequence comes from Malaclemys terrapin pileata, assembly GCF_027887155.1. Classification (NCBI taxonomy): domain Eukaryota; kingdom Metazoa; phylum Chordata; order Testudines; family Emydidae; genus Malaclemys; species Malaclemys terrapin. The sequence continues at coordinate 17,844,361 of NC_071508.1, read as the reverse complement.
CTGCCCCTGGCACCCTGGGCGCCGGGAATTGGTGGGCAGTGATGGCAGGTGGAGGCACGATGCAGAGTGTTGCGGCTTGTGAGCCACGCATCATAAATTAATATTTTAGAGAAGGAGCTTTTTTTCCTCCCCTAAAAGGAGAGCGATTTTCCCCCCCCCCCCGGTGCACTCTGAAATGAGGATGTATCTGTAACGCCACACTGCTGTGGTTCTATCAGTGACGCCACATTAATGGTAATAATCCCTTGGAGTTATATGGTGCCTTCCATCCCGAAGCATTTTACAAACTACATGGAATAGAGGCATGGCTTCACCTGCTGCTGAAATGCAGCCACCTCTGGGGTGGAATGCTGGTCGCTACCTCCCTCTCCCCATTTAATGTTTGTGCACTGTTAAATTCAGTGTGTTGGGAAGCCTTTCTTCCTTGGGAAGCAGGCTGGTCCAATGGTTAGGGTGCTCCAGGTTCAAATCCCTGCTCTGCCACAGGCTAAGTCACTTAGTCGCTATTTGCCTCGGTTTGCCATCTATAAAATGGGAATAATATTTCCCCTCGTTCACAGGGGTGTTGTGAAGATAATTCCCATTAAAGATTGTGAGGTACTTAGATCCTAATAGGGGTCTCATAAGTACCCTAGACCTCCAATGCCGTGGTGTTAGGCTGTAAACTGAGAAGGCGTAAATGGCCTTTATGTCTTTGGCTTCTCTAAATGGCCGAACTTTCATAGATTCTAGGACTGGAAGGGACCTCGAGAGGTCGAGTCCAGTCCCCTGCCCACATGGGAGTCTGAAGGAGGGGATAAGTCTTCACCAACTCCGCATCTTGTACCTGGCAATTGATGTAGCTTGCCCTGCCCGTGCTCTGTGGATGGAGAGAGGTCTGTGTGCTCCGGGACTGCTGATTGGGTCCCCTTCTCTCTCGCTGGTGCGTGCACACAATGGAAGTGGGCAGGATCAGTTGTGTGGCAGGCGGTAAAGAGCACATGGAGAGCAAATGGCTTGGGGGGAGAGGGTTGTTAGACAGCCCAATTTAGCCTTGGCATCTGGAAGCCCAACTCCACACAGGTCAACAGGCCCTAAATCGGATTCTTGTACCTGCCTTGGCTCCATGTTGGCCTGTCTGCTCTCAAGGCAGCGGGGCTCTAATATCAGCAATGCCCTGGTCCCAGCTCCTTGCTGTGATGGGGGGCAAGGGTAGGGGGGACACCTGGCAGTGTTAACCCCTTGGCTGCTGCTTGTCTGGCAATGGGATTCGGCAGGGTCAGGGTTTCAGGAAAGGGCTGGGAATGTTGTTTGCTCTTAAGTAAGAAGTGTAGGTGTGGCCGGGAGACACTGAAACTTCTGATCTGGTATGTGTGTTCTGCCATTCGCCAGCCTCGGCTCCCAGGTGATCTACACAGCTGCCTCCCACCGCTGCTAGTAGCCGGGAATGGAGCCTGTGAACCCTCAGCCGCAATCGCTTCGCTTCTCACCGAGCTGCTAACAAAGCTAGTGCCTCTGGTACCAATGACTGGTAGCAACAAGTGCTCATTCCTCCCCCCGGCCCCCCAAAGTACTGCTAACACAATGAAGAGCTCTCCCTTCCCCCCCAGCCCCATCTAGTAGATAGCCACATCATCCAAGCCCCTGGACTGGCTCTCTGCCTCCTAGCTAAGACATCACCCCTTTTCTGAGCTCCCCCCCTTTAGACCTTGAAAGGAGTGAACCTGTCCCCTGTGTTTGCCCCTTTCACCCCCTGGGTAATTACCACTGAGAGATCTTTGATAACCAACAAGGAGTGCTACAAACAGGTGACCTGGCAAGTGAAGAGGACAACATCGTAAATTTACAAAGCACCATGCATCCCAAAGTTCCTTGCTACCTTCACAGATACCTCCCCATAAACTGTTTCCCCCAGCTACCGATGCAGCCACCTCTGCGGTAGAATGTGGCAGCTGTTTTGCCCATGCACAGCAGCCTGCTACAACAGGGCAGGAGCAGAGAGAAGAGAGGGAATTTCAGGGAGACAGAATGCAGGTAAAGAGAGACTCCAACCTGGATACCGGAGGTCTAAATCCCACTTGTATTTAACCTTATCTTTTTGGTTGGTGATCGTTGTGCACAGCTGTCCCTATCTGGCCGTGTGCTTGGCTGGATAGTCTAATATTTGAAAGTCACAAAGCTTAGGGAAGTTCTAGTCTTCCCTATGCTAAATGTGGGACCTTGCCGATTTTTAAAATAACCCGTCTGGCAGAAAAGGCTCTTAATGCTATAGCAGGTTTGTTCGTTTTTTTTTTAAAGCTTGTTTGGCAGCTGCCAGCTTCTTCAGTGGGGGCTAGAGATGGACCAACACCACCTCCTTAGTGTTAAAGCTAGAAGGGTGGGGCACAGATGCTGCTGATAGAGGTGGGCAAATAACGAATTTTGTGGACCATTGGCAATTTTGAAAAGTGGGGGGGGGGTGAGGGGGGAATTGCTTCCGGTTGGACGGAAAACGGAAAAATTTTTGTTGAGTCAAAAAGTTTATTTTTTTCCTCCTGAGTCCAACAAAGCACTTTGTTTCTGTTTTGACCAAGTTTCTTTCTTTCTTTTTTTTTTTTAATGTTGAATTTTTAAAATAAGCTGAGAGGAAGTTTGGATACAAAGTGGTTTCAAACCAAAAAAAAAAAAAATGGAAACATTCTGTTTTTGCAACATGTTAAAACATTTTGATTCCTTTGGAGCTGTTTGGCAGGTGTTTTCAGAACAACTCAGTGAAATCGACATGAATTGGTGCTATCTTGTGGTATTTCCAAATCGGCGTTTCATGCCCAAAAGTTCTGGGTGAAAAATTTCTCTCCGCTCTCAATGGAGGCATATTGCATTGCCTGCAAAGTTCAGTGCAAGTGGTACTTATTTAATATAGATAACGAGGGCTGGGTGGCATTGGCGGTCTCGTTTTGGGTGACTTCGCATCTGTAACATCTGTCTCATGACACTTTAGGAGATGGTGAAAATGTTACGCCTTTCTTTTTTCCCCTCAAATAGCATCCTTTTGGAATTAAAAGGGGGCCCTTGCTGCAAGGAAACGATCAGGAGTTTGGGTTGCAAGCCAGAAAAATGTTTCTGGGTCTTCTTTGTCTTCTCATATTTTTGATATATCAAGGCCACATCCAACAGATTCTGGAAAAAACCTCCAGAGTTGGAGCTTGTCCTTTTATTTCATAAGTGCATAGATTTTATTATTTTTGTTATTATGTATTATTATTAAAAGCCAGAAGGGGCCTTTTTAGTTACCAGCTGGTGTGATCTACTGCTTAACACAGATCGTATCTGTAATCTCACCGAGTGATTCCTGCATTGAGCCCATAACTCTGGACTGAGCTAGAGCATAGTTTAGGAAACCATCAGCCCTGTATCTAGCATGCACAGGGTCGGACGGGACCGTATGCTTCAGCTTGTGTTCTTGATGGTGTGCAGAAGCCCGACTTCCCGCACCTTTCCCAAGGCTGTAAGTTTTCTGTGCTTTGTGGTCTTAGACGTTCAATGCCGATGGCCCAGTGCGCCCGAATTGCGTAGCTTTATGGCGTCTCTCCTCTGCTCCCCGGGCCTGTCCCCGCTCTCTCCCTTTCCCTGCTCTTGGTGTGGGGTCTGTACTCTTCGGGCCGGACTTGCCAAGGTAATGAGCACCAAGCAGACTCGTTACAGTTGCGTTTCTCCCAAGAGCTCCTCACCCAACGTGCTGGGCTCTCCTGAAACTCTGCCACCAAGCGACTAGTCTCTTGCCCTTTAAGCCTCTTGCTCCATCTCTTCCCTATCCCTTTGCCTCCCTTCTTCTGCTCTACTCAGATTCTCCTCTGTTCTTTCCCTCCATTGGTTGCTGTCCCTCGCCTTGCCTTGATTCCATCCCTGACTTTTAGGCCCTCCACCTAGGATCTGGGTCCCCTGGGATTGGGAGCTTGGCTGGTGCCCTCTCTTCTCCCATGAGCACACCCTTCTTGGGAGCCTTCCTCCGCTCAGGTCTCGGCTCGGCCTAATTGTTCCCAGCACGGTGGGAGGTGCAGCGCCGGTCCGAAGCCCTGAAGGAGCAGACTTGGCAGCGTGGCTGAGAGCAGCTCCACCGTGCCACGAGGCAGAACGCGTATTATTGAAGGATCGACCCAGGCAAGCTGGGACGCTTTAGTGCAGCCCTTACCTGCCTAACACAGAGATATGATGCCTTAAAGTGTCTGCAGTTAGCCCCATGGGTAATAAAGGCACCAATTACATGCAGCCTGATGAGGACGGGGGTTGCCCTTCACTGTTGGCATGTGCTTGAGGAAGGGAGACGTTTCCCTTCTCTGCTGTGTCTGGCCTCCCATCCCTAGCGGCGTCCTCTGAAGTCACAGATGGTTCGTAGCGGATCCCACCAGGACGCTAAGCTGAAACAGAGCCTCCTGTCCTAGTGATGTGTGGTGCCGTTACTTGTAAGATGCAAAGCAACCCAGAGAAGCTGCTAGGTAACTCTTGCTGTGGTGTGCCTGGGCAGAGGGGCGCTGCAATGGTTGGGTCATTGAGTGGTGTCACGAGGCTGTTCCCAAAAAGCACAGGGGAGAGCGAAACTGGGTGGGCCGGTGTGGGGCAATGCTGTTGCCTGAGATTTTCTCTGTTGATGCTCCAGGCGGGTTCTCTTTCTTGGCAGTACGAGGCTCATTCAGAATGACTCCACGTGCTGGTCCAACAGCTGCTGTCCTGAACGGGAGGGATGGGTGGTCCCTCCCGGCAGAGGACTCCTGCAGATAGCGAGCCTATGTGTAGGCGTGAGCTCCCCAGTTCTAAAATTGGGGTAGATATTTTGCAAACGGTGACATTTAGACCTGTCATCAAGTGGATCAACCTCTTTGCCTTCAGTGGAGTGGCATCCACTTTTAACGGGGCTGAATTTAATTGACGTGACTAAGGCGTGCAATGGAAGGTAAGCATGTGTTTCGCTGAATCTGGGCCTGACCCAAAGCCTGTGGCAGTGAAAAGACTTTATGGGACTGGATCAGGCCCGTAGAAATCAGTATTCTCTGGTACATGCATGCGTCACTGATAACGGGGTAGCCACGCAGGACACCTCTTGTGCATACTGGCACTAGAAAAGGTTCAGAACAGGGCAACTAAAATGATTAAGGGTTTGGAACGGGTCCCATATGAGGAGAGATTAAAGAGGCTAGGACTCTTCAGCTTGGAAAAGAGGAAACTAAAAGGGGATATGATAGAGGTATATAAAATCATGAGTGATGTGGAGAAAGTGGATAAGGAAAAGTTATTTACTTATTCCCATAATACAAGAACTAGGGGTCATCAAATGAAATTAATAGGCAGCAGGTTTAAAACAAATAAAAGGAAGTTCTTTTTCACGCAGCGCACAGTCAACTTGTGGAACTCCTTACCTGAGAAGGTTGTGAAGGCTAGGACTATAACAGAGTTTAAAAGAGAACTGGATAAATTCATGGTGGTTAAGTCCATTAACGGCTATTAGCCAGGACGGGTAAGGAATGGTGTCCCTAGCCTCTGTCGGTCAGAGGATGGAGATGGATGGCAGGAGAGAGATCACTTGATCATTGCCTGTTAGGTTCACTCCCTCTGGGGCACCTGGCATTGGCCACTGTCGGTAGACAGGATCCTGGGCTAGATGGACCTTTGGTCTGACCCGGTACGGCCTTTCTTATGTTCTTATACATGCAAAGATACTTAAACCTGGGTCCGGACTGACAAGCTAGCAAAGAATTTGTGCGGAATGTTGTTCTAACATCGGCTGTATGTAATGGTATGTGAGTATTGCTTTCTAATGATGGACAGAGTGATGTGTGGGGTTTAAACTGTAGCACCTACCAAGGCACTTTTTTTTTTTTTTTTTAATAAGTTTGAGGAGGACGCGTTTGTAGTTGTAGGATTTTTTTTCTTATGCCGATCATTTCAATCCAACTTCCAAATAGGATTCTGAGGAGGACATGTTCAATGCGTGACAAACTAAATGAAAACCTCCCCTCTGATCCAGATCTGGTGTGGTCCATGGCTGAAATAAACGAGAGAAAAGAGCTGAATAAGGCTGTGTCCGTGGATCTGACAACACGATAAAACAGCCAAGCTTCTCTTGTGACGCCAAGAACTGAATTCGGACTCCGTGTTTGCTCTTAGCTGACAGTTACTTGCTGTGTGATTCATATGCGACACATACTTAGGATATCATACATGTCTGTATATGTATACGTACATGTTGGCTCTATTTGCGGCTTTCTGTCGTGTTTAGCCTTGAAATTCTTGTTAATCCTCTCGTGGGGTTAATCCTCACTTGCCTGAGAATATTTACCCTTAAAACACACGTGCTAAACCTGGGAAGGAAAAAGCAGCTTCCTTTTATTTTGGGGGGGACTATGCATGTCCCATTCCCCGTGCGAATGGAAATAGCAGGTCGCTGTGACTGGGATCCTAGGGCATCTCTCTGTTAGTGGTCTATATTGGGAGAACAACATTTTTTTTTTCTCTTTTTATGTTTTTTTCCCCCCCTGGAGTTTGGATTTTTGTTCCCTATGATTTTTTTCCCTTCCCTCGTTCATTGTTGTTTTTGTTAATTAGGTTGTGATGGGAAACCGTCTCTATCCAAAAACAAAACCGTTGAGAAATGTTTTTCCCCTCCAGAGTACGGGCGCAGGCGTTCGAGGAGAGATGGTTGGGAGGACGCTTTTTTAAAAATAATTTCTTCATAAAGCTCCTTAAAAGAGAAGCCCAGTCTCCCCCTCAGACGCTGCCACCTCCCCTCCCACCCCCCTAATTAAACGATTTGAATTTTCACGTTAACTGCTTGGCGCTTCCTCAGCGCCTCAGATGATTAGAAAAGGATATTCATTTATGCCTTTTAAACGCCGCCCCGATTAAAATCAGAGAGATTTTTTCCTTCATCAAAATCTAACATCCTTGAAAAATTAATTTGATGCCTCTTGTTATCAATTAATTGAATCTCGTTGGGAAAGAGGCTTGTACGGCGGGTGGTTAGCGCTGGCCCTTCTGTTCTTAGCTGCTTCCCTCCACCCGCTTTCTCCCTTCTGCTGCTGCTTCCAAACACGGTGACATTATAAAACTCTGTCTTCTTTTTTTATTTTACTCATCTCATAAAATAAATGAATAAAACTTGGGTCTCTTTTTCCCACCCTCCACCCCCACTCTCTTGAGTTCTCATCTGAAAGGAAAAACCTCTTCTCTTTCTCGGCCTCCTTTCCTATAACTTCACGGGGGCGGGGAAGGTGGATGAGAAGGAGAAATAAAGTTAGTGCCTTAGCAATTCCTCAGCGTAGCAAAGCAGTCAGGGTCTGTCTGTCTCTGCCTTTCTTTAAACGGGGATATTGGATATTTCATTCGAATCTCCCTCTTTTCAATTAAAAGCACACGGCTCCTTCTCTTAAACCCGCTCCATTCTCCTCCTCTGTCTCTGCAGCCCGAGAAGCGATTTTCCTTTCTTTAATATTTCAGCTCTTCCCCCGAGACGAGCTGGCTGCATTTTTTTTTTAATAGACTCTCTCCCTCTGTATTAAACTTTTCCAATCTTTGCCCCCCCCCTTTCTTTCCCCCTCTCACCATCTTAAACAAAAAAAGGAAAAAGTTAGAAAATTAAAAGAACTGGATTTTCACAGGTTATTTAAATAATAATTAAAAAGTAGAAGAACTCACTTCATTTTAACTTTCCTTCTCCTTACTATGAATCTGCCAAGTTATTTCAAACTTGGATGTCTCTTTGGTTAATAGACTCCTTGTTAATACACTCTTGTGAATTGGGGATTGTTAGTGGGGGAGTTTTAAACTGATTCTAACTGTGTAAGAGCATAATGGCCATCCTGGGTCAGACCAATGGTCCGTCTAGCCCAGTAGCCCGGCTTCTGACAGTGGCCAGTGCATGATGCTTCAGAGGGAATGAACAGAACAAGGCAATTTTGAGTGATCCATCCCCTGTTGTCCAGTCCCAGTTTCTGGCGGCTTAGGGACACCCAGCATATGAGCTTGTGTCCCTGACCATGCTGGCAAATGGCCATTCATGGACCTATACTCCATGAACGGATCTAATTCTTTTTCCAAACCCAGCTAGTACTTCAGGCCTTCACAAGATCCCCCTGGCAACGAGTCCCACAGGTTGACTGTGCATTGTATGAAGAAGTACTTCCTTAGGTTTGTTTTAAACCTGCTGCCTGTTAATTTCATTGGGTGACTCCTGGTTCAGGTATTCTGTGAAGGGGTAAATAACACTTTTTCTCCACATCAGTCATGATTCTATAGACCTCTGTCACATCCCTCCCTTAGTCGTCTCTTTTCTAAGCTGAACAGTCCCAATCTTTTTAATCTCTCTTCAAACGGAAACTAAATCCCCCCCCCCCCCTGTACTTTTCCCAATTCTTATTTTTCTTTTTTTGAGATTGACTGACCGGAACGGCACACAGTATTCCAGGTGTGGGTGCACTACAGATTTATATAGTGGCATTGTGATATTTTCTATCTTCTCTATTGTTTCCTAATATTCTCTCAGCTTTATTATTATTATTTTTTTTATTGCCACCGCACATTGAGTCGATGTCTTCAGAGAACTAGCCACGAAGACTCCCGGATCTTTCTTGAGTGGTAACAGCTAATTTAGACCTCATTTCGACTTTTTTCTCTCATGGGTACCCTAGTCCCGTTCAAAGTAACTGAAGTGAGAAATCCCCATGGTATTAGCTTCAGTATGAACGACTGCCCACCATGCTTGTTCAACCCCGTTGCCCATCCGCTGGCTGGCCCTTCTTCCTCTTGGATAGCCATTTTTGGTGTCTTTAAAGGAGTCTGGATACCCTGAACGAGCTTCTCCTTTAGAGCATTTTCAAAAAAATCCTTTAAATTATACCTGTTGTCCAGTTTGCCTGCGACTCTGTTGCTGGAGTGTGTGCATAGAATGTGACGCTGGCAAACTGTAACTGAGAGCCCTGATGTTTGGCATTGTCTATTTATCTGCAAAGCAAGCTCAGTTTTCTCCAAGCTGCCTGCCCAGAGCTTGTTGGCTAATTCATCCTCCCTGCCTGTTTTGATCTCTCTGCAGGAACGTGCCTGTGAGAAGGGTGGCTTTTGTGATTAGTCTTGTGGTGGCAGCTAGGGCCCCAGCCAGGATAAGAGCCCCATTGTGCTAGGCGCTGTACAAACACGTAGTAAGAGACATTCCCTGTCCTAAAGAGTCTGTGTAGGCAAGCCTAAGAAACAGCGCACAGAGTGGGGAAGTGACTTGCCTGTTGTCCCACAGCAGGTCAGTAGCAGAGCGGGAATAGACTCTAGCTCCCCACGCAGTGGCCAACCCACTGGACCCCACTGCTTTTCTGTACAATGTGGATTTTACTTCCATAGGGGCTGGAGTGAGATCACCAAACTTGCTTTGTGGATTCACTGAACAATCTTCAGATGGTAGCCGTCTTTGTTCACTGGAGCTGAACTAGGATCCTAGAGGTGAAAGGCGTCATCTCCCATTACCAACCCGCAGTGGGTCATCTAGCCTCCATTTTTTTGGTCTCCCTAAGGGGGTGTGAACGTTGCCTTGTGGCAGAGGGCTGGAGGTCGAGTGGCAACCCTACCTCCTTAGAAATGTGGGGGCAGCAGGGCGGTGTCCTGTAGCTTTATGGCTTTTCGTTGAATTGAATTTCCACTTGCGCTTCCTCTGGGAGGAGAGCAAGTGGTTATCTCAAGAACAAACACTCCGGGAGGCCTACTGTAAGCTTCTCCCATTTGATAGGATGGAGAAGTATGAGGCTGATCCTCATCCGGTGTAAATTAGCATAGCTCCATTCAAGTCAGTGGAGAGACCAACAGCTATAATGCCCCACCATTTCCTTCCCTGCTTCTCTGGATCCCGCTTGCTAGGAGCTTGCTGGCCTTTGGAGCCTGGGGCCTTTCTCAGCTCCTTCCTGCCAGCACTGCAACCCTCTGGACTCAGGAAGGGGTCAAGATGGGTCACTAGAGCTCTAATCCCAGCCTTTTTGATCACTATTGGTAGGAGGAGGGTTAGCCTCTCTGAAGGGGAGAGGGCGGGTAGCAAATGGTGTGTCATTGGGATGAGTACTCTGTCTACAATCTGAGGGATGAAGGACTGAGCTGTCATGAACCTGTCTCCCTCTACCCTGCTCTGAGCTGTGTATCCTAACTAGCACTTACCTACAGGTGACAATTGCTGTATCTCCAAGGTGAGACCATTTACCCCCATTTTACAGCTGAGGACACTGAGGCACTGGGAAGGGAAACGGACTTGCCCAAGATCACACAGTGGGGTTAGGGGCTGCGTCTCGAGAGATTATAAACTGGCAATACACTGGTGAAGCTGTGCAGGGGATGACTAAGTCCCACATGTCTGTGCCATGCTCAGTAGATTGAAACATCTGCTGTGGATTGACAGGTGGATTGGAGTTTCCCAGGCTTTCAGATGTCCCTCTCCGGCACCCCAAGCAAATGAAAAAAGCAGTAGCTTTGTGAGAGAGGAAAAGTGCCCTGAGGTATAAGGGTCTTTGGAGCATGCCTACCTGTCTGATGGGCCAGTGACACTTTCTCAGGGGGTCCAGCACTGTAAGTCCACAAACAAGGGACTGTGCGGGAGCTCCCTGCCACCGCAGGCTGTTAGCCAGCCAAGCAAGCTCTGTAGGACTCTGCCAGTCCAGACTTTGCCTTGCAGGTTAACCCTTGGTGTACGTCAGTTCCCAAACTCTCCAAAAGTGTCTCCCTGCAGCATCCAGCACCTGTCACTGGCTGCCTGCAGAAATCCCAAGTCCCCTCTCTGCAGACAGAATACACCCCCCAGCCTGTTGGCTCAGTAGTGGATGCGCGCCTCACTCTCACATAACAGCGCTGAGATGGATTTATAATAAAACACGCATACATTGATTAATGAAGAACAGAGTTTGAGGTGATACTACACAGAGATAATAGCAACAGGAAATGGTTATAAATAAAATCATGATTTCTTATGACTAAAACTTAACCCAATAGGTTGCAATCCTTGTCTAAGGTAGGTTTCTCACCTAAAGCAACCTTTCAGCATCACACACACACACACACACACACACCCCGCCCACACACACACATGGTTGGGGTTCCAGGGAGTGCAAAGAGCACCAACCTCTTTGCTCTCTGAGTGATGGAGAACAAAGGGGTTCTCTCTCCTTCCTCTTATAGTTCTTTTGAAGTGTATCCCCAGAGAAAGTTCTCCTCTCCTGCTGTTTGTGCTCCAGGGAGCAGACACCAGGCTTATTTTCTCACTCTTCTGTTGACTTACAATGCAAATACAGCATCCTTTGTGCTGGTTTCCCAATACTTGATTCACAACAGGTATCTTGGCAGACAGGTAAATCCACTTTCCTCAGTCTAGGTGAGATCTGATTAGCAGCCCTGCTTGGTTACTTGGTTTGAAACATATGTTTAATATGCACAGACCACTTTTTTTTTATTTAACACCTGTTCATGCATCTTACACCTTTGATGGCCTGTATGACATAAGTTTTCATCTGACTTCTTATGTAACATTCTTGATCGACAGATACCCTCACTGCACGGTGTTTGGTATAGCGAGTTTGTCAGGCTTGACAGGAGTTGCTGTTACATGGCAATGAACCTTTTGCCAGTGGGCACTGCGGGGCTCTGAGCAGCACAGGGCCAGTCCTTTCTCGTAGGGCAGTCGGAGTTGTACTGATTGCTAGAGCATTGTGCTTTGGTCTTAGTGCCTTCAGGAAGGGTTTTGGGGGAGAAAATGGCAAGTTCTTTGGGACAGGCACAGTCTCTTTGTTCTGTTTGTACAGTGCCTAGCACAATGGGGCTCTGGGCCATGACTGGGGCACCTGGGTACTACCCCAGGATAAATAATTATAATATCCATGGTATGGAGTGACTCTGGTTTGTCTGTTACTTCAGAATTCTCTGCCCCGCCTCTTCTAGGCAGCCAGAGAGTTCCAGTTCGGAAGCAGGGTCTAGCGGACCGGGATGCAGGAGATCTGGATGGTGCCTCTGAACTGTTGAGTCATCTTGGACAAGTCACAGCCCCGCTTTGTGCCTCAGTTTCCCCTCCCCTTTGTAAAGATTGAGGCATGTATTGTCTCCCACTGTGTGTTTATACAGCCCCCTAGCACGATGAAGCCCCAGTCTCAATGGGGGCCTTTAGGTGCTATTGAAATACAAATGATATCTGGATAGTGGGGAGTCTAAACTCTGCTCCGAGGTAACTGGCAGCATCGCTTGTGGCTTTGGTGCAGTGTGGTTCCAGCAGACTCCTGGTCTTGTTGAGAATTGGAACCAGTTAGATGAAATGGGCACAAATCGGAACCCCCACCCCCACCCCACCGAGCTTTGAGAGAGCTTGGGTCTTGCATCCCATGTGGGCAGCTCATGCAATGGACTCAAATTCGGAGCCTGACTGAACACTCCCTAACTTGGAGTCCATCTGGAATCAGATCTGTGTATTTCAGCTGGGATTTGAGTCCATTTTATCCCTTCCCACCCCCTTTCCCGTCTTCACACTGATAGGCCTTCTCCCAGACATATGCAGTGCTGGACTGCCATGTAACAGCAACTCCTGTCAAGCCTGACAAACTCACTACACCCAACACAGTAGATGGACCCGTGGGAAGGCAGCACTTTCAAACCAGTTGCCGTTCATTGTCTAAAGTGCCCGCGGGAGTGGGGTACAAAGCAAAGGGAACCTGGGAACTGTAGTCCTGTCCTTTATGAATGGGGTGTGACTGGGTGCCAGCAGCACCCTCACTACCCAGCAGGCTGTGGCGAGCAACCATCCCTTGTTCAGACTTGGGCATCCCTCCAGTCACCCACCCACACGGCTCCCAAACAGCGAGACAGGAGCCCCTGTGTGCGACGTCACTATTTAATTAGACGTCCCTGATTAACAAAACTTGGCGTTCTGCTTCCTCCTGCCCTCATCTTTCCTGGCTCCGAATCAATGGCTTTGATATGCTAATTAGGGAGTAATTTAATTTCAAAAGGCCGCAATTAACAAGGGTGTTGTGGACATGCTGTAGTTAAGCGGCGTAATCTAATTTGCATTAGTAACAAGCAGGGACTAATTAGAAGCTTAATTAGACACTTAGATGGCTCTTGTGTTTACTTTCTTAATGAGATGGAGTGGGGCTTTTTTTTTTTTAATCTTTTCAAGAGCTCAGCAGAAGGAAGCGGTGGGCAAAGCTGCAGACCCAGCGCCTGGCACGTGCCCTGCACCTTTGCTGGCTTTCATCTGTAGCCCTGCGTTGCCAGAGTAGCCTCTTAGGCTTGACCCGGGGTGCCACATCCGGGCAGCTAGGCTCAGATGTCAGGAGGGTTTTTTTTTAAAGATGGATGAGCAGTTCTTAGTGCTGATTAGAAGGTGGGCTGGGAAATAAATGAATGGATTAATTGAATAATCCAGCTGAACCGTGTTTCCTGGAGCTCCTTGCACCCAAACTGATGGCCAAGCTCGGGATGGCCCTGAGGCAGGAGCGCATCTGTCTCTGAGGTGGAAGGTGGAGGCTTGTTGAACAGCTCATTTCCTGTCCCTAATGGAGGTGAAGAGGGACACCAACGCGGCACCCTGCGGGCTTGTGGCGAAGAGCCAGCGTTGCATACCGAATCCCCAGGACCGGGGCATTCCCTATATTGACCTGCTGGGGCAGTGGTTCAGTGCTGGCTCGGTGCGAAAAGTGCCCCCTTCTAAATCATCACAGCCTTGACACCCTGGCCATGCGGGGACAAATGCTCGCTACAACTCTGCTGAGCGGGCTGAATCGGAGACGGCTACCGATGTGCAGGGGAGCTCATTTTGGAGAGAAGACTCTGTTCCTACCAGCGCTCTGTGCAGGATAAGATTAGAATCCCCAGCCTCGCTCATTCGGGAGCTTTTCCGGCCTGGCATCTGCTCGCTGTGCTGACTCCTGGCTAGCCAGCAGTTTCTGTGGGCCGACCTCTGCTGCTTTGAACAGCAAGAAGATCCGTTGGTTGTGCTTGGGGACCTTCAGCTCAGATGTCCTGCCAGACTCTCTGCAGTTCCAAAATAGCGGGACCCAGCTTTCTAGGGGATGCTCTTCCACAGGCTTTTCTCACTTCACTCCTTTATAACAGGGAAGACTAAGTGCTCCATTTGAAACTTGCACACACTGCCTCTTCTCACCTGTTGCTGCATCCAGAAGGATTGGAGCCTGTGGTCCCTTGCTAGATGTCTCTAGAGCCAAGATTGAAAGGCAAGGTACCTCGGAGTTGGGTTTAGACCTTGGAAGTTTGCCACTAGCTTTGAGAGGGGCCATGTTGTTGGGGATCATAAGCATCCACGACCGCATTGGCGAGGTGGGGTATACACTGCTGGGCCTGCATAGAGGTTGCTTGATGTGTTCCAGAAGGTTCAGTGAAATGCCTCCACTGGAAGGAGCTAAAAGCTGGTGAAATACTTGAGCACCTGAGTACTTGAGGCAGGGAGGGGACACACTGAGGGGTTTATCTTCAGTATTCCTTCATGTGGTGGGGTTGGGGACGCCTCGGAGGTTGACTCCTTCCAAAATTCATCCGCTCCCAGCAATGTAAGTGCCCGTAGGTGCGATTCCCATTAAAGTGGGTGCCTGGACGTAGCCAATCCCTGGTTCCTTCAATCTCTTCCAATTTACGGTAATGCTTTTAAATTTGTTTTAGCTCTGCCAGACGTTTATTCTAATCCCCTTTCCACATTTCCATGTGTTTGTGTGTTAATTAAAGGGTAAAAAGCCACTCTCCGAGCAGTCCCGGCTTCGCTTTCGCCTCCTGAGCCCAAAGCCTTTTAAGATTAGCGAGTCACTTCCTGAAGAGTTCCTGGTGCCCAGACCCGGGGAGGCGGGCTGGCTCCACTTTCTGTGGCTCAGAGCAGATCTGTGTTTGCGGTAGCGAGTCAGAGACATTCCAGCAGCCTCTCCCACTTTGCATGGAGTTTTTTCTCCAGGGTTAGTTATAAAGGATTCCCTGGAGGCACTGGTGTCATGAATTACGGGTCTTCAGTGCATCTTAGATGTAATTTTTCTTCCCCACACCAACATGCTTCCTCTACAGCGTTAGCCTCTATGCTAAGGTTGGTTCCCCTAGTGCTGCCAGCCCATGCCGCGGGTACCTACCTGCAAGACAGCCTGCCTTCTGGGTAGCTGCAGTAAGAGGAACATGCTCCCTGGAAACCGGTGCTTCACGGAAAGACCTCACTGCGCTCAAGGGGGCAGTGACCCAGGCTTGACGCTGGGCCTCCGTCTCCTCCTGTCTGCCTTGCCTTCGAACCTCAATGTGGCTGGAGCCAGAAAGAATGCATTAGGCAAACTGGTTTGGTTAAAGCCCAGGGAGGGGCTTGAGCTGCCGAGTTGGGATGTCTGTCAATGGGAAGCTCTCCAGGCGGCGTTTTGGATCTGGAGCGTCTTGGTTGAGGGCCCGCCGTGAGTTAGAATAGCTCACCAGAGCCTCTTGCTGCTTCTGGCCTGGCCAGAAATCATCTCTCATGAGTCACAGCAGCAGGCATGTTGCAAATACTCGGCCAAGTCGCTTTTTACATTTTCAGCTCACTTTTGCAGACCGATGAGGTACAAATTGTTCCAAGGAGCATCTGAAATGCCAGGTACTTCCTGACGCTTGCAAGCCTAGACCCCTTCGGTTAGAGGGGGCTGGGGAGAGAAAAGGAGAGAGACACGCCGCTAACCTCCCCCCCTCCTTGTTTTACCAGACTTCCTTTTTTTGACAGTCAGTTTTGCATTCTCTGCAGTCCACGTGGAAGGGAGCTTATTGTGAACAGGCCGCTTTTGGGGTTGGATTTTCCCTGCACTGAACCCCTGCTTCTCCCCCCCCCCCCTCCGCCCCACTTCTGAGGTGTGGAATTTTACCTGCTGACAATACTTAGCACTGCGGTAGTGTTTGCTTTTTCTCCCTAGACCTGGGTGCTTTTCCAGGGAATGAACCAGCATCCTTACCCTTATTTGACAGGAGAGGTAAAAGTGACTTGCCCCACCTGACGGTTGCTGTGTTCACTGTTTTGCATCCCTCCTGCTGCTGTGTTTATAATGGTAAGAAGGTGGCAGGTGCTCTTCCTTCTGCTGTGATTCGGCGGATGAGCAAAAGGTGTTGGAGGTGACTAGAAAGGGCAGAATCATCTAAATGGAAGGTTCTGTGGCAGTTAACCACAGTGATTTGGAGGGAGAAGGAGATTTTAAATGAGTGAATTTACTTTACCCTGGCTTCTCCCTACTGGGGGGGTGGGGGGAGGGATTGAGGCAGATTGTGTGTGTCACACATCTCCCCATTTATCTACCTAGGGATTGCAGAGGCTGGGAGGTGAGTTACCGAGGCTCTAGCAGGGGACACACATCTTTGAATTGCTGTAATCACTGCACCTACTAGAGGCCATGTGTATGGGGGTAGCACAGATATTTCTGCCCGGCCTGCAGTAGTAGGGCGGAGAGGGATGGCAGATCAGAGCCAAGAACAGGGGAGTCGGGGAGGCCCTTGGTTACTAAGCAGCAGCACGTAGCTCAGTGTAGGGTCCGCTGTCGGGCCGCTGATCGGTCCTGTCAGCAGAGAGCAGGATAGTGAGCTCCAAGCTCTGCCACGCCAAATACCGTCTTGCACGGGGTGAGGAGGGGGAAGAACGCGGTGCTGGCAAGGCAGATGAAAACCCGATTACCAGCTCGTTGTTCCCACTTCAGAGAGAGGGGAGGGAATAACCTACTACCACTGTGGGCAAGGTGGGGAGGGGAACACAGTGAGTGGGCTGGCTGATCTCCACGTCAGATGCTTCATATGCGACTGGCCTTGGATCCTGGATCTCCCCGAGTTCCAGGGCCCAGGCACATCCTGAAGTTTCTGTGCAGTTTAGACTACATATTTTGGGGGGATGCGGGGGAGAATATTGCTGCACTGTGGTTTCCGCTCTCCCTGTGTAAATAATACCCCTGCCAGCTTCCACTCCTGGATAATCTGCTCCTGTCCTGTCTCACACTGTTCTTAACAATATCAGCACTTTTGTATGATTCATTCCCTAGGTAACGTGAGCCAGTATTTTGTGTGTTTGAGTCCTTAACTTTGTGTCTCTTCAATTCTGTGTTTGTCCTAATTGGGTTTGTAAAATCTTCAGAGCAGGGACTGTCTCTTATGTGTCTGTACAGTGCCTAGCACGCTGGGGCCCTGATCTCAGGTGGGGCCTGTGAACCATAATCGAAGTAGTAATCTCTGTAAAATGCACTACGTAGTCACAGGCTCTCTAGGAATCACTGTAATAAAAACAGGAGGATAGATGAGGGAAAAGAGCTAAAATAGTTACTTTATTTTACCAAGTACCTCACAATCTTTACTCTCATCATCCTCCCAATCTCACTGTGAGGCAAGGCAGTGTTGTTAGCCCCACTGTACAGAGAGACTAAGTGAGTTGCCCAAGGCCACACAGGAAGTCTGGCAGAGCAGAGGATTAAACCCAGGTGTCCTAAAGTCCCAAGCTAGTGCTCTAACCCCTGTACCATCCTTCCCTCCTCTGTATAGATACATAAAAATGCTTGATGATGATGATGATAAACATTGCAACACCATGATGTGTATGCGTATTCAAGAGCCTAGCGCTGCACATATGTGCATCCTATAAGCGTTCGCTTTTTAAATTGCAGAGGAGACGTGTTTTGTGCATGTGCGTGCTCAGCAGGAAGTCTGTCCCTATAGCAAAAAGAGCTGATCTGCGCTCACTCTCCCAGAGAAACTCTGGGCATCCATCAGTCTGTTAATTGTGCTAATTAGAGTGTGGAGGTGTTAATTGGAAAAGCCTGGGATTGTGCCTGTTTGGGGGAAGAAAATGTCAATAAAAATTAATTGATGACTTGGCATGGCGCGTGTGCTTTACAGGTTAGCAGCGAGTCAAAAGATGTCAAGGCAAATGTTACTGCTCAGATTAAGCAATTGTTAATTAAAAAGCAACAGTAATTAATACTCTCTTTGCCATATGGTACTGCTAAAGACAGAGGGCTCTCTCTTTGCCCTTTCAGTAATTCTCTCTTGTTTCTCTTTTCTTTTCGTTGTCATATGAAAGGTGCTTGCTAAAGCAGGCAAAAATAGATAGTAAAATGAAAGGGCAATTGTTAAACAAAATGATTTTGATCCTGGCCCCAGGAAACTGGTAATCAGTGATATGTTGTTGTTGTTGTTGTTTTTTAATGTGAGGCTTGTCTCCTGAGGCAGTTTCTTGGAGCAGGGCCCATATATTGGTGTGTCCATATAACGCCTGTCAGGATGGGCCCCTGATCCTAGACTGGGCCCTTTCGGTGCTGCTGTAATAAAAATATTTAACAATAAGAGATGTATGAGGGGAGAAAGCTAAACCAGGTGACAGACTAAGGCTCTGATCCCGCACATACTTTGTTCATTCGCTTGTGCTTAAGTTGAACACGTGTTCAAGTGTTTGCAGAATCAGGGCCTGAACGTACATGTTGGGACAGACAGACAATTTTTTTCTCTCTCCACTTCCAGCACATACGCGGAGCCACCAGCCTCAACTGAGCCAAGATTCATAATATCTTCTGATTCATAATTTTAAAGCAAGGCTGTAACAGTTAATATGCACATCATCGGTTTAATTTCTTTTAAGGTTTTACAAAACCTTAATATGAAGAGAGAGATTTTCATTATTATTATTATTATTTATTATATATTTTAAAATAAAGCTTAAAAATATTGTAGCCTTTCCTGGCAGTGTTAGGAAACCAACACAGCAGTATCCCACTAGCATTGAGACCAGAAAAGTGAAATTTACTGGACTAATTGTGAAACTGACCAGCGTTTTGTTATTGACCATAGGGATTGCCAGACTGGACCAAGCCAATGGCCTATCTAGTCCAGTATCCTATCTCTGATAGCGGCTAGTATCAGATGCTTCAGAGGAAAGGACAAAAAATGCCATATTTATGCAATAAGCTACCAATAGGGAAAGATTTCCTCGTAATTCTCAATAGCTAGATTTGAAATTATGCCCTGAAGCCAGGAAAGTTTTTACATTTTCTCCAATACTCCTTCTATTTTTTGTAACATTTTCCTATTATAACTCTGGATAGTCTTGTTATCCATATAAAAATCTAATCTAACTCTGAGTCCTTTAAAGCTCATGGCCCCAAAGATAGCTCATGGCTTCTGGACACAGAAAGACCCCGGGATTCTCTCTGCTTCTCGTTGAAACTATTCACATGCTTAAAGTTGGAGATGGTTGGAAAATAGTTAGTAGTCTCGGGATGGGAGGGGGAACATGGAAAGAAATGGAAAAACTTATTTTCTGGAATGTTTTGGCTTTTTGAAAATTGAAAAATTCTCATCATTTAAAAAAGAAACCTGAAGACTGTCGAAAGAAATGAAAATTCTCATTTTCAGGGAGAAAATTATTTAAGTGAAATATTTCGCCCAGCTCTGCTTTAATGTGCTTTGGCTGGAGTGCTCAGCTGTTACAGGCTTGAACCCTTAAAGTGCGGCAGAAATGGAATGAAGTGATTTGGGACTGTGGGAGAAACCGCCCAGGCTCCAGCCTGAATCTCTACACTGATTATTTTAGCCCAAGTCAGCAGAGCTGAGCCAGCCGCAGCCGTGCCCTGTGTATCGCACTGTAAACTATCCTAAATCACGTAATGCCCGTGCCTCAGTTCCCCCTCTGTAGAATGGAGTAATAGCACCAGGGGGTGGTGAGGATAAATACATGAGATTGTGAGGTGCTCAGATGCCATGGTAACGGGGACCATATAAGAGCCATGGATAGCTATCATCTTGGGAAGGCACTCAGCTGCTGCAGTGGTGAGTGTGGGTTAAGAACCCATATAGGCTAGAAGAATGCAAGTGAATTGAATGAAAAAATACGGGGGAAGAGAAACTGAGACACCATGGAGGGGGAAGAGGCAGCATAAGCCAGTGGTTAGAGCAAATTATAAAGCAATGTCTCTTTCTATTCTTTATGTGACTGTATAAGGAGTGTGATCTGATTGGTAGACTGGAGGACTTGGAGTGAGGACTCCTAGGTTCTTTTTCCTTGCTTTACTTCTGGCCAGACTTTTACGGGGACCAGTCGCTTCACCGCTCTGTACCTTGCTCTCTCTGTCTCCAATATAGGTGCATTAGCTATGCTTCTACCTATCAAAGTGTGGATGCATGGATTGATTTGTTTGGAAGGTGCTTTAAGATCAATACACAGCTCTGAGCACAAGCTTGGGGAGGTTGAATGCAGTCGGCATGTGGATCTGCCTACATTTTGCTCACCATGTCCGTAGGCAAACATCGTCTCTCTTTCTGGTAATGTCTGTGATCCCTTCTCGGCAAGCGCCTCAGTCCTTGGAGCAACATTCCTCGATCTCACGCGTGTGCCCTCGCATCCCTGCAAGTGACTCTCATATATTTTAAATAAAAAGAAAATACAGTAATCCCTTTAACCTTGAATTCTCTCATAGCTACAAGTATGTCACTTTGTGCGTGTGTGTGTGCACGCGAGTGTGTGTTTTTGAAAGTATGAGGACTACAGGAGGGAGCCGGCAACTCCACATGGGAATTAATGTCATTCATACACCCTGCGGAAATGACTTTTGAAATGCATATAATCTCAAACATGCAAATGAGAAGCTTGCTTCACCCTGTTTAATATGAATGATCAGCTTCTGAATAGCTATTATTACACGCCACATTTCAGCAATTATGTTGTTCCCGGTTTGTCTTTCTATCTTGCAGAAAGAAAAAAGAGACAGAAAAGAAAGAGGATAGGAGGGGAAAAAAAAGACAAAAAACAGCTTTTTTTCCCTGCTCTCGTCCCTTTTTTCTTTTCCTGTTTTGAACTTGCTGACCATCTCTCTGATCGGCAACTGGCGAACACCGTGCCTATTTCAGTTCTCCCCTTGGCAAGGAAATGAGCTGGCTTGAATGAAGCAAAACTGCTGCATTCTGTCTTCCTTGCAAAGGAGGGAAAGAAACAATTTTCCTGTCAGGGCACCACATCTCTAGTCCGCTTAGTGCGTCAGTGTCCGGGATCCCAGATGAAGCCTTCAGGTGAGGGGAGTCCAGTGTTATGCTCAACCCCGTCTCATCTATATCAGTAGGTTGGATTAATAGATTTTTCTAACCAGAAGAGGCCATTGATCATCTACTCCAACTGCTTAGCACAGGCCAGAGAATATCATCCTGCGATGACTACTTCAAGCCCACTGACTTGTGGTTGAACTAAAGTATTATCTTACTGGGCTTGATTATCGATTAGACACTGTACCTTGCAGCATTTAAGAGCTACGTGTTGCGACAGCAGCTCCCATGGGTGCCCCCAACCCCAGCTTTGTCAATCACACATAGTGATAGAACGCACCTTCCGTGCATGCACCTGTCAATAATACCACCAAGCAGGAATTCCCATCTCCGCTCCATGTCCAGCCACTCTTTAAATCTGTCCTCAGATCATTACCAATACTGTGCTCTTACATAGGAGCCTCTCCTCCGCCGTTCTCAAAGCATCTGACAAAGCATCATCCCGATTTTACAGAAGGTGAAACTGAGACACAAAGAGGGGAAGTGACTTGCCTAAATCAGACTCAGGAGTAGAACCCAGGAGTCCTGGCAACCTGTCCCCTGATTTGATCATACTGCTGCCCCCACATACCCATGGAATAGAAAGTTCCGCTGCAGTTTCACCAGGATCTGTAACGAGATAAATGAAATTCAGTAGGTAACAGGCTTAATACAAACAGAAGGAAGTATTTCTTCACACAACGCACAGTCAACCTGCAGAACTCTTTGCCAAAGGATGTTGTGGAGGCCAAGACTATAACAAGGTTTAAAAAAAAAAATTAGATAAGTTCATGGAGGATAGAGGTCCATCAATAGCTATTAGCCAGGATGGTGTCTCCAGTCTCTGTTTGCCAGAAGCTGGGAATGGGCGACAGGGGATGGATCACTTGATGATTATCTGTTCTGTTCATTCCCTCTAGGGCACCTGATATTGGCCACTGTCGGAAGACAGGATACTGGGCTAGATGGACCATTGGTCTGACCCAGTACGGCCATTCTTATGCACGTCGGTCCAGATTTAATGCATGCAGCCAGCCTGTTAGGGATATATTTTTTTCACTTGAGGACAGGTGGCTATTTCATCAGACACCTCTATGAAGGGAGGCAGTTTCACACAAACGCCCTGTAACACACATCCCATGGTTTTGAAAGAGACCCCTCCATTACAGCTAACAAGTCACTCACTGGTAAAGCCCAATTGCATAAAGATTATTAATCCGATCTCTTTGAAACCAGTGCGTGGAACTTTTCGGAACTCCTTCCCCGTCTGTGTAAATGTAAGTAATAGAGAGGAAGGATGGGTTACTGGTTAAGGCACTGGACTGGGACTCAGGAACTCTGAGTTCAATTCCCACCTCTGCCACAGACTTGCTGTGACCTTGGGAAAGTTATATGCACCCAGTTTTTCAAGAGCTTGGCTCTCTTTTAAGCCTTAGTTTAAATGAAGACTAGATCATGAAGCACTCAGCAGCCAGCAGCTCCTGTTTTGACCCTTCTGGGCAGATTCTCAATAGAGTTCTGCATGCGGTGTGCTGGGCTCTTCTGAAAATCTGGCCCCCAATCCCTCTGTGCCTCAGTTTCCCCATCAGTGAAATAGGGATAATAATCTTTCTTTGCCTCCTAGGGGTGCTGTGAAGCTAAAATCCCTTAATGATTGCAGGGGGTTCAGATGCTACAATAATGAAGGCCATAGAGAAGCCTCTAGCTAGACAAAATAAAGTCTTCTGGGATGGAAAGCTCTGTCACAACAGCTCACTCATTGCCAAGGTGTAGAAGAGAAAATGAAAAGTTTGTAATTCATCTGCTAGTGAATTCTGCCTGTCTAATGCAATTCAAATTCTGTCCCAGTGGTGATGATGCCGTCTGCAAACAAGAAGTATGGGAAATCTCACAAGGAGTGTTTGTCGATCTCTCTTCACTTCCTGGCTGCACCGTTCAGATCCGGATCTGAACTTCCCCATAATTCAGGCAGGCCAAGAGCAGGTTGTTAAGTTCTGTCCTAAACTTTGATGTATTCAGGTCCAAGGGTGGGAATTGTTTGGACCCAGCTCTGCTCCTAAATCTTCACACGCACCCCTTCTCTGATGACATACCAATACTTGTTACCTTAATTATACTTAACGTGAGTTGGAGTATCCACATGTTGTACTCACACAGGTATTTAGTACTGCACACAATTGTGTAATGGTGCATTGTGGATGATTGAGCACAGCCTTCTAGGAGACCTAGTGAGTGCCGGGGGAGCAGAGGTCATATAACCTTTTCCCTTCCCCCAGAAAGTCCCATGATTGCTGGAGAGTGCAGGCCACCTTGGAGCTGGGTGGGAGGTCGCACTGCACAAGCAAACCGTACGCTGGAAGAGACAAGTACTAAAATTGGATGCGCAGGGCGCTCTTAAGAGCGCAAAGCTCTGCCAATAATAAACCTGCAGAGCTGTTAAACACTTTCCCCCCTGCTCTTGCTGTTGAGCTCTGTCCAGATTCAAGGGCCAAGTTCATAGATTGCGAGGCTAGAAGGGACCATTGTGATCATCTCCTCTGACCTCTACAGAGACCCGCCCCACAATAATTCCTAGAGCAGATCTTTTAGAAAAACATCCCATCTTGATTTAGAAATGGTCAGTGATACAGACTCCACCACGACCTTTGGTAAATTGTTCTGATGGTTAATTGTTCTCAGTTAAAAATTTGCACCTTATTTCCCCTCTGAATTTGTCTAGCTTCAGCTTCCAGCCCTTGGATCGTATTAGACCTTTCTCTGCTGGAGTGAAGAGCCCATTATTAAATATTTGTTCCCCAAGTAGGTACTTCCAGACTACAATCAGGTCATCCCTTAACCTTCTCTTTGTTAAGCTAAATAGACTCAAGGAGCTCGATCTATCAGTATAAGGCATGCTTTCTAATCCCTAATCTTTCTCCTGGCTCTTTTCTGAACCCTCTCCAGTGTATCAACATCCTTCTTGAATTGTGGGTACCAGAACTGGACACAGTGTTCCAGCAGTAGTCACACCAGAGCCAAATAGAAAAGTAAAACAACCTCTCTCTACTTGTTTTATGCATCCCAGGATCGCATTAGCCATTTTGGCCATAGCATCACCCTGGGAGCTCATGTCCAGCTGATTATCCACCCACCCTCAAATCTTTTTCAGAGTCACTGTTTCCCAGGGTAGAGTCCCCTATTGTGTAAGGATGGCTGGCATGCTTTGTTCCTCGATGTCTACATTTGCATTTAGCCATATTTAACACGTATTGTTTGCTTGAGCCCAGCTTACCAAGTGCTCCCGATCGTTCTGCATCATTGACCTGTCATCTTCATTATTTACCGTTCCTCCAATTTTTATGTCAACTGCAAACTTTATCCGCGATGATTTTATGTTTTTCTTCCAGCTCATTAGTAAAAACGTTTAAATGGTGTCAGGCCAAGAACTGATCCTTGCGGGACCCTCCCAGAAATATACTTGTTCAGTGACAGTTCCCTGTTGACCATTATCTTTTGAGATCATTCCATGAGCCGGTTCTGATGTGTCTCATTTTATTGGGGTTAGCCTGGAGTCCTCAACCCCCTACCCTTTGCCATCCACAGAGGACAGGAGCATGTTCTGCTTTGCATGGTGCTGGTGTGGTTTGCTTCCCTTAGCAGTGAAACAAAGCTGCGGGGGTGGGGAGGTTGCACCTCCTATGGTGGTGATTAAAACCCATTGCTGGAACTGAGGAAATTATAGGCTGGGATATTTTTAGTTTCTCCAAGCCTTTAGCATCTTGCTGGGTGTGAGTGGGGCATGTGGAGGGGCTGGTTTTCAGTTAGAGG
Organism: Malaclemys terrapin pileata; assembly: GCF_027887155.1. Taxonomy (NCBI): domain Eukaryota; kingdom Metazoa; phylum Chordata; order Testudines; family Emydidae; genus Malaclemys; species Malaclemys terrapin. The sequence goes on along the minus strand of NC_071508.1, from coordinate 17,819,548 downwards.
AGATACGCGGCTCCATCTACTATGGATATTTCTCATAGATCTATTCTGCAGCCCCTCCAGGATGACACACGCCAGCTTCCCTACCCCTGTGGAGTGAAAGATTCATGGGCAGGTTCTCCCTGCATAATGGCCCCTAAGAAAGAAACCATTTTGAATCCCCTTCCTATCCCTGAGTATTTACCCATGAATTGTTAGGGGAGGGGGCAAATGGGAAGGGCCAGGAGTGTGGGAAAGGGAAGCTGTATGGGAGGTGGTGATGCTGGAGCCAGTCTGATGAGGTGAGCAGCGAGTCAGCCCTGCAGCCCCCCAGCCTGCAAAAATCATGCAGTGAGACCCAAAAATCATGAAATCATAAAAAAATGAATAAGTTTGGGGTTCTCTCTATTCGCCTTGGAAGTTTTTGAGCCTTTAGGGGGCACTCGGGTCATGTTCTCGAGCCTTTTTCCACAGCTGTGAGGGTTAGAAATTTTACTTCTTACAAAATAAATAAATAAATAAAAATCTGTGATTCTCCTGTAATTAAACTGACTCCAGGAGTTGAGACTTAAAGAAAAACACCAAAAAAACCACTGCTGCATGTGTGATATTGAAGGGCGAGGGGTGATGAGAAGTCTGAGGATAGGGTCACCTTCTGGTGGCTGATGCATCCCTTTGAAGAACTGCTGCTCCTCAGGTTTGAATCCCGCATCCCATGTTGGCTTGGCGCTCAGTTGTGCATGGTTTGTTCTTAACCCTCTCTGCTTTGTGTCTGCACTTGGAGGCATCTCTCTGGTTAGTAGAGCTGGTTGAAAATATTTCCAGTGCAACATTTTTTGCCATTGAAAAACGCTCATTTGAGAGAATTGAAACATTTTGCTGGACTATATTGATTTTTGTCAACATTTTCAACAGGAAAATATCAAAATGTCCCGCTTCATCTCTTTTATGTGATATTTGAAATGATCAAGTCAAAATGCAATCTTTTGACCTTTATGAAAAACAAAATTCTTTGGACTATTTCGGTTTTTTTGGCGAAAAATTCCAAGATTTCTACTTTTTGTCCCAGTTCAGGATGAAATATGTTTAATGTCAAAATCTTGGAATTTCCCGCCAGACAGAAATTCTCTGTTTTGACCAGCCCTGCTGTTTGTAATACAATAACTACACAGAGAGTCTGCTCATGGTTCTGGAAATGTACGAGATCATTCACAAACGGTTGGGGCTGCCTGTGTGCAAATCTATCCACAGACCTCTCTGTAGCCACATGGTTTTCAGTTTAAGGGTGGCTTTATTTTGGTTTAGTTTAAACTGATTTCTGCTCCACTAGAACTTAAGTGAAATAAACTACTTGAAATCAACAGAAGAGGATCGTGCACACGACGGCCTCTTGGACCAGCTTAATTCAATCTGCTTAAAATCACAGCTATAATTGAAGCAGTGCATCTCTGTGTGTAGACAGGCTCACAGGTTAAAGTACAGCCTCACAGAGTTCAGGTCTTAATGCAGGTGAGAGAAAGCACAGGACAATGGGTCAGCTGAAGGAGAGGCAGGGGTAGGAAGGATTCATAATTTCATAGCGCTGAAGACCAGAAGGGGCCACCAGATTACCTAGTCTGACCTGCTGTGTATCACGGGCCATCAGATTTCACCCACATAGCCCCTATTGATCCCAAAGACTCTAGTTAGACTAATGCATTTCAGTCCTCAGGCACCTAGACTTCATGCCACTGTCCGAGCACAGGAGAAGCCAGGGTGCCACCAATGCCCCAGGCCCCTGCAATGGAAGGAAATGATTAGGGGATCCCAGCAGGCGAGCCTCTCCCCATGCTGCAGAAGAAGGCAATAATGCCCCAAGGTCCCTGCTAGTCTGACCTTCCCAGTCCCAGATCTGGTAATCAGTTAGACCCTGAGCATGTAGCACGACCCACCAGCTGGGCATCTGGAGAGAGGTTTCATTTGGGGGGAGGGGGCTTTAAGGAGGGTTCAGAGGAGGAAAGGAAGGGCACTCCTCCAAGTCAGGGGCGGGAGTGGAGGTGGAGCTGGGTGTGGAGAGTCCTGGCGGGGTGGGGAAGACATGAGCAGGTGGAGGTGTGTCATGGTGAGACGATGCCCCAGGTGGATCTTGGCAGGCAGGATGGTTGGGTGTTGGAGGAGGAAATAGTGCGTGGCCCTGCCTTGCTTGAGCTCATTGCTCAAGGGAAATGGTCCTACAGCTCCTGCTAACCAGTTGCCTCATGTGCCGATACTGGGGGCTGTAGAAAGGGCAGATGCAAGGAGGGAAGAGGGAACCCTGCCCTGGTGAGGCCAGGGTAGCAAGTACAGACGACATGCAGCGGGGGGCTGCTCTCCCCACGGGCCCTCATAGCCCGGCGGTAGCTCCATCCAACACCTCCAATAACGCTGTGCTCAGGGACGCTGCTGCTTCTCATTGCTCACTCAGGTCCTGCGAGCAAGTCATGATGGTTGAATCTGCCTCGGAGACAATACGCTCCACTCCCTCCAGCCAGAACGGGGTCAGCAACCTCACCAACCAGACAGACGGAGGAGGAGGCGGTGGCGGCGGTGGAGGAGGAGGAAGGGAAGGAGGCGGCGGGGAAACCAATGGGGAAATGAGCCCGGTGGAACTCCTGCATTTTCAGCAGCAGCAGGTAGGAAAGAGCCTCTTTCTTCTCCTCCCTTTCTCTCTCTTACTCTGTCTTCCCTACGTCCTGGGTTTTTTTTTGCATCCCGCAGTCTTTGGGCTTTCGTGACATCTGGAGACCTGCACTGGAAATTATAGAAATGTCGGGTTGGAAGGGACCTCGGGCGGTCATCAAGTCCAGTCCCCTGTGTTGAAGCTGGACCATCCCTGACCTGTGTTTGTCCAAACATCCAATGATGGGAAGTCCACAGCCTCCCTTGGAAGCTTATTCCAGAGCTTAGCTAGCCTTACAGGTTAAATATCAGGAAAAAGTTTAACTTCATCTCCCTTTCTGCAGATTAAGCCAAATACTACTTGCCTGACCCTTCAATGGACATAGAGAGCGATTGATCAGTCCTCTTTGTAACAGCCCTTAACGTATTTGAAGACTGTTATCGGGTTCCCCCTCACTTGTTTTTTCTCAATGTTAAATGTGCCCTGTTTTCTTTAACCTTTCCGCGGAGGCCAGGTTTTCTAAACCTTTTCTCCTCTTTGTTGTTCTCCTCTTGAGTCTCCAATTTGTCCACATCTTCCCTAAATTTTGGCACCCAGAATTGGACACAGAACTCCAGTTGAGGTCTCACCATTGCAGAGTAGAGCAGGTCAATTACCTCCCATGTCTTACATACGACTCTCCTGTTAATAGACCCCAGAATGATATTAGTCTGTTTTGCAACTGCATCACATTGTTGACTCATTTCAATTAGGATCCACTCTCAGCCCCAGATCCTTTTCATAAGAACTACCGCCTTGCCAGTTACTCCCCATTGTGTAGTTGTGCATTTGATTTTTTCCTAAGTGAAGTACTTTGCACTTAGCTGTTGTTGAATTTCGTCTTGTTGATTTTCAGACAAGTTCTCCAATTTGGCAAGGTTGTTTTGAATTCTGATCCTCTCCTCCAAAGTGCTTGCAACCCCTCCTAGCTTGGTAGCGTTGGCAGATTTTGTTACATGCTCCCCGTTCCATTATTCAAGTCAATAATGAAAATATTGACTAGTACCGGGCCCAGGACTGACCCTGTGGGACCCCACTTGGTTCCTCCAGTTGGAGAGTGAACCATTGGTAACTATTCTTTGAGTACGGTCTTTCATTCGAGGGTGCTCTCAATCAGGTCCCTCTCAAGTACTGTCTGCAGTGGTATATGGGAGAACACAATAGTTGCATCTGCTCTGCCTGACCTAGGCACCCCACGAAAGAGGAGGCAGACAGGGCGGGGCTGCTGCTCTCAATACTTCAGTGAGCTTCTGCCGTCCAGCAAACCCCACCTCACCTCAGTGTGCGTGCCTTGCTCTGGGCCAATCTTGTCACTCACTTTCAGCCAAGAGCATGAGTCTCCAAGGGCGCCAACGCTGCTGGAGGTGCCATCTTGTTGATGGGGAGTTCAGACCAAGGACCTCGCCTTCTGGCCCTTAAAGATCCCCTTGGCACACTCGTCACCTTAGGTTTGGGATGTTAGCTGTGATGTTCAGGCCAAATTCCAGCATGGCCAGTTGCACCCCACCTCCCTCAGTTCTCCTGCAGTTTCAGCTGGAGATGTCGATCTGCACTGCTGACTGTTCTTTAGTGTTCCAGTGCACTGTTGGAATGGGTGATGTGCTCTGCCACAGGGATGGCTGCATTCAGTGCTGGCAGAGTGACCCCTGTGTTGTTATAGTCCGTGTGGCTCTGGGATCCTTTCATATGGAATGAATGTAAGACGGTGTCAAAAGCTGAATGCGTGGTGTTGGGACGTCAGGGGAGGGAAAGGGCTGTGAGTTCAAAATGATTGCAACAACCTGCTGGGCATCAAGTAGGTAGCTGCTTCTCTCTCTGCTCCATGGGCTCTTCTTCTTTACTCTCGGTGATTACCGAGGTCTGCTCCTTCTCTTCCATGCTTTGGGGCTCAGAGCCCTGTAAGGAGGGGTGCGCTGGTGAGTGTGCGTACGCCTGCCTGTGTGAATCTGTGTCCGAGCATGCCTGTCTTTGTACAGATGCCTTCCTGCAAATACATTTGTGTGCATGTCTTGGGCTCGGTGTGCCAGTCAGCTCGTGTGTGCATACGTCTCAACCTGTGTGTGCATGCGTGTATTTCTGTGTGCATCTCTGTGCTCGTGCACGTAGGCCCTTTTGCACGTGCCGAGTTCTGGGTGCAGGGGTGCATTGGTGCACATATAGCTTGATCTCTGCATGTATGCACACACATGTAAGTTGGGGGAGCTATGCACATGCCCACCAAGTATGTGTGCATACATGCAGCAATGGTTGTGTAGTTTGAGTGTGTGTGTGTGCACACAACTTTTGCTCACTGTGCTTGAGTGCAGCTGGGGCGGGGGGCCGCATGTGTAGTTTAGGCTGGGGGTGGGGGGTGCGTGCATGCCTGCAGGTTACCTTTTCAAAACAAACTTCGGAGAAAACATAAATTTTCCTCCTCGGATACTAAATAAGGCAATGATCCCAGCCTCGTGTGGAGATCGCCTCCCTGAGCCATAAATTCCAGCATGAAAGCTGTAAAAAATTGCTGTGTCTGATACTTTAGTAGCGAGCGCTGTAAATCCATTACCTGAATAACAGCCGTTTCTCACGCAGTTAAGCCACTGTTCCCCTGATCTGAAGGGTAATCATGCGTGTAATGCTTCTCCGAGTCACCCCGCCGAACGAGATGCTGCTCGTCCTCTCCCCTCCCCGACAGGGAAGGGGGGTGCGGTTGCCTTCGCAGTGCCCTGCGGAGAGGGCACTGAAATTCACTTAGCGGCAACGTGTGCTTCAGACTCGCCTAGCCATGGTAAATAGGAGACGCTTGTTCATTCGCAGCCGGGACAAGGCAAAGGGGATGGCGGGCTGTGTGCTTGGAAAGCACAAGTGACTCTGCCAGGGCCCCGGTGGCTTTTGGCACAGGCCGCTGGGGAATGGGTAAAGGCAGTTGATTCCCATTAGTGCCTGGCATTCCTATCGCTCCTGCTGTCTGCCCCCCCCCCCCCCCCCCCCGAATGCTCACTCGTCCCCTCACGTGCACCAGGTCACTCCCTTCCCTTCACACGTCCCTGGGTGCTGCATGCAGGCTGCTGGGGGTCAGGCAGAGAGAGCCATGTGTTAGCACCAGAGGCTCATAAGGCATGTCAGAAAGGTTCGTGAATGCAAGGGTCGCAGCACCGCACCCCTGGAGGAAGGGAAGTGCTGGTGGTATCCCTGTTTCATGTATGGGGTAGGGGAGAGAGGGCAAGTGACTGGACCAAGGTTGTGTGAGTCAGTGGCAAGGAGCCCCAATCCTGTTCTCTAGTCACTAGCCTGCCCTTGCCTCTCAGAGTTGGGAATGGAAGCCAGCAGTCATGGTAGCCAATCCTTGCTCTCAGCATTAGGCAGTCCTCTCCTTCCAGAGCTGGGAACAGAACCTGCGATCCATGAGACCAGACATGGTCTCTGACAAGGTCAGTGTATCTACATGGGTGATTCTTAACCTTTTCCATACATGGGCCCCCTTTCCCATCCCAGGCACCCCTTCTGCCTAGCAACGTGGGCTGGGTGGGGTGGTCTCGACCCCCAGATCAAGAATGCCATGATCAAGACATCCCGTAGTGAAGCTGTGCTAATGGAGGGTAATTCAGATGTTCGTCAGACACAGTGGTGGGAAGCACAAGCGCAACCCCCTATAGCGGAGAGGCAATTTGGGGATGTGGATTTTAAAATTCTCTTTGAATCTTTTCCAGCTGTTGTGGTCGTCTGGTCACTGAATCACTGAATACATTACAAAGTGCTCCTTTAGAACTGGCTGGTGGGCTGAGGCGGAGAATTTACCCATCCCGTTAGCCCTCGTCAGCCTAAATCCTGTCCCTGATGCCGCGGTTTCTTGGCCTTAGCAAATTCTCTTCATCCTGACATTCCAATGGTGTTCATATCCCAGCTGCCCCAGCCCTGCGGGCACCACCGCCCATCTGGGTCGCTAGTCGGGAGCGATGAGGCAATAGGAGATGTGCTTGGAGTCGCAAACTATTCCCCCCCCACACACACACACACTCTGCCCTCCTTATCATATAATCCAGGAACAAGGGAGTGTGGGATGATGATGATGATGATGATATTTTGACGCTGCATGTGGAACTCTCTGGCACAAGGTTTTACTTGGTGAGCTTCCAAACATGAATGACATCTGCAGTGACAGTAGCTTGAATAGACATTCCTAAGGCCCATCAATCTTTGTGCTTCAGGGAACAAGCTGAGCACCAGCTGGGGTCAGGAGTAAATGTCCCCATATATAGAGTTTTGCACAATTAGGTGCTTTATGAAGGTTTTCTACTTTCCTCAGGCGCATCTGGTATTTACCCCTGTAGAAAGCAGGATACTGGACCACTGGGCTGTTCCTGTCTGCTGGCTCCCATGTCCCTGTTTGTGCTGCAGTTCCTGAAATGTCTCGGTTTTGTTTTTTTAAACGATGCGAATTCCACGGAGAGTTTAGAAAAATCGTTTATGGGCCATTGAGGTCTATGGGGAGGAAATCATTGGATTGATGCCGTCCCCGAAAGGGGGTTGCGAACATACAATCATCTAGGATTTAAATGCTTGGGGCGTTCCCACAAAATTGTCTCCAGCCTAACACAACGTGTGTTCCTTATTAACACTTAGTTTTGCAAACCTGGCTTAAATAAACCCCTGGGAGGGAGAGACGGGGTTGCCCCATTTTACAGAGATGAAATGACTTGCCCAAGGCAGGAAGAGAAGTCAGAACTGGGACTAGAAGTGGCGAATTCCTGGCTTCTGGTGCCATGCTCACACCACGAGATTGTACCCTTTTGTCTCTCCAGAAGGCGTGTGGCTTTCCAACTGATCATGGGGGGGTGAGAGAGGTCACAGGGAAGATCCTGTGCAGAAGTTCCTCTTCTGCCAAGGCGGGTTCAAACCCCAGAACTGGGCTGCCTGTGGGTCTGGATTTTGGACCAGACCCCGGCATGAGCTTTTCATTGCGTTCATTCTGGTTGCCACCAGTATATAGCGCGTTCTCTTCCTGCGCTAAGCAAGTGCCCGTCTCCTGAGCTCAGAGTAAACAAGGCCGGGAAACGTGAGCTGGGCTGTGGAGTAATGAGGTGACAGAAGGAGAGAGAGATAAACAGAGAGAGTCAGAAGTCAGGCATCTGACAGGAGTTTAGACTGAAACAAACAGCGCTGGAGAGAGCGCGCACGTCATTTTTGAACAAGACGGAGTGTCTGTTTCCACGCAACGGGCAGAGCTGAAGAGCTTGTTTAAACAGAGATGAAAGGAGTGAGGTGGCTGCACGACCTGCAGCCGGCGCTTGGTCCCAGGAGGGGTTGCCGAATTCGAGTGCAGGAAAGGGGGTTGGGCCGGGCCGGGGAAGATCTTGAGAGCTACCTGCCGGAGTTTTGTGCTAGGAAACTAGTCTGTTATTCTCGGGACTCTTAACCCTTTGCAGACTGCAGATGCATCCCAAAGGGTTACAGAGGGATCCCACTCAGGAGGTGATTGCCCCGTTCTCACCAGAGCTCTTGGCCCACGTCACGCTGTGGTTTAGGAGGGGAAGGGAAGAAGAGCTGTTCCAATCGAAACTGCCGTGACAGAGTAAGATGCCAGCAGATTGGATTTGCCCAAGCTGGACAGGATCCTCGGCCTTAATGCCTCCCTAAAGAACTGAAACAGCCATTCATGTAAAAGGGGCAGCTCCCATCCTTTGCCCTGCTAGAGACCCCACCTGTCCAGTTATTTCCAGCACAGGCCTTCGCTTGGTGGGGTGAACCCGATGGACACACCTTTCGGGGCCTGAAAAGGTGTCAAAAACCATGTGGGAGCCCACGAGAGTCCTTGCACCACACTCTGTGCAAGACTGTCTTGCACAAACAGCCCCAGTGTGACATCATAAGTGTGTCCCACCAGCTTGGGCGTCCCATTGGGCTTGAACTAACTTGATTCCACAGCGCCACCTTCCCAATGTGTGCAGGTCAAGACAGATGGCTTGGCTTCCCTGCCATGTTCTTGTCTCTTTCAAACCTAGGTTTTGCCAGGCAGGGTCAGACCCGGGGTCAATCTAGTTGTGCCTTTTCTCTGGCAGCGGCTAACTTGAGCGGCTTCAGAGGAAGGTACAAGAAAACCCCATCATGGACAGTTCCGGAATAACCAGCCCCTAGGCAAAGCCTCTCTTCCTGACCTCAGGCAGTTAGTGGTTGGTTTATGCCCTGACCCATGAGGATTAACACAGCCCTTCTGTCCTTGTGTATGGTCTAAATGAACTGTGGATGTTCTTATTTTTTTTATACATGGATGGTGCTTGAGCTGAACGCACTAGCCACGGGAGTGTAGATTGCATACTTGGTTGTGCAAAATGGGCACATGCCATGCTAAGAGGGACAGTGTGTGCAGTGATGCCCAATTTGCACATGCCCAATTTGCATGCGTGGGGGGGATGTGCACATACTCTGCAGCTGCAACCCAGGTGCCGATGATTTTAGAGACAGTCTGAATGTCATTTTGCTCTGGTGTCTCTTGCTGTCCAATCTCGTGCCAGTTTCAGTACCTGTTGTGCTGTCCCGTGTCTTGAGCAGCGTAAGATCTGTGTTAACCTAACAGGCCTAACCAAGGTCCAAATCTAGCCCTTGGAGTCTGGGTTGATGTCCGAGGGCTGGGTTCTGATCTTGGTTAGCCCAGCTGGTAAACGCAGAGTAAATCCATTGCCGTCGGTGGCTTCACTCTGGATTTACACTGGGGTAATGGGGATTGAAATCAGGCCCCTAGACAACAGCCTCCAGCCTTCTCAGACTGGAGCGTTAGAAACAGCTTCCTGCCTTGCTTCTGCAGGCCCTTTCTGAACAGGGGGGAGGGGAGGGGATGGATCTTCCCCTCCCCATCCCCCAAGCAAGGTGATGGCGTTAGGGTTAAATCCCTGGATTTCAATGGTGGGGCCCAGTTGAAAAGCATCCTGGGATTCAATAGCGCGCGCTTACATTGTGGCAGGGGTCGCTGGAGGGGAAAGGCCAGCCGGGGTCATGGGAGGGTTGCCTAGCATCTGGGAACTCCCACAGTGGTTGCTGTGGGAACGTCAAGAGACCTCCAACGTGCTAACATCCTGTAACAAGATTCAAAAGGACCCGGGTCTTTGCACATTAATGAGTTTTTAACTCGGGGGGCTAGTCTCCGTCCTGCCTCCACCCAACAAGACGCCCAGTCAGGTAGGGAAGCTGGGAGGATTGGTGGAACTCCTCCCTTTCCATGGTCCTCCGGCAGGGAGGTCGGGATGGAAACTGGGGACTAAGGTGGTGAGTGGAGAAGAATCACCCGTAGCAGGATGAGTGATGGGGGGGGAATGTGCCGGATACCACGGCAACAGGTCCGCACTGCATCCCTGCTGCCCATTGACTGCCGCTGGCTTCACGAGGGGCAGGAGCCGCAGGTGGCAGAACCCCGCCGAGACGCCCACTCCAGCTTTCATCCCAGGCACTTGGTTAGGTGACCGCCTGGGAAATGGTGGCACCAACTGGTTGAAAAGCCTGGTGCGGGATGGGTCTGGTCTGAGCCCGAGCAACTCGTTTGGCCTCCCCCGCGTTCCTTCATGCTCAATGTTGTCTTCTTAAATCTTGTGTGGCTGGCTCTATGAATCTCTGCCAGGGCTGGGCTCTCGGGGGGAGCTCCTGTCCCTCTCTGAATGCTGATACTGATCGCAGGCTTGTGGTGGGACTGGTCTGGCCCCTAGCTCTTCCCACACCTGACAGGCTTCTGGCCAAGATTTTGCACTAGTGATTCTGGACATCTCAGTGCCTCTCCTCCTTGGTGCCCAAATGGATGTGCCTTAAATTTGACCAGGCTTTCGGAAAGTTCTAGACCCACCCTCTGGAAATCAGGCCCCTTGAAGGTTATTTCCACTTGAGCACTTAAAAGGTGAAGAACCCCAAATGTCTTCTGATAATCTTGGATCCAGAGATCCCCTCTGAAAATGGGGGTTAAGCCCCCTGTGCTGTGTGAGCCTGGAGGCCAGCCTTGGTCTTCAGAATGAGTCATAAAGGTGATCATCGTAGCATTTTTCTCCACAAAAGTGGCTCTAGTGCTTTGGCCAGACTTGTTCCAAACTTGGTTCACTCCATTCTGCCTCCTGCAATTTTCCTCACCTCTCCCTGCAGTTTGAGCCAGTTAGGGTATAATCTTCCTATCAAAACCAATTGTGAGCTGTCCAAAGAGCTGCCAGCCCTCACTCCAGAGGTGGCTGCATTCCAGTGATGGGGTGATTGGTGTGTGTGTGTCTAATGTAAAATGTATCTGGAAAGATCGTGGTTTTTTGGGGGTTGGTTTTTGAATCCCTCAGGAGAGAAGGTGCTACTGGAATGTAAGGGATCCATGTTACGTTTTTCCATGTGTCTTGTTTCCTATAAAGTTTAGCTCTTCTCTCTTCCTCTTGCCTAACCCAGTTGACCTTGCCCTGTAACTAGTGGAAAATGCAGACCGACAGGCAGCAAGCTCATTTCAGCTCCAGAAGCAGCCGCCGCGGACCCAGCCTTTGGAAAAGGTTTACTTCCTATGTCATAGGCTGTGTTTAAACTTCTGCTTCCCAGCTGGGTCTGGATGGAGTGACATTTCATGCAGCCTCCCGCTGTCTCGTGTCTCCCTTCAATGAGCCAACGTCCGGTTGTAATTGTCTGTGCAGGAGTTTTTTGGGGCTCTGGCACTGGCTTAGTGGAGGATTCTCTAGGACAATTGGAGACTAATGGGGCCGGCTCCACTGTTGGGGGGGGGGGGGGGCTTCCCCTCCCTATGGTCTCCTTCGCCATTCCACAGGAGATATCAAACTCGTGAGTGAGTGGAATGATGCGCCAGGAGGAGGGGGCCAGATGTGCTTTTAGGCACCACTTGAGGATAGTCAATGGAGCAGTTCGGCCCTATGATGTCTAGTGTATTTAGGCACCTCTGGGGTCACGATTGTATCTAGCCCCCCAAAGGGGAGCCTTCCTGTGGCTTCAGCCTGCTTGCCCTGGGCAGGCAAGTCCAGCTCCTCTGAGACATGGGGCCTAAAGCAGGACTTGGCCAAGAGGCAGGGGGGGATGTCTGTGACCATTGCTGCCCACCCATCGCAGGGCTCAGGAGGGACAATGCCCCCCCCCGGGGAAAGGGGGGCGGGTGCCTAGAACCCTCATCTCCAAGTTGCGCCAGTACTCTGATGTTGCCCTCGAGGAGTTAGGGAAAACTTGGTCTCCTTGAAGTCCCTTTGTTGCAGGGCTTTGAGGAAGGAGGGCGTCTCCGCCATCGGCGGGTCGCTCGGCATGGGCAGGCACTTCTTTTGTGTGAGTGACTCGCACCAGACAAGGGAACCTTCCAACTTCAGGCAGCTGGGAGAGGGGGGAGGGAAAGGGAAGGGGAGTGCGAAGGGGGGAGGCAGTGAGCCAGAAAGGGAGAAGAGGGGGGGGTAGGTGGAAGGAGAAGGGGAGGGAGGTTAAAGACAGGGTGGAGGAGGTGGGAGGAGGCAGAGAAGGATTAAGAGGTGTTGGGATGGGAAACCAGAGGAGGGGGAGCTCTCAGCAGGGAAGAAGAGATGGTGGGATGGAGCTGGGGCACAAGGGGGGAGGTGGGTGAGTAACGAGGGAGGGTTTTGTCTTGGACAAACCATCAGAAAACTTGCCTTTTTAATTAACCCATGGGGTTCTTCAAAAATGACTTTTAAAGGCAGCCCCCTACCCCAAAACCAGCTGGCAGCGCATCCTGGAAGATCAACTTCCCAACCAGCAACTACAGCTCACTCGCGCAGGAACCCATATGGGAGGTTAGAGACCATGAACTCTTTCAGTACGGATTGAAGGCTTGGATTTTCAGTGCAGTCAGGTGCCCGATGTCCATGGAAATCTCCTAAATCCTAATGAGTTTCACTGGGATGTGAGCACCTAACTCTCCTTATGCTCTGGAAAACCCAGCTTCAGATTGCACGATGCTTGCCTCCATCCCCAAAATCAGCACTCCCTCCTGCTCCTCCCTTTGTCACTGAACCTGTCAGCCTGAGGCCTCCTGGTAGCACACTTTCCAACTTGCAATTATCTGGAAAGGGCCCATCTGGAAAAGCCATCCCATCCGTCTGCTGTAATATTTGTTCTGTGCTTTAAAAAAAAAAAATACTATTTATTGCAGGCATATGTAAAATAAATGTTAAGGTATTAAACAAAAACAAGACACCAAACTTATAACCAAATCAGCCATTTTTCTTATTGAAAAGGAGATGGAGGTGGTGGTGGGGAGACTCTCTGGTGTGGATATAAAAGCATGTGCTCGCATTTCAAATGTATTATGTCATATGCTATTATTAGGGTATTTAAGATAAAAATGAGACTAGAGCACTTAAGTGAAACTCATCTCTCTGTTAGGTTGCCTGATTTATATTTCATATATGACTGAGCATAAATGTTTAATTTTTTTTTTCCAAGCACGGGGAGAAAGGGAATTGTTGGGAGCAATGGTCAGACTTGTTCCTTGTGTTCTCCGTTAGTGAAAATGGATTTAACCCCTTTAGCCAAGGAGGATCGAAGTCCAGAAGCGTTAGGGTGTGTGCGGCAAAGAGGAGAACAGCTGGGGCCAAGAGAGAGAGAGTTGAAAAAGATTTTTCCTTTTTTGTAAAGAATTCTGTCATTTTATTAATTTTGATCTCTTGGAGCCATTTGGTTCTGATTATATTAGAATGGGGATGGAGGAAGTGGAGTGGGGGAGTGGTTTTCAATATGGCATCATTTACGGTTAATATCCATCTAAAAATATCTCTCTCTGTGTTTTATTTTAATAGTTCTAATTCTGGAATGTGACGATGTCATTTTTATAAGGGTAGTGTAAAAATAATTTATAATCTTTTTATTCCCCAAAAGCTCTTTTGGGGTAAAAGGAGATGGGGGTGGGGGGGGAGATATAGTATCATTTTCATAGTTCCCTCTTTCCCCCCGACCCCTGTGCTCTGTTAATATAACTTTTGTGGTGGTGTGTTTTTTTTTTTTTTTATCATTGGAGGTTAAGGCCCCATTGAAAGCTTTTGTCCCATCCAGGTGGGAATTCCCTTGGTTAGTTTCAGCCACTGTTTCATCCCCATGCTGTATGGAAATCCACACCCTCCTGGTGCAGTAAAGAGCACATGGCCTCTCCTGCTGTAGTGTCTGGGTGACTACTGTTAATTAAAAATGTGCTATGTGGTTTTGTTTTTGTTTTTTTAAAGACTTGGCCCTAATATTTTTATGCTTTTATTCTGCAAAGATTTTCCAAAGTGACCCAGTGATTTTGGAACCCCAGCTTGAGACCCCTTCAAGGCACCTGATTTTTCAAGTGCCTGAGCACCCACCCCTCTGAAAATCATGCCCCATGCTCTAGTTGGGCATCCCCGATCATGAGTCACTTCTGAAAACATAGGCTTGTCCTCTTGGAGTATCCAAAGTACTATCCGTCTGAGTTCTCTGTGTACCAGCATCTATCACCATAGCATCTGAGTGCTTAAGCACTGCTGTTAGCCCAGTGGCTACCTTAGCTGGCTGGTATGGTCTTAACTCTCCCAATTCAGAAATTCATTTAACTGCCTGCGTACATACTTAATGCTGGGCCTTGAAGGCTATCAAGTTCTGAAGAACCCAAAGAAGAATGGAGTTCCTTAAGGAGAGAGCCTCTACTGAACATGCCTTGCCTTCCATTCCTGGCCTCCCCTCTAAGTAATCATCCCAGCTAATCCAGTCCTGACTTAGAGGTGCTTCTCTTGTGTTTCCATGCTGGTTAGTTCTGGGGTTTCTCCATTAAATGGTCCTGTGGGGACCCGGCTCTCCCTGGCAGTAGTAATAATGCCTAGCTCTTGTATAGCAATTTTCGTCTCTAGCTCTCAGTGCTGTACAAAGGTGGTCGGCATCATTATCCCTGTTTTATAGCTTGGGGGGAAACTGAGGCATGATGAAGTGCAGTGCAGGGAGGGAGAGTAACTTACCCAGGGTCACCCAGCAGGCCAGGGATAGAAATGGAATCCAGGTTCTCTGAGTGGCAGGCTGCTGCTCTAAACGCTAGACAAGAAGGTTGTTCAGCAAATCGACTTGCCATATGAGCTGACGAAAGGCACAGGTTTGATTCCCATTGGAGTCTGTGTGGAAGCTCAATCTCTAAGGCCCGTTCAATTTTTAGTCTCTCCTGTGACTGCCAACATGGAGGCCACTTAGTTCTAACTGGTGGTGATTTTTGGGGATAAAAACAGGACTTCTAGGAATGAGGGATGAGACGCACCAGATTCATCTCGTACAGGAGGACAACTTCATCACCAGGTTCATTTGTTCCTTGACTTGCTTGCTTTGCTCACCAGTAGATATGAAACCTGGCCTAGAAAAGGTGCATTATTCCAGGGAAGAATTAAATGCCATGTGTCTTGGGTGGAAAGCTGGATAGCAAACTGTTCCTGCTCTGAGATCCCCACACACTGACTTGTGATGACCCGCTTTCTTCTGATATTAGAGGGGGGAATACAGTATTTATTTCAACCATAGCATGAACTCAAAGGAATCAGGCTCTCAGGTGAAAAGAGAACAGCCTCTCCAGACTCATTAGCCAATAGAGCTGTGGTTATTCAATTTTTCCAGTGCGTCCTGGTGGGGAATTCTTCGCTACAGCAGAATCTCTTATTTCTTCTTGGGATCTGATACTAGCATAACATTTCTGTTGTCCGGACATTGCGTTCACCACACCCGGGATTAATCTGAGACTCTTTTTTTCCTAGTAGTTCTTGTTGCTCTGGAGTTGGACAGCCTAGCTGCAAAGAAGCAGATGAAAATCAAGTATGAAGCATATACAAAGAAATCCAGACACCCCGATTCAGAAAGCCCTGGGCTTTGGGGCAGTTTTGAATCTGGATCTAGATGGGAATTTAGAAATCGGGGAAGCTTCTTTTTCCAAGGAACTAAGGGCTTGTATACATACAAGGGGTTTTTTAGATACTATTTTTACTATATCTGTTTAGAAACTGGTGTCATTAAATGGCGTGATCCTCTAATGTGGACGCAGTTATACCAGTACAACGGTGCTTAAGCTATACAAACGGTGCCAGTGTACTGGTATAACTGCATCCTCACTAGGGGGTCTTCCTGATCTTAGCTTTGTTGGGTAAACACCCCTCACAGCTCATAGTTAACTCAGCACAAAACCACTACGTAGGTCAGGTCTCTTCCCCTTCCGCCACCCCAACATTTGCATTTCCTCTGCTCAGTAACAGTTGCTGCCACTGGTCTTGTAAATGGGGAAGCCAGGCGGTGTCAGCTGTTGATGTCTTAGATCTCACAAACTTCTTTTTAAAATGGGCTAATTTACTGATCAAAGACAATCATCCAGGAGACAAATTGGACACAAACTATTTGTTCCTAATTGTGGCTATCGCACTAATGACTCGTTGAATAGCACCGTGGAGCAGGGTACAATTAACCCTCCCCCTCTTCTCCCCCTCCCCCCCCATTTCATAGATCATTAGCAGGAGGTGAAGCCAAATTCTCCTCTAAATGGGGACCTTCTTTTCTTTTTCCCGTGTTCTCAAAATTAAATAGCGAAGAATTATGGGTAACTTGGACTTCATGCTTTCTAGCTTTAAGGGGTGGTCCATACTGCTAACTTCAAGTGCTGCTTTTTGAAGCTAATCTTCTGGCCTGTTGAAAGAGGTTAGCAAGTGCAAGTGACCTGTCCAAAAAAAACTTGCCTTTCATCTTTTACTCCCATCTCAAGGTGGTTCTGGCCCTGGTTGGGAGCCCCAGGTTGGAATCTGGTAGAGAAAGCACCCATCGTAATTCAAGCAAGACTTTTGTAAGCGCAGCTTCATTGTTTCCTGAGGAAAGACGGCAATGGACTGAGGTCATCTTTGGGTGGCAGTGAATATCCCATGACGACCCGCTTTCTTTGCTTGCCAAGTGACTCCCTCTGAGTTTGTTAGAGCTGTACAGTTCTGCTCCCACAAGGTTCTGGGGTGTTGAGAACCTGGATTATGGGTTGGGCTGCTCTCTGAGCCTTTCATACACTGGCAAAATGGGTCACCTGGGGATCAAGATGAATGATGTTCCCTCTCTGAACATGCCATTACTTCACCCCCATCACTGGTAAGTAGGAGTAAAATGCTGGTTTTCCCCCATACAGCTATGCCAATGCATTTCCGTTCTGGCCAGCGGCTGTTCTAGATCTCAGCAGCCTCTCCTGAGTAGTGGATGTTGCCTCAATGACCATTTGCCCTGTGGTGATGGAGTAGATAACCTGAATGCTAAGCCCCTGAAAAAGATGAAAGGCTAATGCTGTGGGTCCCCATCCTCCTGTATGGCTGTCTCAGAAAAGCAAGTTAAGCCCTTGGGTTTTGCCAGCCAGTGCCAGTCATCTCCCATTCAATTCTAACCCACCAGCCCGAGCCCTGGCTCTGTGGTGACTTAAATCACACAAATGGGCTGTGTGGGCACGGGGCTCATCACTGAGGTAGGAGAGGGAGCTCAGAGTGCAAGTTGCTAGAGTCAGTCAAGTCTGCGGGGTTAGAATGAAACTTGCCTTGGTGGCAGGTCCAGTCACTGCAGGGCACCTTGCACTGAAGCAGCTGGGGCTGGTGGAGACAGCATGCTGGCGTAGATGGACCCCGGGTCTGGTCCAGCCTGGCCGTCCCCATGTCGCATAACCAGCTCAGTGACTCTGAGCCATCGGGTGAGTGCACTGACAGTGTAACATGGTCTCCACTACACAGCAGAGTTGGGAGGTGCTGCACCTCCGCCTCCCAGTCATGCCTGCGTGCTGGCTGTCTGATTGAAAAATGCTCGCGCCAAAACAAAACTGGTGCCAGTCTTCTTAGCAGCAGGTGGTTGGAATGGAAAGCTGTCTCCTGCCCCACACCCCCACTCTTCCCCCCCCCCCCCCCCCGCCCGGCAGATATCTCTGTAACTCTTCTGTTGGTTTCTCGGCCATCCCTGGCCATCTGGCAGGGCCGGGGAGGGAGGGAGGTAGGAGAGAAGGGGGTTGCTTCTCTGGGCGAGCTGCAGGGCTGTCATGGGGAGGACCCTGTGTGAGATTGGAAGGCCATGTCATTTTTTCCTGTAAATCTTGTAATTTCGTGCTTCAGAGCACAACAAAGTGAGAGAGTCAGCAGGGAGTGAATTAAATTGCCCCATGAGAGCCTGTTCGGGGTGGGCCTCCTGCATTCCATCCGCGCCTCCTCGGCGCACGTGTGCCCGCTCGTCATGGGCGTCCCCGTCTCCAAGTGGCAGGGCTTCGTCCCGTCTCCCCCGGATCAGCCTGGCTCGGTGCCCTTTTGACACATGGCCTGGCGTTGGCACGAGCCGTATTCTTCTTATTCAAGTAATTTGCCAGCTTAATAAACCCATGCAGACTTTTACAGGGTTCCCAAAGCCTCATAAAACCAGGGGCTGTCCCCGCATCTCCCCGCGAACAAAGCTCTCCTTGTGTGGCTCGTGCAGTTAAAACCGGGTATCTCGGAGCCCTCAATTGCTGGCTACAGCAGCACGATCTCCTTTGGCAAGCTGGGCTTCCGATCGGCTCAGCCATCACGCTAAGGCATTGCCTTCGCTCAGCTTCTCTCCTTTTGTGTGTCTTGTTTTTTCCTCTCTGTCCCGTGCTTAACTTTTAGAGAGCTGTTGGGAAAATAATTCAGAGAGTTTAGAGAGAGGGCTGGTCTACACTTAGTCCAGACTTTGGACTAAGGTACGCAAATTCAGCTACGTTAATAACGTAGCTGAATTCGAAGTACCTTACTCCGGACTTACTGCGGTCCAGACGCGGCCGGAAGTCACCCCCCGTCGATGCCGCGTACTTCTCTCGGCGAGCTGGAGTACCGGCGTCGATTGTGAGCACTTCCGGGATCGATCCGGGATCGATTTATCGCGTCTTAACCAGACGCAATAGATCGATCCCAGAACATCGATGGCGTGCCTCCGGACCAGCCGGTAAGTGAAGACTAGGCCAGAGAGAGAGAATTCCGGGCAGGCAGCATTACCTAGTGGTTAGATCGGGGTGAGACCGGTAGCTGGCACTCATGGATTCTTCTCTGGACTCTGGCGCTGACCTGCTGCGTGACCTGGAGCAAGCCACTTCCTCCTCACTCTGTGCCTCTTCCCCCTGCCCCATCTGCAAAATGATCTCAAAGCACTTTTTGCAAAGATCAGCTAATTTAGCCTTGCAGCTTCCCCTGTGAGTTCAGTGGTGTCCCCATTGAAAGAGAAGGAAACTGAGGTTCGGGGGGTGGGGTGGGGAGGTGTTAATGGATTTGCTCAAGGTTGCACAGTAGGCCAGCCGAGTTGGGGATAAAACCCAAGATCTCTCACTCCAAACCAAAATCTGCCCTTCCTCTTACAAAGACACAGTGAAGCGTGAAGGTCCTTGGGCAAAAGTGGCTATAGAATTACCTCACTGTGCGATACCAGTGAGGGATATAGTCAAAGGTGACATCATAGAATAGAATATCAGGGTTGGAAGGGACCTCAAGAGGTCATCTAGTCCAACCCCCTGCTCAAAGCAGGACCAATTCCCAACTAAATCATCCTAGCCAGGGCTTTGTCAAGCCGGGCCTTAAAAACCTCCAAGGAAGGAGACTCCACCACCTCCCTAGGTAACGCATTCCAGTGCTTCACCACCCTCCTAGTGAAATAGTGTTTCCTAATATCCAACCTGGACCTCCCCCACTGCAACTTGAGACCATTGCTCCTTGTTCTGTCATCTGCCACCACTGAGAACAGCCGAGCTCCATCCTCTTTGGAACCCCCCTTCAGGTAGTTGAAGGCTGCTATCAAATCCCCCCTCATTCTTCTCTTCTGCAGACTAAACAATCCCAGTTCCCTCAGCCTCTCCTCATAAGTCATGTGCTCCAGACCCCTTTGTTGCCCTCCGCTGGACTCTTTCCGTTTTTTCCACCTCCTTCTTGTAGTGTGGGGCCCAAAACTGGACACAGTATTCCAGATGAGGCCTCACCAATGTTGAATAAAGGGGAACGATCATGTTCCTCGATCTGCTGGCAATGCCCCTACTTATACAGCCCAAAATGCCGTTAGCCTTCTTGGCAACAAGAGCACACTGTTGACTCATATCCAGCTTCTCGTCCACTGTGACCCCTAGGTCCTTTTCTGCAGAACTGCTACCTAGTCATTCGGTCCCTAGTCTGTAGCAGTGCATAGGATACTTCCGTCCTAAGTGCAGGAGTCTGCACTTGTCCTTGTTGAACCTCATCAGGTTTTTTTTGGCCCAATCCTCTAATTTGTCTAGATCCCTCTGTATCTGATCCCTACCCTCTAGTGTATCTACCACGCCTCCTAGTTTAGTGTCATCTGCAAACTTGCTGAGAGTGCAGTCCACACATCGTTGATCTTTACACATAGTGCATGTGGGGAGCAGGCTGAGGTACAGCCACAAGGGTGTCCAGGTCTGCTTGTACCACTGCAAAGAATTGCACGGTGCTGCCCTGTGCTACATCCGTGCAGGCTTGCTAGTGCCTGATTGTGTGTTCCCGTGCACCTTTGGCGTTCCTCTTGCAGCTGACACGGAATTTCTGCTCCTCACAGGGATGCTGCCAGCTTGAAATCTAGTCAGTTTCAAAAAAGGAATTTTAAAAAAGTAGCTTCAGGTTCTAAACTTGCCCCCGAATCCTCTGGCCAGTTTTTTTTTTTTTTTTCTTCACAATGATATTTTCCCATTTCTTTTTGAGGTTTGATTTTTCTCTGCCTTTCGCTGTGGGAAAGGCCCACACAAACAACAGAGGAAATTGTCTCTGCGGGGGAAACTGTAATACTGAGCCTGCACAAACCACTGTCAGATGGGAGGAGTGGAGAATTCAGCGTTAATTTTGCAGCTTGTCTGAACACAAAAGTTTTCTAGGTAGAGGTACAACCCTCCTAGGGTGTACTGATAGTGGTGTAAAGATATCTTAGACTGGAATATCTATTCCCATATGGGAAAGGGAATCTCCTGTACTGAATTAAGGACCTTTATACTAGCTGTTGCCACATAAGGGGTTGCAGTGGTTTAACATTCAGTAAGAATCATGCCCCTGCCTGATATAGTTATATCAGTACGTAATCTGTGCATAGAGCAGGCCTTATGTATAGGTAAATAAAAAGAATTTCAGACAGAAGCGTGACTTCTAAGTGGACAATGATGCATTTTCTATCCCTACTGCAGACTGGCAGGAATTGTGCTCATAATACACCTCTACCCCGATATAACATGAATTCAGATATAACGCGGTAAAGCAGCGCTCGGGGGGGGGGGGGGGGCTGCACTCTCTGGCAGATCAAAGCAAGTTCAATATAACACGGTTTCACCTATAATGTGGTAAGATTTTTTGGCTCCCGAGGACAGCGTTATATCGGGGTAGAGGTGTAATTTGTATCAGTCTCGTTCTAGTCTGGGCGTTTGTGCAAAGATCTTTGGGGTTTGATCATCCTGCAGCAGGTTCACGTGTTGGGGGTCCCCCCCCCCTCCCCACCAAGTTTTCTTTTGAACAAACTAAAAAGTTCAGCATGAAATTGGGTAGAAACTGCCCTGAATTTTTAGGTGGAAACAGTCATGTGGTAGTTTTGCACAAACCCATCAGCCTGGGGTTCCTTGAGAAAGAAGTTTTATGAGCCCTCTGATCTTGTCTTCACTGGAGTGGGGGGGAGATTGTGTTGTTTATTTGACAAGGTAAAATGCTAGTGATAGTTTAAACACGTTTAAATTTTCATACAAGCACCTTGGTGCTTTTCTCCTTTTCTTTGGGAATTGCTCTCTGTAAACACCTGCAAAGCTACCTCTTTATCCACCTTCAAATTCCTCCTCAAAACTCTTTCCCTTGCCATCATGCCTTGACAGTGGCTAGGCTGATGGTGCCCTGAGGCATTTGTCTATCACGCTGACCAACTCTTGTCATTTCCTGGTCCTCCCCGATCTGTCTGGTTCCATCTGCTGGTCTCTTGTCTTGTATTATACTTCAATTGGAAGCTCTTTGGAGCAGGGACTGTCTGTTCTGATTGTACAGGGCCTAGCACATTGGGGTTCTGCCCCATGAGTGGGACTCCCAGGCACTACAGTAATACAAGTAATAATGAGTTATCAGGTCAATGTAAAGACTACAGGGGAAGGGAGGGTTTGTCTTGATGTGCTCATACATGTGGAAACACACTGCCTTGTCTTCCCTAGGATTTTACCTCGTGTTTGTTCCACGTACTAACAGGAGGTAAGAAAATACCGTCATTCCTAGTGAAGATGTGCCCTTGGAGGGTTTGTGGTTTTTTTTTTTTTTTTTTTTCTGATGATGAAACCTAAAACCAAGTGAATTCTGAGCGTGATTTCCTTGTGGTCATTTTGCACTAGCTGCCTACTGTTCTCCTGGTTCCCACCTTCCCTGTAAGTTCCTCTGACGAATTTCTTGCCCCCTACCCCCCGCTTTGGCCTTGAAGCACTCAATTTGTGCCCAGCAGCACACAAAGGTATATGGGTGGATTGTTCATTATTCTGTTGTCTTGTGTTTTCCAAAGGACTGGGAGTCCATCAGTACCAGTGGATTGACTTAAGTGCCTAAATACGGTCCTAAGAGACCAATTTTAGCCTCCCCCTCCATGTGTTTTGAAGATCTTGGGCTTTTGACTTTCATTGATTTCATAGAGTGTAAGCCAGAAGGGACAATTAGATCTAGTCTGACCTCCTGTATATCCCAGGCTATTAAATTTCCCCCTGTTACCTCTGTGTTGAGCCCAATAGCTTGTGTTAGACTAAAGCATTTTAGTCTTCAGGAGTCTAAATTGTAAGTGTGCCACAAATGGAGAATAAGGTTGCCACTCTCCAGAGCGGTTGCTTGATTCACAAACGCAGCTAAAAACACAGCTTGGTTCCTGTCTGCGCTGCAAAACTGACATGTGCTTTTAGCTGTGTTTGGGGCACAACTCCATTTGTTTGCGTCCCTTGATGTGGTATATTCTGACAGTGGAGCTGGAACTGCACCATATCAAGATGTATTGTACCACAGTGTATTCGTATGTGTGCGTGTGTGTGTTTACTGGAGAATGGGGTCTAAATATCAAATGATTTTCTTTCTGTGTGTGTGTGTAGTAGATGCAACCTGCAATAAGGACCCCCCAGCTTCAGTAGCCACTTCAAAATAATCTCAAGATTTGTCTCTTGCATCTTACAGTTTGTCTACATGGGAAAATGGACTGGTATAGCTATTGCTTTGGAAGCAGATTAAGCCAAACTGAAAAAGGTGCTGCTGTTCCAGAATAAGAGAGTGCACACAGTGAGCTAATCCAGAATAACTAATGCACTTTCAAGTCACACCCTGCCTTATTGCAGAAATAATTTCCTGGTGTAGACAAGACCTAAATTAGACCCTTGGTTTAAACAGTAGCGACTTAATCTTTTTTTGATGGTCCATTGGATGGCTGCTTGAGAGTGGTTTGCGTGTTAGGTCAACACTAGATAATTATGCAGACTGTATGTGTGTGAATATATAATTAGACTGCGTATATGCTATATATGTGATGGACAACCTGATTTGCTTGTGTCCTGTGTAATGCGCACACAACAACAGGGATTCCATTGAAATGGCATATTCATGATCTAATGACACTGTGTAGGTGTAAGTATGTATGTAACTGTATTATGTGCCTTACCCCTACCCCCGTACATTTGGATATGTAATTACTCTGGATATGTGCAAGTGAGTGTGCTAATCTCTCCGCTTTAGAGTGTAAATTCAGCTGCCCCTCCGAACAGTGTGTACGGTACAGTATATAATGTATAAATGCCTGACGGAAAGTAACTTTGTTCTTTATAGATGGAAATGTGGAAAATTAACAAGCGGCTCTTTCTTTGGGACACACCCTGCAAGTGCCTCCGCCGCCTAGGAGTGCACAGCCGCCTCTTGGAAGCCAGGGCCTTGATTTACGGCCCTGGCGCTGACAGCTCACTGGAACCCACATGCTGTTTGCAGCACCGCCAAGCTGGGCTATGACCCTGCGACCTCTCCCCCTCCACTCCCCCCTCCTGTCTCTGCGCTGTAATAAAAACCTGTCTTGCAGGCAGGACTACAATGACTTTGTTGTTCAGAAAGGTACCCCCCCTCTCCCCAAAATCTTTAAAAGCAAAAAATAAGGAACGTATGAGGAAATGGACCTGGGAGCAGCAGCCCGGACTACCACAGGATTGTTTGTGTTAGAATTTATTCCCTTCTCTTTGCCTGCTCTCAGCTCCTGAATGAAACCTCTCTGTCCTGTGCTTCTCTTACTCTTTTGCACGCCCTCTCGGCTTCTTTCACACGTTTGCCGTCTTTCACCAGCTCTCGTGGACGCTTTGGCTCTTCTGCCCGTTTGCGCACGTGCGTTCTCTTGTGCATGCCTCGTGCTCACGCACTCATTCTTGCAGTTACTCTCTTCCTCGTGCCCTGGTGCACTCGCTTGATTGGGCTTGCATTCGTTTTCCCCCACCGTTTCCCCCCACTTGCTTTCACAGCGTGTTTTTGCATACGCCTTGACTGGCAATCTCACTGACTCGTGCTTTTCTCCAATGCCAGCAAAGTGTTTCCTTTTTAGTTAATACAAGTGACTTAATAAATATTATTGAAAACAAATCAGTGAATGCTCAGGAAACTAACAACACTTTCCAGGCAGACGCCCATAAAATAAACAGATTCATGTGCCGTCACTAGCAAGTACTGCTAAACTCCTCTCCTGCATTGCTGAAAATTATCTGCAGAATGTCCACATTCTGTCACTGGTTATTCATTTGGGGTGAAATCCTGCTCTTTACTTGGTCTACTCCTCTGGTAGTTATATGCTCCCCTCCAGGCACCTAACAAATGGATTTAGCATCACCGCACCCCTGTGAGGTAGGCAAAGATTAGCATGCCCATTCTACAGATGGGGAACTGAGTCACAGACCGGCAAAGTGACTTGCCCAAGGTCACACAGGGAGAATCTGTGCTATAGCTGAGAATAGAACCTGCCTCTCCTGAGTCCAAGGCCATCTTCCTCCAACAAGTGAGCTGCACTCTTTTGGTGCTATTCCTTGCATTATCCCTCTGTCTCTCTCATCCAGTTAATCTTAAGGGTATGTCTACACTGCAATCAGACACCTGCAGCTGACCTGTGCCAGCTGACTCGGGCTCTGGCTAAGGGACTATTTAATTGCAGTGTGCACATTCAGGCTGGAGCCTGGCCTCAAGGACCCTGCCCGGTGGGAGGGTCTTGGAGCTCAGGCTCCAGCCCCAGCCCCAGCCCGACTGTCTACACCGCAATTAAACAGTTCCTTAGCACGAGCCCTCAGAGCCCGAGTCAGCTGGCATGGGCCAGCCGTGGGTGTCTGATTGCAGCATAGACATGCCCTAAGGGGCTTCCTGAGACTGCTTTATCCTTCTGGCTGTACCAGTAAGTGGGTCTGTCTCCAGTTGGATGGTGTCTAGGTAGTGAGCGCATACACAGGTAGATAAGGCACAAGGAGCTTGAAAAGAGAAATTACCTCTTCTCCTCCACCACTCTCTTATCTTTTTTTGTTTTTGTTTTTTCAGGCTCTCCAGGTGGCAAGACAGTTCCTTCTGCAGCAGGCCACGGGGCTGACCTCTCCTAGCAGCAATGAGAACAAGCAACCCGCAGTCCAGGTGAGGCAGGGAACCACCTTCACCCAAACCCTTATGGGAAGTGTTCTACTAGCACAAAGAGAACTCCTCCACTAGGGGGGTTGGCACAATCTCCAGAAATTCATTTGTGTCCTGGGTGGGCTTCCCAAGATCGCCTCTGCAGCTTAGGAGCGTCATTGACTTTCAGCAGAATGGTGCTCCTAAATGATTGCGGGTGCTTTGGGAAGGCTCATCCATTTACAGACACATGCGTGCATACGCTCACGCTCCCTGCCATAGAGTCCCTGGCTTAAAAACACCTACAGGGAGGTCACGTGCTCCACTACGACTCCATAAGCTTTTTAACAACTTTGTAGAGTCCCTGTCCGTATCCTTTGGGCTTCACCATAAGAGAAGTCAGTGGGGGAAGGAAGGGACAATGTCTCCAGTGTTTTGGATACAGGTTAAATTTCAGGAGAGGAGTCTTTCACCTCCCCCTCCCCCCCCCCCCCCCATTCGCTGGTTTGGGCTGCTCGTCCCAGACGGTGAATGCTTAGGGGGAGGATTAGGACAGCTGTTGCAAATCCATCTAACTTGTGGCTTCTTCATTTCACCCAAGGAGAAGTTCTCCTGCGTATGTGGGTTCTGGGGGGCAGGCTGGGGTCTGGTAGGGGGAGGCTGTTTTTCAGTAGGTGTGTATTAATGAGCTGTGTGTCAGGGGCACATGTTTATGGTGGGAGAGGGTTGCGGGAGTGTAATATTAGTGTACATGGGAGATTTGGGGTTAGGGGGAGAGTGTGTGTGTGAGAGCGACAGAGGTATCCATATATGTCCTGGGACCATATGGAAGGACATGACCCTAAGGCTATGTAGCTCTCGTGAAGAGGCTTACATCAGGGTGGTGGGGGGAGCAGGGGCAGTTTATTTTATAGTCTGACCCAGGATGACGGGCAAGGGGTCCAGGACGGAGGTGGGGTGAGTGGGTGTTGCCAGGTTAGAGAGGGAGCTGGGGTTAATGACCTGGCCTTTCACCTCTGCAGATCTGGCTTTAAATCCCAGCTCAGGTCATGAGTGGAGTTGCCTTTGGTGGACTCCTGTAAGGCCCCATTTGCCCGCATCATAAAACCCACAGTGCATCCTGGCTGCAAAGCAACTGGCGGTCAGTTCAACAGGAGCCTGGATTTGGAATCTGAAGCAGGGAAGGGGGCTGCTGTGGGTCAGGAATGAGGGATGTTGGCACATCTGGGGAGCAAGAGAACAACAGCTGCCTTCTGTATCCCGGGCTCAGGCCAGTCCTATTCATCCCTCTTCTCCTGAGCACTAAATTGATTCACCAATTAAACATGAGGGAACATGCTGGGACTTACCCCTCTCTCCACAGAGTGGTCCTGTTGCTCTGTAGCTGTCTGGACACAGCCCTGGATTTGGCAACCAAGGACCTGGAGAGAGAGAGATAGAAGCAGACGCCTGTAGGGCGTTGGACCCTGTGGAAGGACAGGGCAAGTCTGTCTGTACTGCAATGGGAGGGTGCAGCGCTCCCCTCCCAGGAGTCTGCGACACCCCACCCATGGGGGAGAGTCCCCTGGAAAGCATTCTTGGGGCCAGCAGGCCCGTGTGCTGGGGCGAGATGCCAGGACAGCTAGTGCCCGTGGCTCTGTGGGGGGAAGGGTGATACATGGGCTCCTCCCAGGAGGCAGGGCACTGCCTGCCAGAGGAAGCTCGCTGGGATCACTGGCACTACGAGGGGGAGGTACTGGCAGTGGGGTTTGAACCTGGGACCTGCAGCACTGAAAGAGTGAGCTAAAAGAGGGACTCCTGAGATGGTAGCGGTAGTAGGTCTTTATCCTCTTACACAGACCAGCCACGAGAGGGAGACCAATACCAGGGTGGTTTATCTTGGCATTGACAGGGCACTGCTGAGGGGGGAAACGTGGTGCTGCCAGAAAGGATGGCTGGCAGGAGGAGTAAAATTGCTGCAAGAGAGAGGGAAAGGGGGCTGACCATGGTCATGACCTCAACCCCCTCACCTTTTCACAGGCAGTGTCCTTCTCTAACCTCAACCTGTTGACTGGCCACGCTCCGGCAGGTTCCTCCCACGAAGGGCGGCCGGCGAAGGGGGCCTAACTCCAAAAAGAGAAGGAGAGAAGCAAGGCCCAAGTGAATATAAAGTGACAATTTAAAGAGCTGTGCGGAGGGGCTCTCCCTTCAGGCTAATTAAATTTATCGGCGAACAGCAGGTTACCTTATTAGAGCCACGTGGGTTTAATTAACAAAGGAAAGTAATTAGCACGAGTTCTCTCTGAGCCGGAGATCCTTCCTATAGCAGGCAGAGCTGGCTCCAAAGCCCGCTGGATGCGGGAGGGGGAATCTGGGGCAGGAGGGAGGAGAGGAATGTCGGTTTCTGCTCATCCAGGTGCCCCAGAGAGCGAGATCCACGGGACAGTTTTTGTTGCTGTTTATTCCTCTCTCCACCCCCACCCCCGGCAACGCGCGCCTGGAATGAAACAGGGATTAAATTAATCTCCCCCTTCCCCCCCGCCCTGGCTTTTTATTATTGTTTTTCCTTCTTCCCCCTGTTTTGTTGCAAGTTGTATAATTGCCTCCTGATCTTTTCACCCGTCTCTCTCTCTCTCCATCAGGTCTGTCTTGTTCTCTCCTTCCCTCAGCTCTGCACCGACAGCATTATCGCTGGGGCTGGGCAAGGGGGTGTCTTTGAGCGCCTGGGGGGGTCTCCACCTCCCTTCCTCTCTCTCGGCAAACCTGATATTGAGCGTATTTGCTCCACCTCGTGCCTTCGTTCCCCTTGACCACAGTGTGCTTCAGCTCAGGCCTGTGGCGTGTTGGGGGTTGGAATAGCCTCTCTGTGAGAGCAGTGGAAGTCACGTTCCTTGAAATCTTTTAAATTTTTAGACGGGACAAAGCACTAGGGGAAGGAATCCCACCTTGGCAGGGACAGGAGACTGGACTGGATGGCCTAATAGATCTTTCCTGTCTCTGATTGCTGCAGGCTTGAAACTCCCCAGAAAACCTCTATCCCTTTAGCAGGATAGGATGGAGTCCAGAGCCACTCTGAAACAGGTCTCCGTTTTCGTCCCACCTGCCTCAGAGGCGCAGACCCCCTGCAGGGACAGCGGACCTGCTGCCGCGTGGCCTTAATGGGTTTGAAAGTGAAGAGGGAACGGATGAGGGGAAATCACAGCTGCGGTATTAACAGCAATAATTAGTCAGGGCTTCTCCCGCACAAGCAGGCAGCTTTTTCCAATAGTGTTTTCAGGAAGGAAATGCAGTCATTGGATGGAAAATATCTTGAAAGAACAAAGACAGTAAGAGTGAAGTCAGATTCCGGTTACGTACGTGTGTGTGTGTGTGTGTGTGTGTGTGTGTGTCTATTTCTCCATTTCTCTCTTTCACGTTCCTCCTTCTGTTTCTTTTCCCATGGTGTGTGTCTCTCATTCTGTCACTGCCTGTTTATCTTCCCTTTCACCCTCAGTCTTTCGTGATCTGCTTTCTCTCTTGCGCTCTTTCCTCCATCCCACCCCTCCCTTTCGCTGCTGTCTGTCCATCCATCTGGCTGGCTTGTTCAGAGTTAAGAGTCCGGCTCCCTCCTCCCCCTTTTGTCTTGCAAAAGAACTTGTGAAAGTTGTAGGCTATATTAGTCAGGAATAGCAACCTGTCTCCCCGCCCCCTCCTTCCCGGCTTGCCCCTGCCCAGCAGCTGGGGGAGGATCTGAAGGAGGGGAGATAGAGGATTAAGCAGACTCCTTTGAAAGGAAGTTTATCTAACGGGGAATGGTGTGGATGAGATTGACCAGGAGGGTTTCTTCAGACTGAAGTGGAGAAGGAGAGAGGCTATTGTATGGTGAGACGGCGGCAGGCGGGGAGCAGGGCTTCTCCACCACCAAATCCAGGGTGGCGAAGGGGGGGCAGAGAGCATGGAATGACTGGGGGAAGCACACTGCTCTTGGAGGGAGCTATGGAATCAGAGGCCGGGGGAGACTTTTGTGAGTTAAGTTCCTAAGCACCCGTCACTTCCATTGACATCAGTGGGCGATGCAGGTGATCAGCACCTGTTCAGGATTAGGTCCTGAAGGGACCTATCCTGCAACCCTTGTGTTGTCTCACTTGTGTGGCAGGAGTTAGGAGGATGGGCTGGCTCTCCAGGCTGCTCTTTGTCTGGCTAGCGGCCTGATCCTGCACTGGGCTGCTGAGCTCGCATTGACTTCAAAGGGAGCTGAGGACACTCAGACCTGCTCAGCACCACCCTGTGGAATCACAGTCGGGTTGGCCGTTCTCTTGCGCTCCTAGTGCAGTGATCTGGTGAGCAGGGCTCTGTTCTGCAGCACACTGCCTGTCCTTTTCATGCTAGTTAATACCATTAGGTTTCATTTCAGCTCCTCTCTCCCCACCTTGGCTGTTATGGGACTGGATGAAACAGACTCTGGGGGTTCAGTCTGGCCTGATTTGCGGCTCTCCGTTAAATCCAGATAAAAAGCTCCTCTCTTTCAGCTGAGTTTCACTTGGAGATTTTTGGAGTTTGCTCAAAATGAAGGGGGCACAATGCCCCATTCAGGCTGAAACCAGTCCCCCAAACTCCCTGCTGGCATCTGAGGCCCTCACGCAGCAGTCAGTCCTCTTTCAGCAGAGAATTTAAGCATATGCTTGACTTTAAGAACATACTCAAGTCTCGTTGATTTCAGTGGGACTTAAGCACATGCTTAAATGCTTTGCTGAGTCGGGGTTTACTGGATTTAAATAGAAAAACTGCATGGAGGTTAGGGTCTAATATCAGCTGGCAGGAGGAAATGTCCTTAATGTCCATTATAATAATACTTAGCTCTTCTATACCACTTTTCATCAGTTGATCTCAAAGCATATTACAAAGGAGATTGGTACCATCATCCCCATTATACAGATGGGGAAACTGAGGCACAGAGAGGGGCAGTGTCAGTCTCATCGTACCTTGGATATCATGAAAGGTGGCCACTGATAGTTGGATATATTTTTTTTGATGTCTCATTTTTTGGGCACCCTCTCCCTCCAACGCAAGTCTGCTTTTTATTCAGTGGCGCTGAGAATCCGCAGCTCCCAGGGATGCCAGTGAGAGAGGTGGACGCCCAGCACTTTCTGCAAAACCAGGCCCCAGGTCTCTCAGTTGGGGTGCCTCCATTCTTAAGTGCCTTTGGGCCTCAGTATGTCAGGATCCTGCCCCTGTTCTAAGGATCCTTGCTGATAGGGGAACATCTGGGGCATCGAGCCGGCTGTGATAGTTAAGAGAATGTTGCTCATGTGTATTTGAAAAGCAGTACGTAGCTGCTGAGCTTGCGAGGACTCAGTATTTCAAACGTGGAAGCTCCCCCAATCCTCTTTCCTTCGACATACCCAGAGGTGCAGTCAGGGCCGGCTCCAGGCACCAGCTGAGCAAGCGGGTGCTTGGGGCAGCCAAGGGGAAGGGGCGGCACGTCGGGCTCTTCGGCGGCAATTCGGCAGAGGGTCCCTCGGTCCCTCTCGGAGGGAAGGGCCTGCTGCCGAAGAAGAAAGCGGTGCGATGGAGCTGCTGCGGATCGCGATCCCAGGTTTTTTGTTTTTGTTTTTTCCGCCGCTTGGGGCGGCAAAAACCCTAGAGCTGGCCCTGGGTGCAGTGCGCAGTTCATGTGATTGCTGCAGCTGGGGTAAAAAAAAGTCTGAAACCTTACAAAAAATTGCTTTCCACCATTGAAACAAAACCTCCCCTTTTTCTCCCCTAAAAAAGAAATTGCATGTGGGTGGTTACTGTCACTGTCAGTGGGTTCTTCCCCCAGCATGGCATGGTTTGTGTCCCTACTTTTCCGCCTCCAGGTACTTAATAACGGAACTGCGTGCAGGGGCGCTAGATGATGATGGAAGAATCAGTTCAAGACGTGTTGATAAAATACCTAATGCCCGGTGCTTTCCAGCCTCACTGGGGGTGTGGTGTCACAGGGCTGGTGTTTTCTGGTTCCCACCTGTGTTCCCATCTCCATGCTCTGTCTCCTGTGTGAAAGCCTGCCAAGTCTTAGCTTGTTGATCATGAAAGAGGCTGAGTACCTGCAATCCTAGCTGACCTGAATGGGAGTCTCAGGATGGGTCTCATAGCTCCATGGGCAGGTCGCTCTGAATGACCTCTCCAGATCCAAACTCTCCTGAACTCTGTGCCTTGGGTCACCCTCTAGCACTGAACTTTCCCAGTGAACTGCTACAGCTGTTAAGAGGCTGGGGATCAGTCGTGGGCTATTAGAGCCAAGTCACTGGTTCAGATCCAGCCCATGTCACCAAGTGGATGAAATTTAACATTTGGTGGCTGTTCATTGGCTCCGTGTGGGATGAGTTGGGGGGGTGTCTCGGTCTATATCCCATTAGCTGTGACTCTGGATCAATGGCTCTCAACACTTGCGGTCCAATCAACACACAGCTGCGGCTCATGTGACATCCTCAGGGCCATACAGATAGTGTATATATTGTGTGGATGCAGCCCACATAACACGTAAGAGAGCTGCATGTGCGGCCCACAATGGTAACTAGGTTGAGAACCACGGCTCTGGATACTGGAAGCCAACCTCTGTGACTTTCTTTTAAAAGTGAGTTTAGTGCTGATTACCAGAATGATGGACCTGGAGACTGAAATCTCTGTTGACCTTTAGAACAGACGTAAGAGAGACATTGACAGCTGCCCCACCAGTGTGCCTTGGAAGGGATGCCCTCTAGAGGTAAGAAAGGGGGTTTGATCCCTATTCCCACTCACTCTTTGGATGGGCAACAAGCACCAGTTGCAATGGGAGCAACTTGTGATAAGGATGCTGCCTCCTGGGATCTGGCCCGAGACCCACCAAGCTCATTTCCCATCAGCTGCCAAACAGCCATTCAGTGGGCACTACTTTGGGTCATTGTCACCCTCTGCCAGTTTCGTACCCAAGGTCTGGAAGTGTCCAGCTGTATTGCCGGTTTCCAGTCCCTGTTAGAGACTAGGCAGCTGGGATTCCTGTACTGCCACTGTCCCATGCTGCATCTGCTCTTTGGATGAGTAGAGGCCATGAACCTCCAGGCAAAAAGGTAGCAATTTCACTCCGAAACCACCCCCCTTCCTGTCAACCTAGAAGCCATAGCATGGATCAGCAGGTGGCCAGCTAGGAGATAACATCCCATCCTGCTCTCTGCCTGCTGGAGGGGAAGGGGGAGACTCCTGTCCCCTGTGGGACGAGGTCTCTGGGGCTAGAAATGTGTCCGTCATGGGAGAGGGAAGAAGGGCGCTGAGGAAGGAGCAGAGAGTTTGGAGCAAACTTGAGGAAATTGCTTTTTCTTTTGTCTGCTGTGGCAGGGAGGGCACTGGAGCGGAAAAGTGTATTTTGTTGATTTGAAACTTGAGTGAAATGGGTAATGAAGACAGATCAATACCGGCCCCTCCGCGTTCCCTCTTGAGGAGAAATAGAACAGCCCCTTTGAACTCTGGTGGTGAAGCGCTGAGATTTTTTCACTTGAATCTGCAGCGCCCAGGTCTAGGCCCCTTTCTCCAATGTCCCCTTCCCTTTGGCTGTCTGGCCTCTACCAAATAGCGATCCCTAACTAGTGGCTCGGTCCACACCCTGCAGGCTACAGGAATAACACCAGCCCAGGGGCCCAGCTGCTCCAAGGAGAGCAACAGTGTTTGGAGAGTGGGTGACCAAGAAATCACTTCAATTCTGTAAGACTTTGTTGGCCTGACCAGCTAGACGAGTATTGCCAAAGGGTAAGGAAGAGAGCGCCCCACTCAGGTATTTGTCAGAGGGAGATAAGACACCCCCCACCCGGATAGACGCCTGCCTTTGGGTTTTGATCCTCTGCGTCCGTTTTGTCAGCGATGCCCATTCCCAAGGCGGTGCCAGCCTGGGACGTAGTGTGACGCCTTCTCTCCCTGGGGCGTGGCAGATTTTGAAAGGGATTGTCAGCCACAGGAAACGTTCAGACAAGGCGCGCTGATACGTAGGGATACGTGAGCCATCTTCCTTTTATCTACTGGGGTGCCTGGCACTGGCGAGGATGCGTGCAGGTGAGATCATACAGCATATTCATAACTTGTACATGTGACTGAAACATCAAACTCACCTTCTCTCCTCTGCACAGGTGCGTTCACCCACATACTTGCTCCTGCCTTCACCTTCACCTGGAAAGGCTCCCTTGCACGTCTCCTCTCCTGGTGCGCTCCACGGTCTCGCCCGCGATCAGTTCCCAGTTGCCACTGCACCCTGTGAAATCACTCTCAGCAGTGTAGAGAGTGCACAAAATGTGTGTAAAACCCAACTAGAAAGAGGAAGGCTTGTGCAGTGGCTAGGGCACTACTCTGGGACTGGGGAGACGGGTTCTACTCCCAGACTGCCCTTGTGAGCTTGAGTCACTCACGTAGTGTCTCTGGCCCTGGGTTTCTTAAGGTATTTAGGGGTTGTGGCACTCAGCGTTGCAATGCCTAAGTCTCAGTTTAAAAAGTGATTTGGGCATTTAAGGGCCTAAATCCCATTAACTCACAATGGGAATGTTGTCTCGTAAGTGCTTAAACCCCTTTGGAAAATGAGATTTAGGATCCTAAATCAGTTAGGCATTGTAATGCTGAGCGCAGCAACACCTACATACCTTGGAAAATCTGGGCCTCAGATCCCCATCAGTAAAATGGGGATAACCGTACTTCCCCACCTCACAGGGCCCCTGCGGGGATAAATACACGGGAAAATTGTGAGATGCTCAGATATTGTGGTGATAGGAGCCGTATAAATACCTAAGAGATTTATCCAGGTAGACCATTCTGCGTTTGTAGCAGTTCATACTCACACCGGCTACTCATGGTATAAGGTAATGAAGAATCAGTCTCATGTTCTCATCTGTACGCAAAGTTCACTCTCTTGTTCTGATTCTCCATGGCATGTGTATATTGCTTGACGCTCTAACTGTGAGCCTAATCTTGCTTCTGTTGAGTTTTACTATTGACTTGAAGCAGCAGAGTAGATTCCAGGGACTGTTTCCAATCTTACTTGGTGGGTTTTAAATTGGGAATCGCTCCACAGAAGTCAGTGGCGTTATTCCGGTGTAGTATCAGAATCCAGGTCAGAGTATTTAAAGCCCTCGTTGTCGTCTTTTAAAACGGAGTCGAGACCAAATAAACTCCAGAGCCTGAAATGCAGGTAGCCGCTTCCTGCAGTGCAGCTGGAGATGTGTCGGCCTGATGCTTTCTTGGGAGCCAGCAAATGTAGTGACGGGGCTCGGGCCGAGGCTTGCTCTCAAATGGGGTGGGGATTCATAATTACCATCTGGTGGTGGTGGTTTAGTCCAAATTCAAAGTGAAATGTGTTGGGCCGTCTGCCTACATGGAACAGTATCCCAGGTGGAGAGAAGATGAGAGTGTGTGCGCTATAGGGGGGATGTATGGCTTATGTGTCTATCATGGTCCATCCACTTAAAGAAAAGCCATTCTAAGGTTGGTGTTGGCCAGGTATTTGTTCCCTTTCCTCGTTTAGCTCTTCCCGTCCCCATAGCAGACCCGCTTGATGTGTTTTGTTGATTTCAGATTCAAAAAGGATGTTCTTAAACTGATCTTCATTTTTATTATCTTAATCATGGCTTTTGCGTTCCTATCGTACGGTGCCCTGAGCTCTGTGGCCAGCATACATGCTTTCAAACTAAGCTGTAGTATGCATGTGTGTATATCTGTACAGGGTGTATACATAAATACACATCTTGATTGGGCAACGAGATGCACACAGTAGGCCCATGTGCTGTTTTATGGTCCCACTGAAGTAAATGGGATTCTGGCATCTATCTGCATGGGACAGATTACAGGATCAGGGCCATAGCTGTGCAGATGAGTGGACAGCTGGGTTTGCTCTTCTGTGTTAGCTTTTCGACTGGGATATATGGGAAAGGGTTTAGTTGAGCAAGAAAAGTGACTAAAGACCTTTCTCTCTAAATGCTCTAACTTACTGCTCCCACCTTGCTCATTATGATGCCTGACCCCTTTGCGCTTCATATAGTTTCCCAGCTTCTTGGAAATATGCTCCTATGATTAACATTGTTTCTAACTGAAGCGGAAGATCTGTCCATTAACTCTTTGAGTCTGGGCAAGTTGTGGGTCTTCTAATATTCCATGTGCTAGTGGGGAATGGCCCCAGCCCTGACTTGTGAAGATAAATTGCATCTCTCAAGCTTCAAACTTTTGTGTCTCCTGAGATAATAAGAGCATTCACTCCCTACGATAGTGGAATCAGGGGTTCCCACTACCCCTGATTCTCCACTACTGCAAGGTTCCGGGCTGGAATATCAACTCCAAGAATGAAGGGGGTCTTTAATTTCTTCCTTCATTGAGTTTCGGACTTCCTTATGCTGCCCCAGTAAGTCAGACTCCAAGCAAGAAGGCAGTTCAGTCAGCATAGTCATTCAGTGTGTGGCTTTCCCCTGTTCTGCTTCACTAATGAACCTCAACCCTGATCTGGAAGGAACGTTCTCTTCTGGGTTGCAAAGGAAGGTTTATTTTTCACAATGCTCATTCAGTCCTGAATTCTCATTCCTGTAAAAATGCTCCCTACCAGATTCTGCTCTGTGACACTGGTGTAAATCCCATTGAACACCACTGGCTTCTGTGAACTTGCTTCAGATTTATACCAAGAGCAGAACTTCCCCTTTAACATGAGACTTGTTTTCCACCCACAGACTGGTTATTCCCCCCCATCCCCAGCCGCCCTCCCGTCTCCGGTGCAGTGGGATTACAGCCAAGACAGCTCAGAAAATCACCCCTTTCATTCCCCCCCCCCCCCCGATTCTGTTCTCAAATCAGAGATACAACGTCAAGGCATTTGTTCAAGGGCCAAAGCTGTTAGTAAGCAGTTTTGTGGAATGGCAGTGGGCCAAGGAGTGCGTCATTCCCTTCTTTAGCTCGTTGTCTGGCAGATGCCAGCTATGACACATAATACAGGCCATTCTTGGAGAGAAGAATCCAGCAGTCCAGGCTGCCCAGGCAAAGTTTTTGTTGTGGTGGTGGTTCTTGGAGAGTTAATATTCAGAAAGAGGAAAAAGTTCAGCTCCCAGGGAAGGGAGGCACTAGGGCGACTGGAGATAATCAAGATGAAAGAGGCGTGGTGGGAGCCGTTGAATGCTGTGTAGACTTCCAAATGGCCATGCTGGTTCTTTCAGCTCCATTTGGACCTGCTGCGTGTTACCATGATATGCCGTTGCTTTTCTATACCGCCCACGCTGCGCTAGGTGCTGCACGAAGAATAAAACCCAACCCCATCATGCCCCAATAATCTCCTACTCTGTTAACATCTACCACTACTTTGGATACGTCTTCACTTACCAGAGGGTCCGGCGGCAGGCAATCGATGTTCTGGGATCGATCCCGGAAGTGCTCGCCGTTGTACTCCAGCTCGGCGAGAGGAGTACGCGGCATCGACGGGGGAGCCTCCCTGCCGCGTCTGGACCCGCGGTAAGTTCAGACTAAGGTACTTCGAATTCAGCTACGTTATTAACGTAGCTGAATTTGCGTACCTTAGTCCGAAGTGGGGACTTAGTGGGGACCAGGCCTTAGATGCAGGATAAGGGAGTGGCAGTTAATGCCAAATGGCATGCTGCCTTTATGTGATGGGGAACTGTTCAACCTGGCTGGGATTTGAGCCCCTAGCGCTCTAGCTGACAGATTTGAGCATTAACCCATTGCACCCCGGAAATACACGGTTTATTTTTCTCAGCGCCGATCTTTCTCGCAAGGGTTCGTCTCTGGTTTGGACATGGTAGATGGCTCATTAAAGTGCTATGCCTAGAACACCAGGAGCCCCAATGGCCGAGATTCCGGTTTAGCCACATCCCTAGATATTGGTCATGGCCCTTGCAAATGAACGCCCGAATGGTGGGTGTATTGCAATAGCTGTGTGAGTGAGTCGTGCTTTGGCAGCAGGGCTCACGTGACTGTGTCTCCCATTAAGCCTGTCCCAAGCACAGTAGCTGCAGGCGCTGCGTTAAAGGGCTCCAGGTTAAGTAAGCTGTTCAGCATCCATGTTTTTAGACATCCCCTGGGTACGTGCTGCTCGGTTCACTTTCCTCTTTATCATCTCAGATGCCATTAGGCGCCTTAGTGTGGCTGTTACCAGGCCTGTGGAGATAGATGGCTTGGCATGCATCTCCTCTGCATGGAGAGCAGTGGCAACCAGGGACGGCTCTAACTTTTTGGTCGCCCCAAGCGCAAAAAAAAAACAACCCTGTGGCGCGGCCGGAGCGCGGGTGCAGGGGGACAGGCTTGGGGGGGGAATGGAGGAGGAGGGAGCGGGCAGGGGAGAGAGAGAGAAGGGGGCGGCCAGGGTTACAGCAGGGCGCTGCCACACGGTCCCTCCCGCTGCGCTGCCGCGAAAGCTCCGCTCTGGTCGGCGGGGAGGGAAGGAAGAGGACTGCCCTGCAGGGCGCTCTGGTTGTCCGCGCCGCCGCCCCCTACAGGGCGGCCGGAGCGGAACAAGAACAACAACAACAAAAAAAGCGGTCATGCCACCCTAGGATTGGGCATAATGCCGCCTCCAACAATCTGCCGCCCCAAGCACGGTGCCTGGAGCCGGCCCTGGTGGCAAGCAGGACAGTTGTTAAGTTTGAGCAGCTGGGGATCCAACTAGACCCCTGAGTCAGGAACTGGTTGCGAACAATGCGGGGTGGAGAGGGTGAAATAACCTCCGCCAATGCTTCTGTTTGCTTCTCCTCACGCACCGTGATCTGAGGATTGAGGCTTAGGCCCTGCGTTCTCGTGCATGCCCCAATCTCGCCCAGCCCTTGGCTTCATTCTCCGGCACAGAGAGAGCTGAGCATCCCCAGCGAATTTAAAATCCTTCATGTGTCTTCACTGACTCTCCCAACGGCCTCACGGACACGTTGGCTAAGATTAGATGCCCACGGTGCCCCTCATAAGAGAGTCCTGCATCCGAGCCCTTTTGGGGCCAACTCCACATTGCTTGTCTGCCTCTTGGTTTGACATGAGGATCATTGTTTCCTGGGGAAATCTTGGCCGTGGTGTGAGGTAACCCTGGTTGACGGTCCTGTTGACTCGCCTAGTTTATATTTTTTGTTTGATGCCTCACTTCATCTCTCTGCCTCAGCTCCTCATCTGTGAAATGGGGAGAATATGCCCCCACCTTTCAGAGGTACTGTGACATTTATAAGGTGCTCAGGTACCGCAGTGATGGGGTCATGTAAGTAACCAATAGGACTGGGTGAAACGGTTTGCGATGGACAATTGGGTTTTCAACTCAATTAATACTTTTGTGGACATTTTCCACTTTTCATAGACAATTGTGACTTTTTGTCAATAAACCTCAAACTTCTGGTTTTCACCTGAAAAATTTTGGGGTGGGAGGGGGGAGGAGGAAATCTTCATTTTCCAACCAGCTGTAGTACCCGGACCCATGGTGCCCTGAAGGAGCTTGATGTTAGCTAGATAACCTGAGCCAATGGTGCAGCGAGACTGGAACCTGTCCTCCCACATAATGCAAGACCTGGAACGAGAACTCTTCAGCCTCAAATACACATCTTACGGGAACCAAAGTCCAGGTACCTGGCTTGTCTCCTCTCCGCCCCCACTTCTCAAGAAGCCACAAGAACCGTTCCCCATGTCAGCTCGGCATCGTAGCGCAAAGGGGAAAGCCATTTAAGGCAGACAAAGGTTGTATGAAAATATAATTCTGCTTTTGTTAGCAGCCATCAAACTCTAAAAGGCGCCGCTTTTGTTTTCTTGTAACGTTGTGAAAACCTCATGTCGGATCGAGAGCTGCGGTCCTCACGACTAATCGCTTCTCCTTTGTGTTTTTAGATTATAGGGGCAATTAGTGTTGTCAAAACCTCTGGCAATTCTCTTTGCTCTTGACAGGGTGTCAGTCCGCCGGGCGAGAAATGGAAGGTGTTATAACTCTCCGGTAATTAGAATGCCTCTGATTTGAAAATGCCAGCAAACGTGTATCAAATAGGATGCGCTGCGTGGTGGTTGGGGCGGGGGAAGACGTTTGGATGGGGGATGCAGATGAGCGATTAATTATAGGCTCTCATTCCGAGCATGTTGCCAGCTAATGAATGGCAAAGGGAAATTAGCGTGAGGCTTAGCTCCCCAGGAGCGGGCACCGACCCTGTGCTCTCACTTATCCTGGTGCCGCCACTGCATGGATTTGTCTCTCTAAATCTCCAAGTTTCCACTGTTGGGTGAGAGAATGCCCAACTGGTCAGATCCTCTACCGGGCTAGGGAGAGTGGTGACACCAGCTTATCAAACTGGTCATCTCATCTAATTCCTAGAGGAACATATTGAGGCCCCCTCAGTGATACGTTTTGGTCTTGTGACCAGTGTTTGCAGATGTCCCAATGGCGGGAGGACTGTGCAGCTATTTGCAGGGACTAATTTAGCACTTACTATTTCTGTGTGTGTGTTACCGTAGCACCTAGAAGCCCAATTCATGGCCCAGGACCCTGCTCTGCTAGGTGCTGTACAGTCACAGAACCAAAAGGCAGTCCCTGCCCCCGCAGTCCTTGCACTTTTCCTCCCAGAGCGAGGAGGGCAAGCAGTCCGGCTTCTGCCCGGGTGAAGCGCTCCTGTGGCCTTGATTTCCTTGGCTGACTTTCATCCAAGATGCCTCAGTTGCAGCCTCTGGGTGAGCATGCAACAATTAATAAATAACTTTACAAGAAGTCAGCTGAGAGAGAGAGATCTGAAATGACAAATGAAACTCGGCCCACCCGGGACACTTCCCTCTAGCAAAAAGTCTGAGTAAATAGATAAGCCTTGCAACCTTTCTCAAAGGTCAGCAAACTCCGGCTCAGTTGGACCAATAGGGTGGAAGGGGAGCAAATTCCATGGAGGGTAGCCCCCTCCATGAGCTCTGCTACCCCTGGCTCCGCCCAGCTGCTGAAATGAGCTTTAAGGGAAGAAGCAGGTCTCTTAAGTAGGTGGGGTCCATATTGTGGAGATCAGGCATGAACGGGGACTCTTGGGTTCTGTTTCTAGCTCTGGGAAGAAGTGTGCTGAAGTGATTAGAGCTGGGAGCCAGGACTCCTGGGTTCTGTTCTCAGCTGTGCCGCGAAGTGACCATAAGCAAGTTGCTTCACCTCTGCGTGTCTGTCAAATGGGGCTAGTGGTTATCTGCCTCTGAGACACTTGATTGCAGACAGCTCTGCCAATACCTTCAGATATACCTGGAAACATATAACAGGTCACCTGTTGCATAAAAGAAGCACAGGTTGCTGTGAATAATCAAGCCACCTTGCTCTCCAAACTCCAACCCTTCCTACTTTACGCGTGGGTTGTTCTTTGCAGCACCCTGGCAGCACAAATCCTAATGAACACATGTCCGGCCCTGTTTGAAAAGGGGGGTGGGGGGAGGGCGCACATCAAATACCCTCAGCCGCAGTCCCTGGAAGAGTTAGGCTCCCATCAGGCCCCGGTTGGAGCCGCTCCCTTTGTGGTGGGGAGGGGGTTATAGTCTGCGGTTGACATGGCCTCGGGCAAGTTAAAAGGACTTGCGGGAGGCGGGGGGGGAGGCCTCATTCACTCGCAGGTTTAAAAAGTGTAAATGGAGGGTTTTGAGGCCAAGCGCCTCCTACAGACGAGAATAGGTTACTGCAGCTCTCTCCCAAGAAGGTTGCTAGAAATGCCTAACAGTGCTGGGCGTGAGCAGCTACTTAGCGGTCAGGGGCCTGTGCTTTATTTCAGCTGCTCCCTGCCTGGCTCAATCTCCCCCTACAAGGCTGGGACCAAAGTAGGAGGTAACTCACCACCACCTGGAACTGAGATCTCCTCTCCCTATGCCCCACATGTGCTCTGCCTCCAGTAGGACCAGAGAGCGAGGAAAATCTTCTGCCCGATTTTCCCCTCCTGGTAACCCGGCCCTCAGCTATCGCAGGGTCACTTTGGCTAAGACCAATCTAGCATGGAGCCTCCTTGGAGAGGCAGGCTTCCCTGCTCTGGCCAGCCAAGGTTACCTGCTTTCATGGTTGGAGGGCATCGAGGAGAGTTGGTTTAGGTGGAAGAGATTTTCTGCAGATGTCCAGGGAGGGCTCGTGCTGAATGCATTTCCACTTAGAGGCGAACATTGCAGGGTTAACATGGAATGTACAATAGCTTTACATTCCATTCCCAGGTGCTGACTACAGCTCACCCCCCTGGGCCAGCATTGCAGGGTCAAACCCCTGGAAACTATTCTGGGGTGATGTCTGCCCTCTGCCTGGATATGGGGGTGGGCGATAGGGGGCTCTGAAATTTTCAGGATCCCCCCCCATTTTTTCTGGCTCTTAACTTGTCTGGGGCGAAATTAGTTTCCAGAGCAAATGCCCAGGACTTGACGTCCAGCATTATCCCAAATCACAGGGGGCGTTCTAATATAACAGAAGTCCTCTAGCCAGCTCTCCTAGC
This sequence comes from Malaclemys terrapin pileata, assembly GCF_027887155.1. NCBI lineage: Eukaryota > Metazoa > Chordata > Testudines > Emydidae > Malaclemys > Malaclemys terrapin. The sequence continues at coordinate 17,777,990 of NC_071508.1, read as the reverse complement.
CCACCCGGTCCTTGGCATGGTAATTATGGGTTACTAATGTCAGCTGTAAATAATGGTTGGATAGAGATGATTGATACGTTCCTCATGTCTCTGCAAAGCCTGATAACTTCTCCACGGTCTGATTTTTAGAAGTATTTTGGCTACCAGTGTCCCCTTCCTTTGGGAGGAGGGATAGCTCAGTGGTTTGAGCATTGGCCTGTTAAACCCAGGGTTATGATTTCAATCCTTGAGGGGGCCACTTAGGGATCTGGGGCAAAAATCAGTACTTGGTCCTGCTAGTAAAGGCAGGGGGCTGGACTCAATGAGCTTTCAAGGTCCCTTCCAGTTCTATGAGATAGATATATCTCCATATATTATTAAATATTATTCCCTCCCCCTTTTTCTTTCTAGTTCTCTCTCGCTCCCTCCTTTAAGTTTAGATCGGTGCCTTGAGAAGGGATGCAGCACCCAGCACCTGTGCTGTGAAGCCCTGTGCCCAGCTCGGGTGCCTGCCATGAGTGAGATTAATTAGGACTGTGGTCCGTGGAGCATTTAAGTGTGGCTTATGGAGAGCTGGTTGGCCCATACGATGCTTCCTCCTCCTTTCTTAGTGGCTAAATCATATTAAAGGAAGCTTTAAAAAGATCACCAGTGGGGAGGGTGGGGGAACTGCATGGCAGCCAGTGGGGAGGGGGGAAGGTCCACGAGAGAGCCTCTCAAGATGTGTGGCCCATACTCCGAATAAGGCCCTGTGTAAATCACGATTTCACGGAAATCGTGAAATTAGCCCAATTCCGTGCTGCGCACGGAGCCCCAATCCCTGCTTTGGGCTGTGCTAAGCCAGGACAGCTAGCACTGGGTGGTGAGAGACACACCCCCTCGGATAAGCATGGCTAGCCACCGTCCCCTGTCCCCCTTCCCCCCAACCCCGTTGGGATGGGGTCAGCCCATGAACCCCCCCCAGGAGCAGGCCCGAGTGCTGGAAAAGTCGCAGCAGTTCAAGGAGGGACTCGGCAGCCGTACATATCCCATGAAACTCAAAGAATTTGAAGCTGCTTATGACACGTAGCCTGTGAGCTAGAGTCCCAGTGGACTTTGCTGCTAGGAGGGGCTGCTGGCCAAACACTTGACACTCAGGAACTGCAATCTGTTCTGCGCAGGCGCTTGCAGTGGTATCGGAGCACCTGCTCCACTTCCCCCGCGCCCGCCACACACATGCCAGTTACCCGTGGACATCAGGTTGGACAGGAAAGCCACTTTTCCCTTCTGCCTCCACATCAGACCCCGAGCCGCTCGGCTCAGGCAACCCCCAAAGGGGGTGCGCTCACTGAGGGTTGGTCACGAGCTTCTTCCGACCCACTTCCAAGCTCCTGTGAGTGACGACGACCCAGTTTGGGAGCCGCAGCTGCTCTATTTCGGTCGTTTTGGAGCCCGCGCGGACGGCGGTATCCAGGATTGGCATCTCTTGATACCTTTCATGTTGGGATCTGCTGCTCAATACTTTGCCCTTGTTCCCACCTCCTCCTGGCTTATCACCAGTAAAAACTTCTGCTCGCCTGGGGTCAGCGCTCCCCCTCTGCCCCCCGCTGCAGCAGGCTCTCTGACCCGGCCTGCTTCCAACCGCTTCCAACAGCTGCTAGAACCAGTTTGGAAGGTGAAGAGGTGACATTTGATTGACAAGCCCAAATGCCTCCCCTTCCTCCCCTTTCTTCTGGGGCCCCGAGCTTGTTAGGTGTGTTTTAGAAGAGAATTTAAGCAATGAAGGGAAGGGGAAGGCGGGGCTAGGGGTAGTGGAAACGGGCACTAAACTCGCCCTAGAGCTGTTGCAAAAGATATGGGTTGTGGGTCCCCCCTCTCCCCCACCCAGTTGTTGCCAGTACCTTCCCCGCATGCTGCAGTTCAAAGGGTGGGGAAGAGAAGGTCCTGGCTGGAGGGCTGGGTTGTGGGCCCGAAAATGGGATGTTGGGATTCAACACCTGAGCAGTTGACAGCAGTTCACCTGGAAAGGGCCACGGACATCCTGGGCCTCCCTCCCCATTTCTCAGTCATCCTGTCCTCAGATGACCCTGCAAGCAGCCCCCTGCCTTGGTTTCCCTCTTCTGGGCACTTGCAGTTCCCCTCTTCCAGGGGCTAATCACCTGCCTTCAGTCTCCACTGTATGTGATAAGGCAACCCCCACTTCGACTGCTCTCCAGCTGTGGCATTACAAGCATGCTTGCCTTGGTTTCCCCTTTCTTCCAGAGACCCTGGGAACTCCACACAAGCCCTTTTCGGGAGTAATTTATTATAAGAAATCCCACAACCATAATCCAGATTTCCCCAGCACTGACCAAACAGTACATTTACTCATTCTCAACTCCCAACCATCCATCGGGAGGCCAGATACAGCTCCAGCATCTCTCACTATTCCCCAGCTCTCTGGTACAGCTCCAGTGTCTCTCACCATGCCTCACCCTAACCCCTCTAGCTGGGGTGCTTCTCTGCCCTGTTATATTCTCAGGCCTAGCTCCAGCTCTCCCCTGGAGACATGGGTGGGTTCACCCCTCCACCATTCCCCAGCCTTTAGCCCTCCTTGGCCTCTGGCTCCAGCTTTTTGAGTGAAGGATCCACTAGGCTCTATTGCTTTCAGCCCTCTCTGACAGCAGCTCTCTGGGCTGGGGAAGTTTGTAGGGCCCCCCCCCCCCCCCCCCCCGCCTGCCTTCTGCTCTCACCAGCCTGATCTGGCTCCCCTGCTCACTAGAGAGCTCTCCGCATGCTCTCCTGCAAGGGCACCCCTTCCCTGAAGCTCACAGCCAGGGCCGGCTCCAGGGTTTTGGCCGCCCCAAGCGGCGCAAAATAAATAAATAAATAAAAAGCCGTGATCGCAATTGTGATTGCAATCTGCGGCAGAAATTCGGCGGGAGGTCCTTCGCTCCGAGCGGGAGGGAGGGACCGTCTGCCAAATTGCCGCCGAATAGTTGGATGTGCCGCCCCTCTCCGGAGTGGCCGCCCCAAGCACCTGCTTGGCAAGCTGGTGCCTGGAGCCGGCCCTGCTCACAGCCCAGCTCTGCTCTTCTTTTGAGCTCGCTCGTGCTCTCTGTGGACTCTGGGTTCTGGACTCTCCTTTAGGGAACCCCAGTCGCCTGCCTGAGGACTGTGAACTCTGTTGCTTTTGGGCCATCTCATTTGTAACGCTCAGGGCAGCCTTGCCCTCCTCATGACACCAAACTAGGGCACACCTGGAAGAGAACAGCGGGGCCCAATTTCATCGAAGGGGCCAGCTGCCCTGTTACACTTCCCCAAATTGAGGCAGATGGAAAGCACACCAGACCAGCTGGTCCATGCCCAGAATGGGGCAGGGTGGGGAGCTTTAGTTGACCCCAGGGAGGGGCAAAATGGCACCTGCAATCGCCTAAAATAAGATTTGGGCAAGGCTCTGAGTCCCCACAACTTCCTTTGGCTGGATGAGAGTTGTAGCTCCCAGAAGGTGCTCAGAATCTCACAGGATTGCGCCCACTGTGTGCGCCACATTTTCTCCAAATCGTACACCTTGCAGCTCAAGAATCTCTGCCCCCACCTTCCCAATGCATAGCAGCAGTGGGTTAGAGAAGTTCTGGCTACCGGTTCTTAGTAAAAAGTGCCATGAGGACCCTAAAGATGGGTAAACCTCTGACCCCACCCCTCTCTCCCATGGCTTTTGAGATTCAGATAAAATGGAGTCCGGATCCAAACCAGACAGGGTTTTGCTTTTGCAAAACCCAAACCTCTGCTGATTCGAGGGCCTGATTTTAAAGATACAGAGCATCGATTTTTTTTCCCCCCCCCCTTTTACAATTGGATTTATGGGTGTGCAGTGCCTCTGAAAATCGAGCCCTTAGGCAATGACATCAGTGCTTGCAATTTTATCTGGCGATTCATGACGTTTGCTTAACACCTTGGCTCCTGGAATCCTGTGATTACGTGAGAATCTCTACTTTCATTTAAAATGCAAGTAAGATTGTAGCCTTCATGACTGTGGAGGAAAGCTTGAAAACATGACCCCCTTAAAGGCTCAAAACCAAGAAGGGAAATACCCCTTCCCCAAGGAAAAAAAACCCCTATATATTAAAAATCTCATGGCTCTTTTGGGCCTAACTCATGGCCTTTGAATGCTTGGTCTTGGCGATGCTGGCTACATTTTCAAATCCTCTCTGCTAGGTCTGGGACCCAAACCAGTTTTTGAGGGGTTTTGGAGCTGGGCTTAGCAGCCCTATATTGAGGGAGCATCATTCAGGGAACCCCATGTCTGATTTGACTTCAAAGTGGGTAGGACATTCCTAAAGCAGCCCCGGCCCAGCCTACCAAGGCTGGAATTTGGGGGAGGGTTTTTAAGGGCCTGAGTTGGAGGGGAAACTCTGTTTCAGCCTTAACGAGGGAACGGCTGGAGCTTGTAGCTGTAGGCGAGAACTTCTTCCTGCGAACTCAGCGTGGGGTTGTGTTTAACGCGCTCTCGCTCTCTGTCTCCGCAGGTCCCCGTGTCTGTCGCTATGATGTCGCCTCAGATGATCACGCCACAGCAGATGCAGCAGATCCTGTCTCCTCCTCAGCTCCAAGCTCTGCTGCAGCAGCAGCAGGCGATCATGCTGCAACAGGTAGGGCCAGCCGAGGCCTCCTTCCTCCATGTACCCTACGAGGCCGGCTCACTGAGCTCTGCACCCTCCTAAAACATAAAAATAATAAATAAAGAATCCTTGCCCCATGGATGCAAATAGGGTCAGCATCGGCCTGCACTCCACCCCATTCTCTCCAGTGACATTGGCCTCTGTGTCGGGTGAGGCTGCACCCCCTCTAAAACAGTCATGCAAGCAGCCTGGCCCTTTCCCTCTCTACGGCTGTCTCCAGTCCCCCATCTTGCTTGCCCTAGGGATCCCAACCACGTTGGCACCATGGAATGGGAATTATCAATAATCCCACTGCAGCTGGATTCTACTGCAGCATCAAAATCCCCTACAACAGTGTCTACATTAAAACCCGTTCAGGATTTGGTTTTCAGTGGGGAGAGGCCTGAGCCAAAGCCTGATGGGCGGGACCATTTGGATCTGGGGTCAAGCTTCGTGGCTCGCCCTTGTCTCTCTAGTGGGCCCCAAGCCTCAAGCTCGACTCTGGACTCTCCCTGAGTTGGGGCAGGTGTTTGGATCCAGACCCAGACTTAGCAGCTCGGGTTCATTCCTTGGAGTTGAGCTTTCTCTGCATTCCAGAACACACACACACACACACCCCACTCACTCACTCACTCACTCACACTCTGCAAAAAGAGCGGTGGAGGGAAAGAACTCCAAAACACAAGGACGTGGGTAAACATCTCCAGCTGGGGGGAAGGAGGGGGAGTAGGAGAGAAATCCCACAAGCATCTTCCACACCCTTCTCTTGCCTTCTGTACCTGTTTACTCCAAACACGCTGATAAGGATTCAAGGTTGGCCCCAGGGAAAGAACAAAGGGTAAACACTAACCTGGGTGGAGTCCTTCTCGGAGCTTCTTTGGAGCCGGATAAAGAAACATGTTTGACTGCAAATTAAACAACCCAGGCCAGAATAGCTTGCATTCTCCACCAGAAGAAAACCAAACATCACACCTCTCACCTCTTGACCCAATGTTCTCGGAACCCTGTTCAACCGAGTTATAGAGACCTGGTTTTGATTGGCTTTCGGGTAAACAGCTTGGCTTTCCAAACCTGTTCCGCAGACAGAAAAAGCAAAGTTGCTGCTGTCAATTCCTGAGCTGATAAAAGTTTCCCAGCATTCAGCAGAAGCCAAGGGTTTCCCAGCTTTGTGGATGCTTCTTTGTGGCTTTTATGGAAAACAAATCCATCAGGAACAGTTTATTTGGAGACGGGAGTGGGAGGAGGAGGGAATCTTAGAGCTGGAATTTACCTCTGCCTGAAAATCCAAAATATGGAACAAAAGCACCTTTTATCAGATGATCTTAAAGTGCATTACAAGCATTAATTAAGCTTCCTGTGTAGTTGTTGTTGTCCCCATTTTACAGATGGGTAAACTGAGCGGAAGTGGCTTTCTGGGGATAGAACCCACGTGTCCTGGCTCCTAGTCTCCTGCCCCAACTGCTGCTAGACCACAGCTCCTGCCAAAGTGAGAACAGCCAGTCTAATCTGGAGGAAGAAAAGCAGCATGCAATAGAAATATTACTCAGAAAGGCTAGGAGTGCATTCTTGAGGCTTATACAAGCCAGAAGAAAGGGGGAAGAGACTTTCCTGTAGCACCCTTCCATCATCACCATAGTATTTCAGCCTCTCTGCCCTAACGCTAGCCATTATGAGTGAGTCACCTTTACTCATGGTGCTGTTTGTTCTGGGAACACGTCTCATTCTCATTGATAGGCTGTTTTAATTTGACTGCTGCTGGGGCCTGCACGTCAATCTCAGCCACACCCTTTGGCAAAGCATCGTGTGGGGCTTAGAGGGGGGGAGGGTACTTCTGCTGGCTAGAGCAGAAGGTTGGGAGTCAGGACTCCTGGGTTCCATTCCCTACAGTATCACGAGCTCACGGTGAGACCTTGATTAAGTCAGTCCACCTCCTCACACCTCACTTCCCCCCTCTAAAACGCAGATCACTAATTGCTGATACCTACGATAATACTGAATTAAGTACATGTTTGTCACTGCACCTAGCAAAATGGGGCCCTGACCTGGTTGAGGCTTCTAGGCCGTACCCTAATACAAATGATGATTAATAATAAGCAAGGCTTAATTAGTATATGTAAAGGGCTTTGAGAGCTTCAAGTGAAAGACACTTGAGAAGGCGTATTATTTATTTATTTATTTATTTATTTATTGTGAATTTTAATTATCCCAGGGAGTCAAAATCTTGATTGTGGGTCTCACGTCTACCGTGGAGTTGGGCAAAGAGCATCAGACTGCCAGTGCTGTCTTTAAATAGCTGAAACGTTCTTTCACCTGACTTTAGGAGCTGGGTATTTAAGCAAACCAACAAACATCGTGAGCCTGGCAGTAACATGGCCAGAGCTGGCAGCCTTGTGCTAAGCCCAGTTTAAGAACCTAAGTGGTTAGGCCTGGGCAGGATCTTCTGGCTGCCTCCCTGATGTGTGCTGCTTTCTGCTCTCCCTCCCCTCAGCTGCAGGAATACTACAAGAAGCAACAGGAGCAGCTTCACCTGCAGCTATTGACACAGCAGCAAGCCGGAAAGCAGCAACCCAAAGAGGTGAGCTCGCCCATACAGGTTCGGGGCACAGACGCAGGCACAGATCGGAACTGCTGCAAGCCAAAGGGGAGGGAAAAGGCGTGGCATGTGTAAATCTTAGGGTAGCCCGCTGGCAGGCATGTCGGTGGAGGGAGGGGCCCAGGGGATAGGGGCATATGGTTATGGAGGTGGATGGATAAATGAGGTGCTATAGGGCTGGGAGGGTGGGGCAGCTGGACCTAAGCCACCTGGGACACCTTTTCTTGTGGTTACCCCTATCATAAAATTCCACATCATATGCGTAACCCTGTAGCTCACAGTGCATCATTACTGGATGATGCATCTATAAAACATGCCTGGAGTGTGGGAGGTGATGAGGTCACTTGGGTGTGAGAGCAGCGGTGTCCATATGCCGTGTCCAGCATAGGAACGTCTCTCCCTCGGGGAGCTCTCCGTACAGTCCGACCCACAGTCCATGTCATGCCGGAGGCTTCTGTGCAAGTGGAATATGTTGGAGGGCCGGCAGCATTGTGCTTCCGCCCCTTCATCCAGAAGGGATCTTTTCAAGAAGAGGAGAGGAAACATCTTTTCTTTTCCCCTCTCCCCCGTGAGTCCCTAAGAGCCAAGAGCTGAACCGCTGGAGTTGGCGACCATGAGCCATTTTCTCTGACTAATATTAGCTTGAGATAGAGAGGGAGAGTTGGAAATACAAGGCACCAGAGAGAGGCTGAAATTCAGTGTGTTTGCGAGATGCCCCGTCCAACAGGACTCCCTCTTGAGCTGTGCCTGCACTTCACCTTGAGCGTTAGCAGCACTCGCGCGTCAGCCATTACCCATGTGACGAGCACCACTGCGCTCAGGCGAGGAGTTTGTGTGCGGCCAGACCTCAGGAGGAATACTTGAGTGAAAGGTGCACTGAAGACCAGGGCCTGGATGGGGTGGAGGTGACATTTGGAGGACGTGACACCCTAGCCTGGGTTAAGACTGTAGTAGTAATAGAATACTCTTCTATTCCTGGCCCCCGTGGAGGCGGAAAGTGCTGGGTATCTGGCATGGGAAGCCTGTTTTCCTGACATCCCCTGCCCAGTTTTGCAGTTTCGGATTAGTTGGGCTCAGACACTGGGGAGCTTATTATTGAATCTCTTTTGAGATTTCATCCATGGCTAGTGACTGTCTCTCCATTTCCTATCTTCTTCTGCGTAGTGGTTCTGGTCCATGTGTAAGGGACCAGAAGCATGCAGTGGGTGAGGTCGCAGCAGCTATGGGTCCCCCTGATCTGGGACACAAGCTCCCACAGGAAACCACCTTTTCCAGCTCTTGTTGGAACTCTTCCATGTCTGTGGGGTGGGGTGGGACACGTGTTTTGTTCCTTGATTGTGGCTGCCCACTTAAGTAGCCTTGTTAAGGCTTATCTAGACAAGGGGGAATATGCACTGGTATTCTCTACTACCTCTAATGTGCTGTAATGCAAAGGGAGGCAGTGTGGTCTAGTGAATAGGGCAGTGGATTGTGCCTGAAATGACCTGGGTTCTATTCCTACTCTCTGCCTGCTGAGTGACCTTGGGTGAATCACTTCACCTCTTTCTTTCTTTCTCTCTCTCTCTCTCTCTCTCTCTCTTTCCCCACCTGTAAAATGAGCATAAGGCCTCTCTTTTGTATAGCGCTTGGAGATCTGCAGATGACAAACACAGTGTAAAAACTTGGTAGGTATTATTAATACAGGCACGCTGCACTACTGAAAAATGGATCTTGCACTGGTGTGGTTAAAACCCAATAAGTTAGCAGGGTAAGTCGCATCAGTACAGCACATCTACACTGGGCATTTGCACCAATATTACAGTGCCATTGCAAAAACCAAACAAAATACCCAGTACAGACGACGCTTTGAACTTGTAATGTTTTGATGATAGATGTGGTTTCCACAGAGCACCTGCTGTTTCATCACCCACCTCTTGTGAGTACTGGTACATCTAAACTGGAAGGGGAAAAGAAAAAAACCAGGTCCACAGCAGTGAGTTTCAGAGCCCAGATCAGCTGACTTGGGCTCATGGGGCTTGCATTACAGGGCTAAGAATAGCAGTGTAGACATTCCCACTTGGGCTGCAGCTCAGGCTCTGAGACCCGGCGAGAGGGTTGGTATCAGAGCCTGAGCTGGAACATCTGCACTTCTATTTTTAGCCCCGTAGCCAAGTTCCCCAAGCCAGAGTTGGTTGACCCGAGCTTTGAAACTCTCTGCCCCGGGGAGTGGGTGTGTTGGCAGTGTAGACGTACCCTAAGAGACAAAGGGCCCTTCAACACCCGCATATCCCTTCTCTCCTAAACTAGGTCATCCTTCCTAATTCTGGATCCCTGCTGTAACTGAGGTTCACAAGGACCTGGACATTATTAACCAGGATTGTTAAGGAATATTGAGTCAATCTTTAACCAAAGGGTAAAACTGAATTGATCAAACCTCTGTGTAAATCTGGATATGAGAATATATATACATAAATATGTTTTTGTTCTGATAACTTTTGGAATGAATCAATTTTTATGGCTTTTTTTTCCTTAAAACTCCCAGAGAACTTTTTTTCCCAGTTTCTTTAAACTATTAAAAAATGGATTTCCAAAACTGATGTTTTTCAATTTGTGAAATCAAGTTTTCGTTTTTCAATTTTTGGGGGAGGGGAAAACCTACCACATGACTTCAGCTGACCCATCGAAAATGGCATTCGGAAAAGAAATACGTTAAATAACACTCAACCGTCAAATAACGGAAAATGAGATAAACATCAAAAACTGTAAATGAAATTTTTTTGCTGAGAAATGGAAAATATTGAGAAAATCAAAGTTTTTGCGCACACAAAAAATTATTTTCAAAATCAGGCCATTTTGCAGGGAGAAGGGAAATCAAAAAATTTCCACCCGCTCTAAAACTACATCTTGGTTCTATCTGATAAGAAAGCATCTTAAGGTGATTGCAGGATAACTGTGTCACCAGGACCAGTAGGGTCCTGTGTGGGGATAAGAATCCTATTTGTCTTCATTCCTAGAATTCCCCTATCTATCTGGACTCACTCAACCTACCCCCATCTGGGGTGACAGCAGACTTCAGTTGTCTCATTTATTCCAGTTGATGAGTATGAATGAAGGTTTAATCCATTAAAAGGCCCCTTGTCTCTTCTAGTTTGATGACCCAGTCTCTAAGAGTGGAAGAAGTAGAAAGAGAACAATGGTCAGAGGCGTAAGAAGGTGTCCATGTTAACCTAGTTCCATTGGGCCAAAAGCGTCCTCAGAATAATACCCATGGAGGCGATTGCCCTGTTGCCTTCTGTGAAGAGGGCTCTTCACTGTGCATACTTGGTCACGCCAGGCACCACTGTCCTACGCGGTGCAATGGTATCCCCTGTAAGCACTAACTCAATGAGAATGGGCAGAGGTCCAGGAAAAGCTGACCTGCCTCTCAGGAAGGTGTTTGGTGACAGCTGGCATGGAACCTGCTTTGGCCGTGATCTTGCTGGAGTTGAAAATTTAGAGCCACGTGCGCCCGTCTGATTGAAAACCTGTGGGGAAAGACTGATAGCCTGAGAAATCAGCTGGGCACAAGGGCTGTGGAGTTGACACGTGGCCGTGCCGTCTAGTGTCCAACACCAACCTAGATACAAACACCTGTAAGAGACCCAGTGTGGACACCTCACTGGTGAAGATGCAAAGCTTGTCTGCAATCACAACCCCCCACAGATGTGAGATGAAGCCCGCCCCATGTGTTACGTGCAGGTGGTTCTTGTATGCTCAGGAGTCCACTGAAGTGTGAATATTCTCCCCGCTCTGAGATGTGAGCCCATTGTGAGTTAGGCCTTGTCTACACTAGGAGGCTTTTTCCAGTATAGTGACACCGGTATAGCAATAATGGCATAACCCTCTACTGTTAGATCAGTATAAAAATGCTTAGGTTGGTATAGTTTGTCGATCTGTTGTGTCTGTGGGCTTTTACCAGCATAGCTAATCTAGTAACAAATCACACATAGCTATGGCAGGACATCTGTAAGTGTAGACGAGCCCTTACTTTTGGGGTAACTTCTCCTCCGCACTGTTTGATGTCACATGCCAGGATCTGGCAAATTGCTGGCTTAGTGCTGGCTTGCTGGAACCATCCGTGGAGTATTGCTACTCTGTTTATTCCTTATATTTCCATTAGCCCCGGTCTCTCATTTCATCTACAGTAGAACCTCAGAATTCCGAACACCTCGGGAATGAAGGTTGTTCGTTACTCTGAAATGTCGGTAACTCTGAACAAAACGTTATGATTGTTATTTCAAAAGTTTACAGCTGAACATTGGCTGAATACAACTTTGAAACTTTACTATGCAGAAGAAAAATACTGCTTTCCCTTTATTTATTTTTTTTAGGCAAAGTGGAGAATTAAGTTAGTGGTAGGGGTTTAGGGTTTGTGCGTCCTATACAGCATTGGCATTCTATTCCCAGAAGACCACTTTGAAAGTCTTCTCAGAATGGCTGAATTGTTAAATGATCTCATGCGTATTCTGCGTGTTTGAGGTTTGTTTCTCTTTTTAAAAAAAAATGAAATAATTTGTCTTTATGTAGTATGGAACAAGGTTTGTTCTGGACTGCTCCCACATTTCTGGGACTGGATGACAAGAGATGGATCACTCGATAAATTGCCCTGTTCCGTTCACTCTCTCTGAAACACCTGGCGCTGGTCACTGGCGAAAGACAGGATACTGAACTAGGTGGACCATTGGTCTGACCCAGCATGGCCATTCTTATTTTCTTACGTTATGTACAAGCCACATCTCCGTTGGCATCTGTGAGGAGCTTTTTGTTGGTCTCCTGCATAGGGGTTGCTTTTGCGCCATCTTTTGGTATGGCAAGACCACGGGAATATATGCCCCAGAAGTCCCCTTCAGCAGCCCATCCCTGTTCAGCAAAGCACACACTTAACTTTGGGCATCTGCTCAAGTCCCCTTGACTTCAGCGAGACTTAGGGTATGTCTACATAACCGACGCAGTGCTTTAACGTGGCTGTGTAGTCGCGGCTCCAGCGCTGGGGGAGAGCTCTCCCAGCGCTGTAATAAAACCACCTCCGTGAGGGGAATTTCTGCCAGCACTGTGAGCCTGGCTGTTTTTTCACCCCCCTGAGCGAAGAAAGTTTCAGCGCTGTAAGTGGCAGTGTAGACAAGGCCTTAGAAGTGAAACGTGGTTGAGTGATTTACTGAATGAGGCTGTACTTAAGTGGGTGTCTAAATGCTTTGCAGAATTGAGGCCTTAGGGCCTGAGCCAGTGACTGATCAAATCAATGGAAAGACTCCCATTGACTTCAATAGGCTTTGACTCAGGCCCTTAAAGGAGAACTATAGAAATGTAAGGCCGAAAGAGGTCATCTAGTCGATCCCCTTTATTGTTGTAGCATTGACCTACAAGGTGGAGGGGTCAGACTTGATCCAAACTACATCCTGGTGGCTGAAATATCCAGATATGCTCAAGAAACCCAAGAGGCTTAAATCTGCGTTTCTCAGAGCAGCTTTTCCCATTGGCCACAGACATTATATTGCAGTACCTCTACTGAGCTCTGGCAAAGGGCTCGCCTAGGCATTTAACTCCGTTTAAAAAGCTGCTTATAGATTATTAATTAATGATCCAACAGGAATCGATGTCTTCTTGTTTTCTAAGGATTCCTTAAAATTAATACTGTTTTTGGGGAGGATTATTCAGTATATGCTAAGTAATCAAAGAGGTGCATGTGTATGGAAAAATACTCTCCTAAACACCATGAAGCCTGCCTGCAAACTCAGCAAAGAGGTTTCCAAAGGGATCCCAATATGGAAAGGAGAGTTGCAGCAAGGAAAGGGCTCTGCACCAGTGCCATGAGTGACCGACAAAAACAAGTTGGCTGGGAAAGGAAGAGCTTTGAAATTAAGGGCAAAGCGGGTGTGTTAGGGATATTTTGAACTGGTCTGAGCACAAAGAATCGCAGCTTGGAAATGGGCCTTGGGACCTGTTTCACGATCAATATACCACCTGGTAATGGTGCAGTTCACTCTTGTGCACAGGGCCAGCACCAGTCTGATGCCTCACTTAACATGGCAGGCACCTGTTGTCTTACAGCTGCGTAAGTTGTGCATAGGCCATGGGGTGGTCCCCTTCTGAATAGAGATCAATTTCACAAAGTGAATCAGGGTGGCGGCCATTAAAAAGTCACCATTTGCCAACAGGAAGCACTTGGTGGTAAACTGTGAACTGTAAACATTGTTTGCCAAAAGGAAGGGGGAATAAATGCATTATCACAAATACCGCCATGTAGTAGCTGTTGGCCGGTGCTGTCTCCTTCATGGCAACCATGGTAGTATTTAATTATGAACCCCACTACAATGTTTGTAAACTGAGCGGCTTCTTTCCCTTCAATTGAGTTCATGGATTAGTGTGGTGTGACTCTAAGTTATCGACTTGTCTTCGGGGGTCGGGGGATCAGCAGGTGGGCATCTCTTTCTGCCTGGGTCTTTGTATTGTGTAATGAGGTTCAGAACAGGTAGCAGCCTGCCATGCAGGAGAGTTTCAGATCTCTGCAGGCGGAAAAGTGGAACCAGAGCATAGTTGGAAACCTCCTGAGGAGTGGGGGAAGAACAGGAAAAGAGGAGGATGGAGGAGAGCGCAGGAAAGCATGTCGGGACTATATCCTGTCCGGGCGGATGCAGTGATGTACCATATGTATCTCTTCCAGAGGTCACTTGCAGTGACCTGGGGGACGGACCTTGGGAGTTTGAGATTTGAATACAGCAGAGTCTGCTGTCTCAATTTCCTTGTTTTGTACCAATGGGGTGAGAGCGAGCAGAGAGCGGTGGGTGAGAGCATGAGAGAGACCAGGTGTGCACACTGGAGGAAATCATGAGATGACCCTGTTGTCCAGCTGAGTCAGGAGTTGGGCTGGATTTTCCACCTCTCACATTGAAATAAGACTAAGACGTCTTGTAATGCTGACCCTCTAAGCAAAGCTCTGAGTAGTTTTATTTTCATGGGGTGGGCAATTTATAGCATTCGTATCTTCCGCTTGGTAAGCGCGGGCAAAGCAGAAGTGATGTCCAGGCAGGTGTAATTTTCTTGCCACTGTCTTTTGACGTAAAGCTGCTCTAAACAGAGCCAGGGCAAGGGTAGACCCAGCAGTCCCTATTGTTACAAATTTGGTCCCTTTGTGCTTCCAAAGAACACGGGAGGGAGAGGGGGATTTTTTTTTCTTTTTTAAACGGCGTCGCCTCTCCAGCAGTGGCCCCTGTGTAGTGGCTGATATTGTACAGCTTGGCGGGGCGGGGGGAGGCAGCGCGCAGGGATTGGCTGGCAAGTAACCTAGGCGTCAGATTAATGAAGTGCTCCTGTCAGTCCAGAGTGTCACGCCGAAACTCCTCTTGATGTGCTCATAAATCAAAGTGACGGCGCCTGTTACCCCAGTAGCTGCACCCACTCAGCTGCGTCTAATGTAAACAGAGTGCAGACAAAATGCGTTAAGGAACTCGGACCCCGTTGCTGGGGAGGAGTACGGGGATCACGGGGGCGATGGGGAGGGACAGGATCCTGGATTGTTCCCTACTAGCCCCCCCTTTTCATCTCCCCACCCCCACAACACGAGAGAACGGAGCGCCCCAATGGGTGCTGGTGACTGGCAGAGTGCAGCTCAGGAATTACTTTCTTTGTGTTTGAGATTTTTATCGGTGGGCAGATAAGCTTCATACTTCATTGGTTCTATCAAGAGCGTGCCGCGGATGACCTCTGAAAGTGAAAGTGTCCAGAGAAACCCACAGACTATGGCAGCCGCACATCTTGCAGTGGGGGAGGGAAGGACGCAAGCGGCCAGGCAACACCAGAAGGAAACTTTATTTTCCCTGGCAGAATGTATTACCCGCTCCCTACTGCTGTAAGAGGGAGATGGAGGGATGTGGCTTGCTGGAGGGCAAAAGGGTGGGGGTAGAGGGTATAGCTGGGTGTGGGGGGCTATTTTTTTTTTGTTTTGTTTGTCTTTTGCGGAATTTGTGCTATATATAACATATTTGCAACTAACCCACCTGATTTTGGGCAGGGGAGGAGGCTGGGCTATTAGAAACCCTACATAAGAACGGCCGTACTGGGTCAGACCAATGGCCCATCCAGCCCAGTATCCTGTCTTCCAAAAATGGCCGATGCCAGGTGCTTCAGAGGGCACAAACAAGTAATCATCAAGTGATAAAACCATCCAAGACTCATGAAGCGTTTTGGGGCACACGTGGCCCAAGCACCAGCCAAAGGCCCCATGGGATTATTAATTTTGAATGACATTGAAGCCAGACAAAGCTGATGTGACTTTACACACGCGCGCACACACACACCACGCTCAGCAGTTTGATGGTTAAACTGGAACTGAGTGTGACTGGCCTAAAAATGGCCATGACACCTCCCCTCCCAAAGGGCAAAGGTTAGTATTTATTCAGTGCAGCTGTGGTTTTTAGAGCAGGAGACTGGGAGGCAGGACTCCTGGGTTCCGTTCCCAGCTCGTACCCCTGATCTCGGGCAAGTCTCTTCTCTGTGTGGCCGTCTGTAAAATGGGTGCGATCCTCCAGTGCCCCACACAGGGCTGTAGAGTCGGAAGTACTTTGAGATCCCCTGCTGACAGGTGCTGCGGAGAAGTGGTCTCGCCCTGCTGATTTTGTGCGTTGAGTTTCTTGCCCATATACATGCCGGAGGCCCGTGGGAGATGGTGCCACAGCTGCTGCTGCCCCCGCCAGGGTTCCTAGGACTCTGGAGCAGGTAGATGGAAAAGATAAAGAGCCCTATTGAGTTATGAGGTGAAAGTGATTTGCCCCGGGGATCCTAATGACTTAATCCGCTCCCAATTTCCTTCTGTTTTACAGCCTGGAAGTTGAGTGAATGAGGCAGTGTTCAGGTGGCCTGATGTAACAGGCAGGAACCTGTGCTTGCCGAAAGGCCCATGGGGAAGGGAGAAAGTAAACTCTGGCTGCCGTTGGTAACAAAGGCAAGGGCTGGGCTCCCCGCCCTCCTCTCCAGGTCTGTGTGTGTGCGTCTCACACCCCCATAAAACTCTTCCCAACGCGAATGACTGTCTGGCAACCACTGAGCGCAACTTCTGCCTCCTTTGGGGCTTTCGGGGATCCGCTCTCCTCGTATCTTTTCCCCACCAAAGTGCTGTGAAGATAGTCTTCCCTGGTCTCCTGGCTAGGAGTCTGTCTCACCCCCAGCATTCCTGGCCTTGCCTTGAAGTACACCAGCTACCTTTGGGTGCCTGGGAGACAGCGCACACTAGAGTTAAATAATAAAAATAAAAAAATAATAATGGAGATATCCCATCTCCTAGAACTGGAAGGGACCTTGAAAGGTCATTGAGTCCAGCCCCCTGCCTTCACTAGCAGGACCAAGTACTGATTTTGCCCCAGATCCCCAAGTGGCCCCCTCAAGGATTGAACTCGCAACCCTGGGTGTAGCAGGCCAATGCTCAAACTACTGAGCTATCCCTCCCCCAGAAATGAAGAAAATGAAGGGTTTTTTTCTCCAAAAGGAGATCACTATAGTCTGTGCCTTTGTCACCAAGCGCAGGGAAGCCCCGAGACTTGGGGGATAAAGCCCTGTTGATTTCTCCTTCGGGAACCATCCTGGCCAGGAGATGTGCAAGACGGGGTCTCGTCCGTCTCTGACTCAGTGATTGAGAACTAAAGATCTAAATACCCTACTATTCTTCAAGGAAACCCAAAAGCTCACCATGCTTTGCAGATGCTAATGATTAATCCTTATCCCAGTTGTAGATGGAGAAACTGAGGCACGGCAAAGTGAGTGACTTTACCAGTGAGAGACAGTGAGTACTGGTGACAGAGTCCAGGGCTTCTGGTTCCCAGCTATGCTGTTTAACCGCCCTCCTGCTTGCGGTCAGAAGCTTCCGGGTTTATCTCAGTCGTGTCCAAAATGATCCAAACCTCTTGCACCTACCTGGGAATTTTCCAGGAAGAGTCTTTCCTCCCAAGATTTACCACGTGTCTCAGCTCCTGGTTAGAAGCTCAGGGTTTAGTTCAGGTTTCGTGGGCAGAGGTTCAGTTTGGATCAGTTCTTCATGCTCAGTATAAGGCAGGGCTCTAAGCTGTGAATCCTCACCCAACCTTATTATAATTATAATTTATTATCAGTATTACCTCGGCGCGTAGGAGCCATAGCCATGGACTGGGGCACCGTTGCGCTAGGCGCTGTACAAACACAGAACAAAGGCGGTCGAAGCCCCCGAAGAGCTTACAACCTAAGTGAGAACATCGACTGTAAAAAGCTTTTTCCTCGGGCCGCCAACTTGCGGGGGGGGAGGTGGGGAGAGGATTGTGAGGTATCTGTGTGTGGATTCAGGTTGGAGCAGTGCTCGAGTGAACTGTGCAGTGAAGACCAGGGCTTGTGGATTTTTACTTCTCCAGGAGCTCCCTGTCTTGGGTTAATGTGTATCTGAGGTGAGAGAAGATTTCTGGAGCAGCAACTGGAAGTTTCCCAACTTTCTCTGCCCTCAGAGAGGCAAAGCCTACTTAACACCTGACATTGGCCCGCCTGTGTGCTGACAACAGGTCCAAGGAATCCAGAATTCGAAGGGTTATGGCAAAGCTCATGGCTGTGATGTGAGTGGGCAGGTACAGACAGACTCCCTCTCTCCCACCCTGCCACAGATCAGCGGCTGCCCTTTCCCTCCTCCCCTGTTACTTCTCCCCCTCTAGTTACTTTCTTGTCACCTCCCCAGAGATGGCCCCAGCCTAGCAGGGTTATACCAGTTAGAGCCGTGGTTCTCAACCAGCACACCACTGCAGCCCATGTGACATCCTCAGGGCCATACGGGTAGTATATATGTTGTGTGGATGCAGCCCATGTAAACACAGAGAGCTGCCTTTGTGGCCTACAGTGGTAATAGGTTGAGAACCACTGAGTTAGTCAGCTGATAGGTGGGTGTCTTATCTGAGCAGTACAGTCTGTGGTCTTCCAGGCAGCTGCTTTACCTTTCTGTGTTTGTCTCTGCACCTGCGGGCTGGGAATTGGGGGCCTGGGTTCCATCTCCGGGGTGTAAAATTAAAGGGGTGGGGGGACCAAAGACTGGCAATGCACGTGATTAGGGGCTTGGAACACTGCAACCTGAACAGCAGGTATAAAGCGTGTGCTTGCCCACCCTACAGCACAGCTGAACCTTGCCTTTGTTTTGTATCTGTGCAGTACCTAGCACCATGGGATCCTTGGCCAGGACTGGGGCGTCTAGGCACTGCTGCAATACAAATAATAGCATACAGTATTAACAGATGGGATAGAGAAGGGAGATCAGGAACCTCCACTTCCCCCGTCTCATCAGTCAAGAACATGGGAACGTTTGATGCAACTGTGAGGTGGCACCTTCAAAAATTGAGCACAGGGAATACAATTACACACAGAGCCTGTGGAACTCATTGCCACAAGTTAGCCTGGAGGCCCATGAGCTGAGCAAGATTCAAGAAGAGGTTAAACACTTGTATGAACAGCAAGGCTATCCAGAGTTACAACCGTAAATACTCAAAGAGGAGCGGGGGAGAAATCAGTTTAGCAAGGAATACAAACGGTCCTGTTACAGGCCATAAGCCAACTGTTTGCCCCAGGAGATTAAGTGGACATTTCCTAGAAGCCAAGTTCTTATACGTTATCTTTTACGGCAGTGCGTAGGCACCAGCCAAGAAGGGGGCCCCACTGTGCCAGGTTCTGTACAAATTGTCCAACAACTACCTGACAGCAGGCTTGTGATGCTTAAATAGCTAATTATTTGGTAAAAATAATTATTTCTCTGTAAAATGGGGATGTTATTTACCCACCTTGGCCTCTTTCTAGCCCTGGGAAACACCCCTGGTAACCGTGGTTGTAATATAGGGTTAATGATAACTTTGCCTTCTTTGCAGGAAGCTCAACGGGCTAATGTTTCTAAGGTGTGTGGAGAGCCTCGGCCAGCCACCGAATAGCAGTGCAAAGCAGCGGTAGTGTTTTTTATCCCCCTGTGTGATCCCAATGCACAGGCGTTGGAAATACTCATCGAACAGATGGAGCTGGAGCGCTCCGTTCTCTAAGCAAGCACACACTCTCTCTCCTCCCTCTTTTTTTTTTTTTTTTTTTCCTCTCTTCCTTCTCCTCCTCTTCCGATAGATCAAAGACTCTGTCTTGGCTACATGCTGACTGGCTACCGAGGACCAGCGATTTAGGACAAAGGTCTGTGCTGACCAGGCGTAGGGCTGATGCCGGGATCCGGCACTCCGTGCTGCTCAGCGGGGCCCTTATTCCCTGCAAGGCCTCGGTTGCAGTGTCGAAAATAATGTTTTGATTTTTTTTTTTCCTTTTGTCTCCTAGCAGCCATTAGGGAATAAACAGCTGGCGTTCCAACAGCAGCTACTGCAGATGCAACAGCTGCAGCAGCAGCACTTGTTAAACCTTCAGCGACAAGGGCTGGTCAGCCTTCAGCCGGGACAAGGCACCGTTCCCCTGCAGACCCTTCCACAAGGTAAAGCGCGTGGCAAACCTCCTCGCTCTTGTTCTGTCCTTTAAAGCCCGAGCCCTCTGCTCCAGTCGGCCTGGTGGGCGTTACCCATGTGTAGCAGCTACAAACGCAGCCTCCGAGCTCTTAGGCTTTTAGTAGCAACTGGGTGGTTTTCGGTGCACTTTAGGCCTGGTTGAGTCAGTCTCTCTCCAGCACAATCATGGGCTATACAGGAGCGGTAACAGTGATTCATAGAATCAATAGCCGTAAAATTGCACAGGAGCAGTTGAGGTATATTCTATAAGTTCAGGGCCCAATCCTGCTGCCAATGAAGGAGGCGATGGGAGTTTTGCCTTTAACATCAGTGGGAACAGGACTGGGCCCTGAGTTTGCGTATATGGTTCCTGTTGTTTAATGCCCTGGCTGATAGAGGTTCCTGTGTGGGGTTGGTGGTACAGGCAGACGCTGGGAACGAGGGATGTGTGCCCAGAAGGCAGAGTTCTTATGCCTGGAGAATGAATGCCCTGTTTGTCTGTGGAGGGGTGGCCCATGTGGGTGAAGGGCAGAGGCCAGAGCAAGGCATGATTTCCCCCAGATTCACTCAGGACTCTCCCAGGTTTGGGTCATGCACTGGAAACTCCTTCCAGCTCATTCCGAGAGCTTCGTGATCCTTTCGAAGCAAGCCTGGGGCCAGGGCCAAATGATCATTTACAGCTGCCTGTTGAAAGTGTGTGGCTCCGGCAGGCGGGACAGAACGCCAGGTGAAACTGGGCCGTTTCCACTGAGCAGTGGGTTTATTGGACCCCGACGTTCGAAACAAAACTTTGTGGGGGAGTTTGGCTGCCTCATGTAGCAAAGCCTGAAAGAAAGGTTCCCTCGCATGCCTGCAAACCAGACCCACTGAATTTTCTGTGGCAGTAGTCGAGGCAGCAAGAGGGAAGCTGTTGCTGCTGTTGCTACCATGGCTAGATAGCGCTCAGGCCTTCAAGGCTGTCAGGCTGGTGTTCTTCACCCCCCTTAGATTAAACTAAAAGCTGCCCTTCGCTGGGTTCTTCTCAGCGCAGGTTACTGTTGGGCAACGGTGGTTCTCGGGTCCATATCTTCACCCTTGTCTCCATGCGTGTGTTTTCCTCCTCTCTCCCTGGACCCCGTCCGGCATGTAGCTGTGTGTCCCTCGGACCTGCAGCAGCTCTGGAAAGAGGTCACCGCTACCCAGCCTGTAGAAGACAGCATCAAGCAAGAGGGCCTCGACCTGACCACCAACACTTCAAACTCTACCTCGTTTTCGGCCGCCAAGGTCTCGCCTCCCATTTCCCACCACTCTCTCTCCAATGGACAGAGCGCCATGCTCACGCCAAGGAGGGACAGGTAGAACCGAGCTGGGCCAGCCTTTTATTTTGCCCTGTAGGTCTAAGAAAAGGCTAGATGACTAATGGATCCATTGTTTGTTATTGGGAGTGGGGCCAGCATAGTCCAGTAGACTAGGAATTGAGGGAGCTGGGCTCTGTAGCTACGTAGGCAAGTCGCTTAACCTCTCTGTGTCTCCGCTTACCCGTCTGGAAAATGAGCTGTAATCATGTTCACCAGCCTCATAAGGCTTGACTGATGCATTTGAGAGCCTTGGCTGAAAGGTGTGAGGAGATGTGTTAATATCTTGGGGTGGTCCTGGTCTAGAAGCTTCTTTGGAACTGCAGTAGCCAGCCTGTCATGTGTAAGATCCCCAGTGTAACTGTTCATTCCTTCTCCTCCATCTCACACTCTCTCTCTCTCTCTCTTTCTCAGCAGCTCTTCTCATGAAGAGAACCCCGGCTCCCACCCTCTGTACGGACACGGAGAATGCAAGTGGCCTGGATGCGAAACCCTCTGTGAGGACTTGGGACAGTTTGTCAAGTAGGTCGCTCCCCTACTGTGTCTCTCTGGGGCTGTTGTTTTATTCCTGGCTCCCCCAGGTTGTGCAGCCAGTGTGGTGGTTTGCAAGTTGCCCTGCGCTCAGGGGCCATCCAGACCCTACCCGTTGCTAGCACCCTGCACTTCAGTACTGCTTTGGGCAGAAGCGGGAGGGGGTGGTCCTTGCACCTGCACCCTGGGCTGAGGGCAGTAGAGGTAGGTCAGAAAAGCCATGACTTCCAACTTTTCGGGGTTAGGTGGAACTCATTGTCTCTTCAGAGGCTACAGGTGTGGCCCTAAAAAATTGACTTTTCCACAAGTGGCTAGTGATTTTTTTGGGCACCCAACTTAACACCTTGCAGGGGTTTGATTTCCAGAGGACTCAGCACTGCCTGAAAGTCAGGCCCCTTTGGGGGGGGGGGGTCTTTGAGCCCCCAAAATCACTCGTCACTTTTTGGAAACTCTGGGCCTTCGTGTCTCTGTGCCCAAGTTCCCCATCTGTACCGGGGGGTGCTAGCACTCCCTGTCTTGGAGTTGGAAACTCTTCAATTCAGCCAGTGGGTGGACTGTAGATTCAAGCGTAATAGCCAAATTGGGGGCCCACCCCATCTCTTAACAAGGAGGTTAGTCTGTACATTCAGGGGCGTGTGAGAGGGATGGGGGGGAGGGTATGCTAGAGGAGAAGAGACTGTAAGAGACCTAGAGAAATCACAGGACGTGGGTGGGAGGAGGGCAAGAGAAGACAAACGAGGAAAGTTAGCAGTTCACCCTCTGTAAGGGGGGAAGAGAGAGAGAGCGCGCGCAAGAGAGAAGAGAAAGAAACAGATGGCAGCGCGGCAGCCTGCTGACACCGCTTGTGGGCTCTGTCACTGACTGATTAACTCCGCTGTCTAAGAGCCCTCCGCTAGCGTCAGGGTCAAACAAATTGTTTTCACGCTTCGTCAGAGGTTTACTTAATTAGTTCATTTGCAATTAGATCTCTTTGTAGCCGGGATTTTTAGCAAAGACATCAGAAGAAACTGACGGGTTTTCTTTCCTTTTTTTTTTTTTTCCTTTCCCCCTCTCTGCACTGAAGGGAATGTTGTGGGAGTTGGGGCAGAGATGCACTGTGCGTGTGTATGTCTATTTGTGTCTGAAAGACTTTTGTTTTACAAACAGCGCGTCAGCTGATCTCGGCAGCCATGTGCCTGTCTGCCTCCCCACTTTGTTCAGGGAGGGAGTACCGGAGGGTGGAACAGGTGCCAGCTGCAGTGAATACCAAGGCAGGCTCAGTCGGGGGGTAGGGAAGAGTGACTGCTGTGCATGTGGGGAGATGGGTTAAGAAGGGGAAAGCATCTTTATTCAAAGGAAAGAGCCAGGAGGAGAGGACAGGGGGCATTGTGCTATTGCAAGACGATGCCTTGCTGCAGCTAATGAAGTAAGGAAGGCAGAGGAGCCAGAGAGGGGTGCCACCTAGTGGTTAGAGCAAGGGGCTTGGTGACTCAGGACTCCTGGGTTCAATTCCCTTCTCTGCATTTGGCTTGATGCCTGACCTTAGGTAAGATTTCACCTCTGCACCTCAGTTTTCCCATCTGTACAATGGGTCTAATACTTAACTGACCTCACAAGTGGATTGCAAGCAGGGATGGGCCCAACCCACTAACACTGAAACTAGATCAGAAGCTCAGCAGTGTTTGGATCGCTGGTTTTGGCTTGACTCATGCAGAGCGGGGCACCATCTGTGAAGTACCAGTCTGAATCCTGAGCTTCTCCAATGTTTTGGGTAGAGACAGTTGAAAGAGAGGGAAGAATTTTTGCCAAGATGTTTGTAAAAAATTTGTCTCCTTTTTTAAATTTGAAATGTTTCAACCAGCTTGAATTTTGGGTGCATCTGAATCCACAGGGCCAATTTGTACCCACCTCTAGCAAAGAGTTAACCAAGTTATTGGGCTTCTTATATATGCTGGAGCAGTTTGAGGAACTCCACCCCTGGGCACAGGAAGGAAGAATGAAACTTTTTTACACTGAGATGAAAGAATGAAAGCACTTTCCAGATAAGACCCCCACCCCATTTTTACACTTTCCTCCTTCGGCAGAGAATGCCAAAACTCTTGACAGCTTATTCTTCACAGAAGTAACCATGTCTTAGTCCCACCATGCAGAGGAGCAAGGAGTAAAGACCCCTAGTCCATCTCCAGCTAGATAGGTAGTAGTGACGAAAGAAACTCAAACATTGTGTCGGGTTAGTTCAGATGCAAGTCTGGAAGCTTGTCCCCAACATCTTGTTTTTGCAAGATAGGGCTGGAAATCTCCCATAAACAGGTTTTTCAGTGAGAATCCTGGTACCTCCTGCTGCTGATTGATGGGTAGATCCCATCTGGACAACTTCTCCCAGGGTATCTCTGTATTTTGTCCCCAGTCCTGGTTGGAAGCCGAGTCACCAAAATGACCATCATTTGCACCCCAGTAGTATGTTTGGTTCCATCATGGATAGAGGCATTGCCTTTACACCTAGGAGCGTACAACCTAAATCAGACCTAGACAGTACAGGGCCAGATTTTCTAACAAGTTAGGCATGCATTGTGTGCTCGCAATTCACGACTAATTTGCATGCATGGTTACTATGGTTGCACTCGCAAATGTCACTGGCACATACAATTACCTGATTTGTGTATCTGGTCATTACACCTGTAAATTAGACGTGCATTTTGCCATGAGACTGCACACCTCACTGATGTGAAAATCTAGCCCACAATGTGACATGGGCCCATAGAGCCCCAGTTGAACCACCTTTTCCAAATCTGTGTATCTTGGAAAGTGGAGAGGGTTCAACCATCCAAACCCGCGTGGTGGATTATTGTAGCAAGACTTCCTGGAAGAAGTGAGTTTTAAATGGCTTTGAAGACAGGGAAGTTGCTTGGCACAGCATGCGGGGAGTTCCAAACAGAAGGGATGGTGCGGAAGTCAAGAGAAATGAAATACCGCTAGCTGCACATACATACGATCCTTGAGGAGATTTACGGTGGCTTCTGAGGGAAAATCACCTGCTGGTTAGAACACAGCACTTGGGAGCCTGACTTCGTTTTTATAACTTACCCGGGGTTGTGATGGAGAATCCATCACTGGCAATTTCCAAACCAAGACTGGCTATTTTCCTAAAACATCTGCTGTAGTTCAATCGTGGGTTAATTCAGGGAAGTTGTATGGCCTGTGTTATACAGGAGATCAGACTAGCTGATCCCAATGGTCTCTTCTGGCTTTATAGCCTATAAAACTATTCCTGGCGCTGCCGTGGACTCTCCTGTGTGAGCCCGAGCAGCTACTTCCCCTCCCTGTGTCTCAGTTTCCCTGATACCTACTTCCTGTGGATGGAGAGTGGAAACTAAATTAATTCATGTCTGTAAAGGCTTTGGAGGACTCTAAATAATAATATTTAGCTCTTACGGAGCATTTTCATCTCTGGCTCTTACAATACAGGTCAGTATCACTGCGCTGATTTACAGAAACTGGTGCACAGAGAGATGCAGGGATTTGCCCAAGGTTACGCAGCAAGTCAGTGGCAGACCTGGGAATAGAAACCATGTCTCGAGACTTGGTGTAGTGTCCTGTCCATTGGGCCACACCGCTCTAGATGGAAAGCAGTGTGGAGGGGGGTCAAATGCTAATTCGGTGAAGATCAGTGTGAGGCCAGGTGACTTATTTATTTCTGATCTGATTGACCTGCCCCTAAAGAGACTTTTTAAAGTCATGGAACGATAAAGGAGATGCCAAACATCCCCCATATAAAGTAAAATCCCAGATACTGGAGAGGAGGGTTTTCCCCTCACTTGCCCTCTTGAGTCACATTACAGCAGCAGGACAATTACACTGCGAGTTGGCACTCGGGTGACTGTGGGCCAGTTCCTCAGCTGGTACCAGTAAGCCCGTTGAGCTAGGCTGGCTTGACACCATCTAAGGAGCCCGCTCCGTTTGTACCATGTGTGATGGGAGCAGAGGGAAGATCCAGACCAGGTGGAAGGGCAAGAGTAAGGGATGGAACTGACTGAGCAGGGGGGCTGGAGAGAGAGATCAAAGGAGGACGAATGGGGAGAGTTCAGCATAGCGTGACTGGGGAGCATGGGACACGCGGACTCTAGCTTGGATATTGCTCTCGGCGTGTCAGCAGCAGCTGCCCCTGGCCCAGGGAGCTTGGTTTCCTGACACTGCAGCATCCAGGAACACAGGCTCTCTGCTGTTTTGTTGCATGGCTCTGGTTGACATTAGAGGGAGAAGTTTGATAGCAGGGATCTGTCGAGCGGCACGGCTCCAGGTGAAGGGAAAAGAGGGGGCCGCAGAGTTCAGAAAAAGGGGAGAGGGGACACCGATGGCAGGCTGCTGACAGTGCGGAGCGCTCGCCGCACAGGGCTCGGGAGGCTCACGCTCTGTGCTCGTTTAGTTAGCGGGACTGACGGGGATCCACCCGTTGTGTTTCTTTCCCAAATCCCCTCACCTGCGGCAACACCTGCGGCTGAGTCTGAAACGAGGGTTTCCCCCATTTGCAAGACCCAGGGCTGCTTTAGACAGCACCATCGGGGCAGGTGTATTTAAAACATCAAAACGTAATGCAGCCCTAATGTTTTCTTGCACCTTGAATTCACCCTGGCGGAGAATTATCCCCGCTCGTTCAGCACTCACCAGCACCCTGAGCGAGCTTTCCTCGTGTGCCGCGGTTGGAGGGAGAGGCAGGACTTGTTCTGCATTGTCAAGCTCAGAAGGCCATGCTTTGAGCGCCCGTGGTTTAGCGAGATGGGGCCTGGAGGGGAGACAGCACAGAGCTGTGTGGGGCAGGATTGATTCCTGGCTGGAGGGCGATGCTAGTCTGAGAGGCAGGGAAGGGCAAGGCATCCCCCTATTCTAGCGAGAGTCCACAGCCCGGCACCTCTCACTGAGCTATCTCCATTCTCCCTGGGTTCCAGACCTGGGGATTTCTCTGTCTGTCCTGACATCCCGGTCCGTGCTCATGCCTGGGACCTCCATGTGGTTGAGCGAGCAGAGTTCCTCGCTGGCAGGGAGCACTCAACCTGGAATCATGACTAAGACTGGTGCCGTATGTTCTTCTGTGAAAGCGAGCACGGGCCATTTTGAGGCCGTACACATGTCCCAGCAAGGCCCTAACTTTGTAAGGAGAAGGCTCCGCTGCCGAAGGTGGCCATGAGGTTATTGTTTTGATTGCAGAGAGAGGAAGGGGAGGGCCTTGTGGGTAAGGTATGGGACCCTGGGTTCTAGTCCCAGCTCTGCCGCTGACCTGGCTCCATCCCCTCCTTGGTCTCTGTTTCCCCATCTGTAAAATGGAGCTGATCATATTTACCTGCCTGGGGGAGGGCGTTTGAAAGGTTTCATGCATGAATGTTTGTGAGGCACTGAGAGTCTAGGATGCGGAGCACCTCATAAATGCCACCTCCTGCCTTTGGGGAGTCTCTCATGGGATGCAAATGAATCCCCATGATGCTGCCTGTGTCTGCCTGGAAACCTGCTCCTTGGGTGCAGTCAGTCTTACCAGGTACATCCCGGAAATGGGATTTTCCAGCTGAGCTTAAGGAGCCAACTGTTGTACCATACTCACACCTCCCCCGGGGCTTGGCTTGCAGGCTCACCCTCCACAGGTACCAGCTGTTTGTTTTGTATTTCAATGGACTCCCTGTGGCAAACTACAGCTGAGGCAATCCAAGTGCTGTTGGGGAAGGGGCTGAGAGACTGGGTAGTCCAGAGGGTAGGGAGGTAGAAGACCTGCTCTTCTCGGCTCTGCCAGTTACCTGCTGTGTGACCTTGGCCAAATCACGTTGCTGCTCTGTGGCTCAGTTTCCCCTCCCATGCTTTGTCTTATCTGTTTAAATTGTGAACTCATCAGGGCAGGGACTGCCATGTAATGTAACTAGCAGATTGGGGCCTCCATTGCTCCTGTAATAGAGATAAGAGGTGCTTGCAGGCCATAGGTAGGTGCGGACATGGGCCGGTAGGAGGCACTCTGTTTCATGGTGGGCTCTGGGAACTGTCAATCTAAAATCCATTCTTCTCTGTCTAGACACCTCAATACGGAACACGCACTTGATGACCGAAGCACGGCCCAGTGTCGAGTTCAAATGCAAGTGGTGCAGCAGCTGGAAATACAGGTAGGTGCAAACCAAAGAGACTTGAAGGGTGGTGTGGAGTCAAACTCTTTACTTGCCCTGCATATAAGTGGCAGAATTAAGCTGCTCTCCATCGGGAGGGAATAGCTGGGTCTAGGGTGACCAGATGTCCTGATTTTATAGGGACAGTCTCAATATTTAGGGTTGTGACTTAGAGAGCCAGGAAACGAGATGTTTGACAAATTATTGTCAGACCTCCTAGATCTGCTCACCTGGGCCTTAGCTACCACAATGTGCAATCTTATATAGGCAGAAAAATAGTTGCCAATTGCACCTGTAAATTAGGTGCACATTTTGCCATTCAGTCACCCATCTATCTTAAGGATAAGGGGTCCTGTCCCAAACCCAAGTGCGGGTGGTGGGCAACCAACCACTCAAACCATGGTAGATCACACATTCATGTACATATGAAACAACACATTGAATGGCTAGATCAAAAAAGAGAGACTACCGTTGTAACCAACGTAAGAAATGGAGCCTGGGTATTTCAAGTGGAAATTCAGTGGAAGATGGGCACCTGATTTCTGCAGGCTCCTCTGAAAATTTCAGCCAGAACGCCGCATGTACGGTGCATTTGCTTCCATAGCATGTGGGGGTTTCACACTGGCACAGGGTAACCAGTGTGTTGTGTGTGTTTTTTGTGGTGTTATCTATGGCACTTTGTGTACATGAATGTTGTGTAATGGTTGCAACCCATGGGACGTGCACTGTAGCCAACACTAGAGCCAAATCCTAGTCCTCCTGAAGCCAGGAGGGCTGATGATTGCTCAGCCCTTCCAAATATCAGGCCGTGTATTATGGGCCCAAATGCAGACTTCGGAGCTCACCGTCAGGCCCCTGCTTTTGGAAATCTTGCCCTTGATTTGTCCTGTGCATTTCATACGAGCTGTTTCCCCCCCAGAAGTGCTTCGTGTAATTAGTTAACAAAAGAGGGCAATTCAGAAGAAATGTAGGCTTTCCGCTGAGGTTTGCGAAGCAATAGAGATTCAAGGCAAGAGAGAGCCAGGGTGGCTGTTGAGAGCGGCCGCTGCAGAAGGCTCTCGCTAGCGCAGGCAAGCTTGGGTAAAGGGACAGGGTGGTGCCGCCTGGGTGAGAGGAGGAGATAATCTATGAGCACTGCCCATGCTGAGTATTTTAATGACGGACATACGGCACATAGGCGACTGTCTCCACATCTCTCGCGCACGTGCTGAATGCAAAGATGCCTGGTGCGTGTGACCGTGCGTAGGAACTGTAGTGCCGTGTGACACGTGTGTATCCATTGCCCGGGGAGGGGGGTGCACGCACGTTGTCTTTTTATTTACAGTTCCTCCCCTGGACTTCTCTGCCTGCCCTTTCCTGGGAAATACCAGCCCTGGAGCTTGTGTGACTGACTCCGGGGGTACTCTTGTTATCCAGGTTGCCTTGGCTGCTAGATCACACGTGTGCTAGGGCGTGGGGGGAGGAGGTGGCAGAGGAGGCTGTGCTCGGGGGGGGGGAGCAGCTGGTGTAATGCAGAGTGCTGGCAGCCTCTGGCAGGAGTTAGAGCAAGGTAGGATGAAGCTGATGGCGGGGAGGGGACGAGGGAGGGAAAGGGGTGGACATTTAAAAAAAAAAAAAAAAAAAAATTAGAGAAAAAAACTCCCAGGAGCACTGGTTGGAAAGTGAAGTTGAGATTCTAAAGCCGCCTGAGTCAAACCGTGTGATTCCATCCTGTTCCCAAATGCTCACTAAAGCAAGAGGTTGAAAGCAATTACTGGAACTTAGAGAGGGGTGGGAGGGGGGAACCTGAAGGGATAGCAGAAAGCTCTGTGCGCGAAGAGGAGAAGCTGCCACCAGAGCTACCAATTATAAAGTTTTCAGCGCGGAGCTCCCGCTGTGTCGGTGGAGAGAGTGTCTGCATCAGGAGGGGAGATCTGTCAGCTCTAATGAGAGCCACGACAGCGCGAGAGCGTCGCAGCCGCTCAAACTTCCAGCCAACTCTACTCCGGCGGCTGCTTTTAACTCCTTCCTCGCCGGGCTTCCTGCTCCACTCCCAGCGAAGGAGCCGCATCCGCAGGGGCGGGGGCCAGTGGGAGGAGGGAGGCAGCCTCTTTGGGTGTCTCCTGGATTGCGAACGGGGCCCAAAGTTTGAGGGGATGAGGCGGAAAGGGAAGGTGACACGAAGAGAGATGGTGTCAGGTCCCATTGCCTCTCCACAGCTCAAAACCTCTCCTGGTGCCACAACGAATATTTCACCCTTCCCCGCACTCTGAGAAACAAACACACACAATTAAAGCAATGTTGCACAAGTGGGCGGATGGGTGGGTGGGTGGGTGGGTAGGTAAGGGAAAATGGGAAGGAGTGTGGTGGGGGGGTATAGAGAGGTAGGATCTGATGCACCGACAGTGGGCAGGGGAAATACAGGCTCACTGGTAAGGAACAGAGGGGGTGGACAGGAGAGGCTGATGATGGAAAGGAGAGAGTGAGAAGATGAATGGGGAGAAGTGGACCAGGTCCTCCAATGGAGGAGGGAGGAATGAATACAGAGCAGAGTGACAGCCACCTGGGAAGCATAGAGAGACGGCACCAGAGAACAGAGGAGTGGGAGACGGAAAGGAGATTGGGGGGTGGGAGGGGATGGTGGATAGATGGGAGAAGGGAGGTGTGGATGGATATATATCTATAGAGGCATGGAATTATTCTGTTTTGCAATAGATTTTTCATCCCAGCACATAGAGCAATGCCCATACAGCCAGAGGCGTGGGCATGGCAGGCAGACACCCCAGCAGCCGTCAGCACACGTCCAGGTCTTCCTCCCCAATAGGAAAAGGCAGCTTTTTAGCGGGCCAGAGAAGCAATCCCATGGACAGGTGCACGGCTTTCAGGAACGTTCGATGTTACTGGGAAGATGCTAGCGGGGGGGTTAGACCACAGCACCGGCAGCCTCTCACCACGCGAGAGGAAGGAAGGCCCGGGGACGGAAGAGAATAACCCTGGTCTGTCACATAGCGGCACTCAGAGAACGTTGGCCAGACAGTGCCAGGCACATGGGGGCCAAGCAAGGGATGAGAGAAGAGCTTAAGGAAGCTTGCAGGAGAAGCGCGTTTCAGTGAGCACTCCCTGGGAAGCTGGGTGCTAGACAGCCCTGGGAGTTACCCTGCAGCAACAAGTAACCTCTTCCCTCCTGCTTCACCCCACAGCTGGCGAAAGAAAGCGAGCGTCTCCAGGCAATGATGGCCCACCTCCATATGAGACCTTCGGAGCCGAAGCCTTTCAGTCAACCTGTAAGCACCAGCCTGCCTTCCCCATCTGCCGCTCATCCCCTCGAGTTTCCTCCTTCTTGGTGCCTCCATCCCTGTCCTATCTGTCCGCCCATCCCCGTCCAGCTCTTCCAAAGCCCATTCCCAATGTCTTATCACCATTTTCCTCTCTTGCTTTGCCCAGAGGTTTGAGCCAAGCCGTGCAGACCATATCCCTGTTACGGCCTCAGTGGCAATCCAAGCTGGGCAGGGTCACCAACATACTCAGTGTCTCAAGCCCGGTTATGGCGTCCTTGTAGCAATGATCCCCAAGTGATCCGCTTCTGGTTATCTCCGCCCCAGAGGTCTGGGCTTGGCTCTGGTCCATGTTGCTCCCCTTACTAGACATCCAATGCTTTAGCAGGACATGGCTCATGAAAAGCCCAGGTGCTGACGTCCTCTGTGTTAAGGAGTCTCCGGGGAATGCTGGCCTCCCCCCAGCCTGCTCCCTCCTGCTTGGTGCCATCACCCCGTCCTCCTGAAGGAGTTTATTCATTGGAAGGGTGGCCTTTCTCTCTCTCTCTCTCTCTCTCTCTCTCTGTCGGTCACCTGCTCTCCCCGTATCTTCATGGCTTTTCTCTGCATCCCCAGGTCCTTCTGCTCCTGTTCAGTAGTGAACCTGGCTCGGGGCGTGAGCAAATGTATCCTCATCAGTGCCTCCTCCCCTGTCCCTGTAAAGAGCTCACTGAGCAAAATTCCAGGCCAGAAATCGGGATCATTGCACCTATCCCCTGCAAACCATACGCAGTGCCCTTAAAATCTCAGTACCTGATCCCTCGCCAGCTCCTAGCTCAGCTCTCACAAGGGCCTGGGCAGTACCTGGGGCAGACACCCCTAAGGAACCCCCGTGTGCTGCAGAGAGTAAGTCCTGATGACTCAGGTGTCAGGTTTCCTCCTGAGTTGCCCCAGTGTGATGTTCTAGCAGTGCCCTCTCTAAGGTGAGCTGTAACTCCAAGGGCTTGACGCCGACGACGTTGGGGTAATTACTCCTGAATTCCACCTGCTGTTTCAGTGAGAGGCAGGATTCTATAATAATAATACTATATGGAGATATACCGATCTCATAGAACTGGAAGGGACCCTGAAAGGTCATCGAGTCCAGCCCCCTGCCTTCACTAGCAGGACCAAGTACTGATTTTGCCCCAGATCCCTAAGTATCCCCCTCAAGGATTGAACCCTCAACCCTGGGTTTAGTAGGCCAATGCTTAAACCACTGAGCTATCTTCGTGCGCATAATGCTTCACTTCCTGTCCTGTTCAGCAGCTGCCCACAGTCTCATCCCAGAGCTGGCTGAATTTCGGCAGGGGATGAAGTGGTCCCTGTGTATAGTTGGTATGTCGGCTTGCAAAGTGCTTCGGGATTAAGACGCTTGGGGCTGGATCCAAGTTGCACTGAAGCCCGTGGGGGCCTTTCCAGTGACTGCAATGGGAGCTGGGTCAGGCCCACTTGGAGCTGTAATGTGTTGATAGCAGAGTTTTCCTGCAGCTGGTTTGATCCATGAGATCCTCCTTTAGTGCCCATCCCCCTGGGTTAGAGGGCCCTGTGCACTCTCCCGTGTCTCACAGCATGGAACCGAATCACTCTCCCTACCTAAGACCATCTCCACGTCCGTTCCCAACTGCTCTCAATTTCTTCCACCCATGTCTGTGCAGCTGAACCTGGTCTCAAGCGCCACCCTCTCCAAGAGCACTTCAGATACCTTTCCAGATGGCTTACCTCATCCCCCCACCTCCGCCACCGCCCCCATCACTCCCTTGCGGCAGGGTCCATCCGTCATCAGCTCCTCTACCTTACAGACCATGGGGGCCATTCGCAGGAGAAACCCCGAAAAATTCTGCCCCCCAATATCTTCAGGTAAGAGCGGCGGTGGGTGGGTCATTGATGCTCATGTGGTATGAGTTACTAGATTCGGTTCCTTCATATTCTCTCTCTCTCTCTCTCTCTCCCCCCTCTCCAGAGCTTGCACAGAATCACGAGTTTTACAAAAACACAGACGTCCGGCCGCCCTTCACGTATGCCTCACTCATCCGGCAGGTGAGGAACGCCCTCCGGCTCCGGGGGGCTGTGAAGGCAGCTATGTCCCGACGCAGTAGGCTGTTTGTGATTAGAGCTGAGAACTTGGAGGCCAGACTCCGGGTTCCATCGCCAGCTCTGCCACCGACTTGCTTTGTGATCTCCGGGGCCCTAGTTAGCAAATCAGGATAACAACTCCACAGGGAAGCACGGAGAGAGTTCATTCCTTAGGGGCCAAATCCTCAGCTGGTGTAAACGGGTGTAGCTCCATTGCTCTGGTTGTGTGCAGCTGACTTGGAGATCCTCAGGGAAAAGGCACTTCAGTTCTGTAAGTTGTCCATAGTCATATTTATTTCACAAAAATGATGACGGTGCATTTAAAGTCCTGCCTCTGCGAAGTGGGTTCCCAGTGGGTGGGCATCTGCCTCACCAACACCACTGGACACTGGTTGTCCCCTTTTACTGTGAGTCTCATCAGAGAGGCCCAAGAACTGGTCCATGAAGGTGGAGATCCCCTCTTCATCCATAGTGTTGATCCGTCCTGATGCAGTGTTGGAGGGGAGGCCGGCCTTACCTGTGCTATATTTGCTCTGTGGATAATTGGGGAACCCCAGTCTCAAGGATCATCAGCCATCACCTTAAAATCCAGGCGAGACGGGGCATAGAGGGACTCAGCATCCCTGCCAGTGGCTCTGTGCTGTCTGGCCACACCATGGAGCAAACCCAAGGACAGGTGCTGGGGCGTCGGGTATAGTCTGTGCCACTCCGTCAGCCTCTCTCAACCCCTCCAGCCCCACGGATCAAATGTGTGAGCCTTTGATTTGCATATGCAAATATACTTATGAAGAAATGCAAATCGGAGCACTCCTATTGTTCGCTCTTTGGCTCGGGGGAAGGGGGGGTCTTCAAAAGCCCATGCCTGACACAGACAAGGTTCGTTTGGAAGGGTGATTTCTGCCACTAACTCCATTTAACTCCTCTTTGGACAGCAAGATTAGCTGAGCTTTCTCTGGCGTTAGATAGTTGGTTCGTTGCATGCAACCTTTTGGCAGCACGGTCCAGTGGGTAGGGCACTGGGCTGGGAGTCAGGAGACCACCACTGAACTGCTGCATGCCCCGGGGCAAGACGCTCCCTCTGCACCCGAATAGCAAGGCTTGTGTGCTTTGACATCTATGGGTGAGCCCCTTCGTGATCCAGACAGAACCTCTGACTCTTCTGCAGCTCGCCCATCATGGTTGGCAGGCGCGATCAGTGATACAGGCTCTTGGGATTGATGCTTTATAAGTAATTGGTTTGGGTTCCTCCCCCTCCCCCCCTCTGAATTCCAGGCTATCCTGGAGACCCCAGACAGGCAGCTAACGTTGAATGAAATCTACAACTGGTTCACGCGGATGTTTGCCTACTTCAGGAGGAACACCGCCACCTGGAAGGTAAAGCCCCGCCTGGGATTTCATTCTTCACCTCCTCTCCATCAGCTGCAGAACTCGCTCGGGGCACTGGCAGTACATGGCAGGGTCTGCTGCCAGGGTGGCTTTCATTAGAGGTGGGCTCTAGATCACAGCTACGTAGGGCAGCTATGTATGCATCCAGGAGAGGTACTTTTCCCTCTGACTCCCGCCTATTGAGGTGGTACTTTGGCGGCTTCTCGACATTGGAATATGGGGTTGTGGGGGGGAAGCGGGGATTTGCTGCAGATTTTAGCTGAGCCATACATCCGAGAAGGGCCTTGAGCTGTCCCTGAGTTGCTCCGTCCCCAGTGAATTGCTGTCTGATAATGTTGTCCCATTGCCTCGTGAGTGACCGTTGGTGGCATTCTCACAACCTTGTTGCATTGCCTGACGGCGCCATGTAAAGCCACGACACAGACAGGTCCGTCGGTCTGAGACAAGCGCCGGGGGTGGCAGGAGAGAGTGGAAGGATGGTGTTACGTTTCCCTGAGCAGTCGGAGCATGACTCGGGATGGGCACAATTCTCCTCACAGCGAGAGGCCTGTGAGCCACGGGGTCCCTCTGAAGCCCTAGGATGTAAGTGGTGCACAGGAGGAAATGTCCCCTTGTTCCCCCGGGTTAATAGAGAACTTCCCATTTCCAGGTGTCCGCTTGCCTGTGTTACAGGGCAAAACCGCCCTGCAGGACTTCCCAGCCGTGCATCACCCCCCTGCATCCATCATGCAGGCAAAAACCCTATGTGCCAGAGAGGTGGGCTCAACTGGGCAGCTGGCAGAGTTGGCTTTTCATCGTCTGGCCTTGTATAAAGACAGAACTCTGTTGAACTACACCTGTTTTGTGGGCCGCTGGATGGTGTGTGCCAGGGTGCCCCCCGGGGAGAAAGGGGGAGGATTATGGGATTGGGGTGGCAGATTGCGGGGTTTCCGAAGGGGGTTACAGAGCAGCTAGTGTGCGAGCACCTAACTTACCTCTCTGTCTGTCTTAGGGCTTCCTGTAATGCCTCTCTCTGTAGCATCTTGAGCAGTGACGAACTGATCCCCAGGGGGATTGAGCACCCGTAGTTCTTAATGAAATCAGCGGGAGCCCCAAGTGCTCGGTTCTGCTGCAAAATCAAACCCTTCTTTTTTCTAAGCATTTAGCTCTGCCCCTCCCCCCCATGTGTCCTCAAACTCCAGGGAAGGTTGGAGGTGAATGGCCTCTCGCTAGGGTTTGCGCTTTCAGGTAGGGGCTGTTCAGTCCTCCCAGGGCATCGTGCAGGAGCGAGCAGCTCCCTCAAAAAGGCTCAGGAATTAGGTCTCGAGCTAAACCTGTACATCTTGGGTCCAGAAGAAGGGTATTTTTTTTATTTTTTTTTCTTTAAAAGGGAAAAAATTTAGACTCTAGAAATAGAAAATAAGGTTAATGATAACCCGGGGGCTGGTGTCTCGCTGCAAATAAAGACGGCTCAGCCAAGCTGTAAAAGTCTCCAGCGCCACCATGGCTCTTGCTAGGGTACCGATTCTCATCTGAGGGGATGAGGTTCTGTGTGAGCTGGCTGCCGCCTGTCTTTCACCTTGGCAAAGAAGCGGGTGAAACGTCGGGCTCGTTCTGAGAGAGAGGATGGTTTTACGGGTCTGGCACCGGCGTGGGGCTCTGGAGACCTGGCTTCAGCTCGCGGCTCTGCCACAGACTGGCTCCGGGATCTTGTGCAAGTTGCTTCATCTCTCTCTGCCTCAGTGTCCCCTCTGTCAAGTGAGGCTACCAGTCCTTCTTCTTTCCCGCCCAGTTCAGACTGTAAGTTCTTTGGGGCCGAGGGGCTGTCTCTTATTGTATACATACAGTGCCTTGCACAATGGAGTCCTGCTCAGCCTCCCCTCCCCATTTGTTGGGATTCATGGCACCAGGACGAGACAGGGTTCCCCAGGCAGGGCAGTGGGGCTGTGATCTCTATGTGCCATGGAAGTCGAGTCTCCATAGAAGCTTACAGCGCCCAAAACCTGAGCTTCCAGGTGCATGCAGGTTTAACCCCGGGAAATCAGTAAATTTTCACCCACTTACCCCAGGCCTGAAGTTGGCCCCTTGGGCCTGCGGTTCACTGTGCACCTGCCCTCCATTATTCAGTCTCCAGTGCTTCTTGGCGCCTTTTCCATTCAACGGTTCTGGTCTAGATCTGGAGAGACCCTCACGGGGGGGCTGCAGGGAAGGGCCGGGGGAGCACCATCTCCAGTGGGGAAGGGGCAGGGGTCGCATTCCTGCTGCTGGGCACCGCTGCTTTTCAGTCAGCGCCCCCCTCACCTCCCACCCCCATCGCATCTTCCAGACATGACATAATTCCACCGTGTCACAGGCAGACCCTGATACAATCACTCCCTCAGACGGGAAGCCAGAGTCATTATGTAGCCTCAAACCCTGATAAGAGCTCAGCCCAGCCGGCTGCCTATTAACTGAACTGAGAGGAAGAGGCAGAGGGGGATAAACTGAAGGGAATTGCCTCCAATGGAGTCTGGAATCCTTGACTCACCTGCAAGCTCCAGACTGTTCTTTATCATGTGTCTTGCGGTTGTGCTTCAAGACCCCGGCTAAATCAGAGCCTCCTTGTGCTTGGTGCTGTACATAGCCGTAGTGAGAAGCAGCCTCTACCCCCAAAGAGTTTACAATCTGAATACGACGGGGGGAGACAGAGGCACAGAGTGGGGAAGAAGTGACTTGGCCGAGGTCACGCAGCAGGTCAGTGGCAGAGCCAGGAATGGGACCCAGGTCTCCTGTCCTCTGCAGCAGCATTCCTCTCAGTGGACCTGACCCCCGGGCCGGTGGGGGTAGTCACATTACTCATGCCTAGCATTGCGAGTGCCTGTGAAGTGCTGGGGAGCTTTGGGTGCTGGAAGACCTCCCTGCACAAGCCTCACAAGCCTAGCGAACCTCCATGTTCAGGGCTGTGGCTCTTCTGGTTTTCACCCATCCACCCCCCTCGCCCTTTATGGCTTGATCCTTCTCTGCTCCTTCCCTCACCGATGGTCCTCATCCTCTTTTGGGTTGCTTTTATTATTACCATTGCTCCCTTGTAGGACTTCACTGCGCTAGGCACTGTGTAACAAGGACAGTCTCTGCCCCAAAGAATTTACAACCCAAGTCAAATGCTCCTAATGGCGTCCTACGCCAATGCAAGCGGGCATGAGCAAGTCACCAAGCTGGCTTCTCTGTGCCCCGGACGGCATGGCCTTAAGCAGACCTCTATTAGTGCAAAGCTCAGAAGGTTTGTTTCAGGGCAGTGCCCAGAAGTATGGGTGAATTATCCCAGCCTTGAATGACACCAGGTGGGGAATCGCTCAAATAGGTGGTTCTTGGGCTGAGGTTGGTTCTTCTCACTGGCTCAGAAGTCCCATCAGAGCTGTTTCTCTTGCAGCTTTCATTGCTTCCAGCTCTGGAACTCAGAAGTTCAGGGCTGCTGAGAGCATAGGGAGTGGGAATATTAAAACTCAAAAGAGGGTTTGGCTGGTGGGGGGAGAGGCTTCTTATTTTAGCCAATCCAGTTCATTCACCCTTAGTTAGCATGTGCCTCTTATAATGAATAGTTTGCTGCTGGTTGTACCGCTGGCAAGTGGTGGTTTGTATAGGAAGCTGTTCAAGGGTATAAGAAGAGAACAGATGGTCCAATGGTTAAAGCACTGAATGGGGATTCAGGAGAACTGGGTGCAGTTCCCAGCTCTGACACAGACTCCGTGTGACCTTGGTCATGTGAGGTAATCAGTTTGGGCCCCAGTTCCCCATCTGTAAAACGGGTTTAATAATCCATTCTTCATCTGCCGTGACTGTTTCAACTGGGAGGTGTCCGGGGCAGGGACTGTCCTGTACTATGTGTGGTTGCAGCTCCCAGCAAAATGGGACCCCAATCTCAATTTGAAGCATCTAGGCACTGCCATAATGGGAAAAATTACTGAGAGAGACTTATTCATGTTGCGGTACCACAAGCACTCACTCACAATCAACATGAGGAGCTGTCGCTTTGGTTTTCAAGTTCTCTGTTACTGTTCTTTAGAAACCCCACTGTGCTGAGATCAGTAAAGGCTCCCCATTTCCCGCTGATGCCAGCTCCCAGCGCTATACCGCCTGGCTGCAGAGCACCTTGGAAAGCGTTGATGCTGACAATTCACTCCTAATTGCTCTGAGCTCCAGCCACAGACAGAGGTGAATAGCTGATCTGTTTGAGGACAAAATGTGAGCTTCGGAAAGATTTCCAGTCTTGTTTGTTTAGGAATTTATAAAATCTGAGATGACAGAGACAGAAAAATATCTATTAAGTGGCATCTACTCCATCCACCTGCCAGGCCAGCGTTTTTTCCCTGGTATGTATCAATTTGTAATACAACAAAATTCAACTCGCTTTAACTCAAAGTAACATGGATCAAAGCACTTAGAGGGGCACTATGAATATAAAACTTAAAAGAAATAGCTTTATCTATGATTCAAATAACATCTTTTAGGATCACACTTTTTATACTAATGATGCATTCCTGAAGGTCTAATAAATGATTGCTAGATGTTTTAATCAATTATTATAGATTTCAACAGCTCAATAAGTCACTTATAACCATGGTTTATGACTAGAGCTTATCACAATGTTTGTTTTTTTTTTCCTCTCTGGAAAATTTTGACTTTTCATTGGAAAAAAATTTTTTGATTCTGAAATGCCACCACAGCATCTCATGGGATTTGTAGTTCAAATGTCTCATGCCCCCATTCTCCTCTATAGGCCGGGGTCCCTAGTTGAACTGCCTCTCCCATGATGCACTACTGCCTTCCCTCAGGGACAAAGAAGGCAGTGCATCATGGGAGTTGCACAACTGTGGTGTCATTTCTAAATCAAAATATTTCAGTTTCTAGGCAGTTGTGTTTTTCTTTGTAAATACAAAGTTGAATTTTCTGCAGAAAGCAGACCTCTCTCTCTCTCTCTCTCTCTCTCTCTCTTTATCAAAACCCCATTTTCCACTGGAGAACAGTGTCAACAGAAAACTTTCGACCAGCCCTGCTTATAACACCATCTGCTGACATGCTTCCAGCCATCTAGAACATATATTACTCATGTCTATAACAGGCT
This sequence comes from Malaclemys terrapin pileata, assembly GCF_027887155.1. NCBI lineage: Eukaryota > Metazoa > Chordata > Testudines > Emydidae > Malaclemys > Malaclemys terrapin. The sequence continues at coordinate 17,738,528 of NC_071508.1, read as the reverse complement.
TCTAACATCTATTATTAATCTTTTATACCTATTTATCTGTGCACCATGAACAAAAATACCTTCCATCCTTCATACGATTCAGACTGAAAGTATTTTAATAGCCTCTCTCCCTTTCAACTATTTGTTCCATTTTACTTTTCATGCTCGTGGCTGGGATAGTGGAGAATAGTTTGGTTAATTTCACTTCCTGCCGTGTTTGTTTTTTATTTCTAGTAATCTATTGTCAAGGGAATCTCCCAGGCACATGTATGAAATCATGCTTTTAAAAAAATATCTAAAGTGCACAAGTCAAAGAAGTGTCATTTGATATGGATTCCCATCAATATTGCCCCAATCTCTGGGACGAAAAGGGTTCGCAGACGAATTAACGATACCCAAGAGATGAAACAGACTGAAAGGCAGCTGGCCAGTTGGCATGGACATCTGGTCTTAGTCCATCACCAGATCAGTCACCAAAACTAGGGATGTTTCCATGCCATAGCCCCTAATCCCTTCAATCTGATTTCTGGCAACCTGAGGACTTCAAGCAATACCAGAGGTGTGCACCAGATCACTTGACACCTGCAGGTTTAAAGGGTACATTCCTTAGCTGTCATAGATCGGTGCAGCTCCACTGACTTCAGCAGAGCGACGCTGATTTACATCAGGTGAGAATCTGGCCCATAGTGATCGTCTAATCTGACCTCCCGTCTAGCACAGGTTGTAGAATTTTACTGACAGAAAAAGGGTTGGAAGCCTTTCCCATAAAGTTTTGTACATCTCTCTCTCTCTCTTTTATTAAAATGAAATCAAAAGCCCAGGCCCAAAACTAGCTGACAAGCGTCCCCTTTCCCCAATCGGCGGGTTGGCTGCTGGAATGCGGCGCCTGTGCCTGGCTGACTGACCATGAATAATGGTGTCAGGGCAGGGAAAGCAGAGCCTAGGCCACCCCCTGTGTGCGTATCCCGCGGGATGGGCGTCCTGCCTCACAGTTCAGCATTCAGGATGTTGCGATGTCTCGGGCTGGCAAAGCAAATTTGCAGGGCCCTGCGCTGGGGCTGCGGGGCCTGAGCTAAGCTGTCCTGAAATCTTCTTAGCAACCATTGACTGTTTTAGTCTGTGATGGTACATCACAGAGGGTTTGTTTCAACAATTAGTCCCCTTTCAAAGGGCACAAGGGCTGGTGCTACCCTGCTCACTAGACTAGGGATTAGGGTTCCAGTTCTCCTTTGTTCAGCCATCCCCACTCCTCATCTCTCCATCTGCACACACCTCACTCTCTCTTCCCTTTTGTTTCCTTTATCATCACTTGAACTTTTCTCTGTTCTCTTCCCACTTCACCTCACCCACCTGCTCGTCAGGATCTGACAACCCGGAGAGGCCAGCCTGGTGCGGTAGGGTGACCAGATGTCCCGATTTTATAGGGACAGTCCTGATTTTGGTGTCTTTTTCTTATATAGGTGCCTATTACACCCCACTCCCTGTCCCGATTTTTCACACTTGCTGTCTGGTCATCCTATGGTGCGGTAGTGTGGCTTTAGAACCCACCCCAGTTGGAGATAAGGTGTTAGAAAGTTAATTGCTTCTGCTCAATTAGGCCTTTGTGCATGGCCAATCCATCTCAGCCCTTGTGCCAAGTGTACCGAGAACATAGCTCCCGGGGGGTGGGAGGAGAGGGGTATCCCCTCCTGTGGAAGGAAGAAATGTGCCCCCTGTTTAGCCCGACCCTTTTAATTCCCCTCCAATGCACAGAGAGTGAGCTGTAGCATTAACCAGCGCTCTGGGTAAGAGGTCAGTTAAACAAGCCCAGGAAGGACTCCAGTTGTTTGAACAGCTCCGTGAGTTTCCTGCACCAATCATCGACTCCTCCTGATGGCTCATGTGGAGCATTGCACTTGCAGGGGAACAGCTCTTTGCATGCCAGGCCAGCTCTGTGCATGAACACTTCTGCCAACGCTGCCCCGCACGGGTCGCATTTGGGATCTCACCCCCAGTGCGCTCGCACCCTCTGAGCTGACAGATTGTTTCCGTCTTGGGGGAACAGCACTTTCGCACCCGTCGCTCTCATTAGAACCTGGCACCGTTCACAGGGGGTGAATAATGGTTAGAACAAGGGACTGGGAGTCAGCACATCTGGATTCCCCTCCTCTCTCAAAGTCAGGAATAATGTCCAAGGTTTAGAGCATGGGAGACTGGGAGTCAGAACACCTGGGTTTTATTCCTAACTCTGGGAATGTTCTGCTTCCCCTGACTGCCTCAGTTTCCCCATCTATAAAACAGAAACATTACAATTTAGCAGAACTGGCCAAAATTTTTCATTCTAAAATATTTGAGGATGGAAAAATTGCCATTTCTCCTCCTCCCTCTCCCTTCTTCCCCCTCACCCCCATGAAATGTTTTGCAGAAAACTTGTATTTTTTTCCAAAATTTTCAGTATTTTGGAAGGGAAAAACTGAAATGTTCTAGTTTAGAAGGGGACTTTCCCCCTTTTTGTCTCTTTTTCCTCTTCCTTTTTGCTGTCTTCCTTTTTCCATTTTGCCCCTGAAAAGAAGAGGGGTCAGAAGTGGGGGAGGGGGAGATACGGAGGGCAAAGTCTTAGTCTTTAAAAGCAAAAAACTTGTTTTGGAGGTGAAAAATTATAATAAACCCTTAAATTCCGTCCTGACCCCAAAAAACGACCAGTCATGGTTTCTCAACCAGTTCTGACATTTCACCTCCTTCCTAGAATCCTGGGTGATCAGCAGGTAGGAGGCGCTGGGCAAGCGCAAAGTGCACAGAGAAGGAAGGAAGTGAGAGGAGAGTGGCGTGTGTTGGCGTGACGGCACATGCAGCTGCAACAGCAGAGAAATCTCCAGCATGATGGGGCGGGGGCAGGGGTTGGGGTTGGGAGGGAAAGCAGGGCCGGGGCATAAAGCAAACATCATTAGACAAGACAAAGATGAGAGGCAAACAGAGCAGCCAAGCCTGGCACTAAATAAATACTCTGTCGAAATGCAAAAGCCACGTTAAAACAAGGCAAGGAGGCGGCCTGAGAGCAGAAGAGCTGAGACGAGGCGGGAGAGACCTCCCCCCCCGCCCCAAACAGCCCCCCAACACCAGCCCGGCTAAGCAGGCGTGTGACCTTACCCCACGCTGAGTCCACTCAAAACACTGGGGAGGTTTAACCTCTTGTAGGCGCCTGGACCTGGCAATGTCAGACCCCCGCCAATAAAATGCCCAGGTTGATTTTATATCTCAATGTGGCTTTCCCCACCCGTCCCAATGTCCATTTCACAGGAGAACCGTTAAGACTCCGGGCCATGCACTTGCAAGGGGTTATTGCTCTCTTGCCCTGCAGCCCCATGTGTTAGAACGGCCACTGTGGGTCCGTCTACACTACAGTCAGGAGGTGTGATTGCAGTCTGTGTAGGCATTCCCGAACTAGGGTTGGCTGAGCTATTTTAGTGGGCTAGCGGAGACGCCACAGCGTCATGTGCTAGCTCATATCGGTTGGGTTTATACTCCGGCAGCTACCCCGGGCCAGCGCCCACGCTGCTGCACCTTCACCGCTATTTGTAGCAAGCAAGCTCGATCAAAGCTAGGTCGGATCTGCCTACGTGTGCTGCAGTGTAGACATAGCCTATAAGAGCCCATTCAGGCAAGCCCTGACACTGGGCTATGCACTGAAATGCAGCGTTATAGGTGATGGGATCTGGATCCTCGTCCAGTGGAAGACAAAAGGGAGCTCCAGCGATGAGTGGCCCCTAGATAGACATGGTATGGTAGGCTTTCCGGTGAGAGAGGCTCTACCGGTTCATGGAGGGGTCACACCGTTCCTACCTGTGAGGTGTTGCATTGAAATGTATTTGAATGCAAGTCACTGTTTAAGGAGCTGCTTCTGTTGAGAACTAGGCTGGTCTAGTGGCTGGGACATTGGCCTAGGAATCAGGAAAGCTGGGTTCTAATCCTAGCTCTGCTGTTGACCATATCCTGTCTCGTCTCGGTCTTCTCCTGTCCTTACTCTGATTCGGTTGTAGCCCCTTTGGGGCAGGGACTCTCTCTTGCTATGAGTGTGTTTACACTTTAAAAAAAAAAAAAAAAACAAAACACCACCTACATCAGTGACTCTTAAAGCCCAGATGAGCTGATTCAGGCTTGTGCTTCTGATTAGATGTACAGGCTGGAGCCCGGGCTCTGAAATCTAGTGACGGGGGCAGGTGGGTCCGAGAGCCCAGGCTAGAGCCCAGGCTTCAGCCCAAACCCAGTCCTCTATGCTGCTATTTTTAGCCCGTAAGCGTGAGCCTCTTGAGGCCAAACCAGGTTCTAAGACTGGCTGCTGTGGGGGTTTTTTGTACATACCTTACATGTTTGTACAGTGCCTAACACCATGGGGGCCCTAATCTCAGGTGGGATCCCTAGGCACCATTCGACTCTCAGCCAGCGACCCGGGTACTCCATTGATTTGCTTGGATTTACATCCACATCCCTCAGAGCAGAATTTCCTTTATGGAAAAGCCCCTGTTGAAATCGGTAGGGATGAATCCGCGCCGGGTTCTACCCTAAAATCCCCGCCACACTGAATGGAGACCGCGAGCCTTTCTGGAGGGATTTTGAACCCTCCTGTCGACTTCCACAGCAAGAAAGAGAATTCGCCGTTAAATTACATAAATTACATTAGAAAAAAACAAAACAAAATCCTTTTATTTTCCATTCAATTCTTCAGCCCTCTCCCCGCAGCCTGGCCCTCCAAATGACTTGGATTCATTTTCCTCCCACTTGGTGCCTCTATTAATATATACACACGCCCATGACAGCATTGCACAGTAATGGTGGGATGCTGCTTACATTTGGGTTACTGAGTCATTACTGTACAGTGCTGGGGTATTATTTTTTAATCAGGGTTGTGGCCTTGCTGTGCCTCCCTCCTTTAATCTGGTCTTTGTTTGGAGGAGGAATCCCAAATACACACAGGAAGGGAGGAGGTGGGAGCTGTCCAGGAGATTTATTCATTTTGCTGTGTGCTAAAGGAGTTGCTCTGTTTGCTAGCCAGAGGGCACGGGTTGAAGGGCAGTGGGATCCAGGGCAGATCCCATCTGCCAGGTGACGCCTTCAGGGGAAAAAAAATCCCCCTCCAAGCATCCAAACTCCTGAGACAAGAATCCCAAACTCCTCTTCATCAAAGCCCCCCTGGTCAAAGTCTCTGTCGGTGGGAGGTGCCGCCGTACCGAAGAGCTGAGGGCGAGAGGTTCCCAAAGCGACATCTTGGGGCTCCTGAACCAGTAGGGGGACCTTAGCTCGACGCAGGAGCTCGGGGCCGATGGAGCCACTTTCTTGGTGTCTGTGGGAGTATGGGGGAGGAATCCCAGTGAAAGAACCTCCCTCGTTCCCCGCCAAATTTGTTTCTAATGAGAATGGCAGAGCTTTTCTTTGCCAGTGGCCACTGGCTTGCAGCATGTGCCCTCTGTTTGTGGGAGCAGCATACGGGACCTGAGAGGCACCCGTGGGAACCGTCTCCCATGCGTGTTGGCACAGCTGTGGAAGGAGATGGGGAAGGAGCATGGATCGTTCTGTGCACCTCTGTAGAGATAGGTGGGCTTGTGGTTAAGGCACTGGACCGGGGATCTAGGTTCGATTTCTTGTGCTGCCACAAACTCCCTCTGTGGCCTTGGACTAGTCACTTAGGCACTTCTGAATATTTTACCCAAAGTGACTTTGAAGCCTAAGCTGCACTTTCAAAGGAAACTTAAGTCCCACTAACTTTCTCCTAAGAGCCTAAGTCTGATTTTCCAAAGGGAAAGGTTGCTGGCTCGTTAGGGGTATGTCTACACTACACTTTAAAACCCGCAGCAGCCAGTCTCTGAGTCCAGGTCAACAGAGTGCTAAAAAACAGCTGTGTAGACTCTTGTAACCCCTTCCAAGGCTTCAGAGGCCAAGCCCATGTTTCTAGCGCTGTAGCGTGAGCCCTGTGAGACCGAGTCTGTGGACACTCGCTGGCATGGATTTTAAAACCCAGTGTAAACATACCCGATGCTTTTGAGACTGTTACTCTTAATCTCTCTGTGCCTCAGTTCCCCATCTGTAAAGCAGAGGGAGTAATCCTTCCTCTCTCCCATGCCTTATCTGTTTTGGGGCAGGCCCTGTCTCTTGCTGGTTGTGTGTACAGCGCCTAGCACCATGAAGCACCGATCTCAGTTGGGAACCTCCAGGCAGTGCCGCACTAGAAATAAGACTAATGCAGAGAGGCTGCTGACCCAGCATCCGCACTGGATGTATCGGGTAATGGTGTTGCTTTGGCAAGAGCGGATGCATTTGTTCAGGGCTCAGGGAGGAGTCGCACTTTTTGTTTGATTTTTTTTTTTTTTTTTTTTTTTTTTTTTTTTATGCAAAAAGGAGGAAACGGTCCAATTGGATGAGTTTTCGGGAACTGTAACACTTTCCAGTGAGGGGGGGGTTGGTCCCTGTCCCTGTCTCTTCTTTTGCCATGTTGTCTTGGCTGGCTCCTTTGTTTATACGGCCCCCGTTCGACCTTTTAAATTGCTGTTAATGTTTTAGCGTAACGAATTAGTCTCTCATCACGAATCAGGACTCGAAATAAAAAAAAAAAAAAACCCTCTGAGGCCAACTTCCTGAAATTGGGGTCATTCTCATTTGCAAGGCAGAGAATCTGAGAACCTTAATGCAAGGAAATTTATTCAAAGGCAGAGCCCCGGCGTGATTAGGCCCTTTGTAATTATAGCTCGGAGAGATTCCACTCCAGCCTCCTGCCTCCCTCATGGATTAGCAAGTGAGTCGGAAAAATACACAGGATTTAATTAGAGGCAAATTAAAATTGGTAATGAAATAGGGGCAGTAGCAAATGGCAGGGAGTTGGAAGGGGAAAGGGGGAGCCGGTGTCTCTCGGGGCTGTGCCGTCTGCCTACGTGTGTGTCTCTTTATTTTACATTTAGAAATGTAAAGATGGGCAACGGAAAGAAAAAAGGGAAGGAACGGACTTAAAAAGAAAAAAAAAAAAAAAAAAAAGAAGCCCGCTTTGCTAAGAACGGTGACGACTGCGTCTCGGGTGCCTTTCTGAGGCAGCTCGCCCCTTCCCTGTCCCCGTCTGCCTCTCCTTTCCCTCCGCCTCCAGCCAATGGCTCAAGATTTGGCCGAGCCGAGACTCGTGGAGGGCCTCAACTTGTCACCAGCTGAGCGCCCTCGGCTCCTGTTGGTGCAAGCGGGAGCTCAGAGCGCCAGGCAGTTTCACAAGGTCAAGATTGCTGGGCCTTGGGAAGGGAAAGGATGTGGGGGAGGGGGGAAAGAGGCTGTTTTATCCCCAGGCCGGTTGGCTGAGATGAGAGAAGTAGGGTGGTGGGGGTTCCTTCTGCAGGACCCTGCCCGCCGTCTCTCCTCCCCCTCTCCCTGGCTGGGGTAAGATGCAGCAAGTGCTTTTGTTAAGGCAGGCGGGGGGATCGTATATTCCCGATAAGGGATGTGAATAGAGGGTGGTGCTGAGTAGGATAGCGTGGTGGTCAGGGCATTCGCCTGGGACTCCGGAGACTTTGGGTCTGTTCCCTGCTTGATGATTCACTTCCTGTGTGACTTTGGGCAGGTCAATTAGTCTCTGCGCCTCAGCTCCCCACCTGTCAAAGGAGGATTCTTGCCATGCCCTGCCTCTCAGGGGTGTGATGAGAAGTGCATTGAAGGCTGAGATGCCAGTCACAGGGGCCATAGAAGGGCCTAAGATGGCTATCTGGGCAGGGTATCAGAAAGGGTGCCTCCTACCTGCCTTGGAGGGGTGAGACATAGTGTAGGGCCTTGTCTCCAAGCCCACTCCTCACGTCAGCGCGACGAGCCCGGAGGGGGATGCTGCTCTCCATCGGCAGAGGGAGCGAGCGATGGCAGAGGCAGCATGAGACTCTCCTTGTCTCAAATGGCTAGCAGAACGCACCGCGTTCTCGGCGATCGGCAGTGGGCTATGATGGGCAGGCCATCGGTGGCTAGAATTTACCATCCTCTGATGGCTCTCAGGCCAGACGCAAACTGGTATGAAGCAATGTCCCCAAACACCTCAAGTAGCCATGAAGACTAAACACTTTCCGCTGCCCCCACCTCCCCTCCTTGGAGATGATGCCCTGAGGGGTGAAATGTAGCGTAGGAAACACCTGCACTGGCGTTGGCCAAGCAGTGTCTGGAGGGCTTCCATTGGTGGGCTGTCAGTGCCACACTATTCACCAGTGCTACTGTCACTTAGAGCCCCGCAGATCAGCCCAGCACGCAGGCGGAGATGGAAAAAGTCCCAGCACTAAGGACGATCCCGGTGGTAGCACTGTCTAGGTCGGCGAGTGCCGTAGGTTGTCATCTGCCCTGCTTATAAAGTGCGAGGGAGCTGTTTCCAGAGCAGCCTCTGTGTGGTTCTACGCAATGGTCACTGTTAGTGTGTAGCTCTGTCCCCAACTCACAGGCCAACCTCACTGAGTAGCTGAGTACTGGCTGACAGTAGGGGGATGCCGTGGGTGGCAGAGAGGTGTTTGCTGCATGCCTTTCATCCGCTGTGAGTCTCCCTTCTGTCCCCTCTGCAGAACGCCGTGCGCCACAACCTGAGCCTGCACAAGTGCTTTGTGCGAGTGGAGAACGTCAAGGGAGCCGTCTGGACGGTAGACGAAGTCGAGTACCAAAAGAGAAGGCCACCAAAGATGACGGGGTGGGTTTTTCTTCTTGCCCTCCTGTCCCTGAGAACCTCCTCTGTGGGGAGCTCAGCTGGGATGGCAGGATCCTAGCTTGCCTCCAGGGCACTAGCGAGGAGACGTGGCAGACAAATCCCATCACACAGGAATCATTGCAATGCGCCGTCCCAGGATTTCCACGACGACAAGCCTCACCCAGCAGATGCTCTTTCAGCAATCCTCCCCTTAGCATAACCCTGAGATGGGCCTGAACTGCCAAGTCTGGATCAGAAATCCCCCCCCACAGCTCGGGGGTCTTCAGACCCAGGCTTTGGTACTGACCCACCCCACCCTTCCTTGTGCGTCCCTCTTTCCCAGGCATGCACCTAGCTTCTGAAGCTAAACCCTATGCACTGCTCACAAACATGCTCAGTCCCTCATGCATTCACAGCCGGGTACGTATGCACAGCGCTCACGCTTGCCAACATGTGACTTGAGCATTCGTCAGCGTGTCTATGGGCTTAGCCACACTCACCCGTACAAGCCCATCGGGGTGCATACCCACGCAGAGTGCAGAGAATCCCCGGCCACGTGAAGGCATTGCTGCTGGCACTGTCGGGGAAGAGCTGCTGCACAGAGGCATGGGCATGACTGCTAATCTCCTTCTGCCTCTGGCAGCCTCCTGGAGTGTCGAGGGGAGAGAAGCAGAGACTTGGGGGAAGAGGACAAGACAAAGAAACAAGGAGAATGGGGGAAGAGAATTAAGGGGTGGGAAAGAGCGATAAGGATAAAGAAATGGGGTGGAAAGAAACTGACAAACAAAGGGAGGAAAAAGACAGAAACCTACGAGGGAGGGAAGGAGATAAAAATGTAAAGGAAATGCTGTTATTGACCGGGTATGGGCCTGCAAGATGGTCCTTTAAAATGATGGCCAACCCCCTTTCCTTACCTAAAAGTTATGGGTGGCAGGAACAAGCCATGAGCGGATCCGGGCTTACTCGGATGGATCGAGCCCAGCATGGATCAAGGGAGAGACGTCTAATGGCCATCCTTCGTTCCTTCCCTGCCTCCCTCTGCTGGCGGCAGGGCATGTGTCCAGACGGGCCCACGGGCAGGGCAGCGCTGTGAGGAAGTTGAAGTGCCAGGAGTCTGCTATTGCTTTACCCTCCTCAGTAGAGCCCCATCTCTGATCCTGCCGTTCCCTGGGCCAGGAGCTAAGAGACGCTTCTTTTTGTTTCTCATTTGCAGGAGTCCAACTTTAGTCAAAAACATGATTTCGGGACTCAGTTACGGAGCACTTAACGCCAGCTACCAGGTAAGGCCCCTCCACTGATAGCAGTCAGCTTGGGCTTGTCCTCTGCTCCTGCCAGACCCTCTCCTTCTTGCCAGAGCTCTTCTGTGGTACAACTGCCTAAACCAAACCAGGAGAGACACGCTCCACAAGCCCCACAACTTTGCTCAGCAAGAGAAAACTGTGGCGTGCAGCTATCAAATGCACCCAACTAAGTTGGGTTTATTAACACGTTGCCCTATTGCAGTGGTTCTCAAACTGTGGGACGGACCCCATTTTAATAGGGTCACCAGGGCTGGTGTTAGACTTGCTGGGGCCCAGGGCTGAAGCCTGAGCTTTTGGACTTCAGCCTTGGGTGGCGGAGCTCAGTTTACAGTTCCCCCTAACTGGGGCTGAAGCCCTTGAGCTTCAGCGTTGATTTCCCCCCCGCCCCCCCAGTGTCGTGTAGCAATTTTTGTTGTCAGAAAGGGGTTGGGGTGCAATGCAGTTTGAGAACCCTGCACTATGGGGTCCCTGACATCAGCCATCCCATAACCCTTCAGCCCCCCGAACGCAAACCCCTTTGAACACATAGTTCTTGAATACCAATAATTTGAGAGCCCTACCTCCTGTGATCAATAACACAGGAGCCCCCTGACTGGTTACTCTTGGATGATCCAGGCGCATTAACCCAAGTGATTCCCTACCAATAAGCTGGGTGTCCTAGCCTCCCCAGCATCCTGCCCATCGCAGAGACATTGACCCCCTTGGAGTCTTGCTCTCCCTTTCCTGGGCTCATGGTGAGTTGGGAAGCAGCTGTTAATGGATGGCAGCCAAGGTGGGGCATGGCATAGCCAATTTCTATGTAGCCTTCGTCTAGCTATTCTCCAAACGGTGCCCAAACTCATGTGTAATTGGCCGGCACCACTCTGCCGCTGTCCCCACAGTGCTGCTGTCACTATCTGTCCATCTGTTACAGGCAGCCCTGGCAGAGAGCAACTTCCCCCTCCTGAACAGCCCCACCATGATCAACACCAGCTCCACCAGCGGCATGCTGCACATCGGCCACGACGACGTGAGCAGCACTGTGGAACAAGTCAACAGCAACGGCAGCAACAGCCCCCGGCTTTCCCCGCAGCAGTACAGGTGAGCGGCGGTTCCTGGGTGCTTTCCCGCCACGGTCACAGCTGTGGACGCCTAGGGTAGGAGCAGGAAGAAGGTGGGAATGCAAAGCCAGGGGAAAGGGAGACGTTGGTAGCTTTTATGAAACGCTGTAAGCCAAGGGGACAGGGCGGAGCAGGGAGTGGATCGATAGGGACCCATGCGCAGAACTCGGCATTGGAATGCCTGCGTCCAGGAGAGGTCAGGGGGTAGGGTTTTGCTTTAGGTCCGTTTCTGAAGTTAATGAGCAGAGCCAGAATCCTAGTGTAGAGTTTTGAGGGACTCTAACTGAAAGTAGGGCTGGTGAAAGGTGCTGGATTGACAGCTCTGGGGACTGAAGGCCTCTGGGCATGGACAGAGCTCATTCAGCCCGGGCAATGGCAGGGCATGTTTTTCTCTGCTACTGTGCCTTTTCCCCAGCTGGGAGGGGCACCCGTTCTGGATGGGGGAGATCAGCCTCCATGGCTGGAGAAGGCCAAGGGTGCCAATTGTGGACGTTTTAGGGTGTTGCCACCTCATCTCAGAGCACGTCTTCACTACCCGCTGGATCGGCGGGTAGCAATCGATCCATTGGGGATCAACTTATCGTGTCTAGTGAAGACGCGATAAAATTGATCCCTGATCGCTCTGCCGTCGACTCCGGAAATCCACTGCGGCAAGAGGCAGAAGCGGAGTCGACGGCGGCGCGGCAGCAGTCGACTCGCCGGCGTCCTCACAGCCAGGTAAGTCGACCTAAAATACGCAACTTCAGCTACGCTATTCACGTAGCTGAAGTTGCGTATCTTAGGTCGACCCCCCCCCACCCCCCCCGTAGTGTAGACCTAGAATCATACAGGCCATGGAAAAGTAGTTGGAGGGTAACTGCCTTTGTTCCCAGCAGTGATTGCCGGAGGCTAAACAGACCCTATCCCCCATCCCTCAAACCATCTCGCTCCCTCAGCACAGGCTTTCAGCTTCAATTCCCCTTGTCTCCCTTCAGCCATCAAGTCCACGTGAAGGAAGAACCCACCGAGGCTGAGGACGACAGCAGGCCCGTCTCTCTCATGGCTACCACCAATCAGAATGTGATGATCCCGGAGGACAGGGACCTGGAGGAGGAGCTGCCGGTGGAAGACTTGTCTTAAGGGCTCTCCCTCCTCACCTAGGGGCAAGCACTTCGCCCCTACTCCCCCCCCCCCAGGTGGAGACCAAGCAATGGCTCCCATCTCCTCAAGGTGACCTTCGGCATTAACCTGACAAAGCAAAAGGGTTTCTTCGGTGCAACCTGTTGCTGAAGGCACGTCCCTCCTCCCCCAGACCCTCCCACCCCAGTCCGGTGACTCTTAACAGACTCCCACAATGGGGGACACGCAGAGAAACAAAAAAAACCAGTCCCTCCCCCCTTTGGTTAGTGATTGGTGAACGAGGATGGTAGGTTGTTTCTGTCCGAAAATTTCTCCTTATTTCCCCCACCCTGTTTTCCAACTTCATGGCAAAAGGAAGGCGCCTCCTGTCACGTTGGTTTTCTCAGTATTTTGTTGGGTCTCAGTCCATGCTCTGGGCTTTTCCAGTGGTGATGGGACTACTCTGTTCCACGCGAGGTTCTCCCCAAGCAACGTTCTGCGCAGCGGAGACAACATCCAAGCTACATGCCTCTGTGAACATTCCCCCTACCTCCCCCACCCACTGCCACCTTCCCTTTGTGACGCCAGGAACCCACCAGTCGTTCTCCCCTCAGTGGGCTTTGCACTAGGAGAAACTTTTCACCTCACAGATGCCACCTGCAGATATCCAACCGGCGGCTGGCCTGGAAGTTCCACTCATCCCCATCTTGGTTCCTTTCCTGGCTGTGGAGGAAAAGAACTGGTCATGCCCATAGGATCCTGAGCTTGGCGTAACCTTACTCAGCCCCCATCATGCTGTTGCCTCCAGCGGGTCTTACCACCAAATGCTAAACCACTCGGAGAACATAATAGCCAACCTGTGTTTATCTCCCGCCTTCCCGATGCCTGTTCCCTCTCTGCCCTGCTCTACAGTGGCATAGTAGCATCACGGGGGCAGTCCACTTTACCCAGACACAAACAAACACTCCACGGCTGGGGCGGATGCTCTGCCCTTGAGTTTTGTTCCCTTTGAAAACGAAGAAAGGACATCTCTCCCGCCCCGTCTCATGTGGTGGAAATGTTGGAAGGACAGCAGTGGGGCCCACTCAGAAGCCAGCGCCCAGGCATCAGAGATCGAAACGAGGGCCGAATGCCAGTTTGAATTCAGGGAAAGACTTGAGCCCTTCTCTGCAGAACAGTGTATCCAGTTCCTTCTCCTCCTCCCAGCTCCCCTTCCGTCCCTGTTCTGTGTCAATGAAAAGTTCTCATGGGGTGAAACACTGAGCAGGGTCTGTGCCTGCTTTGTGAAGCCTCCCTCTTCCCTTCCCGGGTGCAGGGCATTTAAGAAAAGGGTGGTGAATGGAAGAGACGTCCCCTGGGCCATCCTGGCTTGGGTAGTCGTGTGTGCTGGTTTGTATTAGTGAAGCTGAGCGGGACAAGACAGCAGAATCAAAAGGAGCGGGCGTGGGTCTGGGTCAGCTCTATGAATCAAAACAATCCTAAAGCAATACATACTGTAAGGTAGTCGTGGGGCCCTTCCTCCACTGTGGCCAGACAGAGCTGAGCTAGACCAGGCACTCGGCTCCAGTTAACCCACTGGTTGGGACAGCGTGCAGCCCGGGGTCCCGCCACCCTCGCCATGTCAGAGACTTGGGCCCAGAGCCATGGCGAACTGGGCGCAAGCTGTTTTTTTGTCAAGACAGGAAGATACCAAAAGATTTTTAGGGATAGAAGGTCCATAGTTCAGGGGAACAGACGGTATTAATGCCAAAAAAAGAAAAAATAATCCAAACACCAAACCCCTTCTCTCCCCTCTTGATTTTTGTCGATTAGTTATTTGTGTATTTGTTACCTCAGTCACACTGCCCAAGGGCTTTTCTCTTTGCAGAAAGCAGCAAACTTCCAAAGGTTCCTCTGTCCAGCCTCCCGGACGGGACGTTGATACACACCCCCCAGCACCAATGAGACTTTGGCAAGCTGAACTGTCTGGTTATAGGATTGGATCCTGTTTGGGGAGTGTTGGGAGATGGAGGCAGGTGGGTGTGGTTTTTGAGAGGGTTTAGTCTCCTGGTGCATCTCTAGAGCAGACCTGCTTCTCCTCTGGGACTTTCTCCATGCTCTTTCAGGGCAGTGGATTTACCCCAAGGAGCTTATTTCAGCAAAGGAGCTTGTCACCAAAGCGAGCACGGTTCCCCGTCTGGTTCTCACGTCACCTCAGCCTTATTCTCCTTCACCTCCAACCCTCCCCTCCCTTCCATCTCCTAAAGTCAAATTGCAAAAGCCAAGCTGAATGCAGAATTAAGTGCAGCTCCAGATACCCAATGGCTCCTACTGATGCAGGCCGCAAGGGACAGTCGGCACGGCAACGCACGTTTTAACGTTTTCTAAAGTTCCCCTCGGTGCTGGTTCTCCTACCCTCTCCTGTCGCAGGCACCATGCGCCATTGAGGGGCGTCACAGAATGATGCATTCAGGGTGATGATTTGGATCCAGATGCAAGCTTGCCCAAAGTCTCCCCTCACTATGCTCTGCCCTTGAAAAACCTCTCTCACCCCCGCATGTCTGGATGTAGCTAAAAGCCCTGGCCCGCTCTTTATATTCCCATTTCAAAGATTGAAAGTGATTTCTCTGTTGAATCAATCCTCCCTCACAGCCAACCCTGCTCCAGGGGCTTGTGGCAAATAACTCGGTGCTCCCTGTAACTCAGTTTTCGTCTCACTTGGCAGTCTTTCTCCTGAGGGAAGTGCCCTCAGCCTGGGGCAAGCGGGGTCAGGGCTGAGGAGGATGCTGGAGGATTGGGTTGGACATAGCTACACCTCCCTCTCCCCCCACCCCCCAGCTCCTTAATGGTGCTTTTGGATCCCCCCCCCTTCTCCACCCACTCACAAGCTTTAGCTGGGATCCCTCCAGATGTGGGTATTCGCTCCTGTATGATGTGCTTTGTATTTGAATCACCTGGGGCAGCATGCACAGAAATGGACACTCGGTAACCAAGAGTATATGATGACCCCTTCTCTATAGCCTGATTCCCCACTCCAGCCCCTTCTCTTCTGCTGAGGTCGGTTGGGTAGCAGTCGGCGCTCGGTCCTCTGTACAGCCCAGACCGAATCGTTCCTGATTAGGTGTCACAAATCCTTCCATCTATCTGTCCTTCCTGTTAAATCCCTTTAGAGTCTCCTTCCACCAACAGCTGGGACCCAGAATTCCCTGCCCCCTCTGCTGCCTAATAGAGCAACAGCTGACCTTCCAATCAAGCAAAAAGGATGAATCCTTTCCCAGAACCAGTCAGGGTGATTCCGGTATTGACCAGAGGGGTCACTGGAGAGTGATACTAGCAATTCCCACCCAGTAATCCCTGCCCATCCATGAGCAAGGGTCCAGACAAGAGTTTAGAACTCAGATCCCATGCTTTGCTCTTGGAGTTCCTAAAATGGGAAGGTGCTAGATAACTGCCAAGTGTTATCTGCTTCACACCGTTGGCCCCTGCTTTTTAAAAGCACTTGTTGAGCACCAGCCTGTAGATAACCCAGCTTTTCGGTCAACTTTGCACTCCCGCTCCCAGGTTTTCAAAGTCTCGAATGGCTATTTAAGATCAGAGAGCAGCTGGATTGCCCACAGTAACCTACAAAAATTATCCGCCTCGCACCAAGATTTCCCTTCTCATCCTCTCTGTTAAATTTGGTGTCACAGAAACCTATGTTCTGACTGCTTTACAATAAAGATGTATCCAGTCTAGACAAAGTCTGGGGCGGGGGAGTGAAAAACAGTCTCTTATTCTTGCAGTTGGAATGCATGAAAGAAATGCCACAGTCCCAGATCAGAATTGCTGGCAGCATTCCCCAGAGCCCACACTAGATGTCTCCCCTGAACATGCGAGTTTTCCCGTTCCGCTGCTTCCCAGTCATGTCTCTCTGAAACTGCAGAGAGATTGGAAAGTTCTGTCCAGGGGGGTAAAGAGGGGAGAAGATGCCTTACAGAAACCGAGTCCTTCACATCTGTGTGGAAAGGCGGAAGTGGGAGGGGCAGTCCCAGAAGGGTTGCGGCTAATGGAAGAAGGCAGTAGAATTCCTAATACTACTCCATATCCAGCTACTTGTTTGGAGCCCTCTAGGGAGACTGGAATAGCCATGCAAAGCAAGCTTGATCCCCAGGCCTCCCCCCCCCTTGTAAAAATACAAAGGTGACCATGTGTGATAGACAACCTGCTGATGAAGTGTAGAAACTGAGAATAAAACCTCAGCTCCCCGCCTGAGCTTCTCTGCATTCCTTCGGGCACAATTCAATTCCAGAGGCAGCTAGGGAATAGGGACCTTTGAGAATCTAACCAGGTTCCCCCACACACACACCTGGCCTATCCTTTTTAGCTTGAGACCTCTCTTAAATCCCTCCCCAGCTCCCTGTACAGGCTGTTTTGCAATTGGCGTAACTGTTGACCAAAGACCTTTTCCTGGGCCGGAAGCATAAACCAAAACTTTTCCTTTAAACTTCTTTTGTGTGTGTGCACGTTCACTTTGCTCTGTCCCACCTGCCAGCCAAAAAAGAGATGCCTGCAGAGTTTTTTCCCTATCCATCACTTGCTTTCTTTTGAATTTAAGTTATTGTTTTAAACCAAAGTTTACAGATGCTGTTTGTACGTTTTTATGAAGGTAGACCGGAATTGTGCATTACTGCTTTATTGCTGTGTTCTCAACAAATGGGGCTTAGGGATGGCTCCCATTTCATCTGTCTCCAAGGTGCCAGCTCTTGCTTTTATCTCACGTCTCTCTGACCTGTCTCTGTTATAGATCTTTTTAACCCCCTTATTTCCATCTCAAACCCCTCGGCGGTTGCCTTTGCTGCATACGTCCAGATTTTCTCTGGGGATTTTGCTTCATTTTCAGGGAATGTAACACTTCTTTTATTTCAAAAAGGGCTTTTTTCCCCCCCTTTATTTTGTATCCCCAAAAGTATTAGGGATCCTTTCTCCTCTTCCTTTGCTCTTTAGCAGAGATTCCCACTTGCTTTGGGCAGCCAGTTTTGGCTGAGAGCTCATTGTAGCATCTCTTGAGGATGCAGCGAGCATTATCAGTACTTGGGATACTTCAGAGTGGGTGCAAGCCCAGGTCCACAAGACGCGCGGCTGTTCTGCTCAAACATGTCCCGCACTGGATGCGTTGGCCGGTTGGTTCCTTTGTAAACTGATCGCACCAGGTTTGGGAGCTTCAGCTTCAGCACTGTTATCTTCCAGAGTTTCTCTCTCTGCCACCCTCTCAAGCTGAAACCATATTCCTGGCACTGTCACTTCTGTCTATACGCCTGCTCTTTTTAAATGTTCTGCCTGGTAGAATATCCATTCTGTGCACTTGGCACCCACAGCTGGTTCTGCGGGGCCCAATACAAATGTGGGTATATTAATATGGTGGCTCTTGGTACTGTACAGTCAGGATGATGAGGTTTTGACCTGTAACCATCCCCACTCGAGGGAGTCATTTCTCTTTAGAAGTAGAATTGTCTCTGTTTAAACAAGCGCCTCTGACCCTCTGTCTGAGTTTGTTCAGCTCAAGCTGGTTAAACCAAAGGGTAAGGGAACGTGCCAGCGCTTGGGGGATAATGCTAACCTTGCAAGCCAGTCTGGAGGGGTTTGGGCAAGGATGGGTTTGTTGTTCTCATGGCCGCACTCTAAAGCAGCAGTGCCTGACCTTTGCCCAGCAGAGTGGGCCGCATTGACATCTTGTCAGGAGCCATAGGACCTAATCCAAAGCCCATTGAAGTTAATAGGAAATGCCCCAATAATTTAAACAGGCTTTGGATGAGACCCTTCATGTGACTAAAATGGAAGCAGGCTCCAGTCACTTTCAATATGCACAGGTATACATGGAGACCACAGGTCCCAGTATGCATTGCTGCATCTCAAGCCAGGCTGCCTGGCCCTACCGTGAAAGTCTAAATAGGGCAGCTCTCTAGCATCAGGTCAGATCCCATATCTAACCATTTCTTAAGGTCCTGATCCTGCTTTATTAGACATCAATGAGAACCCTTCCACTGTCCTTAATAAAAGCAGGATCAGACCCTTAATGGTCTTTGCATTTGGAAATATCACCCATGCAGGTATTCCCAGAAAGGCTACTAGGTATTGTGATGGGCCACAGAAAAATTCTATACAAAGCTCAGTTCCTAGGGCGATTCTTAGCCCGCTGCGGGCCCAGTGCCAGAGAGGCGTCTCTTCCTACTTTGGAACTGACTAGCTTTAAAACAGCACAACAAGGGTTAAAAAAATCCTCTATCTGCCTCAGAGACAGAAGTTGATATTTTGTGTGTGTGTGAGAGAGAGAGAGAGGGAATAAAATCCCTATGCTTGATCTCTCCTGAGACATCCGCTTGCATGGACGGCACATGGTGGGACATCTTTGTGAGGAGTCAGAAGAGGCCGTTGTGTGAAATGAGGGAAACCTACCCCGAAAGCGGATGTGTTCTGTGAGCGTGAGGCATTTTTTCCCAGCTCCAGCAGAACAATCTTTCCTTTCTTTTTCCTTTTGTTTGTTTGCTTTTATTTTAAATAGTCACTCATTGGGGAGATGTGGTTATCTTGCCTCGTCTCATAGCACTGTCTGAGTCTCACGTCACTCCCTATAACATTTGGATGTGTCACCAACACAGCACTCTCCCTGCGGAGCAAAGATGCCCTGGAACAAGCATGACTTTTGATGTTTCTCCAAGGAGCAGATTTTGCATCTGGGTCTGCGCAGCCAACCTCTGTGTCACAAGGAAATTAACAAGGTTTCACATGACCTCATGGATTTGCCTGCACAGATCAAGTGGCAAGATCTAGCCTCCAAACAGGCTCTTGTGTTTATTAAGCTGTAGATGAAGAGATTTCCTGTCTCCTAGCTCCCTATAGGTGTGGCCTGATTCAGAATCTCAAGTTGCAGTTGGATTTTAAAAAGCCATGTCTCTTTCATGGGCTACAAATTTGCTAGCTAAGAGTTGTGGCTTTCATGCCACCTTCATCAGAAGGTGAGCGTGTTCCTTAAAGGGTTGCTGTTGAGAATGTTCCCATGTATGGATTCCAGTGAGTCTAATTAGTCTGTTCCCGTCCCTTCTCCCCTCCCCCTTTGATGCCTAAATTTGGAAAAGAAGTTTCAAAATCTGGTACACTTTTTTCATCATTGATGCTATTCATATATAAATATTGGCACTTCATTCAGCTTGGAGGCTGAAACTGGCCCGCTCCCTTTTTATTTTCTGTTTATGGTTCATTTCACTTTCTCATGCTCTTTGAACTTTTTTTTTCTTCAAAACAATTGTATGAAAATCATTTTGATGCTCCGTTTAGTGAAATTCCAACCCCACCCCCCTTGGGAAAAAAAGCACACTTGAAACTGGCTGGCACTAAACTACATGCCAGACTCCATTCGATATTTTAGGATCTGATAATTTTTAGAGGCATGGAACACCCTGAAAACGCTCTATCTGGAGCCAGTGGGAGCTGCAGTGCCTCTGAAAATCTGATCTGGAATTGAACAAAAAGGGGCTTGCCAACTGAGACGCCCAGCTGCCAACACAGATGTGAACTCCTGGAACTGATGCTTCCACCTTACGGTTTGTCTGCCCTGAGAAACTGCATCGTGTTAGAACATGTGTTAACTAACATGACTTAGGTAGGCAAAGATGGTTGCGTCCCAGCAGTCAGTGGAGCTATGCGGATGAACACCAACACCATCTGATGATCAGGCCCAACGTCTTTTTTGTCTACATTGCAGATGCTGATATTGGTTACACTGGTGTAAATGCAGAGTAACTCCACTAAAGTCTGCACGGTTACACCAGCGTGAGTGACAACGCTGTGGGCTTAATCTCACGTTAGCTCTAATAAAATGTGATTTTTTTTTTCAGTGTAGATAAGGCTGTAGCGGAAAGCACTCCTCAACAGACCCATATCAAGCTATAGAGATGGGGCAAAATGTGATCCTGTATTCTTGGGAATAAATGACACCCACCCCGAGATGTGTGCACAAAACAGGGAACACCCCCTGTCCAATGTATCTGCGACACAATGGGTACCAAAGCTGTAATTTCCTCTCCGAGATCACCATTGTCTATCTGCTGGTATTATCCTTGTGTTACAGCCTTGCCAAAGCATTAGCCCGACCCTGAAAGTTGTTAGGCCCATGGCATATTGCCACCTCATTCTAGATAAGCCAAAAAAGTTCAATTTCATTATTATTACTTTAGTAGTTTGATGTTGTTACTAAGAAAAAAAAAAAACACTGTATGCAAAACACACATACGCAGCCGCCCATAGGATGCACACAAGTACTGTTACAAAAAAGCAACTGGCTTGTGCTACCTTTTTCTCTGCTCATCAACCATAATGTGTGTCCTTGTATGTTGTTGTTATGCCATGATCTGGCTCAGAAGAGCACTATATAAATTATATATGAATATATATAAATATAAAGGGTTTTTTAAACTGTGTGCAGGTTTGGAATATCCTACAGCTCCAAGCACTCCTGTTTTTTGTTTGCCCCAATCGTTCAAGCCACATTAAGTGTTTGTGTCACATTAAATGTGTCCAGTTTGATACTCAGGGGTAATTTTATTTCATTCTCTTACCCCCCTCATTGCCTGGCCCAGCCTTTTTCCGGAGTTGTGTGTAATGAAGGTACAATACCACACAAACCTTCTCTTGCGTTTCACCCAAACGACATACAGTACTTAAGGGGTGGTGGTTTCTTTTCACCCATTGAATTTTTAAAATTCGATGTCTTGTTACCTCAAAACACGGTTCATGTAGGGGTGGGAGGGTTAAAGGACCAAACGCAACGTGTGGCAGAATCGTGTATGTCTGTATATATTGAGATATATATATACTGGTTTTAAACCTACTACCATATGAGCTTTTTCTGTTGTTGGTTCCTTTTTCTCTAATGGCATTATTCTGGGAGGGAATAGCCCGGAAAGTTTAGAACCCGTTTCTGTAAATTTAGGGAGCTCTTCTGGTAACTCTCATTGGCTTTGCTTGGAGATTATTCCATTTTTCCATGTTGTCTTGGGCTTTATTTTTTGTTGGGGTTTTTTTTGTGTGACTAGCTTATAGTGGTAGAGAGGTGAGGGGGCAGATCAACCAGTGGAAGAAAGGAACTGGGCTCCCTGGTTTAACTATTTCCAGTCGGTGTTTACTGGGAATTAGAGGAGGTGGAAGGGAGGACAGAGACAGCTGAAGTTTAATTCAACCAAAGGTTTTTTGTTTACATAAATATCCAGTCTCACCATTTTTTTTTTTTTCTTTATGTTTTATGTTCTTGGAAGCTTTTAAAAAATAAGAGATGAAACCCAGCTGTGGGATTTTGTGCCCTGGATTCTGACTGACCCCAAAGTTTGAGAATACTCAGATCTGGGGTTCAGCTTGTTGTAAACGTAGGCACCCTCTGCAAAATATGGACCACCGCTGGGAGTTGAGATTTGGAACACTCCAAAGCGTGGTTAGATCTGCAGGGGTTGGTCACACTGAGCAGAAATGGGGTCACCCTCTGCCTTTACAAGTGAGAAAACTGGGCTGGCCGAATGGGACTGGCAGCTCAGCCCTTCCCCCAACCCTTTTAGAATTCCTGCCGAACTTATAACAGAAGAACCATTAGCCAGTTGTCCCGTCATCCTTCCCCATTTCCCCCTCCACCACAGTCAGAGCTCTGCCTCTCTGATTTCTGCACAACCCTGGCAATAGTCTTCCAAACCCCTCGCTGAATCTCAGGTGGCGGGAACACCCAAAAACCAATGACTAGTGACTTCTAATCAGTGTCAGCTTAGCCATTCTGCACAAGCCATGAAGCCAGGCCCTGACGTGGCTTGTTGGTCTCAGTGGGTGGATGGAGGAGGGAACATGGGCCTGCTGACCTGACCTGACTTGACCTGACCTCAGCTTGCACTTATAGTACCCTCCTTGGCCACTGCAGGGCCTCGTTCTAAGCACGCTCAGTTGCAAAGGGACTTTGTTCTCCCTGGTCACAATCCCTAGCCTTTGGAGAAGGTAACGTTGTTGCATAAGGAGAAAACCAACCCCACTTTCCGAGTTTAACTCAAACTACGGTTCCAGCTGCCTGCTCCACTACCTCCCCACCCGCGATTCAGACCGTGAAGCCTGCATTTCTCTTCGCTCTTGGTTTGAAGTGGCGAGGGAGGGGGGGGATTTAGACCTGCAGTGATGGTAACTTTATTATTTCCTCCTCGGTGTTGGTCAGTGGGAGGATACGATCCTTCAAGAGGTGGGGGAGGGGACAGGGAAGGTGGCGGGAGGATGTGCATAAACCTTGACTCTTCCTCTCCTGCCGTCCCCATCACTGCCATATGCCCGTGCTGTATAAAGGAAATAGCATTGCTGTGTATTTGTACTCTGAACTTCCGTGTGTCTGCTTTGGCAGACGGTAAACCCTTGTACAGTAGATCTAGCTGCATGTAATCTGTATGGACAACGGCATTATAAAATGCAATAAAATAAATTACCTATGCTGCTGTGCTGGCTGATTTTTGGGCTATGCTCTTTTTCAATTGGAGGGTGGGGCGGGGGAGAAACAACTTTCTTACCTTCTTGGTGTTTACCAGGGTTTAGGGCTATTTTGGGTTGGATGCTCAGAACAGTGCCTTAAAACACACACACAATTGATAATCGCCTCCGCTGTTTAACATGCCGGACAATGCGCACAGGGTTGCCAGACAGATGTGGGAATTCTGCTAAAATTCCCCATCCCTAGTCCAGCTACATGACCGAACCGGAGCGGTTAAAGATGGGAAAAGAGCGATTGCATCATCCAGCCCATTGCTGTGGGGATCATGATTTTTTTGTATTATTCTAAGGCCTGGGAACCCCAGTCACGGCCCAGGACCTCATTGTGCTAGACGTTGTACAAACAGAACTATGTCCAGTCTAGTTTTGGGGCTCCCACCACTCTTACTAGCACGATTCCTCCTTGGCCTATTGCTGGGGCCCTACTAAATTCACAGTTCCATTTTGGTCAGTTTCACAGTCATAGGATTTTAAAAATCGTACATTTCATAATTTCAGCTATTTAAATCTGAAATGTCATGGTGTTGTAATTGTAGGGGTCCTGACCCAAAAAGTTGGGGGGGGTCACAAGGTTATTGTGTGTGGGGAGGTTGTAGTACTGCTACCCTTACTTCTGTGCCGCTGCTGGCACCGATGCTGCCTTCAGAGCTGGGCAGCTGGCGAGCGGCAGCTGCTGGCTGGGAGCCCAGCTCTGAAGGCAGAGCTGCCGCCAGCAGCAGCACAGAAGTAAGGATGGCACGGTATGGTATTGCCCCCCTTACTTCTGCGCTGCTGCCTGCAGAGCTGGGCCCTCAGTCAGCAGCCGCCACTCTCTGGCCACCCAGCCTTGAGGGCAGCAGCGCAGAAGTAAGGGTGGCATGGTGTAGTATTGCCACCCTTAATTCTGCACTGTTGCTGGCAGGGTGCTGTCTTCAGAGCTGGGCACCCAGCCAACAACCATCACTCTCCAGCCACCCAGCTCTGTAGGCAGCGCAGAAGTAAGGGTGGCAATACCGTGATCCCCCTAAAATAACCTTGTGACCCCCTTGCAACTCCCTTTTGGCTCAGGAACCCCAATTTGAGAAACGCTGGTCTCCCCTGTGAAATCTGGATAGTATAGGATAAAAGCACAAAAAGACCAGATTTCATGGGGGGAGACCAGATTTCACAGTCTGTGATGTGTTTTTCATGGGCATGAATTTGGTAGGATCCTACCTATTGCATCTCCCTGTTAAAGTTCCTCCTGATATTATTATTATTTTATTTTTGTATTACAGTAGCATCTAGAGACCAGGGCCCTGCTGTGCAAACATATAACAAAGAGACTGGCCATACCCCAAACAGCTTCCATCCCAAGTATGAGATGAGAAACAACAGGTAGGTACAACCGACAGATGGGAGAGCACAAGGAGATAAGACTTAGCTCTTGAATGGTACTCAGACTCTAGAGTATAATCATCCCCATTTTGCAGGTGGGTAAACAGAGGCACAAAGAGAGCAGAAACTACTTGCTCAGGGTCACCCAGCAGGGGTGTGACAGACTTGAGAATAGAATGCAAATCTCCTGGATCCTAGTCCAATCCACTAGACCACAGTGCCTCTATCTTCCCTTTCTTACTTTCATCCCATCACTCTGTGCAGTACATGAAGTAGTTTCTCACCAGCCCTTGGTGCTGGTGCCTTCTGTAACCGTGGAAGATGACCAAACATCTCTCCCTCCCAGCCAAGCTCTATGCATTTAGCACTGTTAATCTTTTAGCCAAACCCTGGCTTTCAGGGAGGGATGACCCTCATGGCAATGGGACATTAATAGAACAGGGTAGCACAGCTGAGGTGTAGAAGCAGCAGGGGCAGGGGACCCACATTTGATGGTTCATCTACAAGACTCTGACTTGAATAGCTCTCCTCAACCAAGCTAACCCCACCGGGGTGGAGGAGTGATAGCACAAATGGATGTTTAGCCAAGGATAGGGCAGGGAGCCTTTCCTTCACTGTAAGTCTCCTGACATAATTTGCAGGAGAGTCTTGTAGGGGCGAGAGATTGGAATTGCCCACAGGGATACCAGCTGGAGTTTTTGTTCTAAGTTACAGAGTCAGTGTTCTCTCTTTTCAACCTCCTTGTTTCTCTGTCCCTTCTCCCATCGGTCCCCAGGCAGCATGAAGGACCTTCCAATCTCGACAGCTGGGCTCTTGCCAATCCCAGCCTTGCTCCATGGCCCCACAGCAGAGGCCGCTGTTGGGCTTAGCCACCCAGCCCTTGTTTCCCATAAGCAGGGATGGAGTAGGAAAAATGAATCCCACTTGCTTCATTCAATGAATCAATATCTACTATGTCTTTAAAAACGGTAAGGACGGGGGGGGGGGGTCAGAAAGTATCATTTAAGCTATTGACGGTGATGATTGTCACCGCTGTCACTGAGCAGACTTCGCTTTGCAGAGGAAAGGTGGCCCAAGTCTACAATAATAAACTTCCCCCAGAAACTACGCCCCAGATCCCCAAAGATACTTGGGCCATGGATATCAGTAGAAGTTGGGAGCCTAGATAGCTTTGAGGATTTGGGTCCAAGGCCCATTACAAACCGCCCCACCTCCCACTGTCAGTGCAAGGTGCGCATCTTTGACCTTGCCTTCTCAACGCACCCATTGTGCTCTGTTTGTGTATGTTTTTAAAACCTTCTAAAACAGGAGGGGATGAGAGAACAAAGGTGACAGCTGTTAGTTGCCTTGCTCAAGACACCACTGGAAGGTGCTCGTGCTATGCTGACAAGCGTGCTGAAATTTGTTTATAAAAATCATTTTAAACCTCCAACTTTGAATCAGCAACATATGTTTGTTACAGTGCAACCTGCCTGTCATGCCTGAACACCAAAATAGCCCTATTTTTAATGCAGCAGCATCACCTCACTGATCTATCAACAGCCATGGGAAAAGCATAACTATAAAATACATTTTGCGGAGGGACCCTTCTCCTCTAACTTATCCTCCCACCACACCAGAAAACTGTTTAGGGGGCGCTTTTCAAACGCAATCCTAGCACTTGGGCACCTAACTCCTATTAAAAAGCAACAAAGAGTCCTGTGGCACCTTATAGACTAACAGATGTATTGGAGCATAAGCTTTCGTGGGTGAATACCTGCTTCGTCAGACGCTTATTTTCCAGTACCTCTGTTAGTCTAAAAGGTGCCACAGGACTCTTTGTTGCTTTTTACAGATCCAGACTAACACGGTTACCCCTCTGATCCTTAACTCCTATTAGAAGTTAATGAGAGTTGTGCACCCAATTCCAAACATTTTAGAAGTTTGATGAAAAAATGGCCGCAACACCAAAAAAAAAAAAAAAAAAAAGAGAGAGAGAGAGTCCAATTTTTTTCTGCATGTTTTTAAGCAGCTCTGCTATTAAAGCATCTTCGTCAATTGTGGGGCATTTCTAGAAACTGAATAACACTTTTAATAAACACTTTTAGTTTTTGTGGGGGTGTCCCAAGTTCAGATGAACTCAGAACGGACCCAGACCAACCTTAAGTTCACTCTAAAACTTGACCCAAAACTTTTTTAGAGTTAGGAAAAGTTTTGTCCACTCCCCCTCTTATTTTTAAAGATGGGATCCCAGAAGACAGAGCTGGAAAGATCAGATCAGTTACTTCATGTCTCTGCTCATGTGGAATTGTTCCCTATAGTACACTTTTTTTCCTAGCGATCTGTTCAATCTAGCGGCCAAATTTCCAGCGACTTAGCACCGACAAGCAGGGCTGGATTATCAAAAGAGCTCAGCTCCCACTAAGGCTGTGAAGTAAGGGTCCGAAGTGCAAAAGCACCCAGCACTGTACAGGCGGAGCTCTTTGAAACCCTGCATGCAAATGAAAAAGTTTTAAGCAATGGGGCTTCCACCACCTCCCGGGGGGAGCCCCTTCCACAGCTGAACAACTTGCTGTTGGAAACTTTTGCCTAACGTGGAGCTGTTTCCTTTTCTGAATTTCATCCAACAAGGAGTGCTTACACCCCACCAACTGCACCAAGATAACAATTTCCCGTCAGTGTTCAGACCTTTCCACTATTAGGAAACTGTTATGACTCCTTCCACATTCAGTTGACCTTTAGCCAAGCTGTGTCTATTCAGTTCTTTAAATCCTTCCTCCTAAATCCACCCCGCCAGCCCAATGGTTGATTTTAGTGCTCTTTGAACTCTCGCCAATTCGCCAATATCTTCCTGCTGGTGCCTGGAATTGAACGCAGTATTCCAGAGGACGTTACCAGACCCGTTCACCCTGGATCCCTTGATTCAAACACGCACACGTTTTCCTAAACAAGTGCCCTATGTGGCCACAGACCTGTTAAACAATTTAGACTCAGCGCAGCCTCACATTGGTTCCCGTCTCCAGGCGTACCATTCAGCATCACGCTGTGATAGCTCACGTGGCACAGGGGGGCTTTTCGCTCCGTACAGGTTGTCAGTTGTTGTGGGAAATGTACGGCTTGGATTGATTTAATGCTTGGAGAAAGAGCTTTTTAACTGTTAAACCATAAAGCTCTTTGTCTGATTGCTAAACCAGTATCCAACGCAAGAAGGAGACTGGTGTAACCTCCCTCCCCAGCTCCACTAACCCCACCTGGGCCAGAAGGAAACCAGGAGCTAGCAAATGTCAGCAGGAGGCCCCCGGCTCCCTTCTCTTTATTTTAGATGCCCTTCGGACTCTACGATCTCATTTGAAAGACCAAGGTCCTGCCTGCGTGGATGTGCAAATACTCTCTGCCCCTTGGGATGGACTTTCAGAAACACCCAGTGTTGCTCTAATTCTGCTCCCATTGAAACCAATGGAAGTTTGAACCATTGACTTCCATGGGACCAGCGCTGGGCCAGTGTTGACTGCCTGTGAGAATCCCAATCCGTATGTACAAATACAGGGTTTACCCCTGTACCCTTAACCAAAATCCCTCCTCCCCCCGCATTTTTCTCCAGCCTGTTATTCAGGGACTGCCCTGCACCCCAATGGTGGCTGTATTTTAGTGACTTAGCATATACATTGAGAAGCACTTTGGGAGGAAAGGCAAATAGGATTATTACATTTTGACCCTGAGAAAGAAAAGTTAGACTCTGGCTCAGAGCACAAAATAGGGGGGTTGGGTCTTATTTCATCTGAGCCAGCAAATTCACCCTTCTGTTTGTAATGACCCCAGTCTCATTCTCCTAGTGCATTGCATGGCCGATCATCGCTCAACTAACAGATTACGCCTGTGATAACAAATGAGTGCAAATTCACACCCAGGATACTTCCTGCTTCAGATGAACTCCCTGCTTTTTGAGCAAGCATCATTTCTCACATGGAGTTCATGTACAGTCAAAGGGTCATTCATTACAGCTCTCTACTGATTTAGTGGCCTCCTTTCTTGCTCCGAGTATTGCTGGTGGTCTACCAGTGTTGCTACAAAAGGCACTGGACAAAGACCAGGGGAGGGTCTGGGCAGGGCTTGATTGTTGCAGTGAGCGTATCTGTAAACGAAAGCAGTATCTTGGTCCAAGATTTCATCTAGTAATACCTTTTTCAATGCATGTCAAAGGACTGCAATGACCATGTCAGAGCAAAAGCATGTACCTCTGACCTGTAGATATATCAGGGTGAAGTCAGTTAACTTTAGGGTGTCACATGGGGGATAGTTCTGAAGCTTTCCCTCTCTCCCGCTCTGGCCGGGCTGTTGAGGGGCGTGAGATGGTGGATACTTACAGGACCAGTCCTTGGCTGATGTAAAACAGAGAAGCAGTATTGAGCTCAATAAGGCTGTTATGATA
This sequence comes from Malaclemys terrapin pileata, assembly GCF_027887155.1. NCBI lineage: Eukaryota > Metazoa > Chordata > Testudines > Emydidae > Malaclemys > Malaclemys terrapin. The sequence continues at coordinate 17,710,112 of NC_071508.1, read as the reverse complement.
GGAGGCACCAGATGGCGCACAAGGTCTGACAAATTTCTTTTTCTCAGCCTGCAAGCAGTGTCCAGTCTTTGAAGACCTACTGTATTGTTGCTAGTTTTGTGATGCAGCGTCTTGCAGGGGAGCTGTTGCAAACAGCAAGAGGATTTGTTCTCTGGCTTAATTTCGCTAACTAGAGTCAATTCTTGGGGCCTGGGAAATGGCTGGGCCAAAATTTCAGAAAGAACAGATTGCCTGTGTGCCCTTTGTGACCGCCTCTGTTCAAGTACTGGTGTATTTAGTAAAACATAAAGTAAGCTACACTAAGAATATACCCAGATTCCATGCCCCCGATTTCTCCTCCACTGGCAAGCAGAACTGCAAGGCCCTGAAATGTTGCTAGTGCTTAGCAGAGGGTTGATATGGGCTATGCCATCTTATGCAGCCTGTGGATCTCGTCCATGTTATTTCTGTGGAGAGATGGAACTATTTTTGTTGCGCCTAGAGTTGGAGGGGCTGAATATGCCAAGGATGGGGACTTCACAGTAGGCAAGGACTTGTGGATAAGCACACGAGGTATGTGCATAGAGTGAGGAGAGTATGTGCTTGCTGTGTCTGGCTATTTGCCTGCAATGCTGGGTTTACTGTGGATGAGGGTCTCTGGGAGGCAAACCCAACTGAACATTAATGCCACTTTGTGCAAAAAGGAGAAATGATGGATTCTTGGAATCTTGCATTTAGACCAAATTCTGCTTTCAACTGTACTATGATAGGCCAGTCCATCCCCACTGATTTCCATGGAAATCCCTTAGTCTAGATTTACATCAGTGAAGCCAAGAGACAAAATTTGGCCTGCAAAAACAGGTGTCTTTCCCCCTTAGTAAAGACTGTAAGGTTAGGATTATTGCTGGTAAAATTGGGAGGATCGGGGGAGAGAATAAGCTCTTAATTAGCCCTTTTTTTAAAAAATGGAAAAAAGAATGTGTATAAATGCTTTAATTTACCACCACTGCCTGCTTCTCCCCCCTTCTTCTCAAATAATAATAAGCAAAAAAATTATTAGAAACCTATAGAATTAACCAAACTCTCGCAGCTCCCTTGTGATGCATGAAGCCCAGAACTGGGAGAACCTGTGGGCGTCTCATCTGTGATGCAAACACGCAGAGCTCAGATTAAATGTCCAGGCTCCACCTCCCAGCCACTGCAGCAAGCTGATCAGCCCTCCCCGCAGGCCGTGCTGTTAATGTCGCTCCTAGACGCCAGCTGTGGGGCAAAGCAGATGATGTGGTGTGCTGGGCAGCAGAGGTGGAGGCTGGGGGTGGGCACGGGAGGTTGGGTCATGAGGCTCTGTTCAGTTCAGCCAGCCCTCTGGGATATAGACGTGGCAATGGTTGCTCTGAAACTGAAGGCAAGGTTCTTTGTGAGTGTTTACAGAGAGGATTTGGATTATCACTGGGCATGAAGAAAGCACCGGACAGACTGCAGGCCTCACTCTGTTATGTCCCAAACCTAACTAGGTTTTCCTTCAATCCTTCAATTTCGTTTGTAGCAGGGTATTATAATCTCCATTTTCTGAACTGGGAAACAGGCCGGAGAGTAATTGTGAGCTCCACGCGGCCAATGATCCTCTGTCAGCTACTACAGATAGTTGAAGATGGGCGTAGAGTAGCTGATAGCTGCCCAGATACCCACTCCTCTTACACCAATTTCTGATTCTCTACAGCGCCTCTTGCTGGAAGAGGCTGGGTCTGGAATAGCTGTGAGCTCCCCACACCATCTTCTTATATCAGTTCTTGATTCTCTGTTCACTCCTGCTGGTACAGGTGGAGACTGGAGCAGATGTGAGCTCCCGCTCAAAACCAGCACTCATATTCAGGTCTGTAGTAGACGTGGGCAAAAATATTTGCAATGAAAGTCCAAGTATTGTGAACTTGATCTCTTCCATATCTCATTGCAATGCACCATTTTATTTTCAGGAAAAATGGGCTCCGTCAATTTTTTTTCCCCACTTTGAAAACACGAGACATGTCTAAATTTTGAAGCCAAATTGTTGAGCGTTTTGTTTTTTATTTTGTGTGTGTGTGTGTGTGTGTGTGTGTGTGTGTGTGTAACTTCACAGAAACGTGACTACCTGTGGGGAGTGTAAAAAACATTGAAAATCCATCTGCAGTTTAATACAGCCCTATCGCCAATGGTGATTCTTGCTGGGAGTGAAGTAGCCCAGAATTCCCATGTAACCAGTTCCATACAGTGCCTCCTGCTGGTATAGGCCAGGGCTGCAGTAGGAAAGCGTTCCCCCATGCAGTTGGCTGCCTGCACCGTTTTTCCACAGGGACACCTGTTTGTGAGAAATTGAGACGGGAGTACTAGGAGAGTGTCAGTACTTGAAGGTTGGTCTTGTGGGTAATATACTAGAGCAGAGATACTCAGACTGAGGCTCGAGAACTGCAAGTGGCTCTTTTATGCGACTCCTGTGGCTCTTTGGAGCACATGATATTAAAACACCATGTGATTTAATGATTAACCAATCAGGAGGCTTTTACTATGTTATTAACCAATTGTAGAATATTTGATCAGTCATGTTGCTGTGAGGATAATTAGGGAGAGAGAGTAAATGAAGCAATGAATTGGCATTACTGTGGCTGTTTTGGGTAATGTTGATCACTAATTGGTCTCCTGAACCACTGAGGGTCTGTAGTAACGTATCAGTCAAGACCACCTGGGTTTAGTTCTCAGTTCTGCAATAAGTTTGCTGATTGACTTTAGGCATAAGAACAGCCATACTGGATCAGACCAAAGGTCCATCTAGCCCAGTATCCTGTCTTCTGACAGTGGCCAGTGCCAGGTGCCCCAGGGGGAATGAACTGAGCCCATCCCCTGTCGCCCATTCCCAGCTTCTGGCAAACAGAGGCTAGGGATACTATCCCTGCCCATCCTGGCTAATAGTCATTGATGGACCTGTCCTCCATGAACTTATTTAGTTCTTTTTTGAACCCTGTTATAGTCTTGGCCTTCACAACATCCTCTGGCAAAGAGTTCCACAGACTGACTGTGTGTTGTGTGAAGAAATACTTCCTTTTGTTTGTTTTAAACCTGCTGCCTATTAATTTCATTGGGTGACCCCTGGTTCTTGTGTTATGAGAAGGCGTAAACACTTCCTTATTTACTTTCGCCACACTTACTTTCTCTGTGCCTCGGTTTCCCATCTGTAAAAGGAAATATTCTTTCTTTTCCTCATCCGTCTGTCTTGTTTATTTAGACTGTAAGTTCCTTGGGACAGGGGATGTCTCTTACCATGTGTCTGTACAGCACCTACCCCAATGGAGCCCCCTAGGCCCTATTATAATGCAAATCATAACATTGAATAATAGTCTCTACAGTGCTTCCAGCTTGAGAGCTGCACCATTTTCCCCACAATGACCTGTGCTGGGAGAAACTGACTGGCTGTGAGATGTTCCTATGTCACCAGGAACCATGCTTTGCCATTTTTCCATATGGCTCTGTCTTTGCTCCCTAATGATGAAGACTCCCCACATAGCCAGTAGGGGCAAAGTCACTTTTCAATTTCCAAAGGATGATGTTTAAAAAAAAAAAATTGTCCATTTCCTTTTTAAAAAACTATTTACAGAAATAGCTTGTGATTCATCAAAATATTTTCACTGAAAATATAAAACAGTGGGGTCATTCACTCAAAACCTTGCAAACCACATTCCCTCCACCCCTCGCCCCATCCCGCCCCGAACAGAATGATTTGAGAGTGTAATTTTGTTTAGAGGGTTTGTGTGCACACAAAGAACGGTAATTATGTAGACAGATCAGTTATGGCATTGGCCCTGCTCAAACACGACTCAGCCTATTACAACTCCTCTCTGTATTGAGACGTAGACTGAAATGTACGGCACCATTCATGGGAGGTTAACCGCTTTGCTGCAGTGTGGTTTCTCAGATGGCATGGGTTTTGTTTTGTTTTTTCTCTCTCTTTTTAAACTGAGAAGAATTTGCCTCTGGTTATGTCTAGAGCATGTTGCAAAACATCCTGTAAAGTGAAAAGTCAAGTCCTGTTGCTAAATTTTTGTGAAAAATGGAAGGATCAGATTCTCAGCTAGTGTAAATCTTGACTCATACATTGACTTTGATGGAATGACACTGATTTATACCAGCTGAGGATGTGGTCCAGAGGAGGAAATCTTCCAGGGTGATAAGTTGCAAAATACCACCCTGAAGTAGAAGGAACTTGACTAACTCACTGCTGGGTGCTGGGACAGCTGTGCTTAATTGAGCTCTGCCACAGACTTCCTGTGTGGACTTAGGCTAATCACTTATGCCAAAATTTGCAAACATGTCTATAAAGTGGGCCTCCTAAATAAGAGGCTTAGTTTTCTGAGGTGTGAGCACCTGCAGCCTCCACTGGCTTCAGTATGATTAATTGGTCCATTTTTGTGGGATCTGTCTTCACTGCAGACTTAACTCAGCTCTTACTCAGGTGTTATCCCGAGTCCCCCTCCGATTCACACACACAACCCTCTGGCCTGAGTGAAGTGGTGTTTTCTACCCCAGCTAGCTGGCCCGGCTGGGACTACAGACCTACCACACCAAGTGATCTCCCTCGGGCTGGTAACCCACCCAGGATGAAGGCTAAATCACTCAAGTACTAAGAAGGACAGAGAGTTTCTCCCACAATTCGCTGGGAAAGAATCCTAAACCGGCTCAGCTTACTACAGCACAAAGGACCACACAACGTGCCTCCAGAAACCCTAGCGACGCACACTGGGGAGCATAGTATCAGGGAGGACAAAGTAACTCAGGCCGGGCTGTGCAGTGTGGCAGGCTAAGATCTGGATGCTGGTCACTCTGAGTTAATTCTGCAGTGAAGACAGATCCCTGGAAAATCCCACTGTTTATTTAGGCAGCCGAGTATGGCTGTAGGTGTCTAACATTACTCACCTCAGATTGCAACTTTTTCTTTCACATCTTTGCCCTTTAATTTCCCCACCTATAAAATGGGGATAATATTCACCTGCCTCGGTTGCCAACAGTCCCTTATTTCTTCATCTCTGTACAACAAGATGAGGAATTGCTGAGTGCTGCAAAAAGCAGCAACAAAAACTCCTGCTGAATGTAGGTGAGTGCTGCTTATTATTATAAATAATAATAATTAATAATATCGGGAGGAGGGGTGGGGCAGAGATGCTAAGAAAACAGTCCCTTATTTTTGAAATACAATGTTGGCAACCCAACGTAGCAAGGAGTGGCAAGGTTTGGTTTGTTAATAGTTGGGAAAGTGCTTTGAGATCCTTGTGTAATATACTTGACAAGTGGGTTACCCATCCCGCTCTGTGCCTGCTCCACACAGCATGGCCGCCTGCCACAATTGCCAGCTAATGCACTGAGGCCTTATTTAAACGTGGCTGCAGCTACGCTCTGTTCCTAGAGGGACAGGCCCTCTAGAGTCTATGGAATGTGCAAAACCACAATAAAGGAACGTCACAAGTTGTCCTCTGTATTAAACAGGCGCAGGTGCCCACCTCAAGTGTTTGGGATTTTTAAACCCCTCCCAGTAGTAGCTGACCAGGTGTCCGTGTTGTTACAAGAGCACTCCATGTCTGTACTGCAGTAAATAGCTAGTGCATTGGAAATGCACCTGTAGATGGCGCACAAGAACACGTGCCACTGGTCGTGGATTTTGTAGGCCCAATAAAGTTTGTTGTTGCTGTGCGCTGCAGATGGCTTCCTTTGTGCCGCTCATAATACTCATCACAAAACCAGCAGGCGTATGGGCACTGATTAGCTCCTCTTTGCAGGCAGCGAAAAACACCCCAAGCAGCAAGTGCGAACTCCATGGAGCAGTACCGCCTCTGTCTCTGAATAGGCCATTGCAGAAGAAGCCGTGTTAAGACCAAGAAGTGGGTGTTAGATCAAGACGTTACTGACAGATGTCCAATACAGGGCAAAAAAAAAAAAAAAAAATCCTCTCAGCTATCGGGGGAGGTGATTTAAATTAATCTACTCTGACTTCCATCTTTAAGGCCTTTATTTGTGTGTGTTGTATAACTGGCTGAATTAGTTTGTGGTTGATACTGTGTTTTGTTTTGTTTTATTTTTAATAAGGGAAGGTGGAACCATAGCCACTGAGAAGAGAAGATCCTGACCCTAATCATGGGCTGTAACCCTAATCCATGCCAGGTGACTGCGGCCAGGAACCCAATGTAGTCCTTTGTTACAGGTTTTGGTGTTGAGAAGGAAAAACCTCAAAGTATCTACTTGGATTTCTTAAGAAAATGCTTAAATGTTAGCAATTAGAGCTGGTTTAAAAAAATCAAATCAGTTCTGTGAAAATTCTGGCGATCATTATAGTTCTCAGTTTTCTATATGGAACTGATTTCTTTCTTTCTTTTTGTTATTGTTTAAAAAATTCTGTGGCGTGTTTTTAATTGATTTTGAAATCTAATTTTGTTTTTGTTTTGAAAATATTCAGTTCTGAGCCCACCCCTGCCCCATATGACTAAATCTGCCAATCAAAATTAATAGTTGAGTAGGGAGGAAGGAACTACCACAAAAAAAAAAAAAAAAAAAAAAGGGTGTGGGGGGGGGAAAAAGCCTGATTAAATTAAAACTGAAAATGACAAGCAGAAATTTTCATTGAATAACAAAATTCCAGAAGCTGGGAATGGGAGACAGGGGATGGATTGCTTGATGATTCCCTGTTCTGTTCATTCCCTCTGGGGCACCTGGCATTGGCCACTGTTGGAAGACAGGATACTGGGCTAGATGGACCTTTGGTCTGACCCAGTAGGGCCGTTCTTATCAAAACGTTTTCAAGAAAATTTTCATTTTTGAAAAAAAAAAACCTTTTTATTAGAAAGATTTCAGTCCACCTATTCAACGTACGAAAGAAATGGTAATAAATGAGACAACTACGTTATTTAACTGGCTTCCATATACCCTTTCTAGTTGCTATTCTTCATCCAGAATCATCAGGTGCAGGCTAGAACATGGTTTGCAACAATGCTATTGCCTTTTCCTCTTCTCAGAAACTTCTAGCTAATACGAACAGACCAAACATCTGGTAGTGTCATTAACACACATGTAAGGTACTCAGATAATTAACCCTCTAGCTACCGGGGTAAAATGTGATGCCTGGGCCACACCATGTTGGCCACACATGATGCAGTGTCAGATAGTTTTGGGAAGTGCTAGTCACTCCCAGGTAACCATCATAATAACACTGGCATTTTTATGAGAATCTTCAAGTGTAATCTACTAACACTGCGACTGTAGCTTTTTGTTCTAATACCCTGGCTTAGTGTGTTAATGAGAGGCTCCTGTTAAGCTGTGTGTATGTGCTAGCTGTGTTTCCCCTCCTGCTGCTGATTGTAATGGAGATAGAGAAGAAAGCTTTGACTCCAAATGCCTGTGGGCAAATACTTGGAGAAGGGTGGGTGGGAGGAGGGTGTTAGGTAGAGTCTAAGACAGCGTAGGGGATGCAGAGTGGACTCTGGTGTGGACCATAGGAAACAAACCTGACTTTGTTAGTCAAATTTTGTTAGTCAAAATTTGTTAGATAAATTTGTTAGTCTCTAAGGTGCCACAAGTATTCCTGTTCTTTAAACCTGACTTTGGCCTTTACCGGCTCTGGCTCGCTCTGCTCCACCCCTAGAGCTGGGATCTTCAGCCTGAATAAGCAATTTGTCTATGGAAGTGGGGTGACTCATACAGAGGGGAGCAACTGGTGTGGGGAGCTCACCCCAGCCGTGGTGTGAGGCAACTCCGTGCGTTGCTGGATGACCTGTCTCATTCCTTGTGTGTCTTACTGAATCCACTGTCCATCCCACCCTTATTATTTATTTCTATTACAGCAGCGTTTAGAGGCCCCAGCTGAGATCAGGGCCCCATCGTGCTTGGGGCTGTACGTTCATAGTGAGACAGCTCTTGCCCTAAAGCGCTTACAGTCTAAATAGATAAGGCAGACAACGGGTGTAAGGGGAAACTGAGGCACAGAGCAGGGAAGTCACCCAGCAGATCAGTGGCAGAGCCCAACTCTCCTGATTCCCAGTCCATGGCTATATCCCCTGGAGCACTCTCCCTGCCCCCGCCCTAGCACCCCCAGCCCTTTCCCACCCAGACGTGGCCGTTTTCCCCTCGGTGATGGATTTATTCGTTTCCTCTCAGTGCCTCTGCTTTGATGTGGCAGAATGAGTTCCATCCGCCTTGCAGGGATGTCTTTTACTCTGGGAAACCCACTGGAAATGTCAGGGCTGGGGTGAGGTGGCTGCTTCCCAGGCTGGGTTTCCGTTGGGGGTGGGGTGTAGGGGAGAAAAGCATCATGTGCCAGAACCTGGCTCTGAACCCCGTGCTCTACACACTGTGAAGCTGGGATGCCCTGAAAATTCCTTCCTGTCCCCCTTCCCTCAAAGCCAGATCTTCAGCTGTGTGAGGTTATCGGCCGGGCCATTCCTTTGTCTGTTCCTGCTCCCGTCCTTCTCCCTGTGCTTTCCCAAGGCTCTGTGACATGCTCTGGATGTGCCCCCAGGGAGTGTGCTGGGCTTCCTGCTGGAATTTAGAGCAGCCTTTAGATCAGATAGCAGGATGACAGGAGACTTAGACGGAATGAGGGTGGAAAGGGGAAGGCTGCTTTAAACATGTTTCATAGGAGCAAATCCTGCCCTAAGCTACACCTTTGTATCACCATGAAATTGAAGCAGGATCGCTGGGAGGAAATCAGGAGGGAAATCATTTGGAGTCAGTGGGGAAACCCATTGGAAAATCAATGGGGAAATCATTTGAAATCAAGGGGGGGCGGAATCACTGGGAAACCATGGGGTGGCTTAGATGTGGCCTGTGATATTTTTTAAGCCCTAAGAAAACTAGTTTTAGTTTTTTTTTCTCACGGCAGGGTAAACTGTAAAGAATCAATAGGGAGCTGCTATCCGCAGAGGGTAGGCCACTCATGGGTTCAAGGCAGACCCTCAACAGAGCAGCTTTCAGGATAATATTGTTTCCCCTATTCTAATAAAGTTTCTGGTTCCGTTTTTGAAGAAAGCAACTTTCTGATGGTTGTTTTTTTTACTGCTCATATGACCCCTCTATAATACTGTCTTACATTTACATAACACCTTTGGTTCCAAGGGATCCTGAAGCACCAGAGTTTATACACAGTGTTCAAGGATCACTTCACCACCGCTGCAGGCATGCAGGTAGCCTGGGTCCTGTGAGATAGGACAGGATGTGAGAAATGCAGCTCCCATTTGAATGGATGACCGAGGAGGAGATTTTCAAAGTCGCTGCAAGGTAAGTTCTAGAACGATCATGAAATTGAGATTCCATTTCAATGTCCCCTCCTGTTGTTTTGAGCGCTGCATCATGAGACCGAGCTTTCTGCTGGGCCGGAAATGCTGCTCTTAAAGAACTGAGAAATGGTTGGAACGGAGGACTTGGCATCTGGACTGTCAGAGAGTGTTCCAGCAGGACTCCTGGGTTCTTTTCCCACCTTTTGAGGAAAGAGTGGGGTTCGCTAATTAAAGCAGAAACCTGGCAGTCAGGAGCTGGGGGTTCTGGTCCTAGTTCGGGAGGGTGTGTTGTCTGGTGTTTGGAGCAAAAGGGTAGGAGTTGGGTCTCCTGAGTCCTATTCCCAGTCCTGCCACTGATCTGCTGCATGACCTTGGACAGCCGGGTTAACCCCTCGGTGCTTCAGTTTATCCATCTGTGAAACAGGGATAATAACACTTACCCACCTCACAGGAGGGCTGTGAGGACTTAATTAATGGTTATCAAGTGCTCGGATGAAAGGTGCTAAGATGATAAAGATGATAGCTGCAAAGTATCATTATAAAGACGCTGAGCGCACCCAGATTCCTCTTGGCATAAATAAAGAACTGTCAGGGCCAAAGGAAAAAACCCAGTGGATTCGCCTGCTTGTCAGCATGAATCTTACAAGCGGAGGAAAGTGCAGTACTGACATTTCATCATCAAAGCGTCGGCCTTCGTTCTCATGGACCTGGGCCACTTCCCAGCTGTAGCTACCAGGAAGCAGGAGGGTGGAGTGAGGGTCCCGTATATCCCCCCTGGGGGGAGCTCATGCTCTGATGTTGGTTATGAAGCCCCCCGCCCTGGCAGAAATGGGAGGAAAGTGGTGGATGTTAAGACATGGGGGCACCGATAAGCAAACAGGAATGTGCTCCTGCCAAAGCACAGGGCTGACCTGAACCTAGGGTGATTCAGAGGCATGCTGCCTCATAAGCAGGAAATCCAGGGCACACCCACTGAGACATGCTCAGATGTCCCAGCGCCCTGGGTGTCACGACTCACGAGCGAGGCCAGCTCCCCTGTTGTAGCTGTTTGAAACGAACCCCAGTGGAAAACTGGCTGGGTCTTTATGGCGAGTGCAGAGGCTGGCCGGAGCGGTGTCAGGTCAGAGGAATAACACGGCCACTGTTTCAAACACCAGGGGTTTCTTAGCTCGGATAATAATGTTTCTCTTGTCGGGCTTGTCTGTTTAGATTGTAAACTCTTCAGCGTACGCTGTCTTTCTCACTCTGTGTTTGTACAGCCCCCAGCACAATGGGATGCAGACTTAGCTGGTGTTTTGGGTGCTGCTGCAATACCAATGATAAAGCAGTGCTCTCCAATTAGGATAGATCACTAATGAGTGATCAACTTTTGCTAGTTTTTTTTTTTTTATGAACCACCTTGTAGAATTTAATAGAGAATTCTATCACCACGAAGGACAGTTTACAAAACCTCCATAGAGGGGGTCTCATTCTCTATTAGATCCTGTTAGATTTTAGAGCAATTTCATACCCCTGTTTAATATCTGTACATCTTGGCTGGAATTTTCATAGGAGCCTCAGTGAGTGAGTTACCTTTCAAAATCCCAGCCTCCATCCCTGCTAAATTCTATCCTATTCTTGCCCCTTCTCCTTTAGATGCTTGCGTCCGCAAGGGCACCTCAGACTTTTCTTCCACCAGGGAAGAAATTCCCATGGATTGTGTGTCTGAATTAGATCTTATAAAGAGCTCCAAACGCTCTGTGTTGGTTGCCTTTTAGAGTGGAGTTTGGCCGCTTTGGCTGATCTGTGATATTGAGCTCTTTGGGCAGGCCCATAGCCCATGTATATTTGTACTGGGAACAGCAGTTAGTAGTAGTCATATTTCAGCAACGGCTAGCAGTGCTAGCAGCAACGGGGCCCCATTGTGCTAGGTGTGGTATATACACATAGAGAGACAGCCCTTGCCCCCAAAGAGTTTACAGGCTAAATACACAAGAGAAAGGATGGGAAGGGAAAGAGGGACATACAGAGGAGACATGACTCACCCATGGTAACAGCAGGGCAGTGGCTGAGGTCCTGAATCCTGGCCAGCACCTTATCCACTGAACCACGCTGATGACTCTCTGTAAATTATAAATCTATGCTAGCCACGACATGGAAATGACACCCACGTGCATTCACACTTACTGACACTGCGTCAATTCTGATTTCATTGACACTGGTTTCAGTCCAGAATAACTCCACTGATGTCACTGGGGTTACTCCAGAGTTACACCAGTGGAGAATCTGGCCTATTTAATAAACTTGGAAGTACTGGATTATCAGGCTCTAGTAGTGTAAAAAGCAGTCTTAAAAAGAATGTGTCGGTACATATTTTATCTAAAAACGTTTTGAAGTCAGTTCCGTTAAAGCAAGATATAAAGTAATATCGCGAGTGAGTGTGGAAACAGTGAATCCAAATGTAAACTGCTCCTAATTAAAATATTACACTAGAAAAGGGAATTTGAGACTTGACTTCATTCTGTCACTTTAAACAGTAATACTGATAACGCTAATCATATTTTGCCCTCCATCTGAGTATCTCAAAGCCAGCGAGTTAAACCACAAAACCCAATATTGACCTCATTTTGTAGATGGGGAAACTGAGGCACAAATAGGGGAAAGTGACTTGTCCAAGGACAGACGGTGACTTAGTAGCAGAGTCAGGAATAAAATGTGTCTCTCCTGACTTCTGGCCATGTGTCCTAGTTACATGACAATCCTTCGCACAAGAATATGTAGTCGTACTGTAAGCATATTGGGCCACATCTACATCAGTATTTGGGAGCATTACCGCTGGAGGAGACAGGCTATTGTTTCTGTTCATGCGACACAAGGGAGGTTTTGATGATTTTTCGAGTTAGGCTTGCTGTCCCTTTTTGCTTCCTTGCCGCTGTTTGAAAATGGATCCTTTGAGTTTAAAGAAAAACAAATTTGGATTAAAAAATGTGGAGGTCAAAGACTTAAGCATTGGCAGAGGGATATAGTAAGCCCATGCTCGTCCCACTTTTCCCTGTTCCCCCCACCATACTTTGACTGCTTGGCTCTACTCCCCCAAAAAAGAAATCCACTTTTTTTTTTTCGTTCCTTTTTAAAGTGGCTTTGTGGATTGTTGTGTCTGTTTGTTTGTTCTCGTTGCTTTTTTTAAATCGTAGTGCCAACCAGCTTATTATAGGCTGCATGAACTCCAAATATCTCCAGCATGAAGGAAACTGGGTAATCAGCCCTGAATGCAATTTCCTGTGTGAGAGACGGGAGGCAGAGCTTACAGTCTGGAGATAGACTGCACAAACTTGTCCAGTTGTAACCTAACACTGCCCTGAAGAAAGAGCTGCAAAGATAAAGACGTGAAGTGTCCTCTTTATTTGAAAGTGCAGGACAGTCCTGGCAGGGACAAGGCACCAGGAAGGGCATTTTTAAGGAATATGTAAAGATAAAGGAAGAAAGAAAGACAAGCTGAAGAAATCTAGTTGAAGAGGGCTGGAGGAGTGGGGTGTTTGGAGAAGGGAGCAGCTGCAGAGACCTGAAGGAGACCTTCATATGGAGAGGACGATAGGATGACACTCCACTTGTGGGAGCTCCATTAAAGTGTAAACAAAAAAAGTGAGTTTCTCCAATGTGTCTGTGTATTCTTGGGGGTGGGAATTGGCTGATCACAGGATTCCTCAATGCAGCTGGGACTGAAATGTGTCTGGAGGGAAGCTTAAGCAGAGCTGGAGTTTCTTGCAGCTGAACAATCAAGCAAACTTTTGTGCATGTGGATGCGGCAGTTGGGGAGAGGTGTCCTGCCCGGGTGAGTTAGAAATCACTTCTTGGGGTTGTGCGATTTCCTTCTTGTCTCCCCACCTAAAGTCTTCATGCTGATTCATTCCATGTGAGAGTTCCTCATGGCTGGGTTGTTTAGCAATCTTCAGTGAGCTTCTCTCTCTCACTGTCTTGATCTGCATGTGGTGTGTCTGGCAGGTCCCAGTCAGATGTCCCAGCTGAGAAGTGATCTCTCAAGCCATTCTGACTCACTCAATGGAGACCCCGTGCCGGATCAGACACCCTTCCTGCCCACTAGCACAGGTAAGCACAAGGGGCTTTTGTCTCCCTCGCTTTAAACTTACAGGGACTTGTCTCTCTCTGGCCACTGGCAGGAGCCCTAGGCTTCCCTGTTCTTTTTATTTGTTAAGTAGAAGTCTTTGTCCAACTTTCTGGATTATAAAGAGAATTGTAGCTCTTTGTGGCTGAACACAACCTGAGCTAGATCCTCGGCTGATGGAAATCAGCATGGCTCCACTGAACTTAAAATAGCTGTGCTGTTTTCCACCAGCTGCCCTGTGTGAATATCCACCATACAATGGGGATCAGAACCCCAGCTGGTGAAAATCCAGGGAAGCTAATGGAACCCCACCAGCTGGTGATTTGTGGGGTGGGGCGGGAGATGATGCCACTAGGACAAGAAAGTTTGTGTGAAACTTTCCCGCAAAGTTTCTGTAACTTTCCCATTTCTAATGGGACTTCACCAAGAGCCAGGATCGGTGGGAGCAAGGGCGCTGGAGATGAAAGGTGCTTGCTGAGCTGTTTTCCTGGCTTGGGAAGAGGAGAGGATGTTGGCTCTGCGGGAGCCAAAGGGTTAAAGAGCAGGCAGACGAAATGTTGCAGAGACTTATTGGCGAGGGGCTCACCTCCAGGCTTAAAGCCCACCACTTCCTTTCCCATATTTTCTCTCTCTCTCTCCAAAGACACTATTGTGCTCTCGCACACTGGCTGTGTGGGACGTAACCTCTCCGAAGGGGGGAAAGGGAGCTTGGGTTTCTTTCTGCTGCCTCCTGCCTGGGTTGCAGACCGTGCAGTGGGAGCCCTGATGCAGCTGCACCGGAGCTTTGGCTTCTCACAAGAACTTTTGTCTCCATTCAGTCGTCGCGTGTTCTTGGGCCTGGGCCAGCTCCTTGCGAGATGCGGCTTCCCCCCACCCTCGCTCTGGGCCCTGATCCTATTAAATTTAATAACATCCTTTAGCCCCTGCTCCGTACCCGGAGAAAGCTGTCTGCTTCATTCCTTCCCCAGATCTGGCTTCAAGCCCCACAATCGGAAGGTGGGGAGGCTCTGGGTTGCTGTATGTAGGGGGGTTCATCCGGTACCCATGGACTGGCCAAAGATCAGAGAAGATCAGTGCTCCGATGGCAAACCATGGGGAGACCATCGGGCGGATCAGAGCCTGATCCTGCCACCCTTGCTCATGGCACGTGGCGCTCAGTCCCTTTGACGCCTGTAAGATCGCTCAGTAAATGCTCCTCAAAAGGGGTCAGGGCTGCAGAATCAGGCCCTAAATAAGTGGGTTCCCTGGATCCCTGATTACCTCCATCTCCTCCTCCCACCTGGAGCAAATCCAGTGAAATTCCACTACCCGTGAGAGTCCTGCTCTCTTTCCATGCATCGTGCTGTGTTAGCTGCAGTGTGCTGGCTCTGAGAAAGCCTTCTCTTGGAATGTAGCTATTGTGTGTGGGGAGGGGAATCAATTTGACCAGAAGAGGTTTCCAGGCTACTAAATGATGACTCTTCGCCAGCTGACTCTGAGCGAGTTGTTGTATATGTAATAAGCTCTCCTGTAATTTAATATTACCTGCTGTAGAACTCTAACGCTATGTGAAAGTTGTCCCGTTGTTGTTATTATGACAACACCATAATGCCTTCATTTGCATTTGCCGTAATGAGAATGTTAATTGGGCCGGAGTCTTTGGCTTTTCCGGGGGATGTCACGCACAAGTTGGAGGACCTCCATTGTCAGCGCAATTGGCTTCTGCAGATATTTACATGGAGAAACTACACTGAAGGGCAGATTGAGAGGAATGGGTCAGAGCAGGAAACTGACAGCGAAAGGTGAAACACAGCCTATTGTGTGTGCTGTCAGAGTGAGACACAAAAGAGGCCAAATTAATTCCTGGTGTAATTCCACTGATGGACTTATCCTGCAATGTGCCAGGGCCCAGATTTCAGAGAATACATTCCCTTGTTATGTTCCCCCAACATTTCCAACTTCTCCACTTTCTGTCCCAAACTCTTGTGTGTTGTTGCTGTTTGCTGTTCAGCGGCTGACATGTTCCACCACAGAGGTGGCTGCACCACAGGGAAGAATTCTGTGCATCAATGGCCACTGCTTTCCACCCCAGAGGTGGATTCATTTCAGTGGTGGGTGAGCAGTCCATAACAACCTCTGCAGGGCTAGGTGGGTTTTACTCGGGAAGTTAGCCCGAGCCTCGGCTGGTGCCGCAACATCTACACAACTATTTTGAGCGCACTGGTGCAGTTCTGTCTACCCGGGCAGTGTAGACATACCCATCAGCAGTCTGCGATGGAGCAAGTACTTGAATCCAAGTCTTCAAAGTCCCATGCTAGCACCACTGGGTTCCATCTCTTTCACAGCCTGCTCTGGGGGCATGGGACTTTGGCCTAGATCTAGGTTGCTACATAGCAGAGGTTCGACAGGGCAAGAATTCTCGGCTTTCAAAACACCAGAAGCTCCTACCCCTGTTTGAAAAGGCACCAAGTGCCATTGCTTCCTGGGAGACGCTCCCTGGTCCATGCAGAGCCAGAATTCCACCGAGCAGAGTCCATTCCTGCTCTTTGCTGAGGACTGAGGTGAGATGTTTGTTGTTTTTTATCCATCAGGGTAAGAGCAGCTGCTCCTTGTGGCCTTTCCCTTTGCAGGATTTTCATCCTTGTTTGCAGGGCACTCCAGGGACGGCATCCAGTTTGTCCGCACAGTGTTATTTGCGGAAACCTTGTCTCTTGGGAAGTTTCATTTGAAGATTCTGCCTCCCTGTTCCTACACCTAGGGGGGATTTGAACCCAATAACCCTTTCAAATATAATTCAGGAAGCCAAATTAACTTGGTGAGATTGAGTTGATAAAATAGGTGGGGAAACTGAGGTGCACGGAGGCTCAAGGCGAGCGAAACTGTGGCAGAGCTGGGGACAGAATCCAGGTCTCCGCACTCTTAGTCTCATTCCTGACTATGGAGCCGTGCGGTTTCTACCTTGTGAAAAATGACGTGACCTGGATATTTCTTCTGGGATCTCTGTCCCCTCTCTTAGTAGCCATCTCTGAAGATGGATCCCAGGTTATCACAACCTTCTTCTCACCGCAGGGAGGGCTGGTCCCAGGTACCTAGGTACCATCAAAGCAGCCCCTTTGACAGGGCCGCACAGAGGAGGGGACAAGTGGGGCAATTTGCCCCAGGCCGAGCCCGGGCCGAGAATCCCTTTCCTGGCTAGAGGCACCTTTTTAATTTTTACTCACCTGGCGGCGGTCCGGGTCTTCGGCGGCATTTCGGCAGCGGGGGGCCCTTCAGTGCTGCCGAAGACACGGAGCGAGTGAAGGACCCGCCACCACCGCCGACTCAGAGCGCCGCCCGGTGAGTACAAGCGCCACAGCGGGTGGCGCCTTTTTTTATGTCCGCTCCCCCGCTTTGCCCCAGGCCCCCTGAATCCTCTGGGCGGCCCTGCCCTTTGCATTACCAGAGGACAGCACTAGAGAAAGATGAAAATCTGCTGGTTTCATGTCCAGCAGTGAACGAGTGAGCACAGGCGGCCCATACTCAGATGCCACCTTCATATGGCAGCATGTTGGCTCGTATGGGCCAGTCTTTCTATGACCTTACTTTAGCATGAATACCCTATAGACTTTTCTCTTTCTCCATCACTTCCCTAGAGCTGGTTGGAAAATATCAGTTATTTTCTCACGTGGCATTTAGGGGCAAAGAAAATCTGGGCCTTTTGGTTTTTGAAGAGAATTTAAAAAAAAAATCTATTGTTTCACCCAAAAAAAATCTCCCGTTTCTGATTTTTCATTTCCCTCCCCCTTTTCCAGAATAGATCAAATGGAGGGGACAGCTGGCACAACGTTTGGGAGGGGCTGAAATAAAAATGAAAAATGTAGAGAAGAAACGAATATTTGGGACAGCTTTTTTTGGGGTGGTGGAAGCCATTTTCCGTCAAAAAAATCGGTTTTGATGGGAAAATTTGGACAAGTTCTACACTCCTCCTCTCTCTCTTTCCCCTGCCCTCTTTCTCCTGGGTACACACACAACTTTTCCTCCCCTCTCTGTCATATGCACCCCAGATAGTCTCTCTGGCCACTCCACCCGCAGCGTAAGCATCTCACACCCAGTGAGCTCAACTCTGCCCCTGTCAGAGGCTGCCGGTGACTCCCCAGCACAACTGGGAGCAGGCCTTGGCCGACAGTGCTTCGTTTCTGGGCTCCCTGTTGACATCCATTCCCCGGCTTGGCTACAGTAGCCGGCAATTCTGCGGCTTCCTCAGTCTGAGCGGGGGAAAGGGGAGTGTACTTAACATGCGAGCACACACACACACACAGTGGTTTTTTTGACCGTTCACAATGAGTTTGCCCTGAGGTATAACATGGGGCTGAAAGCAGTTCTGTCTCGAGGCCCCAGCCCAGCCCCGCTGTACCGCAGGCCCAGCCCCTGTGACAGGCCCAGACAATGCCTCTTTCATAGAGGGCGCAGCAGAAGCCTCCCTCGGAGCTCAGCTTCTCTGGAAATGGGGGCTCTGCTGAGCTGGGTTTGCTGGGGCGCAAACCACAGGCCGCCCTGCCCAGTCCATTGTCCTGCCCGTGCCGCAATCAAGATCAATGGAGGAGGTGCTGGGACTGGAGGCCTTGTCCACATGGGAGAGTTTTTCCAGTATACGTTTTTCCACTACAGCTCCACTGGTGTAACTCTGCCAAAAGAGTGCATCCACACCACTTTGTTTACGCCAGCTTAAATCTCTTCTCTTATGAATCATGCAGCTCTCTGCTTTTTCAAAATAACTGCACTCTTGGCACATCTCCCTTGGTGCCCTATTCCACCACTACATTCTCTGCCTCCTGGGATTTTTCTCGTGTTGCACACTCAGATACCTTCGGGAACCTGCTGGCATCCTGGGACTTGGGGACAAACTATCAAACTCCCATGATTCCTTTCCAGAATCATTTGGTTTTAGCAAGCCAGCACCACTTCCAAACTGCTGTCAGGCCGTATGGGGAAAGCCCGGCTGCTTGGCACGATCCTGACAGTCAGGGATACAAACAGGGCACCCCAGAGGTATTGGCAGTCAAGAATGAGACCTCAGAAATGTTTGCTGTGGGGCATCATATGGGGGAAGCTTATGTACAGCCGCTGGCTTGCAGGTGTGAAGGACTGTGCGTTCCTGAGTGGTCAGTCAGATAGCTTGTCGGCTCTGTCCCCCTGGTTGATCTGTGGACTCGGTGCCCCTCCCTCACCTGAGGGGCGGGGACTTCCGTTGTTTTGGTGGGCTCTATCCAGACCTGAGACGGGCTGACAACTTGTCCTCCCTGCCAAATTCGTCCTTAGGACTCATCTACCTGCGGAGTTGCACCAGTTTAACGCCAGGTGCAGCTTGAAAGCGATTTAAGTTCCGTCTACACGGCAGTTGGCGGTGTAAGTTCCAGCTCGGGTAGATATATTCACGCCTTCTCGGATTGAGCTCGCATGCTAAAAATAGCAGCGTCACTGCAGCTACACAGGTGGCAGGACAGCTAGCCACCCCAAGTACATCCCTGTCTGAAAGCTTAGGCACGTCTTCGCACGGCTGGCCCATCGCACGGCCCATGCAGCCACGACTACACTGCTATTGTGTACTAGCATGATCCAAGCTAGCACTGGGATAGACTCATGGATTCCAAGACCAGAAGGGGCAATTATGATCATCTTGTCTACCCTCCTGTATAACACAGGCCAGAGGACTTCCCCGAAATATTTCCTAGAGCAGAGTTTTTAGAAAAACAGCCAGACTTGTCTTGATTTAGAAATTGCCAGTGATGGAGAATCCACCACAACACTTGGTAAATTGTTCCAGTGGTTAATTACTCTAACCATTAGACATTTACGCCTTATTTTCAGTCTGCATTTGTCTAGCTTCAACTTCCAGCCATTGGATTGTGTTAGACCTTTCTCTGCTAGACTGAAGAGCCTCTAATTAAATCTGTGTTTCCTGTGTAGATACTTACCGACTGTAATCAAGTCACCCCTTAACCTTCTCTTTGTTAAGCCAAATAGATTGAGCTTTTTCAGTCTATCAGGCAGATTTTCTAATCCTTTAATCAATCCTTGTGGCTGTTCTCCGACCCCTTTCCAATTTATCAACCTCCTTCTTGAAATGTAAGCACCAGAACTGGACCCAATATTCCAGTGGTGGTTGCAATAACCTCTGTACTCCTACTTGAGATTCCCATTGATACAGCCCAAGATCACATTAGCTCTTTTGGCCACAGTGTCACACTGGCAGCTGATTATCCACCCCACCCCACCCCCAAATCTTTTTCAGAGCCTCTGCTTCCCAGGAGAGAGTCCCCTATTGTGTAAGGATGGCCTGCGTTCTTTGTTCCTAGATGTACACGTTTACATTTAGCTGTATTCAAATGCATATTGTTGGCATGTGCCCAATTTGCCGAACCCTCCAGATCGCTCTGCATCAATGACCTGGTCTCTTCATCATTTACCACTCCCCCAGTTTTTGTTTCATGTGTAAACTTTATCAGTAATGATCTGATGTTTTCTTCCAGGTCATTGATAAAAATGTTAAATAGCGCAGGGCCACGAACTGGTCCCAGCAGGACCCACCTCGAAACACATCTGCTTGATGACGATTCGCCATTTACAGTTCCATTTTGAGACCTATCAGCCAGTTTTTATTCCATTTAATGTGTGACACGTTAATTATATATCACTCTCGTTTTTTAATCAAAACGTTGTTCAATACCAAGTGACCTCCAGTTCCAGTATAGACCTACCCTTAATTAAACTGGTGCAAACCCATGTATGGATGCTCTTATTTTGATTTAGTTTAAATTGCTTATGTTGGAAGATTATGTAGGACAGTATATAAGGAGTGAAACTAGAGAAGGAGGGCCAGATTTCAGGCGGGACCTAGTTTTGTGTGACACTCGGAGTTTAGGAATGCAAACCAGTGGCCAGTCCTCTCAGTATGTAACATTGGCCTCTCTGCATGCACAATGCAGGGCCGCACGGGAGGCGGGCAAGTGGGGCAATTTGCCCCGGGGCCCCGGCCCCCACGAGAATATAGTATTCTATCGTATTGCAACTTTTTTTTATGGAAGGGGCCCCCAAAATTGCTTTGCCCCAGGTCCCCTGAATCCTCTGGGCGGCCCTGGCACAGTGAAGATCTCTTTCTACAACTCTGCCAGCCTGCCATGTCACTTATTGCACAGTTCAGGAACAGGTTTAAACTAAGTGAAAATAAATCTTTTTTAAACTGAATTAAGAGAGCCCACACAAGAGCTGGCACCAGTTTAAGTAACTTGATTGCAAAATGTGTGTGCAAACAGCCTCTCAAAAAAAAAAATTAGAAACAACCAACCAGTTTTTTTTCGTTTTGCCCCCCAAAAAAACAATAAAAAGCTTTCTGCGCCAAACACCTGACATCTATATTTTGCTTCTCCAAGTTTCATTGCAATTAGTGAAACTGCTGCATTTGTTTAAAATTAAAAAAAGGATTCTTTCTGGCATTTTCAAAGATTCCAGTTTCAAAACAAAACAATCCCTCAACTGGGTTCTGCTGTTTGCCACTAGAGTGCTGTGTTCTTCCTCTAGCTTCTAATTAAATTTCCTTTGAAATTGCCTGCCGAGATTCTGAGAGTTGCAGAAACCAGATAACACCCCTTTTTCTTTTTCTGGAGTTTTTCATATTTTCCCAGAAGTGTAACAAGATGTGCATGGCAGTTGTGATCTCTCCTTCTGTGTCCCCGTAGCCTGATCCTTCCTTGGGGGATTTTGTGTCAGGGCCTGCATTCAACATGGGCCCTATGTACGGGACATCGTTCGTTTCTTTCGTCTGCTTTGTGCTTGGGCTGTCCTCTCCTTGGCTTCTCAACACCAGGCTGCATGGGAGGGTAATGGAGATGCCATAACCAAACATGGTCTTCTGGGTAAAGCACTACTGTGCGACTCGGTAGCTCTTGGTTCAGTAGCTCACTTTGCTACACGGTGCCCCATGGCAAGTCACAGCAGCCAATGTTTTCCAAAAGTGGCTAGTCTTTTGGGGTGCCTCCATTTCTGGGGGGCCCTATTTGGAGACATCTTAAAGGGGCCTGATTCCTGACAGAGCTGAGCACCCGTTCTCTGAAAATCATACCCCTTTAAAGGTAGAAACCCAAAATCATTCATCATTTTTGCAAAGTCTTGGCCTAATTTTGTGTGTGTGTGTGTGTGTGTGTGTGTGTGAAAGAGAGAGAGGGGGAGAGGGAGAGAGTTCCCCGTCTCTAAAATGGGGGTGACAATACTCCCTTTTTCTCACCTTTTGCCTTTCTTATCTATTTAGATTGTGAGCGTTTTGGGGTGGAGACTTTCCTTTATGTGTAGTCTACGCAGCAAAAACAAACCAACAAACAAAAGCAGGGCAGTGCAGATGTTCGCCAGGGCCCTGAAACCCAGTGACAGGAAAGGTCTCAGAGCCCAGGTTCCAGCCTGAGCCCAAATGTCTACCCTGCTATTTTTGGCCCTGCAGTGCAAGTCCCATAAGCCTGAGTCAATTGACCTGGACTCTGAGACTCACTGCTGTGGGGTTGGTTTTTTGGGCAGTATAGATGTAACCTATGAATACAGACAGCACGTAGCACAGTGGGGCCTTGTTCTTGGTTGGGGTAGGTCCAATACAAAGAAGAAGAAGAAAAGGAGAAACACCCTCTCTCTCATCCTCCCCAAACCTTTGCTGAGGTTCTGAAATGTTCTGATACTTGTCAGTGTTGGTGGCTTTTTATTGTCACTTCTGATTTCCAGCTAGGTCTTGTGAAAGTCCTGAACCCAAGCCTTGAACCCAGGCTTCAAACTTGCAGAGCTCATGGCCAGTCAGATCTGTGGTTTGTTTCAATTCAGAGAGCTAGGGCCAGATCCTCAGCAGGTGGAAACCATCGTAGCGCCACTGACTTGAACAGAGCTGTACTGATTGATGCCAGCTGAGGTTTTGGATGATAAATGAATCCAGAAGTAGGTGCAGATTCCAAACACCTTGAAGTTCAAACCCTGCATTTCAGCTCAGACCCATCTCAGGCGACAGGAAATATGCATGCCCAAAAGAACATGCGCGAAGCTTTACCAGGGATGTCTCCAGCCAGCAACAGAGAAATCTGGTGAGAACTAAGCTTCTCTCATCCCTACAAGGAAGGGAGAGATAAAGGGGTCTCTGCTTGACCTTTGGCCAGTGCTTTGTAGGTTTCTTTTAATCCCCCAAACTCTGCATAAGGCACCTTAACACCCATATCATTTTGGAATTTTTATTGCCCTCTCTACCCAGGTATACAGTCTGTCTTGTACATTCCAGGTTTGGCTGTAATGTCTCCTTCCCTGGATAAGGAGGTTGAAAATTAAAGAGAACGCAGTATCAGTAGAGGTCACGGGCTGCAGCGTCTGATGTAGGACAATAGCCTCTTGTGCTGAGCTTTGGAATTTTGTACCCCGGGATGTGAGCACCAAATTGACCACGGTTTACTGTTGGTTTTGCTGATGGGCACCCTTGGACCAGCCTGTTACATTCTGTTTCAGCTGCAGGATAAACAGTCTGATTAGAAGAGGAATGCAGAGCCCGGGACTGGGTAGAGTAGGGAATTATCAATGGGAGCTGGAAATTCTCACCTCTTGGGCTAACTCTAGCCCTGCTTGGGAATGACAGAAAGATGGTATCGAATGACGACTGTTTGGTGTTCTCTATGTATGGCAGGTCTCGGTTCCTAGTGGGCCGGGGTCCTCGTCATGAAATAGCCATCCCAAGTGGCACTGACAGGCATTGCTGGAGACTGAACTGCTCTTTCCTCACTATATGTGGCCGCTCCAGGTCAGGACTCAGGCACGTTGGCAGGGTGGGGAAATCTGGCCCTGTTGCTGTACCTGTTTTGTGGATAAACAGATGACTTCAGGCTGCACAGCCATCACTCCAGCCTGTCTCGCAACCGGTGTCAATTCTGATGCACCAAGCAGGAATGTGTTTACCCAGTTTGGCAACTTTCAATTCCCTGGCTAAGATCCCAGGTGCAACACGTTCTCAGGAGCAGATGCAAATTTGCACGGAAAGCAAGTTGGACGATTTAAGGTCTCCATGAGAAATGACTTGCTCCACCCAAATGGCCTAATCATTGGACTGTTTTGCAGTCATTAGACCAACAGCTATGTAATCTGTGGCCGATATAGGGTGATCAGATGTCCCGATTTTATTGGGACAGTCCCAATTTTTGGGTCTTTTTCTTATATAGGCTCCTATTACCTCCCACCTCATGCCCCGATTTTTCACATTTGCTGTCTGGTCACCCTAAACCAGGGGTCAGCAACCTTTCAGAAGTGTTATGCCGAGTCTTCATTTATTCACTCTAATTTAAGGTTTCATGTGCCAATAATACATTTTAACGTTTTTAGGAGGTCTTTCTATAAGTCTATAATAGATAACTAAACTATTGTTGTATGTAAAGTAAATAAGGTTTTTAAAATGTTTAAGAAGCTTCATTTAAAATTAAATTAAAATGCAGAGCCCCCCAGACCGGTGGCCAGGACCCGGGCAATGTGAGTGCCACTGAAAATCAGCTCGCGTGCCGCCTTCGGCACGCATGCCATAGGTTGCCTACCCCTGCACTAGACCCATAAAGCTTTGTGCTGCCTTTTTAAAAGGAGTTTATTCCCTTATCGCCCTGACCCAGTTGAGGTAAGTGTTATGATCCCAGGCCCAGATTGGTCTGTCTATACTCAGTACCACCCCAGAAATTCTGGATTCTCCTCCCTGTTCTAGAAGGGGTGTGTTGTCTACTGGTTAGAGCAGAGGGGGAGTTGGGATTAAGGACTGCAAAATTCTGTTTTCTTAGCTCTGCCGCTATGTTGCCTTGGATGGACACCTCTCTGGCTCCCCCTCTCCTCCCCCCCCCCACACACAGTAAAGTGGGAGTAGTAATCACTTTCTGTTTCACAGGCTTGTTGAGATGAGATTGTATGAATGTAAAGTGCACTGCGATCAGGTTCTGTAAAGTTGGACCCTTGTACAAAACCCTAAGATGGCTAGTTAGAACTTAGAATGAAAGGTGCTCTATGGGTGCACATTATTGTTCTTGTTAATAATGATGTGCATCAGCTCACATTTATCTATTCTTCAACTAACTTTTTCTAAGAACTCTTAGGTTAGAAAGGCACAATTTTCTCTGGCAGAACCTATGCTAGTTTGACCCTGTAAGGTTATATAATTACTGTACCCAGCATGTCCTTAACTAGGCTCTCCTTAACTTGCCCTGGCATTGTGGTGTGGTTCATTGGGCTGTAGTTCCCACAATCTCCGTGGATTTGCTAGGCACCGTATTATCAGCTTTCCAAGCTTCAAGGATAATTGCTGTTTTTAAAGCTATGTTAAATGCCTCAGGCTCTGATCCAGCAGCCTTCACTCATGCAAAACTCCCAGTGAAGTCAAGGAGGAGTTTGCCTCTGTATGGAAGAATAGGAAGAGGCCAATATGGCTCCGTCAGGAGCTCTTCAATGACTTAAAAATCAAAAAGGAATTCTGTAAAAAGGGGAAACATGAATGAATTGCGACAGAGGAGTACAAAAGAATAGCACGCGTATGTAGGGACAAAATCAGAAAGCGTAAGGAACAAAATGAGTTATACCTAGCGAGGGACATAAAAAGCAATAAGAAGACGTTCTTTAAATACATTAGGACCAAGAGAAAGATGAAGGAGAGTGCAGGTCCTCTTCTTAGCAGGGAAGGAGAGCTAATAACGGATGACATAAAGAAGGCTGAGAGGTTTAATGCCTATTTTGCATCATTATTCACTAATAAAAGCTCAAGGTGACCAGATACTCAACATAATTAATATTAACAAAAAGGGGGGAAGATATGCAAGCCAGAACAGGTTCAAGAATATTTAGATAAATTAGATGTATTCAATAGGGCAGAGCCTGATGAAATTCATACTAAGGTTCTTAAGGTACTAACTGAAGCAATCTCAAAACCATTGGAGAACTCATGGAGGACGTGTGAGGTCCCTGAGGACTGAAGAAGGGCAAACATTGTACCTGCCTTTAAAAGGGGGAACAAAGAGGACCATGGGAATTATAGACCAGTCGGCCTAACTTCAATATCTGGAAAGATGCTGGAATAAATTATTAAGCAATCAGTTTGTAAGTGCCTAGACGATAATAGGGTTATAAAAAGTAGTCAGCATGGATTTGTCAAGAACAAATAATGCCAAACCAACCTAATTTCCTTCTTTGATAAGGTTACTGGCCTCATGGATGGGGGGAAGTAGTTGAAATGATACATCTTGATTTTAGTAAGGCTTATGCCACAGTCCCACATGACATTCTCATAAGCAAATTAGGGAAATGTGGTCTAGATGAAATCACTCTAGGGTGGGTGCAACTGGTTGAAAGACCATACTCACAGAGGAGTTGTCAATGGTTTGCTCTCAAACTGGGAGGCAGTATCTAGTGGGGTACCGGAGGGGTCAGTTCTGGGTCCAATACTATTCAATATTTTCATGAATGACTTGGATAATGGTCCAGAGAGTGTGCTTATAAAATGTGTAGATGGCACCGAGCTGGGAGGGGTTGCAAGCACTTTGGAGCACAGGATTAGAATTCAAAATGACCTTGGCAAATTGTTCTGAAATCAACAAGGTAAAATTTAGTAAAAACAAGTGCAAAATACTTCATTTAGAAAGGAAAAATCCAATGCACAACTACAAAATGAAGTATAACTGGCTAGGGGGTAGTACTGCTGAAAAGGATCTGGGGGTGATAGTGGATCACAAATTGAATGTGAGTCAACAATATGAGGCCGCTCCAAAAAAGGCTAATATCGTTCTAGGGTGTATTAACAGGAATGTTGTATGTAAGACCTGGGAGGTAATTGTCCCGCTCTACCTAGCACTGGGGAGGCCTCAGCTGGAGTACTGTGTCCAATTCTGGGTGCCACCACTTTGGGAAAGATGTGGAGAGAGTTCAGAGGAGAGCAACACACATGATCAAAGGTTTAGAAAACCCAACCTGCGAGGAAAGGTTAAAAAAACTGGGCATGTTTAATCTTGAGAAAAGAAGCCTGAGAGGGAATCTAATAACTGTCTTCCAATATGTTAAGGGCTGTTCTACAGGGGACGGTGATCAATTGTTCTCCTTGTCCACTGAAGATAGGACAAGAAGTAATGGATTTAATCTGCAGCAAGGGAGATTCAGGTTAGATATGAGGAAAAACTTTCTAACTATAAGGATAGATAAGCTCTGGAACAGGCTTCCAAGGGAGGTTGTGGAATCCTTTTCATGGGAGGCTTTTAAGAACAAATTGGACAAACCCATGTCAGGGATGGCCTAGATTTATTTGGACCTGCCTCCGTGCAGGGGACTGGACTTGATGATCTCTTAAGGTCCCTTCCAGCCCTACATTTCTGTGATTCTATGATCTTGGGTCCCTTGGTTTTATCACAACCCTCAGTCTTGCTGACACATGTATTGATTCAGCAAAGCCCTTAGGGACTATTCACATGCTGGACGTGTGCACAAATGTTTTGCTGAATCGGGCCCTTACTGCATGTTAGCATCTCAAGATGTTCTGTAACCTCCTCCATGGAGAACCCCTCTCTCTTGTCTGTTTAGATTGTATGCTTGGCCGGGCTGGGACTGTTTCTTTGTGCATATACAGCAGCTAGCTTGTTGAAGTCTCTAAGCATTGCTCTAATACAAATAAACAGTAATAAGGCTGCATTCTGATCTCCTGTAGGAAATAGCCTTTGAATAGGAATTTCCCCGTGACCTTCCACAGTAAAAGATTCAGCTAACTTCTCCGCTACTACATCATCCTCTCTAATTCCCCACCAGACCTTCTCCCCTTGAGGGCCCGGGTCTCCAGTCATGCACAGGCAGCTTTACTGCTTCAAATGTACATTGGGACATGATTATTTTTGTTCGTTTCTGGCTCGCTGTTCATCACATGGAGACTTAGTCTCGCATCTGTGGCTGTCTTCATTGCAAATGAAGGTGTGTGTTTACCTCAAGAACGGTGGGGGGAGGGGAAGAAGCTTGATCTCAGCAAAATCAAGAGAAAAACTGCCTGTGCCTTGTTACCACTAGGATTTTGCAGTACGATAGCTCTCTCCATGTAAAGACACACTTAGTTTCTGAAGTGAAGACGTAGCCACTTGCAGTGGTGTAAATCAGGAGGAATTGCACTGAAGTCAATAGGGTTTTAGCTGTTGTAGGTAGCAGAAGAATTAAGTGTCTCATACAGGAGTTTATTTCCAGTTTTAACCTTTCTTGAAATATGTTGTATTGTGTTGTTCAAACAGCTGGTGTTTTAGCTATGTGCGTTTCTATTCTGCCGTGCTGGTTTTACTTTCCTCCTCTTTAATTTGAGGGGGGAGGTCTGCTCCGAGGCACACAAACTTTCTCTCCCTCTAATACCGGGGCTTCTCCGTGCTGAGACTTCTGCCGTGTCCTGAACTGTGAGCGTTTCCTTGGGAAAAGGGTTTCCTTGTACCATGCTGGGAGTGGGACATGGTTTGGGCCAAGTCATCTGAATGGTTTAACCTTGATTGTTGTTTGTTCAGTGCCTAGAGGCTGCTTCTCGGCTCAGGGCTCCATGGGTGCTCTGCATATACCCAGTGAGAGACCTTCCCTGTGCCAGAGGTGGGATTTTCAAGGAGCCAAAGGGAGGAAGGTGGCCAGATTCTATTTTATACTCCGTGGGGGTTGAATGCCTTAGCGTGCCCTTGAGAAGCCCAGCCTCAATCCACAAGCCAGACAAAGGGGGTGGGATAGGTTGTTTTAATACACCATCTCATGGATTACAAAATTGTCCAGGACAGGAGTTCTTGCAGTGATTCTGAAGCAGCTGGCACAGACCATTGTCAGAGAGGGGCCTGTGTGCTGACCGGCTTGGCTGTCCCTATGCCTTTATATCTCTACCCACCAGAACACTATAAATAACAAATAATAATAACCCTGGTGTGGAGCTGGCGAGTTATTTGTGGTTTTGCTAAGGAAGTAACTTTTCATAGAAACAAACATTGGTGACCAAACGCCTCGTGGTCCAGCAGCGAAAATGTTTTATACACCATCACCCAAGCGTGCCGAGAGACACTAGGGCAAACGCTGCCAGGGTAAGCAGCCAAGGTATGGAAATCGGTGAAAGCAAAGCTGTGTTTGATGTGTCAGGAGCTCACTGATTAGCTTGTGCTCTGCTGTGGTTTTCTGGGCATTTCTCTTCCCCGTTCCCCCTCCTTTCTCTGAATATCTTTGAATCTGAAAGGCTTTAGTGCATTAATTTCAGACCGAATGTAAATAAGCCATTTGGATTTCCCCAGTCGAGCAAACTTTCAAAACAGAGTTTTGTTTCTCTCTCTCTCTCTCTCTCTCTCCTTCTCCAATCTTGCATATGGGATTGGAGGATTTTTCTCGCACTCCCTCCACCATATTCTAAATCGCTTAATCACATTCTAAAATAGTCATTTGGGGGGGTCAGTAAACCACCTGGATGGACGAGGAAAACCAAGAGAGATCACTCATTCATTTTATCTGCAAAAAAACAGATTAGAAAGCTCCCAAACGGTATATTGTTGCACAGTAGCATGTTGATAATGGCAAGCACCTCAGTAGAGTATATCTTTGTTTATCTCTCCATCCACCATCATCTTTCCTCTCCCTAGTCATCCCTGGGAGATTAAAGGGAAGAGAAAGATGAAGACAAAAATGGCAAGAGAATCCATGCCTTCATTCATATGAAAAGGGGACTCTAGCCAACACGCTAGATACAGATGCTCTTCAAGTTTGGAAGGGCATAAGTCTGGATCCAACCATGGTGACTGCCCCTCCTTGTCCTCTTTGGAAAGGGTCAAACCAATGTTCTAGGTCCAAACACCCCAAGTTTTGCAAAAAGAAGAGGTTTGCTTCGGACCTTGGCAATCGAAATACATTTCTAACTTCAGGGCACAAGGCAACCTCTAGCTCAGAGAATTAGGGAGAAACTTCCTCTGTAGAAGGTGGTACCACTAGCCATTAGAGATGGGACATTGGTCTAGCTCCACCGCAGCTCTGGTCTAGTACGGTCGTTCCTATGTTGTATTTAAGACATGCTTGGGACAACTCAGTATTTAGCGATGGGAAGACCTCTAAAGGTTCAGCTAAGTACCCACAAGTTTGAGTACTCCAGGATTATGTATATGTAGACCATTCCTGACAAACACCTGTCAGGGATGGTCTAGGTATACTTGTTCCTGCCTCAGAGTGAGGGGATGGATTAGATGACCTCTTGAGGTATCTTCTAGCTTATACATTTCTGTGATTCCTCTGACCCTTAGCCAAACCTCTTAGAGCTTTTCAATTGGAATGTTGGTACAAGAGTCTTTCTTGGACACTTCCTCTATTGTGGTCCACAAGAACAAAAGAAAACGAAGAGGAATCTAAGAAAGTGTGCCAGTCATCCTCGTGATCCTTTACTTGTATTAAATCTGAGGTCATTCTAACTTCCCTCTGAAGTCAGAGCAAGGGTTAACCTGGGTTAGCTGAACTTGTGCTGACTACAGCTTGTTCCTTGTTTACACTTGAAGCTAAACTGAGTTCCATCCTGGTTCAGCTAAATTGACTACTGACCACCAATTGCTGGCAGGGTGCAATTTCCAGTTGTTTGCAAAAGAGTTTTATGATATGTTGACTAGATCATGATAGCTAAACATAATCTAACTACCCCTCACACACACCCTACACACCTTTTTATCCTACTCAAGACCAGGCCCAAAGGTTGGCCCATAAGTTTCATAGCTCCAGTGGGAATGTAGTACCACAATAAATCCACAATAAATCCATCCAATGAATGGAATGCCCTTCTACTTGTAACAGGTGTCATTTTTGCACACCTTATATTGAATGAATGGTACAAGGTGCCCAATGAAATAGGTGAAGATACATGGCTGACACATTACTCAGTGTCACTAAATCTTCCTGCAAATCTTGCAATATTTGGCATGGGTTTGTTCTTAAAGTCTCAGCTTCTGGAGTCTAATGATGTCATGAACATTTCAGCTTTCCTTTTTTCTTAAGTAAGTTTCTAGTCCTTGTGGTTGAAGGGAAAAATCCTGAATATGGGATACAAGTGCATCCTACAGGCTCAGAAACCAGAAGGCAAATGAAAAGAACTTTTTTTTTTTTAATAATCTGACATTCTTTAAGCCAATCTCATGATTGATTGAGGCCTGACTCATGACTTTTGAATGCTTATTGCAGCCTATTGTCTCTGTGCTTATAAACAAAAATGTTTTCCTATGCCCAGTTGACATTCATTTTTTCCCCTCCAACATATTTTAAAAATATTATGCAGAAGTTATGTTGTTTGCATCGTTAATGATGCACCACAGCTCCATTTTGTTATCTAAGCAGGACTCAGGCATGTACTTGTAAAGGGGAAGGGGAAATCTATTAAACTGCATGAAACCAATTGCCAGCGTGCTATCCTGGTTAAGCGATGGATTCTCTGGTCTTGGGCCCGATTGAGGTGCAGACTGTATCAGCGTTCGTATAAAAGTGTAATAGGGGAAGATGCAGAAATGGCATTTTAGTCAGCAGAGTAACCTGGTGATTAGAGCAAGGGGCTGGACCTCAGGGCTATGCTCTGCCTCGGTTTCCCCACTTGTAAAATGAGGATAATAGTTATCCTATTGGGTGCTGAGGCTTGAATGAAAGGTGATCTCAAGATGCCCCATATGGTAAAGGGAGGCTGGTGGGATGCAGCAGCTATATGGCATATACGTATCAGTATGTAACTAGGAAATGAGAAAGGTTAGGATCAGGCAATCCCCAATCCCAAAATGTCTGACGTTTTGTTAGCACTTAATGCATCAACCCCCAGTTGCTAGCATCTAGTCAGTGTCTGCTCACAGCTGTTTGCCGGGGGTCAGGGATGACTCTGGATTCTGCCGCGGGGGCTCAGCAGCTTCCCAGGGAGATCACTCGGAACCCCAGAAGATTTCAGGGCAGCCTAAGTCTGGTGGCTGCCTCTAGTGCCGTGAGCAGCTCTCTCCCTGGAGGTCAATGGAATGTCAGGCTTTGCATGAGAGGAAAACAACCGATCCCTGACCAGGGGGTGTTGGGTGAAGGATAACATGGCTCTGTTGCTGACCTGCTGAGTGATCTTGGGCAAGTCCCTCTCTGTGTCTCAGTTTCCCTTCCCAGCCTTTATCTGTTGTGTCAGGGTGGGATTTTTAAAGACATTAAGGCTCCTAACTCCCATTGATTTCAGTGGGAGTTCAGTGCCTAAATACTTTCAGAAAATCTGGCCCGAAGCCCTTTGGGGCAGGGATGGTCTCTCACCATGTGTACGTTCAGCACTCAGCACACTGGGGCCCTGAGGTGCTGCCAATAATAGAAATAATTACAAAAGTGAAGAGGTAAATCTGCCTGGATTTCAGGGGTAGTTGAGGGTTGCTCAACACCTTGCAGTATCAGTCTCCCCAGGTGTGTTGTGCAAAGGATTATCGAGCAGATCAGAGTCCCCAGGGCTGAGCAAGGATAGGTGGAAGCCACTGGCTCACAAACACTGTGTGGGACAGCAAGTGCTGCAAACATGTCTTTAGCTCCTTGTCTTCTTAGAGCATCTGATCCAGACAGACCTCCGCTGGGCACCAAACCCATAGCTTTGCAGATCATACTCTATTGGGCCCCTTGTTATGCCAAGTATCTCTTTCAGTGATGCAATTACACGCTTCAGAGCAAGAAGTATGAGAGTTCTATTTAGCGTTATACCTGATGTCACTGAAATAATATCTAACATTTGGCTACTTCCTCCCAGAAGGCGTATAACTCCTGGGGTACCTTGCCAAGGGATGATTAGGAGCCAGGACTCCTGGGTTCTACACCCAACTCTGCTGATGGTTCGCCATGCAAATGTAAGGAGGTTACGTCATCAATCTGTGCCCACCTGTAAAATGAGGATAATAATTACCTGCCCGTCTGTTTCACAAGGCTTGTTTCTAAAGCACTTTGAGATCCTGAGATGAAAGCTACTGTATGAGTGTAGTGTGTTTCGTTAATAGTATTGTTTTCCCCTGGGCCTGACTGGGTCTGGAAAGCTCCCAGCAGGGAAGAAGATGCATCAAAGCAGGGGTTGATCTGCCTTTTTACAGGGTCCCTCGAGCCTGTTTGAAGCATGAGCATGTCTGGGCAGTCTCCCTGACACCACCACAAGGAAATCTGTCTGAGCTCAAGCCAGCAAAGGTGCCCACGCCCATGGGGCACTGAGCTGTTAACAATGAGACACACGTGTTGACTCCACAACATGCCAATCGCAGAACCACAGAGAGTAGGAGCAACTCCTGTCACTGGGTCTTAGTGCCAGGAGAGGTGCTGGGGCTGCTTCGGCAGCTCACGTGCTCTGTAGAACGCTTGTGAAGCGCATCGCGGCGGCTCTCACATGTGGGCACGCGGCTGAAGAGATGCCAGGGAGTGAGTCAGTGTGTCTCACACAGGGGAGAACCAACTTGTCCAAATTCCCTCCTGCTCTATATTTCTGCCCCGTTTGTTCCAGTGGAAATGAATCTAATTGCCAATTTCCTCCCTCCATCTCTCTGTTTGTATAGGAGACCTTGCGTTCGGTGTAATTAACCACGTATGAACAGCGTGCAGCCCAGCCAGCTATCTGTTTGTCTATCAGTATTACATTAGTGTCAACAGCCTCCATTGTACTGGGCACTGCAGACATATCATGAGAGACCCTCCCTGCCTCAAAGAGCTTATATTCTAAACGGACAAAAGGGGTGTTACAATCCCAGTTTTATATTTGAGGCACAGTGACTTGCCATGTTACAAAGCTGTGGATTGAAACCAGATCTCCCAAGTCCTTGTTCGGGGTCTTAACCACAAAGCCATCCTTTCTCTCATCTTCTGGTAGCCCACCACCAGTAGGTGGTAGCCCCCAATTATCTGGAAGTCTAATTTTTTAGATGTTGGGTTCCATCCTTTAGTCACTTGCATTGCGGTAAACCAGGAATGACTTTACTGAAGTCGGTGAAGTTACAGGGGGGGAAACCTGTGTATGTGACCATCAAGCCCTTGATAATAATATATTACATTGTAGGCTTTTCTGAGTAGGCAATCATGTCTTTTCTAATTATTGAAGTGTTATGTCTATTTAGAGCGCCCTATCAAAGTGTGTGAATAATTATCTCTGGGCCAGATCCAGCTGGCCGATAACACTAATGTATGACAGTGTAATTCCATTCATATAAGTTCTGGGTTTACACAAATGCAGTGGAGAACCTTATGATCAGATGACCTGAAAGGTAACCTCAGGATCACGTGTGACAAAGGGCTTGAACCAAAGCTCACTCAAGTCAATGGAATTTTTGCCATTGGCTTTAGATCAGGCCTATAGGAGCAAACTTTGCATGTCCTACTCAGGCCAAACTTCCATGATTGAGCATGATTGCGACCAGACAAATGGCTGCAGCATTTACCTCTGTGTGGCCACTACTCTATTTACACCCAGGTCTGCACCTCTTTCTCCCATGGCTTGGGTTTTCAAGGAAGCATTAGAACATTTCCTCCCCTTTGCCCTGCTTTGAGGGGTTCACATACTTCCTGCCCTGGCTCACTCTGAGTGTTGGACCCAAGTTCTCAACGCAAACCTTTCCTGAAGCTGCTGAATTTCTCCTGGTTTCACATTAAAACCAGGCAAAATCACATGCCTGTGGGAAAGTCCTGTAGAATGGAAGAGGGCTGAAACCAACAGGTTCTACAGAAATTACTCTAACAGCCTCAAAGATTTCATAGCGAGGTGGGGGAGAATTCTCTGCTGGATTCTACAGGATAGTTTGAAAAACCCCTAGAAAGATCACTGTTTTCTATTAAATTCTATCGGAGTGTCCCATAAGGGGATTTCATCTTGATGTTCGTGTGAAACCATAAACCAGTCCAGATTTGCTGGTACGTAGAAAACAGCTGGGAAGCAAAGTCTCCGGCACGCACACTCCACCACCAAGCGTTGGAGGTGCTAGTTAAATTCTGGGGCTTACATCCCTCTGAACTTAAAAAGGCTTAGTTAGGCTGAAAGGCTCAAGGATCTTCAGCTGTATTTTTCAGCCAGGTGAGCATCACGCATGTGTTTGCCTTTCCTACCAAAAGCTCACGTGCCTCTGTTGACTGTCTATCTAGGTGCTTATATTGCCCCCATCCATCTCCGAGCACCTCACCATCCTGAATGGATTTTATCCACTCAACAGCCCTGTGAGGTGGGGAAGGGCTATCCCCATTCTACCAATGGGGAGCTGAGTTAACCATGCAGGAAGACTGTAGCAGATTTGACTGGGAGTCAAATCGAGGTCTTTCAAGCACCGAGCTCATGTCCTATCCACTGGGCAATCTTCGCCACTCTCTTTGTTGGATAGCTTTGTGTGTACGAGGTCGCTCTCTTCCCCGGCTTTTTTCTTCATCAGCCTCTCGGAATCCGCTCTAGAGTCCTCTAGAGTCAGTGCAAAGAGTCCCGCTGACCCCAGCAGACTTTGGATCAGGCCCTCCTCCCTCATGTCATTATGGCCACTATAATTATATGTGTGAGGTCTGCCTCCCTTCCTCCCCGTCTGCCTCCTGCCCTGTCTGCCTGCATGAAGGATCTCTTGTTATCTTGAGTATAATGAGGGGTCCAAGGCCTGCCGCTCTCTCCCCGCCCTCTGCCCCTGCCCGGCTGTGTGTAGGACCTCTTGCTGTAGTCAGTGTAATTATGGGTGCTTGGTCTAGCTTTATCCTCCTAAGGTATAATTTAGCTTTATATAAAGTGTGGTTCCGCCCCGATGCTGCTGCACCTCCAGCCCCTGTTGTGTAAACGGTTGCTATTCTGAGAGATAAGGGAGCATGGGGGAGGGTCAGAGGTGGATAGGCCAACTGGGAGACCAGTGGAAGAAAGTGAGGGGGACTCGGCAGAAAGGGGCCGTCTCTTCACGTTCGCAGGATCTCCAGCGGCCTTGTCTGCACGAGAGGAATGACCCATGTCTAACATCACGCGATCTCTCTAACATGCCCTGCATACAGACATCAAAGCCGTCTCGGGTGCTACAAGCCGTGCCTGGCTGCTGTAGGGTTCCCGCCCACCCCCAGGGCTAACCAGGACTGAGGCTGAACGGTGTCCGCTCCACCGTGTTTTGGCCCGTGCGGCTGGAAATCCGTGTCGCGTCACAACAGCAGAGCCAAATGAAGTCCTCGTCGGGCTGTCCCACAGTGCCGCTCTGGCCATCAAGCTAACCCACCAGTTGCTCATGTGCTTCATTCACAATGGGCCCCAGACAGGTGGTAAGGATGGGGCTGCACAGGGGGGCTGGATTTGAGGGGGGGTCCATCTGTCAACTCCATTGCATACCTACCGACACCCCTGCCTGATCTTGTTCCCCCATCTGGACAGAGGGACCTGGAGGCCTGCCTCACTAAGGCTATACCTTCCACCAAGTGCTGAGGGCTGCATGTCTGGTTTGTCCAGCTCCTGTGGGCCAGCCCCTTTGACAGAGACCTGCCAGACAAAAGCCAAGCCAAGGGAATCTCAGGAGCCTGGCAATCCAGAGGATTCTGGCTGAAGCTGGGATATGTGACAACCAGCTGCTCAGTCTGTGTGGGTGCGAAGGAGCTGTACCTTTCCAGCAGGCTTCGGGAGCAGGTGGCGTGGGCCTGATGGCCTCCTCCTCTTTCTCACTGGTCTCGCTGTGCTGCGGTAACCGCTCTCCCACGTTTCTCATGCAGCAGCGTCTTGTGGGTGCCAGCTGGGACTGCGGCAGCATGAGCTGCCTATCACTCAGTGCCCTCTTCCTCCCATCTGGGATCGCCCTGGTGAGATCCTCCTCAGAGCAGCGCCCTTCTAATGCCCACTACGGTTCCTGGGCCCTTCTTCACGGAAGTGCCCAAAGCCCATGCCGGCAAAGACTCCCACAGCATGGGACTTTTTATTCACCCTGTGATAGGCTGCTGCTGTGAGAAAGCAGTGCAGTCTGCTGGAGTCTCAGTGAGCTTCCACACAGCAGTGTCCTATCCCAGCTGGATAGAACCCCTGGCAGTGTGAGCTTCCCCACAGCAGTGCCCTGAGGGTTGCTAACTGGAGCTCTTGTAGCATGGGCTTGCTCCCAGCAGTGCCCAGGCAGGACTCCAGTAGGGTCTGAGTGAAAATTTCAAATATTTTTTTCTACAAATGATCATGGGAAAAATACCCATGTTTCCAATTTCATAGCAGGCCGCTATGGGTATGACTACCCTGTCCACGGCAGGGAGCCTCCTAGTCCAGGTCGACAGATTCGGGCTCATGCTACCACACTAACAATAGCTGGATAGGTGTCGCCTTTTGGGCTGGAGCTTGGGCTCTGGAGTCTGGGGCGGGAAATAGGCTTCAGGGCCGGAGCCATAACGTCCAAGTGCTGTCTACGTGGGTACTTCCAGAGCGCTCGGGTGAGCGCTGCATGGCCAAGGCTGGGAGCTCGCTGCCAAGGGCAGCATATGGGACAGAGAGGTTTTGCTTTTCACAGGGTAACCAAACGGACCTCAGACCTTGTGACCATTTCGAATTGCTGCGTGTCTTCCAGGAACAAACTGACCGTCACGTGCACACGGCATTTTAACATTAGAAAATAAGCAGGGGTTGGATTTAAACAAAATCAAATGATGCACCAGCCTGTTTCTGAGTA
The DNA here is from genome assembly GCF_027887155.1 of Malaclemys terrapin pileata. NCBI lineage: Eukaryota > Metazoa > Chordata > Testudines > Emydidae > Malaclemys > Malaclemys terrapin. Next base: position 17,673,141 of record NC_071508.1, on the reverse strand, counting down.
AAACACCTGAGAAATGTTGTATGATTTTAAAATTTGAATTGTGAAAAACTGGTGGGATTTTCAAAATAATGTTTATTGAAGTCTTTTAAGTCATGATTTGAGGACTTCAGTATCTCAGTTAAAGGTGAGGGGTCTATTCCAGGAGTGGGCGGGTGAGGTTCTGTGACCTGCAATGTGCAGCAGGTCAGTCTAGATGATCATGATGGTCCCTACTGGCCTTAAAGTCTAAGTGTCTTATTTAATGGTTTGTCCAGCAGTAGCGCCTAAGGGCCCCAGTCACAGACCAGGAGCCCATTGTTCTAGGCACTGTACAAACACAGAACACGATAGTCCCTGCCCCCAGAGAATTCACACGTACTCAGCACTGGCCTGACTCTGTCCTAGCAAAGTCAAGGGGACTTTTACCATTAACTGCATCAGGGCCGCCCACATGATTCAGGGGGCCCGGGGCAAAGCAATTTTGGGGGCCCCTTCCATAAAAAAAAGTTGCAATACTATAGAATAGTGTATTCTCGTGGGGGCCCCTGTGGGGCCCGGGGCAAATTGCCCCACTTGCCCCCCCACCTCTGGGCGGCCCTGAACTGCTTGAGGAGCAGAGTCGGACCGTGCTGAGCACTTCTGAAAATGCCACCCAAAATGGCCAGATCCTCAACTGGTGTAAATCGATGTAGCTCCCTTGGCGTCAATGGAGCTGTGCCTGTTTACGCTAGCTGAGGATCCGGCCCTAGGCTTCTTAACTTTCTTGTGAATAGTGTGCCCAGGCTCGAATCTGGGAAGCCTGCTGCCTTTGCACTGTTTAAGGGTTGTGAAGATGGAACGAATGATGGAAGAGGTGTCTCACTGTTTCCTGGTACTCCCCACTCAGTCTGTCTGATGCCATCTGTTGTCTCTGGTCTTATATTGCAATTGTAAGCTCCTTGGGGCAGGGACTGTCTATGTTCTGTCTTTGTACCGCACCTAGCAAGGTAGGAGCCTGGTCCATGGTATGCTAGCACATATAATAATAATTAGAACCTTACTGTCTTTCTCAGATCAGGAGGAGATCTCGTGCACTTCCTCCACGCAGAATCCAGCGGTAGCACCGCCTGCTCTGTGCCACATCCCAGCCCCTCACCCTCAGGCCCCAGCAACGGAGGAGAAAGAGAAACTGCCAGATGACGACAAGTCCCTGAACTTCCTGGCAAATGGAACAGCACCACCCAAAAGTGAGGCCACGTCAGAATTCATGGTCACTCCCGAAGCTGTGACACGTAAGTCTCTGGTATCAGGGGGTAGCCGTGTTAGTCTGTATCTACAAAAACAACAAGGAGTCTGGTGGCACCTTAAAGACTAACAGATTTATTTGGGCATAAGTTTTCATGGGTAAAAACCTCACTTCTTCGGATGCATAGAGTGAAAGTTACAGATGCAGGCATTATATACTGACACACGGAGAGCAGGGAGTTACTTCGCAAGTGGAGAACCAGTGTTGACAGGGCCAATTCAATCAGGGTGGATGTAGTCCACTCCCAAGACTAGATGAGGAGGTGTCAATTCCAGGAAAGGAAAAGCTGCTTCTGTAATGAGCCAGCCACTCCCAGTCCCTATTCAAGCCCAGATTAATGGTGTTAAATTTGCAAATGAATTTTAGTTCTGCTGTTTCTCTTTGAAGTCTGTTAGTCACTATCATTGAACAAAAAAACTTCAGAAACTTCAGGTGTCAATTCCTCTCCTAGACACCTCCTCATCTAGTATTGGGAGTGGACTACATCCACCCTGATTGAATTGGCCCTGTCAACACTGGTTCTCCACTTGCGAAGTAACTCCCTGCTCTCCATGTGTCAGTATATAATGCCTGCATCTGTAACTTTCACTCTATGCATCCGAAGAAGTGAGGTTTTTACCCACGAAAGCTTATGCCCAAATAAATCTGTTAGTCTTTAAGGTGCCACCAGACTCCTTGTTGTTTACATAAGTCTCTGCTTCTTTTCCTTGGGTTCTGCTGGGGCGGGGGCAGCATTGGGGGTTTGGCTCCTTGAAATCACGATGGTATCTCTCCCCTCACTCATGGGTTCAAAGAAACCCATAAACTATTTGGGATTGGGACTGTCTTTTCATTTGTGGTATGTACAGCACCTAGCACAATAGGCCTAGTCCCAGGTTGGGGCTTGTAGGAAATACCGTAATACATACAAAAATAATGTCAGAGGCTCCTAGCAAGAGTGAGCACTATCCCTGTTCTTCCATTATCCTCCCACTCCCAGATAAAAGCAGGGAGCTGTATTTTTATCCCCCACACTAGGATGTGGCGCTAGTCCGGGTGGCGAAAGTAGGAGTAGCATCCAGTGAGGGGGTAATTGCTGCTGCTGTTGTCTGTAATGTTAACCTTACCTGCCAAAGTTATACACAGGGACACGTGGGATGAAAAATGAGGAACACGCCTTCTAACTCCTGTGAAATGCACCAGATGGGGAGAGCCCCCTAGAGGGAGAGAAGGGGGAAATGGGAGGGGTTTTGCTAACGTTACAGACGGTCCCTCCTACACCGGCATGTAGGCAAGTTAAGTAACTAGGGGTTGAAGAAGTGGCGGGACCAACCTGCAGGGATTGTGGGTTTAAGGCTAAAGTGCATCTCTCTGACTGCCCCAAACACAGCTAAGGGCACAGTAGGGCTGAGGATCTGCAGTTCCCACATGAGAGACGGGTCGTGTCCTTTGAGAGAGATCTGATACCAGCAGCTCTGCAGAGGCACAAGACAAGGGGGGCTCATGCATCGGGGGTACGGCTCCGCCGGGGTGGCAGTGATGAAAGCTGTGGCATAGGCAGGTCGAGAGCGTTTTTAGCACTGTGCTGTCGAAATCCTGCTCTGTGAAGGGTCAGATGACACAGTGGGAAGATCGCCAGAGTTCTGTCAGTCTGTGGCTATGCTATCGATCGGCAATCGGAGGGTCACTGCCGCTCAGGCAGGCGTAGCCATGCTAGCTTTAATCGAGCGAGCGCAGCTGCGAATCGCCATGATGGCATAGCCACCGGTGTGTGCTGTACAGGCCCACCCAGTCCCCCTGGGTGTGTACTTGCAATGCTAGCTAGGGTGACCAGACAGCAAATGTGAAAAATCGGGACAGGGGGTGGGGGTAATAGGAGCCTATATAAGAAAAAGACCCAAAAATCAGGACTGTCCCTATAAAATCGGGACATCTGGTCACCCTAATGCTAGCCTGTGCTGAAGCTGTGTTGCTGGGGCTTCTGTGCTGTTTTTAGCTTTGCCCGTTAGTTAGGTGAAGCTGCAATCGTGCTTTGGAGCGCAGCGTAGGCATAACCTCTATCCATGCACCCACTTTTGCTGGGACAGCGCCACCGTTGCATTATGGGTCCCATTTTTGCCAGTGCAGACAACCAGCTCTATCCCCTGTCCCCTGAAAACACCAGCTGAGGATTTACAGCAGAGCTGGATCCAGGGGCAAGCTACCCCCACTGTGCCTCATGCTGAAGGTGAGGGAAGGTGGTTTAGCAGGTTTGGGAGAAAGCAGGCCAGTCCCTTGCTGAATCATTAGATCTGTTCTCTCCCTGCCCTCGGACTGCATCCCTGAGCCTGGATTTAAGTGTCTTGCCCTCAGTCTGCCCCGTAGGCACACAACAGTAAATCCCCTTTCGTTGGATAGTTCAATAGAGTCTTTACTTTTCCAGGGACATGAAATGGATTGAGGCTTCCCATTGGAGAGCGGGACGGTGGGGGCTGAGGCTCTGAGTGAGGTTGACAAATTGCCGGTGGTGCAGACTAGTGGGTAGGACAGAGGGCAGCCAGGGAAAGGATTGCGAAGTAGGGTTGATCCTGATGGGTGGAGTGAAGAGATTATGTGCTTCCTGTACTGTAACTTGGAAACCTTGCAGGCGTCTGACCTTCTGCACCTCTCAGTCACTCTGCTGTACCCTGCCTGGGGAGCAAGCTCTCAGCCCTCCTCTCTTTGCCGCGGATTGGCTTACGCATGATGCCTCCGCATCAGTCCCAGTGCAGTCCGCCCTAGGTGGCTTACCTGGAAAGAGAGCAAGCTCCCTCTGGAGTGGATGAACAACACTAGGGCAGTTGACAGGTACGCAGGCTGGGGGGGGGGAGAAATCCGCCTCATGCTTCAGGGTATCATCAGATTGCAACAGGAGTCAGGAAGAATTTCCCCCACTGCATATAGCATTGGTTAACTGCATTGTGATGAAGTTAAATCTTTCCTCTGAATCTCCAGGCATGCAGCTGGAAGGATGATATTGGACTGGACGGAACAATGATCTTAGGTACTTATCTGGCCCCCATACCATAATATCTGAGCCCCTCATAATCTTTAACGTATTGATCCTCCCAGCACCCCTGTGAGTAGGGGAGTGCTAGTATCCCCATCACACAGGTGGGGAATTGGGGCACAAAGGCAATTCCTAAGTGAGTTAGATGCCTAAGACCCATTGACTTTCAATGGGAGTTAGGTGCCTAGCCCACTGAGGTGGCTTTGGAAATCTCATATTAACTGAGTTACCCAAGGTCACACAGAGAATCTGTGGCAGAGCAGGGAATTGACCCCTAGATTAGCACCCAGACCCCTGGCCCATTCTTCTTTTCTGTTCTAATCTGATCTAATGGGTCAGGGGGAAAACAAGCAACCATGGAACTGGATTTGTTTGTGTAACTTCTCACCTAGCACCAGGAAACCTGAGCTCTAGGAGTGAGGCTACTTATGTGCCTTAACCCTCAATGAAGGGTCATTCAGGTTTGGAACAGGCTGTTGAATCACCATCATTGGAGGTTTTTAAGAATTGGCCAAACCTGTCAGCAACGACAGTCTAGGTTCACTTGGTCCTGCCTCGGTGCAGCGGGCTGGGCTCGATGCCGTCTTGACGTCCCGCCCAGCCCTGCGTTTCTTTGATGAATTTATCTCTTTCCAACAGCCACACCAACTCCGTCACTCTCCAGTCATGCCGCTTTATGGGCTAATGATGCCGGAGTGTGTGACAACCAATCAGGGTGGACCTTTGAACAGACACTTCACATTTACCATGTGGGGATTAAATACAGTGAAACCTGTTCTACCGGAAGCTGCCATTAAAAAGTCGTCATTTTCCAGCAGTTACCCCACGCTGCTATCTGAGACACCCGCGTAATTCACTGTTCTTCGAATGGGAAGTAACGGTGGTATCTTAGTAAGGTGGGGAATGTTTGTTTTAATGATGACCTTTGCTAATGGCCAATCAAAAATCCCTTGTCAGGAAGATGTGGGTCTTTCCCTAATGATGAAGCAACGATGAACTGCAAATATCTTCAGGCTTTCAAGACCAGGGCCAAATTTCAGAGACCTCAGGTCTGATTTCCAAGTGCTCAGGACCCAGAATTGGGGCCAGATTTTCCAAACAGTTCAGTTCCCTTTTAGGTACCTAAGTAAATAGCCAAAGTTTTCAGAATTGCTCAGCACCCAATGTGCTGAGTTATTGGGAAAGTCTGGCCATCAATGTCACAATGGGAGCAGCTGGGGGCTGAGTTCCTTTGAAAATCTACTCTGTGGTGCAGGGCAAACAGATCTCAGGTGCATCTTGATGTATCCCCCTGTGGATAATACCAGAGGGAGGTGAAATGATGCATTCTGAAGTATAGGAGAGGTTAAATTATCCAAGAGTCAGCACTTATGGGAGAAGGCAGGGAGCTTTGGGAAGGGGGCTTTGGAATTGTGTCTTTGTTCCATGATCCTGGTATTATCCCAACGTTGTGAGGGACTCAGAAAAATGACCTTCAGCGAAATTGATTATTCTTAAAACCTGGTCTTAGCAGGAAGAGACACTGCTGTGGTCAGATCCTCAATCCACTCAAAGTTCCTGATGACATGACTAGAGCCAAATCTACATAGTGCTAGGAGCTGCTGAAGGTGCCATCTCTTGTATAGGAATTAAAATCAAGGTCCTGGCCTCTTTAGGCCATTAAATATCCAATACAATGTCCCCAAAATAGGGGTGATAGAAATGGTCCAGGAAACCAGGACTAACTGGTTAATTGCATTCTAACTCCCTAAATTCTCCTTGAACTTGCAATTGGATACGAGACCCTCCTGGACTCACTTGTCGTGTAGTGTTGCACTGCGCTGTTAAACAGCTGTTGCATTCCTCCCCAGAGGCGGCTGCATGTCGGAGGTAGACTGTAGCCATTCTTCCATCTCCTTTTGAGTGTTTTGGGATCCTTTGTGTGGAAAACCGCCCTATAGCTGTAAGATATTATTACTAACTCTGAGGGGAAATTCTGGCCAGGCTTCTCTGCTGCTCAGTGCTTGTCTGAATCAGGGAATGATTTTGATTTACAAACAATTTAATCCGAGGAATGCAAAGAAACAGAGAAAGCCAAACCATGTACACCAGGCACTTTTGTAAACCCTGCCATTTTCAAAAACGTTTAACGACTGAAGCTGTAGAATATTTGTGGGGAGTGGCTGGCGAGGCATGTCTGAAAATTCCTGACCTGTGCTTCTGACTTTCTCTCTGTGGACTGCATCAGATTCCTGGGCCCAATGGGCCTTTCTTGCATCGGATTGAGCAGGAGTTTTGAAGCCTAGCATATTGGAATCATACTGGACCATGCACTGCTAGACTCTGTCTACACCAAATGAAGGCGGGGACCTGGTTCCAACAGGGCAATAGAGACTGTTTCCCCGTAACTGGGTGAAAAAGATTAGTGCATTAGAGGAGGGAGTGTAATCTAGAGGATGCAGTACTTTGCTAGAAATTCAGAAGACGTGGGTTCAATTCCCAGCTCTACCTTTAACCTGCAGGCAATTCACTTCCCCTCTCTGTGTTTCTGTTTAGACTGTAAGCTCTTCAGGGCAGGAACTGTCTTTTACTTGGGGTATGTACAGCACCTACCACAATGGGGCCTGGATCTTGGCTGGAGGTCTCTCTCTGTGCTACTGTATGATAAATAATAGTTTAGTCCAGCTACAAGTAGGCTAAAAGTTGCAAAAAGATCAGGGGACAATCATTGGTTGTAACTGGATTCCCTGGCTCTGGGCTTGAAAGACTTCTGTTGGCTGCAGTGGGCTTTGGACAGGGTTGAACTGAAGATGGGGCCTTTTAGAGGGGTGGGGCCCAGACAGTTAGGGTCTGGCAGGACTGCACCCTCTCGAACACTAGTCTCATGACAGTTTGGAAACACACACGCCCACCCCAGGGGCTATTGTATCTTCTTGTCTCTTTGACGACGGGAGAGATGCCATTCTAACAAATCATGCCTGGGGGAAGAGCCGGGAGGCCAGCCTCCGCAGGGAGAGCATGTTGGGAGAACTGGGGAAATGGTAAGGAGCAGCTGGGAACAAAATTCTTATCAGCTGAGGCCTCATCTTTAATTTTCTGATTCAGGGATTCACCACTATGTAATCTCACTTGTGCCCCTGCGGTTAAGGCCATGTCAGCACAAACCCATGTTCTCAGGGGCGGATTTAAACTCAGCTGTAGAAGTTCACTCGGAGTTTGCGCCAAGGATACAACCCAGTTCAGGGGGCAGCTCTGTTTAGCCGGTGTATAAATGTATGTCCACGTGTAGCAATTTATTACTATGCTAGCACTGAGAGACAGGGGCCCTATTGTATGTAATAGGCGCTGGACAGACACACAGTATTAGATAGTCCTTGTTCCAAAGAGCTTACAGTCTAAATAGACAAGGCAGAAAGGAAATGGTGTTATCCCTAGTCCCTATACAGATGGGGGTGGAGGGGACAGAGTTAAGGGCCTGGTTATCAGAAGTGCTGAGAATCTACAGCACCAGCAGAAATTCCATCCTTTAAATGGCTGGTCTAAGATGACACAGGGAGCCTGCGGCAGAAATGGGTGTTGAATCCAGACAAGACCATCCTTCCCCTCAACACAGAGCTGTTGATCTGGTTTGCCATGATAACACAGTATAAGAAAAAAACAAACCCAAAATACGCAGTTTATGCAATTAGGGCACCTCGATTACATCTTGTACAGAACAATGCTGGTTTAAACGTTAAGGAAGGAACTTGCGGAGTGATTAAGCCAAGCTAATGAGGCTGTTTTCAAAAGCAGCCACTGATTTTGAGTGGCTGCTTAGACAGTAAGCGCCTTAGGGCAGGGACCCTGTTTTTGTTCTGTGTTGATACAGCCCTTTGCATAGGGGCATCCTTCTCCGGGACTGGGGCCCAGAGATACTATGATAATAGGTATGATGATATGATAATAGGTAATAATCATCGAAACACCAGTGGGGCCTGTCAGAGGAGCCAAGTGCCTCCTTCCAATGACGTCAAGAAGAAATGTGTGGAACCAGTCCTTCTGGAACCTGGAACCCTAAACAGCCTCAAAAATGGTTCCTTTTCTTCCCCTGCAAACGTTTTTTCCCCTAGGCCATTATCTTTGGGGCCATGTGATCTTTGGGGCCTGCTCCCGCTTCCCCCAAGCTCCCCGGGGGGGGGGGGGGCAGGATCAGGCCTTCATTGTGACAATGGGAGAGCATCTAAAGGTTTCCTGCTTTGGAGAATCAGCTGAAAGTTTGGATCCCGCTCCTCTCCGTCGGTGTGTACATTCAGGCTGGGGATCTCTCAAGGACAGGTGCTCGTGTGCTTTCAGGCATTTCTCCTCCTAGCTGGAAACTGAAAATGAAAATCACCCAGCACCTCGAAGAGGAAAAGGTTGGGGAATGGGAGTCTGATTTAATCCAAGCTCAGTTTGTTCTTTCTTTCATCTCCTCCTCTTCCTTCCTATCCCCCTCTCACCCCTCCTCTATCTATCCCCCTCCTTCTGAATCACATCGCCCGGTTGTTTTCACCTCAATTTTCAGTCCCGCTTTTCCCAGCATGCTCTGCCATGGAGCCTCTCACACAATCACCCTCCTTTAGGATCCAGTTGCTTAAACTTTCCCCCTGGCCTCGTTCATGCTCTAAAACCAGCCTTAAGCACTAGTGACTGCCTGGGACTGCCCCGCCCCCATTCTGTGTGGGACGAACCTGCTTTGCAAGCCCCGCTACTTCCTTGCCAGCCATTTCCCCATTTCTGCTAGCCGGACGAGTGTAGCGCTCGCAGCCCTGCTGGGATACCCAGGCTGGGAAGACAAGATGCTGTTTTCTTACCTCCATCGATTTTATTTTTGCCTGCGAGCGGCCTGGCATCCTCGCCAACGTGAGACAGAAGCACCTTGTGTTTGGACGTCTTGCTCGATGCAGTCCTGGCCCTTCTCATCCCTGCAGTTCAGGCTCCCTGTCCCACTGACACCCCGAACAGAATGCGGCTACTGTTCCCCGGCTTGGCTCCAGGTGCCTTTGCCCTCAAGCCTTTCTGCTGAATCATCACTTGTTTACTGACAAGAGAGAGAGAGAGAGATTCAAAGTTTGGCACAGACAACGGCAGGCGGAGTTCTATTTATTTGGTTATGTTGCGGGCCGGGGAGATTGATGATTAACCCTTCCTGATCTGGATTCCAAATCCTGTCTGTGGTCGATAACCAGGCCGACTAACCATGCACGGGGGGAAAGGCAGGATTAAACTATTCTCCAGATTCCCCCACATTGCCTTGTCTGGCCACGGCAAAGTACAGACGAGCAGCCCTTTGGCCCCAGCTAGGGAGATTCGCAAGCCTGACTTGTTTCTGCAGAATGCGAGGACAAGAGGGAGTCGCAGCTAACGCAGATGTTTGTTTTCCTCCCCTTTAATGTCCAGCCAGAGGTTGTGGATCCCTTTAATTAAGGGCATTAATTTGTTTGGCGAGAGATCCACAACCCAGCTTTCTTACCGGGCATCGTCTTCTCAAGCTCCCTTCTGACTTTCAGCCCTGGGGGTTGGGGGGGAGGGGGAGTCCAATGTGAACACACAACTTCTTCCTGAGGTCAGCAGCCCATTTGTGGCCCTCAGACAGCTGACCAGCCTGGGCGGTGTCTGTGCTAGCCTTATTTTGGGAAATCACCCTGTGGGGGCAGCTGCTTTGAGGGTTGTGCTAGCGTAGTTCAGTCCAGGGTAGTTTTTATCCAGGGTGTCATTTAGACCCTCTCTGAGCAGGTGGCATCAACGCAGTGGTCGCAGCCCAAGTCCAGCCACGTTACTGCCATCAATGGAGCTGAACCAGTGGTGGTCAGCGCCTCCACCAAAGGACTAACTTCATTATTTGATAGCAGCAATAGGCGTTTATCCTTTATACGGACCAGGTTTTCAGAAGAACTCAGCCTCTTTGGTGTTGAGCTCTCTTAAAAACCTGCCTTCTGGGCTCTCTTCTTTCCCATCACGTTGTCATGAATATCTTATATGACCCCGTCACCATAGCAATTGAATGCATTGCAATCTGGGCTCGGTTTATCCTCACAACCCCCCTCTGAGAGGGGACAGGACTATCACTGAAGCAGAAACACTAAGGGACTTGCCCAGGGGCACACAGAGCAGGGTGAGAAATCCAGGTATCCTATGTCCCAGGTCAGTGTTCTAACCACTGGGCCATTCTTCCACCATAGGACTCTACTCGCTCGTTCCTTTATTTTCCATCCCTTCTCCTCCCTCCTCTTCATGTCCCTCTTGCTCTACTATGTCATCTTCTGCATCTCTCCCTTTCTCCCCCCCCCACCCTTTGTGCCTCCCTTTCCCCCTCCCTGATGCATCAGGCCAGATTAGCGTAGCTAAGCCAATGGGGCTGCACCGAAGACACCAGCTGAGGATCTAGTTTCCAGGAGCCTCCCGTCTCCCTGTTTCATCTGTTTGAGGTTGGGGTGGATTGGGGGCAGAACATGAAGGCTGCCACCGCAGAGGATTGTCTGGTTATGCCAAGAAGGGATAGAGCCTCACAATCTGGAGATGGCCTTTGCTGATAGCCCTCCACAAAGGGTTATAAGGAATAACCATCATGGATTTGTCAAGTACAAATAATGCCAAACCAAGCTAATTTCCTCCTTTGATGGGGTTACGGGCCTAGTGGATGGGGGGAAGCAGTAGGTGTGATCTACCTTGATCTTAGAAAGACTTTTGACACAGTCTCGCATGACATTTTCATAAGCAAACTAGGGAAATGCAGTCTAGAAGAAATTACTATAAGGTGGGTACACAACTGGTTGAAAGACCATACTCACCGAGTAGTTATCCATGGTTCGCTCTCAAACTGGGAAGGGTTATCTAATGAAGTCTCATGGGGGTCAGTCCTGGGTCTGGTACTATTCAGTATTTTCATCAATGACTTGGATAATGGAGTGAAGAGTATGCTTATAAAATTTACGGACGGCACCGAACTGGAACAGGGTTGCAAGCACTTCGGGGCACAGGATGAGAGTTCAAAATGACCTTGACGGATTGGCGAATTGGTCTGAAATCAACAAGATGAAATTCAATACAGACAAATGCTAAGTTCTTCATTTAGAAAGGAAAAATTCAATGCACAACTACAAAATGGAGTATAACTGGCTAGGGGGTAGAAAGGCTGAAAAGGATCTGGGGGTCATAGTGGATCACAAACTGAATGTGAGTCAACAATGTGATGCATTTGTGAAAAAGGCTAGTACCAGTCTAGGGTTTATTGACAGGAGTGTCGTATGTAAGACACAGGAGGTAATTGTCCTGCTCCATTGGCACTGTTGAGGCCTTAGCTGGAGTATTGTGTCCAATTCTGGCTGCCAAATGTTAGGAAATGTGTGGCTAATTGGGAGAGAGTCCAGAGGAGAGCAACACACATGATCAAAGGTTTAGAAAACCTGAAGAAAGGTTAATAAAACTGGGCACGTTTAGTCTGAAAAAAGAAGACAGGTAAAACCTAATAAGTCTTCCAGTATCTTAAGGGCTGTTACAAAGAGGACGGTGATCAATTGTTCACCATGTCCATTGAAGATGGGACAAGAAGTAATGGGCTTACTCTCCAGCAAGGGAGATTTAGGTTAGATATTAGGGAAAACCTTCTAACTTTCAGGGTAGTTAAGCTCTGAACCAGGCTCCCAAGGGAGGTTGTGGAATCTCTGTCACTGGTGGTTTTTAAGAACAGGTTGGACGAACACCTGTCAGGCATGGTCTAAATTTACTTGGTCCTGCCTAACCACTGAGGGCCGGACTTGGTGACTTCTCGAGGTCCCTTCCAGCCCTACATTTCTGTGATTCTATGAAAGGCCTTTAAGCCCAGTAGAAATGGCCTCCCCAGATACCTTCCAGGAAGAACAAAAAATGGCTTCAGGCTCTCCTGTGTCTCCGTTCAAGTAAAATTCTCCCAGATGGTTCCATTGGACCAGGGCTGTTTAATGTTCTCTTTATAAAAATTCCCCCTAGATGGGCAGAGCCTTAAGTAAGCCCAGCTGGATTGTACTTTCCACTCAAACATCTTTGCTGGACTTAGCCTTGTCTACACATGGGCTTAACTGCATTTTGACCGGGGGGAAATTTCCCCTGCCCATTCCTCCTCCCCTCTAGAATTTACTTATTTTTCTACCAGCTCCAATTATGAGCTTTGTAAAGAAGTCACCTTATTTATAGTGTTTGCTGTCCATGTTTGCCAGGAGATTGGCAAGCCTTGCTGAGGCTGTCAAGCACAAAGCTTTAGATGTTTTTTTGTTCCTCATACAGCCTCCTGTGGCCCAACTGTGAGCACACAGGGTTGGGCTGTAGTTTAAACCTGTTCCTAATTGATTTAAACTAAATAGAAATTAACCGGGGTAAGGGGCGGTTCTATTTTTTTTAATGACACTTTACCATGTATTCTCCTCCCCTCCACCCCCACCATGTTGGTAGGTGAGCTTGCTACTTATCTGATGCACTGGCAAAATTTGTGTCACGCTCTCTAGTGGGCCATTAGAAGCTAGCAACCTAATACTGCTGCCAACACAGGAAGCTTCTCCTTAAGTTAAAGGGGCAAAGGTCTGTGCTGTGCTGTGGTGGTGACAGTTGTGGGTTCAAACCCTGTTGATGGCCCATGACCAGGAGTGGGTTACATATGAACCCTATTCATACAGGCCAAAATGTTCCCCCTGGGGTTCCTAAACTTTAGACACCCTGGAAAAGGTCTTGCCTTACTGAACATCAATGGGGGCGGTGGGTGCCCAGCACCTTTGAAAATCCAACCACTAGTTTAGATGCCTACATTTTAAGGCACACCTGTATGAATAATGTTAGTCATCCTTTTTAATTCCCTGGGAGAAATGTCTCTCACAGAGACTGGTTAGGTCTTACATCCCTCTCCATCTGGTGCATTATTCATTACTCTTTATTGTGTGTATTATGGAGGGGGGTAGTTCTTGTGGTGTTGTGTTATGGAGGGGGATCGGGGCCTTTTGTACTAGACAGCGTGCACACATATAATGAAAAAGTGGCCCCCACCCAGAAAAGCTTCCAATCTAAGAGCTTAATGGATGAATGTCTTGCTAGGTTTCTCTGCCTGTACCTGTGCAGTTAGTGTGTGATCTTGTGCGCAACGGCACCTCTGCCTGAGGAGATGATGGGGGATACGTGAGTGGTTGGGGCCAGCGTGTGCATGTTCCAGATTGTGAGCTACGCCCCTCTTTCCTGTAGCCCCCTGTCCCTTCCAATACTGGTCCAGGTCAGGATGTGGGAAGACCTTGTGTGCTGGCACTAGGGAATGGGGGCTGTGAGCTAGAGAGAACCACAGACTCTGTCTGTGTCTACACTGCAAACTAAACCCAGGCTCTGACTCAGGTTTGAGCCCAAGCCCCATTCTGTCCACACACAAATCAGTCTGATGAGTCAGCAAGCTCTCAGGGCCCGGGTCCTAGGACATGGCTAGGGGGTGGGTCAGAGCCTGAGTCCCGCTGTAGTCGAGTCCAAGCCCTGTCATTTAGCAGTGTGGACGCAGCTCAAGCCGTAGACCCAAGTCCAAAGGTCTGTGTGGCGCAGCGTGGCTGTGAGACCGGGTTCAGCAATTGTCAACCCAGCTTTACAATGCAGTGTGGATGCTGAAGCCTGGCTTGGAAACACATCCACAAGCCAGGGTCCCACACACCCGGGTTCAGAGTGCAGCCAAGACACCCCCTCTGTGTCCAGCAGCATCAGTAAGAATTCCCTTGATATGCATTAGAGCCAGGACCGGTCTTTTCTCTGCCATGCAGGATGCTCCTCTGAGTGCAGCTCTCTCTAACACACTGCTGCCTCTTGCCCACAGGCCAGCCCCAGGTGCGAACACCCCTGCGGGGTCTCCAGCCATCCAGCCCCATGGACTGCACCCCTCTGCTGCAGAACGGCGCCGGGCGTGTCCCGGACCCAGGCGGCACAAACCGAGAGGCCGGGAACGGTGTCCTGGGCTCGCTGCCCAGTTCTCAGAAGCCTCATCGGAAGCTGCAGTCACACTACTCCATCAACAGCCAGGGCAGCAAGAAGAGCAAAGGCAGCTCCAAATCAGCCTCCTCTCAGATCCCTGTGGAGGCGCAGCAAGGTACCGGCTCTCCCTGCCCCCCCACCCAGCTCCCCAAATCCTCCATGTCCACTAATGGGAACAAGAGCTACAATGCTCGAGCAAGAGATGGGAGCGCCCAGCTTGAAAGGGGTGACGCCCACAGTTACTGCTTTGCGCCGACTGCCCCTTGCTACCGTTCAAGCCAGGGAGCTGTGTGGATCCTGGTTCCGATTCCCCCACATTCTCCCTATTTGCTCTGGGCTGGTCTCCCCCCTCCCTGCCAGGTCCTCTGCCCCACCTCCTCGTGCCTAACGCTGGTCCTGTTAGTTCTGGGATCCCCTGTCCCCTAATCTCATGACCCTTGCATAGTTTTGGATCCCCTTCAATCCCAGTAATGTCCCTCCCAGCCCTCCAGTAATCTCCTTCACTAAGGGAGAACTAAGCCTCACACCTGCCCCATAGATTCCAGGACCTGCTCTTCCCCCTCACGCTGGCCTTATATCTGCCCCATAGATTCTGGAATGCTCTCTTCCCCCTCACGCTGGCCTCACACTTGACCCATAGATTCCGGGACGCTCTCTTCCCCCTCACGCTGGCCTTATATCTGCCCCATAGATTCTGGAATGCTCTCTTCCCCCTCATGCTGGCCTTACATCTGCCCCATAGATTCTGGAATGCTTTCTTCCCCCTCATGCTGGCCTTACAGCTGCCCCATAGATTCTGGAATGCTCTCTTCCCCCTCACGCTGGCCTCACACTTGCCCCATAGATTCCGGGACGCTCTCTTCCCCCTCACGCTGGCCTTACACCTGCCCCATAGATTCCGGGACGCTCTCTTCCCCCTCACGCTGGCCTTACACCTGCCCCATAGATTCCGGGACGCTCTCTTCCCCCTCACACTGGCCTTACATCTGCCCCATAGATTCCGGGATGCGCTCTTCCCCATCCCTACATCCTCCCCTCCCACCGCCATTTTAAATGAATCCGCCCATTCTGGTAAAGCGCCGTCTGTTTCTCACTGCAGACCTTTGGCGAGTTCTTTTTGTTTGCCTTCAGGTTTCGGTCTGCCTAGCTTAGGGTTTTATACTGCTGCCCATCACCGTAGTATCTGGGCACCTTCCACACAAAATCGTCAGCAATGGCCAAGATCCGAGAGGATTCCATGGAGTCTCTAAGCTCCCCGGGCAGCACTGGTTGGCCCTATAGAGCCATTCGCAGGCCCCACCCTGCCTGTGTGTCTGCAGAAGCCAAAGCCCAAATAACCAACCACCCTGAGCCCAGCAGCCCCGGGCTGGTCTCAGATCTCTGCCCTGAGATTGTTTGTGGTGGTCTCTATGGAAGCTGGGATCTAGGGGGTTAAATCTGGAACCCTAAAATGCCTGTTGGGAACATTCCCATCCAAGCCCTGGGATGGTGCTGTGCCGGGCAGCGTCCGTGAATAACAGTATCATTCATTTCTGTCCTCTCCCCCCCACCACATTCCCTCCCTGGCTCTGCCATCCCCCTCCTCAGATTGCTGCGTCCACTGCATCCTCTCCTGCCTCTTCTGCGAGTTCCTGACCCTCTGCAACATTGTGCTGGACTGCGCCACCTGCGGCTCCTGCAGCTCCGAGGACTCCTGCATCTGCTGCTGCTGCTGCGGCTCGGGGGAGTGCGCCGACTGCGACCTCCCCTGCGACATGGACTGCGGCATCGTGGACGCCTGCTGCGAGTCTGCGGACTGCCTGGAGATCTGCATGGAGTGCTGTGGCCTGTGTTTCTCCTCCTGAAGCGGGGCGGGGGCGAGGAACCCAGAGCCAAATCCCTCGCCCAGGCATAAACTCGAGGGGACGGGGGTGGGGCGGGGGTGCCTTGGATTGGGGATCCCCCCCACCCCGCCACCCATTTGGCTCTTATTTTTCTTGACCTGCCCCGCGTCATGTGTTCGGAGGATCCTGCAGGTTTCCTGAGCCTTTGAGAGAGCCACACGGGAGATGGAAAGGGCAGGAGTCCAGAGACCCCAGCAGAGCTGGTAACCTGAGGCTGGAAAGCACCTGGGGATGGGAGTCCCCTCCTTAGAGCCATGGGACAGCGGAAGATTCGTTGGATACCTGCAGGATCCAAACTTTCTTTCTCTACCTCCCCCAGCGCTGTCTGGCTTGGGTAACCCCAAGCGGTTCACGGGGGAATTGAGACAGCAGCCTGGCTGCTTCCTGCCACCTGAGCCGAGAGCAGGAGAGCAAGTCCTACGCAGAGACCCTGAGCTGCCTTGCTGGGCCAAAGATCAGACATGCACCGAGCCACCGGCTGTCTGAGGAATCAGCGAATGGTGCCACCCCACTGGCTGGCTGCTCCAGTGCCCCGCTGGCTGACAGCTGGCATGTTGTAGCAGCACGAGTGGCCCTTGGCTGGCAAAGAAAAGTGTACCAGGTGCACTGGTGCCAGCTGATTGGCAGCTATTGCAGGAGCATCCATGCTGCTAGTTCAAACTACGGCAAGGGCGTGGTGCCTGCTCGCTGGTATTTTAGGCACAGGAGTGCCCGCTAGTTTGCAACTTGAAGGAATAGGCTGATGTCCCCTGGTCAGCAGTTAGATATCGTGAGCCCGCAGGGGGATCGCAGCTGGCCTGCCAGCACCCAGAGTACAAAGACAGGACTTTTTCACAGAGCTCCCACAGGCCCGTCTAACCTCCCGCCCTGTGGACTCGGACGATGGGGCCCAAGACGTGGCACAAAACGCAGGCACCGGCCTCATCTCCCGCCCCAGGCGGGAAGCGGTGGCTATGGGCAGCAGGGTGTTGTGAGCTTCAGGGGGCTGGCCGGGGTGGGAGGTTGGAGATCGAACGCCTTGGCCTCCCTTTGCGGTTGGAAGTGGCTTCCCCGCCCCCTTCTCGGTGCTGAGGAAGACAGGCAAGTGCAATAAACCCAGCCGGCTGCTCCCTTGTGACCCCAGCACTTGGGCTAGCGCACGCATGCTCACACACACACTTGCACAGAGCCTTTTCCTTAACTGCCCCTGTGATGGCTGACAAAGGATGCCCAGAAAAGCCTTCCCCGCAGAGAAGCTGCATGTCCATGCACAAATTGGTGGAGAGAGGAGATTCCAGAGTCTCCCTGTTGCGAAACGCCTTCTCTCCTGGCCTTCTTGTTACAGGGGAAGGACAGAGCTCTCCGGGCCTGACTCGAAGGTGCAAGCCACGCAGCAGTTGGACACTGTGCCTGCTCGGAAGGCCTCCGGAGGGCCAGTGGCTCCAGCTCTCTCTCCCCCTGACCTATACCGGCCTACCCTGCTTGGGCCTTCAGCTGCAGGGCAGGGAGGAAATGCGCCCTGCAAAGGCTGGGGGGCGGTTTGTGAGGTTTTGTCTGTTTGATTTGTTACTGTAAATAAAGATCTTCCTGCATTTCTGACCCCCGACGTCTCCTGTGCCATGTGCTCGGCCTGGGGCAGCATCACGGGACCAAGGCTGGAGCCCGGCAAATGTCCCCCAGGACAACTTTGCCCCCCACCATCCTCGGGGCCTTTGAGCAGTGGTTCTGTCCCTGCTTAGGACAGGGTCGGGGATTGAGTGGGGCCTGAGTAGCAATCTGGAGTGTGTCCTCCTTGTTCTCTCTTCAGGGACATGAGGGAGGCTGGACACAGAAGCCCGCTGGGATTTATCCCTCTGGGTATCATGCTAGGGGTATTAAGGGAGAGCCCCCAGGGCACAGAACTGCTGGTATTTGTCCCCCACTTTGAGACAGGGTACTGGGATGGATGCCTGCTTAGATATCTCCTCGGGTTCCTCCCCATGGGTCTAGCTAGACACTTCCATGGGTTGTTCCACTGGATCTGCCTTTGTTAGGGTTAGGAAACTGCCACACAGAAAGTTGAACTGGTTTTACGGAAGCCAGGGAATAAGCATCCATTACCCACAACACGGCCCACCCCTGCAGCCTGCTTTGCAGGCTCTGAACCTCTGCCACTTCACCCACCTCTGGGGCTGGAACGCAGCAGCTGCTCTGTGCGACGATGCTGCACGACAGTGTTTTCTGAAGGAGGGGAAGCCACGAACAGCGGCTGCAATTAAAACACCTGCCATGGGAACGTGGGGAGGCAGGAGAGAACAGGATTGCCAACCCTGAGCATTCAAAAAGCATGAGCCAGTCCCCCAAAATCATGAGATTAGCTTAAAAATCGTGAGTTTTCAATTATACATTTTGAATTTGTTTTGTTTGCCTTCTGGGGTTTGAGCCTGTTTTCCAGCTTTTCTCTGCCATCACAAGGGCTAGAAAGTTTCTTTTAAAAAAATGCAAGCTGAATTTCTCACAAAATCACAGGACTCCAGGATCTGGAGCTTTAAGGAAAACAGCAAATAGTGCAAGACTTGCAATGAAATTGCAAGAGTTGGCAACACTGACCAGGACACTGGGGTTAAGACCCTGAATTCTTGAGAAAAGGGCCAGGGGATAAAGATCACAAGCATGCTGAAAGACAGCCCCTCCAACAGCCCCTAATACCTTGGTAGGGACGTTGGATCATTCAGAGGGGAGAGTTCTCCCTACTGAATCCCCCACACCACTCACTGGATATTCCTTGGAGATCTCTGCATATAGCGAAATCAAAGCCTAAAGGTAGCCTGGTTTCACGTTCATCTCGGGGGGGAAACACCAGGCCAAATGGGTCAGTTGGCCAGAGTGACACATGCTGGTTTTGCACTCTGGGCTGCTTGCCCTCTGGGGATAAAGTTTCAAGTTAACCAACTTATTTTTAGTGCTGACCTAAGGCAGCACTGAGCCCGAGCCTCGCAAAGTGAAAGGCTACACGTACACCAAGGGCCTGATCCAAAGCCCATTGAAGCCAATGCAAAGCCGCCCCTTGATTTCTGTGGGCTTGGCGGCAGGAACAGCCCCTGAGTCTGGGCAGAACCACTCTGCAAGCCTATGGAGCTAACCCCCAGGCTCGGCCTGGACCCTGATCCAATCCCGTCTCCGGTGTAGCAGACAGAGGCTCGGTACAGTCTGTGGTGGGCTAGAGAGCCCTCCTCAGCTCCACAGTACAGCACCGGGGTAGAACCGAGACGGGGAAAGGTGGGAATGGAATCTAAGAGGAAGGCAGTTCTTGCTCCTAGATAGGGTGACCAGACGTCCTGTTTTTAAAGGGAAGTGCCGTTTTGGGGGACTTTTTCTTATATAGGTGTCTATTACCCCCCCAACCCCAGTCCCGTTTTTTCACGGTTGCTATCTGGTCAGCCTACTCCTGGAGAGCCTCCTCCAAAGTCCATTGAGGTAAATGGGAGCCTGTCCACTGGGCCCTGGATCCTTGGCAAGAGGGGCCAGGACAAGGCCTTTCCCCAGCCCCCCAATCCCCGGCCTCACTTGTGGTGCTAATTAGTGACTGCTGGCAGCTCCCGCGCTCTCCCCTCAGCCGGCCGGCGTGCCAGCTGTGGTAACCAACTCTGCCAGAGACGCTAATGGGGAACAGATTTCCCCAGCGGAACCGGGGCCTGCTGTCAGAAGCACAGTGCAGGCTTTTGTCTGACGGACGGATGAGAGGGGAGTGGGAAAAAGCACATACCACGCTCTCTCCCACCCCACACTCATCCCCACCCTCCTGTGCCGCTCCTGAGCTGTGCACATCTGCATCGCGTGCTTCACGCCGCTGTATACAGAGAGAGGCATTTACGCTCTGGCCAGCCCCGAGGTGGTGTAGGTTGTCTGTTCTCAGATGGGAGCTTAGCCTGACCGCCTTGTGTCCAAACTGATTCTTCCTGTGCACAGGATTAAAAACCCTGAGCCTGACGTTGTAAAAACAGCATGCACACCAGCCACATACCCCGACACACGTTAACAAGAAAGAGGCCCGATTTTCCAAACAGCTCAACACGCTGGGACTTGTGCTCTGTGGCAAGTACATCACCAATTATGGGTGATGAGCCCTTGAAATCCTGTCCCCCTAAATACCTCCCATTTGACTGTGTTCATGAGCAAATGGGATCCTATGGCAAACGCATACACAGCCACCTTGATTTATCTGCCCCTTAAATAAGTGGCTTAAAATTCGTGTGTAAGGGAGGGGAGTTTGGTTTCTCTGAGTGGTGGGGAATGATGTATTTCTAAATGTATGTGCTGTTAACACCTACATATGCTATAGTGACGGCTGCACTAGAAAATGCAAATAAAAATCACTGCTCACTGGAGCTGGGCCTAATCGAAAGTGAGGCTAAATGCTGAAAAGTGACACTCTAAAAATGGCCTCAGAAGCACAGCTGGGCAAACACGGAATTTTTTGGGTCATTGGCAATTTGGAAAAGTCGAAGAAAAAAATCATTTCGGGGCTAAGGCACTGTTTTGTTTTGACAAAAGGTTTCCTTTTGATTTTGCCCATTGTTTCGCGTTCTTGGATGTTTCTTTAATAATCTTAAAGGATGTTTTGAAACAAAACCAACAAAACCCAAGTGTTTTATTCTGAAAACGTTGAACGTTTTGATTTTTTTCCCTGATTTTTTTTGTTGTTGTTTTGGTGTCCAAATGAATAATTCCATGAAACTGACACGAATTTGTGACACGTTGCAGTGTTGCGAGAGCTGCCTTTTTTGCTGAAAAAAGTTGTGTGTGAAAGATTTTCTCCCGGCTCTAATCAGAAGGCTCCAAATGTATTATGTCTCTGTGACTCCAGATCAAATCTACTTAGCTTACAAAGAAAAATGCTGTTTGTTTCCTACCAGCCAGCCCTGCACAGAGGCAGGCTGGCCTCTTTCCTTCTCACTCCGATCCAGCAATCAGAACTGCTGACAGTGCATGAGCCATGCGAGATACTCCAGCTCACACCCACCCAAAGCCATGCCGACTCCACGGAGTTTACAGGAGTAAAGAACAGTCAACAGATCTGCTTGTGAATACATATCGGTTCACTATTGCAGTGCAACCGGTGTCGTCATTTACATGTGTGTGAAATGGATGTTAAATGCTACTGCTCTCCTTTGGTGGCATTTAAAACCCATAGGTTTAAATGATGACAAGAAGCACAGAACAATGCTGAATTAACACCACAGGGCAGCATTTCTGAGTCAGGAAATGTTCTTTTTAGAGAGCCAGGGTATAAAACCTGAGAGGACATGCCTCTCCCCAGCTTGTGTGTGCCACTGCAAACTCAGCATGATTTCTCCCTCTTATCCCAACTCTCTCCCGCTTGATCTGCGTTATACTCTTTCTGCTCTTCTCCTTCTAGCTCCCATCTTGGGTTTTCTTGCTCCTTTCTGGACTCATTTTCAGCTGCTTCCCTTTCTCCTCCTCCTCCTTTTTAATAACAAGTTGCACTTACCTCACACTTTTCATGAGAAAATGTCAAATGTCTTAATGAAAGAGGGTAATGTATATTTTTTACAGATGGGGAAACTGAGGCACGAAGCAGTTGGCCAAAGTCACACCAAGTAACTTGGCCGAAGTCACACAGTGAAACAGCGGTACAGTCAGAAATCCAGTTTCCCAGTTCCCTCTGCTCTAACTACCAAACTATATTCCCTCTTGTTTCCTTTCTCTTCTCACCAGCTCCCTAATTTCTCATCCTTTCTAAGAGCAAGTTAAGATGCAGAAGTGCCCCTCCCACTAATTAAGCTGGTTATCCTTCCTGGTCTTTTAGCAAGCCTATCCCCATGTATTTCCCTAATAACCCAGCAGGAAGTGAATTCCTGCTTGGGATGGGGCTTGAGTCTCCAGAGCTTGCCGAGGAAATTTGGCTCATGAATATTAAACAGAAAGCTACAGGGGCCTCGTTCTTGTTTCTGGCATCAGGTCACCAGCTGGGTTTTGCTGTAACTCTCACCTGCCTCGCTCCCCTGCTTCAGCCCTGATGGACTATCCCTGAAATGCCCCAAACCTAACAGAGTTTGAGAGGAACTGTGGGCCGGTTGCAGTCCACAGCTTGCCAGGTTCTTCTGGGAAGGCAAGGCTTTAAAATGGGGTCTGCTGTAATTGCAGATCAGGTGGGCTCCTTTCCTGCACAGCAAAGCTGTTGCCTGTTATCTCCACAGGGCTGCAGCTGGCATTCATCACACACCTCTGTTCCTGCCTGCCAGTCTTAGCTCCAACCCTGTGATTCCTCCTTTGGCAGCTGAGGAACCCTGCAAAGGGCCTGCACTGGCCCATGGAATAGAATCCAGGAGGGAAGCCACAGGTCCTGAAAAGAGCGGATGTGGGGATATGTGCTCCTGGGATTCATATGGGATTTACTCTTTCCCAAGCGCCGCCTGTCCTGGAGTCCCCGGGGAGCTGGCTTTCCAGCTGAGGAAGCAGAAGGTGAGAAATGTAGATGTCAACACCAAAACTGTGCGACTTCCAAATGGTTCTGCAGGAAGGAGCCCTCGGCAAAAGCCTTAGCCCTCGAGTTCTCTCTCCTGCTACCCACTGGTTGTGGCGGAAGGCTGGGAGCTGTGGGGCCAGATTTTCAAGTGCTCAGCACCCACAATTGAGGCTAGATTTTCAGATGAATGCCACTCTGCGTGCTGGGCTCAACTGCAGATCTGGCCACTTCTTTAAGCACTTGAATGGGAGCAGAAGCTCTCTGGAAGTTCTGGCCACCTTCTAGGGGCACTGGAGCCACGCAGGGGTCCGAGGGTCTGTTTGCAGAGGGCACTGAGTATAAATTGTCTTCCTCCGGCAATAATCTGGGGCTGGGGAGTGGAAAGACTCTCTTGGGATTTGAGAAGTAAATTGTAGCCAGGTGGGATGGAGCAGCAGCCAGGAGGCTTGCCAAGCTGGCTATTGAGTAGGGGCTAACATCAGCATGTGAGCAGGGGAGCGAAGCAAGGGCAAGGTAATGCCAGGTGCATTCTGCCGGCCAGTGGGAAAGCAGGAGGGCCTCTCCGAAGGGTGAGCAGGGGAGGACGGGATGGTTGGACAGCGGAGCTAGACTTCCCATGCAGTGATTGACGCTCGGCTCAGACCACTTTCGAGGTCCCAGCAGAACTTTCCAGATGTTCTAGACCATCTCCCATGTGCAGGGCAGGCTCCGCTCTCGCCCCAAGACTCACTCACATCCCCCGCATGTCCCTCCTACATTCCAAACTAGCTTTGGGGCAGGAAGAGATGAAAGTCCTCCATCCCCATGACTCCACAATCAGCTCCCTACCTTCAGCCCAGCCCTCCCCACCTCCCACCCCCTGCATTTTGCCTTTCCCTAAAACACTGCAGTGGGAGCCAAAGGGGCAGAAATTTCCCCTTTGTGCTTGGAAAAGGGCACGAGGCTTTGAGACTAGCTGGAGCAGGAGAGGAAGGAGTTAACCCTGCTGCTTGGGAATTAACTAACAACAGATGTGTTCGGTTTCAATTAATTAATCTCCTGCCGACACTTGGTTTTTACAGTTCCCTCGGAAGCCTCTCCAAGTCAAGGAGCTGTCCGGATGCCAAAGCTAGCTCTGTGCCTGCAGGCCTGGCAGGTCCCGGGCTGCCAGGGCTGCCTGCATGGGCCACGATGGCAGTTCAAGGGGTTTGTTATTCTCCTATTCGCCATAGGCTCCAGCTGGCCAGGGGGCGCACCCAGCCTCTGACACTGGTAGCAGTGAGCTGTGACGCTTCTTGGGCGGTTTCCCAAGGGCATGTAGGCTATCGGCTGAGAATTGCTACCGGCTGGGAGTGTACGTACATGGAGGCTAAACAGCCTGCCTGCTCTGGGGAAGAGTTAAGGTTGGCATTGGTACAGCGAGTGGTGTGGTTGGCTCTCCTGCTTTTCTGCTAGCCCCCCATTTGCATCGTTACCCCAGCCCACCACTCATTCTGCGCGGCTGTTTCGCTCTCTTGTCGCGCACAGCTAGGTAAGCTGCAAGGTCTCATGGGCAGGGGGATAATTACTACTTCCCTACCCCACAGCAGGGGGACGCAAGGATGCAATTAGTCAATATCCAGTGGTTCCATTTGGGGTCCAGCTCTCATTTAAAACCAGCATGCATTCAATTCCCAAACTCAAGGTCTGCTCTGAAGCCGGCTGCGGACAATGGAAAGGCTCCCGGGGCGGGCAGTAGACATAGGATCAGTCTCCGGCTGCAGAGAGAACCTGGATGAAATCGCCGTTGTGAGGTGCCTTGCAGATAGCAGTAGTTCTCTCCAGGTCGTGGTGAGCTGGGCCAGCCTGGGCCGTAAGCCATCCCGAGTCAAGGGTTCACCAGCTCAGGCTGCGTGGTCTGTTCCCTGTGGAGTGGGCTGGCCTGGATTTGAATTTATCTTCTGGAACTCCAGCCAGGCCTATTAATGTATGGAAAGCAAAGGGGATGGTGAGCTCCCAAGAAGCCCTTAGCCTGCCCCTCTCAGCTGGAGGGACCCTCTTTGGCTGATTATATTTAGGACTTTAATTTGTGCCAGGCTCACTGCCGGCAATTTGTTAGGAGCGAGACACAGGGCATATGAATAATGAAAGTTCGTTGTCTAATTGCTGATCAACCGCGAGGGAACTATGCTCCCAAGCTCACAGGAAAGCATTAAGGCACCGGTCACTTGACCAGCCTGGATCTCACTTTGCCTAGATGTGGCTTTTCACAATGTGCTCCGCTGTCGTAAGAGCTGAGTTGGCTGAAGACCCAAACAGAGAGGTGGTCAGGCCAGATGGAGGTTAGGGTCAAGGGCATGGGATGTCTGGAAGGGCGTGGGGGGGCCCTCACTTGCGTGGCCTGGACAATAGTATTATGCAGTCCTGCCATTGCTGATCGTGCGTGAGAGCCTTCCCATCTGCAATCCCTACCACCTGTAACAGTCTCTACGCATCTCTCTTCCTCATCGGCTCTCCATCTTGCTCCCCATCTCTTCCTCCTCCTCCCCTAGCAGGTTATTACTGAACACTGGGTGTGGCTACACTGCAATCGGGAGGTGTGATTGCCAGAATGGGCTAGCCCTGCCCACGCAGGATGTTGGGTACGTACACATGGGCTAGCCCAGGCCATCTCCCATGCCGACCGGGCTTCACTGCTATTGTTATTGGAGCTATCTAGAGCAAAGCTAATTCACTTGTGCTATCATGCCTCTTGATAGCAATGTAGACATGCCTGCTCTGTAAAGCATTCTGGGACATGGTTTGTGGGAGAGACCCTTGCTCTGCAAAATAACCATATTAGATGGAGATTGAACCCCACAGTTTGGCTCTGGACCTTAGAGACAGTTCTGAATAGTCACAAAGTCCAGGGGGTGGGGAAATCTATGGTCCCATCTTAGAGAGAGAGAGAGAGAGAGAGAGAGAGAGAGAGAGAGACCAGCCATGAAAATTAGTTCTAGGCCTGATCTTTCCCAATGGTCGGGGGTTTGGAATGAATATGACCCCTTGCAAATCCCCACTGTGACAGGAGCCTCCTTGGCAGGTGGAGAGATGAACTAAGGGCTCTCCAGCAGCCCTGCTTCCAACCCCTGGCAAAGGGTGGACCAGGGGCAGGGCCGGCTCTGGCTTTTTTGCCACCCTAGGCAAAAAAGCCAGCGCGGCAGGGGAGGGCGCCGAGCAATCCCCAACCAGCCGGAGTGCCGGGGGGAGGGCGGCGAGCCCGGCCGGGGCTCTCCGCTCTCCCCGGCGGCCAGAGTGCCGGGGGGAGGGCGGCGAGCCCGGCCGGGGCTCTCCGCTCTCCCCGGCGGCCAGAGTGCCGGGGGGAGGGCGGCGAGCCCGGCCGGGGCTCTCCGCTCTCCCCGGCCGCCAGAGTGCCGGGGGGAGGGCGGAGAACCCCCGGCGGCCGGAACACCGCAGGGAGGGCGGCGAGCCCAGTCGCGGCCCTGCTCTCGGGCAGGAGCGCCCCGCCGCACCGCCCCCCTCCAGGCGCCGCCCCAAGCACATGCTTGGTGGGCTGGTGCCTGGAGCCGGCCCTGACCAGGGGCATGGCTGGAGCATGCTACACTATGGTGAGTCTCTGCTTCCCAGGAGCCTTGGGCTGCAGAGTGCAAGTTAGAGCAGCCTCAGGGCTGCTGTAACTAAGATGTGGCCCCAGAATACAGAGAGTACAAAGGGGCCTTTTCCCCACTACCCCTACATCCACCCCAGATCTCTCCCCTCCTGCCACCCCCTCAAGCACAGGACTGAAATAACTGGGAATCAGTCCCCTTATTCCTAGGCTGGAGAGTCTATGTCAGCACCAAAGAACTCAGAGAGGAAGGACAGTATGTCCTGTCCACCCTTCTTTGGCCACTTGCAGTACTGTTCCATGCAGTCGGCACACCGTGGCGTACTTTGCACAGGCCAGCATGAGCAACGTTAGCTTTGGACTCATCTTGCTTTCTTGACTGCTCTTTAGCTTGCTGTGAAGGGCTAAGAACGACATGACGCTGCCCCAGCCTAGTTGTGTGTTTAGCAGCACTGAATGTATATTTTGTGGCCTTAGACATTCAGATGGATGAGAGGCAACATTTCCGGAAAGGCTGAGATGATGTCCCATTTTTAAATATGACTTGGGCACTTAGGATTCTAAATCCCATTGACTTGACTTGGATTCCTGAGTGCTTAAGTCACATGTCAAAAATGTCTTGAGGTGACTTAGAAGCCCTAAGTTACTTTTGAAAATGGGCCTACGGGTTCTAAGTCATTTTGACGCTTTTGAAAATTGTACCCTACAAAAATATCCTGAGTTATAACGTGTGCAGTGGTGGGGTAGCCGTGTCAGTCCCAGGGTATTTGAGAGACACAGTGGGTGAGGTAATATCTTTTATTGGATCAACTTCTGTTGGTGAGAGAGACAAGCTTTCCTTTCCCAGACCAGAAGAAGAGCTCTGTGTAACTTGAAAGCTTGCTTCTTTCATCAACTGAAGTTGGTCCAATAAAAGATATTACCTCACCCACCCTGTCTCTCGCTGTTATAATAGAAAGAATTCAAAAATAACCAGGAGTTTTGAAAGGGGTGTAGTAAATAGAGCTGGTCAGAACATGAATTTTGCATCCTGTGGGGATGTAACAAGGTTGGGACTCACCACCGCAGCACCTCCTACTGGTTACTCTGGGAATTAGCTCAGTCCAGTGGAGTGTCCCCTCTTGGTGGTATCCCGCCTGTTGTCTTGCCCTCGGTTGGCTTCTGAGCCCACATCGCTCACCAACTCGCAGCATCCTCTTCCGGACCACTGCCCTCCGGCAGTGCCCCTTAGTCCAGCCACACCCCCTTCCGGGGAGGAGGGGGTCAATCAGCAGTCTCTATGTCCAGCCACACACCCCAAAGTCTAATCCCTCCTGTCAGGGATCTGGCATGGTCTATAATGGCCACTCCCTACAGCCAAGTGTACTGCAAGGGGGGGAACCCAGGCCCACCCTCTACTCTGGGTCCTGGCCCAGGGACCCTCTGGCAGCAGCCTCGCTGTCCTCCTTCTCTCCCCTCGTCTGTCTGCTTCCCTGGGCCGCTTCCCCTACGGCCCCTCACACCGGCTAGGCCCTTCCCCTCAGGGCCTGCAGCCTGGCAGACACCAGGCTGGAGTTTCCTTCTGCTCCCCCAGGCCTGCGCTGCGCTGCGCTGCCCCGGATGCTAGTCTCCCACCCTGGAGACAGACCTTCCCCTGCCAAAGGCCTGGGACAGACTGACTGTGCCTTTCCAGAGCAGCCTTCTTATAGGGCTGAGCCTGGCCCTGATTGGCTCCCTCCAATCTGGGCCCTGATTGGCTCTCAGTAAGCCCTTTCCTGATTGGCTGCCAGCCTGCACAGCCTTTCTGGCCAACTCTAGCCCCCTCTCACATGGGGGTGGGGCACTCGCCCCGCCACAGGGGGAAAAAATGAGATTTCCAAAAAATTTTTAATCTCAAATCAGGATGAAAAACCAACATTTTGACATTTTTGGCAAAGCATGAAAAGATTTATGTTGGGTCAACCAAAATGTTTCTATTTTGATAAATGTGGAATGTTTCATTTTGATTTCAACCCCTTTTAATGTTTATTTTTCTAATATAAAATAAGTTTTGAAATGAAAAGTCAGTCCAAAATGAAAAAAAATCAAAACTCTTCATTCTGGAAATGTCCGTACGTTCCATTTTGACATTTTTAAACTGATTTTTTTTTTTCATTTTTTCTCCTTAAACCATCAATACAATTTCACAAAAAAATCTCTTTAGTCAGAAGGGCACTTTGCAATAGCAAACTGTTTTAGATTAACCTTTTCTCACCTGCTCTAATAACAAACCCATCTCCTCCAGGGCATCAGCCAACCTCTTACTGGCTGGAAAGAAACTACCCCATCTTTTCATATGCTGTATATTTATACCTGCCTACTGTATTTTCACTCCATGCATCTGATGAAGTGGGCTATAGCCCACAAAAGCTTATGCCCAAATAAATGTGTTTGTCTCTAAGGTGCCACAAGGACTCCTCGTTATTTTTACCCCACTAGGCTGTTATCCTATCACTTCCTTGGACACATCTGACGCTGGTCAGAGATAGGATACGGGACTAGAGAGGTCCCATGTCTGATCAAGCCTAGAAGTTCCTTGCTTTCAACAGTGTGTTCTACTTGTGTCTTGAATCAAAATCAATAAAATGCAAGTGGAAGGATTTTTCTTTTTCAACTACAAAGACCTTTTTGATCCCGTTTCCTGTCTGGTCATGCACCGAAGTGGTGCAGGCTCAGAGATGGTTCATGAACCCACCACCTTTGCTTTCTTCTCGCTTACAAGTGCTGCCCTTAGTTGGGTCCCGCTTGCTCCTTATTCGCAGTCCTGATCCTGCCTAATTGGCCTCCTCCCCTTTAATTAATGGCAATTTTAAAGGGCCAGGGGATGGGGAAATAAACAAACACATTGCACAAAAATCTTTCAAGCCAAAGAGAAAACAAATCGTTGGAAGGCGAGGACGTTTGTTTAATCATCTAGGTTCCGGGAGGCTGCCTCTGCTAAGCGGAGCCAGTGGAAGGATGGGGGCAAGCAGAGAAGCCTGTAGTCTATTAAACTTCCTTTGAGAGCCTGCCAGACTGACAACAGCTGGAAGAAATTAACATTTCAGGTCTGTCAGCCCGTTCGCTGGGCTTTTTCCCCCCCAGAAAACAAA
The DNA here is from genome assembly GCF_027887155.1 of Malaclemys terrapin pileata. Taxonomy (NCBI): domain Eukaryota; kingdom Metazoa; phylum Chordata; order Testudines; family Emydidae; genus Malaclemys; species Malaclemys terrapin. The sequence goes on along the minus strand of NC_071508.1, from coordinate 17,643,901 downwards.
CAGCTTGATGACTGTGGTCTCGGCAACTTCACCTTCTCACTCTCTGAGGTCCCAGGCTGCAGACAATAGTTGGTTTCATCAGATATTTTTTTTTTAAAAAACCTGCAGAGAGTAGAATGCCAAACAAAGTTCAGATCACATTCTAAAGTAGGGTTACCACCGGGAGTGAGGGTAGAAATGCCATCATCTTCTGCAGCATCTTATGTGTGACATTTACTGACCACAGATGTGCATTGGTTCCCTCTAGGCCTGTCGATTTGGTACCTCCAAGGGAGCATTCTGCCTTACGCCTCTTAGCACCATGCTGAACAAAGAGCACTGCCATTTAAAAATCTGACCTCCGATCATTAGCGGGATGTGATGGGGTGTGCCCCCCCCCATGCCCTGAAGGGGTTAATGGAGGCCAGAGGGACCAATTAACCTATTAGGCCATGGATCGGCAACCTTTGGCCTGCGGCCCGCCAGGGTAAGCCCCCTGGCAGGCCGGGCCAGTTTGTTTACCTGCCGCGTCCACCGGTTCAGCCGATCGCAGCTCCCACTGGCCGCGGTTCGCCATCCCAGGCGTGGGCCGAGGGATGTGCTGGCCGCCGCTTCCCGCAGCCTCCATTGGCCTGGGACAGCGAACCACGGCCAGTGTGAGCTGCGATTGGCCGAACCTGCGGACGCTGCCAAAGGTTGCCGATCCCTGTATTAGGCTGAAGGCTGAGAGGAAAGCCCTAATTACGGGAAGCTCACCTGTGCGGGAACAGATGGGACTTCTATAAAGCCAGGGAGCTGGGAGCAGGCAGGGAGCTGCAGGGAGGTGTCTGCAGTCACACCCTGGGAGAAGGGAGGTGTGTTTGGGGGCTGTAGAGACAAGTAGCCCATGGTCATTCCCTGGGAGAAGGGAATAGAGAGGTGGGCAAACCCCGGGAGTGCCGGGGTAGGAAGCAGCCCAGTGAGTAAGAAGCAAGGTTGGGGATTGAACAGACCTTGGCTGCATGTTGTAGGGTCCCTGGGCTGGAACCCGGAGTAGAGGGCAGGCCTGGGTTCCCCTACCCACTACTGGGGAAGCGGCACCAGTGGGGCAGTCAACTGGAAGACTGCCTGGGTCAATGTGGGAGTGCCACACACTTGGAAGGACTGTACCCCTGAAGGGGGGATGCTGAGCAATCTGGCCGGATCACGGAGAGGACGCTGCGGTTCCTGGAGCAAGAGTAGGGCTGCAGACCAGAGAGAGACAGAGTGACGGCGTGTGACCACGGGAAGAGGCGTCAACCTCACGAGCTAATCCCTGGAGCGGCCAGGAGGAGGCGCCAGCCGAGGAGTGAGTGAAGCACTCTGCCATAAGGGGGCTAAAGCATTCAGTTACCAGTGTGCCTAGTGGCGGCCACGTATGAATAGTGGGGAGAGTCTTGCAGTGTCTGCAACACCCTTGAAAACGTTCATCCTCTCTCGGTCATTGCTAGGTGAGTGTCCTGCCTTCAGGATTGCTCATTGGCCGATGGCGACTGGTTCTTATGACGTCATGCGTCTCTTTCGTGTTTGATTGGCTGAGTATGCTGCCACTTAATATCCTGCTGGCGGAGTTATTTGAAAGCTGGTCCGAGCTGGAATGGCGCCTCTCCTGCTGATGTAGCTGAATTAAGCTGCTTTATGATTCTCGTTGGTTTTTGTAACAATCCACCCGAGACTGCTTAGACTCTCGATCACACTCTAAATGCAGCAGCCCTTTGGCACACCATTGTGTTGCATGGGGGTGGGGTCTCAGTCAGCTTGGCGTTGTGTTGGCCAGTAAAGAATACAGAGAAAATTATCTCGTTGGGTCAGAAGCTGTCTGAACTCTGCTACATCTGAAGCGCGTAGAACTGGCAAACGCCAGCTGATTTCTGTGCCAAACTACAATCCACCTGACTTCTTCAGCTAGCCTGTGTATGCCAGGGCCTGAGCATAGACCATATATCTCCAGGTTCTGCATTGTTCTGCATTGCTACCAATTTGGAGAAGGAAAATACATCGTGGTTTGAGTTAACCCTTGCCTGTGAATGGTGAGGAAAGGGACCAAAGACCACGAGAAAGGCAGCTCAGAACATTCTATTCTGTATAGTTTTTTATACCATGCTCCTCACAGATCTGAGCTTCTGACTGGGATCTGATCAAGATCTACCAGTCCGGAAGTTTTGAGCACTGAGTCCCAAGGTGCCGTGTCACACCGGAGAGATCACACTTGCTCCAGCATTGCCAGAGATCAGCACAATCCCCACAGATGTTTGCTTGAGCCTTGGAAGAGTCCTGAGAGATCAGGGCAGACAAAAAAGAGCAGTAGTACCTGGAGTCCTTAATTAGAGTCTTCCACCGCCAGCAAGCCCATTCTACCTGTACATTGATCTCTGGTGATTGATCCAGTGAAGTCAATTGAGAAAATTTCCCATTCACTACAGTAGCTCCTTAAATCCCCTTCCGGTCTCTATAGATCCCCTTCTGATCTAAGTCTTTGTGTCTCCATTGCAGATTTATACAGCTCCAGATTCCTCTCCAAAGTGTCCTTAATCAATGAGAACTATAGAAACCTTGCTCCACCTTTAGCCTCCAAATCATTTGCTCATAGTTCTGAAATGTAACAAACAAACCAAAAAAAGACTCCATTCAATAATGGCATAAGACAGACAGAGATGGCAATCTAACTGCTTTGAAAAAACTAGGCCCAGATCCACAACGGGTGTAAATCAGCGTAGTTCCATTGATGTCGACCAAGCCACACCAACGTACACCAGCTGAGGATATCATCTGTGGCACTGATTGCTCTAAGGAGGTGCCTACCAGCTTAGCAGGATCTGGGCAAGTCTTTCTTTTTCAGCCTTGCTCAATGGCAGTTTGCTGATACGTAAGTTGGCCTCCGTAGAGTGTCGTACTAACAGGTGTTCCACACTTTGTAGGTGCTCACCGCTGAAAAGCCACGTGAGGTCTGCTCACGCCCCCAAGAGAGCTGTAACCATCCCCTGGATGTTGACTTCATTCAACACCATTCTTCTTCCCACCCCTGGTCACTAGGCCTTGATTGAAGGCCAGATGTAGGCCTACGAGTGAACATGCAGGCCCTGCATTTATACGGACGTGCCAGGCCTGATGAGACAATATATCAACACAGTGCTGGTGTTGGCCCTCCTGGCTCAGCTTTCTGATCTGGATTGGATGCTCAGGCGTTCTTCTCAAAAGATCCAGGGCCTGATCCTGGTCTCAGGTACACCAGTGCAAATGCAGTTCATGTATACAGGTGTATCACTGACATCTGACTCCCGAGATTTTGTCCTGTGTATTGTCTCTCACTAAAAAGAGGTTGTCGTTGGAATGAGAGCTGTGCTTTTGGTTGCCCTTGGAGCAGGAGTTCAGATGAATTTTTTCCAACATTGGAGAGGTTAGTAAAACAATTGGGAGAAGCAATTGCTACCAAATGAGTTGACGCTTGGCCTAGGTTTTGTATAGCGGCTGTGTGTGTGGTCTAGGCCTGTTTCACCATCTGCCAGCAGGAGTCACTGTAGGGAATGGCCTAAGTGGACTATTCTGGGTGAAACTCACAAGCAATTCCTGCAACTCAGCTTATCCCATGCATGCAGGAGGGGATGACAATGGTGAGTTGTCTGGAAGCAGGCTCACAGCTCCCCATGTCTTGACCTACCCCAGCAAGAATAGCTGTAGGGAGTGGAATATTATTATTATTCATTATGTGTATTGCAATAGCACCTAGGAGCCCAGTCCTGGACCAGGTCCATTGTGCTAGGAGCTGCACAAACACAGAACAAGTAATGGTGCTGAGGCCAGGTCTACTCGAGAAACTTTTGCCAGTGGAGCAATGTGCTGTAAGGGTATGATTTTTTTTTTTTTAATGACATTTTTATACCAGCAAAAACAGTAGCATAAGCCCAGTTACACCAGCAAATTTCAGTGCTTCTTTCAGTATCGCTTCTTTCGTTCAGCGAACTGATACAAGCAATACCAGCAAAAACATATTTTTGCCGGTAGACCCTGCATCGGCCCTAGGAGATCACCTACCCTACCGTGCTGATACTAGGATAGCTATACCAGCAAACCTTTTCTAGAGTAGACTAGATTAGTGGCTCTCAACCTTTCCAAATGACTGTACCCCTTTCAGGGGTCTGATTTGTCTTGTGTACCCACAAGTTTCACCTCACTTAGAAACTAATTGCTTACAAAATCAGACATAAAAATACAAAAAGCGTCACAGCACAATATTACTGAGAAATTGCTGACATTCTCATTTTTACCATATATATTATAAAATAAATCAACTGGAATATAAATATTGTACTTACATTTCAGTGTATAGTTACATAGAGCAGGATAAACAAGTCATTGTCTGAAATGTTAGTTTGTACTGACTTTGCTAGTGCTTTTTATGTAGCCTGTTGTAAAACTAGGCAAATATCTAGATGAGTTGATGTACGCCCTGGAAGACCTGTGCGTACCCCCAGGGGTACACGTACCCCTGGTTGAGAACCACTGGACTACACCTTATTCTCCAAGCTCCCATTGTCCAGATTCTCCCAGCAGGAGTCGGGAATGGAGCAGCCATGTCAATCTAGCAAAGGCTTTTTCAGAGAGGATGGTCAGGAAGAGGTGCCTCATAAATCCAAACAGTGATTTCCTGCTGCAGTCGAGGGGAGTTGTTTTCTTTAAAAACGCAGCTGAAATCGGAGAGGAGCTGGTGTTAGTTTAAATCTCAGTGCTGGGGAGTTTGCTGTATGATCGAGACAGGGCCAGCAGCCAAGGCGCGTACACACAGGCCCCCATTTGAAAGCCATTAACAGGAATATTTCTGGAGGAGAATTAGGCACATATCTTTAACCCACATTGAAATGCACTGAATGGGCTTAAGCCTGTTTGAGTTATAGAGTGAAAATATGGCAAAGATTCTGTTTTAAAACAGGAAGGCTAGGGAAAGTTGGCACATGTTTCGCACACATCCATGTGCAGCGCACACGCGCTCCCATCCGTGTACAGCCCCACATGCATTCTCACACATATGCACCCAGCCTCATGTGGATTCTCACACCTGCACGCATTTCCGAATGTCCACACGTGCAGCGTCACCTGAGCGTGACTGTCACAGGGTTATTATTTCTATTAGAGAAAAAATGAGATGCCCCACTGAGATCGGGGCCACACTGTGCTAGGCACTGTACATACACACACACACACACACACACACTAGAACCGATGGCTTGGACCTTGAAACACTTACAGTCTAGACAAGACAGAGCGGGGTGGGAGGGGAACCAGACTGACACAAGATCACACAACAGCTCAATGTCAGAACTGGGAATTAAGCCCGGGTTGCCTTTTCTACCACACCATGATTCCTGCCTGCTCATCGTCCCTGGCATTCACACTCCTACCTGGTCTCACCGGCAGTGCTGCATGCTCTCGCACGTTCTCCCACACAGTCCCACACGCTTTCTTTCACCTGGTCTTGTGCATTGCCACACTCACACCTGCTATCCTGAGTCCTCGCGCATGCACACCCAGCACCCTGCTGTCACATATGCACACCCCACTGTCCCCAGCCGCATGCTCCCTAACTCACGTTGCCTCGTACACATTGTCACACCCATTTATAACCACAGTCTCACAAGAGATGACTGCTCTCGATGGTGCTTAACTGAGCCCCATTACCATAGCACCAAGTACCTCAGTGTATTTATCCTTTCAACCCTCCCCCCAGGAGGACTATTATCTCTATTTTACCAATGGGGAAACTGAGGTACAGAGAGGAGGAGTGACTTGCACAAGGTCACGCAGGGAATCTGTGGCTAAGCAGGGAATTGGACCCCCGTCTTCCTAGTCCCAAGCTAGCACCCTAACCACTGAGCCAGAATTCCTCTTAAAAGTTAAATTCAATAAAAAAAAATATACAAGGTCTAAAAGGTTATGTGCCTCTCATTGGGAAGTGTTCCCGGGCCAGATTTTCAAATGCTCCGCACCCACAGTCGGGGCAGATTTTTCCAAAAGAACTCTGCTCCCGTTCAGCCCGCCTAAATGAGGCTGAAGTGTCAGAGGAGCCCAGAACATTGGTTGTGCATTGCGGGCTGAGCACTTTTGAAAATCTGGCTGCTCGTTAGGTGCCTGACTGGGAGTGGAGCTCTTCTGAAAAATCTGTTTTCTCTTAAAGACACGATAGAGGCGGGGGATAAGAGGGGGATGCTCAGAAATGGACTAAAACCAGGCACTGATACAGGAGAGTAATTGTGGCTAGATGATCTAACTCATTCTCTTCACAGTGGCTGATTTTTTTTTCTAAATAATTGATTGCTCTTATCTCTTCAGTTAACATTTGTCAGCAGCATTTTTTCGGAAAAGCTGGGTTATTTACAAGGCCCCCCGGCCCTGATTTTAAACACTAGCCCAATGCACATATTATCCCAGTGCAAACACACGGTCTGATTATCTTCAAATCCAGGGCAGGCCTTGCCTCTGGTGATGGGTGAGTTTCACTGCTGCAGGAAGATTTAATACGTAGTTTTATAACAGACCTGGTCCTGTGCGTCATGGCCACCCTATTGGGCTGGGGTCAGAGCCTGGTTACCCTGGAGTGGTTCCACGGATGTCAATTTTACAATGGTGTGAATTAGCATAAACGGAGCCATACAATAGGATTTGCTTTACCCACCACTCAGCTGCTACCACCTCTGATTGAAACATGGCTGTTTATTACTATGAATAACTCTTGGTACTTGGAACACTATAGTCATGAAGAAGTTTACAAAGGTAAGGAAGGAAGTATTAATAGCCCTATTTTATAGATGCAGAAACTGAGGCACAGAGAGATCAAGAGTCTGGTTTTTAGAGGGACTGAGCTCTCTTTGACCTCTGAAAATTGGCCCTTGAAGACCTCCCCAACATCAGAGAGAGTCAGTAGAAGAGCATCCTGGTTTGCTAGCTTCCTATCCACTGCTTTAGTAGATGTTGTTGCCTCTTCGTTTAATCGTTCACCACAGAGCAGCTGAAGTAAGTTGTTTTTGGAGTAAGAGTCAGATTCTCTACTGCTCTTGGGTCCCCACAGAACAGTAGAGGGTGGAAGGCATCAGAGCACCAGTTACAGCCAGGGCTGGCTCCAGGCACCAGCCCACCAAGCATGTGCTTGGGGCGGCGCCTGGAGGGGGGCGGCGCGGCGGGGCGCTCCGGCCCGAGAGCGGGACCCTGGCCGGGCTCGCTGCCCTCCCCCTGGCACTCCGGCCAGTCGGGGAGAGCGGAGAGCCGCGGTGGGCTCGCCGCCCTCCCCCCAGCGCTCTGGCCGCCAGGGGCTCGCTGCCCTCCCCCCGGCGCTCTGGCCGCCGGGGAAAGCGGAGAGCCCCAGCCGGGCTCTCTGCCCTCCTCCTGGCGGTCTGGCCGCTGGGGGCTCGCCGTCCTCCTCCCGGCGCTCTGGCCACCGGGGGCTCACCGCCCTCCCCCCGGCGCTCTGGCCGCCAGGGAGAGCGGAAAGCTCTCTGCCCTCCTCCCAGCGCTTTGGCCGCCGGGGAGAGTGGAGAGCCCCAGCCAGGCTCTCCGCCCTCCTCCCGGCACTCTGGCCGCCGGGGGCTGTCCGCCCTGCTCCCGGCGCTCTGGCCACCGGGGAGAGCAGAGAGCCCTGGCCGGGCTCTCCGCCCTCCCCTGCCGCGGTGGGGTTGGGGGGGCGGTGGGTGGCTTTTCTGCCTAGGGTGGCAAAAAAGCCAGAGCCGGCCCTGGTTACAGCTGTCTGATTCTCTGACCAGTTCCGTCCCAGAAATGGGCCTTGTGGAGTTTAGAGGAACCTGGGGGTCGCTCTAAACTCCACCAGTTCATAACAATCCAGCTCGGAGATGGCTGGTGTACAGTGTGCTTTGGCCATTGCCCCACCCCCACCCCCAGCCCCACCATGTCCCCTGCATCAGTTTCAGGAAGGGGAAGTGATGTAAGAGGCCGCTGAGAACACCCATGTGCCAGGGAGAATCCCCCCCCTCCCATTTTAGCCCCTGGAGTATAAGCTCTGTATGCACTGTTAACTTTTTTTGTGTGCCCTTGAGCGTTGTGGGGAGGGTGTTTTCCTCCCCTTTGATGGTTGTGAATTGCTTCATGCTGATTGCAGCGTATCTCAAAACGCCTACGGACAGTGGGACTGTTTGAGTGAGAGAGATTTCAAGTGCCTCACTGAACCGCACTGCCGGCTCCACCCTGCTTCATAAAGAGCCCCTCAAAGTGAACTGGAGACTGAACGCGCCATGGAAGGAGCCTGAGGAGTGTGTATTCAGCTGCCTTTGAGGTTTGGATAGGTGCGGTAATTAGCTGGAGCTGTATCTTGCTTATTCAAGGCAGCAAGCCAGCTCCTGCCCTCAGTTACATTGGTGCAACCACACTGACTTGCATGGGTATAACTAAGGGCAGAATTTGGCCTACTGTGATATTTATACCTGGAGCCAGCTTGGTCGGGAGGTTCTTTTAATAATGTTTTCATTTGACTTGCGGGTCTGCTTTTTGATACTGCAGTGAACTAGCTTTTTGTGTGTTTCTATTTTGGAGAGAGAGAGAGAGAGCGAGAGAGAGAGGGAGGGGCATTACTGCCCACTACTGGATGGAATCAGAACTGCTCAACTGTGTGTCCGAGGCCCCAGACTGTTAATGGAGATTCTCCATTAGCTCAAATGCTAGTGACAATAATAACAATTAATATCTAGCTCTTATCTAGCACTTTGCAACAGTAGATCTCAAAGTGCTTTACAAAGAAGGTCAGTGTCATTATTAATTACTATTATTATTTATTAGTAGAAGCTGTGCTTTCCTTCTGCGGCAGGAAGCCCAGAGTTCTACCCCAGAGTTCTGCATGGTCCTGGTGAGTCACAGATGTGCTGCGGCATCCTTTCTTCTCCATGTTTAAGTGCCTTTAGTGTCATTTTTAGCTCTTCAGCCCAGGCGGCGCTTGACGTTATCTTGACGTTGCAGTTTTTGGTCTGAGACTATCTGGCTTTCAGTTGCCAGGCACTGCATTTGTTCATGTTGCTGTGAAGCTGTTTGTTTGTTCTCTTTGCCGAGTGGGATTGAAAAATGTTCCATCCTAAGGGGTGGATGCATAGATTCCGAGGCCAGAAGGGACCACTGCATAGCCCAAACTAGAGAACTGCCCCAGAATAATTCCTAGAGCAGATCCTTTAGAAAAACACCCTGTCTTGATTTTAAAATGGCCAGCGCTGGAGAATCTCCCGCGACACTTGGTAAATTGTTCCAATGGTTACTTACCCTCCCTGTTAAAAATTCCCCCTGGAAAGGAGAGACTAGTGGTTTCAATAGTGCAATACATCTCCTTCAGCTGGTTAGGATACATCCATATAACTTCCATTTGTTAATTATTTGACAGTGGGGCCTCATGCGATGAGACCAATGGCAACATTTTCAAAAGCATCCAAGACCCATTTTCAAAAGAGACACAGGCCTAGGTCCTTTAAGGTATATCGGTGCCGAAGTCCAATCCCCATATTGCAAACGCCTCCTGAATTTTATGGCGTGCCTAAGTGAACGCAATGGGCCCTCTTACAAAACCAGTCTAGCTGCTGTACTAGTTCTGCACATCACTAAGGCGGTGAATATACTTCATAAATGGCTTCCAGATGTTATCAAATAATCATCTCTCTCCTGCAGTCTGTATGTTGTGCTTTCATATACTGCCAGGTGGGTCAGAGCATCTCTCCGGTCCTCCAGCGTTTAAAAGATGGCCTGGGTTGCTGCTGATCAGGAACTCAATCTTTCTTAGTTTATAGTGTGAACTACTGATCCTTGCCTTTTAAAAGGGACATTCAGTTGCCAATAATTGTGCTCAGGCTGTAGCTCTGAAGGCATCAAGGCAATCTGTACCCATCCCTCGCTGCGCGGCAGTGGTGCAACTGTGCCTGGATTTTGGGCCAGAACTTCAGCTAGTGAAAATGGGTGTAGCTAGGGAGCTAAGGAACTGGCCCTTTATATACAGTCCTTGGCATCTCAATAAACTGTATTTATTAAGGTGTGCAGCTTTTTGTCTGGGAGTCTCATAGCTTGGGTCACTTCAAACCAGACTGCACAAAACCCTGTAGAACATTCTATCGGGAACAAAGTACACTGACCTCTATGGGATGGACTAGAGGACCACGCAGGTCCACATTTTTCAAGGGTTATATATGAGTAGGGACAATTTCCCAGCCAACAGTGCAATCATTCTGCTGTGCGATCTTCTTCTCCGGTCAATATATTTTTAGGGTGTGTGGGGGAGGGGTGTAAAATGAGGAGACCAGGGGCCTGAACTTCAGAGGTGCTGAACATCCACAGCTCCCATGGACTTCAAAAGAAATATGATGCAGCCAGTCACGCTAGGGAGAGTTTATGGAATTTGATCTGAAGTGATGTCTAGTCTAGAAGCACAGGGACATTGCCCCTGAAAAGAATCATTACAGCAGTGATTAGAAGAGGTGTCTGAGACAGAGTAACCAATGCATTTAGACGCCCTGAGTTTTACCACATCAGGAGGATGAGAGCAAGCGAGACATAGAATATCAGGGTTGGAAGGGACCTCAGAAGATCATCTAGTCCAACCCCCTGCTCAAAGCAGGACCAATCCCCAATTAAGCTGAGTGGCCCTGAATTTTGGGGCGTTGGGCATTTGAACTTTGCAGCTCGGTTCCCTTCTCTGCTGCTCAGGTCTCTTGGAGCTGTCCAGGCTGTTCATGGATGACAGGCACGTTTCAGTCCAGCACAGATTGAGTTAGGGAAGTTTTACCTTCGACTCTCTGAACGAGTGACCGAGCAAGAACCCGAGATGCCGGACTTCCGATCCCTGATGAAGGGACACTATGAGTTTGGAGCCGCACAGCCCCAATTTGAATCCCAGTCCCTTCTCCTGGTATCTCATATCATAATGGCCTGAGCAACCAGCAAACCCATGAGACTCGGAAGTTCCTGAAAAGTCCACATATACCAGGGCTGTCCAGAGATTGTCCAGACAACGGGGTTGCACTGGCAACTTACTAGCAGCCAAAGGGGCTGCCCTTAAATTGCATTAATGAAATTCCTCTACTCATGTAAAACAGCCTGGTTCTAATGATGCCAATGGAGTGATGCCAATTTATACCAGTTGAGGAGCTGAGTCATAGACTGCAACAGCTTCCGTCTTTAATGAGGGGACACCACCCATGGAAACTACAGGTCCAGCATGTAATGCCTAACACTGATCTTCTGCTGGCTGCTTGGATTGAAGCAGAGCAGTGTATGCTGGGAGATGTCTCTGCAGACCACAGCTCCGACCTGAAAATGAACGTCTGTGAACCTCACTGGAAAGTTTCTGTTATGTGCAACTCCCAGAGGAGGCACTGTGGGGGCATTTCTGCTCTCATCGGACTATTATTACTGTTGGGTAGACTTTGTGTAGCAGTAGCACCTTGAGGCTCCCATCAGGGTCCCATTGTGCCAGGTCCTGAACACACCTGCACTCCAAAGTCTCTGTGCCAAGGAGTATCCGATGGAAAAGAATTAGGTCTAAGCCAGACTCGCAACTTGAGAAGGCAGAAAGAAGTCCAGCAGTGGGCTCTCAGCCCGTTCAGAATATTGGATGAAAATGAAATTCTCCATAGGACCAGGAGGAGGGTCCACGCTCACGTTAATGCCTTTCCCCCTGTTTGCTATCTGTGCAGCCACACGTATCCTGTCAGGCTTAAATGTCAGTTCACGTCTGTGATTCAATAGTAGCATCTTCTTGCCGTAGCTTCAGATTTTCCCTCCCAAACATGCAACCCGCTCCCCCCACTTTAATGAGCAGCTTCGATAAATTTCACTCTGCAGGTGGGTTTTGTTCTTCCCTGTTTTCTGGTCCCTCCGGCTGTTGTTTCACACAGCAGATACTTGTTTGCTAGGAGCCACAGTGGGGATGGTGGGAGGGGATCCAGTCACAATTAATTTCCTTAAAGAACCAGACATCTCTGCTCTGCCCCTAAATCTTTTGTGCACGGGCGAGATGAAGAGCGATCCCTGGGGTGCTTCTTTCGATCCCACCCCATGGGCTGTTTTGTTGAACTAGTTTGATCCCAGGGTACTTTCCATGAGAGCTGAGATTTTCTTGCTTTGGTCTTCTGGCCAGATTCCAGTTTGAATGATTACATTTGGCCTCAGTCAATTCTCCACTGGATACAGCATTCTCCTTGACTTCACTGTCCTAAACTGTTGTGCAGCGGAGCTGTGTACTGCACACAGCTGCTATTGTCCTTTCCACCCCAGAAGTTACGTCATTCCAGAGGCAGGCAATTCCTGTGTTTGTCAAGTGCCTCGCATCCAACATGCTGAGCTCTCCTGAAAATTCAGCCGCTTATTTAGGTGACTATGTGGGAGAGGAGCCCTTCTAAAAAGTCTGTCCTAGGCAATGTGCCCAGGGTCCAACTGGAACTCTGGGTGAGGCAGGAACTGAACCCAGATCTCCTGAGTCCCAGCCTAGGACCCCACTACTTTTCATCCACAGAGGTAGGCGCATGCTAGATGGGGTGTAAAGCATGATTACTCCCACTTTACAGATGGGCAACTGTGACACAGAGAGGTTGAGTGACTTTCCCGAGGTCGCACTGATACAGAGGGGCAGAGCTGGAAATGGAACCCAGGAGTCCTGACTCCCAGTCCCCTACAGCAAACTCATGCTGCTGAGGAAAGCCAGGTTGACTTTTCAATTCCCTTTCCTTCAGGAGGGGTTTTAGTGATTGCGCAATGCAGCAAATCTTGGTTGTCTCTTGCCGGTGAACCATGCAAAATAGAAGACAGAAAACCCCCATGTGGAAGATGCTCTCTCTCTCAAAAAAAAAAAAAACCAATGAATTGTTACGCAACTTCACGCTCACCTTTCCCAATCACTGTTTCAGAACATTTACCACCTTGTGTGCAACATTAAGAGGCGTCTGGCAGCAGAAATCCCATCATCTTATACTTGACTTTCACAAGCAGCTAATAACCAAACTCCAGGAAGAGAGCGGCTGAAACTTCACTTTGGTACGGTGACAATCTGACACAAAATGGTTGTGGAAACCATCTCCGTGCTTGGAGACAAGGGAAGGCCACATCCTCAGCGGGTGTAAATCAGCGTAGCTCCATCAGTTTACAACCAGCTGAGGATCTGGCCCTAAACGTGAGCACTTCTATCCTATCAGTGACCAGGACAACTACAACAGCTGGAATAAGCGTGGAATGGACTAGTCTATCTCGGGGTACCCCCCAACCTGCAATTTTGTGCCTTCCCATTTATGTTGCCTCATAATGTAAGGACAAAGGGGCATCCAATGAAACTGACATGTACTGACAACATGTAGAAAACTGATCAGAACTGATGCTTTAAAACACACAAAAAATGCACACAACCTTTGGGACTCACCGCCCCATGATATCATCAAGGGCCAGTGCTTCAGAGAATTTAGATTGGAGCTGGATAATAAGAACATTCATAGAGAACATGGAATTGCCTTCCCAGATCAGACCTGAGGGCCATCAATCCCGTATCCTGACTCCAACAATGGCCAACGTCAGATGCTTCAGTGGACAGTGCAAGAAACCCCAAAGTAGCCAGGCGTAGAATAGTCTGCCTCTGACAAAGGATCATAGTTCTCTATGAATGTTCTTATTATCCAGCTCCAATCTAAATTCTTTGACACACTGGCCCTTGATGATATCCTGGGGCGGTGAGTCCCAAAGGTTGTGTGCTTTTTGTGTGTGTTTTAAAGCATCAGTTCTGATCAGTTTTCTACATGTTGTCAGTACATGTCAGTTTCATTGGATGCCCCTTTGTCCTTACATTATGAGGCAAGATAAATGGGAAGGCACAAAACTGCAGGTTGGGGGGTACCCCGAGATAGACTAGTCCATTCCACGCTTATTCCAGCTAATCCCGGACAGTTAGAGATTGTCTTAAGCCTTGAAGTATGAGGTGTTTTTATCCCTTCCAAAACTCTATTAACTATTATAACTCTGGATACCCTTGCGATTCATATAAATATCTAATCCCTCTTTGAATCTTGGTAAATTATTGGCATCTATGACGTCCTGAGGCATTGAGTTCCACGGTCTAATTTTAATTCAGAGTATTATAAAGTAAGTTAAACATGTATAAGGGGTGTAAATCTTCATGCTTCAGGGCAAAAGCCAACCACTAACTGCTTTGGGGTTAGGAAGACACTTCCCCTACAGGCAGATTATTCCATAGTTGTCCATAAATAGGTCTCTGGCAACTTCCTCTGAAGGTTAAATGGCCTGCAAGATGTCAGACTAGATGATCCAATGGTTGTTTCTGGTGTGGCAGTTCCTATTTAACACTCCTGCCAAGGGAGAAGGGACACAGGCAACTGCCTCAGTATGACAGAGATGGGACAGAGTGTTTTGACTATTCTGAGCAGCTTTGGGAGCCACTGCAGCCAGCATAAATTAGAGGGGCCACAGGGCTGCTCTAACTTCTGCCAGGGGAATGGACAGACCTTCGACTGAGCCCAGAATTTAGGAGACACAAAGATGCCATAAAGTCACCTTTCTCCCTCCACCTCCTGGGCTGGCCTGCTGAGCTGGCCCGTTCAGAATGGGAACCAAGGTGCTAGGCAATGGAGAATCAGGAGTCCTAGCTTGGGCCTTAGGAGCTTATGAAATTCTAAACTCTTCAGCAAGTATCTTCTGCTTTGTGCTATTCGCTGGGATCTGGACAAGCAGGCAGTGTGTGTTTTGAGGGGTTCACGCCCTCTGCAGACGCATGGATCCAGAGTCGCAGAAGTGCTGAGCACTCAGCAGCTCCCAGTATAACTCTTACGGACAGATTTTCAGAAGCACTCAGCACCTAATCTGCACCCATTGTACTCAGCAGCCTTGGAAATCCAGCCCCGAATGTGGGGTTTGGGGGAAAAAATCTGGCTTTTAAGGTATGTTCCATGAGGAGTCCCAATCTCTGATCAAAGGGCATCCTCAGTGGAGGGACATAATGCTAAATAAACGCAGAAGAGAAAAAGTGTGTGTGTGGGGGGGGAACCATCTGTCAAAATTCTTCTTTCACCAGCATCCCGGAACATAAAAGGAAAAACCCTTGTCCCTTTGTCCCCTTACTCGCCCTCTACAGATGCACATGCAAAATCTAATTAAAATTTAGCAGAAGAGGGGAAAAATTGACACGGGTTTTTTAGCTTTAAAAAAAAAAAAAGCAGAGAGAGAGAGAGGATCTTTAACAAAGGCCATAATATTAACGGGGCTGATTCGTCAGCCGCTACCTGATAATATGGAGTCGAGAGAGCTTTATTAACGTTGGAAGCCTGGGCTCTTTGTTAATTATGGGCTTTGCTAATGATTTGGAATATTGGCCGGTTCTGGGGGATGTTGATGAATAGAGACCTCGCCAAGATTTATTCCTAATTATCTCATTTGTCTCCCTCCATTACTTTTTATGGCTGAAATTTATGGAGCTATTACCGGGGACCTCGCTGCGGCTGTGAGATGATTTGGGAGAAGAGCGATGTTTAATAATAATAACAATAATAATAATAATAAAAAAGTCTGATTAATAGGAAACTGATTACCCAGCCATGGATGGAGGGGTCTTTCCCAGGTGACTGTCCCCCCTGTCCCAGCCTCAATGACTCAGGGTTGTCTTTAAGGCAAAGCCACGTCCTTGCCAAGAAGCCGGAGGGATGGCTGGGGCTGTTGAGAGCTGTCTGGAAATTCCTTCTGGCACCTGTAAGAGTCCCCCTCCTTGTCCCTCTGGCAAACTCATTGCAGAGGAGACAGCAGAAATCCTTCATGTTTTGCCTCTCCGCCCAACACCCTTTGCACCCTCCCTTTACTCACCTCCCCCACCATTCCTCTCACTTGCAGGCTTGAGGCTCTTGCTCTGCGTCTCCAGTTGGAGCTGCTGGACAGCAGGAACCCAGGCAGGGTGGGGGGATGCAGGACCTGATCCAACTCCTAGTGAGGTCAGTGGGGGCTGAATCAGGCTGTCTGGAAACCTCATCTGGTGTAAATCAGCTTAGCTCCACAGACTGCGTTGAAGTCCGTGGGCAATATCCATTTACAGCAGCTGAGGATCTCGCCTATAGTATCCTTCCCCAGGTGTCTAATTACCATCAAGATGCTGGTAATAATACTAAACTAGTGTTTATCTAACCCTTTTCATCACTAGAGTACAAAGTGCTTTCCAAAGGATGTTAGGATCATTATGCCCATTTTATAGATGGGGACACTGAGGCACAGAGAAAATGACATGTCTAAGATCATCTAGCCTGCCAGTGGACTCCCAGGCTGGTGTTCTACCTGGAAGGTCATGCAGCCTCCTGGTAAGAGTGGTGTTGATTTCCTGACCCCAGACCCCTGATATGGGTCAAGCAGCATTGGGAGCCAGCATAAATTAGAGAGGCCACAGAGCTGCTCTAAAGGACACAAAAGGTTAATACTGCATGACACATGGCAGGGGGCAGTATCCACTAACTCTTGTTCCATAAATAGGACTGTATGTTGTTAATGCAGTAAGGAGTTGAGACACTCCAGTTTCCTTTTCTACTTTTCCACTGTTACTGCGTTTTTGGCACTCTGCTCTGATGGTGAAAACAGACTCGTCAGTTTCACAGGTTGCATCAGGGAGCTTCATTACCAGCATTCCAGGTAACTGCTTAAATAGATTTTTTTTTTTAAAAATCAGGAAAAACATCTCCCTGGTACAGCACCAAATATGGGGACCAGTCTTCATGGCTGTGCTCTGTTAACTCCCTTGTCTAATCCCTTTCCCTGTGATTACGGAAAACTGCAGACCACTGGGCCCCTGTGTTTAGTAACTGCTATTGTTGTCTATAAAGGCAGGTCCAGACTGGGAGATGGGTAGCTGCAAAGTTCAAAGGTCATCTTGGAGGGCTCCCATTGGAGCAGACAGAGTTGCATGCTGAAGTAGGCTGTGGATTATGTGCCATTAGGTAAAGAATAAAAATCAAGGAACTTTGTTAATACAAGCTGTCCTTGGGTCAATATAGAGAGGCTCCCAAACCCTGCCTCTAGCTTCATACGTCAGGAGACTAGCAAGGTTTGCAAGCAGGATTTGGCTAAATTGGTTTTGTTTGGTTGGTTGTTGGTTATTTTTTGGTGGAAACTTCAGAAAAAAAAAGTTGGGCTGTTTTCTAAGTTTCCTGCAAACATGTTTTAGAAAAGCAGAAAATGGGTTTTGGTTGGTTGGTTGGTTTGTTGGGTATTTTTGAGGGGAGAGGGTGTTCTGTTTGTTTGTTTGTTTGTGGCATTTGCTTGGTTGAAAAACAAGTGAAAATGTTGTCCAGATTGACAAGCCATGTTCCATTTAAAAAACAAGCCCAAACCCAGACTGTTTGTTGAAAAGGTTTAGACCCATTCCCGTTTGTGAATAAACCGAGAACTGCTTTGTTTTCAACACAAATCCAGGTGGCATTCGTTGGTATTCATTTTGGCGGCTTGCCTTTGTTCAAAGCAGATGGTACACGTTGCAGAACTGAAGGGCTGTTGCCTTGGCGTGAACTGAAAGCATCAAATCTGATACGGCTGTGTTGTGAATTATGTTGCTGCTGATGGATGTAGTTATTGATCTATTTCTTATACCCTCTCACCGTGGTTTTTGGATGGGTGTATGTGAGGGAGGAAGACTGGTCTTTTGGAAGTAAGGCACTAGACTGACACTTAGGAGCTCAGGGAGCAATTCCTGGTCTGCCCCCTTGGGCGAGACACTCAGGTCAACATTTTAAAAAATAGCTACTGATTTTTAGTGTCTAAGATGCTTATACCGTGGGATGGCCTTTCTGGGGTGCTGAGCCACTGCAGTGCGCCCATTGCCATGTGGGTGCTGAGCCCCCCCTGAAAATCAGGCCCCACAGCCCTGACCCTGGGCATTAGACCCCCTCAATACCTTTGAGGATCTGGGCCAAGGTGTTCTGGGTTGGGCACCCAGAATCAGAGGCCATTTTTGGAAACAGTGGCCAGAACGTTTGTGACTCAGTTTCCCTGTTTGTACTGTGGGGCTCACTCCTCCCGCAACTCACGGGGGGGGCCCCAAGGCTTAACTCATTAATGTCTGTGATCGAGAGATGAAATATGCTGCATTAAACACACTACATGCTGTGCTCAGCCTTACCCAGGCCTGCCCTGCTGCCCCTCCCCTGCCCTCTGCTAAAGAGTTGCCCCTCAGAAGAGATTCTTAATGGGTCCCATTGTGTATCTGCATCGGTGCCATAGTCCGAATGAAACTAGATCGGTGTCATGGTCTGTGTGCTGCAAACTTTGGACAGGGTCAGCTAGAGCATCCAGGAAAGGATGGGCCACTTCTAGATACAATGGGGACTAACTCCGGCAAACCTCTTCTCCAAATCAACAGCGAGAAGCCGAGAGCAACCCAGACAAGCGGAGGGGAACTAAGACAGACAGAGGGAGGCAGAAACTGAACCCGCCGCCCTTTAATTATAATTCAAGGCAATTATTTTTTCTCAGCTGCATTGGGGACTAATTCCTTCCCAAAGTCTCCCAGTAAATATTTTCCCAGTGCTATCAAATTTGCTACACAAAGGAGAGCCAGGGCTGCGGCTTATCTCAGTCGAGTATTATTCCCCTATCTTCCACTGTGTAAACCAACTCGCCTGCCGATAAGAGGCCTCGCACAAAAGATCAAAGAAAGCAAGACTCTTATGGAGAGCAGGGGGGTTTCTTTTTCTTTTCTTTCCTTTTTTTTTTTTTAATTGTTATTATAAATTTGCAGTCACAGAAAGAGCCGTTTTTCATCCCAATAACCCAGATTAAAATAATTACCCCAGGCCAGTTTCATTAGCGAAGTCTGTATCGGTGTGGCATGCTGGGGAACCCCAAGTTAAAGGCATGGCTTAGAGGGACGCTGCTCCACAACACCTTAATTGTCCCAGCCATCTTTGTCCTCCCTTGATCGGGAGGGATATCTCAAGACCTGGAAGGGAGGGGCTTAGCAGACTGAGTAAGAGGAGGGCAGTACACTGTTTCTCTTGTACTCCTGGTTCAAATTCCAGTGTAACCTGCACTAAGGATGGATTCAGGAAGGTATTTAATCATGGGAGATTTTCTATTGCAGTCAATGGGAGTTAGGTGCCTAATACCCTTTGAGGATCTAGGCCCATGTGCTTAAAAGCTAGGCAGGTGGTTAAATGAATTAGGATCCGAGACAGTATGGGTCTTTGTCCCCCTCTAGTGGCTGATCCAGATTCGAGTCTACTATTGTTACCTGCAAGAGGAGTTCTTCTTTTAGCTCAGGTAGTAGAGGTTCATGCTGAAGATCCTAGCTTCAAACCCTCCAGCCATCCAGGGATGAGTATTGATGTGGAAACATGGCCCCGCTCTGCCCCAGGAGTTGTCTATTAGCTGCAGGCTCCGCTGGCATGAGTGGCTACGAATGGAGCATTGTCTTATCCTGCAGATAGTTTTGTGCAGGAAAACAAAACAGCTTCCTGGAGCCGTGTAACACTGCAGGATTTGTCTGTGTGCCCAGGTAAGGGCAAGGAGGGGAACGGAGCAGTAACACATCCGCTAAGCTGCTGGCATTGATTTTCCTCCCTCTCTTCCTGTTGGGTCCTTTCACCAAATGCTGGTGCCAAGAATGGAGTCACGAGACACATGGAGAGGGAGCGATACAGGGAAAGGAACTACGTGCAGGAAAGGACGAGGGAATTGATCTTCATCTCCTGTGCACTAGTGCTAGGAGGCCTGCTTCCACACTCTAAGGGACAGAGACTAAGGGACTCGCACGCCCGTTTTCCCCTGGCAAAACTCCCCTGACTTCAGTGCAGATGCTTTTGATTTACACAAGGAGAATCATGCACCAGGTGTAATACTGTGGCATCCACACATATGCCAGACCCTCAGCTGGTGCAAATCAGTGTAGTTGACCTGGCTAGGGGTGTGGGTTAAAGCTCATGTGCCAGTTGGACTTGGGCTGGTAAACCGCCCACTATCCACTGTGGGTGCAGGCTCAGTCACTTGAATGCTGATGGTCCTCCAGTATCTCCCCAGTTCGCCCCGTAGACCCAGAAGGACAGAGAAGGTCACTTGCAAAGAATCCTAGAAAAGCTCAACTTATTGCAACACACAGAACAGTGGGATGTTCCCCCAGAAGTCCTAGCGCTACACATGGGGGAGACAGCACCGGTGCGGACGCAGTTACTCCGGAGGGGCTTTGCAGTGTGGCTGCTCACACCCAGGCTAAGCGAACCGGGGGACCGATCACCCACATTAACTCAAGCAGTGAAGACTGACCCTCAGTAAGTTCTTCACACCCACTCCTACTCCTGTACACACAATTCACCTACTCATGCATACAAAACGAATCACATACAGACAAACTAGCAAACAAAACTCCTACAGCCCGATTCTCATTCACACTCAGTCCCTCTGACGCCAGTACAAATGGGTCTTAAAGTGAGCGTAGTTGACATCCAGTTTAAGGCCTTTTTTTTTTGTAACACTTCATTTTTTAAAATGAGAATCAGGCCTCTCAAAACTAATCACATGCTTTTTCTTCTGCATGCTGCGAAAAAAGATAAAGCGATTGTCATTGTTCTTTCTAGTTAGAAATTGTGGAGCTCAGATCTGACACTGGTGCCATGGTTGCCCAGACAGGGACATATCTAGAAAGATAGATAAATAGTAGAGAGTTCTGAATTCACACCCTAGTACACTAGCACTATGAATCATCCTCATACCGTGGGAAGTAATGCTAGAATTCATATCCCCAGTGTCTGAATGCACTTCCAGTGCCTCCACGCCCCCAGGTTCCTATCCTAAAATCCCTCACCCCCTCACACCTACAAACATGCCAAACCCCCACTCCTTCTACCTCTAGCTCCCCCAGCAATGTGGGCCAGAATCTCCGTTGCAACAAACAGTTCCACAGAGAGATGCTGATTTGCGGCCAGCTCAGAATCTGGCTCAAGAAGGTCTCCTGTGAGAGAGAGCCCCAAAGGAAGCATCCTCCTTTCCATCCTAGCCACGGCCTGTCTGCACAGATGGCAAAATCTAAATGTTATGATAAGGTATTTCTCCCAAATTTCCATCTTAATAGAATTTTTGTGCCTGTAATTACCCTACAAGCTTGAAAAACTGCCGGAATCCCAATTAAGAATCTGACGACATAATTGGCCCCTAATTGGAAAGATTTGTCAAATGTGAACAATTTTTCTCAGCTCCTTTCCCCCCCGCCCCTGCCCCCAGTGAAAAATCTGAATTATTTTCTTCCCCTCTCCCCCCACCACCTCTTTCTTCATAAACAAGGAGCTACATTCCCCCAGCTGCACCATGTACCAGAGCTACATTAGTTCAGGTCCTCATGAAAGATGAACGCTGCAGCAGGTGTTAAGCCATTTTTATATTTCCTGGAAAACTGTGCTTAAAACAGAGACAGCGAGAAAGAAGCTTTCAAAACCGCTGCCTTGGGGTTTTGACTTTGCTTAGGCATCAAGGACAGGAGCTGCAGAACCAGTGGCGGGTTGAGGAAATGGAATCCACTTAAGGAAAGGTTATTGGAGCAGGGTTTTAAGCAGTCAGACGTGGAAGAGGCAAAAATGAGTCTGAAACTGGTCTGCTGGATATTGGGGAGATTGGCGTGTATTCTACCAGCCAGGATCCATTTGGGGCACTAAGGGGTAACCGATCAGCTAGAAAAATGGCAGTGCTATCACATGTTAGGCACATATCTGGGGATCAGCAGCAGGGTGGCTGTAAATGCTGTGAGTGATGCAGCTTTTCTGTGTCAGGTAACGTTTACACATTATCGGGCATCCCGGCTGAAAAAATCATAAAATCCCCCAAAGGGCCATAATTCACAGAAACATGGTTTAATTTTGACCAAAATTGGCAGAAAGCTTCTAAACACAATTGATAATGCAACTATTTACTCAAAATATTGCTGGTCTGGAAACTCTGGGAACTATTTTGCCCCAGGTGATCTATTTTATGCACTTTCCTCTACTTTTTGCCACGGGTTAAAGCAAAAGTCTGTAGTCACACGGCATTTTCCCATTATTTATAGTATGAACTGCTTTGAGAAAAGATTTTTCTCTGCTGTTTTTATAAAGTTCTGCAGATAAAAAGATCCTTACCGCTTAATTATAAAACATATTTTTGATGTTTTCCGCTTGGCAGGAGATTTAAGTCTAAAACACACATGGTATAACTGTAATTATCTTCTTACTATCTCTGAATACAATGACAATACACGTAAACTACTTATATAGCAGCAATGACTCTTCATAGAAGGACTGTAGAATGTCTTGTATGAATATATCATGTGAATAACAAAATATAACTACCGGTATGTACTTTTATGTAACCCTCACCTATAATTATGAGCTACTAAACGTCTAATGCAACACCACTTTGAGCTATATTTACTCACAAAAATAGTCAGTAATTTGCAGATCATTGAAACATTTCTAGTCCCCCTCAGAAGCTGTCTGACGTATTCAACATGCGCTTGCTACGCTCGTCACTGTCACAGGTGCGTGCATGGAAGCCCTTCCTTGCGTATTTATAGCTCCTTGTTGCACAGGTGCTCTCACGGCTACACTGCAGAAATGGGAGGATGGCTGCAGGAGCAGGTGCCAGCACCATGATTGTAGGAACAAGATGTCCTGTGCTAGCTATCGTGCATCCCTAGTTGACAGAGGACACTTGAAGATACTGAACTGTTGCATGATTCCATAGGTCTGACTGATAATTTGCACCTTTCAGGTGCTGCCTGATGGAGGCTATTGTTGGTGGCAGTTTCTCGCTCGTTTTGTTCTTAGCAAACAACTCATAGTGCACCTTTCCCAGAGATGCTTTCTGCTTAGGTGCTGGTGATCCATAGGATTACTTGCTTCAGCTGATGCTTGGGTCCCTGTTAATTCTCTAGTTTGGTCAGTTCTGTCCATGCCGTGACTTCAAAGTAATGGTCCTAATTTATAAAGCCATCCACAGGCAGACACATAGCTACCGCCTGGCCTGTCACATCATCTCTGATGGGTGACCATGCCTGAGAGTTTCTGCTCTTTGCCCTCAAAGCTGCTCAGACTGTAGGTAATGGGAGCAGGCTTACAAATTACAATGTGCAGTTCGGTTATTGATACAGCACAGCTGCTCTTTCGTGCTTTTTCTTGGGAGGGGATGAAATCGCTTTTCTTTTGCACAAAGCTAGTGTTCACCTAGAATGTATCCAAGTCGCCATCCCCTGAGCTTACCAATACACAGCTCCAATACCCAATAAGCCCAGCATTAGCAGACTTTTACGTTGGGACTACAACGTGGTGCTGCTCTGAGCAAGGCCTGGAATGCAAACCGGTGCCAGAGGAGCACAAAGCCTGGACTAGCATTTTGGGTACCATTGGTGGTGCAAATTTGGGGTCATGCTCCAGGGAGTGCTGAGATACAGCTCCCTTCTCCTCCCAGCAAATGACCTGTGCTTAATTTTAAAGTGCTGTAAAATGCAAATGCAGAACTAGGTTGGCTTGAGAACTGGTAGGCTAGATGCAGACCCAGAATAGTGTCTGGGTTTAGTTTTTGTGTCAGTTGGTGAATAGAGCCTCTCCTTTCCCCTGACCTGGGGAACTCCAGCAGCGTTTTAGTTGGAGGTGCAGAGAGCGCTGACGCAGCAGGCATGCAGTGCTGAGCAGGGGAGTGAACTGAGTGAGTTCATGCCACAGACACACAACCCAGCATTCAGGGCAGCCAAAAGTGGGCACGCATAGGCCATGGCATAGGCACACACATAGGGTTACCATACGTCTCGATTTTCCCGGACATGTCTGGCTTTTTGGTCCTCAAATCCCCATCCAGGAGGAATTTCCAAAAAGCCGCACATGTCCGGGAAAATAGGGAGGCATGGTAAGGGGAGCCTGAGTGCGAGTGGCTGCAGCAAAATTACAACTCCCTCGATCTGCCGATCTGCCAGGGCACAGAGGCGGCGGGCGGCATCCAACCACGCAGCCGCCTCCTCCCCGGGCTCCAACTTTCCTGGCTCCCGCCACTCTCCACCGCGTGCTGGGGCCGAAGCATCTTCCCTGGCGCAGCAGCAACCGGAGCCTGGGGAGGAGGCAGGAGGGGGAATGTGGGGTGCTCAGGGGAGGGGGCGGGGACTTTGGGGAAGGGGTTGGAATGGGGAAGGGGGGGGCCGGGGAAGGGGCGGAGTTGCGGCGGGGCCCCCATGGAGTGTCCTCTTTTTTCAGTGTTGAAATATGGTAACCCTACACACACAGCCAGATCCTCAAAGGGCGGGTGGAGCCTAAGTCCCAGTTTAGGCACTGCTGTGATCCACAAACCCCCTGCTCGGCTGCCGCCTGACCCTGGACGCACCTGAATTCACTTGGTGCCTAGGTTTTTGCTCTAACCGTTCCCTCCCTGCCTATGTGTCTGCCTCTGAGCACATATCCTCTGCCCTACGCTGGGCACCCGCTGCCTAGATCATGCCTGACCCCCAGCCCAATTCTCAAACCAGGAGCCAACAGTCATTGCCCTGCCTATCTTCCCTGCAGGACTGGAGCTGGGAGGCAGGCTCAGCATCAGCCTGACTCCACACAAGGGGGGAAACAGCCTCCCTTATAGCCGTTAGGTTGAGGTGTGCACCCAGGATAGTGGGGGCAGTTTCCTCCCTCTGCCCAACGCACAGAAGGAATTGGGAACAGGGATCTCCCAGATGAGTGTCCTGAGAGGGGAACAAGCTTTCCCTCATAACTTTTAGCCCCAGTGGTTAGGGGCCTCACGTGGGCTGTAGTAGATGATGGTTTAATCCCCACACCCACAGCCTATAAGAAGGGAGATGAACAGGGATCTGTCATCTCAAGTGAGTGCCCTAATCCCTGAGCTAAGGATATTTTGATGTGGGGTGGCTCATCATCTCTTGTTGAAACTGTTCCACTTTAATTAACTCTTAATTGGGCCACGGACAGCCTGAGAATCACTCTATCGTCCATGGTTTGGGTACTCACCAAGGCAGGGGGAGACACTGATTCAAAGCCCCTGCTGCTTGATGAAAAGGAATTGGTATAGCACCCAGGTACGTCTCAAATGGTGGTCCCAACTGCTGGGCTATAAGGTATTTTGACATGGGCCTCCCCCTCTGTCTTTCCTGTTGAAGCTGTTCCACTTTAATTAACCATTAATTGAGCCAAAGCAAGGTACACTTATGAGAAGCCCTCTAGCACAAGGGATGGGGATTTTCCCTGGGATGTTGAAGACCCTGATTTAAAGCTTCCCTCTGCCTAGGGTGGGACAGGCCCTCTTTGAAGAGGGAATGCCTTTCCTCTTGCAGCTGTTCCATTTTAATTAACTATGAACTGGGCCAAACCAAGGCCTACTACCAAGCAGCTGTCTGTAGCACAGAGGTTAGTGTTTGTTCTTGGGGTGCTGGTGATCCTGGTTCAGTTCCTCCCTACCCTGCTTGGTGCCCTCAACCTTTCCTGTTGCAGCTGCTTCCACTTTAATTAACTATGAATTGCTCCAAAGCAAACTATTTGAAAGAGCTGCCTTCTCTGGTCTAGAGGTTTGGGCACTCCCCTGGGATGCTACAGGCCTTGGTTCAATCCCTGTCATGGGGAAGGGGTTTACAACATGTATTGGCTGCCTCTGGGGCCTTTTACTTAAATATTTGGGGGGGGGGGTGCTTAAAAAGCAAGCCACTCTTTTGTCCCCCCGCAGCTAGGCTACCTGCCCAGGCGGTGGGAGACCCCAGGCCCAACCCCTCCTCTGCAAGGGGTTGTGCCAAGGCTCTCCCACCTCCCAGGAGATCCCAGCCCCACCCACGCCTATTTGGACACCCAAACCCCCAGTCTCGGGGCTCTGTGGCTAGGGCATGTGTGACGTTGTGCAGTCTATATGGTTTTATAAAAACTTGATAATAAGTCAATATAATGTAACTGAGCTGGTTTTAGAGAAAATACGGTAATAAGTGAATGTAACGTAACTGGGATATGCTTCATGCAAAAGGTCTCTTGTAAGGTATCATTACAAAGCTTATAATCTACTGAGTATGATCATCTGATTTGTATAAATGTACCACTCTTGTATCTAAAACTAGAAATATAAAATGTAATTCTGAGGGCCTATTGTAATTGTGTAAAGTGTGGACCATTAATGATGGTTTGGAATCTTGATGACTCCCATTGTCTGAAGATGGCTGTATTTACCTGTGAGTCTTCCTGTATATGTGTGTGCTGGCAAGTGAGTAATGAAGTCTTGCAGTGACATGTGATCATGTCACCTGAACTGGAATCCATCTTTAACCTAGTGCTTTTCCAGTGAGGGGGGCGGTGGAAACCCAGAGAGACAAAGAGTTCCCGCCTTATGCAAAAGATATATAAAGGGGGGGAAGAGAACAGAGGGAGAGAGAAGCCATCATGAAGAATCCCCTAGCTACCACCTGAGCTGCAACAAGAGCTGTACCAGGGGAAAGGATTGTGCCCAGGCCTGGAAGATGTCCAGTCTGAGAAAAACTTACTGAAGCCTCTCTGAGGGTGAGATTATCTGCATTTAGTTTGATTAGGCATAGATTTGCGCATTTTATTTTATTTTGCTTGGTGACTTACTTTGTTCTGTCTGTTACTACTTTGAACCACTTAAATCCTACTGTCTGTATTTAATAAAATCACTTTTTATTTAGTAATTCACTCAGAGTATGTATTAATACCTGGGGGAGCAAACAACTGTGCATATCTATCAGTGTTATAGAGGGCGAACAATTTATGAGTTTGCCCTGCATAAGCTTTATGCAGGGTAAAACGGATTTATCTGGGTTTAGACCCCACTGGGAGTTGGGCATCTGAGTGCTAAAGACAAGCATGCTACTGCGAGCTGTTTTCAGGTAAACTTGCAGCTTTGGGACAAGTGATTCAGACCCTGGGCCTGTGTCTGGAGCCAGACGGGAGTGTCTGGCTCAGCAAGACAGGGTGCTGGAGTCCTGAGCTGGCAGGGAAAACAGAAGCAGGGGTAGTCTTTGCACATCTGGTGGCAGCTCCCAGGGGGGTTTCTGTGATCCAACCCGTCACTGTGACAATGGGAGTCATTAAGAGTCCAAACCATCATTAATGGTCCACACTTTACACAATTACAATAGGCCCTCAGAGTTACATTTTATATTTCTAGTTTTAGATACAAGAGTGGTACATTTATACAAATCAGATGATCATACTCAGTAGATTATAAGCTTTGTAATGATACCTTACAAGAGACCTTTTGCATGAAGCATACCCCAGTTACGTTACATTCACTTATTACCGTATTTTCTCTAAAACCAGCTCAGTTACATTATATTGACTTATTATCAAGTTTTTATAAAACCATATAGACTGCACAACGTCACACCCTCCTCCTGAACTTACTGCCAGAGACTTGGACACTGACCATGGCGGAGGCAGTATACCTAAAATTCATTTTTGGGCTCCCCTATGTCTCCTGTGTCCCCCAAAAGGGAAAGAGACCCTGACCCAGCTGTAGGCTCACAGCTTCCAGCTATGAGGGACCTTTCGCTGGCCAGCAAAATCCCCCCCCTTTCACTCAGGTTGGCTTTGCTTCCAGCTAGAGTCCTTGGGGTTTGTTCCTACCGCAGCAGTCACCAGGACCCCAACTTCCAGCTCCAGGATACATGTCTCTGTGCACCTCTTCCACTCCATTACAGCCAGGTCATGCTTCTGGGTCTTAATTGCTTTGTCTCTTAAGTCCAAGCTGGTGGGCAGCCTTTTCTTTTTCCAGGTCAGGCTTTCCCCAGGCAAATTGTACATCAATTTCCATTTATCTTCCCTTGAGACCATCACTTGATGAGCTGGGATACCACAGAGAACACCCTCCTGCCAGAACAGGCACCCCTCCACTCCTGTCTTGCTAAATTAGACACCCCAGTCAGCTTCAGCACAGACAGAGGTTGGGCCACACCCATCTGCAGTTCACTGAAACTGAGATGCACTCAGCTCAGGGGCTTCTTAGTTAACAGAGACATTCCCAGTGCCCATTGTTCAGTCTTTCTGGGCAATTTGCAACTTGTGTAGTTTTAGCTTCTTTTGATCTTCATTCTTACTTATTTTGCTTTCTTTTCTGTCCCTACTTCCCTTTCCTGAAATAAGCAAACAGAAAATAACAAACCAGTAACCACTTTGTCTGTTCTCCAGCCACCACACTTAAAACTCACTTAAAATCACTACCAGTATCTCAAAGCAATCAGCTGTGCACAGATCCTGCCGACTACGCCACTGTGACGGGTTGGATCACAGAAACCCCCTTGGGAGCTGCCACCCAATGTGCAAAGACTACCCCTGCTTCTGTTTTCCCTGCCAGCTCAGGACTCCAGCACCCTGTCTTGCTGAGCCAGACACTCCCGTCTGGCTCCAGACACAGACCCAGGGTCTGAATCACTTGTCCCAAAGCTGCAAGTTTACCCGAAAACAGCTCACAGTAGCGTGCTTGTCTTTAGCACTCAGATGCCCAACTCCCAATGGGGTCTAAACCCAGATAAATCCGTTTTACCCTGCATAAAGCTTATGCAGGGCAAACTCATAAATTGTTCGCCCTCTATAACACTGATAGATATGCACAGTTGTTTGCTCCCCCAGGTATTAATACATACTCTGAGTAAATTACTAAATAAAAAGTGATTTTATTAAATACAGACAGTAGGATTTAAGTGGTTCAAAGTAGTAACAGACAGAACAAAGTAAGTCACCAAGCAAAATAAAATAAAATGCGCAAATCTATGCCTAATCAAACTAAATGCAGATAATCTCACCCTCAGAGAGGCTTCAGTAAGTTTTTCTCAGACTGGACATCTTCCAGGCCTGGGCACAATCCTTTCCCCTGGTACAGCTCTTGTTGCAGCTCAGGTGGTAGCTAGGGGATTCTTCATGATGGCTTCTCTCTCCCTCTGTTCTCTTCCCCCCCTTTATATATCTTTTGCATAAGGCGGGAACTCTTTGTCTCTCTGGGTTTCCACCCCCCCCCCCCTCACTGGAAAAGCACTAGGTTAAAGATGGATTCCAGTTCAGGTGACATGATCACATGTCACTGCAAGACTTCATTACTCACTTGCCAGCACACACATATACAGGAAGACTCACAGGTAAATACAGCCATCTGCAGACAATGGGAGTCATTAAGAGTCCAAACCATCATTAATGGTCCACACTTTACACAATTACAATAGGCCCTCAGAGTTACATTTTATATTTCTAGTTTTAGATACAAGAGTGGTACATTTATACAAATCAGATGATCATACTCAGTAGATTATAAGCTTTGTAATGATACCTTACAAGAGACCTTTTGCATGAAGCATATCCCAGTTACGTTACATTCACTTATTACCGTATTTTCTCTAAAACCAGCTCAGTTACATTATATTGACTTATTATCAAGTTTTTATAAAACCATATAGACTGCACAACGTCACAGCATGCATTGAGCCTGCTTGTTCTCAACTCCCCAGCCTAGTCTTGGGTGTGAGATGAGGGACCTGCCCTGATGGTGTCTGTGCTGCGTTGCCCACCCTGAGCTAAATGCTTGTGGCAGTCACAAAGCATGCCTGCTCTCCACATTTTAGCACTGTGTCTGTGGTGTGACTTGAGCAACTCCTCTGCTTTGGTCTCAGGGCTATATGCCTGGGTCATGTCTATTCTCGGGTTCCTTACAGTCACGGTGCTGTTTGCTGTAATATGGACCAAGTAGTCCCAGTTTCAGCTCCCCTGTGCCTATATTGACAAAAGGCCTTAGGGGCGGTGAGATCAATGTTTCTATATCATTGGGTCAACAGCAGCACCCCTATGTCTGAGTTAGGGTCACACACTATAGCCCATTGTTCTGAGGACTCCCCCAGGCTGCTGGGGAGCCTGGCTCACGTCCCCTGCTGCTAATGAAAAGGGGGTTGAGCAGTGAGCGCCTATCTCCAAAGTGAGGGTCCTGACTGCTGGTGTATAAGTTATTCCGCTGTGGGGCGCCACTAGGCTTTTCTCGTTAAGCTGTTCCACTTTAATTAAGGTTTCAGAGTAGCAGACGTGTTAGTCTGTATGCATCCGAAGAAGTGGGCTGTAGTCCACGAAAGCTTATGCTCTAATAAATTTGTTAGTCTCTAAGGTGCCACAAGTACTCCTGTTCTTCACTTTAATTAACTATTTATTGGGGCAAAGCAACAAGTGAAAGTGGGAAGCCCTGTGTAGCTCAAAACATAGGGTTCATTCTGGGATAGTGAAGAACCTCATTCGATTCCTTTCTCTGCCTGGCTGTAGAGGAGCAGGAGTTTGAAGAGGGAGCTTCCCTCACTCTTTACTCTTGAAGCTGTTCCACTTTAATCAGCTATTAATGGGACCAAAGCAGAGTGGCTCTGGGTGAAGCCCTGCCCTAGCCTGGTGGTTAGGCTGCTCGCCAGGGGGCTGGTTTGCCCGTGGCTCTGCTTGTGACAAAGAGGGGGTTTGTGCTTTTTCTCTCTGCCTGTTGAAAGATGCTGTTCCACTTTAATCAACTCTTAATTGGGCCAAAAGAAGAGCCATGCAGAAGAAGTGCTTTGTAGGCTGGTGGTTACAAACCTCCTGTGGGGGCCTGCTGATGCTGGTTTGACTCCCCTGTCTCCCCTTGAGCTGTGATAGGAGCTGCAAGTTCCTTCCCTGTTGGCGCAGTTCCATTTTAATTAACTATGAAATGGTCCAAAGCAAATGCAAGCTGCAAGCAGCTCTGTATAGCCTGGTGGCCAAGGCCCTTGCCTATGGTCCGAGAGAGGCTGGTTCTAGGCCTCAGACCCCACTGTTTGAAACTCTTTATCTTGCCGCTGTGCCACTTGAATTAACTACTACTTGGGCCAAAGCAAGGCTCAAGTGCAGCAGCCCTGGTGGAGCCTGGTGGTTAGGGTATGTGCTGTGGGTGCTGGCTCAGCCCCCCTGGGATTGGGAAGGGGTTTGAGCAGCACCTAATTCATAGTTAATTAAAGTGGAAGCAGCTGCAACAGGAAAGGCTGTGGGCACTCCCACTTCAAAGGCCTATCCCACCCTAGGCAGAGGGAAGACTTGAACCGGGGTCATCAACATCCCAGGGAAAACCCCCCCATCCCTTGTGCTAGAGGGCTTCTCAGAGGCATACCTTGCTTTGGCCCAATTTCAACAAGAAATGAAGAGCAGCCCACATCAGAATACCCCTTACCTCAGAGATTAGGGTGCTCACTTGGGAGATAACAGATCCCTATTCAAATCCATCCCATTAATTCTAGAGGGACACTAACCACCTCATGCAGGCTTTGAGGGGGCTCACTGTTCCAATGATTTTCTAGACCTCTAAAAGTTAGGGGTGGCAATGCTGTGTATTGCAACCCGCAATTCCCTTTGTGGGTCTGGGCCACAAGGCGGAGACAGAGGGGAGCTGAGACCAGGTAGACTTGGCCCATATTACAGGCAAACAGCACTGTGACTGTAAGGGTGCTGAGAATGGGCCCACCATGGACATAGGAACTCAGATTTCTCGAAGTGGGTATGTTCAGTTCATATCACAGCCACCTCCCTGAGACCCAGACAGCTGAGAAGGGACATACTTTGTGAATGACAGAAGCACTCAGATCAGGGCAGGGAGTGCAGAATAGACACCCTCCATGCAGACCCCTGCCTCACACCCAAAACCAGAGTGGGGAATTGAGAACAGACAGACTCAGTGCATGCCATAGCCCCTGAGACTGTGAGTTGGGGTGCCCCAATGAATATGTGAGAGGCATTCTGGCACACCCCTTCCCCCACACTCCCGCTGCTAGGGGTGGGCAGACATGGGAAGAAGAGCTCTCAATTCCTTCTCCACCCATGTCTCTGGGTGCTCAGCTGCTATCTTCAGCCATCTCTTTTTTCCAATGTCACTGAAAGCTGAAGTAGAGTCGCACACACTGAGAGCGTGACTGTTTGGCAGCCTAAGACACACGTCCATTCCCAGCTCCATAGCCACTCTGCGCATGGGCACGAATCTCTTCTTTGGGCCAACACCAGTTTTGAAATGGAATTCATGTACCCCACGAATAGAGCAATATCTTAGCCACACAGATGCCATATCTGAGTCCAAGCACCCTGTTTACTCTGGGTATTTGCTCTGGGGTGAATCCCCAGGCTAAGTCTCCCCTGGGGGAGAATTAAGGATGACTGTGAATTATTTGTAAATAGCATCTTTCATTTTCAGATCTCAAAGCACTGTACAAGATCAACTTGCAAGATCATGGGTGAATCTGCTTCCTCATGGACTGCCTCGAGTTCCGGTATTGCAGAATGGTGGCCAGGCACTACTCGCACTGCTCATTCGCTGGGGTGAAACTCACCAGCAAGGTGCACTTCACACCCCGGTGACCCTGTCTGCTCACACTTCACGATCCAGACCTCGAAGAGAAAGTTTGCAATGTTAAAATTAGCCTTTGAAATTGATATAATCTTCACGTGTTGCTTTGGTAAAACGGTGTTAACACAGTGGGGTTCCAAACTTCTTGCATTTGAACATTGTGCCTATGGTAGGGTTACCATTCGTCCGGATTCCCCCGGACATGTCCGGCTTTTTTCAGTTAAAAATAGCATCCGGGGGGAATTTGTCAATGTCCGGACTTCCCCCCCCCCCCCCCACACACACACGCAGAGCGTGCGGGGCTTACAGGGCAGCCGGCCGGATGGTGCCACTCGC
This sequence comes from Malaclemys terrapin pileata, assembly GCF_027887155.1. NCBI lineage: Eukaryota > Metazoa > Chordata > Testudines > Emydidae > Malaclemys > Malaclemys terrapin. The sequence goes on along the minus strand of NC_071508.1, from coordinate 17,611,270 downwards.
ACGGGGCTCCGGCAGCCAAAGCCCTTCCTCCACTTCCCCCCTCCTCTCTCCTGCAACTTGACACCACTCCCCTCCTCTCCCTCCCTCCCCCCACCCTGCATTCACAGATCTCCGGCCGTCGCCTCGGCCTCAGGCCGTCTGGAGCTCCGACCCTGCTCGCCTCCCCCGCTGCCGAGCGCGCTGCTCTGCAGCACAGTAAGGGGGCCGGGGGTCAGAGAAGCGGCAGGGAGGTTCTGGGGGGGGGGGGTAGTCAAGAGACAGGGAGCAGGGGGAGGGTTGAATGGGTCAGGAGTTCGGGGGGGCTGTCTGGGGGTTGGGGGTGTAAGGTTTTGGGCAGAGTACAGGTGGGGGGGTCTCAGGAGGGGGCAGTTAGGGGACAAGGCACAGGGAGGCTTAGGTAGGGGGTGGGGTTCTAGAGGGCAGTTAGGAGCAGGGGTCCCAGGAGGGGGGCAGTCGGGACAAGGAGCGAGGGGGTGTTTGGGAGTTCTGGGGGGGGGCTGTCAGGGGGCAGGAGTGGGGAGAGGGATCGGAGCAGTCAGGGGACAGGGAGCAGAGGGGTTTAGATGGGTCGGGAGTTTTGGGGGGGGCTGTCAGGGGGTGGGGAGTGGTTGGATGGGGCGTGGGAGTCCCAGGGGTCTGTCTGGGGGTGGGGGTGTGGATAAGGGTTGGGGCAGTCAGGGGACAGGAAGGGGGTAGAGTCCTAGGGGGCCAGTTAGGATGTGGGGAAGGTCTCAGGAGGGGGCAGTCAGGGGACAAGGAGCAGGGAGGCTTAGGTAGGGGGTGGAGTCCTGGGAGGCAGTTAGGGGCAGGGGTCCCAGGAGGGGGCAGTCAGGGGACAAGGCGTGGGGGGGAGGGTTGGTGGTTCTGAGGGGGCAGGAAGTGGGAGGGAGTGGAAGGGGCAGGGGCGGGGCTAGGGCGGGGCTCCTCCCGTCCTCTTTTTCGATTGTTGAAATATGGTAACCCTAGCCTATGGGCTCTCTCACCAGATTTGAATGATTCTTCATTTGCATAATTGTCACCAAGAGCCGCCTTGTGTTCACGTTTTAGTCTAACAACAATGTTCAGCAGCTGACCGGACAGTTCCCCAAACGTTTTTCACTTGGCAGTACCAGTGGGGACCACCTTCAGAAGCATCATGAGGTCAATAATAGCTAATGTTGAACATAAGAACGGCCATACTGGGTAAGACCTAGGATCCATCTAGCACAGCGTCTGGTCTTCTGACAGTGGCCAATCCAGATGTTTCAGAGAGAATGAACAGAACAAGGGAATTATCAAATGATCGATCCATCCGCTGTTGTCCAGTTCCAACTTCTGGCAGTCATGAGGCTGTGTCCTTGACCATCCTGGCTAATAGCCATTGTTGGACCTATCCTCCATGAACTTATCTAATTCTTTTTTGAACCCAGTTATACTTCTCGCCTTCTACTGGGTTATGTATAAGACCTCAACAGCTGAGCAGGCGGATGAAGCAGGATCACCTCTCCATGGCTGTGAAGACAGGTGAAAGCTGAAATGGAGGAGAAACCCCTGGTTGTCTCGGAACTTCTTCCCACCAGACTACAGCTGCCTCTTCCACCAAGATTTGTGTGGCTGCTGGTGCACAGCCACATTAAACTACTCATGCACAGGCTTCTTTCCCAAGAAGAACGTTCTCCCCAATTCCACCCACAAAAGTCCTGCGGCGATGGGCAAGTGGTGATGGGGACAGGTGAAGTGATCACAAGGAGTCCCTAGTCACAGACCCACACACAGGCGGTGACCACAAGAGGGTCATCATTTGCCCCTGGACTGGGATAGGGGGGCATTTTCAGCAGCAGCGGTCCCGACTGAGCAGGGCATTTGCTACTCGCTGTTTGCCTTGCTACTCGCTGCCATCAGGACTGGTTTAACAACAACAACATTGAGATCACAGCCCTTTTGGACCAGAGGAGAAAAGCTTTCTGCGACTGGCAAAACCATCCATCATCCTGTCAGAAGCAGAGCTCTTCCCATCAGCTCAAAGCTGAGGTTCAAAGGAGGATACGAGAAATCAAAAACAAATGGTGGGAGGACAAAGCAAAACAAATCCAAACGTTCGCTGACAGACATGATATGCGGAGCTTTTTTTGTGAGGAGAAAAAGACCCTGTACAGAGCAAGGTCATGTGGCCTCACACTGCTGAGATCCAAAGATGGTAGTGCCCTTCTTAAAGATAACGAATCCATCAAAAAGCCCTGGAAGGAACACTACCAAAAGCTTCTAAATCGAGACTCATCTGTGACTGACGACATCATCAACTCCATCCCTCAGCACCCAATCTGCGAAACTCTTGCCAACCCACCAACACCTGAGGAGATCCGCAAAGCAATTAAATATGAAGAACAATAAAGCTTCAGGTCCTGATGGCCCACCAACTGAAGTACTCAAAGTGGGGAGAGAAGCACTGACTAACAAGCTTCATTTGCTGCTCCTAAAAATCTGGTGCACCGAAGAAATCCCTGCTGACTTACGTAATGCTAACATCGTCCCCATTTTCAAAAAGGGAGATAGGGCTGACTGTGGCAACTATCGAGGCATTGCCCTCCTCTCCATCGCTGGGGAGATTCTTGCTAGAATCTTATTGAATTGCTTGCTCCCTCTTGCAGCAGAAGCACTTCCAGAGTCCCAGTGTGGCTTCAGACCATCACGAGGCACCACCGACATGATTTTTGCAGCCAGGCAGATCTAGGGAAAATGTCAAGAACAACACCAGGAGCTGAATATGGCCTTTATCGATCTGTCCAGAGCCTTCAGCTCTGTCAACCATGAGGCTCTGTGGAAAATCATGTCAAAGTTTGGCTGCCCAAGCAAATTTACCACCATTGTAAGACTCCTCCAGATGACTGCTTCCATCCTGTGCAGTGGCTCTAACTCTGAGCCCTTTGTCATCCGAACGGACATAAAACAAGGATGTGTACTGCCACTCACCCTTTTCTCCATTTTCTTAGCAGCTATGAAAACGCTAACCCAAGAGTGTCTACCATAGGGCATTGGCATCCAATTTCAGACTGACAGCAACCTCTTCAACCTTTCTCATCTCCATGCCGGAACTAAAGTAATATCGGCAACCAAACTCCAAATGCAGATGTTAGTGCAGTAGTTGCACACTCAAAGATGGCTCTACAAACAGCCATTAGCTGCTTCTCTGAAGCTTACCAAAGCCTAGGGCTAACTCTGAACATCGGCAAAACTAAAGATCTCCACTAGCCAGCTCCTGGTCAATCATCAGACCCAGCAAGGAAGATCTACATTGACCAAGAAGAACTGGAAAATGTAGAATACTTTGCCTATCTTGGCAGTCGTCTCTCACAGAGGGCAGACATAGACATCAAGATTCAGCACAGAATCTGCTGTGCCAGCCTTGCCTTTGGCAGCCTGTCTTGCCGGGCGTTCAACGATCATAACATCAGAACACATGCTAGACTTTTAGTTTAGTTTATCAGGCGGTGGTAACCCCAACTCTTCTCTATGGACGTGAGATCTGGGTGACCTATAAAACCAGAATGCCAGCACTAGCACTTTCTTTGGAAGATCCTCAACATAAAGTGGGAGGATCGTCACACTAATGTCAGTGTCCTCAAGGAGGCCAATATCTTCAGTGTTGAGGGCCTGATTATCCAGCACCAGCTGAGCTGGAGCAGGCACTGTGTGCACATGCCTGATGCACACCTATCAAAACAACCGCTGTACGCCCATCTCACCAAAGGAGAAAGGAAACGGGGAGGCCAAAGAAATGCTTTAAAGACACCCTCAAGATAAACATCAAGAGATGTGGCATCGACACCGCACACTGGGAGACAGCAGCCCAGGACAGGGATAACTGGCGAAGACTTGTCAGAGAGGGAACATCCACCTTTGAGGAAAATCACCTTGCCCTGGTCACAGAAAAACACCAGAAAAGAAAGGACGGACAACTGTCACACAGAAATCATGGTCCAACCCTGACTCCCAACACCACCTGAAACGTCTGCCAATGAGCCTGTGTCTCAAGGATCGGACTCCTCAGTCACCAAAGGACCCATGAAAAATAAAACCTGTGAAAGAGATCATCCTCGACCTATCGCCGATAACTTTTGGCCATCACAACTTCCCCTGGCAAGGAATTCCACAGGTTGATTGTTTATTGAGTGAAGAAATACTTCCTTTTGTTTGTTTTAAACTTGCTGTCTGTTAATTTCATTGGTTGACCCCTGGTTCTTGTGTAATGTGAAGGGGTAAATAATACTTCCTTATTTCGCTTTTTTGAGTGCTGCTGCACATGGAGCAGATGTTTCCAGGAAAACTATCCACAATGACTTCAAGATCTCGTTCTTGCGTGGCAACAGGTAATTTACACCCCATCATTTTGTATGGATAGTTGAGATTATGTTTTCTCATGTGCATTACTTTGCATTTATCAACATTGAATTTCATCTGCCATTTTATTGCCCATTCATCTATGTGTTTGATAATTCTGTTCTTTACTATAGTTTCAACCAGTTTGCTTGGTACTAACGTTAGGCTTACGGGCCTTCATTGCCAGGATCAACGCTGTAGCCTTTTTTTCAAAATCAGCATTACATTAGCTATCTGCCAGTCATCTGGTACAGAGGCTGATTTAAGCAGTAGGTTACATACTACAGTTAGTAGTTTTGCAATTTCATATTTGAATTCCTTCAGAACTCTTGGGTGAATACCATCTGATCCTGGTGACATCTTATGCTTTAATTTATCATTTTGTTCCAAAACCTCTTCTACTGACTCTTCAATCTGGGACAGTTCCTCTGATTTGATCTAAAAAGAATGGCTCAGGCGTGGGAGTCTCCCTCACACCTCGGCAGTGAAAACCTATGCAAAGAATTCATTTAGTTTCTCCGCAACTGTTTTTTCTTCCTCGAGTGCTCCTTTAGCACCTTGATTGTCCACCAACCCCACTGATGGTTGCTTCTGATGCACTTAAAAAAACTTTGCCATTTGTTTGTGTCTTTTGCTAGTTGCTCTTCAAATTCTTTTTCAGCCTGCCTAATTCTACTTTACACTTGACTTGCCAGAGTTTGTGTTCCTTTCTATTTTCCTCAGTAGGATTTGACTTCCAATTTTTACAAGGTGTCTTTTTGTCTCTGACTGTCTCTTTTGGCTCCTGGGATGCTTGTAGCTCAACAACTGACAGTTTTTTCTGCAGCCAAGACAGTGTGTTGCTCTTTTGGGTCTTTCTTAGAGATCCATCCAAGTTGAAGAGGGAAAATGGGACAGGTGCCAGCTCATACTTCATCAGACCCTGGATATCAACAAGTCTGGTCTGGGCAATAACTGTCAGCTTGTTGGATATATGGCGGACAGTAGTTATTGCTTGTGCTCCATGCCATGTGTCTTCTTTTGTTCGACTAGTTTGTTGAGATTACCAAACGATTTCAGATTATGCCTTTTTATGGGGTCAGAGAGGTCTAGCTCCCCCCTTTGTAACCTACTGGTTACAAACGGCTTCATTTCTTGTGTGCCATTCTCTCCGATCATGCACAAACTTTCTGCAGTTTCAGGTGGGGGCATAGTAGACGTTGCTGTCGGTTGTCTGGGTTTGTTCCAGGGTCAGTGCTCAAAGGATTTGTCATTCTTACAGTCGTGACTTTTATAATATCTTGGACAGCAGTTTCAGCTGCAGCCATGCAATTTGTGGTAGCTTCTTGGTGGAGCTGAAGGCTGCATTCCACACATTTGTTTGTCATAGCTGCTACCGCTGCCTTAAAATGTGCAGTCAGGCAATACTGGGTCAGAGCCTTATCCTTTGTGCAAAGATGCTGATGCTTCCCACAGTCCTTGCTGAGAGATTGCTTGATGGCCATGTCATGCCACACACCAGAGAGCTTCTCCCGCCAGGGTAGCTTACGTCGTTCAGAGGGGTGGCTTTTCCACCAGAGTAAGCGCTAGTGTGTACAAGCCCTAAGATACCAGTACAATTCAGCATAGGCACGTGTCAATACATGTGCACATGTAACACACCAGCACATGGCCACAAGCTAACCTACCAGCATATGGGCACAATTCAACATAAACACTTAGGCACACATCAGTACACAAATACACAGGCATAGGGACACACCAAAACAAGGTAACAGCTGTTTAGCATAGACACACACCTCCACACAGGTGCAAACCTCAACATATAGGCATACACACACACAAAAAGCCAATACGTGTGCATATCACGCCAACACACACAAAATCCACCCTATATATGTACACACCAACACATGAGCAAAACACCACTGAGAAACATATGTGCAAAAACAACAAAAGGACAAAAAAAAAACCACAATGCACAGACCTATGTGCACAGTGGCACACAATGCTCTACCCCAGTGGTTTTCAACCTTTTTTCATTTGCAGACCCTAAACAATTTCGAATGGAGGTGCAGACCCCCCTGGAATCTACGGACCCCAGGTTGAAAACCATTGCTCTATCAAACAGCACATGCAGATATGTACAGATCAACTTCTGGTGTCATGCGTACTGATGAAAATATTAAGAGCCAGATCCCCAGCTGGGGGAAATTGGCATGGGGTGGACGTCGATGGAACTCCACTGATTTACACCAGCTGAGAATCTGGCACCAGCAGCGCAGCATATGCTGGTATAAATGTACACAAGCAGCATGCTTCAGGTGTAACAGGCCTATGCAGCAACAAACTCAGAGGATCACGTAATACTGTCCGTGTACTTACACTGCGCTCTCTTACCATGCATTAACTCTAACACCATACAGGCCAGTGTATACAGGGTGATTAACAGGCACACCCACATGAATGCCACATGCAATTACACACACTGTGCGAAAGAGTGCAGCTAGCACACGCATATCTTGATGTGAGCACACCCCCATGCAAACACACACCCTAGCACGTTCATCTGGCTGTAAACACGCTGCTCCTGCCCTTGCAATGCTGAGAAGCAAACGCAAGCTACAGTGCCCCGTGCTGCTTAGACCTTAGGACTTACCATTTAAGAAAACGCATTAATGCATCTGCAGCAGAAAGAGGATTTGGGGTCAACAGTTTGGCTGAAAGTGAGAGAAAGAGCAGCAGGGTGAGAGGGAGCAAGGAAGAAAGGAAATGGACACTGAAATAAAGGGAAGAAGCAGAATGAAAAGAGAGGCTGGAAGGAAGAGAAAGGCGGATTTAAGACAGAAGAAGGAAAAAGATAGGAAGGAATGGACAAGTCAGAAATAGAAGGAGAAAAAAGAGGGGGAGAAAATTATGCCCTGACTATAGTGGGGGTGGGGTTGCACTGGTGAAATATAACCAGTGCAAACCCACCAGCGTTGCTGGAATCCCCATCACTGGAGGATTTTAAGAACACGTTGGATAAACATCTGTCAGGGATGGCCTAGGTTTACTTAATCCTGCCTTGGCATGGGAGGCTGGACTAGATGATGCCTTGAGTTCCCTTCCAGCCCTACATTTCTAGGACTCTCTGACAATGCCGGTGCATGACAGGACTTTCCATGCTGGTCCAAGCCTCATTTGCCACGGCTACAGTGTGTCTACATTAGGGGTTTGCATTACTGTAGCGACATCAGTGCAAGTTCCCCTTCTCTGGACAAGCCCCAGAACACAATGCGCACCAGCTAAAAGGGTTAAACCAACCTGAATCACCACTGAAAAATTGCAGTTCCTGTGTTTTTTTCACACCTGGAAACTCGGCAGGATGCCCAGCTCTGGGCTAACGCCTCCAAAGGAGACTGAATGCAGATGTGCAGCATGAGCCAGCTGGGAGGCTGCAATGGAAAGAGAAGAAAAAATGAACCAGAAAAACGAGGTGGGGTGATGCAGCTGTGTCACTCGAAAATGACTTGGCTGATTTGCATCTAACGTTTTTAGAAAAACTCCCCTTCTGTGACTAAGCACTAGACAGTTTGAAGCAAAAGGATATTTTTCGAGGGGAAGGTCAGATGCAGAATCAATAGCAGGGCTTGGTACACAGTGAGCTGCACAAAAGGCGCTGCTTTTACTCCAGGCGAGCATGAGCCCAATTCCCCAGCTGGTGGAGCTACAACAGATTACACTACAAACCACTGCCCCAGCTATGGACCTGGCCTGGCAATTTAAAGGGAGTTACCATCGAACCAGGTAAACATTTCCTGGGGTGGGCGGGAAGAGCTGAACATTCCAGCCCAGCACTGAGGGGGTTAAGGACCAAGGGGCCCAGCTATGCACCTCAGCACAGAAAGGGTTAACGGCCCACTCGGGGAAGGTCTATATGCTATGGCACAGTGCCATTTAACAGCTCGTTGTGGAAGGCAGGTAGGTAGGCCAGCACACAAGTGGTTACCTGATTCTGCCCAGGAGGCTTTAACCAGCTCAGTGTGGGCACGGATTAAAAGGGTTAAGCTGGGTACCAGATAGGGGCTGGGCAAGAGAGGGGTTAAAAGGTGCAGTGTGTGGGGAGTGAAAACTGCCCAGCACTAGATGGGCAAGAACAGTCCCCTGGTATGCATGGGGTTAATCAGCCATGTCCTGGAAGAGCTAGAGAGCAGAGACTGGCACAGAGGGGTTGAGCTGCTGGGCACGAGAAGGGTTAAATGATCTGGTGCCCACTGGTTCATTCGTAAGCTTTCCAGACCGGGGATTCCTTTGCACAATACTAATAATTAATAATCATGAATGAACACTTTGCGCTTAGATCTAGAACACCTCTCACCCTAGGGCCTCATTAAACATCACCCATTCCTGCCCCTGCCTATCTTTTGGGGGGGGGGGGTTACCCTTTGCGACCCCCTCCCAAAAGCCTCCACACCTGGAGCCCACACACCCACAGCCCTTGTGTGCAGAATCAGCAGCCGCTCTCTCCTGGGGCAGCCGGCCCTTCTGAAGGGGGATTTACCAGCTCTATTGTTCCCATCTCCTCTCTATACAAGAGGCTCTTTAGTTAAAAGAGACAAGGGGAGGCGGGGGGACAGGGGGCTGGTTTTCCTAATTAACAATTAGCGCAGAGTGTGCTGCTAATTATGTGGTTCCATGTAATTAAGAAGCTAATTAGTGCAGTGTCAATTAAGATTTAATTAGTACCCTTGTCAAAAATACTTGAAAGAGCAGTTTATATGCAAGTACTTCAATATTTCAGTGGTTGTGATCTCTCCGGCAATCTGCTTGCCAGCCCCAGTCTGAGCATGCGAACAGCTCTTTGCAGATTATTGATATTGTCCTTTAAAACGCTGCCACTTGTGTCTCTGTAATAGACACTTTCATTGATTCCACGGGAAGATCTTTTGGAGATGGCCGATCTCCGGGGGCTTCCCTTGATATCAGCGGTTTTTCCCCACGGCAGGTGGAATTAGCAGACTGATTTCAACACTCGACATTGGCCTAGTAAGATCTCGGCTTGTTGAATTTAGATCCAGGGGAGGCGAGGGTGACCAGACGCTGCCTGGCCAAGACGACACATTGGCTACTCACCAAGGGCAGTACTTAATTGGCATAACACAGAGCACAGCTGCCCAGGGATCCAAGCATAAAGCCAAAGGATGTCATGGGCAATTTAGAAACAAGGAAAAGAGGGTTGTCCAAACTTTACCCAGAAAAGGGCCATGTTGGCAACTTGCCAGGAGAACAAGTGGGTTCCACATAAATCAGCATAAAATAGATCATAGCTGCCTAGAGATGTTAGCATCCAAGAGAAGAAAGGCACAGGTCCAGTATGTGCAAGAGAGGATTTCCATGCATCGATGGAGCTTCCTTGGTCTTTGATAAGGAGGTAAAGCTACTGGAGCCTATAAGTCCCAGGTGATGGTCCAACTTGATCTGAGCAGTACCCAGGGTCTATCGTGAACTGTTCTGTCTTGGTCTAATTGCTCAGCCCTGGAGCACTGCAAGCTACAAACTCTGCACACCTTTGCATAATCGAATGGGAGAGATCTGTGAGCCATGGTCAGGCAGTTCCCCTGCATTAGCTCTCGTAGGCTATCAGTCAATCTCAGGTACTTATCTGAGCATCTCACTCTTTTCATTGTATTTAGCCTCACAACCCCTGTGTGGTAGGGCAGTGCTATTATGCCCATTGTACAGATGGGAAACTGAGGCAAAGAGACGTGAAATCAATGGGAGCGAGGCACCTAAAAACCTTTGAGGATCTGGGCCTAAGTGAGTTGCCCGAGGTCATGCAGACAGTCTGTGGTGTAGCTGGGAATTAAACGCAGGCCTCTTCAATCTTAACCTAGTGCCCAAGCCACTGGACCACTCAGTCTGCTGTGGGGTGTGTTAATGGTTTTCCCTACAGGCACTCTTGAATGATTTTCTGGGCTACTGCACACTGGACCGCACATTTGAGCACTGAACCGGTGCTTTCGCATAGCAACGAAGAGCTCGGTGTTTCTGCAGCGGCTGTTTGGGTGGGGCATAAAATCACCATACTCACTCATGAGACAGGGAACCCTGGCTTCCGTCTCCAAAGCGCAAGGAGGTACAGAGAAGAGAGCGTAACGGATGCATAAAGGGAACACTGCAACACAGAGACATATTCTTGGGAAAAAGAGGTGAAGGTCTGAGCAAAATTTCAGTGTCACAGGATCCCCTTGCCCTCATATGCACAAAATTCATGGTACAATAGCATATGACACAGAGCCAAGGAAAACTGCCCCAGGCCGCTCTGAGCTGTGCCTTTGCAGAAGGCACTGCATTTGGCCTGGTCTGGTCTATGCTATGATCATCAAGGAGTGCACCCAAAGAAGGTGCAAGAGTCAGTGAATAGGACTTCCCCAGGACTGGCTTTGAGCTCTGAGGTTAAAGATGGAAGGATGGTCTCGCAGTTAAGGCTCTAGACTGGGACTCAGGAGATCTGAATCCTGGCTCTGTCACAGTTTCCTAGTGTAACCCTTGGGTTACTGTGGGTCATCTGTCCCACTCTGTGCCTGATCCACCAAGGAAGTGAGCCGGTTACAGCTCCCAGCTCCAGGGCCTGGCTCGGCAGCAGAGACTGGAAAGACTTACACTTGCAGCGCTGGTAATCTCTGGCATGTTGGCCAAGATGGCAGCTGTCACACACAGACATGCAATCGCTCTGTGACTCAGTTTCCCATTTGTAAAACAGGGATAATAGTACTTCCCATCTCTTCCCCTTTATGGGCCTGTTTGGTTTGTAAGCTCTTCAGGGCAGGGGCTGTCTCTCACTCTGTGTTTGTGCCAGGCCCACCACAATGGGGCCCTCAAGCTCTTACTTGCAGCATCTAAATAATAAGAAAGTTGGAAGCAACCACAAAATCCACTAAGAGATGCTGGGAGAGAGATAAGGGCACCCAAACATGGCAGGATGAGCTAATGTTAACTCGAGGGGTAAAGAGGAATAACAAGTCCTCTTACGAACTTATCCGGGGTGGGGTGGGTCCACACTGGAGCGGATTCCGAAGGTCCATTCTTTAATGAGAAGGAGGAAATGAATGGACCCAATTCTGCTCTGTTTTGCAACCTGTAGAGTCAAGTGCAAATGGGTGTAAAACACGACAGACCAAATCCTCAAAGGCTAGAGCAAAGGCTAGCCCTCGCTCCATTTGTTAAACTTTTACATAGGTGCTGGAACTAGGGGTGCTGCTGCACCCCCTGGCCTGAAGTGGTTTCCATCATATGCAGGGTTTACAGTTTGTTTGAATGGTTCTCAGCACACCCCCCACCCCCACACACACTATAAAAATTGTTCCTGCACCCTTTTGAATACCTTATTTTTTATTGCATTTGTAGCCCATTTCTCAACTTTGATGCACAATTTCCATGCATGATTTATCCATGTTATATAAGATGGTAAATTTGCACACTAGGATCTGTAAATCTGTATTTTTATCTCACTGATGGACTAGTGATGCCCCGCCCCTTATCTACCCACGAGGGCCTGGCAGACAACATTCTGGGAAGTTTGAGGAAAATGTAGTTCTCAGGAAGTCTGAAAGGTTCCACAAGATTCCAGAAAGGTCCAGAACATTCTAGGAGGTTCATGAAAAATGACTCCACATACAGAATACCTGAAACATGTCACTTCAAACATTCTATTTTCCCTTTTGTCACTAACAAAAAAAACCCAGCCCCCCCTGAGCCCAGCGTCCCCCAAGCCTGACACCCCAGGCGGTCACCTGGGTGGCCTACCCCTAAATTGGTCTTTCTCAAAGGTATTTAGGTTCCTAAAGAGCAGCCTACATGGCCATGACTCAGCATTGCCCTGCAGCCCCAAGTCACAATGCCACAGCTCAGCCCACCATGCGAGGTGGATTCCCACAGACTGTGGACTTTTTACATTCCTCTCACAAGAGGCACTCCAGGGGAAAACACAGGGACCTCTGAGCCCAGTGGGAATGGTCTATAGTTGTTACCATCAGCTGGGGCTTCCCTAACCTGGCTCCTGAATACAGGAGGTACAAGATGCCTTCATTCTGGACCTGCTCTGGACAGGGCTAGACCCCAATACAGTGCTGCCAACTCTCATGCTTTTATAGCAAGTCTCAGAATATTTGGTGGTTTGGTTAAAGTCCCAGCTCCTGGAGTCAGGTGAGAATCTCAGCTTTTGTTAAAAGGGGAAAAGGTAAGTTTCTAGCCCTCACCACAGTAGAGAAGAGCTTGAAAACAGTACCCGAGTGCAGCTCAAAAGGCTCAGAAAACAGAAGGAAAGGAAAAAGAACCCAATATTCTTTTTTTTTTTTTAATTTGACGATTCATTTTCTTACCTTGGGCGTGTTCTCCAAGCTGCTTTGTTTGTGTCCGTCTTCACTGAGATGATTTTTTCCCAAACTGCATCGAATCTGTATTTTAACTATATACATGAATGTGAGCGTTTTGGAACTTTATACATAAAAAGAATCCATTGAGTCTATTCTTGAATTTATATTTGCCGTTCGATTTTGCCATTTCTAGCGATTTCTTATTTTGAACGGCGATGTCATAGAATTCCAGACAGGAATAGCTGAGGTTGCATCTAATGCAAAGCTCACATTTGACCACTTCAATACTGAGGCGATTCCTCTAGTCAGTCTAAAGATTTGGTGGTGGGCAGACAGCTGCTGTGTTTTCAACAGTTTTGATCTGTTATCGCTTAAAACTGCAGAACTGGGAACACTGCAGTATCTTTATCTTGGACACGGAAACTTTTAACATTAGATATCCCAGTGCATTGTGCTAATAATGCAAATCTTTAGACCCACGTAAAACAAAAACCAGTAGATTAAATTCTTTTTCTGGCAACTGGCAAATCCATAAAAAAACCAACCCAGCCAGGCTGGTCAAATACTAGTGTAAATGGCGGATTCTCTGTAACTTGAAGTCTTTAAATCATGATTTGAGGACTTCAGTAACTCAGCCAGAGGTTAGGGGTCTATTACAGGTGGGGTGGGTGAGGTTCTGTGGCCTGCAGTGTGCAGGAGGTCAGACTAGATGATCACAATGGTCCCTTCTGACCTTAAAGCCTATGAGTCTCACTATATGTCACTTGACTTTGTGTAAATACAATTCTGTGTAAATATACTCCACCCAGCAAAGGGATTGCAAATCCCTCCCATGCTGGACGCCCTTCTGTGCCAAACTCCTGACTGCCTGGAGAGCCAACTACAACTGTCAATTGCTGTGTATTCTAGCTACTTGGGCCTTACCTGTTAATTAATTACGTGTATTGCGGTAGTGCTTCGGAGCCACAGCCATGGATCTATCGCACTAGGTGCTGTACAAACAGGGAACAAAGAGACAGCCCCTGCCCCAAAAGAGTTTGTAGTCTGCGCTAGCGCTTCCCCAGCGTGGGTCTAGCAGAGTTGCTAGCGACAGTAGACGCAACCATGTCTGGCATTTTAATCATGTCATCTAACCCTGCTCTGAATTGCCACCCCTGGCAAAGCTGGACCCCCCCAAAACTAATGGCTTGTCTACACATGAAACTATTCTGGAATAAATTAGGGTGTGAATTTGAAGCAGATTATTCCTGATGAACTCCGTGCGTAGACAAACCCTTAGCGACAGATTTTCTACCGAGCTCGGCACATAGGGATTGAAGTCTGTTGAAAATCAAGCCTGACACGGTGGGAGTAGTGATGGTACTGCCGAGTGTGCATGTGCCCTTAGTACTCGTGCTGGGCTTCGTGAATGGGAACAAGGGCCAAGGAGCTGGGTGGAGGGAATCAGTGAGAGTTGGGATGAAATGCATTGGCAGAGTCCACCTCCTGCCCAGGTAACAATCACCTGTTCTGTATGTTGGGGAGTAAACAGGGCAGATTTCTCCCCCTACCACAGTTGCCTCCCTGTGAAATGTTTCCATAGCACAACAAATCATTCAAGAATCTCAGGGGTAAATTCGGGGCTTTTCCGGCTGAGATCAAGGGTCAGACGTTTCACCAGTGAAACCCCGTTGGTCATCGGAATCAATCCAGGAATGAACTCAACCGCTCGGGCAGCATCTGTTCACATGGCTGATACCTCCTGTCCCGTGGGTTAAAATAGACTGAACAGCAGGGAAGCAGTTGCTGCATCAGTAATAGAGGTGGGGAAACTGTGGGGGCAACACCCAGGCCAGGGAGAGAAGGGGGCACGTGCTGCTTACCCAAGCCAAGTGGGGATGGACATCTCCCCTCTGTTTTGAGCAGCGATGGGGAAGCTGTGCTCATTCTGGGCTCTCCATTACTTCATCCCTGGCCCCCACCCCTGGAGACTGTTTCCTGCTCGGCATTCACTGATCTAACAGGTCTTTGCCATCTCCTGTGGCAAACAGTGCCAGCCTCAGCTATGATGAAGCAGGGGGTGGAGGGACTTTGTGAAAAAACAAACAAACCAATCTTCAGCCAGCTTGCGCTTTAGGACAGAAACGAGGGAACATTTCCACGCTGCCAGCCAAGCCCAGAAAGCCTGCTGCATCAAAGAGACGCAAGGACCGAGGGATGGACCCAGAGACCAGGGAGAAGCGCAGGGGTCTCTGGGATTTCTCCTTCTCTCCCCTTCCCCCTCCTCCCTTGTATGTGAGTGAGCCGCCTGTTCTCCCACCACGGCTGCCAAAATACAGCGAGACAGGGTATAATTACAGACACTTACTGCGGCCATTACACCACCGGCGCGGGCTGCGCAAAGTGACACATGACCCGTCAACTCCTTATTCACGCCATTAAGGGGACTCATTAGCATCTTCGCTAAGAAGCAAAATTACCCTCACTGCTCATTTCAAGATGTCATAAATTTTAATTTAGGACCCAAAGATAGCACAATGGGAGCGAGCTGGCTCTCTCCGGCAGAGCCGCGCTGGCTGAGGGAGGTGGAGGGGACATGAAAGGGCTGGTTTGATAAAAGATGGTGGGTTTCTAAGGGGCAGAGATGGGGAAGGAGGGAGAGAGAGAGATGCCCACGGGTCTGGCAAGGAATTTCTCTCAGTCGTATCCAAGCCCAGTGGGAAGGAGAAGCTGCTGAAGGCATCGGTGCTGCTCTCAGGTTCCCCACAGGCTGTTCTCTCCAGGCCTCAGTGGTACAGATTCCCCCTTGAATATCAACAGGCCAACGCTGGACCCCCTTTGGAGAGGTTTTGTGTCAGCCTGGGCAGGGTGCCTCTCTCTCCCCTCAGAGCTTGCCAGGGACCGTACCAAGCTCTGCACCCCCAAACATGTTGCTGGGGTGCAGGGACATTAGTAGCAGGGGAGATGGAAGGGTGGTAAATAAAGGACAAGTTCCCTCTCCAACATTTCACTGGTAGGACCACAGGGCCTCAGCCAAAGGCAGGAAACCCTGAGTCTGGGCAGTCAAACCAGCCACTCCTCACGCAGCTGCCATTCAGAGGAGAAGGGCAAGGGAATGAGTTAAGGACGCAGCACAGGGACATGTCTTTGGACCAATGGGGATTCGGCAGGGTCCTGTGTTGGCTTTCCTTGTGTTCTGCTTTACATACCCAGTCAGTGTACAGCCTACCTTTCAGCGATACGAATGCCGGGGTGCGGTCTGTCAGGTCCTTCCATCCTGGGGGCTCTCAAAGCGCTTCACAATCAGAAAGCAAGGTGCGGGGGAGTGAGCTAAGGGCTGGGAGATAGGAGGTTCTGAGTCCTCATCCCAGCTCTGCCCCCAACTTGCTGTGTTACCCTAGGCATATCACTTCTTCTTACTTGGTGCCTCAGTTTCCCTATCTCTAAAATGGGGATAATAATAATGACCCCCACTGTAGCGGGGCAGTTACCCCGCTCCTGGGGGAAGGGGTAGGCTGATTGGGGAAGCAGCCACAGCTGTGGCCACCCCCAATCAGGCCACACCTGGTCCTGACATAAGGGCTAAGGGAGGCACTAGGTCACTCTCATTCCAGCTTAGGAGTGGGAAGGACCTAGCTGCCTGGGAGCATAGGGTACCTGGGGTTGAGCAGTGCTGGAGAAGGGCAAGAGGAGCTGGGGAGCTCCAGCCTGGCAACTCCCCAGGCTGAGGCCTTAAGGCCTAAGCAGGTACTGGGGGTGCAGCCCCGGGATAGGCAAAGGCAGCAGGTCTAACCCCCTTGCCAATGATGAGTGGCCATTACAGACTGCAGTTTGCTCCAGAGAAAGGGGGGCTAGATGACGACTGGCAGTAGCCACTGAGGCAAGGTGGGCATAGGGGGAGGGGGTTCCCCTGGGAAGGGAGACCCAGAGTGTGGAGGCACTGCTGTGGGGCAGCACTCTAAGGTAAGGGGCACTGGGGTCCAGGAGGGACACTGGGCCTGTGGCAGGTGAGACACCGGCCAGCAGGGGGCGCTCTGAGGCTGAGGAGCTAATTCCCGAGGCAACCAGCAGGAGACGCCATGCTGGTGAGTCCACACTGCTACACCCAGACATACAGGAATCTGTGAGGGTTAATTACATGCAGCCACATGGCCAAAAACAGAAGCAATAAATACAAATTAGTAGCCACCAGTGAAAATGCTGAGTTAGATGCTCGTCTGGTATGTAGCTCCATCTATTTCCGTGGAGTGACTCCAGGATCTGGCCCCTAACCTTGAAGGTCTGTAGTGTAGGTATGGCCAAGCTGGATAAGTGCCAAGGTGGGCCAGATGGCAGCTACAGTACCTCGGGGAGCACTGACGTGGGTAATCAACCTGAGGGGTCACTAGAGTTCCTCCTGGCCCGAGGCTGAACAGGCGGTCTCCATAGCTCTCCAAATTCCTGCCAGCCAGGGGCTGGACTGGGAAAATCAAACCTAGGCCTTCCATGGGGCACTGCTCATCAGGATAGTCGAGGAGCCCCCTTCTTACTCTTTAATAGCTTGGCCTTTTTTAACGTCCTTTTCCCCCATGACTCCCTCTCGGGTGGCTAATCTCTCAGACACCATTAAGGTGCCAGTGGGTCCAGATTTTCTCAAGAGCCCAGGGTCTGGTTTTCAAGTGCTCGGCCCTCAGATCAGGGGCCTGTTTTTTTCCAAGGGTTCAGCACCCGGCATGCTGATCAAAGCCACTGCTGAGCCCGGCAGCCTGTTCTACTCCCACAACACTGCAACAGCCCCAGCGTGGCATCAACTGTCTTGGTTTCTACGCCCATCAGGCCAGGTGGGCGTAGAAATAGGGACCATTTCTTCAACTGCAGTAGAGTTACCCCCGGTCAGATGCAGGAGCAGATGTATCTAAAGATAATTAAGCCTTCGATTCTGAGGCCTTCATCTGCCACCTTTCAACCCAATGGAACATCTACAAGGTAGTTATGAAGTTCCCCGTCCCAACCAACACCATGAAATACTGGGGGGAAGGTCCTGGAAGGTATTACAGACCCACAAATAGCTTTGAGAAGGCCAAGTGGGCTACTAAAATAGCCTCTTCACTGTTGGTTAAAACTAGTGCAGGAATGGAAGAGAGAAATGGATACATGCAAAGAACCAGATAAGGCAAGGATGGGAGTGGAGAGGCAGGGGGCTGGGGAAGGAGCAGAGAGAAATGGAAGGGGATGTGTGAAAAGAGAGAGGCCTGGGGGCAGGGATGGACACAGGGAGACAGAAAGGAGGAGAAATGAGAGGAGAGGGTATAAGGAGGGATAGCAGGAGGTGGGGGTGTTTAATCTATGTATAACTATGCGACCATCAATATCTAAGACTGCAGAACAAAATGCTCCTTCCCGGCCCTGATGGGATTGGGGGCTTGTCTCCAGAAGGAAATGGACTGCAGTGGCTATTCCAGATTAGTTCCCTGTGGGGATACAATGTTCCGGAATAAAGGTGATTTTATTCCAGAATAATTACATCGCTTTGCAAGTGCACTCATTTTTCCAGACGAGTATCCATATGGGGAGCTATTTTGGAGTAGCTCTTGCCGAACAGCTTCGGCCGCAAGGGCTATTCCAGTCCATTTCTCCTGTAGACAAGCTCTTAATAACAGGTTCCAAAAACCAAAAGAACCTCTAAGCATTCTCCCAGCCTAGACTTCGAGGTCACACCCACCCAGACACACACTGGCACACACGACATTCTGCACGTCACCCATGCCAAGAGGAACTGCAGTTTCCCAGAGAGAAGGTAGTTTAATTCCCGGCTTCTCCCCCCGCCACACCCCCAGTCCTCCTCACTCTCTCCCGCCTACACCTGCCAACTTGAATATTCATGACATATAAGACACACCTACCCTCTTCTCCCCACCCCCCCCCCCCGCCCCACAGAGACACACTGCCAGGACAGAACGCAATTACGGGCCTCTTAAACTTTACCAGCTACCAGGATCCGTGATTAATGAGTTGAAATGTCCACATCTTTAAAAAACAAGGGGGAAAGGTTTAGAAAAAAGCAACTCCAATTACAGGCAGCTGAGGGAATTTGCCCCCCTCCTGCACTATAAGAACATATATCCAGAAAGGTTATGTTAATTTCTAATGTACAAGGCTCTAATTAATTTCAGTGGCTGGGTGGATTAGCGGAGAGTGTAAATTTCAGCCTCGGCTTGGACTGCAGATAAACTAACACCAGGGAAGGCTATGGAGCAAGGGACTCGGGTCTGAAGCTATTGCTGGGTTCCCAGGGACCAATTGGAGTTAGAGCCGGCTAAAAAGAATAAAAATCTTTCGGGCGTGTGAGTGTGGATTCAAAATGCTTCTCTGCTGCAAGTACCATTGTCCCTGCTTGACAGAAGAGGAAACTGAGGCACAAAGGGGCAACGCCTTGCCCAAGGTCACATAGTGCAGGACAGAACCCAGGAGTCCTGTGTTCTGTGGACCATGCTGCCCCCTCACAAAACGTGCTGGGCGGAAGGAGGGATGACATTAGAAAAGGGGTTTAGACAAGTCTTAAAGTACTTTAAAAGGGTAAGTTTCATTAACTCTGATTTACAGATGGGGGAAACTGAGGCACAGAGAAGGGAAGAAACTCCCCCAAGGTCGCACAACCTGCCAGTGGCAGTGCCAAGAATCCCAGAGTCCCAGTTCCTAGGTCTATGTCCAGTGAGCCATGTTACCTGTTGGGGAGCGGGGCTGCTTGAAGATGCACCCAAGGCTGAGGAGAGTTTATCTGGAGGCCCCCAGAGACCATCCTAACAGGGAGCCTCACACCCTTTGCACTGTCCTGAGCACCGCTCCCACTTGAGGGGCACTTGGGAAACAGGGGCCTCCGATATCACAGCTGCCTGCACAGTCACCCGCAGCGAGGAGACCTGCTCCCCGGAGAGTAGGATGTCCCGGCAGAGATGCACGGGCAGGGGTCAGAGAACTACGTGAGGAGGAGCTAGCTGCTCAGATCACCCTGCTGTACCTGCAAGTCAGGGGCAGGGCAGCCAGGAGGACATCCAGGGCAGATGCCTACCCTGCAGCCTCAAGCAGGGGCATCACTGAAAGTGGGCCACAGCCTACCCAAGCCCGTGTAAAGTTCACCCGCTCCGGCCTCGTGTCCCCTGCCTGCTACCCAGCTCAACATGTCCACCTGGCCCGCTCCCTTCTGCAGCCAAAGCCGGGTCATCGGGGCTCCTGTCCCATCCCAGCACCCTCCCCTTGGCAGACACACCTGGCCAGGCATGGGGCAGCTCTGGAGTGGGGCTGGTGGGGAAGATGTGAGGCAAGGGCAGGAAGAGAGCCTGTCCGACTCCAGGGATCTGGACAGGTGAGCAGTCACCTGCGGACACAGCAGCGTGTCCCTTCCCTACTGCCTCTCTGCTCCCAATACCCTCTTCCTCCACCAGCCACTGCTTCCCCAAGCTCACCCATGCCTCTGCCCCTGGGACAAACATGAAGTCCCTCCTTCCCCTATGCAGGAATAGGGGAGTTCAGTCACTCACCCCCTGGACGTGCCCCGGGGACAGTTCATCGCCCGTGCACCACAAATTGGGAGTCCACCAAATTTCCACTTCTAGCTGTACCACTGCTCAAGCCTACCACAGGGCAGCGCTCAGAGCTTGCAGCAGTCTATGGTGTACCTCTAGGTCACTGGCAAGGGCAGTGTCGGGAGATCGCAGTACAGATCCCTGCGCTGTAACCGGGGTGTGTGTGTGTGTGTGTGTGTGTGTGTGTGTGTGAGTGAGAGAGAGAGCTGGACTACACGTGTTGCTGATCACAATGGAGATGCTGTGGCAGAACTGGAGGTGGGGCCGAGGGGAGTGGTGCTGGAATAACAGGTCTTTTGGAGGTCAGGACAGAGCTGCCAGGAGGTGGGTCAAGATTACAGGTGCATTGGTAGAGCTGGAGCTGGTAGGGAGCCAGAAATGGGACAGCCCTGGGAGGGTCAGGATTGAGGAGCATGGATAGAGCTGGGGCAGGGGGGCAGGAACAGAATAGATGGGGGGTGCGGCAGGTTAGGATTGAGGTGCGGGGGACAGGACGTCAGTGATGGGATCTTGCAAGGGCAGGACGGAGCTGAGTGGGGTGGGACGGGACACATGCATGCCCCTTGCTTCCAGCATGCCTTTCCCTCACCACTGCTTTCTCTACCACTTCCAGATACATACCCATATTTTTATTTATATATATATATATAAATAAAAAAACCCTCCAAAGTCACTTCCTAAAAGATAAAAATAAAGACGGCCTCTGCCATCTATGGCTTGGGTGAGACCATAATGAAAGGGTCTGAGCCCAGCAAGGCCAGAATGTGTGGCCTTGAAATACAGTAAGTTTTGAAAGGAAAGAAAAGGCTCCATTATTCTTGCATTAAACTCTCTCTCCCTCTTGCTCTCGCTCGCTCCCTCTGTCAGTCTTCCGTTCGCTCGCTGCCTTTCCCCCAGCCTCTCGGAAGACAGATCGTTCCCTTAATCACTCTGGAAAAGAACCCCAAGCCGATATAATATTATAATTAATTAATTCACTAAAAAGGTATTAAATTTCTTTTCCCCCCTGTGGATATTATCTGAATTCATTGACCTTTAGAAAAATCACCCTCTAATTGTAACCAGGTTCAAGTGCATTTCCAGCCTGTCCCTTTTACATTAATAATATCTTCCAGGACTCCGCTATGCTGCTTAAATATTGTATAAATTTCACTGCCCCCTCAAAAAGGAGAAAGGCATGAAATGAAAACTACAGGCTGATTAAACTGGCTCTGGAATGTGGGGGAAAAGAAGGAAAGAATTCCAGTTCGGACTGTGGGATAGACAGACACCCTCCCCCACTGAGCTTAGGCCAAGGAATCCACTGGATGCTATGTCCCAAACCCCCAATTTCCCAAGAGTTGGTGGGTCCGAGATCCTAGGACCCCAAGACCCATCTTCCCAGTGCAAATTTGAGTCCAAGGTTCCTGGAATTCCAGCTTTCCTAAGGGCCAAGGATACTGGGGCCAGTGACCCAGCTTGCTAGAGGGACAAATGTACTGGGATCTCAATGGTTGTCTCTGCTACAGTTGTACAGCACCCAGCACAATGGGGCCCCAATCTCAGTAGGAGCCTCTAGGTGCTACCGTAATCGATATACAACTAATTTTGAGACCTTGTTTCCCCAGGAGTCGAGGATCCTGGATCTAGGGATCTCCGCTTGCCCGTGAGCAGAGGACACCAAGTTCCCATTTTCCAAGACTCCAAGCCAAAGTCCAGTGTCTGGATTTTTTGGTGTGTGCTTCTGCAGTCAGAAAAATGATGGTAAAGATGGCATCAAGGGGTCCTCTGTTCATTCTCTCTCAATAATTCCAGAGCCGTTTTGCTCAACTGACAAGCCAACAAGTGATTCCTCCAGAGGCCAGTGCGGTAAGCCTCAGCCCAGGATCCGAAAATCCAGCTGGGTTCTTTCTGACTATCATCAAATATAATCCCTGGGCCAGATCCTCAGCTGGCGTTCATCAGCATAGCTCCACTGAATCCAATCTGGCTGTGTGTGTCTCTTTTACTGCACCCATCCCTGTAGTACCTGAGCCCAGCATCACCAGCTCTAAGGATTCTCCAGGCTGTGTTTAGCGCTCAGCTCTGCTCATCATGCATGAGGCAAGGCAGAGCAAGGTTGGCTGAGGTCTGCTGGTTTTGGCACTGCAGGGCCCTTTTCTAATTGTCACTAGACTCGGCCCCAAAAGTCACACAGAGGCGCCGGTAGATTAAGCGGGATCAGGACATTTTTAATGTTAACACTCTGCAATTATACAGCCTCTTCCACCTGAGGAGCTCCAGGTGCTAATCAGTCAAATAGCAATTAATTTACCCTCCCTGTCAGTAGGATTATCGTCATCCTCATTTGGTGGAGGGAAAAACCGAGGCATGGATTGATTAAGGGACTTGCCCAAAAATCGCACAGT
The DNA here is from genome assembly GCF_027887155.1 of Malaclemys terrapin pileata. Taxonomy (NCBI): domain Eukaryota; kingdom Metazoa; phylum Chordata; order Testudines; family Emydidae; genus Malaclemys; species Malaclemys terrapin. The sequence continues at coordinate 17,588,650 of NC_071508.1, read as the reverse complement.
GAGTCAGTGGCAGAGCTGAGGGGCTGGGGAAGGGAGGGGTCTTGATTCCCAGGCCAGTGCCTTTTCCACCAGGTCATCCTTACTCTCTGTCTCGATGTCTTCTGAACGGCACTGTTAAGCCTGAGCCTTAGTGCCCTCTGAAATATACATAGGCATCTCAGTAAGAGAGCAGCACTTAGGTGCTGGCAAACTTTCCAGAGACATTGCTTGAAGGCAGCTGCTCTGTTTCAGAAGGCATTAGGCATGTGGCAAGGGTTGCAATGGAAGGTACGACAGTGATTGGAGGACAGCGAGCAGAGCAATGGTTAACTAGTCTCAGGCAGGGCCTCCAACGCGGCAGGGGAGGGCGGCGAGTCACGGTTGGGGCTCCGCTGTCCCCGGCGGCCAGAGCGCCAGGGGAAGGCGGCGAGCCCGCCGCGGCTCCGCTCTCCCCGGCGGCCAGAGCGCCGGCGGGAGGACGGCGAGCCCCGGCCGTGGCCCCGCTCTCCCCGGCGGCCAGAGCGCCGGCGGGAGGGCGGCGAGCCCCGGCCGTGGCCCCGCTCTCCCCGGCGGCCAGAGCGCCGGCGGGAGGGCGGCGAGCCCCGGCCGTGGCCCCGCTCTCCCCGGCGGCCAGAGCGCCGGCGGGAGGGCGGCGAGCCCCGGCCGTGGCCCCGCTCTCCCCGGCGGCCAGAGCGCCGGCGGGAGGGCGGCGAGCCCCGGCCGTGGCCCCGCTCTCCCCGGCGGCCGGAGCCGGAGCACCACGCCGCCCCCCTCCAGGTGCCGCCCCAAGCACAAGCTTGGTGGGCTGGTGCCTGGAGCCGGCCCTGGTCTCAGGGCAGCAGTTGGGGCTCCTTTGGACTGCTGAACCTGACTGTGGGTGCCAGAATCGGCCCAGAACTGTCACTGAGCCCCCGTGCAGCCTTGGCTGTTTTTGTATCTGCTGCTTTCTTCAGCACTGAAAATTAAATCAGGGTCTGGTTTGACGTCATGGGGGGTGGATGAGCCCATTCAAAGTCACCCTGCTGCTGCGGGAGGGAATCCAGAGCGTGCACCAGGAGGCAATTCTCTTCACATCTCCGCTGATGTAATTCCAGGCTCCGAGGGAACTGTATCATCCAGCACCTCAGAACTGATGAGCTTGTCGGCCTGAGAAGGGGACTCTGCCACATGGTTTTTCCTTGTGGCGTGCAGAGGGTTGCTAGCCATCCAGGTTTCCCCAGGACCATCCCTTTTTGGAGGTAGCTATCCTGGGAAACCCTCAGGGTGCTCAGGACACATTGCCAGCCATCCAGTTTTAGGGGCTTGGGATCATCCCGAGTATCCTGTTTTTTTGTACCACAGAGGTGGCATCCCTAGGCCTGCTTGCGCTGCAGTAAGAAACAGACCCAAGCCAGAGAGCTATGATCTAGGTCTAAACAATTCCTACCAAACAACAGCTGGCTTCTGTGATGGCAGCCTCAGCAAAGGGGCCAAAGACTGAATGTGCTATATACACAATATCCCACCTACCCAGAGGAGATGTCTCCAGGTTAAGGTTGAGGTGCACTGGCAGGGCCATCGGGGGGGAGGGAGGGGAGCTTGCCCTGCCACCAGCCATGTTGTATGGCTCTCATAGAATCAGGGTTCGAAGAGACCTCAGGAGGTCACCTAGTCCAACCCCCTGCTCAAAGCAGGACCAACACCAACTAAATCATCCTAGCCAGGGCTTTGTCAAGCCTTAAAATCCTGTAAGGATGGAGATTCTACCACCTCCCTAGGTAACCCATTCCAGTGCTTCACCACCCTCCTAGTGAAATAGTGTTTCCTAATATCCAACCTAGACCTTCCCCACTGCAACTTGAGACCATCGCTCCTTGTTCTGTCATCTGCCACCACTGAGAACAGCCGAGCTCCATCCTCTTTGGAACCCCCCTTCAGCTAGTTGAAGGCTGCTATCAAATCCCCCCTCACTCTTCTCTTCTGCAGACTAAACAATCTCAGTTCCCTCAGCCTCTCCTCATAAATCACGTGCTCCAGCCCCCTAATCATTTTCGTTGCCCTCCACTGGATTCTCTCCAATTTGTCCACATCCCTTCTGTAATGGGGGGACCAAAACTGGACACAGTACTCCAGGTGTGGCCTCACCAGTACCAAATAGAGGGGAATAATCACTTCCCCCTATCTGCTAGCAATGGTCCTACTAATACAGCCCAATATGCCATTGGCCTTCTTGGCAACAAGGGCACACTGCTGACTCATATCCAGCTTCTCACCCACTGTAATCCCCAGGTCCTTTTCTGCAGAACTGCTGCTTAGCCAGTCGGTCCCCAGCCTGTAGCAGTGCATGGGACGGACAGACGCCTATACTCTCCAGGGGTGTCAAGCTGGCACTTCCCCCGGTACTACGTTCCCTGCTCTCCAAGTCCCCACCAGACGTAGCGCTGGAAGCAGTCTCAGAGGGATGCTGAGCTTGCCTCGTCCATCTCTTACGTCATCCGTTTCTGCTCCAGAGAGGTTCATGTGAGCTCCTGTTCCAGCTGCCTTTCCTGGCCTCCGTACCTCGGCCTCATTTTCTGTCAGTGCCAATTCTACTACAGCATGCGCTCCTTCCCAACCCTTTGCCTGACGAGTCATAATCCTTTCGTCTCCGGATCTGCTGGTGTCACTGGCTGGTGGCAAGTTGCTACTGGGACTCTGCTTGTTATTCCTATCTCTTCAATAAGCCTGGCTGTAATTAAGCTGTCTACAAGCTCCATGTTCGCGAGCAGAATCCTAATGCCTTAAAAAGCCACATATGGTAAAACACTGGGCCAAATGCCTCTGCAGCGTAACTCCATTGGAGCCATGGACTCACCCGGAGAATCAACCTGACTCCTTCTCTTTGGAAGCAATTCTGGACTGAGATCAGATATTTTCTCATCTCTCGCTCTCTCTTTATTACCCACGGAGATTTACAGGCAAAGAGCTACTCTTGTTTCTTCAAAGCCCGTCCGGCTTTGCTGCCTATTCCCCACCTGAAAATGTAATCCCCTGTTTGTGACCTCATTGCAACCGTTTCCACAACAACCCCCGGTGATGTCACCAACAGAGGATTATGACTTCAGGCAAGGAAGGAGCAGCCGGAGCGGATTTACTCGGCAGCTAAAGGGGCTCATCTTTAGCCAGAAAGAAAGGCGGGTGAGGGTGGGTGAAGGTGAGGAAAATACAGAAATTGCCACAAGACCTAGAAGCAGAATGGCTTCCTGAAGGCATCTCTAGCCCTTCAAACCCAGGTTCTAAGATCCATCAACTCTCAATGAGATAGCGAAAACCAGCCCCCAACCCTGTCACACGTGAATTGGTCAATTCCGCAGTGACGCTTCCTCAGGATAACATTGGTCTTCCCCAAATAGGAGATCATTGCAGAGCCACGCAGCCCAGGCCTGAGGTCCCATCTCTCAGTCCTTACTCAGGCATGACGTCCGTTGTCTTCAAAGACCTGAGTGTTTGGCTCACAGAATCAGAGCTTTGAAGTGCCTCTTAAATCATCTCCGTGTCCCCTGGCTGTGGGATTGCTGCCACCAGGATACTGTCCTTTGCTTTGTCCACTCCAGTTTCCTGAGTGTGACTTTATTAGTCTTCAAGGGGGCTGATTCTAGAGGTAAAGCCCCTAGAGTGACCAGAGTGTGTGGAAAAATTGGGACGGGGTGGGGAGTAGCAGGAACCTATATAAGAAAAAGCCCTAAATATCGGGACAGTCCCTATAAAATCAGCACCTCTGGTCACCCTACTGGGCACGATTCTTCTCCTACTCTGGCATAAATCAAGAGTAACTTCACTGAAACGGATGGAGTTGCACTGATGCAGAGCTGACATCAGAATCAGGCCCCTTGTACTACACCGTCCTGCGTAGTGTGAGGCACCAGCAGGTCTTGGGATCTCAGAAACAAAAATGAAGGAAAACTTTCTAGTCTAGCACCTGTTTCCGGTTTACAGAAGCGGTCCCATCAAAGCTAGGGAGAGATCCTAGAGTGTACAAATATCTGCATGCTTTGGACTCTGTCTTCCCCAAGCTATTAGCCAAGATAGTCTGGGATGCAACTCCATGCTCTGGGTGTCCCTAGCCTTGGTTTGCTAGAAGGTGGGAGTGGACGACAGGGGATGGATCCCTTGATGATGCCCTGTTCTGTTCATTCCCTCTGAAGCACCTGGCACTGGCCACTGTCAGAAAACAGGATACTGGGCTAGATGGACCATTGGTCTGGCCCAGTCTGTTCGTCCTTATGTTCCTAAAAGCAGATCATAACCCCTTGAGTGCCAGGAGGAAGAGGAGGCTCCCCGGAGGCTAAACATGCCCAAGGGCAAACAGCATAAACTCTTTACTCTGCCAGGGAGTTAAGGGGCTGGTGTCCCATGTGATTTATACACTTGTGCCTTTAAGAGGTGGGGGTGGGATAGGGTAGGGATTCAGCCACGAGAACTCAAGGAGAGGGGAGTGCTTTTGCCATCGATCCCAGGGCAGGCTAGCAACCCAAGGATATATCCAGGGATGGCTTTGTACAATCCTCACTAAAACCCATGCTGCTGGACCTTCACTGCTATTTTTAGTACAGGTATGCCTATCCAAGCAGTGCCATCTCCTTGGGTTTCCTTCCTGGGCCCCATTTGGGTAGAATCCCAGGCCTGGAGGAGTGACATTGTGATCCAACAATATAGTAGTACATGAAGCATTTCACTTCCACCCCTTGTTGCAAGGAAGCGTCGGCTTTGCTCGTACTCCCAGCTTCCAGGGCTCCAGTCCAGCAGCCCCTCTGCTCCCCGCTAGCCTATTTCAAAACCAGGCATCTTTCAGGAGCAATGCGTTCCTCCCTAGATGTGCTAGCAGTTTACACAAGTTGATTTTTAAACTCTCAGAGCCTGATTTTTCAGAGGTGCCAAGTACCCACACTCCAAAGGGAGCTGCAGCTGCTCAGCGCCTCTGGGGGAAAAATTCAGACTCTTCGTCTTCTGTTGTCTCCAGTCAGGTTTATTTTTAACCCTCCCATCTTTGCAATAGATGGCTCCCATCCTGACACCTCATCTGGCCTTGGGAGGGAAAGGGGGAGCACATAGGAAACAGCTGCAGAATAGGGGTGTTTGGGATAGTCTGATACCACTCAACAGAAACCTCTCTGCCTTGTGGGTGGGGGGCTCTCTTTCCTGAACTGTGTCCCCCTGTCTCTAATACAATGCCTCCCTGTGCTCCCCATAGCTCTCTGGGAAAGGACCTGGCCTGGCACAGAGACCTGGCTTTCCAAATCTCCACCAGTAAGGACCTCAATCTCTCTTCTCGCTGCCTGCCCCCCACCACTGCTGTTCCTTCTCCCCTCCACGGCTCCTGCCTGGGTAGTTATGGTTGAGCCCTTTGTCTCAAACCCTGAGCAATCCCGTGTCCATTCAAGGTTGAGCTGGCTGCCCATGAATCAGAGCTAAACTTGGGAGCCAATCACACCCACTCTCCCCGTCTACCAGCCCAGAGTTGAGACATCCTTCTTGAAAGACTGTGACCTCATAGCTTTCTCCATGAAAACACATTGTGACATCATCATCCTCCCCCTGACTACCTGTTGTGACCTCATACCCATCTCGATGACAACAGGCTGATACTGAATTTGGGTCAGTGGCCAAGGAGACGGGCTTTTGCGGGGGGAGGGGGGCAGTGGTGCATGGAATGTATGTGACTGAAGAGAACTTAAAGCATCTCAGTACAGCATGGTTTGAAGTGCTTGCAGGGCTGTTCCTTTGACATGCTGCCCCCTCGTGTACCCGGTGGGCATAGCATCCATGTCATCACCAAACCCACTATCACAGAAGCAGGGAAAGATGGTGGCAAGCCATAGGAGAGGGATTGGAGCAAGAGTGGCAGCCATCTGCCTTGCACCAAGGAACAAAGAATTTGTCTACACTAAGGAGATGGATTGGCAAGAGGTAGATACACTGCTAGCTGAACCATTCAGTGCAAACACTTACCACGGACGTGTTGCACCAGTACAAGTCACTTTCTAGACCAGGGGTTTGCAACAGTGCAGCGATTTCAGTTAAAGAGAATCCAAGTGCAGGAAAGTCCTTTGACACCGAGCAGGTGTGGTGGCAGGGCCTAGAGAGATGCCCCCCGTGGTACTTGTCCCAGTACTGAGAGGGCTAGCTCAGAATTCAGTGGGCCTGATTCATCTCCTACCAGGGTAACATTCCCACCTGCACTAGAGAGGTACAGCACTGTGAGAGGAGGGCTAGGCCTAAAGAGAACAGAGGAAGACTAGATTCAAGAGAAAATGTGCCCTTGATCAACCAGGGCTAGGCTGGTCACTAACAGAGGTGACTGACCTTAGAGATCCAGCCAGGATAATGGGCCAAATCCTAGCTGCTCTTCTCTGGTTTTCCTCCACGTCTTTTCAGCACTTATTTGGGGACAGTTATGCCCCCTCCTTGCCCCATTGGCTTCCAGTGGGAATTTGTGGATTTTTCACCCCCTCCCCGAGGAGTGAGATAGCTAAGCTGACCTGGTGTAGACCAGGTCTAAGGACTCTTGCCTAAGTAAGGGCAGATTAAGAACTGCATGGGGGGGATCTGATGCTGGGCCAGTGTGCATTTCCCTTGGCAAAGCCAATACACTACTGTCCTGCAAAGTACTAGGGTCTATCCTGTTTCCCACCTAACCATTACCATTGTTTTGCCGAAGCTCTCTCCAAGAAGGGGTGCAAACCAGCTCTGCCCTGTGACAGCGGGCAAGTCACTTCCCCTCTCGGTGCCTCCTTCCTCTCCAGCCTTTGTCTCTCTTCTCTAATTAGACTGAAAGTTCTTTGGGGCAGGGACAATCTCTTGATTTAGTTGGGGATTGGTCCTGCTTTGAGCAGGGGGTTGGACTAGATGACCTCCTGAGGTCCCTTCCAACCCTGATATTCTATGATTCTTACTAAGTGTAAACACAGCACCTTGCACAGTGGGGCCCTGACCTTCGTTGGGGCCTCCAGGTGCTACCTTACTATTGCCAATAATACACTAGGAGAGTTATGACAAAGCTTGATTTTGTAACATATCATTCATCCATCAAGAGGTCTGAACCCCCAGTGCAGAGCTAGTCCTAGATATCAACAGGTCAGTGCTCACCCGTCATTTTGACCCTTCCATTTGGGGTGGGTGCAACGTCACAGAACGCATGATCCCAACCTGAAAGAGATCGGCCGAGGATGTCATTAATAAAAAAAGTCTCAACTATCCTTGCAAGACAAGTACTATTAGTCTCATTTTATAGACAGGGAAACTTAGGCACGGAACCATTAAATAACTTGCCCCAGGTCTCACAGCAAGCCAGTAGCAGAGCTGGGAATAGAAACCAGAAATCTTGACTCCTAGACCTATTCTCCAACTACTAGCCTATGCTCCCCCACCACAGGTAAGTGCTGTATCAGTTTCCCCTCACGTATATCAATCACTGCACATAAATCCAAACCTAACACCCCAGCTGTGCAAGTCCTGTGCCACTCCTCAGCACTGCCAATCCACTTCAATTCTGCCCTGCATGAACCAGCTGTGATTCCGGAACTCCCCTACCCAGCTCTGTCTGGGCACGACAGCAGTATCTTTCAGCTGAGCCTATCATTCCAGCTCGGGGACCCCATCAAGTTTTGATGCTGCCCCATCACCCTTACCTGCAGCCCCTCTCTGCAGTAATTGCATGGTCTTACTGTGATCTGGAGAAACAGCTTCTAGGACAGCGGTTCTCACAGCATATTTTTTGGTGGCCTCAGAGTACAGCCACCACCTCTTGCTGGTGACCGCTCAGAGAATTTTTTCTAAAATACTTAATTAACTTTAGGAAAAACAAATCAATATCCACAGATACACGTCCAGATCGTTGTAATTTATTTATGTAGGATTCTTTTGCAGACTTAATAATAAAAATAACGTACAGTTTATCTATGTAGACTGTAAGCTCTTTGGGGGCAGGGACTGTATTACTCTGTCCGTGTCCAGTGCATAGCACAGTGGGGCCCTAATCTCAGCTGGGATGTGTCATGCGGGGGCGGACAGCCCAGTTTTCCCACACTGCACCATGAACAAAGGGCTAGAGCAGCCATGTTTTGGAAGGGTGCTAGGAAATCTGGGATATGGTTGATTGAACTCAGTTCTCCAAACCACAGGGCGGACGCTGGTGGGGCCTGGGCTCCAAATTTCTTAACGTAAGGTCAATATGCCGTGTGGATGCTCAAGCTCTGGGCTTGGAAACCCAGGGTCCATAGACTCAAGTCCCATTAACCCTGGGGCTTACATTGCCAGGTAGATATATCCACAGATCAGGGTGCGATTTCACACAGCCCAGACCACCTCCAGTTCAGCTCATCACGTCTGTCCACAGCATGGAGCTGTCGCCATGTGACACTGCCCAGCACAATAACAAGGGGCCAAGAAAGCGTTACCAGGTGTGGCCTTGCAGTCACTACTTGTTCGGTACCCAACAGCTTCCATTGCCCTCAATGGGGATGGGAGGGAGGGGATTCCCCATGGTTCTCAGTGGGGGGGGGGGGGAGGGGTTCCCTATTGTTCTCAGTGGGAACTTCAGGATGCTGCATAGCCCTTTGGAAACTGACCTATTTATTCACATGGTGTTTTCTTTTGGGTTCTTTTGAGACTCTGTCCCTAGTTGTCCAATGGAGCTGAGTGACTAAGGGGAGTTTCTAGCCAGGTGACATGCATCCAGCTAGTAGAGATGGCCAGGGGTCCCCAACACCAGAGTCAGAGCCAAACGTCAGCTTTCCCAGGGTTTGGATCCAGAGTTTGGGTCCCCCCTCTCTTTCTATCGATTACTGGATTGCAGTCACTCCTTGAGGCCCCCACCACGACCATCAAAGATCTTCAATGCACTAGGCTCCATCAACAAATAAAACAAGGGAAATGGGGCTGACATCATTCAAACAACATATTGGGTTGATTCTCCCTGGCTGACGCCTTGCATGGGCATTTACCCCTGTACCCAGTAGGGGTAAAACACCCCCAACTCATAGCACCCACAGGCACACCCACTTTGCACTGGTGCAAAAGACTGCTGAAAAAGCACCATCAGGCCGGATCAGGGAGCTCTGGTCTCCATTGCCCCATGTAGTCATTTATACCTGTGCAAAAGGAGACCATTGTGATTCACACACACTTTGCACGGGTGCAAAGAGCTTACACAAGCTACAAGAGCGACTGTGAATCTGGCTTAAAGCCCCACCACCACTCTCACCGTGTCAGCATTGCTTCCTGGTCCCAGAGTGCCCCCCAAGGAAGAGAACAGCAACACAACTCCTACCCAGCACGCCACCCATGTGCTGCTCTCCTTGCAGGGGAGTTAATAAGAATTGCAACCCCAACTCGCACACTCCTGCCTTTTTATATCCTAGCTGGAGCCTTGACACTGATTTTTTTTTTTTCTCCTTTGGATGGCTCATATGTAGTAATTAAGAGCCCTTCTCTCCCGCCTGCCCAAGTCACCCATCTTTGGCAGCTGTTGTTTAACTGAAGGAAACCCCCTTTCGTCCTCTCTCTCCCCCCCCTTTCTGAACGTAAAGGGATGACAGCGCTCCAAGCCAGGGTCTTTTGCATTTCTGAGTTGGTTCTATTAATTGGAAGGAGGGTTAAGAATCTGCAAGGTCGTTTCAATCTACATCTGACCTTCAGAGTAATCCTCTATGCCAACACCAGAGCATGTCATTAAAATGAGGCCCTCTACCATATCCCGGCATCCCTTTATTCTCTCCTTGTGCACATTAATTGCTCATAAGTTGATTTGATCTCCCTATTCTGCAAGAAGTAAATTGCCCTCTTATTTCGCCATTTTCATCCTGTTTTCTTAATTAGGCCCTTAAAAATCTCTAGGGCCTCAGCCGGGCCGCAGGCCTCATCCTGGGAATAAATTTTGATCTCAGTCTGATAAAGAGTGAGCAAACCCAGAGATTGAACAATGTCATTCACCCCCCCCCCTCCTCCCCTCCTCGCTATTCTCTTGACATGAAAAGGCTATCAGTTTTTCTCTGTGTTAATATAGGAAATAATTCACACTTCAGGCGCTGTTCTCTATTTAGTGTTCACACTCCCCAGATAAATCAAATCAGGTTTTTTTTTGTAAGTGTCTGAAACTACTTTCTCTCTCTCCTCTCCACCCCCCCCCCCCCCCTTTAACAAAGTTTCCAAGATTAGCCTGTGTGATTTTTCCATCCCAGAAGTCTATTTTAAGGTATTCTTTTTTATTTTATTTTTTTTTAATTCTATTGTCTGTGGGGAGCTGACCCACAGCCAGAACTTTTCACGAGTGACAGACAAAAATGCTGTCGCTCCGCCTGCGCGAGCAGCTTTTTCCTAATACACCTCACTGGCAAAGAGCTCGGTCACTTGAAGCTTTAGACATGTGAGGAGTTTTGGTGAGCATATGCTCAACCCCTTGACTGTATGGTGCGGCAGGTTGTTATTGAGGGATTTGATTCTGGTTTGATTTGTGGGGTGGTTCATGATAAAATGGAACCTACCTCCCTCAGGTTCTTAGCGGCCACCTTTACTGTAGTATCTGAGTGCCTCACGGTCCTTGAGTGGCTTTAGCCTCACAATGCACCTGGGAAAAGCGGTTATCTCCGTTTTATAGATGGTGAACAGAGCATAAGTTGCCCAAGTCACACAGAAAGCCTATAGCAGAGCAAGGAATTGTACCTAGGTTTTTTGAGTTCCTGACCAGCACCCTAATCCCTGGGCCATCCTCAATCTCCGGCCTCAAAAACCAGGGGATAACATTTTCAAAAGCAAAGTGACTTAGGAGCCTAATTCCAGTTTCAAAAGCAATTGAGGAACTCAAATCCCCAGTGAGACTTAGGGCTTGTCTACACGAGACCACAGTCCAGACTATGGGGGTGCGAGTTATAGACACGCTAACTACCCAGCTTAGACCCTGCTGGTGCAAACGACGAGGTACCTCCTGCACATTACCATAGTCCTGTTTGAAATGGGACCACATCAACGCCTTTTAGCTCACACCAGCAAGGTCTACAAGGTGACATCCCTGGAGTCTGCACTGCGGCACCGCACAGACAAGCCCTTTGGCCCCTAAATCACTTAGGCGCTCTTGAAAATGTCAACCTGCAGGAATATGGAAAAGGCAGATTACATCAGCAAGCTTGTCTCCCTGCTCTGGCAGCTAGTCACCTAACAGAGGGCAAATGAGAAATTAAAACAATATTGTACTTGTGCAATATGGCCCATTGATTGCAATGGGTATTGGATCAGGCCCTCGGTTTTAACCAAAAGGCCTGGAGAAAAAGATCCAATAAGCTAGTTTCCCCACTTCCCTCTGCCTATAGATGGGCTCAGATCCAACTCTCCTGAACTTTAGAGCACGTGACATCTGCACCCAGATCCAGATGAAAATTTTGTCAAACGGCCCCTCTCGTTGGAATGGGGTGAGAACCACTCCTGTGAACTTCAGGCGGTTCAGATCACCTGATCAGAACAAGGCAGCTTCATCTCTCCTCTCTGCTCCTAAACTTTGCAGCCTGGTTGGAAGGGCTAGCATGTTCCCCAGCTGTAGACCCAGTCCCTTTGCTTCCATGGCAGGGAACAAGCCACTGTTAGCAAGAACCCCATTATGGTTGCTGCTGGGTCAACTCAGGGGAGGCCCTTAAATTTATCTCCAGGACATGCATGAATTTGAGGAGTTTTGAGGGGAGATGGCTGGATGGGGAGAGGCAAACTCGAACTCTGTGCCCCTGCATGATAACATAGGAATAAAAAAAAAAAAAAAAATACCTGCTCCTCCATGGAAGTCGAACGCAGCCCTCTCTGCAGGCGCTAACAGACGCATGCACCACTCCTCAGGTAGGATCTGGCTTGTTTGAGAGACATGCACCCACCTTCCCAGAGGGTTTAATTAGCCAGCTGGACTGCTAATCAGAGGCCTGCAGCTGCAAGGTGTCACCATGGTTACCAGGCCCAGGCAGGATGTCAGAATGGGCCCAATGTAAATGGCTGGTTGGTGGGAGGGGGAGTTTGAGGGGATGGGGAAACTCTGCTTTTCTACCCACCGCAGCCCTGAGGGCCAAGCTGGATTTCACACAGCGATGGGGGAGCTTCATTTGCACTTAACACTAAATTGGCCAAATTCTGATCTTCAACCAGTGTCAAGCTGATGAGCCATTAGTGCTCAGTACCTCTGAAAACCAGGCCATTTGCTTAGGGGCCGAGCCTTCGCTACCCAATATGAAAACTGTTGGTCTGATTGACAGGTCCAAGATCACACAGTGGCATAGCTGGACAGAGAACCCATGCATCCTGACTGCTAGCTCCTCACTGTAAAGGCTAAACCAGGCTCCAGCCAGGAGCTGTCTGCAGCCCCCAGGAGTCCTGACTCCCAACCCCTCTGCTGTAACCACTAAAAGCTCCACCCAAACACGTTCCTTCAGTAGATCTCAAAGCCGTTGACAAAAGAGGTCAGCAGCAGCATCCCTGTTTTACAGCTAGGGGAAACTGAGGCACACAGCAGAGCCAGGACTAGAACCCAGAGCTCCTGAGGCCGAAGCCAAGGCTAGTGGGCTATCCACTAAACCACATTCCCTGCCACAGGCAGGCATAAAAACTCTGTTTCAAGCTCTAGTCCCTCCCCAGAGCTCAGAGTGCAGCCCAGAAGTTCTGGGTGCTTTGCTAAACAGCTACTTGAAGTGCTTTAGGTAGAGAGAGATGATTACCTTCATCTCTGGCAGGCTGGCAGTATGCCACTGACACCAGAGCAGGGGCAGAAGATAGCGTGCGTCCATCACCCAGAGGGGTACATTGTCAGCATGGCACGGAACCGAGCCAGGCCAGACTTGTCACGTTCATTGTGCCCGAGTCTGGACACACCGTGGATTCAGGGTTCCTTTCTCCATTAGCACCCCCCTTCACTGCATGTACATATCAGAGATTGTCCCAAACTGACCCACTGAGGATGGGTGGCAGCTGATAACACCACAGAGCTGGTGTGCTTTAGAGAGTGTGACAAAAACAACTAGAGGGAGTTGGGGCACTGGCCTCAGACACGAGACCTGGGTCTCTGCTGCAGACTCCCTGAGCTGAGGCAAGTCAGAGCCTGCCTCGGTTTCCCCATCTGCACACTGGATAGAATATCCCTGCCCTGCTTCCCAGGGGGATTGTGAGGGTTTGGTCTGCGTGGCTCAAAAGCTTGTCTCTTTCACCAGCAAAGTTGGCCCAATAAAAAGATATTACCTCACCCACCTTCTCTTTCTACTATCCTGGGACCAACCCGGCTACAACAACACTGCAAACAAAATTCTACAGCGTTTAAAAATAAATCAAAATAGTCTGAATTCCCCCCAAAAGTTGGGAGTTTTGTTGAGTCTTTAAAGGGCTTCTGACGGTCACTATTCAGCACCCACGACAAAGGAAAATCATTATAGACCAGTTCCTCTCATTGATTTCTTTGCAGAAGGCGAGTGAGCGCCAGCGTCAAAATCAAAACCTGCAGAGGGATATAAAGCTCTGGAACAGCTATGCCAACAGCACCATCTTGTGCTCCCAAGTCACAAGTGCAGTAGGTTTCAAATGCAATAATAGTGCACCTGTATAAATAAGGATCTGGTTTTTCTCAGTGACAAGCATCACAAGGCTAAAATTACATCCTGGAAAAGATCCTGAATGATGGATACGGACACAGATTTCTCTACCACCAGGCATATTTGGATGTCAGGGTTATATTCGTGCATAAGAACTGTAGCATCATTAGAGAAAACAGGCATGGGAGGAGATGGGTGTAAAAAAAAAAAAAAAAAAAAAAAAAACGTTTGACAAATGGAAGGGGATGATTCTGATCCCACTGAACTCAAAAGTACCTGTGGCTGATGGCAGTCAGGATTCAAACACTAAGTCCACCGGTCATATAAAGTGTCCCAGAACTACTGACTTGTTGTGGGACCAGCATTCAGCAAAGCTCAGCTCTCATTCAGGCACCCAATTAAAAAAAACCTGATTTTTAGCCCCCAGTAACTCCCCCTTGTGACACTCACGGCCAGATTTTCAATAACTCAGCACGTGCAGGGCTCTTCCAAAAACCTGGCTACATATCTAGGCACCTAAATAGTTTCATTGAATACTATAGAGTTTAAGGCCAGATCATTTAGTCTGACCATCCTACATATCCCAGACCATTCAGTTTCCCCTTAATACCCCTATGACGTCAGTAAAACTAAAGCATTTTAGTCCTCAGGACACTGAACTGTTGGGTGCCACAGGCAGAGATGAGAGACCAAGGTGCCACCAATGCCCAAGACCCCTGCAATGTCAGGGAACTGACTAGGTGAAAAATGCCCAGGTGATCCCAGCAGTCAAGTCACACCCCGTGCCATAGGGAAAGGTGAAAAAAATCTGATTCCTGCTAATCTGATTTGGGATGGGGGGAAATTCCTTCCTGACCCCAAATCTGGTGACCAGAACTCTCTGGAAAATCTGTCTCTGATTATGGGAGATGAGACCTTTTGAAAATTCTGGCCCATGTGACCTTGGACATGTCACTTCCCTACTCTGTGCCTCAGTTTTCCCCTCTGTAAAATGGGCATAAGTGATACTGATTTGCTTTCGTAAACCACTTTGAGATCTCTGGGATGACAGCCGTGGCTGCTGCCCTTCGCCCCACACAAATAAACCCCTACACACGGATAGGCTGTAAATAAATATATTTTAATGATTTTTTTCCCATTCCAGTTCATTCTTTTGTACATTTATTTATAAAACAGTAGTAAAATTTTTAAATCAGAGCACAGTGCATTAAGAAACAAAACACAAAAAAGAGATAAAAAATCCACGACTGTTCTCTCATGGCATGGGGAGCACCCCACTTCTCACGCAGGCTGGAGCAGGGGATAATGGTGTGGCATGTTCTGCATCCCATAGCCATGAGCTGAGTGCAGTATATACTGTATCTGACAGACATTAACCCCATTCTGCATACAGCACACACCGCTACTCACAGTCCATGAAGCATGCCGCACTACCGTATATACTACTGAGGAGGAGCACTTCACGAAGTGTCTGGCTAAGTTGTTCTAAAGTGACGAGTGATTCTGGGTACCCACCTCAAGTCACCTTAAAGGGGCCTGATTTTCAGAGGGTGGGGTGCTCAGCACTGTCTGAAAATACAGCACCTAAAGTCACTAGTAGCTTTTGCAAACCTTGGCTTCCAAGCTTTGCCCTCCCAAATTCACATGATTTTCTGAGACGGTTGGGTCTGCATCATATCTGAAATCTTATGAGGTCAGATCGTCCCACACAAATCTTGGCTTCGGTCAGATTGCAGACGCTGCAACAGACGGGGAAAAAAATCTTTCCACTAGATGACATCACTTCCTGTCCCACCCACCAACAGAAAGGAAGCGTAAAGGCATGCCACGGTTTCAGACCTCAAGAACAAAAAAGTCAAGTGATTCAAGCTGACATCTTAAGTGAAGATTACATATGTGCCCATCCCTAGTACATACCATGTCCTGAAGCCACTCAAGCACACGGCATAATACACACGATATACCGCGTCCCGTGTTTGTTGAAGCATGTCGTGAATAGTGCACAGTTATAACACAGAATCAACCTGCTGTGGGTTCAGAAAGAGCTTTGGATTCAAACCAGGCAGTTTTATTTTCCTCTAAGGGACTCTCCTCATGAGAGCATCTGAGCAACAAAGCAAACTAGGCCTGTCTAGGTATGTTCCTCTCAGCCCACTGGCTATGGCTCCACCAGAACTTCCAAGAAATTGACTCTCATCCCATTGGGCACGGCTCGCCACCCATCTTTCCTGGAACCTTACCCTAGCTATAACTTCACCAACTCTTCCTAAACTGGCTCTGACCGTGCACCACTTCCAGTATCTGCTGGATTTTTAGCCTACATCCGCAGGTCTACATGTGCGAGGCTCTGCAGACAGGCAGTGCATCCATAGGCACTTAACGTGGATCTATAGGTTCTGCTGCAGAGGATGCATGCTGCCTACCCGCAGGCACTTAGCAGAAGTCCACAAGACTCTCTGGGTGACACTTCAAAGGTGTACAGGAACACCGTGCATCCACACAGACGCTTGCGCTGCGTAAAGGAGTTTAATGGCTGTATTGGAGGATGAACACTGCACATCCATAGGCACTTAACACAAGTCTACAGGGCTCTAGGGGCCTGCTCTGAAGGACTACTCCTGTTCATAGGCATGTAATGGCTCTCTTGGAGGGAGCACATGCCTTGGTTTAACCTGGCACAACAGACACTCCCATCCTGCAGGCCCCACTCACTGAAAGAGCCACAGAGAATCCTGTCTGCTCACCTCCCCCAGAAACCCTGCATTTATATTACTGACATTTGTAAGAGCTCCCCTTGCGGGACTCCTATCTCGGGGCACTGACTAGTCGTTCCCTCTCCTGTTACCAAATATACGGGCAAGGGAACGTAGGCTAGGGACGTCCTTTTCCCCTGCTCTACGCTGACTCTCCTGCCAGGGGCTGGGGATTGCCCATCTCAAGAGGTGAAGGGGTGCCGCCCTCTCCCCCGCTTTCTCTCACTCGCTTTCTTTGCCATCACATGCAAACGTCACTTCCTACAGGCACTTCTCGCTGTCAGCTCGGGAGATGCCTGCACCCTGGAGGTCATCTCACTCCCATCACAGACCGGCGCTTGCCCCAGGGCTGTACCCTATGGTCACGTTCACACTCAGCACCCTACGATCCAATTCCTGAGCTCTTTCCTTCTCAGGGAGTTGGCAGGTTGAGTTTTCCCTTATGATTTTAGGTCCTGGCTCAGCACGAGTCACCAGGGTTTGAAGTCAAGGGAGCTGTGTGTGTGTGCAGGGGTCCCACCCGCGCAGCTCTCAGTGCAGAATCAAGGCTGGAGATGGGGCCTGATCTATAAAGCCTGGATCCGAGCGCTCCTGAACTTTGAGGATTGGGATCCAGACATTACTAATAAAAAAGATATTACATCATTCTCCAGTAATGGCCCCAAACACTACAATATGCTGTAGCCTTCCTGCAATACTTAAGGCAGTTACTGGGGTATAATGTAGTATCATTACTAAGGCTGTCAATTAACTCACGCAATTAACTCAAAAAAATTAATCGCACTGTTAAACAATAGAATACTAATTGAAATTTTATTACAAATATTTGCACTATAAAAATGATAAAAGAAATAGCATTTTTCAATTCATCTCATACAAGTACTGTAGTGCAATCTCTATCATGAAAGTGCAACTTTCAAATGTAGGGTTTTTTGGTTACATAACTGCACTCAAAAACAAAACAGTGTAAAACTTTAGCGCCTACAAGTCCACTCAGTCCTACTTCCAGTTAAGCCAATCGCTAAGACAAACAAGTTTGTTAACATTTACAGAAGATAATGCTGCCCACAACACTTTCCCTGCAAATTTGACAAAATGCAAAGAAGATACAAAAGTGAAATTTCTAAAGATAGCTACAGCACTCAACCCAAGATTTAAGAATCTGAAGTGCCTTCCAAAATCTGAGAGGGATGAGGTATGGAACATGTTTTCAGAAGTCATAAAAGAGCAACACTCTGATGTGGAAACTACAGATCCCAAAACACCAAAAAAAAAAAAAAAATCAACCTTCTGCTAGTAGCATTTGACTCAGATGATGAAAATGAATATGTGTCAGTCCGCACTGCTTTGGATCGTTATCAAGCAGAAATCGTCATCAGCATGGACGCATGTCCTGTAGAATGATGTTTGAAGCATCAAGGAACATATGAATCTTTAGCGCATCTGACATGTAAATATTTTGTGACGCTGGCTACAACAGCACCATGCAAATGCATGTTCTCACTTTCAGGTGGCATTGTAAACAAGAAGCAGACGGCATTATCTTCTGCAAATGTAGACAAACTTGTTTGTCTGAGTGATTGGCTGAACGAGAAGTAGGACTGATTAGACTCGTAGGCTCTAAACTAAAGTTTTACATTGTTTTATTTTTGAATGCAGGGTATTTTTTGTACAAATATACATATAATTATATATTTGTACGTTCAACTTTCATAATAAAGAGATTGCACCACAGTACTTGTATTTGGTGAATTGAAAAATACTATTTGTTTTTTTACAATGCAAATATTTGGAATAAAAAATAAATATCAAGTGAGCAGTGTACACTTTGTATTCTGTAACTGAAATCAATATATTTGAAAATGTGGAAAACATCCACAAATATTTAAAGAAACGGTATTCTATTTTTCACAGTGCGATTAATTGCATGATTAATTGCGATTAATTTTTTTAATCACTTGACAACCCTAATCATTACTAAAGATTTCCCCATCTTCCCCATATGCCCCTTAAACTCTTACTGTAGAATACTGTCATCTTTTCTTTTAAATAAAAGTGATCCCCGCACCCCTCTTCCCCATCCCAATTCCCCTTGTGGCTGTGCCGACATCAACAGCACTGAGAAAGCAGAAAACAATTGAGCTACAAAGCTGTGCAAAGAAATTCTTCAGTGGTTTGGCTCTTTAGGCCAAAAACTATCTGAGGATAACGGGGGTGGGGTGGGGGGGCGATTGACTCTTAGAAGCCAAAGAGCCCTGGTTAAGATTTTGGCAATCGTTACTAACGTACAATCCTCCTCCTGCTGCTTCACACCAGAGTGGCTGCCCTGTTACCCAGTCTCTATGTGGGGGCCCAGTTACAGGTTTACATTAAGGATCCAAAAGACACAGTATAAAGACTGATTTGCCTTCTGTCTGAAGAACCCCAGCTCAGAATTAGGATGACGTAAATGAGGTCAGGAGACAGCGCTGGTCATGTTGAAGGAGTCCTCGATTCCATTCTCTTAATGAACCAAACTTTGTTTTGGTCAGGGATAGAAATATCCTCTTCCAATCAGCGAAAACATGGCTTGTGTTGCCAGAAACACGGAAGCGGACATGGAAGCAACTGGGGGCGAGGGGGAAGACAGAGAGCCAATGAGGACACAGAAGAGGCCTTTCCCAGAGTAGGATAACTCCTTGATGTTTGCTTTTGAGCTCAGCAGGGCTAATTTCCATGGTTTCTAGGATGCCACGCCCAGTGAGAGAGAGCCCAACCTGAACATGAAGACATAGGAAGTCGAAGAGGGACTTGTTGGAGGGAAGAGGTTGTTTTTAACGTTCCCTGGCAATTCCTCGTCAAAGGGATATTGGTTCTGGGATCAACCTCAAGAAGGGGCGGCATGGGTTGGAGGAGCACCCACCTGAGAGATTTAGAACTCCAGTTTCCCCGTATCACTGAGCTCCTCAGTGCTGCCCGAGAACCCTGTAGAACAGAGACCTTGTTCTCCTCCTCTTCAGAGCCAAGCTCATTGAGCAATGAACTCAGATTCCCCTCCACCCCATGTAACTTCCCCCAGCTTCTACCCCTGGCTGGCAGGGCCAGCTCCAGGCACCAGCGAAGAAAGCAGGTGCTTGGGGTGGCCAATGGAAAGCGGCGGCACGTCCAGGTCTTCGGCGGCAATTCGGCAGCGGGTCCCTTAGTCCCTCTTGGAGCGAAGAACCCGCCGCCAAATTGCCGCCGAAGAATGAAGCGGCACGGTAGAGCTGCCGCCGAAGTGCCACCAATTACGGCTGTATTTATTTATTTATTTATTCCGCTTCATCGCTTCGGACGGCAAAAAAGCTGGAGCCGGCCCTGCTGGCTGGGTTTGTGCTCTTTAAGGGCAGAAAAATTCCCTCCCACGGACATTTCAGCAGAAAGCATTTGGATCCAGGTCCCTTGACCTCATGTGGCCATCTTCCACGTATTCGTGATGACACTGAACACACTGAGCCAAACCCAGAGGCTCCTTAACTCAGGCAAAACCTCCCACTGGCCCCAATGGGTGGCTTGCCTGAGTAAAGACTGAGAAAGAAAACTCAGTCAGGTCTCACTTATTTCACTGGGAGCAGAGGGCACTCAAAGCCTGCCAGGATTTGGCCCTCTGAGTGTTTTAACGGAAGAAGGGATCTAAGCTCACCCTGATGATAACTGAACCAGTCATTTAGGGTGCCTTCCATGAGCTTGATTTGCTAGGTTCAGGCACTGGGGATGTGGGTATGAGGGTCTCAACTTGGAGGTTTCAGTTTACAGGGGCACATGCAAACCTCTTTTCCAGGTGTGGTTCATAGGGGAGGTTCCCACACACATATGCCCCCAGGTCTCAGGTTCAGATGCAGCCCAAAGACATACTCGGTAGTCGCAAGTCACTCAGGGCACGTCTACGGGTGCAGATGGGAGTGCGCCTCCCAGCTCAGGCAGGCGAACACATGATCGCTCTGCTCCAGCTAGCCCACTAAAAACCACAATATAAATGGCACGGCACAGGCAGCAATGCAGGCCAGCCTGAGTACAAGCCTGTCTCAACCCCGGGTCGCGATGCAACCAACACATTCCCGTTCTTAGCCTATTAGTGTGAGCCCGGCTACCACGTATCTGCCTGGGCTGGGAGGCTCGCTCCAGCTAGGATGACCAGATGTCTTGATTTTATAGAGACACTCCCGATATTCAGGGCTTTGTCTTAGATAGGCGCCTATTACGCCCCACCCTGATTTTTCACACTTGTTCTCTGGTCACCCTATCCCAGCTGCAGTGTGAACACACCCTTACGTGCATTTGAAAAAGCTGCCCAAGTGCTTTATAGTGCAAAATGGCTGGCACCAATAAGTGCGGGTGCAAAGCCAGAGCTGGTGTCTGGAAACATCAATAAGGGTTTAGTTCCATACCAGGCGCACACTGATGGTTTTGACCAAATATCACTTGGAAGTTTCAGGATTCATCTGAACAGACTGAGAGGAAGCAGAGATGGGCCCAAACTGGCATCCCAACCCCCTACACGCTTTCGAGGGTTAGGAACCCACTTCCGAAGTTGGAGGCTGGGTCCCATCTCTAATAGGGTGGAAGTTGAGCGGGTCTCAATAGGTCCACTCTCAAAGCCGGTGCCTTTACAAACCCAGGTGACAAATAAAAGACTGTTGCATCCAACTCCTGCTCCCGGCTTTGAAAGTGTCCCTCTGGTATCACTAAATAATTTGTTCAGATTACCCTCCTCCTCCTCTCCCCTGCAGCCTTCTTACCCAATGAGCCTTGAGAAACACACCTCCCCTATGCCGTGACGACCAGGGACACCACACCCTCCCTCAGGAAAGCTGCACATCCCTGCCCGAAAAGAGAAGGGGAAGCCCAATGCGGGAACACGGTACAAGGCAGCCTCTGCCGATGTCTTCAGGGCGATAGCGCCAGGGCTTGGGAAGACTGAGGGAACACGGGTTCACGTGGTAAAGCTTGGCTGGATGCACATTTGCAGCAAGGCGCTCTGAGCGACAAGCCCCCTGTTAGCCTCCACCAGGACTTGAAGGCTCCTTCTCATACCTGACAGCTCGGCCTCCAGCCTCCACTCCTGCACTGCATGTGGCTTGTGGGAAGTTTAGCTGAAAGGCAAGGCAGCTGGGCTGTAAATCTAGGGTCATTCGAAGCCAGGGAGCTCCGCTTAGTTAATGGCAAAGCAAGAAAGTTTGCAGATCAAGTTGTAGCAACAAGGGTCTGACTTTCCCAGTGACTGTGACAACGCTTGCATAGAGAAATGTATTTCTATGTAGGCTCAAGTGTGGGCTGGGGTCCTCTTGGGTGGGGGCGTGTCTTCACCGACAAGCCTCACTCCTCGTCCTTTTCCCCAAGCTCCGAGCGGCTCCTTGTCACAGCATGTCAGCATCCTCCATGCTGAAGCTGCTCCTGCGACTGCTGGCCTTGGAGGCCTCGGGGGACATGGCGGAGAACAAGGGGTCAGAAGCCAGAGGTAACATGGTGTCCTCCATCAGCATCAAGTCCAGCTCCTTCTTGGATAAAGAGGGGAAAGAGACATGGTGGCTGGGGTCCAGCTGGTCGCGGAACCCTCTGGAGCCATCATCAAAGCTCAGGCCATGGGTAAAGTCCAGCTGGTAGGGAGACGGAGGCAGCAGCGGCAGGGGTGGCTGTTGCTGCGTCTCATGGTCTGGAGGTAGCTGGGGCTGCTGAGGCTCCATCGACCCGTCCTCTCCGGTCACTTCTTGCTTCACGACCTGCTGAACTAGTTCTGCCACGTTCACGCCGGAGGGTGAGGAGGCGGGCAGCCCATGGAGGCGTGCCTGCATCTCCAACTCCTGTAGGACAAAGCACACAAGCCAGGAGTCCTTACTAGGGGCACCAACGACACAACAGGGAGCGGGAGGGAGCCACTAACTGCTCTGTGGGGAACCCTCCCCCAGCCTGAGAGCTGAACGGACACAATCCGGCAGCCAGGCATAATGAGTGAAAGGCACCATTGTCACATTAAGGACCGCAGGGTTTACAAAGCTGCCAGTGCGGATGCTACAGGCCAAGACTGTCCGAAGCGACTAATGATTTTGGGCCCCCAACTTGAGACCCCTTCAAGGGGCCTGATTTTCAGACAGGGCTGAGGACCTGCCCCTCTGAAAATCAGGACCGTTTCAGATGTCTTAAGTCAGGCACTTTTGACCACCTTCGCCCTGGCCACCACCCACTCCAAGTACGGCAAATAAGACCCATGGCTCCCAGAACCACTAACAACATTTTTGTGGTTACTCCCACCTCTTCCCATTGCCACTAAGCGTGGCTCACTTCAAATCCTCGAGCTGCACCACCCCTTTCAAATATCCCTCTCAGGGGACTGAACCGGTGACAAGGCCAGATAGAAAAGGCAGACAGCCAGAGACCTTGGAGAGGGGTGAAGGGATTCCAAGAGACACAGCAGAAGGGAAAGATGGCACTACACAAAGAGAGGAGGAGTGGGAGGGGATGCCCGGGGAAAGAGAGAAGGAGGAAGAGGCAAAGAAGAAAACAGCACTTCAAACTTTAACCCATAAAATCCCCAGTCCCTGCCAGATTTGCTATTTCATAGGCTGAATTCCAATGTTCAGCGACCCAAGGATAAGGTGAGGCAGACATTGTGGGCTCAGTGCTTTAGTGCAAGCAGGCTGTTCGCTACTCTACATGAAATCTCCGGGTAAAGCTGGCGCCAGCATCCCCACCAGGTACCATAAACCCTAGGTCAACCTGGCGGCCTAGTGAGCCTCCTAAATCCATACCGAGGCTCCTTAAAAACCTCTCTTTAGGTGCCCAGAGATGGATTTGGAGCCTGCCATTAGCAAACAGGTTTGAAAGGGTTAGCTCAAGTGCCACAGCCCGGTAAGCACAGGCCACCCCATGGCAGGAACAGCTACAAACACGGCAAGCCTGGCTCCCACGCGAATGCCACGAGCGTTCCTTGTGCTGAATGGAACCTCTCCCAAACTAGCTCGTTCCTGTCACTGGTGGGCTGCAAGCCAAGGGCCTGGCCTGCAAAGCAGCACTCACGAGTCAGTCACAAGACAGGAGCAGCCCCCTACCACACCTGAATGTCTGCAGTAAGTGAGCTGTGCAAACAGCATTGCTAGGGGCCTGATGCAAAGCCCACCAAAGGCAGTGGGAACCTAGCCAGTGACTTCACTAGCTTTGGCTCAGCGTGTGCATGGAGCATCTCAAAGGGACAGAAATGAATCTCAGGTGATGCCAGCGTGAGTCTGGACAGACTCCATTTAGGTCAATGAAGATGCTCCAATTGCAGGGCCTTAAGGGAGAACAGAATCTGGCCCAGACCCACTGTGAAGGGGCAAGAACAAGATTGGAGCGCCTAAAGGTGTTTTAGGGTACGTCTACACCAAGAGAAGAAAAAAACAAAAACTGTGGCACCTAGTCTCCAAGTCTGGGTCAACTGAGTCAGGCTCGTGGAGCTAAAGACAGCAGCATAGGCCAGGCCGGATCCTGCCCTCCAACGCCCTTTCCTGCACAGGGCTTCAGAGCCCGGGCTCCAGCCCAAGACTGCATGGCTACACTACAATTTTTAGCATGCAGCTCTAGCCACGTGAGCCCAAGTCAACTGACCTAGGTGACCCATGGCCGTGCCGTGGGTCTCTTATTACAGTGAGGACGTACCCTCAGGCTGGGTTAGAACAGGGAGGGACGGGGGGAAGATAGGAACCCACCTGGATACGGATCAGTAAC
Organism: Malaclemys terrapin pileata; assembly: GCF_027887155.1. Classification (NCBI taxonomy): domain Eukaryota; kingdom Metazoa; phylum Chordata; order Testudines; family Emydidae; genus Malaclemys; species Malaclemys terrapin. The sequence goes on along the minus strand of NC_071508.1, from coordinate 17,564,634 downwards.
TGCTTATTCGTGATTTCCAGACGCCGAGAGTGATTCTCCAGATCCCGCGACCTCTGCAGGTCCTTCTGCATCCTCCTGATGTAATCAACCGAGGCCTTCAGGATCGTCCCTTTGTTCCAGCGAACATCCCTGGGGTACAACATGGGAGAAGTCATTACGGTCTGTGCTGTCAGCTCCTTCTAACCAGCTCCAAGGCCTGGACAAGTTCTGCAGAGCACTGCTGTACTGAAATGCGCCTCTGCAAATGTAATGCCCTGAATTACCATCCTGGACACACTGATGTAGGGAATGGCACTGACTTGGGTTAATATACACATGCCATTATCCCAGTCTCTGAAAACACCAAGCACCAGACTCCTAGGGAATTCGATGTGGGACCAGACACTGACACCTGACCGGCCAGTATCAAAGCACTTGCCCAGTTGGAAGATCAGATGAAGGAATGAAAATTCTGTGTGTGAAACAGAATCTGACTCGGCACTGGAACAAGCTGTTACTAGGAAACAGCAGACAATCATCTACATCTAGTCCATCCCCTGACCAGGGCAAGCTTGATCTCCACAGTAAATCCTCAGGTGCCTTGTCCAGTTAAGTTTTACATGTCAAACAAGGGGACCCCCACTGTTTCTCTGGGACGAACATTCAACAGTTGCCATTAGGAAGTTTTCTCCTGATCTACAGAATAAGTTTCATCCCCCAGGGCCACACCATTTGGACCATCCTTAACAATTCCTCTGCCACGCACCACCAAATCCACATGGGATATCTAAGACAAGGTGACTTGTACTGCTTGCAGTGATACTTACAGGTCATTGGCTTTTGGGATCAGCATTCCGAGTTCTTTGATGCGATCATTGATGTTAAACCTTCGTCTTCTTTCAACTAAAGAGAGGGAAGAGAAAGAGATGGAAACTGACCCAGGTTTAGGAATTTGGGACCAGCTTCAACGCTCTGCTGTTTGTACCACACTCAGCCCCCCACTGTCCCCAGCCTGGATTATGGGAATCACCAAGTTCCCCAGAGAGATTCTCATCCCTTGTTCTCCTCACCCAGCTTTGGGCGAAGGGACTAGGAGAGCTATTCAGAAGCTGTCCCGGTCACCCAAACATGCATCCTTCAATTCTGGAGGACTGCAGTTTACATGTGATCGATTCCATGGGCACAGGGCAGTCAGAGGTGGGGTGGCAAAGATCTAGATGGGGAAACATTCAGCGGGTGAGGGATGGTATAGAGAGGAGGGTGGGTTGCAAGAGACGTTGGGAAAAGTGGGGCCGTGTAGAGCCACATTGGATGGGAGAGAAGTGGTTGAGGGTAGCATGTGGTGTCATAGGAGGTACTGGGTATGACAAGGGGGCTCGGAGGTGGGGTGGGAGAGATTTAGGGCGCTATTTAGCATAGGAAACCATTGAGACCAAGAGCTTAGCACTATTCAAACAAAGGAAGAGACATTTCTATGGAGAAAGAGAATATCAGAGTTACATTAGACATGGTACCAATATCTATGGGATACAAACCCTCATATTTCAGGGCACAAGCCAGTAATGAGGGCCTGACAGTGCTCATGAAGAAACTTCCCCCAAAACAGGTTATCCCATAACTGTCCAGAAGAGACGGTCTCATCTTACTTCGATTGTAAGACCTTTGTGGCAAGAACTGTCTCTTTGTTCTGTATGTACAGCCCCTAGTGTAATGGGGGCTTGGTCCATGACTGGGGACCTGAGGCACTACAGCAATAAAAATAAAATAACCACAATAATGGGGTTTCTTATACTTTCCTCTGAAACATCTGGGGCTGGCCATTGTCAGCCGGGGTACTGGGTTAGATGGAGCCCTGCTCGGGGGATCCCTATACGCCAAGCATGAGAGGTGCTAGGTGGAATGGGCTGTTCAGACAGATGTGTAGGATGAAGGTAGAGTGAAAGGGAAACCAGTGATACAGACAGAGGGGCCTCCAGGAAAAGAACGGGGGTTGGGCTGAAGGAAACTAGGGCAGGAGACCCAGCCTTGCAGATAGAATGAACCATCCACTCACTCAGGTTGTGATTGTCCTTCTTCTGACGCTCTTTAGCCAAGGCACGGTTCTCGGCATCTACAAGACAGACCCAAGAGGTCACACCACACTTGTTACAAAGCTGTGTTTTCTCACCACCTCTCCCAGCATCACTCAGTACCTAACGTCAAACAGGGTGGGCAGGATTCTGTTTGACCCTCACCCCATGTAACCCTCGCCACCATCAGTGGCACGAGCATTGACGCAGGATTTGGCCCAACCTGACAGACACGGACGCACACATAGGCTGCAGTCAAAACTCACATGCGTTACCTGTCAGGTCTCTCTTCTGAGTGAGGTCAGCGGGGCAGGAACTGCTGGTGACAGCCACCAGGGAGGCCGTCAGCTGGGGGTCACCACTATATACATTCATGTGACTGCTGGACATTGGAAGCTGAAAAACAAGGGAGCACGTGACTAGTATGGTTCTCGTCCTCCTCCTGGACGAGCGGGAGATGGGATCAGGGAGCTAGAAAGCTGGCTCAGGGCTGGCCCTCGGGGAAGATTCCAAAAAATCATAAGGCCTAGCGTGAAAGCACCACAATCTAGGGGCTGCATGCAACTGGGAGCTGGAAACTTCTGATTTCTACTCCCTGCTCTGCGGGACCTTAGGGGAGTCACCTCACCACTCCGTGCCTCGGTTTCCCTATGTGCAAAATGAGACCAAGGCTACTGACCTAATTCACGAGGGGCAGGGTGGTGATGACTCAGACGTGGAATCCATCAGGCTGAGATTTTCTAAGGGAGGTATTGACTTTCACTGGGCGCTAGGCACTAACTCCCTTAAGCCCCACCAAAAACCCCAGCTAGAAACATTTACAAAGCCTTAAGTTGCCTCACTGCTGCATGATACGTTCTCACTGTGGGACGCTAGGTGACGGAAAGGGATGTTAAAAATCAATCAATCAATCTTCACCTTCTATGGTGCCTTCCATCCAAGGACAGGATCTCAAAGCATCAATCAAGAAAGCCTCACCAGGCACCCTGGGAGTTAGGTATCCTTAGCCCTATTTTACAGATGGCAACACTGAGAGGTAAATGGACTCGCCCATGGACACGCAGTGGCTGAATCAAGAACTGAAACCAAGACTCCCGATTCCCCTGCTCTAACCACCAGACTGTGATCCTCACAGTCAGGCCGGAAGTTCAAGTGGTAGCAGCCAGTGCAGGGAATGTAGGCCTCAAACCCTGCTGAGTTTGCATGATGGGGGACAGTTACGGTTGCACAAAACAGAATCTGGGGTTTTTTAAATCAAGACCAGAAGTCTTAAAAAAAAAAAAAAAAAAAAAAAAAAAAAAATCAGGCGTCAGCTCCCGCACAAGAAACGGTTGAGATAAAAGGAACAGCTGGGAGAGGTTCTAGAGCTCTCGTAGAAGACATCAGACTAGATGATTACAATGGTCCCTTCTGGGCTTAGAATCTGTTAAGCCCTCCCAGCCCTTTGGGGCTCATTTAAAAGCAGGAGCCTAACCAAAGGGCTCATGGAGTCTCATAGCAGTCAGTCATGCTACTGCACAGCTTTCCCCTCCCCCAGCCCACACACAGCAATGTCAACCTGATGTTTACTGTCTCTAGGTCAGGCTGCAGCCAGCTCAGACTAGCACTTGTTGCTGACTTACTCGGCAATAATAATCACTACAACTCCAGGGGCTGGGCAGGGGGAGAGCGGCTCAGTCAGTTTGTACACACCACAACGCATGATTTCCCACTGCCTGCCGGGCGCTGGGCCAGGCAAAAGCCATCACTGACATACGGAGAGCGTGCAGCAAAATCCCGGGCTGCAGCCTTGACAGTTAGTAGCAGCAATCGATGCAGGGACACCCCAGTTGCCAGATTCTCAGTTCCAGCCGAGCTCCGCTCAGGGCAGGAATTGAGGGGGCGGGGTGGTAAAGGCGGCTTCGTGCTTCCGGTGAGCCTCCCTATATTTTGAACCCGGCCGAAAGCCTGTCTGGCCCCCAGTGTGTTAGAGCAGCCACTGAGGCCGCTCTAGCTTACTCTCTGCTCCCCACAGCCCCGAGGGGTTGGCCTGGCAGCTGAGAATAGCAAGAGCACAGCAGTGCTCTGTCCACACCCCCCGTGCCAGGTCTGCTAGACTGCACTAGTGTACAGCGGTTACCCTGGCTCTCGGCCACCAAGAGAAGGGGCAGAGAGCCACAGACAATCCGTCCCAGAGGGTACGGGTAGCAGGGTCACCACTCTCCCTGGAGGGTCCCTTTAGCTGGAAGAGCTCAGTCTCCCCTAACCTAGAGCACATATACTCTAATTGTTCCCTAGCCCGCACATGTCAAATGCAGGTTCCTCCCCTCCCTCCAGAGTCAGGATAACCGTCCGGAAGTCAATCAGAGACACTCACGGTGTTGGGCATGTGCATTTCCGGGTTAATATAGCCCAAAACGTCATCCAGACGCATGATGTCATCAATGACCTCGTCTATCTGGAAGAGAAAGTTGCATTCTGATAGAGCACACGGCTGGAGGTGCGGGGTCACCGGGCGAAAACGAAGAAACAGCTGAGGGTTTCCTCAGTTCAGTGGTTTCATTTTTGATGCTATGTGCTACCTGGTCCATGAAATGCGCTACATGCTAGCTAGGTATTTATATCTTATGTCCCACCATACCTCCTGCTGGGAAATCCCAGCTCTCCGCTCTGCTCCTTATAGCGCCTCCGCTGAGAGAAGCCAGGACTGGAGAGACACTGGTCACATGCCACTTTTAAATCCTTCCCTTCCTCTCCCCTAGTCATCTTGGTGCTCTATAAACCCAAGCCATTTCCTTACCTCCCTCTCCGGGTTGGAGCTGATGTTGAGCATGGCCATGGGGCTGTTGGGGGCGCTGTTGCCAGCTGAAGAGGACATGACATGGCCGGGCCTGACGCCCGGCGAGGCGGCAGGGGGAGGCTTTGGAGAGTGCCGGATAGGACTGATGTGAGTAGCAAACTTGTTCCCGTAGGTTTCAGAGATATACTCCTGGACCTTCTTGTCCCGTGACTTCTGCAGATGATACGTGGTGGGGTTCTCCAGGTACGACTGAACCTAAAAATCCACACACACCCCAGGCAGGGGAAAACAATTAGAGCTCTCAACAAGGCCAAGACTCTCCCCCCCGCCCCCCCCGGAGAGAAGGAAACAAACTAATCTGCACTGTACCTTTAAGACCTCTCCCGGCACGGATGGTGGGGATTGGAATTGGACTGGAGTGTTGATGGCAGGCGTGGGGGCCAGCGGCATCTGCTGCTGCTGCATATAATGCATCACCGCCTGCTGCTGCATCCGCTCCCTCTGCTCCTCCTGCTGCGCTTGCTCCCGCATAAGCTGCATCCGCAGGCCGATACGCGACGCCATGGTGCACGTGTGGGGCAGGTCACAGCTCTTCCCGAGGCACAAAGGAATTGCTGAGAGAGAGAGAGAGAGAGAAACGGGATGTGTTGGACCATAGCAAAGGCTGCGATAGGATTAAATCAAGCCCAAGGGATCCGGCTCTAATGGCAGTGCTCTTGGGTTGTGCCTGTCATCTAGATATCTCAAAGTGCTTCATGTAGGGAGGGTCAGTAATGTTATCCCCGTTTTACAGATGGGGAAACTGAGGCACGGGGCAGCAAAGGAGCTTGCCCATGGCCACCCAGAATATTTCTCTGTATGACAGCTGCATCCACAGCCAAGTGACCTCTACCACCAGTGGCATCCCAGCCAAGATCAGGGCCCCAGTGTCCCATAAGGACTGCAAGACTAGTCCTACTAAGGCAGTGTCAGCCTGTGACTATTCTCTGGGGGATCGTTCTAAAAAGCGCGATATAAGGGTTAACTATGAGGACGTTAGGTGCTGTACGTACACGTAATAAAGCCCCTGCCCGGAAGAGCTTACAATCGAAATACACAAGGCAAAGGAAGGAAGGATTATTATCCCTGCTTTATATCTGGAGAACTGCAGCAGAGAGAGGCTGAATGACCTGCAGGCAATGACCTCTGACCTGTGGTGGTGCAGAGAACTGAACCGCGGGAAGTCAGTTCTCTAACCAGTGCGTCAAACTGCCTCCCAGACTCAGGAAAAGAGCCTCTGACTCCCAATCAACACCGAGCAGAACAGAGCTTCGATCTTTGGGCCCCAGCACAAATAAACAGCCACGGCAATAAACCAACCCCCAAAAGAGGGATACACAAAAAAGCCATCCACTCTTTCCCGTGACAGCTTCAAAAATTGTCCTTCAGTTTTTAAAATCCTGGGGTTTAAAAAACAAACAAACAAACAAAAAAAACCAACACTAAACTTGGGGCCAAAATCAACATCTTTCCACCTTCGACCACTGATCTGGAATGACCCACTGAAGGCGCTCGGAATAAATAATAATCCCTAGCTCTTATCTGGCACTTTTCATCAGGAGAGCTCAAAGCACTTTATAAAGGAGGTCACTGGACAGATGGGGAAACTGAGGCACGGGGCAAGGACGAGACTTTGCCCAAACTCACCCAACACCAGCGGTAGAGTTGGAAATAGAACCAAGTCTCCTGAGTCCTAGTCCAGTGCTCTATCCACTAGGCCATGGTGCACGCTCCCCATTCATTGACCCAAACCCCTTTCCCAAGGGATGCTGCCATGTCAAGGGACCAAAGGCACAACCCTCTGCTAGGGAAGGGGGGAAGACGAGTTTCCAGTGATTCAGGCCTGATGTTCTCCACCCCACAGACCTCAGTAGGCCATCTTCTGCTGAGGGATTGGAAATTCAGCCAAGATTTTCAAAAATAGGGGTCTAAAATGCGGTGCCCTGGTCGATATTTCGGCACCTAGATAAGCAAGGCCTGATTTTCAGAAATGCCAGGCACCAGAAGGTCCTGTGGGCATAGCAGCTGAACACAGCCACGTATCTAAGTAGGCGCCAAGGAGCCTCAGTTCAGGCCCCTCCATTTCTTTTCAATCTTGGCCTTCGTCCCTCTAGTCCCATTGTGCCTGGACTCACTGCTGTCCCTGCTCTGGGAGAGGAAATGATTCAGGCCTGGACCCTGCGTGTACTCGGATGCCAGGCTCTTTCATGACAAAGTCACTTTGCCTTGCTGTCAAACACGGGCCAGTTGGCAGAAGAAGGGGAGAGAGCTCATAATCAGAGCCATTGCCCAATAGGAGGGAGAGAAAGTGGGTGGGTGAAGAAAACCAGCAATGCGTGGAATCCTTGCAGTGAGGCGAATCCAGACCCCAGCGCTCACTCCCTGATCTTTTTGTGCTGGTTTCTCCTGGAAGCTGGAAATCGATGCCCTGGATTGAGGCACTTCCCAGTTCTGAGACAAGGGACCAGTCAGGGTTCCAGATATTCTGCCACCCACCCAGACCCAAGACTGCCTCTTATTTCCATGGAGAGCTTCCAGGTGATGTGTCTACTGCTACAAGAGAAACCCAAGGGCCAGGAACCCAGCTGTGGGTGGGGGTGGGGGTGGGAGCACAAAGGGAAAGACAAGAGAATAGGCCAGAGAGAGAAGAAAGAGGGTAACAGCTAGTTAGTTATTCCTGGATTTCAAGGGAAATCCCATTGATGTGCTGTTGGCGGGACTCAAAAGAAAGATATGTGAAGAGAAAGAGAACATGAAAAAGAGAAAGACAGCCAGAGAGAGAAAGAGGAAGAAAGAAAAGAGCCTTCCACGGGAAGTGGAATGACACGGTTTAACTGTCTCTTAGCTGACCTTGCATGACCCACACCCAGTCTCCCTTGTCCCCTAAACCTAGAGGTGCTCCCCATAGCATGGTGGTGGGGAGACTGTCAGGAGTAATTAAACTCAAAGCCAGAGTGAAACCTTAACCCTCGAACAATGCAAACAATGCCCCTTCTGTCCCACGAGCCTGCACGCAAGAGTCTGGAGGCGAGAGAGGCAGCACGAGGCGACGGAGAGCGACGCAGCCAGACACAGACAGGGCTCTTGTTTGTCCATACAAAGGGGATGGGAGCCCATTCAGGTGCAGTGAAGCAGTGCTAAAGAAGCCTGCAGAGACGAGAGGGCTCCAGAGGGAGCCGCCCTACCTGAGCATTACTGACTCATCCATCCTGCGAGGTAGGTACAGCTCAGTGTCATTACCCCCATTTTCCAGATGGGGACAGGGAGTCAGTGGGAACAGAACCCAGGAGTCCTGACTTGGGACCGTCTGCTCTACCCACTAGACAAGAGTCGCCCAAATGGTGGGTCGCGGGAAGTTTCTAAGTGGGTCACCACATCCAGGGCCGGATTAACCCATCCCGGGGCCCTTGCCTAAGCAAACATACCCTTCCTTCTGTCTCGGGCCAGGGGGAGTTCCTGCAGGGGTGGGGGTGAGCCCACCATGAGCCCAGAGCTTGGCCTGGCCCTGCGGGACAGGAGCTGCTGGGTCAGCGCAGGCACGGCTCACTGGGGTTAGGGTTGCGGTGCCGGGGCAGTGTGTTTATACGTAATGATGGGTCGCAAAAACAAAATAAAAATAAGACAAAATGCAGTTGGTGAGTCACCTTAGGAAAAGTTTGGGAACAAATCCACTAAACCACCTGCCGATGCAGGCTGTGCAACAGAACTCAGGAGTCTTGACTCCCAGTCCACTACTCTAATTGCTAGCTCACACTGGGATAGCCCATCATCCATAACCTGGGGAAGATGGTGAGTGGTTCAAAGCAGAATTTTCCCTCCAGACTGCAGTGGCTGAAGACATGTGGTGGGGGGAGGAGGGGAGAGGAGAGATATTAGTAGAGATGAAGATGGCAGGAGGTGCACAATTCAGCAGCAGGAGCAGTGAATCTGTCAATGCAGGGAAGGGACGCTTCCTTGTATATTCTGAATGGACTTAAGGAACTGAGCGTGGTCAGGGGGAAATGGGGTACCTTTCCCACTCAGCCAAGACATGCCACTCCCATGAACTGTGACACTACGAAGTGTCCTACAGAGGCCAATCCAGAGCAGAAAAATGCAGCAAGGGGAGAGGTCTTGTCTAACTCCCATCCCACACAGTCCTGTCAGCGCTTCACTTCTGACCCTTGCCTCTTCTCCAAGGTTTGCACACTCGAACACCTGGGAACCCATGATGCTGATAACCAAGGAAGAGGGAGGAAGGATGATCTTGCATTTAAGGCACAAGCCAGGACCCCTGAGCTCCATCTGTGGCTTTCGGACCACAAGCAAGTCCCCTAAATTTTCCGCGCCTTATTCTCTCTGTTTGCAAAGCGAGGCTAATGCTACCTATCTGATGTGGAAGGTGTAGGGTACATGGAGACACTGTCTGATCAGGTGTATTGTTTTTAAATACCATATCTTTGCTCCCCAACACACACACACACACACACACACACACACATCAATCACCAGCTCTGGATAATAACCCAGTCCAGACGCCCAGACAATGACTTACATTTACTGAGTGTTTTTCATTCAGAAAGGCCTCAAAGCATTTTAATATTCTAGGGGGTGGGAACACGTCAAAACTGGGCTCAGAATGGAAACTGTCTCATCCCCTTCACTACAGAGTTGCTGCTGTATTAGCAATCAATTCTCGCACCACTAAAATACAGTCACCTCTGAGGCAAAATACAGGGTGCTGTTTAAGGATGCACTGCATTTTGGAGAAAATAAGTTCAGTGGAAACAGCAAAGGGTATTCGTGGAGGCAGGATGCAATTAGCTCCAAGGGAATTTGTCCAGGACACCTGAGCTAACATCACAACGCTTTCTAAAAGAGCTATACATGACCCAGGGGGGCTAGGGCACTGGAGTACAAATCAAGAGACAGGAGGACTGATTCTCAGCGATGTCATGGCCCTTCTGTGCTACTCTGGCAGCATAAAAGGGTCTTAAAGGGCATGGAACGGACCCCTGAGAAAAGACCCTGCACGCCCAAGTGGGAGCTAGTGAAAAGGCTCCATATGGCCCCTGCTCCCAGCCTCTGGCATGGGGGGGGGCGGTCAGAGGCATAGGCAGAGTGTACTGTGCTGTAGTTATTCTTTGCTTCCCGAGGTCTGTAGGGGACTGGGCAGCCCCCTTCCCTCCAGCATGGAAACGGAGTAACTGAGAATCAAGCTCTAGGGTCTGGTCCTGGCACAGCCACTGACTTATGGTGTGACCTCAGCCAGGCAAGTCACATCCCCATTGCGTGCCTCAGTTTCCCCCATTGGTAAAACAGGAACAATGATACTGACCCACTGTTATAAGAAACCTGAGATCCATGGCGGGAGGGGGAGGAGGGGGGGGGAAGAGAGATGCATCATCATCATCATCATCATCTATCCTTGGCACTTATATGGCCCATCTGAGCACCTCACAGTCTTTTCTAAAGCATTTCTCCTCACAACCCTCTGTGAGGCAGGGCAGGGCTGACGGGGAAACTGACGCACAGAGACACTAGGTAACTTGGCCAAGCTCTCACAGGAAGTCTGTGGCAGAGTAGGAAATGGAATCCAGGTCTCCCAAGTCCCAGCTTAGCACCCTAACCACTAGGCCATCCTCCCTCTCTCATGACCTACAGGTGGGCAAGGCCGGAGTTTTACATCTCAGGAAAAAGACACAGGCCAAGAGTTTCAGAAGTGCAATGGCGCTCAACCTTTCCAGACGACTGTACCCATTTCAGAAGTTTGATTTGTCTTGCCTGCCCCCAAATGTCATCCTACTTAAAAATGACTTGCTTACAAAATCAGACATAAAAATACAAAAGTGTCGCAGCATGATGGTACTGAAAAATTACTTACTTTCTCATTTTTACCATATATTTATAAAACTAATCCACTGGAATATAAATATTGTACTTTCAATTCAGTGTATAGTACACAGAGCAGTATAAACAAATCATTGTCTGTATGACATTTTAGCTTGTACGGTCTTTGCAAGTGCTTTTTATGTAACCTGTTGTAAAACTAAGCAAATATCTAGATGAGTTGGTGTACCCCCTGGAAGACCTCTGCCTACCCCTGGTTGAGAACCATTGCACTAGAGGTTTGGGGGCCTAACATGAGACCTCTTAAAGGGGCCTGATTATCAGACAGCACGGAGCCCCTCTGCCCCTTTACGGGGTCTCTAACTAGGCATCCAAAAGCACTAGTCACTTTTGAAAAATCGAGGCCAGGGTCCATGGGGGAAAATAAAACCGCTCCTAGCTGGTGCTTATTTGGTTTTTTCCATTCATTCCAAGGCTCAACCTGTGCCAGCCTGATACCAATTTTTAAAGAGGGAACAAAGAACAATCAGAGTAAAGACCCTCTTTGTGCGTTAACTCGCATCCTCTACCAAAAGGAATGAGGAAATATTTAAAGGGGAAACACAGAAGCCAAACAACCCGGGTTTACTTAGGAATAAATATAGCCAGACAAATCTGAAGGGTTTTTCTATTTAAACAGAATACATAATGTTAGACAGAGGAGACGTGGTGGATACAATATATCTGGATTTCAATGAGGCATCTGATACACAGTGCCACGCGATATCCTAAGGGGGAAATTAAATCAAGCCGGCTTGGACAGAAATACGATTACATGGATCAAAAGCTGGCTATTGAACGGCAAGAGGAAGGTAATTAATTATATGTGGTGGTTCATCTTGCTGGGGGGGGAGGAGGGGGAGTGGTGAGAGGTGCCCATAGGGTCCCACTGGGAGGGGTATTAAGTGTCATTTCAGTTAGATGACTTTTGCAAACTAGCTAGAAGACAGCAGAGGACAGGGCGAAATTTGTAAGATAATGCTAAGCCTTGAGGGGCAGCAGAGTCAAGGGAAGTGCAGAAATAAACGCCACAGGGATGGAGAGATGACAGACTGGCCTGGAACTAATAAAATAAGGCTGACTGTGGACAAGTCTCAGCTAATGCCAGTGAGGAGTAATAATCAAACATCAAGTGTCCCATGCAAGGAAAAGCCTTAAAGCAGCAATGACAACAAATCATATGAGCCCATCTTGGAGGCACCCAAAAGCACTTTGTAAACGGTCTTGAAATTGCTTCCCTATTAAACAGCAGCTGTTTAAAAGCTGCACCGCAACTCTACACAGTCAGGAGAGCAAATGAAAATGAAACCCTGAACTGGAGGAGCACGTTTCATGAATATTATACCTGGGGCACGCTTTGGCAATGAAGCAGTTAATAATCCCTACCACTGAGGACAGGGTGGCTTGGGGAGACTGATCGGAGAACAGCTGTGCAGGTGAGGGATTTCAAACCCAGCCCTTGTGAAATTGCTTGGTCACCTTTGTGATGAGAGTGGGCCTCAGTCCATTTCCTTGCAGACCGGTATCCACAGCACAGAACCCACCAGCACTTGCTAGCAGCAACCAGGCCAAGGACTGCCTGGCCAGAGAGGCCCAACTCCCTTCTCACATGCACAGCTGGTCCCCTTGGGTCAGGGAACTGGAGGAGTTAGTGCTGCCATTGGAGGCTCTGAATTTGCATCCCCAGCTCATGTCCAAGGCCAGCAGGGGCTGGAAGCACCCAAAGAGGAGGAAGCTGTAGGCACAAACCTAGAGATGAGCAGGATGGGAGAGGGAGGAGTAGGAAATGAAAGCACAGAACGGCTCTCAGCCTAGGGCATTGAGTAAGCTCTGCTTCCGCTCCAGGATGAGTCTGCCTCTCTCTGCCAAAACAGAGGCCGGGTCCTACAGGATGCCAGTAGCCCACTCTGGGCCCTTCACAGTCAGAACAGGCTATCGACTGGGGAGGAGGGGGTCATGTGACGTGCACTGAGCCATGACCACCCACTTCAGATTACAACGCAGGCTTGTCCCTGACAGTCACCGTAAACCAGAACCTGCTTCCCTTCCTGCCCTGTTGCTGCTGCCGAAAGTCCACACTCCCGCAGGAGCGGACCCAGGCAGTGCAGACAGAACGATGGCATCCATCCCCCATGCCCAGCAACGTGGCCATCCATCCAGTCCAGACCCTGCTTTCAGCGACCCTGACATAAATGTGGAACAGCTGCGCTGACTTCAGTGGAGTTACTCCAGATTCACGGCATCGCAACAGAGCACAATGTGGCCCCTCTCCATCCAGGGTCTCACATGGCCCCTTCATCGCCATAGTACCAGAGCCCCCAGCAACCTTTGCCTCCTCACTCTGCCACGTGATGCCCAAGCGACCCTGCTCCTCCTGACTCCAGGTTTCTGGTCGGGTTTGCATTTCTCCCTCCTTGCTGACACAACCAAGAGATGAAAGAGAGAGAGGACATGGGGGGGTGAACTCTGTCAGGTGCCGAGTGCCTTCACATCCCTTGAGCGGGGGGGGGGGGACCTGAGGGTACTCTGTGCCCTTCAGGATCCAGCTCGGGATTGCCATGAAAGCATCTGAAATATCGGCAGATCAAAGACAACTGGAAGCACTGGGAAGTCTAGACAAAAACATGCACCGGCCCAGAGAATCAATGCACAGATTGGCAAGTAGCAAGGAGGTTCCCTCACACCGCTGTAAAACATGCTAGGGGACAGGAAAACCATCCAGGGCGTATCTTGACTGAGGAACTTATATACATGCCCTGAGTCAGCCATCAATGCCTAGCCATCGGTGTAGCTGGGCCAGGGCTGACCCCTATGCTTAGGCAGGTCGTGCCTTGAACATTGTTGAGAAGAATGCTGTGGCTTGGCATGACCGGATTGCATATGCCAAATAAATAAATACAGTTTAAGCCCAGAAGAGACCACCAGATCCACCAGTCTGACCTCCTGCATAGCACACGCCGCCACCACCACCACCACGTGCAGGTAACCAGGTATTGATCTTGATTAACTCAGGGGGTGCAAACTCCTGCATATCCGTCTTGAGGCTTAAGAGGTCACCATCATTGTTCATTATTTCTATGACAGTAGCACATAGAGGCCCTATACTTAGGTCAGAGCCACACTGTGCTGGGCGCTGTACATGCGCAGAGCAAAAAGGCAGCCCCTGCCCCAAAGAGCTTGCACTCTACATACACAAAATAAGAGACAACAAGCAAGAGACAAACGACTGTGATTGCTGGCCACTGGTCTCTCAGTGGGGCTGTCTGTGAGCACAGACACGGCCTAGGACAACCAAGAAATCTGCGCCTTTCAGTGCCTCCCTCCTTCCCCTAACTGTGAACTTGCTTTACAAGAAACAGGGGGTGGCGGTGAGCGGAGAATTCTGCTATTTCCCCTTAGGAAATTCCTCAGCCAATCACCTGAGGAGAGGGAGAGGTGAGGGTGAGGGGAAAAGGGAAGCCGAAGTGAGGGCAGGCCCCTGATGTGAAATGGGGAGGGGGAAATCAGGCCGGTTTTAAAATAGCCCGGCCGGTTCTGCTTGGCTTCACCCTCAGTAACGCTCAGCAGCTTCTGCTTTCGCTCTGACTCACCCGCAGCGTGGGGGGAGGCTAACAGGTCTGACAGAAGGAGAATGAAAACCACTGGAGTCACAAGGGCCGTGAAAACCGAAGGCAGCAAGCTCAGCCTGGAGAACGGTCACCACAGACTGGGGTCTCATGAACCCTCCCTGAACTAAGCTGCGGGAGGGGAGCCGGTCAGCACTTGGAGGAGAGACCCACCCTAGGAAAGCCCAGGGTGCTGCAGGATGTGGTGCTGGTGATTCACTAAAGGGGGTCGCTCTTCCCTCCGAGAGGCATTAGCCTCAGTGTCATCCAGTAACATCTAGATCTAGAGCAGGGGTAAGCAACCTATGGCAAGGGTGCTGAAGGCGGCACGCGAGCTGGTTTTCAGTGGCACTCACGCTGCCCGGGTCCTGGCCACCGGTCTGGGGGGCTCGGCATTTTAATTTAATTTTAAATGAAGCTTCTTAAATATTTTAAAAACCTTATTTACTTTACATACAACAATAGTTTAGTTATATTTTATAGACTTATAGAAAGAGACCTTCTAAAAACGTTAAAATGTATTACTGGCACGCGAAACCTTAAATTAGAGTGAATAAATGAAGACTCGGCACACCACTTCTGAAAGGTTGCCGACCCCTGATCTAGAGACAAATAGCCATGGACAGACTAGATCTAAGTATAGACAGACATAGACGAGATAGATTACAGCTCAGATCATTCTCAGGTTCCAGCTCTCACCCAGCCACCTTGCCCCCTTCGCTCCACCACTCCAGCCACGTTTCCCACTTCTGTAACCCCTTCTCTACCTTTATTAGCTCCATCCCTCCCTGCAGCTAGAATGTGATATCCCATTGACTGGCTCCTACCCCGGAGAAGGAAACAAGTGACTCGCAGAGGGGCAGGCCTCTGGCAAGGGGAAGAGAAAAAGGGCCCTTCCTCGTGCAAGGTCTTACCTGCACTAGTGCAATCGCATCGGAGTCTAAACCCAGATTAAACCTGGACAAGGCCAGGGAGAGGGCCCATCCCAGTTAGGCAGGGCCTGACACGAATCTAAGCAATTGCTCCTCCCAACCAAGCCAAGACCCCAACCGAAAGGCACCACCTGGCTGCTGTGTCTCGGGCAGCAGCCCCCAGGCCCGACCTCGGGGCTTGTAGGGTGCATCAGCAGTCAGCTAGCAAGGCAGCCCTGACGATGGGATTGGGTTTCCTTCCAGCCCTGCGACCCAAGCACCTGTTCCCACTGGCCCCACTCGGAGCAGTGCCTCCTGTCAGTCACTGGGCGGTAAGGCCAGAAGACTCCCAAAACAAAGGAGGGGAAGGGGGGGAGTGGGAACGGCAGACAGGAAGGAGAGAGAGAGTGTATAGGCAATGGAGGAGGGGAGGAGAGAAAGGAATGGAAGAAGAAAATAGAGAGAAGAGAGGGGACAAAAGAGAACAAATGGGGAGTGGAGAAGGAAAGAAAGGAAGAGAAAAAAGAGGAAGAGAATAGAATTTCTTTGCCTTCTGCCCCAGAATCTGGGACGGGATCATCTGAAACAGAGCTCTAGACACCCACCCCAGAAGCCACCCTCCCTGCTGAAAGCTCAGGGCAGGGGGCTCCAGCAAGCAGGGCAGTTACTCCACCACCCTGGCAAGGATCATGTTCTCAGGTTACACTGGGTCTCAATGACCCCTGGGCTGGTGCTGCTGACCTGGGGCTGAGAAATGGAGAGGAAGGAACTCAGAGGGATGAGCCTCCAGGAGCTGTGTGGCTGCCCCAGGGTGGGAGAGCTGGGGAAGCTCTAAAGGCCGCTGGCTCCAGTGGAGCAGGAGGGGCAGGGACCCACCATGCTTCTGGGAGTGATGCTTTCTCCCTGCAGCAGCATCCGCTGTTGCACTGCAGGAGCCTGAATGGCACAAATGGGGAGCTGCAACCAACCAAACAGCCCAGGTGCCTTCTATAAATCACTCAGCTCATGCTGTGTCCCTGGCTGACCCTTCTCTGGATTCCAGGCTTCTATATATGTAGGAAGACATTGGATTTCATGTCAACAGTGGGGCAAGGGAGAGGCAGCCAGGGTTGGAAGGAGGTTCAACAAGGACAAGTGCAGAGTCCTGCACTTAGGACGGAAGAATCCCATGCACTGCTACAGACTAGGGACCGAATGGCTAGGTAGCAGTTCTGCTGAAAAGGACCTAGGGGTCACAGTGGACGAGAAGCTGGATATGAGTCAACAGTGTGCTCTTGTTGCCAAGAAGGCTAACGGCATTTTGGGCTGTATAAGTAGGGGCATTGCCAGCAGATCGAGGAACGTGATCGTTCCCCTTTATTCGACATTGGTGAGGCCTCATCTGGAATACTGTGTCCAGTTTTGGTCCCCACACTACAAGAAGGATGTGGAAAAATTGGAAAGAGTCCAGCGGAGGGCAACAAAAATGATTAGGGGTCTGGAGCACATGACTTATGAGGAGAGGCTGAGAGAACTGGGATTGTTTAGTCTCCAGAAGAGAAGAATGAGGGGGGATTTGATAGCAGCCTTCAACTACCTGAAGGGGGGTTCCAAAGAGGATGGAGCTCGGCTGTTCTCAGTGGTGGCAGATGACAGAACAAGGAGCAATGGTCTCAAGTTGCAGTGGGGGAGGTCCAGGTTGGATATCAGGAAAAACTATTTCACTAGGAGGGTGGTGAAACACTGGAATGCGTTACCTAGGGAGGTGGTGGAGTCTCCTTCCTTGGAGGTTTTTAAGGCCCGGCTTGACAAAGCCCTGGCTGGGATGATTTAGCTGGGAATTGGTCCTGCTTTGAGCAGGGGGTTGGACTAGATGACCTCTTGAGGTCCCTTCCAACTCTGATATTCTATGATTCTATGATTCTATGAGGTCATAGGAGGGCCCCAAGAACACTCACTCGCACAGGGGTAGAGATGCCTGGGGCCAGATCGACCAGTACCACTCCCCTCCTCATTATCAGGTACCTCCGGCCCCAGAGAGGAGACCACTTTACAGGGAGGGGAAGGGTCACTTCAGAGGCCAACCATGCTGCTTACAGGGAAACATTCTTCCTGGTGCCTTTCACTCACCACCAACCACATTCTTGGTTACACAGCATGCACTAGGGGGTTAACACCCTGTTCCTGTCCTGTTAGGGTCACTACCTGTGGGCTGGTCCTTACGGTCACTGATCTGTCCCATGCTGGCAGGGCAAGTCTATTACTGGACATACACCCACATCCATGCGGTCTGTGAACTTTTCTAGATAGCATGCGTTGCTACGTCTGGTTTGACCCCACGCCAGATGTAGGATAACTTCCCCTTTCCCCTAGCTTCACTGCATCTCTGGCACCATGATGAATTATTGTTTATTGTGTGTATTACTACAGCACCTAGGAGCCTCAGTCACCAGCCAGGACCCCATCACGCAGGGACACATTCTGAGTTTCTCAGAAGATCAGATCCTCAACAGATGTAGATTCACGTCAATAGAGCAAAGCTAATTTACACCAGGTGATGAGACAACACAAGCCGCTTTCAATAGGGGTGGGGGCTTTACATCAGATTCTGAAGATCACCTCACAGCCATCCCAGCCAGACCGCATTCGAGCGGTTTCACAGGGCTCAGTCTCACACGGTTCGGACAAAGTCCCGAGCCTCGGAAAATACAGGTGTCCGGTAGCCTATGCTTCAGGGAAGCCTAGCGGGCAAGCGGTAGGGATGGGGAGATGGACAGGTCTGGTCAGCTGTGGGGCTAGAATAATTGCACAAGAGTCCTGTTGGGATCTCGAAAGCTGGAGTCTTGTTCACACCCCACTACGAACACTGTCCAGCCCGTGAATGGTGAGCAAAAGGTGGATCCTAAACTCAGATGGTTTAGGGAACAGCAGGGAGGCGGAGGGTCCAGAGCAGCATGGGCAGTGAAGGAGGATGGGAAGCAGGCGCAGAGCAGTAAGGGAAATGGAGGAAGAAAAGAGGCCTGACCAGCAGGAGTGGGCCCAATGTGCACTAGGAACTCGATACCCAGGGCCTGGTCCCCAACTACGCTGCTGAGGGCTGGTGTCTTGGCCCCTGGCATCAGGGTGCTAGATGTCCCTGAGCTAAAGGGCTGCTCACACCCCTACGCAGCCTCCAATGGCATCCATGAATTTGCTCCCTGCCTGGGGGATGGAGTGGCCCACTCAGAAGAAGCGATGCTCTGCAGTTGACGTGCTCTCCGTCCCAACCCCACTGGCTGGAGCTCAGGCTAACAAAGGCACTGTGTGTGCAGCCTTGAGCTACAAATGGGAGCCTCGCAGAGCCGCAGGCCAACAATTCGACAGTGCAGAGAGCTGCTCCTCCCTGGCTTGCAGGGCCTGTATCAGCCACATCGGGGTGGGGACTGGCTGATTCATACCTCACACTAACGCAATGCTGATCACCCACTGGGTGCCAGACAGGGACCAAGAGAGGAAGATTCATTCCCTGCAGAATCTGGGGTATATTCCTTGCCTGAGCCAAGATGCAGGGAGGTTGCTGCTATCACCTGTTGAGGAATTTCCACGTTGATACCATGATGGCATTTGCCCTCTGGCAGGTGGGACTCTAGGAACAACATGGTGGGCCAGAGTTATGGCAGGAGAGAACTGACCTGTTTCTCGGATTCTCCTCACTTACCCCTGATACTAATGTGGTTACTCCAGATTTACACAGGGATAATTTAAAGGACAATCAGACTCAGGCCCATCGCATTTAAAATCCATTAAGCCCAAAGGATCCCAATGAGCTTTAGAAGTTGATCTTCAAATTCTACATGGGGATCACCTCACTTACCACTCAAATGGAGCGGTCTCTGGCAATGCGGCAAATCTTTAACAGCGCACACAAGGGTAGGTTTAGATAATATCTGTATGGTTCTGAATTTGGATTCAGATCCAAATGTAGCACTTTAGGACCTATTTCCAGAGTAAAGAGAAAAGAACACACACGGAAACCAACAGCTTGGATTTATATAGCATGGATCACAGTTGGAGATCCGCTACACTAAGAATCCGTTTTTCTAAAGATCTGTGTTCCCATTTAGGTAGCATAATAAATGGCCAATTTTTCCAAAAGACACAGCACATTTAGGTGCTGAGCCGTTTGGAAAGCCTGGCCCCAATCCTGGGTGCTGAGCACTCTGGCCTTCAGATCTTTGGAAAATCTAGGATATATCTACACTAGAAACGCTCCAGCAACACAGCTGCAGCATAGATACTTACTACAGTAATGGAAGGGGTTCATCCATCGATGTGGTAAATCCACCTCTCCTAGCAACGGCCACACTGGGTTATACGGCGGCTTAATTATATTGCACAGGGCGTGAAATTTTTCACAGCCCTGAGCAACGTAGCTAATCCAACCTCACTTTGTAGTGTAGACCAGCCCCTAGTCATACAGGTTTGAAGGACCATGCCCTAAGTTTGTGAAGGGCTTTGGGATCCTTTGGGGAAAAGTTGCTGTGTAAACATAAAATACTAGGCTTAATCCCAATCTCATCCATTTTACACCAGAGTAAGTGAGACAATCACGCCCACAGTGATTTTGCAGAGAGAAAGTCTGTAGCATGGGCGCTAACCGCTTATTTCTGATATCCACAGTAAATTAAATTAAAGGACTGAAATACAACGGATGATGCCAGAATAAAGAATTAATCTTCCTTAAAAGTATCTCACTGTTATTTACTAACGCACATTTTGTTGATGGATCTTTTTCATTTTCACTGGGGTCAGAATCTTATTGTTCTCTCATTTGCACCAATGTTCATCTGGAGTAATTCCACCAAGAACAGAACTGGTGTAACCAAGGACAGAACTGGACCCCGTCTGTCTATGATCGGTTTTATACAGCACACGTCACCACGGGACGAAAGCCCACAGGGTCTGATTCCCTATCTGAGTTGTCACTTGCACCTGTGCAAAGTGAGTACAAGCAGGTACAAAAACGTTACCAGTGGTGGGAGGGGAAGGCTGTGCTGTGGGAGGACTTTGCATTCCTTATGCACAGGTGCAAATAACACTTGTGAAGCACCAGAGAATCAGACCCCTGGAGTCATTTTTACTGACCACTCATGCATCAACCAACAGACAGCAACTCCTGGTGCATCGGGACAGTTGCTTGGCAACAGGGTGTATTTTCCAAAGTTGTATACACCCATAGCTCAGCGACTGACCAGGTTTGTGGAGCTGCCCGTTACCAGGCACCGCTGTGCTTGCCCAGAAGCTAATTATCACTCAGTTGGCTCAGTACGCCCCGTGACATTTTAAAATATGCCTCGCAGTTATTTATCTAGAAGGAATTGCAGCGTAACACCCAGCGCTGCTTACGGCTCCGCTTCTCCTTCACATAGCAAGGTGCTGCCATTTTGAACTACCCACGCCCCCAATCTCCTCCTACCGTCCAGATCTCCCAAGCAATGGGACCCTCCTTGCCACCGAATGACTCTGGGGAAAGTCTGAGCCACGTAGTCAGTGGAAGCGAACAAAATAAAAATCAGAACTAAAAATAAAGCTCGTAACGAGCCAGTTTCCAGATATAGCACATGCAAAGCACACAGGATGGCTCAGGTTACAGGCCCCCACCGTAGCCAAGGGGAACCAACTGCCAGCCTTATCGTGGTACTCACTGGGAGGCTGAAAAGGAGGTATGACAGGCACCCCTGTAGGCCTCATGCAGGGTTCCCCTGCACGGGGGTAAATATCAAGGTTTATATGAGACTTCAGCAGCGCTTCGTGCTGGCCCCTCCGCTCTCAATTTCACTCTGTGCACACGGCGTGTTCCAGACAGATGGGACAGAAGGAGGGGATGCTGCCTCTCCAAGCACTATCTATGCTTCTGGTGAGTGGCTGACAGAGATTCACACCAGCAGGAACACTGTCCTGCATAGCAGAGGAGAAGCTGGGCCTCACCATAGAAGACATATTTAATGCACTGTAAATAATATATCCATAGAAGGACCACAGATAAAAGCTGTAAGGCAGAGGGGCAAAGCAGTCTCTTGGTGACAGGGCCCCTGGATGCAATATCCTGGGCACGGTTGCCTGTCCCTGCATCCAGCTGCCAAGACACATGCACAGCACCATTCTTTCAGGGCACAGTCTGAGTGCCCAGGGCAGAGCAGCTGCACTGTTATAGGGAGGTGAGGTGGTGTGATCTGGCGTCACTGATACATCAGCTTTATAAGAAGTCACTCTGACTTACATCCCTGGGCACCGGATGCTAGGCACAAGTGGACAGGATCCCCTATGGAGTAACAGATTTGCCTGGAGTGTCCCACAGTCCTAGAGCACAGGCACGGGTGCTGGTACTAGGGGTGCTACCGCACCCCCTGGCTTGAAGCGGTTTCCATTATATGCAGTTTGGTTCAATGGCTCTCAGCCTCCCCCCCACACACACCCACCCACACACTATACAAAACTGTTTCAGCACCACTGAGCACAGGGAGCCAGAGTGCCCGCCCCAGAGACTGATCCACAGCGTCACGAACAGCAGGGAAAGCTTCCTACATACTGCCCCACAACCCTGCTCTCAAAAATCTCTGGGGAGCAGGGGGAAGCCTCTCTGCTCAGAAGCCCAACCCAGGGGACTAACTGCGGTGCCTTCGACACCTTTCAGCTGGAGACTGAACTACGAGCCACCAAACTCATTCCACACAGGCCTGCTGAACAGATATGAACTGGAGGCCGAGAAGGGGGAGGCTCGATGGCCCATTGCTAATCCCCTGAGCCACCCAGCCATGGCTGATCATGGCCTTTTATGAATGGAAAGATCAATTAGAATATTGACTCCCAAGCAGTGGAAAGGTTGCTACAGGGAGCCAATGGGGAGTGGGGAAGGCCCGGTGGGAGTGGGAAGATCTGACTTTTGACACTCAGTTTGTGCTGCTTCACTGATAAACAGAAGTGTTTAGGAAAGGAAACAGAAAAGAAAGAAATGAAAATAACTCTGTTTCTTTACACACACACACAAGAGCAATCTTCCTTCCTTGTTTCTCTTTTCTGAATGCCACTAAGGGAAGGAAATGGCAGTGCCCACCAAGGGTTGACCCAGCTCAGCACCAAAAGCCTCGCACAGTTTTGGCAGAGGCCCAGCAGATCCAAGAGATATACAGACACACCTAAAAAACAGGGGCACCCAAACTCAGCCCAACCAAGCAGCTGCTACTGGCACAGAGCCACACCCAGTTTGCAGGGCCCTAAAAAAAAAAAAAAAAAAAAAAAAAAAAAACCCACACACAGGCAATCACCACCATCCTCAAGTTTAAAACTTAGGGACAGCCCACGGAGACTCTGGGGCCCAGTGACGCAGGCCCCAGCTCGTGGTTTAAAAGTTGGGGGTCACGTCACAGACTGACGGGGTGGGGAGATGACAATCCGAGCGTCCCTGCTCTAGATTTGTGCCACCAGCGAGGAGTTCACGGGATACCAGAGCCAGGAGGAGTTAAGGAGGCTCAACTCACAGCTGGCACAGAAGCCAATGCACGGTTGCATCTCTCAGCTGGTTATTCCACACGGAGCTCACTGCAACCCTGCACAGCTGTAACAAACAGGCCCTGCACCGCAGATGGCATGGAGTGTTCTATCCCATGGAGGTGCTCACGCTGTGCACATCACACTGCGAAGGGCTGCACTGCACAGCGGGTGTAGACAGAGTTCCCAGCTGCACCCAGAGGGCACTGCAGTGGTGCTGGTATGCACCACGGGGATGAACAGGGAGCAACAACGAGGGAGGCACGCAGACGTGGGGGTGACGAAATTGCCCCTATTCCCTTCTAAACCGAATGCCTGCTTGTCTGGTTCAGAACGCAGAGCCGGTAAGAACCGGCAACCGAGACAGGGCACAGAGCAGAGACGCTTACTCTGCATTGAGATTTGCTCCGACAGGTGCCAGGCCTTTCCTGTCCTCACACCATCGTGACCAGTGGCTTTGGTTTGTTCTTGTTTTCCCACTATGAAACTGTAATGACAACAGCCAGCCGAAAGCTCGGACATCCAGCTTCCTCCGGACAGCTCCCCCTGCCCTCGGAACCCCAGTCCCACAGTCACAGTGCTCTCTGGGGGCACCACGAAGTTGCAGAGCTTTTTTCCTCCCCACCCAGAGCTGGCTACTCTCCTACAAGGCGTCCCAGGAACAGAGCCCCCTGGCACTTTAAACCACACCCTCTTTCAGCTCTGCTTCCAGCATGGGAGAAACCAACAAGCTCTGTCATCACATAGTCCCACAGATGCCCTCTTCACCTGTGCCCCCCTCTCCTGTCCTGCAAGGGCAGCCACTTGCTCTGCTCTATCTGGCACTCACTGGGAGTGGGGACGGAAGAACGTGCAACACGCCCGCTGCTCACGATTCTCATTACCTGAATGCCGAGCGTGGCTCCCCGCAGCCAGGAATAGTAGAGAGATGAGATCAGATCCTCACTAGGACGGGGACACCCAGCAGCATCCCCCCGTCACTGCCCGGGTAAATCTGTCTGACTCCTGCATTTCCTCATTTCCTCAGGGCCCTGCTTTTAATGTAGCGGCAGGGGAGAGGAAGTTGCAAAAGGCCCCCGGGACTGCTTGTCTCATTCTCTTAACGAGACAAAGAAATTACTAAGCCAGGCTAAAATAAATAAAAAAATAGACCCAACAGCCACGAGGCATCACCACATCTCCTGCCCTCCTACCGCACGAACTGTGACCTCTCCAAGACGACACGCACATTTCCCGCACCTCCCAACTTCTGCCCACTAGCTGGAGGGGATGTGAGCAGCCACCTGTGATGTGTAGGAAGGGGGCAGAGCTTCTGCAGTCACACTCAGATGCCCCTTGCATGGGGACAGGAGGTCGAGGGCGCATGTCTATAGTTCCTCTCTGCCAGCACATAAGCCTTCGGCGGCTCTGTTCAACCCGGGCATAGTCTTATCATGGCACTCATAACAGCCAGGAACTATTATTACATGGTATTATCCAAGGATCTCTCAGTGATTTGCAGTCATAAATCAATTAAGCAAGCTTCACAACCCACCCCACAAGATAGGTCATTATCCTCCCTTTACAGATATGCAAACCAAGACACGAAGCAAAGCTACAGAAATTGCCCAAGGCCACACAAGAAGTCAGTGGCAGAGCCAAGACTAGAACCAAGGAGGCCTGATTCCCAGTCCTCTGCTCTAACCACTAGGCCCACAAACCTCTCCTAGAGGCTAATGAGCCTCCAGTGAATAATACTCCGCCCTTCCTTTGCAACTTCTGACCACTGATATCAAAGCGCTACACAGACATTTATTAACCATGCCATGCAATACCCATGTGTGGCAGGAATTATCAGCTACATTTTCCTGACAAGGAAACTAAGGCAAAGACAAGTGATGTGACTTACCCAAGGCCAGGGGGAGTCTGTGGGATACCAGCCCCCACACCTGTGCTTTCAGCACTAGACTTGCCCTTTGTCCAAATGGCACTCAAAGCGCTTTACGAATGTGGAGGACTCCGAGTTCCCACAGCTGAAATGCAGCTGCCTCTGGGGAAGGAGACTTGTTTAACAGCTTGCATAGCAATTCCGAGCAGCAGCAGGAAGAATCGTGGATCTAACTGAAACAGCAGGGGAGAGGGGTGGAATTTTAATAGGAAGGATCCAGCCACCCAAGTTGGAATTTGCCCAGAACCCTGAGACTAACACCCTTATTCTTGCGAAAAATGCCATGTGATCCTTATTGACCACGAGGGTCAGGGCCTTGATTTCACAGCTCACCCCAAAGATGGCACTTCTGGCAGCAGAGAAGCCCCTTTTATGATGCAATCAAGTGTTGTTACTCTGGGTAGAGTAGGTTAGTGACAGGGTTAATGAAACAGAGGCTGCTGGTTTCAGCTCACATGGCCACAATTGGTGAAAAGCCATGGGACCAAACGCCTCTCTCACGCAGACCTTGCCTACGCTATCTTCTCCAGTAAAACTCCCCTGATTTCCCCCTAGAACTCCCCCCTTGCTATCACCTGCGGGGCTCTATCAACAGAGCCCTATAGTAGGCATGGCGACAACATTTTAACCCTTGGGTCACTTAGACCTGCTCTGAGCAGGGCTAGACATCCCGATGGCCAGACCCTGAGCTGCCAACCAGAGTCCTGTCTACCCTTGTTGTCCTACCACCAGTGGGCACAAAGATGGGGAAGCAGTGGGGAAAGACAGCTAATATGTACCCCGTCGTAGCAAAGCTCCCGGCGCACATGCTGGGGAAGTCAAAGGGAAACAAGGTGCATTTCAGAGATGAGTGAGCTCTGCTATTTGCGTTTGCCCTTGCAAATGAATCACATTCTAGTCCAGTGGCTGGGCATATTTGGTCAGATCCTGAGCGAGTGTAAGGGAGCGTAGTTTCACTACGTTCAAGGGAGCTGTGCTGATTTATACCGGCTGAGGATCAGGACATGAGCTGGGTCCCTGGCCAGGCTGTTAGGAGCTATCATAGAGCTAAGCTAACACCCCGAGCCAAGCCCTGATTTGCAGCTTGCAGACTCAATGCCACCTAGGCAAAGAGGACATTGACTGTTGCCCTGAGTGTGAATGAGGGAAGAAGCCCGATGTGCTCGAGTTTTACACCCACCTTGCACAGGTGTTGTCAGTGACCACACCAGGGGCCTGATTCTCCCTACACCTTGGGGAGTCATTTCCACCAGGACAGAGCAGGTGTAAATCGTTGCCACTCCCACTCAGTAGTGTTTTACACTCCCTTTGCACTGGAGTAACTGATTGCACAAGGTGCTGGAATCACGGAGAATCAGACCTTAGAATTTCCAGTGGCACAGGGCATGGCCGTCAGCTCCCAACCTGACAGGTACAAAGTCCAGATTCGGGTCCAAACTGGCCCCCAAATTCAGGGTGCCTTGATGTGGGGGGGGGGGGTGTTGGCTTGGCCTCATCTCTGCTCCTAACAACCCACACCCCTGTCCATTCTGAACACACAAACCTGTAGGTTGTCTCATTCTTTGGTCTCCCACACACCCATCATTTGTGGTTTGCACAAGCTGGGGGGGAAAGCACAACCGCCACAGCTTTTGCCCCCATCCCACGTGAAACGGCACTGGCCTATCAGGGGCAAACGAGCAGGCAAAGGTGCTGCGCTCAGAAAGACGGTGCATGCAGAAAAGCAGGGGTAAGCAGATGGGGAGCAGCTGCGGCTACAAACCAAAACCCCATTGCAGCATTTCCCCTACCCCTGGGCACACCCACAGCTGACAGTGATCAGGTAATGGTGCAGGACATTCACAGCTAGCTCCCATACTCCGGGGGAAGGATGATGGCTCTTGCACGCACACAGCCAGCTGTTCCTTCCCCAACCCCCCACTACACTCTCACTAATATCTGCCCCCACCCAGGCTTCAATAGCAGGAGCCCTGCGCTCCATGGCCATCGGAACACTCCAGAGACACAACGGTAGCTCAGACAGATGCGGCATTGAAGCCAGGAGCCTCTCACTCCGAGCTGGCACCAGCGGGAACCCCCGGGGTGAGAGTCCGATTCAGAGGGGGACAGCGACAAGGACTCTGTGTGAAGGCTCACACAGCTGGCTCTGCTGCCCAGGGACTCTAGTACACACCCTCCCTTGTGGAGAGTCTATTTACCACCTCCCCCCTTTGTGTTTGGGGTCAGAGAGGCCCCTACAGCAGGGCTCCCACTGCCAGTATTCCCAGGCCAGCTAAACTGAAGGGCCTATCTTTATCTTTTCACTTGTCCGTGGATTTAAATAGCTAGGAGGGACATGGAAGGCCTCTGTTTATTTACCAGTTAGTGCATACAAACCTCGTCCACACACTGCTGGAGGAGGGTGCGGGGCTGAGCGCCCTTCTCATCAGCAGAATCCTTCTAGGTCCCGTTCACACAGATCAGAACTGGGCACATACAACAGCAAGCCAGGGGCTAGTTCTCTCCCCATGTGTACGGGGATGGGGCACAGATCTCCTGGGCATCCTCTGTCCCCCTCGGCTGGGGGGCCTCCTAGGGTTTAGCTGGCTGATGGCAGCAGCCCCAAAGTCGCCCGCAGGGTCAGGGAAATCAGACACACCTTATTGATTCGAAGTTGGTTTCGTGCTGGTGAAAAGCACTGGATTGACTCTGGAGAATGGAGTCCCCCGCTACGAGCACAGAGCAGGGCAACCGCAAGGCAAGCTTCCCCCACTGGCCCCAGCCTTCCCCTGGTGGGACCCTGTGGGGCGTGAGTGGGGAGTTCAGTGTCCAGTCCTTGCCCCTCCTGTTAGACTGACACAAGGGGCAGCACTTCCCATCCCTCAGCCACATGATGGCAACCTATGCGACCTGGGCACCTGTCTGCTACCCAACAGATCAACTCCCACCTTGATCATGTCGAATAGCCAGACGGGAACAACTCTGGTACCTACTGACCCGGGTGGGATCAGAACCAGTGCCAGGCTCCATAGCCCATCCCCAAGCCAAACATTTTGCCGCAACATGCATCTCTCAGTGCGCCACGGCAACAAAGGGGCCGGTCCAGCTAATCCTGCCACCTCTCCAAAGGCCTGATCCTGATGGATTCCAAACTGCCATGCCCTGCAATTCCCAGGATCAGGCCCAAAACAAGCAGAGAGAAGAGACCACAAGCTGCCGAAAGCTTCCTCACCCAAGCCCTCCGAAACAGAAGGGTCAAAGCAGATAGCACCAGAGGCACGTCCCACCCCAGGCAGGCATGAGAGGGGCACTATGAACAAGAGGCTAGTGTCCCCAAAGGACTGCAAGTCTTGTTTTATGTGGCGGAGCACAGGGCAAACCTGAGGAGACGTATGCCATGAGCCCACTCTGAGATGATGGCTGGCTGCTGACGCTCGGGTTATTTACAGCCCTTGGCAGGCCCTGGGAGGCTGTATCATTGGAAAGCCATCTCTGTGGCTCAGGCAGCTTCCCGCGAGGCTATGTCTCTTCGCACGCTGAACACTGAAGGGAGGGCTGGCCTGTGAGACACAGGAGGTGAGATTAGATGATCTAACACTCCCTTCTGGCCTTAAACTCTAGGACTGATCCTTAGTACCTTCTTCATAGTGCCTGCCATCTTTGTGGTACTTCTCAGTCACGAGAAAGCCCTCCGCGACCCCAGAAAGGCCAATGCCAATAGGGGTTTGCATGCGCACATCGCCGGGGTCCCTCTCACAAGCTGATGGTGTGCTGGGGTGCCAGCAGTGTACTTTGGGCGTACTAATAGTGAAAGAGCCGACTGCTAGTGCACTGGAGGAGCAGCAGTGGCATATTTCTGGAGAACTGGTTGTGAATTGGCAGGGTAGCCTTAGTATGCTATTTATGTACCACCAGTTCACTACTGGCATACTAGTCATGCACCACTGGTGTGCTATTCGTGCACCACTGGCATACTAGCTGTGCAGTGGCATATCAGTTGTGCACTGGTAGTATATCACTGGTGTCCGAGCTCTGCACCACTTGCACGCTCGCTGTGCATTCATGGTTCACCACCAATATACTATTATTATTATTATTTGTCACACTAGTGACGTTTCGTGGTGGGCACTACCGGACAGTTCAACCAACTCACTCTCCGATCCAATCCCATCTAGTGCAGGCCCCTAGACTAAGCGATGTGGGCACAGCACGGGCGACACACCTATGTGGAAACAAGGCCCTGCTGCTCACCAGTAGATGGAACAGGAATGAAACCTGCCAACCATTCACTTGGCTTTGTGAAGGGGCTGAGACGCAAGGGGACGGAGACCAAAGGGGAGAGCTAATTGACATCGCTGTTTCCAAACATCCTTGGCATCCGGCTGCATAAGCCCAGTGGCAAACTGTGAAATTCTGCCCTTGATACCTCACAGCTGAAGCAGGCAGGGGCAGAGAGATCGATTAGGCAGATGGACGGAAGACAACCACCCACAGCCGCATGGATGGCATCCTGGGCTGGGCCCCCTTCATGTCACTGGGGACACGCAGCCTTGAAAGGGAGAAGCGGCCCTTTAATAGGCATGGCAGGCCCCCCGGAGCCCACCAGGAGGGGAGACCTTAGCAAATAAGGGCAGGAGGCCAACGAGTGACTGAGTCACAGGGCCTGTTTTTAGCTCCGGCATCTCAGCAACGTGGACCGCTGTGTTGTTAACAGGCACTTGGGTCAGAGGCCAAATGTTTTCCCTTCCCTTACTTTAAATACCACAGTCAGAAGCAGCCCAGACATTTAGCACAGTGAAAACATTACCCCTCCAGGCGGGCGTGCAACAGCAGGACCCGGGCTGAGGGGGACACGCAAGCCCCATTTATCTTGGGGCACTTCCACTTGTGTCAGGGTTACCGGAGCATCCGCAGCCACCTGAACTGGACAGGTGCTGCCCCAGGCACACAACAGGATCCGGTTCTGACCCAACGTGTCAGGTACATTCATCCCCTTGGACAAACTGCCATGCCCCTGGCTGCCTCTGTGGCAGCAGTGAGAGAGTTAATAAAACCAGCTCTCTAAACCTGCCAGTGCCCTCATCCTAGGTGAGGGAAAGCAAACCCGGGGCAGAGAGATCAATGATCAATCACACTTCAAAGCATGGCCCCCAGCCCAGTTGGAGGTCATGGCCTCCAAAGTGCCCGAATGTGGAAGGAGGAGGATCGGCTAGGCCCCATGCCCGTCCCTGACATCTGGTCCTCCTCGAACACTGGGTGCCTTGCACTCATTCCCCTCGCCCCTTGACTTAGGAACCATGTAACTGTTGCAAAGGATTCTGGGTACGCACGCAAACCAGACGCAAGTTGCTGGAAGCGGGAAGGCGGTATAGAAAACACAGACGGGGATCACTGTAGCTGATCAACCCAGTGTTCCGCTCTGCCTGGGGATCCGGCCACCAACAGACGATGCTTCAGAGAAAAGGGAGAACTACTCCGTAGTGCACCTAGCCAGCGGTGCACTCACGAGGGGTGGCAATCCCCCGCCAGAATTAAACATCACAAGCCAGGCAGCGGGGGGAGGTGGGACAAAGCTCACTAAAACTCTGTCCTAACCGAGTCACAAGACCACACACCCTAAAGACACGGCAGGAGATCAATCCTCCATTTAAGGTATATCAACTCGAGCTCAGTGACCCAGGAAACGAGGCAAAGGGAACCCAGCAACACCCAGGGACTGAGTGTGTAAAACACCACCCACCCCCATCCTTTTTACCCTTGAGCAAAAGGGCAAGGGGAAAATCAGAATGACTTTGGCCAAACCTTGTGAAAGGCTCTCCCCCCATACACAGGGGAAACGGCAACTCTTCAGATTAATTTCAGCAAAGGCCGCACTTTCTAATGACAGGTTTCAGAGTAGCAGCCGTGTTAGTCTGTATCCGCAAAAAGAACAGGAGTACTTGTGGCACCTTAGAGACTAACAAATTTATTTGAGCATAAGCTTTTGTGGGCTACAGCCCACTTCATCTAATGGCTATCCCTGGAGGAACGATCTCCACATGGCTCATGAGAACGGAGGGGGAGAAGGGGGGAACCTATAAAAAAAAAGAAGGATCATGGTCCAGCAGTTGGCACAGAAGACCGGTACGCAAGCAAAATCTGATTCTGCTCTGACTCAAACAGGTTAAAGGAGATACAGCAATATAAACTAGGGGCAATGGGGGTCAGAATCAGACCAGTACATTAGCTCTTAGCTCGCATTAGCACTCCTTGAGCTGGGAATTACAGCTCCAGCTTGAAGCATAGATATACTTGTAAGCTCCTGGCAATCTCAAACTAAAGGGATAAAGCATCCAATCGTTGAAGGAACCCTGTACCCCTTCCTAAGGGAGGTGGACCTACATGAAACCTCCAACCATCCCCCTCATCTCCCCTCACCTTGGCTGTTTTGGAAGATGCACCACAGTGCTGGGAAGCAGGTAGTATTTATAAATGTGCATCAGCCAGCCCCCCCTGGGCGACCCGGGAGGGTTAACACAAGGTGGATTGCATGTAATTGTACCGTGCCTGCGTCGCCCCATGAGTTCTCGGCCTCTCTGAACACAGGAGCTGCAGCTGTTGCTCATACCCAATAATAAACAAGTCAAAAGGACAGAGTGTGACTTGACTTCCCAAATAGCCCTCACAACTGTCCCTGCTTTCACACCCGAATTTACCTTTGTCCCAGCCCCGAGCCCACTTCTCAGGCATGTTAATTAACGGAGGGCAGAGTTCCGAGCTGTAAAAATGTAACTGACAATGGAGAAATCAGCAACACCAGCTTTGCTCCTTCCCCTTCCCCCTCCCACTCGGTGCAAGCCCCGCATTTTAGAGTTTATTGAAGGTTACATTTGAGTCTGACCTCAGAGTAATCCCACTGAAAACTATGGAGTGATGCTGGCACAACCAAGATCAGGATCCAGCCCTAACGGGGCACCCCCTAGGCCTGGATACTCAACGGTGGGGTTGAGAGCTGCCACAAGGCTCCGACTATCAGGTGCCAACTCAATCACTAGCAAGCCAAGAGATTCTGGCCCAAGCAGCTGTGTCTGATTATCAGCACTGTCGCTTAGCTTCCTTGAGGAGTGTATGGGGAGAAAAGGCTTGGGGCGTGAAGGGACGGATCCTACGAAAGGGACAATCCAGAGGAGCAGAAGGGCACAGCTTGGAGTCCTGAAAGACAAAGGAGAAGGGCCTTTGCACGGAGGAGATGGATCAGGCCGCTGTGTCCTGAACCTGTTTCAGACACGGAAAGAGGTGAGGTGACAGGGCTCTATTTCCCACATTAGTGGCTATTAAATAGATTTAGTGGCTTGGAGAAATATCTGGCAATTCGACTGACCCAGGGTGGCTCACATCATTCTCCCCACGTCCCTCTGGCCTGAGCTAGAGCTCTGCAGGACAATAGCATGGAACAGCTCCCTCCGCACTAGGTTACACAACTCTGCGGTCCCAATTCATTGGGCATCTTCTGGGAGCTTCACCCCATGGATAGGGTGTGGGTCTCCTCTCACCGGCCCCCCCAGTCACTCCATGCTGAAACCAAACCTCACCCATCATCTTCCCTCAAAGGACCGCGGAAAGTAGCCTTCATGCTAGGAGGAAATGCTCTAAAGCTAGTGCTGTTCTCAGCAATTCAGGAAGCTAGAGGAATCTCTTCCCATTCCCTCCCACCTTTCCAAAAAGTCCCCTCTCTGTTCTCTGGCTGTAAACATGTCTTTCCAGTCAGGGGAGGGGAGCATATCTGTTCCTTTTGCCTCCCTCCTCCTCCCCACCCCACCCTCTGGCTTGCCTGTGGTTTTGCATTATCATCTGCTAATATTACAACACACTGTTTACCTCAGTCTTGCTGCAGCTTTGAGGCCTTTCTGAGAGCTCCCACCAGGCTGCTAGGGAATCTGACAAATCAGTCAGGTGACTGGCTGCTCTGATTCCAGCCAGCACCAACGAGGCACCCTGCTCTCAGAAATACAAAGGATGAATCAGCAATTCCCTCCTCAAGCGAAAACTCACCCACATTAAACACTTGATTGGCTTATTTTTCCACCACGGATGGCACAAGTGCTGGAAGTACTATCTATGGAACTAGCCCCACATACAATGTGAAGCCAGCCTGGTCAGTTTCACTTTCTGTTTCTGCTAAGTTTCCCTTCCTGGTTCTCATGCAACAACTGCACAGTTGTGCTTAGCTTTCAACCCTCTCGAGGGCTATTTAAATCCAAAACAGAGCTACCCACATATCACAGTGATGGAGGAGGACGATAGATTAGATTAGATGCATGCAGTACAATAAAATCTTCGTGTAGGTATCCTGAAATATGCTGGGATTTCTCCCTTTAACATACATGACTACCTATAACTTCAGTTTCAGGATTCTTTATTTCTGAAGTAAATTTTCAACAATAAAAATGGGGAGACACTTAATCTGCATGAAACATTAGTGACCCTGGGTCTTGGGATTTATCTATACAAGAAAGTTGTATGAACTTAAACAGATTAGACTGTAAACTCTTTGGGGCCGGGGCTTTTGTTCCGTGTCTGTGCAGGACCTAGAACAGTGGGGGCTGGATCCCAGACTCAGGTTCCCAGCTGCTCCCACAATATACAAAATAATAATTCAGTTCAATTGGTCACACCCGTGTGAATATTCTTATTCCAATAAAAAAGTGGCATTTTTCAGTTTTGCTTACATCGACTGGGAACAGGCTAAGCCACTCTTAAACCAAAACAAGACCATCAACAATGGCATTCACACCAGTTTAATTATATTAGTTTAAAAAACGATTTAAGTTAAACCAGTGCAATGTTCCCATGTAGACAAGACCCAAGACAAGGAACATTTGAAAGGCATGGATAGAGAGATGCAAAGAAATGCAATGAAATCCATTTCATGAGCATTTCCATTAGGTTTGAGCCCACCTTTTTTCTTCTATTGGACACACTACCCAGGCAAAGTCTCTTTAAATCCTGGGCGTCCACATTCTGTTCTCCATTACAACCGTGGGACCACAGCAATGTCCGTAGGAACTGCACTAGCACTGCATTTGGCTCTAAGTTGTTCGGATTTCTTAAGTACCGTATCATAAGCCGGTTCGTTTATAAGCCCGCCCCCCAACCCCAAGATGGCTAAGTAAAAATGGCAAATTTTTATGACCCATTCATAAGCCGACCCTAAAATTCAGGGGTCGGTAAACGTTGGTTCCCAGGCCATCAGGATAAGCCGCTAGCGGGCCGAGAAGGTTTGTTTACCTCGAGCGTCTGCAGGCACGGAGGTAAACCTAAGTAAACAAAGTGTCCTGGCCTGCCAGCGGCTTACCCTGACGGGCCAGGACAGCAACTGGTGGGGAAATATTTGGGGAGGGAAGAAGCTGGGGGTCAGGGGAGTAACCTCTGTGACCAACCCCAACATGACCCCACCCCTAACCTGGAACCTCCCCACATGACCCCTCCCCATGTAGCCCCTCCCTGTCCCACCCCTAGCCCGGGACTTCCACACTCTCCCCATCCCATCCCTTCCCACCTTAGCTGGGGTGGGCCAGAGGAGGATGTCTCTGGCTTGGCTGCAACGTGCTCCGGCAAGCGGGGCCAAGCGGCGCGGCCGCAGCCTGCCAGCCCCGAAGCTGCAGCTGCTTCGGAGGCTGGGGGGAGAGCAGCATGGCCAGAAGAGGAGAGACTCTGGCCCCGCCTCTTCCCTTCTGGCTCTTCTGCCTCTCCTTGCCCCCTCTGTTGGGGGAGGGGGCTGTGTCCCACCTCTCCCCCCTCTATACCCGTTCATAAGTCGACCCCTACTCTGATGTTTCCCTTTTTTACTTAAAAAAAAAAAAAAAAAAAAAATGCGGCTTATGAACAAGTATATATGGTATATATTTTAAATAAAAGCTTTAAAAAAAAGGCAAAACCACCACAAATGACTGAATTATTACCCCAAGTGTTTTGCTTCTAAAATTAAAGCAAAATAAAAATAAAATCACTCCGAAGCCTCGTGCCAAGTTTGCCACACCATTTAAGTCCATAAAAGCAAGGCTTTATACTACATAACCTAAGTGAGAGCCTAAGCATATCCAATAACCCCCAAAAACCTGCTGGATTTTGCCCTTGTTAATAATATATGATGAAAGCTGATAATACCTAATCAACAATAATAATAATACCTCGAGAGTAACGCTTAGCCAAGAGCCTCAAGTCACTGTAAAAGTAGTAATGAAATCTCACATGTTCCCTGGGATGCAGTTAAATATGATCATCCTTATTTAGGTGGTATTAGTATCCCACTTAGGAAAAACGGAGGCACAGACAGAACAGAGAAGGAGCAGCCCCTGCAGTTAACCTACCCAGCCAATGAAGGCCTCCCCAAAATATATTTCAAGGGTGGACTATGGTCTAGATTCACATATTTTTAAAATCAGAAGGCATTTGTGATCATCTAATCTGACCTCCGGTATAACACAGGCCACAGAATTACACTTCTGTATCACAGACTCATAGACTTTAAGATCAGAAGGGACCATCATGATCATCTACTCTGAACTCCTGCACATCACAGGCCACAGAACCTCACCCACTTGCTCCTGAAGTAGACCCATAATCTCTGGCTGACTTCAAGAACTTGTGTCTGACTAAATCTTATCTTCCAGGAAAGCATCCAGTCTGGATCTGAAGACACCAAGAATGGAGAATCACCACCACCGTTAAAAATGCATGCCTTATTTCTAATGGTCTAGTAGTTAGAGCAAGTTAATGACAGAATCCGGAAAAGAATCTAGGAGTCAATTCAGCACCTGTGGCCAGTGCTAAATTCACTTAAACTTTTCTGAAGTTACATTCTATTGAAGTTCTTGTACTGTCCTCATCACCATAATACGAGCGCTTCCCAGACATGCACTGAGCAATATGACTAACATCTGTCACATGTGGTTCTTTCTCTCTCTCTCTTCCTCTATTCACAGGGAAATTGTGTGGCATTTTTCTTTCTTTATAATGTACTATCTATAGGTACATTACTTGTTTACATCAGCAAAAGCAATGTTGAAATTTCAAAGCAAAAATTTCAAAGAAGTTTGTAAAGAACTTTGGCATTTTTCAGGGTGATGGGCACTATATAAACATGAGATATCATTGCTATGGGGCAGTCAGCAGATGGCAATGTAAAACTGTGTAACAAGGGGGCGGGGTTCTTAGTGTGGGAGTAGTGCCTTTGAAGATATGCTATATTTGTACTAGCTTTTTGAGTCAGGTTACCTGGAGGGAGCTGTGGCAAACAGCAAGAAGGACTGGTCTCTGCCTTGATCTCTCTCTTTCTAGAGTTAAATCTCAGTGCAGGGTTGCTTCTGGAGAACAGGACACAGGTGTTTGATCTGAGATTTCTAAAAGAAGGGATTGCCTGTATGCCATTTGTGACCACCTGGGTTCCCAGACTAGTGTGTCTCTGTGTAAATAAACAAGTCACACTATGAAAACGCCCTGTCTCAGTCTCACTGATTTCTCCTCCAATAGGAAACCTGCAAAGCCTCAAAATCTGTCAGAAGGCAGAGGCATGACATTATTATAAATCACAGGGGATCTTCCGGGGATCTTGCTGAGGAAGATACGTGGAGAAAAAAAAGTTAACTCATACTTCTTGTCACTGTGATACATCAGGGGAAAAAATCCCTTTGTCTTCCAGCATGTTAAAGCCCAAACTTCTCTTTCTGCACTTCAGAAAGCATTTCCTGCTATTAAAGTAAGAACAGTAAATTTGGACTCTCTAACATGGCCCCCTCCAGCTTTCATCTTCCTCTCAGTCACTACATGACTCACCAGAAACCTTTCCTGGGAAACAGCCATCAGCCAACTGGGAAGCGGGACGAGGCAGTGAGAATTGCCTTCTGGTGATTTCCAAAAGTGGGAAGACATGCTAACAAGCTTCTCCATGTAACACAATCCTAACCTAGAAGGTGCTAGTATGGTTGGGGTACCATGGTTTCCCATGCTGGCATAGACTCCTGCAGGCATCAGTTGCCTTCCAGAGGCTGGTGCGCCATTCAGAGAGGCCTCAACTGTAAAAGAGCCATCTTTTGTTGTCACCATGGGGAAATGCAGTCTCCATATTCATCCAGTCTTGGGCTTCCACTGAAACCATGTTGTTTCCCCCAACATGACACCAGGCTTAAGCTATGACCTGAGTGGATTGTCCATACCTGGTGCAAGAGGAATCCAGTTGCTCATGCAATCCTAAATTCTCTCCTCCCCCCCTCCCACCGCATACCGTGCTTTACCAATATCAACCATGAGTACAGGGACAATTGCGTTGTCTGATTACACCATCCACAGCTTCAAGAGCTGGTACCCTGGCACGTCTGCTTGCCTGTTGCATAGCCCAGCAGCGATGCAGTGCTACGTTAGATGTGCGCCGAGCCTCAACCCATGCACTCTTGTACAATACTGTAAAATGCTGAGTAGATCAGCTTCTGCAGCTTATAAAGTTCCTTGTAAATTTCCGAAAGCAAAGGGGCTGCCATGGTGCCGTAGGACAGGAAACGGTGACCGTGAGCCAGCATGAATCAGACCCAGGAAAACACAATCCCATGCTTTCTCCAGCCGGCCTTGTCTTTTTGCACTGGGGAGTGCTACAAAGAGAGGCATCCTGCCCTGGAAAATCACAGTTCCTGACACCTTGCCAGACTTGGAATAATGGAGTAACCAGTATCATTGACAGGCAGCATAGGCTAGTGGCTAGGGCACCGAACTGGAACTCAGGAGAGCTAGGTTCTACTCCCAACTCTGCCACTAACCTGCTGTCTGATCTCCGGCAGGTCACTTCCCCTCTGTTTCCTCTCCCACCCTTTTCCCTCTAGGTGCTGCCACAATAAATATGTGTAACAATAACAAACATTACAATAGATCTCTGCCCCCTGGTTACGGCTAGATCAGCCCGCCCAGAGAGAATTTATCCTTGGGGCTCACATACCCATGGCAAGGAAGCATCTGCATTAAGCATAGGCCAGGATACCCCAGAGTCTTCACTCCCACTGCCATGACTTACAATTGCCCACATTCTCTCCTACCAGTATAATTCAGATCCTCCTCAGGATCAATTCCAGCAAGTGCCCTCCACAGACTTCTTTCTGCCAGCTGGTGCTGCCTCCTTTCTTGAGTATGAGAAAGCATTATTGGTTAAGTGAGAAATCAAAGGGATGGATGTGCCAGTCCCTGACGCCTCCTGTCTGGGAAACACACTTACCCAGGACAGGGGGGTTGTTAAAGACTAAGGACTTGGCCCTTTAAAATCAATGGGAGTTTTGCTATTGATTTCTGTAGGAGCAGCCAGCCATAGGTTCTCGAGGGGGAATTTCTGTGGAAACCTTTTGATGAATTATCAGCAGCATGTTGCAGGGTATCAAAAGCCTGAGAGCTAAGTCAAGTCTAAGAGGCCAAAAAAATTACTGGTGCAGCACACAAGAGCTCCAGTTGGATTGGTCCTGACTACCTGAGAGGTCGTCTCTCTCTGGAACCCCCACTGCCCAGAATGGCTACACCCCCATCAGAACAATGAAACGATTGACCAACAGGCAAAGGCTCATGAATGCAGGAGATGGAACTTTCACAAGAGATTGACCTAGACTGTGGAACTCACTGCCTCAAGAGACTGTCTCATTCCTTGCGCTCCCCTATCTGTCTGTCTGTACCCACCTGTCGTCTCTTGCCTTACACTTTGATTGTAAGCTCTTTGAGGCAGGGACCATCTTCTTGTTGCATCTGTACAGCGCCTAGTATAACTGGGTCCTGAGCAAGGACTCCAGCTCCTAGGTACTACCACAGTACATAGATAATAAAGAACAACAATGAGATTAGACACAGGCCTCACCGTGCTCAGAACTAAATGCAAAGCTTAAGACTCAGTTTCCTCTCAATAATCTCATGCACACACACACACACACACACACACAAAGACAGACACGCAACGCAACCCAACCACATGAACACGCAACACACCCACTTGCAGACACACAATTAATCATTTCTCCTACAGGCCAGGAGGGAAGAAGGAAGATTTCAGTGCTATTTCTAAACACACTTGGAGAGCGCTCAAATTCTATCCAAATGTTGGCCATATAAGCAACTAGACAGATCAAAATCTGGATTGTCAGTGTTGCTGAAGGAAATCTATATGGAGAAGGAAGTCAGACTCACCCTAGTTTTCTGTGTTTAATGGAGGCCTTTGGCCTTCAGCTAATCTCAGTGGGAGATTTACAAATATGCTGTATCTATGGACAGAAACAGGAAGAAAGTGACCAAGAGCTAGCAACACAGACACTGATGGAAAGGGGGAGCTGGATCGCCCTGAGATGGAATCAGTTTGGTGGGTGTCAGTCCAGTGCCTTCCGGGCCCCATCCCAATTCTATTCCAAATAGGTTCCTTTATTGCCCTCCTCACGGCAGTGCGTGAACGCCTTCCAGCAGTGCATTAAATGACATGACTAACAGGTGTGGTTCATTCGCTCTCTCATCCTTATCCAAGGGGGAGAACTGTGCCTGGAATGGAGAGTTTTGTTTTTGGGGGGCTGGCTTTTTTAAACGTCCGCACTGCTTTGTGTTTATGCCAGAGAAGGCAGGTTGAAGAAACACACCTTGCAGAGGGAGGGAAAGATAGTGAGGTCTGTGACCATTCTTTGTTCCTGTGGGAGTTCGTTCCACCCCTGTACCTGGCCTCGTCAGCAGGGAAAACAACCAAACAGGCCATGGAGAACTACTTGCTAGGGGCCCCCTTAAAAGCCAGTTGATGCATCATGATGGAGAAGCTTGCCCTGCCACGGCTCGGGCCGTACTCTGAACTAGAAGCGGTTATTCTCCAGGGCAGTCATTCTAGCAACTTTCACTAGGACTAAATTAGATTACAAGGAATAAGAGATCACATCACAGTCTGCA
This sequence comes from Malaclemys terrapin pileata, assembly GCF_027887155.1. Lineage (NCBI taxonomy): Eukaryota > Metazoa > Chordata > Testudines > Emydidae > Malaclemys > Malaclemys terrapin. The sequence continues at coordinate 17,525,050 of NC_071508.1, read as the reverse complement.
GTTCACCACCTAGGTTCCTCTCCAGAACCTGCCTCCCTGTCGGCTACAGGTGCTGAGAGACTCTATAAACCTCAGCTAATCATGTCATTAAAGCAATAACCAAACCCCGGGGAAAGCCAGGCTGAGCCAGCGCTCCAGAGATCCGCATCTTAACTGCAAGAGCAGCCCCGGCACCACTCACAGCCCAGGGCTGGCATCACACTATATGACTCAACGAGCCCGGCCAAGGCACAACACTGCACAGAGCTTCCCAGCACACCACACAGAGTCATGCCACGAGACACGAGGCCAACCAACACACCTCCATGACATGAGAGCGCCGGGTTTCCCAGGCTAAGCCCCAGTTTGGTAGTTCCTGGCAGGTGGGGAAAGGTTGCCGGGGAAACAGAAGGGCATTTACAGGAGTGGCCCTTCAACCCCTTTCCCCAGTGTGGCGCTGGGGAAGTCCCTTGCATTGCCTCCACAGCCTCTCTGTGTTAAATTATACAATAGGTTTTGCTACTGCTGCAGGTCAGGCTTTACCATTACATCCTCCTAGCACTGTGGCTGACCCCGCACCCCCAAACACACACAATGACTAATCACTTCAGTTCCTAGGAAATGCAGGGCTCTCTCTTCCCTTTCCAGACAGCGTTGCAGAGAGTTTGCTGTCTCCCCAGGCCGGCTTTGCAAACCTCATTGCAGGGTGGGAGGCGGAGCCTGATTTCAATCGCTGGGACATGTGTGCAGCGGACCTGCTGCTCTGGATCGAAAAACGGAGGCTTCAAACAAAGCACCCGGAAACTGGACTCATGCTGTCCCACCGAGCCACACCTTGGTGTAATTTCCTACTGATAAGGGCAAACCCTGGAATCAGGCGAGCCCAGTGTCCCTTTGAAAACATCCCTGACCGCCTCTGCAAAAACCCCGGATGTTAGAGTGTGTACTTTGCAGTTATGTGTCTATAGACACACAAGCTGACCTGCTACCCTTTTGCTCACCCTCCCACAAGGCGACCGGCCCACAGCACACACACTGATCACTAATACAGCAGGAGCCTCTAGAGCAAGGGCGAGCAAACTTTTTGGCCTGAGGGCCACATCGGGTTTCCGAAATTGTATGGAGAGCCGGTTAAGGGAGACTGTGCCTCCCCAAACAGCCAGGCATGGCCCGGCCCCTGCCCCCTATCCGACCCCGCTTCTCACCCCCTGATGGCCCCCCCAGGACTCCTGCCCCATCCAACCCCCCCTGTTCCCTGTCCCCTGACAGCCCCCTCCAGGACCTCTGCCCCATCCACCCCCCCCCGTCCCTGACCCCCCACCCGACTGCCCCACCACCACCCTATCCAACCCCTCCTCTCATTACTGACTGCCCCCCAGGGCCCCTGCCCCATCCAACCACCCCTTCTCCCTGACCACCCCTGGAACCCCTGCCCCTGACTGCCCCCCGCTGCCCCATCCAACCCCCCCACTTCTTGACTGCCCTCCCAGGACCCCGCCCCCATTTAACCTCCCTGTTCCCCACCCTCTGACCACCCTGACCCTATCCACACCCCTGCCCCCTGACCACCCCCCCGAACTCTTCTGCCCTCTATCCAACCCCCCCGCTCCCTGCCCCCTTACCGCGCTGCCAGGAGCATCGGTAGCTGGCGGCACTACAGCCGCACCACCCACAGCACCAGGACAGGCAGTCGCGCCGCCCGGTTGGAGTCAGCCACGCCACCGCGCAGCACAGAGCACCGGGTCAGGCCGCAGCTCTGCAGCTGCGCTGCCCGGCAAGAGCTCGCCGCCCCACCGTCCACAGCATTGCACCGGCGGCGCAGTGAGCTGAGGCTGCGGGGCAGGGGGAACAGCAGGGGAGGGGCTGGGAGCGAGGTTCCCAGGGCAGGAGCTCAGGGGCTGGGCAGGAGGGTCACGCGGGCTGTAGTTTGCCCACCTCTGTTCTACAGAAAGAGCTCAAGCAGCAGTGACAATGTTCAGACACCACAGCGATCATCATGGGATGAACAGAGAGGCAGACCTCTTTGGGGCAGAGAATGTCTTTTCTGTACCACAATCAATTAAATAATAATAGATTAGAATAGATCCGCATGTACATTTATGCGTGCAAATACAGAGGCAGGTATAAATGCAACAAGTTCCTCGAGTACACGCACTAGAGATTGGCGAGCCATTTGTAGTGAACAATCAGACGCATGAATGAACCCAATATGTTGGGGGAAGAGTCAACACGGCTTTTGGTGCGGCATGATTTCCCTTTACAATCTATCAGAATTCTTTGAGGGGGTCAACAACCATGTGGAGGAGGGTGATGAAGTGGATATAGTGTACTTTGACTTCCTGAAAGCCTCTGACAAAGTCCCTCACCAAAGGCTCTTAAGCTAAAAGAGCAGTCATGGGGTAAGAGGGAAGGTCCTTACAGACAGGAAACAAAGAGTAGAAATAAATGGTCAGTTTTCATAGTAGAGCGAGGTAAATAGCAGAGTCCCCAAAGGATCTGTACTGGGACCACTGCTGTTCAACATAATCATAAATGATCCGGAAAAAGTGGTGAACAGTGAGATGACAAAGTGTGCAGATGATAACTATCTTGGGTAATTTTGTAAGTTCAAAAAGCTGACGGCGAAGAGTAGCAAGGGGATCTCACAAAAGAGGGGGACTGGGCAACAAAATGGCAGATAAAATTCAATGTTGATAAATGCAAAGTAATGCACATTGGAAAATACAACCCCAACTATCCATACAAAATGATGGGGTGTAAATTAGCTATTATCACTCAAGAAAGATTTTGGAGTCAATGTGTATAGTTCTCTGAAAACATCTGCTCAATGTGCAGCAGCGGTCAAAAATGCTAACAGAATATTAGGAAAGGGAAAGGAAACCATTAGGAAAGGGATAGATAATAAGACGGAAAATATCACAATGCCTCTATATAAATCCATGGTATGCCCACAGTTTGAATACAGCATGCAGATCTGGTCACCCCATCTCAAAACAGATATATTAGAATTGGAAAAGCACGGAGAATGGCAACAAAAGCGATTAGGTCTATGGGACAACTTCCATACGACAAGAGATTAAAAAGGACTGGGACTCTCCATCTTACAAAAGAGATGACTAAAGGGGGATAGGACAGAGATCTACAGAATCATGAATGGCGTGGAGAAAGTGTTATTTACCCCTTCACAGAACACAAGAACTAGGGGTCATCCAGTGAAATTAACAGGCAGCAGATTTAAAACAAACATAAGGAAATAGTTATTCACACAGCACACGACCTGTGGAACTCATTGCCAGGGGATGTTGTGAAAGCTAAAAGTATAACCGGGTTCAAAAAATAATTAGATATGTTCATGGAGGATAGGTCTATCAATGGCTATTAGCCACAATGGTCGGGGTGCAACCCCATGCTCTGGTTGTCCTTAAACCTGACTGCCTGAAACTGGATGACAGGATGGATCACTCGATAAATTGGCCTGTTCTGTTCATTCCCTCTAAGCATCTGGCACTGGCCACTGTCAGAAGACAGGCTATGGGCTAGATGGACCATTGGTCTGACCCAGTCTCATCATTCTTATCTTCTTAACAATTCATTGCAAGAGCTCCGTCCCTTTTTGCATTTGCAGATTATTCACCAGTAAACATGTTACTGAGCAGCTTGCTAAGGATTGCTCCCTGACTACTGCTTCAAGTACTTGGGATTCATCCTTTGCTTTTGGTGCTGCACGATTGGTCACCTAAATCACATGGCTTCTGCTGTCCAATTGGATTATTCCCAAAACCTAAAGCGCTTTCAACAGTGGCCACTCCATAGCCCTACAAGTATAGGGCACCACTTTCCCTGCTGCCTGCTCTGTGGTTAGCCTGCAGGGATGTCAATCCAGACCCTTTCACCGACATGAACTCTACATATGTACAAATAATCAGTTGACAAATCCCTGAGTGATCCTGCAGTTGGATCCACTCAGCCAGAACCCTAAGCATGGAAGTCCATCCCACATGGATCTGATTGCAGGATCAGGGCCTTAGTAGTCCCGTTCTAATTGTCTTTGAATCTGGGAGACAAATGCTCTGGAAATAAAGCAAGCCACTACTGCTATTTACTAGATCCGCCCACCTAACAGAGAAAGAGAGAGAGTGATGTTTAGGTATAGATCCAGCATTCATAAACAGACGTACAAGGAGAAGCACTAAGCAGGGATCTTTCCACACAGCCCCAGTCCAAGCCCCCACGCATAGGAGCACTGTGGCATGAAGTCAAATAAACATGGCAGAGGGAATTAAAAGGCAAAAAAAAGAAAAAGCTAACCATCTATTCAACTCTCTTCAGTAAAGTCTCCAGGCCCTCACAGAAACAAGAAGCAACCCAAAATCACTGCAAACAATTCAGGGAGAAGCCCCCCCGGTCACATGAAGAATCTGTTGCATTTTAAAAGAAACAATAATAAAAAAACCACATTTTTTTAAAGGGAAATTTCCCCATCATCTGACTTGCTGAGGTTCAGTGGAATCAGGAAACATGCTGGAGGGCTGTTGCAATCCTTCCTGATTTACAATTAATCAATCAGAGGCTGTAGTTGCACCCAATCTGAATCTGGCACAGTGTGTTCTCACTGCTAACAGCGCAAGACTGGAAGCCAGGCATCCCTGCGTTTTATCCCTGACACTAACACAATGCATTGCTTATCGAGTGACCTGCTTCCCTGGGCCCAACTCACGGTTGACCTGTACTTTGTGGAGTCATTTACGCCAACGCACCATGGATGTGAAAACCACACCAAATCAGAAGGGCAACATTTTACATCCACTCTACACTGGTGTAAATGGCAAAGTGCAGAGCAACAGCAAATATGGATTTGCTGCCTCAGTTTCCCCATCAATAAAATGGGGATTAACAACACTTGAAGTCAGTGGGAATCAGTACACGCAAAGGGGCTCACACTAATGGATCCCAAAGCAGGACTGGGGCCTTCTACTTCAGAAGGGGTTGGTGAGTACTAGCTAGCTAAGGTTTGCAACATGTTTTGAAAACATGTTAAAACTGCACACAGATTAAGGCTGACAGTGTATCTTCCTTTGAGTCCGGAAAGTGCCTGCAGCTACCACAATCTAAATAATAACAGTACTGTAATCGCAGTGCTAAGTTATTATTAATAATGCTTTTAAAAAATAGCTCTAATACAGCCCCTTGGGTCTGATTTGTTTTGTGTGTTAAAGGTTCTAATCTTGAAACAGGATCTGCACAGGCTCCACTCACCTCTTCCCAGATACAACTGCAGGATCAGTGCCTCAGATTCTAAACATTAGCTGTAGCATGCAGCACCAAACGCCTACACTCAATCCTTAGATAGTAAATAATAAAGCACAGACCATGTTTGTAGAGTGCTTGAAAAGCAAAAAGCACCGTTGCATCCACACTGCGCCCATTGCGAGCCGGACCCTCAGATGAGCACTAAGTATTTATTCATTATTCAGTCTAAACATCCCACTGCAATCACACACCAACCACCCAGAGAGTTTGCCACCCAATATTTTCCAAACACTTGTCAGTATCAATAACACCAGAAAGCTCCTTCCTGCTGGACTTCTGGTGCCGTTTTCAAGCACAGGGAAGGACTTTCCAAAGTTGATTTCATCTTTAAAGAAAAACCCTGAGCAGTTATTTCCAGAAGGCAAAAGGAACAAGTACAAAACAACCCTGCTGCCTGGCGTTACTGCGAGTAGCGCAGCCCTGCCTGACGCTCGCACAAGCGCTGGCTTCCCACCGTAACAAGTTACATAAGATCCATGAGACTCACTTTTAATCTGCTTTCTGCGCGGCTGCGAAAGCAGACACCCCCCTCTCCATACACACATACCCCCCCTTCCTCCCCCCCCCCCCAGCCATGGGGTCTGCTGGGAAAAGGGGTAACTCCCCCTCCCCCTTTGCTGTGCTCAGCTCCCGGTTCTGGCACCGGGGCCAGAGTGTGCGTGCTCCCGCCCCCATCCCCCCGCGAGGGTGTCCCATCTACCCACTCATGCCTGCCCCTCGGGTGCTGGTACCGGAGTCCAGCCTGCCCCCTCTCCCCCTGAGCGGCTACAGACCCCTGCCACCACCACCCCGGGCAGGGAGCCCACTGCCCGCTCGCCCCCAGCCGGTTCTGGGTCCGCCGCTAGCTCCAGGGCCGCTCTCCGGCCACGCACCCTGCCCCACTCGGGGGGGGACCCCAGCGTCCCCCCAACCCCCTCTTTGCCCCAGCTGCGTTCGCCCCCCACCCCCCGGGCTGCTTTGCAGGCAGGGGCCGGCTCCTGCAGCCGCCCCCGCCCCGCGCACTTACCCTCCCGTGAAGGTCAGCGCCCGCCGCGGACTTTCCCCAACTTGCTCCAAGTCCCGGCGGCCCCACGCGCCCGGCCGGACACCCGGCCGCTCCCCGGGGGGGCCGCTCCAGCCGCTGCCGCCCGCCCTACCCGCGCTGCGCCTCCGGCCGGGCTCGTCACCCCTGGGACCCCGGGCGGGCAGGCAGCGCTCCCCCCTCCCGCTGTCAGGCACCTTCTCGCCCGCTTCCTCGCGGCACCCAAAAGAGGGCAGCACTCCCCGGGCGCGCGCCGCCGCGGGGCATGCCGGGGCTTGTAGTTCCCCGGGGCCGCTGAGAGCCCCTTCCAGAGCCACCCGGTGCCCATTGCATGATGGGACTTGTAGTTTTGTCCTTGTTCCCTGGGGTTTTTTTTCCTCCCACCTGCCAGCATAGAAGTTGTTAATTATTTATTTCATTCCCCCCCACCCCACACACACACACACATAACTTTTCTTTTAAATTTTTCATTTTTACTCTATTTTCCCCCCAGATTGATTTTCACAGGGAAAGTTTTAAGAGGTATTTAGGCCTCTTTTTGTTCAGGGTTTGTACAGCGCCGAGCACAGTGGCGGTCCAGATCTGAGACAGGGGCTTCTAGGTGCTACTGCAATACAAAATAAAATAATAATAATTAATAATAATTAATAATTAATCATAATAAATAGAGATGAGACAAACAGGGAAATACATCCAGGACATTTCTTCACACCGGGGTCTGGTCTCCACTACAGCCCTGTTTTGTTATAACTACATCGCTTGGGGTGTGAAAAATTCACACCTCTGAGCGATGTAGTTATACCGACCTAAGCGCTATGTCAGCGGGAGAGCTTCTCCTGTCGCCAGAGGCAGATTAAGATTTATTGGGGCCCTTGGCACAAAGAACATTTGGGCTCCTCACACCTTGGGGGCCCAGGGGTGCCAGAGGCAGGGAGGCCAGTGGGCTATGGCTCCCCACACTTTTAAAAGCAGGAGGGCCATGCCTGTCCACTTTCTAACATGGCTAGTAGCCTCAGGCAGGTGCAGCGCAGCGGCAGCATGGGCGTAGTTTGCGGGGGAAAGAGGCATCGCCCCCCAAAGCTGCAAGCCTCAGGCCAGAGGCAACAGGAGGAATGGTGCCGTACATGCTTGCTGCCTCGGGCACAAAGCCCAGGCAGCAGCGGGGGCAGCCTGTCACTGGGAGCAGGAGGGACCTGGTGCGGGGCAGCCTGACAGCGGGAGGCCAGGAGCTGGATGCAGACACTGAGCGAGCCCGGGCAGAGTGCGGTGGTTGCGAAGGCCAGGCCAGTAGCAGCGGGAACTGTCCTGGAAAAGCCCTCCCTGCCCAGCTCCTTGCTGCCTGTGACCTTCCCAGGACTCCCCACTGCCTCCTAGTCAGGGCAGGGCTTCCTCTCCCCGCAGAGCATGTCTGCAGGCCCCGGGGAGACGTCAAGAGGCCAGAGAGGAGCCCCCGCCCTTGGGTCCCACCAGCAGCGTCATGCCTTGGGGGGGCAGAGACACAGGCTGGCGGCTGCTTTTGGGCACCCCAGCCCCGGTCCAGGACAGGTTTAGGGTCCAGAGCTCCCCACAGCAGCCTAAGCTCCCTGGGCATCTCCTACCACTGCCCGTCTCTGGCTTCTGGCCTAGCCAGGAGGGGAAGAGGAGGAGCAGGGGCGGGGCCTCAATGGAAAAGAAGGAGCAGGGAGCGGGGCCGCAGTGGAAGAGGAGGAGCAGGGGGCGGGGCCACAGTTGCGGCACCGGCGTCCCCCCACTTCTACCCAGGTTCCAGCACTCCTGCGGGGGCTCCAAAATTGGCCGGGGCCCGTGCGTTAATCCACCACTGCCTGTCACATAGCTACTGCCTCTCAGGAAGGTGGATTAACTAAACTGATGGGAAAGTCTTCATTAAAGTGTTACAGCAGCATTTTAAGTTTAGACATGCCCTGGGCCCGGTTTTTAAACGTGTCAAGCACACCTCACAAGTCAATGGGGGCTGCACATGCTCAGCACCTCTGCAAATCAGACCTAAACAGCCAGCTTTCCAAAAGCGCTCACCTCCCATTTAGGCCTCTCACGAGAAGTCGTCAGAGCTTCAAAAATGCTCTCATTAGCTCCCATTGTTCTCGCGGGGTGGGAGCAGGGCCGCCCAGAGGGGGGGCATGTGGGGCAATTTGCCCCAGGCCTCACAGGGGCCCCCACGAGAATATAGTATTCTATAGTATTGCAACTTTTTTTATGGACGGGGCCCCCAAAATTGCTTTGCCCCAGGCCCCCTGAATCCTCTGGGCAGCCTTGGGTGGGAGGAGTCTCTGTTGTTCTCAGTGACCGCTGCTGAGCCCTTTTGCAAGTCTGAGGACAGGTCTACACTTAAAAAGCTGCACCGATGCAGTGCACCGCTGTAGTGCTTAAGTGACGCTGCTCCAGAAACTCCTGTCGGCGTAGTTAATCCACCTCCGTGAGAGGCAGTTGCTGTGTCAGTGGGAGATGCTCTCCCGCCAGCATAGGCCTGGCTACACCAGGGGTTAGGTCAGTTAAACTACGTCACTCCGGGGTGTGGATTTTTCACACCCCGGGCAACATAGTTATATCGATATCGGTCTGTAGTGTAGCCCTGGCTGGAGTATTTTTATGAGGTGTCTAAATGAGTGCTGGGCTCTTTTGAATCATTTCCCTGCCACTGCAGAGCCTCGGGCACTGGTGCACCTGAGTCCCTCCTGTTCCCTGCCTGCGACACATAATAGTCTAGTCTCCTGTGGTCTAATTTCAGTGGGTGGGCCTAGTGGGTGGGTGGTGTTGGTGGCCTACGGCAGGGGTTCTCAAACTGTGGGTCGGGACCCCATTTTTATGGGATCGCCAAGGCTGGTGTTGGCCCTGGGCCCCAGCAAGTCACGAGCCCAAGCTCCACTGCCCAGGGCTAAGGTTACATGCCCCCTGCCCAGAGCAGAAGCCCTTGGGCTTCAGCTTTGTCCCCCCCCCCCCCCCCATACCTGGGATGGTGGGGCTCAGGCGGACTTGGTCTTTGGTCCCTGCTCCTGGGGTCATGTCATAATCTTGTTGTCACAAGGGGGTGGGGGGGTCACGATGCAATGAAATTTGAGCACTGCTAGCCTAGGATCACCAACTAGCAAGTGTGACAAATTGGGAGGGGAGTAATATGGTCCTATATAAGACAAAATACCTAATATCGGGGCATCTGGTCACCCTATGGTGGCCTGTGCTATACAGGAGGTCAGACTACATGAGCTGATAGTTCCTTCCCAGCCTTTTGATTCTTTGACTATAAAAGCTGGTCTATAGTGTGTGGTTGGCCTGCGGAACCCCATGCCACAGGAGGTAATAGAGTCAAATACCAGTGGTTAGATTTTTTGTAAAGGATGGGATACTTTTATGACCAATATTAATGTCTGTCATTATGCAGATAAGATCCCATGTAAACTGATCACTGCAGGGAGCTGGAAGGAAGTTCCCCCTCCCACGTGTAACCCTGCCCAAGAGCAGTGTGGGAGAGTTCCCCATCATGTGACGCATCAGGTGTTGGATTTAGCAGGAAGCGGGAGACTGGGTTTTATGAACTGGTCACCTGATCCAGTTTGTGTCATACCCCAGTGCATGCCGGTGAAATTAAAGGCATTTTTGTCTTCTCTTTCCCCTAAATATCGCTGTGACTATAGGGCCAGATCTCACTGCAACTGTCTGCAGCTATCCTGCTGCTTCACCAAGTTGGTATTGCAGTCTTTGCTGTAGGGGTTATTTCTGATCACCCACTAGGTTGTATGCAGTGTTGTTGTAACCCTGTTGGGCCCAGGATATTACAGTGACGGGGTGTGGGGGGGTATTTTTTACTCTCTCATCAATAGAAGTTGGTCTAATAAAATATATGACCTCACCCACCTTGTCACCCTTTCCACTAGATTATCAGTTAGACCGCTAGATGGCAATATAGCAGCACTGATATCACCTTACATAAGGCATCGCCTACAGTTACCGCCTTCTCTATTTGTCTTATAGGACAAAAATCTGGACATTGCAACATCTAGATGTGGGGTTGCATGTTGGGATAGATTCCAATACCTCCAAACTTTGGGGCAGTTTGAATCCAGAGTCAAGTCATGAAGCTCTGCCCGCTCTGCTCCCCAATTATTTGCAAATACACATGAATGATTCATGAAAAATTCATGCACGCATGCAAATATTTGGGCACACTTAGTGAATTGTTCAGGAACAGTTTGTGAACAGCTTTGAGCAGGGGGTTGGACTAGATGACCTCCTCAGGTCCCTTCCAACCCTGATATTCTATGATTTTATGTGATCATTCCTGTGTATTTGTGAAAAAGCCACAGACACTCCCATAGGCTAGTGAACAATCAGCGACTGCTCAGGGGTTCGAGGATGCTGTGCAAGCTGTTTGCAGGGCAATTCTGCATTGAGGTCCCGATTCTGCTATGGATTTAAGCACATGCTTGAACATGGACCTCAATGGGACTTTAGCATGTGCTTAAATGCTTTGCTGTTTGGGGGGCCTTAAAGCAATTCTGTGGGTCATACTGCTGCCTCAGTGAAGTGATCATTTATCTGTGATAGCAGAGCAAAGGTTGCTGTACTCTTCCCTAGCCTCCTGATGAGAAGCTGGCAGCAGAGTCTCCTTCTTCCAGACAACAGGGTGGCAAAGATCCACGGGGAAAAGTACGTATGTTGAGGCAGAGCATGAAAGGGAAAGGAAGGGGAACTTGCAGCATGGAGAGACTGAGGCTATAGAGACCCCAATAACCTCCCCCAAACTCTTTGTGGCAGGTGCTGGGTGTCAGCTTGGATGCTGTTATCTGACCTTGCAGGACCATTACAGGTAGACCCTGAGCATTGTAGCAATACGTGTTGCTCTCGCACCCCCCTGGGCAGGAACAGACTTTGAGGCATACATGACAGACTTCGAGGCATGCATTGCTTTTAATGATTTATTGCAGCAAAGGTTATTATTATTGATTGAAGGAAGGAAAAAGAGAGCCCAGAGGAAGGTGAGTTCAGAAGGATCCGTCCACAGGAACTGAAAGGAACAGTAGTGTGTGGGAAAAAACAGACAAGCTGCCCAGCCCAGCTCAAGTGATGGTCAGGAGGTCTAGGCAACAGCGGCAAAACCGATCCTGTTGTTGCCCATGTCGTAGACAGAGTAGTACTGCCTGAGGAAGACGTCTCCCAGGATCCAGAGGGGCTGCCCGTTCTGGGAGGGCAGGTACGTGGGCTCAACTCCAACGGAGCAGTAGCCATTGTTCTGTGAACCAAGGAGGTAGGACATGATGAGTGAGACTCAGAAGGGTTGGGACATCATGAGCACAAGGTAGCCCTGGGTGGAAAACTGAACAAATTACATCCAACCCGTGTAAACACTCCCCTACTTCAGCGCCCTCTGTGGGGATTGTGAGAATGCAAGTGGCAGGCTGGGCCATTACACAATGGGTAAGGGGAAGAAAAACAGGTGACTGCAGCATCACCAGGCCCATTCAGCTCTGCTGACACCCTCTTGGCTACAGGAGCCAGCTCAGAGCTGCCCGCCTCATCTGTAAAATGCACCACAGGCTTGTTGCTGCCAGCCTGACATGTGATTTATTTATTATATTGCCACAGCGCCTACAAGGAGCTACACATACTCCAAACACACAAGGAGAGATGTTCTCAAACTTCTGCCTTCTCTGCACCCACTGTTTGTGTAGCATCAGCCTCCTCTCTGGCTATTCATACAACCTGGCCACTCGTATCCATCCTGCCATCAATCTAACACTGTAGCTGACTAACTCCCTCAATATAGGTGCGTTTTTTTAAAGCCCCAGCTGCTGGAATCTGGAGAAAGCACGAGAGTCTAAGGCACCCAAAATGTATTGTTTTAAAGATCTCAGGATTTGTATGTGAATTTCATGATATTTGCAGCCTCACACATGATTTTTATATGCTTGCGGTTGGCAATCCTGGAAGTTTCTCTCTATCTAGGTATTTATACCGCACTCACCATAGCTTTATCTGAACTCCCCACAAATATCTATTTTATATAAACAAAGAGTCAGATTCTCCATTGCTGTCTATGCAGCTACACCAGTTTACACCAGCTGAGGATCGGGTGCAAAGAAATCTGTTATTCTTACTCTTCTGTTCCACCTGTCATGATTCTTTGCAGCTCTGAGTCCTGTAGTCTGGAACTAACTGCTTGTGCCTGCTCTTCATTGATTCTCCATCTCATGCCCAGTCTCAGCTGGAAACATCCCTTTTCAATTTTGCCTGTGTCTGCTAATTTTTTTCTCCCTCTCCTAGTGATTATTTAATTGTGTAAAGTTATTTGGAACGCAGTTATTGTGTGAAGAAGGCTATGCTAAACAAAGTTATATTGACATGCATTTAATTTTATTCTATTGCACTGCATTGTACTGTAGTGCATTGCATTGTACCATACTGCTTCGCAGGGCACTGTAATATACTCTGTTGCATTGCATTAGTCTATATTGCAGTGCATTGTACTGTATTGCATGATACTGTGTTGCATTGCTTTGCATTCTGCTATGTGGCACTGCAGTGCACTGCACAGTATGATGATATATCACCAGAAATATTTCCACACAGTCCCACTACTGACTAAGAATCCTGGCTCTCCTCTTTGTCGATCAGATTATAAAGAGATGTCAGAGGAGCTTGTCCCTTCCAAACCCATAATACGTACGTTGAGGATGTAGGCCGAGGGAGGCAGAGGAAATGAAACTCCGTTGATGGTGAAGGAAATGGTGGGCAAGCTCTGGACACTGCTGCAGTCAACCACATACTGTGAAAAGAAAGGCAAGGTCACATGAACAGCCTGTACCAGCAGAGAGCTGGGACTCTGGGAGGGACACTGTAGCACTAACCATGAGGACGTTCCCCGGCCGCCACAGTGCACTGAGCACTGTCGGCAGATAGAAAAGCTGATTATCAGCCTCATTCCTTCCTCCACCCAGGCTCTCATAAGCATTGGGGGGCCGTACTCAGCCTCCCCTGGCCCAATGTGCCGTGCTTCTCAATTCCTGGCATTCCATGAGCATAGAGCCGTGGTTCTCAACCTCTTTACCATTGTGGGCCGCATATGCAGCTCTGTGTGTGTTATGTGGGCCCCATCTACACAATATATATACTCCCTCTGTGACTCTGAGGATGTCACATGGGCCGCAGCTATGTGCTGATTGGGCCGCAAGTAGCCCTTGGACCACGGGTTGAGAACCACTGGCATAGGGATACCACCAGCGACTCTGTAGTGCAGCTGCTCCACCTACCTCGCCGTACTCATTCGCCTGAGCACCTACATCCTGCAGGAAGCTGTTCATGAGCTGCTGGGGGACGGTGAGGAGGGAGGTTCCTGTGTCCACGATGGCCTGGCAGCCCTGGCTGCACCAGCCCGTTGCCTGTCCACCGATAGCGAACCTAAGGAGGAGATAAATGCAACAGGGCTCACGGTGCAGACGTTGAGCCAAGTGTGAGAAGCTTCCCGTGAACACTAATGACTTAAGGATCCTTACTCAGCATTGCCTACCTGCTAGGAAGCCAGGCTCCAGTGCTAGCTCTTGGGCCAAGTTATGCCTTGTGTCGCACCCCTGAAATCCCACTGAGCTCAATGGGAGAAGTAGGAGTCAAAACAAGGGCAGAATTCAGCTCCTTATTTTGAACCCCTAGAGCCATGAGTTTTCCTTGCTCATGGGGGTATCAATGCATTTTATATTGAGGATGATAAAGTCCCCTCCTGAGCGGCGTGCAAGGGTCAGACCCAGCGATATGGCCCCACATGTTCAGTTGCAGAAGCCCACTACAGACAATGAATGATTTTGAAATCAGGGATCGGAAATTCAACTCACTCATCAATGCCGATCTGCCAGTACAGCTCTTGAGTGACGGGAGCCCAGTAGATCTGCCCGGAATAAAGGCTGCTGTCTACTCCTCCAAAAACGACCTCCCCACCGTATTGAGAGCTTGGCTGGCTGTGAGCACAAAGGGAAAGGATCAGCTACACACAGTAATCTCTAAATAATCTAGCAAAGACACGGTATATCCGGCGGGATTTGAGACTTTCAGTAGCTCTCCAGACTTAAAAGGACAAGAACATCATTCCCTGCCTGGTGATGGGGATTTGTCAGCATTCAGAAAAGCCCCTTCTTGTTTGTCTTTGGTTTCCCAGCAAAGCACATGGGTCTGAGACAGATCGACAGTTAACACAGAGATGGGATTTCAATTCAAGGTAAATTAAATGAAAACACACAAACAAAGGAAGCATGTCCCTCTGGCTCTTGACATTACCTACATTCACAACACAATACAGCCAAAGCCAGTGGAGTGCAAGGAAGGGAGCGCCACATGGGCCATCACAACCAACAGTGGTTACATCAAAAGTGATGACGTCCTCGGTTAGCATTTCTACAGCTGACTATGTTACCAATGAGAAGAGAAAGGAGACACAGAGAGCGAGTGGATAGTTGAGGCAGAGAGAAATGGAGGGGAAAAGAAAGATAAAGAAAAGCAAAGACAAAAGCAAAGCAAAGAAAAGAGAAAGCAGGGAGAGAGACATGAGAAAACACGGAGAGATGGAGCCAGTGTGAGCACTTTGGGGCCTGGACTGCCTTTATTTCTTGGCACTAAAATAAATAATAGGATAGATGGATGGTTCGATTGCTCCCCTACCTGCTCAGATAGAAACTGAAGATTGGCTGAGAAAGCAGGTTTTCCTGCAGCATCCCTTGCAAAGCAGTGGTAGCGCCTCCTGCCGCCAGGCTAGGGTAAGCCATACCCAGAATGCCGTCAAACTGAGCATAAATGAAGTTGGTGCCAGGCTCGTTTTCACTCAGACCGAACTCCTGGTTGGTGACGGCGATGTTCTGGAGCTAAAGAGAGGGCGGGAAAGTGTCACTAAGCCTGTTTGCAGTGGTGGTGTAGCCGTGTCAATCCCAGAATATGAGAGAGACAAGGTAGGAGAGGGAATAGCTTTTACTGAACCAACTTCTGTTGATGAGAGAGACACGCTTTCGAGCTACACAAGAGCTTTGGGTAGGCTGAAAGCTTGTCTCTCTCACCCACAGAAGTTGATCTAATACCAGATATCACCTCACCCACCTTGTCTCACTGATACAACCTGAGAGGTAGAATGCTCATGGCTGTCCTATGGCCAAGTGGCCTCACTGATGCCATTCGAGGGTCTCCTTGTCACCTTTTCCACTAGTGATGGGGGGGGGCATGGGGAGCAGAGTGGCTACCACAGCCCTAAGGATGAGGGGAAGCTTCCTCAGCGGTGACTCACACCAGTACTAAGGGATTGTGAAAGGCCTCGGATTCGTAGCCACAATATGCCCCGGGGCCTGGTTCTCCTCTCACTCACACCAGAACAACTCGACTGTGAGAGGGGAGGGAAGGCCTAGGATTCGTGGCGGAGTGCCGCCCCAGGGCTCTGTGTTGGTAGGTTTTGGCCAAAAAGATCCTAATGATTATTAGTCATCACTAGACTGACTCACTCGACGGATTGTTGTGTCACAGAAATAACACTTACTGTCATGGTGTCATAGCCGAAAAACCCGGTGAGACTGCCACTGCCATACTGCAAGGAGAAGGTCTGCCCATTGGATGAGTAGGTGGAGGACTGGCTGGGGTTGAATCTTGCATGGTTGCCTAGAAACACAATGCAATTTTACCGCTAGTTGTCCCCCCATCTTGCTTTCCATATAAATATGTATTCATATATTCTGTGGTCTCAGAGTTAGAGGATGGGCGTGGGAGACCAGAGTCCTGGGTTTGATTCCCAGCTCTGAAGGGTTGAAGTTAGGGTTGCCAACTTTCTAATCACACAAAACCATACACGCTAGCCCCGCCACTGCTCAGAGGCCCCTCCCCACCCCTTCCCCGAGGCCCCGCTCCCACTCACTACATTCCCCTTCCCTCGATGGCTCGCTCTCCCCCACCCTCACTCACTTCCACTGGGCTGGGGCAGGGGATTGGTGTGTGGGAAGGGGTGAGGACTCTAACTGGGGGTGCAGGCTCCAGCGTGGGGCCAGAAATGCGGTGTTCAGGATGCGGGAGGGGGCTCCAGGCTGGGGCAGGGAGTTGGGGGGCAGGAGGGGGTGAGGGCTCCGGCTGGGGTGCAGGCTCTGGGATGGGGCTGGGAATGAGGGTTTTGGGATGCAGGAGGGGGCTCCAGACTGGGGGGTGGGGCCGAGGATTTGGCATGCAGGAGGGGGCTGCGGGTTGGGGTGTGGGGGGGGGAGGGCTCTGGGCTGGGGCCAGGGATGAGGGGCTTGGAGTACAGGAGGGGGCTCTGGGTTTGGGGGCACAAGCTTACCTCGGGGGCTCAGGGCTGGGGCAGGGGGTTAGGGCTCGGAGTTGGGACATGAGCTTACCTCGGGCAGCTCCCGGTCAATGGCACAGTGGGGCTAAGGCGGGATCCCTGCTTGTCCTGGCTCCACACTGTGCCCGGGAAGCGGCCAGCAGGTCTGGCTCCTAGACGGGGGGGGGGGAGGGGGGGCCAGGAGGCTCCACGCCCATCTCTTGCTCACAGGCACTGCCCCCCCACACCCACCAGCTCCCATTGGCCGCGGTTCTTGGCCAATGGGAGTGTGGAGCTGGTGCTCGGGGTGGGGCACAGCAGGTGCCAGAACAGGTAGGGACTAGCCTGCCTTAGACCCGCAGCACCGCCGACCAGACTTTTAACGGCCTGGTCGGCGGTGCTGAGCGGAGCCACCAGGGTCCCTTTTCAACGGGGTGTTCCGGTCGAAAACCGGACACCTGGCAACCCTAGTTGAAGTGGGGGAGCTGGGAGCCCTGACTCCTGGGTTCTATTTCCGGCTCCATCCCTCCGGTTACCCATCTGTATATTGGAGATAGTAACACTTCCTGAACTCCCATGGAGTTTGTGAAGCCTAACTGATGCCTGGAAAGTGTGTTGCAGTCATCTGGTGAAAGGGCCAGGTAGTCATGATTCATTATAGGGGCTATTATATAGAGATCGGCCTTCAGAATCCAGTTGGCTGTGGCTTCTTGACTGATGAAAATTCAGTATGAATTCGGTTTCTCAGGAATCGAGCTGTCCTGAGGACATGTCTCTGTGCATTAACTGAAGGCTCTAATCACCTAGAAGCAAAATTCTTTAACAGCCGGCTGGGATGGATTACTCACTGCAGGCCTGGCTCTGGCAGTACGTAGAGGGCACCCACAGGTTGGAGGAGCCGGTGTCGAAGAGAACCAGGAAGTTCTGGGGCGGGGTTCCAATGCTGATCTCCCCATAGTAGGATGCCTAGGGAGGGCATATTGCGATATGAATTTCAACAGAGGTTCTCCCAGAGAGGACAGTGAGCTGGACTGAGTTGTGGTGTAACTCCCTGTGCAGCCAGAGAGTTACACTAGAAATAACTCTGGTCCCTTGTACACTCTGGAGAACAGACAGTAATCCCCAAATCAGATCAATTTCCTGTTTCTTCACTGATGGCTGGGCGCTCACAAAGGGAACGGGAAATCTGAGTTCCAGATGCGCCCCTTGGCCAAATGAACATGAAATGTGACAAGAAGCCTGTCAAAGATCTTGCAAGTTGGGGGCATCTTCTCTGGCACATGGTACAAGCCATGTCCCTTAAAGATAATGTATCCTGTGGTGACAGGGCCCATGGAAGAGAGATGAACAGAGAGTGATTTGTGTTGGTAGAAAGAAAAGAAAGAAAGAAACCATTACTCACATCCATATACTCCATTGGTTCAAAAGCAACATTGTACTCATTGAAACGGTACTTGTTGGCTGGATCAGTTTTGTGGTGCTTCAGATATTCCACCAGCACTCCCTTCTCCTTCATTATCTCTCGGATGGTCTTGCCTTTCTTGAGGGTCATCCTGCACAGAATGAAGAGAAGAGGCCAGGGACTCAGCAGAGAAATTGCTCATCCTTCAAGCATTTGTCCATCTAGGAACCCTACCATGATGCTGTTCCCTACACTTGGGTCCCCCCACAGCTAATTATGTTGCCACTCACAGGACTTGAGAAGTTGTGGCAATTAAAGGTTAGCCATGAACTACCACTCACTATAGACAGGGACTGTTGTGTTCAGCATCATGTCAGCAGCTGATGGTTAATTGTAGAGTTTGCCCTTGGGTTAAGCATGACTAGCTGGTGCAATGTCCTTGTCTTTACTGAGAGTTTAACATAGCATTAGTTACTGTGGCTCTTCAAGGGTGAATTCTAACACGACTTACTCTGCTAGCGATAAAGCCAGGTGCGGCCTTGCTGCATACGTGTGCACTGCTCCAGCTATCTGGCTGGCTAGTGAGTTACTCTGACCACAATCACCACTGTAGCCTCTGAGCTGAGATACTCACCTCACCAGTCCCTCTGAGAGCTGGAGGCAAACCAGGGCCAGGATGAGCCACTTCATAGTGCCTGGTTTCTCCACCAGCCAGCTCCTATACGGGACACGTTGGGCACTGCAGCAGAAGTGAGTTGAAGTCTAGCATCCCTACTTTTATACCCGGGGTACTGCCTTATGGTGCCCTATCTGTTTACACTTCAGTTTCCCATATCACTGCACTCAGCCAAGGTCAAAACTTTGTGTGTTTTCTTGCCTTAAGTATGCTAAGAAAGTCCTTACAGCTCCACTGACCTTTCAGTAAAAACAAGTATTGCCAGTTACAGTAGCATGAAGTGATTAGGATCTGATAAGGGGGAACAAAGTTGCTGATAATTAGGGAAAAAATTGGGGTGATCAAGAAGTCAAAAGACTCAGTTATTTTAGTCACCTCAGTCCAAAGTTTCTTTCAGAAAATAAAACATCCATTAGTTGGTGCATGTGTTTATAAAATTAAGCAAAACAGATTTTATTTATGAGACACTTCGCCAGAGTTTAAATATTTTAGTCCTTGTCCATGCTGTGAGGTGAATTCTGTTCTCATTTAAACCAAAATGAGTCTGGAGTAACGGCACTGAAGTTAATGGCATTACAGCCAGATTTACCTCAATCAGAGCATTCAGCTCTTGCGGCTTTTAAACCATGTAACTGAAATAATATGTTTTTCAAAGTGTTAATGTAAAATATTTGTAAAGTATGTGTCATGTCCTCCTCTAGTGGCTGGTTTACATATAGGATAACAGCCTACTTCTGTCGTTTGCTCATGAAGTTACTCCTTTAGCTGAAGTAGTGGTAGGGGTGTGTACTTTGGTGCTCAAGTTTCCAGATTCTAAATACTGTTGAAGAAACATCTTTGACCTCTGCTGGTCTTGATCTTGATTTGACTGAACAAGGTTAAAATAGAGTTAGAAACAACATGGACGAGGCTTTATAGGACTGTCTTAATCAGTCCTCAAGGGCAATCCCATAGTAACATACAGAGCACACGTTTCCAAACTAGAAAGTCAACCCAACACCGGTCATCTGATTTCACATTCAAATAAGGTGACTGACATATTAATTTGAATGTCCAATGCTTTATATGTATATATGGTTTTGTAATTTGAATGCACACACATTCAATTCAATTGTATTTAGGTACATTGCTGTATCCAGATATACCAGGGTCCACACATTGTTAACTATACCGGTCCAGATGGAATTGAGTTTGCATGGTCTCAGCATGGAGAAGGGTTAACCAAATGTAACCAACACACCTTCTGGGTGTGGTGTTCTGTCCCATCATATGGCATTGAGACCACACAAGAGAGAGAGGTAAAATGAGTCTACTCTACAGCCTGCGCTAACAGCCTTTAGCTCAGGCGGTAGAGGCTCATGCACTAAGCTCTAGAGCAGGGGTCGGAAACCTCTGGCACGCGGCTCACCAGGGTAAGCACCTGGCGGGCCGGGCCAGTTTGTTTACCTGCCGCGTCGGCAGATTCAGCTGATCACGGCTCCCACTGGCCGCGGTTCGCCGCTCCAGGCCAATGGGGCCGGTGGGAAGCCGCGGCCTGCACATCCCTCGCCCCCGCTGCTTCCCACAGCCCCGCCATTGGCTTGGAGCAGCGAACCACGGCCAGTGGGAGCCACGATCAGCCAAACCTGCCGACACGACAGGTAAACAAACTGGCCCGGCCTGCCAGAGGGCTTACCCTGGCGAGCCACGTGCCAGAGGTTGCCGACCCCTGCTCTAGAGGCCCCAGGTTCAATCCTGCCTGCCAATGACTGGGACTTGTTGACGTTCCACTAACACATTTTAATCCACGTTAATTTATTAAAGGCAGTTTTGGAAATTGTGCTTATCAGTCCCCTGCTATTCAACGGGAGCGGACAGATAATTTTCCTTGGAGTGAGTACGTGGACAAATCTTATCAGTCACAAACTGAATAAACAATGGCAAAGGTTCACCTCAACTTACCAGGTATGTTTTGCTTCAGAAAAATCCAAGAAGGTTTTTTGGGCACTCATGAAACAGAAAACACCAGGTATGGAGTCTAGGGGGTCCAACAAACCTCTGCGTCCTGAGGCATAGAAAAGTGGTAACTTACTATTTTCATTTCAGCCTCCCCTCTTTTTTCTTCGTGTCCCCTTTCATTTGCCCGCTCAGTCTGCCTGTCTACCTGCATTAGTGCTTATATGGTCAGATTTTTAAGGCTAGAAGGGATCATGATGAGCATCTAATTTGACCTCCACCATAACCCAAGCCATAGACTGTCACCCAATAAGTCCTGCATCAAGCCCATGACTTCTGTTTGAGCTATAGTGCATCTTTTAGAAAGACATCCAGGCTTGATTTAAAACCTTCAAGTGATGGAGAGCCCACCACAGCCCTAAATAAATTGTCCCCGTGGTTAATTTAATCCTCATTTAAACATGTGCACCTTATTGCTAATCTAAATTCATCTAGCTCCAGTCCACCCACTGAATTTCAATAGGTTTATGTTAAAGAGCTGGCTTGCATCTCTTCCCCAAGATGGTCTCCATCACTATAGTACCTGAGCACTCTCCAAATATTGAAAAATAGAAATGGCTTAAGTTATTTCCATGAGCCTATGAGAATTGTCAAGGCAGGCGCTCCGGGGACAGATTGAGGACTTGCAGGTTCCCCTGCTCAGTGTAGGTGACCAGTGATAAATTAACTCAGCTGAAGGGAATTCAGCCCTCGGGCTCACCTCCTAACACACTTCTTCAGTAAGGTCAAGAGAAGAGAAGGTGAGAGAAGAGAAAGTAGTACAATATTTGCTCACCTGGGGAGTTCATGAACCAGCTCCATTCCTGAAACAGGTTTGCCCTATTAGCTGCAACTGGGTCCTGCTCAGACCTCAAGAGCATCTCTTAAACCATCTTCTCCTGATGCCCCAGCTACCTCGGTTGATTAGGCATGGGAATCAGTGCAAAGGATTCTGGGAACACATCCAAAAAGAGTTGGTGAGTGGCTGAATGTGGAAGGGGTCAGGGGAATGAGAAATACTGAATCTGTCTGTAATTGTATCACATAGGAAACCCCACTATAGTAGTGCGAGATCAAACCTTCCAGAACATGGTGGTAACAATCACAAGTTATGCATAATAAACAGTTAGGCTGTTTCTGGTGCCTTTAGCCCATGATACATCTCTCAGAGGAATGTGATCAGTGAGACAAAGCCAGTCTTCAGTTACACTCATGTCACACACTGAAGTAGCAGAAGGGATAGGAGGACACCTGGGTTCTGTTCCCCATTTTGTCACTGATTCACAGTGTAATCTCAGGCAAATCAATTCCACGTTCTGTGCCACAGTTTTGCCCACTGTAAACTATTTACCTCCTTGCAGGGAAGAGGGGAAATTATCTCACCATCGAGATCCAAAGATGAAAGGCCGCTGTCTGTGCAAAATATTAATAGAACCTTCACTCTCCCCCATGGGTCTTTAGAGTTAACTTTTCAGAGTTAGTATTTGAAGACAGAACTCATTTTCCTTATCCTGCTGGACCCTGAGAAATCTTTAGCCTAGGTTAGGTGAATATAGCCAGCTGCTGAGGCTGGAATTTTCAAAGGAGTGTAATGGAATTAGGAGCCCAGATCTTACTGGCTTTCACTGGGGTTTGGACATCTAGCCCCTTTAGACTCCTTGGAAACTCCCACCCTGAATGCATAGGACTTGATGTTTATGTCCTGAAAAGCACTGAGGTCTTAAGACAATAAAGGGATGTTCATGTCACTGCTCTGTCTGCACACCCAACACCTCCTAAATTAGGCATCTTTCCATGTGGACGGGTTGCTGAGGATTTCCATGATAATGCTAAATGGTGTATATGATGGCTCACTCTGTTTCCTCTCTGCTGTAGTAACTACCAAATTAGCCTGCAAGCTGCTTGCAGCTGATACACCAGGTCGGACAGGGATCGTAAAGCCATTCGCCCGACCCTGTGAGTCTATGTTAGTAATAAGGAGATAGAATATGAGGACTGAAGAGGAGTCATAGAGTGACGCTAGCAGTTCAGAACCAAAACCAACTTGTCCCAAAGTTTGGGTGGGTTAGAACTTTCCACTCCACATCGCTTCCTCCAATTCAGGCTCATCTGGAACTGAGAACAACTGTTCAGGATGGAGTTTTTCAAAAGACCTTCAAACAACCCCTAAAATTGTATCCGTACATTTTCACCTCTAGTTTTTGTGTGTGCGCATGCAAACACCTGGACTTGTGTGTGCAAAACGGCATTTACACATGAAAATCAAACAGTTCTGTATGTTGCGCCCTGATCGGAGCAGTCACACCGTAACAGTTGACATTTTTTCAGCTGCCTTCCAGCTGATAATCTCAATGCACTCTACAAACATTAACTAATTTAGGTCTCTCAATCCCCCATGAGGTCAGTCAGTGTTATCCCTGTTTTACAGTAGGGAAAATGAAGCCCTGATAAGTAATGGGTCAAATCCTGAAAGGTGCTGAGCACCTGCAACTCCCATTGAATTTGATGTGAATTCAAGGTATTCAGCAGGTTGAAGATGTGATCTCAAGTGGTCACACTGGGAGTCTGCAGCAGATCAGGGAACTACAGCCCAATTGTCCCGAGCCCCAGTCTTGTGCCTCAACCACAAGGTTTCCCCTTCCCCAATCCAGTTTGTGTGCAAAGATGCAAGGGCCAGATCCTCAGCTGGTGCAAAGTGCCACAGCTCCACTGAAGTCAATGCAGTTAGGTTGATTTACGCTAGCTAAGGCTCCAACCTGATATTTGTCCATGTAAAAACATACACCTGGAAATCTGCTAGCGCCATTTCAGAGGCTGTTTTGGAAAGTGTGGCCCTTAAAATTAAAAGTGGACTAGGAAGGACCATATTTTCCATAAAGCTCAGTTCCCATTTAAGAACCTAAATGAAATGGCAGGAGTTTTACAAGTGCTCAGCACAGAGTAGTACCCATGATTCCCAACAGGAACATAGTGGGGATTTTCCACTGTTCTCACTCGGAAGCTACGGAGGTCTCCGCTATTTTGAAAGTCTGACCAGAAACATACGACAGAGGGATTAACTTGCTGCTTTATACCCACTGACTAGTTTGTGTGCAATAAGAAGGCTGTGAGACCCACAAATAAACAGCTGTGCTAAATCTTTACTCAACAAAACGCCAAAGAAGACAAGAGACAATTTGACTCATTGCCATTTTCTTGCAACCATAGATTTAGAAAGCACTGATTAATATACAAAAGCAGAAGGCAGGTTCACACAGGACCCGTGATACATTTAGAATGATACACTCTGTCCATATAAACTTAGTATGATTCCATCAGCATCCAGGAGAGAAGATTTAGACAGGAGAGGGAATGGCGTGGTCCTGTCCAGTTGACTCCTGGTTTGTCTAGGCTGATGGGGCAAAGCCCACTCTGTTGATGGCCATGTCATAGACAGAAGAGTATTCCTTGAGAAGGACATCACCCAGGATCCAAAGAGGTCGTCCGTTCTGAGAAGGCAAGTAAGTGATCTCAACCTCGGCCAGGTTTCTGTAAGAGAGAAAACAGACAGAGGCAGCTTCAGTGCTGTGGTTTGACTACGTAGCCTAAACCCTGAAGCTCTGGCACACACACTGGGAGATTTAAGTGGCTTTGATAGGAGCAGGTTCCTAGAAAGTCACATTGCTAGAAGACTAACCCCATCATTTAGAGTGCTGTTAGAAAGGACAGTCTAACAGAGCTGCAGCATGGGGGAAAAGGTCTCTGAATCGGCACCGAAACTCAGGAGAGCAGAGGGAACTGGGATCCATTAATGAGGAAGGTGATGGCCAGCACGTTCTGGACATTGCTGCAGTCAACCATGTTCTCTGGAAGCAAAGAGACAGAGGGTTTAAGTCTGTAACAAACGAGAGCAGAGGATGCCCTTGCAGTGCCTACCAACAGAGGAGATTGGCACTTCCAGGTATCGATGCTTCTTTCCAACAAAGGGGAGAAACCACCCTGCTGCACTCTGCCATCACACGGGCAGCAGCTTCTTCAGCCTCACACATGCTCCCTTGTCCCCTACCTAGCACGGGAACAGCAGCAAGGTTACGTTCACCAATCCTGCTTCAGATCTCCTGCTGATTTTACACTGGGCCAGCTGAGGTTAGTCAACATAACTCCTCTGGCTTCAGCAGAGCTACATCGATGTACACCACTCAGTGACAGGCCCCCCGGGCTTCAGTAGATTTATTTTTGATTTACAGCGATATAAGGGAGGTCAGGAACTCTCTCTCCAAATTTAAACTCAGGGAAGGACTTGCTGTACTTACTTGCAAATGTAGTTAATGCTGTTAACAGCTTTAAGTCTCCAGCTTCTGGGCTCCTCTAGCAGGGCCGGCTCTAACTTTTTTGCCACCCCAAGCAAAAAAAAAAAAAAAAGAGCACCGCTCCACCATAATAACTCTCCCCCGAGCGCCGTGCCGCCCCGCTGAAACAACTCCCCCCGAGCGCCGCCGAAACAACTGCCCCGAGCACCACGCTGCACCGCCCCGCCGAAACAACTCCCCCCCGAGTGCCACGCCACCCCGCCGAAACAACTGCCTCGAGCGCCGTGCCGCCCCGCTGAAACAACCCCCCCGAGCGCCGCCCTACCCCGCCGAAACAAAAACAACAAAAAAAACCTCGAGTGCTGCCCCACCAAACCTATATATACACACACACACACACATATATACACACATACACACACATACCCCCGAGCGCCGCCCCGCCGAAACAGAACAAATAAACAAACAAAAACCCTGAGCGCCCCCCGCCACCCCAAGATTGGCCTCCCCTTACAAGGTGCCGCTCCAAGCACGTGCTTGGTCGGCTGGTGCCTGGAGCTGGCCCTGTCCTCTAGGAATCTTTGCCTGAACACACCACAGCCCAGCTTTATGGTCTTGGAGTCCTTGTATCATGCATTGCAAAAACCCTCAGAGGACATCCTCAGCATCTGTGCAAAGGACTCATAGCACCTACATCCTGGTTGTTCTGCTGAGCACCTACAGCCTCCAGGAAGTCCCCCATATACTGCTCTGGGACGGTGAGCAGAAACGTCCTGGTGTCTACAATAGCCACCTGCCAGCCTTGACTGCACCAGCCAGTCGCCTGCTGTCCAATAGTGAACCTAAGGAGGGAAGCCCAAGAGATTTCACTGTACACGTCTGTCAGCCACGAGAATGCCTCTGATACAGGCTGAGCCAAGAGCACAAGGCTTCTGATACTCGATAACCTGCAGTTCAGAGACCCGTATTCTATAGAGCCAAGCACTGTCACTGGTCCTGATTCAGCCAAGGACAGAAGCACTCGCGTAACTTTCAGTGCATGCTTATCTCCCTCTCTATTCATCAAAGCATGCAGCTAACTTTAAGGGCTTTCTTGTATTTAACGTCTAGGACATGCTGAAGAACTTTGTTGAACTGGGGTCTAGGATAGAAGCTTTTATCATTACTGGCTCCAAGCACCTTTTGAGAGTGTCTGAAATCCAGATCCCGATGCCAAGCTCACCTGGGCCAAGTTCAGACCTCTCTTTAAGCCGTAATCCCTCCATTTTATCTTGAGGACGGCACAGATGTTTCTTCCTTTGTTCTGCCTCCTGCCCAGAGAGGATGAGTTGACACAGGGCAGCTGACTCCACTGATGACATCTGAAGAGGCTCCCCACGGACAATAAGAAGGAAAAGTTTATGCCCACATTGATAACAGGGGTTTCCCAACAGGACTTACTCCTTAATACTGAACTGCCAGTAACAGATGTCCATGTAATCTGACCAGGGAACAGCTGAGGGTCAACGCCTCCAACCATGATGTCCCCTCCATAATTATACATTGGCTGGCAGGAAACACGAATGGTAACAGATATCAGACAAGGATCAGATGCACAGCAGCTACCCTTCTGTGAGGCAGGGAACATAAAAGACATGGAGATGGAGGTTTAGTTGATGGATGTGTGTGAGGGATGGACAGACACAAAGACAGACAAGCAACATTTGGTGATATGGAGAATTATAGCAAGAGAGACAGAGATCTTACCGGGAGAAATGGAAATTGTAGATGGGTTCAGTAAGCTGGCCCTGCTTTGTACCATCTCCTGCATAACTGTGTTGTGTCCTGCTATCACTAAGCCAGAATAAACCATCCCCCAAATCCCACTGAAATAAGAATAGCAGAAGGGGTTGGGAGGCTCATCCTCATTCAGACCAAATGCCTGGTGTTTGAGAACAATGTTCTGGACCTAGAGGGGCAGAAAATAGTTGCGCCCGACTAGAATTTTACACAAAATGATGGTAACTTAATCAAATGACTGTCTCATTATTAAGGGTAAGTGATGCTCAAAAAAGTGAGATGAAGCATCTCACAAAGGTTAGATGCTGATCTGCTGCTTTTCTTAACAGCTGCATATTCTTAATCTGGGGCGGGAGTTAGTGGAGACCACACTGCCTCAGAGAAGAAAATTCAAGGCCACTCTATAGACGAAAAACAGCAAATGAATATCTATATCTTTATATATACAAGTATCAGGGGGTAGCCGTGTTAGTCTGTATCTACAAAAACAACAAGGAGTCTGGTGGCAGCTTAAGGACTAAATCTGTTAGTCTTTAAGGTGCCACCAGACTCCTTGTTGTTTTTATATATACAGACGCGCCCCAGGTTATGCAAGACCTGACTTACGCAAATTCGCACTTATGGAAAAAGGATTTTCAAGTTGCAGAAATTTTTGCGTAACATATGGGTATACGTTTCCGACTTGCACAAAATTCAAGTTACGCAAGGCTTTCCAGAACGGAACGATTGCGTAAGTCGGGGGGCATCTGTATAGCTGTGGAACTTATGCCTAGTAATGGTCAGTGTAGCTAACATTATTCCTAACTGACCCACGCTCTGATTAAGTCAGAGCATGGCTCCATGAAAAAGTTGCACTAGTTTAACTTAAAAAGCTTTTACAACCAATTAATTAAACCACTGCAAACCCCTCGGTGAATGCTCTTGTTTCGATATACAGTTAGCTTTATTTCAATGTAGCTTAAGCAAATTAAGCCAGGCTTATGTTTCTAAGATAGTGAGGTCAAATGATTGCGATCCAAACTGCTGCTCAGCATAGAGAAAGCTCCTATCAAAATGTCAGACCAGGGATGTGTTCTCTCTTTGCTTCAGAGGGGTTAATTTGCTGCCCCGTACCTTATATATCTGTACAGCATCTAGCACAATAAGCCTCAGTTTCAATTCAGCCCTCTAAATGCTACTGTAATATCAATATTAAGTAATGATAATGACAACAAGGTCTCTAGGGAAAATCCTTCACCTTATGAAAGTGCCCTGAAATTAAACCATCCTGATTTTTAGGTCGCATCCAATGGACCCCACACACATTGAAGGGAACAGAATAGCAGAAAAGCCACATTGCACCTTCTAGAAATTTCTTTTCTATAGAAGTTCTTATCCCATGCCCATCGTTATAGTGTCTGAGCACCTTCTAGTAGTGCAGTAAGTGATGACATGCTTTGGACACAGACTCAACCATGTTGTATACTGTAGTATCTAATGTCTCTCTCGCTTTCCTGGCCAGACGCCCCTTTTCACTGGTGCCCAAAGGCCAATTAGCTAATGCTGCATTCATGGCTGATGGAGTTGTCTCGTCCATCCACTGGTAAATGACGATGTTTTAGTAGCCAGCTCCCCACCATCAGCTTCATCACATAACAGAACCTTCCTCTGTCCTGAATCCTCAGCCACTCCAACAGCTCATCAGTGCTGTCTGCTTTTGTCTGTCTGCACTGCACCTCCGAATCCTGAGCGCATTAAAGTCAATGGTGGCACTCCCACAGACTTCAATGGACGCAGGGTTTGCACAGCTGCTGCTCATGGTTTCTTCTAGTCCAGGGGTGGCCAACCTGAGCCTCAGAAGGAGCCACAATTTACCAATGTACATTGCCAAAGAGCCACAGTTATACGTCAGCAGCCCCCCCACCCTGCTCCCAGTGTCTCCCACCCACCGGCAGCCCTGCCAGTCAGCGCCTCCCGCAATCAGCTGTTTCGCATACGCAGGAGGCTCTGTGGGGGAGGGGGAGGAGTGAGGGCATGGCAGGCTTGGGGGAAGGGGCAGGGGCCTTGGAGAAAGGGGTGGAGTGGGGGAAGGGCCTGGGGCAAAGCAGGGGGTTGAGCAGTGAGCACCCCCCGGCACATTGGAAAGTTGGCATCTGTAGCTCCAGCCCCGGAGTCAGCGCCTGTGCAAGGAGCCGCATATTAACCTCTGAAGAGCCCCACGCGGCTCTGGAGCCATAGGTTGGCCACCCCTGTTCTAGTCCATCATTTCTTTAAGGCTGAGCTTGTGTTTCCGTATTAGGTTCTGCACTGGCAACGTGTGAAACAGTAACGAGTCTCAGGCAAAACTAAATCTGCAGAGGTGCGGCTATGAGAAGGCAGGGGCACCACGTACCACTCCACTGGTTAGGATAGTCTTGGCTAGGAACAGAACCAGAGCCTCAGGATGTCCATGCAGTGTTACAGCATGTGAGTACTATACATGGGTAAGAAACACAGAGGGCCCTTCCCTCCTTCACCACAACCACATTTTGTTACGCCCTCTCCCATCTGAGAATCTCAAAGTATATTACAAATATCAGTGAATGAAGCTTCCCCAGCCCCCTGTGTAAGCTAGGTAACTATCAGCCTCTCCATCACAGCTGTGCAAAGAAAGAGAATTCAGAAATTTGGTTTCCAATAGGAATATAGGCGGAATTCTCCATTGTTTTCATGGGTCTGTCTACACTGCAATGTAAGCCCAAGGTTAGTGGGATTCAAGTCAGCTCACCTTGGCTTAAAAACTCCAGCCTTGAGCATCTACACCAGTGGTTCCCAAACTTTAACAACCTGTGACCATGAAGGTATTTAAGAAGCCAACTCAGAGTTGCTCAGAGTTCCTCCTACACAAGCATTCAGGTCTTGAGCAGTCCAGGCAAACAACGCACGTTACAACAAAGCTTAAACTTGTTCTTCATAATAATTTTAAAAACAATACTAGCTGCCTATTTCATTTTAAAAACAGCAAAAAATATCCACCTCCCTTTCCATTTCTTATAAGGAGTCTTGAAGTTTCAGTCTCCTCGGTGTGATAGATATGCTTGCTTTGATCTGCTTAGGGACAGCTCTGACCGCCATTAGGGATTTTTCCCCCCCGAGAACCCCCTGTAATATTTCGTGAACCCCAGTTTGGGAACTACTGATGGTTAACCCTATGTTAAGAATTTTCTAATCTGGGTGCAAACCTGGGGCTCTGGTGCCCACACTGCAGCACGCAAACGCGAATCAAATCAACCATTCCCTGGACTCCCCAGCACCCTACTGAAATGTGGCTACTCTAATCCTTTGACCGTGGTGTAGAGTGGGAAATCTTGCCTGTAACATACCCAGCATGTTACAGGAAGTTTGAACAGTCCACTAAGACAGCCTGCAGAGCCACCATTTTGGTCTGTGTGCTCCCATCTACCGGTGCCAGCAACATGGAGGCGGCGCCTTTTGAAGAGCTTCTGTGGCTTGCGCTTTCACTCCTGTGTCAGGAAACGGGCAGAGCTTCCATGACTTACTGGTGGACATTTTGATGGCGTTTCCTGACCCACCAAAGGCAGACTTTATGGATGGATCAGGAGGACACAGACATTGCAGATGTGAAGCAGCTGATGAGGCTCAATACAGCTGGTATAGCCGCTGACACCCCCTATGCAGACCGGCCCTTCTGGAGCAGGGCCACAAGCACAGACTGGTGGGATCACATTGTCATGCTGACCAGCAGCGGGTCCAGAACTTGCATATGGAACTTTGTGAGCCGCTTGGCCTAACCCTCCAGTGTAACAATACATGCAAGGGGGCAGCCTTGCCAGTCCAGAAGCAGGTTGCTATAACTGTCCGGAAGCAGGCCCTCATAGACCACAGAGGTTGATTTATAATAGGAAAGTTCATGATAGGATTTGTGTGTAGACAGAAAGGGGTTTGGGCTCAAGTCTGGGTCTGAGCCCAGGCTTACATTGAAGTGTAGACATACCCTAAGTGCCCAGCTCTTTCAAAAGTCTGGCCCAGAGTGGATAACAGAGGGTACGTTTACACGGCAATAAAAAAACCCAGGGCATGGCCACAGCTGGCCTGGCTCAGCTGATTCGGGCTTGCGGGGCTAAAAATGGCAGTGTAGATGTTCAGGCTCAGGCTGGAGCCCCGGCTCTGAGACCCCACGAGTGGGGAGGGTCTCAGAGCCCAAGCCAGAACCTCTACACTGTGATTTGTAGCCCTGCAGCCCCAGCCCACGTCAGCGGAGCTGGGCTCGGAGACTCGGTACTGCAGGGGTTTTACGGCAGTGTAGACAGACCCAAAGAGGTTAACTTGCTGCTTTGTGTCCCAGTGAGTAGTGTGTGCACCATCATAAGGTTGCAGGACCCACAAACAGACAGCTGGGCTCAACCTTCACTCAACAAACTCCAAAGACGACACAAGACCATTGGATTCACTGCAGTTTATTTGTAACGATACATTTGGAGAGCACTGATTGCTGCATGCAAGCCAAAGAAAAGCTACGGAAGACATATTAAGAAGGATGCAATCTGTCCATATGAACTTAGTCTGATTCCGTCAGTGTCCAGCGGAAAAGAGGAAGGGGAAAGGCTTCGTCCGGTTCAGGTTGATGAACTGCTTGTCTAGGCTGATGGGGCAAAGCCCACTCTGTTATTGGACATGTCATAGACAGAATAATATTCCTTGAGGAAGACGTCTCCCAGGATCCAGAGGGGCTGCCCATTCTGGGAAGGCAGGTATGTGGGCTCAACCCCAACGGAGCAGTAGCCATTATTCTATCAGGAGGAAAAACAGAGAGAGGTTGCATCAGGGCTGTTGTTTGACTAGGAAGAGGGCTATGTAGGCTAGCCACGGAAGGCCCAGCAGAATTAGTGGCAGCTTTGCAGTGACTGATGGGAGCGGCAGCAGGCCCTACAAGCTCACAGTGTTGGAATGCAACCACCCCGTTATTTAGAGTGCTGGTAGGAAAGACAGGCAAACAGAGCTGCAGTGCAGGAGAAAGGTCTCTGGATTTGCACAGAAACTCTGACTCCCTGCTGGGTCACTGTCTCGGTGAGATAAAAGTGTTTTACGCTGTTAAAATAATACATACGTTGAAGACATAGGCAGAGGGGGGCAGTGGGAACTGGGATCCGCTAATGACGAAGGTGATGGTCGGCATGTTCTGGACATTGTTGCAGTTCACCACGTACTGTGGAAATGAAAGACAAATGAAGGTTACAACTGTGACAATCGAGAGCAGAAGCTGCCCTTACAGGGCCTCCAATAGAGGCGAGTAGCACTACCAGGTATTGACCCTTCTATCCAATAGAGGGGAGAAACCGCCCTGCTGCACTCCGCCCTCCCATGGGCAGCAGCTTCCCCAGCCCCACGCACGCTCCCCTGCCTTGCATGGGAACGAACAGCAGCAAGGTTACGTTCACCACGCTGGCTTCAGATCTCCTGCTGATTTTATACTGTGCCAGCTCCTCAACTGGGGTAAATCAGCATCACTCAGCTGTGCTGATTTACACCAACCGGGTCTGGCCCACAGATGTCGGTAGAGTTACTTCTGATCTACATTGGGGAACGGGAGATCAGGAGCTCTCTCCCCAACCTCAGGAGAGACTTCCTGTTCCCCAGATGTAATTAGTGCCATCACCAGCTTTAAGACTCTGAGCTCCTCTAGGAACCCTTGTATGATCACCCAAAAGCCCATCATTCTCATCTTCTTGTGTCTCAAATTCCTCGTGTCAGGCATTGCAAAATCCCTCACAGATGTCGTCGGCAGCACGGCAAGGCACCTGTTGCTCCTACCTCTCCATTGGATTCCTGAGCACCCACAGCCTGCAGGAAGTCCCCCATGTACTGCTGTGGGACGGTGAGCAGAAACGTCCCGGTGTCCACAATGCCCTGGCAGCCTTGACTGCACCAGCCAGTCGCCTGCTGTCCGATAGCGAACCTCAGGAGGGAAATACAAGAAACCTCATTATAGCAACTTGTCAGCAAAAGGAACTGCCTCTGATGCAGGATGAGACCCGGTTTTGGATACACAATAACCGGCAGCCCTAGGACCCTTATTCTATACAGCCAAGCATTGTCCCTGGCCCCGATTCAGCAAAGCACAGAAGCACATGCTTAACTCTTAGTACAAGCTTAAGCCCATCTCTGTTCATCAAAGCACTTAAGCATACGCCTCACTTTAAGTAAACGCTTAAGTCCCATTAACATGAATGGGATTTCCTCCCGTGTTTAAAGTTCAAATTGGTTTGCAGAATAGAAACCTAGGTTAGGAGCTTTTATTACTAGAACCAAAAATCTGGATCCAAACTCCTTTTAAGGGTGCCTGAAATCCAGACCTGATCCGAATTCATCCTCCTCCACGGAGAGTTTGAGTTGACACAGGGCAACTGACTCCACTAATTACAGCCAGAAAGGCTCCTGCCTATGTTAATAAAGGGGGGGGGAGGGGTTGCAAACAGAACTTACTCCTGAATACCAATCTGCCAGTAAACCTCTTGGGTCACGGGTGCCCATGTAATCTGGCCAGAGAACAGCTGGGTGTCAATGCCTCCAAAGATGATTTCTCCTCCATAATTATATGTTGGTTGGCTGGAAACACACATGGTTACACGTCAGACATAAGTTACACAAACTACCCTCCAATGGAGCAGGAGCTGTAACATATATGTGGATGGGAGGTGGGATGGTATGTGTAGTGTGTGTGTGTGTGGGGGGGGGGTCAATGGTTAGACAGAGAGAAAATAAACAGAGGGGTACTTATGGTAGTAGACAGACAGACAGGACATAAGAATGGCCATACTGGGTCAGATCAAAGGTCCATCTAGCCCAGTATCCTGTCTTCCAACAGTGGCCAATGCCAGATGCTTCAGAGAGAATGAACAAAACAGGTAATTATCAAGTGACCCATCCCCTGTCACCCACTGGGTGAAGAGACAGAGCAGTGGGTGGGTGGGTGGTGTATAGATAAATAGAGTCAGATAAAGTGGGTGGGTGAGTTGCTATATGATATAGATAGATAGACAGATAGATAGATAGACAGATAGACACAATGTGAAAGAGAAATGGGAAAATAGAGTGTTATATGTGGTAATAGAGACAGAGAGAGGGGTACTGAGAGAGATCTTACCGGGAGAAATAGAAACTGAAGATGGGTTCAGTAAGCAGGCCCTGCTTCAACATCTCCTGCATAGGTGTATAGGAGCCCCCTACTGCCATGGCAGGATAAGCCATTCCCAAAATCCCATCGAAATGAGCATAGTAGAAGGGGCTGGTAGGTTCATCTTCACTCAGACCAAATTCCTGATTGGTGATGGCAATGTTCTGGACCTAGCAGGGAAGAAAACAATTGCTCTAACCTGGAATTTTACACAAAATTACGGTAACGAAATCAGATGACTGTGCCCTCTTATCTTTCTGATCAATTCAGCTATACCCAAGTAAGCCACTCTTAAACGGACATAGGACTGTCGACACTGGGGTTTGCACGGATTTAACTAAATCGGTTTAAATTCACACCTTAAGTTAAAACTGGTGCAAGTTTCTCATGTACACAAGCCCTTATTATGTCCTGTATTAACAGGGTCCAATCAACAACATAAAAATCAAATGTACAGGAACAAATTCATCCCTGGTGTCATAACACTGAAACCAATGGAATCCAATCATGGATTCATTTAGCTCATAAAGGGTCCTTAGATAAATGTCCCCAAGTCCCATGCAGTAAAACTAGAGCAATGTGTCACATATTTTAGAGAAAAGTTTTATCAGTGATCTCTGCTGTTTTTCATACTAATGCAGTCTGATGATTTGAGAGATGCAGCTTAAATAGATTAAAAAAACATGCCTTATAGTGATAGACTCAAAGAGCTCCATCTGTTTAGCTTAAAGAGAAAGTTAAGGGGTGCCTTGATTACACCCTAAAAGTATCTCCACGGGAACAAATGTTTAATGATGGACTCTTCAAGCTAACAGAGGAAGGTCAAATGACTGGAAATTGAAGATAGACAAATTCAGACTGGAAATAAGGCATACATTTTTAACCACGAGGGTAATTAACCATTGGAACAAGTTACCAAGGATTGTGGTGGATTCTCCATTACTGGCAATTTTGATAGCAAGATGGGCTGTTTTTCTAAAAGATCTGCTCTAAGAAATATTTTGGGGAAGCGCGATGGGCTGTGTTATACAGGAAGTCAGACTCCGTGATCGCGATGGTGCCTTCTGGTCTTGGACTGTGTGAACGACGATGCAGGATAGGGCGGTGCGTATTTCACTTACCGTCACCGTGTCGTAACCCAAAAGCACAGTCAGGCTGCCGCTCCCATAGCTCAGGGTGTAGGTCTGTCCATCGTTGGAAAAGGTGGATGACTGGTTGGGGTTGAACCTGGCATGATTGGCTGGATTCAAAACAAGATCATGGTGACTCTCTTGGATTTGACCGCCTCCCATCCACCTGGTGACTGAGTAGCCTGACAGGGCAGCCCTTCCCAACAGCTGACTTCCCATGGAGTGAAAGAACAGATCCAAGAGTTAGCCCAGCGGTTTCTGCATAACAGAGATGAGCACTAATGCAAACTGCATCACCTCCTTTTTTAAAGTCCGTCTTCTGTATGTACCTATCTGTCAGGAATCAGGGGCTGTTGCAGAGCCAGTCTCTGGGCAACCTAATGAGCACAGCTGGCCTGTGGTAGGCTGCCTGGTTGCTGTGAAGAGTCAGCAAACTAGCGCCTAAGGCAGCAGCAGCACATTTGCTCAAAGCATTTGCCTACGGCTATGATAGCTCCTGTGCCTCCTGCCTTGCCTCGCTCCAGGAAACCTGACTTTCGGCTCTCTGACCCTTCGTTCTGGCACAGGGCCTCTGACTCCAGTTCAGACCCTGAGCTTCAATTCCTGACTACCACCCTCTCCTCTAACCTTTAGGCCTGACCCCTGCACTAACCACTGGGATAAGCGCTTATGTCACCAATATTATCTATCTTCTTATCTCTATTGCCCCCATCACCAGAGTAGCTAAGAAATTTGGGCAAGATCCTCTGTTGTAAATCAGTGTCACTCTTTTGAAATCAATGCACCTATGTCAATTTACATCAGCTGAAGGCTGGCCAATAGTTGTGCCATTCAAAGCAGTAGTTGTCTCCCAGTGTGACTCCTTGAACTTCAGAATACACTGCAGCATCACTGCTGACGTTGTCGACAACAACTTTAGAATACCATAGTATCTTTTTATGAGGAAAGAGCGATCCATATTGTCGCCAGAGCTTAGTGAAGCGCCCCAGAACGGGAGTAGCAGATACAGGTGTATGACATTCCCAAAGCCTGTCTGAGAGGACCAGTTCTTCTTGCCTGGTTGGAATTTGACTATGCTTCTCAGGAACAATGTACCCAGGACATGCCCCCACCGAACGCTAAGGAGCCGAGCAGTACTCACTGCAGGCCTGGCTCTGGCAGTACGTAGAGGGCACCCACAGATTGGAGGAGCCGGTGTCGAAGAGAACCAAGAAGTTCTGGGGCGGGGTTCCAATGCTGATCTGTCCAAAGTAGAAGGACTGCAAAAAAGAGAAGACGTGTGGGCAGGTGGATTCCTTTGCGCTATTCATCATTTTTAAATAACATTTTGCCCTTCTCTAACTACTTCCAGCTGAGGATCCTAAAGGTTTTTAGTGCCATTAATGAGCTAAGCTTCACAAGGGGTGAGATAAGATGTTTACCATTATTCCCCTGATGCATACTGGACAAAGGAGTCATGGAGAGGGGAAGTGACTTGCCCAAGCTCACCCAGAATTCAGTAGCACAGCCAGGAACAGACCCCAGATTTCTGACTCCCAGTCCTATACTACAATCCTAACGCCTTTCTCTGGAAATGTCCCAGAGAACATACAGCAGAGTAACCGAGCAGAAAATAAACAGCAGAACCCAAGCGCCGCTTTTTCTACAAATACTTACAGTTTTCCAAGGTCTGAGAAGCGGGATCAAAACCTTCTATTGACTTATCGCCATAAAGAACAAGAAATAGGTACTACTCTAATGGGACCATACAAGCACATAAATGCATTAGGTAATTATGTGCATAGGTAGGTAATAAAGAAGGAATAGCTAGTTAGAGCTAACAACAGCCAAGGAAGAGAGAAAGAGCCTTAATACTCACATCCAGGTAGTTGGCTATTGGTTCCTCAGCAACATTGTAATTATTGAAGTAGTACTTTCTGGCTGGATCAACTTTGTGGTTCTTCAGGAAGTCCTCTAGCACTCCCTTCTCCTTCATCACCTCTCGGGCAGACTTGCCTTTCCTCAGCGTGACTCTGCACAGAATGAAGAAGAGAACTCAGAAATCAGCAAGGAAAGCGTTCATCCTTCCGTCACCTGACATGATGCTGTTCCCTCATCTTGCAGACCTCTTAGTGGTCAATGTTTTACCACCCAAAGTGAGGAAGGCCGTGCAGAGGCATAAATAGATTTGCCCATGTCACAGAAATAGTAGAAGGTCTAAAGAAAGATAAGGGCATGGCTTAATTGAATACAGAAATGCTGATGTCAGTCTGTTACCTATCTGGGTACTTCTATGTCCTCATCACTACAATACCGGCACTGGGATACTCACCTCACAAGCCCCTCTGAGAGATGGAGGCAAATCAAGGCCAGAATGAGCCACTTCATGGTGCTTGATTTCTCCACCAGCCGGCTCGTGTACAGAATGGGTCAGCCACCACAGCAAAAGTGGGCTGAAGTCTGTGATATGGAGTCCCTATTTTTATACCATGAGCATTGTCCCCAGGATACCGCCCCCTGTTCCATTAATTGCTGACACCCAATTTCCTATCTCACCACACTAATCTAATGTCAACACCTTCTGTGTATTTACAAATTCATTTCTTTTCTTGGGTGCTGAGATTATAAAGCAATTAATGCCTTCAATAGCAAGATCAAATGATTGAGGTCCAATAAGAAGGAAACTTCTGCTTCTGACAAAGGAATGTCTTATCAAAAAATCAACACACTGGAATATTATCTGTTTGCTTCAAACACCGTCTCATTTTTTTCAAAAACAAAGGAAAATGTTCTTTAGACTGAATGGAAATTGATAATACTAATGAAGGGGCAGTTATATAAAGTGTATAAATGTATATAAAATTTATTTTTTCCTACAAAAAATGTTAATGAAAGGGAAAAATTTTAATTTGCATCAAAATTTCTTGACTTTCCATCAAAAAGCAAAAGCTTAAACAAAAAACAGTGTCAAGTGTTTGCATTTCTTTTCTTTTGTAAAAAAATTTTTTTTTAAATCAGAATTTTATTTGGAGCAAGCTTCGATTTTCGTTAAAAAGCCATTTGCTTGTTTAAAACAAACAAACAAACAAAAAAAACTTACGACAAAATCTTGTCAACCAGCTCTAATCTGAAGTCACTTAGTGCTGGAAGGCCTTGTCACCACTAGGAAAAAGGTGTGTTCTTACCTTAGAAAAGCTAACACATGGTATTAAGGGCTTGTCTACATGGCAAATTATGGTGCAGCCAGCCAGGGTGTGACGCTACAGGCCCCATCTTGCTATGCAGTAACATCCCACGCAGACGCTGCTCCGGCACACTGAAAGTGCGAGAACGTGGCTTGGCATACTACTATTTGAAAGCACAATGCACCAAGCTGTACCCTGAGACTTTCTGTGCGCTGTAGCAGTGGCCATTACTGTGTGGCAAAAAGATGCACTGTAGATCGACGCCCTCACTTGCAGTGCAATAATTTAACATGTAGATAAGCCCTGAAATGAGGTAAAATCTAGCAAAGAAAAGGTGTTGTGATTTTAACACGTGACCAGGAAAAGGTAAACCGTAGGCTCCACCACAGTCTTAATCTTGAGCTGCTCCAACACATGAAAACTCCTAACTGCCTTGTCATCTCTAGGATTTTACCATCTCTCAGCAAACCCGAAGCAGGAAAACCCAGGATTAGAATTTTGTGGAACTGTTTTCCAAGGACAGGATATAAGCTACTCCCACTGATTGCAGCTGAGGGCACTGTGTCTGACATCACAATCTGGCCCCAACTTCCTCAGGAGTTACTTCAACACAGGTAAGTGTCATTGACACCTACTCACCTTCTGTAACATGAACTCAGGGGCCAAGAAGTCCCACAGTCCTAGATCTGCACAGGATCTCAGGACAAAGCTCATTGTGAGAACATAAGAATGGCCCTACTGGGTCAGACCAAAGGTACATCTAGCCCAGTATCCTGTCGTCCGACAGTGGCCAATGCCAGGTGCCCCAGAGGGAATGAACAGAACAGGGAATCATCAAGTGATCCATCCCCTGTCGCCCATTCCCAGCTTCTGGCAAACAGAGGCTAGGGACACCATTCCTGTCCATCCTGGCTAATAGCCATTGATGGACCTATCCTCAATAAACGTATCTAGTTCTTTTTTTAACCCTGTTATTGTCTTGGCCTTTACAACATCCTCTGGCAAGGCGCTCCACCGGTTGACTGTGTGTAGTGTAAGCCTCTCTCTTCTTGCCACTTGAAATAATAGGAAGGGTGAGGCCCCCGGGAACTCTCCAAGATATCCCTGTAGCTACACAGGTGGACCTTTTTAACCCCTACTTGGCTGCTGGATCACACATGACCTGACAACAGCTTTTTACTGATCCTCTGTTTGAACAGATGTAATACAAGGAGGCCTCAGGGACATCGGACAGCAACAGGGGCGCAGGCAGCAGTGCATTGGGAATAGCATTACCCAGGGTTTTCAGAACCCAAAGCAGTGGTAACGTAATAGTTTCACGCCAGTCAGTGTCAGGAATAAATCAATGGGAACACAGCGCTTCCAGCTGATGAAAATTGATACAAGTCAGTGTGCTCTTATCTAAAACTATAATTTATTAGATTTATGCACACACAGACATAAGCAATAGGCTTAGAACATCCCATATAATTACCTAGAATCTGAGATGGTATGTTAGAGGGCTTTCCCTTCACCCTCTCCCCTGGTTCTTGTCACATAGACAGAAAGCAGAAGACCAGAAGTCCGAAGCGCAGACAATGCGATGTTTATTGAGGTTAGTTTCCAAGCAAGCATATTCCAAAGCCCTTCACACCAGTCAAGCTTATCTCTATACACCGAAAGTATCTGTTCCCCAGTGTTCCCTTCCCAGTTCTGACACCACAGAGCGTTTACCCCGTGTCCCCCTTCCCAGCTCTGACACCACAGAGCCTTGCCTGTGTCCCTGTTCCCCATTCCCGTTCCCCTCCCCTTGGCAAACATGATTCCAATTTCCCTTTCCCCCACTTCCTGTTTGACCCCAGTTTATATAGTAATATTCTCAGCTATACCTTAATCAATCATTTTACTGAAATTTAACTAACCAATCCT
This sequence comes from Malaclemys terrapin pileata, assembly GCF_027887155.1. Classification (NCBI taxonomy): domain Eukaryota; kingdom Metazoa; phylum Chordata; order Testudines; family Emydidae; genus Malaclemys; species Malaclemys terrapin. Next base: position 17,484,977 of record NC_071508.1, on the reverse strand, counting down.
AATATATTGTAACATATGTTACAATACATAATTTGGGCTTGAATAGGGACTGGGAATGGCTGGCTCATTACAAAAGCAGTTTTGCCTCTCCTGGAATTGCCTCTCCTCATCTATTATTGGGAGTGGACTACATCCACCCTGATTGAACTGGCCCTGTCAACACTGGTTCTCCACTTGTGAGGTAACTCCCTTCTCTTCATGTGTCATTATATAATGCCTGCATCTGTAATTTTCATTCCATGCATCTGAAGAAGTGAGGTTTTTTACCCACGAAAGCTTACGCCCAAATAAATCTGTTAGTCTTCAAGGTGCCACCGGACTCATTGTTGATATTGTAACATAATTCTTTAATCAATTATATCCCACTATCCTAATTAACTTATACCCAGCAAAATTAATTATACGGCAGACAGAAACAATTAGAGAACCAGACAGATTAACAACAGAAAAGTGGGGGCCACAAAGACAAAACAATACAGAAATTAGGGTTTCACAACCACAACCATTGATAAGTGATTTCTTGCCTGACAGGATGCTATCAAACTAAGTTTTCTTTAACCATTTTAAGATCTCTTTCTTTATCTGCTGGTGATGGGCACTATCAGGACAGGATCGTCTTCCTAGCAGCCCAATGCCACATTATTTCAATGTGACTGGTTTGGAATATGAGGATGGCTGATCGCTTCCTCACTGGGGAGTAAGGTGTCAGGAAAGAGTCTAATAGGATAGCTTCAGAGAACTGCTCCAAAGTACGCTCTATTATCTAGTCTTTTTATAACTTTACAAAAACACACAGTGACCCTCTACTGCAGTGGCTCTCAAACTTTTTTTACTGATGACCCCTTTCACAAAGCAAACCTCTGAGTGCGATCCCCCTTATACATTAAAAACACTTTAAAATATATTTAACACCATTATAAATGCTGGAGGCAAAGCGGGGCTTGGGGTGGAGGCTGAAGCTCGCGACCCCCCATGTAATAACCTCACAACCCCCTGAGGGGTCCTGACCCCCCAGTTTGAGAACCCCTGCTCTACCGGATCATCACCTCTCCTAACTTCAGTAAACTACTTATCAACAAACATTCCTAACAATCTTAGTCATAATAAGCTTCTCTCTCAAAAGCATCCAAATTCAAGGTTTTCATCCACTTATTTTCTTTCAATCTCAATATGTTGACTCTTTTCTCCTCGCCTCCCATTCTAATTAGCAGAAACTGCAAACCTACAGGTAACTTTGACCTTGCTTCCATGAGCTCTGCTTCTTCAAATTACCCTTAACTATGTGGTGTTCTGTTTTATTAATTCATGCTGGCTGAATGCACACAATATGGTTGCAATTAGCGTGACCAAAATCTGGGGTACACAGCTCCCCCACAAATCTGGGGCAACATTAGCACTCTCTCTCAGTTTTGCTTTGGCACATTCATGCCCTCTGGCTAGTTTATGAAGCACTTTCCTTTCCTAGCCTTCAGACAAGGACGTTTCCAACTCGCTGCTCCCTATAGATTCTGCCATAGCAACACATGCTCCTCAGCATTCCACCACAATGGGCCAAGGTGCTTCCTGGTGGCAAACAGTTGGATCTGAAATGAGGGGCATTGGAAACTAAAACAAAGTACCCCAGCTCACAGCCCTTGCACATGACAACATCTAAAAGCTTTTCATGACCTTCCTTGTGCCAAATATAGAGGCCCAGGGACATTTCTCAGTGGTAAAATGATGGGGCCAAATTGGGCTTTCTTGCATCTGTGAAAATTGTGAGTAAAGGAACCCCACTAACATCAGTGGAATCTTGCTGGTTTTATGCCAGTTTAAAGGAAAGCAGGATTTGACTCTTTGGGTCCTTTATGCTGATCGTTTGCATTCAAGCCCTCAGGCTTTGAGGTGACTGTGTGCTTCCTTTCCCTCAGACAAAATGGGCCAAAGAAGAGTGGGCTGGGAAATCAACATTTATAGATAGACTACCAAAGCACTACTAGAATGCAGCTACTTCTGGGATGGATGGCAGCAGCTAATGAGCACAGAACACAATACACAATCATGAGGAGAGAGTATATTTTGACCAAGAGGCAGTGGCTAGTGCACCGGGACTCAGGAGACCTGCATTATGGCCACAGCTCCGCTGCTGACCTGCTGTAGAAATCACCGTGCCTCAGTTTCCCCTCCCACCCTTTGTGTATTTAGCTGGTCAGCTCTTTGGGACTGTCTCTTATATGTCCGTACAGCACCTAGCACAATAAGACCTCAGTTTCAACTGAGGTCTCTAGCTGCTACCATAATATAAATATTAAATAATAATAAACAAGTTCTCCAGAGTAAATCCTTAACCTTACAAAAGCGCTCTGGAATCCAATAACTGTGGATTATAAAGTCTCATCCAATGGACCCACATACATAGTAGTACACACACACACAATGCTGGAAGGGCTGCATTGCATCTTCCTGGAAATTCTAGTCTAGTCTACATAGATTCTTATATCGTGCTCATCACCATAGTATCAGAGCATCTTCCAGTAGCACACAACGCGACAACATGCTTTAGACACGAACTGAACTATGCTGTGGACTGTAGTATCTAATCTCTCTCACGCTCTCCTGCCCAGATTCCCCTTCTCCAGTGGTAGCCCAAGGGCGATTTGCAAACGCAGCATTAGCGAGGGAGGAGTTTCAGTGGACAGCTCCCCACACGCCTCAGCTGCATCACATGAGAGAACCCCCATCCGCCCTGAGTCCTCAGTCATCCTGGCAGCTCTTCTGCCGGCCTGTGCTGCACCTCCAACCCCTGATCCCCCTGAAGTCAATGGCGGAACTCCCAGAGACTTCAGTGGGAGCAGGGTTTGCACAGCTGCTGTCTGTTTTCTTTCCTAGTCCGTCACCTCTTTAAGGCTGAGCTTGTGTTTCCGTATTAGGTTCTGCACTGGCAACATGTGAAACAGTAACCAGCCTTACGCAAAACTACAGCTACTTAAGCGCAGTCATGGGAAATCAGGAACTCCATGTACTAGGGCTGTTGATTAATCGCAGTTAACTCACATGATTAACTCAAAAAAATTAATCACGATGAATCAGAGTTTTAATCGCATTGTTAAACAACAGAATACCAATTGAATTTGATTTAAAAAATTTGGATGTTTTTCTACATTTTCAAAGATATTGATTTCAATGACAACACAGAATACAAAGTGTACAGTGCTCACTTTATATTGTTATTATTGTTTTTATTGTTATATTGTTATTGCCAAAGAGACACAGTAATACGTCAGCAGCCCCCCCATCAGCTCCCCCACCCCACTCCCAGTGCCTCCTGCCCACCAGCAGCCCCGCCGATCAGCACCTCCTGCTCCCTCTCTGCATCTCCTGATCAGCTGTTTTGTGGCATGCAGGAGGCTCTGGAGGGGAGCGAGGGCACTGCAGGCTGAGGGGAGGGGGCGGAAAGGAGTGGAATGGAGGGCAGGGCCTGTGGCAGAGCCAGGGGCTGAGCAGTGAGCACCCCCCCGGCACATTGGAAAGTTGGTGCCGGTAGCTCCAGCCCCGGAGTTGGTGCCTATACAAGGAGCCGCATGTTAACTTCTGAAGAGCGCATGTGGCTCCGGAGCCATAGGTTGGCCACCCCTGCTTTAGCGCATCTGACATGTAAATGTCTTGCGACGCTGGCTACAACAGTGCCATGTGAATGCCTGTTCTTACTTTCAGGTGATATTGTAAACAAGAAACGGGCAGCATTATCTTCTGCAAATGTAAACAAACTTGTTTCTCTGAGCGATTGGCTGAACGAGAAGTAGGACTTAGTGGACTTGTAGGCTCTAAAGTTTTACATTCTTTTGTTTTTGAATGCAGGTTTTTTTTTGTACATAATTCTATATTTGTAAGTTCAATTTTCATGATAAAAAGAGTTTGCACCACAGTACTTGTATTAGGTGAATTGAAAAATACTATTTCTTTTGTTTTTTACAGTGCAAGTATTTGTAATAAAAAATAAATATAAAGTGAACACTACACTTTGTATTCTGTGTTGTAATTGAAATCAATATACACCTCTACCCCGATATAACACGGTCCTCTGAAGCCAAAGAATCTCACCGCATTATAGGTGAAACCACATTGTATCCAGAGGTTAAAGTAAGCCAGTACGGTCAGGTACGGCGTACCGGCAAGCGCCAGTACACCGTGCCGGACTGGACTGGCTTCCCCGGCGATGATTTAAAGGACCCGGTGCTCCAGCCGCTGCAGGGAGCCCGGGACCCTTTACATCACCACCGGAGCTCTGGCAGTGGGGTTCGGGTGGTGATTTAAAGGGCCCAGGGGTCCACACGAATTCAGATATAACGCGGTAAAGCAGAGGGGCTCGGGCGGCGCTTTAAAGGGCCCGGAACACCCCTCTGCTTTACCGGGTTATACCCAAATTCGTGTTATATCGGGTCACGTTATATCGGGGTAGAGGTATATTTGAAAATGTAGAAAACATCCAAAAATATTTACATATATGGTATTCTGTTATTGTTTAACAGCACGATTAATTGTTTTAATTGCGCGACTAATCGCAATCAATTTTTTTAATCGCTTGAGAGCCCTACCACGTACTATTCCACTGGTTAGGGTAGTCTTGGATAGGAACAGAGCCAGAGCCTCAGGACATCTATGCGATGGTAATAGCGTGCAAATACAGAGCGCAAACAGGATCTTTACCTCCTTCACAGCAACCACATTTTGGCCTGCTATCCCCATCCCATCTGAGAATCTCAAAGCCTATTGCAAACATCAGGGGATGAAGCTGCCCACATCCCCTTGCCAGCTAGTCAAGAATCGGCATCGCCATTACAGCTGTGCAAAGAAAGGTCATTCTGTGCTGCAGAAGATTTCCTAATAGGAACAAAAGGGGGGATTTAATCCATTGTTTTCAATGGGAGCTGCTAAGTGCTTAGCTGTTTTGAAATTGGGGCAGAAATGGATCACTGAGAAGTTAATTTCCTCCTTTATACCCGAGTAGCAATTGGTGTGTGATGATAAGGTTGTGATACCTCAAACAAACAGCTGGGCTCAATCTTCACTCAACAAAAAGGAATTTGACTCTTTGCAGTTTATTCGCAATAATACATTTAGAGAGCACTGATTGTTACCCACAAGGCAAAAGCAAGCTACGGCTATATGCGAGGTACATTAAGAATGATTCAATTTGTCCATATGAACTCAGCCTGATTCCAACAGTGTCCAGGAGAGAAGATTTAGACAGGAAAGGGAATGTCTTCATCCGGTTCTGGTGAGGCCTGGTTTGGCTAGGCTGATGGGGCAAAGCCTACTCTGTTGTTAGCCATATCAAAGACAGAATAATATTCCCTAAGGAAGATGTTACCCAGGATCCAGATTGGTTGCTCATTCTGAGAAGATACGTAAGTGGTTTCAACCGCAACTCTGCAGTAGCCATTACTCTGTAAGAGGGAAAAAGAGATAGACACGTCTCTAGGGCTGTGTAGGCTGCACTCTCAAGTGCCAGTGGAATTTTTAGGAGCTTCGCAATGGTTTTGATGGGAGCAGGAGCAGGCCCCCATAAGCTCGCATTGTTGGAACACAAACACCCCATCGTTTTTTAAGTGCTGTTAGAAATGACAGGCAAACAGAGCTGCAGTGTGGTGGGGTGGAGGGGGAAAGGTCTCTGCCTTTGCACAGAAGCTCTGACTCCCTATTGGGAAACCATGCATGGTTCATTGTCACTGTAAGATAGAAGTTGGGTTTGCCTTTAAAGTAATACATACGTTGAGGATGTAGACGGAGGGGGGCAGCGGGAACTGGGATCCGTTGATGATGAAGGTGATGGTCGGCATGTTCTGGACATTGCTGCAGTCAGCCAGGTACTGTGAAAGAAAAGAACAAGAGGGGGTTAAGACAGTAACAACCTAGAGCAGAGGCTGCTCCCAACAGAGGAGAATGGCCACTATATGGTATCTACCGTTCCACCCAGCTGAGGGTAGAAATTAGAGCTGGGAGAAGCGTTTTGCTGAAAAATGCAGGTGGACCAAAACTATTCGTGAACTTGACCTGATAGTTTCAGCTGTGGAAAGTTTTTCAGGGCCAGGAAACCACGTGCCAATGCTCAGACATGTGTTCCCTCTTTATAACTTTTAGCCCCATGGTGAAGGCCCTTTCCTGGATGGTGGGAAATTTCCATTCAAATCCCCACCCAGTAGCATGGACTTGAACTCAGATCTCTCCTGTGCCAAGTGAGTGCTCTAACCACTAGGCTATTGCAGGGTGTGTTTCTCTCAGTCTCTCTTGTTGAAGCTGTTCCATTTCAACATGAGAATCAGGCAGAGAACGATTTAAATCTCTTTGGCACTATAAATATTTAAGCTTTTATACAAAGGGGAACAAGCTTCAACAGAAGCGATCGGGAGCAACCCAGCCCTGTAAGCCTGTGACTTGACTCACCCCTATACTAAACGAGCCTTGATCAGCCACTAAAACTGAGAAAAAATTACTCCAGTGCTTAAGGCACCCCACCTCAGGAATGCCCCTACCAAGAGTTATAACACCAAGGGCTGTAAAGTAGAGACACCTAGGCGCTGGGAAGTTTTAGGGAGGATACAGAAAGACCCCAACAAATGGTGAAATAGATCAGATAAGCTCTGACCAGAGAATTTATGCTGACCATCTGCACAAACAAAGAAGGTCATAAATAAGTGACAATTTGGGCATGAAAGATAAAGCGCAAAAAAGATTTGAGCAGGGAGAAGGAAACATAGGTGCCAGTGCATGACAGGTTACATTTTGCTACCTAGGGGGATCGAATGTTCTAGGTTTAGTGAAGTTAAAGGCGGTCACTAGTTTTACCTATGTAATGCGAATAAAAAGCAATGCTCTTTGGGAACCAGAGCTAGAACTCTGACCCCTCTGCACGACCGTGACGTGCAGAGCCATCAACCGGCACCCCCCGAGTGAATCCTGACTGGGTGAAGTTTGTCTGTATATTGGGAGTGGCGAGCATAAGAGATTGGCTTGGCATATGTGTTCTCTGTACGTCACTAATAAATAGAAGTTCAGAGCACAGCTGTGTAAGGCTCTTCACTGGGAAAAGCTCCCACAGACCCGTATGGCCCTGAACACCATGGGTAAGGGCGGGTACTTCAATTGACCAGGTTTTCCTTGAGCCCCGTGAGTAAGGGTAGGTGCTTTACACCCTAAGCCCTTGGTAGGGAAAAGGTGGGGATACCTACATTAACCGGGTCACGCCATGAGCCCTCGGAAGCATATAGGCGTAGTCAGGGCCGGCTCCAGGCACCAGCGAAGGAAGCAGGTGCTTGGGGCGGCCAATGGAGAGGGGCAGCACGTCCAGGTCTTCGGTGGCAATTCGGCGGCGGGTCCCTCAGTCCCTCTTGGAGCAAAGGACCTGCCGCTGAATTGCCACTGAAGAATGAAGCAGCGCAGTAGAGCTGCCGCCGAAGTGCCACCGATCGTGGCTTTATCTTTTTTTATTTTATTTTTTTTAATTTTTTCGCTTCCCCGCTTGGGGCAGCAAAAAAGCTGGAGCCGGCCCTGGGCGCAGTGGCCTAGTTTTTTGCAGGTAACAGCCCAGAATAGCCTGGCCCTGGTGGTTGGAGCACTCCCTGGGAGAAAAGAAAGTCTGATTTCAGGACTCTGCTCCAGAGCAGCGATTCAGACCTGGGGCTCTCCCATTCCTTAACCATGGGGCTACAGATTATGAAGGGAAACGCTCACACCAGGTTTGATGGCCTGACATGAACTTTACCAATCTGCTGAAAAATGACAACCATTTTTGGAACAGAACCAAATATTTCCCCCAAATTTTTGGTTGTCTGGAGAAACTGCAAAACCAGTTATTCACACAGCTCTAGTAGAAACCCCTCTGCAGCACTCTGCCATTACATGGACAGCAATTCACCAGCCTCACACATGCTCTTCTGCCTGACGTGTGGCCACCCGCAATGGTACGCCCACTCGGCCTGCTTCAGAGCTCATGCTGACTTTACACTGAGACAGCTCTTCAGGGCGTGTAAGTCAACATCGCTCCAAAGCTATGCCCATTAACACCAACTAATGATCTGGCCCAATTGCTTCTGATTTACACTGGGGAAAGGGAGATCAGAAGCTCTCTCCCCATACTCAGGGGAGACTTTCTGTTCCCCAGATGTAGTTAATGCTGTCACCAGCTTTAAACTTCTGGTTTAAATCCCTGAGCTCCTCTAGGAACCCTTGTATGATCACCCAAAAGCCCATCAGTCTCATCTTCTTGTGTCTTGGATTCCTCGTGTCAGGCATTGCAAAATCCCTCACAGACGTCCTCGGCAGCACGACAAGGCACCTGTTGCTCCTACCTCTCCACTGGATTCCTGAGCACCCACAGCCTGCAGGAAGTCCCCCATGTACTGCTCTGGGATGGTGAGCAGAAACGTCCCGGTGTCCACAATGCCCTGACAGCCTTGACTGCACCAGCCAGTCGCCTGCTGTCCGATAGCGAACCTAAGGAGGGAAACCCAACAGACTTCACTGTGCACGTCAGCCTCTGATGCAGGCTGAGCCAAGAGCACAAGGCTTCAGATACTCCGTAACGTGCAGTTCAGTGACCCGTATTCTATACAGCCAAGCACTGTCACTGGCCCCGATTCAGCAAAGGACGGCTGCACATGCTTCACTTTCAGTGCTTGCTTATCTCCCTCTCTCTTCAGCAAAGCACTTAAGTATGCCCCTATCTCTAAGTAGCTGCTTCAGGACTTAAGACGTGTTTAAAAATAAAGCTTAAGAGCTTTGCTGAATTGGGGCCTACGATAGGCGCTTTTAGCATTACTTGAACCAAAACCCTGGATTCAAAGTCTTTTGAGAGTGACTGAAATCCAGACCCAACCTTTATCCTGGGCCAAGATCAGACCTTGTGTAAGTAATAATCTCTCTAGGCTAGCTAGAGAATGAGACAAAATTCCTCCTTTGTTCAGCCTCCAGCACAGAAAAGTTGAGTTCACCAAAGGCCGCTGACTTCACTAATTGCAGCTGGAAATATCTGCCCATGGACAATAAGGAGGAAAGACTCACTCCCATGTTAATAAAGCGGGGGTTGCAAACAAAACTTACTCTTCAATACCAATCTTCCAGTAAACTTCTTGGGTAACAGGTACCCAGGTAATCTGGCCAGAGAACAGTTCGATGTCAACGCCGCCCAAGATGACTTCCCCTCCGTAATCATACGTTGGTTGCCTGGAAACACAAATAGTTAAAATATCAGACAGGGATCAGATTCTGCCCTGTGGAGCATGGGGCGTAAAATACATGTGCATGGGGGTCTGGGTGATGGATCGACAGTAAGAAGACTAAGGGGTAAATATATGGTGAGAGAGAGAGATGGAAATTTAGACCGAAAATACATAGGAGGGGTGAGAGAGAGAGATCTTACCGTGAGAAATAGAAACTGAAGATGGGTTCAGTAAGCTGGCCCTGCTGCAGTATCTCCTGCATAAGTGTCCTGTACCCCGGTATGGCTACGGGAGGATAAGCCATTCCCAAAATCCCATCAAAATACGTATAATAGAAGGGGCTGCTAGGCTCATCCTGACTCAGACCAAATTCCTGGTTCTCAATGGCGATGTTCTGGATCTACCGGGGAAGAAAACCATTGCTCTCAGATAGAATTTTATTCTAAATGTTGACAACGAAAACAAGTAACCATTTCATTCTCAAGCGTGGTTGACACTCAAGATAGTCCGATAAAGCACATCATTAGGGTTAGATGCTGATCTAATGCTTCTCTAAGCAGCTACATATACTCCATATGGGGTGGGAGTCAGTTGAGACAGTGTCTCAATCAGAGAAGAAAATTCAAGGCACAGCAAAATTGGAGCAAAATAAAAAACCCCATAGCCTAATAATGGTCAGTATAGCTAGTGTTATTCCTAACTGACCTATGCACTGGTTAACTCAAGGCTTGTCTACATGAGAAAGTTGCATAAGTTTAACTTAAATCATTTTTTAAACCAGTTCAGCTAAACTGGTGCAAACTCCTTTGTAGAAGCTCTTCTCTCGATTTAAGAGTGGCTTTATGTCACTTTGCTTAAAGAAGCTAACCCACTCTTATGTTCCTGATCAACTTCAATGACACCAAAATAAGCCACTCAAAACAACACAAGGGCATCCACACCGGGGTTTGCACCGATTTTACTAAATCGGTTTAAACTCACATCTTAAGTTAAAACTGGTGCAAGTTTCTCATGTACACAAGCCCTTATTATGTCCTGCATTAACAGGGTCTGATTAACAATATAAAAATCATATGTACAGGACCAAATTCACTGCTGGTGTCACAACACGGATGCCAGTGGAATTTAGCTCATAAAGTGTCCTCAGATAAATGTCTCCAAGCCCACTGCAGTTAAACTAGAAAGACGGATCACATATTCCTGCTGCTATGTGGGGTACACGCTTCAGTAAATTGCATTCAAAACAAGACTTTATTATCCACAACCCCACATGTTTTTAATCCCAATGCCCTCTGACGGTGCCAGAGACACAGCTCAAATGACAACGCGTGATGGGGGTAGCGCAAATTTCACTTACTGTCACCGTGTCGTAACCTAAAACCACAGTCACGTCTCCAAACCCATAGTCCAGGGTGTAGGTCTCTCCAATGTCGGAAAAGGTGGATGACTGGTTGGGGTTGAACCTTGCATGATTGGCTAGATTAAAAACAAGATTGCAACATCATGGTCATTCTCTTTGGTGGCTGCAATGTGATTTGAGCCGGTCCCATTCAACTGCAGACTGAGTGCCCTGACGAGGCAGCATTTCCCCAACAGCTGACATGGAGTGAAAGAACAGGACCAAGAATCAGTCCGGGAGTTCTTATACGACAGAGCAAAGCAATGATATTAAGCCAGATAACCTCAAACAGACTTTTTTTAATGCTCATCTTCTTTATTTACCTATCTTGTACCTGTAACCATAACATTTAAGAATTATGGACCAGATCCTCAACTGGTATAAATAAGTGTCGCTCTATTGAAGTCAATTTATACCAGCTAAAGCTCTGGGTAATAGTTATGCCCTTCATAGCATTTGTTGTCTCCCAGCATGACTGCTTAAACTTTAGTATACACACTACAGTATTCTACCGTGCAGTATCTCAGCTGTAGAGTTCTGGACTACCACTTTAGAATACTGTAATACCTTTTATAAGGAAAGAGTGATCCATACGGTATTCAAGGCTTAGAAAAGAGCTCTAGGAGACTAGCAGATATCTTAGTATGACATTCACAAATACTGTCTGAGAGGATCATTTTTGATTTGGAAGATGCTGCATCTTCTTACCTAGTTGGAATTTGACTCTGCTTCTCAGGAGCAATGCGCCCAGGACATGCATCTACTGAATAGTTAACAGTTGAGCAGTACTCACAGCAGGCCTCAGTCTGGCAGTACGTAGATGGAACCCACAGGTTGGAGGAGCCGGTGTCGAAGAGAACCAAGAAGTTCTGGGGCGGGGTTCCAATGCTGATCTCTCCAAAGTAGAAGGACTGCAAAGAGAGAAGACGTGTGGGCAGGGGGATTCCTTTGTGCTCGTAAACAGATTCCAACATTTTGACTTCTCTAGCATCTTCCATCTGAAGATGCCAAAGGTCTTTACAGCCTTTAAGGAATTAAGCTCCACAGGGGTGGTCCATTATTTTGCATATGGGGGAATTGAGGTATGAAGAAGAGAAGAGACTTGCCCAATTCACCCAGCAAGTCAGTCGCAGAGCCAAGAACAGAACTGTGACTTCTCAACTCCCAGTCCTGCACTAGAACCGTACACCCAGTCTCTGGAGAAGACACATTATGTGTCCCAGGGAATACAAAGCAAACACTTGGGAGTGATAAAGTGGGAGTGGGAGGAAGCAGGGTAACCTGGACTCTGCTTTTTCTCCAAACGGAAATACAACTGGAAGCAGAACTTGTGTGTTCATTGTATTCCGTTAGATTTTTTCATCCAAACCACTTCAAAATAGTTACAGATTTCCAAGGACTGAAAAGAGGGATCTATTGACTTGTGACCACAGAAGTACATAGATTGACTAGGTAATAAGGAAGGAAAGAAGGCTAGCAAGACTACATAAAGAAAGGAGAGAGGGAGAGAGCCTTAATACTCACATCCAGGTAGTTGGCTATTGGTACATCAACGACATTGTAATTATTGAAGTGGTACTTCCTGGCAGGATCAACTTTGTGATGCTTCAGAAAATCCTCCAGAACTCCTTTCTCCTTCATCACCTCTCGCATAGACTTTCCTTTCTTCAGAGTGACTCTGCACAGAACAAGAGCAGCTCAGGAAATGGTTCGTCCTCCCAAGCATCTCTCATGTTGTTCCTCTCTGTATCCTGCCATCATGCCGTTCCTTCCTCTTAAGTACCTCTTACAGATCAGTGCGTTACCACTCAAAGTGAGAACGTCTGAGCAGAGGCAGAAATATATTTACAAATATCATACAATTAATAGTACTTTGTAAGGAACATAAGGACCTGACTTAGCAGAATACAGAAATGCTGATTTATTTACTATGTGGGTACTTCTACGCACTCCTCACTACAATATCTGTTCTGGAATACTCACTTCACCAGCCCTTCTGAGAGCTGGAGACAAACCAGAGCCAGGATGAGCCACTTCATGGTGCTCGATTTCTCCACCAACAGCTCCTGATCAGAACACGTCGGTCACTGCCGCAAAACTAGACTGACGCATCTAATCTACAATCCCTACTTTTATATCCTGGGCACTGCCTCCTGCTCCATTATCTGCTGGCACCCAAATTCCCATATCACAGTGCTCACCCAGTGTCAACACTTGGTGTATTTTATTTCTCCATGAAGTATGAAGATGTTTGTTTCTTTTGCTGGGAGCTGAGATTGTAAAGCAATTAGCACTTTTGACAGCCAGATCAAACAATTAAGATCTGCTCAGAAGCAAACCTCTGCTCACAACAAAAGAAAGGTGTTGTCAAAATGTCAACACACTGGAGCGTTATCTGTTTGCTTCAAAACTTCCCTGCCAAAAATGAAGAAATCCATCGCTGGCTGCAATGAATGGAAATTTGATACAGTTCTCTCTTTTTGACTCTAGTGGTTAGCCAAAATTCAAGGCCTAGCTGATTGTTTTGCTTAGGAGAAGAAAGTCATGTTGGAGTCAGGTATTTCTTTGATGCAATCTGGTTCACTTACAAAGGCCTGGTCTACACTACGGGTTTAGGTCGACTTTAGCAGCGTTAAACCGAATTAAGCCTGGACACGTCCACACAACGAGGCCCTTTCTTTCGAATTAAAGGGCCCTTTAAACCGGTTTCTTTACACCACCTCCGACGAGGGGATTAGCGATAAAACCGGCCTTTGCGGGTCGGAATTGGGGTAGTGTGGACGGAATTCGATGTTATTGGCCTCCGGGAGCTATCCCACAGTGCTTCATTGTGACCGCTCTGGACAGCGCTCTCAACTCAGATGCACTGACCAGGTAGACAGGAAAAGACCCGCGAAGGTTTGAATTTCATTTCCTGTTTGCCCAGCGTGGAGAGCACAGGTGACCACGCAGAGCTCATCAGCACAGGTAACCGTCATGGAGTCCTCCCAGGATCGCAAAAGAGCTCCAGCATGGACCGAACGGGAGGTACGAGATCTGCTCGCCATATGGGGAGATGAAGCAGTGATAGCTGAACTCCGTAGCAGTAAAAGAAATGGAAAAGTATTAGAAAAGATCTCCAAGGCCATGAAGGACCGAGGCCATAACAGGGACACACAGCAGTGCCGCGTGAAAATTAAGGAGCTAAGGCAAGCCTACCACAAAGCCAGAGAAGCAAACGGAAGGTCCGGGGCAGAGCCGCAAACTTGCCGCTACTACGCGGAGCTGCATGCGATCCTAGGGGGTGCAGCCACCACTACCCCAACCGTGTGCTATGACTCTCTCACTGGAGAAACACACAGGGAAGACGGTTCGGGGAACGAGGAAGATGACGATGGAGGTACTGTAGGTAGCTCACAGCAGCAAGGAAGCGGAGAAACCGGTTTCCCCAACAGCCAGGATATGTTTGTGACCCTGGACCTGGAACCAGTAACCCCCGAACTCACCCAAGACCCTCAGGGCACACAGGAGACCTCTGGTGAGTGTAACTTTGTAAATATTTGTAAACATTACAAAAAAAAAGCAAGCAAGTCTGTTAACGTGTATGGGGATGGGGCGGAAATCCTCCAGGGACATCTCCAGAAAGCTCTCCTGGTTGAAATGGGGTGATTTTATTAAGGGGGACATTCAGAGGCGCCCGTTCCTGCTCTTCTGACCAGAAATGTTCCCCGCTGTTAACCACGCGGTGGGGGGGAGGGGTGAAGTGATCATCCCAGAGAATCGTGTGTGTGTGTGTGGGGGGGGGTGGTTTACTTGTGTTTGTGCCGCATGTTAACCGGGAAACCGCAGCCCCCTCCTTTTACATTGAAACCCCATTTTAAATGGACAACCCAATTCATCCTTGATATGGGAAATGCGCTGCTGTTTGCAACCTTTCCCGCATGTTAAGAAGGTTAAAAAAGCCAAAACACTGTGGCCTACGATGGCTGCCTGCAAGCCGAAATATGCGACCTTGTAATGAAAGAGTGTACCCATTGTTCCCTAAAATGTGTCCTTTTTAACCACCTCTCCCTTCTCCTCCACCAGCTGCAAATGTTTCTCCTTCGCAGAGGCTCGTGAACATTAGAAAGAGAAAACGTAAGACGAGGGACGAGATGTTCACGGAGCTGCAGATGTCCGCCCAGGCTGATAGAGCACAGCAGAATGCGTGGAGGCAGTCAATGACGGAGATGAGAAAAGCCCAATATGAACGAGAGGAGAGGTGGCGGGCTGAATCGCGGGAAGAACAGAGCAAGTGGCGGGCTGAAGACGATAGGTGGCGTCAGCTTGCAGACAGACGGCAAGAGGCAATGCTCCGTCTGCTGGAGCATCAAAGTGATATGCTCGAGCGTATGGTTGAGTTGCAGGAAAGGCAGCAGGAGCAGAGACCGCCGCTACAGCCCCTGTGTAACCAACAGCCCTCCTCCCCAAGTTCCATAGCCTCCTCACCCAGACGCCCAAGAACACGGTGGGGGGGCCTCCGTCCACCCAGTCACTCCACCCCAGATGATCGCCAAAGCATCAGAAGGCTGGCCTTCAATAAGAGTTAAAGTTTTAAAATGCAGTGTGTCCTTTTCCATCCCTCCTCCCCCACCCATCCCAGGCTACCTTGGCAATTATCCCCCTACCTCTGTAAGGAACTAATAAAGAATGCATGAATGTGAAAAAACAATGACTTTATTGCCTCTGCAAGGGGGAGGGGAGGGTGGGGTGGGGTGGTTGGTTTACAGGGAAGTAGAGTGAACCGGGTCGGGGGGGGGGGTTGGAGGGTTCATCAAGGAGAAACAAACAGAAGTTTCACACAGTAGCCTGGCCAGTCACAAAACTCGTTTTCAAAGCTTCTCTGATGCGCACCGCGCCCTGCTGTGCTCCTCTAACCGCCCTGGTGTCTGGCTGCGCGTAATCAGCGGCCAGGCGAGTTGCCTCAACCTCCCACCCCGCCATAAAGGTCTCCCCCTTACTCTCACAGATATTGTGGAGCGCACAGCAAGCAGCAATAACAATAGGGATATTCTTTTCGCTGAGGTCTGAGCGAGTCAGTAAGCTGCGCCAGCGCGCTTTTAAACGTCCAAATGCACATTCCACCACCATTCGGCACTTGCTCAGCCTGTAGTTGAACAGGTCCTGACTCCTGTCCAGGCTGCCTGTGTACGGCTTCATGAGCCATGGCATTAAGGGGTAGGCTGGGTCCCCAAGGATCACGATAGGCATTTCAACATCCCCAATGGTCACTTTCTGGTCCGGGAAGAAAGTCCCTTCCTCCAGCTTTCGAAACAGAGCAGAGTTCCTGAAGACGCGAGCATCATGTACCTTTCCCGGCCATCCCACGTTGATGTTGGTGAAACGTCCCTTGTGATCCACCAGGGCTTGCAGCAGCATTGAAAAGTACCCCTTGCGGTTTACGTAGTCGGTGGCTTGGTGCTCCGGTGACAAGATAGGGATATGGGTTCCGTCTATGGCCCCGCCACAGTTTGGGAATCCCATTTCAGCAAAACCATCCACTATTGACTGCACGTTGCCCAGAGTCACTACCCTTGCTATCACCAGGTCTTTCATTGCCCTGGCAAATTGGATCACAGCAGCCCCCACCGTAGATTTGCCCACTCCAAATTGATTCCCGACTGACCGGTAGCTGTCTGGCGTTGCAAGCTTCCACAGGGCTATCGCCACTCGCTTCTCAACTGTGAGGGCTGCTCTCATCTTGGTATTCTGGCGCTTCAGGGCAGGGGAAAGCAAGTCACAAAGTTCCATGAAAGTGGCCTTACGCATGCGAAAGTTTCGCAGCCACTGGGAATCGTCCCATACCTGCAGCACGATGCGATCCCACCAGTCTGTGCTTGTTTCCCGGGCCCAGAATCGGCGTTCCACGGTATCAACCTGCCCCAGTGACACCATGATTTCCACATTGCTGGGGCCTGTGCCTTGTGAGAGGTCTATGGCCATGTCAATTTCCTCATCACTCTCGTCGCCGTGCTGCAATCGCCTCCTCGCCTGGTCCGGGTTTCGCCTTGGCATGTTCTGGCTCTGCATATACTCCAGGACAATGCGCGTGGTGTTCATAGTGCTCATAATTGCCGCGGTGATCTGAGCGGGCTCCATGATCCCAGTGCTAGCTATGGCGCCTGGTCAGAAAAAAGGCGCGAAAGTAGTATCTGATGGACCAGGAGAAGGAGGGCGGGAGGGAGGGAGGGAGGGAGGGAGGGCCAAGTGACGACATGGCGTACAGGTACAGGAACAGGGAGAAACACAAACAACTGTCACACAGAATGGTCCCCCCAAAGATTAAACTGGAAACCCTGGGCTTAGCAGGCCGTTGATTTCACGGAGGAAGGGGAAGCAAATGAACACAGAATAAATCTATTTTTTACATCTTAAGGTGGCAGCCGACGCTGCAGCATGAGTGACAGCCATACCAGTATGATGATGATGGGTACCAATCATAATATACCATCATCTGCCAAAAGGCAAGGGGCTGCTGCTGTGTAGCAATGCAGCCCCATGTCTGCCAGCCCCACGTCCGCCAGCACCCAGCATCGCCCTCGGCCTCTTCTGGGTGCTTAGCAGACAATATTGGGCAATTGGCAGAAAATAGTACATTATGACTGGTAACCGTCATCATCGAGACAGTAGCATGTCTGCCCAGGTGGCCATGATTGACAGCCACTCCAGTACGACGACGACGGGTACCAGTCATAATATACCATCGCCTGGAAGGGGCTGGTGCAATGCAGCCCTACGGCTGCCAGCCCCACGGCTATCACTCATGCTACACCGTCTACTGCCAAAAGGCAGTTAGCAGCTGCTGCTGTGTAGCAATGCAGTCCCACGTCTGCCGGCACCCAGAGGACATATGGTGACGGTGAGCTCAGCTGTGCTGAGCGGGCTCCATGTTGTCTGCACAGGTAACCCAGGTAACCCAGGTAAAAAGGCGCGAATCTATTGTCTGCCGTTGCTGTGACGGGGGAGGGAGGGGCCTGACGACATGTACCCAGAACCGCCCGCGACACTGTTTTGCATCATCCGGGCATTGGGATCTCAACCCAGAATTCAAAGAAAAGGCGTGAACCGCTTCGCGGCTCGAGCTGTGGCGCAAACGTAGTATCTGACGGCCTAGGGGAAGGAGGGAGGGGGGCCGAGTGACGACATGGCGTACAGGCACAGGGAATTAAAATAAAGAACGGTGGCTGTGCATCAGGGAGAGACACAAACAACTGTCACAGACTGGTCCCCCCCAAAGATTAAACTGAAAACCCTGGGTTTAGCAGGCCGTTGATTTGACGGAGGGAGGGGGAAGCAAATGAATACAGAGAAAATCTATTTTTTACATCTTAAGACGACGGTGCAGCGTGACTGATAGCCCTCGGCATCTTTCTGGGTGCTTGGCAGCAAATACGGGGCGGTGTATGACGATGGTCTTCAGGCCTATTGCACGAGCTGCTGCTCAGGGAAGACTCTGCTAATGTGCGATGACCCGACTTGTAATAGGCCGGCTAACAGTCATAATACACCATTTACTGCCAAAAGGCAAGCCCCACGGCTGCCAGCACCCAGATCGCCGATGAAGGCTACCAGTCTACTGCACCGTCTACCGCCAAAAGGCAGTTAGCAGCTGCTGCTGTGTAGCAATGCAGTCCCACGTCTGCCGGCACCAAGAGGATATATGGTGACGGTGAGCTCAGCTGTGCTGAGCGGGCTCCATGTTGTCTGCACAGGTAACCCAGGTAACTAACCCAGATAAAAGGGCGCGAATCTATTGTCTGCCGTTGCTGTGACGGGGGAGGGAGGGGCCTGACGACATGTACCCAGAACCGCCCGCGACACTGTTTTGCATCATCCGGGCATTGGGATCTCAACCCAGAATTCCAAGGGGCGGCGGAGACTGCGGGAACTGTGGGATAGCTGTGGGATAGCTACCCATAGTGCAATGCTCCGGAAGTCGACGCTAGCCTCGTACTGTGGACGCGGTCTGCCGACTAGAGCACCTAGAGCATTTTATTGTGTGGACATACACAATCGGCTGTATACAACCGATTTCAATAAAACCGGCTTCTATAAATTCGAACTAATTTCGTAGTGTAGACATACCCAAAGTCTGTACAAAGTCCTATTTCCCTGAAAACAACAAGAATCAAACATCAGGAGAAAGTTTCTTTGCTCACAGTTCCAAGCCCCTTTATAGCTAGCACTTAGCCCCAAAATCTCCCTCTTTCTAGGCTCTGTCTCAGAGCCATGCTCCCAGGCCTTTCCTGAATTTGTTTCTGTGGTGTTTCTCTTCTTCCCTCACACACACAGACACACCACTCCAGTCCAATCGATCCCCCAGTCCTGAGTTTATCGGATCACAGTTAAAGCTGTGTGAATAACTGATTTTTTTAGATCATTGGATGTACCCAAAAAAATATTTTGGGTCAAAGCGCATTGTTCAACCCAAAACAAAGTTTTGCTTTTGAGCTTTTTTTTAAATAAAAACAAACAAACTAGGAGTACATTTCTAAACAAAATTTGTTGTGAATCACTCAAAAAGCTTCATTTATAAAATGTCATAACTAAACACTCATTTTTGTTTGTTTTTTCAACTGAAACAATTTGGTGAGTTTGAAACAAATTTTCAAAACGTTTTGGTTTGAAACAAATCTGCATTTTTTGTGGAAAAATTCCAGCCAAAAAATCCTGCTCTGCTGTGATCGCAACAGAACTCCCTTTGGGCCTCAAAGTTGGCTCCTACTCCCCCGTCTTGCCTGTGGTTTTGCTTTGGGCGGAGGCTTCTATTGTATCAGCTATTTATCCCTTAAAGGAGCTCCATTCTGTTTTACATTTATCCTGAATGAAAGACCGCTGTTATGCCTACCAGCTTCAAGAGGTTTAACCCAACCCATAGCAATCCTAATGGTGGAGCTGAGCAGTTATATGAGGTTACATTCGCTAGATTCTGCTCTCACTTACCCCAGTGTAAATCTAGGGCATATCTACGCTACCACATATGTCGGCAAAACTTATGCCGCTCAGAGGTGTGAAAAAAAACACACACACACACACAACCCGGGTGACATAAGTTCCACCGGCATAAGTGGCAGTGTGCACAGAGTGTTATGTCAGCGGGAGAGCTTCTCCCACCAACATAGCTACTGCCGCTCTTTGGGGAGGGGGGTTAATTATGTTGATGGCAGGGCCGGCTCCAGGCACCAGCCTGGCAAGCAGGTGCTTGGGGCGGCCACTCCGAAGGGGGGCGGCACATCCAGCTATTCGGCAACAATTCGGCGGACAGTCCCTCACTCCCGCTCACAGCGAAGGACCTCCTGCCGAATTGCTGCCGCAGATCGCAATCACAGCTTTTTTTTTTTTTTTTTGGCTGCTTGGGGCAGCCAAAACCCTGGAGCCGGCCCTGGTTGAAGGGGAAGCTCTCTCGCATTGGCATAGAGCAATGGTCCCCAACCTTTTTCATCTGGCGGGTGCCAGACGACGAGCCACGGAGAACCGTGGCGGAGGACGAGCATCCGCCAAAATGCCGCCAACAAGCAGCAACATCAATAGGCGTCGCCGCCGAAATGCCGCCGACAAGCAGCGTCGTCCAGAGCGATGTTCGGCAGTGACACCTTTGGATGATGATGCTTCTCGGCAGCATTTTGGCAGATGCTCGTCCGCCGGCCAGTACGCAGGCGCACTTAGATGCCCCGGCGGGCACCGCATTGGGGACTCCTGGCATAGAGCGGCTACACGAGAGATCTTACAGTGGTGCGGTTGCATCAACACAGCTCTGCCACTGTAAAGTCTTTCATATAGACATAGCCCTAGAATAGAATTGGTCGGCTCATTTTTTTCCTGTAAAAAAATTTCCATGTAAACAGAAACATTTTATTTCCATCAACATTTCTTCGACTTTCTTAAAAAAACCCTCCAAACTTTTAAATATTTCAATTTAAAGGTGTTTTGGGGTTAAAACATACAAAATGTCAAAGAAAGCCTCATGTTTGAGGGAGACGTTTTCCATTTTTGTCAAAACATTTCTTATTAGTAAAAAACTTGTGACAAAAAGTTTTCAACCAGCTCTGATCTGGCGTAACAGATCTTGTCTTCATGGGAAGCCCTGGTCTTCACTAGGAGAGAAGGTGAGTTCTTACCTCATCCTAGCTGGCCCGTGGTGACTAACTGAGGTTAAAATCCTAGTGAAAATAAGGCCGTTGTAATTGTAACCCTGGGCTCCCCCATAACCTTCACCTCGAGACTTGCTCACTGTGACCAGAGTCTCAGAGGAGCCAACTGAGGTCACTCAATTTGGGTGAACTGCAAAGAATGGGACAGGCAATCCCCAAAGCCGGTGGATATTCCAATACTTAGATTTACCAGATCAGCTTCTATAATACCTCACTGGTTACCCAGAAACCAACAACACAGTTCCCTTGAAGTAACCCAGCCTTAGGCCTCCACCCAGACACCCAAGTCAAATATGATGAGGATTACTGAAAATCTTATTCATCATACAAAAAAGTTCTACCAATCCCAAAGGATCAGACACATTACCTTCCAGGTTAAGGAATGTTCCAGACCTTACCCAAATACACGCTTACAACCAATCCTTATTAACTAAACTAAAATTTATTAAAAAAGAAAAGAGCGAGAGTATCGATTAAAAATCAGTATACATACAGACAGGAGTACAGTTCTGAGCTCAGATTCATAGTAGAGCTTTGTAGTTGCAAAGAGCTCTTTCAGAAATAGTCCGTAGGTTATAGTTCAATGTCCATATTCAGGGTGAATCCATTTTAAGACTGGAGATCTCAGCCATGCGGCTTAAGCTTCCCCTGAATGAAGCATCAAGCAGATCGGAGATAAAAAGAATTGGGACCCAAGGCATCTTTATACAGTTTCAGGCCTTCTTGTGACAGCTCCAAGTCCTTTGGTGAACAATAGGCACTTATGGGGATTTTTGAAGTAGATCCATTTCCTAAGCATCACTGGTAATTAGCTATATGGATTAACATAAGGCAATTGCCCGTTTTCTATCATTCTCACATGATTTCCTATACATTTCAAAGAGAAACGAACACAGTGATGTTAATATGTTTACAGTTCATCTAAATGTTAGCATGTTCTTTTGGTCTCTGAATCAATAGCTATATTGACAGACAGGAACTGTCTGTTTACCTGGCTAGCATCAAACAAGATATGAGTACACACATACAATTAGTATCACCTCTAATTTCTAACAATATAGGTTTGCATTTCAAAGTTCTAGCCCATCTACCATGGAATGGCCTTAATTACTGTTTACATACTGTTCTAGCATCTCTCTAATGGTTGACTCTGGGTCAATTATCCTGCAGGATGCTTAACCCTTTCTGGCCATACGTCATACTTTGTATAAGATTTGTTGTGATTATATAACAGCGGTAACAACAATGATTTGCAAGGTCATATTTTAATTAGATAATGTCACACTCCCACACATGAAAACCATATGTTGCCCTGTCTCCACTAGGATCGTACCTCATGTTAGTTGCCTTGTGTTAGCTAACATGAGGTAGGAACATACCCTTTTTTCGAAGGGGCAAAGTCACAACAACTGGTGATGAAGATGGGTCCCTAATTCTGGGGTGCCTGCAACACAGGGACTGGTAGTGACCTGCTCATGTAAATAAAAAATTACTTTATAAATGTTTGTATGTCTGGGGGATATTTACGTGTCTGATTGTTCAGCAGAGGGCTGAGCTATCTACATTGCGAGACTGGAACCGTGTACCATAGCTAACGATATCTATGATGAAAAAAAGTGGGTGGTTTTACTGAGCGTAATGGCAGCTAAAACCCATAACTTGCTGCGCAGCCTTACTCTTGCTAAACCAACCGATGAAAGATTTGCTGAGATTATGGAAATTCTGTTAAGTCACTGCTCCCCAACGCTTCCGAAAGCAAATATTAGACATAAAAGCAAAAATTGTGCTTCATGATGGGAGCTCATCCACTAACCTTTTGTGATATGGCCAAAAGGTAGAGGAAGAGCTGCAGCAGTTACAGGATGCTGAAATTGTATCCAAGGTTAACTGCAGTGAACGGAGCACCCTTATAGCGTCAGTAGGAAAAGAATGGGGCTGTCGGTATTTACAGTGATTTCAAGGTAACACACATGAAAGCAAAAACTTCACCAGGGGGCAATGCCTACATTTTTTCAAGCTCATCCACTACCGTTTGCGATACAGCCAGGGACAGAGACATCACTTACTGGGCTCTGGAAATCTATCCAAGGTTAGCTGGAGTGAATGCAGCACCCTTATAGTGGCCGTTTCAAGGATCCCGTAAAGTAGGGTGACCAGATAGCAACTGTGAAAAAATGGGACAGGCGTGGGGGGGCGGGGGAGAGAGAATAGGCACCTATATAAGAAAAAGTCCCAAAAAACGGGACTGTCCCTATAAAAACGGGACATCTGGTCACCCTACCGTAAAGCCAGTATTGCATGCGGATCATCTTACTTTACATGGAAGAGAGATTATATTTGCCTCATTAGCTGTGAAGAGCATTTCTCCACGATCAACCTTGCCCAACCCTGTCTCCAAATTAACAGACACAAAGGCTTACTCCAATCTAACAGGCTAGTGTTTGGAATAGTTTGCGCACCTGCTATTTGCCAGTGAGCCATGGGCTGTGTATCATAGGGCATTCCTGGCACTCCGTTTTGCTAAGACAATATACTAGTCCTGGCGATAGTTATGAAGAGCATTTTGAGACCCTCCAAAAGGTACTTGTGAGGCTGGCTGGGCAGGGGCTTAGAGCAAACAAGGGGAAATGTGAACTTTTCACAGAGTCACGTACATCTTGGGGCCACTGACCAAAACAGATTGCATCGATCCCAAGAGAAAGCTGAAGCTGTCCTTAGCACGACCCAGCCACAAAACGTGCCCTACGGTTACATGCCTTCTGGGGCCTGGTCATTTTGTACCATCGGTTCTTACTAGAGCTGGTGGGAAATAATACGTCTGAACCATTTCCCAAGAAAAATGCCCTTTTTGCAAAGCCATGGGAAAATTTCAGGTTTTGCCAAAAAAATGTCAACTCCCTGTCAGGAAAATCAAAGTGACAGCTCCCCGGCAGGCAGGCTGCGGCGCTCTTGTCAATTTCACTTCGGCCTGCCTGCAGCTGGAGGGGGCATGGAGACTGAGCACCCAGGCTTTCTGCCCCGCCAGTCCCGGAGCTGGGTGGGGAGGCTAAGCTGCAGTCAGGATCCTTGTCTTCTATTGCTGAAGCCACTGGAATCCTGCCAGAGCAGCACCGTACCCCTGTAGCTCGTCTTTGTCTATCTGCATGCAGTTAGTAAACCTCGTTCTTCGGAACCAGTGGGGCTGTGTGGTTTCCACATATTCTTAACATTGTGCAGAGAGCACAGACACAACCGTCATGTTCCAATGTGACTTCATTTTCTAGCAAGGAGCAGCCCGATGCTGAATTATTCTAGGTTATGGTGGTGTAGCGGAGATAAAAATCCGCTCTTCAGAGTTCAAAGTGCTTTCACAAATGTCGAAAGAGGAGGCTGCAGGGTTGCCCGCCCTCCAGGATCATCCCAGAGTCTCCAGGAATTAAAGATGAAACTTTAATTAAAGATTATGTCAGGTGATGAAACCTCCAGGAAGACATCCAGCCAAAACTGGCAACCGTAGGCAGCTATGAGGGTAAATTAAGTAAGGAGGAAAGTGTTCCTATCCCCATATGGCAGAGAGGGAAAGTGACTTGCTCTCTGTCACATCAAATGTCAGCAGTAGAGTCAGGACTGGAATTCTGGAGCACCGTTACCCCAAGGCAGGATATGAGCGACTCCCACTGATTGCAGCTGAGAGCGCTGTACCTAAGAGCAAAATTTGGCCCCTAAATTTGCCCGTGCTCAGAGTAGCTCATCAGGAGCGGCTAGATGTTTCTGCCCACGAGTTCAATGTCCCATTGACATCAACTCGGATTCTGTAGCAGAAGATTAAGGGCCAACAAGCCCCACCTCGAGGGTGTTGAAATGTCCCAGGTTCCCTAGAGTTCCACCTTCCTGGTTCCGTTGGCTCTTTGGTGAAATCGGACCAGATCTGTGAGATGTTGTGGTCTTGCTGAATTGGCAAATTGTTGAATTGGAAGTTTTTCTGACCAGCTGTAGTCTTCAGTTAACAGATGGGTAAACTGAGGCCCATAGCAGGGAAGTGACTTGCCTGAGTTCAGATAGGGATTCAGCGCCACGGTCAGGAATGGAACCAGCACTCACAATTCTCAGGCCTTTGCCATAACCACCAAACATTCTTATCAACCTTATCTTAACTAAAGGAGGGACGATCATTTTCTAAGTGACCAGGGTTCTGCTTAAACCTCATCCTCCCTGGGCCTCTGCTACCACATCTCAGAGTGCTTTGAGATCTACAGATTAAAAGAGCTGCATATTATCAAGCCACTAGTCCCAACAAAGGAAGGGAAGATGTAGTGAGCCAGGTAGTGTTTAAACTTGGAGCTGCAGCATCACTATCCTACAACACCATGTTAAGTGTGGGTGGTATTTAAATGAAATTCCTGTGGTTGGTTTAGCTTTAAATTCGCCCCTACTCAGAGCAGCTGCATGTTTCTGCCCAGGACATACCGCTTTGATGCCATGCTTCCCTCAGCCAGGTGTTTATTTTGCACCAAGAGATCAAACCAAAACACATGTGCTTCATGTTTTTAATGCCTTTTATTTATTTGCAGTCACCTTCGAAGGGGAGCCCAGAATTCACCGGAGAGAGGCTTCAGAAATTTGCAAAAGTTCAGTACAGAGAGATGTTCAAAATCCTTGGCAAGAGGCATGCGGGGGCCAGAGTGTCACAGCCCAGCAGGTTGGAGCAGAGGCAGGAGACGGTTCGGAGCAGCGTGGAAGACAGTCAGTGGCACTTACGCTGCTGGGGCAAAGCCCACCTGACTGTTGCCTACATCGTAAACAGAGTAATATGCCCTGAGGAAGACGTCACCCAGGATCCAGAGGGGCTGCCCGTTCTGGGATGGCAGGTAAGTGGGTGAGATGCCCACGACGCACTCGGTGCTATTGCTCTGTTGAGAAGAAGATAGAAAGCTGAGTTAAAGCCCTTTGGTTTGGAAGCTCTGGTCATACCCCGTCACATGGATAACACAAGTACGGATGTGCCCAGCAGACCCATATCAAATATACAGCTCTCCGGGAGCCCACCCAGAGGAGACTATGCAAGTAGAGGAAGGTGAGGATAGCGCACTGCGATGAGAATCCATACCGGGAGCACGTAGGCAGAGGGGCTCAGCGGGAAGCTGGTTCCACTGATGGTGAAGGAGATGGTAGGCAGGCTGTCAATGCTGCTGCAGCTAACCGTGTACTGTGGAAAGAGGAAGCAAGAGCAGGTTTGCGTACTATGTACAGCCACTGCAGACAAAATGCTACATTCCATGGGACTCTCGAACCCCGCGCTTCTCCACACAGAGCTGCCTTCCATCAGCCTGGGAAAGCTCTTTATAACGATCACATGGAAAAGGAAGGAAGTCAAATCCTTTACTACAATTGAAAGGCCTCAACACCCTGAACAAGCAGAGATTATTAGGTCCACCTTACAGATGGGCAAACAGGCACAAAAAAGGTTAAATGAGTTGCCCAAGACCCAACTGAGAGTGAGTGGCAGATCCAAGAATAGAATAGTCCAGACAACCAGTCACCTGCTTTAACAACTAGACCACACTTCCTCTAAGCTGCTTCACCTAACAGAAACCTGCTTAGCGGCAAGATTCTTCCCCTCTTCCACTTTTAAGCCTCCCGGTGGCCAGCTGTTCTCCATACCTCTCCATCGCTGTTCTCCTGAGCGCCAATGTCCTCCATCAACTGCGAAAAAACCGCCTGTGGAGCAGTGAGGAGGGAAGTTCCAGTGTCCACAATCCCCTGGCAGCCACTGCTACACCAGCCAGTGGACTGTCCGTCAACAGAGAAACTAAGGGAACAGAACACAGGACACTTCAGCAGGAAAATTCCGCAGCAACGTACCTATCTCTTGCATGATGAACTAAGAACATGGGGGTGCTACCATTAGAGATGTTAGAGCCACTGTTTTGTGTTCTCGTGGCATCTCTGGAACTTTTTAAGTTTGGGTTATCTAAGGTCCCAGAGAGACTCAGGGGCAGAGTCTGGAGTAGAACCCAGGAGCCGAGTCCAGAGTAGGAGCCAGGAGTCCAGGTCTTGGCTCCCAGAGTCCTCTGTCTGATCACGGAGGACAGGTTAATCAAAGGCTATTAGCCAAGATGGTCAGGGATGCAACCCACCCCATGCTCTGGGTGTCCTTAGCCACAGATTGCCATAAACTGAGAGTGGACAACAGGGAATGGATCACTCAGTGATTGTCCTGTACTGTTCATTCCCGCTGAAGCACCTGGCATTGGCCACAGTTGGAAGACAGGCTAGGATGGACCATTCGTCTGATCCAGTGTGGCCATTCTTAGGTTTGTTGTTATGATCAAACATGTTCCAAAGCCCATTGAAATTAATGGAGGGACTCCCACAGATTATGATGGGCTCAGGATCAGGCCTTACATTCCTACAGAAAATATCAATGACAACAACCTTACCCTTCAATTCCAATTTGCCAATAAGCATCCTGGGTGACAGGCGTCCAGACAATCTGACCAGAGTGCAAATTGGAGTCAATCCCTCCAAAGAGAAGTTCACCACCATCCTGAATGCCCTCTTGCCTAAACAAACGCACAGGAGAGAAAGCGCCTGGTTATTTATAGCCATCTCCGGAATCCAAAGATAGACTGTGACTGGAACATCCAGGATCCTAGCTGGAGTTATAGCACAAAAACCTTCTCAGAGATAGACCAAGTACCCTGGTGACAATGGGGGGGTGGGGGGTGGAAATCAAGCTTATGGGGAGCTTTCGATCATCATGCACCAGACACATTGGTGCTGTGACACCTGCCCGTTCATCCAGTGAGCTGCAAACCTGGGCAGTCCCCAAATACGATGACGGCAGGTGGGTGCCAGTGAGTTTGCAATGGGATGTTTCAGAAAAGCCTCATCTACTGTTTGGAGAAAATGAATCATCTTGTAACAAGGGTGGAGTTGTCAATCTAGTGCCCGGCGTTCAAAGGTGCCATGGAGGTAACTGTGGGTACTCGGCATCTGGGAAAAAGCTGGCACGGAGAGTCCAGAGCAAATCATAGAATCGTAGGACTGGAAGGGACCTCAAGAGGGCATCGAGTCCAGTCCCTTGCACTCGTGGCAGGATTAATTATCTAGACCAGGGGTCTCAAACACGCGGCACATCCCACACACCTCCCGCACTCCAACCCCCTGCCCTGAGCCCCCTGTCACATCCCACACTCCAACCCCCTGCCACACCCCAACCCCCTGCCCTGAGCCCCCTGCCACATCCCGCACCCTAACCCCCTGCCCTGAGCCCCTGCCACATCCCGCATCCCAACCCACTGCCCTGAGCCCCCTGTGTAGATCAATCTCTGATCATTTTCATATGACTTTACATTGTGCCTCTTCATATAACCTTGTGGTGGGTCTACCCACGTGTGACCTCTGTTTTCATGGAACTTTGTATCAAAGCCTCATTTAGAAACTTTGCATTGCCCTTCCTATAATATTATAGCCCCTAAGGATAGAATAAGATAGAAGAAAAATTTCTTTTTGCTAGCAGTAGAACAAGAGCTCTCCCCCCCCCCCCCCCCACTCTTAATCAATTGCCCTGTTGAATGAATGAGGTGTGGATGAGCAAGGCATGGAAGGCAGCACTTCCAGACAGCCTCAACTGTTGGAGAGGGGCTGGGAGCCAGACCCAAGAACAATAAAACGTGTCAAGTGGGCTCATTAAAGACAAGCAGACATACCGACGGCCTCGGGGGTTAGAAGCAAGCACCTTCTTTTGGAAACACCCTCTTTGCAGTATTGGGACAACGCTCAAAAGAAAGCAGCACAAAGGACCAATGGACACAGACACAGAGTTTGAATCTGGTATAGATTTGCATAAGAGGAAAGCTGCTATAAAAGTGAGGTGTCTTGCAGAGGACCCCGGGTCTCGTCTTGTCAACATGGGAGCATCGATCCGGATCAGCAGAAGCCCGGCTCCACCCCCTCCCCCATCTAACTCACCTGGCCAGTGAAGTTAAGGGGAGCAACTAATTGGTAACAACAAGACGGAGTGTGTTTGTGTGTGTGTGTGAGTGTAAGTGTAATATATTATATGCATATTATACAGTGTTAATTAATACATGTATTACTAATAAATGTGGCGTTTTGTCTTATTCCCCCTGAAAAGATCCTGTGCAGTACTTTAAGTACAACACCTGCCACATCCCACACCCCCAACCTCCTGCCCTGAGCCCCCTGCCACACCCCAACCCGCTGCCCCGAGCCCCCTGCCACATCCCACACCCCAACCCGCTGCCCCGAGCCCCCTGCCACATCCCACACCCCAACCCCCTGCCCCGAGCCCCCTGCCACATCCCACACCCCAACCCCCTGCCCCGAGCCCCCTGCCACATCCCACACCCCAACCCCCTGCCCCGAGCCCCCTGCCACATCCCACACCCCAACCCCCTGCCCCGAGCCCCCTGCCACATCCCACATCCCAACCCCCTGCCCCGAGGCCCCTGCCACATCCCACACCCCAACCCCCTGCCCCGAGGCCCCTGCCACATCCCACACCCCAACCCCCTGCCCCGAGGCCCCT
The DNA here is from genome assembly GCF_027887155.1 of Malaclemys terrapin pileata. Classification (NCBI taxonomy): domain Eukaryota; kingdom Metazoa; phylum Chordata; order Testudines; family Emydidae; genus Malaclemys; species Malaclemys terrapin. The sequence goes on along the minus strand of NC_071508.1, from coordinate 17,455,679 downwards.
GCCACATCCCACACCCCAACCCCCTGCCCCGAGGCCCCTGCCACATCCCACACCCCAACCCCCTGCCCCGAGGCCCCTGCCACATCCCACACCCCAACCCCCTGCCCCGAGGCCCCTGCCACATCCCACACCCCAACCCCCTGCCCCGAGGCCCCTGCCACATCCCACACCCCAACCCCCTGCCCCGAGGCCCCTGCCACATCCCACACCCCAACCCCCTGCCCTGAGCCCCCTGCCACATCCCACACCCCGACCCGCTGCCCTGAGCCCCCTGCCACATCCCACACCCCAACCCGCTGCCCTGAGCCCCCTGCCACATCCCACACCCCGACCCCCTGCCCTGAGTCCCCTGCCACATCCCACACCCCGACCCCCTGCCCTGAGCCCCCTGCCACATCCCACACCCCAACCCCCTGCCCTGAGCCCCCTGCCACATCCCACACCCCAACCCCCTGCCCTGAGCCCCCTGCCACATCCCACACCCCAACCCCCTGCCCTGAGCCCCCTGCCACATCCCACACCCCGACCCCCTGCCCTGAGCCCCCTGCCACATCCCACACCCCGACCCGCTGCCCTGAGCCCCCTGCCACATCCCACACCCCGACCCGCTGCCCTGAGCCCCCTGCCACATCCCACACCCCGACCCGCTGCCCTGAGCCCCCTGCCACATCCCACACCCCAACCCCCTGCCCTGAGCCCCCTGCCACATCCCACACCCCGACCCCCTGCCCTGAGCCCCCTGCCACATCCCACACCCCAACCCCCTGCCACATCCCACACCCCAACCCCCTGCCACATCCCACACCCCAACCCCCTGCCACATCCCACACCCCAACCCCCTGCCTTGAGCCCCCTGCCACATCCCACACCCCACACCCCAACCCCCTGCCCTGAGCCCCCTGCCACATCCCACACCCCACACCCCAACCCTCTGCCTTGAGCCCCCTGCCACATCCCACACCCCACACCCCAACCCCCTGCCTTGAGCCCCCTGCCACATCCCACACCCCAACCCCCTGCCCCAAGGCTACTGCCACATCCCACACCCCAACCCCCTGCCCTGAGCCCCCTGCCACATCCCACACCCCAACCCGCTGCCCTGAGCCCCCTGCCACATCCCACACCCCAACCCCCTGCCCTGAGTCCCCTGCCACATCCCACACCCCAACCCCCTGCCTTGAGCCCCCTGCCACATCCCACACCCCAACCCCCTGCCCTGAGCCCCCTGCCACATCCCACACCCCGACCCCCTGCCACACCCCACACCCCAACCCCCTGCCCTGAGCCCCCTGCCACATCCCACACCCCAACCCCCTGCCACATCCCACACCCCAACCCCCTGCCCTGAGCCCCTGCCACATGCCACACCCCAACCCCCTGCCACATCCCACACCCCTCCCCTGAGCCCCCTGCCGCACCCTGCACACCACCTGCACCCCAACCCCCTGCCCTGAGCCCCCTGCCGCACCCTGCACACCACCTGCACCCCAACTCCCTGCCCTGAGGCCCCTGCCGCATCCCACACCCCTCCTGCACTCCCTGCCCTGAGCCCCCTGCCGCACCCTGCACACCACTTGCACCCCAACTCCCTGCCCTGAGCCCCCTGCCGCATCCCACACCCCTCCTGCACTCCCTGCCCTGAGCCCCCTGCCACACCCTGCACACCACCTGCACCCCAACTCCCTGCCCTGAGCCCCCTGCCGCATCCCACACTCCTCCTGCACTCCCTGCCCTGAGCCCCCTGCCACACTCTGCACACCACCTGCACCCCAACTCCCTGCCCTGAGCCCCCTGCCGCATCCCACACCCCTCCTGCACTCCCTGCCCTGAGCCCCCTGCCACACCCTGCACACCACCTGCACCCCAACTCCCTGCCCTGAGCCCCCTGCCGCATCCCACACTCCTCCTGCACTCCCTGCCCTGAGCCCCCTGCCGCACCCTGCACACCACCTGCACCTCAACTCCCTGTTCTGAGCCCCCGCCACACCCTGCACCCTTTCTGCACCCCCTGGGGGCAGCGTTGGGGTGGGGACTTCGGGGAAGGGGTTGGATTGGGGCAGGGAAGGGGTGGAGTGGTGGCGGGGCCAGAGGCAGCGAGGGGGGGTGTCAGTGATGTGGCCCTCGGTTCAATGCACTAGTCCTCATGTGGCCCGTGTGGTCGTTTGAGTTTGAGACCCCTCATCTAGACCATTCCTGACAGGTGTTTGTCTAACCTGCTCTTAAAAATCTCCAATGACAGAGATTCCACAACCTCCCTAGGCAATTTATTCCAGCGCTTAACCACCCTGACAGTTAGGAACTTTTTCCTGATGTCCAACCTAGACCTCCCTTGCTGCAATTTAAGCCCATTGCTTCTTGTCTTATCCTCACAGGTTAAGGCCTTGGCTACACTTACCAGCTAGTTTGACGGCTGGAAATCGAAGTTCTGGGTTCGACTTATCGCGTCTAGTCTGGACGCGATAAGTCGAACCCGGAAGTGCTTGCCGTCGACTGCGGTACTCCAGCTCGGCGAGAGGAGTACCGCGGAGTCGACGGGGGAGCCTGCCTGCCGCGTGTGGACCAAGGTAAGTTCGAACTAAGGTACTTCGACTTCAGCTACGTTATTCACGTAGCTGAAGTTGCGTACCTTAGTTCGAATTAGGGGGGGTAGTGTAGACCAAGCCTAAGAAAAACAATTTTTCTTCCTCCTCCTCGTAACAACCTTTTACATACTTGAAAGCAGTCATCATGTCCCTTCTCAGTATTCTCTTCTCCAGACTAAACAAACCCAGTTTTTTCAATCTTCCCTCCTAGGTCATGTTTTCTAGACCTTTAATCATTTTTGTGGCTCTTCTCTGGACTCTCTCCAATTTGTCCACATCCTTCCAGAAATGTGGCGCCCAGAACTGGACACAATACTCTAGTTGAGGCCTAATCAGAGTGGAGTAGAGCAGAAATGGTACAGTGAAGCCTAGAGACTGTAGCCCCTAAGGAACATGCTACGTCTGATTGGGTAGAACCTTCACCACATTATTCTGCTGTTGGCCCTCCTCAGAGCATGGGAGACCAGAGGAGCTGACACAAAGGGAAAGGGATCATGGGAAATATAAAGACAGCAGACGGGCTTAAAGAGACAGGGGAATAGCCTCCTCCTACTTACCCACTCAGGTAGAAGCTGAAGAGCGGGGCACTGAGAAGGTTCTCCTGGATCAGACCTTGCATCACAGTAGTGGCACCGCCAGCAGCAATGGCAGGGAAACCCAGACCGAGGATCCCATCGAACTGAGCATAGACAAAGTCGGTGCCAGGCTCAGTCTCACTCAGACCAAATTCCTGTTTTGTGATGGAAACGTCCTGGATCTGCAGAGCAAGAGATGGGAATAGCCATTACAACCAGACAGAGCAAGCAGGCCACTGAACCTAGCAAACCCAGGAAGGAGAACTTTGGGTGCACTTTTCTAACCAGCCAAGAAATCTCAGAGCACTTTCTGTGGGTATCATCACCTCTATTTTATAGATAGGGAAACAGGCACAAACAGGGGAAGCTATTTACCTAACGCTTACCCAGCCCATCAGAAACAGAGTTGAGAGTAAAAACCAGATCTCCCGACTCCCACTACTAGACCACGCTGCCTCTTACAATAATATGTTGTTACTACTAGCAAGACCCACTGAGGCTCAGACATTCCTCCAAAGCTCTGCAACTAGTGGATGTCCAACTAAAGAAAGGCTTCCCAGCTACAGATGCCTCTCCATACACAGCCTGGGAGTCTGAAGGTTCACGATGTTGAAAAAAGAATGCTGAGTGCCTTGGGTTTTGTTTGAAATACTCCCAAACATCCTGTTCCCCAACCACCTCATTTCTGAAAGCCCACTTCAAAAACCCAGATTATATCCTTATCTGCAAAAACAACAAAGAGTCTGGTGGCACCTTAAAGACTAACAGATTTATTTGGGCATAAGCTTTCGTGAGTAAAAACCTCACTTCTTCGGATGCATCCGAAGAAGTGAGGTTTTTACTCACGAAAGCTTATGCCCAAATAAATCTGTTAGTCTTTAAGGTGCCACCAGACTCTTTGTTGTTTTTGTAGATACAGACTAACACGGCTACCCCCTGATACTTATCCTTATCTGGAGATTAAAAGTGGAATAGATGTCTCGGTTCTGGCCCTCGGCAAGGCATTGTTTGAACAGAAAAGTCCCCAATGAGTGATGGGCCGTATATTCACTAGCTAGAGTGAGTGATCTCAGCCCCCTCGTGGCAGGGCCTACAAGGGAAATCAGAGACTTTCTACTGCTGCCTGCTGAAGGAGTTCGGATGCTAGCACCTGCCAGCTCATGCGAAGCTCAAATAACTATGTCCTCTCCTCAGCTGATGCTATTACTTACTGTCACGGTGTCATAGCCAAAGACTCCAGTGAGACTGCCACTGCCGTACTGCAGAGAGAAGGTCTGTCCATTGGAAGAGTAAGTGGAGGAGTCATTGGGGTTGAACAGAGTGTGGGTGGCTAGAGGTAAACACAGATCAGCGTCAGTTATCAGCTCGTGCGAATGACCGATTCAGACTCAGAGTCGAAGCTCCCCACCCCGAACTGAGCCCGACACTAATCCCCTCTAGAAATGTCCAATAATGGCAAAACTTGACCTTTCTGTAGCACCTTCCCCCTGCGGTTCTCCAACACTTTGCACCCGTTACTAATCAATTAAGCCTCACCGCTCCTCTTCGAGGTAGGTCTAATCACCCGCACTTTACAGGTGGGGGATGAAGGCACAAAACAGGGCAGTGACTTGCCCAATGGGACACAACCCTGCCCCACAATCCTGTTCTTTAGCCACGGGACCATCCCTTCCCTGGCTTGCCTCTTTCTTTGCATGCAGCCGTCTGAAACTGTCACATGTGCCTACACTGATTGAAACAGTTTTTTGGGGCTTCAGACACCTCAGCAGTGGAGCCGTTATGGGACTGAAAGCCTTTGAATAGGAATTTCTGCCCTTTGTAATACACAGATTGATATATTATTTTTATAGATATATCAATAGGGCAAGAAATAACGCTGCTGCAGAAGATCCAAGAAAGACAACTGTGAAGGTCTGGACACGTGTCAAGAGCAGACGCAGGAAGGATACCAGACAGGGTGACAGATACCAAATTGCAAGCAGGTAGAAATAGAGGAAGATCAAGGATGCGCTGGACGGACATGGTGGCGACTGACATACAACAAAAGGTTCAAAGATGAACAAAGCCACGAAGCTGGTACGAGGTAGGAAGTGGTGGACAGACTTCGTTCGGCCTCAAGGGTCACAGCTGAGCCGACGGATGGGAAGCAAAGAAGAGAAGAATAATGTGCGTGTCCGTGTGCGTATTATATAATCAAACAGTATCTATTTTAAATTATGTGTGCGTGTATATCTATAAATAAATCAATTATTATTTGAATTCCTGTAAGAACCTAGGAGCCCCAGTCATGGACCAGCCCCCACTGTGCCAGGCGCTGTACAAACAGAACAAAAAGAGGGTCCCCGCCCCACAGAGCTTCCAAACTACGTAAATGACATGCGCTTCCATAGTCTTGGCTATCTTTCTGTCTGCAGTGGGACTTCAGAACACTCCTAGCATATTGGGATTTGAAGGGCGTCATTCCTGACGAACAATCCGGATGACGGCTCGGTCAGTGCCCAGGATGGGATACTGTGATAGAGAGCCTCCCTCCATGGTAGAGACGTTTCCCTCGGCCCCTTGTGCATGGCGATTACTCACTGCAGGCTTGGCTCTGGCAGTACGTCGAGGGCACCCACAGGTTGGAGGAGCCGGTGTCGAAGAGAACCAGGAAGCTCTGGGGTGGGGTTCCAATGCTGATCGCCCCATAGTAGGACATCTAGAGAAAAGGGGGCATTCTTTTCATCACAGGTTCTCCTCCTCACGATCCGTGTCACTTGCCAACCAATAGTACTATTGAGCATGCTGAAGACAGTCACTGCCATCTGCACCACATATGTAATCTCAAACCAATGGGGCTGCCAGGTGGGTGGATGGTGACAAGAGACGGTGGAATCTCATGCAGTTAGAGGTTTTGCAAATGACTCCAACTATGCTAGAGGGTTTCCAAAAAAGGGCAAACTTTCCCCCCTTCCATTTTAACCCTTCTCTTTCCTCCAGAGAGATTCAATTTCTTAAATATATATTCTAGCTAGAGGGCAGCCTGTGCTCTTTATTAGGGCCGAGAGAATTGTTGGGTCTTTTACTCCTCACGGAACAAAATCTATATGGAGGAACCACTGGGCATAGCTGAGTCCCAAATAACTATGTTTACTAACTACAGCAGAACCTCGGAGTTACAAACAGCAGAGTTATGACCTGATTGGTCAGCCACACACCTCATTTGGAACTGGAAGAACACAATCAGGCAGCAGAGACCAAAAAAAAAAAGCAAATACTGTACAGTATAGTACTGTGCTAAATATAAACGACTAAAAAAATAAAGGGAAAGTTTAAAAAAAAGATTTGACAAGGTAAGGAAATTGCTCCCGTGCTTGTTTCAAAATGGCTAAAAGCAGCATTTTTCTTCTACATAGTAAAGTTTCAAAGCTGTGTTAAGTCAGTGTTCAGTTGTAAACGTCTGAAAGAACAACCAGAACGTTTTGTTCAGAGTTACGAACATTTCAGAGTTACAAACCACCTCCAGTCCTGAGGTGTTCGTAACTCTGAGGTTCTACTGTAGACACAAACACGCAAGGCTTAGCTACATACATGTGGCTGCTCTGGTTGGCTGCTCTAGAACACGGTGACCACCATGAGAGGGCCCACAAACTATTTAAAGGGATACTACCCGATTCCTGTACACTACAAGAACCGTCCTACAGAAGATGGGCTGGTGCAAGTTGGAGATCATATTTTCCATTTGAATTTTTCGCTCTCCTCCCATCCTTGCTCCACAGTTGACAGCCTCTATCTTTTCCTTGTCTCTGCTCCATTTTTGTCATTATTTTTTCCAATCAGGCACATACTCACATCCAGGTAGTTAACCAGGGCCTCATAGGCAACAGCAAAGTTGTTGAAGTACTTGCTGGCTGGGTCAGACTTGTGGTTCTTCAGGTAGTCCCTGAGTACACCCTTCTCCTTCATCACCTCCCGCATGGATTTGAATTTCTTCAGGGGAATTCTGCCCAGAACAGAAAGACAGCGATCAAGTCTCCCCTCGTCATTGTCCCTCTTCCTATTCCCCCTCTCTCCTTTTTGGTCTCACTCTTCCTGCTTCTCTTCCATAGCTTCAATAGGTTTGGGATGGGGTAGTTTGGTGGTATGTTTTCCAGTCACTGAAAGAACCCAATGCACTTGGACTAATTAGTGGGGTTCCACAGGGACTGACTTCATTGTAATTACAGCAGGGATAAATTTCACCCCATCTCTTCCATAGTCTTGGTTCTCTTAAGACCTCTCTGAAGTATGGAAGTAGCACACTGGAAAGCTAAGAATGGGAGATGGACACTGGGGTAATGGTGTCAATGTTAAGGCCAACCGTGGACTATTGTTTCCTTGGACTCAGGGAAAATGCAAAGCCATAGAAGAAAAAGCTGATCCTTCTTAAGATCCTTCGCACTTGTACAAGCACTACTGATTCACTGATCTGCAAGTCTAGTAAGGTCAGTAGCACTGCCCCCATTTTACAGATAAGCAAACTAATGCACAGAGAGATTAAGTGATTTGTCCAAGGTCACAGAGCCTGTCAGTGGCAGTGCCAAGGACAGAACCCAGGAGTGCCACTCTCTTTCTCAAACCACTCCCCACAATGTTCCTATTCTTTCCTTCACACCAGCACAATCAGCAATCGCTGTCAAGTGGCCACACTGTTATTCCATGCTCACCTCACCATCCCCTCTGAGAGGTGGAGACACACCAAGGCGAGGATCAGCCACTTCATGATGCTCTTCTTGTGCAAGCAGTTTCTAAACAGTCCCCCTGGTTCAGTCCTGGACACCGGGCTGAGGTTGGAGTCCCAGGCTCCCTGCCTATATACCCAAAGGGTGCACTGTTGTCTCCGCCTTCTTTTGCCACTATCTCATTCACATATCAGAAGCTTATCAACTGTCAATAACACTTCATGCTGCGGCTTGCCCTAACAGGGCTAAGGACCCTTTATCTCAAGAACAGCTGCTTAATCAGAAGGTTAATTGCCATTATTTTTAAATTACTCCTTGAAGAGAAATGTTGGAATGATAAGAGGAATCGAAGTTCTTAAACTCCCAAAACACCCAACAACCCACCAGCTTGTTCCCCTTTATCTTCCACTTGCTTGCAGTCTGATAGTTCTATCGCATGCTTTCTCCAAAGGAGGAAAAGTTTGATCACACACGGCAGCTGGCTTATAATGGAAAGAACAACAAGATTAGAATCGTTTTGGGTGACCTGCATTGTTTCCATCCCAGTACTCGCCTGTAACTTTTCAAGAGGCCAGATAAGTACAAGCAGGGCTGCCCAGAGGGGGGAGCAAATGGGGCAATTTGCCCCAGCCCCCCCACGAGAATACAGTATTCTATAGTATTGAAACTTTTTTTTATGGAAGGGCCCCCGAAATTGCTTTGCCCCAGGCCCCCTGAATCCTCTGGGCAGTCCTGAGTACAAGGGTATGTAATGTCCCTCAGAGAACAAAACATGGTGGTGTGGGTTGCATATCGAAAAATTCTCTGCTGATTAGGGGAGCTCCATTCACCTTGGAAGGCAGGAATGTCCCCATGGTGGCCTTTTAAAAACAACCAAGGGGTGAATTTTAGGGAACGATTTTTATAATCCCCAAGAGCCCCATTGTTTGTGCAACTGTATGTTTAATTTGCATTTGCAATTACACTGAGTGCGTGACAGTACATCAAATCTTTGCATGTAAGTACAGTAAATATTGTAGTAGTGAGGCCAGCTAAGTACTTAAAAGAGATTATGCAAGGTTAGGTGAGACTCTTACATGCAAAAAAACCCGAACATTTAAGTCATCATTAGCCCCACAAATATCCAATTTGCCCTCAAAAGTAATTGCAGGTGCACTGGTAACTCTTAACCTTAACTCTGCCCAGTAGTTACACTAATGGAGCAGTGGGAGACGCACAAAAAGTGTCTTTAAAAATCAGTTTTGTCTAAGCTGAGATACCAAACACTAAAATGCCTTATTCATAATCTTATTGCTATTAAATGGTGTCACTACAGAGCAGAGTTAGTTATTTGGGTGCCTTCACCATGCATTTCCATTTCTTAATAAAAATCTTAACTCTGAATTTCTTGGGTTTGGAGATGATCACGGTCATGTTTTTCACCTTGCCATACTGAGATGCACTCTAAACCTTAATTCCATTTTAATCGTTTTTTGTCTAGGACTTAATAGAATACTTCGGGTTGCCAACATTGTATTTCAAAAATAAAGGCCAGTTTTCATAGCGCATGCACACACATCGATCTGGCTGACATTGAGGAGAGGTGGGGGTGGCAACTGGCCAAAACTTGGTGTCTGTAGTTTGCATATTTATTATTATTATTAAGCCACACTCACCAGGGTATTTCTTGCTGCTTTTTGCAGCTCCTGATCCTCTTGTGCGGTGAGGAAGAAATCTCTGCAGGGTGCCATTTCAGATTTCAATGCGGTGTGAAGGCCCAACTTTCAGCAGGGGGTCCAGAGGCCACTTTGGCACGTCGGAGGAGTGGCCAGGACTAATTTGAGCAGCATTGAGACCCCGTACGGCCAGGTCAAGTTGCCAACTGGCGGCACTTCACAAAGTGCAATCCCAGAGGTGGAGCACTGTTCTGCCCGATTTCAGGTGCCAGAGCGATCCTCTGGACCACCCGGGCTGCTGGCAGTGCTACACTCCTGGTTGAAATACAGGATAAAAGGCACTCGTACTGATTTTGTATTTAAATAAGGGGCATCCCTTATAACACAGGACTGTTGTTATCCCTATGGAGGGATCACCCTTGGATCTGCAAGGGAGACTTTATCAATGGCCTTGCTCGGCCTTGGAGAACGAAGCCCCCCTGTGCACAGGACAGGAACAGCAAAACCTTCCCCGCTACTCAGCAGCAACTAGCTCAACTCCTGCGTCCGTCAGCTGGGGCCACCACTTCATCATCCAGTTCCCATCGATACCCTCCAACGTCAATCCTTGTCCTGATCATTATCGCTGTTTGCTCCTGAGCCCCGAGTCACGTGGATTCTGACACGAGCTGCTAGGGGAGCGAATTCCAGATGTGCATCACTCACTAGGAGAAAAACCCCTCTGGACATTTCGTCTATACTTCAGAGGTTCCAGTTCCAGGGGCATCAGTGTTGTCCTGTTGCTGCTAAGTTCAAAGGGAGCTTCACTTGCACCCTTGTGATCGACCGTGGTGGGTTTTGCAAAGATTTCACAGGGGGAAGGGCCAGAAGGGACCATTTCGATCATCTAATCTGAGCTCCTGCATAACACAGACCAGAGCATTTCACCCAATCATTCCTGAATCAAGTCCAGTGTCTGGATCAAACCACCAGTGTGTAGCCCTGTTCTGAGTGCATTGTGCCTACTTCCGGCAGATAGCTGGGGGTGGGAGGTGTCTGTCTCCCCTTTCCCCCACCCCACTTTCTTTTTAAACTGTCACTTTGTCAACACTTGAACTTTTCACGCCAATCAAGTCTTATGGAATTACTTCCTCCATAGTCTCTTTTCCTAACTGCAGATGGGTAAATTCTTCAGCCTATTGACATAAGAGCAGTGCCATACTTTGCAGCAGTTTAGATGTCTGATCTCCTTGATATCTGTGGGAGCGGGGAGAGGTGCAGAACAGCAAGGAGAAGGAAGACTCTCAAGCTTAGCTACGCAAGCAGCAACTCTTACCCTCCATCCCCAAAGACTGTGACTGTTCTCAGCAGAGGTATATGCTACGTGGCCCATATCCTGTTCTCTGGATTTTTATTATAAAAGGGCAAATATAAATATCAGCTCACTCAAGGGGACCCTTATCACCAAGGACCTAGATAAACAGTGGAAACTGCTCGCCCCATGGGCCAAAATCACAGGAAAGCAAATTGAACGTGGGTGGGAAAGGGGCACGGAAGGAACCCTGTTACCCCACCTCACACACTCAGATCTGATTTGGTCTTGCAGAATGTTCCTTTCTCCTTCAAGCTCCATTAACAATGGGCAAAAGGCCAGGTGCCTGGTTGTATCAGCTGAAGCATGATTTATTGCCAACACTAGAAATGTAAGAATTGCTAAACTGGTTCAGAGCAGTGATCTAAATCCAGGATCCTGTGGCCATCATTAGCAGATGCTTCACGGGTCACTGCAATGAACATCATAGTGGACAATTATGGAGTAACCTGCTCCTAAAGGAACTTTATTCCTGACTCCAGGCAGTAGTGGTTGATGTATTCCCTGAAGCATGAAGGTTTATAGTCCTCGTGCATTTTCTATCCTGTCTGACCCAAACATGGATGTTCTCATTATTGATCTAAATATCTACTCATCTGACATCCTACCAATTTTTTTAGGTTCAATTATCTTTCGTGGCAATGAGTCCCATACATTAATTACATACTGTGTAAAAAATGGATTTTCTTCCATCAGTTCTAAAATGCACTGCCTTTCAGTTTTATTGGATATTGATTTGGTTTTGTCTTAAGAAGTTACTAGGGTACACAGGAGCACCTGAGACTTCTCTATTGCAGTCGTTATTTCATATTCCTCTCTCATGACCCCTTTTATTCATCTCCTCTCCAAAACAGATAGTCCCCACTCTCTTCACACTGAAGCCTTTCCAGGACTCATCATACTATCACCCAGCTCTGCCCCTTTCTCTTTCTGCTAACATGCTTTTCGTAGACAGGGAGACCAGAACTGAACAAATCAGTGAACTTCAGAGTCATCTAGGCAATTTGGCTACACAACATTCACTCATTTCAATGAGAGGTGGGTGGATGAATCATAGTCAGTTTTGACAATCTCAACCAGAATCCCAAGTGCAGATGTAGTGTTGATTGAGAAAATCGGCATAACTACACAGTACCATTTTCAATCTCTATCTTTAGAACACATTATTTAGTTTTCTGGCCACTACTATACACCAAGCCGGGGTTTTCATCAAGTTGTCCTCAGTAACACCAGGGTCTTTTCCGTGTGTCATTTCTATCAGTTTAGAACCTAGTAAGCTGAATTTTATCTGCCATCGTTAGTTCTTTGCCAACTTCTCTGGTTTTAACTAACCTAAATAATCATTGTGTCTGCAAATGTTGCCACTGCTTCATTCATCCCATATCATTAATATAATAAACACTGGCCTTAGCGTGGACCTTTGTGGCATATTGCAGTGTTAACCTTTTGACAGGTTGAAAATTGGCCATTGACTCCTCTTTCTTTTCTGTCTCTTAGCCAGTTTCTGATCCATGACAGAATTTTCTCTCTCACTCCTGTGATCGTTCAGTTTTCTTAAGAACTTCTTTGTGAGGGACTTTGCCAAAGGCTTTTTAAAGCCCAGATAAGTTCTATCAACCAGTCCTCCTTATTCACTACTTGGTCAAACAAGCTCAAAAAATTCTAGTAGATTAGAGAAGCATGATTTTCCCTAACTGGAACTGTCCCCAAGTCTTGTGATATGTGGTGGTTTCCTTAACGGTCACACCACTGAAATCAAAGGATTCTCAGATTTCATTAAAAAAAACAACAACAACACACATTTATAGCGCTGTTTGCAGAGAAACCCTGAAAGCATGACCCCTAAAGCACAAAGAAAGTCCCCAAATACTTATTTTTTAAAAAGCGTATGATTTTAAGCCAATCTCCTGATTTTTGGGGGGTCTGATGTAATTTTCAAATGCTTGAGATTGGCAATACTGCTATTGCCTGCAGTTTGAATTATTTGGGTACATTTCACAGCTGATAAGAAGTTCAAACAGGAGCCTTTTATTAAGTGATAGCTCAAAGCTAAATAGATTGTAGCTAGTAAGCACTCTGGGACCTCGAGTCTGTTTCCCCATCTCCTCCCATTGTCCTTATTATGCTTTGCTCGATGGTGCCCCTTTGTGTTTGGCACAGCCTCCAGAATCCCACCAGCCAAGAAGCTCCCCTCAAATAACTTCAAACACACCTCCCTTGCGATGCCCCTTCACTTCCTTTCATTGGAACCAGTGGGCTCTGTATTGTATTATCCAGGTTAGATTTAAGCTCTTTTGGGCAGGAACTGTCATTCGTATTCCACAAAGCACTCTCTATAAACAGTGAGATTTTCAAGGGTACACATGCAGCCAGGTGCTTACATTCCATTTTGCCTTTGAAAATCTCCCGCAACATGGCAAAAGTAGTGAATAACCAGGCAGAGGCTGTTGCTGGAGGCAGGATACTGGGTCTTGATGGAGCAATGGGCTGATCTCACATGGAAAAGTCTATGTTCCGTTGCTTGGGAAAGGCACAGGACTGGAACAGCAACAGGTCAGAATTGAAGTGAATTGGCGTAACTGTTTGTGGGGAGCCCAGGACTGGTAAAACAGAGCGTAGTGTAGGTCAGGACTAGGGTGCATTGGCACAGCTGTTCATGAGATCAGGAATAGAATAGCAAGAAGTGCTGCAGGCCATGATTGCTGGACACCGGCAGAGCTAGAGGTGGCGTCCAGGACTGAAATAGCATAGGTTACAGGAGGTTGGGATAGAGGTGCATTGGCAGAGCTGTATGGGGAGGCCAAGACTGGCATAGCAGGTCAGGATTCGGAGCACTAGCAGAGTTGCATGAAGGAAAGTGCCTACTTACACTAGGATTGATTCTGGACAGCACATGGGGTCTCCAACTTAAACAAGCAACTAAAATTCATCTTTAAACTTGACAATTCTCTATTTAACAGCAAACAAGCCACACCCTCCACCAGATAGTCGTCAGATTCCATTTATTCTGTATACATTCTTAGTGCACATTAGAGTAAGACATGAGCGCTCCTCAGCTCACACAGCACTAAGGCTCTTTGCCTTGAAGGTTACACCTGGATGAAATATAAACAGGGACTGAATGGATATCCATAGTAATAACCCATCAAAGTAATTACACAGAAAGACCGATGTCTATGGACAGAGCAGCTTTGAATCCCTGGTGACCAGAGCCCCGAAGTGCCTTTGCTTTTCCGCCAAGTCAGAAATATTTAGTATCAAAGACACCAGTACAAGTAAGAACAAGGAGAATCACACAGGATAAGAGCTTGAGGTCAACACAGATGTGCCTGGGCCTTTTGACTTTAGTCACACACACACACACAAAGGAAGGAAGGAAGGAAGGAAGGAAACAAATAGGATCCCCTCTTTAGAACCAGAGTGTTCCCCACACCCACTCCCTGGCTTTCATTTCCCAACCTCCAGCCTATCCTATCCCTTAACTTCTTCCCTTTTGGTCCTGTTTGGTAGCAGGAATCCACTCCCCTTCAGCTACCTACACACAGCACTCAGCTTCAGATGAACCAAGCTTGGTGGGAAAACAAACTCTACAGACAGGCTGCAAGGGTGCCATAACAGGTGAGCTGAAATTACTACTAAGCAACTGATGAATGATACTGCATAGTAAGGGTGAAGGCAGATGCAGTTGGGTAGCATCATGCCTACGGAAAATGGGTGGGAAGTGGCTGCGGAGATGACTAAGAGAACTTATGTTAATAATATCTAGCTCTTGTATATCGCTTTTAATCCACAGATCTTGAAGAGCTTTACAAAGGAGATCAGTATCATTATGCTCATTTCACAGATGGGGAAACTGAGGCACGGGGAGGTGACGTGATTTTCCCACAGACACCCAGCAGCAAAGCTGAGAATAGAACCCAAGTCTCTTAAGGCCTAGCCAGTGGCCACACTGCACATAGGGATCAACAGAAACAACTGACTGCTCAAGACACACATACCCTCACCTGTCCTAGTGTGAGGCACAGGGGTCTCTGGCATGAGAGGTACAGAAACAATCCCCTCCCAGCATGAGAGAGAGGAGATTCTGAGGGTTAGAGGTATTTAGACGGCCGCTTCCCACTGGAGATAAAGACAGCAACAGCTGGGAAATTTTTTCCAGTGGACACAGTGGCTTACATAAAAATACTTGTATAATTTTTTTCGTGTTCAAACCACTCTGTAAACATCAATTAATCCTCACAATACCCTTGTAAGGCAGGTAACTATTACTAGCATTCAGACCAAGGGCGTTACAGTTCCTCTCCATTCCTAGAGAGAAAAGTAGGCATCTAGGCTGTGTAAAACAAGCTAAAAATAGACACGCTCCTTCAGATTAGACCTATTCCCTGCCAACCACAAATAGATGTCGAGGGAGAGGCAGTCCACCTGCCTAACTTCAAAACCCAAAGAAAAAACACTTAAAAAGTTAAGCCACTCAAAAACCTAAAGAAAATCTCCTCAAGCCGAAAGCCTCCTGGGGACACATGGTCTTTTCCATGTTATCAGCCCCACACAGAACAGATCAGTGCAGGGACGATACCAGAGGAAGCCCTCCATCCACAGGACAAGCCTTAAGAGATGATGTGTTCCTCATCATGGAGCCAATTCAGTACGGGGGCTAATTCCTTTTTGTGTTAGCACATGCGGGGTCTCCAGGGCAGGTACTCACCCATTTATGATGCTGAGCTCCTTGTGTCCAGCAGTGTGACACCAGCCAGATATATAATGCTTTGGAGAGCACCTTTGACTCTGGAGACCAAGGTTTATGAAGGCCACTACAAAAGATGAAACATTCTGGTTTTTGCCTACATTGTATTAGCTGAGATGGTCACAGCATGTTTGGAGGGGAGACACTGGGATGTGGATGATGGTTCCTAATTTAATCCACATCCAAGATACAAGTGCGCAGGCATTTGGATAGTCCAATAATCTGTTCCTTGCAAGGCTCACGGCAAGATGTGCAAGGAAAAGAAAGGCAACCTTTAAAAGAATATGGTATAGAGGAAAATACAGACTGAGAAGATGTCCTGTTTTCTTGTCATGAACTAGAAGGTTTCTAACAAGGATAACTGGGGCAAAATTCATCTCCCGTGTGACCCCACTGAAGTCAGTGGAGTTACAGCAGGGCTGAATTTTCCCCGCAGATTATGAACTCCTCAGGGCATTATTGTCTTATTTTAGATCTGTAACAGTGTCAGGAATACCAATGGTGCTCTATAAAATATAAATAATTCCAAACCAAAAGAGAATCATAGGATAAGAGATTCCAACAGAATTACCACTGGATTACAGGCTCCCTACCATCTATTATCCAAAGCAACGTCTAATCAAACAGAGCAAGGAACTTGGTGGTGAGGAAAAGTCAAATAAAAAAGGTCCAAGCCTGTTCAACCTGCCACTGAAAACTCCCATCTTCTACCTGAGAATATCCCACATCTGACCACTAGAGGAAGCTATGAGGCTGGATAACACCACACCACACTTGTTAACATTGAAACCTCATCAACAGGGGTTTCCCTTCTTTTTCCGGTCCCTGAAGCTCTAATGCAGCAGAGCTCACGCTGCGCTCCATGAACTGTTTTCCTGGCTGTCGAAAACGAGGCAACAGGACAGAGATTGGGAGAGGACCTTGTCCATGGAAGGAGATCTCACCCTTATGAAGCGGCCAGAGAATGAAAGAGCAGTGGAGCCACTGGTCTAATACATTCCTGGCTAACTCAAGTCAGGTGACCAGGGCTGTGTTTCCCCCAAGCCCATGAGATGACTAACTGCCTTAAGAAGCCTTTATCTATTCACAGTGTGGCCGATTGGTTCTCCCTCTTTGCCTGCACAGATTCTCTCTCTGTCCCCTGAAGTCTTCCCACCCAGCTCGAAAGCTGAACTTGATCTTCTGTGCTATGGATACATGGGTCCAATGAGCATTAAATTGTAAATTCACTTCTACTCAGCCATCACCTAGAGCCAATCTGCCCCTGGCACTTCTCTCTTGAACCTCTTCATGAGACCCTGCAACTTCTCATGAACAACGCCTGCTGAGTCAAACACTGCGCTCCTCTTACCCAAGGATGCCATAAGGAATGGAGAATTCGAGAGACAGTAAATCAAGACACAGCCAGATGGCAATTTGCAAAATCAAACTCCAAATCAAACCACACATGTACTAAATCAGAACCACCCAGGATAGAATCAGAGGCTTCTTCTATAACCTCGGTGATGAGAGAACTTCTAGCTACTTCATCTCCCCTCCTTAGCAGGTGCATCATTCATTATCAACCACTATAAACTGGATTATAGCTTTGATAAGGCAATCAAGTCAAAGTGTCAGAATCTCTATGTACTTATATGGCCTTCATCACCATAGTATCCCAACCACAAGTGCCTTACACCACTCCTGGAAGGTAGGGAAGTATTATTCCCCTTCACAGATGGGAAACTGAGGCACGGGGTAGTGTGACTTACCCAGGGTCATCCAGGAAGTCTGAGGTCGAGACAATAATTAAACACCTATCGCCCTAATCCCAATCCCATGTACTAGACACTAGACCATTTGAATGGCATTGCAGTCCGGGGCACATTAGGGGCTTCAGCCTGGGTGGATGCACTGGGGAGGAAGCCCCACAGAGCTGTGTTGCTAACAAACATCACCTTGAAGAGACCCGTCTGATTTATTCCAGCCTCTCAGCTCATTTCGAGTTTTGGAAATACTCATTCAGGTATATTGGCTGTTCCCAACTCCCCCACTCTAGAGAGAGAACACTATGACAGTAAACTCTACAACATGGCCCCAGGCCTCACCTATTACATTACACCTGATTTGACTTCTCCAAAGACAGGTAAGCACTCACTTGTACAGATGAGTGGCTTTGGATACACTTAAAGGAACCCAATGTTTCTGCCAAAAGGCAATGAAGGCCCCTCCTCTTTCGATGGGAAAGGACAGGGTCTGAGATATCTTATTCCAATGCCGGGAACCATATTGATCCTGGGTGTAACCCTACCAAAGCTAATGAGGCTGCAACCAGGAGGAATTTGGCCCAATGGTCAAGGAGTCCTCTTCTGCTATTGCAGTAGTGTCAAGAGTCCTTTGTGATCTTGGGGTGGTTCTAGCCAATAGCAAGCCCACATGGGGCAGAATGGGGAAATTTACCTTTTTGTCTGGGACTAGATTAGCTTTGCTGTTAAACCTCCAAGGCCCTGATCCGGCAAGGCAATGAGACTCATTGGGAGTGGAGGATGCTCAGTGATTCATAGGCTTGGGCCCCACATCACCTGAGGTCACTTCCCATGATTTACTGAAAGAAAATGGCACAAGCCTTATAAGTGCCTTATCACCATCTGCCAAATGAGTGAGTGCATGACAAATAGCTTATAGGATCTTCTTTCTTAGCTCAGTCCTTCTCATCCTTCCCTCTCAGCCTTTCATCTCCATCAGGAGATGATCCTGAAGTCCTAGGATTGCCACCACCAGGCCACTCCCAATTTTAAAGAGAGGCACACTTTCTAAATCTGATCAGAGTCACCAGCAAATGCAGGAAACTTCACAACAGAGTGGAGCTACCACAATACAACAGGGATGATGGCTCCTGTCACATACTGGTTTTTCCTGTCTCCCCCTTACTCTCAAAGGTGCTTAGACTGTCCACACTATGACTTACACCATGCTAGTAAGAACTCCTCTTCAACGTAGGTGTTGCTAGGGCTGTCTCCCAGGCCAATGTGGACAGCGACTTTTCCATTTCATCTGCACTACAAATACAGCTGTAAACAGGGCACCAAACACAGGCTAAAGCCTCAGACATTTCCCATCTGCATTACAAGATCCGCTTTCACTGTGCGGGTGACAGGCATGTGGTAACCAGATCCCCTAATACTGTCATAGTGTAGATGGACGCAATGTCCGATAATTAGGTTAAAAAATCATGCTACATACAGCAATGGGGAGAGAGCCAGCTGGGGCATCTTGTGGGTACATCACAGCATGGTCTGATTAACCTAGTTCTCCGAAAACTGTTGCTGATCAGAGGAATTGTGATAGGGCCCTGCTAAAGATGCTTGTTAGCATAATTAGAACAAGGCCTGAAAGTCTGCAGTTCATGCAGGCTAAGCAGAATACGGGACAAAGAGAAGTGCTATTTCTTTTATCCCTATGTTAAGAGCACTCATCTAGCAGCAGGCAACTATTATCCTGTGACCACTTTTTACTTGGTGGTCATTTGTGACCAACATTATTTTGTAAACAGCCCCGCTAATCACTTTTTAAAACCCATCTTAGATGTTGGGAAACAAAAACATTTTATCCTCTCCGTTAGCTGAATAAACCTGTTAGATCAATACATTTGCTACAGACCAACGAGGAAGTGAGGAAGGGATAAAGGTATTAGAGGACTTGATTTACTGCTGTGGATGTGTGCCAGGTTCCCCACATCCCTAGTCATAACAACACTAAACTAGATAGTTCATCATGCCAAATGCTAGCAACAAATTCCTAGAATAGACCCTGATCCGGGCTGCAAGTGAAGTCAATGGAAGGATTCAGCAGACTTCAGTGAGTGCTGGATTGGTCCAATGAAGCACTATAATAGGCAACAACATTTGCCCATAAAAGGGCAATTCAAAGCCCACCAAAGACGGTGGGAGTCTTTCCACTGACTTCGATGGGCTTTGGATCAAGGCCTACATGAATACAGATACATTAATACAGTGCATTTGCAGCAACAGCTGCCATGTAACTCTAATATGTTCGTATTGTGACTTTTAAAGACATTCTGTCCAAGATCAAGCACACATTTAGCAAAACCTATATCCTGACTTGTTTTACAAATATATATATATTTTTTTGGCCTGGATGTTTTGCACATCTCAGCTGGGTGAGCAAAACTAGACAAGTCAATTTAAATTCAGCAGTTAGTCAGTTTCAGCTAAAGACTCTCAGGCATTGTCCAGTGCTGTAATGTTTGAGATGCAAAAGCTACAACGGAAGGTGATGTTTAACCCTTAAAAAAAAAGCCTCTTCATTGAGATTGTTCATGAAAATATTTTTATACAGTTACTTAAAAAAAAAAAATTCTTCCTCACCCCCAATGAAACCTAAATGTGGGGCATAAACTACGTGACAGTTTCCCTATAAATAAAGTCAGTTCATATATTAAAAATAATTAGCTTCTGTTATAGAACAAAAATAAGAGCTGGACTGAAGCCTGGAAGACAAGAGGTCAAAGGCTTGCCAAAACTCACTCACTTCTGAAGGTGGTGGTGGTGGTTGGTATTTGTAATGCAGATATCCTATCCTATCTCCTAGAACTGGAAGGGACCTTGAAAGGTCATCAAGTCCAGCCCCCTGCCTTCACTAGCAGGACCAAGTACTGATTTTTGCCCTAGACCCCCTAAGTGGCCCCCTCAAGGATTGAACTCACAACCCTGGGTTTAGCAGGCCAATGCTCAAACCACCGAGCTCTCCCTCCCCCCCAATGAGATACCAAACCAATGAGAAGAATCATAACTCTACAAATGGGGAGGAGTTCCTGACCTAAGGCTAAAGAGATTATATGGATACCCATCAGCTTTACTTATTTGTAGGGCTTGGCTACATTCCTTGCCATTGCTCCTAAAAGTCTCACGTTTCAAGGCAGCACTGAAAAGAAGCTGGGTTTGTTAGCGCTGGAAAGAATCTCAGAAATCGATAGATTATGCTTGTGACTGCCAGGGCCGAGATATAAGCAGATGAACCAGCTTTTCCCTTTCACTGACTCTAGTCTGTTAACATACCAATGGCAAGGACATCATAGGAAGGTTTGGATGGCTCCATTTGCCAACCCCGAGCGAGCTTTCAGAGAATTGGATGGCATGATTCCAATCCTGCGGAAGAGGGTGAGGGAGTTTCAAAACAATAAGGCAGAAGTGAATATAATTCCAAGAGCTCTTTTACGTCTCACAGAAATGAGAGGGAATAGCAAAGTGGAATCAGTGAATGCCTCATGCTGCAAAGATTGGTGTGGCCTGTAGCAAGTGAAACCATACACAGAATGTTATCATTGGAACATCCCACAGTGGAAGAGAAGTAGAACGTCATGCGCAAGTTTTTTTTTGTTTGTTTGTTTTTTTTTTACAGAAGGGCCTGATGGTTCACATCAAATTCAGCCCTGGGGTAACTGGTTACAACCACTCAAAGCCAATGGAGTTACAGTAAAGCTCAATTTAGTCCTTTGAGTCTACAATACAAGGAAATGAGCCATGCATTTAGCCAAAACACTAGTCAATTATTTCACGTGGACTCAGCGAGGTATGCGGGAGTAGGCACTGCTCCTTAGATATGACTCCAAGCTTGGTTGCCTCGCAGCTATGCTGACACTTCCATGTTTTCTGCAGTCACTCCCACCAGCCCAATATAGTGCATTCCAGGTAACTGAGCTTTGAGTCACAGCTACGCTTTCCCCATTTGTAGTTCCACAAAGCACCCTTTTCACCATATCATCCCCCCCCCCGTCCTGCCAGCCCCCGCCCCAAAAAAGGAAGTGAACACCAAGTGGATCCATTCCATGTTGCCACTGGCTTGGCACTTTTAACTTTGGTGCAAAAGAATGTTTACAAAATAAAATAAATAGATAGAAAAATAAAACAAATAAATAAACCGACAGCTGGAAAACATTTCTGAATATCCACAAAAAAGGCAGACAGATAAGTACACACCAAGGGCTCCCTGATCCCAAACCTCAAACTCCACTTGCATTCCCAGTCTTTCCCCCTGCTCCTATGGGTTTGGTTTTTTTAAAAAACACTCCCAATACTCTCTCCATCCCTCTCATAGAATCATAGAACATCAGGGTTGGAAGGGACCTCAGGAGGTCATCTAGTCCACCCCCCTGCTCAAGGGGGGACCAATCCCCAGTCAGATTTTTGCCCCAGATCTCTAAATGGCCCCCTCAAGGACTGAACTCACAACCCTGGGTTTAGCAGACCAATGCTCAAATCACTGAGCTATCCCTCCCCGTCTTCTCTCCACAGGCTGCCGACATGGATGACATGAAAGCAGGGGGATTGACCCTGGTCCATGAATGACCTGTTTACATTTATACTCCGCTTGGTGCCATTTCGAATGCTGGCACCCCACAAAATAACTTAAATAAATAAATAAATAAATAACCATTTTCTGCTACTCTGCAAGGCTTTAGAAACAAATGACATGGGAGGAACGGAGAGAGGCAGGCAGACATTTGTAAAGTCCGCTTGCTGGAGCTATCCCAGGATGCTGTATTGAGCAATAGGGTTAACAGGGCGTCGGGGCAATAGAGAACGAAAGTCACGCTACACGATACACTGAAAGGCAGGTACGAAAGCCACAATGCAGCGCTTGCACGCAGTGTTTCCCTTACAGAGGCAAGTCGGTGCTGTTATGCCGAGTTTTCCTTGAAGTCCCATCGTCTCTGGGCAGCGCTCTCTGCAAGTTGGACATGGCTGCTGTCTTTTTAAGGTCAATGACCGCGTAGGAGTCCATCCTGCTGGCTGGGTGGGCGGCAGGAAGCGGGGCGCAGGGCACCTGGAGGCTCTGGCGCCCCTTGTGGGGGTCAGCCTCCAGCTCCACCTGGATGTAGTTGAGCTGACGCTGCTGCTCCGGGCAGGGCCGGCGGAAGTCGAAGCTGAAGACACTAGGTGTGCAGTTGTGGCGGTGCTGCAAGAAGTCATCCCGACGTAGGCCGCTGTGCAGTGCGGCGTTCTCCGAGTTCATGTAGTTTTGCAGGGGGTCACCTTCGTCCGGCTCGGGGTAGCCATTCGGAGAAGGAGTCAGCGTGTCCCCAGAGTCCTCGTCCTGCCGCAGCGGCTGGCACTCCCACACAGGAGGCAAGGAAGGCAGGTTCTCGTAGTTCAGCAGGGGCGTCCTGCGGTGAGAGCAGCTGTTTAAGCCCAGGTCCTCCCGGGTGAGTTTCAAGCGCCCGCCACGCCGAAGAGATGTGCCCCCAGCAGGCAGCAGGCCATTCACATTCTCATATACGCACCTGGGCACGAGGCACTCATCCTTGCACTCGTTGTTGTTGTTAGGGCCGCAGATGTGCCCCCCGCACTCCCGATAGTAACGGCAGGAGCTGTCACGTTTCACCATGTGCCTGTGAACTGGGGCAGGGCCCAGCACAAACTTCACCTCCCCCGGCTGCAGGAAGACCTGGGGGTTTCGGTCCTCCAGAGAGCAGCTGTGGTTCCCGTGCAGAAAAGGAGGGTGGACTTCAGGCAGCGAGTGCATGCAGTGCCGGCCCCTCATCTCCTCCTCGCCACTGGTTGTGTTCACATAGGTGTGGGACTGCAGGGAGAGAAGATGTGTTTTAGAGGCAGAGGGTGATGCTGGGGAGGGGGGACAATGATAGGAAGAGATCAGAGCCAAAAATACAGGGGGTGGGATTGAGTGAGAGTACAGCTGAGAATGTGAGTGTGAAGAGTGAGGAGCCTGGTGGCTGATAAAGTGGGGGGGAGGAGGAGGAGTCTTGGTGGCTGAAAAAACTTGGAGGGGCAGTGTGCCGAGAAAGTGGGGAGTGAAACTTGACCGAAAGGGATGCAGCTATGGTAAAATTATGTTTACACATTAACTGTTGCAAACCAAACACCCAGCACCTGGAGACAGGAATGAATTTTGTTTTCTCTCATGGATGTGAATTTAGTTTCTATGGGGCAGGATGAGCAGCATCTTGCTCATCTAGAAACTATAATATGCCATATTATAAAGGAGACATAATATGGCTCTAAAGCTTCCCCATTAGTCTGGCCTGGTTTGGTTCTGCTCCTCCCTCCCATAACTCCCCAGCCTCTCTCTTAGGATCAGAGCCACTATTAATCAGGGGATTGATGTGTGGGCTCTCTGGGGTCTGAGGCCAGATCTACACTAGAAGTGCTCTGCTGGTATAGTTATACTGGTATTTTACACCAGCAAAGCGCTCCTAGTGTAGATGCAGCTTATAGCAGCAAAACAGAAAAGCTTATTCTAGCCCCTCCCCCTCAAAAAATGAACTATACCAGCAAAATTGCAGTTTTGCCAGTACAACGACATCTAGAGTACGGGCTTCTGCCAGTACAGCTTTGTCAGCCAGGGTCACGCATCATCACACCCCGACTGACACAGCCGTGCTGGCAAAAGTTTGTAGCACAGACTTGCCCTCACATAGGCTCCTTTCAAACATGAGCAACTTATGCACATGAGATGGTTTAAAACAAAATATCTCTGACACGTTTTTAAACAGGTCTCAAGTTGAGTTCAAACTCTGGTGTGGAGCATATGAATTTCCATCTACACAAGGTGAGATATCTTCTTGAGTGGTCTATATAAAGTATACAAGGACACAAAAATAACGTGAGGAAGGAGCCCACACCTGCCTAGGTTTGTGAGACTCTGAAGCACCAGCTATCAGACAATGATGGAGACAAGACACTCGCTGTAATGGACTGATCTAGCATGATAAATCCTATGAGCCTAAACACAGAGAACAAAGATCAGTTGCCCAAGCAGTGTAGTGGTAGCACAACACCATGCAAGGGTCTGAGTTTCGGTATCCAGCCTAGAGTTTAGCTTGGGGCTGGTAGAGATGTGGAAGCAGCACATACAGTTTCAGGAGGGAATTGCATGTTGCTGTCAAACAAGGGGCAGATCATTACTGATGGCCGGGGGAAGCTACACCCAGCCCTCGCTGCGAGCAGCTGTTCCAGTGAGTAGTCACAGGGGTGCAAATTTGCAACAGTGAAACTAAGTAAAACAGCCAAGAAGGAGCAACTGACAAGGTAAGAGGGTCTCTGGGCTTCCTTAACATTGAGCAGATGCGTGAGCCTCGCACCCCACAAGAATCCTAGAAGAGAAGAAAACATGCTATGAGTTCCCTGCAGCAATGGAGATCAGGAGACCTGGGCTTACCTGCTCATCTGGCCCAATGAGGGCATGTGTGGAGTCCTCCC
This sequence comes from Malaclemys terrapin pileata, assembly GCF_027887155.1. Classification (NCBI taxonomy): domain Eukaryota; kingdom Metazoa; phylum Chordata; order Testudines; family Emydidae; genus Malaclemys; species Malaclemys terrapin. The sequence goes on along the minus strand of NC_071508.1, from coordinate 17,430,851 downwards.
CAATGGAGGAGTGTCTCAAGCTGTTCATGGAAGGGTGTCGGGCCGTGGAGTAGGATGGGGCTTCCCCAGGGAAGCTGTGGAATCCGTTGGGGAACCCTGGAACAGTGTATCCCAGAGCTGGGGGGAGAATTCAGAGAGACGTGCTTTAGAGGCAGAGCATCACACTGGCCTTGCGTACAGATGCGGCTGCATCTGCACCATGGGCCAGCTTCTCAAAGGGCCTTATTAAACAGACGTGCTGGAAAGGCAGAGCCTGCTTGGCGGGGAAAGGCTCCTACCGTGTGTACGCCTGTTGTAAATATGCAGGCTAGGCCCCCAGGTTAAATTTACCAGCACTTAAGTCACGTCTATGAAAGTGGGAAACAAACACACATTCTTCTAGTTGAGGTTTCCCTCAGGAGCCCGCTGATCTCTAAAGAGGCCACTTGGCAGAGCTCCAGTTGGAATCCAACTGGAGTCGGAGAATGAGGTTGATATTTGCAGTTTTTGTTCCCATTTCCTTGGGAACAAGGTATCACATCTGCAAACGAGTGGGGCTTTAAGCATGCTGCACAGACATACGTGGACTCGAGGGCCCAGCTCAGAGGCCAGACAGCTCACATCAGCTGCTTTGGGGAATGTAGCCTTGGCTTGGAGACCAGCACCCAACACAGAGATAAACTTGGACAAACTTCCTCTACCCTACCTAGTACTCTGGAAGCCTTACTGTTGGTTGTCTGGGGTGTCCGGGATAGCTCCAGCTCAGTGGAGTGACTGCCCCTAGTCATGATGACTGGCTCCTCCACCACATTGATACTATTACACTGCATCAGGTCCTGCAGCAGGTTAAAGATCTCCTCCGCCCTTGAACACTTGAAGGCAAATATCCCTGTGCAAATACAAAGACGGGGGGTGGGGAGAGACGAGTACAACCTTAGTTTAATAAGAGTGTAGTCTAGTCCTTGGAAAGCAACATAATGTAAAATCTGACTGAAAAGGGTTTCTGTTTAACACAACACAATTAACCTGGGGAACTCACTGTCACAGGATAAGGTCACGAGCTTGGCAGGATTCAAAAAGAGATTAGACATTTATATAGGTAATGGGAATAGTCACCCTTCCATTAGATAGTACACACATTTGTAAGAGGTATAAACCCTCATGCTTCAGGGTACAAGTCACATACTAAATATCCAGGATTAGGAAGTAATTTTCTCTATACACCCGTTGTTACACATCATGAAGCTTCTTCCGTTTTCCTCTAAAGCTCATGGTGTGAGACAATATTTCAAACAGGATACTAAATTAAATTGACAACTCGTCTGAGCTTGTTGGGCAAGCCCTGTATTTCTCTACACACAAATTTATGGTTTACAGGAAAATATTTTGTAAGATATTGTCAATATTTAAACACCCCCGAGGCGATATTTCTGTATAGTGTATCCTGTTGTTACATCACTAGAAACATAACACCACCATTGCTAGTTGATCCATGAATTGGTGCATCTAATGCCAACTTTACATTAGTTAACTCTGCTGGAGATAAGAATGGTATACTGGGTGACAGATGAGATTCTTCACCTGTAATTTCCATTCTTTCATTTTACCTGGGGCCCGATCCAACTCCCATTGTCAATTAAGTCTTTCCATTGACTCTAATGGGAATTGGATTGGGCACCTGGAATGCATGTGGAAGGGAGGAGCAACTGCACCCCACTTTTAAAATGTATCAGATTAAACGGTGGCTCCCCAGATAAATAGTTTGACCAATAGCCAACGTGTGCAGAACTAACCAATCACATGCTGGTGAGCACACACATGAATGCACAAAAGCCATAGCAACAAGGACAACAGCATGGCAACAACTGCTGCTACTCTGAAGAAAAATTTGAAAAATATTCTTGCCAGAAAATATATGCATCTGTCTTATTCACTGGGGCTAGGGAGGAATGATCCAAATAAAATCAATTAAGTGAGAAAGTCTCCTATGAACAGGAAAAGAACCAGAGGAAATGTATGCAGATCAAAACAGTATGGCTTCCATACAATTTATCTTTGCATATAGAGGACATGGATGACTTAACCTGTGCCCTCTGAAAGCTCTCTTTGTAGATGAAGAGTGAATGACTCTACCCTATCTGTGCTATCTAGAGCTCTGTAGAAAACCCAAGTAAACGTAACAGCATTCCAACGACTGATCTGAATCCTGCAAAAGGCAAAGTAGACACACAAAAAGCCACAGGTCCCACCCTGCTGACAACCGATAAGCATGGAATTCCACTAAATGCAAATCCTATTTATATAAATATTATAAAAGAGTAGCACACAGCATTGTAAATGCACACAGTACTTTATAAATAGACGCAGAACAGTGATGTGGACTTTATTCAGAAATCAGAGGACTTTTCAACACACAATGCTAATTGGGGGACACAACCTGATTTTTTTTTTCTTTTGCTGTGTGCCAAGAATATGCTCATCTCTTTACAAGTAATATACAGATAGTCCTTATGCCAAGAAACTTACAGTTTAACAGGCAGCATGGAATAGTGGGAATCAGGAAAAAATAGGCTCTATTCCCAGCTCTGCCACTGACTGAATGGGGTGTTCTTGGGTGAGTCATGTCATCTCTGTGCCTCAGATTCCCCATATGTAAAAAATGGGGCACTTTTGGAACTACCCTCTCCCCACCTTGCAAAGTGCTGCGGGATCAATGGATAAAAAGCAGTAAACGTAGTAGTACTGCTAAACAAGGCAGATAGAGAAGACAGAATGCACTGGAAAGACCAGAACAGAGGAGGACAGGATTTTTTAAAAACTAACATTGACTCACTTTTTTGGGTCATTGTGGAACAAGCAAGCCTTTTAGAAGGGACCTAAACAAAGACAGAGCAGAGGCTTGGCAGACAGTAGTACAGAGGACATAGATGATGACGTGCATTGAAAAGCAAATATCTGAAGTTGAAACATGCCTAGGAAACCAGAGCCAACAGCCTCATCCTTGCAAAAAGCACCTTGGGGGACCTTGGTTTCACATCCCATAGAAAGGTGGCATTTCTAGCACCTCCTCAGTACCAACACAGAAGAGTAAGCCCACAGAATCACTAACTTCTTCTGCCACCCTGGGTTTTCCTTAATGGTCTCTGATCCAATTGAAATCCCACTCCAAAACTGCTTACCTTAAGATATAATGAGAGCCAATTCTAGATGTGTTTCTCCATGCTGTGCATTTATAAGGCAATAGCCTAATTACTTTAAGTCTATAAATATAAACAAGTGAGCCACAATAAGCCACAAGAGTGATACCACATGATAGGTCTGCCCTCAGTCACAAGCTTCCAACATTAATGTCTTAATTGGGAGTATTAAATGCACATGCAAACACACCACAGTACCCTAGAGGTGTGCTATCGCTTGTGCATGTGAAGCAAGGAATAAAGCAGGTTTCCCAGATGTAATAAGCAGGGGAGAAATCAGCACCAAGCAATTCCAGCATTCTGAAACTGAAAGTTTTAGACAGGTTTGTTCCCCCAAAAGACACAACACCTTGTCCAGTCTGGCAGCGGCGTCCGCTCTCGAAGGAGAAGAGGTTGGAGTCATAGCCATAGCGGCGCAGGCAAAGGTACGGCCACCTGACAGCATCGCGCTTGTGTGTGTGCAAGATGAGCTCCATCTGCGTTAGCTCCATAATCCCAGATCCCAGCGCGTTACCCTCATCGTCCACATTTGTTACCTGCAGAGGCACCAAAGCTCACATCAGGAGGCTCAACACAGGAGATCATAGAATACCAGGGTTGGAAGGGACCTCTGGAGGTCATCTAGTCCAACCCCCTGCTCAAAGCAGGTCCAATCCCTGTGACAGATGTAAGTTTGCCTGGAAGCCCCAGCACTCTCTCCCTTGACTCATTAACATGCCTTGCTCTTGGATGATAGGGGGAGGTCATTTGGGAGTGAATTCATTGCTGGTGAAAGGTGCGACATGGACAGCCCTGAAGACTGCAGCCCCACACCAGTTCAGCTAATGTGCCTCAACACAGGCATGGGGGGGCGGGAGGGGAGACACCCTTGAGTGGGAAGAGGAGAGTTCAGTCTCTCTCCAATTCTTGGCCTCTCTGCTAAGACTGTCAAATGGTTCAACCACTGCCGGCTGTGTTGGTGCTTTTACAACGTGGAGACCTGTTTACAGCCAATTAGGCTGAAACGCACAGACTCATTTCACACAAGCCACCAAATATGGTGATAACTTTTGATGCCCACTGACTTGGGCCCAATTTGAAAGGTTCCGCAACACGTGAGCCATCTAATTTTCCCTTCTCATTGCATCTGTTTCTTCTCTGGCACTGGGAGATTGAATCTCAATGCCAACGCAAATCCTTCTACACGACAGAGGGTGGAACCAGCAAGCAGGGGATTCCCTGCTTAAAAATTAGCAATACATTTGCAAATCTTTCCCTATAGAAGAATTTCCCCATAAGAGAAAGGGCTTTAATGCGTAGGTTCCATGAAATTTGGATTGAACTTTGCAGGCCTTGATTCTCAGTGGCTGCTGTCAATTGCAGAGCTTTCCCTCTAGGATAAAGGGTATTACCTTAAACTTGGTGGGGTGGTTGTCTGGGACACTGTCTCTGCACAGGTAGCTGTAGCAGCTCCCCATGTCGTTAGCATACCAGGTGAGCCCTAGAGGGACGGTGCGGGAGAAAAAAAAACAACAGAGGATAAAGGTACAATTTCATTTGCGTTTTTGATCCGTAATTATTGTTTCATCCCAACCAATGACCCAGGCTTTTAGAGTGGTGGAGCAAAGGCAGGGACGGCTCAGTGGAGCCCTGGAAGTGTACTGGACGTTAAATGCTCTCAAGGAAGGGGGGAGTGGGTATGCATGCCAGGGCGCAATGCCACACCACCAGGGGATTTTTCTAATAGAAGAATATTTTCACGGAGCAACTAACAGCGAATGTGATACAATGGGGCTACGGAAGCTGTTCATAAAATAATGTTACTCTGGAGTTTTGGCACCAACTACCCATTTTATGACTAATCACAATGAGGAAGGATTCCTTAAGCACTAGCCAGGTCTACACTAGGAGTGTTTCACCAGTATAGCTATCCCGGGAGGGTATAGCAGCAAAGCACTGCTTGTGTGGAAATAGCTTATACAAGCGAAAGCACAATCTTACCACTATAACTATGTCTAGGCTAGAGATCACAACCCTGACCAACAAAGCCATGCCGGCAAGAGTTTGTAGTGTAGATCAGCGGTTCTCAACCGTTTCGGGCTCAAGACCCATTCATAAATGTTTATGGCCTGTTGTAAATAGTCTGGGGGTGGAGGCCCTGAAGGGTTTCGGTTAGGTCCTGCCCAGCACTCACCCCACAGCGGCAGCCCCTGCAGCTGCTGTGCTTTGGGGCTAGCTGGGCTTGGTTCTCAGCTCTGGACATTTCAACCTTCGGGGTTGCAGCGCCACCAGATTTGGCCCCGCCCCGCCCCCCTGACTTGACCAAATTTGCATGAATGGAGTTGTGACCTGGCTCATGGGGTTGCAGTGGCACTCACTCAAATTTGTCCTATCCTGGGTGTCCTATCGATGGCTGGGCCAAACCTGAGTGTCGCTCAGACCCCAGGGGTTGCAGTGCCTGGAGCAGGGAGGCGGGCCCAGCCAGTCCTGTGGGACAGGAGCCAAAGGAGCTGCCACACAACCCTTTGAAACATCCTGGCGACCCAATTTTGGGTCTCGACCCCCAGGTTGAGAAACGCTGGTGTAGACCTAGCCCTTGCGCAGTGCCTTTGAGATAATCCGTGAGGACAGAAGAAAGTTCCTAACTCTTTAGTCTCACTTGATTCTTACCCAGTTGAGGCCATTAGGTGGTTTTTTGAGGGCGGGGAGGGATTCCCACTTTATTCCCACAGTCCTCTGCTGAGTGTCATGGTAACCAGGATGTCAAAAAGTCACCTAGCGTTCCGTAGAAACTGTCCCATGTTTCACCTGACAAGAATCCAATCAGAGATTGGCAGAGAAAAGAAAGACAGAGAGCTAGATTTTTATCATATCTCTATTAATCTTTCTAAAAAGTTAAGAAAAACAAAATTAAAGCAATAATTTATAAATGTAAGTTTATGTAACACACTGCATGGACAAATCCAGTGGGGACCTGACAAGTAAAACACACTTTGGGGGTAAATTAGAATGTAGGTGTAAACAGATCAATCCAGAACTCACTGGATGAGCAAAATGAGAGGTAGGTCAGCAGGAAATGCAACTAGCATTTGCTTACCCCCTCCTATTGGCTGCTTTTTTCCCCACATCCCTCTCGGTTTGTAAGTTACACTTCCTTTGCCTGTTCAGCACAAGGTACCCTACTTTGCCACTTACATCCATTTTCCACCCAACAAATGTCATTATTGAACTAGGCACAGACATTCACAGGAGTTGCACCATTTACAGCAGAATGAACAAAGCCTGCAAAGCATTTTCAAAAACACACCAAATGTGTGTGCAGCTATTAAGGAATTAGCTCAACACCGTTCATAAATAAAGTGGGGCTGGAAATGCAGATGGACAAATGAAATTTCAGACAAAGGTCACAAGCAACTTTCTTTTCACTGGGCAATTTTGGACAACTAATCTCCAGAAATAAGGCAAATTTTGCCTCAATTATGGGATCCTGATCCATTACTGGGCCTCCAAGGCACTACTGCAATATAAATAAATTATAATACTAGTAATTAGCATCAAAGATACTAGAAATCACATGTATCTGATGCTTTAGGAATCTGTCTGCATCTGAATTAGACAGAAGGTTCCTAACAAGGTTCAGAGAGCAAGAAGCTATAGAAGCCAGTGGGCAAATAACACAATAGCTATTCTATTTTGGATCATAAAAGGAACAAATTCCAGATATACACAAAACTAAACAACTATTCAGTACTTTTCAGAGAATGCAAGTGCCTAGTGTACAGGAAATGCACGTACTAGTAATAGGAAAAACTGGCATTACAGACTTTAGTTTACTGAACTCAAAGTCAACTCGGGGCACCAGAATGAGAACCAGTCACTACCAAAGGACGCTCTGTGTTAATTATCTAGTAGTCCAAGGCGTGAGAGAGTAAAACTGTACGGATAACTAGCCTGACATTACAAGAGTAAATGAAATGAAGATGCTATTGAAAATTTCAAGCTCTGGCACATAATCAGTTTCATCATCAGTCACTCCAGCTTAGCAAGACTTCAGAGACAAAGATGATTCTCTTGGGCAAAAGCAGTATCCTCACGCCCACATGTATAGGTTGTGGCATTGACCATGTATAGCTAGCACATTTTGACCATTACAGTAACAAATAATATCCTATGCGTCTCCACTGTACATAACTCGGTCAGACTTGATTCTGCTCTTTCTCCTTCCTTATCCATACCTGGGTATCTCTCCATCACACCTCTGAAACACTGTCTCTGTCTGCCACTGCCCCAGTCCTACCTCTGATGAATCCTCATCCAGATCTTAAGCCTGATCTACACTTAAAACTTAAGTTGACATAGTTACAGCACTGACACCCCTGAGCTCTGCAGTTCTACTGACCTAACCCCCCAGTGTAGATGCGGAAGCATTCTTCTGTCGACTAGCTACTATTGCTCAAGGAGGTGGAGTTACTAGTGATGGAAAAAACCCTTCTGTCACTGCAGCGTACATCTATTCTCCAGGATTGCAGAAGTGTAGCTGCAGCACCAGTTATACCACTGTAGAGTACATACGCCTTAAGTGTCTTCTCAACTTCATTATTACAATGACTTTCTCAATGGCTTTTCTTTGTCCCAGCTCTCCCAACTCAAGAAAATGCAATTTTCTGCAGCCTGCGTTCTTACAACCAATGCAATCACATCATCCTCAATCCTGAATAACTCCATAGGCTCATGACTCAGTTCAAAATTGGCCTCCTTGTTTGTAAAACCCTCCATGAACTTGCTCCAGCAGACCTCACAGACTTTGCCCACTAATCTAGCATCAGCCTCCGCTCTGCCTTTCAACTAATCTGGTCACTGCTGGCACAAGGAGCCTTCTCTTCTACAACTCCTGCCATTACCAACATCCTCTCCCCCCCGCCCTCCCACTATATCAATTCTCCATCCTATTTTAAATCTCAGTAGAAAACTTCAACGTTTTTCTTTGCCTCTTTGTTTTTCTCTCCCTCTACTAGTATTTCTGTCACTCAGTTCTTTGGCTCTGTAAAATGTTTGGGACAGAGTGTTATGGGCTTCCATTGAAAGGCTGAAAGGCTCAGAACTGAGAAAATGAGATTATAAAACTACCCATTTAATGATCTTTGGAGATTCCCTAGTCATCTAGTCATTGCAGACCATGCCTTGTTGCTGACGATTTTAGTTGTATCTATTTGATGCAGATACCTAGATTCTTAAGACTCTACTCTTCAATGAGCAATCCTTTGAAAACATGCCTTTTTCTGACTATGCTACACATCCAGAGAATATCCTAGTTGACCAAGCACCCTCCTTATTTACTGCCTACCTACATACTGTACACACTAAAGTGCTTCAAAGCTCTTTCTGAGTTTCCATCATCCAGATCCCTTTGCCCACACCAGCTGCTCCAGTCATCTGCTGAAATCCCCCATAGCCTATACACAAGCAAAGCAAAATGCTGCTATCCTTTGTTAAAGGCCCAGACGTCAGTTGTGTCTTTGGCATATAAATATCTACAATACCATTTCTCATGGTTTCTTGCTCACCATGCTTAAGCTTAATTGGCTTTCTGGGGGAAATGAAACCACCTAGCAGTCCTAGCCCTATGCACACCTGTGACTGCCTGGGTCAGTGACAGTGTATCTACACTGTAGCTGGAAATGTGCCTCCCAACCCCTCCGAGCCAAGCTCTGCTTGAGTGGGCATGCTAAAAATAGCAACCGGGACAGCTGCGCCAAGGTAGCAGCTTGGGCTAGCCACCCCAGCTCGTACCCACAGGGTCGGGAGGATTCGGACGCAGGTAGCTACCCAGAACTGCTACCTGTGCTGCGCTAGTCCCGCTGCTATTTTTAGCACATTAGCCCAGGCAGAGCTAGCACCCCCGGCTGGGAGACTCTCTCCCAGCTACATACCCTAACGTGAGAACTGCCTACAGCCAAGGGACGGGAGTATTCTCAAAAAGATACAAGGTTCCATGGAGTACTTGTGGCACCTTAGAGACTAACAAATTTATTAGAGCATAAGCTTTCGTGGGCTACAGCCCACTGCATCCGAAGAAGTGGGCTGTAGCCCACGAAAGCTTATGCTCTAATAAATTTGTTAGTCTCTAAGGTGCCACAAGTACTCCTGTTCTTCTTTTTGCGGATACAGACTAACACGGCTGCTACTCTGAAAAAAGGTTCCATGGTTGTCAAAAGGCCTAAGGCAGGATATATATCATTTCCTATCTTATTGTGAGGGATAGAGTCTGAAATCACAGCTGGCAAATTTTCTTGTGATACTCCTGTCACCTTTCAACAAAGGTGGAGATTTTCAAATGCACAAAATGGGGACTGGGCACCTAACTCCCATTAACTTTCCATGGACATTGGATGCCTAACTCCTGTTTCTACCTTAGAAAATATCTTCGAAGCGTTTTTTAAAAACTAAGGAAAGGAAAGTCATCCACATACAAAACTCCATCCTCTCCAGCTCATATCTTGGTTCTTCTTATTGAGTGTCTCGGTGCATAGCTCAACTCTTGGATTCCCTTTGGCTTACCAAGGGTGTGAATTTGGTGGTCACCTCCAAAACTCTGACAGCACCCAACACCCTCCAGCACTATAATTCACAATAGTGCTTTCACCTCCTCCCCTTGTAATCTCTTCCTGTGTTTTTCATATTTATGTTTTTGAGAAATGTGGGTTAAAAACCAATCATGTGAAATGATGACATAGCTCCTTTTCCTGGGAAGGTGGTCGATGAGAAATAATCTAATCTTCATTTTAGAATGACATTTTTTAAAGTTTTACACAAAGATGACAATTTTAGGCAGAGGCCGATAATTTCTCCAAGGAGCTTACAAATAAAAATGCATTTTAACTCAAATGAGCTGATATGCACTGTGTATTGCATCTCCAGTGCTAATGTACTGCACTGCTTTGTTCTGTTTCCAAAATCATTAAAGACCCTATGTTTATGTGCAACACACAGGTGGGGAGTGCCGATCACTCTTCATTAGCAGCAGTGGATGCATAACACCAAATTGAAAGCTTTTGGTTTGCAAGCTGACTGACAGCCAGCATTGTACATGTGAGTGAATACCTTTCCAACTGGCACGACACTACCAGCAGAGCCCATGTTAAGACAGATACCTGCCCTGGAGCGAAATGTTAATAAGACACAGACTTTCAGGAGTCTTTAACCCCTATTTATTGTGTCTTCTAATGCCAATCTGGAGATTGCCCACTCTGTGGGTATGTCTATATTGCAATCTTTCCTGCCAACTGCAGCGCGGACGCAGCCTGCGTGAAAGGCAATGCCTAATTCAACCATTTGTATCTGGAAACAAGGCATACATCACTCCCAAGTTCAAAAATTATCACTGCCTTCCTATCCATTAGAATTCAGATCCAAACTCCCTGTGAGTCTTCATGCTCCTCCATGGACTCCCCCAAACTTGAATTCATCTCTAATTGACAGTTTTCTTCCGCTCCCTGAATATCTCACATTTCTGTCCAACATTCCCTGTCTCTCCACAGCCAGTGGTAGAGACTCCTGTCTCCCTGTGCCCAACTCCTAAGAAGACTCACGTCCATCTAATGGTCTGTTTAATGCAGTATCCTGTACACCCCTACTTGCAAATTCCCATGTTCTGCTGGAATCTCACGTGCAAAGTTGCACAACTAGGGTTGCTAGGTCAAAAAGGGACCCTGGCGGCTCTGGTCAGCGGGCCATTAAAAACCTGGTTCCATGCGGCTGGCAGGCTCCCTATGCAGCTCCCGGAAGCAGGGACATGTCCCTCTAGTTCCTAGGCAGAGGGATGGCCAGGTGAGCTCCACGCACTGCCCCCGCCCCGTGCGCCAGCTCCACAGCTCCCATTGGCCAGGAACTGCAACCAATGGGAGCTCCGAGGGCAGCGCCTGGGGCAGAGGCAGCGCACACTGCGCAGAGCCACCTAGGAGCCAGAGGGACATGTTGCCGCTTCCAGGGAGCCTCCCCGAGGTGAGCGCCACCCAGAGCCTGCTCCCTGCACCCCCTCCCACACCCCAAGTCCCTGCCCCAGCCTGGAGCCCTCTCCCGCACCCAAACTCTCTCCCACACCCCGCAACTGCTGCCAAACCCCAACCCCCGGCCCCAGCCCTGAGTCCCCTCCCACACCCCCATCCCCTGCCTGGAACCCTCTCCTGACCCAAACTCCTTCCCGGAGCCCACACCCCGCACACGCTCCCACACCCCAACCCCCTGCCCCAGCCCTAAGCCCTCTCCTGTACCCAAACTCCCTCCCAGAGCCCACATCCAAACCCCCTGCCCCAGCCCAGAGCCCAACCCACACCCTGAACCCCTCATTTCTGGCCCCACTCCAGAACCCACATCCCCAGCCCAGAACCAGTACCCCCTCCCACACCCCAACCCCCTGCCTCAGCCCTCAACCCCCTGCCATACTCCGAACACCTCAGCTACACCCCCCCAGCCCAGAGCCCCTTCCCGCACCCAAACTCCCTTCCAGAACCCGCACCCCGCACCCACTCCCTAACCCCCTGCACCAACCCAGAGCCCCCTCCCACACCCTGAATCCCTCATTTCTGGCCTCATCCCAGATCCCACACCCCCAGCCGGAGCCTGCACCCCAACCCTTTGCCCCAGCCCAATGAAAATAAGCGACTGAGTGAGGGTGGGGGAGAGCAAGCGACAGAGGGAGGGGGATGGAGTGAGCAGGGGCGGGGCCTCAGAGACAGGCAAGGCAGGGGTGGAGTCTCGGAGAAGGGGCAGGGCAGGGGCAAGGCAAGGGTGTTCAGTTTTGTGCGATTAGAAAGTTGGCAATTCTCCCTTATGTGCAACACATCAGGGAGGCAAACACTGTTAATTACTAACAAATTTATTACAGCATAAGCTTTCGTGGACTACAGCCCACTTCTTCGGATGCATACCGAAGAAGTGGGCTGTAGTCCACGAAAGCTTATGCTCTAATAAATTTGTTAGTCTCTAAGGTGCCACAAGTACTCCTGTTCTTTTTGCGGATACAGACTAACACGGCTGCTACTCTGAAAACTGTTAATTACATGATTCAAAAAGCAAGAGATTTGAGCAATGAAGAGAGAACAGCAAAATTGCCCCTGGATGCCACCTTGCATGCAAAGAAACGCCATTTGGCACAGGATACCACCAAGTGCCACAGGACATAACCTACGACAAAACCCTTGGCACACAGCACAGTGCAGTCAATGAACCCCTCAAATCCATGCTTGATCACACAAGCAACTAGCAAAACTACAGAGGCTTGGAGTGGTGAAAAAGTAGGGAAAGGGCAAGGTTTGTCCTATGCCAGTGCCCCAAGCCTGGCTTGGGAAGCAGGATGGATGTTCTAAAGCCCTGGTTTGCTAGGGCACTGTGTGGCAATTACAAAGGGGAAAAGAGGTGGCAGAGGGCTTTAAAGAGGGGGACCATTATATTAGTGATAGCACAAAATGAAACCATTGGCATGTGAGTGGGAAGGGATATTTAACGAGGGATGCCAGGGCTCTTGGAGCATCAGGATGGGGATGGAAGGGATAGGGTAGCTGATGAAAGATGAACAGGTAAATCATGGGGGGCTAGATAATGAGGGAAAGGATATTAGGGGGAGGTGCGAGCTCTGTAAAGCAGTAAGTTGAGGAGTAAGAAGGGGTAGTTTGGAGGTAGGAGCAGTGAAAGTGTACATGGGGTCAGTGGAAGAGGATAAGGGGGGTCAGTGCAGGAGGGGTCGGGCAGGGGATAACGGGGGGTCAGTGCAGGAGGGCTGGGGAGGTGATAATGGGGCTGAGTGCAGGAGGGCTCAGGGGAAAACGGGGTGAGTGCAGGAGGAATGGGGGGGTCAGAGGGAGTGAATAAGGGGGGGTCAGTGAGGAGGGGTCGGGGAGGGGATAACGGGGGGTCAGGAGAAGGGGATAACGGGGGGTCAGTGCAGGCGGTGCTGTGAGGGTCAGGGGATAACAGGGTCAGTGCAGGAGGCGTCGGGGGGTCAGGGATAACAGGGGGTCAGTGCAGGGAGAGGCAGGGGGAGGGGATAACGAGGGGGTCAGTGCAGGAGGGACGGGGGGGTCAGTGCAGGAGGGGTCGGGGGGGTCAGGGATAACAGGGGGTCAGTGCAGGGAGAGGCAGGGGGAGGGGATAACGAGGGGGTCAGTGCAGGAGGGACGGGGGGGTCAGTGCAGGAGGGGTCGGGGGGTCAGGGATAACAGGGGGTCAGTGCAGGGAGAGGCAGGGGAGGGGATAACGAGGGGGTCAGTGCAGGAGGTGCTGGGGGGTCAGAGGGAGGGGATAACAGGGGGTCAGTGCAGGGAGAGGGGATAACGAGGGGGTCAGTGCAGAAGGTGCTGGGGGGTCAGTGCAGGAGGGACGGGGGGGTGACGGTGCCAGGGGAGCAGGGGCAGGAGCGGTCCCATAGGGGGTGCTAGGGGGACCCCTGGGGGAAGGTGCCGGCCGGGGCGGGCCCGGGGGGTAGTGGGGAGGGGCCCCGGGGGGGCGGGGCGGAGTGAGCAGGGGGGCCGGGAGGGGTCCCCGGGAGGGGGCAGAGGCAGTGCGGGGGGGCCGGGGCGGGGTCTCTGTACCTGCGGCGCTGCCCGGCCTCTGCCGTGCGGGCGCTGAGGGCCGGGCCCGCCCCGCCGGCCGGCGCCGTAGGGCCCCCGTTCGGGCTCCGGGACCCGCCAGCGCCGCCTCCCTCCCCCCACCCCAGCTCGGGCCGGGGCCGGGGCCGGACTCGGAGCCGCCGGGAGCAGCGAGTCCGGCAGCCGTAGCCTAGAGCGTCTCTCGCTGGGAGGACCCGAGCGGGAGGCGATGCGGCCGCTAGGTGGCGCTGGGGACACGCGGCTCCGGTCCTCTGGCGGGGGGCGGGGCTCCGAAGGGAGGCGGGGAGGGGGCGGGACCTTGGAGTGAGCAGGGGGAGGAGCTTAGCTGCGGGGGCGGGACATAGGGCTTCTGCGTGTGGGAGCTCTGGGACTTGGCAGAGTGAGGGGACTTGGGGCTCAGGGGGCAAGGGAGGGGCTCTGGGACAGGGGAAAGGGAGCTGGCCCTGGGGGGCAGAGAGGGTGGGGGAGCTGGGGCTCTGGGGGCCATGGAAGGAGGGGAGCTGGGGTATTTGGGGGGAAAAGGAGGGGAGCTGATGCTGAGTTAAAAATGTTTGCACCTAAAGAGAGAAAGCAGCTGGAGGAAGGGACAGTGCAGTGTACAAACCCCACCCCACCCAGCTCATGCCACAACAATGTACATACAGCTCACACGCCGGCTCCCCCAACACAGACAAAACCCCATGTGCACTCCCACGCCGTATACACAAAACAGCCAGTACTCCGTGCATACTAACCCCACACCACCCACGCCCATTTCAGACGGATCATCCCTTTCATCTAGCAAACTATACTACCAGTCAAAAACCTCCCTTTATCCCCATGGATTTAGATGCAGTTAAAAGGTGTGTCCTTGTTTTTCCTCGCCATATATCCTGTTTATAGCTTTCAAATACCTACACACTCCAGTAGCTGCCAGTAATGTTGCAATATTAACATAAAAGAATAATTCATATTAATAATAGCTCATTCCCACATACCATGGTAAATGCCTACGGATTAGATAATATTAATTATATTTTTACAGTATAAAAAAATATTGCATATTTTTACAATATTCTTCACTTCCTGTACTAAACTGCTGTGTAGTATTGTTGTCTGCTATTAAACAGTTATCAGAAGTGGCTGTATTTTCCATGGATATATAGTGATCTCTGAATTGTGTGGTTTGTAAAATCCTGGGGGCTCCTGTGTGATGAAAGATGCTGTAGAAATGCAAGGTGATGCCATGTATTAAATCCTAATTTGGAACAATCCCCGTAGTGGCAAAGTGCCCACACCTGGTCCATTACTCTGGCCCAATATTCAAAAAAGTGCTTTTTCCATTTTTTTGGTGGAAAGATTGCACATGGACAGAGAGACACACACAACAGATTTCCCAGGGCACTATGTCTTCTCCCCAGCCATTTATCTGCCAAGTACAATATTCCCTGATTCAACTAAAATAGCAAACGTACACACGCCAGCCAACTGTTGCCCTGTACCGGCTCACAATATCCCCATAACCTCTCAGAATAGAATTCCTTTTGCATGCAGTCTGAATGCATGGGATACAAATAATAATCATAATTAATAATGCTAGTGACAACTAATTAAAGGTGAGCTTAACATGTTTTCCCTGACTTATGGACAGGGATAGTTCATGATTGAACTATCATTGAACATGATTGACATGGAGTTTTGTCAGGGTTTTGCGGGGAGGGATAGCTCAGTGGTTTGAGCATTGGCCTGCTAAACCTAGGGTTGCGAGCTCAATCCTTGAGGGAGCCATTTAGGGATATGGGGCAAAAATCTGTGGGATGATTTAAGTGGGGTTTGGTCCTGCTTTGAGCAAGGGGTTGGACTAGATGATCTCCTGAGGTCCCTTCCAACCCTGATATTCTGTGATTGTTCTAGCCAACCTATTCTATAACTTCAGAGTTAAATGCTCGTCTGAAGTCAACAGGTGTAACAGAGAAGAATTTAATCCTGACCTCTGAGAGATCGTGTGGGTTTATGTTTTAAACAGGTTTTGAACATGACTCAGACAAAATATCCTTGTCCACACCAGTCAGGGGAACTAATGTGAGACTTCTGCTGGCAACAGCAGTGATGGAAATTGCCTGTAGTTGGCATGCTTCTGATCCCCCAGTGATATTCACCCCCGCAGAGGGGGCCATCTGAAGGCATATGTGCTACATGAGTCTTCAGAGTAGGGCATAATAAATCTGCAAAGCCGCTAATATGGTTCAAGACATACTACAGGGATGGTAGGGGGCTGCTTTGTGAGAGGGACAGTAGGGAGGCATTACTTACTAGGTCTATACATCTGACCAATTACTTACATCTGTTATTCTTAAAGGTGCCACAGGACTCTCTGGTGCCTGCTAGCTATTTCTGTTTTGTCTATTAGCCTGTAACAATGCTATAGGCAGGAACTGCCTTTTGTGTTTTGTACAGCATTTACCAACAGGGACCTGGTTGCACTTGGAGCCTCCAGGCTCTTCTGGAGTACAAATAATAACAAACAGCACAGCGCTGTGAAAGGGTTGTGACTAAATGATTATATCTTCAGGGTTGTAGCACAGTTCCCTTAACGTGCTTAGAACACAGACTGGTTCTGTCTAGCGAGGCAGAATTTTTCGCGCTATGGTTGTGTTGTAATGTCTGGTCTTGTAGATGGGAGCTTAGGTGTGATTGAAATGCTTCCTTTTCTGTGTGAATAGACACAAATGACAGTGAGTGAATGGACAAGGAGAATGTAGAGGAGGCAGCAATTGTACAAATTGTGCGGAAAATACACAGAGAAAGTCAAGAAAGGCCCAGCAGCTCAACGGGACAAAGTCCATAACAGCAAGCAGTCAAGATAAAGCTGACACCAAACCCAAACACAGTAGATTAACTTTCACTGAGTACAAGTTGGTAGAATAGTTCCCTTTAGGACTCTGGTCTAGCTGAATGTGCCTGGGGATTGGAGCTCCTTTTAGAAAGCCATCCTGGGTGAATTGAGAGGGGTAGTATTCTTTGATACACACCTAGAGACTGGCATAGGTCCCTTTTTGTTGTTGTTTTTGACAGGTGGACAGCAAAGGAAATAAAATGCTATAGAACAGGAGTGAACAGATGTGATGACACATATAGGGCACACTGGGGAGATCTCTTCCCGCCTCTGCTACTGACTGGCTGCGTGACCCTGGGCAAGTCACTTCACAGTCAGCAGCATCATTTGAGTTATTTGTGATGCAGTAGTTCTTAGAGCCCCCAGCCCTTCTGCTAGGTGCAGTACAAACCAATAACACAAAGCCAATCTATGCCCCCAAGACCTTCCAATGTAAATATGAGACAACATGTAATACAGCAAACAGAGGGGAACCCAAGGTATCAGTGAGACAATTATGATAAATGTGATTAACAGCAGCGAGGGCTCTCCAGCTGCCTAACCATTGTTCATGTCATTATTTTAGGCATCATGGCAGAAATGATTTTTAAGGAGGGAGTCGCTGCTCCGTGCCTCAGTTTCCCCATCCCCAAAAAGGGGATGATTATCTTGACTTTCTTTCCTGAAGCCTCAAAAGAGTTTGCGATCTGTGTAGCATAATAATCATCACAGAGAGGAAAAGCAACACACCAGTGAAGCGGGGGGAACTGGGCAACAGATGGAGGGAAGCAGAAGATAGAGAGATGTGAGCAGTAGAGCAGCGCCCAGTTCTTTCCCCTGCAGGGTTAACAACAGTCTCCTCTCGCCTCCTCTGCTCGTTTCCCTCCCGGCTCGCTGCCATTGGCTGCCTCTGTAGGTTTAAGCTAAAAAGCCCCGTAATTAGGACCCCAGCTGACACCGAGCCAGGTTCCTGGGCAGGCAGATTTAAAAAAAAAAAAAAAAAAATCTCCCTGGTGTAGCCTGGGTGTTTTCCTTTCGCTTTGCTGCGCAACCTTTCCAGCCATTCTCCCTCTGCCTGCGGCCCTTTGAAGCAGGTGGAGAACTGGGTGACCAGCCATCCCCGTGTTATGGGGCTTTGTCTTGTATAAGCAACTATCCTCCCCCGCCCTAGGGGAAAAAAAGTGTCCCGATTTTTCACCCTTGTTTTCTGGTCACCCTAGTTGGGGTGCGACGGGAAAGGGACAGGAATACAAACCTCTTGGCGTCTGGGCGAAGCAGATCTGCGCTCCGGCGCTGGAAGGAGGGGACCCCAGGAAGCGGCAGGTATGTGAACTGTTGCTGACGGTGCTGCTGTGATTCCCGGCAGGCAGGTCCTTTAGGGGTGGCATGCTTAGTGGTGCTGGGACAATTTGTAGAATGGGGGACTGAGAGCCACTGAACCAAACAGAACTTTTTCACTTCCAGCTCACCCCTCTGCCTGTTTCTGAGTGGGACAGGAAACACCACTGCGACTGGCACTGATTATACCCCCTTGCCAGCAGGCAGGCCGAGCACAGAACGGGTAGGGGTGGACAAAACACCGCCCTCCCTGCTCCCCAATAGGTGGTGAAACAACAGGGGCCAGATATTCAACAGAGCGCAGTGCCCACAATGGGGGCCAGGTCTATGTATGTGCAAAGAGCTCAGCTCTGATGTAGGCACTACTCGATTTTCAAAAGAGCCCAGACCGGTGGGCAAATCAGGCTGTAATTGTCACAGCCGGGAGAGGGCATCACTGGGCGCTGAGTGCTTAAAATAGCTCCCCCTTCATCTAGGTGCCTAGGCAGGAAGGAAAATATAGCCCTGGGTGTGAGAGGAATAGCACTGGGTCGGACAAGGCCGTTCCATCTTGCAGGGATTTTGGTATTTTGAACATTTGCTTTCATTGGGAATGAAAACTACAAATTTTGAAATATTCCACCAAAGGGAAGTGAGGCCTGGCTCAAGTCTACCTGGTGGGTTGTCTTGGAGCCTGGGGGTCCTTCTTCCAATCCCGACCACCTCGTGGAATGCAGATCTTGAAAGATCCTGAGCCCAAGGCAGTCCACCCCGTGGGCTGCCCCATAGTCACAGCCTAGGTTCCCCGAGGCAGGTTGCCGAGAAGCCAGGTGAGAAAGCAGGGATGTGTCGAAACTTAGTCGAAATCGTTCCCCGTCCATGGAACATTTTGATGAAACAGCAAATGCTGATTTTAAAAAAAAGTTTCATTCCAATTTTTCTGACCAGCATCAGCTGACACCTGCTTGCACATTGCTATGGATTCGGGGCTGCCAACCTGGATTCTTTCACCCGCACTCAACTCAGTTTAGAAAAGAAAAGAAAAAAGAGGGATGTATCTGCAGATTGCTCAGCACAGCTACTACCAACCCTCTTGTTATAATGAATCACAGGTATCTCCCCTAGGGCTTTTAGTATAGTAGGCAGGTTACAGTAAATGGTGAAAATTGAGTATAAATCTGTATATTCAAAAGTGGCCTGAGATTTTGGGTACCCAGCTTGAGACACCAATGGCCTGATTCCCAGCGTGCCAGTAACTGCAGCCCCTGCTTAGCACTTCAGCAAATCAGACCCCAGATGCCTCGTGTTGGGCAGCCCAAAATTAGTGGACACGTCTGAAAATGCGGGCTGTAGTGAGAATGCAGTATATGTAAGCCCCGTCGTTTTCAGTTTAAACCGATTTTTACCGAATAATTCCCGGGTTTTACAAAAAGTATTATTCATCTTTTTCTGATTTTCACTCTACTTTTGTATCATTCAAATATATAAAAAACAACTTGTTTTATTAGGAAAATACCATACAGGGCATGAAATCTATGTGTTATGATAGTACATTAGGATTAGTCTGTGTGTATATGCAAAGTTGCCTGTTGAAATAAGGTTATGTATTAGTCTAGAACGGGATGGGCAAACTATGGCCCACGGGCCGAATCCGGCCTGTCAGGGCTTTGGATCTGGCCTGTGAGATTGCCACCCTCGTGGCACTGTGGGCCCCGCGCCGCTGCTGGAAGCGGCTGGCACACGTCCCTGCGGCCCCTGAGGGAAGCGGGGGGCAGAGGACTCCGTGTACTGCCCTTGGCTCCAGGCACCGCCCCTGCAGCTCCCATTGGTCAGGAACAGGGAACCGTGGCAGGGACCCCGACTTAGCCCTGCTGTGTGCCACTGCCACTCCCACTCTGGAGCCACTCCAGGTAAGCTGAACCCCTCCTACACCTCACACCCCAATCTCCTGAGGCACCCTTCTACACCCCATACTCCTCCTGCGCCCCAACCCCCTGCCGAGCCCCTTCCTGCACACTGCACCCCCTCCCACACCCCACACTCCCTCCCGCACCTCAACCCCCTGCCCCAGCCCAACATTCATGGCCCTGCATGCAATTTCCCCACCCAGATGTGGCCCTCAGGCCAAAAAGTTTGCCCACCCATGGTCTGGAAGATACACACAATAAACAAACAGGCACGCACGCAAGCTCTGAAGTGCGTGTGCATCTGAACATACTGACAAATCTCATGTCCACCACGTACACAGTTCAAGCTGTTAGCAGATAACGGTTTAAAGATCTGACACACACTAAAATGGGAAGAAAATGAAAATCTGTATCAGAATACATTTCAGAACACAAGGAAGTATTCGAAAGGTTTTAAAAAACAGGAGAAAAGGATGAAGTTGAGTGTACAGTATGCGCTGCAAATGGTGTGGCCCAATTATTAAATGTAAATATTTATAGGTTATTAGTTCTAAGTCTACAACATAAACTGTTTATCCAAATGCAAAGTTTTATTTGGGGATTAGAGAGCTATTGTTTTCATAAACTCAGAGGTGGCATTGTGTTTTGAGTTCTGGTTTAGTTCTGCAACAAACCACATTGATGAATAGAATTCAAAACATGAATCTACTGGATACTTTCCCCCCTGTCTTTCCATACACCAAAATAAACCCAAATATTTACCCAGAAAAAAATTAATATTTTTGCACTGATTTTCACCTGTTTTTGTTCTTGTGATAACAAACACTGATAAATGCCCAGGAAAAATTAAATCACATAAAAACTGAAATTGAAGGGCCCTAAGATTATGGTGTGCACAGAAAGAGAGTGATGAAAGACGAAGGTAAATCCTTATCACTTTAGTCTTAAACTGCATTTGGAACCAAGGAAGGAGTAGGTTACATTGAGCGTGACTTGAAAGTTAACGTTATGGTCTTGGCATAAGAGAGATGGAAGGAGCATTCGTGGCCCATGGGGAGCTAATGTAGGAAAGCAAGATACAATTTCACATTCATTTACTGCCTTTCATCTGAGGATCTCAAAGCACTTCACAAAGGTTCATGTAACTATTGTTGTGCCCATTTTACAGCTAGGAAAACAGACTCCAAAGGGGGAAGTTCCCAGGGTCACACAGCAGGTCAGAGCCAGGAACAGACCTTAGGAGGCCGGCCTCACCATTTTGGGTTCCAAGTACTAAGGGCAAATTCAGGCCTGGTGTGAGCAGGAGAAACTCAACGGTGGAGCTGCACCTACTCACAGCAGCTCTGAATTGGGGACCTCACTGTTGAAAAGCCCCGTGAGGAGTGTGTGTGGAGACAACAAGGTACTCTCCCAAGGGATCCCATGAGCCGCCCAGCACCTCAAGTTCATGGCTAATCTAGTCTGCAAAGGAATAAGCCTGCCAGCAAAGAGAACGACCTTGCACCAGAGGAGTGAGCCGGACAAGGTCATTAAATCCTCTTTCCCATGGATGAGCAAGCACCAAGGCCAGTGATTAATGGGGCTGCCTTCAGAGCAGGGTAGGGGACAGGGCAGGAGAGAACCAAGGACCTGGGGAAGGAAGCACTGAGCCAACAAACTAAGGAGGGGGAAGGAGCTGAAAAGAAACAAAGGAGATGAACCTGTGGGAGCTGCCCGGCTCCGCCTAGGGAGGTGCTAGCTATTGTCATTCCCTGCTAATTGTGGGGAATTGTTCACAACTCAGCTGGCAGCTGGCCAGATTGATTAGTCACATAAAACCCAAACACAGGGTAGGACTCCAGGGGCTGGATTAATCTCCAGCCTAACCCTCCCTGACCGCCTTACTCCAGCCAAAAGAAGAACAGGAGTACTTGTGGCACCTTAGAGACTAACAAATTTATTAGAGCATAAGCTTTCGTGGACTACAGCCCACTTCTTTTCTCTAAGCACCATTTACCGCTCTGATGGAAGGTCCCATCCTGCCAGCCCTGAAGTCCGAGGTCTGTACTGCCCAGGCAGCGTCAATGCCAGCTCCTCTTATGTTACCTTCACCCCTGATCTGGATCATGGTGGCCAGGGTGCAGAGCCTGGGGAGTTTGCTATCTGGAAGGCCCTGGTTGGAAATCAAGGGGAAAAGCTGTTCCTGAAACTCTACGGAATTGTTATTTGTGTTTCAGAAGCACCTAGAGGACCCAATCAAGATCAAGCCCCGTTGTGCTAAACACTGTAAAGAAACATAGTAAGGCACAGACCCTGTGCAAAGCTTCTAGACAAGACAGACAAAACGTGTGAAAAAAGAAGCATTATCACCATTTTACAGATAGGAAAACAGAAGCACAGAGGATGGCCCTGATCCTCTAGGCCAGTGAGACTCAAGACCTTGGTGGTTCAGGAGCTAAATTAGTGATCATCATTACCCAAAAGAGCCACAGTCGTATGAATTCAGGGTTTCATTTATTAGCTATACACATGCATATATATTAGTCTCACAGCAAAATGACTGACCAAGTATTCTACAATTGGTTAAGAACATAGTAAAAGCATCCTGACTGGTTAATAATTAAAATCACACGTTTTAATATCACATGCCGCAGAGAGCCGCAGGAGACACATTAAAGAGCCACTTGCAGCTCCCGAGCCGCAGTCTGAGTATCTCTGCTCTAGGTATTTAGGTGCCCTTAACATTTTCAAAACTGCCGCTCAGCTATCGCCTAACCCCGTAGGTGCCCAAATCCCCTAAACCCCTGCTGGACAGCATTCACAAAGCGCTGACGCTGCCCTGCAGCAAACCAGCCATTTGGACCCCTGGAAGTCCTGAAGCAGGATTCTCAAACCAGGCAAGTATCAGAGGGGTAGCCGTGTTAGTCAAACACGGCAACTTCAAACCAGGCAAGGGAATTCCTATCTTGCTGGGGGGCCTGATCCTCTAGGTGTGCACTGAACACACCTACGACGTGCTACCTGTCAGACCCCACAGCCACAGTGGAAGTACTGGATGCAAGCCACCGGTAGGACAGCACATGCAAAAGAGAGTTGGTGGCAGAGGGAAAGAAGGACAAATAGGAGAGGTACTGAGTGTGAGCCGAGTGGAAGGAGGCACCAATCTCTGGCCCAACAGCTCGGGGCACCAAGTTAGCCATTTAGGCTTCCAAATCCCGCTCCTCTCCCCAGCATTTCACTTCTGGCTACCATAGGCAGCTCCCCACTCAGTTTGTGGGCTTCTGAGGATCTCTTGCTTAGGTGCCTAATTCTGCCCTAGGGCTGCCACCGCCAAGATGCAAAAAAACCCCAAAAAGCGGCCACTGGCCACCGTACCACCACCAAAAAAGGCCCTAGTGCCGCTGGTGAGCTTGGGGTCCATCCTGCTTCCCAGAGCCCTCAAGGGAGTCCCCCTACCTATTCTCCCCATACATTGTATGGGGAGCTTGGGCACCGAGGGCTGAGACCACTAGGCAGCATGGCACCTAGGGGCCAGGCTAGGTGTTGCAATGCTGAACAGAAAATCTGGGCCAAAGTGGTTTGCCCAAGGTCACGCAGCAGGTCAGTGGCAGAGCCAGGAATAGAGTCCAGATCTCCTCAATCCCAGCCCAGGGAAAGGCTTCTGTCCTCTGAGGCTCATGCACCAGAGATGAAGCTCTGAAGTGCAAAGCTCTCCCTTGCTGGCATTGCAACACCAGTGCCATCACGTAGAGACGCCAGCCCAGCCAGTCGGGGGTGCCATTTGGTCGACAAAATGCATAGATTGGTCAGGCAAGTTTGTATCTTTTCCCTCTTTTTTCCCCAGCGGTAATTGTGGTCTCTCTGGCGGAACCACAGATCTCCCTTCCCTCCTCCAAGTTTGCAGTGAATTCTAGAGCCTGCCACTTGCTGCTCCCTTCCTGGGCTGGGTGCTGGGAACAAGGCAATCAGTCCTTTTTGTTTTTTCCTCCTGTTAATCGGGCAATCTGCTAAGTTAATTATTGACCCAGGCACCCAACAGAGAAACCTGAGCTCCCTGTGCTAATTACCTCGGAGGAGCGGTCTCAGGCCTGGAGAGGCGTGTGGATGAGACTCAGAAAAAGAGCCGTTAACTCATTAAAACCAAGAATTCCAAAAAGCTGCACCGATGGCTGGATTTAAAAGCCCCAGTGCACCCCTTGAGATCTCCATACAATGCTCGCTCTGTTCTAAAGTTACTTTCCTGACCCTAGGCACACATGGAGCGCTCAGAATTCCAGGCTCTTCTGAATGGAGTCACAACAGAGGGGTGGGGAGATCTATTTCACATGCCTTCTGTAAGACTGATCCTACCTTGCAGATGATATTTCTGTGCCTTAGAAAGGTGCCGGTTATCCTGGGATGTGGGAGACAGGGTAGGGGAGCATGTTGCAGACACACACATTGGAGTGCGATGTATGTTGGAGTAGCATCTGTATTGCGGAAGGGAGTGTGTTGCACCTGGGGTTGTGGGATAGTGTAGCAAAGGGGCAGGCTGAAATGGCATTGGTACACATTGGTCACAAGACAGATGCCAAAGGGATGTTGCAGAAGGGGATAGAGAACAAGATAAGAACAGCCATACTGGGTCATACCAATGGCCCATTTAGCCCAGTATTCTGTTGTCCAACAGTGGCCAATGCCAGGTGTTTCAGAGAGAATGATCAGAACAGACCATCATCGAGGGATCTATTCCCTGTCGTCCACTCCCAGCCTCTGGCAGTCAGAGGCTAAGGACACCCAGAGCATGGGATTGCATCCCTGGTCACCTTGACTAATAGCCACTGATGGACTGATCCTCCATGAACTTAGCTAATTCTTTTTTGAACGCCGTTATCATTCCGGCCTTCACAACATCCCCTGGCAACAAGTTCCACAGGTTGACTGTTTATTGGATAGCTTGTTGGAAACGTCCTGGGAGCACAGAGACGTGTGCATGCTGGAGAGGGGTATACATCGGGAGTATAGACGGGTCTGCCCAATGCAGAGGAGTGCACATGGAGAATGCATTGGGATTGTGGGGTGCTGCAGAGGTACATATGTGCAACTCGAGTTCACTGGAGTTGGGAGCAGAGTGTGCTGGCTTTGAAAGTTACAGTGTGACTCCGGTCTATTAGCCAAGTAAAGGGAGTTAAGATGGTCCCTGACACAAAGCATAAGTTACAGCAGCTTAGACGCCTTCTCTGACTTGGGCCTGATGAGTGAACTGATGCCGGTGAGACTTCTCACAGCAGCTCCCTTTGTCTGTCCAGCTCTGCACTCTCGCCCAGTGGCGTGACTGGCTTGATGCAGCGTGGATCAAGGAACGCCTTACAACCCCCACGTGCTGCAATCTGTGTCATATGGCTCGTAAATTCCTCTGCTCGTTCCCCCGGGCAGTGCTGCTGATCAGTCATGGCTCTGCAAACCCACCACCTCTGCTCTTCCTCAGTGTCAGCCCCGGTCTCCCGGGTTTCTCTCTGCTCAGCGCTAGGACAGGAAAGCCAGCCGCAGAGCGTCGGCCTCTGGGAAGGCATCCAAGGAACTGCAGGAGTTGAACAAGCCATCGCATTGACATCTTGGCTTTGTTTTGGAAACGGAAGAGCGGAAGGAAGCCAGCGGTGGAACAGAGACGCAGGGGGGGATGGGACTGGTTTCCACAGTGTAACCATTAGCCAGGAGAGGTGCCCGGTGTCCGCTGGGTGAGGTGGCTGCTTGGGCTAGAGGGAAGGATGATTAATAACAGATCTGTGGGGGGCTCACAGGGAAAAATAATTGTTTTCCACTGAACTGGAATAGACAGATTAAAGCTGCTTCCTGCTGCTGCAGAGTGACAGGATGCTAAATCATGGGATAACTATGGGAGCATAGGGCTCTCACCAGCTGGGGAACTCCCCCCTACCTGGCCTATACGCACCACAGAGCCAGAGTCCATTCCAGCTGGGTACAGAAATCCAATTCAGGTTCCCTCCCACCTCAGGGGCCTCTCTCAGGGTCTGTCTGACTGTCACAGCTGCCTTTTAATTCCTTCCAGCCATGGCTCTGCACGGAATCCAGGCCCCCCTGCTTTTCAAAGCAACATGCGCCCTTCCAGGGTCATTAGTTGAGCCAGAGAGCTCCTGTTATCTCCAGCTAACTTTCCAAGGTCTCTCTGAATAATCCTTCCTTCAGCTGAAAAACTCCCGTTTCTTTTTTGCCTTTCACTAAAGGCTCTTGAGACATGTGAAGTTCAGTATGCCCCCGCATTGCTTTGCCTGCTACTGAAATGCAGCTACCTCTGGGGTGGAACTGCTCATCCCCCCCAGTAAAGACGGAAGGTCCTGTGCTTTCTTTTGATGCCATATGTATATACAGTAAGCTCCATATCAGTTCTGTAAGGCAGTAAACGTACATCACTAAGCACACATTATACAGGTTCTACATAGCCACTCAAGTGTTCTGTATGGGTCAAGGCACCAGACCAATTCTGCAATGCTACCAGGCACTATATAGGTTCTGTATGGGAAAAGAATCCAGGCACCATGTAGGTAAATGTCCCATGTAGACCCCACAAGAGTTCTGGTTCCAAATCGGTTTTGTTTGACCAGTTGGGCCTGGTCTGAATAGAGGCACCATAACAAGACTTCAGGTCCCACCTGAAAGCCCTCCAAGCAGCACACGCAGAGGCACCAGCCTGCCCCATTAACAGTCCTATCCCCTCTCACTTTAGTTTTGTTTCAGTTCTCGCTTCCTGCTGATGTCCCTGCCGAGCCCGACATGGCCCCGGAGAGACAAACCTCCCTGCAGTGGGACACTCACTGGCCTCGCACCCACCTCCTCTTCGGACAGTGACTCCGGCTGCGCCCTGGAAGAGTACCTGGAACGCGCAGCAGACGCTGCCCCAGCAGAGGTAGGCAGGATTCCTTCTTCGGCCCAGCTGTAGCTACTGCTTTTCCTCTGACCAGTGTCCTGCGAGATGGTATCGGGGGCTGAGACTTGCCCCTAGAATCTGAGCATGGGCTACTGCACATGCTGAGGAGGCCACCTTTGCTGCGCCTCCCTCAATGAAGCATGTCCCTTCTCTGTTGCGCCCACCTCCTGTCCCCGCTGGGACGCTGTTGTCACTGCATCTGGGAGCCATCATGTCACTTACCCCACAATCAGCTCTGCCACTACTGTGCCCCCCCCCCCATTCTATTCCTGTGCAAGCCCTACGTGGCTCACGCCCAGCGGCAGGCAAGAGGGGAGAGGGCTGCGATTGGTCCTGTTTAAACCTCCCATTGCATCACGGCGTCGCTCGATTGGCTTCCCTGGAGTGACCCCCCAGATCCCGACAGAGCACGGCTAGGGCTATGTTAGTGGGGTGCAGTCTCGCTGGGCTTCTTTAGGGGCTTGTGTCAGTGGGCACCTGCAAATACAAGGTGGGGGATAGTGCTGATGGGGACTATGCCAACTGCTCTCCGACAGCCCTGCCAAGGCGTTTATTTCAGGCCCGGGTTTCTCCAGCAAGCAGGCCGCTAACAGGAAAGAAACAAAACTTCCAGGCACAGCCTGAGACAATCCAACTCCCTTTATCTGGGACCCAGCTCAGGTCCACGGCAGGCCCAGATCTGCATTCTCCTTTCACCTGTGAGAGATTAACCCAGCAATGGAGCTCTAATAGCCTTGTTGCCACCTAAAGCAGGCCAAAGAATGAACCTCAGGCTTGCTTAGGAGCACGAGTCCCATGCTGCTTTGCAGCTAAGCTAATTTTTTTTTTTTTTTTTTAAACTAAGCAATAACTTTAGACCAGTGGCTCTCAACCGTTCCAGACGACTGTGGTGCCTTTTCAGGAGTCTGATTTGTCTTGCCTACCCCCAAGTTTCACCTCACTTAAAAACTACTTGCTTACAAAACCAGACAAAGGTGGCTAAACACACTAGTACTGAAACATTGCTGACAGTCTCATTTTTACCATATAATTCTAAAATCAATCAATTGGAATGTAAATACTGTACTTACATTTCAGGGCACAGCATAGAGAGCAGCATAAACAAGTCATTGTATGAAATTTTAGTTTGTACTGAGTTCGCTAGTGCTTTTTCTGTAGCCTGTTGTAAAATGAGGCAACTATCTAGATTAGTTGCTGTATCCCCTGGAAGACCTCTGCCTACCCCAGGTTAAGAACCGTTGCTTTAGAAAACTGCTGCAGCCGATAGTGTAGGAACAGTAACCACAAAATGTGTTCAGGCAGTAGAACACAACGTTCCTACCAAAAAAGGAACAAACGAACGCTCTCTAATCAGATCTGGTTGAGGCAGCTGGAAAGGACAAGGGGACAGGGAACTTAGAAAATAACCTAAGTAGACATATACACCAAAAGCGGGAAATAGAGAAGGATTGGAATGATAAACAATATGAGGTAAGGGCATAATTAGCCTAAGAAATCATAGGGGAAGTACAAGCATCTGCAGAGTGGATGCAGGTTATCAGCAACCGTCTGCAGCTGTTGGTAACTGTCTGCCTCGCTGGGTTTGTGCTGTCTTTACTAACTGTTAAATCCATGTGTCCACTCGGAGCTGATCTATCCGAGGCTGGTTACTGAGCTAATCCGGACTCGAGAGAGCCCCTCTCACTAAACGGATCATCACCGTTAACATTTGTATCAATTATTGGGGATCGATTATTGCCCAATTATTAATCCTTGATTTATCAGTATTAACACCTTGGAAATCTTTTCATGTCTCTTCTGTGTGAATTCCCCAGGTATCTTCGTGCTTCAAGGCTCCCTCAGCGGACAGGGTGCCTGCTGCCACCAGGAGCCAGCTCCGCATCAAATCTCTCCTTCAGCAGCTGCCCCCGCAGGACTGCAATGTAAGATGGGCCGTGATTTTCCCATGGGGATTCTTTGTGCTGGCTATGGTTCATGTATCCATCACTCTGCAGCATGAGCCAATCTCGTTCTTCCACACCCCATAGGCTTTGCCACCCTCTGCTACTCCGGCCTTAGCTCCCTCTCCCTTATCATCCTATGCACCTCCATCCTGTCCTGGAGCAACCCATTACTTCTGTCCTCCCACTCCAAAGACAACTTTGATGCTTCTCAATCCTGCTTTGCAGCCTCTCCACCCCTCCCCCCAGTATTCCAGTTCTGTGGTCCCCCATATTCCCCAGTATTCCAGTTCTGTGGTCCCCCATATTCTGCTCTGCCAATGCCTCTTATCCCTGGCCTGCTGCTGCCCCTGCTATTCGCAGTCCTGGCTCTCTTGAGCAGAAGCCAGTGATGCCAAATTCTGCATTGGCTCTGCAATGTGGACACGTGCCCATGGCGGCCAAAGCTGTGACCTCTCCAACCAGGGCTGGTTCGAGGGACAGGGGAGCATGGCATCACCCTGGCCCTCAAACTTCCCAACTGCTGTGCCGCTTGGCTTAGTTCCTCCACTCCTGATTGGCCAGCCAGCCTTTTGGCTTTTTTAAAATTATTATTTTTTGCTCGGCCACATGGGCTCCCGACTCCAACCAAACTCCTGGCACTTGTGCCTATGCTCCAATGCGATGCCCATCGCCACAGCATCCAAGCACTTCTTCCACATTTGAGCACCGGGTTGCAGGGGTGAAACCCCCAATGCTCCTGCTGCTGTGATGCCATCTTCTGGTTCCTTTCCAGGACAGGTACTGCCCTGGCCTTGGGGAGGAGGAGAGGAGACAACTGCAAGCGTTCAGTGCCCGTCGCAGGCAGGAGTCACTGGGGCAGGGATTTGCATGCCTTGTGCCCTCTGCCCACCTTTGTGAAAAGGTAAGACGTTGCCATGCCCATTCCAACCTACTTTGTATCCAGGACATGCCAGGCTGTAGCCTGGGGCCCATCAGCACCCGCAGCTATGCCCCTTTCCCCTTTGACTGGCCAGCTCACAGGTCCCGGGATGATTCTCAGGGCTGATGATATCCATTTGCCTTGCAGTGCGGCAGGAGGTTGAACACAGGGGACCTGGGGGTTTTTGCATCCAGGCTGGGGGACCGGTCCTGCTGGCATCCCTCCTGCTTTGTCTGCCACTCGTGCCACCAGCCTCTGGTTGACCTGATCTACTTCCACCAGGACGGGAAGCTCTACTGCGGCCGACACCACGCGGAGTTCTTCCGGCCACGCTGTGCCGCATGCGATCAGGTAGGCACACAAGCAACTGCGCAGGCACCGGGGGCTGAGTGTGACTGTGTCCCACTTTGAAGTCACCGGAACTGCTATGCCACGCTAGGCCTCGGCTCCATTTAGTCCGGTATCCCCGCCATACTGCACCAGCCCATTGGTCCATCTACTCCTGCATCCTGGCTCCAGCCAATGACGCTCAGAGAAAGCTGAAGATGCCCAGTTGTACAATGCTGTCCATGGTGTGTACAGAGGCAGCGGGGGTTCCTTCCTGACCCTCGCAACAACCCACTTATGCCCTGAAGCATGAAGTTTGATCATCCCCATTTTAGCATCAGAAATAAGCTCAAATCCCCCAAAATTTGCAGGAGGAGGGGTTACAACCCAGATCCAAATGCTACCAGCTTTGGGGCTCCATCTCCACCTTTGGTGTCCAGCTGAGGTCTCCCTTGTGCCTTCTCTCGCCAGCTGATCTTCACAGACGAGTGCACAGAGGCAGAGGGCAGGCGCTGGCACACGGAGCACTTCTGCTGCCTGGAGTGCGACCTGCCTCTTGGGGGACAGAGGTATGTCATGAAGGGCGGCAGACCCTGCTGCTGCAGCTGCTTCGAGAGCCTCTACGCGGAGCTCTGCCAGGCCTGCGGCGAGCTCATCGGTAGGTAGCAGGCAAACCGTTCATAGCTCTGAGCTCGGAGATCACACCAGGCATCGGGGGTGTGTGTGTAGGGGGGTGCAGAGTAGGCTGAAGGGTTCTGCGGGCGGCTCAGAGCAGCCAGAGTTCCAGGGCGGAGGGATTAGAATGAATGGGAGGCAGTGGGCCTGGGATGGCCCAGCTGAGGCCTCACTGGGAGAGGACGGGCACCACCTTGAGCAAAAGCCTCCTATCCTTCTAACGTCTCTGTGTGGGCTGTCGCTCACTGTGCTGTGCCTCAGGTGTCGACAGCGAGCAGGCCACTCACCAAGGCCGGCACTGGCATGCCCGGGCCTCTTGCTTCTGCTGCAGCCTCTGCCAGAAACCACTGCTAGGACAGCCGGTCACGGCCCATCACAGCCTCCTCTACTGCTCCGAGGCCTGCAGCTTGGAGAAGGCAGCGGCGTCCTCCACAGCCTCGGACTCGTCCGACTCCGCCTTCATCTCGGCTCCGTCTCCTGACTCGACGCCAGTCTCCAGGGCCAGCAGCGAGGGCGGCAGGAATGCCCCTCCGGCTCCAGTAATGGGTGGCGATTCCTGTCAACAGAGGGCAGAGGCGGAGGGTACAGTCACGTGCAATCCCCTTTCAAAAGCGGGGAGGGGGGGAAATTGGGGGCAAGGAGAACTTTGATCCCGAACGGCCAGGACAGGGAATCCACAGAATTTTCCCTTAGCAGCTAGAGGCCAGGGCATGTCCTCCTGCCAGCACATAGTGTCAGGGCTGGCTTGAGTGTAGGATCATTCTCCTCTTGCTCACATCAGTGAAGTCACTGGGAGGTTGCATGATCAGCAGGATCAGAATCAGGCCCATAAGCTGTACCACGACAGACCAGCCTGTCAGACCTCGGGAACATCTCTAGCGGTGGCCAACAGCTGATGCCACAGGGTAAGACATAGGGTGGGGAAAATTCTGCCCTGATTTATGCAGCTCCATCGGCTTCCATGTACATGTCAAGGCAGAACTCGGCTTAGGCTCCAGCATTGTACGTCAGTTGTCATCAAGCGGGGGTGCGCGGCATGGTTGTGAGAGGCACATTCAGATCCTTTTCTTTCGTCTTCTCCCCTCTTTCAGAGATGGAGGACTCCCCTGATCAAGCCTCCACGCACCCCGCATTCAGAAGCCAGGATGGCCACGGGACAGCATTTAAGGAGAGGAGTAAGGGAACTCCCTGTCCCAGTGCGCTGGCACAAGCAGCTGCCGCTCCCCCGGGGCAGGAACGATCCTCCACCACCCTGCCCAGTGAACTGGGTCTGAATGGACCTGGGGCCTTGGGCGACCAGCTCCCTGGGAGGCTCAGGCCTCAGCCAGGCGGTGGAGCCCTGCACTTTAGAATTGGTTCATCCACCGACCCCAGTATGGCTGCA
Organism: Malaclemys terrapin pileata; assembly: GCF_027887155.1. NCBI lineage: Eukaryota > Metazoa > Chordata > Testudines > Emydidae > Malaclemys > Malaclemys terrapin. The sequence continues at coordinate 17,398,862 of NC_071508.1, read as the reverse complement.
CGACAGAGCCCGGGCCCATCGCTCACGGGCGCCCGCCCACCGGACGTCATGGAGGAAGAAGATTCCTGGTGCCCAACCTGCTCTTCCTCCTCGGACTCAGACTCGGAGCAGGAGGGCTTCTTCTTTGGGAAACCGATCCCGAAGGCTGAGCCGGCCCTCCCTGGCAGAGAACGGAGTGGCCTTGGGAGGGCGGCAGGAAGGAGCAAGCACTTGGCCAGGCTGCGAGGAAGCCGCAAACACTGCAGCATTTCCTAGCAGGGGGAAGGCTGGGCAAAGAGCAAGGGCTCCCCAGGCAGCATGGAAAGGACAGAAAGGGGGTGGACGGCGGGAGGAAGAACTTGTTACTTAGCCAAGTGTATTTAACCAGAGGGTCCCCCCCAGCAGACGAGAAGTAGCCCCATGATGAAGAACAAGTACAGCAAGTCGGGGAGGGGAAGGCAGACAGCCCTTAGGGGACACAGACATCCCCTCTCTTACCTCACACCCAGACATGGGAAAAGACAAACCAGCCAACTCTGTTTGTTTTCCAGAGCCCCTTGTACTGTGAAACTCAGGGCGGGGTTGTTTACACAGCAAGGCTGCCTACAATCCAAATCTTTCCACTGCCCCATCGTAGGTTTTCGCAAGCACTGGAGAGCTCAGAGGGGCAGGACATAGGCGGCAGAGTTTGGCTGCTCCGCCAAAGGGGAACTTTTGCTCTCAGGACCTCCGTGCTGAGAATCTCGTTCAGACTGGGGGTGGCCTGGCCCCTTTCGCCAGCCCACCGGGACCGATCAAAGATGGACACCGGATCCTTCAGCTCAGGGTCGAGTGCAGCTTTCTCACCCGCAGTGAAAGCTCTGAAGGAGGATGACTGGACTTTGGAGAGAGAAGGAGGGTTTTGAAATCCCAGAACCAAACTGTAAGCAGGGCGGGGGTGGGGAGGGGCAGACTGTGAATGTGCCGGGGGATTCCAGGGATCAGTTCCTAAGCTTCACCAATAAAGCTCAACACAGACCTGAACGGGGTTGGTGTGTGGATAAGAGAAGCAGGTCCCGGGTGGGACATGCTCTGCCACCTGCCTGACTGCTTCCTGCAGGAGGAAGGAAAGGGCCTCACTGCATTACAGGGCATCCAGCAGGGGCGGCTCCAGGCACCAGTGCAGCAAGCGTGTGCCTGGGGCGGCAAGCCACGGGGGGTGGCCTGCCGGTCACCGTGGGGGCGGCAGTCAGGCTGCCTTTGGCGGCGTGCCTGCGGGAGGTCCGCCGGTCCCGTGGCTGTGGCGGCAATTTGGCAGCGGGTACGCCAAAGGCGCGGGACCGGCGGACCTCCCACAGGCACGCCGCCGAATCTGCGTTACCAGCCGAACCTCCTGCATGCGTGGCGCCGAAAGCCGCCTGACTGCCGTGCTTGTGGCAGCAAAATAGAGCCGCCCCCGCATCCAGTCGCTGCCCAGAGCAAAGGGGCTTCCCTTCCACTCAGGGTCTGTCTACATTACAGCTGCGGTAGTGGGCTGCAGCTGGAGCACCGGAGTGTAGACGCTTCCCACAATCGCGGAAGGAATTTTTTCCGTTGATGCAGTTAATGCACTTCCCCGAGAGGCGATAGCTACCTCGACGGAAGAATCCTTCCGTTGGCCTGCCTGCGTCTACCCAGGGGGTTGAGTCGGCCTAAATTTTAGACGTGGACCAGATCTAAGCCATTGGCATGGAATATGCTGGCGGGACAGAGCACAGTTTTGAAACAGGAGGGGATGGGAGTGCTGCGGGGCCGATGTAAGGAGCCCAGGTATGGACGAGCAGGGGAGCTGCAAGTCAGGAGCGAGGTGCATCAGCAGAGCTGGGTAGGGAGTCCAGGATTGCAAACACAGAGGAGCGGAGCTGCCGCGGGACTGAAGATTAAGCTGGCCTAGGGCCATATTTTTTAGAAGAGTCCAGCTCTCATTTAGGCAGAAAATTAAGTGGAGAGATTTCCCGAGGAGCCCAGCACACTGGGTGCTGAGGGCTTGAAAATAATCCAGCCCTTAGCTCCTTTAAAAATCCCACCTCCTGTAGCTACCTGCATCACACCTTGCGCCAAGCAGAGCCGCCAGTCCCTCCTACGGGAGAAATACCCCAAATTGAATGTTTTGAAACAAGCATATAACGGCCTCAACCGAACTGCGGCTGCCTTATTCACCAGCTTCCCCATTAACTCCCCTCAGTGGCTCAGTCAGTGAGCGGCTGTATTCACACTCGAGCAGACTGACACAGGAACGCTGATGGTGCAGGGGCAGCTGCAGGGGTCCCGCTGCCCGCCGCCTGCAATTTTATTTTTCAGAGATAAAACAATTTTCTCCAGAAAACAAACATTTCAATGTTCAGGGAAGCCAAGCAGGGACTTTCAAGGACTCCTCTCCTTCAATGAAACCACGGGGCTCAGGGGCCCCGATCCTGGCCAGGTGAAACTGCTGCAAGTGTTCTCCCGAGGAGGCTGTCGCCCATCACTCCCAGCGTCGGTTTCAGTCAGCCCCGCCCAACAACCCCCGTCCCCATCCCCAGCCCCTCTGGCACCACTTATCCATCCCCATAGTTACTGACCCCTTTGGCCCTAGCACCGCTCGGCCCTCCCCCAGGCCGTCTCCTCCCCTCCCAAATTACTAACCCTCCCGGCCACTTCAAGCCAACAGCCCCTTTCCCGTTCCATGCCGTTGTCCAGCATCAGCACCATGATTGCAGCCCTCCACGCTGGGGCTCTGCTCCCACCCCATCATCTCCAGCTGCAGCCGCACAAGTCCATAGCTGCTGGTTTCTCATCCCAGCCAGAACCGCTGCTGGGGCTCCAGCCCCAGTCCCCAGCAGCGCTCCCCCCTCCCCCCCATCGGGCTCAGAGCCAGAGCAGACGTCTCCCACTGTGCTGCCTCTCATGAGCGGGCGGAGCCCGAGTCGTAGCTGCTAATGAAGCGCTCCAGCTCCTGTAGGCAGTGGCCCCCAACCTGCCGCAGGTTGGCCCGCAGCGCAGACCCCATCGCCGCCTCCATGGAGGGCTCCTTGTGCAACAGCGTGGTGGCCACCACAGCAAAGGCCAGGCTGGACTGCTGGTAGGACTGCAGGGAGGGGAGAAGGGGAGCTTGTCAGACGAGGCGGTGGGCAGGCAAGTCCCTAAACTCAACCTGGGTGCCTGAGATTCCCCCCAGATGTATTGAGGCCTGACGGGCAGCCCCGTGAAAATGATCCGAGCTACTCTACGACTCAGGCCAGTGGCACCCCCTAGGGCTGGGGCAATAATGTGCTTTCATTGATCCCTGCTGCTGTCATGACGCACCTCTGCTGGGCAGCCCGAGGACCTCTCCCCGCTCCTGTGTGGCCGTTCCCTCCCTCCGCCCAGAACACTTTGCTACCAGGAGAACCTTGCAAGGGGTCAGGCTCTGGAGTCTCAGCCGCAGGGGTGGACAGATGGGCCAGCCAGCCAATCACCTGGGCGTGTTGAGACAACAGGGCCGGCCCTCAGACTGCTCCCAGTCCCTGGCCGTTTAATCCACTCCCCAGCAGAGTGTGAATCCAGGAGGAAGAATATTTTTTACATGCCGTGACGGCCACAGGCATCAAAAACGAATCAAGGAGGAGGACTGGGCTAGGAGTGAGGTTGCTTTGACTTCCTGGCACCAAACTCCCCAGTCCTGAACCGCTCCTGGCTGGTGGTGGGGTTTTGCCTCTAACCTCCCTCTTCCCAACCCAGGATCACACTGGTCATTCATGGATAGCAAACACATGAAACACCCTCCCTGAACCTATTGCACCTGCTTTGAAGCCCTCACTGCAGCTGTTGATTTGGGGCGAGCCATGCAGATGACGGAGGTGGTTTGGGAAGGGAAGGGAAACCCAGATCCTGCACACATCAAGAGCCTCAATGGTCCATCTAGGTCCGACCCTGCTCCTGGGTGAGCAAGAGGGGACAGTTAGAACTTACCAGCTCAATTTCTTCCTTTCTGGCCAGTATGGCAGCAGAACGAAGGTACTCCGCTGGGGTAGCCAGAGCAGAGCAGGCCTGGTAAGGATAGCCTGCGTCCTTCTGATGAGCGGCCAACTGGTCCTGCGTTGATTTCAGACAGGGTGAGGGAAAGAGGTTAACCTGCTCTGGGGGAAGACATGGCTGGACGTTTGCAGGTACATGAGTGAACAGGGCTACTGACAAATTAAATCGTCCCAAAATCAAATCCAATAGTGAGTGGAGAAGCCAGAGATAAACTCTCCCCCTCATCGCTTGGTGAAAGAGGGAGCATTAGAGGGATGGCTGCAGAATATTTTAAAGCATTTTTCTGAGCTTTATGCCACCTGCCCCAGCTTCCTGTCTGGGTAGCAAAGGGGTGACAGAGATGGGCACCAGTCCAGGTCAGCTGCGATGAAAAGTCGCTACAGTCGGATCGCTGGTCTCGTCCCTTGCGTGAAGGGAGGTTGTGATAAATGAAGGGGGAGATAACTCCCTTTTATGGACACCTAGTTAGTTATGAAATCCCTCTTAGTAGCTGTTCTCTACTTGCTTTACCTGTAAAGGGTTAAAAAGTCCACAGGTAAAAGGAAAGAAGTGGGCACCTGACCAAAAGAGCCAATGGGAAGGCTAGAACTTTTTTAAAATGGGAAAAAACTTCCTTTTGTCTGGTCTGTTCTCCGGAGAGAGGGGAAGGTGCAGAGACAGGGCTATAGGGTGACTAGATGTCCCGATTTTATAGGGACACTCCTGATTTTTGGGTCTTTTTCTTATATAGGCTACTATTACCCCTCACCCCCTGTCCCGTTTTTTCATATTTCCTGTCTGGTCACCCTACAGGGCTGGGACTATGCTGTAAAAAGGTTTTGGTCAGGTATGGAAATCATCAGATCATACCTCAAACCTCCTCAGGAATCAGAAAATGTCTAGAAAGACGCGATTAGGTTTATTTCTGTTTATTTCTTATTGGCTTGTGGACTCCTCTGTGCTAACCCCAAATGCTTTTTTGTTTGGCTTGTAACCTTGAAGCTGGACCTCAAGAAGGTTGTTCTTGATGTTTAATTTTTGTAAGTGGTTTTTTTTAAATCTAGCAAAAGCTGAAGTTCCAGGCATATTTTCTTTCTTTTTGTTTTTAATAAAATTTACCCTTTTTAAGAACAGGATTGGATTTTTGGTGTCCCAAGAGGTTTTTTGCACATGTTTAATTAGCTGGGGGCAACAGCTAATTTCCTTTGTTTTCTTTCTCAGCTCTTCCCCGGGGGAGAGGGAGAGGGTGTGTGTGTGACAGGGCTTGAGGGTACCCCACAGGAAGGAATTCCCAAGTGCGCCTTCCTGGGTTCCAAGGGGTTTTGCATTTGGGTGGTGGCAGCATCTACCCCTCCAAGGTCAGAGAAGCTGTAACCCTGGGAGTTTAATACAAGCCTGGAGTGGCCAGTATTGATTTTTAAAATCCTTACGGGCCCCCACCTTCTGCACTCGACGTACCAGAGCGGGGAACCAGCCTTAACAGAGGTTGACGGCTCTCAGCCCAGTTCATGGTGGGCAGGCACCCCGTCACAAAAACCACCACCACCGACAGCCCTAGCAAAGCTGCCAAGAAATTAATGGCTTACGGGGGATGCTTACCAGAATCTACTGCCTTAGCATCTGCTTTGAAGCACCCATGCAAAGGATTCTGGGGGTGTTTTGGGAAACAAAAGCGGGCTGGGCAAGGACTTAATCCCTCCCAGGCCTAGGGTGCCAACCTGGGAGAATGGGGGCAAACAGGTCAGTTCATACCAGCTCAATTTCTTCCTTTCCCACGGGAGGCAGCTCCTCTGTGATCTCAGACCAGAGTGGAGGTAAAGCAGCTAGAGCAGAGACAGCCTGGCTGAGAAGATCTGGGGCCTTCAGGTTGTCTTCCAGCTGGAGCTGTGGAGATTGCAGAGGGGAAGAGGGAGGTTATGCCATTCCAGAGGCACCTCCCACGGCGGCAGCGAAGACACTGACAAATCAAAGCCAAAAGACTGGCTGGGCCGTGGGAACGTTCCCCAGAACCCTTAGCGTGGGTTAGTCTTGTTGCCTCCACTGATGCACGGTTCAGGTAGCGCAGAGGATTCTGGGAACACGCATCAATTCCACGGGATGGGGCAGGCAAATGGAAGTGGGTAATGTGTGGGAAGAGGGCATCAAACCCCACCTTACACTAAGGCCCCAGTGCATCTGATCCAAGGAGAAGGAGAAGGGAGGGTCAGTTCATACCAGCTCAGTATCTTCTGTTCTGATGGGATGAAGTTCCTCTGTAGTTTCAGGTGGGGCTGGAGGTTCAGCAGCCAGATCAGACCCGGCCTGGCTGGGATGGTCTATGGCTTCGTGGCTGGCTTCCAACTGGACCTGTGGAGTTTTCAGATGGAGTGAGGAACAGTTAGATTGTCCCAAGGGAGGATGAGGCTGTGGGTCCATGAGCAAAACAGAAGCACCAGAAGCTCCAATAGTGCAATCAAACTTTGCAGCTTTAGGGCAGATTCTGCAGGGATAAAATCCCTCTGATGTCTCACAGCAACTGGGAGCATTACAAAGACTACTGTAATAATAATCCCTAGCGCTTAGCTAGTGCTTTTAATCCCTAGAGCTCATAACACTTGACAAAGGAGGTCAGTGTCATGAGTCCCATTTTACAGATAGGGAAACTGAGGCATGGGGAGGGGAAGTGATTCGCCCAAGGTCACCCAGCAGGCCAGTGGCACAGCTGGGAATAGATTCCAGATCTCCTGCAGCCCAGTGTTCTAACCATTAAACAACACTGCCTCCCGTTCCACACCATAGAACACATGAAACGCACTTGTGACCCAAGTGCCCTTCTATCCATTCGCTACGTTAGGGGAGGGGGCAGACTCCTATCTGAGCAGCCTTGCACCTCGACATCGTCAGTGATGTAACAGTGCTACTGCTGCTGCTGGAAAAATGCTCCCATCCCCATCATCCCCCTTGGTTGCACTTAGCTGTCTCCTGCACTGCCTTAGCAGACTCTAAAGGACTGAATGGACCACGCAGATGCTACCCACAAACTTTTGCGCCCGTTGTCTTTGAAACGCCTTTGAAGCGCCACGGCAGCTGGTGCCAAGGCTTATGGGGTGTGTTTGGGACTTAACGGCAATCCACTGTCAATCAATGCCAGGTGGGCACGAGGAAGGCTCTTCAAATCCCATCTCCCCACAGAGCACCAACACGTCTGGCCTCGGGGAAGAGCTGAAAGGGGGACGGATTAGCTCATACCAGCTTGATTTCCTCCTCCGGGAGACAAAGATCCTCCGGGGTGTCAGCCAGGCCTGAGTCAGTCGCCAGAGTGCAGCAGGCCTGGCTGGGATTGTCTGCAGCCTCCAGCTGGACCTGCAGGGATTTCAGACAGATGAGGACAGTCCCAGGGCAGGACGGGAGCTGTGGGTGCAGGAGTGAACAGTGGCCCTGGAAATGCGGACAGTCAATCAGACCAAGGAGCTCTGTGGTTCTAGAGGAGATTCAGCAGCAACTGGAGAAGCCCGGAATAAAACCCACCCCCATCCCATTTCTCTCGGCATTGGGGAGTGTGGCAGAGACGCACGCAGAACGTTCCTTGTGTACGATTTCCAGCTTGCTGCTGCACTGGGAATTCAGGCTCCCCCCAAAAACCAGCCTATTGATGCAGAGCCATCCGTGGCCCGCGTGAAGCGAGTTTGGTGGGTCTCAGCCCGAACTCCCCCCGGACAGCTGCCAACGCCACAAAAAGCTGCCGTCGTCATTAGCCTCCTTTACAGTGAGTCTTGGCAAAGTGTCCCAAGATGAAAGGGGAAGCGGCTCCCCAGAACCCTTCACACTGGCTGCTTTGACACCCCCCTGGCTGTGCTGCCACAGTCATCACTAAGGATGCGGGGGGGCTTGTGAGATCCAAAGGGGAGCCCTGCACAAGTCACGATGGGCGAGTGAAAGGAAGCGACACGCAGGGACAAAGGGATCCAAATCCCGTCCTATCCTCCTCAGACTGCAAACTCCTTTGGGCAGCACGTGTCCCTTTGTTACAGGGACGTACAGCACCTAGCGTGAGGGGGCTATTGCAAGGCCCTAGGGCACCAACACATCTGCTGCAAGCAGAGTGAGAAGAGCCGGGTGAGTTCCTACCAGCTCAATTCCTTCCGTTCCCATGGGATGAAGATCCTCTGTGGTTTCGGGTGAAGCCGGGGGTTTAGTATCCAGCACAGAGCCGGCCTGGCTGGAAGGGTCTGTGGCTGGCTGGCTAGCTTCCGGCTGGACCTACAGACGTTTCAGATGGGATGAGGGAAGGAGGTTAGACAATCAGAGGAGGATAGCAAACGGTGAGCTTGCATTCCCTCTGGCCAGGCTACAGCATCACGCCATGATGTTGGGCATGAGGCTGCCAGTCCAGCACCTTTCACCAGCCCTTAATTCAAGAACAATCGCCAGCCTGAAGCTGGGTCCAAGAAAGGGGAAATGAATCTCCCCCTAGCAGGCTTCTGCTGTGCCTGAGGTTCATCTCAGCGTCTGCAAGAGCTTGACTGAGCCCTCAGCAAGGAGATGAAAGGGGAAACCCTACCAGGGACTTCTCAGCTGGAACAGAGGGAGGTGCAGCCAGCAGCTGCCTGCTGCAAAATGGCCCTGGTAAGGTTGCTGCTGCTTGCCTTTGCCAAATATAGAGGGCCAATCCCAGTAAGGCATGCTGGGAAAAAGAAGTTCCAATAAGATGGTGACCTTGCTCTAAGAGAGTGAGTAGGCACCAAAAAGGCCCTAGGGGAAGGGGCTGTGCCTGTTATCTTCTCGTGTGGCCCCACCTTAGATTGGAAGCTCTTTGGGGCAGGGACGATGCCCATCTCTCTCTCCGTACCCTGCAGCACCCGAGTGTCACACAAATCCCCCTAAGCCCGAGGGACTTAGGACACAACCTTGTCCTTGAGACCCATCCATTGCCCAGGAAACCCAGCCCGTTCTCTGCCCCGCCCCCCGCCCCTGACCTGGGGCGGTTTGGGTTCTTTCACTGGAGCTGCGGAGTCTTTCTTGGATTTTCCAGGCTTCTTGGGTGCTGCTGATTTCGCTTTCTCTGTCTTAGAAGAAACACTTTTCTTTCTACTCGACTGGAGGAAGGAAAAAGAGCAAAGGCTGGAATCTCCCAGGGAGGCCGACGACCTGGACGACTTGAACTTTTCTGCAAAGAGACCAATGGGGACAGAATGAGGCAGATAGAACCAGGGGGCAGCGGGGACGCTGGGCCTACGGGGGCCAGGCCACATTCCTCCTCCTGAGTGAGGGGCAGGAGCTCTGGTTTTAACACTGAGACGCCTTCTGCTCTCCAGTCTGGGTGGAGAAAAATCAAACGGGTCCTCCTGGGCCACTCCTCAGCCCGGGCAGACTCTGCCACCCAGCCTCTTCTATGGGCTTCAGGCTTCCTCCTTCCACCCCTGCATCCTTCTCCTAACAGAGCCACGTGCCAGCAGTCAGCTGTGCTCCACAATGCCCTGCTTGCAGCTCTTTCTGGGACCCCTGAGATAGATCCCCAGGGATCCAGCCTCTGCTCCCCAGGCTAGAGAGACCTCCGTGGCAGGCAGAACTGGCAGGACTTTCTCACCCGGTGCTGAGCCACTGGAATGCAGCTCGGGATGGGGCACTGCCACCCAGGGGCTGTTTCCCAGGGCTGAGGAGCCCATATGGCCTAGGGCCTCCCTCTCTCCCCCCCCGAGGGACTGACCTCTGGAAGAGTAAGACTGAAAGCGGTGGTAGCGAGGGGCAAATTCCCCTCGGTAGCCGCCTCGGAAAGGACCGCGGTGATGCTTCCAGCCACGGCCACGGTACTTCCTGGGGAAGAAGTCTTGCTCCCTGTGGAAGGAACAGGTGGCCCTGTGAGTAGCTTCTCTCGTTCTGGCCAAAAGCAAGTTTTAGCCCTGAAGGCTCCATCCGGGGACAAAGGGCAGAGCCAGGTCCCCCCTGGCATTCAGATCCAACCTCCAGGGCTGGCCGGCTGCTTTTACCTTTCCCCAGGCTGGCACGCCCATTTCCTCCTTCCCCTGGTATCTACCCCTCTGCCAGCCCCACCTGTGTCCTTCCCCTTCTCCCTCCAGAGGAGATTATCCCACTTAGAGTGGTGCGGCCCCGACAGTCACAGCTGGAAAGCGGCAGCGGTAGGAACAGGCCAGCCAGGGATGAGCCTGCGAACAGTGGGATATCCTGGGATCATTTGACTTGAGAGCAGAACGGGGGTCACGCCAGCACTGCAGGGGTTGGATGTGCTCTTTGGGCAACCCTCGCCTGGGATCCAGCCCACTCAGCAAACCTCTCTGTTGGGCCAGCCTTGGAATTTCAGAGCCTCGGCTCCCCAGGCAATAGGCCCAGCCCAGCATCCCCGCCAGCCAAAGCACCCTGCTCCCGCCGACACCCAAGTGCCTCCTCTGCCAATACTTGCCTGTCCCAGGAGTTGCCATGTTCCTCCCTCGATATTGACTCCAGGCAGTGCTGGTTTGATGGCGTGGCCTGAGAAAAGGGACACGTGTTACAGAGGTTGTGGGGGCGGTGGGGTGACTCTGGGTGCTTTGCAGAAGCTCAACAAGTTAGAGCAAGGGGAGACCCGCTCACTCGCTCTGCCTTCCTGAGCAAGGAACAGAGCCCAGGTGTCCTGGTTCCCAGTCACCTGATCTAAACACCAGGCAACGCTCCCCTCCCAAGGTCTGGGGATAGAACCCAGGCATCCTGGTTCCCAGTCCCCTGCTTAATATAGTTGCCCATGCTACTTCTCTGGAAGTGACTCTTAAGAAATGTGACGACTCGGAACAGCAGCAGTGGGAGACAACGCGCCAGCTACACTGCAGTATAAGAGGGGCGGGGGCGGGGGGGTGCGCGCGCACCGGGGACGCGTTTGCTCAGCTCCAGTCCTCAGCAAAGAGCCATCAGGACACGGATGTGCATGGGTCATGCTCCAGGGGTCAGGGCAGGGAGCTAGGTGCTGGGGGCAGGGCAGATCCAAGTGACAGATGGATAGAACTGCAGGCTTGGACTTGCCAGATTCACCAATGTACAGTGCGCCCCATGAGAGACTGTGTACAATGATAAAGAAATCAGCTCCGGTAGGCCTCCCGCAGAACATGACAGAGGACAGACTACACGGCATTTCTCCCGGAGTTCGCAGGGTAGGACCAGAACTCCCTTTGGTTTGTCCAGCACAGAAGGCTCCGTTCACTTGGGATCCCCAGCACTGTAACCAGCACAATCAGCCCTGCAGAGATTATACTAGTGTTATGCCTTCCCTCCCCCACCCCCCGCCCCCAACCCCAGTCTGACCGCTGCCCACCTCTCATGGGCACAACTTGGACCCCACTTACCGAGTGCCACCCATCCCTGAAGCCTTCCTCAGGTCTCCCGGATTTGTTCTCCCACCTGGCTGGCTGCTGATGGTCCTGGGGTGCCCAGCACCCGCCCTTGTCACCCCCGTAAAAGTCAGCGGGGTAGGGTTCGATGTCTCGGGAAAAGGGCTGCAAAGACCCAACACATAGGGTGAGGGCAGTCCTGAGTGAGACACACGGGGATGCACGACCTGCCCTTGTGTCACAGGGACAGAGATCTCATTCACAAGGATTGCCAGACTGGATCAGACCCGGGAGGGGGGCCCATCTACTCCTGCATCCCATCTCCATCAATGACCAGCACCAGCTGCTTCAGAGGAAGGTGCAAGAACCCCTGCAATGAACACTATGGAATAACTGGCCCTGAGGGGAATTTTCTGCCTGACCCCATCAGTTAGTGGCTGTCTCGTCCCCTGAAGCCTGAGGGTTTGTAGCCTTTACATGGTATTTTTATCCTATGGACTACATCTTTGGAAGCTCTCACTGCCCCTATTAATGTCTCATCCTATTGGAAATCCTACAGAGCTCTTGCCCTCTGTATGATACCTTGTGGCAATGAGTTGCACGGGTTAATTTATACACCCAGACTAAACAGTGTTTCCTTTTAGGAGATTTCAGTTTCCTTCCAAGGTCATTGGCTGTCTCCTTGTTCTTGGACTGGCTGGGAAGGTCAGCGGGCACCCCCAATCTACTGTCCCCCTCATTCCTTATTTTACAACCTTCTCTCAGGGGTTCCCTCCTTGTTAAATCACAGAGGGAAGGTGGGCAGGGGTGGTTTCAAAGGGAGCTCCCGGGGGGGTCAGCTGGAGGAGTGCTAGTCCACAGATGGGGACACCTAAGCACAAAGGTGCAGCGACTTGCCAAAGGTCCCACAACGACTCAGTGGCAGAATCAGGAACAGAACCCAGGTGTCCTGACGCCCAGGCCCCTACTCTAAACTCCAGACCAGAACGTGGAGTGAACTGTATGAAACCGGATGGCTTGGAGCGGCAGCACTAAGAGGAACACCACCAGTGGGGACAGGGGTCTCGAGTCCAGATAGAAGCCTCCGGCCCTTTCCCTCCCAGGCAGGTGGCAATCCTCTTCCTCTGCCCGCCCCCCTTCAACTGGGGGGCATTAGCACTTCAGGCCCTTGCTAACCCCCACAAGCCTGATCAGCCCCCGTGCCCTCCTTGCTCTTGCTGGGAGAGAGTCAAGCCCCCACCGGTGTAACACCGTGGCCTGCTCCCAGACTTCATAGCCCTTGGGTGGCAGAGGCTGGTCAGGACACCAGCAAAAGGCAATGCTGACCCTCAGACCTTGCCGGGGCTCCCCATTCTCTGCCCTGTGCTCCTGACCTGCCCCACCTCCTCCGACGGTTAGTTCCTGACCCCCTTAATACTGTGGTCTGAATTCCTCGTTTCCTACCCCTCAGGAAGGCTCCGTTCATGGGCGTTCCCCTCATGGAGCCGTGACCAGCTCGAGCAGCCAAGCAGAGATTGCTTTGGTCACTTCCAGACAAACCAGGAATTCTCCCTGCCACCCACAGCCCTCGCACTGTCTGCGTGAGCACAACGGTGCACCAAGGCTCAGCCTGGACCCCACTTACCGAGTGCCAACCACCCCTGAAGCCTTCCTCGTGCCTCCCGGGTTGGTTCTCCCAACTGGCTGGCTGCTGATGGTCCTGGGGTGCCCAGCACCCGCCCTTGTCACCCCCGTAAAAGTCAGCGGGGTAGGGTTCGATGTCTCGGGAAAAGGGCTGCAAAGACCCAACATGTGGGGTGAGGGCAGACCTGAGTGAGACACATGGGGATGCACGACCTGCCCTTGTGTCACAGGGACTGAGGTCTCATTCATAGGGATTGCCAGACTGGATCAGATCCGGGAGGGGGGGGCGGGAGGGGGCATCTACTCCAGCATCCCGTCTCCATCAGTGAGCAGCTACTTCAGAGAAAGATGCAAGAAACCTTGCAATGAACACTATGGAATAACTGGCCCTGAGGGGAATTTTCTGCCTGACCCCATCAGTTAGCAGCTGTCTCGTACCCTGAAGCATGAAGGTTTGTAGCCTTTACATAGTCTTTTTATCCTGTGGAATGTAACTGCAAATATTCACATTATCCACATCAGTAAAATGTCTATTCCCCTTTGAACCTGACTGAACTCTAGGCCCTGGGTTAATTATGTGTAGTGTAAATACAAGGACCTGCTCCAATCAGTTTTAATCAATATCCCCTTGTTCCCGTGCGATGAAGGAAGGTGAACAGGAGCGACCCATTTACCTTCTCTCCGCCAGTCACTGTTTTGTGCCCCACCGTTGCTGCCTCATCACAGCAGCAAGGAATGCACCTGGGGCACTTAACTGCGAGGTAGGTGGGCAAGCCCTGTTTGTTTGTGGTTAACTGCTGGGGGAACCAAGGCAAGAAGAGGTCAAGTGACTTGCCAAGGGTCACACAGCGAGTCAGTGGCACAGCCAGGATTAGAGCCCAGGTGTCCAGCCACCCAGGCCCCTGCTAGGGCACTCTGCCTCAATGGGAGTGAGCGGCAGGAGTGGCCTGGAACGGCAGCAGCCAGAGGCAGGCGACACACCTAAGATGTTCTGCTGGGATGCATTAGCAGGAAGGATACTGGCTGGTCCCCAGGGGGTGACTCAAGCCCCAGGCATGTAATATCTTGGCTTATTCCTATGCCTTGGTGGGTTTGTGACCGCTGGGAAGCAGGGCCAGATCAGGACTCCTGGCAGAGCCAGTCTGGACCCCCTACCCTGCTGCCCTCCCTGTCTTCCTGACCAGCCTAACACCCTCCCCGCCCGGGTTCAGGAAGGCTCCACTCATTTGCATGCAGGGCCAAGCAGCGATTGCTTATGCCTGCCCCAGGAATTCTCCCCGGGACATCGTCCTCACTACCCACGTCCCCTGCTCCTGCCCTAGCCCCAGCTCACCTCCCACACTCTGCCTGGGCACAACACCCCTCCAGGCTCAGCCCAGACCCGCTTACCGAGTGCCACCTGTCCCTGAAGCCTTCCTCGCGTCTCCCGTGTCGGTAATCCCAGTTGGCTGCCTCCTGATGGTCCTGGGGCGCCCACCCCATGCCCTCGTCATCCCTGCGAAAGTCGTCAGGGTAGGCGGAGGGGCTGATGTCCTTAGGGCAGGGCTGCAAAGATGATACATGTGGCACAGGGCGGAGGGCAGCGATGAGCATGACACATGGGGAGGCAGGATCTTCTCCTTTACCTCAGTGACAGCGGTCTCCTTGCTGCCTCTCAGCAGGTGGATCGCGGGGGGCACAGTTACATGGGTGGGAACGGGTACATTTTTAACCTACCCCTAGACTGAAACTCCTCTTATTCCACACGTTCTTCCCATTCCCAAAGCATCACAGCAAACACGAGACAAGTCAGCAACGAGCCCCCTGAAGCTGCAGCTTCTGACATAGGCAGGCCAGAGCTGTTCCCAGTGCCATGACAAGGCCTGGCTGAGATTCGGATTTACACTAGAGATGGAGCTTGATGTGTAGCTCCAAACGAGGTGTGACTGGCCCCCAAGTTCATCTCAACTGACGGTTAACGCTGCAGCCGAATGAGTGGGACTTACAATATTTGACACCACCAGCCATTTCGCTGCTGGGTTGCATTGGTGGAAACAACCCAGCTATTCAGGGAGCCTGGGCAGGGACTGGGTGGAACACCACCATTTCCCTCCCCCGTACACACTCCCGCTTGGAAAGAGAGGAAAGTAGACTGAGAAGACCAGGTGTCTCCTGTCACTGGTGACCTTATCGTTCTGTCCATGCTTACAACTCCTCCCTCTCCCCAGCCATGTCCAGGGCTCGCTGAACCATTTGGAAATTAACTCTTTGTCCCCTGTGGAACGAGCCAATTCTGCAATGGTCCCACCTCTGCCCCGAGCACCAGATTACGCCATCTCCTCCCGCCCAAACCACTTACATGGAAGAAACCATTTGGGTGCCCTCTTCCGGGGAACATCCTGTTGCTCAAGGCAAAACCCCTCCTCGTTCAAGCCCTGGGAGAAAAGGGGTGGGGAGGGAAATGTGTTGTGAGTTCAATTGATTAACAACTGAAACCCTACATAATTCAGTCAATCAATCAGCACAGACAGACAGGCCACACATTCCCAGTCCAGAGAACAGGGGTAGTGACAGGGCCCCGCTATTCCCAAACTACCCTCCAGACCTCAGCCCTTCATACCCCACTTGTTTATCACCGCTGAAGCTTGGCGGTTAGCTACACCGACTTCCTTGTCCATTTTGGTAACACTCCTCGCTTTGCCTGGCCCTGCCCTTAGGGCATGTCTTCTACAATTCAGTACGATCACAGACCTATCTGCCACACCAAAGTGAGCTGCTACTCATTTCCCATGATTTCTCTTACCCTAATTATGCAACAGTTTGTTGGTAACCCAGACAGTCAATTGCTTGTTATGAAATATACTCAAGAGAGTAAATAACCAAAGTCAGTCACATTTATGGCTCAAAGTCAGTAATAGTGGAACAGAGGAAAAAAGGTTCAGTACAATACCTTTCCAGGAAGCAGGCTCATGCAGTGTGGTTACAGAGAAGGCAGGGGTCCAAAGTTACACCCCTCAAGCTATCCTTTTTCTGTCCAACCCGTTCACAAGTAACAAGATACTGTATGCATCATCTGAGGCTAGATTTAACCAATCATCTTTCTACCTTGTTTTTCTGGTACCATGCTGTACTTGTTAGCTCTCTGTTCTGAACTCAGGCATTCCAGATCCCAAGGGCGGGAAGGCACGCCCCGGGCTTGTACCAGAGTAGAACACTCATATATCTTGTCTTTATCTTTGAGACATTCTGTTAGACTCGCAATAGAGGTCTCCCTACGGGATGGGGAGCAGGCAGATACTGGACACACTGTTGGTATATAATACTCTAAATGCTCTTTATTGATTACAAAACAAACCTTACTCACTCCACATTCACACCCCAGAGTCCAAAGGTTAGAATGGTCCCGATGGCCAGTCGAGATTCCTTCCAATCATAAGATCGTAAGATGTGGGGAGCCGGCGAAAACCACATCTGTATCCACATGGGTCTCTGGATCGATAAGCGACTCTGATTTGCAGAAATCATAGGCAACCATTTATAGTCCATTCCATCGCGTTGTCAGTTCTTTGCCTTTGTTTACTAGGCCTTCTACCCACACTATTCCAAAGAGACAATTCTGAGCAGGCCGCCATGATCCAAGACGTGCCATTTCCTCCAATTCTTATACAATTTTATATCAGTCCAGCTGGTATTGTTTCCTTTTCTGCTGACTTTCCGTATTTTTCTCGGAACATAACAAGATTGTTTTTGCACAAAAGTTCTAATAGTCCTTGACCTTAAGTTCTTGCTTCAGTTGTCAACTTACAACGCATGTATTCATGTCAAGCACGCGTCATTCATACTAGGCCTCAATAACCTATAACATGTTACTACATAAATATATAAATCACAATGTGTATATATATTTCCCAACAATTCCAGGATTGGTCAGAGAGAGTAACTCCCTACCCGTTACTATGGTAAAACATCCACATGTTCTGTTCCTGACAGTTTTACTATCTACTTAAGCCGAAGTTTACTTCAGCTAATGCAAGTTGCTGTAGGATACTTAGCACAAGTGTACAGGATTATAGAAAGACAGAGGCCAGTTCAGGCCATGTAACTGCTTGAAATATAATCTAATGGTACAGTAGAACCTCAAAGTTATGAACACCAGAGTTCTGAACTGATCGGTCAACCGCACACCTCATTTGGAACCGGAAGTGCGCAATCAGGCAGCAGCAGAGACACCATCCCCCCCAAAAAATAATACCAATACAGTACAGTACTGTGTTAAATGTAAACTACTAAAAAAATAAAGAGAAAGTTTTAAAAAAGATTTGACACGGTAAGGAAATTGTTTCTGTGCTTGCTTCATTTAAATTAACATGATTAAAAGCAGCATTTTTCTTCTGCAGAGTAAAGTTTCAAAGCTGTATTAAGTCAATGTTCAGCTGTAAACTTTTGAAAGAACAACCATAATGTTTTGTTCAGAGTTATGAACAATCTCCATTCCCAAGGTGTTCATAACTCTGAGGTTCTACTGTATGTTGATATTGTTACTCCTGGGAGAATTCTGCGCCACCGCGCAATGCAGAATTTTGCAGAAATTAACATTGTGCATTCAGAATTTCCTTTCCCACACAGAAATGGGCTACAGTGCTGCTAGCTGCCACTAGCACATAGTCAACACTGCTGGGGGGAGGGAGCTAGAGGGATCCTGGCAACTGCAGTTCCCAGCATGCCTTGAGGGAAGGAGAGGGTGGCGCACAGGAAACTCGGCCTGGGACCGAGCATCAGTCTGTTTCTCCTTCTGGATCCCTGGGATCTGGGGGGGAGGGAGCAAGTGTCTGGACAAGGGGGGCCCTGCGGCTGGGCTCTGGGGGGAAGGAGGTATGGCTGTCTGGGCTGGGGAGGCACGGCTGGACTCTGAGGGGAAGGGTTGTGGGTGTCTGCCCCCGAGCTGGGCTCGGGGTGGGGAGGGAGAAACTGGGTTATTCTAGGGGTTTCTTTAACTCTCTACTCCTGGGGGAATTTTTGCGTGTGGGTCTGTATTGTTACAGACATACTTGCTGACAGGTATTTTGAAATAAATTACCAAAACAATTGAAACTGGCGTGATTATGTAGTGTTATTTTGACAAATAAAATTTGCAGAATTTTAAAATATTGTGTGCAGAATTTTTAATTTTTTGGCGCAGAATTCCCCTAGGAGTAAATTATTGTGTGTTTAATGCATATTGATATACGTAGCCCAAATAGTACATATTGATAATGTGATATATATTTATTAGACCAGCATATATTGGTCAACAGGAGAGTCCTCTATTTGTAGGTAGGCCAGAGTCACCAGATGACAAGAAGAGAGTGCACTATAGGGTGGCAGAGCACATGCCATGTCCCCTTCCAGGACCTGTCTCCATAGGTTCATAGGGGATGGCTTTCAGCTCAATGGAGTTGGAGGAACCTGACTGAGAAGCCCCCTTACTGCTCATCACAAGTTCACACTGGCTCAGCTCTCAGATGGTGGATGTGTGGTGCCTACACGACACTTGCCCTTAATGGAAATCCACTGCACGTCTTCAGGAACAGCCCCGGAGCACGTCCCCTAACTACCATTCCCACTACGGATGAAAAAGCACTGGTGACAGGCGACCAAAGACCTGATACAAAGCCTACGGACACCAATTGTCCATTGACTGGGCCTCAGGGGCTTGATCCTACCGCCTTCATTCACGTGAGCAGCCTTGCAAACTGGTGTGGGCAACTCTGGCAGTACAATCTATTGTGCTGAGCATCTGCAGCAAGAAATATGGAAAACCCTGCCCTGCCCCACAGCACTGGCCTTAGGAGATCCCTTGCTGCCCTTCAAAGAACACTCCAAAAAACCTCCCTGGGCCCAGTCCTGGACCTGCAGCACACTGCAGATTGTTCTCCCCCCTACTGAAGGTGATAAGCGCTGAGTGTACTTAGCCCCACTGACCAGGACTATCCCCTACAATTTTAAATGGGTGCCTCAGATTTAAATTTGGCCTCAGAGAGACACACTGTAAATAGAAGCTTTTATAAAAACTACGACCAGTAGAAAGGAGACTGCACACACAAAAATCCAGTAAAAGCTGTTTGAAACAGATAAACACTGTCCTGCCCTCTGCAGTCCAAACACTGGCCCATTAAGAGCCTGAAAGTGAAACTGACCATAAACAAAAATGAAACTGACATCATCGATTTGCATTGTGAGAAATGGGACAGGAACTAGACAACAAACTGGATGCAACAACAAACAGCAGGGCTTGGGAGCGGGAGGTTATGGCTTTATTCCAGCTCTGGCAGTGGCTCACTCTATGACCTCACATCCCCTCTCCAGGCCTCAGCGGTTTCCCACCTGTAGAGAGGGCATGATGAAACTTCTGTGCCTTTATAAAGCACTTTGAGAGCAGGGGTCGGGGGAACTGGCCATTCATTTTCACAAGACACATGCAGTACTGCTAACCCCAAATTTTCCAAAATCATGAAGTCAGGCCCCCCAAAATCATTTTAAAAAATAATATTTTGGGGGTTCTATTTTCCTTCTGCTTTCTGGGCCTTCAGGTCACAATTTCACTTATTTTGTCTTTTAATGAAAATGAAGATTCTCAACTAATCACTTCTCTCTGAGCACTGGAGCTTTAAAGCAAGCAGGAAATATTGCAATAAAACCACCAAAGCAGGCAACACTGGCTTGCCTCTCAAAATAGACCACTTGATTCCGGGACTAATTAACTTCAGTTTTTGAATAAGGAACTTGAAACAAGTAAAATGCCCAGGCAGGCTGAGCACAGGGACAAGGTCAGTTTTTATAAATGCCATTTTTATTTAAGATTGGTGGGGGAAGCCTTTTGTTTGAAACTTTCCCAATAAAAGTTGTGGACTTCCAAATTGTACACTTAGGACTTGTCCACACTTGACAGTTAATTCAGATTAAGGTAGGGTTTGGAACGAGAGCATCCTGTTCTTCTTTTTGCGGATACAGACTAACACGGCTGCTACTCTAAAATCCACACATGGAGTTTATCAGGAATAGTTTATTGCTTTAAATTCACACGTTACCTTATACTGGATTAATTTTCATGTGTAGAAAAGCCCTTATTCTGGTTATGTCTACAGTACAGACCTAACGAACGGTGGTAGCTCTGTCCGCAGGAGAGCTTCTCCCGATGACATAGCGCTATCCACGCCGGCACTTTTGTCGGTGAAACTTTTGTCAATTGGGGTGTGTTTTTTCACACCCCTCACCGACAAAAGTCTTACCAACAAAAGTGCTAGTGTAGACATAGCCTCAGAGCGCCCAGGAATAACACAAGAATAGCAATTCCTGAATAACTGGCTGTCTCTTGTTTCCACACAACACCCAGTGTAATCAGGGTCTGTGGGCAGGACTACAAGCTAAACCCTCGGTGCTAGTCCTATCGATCTGCCTGGCCTGCCTTTCCACAATGGCCCATCTTCCCGCCAAGGAGCAAAATGTGCTTTATAAACTGTAAAGCAGGGGTTCCCAAACTGTGGGCCGTGACACAGCCCTGGGTGCTCCGCCATCATGGGCAGAGGTTTTTTGGGGGGGCCAGCAGTGATGCCAATCACTGTGTGTCCAGGGCAGTTTCCCCATATGGGCTGGGGAATGGCCACCACGCCCTCCAGGCTCAGATAAGTATAGTCCATGGTGCCCACGAACCACTGGGTGCCAGTGGCCATGGTAACAGTGTAGGACAGGCATGGCCCGGCCCAGTGCGCACACAGCCACAAGGAGTGGAGATGCCCACACTGTGCCAACTAGGGACTGAGTCCACGGCTGGGCTACGCCATCCTGAGCTACCACCCTGTCCGCACCCAGCCCCTAGCTACCCCCTGCCTGCACCCTGAGCTACACCTCTCTCTGCACACAACCCCTAGCTACCTCCTCTTTGCACACATCCACTACCTATCCCGTCTACCCCCTGTCCCTGAGCTACCACTTGCCTGCACTCTGAGCTACCACCCTGTCCGCACACAGCCCCTAGCTACCGCATCCCTGCACCCTGAGCTACACCCATCTCTGCACACACCCACTAACTATCCCCTGTCTGCACCCTGAGCTATCCCCCGACCTGCACACAGCCCCTAGCAACTCCCTGCCTGCATTTTGAGCTGGCTGAAAGGCTGAAAATTGAAGATGAGATCAGACTGAGTCTCACTAACGTATGTCCCCAGATGAAAAAACTGTGCACAGAGAAGCAGGCACAGCCATCGCATTAAGACGACTCCTGGTCTGTACGTTATTTTATATCTGTATTTACAATATTTGATTCTTTTCTAATGAGTAGAGAATAGGGTTGGGTCTTTACTTACACAGCACAGAAATGTAGCTATTATGCTAAAAACATTGAAAACACAGTATCGCGTCCAAAGCTGGACACTTATTTTGTTTTAAAACAAACACCACAATGTGTTTGTCAACAATTTTGTTAACACTGTTGTGTTGCTGAGTGTTCAGTTTTTATACAAAATTATGTGCTGAACACCACATTTGGCTCTCCACATTTTTTTAAAGTGTGGTTTTACTCAAACTGTTTGGTTTCAATTTCTCTGAGGGCAGACTGCCAGGGATTTCGAACATAACAATTGTTTGCGTTACAATGCAAAGGAAACATGTTCATTGTTTATTTACAGTGGTGCGGTTTATATGAATGTAACACTTAACAGTAATCATTGTCCTCAAGAAGCGTTAAGAGTGGGCCACAGGCCACACAGGTAGGCCACAGGGGGGAAGTTTGGGACCCCCCTGCCCTAAAGGCTTTACAAACACGAAGGGATTCACCACCCTGCAGGAAGAGAGGCAAGGGCGCATTTTGCTAACAAAAGCCAGGACAGGCAAAACACTTCGCTAACCAACATATTCACTAGCCTTTGCAAGTGCGGCATCCGTTGTTATAGGGCGGGGGGGGAGGTTGCCCTTCCCCAGATGCTACACACACACACACACACACCCCTTTTGCAGGATACAATATAATCAGGACGCTGATACTTTGCGCACACACCCCCCCCCCCCGATTTTTTCTGCAATGATCCCCAAGGCTTTGCAATGCACCAAACACATCAAAAATACTCCAGCTACTCACTCCGCTCTGAATCTTGCACCCCACGCAGTTCACTCACCCCAAACTCCAATGGCCGTGGCTGGGCACCCAGGCACAAATCAGCTGGGCGAGAGTGGGTGGGGAGGGGCCAGGGGAGCTACTCCAGGCCCCACAGCGAAACAGGCGTCGGTCTAAGTCTGGACTGGAGAGACCGGACCTCCCGCTGCAAAGGGAGCAGCCCTGCCTAGGAATGAAAGCACATCACATGCCTGGCCTTGCCTGCTCCTGGCCGGCTGGGGGTAGCAGCCCTCTCAGAAGCCATGTGCCCGCGGTCTCTGGCTTGCAGCTGCACCGAGCGGAGGGGAAACGGAAAACTTCAGTTTCCTTCCAGCGCAGACAGCAGGAGACTTGAAGTATTTCTGACTCCCCTGCAACGAGCCTCGCCTGGAGACGGGAAGTGGGAGGGGGGGGACACGAAAGCCTGTGGCTGCTGATTGCCCTTGATGGATGGATGTTGTGGTCCCACCCAGGAACTGGTATATTAACATCGCAGGGAAGAGAAGTGGTGCTGAGGTGTTAGGGGTTGCACCTTTGCAGTTGCTAGTGTGTGACACTAGAGACAAGGTCCCCGGAGGCCAAGGACCAGGACAGCAGGCGGCATCTCCCTGAATCAAACAAACCTGCAAAGCGTTTGAAACTTTGCTTGTGTGTGTGGTCCTTCTTGGGTTTTAAATTCTGCAGAAAACAACATAAATCTATCACTCTCTCCATATCTATCTATTGCACCCTTGGTGTATGCACTGCCCTGGTTGAGACAGAAGACCTCAAAAAGCTGTGTCTTGATGCAAATATGCCAGCAATCGATGTCATAAGGAATTAAAAGACCTGCTGCCCCGCTCTTCTGGTTCCTGAGTGCCTACAGGGAGGATTGCCTAATGTTAGAACATTGGCTCCTGAAGTTGTAGCTTCTGTTTAGCTATGACACTAGGGGTACATCTACACTACAGGGGGGAGTCGATTTAAGATACGCAAATTCAGCTACGTGAATAGCGTAGCTGAATTCGACGTATCGCAGCCGACTTACCCCGTTGTGAGGACGGCGGCAAAATCGACTTCTGCGGCTTTCTGTCGGCAGGGCGCTTACTACCACCTCCGCTGGTGGAGTAAGAGCGCCGATTCGGGGATTGATTGTCCCCTTGGGACGCGATAAATCGATCCCCGAGAGGTCGATTTCTACCCGCCGATTCAGGCGGGTAGTATAGACCTAGCCTAGGAGATGGGAACAGACACTTCCTATTCCAGTGTCCCAGATACAAGGGAGGGTGAGAAAGATATTTGCTTAGATGATCAGGACCTGGAAAAGACATCTCACTGAAAAGCAATGAGGACAGACTGTGCCCGACCCTGGGCAATGGAGAGAGATGGCACAGACGGCATTGCCCTAAAAAGCCACCTGCCACCAGCTCAGGAATAAGTATCAGAGGGGTAGCCGTGTTAGTCTGGATCTGTAAAAAGCAACAAAGAGTCCTGTGGCACCTTATGGACTAACAGATGTATTGGAGCATAAGCTTTCGTGGGTGAATATGCACTCTGTCAGACGCATGTAGTGGAAGTTTCCAGAGGCAGGTATAAATATGCAGGCAAGAATCAGTCTACAGATAAGGAGGTTAGTTCAATCAGGGAGGATGAGGCCCTCTCGAGGCCTTTCCCTACGTAAAAGGATAAATGGATACAAGTCAGATATCAGGAATGGCAATATACAAAAAACTGTAGGAGAACACTTCAACCTCCCTGGCCACACAATAGCAGATTGAAAGTTAGCCATCCTGCAGCAAAAAAACTTCAGGACCAGATTTCAAAGAGAAACTGCTGAGCTTCAATTCATTTGCAAATTTGACACCATCAACTCAGGATTAAACAAGCCATCTACAAAAGCAGTTTCTCCTCCCTTGGTGTTCACACCTCAACTGCTAGAAGAGGGCCTCCTCCTCCCTGATTGAACTAACCTCGTTATTTCTAAACTGATTCTTGTCTGCATATTTATACCTGCCTCTGGAAACTTCCACTACATGTGTCTGACAAAGTGGGTATTCACCCACAAAAGCTCATGCTCCAATACATGTTAGTCTATAAGGTGCCACAGGACTCTTTGTCGCTTTTTACAGATCAGGAATAGACATTGCTGACAAAGGGACACAGGGGATGGAACCCTGAACACAGCACGTGACTCTATCCTGGGCGGATCAAACCGGCCTCTGACAGATACCTGAGGGGGGCTGTCCTATCCTTACATGCCGGCAATCCTTGTCTAGCTTGCCATCGAATAGAATTCACAACGCTGTGGGACCTTGGGCAAATTGTTTTGGTTCTCTGTACCTCAGTTCTCCACCTGTAAAAGAGGGATTAAAACTGATCCGGCCTCCTGGTTCTTTTCTGCTTTACAAATAATTAAGATTGACGCGGAGGCCTGTTGGGTGAAAAGCCCAGTCCCCATCAATTACGAACCTTAACTAGTTTAAAGCTTTAATAAGATAACGTCTGGAGCGTATATCACTACCTGAATCATGCATAAGAGACAGAGCAGGATAGCGTAATGATCAGCTACCCAGTCCTGGGCACAGGTAGGCGGTTTCTGTCATCATCTGGTCCAATCGAGTAGCTGTCCTGTGTTGCTCCACCCCCCTGTGTTAGACACACATCCTTTATGCCGGTGCAGATTATTAAAACGAGCTTAACTATAAACATTCTGTTCTAAATATTGCTGGATGAGGCATGCCACACACGGGGCCAAGACCCTCTGGTTTATTAATTCAAACCTTTATTTGAACCAAAAGCATGGCCTTGTGTTTACAATTAGAAAGCAACGAATGACAGAGATACAGAAAAAGATATTGGCCAATTACCTTCTTCTGGGGCGTAGGCGGGTCATGATGGATTTCTCCCAGGAGTCTCCAACCATGTCCTTCCTCTCTAGCAGGTTTATGCCTTTTCCACAGTGTGGCAATCCAATAAACCTTACAATATGCATGCGCATACTACAGTTTACTTAATGTTTGCTGACCACGCTATTTTCATGTCAGCATGTCACCTTCCTCCAGACAGGCACTTTCCTGTTTTTCCCAGTACAGTGACTTTTTGGGGTATGAAGAGGGTACTGATTAACTTCATTTTATCTCGACCTTACCAAACATCACCTTTGTCCTAGCAGCGTCATTTAAACAAGCCCACATGAGGCAACACTCATGTCAAGCGAAGACCATGCAGTGTTATTGCAGCCATGTTGGTCCCAGGATATTAGAGAGACAAGGTGGGTGAGGTAATCTCTTTTATTGGACCAACTTCTGTTGGGGAGAGAGATGAGATTTCTTTTCCAAGACCTGAAGCAGAGCTCTGTGGAAGCTCAAAAGTTTGTCTCTTTCACCAACAGAAGTTGGTGCAATAAAAACAAAGACTAGACCAAAGTCAGTTCGCTGAGCAAGTGTATTACCCTGGCCTCTATACATGACCCAGGCTTATGATCTTTCCAACAGTATATTTTCATACACACAACATAATAACTAACCCCAAATCCTTCTAATACATTTTTACTTATCCTGGTAGTGGTAAAATTTTAACTGGTACCTGCTTGTCTATATTTTTTTTAACCATTACCACCTTCCTCATTACTCAATCTAGCTGTCTTTTCATTGTTTTTCTGTGTTCCATTATTTCTTACAACGGTCTTATTCTTACTTATCTGCTTCTTGTGGCCTGGGAGTTTCTGGATGGCTAGTTCTGATCAGTCACTGTCCATCTATGACCTAGCTTTTCTTACTAGGGAGATCTGCACCTGGCTAGTAAATCATCCATTTGTCTGGGTTGCTTTGCCCTATTATCTACACAGACCAAGAATCCACTGTAGATAAGACCGGACAAACCAGCTTTCTGTTTTTTACAAGCTCTGAAGTTGTCTTAGCAGAGTTTTGAGATCTGTGTCAAAAAGACACACAAAGAAAACAGAAAAATTCCCTTTTACATTTTCTTATAACACTATTAAATATATACTAGCTACTTCGCTAACATTATTTAATATGCATTTATCTAACACAATTAATTATACATATTTTTTTACAGATGAAATGCACCATAAACGCAAAATACAGCTGCAGTTGCCTCAGTGTTCAAGCTGTTAGTTCACTGCCATCTGCTGGCTTTGGAGAGATTAACATCCCCACATCACTGAGGCTATTCTTAAACAGGCCAAACTTCCATTCATTTAAATATTATTGTTATTATTAGTATTATTATTCATGTTTATTATGGAAGTGCCTGGGACCCCATTTTGCTAAGTAATGCACAAACACTGCTCACAAATGCAAGTCCCTTATGCTTTTAATGGGACCTTACCACTTTTACCAGTTCAGTTCAGGGTTATGAATGATCAAGGGAAAAACTATTTAAGTTTTCAGTAGAGTAAAATGTTGTTGCTTTTGAAAGTCCCCTCTCCGCCCTTCAAAGACTTCGAAAGGAATCCATCTGGGGCAATAAGGATAAGCCCTATATGCTCTGTATCCCATAAAGCCTCAATCCTACTCCCAGGGAGGGATCCAGGAAGAGACTTAGGCTCACAACACTGAGCATCACAGCAACTAACTTCCGGGTGCCCAGAAAAATCACACCAACAGCACTGCTGAGTTAGGCACTTAGGCTCCCTATACAATGAATTGGGAGAGAGAAGCGCTTTAGAATGTGATCCACAAAGCAGCATACTAGACAGGGAGCCACCTGGGCTAGTCAATGCAAGATGCTGAGTGTGTGTGTGTATGTGTGTGTGGACACAGTACACATGCAGAGTAAAAGACAGCCCTGGACCTAAAGTGTTTGCAATCCAAATAGACAAGGCAGACAAAGAGCGGAAGGGGAAACTGAGGCATGGAGCAGGGAGGTGATTTGACCGCGGTCACCTGGAACCAGGCTAGGGTGACCAGATGTCCCGATTTTATAGGGACAGTCCCGATTTTTGGGTCTTTGTCTTATATAGGGTCCTATTACCCCCCACCCCCATCCTGATTTTTCACACTTGCTGTCTGGTCACCCTAAACCAGGCACAGAACCCAGAATGCAGTGCCTTGTCCATTGGACCATGCAACCTCTCAACATTCCTGTGGGCTGGGCTACCTTGAAACTGTCTGTTTACTAGAGATTTAGGCCCCAATAGTGAGTTCTACAGAGAAGCTTCCCTTACTGAAGTCCTTGCAGGCTCAGGGCTTATATCCCATTATCTAAATATGCTGGATGAGGCTTTGGCCCCAGCTAGTTTCTGTTTTATGAAGTGAAGGGGCATATTGACAAACATTTTCAAGTTAATTTCAGGGAGCATCCTGAAATCCAGCTCCATTAATCACCTCCAGCCACACTACCCTCCCATTAACCCCCCCACTAGTACCCTCATTCAGTCTCTCCCCTTCAATGCCTCGTACTCCCTGGTGTTAATAGATATTAAACCTCTCCCATTCTTTAGACCTATACTAACCACAACCTTTGTATGCAAACCAAAGTGTATTCTGCCTTCTAACCCAAAGCGTTTTGTCCTTTCTCTGAACTAGGGTGTATGTCCAAACACTGAAGTAGATAGGATCAACAATGAAATCTCTTACCCTGACCCCTGGAGGATACGTCCAGATGTTCAGGCATGGACCCCTGGCAACTAACAAAGGATGCCTGTTACTACAGATGTGTGTTGTGATGAACAAGAAGGTATGATTGACAAGGGGTACTTCTAATCTAAATAGGTTCGGTTATTGATAAGGGGGATGTTGTCAGATGCTACCGGTGTGGCTTTACGTTGTTTGCTGCCATTTGTTTGTTAATTTTTACCTATGTGTTGGTTAAACAGTTTAGCAAGGTTATGCACATTGTAAATGTTGTACAGCAATAATACAATACAGCAATAAGACAACAGTACAGCAATAATACAGTTGTTTTTACACAGTAACCAAGTTAAAATTAAATGATGGCTTATACTGGTCCAGCTAGTGTTTTTTAGCTGATTGTTAACTTAATTATTCATATATGGTAGATAGAGGTGTGTTTGACCAGTCTCTTATTTATAAAGCACTTTATTTTTTTTTCTTGATGCTTGGGGTTTTTTTTTTTTTTTTGCTATATACTGATATTTTTTGGTGTTTTTAGGATGTGATTTTTTTTGGTGTTTTTGGTTTGTGGGATGCAACTTAAACAGCTAGTTAGTTAACATAATAAAGGATTTTTGTTTGTTTTTTTTTGTTTTTTGTTTTCAGTAACCCAAGCTTAATATACAGTTTAACTTAGTTTGTTTACAATGTAATAAGAACAATGTAATAGGGACCAAGCCTTTTATAACACAAGCTATACTTTTGCAATTGTTGTATAGATATTTATTTTCATTTGAAGTGCATTACTAATATTTGTATACAAAATGTAATGCTTAACGGCTAAAATAAATGCTTACAATCTTTTTTGAGAAGCTGTATTGCTTTTTCTTGCTGAACAATTTGTTTCAGCAAAGGAGTTAAAAGAATTTTTACTAAGCTTTTTAGAGTTCATTTGCTTGTGATACCAATTTCACTTTTGTTAACTGTTTAGAAGCACAACTTTAACAACCACTGCTTCCCATTAACATAACATAACAAAAGAAAAGCATAAAAAATTAAACCAACTATAAAATTAAACCAAAATAAATTTTAAATACAGTACTTTGAGGGTATTTGAGGGTATACTTTCATGATGCTTTGTTATGTTTGGGAGCCAAAGGTGAAAACCTGTTCAAATTGTTTGGTTAGCTTTATGCAGAAATTGTTGTTTTAAAACATTTTGGTTATGATATTTTTATAACTATATTTAAAAGTGCAAACAAGTTTATAAAAAGCCCAAACAAGAAATTCACATTTTGTTAATATTACTTTTACCTTAATGTTGAGGTTTCCCCTTGCATTTTTTTTCTTTGAATAACAAATAAAAAAAATTAAAAACAAAACAAAACAAAACTGTGATTGATAAGAGAATATTTTTTGTTTGCAATTGCATTATTTGTTGAGGCAGAAATATATGTACATATATTTGTAACTGAAATCTTTTTAAACTTTGCACAAAAAATTGGTGCTAATAATACTATGATTATACCCCAACCATGATTTTAAAATAGTGTGGTACCACATATACATACATTTTTAAAAGGGTATAAAATTGACTTTTGTTGCAACAAAATAAAAATAATAAAAAATAGTTATGTGACACACACAACATACAGCACAAGACAACACACATGACATATAGGACAAACTTACAATTAACAACAAATGGCGCCAGAATTCTATTCATAACTATACAAAGTAAGGGAAACAAAAATAAAAAATAAAAAGGATTATATTTGAATAAACAAATTATTACCTTATTTAAAACTTGTTACATAAATTGTTAATATATTAATATTTGCCAAATATATTTTATTAATTTGGTAACAAGGAATTTTGCATTACTTTATATTTAACATTATTTTAAAACTCTGCTATATGGAAATAAGAAAAGCCTATGTTTCAAATATTAGTGAGTGGTTAGGATTAGAAGCAGTGTGTGCATTTCTGTTGCTTGGCAACCATATCGTTAAGAAAGTTAGGAATAATTTTAGCTGTTGCATTCCTGAAGGGTTAAAATACTTAATTTACTGGATTTATTTAAAGTAAAGTTTTTACCTTGTTTTCTTTTTGTTTTTTGTTTTATTTTGTTTTTAATTGCTTTATTTTTTTGGAGGTTTCTGTAAAAACTATAACTTAACTTTTAAAACAAAGAGAGAGAGAGCAGAATTGAGGAGAGACGGGGGAAAAGGGGGGGGGGGTGAAGAGCAACCTACGAAGGTAGCGAGACCTGAGCCAAGAGAGATTAACTTTATCAAGATATTTGAAAGTACAGGCAGCAGCAGCAAATTTAGCAAACTAAGAAAGCATATAAAGGACAAAACTGAACCAGTATGTAAAAATATTTGAGAAAGAAGGTTCTATTTTCAGATATGAGTGCGGAGTGTGGTTCCGTGGGTCAAAGCAGTTGGGAACCTGCACAGTTAGGAACCGTGCCCCTGTTTTTTATCCTGGCTTTGAGAGGAGAATGGGGGTAGTTACCTGCTCTTGTCAAACCTGAATTTGTTCCCCCAATGTCTGTTGCTTTTGTGTGCATGCCAGATGGACGGCGGGAGTACCCTTTTTTGCTACAGTTAACTGGTTTTGGGCAACTCCATGTGTTAATGCATTAATTCTAGGTGTTAACCCACTTAATTTTGGTTTTTTACTTTGAAATTCTTTTTTATTCATTCCCCTGCGATCGAGTCGCAGCTTCTGTCTCCTAATGTGCTCTGTGAACTGTTCCATATTTTCCTTCATTTGATTTACCAATTCTGTGAAAGTATTGTTTGCTACTCTTTCCTTCTGTGCACTTACTTGTCCCGTTCTGACAGGCACCAGTCTACGTCTCAGTTTAAGTTTAACTGGAACCTGGCTTTTATCATAAGGTGGTGGTTGCAATGCAGTGGACCCCGCTTCATCTTTTAATTTTACTAGGACCACCTTTTTCCACTTTTGTCCCCATTCTTCAGGCACAGGGTAGTTACCTGAAGCCTGCTGTTTACCACCAATATTTATAACAGGACGGCACATGTATTTTTTGTAGGTTCCTTGCAGCTGTTTCCAATGTTTTATTCTGTTCCTGTACTGGTTGTCTCTGGGCTGCTTGCCACCCTGCAAGGGCGGTTGGAGCATTCCAGGGCCGTGTAGCTTCTTTCGATTCTTTTAACTCTTTCTTTGTTACTGTTACTTGCCCTGCCAAATTTGTGGCCTGCTGTTTCAACCATCTCACTGCCATAGACATTAGTTGCAGAATTCTTGCTTTTTTACTTTTATTAGTTTTTAGAGCCTTGGTTTCTACCATCGCTCTACATATGCCGGTCCATGTTTCCCCACTCTCTTTTTTAAATTCATGTGGTCCCCCTTTACTGGCAATCCAGCGGCTCCAAGAGTTATCGAACTCCGTGGGGATAATAAGGGAGGGGATCAGGGGGTTTCCTAGCTTGAGGTTTGCTGCCATGTTAGATTGCGATTCTTACCACGGCAGGTTCACTTACTCACCAGATCAGCGGTCGGGGTCACCAGTGTTGTCAGATGCTACCGGTGTGGTGCTCTGCTTTCTCCTATGTTGGTATCACTCGGCTGCGTGCGTGTGTTCCCTCTGTGTGCTGCCCCAGCTCTGCGCAGATAGCTGACCCAGCGGACCCGAAGAGAACCCCCAATAACCACAGAGTCTAGTAAGATGCAAAGTCACGTCGACTAGGTTTATTGTGACCTTGGACACGATTGCGTTCCCCATAAATTACTTAGTCTACTGGGCATACTACAAAAAAGTGTCTCTTGGCAATGGAGCCGGCTCAGTCAGACGTGGGACTTTCTACTGCCCCCTCGGCCGGACAAAGACACCACCCCAGGAATACATTCTTATACACAAGTACAAATAAGCTACACATCACTCCTGACGTATTGAGGTGCAACCCCTTCTACGTAGCAAGGTGCCGCCTCTCACCTTGTACAGATTGGTTCGATCAAAACAACTCTATCCATCATTTTACCCTTTTGGCCCTGTCATTGGGATGGATCAGCCTGTTTCTTGTTGTGTGTGGAATGTACAAGTATGCGAATGTTTTGATATCTGGTGTCCAGTACCTTTTAGGTACGTCTCTTTTTGCAGCATCAGCCCTTTCTTTGCCAGCTTCTGTGAGCAGGGCCTGCCTCTGGCTCACAGCTTAACTTTGCTTTATGTTAGCAAAGTCTTGACCATTACTTTAGTTCAGGCCTTAGGCCTCATACCGGGCCTCTGATACCAAGGTTTATATCTCAGGGCCTCCTCTTACTACAGGGTATGTTTATTGCACGTTATCTGTGATTTACAAAATGACCCACTGAAAGGTGTTTTTAGCTCATTGGGGAACGACTTGTTGCCACAGATGTTCTTAGTAATAACAACTGGGTTAGAAATCCCTTTACTTTATCACTCGTGTCATCTGAGATGCCATAAAAGAAATTCCATAAGCAATTAGGTAAATTGAGATATCAAAAACAGACCAGAGAGTGGGATTGATTGTGAGAAAGTAACTTCTCTTCCTCACCAAGGAATTTCTTTGTCCCACGCGCTACAATAGGGAAGAGTTTGGGGGAGTTAAGCTGGAGGTGGACAAGCAGCTATCGCTCCCCTAATTGCGGAGAGGTTGGTAAAGGGTGCTTTTCTCTCTGTACTCTGCTGGATCCATAGCTGACTAATAATCTCTGATTAAATAAGTCCAACTGACATCACACATGGTTATGAATCAGAGCACGCACCGGTAGAACAGACAGCAAGGCAAGCAGACTTGCAGACCCCGCAGCTGGGCCCTGGAGCTGGAAAGGCTTTAAAAAGCTTGGCAGCATTCATGGAAGCAGGGCTGCAATTACACCCCGGGAAGCAGACTGCTCTTTGCTGAGTGTTGCAGCAGAACAGAACCAAACCACGTGGGCTTGCCTCCCCTCCCTGCTGCCCAAGTCCTGAGGGGGCTCTACCCCCTCCCTTGGGAGGCCAGGATACGCCCCAATTCCATCCCATTCCATTACTGACCTACCACCACCTAGCCCAGGTGTCTTCAAATCTACCATACCGCCCTGCCATTGGATGCCGAGCCCAAACAAGCCCGCCCCCTCCTGCACTCCCATTAGCAGAAGGGAGAGAAACTACATTACCTAAAAGCTTGTGCGTTAGCTACACATGCACATCACTCTCTTTTCCAGGCTCAGAGAGAGAGAGGGCGTGGTGTGCACATATGGTTCTGGGTAATGTAGTTTTTAAGAAGGGTGATAATAACATTACTAAATAGGGAGTTTGGGGGTTGTTGCAAATGGGAGTGTCCCTGATATGCTGGGAGGCTTGGTCAATCTGAGCCCTGGTCTACACTACAGTGTTAGCTCGACGCAAAGCACCTTATATCAACCACACTACATAAGCAGCTACACTAAAATTTTGCTTCCGCTGATGTAACTTGCCCACTACACCGACTTAATAACTTCACCTCCACAAGAGGCGTTGAGACCCAGTCAATGTAGTTAGGTCACAGCAGAGTCGGTATAGACACTGCATTGCTCACATCAAGTGTTGCTGGCTTTCCAAAGCTGACCCACAATGCCACACACAGACAGTTCAAGCGATACAAGCACTCCTGCTAAGGAGATGCCCCACCGACACAAGGAGGAAAATCTAGACGTGCAGAAGTGATGTAATTACTTTGGTGGCTGTATGCTAATGTTATTTAGGTCAACTGAGAGAAGGTGCCTTGTTAATGTGCTGTTCGTAGGAGGCATTTTGATCCATGAATAATCTTGGCAAACTTTCCAATAGTCGTTGACATTCTAACTCTCTCCATCACTAACGTCTCAGTCTATGTCCTTTTCTTCTTTAGTCCCTAGTCCGCCCATATCCATGTTCTCAGAAAACCATATTCACGTCCTATCAAAGCTAGTGGTTATTTCTTTGGGTGTTCATGCCTTTGATCCTGCAGACATTTAAGGATATAACTTTACTAACCAGAGCAGGGACTTCAGGATCAACGCCTTGGACTAGCATTATTTATATTCATTTTTCCCTATTTTATCTTTCAAGGGCTTGCACTTTGCACATGGAGTGTTGCACGGGGCCTGGTACTCTGCACACAGGGATGGCATGCGTACTTGCATTTTGCACACAGGGCTGGCATTCGCCCATGCACTTTGCACACGGACGTTGCACGCCCTTCTGCCCCGTGCACGTGGCCTAGCCCCAGGCTTGTGCTTTGCACAGGGAATGATGCTCGGGGTCTAGTGCTCTGCACGCCGGGATTGCACTTTGCACATGCAGCGCTGCAGGGGGCCTCCTACTTTGTACGTGCACGTGCCCTGTGCACGCGCATCGCTCCACGCTGCCACGCGCTCCCACGCCGCTTTCCCGCGTAGGCCCTGCAACGGAAGTGACGGGATGAGGCCGAGCCATGAGCAGGATGTGACGTTTTATCCATGGCCCGCACGAGCCGCGGAAGCCCCGCCCCTAGCACGCGGAGCAGCCATGGCGCCGGGAGGGCAGGCGGGAGGCAGCGGCAGCCCCGGGTCCCGCCGCGAGGGGCTGCGGGACTGGATCCGGAGCGCCTGCCGCTTCGCCGCCGACAGGAACGACTTCCGCAGGTGCTGCCTGGCCGGGCCCGAGCGCGCTGCTGCGGGGAGAAGGGGGATCCCCGGGAACTGTGACAGCGCCCCCCCCCCCCCCACGGGGAGAAGGGGGATCCCCGGGAACTGTTAACCCCCCCCCACGGGGAGAAGGGGGATCCCCGGGAACTGTGACAGCGCCCCCCCCCCCAGCGGGGAGAAGGGGGATCCCCGGGAACTGTTAAACCCCCCCCCCCCCACGGGGAGAAGGGGGATCCCCGGGAGCTGTAACAGCGCCCCCCCCCCCAGCGGGGAGAAGGGGGATGCCCGGGAGCTGTTAAACCCCCCCCCCCACGGGGAGAAGGGGGATGCCCGGGAACTGTTAAACCCCCCCCCCCCAGCGGGGAGAAGGGGGATCCCCGGGAGCTGTAACAGCGCCCCCCCCCCCAGCGGGGAGAAGGGGGATGCCCGGGAGCTGTAACAGCGCCCCCCCCCCCAGCGGGGAGAAGGGGGATGCCCGGGAGCTGTAACAGCGCCCCCCCCCCCCAGCGGGGAGAAGGGGGATGCCCGGGAGCTGTGACAGCGCCCCCCCCCCCCCCAGCGGGGAGAAGGGGGATGCCCGGGAGCTGTAACAGCGCCCCCCCCCCCCCCAGCGGGGAGAAGGGGGATGCCCGGGAGCTGTAACAGCGCCCCCCCCCCCAGCGGGGAGAAGGGGGATGCCCGGGAGCTGTAACAGCGCCCCCCCCCCCCAGCGGGGAGAAGGGGGATGCCCGGGAGCTGTAACAGCGCCCCCCCCCCCCCCAGCGGGGAGAAGGGGGATGCCCTTGAGCTGTAACAGCGCCCCCCCCCCCCCCAGCGGGGAGAAGGGGGATGCCCGGGAGCTGTAACAGCGCCCCCCCCCCAGCGGGGAGAAGGGGGATCCCGGGAGCTGTGACAGCGCCCCCCCCCCCCACGGGGAGAAGGGGGATGCCCGGGAACTGTTAAACCCCCCCCCCCCCAGCGGGGAGAAGGGGGATCCCCGGGAACTGTTAAAACCCCCCCCCAGCGGGGAGAAGGGGGATCCCCGGGAGCTGTGACAGCGCCCCCCCCCCCCACGGGGAGAAGGGGGATGCCCGGGAGCTGTAACAGCGCCCCCCCCCCCAGCGGGGAGAAGGGGGATGCCCGGGAGCTGTAACAGCGCCCCCCCCCCCCAGCGGGGAGAAGGGGGATCCCCGGGAGCTGTGACAGCGCCCCCCCACCCAGCGGGGAGAAGGGGGATCCCCGGGAACTGTTAACCCCCCCCCCCACGGGGAGAAGGGGGATGCCCGGGAGCTGTGACAGCGCCCCCCCCCCAGCAGGGAAAAGGGACATTCTCCCCTCCCCTCGTTGTGACCTCAACGTGGGGGCAAGGTGCTCTTCACATGCCCTTGCAGGGATCTGAGCTGTGTGCCTGTGGCTGGTTCTGTGGCACTTATTGGAGCTGAGATGGGGGAGGCCCTTGGCTCTATATGTGCCAGGGAACTGCCTTGGTCTCATAGCCTGGGGCCCCCGTAGCCTGGGAAGTACACACAGGTCTTTAAGCCAAATGGTGCGAGGGCAAGCCTGGCTCGGGGTGGGGTCAGGGCAAGATGAAGACAAGTTAAAGGGAAACATGGGATTCGGTGGAAAATGAAGTTGTGGAAACTGTATCTGGAACGGTGCTAGGTCTGCTCCATTGTTTTCAATAGGGCAAGGCCCCTAAGTGATACACTGAGAGGTGAGAGATTGTAAGGAGAAGCAGTTGTCTGGTAGCCAGAACTGGGGCCTGGCAATCAAGAGTTTCCTGGGTTCTGTTCTCCTCCAGCTGGGAGGAGGAAGACGGTGGTGTTGCAGCTAGAGAAGGGGATGGGGCATCAGGAGTCCTGCAATCTATGTGTGGCTTTGTTACTGTCTTGCTCTGTGACCCTGGACAAGTGACAGCCTTCCTGGGCCTCTACTTTCACATCTGTAAAAGGAAGGAGGATTGGAGGGGGGGGGGGGGTGAAAAGAACCTTTCCTATCTAGTAAAGAGGTTGAGGATGTATGTTTGTTTATTTCCTTTCAAATTTAAAGCGCTTAATATATTGTTATTCAGAGTAAGAGTCTGGTACTTTAAGGTAAAGATCCCACACATGAGGCAGGTAACATTTATCCTCTTACATTAACATAAGTCAATCATCCCAGGGCATATCTAATCATTTTAAGCAGGTGTTGAGGAGAATACACTCCTAAAATACTTAAAAAAAAAAAAAAAAATCCAAATTAGAAACAATTAAATCCTGTTCTCTGCATTTGCCTTTTTCTGTTACCAACATCTCTGGTACGTGAAAAACCTGACATCTGTTTGAGTTCATCTGATCCTGCTGCTTATTCCCTACCTGAAGTCATAATTCTGCTTGCCATAATTGTGGCATCCGCTAGTTACTATAGGAGGGGGGGGGATAAGCAGCAGGAGCAAATGAGTTCTTAAGACAAACATCCTGTTTTCATGGAAATCTCCCTAATATAGGATGAAGCAGGGGAAATACAGACTATAGATGGGAGCAGAATGGTTTCTAAACAGCAGGCAGCAAAAAAGGGAAACCTCCACCCAAAATTAACATTGTTGCTTCTTCCAGCTACAGCATAGGCTTGGCAATGAGACTTAATAGTTGTTACTGTTTTAAGCTGTCAGTCCTTGAGGTCTTGCTCTGTACATTTACAGTTGGTATTCTAGGTAGGAAACACTTTAATGTAGGCCAGACGTTGCTTCAACAAATCTAACTTACTATGTATTTGTTTCAGAAACCTCATAGTTAACCTGGGGCTTTTTGCTGCTGGAGTCTGGGTAGCCCGAAACTTGACAGACATTGATTTGATGTCTCCTCCACCAGTTGCATAGCAGTGCCAGTGAGTACCTGACATTGTGAAGGTGTGGAAATACAGTCATTTGAATAGTGAGAGGAGACAAACTAATCAGGATAATCAAGGGTTTGGATAAAGGAGCGGCAATAGATATGGGAAGTTCTGGAACTTTTGCATGTGGCAGGATTAAAAGACTGCAGTGCATGATTTTCTACAGAGTCAAGTCCTGGGAACTGCACTTCTGGCTAATTGGGGTTCCACTGTATGGAGCTATCAAACTTCAATATTCAAGTCTGTTTTGGGGAGGAGGAGTGTGCAAGTTAGAAGAGGACTACGGGGCTGCGCGAGAGACTTCTTTAAAGTTCCAGGGCCTACGTCTCAGTTTCAAAGACTTGCATAAATCTGTCTGCGCGTCCTTTGTAAGAGTCTCCCCGCCACTGCTTTATACTACCCCTTAGAGTTGTCAACAGCCTTCCACTTCCTGTGGATTGAGCTCCTCCCCCCTCCTTTTTTTCACACCTACTTTGGCAAAGCTGTACTAGTAAATATGTTGGGTATCTAAGACATTCTGATTAATGTAATGTACGGCACAGTCTCAACCTAGCCTTATGGTCAGTAATGGATATTACAGTGAGCCCTGACCACCCAGCTGATTTTTAAGGTTACCTTAAACTCCAAAATGCCCTTCAAAGGGGCAGCGAAATTCAAATTACATAGATTTTTCCTTGATCTGCATAATTATATAACCAGCTAAACATGCAAAAAAGGTAGGTCCTGTAAAACTACAGATTTATATTGTGCCCTAAAATAGTGTTCAGATACAAGACTGAACACCCCCCAGGCATTACCATTAAGAGAACAGTAAGGTGTTTCACAACTCAAAGTGGCATTCTAGGGGAAAACATGATTACCTCAAGTATCAGGGGGTACCTCAGTGACTTCTCACCCAATGCCATTTTAATACACTAGACCAGACACTTGGCTCTCTAACGCATCCTTTGTCTGGTCTTTAATTGCAGACGTGAATAAGGTGGACCTGCATCAAGTCTGAAGAGCTTCTCGTCCCAATGTGACAGGATGACCAAAATGATGATCAGAAGAGTTGTGTGGTGTTTGTTTCTTTTGTTCTCGGTAACTAAAAGTTCAGCAGCAGCTCTAAAATTGTATTTTAATTCACGCATAGCTATCATTCTGCAATGAACAGTGATAAGTGAGGAGAAGCCATTTAACTCGTGAGATGTTAGTTGTATGTTCAGTTCATCCCACTGAGCTCAATGTATACTAAAGTAATCAGTTATATTTTCAAGACTTGTGAAGCTGTTTCATATTGAGTTTAATTCTGTACCATGTCTAGAAGATTATTAAATTATCATGTGTGAAATAATGACATTCTACTGCACTGGAATTTTATTCTTTTAATAGGAAACTTCAGCTTACAAAACAAGGTGTAAAAAAGAGTAAAGATTTACAAAAAATCATAAAAACATGATTCATATTTCACACCCAAAAGAGAAAAGAACAAGTCCCAATCCTGTGTTGTAAGCAGGACTTGTCAGCTATTTATTCAAAGGGAAAACAATTTTTTTCAAAGCCCTAGGTAAACTCTAACCACCATAAATGTACACGGATAAATGTTCAGACAGGATAAAGCTGGTGCATTTCTTTTATCTTAGAGGAATTATGATTGTATGTTATACTTGGGGAAGAAGCTGTTTGGTGTTGCATAGCATTTTAGTGCCTTGGACTGGTTCTACTAGTTGCCACCATTAAGTTGTTGTTGGAATCCAGCTGATAGTGGCGAGGCTATTCCATGGGAGGTGAAAGTGATGATATGGAGGACAGGCTCAGAAGCACTGCTACTTTCTAGCTTAATCACGTGCATTGTCGTGCTACAGCTATAGAACAGTAGCACGCATTCCAGCCCTGAGCATTTTGCAGCACCACTGCAGCATGGCTTCAGATCCTTTGGAATTTTATGCATGAGTTCATCTATTACTCTGTGTTCAAAGGAGTCTTACATAGCACTGCCTACAGATTTGGGGTTCTGTTTTGTTTTTTGGTGAGGGCCCTTAAGAATGGATGGAGGAAATAAGTCAATTTCAGCTTTATCAAGTAGTAAGTTAATTGGAAATAATCTCTGCCTAAATTTTCAGAACAAGTATTCTCGTTGTGAATTTAAGGCTCACTAAACTGGAGACATATCCTCTTCCGGCAAAAATAAAAAGGGGCCTCCGAAGAACATTGAATAGATAGATTTAAACTTGATTCCTAAAGGTTTTTGACTTAACACCCTAACTTCTTCCTAGGACTTGGGTTCAGACAGGGGCCAGGTTATGCAGCTCTAGCATCATAATTCTGTCATGATGAGTTACTGGATGTTGTCTTCACAAGCCTTGGACTGAAATAGAGCTCGTTTAACTTACATAAGATCAGGAGCGGTCCTTCACCAATACATCTGTGCACTGAGCTGGCCTGACAGTTGGACCGTGCTACCAGAAATAGTCGGATTCTCAGCTATCACCTGTGAAAGTCCTTGCAGCTAAGACAGCCTTGTTAATTACCAGAGCATGGTGTGAATCAGCTTATGTAATTATTGATCAGGTAGTAGAAGCCTATAGTACAGCTACACCTAGCTTTGACTTAAAACCCTCGCAAAAGTCACTGAAAAGCCAACAACCTGGCCAAGTTTCCCGCCCTCCCCCCTCACACTTCGGGTTTCTCACTCTAAAAAGCAAAAGAAACATCCATCCTTCATTTCTGCTTTCAAGAGAATGTTTAGTGTTAAAAGAAAACTCCGTTCTTTCCAGCCTTTGCAAATATTTAAAGGACAGCAGCCTTCCAAGGATCACCAAGCACTTGGCTGCAGGAACAGTCAGCAAAGTGTTACTTTATAATGGGATTTTCAAAAGTACTTGGCCCTGGTCTAACTGCTCCTATTGAAGTCAATGGTGTAATTCTTATTGATTTAATGGGAGAAGAATTGAGCCCAATCAAGGGCTCTTCAAAATCCCAACCTTAATCACTATTCCATAAAGAAGCTTGGAAATCCATGATCAGAAATTGTAAACTAAGTTTAGCTGTTATGTGAACATTTGTTTAAATCAGATTAAAACATTAAGAAGGGGAAGACTATTGGAAAAACATCGAGGGGGATTTTATTTTGGGCAAACAACTTAGCTAACTTTTATAACTTGTTTTTCCTCTCATATGAACGCCCTCTTTAATGGACACTCATAGTTATGGCATTGAGTAAGTGTTTCCCCCTGAATTTGTAAATGCTTATTTAAAGCTAAGTTAAAATGGATCAGTTCTACTTCACACCTTGGGCTCCTCATGGTGCCAGTATCAAGGTCACTTTTGATTGCCCCTCAAACACTTACTCAAAGGTGAGTTTTCACATATTTTTGTGTGGTTTATTTGAGGCCGGAGGAAATCTGTACCTATGTGAACTTTTAATTGCTGGGCTGAATGATACTGTCAAGTGGTAAGGGCTTTCTAATAAGATTAGGCAAGAGTGTATGCAGTTGTAGTCTTGCCAGACCAGCAGTACTGAGTTAGACAGACTTAAGGCGACATTACTTATCCAGTCAGAAAGGTGCCAAGATGTATCTAGGCAACTGTTTAAGTTAAGGGACAGATTCTAGACTAGAGTGCAGCAAAAGTTGGCAGAAAAAGTCATTCACCTAAGGCTCTAGCTTGTCCCTTTTGAGAAGATACATTCTTAGGCCTTGTCTATGCACAAGAGTTGTAGTAGTTTAACTATAGTGGTATAGCTAAAGTGGTACAATCCTCCCTCCTCTCCAGTGTGGCTACTGTTATACTGATATATACGTATACCACTGCAGCTTATTCCACAAATGAAAAGGGGAATAAGCCATACTGGTATAAGCACCACCACCAGCCACACGTAGGAAGTCATATCACTTTAGTTATTTGTTTAAAAAAAAAAAAAAAAAACCCAAACTACACAACCCTAACCAAAAGTTATACTGATACAAAATGTGGGCAGACAGGGCCCATTAATATGCAATATACAGTACACTTCAAAAATTACACTCCCAGAGCATGTATTACCCCACCATGTAGACAAGCTCTTAGATTGAGTCTAATTACAAGTACACTAAACGCTGTTCCATCCCAGGCCCTCGATATTCTTTCTGCTTGTCAAGCAAAAAGTCAGCATCAGAAGGTTCTCTACAGAGTTTAATTTTAACATGAAAAGAATTCAGTTTCTCCCTCTTATCTAAGGCAATAGTTTTCTACCCTGAAATGCATAACCATGATTTTTGAATATTAAATTCAAGTACAAGCTTTTAATTGTGTCTATCCATTCCTTTCTTACCTCCAAGTATTCACAACATGTTTATACAGTTGACCATTGTGGGGTTTAAGCAGAGGACTTCCTTTATATTTTTCTTTAAGTCTCCAGAGAAGTGAGTGGATAGTTTCTGAGAAGAAATAGTTTTCCATTAAATTCACAACCATTCATTCTACAAAAAGTAAGTGGCAGGCCCTCAAGGGTTAGGATTTTGCTTCTGATCAGATTCCATTCTTGGATTTTATGCCCTTCGCCGCTGCCACCACCACCCACCCAAAAAAAAAAAGCATTCACTGCTGGATCCCCTTGTCATTAAACTCTTCCTGCCTCATCCACATATAATCCAAAACGTTTTACAGTGGTCACTTCAGCTTTGTCCATGGGTCGTTTTTTAACTCCTTCCCTTTCCCAAACTCCAACCTGAACAGAATTCAGTAAAAGGGCTGTTCAGACAGTGCCCTATAACTACAATGCATTCTGTATCATGCACAAGCTTCAAACAATAAATAGTTAACAGTGGTTAAAGTCAGTCTTGGGCCCACTGGGCTGGTAATTTTTTTTTTTCCTTTTGGAAATGTAAGTTGAAAACATTTTTAAGAAGACTTATTCCAGTTTAAAAATTCCTTTTGAAAGCATTTTGGCCAACCATACAAATTATTCTTAGAACAACTGGAACTCATACATACACACAAAATAAAATAAGCACAATGGAAGGGATAGCCCAAGGCATACCCTAAAATTAACTATGACAACTAATTACAAATTGGTACAGGTAACATATGCAGTTTTGATCAGGAGAACTGTGCTGTGGCTTTACAAATTTAAAAACTTGCAAGAATGCTTCACATTCCCACTTGTAAATAAATGGATATCAATATTAATGTAATAGAAACCAAAACCCCTCTCAGTTTAGGTTTTATATTCCCACAGGCAAGAAATTCCTACTCAACTCCTTCCTCCCTGCCTAATCTCAAACCAGGTGCAGAGATTAGACACAAAAGAAGGCAGCGTTCAGAGTAGGCATTGGGTTTTACCATCTACTGTTTAAGTAGAGATATTTAGCCACCTTAAACAACCGTGCATCTTGCATATGAAACTGCAGTATTGTGGGATTGTTTGCTACACCGCTAACTGTAAGTCTGTGCAAATAGTACCATGGCAAAGGTAACTATCTCTCTCCCCCTCCCCATTTTAAGTCTCCAATTATCAGTCAATATGTTTAAATCAGAAAGGCCTTTCCAAAACTCCTACTACTCTACCAAAATGCTACAAGTGGAGTTTTTATCCCTCATAGAACACAGGTCTTCTTATAAATAAGGTTATTGTTTTGAGAGGAGTAACCTTACTGACCTGATTGGAAGTGGCCTGAGTAACACAGAAAGAAAATTAAAAAAACAAACATGTTCTGCCTTTGAACAAGTAGTCATTTGAGTTATTACAAACACAGAGATTTCAGACATGTACACCAAAATACACCAAGTTCTGAACTTGCTGGTAAGAACCGTTTTTTTCATTCACATACAGATATGAAATGTAAAAATGTCAATGATACTGAAAAGTACTTGTAAAAAACATACAGATTTGTCTGCCACTTGAATGATGAGAGGGGAAATTCTCTTAAAACTCCCAACTTTTCGGTCCCATGCAAAATGTAATTGGATACAAGGCACCAAATTTAATGAATCATATAAAAATTAGTTCACAAAGCTTTATCAGTAGGTAAAACTAACCCCTTTCCCAGTCCCCCATCCCCACCCCCTTTTTTTCAAATTTTTCATTCTGTAATACTGTCGACCGCTCCCATTTTATGCTGGGGTATTTTGATGGCAGCCAACACCCACTTGCTTGTCTCTCTCACTGGGAGGTAACTAAGCATATTCTATCAGAAACAGAGCTTCTGTATGGCAGAGAGACTATTTATACTAGAAGCCTTGGCTTTTAAAAACAAAAATAATCTCTGCTTACGAGTCCATAGGACACATTTAACATTTTTACCATTTCCAATTTTATTTCTACACTAAAGATGTCTGGAAGTTCTTAACTGTGTGGAGGTGGTCCTGTCACCCGGAAGGAACAATTCCAATATGACAGCTCAGTCCCAGACTGTTTAATATGCATTATTCCATCTACTGCCTCACCTGTGACAATGTTTGAAGTTATCAAACTAGAGTTCATGTAGTCAGTAGACTACAAAAAACTTTGTCAGCTTTCAGTATTTTGCATTGAAACTCCTCTTCGCCCAGTGCATAGTTTAACTTGGCAGTGCAGGCAGTAAGAGCGTAACGTACTGGGAAGTAGTTGTAATTAACTTGCTAGTGGTGAAGTTAGCCTAAAACAATGTTTTCCAACTACCTTAGCAGACCTTGGGACTTAACCTGACCATGAAGTTGTACATTTTAAGATTTTCATATTTAAAAAACTAAGTGAAATAAAGCTGGTTTACTTAAGATTTAAATATATTGAGGAGGTGCTGGTGGTGCCTCCATATTT
Organism: Malaclemys terrapin pileata; assembly: GCF_027887155.1. NCBI lineage: Eukaryota > Metazoa > Chordata > Testudines > Emydidae > Malaclemys > Malaclemys terrapin. The sequence goes on along the minus strand of NC_071508.1, from coordinate 17,355,080 downwards.
CAGGTTGCACATACATACGAGTATAAGTAATTCATTAATTTACAGCAGCTTCCTCTGGTTCTAGAGTCCTATCCTGTAAGGTGCCAATCACGTTCAACTCCCATTGGCAGTTGCTCAGCACAACAAGCCTCTCAGGAGGCTCTATTCACCTGACAGGATCGGGCTCCTAGAAAGCCACAGGAGCAAAGGTAGGACAGAAAAAATAGTGACAATTATTTTTCATCTACTGTAGCACTCTAAGGTTTAAGGCTAGCATTAGTTGCTGCTCCAGAGCCCTACAAATTTGGTCATCGACATCTTTGTTTTTGCATATGCAGCAGCGACCTCTTGCAAAGGGTTTCCATCAAGCTAATCCACTGGTACGGAACAGGCATCATTGCTTATTCGGCCGGTCATTTAAAAAAAGAATTGAGATATTAGCCTGCTCCAACAATTTTTTCTTTTTTAAACTGAAGAATTTTAGCTACACATACAGGACCAAATTCTGCTCTTAATTACACCAATTTAAGGAGCTGATTCTGCCAACACTTAGCATGTACATAACTACTCACATGAGTAGTCTTATTAAAGTAAATGGGACTACTTGCATGATTCAGGCAGCTCCCATATGTTATGTGTTTGCAGCATAGGGACCTAAATCGGGAGTAATTCAATTGACTTCAGCTGAGCGACTCTAAATATATGCCAGTGTCTGAGCATAATTTGACTCATAGGATTAAGGAGGGACAACGTTTATTTTATAGGTTACACTTTTGTCAAGCATTCACTTAAGTGGACTTCACTGTAATTGCAAGTAACATCTTCACCTTATTGACCTAGACACGTAACTTCCAATCAGAATTTCTGGCAACCAGGACACTATAAAACAGTGTTCAGCGCAGCAGGAGCATTGGGCGATGCTTATATGAAGAAGCCTGCAGTAGACAAATATAAACCAAACAGCATAAAAAATGCTATACGCTATCGCTTCCAAATCAAAGCTAAATATTACAGAAACCTCACAGTGTTGGAAAAAGCAAGTTTAATTTAAAGTATAATTATTTCCTTCCCTACCAGGGTAAGTCATTTTTTCTGACTGCAATTTCACCACATCTCAGCACTACTGGGTTAATGTCATATGGAGAGGCCACTAATCTCCAAAGATGTCAACAGCAAATGCTACAAATCTGCTTGGGAAATCTGATACATTGATGGCTAAATGTACACCCTCCTTCCAGCCTCCCTTCCCTCTCTGCAAGCTACTCAATTCAAGTGACAACTGTATTACTACCTGAATTCAAATATTAATGCAACACACTCAGTCAAAAGATGAGCATTCATAGTGATAAGTCTAGGCTCACTGCAGTAACAATTGTAATGTTGCATTGTGGTTTGCCTTTATATCATAGACTTTTATATAACAGGGTTACCATGGCAGGAGTTTTCAGAAAGTAAATTTGCCATTATGGTCATCAGTCATGGTAAACTGTGACTGCAGTTTAAAAGCAAATAATCTACTTTCTGTTAAATAACAGATCCAATTTCATCTTAAAAGTATTGATAGGCTTGGAAGGATAAGCAGTGCTTTGCAAAATATCAATTTCTCCCTCCACCCCAAAAAAAAGATTAAAAAAGGTATTTTAACGCTTCAGCTTTCTCTTCTCTACTTTTTTCTTTCAAATATTGTTTGGACGAATAATTATGTACTTTTTGTATTAGCAAAGAACCAATCATGCTTATAAATATTTGATAATCACAACTGCATGATTTTGTTTCAAAAGCTTACGGAGCTCAACTTTTACATTCCCTGGGCCAAATTTGGACTGCAGTGAATTCAGTGGAGTTGAATCGGCTTACATTCTGTCTTAATTTGGCCCATTACATTTTGAAGAGTTACTAGCTATGGGGTTTGTTTTTATTTCCTTGAATTGCCCCCCCAAAAATCAGTACCTACACGTAGGAAATAAACAAATACCTGTCAGAATTCATAAGAAATAAAAATCAATTCCTTCCAAGCCTAGTTACAGATAAGGCTTAAAAAAAAAAAAAAAAAACACACACAATTTCATTAGCACCTATGGGACTGCCTCACATTGCTTTGCTTCCAGTGAGTAAAACGGTAGAATTTTGAAATTACAGTTACTAGCACAACAAAACCAGGCGATTTTTGTGGTCTCCAAAGCAACATGTTGCTCAGACATACAGGAAACATGGATTCCCGAGCAACTCCCACTCCCCAGGACAATGAAGACCAGTGTCTCCTTGAGGTGACACGCTCAGTCTTTGCTCTGGTGACAGGAAAGGAATTGGTTGCCTGCCCTGCCGTAGTGCTCCCTCCCTCCCTTCTGGATAGTTGAGAGTGATTAACAACAACCTGAGAAGAGAGTCTGTTTTGCTCTTAAGACAGGAGGTTAATTGTCACGACAGCGGCAATGGCAAGAGGGTATTACTTCAGGAAATTTATCCCACCCTCTAGAACAATAGGATGGGCTGGCTCTGCCAATTAGTTTATGTACGATGGGCAAATGCTGACAAGAATAAAAGGAAATAGGGAAAGAAGGAAAACCAATGATTTCAGGACTTTTTACCTGGATTCTAAGTTTAAATTTCTGAGGTTTAAAATGTCCCACTGGAATACTGGATTTTTAAATTGTTTCCACCTTAGCCATCTCCACCAAACAAGACTGACTGCACAGGGAACAAGAGAACCTCTTTCAAACTCTCAGGTCTGATCTCTAAAATTGAACATGGACAGCACAATCCTCAAACTAAATAAATGTTTGAAGTGTGGTTCTACTGCGAAAAGGGACTAAAAATGGTACCGTGAGGTCCTATGGTTGCTGTGTTTCAGTGATTTCTATATCAAGCTCAGATTGCAAGTATAAAGATGTTTTTATAAGTCTGCAGCTCTGCAAACTCAAAGTGGGATTTGAGAGCCAAGCTATCACTTGAAATAAAGATGTGGCTGGCCAAATTCTACCCTCCATAATATCTATGCAATCTCATTGTCTTCAAACTTGCAGAAGTGTAACAGATTGGAATTTAGTAAGCAATTCTATTTATGCACAAAAAGAAACAAAATCCAGCCCACTCCCCTATCGCTGTGTTGGCACTTTAACAGGAGTAAAAAACAACTCACCCTTATTTTTGCTGCTAATGTCTGCAGACAGGATTCTGAACATGTACAGGGGGCAGATCTGATCAATCAGAAGGTTTCACTTTTACATGATCTCTCTCCAGAGCAGAACCACATTGATCACATTGTGTATGATCAATTTAGTCCAAGTCCATTCAGTCCAGTTAAAGAAAAATGCTGCCATGTGGTGTACCAATGCTATATTTAGGCCCTGTCAATACTAAGAAAATGATCCGTTGCTAGTCCCTTCCTCTACTGGTGTTGTCCTATCTGCACTAATCTGTTTTCAAAATGTTTTCAACACTGTTACAGACAATGTAAGGCCTGGTGGAACGTTTTCCTAGGGCAAAGGGCTTTAGAAGGCTCTCCAGCAAGAATGCCTTTTGGAAAAGTACAACTCCACCTATTCAAGATATTTTGGGGAAATTGAAGTCATTCAGATAAACACAGGTGGGAAGGGATTGGGTAAGTGATTCACACCAGAGAATATAATTGACAACAAGGGAATGAAGCTTAAATGAGATTCTACTGTACCTCTTTTTTCTGGAGATTTTTTTTGTAATCAGTATTAATTACTAGCGAATTTGGGAGTCAGTTGTTTGATAGGTTTATATTCTGGTTGAACAAATGGGTTGTACTTACTTTTACATGCTTAATTTAATTTCTGTTTGAAATAAGATGAATATTAGGCATCTGTGGCTGTTTTGAGGAAAGTGAGTTTTACCAATTAAAAAAAAAAAAAAAAAAAAAAAAAGATTCTGACCACAATTTTATATGATGGAATTGCACAGCCTGATGCACATTTTTCTGGACCCTGGGGTGGCAAACGTGGTGATTTGATCTGTTCCTGCAGTAAGCCTTTATTCCTACAAAGAGGAATGATGTGTGAACACCAATGGTTTAAAAAAACTGAGAGAGTCAGTTGAGTTATTAATGCTTCCCATCATGGGAATGTCAGTCTTCTGTCCTTATCGCTGTTTTTGGACGGCACCTGAGCTTGGAGTTGTGTTTCTGAGATTCCTGCTTTGCCCTGCACTGTTCTTTGAGTGTAAAAAAGAATGTAGGCCTGGGTTTTGCACACCTCCTCCACACTACATACATTCAGTTTGGAATCATTGCAGTGGACCCAAAAACCTAGGAACCAAAGGAAGAAAGAGGACATTAGTAACAAGACCTTAATCCTTTTGATTGTCTCTTATAAACGAACCCTTAAAAAAAAAAATCACAAGAAATGGGAATTTTCAGGGGAGGGGGAGAAGAGGGGTGTTTTAACCTGGAGGTTAGCAGGCTTTCATAGCATTTCTATGCTGTTTACCACTATCTAGTTGAGCTGTAACTTGATTTTATATTATATCCTTAAAAAACCTCCTCAAGTAATGAAAACTAAAAACTTTCAAGACAGGCACAGTTATAATTCTCCATTCTCTGTAATAAGGTGGGGAAGAGTAGTATCAATACCCATGCTGTGGAAAGAGATAAGTGTTCAGGAATTTAGAAAAAAAACATTGTGGATGTTATTCATGAAAAGTCCAGCTTCAGTTTCAGCACATTTTCTGTCTTGTTATCTTCCCTTCCCAAGTAGGGTCAGAAAGATGCCAATCAGAGCAGCACAATCAAGTTACATAGCACAAGAAAAATGAAACGCTGATGTTACAAAGCAAGTAGTAAAGCCATCCCAGTGGGCTACAAGGGAGGGAAAGGAAAAGCAGTCTTTGGTCCTTATGCAAATACATGCTACTAGCAATACGCTCTGGAAATAAAGCTATGGAATGGCAAGAAATTTTATTTAAAACAACTCTGACGATAAACCTTTAAAATACACTAAGTCTATGGAACAAAATATTAAACAGACTTTTAAAATCTGTTTCCCCAGTAATAAGGCACACGCACCTCCCTCTGTGTTGTAGCAATATGCTGTGTAGTGTCCTGAGCCAAACCCTTTACCATGATGCATCACCACAGCGGAGAGGTCATAGACAAAGGTCTCTTTGTCAAGAGAGGAGAGAGAGTCCCTGCAGCAGTAAGGTTCCATGTTTAATACCTGGTCAAAGAGGACATGGACCCCAATCTTCTCACGGTGATTACGTCCAGACCACCTGCAACACAAATGCATGCAATCAAAATAAACCCCCCCAGACACTCAAGGACTTTACAAAGAAATAAAGTGGTAGGGAGCTGGGGAAAAGTGGGGATGGGACCAGTAACCTGCTGCTACTAAGAGATTTTGAAGAATTTTCACTGCTGGGGAGAGGTAGACATTAAATATGTTTTTCTTCTTGCTCCCACTCTGAAGTCTATTATAGTTTGTAGACTGGAGTGAAATAATCCCAGGAAATGCTCTAAGTGTAATATAGCCCCATACAAGTGTGGTCTGAGCACCACTTACGAGATTCAGTTACGGATATAAACTTCCCCAAATATGAAGCATACTCCCCTATAATAATTACACTAGGGCTGGGTTTATCAGTCAAAAAGACACTTTCCAACCATAGTTCCAGCATCTGCTATATTATGGAAAAAAACAGAACAAAAGCATGACTTAGAAGTGGCAAAAGTGTGTGGGGGGGTCAGATAAATTACCAGGGGGAGCAAGTTCCATAGATGAAGACCTACCACAGTGTTTCCAAAATGAGATGCTACTCTCAGTAGACTGCAACTTTTCAGGATTATCCCCATCTTTTCTTGCATGCTTTTATCAGCGCTTAATAGATATTAGTTTTGACATCTAAATGGTCATAATCAGAAACTCCATTGAATGAAGAGAGTCAATTTGAACCTTTCCGAACTGTTTCAGGCTGCTGCAAACTCAGGCAGGCATTGAATGCACTGCACAAAAGGATACACAGTTGTACTGTATTAATACTTACACAAGTTGACCAGTGTTTGCATTCTCAAAAACATTAAGGCTATGTCTACACAACAGAGGTAGGGGTGTGGTTCTCCGGCTCGTGTACACACATTCGCGTTATCCCTCATCAAGATAGTCCAAATATAAATAGCGGTTCAGCCACAGTAGCATGAGTAGTGGCAGTAGAAGCATGCGTGAGCCGAGCCAAGTACATAACTTGCCAGTTTCAGGTGGGTTTGTACTTGGCATAGCTCAGTTGTTCCACCATTACCCGTGCCACTGCGGCTGCACTGTTATTTATACTTGCACTGACTCAATGAGAGCTACCACAAGCATGTGTACATGGGCCGGGGAATCGCACCCCTAGCTTGTAGTGGAAATGTAGCCTAAGAGCAAGCTACCCATCTTAATAAGGACACTACACTGAGTACACAAGCCTTCTTTGCTGTGAATTAAACATTTGCTGCGTGTAAGATGTTTTATTTGCTTCCACTATGCAGGAAATAAGAGAATTTCATAGCGTGTATGACCCACTCATGTCCAAAAAGAAGGTACCACATATTTTCCATGCAATTATTTCACTTGCTAAATACTACCTGTGGCTCGCAAAACTCACCTGAATCGTTTAAGGTGCAGCCGGAGGACCTGAGGTAGTCTGTAGATCATTAACTGCTTTTTAGCTTCACTCAGAACAAGAGGTTTAGGAGAAGACTTCCGTCGTTTGCCTACAAAAAGTTTAAGAAGGGGATAAAATATACGTTGGGTTGTAAACAGTCTTCAAAAGAGGAAGCGGCACATGACAAACCCTTCCTTCTTCCTTTTTAGAGTCAGGTCAGCTCACAGCAAAGACTTACCAGTGAAATACAAAGCGAATAAGGATAGAGGTACAGCAGGGGAAGTTTTGCTTACAACACCTGCATCTGCAACTTCTAGGCAGGAGGATTCCAACCCCATGAATTTGTTGGAACGGGAAACCATGCTGTTTAAAATATTCACAACTTCACATTTTGTGCTGCTTATAATCTTCATGCCTTCAGTTATCAGTTTCAAGCTGCTTCTGTTAACATTGCACACTGCGATGTACAACAGGGCTGATAAAGAGATGGCTGGGGCCATACAGCTAGTTTCAATGCTAAATAATGCTAGGTTGTCCCCAAGTTATTGAAAAACATTGTGGATATATATATTTTTTTAATACAGCACCAGAACCGTGTACGGAGCTTTACAGGCAGATAGAAGACAGTGTTCCTGTGCTGAAGAGCTGATAGTCTAAGTTATGATAGTTTGACAAGAAATTGCAACAAATATTGTGAGGACAAGGGTTACCATGGTAAGATCATGTGGTTACTATGGGTTAGCAATGTGTGTATCTGGTAGATTTTTCACTTGTGACTGTGAGAGGGGAGAGTAAGGTGTATATGGCTAAATGGAAAAGGGGTGTTTTAAGAAGCCACTTGAAGGAGAAGAGGGTGAAGGCCTGGTGACCGGATCAAAGACGCAGTTTCAAGTGTAGGAGTCCACAAGGGAAAGAATGGAGGTGAGAGTGGGAGAATAAAAGCAAAGGGGTAGTAAGGTGTGCGGCTTGGGTGAGCAAATGGAAAACAGAGGCCCTTAAGTTCTCATCTCCACAACCATTCACTGTCAACTTCTATTTGCAATTTTTTTAAGTAAAATTTTGATCACTAACAGGAATGTAAAATTAAGAGGTGGCTCCTTACGCTGCCTTGAGCCAATGGTTTGCAGAGCACGGATTCTCACTTTGGAGTGTTGTAATCCATGCCATAAAGTACAATCAACAAGAATAAAATAATTTATTCTAATTGGAGTGATTTGTTACAGCGCTGAGTGGAGCTACCACTGCAGAGCACAGATTACAGTACAATGAAGGTGCCACAATCAACTTTGCCAACAACGAAAGCAATTGGAGAATGAACAGTGAAAGAATCAAAAGGATTCTTAGCCACTATTTACATTCTATCAACTAGCAGATGTTATTAAATTAAAAATGTAACCGTCCCCATAAACCCTGTAGAAGTAGCTCTCTTTGATAGGAGAGAACAAAATTAGAAAAAGCTACATTCTATACTTCACCTTAAACAGGTTTGAATTAAACTACAACGAAGGGGCAAATCCTGATGATTGCCTCCCCATTTTTACTCACATAATTGCTCAGGCAAAATTGTTGCCCTTATTGCATCAGGACTTTGTAAAAGCCAAATAAGGAATTCAGAATTTGTATCTAAAAATTAACCAATTTTTATTAATTCTGCTTGTGTTCAACTAATTAATCCTTATAGAAAGAGACGTATCCCACTTTTAACCATAAACAACAAAGAACAAATGTCACATGTTTCCCAATGGGATATCATTTTCATGTTTAAGTGAGTTGCTAACAAACTGAGGTGGAGGGAAAGTAGTTTCAAAGCAAAAATAAAATAAAATAAAATAAAATAAAAAGCCACTCTATTATATATCTAGCAAACACCTCCACCCCATCCATTGAAAGCAAAGGTCCTGAAATGATGCACTTCATTTTTACATAAAGAGAAGACAGAGATAATTGCTTCATAACAGACCTTTGCTAACTCAGCCTCCTCTGTAACTCAGCATTCAAACAAGGAAGGAGTATAGCATACAGCCATTTTGGCTAGTTGACTTTATGCAGCACAATCTTAAATGTTTGACACGTGGTTTCTCAAGAGACTAAGGTGAGATATTTTATGTTGCTTTAAAAAAAAAAAAGAGTAAAACAGCAAACATTGAAACAAACTTTTCAATCTGAAGGAATTACCAAGGGCAGGGGGGGGAGGGGAGAGAAAGGAAAGGTGTATTTGTTTGTTTTTGGAAATCACTAGAGCTAAACCCTACACAATCCATTTCTGTCTTCAACATTTTCGTTTTTACCTCCATTCAAAAGGACTGAATATCAGCTTGCAAAATCTGGCACTGTGTTCTACTGACACACTGATTTGACCCACTTATCATACTGCATAAATAGAGCAAGTAATCCTGAACTTCACTATCTTTGGGGGGCGAGGGAGGAGGAGATTCACATGAATCAAGTTAGAGATGAGAGCTTTCAACAAGATACCAAGTCCTGGTAAGGCAGAAGGGAAGTGTGCCTGCATAAGGAAGCAAGTTTACTCCATGGTAAAGACTTTATTTAAAATTTATCAACAAAAGATGGGATAAAAAAGTGTGTGGGGTGGGGGGGGGGGGGGAAGTCTTTTGTTCCTAATCGGAACCTGTCAACTTCTCCAGGGCACAGAGGACACAGCTTAGGGGGGGAAAAAAAATTAAAAATGGACAGGTGACAGCCAGAGCTTTGAATAAGAAATGTACCTGTTAAGTGGATTTCTGCATCTCACTGTACCAATTCAGAACAGATGGGTTGCTCCTTCTCTTTCTCACTTCTGACAGGCAGTACCATCAATGATTTTTGGCATCTACTGGTAGGACTGTTGCCTCCTGCTAGGACTTGCTTTTTTTTCAGTTAATGCTTCCTTATCCGATTCACTTATAAAGCACCTATATCAGCAAACTTTAGGTCTGCACAAACAAGAACTGCAGAATACAAGGCTAAGACGCAAGCCAAACTGAACAATACTGATCAGATTTGTGTGAATAATAAACTATTTGCTGTGAATCTGATGAAATTAGTTCCCTCTTTTGCTTATAGACTATCCACAAGCAGATGGCTATTTCCTCAGATTTTTTATTTGAAAGTATTTAATAAATTTGTGATTAAAAATACTGATTGCAAATCATGCCACACAAATGTTTGCTATTTCAGCTGTGCTGATTAGTTGTGACAGGTCAAATAAGTCACTCTATTTCCTCCCAACTGGATGAACATACAATGACGCCATCATAAATAATCACGTGTCAGAATTTGAAATTCAGTTTTGGTGAACGTGGGTGCCAGTACAACTAAACCGCATGATTATTCACAAGCTCAAAATTACTTCATTCAAAAATGTAAGCAAATGTTCTTGGAAAGTTTTCTGCAGTATTCATCCAGCCCTAATATTAATCCTCAGACCACCAGGAAAGCTAGCAAGAGAGATATTCTAAACGAGAGTAGTGAGATGCACACATTCACTTAACAAGTACTACACTAATTTGAGAGTCAAATAGCAATTTCAGCTCATTGCTAAAGACACCTACTAGTAACAAAGAAAGGTGAGCACCTCTTCTCTGACACGGTGGCTCTGTAGAGCTCTTTGCCTGAAAGCTACAGCTGCAGAGACAAAAATGCTCAAGTCTACAGTGCCTGAAGGAAACATGATGCTAAGCCTACACTGCAACTCACCAAGACTACACTAAAAGTCACATCCTGCAGGACAATAACAACACACCTGGCCAGGATAGTTTGTTCATCTCTGCTATGACAGGGAAGAAAAGAAGATGATAAACTTCCTTTTGCACCCGCCTCCACAATCTCACCTCCCCCCCCCCCCCCCCCCCACCAAATTACTGTGACTGTTTTAAGTGGGGCAGAGGAAGCAACCAACTAAAGAAAGTCATAGTAGGAGAGAGCAGTTCCAGATGGGGTCAAAATATATTCTTAGCAATCTGTGCTGCTGAATGTAAGGAATGATAAAAGGAGCACCTGATCAGTTCTGAACTCGTACACAGAAGGTGCAGAAGCTATCAACAGGAAGAACCTGCACCAGAACAGAGCAGTGATGAAGGGTGTGGGTATTTTTTTTTTTTTAAACATAACAAACACACCCCTCTCTCACACATGCATCGAGGTACCAATATATAGATTTTCACACACACACAAAAGTGCACTATGAACATCTCTTACCAGGAACAATGGACAGTGTATCTAAGCTGCAGGTAAAGCATCAGCACTTCACTTACTGTTGCACTGGTCACACGCATATATCCTCCCTTCCAGAGCTTCTGTTTCTGTGAACTTGGCCAACATTTCTGTCAGCATGCACTCTGTCTGGTTAACGGGGACAATCCCTTTCTCAATAGAGTGATAGCGTTCAGGGAATTCCAGGGAAAGATCCCAGAAGGGCTCAATGGTGTTGGATTTGTAGTTGCATGTTATGCAGGTGACCTGGAAAGGAAAGGTTTATATACAAATGATGTTATGTGTACACATACCTACAGTATAGGCATTTATATTCACGTGGGCCAAAGAATCATTTGGTTATGCCTGTGTGGCAATCCAGTCCAGTGGACAGGAAATTGGGCTGGCAGTCCAGAGAAACGGGTTCTATTCCCAATATTGACCATGACTCAATGTGTGATTTTGATCAAGTCATTAAACCTCTCTACGGCTCTTTCATGATGTATATGGGGATGATACTTATCTTTGTAGTGTGCTTTGAGATCCTCAGTTGAAAAGTCCTATATAACAACTGCAAAGTATTATTATACATGTCTCAATAGTTCTGAACTATTTTCTAATACTGTTGCCCCTTTGACCCAAGTGGCTAATCAAAGTTCAGGGCCCTGGAGATGTTCCCATTAGGAGGAGAAATCAGTGGTAGTCAGGTATTTCTTTGATCCGACCTTGTTTATTTACAAAGAATGTACAAAGTTCTGCTTCTCCGAATGCAGGAGGAATCAAAAACAAGACAAGTTTCTTAGGCCCTGTCTACATTGCTACTTTACAGCGCTGCAACTTTCTCGCTCAGGGGTGTGAAAAAACACCCTCAAGTGCTGCAGGTTTCAATGCTGTAAAGTGGCAGTGTAGACAGTGCACCAGCGCTGGGAGCTGCGCTCCCAGCACTGGTAGCTACTCCCCTCGTGGAGGTTGGTTTTTTTATAGAGCCGAGAGAGCTCTCTCCCAGCATGGTGCCGTGACTACACAGCCATGTTAAAGTGCTGGCTAGTGAAGACATGCCCTTAGCTTACAGCCCCAAACCTCTCTAGCCAACAGACCCAAAAGAGCTCTCTCTAGCTTTTCCAGGGTCACACTGGGCTCGCCGGCTACCTCTTGGCTTTGGTGCTTTTTGACTCTGCCTCTCTCTCTGTTCTTAGTACCCATATCTTCTGCTTTCCCTCACACTCTCTCTCACTCACTCACACACCCACTCCTTTACTCCTGGTCACAATACCCAGTGGAACCCCCCACACATGGTGTTAGTTTCTGAGCAGATTCTATTAGGCCTTGTTTTAGGTGTGGCCCCTCAAGTGTTTCTTACAACTAACTTAAGGGAAGGGCACAGTCACTCATCATTTTAAAGGGGTTTTAACTCAACCCATAATAAGCTTTCACCCAGCTCATAACAATAGGAAGAATTCACATTAACATTTAGGGCCCAATTCTCACCATTTCTTCAGTTTGTTCGCTTGTGTATTCGAGAATACTATCTATACTCACTTTCGCTGTTATGGTCAGTTTCAGTTCCTGTTTCACGCACTAGCCCTATGAAATCACTCATGCTCTGCTCTGGGAGTGTGGAGGAGGGAGCTGAAATGCACACTGTTCCTCATGTCCTGCAAAATGATGCTGACCAATAACAAATTGCAGCAAAGTTAAAATTAAAACTGAGGCAGCAGCAGGCAGGGGCATGCAGAGAAAGAAAGGGGAGGAGAGTATATTCATGCAGGTTTGGTGTTACTCTGGGTTCTACTCAGTCTACCGAGCTGGAAAATGAAAAACAAGATTTCTTGATCTTGAGGTATGTTCACTTACTGAAGGGCAAATGTAATTGTCAGAGGGAGTGATGACTAGTAGTTAAAGCAAGGGACTGAGAGGGAAGACTTCGGTGTTTTATTTTCAGCTCCGTCACTTGCTGTGCGAGACTTTAGGCAAGACACTGCATGGCTGTGTACCTCAGTTTACCTATCCATAAAGTGTACAGCCCCAGATGAGGCTTAATGAAAGAATGTTTGTAAAGCACCCTGGGGGAACCTTGGATGAAAGATATGATGTGTAAATGGGAGTTGCATTGTCACATACATAAAATAAACCTCTTGGCAGGAGAAGCATAACAAATATACTATAATGGCTCAAAATATATTCCATCACACACACTGCATATAACTCCATAAAGAGTTGTTAATACAAAAGTCTTAACACTCTGGCTACATCTATGACTCTAGACATGTATTGAACAGTATTAAAACAACGAGGATGATGTTTCTGAACACAGAACATTTAGAAAAAATAAAATAAAATAAATAAAGTATGAAGAGTATGTGCTCAGTAACAACAAGGAGTCCGGTGGCACCTTAAAGACTAACAGAAAGCTTATGTCCAAATAAATCTGTTAGTCTTTAAGGTGCCACCGGACTCCTTGTTGTTTTTGTGGATACAGACTAACACGGCTATCCCCGATACATGTGCACAGTAGACACCTTTCAAAATGAACGGTGATTTTAAATTAACCCTTGTTTCCCAGAAAACCCAAAGCCCACATCTAAATAGAGGACTAAAGGGTATATATATTCTCCTTTAATATGCACATATCTTGAATTAGCATTAATAGAAACTAACCAGCACTGGGGAAAAAATGGTAGTAATAATAATAGTGTCATGTGTTCATTTTTATGGCCCAGTCCTGCAAAGTGTCTCTTGCAAGGTGCTAAACACCTTCAGGGCCCTGCAAAGTCAACGGTAATTGAGGGCTTGCACAGACACACAGCAGCTCTTATTATCAGATCCTTGGGGAATAATGTGAGAAACTCGAGGGGAAAATACATACCCAAAGGACCAGATATTGAGAGTTGCAGACCACTTGCAACTCTCACAGAAAACAACAAGAGTTATGGGTGCTCAGCCCCTCTCACGATCAGTCTCAAAATGACTGCAAATATTCATTTTAAAACCAACTTTATTCTTTATGAGACACGAAGACTGGATTCTCTGGACCTCTCCCCACACCTACCCTCCCCTTTTTTTGAGCACAGAAAAAGAACAAACAAACAAATGAACAAAAAAACCCTAAATTAAGTATAAAGATATTGTGTAAAACAAAACCCACCTTGCACTAGGGCTGAGGACTTGTCTATCCTGTGTGCAACTGTCATCTTAAAGTGATAAAATATAGCTAAGTTCTGATACCTTTAGATATGGGTTATATGCTGGAAATGCCAACAGACCCCCTAACAGCTCTACTACAGTGCTGTAATAAATTCCATCTTCATTAGGGTCACCTACCTAAGTCCTGTTGAGTATCCACTGGTTCCACAGAAAACAGAACCTCTGCTCCCTGGCACTGAAAGCAGCAGCTGGTTTCAGTGACGAGCTATGTGCATACCTGACTGAGCAGCTGCCCGTGAAAAATGGTGTTCACCACCTTCAGGACCTGCTTGGTGAGCTTCCTCTGTGAGAAAGGGATGAGGATCCGGCGCTTCGTTCCTTCCGACTCCAGCTCCTGCTGCACTTTGTCCAACAGCTCACAGAGAAATTCCTGAGCGTCCTGCTGATCGTAACCTCGAAATGCTGGAATCAAACTCCACACGGAGTGCAGCATGGCAAATGGAGACACTAATGCCCACTTCCCAGACCACATGACTCTGAAGAGGGTGTGCAGTTCATGACAGAGAGAAATGTGCTTTGAACTCGGTTCCTTGGGCTGTATTAGTTCTAAACTCCTGCTTATTGAGGACCCACCGTTTAAGCCAGCTGGCAAGCTTTGCCTGCCATATGACCCCATTTTATCATTCCTCCCTGACTCGTTAGCAGCAGATCCATTTGCCAACTTGCCAGACATTCTAGCCTTTCCATTCACGGTTTTGGCTAAGAGTTCTTCAGTTTCACAGAGGTCAAGTGTCAAAAAACATTCTCTGAACTTCTGGAGGTGACTTAGCACTTGAAGGATTGAGTTCATGTAGCATGTGTTTCCCAGATTCCTTAAGCCAGTCACACCAGGAGTCATTAGGGGCTTACGCCGGATGGAATAAAACTGTCTGAATCTGCTGCTCTGCACTCGCCTTGAGGTAGGGGAACTTGCTGCCATCTCTCTAAACTTCCTTGGAATCAGATTCTCTCTGTGAACGTGAGACAGAAGTCTCGCACTCTTTCTAGGAGGAGTGTTTGCCAGTTCCTCCAAAAGTCGCCGTTTCATCTCTTGCCGCCTCTGCCTGGCTGCTTCCTTCTTTCTCTCCAGTTCCTCCATTTGTTTCTTTTGTTCTAGTTTTAGCCGGCCTCTAGAACTCTTATCAAACCAGGTCCGCAGTGCTTTTGCTAGCAAAGATTGGCGCCTGTGCCAGAGAGCAGTGAGCATCTGAGGCTGTCCCTGAGGGGTCCTTTGATGGCTATACACATCCTCCCCCAAAGCCATTGATCGCAATGTCCTCCCACTTCTTGCTGATGGATCATGCTTCTGACTTCTAATAGCAGACAGAGAGCTTCTTAACAATTTCAAATCACCCTCAGGATTATCATTCAAGACATAGTCTTCACAAAGGTAACAAAACACATACAGATCATTAACTTCCATAGCCAAGGGATGCTTGGTCTCTTCAAAGTGTTTAAGTGCATGTTCCTCAATGTATCTTCCACAGGCCACGTGGGAGCATTTCAGACAAGCCCATATAGACTCCGTGGTGTTGCAGTCCTTGCAGTGCCACTTCTGGGGATTCAGGATAGAATGGTCCTGGGCGAGTCGTAGCCGCCCAACATGTTTGCATCTATCCATGTCTTACAGAAGTCTCCACTGCTTTAACCTTGCAAGACAAAAGAAAAAAGATTTTAGAGCCATAGTACAAATTTAAAGTCATTGTCTTTTGTAAAGATATAAAAAAGACATAAAAAGACAGATGTGTCACGTCTTGCCAACTCCAATTACAGTATTTCCTTTCACAGACTGAAATACCTCTGGTAGCAATTTTTAAAAGCTATTTTTAGTATCAGTGAAAGATATTGGGTTGACAAACTCCGAAGAATGAAGCTGTCTATCCACCTACTGCCGACAGCCCAGGTGGTGCCACTGCAAGCTGACAACATGCCTTAGCGAGCCTGCACTCTTAAAATGCACTAATTTAAGGCCAATGTTGAAGATGTTTTTGGGACAGACATACCTGTCCACTAGGAACTGGATTGAGATTATGAACTTTTTTCCCCATAAAAGCCACACAGATACCAGATAGTTGTCATGACCAAACTGGACTATATTTGAAAAAACCTGAAAGGTAAAGGCTGTATCTCACACTATTCGTTTTTTGAAGTCTCTCATTTCCCACCATGTAATATTTTTTTTTTTCTGAGCTGGGCAGGGTACAGGAGCAAGAGTTTCAAATATTTCACTAAAGTTGAATATAAAAATTCAGCCATGACAAAAAAAAAAAAATGAAATGCAACCATCATGTTTATAGGTCTCATGTAGTTTATGCAGTCATGTTATGGCAACCTGTGAATGTGATTGTATTTGAGCAGGTATGGGTTTGGTTTTTGGCTCTTTCACCGAATTCTCCTCAGCAAACTTAATTTAAAGGAAGACTTGCAAGCAATATGGGTCACAGACTCACCTTACAAAAACAATGGGATAAATCCTCAGCTAGTGCAACTGTCATAGCAGTATTGACTTCAATAGGGCTACAACAATTTACATCGGCTAAAGATTTGCCTCTGTACTTCTAAACTAAGGCCAATACATTTGTTTTTAAAAAGTTGTTTGCAGATTACATCCTTGCACAGAAACTGCAGGTAGAAAATACATTCCAGGATTTTTCACTTGTGCATTCTGACATAATGCACAATTGGGTATGTCTGCACACAAAAGAAAAGACAACCAATTTACTCTATTTTTAAATCCCAGATGAAGAAAGTGCAAAGCAGGGATACTGGAATTCTAAAGAACCACATGCTTCCACTTGTGTCTTCTACATCCATATGTTTTATAAATGATTCATTTATGTTCTACAAAGAACACAACCACAGAGAGCTCTTCATGCTAGTAAAATGGTTTCTTTAGTATAATCCAGTCAGTGATCAGACACAAATGGAAAAAAAATTGGGATGAAGACGTGTCAGCCAGATACATACATACATACACAAACAATTCACTACTCACTGTGTCATCTTTAAACATTCTTTTTTTCGCAACTCAATGACCAGAGCCTGGAACATCCCCATTTCAGCCAATAGGAGTCTTGGCAGTTCTTCAGGAATTTAATTACTACTTAGGTCTTCATCACATAAAGTAGCACAGCTTCAAAGCCCTAGAAAGAGAATATTCCTGTGATACATGTAAACAAACTAAAAAAAAAACAAACCTATAGTGGGGCTGCTTTAGAACACGATTAATCCCCTCAATGATAAGAGCTACCGCAGAGAATGTATTCATAACAAGGTACAGAATTAGCTGGAAGTCATGACATTAACGCACCTAACAACCCAAATAATTGGCTGTGAAGAAATGTCAAATGGAAAGGGGTACTCCAGAATTTCATTTTTCTGATTATCTATAAATCTGCTGATCACACACGTAGCCTCTTCTTCAAAAGTTTTTCATAGTGGATGACCTACCATATGGCATAGTAAAATCTCAACAGGAAAACTAAGCAAACTTATACACCTCTTGTGACCACTTTAATTTTGCCTATGCAGCAGGTATCTGTTTTGGGGGGAAAACCTCTCTATTTCCTATAGGTTTTTTATAATAAAAATGTATATATGGAGAGTTGTCAAATGTAGATGATATTAAAATAAAACAAGCGTAATGGGAAAAAGATGGGGGGAGCGGGAGATTGTGAACTGCATTCTGTCCATAATGGAGGAGGAAAGGTAAAGATAGAAAGAGGGCTGTTATTTATTGTAATAATTAAGAAAAGACTATCTCACCTCATACACATATTGTGTGACCACAGTACCTCAATACAACACAAAGTAATAATATCCAGCCAGACTAGCAATATGCACAATATGGTTACAGATTGTCATCATACCATTCAAAACACAGTTACAGAACTGGCATGCAGAAAGCCTTATTTCAAAATTCGGAATGCTATTTTATGGGGAATACAGTTGAAATGCAACTAAGGAAATAGCATACTTTCCAGGAGTTTTAAGATGAGCACTGAAACAGCCAACTACAAATAGCATGCAGATTGCACATTTGACAAGTCCATGAAAATACGCCTTGGTTCTCTTAAATTTATTATGCAAGTTTAATTTAAACTTTACTACTAGCTTCTTATTAGTACCACCATATTAAAGATGGAAGATTTTAGAGGAAGTTAAACCTTTTCCACTCTGTCTTTTGTTCTCTATTTGAAAATAGCAATAGAAGTGGCATCTTTAGAATTTTTATGTCTCTGCCACAGAGATACTTAAACATCAAAGTAACTTTTTTTCCCCCCCTGGCTGTTTAAAACTGCTCTGGATTTAACTGTGCCTTTTACTTGGGCTATGCTAGTTCATTCACACATGCCAAATAACTGGTAAGGGACTTTCAGAAATAAAGTGAAAAACAAAGAATGGAAATGGTCTACTTATAACAAGATCAAACTGTTCCCCCCCACCACTACCATTTATTTCTCTTTCTGTCTTTCTTTCCTTCCTTCTGTTCCCTCTCAAATCTTGTCTGAAAATTGGGGAATAATCCTATCCAGTCTTGGTGATTCCAGCGAACATTGACAACCTTCATTTACATAAAAGAATACTAATTATGTTGCATCATCAACATCTGCAATTCTGCTCACTGCCATATGCGACAGTGTTGGGAATTTAACCCTTAAGTCTCACAAATGTGCCCAGAACTGCCCCTACAACCGTATCTAGAATTTCTTATTATAAACAGCAGTGAAATGCTTCACCAGCTTCAAAAAGACAGTATTCTTAAAAGGCTTAAACACTACTCCAGTTTTCCAAGAAAGCAAGAAATCCCAGTAGGTTGTTCATTTTAAACAAAAACAAAACAAAACAGCCACAAATAAGATACAGCATCATTCTACAGGTTTAATGATAAAAATATGCTGTCAGTGTTCAAATGAGAAGGCCTTTATCAGTTCCTTTTATTTCTCCTGTGTGGACTAGTAAGTTTTCCTGCTATTAAAAGAATTTTATTCTTTTAAAATCTTGGTCACTTAGCAAAATAGGCATTTGGAGAGCTAGATTCAATTATTCATGGCACACAGATATCCTCAATTTTGCATGTAATATTCCCACCTCTTTCTCCTTATACCGCACATTTTCTTGCGAGTGCAGGCCTAGAAGCATACACCAATTACATAGAACTACTCTGGAAATGACAACAAAGGAACAGTTTTTATTTACTCAAAACTACTTAAACATACATTCTCTTTCAGGTTTACTCCTCCTTCGGCATCTGTCACCAAATGAAATCTTTCCCTCTTCCACCACATTGGTTTTCATGTCAAAACTGAAAAGCAGAAAAAGCAGTCTGCATAGCCAGCTGGGGTGTCTGAATAGTCTGCATTGCTCACTAAACATGCCCTCCCCATCTCCAAAAGCAACTTAGCCTTGCCAGATACTACAACCTGGGCTTCAACTGCTTCCTAGAAGCAGCTGAATCCCGTCTTCAGAGCAGATCATGAATTATTGACTCGTGTTAGCCATGCTCCTCCTGAGGTCTGAGGTCTCAAAGTACGAGTTTCTCAGCAACGAGTGTAATGAAGGGACCCACCGATGTCTGTGGTTCCTATTCTGCCCACAGACACATGCAGGTAACTCTCATTAGTGAAGTTAGCAAGAGCTGTATGCACATAACAGAAGACAGAGGTCGGCCTGTCTCTGTTTTTATGCAACTATACGAACGACTGCCAGCTACTTCCTTTTTCAGAGGAGAGGATGAAGTCAACACGGACCAAAGTAACAGGGAAAAATAAAGAGCATGAGCTAAAGGAACACAAAAAAGAGAAGAAAACTGGAAGCTGAAAATAGTTCCAGGGAAAAATAATTAATCTTATTGCAAAGCCTGTAGAGAGCTGAAGTAATTTAAAATGTCACAACTATCAAACATTAGTTCATATGGTTGAATAAGTAGGTCTAGTATAAACTGAATAACGGCAGGGTTTAATACTGGAAAGTTAACATCCTAGCATGTTTTCTTAACTTGCTTTTTGTTCTAAGTGGTTCTCTCTTTTTTGTTGAAATTACAGTAACTTCGCTTTACGGGCACCTTTTATCTAGCATGGGACATCTCAAACTTTTCCATGCTGTGGGTCTCATTTTAACAAAGATTATCTCACAGACACCTCCTCTGCCAATTGCTGACTGCTTGGGCTATTTTCCCGCCTCATGAATCGCTGAAAAGCAGTGATTGCTCTGGATGGAGATATGATACATGGGGAAGTGCTAAACTGCATTAAAAGACAGCTAAAAAATATTAAACAGATGGAAAGAAAGAAAGAGCCAACACCATGCAACCTGCCAGCTCTCTGGTCGACCACCAGCAAGGGTTCAATGAACTGTTGCTTAAGCAACTATAATCTACAAGGATCCCATATTGCTTAAAAATGGTGCCAAATCCATTTTCCTTACTTACATGGTAACCCTGTAACTTACTTGGGATGAGATTCTGTGCTGCATCTCTAAGAAGGGTAGAATAAAACTCACAGTCCCGGGGAAACAGGGGCTAAGGTGGCTTTAAGCCACTTTTGTAGCTGCTCTATACCGGGGTGGGCAAACTTTTTGGCCCGAGGGCAACATCTGAGTATGGAAATTGTATGGCGGGCCATGAATGCTCACAAAATTGGGGTTGGGGTGCGGGAGGGGGTGAGGGCTCCAGCTACGGGTGCAGGCTCTGTGGTGGAGCCAGAAATGAGGAGTTCAGTGTGCAGGAGGGGGCTCTGGACTGGGGCAGGGGGAAGCTCCAGCTGGGGGTGCGGGCTCTGGAGTGGGGCTGGGGATGAGGGTTTGGGGTGCAGGAGGGTGCTCCAGGCTGGGACCAAGGGGTTCAGAGGGCAGGAGGGGGACCAGGGCTGCAGGTGAGGGTGTGGGCACGGGATGGGGTCAGGGGTGCAGTCTCCGGCATCGCTTACCTCAAGCAGCTCCCAGAAGCAGTGGCATGTCCCCCCTCCAGCTCCTACGTGGAGGCGCAGCCAGAAGGCTCTGCACACTGCCCTGTCCCTCCCCTGCAGCTCCCATTGGCCGTAGTTCCCGTAGATCAATCTCTGATAATTTTCATATGACTTTACATTGTGCCTCTTCATATAACCTTGTGGTGGATCTACCCACGTGTGACCTCTGTTTTCATGGGACTTTGTATCAAAGCCTCATTTAGAAACTTTGCATTGCCCTTGGTATAATATTATAGCCCCTAAGGATAGAATAAGATAGAAATTTTTCTTCTTTTTGCTAGCAGTAGAACAAGAGCTCTCTCCCCTCCGCCCACTCTTAATCAATTGCCCTGTTGAATGAATGAGGTGTGGATGAGCAAGGCATGAAAGGCAGCACCTCCAGACAGCCTCAACTGTTGGAGAGGGGCTGGGAGCCAGACCCAAGGACAATAAAACGTGTCAAGTGGGCTCATTAAAAACAAGCAGACATACCAACGGCCTCGGGGGTTAGAAGCAAGCACCTTCTTTTGGAAACACCCTCTTTGCAGCATTGGGACAACACTCAAAAGAAAGCAGCACAAAGGACCAATAGACACAGACACAGAGTTTGAATCTGGTATAGATTTGCATAAGAGGAAAGCTGCTATAAAAGTGAGGTGTCTTGCAGAGGACCCCGGGTCTCGTCTTGTCAACATGGGAGCATCGATCCGGATCGGCAGAAGCCCGGCTCCACCCCCTCCCCCATCTAACTCACCTGGCCAGTGAAGTTAAGGGGAGCAACTAATTGGTAACAACAAGACAGAGTGTGTTTGTGTGTGTGTGTGTGAGTGTAAGTGTAATATATTATATGCATATAATACAGTGTTAATGAATACATGTATTGCTAATAAATGTGGCGTTTTGCCTTATTCCCCCTGAAAAGATCCTGTGCAGTACTTTAAGTACAACAATATGCCACTGTGTCCGGGAGCCGCGCAGAGCCACAGTACGCGCGGAGTGGGGCAAACCCCCGACCCCGCTCCCCAGTTGGAGAGCTGGAGCAGGGCAAGCCCCGGACCCTGCTTCCCAGCCGGAGCTCGAGGGGTGGATTAAAATGTCTCAAGGGCCGGATGTGGCCCCTGGGTAGTTTTCTCACCCCTGCTCTATACTAACCCTGAGCTGTTCCAGGGGTTGGAGAGCACACACCCTAAGCTTGTAATTTAGACAGCCCTGGGGTCCTGTCTAAGTTACAGAAGCCTCCCTGGGCTTCCCTACCTCCCCAGTGCTGTAGCATTGAGTGTAGTGTCTTAGCCCCAACATACCCTGCTACCCCCAACACTCCACCCTCCACGTTGGAGTTTGAGAGAGGTTCTTTGTGAGGCTGCCTGATAGCTGTCTTCCACAGTGCCTGCACCAAGGGACTCCTACCACACTACTCCACTGTAAAGGGCTAGATTAGGGGGAAGGATCTCACCTTTACTGTCCAGTCCATAATGCTTACTAGCCTGGACAGTTCACGTAGAGTGAGCAGGATATTGCTCATGCATTTTTAAAAGGACAAAACAAACTTCACTCACCACTGAAATACACCCACCTCTGGGTAAAACATGACAGCAACATTTTGTGATCATTTAGGGCAGGAAATGAACAACGTTTCTTTAACTCGTAACACTAAAGCATACACAAACATGAAGCCATTTAGCCATGTTTTGCTGTAACAACGTTTACTGACTATCTGAGAAGTATTTTTCAGCGACTAGATGTAAGAAGTGTTTATAAATGAATATGTGGATATATTATTATTATCCTTTGTACTGTACCTTTCCTGTTTGTGTCACATATTTGGAAACAGATTGAAGAAATCTATAGAGATTTGGCAATGGACACATTTTTTTTTAAACTAATCATGTGTGTGAGAGAAACATTCAGCAATGAGGAGGAGTGTTGGACTGATAGCCCTGGAAACTGAAAGTTCTCCATTTATTCATGGGAAAGGTACAGCACAGGGAGCAGCAAGGTTCCTCCACACCAACCTAGCAAAGTCCCTCATCCACAACCTGGAGACCATCTTTAATGGTGGGAGGAAAGTTCACCTTCAATGGCCCTTTCATTGATTTAGTCCACCTACTGAAACTGGCAAGAGGAAACAAGAACAGTGGCAGCTTTGCTGTTGCAGACACCTGTCTACTATGAGCTGGAATTACAATACTACTAACTTAATTTTTTTTATTAATAATGGAGGGAGGGGAAACATCCTTGAACCCTACCAACAATTGAAAAACAAGGCTCAATTTGAGTCTAATTAGGCCAGCTAATTTTAAAATTTTGATGGACATTTTTTTAATTTGTCCCTTTATTTTGATACAGGAGCCCACTTTTCAAACATACAGCCTTAGTCTTACAGCAGAATTTTCTCTCTGCTGCATACATTCAGAAGTTCTCAAACTGGAGCTGACAATAGCGAGAAAAGAGAGAAACAGGTCTAAAATTGTGTGCAATTGCTCACAAACTTTGTTCAACTGCTGATTGTTTAACCAATCCTTTTGCAAGGAACACATACAACGGCCAAGAGTCTATGATTGTACATGGATACTGAACTTCTGAATCTATCATTCAGTCAAAACTGAGCATGTAGGTATCAAACATCTCACAGTTAAAATGGTAATTGGCAAACTGAGACGCATACCCATTCTGTTTGTTCACTGCTGCAAAGGAAATGAAACAGAGCAGGAAGGATGAGTTTTGTGATAGCCTCCTGTAAAATGCAATAGAGTAACATGTTTCTTTTCTTGAAGGAAAGTGAGCCAATATATTCTTATTGTTTTAACTCTGCTGACCAGACTGCTTGGTTTTATTTAATTATTCATAGGAAAATGCTGCAGGAGTGTTTCCTAAAAACGCTAGGCTCTCTGAGATGGTGTTTCTGTTAGTCATTTTACAAGTGAAATTGATCTAGACTGTGTTCTTTAGTGAATTATTTTGCTTAAGGCATTTGCCTGTGTTCATGCATGCAGTTCACTTGTTGGTATTTATAGCAAATTAACCCTTTCTATCGCACTAATTTATATTTATTTTTAGTACTATGATTTGGGCACTACAATTCCGCTTCATTTTTTTTCTCCTCCAGCCTTAAACTTGCTTGCATCCCCTAATGTCCAAGTGTAATTTAACTGCATGAACAAGAATACACCACAGGATTATTATTAGGTGTTTTCTCATTTCTGCAATCCTCAGTATCCTGACATTTGTCTGACCTGTTCTTCTGGACAAGTAGGGATGAACAAGAGCTTTAAAAAAAAAAAAAAAAAAAAAATCTACCTGGTTCAGAGTCAGGTACAGGGGACTGGAAATGAGATAGATGATTGTCTAAATCAATCAAAGTAAGGAGCAACAAGCTCCCTTCCTCCGTAACAATCTCTGGCCACATGGATAGAGACAGGATCATCAGCTAGCTGCATACATGGAAGAAGGGGAAAGAACTCATAACCTTCTGCTCCAAAAAGTCACAAATCTCTAAAGGAAAGTCCCTCAGAGCAGTCAACCACAGTAGAATTTATAGTCTCTATTTTGTTCTCAAGCCACTAGAGAGTGAGACTATTACAAACTAATAAACAGTTAAGTAAATCTAACATTCCATTCAGGAGAAGGAAATGCTATACATACCAATGGACAAACTAGTGCTAACACTACCTTACTTCTCTCTGTTCAGACTCTATGATCCATCTTTTTGAAATTACTGGTGTCCTGTCCACCAGAATCATCTGCTGACTCCGCGCCCATAGTACGTGGCTGCTCAGTTAAAAAACAAGCACTTTTTTCAGCTTTTTTCTCTATCCACGGAGTAGTCACTTGGCACAGAAATCCATTCTCCCAGTTAAGACTCTTACTTGCTATTCTTAAGCTTTCAAATCCCATCTCTAACAAGTAGTAACGGTCCTAGCAATTTTTTAGTCTGTATCTAAAGGACATTTTCTCAAAAGCTGTCTGCTCTATGTTCAAGAATTGCTGGATTATCTCTATTCAAGACGACAAATTATCAAGTAAATGGCCTGGAGGCAAATTAATACAACTGCCAAAGAAATAAAAAAGAAAAAGAAAAGAAAAGAAAAGAAAAAACACATTAGCAAAAGCATCAGAAGATTGTGAATATATTGCATCTTTGAAAGGGGAAGGGCAATCAGACCAGAGAATTAAATAGCTGCTGTGACTCAGAGTAGAAAAACACCAAAAAAGTCTGGTAAATAAAACTCAAACCCCTAGTACTTGCTGAGCTTATGCCATTCTGAAACATACTTTGCTAATAACACACACAAAGAGGCTCTCAAGATGACTAGTGCTCTCTATTTATTCTTTCTGAGTTGCAACAAACTCACGCAAGTGTTATCTTACCTCTGTATTTCAATGTACAAAACTCTTTAGCAAATCTCGGGGCCTAATGCACATCTTTCTGCTTTCAAGAGTCAGCTTAAGTTTGAAACCATAAACACAAGAGTGATGGACTAAAACTCAACCTTAATGTCAATTTCCACAATAAGCTCTGTTTCATTAACTCAGAGGAGTTCATTATAACCATGTTAGTGTTAAACAATTTCTGAGAGTTCATATTGTGCTGTAAAAATTTGCTCTGGGTTGAAAGCTGGTGTCTTAGAATTTTCAAATAAAGGTGGCCAATGCAAAATAGGGGAAAAAAGTGTGGAAGTGTAAAAAAAAATAATAAATCCTATTTAATTTGACTTCCACCTGAGAATTTCAGGTTAGTAATATGGCCCCTGTAGAATTTAGCCACTCATACAAACCAGGATGAAAGAAGCTAAAAGTGAAGGGGATGCAGGTAGGTACTGGAATTCCAGGTGCTTTTCATTCAATTCCAAATCAATATTAAACCGAGTCTAAAAAAACCCAAACCCACAGTTATTCCAAACATTCCCTACTCCTTAAAGAAAAGGACATAGTAAGGCTCTAAGGATGGACTCAAATTCTAGCTGGAAAGTCACAGCTGGACACTGGGAACAGCTCTCCTTCCCTACAAAGTGCAGATATTTTTTAGAAGGATGGATGGAGATATAGAGATAAAACCTGCCTCACACGGACAGAGGTAAACAACTTCCACTGCTGAGCCTCCTGAATAATCATTCTGATTCCATTCTGAAATATGAACAGAGATTCTCAATAGAGATACTGGGATCCTGTGAACCTACAAACCGGGGGGGGGGGGGGGAGGAGGGGGAGGGAGGGGAAAGTCCACCAGATTTTTGGAGTCTAAAAGATAAGTGACAGAACACATTTACCTCTTCTTCCTCACTCTCAACTTCCATTCTTCAGGTGTGAAGCTAATTGACTGTTAACTGATTTCATGCAGGTAGTGTATTTCTATCAGACACATTATTAAGTCGTAAGATTCTAAGAACTATACAGACTCAAAAAGGGCTGAATTCAGTTAAATACCCCCACAGTCTGATATTTTTACTAAAGTGGAAATTATCACCTGTGTGCCCCTTTAGGCAAATGACAGGCTTATGAGCCATAGAAACCTTTTAGCAGACTGCATTGCGTCGGATGAGGGACAAAAATGAAAAGCATCTCTCTTTTCCTTAGACTCTGGAAGCTGAGAGTATTTTAACAAAAGGATTGCTGTCTCTGAAATTATTTTATAGGTGAGGAAGGCACTAAACAATTCTGACTGTTTTTGTTATGCTAGGATAAATTTGGAGCTTTAAAAAAAATCCCAGTGTCTTCATGGAACAAGAGGTCACACCTCTAAAACACAAGCTCATAAATGCTTACGTTAGAAACCTTGTCTTCTAAGTTTACAATATCATAACACATCTTTTCCTGCTGAAACAGCTGCTTTGTTATGGGCCAAAGTTGATATCCACCAGGAACTTAGCTGACAGTTTCTGGGTTGAAAATAATCACACAAAGGCAAACAGAAAAGGGGGATTCCTTTAGCTCTCAAATCCATTTCAATATAGCCCTCTGAGCACACCACATTTTGCATGGCTGTCCCTCTGCTAACCAACCTCTATTGTTCCAGACACCCTTTTAGAGCTATGTCCATTTTTCAAATAAAGACTCTGAAATCTTATGATACATAAGAATGGTCTCAACAAAAATTATGTATTTCTCTTATTTCCTTTACAGATAGGAATATTTGCATTAAAAGAGGATATTTAAGAATTGATCTGCTCCTGCTATTTATCGCCACATGAAGTCAAACTTCTGTGCGATCACAGTTGACTTTGTTGTAAGTAATTATGTCGTCACAAACAAAGGATTCTGACTTCATATGGGGAAACAGCAGTAGGAGCAGATGAATGTTTAAAACAAAGATCCTGCTTTTTTTGTTTAAGATCCCTACTGAGAGAAGAAAAAAATCCCAGAAGACATGTTACATAGGAAGAATTATTCTGAAGGGTAATTGTTATCAGGGTTTTTCCACGAGGCATCTGTTACTCTTTAAGAGATTCCCTGGGTGGCTGAATCCTCTCCACCAGGATTATAGTCCTTTTCCCCATGGCCGTGACACTGCTCTGTTGACCTTATGAGTTTTTGATGCTGAAATTACACAGATTTAAAATATTTGTGGCCATGCAAAGTACCAGCCTGACTTTTCCCCACTTGTCAGCTAGCTTATCAACAGCCTCCTGAACAAGGAAAAGTATATCATGCTGTCAGGATCTGAATCCTCATTTAATTTCAAGCTACTAGATATCATACACAGAGGAGAAGGGTTTTTCCCCCCCATTTATTTGAGGTGGGCCTCTTCATCCCTTAGAGTCCCAAAGATTTTCTCCACACCTTCTTTAAACCCCCACTGGAACCCATTAATGCTGCCCACTTAGCCAGAAGTTGCTGTTAACATAATGAAAATGCACACTGAAGCCTGGTCTACACTTAAAAGTTTTGCCAGCGTAACTATAGTGATTTGAGTGTGAACAAAATAACAGACACCCCAAACTGACAAAGCGGGGATGGCAAAACCTCCAGTGTAGATGCAGTTATACTGGCAAAAAAGTTTGTTTTCCAGTAAAGCTTACTTTGTTCCAGGACCGGATATCAGTTATGCCGGCGAAAGAACAATTTTGCAGGTATAAGATGCATTTCCACTAGGAGGGCTTGCCAGTGTTGCTATATCATCAACCCTTTCTAGTGTGAATGATGCCTGAATGTACTGCTCTTGCAGAACACCTTCCGAAAGGGAAATTCAGACCTGAAATCAAACTCAGATCTTCTTTAGGGCCATGCAAAATGTTACCACTAGTTCAGTATCAACTGCTGAACTTTTTAATTAAGTTCTTTAGCTTAAAGAGCCTACTATCTGTACTCCATCATACACATCTCTTGGCATATTGCACCCATAATGCAAAACCGAGGATTAAAAATGGTTTTGGAAGGTAGAGAAATAAATGCAGGTACCAAAAGGTGGAGGTAGCCCTGGAATTTGTCCCTGGAACTAAATATTAACTAGACTGCCCTTCCATTTTAGAGAAGAAATTCTTACAAAAAGGAGCCTGTTCTTTTAGCTGATTCAATATCTGATTAACTCACTTTGCCATAGCCGGAGTCTAACTCAACTGTCCATTACGATCTGGAGAATACCAGAGGGATCGAAGAGTTCCAAGTCTGATCAGTCAGAGGATGGGCCAATAAAACCAACAGCAATCCATGCCAACTTCCTGTGGGGAAGAGAAAGAAAGTGATAGGGCTAGGTCATTGAAGCCTTTTTTTCATGGCAGAAACGACTCATGATATTACCTTATGAGGCTGGAGGCTGTTTAATTATTTTTAGATGACTTACTTCTCCATGCTGCTTCTTGTTGCAGTAGAGACAGAGCCAAACAGATACAGGCACAACTCCCATTTATTGCTTACAACAGAGCTGAATTTGTTCCCAGATCTGAAGACCAAACTGCAGACTTGTCCCTTCTCCTTTCTTTTGCTGGAGAAATCACCACCTTTCAGATCTTCTAGGCCTTTAATAGGCTGGAACCTGGCTATCTCAGGGGATGCCTCTCTCTGTGACTGTGACCCTTCAAGATAAATACATTCATCAGCCATGTTGGAGCTTACTTTCTAGGTAAGACTCAAAAATCCCAAGCAAGTGGCTCACTGCTACCAAACGCCCTCATACCAGTTATCCCGCTCATCATGCATCTCACCCCCTTCATAACAAAATGCCACGTTCATATCTCTACTTTAGCTCCTCCATCCTACCGCATGTGCAGTAACTACCCTACAAGGGATTTGGGAGAGGAAACAAAACCCACAACACAACATTCTATCAAGCATACACAACTCTCTTATGAGAGGAAAGGGTCATGGATACCGTCTGATTTTTTTGTGCTCAGACTCAATATTACAAGTCTTCTAATTAGTTTTCTACCATTCTGTGAAGGAAAAACTAACTATCCTTCTCCATACCTCATTACATACTTTTCTTACAAAAGTAATATTTGTAACCGAAAATTCAACCTTACTAATCAGCCTTACTTTTGAATTTCATGCGGGTTTTATTGCGTTCGTATCACAGCCTCCATGTTAACTTTCTGTTTTCCATTTAACTCAAAGACTGTTGAACTCAGTGAGCCATGAGGTAGAACTCTGTCTGCCTTTTTTGATGGTTTTGATGGTTAGACCTGTTAAACCTTCAAGTAATTATTCTGACTCGAACTAATGAGCTAGGTAATTTTTCTCTATATAAGAGTCTCAAATTACAGAGTTCTGGGAAGCAACCTTTAATGCAGTGAAAAGATCACAAAAGTCTAGAAGTTTGTTTAGAAAGGGACTCCCCTCAAGGTTCACTGGCTCAAAATTTTGACTCACCCTAAAAATAATATTTTCTGTTTCAAATACTTAACACACCGACAGTCAAATTTGGAGGTCCTTATTCAGTCAAGCTCCCATTGACTTTTACCTGAGTAATGGATGAGTAAAAAAATGAATAAAGACCTCAGGATTTGCTCACAAAATAGCTACATTTTAATGGGATGATCAAAGTTTGAACTCACTAACTTTGAGGATGGCTGTTGAGAAACTGGGTTTCCCTAATGACATGCTATATGATCATGGAGCGAACCAGCACCTTAGTTTTGTTTTAACAGGGTTACCAAGAAAGTGTAAAATGTGAAAACACACCATTACAGGTTCCAAATGTCCTTGAAAATGCTTAAGTTAACTGTGCATCAACCGTGGATGTTATATTGAGTTATTGGAATGCTGTGTAATTCTCATTTTACGGCAATTTAGAGTTTATAACTGTTTTTTACTCGCATAAATAAAACCTTTTCCATTAATTTTAATAGGAGTCTAAGATGTTTTGTTTTTTAAAATCAGCATCAAGTTGAGAATCATGTCAGAGTAGTCTGCATGTTTGAGATGTATATACAGATATACTCAGTAAGCATTAAATACAAACATTTCACTTGTTTCCTATAATCTCCATCATTGGGATTAAAGGCGAAAAGTCAAGGCACAAAATTCTGCTATTAGTTACCCTGTATAAACCTGGAGTGACTTCAAAAGAGATAAATGACCAGAATCTGATATGGAAAAGTGCTTTGGGTTGGAACATGTTTTTATTTTAAATCTAGCTGTACAATACAAAGAAATAATCGCGCCTCTCAAAATAACAGCAACCAGGTTTTAGAATCTATAAATTCACTGTGTTTTCTATTTCCATAACCTACGCCAACATCACCACAGATCCTGATTCACAAACAAGGTTTCTCTAGAAGCTCCCCAGTGTAGAGACCGCACCACTCTTTAATAATTGTTATTTGTATTATTGTAACCCCTAGGAGACTCATTCATGGACCAGGACCCCATTGTAGTAGGTGCTGCCCAAACACAGAATAAAAAGACAGTCCCTACCCCTAAGAGCTTTAAGTTTTCTACACATTTTCTTCCCTTAACATCTCCTTCCCTTACACACCAAAATGGTAACTACCAAAACAGACAGGGCCAGAATGTCATGTTGTGTACATTGGTGTCACTGCACTAAAGAAAAGTCAATGGAACTATGCCAATTTACACCAGCTAAAGATCTGCCCCCCAGTTTTTACTTTCCCACATTCTCCAAACTTTCGGGGTTCAGACTGAAGGAGATGACTTTCTGCCTCCCTCTGTATTTACTAATGCCCCGATCCTGCAAATATATGAGTTTGATAAAATTAAGGATGTCCCTAAGTGTTTAAAGCAACAGAGAGTCCTGTGGCACCTTGAAGACTAACAGACGTATTGGAGCATAAGCTTTTGTGGGTGAATGCCCACTTCGTCGGATGCATGGAAGTGTTTACAAAGTCAGGACCTAAATTCTTGATGGAAATCCTGGTGAACAAAAAGCCTTAACAATAATAAAATGCTACAGAAATTAAACAAAACGAGCCATGTTGTATTTCTGCAGTGTGCCGTTTTCCTTGATACTCTGCACTTTTTAATCACGGCCTACTATATTTCAACAGAAAATATACAGATGTTTTAAGAATGAAAGATGGAAGATAGATTTAAAAATCTATACATATGTAGATATCAATGATTGCATCTGCTGTGTAAAGCATACATTCAAAGCTGAAGTTAATTCTCATGGCTCAGGCATTATGTTAAAAATACTTCTGGATTTCACGGGCACTTTTTCTAAGAATAATTTGAATAGAATCCTTCTGGCTGTTTTATCAATATTTATTAACAGGATGATTGAACTATTTTCCAATACTGGAAACAAACACTTAATAAAACAAGTGTTTTTATTTAATAAAACAACAAAAAATGAAAAAACCTTGACCGCCACACATTTTGACCTACTGCAGAAAGTGTCTTAACTCATCCCTTAATAACTGTTATAACAGATAATTACTTCCTACGGTAGTATTAAAATATGTATATGTAAGAGTTATAAGAAACAACCATCGCAGAAGTATGTTTTATAGCTAGATCACAGAGAATTCTCTCAGTGCTGATCACACATTCAACTGATTGCTGAAGTACAGATCAATTTAACAGCCCTCATACATACAAGCAGGCCAACATTCTCTTCAAGAATCTCCTCACGACAGACACAAAAGATGAATTATACTAGACAGTGAGGATTTGGTAAATTATGGCCAGTTTTCTTCTGCTTTTCTTCCTTCATTTTAATTCTCATTCATCTTGGCAAAATCTTAGAAAGACTATTAACTAATCTCCTAAAATAACATCACAGCTGACACAACATATTAAATAAACAGTCAGTTAATAACCCAAATAAGCATGCCAGGACCAATAACTCATGTTATTTTTAAATAATAATACATAACAATATCCCCCTCCACAAACTATTAGATTGTGGTTTTATTATTTTCACAGCCACAATGAATAACCGGCAACCCAATAGTTACAGTATTAGACATATGTAAAGTCAAACAGAGATGCGTTTCAAAGGCTTCTTTAGTACATGTTGTTTGAAACATATTAGAGATTAAAACAAGAGAGTAGAAATCCTCAATAATCTAAGTCATTTTTCCATCTTTTTTTGCTTGATTTTCCAATTAATAATGGTATTTCTTTTTAAAACCCTTAAGAGGAAAAAAAAAAATCACACATTGCCTTCTTTTACATCCTCTAAGAGTTTTTAAAAAGAAATACTGTTAATTGGCAAATGAAGGAAAAGAAAATGACAGGAAAATGACTGAGACAAATTGTCCAAGGACAACTTGGATTTCAAAATGTTTTCTCCAACATCATCCTCCCCATGTATTATTATTTGTATAAAGCTTGTAAAAAACTATTACATGGATGTTGTACATCTCTTCGCTCTAGGGCAGGCTCCTGATCTGATCCGCATTTAAAAATCCTGGGTGAACTACTGCTATGCCTGACCCAAGGCCCCCCCATAGTTTTTTAATTAACATCAAAAAGTAGAAAAACAGAGATTTGCCTGGCACTTCGCTAAATTCCTCCTTTTGCTCTGTTCAGCCATTGTGCCCCACTTAAGCGAGAATGTATATGGCTTACTGCACTGTCCCGAAGTATAAAATGAAATGCAATTGCTGCTCAGTGGCATTTACAAGGAAACTGAGGCAGCAGGCCAGTTTTCAATCTCAACCTCAGGTCTGGCAGGCGAGACAGTCAATGCACACAGAATTTTTGCGTCCCTATCAGCAGATTGCCTGGTAGGCAGAAAGTAATACAATTTCACTTTTTCAGACCTGTTTTTGTTGTTACAGACTGCCTGACAATAGGGTTTTCCTAGCTTGCATACTATGGGTCCATCTTAGTCTGGCTAGAATCCTCTCTGAAGGCTTATACCAGATGTCTCTGAGAAAGACAATCCCCCGCAATAATACACCTAGATATTTGTGATTATATAGGCAGAAGGCGGGGATTGAGAGCTTTGTCTCGGATATGACACCACAGGCAATTGGTCTCCTTGAACAATTTAAAATCAGTTGAGATCTGATTCTGGAATGTCTGTCATTTTAACAGATGATCTCAGTCAGAGTTTTAGAGCTCACTGACTCAGTTAATTTGTCATCAGGTGACTGGTAAACTGGAGAAAAAATAAGAGGAGGAAAGGCAAAGAGGTGATTTGATTGTGATGTCACAGTCCCACCATAACAAGCAGCTGTTCATAAGGCAGCACCACAGGGAGAGGGTTTCACTAAACACATTTTCGAGCGTATACCGTACCCAAAGGAAAATTTTCTCACCCACTAAATGTGCTCTCTCTTTCTTATTACTCCAAACTCATGTATTAGGTTTCCCTTCAACCCACTGCCCAGGGAGAAAAACAAAACGTATGAGCAAATCTTGGCATACACAAAAGCAAGGTGAAAAGCAGAGTTTTATAGTTTCATATTTTCAGCCTGCCCTTTTAAAAAAATAGTTGCCAGTTATTTTCAGTCTTTATTTTATCATGAATGCCATATTTTCTCAAAAGAAAAAAAATTGAGAGACAGATATTCAGTTCATGGTGTACTCATTATTCTTAACTAATTAAAATAAACAGACCTCCTTACAATCTTGGTCTGATTACAGATTAACCCATGACTGGCAGGATTACATAGATTTACCTCCTAGGCTAAATCACTTCTGTATCTGTATTACAACTTATAGTTCTTTAAAGCTTAGCTGAACAATTTTTAGTATTTCCTGTTCATTGTATTTTCACAAAATAAATGACTAAATTAAATGTTTAGTGACTTTAAATCTCAACCTCTCCAAAGCTCAAATAAATGACATGCTCAAAAAGATAAAAAAAAAAAAAAAAAAGCAAAAGCCCTACCAAAATTTTACCCAAGCTTCTCCCTCTCAAAACACTTAATACCATTTTCAATCTTAGAAACCTCCCCCCCCCCTCAAAAAATGAAACCATATTCCTCAAATCCTGAACATTAGGAAAGCATGAATACATTTTTCCACACATAAACAACCTTCACTATTCTCCCCAGAGTTAAAAGGCTAGCCAGCACAACCTGCTACTTTTCACTCAACAGTCTGTTTTTATTATCCTTTACAATCGGCCTAAAAACATAATGACCATCTAATTCCATGAAGCTTGAAGACCTGGCAGTCACATTCAATAATAAGTTAATGGTTCCTTTCTACTGAGAAAACCCGTCAGCTGCCAACCTGAAATAGATTTTAAAATATTTTTATTTTATATTAATAGGAATACTGTTTATATTAAATAGCAAAAATATAAAATTAAATAATTCTCAGCATGCTTCCTAGTGGACAAATTTCCACTTCACAAAACCACAACTGCCAACAGGGGAGTCAGCAAAGAAGTCAAGGATTAAGCAGATATCAAAACAAAATTACCCTTTCACCCACAGAGGTGTTCTCTCCAGATGCATTAGTGGGGGAAGTTTGCAACGCTGTTTCCCATGCTATGCCAGTTTTGGGAATTTGAGATCCTATACGATCAGGTGCTGAGCAACTATTCAAAGGTTCTAAGTGTCCTCAGCTTTTTCTGATTTCAACAGGAGCTGAGAGTGCTCAACACATGACAGAATCAGTCCCAAAAGGGGGATAAAAGACTTTAGAACTATTGGTCATATTGACATTTTTCACCAGCACTAAGTTTCCTAATAACAGTAAAATAAATGTTAAGTTTATATATTTCTACGACAACTGTGAATAAGAAGCATTCATACAAGGTTGAAGGCTTGTCACCTGTCAGATGAAGTACCAAAGTTGCTACTTTCCAAGGCCATCCTTCCCCACTAATTAGCCATTTCCAAAGTTTGTACATATTGCAAACGATTCCTGAAGCATTTATATAACTTACACTCATTAAAACAAAATAAACAGAAGTTTTTGCAACTCAGAATTAAGGTCAATGGAAAAATGAGACTGCAGGTCACAAAGACACTGAAAGAATGTTTAGCTGGAAAAATTGTGTCTAATTCAGTTTAATGGAAAGGAATCATGCTTTGTACATCACAAGCCAAACCAACATTCTCGGAGATCAAACATTTCATAAGATTTGAGTACCACTGACAGTATAAGTTTGGCATTAAGAGGATTCTCAGTCTGATGGAGTTATGTTGAGTAAAGTATGTTTACAGTTTGTCAACTAATAGTTTGACTTCATGGGCTTCAGCTAAGCAGTAACAAATTGTGCTTATATAGCACCTTTCACAAGGGCAGACCAAGGTCTAACAAGCAAAGCTCAGTCAATCAGAGTACACAAAAGAAACCAGTGAAATTTGAGTTTGGATTGAAAAACAGAGTTAAACAGACCATGTCAAACTTCCACAGGCAATGAATTCCAAATTCAAGAGGTGCAGTAGCAGCTGGGAAGCATGGCATCTCAAATACTTCGATATAAAGCTGGGAGCTGTCAGGAAGCCAGTAGTGCAAGAGATCTCAGAGGGCAACCATGCATATAGGAAGGCAGCAGGTCAGTCAGGCAGCATAAAGAGAGCTATACTGTTGTATCATCTTTAAAGTTAATGTTGTGATGATGAATTTAATGGGCAACCAATGCAGTGACCAAGTAGAAGAGTAATGTTCCGTCAAGTCAGAACGTGTGTGTGAAAAACAGACAGGTCCTTCCGCCACCACATTAACTCAGGCTTGAAATGTGCTGGGTAACCATAGGGTTCACAGTTTTGTTAAAATGCCTTCACAATTTCACTTCCCCCACAGCAGGAGAGTCCCAGCTTCACTAGAACCTCTCTTCCCCAATGAGTCTGCAGCAATGGGAGGGGAAGGAAACTTTGCCTTCTGAGTAGATACCTCAACTCGTGAGCCAATGAGGCCAGCTACTGGGAGTTAAAGCAAGAGGTTTGAGGGAACCTTCAGAACTGCTATAATGGCTCAAGGGGAAGGGGTGAAACAGACATCTCCAGGGAACAATATGGCAAACAAGGGTGACAGAAGAGACCCTTCTAGAGGAAGGGGGCGGGGAGCAAAGAAAACTCACAAGGGAAGGAAAGCAGCTAAGCACCTTGCCTCAAGTCAAAGTCCTAAAGGGGAGGGAGCAATAGACCACCAAAAGCTGGAGTGGGCAAAATGAGGCTGAAAAGGGAAAGAGACTATATAAGGAACAGGAGAGCAGAGACAGACAAGAGGTGATGAGTTCCCCATAAAATCTGGGGGGGGTCAGAGAATATCTGAGCAACAGTGAATTGCTTATGTTTGGGTTGAGTATTATAGATGCATTTTTTAGCTATCAATCTAATTATCTCAGTCCAATAGAATGGCAATCAAAATCATTCAAATAATGCTTCTCTCTAAATTCTTTTCTTATTCCCCCTCTACCTCTGCATTAGGAAAAGTGGGGGGTTCAGAAAGAAGAGCACCCCTCAAAGATAAAAATAAATCAGAGCCCAATATCTGCTAATCAAGAGCCACAAAGGGCAAAGCAGGAGACCAGGTGAAGGAGAGAGAGGCTAAGTAAGCCCGCTGCCATCCATATTCCCAGGTTGCGCTGAACTCAGCCAGGGACCGGAGGAAGCTGGGCCACCTGGAAACACTATCCCACAGTCTGCAAACCCCTGATTTATACAACAGTGAAGAATGTGTTTTGAAGCAGACAACCAATCAAAATTCAGTTAATCTATCATTAAATACTTCTCTGGCTCACATTAAGTTAACCACAGTTTCCAAAATAGAACATCTCATTTTTCACTGTTCATGAATCAGTAAAAAACCCCTAAATATCCCACAAAAACAACAAGGAGTCCGGTGGCACCTTAAAGACTAACAGATTTATTTGGGCATAAGCTTTCGTGCCACTGGACTCCTTGTTGTTTTTGTGGATACAGACTAAAACGGCTACCCCCTGATAAATATCCCACAGCAGCTAGTGTTGCCCAGTCATGGAGATATTTTTGGTGTTGACACATTTCCAAGAGGACTGAATGGATTCCACCTGTTCTATCTAATGTATAACTAAATCTCTAAGTGCTATTATATGTCTGCCACCTTCAGGAAGAGATGGTTGCTATTCTGGGGAGAAAAAAAAATGTACAGGGCCTAGTCCTATAAAGTGCTCAGCCTCCTTTGACGTCTATGGATGTTGAAGGGTCTGTTTCAAGAGATTGGCAACATACACTATTCTATACTGAAAGCTGTGTTGGCATTTCCATTGTGAACTCTTATTTTCCAATTCTTATTTTGTCTGAAACTCATCAAACATCCCTCAGAATGGTTTTGTTGAAAGCTCATTTCTAAACATTATTGGAATGTAGAACATCACAACCACAGTAAATAAAAACACCCAAAATGCTGTGGGCATTAAGAAGCAGGCCACTAGCCTCTCAGCTAAATTTGTGGTCTAGAAAGGAAAAGAAAAAAAAATATATAGAAATCAAATAGGCATTGGATTCAATTCCTTATTCATCAGCTTTCAATTGCCTGGCATTTTTAACCAAAATTAAATGAAGAGGTAGAGAAGATTAAAAAAATTAAAGCCATCAATTTATATAGACAGCACTCAGTAATACTTAAACTAAGAAACAAAGGACGTGCCTCGCACAAGAAAAGGTTTTCAGACTCGGGAGTCAGGACCATGCTTGGTGCTAGTAACAAAAATACACCAAATAAAATTAACACTTTCATTCAAGACATTTCTATTGCCAAAATGGCTATATTATTATTTAAAACATTCATTCTGAGCCTATTAGAGTAAATAGGATTATCTGAATCAGTAGATATTACTCAAGTGAATGATGGTTGCAGGATCTAACCTTTTTACTTTCTAGACTATCAAGTAAGGAGAACAAAGCTTAACAGTCACATCAATATTTGGGGAGGGGGAGGCGGCTTTGAGCCAATATAGTTTAATTGAGTGGGAACATATTGAAAAACCACAATCAAATACTACTGAACGTGTTTAAATTGTAAGCAGCTTCATGTAATAGAACTCTGAAACCTTCCAACAAAGTAAAAGGTCAAAACTACAACTGTCTCTTTAGATTGAAAAGTAATGTATCAAACAAGCCAAAAAATACTAACAAGCAAAAGGATACTCCACACGAGTTTGATCTC
Source organism: Malaclemys terrapin pileata (assembly GCF_027887155.1). Classification (NCBI taxonomy): domain Eukaryota; kingdom Metazoa; phylum Chordata; order Testudines; family Emydidae; genus Malaclemys; species Malaclemys terrapin. The sequence continues at coordinate 17,316,729 of NC_071508.1, read as the reverse complement.
CCCATGTTTGGAGGCACAGATGAATCTGAGAGATTCATGACCCGATACACAAACTGAGGGTACAATAATCGAGGGAAGTAGCATTTCAAAGATCTTTGTAAGAACTGAAAAAAGAAATGACGTTTTCCTTATGTGCAGCACCAAATCAATTCCTCTTAAAGCAGCAAATCATAGATTGATGAAGAAAAAAAACAACAACTGTAATTTAGTCCAGCTGCCAACCACCAGAAACATGTTAAAGGACAAACTACAACACAGGTTAAATTTGAAACTCTGACACTGAAACAGAATAAATTTAAGTGCCATGCAAAGAAGAGCTAGATTTATATTAAAAAAAAAAAAAAAAAAAACACACCAACAAATGAAGCCAAAAATCTTATCTACCAAGACAGATTTATATTAAAGGAAAAAGGTGTAGCAAAGCAAATACACATTAGAGAAAGTGTAAATTATTTTGTTCTTAAGCCCACGCAGGCTAACATATAATAATGTAAAAGGTTTATTTACCCAAGAGCTGTGTATGAAAAATGATTTGTTCTCATAACCACAGTTCAATATGACAGATTTTGCTCTAATTAGAAGTCAACCACAAATGCCATGTAATTCCCTTAAAACACACTAACCTTGTTATAATTCAATTGGAGTATGTTAAGTGTGCAATAGTATAATGTGAAATTCTAACCAAGTTATTTTTAAATTCTATTCTTATTAAGTAAACTTGGTTGCAGAACCAGTGTCAAGAAGCCAACCAGTTCATATCACATTTATGGCAATAATGAAAGCATCAGTATAAAATACACTTTAAAAAAAGGGGGGGGGGGGAGAGAACACATCTATTATGAGTCTATTGGAACTGAGAGAGGAGAATATGGGATCAGAGCCACTGATCCTTCTTAGGCGTCTGGGGAACAAAGCAGTTAGTGGGACAGAAACACAAACCAGCACTGACTGCTCTTCCTTTCTCAAGACATTCATTTAATATTTCTGACCAAATGGCACTTCTCTGTCAGGTCATCTGCATACCCACTTACAAAGGCTGCAAGAATGCTTCCCCCACCCCCTTTTTTTAAATTTAAATAAAAGCCTTGAATACATCTTCTGAGGCTTTCCCTTTCATAGTATGCACAAGAGAGGAGAGAGAATGCAACTGTAGGACAGTATTTCTTAATCAGATCTAATGCCACCCACTGAAACTGAATGGGAGAATCTGATTGCAAGGCAGCACTTCTTGATCAAGTGTACGGATCTGCCTTTCAAAGTGAATAAGGCTGTGGTCACCATTTTTTAATTGGCTCAGCTGATACCCTATACAAGTTCTAAATGGAAGAACACAGCTGTGGCCTATAATTCTTGACTTGATCTTCCACAGAAAAGACTGAAAGAACACAAATGCACTAAAGCATTTACCCTATTAAATCAGTTCTTCTTTCAAAATATTCACTGGATTCACCATGAGAATGCTTTATTTCTTATTCACATGATAAAGTGTTCAGTGTAAAAGCTTTCACTGCTCACACCATAAAGAGGCAAGACGTCTGCTTTTGCTCAGGTGTTCTTGGCTTCCTAACATCACAATCTGAATTTCAATTGACAATATCTTAAACTGTACTATTTATATATTTTTTTAAATATTCACCAACATCTCATGGAGGACGTTACGGTTAAGGCATTTATTTTAAAAAGAAACGTCCCCCCTTAATTCCTACAGTATAAAATTGTCTAGATATCTTACATGATTTTTAAAAATTCCACCCAAAGAAATACTTTTTTGTGGTGCTGACAGTGGTTTTTCTCTTTGAAATGAAAAAATCATGCTTCACCAGAAAAAAAGTGTTTGTTATGATTTGTATGTTATACAAGAAAAATTTCAAGTGAAAAAACTCATACTATTCCTGAGATAACAGCATCTAATATATCAATTTTCTTTCTCTGTATATGGAAACACTCTTGAATTATACAAGCAGGGTAGTGTGGGACACAGGAGCTTCTGCAGAGAAATAAAAGATATTGGAAAATGCTTCTGCCATTTCAGGGGTGAAAATGACAGATTTCTCCCTGAATCGCATAATAATTACCTAATTAATGAAACCCATCTAGTAGGCTTTCTTAAAAATGTCTTGACTGCGAGAGGTGCCCCTAACAAGTATTCCATTTTCTCAAAGATTTCACACTCTGATCTTTGGCTGCCAATATACTGTAGGTGTTACAGTTAATGTATACTCATTACCATGCTGTGAACAAAAACTGATGAACAACACTTATCACAAAGCAGTGAGTTTTCTCCACACAGAGGAGGTAAAACAAAGAGGGATACTAATCACATGTTCACATTTTGCCAAAAATGTATGATTTTCTCAAAAGAAACAGTAACTGAGTGCAATGCAGTAAAATATATTTGATTTTGCATTTTGATATATACTGCATGGTGATGTTAAAACATCATGACTGCACAAAGAGCTCACCATAGGCAATCTGAAAATTATCACAGGGTGACAGTGTCAAAAGTAGGGAGCTTGACATTAAACCTACCACCTTTGTTTCAGTTTCTATTGCACATAGTAGTTGCCTCATCTTTTTCTCAGGTTTTCAATATCTTGCCTGATCTCCATTTTTCTATATTTCAATACTGCCAACTCACATGAATGAAGCAAGCAAATACAGCTGCATTTTGTAGATTGTCTTTCCTACAAATCATACACAACACAGTACATGACATATACATATCCATGCATTGGGGCATGGGGGCACACCAGTAACTGCAAAGGAACCGAAAGCCCCATATTTGCTCAGAGTAGTTACCCAGCTGAATTTGAAAAGTGAAGATTTTATCTAAATTGCAGCTCTAATTTTGCGACTACCAACAGATTTTTCTGGATAAGCATGAGGTCAGTTTAACCCCCCCCCCCCCCGCCCCCCCAAAAAAACTGCACTTTTGTTCTCATCAATCTTGACATCCTCTCTTTATTTTCAAACCTAAGACCTTTCAAATCTTTCTCTTCTCTCCCTCTGATGTCACACATCCTTTATATCTGGACCACAGATCATTCAGATGATCCACTACCCCAGACCTGGGAATTTTCTACATACCACTGTGGTAAGTTAGATAATTCTTGGATGTGCTAACTCCCACAAGAATAACATGACCCAAAGGACATCAGAAAGTCCTGGATCTCCCTACATAAACAATAAAACCCTCTCCTGCCCTTCTCCTCCTCTTTCTCCCACCCCTACTTCTCCATGCCCGCTCTCTTTGTTCCAATCTCCATGCACCAAATAATTTCAAAACAAATATAAAATTTTGCATTTGGGAAAATGTTTCCATGCCTCCTCCTAATCCCCTCTATGGCACTGACTACACTGGCGATGTTTCTATGATACCACTTGTGTCCCATTATGCCAACACACTGGATGTGCACTGTAGTTCATATTGCAAAGTGCCTTGTGTTTGGCACAAGGCACTTTCCAAAATGAGTTTTCAAATACAAAAAGAATTAATTTCATCACAGGGAGCCCAGAACTCTCCACTGTACAAGCCATGGAATCTATTGGCAGAGCCTGAAAATTCTACTTCCTTATGGCAAGTAAGTCACAATGTTGCCAACTGTCATGATATTTGGTGTGGGTTTTTTTTTTTTTTTTTTTTAAGTCTCAGCTCCTGGAAGCATGTGATTAGATGAGAACGCTCAACTTCCATTTTTAAAAAAGTTTCTAGCCCTCGTGACTGGAGACAAGACCTTGAAAATGTTATCCAAATTCACCTAAAGGCACAAAAAACAGAACATCTTGGGGGTTTCTGTCTCTTTCTTTCTTTTCTTCTTTTTTTAAATCATGATTTTTAAGCCAATCTCATTTTTGAAGGGCTAACAATACTGATTTTACCAAGCTGCAGTAGAATTTTGTCTGTTTTCACCCCTGGTATTTTGAACCCAGACAGCAACAATGAAACTGACAAGAATCAGGTCTATTTCACTCTGTGGCTGCTTGTGAAAGCTATGAACCACAGCAGAGGCAGGCACTGGAGATATTCACTGGGGCAGATGATCAATGACAGAAGTAGTGAGAGGTCTGTCTCCTCAACAGTCAGGAAGTTCCAGAGGGAAGCAGATTAAAGACTTGTCTACATGCAGAGGTTTTTATGGGGTTTGTTTTTTTCTAATTAAAATGATGTGCATCAACACAATGCAATCCCTTCTTGCAAATTAACTGGCCAATTATTATGAAGTAGATAATCCACTCTGAAAGTGGAGTAAATTCATTGCAAAATGAGTAAGGTTTGTGTGGACACATTTGCAGTTACTTGGCAGTCCTCCAACTGGTATCCTATGCTGCATCGTTTCATCCTAAGACTGACCAGCAAGGAGAGGGATGTGGGAGGTGTTTCAAATTTTATCAGAACATCTAGTAGACCAAGAGAGAGCGCTTCTGAGCAGGGTTCAGAGACAGCAACCTAACAGAAATCCCAGCACCCTCCCCTTTCCTTCCATCTGGCAAGTGAGGGTTATTTTCTGACCTGGGCATAAAGAGTGGGGCCACTCATCTTTCATCTTATATCTTAGGCTGGCATTGTTTAGTCCTCTCTGACTAGGAGACATCTGGTAATATTTCCAAGCACTAGTGTGGGTGGCTGGGTGGGAATAAATGATTGGAAAAGTTACAAAAAAGAAATGAGGAACTGAGAAATTTCTGTGGTTGGGAAGAAGAAAGAAAAGAGAAAATATAAGTGAGAAGAGAGTGAATAGAATGTGGGGACAGTGACATAAATAATGGGGTGTGATTAGAAAGGAGGGAAAAGTGACAGATTTGTGAAAAAAGAAAAGATACACAATAATCTGTTACAGAAAAGAAAATGGAGGAAAACAAAGAAGGGTAAAGAGATGTAACAAAGATAAGGGATGTTATAAGTTACGTTTTAAAATGTATTAACTAGAAAGATGATTGACAATGTTAGAATTATATACCATACACAACTGTTTTATTTATTTAAATTGCCCAGAAGCATGGCTTCAAAATCATGGCACTGTGTGTGGAAGAGAGGGGAAGAAACATGGCAACATGGCACTTTTCACCCCAGATGGCTCCTGAATTAATAAAACAACATTGGTTAAACTTTTCAAGCTCCTGAATACATGTGTCTGCCCTTCCCTCTCAGCAGCTTTTCCTGCAACTATACCGGAGTACCAGATGTTTCCACACAGGGAAAACGCTCCTATGTTGACGGGAGAGCTTCTCCCATCGGCATAGTTAATCCACCACTGCAAGAGGTGGTAGCTATTTTGACAGGAGAAGCTCTCCCGCTGACTGCACTGGTGGCTAGGTCGGTATGCCTCTGTCGCTCGTGGGTGTGGATTTTTCACACCTCTGAGCGACATAATTATACTGACGTAAGTCTGTAGTGCAGACCTGGCCACAGACATGTTAGAAGAACTATTAAAAAGTGTAAACTGCTAGTTAGCCAAATGGATGCCAAAAAGATACGGTCACTGTCAGAGTAGGGTTGCAAATAGATCCATATTCTACCCTTCGTATTATAACTGGCCTCACTTTTCAGATTTGGGATATATATTCTTATGTTCTGCAGTTGGAATGCAAGAAAAAAAACTTCTCTTCTATCACTTCTCCTCTCCAAGTTATCCAACTTGCTGCCAACATCCCCTCTCTTTTCTGCTGCTCCAAATCTGACTATTACCATCTCAAATCCCTTTGCTGGCTTCTCAACATCTATTTCAAGGTTCTTCTCTTCCACATAAAATGCAAGATTCTTCTCTCTAAGGCATGCCACTGCCTAAATCTCTACCCTCATCTCTCCCTATGCCCCCTCCATCCAAGTGTTACTCCTATTTGGTCCGTTTTTCTCCACTCACTCCCAACAATAAGGTGCTTTCTATACCACCACTTATGCCTAGAACAGTCTGGGTATAAACATGTGAGGTTTCCTCACTCTCCTACTTCAAAACACTCTTTACAGCCCATGTTTTAAATGCAGTTCAATTACAATAAACCATTCTTCTCTTGGGAATCAGCTCCACGCTCAAACTGGGGAGGATTGAATACACCTCTCTGATATAGGTACCGATTTGTTCCTGGATAATCTTGATGTTAGGTTTGCCAATCTTCCAGGTAGCCTGGAAGTGAGGGGTGGGGTGGAGGCAGCCAAGGTGATGCTGGCACAGGCTTCTGGCAGGTGCCCAGCGTAGGAACTCACTGATTTAGGCTCCAGATCCAAAAAGGTAACATAGGGGGCATCCCGAGGGGATCTCTTTAAGGGATAGGGGCAACACTTTTAACCCCCTGGGGCCAAATGCAAACCAGGGGCTGGGACACTAGCCCACCAATGTGCTTAATGGCACTGCTGGCTGGGGTCAAGGCCCCCTCTCACCTCAACCCTCAAAAAGGGGAGGAATGGGTTTTTTTTCCCCCTCCCCCAAGGAAAGAGTTTTATTTCTTTTTTTATTCAAAAAATTTTTTTTGAGTGAAAGGGGTTTGGAGTTTGGCTCATGCAGTAACTGGGGTCAATACCTCCAAGATGTGAAGGTCTCTTTCCTTGTTCGCCCACCCAGCAAAAGCTAGGAGCTAAGCAGCTGTGACATGTGCTCCTACCACCTGGCCTCTCCCCGCCATCTCCAAATGTGGCAGCTACAGAACAGAGGATGCGGGGGGCTCCCAGGGTTTGAAAGCCCGGGTTAGGAAGTTTTGGATGCAGGCACTCCAGGGTGGGAAGGAACAAACGATGCTTGCTGGGGGCACACCAGGCTGCTTGTGATTTATACAAGTTTTGTGTGACACAATACATTTTTCTAAGTGAAAATTGAAACATACAGGACCAGCCCCAACACCCAAAGACCAGTCCTCAGAGCAGCTGTCTTTGCCACAGAGTCTCTTTCACTTAGAGTCCTCTCCTCTAGCCCAGAGTCATGGTATTCAAAGTGTTAAGCTTTTTGGAAACTGTACTGGGTGGCGGGGGGTGCCAGTCGTGCCAGGCACGTGATCAGAGCTCCAGGGAGGACAGCTCATTCTGCCCCTGTGGACTAGGCACCCTGAGTTCTGCGTTGTTCCAGACCACAGTGAAGAGGCTAACGATGGCCAGCAACACCATCACCATTATTACGGAGCATATGGTGCACATTGTGCCTGGTACCCGTCTTGTAGTCGCTGTCATGGAGGATGAGCATGCCAAGGCAAGCCAGCGGGTTCAGGGGTATGCAGAATGTTAGTGGGCAGGTAGAGGTGCCCAGAGAACCTCCTATTGCAATGACTGGCTCCCCCTGTGGTGGGAGCACCCCAAGAATTGGCAAAGTATCAATGGGATGCAAGTGACTGCACTGTGCTATCCTCAATGGGAACCTTGGCTGTAATTTGACTAATAAAGTTGCAGCCTGGATAAAACCCATGCCACGTATCCTTGCCTTCTTCCGCGCAGGAAGCAGACCAATAAACCACTCTTTTCTACTCCATTTCTGTGTTGTATCTCTAATTTAGCACTGAACCAGTTTGTGCCTTTAGGATGTAAGCAAGTCACCGCCCTAACTGTCAATTTCCATCTGTATAATTACGATGATAGTATTTCCCAGATCAAGGGATGTAAAGTGCTATATAAGACCTAAGGATTTTTATTACATACACTATGTGCACATTTATACAACACAATCAGTACATTTAAGTCTTTAAATATACTAGGATTTGTTTTTAAAAAATGTATTCATTTGTGTTTAATCAGTTGAAATTTTACATCACTGCCCATCCCTTTCCAAAACAATAAATCTTTTAAGTTTTTATACTAATAAGGGAGATCTTCCATTCACTGAAATAAGGGGGGAAGCATACCACAATCAAATTAACAGGCTGTTCATAGTGGCTAAGTGTTTAGGAGGGTGAACTGTTAATTACCTTGTGTGTCAACAATAGGGCAGTTAAGACGAAACTCTCTCAGAGGGTTTGTGTGTCTGGGCTTGTTTTTCCCCTAAAGAAAAACTTGATATTCAGACTGATAGTCACAGTGTGTGCTACATCAAGTTAAAAAGAGAGCAGTAGTTCCACACACAGGTGCACATCCTCCAGCCCTGAAACTGCACCCTAAATCTTCCTTTCTGCAGTGAAGCATAAGGAGCTGTGCTCTTCAGCTTGCATGGCATGAATCCTCTGCACAGGCTCCCACAATCCTACTTTTCCCTCCTCAAGCAGCAGCATTCTATTGACTGATTCTGCTGCATTAAGGGTTTTCCATACCTGGAAGAACAGGAGGCCATAATTTGGTCCCATAATAGGATCTTTTTATTATATGATCCACAAAATATATATGCAATACTAAATGCTATACATGCATATTGAAGGTTATATAGAAAAGTGCATTCAAATGCAAGAAAATTTTAAATTTTCATGAATTCTTGAAAGGTGCACTTGATAAATTTACCAACCAATAAAGATTAGCAACTAGGCTAAAATAGTATCAGATAGGATGGTTTATTATATTTATAAATAATGTGAGGCACCGAAATCCTACAGCAATTAACAATGTAGGTAAATACATTTCAACATAGTTACCGAGTTTTACTGGAGCAACAGTAGTTCCTTTTCATTATACTGTACTTCCTGAATATTCACATTGCTCATTGTTGCATGTATGCCTTACAATAAGGTCTTTCATGGCAAGATGATAGAAATGGTCAGAGCTAAGGTTGCTGTGGAAACTTGATCTCTGAAGTTCCTGATTTTTGTGCAATTAAAGCCTTATCCTTACTGTCACTTTAACATACTTGGTGGCTTTAAAAAAAAAATCTGTATAAATGTCCTTTTTATAATGCATTTCAATAAATATTGTCAGAAGATACGTTTGCATTTATTTTAATGACTGGTCCTCAAAAAGGGCGTTTCTCCAAACTTTCTAAAACACTATTTCACTTAGGGGCCCCAAGAATAATCACGAGGGATTTCAACTCAAAAGGCAGTAATTCAGGAAAGTCATAAACCACTAAGAATGACGTAAATCAGAAATGGGAGATCCATCCTTTATACCATCTTATGCCAACGCAGATTTATTTCTCACAGCATATTCTTAAATGTTTTGCTTCAACCATGACTAATAAAAACAGCTAATGATTAAGTGAATTCTGGCAAGGAAAAAAAAAAAGAAAAGAGTTGCAAAGCCTGATGTGGACAGGACAGAATACTGAAAGGATTCCAAGTGAGCAAACATCAAATGAAGGATTATCCTTATTTGTGAGGAATCCATTGCAGCAAGAAATTGAACCAGAGACCTTCACATCCAGAAGCAGAAGGGCTTCATATTGAACTAAATGAGAATCTTCTTTTTCTGTCAGTAGTAGTCCTATGGCTATGATTAATAATATGGTGCACAAAAGATACACGTTTCAAAGACTTCTCTTTGAGGTCCCCAGTCCAAGTATTAACCAGGCCAAGCCTTGCAGGCCAGATCAGATGAGGCATATTCAAACCTTATCAGTTCTTAAAAACAGCCAGCAAATGTCTTGTCAACCACAACATCCTGTAGCACTTATAATTTGAGTCATCCCAGAAATCACAGTGAAAGATAGCTTAATTATTGCAAAAATTAATTCTCAGATGCACACCTGCTAAATAAATTAGTTTGTTAAATTATCAGTTTTAACATTTTATAAATTATTATTTGAAAATTTAAAAGAGCTATTGTCATGCAGAATTCACTCTGAGTCAAAGGGGAAAACTCTTTATAAATGAATGAATGAAACTTGTATGAGGCCAAGAAATATCTACAGATCTGAAAAACTGTCAGTTCCAAACCACCCCTTTTCCACTTGTGAAATCAGCTAGAATTGTTAGTGAGAATAACTGCAAAAACAAGCATCTGCCTTGGGAACATTTGGAATGTCATACTTTGGTGCATGCTTAAGTCAGAGAAAAGCTATACATTGTGAGTGGTCAGCAGAGGATTTTCAAATATTCACATCTTTTTATTTCAAAACATTTTTTTTAAAACAAGCACAAATTTGCATTTCTCATTCAGAGAGGTCAAGGTTTAAAACAAAGCCATTTCTTTGTTACCTGAGCACGAAAACAGATTCTGAAAAAAATTTCAACTGATGAAATATTTCGCTCCTGATTCGCACAAACAGTTTACTCAGAACTGAAATACAGGCTTTTATGAAAAAAAAAAAATGTATAAACTCCCTTTTAGGGTGAAACCAAGTACAAGAAATTTAAATACAACAAATATTTTGAGCAATGTAAGTGAACGAAAATAAGGGTTCGATACACGTGTGTCATTTCCACTTTTATTGTGTTGCTACAGTTATACGAGTCCTTTCAAACAAAGATGCTCAGAATATGACTGCGCAACTGAGAGAACTAAAAAAGTAATATTTCATATTTAACTGCGCCATAGGATCCACCTGTCAAGAGTTCAACTGGACTCAACCACATGATATGGGACAGAATCATACTTGTGAAATCTGCAGTCTCAGAAAGCAGAAACCGAAAGTCTACTAACAAATGGTAATAAAGCACGTGGAACATTACCAGCCGACAGATTCCAGTTCTTCAGCTTTCAATTTATAGTATGCACCAAAACTTTGAAACTAAAAGTATGAAGCAAAATGACCCAGATAAATAGAGCCTGGTTACCTACTAGATACCAAATCCTCCTTCAGTTTAGCTCAAAAAAATCAACTGCGCTGTAAATATTATATAATAAATATTTAAAAACAACAACAAAGCAATGTGTTGAAGATGCCATTGTCAAATAAGTTACAGCAAGCTCCAAGTATAGCTAGTTATCTTAGACATACACCAACAGAGATCAAGTACAAGACACCAGGGCCAAATTATCCACTAGCTTAAACAGGCTGCTTATTCTATTGACTTCAGTTAAGTAATACCCACTTATGCCAAAGGTGAATTTGGCCAACTGTATTTACACAAACTGAAGGATCTTCATATTCATGATTTCATCCATCCACCAACTTATCTGCTCTAATTCCTTCTGCACCCCCTCCCAATATCCACTACCCCTTTCATCTTTTTCCTACCCCTATCCTCTAGTCTTATTCATGCTGTTCCCTTCTCTTGAAGCAGCGTCTCAGATTTCATCCACCAAGAGCCTTCTTTTCCCATCCAAATATCACTTTAAACTTGTTTCTTCCAGAAATCCTTGTAAGCTTATTGTCCATTCCAATCATCCCTCTTTACCATCCTTAACCTAACGTGTGGTCCCCAGTTTTTGCCTAGTATTTCTATGGGGCCGATCTGTATTTCCTTAAGAAAAACTTCCTTTGAAGTCAGTTAGAGTTTTGTCTAAGTAAGGAAAAAGTAGTGCACATCAAACCTCTTCACTTCAAGCTCTTCAGGGGCCAGAAAGCAACTTAATCTATATTCCGTGAAGCAGCACTATGCAAAAAGGACAGATCTTGCAAACCCACTTCAGGGGTTTGCGGAATCCAGCTCTAACCGATTATTAAAACAAAACACAGCTTTTTTTTTTTTTTTACGTTCATCTATATAATCCAAACCAAGCTGACACTCCTTAATGAGAACTCTGAATTCTTTCATAAACAAACATTTCTTAAGATTAGTTATTATTTCTTTCAGGAACACAAATTAGCATGTTTGCATTTCCAATGCATTATAGAACACTATATAGCAAATATCTATTTCTCAAAATGAGCAGCTTTTCGAAGAGCTACTCATGTTTGTGTATGCAAATATATACATAAATACACTGATACATGCATTTAGAGAGACACAGATTTTAGCAGACAATGTGTTTATTCCTACAAGGCAGACAACATATAAATGTTTTCAGATCTATCCTTGTGAACAAAACAATAAATCTGGGATTTTCTAAATCAGATGAAAGAGAGGGGGACCAGAAATAATCTAAAAAAACCCCTTCCTTTTCATATCACAAACTTTTAGAAATTGGACTTGTAACTTCAAATTCACTTATAAGAGCACTAAGCTTCTTGCATTCCCAATAATTATGTATTCTTAGAGTCTTTTTAAAAGTACTCCAGAAACTAAGCATAATTTGAGTTTACTTTTCTTTATTGACAGGGGGGAAAAGAGTACATGTTTGTGGGAGGAGCACTCAAGCTGCTGCCAGTTCTCCAGGTTGCAATTATGTTTTAAATTCAATTTAAATGTGGGTCTGGCTTCTCAAGACTGACAGTAACAATCAAAAGAACTAAAAGGAGATGCCTATATTTCTGCCCCTCTGTTATTAATTTCTATTTCTCTCTCTCTGCAATGCTTTTGGATAATATTGTTTGTATCAAAGAAGCTAAATCAAATAGTATGTATTTCTCTTTGTTAAAAACCTGTCAATAAACACTCATTCCTCCAACCTCAACTTCTTCCCCCCACCATCACTAATGCTTGCTCCTCCCAAATAAAACAAAACAGATGGAAACTTCAAACGAAGTGAACAAAAGAGATTTTTTTCCCCTCTTTTCTAGAAGATAGCTGGAAGAAGAAAAGATTTTGTGTTCCATCCTGTAACATTTACTCAAGCACAGTGACTTCAATGGGACATGTGAGTAAGGATTACTCATGGGAGCTAGGGCTGCAGGTCTCTAGTAGGTCATCTAGTCCATCCCCCTAACACTATTGAAATATTTCCCTTAGTATGCGTATAGTGGGGCTTTGGATAAAATTGGAGTTAATCATTTTATTTATAAAGAAGCACCCAACACACTCTCTGCCACTGCTCTGGTTAGAGAGAGGGGGAGCTTGTGTGTCATACATTTAAAATGAACTTTAAATGTTGTTATAAAGCTATATGAATTTGTTATTTACAAAGCATCACCCTCACAGCCACTATGTTCAAACATAAGTATCTACACAACTTAACTCCTGTTCTCCTTAAACTCAGAAGTCACACAGACTTCAATGGTTCTACTGGTGTCAGTAAGGGAAGAAGGATTTAAGGAACAGTTGTTACACCATTATGGCCCAATTCTGGGAGGGACCTGGCCTCTTCAGTTAGTTCTTGTTCCAACTCTCTACCCAGCAACCCACTATTCCTCTCTATATTGCCCGTCCAATCACCGAGGGCCCCAACCACTGCTCAACCACCATTCTAGCCTCTCCGTTGATCCAGCCTCCACTCATCATCCCTTGCTCCCAGACCTACCTTTCCCTTTCAACACTTGCCAGAGCCTCCCTTAGAACATCTGTGCCCAGGTCCCACTCACCTCCAGCACCTACACCTTCTAGTTTTCAGCCCATCTCAGCTCTCTCAACCACACCTGTCCTCACTCCTTGAGCTCTTCCTCCAGCTCCCTGAGCCCCATCTCCAGTCACATGTACCACTTCGGGGCTGAACCTCACCCTAGCCCCCAAAGGGCAGTAAACTCTCCCTTGGCCTCCATCAGCAGCTTCCCCCCAACCTCACAATGTAGGGGGTGACACCCCCAGCCTCCTTGTCCCCACTTGCTACTGTGGGCATGAAAGCCCCTTTAGCCCCTACCTGGGGGGCATGTGAACCCCACATGGAGATGAACACTTTCAGCTCTCCCCCTCCCCCGTCACTCTGGGAATAAACCCGCCTGATCCCCCCCATTGAGCAATGATGCACTTCCCCCTCCAAACTAGGGATTAAATCCATAAGCCCCCTCCCCCTCCAAGCCTCCCCACAGGGGGGTGAAGCCCCCTCACACCTCACCTCCCAAACTGGGGTTAATCCCCCAAGCCCCTCCTGTACCCAGCCCCCCATGGGGAGTTAGACCCCACCAGCCTCCCCACAGGGGGGTGAAGCCCCCTCACACCTCACCTCCCAAACTGGGGGTTAACCCCCCAAACCTCTCCTGTACCCAGCCCCCCATGGGGAGTTAGACCCCACCAGCCTCCCCACAGGGGGGTGAAGCCCCCTCACACCTCACCTCCCAAACTGGGGGTTAACCCCCCAAACCTCTCCTGTACCCAGCCCCCCATGGGGAGTTAGACCCCACCAGCCTCCCCACAGGGGGGTGAAGCCCCCTCACACCTCACCTCCCAAACTGGGGGTTAACCCCCCAAACCTCTCCTGTACCCAGCCCCCCATGGGGAGTTAGACCCCACCAGCCTCCCCACAGGGGGGTGAAGCCCCCTCACACCTCACCTCCCAAACTGGGGGTTAACCCCCCAAGCCCCTCCTGTACCCAGCCCTCCACAGGGGGATGAAGCCCCTTCACACCCCACCCCGGGGGGTTAGACGCCCCGTACCCAGCCCCTGCGGGGAGGTGAAGCCCTCCAGACCTCCACCTATATGGGGGGCTCACACCCCCAGTTTGGGGTTGAACCCCTTCTCCCCAGCTCCCCTCGGGGGGGGTGAAGCCCCCTCCCCCGGGGGGGTCAGAGCCCCCCTCCCCCACCAACCCCTTTATTTACCGCCATCATCAGCACGCGCGAGCTGTCACCGAGCGCGAGACACCCCAACCGGGGCCGGCCCCGCCCCCTCCCCGCCCATTGGCCGCCAGCCCCGCCCCGCCCCCCGACGCCATTGGCCGGAAAGCACGCCACACACTCCATCCTCCCCGCCCTTCGCTAGCGCTGTACGCCCCATTCACCGACACCACTTACGCCATCTCCGCAAGGCTCTCGTGAGCGGCCCTGCGGGGTTCTTCGGCGCTTTACGCCCGTGACCGAGCACAGCGGAAACTTTCCTTTATTTTACGCCATTTACGCTGCCCAGACCGCGAACTTTTTACTAGTGTGCGTGAATTGCGCAGGCTTTGCCGATGAATTCTCCGCGGCTTTACGTTGCTTGCGTTGCTCGAGATTTCGAACGCGGGACTAGCTTACGGCGCTTGCGTAGCCGGCCGGGGGCAGGCTCTTCAGTGGCTTAGGGCAATTGCGCTGCGGAATGGGAGGGGGAGAAAGGCGGAGGGGCGGGGACTCCATAGCCCCACCCCGGGACGGTGACGTTGCCGGGCTTTGTGAATCGCAGGCTGAAGTTTGGTTGAGTCACACGAGGGTAAATAAGGATGTTTCAGAGACAAAGAGACTCTTAAAGGGGCAGGAGCGCCTGGTGCGACACCCCCCCGCGCTCAGAGGGGCCCAGGCTGCAGGGAGCTGAGCTCCCCTCCCCCTCACTGCAGCAGCACAGGGTCCAAGCTGGGGCCATGGCCACATGAGGCATGCCACCATGCATGGCCAGGTCCCACACCACCATTGCACGGGGACATATCACATCCAACACCACCAGTGCACGGGGACACTGCCACGGGTCTGGCTCAGGTGGTGCCGATTGCACGGGGCCACAGCAGACACCACCATTGCATGGGGACATGGCCATGTCAGGCAGGGCCACTGCTACAGGACCACATCTGGCCCCATCATTGCACAGGAACATTGCCATGGGGCCACATAATCCGCTGCCACACCACAAAGGCCACCACCGCTGCCCAGGTCACTGCCGTGGGGCCTAGGAGCTGTGTGGTACAGTGCAGTGGTGCGTGAGACAGGGACATTTTCTATCGTTAGTACCTACCTAGGTAGCCTCAGCCTTGAAGAAGGCAGAACCATTCCAACAGAAATCCAGACTCTCCTGGCACTGGATCCCAAACAATCACAGAGCACTTCACAAACACACACAAAAACCGAAGGAGAGGTCATCTAAATTGCCTTTGGAAATTAACAGCCAAGGAGCACTGAGCCTCTTTGTCTATTAACAGCCTCCCTTTCCTCATTAAAATCTCCCCTTAACACTCACTTCTTCCAGGAATCTTTCAAACTTTTTTCATACCATCACCTTTGGCTCATTTCTGGTCTATTTTAGGCCCTGGTCCTAAACAGAGAACCATCCTGGTACTTGGACTTCAATTGGATTTTCCCCATAGAGTGTACCCTTAGACTATGAACTCCTGCAGCCAAATTCAGCCTTGGTGTAATTCCTTTAACCTCAAAAGGAGTTAAACCAAGGGCCCTTGGTAAGTAAGTTGCCCCATCTCAAAAAAGATATATTGGAATTGGAAAAGGTTTAGAAAAGGGCAACAAAAATTATTAGGGGTATGGAACGGCTTCCGTATGAGGAGAGATTAATAAGTCTGGAACTTTTTAGCTTGGAAAAGAGATGACTAAGGGGGAATATGATAGAGATCTACAAAAGATGGGGCAACTTATATACTTACTCACTTTGTAAAGCGCCGCATCAACATGCAGGCACTGTATAAGTATGGAGAATAATAGTACGTGGTAAGAACATAAGAATGGCCATACTGGGTCAGACCAAAGGTCCATCTAGCTCAGGTTTCAGAGGATCTCAGTATCTTGTCTTCTGACAGTGGCCAATGTCAGGTGCCCCACAGGGAATGAACAGAACAGGTAATCATCAAGTGATCCATGCCCTGTCGCCCATTCCCAGATTCTGGTAAAGAGAGGCTAGGAATACCATCCCTGCCCATCCTGGCTAATAGCCATTGATGGACCTGTCCTCCATGAATGTATCTAGTTCTTTTTTGAACTCTGTTAGCGTCTTGGCCTTCACAATATCCTCTGGCAGAGTTCCACAGGCTGGCTGTGAGTTGGGTGAAGAAATACTTCCTTTTGTTTTAAGCCTGCTGCCTATTAATTGCATTTGGTGATGCTTAGTTCGTGTGTTATGAGGAATAAATAAAATATAGAGACAATGTAATATTTTCTGTTTTATTATCTATCCCTTTCTTAAGGATTTCCAACATTCAGTTTGCTTTTTTGACTGCCGCTGCACATTGAATGGATGTTTTCAGAGAACTATCTACAGTGACTCCAAGATCTCTTTCTTGAGTGGTAACAGCTAATTTAGACCCCATCATTTTATATGTATAATTGGGATTATATTTCCCAATGTGCATTATTTTACATTTATCCACATTGAATTTCATCTGCCATTTTATTGTGCAGTCACCCAGCTTTGAGAGATCCTTGTGTAGCTCTTCGCAGTCTGCCTGGGATTTAACTATCTTAAGTAGTTTTGTATCAGTAGGAATAGGCTCAGTGTGCTATTGGCTCCCTACCTGAAGCCACAATTGAGTCAGGAGACAGAGTCTGTTCCTGTCTCTGCCACTGAATTGCAGTATGACCCTAGGTAAAGTAATTTAACCTCTTTATGTTTCAGTTTCCTCAGTGGTAAAAGCAGGATAATAATACGTATCTCCATTCAAAAAGCACTGAAATCTGCAGCTGATCGTTGTTATGTAGAGCCCAATCCTGCTCCCCTTGAAATCAGTGGCAAAGGCTCCCACTGACTTCCAGAGGAGCAGAGGCAAGCCTCAAGTTGGTGCACAGGAGAGCCTCCCTCTCAAAATTGTATGTGCACTCTGAAAATGCTGCAAAGTCACAGGGAAATCTAACCTCCCAGGCCTTGTAGTGACAGGCAAAAATGGTGCAATTTTCAACTGTGTTGGCTCAATAAAGTTAACATGACATGACCAAAAACTTAACACTCAGTGAGAGGCAGACTACCACTGTTTGAAGCCAAGTCAGCTGGCCCTAGTATAGCCTTGGTAGGAGGGGAGAAGGGATAATAATTTTGCCCATCAAAACAGGGGTCCCAGAGAGCAAAAGAAATGCCTTTTGCATGAAGCAGTCAGTCAATCCCCTACTTTAGAGAAGGCAGTCACATCAATGGATGCCTTTACTAAGAGATAATGGGCCTAGATCCTATCCTCACACCCATGCAACCCCACTGGCGTCACTGGAGTGGTATAGATGTGATTAAGAACAGAATTTAGCCCAAGGGGTCCAGGGCTGTGACTGCAGAACAGTAACCGGCCTTCAGAAGAGAACAAACACCAATGAGATCTAGCACACATATTATACTCTTTAAAGACATGTGACTTTGGTTACAAAAGACATCTGAGATACCACAACCTTTTTTGGATTAAGAGAGACATTTACAACACGTGATGTGCCTAATCTTCCAGTCACAATTCCACAGTACTTTTTTTTGTTTTATTAAAGAAAGCAGGATGAAGATGATCTGTCCAAAGAGCAGAATTTTTTGGTTAAAGATCCTAGACCCACTTAATTACACAGAGTAATAACGAGCTAAGGGCCACATTCTGAAAGCTTTACTCACAAGACTCTCCCCAGACGTCAGCGTGAGAGTCAGGGTTTAGTGAGTAACATGCCTTTGAGTTGCAAGACTGGACCCCAAACTCGTTCCCCAGGCTTCCAATATGTTCAAATTGCAAGTTTATTTAAACACTGTTTGTTGCAAAGCATTTAACCAGGGCTTATGAGACCTACTGCCATGTTATTGAATGTATTCAGAGTTAAATAATAATAAAAAAAAATGCCCATACAACAAGCTCTAGGTGCCGTAACAATTAATTACACTTACAGGCATAAATGATGGCCCCCCTTCAGCAGGGAAAAACAAACAAACAAACCCATCATATATAAATAATGAATTAATCAACTCAGTCAACCAGTAAATCAAAGCAATAAAACAGCTCATCTCTCTCCAATCCTCCAGAAACATCTCTTCAATCTTCTTCCCCAGACCCTGTCCGATTGCAGCTTGCCTGGAAGATCAGGTTTATTTAGGTCCAAGACTTCTGTTTTGCCCAGTTTACTTTTTAGACACAGGGCTGCAGTGCAAGTTCCGTCTATGGGCTGGGGATGCAGGACATGTTTTTTAAGGAAGCCATGCACTGGTCCCTCAGGTTATTTGCTCAAACTGGTGTGACATAAGGCATGAGTTAAGGACTGACAACCCTGCAAAGCCTCTGGCCATGGAACTCCCACCGACTTCAATGGGAGTTCAGCAGGAGAAGTGGCTGCAGGGCCAGGATAGTTCTGCTCATTTGAAAGATGCAGAATTCTGAAATTAAGCAGAGAAGATCCTTGCCTAGCAGCTATTTACTTGTGAAGTTCCTTGGGAAGGCGTTTCAGGGGAAGCGACACAAAGGTCTGCAGCTGCAGAACCAAGGTAAACAGCCAGGCTGCTATCTATTTAGCAAACACAAAACCACAGAAAAATATAAAGAGGAGAGAGGAAATTTACATTCCCCAGCCAGGCAGCTCCTCAGTGTTTAGAGCCAAGGGCACAGATGGCTTAAAGGGAGGGAATTTCCCTAGCTTTCCATCCAGATAAGTAAATCATTGGTGTATGATATTCAAGCCCTGCAGTAAATCTACAGTCTCCCGCTTGCAAACCCTTACTCACCTTAATAGTCCCACTGAAATCAATGGGACTTCGCAGGTGAGTAGAGATTTAAAGCAAAGAGACCTCTATCAATGTTATCAGTTCCCTTTCTAACCATGAGATAGGGTGGCAGATACTTTGTTTCAACAGATGAGAAGAATCCTTCAGGAAGGCCAGACTCCATTTGTATCATTGGAGAGCCAGAAGGTTTTAATCCGCTATCAAAGATGATGGCAAGTTAAGAACATAACCACAAGGGGACAGCAAAGAATTGAGAGAGATTTTTGATCACAAAAGGAAATTATTTTCCATCGAGGGTGTAAAGCCCCTCAACAAAATCAAAGATAAACGTGGCTAAGAAATAACTTCTGCACCAGAGAAAAATTAAAGAAATTTGTTACAAAACACACACACACCCACCCACACCCCCCCCCTTGCTGGATAAAAAGACTCCACATCTTTATATGAAAATAAGCCTTTTTTTTAAATTATTATTAAAGTGGTACCAAAATGCTTCCATATGAATATCCCCAAAACCCACATTCACCAGCCTGCCACTAAGGAAAATGAGGGACAATAAAACCCTGCCTGTGTGCGCACACAGCTGCATTTTCTACTTTATCCTCCTGCAGAAGAACATTTATCACCAGAATCAAGCACTGATGTTGCATTGAGACACACCAGCGCCAATGGGCTAACCACTGAATAAGGGATGAAACACACACTATATTTGAGACCAAGCTTGGAGGTAGGAAAAACTGATTCTACCCCTGCTATATGGAGATGAATGATGTTTTTCTTTAGGGGGAAGACATCTTCAGGACATTACTGAGCAAAGGGCTGGTATTCCTGATCCATGAGGACAATCAGAAAAAGAGAGGATATTGTCACTTTAAAAAGAAAAAAAAGTCTCCTGGAGTCTTCTTCATCTGATCCCAGCTACAGGCACCTGCTGCTGTTTGCGGATCTTGTTGAACAGTTCCATGTACTGAGCCATTGTGTCACCTGGGCTGTAGATGTTGTCGTGCTTGTTGCCAAACACGGATGGGTTTCCAGGAGTGTGATTCCCCATGAAGCTTTGCATGAACTCCATGAGCAGGTTCCAGCAGTCGTTGGCTACCACACATGGGCAGTATTCCACCTGGCAACAGAAACAGGAGCACTGAAGCATGGAGCAGGGGACGGTAACCACACAGGAGACAATTAACTTTGAACCCTGATACAGAACGCATCAATCCTCCTCATATATGCAAACTAAAAGGAGATGTTTAATTTTTTTCCTCCTTCACTTATTTGATAAACAATGAGCCAGCAGCCTGGAAAACATTCAAGGAACTCACCTGAATTTTACTTACAAAAGCAATGGGGACCTGGGAAGTAAAGTTATCAGAAAACTGCAGATGCATCATTATTATCAAGTGACCTAGGTACTCCAGGGGCTAGATGGCACAGCGGAGGTTAATGCACTAGCCTTTCACCTCTGCAGACCTTGGTTCAAATACCACTTTGCCCAGGAGGGACTTGGGTCTGGAACAACAAGGATGTTGCGTGTCAGAAATGAGGTGGATTGTTAGATTGTGTGCGTGTGTAAAAAAGAATCAGACAGATAGCTGTGGAAATGTGCTCAGAACCTGCTACCAACTTCGTCACTGTCACAGGTGTTAAATTTGCTTATTTAAGAAAAAGCAAAACCATCCCTGCCAGCTGACAAGAATGATGAACCACAAATGGGGATCTGATCATTATATCCTCTTATGCATGCTGCTGAACCTCAGGATTCACCAAACCCAGCTTGCCTTACTCGACAGGGGTGAGGGTGGGGGTGTTTATAAGCAGGGTTAAGATCAGATATGTTTTTAATTAAACCAGTTTTCCAAAGTACAAGACAGGCAGCTCAAATTGGGTTCCAAACTCAAGTTTGGTATAAAACAAGCTTCTGATAAACCCAAGATCAATAGAAATGCTGCTATCATTATGGCAACTGTGTTTATTCTACTGAAATATAATAATGCTATTACTTGAGCTCTGGTTCTGTTGACTAGGAATGTTGAAACGCATGTTTAAAGATGTCCAATGAGGTGATTAATCAAATATTTGTAAAATAGGATTTAAAAGTGTTTAGAAAGAGACACAAAAATCTGGCTCCCCTTTTCCATTGCATCCAAAACAAAACTACTCATCTTCTCTTTCAGAGGCGCTTCCTAGCTTAGCACAGCCCCACCTATCCTCTCACACACTACTGAGCCTTCAACATATGCCTCTACTCTGCTAATGATGCCAGTTGTTGTTACCCATTAGTAATATTTTTCCCCTCAAACACCTTTGCACTTTTCCCCATGTCATCTCATACACACTGGAAGATCTCCCCTTGAAAGTCGGCAAAGCCAGGGCATCGTCCTTCAAACTCACCTCTGTCGTGATTCCTACAAAGTACTTGACCATATTTAGGCAGCTGGTGTGCTAGGACTGATACTCATGACTCTAATCGCAATACTCTCACTGTTAGACAGGAGGAGCACAAGGTCCTTCTGATCCTACGATTCTGTGATTCTATGTTTCACTGAAGTCAATGAGACTAACCACCTCAAGGAACAAACAGCCTTACCTCCACAGATATTCCCCGGGCACTGGGCCCCATGGTAACAGTGCCAACCTTCACCAAGAAGTCACAGTACTGGTACCGCGTACCCCGGCTCTCTATCTTGTTTGCCTTGGCGTTTTGGAAAAAGCCTTTCAGTTTCACCATCAGGACATCAAAGTTGGCATCTGCTATGAGGCAGGGGCCGTTTTCAAAGAGAGCGAAACAGCTGAGGGGATATTCAGAGTTATGCATCACGTACATCAGCTTGCCAGCCTGCCCTGGAACAAGAGCAACGGTATTTTAACTGTAGAAATGATGCTTCTTCCCTATTGCGTGCTTTCAAGAAGAAACATCTGTTAGAATCAACAAAAACAAGGACAAAAGAAACGCTATTTCAGGATTTCTGTATTCCTCATGAATGTTTAATATGATTCTGGACACTGGTGTTTGGGTTTGTTTTATGATCTAAAAACAAAAAACACAAAAAAAACCTCAGGCAGGTACATTAATGTTTCTGCCATTCCAGAGCACATCCTTATCTCTATTTCCTGTGCCCACTGAGATGTATGAGCCCCAAACTCAAATTTCTAAACATGTTTTGCACCAATTACTCAAGAGAGCCATCTGACTGCTAACTTTACTGCTGGGTTTCCATTTACCAATTCACTCACTCATACATACATATGTCAGCTTGGGAAATGGGATATTTTACTGGGGAAGGGAGGTGGGAACTGTCTACTGAACTGAAGATACAGAATGTCTAATAAAGAGAGCACATACTGGATGCCCTCCACTCTTCGTAAAAAGACAGCTCAACTTGAACAAATTCAATATTTGGAGCCAGGTTTCCTTTAACATTCCATATGAACAGATCCAAACACTGACCCACCACAATGAATTCTCAGCAACTTTACTCCTTAGCGGCACCGTCAACTCATGTTTGGTCCAAAATTTAGGCACTGGGGAAAAACTAAGAATCCTTCCAACACTTCTAGAAAACTGAACACAAATAGGAATTTTATTTTATTTTTTTAAATCCCAGTGGAAACATTTTTTAGACAAATAACCCCTGCTCTACTCCTGCAGTACACCCAACTCAAAACCTGTGGCGCTGAGACAGAATTTGACTAGAGACAAAAGCGACCTTGATTTACACTGCCCAAGATGAGAGAAGGGCAAAATGTAAATAAAGAGCATGAACAGGGATGAGTACATTAGATTTCTAATATTCTTTCTGCTTTAACAATCTAAGGGCCAGACTGCAAAAGAGCAGTTATACAAACAGCCCCAGTGAACTCAACGAGTAATTCCTCGTGCGCAAAAGGGGGTTCCAATGGGGCTCGAAGGCATTATAAAATAACATAGGGCTAGATTGTGACTTGCATTGTACATCCCTGCAAGGGATGTTAGGGGAAATAAAGAATCCCCCTTGCCCATGTAGATCCTGGGTCTGGGCACCTGCTTACTGTCCTTGTCCATCCCTGGAGCAGGCATACAGGTGGAGTCTAGTCTTAACTCTCATTCACGCACCAGTGCAGCGGAGTGGGGAGATTACGTGGTATGGTATCATACTTTGCGCTAGCACAAGCCACCAGCAAATCACTACCACCACAACCCAGAGCGAGAAGGCACCACCAGAGGAACTGAGACACAGATGTGACAGTGACTCTGTTCATGTGAATCCCTGCACCCATGCTGAGTTCACTGAAGGCCATCTGGGTGCAAGGGTATGTCCATGTGTGGCCAATTGCTGATTGGGGCCTACCATGCTTTCCGCATAACACATGCATTTTGGAAAAAAAACATCCTGAAGATTTAGGGATCCGACAGATGAGAATTTACACACACAGCTGTTGCTATTATAGAGCCTCACAGTTTAAGGCTAGAAGGGACCACCAAATCATCCTGTCTGACCGCCTGTATATCACAGGCCACCATACCACCCAGCCACCCACACACCAAGCCCAACAACCAGAATTAGACTCTTAATGAGAGCTTAGCGCCCGAAATGCCATACCACATAACCTTTACTTAGCTGTGAAAGGAAGTTCTTTTTTTAAGTATGTTACACAGGAAAAATACCCAGAACTATATTTTTGATCACTGTTGATTCCTTAGCCAATGGGGCACGCCATCAGCAGAAAGCTGTTTGGAGTATTCAAGGAAAAGTGGACACTTTATAACTGGTTCACATGGGGCTTTAGCATCAAGAACTAGGATACCGTGCAACTGCCTATATAAAGAACTAGCCCTTTGGCAGATTTCTGCAGACAAGACTTCCCTCCGTGTAAATCACAAAAAATCAAACTTCTGTTACTTTTCTTACATGCAAACAGCTTGGAAGTGATCAGCAAAATCCAACAGCAGCGCAAGGTTGCAAGGTTGCAACCTTGAGCCAGAGAGCCTAGTGTTCACAGAGCACTCTGCATAGGCAACAGTGAAGCCATGCACATTCCCAGACCAGACAGAAACGCGGAGGCACAGGCTCACTGCTAACCTCTAGAGACACTTATAGCGAAGAAGTGGGGGGTTTTACCCATGAAAGCTTATGCCCAAATAAATCGGTTAGTCTTTAAGGTGCCACCGGACTCCTTGTTGTTTTTGTAGCGAAGCTGTAACACCATGACAGTTGAAGGTGAGACCAGTTACTTGAGTCGCTTTTTTTAAGCGCTCTGTAGTCCACATGCTCACTCAGATGGTCTTGAAAAAATGCTATGCATCATGAGGAACCAGGGTAGGGCTGGCGGGCTAAATTTGAAGTTGTTTAAGAAAGGGTGTCCTGAGATACAGCCCCACTTAAAAAGAGTCACGACACCATTCTATGGTCTCCCTAGGAAAACTGTCCCCCCAGTCATGCCCCCCTCCGTACCACCACTTCCTCAAAGAACAAGGGAAATTCCCTACTTAAAATCCTTGTTAACAGTTAAGGTTGACCAGCATTTCCTTGTACCCTTGCAGAATGACAAGTGGAAGGACAGATTATTACTGTCTGTAACAGCAGGTTGGGGTGTCACTCAAAGAGGGCAGTATGAAGGTTGCAGGACTGGCGAGTACCGTAACTCTGTACTTCCTGGTTTTCAGCAGTTGAAGTACAGATGCACTCAGAAGGTACGAGGCATCGCAGGTCAGTCTTAACTCGGTGTTAATGAAGCTTTGGCAGAATTAATCATAATCTTTATTGATGTAACATCTTTCATCCAAAGATCACCAAGCATTTTATTATCAGCAGTCAAGCCATCCAACCCCACGTGAGGTAGGTCAGTATTGTTATGTACATTTTAAACATAGGGAGAATAGAATGCATGGATTCTCAGAACAGAATCCATGCATCTGGTCCCTATTTTACTCTTCTTCCCTACAGCTACCACCAAGTTATTGCAGTAGTGACACCCTGAATAACTGGAGAAAAGAAGGGGGGGGAAGCATTAGTGGGATTGAGACTCAACCTCAGAGCTAGCATTAGATGTCCTTGTCAGAAAATAAGAGAACAAGTACTTCCCTGAACATTACTCAAATTGCGTTATACCAACCCCAGCGATCAGCCTTAACGATCGCCACAGAGCGCTTTGATCACTCCATGAAAGGAAGTGAAATGCAGACCTTGGTTGCCCATGGTGGAGGCAGCGGTGTGGTAGGTCTCACAGTCCACACAAAATGTTCCTTGTTTCTCTGCTCCCAGCAGCTCCAGTTTCCTTGTTAGGATTTCAACTGTTTGCTGGACGCTCTTCCCCTCTGCCACGGGCATCTGAGACACACTGTCATAGAAGACAAGGAAGCAAAAGAAAAGATTCAGTAATCTAATACATAGAGATATGATAATCAACTCAGAATCCATTTCAGCCAATGTACTTATAAAGTCTAGAATAGAGATTAAAAGCCAACATACATGATAGTTATCTGATCTGTAGAGCACTTGCATACTTGACTCATTCACTTAAAGGCCAGAAGAGAGCGTTGTGATAGTCCCCTCTGACCTCTTGACTAACACAGGGCAGGGAATCTCACCCAGTAATTTTTCTATCAAACCCATATGCTTCTTTTTGAGCTATAGCACTGAGCTAAGACATCCAGCCATTAAAGCAGGGGTGGGCCAACTCTTTGGCCCGAGGGCCACATCTGGGAATAAAACTGTACAGCGGGCCATGAATGCTCACAAAATGGGGGTTAGGGTGTGGGAGGGGCTGAGGGCTCTGGTTGAGGGTGCAGGCTCTAGGGTGGGGCTGGGGATGAGGAGTTTGGGGTGTAGGAAGGTGCTCTGGGCTGGGATCAAGGGGTTCGGAGGGCAGGAGGGGGATCAGGGCTGGGGTAGGGGCGCAGGGGTGGCGGCTCAGGGGTGCAGGCTCCGGGCGATGCTTACCTCAAGCAGCTCCCAGAAGGCATGTTCCTTCTCCGGTTCCTACACGGAGGCGCAGCCAGGCAGCTCTGCACATGGCCCCGTCCCCAAGCACTGCCCCTGCAGCTCCCATTGGCCGCAGTTCCCGGTCAACGGGAGCTGCAGGGGCGGTACCTGGGGACGGGGCAGCGTGCAGAGCTGGGCCCCCTGGCAGCTCCTACACGTAGGAGCCGGAGGCGGGCCATGCTGCTGCTTCCAGTAGCTGCGTGGAGCGGCCCCATACCTTGCTGGAGCGGGGCAAGCCCCAGACCCCACTCCCCAGCAAGAGCTCAAGGGCCAGATTAAAATGGCTGGCAGGCCGGATTCAGCCCGTGGGCCGTAGTTTGCCCACCCCTGCATTGAAGAGATGGGTCAGGAGCAGGATTTGAACCCACAGCTCTACAGGGAAGCTAGAACACCCAGGAGAGGATAAGACAAAGCTTTGAATGTGGCCTGTTAGACCATTCAGCCATCCCAACCCAGTTGTGACAGGCATTTAAGAAAACCCTAAGGCAGGCAGAGCAAGCATAACAGGGATTGGCACCATACTAAGTACCACTGCAATGGGTGCTGGCCAAGTGCCAGGACAGATGGGACACTGTAGAGATAAATTTTCCTTGTCACCTTATAAACATATAAAATAAGCATCACACAGAAGGTTTTACCAGTGTAACAGAGCAAAAACCTTGTGTAACTCCAGATAGCCTGTGGTCAAACGTGCTCTTGATGTCCTTCGAGCTCTCCTATTTCCCTCTTGAGCAGTATAAAGCCTTGATTTCCTGTTTTTAAATACATGTCCTCCATGCCCTTAATGCCCATTGCAATATTTTCCCATTATGTTATATTACCAGCTGCGATACTGACATAGCTTGTTGAAGCCTAACGAAGAGAGGGAAGAGTATCTTTACAGGCAGGCTTGCTCACCTAGTGAGGAGGGCTTTAAACTAGGTTTGCCGGGGGACGGTGACCTAAGCCCTGAGGTAAGTGGGATACCGGGAGGAAACACAAGGAGGAGGGTGCAACTGGGGGGGCCTCCTGATTCATACTGAGAAAGCAGGGCAATCGGCTAGTTATCTTACGTGCCTGTACACGAACGCAAGAAGCCTGGGAAACAAGCAGGAAGAATTGGAAGTCCTGGCACAATCAAGGAACTACGATGTGATTGGAATAACAGAGACTTGGTGGGGTAGCTTACATGACTGGAGCACTGTCATGGATGGGTATAAACTGTTCAGGAAGGACAGGCAGGGGAGGAAAGGTGGAGGAGTTGCACTTTATGTAAGAGCGGTATGATTGCTCAGAGCTCCAGTATGAAACTGGAGAAAAGTCTGTCGAAAGATATTGGGTTAAGTTTAGAAGCGAGAGCAAAAAGGGTGATTTCGTGGTGGGCGTGTGTTATAGACCACCGGACCAGGAGGATGAGGTAGACAAGGCTTTCTTTGGACAGTTAACTGAAGTTTCCAGAACATAGGCCCTGGGTCTAATGGGGGACTGCAATCACCCTGACATCTGCTGGGGGAGCAATACAGCAGTGCACAGACAATCCAGGAAGTTTTTGGAGAGCGTTGGGGACAACTTCTTGGTGCAACTAATGGAGGACCCAACCAGGGGCCATTCTCCTCTTGACCTGCTGCTTACAAACAGGGAAGAATTGGTAGAGGAAGGAGAAGTGGGTGGCAACCTGGGCAGAAGTGACCATGGGATGGTTGAGTTCACGATCCTCACAAAAGGAAGAAAGGAAAGTAGCAAAATAGGGACCCTGGACTTCAGAAAAGCAGACTTTGACTGCCTTAGGGAACTGATGGGCAGGATCCCCTGGAAGGCTAATATGAGAGGGAAAGGAGTCCAGTAAAGCTGGCTGTATTTTAAAGAAGCCTTACTGAGAGTGCAGGAACAAACCACCCTGATGTGCAGAAGGAATAGCAAATATGGCAGGTGACCAGTTTGGCTGAAGAGTGAAATCTTTGGTGAGCTTAAACACAAAAAGGAAGTGTACAAGAAGTGGAAACTTGGACAGATGACTAGGAAGGAGTATAAAAATATTGCTCGAGCATGCAGGGGTGTAATCAGGCAGGCCAAAACACAACTGGAGTTCCAGCTAGCAAGGGATGTGAAGGGTAACAGAAGGGTTTCTACAGGTATGTTAGCAACAAGAAAAAGGTCAGGGAAAGTGTGGGACCTTAATGAATGGGGGAGACAACCTAGTGACAGATGATGTGGAAAAAGCTGAAGTACTCAATGCTTTTTTTGCCTCAGTCTTCACAAACAAAGTCACTTCCCAGACTGCTGTCCTGGGCAATACAGTATGAGGAGGAGGTGAGCAGCCCTCTGTGGTGAAAGAACAGGTTAAGGACTATTTAGAAAAGCTGGACATGCACAAGTCCATGGGTCCAGATCTAATGCATCCGAGGGTGCTGAGGGAGTTGGCTGATGTGATTGCAGAGCCATTGGCCATTATCTCTGAAAACTCGTGGTGATCAGGGGAGGTCCCGGACAATTGGAAAAAGGCAAATATAGAGCCCATCTTTAAAAAAGGGAAGAAGGAGAACCCGGGGAACTACAGACCGGTCAGGCTCACCTCAGTCCCTGGAAAAATCATGGAGCAGGTCCACAAGGAATCCATCTTGAAGTGCTTGGAGGAGAGGAAGGTGATCAGGAACAGTCAACATGGACTCACAAAGGGCAAGTCATGCCTGACCAACATGATTGCCTTCTATGATGAGATAACTGGCTCTGTAGATACGGGGAAAGCAGTGGACAGGATATATCTTGACTTTAGCAAAGCTTCTGATACAGTCTCCCACAGTATTCTTGCCAGCAAGTTAAAAAAGTATGGATTGCATGAATGGACTATAAGATGGATAGAAAGCTGGCTAGATTGTCAGGCTCAACGGGTAGTGATCAACGGCTCAATGTCTAGTTGGCAGCCGGTATCAAGCGGAGTGCCCCAGGGGTCAGTCCTGGGGCTGGTTTTGTTCAACATCTTTATTAATGATCTGGATGATGGGATGGATTGTACCCTCAGCAAGTTCATAGATGACACTAAGATGCAGGGAGAGGTAGATACACTGGAGGGTAGGGATAGGGTCCAGAGCAACCTAGACAAATTGGAGTATTGGACCAAAAGAAATCTGATGAGTTTCAACAAGGACAAGTGCAGAGTCTTGCACTTAGGACGGAAGAATCCCATGCACTCCTACATGCTGGGGACTGACTGGCTAAGCGGCAGTTCTGCAGAAAAGGACCTGGGGGATTACAGTGGACGAGAAGCTGGATATGAGTCAGCAGTGTGCCCTTATTGCCAAGAAGGCTAATGGCATATTGGGCTGCATTAGTAGGAGCATTGCCAGCAGATCGAGGGAAGTGATTATTCCCCTCTATTCGCATTGGCAAGGCCACATCTGGGGTATTGCGTCCAGTTTTGGGCCCCTCACTACAGAAAGGTGTGGACAAATTGGAGAGAGTCCGGCGGAGGGCAACAAAAATGATCAGGGGGCTGAGGCACATGACTTACGGGGAGAGGCTCAGGGAACTGGGCTTGTTTAGTCTGCAGAAGAGTGAGGGGAGATCTGATAGCAGCTTTCAACTACCTGAAGGGGGGTTACAAAGAGGATGGAGCTTGGCTGTTCTCAGTGGTGGCAGATGACAGAACAAGGAGCAATGGTCTCAAGTTGCAGTGGGGGAGGTCTAGGTTAGATATTAGGAAACACTATTTCACTAGGAGGGTGGTGAAGCACTGGAATGGGTTACCTAGGAAGATGGTGGAATCTCCATCCTTAGAGGTTTTTAAGGCCTGGCTTGACAAAGCCCTGGCTGGGATGATTTAGTTGGTGTTGGTCCTGCTTTGAGCAAGGGGTTGGACTAGATGACCTCCTGAGGTCTCTTCCAACCCTAATCTTCTATGATTCTACAATTACAAGCCCAACTAGATCCCCGACCGAACATAACCCAGCTCCCTCTTTGCAGTCCCTGAGCAGCAGCATCTCTTCACACAACGCACAGTCAACCTGTGGAACTCTTTGCCTGAGGATGTTGTGAAGGCCAAGACTATAATAACAGGTTCAAAAAAAGAACTAGAAAAGTTGATACAGAATAAGTCCATCAATGGCTATTAGCCAGGATGGGCAGGGATGCAAAACCATGCTCTGAAGTGTCCCTAGCCTCTGCTTGCCAGAAGCTGAGAATGGGTGATGGGACAGATCACTTGATGATTCCCTGTTCTGTTCATTCCCTCTGGGGCACCTAGCACTAGCCACTGTCGGAAGACAGGATACTGGGCTAGATAGACTATTGGTTTGATCCAGTATGGCTGCTCTTATGCTCCACACCCTCCTGAACAAGGATCCTGCCTCACCCGTGTTCTTCTCTGCTGGGTGCCTTCTCCTGTTATCCCCACCGGGCCTCATGTGATGATGACCAAGCGGGTGCAACATGGTGACGCTGGCTCGAACAGCCGGGCAGCCCCAGCAGCTCGAACAGCAACGAGGAACACAGGCTGAAGAAGCTGCCACAGTACACTCCCAGCAAGAATCAATGCAGTGAACAGGCACCCGTGAGCTCATCCTGCAACAGAGCACCTCCTAAGGAACTAACCTTTCCGGGCTCGGTGCAAGGAGCCCCCCCCCAATAATAGAACCTAACCTGCTGTAACGGAGCTGTTCCTGGCAGGCACCAGTCTACAACCATCATGCAGTCACATTCATTGCAAGTAAATAAAGACCCAACCACTGGCACGCTTTTTAACCACGCAACATAGACAGTCCTACCAGGTGACTCCCATGCTTCTTGAAGTCTTCACGTAGGGCTGCACTGGTGGAGAAGGAGGCCCAGCTGATACTATGCAGTCTTCCAAATATATTTGCAGCAGAGACTTATATATAGATGTGTGTGTGTGTCTCTCTCTCTCCTGGGCAGGAAGCACATTTGCTAGCCCAGCAGCCCCTCCCTGTCCTCTCATATCCCGGTGAAAGGCAACAAGCAGGAAATGATGTCATCAAGAGGGGAGGATACGAGTCTCAGGCCAGGCCCCCTGCCTCTCTGTAGGTCACGGTGCTACTTACCGCCTCCTGGACACAGATCAGTTACCAAAGATTGTGACAGGTTTCAGAGTGGGAGTAGAGACTGCTTGGCACGGGATTGCAGAACCAGGGGACACAGAGGAACAGGAGGAAAGAATTCTTGTGTCAGTGCTCCCCAGTGTCTCAGGAGGAAATTGATAAAGGTCTAAGGGAAACACATTGCAACTCCCAAATAAATCTGCTAGTCTTTAAGGTGCCACCAGACTCCTTGTTGTTTTTGTAGATACAGACTAACACGACTACCCCCTGATACTTGACACATTGCAAACTCCTTCATCATAAAGAAGGCAACATTTAGGAGGGGCAGCGCTTTAAAAGAATTATTAAGCCCCTTCGTTTTCAGTTTAAACTGTTTATTTATCAAATAAATCCTGAGTTTTACAAAAAGTATTATTCATTTTTTTCTGATTTTCACCCTACCTGTGTACCAGTCAAATATATATTAAAAAGTTGTTTTATTAGGAAGTACAATACATGGCATGAGATATATGTGGTGTGATAATACATTAGTCTGTGTGTATATGCAAAGCTGCCTGTTGAAGTAAGGCTATGTATTAGTCTAGAAGATACACACAATAAACAAACAGGCACCCACGCAAGCTCTGAAGTGTGTGCACATCTGAACGTACTGATGAATCTCAGTCCAACCAAGTACACATTTCAAGCTGTTAGCAGATTTAAAGATCTGACACACATTAAACTAAAATGTTAAGAAAAAGAAAATCTGTCTTAGAATATGTTTCAGAATACACATATTCAAAAGTTTTAGTAAAACAAAAAGAGGAGAAAAGGATGGTGTGGTCTCAGTATTAAATGTAAATATTTATAGGCTACTAGTTCTAAATCTACAACAGTAAACTGTTTATTCAAATGAAAAGTTTTATTTGGGGATTAGAGAGCTATTGTTTTCTTAAACTCAGAGGTGGCATTGTGCATCCGAAGAAGTGGGCTGTAGTCCACGAAAGCTTATGCTCTAATAAATTTGTTAGTCTCTAAGGTGCCACAAGTACTCCTGTTCTTCTTTTTGCGGATACAGACTAACACGGCTGTTACTCTGAAACTTGTCATTGTGTTTTGAGTTCTGTTTTAGTTCTGCAGCAAACCACATTGAATTCCATTCATCAAAGCATTTATCTATTGAATATCTTTTCCCCGTCCTTCCGTCCACCAAAATAAACCCAGATATTTATCCAGAAAATTTATTGTTTTTTTTCCACTGATTTCCACCTGTTTTTGTTGCTGTAGTAATAAACACCAATAAATTCCTGAGAATAAATAAAATAAAAACCAAAAATGAAAGGCCCTAAGAATTATTTAGCCAAGTAACCAATATCCCCTGTCCCTCCACCAATTTCTCCCA
The DNA here is from genome assembly GCF_027887155.1 of Malaclemys terrapin pileata. Classification (NCBI taxonomy): domain Eukaryota; kingdom Metazoa; phylum Chordata; order Testudines; family Emydidae; genus Malaclemys; species Malaclemys terrapin. Next base: position 17,284,242 of record NC_071508.1, on the reverse strand, counting down.
GCCTAATATATCTCAATGGAGTTAATAGGTGGGTGCAACCCTTGTCTCAATACAGTAAATCCACCTTCTCTCTCTGCTGCTTTGAAAGCTGAACTCGCTCTGAATGATGAAGGACTCTGTAGGATGAAAGACTCCGCCTTAGGAGAGGTTCCTAGAAGGCACTGTAAAATAGGACGGCTGCACCTTTAAGAGCCGAGCCTTACGACAGGGTTGACTAGGCTGTTGCCAGTTTTGGAACCGAAGGAGTGGCAACGTTCCAGGGGCGCATGCGCTTTGGTGGGACCTCTCCAGCCGCCCTTCCCCTTCCCTTGCGTACGCAACCCACACAGGCTGCACACGTGCGCTTTCTCACAGGCCAGGGAGAGTGAGCTGGGGGGATCAACATGCCTAAGGTCAAGCGGCGGAAGGGTACTGGGAGCGCAGGGGAGGCGGCCAGGAACGTGTCCCTGGCCGAGCAGATCATACAAGGGGACTCGGTGAAGCCCACCACGCGGGTGAAGAGGCGAGGCAGAGGTGGGCAGCATGGCGGTGGGGAACAGGAGGACCAGTACGTGGATGAGAAACTGTCCCGGAGGATCCTGGAACAGGCTCGGATCCAGCAGGAGGAGCTGGAGGCCGAGCACTGTCCTGGCAAAGGAACCGAACCGAAGAAGGAGAAGACCACGGTGCTGGGTGAGTGGGGACAGAGCCGGGGACTGAGCACGTAAGAGGGGTGGGGCTAGGAGTGGGTGGGGTGAGCTGGGCTGGTTTTCTAGCCGTTGCTTGGGGTGAACGCTGCTCCTTATTGAAGCGCAGAGCTAACTTTAAGCACACCAGCAAAGCGAGCACACGGGTGGGCTCTGTCACTTATTAACGAGCCTGATCTCTGCTTGTCAGTTTCGGCTGGGTGGGGACAACCCCCCCGTCCCCCCCTCTGTTTCCCTTTGATATAGCAGGTTTGATGGGGAAGAGAAGAACCCCCTGCTAAATTCTCATGGGATTTCTCTCTCCACCCTCCTAGTTCCTGAGAGTCCCAGTATTAAAAGTGAGGCCTGGGTAGATCCGCGATGGTATTGGGTTAAGGTCTTTCCCCCTTTTCCCAAGGACGTCCCCGAAGGCTTCAGGAAGTGGTGTTGGCAGTTCAGTCGGTGGCAGTGCTCACCCTAAACCAGTTTGCAAGGAAAGTCCCCGCGTAGTGGAAGGGGGCATTGTGCTGCCTTGGCTGCTGGCTTTCAGATGAGATGTAAAACAGCATTCTGGCTTCTGATCGTGCAGCAAAAGTTATAGGTGTGTTCCCCTGGGTGCCTCGGCTGAGTTGTGTCACGGGAAGGCATTCTGTCTCCCTATGTTTCTCCTCCTCCACTTTTATCCACCTGTCTGTATCCTTAAACAGCCCTCGTCCCTATAGTATCTGACACCTCACAATCATGAAGGGATCTGATCCTGTCAGCACCTCTCAGAGAAAGGGAAGTATCGTTCCCATTCAACAGCTGCTCAGAGAGATCTAGGGACGTGCCCGAAGCCACACACGAAATCCGTGCCTGACTCAGGAACTGAACCCAGGTTTCTTGAGTTTTAGTCCAGTGGTCTATTCAATAGACCATCCTTTCCCTTGGGTACGAGGTTCTTCCTCATTTCCTGTCCCAAATCATATATTGTTTTTTACGGTACATTTGACAGCACGTAGTGTTGAGTCCGTTTAATGGTCACTTAGGGCCAGCTTTTTAGAGGTAGTGGAGTTGGGCACCTTAATACCTCTTACAATGTGAGCCTTAGGGTACATCTACACTACAGGGGGGAGTCGATTTAAGATACGCAAATTCAGCTACGTGAATAGCGTAGCTGAATTCGACGTATCGCAGCCGACTTACCCCGCTGTGAGGACGGCGGCAAAATCGACTTCTGCGGCTTTCTGTCGGCGGCGCTTACTCCCACCTCCGCTGGGACGCGATAAATCGATCCCCGAGAGGTCGATTTCTACCCGCTGATTCAGGCGGGTAGTGTAAACCTAGCCTTAGTCTGTGATCTTGCAAATACTTACACATGCGAGTAGTTGCATTAAAGCGTGAGTATAAAGTTCAGTATGTGTTTGCAGGATCAGGGCGTCGAGTCAGCTTTCTCTGGGCTTGTGTGATTTTCTTCCTACGACAACAGGAGAGAGAAAAATAATAAAAAAAACCAAAACAAGCCCTGGTTAGAATCCCACAAAAACGAGGAGGAGGGACTTAGGCACACGTGTAGGACCTGAAACTGCTTTTAACTCTTTAGTTGATAAAGCTTCAAGTTAGCAGAATAATTTTTAATTGCACAGCTGTTCTCCAACCTTATTGGTTGATCCTGGTAGTTAATTAGGCAATTGACAGAGGATAAGCAATTCTTGGGCTTGGATGGAAATTCTGACTGTCCCTTCAAATGGACTGCCCCGGGAAGTCTCTGGTGCCCCTTCCCATAGTGGGTGTTTGACTACTGTTAGAAAAGGGCTTCTGCAAATTCACCTCACTAGCCACACGAGAGAGTTGGAGATCAGAGTGTGGAGAGCTGAGTGGAATGCACTTGTTCAGCTGTATCTTTGCAGGCAAGTTGCTCTGCCCCCTGACTTGTCCAACCTTAACTGTGTCTGGTTTATTTCAGGGTCTGGATCACACGGCGGGGACTCTGACGCAGAGGATGATGAGTGGCCCACGCTGGAGAAAGCTGCTGCATCCATGGGAAAGGGGGAGTACTGTGAGGAGGTGACGGTGGACCCGGAGGATGAGAGAGCCATTGAAATGTTCATGAACAAGAATCCGCCGCTAAGGTAAGAAACAAACCCCTGAGCCATGGGATATAAGTGTTTCCATACTGTGGGCAGCGCCTCCTGCAGCAATACAGCATTCAAATAACGTTAAAGTTCAGAACAGCACTTCGAAGAGGTTAACTGATCTCTGGGAGGTGGGTTTGGTTAAAGCTCTGTCACTCTTCTATAGCTGGAGAGATTGAAGCATAGGGGAGAATTGTCTTGCTCAAGCTCATGAGGCAAGTCTGAGGCAGAACTAGGAACAGAACCCAGGAGTCCTGACCCCCTGTGAGCCAAGCAGTAGATAATGCTTCATTTCTTCTAAAATGACACATGCACCGTAGTAACTCCTATTACTGTAACGCCTAGAGAGAGGCCCAGCTGAGATCAGGGTTCCCTTTGTGCTTGGCGCTGTATCCACAGTCGGTAAGACAGTCTCTACCCCAAAGAGATAAACACCCTACATAGACGAGAGATAAAGAATGGGGGCGGAAACAGAGGCACAAGGGGAAGTGTCACCAAGCAGGCCACTGGCAGAGCCGGCTTCAAGTCCTCTGATTCCTATTGCAGGGCTCAGTCCCCTAGGCCCTGCTACGTGGTTTGCCAAGGAACACGCTGATGCTCTTCTATGCGAGATACAAGCTCTACATAGTTTCCTTCCCCTGTGTCTGTCAGGCTCACGCTAGCCGATATCATCATGGAGAAGATCACGGAGAAGCAGACAGAGGTGGAGACAATGATGTCGGAAATATCAGGCCACCCCATGCCTCAGCTGGACCCCCGCGTACTGGAGGTCTACAAGGGTGTCCGAGAAGTAAGAGCAATAGTATTTATATAGCAGCATCCACCTTCAAAACGCTGTCCCTCTGTGAGGAGCTAGGTCGAATTGAGCCCAGCTGCTCCAGCAGCCAGTATTCGTAATCATTGTGGCTTGTGTCTTTATCCTCGTGGCTAGTGCTGAAAAATATCGTCTCCCACTGCTGACTTGCAGCCATCTCTGGGGCAGCACATGACAGCTGTCACTGTACAGTAGTGCTGTGTAGCACTTCAGGGTAATTAAGGAGATTGCAAACTCTGCAGGGTCGGAGGTTTCCATCCTATCGTTATATCTGCAACAGGCAAAAAAAACGTGGGGCTGTTAATTATACTCTTATGTTGAGAGACTTCTTACCGCTCAGCTGGCGGTGAGTGAGTGCATTCGAGAGCGGACTTTAAAATTCTCTTCCGTCCAGGAGCCCTGAGAAGCATGTGAGGCTGTGAATGGAGGGGAATTTCAGTATGATTGGTTCGTGTTCACTAGGAATAGACTCCTTCTCTGCAGGCTTCCAAATAATGTAACTGCTGTTTACGCTGCATCTTTCATTCAAGGATCTCAAGCGCTTTACAAATAATTATGCTTCCCAACCACCAGAGTTTTGAGGAAGGCGCGTTGCTATATCCATCCTACGGATGGAGAAAATGGATCCAGTGACTTTCTCAAGGTCACTAATGGGGTGGCTTGCCCCTTAAAGCCTGGAGGCCTGGCGCCATTCAAGCTTGATGACTGAAAGAACTGCTCCAGACTACCCCATCCATGTTAGCAGCTCTGGGGCCTGATGGAGGACAGCTGGTTCCACTGTAGAGGGCAGCAGGAGGATGCAGAGAAGGGGGGAAATTAGGAAACTACAATAAATGAGAGAGGCTCCTGCAGAGAAGACCCTGACACCAGGGGAGTTGAGAAGTGAGAACTAGAAGGCTGAACTGTAGCCAGGTAAACCTGGGAGTGACTGTTGAATTCGAACCCAGCACCGGGAAGGAGGGATGGGGACTTTCTAACTAAGGGGAAGAGACACTGAACGGGGATTGGGGTCTAGAAGGCCAAATTCCTGCTTGACGAGAGAGAGGCTTTGAATTGGGACCCAGCTCTAGGGAAAATGGCTGGGTATTTCCTAACTAAGGGGAGAGACGCTGAACTGGGGCCTGGGATAAATTGGACCACGGAAGGCAAATGTTTCAGTTCGCTTTGGATTGAGTGAGGTATTAAGGGGCCTTGAAGAGGGGAACAGAGGCAGGGTGCCGAAGAGTGACTTCCAGCCATGAGGAGGCGCTCAGGGGGCAGCTGTCCCTGTTAGTCACACATTGAGTTAGTAACGGTACTCAGCAGTCCTGGCTCTCAGGTCCCTGCTCTGACCAGTAGGCCACATTCCACATACTTTTTGTTTTAAAGGTGCTGTCCAAATACAGGAGTGGCAAACTCCCCAAGGCCTTTAAAATCATCCCAGCACTGTCAAATTGGGAGCAGATCCTTTACATCACAGAGCCAGAAACATGGACTGCAGCTGCCATGTATCAAGCAACCAGGTTTGAGATAATCGCCGGGGTTTTACTGATGGGGGGGGGGTTTACTGTGGGCTTTCCATGAACACCCGCCATGTCACTGAAATCCTAACCAACCTCTAGCTTTCGGCTTAGCCGAAGGACTGAGGAAGCAAGCCGCTTGCCACCTCAGGAAACCCGTGCTAGTGCTGTGGATCTGGCACTGTTAGAGGGAGAGGAGATTGACTCCATCCTGATCCAGGGCACGGTTGTTCCCGTCAGTGTGTTCTCCATAGCTGTAACCACTCCTAAGGAACCTGCCCTTTAACTTGGCGCTCGTCCTGCCTGCAGCCAGGGTGAGAACTGCAGTTTGTGACACTTGAAGCGTGTCCAATTTCGATATTACAGGTTCAGATCCCAAACTATAAAATGTTACATAACACTGGTTGTTTTACTCTGGGCTCTGACACGGATGAGGTGCACAGTCAGGCAGGGCAGTACAGGACTGTAGTCTCTGAAGCTGTAGCCGGAGTCTAAGTGAGGAGCCGGAGTACCAGTCTTTAAAAAGAAGCTGTTTAGTCACTTCACTGATTCCCCTGGACTCTGCTACTAAGCCCAGCAGGTAACGCAGAGTGTCATACACTTCTAAGCACTTCTTACCCTACCTCTCCAAGGCCCTTAGCTGAGCCTCAGGGCCTTCCCCCTCTTGGGAGGGTAGGGCGTATTGTTCCTGCTCTAAATGAGGCACAGAGGATCAGTTCACCATGCGAGTCAGTGGCAGAACCCAGGAGTCCTGACTCCTCATCCTCCATTAGGCCATCCCAACCCAGCCTGGATTTCAGCAGAAAGCGTGCACTCACTGAAACGCTTGTTGGGCTTTGCCTACAGAAGCTTCAAACATGGGGTAACAAACCCACCACCAGCAAAGTAGGATGTGCGCAGTGGGAAAGGGAGATCCTCAGGTGGGAGTATTAGACTGCTTCCTGCTTGACTTCATTGGTGCTGCTGGGATGGGGGGGCTGAGATTTTAGTTCAATTTCCCACTCCCTCGTTCCTGCCAGGATCTTTTCCTCCAACCTGAAGGAGAGGATGGCCCAGCGCTTCTATAACTTGGTGCTGCTCCCGCGAGTGAGGGATGACATCGCCGAGTACAAGCGCCTCAATTTCCACCTCTACATGGCTTTGAAGAAGGCTTTGTTCAAGCCAGGAGCCTGGTTCAAAGGTGAAAAGAAACCAGGTGGCAGTAAGAGGAGGGCGGGTCTGGCTTGCAGTGCAGTGACCTAGCAGGAAAGGCGCAGGCTGGGTTGTGTAAGCGTTCCTTGTGTCACAGCTATGTTAGGAGTTGTTTTCTGGGAGGAGGGCGGTGGAGGACTCAGCTACTTGTTTTCTTTGGCCTTCCAGCAGCGGCACCGTTAACCTTTTATTTTGCACCGTGAACTTCTTTTGTGTATGCAGCACCCCCTAAACGCTCTCCAGAGTTGAACAGCAGCACCGAAGATAGGGAGGGATGCTGAAACCATGAGAGCAAAAGCAAGCGAGGTGCAGAAACCTGCTTGGTTCTTCAGCTGCGGACAAGCAGCCTGTTGGACCAGCAGTGGCTAGATCAGAATATTCAGTTCACTGATATTGGCACCATCAGCTGTATAAGTGTTGCCGAAAAAAGACAGCCCCCTTCGTTACCTGTCAGAGATGGGCGAGATCCATTTGTGGCAGGGCAACCCATCGTTGGGAGTTGATCCCCCGTGTCCATTTGTACTGTCCATTGATGAGGTTGGCAGGGACAAAGAGAGAGTGCAGCCCGTCCTGTGCCTCCCGCAACATTCTGCGCTCGGGTCAGGAGTGGGTTCCCAGGGATGCGGCATCGATGCCCCTCTGGAGAGTTCATTCTCTCAGGCTGGACGTGCACGGAGACTGGAATGCACGGGGCAGGGGTCAGTCAGCTGGGGTAGGCTTCAGGCTCTGAGCCCCGCAGGTCCAGCCATCTTGTGTTAAGAGTACTGTTGTCCAACTCTCTTCCTCCTCCCTTCCAGGGATCCTGATCCCCCTGTGTGAGTCGGGGACCTGCACGCTACGGGAAGCCATCATCATAGGGAGCATTCTTGCTAAGTGCTCGATCCCCGTCCTTCACTCCAGGTAACGTGGGGAGGACTGGCGCCCCAGGGGGACTATTGGGAGGCAGTAGTTCTCCCATTTCCTCAGGGAGTCCCACAGCAATGTCATGGCTCTGCCAGAAAACCTCTCTGGCATTTCACAGAGCTAGGAAAGATCTATGAGGTCCCACCTACTCCAGCCCAAGGCTGGTCCGTTCAGCGCATCCAGGGCGGTGTCCAGTCCCAAACAGTGGGCTTCCGTCACTTTCCTGGGCAGACTGTTCCCATTCTAATGGCTCTCCCCCTTGGCAAGCTTCTGGGCCAAGTGATACCAGTTCAGCCACAGCTCCACGTTGCTGGTAGCTAAGCGTTTCCTAGCTCAGCAGCACAGGAATAGCCCAGAGGCCATGTCCCGGCTGGGTTATCCCACCTGTTCCAGTGGCAGTAGAGGGGATTTGGTGCCATGCGGGACCAGACCCTTACTGCCACTCTTGATTCTGTCTCTCCAGGGTAGTGAAGCGGGGAGACCGCTCGGGTCATGCCTGGGCACGTAGCAAGATGGCCAGATGCCAGAGCGCAGTCTTTGGGTGGGGACTTGACGTCCCTCTGGCTCTGGGAACGGATTTACGCCTGCAGGGACGGGTGGGAGGAGGGTGCGGCCCGCTCTGGTAGCTGATGTGCCATGGGCGCGCCAGCCTTCAATCCCTGGCCCTAGAATAGAGGCGGTGGGGAAGTTTAAAGGCTGCCAGGGGGAAGAGCGATGGTCACAGACTCCAGAAACAAACGTGCTCTGAACTGGGAGAAGGGGAGGCCTTGGCAAAGCCTGTCCTCTTGAAGATGCTACAGGGGCAGGGTGCTTCTTAGTGTTGGAAGGTGCCCAGACCCAGTCGCGGGTGCGGAGTGTGACTGACAAGCACCTGCCCCAAGTCCCGTCCCCCCCATGTGCACACTTCAACCTTGCTCTTACCCCCCCCTCCCCTCCCGCAGTGCTGCCATGCTGAAGCTCGCCGAGATGGAGTACAGTGGTGCCAACAGCATCTTCCTGCGCCTGCTTATCGACAAGAAATATGCCCTGCCCTTCCGTGTGGTAGACGCCCTGGTCTTTCACTTCCTGGCCTTCCAGACGGACCGGCGCACCTTGCCCGTGCTGTGGCACCAGTGCCTCCTGACCTTTGCCCAGCGCTACAAGGAGGACCTCTCCTCGGAGCAGAAGGAATCCCTGCTGGAGCTTCTCAAGTTCCACTGCCACCCGCAGATCTCGGCCGAGATCAGGAGGGAGCTGGTGAACTCCAAATCTCGGGACGTGGAAGGGCTGCAGCCGGTGGCGATGGAGTGAGGCTGGGGGAGAAAGGTGTGGACTGCAGGGAGCTGGGGACTCTTTCTGTCAGGGAGAAGCTGCAGCCCAGAACTTGCCTTATTGCTCATGGCTTGCTGGGGACGCTGTCCCATGGCTGCCTTCTTCACTGGACGAGGATGAGGGGCTCAGCTGGCGAGCTAGATCTTTGGCTGGAACAAGCGAGCGTGTGTCCGTCACTGAGATCCCCCTAGACTCCTTCCCCGTAGCCCAGGGGGCAGAAGCAGGCTGTGTTCTTCACCTGGACCTTCCCTGGGAGTTAAACTCTGCAGTGGTGGAAGCTGCCTCAGATCAGAAGATGTCCTTACTGGCCTGACACCAACAGGTGTCTCTGGGAGGGTGAAAGAGCTCAGGACTGCTCCTGTGTCTGAGAATAAAACCTTTCCTGGGGACATTCAGAGCGTGCTCTAGTGCCTGGTGGAATTGAAAAGATTCAGTTGCAGCTACTTTAAAGGGACAGTCAGGTGGCAGGGAACCAGCTCCTTCCTCCTTCTGGAAGAGGTGGTGCATTCAGGGGCAGTCACTGAGGGCACGTGCAGTCTACTCCAGGCCCTGCTCCGCCAGCACTGCTGTCCCCTTAATGCATGCTGAAGAACTCTTCCCTTCCTCTCAATGCACTGAGCCTGCCTTCTGTCTTCTGTAACTTGTCCCTCATTTCACTGAGGATAAATTTGAAAGGCAGCCCCGGGTTCCCCTGCACAGCAGGGAACGAGATTGCGCTCTCCCGCATACATCTTGGTTGCTGGCGGGCGATGCCCTGGGGAAGGATTGGTGTCTGGGTTGGCAGCTGGAGATGTTTCTGTTCGGTGAGCAGAATCAGTCATTTCCCTGCCTGAGGTGCAGTCGGCACCAGGCTGCGTCTGTAGGCATGGGAAGAGTAATGCATTCGACGGGGGTTTAGCTCCAGGGGAGACGGATGGAGCAGTGGGTTTGTTTGCAGAGAGCTGGCTCCCTCAGGACAGCCACTCACTAGCACGGAGATGACTGAACAATTTGCACAGCTCCCATCAATCCAGTCTGTAGCGTTTAGCAGGAACGGTCACAGGGGAAGGCAGCTACTCTGTAATTACCCAGCTGCACGTTGAAAGGAACGCTCTCGGAGTAAGTGATAGATAGCCGCCTGCAAGCCAGGAGAGATGGGGGACAGAAAGGGATGCCAAAAGCAAGGCTGGGTGTTGGTAGCAGCTCTGCACATTGGCGAGGAGGCAGGTGGGAAGAAGCCACAGACAGGAGGTGACAGAACCAGGACCCCTGGGTACTGTCTCTAGGTGTGACCTTGGGGAACGTCACTTGGTCACACAGGGCGTAATAAAGGGGGAGCGATTATCTCACCATGTCCTTGGATCACCACCCCCACGTAGGCACTAACCATGTTCCTTCGAGTAGATGCGCTGATGCAAGAGAGCCCAGAAAGCCTGTTTGAACTTGTCCTCTCTCCAATTAGAAGTTACTTCCCTCCCTGCCACCCATGCAGGGGCAGACCGTGGGACTCACTCCAAGGCTAAAGATGAGGCCCATAACTGATCTGACCAAGCAATTCAGGGCTCAATTGTGATGTGCACTGAACACCGCCCCCCACCCGAAATTCTCATTGATTTCAATTGGCTCCTGAGCCACTGTCCCTCCTTTAGAGGAGGGACCTATTCTCTTTTACTGCCGGAGGCAGCTGAGAGGACGTGGAAGGAGACAGGAAGTTTGGGCTTGGCGACTGCCTTTGTCTGGCTCTATACAGCACCTAGTCCATTGAGGTCCTGGCCTGATCTGCAATGGGAGCCTCTGGGTGGTCCTGCACTGGAAATAATTAACAGCAGTTGAACTCGCTCCTAGGTCTGAACAAGGGAAGGGGACTGGTTATTTGAAGAGGTGGTAAGAGGAGCTCTCCTGGGGCCTGTCCCCTACTTAGTTGATCCAGAAGATCAGCCAGGATGAGATTGGCACCTATGCAGCTGTGAGTCTGGCAGCCCTTTCCATGCCCACCCGTTCTACTGGAGACAGCCACAACCCGGAGCTTTAAGAGTGGTGGAGCCGTTGTCCTCCGGCTGCTCAACCTACCTCCTCTGAGCCCTGCAGTTCAGGGTCCAGTCCCCATGCAGGCAAAGCTGAGGCCTTGAAGTCAGTGGAGGCCTTAGTCCTTCCAGGGCAATGGCCTTTATGGCAATTGTCCCCCTAGCAACACAGGAGTCTGTGCCCTCGTCTGCTAAGCCAGCTCCTTGTCTAGTTATCTCTTTGCTCACAGCTGCTCAGAGGCTTTCACACCGCCTTGAACAAAAGGAAGTTGGGGTTGATCTATCTCAGTCCCCCACGAGGTGGCGAAACACAGCAGGCAAACAAAGGGGGCAGGCAGAGCGGCTGTCAGAATGGGCCCGATGTAACCCCTGCTCCAGACAGCAAAGGGCAGTTCCTTCCGTGCGGGGAGAGGAGCAGTCCTCCCGCTGCTGCTCCTGACTGCAAGAGGACATGATGCAAAATCATCAGGACGCCTGGGTTTGATTACTCCCTCCCTCTCACCCTGCAAGCGCACAGAGCCGTGCTTGTGAGAGGCAAGGATAAGTTCTACCCTGCAGGGAACAGGAAGGCATAAAAGTGCTTTGAGCTCCAGGCTAAAGCCCTGGAGCCTGTGGAGTTGGAGTTAGCAGCTGCGCTGCCAGGCAGGGCTTGTCCTGGTGGAATCACCTGCTGTGGGGACCCCCTCCCAAGAACAGGGATTCTGTGCTTCCTCAGCAGGTTGCCAGGGGCTGGCACAGAAGGGCCTTTCCTTCCCTCTTCACAGGGCAGATGCCAGGCTCCCCAGGCCATGACCTTAGGGGAAGAGCGTAGTGGCTCAGCTGTGTTTAATACCCTAGGGGGGTTTAAAAAAAAAAAAAGTTTCTCTTGCTGCTGGAGGGTGTGCTGCAGGCTTGGCTGTTACCAGGCAGACTGGCAGGGAGGAAGCTAAGTGCTACGCGGGCTTTCACAGCAGCCCCACATCATCCTCTGCTCAGGCAGCTAGAGCCCAAACCCTCCTGCTGTCGCCACACATCCCTGCAGCGCTCTGTGGAAAGTACACGCAACAGCCATCAGCAGAGCTGAGGAGGGGAGTGTGAGAAAGCAACGTGGTGAGGTGGTGGCTTTGAAGGGGGAAATCCCCAAATGCAAAGAGCTGACACAGGGGGAAACCTCCACTTGTCAGCTTGTGGTACCCACTGCTAAACAGTCACTCCAGGGAGCAGCTCGGTGCCTCGCTGCAATGCGCCAGTCCCAGCTCCTCAGCGCACCTACTCTGCACCCCCATGCTCTGGCATGCTCCCCTACCACACTGCAGTGTGGTCCTTCCCTGCCACTCCAACCAGCCCACCTCCCACACCAGTGCACCCCTCCTGTCCGGTGCTCTCTAGTGCATGCTTCTATGCAGTCCCTCCACAGTCACCCTGATTCAGTCAAGGGGCACAAGCTTTGCAGAACCACAATCGCTAGTTAGCTCGCCTTTCCCGTGTCACCCAAGCCATGTGCGTTCGTGTTCCGCTTGGCTTTGTAACCCAAACACTTTCCATCTTGTACCCAGATTTCATGTGGCCCTGACTCCACTTAAAACTGGGACTCTGCTAGCTTTACTTCTTCCTTTGGAGCTGCTCCGTCACGCTAGCATAGCAGGATGATCATACTCTTGCAAAATGCTCCCTGCGCGAATTGCTCTCTACCAGTGATTCTCAGCATTTTCCAGGGAGGTCCCCATTCCCATGTGGCTGGGTTTCCCCCCCCCCTAACATTTAGCAACAGTTGAATGGCAGGGTGGTCATGACCCTCCAGACACCTTGTTTGCAACCCTCAGGGAGCTCTGTAAGCTCTGAAAAGTGACTTCCATCATGGGGTTCCCATGTTTGTCCAGCTCAAGAATTCACCATTTACATTTAAAAAGCTCCTTTCCCTCCCTCTGTAATAAAACAGGACAACCTGCAAACTCAGCCTGGGAACTGAGAGTCAAGCTGGGTTTCCTCCGTATGCGTTGCCACCAGTCAGAGGTTCTGCACACCACATCCTGCCCTCAGGCCTGGATATTGTCCTTATCTATCACTTAGGCCCGCGGTGACATCTGTGCAACCTTTCACACGTGCATGAGAGATTGGCCCCATCATTGAAAGGTAGCAGAATATTCTGCCTGTGATGCACAGGGAGGTGCAGACGCCAGCTCGCTCTCCTGGGGCACTGCAGTATTCACAGCACTAACACCTGCAGCTCACTTCTGCGCTACAGCAGGAGCAGGGCTGTTGAGGACAAAAGGGCCATTTTTGAATCATGCTGAAATTAGGTAATTTGCCTGGAGCCCATCCACCTGGGGCTGCCCCTTTTCCTACACTCCCTGATTTTATCTCCTTCCTTTAGTCATAACAAGTAGATAAGGTGGAGAGAAACTCTAGACTCCTAGTGTAGTTCGCATTCACTCTCCTTGGTGAATGCTAAGTTGTATCTGCTGTACTGAAAACCATTTGGCAAAGATACTTCAGAGAGTCAGTAGATGGTTATAAAGTCACAGTCTTCTACCGTGTGTCCCCCACCAGGCCTTGTTGTCCTGATGCAGGCATCCTGCTCCCCCCCCCCCCCAAAAGCTTTTAAATATATATTTCTACCTTGAGCTCTGTCCCACTTTCAAGCTGGAGCGCTGTGTTCATCCAACGACCTCCACGCCGTTACACCGGAGGGGGTCACGTAGCCTCTGACAGGTGCATCAACAAAGCAAGTAAGATACAGCGCAAAATTTGCCCCAGGGGTGGAAGCCTGCATGTTATTAAGGACCCCAGTTAGTGGAGTGCCCAAGTCCTGGGTTCTCCCACGTACTCCCGCTAGGGCCTATTGCTGGGGTTTTGATCGTGGGGTAGGGGGGTGTCTTTCTCTAATATACACTTCTGGTTCAGTTGAGCCGCTTCTCAAGTGAGTTTAAGGCCGGTTGATTTTTCCCCTCGCCACCATCCAAGCTGCTGCTACCGTCCAGGACACCCCACTGAAATCTCCCCCACCCCAGCTTCCCTCTCACCTGCATCAGAGTCTCAGCTTCAAGACCTTGCCCGCTTCCACCCCATCCTCCAGCTTTTCTCTTAATCCAATGTATACTTATCCCTTCGCCATCCTCTTTTGCTCCTCCCCACCTCTTCTTTATACCTTCTCCCATATGAGCCCTGCTGACACTTCGCACTCACTTCCTCCCCAGTGTCCTTCAGGAACAATGCACTCATGGACAATGACATGGCAAATTAGCCCACAGCTGAGGAATCAGTCAAACTGTGGATCCCTCAGCTGTGAGCCATGTCAGTCTGAACAAGGTCACCTGCATGTGGTTGGGTTGTAAATTCTGAGCTAGGGATTAGAAAGGAAGAGACAGCTATTGTTTTTGTTGCTGTTAGGAGTAGAAGAACCTGGCTCCAGAGATCTCTTTGTATACAGGGCCGTGCCCCGCTCAGGCACTCAAAAAAGAGACATAATCTGACTCAGTCTTTCAAAGGGGAAACTTTAGATGCTTTCACTTTTTTTTAAAAAGTCTTTTATTGCAACATCATATGCTTTCATCTGGTTTCCTAGCCCTGGAATTTCTGCATATGGATAGTTCAAACAATTTTATTTTTAAATTAACTCATTAATATATATATATATTTTCCTTTTATACAAACAGCCCCCAAACATCATGTAATTTCTATCCCCTCCTAACTTTAACAGCTAGCAGAAGTCAGTGGCAGACAGCTTTCCTTTTTGGCAAATCAGGCTAAGCACGGTGGGAGGACGGGTGGAAGGAAAAAGCAGCCTGACAAACAAGACTCTGTTTCTAGTGGCAGCCTAGGAGGGAGTTTTTCCCCCTCTCCTCCCTGGAGGGCGACATAGTCACAGAGTAAGACACCATCAGTGCCCAGAAATCCATGTAAGCAGCAGTGTTCTACCTCCCATCTTAGCAGACAAGAGTCCAGCTGGCTTCTGCCCTTTAATAAAATAGTAATCTGTAAGTCTCTCTCTTATCAAAGCAGCATTTTTTTAAAACTTTTTAAAAACTAAAACAGGAACAACAACAACAACAACAAAAATCTTTTCTCTGTCCATAAGTGCTTGGAAGTATTTATGGCCTATTCTGTGTGTGTATATATATATATATCACCTATAAAAACACTCTATATTTGCCCCCTCTCTTGCCCTCACCCTCCTGCTTTTTATTTTTCCAGTTGGATTTGAGACCTTCTGGAGGAGTTCATCAAAATTTAAGACTATAGCAGCACATTCAGTATATACTTAAAAATAAGAGTGGTGTCTGAACTAACTAACTCATCTCCACGTGAGAGCCCTGGTGGCACAGCGGATTGATGGAGGTAGGTGGAAGGATGCTTAAGGCACTGTTTGGAAAGGGGAAGTAGCACCCAGTTTCCCACCAAGAAGTTGCAAATCTTCCATTTCTTCTTCCCTTGTCTGAGCAGTTGGTTAATGCCTCTTGGAGAATGGCAGAAAGCAAAGGCAATTTAAGGTAGTTCAGGTGCAGTGAGTCCAATTCCAACCCTACACCCAGTGAGCCTCACACTAAAGGTCTCCTTCTTCCCAGGGCTTTTACCTTTCGGTACCAGCTCTTAAGACTTATCCCCAAAACAGAGCACTTGCACAAAGCAAGCGCAAAAAAACAAGAAACCAGACCCTTGTTCTCCCTGTTAACAATGACACAAGCAACCCTGCTATTCCCTCCCAGTAGGAGAAACCCAACCAGCCTGGTGTTGAGCAGTGAGGAGATGGATTCACCTGCTCCTCTTATTTTCCTCCAGATGGCTCCCCATCAACCCATCTTCTTGGCCCCAAACCAAGCCAACCTGTTGTACTAGGGACTGAGGGCTGCTCCAATGCAGGAGGCATTGGGTGAATGTTTCTTCATCCCAGAAGCCAAGATAATAAAAGAGCTTAATGTGCATAAAGTGCGCACACGGAAGGGTTGGCAGTGCTTGAGACCAAGGTTCCCTAGGAGACAGCAAACGGCAACGGTGCACCAACTATGTTTCAGACAAACAACCCGAAAAACTCTTTAAAACTGAAGTTAAGCTCTTTCACCCCCTCCCCCGATGTATTTTAACCCCCGCCCACCACAAAACGTTCCCCCCGCCACCGTCTGGTGAGGCAGGTTAACAGTAGGGACAGCAAAGTACTGCCAGATGCCAACCCATCTAGACCTGCTTGAGTCTCCTCTTGTGAGGTCATCACAGCCTAGCCTCCCACCTCCCCTCTGATGTTACTGGGCTGTTGGGTGGACAGCGGATGGGTCCTTGCCACCTCAGGTGCGTGGACTGAGTCCCCGGTGCGTTTCAGACGGACAGAATTAATGGGCAGCAGGTTCCACAAGGCCTCTCCCTCTCCAGTGCGAGGTCCCGTTCTCCTGGGGCTGGGGGACTATGGGGAAGGGGGGTTCATCACAGGTTGATGTCTGTGACGTCTGTAGGCGTGCTGGTCATGCTGCCGTTCTGGCTGGCCGGGTAGTCGGGAGTCTTCCTGGAGCTGTATTCCTGCTGGGATTGGGAAGCCTGTTTCAGGCTCTCAGCTAAGGCTGCCTCAATTTGCTCTTGACACGCTTTCAGGCAGTCCTGCGAGAGAGGAAAGAAAGAAGACCAGAGGCGTCAATTCCACTCTGCCTCTCGGAAATCAGAGAGCCCTGCTGATGTCTCTAAACAGGTGCGGGGCTATATTTCAGGCCTGAGCATCTAAATGGATGGACGAGGCTTAGTCCTAGGCAGATCATCTCCAACTTGTTTATCTGAGTTTATTCTTTAAGCCCTTTCTAAGAAAATGCTCTGCAGTGACTCCACCTCTTCTCCCTACTCTACTGGATTCCCACTAAGGTCACTTTTATGGCCCGCTATGGCGGGGTGCAGGTTGTTCTGGAGCAGTAGGAGAGGTTGGAAAGGTAATTTCCCTAGACAGGACCCCTTCTTCAGCTCCACAATATCATGGCTTTTCCTACTTTTGTTTCCTCTCTCAATGGACGTAAACAGTTCCTGCACTGGTATTTACCTATATTAACACGGAGCAAGGACCTGTGTCAGACTGCACACACGTTAGCCTAAACGCCCGGAGACGTTTTTCAATACTTCAAGAGATGCTGGTTTCTTTAGTCACCTTGACTTCCCAGCAACTGCCCACATCCTCGCTCTCTATCCCACTTCTTCTCCTTCAGAGGGCTCAGTCTCTGACTGGGGCTGCCTAAGGTCTTGTAGGGCCCCAAATCACCATGGGATCTGGCACCTTCTGTGGAGTTAAATTAAACCCACTGTTTTTGGTCCTTCATTTCCAACAGAGGACCAAGGTGTGCTGTGGTGGGGGGGGAGGGGAATTAGTAAAGTGAGGAACATTTGGGAACAGTTTTCCACTTAACTCCAAGCCTTCCGTGAAAGCTAGACCCAGACTTCTCAGACTCCAGTCAGCTATCCCAATCCAAGGGTCTCATGCGAAGCTATCAGTTTTTGCAGAGGACATTAACACTCTGTTAAGATGCAGGTACATCTACACGACGAAGTATGCTCCTCACTAGGCTCTTACACTTTCTATACCATCAGAGAACTTCATCTGATTTTTCCTAGATTCTTCATGCACTGGGAGCCCAATACTGCATCTCCTGGCAACACTGTCCAGGATCCTGGCTCCAGTGCAGTCCTTGGGGCAAGGGAAATGCCCAGCCTCAGGGAAACTTTGAAGCAAGAATGATTATAATTAGCAGAGCACGGCAAGTATCGAAGACAATCCCCCTAGAGCCTCTGCAGGGTGAGGAAACTCCTCCAGTTTGACACTAGATTGCAGTGACTCACCAGGGTGCTGCACAAGATGCAGCGGAGTCTGGGGCCTCCTGCATCTGTAAAGGGCAGAGGTTGCCCTCTGCCCCCAATTTCTGATGAGGAATGGTGGCATTTTGCACAGACGAGGGCTGGGGTTCTGGCCAGAGCCAGGCTGGACTCTGGGCCGTCTCTGTTCACAGGATTGTGTCACACATAGAATCTCTTACTAGGAATCCACAACTGGTTCTTAGAAACTGACAGAGGATGTGGCAAGCAAAAATAGCAACACCCACCTCCCCTTCCCCAAGTCATTTCCAGTAAGCGTAGCCTCTAGCCTTCTACCCGCAGCAACGAGGCGAAGAGAGCTGTACACGGGGCCCCAGCAACGGCCATTCTAAACCCCCTCTTGGCTGGTTCACTGCTGTGTTATACCCAGGGCAGGAGAAGGAGAGGGGACAGCTGGCAGGCCATGTCTATGGGCTGCAGGGACGGGGGATAGGCAAGGAGACCCTGGTTCGAGTTCAGCACAGGTCGGCAGTAACCAGAAGCTGCCACTGTTGGATGGCCTCTCTGAATTCGGCGGCTAGGTCTACTAGGAACCGAGACAGAGGTCTACATCTCATAAAAGCCACCATTGCAATCACCCGCAAAAGGGCTGGTTTCGGCAGAGATGCTACGGACTGTCTAGGCATCGAGAGGGAGCTCTCCTCTGGCTCTCTGGAGGGGCCTTGTGTGCTGGCTGAGTATGCTGTGGGACGCTTGCCCTGCCCCCGCAATACCTGTTCTGTAAAGGAGCCCAGAATCTAGGGCTGTCACCTTCCATCAGATGCCTATTTAAAAAATGAGGTATGGGCCCATGCCTTACAGGAAAGGGGGAGGAAGACTCTAACCTGCCCATCTCCCTGTGGATAATGCTGCACACTCAGAATCAAACCTTGTACGGGGCATGTTTACCAGAGAGCAAAGACTTGTTAAGTAGTAAGCGGGCAGCACCTAACCCCTCGGTGATCACACACTTAAGATAAAACCTTAATACAACTAGGAGTAATGAACCTATTAGATGCTTGAGGTCCCGAGTCCTTACGGCCCAGATACCCATGGCAGGAATTTATCAGCCTGGTAGCAGAGGCAGAACAGAGCAAAGCAGCACAGTCTGCATAACGGTAAGCCATTGCATGTCCTTAATGCCCTGCAGCACCGCCAGCATTCATGAATTAAGCCTCAGTGGCCATTGGAAGGAGGTTATCATCCTCCTCTATTTAAGCAGTGGAGAAACTGAGTCGCCGGAAGGGGAAGAGACCTGTCCAAGCTCATGGACTGAATCAATGGGGCCTAGGAATCAGAGCTTGGAATCCTTCCCCCACCCTCCCCCCTCCCTCCGCTCCATCCATTAGAACGCCAGTGGAAGTAGTCCAAAGAAAGGTTACTCCAGCTAGAGAGGACATGGCTGTCCCTTGGGATAGAGACCGTCTTTTTGCTCTGTGGCTGTACAGCACCTAGCACAATGGGGTCTTAGGCCAGGAAGGGGGCTCCTAGGTGCTACCGTAATACAAAGAATAAATAACAACAGCCGAAGCTCAGGAGATCGGCCCTGAAGACAGGGTTGGCACGGAGAAGTCGGAAGGAACCCGGGAGGGGGCTGGGAGAAAAGGCTGCATTGCGCGCACACACCGATGGGGTTACATAAAGGAAGGCAGCCTAGTAACAGCTTTGGGCCTCAGCGACTCCAATGCCCTCTAATCTTTCCTTTGTGTTCCCCCTCGCCGGCCTTTGAAATCTTCCCTGCTTCCCACCTGTTCTCCTTCGCGGGCTTCAATTAACTCTGCTCACAGGGCAGCATTCAGCCTCTGCCCCATTCACAGCAGCAGCTTGAGAGCAGCTGGCTGCAGGCAATTCAAAGTTACTTTTTAAAGGCTCAAACAAAAACCACTGAGCAAATAAAGTGAGCCCCCCCACCCGGCCTCCCTCTGACAATACTAGGCTGTGATTATCCCTCTCCCGGCTCCACTACAGCCCCAAACCTCCCAATTCCCCAGAGCTGCTATCAGGGGAGGGTAACTAACTCCACCCAGAGTTCAAGCATTCTGTGCCTGGGCAGATGCAGAGATCAAAGGGGCTGTGGGGGAACAAGGGCTCCTGAGGTCCAGTGCTCGGAGCAAGGGATGATTGAAGACAGGGACCCTGAACCATCCTAGTTCAAGCCCCCGACCTGCTCCCCAAAGGTGCTGAGGGACCAGTTCCCCATACTCCTGCCTTACGGCTCCATGCACATCCGCCTTTGATCAAGAGTCCTGGAATGGCAAGCCGCTTCTGGCTCCCTTCCCGCCCACGCTTAGAGCGGCAGCAATCGGACACTGGCCGAGGTTAGCAGCTGCCGAGCCTGTTTTCCCGTGAACCCAATCCCGTTAACACCTGTCCGCTCAGGTGAGCGGGTGCCTCCCTTTGTGTCTGCTATTCAAAGGCTTCCTGCACGCCCCCCATCACGCTGGACAAAAGGAGAAAGTGATCCGGGCCATCGTACGACCGGGCAGTCGGGGAACAGACCTTGGCATGCAGCAGCCACGCACCCCGCTGCATACTATGAGCTGGGGAAGTACCTCGGGCTAGTGTAGTTATGCTCCGGAAAGAGGCAGGAGAGGCGGGGGATCTTTATCACTTCCTCCCAGGGCATCCCTGCCAGTGACTGCTGGCCAGTGAAGATTCACAGCCCCTTGCGCCTACCTAACCATGGCAAGAGCCAGCACTCTGTATTACAATTAGTAATTATTTGTATTATGGTAGCATCTAGGTGCCCCAGTCACGGCCCCGGCCCCCACCGTGCTAGGCGCTGTACAGACTCAGAACAAAAAGCCAGTCTCTGCCTAGCTTCAGCCACAGCTTTCTGAGCCAACACAGTGTGTAGAGAAGAGGCGTTCAGTCTAAGGTCAGCAGCTGGGGAGGAGAGGATCATGCTGATGAGACGGGAGCCATATACAGCAGTCTGCAGGAGGCCACACAGCCGCCCCTCCTGGCATTGTAATTCCGGCAGCAAGGAGAGAAGGAGCAGACCGTGGGAGGCTGAAGCAGCCCTGGGGGCGAGGAAACCAGACGCTGTAGTACCGTGCTCAGGGAGAGACTGGGGACTCCAATAACAAAAACACTCTGAGGGTTACCACAGTCTGGACATTTGGGTGGTATAATGTAATCAGCATCCCTTCCATGACTGCTTAGGCCAGGCCAGGACCTAGGGAGACCTTGCGTGAGGACACTAGGCAGCATAGACCAAGTTAGTCTGGGAGCTGGAGAGAATTTACAGGGTCTGCCTGTGTCCAGCAGCCTCAGTGAAGAATCCTGTTTTGTTCCATTACAGCCAAGCCCTGTCCCTTCTCTACTTTGAAGGTCACTTATTGGGGGGAGTGGGGGAATGAGCAACCCCTATATCTGAAGCTGGAGAATAAAGGAGACTTAGATCCCAAACCTGACTGAGAAAGAGAAATATCCCTCCCTCCCTGCAGAATGCGACTTGAGATTTCAGGCCTGGGCACTGAAGCCCTGTAACACTTCTTGGCAGGTGTCTGCTTGAGCAGCTACTTCTCCATCCCTGCCTGGCCATTCCTGAGGACACAGGCTTCTCTCCCCAACGTATGTATGCAGCCTCTCCTCTGCCTTAAGCCCCATCCCATGCACCTCTGCTGGGAGGCTAGGAATAAGCACAAATGCCCTGGGACCCTCTAGATCTAGCTTAATGCAACTACCCAACAAGGTGACAGTGACAGCCCTCCCCTGGCATAATCTCTCAGCCCCTGTGCTTCCTTCTCACTTAGATTCCAACTCTATCCCAAAACAGATTCCTGGTGGTCTCCCCATCCCAGAACACCAACATCCAGTGGTCTGATCAGCTTGGCAGTGCCTGGGCAGAGATAGTAAATACTATCTTGCATTATAAAGCACCTTCCAGCTAATGATCCCCAGGCCCTTTACACAGGTAGGTGAGCATCATTCTGGTGTCCATTTTACAGATGAGGAAACTGAGGCACAGAGAGGGGAACTGAAATGCCCAAGGACACACAGTGAGTCCAGCAACCGAATCCTCAGTCCCCCGAGTCCCAGACCTCTGTGCCACGCTTCCCCCAAACCACTACTTACCACCTCTGTGCCAGTAATGCTGGCCAGCAGCTCCGTGAGTGCTTCGCCGGAGAAAGAGTTAGCCGAGACAGACAGGCCGTGAATCGCTGCGCCAATGCTGCCCGTTGCAATCATGGACGGAGGGTACATAGCAAAGGTGTAATCTACAAACCCAGGCAGGGAATGGAGTAAGGAATGTTAGCAAGGATCCTTGTGAACATGGCTGCGTCCTGCAGCAACTTTGTAAGGCTAACAAGTGTCTGCAGTCCAAGGCAGGAAGAGACATAGAATCATAGAGTATCAGGGTTGGAAGGAACCTCAGGAGCTCATCTAGTCCAACCTCCTGCTCAGAGCAGGACCAATCCCAGACAGATTTTTTCCCCAGATCCCTAAATGGCCCCCTCAAGGATTGAACTCACAACCCTGGGTTTAGCAGGCCAATGCTCAAACCACGGAGCTATCCGTCCCCCCTAAATGGCTTAGAGTGGTGCAGTAGATAGTTTTACCCTTTTTTCCTAGTCCTAAGGGCTTGTCTACACAGGGAAGTTATTCCGCAATAAGGCAGGGTGTGAATTTAAAGCGCTATAGCTATTCTGGAGTAAGTCTCCGCGTAGACGAGCCCTAGGCAAAGGCAAGCGTAGGCTGAATGTCAGGAATGCACTGAGATCTCAGCCTGTGGAACAGTCTCCACCGGGGAAGTGCTGGAAACCGCATTGCTTGGGTGGTTAGATCTAGACTGGAGAGCACCCAGCCGGGAGTGATGCTGCACTGGCCTGGGAAGCCCCAACACGCCTTTGCCATCTCTAACTTTTGGAATCTGACATTAGAATTCTGGCCTAGAGCCAAGTGGCCAGGTGGTGGGGCACGCTCAGGAGTGGTGGGGCACGCTCAGGAGTGGTGGGTTTGTGCCGTTCTCGCCACTTGAGAGGCCCAGCTGGGCAGTAAGAGCTGACGCTGACTATGGACAGCTGACTACACCATGCCAGGCTTTAGCCATTATAATAATATTCTTACTGGGGCTTTGCCCTTCTGTGGCAGCTTCCAGCCGAGGATCTCAAGGCAATTTACAAACATTAGTGTGCTCAGCCTCGCAACCCCGTGCATTATCAGCCCCAGTTTTTCAGACAGGGAGATGAACTCACTGAGAGGTTAAGGGCCTTGATTTCCCCAGCAGATGTAGGTGCTGAGCCTCTCTAAAAATCAGACCCCAAGTGACTTGCCCAGCAAGTCAGAATGGCAGAGCCAGGAATCAGAACCAGGTTACCCAGCTCCCAGTCCTGTGATGTAACCACCAGCCCGCCCTTGCTGCTTGCTCTAGCCTGGCCAGTCCTAACGAGACAGCTCTGCTGCCCCCAGTGCAACAAGCAGCCCCATACCTGTGGCACACAAGGCGATGAAGGTCTGTGCGTGCTTCTTCACCAGCTCTACCTTGTCCGTGGGCAGCGGGAGCCGATAGAGGATGTGAGCCAAGAAGTCGTTCGCTATCACCGACACCAGGTCCCACTTTAGCTTCTCAAGGACGAGGACCTCACAGTCCTGAGTGGGGGACAGAGAGCGAGTATTACACAAACAGGTCAGACCCTTCTGTACAGAAAGTGCTTTGCCACGGAGAGAGTTAGTGAGAGCCGAGAGCGTGTACGCACGGTGCTTGGGGAGGAGCCAGCCCCGCGGCACAGCGTCCATGCTGCAATGCTATGAGGCAGGACAGAAAGAGGGGGAAGCAAAGTTCCTGCCAGGGGACTCATCTCCCCGCAGTCTGTGACTGTGGGACAAATCCATGCCTGCACTGATGCACGGCCTTGTGTAGGGATCAAGAGAGGAAGCCACAGGCCTCTCCTCTATTGGTGCAGATTAACTAGCGCTTTCCTTAACTTGCAAACCGGCACCAATAGAGGAGTAACCCCTACGGGACAGTGCAGAATAACCAGGGAGTAGGCACTCCCTGGCCACTCCCCCCCTCCGCCCCCAGAATGTTTCCTTGAAGTAGGGGAACAGAACTGGGTACACCTCCTCTGTGCTTGCTGGAGAGGCCCCTGGCTCATGGCTGTGCAGCACAAAGGGGCTATAGGGCACGGATAAGTTCTGCACCTAAGGAAGCTCACAGCAGTTTACAAGGGACGGCCCTGAATATTCCGGCAGTGGATGCAGTTTAAATGCTCACGATAGAGAGGGGCAAAATGAGTGTGCAGCTAAACCAAGCCAACCTACGGGCGAAATTGCACTGTCCTCATTCAGCCTAACCTCCCATTGATGGTAATGGGCATCTGCCAGAGTAAGAATCACAGAATTCACGCAGGAGCGTTAACCTTAATACCCTCCATCTCTAACCACTTTATGGCTGGACCGTCTATACTGACTGCTTCACTGCCTAAGGAAATGCAGCCACCTCTAGATTGGAGCACAGAAGCCATTCTACAACCGCGACACTATGCAGTTTTAGAAAAGGAAGAGTAACTTTTCCAGCGGCATCTATAGGGATGTTTAACTGAGGGATTACGTTAGAATTTGGCTACAATGCCAAGCTTAGTGTCCAGTTTTACTGGGGAACCAGGCACTGGGTCTTTAGTGACAACAAACGATCAGGATGTCTACTTAAGGCACCTCCAACAGTACCATGCCTCCTAGCGCCAGGCTGGATCACTGGCTCACGACCAACTCGTAAAGAAGAGCACAACCCAGTCACCACACCACTTCCTTCGACACCTTTCCGGAAGGGTCTCTCGTCCAACCAACTTGACCCAACTTGGCTCAAAAGACCTGGTGAGACCCCAGCCTGAGGCAGGATGACAGAGTCTGCTGCAAGAACAACTTTTAAACATGGAAGGACTAGAAAGCAGACAGAATGACAGGGACCCTTTCGAACACTGGCCTGTATAGCTCCTTCCACAAGGTGATCTCAAAGCACTTTACAGACTCTGGGCTTGATCCCTAGAGGCACTGTGCCCTTGCACGCCCATTGATTTCAGCTGTAGCGGCGGCTGCTTGCCCCCTCTCAGGATCATGCCCACTGAACTTCCAAAGAGCCCTCTGAGCATTATTCCCGCTTCAGAGTGGGAAAATGAGGCAGAGAGAGGTCAAGCGGCTTGCTCACGGTCACACAGCAAGTCTGTGGCAGAGCCAGGAATAGAGTCCAGGATCTCCTGTAGCCAATAAGTGTCACTTCCTCCTTTTGTTAAAAAAACAAAAACCAAACCAAACCAGCCCTTTCATTCCATAACCACCTCAACAGGAAAGATGACCTCTACAATGGAGAGAACAGCACTGCCCAGCCTCACAGGGGAGTTGTGAAGATAGGTATATTAAAGCTTGTGTGAAGCGCTCTGAAATTATTGGGATGGAGGCCACGTAAGTGCAACAAATAAAGTGGTGTCTCTACCTCTTGACATCACTTGGCCTTAACTAGGTCACTTGATTTCAGAGTGTAGTTCCCATTACCAGAAGTCCCATTATCTTTAAATGGCAATAGATTACGAGGTTGATTTTGCCCCCAGAGAAGCCAACAGGGCAGCCAATTCTGCCAGGATAAGCAGTTTTGAAGAAGCGAGATTGATTTTTCAGACGGATCTGGCTTAGCTCATTTAAAAACAACCCCCCCCCACCTTTTCCCCTTACACAACAGTACCAGTTCTGAGTTGTTAAACAACAGCATTGCTCAACCTGTTTCGAATCGCACACTGGGCAAAACGCACAGTATCATCACTGTGCGGCTGCAAGGCCATTTCCTGCCAGTGGATGGTATTTTGCTAGAATCAGGGTTGTTTTAGGGTGTTGGGTCCCCTTCCCCCGCAAGCTCCCCAGATGGATTGCCTGGTCTTTTATACTGACCAGCCTACTTTCTACCTTCACAGCACATAAGAACAGCACCTTCCCAACAACCTATACTCTCTTCAATTAAATGCAGTGAGGAGAGCAAGTAGAAGACTGATTGTAAACCACAGGTCTTGAAGATCACAGGAAAAGGTCATTTGGGATGCACCGTATTACAGGAGAATATAGAACGGACATCAGGCTTGGCTACAGAAAGGGGGTCTGAGCTGCTGAAGAAGACTAGCAAGAGGACCCAGAAAAAGGCCTCTGCTGCAGAGCCCAGGGATCGGGAATGGGATACAGAGCTCTTCCTCTCTCGATCACTAATTAGAACACAGCCTCGGGCAGTCGTGACTGAAAGTCGTCATCACCTGCCTGCCTGCCTATGTGAAATGAGTTTACTGGGGTTCAATCCAAGTCTTTGGGAATCAGGGTTCAAATCCCTTTGTTGCCAATGTCGCTGGGAAGGCTGATGTGCCGAAGCTAACACTCCCTCTTGCCCCGATACGCTGACTGTCCAGATCAGGCCCAAGGCCTCTTTCTGGGGTTGGAGCACTGATGGGAAAGCAAGCATGGCCACTGCTCAGACATGCTCTGTGGATAAGATATGCTTTAGTCAAACAAGTTATTGGGCTTACCACAAGAGTTACTGGATGAAATTCTCTGGCCTGTGTTACACAGGAGGTCAGACTAGATGATCTAATGGTCCCTTCTGGCCATAAACTCTGTGACTCTATTAACAGGAGACTGAAGCCTCAAAGGTTGTCAGTCTGGGACCTCCCACCCAGCACCGAAGAGACACAAGACATACCCACCGCAAACAAGCGACAGAGGGAGCCTGTCCCAACTGCAGGAAATGTTTGGCAGAAGGAGATCATCCCCTTCCACCCACCAGGAAAAACTGTAGCTCAGCTGAGAAAGTTGGGTGGCCCATGGGAGCTCACCCTAGACTCACCAGGCTTAAAGTGAGGGGTTATTTCCCCCCTGCAGCACTGACACTGATCTGGTTTTATTACCTGTCTGGGTGACTCAATCTGTCCTTTCAAGAAGGACAAAGAAGCAGCTCTTCCCAGGGTATGCAGGGAGGCTCAAAACAATCTTGGAGCTGCAGATTCTCAGCACCTCAAAGGATCAGACTCACGAAGCTTTGCGCCACCCTGTCTAATAAAAACTTCTTGCTACTCTCTCTGCCCCCCGCCCTCGGCTTCCAGCTTTGAACTGCATATCAAAATGTCTTAATCATTAGAAGAAGCACAACAAAAGGCTGCTACAGAGAGGAGAGCAGCACACCAAAGCAACAATGTTCTCAAGATCACAAACATCCTTTTCCTGGAGTTTCCTTGGCATCTAATTGACTTGCTCTGAGTGGTTAAAAAAAATTAAAAATAGGAAATTATCCTTTGTTTCTTTAGATTGCAGAGTTTATCATCGCTCTGGAGAGCCAGCAACACTTCCCGGCTAGCTCGGCATTTTTTCTGTACTGGGAGAAAGTCAGGTCCCAATCCTGTAAGATACTCGGTGTGCAGAACACCCCTCCACTTGGCTGGGATTTCTATGCATGGAGAGCACACACAATCAGGTTCTTCACCAGCAAATCTGCTCTCTTGATCTCTCCTCACTGCATCCAGTACTGGTTTTAGTAATGCAGCTTCCACCGTACATTACCTCCTCTTCTCCTGCCAAGATGACACCAAATTGTGGTTCTACTCTGAAACGTAGCCTCACGGGACCCTGTGTTTATCATATCTCAGTGATTTCTAGCTCAAGTGCTTACATGTATAAAGATGGTTTTTTTCTGATTTGCAGCCCTGCATACTCAACCTGGATTGGACAGTCAAGCTGGGTCCTTTCCTTCTTGTAGATCTTCATCCACAATAAGGATGCTGCAGGTCAAATTCTACCCTCAGAAATACCTGTGCAACCTCACTGCCTTCAGTGAGTTTGCATAAGTTTAAATGACTGGACTTTACGAAGCAATTCTGTTCAAGACGCCCAATCCGGCTCCCTTTCCCATCACTGTGCTGGCTCTGCAGGAGTACTGGGAGATGAAGTTCATGCTAATTTTTGTCACTAAAGTCAGCAGAGCTGATGAGCAGCAAGGTGCCATTGTAAATTCGCTTTTCACAGCAGACCCACACTTTACATTAGAAACAGCAGATTTGAGCAGCTCTGACCCCCTTCATCTACGTTCGTTCAGTTGACTCAAAAAGTGGGCGGGAAGAGACTCCAAAGCTGTAGTTGGCCACCCAGCCTACTTAGCAACAGATGCAGAATTACTGAAATGAGCAGAATGTGAAAGTCCATTTGCAAATAGGAAACTTTGGTTAAATGTTTGTGTCTGTCTCCTGTGAAGGCTGCAGTCTACAGCAAAGGCTGGAACAATTTCTGCCCCCCTCCAGCTCCCCAGACATAGAACAGTCACATCAATTGCACCCAAGAATTAAGCAGAAGCAAAACTTGCCTGATCTGCTTTCCTTGGAAATGCTCTGCCAAGAGCAGTCATCACTTCCCATAGTCTACTGCTGTCTCTCTTTCCCTATCTCTACCTACCATGAGCTGCTGGCACGATTCATTGCGTTATCTGTCTAAGGGCACACTCCTGCTTGGGAGCTTAAGTAGAGGATGCTTGGCACCCTGCAGGACTTGACCCTTCAATCTAAGCTCCTCTAAGAGAGGAACCTGCCTTTCTATGGGTCTCTACACATCACTAGTGCTATATAAAATAACTCTCTCCCAGCAATAGCCGTATTTTCAAGGGCTTAGCCCTGAGAACAGATTTTTAGAAGAGCTCTGCACGCAACGTGCTGGGCTCTTCTGAAAATCTGGCCACTTATTTTGATGCCTAAATGGGTACTGAGTCCATTTGAATTCTGACCACAAATGCCTTGCAGTCAGGAAGTCAGACTTACTAAGGTCAAAGCCCAGGAGTGTACCGTACCAGATGACAGGTCCTGAGCTGTCTTTGAAGATGGCAGCTGGAGAAAAGCATCAGTGAGTGGGACTCTGGGAAGAGGGAAGGAGGAAGAAAAGTTACTGCTGCCACCTACGTTGGAGAATCAGCAGAGATGCCGATAAGTTCTTTTGCTTGAGACACTTGAATGGATTTTGCAAGTCTGGAGCAGCAGGCGCAGGACAAAAGCAAGACTCCTGCTTTATGGCAAAGATTGGCAACCAGATTGTTTTCTTTCCTCCAACCCCATGAGTTTCAGGCTAACAGCCCAAGTGAAACTGCCTTGGGTTGCAATAGCACAAGTCATCTTCATTCTCATCTCCCTTCTCCTGCCCTGCAAAGAGCACATGGGTTATGCACAAACTGTTAACACCTCTGAAACCTCAGGGCAACCAAGATGCCAGGAAGCACCATTGCTATTTTAGAAGCTAAAACTATCATCTCTTTATAACCATGGTCTCCAATATCTAGGGAGAGGACGAGACAACAGTACAGCTAATACATGAACCAGGTCCTACCAAGCCAAGGGACGGTATGACCTGCTGACAATAGCTGCTCCCTCCAACCATCTTGTGGCTAAGTACCATCCTGCACAGGCAAGAAAAGCCTCTCGCCAGTGGTTTAATGAAAAAAGAAAGATGGTTAGATAACGCCCTTTGACGGAAACCCAACTTCCTCCAAGTGGACAAGTCCTTCATTTGCATCATTTCCTTCTGCCAAGAATAACTTCATCAAGATTTTGTTTTAATTTATCCTTTTTAGAATGCCGAGCTTGTGCCAGGCATCCTCTCCAAGAGGAGGAAGTGAACCTGCTGGGAAAGTGAGCCAGCTTCCCTTAGAAGGGCCCAGGAGAGTGCGCCGGAAGCACAGATTTGTGCTAAGAGGCCAGGATGTATCCATTGTCCAAACTGCGATGGAGAAGCTCTCCTTCCCCTCCCCACCCACTCTCACTGCACTGTTGTGAAAGAAGAGAAGTCGATAGCATTATTAGCACATAGGAGGAAAGCAGCAGCTTTCTCTGGTTTTGTAAGCAGAGCATTAACTCTGTCACATCCCAACACAAATGCAAACCTCACCAGTTCCATCCAAGGTTATCCTGGAGAGCTGGTAATCCTTCTCAGGTCGTGGAGCCTATGACCCAGCAAGAGGAGATCAGAGTGGGAAGTCATACTACCGTCTATTCCCAGCTGGGCTACAGAGTTTACCAAGAGCAGGACTGGTGTGACTTTCAGATCACAGCCTTACAGGTATCTTCTTTCCCAATGACCTTCAAAGACAAAGTCCTTCTCCAGGCCCTCAACTGCTCTGACCCACCTGCTGCCTCTAACCACAGGCAGCTCACCTTCTGCTCAATCCTCCCCCCACACACCCCCAAAAAAGCAACAACAAAAACCAAAACAAGTTAACCCCAATTACTAAAGAGACAACTGCCCCTGGAGCTTCACGCTAGTGCATGGGAAGCTCCACTCTTTTGGCTGTGGACACATGCATGAGAAGCCCATCATTAGCACCATAAGGCAGGATGCTTGGCACCAAGGATGAAACCGTTCTTGCTCATCTCAGCTGGGCATTGCTGCAGAAGCCTATTGGTGAAAATGTAAATGTCAGCACTGTTAATTATTTCACTGCTGAGCAAAGCACAAAAGGAAGTACTCTGATACTATGGTGATGGGTGCTAATATAAGAACCTAGATGGACAGAGAGAAAGGAGAGGTACAGCCATATGAAGAGCCACCCAATTTACTGAGCGTGGCATCTCATTTTGGTGTCACGAGTAGGCAGAGCTTGGGTTGTGGAAGGCATTAAATCCAGCCACACAAACAGTCCATTGAATCGGAGCATTTTGACCTATCCATCTCATTCTCTCCCGTGGGCATGGGGAAAAAAAAACACCCTTCCCATCTCGTCTTTTAAATGCACCCACCCTGCTGCCCCTGCAGCCGCCCCAACCTTTGCAGGCCAAGCACCTGAGCAGGAGGGGGTGAATGGAGACTGAATCCCCATCATTACCACAGGACCACACACACATACCAGCCTCTAATTTGGAGCCTGATCCAGAAATGAACTCTATGCACATAATTCCCACTCTAATCCATGGGATTTACATGCATGGAATATATTCAAGAATCAGGAAGTGCTGCAAGGGGTGACGTTTTATTTACAGAAGAGTGAAACCCCTGGATATAGAGTTTTCGTGCCCAACAGGACCCTCCTCTACAGCAGCACAGGCAAGGAGCTGCATTCCAACCATGGGGCCAACTCCACAGACACAATGAGCACCCGCAACTCCTGTGGACACCCGTACCTGGCTATCACATGTGGCACAATCCACCTACTCTGGTTGTGAGCATCCTCCACCCGTGTTACCGAAGCAATCGCAATCCTCCATATATCTCAGGGGAAGTCGCAGGGAGATGAAGGGAACTCCCCCCAATCCTCATTTGCATGATCATAAAAAAAGTTCTCCAATAACCAGAAATGTCTATCAGCTCCCACCTGAAAGTTTAGTGGGTCCACTCCCCACCCCGGGGACGAATCATTATTACATCATCTCACCACCCCCACTCCTCAAAAATAACCTAACCAGCAGATGACTAACCCTAGGAAATTCTGTTAGACAAACCGTCCTAAGGGATGTTTGTTACACTGAAGTCAGGTGGTGGTTCCCTCTTAAAGGGCACATGTTCTAACACCGCTGAAGCCCTTTCACGTTCCTCCCCCATTGACTGAGCTCCACCAAGAAGACTCACCCCGTGGGACACCTGGGCAGCAATGGAGTTAAGTAAAGAAGTCCTAGTGTCACTTAAGACCTTGTAAAAATGGCTTCACTTCGTTCCTATTGGACTATTCCTGTCCTCCCCCACACAATCCCAAATGGCAGCAAGTCCATGACCTTTTCCTATATTATTCCCAGCCCCTCTCTACAGCACTTACCACCTTGGTCTCTGAGCGCCAAGGACCGTGGTCTCCCGGTGGGCAGGCATCTAGGTCACAAAAGCCCCCCATCATAACTGGCCCCCTTGTGAGCAGTCTCAGAAGAAAGACCAAGGGTCAGAGGACATGGAAACTCAGCTCCCCTCTCATCCCCAGAGATGAAGTCCCTCCGGGTTTGGGCAGATACGCACATTGACAGCACCTTCCCCGTCCACTGCCTTTTGCAGTACCTGTTCTGTGAATAAGGGCCTTTGGTCTCTCCTGGGCTGTTGATCCAGAGCTATTTACCATATTAAAGCCCCAACATGGGACACGGTGAATTTCAGTGATGGGGATGTGTGTTTAACACATGTAATGTTTTCTATAACCTCAGTGTCATGATTCTGCCTACCAGAGCAATCAATGGAGAATAACACCAGAGCTGCACGGAACCGAGGCAGAGGTGGTGGCTCTAAGTGAGGGGTGCAGTTCTACCTCTCCGAAAGGTTGTGTGTCCACTTGGGCAAGGAAGCAGAGAGGCTATTTGCAGAACGGGGGAAGGTGCTTGGGGAAACAGGGGAAGGAAGACAGAAGGAGTCACAGGGCAGGTATGTTGTCAAGCAGCAGCACCATGTAGAGGATAAGAGAGTTGGGGAATAGGGAGAAAGGCTCTATTAGGCAGAGTGGGGAGGTTACCAAGAGTTGTTGTGGTGTGATGGAATTGTCTGTGTAAATGCAGAGTTTCTCCACAGTCAGGGGCATGGTCTCTCGCAGCTTGGAAGCCAGGAGCATGCAGACGGCCCCCAGAAGCTGCAAGTGATTTTTTTGAGTAGGGACCGAAGATAGGTAGCGATCCACGTAGTTCATGGCCAAGGGGAAGACCTCCTCTTCGCACTTCTGCTCCTCACACACCTGATGAAACCCAACAGAAGAAAGGAAGTGTTTTAAATGCAAGACTCCTCAGCTCCTGTCCGCATCAAGACTTCAAAACTACTAGTTATTGTAGTGTTTGGCATTTCTGTGGAACCTTTCGTCTGATGCTCTCAAAGCACTTTTGGCCTTAAGAGCCAAATTCTCTGCTGGTTTAACTCCAATACATCACCAGCAGAGAATTTGGCCTAATGTCCTAGAACTCGCCTCACCTTCCCCTGGGAGGTAGGGAAAATAGTAAACTGGGTATAATGGAGGCACAAAGAGGTTAAAGACCAAAATCTTCTAAAGTGTCCACTGATTTTGAGTGCCTCTGTTTCTGATTCTCCAACTTCAAGCATCTAGGTCTTAATGATCAGATGTGCTGATCACTTCCTGCTCTCCTTGAGTGGGGGTGCTCAGCACCTCTGAAAAAATCAGTCCCAGTGTGGCTACAGCTGGCCACCCAAAAACTGAGGCACCAAGAATCAGTGGCCACTTTTGAAATCTCTGGGCTAAGTGACTTGCCCAACATCACAAAAAGAGTCACTCTCAGGGCCAGGGATAGAACCAGAGTTCAGACTCCTGGCTCCCCTTCTCTATCTACACCACACTTATGACAGGCATAAACAGAATCCAGGAATCCTAAATCTAAGTCCCTTGTTCTATTCCCTCAACTATGCTATTAATACACCGGCCATATTTATTTCCTTGTTTTAACAGAATTACAAAAATATTGAGGTTTCCCCCTGTGCTATAGCAAAGATCATCCTTCTCTTTCAAACTGTAACTTTGACTCCCTCCCTGTGTACTCTCTACCCACATAAAACCGCATCCCAGAGACTTTCTCCTAAAAAAAAAAAAAAAAAATAGACTCACTTCTCATTTCACAGATTTAATTTTGGCTGCATTCCCCCCCACCCTCATTTAAAATAAAAAATGAAAGATTAGCGTTTAGAACTAAATCCTGCTGCCACTGAAGTCAATGCAAGTTGTGCCAGCAACTTCAATACGACCTACATTTGGTCTTAATAGCTCAAATCCTATTAAATCGCACCCTTAGGAAATCCCAGTGATACAGCCTCTAAGTTTACTTTGGGCTCCTTCAACTCCTACTGAGTTCAGTGTCTTGCAGAATCAAGCCCCAAAGCAGCTTTTAGCCAAGTAACTATCTCAGAAAGTGCATTTAAGACAGAGGATAATTTAAAAAGTTGGAATCGGCATGAGCTTAAAAATGGAAACGCGCAGTTTGTCGCGACAGCCAGTGGGGTGGAGAGATCGACAGCCTGAATTCAATCTGGATTCTGTTTCTTCCTCATGTAATTTCATTTTCCTCTGAGTCTAGACTATTCACTGCTTGATCATTTATGAAAAGAGACGGAGACATCTCCGATATTTTCCTCATTAAGTTGTTTAATGCTGAGGATCACATTCCTTTTAATTTAGCAGAGTGGGATGTTGTGATGTTTTTCTACCCAGGCTCTCTCTTACAGCTGCATTGAAACTCCAGCTCTCTAAACTGCCAGACAGAGGGCAGAGAACTTTAAGCTGACAGTTTGGGGGCCTGGGGTAAGGCGGGTGGGACCCCCTAGAGGCAAAAGCACACACTGCCAGGGCGTGGAAGAGAGCATGCTGTCTGGGTGGGGGTGGCCCTCTCGGTGCAGAAGGAAATGCTGCAATTCCCCATATGCAGAGGTGGAAATCATGCTCCCAAGCACCCCGGGTCTATCACCACTACAAAACCCCGGGGGGGGGGGGGAGGGAGGCCTCTTTTAAATGCCCTCTTACCCCACTATTCCCCCTGCCTAACCATCCCCCCAAAAGATTGACCACCAGAGCCCTCCCACCACAGATTGAACCCCCACACACCAGAGGCCTCTCCCCGCCCCATCAGACTGTCTCCTTTGGAACTCATCCTGCAGCAAGTGACACCCCAGACCCTCTCCCAAGCGTCCCCCCTACCAACTGATACAGATCCCACAAACCGAATGCCTTCCCCACCCAAAAAAAAATCTCCCCCCCAATTGCCCCCACCACTAGGTGACCCCACTACATCCATTCACACTCCAGTGCGATTGGGGTGGGTCTCTCTCTCTCCCACACCCAGCAGCACAGCCTCTCTCTCTGCCTGTGTCTGCGGTGGGGACAAAGGGGTAAGGAAAAGCGTTGTTGCTGGACTCCAGGATGGATCTGGGGGGGACTGGGGGTAGGACCCGGGTTAGGGGAGGGGGGGGTCCCGTACCTCCAGCATCCAAAAAGCCAGCATCTTCCGCATGTACGGCTTGATCTCCTTCTGCACGCAATGGAAGTAGGAGACCCGGGGGCTATAGCGCTCCTCCTGGCTCAGCAGGTTCTGCAGCACCCGCCGGTCCCCCAGCAGCTGAGGGTCCCGCTCCGCCCTGGGCACACGGGGGCCCCACTCCACGCACAGCAGCTCCATGTGCCTGGATCCTGGGGAATGGTGGGAGAACGGGGGCAGCAGGGACAAGGATCTCAGGGCCGCAGCTGGGGGAAGGGGGAGCCGGCGGCAGGGAGGGGGCACTCCCAGCCGGGGAGCGGGGCGAGCAGGCAACACCGACCCCAGCGAGGTGCCTCCCGGCCGCTCTGCCCCGCGCTCCCGGCCGCACTGACAGCGCCGGCTCCACTGTTACAGTTTTTAGAACGTC
The DNA here is from genome assembly GCF_027887155.1 of Malaclemys terrapin pileata. Classification (NCBI taxonomy): domain Eukaryota; kingdom Metazoa; phylum Chordata; order Testudines; family Emydidae; genus Malaclemys; species Malaclemys terrapin. Next base: position 17,249,643 of record NC_071508.1, on the reverse strand, counting down.
GGGAAGTGAAGGGGCGGGGCCCCGGGCGGGCCCCTCCTCGCCGGTGGGAGGGGGAAAGGAAAGGAGCCCCCTGGGTCCCATGGTGGGCTAGGCGGCTGCCCTGCTGCTGGAGGGGGCTGTTTCCCCGCCCATGCGCTCTAGACTGAAAACAAAAAAAGATATTCCCCCCCCCCTCCAATTTTCTTTTTTGCCACCACTGCACTGGAAAGCCATGCCCACCCCTGCCCCCCGAAATCCCCTCCGCGCTCTGATTTCATGGTCTCTTGCTACTGCGGCTATTCCACAGCCAGTGGGAAGGGACACTGACTTTTCACTCCACCCAGTGGACCCAAGCTCACCCATTGCAGCCTTGCGAAGACCTAGGGTGACCAGATAGCAAGTGTGAAAAATCAGGTTGGGGGGGGGTAATAGGCACCTATATCATAGAATCATAGAAGATTAGGGTTGGAAGGGACCTCAGGAGGTCATCTAGTCCAACCCCCTGCTCAAAGCAGCACGAATCCCCAACTAAATCATCCCAGCCAGGGCTTTGTCAAGCCTGACCTTAAAAACCTCTAAGGAAGGAGATTCCACCACCTCCGTAGATAACCCATTCCAGTGCTTCACCACCCTCCTAGTGAAAAAGTTTTTCCTACTATCCAACCTAAACCTCCCCCACTGCAACTTGAGACCATTACTCCTTGTTCTGTCATCTGGTACCACTGAGAACAGTCTAGATACATCCTCTTTGGAACCCCCCTTCAGGTAGTTGAAAGCAGCTATCAAATCCCCCCTCATTTTTCTCTTCTGCAGACTAATATATATAAGACAAAGCCCCAGATATTGGGACTGTCCCTATAAAATCAGGACATCTGGTCACTCTATGAAGATCCTGTATCAAGACATCAATCGCTTTGAAACATCATCATGCTGCAGTGATGCTGGGTGTCAAAACATCACACGGAATCCATCAGAGTCACGCTGCCTCAGATAACGTACTGGGCGCTTGTCCATAAGGCACAACTGAATATTGCCCTGAGTCAAAGAGTTTACAGTCCAAATAACAAAGTAAGAAGAAAGATTGTATTGCGGAAGCCCAGATGAGGGAATCACTTGCAGGGGGGTTGTTTGTTGTTATTTATTATTAGCATTAGTAATACTTTACTACAGTATCTGTCTATCATCAGCGCAACCACCAATGTTATCCAGTTTTGTTGAAACCACATCAAGTTTCAAGATCCGTGAGCACATTATGAGTATTCCTCATGGGGCATGAGTTCACCTGGTTCAAAACAGGACAATCTGGAACTCGCAGAACGGTTGCCAGCTCTGTTAATTGATTAGTTCAGTCTCTTCAATATTTAATTTTGCAGCTATTTTTATCTAGGACTCCTGGAAGCTATGAGAATAATCAGATGTGAGTCTGTTGAAAGGATGTCTGTACTGGGCTTTTTTCCTCCAAAACCTATCCCAGTATTGCTAATACTAGGGCAGCTCCCCTGAAGATAGCAACTTGGGAGCTTGTGTAGACAAGGCTTCAACAGCTACTGGTGTTTTTAACAGCATGTAATAATGGTTTTGAAATAACACATTCAGAACTTTTGAAAACTATCCTGAGCTCTTGCCTTTTTAGACTAGAGACTCTTTAGGGCATGAGCTATCTCTCATTGTGTTTGTAAAAGTGCCTAGCACGATGGGGTCCTCCCCGATCTCTGTTGGGACCTCTAGACGCTACTATAATACAAATAATTAAAATAATAATAATTAATACTTGGCTTATCTACATTAGTGTTCCTGATGTTGCTAACACTGTTGGAGCTGCACCAGTGTTAGTAATGATGGGGGAGATTTTTTTTTTTGAAAGCTTTTATTACATGTCTCTGCATATTCAAAGCACTGTGTATGCTCAGCACATGGTTTCTACACATGGTTTTCAAAAGTTCATAAACTTCTTCTTTTAAAACCATTTTTTTTTCAAATTTAGCACAGATTAGCCTGCTTTCCAGATTACTTATATGTCAAGTGTGAAGACTTAACTCTGGTTTTGAGTTTTCCGAGCTCAAAAGAAAGTCAAAATGCATCATATAAAATGAAAAACATTTTCCCTTCGCAGGTATAGAATTAGAAAAAGAGCGGAATGGAATTTCTTCAAACTTTCAAATTAAAAAAATAAAATCTTCATCAGATTGAGAGTGAGCATGAGAAATTTCATCCCAAAAGGTCAAATTTTGAGAAAATTCTGAATATGAGAGGGAAAGGATTAGAATGAAATGGCCAGCTCATATGAACTTTGTAACTACCACAATGCTGTAATATGGCAACTGTAGGAACAGTTGGAAGCTGGGTGATTAATCATATAATCATAGAGGTTAGTGGTGGAAAATACTTTCTAGATCATCTACTCCATTCATTTGCTCCTTACTCTATTTTCTAGTGCTTTATCCAGGCTTGGATTAAATGTCTCAAAAGAAGGCGCTTTGCAAAGGGCCACATGTAGCAATTTATGCTGCAGTGTTACTGTGCTAAAACCACATTAGGTGTCCTGAGGAGTGGTAGCTGACCCATGGATTCAAACTGGGGTGGCCAAAGTTCAGTTTATCTGCAGCAATCCCTAAGAGGAGGCTTGGAAAAAAGATGTGTAAGTCACCATATTCAGGAGAAATTGAATACACAGATATCATGGACATGTTGGATGAAGTGTCATGTACCTAAGATGGAGATTGTGATCAGTAGTACAGGTACTAGATTAGTATAAGGCATTCCAGGAGCATTCTCCTGGAAATATGTTTGTAACGTATAACATTTCATCTTAAAAGAATGTAGGATCAAAGAAGTTAGAGATTGAACGACCAACCAGATCTTTGAGTTTATTCTTTCTCTCTCTTCCCAAGTTGTATTCACTACCCCTTTGAGGCATCTAATACTTTTGCTTGATCTTCTAAAAATCTATGTTCAATCATTATAAAAAACAGTAACCAAGAAAGAACACATCTTATAAACTTGTTTATTTTTGAGCATAAGCAAAACAAGACAAAAGTCTTTATCTGCCCTGTTCAGGAACATTGACACTCAGGAGAAAAAAATATTTTTTGATCAGAGGCTTCAGAGTTCAAAATGCTGCTCATTTTATATCTCCATAGACATGAAGATCATGTACATACCAGATTTGATATAAATCACACCCTAGCACTTAAAACTTCCATTTACTTCAAGGAATATGGGACCAGGCATTAGTTCTATCTATCTATCTATCTATCTATCTATCTATCTATCTATCTATCTAGCTATCTATCTATCTATCTATGCCATTTCTAATGATCCCATCATCATAACTATCATAGTATCTTGGTACTGATTGCATGGTGTGCTACACAACGCTCACATAAAATCTTACAGCAACATAGCACAGAAGAGGAGTAAAGTGGCGAGGGTATGTGGAAATATATTGATTCTATCCCAGTCCTAAAATGAAAAAGGGGAATTTCAGTAGGTGATATTAGAGAGACAAGGTGGGTGAGGTAATATCTTTTTTGGACCAACTTCTGCTGGTGAGAGAGACAAACTTTCAAGTCACACAAAGCTCTATCCTGGGACGGACACAGCTACAACTACATTGCATACAGTAGGTGATATGACCTTCCAAAAATCCACTTCCTATTACAACTTTCTTTCACCTTCCTTCACTTCCTGCTGTGTGGGCACGAAATATTTGAAGAATCCCTGAGAGCATTTCTGTAGACCAGTCAGATGGATTTAAACCACAGTGACCCCCACCCCATTCCTTTATTGTTGGCGGCATCTTTTGTTTTGTACACAGAGTGAGGAGGGCCTCAAATCCCACATTTTCAGTAAAAATAGACAGCAGCTATTTTCTTTAGCCAAGCAAAGGGAAACCACAGCGCTGGGTTCTTGGTCCCTACATTTTCTGGACTATGTCCTTTGAAATTGAAAGTTTCAGGTCATATACCAGACATAATGGTCTCACTCACATTTGCTTAGTGTCCCATGGGTGGGTCTAACTCAGCCTGAGTGTTAGAAATATGTTGAAGCTGGAGTCAATGGATTTGGGGGGTGGGGGGAGGAAGAGAGAGAAGCAGCAGGGAAATGAAGATTGTTGCATAAGAGAGAAAGTGTTCCTTCCAGATGATGATTTGGCAAAATTGATGCATCTGCCAGCCACATTATCAGGCTAGAAAGGCAAATTACAGACTTCAAGAGTTTGTGTGGAGGGAAGGGAGTACATTCCCGGAAAACCAAATTTTGGTCACTGTTGATCATGGATAGACAACTTCCTGGCTTCAGTGGTAGAAAAGTCAGAAATGTAAAAAAAGGAAATTCCTTCAGAGAAAAAAAAATTGAGGGTTTCTAGACCTCCAGGATGTCAAACCAGCAATGCTTTCCTTTGCTGAATCACAAGGGGGATCATTCTTTTGGAATGTAGATGATGTACAAACAGTCACCAGCACTAGGAGCTTTTAAAGGGGCACTGAAGCTACAGGTCCAGAATCTCTGTGGATGGGCAGCTGCTATCAAATTCACATTCAGACCACCATTAGGAAGAAGTCTGGAGAAATATGTCAGGCTGTTCATTAAAGAAACAGATCCAGTTTGGCAGTTGGTGTAAATCAACATAGTGCCATTGACTTTGATGGAGCTACACTGATTTGCACTACCATGATGTTCGTTCATAGACATGAGGGGGTACATCTTCCATACTTCTGTCTTTGCCTTTTGCAGACACTATTCATTCAACTTTGAACTGTCCAGGACTTGACTATCTTCTTTCTTCTCTGTCAGACCTGACTAAAGCAATATCAATGATGTCATAGTGAAACTGATTAACGTACATGAAGGTCCCGAAAACCAAACCCACATGAATGAGCAAATAACTATAAAATTTACTGTAGGAAATACCCAAAATGAGACTAAAAAACAGACACCATTTCATGTGAGAGTTTAATAATAATACTGCATACTTTTCATCTTAGGATCTCAGGGCACTTTACAAATCTTAATTAGCTAAACTTCATGACCCACTTTACCCCTTGAGGCAGGCGCATATGATGCCCATTCTACAGAGGGGAAAATTAAGGTACAGAGAGGTTAAGTCACTTGCCCAAGGTTACACAGAAATTCATTGGTACAGAGGGAAATATGAACCAGAAGTCCTGGTTCCTGGTCCCATGCTTTAAACACAACCCTTAAAGGGTCCTTGATGTCCTTTCTCATAATTTAATCATTATGTTCTCAGGAAAAACTCCCACAGACTTCAAGGAGAGTTTGGCCTAGTATTGCAGGATTTGACCCATGGGATGTATGTCCTAATGCTATTTCCTAATAATGGCAACCATAATGCTCCATTTCCTCAGACCTTGTCAAACTTTTGAGAACAAGTAACTATTTCATTGTGATATCATCAGGCTGAGCAGTAGAACACCGAATGTCAGCAATCCTTAACTGCATCATGTTGTAGAACAAGCCCTCTGAAGAAGAAAGCTCTCTCTTTGAGCTGGTCGACACACAGCTGATTTAACTATTTCTGTCAGGGATGTGATTTTACACCCATTATAATTATATTGGTACAGATTCCAGTGTGGATGTAGTTATATCAGTATACAAGTGCTAATACCATAATAGTCTGGGAATAATCTATATCGGTATAACACCTTTACACTGGTTTAGCTGTGTCCACACAAGCGATATCAGTTTCTAAATCAATATAGTTAAAGCAGTACAAAAGCTGTCTGTATACAAACACAGAGTTTGGGATGCTTGCAGAACAGACCTAAATAGCGATAGGAAGTAGCCACTCTTATGAAGAGGGAAGCCATATGTCTTGTATTTTTACCCTGTCATGGGGCTTTGCAACTGACTGGCTGTATGACCTTGTGCAAATCACTTGGGTCAAAATTTCCAAAAATGGCTACTGATTTTGGGTGTCTCAATTGTGGGGCATGTTGGGCCTGATTTTCAGAAACGTTGAGCACCCGTATCTCCAAATGAAGTCAGCGACTTCAACAGAAATTGTGCTGATGGACGCCAGCTGAGGATCTGGTCCAATGAACCTGGAAGCAGCACTTCACCTGACTTTTTACAAAAAGCATCAGTACTGTCTTTAGCTCTTCATCTGTCATTTTTAGCAGCTGTTTCTGTGCATTTGTTTCCCTTTTCCTAACATAATCTAAAATTAAATTGCATTTTCATTGACTCAAAAAGGTACCAAACTCAGGCATCACCTGGTGAATGGTTGGTTTTGTCTCTGAACCAGGCCTTTTAGAAACTAACCAAATTCAAGTGGGAAAGAAAGAAAGATAGTAGAGTGAAACTAAGCAATTTCAGAAATCAAACTGAGGCTTGGAAAGCCCCCAAATCGAGATTATATTTAGCTAATTTTAGGGGATTATCTGTGGTTCAGTTCATGCAAATTAAAAAAAGAGCTTGTAAATTTTACATATAAAATATATTTTTTAACACACCCTTCCCTTGTCACTCCTTCTTCTCCCCTTCCCCCACCCTGAGTAGATCACACTACCCAAGCTTTGCACACAATATTTTGTGTCCGAGATGTTTTAAATCTTTTTTTTTTTTTTAATGACTTTTGGCTACGTTATTTCTGTTTGCATGGCAAAGCCGGCAAATGCCTATTGACTGGCCAATCCAGCCACTGACAAATTGGCGTCGCCAGTCAATAGGGCAAAAAACTGGTGGTCATGACGCTTGGGTTCTATTCCTGGCTCTACTGTGTGATCATGGACAAATCACGTCCCCTCTTTGTGCCTTGATTTCCCCATCTGTAAAATGGGGATAAAGACATTTACCTGCCTTTGTAAAGTGCTTTGAGATCCTCTGATGAAAAGAGCTACTGTAAGCGACAGAAATTAATGGAGTCTGAATTATTATTGAAATATTTATTCATAAGTCCCTACCCCAAACAGTTTATAGTCTAAGGCAATACTACCCTGCCTCATTACAAGGCTGTGTGCTGTTCTGCTCTACAAGAGCCTAGGGAGATTGGTGGGCACTCTACACCCCCAACGTGCCTCCTCCATGCAAGTCTACACATAACTACAGATCCTCCAGTGCTGCTCCAAGCTGTCCCTTGGTACCCAGCTCCCCTCCCCGCCGCCCCCAGAGCTGAGCTCAACCCCTCCCCCAATGCAGAACACAGGAATCCTGCCTCCCCAATGTTGTGTGACAGAACCTCATTGGTTCAACTGCTAGGGGAGAAGTGGCTGTGGGGGAGAAGGCAGGATTGGCCCCCAAATGTTCAGTTCAATGATGGGCCCAAGCCATAGAGTCCAGATCTAGATCTGAACCTTCCTAAGATTTGGAGGTGTTAGTCGTCGTGTTTAGTTTTGATCCATTATAGACACTGGGGGGGAGCAGCCAAAAAGTTCTGACCCAGATTCAGATCCAAACTTCTGCCTTGAAAAGAGCTGGGTGTAGGAGTCAGTGTGTGCAAAGGATGTATCCCTTCGCCCAAAGGAAAGCAGGGCCGGAGAGTGGATGCAGGGATGTCCCCTTTCCCGAGGCTCATGTGCTAAGAACCAGGATCATGGACTTACGGTACCACGGCTAAGAATAGTTGAAGAGAGAAAAAGGCAAATAAACAGGCAAATATCCACACTGTGAGACCCACACATTATGATATTTTTAAATTAAAGCTTGTATTTAAACCTACCCTGCTGCTCACTGTCCCAATGGACTCAGAGCCTTACTCTGAAGCAGAGCACTGCGGGCCAGTTTCAGAGCTGGTGTCAGTGGGTGGGACTCAGATGAAACCAAGAATATGGTCTGGATTTGGTTCCATGTCTTTTAGTGTGGGTGCTATTCACGGAGGGGAGGGGTGTGGATTTGGCTCTGTGTGTGTGTATCTATGTAGGTCTGTAGTGGCTGCAAGGCGAGGGGGGCAGGGCGGGAAGAAAGAGCCCTACTTCTTTCACCCAGCTGCACAGCACCTGGACTGCTAATCCCTTATAACAGGGGCTGGACAGAACAACTACGGGGATCTGAACTAAAAGCAAACCCCACAACCTCCAGCCAATAAACCTTTACATTAAGCTTGCTGGCTACACTCAGTGCACCCTTAGATTAACTGACAGGGAAAATTTTGTGTTGACCCTGGAATGGCTTCTTAGAGGGGAAGAGTATGAATTGGAGGGTCCAGATTTAGCTCTGATTTACACCCCATTGATTTTAGTGAGGTTTTACAGGGTATCAGTCAATGCAATATTTAGCCCCATGTCAGCTTCTTCCTGGGAGTGGAGGATATCTGAGTTCCTCTAGCAGAATGGAGGTTAGTGACTGCTCCATCTTTGCATACATGGAAGTGCTGTGCACTGCAGACTTGCAGGTCTGAAACCTAAGGGACTGTCCCAAGGATCACCCAATAGCTTTGCTGTCACCCTGCTGTATTGCAGCAGGTTGCCAACCCATACTCATTGTGCACTTCCCCATCCATCCTGACCCTGTGAAGTGAGGGGACACATCCACCTCTCCCTGCTCAAACATAGCCCCTGTCATAGATCAAGGGGAGAGGAATAACACTGGGCCCTTCTCTAATACCCTCCATCCAAAGATTTACAAACACTAGTGAATTAAGTCTCACTACACCCTTTGCAAGGTAAGTATTATATCCCCATTTTACAGAGGAGGAAACTGAGGCACAGAGAAGCAAAGTAACTTGTCCGAGGCCACACAAGGAGTCAGCGGCATAGGTGGGACTAGAAGCTTGAACTTTTCTGATGCAAATCCCCTCCGCTAAGCCCTAAACCACATTCCATAAGACGAATGCCCTTCCCTGCAAAGGCAGACGTCATTGTATCACTTTCAATTATAATATCCAAGATATCCACACTAAAAGACAATATATATGCATCTCTACTAGCAAATTTCTTGTCATTACATATAATCCAATACATAAATCTGCTGTTACATTAATTAACATGTTAATGAAATAAGCTCTGAGAATGTATACACACACCTCACTTACATCTATGCACAGCTTCAGTCAAGTGACACCAGATTTATACCAGTGCAAAGAAGATGTAAAATGCTACTGTTCTGATTTGACCACACTACCCCGGGGCAATGGAGAATCGGATCCACTGATCTGTGACGTGCAGGTTGGGCTGCTAGCAGGATATTGTCTGTAGCAATTAAGAGGCAAGTTTCCTTCCCGCTGTAAACTGACAAACCAATAGGTGCCTGTGAATAGGCATGAGTGATCTTGATTTATTTTTGTAGCAGAGTATATTTATTTGTAAGATGAACCGATGGACCATGTCCCCAAAACAAGTGCTAACATCTGCAGTAGTGAGCAGCAGGCTGGCTCCTTGGCTCAGCTGACCAGATCGCTCCAAGATTTAGGATAATCAAAGAGGAGCTTTGTTTTATAAGTTTCAGAGTAACAGCCGTGTTAGTCTGTATCCACAAAAAGAAGAACAGGAGTACTTGTGGCACCTTAGAGACTAACAAATTTGTTAGTCTCTAAGGTGCCACAAGTACTCCTGTTCTTCTTTTTGTTTTATAAGTGTCCATCTAGGGAACTTCATGCTGTACATTAGCTTTTTTCCCCGTAAAAAATCTCTGTTGTTACTACCCATGCAGCTCCACCAGTGGGAGCAATGGTGGGAGCCCTAAATGAGTGTCGGCTAGTGCTCGCCCGTCGCCCACAGCAAATCCAGGCAACACAGCGGTTAAAACATGGGCATCCAGTGGCAAATGGTCTACGGTGGGGTTCCCACCATTGCTGCAGCTACTGAAGCTGCACCAGTATTATCAGCTGAGAGAAGTATTAGGGGGAAAAAGCCAGTGCAGGGGTGGCCAACCTGTGGCTCCGGAGCCGCATGCAGCTCTTCAGAGGTTAATATGCGGCTCCTTGCACAGGCTGGAGCTACAGATGCCAACTTTCCAATGTGCTGTGGGGTGCTCATTGCTCAACCCCCTGCTCTGCCCCAGCTCCTGCCACCACTTCAACCCTTCCCCCAAGGCCCCTGCCCCTTCCCCCGAGCCTGCCATGCCCTCACTCCTCCCCCCCCACCAGAGCCTCCTGCACACTGAAAAAACAGCTGATTGCGGCGGGCGGGAGGTGTGGGGAGGGAGGAGGAGGCGCTGATTGGTCAGGCTGCCGATGGGCGGGAGGCACTGGGGGGTAGCGGATGTGGGGGCTGCTGACCTATTACTGTGGCTCTTTGGCAATGTTCATTGGTAAATTCTGGCTCCTTCTCAGGCTCAGGTTGGCCACCCCTGGGCTAGTGTAATAACCACACCTCACTCCTAGATAGCACTTTCCAAAGGAGGTCAGTATGATTATCCCCATTTTACAGAAGGGGAAACTGAGGCAAAGAACACCCGGCCGCAGAGCCCAGACTAGAAGCCAGGTCTCTTGAAGCCCACTCCAGAGCTCTAACCACTAGGCAACAGTGAACAGGCGAGACTGCAGCTGAATCACAGCTCAGTGCTCTGAGGGAGCAGGACAGAGGCAGAATCATACTGGAGGGTCCTGCTCAGACGTGTTCTCATGGGCTCATGCTGGGTTTGTACCACAGATCTCTGCTCCATGCCCTACGCCAGGCAATGATCATTTGCATATATTTTCCGTTGCTCTGATATGGGGTTGTAAAGCTGCGGAGCAGTCACTCTAGTTCCATACAGGTAATTTCCCATTATGGGGCAAATGACAGCTCAGCCAAGGGGACCATTTTGAAAAGGAAAGTACAGTTGTTGGCTCCCCCCTGCTGCTCTGGTAAGGAAGCCTCTCAGCTCTATGTCCTCTTTGCCAGCCCGAGTCCAGACCTGAATCATTGATAAGCACAGAACTCCCACCCTTCACAAGCATCAGAGCTGCTGGTTATCTACGCAGCCTCAGCGCAGGACACAGGGTCGATGCTTTTCAGGCCTACCAGGAGCTTTGTGTCATAATAAAAGTGTCCCCTCCCTCCCAGCCGGCTTGATCCAAAGCCCACGGAAGTCAGGAGAAAGATGCCCATTGAGTTGAATGGATCAGCCCCTACGTATGTTATTGGAGTGGAGAGTTTGTCCGATTCTGAATCAGTACCAAGATCTCCAGAGCAATTCAAAGCCATGGGGATGGCCCAAGGGAGAGAAAGAATAGAACATTATCCAGTTCATTTTGGCAAATGATAGAAACTGAGTGGGTGGGTAGATGCAATGGGTAGTGAGTGAAAGAAAAAGCCCGCAGAGCACTCAGCGCACTGCTGAGATGAATTGCCTTGCTCCACTCATTTGGTAACCAACGCGTGAGGCTCAGCTGGCGAGGTGACATGAGGAAATGGAACCACCAGGCCCAGCAGGGAGCTTTCATTTCCCAGGCTGAAGTCTGAATGGCCCACAAGATGGAAAGCAGAAATAGAGATTTTTGTTTCCCACACCCAGGTTCCCCAAGCATGTCAGAGGCACTGGGGTCTTTGATACTAAGGATCTGGGTGCAAATGTCAAGCCGGAGAGCACCACAAAGGATTTTAACTTCCAAACCCTGGACAGATAGAGAAAAATTGGAGAGACAAACGCACACACTGGTAAAAAGAGGAAGAGAGATAAAAGGCGGAAGGTAGAACAGAGAAGCTAGGCCAAGGGCTAGAGTTTTTAAAAGAACCCAACATCCAGCAACTCTCAAAGGGGGGAAGAGGTGGGTTCACAATTTTTATTTTATGTTTATTTATTACACTTCTGAACAATTGAGGCGCTAATCATTTAGTAATGGATGTAATATCTATGGAAAATCTTGTCCAGATTCCTGACCAGATCCTTGGAAGGACAAAGGCATTAGAATGATTTCAGTCTTAGCAGAAGAGACTAAGCCCCAAGCATCCAGCCTGCGTTTTACAATAGCCTCAAAACATTCAAGAATGATTTCCAGACTGAGCAACCTAGCCTCTCTGGTATGGGCGAGAGTGGCGTTGCCCTCTGTCTGGGTTTTAAACCCACTCATGCAGAAGGTGGGGACAGTTTCTGAATAAGAGTCTGAGTGACCTAATCTAATATATGAAATGGCAGTTGCATTACCTGCTGCCAATAGCAGGGGATGGGCAGTGGGTAGATTCAAGTCTCTGACCGCTCTAAGATGGAATGGGGGAGACTGGTTGGATTACAGGGTTGTCATGCCTCACCTCAGGCGGCTACCCTGGAGTTATGGAGTGACACGAGGCCCTTTCTTGCTTTTCTAGCCAAGGGATGACGCACTATGGATTGTTGCAGGGAGGAAGGAAAGACAGGAGAGGAAAGGAGGATATAAACAGTTTGAGGATGGATAGAGAAGCCATTCAACAAACCTGTATCACTTCTTCAATATTTTGTGCCCCTGCTTTGGAGATTAGGGGCCGTTGCACACAGAGGGACACGGGAAGCAGGCGTGACCCCCAGATAGGGGGCTCCTGAGGAGACTGTTGCTCAAGGAGCTTTTCAGAACTCAGCTCTTTGGGCTTGACTCTCCTCTCACCTGCACCAGTGTAAATCAGGAGCAGCTCCACTGAAGACAATGGAATTGCACTGGGGTAAGCGACAGGAGAATAAGGCCCTCCTACTGCACTCGGGTGGGGAAACACTCTTTCTGCATCAGTAGCCAATTGCTGTGCAATAAACTGAGTCTAGAAAACCCTCCCCCCTCCTCAAGGCCTGGGCCTCCCTGGTGAAATCCGTTGGCTCACTTGGCTCTGCTGAAGGGCATCAATGCTTCACTTGCTATTTTGGACAGAGCCTTTTTCCTGTGGTCACGCTCCGTGGCCGAGGAGCCACACACATGTGTGCAGTAACCACTTGGCTCCCGGTTCAAAACACAGATGTTTCGTTACTTGGGGGAAGAGGGGGTCAGTCAATCAATCCCCTCTGGTACGTACAGCGCCCGCGAGCACTTCCTAATATAGAAGCAAGGATCAAGCTAACAAGCTAATGGGGCAAGCAGAGTTAAAGACACAAGGCCTTGATCTTGCTTCCATTGGAGCAAAACTCCTAACGAACTTCAGTGGAAGCAGGATTGGGCCCTCAAGTGCCATTCTGTTCTGCAGAAGCCCCACTTTGCTGGAGTCTGTAGGAAAAGAAAGGTAGATCTGGGCATTATGAGCAAACTGCTGGGTCTGGGCAGGTCCTAAAGGCTTCCCAATGAGAACGAACGCAGTAAATGGGCAATGTTTTCCATTTCCTATTTCATTGCAATAATACTCCCACCTAGTCATTCTCAGTGCATAAGCCTAAACATGACCTTTACATAGTTGACAGTGGAGAGACAAAGTGAGTGAGGTAATCTCTTCTATTGGTCCAACTGCTGTTGGCAAGAAAGACAAGCTTTCAAGCTTACACAGAGCTCTTCCTCAGAACTGGGAACGGTACTCTGAGCATCACAGCTAAATGCGAGGTGGAACAGATTGTTTAGCGTAAGTAGTTAGCCCATATTCTAAGAGACCATTCAACATAGAGTGGTCCAATAAAAGAATTTTATTGTCCGAATTCCAAAGGCAGCTTCCACGGGGTCCCATACGGAGATTCTGGACGTCCTTTCCCAAAAGAACAACAGATTATGTCTGTGACTAACATGGATACAACTACATTGCATATTTGACAATGAAAAGCCAGCCCTGATTCCTGCCACTTCCTTTCAAGCCTATGAAGCCAAATGATGCAATTTCTAAGCAAGATTAATAAAGGGACATAGGTCACTTTATATGGATATCAAGAATATCCAGAGTTATCATTATTGAATTATAAGCATTATAGAAGGGATATTAAACCTCATGCTTCAGAGCTAACCCAATCTCCAACTATTAGAAATCAGGATGAGCGCTCATGTGGGGGGGTAATTATCTCATGGTACTTATTGCGGGATTCTTAAACCTTCCTCTGAAGCATCTGGTACTGGACACTGCCAGATACAGGATATTGGACTGGATGGACTGCGGGTCTGACCCAACTCCTACACTTCTAATTCCTTTAGCAAACCTCCTAGTGGGAGAACAAGAAGCACTGAAACTGCTTGATAAATAATATTTCCAAGAGTAGAATTATCTATGTCCACAATAGAAGAAGGAAGAAGTGTTGGTTAGTGGTTAGAGGAAGAAACTAGGAGTCAGGACTCCTGGGTTCTTTTCCCAGTTCTTCTGGTGACTTGTTCTGTAGCCTAGGGCAGGTCACGTAACCACTGCATGCCTCAGTTTACCATATATAAAATGGCGGTAATGGTGAAAATTCAGCTCTCGGGAAGCAGACACATCTCCACTGAAGTCAATGAGTTTCTCTCACTTGTACCAAGGCGAATTAGTGTAACTCAATGGCGTTCCAGCCAATCATATTGCAGTCACTTACCCCATCTGTCTGATTAATATGTACATACCTCACAGGAGGGTGGTGTGTGTGCATTAATTAATATGTTAAACTATTGCTCAAGCATGCAGGAGTGAAATCAGGAAGGCCAAATCACACTTGGGATATGTCTACACTATGGGATTAATCCGAATTTACAGAATTTGAATTTTGGAAACAGATTGTATACAGTCGAATGTATGCGGCCACACTAAGCACATTAATTCGGCGGTGTGCGTCCATGTACCAGGGCTAGCATCAATTTCTGGAGAGTTGCACTGTGGGTAGTTATCCTATAGCTATCCCATAGTTCCCGCAGTCTCCCCCGCCCATTGGAATTCTGGATTAAGAGCCAGTGCCTGATGGGGCAAAAAACATTGTCGCAGGTGGTTCTGGGTACAGCCTCACCCCTCCCTCCATGAAAGCAACGGCAAACAACCGTTTCACGCCTTTTTTCCTGGGTGAACACTGCAGACGCCATACCATGGCAAGCCTGGAGCCCACTCAGCTCAAGACAGCAGTCATGAACATTGTAAACACCTTGCGCATTATCATGCAGTTTATGCTGAACCAGGACCAGAAAAACGAGGCAAGGAGGAGGCGGCGACGGCAGGGCGGCGACAAGAGTGATGAGGAAATGGACATGGACACAGAATTCTCTCAAACCGCGGGCCCCGGCGCTTTGGAGATCATGTTGTTGATGGGGCATGTTCTATCTGTGGAACGCCGATTCTAGGCCCGGGAAACAAGCACAGACTGGTGGGACCGGATAGTGTTGCAGGTATGGGATGATTCCCAGTGGCTGCGAAATTTTTGCATGCGTAAGGGCACTTTCATGGAACTTTGTGACTTGCTTTCCCATGACCTGAAGCGCCAGAATACCAAGATGAGAGCAGCCCTTACAGTTGAGAAGTGAGTGGCAATAGCCCTGTGGAAGCTTGCAATGCCAGATAGCTACCGGACAGTCGGGAATCAATTTGGAGTGGGCAAATCTACTGTGGGGGCTGCTGTCATGCAAGTAGCCAAAGCAATCACTGAGCTGCTGCTACGAAAGGTAGTGACTCTGGGAAATGTGCAGGTCATAGTGGATGGCTTTGCTGCAATGGGATTCCCTAACTGTGGTGGGGCGATAGATGGAACCCATATCCCTATCTTGGCACTGGAGCACCAGGGTACCCAGTATATAAACTGCAAGGGGTACTTTTCAATGGTGCTGCAAGCACTGGTGGATCACATGGGACGTTTCACCAACATCAACATGGGCTGGCCTGGAAGGGTTCATGACGCTCGCTTCTTCAGGAACACTACTCTGTTTAAACGGCTGCAGTAAGGGACTTATTTCCCAGACCAGAAAATAACCGTTGGGGATTTGAAATGCCTATAGTTATCCGTGGGGACCCAGCCTACCCCTTAATGCCATGGCTCATGAAGCCATACACAGGCAGCCTGGACAGTAGTCAGGAGCTGTTCAACTACAGGCTGAGCAAGTGCAGAATGGTGGTAGAATGTGCATTTGGCCGTTTAAAAGGTCACTGGCGCACGTTACTGACTTGCTCAGACCTCAGTCAAACCAATATCCCCACTGTTATTGCTGCTTGCTGTGTGCTCCACAATCTCTGTGAAAGTAAGGGGGAGATCTTTATGGCGGGGTGGGAGGCTGAGGCAAATCGCCTGGCTGCTGATTACGCGCAGCCAGACACTCGGGTGATTAGAAGAGCACACCAGGAAGCACGGCGCATCAGAGAAGCTTTGAAAACCAGTTTCATGACTGGTCAGGCTACCGTGTGAAAGTTCTGTTTGTTTCTCCTTGATGAAAACCCGCCCCATTCATTCTTTGTAAGCAACCCACCCTCCACCTTCGATCACAGCTTGCTTTCAAAGGAAATAAAGTCACTATCATTTAAAAATCATGTATTCTTTATTAATTGATTATAAAAAAAGGGAGAGAACTGACAAGGTAGCCCAGGTGGGGTTTGGGAGGAGGATCGGAGGGAAGGAAAAGGCCACTAAAAAAACGTTAAAATAATGACAGCCTTTTGCTTGGGCTGTCCACTGGGGTGGAATGGGAGGGTGCATGGAGCCTCCCCACCGTGTTCTTACACATCTGGGTGAGGAGGCTATGGAACATGGTGATGGGGGAGGGTGGTTATACAGGGGCTGCAGTGGCAGTCTGTGATCCTGCTGCCGTTCCTGAAGCTCCACCAGACGCTGGAGCATGTCTGTTTGCTCATGCAACAGCCCCAGCGATGCATCCTGCCTCTTCTTATCTTCCTGCCGCCACCTCTCATCTCGAGCGTCTCTCCTCTCCTCACGTTGGTCCCTCATGTCCTCACATTGGTCCCTCCTGTCCTCACGTTCACTGGCATCTTTTCTGTACTTTGATACCGTGTCCTTCCACTCATTCAGATGAGCTTTTTCATTGCGGGTGGATTCCATGATTTCCGCGAACATCTCGTCTCGTGTCCTCTTTTTCTGATGCCTTATCTGAGATAGCCTTCGGGACGGAGGAGGGAGGCTTGAAAAATTTGCAGCTGCTGGAGGGAGGGAGGGAAAAAAGGGAGAGAAGTATTTAAAAAGATACATTTTACAGAACAATGCTTATACTCTTTCACGGTGAACAACACTATTCACATTACATAGCACATGTGATTTCTGTGCAAGGTCGCATTTTGCATAATATTGAGTGACTGTGGCTTTGCTGTTAGAGATCACAGACACAGGTCCGGGCAACAGAATTCGGCTTGCATGCGGCCATGGTAAGCCATTGTCTTTCGGCTTCTGCGCCCTCCTTTCCCACATACCAAGCAAAGCCCGTTGAGTGCTGCGGTTTTCCTGTTAACCTGCAGCAGCAGAAAACAAACTAATGCCCCCCAAATCCAATTCTCTGGGATGATCGCTTTATCCCTCCCCCCCACTGCGTGGCTGGTATCAGGGAAGATCCCTGCTAGCCACACGTGAAAAGCTCAGCGCCAAACCACCCCTCCCCCTGCCCGCGCTTGGCTTACTACAGGGAAGGATTTCTTTTCAGCCACAGGCAAACAGCCCAGTAGGAAAGGCCAGCTCTGTCCCCTTAATTAAATTACCGTATTTCAACCAGGTTATCATGAGCGATATCACTCTCCTGAGGATTACACAGTGAGATAAAGAACGGATGTTGCTTGAATGCCAGCAAATACCGGGACCATACACTGCCAGGCTTTGTCATGCAATGATACCAGATTACTTGCTACTAGGATGGCGTGGTCAAGTGTCCCACCATGGAGGATGGAATAAGGCTGCACTGCCCAGAAACCTTCTGCAAAGGCTTTTGGAGTACCTCCAGGAGAGCTTCATGAAGATGTCCCTGGAGGATTTCCGCTCCATCCCCAGACACGTTAACAGACTCTTCCAGTAGCTGTACTGGCTGCGAATGCATCCCAAGTCCTCAGGGCAAATTAATCATTAAAAAACGCTTGCTTTTAAACCATGTTTTATATTTTAAAAGGTAAACTCACCTGAGGTCCCTTCCATGGAGTCATGGTCTTGGGTACTGGCTTGGGAGGCTTGGCAGGGTACTTCACTCAGGCTGAGAAAAAGTTCCTGGCTGTTGGGGAGAATGGAGTGCTGTGTGCTCTCCGCAAGCTCGTCCTCCTCCTCCTCCTCCTTCTCTTCCCTGTCCGCAGAATCCTCAGGTGTGGCTGATGAGATTACCCCCGCCTTGGAATCCACGGTCAGAAGTGGGGTAGTGGTTGCGGTCCCCTCTAGAATTGCATGCAGCTCGGCGTAGAAGCGGCATGTCCGCGGCTCTGACCCGGAGCGACCGTTTGCCTCCTTTGTTTTCTGATAGGCTTGTCTGAGCTCCTTGACTTTCATGCGGCACTGCTCTGAATCCCTATTGTGGCCTCTCTCCATCATGCCCTTGGAGATTTTTTCAAAAGTTTTGGCATTTCGTCTTTTTGAACGAAGTTCTGCTAGCACTGAATCCTCTCCCCATATAGCGATCAGATCCAGTACCTCCCGTACGGTCCATGCTAGTGCTCTTTTTCAATTATCGGCCTGCATGGTTACCTGTGCTGATGAGCTCTCTGTGGTCACCTGTGCTGTCCTGTGCTGGGCAAACAGGAAATAAAATTCAAATGTTCGCGGGGCTTTTCCTGTCTACCTGGCCAGTGCATCCGAGTTCAGATTGCTGTCCAGAGCGGTCACAATGGTGCACTGTGGGACAGCTCCCGGAGGCCAATACCATCGAATTGCGGCCACACTAACCCTAATTCGAAATGACAATATCGATTTCAGCTCTATTCCGCTCGTCGGGGAGGAGTTCAGAAATCGATTTTAAGAGCCCTTTATTTCGAAATAAATGGCTTCGTTGTGTGGACGGGTGCAGGGTTAATTCGATTTAATGCTGCTAAATTCGAATTAAACTCATAGTGTAGACCAGGCCTTGGAGTTGCAGCTAGCAAGAGATGTTAAGAGTAAGAAGAAGGGTTTCTTCAGGTATGTTAGCAACAAAAAGAAGGTCAAGGAAAGTGTGGGCCCCTTACTGAATGACGGAGGCAACCTAGTGACAGAGGATGTGGAAAAAGCTAATGTACTCAGTGCTTTTCTTGCCTCTGTCTTCACGAGGCAAAAGGTCAACTCCCAGACTACTGCACTGGGCAGCACAGCATGGGGAGGAGGTGAGCAGCCCTCTGTGGAGAAAGAAGTGGTTCAGAACTATTTAGAAAAGCTGGACGAGCACAAGTCCATGGGGCCGGATGCGCTGCATCTGAGGGTGCTAAAGGAGTTGGCGGATGTGATTGCAGAGCCATTGGCTATTATCTTTGAAAACTCATGGCGATCGGGGGAGGTCCTGGATGACTGGAAAAAGGCTAATGTAGTACCCAGCTTTAAAAAAGGGAAGAAGGAGGATCTGGGGAACTACAGGCCAGTCAAGCCTCACTTCAGTCCTTGGAAAAATCATGGAGCAGGTCCTCAAGGAATCAATTCTGAAGCACTTAGAGGAGAGGAAAGTGATCAGGAACAGTCAGCATGGATTCACCAAGGGCAAGTCATGCCTGACTAACCTAATTGCCTTCTATCACGAGATAACTGGCTCTGTGGATGAGGGGAAAGCAGTGGATGTGTTATTCCTTTACTTTAGCAAAGCTTTTGATACGGTCTCCCACAGTATTCTTGCCGGCAAGTTAAAGAAGTATGGGCTGGATGAATGGACTATAAGGTGGATAGAAAGCTGGCTAGAGTGTCGGGCTCAATGGGTAGTGATCAACGGCTCAATGTCTAGTTGGCAGCTGGTATCAAGCGGAGTGCCCCAAGGGTCGGTCCTGGGGCCAGTTTTGTTCAATATCTTCATTAATGATCTGGAGGAAGAATGGACTGCACCCTCAGCAAGTTTGCAGATGACAATAAACTGGGAGGAGTGGTAGATACGCTGGAGGGTAGGGATAGGATACAGAGGGACCTAGACAAATTAGAGGATTGGGCCCAAAGAAATTTGATGAGGCTCATCAAGGACAAGTGCAGAGTCCTGCACTTAGGATGGAAGAATCCCATGCACTACTACAGACTAGGGACCGAATGGCTTAGCAGCAGTGCTGCAGAAAAGGACCTAGGGGTTACAGTGGATGAGAAGCTGGATATGAGTTGACAGTGTGCCCTTGTTGCCAAGAAGGCTAACGGCATTTTGGGCTGTATAAGTAGGGGCATTGCCAGCAGATCGAGGGACGTGGTCATTCTCCTCTATTCGACATTGGTGAGGCCTCATTTGGAGTACTGTCGGGCCCCACAGTAAAAGAAGGATGTGGAAACATTGGAAAGAGTCCAGCAGAGGGCAACAAAAATGATTAGGGGTCTGGAGCACATGACTTATGAGGAGAGGCTGAGGGAACTGGGATTGTTTAGTCTGCAGAAGAGAAGAGTGAGGGGGGATTTGATAGCTGCTTTCAACTACCTGAAAGGGGGTTCCAAAGAGGATGGATCTAGACTGTTCTCAGTGGTACCAGATGACAGAACAAGGAGCAATGGTCTCAAGTTGCAGTGGGGGAGGTTTAGGTTGGATATTAGGAAAAACTTTTTCACTGGTAGGGTGGTGAAGCCCTGGAATGGGTTACCTAGGGAGGTGGTGGAATCTCCTTCCTTAGAGGTCTTTAAGGTCAGGCTTGACAAAGTCCTGGCTAGGATGATTTAGTTGGGGATTGGTCCTGCTTTGAGCAGGGGGTTGGACTAGATGACCTCCTGAAGTCCCTTCCAACCCTGATATTCTATGATTCTATGATAAAATACTCTAAGATGCTACAAGTGTTTTAAAATCCTCAGATAAAAGCCAAAATTCAAAGTATTATTGATTCTCATCTCATCGAACCATATCAATCAATACCGAGTCAGGTCAAGAAGATCTAATAATTATCCATGAAAACGATATCCTGCTATGGAATGGCTCAGATAAGACACGTGGAAATAAACTAGTAATTAATAAATAATCAGTATAAGTTATTATTATTATTTGTATTACAATGGTACCTAAAGGCCCCAACCACACTCATGGCCCCATTGTATTAGATGCTGTACACAGGCATAGTAAGAGGCTGCCCTGAAGAGCTGACAGTCTAAATAGACAACACAGAGGAGGATCAGAGGAGAGACTGAAGTACAGAGAGGGGAAGTGACTTGGCCAAGGTCACACAGCAGGTCAGTGGCAGAGCTGGGAACAGAACCTCTGACCTTGTCTACACTTAAGTTTTGCCGGCATAGTTAACATGGCAAAACTTCCTTAGTATGGATGCAGTTGTACTGGTATGCAAGGGCTTATACTGGTATACCGTATTCACGATTCAGTGAAGATAACCCAGTATAAAGCACCTTGTACAACTGCATCCACACTAGGGCTTTTACCAGCATAACTATGTCAGCAAAAAAGCCACACCCTTCATCAACAGTCATCCAGTAAAACTTTTTTAGTTTAGACCAGGCCTGTGTCTTCTGAGACACACCCTAAGAGATTGATTTCAGTGATAAAGAAAATGCTCATTACCATGTGAGGTGTGGGGCTGAGGGTTACTGCAATTAACGAGTATAAAAGGAAATCAGAGCTGGGTCACTGAAGCCTAAAGGGAAGAAAAAACAAGCCAAGGGAAAAAAAAATCCTGCAACCCCCACAAAGATAACAATCGAGTGCCACACCTCGGCTGACCTCAGCTCACTCTCATTGCATGGCTACTGAAACTGCAACTTGACAAACTGGCAGGGTGGGGCTACAAGCAAACTTCACATCTGTAAAGAGGATCCTTCACTGACTCCGCCCATCCCTCAACAACAGCTGGAAACAGCATGTGCAAAAAAACCCTCAGCAAAACAAGAAAACTTCAAAGAGGATGTTTTTCTCCAAAGACCCTGGGAAGGGGTTTTATTTTTCTACCTAAAAATAAAATAGAAACATTCCATCTGTTGCTCTGTCTCTTTGTTTATCTCTGTGCCACATACTGTCCCTTGTGGTACAGAGGAGACAGGATTTGGCTGTGATGAATATAAAGGGGATTTTGTATTGAGCCTGCTGGACACAAACATACCTTCTCTGTCTCTAGCTCCCTGACACCGGGTTTCCCTAAGTCATAGCATGGATACAGTGGTCAGGGAATGGATTGTTAAGTACACAGCACCTGCATATGCACAAGGGCTGAAATCCAGATGAACTGGCAGGCACAATTCTGATGTGTAGATATGGAAGAAGACAAGATGCTACAGGCTGCTCAGAGAGACAACCCCCGATGCCCGCTGCACACTGTCAGATCTGCAACCGCTTTTTCCATAGCTCAACAAATTACACAGATACTTACATTGGAAACTTGCAGGGGCTGCAGATGCTGCTATGACCCTATAGTACAGGGGTCGGCAACCTTTCAGAAGTGGGGTGCCTAGTCTTTATTGATTCACTCTAATTTAAGGTTCCGCGTGTCAGTAATACATTTTAACGTTTTTAGAAGGTCTCTTTCTATAAGTCTATAATATATAACTAAACTATTGTTGTATGTAAAGTAAATAAGGTTTTTCAAATGTTTAAGAAGCTTAATTTAAAATTAAATTAAAATGCAGAGCCCCCCCGGACCGGTGGCCAGGACCCGGGCAGTGTGAGTGCCACTGAAAACCAGCCCCTGTGCCGCCTTCGGCACCCGTGCCATAGGTTGCCTACCCCTGCCCTAGCAGCAGTGACAGAAAAGCCATGTCTGTGACCCACGCCCTGGATTCCGCCCACAGTAATGCACAGCCCCCCTGTGCAATGTCCTTTTACTAGAGCTTTGCCTTTGGCCCTCTCTTTCCCTCGCCCGTTCTTTTTTTTATTACTCCTGTGTGGGTCTTTAGGAGATCTTTGCAGATGGTGGCCTGAAGTTTCAAAGCCTAATCAATGCATCCCAGCTTCTGCATTATCGGAGCTCTCAGAGGACGCCCTGCGACACACGTCCATGCCAGAAAGGTCAGAGATAAGTAAAAGGTCCTTTTGTGCTCCAGCTTCCCCGCCTGCAGTTTGTTGTCCGGGTTCTTAGAATCTATCTCCTTTTGAAAGAAGAAAGAAAAAAAACCAACTTCATGTTGACAGTGACAGATAGTGCTTCAATCGGCATCTGGCGCTCTGCTTCATAACGCCCAGGGAGCCTCGCCTGTGAGACACAGGCAGGGCCCTCACTGTAAGGATGGCTTTATACTCACTGCAAAAGGCAAGAGGCCCTTGTGGCTGGCTGCATCTTCAAAGGTGGCCGAGCAATCAAAGTTGCATGTGAACTAGGTGACTGGCTTGCCTGTGAAAATTAGCACGTTTACAAGATGGCTTGTGCCTTGGAACTAAGCCCCTAGCACTGCAGAGCTGAAATATAATGCATTACCACTCACAAATGTGCTACTTATCTTGCACGTCTGCATGACAGTATATTAACAAATGAGGCTTCATACAGGGTGAAACTCACCCCTGCAAAGAGTCATCACAACGCCTATGCACCACCATCACTTCAGTCCTCCAACTTGAGCTTAAGCAGTGCATAGGCTGTGAGCTGGCTCTTTGCACCCACCCCATAGTCAGTTAGCCAAAGAACTTTCATAACATGGAATGTCTTTGGTGAAGGGGAGGGATAGCTCAGTGGTTTGAGCATTGGCCTGCTAAACACAGGGTTATGAGCTCAATCCTTGAGGGGGGCATTTAGGGATCTGGGGCAAAAATCTGTCTGGGGATTAGTCCTGCTTTGAGCAGGGTTAGACTAGATGATCTGAGGTCCCTTCCAACCCTGATATTCTATGAAAGGTGCTACCAATATGTTTTGTGTGATGAATAAACTTATGATTCATATTAAATTATCAGTGTAATGGAGTGGCCTGCCCCTTTGCCAGCCAACCTGATCCTATTAGGCCTGCCCACTACATATGCAATGGGGTGTGTATGGTAGAACCAGCTGAGTATGGAGGAGCTGATTCCCCTATAAAGAGCAGCAGAAAGCAACCAGAGAAGGGGATGCTCAGAGAGTTGTTAGGGTATGTCTACACTTGCAGCTATAATTCCCACCTGGAGGAGACATAGCCCTGCTAGCATTCTAAAACTGCGGCAACAGGAGGGGATAGTAGGGTGTGTGTGTGTGTGAGTCACACCCCCAGCTCAAAGAGTAGGCCTACCAAAGCAGGGAATGGCTGCTGGGATGAGCAGACTCAAGCAGGAAAACCCAAGTCTTCGGCGAGAGGGCTGGAGGCAGGGAAGGCCTAGAGGGCCCCTGGTGGGAAAGATGGGTAGTATGGACACGCTGCAGATTTTAGAACTTTATTTTGGGAATGATTTTTGTTGGGAGGGGTGTGACTGAGCCAGAGAAGAGTTGTTTGATTTAAGGGGCTCTGAGCTGAAATGAGGAAAAATGAGGCAGGGTACCTGCAGAGTGACCTCAGGCCCTGGGGAGCCACTTGGGAAGTGGTTGGCCTGTTAACAATCAGCAGTTAATTAACAAGTGCTAATTATTAATTAGCTAGCAATCCCAGCATGTTATACACTGGACATCTTGTACAATGACACAAATTGCTCAGCCCATTTTGTTGGATTAATTTTGCAACCCACTTGCCCTGTCCATCACCATCTAGAGCATTGTTATGGCTCCGAGAGGTAACTTCTGGCAGGGGTTTCTATGGCTGTGACGTGGCTTGTGGCTTTTGCTCTCTCTGACATAACAACAAGCAGGAAATGTCCAGTTATGGGTTTGGGAGGGCAGGACGGGTTAATGTTCATTAGCTAATGTCTCTGATATTTTTAATAGGTGATAAATTACAAATTAATTGGATGTAAGCGGTAAGGAAGCAAAATCTGCATTAACTGAGTTGCAGAGATATGGGGAAAAAAGAAGAACAGGAGTACTTGTGGCACCTTAGAGACTAACAAATTTATTAGAGCATAAGCTTTTGTGGACTACAGCCCACTTCTTCGGATGCATATATGCATATATGATGATATGCATCCGAAGAAGTGGGCTGTAGTCCACGAAAGCTTATGCTCTAATAAATTTGTTAGTCTCTAAGGTGCCACAAGTACTCCTGTTCTTCTTTTTGCGGATACAGACTAACACGGCTGCTACTCTGAAACCAGAGATATGGGGGAGAAGCATTGTTCAATAGCGGTCAACTTTTGGTCTAGCCGTGCTCTTACAGCAGCTACTGGGAATCTGACCATTGACTTCAGAGTCACGCCAACACTGAGGCCTTGGCTACACTTGTGGACTCACAGCGCTGCTGTGGCAGCGCTGTGAAGCGCAAGTGTAGTCGCGCCGCTGCAGCGCTGCAAGTACTCCACCTCTCGCAGCGCTGCAAGTACTCCACCTCTCGCAGCGCTGCAAGTACTCCACCTCTCCGAGGGGAATAGCTGGCAGCGCTGTGAGCGAGTGTGCAGCGCTGCAGGCTCTGATTACACTGGTGCTTTACAGCGCTGCACTCGCTGCGCTCAGGGGGGATGTTTTTTCACACCCCTGAGCGCAGCAAGTGCAGTGCTGTGAATGGCCAGTGTAGCCAAGGCCTGAGTGCTCTTGCAAATCCCACACATGTCGTTGAATTAGTTAACATCTGTAATGTTTGTAAAGGGCTCTGAAAATGTAGATCTCCATCCACCAGGTAGCGCAATTATTATGATGTGGTGACAACGTCAAGGAATGTTTGGGATGAACTTCACACATGAGAGACAGCTTGAGAAGTGGAACAAAGCTGAGGTGTGGTCTACACCAGGAACTTATGTCACTAGAGCTACGTCGCTCATGTAGTGGGAAATCAACAGCCCTGAGCAATGTAGTATACTGATCTAACCCCCGGTTTAGACAGCACTACGCTGACAGGAGAACTTCTCCTGTTGACATAGCTACCGCCTCTTGGGGAAGTGGAGTACCTACACCAATGGGAGAAGCTCTCCCACTGGCATAGGTAGTGTCTTTACTAAGTGCTACAGTGATGCAGCTGGAAGGGTAGACAAGCCTGAGGTGTCTTGTCTCAGCATGAGTGGGAATGATGCTAATGGGAGTGATGATCATGAATTAATAGACCATCTACATCCCTTTGTGTTCAGACATCATTAGAATTTAGTGGTAAGGGAGAGGCAGTCTGCAGTCAGATCACTTCCTTACTTTACCACTGACCTGCTGCATTACCTTGGGCAAGTCAGTTAGGTCCAAATCCTCAACGGTATTTAGGCAACTTACTCCCATTGAAATCAGTTCAAGTTAGGCCCCTAAATACCTTGGAGGATGTGGGCCTTCCTGGATCTCTGCCTCAGTTTCCCTATCTGAAAAGTATTTTGAGTTCTGTGGATAGAAATACAATAATACCTGGCTTTTATAAGAGTTAAGTGTTATTTATATTTGGTGGGTTATTAATTTCCAACTGCAGTATAAATACAAGTTGCTTACATCTTTAGTGGAAAGAGTCAAAAGCATTTAGCATTGATCTATGAATCTTGTATTGATCCACTCTTCCTCCCTGCATTCCTCCTGTAGTTTCCATTGGAAAAGACTCATATTGTATTGCTGTGAGCTCTTCCACAGCTGCCACTTTTTATCCCCGTTACAATTTTCACAGTGGACGAAGTGAGCCCTGTGTACAGTTTGTGCTTCACTGTGTTGAACTGGTCGAGCGCTTTGGGATATGAATTGCACTGTGCAAAGGTGACAGATCATTACAAAACGCTGTTTTATTTAGTGAGAAGATGACTCATATGGTTTTGTTCGTTATAGTGGTGACAAGCTTAAAAAGGACATTACACAAAATAATGCAGAAACAATAGGGGAAATCAGCTTACATAAAAGGAGAACAGTCTAGCTACACAAAGCCCCATCATCATTACACCACACCGTGGTCTAAATGAACACTGGACTCCCTACCCTTTGAGTTAAGTGACACTGGCAGTTACCCACAGGCAGATAATATGAAAGGAAGGATGGTTCTGTGACCTAGACTGGGACTAAGGAAATTGGGGTTCAAATCCCAACTCCGTCTCAGACTCCCTGTGTAAATCAAATAATCTCTCTGTGCTTCAATTACCCATCTGTAAAATAGACATCATCCTATCTGATATATTTCTTCTGCCCTTTGTTTAGATCGGAATTTCTTCTGGGGACTCGCTCTTACTATGGGTATGTACAGCACTTTGCACAATGAGACCCAGATCATGGTTGAGGCTTCTAGATGTGACAGCAATTTAAATCATTAATAACAACATATCTCTCAAAGTTTGATGTCTACAGTCTGTAAATTTGGCTGGTGAAATCCTGTGGAGTTTCTAATCTTGACAGGAGAAAGCCTTTTCTGCAGAGATTAGATTCTTGCATATTCTTGCCAGAGCAACCAACCCCCAACCTTCTTCAGTACCCTTAGGTAACAAAATGTCCTCTACAGAATTGTTTCAGGACATCGCCTTACATCACATCAATAGTAAGTCTGAAAGGTAGGGCACAAACACTCATCTAAATGTCATCTATAACCGCATATTCATCAAGTCAAAGACCTCCAGAAAGACCAACCACGTGTGTTGGAAACCCCCAATAAGTCATTCCACCAAGAGATGATTCGGTTTACTCAGATCATTATACTAATTTGATATGTCAACGGCCAGTGTATTTTCATTTTCAGGCATACTCTTTGTTAATTACCTTCATTCATAATTAGTTTATAAGCCCTCTGGGGCAGGAAGATCTCTTCCTATGTGCTTGTATAGCACCTAACACAGCAGGGCCCTGATCCTGACTGAGGCTTTTGGGAGCTAGCGGCAATACAAAAAAGAAGAAATAATAATGCATTGTTGTTGGGGTATTTTTGCACCCACTGGCCATCAGATTCCCAGATGGGTTTTGCTTGATACAATTTTGTCATTTCTTTTTAGCCTACGGCTTCTGGGCCAGATCCTCATCTGCTGCAAATCTGTGGCGCTTTGTTGACGTCAACAGGAGCGAATGCTCAGCCTTTCTGAAGATCCAGCCCAATGTGTCTCAAGCTGAGCACCCAAAATCAGAAAATGTAGGCTTCAGTGTGTCAATCCCAGCCATCCCAAAGAGCTAAGCTGCTTTTCAGTGTGCCATTCCTCATTGTGAAGGCCTCTGTTTGATAGCAGCAGAGATAGTCAATACAAATAAGACACAGAAGAGGAAGATGCCAGGCCAAAATCGGCTGTCAGTTCTACCCAGGCAACACCACTAATGTCAACTGGTGTGTATGACTTTAAAAAGAATTCGATTCACTTGGCCCCAGAATATGCAAACCTATTTTTACCACCCGTTAGCCCAGGGCCGGCGACTATATTATAGCTACCCATAACTGTTTGTTTACTTCCTGCAGGGCGTAAATGAAGAAATGGAAAATAAATGCTCAATAACGATTAACTCAGTTCACCTGCACAGATTGATGGTTGGGTGCACAGCTGACAACTGCAGTGGTGCCCTACACACAAATAGCTTTCTACTCCCCTTCTCCCATCACTTTTTGCATGTGCAAATCTGACTCACCCAAGACCTTGCACAAGCAGCTACGTGCTGGAGGAAGATGTATCTGGCTGCACACACTGATGCTTCTTTAAACTAGGTTTGCAAACCACTGCTTTGGAGGTGCTAAGCAAATGCAGCATCTTGAAAACTGAGCTTGTGTTAGCTGTCCTGAGCCACCAAAGGGGTTTATTTAGGTCTGGCTGAGGTGCATCCTTTTTAGCAATTCAGTCTGTGCTGAGATCACAGAGAATTTTAAAAAGATTCAACAATCTTGGCAAAGGCAAACACCAAATGCAATGGAGGAGAGGTAAGTGACCGGAACATAATAGTATGGAACGTTGCGCAAAACATATAAATATATAGGCCTACATGTACTCATATATCAGCTTCCAGTATAAGATCTTTCTAATCCTTCTTATGGGACCTCAGCTTCTGACATGCAGGGATCAGGTAAGTGTGACTGGTTGTACATAATGCCTGTATCTTTCCGCAACAGATTTTGCAAAGATAATGGTCAGGCTCACAAGTGGCGCTGGGCAAACAACACATTTTTGGGTTTTCTGGCAATTTCAAAAACTTGAAAAGGGAAAATTAATTTCAGGCTGAACCAAAACCAACATTTTTCAAAATTTTTGGCAAATCGAAAAGTTAAAAAAAATCATTCTGGGTAAAAACAAGCAATCCCATTTCATTTCAACGTTGAGTGTTTTGAACGTTTTTAATTAAAAATAAAAATAAAAGGAAAGGAAATTTCAACCCAAAATATCAAAACAGTTCCTTTCAAAAATGCCAGAATAAAATGTTTTGATTTTTTTTCAGAATTTTTGCTTTAGGTTTTTTTCTGACTGAAACTATTTGGTGAATTCGACACGCACCTGCGAACCGCTTTGGTGCTGCGGAGTCTCCATTGTTCACCAAACAAAGGCCTAGTGTGAAAAATTTCACCCAGTTCTACTCACAGAGTTGCTGGAACACACATGTTGGCAAATGACCAGCAAAGGGGAGGGGGAAGAAGGAAGTTCCATGAAACGCAGGTCTCTGGTACTAATGTGATTGATACATATGGCACTAGTGTCTAGAGACCACCAGGATCAGGGCTCCATTGTGCTATTCCCCTCCTGGGTTCTGCTTGCATTGTTTAATTTATTGGGGAGCCAGACCGGCCAATATTGGGGTTACAAGGTACCCCTCTGCATGGATCCACCCCTCCCACATGGAAATTAGGGGGTCAGGTGCCTCAGTAGCACCGCAGACCCCAACAGGACTGGGAGTGCAGGAGGGGACATGCATACTTGCCTCCGAAGCCACATGGAAGAGCTGACATGCTGAGGAGGATTCTGGCAAAGTCCTGAAGTGCCAGCCACTGGTGGAATAATTTGGGGAAATGTCCACAAAGGGGCCCCAGTTGGGTTTTCTGCTTTCCTGGGGTTATTCCCAAGAAAGTGGTTGATCTGGGCCTTGGCTGTTAATGAAATTAAATATACCAGACCAATAAAGGAGAGAGCTTTCATCTTATCCTTTCAGTGGCTCGGTGAAATCTAAACAGGGCTGGTTTGGAAGGTACTTTCCACAATCCTTCCCTCCACCTGCACTTGCCTATTCTCAGTCCCTTCCTTCCCTAAAGTAAGGGTGTGAGTCCCTTCCTTCCCTAAAGTAAGTGTGTGTGTGTGTGTGTATGTGTATGTGTGTGGCCACATATTTGAGTTTAGGATTAATTAGTCATTTTTTAATTAAAAACTCTCCCAGAGCAAAGCCCCAGCAGTGCTTCTCTGTGAGAGAGCAATCCAAAGCATGCTTACGTCACTGAATCTCTGGGCAAGTGCACATTTATGTTTCCATGAGAAGGGACCCTGCCTGCAAAGCGCCAGTTGAAGGCAATGGCAACTGTGGCTGCGAAATTAATTGCACGATGGAGCCCAGACGGTGTGGACGTATTGCATGTCGCCACTTGCATGTATAATGCTGGCCTGCAAGCCCACAACAAAGACAATTTAGCTGTTGTCTGTTCCTGAGATTAGCCCTGATTCAGCCACCAGTAGCCTGCTACTAGTGTAAACCCTACGAGTAGCCAAGGAAAGATGCAATTTGCACCAGCTGAGCTTACTCCTGTTTCAAGCCTGGTTGAGCTCGACTGGTGCAAATAGCGGCATTGTCTGACTGCACTGGGCGTTTGAACCAGTATACCTACATCAGTTGCTGGCTACTGATGGCTAAATCCCAAGTATAGACAGTGCTAGAAGATAGGCGATACTGCTACTAACTAAAGGCTAGGTTATGCCAAGTCATGTGCAGGTGCATCGGGGAGAGAATTCAAGGATCCAATAAAGGGTGTAGCAATGAGTGCTAGAACACGTGCTCGCCCATCCGCCTGCTCTTGCTCCCATTTAAGTGCATGTTTTTGAGACTCCCATGTGAGTGCTATGTTAGTAATAAAGAATGACAGAGCTTGCAAAGGGCCTAGGCGGCAGACCTGCACCAGCTCCCACTTCTGCTCTCAAATAGGAAGTTGATAAACCTCACTCAGTTGCAAAAAGAAAATCAGATTTCAAAACCTTTCTGAAAAGGGCTCCAAGCCTCCCAGCCTTCCTCTCGTTAACCCTTTCATGAGGCCAACCTCCTCCCAGCTGCACCTGAGCGCTGGCGAGCGGCCGGGCTGGGTGACATCCGACACCCCTGCGCCGTCTCGCTCAGATCTTTGGCTTTTTTTTTTTTCCGAGCCGTTGCTTATTTTCTCTCATAACGTTGCTTTTATCTCGGGGCCTATCGCATGTCAAATCTGCTTTCATCAATAATCAGGTTGGGGGTGGGAGGGAGGAAAAACTGCTGTCTCAGTTAACATGCATGCACACACACACAAAAGTAGCAAGAAAGTAGAAACTTGATTCCACTGTAACCGATCGCATGGTAAAATTTGTCACCTTTTGAGTTACACATGCTCGACTCCTGGCAGGTAGATCCCAAACATGTGGGGTAACATGGTTTTTATCAGCGCTCATCTCCCCACCCTCAAACCCTGATTCTGAGATGCACATCCTGAGCCACACATCTCAGGAAGGAATGGTTTTAAGCCACTGTTGAGCCTCTCATATGTTGGGCCTGTCCACCCGCTGGCATAATTTAGAGCAGCCCCAGTGGCTTCTCTAACTTACCCTACCTGCAGTATCTCCCTATGGATCGCTCCACCAGATCAGAATAGTCAGAGTGTAGTTCACTCTGGCCACATGCCTCTATCACCTGGCACTGTCAAGAGGACATGGCATAGAGCTTTTATGCTAGACTTGTGCTGCAAAATTTCCCTTCACTGTGGGAATCTGATAATAAAGTGTTCTTCAATCTAGCTGACGAAGGTATAACAAGATCCAATGGCTTGAAGTTGAAGCTAGACAAATTCAGACTAGAAATAAGGCGCACATTTTTAAGAGAGGATATTTAACCATCAGAACAACTTACCAAGGGTCGTGGTGGATTCTCCTTCACTCTCAAGTTTTACATCAAGATTGGATAAATATAACATAAGAACACAAGAATAGCCAGACTGGGGTCAGACCAAAGGTCCATCTAGCCCAGTATCCTGTCTTCCAACAGCAGCCAAGGCCAGGTGCCCCAGAGAGAATGAACAGAACAGGGAATTATCAAGTGATCCATCCCCTGTCGCCCATTCCCAGCTTCTGGCAAACTATGTTTCTCTAAAAGACATGCTCTAGTTCAAACAGGAATGAATGCAGGGAAGTCCTATGGCCTGTCTTATGCAGGTGGTAAAACTAGATGATCACAAAAGTCTGACCTGACCGTATAATCTATGAATCTATGAATTGGGGGAGATATGTCTAGGTTCCAGCCCATTTACACTGACAGAGTGACGTCAATGGCGGGATCCTGGCTCAAAATATGGTCTGGGTTGTTCTTGCTAGACAGGGCTATGGAGTTATGATAACATTGCAACTGGTTCCAGGTGATATACCCTTGAGTCTGTTCCAGGAGGGCATAGAAAAGCCACCCAGGTGGGAAGGATTCCATGTGAGCATGGGAATCTGGTACAGGTTTTCCTCTCCCTCCTTATCGCCAATGAAAGAAACACCACTGCAGGCTTTCGTGACTAATGCTTTTCAAATAAGGTGACTGCAAGCAAGCCCCAGCCCGGATTGTTGTGCTTACTTGAATGATATTCAGTATCAGTGAATTCACCACTATGACTAATTTATATTTATAGGCTTTTCAGCGGTATTTGTGAAATGTTTCCAGGAGAGATAGCACCTTCTCCCTTCTCTGATCAGCTCAGTGCCTGCAGCCGTTTCCTTCTGGTCTGGGGTTGGCATATCTGATATAGGGCTGATGCAGAGACAGTGGGGACACAGCGAATAGACACAATGGCTCAGCCATTGGAACACAGGAACAGGGCCACCCTTAAGGGCAGGCAAGCAGGGCAGCTGCCCTGGGTGTCAAGTTCTGGGGGCACCGAATCGCTGTGCCACCTGGCTCTGGTGGCAAAAAATTTCAAAACACCTAGAGCCAGCTGTGCACAGGATTTGCAAGGCCAGAAGTCCACACGGTCTGTTATCCTATCTATACCAATGGCCGGTGCCAGCTGCTTCAGAAGAAGGTGCAAAGAAACCCATAATGGGCAATTACAGAATCACCTGCCCCTGGGAAAGATTGTCCCTGTGTCCAGGCCGTCAGCGGTTGGTTTGAAGCATGAGGGTTTATCACACTTTTAACAATGTCTGCACCGTCGTACTACCAAAACAGCGTTCATGTATCCCCAGATCCTGCCTGGCCCATACTCCCATTTTGCATGCCGTTCCCAGCAGGAATCATTTGCCCTCAGGTCGGGAAATGTGCATGGAGGCCAGTGCTGGCTCAGCATGGCTGCAGACATGCATCAGCATGCCGATCATGCCCCGGCTCCCTTGGCAACGTGCCATTGTGCCTCCCCTCCACCTGTGATGTAATTTGCAGTGGGCCTCTACAAGAGGTGCCTACCGTATGACTTTCCACTCCAGGCAGAGTCTGGTCAGCTAACTTCCGCCCTGTGCCCTCACTGCTGGCTGTGGTTTTCCTGCAGCACTCGCATGCGCAGCACAAACCTGAACCTGGCCCATTGTGTCTAGGTGAACAGGTGTTCGGTGCTCCCCCCCCACACACACTCTTTCCCTCTGCTCTGTCTCTTGTATCTGACTATGATTAAATCGAACCTGTTCAACCGCCGAGCCAGATGTGGGGACCCTGCTCATTTGTTACGAAAAGGAAAAGAAAACGAGATTGCAAGTGGTGACAGTTGTTCGCAGGTGAAGTGTGACCTGCAGCCCTTCGCATACCCCCAAGCCACAGGCTCTCTGCCTGGTGCCGTGGGAACTCTGTACGCTCGCTGCAGAGAGCCTGGGAGCCCCCGAGCGAGTTAGGAGTCAGTTGCCATGTTAGGAGCCGGCCGCCAAGCACAGACGCCAGGCTACGCGCAGGAGAGCTGGTCCGGATAAAAGATGTACCCCAGAACGTGAACGAACCCCAATCCTCAATATTCATCCCAAAGCAGGCCCCATTACACCCCAGACTGAGGGACTGCTCTGCCCCTTCTGACCCCAGCACAGACCTCATCACCCCAGCCCCAGAGAGCCCCCGTCCCCGTCTGACCCCAGCACAGTCCTTATTATTCTCTGCCCTCTCTCTGTTAGACCTGTCAGGCATATGCTTCATTGCCCCAAACCCCAGGGGCCCTCTCCCCCTCTGACCCCAGCACAGACCCTGTCTCCCCAGCCTGAGAAAATCAAACTCCCCAACTGACACCAGTTCACACACTGAGGGAGCCTGTCTTCAGGGCATGCTCCACCTCACCCCCTGCCCCAACCCATCCTGCTTTCACTAGCCTTCCTTTGCCTAAACATGTTCTCACCTTATTTGAACTCTTTTACATTCACTTTTAATGTGATAGAGAGCACCATGGGATTTCCCAGAATGCCACAGCCAGCCAGCCTGGTAAGCTAGGTCCCTCTGAGTGCAGCCCCCCTGGGGACCAAAGCCAGATGTCTGTTTGGAGTGGGGTGGTTAGGGGAATGAACAGACCAGAGGGGAGGAGAGTCAGTAAATCTGCTGAGGCAAGTTAACAGGGGTTAAAGAGACAACTTTAGACCTAAAGAGGAAGAGATGGAGACATAAGGGAGGAGGGGAGGGAGGGAGGGAGGAAGGAAGGGAGATTATATCCGACCCCATCCCCAGAGCTGGGAGCGTGAACAGACAGAGCGAGCAGTGAACCCTATCATTGTCTCCCAGCTGGTGCAGATCCCCAGAGACGGGCTGCGGGTCGCAGCCCTTTCGGAGCACGGCTGCTTGTCTGTGCGAGGCTTTATCAGTAGCTATTTCTCTCTCTCTCTCTCCCCGCTTACTGTCCATTTCCAAAAAGGCGGGAGATGGGCTACGCAGAATCAGCAGCATATCCTGAACAGCTGCCACCCACCGGCCCCTATCTCTGCCTGTCTGTGTCTCTCCGGCTTTCCACTGCTGCTTATGATGTCCCACGAGGAGCAAAACTCCTACTGCCTGGTTAATGAGTGGAAACAGCCCTGAGGCATGAACTTACGCCCTGCGTCTGAATGATCTTGGATTTCAGAGGGGCTTGGATTCAGGGTTCCCGTTAGTCCCCAAAGACTCAAGACTCCCACTGACTTCAATGGGCTTTGGCTCAGGCTCTTAACAAAGATGACTGGGTAAAGGCCCTGAGCAGTCATGGGGCAAAGGGATGATGACCCAGGTCTTGGGCATATGTCCTGCTATGTCCTGAAGCCTCCTTTCCTCCTAAGACAGGTGCGTGGGAGACAGAGGGCGGGTAAGGTCAAAGTCTCTTTAGGGAGCACTGTGAGGGAGCTACCTAGTGGATGAAGATGGAGCCTGGATTCCCTTCTTGCCCCGGGGACAAAGGCAGGGCAGTGGGGGAAGTCGTGACTGACAGATTACAGAGGCTGTATGGTCATCTCACTCCAGGAGAGAGGTGGTTTCTCTGTGAAGCAAAGTGAGGCAGCCCAGGGTTGAGACCCACTTTTCCTGTCCGCAAATATGATATGTGACAAACGCTCATGAAAGTGCCACTCGTACAAGCCCCCACTTCCCCCAAGGCTGCTTACGTCTGTGCTTGCCGGCATTATCTCAGGGCTACTGCTTCCCTTATAGCAACCTATTACCTTTGCCAAAGTCCACCTGGCAGCTTTGGAAACTTCTTGCTTCGCACTAGCCAGAAAATTAACTCTAAGCTTCATAGAGGGACTATAAACTTTTGTGCTATAAAATTGAAATCCTGTGAGTTCCAAGTCAGCACCAGGTTTATATACAGGGTTCCAAGCAGTTTGGTCATCAGCTGGTGTTTTTTTATTCTTTGCTTATCTCTAGGATAAAAGCGAACTGAGTAACCCGATGGGGAAATCAAACATTTGCAGGTTTGCCTTGGGGATGAAGGGTCTTTGGAGACTCTTTCTGCACTCACTGTCACACAGAGGGTTCTTTACAAACAGCTGTACATTTATTTTCAGGGGTGCTGAGCAACCAGAGCGCCTACTGAAGTCGACGAGCGCTGCAAGAGCTCAGCTTGTTTCAAAATCAGGCCATGAAGAAACAGCACTGCTGATCAAGGGATGTCTAAACCCTCTCCGCCTTAGGGTTTCCTACTTAGGCGTCTTTCCCATGAGGACCCTTTCCTGATTACAATGAACAAACCCCA
Organism: Malaclemys terrapin pileata; assembly: GCF_027887155.1. Classification (NCBI taxonomy): domain Eukaryota; kingdom Metazoa; phylum Chordata; order Testudines; family Emydidae; genus Malaclemys; species Malaclemys terrapin. The sequence goes on along the minus strand of NC_071508.1, from coordinate 17,213,697 downwards.
GTCTTTGTCCTTTATGGGATCTTTCTTCCGCTGATGGTGAAAATTCAAATGCCACCTGAAAGTTGGGGGTGGGGGAGCTGGATTTGATCAAATAATCAGCCCAAATCTTAGAAGGTTCAGATTGTTCAGATAAGGTTCTGTATTGGAGTTACTTTCCTGACTCCTTAGAGGTTCACCCATCACCACTGGAAGTGTCTCCAAAAGCTCATAAAGCCTCTGGATCCCACCTGTGACAGGTTCGGCAGCAAGCCATGCTCACACTGGGCACTAACATACCAGGGTCTTGAAGTCCAGTTTACTGATACCCCTTGGCTGCTCAGAGCCCCACTGAAACACACAAAAAACTTCCCACAGCCCGGGCCTGATGGAAGAGCTCAGAAAGGCTCCTTTAGTTCAAATCAAATATATAGCTTTGTGCAGCCAAAGTTCAAGCACTTCATCAGGGAGCTTTTCCAACTAGCATGCTCCTCCTTTGGTCAAGAAGGGGATGGCTCCACATACCAGCCACTCTGGACCACTCACAATACACCCCCAGAGTATGCTGAGGGAATTATTTATGCTGGCCCAGCTCTGCTACCCTGACTATCCCTGCATGGGAAGGACAGGCAGCTCTGCTCTGCTCAGGCGGAGAATATTAACACTCTTCCCTAGCTCAGGTCACTGGGATCCCAAACCCAGCTAAATTCCTGAAGCCATGCAACCTGGAGGAGTAGGATTCCCTCCCCCAGCCCCACCCAGCAAGGGCACCACCCGCCCCATGTGGTTTCCTGAAGACGATAGGCAGCTCGTCAAAGGCACCGGCAAGAAACCCAAATGTGGTAAAGTGTTGAGATAAGCGGCCCCTTTCGAGTGAGAGAGCTGTTGGCGCTGGGCCTTGGGAGCAAGGCTGTCACTGCACAGGGCCGGCAACACCTTGCTCTTTGCAAAGCGATCAAAGGCACATGCAATGCGGCACCGTGGCTTGGGTGCACCTCTGGCTCAGAAGCAGAGATGGGCTTCCTCTGGCAAGCTGTCAGCCACAGGGGGAGGTGCACAAGTGGCTCAGACATGAAAGGATGCAGACATAGTCCTGTCCTCCCTTTCACTCCAGCACCAGGTTTATCAGGGAGATGATGCTCATCTTACTCTGCATTACTTACACTTGCAGTCTGAAGGCACTTTAGAGGCTGTTTAAGGGCTGGGCACATGGCTGAAGTGAGGCCTAGGGGAAGCCGAGCCCATCTGCAAACCTGCCAACCCCAGACAATCTTGAGTCTGGTTCAGTAGACACAGGGTTAATTCCATTCACCTCCTTGGTGTCATGGCAACAGGACATCGCATTCGTAAGCAGGGACGGGCCTGGACCAAAGTCTCAGATCCAAAATTTGAGGAGGGCAAGATCCAGAGCCAAATTATATGGCTGCCACTCTCCCCAATCTCTATAGTGGGTCACATCAAAACCCTGGATCTGAGGAACCTTGGACTTTGGATGGGGTCAGATCTGGATCTAAAGTAGACAGTTCAGGCCCATCTCTCGTCATGATACATGAGAAGAGATCTGTTTACATGGACATTTTGTCTGAGGGCTCATTCCCACAACCCAGGTTGCAAGGGGGAGGTAGAATCCTGCACTGCAGCAGCCAGTCTCTGGAATGAAGAGGAGTTTGCGTCTGAATTTTCTGAACCCAAATGTCTCCTGCTTACCCTGCCCCCTAATGTTTGGACCAGAAACTGTTAATAGAACATGGCCTTGAGCTCAGCTTCCTCTTCTATTAATATCAGCCTGGGAGGAAATCGAAGTCTGTGATAGATGGCAGGAAGACAGAGGTATGGATCTTTGCCCAAGTGGGGGATGTGGAGTTGCACCCCACACTGTGTGTGTATGGGGTGAACCTGTGACTCTGTGCCCCCAAATGGGTATCTGGATTCATGACCTTGAGGGGATGTGGAGTGGTGTCCTGCGTGGACACGGGTGGACCTGTGCACCTTGTAATAAAGTTGTGACACACAGGAGGGTTGACAAGAGACAGAACTTTATTTCCTGGCCTAAGTCACCTGACATAGGTCAGACTTACTGACAGTTAAATACCCCGTCACGTGACAGGGGTCGGTATCCACTGACACGCTCCTGAATGGCTGCATGGAAAAGATTCCATGCCATTGAGAGGGGCTGTAGAGATCTGCTACGGGGTTGCGATCTTGTGTCCTTTCTCAAGATCTGCACGGTCAGCATGCTGCAGACCAAAGAGGCTGGATACAATCCCTCATATAGCCAAGGCTGCACAACAACTGCTCCTACCTTTTAAAAAACAGAGGTTCTCCTCCTCTCCTGTTCCTGGGTGTTGGGCTGGACAATGTATTGTATTGGACCAACAAATAAGTTAGTATCCCAGCTCTCAGGCTCCCCTCAAAAGCCAGACGACGTGAATACAGAGAATCCACAGCAATCACTGCCTCTGACAGAAACAAGAGTACTCAGGGGCACTCGGAAATCAATGTTGCTTTTCAAGGCCAAATCGTAGCACGTGGGACAGTGCAGCTGAGACTTCCTTCCAGAGTTACTGTAAAAAGAAAAAGCCTGTGCTTGGCCCGGTTATCTGATGGCGACACCATGCAGAATGGCTGGGCCACTGGTGTTTCCTGGTGTCCCCCAGAACTAGGGATAATTGGAAGCTAAGCCCCTCTAGCTGGAGCATGTTGATAAATGAACCAGAATGGTGTCCAATTCCTTGCAAGGGGAGAAGAACAGATAAAAGATCATAGAATCCCAGACATGAGAGACATAAATGGCCTTTATTAGGTCATCTAGGGTGTTATTAATTATTAAGCATCAGCAACTCACTCAGTGCTGTATAGGACACAAAATGCACACAGTCCCTGCCCTGAAAGAGCTCAATAGCTCCTCCCGGGGGTCAATGTGGGGTTGTTCCCGACAGCCTAGTCTCCAGATCTTTTTCCAGCCTTGTTTTAAATGTCCCAGGTGATGGGGCTTTCCACCAAGCCTTGCCAAAAGAAAGGCTGGGCCACGGACATATTGACTGTTCCACTGTCAGTCCTCTGCTTCAGCTTCTGTGCTGAATCCCCCATTCCACTGCAATCCCAGTGGGCTATTTCGATTCACAACGTACCTGGTAGCAACCCAAGGGGTTGTTTCGGTCCAGTGTCTCTGGAATGCTCTGCAGCCGTGAGACAACAGAGACCTTCTGGTGAGGCGAGCTGGAGGAGGCTTTCCCGAGCCAGGGAGGGAAGGTAGAATCATGACTGTGATGTTGAGGATGAGGAGTTCTTTTTGATGAGGCGGAGATTATAAAGATTTCTCCCATTAGAGGGAAGACAGAGAGGGGGGATCACATGCCCTCCAGTTGGTGCTATGCATCTGTGATGAATAGACTCTCCCCACTCCTCAGCTCCCTTCACCGCGTATTGTGCAAACTGATCAGAGCAGGCTGGCTGTTTCAGCACATCCACTCCTTTGCCTTTCCAAGAAGGAAAATCTTGTATCTGACCAGTGATAAGACCCATTGAAAGCTTCCTTACAGCTGATCTCATTGTAACCTTCAAACCCTAAAGCTTCAGTCAAATGAAGAGAGAGAATAGAACAGAGCACAACACCCAGTGAATCACCGATTAGGCAGGGCCAGCTGACCAGAGATCTGCAATAGTTCTCGGCAGCCGGGACTCGGGACAGCCTGTAGGTATGGGTCTACATGCCTGGTTGATTAGACATGGCACTGTGACTCAAGAGCAGAGCCATGTGCTGCTTACAGACCAGAAATGAACAGCTTTTAATGTGGGAGTCATCTAAAAGGTCCAGCAAACAGCAGTATTCCCAGCACCCCTTCTAACTCACAGATGCACCCTGGGGTTCCAATCTGGCCAGCTGCTGGGTCTTTACAGCATGCTCTAGGGTCATCCTGGGAGAGCAGCGTGAGACAGCCAAGAAACCCTAGATTTATCATCTCTGATGCCTCAACAAGTGTGGAGGAGAGGGGGAATGCAGGACTGGGAGCTAGGAACACCTGATTTCTAATCCCAGCCCTGACACTGCCTCCCCTCTGTGACCTTCTCTTCTTGGTTCTTCATCTGTGAAATTGGAAGTACAATACCTACCTCACCATGAGTATCTAGTCTAGCCTCCAGCATCACACAAGCCATAAAACTTCACTTATGCATTCCTGCATGCAGCCCAATAACTTGTGGCTGAATTAGAGCATTACCTTTTAGAAAGATATTCAATCTTGATTTAAAGACTCCAAGTGATGGAGAATTCACCACTTCCCATGGGAAGCTGGTCCAGTGGTTAATTATGCTCCCAGTTAAAAATGTGGATTTTATGTCCAGCTTTAACTTTATTGGCCTAAACTTCCAGCCACCGGATCTTGTTGTGCCTTTGTCTGCTAGATTAAAGAGTCCTCTGTGTAGGTATTTACAGATTGTGATTTAATTACATCTTAATCTTTCAATCTAAATAGACCGAACTCCTTAACTTGCTCATTTTAAGATGTGTTTTCCAGACCACAGATCATTCTTTTAACTCCTCTCTTGATCCCCTACAATTTTTCCACACACTTTTTAAAAGTGTGAACACCGGAATTGGAGACAATGTCCAACAATAGTCTCACCAGTGCTACCTAGAGAGTCAATATCACCTCTCTACTCTTGCTCGATAGTCCCCTGTTGAAACATCCAAGGATCATGTTAGCCCTTTTGCCACCCACCACACCAGGATTTCATATACAGCTGGATAACAAAGCTGTGGCCAACATATCTGTGAGAATAAAACCTTAGTAGGTTTAAATAAAAAGCTATTGGTATGAATAATTAGAGCATCCAAATTATATTAGATAGGATTAATATAATAAAAATAACAATGACAGCATGACTGTAAGTCCCCTGCTTTATGGTTCTCTCTCCTCCACGGCATAAGCTAACCACTGACAGGATTAGGAAGAAACTTTCTCTGTGGATAGGCTATTCCATACTTGCCCACTTGCAACATACTCTGAACATCTGGTATTGATACATAACTAGATGGACCCCTGATCTGATCCAATCTGTCAATTCCTGTGTTTGTAAAAGGTTTTCAGCAGCAGAAGGCTGAAGAAAGGATTTTTCCCTCCTAGGTTTTGCAAGTCTGGAGGGTAACAATGTCTAAATCTCCAGAAGGAGCCTGAAGGTATTCTGGTAACGTGCCGCCCTCTAGTGACAAAGGTAATCAAAGTTATGTTTTGTTGGGTGAACATGTAAGTGTGTGGGTTCATTAGCTAGGTAAGGAAGGTGGGGCAGAGATGAGGATACCCTGCCCCATATACTAGTACTTGGGAAATAAAGGCGCCTGTTTTGTAGGAGATCTTACTAGACAAATACAGACTGGGACTGGACAAAAGACAAAAACAAAGGGAAGGAAATGAACTCTTTTCAGCGGCTGGTGCCACAAGTCTAGCAAAGCATCAGCAAGATTTTTTTTCAGATGTCAATCAATTATTCTATCGTTTCTCCCCCCAAGTGATACTTTTCAAAGTCTGCCTATCTAGCCATAGCTTTTAAAGCTAAAAAGGACTACAGATCATCTAGCCGGACCTCCTGTGAATCAAAGGCCATGGAATTCCACTTAGTTACCCCCTATATTAAGCCGAACAACTTGTGCCTGACTAAAGCTTATCTTCCAGAAAGCCATACCATCTAGATCTGAAAACATCAAGGTTATCCATCCATGTTCCTATGTGGCCTCCTTCATCATAACACCTGAGTGCCTCCCAAGAGTAAAAATGACAATGTCATGGTCTAGTCACACCTAAGGAGCCTGGAATCACTGTCATCCTTTACACACATGAATTGAAGCTTTACTTCTCCTCCTTTGAGATGAGTGAGCATCATTATAACCGTTCAGCTGAAGCACAGGGAGGTTATATGAGCTTGCCTGCCGTCAAACAACAGTTCAATGAACACAACCCAGGAATCTTGACTCCCACTCCTATCTCTGTCTGACTAAATCATGCAGAATATTTCCAACACAATTCAAAACACCTGACATTGAGGGTTGTTTTTTTTTTTTTGATTTTGCATTTTGCCACAAATTAGAAAGTGGTTCCTTTTTAAATAAAATTTTCCTGCTAAAATGAGAAACACTCTGGGATGAAAATTAAAAGTCTTTGAGAAAAACAGATTTCACTGGAAAAACATGTGAAAGGTGACAATCCTGCTTTTTTTCCTTCCATTTAGATTACCAATTTCATAAGATTCTGGGGAAAATGGGGAAAATGACAGCAGCCAAATGTTTCCAGTGAAAACTTAGTTCACAATTTCACATGACTCTAAGTAATATGAATTTCAAGCTATGCACTTGCCTTGCTCTAATTAGGAACATATGAACTGCCATTCTATATCAGACATGGGGTCCTTCTAGTCCCAAATCCAAGAGTGGCCAGTACCAGCAGGTAGGTGCAAGAAACCCCGGAGTGAAAATTTATGGAATAACTTGTCCATAGAGGAAGTTTTTTCTTAACCCTCATCAGTTAGAGGTGGGCTTATGACACGAAGCATGAATGAGCTTTCTTTTTTACTGTACCATGAGGAGGGCTGTTGTACCTATAACACTGGGACTGTTTGCTCATAGCTCTGGATTTCAGCTGGGTCATTTGGTACCTTGCTCTTGACAGAGCAAGACATGGGCAGTGAGGCCATGAAACACTGCATGGGAAAAGTTTTCCAGGGCTTCTTATTCATCAACTGCTTGCCATGTTGAATAACAGGGCTGCACAGAAGTTTTTGCCTCCCCCCATTCAAAAACAATTTGCACTGGAGGAGGCTCTGGGGGTAAGCGGTGTGTGCTGGTGAGTGAGCCCACCCCACACTCACGCTGCAGCAGTGGTTCCTGCCCATGGGGCTGGGCCTGCTTCCCATACTGGGAGGGGCCTGCGATGAAGGGCATCATGACGAAGGAGTGGCTGGGCCAAACCTGAGTGTCATTGCAACCCTGCGGGCCAGGTTGCAACACTACTCAGTTTGGGTGCCCTCTCAAATAGGGGGTGGGGCAAACTGCCTGGTGGGGGATGGTCCTGCTGAAGAATAGAATATCCAGTGCTTATCTAGTGCTTTTCATCAGTGGATCTCAAAGCACTTTAAAAAGGAGGTCATTATCGCCATTCTACAGATGGGGAAACAGAGGCACAAGGAAGGGAAAGTGACTTGCCCAGGTTCACCCAGTAGGCTGGTGGCAGAGCCAGGAATTGAACATAGCTCTTCCGAATCCTGGTCTAGTGCTGCCTCTCCTATCACAACTTTTTTCCAGGGTTTTCCCCCCATCTCTGAACTAGTGCCAAACAAAGCCACTGTAATATAAAGATCTTCATGCTTCATTTCAGAGTGGGGTTTGTTTCCTGAGTTGAGTCTGGAAGGTAACTTGGGAAGGAAAGAAAAAGAATCTCTACCCATGGACAGAGAATAAAGTAATGCCAGCAAACCCCACAGATGAGATTTAACTGGGAAGGTCCTGTTATTTGTCTAACAGCTCCCCACAGGGATTCAATATGGTATTGCAGTCTGCAAAGCGAAAAGGTGCCGATCGAGGCGTGCAAACTGTTGCTCCGGAGAGTCAAACCTATCAAACAGGGGCACCCAAAGGATGAGCCATATTGGCGGCGACAAGAGCAGGGAGGCTGCACCTAAACTGAAATTTAAATAGTGGTGATCCCAGCAGCCCTTAGCCTGTGGACTGAGCACAAGAGAAGGAGGCTGTGTGTATGTTGGGCGGTGGGTGAGAGTTGTGGGTGTGGAAGGATGCATGTGAGAGTTGTGAGCACTGATGTGTTAGTGTGAATGGGAAAGAGTGGTGGGCATCACTCTGTGCATGCAGACTCATGCAACAGCGTGTGCGCGCGGGAACCTCAGTACACGTGTGATGGCTTTACCAGTGTCCTTGCAGCTGATGCCCTCAACTGAGAAAGGAAGGTGGGGTCTGGAAGAAATACTACCTTGAGCTGTTATCGCTGGCCCAGGTCCCTGGGTAAGATTCTGCCTGCTCTGCGTAGCCTTCTGTTCTCTGCTATTGGTCAGAACTTGCGGTGGGGTGGGCTGGGGGACCTGCAAGCCCTGTTCTCTTCGGTAGACAGAAGAGGCCACTGAATGTAAAACACCAGAAATGTCAAGGGAAGGCAAACAAACCGGCAGCAGGTAGCTCTGCTCTGGGTTCTGCAGATACTGTGCGGGGACATTAATAATACTGTTGACCTGACAAAACGCCGTATGAGCCACCAGCTTAATTAGTATTGCATGATCACCAGGGCAAAGCTGGCACTACCTGTCTAAGCCAAGGTTGTAGCGTAGGGAGCCAGATAGGAAATCAAGGACATCTGGGTATTTTCCTAAATGCAACTCTCCCTAATGCTCCCTCTGATACAATGGACCCATTCTATGCAGATTTGTGCCTCTTGTGGTTATTGTAAGGGAGGTGGTATTGTCTAGTGTGGCCAGGACTCCTGGGTTCTATTCCAGGCTCTAAGGAAAGTGGATCTATTGGTTAAGTCCTTGGGATATGGAATCCTAAATTCTATTCCTGGTTTTGAGAAGAAGTATTGTTGACAGTTGGCTTAATGTATTGATGTTTGTAAAGTGCTTTGAGATTCTTTGGTGAAAGAGGCAATGGACATGATTATTAAGTGTCACTCTTGGTTATTGGTACGGAATTTTTTAAATATAGTGGAGTTTCTCTTCCCCGCCTTTTGTTGTTGTTGCAGGGGATTATTTTTGTTTTGTTACACAGAGTTTGTGGGGGGCCCATACCAAACTGGGGTGAAGCAATTTCCCCTTTGTTTGTCAAAGAGACTAAATGTCTTCATACAAACAATAAAACCAGGCCTGAAGAAGGGAGAACAAAGATGTTCACAACAGATTTCAGTGATGAGCTACCCAAACGGAGCCTTCCCTCTGCTTGTTTTTCAAGACTCAGCCCAGTCTTCCTGTGTGTCACAGGGTCTGATGAAGCCCTAAATTTGCCTAAAATTCCCCTTTACCATAGCACTCCTAAATACTAAATATTTCAAACTATGGGAAGGCAGGCTACCAGGCTTGAGGAGAGCAATGTTCAAATCAAGTAGAGGGAATTCTAAGGCCTGAGATAATAAAACAAATAGCAATAACAACAAGAATAATAATGCTTTGCATTTATATCACACCTTTCACACAAGGTTCTCAGTGTAATTACCACAGGTGGGTAGATAATATTAACATCCTTCCTGGCACATAAATGGGGAAACTCAGGCACAACAGTCACTGAGCCCAAGGTCACTGAGTGAATTAGTGACAGAGGCGGGACTAGATCCTAAGCTCTAAATAACACTCCCTCACTCTGTACTGTGCCCCCACCTACTTGCCTCTCACACGGGCTCCCTGTTGAAGGAACTATCTGAGTTTCTGGCCCTAATCTTCTAAGGACAAGGAGAAGCTGAGCTATTTTTTGTGGGATATTTCTCCTGGACTTAGAGCCTGTTGATGTATTTACACAGAGTAATTGCGCCATTGCTCAATGCTCTGGTGTGGTGCTTGATGTTCATATGCTCTCTCAGCCATCCCCACTCCCATCTCGCCATATTAGCATTTTACATCCATTCCTAACCTGGGTGTCACACGATGGAGTCCCTAGCTTGACAAATATATGACACACAGTGAATTAACATCATGGCACCCCAGAGATGCGTCACTTTCTTGCTATGGATTCAGGTGGGCCATATTACAGGTAGGTACCAGCTGTTTCATGTTATGGATGGATATCAGGTATGCCAAGCTACAGCTACAGATTCAGACATGCCACGCTAGGTACCACATAAGCCAAGGTGGAGGTAGGGTATGAATTCAGGTGTGCAGTGCTAATGGTATATACTTGGTATGCCACACTACCTCTTGGTTTGAGAGTCAGCTATTACTGTTATAAATGTTACTGGCTAAGCCTGACCCTGTGCTTTAGCTCCAGGCAGTAGCAGTGAGTTGAGGTTTTCATCCAGACTACCTAGAGCGCTCCTTCCCCTTTTCACCCAAACTGGTTCAGACCCATGTCAACAGTTAACCAGAGGATTCCACCATAAGGTACCAGTGCTAAGTCCTCCCACAAGTCGCTTCTCCCATGGTCACCTGTAATCTTGGTTTATTCATGAAGGTCCTGCTTTTCAGAAGTGCTGGGCTACTGCAACTCCATTTACAAGATGGAAGGACTCAGCACTTGTGAAAACCTTGCCCTGTGTCTTTTGCAAGAGGACACAGACATCTTAGCTCACTAATGGGCAGAAAAGCTTCTATGCCTCCACTCCAGCACTTCTGGCAAGGCTACACACACCTGCCGTGGGCTACAAAAGTTACTGCGTCACTGGTTTGTTGGGTTCTGACACCATCTGTACAACAAGGGGATATATATACATAACGAACCCTGCAGCAAGATCTACTTCCAATAAACAATCGCTCCCTGTCAAGCAACCACTCTGAAGTGTCTCTGAGATTCTTATGTTCGACCAACCTCTTTGGAACCAATTTTTTCCTGGTCCTTTGTTGTTTATGACATGAGATCTCTCTATTTCTCTTTCTCCTTTTCAATTTACACTTTACAGTAAAAATGCAACTAAATTGCCTCCTACCTTTCTTGACGATCAGGAAATTTACTTCACCGGACATGTTTCCTTTCAGCAATCCAGTCTTTTCTCTCCTCCACCCACTCCTTTTTCCACGGGTTACTGTTTTTGCTACCATTGCTTCTGAAAAACGAGCGCTGCGTGGAAACTGCATTGCAATCTGAATTGACCAAGATCAGGACCTTTAATTTCCAGCGTGGCAGCTGTTGTTTACATTTCTTTTTTGCAACACAGTTATTGGTTCCTAAGATGCTTCTCTCCCCCCACCCATGTAGTTAAACAGGAAGCAAGAGGTGGGAGCTGTAGGGGGGGGTTTCCTGTTCTGTAGTTTCTGAAGCACACAACCGACTTCTGATATTCACCAAAGTTTTGATCACAAGATCTGAACACCCTAGAAGGGAAATTGAAGCTGTGCTCAGAAAGCACTGCTTACTGAGAAACGACCCGACGAATATTTCAAGCAACCCGACCAGGTGATTTAGGCCCTTCATATGAGCTTAACAAAAGACTTTTTTTGTAGATTCAAACTTTCCACCTGTTGGACACTGAAACTCAGCAGCATCCGTTGAGATGAAAGGTTCTGCGTAAATGTCAGACATTTTATTGTGGTTGCAAAAGTGGTAAAGAAATGAAAACTATTAGCCAAACTGAAATAAAATAATTGAAATGGCATCAACAGGGCTAACAGCAGCTTCAGCTCTTTCCAGTCCAACATAAATAGCATAGTCCCTGAAGGACAACCCAACTATTCCTTGACCCCCTTATGTCAGAAAGGCAGAGAGCTCCTTTTTCATGGGGGTCCTTTCATTTGTACTGCAATTAGAGAGAATGGATAGTTTCTTTGTCTAGACAGGTACCTCATCTCTTGCACTGCATTGCTTTCTGGCAGCCCCTGTACCATATGACTAGGGTACAAACTGAGCGGATCTTTAACACATTTGGGGGTGGATCTTGGGGACACAGAAATTTGGGGAACAGTATTTTGGGAGAAGCAATGGAGAGAAGGGCTACTGCAGCAAGGTTTCCAGGATTTTTCGGTAGCGCACTGAACCAATCCCACACAAAGTCCTGTCTTCTTGAGACTGGCCAGGCTGTGAACTGGAAAAATAAATTAAAAGCGCCCTCGCAAATTCCACCCCTAAGCCAGCCTCTGTCGTCCCTTGATCAGCCGTGAAATAGTTAACAGTGATACCCTTTAAATTACTGGGTCTGTGCAATTCACACTTCTTGGAGCTGTTTCAGGCTCTATCCAGACTCAGGTAGACTAGACAGCTCCCCAGCCCTAGGCTCAGCACTATCCCCAGGCCAATAGGTTCTCCCTGCAGCCCCAGGCTCTCTTCAGGACTACAAGTCCCATAATGCCCCGCGCGGCCACGCACGCGCGTCGTCGCCCATGGATTCAAGATGGCGGACACGGTGTCCAGCGGCTCGGGCACGGTAACGGCGGATACCGGGGGGGTTAAGTTCCTTGGAGAACGGCCAGCGCACGGGTCAAGGTGGCCGGGGGACCGGCTTATCCGACACGGGTTGAAGCGGCTGCGGCCAGGGTGGGCGGCTTCGGGGCCTGCTGGGCCGAAGAGAGGGAGCCTCTGATTGGCTGATCTGCTGGAGTAGGCGGGGTGTGGAGCTGGTTTTCAATTGGTCGAAGTGCCTATAGCCGGATTGACCGCGGTCGCTGCCAATCACAGGAAGATTGGCGGGGGGCGCACGTGGGAGGGTCTTAAAGGGACAGTGTATGGGTGACTGCGAGGCGAGCCCCAGAGTACCCAGTGCCCTGGTAGGGCTTAGCACAGGGGTGGGATCCTGTTGTATCTAGTGTCTAGTACCCTGGCAGAGCCTGGCACTGGGAGGGGGATGTTAGGGACTTCACGCTAGGCGTGGAATGGAGCAGAGGAGGGGGCACATGGGGTGGGGGGGTGCCACACTTGGCTAGTGTCTGAAGCAGAGACTGGGGCCAGCTCACCAGGGTGCTGCTCCTGGTTTGCTACAGACTTGCTTTCCCCTCCCTGGGTCTCTGCCTGCCCGTGTGTACGAGGGGGCTAGTAACATGCTCCTGTGTAAAAGGGAGGCTCGTTTGTCTTTGGGATCCTCCTTCAGTTAGGTGCTAGAGAAACAGGAAGTGTTATGGCAGTATGGTGTTATCGCTGTTTTACAAGTGGGCAGTTGAGGTACAGAGATATTAATGGGCTGCTTTTCATTGGCATTGGATACCCACAACTGCCAGTGAATCAGATAGGAGGTGCTGTTGCTCATTACTTCTAATTTATTTCTATTATTTATTTGGCTTTCAGTAGCAGCTAAGTACTTTTCTAATGTACAAGACCTTGTCCCTAACTCCAGGAGCCTACAATCTGAGAAGACAAGCAAACTGTGAAGGGGAGATTAAAATAAACAATAAGTATTTGTTAAATCAAAGCAGAGCTGGATACCTGGCTCCTAGTATCCCGTAAACACTACACCACACTGCTTTGTTAAAGTTCCACTTGCAACATGCTCACAGTTCTGCCCCCGAGCACTCCAAATTGTTCCAGAACTGTGAGTCTAATGCTAGTCCCATCCCATCTGGTGACTTAGTGTGACAATGCAACAGAATCAGCGTGATTCCTAAGGCTTATTCCCAATCTGTTCTTTTGCCAGATTGGAATAGGAGTGGGTATTGAAGGCAGGGCTGAGGTGATACTGGCAGAGTTGAGGTTTGGGGAACTGGTATTAGACTCTTGCATGATATTCTTCTGTACCCTACTCCTCTGTGATCAAGTGGTGGTGTTTTTCACTTCTTTGAAGCCATTGTTACATCCTTTCATTAAAGTCTCCTGTTGTTTTTTTTGGGCTGGGATCTGTTTCTGTAGAGATCAGGAAGCAAACACTCAACAACCCCCGCAGATAATTATTACTTGGCTCGGAGAAGGACTCTGCAGGTTGTGGTCAGCTCCTTGCTGACAGAGGCTGGGTTTGAGAGTGCCGAAAAGGCAGCAGTGGAAACCCTGACGGAGATGTTACAGAGCTGTAAGTATCTGTATCACAGGTGCAGCTATTTCAAGCAATAAAGCAGAGATTTGAGAGGCCAGTGTAGTTTCTGAAATAAAATACAGTGGTCTTAAAATCAAGTATTCCCACTGGAAATAAAAATGAGCGGCCTTGATACAGCCACATTGCTATAATGTTAACAGACCTGACAGATCACCAGAGTAGTTAATTGCTTCTTAATTACTGAAGCTTTACATTGGTCTCTTTCTAAAGTTTAGGGCAACATTTTCAAACAGGCTTCCAATCTTAAATGTATATATTTTGCATGCACTTATTCATTTGTGTAAATGAGGTAACTAGAGAGAGAAAGGATGGTCCAGTGGTTAGGGCACTAGCCTAGTACTTAAGAGACTTGAGTTCAGTTTCCTGCCCAGCCAGAGACTCCCTTTGAAACTTTGAGCAAGTCACTTAGTCTCTCTTTGCCTCTGTTCCCCATCTGTAAAATGGGGGTAAATAGCTCTGCCCTGCTTCACAGGGTTGGTTTGAGGATAAATACAGTAAAGTTTGTGAGGTGCTGATACTCTAGTAAAGGGGACCATCGAAGTACCTAAGATAGACAACTATGCCCCTTACTTTCTGATTTGTGCACTCACTGCTTAGTATACATGTTTTTCTGAGTTCACAAACCTGGGGTTTTGTATGCTTGCAAATGAATGTGCTGCAAACTTTGTAGAAGCTTTCTGATTATTTGATCTTAATGTCTCCATTAAATGATGCAAGGCCATTTTTTAACAAAAGAATTAAAAATCCAGCAGTAAGACTTTGTATTTCAGAAGACCTTTTCTTTCCTTTCTAATCTCAATAAAAGGGCTCATTTGAAGCGCTCATCGGGTATAAGTGTCTGAAAGCAGGATTAGTCTGATATAAATCTGGAAGCCATTGTCTGTTTCAAATGTCCTTGTTCTGCTGGATGTTTCTTTCCCAGATGTGTCAGAAATCGGAAGGAGTGCCAAGTCCTACTGTGAGCACACAGCAAGAACTCAGCCAACCCTTTCGGATATTGTTGTTACCTTAGTCGAAATGGGTGAGTATCAGACTGGTTCACAGCAAGCCCCAGTGGTTGCAACATGAAGGATTGGGGTTGGGTGGAGGGTTGTTTTGCTGTGATTGCTTCTGCTGGTATTAGGACATAGCTTGTTTGGCATCCTCCAGCCTGACTAAGAATAGCATTGCCTTTCAGATAGGGGCAAACGAACTGGCAGCGGGCAGCTCTGCTCTGGGTTCTGCAGATACTGTGCGGGGAGCATTAATAATACTGTTGACCTGACGACATGCCGTGTGAGCCACCAGCTTAATTAGTATTGCATGATCACCAGGGCAAAGCTGGTACTACCTGTCTAGGCCAAGGCTGTAGCCTACGGAGCCAAACAGGAAATCAAGGACATCTGGATATTTTCCTAAATGCAACTCTCCCTAATGCTCCCTCTGATGCAGATGGACCCGTTCTATGCATTTTTGTTCCTCTTGTGGTTATTGTAAGGAAGGTGGTATTGTCTAGTGGCCTGAGCAAGGAGTGGGCCAGGACTCCTGGGTTCTATTCCAGGCTCTAAGGAAAGTGGGTCTATTGGTTAAGCCCTGGGGATCTGGAGTCCTGAATTCTATTTCTGGTTTTGAGAAGAAGTATTGTTGACAGTTGGCTTAATGTATTGATGTTTGTAAGGTGCTTTGAGATTCTTTGGCGAAAGAGGCAATGGACATGGAAATAAGTATCCTAGCTCCCCAGGGCTTACAAGGTCCATTCGTGTTACAGAAGCAGAGCGCTAGGTTCCTGAGCGGTTGGGGTAGGGTGGGGAGTGTAGTTTACATCTTTCTGGACGACGCTCAGTGGTATTAAGTTCCTCCATATTTTTTTGCCTCTGGTCTTCAGCTGGAGAGGGAGTTACTAAACTTTGAGGGTTCTGGAGAGAAAAAAGATAGACAATAGAACAGGAGGAGAAGGTGGTCTCAGTGATCCAGGTCTTAGTGGAAAGGCCTCATTTTGATGCTCAGGTATAAATATAGACTTAAATCATTTGGAGTTCTGTCCTATTCCCTTTGAAGTAAAGTGCAAAATTCCTACTGACTTCAGTGAGATCCGACTTGAGCCAAGAAGCAGTGTTTTCTATCTGGGCAAGCACCTGCATTCGTCAATCCTTGTTTTGTTGATAATAGCGTGATTTCTGTTTCCCCATCTCCTGTGTTTCAGGGTTCAATGTAGAAACTCTCCCTGCATATGCCAAGCGCTCCCAGCGGATGGTCATCACTGCACGTACGTGGAGCATCATCTAGCAAGGGAATTAATTTGTACTAAGCAAGTAAATTGGTGCCATGCAAAACAATAGTAGATAGATTGAAATGGCTGTTAAAGGGATTCTGTCAGGTGATGTTTGGTTGAAAATCTATGTATAGTAAAAACCAGATTTTATGGATCCTGACCAGTAGACTATTTCTATGGGACTTTATTTTGTTTAAAGTAATATTTTTAACAAATAAAAATCCCCCTTGAAGTTTTGTACCCTAAACATTGCAGAGTGGGGCTAGGGCACAACAAACAGAAGGTGAAATTGATGACAAACTAAAGAGAAATTGACTAACCTGTGGATCCACAAGTAATTCTGTGCCTGTAAATGTTGACCATTCCCAAAATTTCATGGACCTTAAAATCTAAGCTTGCGGGTATGCACTTGTATTCCGTACTCCTCCAGTCCCTCTGCGTGCACCCAAAGAGTTTCTGTTCTTTTGAGGCACAGTGGAGAGGACTACTCCTGGAAGAGCAGTTTATATTAAGATTTTCTGTAACTGACAAATGATAAATGAAGGAATAGGGCACCATTTGTTAAAGTAGTTGCTACTGTTCCAGTGTTACCCCATTTCCCATGTATGGTTTTGCTGCCCACATATTTACGTGGTGGGCTGAATGCAGTTCACTGTCAATTTAAACTAATCATTGTTGCTTGGAGTGATCTAGAATGGAGTCTGAAACTGTTTCCTAAGGGAAATGGTCTGTCCCTGGTTATACTATAAATCGAAATATCCGCTCGATTTCTGCTTACACTCCTCTTACGCTGGGGATTTGGCTGAACAATGATGACTAGGTTTTTATTATTTAACTGCAGCGCCTGTGACAAATCAGCCCGTGACTCCCAAAGCTCTAACGGCTGGACAGAACAAACCCCATCCATCCCACATCCCCGGCCATTTTCCTGAGTTCCCAGATCCTCACACCTACATCAAAACTCCGGTGAGTGGAAAAGACTTTACAAAATGTCATTCATTGTCTCTTTGGCATTGCAGCAGCAGCAACTTAAGCCCTTTTAATATTGGCCTGGTACCCATTTATCTAGGACACTTTCTCATTTACTGTGAATCATCACAGTCTTGGAAGTTCACTGGGCTGTAGGTTTCTGTATTTCTGAGCTCTGCCACTCTCTGCAAGGCATTGTTAGTTGAGGGCTCTATGTTTCGTTGTATCATCCGCTCACCAATAGTGTCTTTAACTTGAGTTGGCTGTCCTGCATCCAGTAACTATATTACAGAGCTAGTACCTGCAAGTCCTAAGTCTGTACATCTCATTGTTCTCTCCCTCCCTGCCCAACAGACGTACCGGGAGCCAGTTTCAGATTACCAGATACTACGGGAAAAAGCAGCGTCGCAGAGGCGTGATGTGGAAAGAGCTCTGACTCGCTTCATGGCAAAGACGGGAGAGACGCAGAGTCTCTTCAAGGATGATGTCAGCACGTTCCCACGTAAGAGCTATCTAAGATGCCCAATGCCAGACACTAGATAGAAATGATTTCTTTATCTATCTTTGGTTCTTGCATGGTACCCATGTAATATCTGAGTACTACAGACTCTTTCATGTATTTATCCTCACAACAACCCTGTGGAGTAAGGAGATACTGTTAGCCCCATTTTACAGATAGGGGACTGAATCTCAGGCCTCCCAAGGCTACACGGGAAGTGTGGGAGAGCATAGAATTGAATCTGGGTCTCCCAGGTGCCAGGCTAACATCCTAAATAAAGTTCCATCCTTCCTTTCTGATGCCATGTCACCAGGGTACATCTTACATAAGAGGCATAGTCTGATCAGGATGCTGTGTGCGAGGACTCTTGGGTTCTAATCCTGGCTCTGTCATGGACTCACTTTGTAACTTTTAGCAAGTCGCTTCCCCTCTCTGGGCCTGATTTACAAAAGTGCTGACCACCAGCAACTTCCTGTGAAGTAAAGGAGAGTTGCAGGCGCTCAGCTTTTCTGATTATCAGGTTTTCTGTGCCTCAGCTTTCCCACCTGCAAAATGAAGGTGGTAATATCCACCTCACCATAGTGCTTTGAGGTCCTCAACTGAAAAGTGCTGTGTAAGTACAAAGTATTATTATTCCAAGGGTGATCAGACCTCATACTTCAGGGCATAAGATGATTGATCCTCTTTGGGGGTCAGGAGGGATTCCTCTGTCTCGTGTACTGCATTGGTCACATGGCCAGAAGCATTAAGGAAGTTGTGCCCCTTTCTCTGAGGCATCAGGTACTGGCTGCTTTGAGGGGAAGGATAATGGACTTGATGGACCAATGTCTTGTTCCAGGACAGCAGCTTCTATATTTTTTGATTCCGGATGGTGGAAATATTGGCAGGGTGTGGGGGAGGGAGGAAGAGATTAAACACTGTTTGGGCTTTTTTAATAATATATTTGCTTCAGTGCTTCCTGATAGCTGCTGGCTTAGAAATAACACACATTTAATCGAGAAGCAAGTCTCCCAAGTTGCTAACTGTGCCCTCCTTTCCCCATCCCTAGTGATTGCTGCCAGGCCTTTCACAATACCGTACCTGACTGCACTTCTCCCCTCTGAGCTGGAGATGCAGCAGATGGAGGAAACAGATTCATCCGAGCAAGATGACCAGACGGACACGGAAAACCTACCCCTCCACATGAGCACGGTATGCCCAGGATCAGAAACTTGGAACTCCCCATTATGATCCTCCTTGGGTCTGATTCTCCTGTCTTGCCCTTTGAATCATCATTGACATGCTTGGGCAGAGTGTCAAGTGTTGATTTGGGTACCATTTTACATCCCCTTTGCACCAGTATAAATGACACGCAAAATGCCATAGATCTTTGTCATGCTTCAGCTCACAGAATAGAGCCTTGTGGCAGTTAATGTGGGATCCTGAATATATGGGGGCACTTTCACTGCTACCTCAGAGGAAAGAGGATTTCCCTAGAATCCTGTACTGTACTGATAAGCATCTACTTCCAGTAGGAAACAAGGATCATCTCCCTCAGCGCTGCTCATTGTTTGTTATCCTTATTGATCTTGGTTGCTGTGTATCTCTTTGGTCTGCAGACTCCGTGGTTCGCACCCCCTCAGCTCAGCTGGTCCTAACTTCAAATATTTATTGTTTTTACTTGGCAGGATGATTCGGGAGCCGAGAAAGAGAATGCTTCAGTGCTACAGCAAAACGCATCCCTGTCCGGCAGCCGCAATGGAGAGGAGAGCCTAATAGACAATCCCTACCTCCGGCCAGTGAAAAAACCCAAGATCCGCAGGAAGAAGTGAGCTGCAGTGAGCTGACCGCATGGAGGAAGAGGAGGCCCACTGGCTGTCCCATGGAGGTTTCCTTTGCTGCTATGAGTGACGCAGGACAAAGAGGGGAGATACTGCTGGTGGAGTGGCTGAAGCAGAGGGATGACCTCCTGTACATACCAAGCTACACTCTTCCTCCCCCTTTCCCCCACTGGCTTGGCATGGTCAGTAGGGAAGGGGTGTGGAAACCACCAGTCCTCACACTGGAATCAGCCCATCTACTCCAGAGAAGACTGAGTTGCAGCTGTGACATTCCTCCTCTTCATGGGATGGATTTATTCTGTAAGGAGGAGGCACACAGAAGGGTTTTCACTGCTTACCACTTCCCAGTGGACTGTGCAGAATGCAAGAATCTATGTGCTTCCACAGGCAGGTGGAGTCCTCGTCTAGACTCAAAGAAAGACTTGTCCATTCCACTCTGCCTGTTTGTATTGGTGTGCACAGGATTCACACCATGGTCCCTGGTTAGCTCTGATTTCTATTTGAACCAGAGATTGGCTTGAGCTGCTATGCAGAGCTCCATATCTTAAACTTCCCTGGAGTTTGAGGTTGTCCAAAGCTAGTGGTTCTGCCATGAAATCCAGACCCAGATTCAAACTTTCCCAAAGTTGCTGAATATTCAGAGTTGTTGGTGTTTTGGTTTGGTCTAAATCCCATTGTTCAGGAGCAATGGGCAGGGTTATGCACGTGTATCAGGGTCATGAGGGAGACTGCCCAAGTACGTCACTTATTCTAGTGTTTAAATGTGGAGGTGCAGAAAATGTTCACCCTAGTTTTTAAAGTGCATTTATAGTCAGCCCTTCTTACTCAACAGATCTGTCAGAATGGTTCCCTCTTAATCAATAGATCAGCTTCTTGTGTGTCTTTGTCTTATCGGTGCATTTCTCTGGCAAAAGTCCAAGATTTTTACACCTGGTAGCCATAGTGTTGGATTTCTCTCTGCTTTGCACAGCATCAGCTAAATTCCCTTTGCAGAGGCTTTATTCTTGAGGCGAGTATACAGTAAGAGGCAGAAGAATCCCTGGTGGGTTTTCAGTTCCCAAACTTTGTTTATAATGTTGGCAGTTAAAACAAATCAACTTTTATCTGGTAAACTGAGTGCATCTGGTGTGTCACTTAAGGGGAGAGGAATACATTCAGCGCTCCAGAATGCCATTCTTTTCTGGCTACAGCTGCACTTAAAAGCAGTAAGCATGCTGTTTATATCGCTCCAGTTAGAGAATATTTTCCAGCTGTCTGAACGGCAAGATCTAACAGCTGCTTCAGGCTCTCTTTCGATTCTGTTTGGTTTCAGTGCAATACAGGTCCCCTGAGAGTCTGCCAGCTGTCTGAAACCCACTGTGCTATAGGTTTTGGAATACGGAATGAGAATCAATTGACGGACTGTCCTTATGGCCAGTATTATGGTCCGTTTTCTCCTGTGGAAATACAGGGCTTTTATTCACTGGAAAGTCTCCTTTTCTTCAACGGTCAAAAAACACTGCTCGTTCTAGCATGACCTAGGGGTGGTATAAGTCTTCACTCAAGCCTGGATCCTGAGGCCTTTACTTAACTTTCACTCAGCCTTTATTCGGGCAAAACACTGGTTGACTTCAACAGTTTTCCTTGAGTAAGGATGAGTAAAACCTGAGTAGAGAGACTCCATGCTGCAAATGCTTGTGTAAATACATGGACCCAACCAGGGATTGCCCCTAATACCAAATAGCTTTCTCTGACTGCTAGTGCTAAATGAAAAGATGCCTTCGTGAAAATATTCAGCAGTAGCAGACATTTCATGGCAGATGAAATCATTGTGCCCATAGCGGTTGCAGAGGTCAGACTATCAATTGCAAATGGCTCGACCGCTCCAGACTGCCTTATTAAACACTATTATCATTGGAAGCGGGGAAGGTTCTGCTCTCAAGCACGTGTATACAAATTTAGCTAACCCACTACCCCTCCCGAAATTGGGCTGCCCGAGAAAGAAAAGTAGGCAGCAAGTTGATGGTTTAAAGCATTTTTTAAAATTAATTTTTGGAAAAATAGAAATGAAACACTTTAGAGCTATTGAAACTGAAGGCAAAATTGATCAGATCTTTTTTTTTTTTTTCAAAAGGCATATGTGGAAAAGATCCTGAGATGAAAAGTATCAAAATCTCATTCCCTTTCCACCTCAGTAAACCAGCTCTTTAAGCTCTCTATCTCTGCAATGAAATTGGGCGTGCTCAGCCCTTTCTGTCACTCCACTAACATCCAACTTACTGCGCATTTGGGCAAGGAACCAGAAGCCTATGGGAAATATCAGTATCTTGGTGCTCTACCTCCCTTTCTCTGTCCGTGCACATGGCGGTTTATACAGTTGCCCTTTCACCTATCACTCTCCAGCTACCCGGAAATAAATCCCTTTGTCTTCCATTCTCTTCCCTCGGTACTAGCTGGTTTGATGATTCCTGGAACAATTCACCATGCTGCCTCATGATCCTGTGATCAGGAAGCAATGCCCCCTGCAGGCTGGCAGCATTGCCCAGGTGAGCGGGTAGGGTGTTGTTCTCTTATGCTTCAATACTTTACCCACTGGAAGAAGTCTCATTGACTTCTCAGCTGAAGGACAAGTGTGGCATGGACAGGTGCTAGGGGGGAGTAATCACAACAACCTCTTCACTCAAGCCAATTCTTGTGCTGAGACCCTGCTTTCAGAAGGCAAGGGCTCTGCGTGCTGTGGCTGAGATGATGGAGCGAAGAAGTGTCCGTGCTTGGATGTGCCTTGTTTTTCTGCTAGAATCCTCCTCCCTTCAGAAAACAACCTTGGCCAAAGCAGTAGCTGTTGTAGTTAATGGTGATGTCACATCCCTCCCATGTCTAATCGGTTGAGGGTCAGAAGGGAGATTCTAAAGGCAGGCTCCCGCTTTGCTTGCAATGTGTGGGTTTCATTCTGTACCATCCAAGTCAGTGGGATATTTGCCATTGACTTCAGCAGGAGCAGAATTGGGGCCTAAATGCCACCAGTACCAGCATGTAAAATACCTTTTTCCCTGAGGTAGAATTGTTCCATCGAGGAAGACTCAGAATCCAGCCAAAAGCTCTTAAACGTTATCCCTAGCGAAAGAGCCCTGCACGTGCCATTGTCAAGCCTGCCAGTGCATTTGTTGTATAGAAGAATGTATGTACATACAGACGTTGTATATTTATAAATTTATATTTTTGTTTGGTCATTTTGGATTAGGCTTTTTTGATGATAAAAACCTGAGTTGGACAAAAGTAGAGTGAAAATAATTATTTTTAAGTTCATAATAAAAGAAGTTCTGTCTCTAATAGCAGCGAGTCACTGTTGACGTGTGAACCTTGGATGCACTTGAATGGGATTGATTGAATGTCTGTCCAGTGATTAACGGCTTCCCTTGGTTGTTTGTTTGTATTCAGCCTCTTCCTCCGTGTTCTGGAATCAGAACCCCACCATCCATGCCAGCCCTGGAATTTTGCCATGTTTCTGAGCTGGAGAGCAATGTGTGGTACTGAAGACTATCCCTGCTGTCATTGCACTAGCATGGACTGCATCTGGGGTCTGGTACCTCAATGCATTATTCCAGTTTTACCCTAATCTAGCTCCGTTGCTTTCATTGGAGTTGCAAAAAAAAGCCCTGGCCCCTGCAGCTCCTTGGGTGACTCACAGAAGAGCGTGAAAGGATCTTGCGCTCCTGGGTGAGCGGAAGACTGCACGTGAATACAACTGAGATTCAGTGCTAGGCATAGCTCTCTGCACTGAGAAGCAGGGAGTCTTAAACTCCATGTGCAAGTGCTCCTTTCCTCACAACAGCACAGGGTAAATGGTTGAGGAGAAAACTGGCATGTCTACACTGACCAAAGGTTAAGACTGATCCCCATCACCAAGAGTGTTAATATGGTGCTTAGCTCTACACTCCCCTCTTAGCCCCACTTATAGTATGAAGCAGGGTAACCATGGCCAAGCTGCAATATGTCATTCATGCAGGATTTCTGTCCCCTGTGCTCCCTGTCCTGTTCATAACTTGAGGCACTGTGCACGTGACCTAGGTGCAGCATTGTGCCCTAAATTAATCCTACTTTATGTAACTCAAAGCTATGGGCTGTTGTTAGTCTGGACTGAAATTTGCTCAAGTTTTTGCAAATTGTTGCACTCCTTTCCAGTGGGTTTCATTTCTCTTTCCTGAGAGAGGGATGGGGCGTAGGAGAACAGGAAAGCCCTTCCTCTTTTCTAATTTGCCAAGCACACAAAGAATTTGCCTCGTCCATAAATATGCGTGCAACGTTTGGTTTGTTCCCAAGGCCAACCGCTACCATTGCTGTGAGCTGGGAGGTCATTCTGGGTATCAGGATACAAATGAGCACATCAGATGTCCTGATCTGGAATCACTGCATCCGACCCTGCCAGAAGAAGTAGTTCTTAAACGACAGGAATGGGGACCCGTTATAGTTGAATAATACCTAGCTCTTATACAGCACTTTCCATGTGTAGATTTCGCAGCACTTTACAAAGGAAATCCGTGTCATTATCCCCATTTTACATATGGGGAAACTGAGGCACAGTGCGAGGCAGTGACTTGCACAAAGTCACCCCGCAGGCTAGTGGCAGAGCCAGGAACAAAACCCAGATCTCCTGAGTCCCAGTCCAGTGCTCTAGCTGCGAGGCCACACTGTCTCCTTTGGAAGGCCATACCAGGAAGGCAACGGGGAACAGGCAGCTTTATCCTACTGCACCTGTGTAGTCAGGAAGAGTCACAAGGGATGAAGAGGCAAAGCCTTGAGTTTAATCACCCCATAACCGGTCACTCTTTCTTGCAAGATTCACTGCATTTTGTCCTTGGAGCTTTGTCAGGTGGGATATAAAGTACCAACACCATCAGATCTGATTAAACTGTTATGTAACCATTTGATTCTCCCTTGTCTTTCCTTTGTCCCAGAGTTTATGGCCACGGCATTAATCTGCAGATAGAGACCTGGCTGGTGTCCTGTTCCTGGTAATGGGCTCCCTGGCTCCAAATCCCGTTCTCAGTGGAATCAGAACTGGGGGTGTCACTCATAAGAATTAGGAGTGAAAATGATAGTGCTATTGTCCAGTTAGGACATCTTTTCTTTCCAGGTTCACTGACGTGGTTACCCACCCGGTAACCGTAAAAGCATCGGCTTAGGGATTGCCTGCCTTCCTAAGTCTGAGTTCGATGGGAGTGACATGGACTTTGAATACCTAGATCCTAGGGACAGCCCACCAGAGGACAAGCATTGCTTTGCCATCTTGATTCAGGTGAGAAACCAATGTGCTAGCCCACACCTCCCTCCTGCAAAGTGCTCCCAGCCAGAAAGGAATTTGAGCACACGCTTAACCTTTAGCATGTATTAGCCCCACTGCCATCAATAAGAGCTGTGGGGGCTCAGCATCTGTCCAACCCTGCTCTGTGACTAAGTGACTAGCTGTCTGTGCAGACTGTTGAGAGAATGCTATGCACCGAATGCCTGCATGTGCTGCTCATCGGCACCGGAACAAACTAGCACAGCTGGTACTAGCCCATTGGCGGTAGGACTGAGGAAAGCGAATGACCTTCCAACAAGAGTGACCGCTGTCCTTATTCCCCCCCTTAGGAAATGCTGGAAGCCTTTATGGCTGAGGCTGCAAGCACTGGATGCCGGAGGCCGTTGATCACAGCGGCTGTGTTGACTGGCAAAGGGACTATTGATGCTGCACGTGAAAGAGCTGAGATAAGGAAGGAAGTATCATGATTTTCCTACGGGGAGAATAGTCCTACTGAAGTTCCATGCTGACTATTCCTTATAACCCTATTATCCTCTGGCTACTTACAAACTGATGGTTTAATAATTGGTTCCAGTATCTTTCCAGGGATCAAAGTTAGGCTGACAGGTCTGTAATTCCCCAGGTCCTTGAGATGAATCATTTAGACTTTCTCGTTTTGCTTCAATAAGGGTAAAAACATTTCATTTTGACTTCATCATTTCAATTTGTTTAATTTAGACTTCTGTAAGTGCAAAGTGTTCTCATGAATTGGTTATCATTTAGATCATGTAGCACTGTGGGTAGCCTTAGGAACTGGTCCCAAGTCAAGTACTGGAGACTAGTTGAGGACTTTAGGATGCTAGAAAAGGCATATGGAAGTGTAATGAGTGCATCCGAGCTTAAGGTTTAGTTTTCTGAAACATACCAAAATACCAGAGAGTGACCCTCTGTGTATTGAGCAGGTAGCCCAAGAGATTCTTGAGGCTGGAGGAGAGAGAGACACAGTATTTCACTCTGACATGCAAGACAGGATTTTACAAGATGGTATGAATCCCTGCCAACCACACTCAGAAGCAAGGGTGTTGGTATTTCCTGTGCATAACTCTTGGATGAAGTGAGATCTATTGAGCTGGATTGCTTGGAGAAGAAGAGGAAATGTTGGCAAGAGAAAGAAGAGATGCTCGCCTTTCATAAACGTTTACCTTCGGCTGGTGGAGGAACTGGACAGAACATCCAATACTGGGGACCACACTCTCTGTCATGGCAGTGTAATTCTTTAAGGTCCTGAAAAGACTGAGCTCTGGCCAGTGGTTCAGCACAGAAGTAGGCCGAGGTGCAGGAAAAGGGGGAGTATATTAGAGGGATGCATAATCTAGCTCTCCCAACCTGTTACGCAGGCAGCGATGGATCGCTGCTCAACAACCTTGACTTACTTTAGCGATTAGTCTATCTCCAGGCCATTTGTCACTCGCTGAAGGTTAATTGTGTTGGTTTTTTTGCACCTGGCATGCTTAGGTCTTATCAGGGGGCCTCTCTTGGCACATCTTGTATCCACCCCCTTGTGTCTATCCTTCTCGGGCCTTCTCTTTTTGTGTGTTTCCAATATAGCCTGGGTGACAAGGGGATTAATGTTTCTGAGGAGGTCAGCGCCACTGAAGTTATGTACACTGCGTCCCAGCCAACCAAGCTAGAAAACTGAGAAGCAAGACAGGCCCTTGCTGAAAGCTAGATGCTTGGGTTGACATGCAGGCTCCATTGAAGGCAATGGGAGTTTTGCTTGGGACTTCAGTGGGGCCAGGATTTCTCTTGGGTGTCTGAACTGGCTGTTAATGGATAAACAAGTTACATGAAATGCGAGCTGGGGGGAAAATAAGTAAATTGGGCCAGATCCAAGGTCCTAATGCACTCCCATTGACTTTAACGGGAGCATTCCCACTAACTTCAGTGGCCGTAGGTTCAGACTCACAGAGGTCCAGATTCTCCCCTGTTTTGGGGCTCCTTTGAGCCAGAAAGCTGCCATAGCTAGCCATGGCAGGATCATCCCAGTGTAGGGGTATTCTCCAATGTCTCAAGGCCAGCGTAGCAATCCCTATGCGTCCTCTCGTCTCTGTGTCTGGCACAGAGGGCCCGGCTGAGGGAAATGGGTATGGCCAGGGCTTCCCTGCACTCTGATGAGCTCGGCTGCCATTTTGGCCTGGAGCCACCTGAAGCTCTTAGCAGCCTGGAGCCCAGAATTGGGGATGTGCAAAGGAGGATGGAGACACCGTTGCTGAACCCTCCTGGGGTGGTGTGTGTGCGTCCCCACCTGCAGCACCGCATCTAGGCAATAATATTTTGTGTGCTAACATTTTAGTTTGGTTCCTTCAAAACCATTTTGAGGGCTTAAGCGGGGCCTGGCATTCTGCTGGCTCTGCCTCGGGGGGCATTTCGCCCAGAGGGAATTGGTGCTCTCCACTCCCTTAGATAAATGGAAGGGGATCTAGCTCCAGCTTCCCACCCTCCCACAGCCTTGGCACTGGAGGTGCTGATGCCCTTGAATAAATGTTTATTTTATTTTGCTTGTGGTTGGGGCCCCGTTCTGGTGTCTTTAATGCAGGTGTGTAGGTTCCACACTGATAAGGCCTTGCCTCTGCCACATAAAGCACTTCTGAGTTCCCCCGGTGGGACATTCGCTTGGAAGGAAAGATGGGAAAGGCATTGCTGTGGGTCGGTGAGTAACTCTCTCTGCCTTTACTGACCGCATCAGGATATAACTTCCCTGGATGGCTGGTCTCAAAAGCAGCAGCCTTTTGCCCAGGGACAATGTGTTCTAGAACTTGCCCTAGCAGGTGTCCGGGTAATTGTACACGGAATAGTTTTACCTGCTCTGGGACTAATTTAAGCATTGAAAGGCTCTAGTCAAGTTTATTTTTAATGCATTCGCCTTCCTTTTTGCAGGTTTGACCATTCTGCTGCAGTTGCAGCTGGGTAAGAGCATCTTATCCTTTCTTTTTGTGCACAGGGTGTTGATGAAACTGCAATACAATTAGAAAGAACAGTTAGCCAGACCTTCAGCTGGTGTCAATCGGTGTAGCTTGATTTCAGTGTCATTATGATTCATAGCAGCTGAGGATCTGACCCACTGATCCCTCCTGATTATTCTTTAATGTCTCCCTTTATTGGTTCCATCCCTTTTTGCTCCTTGTAACAAACAATTTCTGACTTGAAGAATGGGCACGTGTCTTTCATGCAACTTGGTATTCAATTGGAGCAAGGAGCAATAGAACCAGTACTCTTTTCTCTAATGCTGACTGATAGATGAGTCTACTCACCACCCTGGGCCTTGGTTTCTAACTAAGCAAGATTATCCTGTTAACATAACATAATTGTTCTGCTCTGGGCCAAATGTTTATCTCTGAGTTGTGGTTGGTTGAAAGGGAATGTCCCAACCTTGGTGATAACTAGAAAGCACAATTTACTGATATATTTGTCATTGGGAACATGTGGTGGGAAGTTGTTTGAATGGGACATGTGGCTGATTCCTAGATGTAAATGCAGATGCAGAAAATATACATAACAGGATAGCATTACATACACAGAATTTGGGAGTAGAAAGTGACTGTTAAATGAAATCCCCATTCACACGCAGGACCGGTGCATCTATTTGTACGATCAGAAGATGTGCAAGAAAAGGCTAGAATTTCCTCATTACTCCAGTGTTGCTCCATTGACATCAGTGGATTTACCCCTGCACCAACATTGGTGAAAGGAGAATCGCATGTCTGATTCCACTCTCAATAATACCTGATGTGTCACTATCAAGAAACAACCAGATGTTTCCTTCTTAATATCTGTGATTTGCTTTTCTCCTGCCAGGCTCTGCCTACAAACTTGTGTGTTACTTCACTAATTGGTCTCAGTACAGGCCAGAACCTGCCAAGTACTTCCCAAACAATGTGGACCCAAATCTATGCACCCACTTGATCTATGCCTTTGCAACTATGAATCAAAATAAGATTGCCCCATATGAATGGAATGATGAAGACCGACTCTTCCCAGAATTTCAAGCACTAAAAAAAAGGTCAGCACTTTCCAATATACAAGATTTAAAACAAACAAAAAGCAAATTTTGCTTTTAAAAAGTACTTCTTGTTGCCAAGTGAAATTGAGATTTTTCTATCAGCAACAAAGAAAGATGGCAGAGAAACAATAAAGAATTTCTTTATTACAGAACAGGAATAGTTTAATAGATATCTAGCAGCAAAGCTTTCATTAAGGGCTCTATTCCACAACCTTCATGGAACTTGACTCACACAAGTAGTCCTGCTGATTTTCCAGGAACTATGTAAGTGTGCACCAGCATGAGTCAAGGTTCCATAATCAAGTCCTAAGGGTCGATTGTATTTTGTATTCAACCCCGTTTTCAGATTAGTATATTTTGGATGCTTTAGGTTACTCGTGGTTGGAATGTGTTTTGACACAGGAGTCCAGTTCAAGGGTAATGTTTTTTACAAAAACACAGTTTAAACCAAAGAGGAAGAAAGCTGTGGCTAGGCATTGCACTGAAACTTAGGAGATCTAGGTTCAAATCCCAGGTCTGCCAGACTTGGTCTCTCTGTGCCTCACTTTTCCCATCTGTAAAATGGGGATGATAGCATTTCTTTTTGTCCCACCCTTTGTGTGTCTTGTCTGTTTAGACTGTAGGCTCTTCAGGGCAAGGTCTGTCCATTGCTATGTGTTTGTACAGCATTTAGCACAATGGGGTTCTAATCTGGCTTGACGCCTTTAGGCAACACTGTTACCAATACTGAATGATGATAACCAAAAAGAACTGATTAGGTTTTCTCAAATGAAAAATAATAACAAAAAGTTCTCAACTGAGCCAAGGCTCAAACACAACCAAGTGACTGCTGCTTACTGACCTTTTTCTTTTCTCGTGTCACAGTAACAACAAACTTGTAACCAGCCTGGCTATCGGAGGGTGGAACTTTGGCACTCAGAAGTGAGAACTTTTCCCTGGACTTAATGACAAAGATGGTGAAGATGATGCTGAGACCTTGACAACACACAGCCTCCTGCTGCTCCTTTGGAGTCAACGGGAGCTTTGCTATTGACTTCACTGGGGATAGGATTAGGCCCATGATGATCATGTGAATGACCAGATGTAAACGGCGATAGGGACTGGGTAGCTGAAGAACTGGGTATTGATGATGTCATGGGTGCTGGTGAAAATGGGGACAGGTTGAAGAAATAAGGAGAAGAATGGTGATTAATTATGAAAATATAGATAGTTAATGGTGATTAGACATTCATGATATGAATGGCAGAATGGGTAAGCAGGGGATGGTTATGAAAAGTTAGGGTGGATATTGCAGTGGTTGGAAATCCCAAGTGGCTATCGGGAGCATTAAACAGAAAATGGTAATGTAACGATGATGAGAGAGGTCCTGATCCAGTGGGAGTCTTTCCACTGATGTCATTGGATGGTGGATCAAGCTGATAATGGCTAGGAAAGCGATTAAGGGTGCTCTGAGTAAACAGATCAAGCAGAGAATGGGATGGTGGTACTAGTGAACACATGATAATGGTAGAAAACAGGATGGGATGAATTTTGGTGAGGATTGTTTCATGGTGGTGAAGAAGGAGGATAAAGAAGAGGGCAGATTGAGATAAATACACAGGTCTTCATACTCTCGACTTTGGTGATAATAACTTATTAATAGTTGATTATTGGGTACACATTGCTAATGACAAGAGAGGTGATTAATGGACGTGGGTTTTAATTAGACTGTTCTGCATGAAGACAATTACATTTATAAAGGAGGAACTGAACAAGTCTGCTGTTGCATGTGTTGCAAAAAAAAAAAAAAGGGGGGGGGAGCAAGTTCATAGATTCATAGATTCATAGATTCTAGGACTGGAAGGGACCTCGAGAGGTCATCGAGTCCAGTCCCCTGCCCGCATGGCAGGACCAAATACTGCCTAGACCATCCCTAGTAGACATTTATCTAACCTACCCTTAAATATCTCCAGAGACGGAGATTCCACAACCTCCCTAGGCAATTTGTTCCAGTGTTTAACCACCCTGACAGTTAGGAACTTTTTCCTAATGTCCAATCTAGACCTCCCTTGCTGCAGTTTAAACCCATTGTTTCTGGTTCTATCCTTAGAGGCTAAGGTGAACAAGTTCTCTCCCTCCTCCTTATGACACCCTTTTATATACCTGAAAACTGCTATCATGTCCCCTCTCAGTCTTCTCTTTTCCAAACTAAACAAACCCAATTCTTTCAGCCTTCCTTCATAGGTCATGTTCTCAAGACCTTTAATCATTCTTGTTGCTCTTCTTTGGACCCTTTCCAGTTTCTCCACATCTTTTTTAAAATGCGGCGCCCAGAACTGGACACAATACTCCAGCTGAGGCCTAACCAGAGCAGAGTAGAGCGGAAGAATGACTTCTCGTGTCTTGCTCACAACACACCTGTTAATGCATCCCAGAATCATGTTTGCTTTGTTTGCAACAGCATCACACTGTTGACTCATATTTAGCTTGTGGTCCACTATAACCCCTAGATCCCTTTCTGCCGTACTCCTTCCTAGACAGTCTTTTCCCATTCTGTATGTGTGAAATTGATTTTTCCTTCCTAAGTGGAGCACTTTGCATTTGTCTTTGTTAAACTTCATCCTGTTTAACTCAGACCATTTCTCCAATTTGTCCAGATCATTTTGAATTATGACCCTGTCCTCCAAAGTAGTTGCAATCCCTCCCAGTTTGGTATCATCCGCAAACTTAATAAGCGTACTTTCTATGCCAATATCTAAGTCGTTGATGAAGATATTGAACAGAGCCGGTCCCAAAACAGACCCCTGCGGTACCCCACTCGTTACGCCTTTCCAGCAGGATTGGGAACCATTAATAACAACTCTCTGAGTACGATTATCCAGCCAGTTATGCACCCACCTTATAGTAGCCCCATCTAATTTGTATTTGCCTAGTTTATCGATAAGAATATCATGCGAGACCGTATCAAATGCCTTACTAAAGTCTAGGTATACCACATCCACCGCTTCACCCTTATCCACAAGGCTCGTTATCCTATCAAAGAAAGCTATCAGATTGGTTTGACATGATTTGTTCTTCACAAATCCATGCTGGCTATTCCCTATCACCTTACCACCTTCCAAGTGTTGGCAGATGATTTCCTTAATTACTTGCTCCATTATCTTCCCTGGCACAGAAGTTAAACTAACTGGTCTGTAGTTACCTGGGTTGTTTTTAGTTCCCTTTTTATAGATGGGCACTATATTTGCCCTTTTCCAGTCTTCTGGAATCTCTCCCGTCTCCCATGACTTTCCAAAGATAATAGCTAGAGGCTCAGATACCTCCTCTATTAGCTCCTTGAGTATTCTAGGATGCATTTCATCAGGCCCGGGTGACTTGCAGGCATCTAACTTTTCTAAGTGATTTTTAACTTGTTCTTTTTTTATTTTATCCGCTAAACCTACCCCCTTCCCATTAGCATTCACTATGTTAGGCATTCCTTCAGACTTCTCGGTGAAGACCGAAACAAAGAAGTCATTAAGCATCTCTGCCATTTCCAAGTTTCCTGTTACTGTTTCTCCCTCTTCACTAAGCAGTGGGCCTACCCTGTCTTTGGTCTTCCTCTTGCTTCTAATGTATTGATAAAAAGTCTTCTTGTTTCCTTTTATTCCCGTAGCTAGTTTGAGCTCATTTTGTGCCTTTGCCTTTCTAATCTTGCCCCTGCATTCCTGTGTTGTTTGCCTATATTCATCCTTTGTAATCTGTCCTAGTTTCCATTTTTTATATGACTCCTTTTTATTTTTTAGATCGTGCAAGATCTCGTGGTTAAGCCAAGGTGGTCTTTTGCCACATTTTCTATCTTTCCTAACCAGCGGAATAGCTTGCTTTTGGGCCCTTAATAGTGTCCCTTTGAAAAACTGCCAACTCTCCTCAGTTGTTTTTCCCCTCAGTCTTGATTCCCATGGGACCTTACCTATCAGCTCTCTGAGCTTCCCAAAATCTGCCTTCCTGAAATCCATTGTCTCTATTTTGCTGTTCTCCCTTCTACCCTTCCTTAGAATTGCAAAGTCTATGATTTCATGATCACTTTCACCCAGGCTGCCTTCTACTTTCACATTCTCAACGAGTTCCTCCCTATTTGTTAAAATCAAGTCTAGAACAGCTTCCCCCCTAGTAGCTTTTTCAACCTTCTGAAATAAAAAGTTGTCTCCAATGCAGTCCAAGAATTTGTTGGATAGTCTGTTCCCCGCTGTGTTATTTTCCCAACATATATCCGGATAGTTGAAGTCCCCCATCACCACCAAGTCTTGGGCTTTGGATGATTTTGTTAGTTGCTTGAAAAAAGCCTCATCCACCTCTTCCACCTGGTTAGGTGGCCTGTAGTAGACGCCTAGCATGACATCTCCCTTGTTTTTTGCCCCTTTAAGCCTAACCCAGAGACTCTCAACACTTCCGTCTCCTATGTCCATCTCTACCTCTGTCCAAGTGTGTACATTTTTAATATATAAGGCAACACCTCCTCCCTTTTTCCCCTGTCTATCCTTCCTGAGCAAGCTGTACCCATCCACACCAACATTCCAATCATGTGTATTATCCCACCAAGTTTCAGTGATGCCAACAATGTCATAGTTGTATTTATTTATTAGCACTTCCAGTTCTTCCTGCTTATTCCCCATACTTCTCGCATTTGTATATAGGCATCTAAAATACTGGTTTGATCTTTCCTCCCAGTTTTTTCCTGACTCTCCTTTCTCTCTGCCAATATAGCCCACACTCCCTCTTGTTTCCGACTCATTTCCCCGGTCTCCATGTTCCCCACTTACCTGTGGGCTTTGCTCACCTGTCCCCGTCGAACCTAGTTTAAAGCCCTCCTCACTAGGTTAGCCAGTCTGTGTCCGAATAGGGTCTTCCCTCTCCTCGAAAGGTGAACGCCATCTCTGCCTAGCAGTCCTTCCTCGAATAGCATCCCGTGGTCTAGGAAGCCAAAGCCCTCCTGGCGACACCATCTTCGCAGCCAGGCATTCACCTCCATGATGCATCTGTCTCTGCCCGGGCCCCTACCTTTAACAGGAAGAATTGAAGAGAATACCACCTGTGCTCCAAACTCCTTCACCCGTGCTCCCAGAGCCCTGTAGTCACTCTTGATCCGCTCAGTGTCACACCGCGCAGTATCATTTGTGCCCACATGGATGAGTAGCATGGGGTAGTAGTCAGAGGGCCGGATAATCCTCGACAATGCCTCCGTAACGTCTCGGATACGGGCCCCCGGCAGGCAGCATACCTCTCGAGATGAAATGTCAGGGCGACAGATGGGCGCCTCCGTCCCCCTCAGCAGAGAGTCTCCGACCACCACTACCCTACGTTTCCTATTCGCAGTGGTGGCAGCAGACTCTCCAGCCTTAGGGGTACGAGGCTTCTCCTCCTTTACTGTAGGGAGTGATTCCTTCTTTCCTGTATCAAGAAGAGCATAACGGTTACCTATAACCACGGCAGGAGGGTTCGGAGCAAGGGTGGAGCACTGCCTGCTGCCAGAAGTAACCAGCTGCCAGCGTCCACCCTGAGCCATCTCCTCCTCCACCAGTGGTGTATCAGCAGTCCTGTGTACTGGGACAGCTACCTCAGCTGTCTCCACATGGACACTGTCGAGGAATTGCTCGTGGATACGGATGCTCCTCAACCTAGCCACCTCCTCCTGTAGCTCTCTCACCTGCTGCCTGAGAGATTCCACCAGCAGGCACCTTTCACATTGGATGGTCCCCCCAGCCTGGATATCCGTAAGTGGAAATTGCAAGTTACAGTCTTTGCAAAACCACACCAGGATCTGGGTAGAGGCATCCATGCTTAGGCACTCTGTCTGGCTACAGGCACAGGTGGAGGAGACAGTAGCAGTGCTGGCACAGGTGTTGCGGGTCTTCCTAACCATCGTAAGCCTCCCTCTGTCAAACTCCAGTCTGCAGCCCCCTGTCAGCTGAAAGGGTTGTTTAAGCAAACAGTTAGAATGTAGTTGCTTTATAGGTATTAAGGGGAATCAAGAGAAAACAGATGGAACCGGCAAGGGACCCTCGCCCCCTTCCTGCTCCCCTTCCAAACTCCCTTGCGAAACTCCCTGTTAGCAGCCCCTGGTCGCAAAGCTCCCTGGTCGCTTGTGCGCTGCTTTATAAAGCCCTGGCCTGTATGAATGCCCCGCCCACTGATTAAGGCTCAGCCACTTACCAGAGGCTTCTAGCTTTCAAACCTTCCTTTGAAGCTCACAGCTTCCAACTGCCAGCCACAGCACACGGTCCTTCAAACAACCAAAACAAACAAACAGACTGACAAACACAAGCTCAGCACACAGCAAGTAACCCTCAAACACAAACAAACACACACTACAGACAGTCACTTACCCCAAAAGGTTGCTGTATTGCTCCTCCTTCACCTGGAGAACTCCCTTGCGAAACTCCCTGTTAGCAGCCCCTGTTCGCAAAGCTCCCTGGTCGCTTGTGCGCTGCTTTATAAAGCCCTGGCCTGTATGAATGCCCCGCCCACTGATTAAGGCTCAGCCACTTACCAGAGGCTTCTAGCTTTCAAACCTTCCTTTGAAGCTCACAGCTTCCAACTGCCAGCCACAGCACACGGTCCTTCAAACAACCAAAACAAACAAACAGACTGACAAACACAAGCTCAGCACACAGCAAGTAACCCTCAAACACAAACAAACACACACTACAGACAGTCACTTACCCCAAAAGGTTGCTGTATTGCTCCTCCTTCACCTGGAGAACTCCCTTGCGAAACTCCCTGTTAGCAGCCCCTGTTCGCAAAGCTCCCTGGTCGCTTGTGCGCTGCTTTATAAAGCCCTGGCCTGTATGAATGCCCCGCCCACTGATTAAGGCTCAGCCACTTACCAGAGGCTTCTAGCTTTCAAACCTTCCTTTGAAGCTCACAGCTTCCAACTGCCAGCCACAGCACACGGTCCTTCAAACAACCAAAACAAACAAACAGACTGACAAACACAAGCTCAGCACACAGCAAGTAACCCTCAAACACAAACAAACACACACTACAGACAGTCACTTACCCCAAAAGGTTGCTGTATTGCTCCTCCTTCACCTGGAGAACTCCCTTGCGAAACTCCCTGTTAGCAGCCCCTGTTCGCAAAGCTGTCTAAGAATTATCTTCTTCTAGATTCACTGAAATGGTTGCCTCACCAGCTAATCGTAAAACGTTCATTGACTCGGTGATTGCGTACCTCCGTAAGTTTGGGTTCGATGGGATCGACCTGGATTTTGAATACCCAGGTTCTAGAGGCAGCCCCCCCGAGGACAAACGTCGCTTCACCATCTTGATTCAGGTAAGTAACCAGTGTGCTATCTCAGTTATTCTGTATGTCAGCTGGAGTGAGACAGATCTGAACCACCAAGCTGTGTATCAGCAGTGTTTACATTGGTACTGCATGATTTTAGTTCGCTTTTAGTTCCTTGAGTCCAACTATTGTGGAAATATGGTATCAGACCTTGTTTAAGGTATTCTTCCATCTTGCAAGGGCTTTGGGGACAATTAGACATGGAAGGAACATTGTGAAGATCTTTAGGAGTTCATAGACAAGAACAGGCTGCTGGGATGTTTCTAGATAGATATTCCCAGCTGGACATGAATGACATTTTTACAAGAATCACTACCGACACTCTCACTTCCATTTTCAGGAAATGCTGGAAGCCTTTAAAGCTGAGGCTGCAAGCACTGGACTCCCAAGGCTGTTGGTTACCGCAGCGGTATCTGCTGGCAAAGGAACTATTGATGCTGGATATGAAATTGCTGAGATAGGGAAGTGAGTAGATGGGGTTCCACATTGTGCTTAATATGCTATTGGCCTGGTTCTCTGTTGCCTTGCCCCTTGCATCATCATTAGTCCCCGTGCAAAATAGGTGGGTGCAAAATGCTACTAAATCCCAATGGTAGCATTTACACTCCCTTTGGGCAGGCGAAAATGACAGCATAAGGTTCCAGGCAAGGGAGATTCAGGCCCAAAGTCTTGTGCATCCTTTAGGTCAACGTGGGATGATGTATTGTCTGCTGACTCATTTGTCCATCAGGAAATCCATATTCCTAACTGTGTTGTTTCTTTTTTTTGGTTTGTTTCATTTAATTTAAACCAGGCTCCTCGATTTCATCAGCGTGATGACCTACGACTTCCATGGAGGCTGGGACTCCTTCACAGGGCACAACAGCCCGCTCTATGAAGGCTCTGCTGACTCTGGGGACTTCAAGTACTTCAACTGTGTAAGGGAACAGACAGCAAACTCCCTTTTTATTTCCCCAAGAGGGCGCTGAGAGTAACGGGCACTGGTGGTAAAAAGGTTTTCCATTTGGATCTCTGCAGAAATATGCCATGGAATACTGGAATGATAACGGCGTCCCCGCTGAGAAGCTCCTGATGGGATTCCCCACCTACGGGCGTACCTTTAGGCTTAGCAGCAGTGCCACATCTGTTGGTGCCCCAGCATCTGGGGCTGGGTCTTCTGGGCCTTACACCCGGGAAGCTGGTTTCTGGGCTTATTATGAGGTGAGAAACTTGAGAAAATTACATTTTGTGGCCCAAATCCTGAGCTGGTGTAAACTGAGCTAGTTTCATTAGTCCTGATTCTCTTGCGAAACTAAGATGTCTTTACATCACTCTGGCAGTGCAAAGGGGCCGTATGCTCGCTTTACCTCTCTAGCAGTGTAAAGGGGCCCTTAGAGGGACCTTGGTATAAATGAGAATCAGACCCATTGATTTCAATGGAGCGATGCCAGTTTGTAGCCGCTGAGAATCTGGTCCATAATTAGTGATTTATGATATGTACTTTTATGATTTATAGGTGACATATTTCGTTTTTACTTAGGTTGGTTGCTGAGTTTCTCTCTCTTGTCTAAGCTTCTCTCTCTTCCTGTACAGTGGATGGATTCTCTTCCCACTTACACCAGTGTTGTACTGCAGGGGCACTGGTAGACTAGATCTTCAGGTCTGGAAGAGCTCAGGTCCCGAACGGGGCGTGGGCAAACGTGGCTGTACCACCCCACCTTTATGTCCATTTCTTCTCCCCTATTCTCCAGGCCAGTTCAGTCCCTGATGCAAATTAAATTAAGGCTGCTCTAAGCTACTCTTTGCTGCCACAGAGCCTAAGGGGCTATTCTAGGGGATTGGTGGATAGCTGTGATGTGGCCACCTCCTCTCCTCTCCACTGTGTGGCCTAGGGGCCGCAAGGAGGTGGTAAGGCAGGGTACACCAACTCTGCACCCCCAGAGTAACTCCTAGCTGACCACTTAAGCTGCCGGATTGCAGACTAAAAGGGGGGACAAGATCTAGCCCATTGACTTCACTTTTTGGCTCCTGAATGAGGTCCATTGTGTGTTTAACCCCATGCTGTTTTGGCAGATCTGCACATTCCTAAAGACTGCACAGGTACAATGGATTGAGGACCAGAAAGTCCCCTATGCCGTTAAGGGGAACGAATGGGTTGGATTTGACAATGCGTGCAGCTATAAATACAAGGTAAGACCTTTAACATTTTAACATGAGCTTTACTTACACTCCATCCCTGCTATTGGAAAGCACTTGGCTTAAATTCCGTGCATTTCAGAGTCTCTTGATAAAGGGAGATATTTTCAGCTTCGTTCATATTGCACTAAGGCACCTTGAATGTGACGGGAATGTTTCCCAAAGCATTTATTTCTGAGCTGGGACTTTACTGCCGAGCAGTTCTGTGATCCATGGCTGTCTAGCCAGTTACTGGTCTCATTCTATGCATCGGAAGAAGTGGGCTTTAGTCCACGAAAGCTTATGCTCTAATAAATTTGTTAGTCTCTAAGGTGCCACAAGTACTCCTGTTCTAACACGGCTGCTACTCTGAAACCTGGTTTCGCTGTGTGTGTGTGTTGGAATTCTTAAGCAGTTGTGGAAATTTTTATTGATAGTTGTCTGATTTTTTTTTGATAGGTCAAATACCTGAGAGAGAAAAATTTTGGAGGTGCCATGGTGTGGGCTATTGACCTGGATGATTTCCTGGGCTCTTTCTGCAATGAAGGAAAGTATCCTCTCATAAGTGAGCTGAAGAGACTCCTCGAAACAAATGGTAAGACAGTGCTAAAGAGTATTTCA
Organism: Malaclemys terrapin pileata; assembly: GCF_027887155.1. Classification (NCBI taxonomy): domain Eukaryota; kingdom Metazoa; phylum Chordata; order Testudines; family Emydidae; genus Malaclemys; species Malaclemys terrapin. The sequence goes on along the minus strand of NC_071508.1, from coordinate 17,175,135 downwards.
GGCCTATATAATTAGGAGGTTCAGTACATCTGGTCATGAACTTTAGAAAACTACTGATGAGGCAAAGTTCAGCATTTTGCCATGCGTGGTGTCTTAACACTGAGCCATTATACAGCACTTTACATTTTGGAAGAGCTTTGTGAAATAGTTAATCCTCACAACATATATAAGGCAGATAAATATTACTTGCCCTGTTTTGCAGATGGGGAAATTGAGGCACTGAATTGTTGCGTGACTTCATCAAGGGCACATTAATCCAGAGGCAGGATTAGACGTCTAGACCATGTCTCTGAAACATGCTTGTCAGTGTGTGCGAACCAGGCCCATTCTGCAGAGGATGTGAATCTGCTGCAGCTTTTACCTGTGGGGGTGGGGTCAGTCCTTTAGATCAAGTTATACAGGATCGTGCTCTTAATACAGGAGTCCCAGGTGATAAACAAGATAAGTCATTACAAGTCATGAAGTGTAGAGTCCAGAAACATAGACAGGCATACAAGAGTACACGTGTAGATGAAATCTGGATGAATCCATGTATCTTAATGAATTGTTAATTATTTATTTTAGATCCAATTGTGCCCAACTGCCCTTCACCAGGCCCCACACCACCTCCAGATGACAATACAACTACCTCTCCAGTTATTCCCCCAACTGAGGGGGTAGATGATACATTTTGTGCTGGCAGACAAGATGGTACCTATGCCGACCCCAAAGATAATACGCAATTCTACGTATGTGCTGGAGGCAGGACTTACCGCTTCACCTGTGCAGCTGGCCTTGTCTTTGATGAGAGCTGCAAGTGCTGTAACTATCCAAAATATTAACCCCAGCCCCGGCTCAGAACAGACACGGATGAGTAATATACTGTAATTCAAATCATCCCTGGCAGAATCCCTCTTGCATTATTAAAAAAAGCCAAGTGGTGGAGATAAGGCATTAATGTGTGTGTTGTCTGTCTGCTATGTGATTGGTGACCCCTGCTTTTAACAGTAATAAATAATATTCTCTTTTATATAGTGTCTTCTCTGCCAATGCATCACAAAACTGCATAGGCCAGATATTCAACACAGGCTCAGCCCGGCTTAGACATTTCCCAAGACATCTTTCTGTAGTTCAGATTTGTGTCCTTCTCCATCTCAGCTCATATCATTTCTAATAATAATAATAATTAATAGTTATCTCACTTTTCTTTCCTTAATCTCAAAGGAAGGTAAATAGCCTTATACCCATCTTACAGATAGAGAATCTGGTGCACAGAGAGTGGAAATGATTTGCTCAAGCTGACATGTAGCAAATTAGTGTCCGAGCTGAAAACACAGCTTAGATCTCCTGATACCCAGTACAGTGCCCTATCCCCTAGGCCAACCAAGTCCTTATTTGGGGATTTACTTCCCTCCCCTGCTGGTGAAGGTTACACAAGACATCTTCATGCAGTAGTCTACTCTGCTTGGAGAAATGTGGGAAATGAATAGCTGCGGTTGTTGTATGGCACAGCCTTGCACCCATTGGCACAGCCTACTGCGATCCATAGCTCCTAATGTATGTTAAATTATCTCAGGGTGCCTCTTTAAGCATCAGAAGACTTCAAGATAATGAAGGTTCCTGCGGCCTTAAGTCACAATACATTGGGAAGACAAATCACTGTAGCTAATCTCATTGAATTCAAGTGGGTACTTTGAAGCCTACATGTACCTTTCATAATGACGCTAGCTACCTAACAGACATAAAAAGCACAGCTTGGCCCTAATTCTCCTCTCACTGACACTGGTGTAAATCCAAGAGTAACTTCACTAGGCAAAATATAAATAATAAAGATAACAGGAGCGGCGCAGTGGTAAAATTGGTGTAAAGGAGCAGAGACTCAGGCCCCCTGTCTAGAGGGGTTCTTGACAGGCCTTCTCAGAAAGGTGATAAACTCTGTTCTGTTCAGTTCTTATGCTGTGTCCTTATGCCGTAGACTCTAGTTTAGGGTATTTTTAATTCACAGAAAGGGGCCTAACAGTAAGACACCTCTGCTTTTCAGACTAGTTCATGGAACGTAATCGCCAGGAGATTACCCTGCCGCTGCAGGTTGATTGCATTCGCTTCTGCCAGCTGGCTGGCTGTAAAATACCAGCCTCCTAAGGAGTAACGTCTCATTTAGCCCGTTGCTCTTCCTGTTCTAGGTTTCTAATGAAACAGAGGGAAATCACAGGTTGATGGGGCTAGTGTGTCATGCGTGTAACTGAGGGTGGAAGTGGGGCTGAAAAAAATCAGATGTAATCCTATCAGTCCAAATCCTCAGCTGGTATAAATGGGTGAAACCCTGCTTCAAATCAACAGAACCATTTATCTTTTACACCAGCTTAGGCTCTGGCCCACTGATTTAGAAGTAATCTCAGTATTTTCTTTGAAGACCTCCCATTGCCTGTCTTCCCTCAGAGGCTGGAACTGAACACAGGAACCAAGCAGTCACTTCACATGAGTTTCAGGAATGGCGGGTTCATTGTCTGGGTGGTTATTTCCACTTGCGGTTCCATCACTGTGACAGGGAGTAGGCGTTTGGTATCTTTCGCCTCTCTAGAGAGTCACAGTGTAGGCTGCAGAGGAGATATCTTAGAGGAAGCATTGTTTGTTTTACCCCATATTCTCTCCAGAGAGTGGTAAAGGGAAAAAAATCGGTGGGATTTATCATGACCTACTATATAAACCCGTTCAACAGAGATTTGGGCCAGATCCCATGTGGGTGTAAATGGGCCCACCTCCATTGACTTCAGTGGAGCTTTGTCAGTTTACACCAGCTCAGGGTCTGGCTCAAGATGTCATTCAGGTTGCATGAGTATAAATGAGGCTTAGTTAGGCCCAGTGGGTCAGACTTGACCAGGAGCCGCCTCTGTCTCTAACGTCTTGCCATATCCTTCTACTCATCCATGAATTTTATTCTTGGTGAAGCTGAGGAAGAAATAGTTGAGAGGGAGGAGATACAATCCTACTGGACAAAGGTGTGCGTTTAGAACATGACGTGGAACACAGTGGCAACATTAGAGAGATCTCGGACAAGATCAGGGAGCTGGAGGTATTGGTCTATGAGAGAAGATTAAGCGAGCTAAACAATGTCTTCTGCAGGTTGGCTTGCCAGTGTTTAGAAGGAGGAGTGTACTAGCCTACAAACATTTGAAAGGTGTAAACCTTGAGGGAGGAGTGGAATGATTTAATGATGGGTTATGCTAGGAACAGTGGGACAAAATGAAGAAAGGGAAGATGAATATCAGGACAAACTTCATGCCACTCTACTTCTGTAAATGAAAGGAGGCAGATAATTAGTAACTGGGGCACTTAACTAGCAAGTAGCAAGACATATGGTTCCATTCTGCCTCTCTCTTTCTCTGTCTTGTCTGTTTATACAGTGGTTTCCAGGGCAGCGACTGGCTCTTACTATGTGCCCAGCACAATGGGTTAAGCCTTTAGCTGTTATGGTAATATTTAATAAAGTGCAAACTAATGGCGCCATGGTACATTTCACCAAGCTCTATGATGCCTGGCGAGCGCTCTATGCTCTTTCTACCTGCCTTATGCAATGTAAAAGCTGTGGAGGAGTGAGTGGGCCACTGATTGGCCTGGTAAATGGGGTAATATTGACTGGAACTGCTGCTCTTACCTAAGCTGGTGACTGTTTTAGAACAAGTTTTATCGGCTGCCTTTTTATGGTGCAATTCTGTTATGGTTATTTCCTGAAAACATTGGTCTGAGCCTGGGGTTTATGAGGGAAAAATTCAGGAAGTGGGGAGTTAACAAATGCAAGCTCAGTATGTATATTTGTACGGGAGTGGATAACCTTCCTGTCTATATAACAGGCAGAGGCAGGCGGCAGAAAGAAGCAGACCGCTGCCCTCGGTTACGCTGCAGGAATTTGCCAGGTCAGTGATTGTATGCAGGGCATATCAAGGAGGGGTTCATTGAATTTTAGCTTTGTTTTGTGAGTTGAATTGTAAGTTGTGGCAACGGATCTAAGTTGGGGATACAGGAGACTCTGGAAAGGTAACTTAAAATGCATGGTTTATTTTATAGGTTTGGTTTTAAAAAGACTTTTTGCCAAGTGCATTGAGAAAGTCTATGTATGTTTCTGATAACTGCACATGATACACTTTTATGTGTGCATAGATGCTGCAGTTATTCCGATGTGTTTTCAAACTATTGTTAGCAGAGCACTAATATTTATTCTTTCCTGTTTCAGTCCTGTCCGCACTAGGACCACATTCTAAAATTTTACTCCATTGTTATGTCCAGTTCAGCTCCAACCGTGGGGACAACATTGGGAACAGTTGCACTGGGGATCACTGGAATTTCAGCTGCTGGGTCACCTAGACTTATAGACTATTGAGAAGAGTTGTATGAAACACGGGCAGCTGCCTGGAACCCTGTCTTCCCAGCAACTTCCATTGTTGCTCCCATGTTTCCTATACATGTCTTCCCCCCCCCCCCCCATTTATAGATAATTCCTGAAGCCAAAATCTGAAGCTGAGGTGGGGAAGATGCTGCTATGGGCTGGTGAGTAAATCTGATCCCCTCCCAATGACATTTGAACCGTTACAGTTTGGGGAATCCTTGCCTAGAAATTGAAAGGTGCGGATGAGACTCAAACAAATCTATAGCCTTTCTAACACTGGGTTATGCGGGAGGTCAGACTAGATTTTCTAATGGCCCCTTCTAGCCTTCAAAATCTATGAAACAGCAGCATCCTACATGGGGACATTTCAGAACAGACTTTAATGGATTTTGGCTACCTTATGCTTAATTGGTAAGATTCACCCACGTGCAGAAGGCCTATGCAGCACTTTGAAGGCACGAATGGGGGGTTTAAATGGTGCTGGCCCCTCTGCGCAGGAATGAATTTCACCCTAAGTGAATGGGTGCCAAGAGTACAAAGTACCAGACTGACTTTTTTTCTAATGCATTTTCATTTGGTTTGCAGGCTTGGCCATTCTTGTGCAGTTGCAACTGGGTAAGAATGTCTTGTTCCCTGTTTGGGTGTCTGGGGGCCAATAATATAAATAGAAATAATGGGTCAAATCCCCAAGTCCCTGTTCAGTTTTCACCCATTCCTAATACAGGCAAAACTGTCACTGAAGTTCATGAGAATTTTGCCTAAGTAAAGACTGATGACGTGATTCTCTTCTCCCAATGGTGCAACTCCATTGCCTTCAAAGGAGCTACCCGTGATTTACACCAGTGCGAGAGTAAAATCAGGCACTGAATATGGAGTTTAGGACTGGCAAAAGATGAGAAAGTGTTACATGGTCTTGACAAGGTTTAAAATAACCTGGTGTTCCCACATGGAACGAACGTATATATATAACTTAGGGCAACTGGTGTATGCTTTCCATAGGGTTACCGTCCGTCCGTATTTACCGGGACATGTCCGGCTCTTGCGTCTCTACATAGCCGTCCGGGAGGAATTGGTAACAAGGTTAAAATGTCCGGGGTTTTTTTTTTTCTCCCTCACCTCCCTCCCTCCCTTCCACGCAGAGTGGGGCTGCTGATTGGGCGGCTTGGCCGATTAAGCTGCTCCCATTGGCCTCCAGCAGCCAGAGCCCTCCCTTGCTCCCCCCTCCCTCTGTCTGCAGCCCTGTGTAACACACAAACCGACCCACCAGGCAGCGTGTTTTGCAAACACATGGAGCCAGAATGCTAAGGGGTGTCTGGGGGGGGGCAGTCAGGGAGCAGGGGAGTGCTGGCTGGGTTCCCAGCCTCCACCTGCCACCACCACCCCCCGCGCGTCCCCCTCCCCCCAGGGCCGGCTCTAGGCACCAGCAAAGCGAGCAGGTGCTTGGGGCGGCAGGAATCCAGCATGGGAGCTGAGAACCAAGGAGCCCTGGCAGGGAGCCGTGGCAGCTGTAGTTCCTTGGTTAGTTCCCTGCCAGCCCTGGAGCAGGGAAAGAACTACATTTCCTAGCATTCTCTTGGCCACACTTAACAGGAAAGGGGGAGGAAGGAATGTAGAACTGAAACCTCATGATGCAGCTTGCTGGAAATGGTAGGAACAGAGCCAGCTCTAGGTTTTTTGCCACCCCCCACCTCAGCCCTGGGCTCCCCCCGCACCTCTGTGTTGCCCCAGCCCTGGACTCTCCCCTGCCCACACCCCCTGCCTCCCCAGCTCTGGCCCCCACCTGCATCCTCCTGCTGCCCCAGCCCTGGGTTCTCTCCCACCCACATCTCCTGCCACCCCAGCCCTGGCCCCCACCCGCACCCTCCTGCTGCCCCGGCCCTGGGCTCTTCCCCCCCCCCCCCGCACCTCCTGCCACCCCAGCCCTGGGCTCTTCCCCCCCCCCCACCCGCACCTCCTGCCAGCCCAGCCCTGGGCTCTTCTCCCCCCCTGCACCCGCACCCCCTGCCGCCCCAGCTCTGGCCCCCACCCGCACCTCCTGCTGCCCCAGCCCTGGGCTCTCCCCCCACCTGCATCTCCTGCCACCTCAGCCCTGGCCTCTTCTCCCCCTCCCCACACCCGCACTCCCTGCTGCCCCAGCTCTGGCCCCCACCTGCACCTCCTGCCACCGCAGCCCTGGGCTCTCCCCTCTCCCCCGCACCTCCTGCCACCCCAGCCCTGGGCTCTTCTCCCCCCCTGCACCCGCACCCCCTGCCGCCCCAGCTCTGGCCCCCACCCGCACCTCCTGCCGCCCCAGCCCTGGGCTCTCCCCCAAAGAAAGAATTGGGTGGAGTAAATGGACATTGCACCTCTCTATCTGAAGCCTAGCAAGGCAGGTACGTGGATCCCACTAGAATTTAAAATGAAAAGTAAGGGAGGGGAGGATCTACTAGACTGGGTAGCTTTAGATACAGTACCAGGCACGTAGGAGGATTTACACTTCTGAGCCACGGAAGCAGAAATTGACTTTTCTTTTCCAGATTTAGCTAATATTCAGAAAGGGAATCTAGCACCTGCCTTCCAGATTTGAACATCTTCAAAATTCAGGAGGGCTCAAGCTCAATTTGGGCAGCTGTTACTTCATTTCCCCCAAATCAAATATACTGATCCACTGTAACCTGCTGTAGAAAAAGTAGAATAAATTGAGCAAGAAATGCTTCCCAGTGGTTATTAGGACTGGAATTGCTATTTTCAACAGCCATTGCCTTATTATTATTATTTATTTTTAAGTTTTAGTTTTATTTGTTTAAAAGGAAGACAGTGATATTGCATTGGCAAATTCCCCATAGAAACAAAGAGTGGAACAAAAGAATAATAAAGGCACCTCAACTTTTCCTCATTTATGTAGGACAGTCTTATTATATGCATCCAGATAGCCTCCAATCACACAAGCTGAAAATTGTTCCACTTTACTGCAGTTCTGTAACCATATGGGAACGAATCCTGTCTGTGTTCTGTGCACATCCAAAATTCCTGGTGAATGACTCACCCTGGGACCGAGTTACCAGTGACCCAGGGCTGGGGCGGCAGGAGGGTGCAGTGGGGGGGGGGGGGGGCAGCCAAAATTTTCTTTGCTTGGGGCAGCAAAAAATATTGTCTGCTATGAACTGGGAAGCAAGAGAACCATGCACAAGCACTGATGGGAATCGGGAGTACTGACTCCATTTATAGTTTGGTGCTTAGTAGCCAAGGAATGTTGGGCCAGATTTTTAAAGGTATTTAAACCAGTGCCTAAAGATGTAGAGAGGTGCCCGACTTCCTGGGAGTTGGGCACTTTGGAGCTTTTGAAAATCTTACTAGGCACTTAAATATCTTTAAAAATCTGCCCCCCCCCCCCCCCCCCCCCGACGTAGGGATTTCAAGGTTACAGCCCTGAGACATGAGTCGTTAATACAGCATATACAGATGAGATCATGGCTCATGAATTCTAACCAGTTGATTGTGTAGCCATGCCATGTTTTTGGGGTGGCTGTCAGCCCATGAGATCACTAGATTTATCCCACCTATCATGTATTATTAATGCCACTGGTGCCACTGTTTGCTCTTTTTCTTTTTTTATTTTTAACCAGGCTCTGCCTACAAACTTGTGTGCTACTTTACTAACTGGTCTCAGTACAGGCCTGGACCAGCTAAGTACACTCCAGAAAATGTGGACCCATTCCTGTGTACCCACCTGGTCTATGCTTTTGCTGGGATGGATAACCATAAGATCACCACCGTGGAATGGAATGATGAAACCCTCTATAGGCAGTTCAATGCCCTAAAGGAGAAGTAAGTAACGTCTAATGTGTAGAGGATTTTAAAAACTAGTTCATTTAAAGGTGACCTATATATGATTAACATGGGGTTTTGTGCCCCTTTTTGCTTCCTTGTGTTTCAAGTTTTTTTTCCTGCTTGTTTTTTATTCTTAGAAATAAACAGGATGTCAAAATCTTATTTTCCCTTAGTTTTTAGTTGAAGGACTTGACTTAGAAATGTGGATTGGGAAATGGGTTTGTAAAATCCTTTTTTTTAAAAGAGCATTTAGTTAAACAGCTGTTCATAAACACAAACCAAATCCAGACTTTTATACAGTCTGAGTACAAATCACTTTCCCTAACAATTGAAAAATGAGTCTTCCCTGATATCTTTCATGTTATAACCCTGCTCGTTCACCGGCTGTCCACAGAGTTTCCTAGGATAGACAAGGTCTGAATTTATAATATAAAGAACAGTCAGGGCCCCAACAACCAAGAAAAAACAAACAAAACCAATCAAAATGTAAACCTTTCCCAAGAGTTTTGGTCTTTGTTCATCAACAAGTAGCAAAACCGGAAGTAAACGGGTTGTTTTCTTTACAGTTCACTTGATAATTGTTGTTTAAAATTCTGCTTAAGGCAGGTTTAGATTATTCTGGTTGCCTCATCATACCATGAAGATACACAGTAAACAGAGAAGGGTTTGCTCTGCAAAATTTAGAACAGGGTTTGCATTGCACCCTCCCCAACACCAAAGAGGTGTACAAATCAGGAGTTCCAGAAAGGCCCTTATGATATTCAGATCCAGACTTCAACCCCTCAGAAATTTTGGAGGGGCTTTTTGAGTTTCAGGCTTTTGTTCAAACCCATCTCTAGATGTGTCCGTGTTGAATCTGTGAATCCCAATCAATTTCATCAGTAGACTTCAGTGTCATGAGCAAAGGATAATGGGCAAGGTTCTGACCTCAGTCAGAGGGGTGTAAACCTGGAGTAACTCCACTAAGGAGGTGTGAATAGAGAAAATTGTTTAAAAACTGCCAATAGATTTTAAAAATAAATAAATTAATATCATCTTTATATATTTTGTTCACTTAATCTTTTCACCCCAATACTTTTTCCTGCTTTCTAGAAATAAGAAACTTGTCACACTCCTGGCTGTTGGAGGTGGAAGCTTTGGTACCCAAAAGTAAGAACTTTTCCCTTCATTTTTTAAGATGGTGGTGGTGACCGCAAGGAAAAGGGTCCTATATCCCTTTAACAGTTGTGCTGATTGTTAATGAAGACCGTGGCAATCAAAATGAGAAAGTATAACGCACAATATGGGATAGAGGACAAGGGGAACAGTAGTAATAACAATAATAATAATAATAATAATAATAATGCTTAGTTCATCAGAAATTTCAAAATGTTTTACAAAGGAGGTCAGTATCGTTATTCCCATTGTACAGATGGGGAAACTGAGGCACGGACCCATGAAGTGACTTGCTTAAGGTCACACAACAGAGCAATGGCAGAGTCAGGAATAGAACTCAGCTCTTCTGAGTCCCAATCCAGTGCTTTATCCATAAGAGCATGTAATTTCTTACTGCATGAAGAGGAAGGGTGATTGGCTGGACAGATCATTGGGCTGGGCCTCAGGAGATTTGGGTTCTATTCCCAGCTCCGCCACTGACCTGCTCAAGTCATGTCCCTCTCTATGCCTCAGTTTCCCTTAATACCCTTGGTCTATCTTGTCTATTTGGATTGTAAATTCTTTGGGGCAATGACTGACTTGTACTATGTTTATACAGTTCCCAGTACAATGGAGCACCAATCTTGAGCCTCTAGATGCTACTGCAACACAAATAATAATAATTATTATGCTGAAGTCTAGATAATGGGATATATTTGGACTTGGCAGAATTTGATATTTTTAAAAATAATTTTGATGGATAACATCAGTGTTTAGTTTTAAGAATTTTTAAATATTTTTATCTATTTAAAATGTCAGAGTTGCATGAAATTATGGGGGGGGGAGGGTCAGACAATTATTTAATGACAGTAGATGCTGAAATTCAAAATGTTAAAGCTTTATTAACTCTTAAAGCACAAATTGTCAACATCACGTGTCCTTATATCAACAAGTCGTACCTGTTTGGACTATTCATTGGCTAGTACATTTGTAACAAACCTAATTCAGAAGTCCAAATCACTGGATTTTGACTCTAAGAAGTTCTCCGGCAGCATTTTCCTTACTTGGTCTAACTGTAAATTTTGATTATTATTGCTGGAAACATTTTTTCATCAATTTGTGTGTGTGTGGTGAAATCGTAAGAATGGCCGTACTGGGTCAGACCAATGGTCCATCTAGCCCTGTATCCTGTCTCCCACCTGTGACCAGTGCCAAATGCTTCAGAGGGAATGAACAGAACAGGGCAATTATTGAGTGATCCATCTCTTGGTGTCTAGTATCAGCTTCTGGCATTCAGAGATTTAGGAACACACGGAGCATGGGATTGTTAAATGATGAAAAGAGGAGGGTAATGTTGCAATGATATGGAGGAGGAAGAGATGAAGGAAAAAGGGTTAGAGAAGAGAAATCTGATTACAAAAACAATAATAAAAAGCATTAGGCATCAGCAGAGAGATAAGGCTGTCGAGATAATAGATGGTATGATGGAAACTACGGGCCAGGTCCTCAGCTGGTGGAAAACAACATAACGCCATTGAAGTCAGTGGAGCTACCTTGGTTTACGCCAACTCAGGTTCTGGCTGTCTGGAAAGACTGGAAGAGCAAAAGTGGGTGGGGCTAATAATGCAATCGTCAAACAAAAATTATTTCTTCCAGATTTACTGCCATGGTTTCCTCACCTGATAATCGTAAAACATTCATCAATTCAGTGATTGATTTTCTCCGCAAGTATAACTTTGATGGGCTAGATCTTGACTGGGAATATCCTGGTTCCAAGGGAAGCCCTCCAGAGGACAAGCATCGCTTCACCATTTTGGTTCAGGTACAGGAGTACTGTCGAGAGTCTGATCCAAAGCTCATCAAAGTCACTGAAATGTTTTAGCCAAGTGCTGACGTCTAGCCCTGTAACTTATCAGTTGTGCCTGAAAAGTGCTTGTTTTGACATGAGATAAAGGGGGATCACAGACAACATTGGGGGTTTTCAAATTATTTGCAGATGTTTGCAAATTTAAAAAAAGGCCTAATTCCCATGAGATGGTTCTTTATCTCAAGTGAACAAGACTGACCATTGCTTTTTTTTTTTTTTATACTTGTAGGAAATGGTAGCAGCTTTTGTTGAAGAAGCACAAAGAACAAGACGTGCAAGGCTGTTGGTTTCAGCAGCTGTGTCTTCCAGTAAGGACACCATAGATGCTGGATATGAAGTTGCTGCACTGGGGAGGTAAGTCAAAATGATTTCTGCAAGGTGGCTAGCAAGAACATAAGAAAAAGGCTGTGCACTGTAGGGTCCATTGGCTTGATTTTAGATTTACTAATACAGTCCCAGTAGATGTCATTCGGTAATAATCCTGAAGGTTTGTCTGTCTTGCTCTTCTTTCCTATCCACATTAAAGAATAATCCAATGAAATCAACCCAAGGGTTAATTCGGATCCTAGTCCAATTTTATCCAAACCACCAAAGTTTGGGAGTTTGGATGAAAGGTTTCAGTTTAGGCCCCTCTCTACATCAAATGGTATAATCTGATATCTAAGGATGATCCTGAAGGACTTGCTGTCTTTATCACAACCTAGCTTGTCCTGTACTTCTTTAGTCTGGGTGTTCTTAAGCCCTTCAAAGCGAAGAGGTCTTAGTCTTTTAGGAAATTGATTCCTTACTGTGGCATTTGTTTTGTTTGTATTTAGGAGTCTCGATTTTATCAATGTGATGACCTACGACTTCCATGGAAGTTGGGCGTCCGTCACAGGACACAACAGCCCCTTGCACAAGGGCTCGGATGACTATGACAAAGTTCCCTTCTACAACTGTGTAAGAAAAATAACAATACAGGGCTAGATCCACGGACCATTAAAGTCAATAGGAATCTTTCCACCAACTTCAATGGATCAGGCCCAGGGCTGGGTATTTGTCTGGGGTAAAAGTCATGTCACTGTGAAGGGTTTTCTCCTTACAGGAATATGCTATGAAATACTGGCAGGACAATGGTGCTCCAGCTGAGAAACTCATTATGGGATTCCCAACGTACGGACAAACTTTCAAGCTTTCTACTACGAATACTGGGGTTGGTGCTCCGGCTTCCGGGGGTGGATCTCCTGGGGCCTATACCCGTGAATCTGGCATCTTGGCTTACTTTGAGGTAAGCATTTCAAGCAAGTTATATCTATTGCTGGTTCTTCCATGGCCCCAATTACTGTAGTGTCTGAGCGCCTATCTTTAATGTATTTGTCCTCCTGACCACCCTGTGAGGCAGGGCAGGGATATTACCCCTTTTTACAGATTGGAAACTGAAGCACAGAGAGATTTGCCCAAGGTCACACTGGGGAGTCTGTAGTGGAGCAGAGACTTGAACCTGGGTCCCAAGCCAGTGAGCTAACCACTGTACCATCCTTCCTCCCTACAAGATTTATAGAGCAAATTTGCTTTTTTATTTTATACTTTTCTTGTATGTGACAGACATTTGTTGTAATGGACAGGACTATAGATTGTTTAAAAGTCATCTCTCCTCCCCCCCCCCCCCCCAAACTTTCTGCTTAAACTAAAATGTGTCCTCATATGTAGTGAATCTGGCTCACTGGCTGTTAATGACTTTCATTTACACAGGTTTGCACATTCTTAAAAGGAGCCACCACCAGATGGATTGAAGCGCAGAAGGTCCCATATGCCTTCAAAGACAGAGAGTGGGTCGGATATGACAATGAGAGGAGCTTTGAGATCAAGGTGGGTTCTTGTCATCTTCATGAGACCCTCATTAGAGAGCCTTGGAAACAGGAACATAAGTGTCCCTTAGTAGATGAGACAATGCCAACTTCAGGGCAAAGGCAGGGGCCAAATCCTCAGACAGTGTAAATCAGTGTGGACCCCTAGAATTCAGTGGAATGACATTACGTTTCTTCCTAAAGTTTATATAAAATTGCACTAAAATACTACAGAAACCTCTATGGAGAAATGAATTTCTGCACTGGCAAGGCCTGCACTGTGATTGGTTAGACAGGCACAACTGGAAATAACAGGAGCTTAGAGTAAGTTTCACCTGTTCTTAACAATCCCAGGTGGCTCCACCACACAAGGATGATCCTATATATATTCCACTGAAGTCTGCTCGGTACATTCTTGCTGCACTGGGCACATATGGCTGGTGTGCTGCACACTGGGGCCTTTTCGTTTATGACTGTCAATGTATTTGCATGGACCACTTTATTGCTTAGCAGATACTATGCTTCCTCTGAAACAATTTCTGGTTATCTGGTATCAATGGAGACAAAGTTAGAGATGGAAAATACCTCCTAGAGGTCATCTGAGCCACCGCCCTCCCAATTCAATGTTGTTCCGTAAGGCACATTACTACATGCCAGTTTTAAATAGCAGTGGATGTTGCACATAGCTGTCTGTTCTTTTTCTGCAGACCCAGTTCCTGAAGGAGAAGCGCTACGGAGGAGCCATGGTTTGGGCTCTTGATATGGATGACTTCACTGGCTCTTTCTGTGGTGCAGGAGCCAACCCTCTTGTAAGGAAGTTGAAGGCTCTCCTTGGAAACTGAGAGCCAAAGCATTGGACAAGGAAGGAGCCTAGCAGGGAGGGAAACATCATATTTATTGTCCAGGGACCTGATCCAATGTCCACTGAAGTCAAGGGGCGTTTTTCTATTGACTTTAATGGGGGTTGGATCAGGCCCTAGTTGCAGAAACGACTAAAATCTGTTTTTCCTCATCTGCTTTTTTTGGATTCAGACACCTGTAAATAAATCTTGTGCTGACAAAGCTGCCACTGTGTACCAGGATGCAAGGGCCAAGCCGACATTCTGGCTGTGGAGCAGAAGTTACTGCATTCAGTCTGGTCCTTCGGACCCGTTCCATATGCTGCCATAGTCTATATATGAACCTTCTAATTATGTATGCAATATATACCAAGAGACACCTAGCTCCAAGCCCCTTTGTCCCCAAACCTCCAAACTCTGGTGAAATTCAACATCTAGATCTAGCCCATATCTCTGTAGTGGGTCAAACTAAAACTATCAACAGCCCAGAAATTTGGGGTATCCAGAGGTGGGACCATGTTCCAGAAAGAGTTCAGATCCAGGCTTTCAGTAGATTACATAGTCTGGCTATCCCATTTCAGTACTGCATTGATTCTGAATCTTGGGGTTGCATAAAATATGCTGTGCACGTTTTGCTTTGGAACCCTGATTTAATGTCTCAAAATGCTGTAGCATTCCTATAATAAGCACTCTTGGAGTCCCCTTGGTTATAAATAAATGCAACCAAAAGCAAGACAATATTGCCTCATTCATGAGAATGATTTGCTTTGTGTTTGCAGCACCATATGAATTCCCTTCAGTTGTCCTTCCAACACCTCAAAGATGAGCTATTTTATGATTTCATCAATGCCTATTGTAGGGTGTCTTGCACCTTCCTCTGAAGCACTTGCTGTACCGGCCATTGTTGGGGACAGGATATTGGACTAGACGGGCCATTGCTCATGTCTGACTTTCACTTCCCAGGTCAGCAGGCCGCCCCTTGCAGATTGCCGCCCCAAGCACCTGCTTGGAATGCTGGTGCCTGGAGCCGGCCCTGCTCCCAATGGCTGGCTAGCTCTTCTCCAGTGAATTCTTCAATCTTTTTCTAAAGCAAGTTCAAGCAACAAGAGGGAACCTGGGCCTTTCAGATAACAGCATTTGCACAGTGGTGGCATGGTGTCTGCGCCAAGGAGGAGTGGTTGATAGAGCAGGTACAGGAGAGTGCAGTGGCTGTAGAGATTGGGCCATATGTAATCTCAAGGTAACTGTTTACCATTCCTGTGAAGGTCACTTGCATTAGTTCTTGGCATCTTGTGCATTATGGTAATACTGTATTGATCGCCCCTCTATAGAAAACCTTCAGATCTTTCTTATATAACTTGCTCAGGTACACATGTTCAGCACAAGCAAAGCAAGAGGCAGATGGGGTACCGTTGCTTTGGGGCCCACACATCCCATACAAGTTCTGCAACTCACGGACCAGCTGTATATCCCTCTCCAGTGGTATGCAAAAGGGGAGTGACAAAATTACCAGTCGATACCTACTTTAGCAGCAGAACTGGAGTGGGAGGAAAATGAGGGCTTGATACCATCTTTCTGGCTATGTGGGGGCAATGTGTCAGGCTGTTTTTTGATGATATTTGTCTGTTATGTCTTATGTGATGTTTCTGTCACTGGTCAATTTATTACTATTATTTATTTTATTACTCTGATTTATAGAACCGACCAGTTTTTTTTTCAATTTTCAAAATTAAATTCAAAGAGTCTTCATGTGGCACTTATGTTCCAAAGATGAAATTTACCCCTGTCCAGAGGGCCAGCACCAAATAAGCCCTCTTTTTGGGGGCCTAAATGGGGTGCATATGGCTCGGCACAAAGGGAACATTAAAGGTGATGACAGTGGTGAAAGAGACACTTGTGTACCATATGCAATTCTGATGACGGATGAAGATGATGGCAGAGACAATGAAAAGGAGACTGACTTGAGCTGTGAAGGCAGGGAGCTGCATTTACAAAAGAGGGGACCAGGAAAATAGACAGAGGAATCGCTGCTGATGAATAGTAGGGTTGGGAGTCAAAGTGAGGATGGTTTTCCAGCCTAAGTAAGAAATCCGTTCTTCCCAGGTTCACTACCATGGTGGCCACAGTCACTAGCTGCAAAACTTTCATCAACTCCGTCATTGGGTACCTCCGTCAGTATGGGTTTGATGGGATCGACCTGGGCTTTGAACATGTTTTAGGGGCTGCCCCCCCCCCCGAGGACAAGCATCACTTCACCATCTTGGTCCAGACGAGATGCCAGTGTTTGTGCCTAACACAATGGGGCTCTGCTTGGCAAGTGGCCCTTGAGTGAGGTAAATATTAAATAATAATAATGTCATAAATCCTGAGGGATCTGAGAAAAGATGAAAGCTAAAAGAGTGTGTAATTTTAATTCCACAAGTCCCAAAGAAATCTAACACACTAAAATAAATTAATCTAACCCTCTGGAAAGCTTCCTCCATTGAGAGAATATCTGAAAGATTTTATGTAGCTGACTTGGTACGTTCACTAGCTGAGTTTTTTCCCTATGAGAGTGAAGGCTCTCAGTAATGTGACCTGTGCACAAACTTCCAGGTGAATTCCTGTAACTTTACTGAAGAGTAGCAATCCCATGAATGTTGTACTGCAGCTGTTGCACAAACGAAAATGCACTGAAGTCCGTGGCTTCCGAATAAAAGTATGAAAACAATATAGTGACCGGCATAATGGGACTTCCCACACTATGCACAAACTTGTCCCTGATTTCCTAGAATGAATTTAGATAAATTATGCTATCAAGAAAAAGTATGCATTTCTGAGTGTGATGTTGTAATAAGAGGAAGCACAGTTACTATGAGGACTGATAACAGTTTGCTTAAGAAATATCAGCAACTGCCACTAAAGTCTCTGCGTTCAGAGCTATAATCTGCCAGCTTTAGTGTGACAAGGGATTACCCTTGTATTATAATTGTTTCAGAAAGTAATCCCTGCCTGGCATGGAAATTATCTATCCATCGTAGGGTTTTATACTATTGTCCCTCGTATATCTGAGCACCTTCCATGTAAAATCAGTATCAATAACTAAGTCTCCAATGGACTTTATGGAATTTCTGATACTTTTTGTTGTCTGGGTAAAAGTGTGCTTGGGATTGGGTTTTTTTTTCTATTTGTTTTGTTTTGTTTTGGTTTTTTTTTTTTGCTAGATTTTATTTATTTCCTTTTGGGGAAGCGGCAGGAGGGCTTGTGGCTAGACGGGGATATCAATGTTGGAGGATCATCCCAGTGGTGGAATTACTAGTTTCAAAATCCATTTATTCTTTGAAAGACTTGCAAGTATGCAAGGAAGTGGGAAGAAAGAATAAAGGAAATGGACAAAAGTGCATCTTCAACCGCTTCCTAACTTTTCCCCCAAAACACATAGATGTCATGAATTCCAGCTTGTACTACAGATCTGCCCTGGGGCAGCTTGCATCTCTGGGTCTTCCAATATGCAGGACATTGCTAAAAAAACCAACACCACCTATTTTTCATTAACACTGAGCAGACTTTCTAGATCCACAGCCAATGACCTTCTGGCAGCATCTGTCTTCCATCGCAATCTCTGTGAAAGCGCAACAAGTGGTATGGGCCAGAACCTAAAAGGCATTTAGGAGCCTAACTCCTGTTGATTTCAATCTACATGACTAGGAGCCTCAGACTTATTAGGTGAACATAACCACCTACTGCTGGCTGGAAACGCAGCACCAACACTATTACTGCCATTCCAAATATAGCCACTGGGCCTGATCCTCCACTACTTTGCTTATTCCTGCACATTCTGATTTGCTAGCCTTTTACACCCACCTTTCACTACTGTCAATCACAGTGCAAGACCCAATAGAGAATCAAACCCACTAGCATCAAAAGCCATACTGTTATTTAAAGTCCGCCCACACACACACTGGACACATACACTTTGACACTGGAGTATGTTCTAAACCTGATGTTTTTTTTTTTTTTTTAATGAAATGACACCAATTAAACCCTAATGTAAACACTGATTAGTTCTTTATGAAGCAGCCTGATTTTGGAGTCAGAGTAGCATAGCAGAGCATACATAGCATAGTATACACCCTGATTCTTGGTACCGCTAAAAACAGAACTGAGAAGCTTAATTGGAAAGGAAAAGATACTCTCTGATGGGTAGAACTATTCAGCTGTAGTATAAGCTCAAGTAGGCCAATCGATTCCGATGTTTCCTGAATTCTTTATCTGTAATCAGCTAAAATAGAAATAAATATTGATGGATGTAACAGCTTTTAAAAGTCGAGCACATTGTAAAACAGCGTTGAAAGCAATAGGCAAGTTTAAGAAGTCCCAGTGTGGGTCACGAGTGCGGTTTGAACATTGAATCTCTATCACTTGAGTTACAGGACTAACTCTCATTAGCTGCTAGCAGTATTAGCCTCTATGTGGATTAGCATTAGAGGAAACATGAGACATTGCACTAGCATATAATAAAAATAAATATATATGGAGGTATACCTATCTCAGAACTAGAAGGGACCAGTGAAAGGTTATGGAGTCCAGTCCCCTTCCTTCACTAGGAGGCCTAAGTACTGATTTTGCCCCAGATCCCTAAATGGCCCCCTCAAGGGCTGAACTCACAACGCTGGGTTTAGCAGGCCAATGCTCAAACCACTGAGCTATCCCTCCCCCCTTTATGAGGTGCCTTATGTCCTTAGCCCAGAATTGTCCTGTCCTAGATAACTTACAGTTTACTGTTTCAGTCCTCTCTGCAGACCCATTCTTCATAAATTAGTCCCTGCATGCCCAACTGTAACTTCATTAACAGTCATGTTTCCTTCCCACTGCTTCCAAGCCCCTTGGATTTCTAGCAATTTTCCTCTTTTTCTGTATGTACAGCACGCTGCACAGGGAGAATGACATTAGACCCTCTGGGTATCCATATGATTTCCTTTGTCTGATGCCTTGATCAACCAAGTCCCATCTCAAGAGTAAAGAATAATTATGTGGATACCTATACATAAATTCCATACCTCTGTTCTCAGAGTCCTCCTCTCCGGCATTGGTACTAAAGACCAATCTGGAGACCCAAACTTCATTGGCCAGGTGATTTTCTTATGTGGCAGCTTGTCTGCTTCATAAGTTCCAGGTCTAAAGGAAGATGAACACAAAATATATCTCATTTCTGCAACTGATTTAGACATGGAGTTTATACTCTGCTGATTTACAAGTGCCACATTGATCCACTGGGAGATGTGTATGATACGGTCTTTGGTTCATCATACTGGGATTCTAAATCTTGGGTAGTCATTACATAAGAACGGCCATACTGGGTCAGACCAAAGATCCATCTAGCTCAGGATCCTGTCTTCTGACAGTGGCCAATGCCAGGTGCTTTAGAGGGAATGAACAGAGCAGGTAATCATCAAGTGATCCGCCCCGTCATCCACTCCCAGCTTCTGGCAAACAGAGGCTAGGGACACCATCGTTGCCCATCCTGGCTAATAGCCATTGATGGACCTATTCTCCATGAACTTATCTAGTTCTTTTTTGAACCCTGTTATAGTCTTGGCCTTCACAACATCCTCTGGCAAAGAGTTCCACAGGTTAACTGTGCGTTGTGTGAAAAAATACTTCCTTTTGTTAGTTTTAAACCTTCTGCTTATTAATTTCATTTGGTGACCCCTGGTTCTAGTGTTATGAGTAAATAACATTTCCTTATTTACTTTCTCCACATCAGTCATGATTTTATAGACCCCTATCATATCCCCCCTTAGTCATCTCTTTTCCAAGCTGAAAAGTCCCAGTTTTTTTAATCTCTCCTCATACGGAAGCCGTTCCATGCCCCTAATCATTTTTGTTACCTTTTTCTGAACCTTTTCCTATTCCAATATATCTTTTTTGAGATGGGGTGACCACATCTGCACGCAGTATCCAAGATGTGGGCATACTATGGATTTATATAGAGGCAATATAATATTTTCTGTATCCCTTTCTTAATGATTCCCAACATTCTGTTCATTTTTTTTTTTTTGACTGCCACGGATAGATGTGTGGATGTTTTCAGAGAACTATCCACAATGACTCCAAGATCCCTTTCTTGAATGGTAATAGCTAATTTAGACCCTAACATTATATATGTATAGTTGGGATTATGTTTTCCAATGTGCATTACTTTGCATTTATCAACATTGAATTTCATCTGCCATTTTGTTGCCCAGTCACCCAGTTTTGTGAGATCCTTTTGTAACTCTTCGCAGTCTGCCTGGGACTTAACCATCTTGAGTAGTTTTGGATTATCTGCAAATTTTGCCACCTCACTGCTTACCCCTTTTTCCAGATCATTTATGAAATAGATTAGGCATTGCTATTGGGGCAGTCCCTGGTTACATTTCTGCTCTATGTATTTGACCTCTATGTATTTGATCCAGTCCTTCCACCAGACTCAAGGTACACTGCAAACATGTCAAAAGATAAAAAAAAATGAGGGATCCTTGCAACAAATTCATAGTGGAGAGAGGTTCATGGATGCTGATTTCTAAAGGCATGCTTCTAAACATGCCATGTGAAAAGGAGATATGTAAAACAGACAACATAGTGTCTCTCTTTTGCTGTGAATATTTATTGTCTGACTATGATCTAAATAAAGCAACAGAAATCAGACTGTTCCGCTGCAGATTGTGGCTACAACCCACAAAAGCTGACTTTGTCCACTAAAATATATATATATGCAATAGCAGCTTTAACTTTAATCTTTTTCTGTTGCATAGTGTTTCTGTTTCCAGAAGTATTTTTTGGAGATCACCATAACCTTGCTATTTTTCCCCAATCTATTGGTGAATATGGGGCAGTTTTTTAATGCTCATGCAAATGAAGAACTTAAGACACTCACTAGAGCCTGATGTAGGTCAGCACTGATGCTGTGCAATTTCCTCGATCGTGCTCAATCAGTGGGCTTTAATGCTAACATGTTTAGCACCCTTGCTATTCGAGCCCTGAGCTTATCTTGAGTGGAGACTCAGTTTCACCAAGTTGTGCCAAAAGATTTTGTGGTTTTGTTCTGTGGTTAAATTGAAATTTACATTCTATTTTATGAAAGCAGGATTTTGGGCCTCATTCTCCACTGCTTTGCTCCTTGTGAGATTTTCAAGATACACAACACAAGGCAGTTTGAGCACGCAGTTGCCTACCTCCCATTTGTGCCTCTGCAATGCTATCCCTTAATGTCTAGGCAGGCTTTTACCTTGCTACTAAAGGAGTGAGAAACAGATTTATGGTACCCAGGGAAAAGCTCTCTATCCAGAGCCTTCTGTGGAAATCGTGATGACTTGACGGAAAATGGGGCGTAGGCAGGCTGGAACTTTCGGTCTTTGCCCCATGCTGATTGGTGTGTTCCAGGGCCAGGAGTCTCAGTCTATTTATAAGGCAGCAGATTAAAAAAGAAAAGAAAAGGAAAAAAAAGTTAGCACCGGGGGCCTGATGCTCATTTACGGTCTGGCTGCTCTGACGATGTCAAGGGGCCTTAAAGTGATTGTAAATGTAAGTGTACGCACACTGCTAAAGCAGTTTAAAGTGATTTGAGTGTAAATAAGAATCAGGACAGGACCCATTTATTTTGGGAATTCTGTAATTTTGTTCTGTTTTTGGATTGCTAGAGATGCTTTGGCCAAAAAGCACAAACCTTAAAGCCGGGCAGTTTTCTTGGAGGCATCTATGAAATTTTCCTACTAATCTTATATCGGTATGTGCCCTATCGCTCCTAAAATTATTATCTTCTGGGAGCAATGAAGGGATCTGAAGGTATGTAGGATATTTCTGTGGAAACCTGCAATTACCGAGCATCCAGAGTTTGGTCTGTGTTTGTCCCTTTAACTGAGTCACTCTATTTCTGAAGTGCCCATCACCATTGGTTCTAGACACCATCTGTAATTCATAAACAGCATCTATTTCTGATAAACATTCTCTTGGTTGAGGAAGGTAAGAACACAGAGCTACTTCAGCAGGTTAAGAAGTTCATGCAATCAAGGGGACAGAAGATTTCCTTGTATTTGGTAACTTTATCAGCTGTAGAGAGGGGATAGTTGAATAATTTCCCCACACTTCAGCATATCAGAGTAATCTATAATGAAATATATATATGCAACCGAGGGAGAAATTCAACACTGGGCAAAGGGTCAGCATAAGATCCATCCATCACTTAATTTCTGTTTCTTAGGTGGAATTTAAGTGGTGAATGGAGCTAGCCTTCAGCACAAGGGTGAATTTCACGGAGTGAATAAATTTCTAAACTAGCAATCCTTGTAGAACTCTCTCTTATTTTTATAGAGCTGTGACTAGTAAATGAAAATGTATTTTCTCCCCCCAAAATTTCAGAGACTCCTTTTAAATTTGGGTGAACCAGGGACCAGAATTGCCAAAGAGCTCAGCATCCAATGCGCACCCAGCATGCTCAATGATTCTGAAAATCGGGCCACTTATTTAGGTGCTTAAATGGATGGAGGGATGCTTTGGAAAATCTGGTCCTACGTGCTTAATTCTGTCATCAAATATCTGCAGTAGCCAGCAAAGTGAATGGAAATTGGGCATACATATTGCAGGTACTTGTGATGGAATTACAGTGCATTCATTTTTTTAACCACCCACAGCAGCCTTGACGCACAGTAGAGAGTGCTTTCCTTACCTTGCAATCTGGTGGGAAACGTAGGGATGTTCTTGCTCCCAGTACGTAACCTTTGATGCTCTCTGGTTTATGAGTCAAGGCATATACCATGCTACTCCTCTGTATGTAAAAAGCAGAAGCGTGCTTAGTGCCAGTTATGATGTGATTCACATCAGTTTAAGGTTTAATGCGTTTGAGCAGCTAGAGACCAAATTGTTGTTAAAGTCTCTTATCTCAAGAAAAGGCCTTTTTTCAATTTTCACTGTCACAGGTGGGATGGTCTTGTGATTAAAGCAGGAGGCAGGGAATCAGATGTGGATTCAATTCCTGCCTGTGTCACAGCCTCTGTGTGTGACTCAGGGGAAGTCACTTAATTCTTTCTGCGCCTCCGCTGGAAAATGAGGGATAATAATGCCTTCTTTTGTTTCTATTGGGTACAATTTTTTAAAGTGTTTGACTTTCAGTGAGACTTAGGCTCCTTAAGTCACATTTGATTTGAAAATGGGACTTAGGAGTCTAAGTCACTTATGTGCTCTTGAAAAAAATTCCCCTTGTCTCTATAGACAGTTTTCCAGGGCCGGGACTGTCTAATTAAATATATGTGCAGCCCCCAGCCCATGTGAGCCTCAATCTTGGTTGGTGACACAAGCTGCTACTTCATCCTACAACCCTGGGATGGGAATAGCTCTATTGCAGAACGACTCACCTCTTCATTGTCGTAACTCCCGGGCCCACGATAGGGGTCCCCAAGGATGGGGACCAGCTGGTTCCCCAATCTGTCTGGGGCATGGTGAAAGGGGAAAATTTTCCTCCCTTGACATGATCCAAACGAGTTTCGCTTCTGCACAGCTACCAATGCAAGAAAAGATGTAGTTAGAACAAGCAAGTGGTGACCTTCCTCCACTGCATGGGGTGTGATCTGCTCAGCAGTGACAGGGGAGCCCATGCTGGGCATGGCCAGGGGAGCCCCCCGGGAGATGCCTGGGCTCGGGGTGGGCAGGGGAGGCCGTGCTGGGCACTGCCAGGGGAGCCCCCCCGGGAATTGCCCAGGGCGGAGGTGGGCAGGGGAGCCCGTGCTGGGCACTGCCAGGGGAGCCCCCCGGGGAGGTGCCAGGGCGGAGGCGGGCAGGGGAGCCCCCCGGCAGTGGCCGGGCCCGGAGGTGGGCACGGGAGCCGCACCCCGCCCCGGAGGTGCCCCGGCTGGACACGGCTCTGCTCACCTGTCAGCTCCCACTCCCAGATCATGCCGCGTGCCCGTGTGTACGGCCCGTTACCATGGACACGGGAGGGGGTGGGGCCCGCGCGAGCCGGCGGGCGGAGAATCCCGGGATCCGCGATCGGCGGGGACCGCGCCCCCCCCCCCCCCCCCGCGCTCCTGCAAGCGGGCGCCTAATGCCTCCACTCAGCGGCGCGCTGCAGCCCCAGGGACCGGGGGGCAACTGGCCGCGGCGCCCTGCTCGCAGCAGATCCGTCCCGCAGAGATGCACCGCAGACAGCAGATATTTGCAGGCGGAGCCGGGTCATTCATTCTCTGCCAGAGCCAAAAACAACGGCAGCCCCGGCGGGGCCCTGCAGCTCGGGGACTGCCTGCCCTCGGGGCACTGGTGCAGGTTCTGAGCTGAGGCAAGGCGTGATTCGTGACAGCTGTTTTGTGGCCCCCTGGTCCTGTCGCTAATTGGGTCGCTGCGCTGGTCTGGCGCTCGCAGTGAGGCTGGAGATGATGGGAGGCTGCTCTGACCTGACCCATTCGGATCCCCAGTCCGCAGTGTGCAGGGTTAGGCTGAGGTTACCCAGCAAAAAGGGACTCTGAATGAAGGGTCTGAATAATATGCATCCAAGCCACAAAACATTCAGATGAGAAATACCACATGAGGCCAGTTCCTATCAGCATAAAGCAAAGGTCCTGGAACAATGTGTGTAGTGTGGGGTGTGTGTGTGTGCTGAGAGCCATTGAACCATACTGTAAACCCTGTGTGTAATGGAAACCACTTCAAGCCAGGAGATGTAGCACCTATGTTTAAAAACATCCCTGTCTGACTCGTCTAACCCCCTGGCACACACAGTGTTGTAGATGCTTTCTGGATAGATAGAATCATAGAATATCAGGGTTGTAAAGGACCTAATGACCTCCTGAGGTCCCTTCCAACCCTGATATTCTATGATTCTATGATTCAGGAGGTCATCTAGTCCAACCCCCTGCTCAAAGCAGGACCAATTCCCAACTAAATCATCCCAGCCAGGGCTTTGTCAAGCCCGACCTTAAAAACCTCTAAGGAAGGAGATTCCACCACCTCCCTAGGTAACCCATTCCAGTGCTTCATCACCCTCTTAGTGAAAAAGTTTTTCCTAATATCCAACCTGAACCTCCCCCACTGCAACTTGAGACCATTGCTCCTTGTTCTGTTATCTGGTACCACTGAGAGCAGTCTAGATCCATCCTCTAGATCCATCCAATTGGTCTGGGGGGAGGGAGATTCTCCTCTTTTCTTCCCACCCCCAAGCCACTTTTAACTGGCAGTAGTTAGGCAGCTGGCATACTAAGACCACTGCCTATAATTCCAACCAATGTTGTTTCATTGTTTCCTTGTGCTTCCCCCACCTGGCTTTGTCTCCAGCTGCTCTCTCTTGTTTTATTAGATGGTCATCTCTCTGGGGGGAGGGGCAAGAATCGTCTTTTGGTTCTGTGTTTGTACAGCCCCTAGCACAATAGGGTCCCGGTCCATGCCCAGGGGTCCTAGGTGCTATCACAATACAAAAAAATAATGATAAAAGCAGAGCAGAATAGAATAGCACACCCCCAGCATGTCTTTTTTTCCCAAAGCACCAAAATAAATCTCAGTTCTTTCAAATTTTCTCATGTTTTCCCATCCCCCATGCTTAAAAATCCACCTTAGTCTGGTTTAACTCTGCCAGCATCTTATTTCTTATCTCACCTATGTTTGAGGCACTAGGAGCTGCTGTCATGGTTGTCAACGTGTGCAGTTGGGAGTAGTGGGCAGAATGCTGGATTTGGCTCCTTTTGGGAGGATTTCTTCACTTGACTTATTGGCCCAGAAATTTCCCACTGTTGTTAATGTGGGTGCTGCTCCATTGCTGGGAGCAACTATGGGAGTGCTAGACAAGACTCTCACGGCCTCTGGTGTTTTTACTGTTGTGTTTCGGTCTGCTCAGCAAAGGTCTAGCTGACAGTGTGATTAAAAAACACTGTTTTAAATGGCACATTTCACACTTTGGGACACACGCATTGTTCCTTGAGAACCATATTGGTTGATTGGTTTGTGATTAAGTCTTTGGTTTGGTATCTAAATACCAGTTCATTCCTGACTTTGCTATAGACTCCACTGTGTGACCTTGGGCATGTCACTCTGTCTCTCTAAGCTCCCCAAAATGGGGATAATAAACCTTCCTTTATCTTGTCTTGTGTGCTTGGCAGCTTGACTGTAAACTCTTCAGGGGCAGGGACTGTCTCTTATTGGGTACATGTACAGCGCCTACCACAATAGGGCCCCGATCTCAGTTGGTGATCCTTTAATATAAAGAATAAAATTTCTGTCCCTGGGGGCAAATTAAAAATGCCGCATTAAAAAAAAAAAAAAAAAAAAAAAAAAATAATGGAGATATCCCATCTCCTAGAACTGGAAGGGACCTTGAAAGGTCATCAAGTCCAGCCCCCTGCCTTCACTAGCAGGACCAAGTACTGATTTTGCCCCAGATTCCCAAGTGGCCCCCTCAAGGATTGAACTCACAACCCTGGGTTTAGCAGGCCAATGCTCAAACCACTGAGCTATCCCTCCCCCCATAAGAAATCTAAAACAATAAAAAGTGATGCTGAAGTCACTGTCCAGCAAAACAGACAAACACACTAGGGCTTATGCTACCGGCTTTTATTTCAGAATTTTGGGGCTTCGGGGATATGCATAAAGCAATAGGGAATTTGGATCGAGTTCATCTGCTTGGAGATCCTGGTTTATGCCCAGTTGCAGCAGCTGCAGCTCGTATCAAAGACCAGGCCGGTTTGGCAGTACTGCTCATAAGTGATGCCGTTCAGACAGTGCCAGAAAGCATTCCTGTTGTTGGCAACAGGGTAGAGGCCATTGGCTTTGCCAGCACAGAACCCACTGCCACCGGAGCTGCTGCCGCTACCGGAGCTTCCACTGCCACTTCCTCCGCTACTGGGAGCCTCTGTGATTGGAGCCATGGGCTGAGCAGGAGCAGTGCAGCCTGAAACAGAAAATGATGATACTGAATACAGATCGGTCTATAACGATCCATTATTTTATAACATGCCCAATCACTCTAGTATTTGACCAGGGTATTAGATGCAGTGCTTAGAAGCAGGGCACTACCATGTACAGCCTGCTGTCTTTGAGAGGTACAGTGTGCTGGCTGAGCCTCATGGTGACTGCATCAAAAACTGGAAGAAGAAGGACCTGATCCAATTCCCACTGAGATCCATGGGAATTTTTTCATTGGCGTAAGCGGGTTTTGGATTGGGTGATAAGTGGGTACCTCCGTGATGGATTCAGAGGTTCAGACTCGCCTCTGTTGTAAACCTGTTGCAATCGATGGAATTACTGGGCAATCAGGGCCCAGAAATGTAAAATAATCAAACTTCAAGTAAAAGGAGATTGATCTCCAAGGGGACCCACTAGAACAGCTGTTAATTTTTTTCCAGAGTGGGCTGTTGTTTAGAACACAGATCTTTAAAAGGGACTGCCAGATGGCAGGGGCATCTGTAAACTAGCTCAGGCTATTTTAGCAACAGCAGTGAGTTCCCTTAGTAAACTAGTTTGTTTGTATCCCAGCAAATTTGGTCTCTCTAAAGAGCCATGATTTGACTGGAAGGTGGGGTGGGGAGTCACAAAAGGAGAACTTAATGGAGGGTGAATTGTGGGCAGGGATATAAAGTTGCTTCTCTTGAGAGGGTGTAGCTCAGCATTATATACACCAGTGGGAGTATTCAAATTCTCATCTACATCTGAGGGAAGGGTGTTAATTCTGGGAGCCCATCCTGCTGGAGTCACTCACTAGTGCTCTGCAGTCCAAGAACGTTCTTCAGGGTGTTGATCAAGGGGAATTTGCCCTGGTTGCAGAACGTGCCAGTGAAGTCATCCAGGTCAATTGTCCACACCATAGCACCACCAAAGTTGTTCTTCATTAACCACTGAGCCTGTTAAGGGCCAGGAAAGAAGCCAAGATCAGTCCAAACACAACAAAAAAGGGACTCAGGGAACTACAGTGATGCAGAATGGGATCCCACTGGTTTTGATAGGTGAGAAGGTCCCATCGTACCTTGAGGTTGAAGCTCTTGATGTTGTCATATCCTACCCACTCAGTGCTTTGGTATGCATAGGGGACATCCTGAGGGGTATCCCATGCTTGAGTGGCTCCATTATTCAGGAAAGTGCAGATCTAAAAACAGTGAGGGTGAAACAGAAACAGAATCTTCCATCACTGCTGCAACCACATCGCCAATGGACAGAAAACGGAACAGCAGTTTTGAGGCAACAACTCTTGTACAAAGTAGATTCACTTGTTTTCATCTCATACTTTATCGGTGGCCTTGTGGGCTCCTATACAATGGTGTCTGTTCTCTAGCACACAGTAAACAGATGTCAGCTTTTTATTGTCAATCAATGAGGAGCTAAGCTACGAAATTTAAATTCATGTTTCATACTCTGCTTCCAGAGGTCTGGGGTGTATGGTTCCTGAGTTTTGGTTTGGGCCTAATTCTAGCAGTAACTAAGCAGAAAGAGGAAAAACAATTAATCCATGATGGGGGTTGATTAAGTATTCATTAATATTAGATGTCACAATTGATTTTCTGTATACTCAGTTACAATTATTCCAAGAGAAGTATTTATACTCTGATTTATATGCATTGTGATGGCCTGAGATTGTTTTAACAAGCAGATACTTTTATTCAGTTGTGCACTGCAACTGCATAGCACACAAACCTCGTGGGCTGTAGTCCACGAAAGCTTATGCTCTAATAAATTTGTTAGTCTCTAAGGTGCCACAAGTACTCCTGTTCTTTTTACAAACCTCATAGTAAGCCCAGAACCCAGACTGTTTTGTGTAAGGTCCAGCAGGCCCGGGTCCTGAGGCTGGAGCACCGACAGCAGTGTTGGATGGGTTGCTCAGGATGAAGGTGTGTCCATAGGCTGGGAATCCAACAATGAGCTTTTCAGCTGGGGCACCGTTGTTCTTCCAGTAATTCATGGCATATTCCTATAAAAACAGTCAGTGAGTTATGGACTCTGGATCACAAGTGGCAGGTAAATTCTTCCATCACTGCAGTTTTCAAGGATCAGTTATTTGTTATTAATTTCCTATCAGAAACCTTTGGATCCATTTAATTAAAATGTTGGGTTTTGGGCTTAGTTCAGTTATGTCATTATAGGCCTTAAAGGATCTTGGTCAAGATATACTTACAATATTGAGATAGATATTGCTGCCAGTGTCAGCGGGGCCTTGAAACAGGGGGCTGTTCTCTCCAGTGTACCCCTCCCAAGAGCCGTGGAAGTCGTAGGTCATCACATGGAAATAGTCCAGATACCTGAGGAGATAAAATTACCGTCACTATTGTCTTCATCTTGGAATGGTTCATTTTCTCATCAACGGTGTCTTTTCAAAGCCCAATAAGAAGCAGTGATTTAAACAGCCCCTGTATTTTTAGCATCTACTTTAAAGATTCTTTGTAGATAAAGGATGGATTTTGCTTTAAGTGCCAGAAGTTCACTACAGATGCCAAATTTTTCAAACTTCAGTGGCTTAAGTCAAGCACCTAAATCCATATTGGTCTGAGTTTTCAGGGGTGCTGAGCCCCAGAGCTCCCATAGGTTTTAGTGGGTGCCCAGCACCTTTGAAAATCAGGGCTTTCTTTATTTAGGTGCCTAATTCGGCAGCCAGGCTTGAGGCTTTTGGACATGAAGCTGGTTTTCACAGTGAAATATATTCATTGTCTCGAATGTGGCCTGTGCTTTAAGCTAGGGATGATGAGTATATCTGAGAGTGTGGTACTCACTGGCCGAGCTGAGGAATCTGGTAGCCTGACTCAATGTTAGAGAGCCCTGCAGCCACAGCAGCGGTGACCAGGAGCCTGGGTTTGTTAACCTGCTTGGCTTCCTGCTCGAAGGCTTCCAGCATTTCCTAAGGCAGATTAAAAAAACGACCCCATAATTGGTTAGGAGCAGCAACGCTGAGCACTGGTCACCCTCAATGTGCACCTGGTGAATTAGAAATGGCCCCGTTCCCTCCTTGAGAATTCTTACTGCAATGACTAGGCCCATTAGACTGCTCGGTTTTGTCCACCCATGTTTTGTTAATTCTGTCTGGCAATGTGAAGAAGACGGGTAAAACTTTCAAAAGTGTCTAAGTGAGTTAGGCTCCTAAGTTCCACTTTCAAAAGTGACTTAGGCACTTGAAAGCCCAAGTCCCATTGGTTTTTCAATGACATTTAGACTCCTAAGGGCAGATTTTCAAAGGCACTTAAGCACCTAAAGATGCAAATAGTTGCCTAGTCAGATTTTCAAAAGCACCTAAGTGGGTTAGGTGCATAATTCCCATTTAAATTAAGAGGAGTTAGGTGTCTAATGTGCTCAGGTGTTTCTGAAAATCACACTAGGCACCTGTTGGCATTTTTACACACCTAGATACTTTTGAAAATTTGGGTCTAAGTGTTTAGGTCACCTTTGAAAATGGGGCTTTAGCTTCTAAGTCACACTTACACACTTTTGAAAATGTCACCTCCCACCTTTAATATTCATCAGCTGTGAAATTACAAGTACTAAGGGCTCTTCCATATGATCATAAATCTACAGCTGATTTATGGTCGGATCCTGCATTCTTATCTATCCTATAGAATCCCATGCACATTTGCTGAGCTGAATATTAATTAATGAATAAATAATTATGCTAATATCACCAGCAGTTGGTATCATATATGCTTTTACATTTTACATGCATCTCTGGAGCATTTGTAGTGCATTGTACAAACAATGTGACTTTTTTCTTCTTCTTACTGAGGTTTCTTTCAGCACCGAGGAGCTGGCTTCCTCCTTACCTGAACAAGGACGGTGAAGAGGCTCTTATCCTGAGCTGTGCTGCCTCTGGAGCCAGGGTATTCCCAGTCAAAGTCTATCCCATCGAATTCATACTGGCGCAGGAATGTGATGACGGAGCTGATGAAGGTCTGGCGAGTCTCGGGAGTGGAAACCATCGCAGTAAATCTAGGGAGAAAAAAAGGGAAAGGAGTCAGGTTGCTGCATGGCTCACTCCCTCAAGTGTTCAAAATACCAGGATGCAGTCAGAGAGAAAGGGATGGGGTTGGACTTACGGAGCTGTTCCAAAATTCCATCCTCCGATAGCCAAGAGGGTCTTCAGTTGTCCGTTCCTACAAAGATTGAGATGGGGGGTATGAATAAAGAACAAACGGAGGAAGTCTGGTTTGGTATTTCCCACTGTATTGTAATTGCTGTCCTGAGACAGAAGAGAGACCAGTGTGCTCTGAGATTCATTGTGTTGCCTTGCCTTACTCAGTAATACTTAGCTCTTTATAGTAGTTCTTTTATAGCCATAGAGCTCAACACACTTTACAGAGGGATAAGCATCTCATTATCCCTGTTTTACAGATGGGGACAATGAGGCAAAGAGAGTGAAAGTGACTTGCCCAAGGTCATACAGCACGTTAGTGGCAGAGCCAGGAAAGGATCCCAGGTCTGATTCCTCTCCACTGTGTCACATTTTACCCCTAAGTGAGCCTTAGAAATTGATAGACCATCTCCCAATTGATCACTCATTGTTGAAATTAGCTCCATTTGATTTAGATCTGTATTTAATGGGAACATATGATATATAATATACATAAATAGAATATGTTATATACATAAATAGAACTTGGGTATATTGCTTTAAGTTCCCAGAAATCTATTTTGGATATAGGTTCATAGTAACTGAAGGTAAATAATGATTTAGACATGGATTCTCTTGAGCTGCTGTACCATCTCCCTCTACAACAATACCTCAAATCTTCCAGGGCGGTTACTATGGTGTTTTGGGACTATATCTAGCACTTTGGAGCAGCCAAAGAAGACACTGTCTCTAGGTTTCATGCTGAGCCCAGTGCAGGCTGGTCAGGACTTTGGGGACTTAGCCAGCATTGTGCAGATGCCCCTGCAGTGCAGACATGATCCATAAAGCTAGCAGTCATGTGTGCTTCACTCTGGAGTCTCAGTGCCTTGTTCATAATAATGCAGAGGTTTTAAAGGATCTCTAGTATATACAGTCAGGTGTTAGTTAACGCACAAATCTCTCTTTAGTCTCTTGCCATTTGGGTTACTCACTGGTTTTTCAAACCGTTGAAGGATTTGTAGAGAGTCAGGTCGTTCCATTCAATGGTAGTGATCTGATTGTTCTTCATGCCCGCAAAGGCATAGATCAGGTGAGTACAGAGGCATGGGTCGATGTTATCAGGCATGAAGCGCCCAAGGCCTGGTCTGTACTGGGCCCAGTTGGTGAAGTAGCATGTCAGCAGATAGGCAGAACCTGTTTTTGGCCGAGAGGAGGGGGAGATGTCACAGGGATATTTGTCATAATAAACTACCCCGGTTCATGAAAATGAAGCATGGCCACCAACTGGGACCTCAGGGTAGAGATGATGCTGATGTTCTAAAGAGGAGCATTCTAATCCTTTAAGTCCCAACTCTGAAAACCAGACACAGTGATTACTACTTTAGTTTCAGTAAAGTCAATGCTGACAAAATAAACCCTCAGGAAAAATGCAGCATTTTTGCACAGCGTAGAAACATAGGAATAGAAGACAAGGAAGGAGGCTGCATAGTTCCTTCAAACTCCTCCATTTAGACCTGGTACCAACGTCTGTGGAACCACAATTCATAAAATGTAGACGCTATGAATAAGCCCATGAATGTCCAGTTAATGTCTGGATGATATAATCCAGATATCCTGATTTAACCCACTGAGGATACTAATGATGGAAGCAACCAAGCTCCTAATGGCAAGGTTGGATAACATTGCTAATTATGACAGGCAAACAGTATTATTTGAATTCTTAGCCATTAGTCTATTCTATTAATATGAGAGCTGATAAAAAAGGAGGGAATTAAAAAAAAAAAAACGGTTTTCCCCCTTTATTCAAATCTGAACATTTATCATTTTGAAAAGTCAACATTTTCAATTTCAAAAAGTGTCACAACCCAAAAACAACAACCCAAAAACAAAACTTTAAAATTTCAACCAGCTCTAGTCAATATCAATTATGGGCATGATTCTCCCCTCACTCACAAGGGTGTAAATCAGGAATGATGCCACTGAAGTTAGTAGTGTTACACTATTAGTAAAACTAGTGTAAGTGACAGGAGAATCAGAGCCTGTCAATTTTATGTGGATTTTATACCTTTACCTTTAAAACAACAGAACAGCTCATCAGTTTTGTCCGGTGGAGGAGGAAAATGGAGCTTGGTCACTGATTGAATGTGGTGGCTTAATGCACTGTTCTGAGTGCACTGATTAAATTATGAATGCCATGCATTTGAATTTTGAGCTCTCCTTAAAGCCCATCTTGCTCCTCATACAATTTAGGCCTGTAAGGAACCACGGGTTGGGTTATATCTAAGTGTTTATATTTATTTTATGCTTTCCTGTTTTTCTGTACTTGGCATTGTGGATGAGCTATCCTAAGAACATAAGCATGGCCATACTGGGTCAGACCAATGGGTCCTTCTAGCCCAGTATCCTGTCTTCCAACAGTGGCCAATACCAGGTGCCCCAGAGGGAATGAACAGAACAGGTAATCATCAAGTGATCCATCCCCTGTCGCCCATTTCCAGCTTCACAGAATTGTTTGTTCACCATGCTCTGTGTATCTCTATCTGTTCAACTGCTATCTCCTGTAGAGGGGCTATGTGAGTGGGATGTAGACGGGACATCACTGTTTTGTTTGGATCCATTTTAAATGGGCCTCAGACATTGAAAATAGTTATATAGGGCTTAATTCATGGGTGGGCCACAATACAAGTAAGATATGGTAAATACCAAAGAAAGAGCAAAGCCATTTAAGAAAAATACTCACCCAGCTGAGCATTCAGCAAAAGTGCCAGACCTGTCAAGAAAAGCAAAAGTAAAGAAACTATCTGAATAAAATGCAAAATGCACAAACAGTTCACAAGCCTAGGGCTCAAATGCCTCCAATCAGTCCCAGTCATAAGATGCCATATTGCATTCATGAATAAGACCTTCCCAAGGACTTACCTTGCAAATAAGTGGTCAAATCCGGCCTATGAATAAGTAATATCAATGGAAGTGTAGATATTCAGGGATTGAATTTAGCATGCGTCATTCACGGAAGATTGAATCAAATACTGTAGCTTTATTTACAAAGAAGGTCAGATAATTGACCGATAAGTCCTGAGGATAGGAGTGATCAAATATCATGTCTCAGGCTGTTAAACTGATGCCTTAGGTGGTCAGAAAGGAATTTTCCATCCTATGCACAGCATTGCGCAATTGGTTGGTGCATCATTGGGAAACTCTTTGACCTTCTTCCAAGCACAGGCATTGTCCACTGCTATGGGCAAAGTACTAGCCTAGATCAGTGGTTTTCAACCCTTTTGCATTTGCGGACCCCTAAAAAATTTTGAATGGAGGTGTGGACGCCTTTGGAAATCTTAGACGTAGTCTGTGCACCACAGATTGAAAACCACTGTTATAAGGGAATGACAACCTTTTGCAGACCCCTTAGACATAGTCTGCGAACCCCCAGGGATCCGCGGACCACAGGTTGAAAACCACTGGTCTAGATGGACTAAATGGCTTAAGTTAGTATGGTGAATCTGATCTTCGGCACATGCTTGTATGCAGCACAGAATGAGTGCTCCATAAGGATCTACTGATGTGCTAAGTTTCTTTGCAGAATAGAACTGCAGCTTAAAGTGATCAAAAATATAGCTGCACAGTTCTTGTGAAAATAAGGTTACGCACCAATATAAAATAATATGCATGGACTTACCGGTGAGGAGGATCAGCTTGGCCATGATTTACTTCTGTACTGATCCAATGACGTTTCTCTTGTCCTTTTATACCATGTGCCTCCTTCTTTATCACACGGCCACCTTATCACCAAAGAGACCCGAACGATGCGGTATCTAACAAAGTTTAATGGTTAGCTAATGGATAAATCAACAAAACTTTCCAACCTCCCTTTGTAATACAATAGATGCCATTTTCTAGGTAACCTATCTTATATAATAGTCCTGCCAACCTGGAAAGGGCGGACCTAAGGAGATATAAAAGATAAGCATCAATTTTCCAGTGCGCTGGTTCTTATACTATTTTAATGTCCCTAATTAAAATGTATTGTAATGTATTATTTGCAATGCAAACAACCTTTTAATAGGTTTGTTGAATGTTACTAGATAAAACAACTGTAAATATGGTTATTTTGAATGAGATTGGGGATGCCAAGAGAACCAAAGCCTTTACGTAACTATTGTGGTGTATTTAAACACTGTTAAAATCATAGGCTGTCACTCTACATGTCAGGGTTTTTCCCTAGTCCTGCTTGCAAGCTAGGGGGCTCTGTAGGAAGTGTGCAAACTAGGTCTAGCAGCAGTCAGTTTGCAACCAGCCAGCCTAAAGTAAGGTGGAGTGAGCTGTACATTGCTGTTTTAGGGAGCAGCCTGCTTTGTCTCTCTCTAGTGTTGGGTTCCTGTGTGTTATTGTTTTGAATTCTAAAAAGTAAAGTCATGTTACGTTGCAACCTTCCAGCAAGAGTACTTATGTTTTTATATAACTTCTCTGTGTATGTGCTATGGCATCTGCTAAGCCATCCTGCTTCCTTTAAGTGGGAGTGGGACTTGAGTCCCACTTCAGCCCAGAAATCAATGGAGTTAAGCAATTTACTAATTGTAAAATGAGATCAGAATTGGGCCCAGTATCTCCATCTCTTGTGCAAAGTGAATGGTCTCCCCATGTATTATATTTGGCTGAGTTAGAGTGTAGAAATAGGCAAAAACCAAAATGTGAACTGGATTAATAGATTATAAACCCACAAGGGACCATTGTGATTAGTCTGACTTCCTGTCTCACACAGGCCATTACACTGCCTTGAATTAATTCCTGTTTGAACTAGAGCAGATCTTCTAGAAAAACATCCAGTCTTGATTTAAATTTTGCCAGTGATGGAGAATCTATCACAGCCCTGGATAAATTGTTCCAATGGTTAATTACCCTCACCGTTAAAAATTTGCACCCTTATTTCTAATCTGAATTTGTCTGGCTTCAACTTCCAGCCATTTACCCTTGTTATAACTTTGTTTGCTGCACTGGTATTTATAAAGTGTGATTAAGTCACTCCTTAACTTTCTTGTTGATAAGTTAAATAGATCAAGCTCCATGAGTCTTTCACTATATGGCATATATTCCAATCCTTTAATCAGTCTTGTGGCTCTTCTCTGAACCCTCTCCGATTTTTCAACATCCTTCTTGAATTGTGGACACCAGAATTGGCCTCAGTATTCCAGTAGTGGTTGCACCAGTGCCAAATGCAGAGATAATATAACTTCTCTACTCTTACTTGATATTCCCGTTTATACATCCAAGGATCACATTGGCCATAGTGTTGTACTGGGAGCTCATGTTTAGCTGATTATCTACCATGACCCCCAAGTCTTTTCCAGGAGACAGTGCCCCATCCGGTAAGTATGGTCTGCATTCTTTGTTCCTAGATGTTTGACTTTACACTTGGCCATACTGAAGTGCAGGTTGTTTGCTAGCTCCCAATTTACCAAGAGATCCAGATCACTCTGAATCAGTGACCTCTCATCCTATTTATTTACCACTCCCCCAATCTTTGTGTCATCTGTAAACTTCATCAGTGATAATTTGGTGTTTCCTTCCAGGTCACTGATACAAATGTTAAATAGCATAGGGGCAAGAACTGATCCTGGTGGCACCTTACAAGAAACACACCCACTCGATGATTCCCTGTTTACAGTTAAATTTTGAGACATATCAGTTAGCCAGGTTTTAATCCATGTTGATTCTAGTTTCTTAATCAAAATGTGGTGCAGTATGAAGTCAAAAGCCTTATAGAAATCTAAGGATCTTATATTAATACTACTTCCTTTATCAACCCAATTTGTAAGTTCATCAGAAAACGATATCAATGGAGGTTTTTTGAAATCTAGATTGGACCTGAATTTTGGGGTCTCAACCCATCTGTCTTGGACTTCAAGTTTGTCATGCCTAGAGCCTTGTATTTTTATATACTCTGTTAAATGTATGCTTTCAGGGCCATATCTTCAATTGGTGTACATCTGTGTGGTTCCATTTAAGTCAGTGGAGTTATGTCCATTTACATTAGCCGAGGATCTGGCCCACCACGCTCCGTAAGTGATAAACATTAATCCGCTGGTGCTCAGAATTTGTCTTCATTGTGTTTCATACATTCATGGAGGCAAAGATCATGTTTGTGCCTAGACACTAAGGTGATGGGGAAAAGGGCAGGACTGTAGAGAGAGAGAGGGAGACTCTTCTGCATTAAATTTGCTTGATATACTAAACAGAGTTGTCGTTACAGCACAATATAGTATAGTTAATTCTGCTCCTGGACTTTAACCACTTAGACTTATTTCTGATTTATTTAAAAAACTAGCCACTGACTTTCATTCTCTCTCTCCAGATGGGCGAGGTAGGAGTGATGTTTTCCACAACCAGACCTTACAATTTCCTGAGCCCCCAAAGCTCTGGAGGGTTAGCAGTAGCTCCTCTGGGTTCTGTTCTAATGGGGGGAAAAGAGGGCTTGGAGTCCCAAGGGCTTAGGGTGACATCTGCTAATAGTTAAGGGCTCTGCTGAGCGTGATTGACAGGCCCAGCCCAGGCCTGAGGGTAGTGTGGAGCCAACCTGTCCCCGTGATCCCTCCTGGAGCTCCCAGAATCGAGGTGGGACATACCTGCTAGTATGGCAACATGCTCCCCTCTCTGTGCTGGCCAGCTATACTGGCCAACACAGAGGAGTTGGGGTGAGGTATTGGTCCTGTCCACCCTCTGCCCATTTTGT
This sequence comes from Malaclemys terrapin pileata, assembly GCF_027887155.1. Lineage (NCBI taxonomy): Eukaryota > Metazoa > Chordata > Testudines > Emydidae > Malaclemys > Malaclemys terrapin. The sequence goes on along the minus strand of NC_071508.1, from coordinate 17,137,552 downwards.
CTGACTTGCGCTCTCTGTGGTGCTAGGAGTGAGTGAATTCTGTGCTCTGTGGACCATGGGGACTGCAGTTGTCCCTGGCTACAGAACAAAAGGTGTAAGGACAGGAGGCTTTTTGGTGGGCACACCCACACCAAAGTCAAGCCCTGTCTAACCCTATTGATCTATCTGCATTCCCATTTTGAGCCCATTTTGCCAGAGGGTTGATGATTTACTGGGCTATAAAATTGATTTACTGGATCGATATGCACCAGAAAGGCTCCTGGTCAGATGTACATTTTCTTCCTTTTTTATTTATTCCATGGCAGTGCTGCCCTACAGAAAGTCAGGTAGAGGTATTTACAGACAAGCCTCAGCATTTGCAAAGGCTGGGATTGCAGCCTCATTGAAACTCCTGTCAGCAAGTCAATACAATTAGAGTGATAGACCAGATAACATCTCCTTTATGTGTTTTCCTTTCCTGATAGCCCAAATCACTTATTTCCCTGACAATTAATTCTCCAGATATTAGAGAGACAAAGTGGGGGAGGTAATATCTTTTATTGGACCAACTCTTGTTGGTGAGAGAGACAAGCTTTTGAGTTTATACAAAGCTTGTCTCTCTCACCAACAGAAGTTGGTTCAATAAAAGACATTACCTCACCTGCCTTGACTCTCTAATATCCTGGAACCAACGCTGCTACAACAACACTGCCTACATATCTCCAGCTACTGATATTTTCCAGCTAGCAGGAATACGAATTTTCACTGGCCTGTGTATGTACTGGAATTGGACGAAACTTTTGTAAGAAAGTTTGGAAGCAAGCAAAACCAATCTGTTCACCCAACAGCTCACCCACTGGATTTGCAAACCTCTTGGGGAGCTTGGGCCTGAATTTCAAGTGGCAGTTGTCTAGAATGTCTCAGTTTTGGCTGAGGTTTGCTTTGAGTTGTCAAGTTCATTTGCAACCTTAGCTCATACTGGAAACGCATTGCCACAGTTCAGGGCAACTGCACGTTATGGCCCAGCAAGGGCACCCATGCTAGGCTCCCATCTCCTCAGCCGTCACCTCTCTTGGGTGGAGACACCTGAACAGGGTTTCCCCAGGCTGCACAGTCCCTAGCGTATGCTGTGAGTTCCCTCAGCAAGGCAGACTGTCCAAAGAGGCCTTGTTCCTGCACTTTGGGTTCTCCTCAGAGCCCATAAGCAGCTAGGGTTGCCAGCCATCCAGGATTGTCCTGGAGTCTCCAGGAATTGAGATTAATCTTTAATTAAAGATTATGTCATATGACGAAATCTCCAGGAATTCGGCCAACCAAAGTTGGCAACCCTATAAACAGCCCAGGGTTCTAAGTTACCACACAGCTTTTTCTAAGCAAGCACGTCTACTGTTAAGGGGAGAACATTGCAGAGAAAACAATTCAAAACAATTAAATAACCTATATAGATGCTAATAAGCTTCCCAGAGATCACCCCCTCAGTCTCCATAAGAGCTCTGGTCAGTGTCAGTCCTTCCAACCCTTCCTTAAAAATCGGGGTCCTCTTCTTGCTCACAAGGTCCTATCTGTTTGCTGGGTCAGGAAGCAGGCCCGGAGTAAGTTTAAACTCAGGCTATTTATCCATTCTGTTGGCCTCTGGAGAATCCAGTTTGAGCCAATATAGGTGAGCCTTCTCAGAGGTGGGACCTCTCAGATGTTACAGCCTGAGTTAATTTGCCTCATCACATCCCATTGTTCTTAGTTCCTGGATGGCTGTGTTTTCCTCTCCCCTATGGAATTATGTACAAACCCTGGCCCACAATGACACACAAACTTAATATGATAAGACCTCCCAAAGATACTTCGGGAAATTGCCCTATCTGTCACACCTATGTTAACTAAAATCAAAGAAAGGATTCCCTTGAACTTCTATGAACCACGGTTCTGCCATCAAGCAGCCAACTTAACGTTGTTCACTGCAGGGCTGTGGCTCTTTGTCATATTATAATAGACCACACTGCTGAAATAAGTCTGTTGCGGGGAATGATGGGTGTGGTGTGGGGGATCACTTGGATTTTCAGATGGGAAGGTCTCTGTCAACCTTTAAATTAACGGATTTTCTCTACCTACCTACCTACCTACCTACCTTCCATCACTATAGCATCTGTTGGTGAGCTTGTTGTGTGTGTATTTTACCCACAGAGCAATATGTGCTGTATAAAGCTTTGATCTCCTTGTTAGACTCCACCTTTAAACTTAACTGTGTCAGTCTATATGCCGGAGGGGTGGTTGTGAGGGGTGGGGGCGGGGCTGCAAGGCAACTGAAGGCAGAGGTGAGACACTGCCTTCTGTCACATGTGGCGATTTTTGTTGTTGTTCTTTCTTCATTGGTGGCTTTTTTTTTTAACCCATAATAAAAATCCTTTGAAAGTGAATGGTTTGATCATTGTGTGTATGCTGTATTGTGTTCCTCTAACTGTGGCCCAGACACCACTAGGGGGGACAGAGCACCACACTGAGTGGTGATGGATTACCTGTGGAGCAAGCAGAACAGGTCACACATAGAATTCCTTTGGGACCAGACCAAGGTCTTCTACTGATGATTTGATTTGACTGAGGTAGCTGAAGTATTAAAATAAGATGCTTAGCACCCCTAGCAATCTGTTAAACAACAATAATCCCTGATTTATTTGAAGGTACCATCAAAAAGACGTCCCTGCACGTCCGTGGAGATAATGTCATGTATGTGACCAAAGTGCAGTCAGCTACCATGACATAGGTAGTACATTGGCAGTGCATAGCTGGAGGTTTAGTGTGAGCTTGGTGAGGATGCTAGCTTGGGTCTTGGGAGATCTGGGTTCAATTTCTGCTCCACCACAGACTTCTTGTATGATCTGGGGCCAAGTCATTTAACCTCTCTGTGCCTCAGTTTCCCATCTATAACACAGGGACAATAGCCCCACCCTGCCTCACAGGGGTGTTGTGAGGCTAGCTACATTAAAGGTTGTGAGGCGCTTGGATATTACAGTAATGTGGGCAGATTGCTTAAGGAGACCCCCCACTGCTCTTAAAGAAGATGCAGTTAGTCACACAATGGGGCTTTAAAGCAAATGTGCAAATCCACAAAGCACGGACGTTGTTACAACAGTGCCCGAACCCCGAGCTCAGGCATTACAGCTTCCTAGTACCCATTAATCGAAGGTCCCACACAGCTAAGGAAAATTCCACACAGTGCTTTACCATTGAGGAAGTATTTTACCAGTGCTGGTGAAGTGCTCCCGGTGTGAAATTCACTCGTGTGCAGAAGGCCAGCACAAGGCCTCTGACAAGCCCCACTTAAGGCCTATTTTGAGGATTGCAGTGATGCATAAACCTTGTGCTGGGGCTCCTTTTCGCAGGAATTCAGCCTCTGTGAATGGGACCAAACACTGCACAAGATTGTTGCTGTCTATTTTAAAAAGTGAACATTTGAAGCCGTGTACATTTGCTCAGTAAAGGAGAAAAAGACTTCCCCTAATGAAAGCCAAGAAAGAGAGAGAGTGGCTGCATGGTCCATGGATTGTATTCCCAACTCTGCCACTGACCGGTTTCTGTGACTTGGGGCAAGTCACTTCACCTCTCTCTGTACATGTCTCACTTTCTCTCTCTTGTCCTTTTAGATTGTAAGCTCTCTGAGGCAGGGTCTGTTCTTACTCTGTGTATATACAGCACCCAGCGCAATGGGGCCCTCATGTCTGATGGTGTCTCTGGATATTACAGTGACACAAATAATACATAACGAAGGTATTTCATAATGCTGAAACTGACTCTAAGGCTACATCTACACTACGAGTAAGGGGTGTGATTACACTGCTCATGTACACATATTTGTGCTAGCTCTCATCAAGCTAGCCTGAGTATAAACAGCAGTGTAGCCCCGGTAGCTCCGGGGTTGGCAGCTGAGTACCCACCTGTGTCATGCAGGTTTGTGTACTTGGCACAGCTCAGGCGTGCTACCGCTGCTACTAAGGACACACTGCTATTAATACTCAGGCTAGCTTGATGAAGAGGGGAGGGGAATCACACCCTCGCTCCTCGTGTAGACATAGCCTAAATGCTAAAAGAAACGAGAGGCCGAGAGCGCAAAGACTTAGAAAAATAAGAGTGAAACTGGAATTCGGGTACAAATTCTTCCCAGCAAGAGGGGTGGACCAAGGCTGTGGGTATAAGCGTATTTAAATGTTGGGTACTATTATGGAAAGAAAAGGGACGGAAGATGAGAAAGCGGGGATGTGGGAGTGAGAAAAGGGGAACTAGCTTATTGGGCCAATTGATCTCTTCGTGCCCAGAAAATCCTTCTGTTCTTTTTTACTTCCGATGATGAAAGCTTCTTTGAGCCTTGTGGAGAACTGGGAAATATCTGTCAGATGGTTTATGAATATTGTGCAGGTGTCGGTGTATTTGTTTGTGGGGGGGCTACTCGCTCTCTGGAGTGAGATCAAAAGAGGGGGCTGGTTAAGGAGACCAAGCAGGAAAGGCAACACGTTGGGCTAGAAAAGGAGCATCCCAACAAGCACAATCACCAGGTGAATAGTTTTTAAGAGGCAACTTCTGGGCCCCAACCCTGGTTATATCGTAGCTGTTTTGCCAGGGCTCAGAACCTGGAGCTCAAAAGATACCAATCCGCCCTGTAGAAAGGGAGGGGGAAGTTGCCAGCTCTTGCAGGCTGACATAGCTCTGATGAAGAATCAGTCTGCAGCAAGTAGGCTGTAAGATGGCCCTCAAGAAAACAGGGGGGCACCAAGCCTAAGTGATGTCTCCCTAGAGGTTTGAGGGGAATGCCAAATATAGGTAACACAATATGCATCTAGCTTGTTTTAAATCCATTTCTCTGACAGCTTTGCACTTTTTGGCCAATAAATCATACTTGGTTTTGAACAAGCTGCTAATTTGTCATTGAAAACTAGTACTGTTCCCAGGCTCCTGAAAGGAAACTCTTGCAGGTTCCAAGCCCGTCGAGTCTGTGGGGAACACATTTGGCAACTAGCGGATGTAACCTGGACATGCAGCTGGAGAGTGGCTGAATTAAGGGGTCCCACCCCAAAAAGAAGTGGAAGCATGGACTTGTCATTTGAAAGGGGTACACTTGGGACTAGAAAAGGGTCTCAGAAGGGGCAGCCTATGTAGGGACTGTGACTGGCTATACTGCCCCTTCTGCAGGACTCAGGAGTGTGTCGGGGCCTGTGAGACTATTTACTGAAAAGACAACATTCAGGGAGTGCACAGTAATAATTTAACTGTGTTTAGATTCTAGGTCTCTGTGACAGAATACACCACTGTATTCACACCTTACACAGTATTGTAATAATCTTTGTACAAAGTATGCCTTTTAAGGTATCATTTGAAAACTCATAATTTGTTGATCATTATTGTCCTGGTAAAATATGTGTGGCAACATTGTATGTGAAGTTATAAAATTTCTCTGTATGGTGTTATTAACTTGTGTTCCAAATCCCACAGCCTTGCCCAAACAGAAGATGGCAAACAGGTCTGTCCTAAACAAAGGAACGTGTGTTCTGCTTAATTTACATTTAAGCAGTAAACAGGGTCATCAAGCAGGAAGGGAAGACAAAGGAAGTTCAAACAGGTGAAAAAAAAACAGTAGGGAACATCCTTCTACACAGACTCTGTCTCTTAGTGCCTAGCTGGAAATGTTTTTCAAGAAGGGGACTGAAATAATAAAAAGGAGGGGCAAACACTCCAAGGCACCTCCCTATCTCTCCCACCCCATTGCATTCACTGCACCTGAAGAAGCAAAGGAAGAGTATGTTGGGCACTCGGGGAGGGGCCCTGACTGGACAGTTTGGTCAGTAAAACTGCTGAAAGCATGTGGTGAGAAACTTTGCTTAAATCTGATAAAATTTGTTAAGTTAGGCATTAGTAAGCATTTTATCTTTATTTTTCTTTTAACTATTTCTGATTTTTATGCCTCATTACTTGTGCTCACTTAAAATCCATCCCTCGGTAGTTAATAAACTTGTTTTACTGTTTTATCTAATCCAGTGTGTTTAAATGGAAGTATCTGAAGAAGTATTTCAGATAATAAGCTGGCGTATTATTCCATAAAGGAATAACAGACTTAAAATAGTTGCAATGTCTAGGAGGCAGTTGGGCCGTGCAGGACATATATTTCTGGGGGGAAATCTGCGACGGGGTGTGTGTTGGGGTCACCCTGCAGTAGAGCTAAGGCTGGTGAGAGCCAAAGTATAGTCCAAGTGTGGCTGGCAGGCTGCTATTACACGCAGACTCTCAGGGCGTGGCTTGCATGCTGGAAGGCTGTTTAGGAGAGGCCCGGGTGGGAGTTACTTCAGCAAGGCATTGTAAACCACCCACGGTTGCAGGGTAGGGGTGACACAACTACTCATTGGTCTGCATTGTACCTTGGTATGTCACAGCCTCTTTCTCCTTGTCTCCAGTTATAGACTTTTTCATCCCAGGCAGGAACTGGGTTTTTTCCCCCGCTACTGATCCTTGTCTGCTCTCATTAATCTTGTCTTTCCAGGTTATAGTGTTCATGCAGCTCAGTGGCCCAGTACCTTTAAAAGCCCCTTTTCAAAGGCATTGCCTAGTGATATGAGAACCTAGTCACATGATTGTAAGTCTACGAATGCATCGCCCTGTGATGTAAATTTATATCCCTCTATAGGTGATTTTTCTTATACATAATAATAAATAATGTATAGGACTGTTTGATTGAACATGAATGCAGCCCTTCTGAGCTGTTGTAATGCTGAGCTGGTTTTGTTATGTTATCAGCAAGAATGCAACCAGCACAGGAAGTCAGCAATTTTCTTCCGATTTTATATGTTTGGTCAAACTGAAGGACTTTCCAAACCTGTTGATCAGAGGTGTTTCATCCCTGGTCTCTACATGCAAAGGGAAGGCAAGTGACAAGGGAGGTGTTTTCAGGGGAGATCCACTTTGTTTTATTGTAATAGTTTCATGCCCTCGGTGTGATTGTGTCTACCTGCCTGTAAAGCGCCAGCCCAACTTTGGGTGCCATATAAATAAATATAGGAGAAGTCCAGCTCCTGAACTGGGTCTGGGATCCAAATACCCTTGATGTCCGGGGCTGTGGAGATCCCATGGATGGGTTCGCAACCATCCTTGTTTCAGGTGTCACTTCAAGCAGACCCCATAGCACTATGGAAGCACTCAAAGTGCTAGAGGAGTTAACAAACCACAGAGGGTGCGGCTATTGTTTTTGCTGAATGCTTTATTTCATCATAATGAATTTGTGGAATTTTGGTCAGATTCCAGGATGGTTAATTAGTTATCATAACCTGATCGGTTCATGCCCAGTTGCAGCAGGAGCAGCTGGAGTCGAAGACCAGGCCAGCCTGGCAATTTTGCAGGTAGGTTTTCCCATTCACGCAGTGGTAGAAGCTGTTACTGTTAGATGGATCTGGATAGAGGCCACTGGCCTTGCTAGCACAGAAGCCAGTGCCACCAGAGCTGCTTGGGCTGCTGCCTGAACCACTGCTGGGGTTGCTACCGGAACTGCCACTCCCGCTTCCACTTCCGCTACTGGGAGCTTCTGTGATTGGAGAAATGGGCTGAGCAGGGGCGGTGCAGCCTGAAATAAAAGCAGATCATGACGATTCCATGATGATTCTACCAGGAAATGGGCCAGGTTTGCACTTCATTCAGGATGAGCTATCTATCTACCCACCCGTTTTCATGGCCCCCACCATTTCAGCAGTGAAGGAGTCCCAAGAAACACATTTTAGTTCCTGAATTCATATTTGCTGAAGTTAGGTTAAAATCAGATCTGGGCTTCTGATTGCTTCATTATAAACAGGAAACTAAATCATTACATTTAGATTTGGATCCAGTTTCAGCTTCCCAAAGGATCCCAAAGTTTAGGTGTATTCACTCCTGATCTGCAGCAGGTCCGTCTTCCCCACTCCCACTTCCCCTTCCCACAGCTCTGTTAGTAGAGCTCAGTCTCAATCCTGCTGTGTCAGCCCCTGTCTAATCGCAGGCAGATACTAGCAATCGTACTGAACTGTGAACTGTTTTTGCCCTGTGACCACACCTGAGAAGACTGAAAGCCATGTTTCCATATCATTAATCATGACGTGGATTGAACTAAGTCTCAGGGAGATGAAAAGCTGTAGAGTTAGTCCCCTGTGTCACTTTACCATCTGACTTTGCACCTAACTCGATGGCATTCCCGCAAAGGGGAAAGGGTAGAAATGTTCTAAAATAAGGAGTTGTGGATGCATCTGAAGAAGTGAGGTTTTTTTCCCACGAAAGCTTATGCCCAAATAAATCTGTTAGTCTTTAAGGTGCCACCGGACTCCTTGTTGTTTTATCTATATCTTATTAGTCTTGAGAGAGTGGCTATTCAGGGGTACATTGAATAAGACCAAAAGCAATATTATACACCCCTGCTAGCGTGCAGATTCTCATCTCTATGTGTGAACAGGGAGTTAATTCTGGGAGCCCGTCCAGCTGGAGTCACTCACTAGTGCTCTGCAGTCCAAGAGCGGTCTTCAGAGTGTTGATCAGGGGGAATTTGCCCTGGTTGCAGAACGTGCCAGTGAAGTCATCCAGGTCCAGAGACCAAACCATAGCGCCTCCAAAGTTATTCTTCATCAGCCACTGAGCCTGTTAAGTGCCAGGAAAGAAGCTAAAATCAGCCCAGATGCTAATGCTGAATGGAAGCCTCACCTGGCACTAGTTACACCAGAAGGTCTCACCATACCTTGATGTTGAAGCTCTTGATGTTGTCATATCCAAGCCACTCGTTGCCCTTGTAGGCATAGGGGACATCCTGAGGAGTATCCCAAGCCTGGGTGGCTCCATTCTTCAGGAAAGTGCAGATCTAAGCAAGGTGGAAGTGAGAATTTTAACAAGTGTCCCATAAAAAAAGAACAAGTCCAAAGTGTGACAATTTCTTTGACTTACTCATTAATTATGACCATAAGTATTGTCTCTAAGGATTTGTACTCCTTAATCAGCTTCATTTAAATTAATTTAAATAACGCCAAGAGGTGATGTGGAAGAATTAGACACACTGCAGGAATTAGAGTAGGCTCCCTGATTGCTTTACCTTGTGGACTCAGTAATTAATAATCAGTTAATTTACGCATTGTGTCTAATAAGGCATTTATGGTGTGCAAGGATGAGGGTGCATTTTATTCTGTTTCTGACACATTCAGCTGAAATTAGCTAGTGTAATATAGTCTATTTTTAAATCAGGCAGAATAAATCACTAAAAATAAGGTATTCTGTGAATCTAGATCCTTGTTTCTCTTCTCTTTGTCCATGAACAAACTAATTTTTTTTCATGAATTAATTAGTTAGTTGCAATTAGTCAATGGGATCTTTTGTTAGAATTCATTTCAGCCTATGACTCACTGGCTAAGTTCTCTGTGAGTATTAGTGATTTAATATTTGTGTGAGATGAGCGAGCACACATGCCTCATAGTAAGCCCAGAACCCAGATTGTCTTGTGTAAGGTCCAGCAGGCCCTGGTCCTGAGGCTGGAGCACCGACAGCAGTGTTGGATGGGTTGCTCAGGATGAAGGTGTGTCCGTAGGTTGGGAATCCAACAATGAGCTTCTCAGCTGGAGCACCGTTGTCCTTCCAGTAATTCATGGCATAGTCCTATAGGCAACAGACGAGTTAGTCTCTCCAAGGAATTGCAGACTGCAATGTTATTTCCTACATCTCTGCAATTGTAAAGGCTGATGTCATTACAGACCGAAAGGACCCTGGCCCTAAGCTTTCAAGATATACTTACAACATTGAAGTAGACATTGCTACCGGTGTCAGCCGGGCCTTTGTAGAGAGGGCTGTTCTCTCCAGTGTATCCTTCCCAGGAGCCATGGAAGTCATAGGTCATCACATGGAAGTAGTCCAGATACCTGTGGGGATCATTACATACATTTATCTCCATTCCTTTTTAACCCACGGAATGGTTCATTGACCTGTTAGTTCTGGCTCCACAGCGGTGCCACTGGTCATGCTCCCACTTCCTGCATGCATGGTTTCTCCACAGCCTACCCCTCTTCTCCTGCACAGTGGTTCTACTCCTCTTTGGGTCTTGTGCACCCTTAGGATGGGATGAGGATTTAACCCATAGTGCCAATGAGTGCTTAGAACTAGGTGGTAGGTGCAATTGTGTGCTCTGAGGAAACCCTTCATAGGCTCAGTGCACATACCAAAACAGGGGTGACCCAATGACTTGCCCTGCTATTCAACATCAGATCCTTGTGCCGATGTCTAGGATGTTAATTTATCTTCTGAAGTGGAACTGTCCCCATAACAGTATCCAAGTGTTGGTAATGACTAAGATAGAGGCCAAGTTCTGACCTACCTCCCCCTGCTTGGGAGCAGCCATAGGATGGGTATTTGCCTTTATCAGATGTTAAAAGAAGATTTAAAAAGGAGACAACCCAGCCATCTGAGAGTGTGGTACTCACTGGCCGAGCTGAGGAATCTGGTAGCCTGACTCAATATTAGAGAGCCCTGCAGCCACAGCAGCGGTGACCAGGAGCCTGGGTTTGTTAACCTGCTTGGCTTCCTGCTCGAAGGCTTCCAGCATTTCCTAGGAGATGGCAAGGAAAAGGTTAATGACTCCCTACCACCACCAAGGCGGAGTCCTCATGGCCTTCAAAGTTCTGAACAGAGAAGTGCGCAAACAGCCTCCAACCCCCTTTCTGTCTCCAGTTTGTGTTCCTGAGACCCTCCCATCCAGTGCAACCAAAGGAAAGCCTGTTTCATACTGTGATATTGGGGATGGAATTAAAGTCATTTGTCTGCTCTTAGGAACTTTTAATACATTAAGTGAAGGAACCTGGTTACTGTCAAATATACTGAAATTGTAACTCTCGATGCTTTCAGCTATTTTGGTTGGAGTCTCTTACACTAAGGACCAGATAGTCCGCTAATGGAAACATCAGGTGAGGATATGTTATTTGTATTGTAGTGGAGTGTGCTGCAATGAGATTGTCTCAGTGGTCTCCCGCATGAAAAGCAGATGTGTACCTTGTCTTAAATCAATAAATCTAACTCATCCAAGGTTTCTTCTGAATTAACACAGAATCTGGTTCACTGAGATTCTGATCTGCTGTGCCTTACCCTGAATGTCATTCCACATGAATTTCCTTCTGGCTTCTCATTAGCTAATATCTGATTTCCACCTTACCTGGACCAGGACGGTGAAGAGAGCCTTGTCCTGAGCTGTGCTGCCTCTGGAGCCAGGGTATTCCCAGTCAAAGTCCAGTCCGTCAAATTCATACTGGCGCAGGAATGTGATGACAGAGTTGATGAAGGTCTGGCGGTTTTGAGGTGTGGAAACCATTGCACTAAATCTAGGGAAGCAGAGGAGAAAAGGGTCAGTGGAAGAAGCTGTTGATTGTTTCCATCTATCTTTGCAATACTGTGATGCAGCCACAGGAAGTGGATGGGTTGGACTTACGGTGCTGTTCCGAAATTCCAGCCTCCGATAGCCAGGAGAGTCTTCAGTTGTCCGTTCCTGCAAAGGGAGGGATTAAAAAAAAAAGTTTCACAACAGGTAAAAATATTTAAGCCTATTTCTAGTCATAAAGGAAGGGCCAATTTAAACGATTGCCCTCTTGCTACTCTTAATAATGAGTGACCTATTTGCCGCCTTAAGCTGTATTCCCTTGTTACATGGTCTGATGACTAAACCAAGACTAGATTTAGGCCCACCCTTTAATCCACAGTGGCTCAATACTTGTGAGCTGACATGTACTCTCATCTTCGCTGCCTGCTTCTTTTCTTTGTATTCTCTCAACCAGTGCCTGAGCTAGAAATGTCATTGATCTGCACTTGGTCAAGCTGCTCTCTCTGTCTATGTGGAGAGCAGTTTGTTGCCTATGGTCCTCTAGACTTGGACCATTTTGGAACATGGAGGTTGCTACATGAACTTCACTGGACATCTATGGGTGGGTATTATTGCTGTCCACTGTAGAGTTGGTCTGTGACTTGCTTGCCCCTAAGAAGCAAGACAAGGGATTCCTCTTTATTCTAGATACCTACTGGTTTTTCAAGCCATTGAAGGATTTGTAGAGTGTCACATCATTCCATTCAATGGTGGTGATCTGATTGTTGGACATTCCAGCGAAGGCATAGATCAGGTGAGTACACAGGCATGGGTCAATGTTGTCAGGTTTGAACTTCCCAAGGCCTGGTCTATATTGGCCCCAGTTGGTGAAATAACATGTCAGCAGATAAGCAGAGCCTGAAGAGAAGAGGGGGAGATGTCATAGGGGAGTTTGCCATGAAGAGCAGAACAAAATAATATGAGAAAACTCAACCCTGTAAAAAATTGTAGAGTGTTCTTCTTCACTATACTAGACAGAAGGTACCAATTGGGTCTTAGTGTATGTTGCAAATCTTCCATGATCATTTTATGTTGTACTCAGAGAGAGTGCCACTGGGGTAAGTTGTTTTAAGAATATAGTAAACAAAGATAGACAGTCCTAGCTGCAGATTATCTAAATTGACTGATGGAAAATTTCCTTGTGATCTAAGAAGTCACTCAGGCTAACCTAGGGTGTTCAACCTTACATGAGAATCGGCTTTCTGAGAAAAAGTTTTGATTTCATCTTCCTTCTACTTTTCTTTCATTAAACCCTTCAAGCTAGGAGCTTGTCAAAAATTAAGAGTGTTGGTTTGGGATTTGGAATTGACCTTTCTATGAGGCTACTGCTGAGTGGCTTAGCAAAATGCCAACTTTCTTTATTTTTTTTTTAAATCAGGGGTAGGCAAACTATGGCGGCACACGAGCTGATTTTCAGTGGCACTCATACTGCCTGAGTCCTGGCCACCGGTCCGGGGGGCTCTGCGTTTTAATTTAATTTTAAGTGAAGCTTCTTAAACATTTTAAAAACCTTATTTACTTTACATACAACAATAGTTTAGTTATATATTATAGACTTATAGAAAGAGATCTTCTAAAAACTTTAAAATATATTACTGGCACGCAAAACCTTAAATTAGAGTGATTAAATGAAGACCCGGCACACCACTTCTGAAAGGTTGCTGACCCCTGATTTAAATGGTGGATTCCTCTTCTTGTTCTACAACATAACAGGCCACATTCATTCCTGATGGGACACTACTGAAGCCTGCAGAGATTTGGGGAAGCCCCCTTAGTTTGTCAATGGTACCTGTTTCTTTTATACCTTTTCTTAATCTGCCTTAGAAAGAAAGCTACTCAGTACTCTAGTGTTTTATGAAAAGCTGACTACCAACCAGGTTCTAGTATGAGCTTTACATCATGCTTTAATAAGTTAAATACATTAACTTAAATAGATAAAAAGGGCATACATTGATTGTATGCTATCTATCTATCTATCTATCTACTTTAAGGCACATAAAAGAGTAAACTAAAAGAATACAGAATATATTAAAATATCCTCCGTTCCCAAAGGGGAAACAAAAATCATAATATGTTTTCAGAATAAAAGAACCTCATACCTATCTGTGCATTCAGCAGGAGTGCCAAACCTTTAAAGAAAAAGAGAATAAATAGAACATTAAACCTGGGAATATGCAACTGCTTGACTGGTATCAGGGCTGCACCTAAAATATCTCCTGTGTCCCATTACTGTGCATTTTAAAGAATGCGAGTAGTAAAGAAAGCAACTCTTTTTGGCTCATTGACAACTTTTGAGTCTTTGAAGTGTATTTTATATTTCAGCAGCTGTGTTAACAACACTGGGAATGCATATAAAAACAATGGGAATATCAAGAAATGTGTTTATTTTTGCTTTCTAATGTTTGCTTTCTAATAGCAAGTGTTTAATAAATATATATAACTCATATCACAGATTATTATAAGGTATCATTATTATAATACCTACCTCTTATAAAGCACTTTTCGTCCATAGAGCTCAAAGTGCTTTCCAAAGGTGGTCAGTATAAGAGCACAGAACGAGGAGGTGACTTGCTCAAGGTCACTCAGCAGGCCATGGCAGGGCTATGAATGGAACCCAGGTCTCTTGAATGCCGTGCTGGTGCTCTATCCACTAGGAGACACTACCTCCCTCTTTGTCCCTTGCAATAGACAGTTTTCTCTCCAATTATGCATGTGGGAAAACATCTTGCTGTGTTTTTAATTAACATTTATATTTCCAAACTTCCATTTTCCTTTAACTAGTCTCTTTGTAAGTCTTTTAAAACATCTCTCTCTCTCTCTTTTCACATTTTAGCTTTGCTCAGAATTTTTGCTGCACTTGTTTTTAAATTCTAGGGGTGGTGCTACTTATCATTCCTGATACAGGGGTTCTGGTCCATACATCAAATCATGTGAGTTTCCCTCCCCAGGTCAGGTAGGTCTTCTGGTTGCGGGACAGGGATGACCAGATAGCCAGTGTGAAAAATCAGGACACTTTTTTTTTCCGGAAGGGTAGGGGTATAGGTAGATAAGACAAACCCCCTAATATCGGGATGCCTGGTCACCCTAGTCAAGTGTCAAAAGGGGCAGACTGCAGAAAAGCAAAGGCTTAGGCCATAACATCATGGCAGGTGACACCATCATTTCCAGTGCATTGTCACTGCCTGTGACATCAAGGTGAGTGAGGCAGGACTTCCGGCTAAGGTGCTTCCAATGACATCATGCTCATTGTCTCATCCACCAATCTCCTGGTCATTTAGCGGGAGGTCAATATACTACTCACATAATAATACAATAAAACCCCAGCAGTATTAAATGAATCATTTCACAGGAACTCAGCTAGCTCGGCACCTACGGTTACTCCATCCCCCCCACCCCTTTAACTTTGTAGGAAAGACACCCGAGCCCTCTCTCAAAACCAATCAAATTGTTGTCCTTCACGTCTCAGTATGCAGTGTTGTTGTAGCTGTGTTGGCTATTAGAGAGACAAGGTGGGTGAAGTAATATCTTTTATTGGACCAACTGCTGTTGGTGAGAGAGCCAAGCTTTTGAGCTTACACATTGCTCTTCTTCAGGACTAGGAAAGGAAAGCTTTTCTCTCTCTAACAGCAGCGGATCCAATAAAAGATATTACCTCACTCACCTTGTCTCTCTTTGCATCTCAGGTCATTTTGGGTGTGTCTACACTTTGAGCTGCGAGTGCGATTCTCAGCTGGAGGAGACACGCTCGTGTTCACTTGAATAGAGCGAGCACACTAAAAACAGCGCTAGCTCTATGATGAGCGGTGGGAGTGGTTAGCTGCCCCAAGTACATGCCACTACAAGAGAAGTTACAGAGCTGGACTTACCGGTAAGAAGCATCAACTTGGCCATCTTGCCTCTGTACTGATCCAGCCTTGCCTCTCTCTGGCTTTTATGTCATGCTTCCCTCTGGGCCGTGTGATCCTACTATCACCAAAGCCAGGGGAAGGTTGTGGCACTTGATGATTAGCCACATGTAACACATTCTAAAATGGAAACCAATATCTGCGGTACAATGGACCCGTCTGAGAATCTGAAAGAAAATAGTGTTATCATTCTTTATATTTTACAGAGCTGCGGGACCCCGGTAGAAATAGATTACAGTGTTACAGTTGTTGGGAATGCTTGTTCTACTGATTAATTTTAGATTATATAAAAGATTACACAGTACTAAATAGTTACTGTACAACCACACTTTGCGCGGGTAGTAGATATTGTGTTATATAATCTGCGTATCCAAGGATTTTCTAGTCTTGGTTCTAGTCTGGCTGGAATCAAGAAGGTGTAGGATTTTTATACCCAATTTAGTTAACCAGCTCACCTGAACCATTTTTGCCAGCTAAAGGCACTTAGGGTCTGGTTCTGCTCTCAGTTATATCAATTTAAGACAAGAATAATGTTATGAGCTGGGTGACACTTTGTTGTGGGTTGAGTTAAAACCTCTCTCAAACTGATGTGTGATTGCGCCATTCATTTAAGATAGTTGTAAGAAAGCTTTGGGGGCGGGCACAGCTAAAACAAAGCCCAGAAGCTATCTCCACCTAGGTCAGCGGTTGTCAGCAGGACTGAGTGTGTGGGAGGTGTACGAGAACACACAGAAACTGAGAACAGACAAGAAGAGAGAGAGAGACAAGGTGGGTGAGGGGTAATATCTTTTATTGGACTGGCTTCTGTTGGTGAGAGAGACAGAGCTCTTTGTTAGGTCTGGGAAAGGTACCCCGAGGGTCACAGCTAAATGCAAGGTGGAACAGATTGTTGAGCATACCTACTAAGCCCATATTCTAAGGGATCATTCAAGGTTAGAGTGACCAGATGTCCCGATTTTATAGGGACAGTCCTGATTTTGGGGTCTTTTTCTTATATAGGCTCCTATTACCCCCCACCCCCGTCCCGATTTTTCACACTTGTTGTCTTGTCACCCTATTCAAAGTAGAGTGGCCTGTTAACACCTCTGCAGTCAAGAGGGGGTTAGTGGGTTACAGACTGTTGTAATAAGTTGTAAATCCAGTGTCTCTGTTCAATCCATGATTCTTCACGTCCCAGAGCGGAGGGAGAGCTCCGTGTGGTTCGAAAGCTTGTCTCTCTCACCAACAGAAGTTGGTTGAGTAAAAGATATTACCTCCCCCACTGTGTCTGTCTAATATCCTGGGACCCACACGGCTACAACTACACTGCATACAAGAACAGAAAGAGGCAAAAAGCAAGAAAGCCAAGCAGTAGCTCGTGAGCACAGTGGGTATGTCTACACTGGGATAATAAACCCGCAGCTGGCCCGACTCAGGTGGAGGGTCCCAAGCGTTCAGGCGCCAGCCTGAGCCTGAACATCCACACAGCTATTTCTAGCCCCACCGCCCAAGCCCCGTCAGCCTGTGTCAGCTGACCCGGGCCAGCAGCGGCCATGCCATAGATCTTTTCCAATGTGACCCTAGAAAAAGCTAGAGAGAATGCTTTGGGGTCTGTTGGCTAAAGAGGCTTGAGCCTGTGAGCTCAGAAATTGCTCCTTTCATTCGTGGTTCCTCCTGCACTCGGAGAAGCAGGACTTTGTCCATTCCGTGTGTGGGGGGTGTGCTCCCCACACTCACCATGAAGGGGTTAACGTAGGCCAGAGGGGCCAATTAACCTATTAGGCTGCAAGCTCGGGGACATTTAGGCTGAGAGTTGAGCTCTAATTAATTGAAGGTCATCTATGCAGGCACACGGGGGGCTGCTGTGAAAGCAGGGAGCTGGTAGGAGGAAAGGGGCTGCAATCACTTTTCCTACAACAAAGGAGAGAAAGGGATTTGGACCCAAAAGGAGGGGTTTGTCTAGCAGATCCAGAGGAAAGGGGATTGACCAGAATGGTGGAGAATGAGAGCCTGGAGTAAGCAAGGTTAGAAGTACTCCAGGGGAGGTGCAGGAAGGTTTGTGGTTGCCCAGACCTTCGCTGCTGGAGACAGGGCTCTGGACTGGAACCCTGAGTAGAGGATGGGCCTGGGTTCCCCTACCGCCACTGAGTGAGTGGCACAAGCTGGCCAGTGAACTTGGAGGCTGTCTGGGGCCATGCTTTCTAGCTGCTAAGGGAGTGGCCCGGCCAGGGCAGTGGGCTTAAGGACTGCCTGGGATGGCGAGGAAGATGTTGATGTTCCTCTGGAAGGGGAGGAATCTTGTGACTTGGCCAGAGGGCTAAGCCATGAAGTTGAGATGCTGCAGCTCCGGAGGAGCAAGAGAGAGCCTGCAGACCGAGAAAGTGAGACGACGGGCTGAGGAACTACAAGGAGAGGGCATCAGGCAGAAAGAGCTAATCCCCAAAATGGCCAGGAGGAGGCGCTGACAAGCGGTGAGTAGAGGCCCCCATGACACCTTGTTAAAAAATAAGATTGCATCAAAGAGATTACCAGACTTCCAATGGGAACATCCCCTTGGCCCGGAAATCTGATTAGCCACTTGGGTCAAAAAAAGGGCAACAATGACTTCATTGATGAAAACAGAGCTACCCTGGTGTCAAACTGGTATAAACGTCAGCAGAATCAGGCCCTCTATTGCAGACATTAAAAAAAACATTAAAAAAAATCCTTGAAAATATTTCTTTAAATGATCAATTTCTTGCTGGAGGAATGGGGACCAATTGGCAGGCCTGGAGACTGAAGTCCCGTATTGGTCTACAGACCAGGACATGGGAAGCAGCAGGGCAAGATTTAACCACATGACCCAACAGGATGCCTCAGAGCTATCCTGGACGGAGCATCTTCAGCAGTGACAGGGTAGCATTCAAGAATGAAAAAAGAGGCTATTTTTTATTTTGTGAATGAACAAGTGATCCAATAAAGGTGAAAAATGTTTCAGAAGGCCATAAGTCGACATCACACACATTTTAGCCCTTCAACAGCATTGGGGTCAGCAGTGTGAAGTCTAGGAAGTCCTCCTGATAAACCAACACAAGATGAGCACCCAAAAGGAAGCGCCAAGTTATACAATGTTTGCACATCAGCTCCCCAGGTTGAGTCCACAAGTTTATTTAAGAGGCCATTTCTGCTCTTAATCTTCTGAGCTACCTTGGTGAAGTGTTCTTTGTTAAGTGTATGAGCTAGATTACTCCTCAATATACTGGCTTTGGATCATAGACCAGTCGTTCTCTATTTAAGATGTTGAATTCTCATGAAGCATTGGCATGACTCAGATGGAAGCATGACAACACTGTCTTTGACACACTGGGCTTAAGTCTCTGCTTCTTACAACAGCCACTGATGGCTGCTATGTCTTAGTTCAGGTTGTCTTCAATCTTTTTGAAGGCTCTGTCTCTTGAAGCTAGGCAGTTGCCTTCAGCATACTTGAATGGCCTTGAGATTGTTGAGGGCCCCTCATTCGTCAATATGTTGAAAAAAGTTGGGGCAAGAACAGATTCCGGAGGGAGTCCCTTCTTCTGGATCCTCTGTGTACTCAATTTATTATCGAGCATCTCTTGGAATTGTCTGTTTTTGAAGCATCTTTTTTGTAACTCTAACAAGCCAACTATGACATCTTGACCAGCAAGCCTGTGTGCCAGGCGGTATCATAGGTGGCGGGCAAATAAAAAAACACAGCCCTGTCTTTTCCTTTTGCTGGAAGCTGTTTTCTATACAGGTGGCAAGAGCAAGAACTTGGTCACAAGTGTTTCTATTAGGTCTAAATCCTGCCTGGTCATCACCCAGAGTCTGCTCTGCTGTGGGAAAGATTCATTGCAGAATTAGTCTCTCGAGAAGTTTGTAAGCACAGCTCGGAATTTATATCTGCCAGGAGTTAGCTGGGAGGGAATGGTCCTTTCCTAGTTTTTGGTATAGCTATTGCCCTAGTTTTCTGCCATAGCTTGGGCATCAAGTAGGGCTGGAAGGGACCTCTAAGTCATCTAGTCCAGCCCTCTGCACGGAGGAAGGACCAAGTGAACATAGACCATCCCTGACAAGTTTGTCCAACCTGTTTTTAAAAACCTCCAATGTTGGGAATTCCAAACCCTCCCTTGGAAGCCTATTCCAGCACTAAACTATCCTTATAATAGAAAGATTTTCCTAATAGCTATCTTCAGTCTTCCTTGCTGAAGATTGTGCCAATTTTACTACTAGTCCTACCTTCAGCGTACATGGAGAACAATTGATTGCTGTCCTCTTTATAACAGCCCTTACCTTATTTCACTATCAGATCCCCCCTCAGTCTTCTTTTCTCAAGACTAGACATGCCCAGTATATTTACCCTTTCCGCATTAGTCGGGTTTTTTAACCCCCCCCTTTTTTTTTATCATTTGGGTTGCTGTCCTCTGGACTCTTTCTGATTTTGTCCACATCTTTCTTAAGGTGTGGTGCCCCAAACAGGACACAATAGCCTAGCTGAGGCCTCACCAGTGTGAAGTAGAGCTGGACAATTACTTCCCATGTCTTACCTACGACACGCCTGTTAATACACCCCAGAATGATATTAGTCTTTTTTACAACTGTATCACATTGCTGACTCATATTCAGTTTGTAATTTATAACCCGCAGGTCCTTTCCAGCAGTGCTAGCACCTAGCCAATTATTCCCCACTTTGTATTTGTGCATTTGATTTGTCCTTCCTAAGTGTAGAACGTTGCATTTGTCTTTATTGAATGTCATCTTATTGATTTCAGACCAATTCTCCGATTTGTCAAGGTAGTTTTGAATTCTTATCCTGTCCTCTAATGTGTTTGCCACTCCCTCTCAGCTTGGGGTCATTCACAAGTGTTATAAGCACACTCTTCGCTCCATTATCCAAGTCATTTATGAAAATATAGAATAGTACTGGATCCAGGACTGACCTCTGCAGGATCCCAATAGATACACCCTCCCAGTTTGCCAGCAAGTCAGTGATAACTACTCTGTGAGTATGGACCAGTTTTGCACCCTATAGTAATTTCATCTAGACCGCTTTCCCTAGTTTGCTCTGAGTGTGGTTTGCAGTGAAAAAGTCTATTCCTACTTTGCTCCAAGGTCGGTGGGGGATGCAGTGTATTTTAATGGTCCCTTTTTGGTGCTTGGCCTGCGTTTCCCCAGATGTATCACAACTGCTCTCCAAGTGTCAGATATCCTTCATCGTGTTTGGCTGGTACATGATGTCTTTGGCATCCCAGATACAGGCTGCTGTTTCAGAGTGGCTCTGGATTCTTGACAGAGTTTTTGGTCTCAAAAATCTGGGCATTATGATGCTATCTTGGATGCTCAGCTCAGCTCCTTAGCTCTAGCATTCTTGGGTGGTAGGTGGCGCTTCTCTCCTGGTGTCTGGCCATCCTGACAGAACAGCGGACATGAGTACTTCCAAGTCTTGTAAAGTTTGTTTGCCGCCTTGAAATGAACACATGCCTTGCTTGGTCAATGCTTTCTGTGTCTTTCCATGATTTTTGTATTGCTCTCAGATTGAGGATTTCACATTCTTGTTCAGTGACCATATTTTCATGCTCCAAGGCTTGCTCTGGATAAGAAGCTAGCTATAAACATCTAAGTCCCTTTCTTGTGGCTTGCAATGCTACAATTTACATGTATTTTCAGTAGCAGAGGTGAAGGCATTTTAAGGCCACTAGAAATGATTTTTTTTAAAATGCTCTCCAGTGGTTTATGGTCGTTTTCTACTTGAATGGTTTCCCATCCTTGAACATACTGGTCAAACTCTCGACCCGAAAACACTATTGCAATACATTGCTTTTCAATTTAGGCACATCTCTGCTCAGTTGGGGATACTGACCATGACACAGAACTACCAGCTGTCCCTTCTATATGTGTGATGTTCCAAGCCTCATCTCACTGGCCTCACATTATATGGTTGCCTCTTCATTCACACTGGAGTATTTCAGGATGGGATAACTGGTCACCAACTCCTTGTGGTGACTGCAGTAGCCATGTGCATAATGCCTCCTTGCCCAATAGCCACCAATGTCCAAGCTCAGACACTGGAACACGAAACACAAGCAATATTAGTGAAAATAGTGGTGTAAAAACACAGCATAGACACTCTCAACCCTGTACTATGCAGTGTTTTGTAATAAAACGAAGTGACAGAGAATTTTCACCGGGTCACCTAGACTTAGTTTGAGACCCCGGGGGAAAAAACACAAAGGAATTTTCAAACTATCCCATATGACACGTGATTCTGAACACACTCAAAAGCACATTCATAAGATGAAGTTATTTTTATGTAACGGAGGTAAGAGAGCAGAGCGGCCTGCGAAATTTTTTCCAACATGCTTTTCGAGTAGTGCGATAACAAAAGCGATTCAGAAACAAAAATCGGGAAAATACCAGTAACCTTAGCATATACGGTCTGTTTCTTTATATAAATCCTTTGTTCTACCTGCCCTTGTTACTGAGATTAGTCTGGACGTTGTGGGAAGGGACGTGCAGAGAAATGTAAAGCTCAATCACCATAGCAATGGCTTTGTTCTATGAAGGAGACGGCGTGATAGGGAATATTGTTTTTCAGACTTGAAAAGGTCAGAATGAAAAGCCAACGTATGCATTTGAAGGTGGTGTTGAAATAGGCGTCTTTCATGTTTGTAACACAGAAACTTACTGTAGAGAGATGTGACTTTTGCTTGATTTATTGGAAGCCAGATTCTCATCGACACTAAGCCCAGTTGACACCACATGGCCGGTATAAAGGGGCCTTAAAGTGAGTATAAAGTAGGATGCCCCGATGTCCCAATTTTATAGGGACAGTCCTGATTTTTGGATCTTTTTCTTATATAGGCTCCTATTACCCCCCACCTCCTGTCCCGATTTTTCACATTTGCAGTCTGGTCACCCTAGTATAAAGAACATTTGTATTAACTACCCTACTGGGCTAGTCCATTGCTAAATACATCTCCTTTTCTGTTCCCGTGCTCAGGGACAGGAATCTGGTATGCTGCCATGAGGATTATGATGACTTTCTCTTTGTTTGACCCCCAACACACAATATTCTACGGCTCTGATTTCGTGGACCTGCAGGAGCCATCTCATTTTTGGCACCATGTTCAGTGTTCGAGCATAAAAAAAGAGAGCCAAGACAGTGCAACTTTCAGGCTTTATTTTTCTTATTGGGCATTTTCTTAAAGTTCTCTAAGTTCCTAGATATAAGCATACAGTCTTACCATAACATTCCTATTGGAAAGCTATGGAAATAGCTCTTTTCTCACATTTGAATGTTAAATATTGATGCATATTTTGCTTTCTTAATATCTCTCTCATCATATATATAACTTAAAACAACTCCTTTTCTCTTAAGTTGGGAACTAAGGTATTTTCCTCTTATTGCACAAAGTCCTGTGTATACTTGCAGGCAGTTTGATGTTAGAGTCGGGGTGTGTTTTGCGATGACAAAAGATTGCCCTGCACTTGGTTCTTCTGGTGGAGTGGTGTTTTAAGAGTCTGTTCCAATACTTATTGGTCACTTGGCCCGTATTCCTCCTGTGTCCTGCTGATCAAGTCTCAGCTGTGTGTGTATTTCACTGTACTTTGTGTCCATTTTTATGTCTTGTGATCATAACGGGTGTATGTATTTGCAGCATCTGTGAAAGACATGCCCCTTCACTGCTATGCCATATGAACAAAGATTTACCTGCTCAACACCTGTAGCTTATTTCCAGCTTCATTATGGCCCAATCAACCCTGGGCTAGTCTGCTAGTTAATGTTTCAGATGGTGCCATAAAAATCCACAGGACTAGAACCTGGGTCTTTAGAGCCTAGGACAGCTGATATTCCTACATTGCCACAAGGAGGCTACATAGAGCTATCTACAAGGAGCACTGTAGAATTAGGTCCCTCAGGAAGTCCCGCCCAAAGGGTTGAGAGAGAAAGCACCCTGCAGCCTTCTAATTGGCCCATGCACACTATTTAACCCTGCACAGTGCTCCAGGAAGCTGTTTGGGCAGCCATACAGATCATGGGCTTGCCGTGATTTCAGAGTTCACCTTGTTTTCTGGTCTCTGACTCTTGCCTCTGATTTGAGCATGGTAACCACCTCTGGTTTCTGACCCTGGCCCTTACCTGTTGATCCTGGCTCTAGTAATTACTCTGATCCCTGCCCCTACTGCCTGGTGGCTGCCCTTGACGACTTGTGGACACCAGTCCAGCTGTGACTGCTAGGCCAGACCACACCACCTATGTCCCGATACTTTACAAGTGCCAGTTGAGATGGTGCTTTTGTGAGAGGAATTAGGCTGAGACCTGCTAATTCATTTCACACAGGCCACCAAAAAACCTGTTAGAGAGGTCATACGACATACTCGATGTCACCCAGCAAATCAGTGCCAGAGCTGGAAACAGAACCAGGAGTGTAGAAGCCCAATTTTCAGCTGGTGTTATAAGTGCATTTCTATTGACTTCAGTGACGTTTTTCCCATTTGCCCCAGCAAAGAATTTGTAGTTTGACTCCTTGTCCCCTACTCCACACGTTTACCAACATCCCCCTATTAGACCAGATGGCCATTGGTCTTTGTTTTCTGGCCAAGTTTAGACACTGGGAGTGTGAAACACTAGCAGTGCTAGTGAAAATGGTGTTGTCAAAGCATAGCATAGAGACCCCCAAGTCCCTATGCCCCGAAACATTTTGTAACAACCTGTAAAATTAAATTACAGAGAATTTCCACCAGGTCATCTAGATTTAGTTTCATGAGACTCTGGAAAAGATCACAAAGGACCATATCACACGCTGGGTCTGAAATCACTCAAGAGCAGATGAATGAGATGTAGGCAATTGTTTCAAATTATTTTTATCTAATGGATGTGAGAGGGCAGAGCCTCCTGGGAAATTTTTCCCAACATGCTTCTCAGGCAGTGTAGTAACAAAAGCAGCGTGCAAAAAGATGTACTGGAGAAAATACCAGTAACCTTAATGTATAAGGTCTGTTGCTTTATGTAAGTCCTTTGTTTCACCTGCCCCTGTTACTGAGATTAGTCTGGGAATCCTTTGATCTCCACGTCCACTGCAGGTAGAACAAGAAGTAATGGCCTTAATCTACAGCAAGGGAGACTTAGGTTAGATATTAAGAAAAGCTTTCTAGCTATCAGGGTAGTTAAGCTTTGGAATAAGCTTCCAAGGGAGGTTGTGGAATCTTTGACATTGGAGGTTAAGAACAGGTTGGACAAACACCTGTCAGGGATAGTCTAGGTTTATTTGGTCCTGCGTCAGTGCAGAGGGCTGGACTAGATGACATTTTGAGGTCCCTTCCAGCCCTGCATTTCTATGATTTTATGATTGTGGGAAAGAAAATGAGGAGAGATATGAAGGTCAGTGAAGGCAACAGTGGCTTTGTACAATGAAGGATACAGAGTGATATGAAATATTGTTTTTCAGGCTTGGATAGGTCAGAATTCAAAGCCAATCTATACATGTGCAGGTGGTACTGATACAGGTGCTATCAAACAGATATAGCACAGACCAGAAATTTTACCCAAATGCCCCTATGATGAGCCCAATAACTTTAGTTAAACTAAAACTTTTTAATCCTTGGGAAATGAAACTGTGGTGTGCCACAGGCAGAGACGAAAGCATCACCAATGCCTATGATTCCTGCAACGGCAAGAAATTGATTAGGTGAGACATGCCTAGCTGTTCCCCACAGGTGATCCACACCCCATGCTGCAGAGGAAGGTGGAAATGTGAAGCATGGCTTCTACTATCAATAATATTGTAATCATGCTTAGAGGACTCAGTCAGGACTTAAAAGCAACAGAGGGTCCTGTGGCACCTTTGAGACTAACAGAAGTATTGGGAGCATAAGCTTTCATGTTTTTTTGTTGTTGTTGTTTTTTTAAATAGATTTCCATTCCATATGGCTAAATGCAATGCCTTGCATGGTGTCAAGTATCAGAGGGGTAACCGTGTTAGTCTGAATCTGTAAAAGCAACAGAGGGTCCTGTGGCACCTTTGAGACTATGCTCCCAATACTTCTGTTAGTCTCAAAGGTGCCACAGGACCCTCTGTTGCTTTTACAGATTCAGACTAACACGGCTACCCCTCTGAGTCAGGACTTAGGCACTGGTTGCACACTGAGGACAAAGACAAAAAGGCAGTGCTTGAATCAGTATTTAACTTTAATCCTTTTTTCCCCGTCCAGAAATAAATGATAACAGACAGAGAACAAGTAATGTGGAGTCTTATTAAGAATGCATCCACAGTAGTTATTAGAGATCGGCCCAAGCTGTGGAGTTCAGTAACCAGACCAGAATCTAAATCTCCCCAAGGTTTAGGTGATCTTTGGAGTTCATAGCCCAGCCCAGCCCAGCCCAGCAAGAGCTGAAATAAAGTCTGGGTCTGAATCTAATTTCCAACTTCCTCCGTGCTCAAAGGGTGTTCAGATCTGAAATTGCGCACACTCAAGATACACCGTTTCACTTGCAAAATAGGTCACTGCCGAGTGTGCAACGTATTCGGCTTCCTGCACTGCAGTTACCTTTTGTCTGCCCAACTGCATTACAGGGGCCAGTGAGTACGCTGGCCGGGCTGGAACGAAGCATGGGGCAAACCAACATTTTGCTGTGCAATATGCCACTCCACTAAGAAATCCTTTTGCTTTGCTCGGGTGTTCATCTCATTTCAGATCCGTCAGGCAGACTTTCTCCACGGCCCCAAAATGGTGAGGAAGAGAAACAATAAGGTGTTGGCCCTACTGAGGTACAGTATAGATAATTCTGAAGGGAAAAAGAGGAGAGATGCCACAGGACTGTTTGACTGTGCACTGAGTATTAGAGCAAGGGGTACGCACTGATTCTATAAAAGGGCCAGACTTATGGAAGGAGAGTGATGTTTCTTTCCACTGAGAATAATCAAGTCATAGAGCAGAAGCTCCAAGTCAGCCAGGGAGCACATGGGGTATGTCAATGTATCTTCATAGAAAGGAGTTAGAAAATTATTGACATGATTGAAATCCTGCTTGGTACGATGGCTAGCTGCACTCGTGGAGGAGGAGCCAACATTGGTTTCCTGGTGATTTTCTGTGTTCTTGGTATAAAGACAATTGTAAGCTGCATAACTAGAGTCTGGTATGGCTTTGTGATGTACTTTTGGAGATAAGAATTCCTCTTTCTCTTTTGCACTTCTTGCCCATTCTGCCACTCTCTGCTTTCTCCCATCAATATTTCTTAGTTTTATCCATTATCTGCTGACTTTTTGCTTCATTTTTATATATAGTAGATTTCAAGCCTAGATTTTCATCAGCAAATGTACCATGCCATGGGTACATAGGGCACTATATTAATAACATGTAATAAATATTATTGCTATGCTGGGGTTTGGTTGAAATTGTTGGGTGTGATAGCAGGCTTCCATTCAGGCTAAACCAGGGAACAAATGTCCCTTTGTTTAGTGGTAGAAGGAACAATGGAAAACCAACACCCAGTGACTAGACTGCATGCTACCCTGGGCAGTGGCTGGGCCATGTGGTCCAAGGGCTTTCTCATGGATCTGAGAACAAACACAGAGTTAGAGATTACTTGGATTGCAGTTGTGTGTGAGAGAAGCAGCAGAAATACCAGTGGAGCAGACAGAGAAGGAAGCAAAGACACAGCCAGAGACACGTGTGTGCTGTGACTGTGGGAAAAGATCAGACAGCTTTTGGGCAGAGTGCTTGTTGGAAAGAGGCTTGGGACTGGGAGCAGAGAAACCGACTCTTGCTGTTTTGAGTCCTACTCTGTTTAAGGAAACAGAACTTTGTACATAAGCATGAAAGGTACATGACTCTATATCATAAATTTCTCCTCCTAACCGAAACAACCTGTCAGACCCTGAATTTTGGCTAACTGCTTGGGCCAAAAGGAGCAACATTATTAATAATAAAGCTTTCTCTGTTCATTCCCAGGTCTAACCATATAATGGTGAAGCCTGCCAGTATTCCTAGTGTTCCAGTTCTTTAGGCAGGTAGTGTTGCATGGAGATTTCATGAACGCTTTAATTCAGCCTGGAACATACTGGGAGTAAGTGAAGAAGGACTAGTGGAATTACTTTTATTGTCTATTTCCAAGGAGGCTTTTAAAGATATAATGTTATTGTGTGCAAAGAGGGTGTCTGCTTGTTCCGGGCTGAATCTTAATGCCATAATGCAAAACAACACCTAGCTCTTACATAGCACTTTTCATCTGTAGCTCTCAAAGCACTTTACAAAGGAGGCCAGGATCATTATCCCCATTTTACAGATGGCGAAATGGAGGCCGGGGGAGGTGGGGTGACTTGCCTAAGGCCACACAAAAAGTCAGTGGCAGAGCTGGAAACAGAGCCTGGCCAGTGCTATATCCAGTAGGCCAGAGTGTCTCCTTTAAGCTCCCTTCTCAGCAAGCCAGGAAAGGGGAGCAATCTCCCTCTTTCATTTCAGGTACCATAATAGTGGGAAGGTGTATTACAAAACTGGCTGTTTAATCTATGTTGCCCAATAGGCCAAACTCTGCTCTGTTACCGCAGTGCTACCTTTGTGCGTATGCAGTGACAGAGACCACACATTATTATTTTAATGCAATGCGCGTTTATTGATCATTCTTTCGTCTGAGGTCTGCACCTATTGCCATGAGGTCTGCGAATCTAGTGGGGGTTCTTTTCATGCCCAGTTGCAGCAGGAGCAGCTGGAGTCGAAGACGAGGCTGGCCTGGCAGAACTGCAGGTAGGTTTTCCCGCTCACGCAGTGGTAGAATGCGTTGTTGTTACTGGGATCCGGGTAGAGGCCATTGGCTCTGCCGGAGCAGAAGTTGCTGCTGCTACTGCCGCCCCTGGAGCTTCCGCTGCCTTTGGAAGGGGCAGCCGTGGCTGGTTGGTTAGCACTGGTACCCAGGGTGGTTGCTGGAACCTTGCAGTCTGAAAGAAATAAATGCAAAGGGAGGCATTAGAACATGCTTTTTTTCTAAGCATCTGATGCATGGCGGTAGACGTGCCTCTCGAGGAGGAAGTTGAAGGAGGGCAAGGTAGCAGCTTCACAGAGGTGTTTGGGAAGGTTTTTCCTTGCACGGGGGATGTGGAAGCAAGTGCAAAGGTGCATATGGGATAAGGCAGTAAGCTGGTGCTGAAGGCTGGTTTCACTGGCCGAGCAGAGGGAGCAACACAACAGGATGCGAGAGCAGATAAGAAGATGAGGAACAGAGCCGTAAAGGGCCTTCAAGTGGAGGACAAAAAGCTTGAATTTGGTGTAGTGGAGAAGGAAGAACTAGAGGAGCGATTCAGAGCAGGGGGCTGGCATGGTCAGAATGACGTGCCAGGAAGATGGTCTCAACAGCGGAGAGGGAGAGGTGGGTGTCAGCATGGCCAGAGAGGAGGAGATTGCAGGAGGTGAGACAGGAGGAGATGCAGGCCTGGAGAAGAGTTCAGAAGAGTGCTGGTCATCTCATTCCATGCACTGGGGTGTTACTTACTAGGGGTGGTGACGCCCAAGGCAGATTTCAAGGAGTTCATCAGAGGGTATTTGCCTTCTCCACAGAATGTGCCAGTGAAGTCGTCCAGATCAATAGCCCAAACCATGGCACCTCCAAAATTGTTCTCCAACAGCCACTTTGCCTGTGAGGGAAGATTTTTAAGCAGAGTTGTAAACGCATCAGTAAAGCTACTCTAAACCATGTCTTATCTGAAGGTTTCAGGGCCTGAGCCTACAGTCTTTGCTCACATTAAAGACCGGACGTCAATGGGAATAGAATAAGGGCTGCAAGCTAAGTCTTTAAATAGCAACAGATCCTGATGCAAAGTCTATTCAATGGGCTTTGGGTCAGGGAACTAGAGCAATATGTACTGGATGTAAATTGTGCACTTTCTCCCAAGGTGTTAACACCGTACAGTGCTGGCACCCCGATCATTTCCTGCCTGAGCCTAGGAACCTGTAAGGAATATCAAGGGTCTCGGTTCACATCCAGTCCTGAGAAGTGTGACTAAACAGAGGGGAATTCACTCTTATCTCTGCAGATATTGGGATCCTCTAGGCTGAGGAAGAAGCAGTGTGGAGATCCTGTAAGACATTAACTGGCAAGGATCAGTATGGAATAGTGGCCTCTGTCCCACTCTCCAGAGAGCAGTGTAGCTCTGTAGCCCGATACAGGCGTGAAAGCCCTGACCCGGAGCATAAAGAGATGACAGACAACAGATTTACCTTGATGGCGAAGCTCTTAGGGTTGTCATAGCCGATCCACTGATTTCCTTTGTAGGCGTAAGGGACTTTCTGAGGAGCGTTCCACACGATGGTGGCTCCACTCTTCAAGAAGGTACAGACCTGGGACATAAAAATTGTTTGTTAAGATGGTCTATCCTAACTGATCTAGAGGCCTATATCTGACTGTCTCTTTGGACTGACCCAGCACACTGCATCCCATAGGTCTGACCAGGCTAGTTTGAATGTTCAGGAATACCACCAGCTGCAGACATCGACTGGAGGTCTCTCTCCTGCTGTCAAGAAGCCACTGTGATTCAGAACCTCATGTCACTAACATTGCATTAGGAAAAGGAGAGGGTCTCTTAAAAACCCTGGGCACTGCTTCCTGTCTCTTGTTCCCTGATTCCTGCTCCAACCACTAGGCCTGACTCCTGCCCCAGTCATTAGGCCTGACCACTCTCAACCGGGTCGTGACAGGGCAACAATTCTGCAGTCTCCGGTGGAATTGCAAGGCTGCCGGTGTGAATCAAGACTGAACA
The DNA here is from genome assembly GCF_027887155.1 of Malaclemys terrapin pileata. NCBI lineage: Eukaryota > Metazoa > Chordata > Testudines > Emydidae > Malaclemys > Malaclemys terrapin. Next base: position 17,107,568 of record NC_071508.1, on the reverse strand, counting down.
TTATTATTTAGTAGTAGTTGTATTGTGGTAGCACCTAGGAGCACATTCATGGACCAGGGCCCCATTGTGTTAGATGCTGTATAAACACAATGATGGTCCCTGCCCTAAACAACTTACAGCCAAAGTAAATATGATCATGGTTCCACCCAATGAAGGGGTTACCAGTCTGCTGGCAAAACTATCCGAACTCACCAGAGCAAACAACCCCTAGAGCATCTAAGTAACATTTTTGTGATGATGGCTTAAGCTCATGTGTGTTATAAAACGTGGCTGTGTCATTCTGTTCCCGAGTGTCTCTATCAGAAACGTTGTTTTTGCAGACACGTCCTCCAATAAATATACTGTGCGAACTCCCATAGCTAACAACCATTCTGATTTGCTGCACCCATTTTCATAGTTCTACCTCAAAGTAGGCCAGAGTCCCGGCTGACTGGGTGTAGGCTCCCGCGGCACCTGGGCCGGAGGTTGGGGCATCCAGACCATGGTTGGAAGGGTCGCTGAGGGTGAAGGTGCGGGCATAGGCTCCGAATCCAACCATCAGCTTCTCAGCTGGGGCACCATTGTCCTTCCAGTAGTTCATGGCATAGTCCTAGAGGAGACAGCACAGTGATCCAGTCAGAAAGATGTTCCCAAACCATGGGAATCATAGAATCATAGAATATCAGAGTTGGAAGGGATCTCAGGAGGTCATCTAGTCCAACCCCCTGCTCAAAGCAGGCCAATCCCCAACTAAATCATCCCAGCCAGGGCTGTCAGGGAGATGTTCCCAAGACATGGGAACTAACCTCCTCCCCCAGTGGAATGATGTGATGGGAGAAAGAAAACAGCACCTGCCTTTCTGTGTCATTACTCACCACATTGAAGTAAATGTAAGAGCCTTGGTCAGCAGGCCCTGCAAAGAGAGGGCTGTTTTCCCCTGTGAACCTTTCCCAGGAGCCCCTCATGTCGTAGGTCATCACATTGATCAAGTCCATGTACCTTTTGAGGAAAAGCAAGTGACCAGAAATATCATTCTCGGGGCTTATTTCCCCACCTTTGAAGGCTGTGCGCTGAATAATGACCCCATCTAATGCCGTCAGCTAGGATGGATGGCTTCAGGGCTCCCAGGCAGTTGTATTTTAAAATTACAAACAGTGCACTGCTGAGTCCGAAGTCAGACTCCTCCTGTGTGTAACTCTGCTGAAGCTAGTGGATTTTCATCGTTGGTGAAATCTGTCACAGAGTGGGCCTAAGAAATGACAGATCATGGGGGCGGCGGGGGTGTGTGTGTCACAAATTGCATAGGTGAGAGCTGCTGAAACCGGATTGTACAGCTCTGTATTTTACTGTGAAACCTTATAGAAGAAAAGTGAGCACTTGTGCAAGCAAAAACAAGCAGAAGTTTGCAATTGATAGTACAACAGGAACTTGAAGTGAGAGGTGAAAGAGCACGTGTGAACCTTTACCATTGGCCAATTCTAGCCCCACATGCCCTATTAGAATCTCCCACTTAAACCTTATGTAGAATCTTCCCTGCTGTCCCGTGTAACTGCTACTTTCTTCCGTCTGCAAGAGCTGGATGGAACTCTCTGCCTGAAGACACATTGTGACAAAGCACACGTTACTGGTGTCAGGTGCTTTTCTCTTGATTTCCACGGCACCAGTTTCCCTTCATTGTTTGGTCTTGGCTGAGTGGTTTCCCACTGGGCTTAGGAATTAACGAGCCACTTACTTGGACATCTGTGGGATCTGGTAAGCAGTTTTGATAGTGCCTTTGCCACCCGACACAGCTGCGGAAATCAACAGCCTGGGTTTGTTGCTCTGAGCAGCCTCTTGCTCGAAAGCTTCATACATTTCCTGGAATACACCACACAAGGGTCTTAGCGCTAAGGAGAGGTCGAACATCGCCAGCTTTCACATGCTGAAGGTTGCGATAAAGAACTGACTGATTTTGGAGGAAAAGATTTCCCAAGTCACTCAATATTTGTCAGAGGAATGGATTTGGGTGTGTACGTGCTGTATCACTTGCTAACTTGGATGGCCTGGGAATTGGGATGAAATGCTAGCAAAAAGAAAGGCTGACCTGCAGCAAGATGGTGAAAAGTTGCTGGGTATCAGCAGGGCTGCCTCTGTTGCCAGGGTATTCCCAGTCAATGTCCAGCCCGTCAAAGTCGTACTTGCGCAGGAAGATGATGGCGGATTGGATGAAGGTCTGGCGGTTCTCAGCAGAGGAAACCATGTCAGAAAATCTGAAAAGACAAAAAGGCAATAGCTAAATGGTGAAACAGCAAATGACAGTGTAACATGCTTGTAAAGCATGCTAGTGGCTAGTCTACAGAGAGGATAACAGGCTACTACTGTCACCAGTTAATAGAGCTACTCATTTAGCTGAAGTGGTAGAGGTCAAAGATTTGGTGCTGAAGGTCCGAGATTCTTACCATGCAGAAAGCCCATAGTGAAAGTTGTTAAAGTAATATAGGGGCTTCACATTGCTTGGCATATTACAGCGTCCAATAAAGAATGGGTGAAGAGCATCATTATTTAATGTTGAGGCTTCTCCGATTGTTTCTGCCTAATCCCTCTCTTTCCCACTACAGGAGAAATGGAAATTTAGCAGAACGTGATTTGGATGCAGAACCACTGTGCAATCTGGTTGCGGATAATTCAGTGAAAGGTCATCTCCTGAATGACCCCATTCCCAACCAATGTTTCTCATGCAGCACTCCATTATGGAGTGGAAGGTAGGAAGGACCTGGTTAGAGGTACGTGCTGTGTAAATATACAGGTCAGGAAGTAGAAATTAGTGGCCAGGAGGAAGGGACTGAGGTGCAAGAGAAAAAGAAAGAAGGGGGAAAACATAAATTCAGGCTGGATACAGGGTCCTTACTTTTGGGTCCCGAAATTCCAGCCTCCGACAGACAGCAGGGTTTTCAGGTCAGGATTGCTGTGAACAAATGATTTTAAAGGACATTCAATAGCACCAGAGATTAAGGTAGTTACTCAAATTCCTTTGGACATAATGGACCAGATTCTGTTTCAGTTACAGCCATGAAACCCCCCAGAAACCAATGGAATTACACAGGGGAATCTGAGAGCAAATTCGGAATAGTATTTTCTTTCCACTTCCTCTCCTAATCTGTTGTCCAGTGTTGAACAGTTGTTTCATCCCATCCCACCCCACCCTTGGCTGCATTTCAGTGGTGGATGCAGCGATCCCTGTGTATTGTTCGACTTAAAAACCGCTATACAATCTGCAGAGCTCTGTGGGATCCTTTGGGAGTGGGGGTGTGTGTGTAAAAACACTGTGTAATTATTGTCATCACTGAGAACTCACAAAGTCATTGAATAAAATAGCGCTTACTAGGTCTTGAGTCCATTGATGCCAGCATAGAGGGCCACATCATTCCATTCGATGGTCTGGATCTGGTTGTTGGCCATGCCAGCAAAGGCATAGATCACGTGAGTGCATAGGCATGGATCAAGATTTTCAGGCATGTAACGTGTAATTCCAGGTCTGTACTGGCACCAGTTGGTGAAGTAGCAGACAATGTTGGTAGATGAGCCTGGAATTTAGAAGGAGAAGATTGGGGCATGTGTCTTGGTTATTAGATAACATGCAGGGTGAGCAGGTGGGGCTAAGTTTTTCAGCCCCCTGTGAGTCAGACGTGAAAATTATGAGTAAAAACACACATGTGCACTTACCCAGCTGCACGTGCAGCAGAAGGGCCAGACCTAGTGAAGGAAAGGAGAAGTTCCATCATGAATTGCTCAGACACAAAACCAAGGTAGGTGATTCTCTAGCAGCCTGCTCTTACCCCAGGGAGCAAGCTGGAGCCCTTCAGAGTTAAGCAAGAGGTGGACAAGATAAGAATTCCATCAACTTGCAGCATTTTCAGCTGCCTATGGTCCTTCCCCTGTGTATTGTGCTGCTGAGATGATCGACTGCCTACTAATTTCCAGTTCTTTTCAGCTCTTTGGGATATAAAGAGCCATCCCACTATCAAGCCTCCTGCAATGCTGAACACTTGCCACTGTATGCTGAGATCTCAGAACACTTGTCTTGCTTGCTACTTACAGGAGGTAGGGAAGGGTGGTACCGTAAGGCAGGATAGGGTCACAGGAGTTAGTGATGGACAAGGCCTACTAGATCATCAGGTTTACTCCCCTCGCTAGAGCTAGATCTAGGGCTAAGATCAGAGATGAGTCGAAGTTTGTCTAACTTATTCTTCCAGCCTCCTAGAGTTCCACCATTTTTGACTCTCTCTAGACTCCTTGGCACTGAGCAGTCTAACTCCATTACTCCTGACTTAAATGTATGCAACTGTGAGAGGAGTCAGGCTGCCCTAGACTTGCACCTAATTACTGAGGTGTAATTTTCACCTCTCCCTAATCGCTCTTCAGTTTGGCCCAGGGACTCAAATGGAGTCTTAATGTAACAAGGCATATCTTTGTCAATAGGAGTTGCATTCATTTAAACAAGGGAAGAATGGGGTCCAGGAAGTCTAAGTTACCTAATATATCACCTCTGAATTTGGCCTGGCAGAAGAAATATCCAATATTAAACTGATGCTAGATCTTATATATGTCTCTCATTTAATCACCTCTCTGTTTCTCATGCCTTTATCCACTGCACTGTTACCAATCCATAGTAGTGCAAGACTTTTCTATAATTATCAATAACAATAATTTTATTAAGTGTTATGTCCTCCCCAGGCCTCTCCCAACCAAGAAAGAATTTACTCTGGTCCAACGCATTTTCTCTATTTCATCTGCTTTCTAGAAGAACATATGCTCTTAAATCTACAGCAATGAGGAGTAAGTAACTAAGCAGATAGATGATAATACCTAGCTCTTGTACAGCACTTCTTATCAGAAGATCTTAAAGAGCTTTACCAAGAAGGTCAGTATCAATAGCCCCATTTTACAGATGGGGAAATCAAGGCACAGAGAGATGATGTGACTTGCCCAACGTCATCCAGCAGCACAGATGGGAGTAGAACCCAGGCCTCCCGAGTTCCAGAGCAGTGTTCTACTTTATCCACTAGGCCACACTGCCTCGCATAGCTAGCTTTGTGAGACTATCTAGGGAGATAATAGCTGGATAGACAAACAGACATGGATGGGAAAGAAATCTGTTTCATTACCGGAATTATTCCGTTTCTATAAATAACAATGAGAAGAAGAAGTCCTTCTCTAGACTCACTGTGTCACTGAGTCTCTCAGGATCAGATCAGAAGGAATAGCTTGCCCATTTTGTTGCCTGTGTACTAGCTCGGTTGAGCACTTGCCTTCCTTTTATAAGATGGTCTCCGCTCCTCCTCAGCTACACATGTGACACCAGTATGTGTCCCCATCCCATACATTAAACAAAAGGTTAATCTGTAACTCCAGGTGGACTAAACTGAAGTAGTTACCTCACACCACCAGCTGCCTCCCACTGAGAGTAGTCCTTTTATTTCTAATCTCCAGTAATCAAGGTTGATGGATAAGAGGGTCTGGTTTGAAAGTGAAGTGCTGGATGCCCCCCCTCCCCCAACCCCGCCCGCCACAAAAGGTTAAATCCCGCCACTGGAAATCTCAACATGCTGAGTATTATGTAAGGAAACCGTAATAACTTCACAAATATATGTTACAGCAGGGAGCTTGCCAATGTAATTATAGGGGTCAGAATATCATGTAACCCAGGAGGAATGACATTGCAAAGGGCTCCGTAAGCCGATTTTCGGAGAGGATCGATAACAGAGCAGCCCGGCAAACATGTTTGCCCTCTGCTGAATTTACTCTGTGTCTATCCCTTTTCCCATTATTTTGTGGTGCTCATTGGCTCGAGGGACCACTAGCTATGAGCCATTAGTAGGTTCTGAAGGGAGACCCAGACAGAAGATGATGGTTGGCTCCTGGTGGTTGGAAGATTCCCAGGGCTCCAACACGGGGGTGGGGGAAGGATGGAAGGCAGGAAATGGGGGAATAACCAACTCTACAATAACACTGGTCAAAAATTTTCAGATGGAACATTTTTCTCTCAGATCATGCCATTTCATCAAACTCAAAGCTTTCTGTGGGAACATATCAATTTTGGTGAAATTCCATCAAGAAAAGTCATGTTTTGAGCTTATCAGAATGGAATGTTTCAATTTTTCATTTCAAAATGACTGAAAAAAGTCAAAAATAGAATGAAATTTTATTTAAAACGCAATGTTTCGAGTGACCTGAAATGAAATTAAAAAAAAAAATCATTTCACGGGAAATTTCAATTTCCTTTTTATTTCCCCCCACAATTCAGAATGAAAACAAATATAAAAATGCCAGAATTTCCTGCAAAATGGAAATTCTGAGTTTGACCAGCTCTGTCCTTCAGCCACAGTTATCACTTACTTTCAGTGAACTTGTGGAAGAGTTTTCATGTGCCTGATTTGTTATGAGTGTTATTTTTGAGCTGAATTTCAACCTGGCTCCCAGCTAAAACAGCAAATGCTAATAGGAGTTATTCCAGAAACATGGTTCCCCGTCTTTTGTCTATTGTATGTATGTGAATCTATCTCTCACTTTACAAGAAGATAAAACATGTTGTCCATTTACTTCTAAAGAGCCTTTCAGTGCAATATCACGATCCTTGGCAGAATTCGATATATTTAAAATCATTTTGATATATATCAACTTTTATTTTTAAGCCTTTTTGCTATTTTTATCTATTTACATTTTCACAGTCGTGCAAAATTATGGGGTTTAAGCATTTTTTATTGTTATTGGTTTAAATTTTCACAGTTGTGGGAAGTCATGGGCAGGTCAGACAATAATTACTGACGCAGAGTACTAGGGTGGTGGCATTTTCCATTTAAATTTCTGTTGCAATACATTGTTTTTCTCCAAGCCTGGAGTAGTGAGTATAGTTGGGTAGATGGAGTCTGCCCATTGAAAGTCTAAGGAGCACACATGGCAAACCTCCCACTCAGCAGATCCACTGGCAACTAGAAGAGGTTAATATGACATACGGTTTCCCCCAGGTGAATTATAGTTTGCTAGTGGGTGACTGCTCCATAGATCTTTGATATACTGAACACAGAGAGCCATATCCCTGTTTTACCAGTAGCCTGCTAGCTGCTTACCTCCTGAGCTCTAGAAGGAGACTTATTAGCCACTGCTTTCAATGGAATCTGTACTGGGGAACGGGAACTGCCAACATTCCTTTGCCTTTGGAAATCTCTTCCCAAGCTTCACTGAATGGACCAGGATAAGATTATGCTGAAGACCTTGATAAGATATAGTTATGGGCCAGCTGTGGAGTAACCCCAAATTGCAGAGAGGCAATAAAGCTTATCTGTGGGGGAGGGGGCGAATAATAATGGGGCTTGGGATGTGATAATCAGACTGCTTCAGCCCTTAATGAGCTTGTGTTTACAGAGCTGGAGGTTCCTGCTCCATTTACAATTGATTCTTGTGCTTTTCTGTGTTGGAGGCTTGAGGTGGATATTTTACCCACCATTATTTCTGAGGAAGAAGGAGGGGTAGGCGGGGAGGGGGGCAGTCCATCTCCTTTCCTATTGCTTCATTTAAATAGTTTTCACTCCCACTGTTTTGGTTCACTTGGGTGACACAATACACAGTGTAAGGTGAAAAAGAGTGAGGAGGGTGTTTGTGGTGCTCTCTGCCTTGGGCAATTCTGAGGGGAAGGGGCCCTGTTGTCTGTGGCTTTATTACAAAACGAGAGGAGAGGAAACCACCAGTGGATGTCCTGGTGAAAGAGAGCGGGTATGCCACACACGAGTGTTATTTTTGAGCTGCATGAACATTCCCCAGCATGTCTTCAAACTCTTTCCCCATCCAAAGAAAGAAAGCGAGACGGTCTTCCTCGTAGTGCATTCATAGCTTCATACTCTGCCGGCTCAATTGCCGGAGCTCAGCTTTGCTTTCACAGTTCCTATTAGAGGATATGGTTTCTTCTGGCTGCAGAACAAGACATCAAAGTCATCCAGGTCCACTGCCCAAATCATGGCACTTCCCAACTTATTCTTCAAATACTGAACCTAACAGAGGGGGCAGGGAGAAAACGCTCAAAGAACCTGATTAGGTGCAGGTGAGACACAATATTTGGACCCCTCTGCACTATGGGTGAAATCCACCAGCCTCAGGCCTATGCAACTCTCAAGCAGTTGCATCATTTGCTATGGGGCAATGGGGGCCGTTGCCCTCCCCCCAGATCTTGGTTTGCCCACCTCCCAGACTTTTCATAGGTCCATACTCCATTCCCCCTGCCCTTGCTGGATATAATACAATCACATATCATGCTCTATATGCTGACACAACTCTTCCCATCCCCCAGCCTTACCGCCCCTCCCCCCTCGCCCCAAATTTTTCTGAAATGACACCCCTGCTGTCAAATCCTACTTCAGTCTTATTTTGGGAGCTTCAATGGAGTTAAATGTTAAGCCTCGGGCTGGCTCTGTGCACTGGGCGGCATCCCCTCCTCCCCCCTCCGTTTTCCTCTTTGAACACTAACCTTTTCTCTTTACCAAGGAAGGAAGCTGTGCCACTGGCGGCACTTCCCGGGCAATGTATATTGTTGCCCAGGCGACAGCGTGTGTCCCTGTGCGGGGGTGGGGAGGTGAAGGAGTGATGGAGTAATCTCCTCCATGAGCACTTTTCTAGTGAATTCCTGTGTCAAAGGGTGTCCTGCCCCTCAAAGAGCTGGAGGCCTGGGGCCAACCAGCACTGTTCATTAAGCAGGTGCAGAAGGGACAGGTGTTCCCTAGAAAAAGCTGGGATGTCAGTGAGGAAGGAGGATTAGGAGCAGCATGGAGTTCTTTGGGAGGGGAGGCAATGGGAACCGGCTAGGGGAAAATGGCCTCCGGGGAGAATGCCCTGGGATGGGGAGGTCGGCAGAGAAGAATACTGCAGAAGGCCATGAAGCAGGAAGGACTGAGAGAGGCAACGGGGAAAAGCCCCTGGGTGCTGTGTGGGCTGAGGAATTGTTTTTTGTGCTTGTCACCTATGTTTGGTAAAGAAAACTGTGCCTAGAAAGAGACGCTGGCTTTGGCAGTGGGTCTTTGATGGGCTGGGGACGAGCCGGCATTTTGCGTCCCTCAAGCTGATGCATTCCACAACTGTTCTCCCCAACGGAGATGGGGCAGGGAGCGCCTTGGTAGGATCCAGATGTGGATCCAGGTGTGTCTGACTCCATCAGCAGCTAGAAAAACCAACCCAACCCTCCCTTCAATTTGGTGATGGGTTTTTAACCAGAGCCTGGAATAGATTATGTAGCGAGGGGAACAGGGGAGGAGGGGTCACAACCGTAAGAAGAGCATACTTTACCCCGCTCCTCCTTAAACACACTTACTTTGGTTGTAATGCTTTGCTCATCGTTATACCCTACCCACTGGTTTCCTTTGTAGGAATATGGGACCTCTTGCTCCACAATCCGCTCGGTGGTGGCACCTGGTGTAAAAGTACAGATCTAAAAAAACAAACAAAACCACACCACCAGTTGGAGAGCGGAGAAGAATGTCAATGCTGGGTCCCTCTCAAGGTGTTGTTGGAAAGCCCGAAGGTCACCCGGAAACGACAGCCATTATGCCATCTTCACGGTGCATAAGGGTGATTTCCTGGGAGCGAGGGCAAACCCCTGTGAATTAATCCCAATGGCCGGTCCCAATAGAAACAGAGACACTGATTCAGCTGCATCCCCCAAGTCAGGGCAAGATTAAATAGAGCAGCATCCTCCCTACCTCATAATAGGCCAATGATCCTGCCTCTTGAGTGAATGGGCCGGGTGATCCAAGCCCAGAGATGGGCACACCGATGCCTGTCCTGGAGGAGGAGAGGGTGAATGACCGTCCATAGGTGGGGATTCCCATGATGAGCTTCTCAGCTGGGGCACCCTTGCTCCTCCAGTATCTCACAGCATAGTCCTGTAGGAGGGGGTATTACATGTGGTTTATTATAATATATTTTGCACTGTAAGCTGATTTTACAGTATGGTAGCATTGCTGGCATTTGCTTAATGATTGGCTTCTTGTTCTGCTATGAAAAACCTCTCTACAGATCCTAATCAGAGCTCTATGACCGCTTGCATCTTAATATTTCTGGGCACGGATCCTCTTCATGGTGACAAATGGTTCTGTGGTCTGGGAGCACATTCCCTACAGGCTGAAGTGGCAAAGGGTTTCCTGTGCAGAGAGAATCCCACTGTCTCGTGTGCCAGTTTGGTCTTTTTGTGCTGTGTGTTTACATGGCTAATTATTCATCCAGCATGTGCAAACTCATCAACTTTGCATCGGCAAATTTTGCACGTGCCTTTTTGAAGGGCCACTGATAACTTGCCCCTAGATGTTAATTCCATCCTGTAATGTTAATGGGATTTCTGGTTACTGGAGATAAAGAACTATTCTGCAGATGGGTGTCTGCACCCACGGAGATGGCACAAACAAACGCAGAATTTCCTCATTCATTTCTAATTGCTTGGGGTTGTGACACACAAAGTCCTAAGGATTTTAGAAGGGGATAGTCTCATAAATGTCGATTTATTGTTGGAACACTGATCACTCACGTTCCTGATCCCTCAACCCCCTGATCCATTTGTTATGGTACCAGAAATCTCCCATGAAATTCATAACTTACAACATTATAATAAGAAGAGGATTTGGAGTCTTCTTTACCCTGGAGAAATGGGCTGACATGTCCTGTGACTTTTTGCCAGGAACGATGGAGGTCAAAGGTCAAGAGGTTAAGGAAATCTACAGCCCTGCAGAGGAGAGCACAAAATGAGAAGGTATCCTGGGGAACAGTGCAAATGCAAAGCATCTTGGATAATGACTGAACATGTGGATTAATTACTCTGTGCAGAATCCAAGTGTGGCTGCCTATTATACTCACTCTGAGATTTTGTCGATTTCATAGCTTGCATCCACTAGCTCCCTCACAGCTCCCACTGTTGCACTCAGTATAAGCTTCTGCTTCCCTGTCTTTTGAGCTTTCTCCTGAAATGCTTTTGCCATCTCCTACAAGACATTGACAAATATCTCATTTGAATATCCAAAATGCCTTACAGCTATAGTCCTGCCCTAGACTTTCGGGAATTGCAAACAATGGTGCTTTTGCACCTGCAAACATTGATTTTTTTCTGTGAAATTTCATGGTATGGGATTTTTGCATTAAAAATGCTTTCATTGCACATCTATCTTTGCTGAATAATTAGCCTAATTTTGCTTGAAATTATCCATTTTTGAACAAAAAGTATCACAGGGTTTGAATTGGATTTATTTGCCATTTTTTGCAAAATGTTTTGTGATACCGTGTACCAAAGAATTTATTGAAAACATTTTTGAAATCATTTCTGAAAATATGTTTAACAAAAACCTGGTTTTCAATAAGAAAAATTTCAGTAACACTTTTGAAAGCGATTTGATAAAATCTTGGGTAAAATATTATGGAAAAATTTGCCAAAACCAGAAAATGCCAACAACTTTTTCAAAGAGTTTCATTTTTAAAAGGCCACTTTTTAACCAAAAAAAAAAAGAAAAGAAAAAAAAAATGCAGAAAATTTTGTCTATCTCTAGCGATCATCTATGTCTAAAAAATCAACTAAAAACTGTGTGTGGGGGGGTAATGTGAGATAATGTACTTCTGTATTCTGACCCTACACACTATTGTAATCATTTTTGTACAAAGTACACCTTGTTAAGGTGTCATCAGGGCCGGCTCCAGGGTTTTGGCCACCCCAAGCAACCACACCAAAAAAAAAAAAAAAAAAAGCTGTGATCGCAATTGTGATTGCGATCTGCGGCGGCAATTCGGCGGAAGGTCCTTCGCTCCTAGCGTAAGTGAGGGACCGTCTGCCGAATTGCCACCGAATAGCTGGACCTGTCGCCCCTGTCTGGAGTGGCCGCCCCAAGCACCAGCTTGCCAAGCTGGTGCTTGGAGCCGGCCCTGGGTATCATTTGAAAACTCGTAATTTGCTGATCAGTCTCATCCTGATAACATATGTGTGGCAACACTGTATGTGAAGTTATAAGATTCCACTGTATGATGTTATTACCACATGTTCCAAACTCAGCTTGACAAACAGGTCTGTCTCAAACAAAGGATTGTGTGCTCTGCTTCATTTGCATTTAAGCAGTAAACAGAGTTATCAAGCAGGAAGAGAAACAAAAAAAGCTCAAAAAGGTGAGTAAAAAGCAGCAGGGGGCATCTTTCCACATAGAAGTTTTTTCTCCCGGTACCCAGCTGGAAATGTTTTTCAAGGGGGGGACTGAAACTATAAAAAGGAGGAAGAAAAACCCTAAGGCCCCCACCCATCTGCCCAGAGATTCACTGCACCTGAAGGGATAAAGGAAACAGCCGTTGGACAAGGAGAAGAGTCCTCACCTAAGAACTGTTGTCGGTAAGACTGCTGAAACCATGTGGTGAGAACACTTTGCTTTGAATTTAATATAGTTTGTTAAGTTAGGCACCAATAGTGTTTTATCTTTATTTTTCTTGTAACCATTTTTTACTTTTATGCCTAATTACTTATACTCACTTAAAATCTGTCTCTTGGTAGCTATCCAATTCAGTGTGTTTAGATTGAAGTGTCTGGGAAACTCCATTTGGTGTGGCAAGTTGTATGCATATTATTTCTATTAAAGAAAAAATGGACTTTATATAACTTGTCCCTATAAAATCAGGACATCTGGTCACCCTACCTGTGATAGTTAAAACAATCCCAGTGTTTGTGGTATTTCCAAGTATAGGAGATTTTGCAAATGCAGCAGTAAAGTCTAATATCTCAGGATAGTGTATTTTAATGAAGTCGATTGCTCCACCTCTTCTGTACCTGTGTCCTTACCCCTACCAAGTAGGAGCACAGTTGGGTAAAGAGGATTTCACCCCTCAATTTTAACACACCTGGATCAAGCTAGTGAAATATCCTTTATTCTTCCCCTCTGGATAGATTCAATAGAGATTGAAGCCATCAAATTTGTTCATCTTCAGGAATTCTATCACTGAGTGAATAAATGTCCAGTGATTGGCTGGAGAAGACACCATTGTGGAAAAGCTGGTACACATATGAGATATTGTCAGAGTTAAAGGAATGTTTTGACCCTCCCAGATTCCCAAAAAACAGTCCTGTCCCTTTAGCATTCCTCCTCTCTGACAGGAACAGGAGTGGCTCTTACAGGAATCCAGTGCTATTCAATGGAATTCACCATGCATAGACAGCCTTACTTAGGTGAAGAGAAGTTTACAAGGCCAGGACCATGTTGCAGTTTATATTTTCTGCAATCAAAATATAAACACACCAGCTCAAGCTATCATAGTACAGCCATGTCAAGGTTGATTCTCCTCTCACTTGCCTTAGTGTCTCCTGACATCAGTGGCATTATACTGCTGCAGAACCAGGAGCCTGAGAGCTATGAAGTGTGGTTAGAGGGGGAAGTTATGATGGAGAGTATCTAGAGTGGGTGGAAGTCACCCACAACAGTTCTAGAATAACCTGATAACATTTCCAGGAAGTTCCCAACTTGATCAAACCATCTGTCAGCAAGGCCTTGTTTTGCAAGTACTTTCTATCTCAGCAACAGTGGAAGCTCATAGGATCCTCCCTACAATGATTATTTTTAACCAGATAATCCACATCTGCCCCAGATAATACCAACAGCATTTGGACAATACAAGGAGCTATCTGTCATGGGAAGATGGCCATCTGGACATGGCAGTTCTAAATACTTGACTCACCAATCTCTCTTAAACATAAGGATCCAAATTTGTCCCTTGGCACATTTTGCCCAGAGATGGCAATAACTCTTTTAAGTGTGGGACATATGCCTCCTGCCAGCTGCACCAGCATTTGGCCTCTATCTTCCCATGGCCAGGTTTATTTGGAGCATCTCCCCAAGCAGAGACAGATCATTAAAACAGTCATGGGGGATCTATCAACAACACAGTCATCTTCCTTTTCTGCACCTCCTGACTACTCTTGGACTGATTTGTCTTTCACTAGCATAGTCTTGAGCCAAACAGGAAGGGCGATCCTAGACTTACCTGTTGGAACCTGTTTTTCCTCCATCAATGGACAGGAGGGTCTTGAGGCTAGGATTCCTGAGGAGAAAAAGGCATGAAAGGAGCAGAAGTTGGTTACACTGTTTGGCTTCCACTTCCAATAAACAGTGAGTGGATTCTAATGCTGGGCCAAGCCTGCTCAGTTATGGATGGCAAGGCCTACACAGAGAATTCGGCACTCCCACCAGCATGACCAATTATTTTGTGCTGCGCTTTCTATTCAAACAAAAGCAAAAGGAAGAGATCGAAGTCCTAGATTTTATTCTTGTGCTTGACAAGTTTTCTCTATCACTGACTGTCTCTGATCTAGTATTTCTATGCATATCTGTTTCTCATCCATCTCGGGTAGTTTTGTTTTGCAATAATATAAGAAGAGGTGTTTCTCATCCAGGACTTATTTATTTGATGAACCTCAAAAATGTGAGGCCATTTAGATAAATGATTCCCGTTTTGGCCTGTCTCTAATCATGCTCATCTTCTGGAGTGATGGATTTTTTTCAAAGGAGGCCTCCCCTTCAACAATGCTGCAAACATGACCATCTTGGCTCCTATATCCAATGGACTTAGTCCTGGCTTTTGGATGTATCTGAGAGCTGGATTTGGCTCAATGGCAGTATTCCCACTTCAAAATAAGTCCCTCCATACATCCACAGAAGTTGCTGTGGATAGAAGAACATTGCAGTCAGGAAGAAGGAATCGCCCCTGTTACCGGCCTCACCTGCTTTTCAGTCCATTGAAAGTTTCATAGTGTGTGGCGTCATTCCATGGAGGTAGTGATCTCATTTTCGCTTATGTTGGCAAAGGCATAAATGAGGTGGGTGCAGAGATGTGGGTCGATGTAATCAGGGACAAAGTGCCCCTCGCCTGGCCTGTCCTGGGCCCAGTTTGTGAAGTAACAAACCAGCTTATAGGCAGAATCTGTGCAGACAGATAGGAAGGAAGCGGAGAGGGAGTCATCAAAGGGTCTGTCTTCACGGCAGAGTTAGCTCAGACTCTTACCTGGGGGTTGCATGGAACCCTGCTCCCATCCACACACCCACAACCTTCTCATGTGAGTTTGGTGGTGCTTTTTACCCAGGCTAACTGGCTTGGCTGGTGGTATACCCTATAGCTTGGGTGCTACTTTCACTTGAGCTGGTAACCCTCCCACTTTGCAGTGAGGATGCCGGCTAAACCACCTGAGTGCTCATAGTCCTCCAATGCCTTCCCACAATTCCCCCCATGTGCTCATAAGGACAGACGGGTTCTCCTACAGTTCACTGGAAAGAATGATACAGCAGTTCAGCTTAGTGCAGCACAAAGGGCCATATCCAATTGTGGAAGAAAACAAGTCCTCACTCTGCGTTTGTTAGTGATGCGTGTTGAGGGGGCACACAAACTTGGGCAGGGCTTTGCAGTGTGACTGTTCAGATCTGGGCTAGGTTAACCTCTGCGTTCAGACCTGGCTGCCAGTCATCTGTGTTAATTCTGCAGTGAGAACAGACTCAGACATAGTTAAGAGGTGGACTGTGGGCCAAATCCGGACTGCCAGATGCTTTTGAGTGGACTGTGACATCTTTTTATTGACGTATTATTATCATTATTGTTGTTTCTGTATTTTCTCTGGAGTCTGGACCTTGACTATACCTTGATTGAGGAATTTGGACCTTGACAAAAAATAATTGATTATCCCTGGTTTAGGGCCTGAATCAAAGCATTCGGCAACAGGTCTGCCCCCAAACTGGGTAGCAGCAATGCGGGCCACATAGGACTTCAAAGGTCCCAGTGTGTTTCTTCAGAACAAGCATTCTCTCTCAATCCAGCCTGAGCCTTTACCATGCAGCTGAGGACATAGCAACTCACCGCACTGAAGAAAGAGGAAGGCAGCTAAACCTAAAGCAAAACAACAGGAGAGAAGTAAGTGATTATCTAATCCTCTGAGGTCTCTGAATCTCTAATTTGCTGCTCCAGCAGTTCAGCACCTTGGCGAGATGCTGCCATGCATTAGATCTCAGGTCAGATATGCTCCTAGCAGCTAGCAATGTGTTGTGGCCAACAATTCCATACCCATGAGAATGGAGCTTTCAGAATGGAGCTGGCCAAAAAGGTTCCATCAAAACTTTTTTTTTTCCAATGGAAAACTGTTTTTTTTTTTTTCACCCAACTGTCTGCTCTCCTTGGATCCTCCCCCTCCCTTTTTGAAAGCTTTTCAGTTTTAGATTTTTTTAAATTATTATTATTTTTTTTTGGCTGAAAAGTCAAAATTTTCCATCAAAAAGTCCAACAAAATGATTTTTGGTTGGTTTTGTTGACATATTCTGCAGAAGCAAAACCCATTTTCCAACCAGCTTTACTCAATATTGATCTGACTAGAGATGGAAAAAAAATATAATATTGTGCAGCCCCCAGCTGCTCCTGGACTGGGGAGTTTCATTCTCAGGGACTGATTCTGCCTTCTTTTTTACACCACTTTTAACCTGGAATAACTCCACTGGAATGAATGGAGCTGTACTGTGTCAAACAGGTGAGAGAGGAGAATGAGATCCAGCCATGTACAAAGGACACCTCTCCCTTCCAAATGTGCCTGACATCTGGGTAATTTGAGAAACAGACATCTTTTTGAACACGCATCCCTTTCCCTTTGAAAAGGGACTGGGACCGATTCTTCACTGCCCTGCATCTTGAGTTGTCACTTTCAGTTGTACAAGAGGGTGCACTGTTGGTTTCCAAGTTACAATTCATTCCCAGCTCCCATTTCACCCTTAGCAACATCACCAGCATGGAATCCCTCTATAACATCTGACTTATCTAAATATACTGTTTGTCAAGAACTCTCCAGTAAAACCAACAGTTCCAAACCCTAGTTCACCCTCACCAGACTTACCGGTCCAAACGAAGGTGTGACCCATGCTGGTTGCAATTGTTCTGCTTGTGGTGGCCCAGAGAATGGATCTGGGTTCTTCTACGTTCCTTTTATGGATCTGGCTGTTACACCCACCCCAATTTACAGGAACTCAGCAGCCATGAAATAAAATAGGAGAGACAAGTTCTTCCTCTTTGCCATGAAGGGATTTTCCGATCTGGGAATGACTGCGCAATCTCCTTTCAGGATGGGCGGAGGTGTTGCCATCCTGTTTTGTTTCCATTCTCCACGTGCCTTTTGGGAAGTCACTCCCATAGGGAAAACCTGAAACAGAACATTGGTTACCTTGCAGATCAGCACCTTGCCTTGAGGTCACATTGTTAATCAGTAGCAGAGCTACAAACAGAAGCCAGGAGTGCTGATTCCACAGTCCCCTGCTGTAACCACTACACAATATTCCCTGCACAGGATGCATTTGTTCACTGTTATCGTCAACACTTTTCACTGTATATAATATTACACGCAAAAAAATACATCAAAAGAATCCGAAGGTTGCAAAGGCAAGCACTCAAAAGTTAGGAAATGTCAGAATTAAGGTGGACCTGGCAACCTTAACTCTGCCCTCTTGTGTGTATGCATTACAGATAGTCCTCAATGACACTCTCACATACTATTTTCCCCCGTGCCTCATTGAGTGCACAGGATGAATGGTGCTCACTGAATGCCCAGCTATTCAATATTTTGTTTTCTCCTCCTTACTCAGCGTGCGGCCTGAAGCCTTATTTACTTACCTTGCTCTGAATAGAGAATTATTAATTTCCTCACGGCCTTTTCTATGGTGTTCATCACGATAATAGCTGAGAATGTCACAAACATTAACTGATTGATTTTCACAATACCCTGTGCAGCGAGGTGATACTATTATCCCTGATTTATAGGTCTGGAAATGAGGCACAGAGAAATTAAGGTCAAAAGTGGCCACTAATTTTGGATGACCTACTTGAGGCATGTCACGCCTGATACGTCAGAGTACTTAGCATTAAAAAGCACGGTGCATGCTCAAAGCACAGCTCCCAGTGACTTCAGTGGCAGCTGGGAATGCTCGCTCCCAGGGTCTCGAGTTGGGCATCTAGAACACATCGTTAACGGAGGTGTGAAAAGTTCAGTTTAAGGGAGTTGCCCAGCAACATATGGGAACTCTGTGGCAGAAGCAGGGATAGAGCCCAATTCTGCAGGGCAGCATACAGTTGCCTTCCTCAAGAGACCGTCTTTTTCTCATCCTGCAGTCCCCTGCCTCATTCACACACACCTTCCGACTTCTACAACAAATGAGGCAGGGTTTCTCCAGGCATCAGCCCCCTTCACTACACCCCCCAGAGCAGATCCATCCTGTGCACTGAATGAGGCAGAGGTCCTGTGGAAAATATAGTAGGTGATCATCAGGGCTGGCTCTAGGATTTTTGCCGCCCCAAGCAAAAACAATGTTGGCCGCTACCCTCACCCTGTTTTTTTCTTACCCCACCCCCGACCCCACCTCAACTCCGCCCCTTCCCCAAATCCCCAGCCCTGCCTCCTCCTCCAGGCTCTCAAACCTGGGAGGGAGGGGGAGAAGCAGCGTGCGCGCCACGGCCACTCAGAGTCTCCCCCTCCCTTCCAGGCTCTCAAACCTGGGAGGGAGGGTGAGCAGCGGTGCGCGAATCAGCTGTTTCGCGCGCCGCGGCCGCTCGGGATCTCCCCCTCCCTCCCGGGTTTGAGAGCCTAGGAGGGAGGGGGAGCAGCGGTGTGCGAGCAGCAGCAGTAGTGGAGGTGAGCTGGGGCGTCCGGGGCACATTTTTAGGGGCGGCAGGGGCAGCATTCTGGCGCCGGCCATGCCGCCCCTAAAAATGTGCCGCCCCAAGCACCAGCTTGTTTTGCTGGTGCCTAGAGCCGGCCCTGGTGATCATGTCATTAAAGACTTATCATACATACAAGGGGGCCAAATTAAGGTCGCAATGGCTGCCTCTGACCATGGAGAAGTAGAACGGAGCCTTGAAAATCCCAGGGGTCCTCACTGTTAAGTAATTTGGACTGTAACATCTTTGGAGTAGGAACTAGAGCTGAGCAGGAACCAGAATTTCTGTACCGTGGATGAATCAAAGAAGGTTTGCCCAGAACTGTAACAAAACATCAGATATGCAAAAATTTTCACTGAATGGATATTTAAAAAAAAATTCTGTCTGGCCAGCCAGCTTCCGGACTCTCCTTGTGACCAGCTGCTGGGGAGCCAGTGCTCAGTAGACCCCGGATGTCCTACATCCCTGGGCCAGCTGTAGTAGGGACCATGTCTATGTCTCCTGTAGTACAGCTCCTAGCACAATACCATAACATAGATATTTATTAATGTCACCCTAAAAGAGTCCCCCGTTAGGACCTTTGCAAATCCAGACTGCTGTCAGCGAATGCCAAAAGCACTGATGGTCTTCACATGGTATTTCCTTTACCCCAAACCATATAGGGGCATATTAGTAAAATCCCTTGGGAAAATGAAGTTAGAGCCTGTTTCCTTGTTAAATCTGTTGTGGATTATTTACCAAGGGGAATCTTTACTGCGGAGATTTTAGGGTACAATCCTGAACTCAGGAGCTGCTGCCCTCTCAAGTCACAGTGCCATCTGGCAGATGTTAAAACACTGCAATCATTCCAGTTCTCCTGGAATAATGAAACAACAAAATTAGATTTTGTTCAGATCATTTCCTCTGCTGGTGTAAATGGACACAGCTACATTGAAGTCAATGGAGCACCGCTGCTGTTTGCCAGCTGAGAATCTGGCCCTTCTCATCTAACTGGCTATTTGTACGCATAAATAACCACGCTGGGAGTGTAGTCATGGCAATGACATATGCAAATTAGGTGTACACACTCACACACACTTCAGCTAGTGCAATTATGCACCAACTTTTCTGGAAATCTGGCCCGGAATTTCATATGTCTATGCAACGTGACTAGACTGCAGAGCACGTAATCTAAAATATCAGACAATAATCATCACTGAGTGGTTTGGTTCATTTGAAGACTCAGCTTGTTTCTTGAGAGAAAGGATTGGAAATTTCTTCTCACCATCCTACACTGCCAACCCGTGGAACCAGGAATTTTGTCTGCAAGTCCTTTAGGGGATCCAATATTAGACAGAAAGTCACAGCTCCAAGGGGTGGGTGCTTAGAAAGAGAAATCTTTTATCTGCAGCTTTTAGGATGAGACTGAGAATGCTGGTTTTGTTACCTTCTCAAAGAACAGCTTCAGTTTGCAGATTTCAACAAGTTACAGTAATTCTAGTTCTCTTGTATTCAGGAGTCCACGGAGACCTTCAGCAGCTAAATCAAATCTATTGTTCTCAGACCTTTAATTACTAACTAAAGAGCTGTGCTTGTTTGCTTAGCTTGCAAACTCATCTGGAGAGGAAACTGAACAGAGCACTATACCAGATTTCATACAGGGTCCTGCAAATGACAGGGCAAGACACCTGTAAGAAATTACAGAGGAAAGTAGGCCTGGAATCCCATATCTGTCCACCCCGTCACACCCTACTGAAAGCAGTTATAATTTCTCTGCGAGTATCTGCTTGTTGATTGTTGATCCCCTGACCTGATCTTGGAGGATTTATAGTTTTGGGTAACATATAATTTCTTTGCTAAGCTAGGGTTACCATATTCAAACATTTAAAAAAGAGGACACTCCACGGGGTCCCAGTCCCGCCCCAACTCCGCCCCTTCCGTGCCCCCGGCCCCGCCCCCGGCCCCGCCCCAACCCCATCCCTTCCCTGCCCCCATTCCAACCCCTTCCCCAAAGTCCCTGCCCCAACTCTGTCCCCTCCTCTGAGCACCCTGCATTCCCCCTCCTCCCTCCCGCTCTGATCTTGGTTGGGGGTTGCTAAGTGCTTCCCTGCTCCCCACTCGCCCTGCAGCCTCTGTGCCCCCTGCTCCCCACTGGCCCTGCAGCCCCTGCACCCCCCCACCCCTGCAGCCTCTGCGCCCCCTGCCTGCCCTGCCCCTGCACCCTCCTGCCCCTGCACCCTCTATGCCCCTGCCTGCCCTGCTCCTCCTCGCCCTGCAGCCTCTGCACCCCACCACCTGCCCTGCCCCTGCGCCCCCTGCTCCTCCTCACCCTGCAGCCCTTGCACCCCCCCACCCCTGCAGCCTCTGCGCCCCCCGCCTGCCCTGCCCCTGCACCCCCCTGCGCCCCCCTGCCCCTGCCTGCCCCTGCTCCTCCTCGCCCTGCAGCCTCTGCACCCCCCCGCCTGCCCTGCTCCCCCGCTCCCCTGGCAGCCTCTGCCTGGCGGGGGCTTCGGATGCTCAGCGGCGACCGGGGCAGCGCGGGTCCCTGCAGCCCCGGCACATGTCGCACTCCCTGCCCCGCTCTGCAGCCTCCTTCCTGCCGCGCGGGGTGACGGGGCCGCAGGAAGGATCCCCCAGTGGCCGGGGAGTCCCTGCCCGCGAGGGAAGCCTGAGCCGCTGGCTGGGCCCGGCTTCCCCATGGTCCTGCGGGCTTGGCTGGGGTGTGCGGTCCTCCCGGCCTCCAGGGGCAGCAGCGGCCCCTTCACCGCCTTCTGTGGCTGCGCCCCTTCCCCCGCCCGAGCTCACTACAATGTAGCCGGGTGGCTGGGCTGCACTGCGGACCCAACAGGTTGTGCTGGGGCCGGCCAGACCCTGGCTTATGCTGCCTCCCTATTTCCCCGGACATGTCCGGCTTTTTGGCAATTCCCCCGGGACGGGGATTTGAGCACCAAAAAGCCGGACATGTCCGGGGAAATCCAGACGTATGGTAACCCTAGCTAAGCATGCTTAGCATGTTATGAAGTCTGTGACAGCAAGTAGGAGAACACACATAATTGGGTTTTTAGGCTTTTCTATGGTTAAAGGCTTGGTTTTTTTAGTGGGAGGACTTGTGGGAGTAGTCATACCAAAGGCTGAATCTTAGCTAAAAGCTGGTAGGCCCAAGAAGATAAACCCAGATCACCAATTCTGAACTTTCATTACGAGACACAAACAAGTAACCACGAAAAATACAGTACACCACAGAATTCTGCAAGAAAGGAGTGTTGGGGGAGGCCTTTAGCAATCTGGTAACAAGGCAGTAACTAGGTAGTTAGACCACAATAACATATAGGAGTTATTAAGAAATGTGTGATGTAGTTTATCAATATTCACAATTAAAGGCATAGCTATGGAAAGCCAGAATGCCACATGTGAATAATGGGCAGGTATTAATCTTGTTATGGTCATGGAAATTGATCAGCTGTGGTTGTGTATCTGATAACGTACATAAAGGAGTATGGTATTTTCTGTATTATTAGAGCTAGTGGCTTGAGTCTATAGCAGGGGTCAGCAACTTTTCAGAAGTGGTGTGCCAAGTCTTCATTTATTCACTCTGATTTAAGGTTTCGCCTGCCAGTAATACATTTTAACGTTTTTAGAAGATCTCTTTCTATAAGTCTATAATATATAACTAAACTATAGTTGTATGTAAAGTAAATAAGGTTTTTTAAATGTTTAAGAAGCTTCATTTAAAATTAAATTAAAATGCAGAACCCCCCGGACTGGTGGCCAGGACCCGGGCAGTGTGAGTGCCACTGAAAATCAACTCACGTGCCGCCTTCGGCACCCGTGCCATAGGTTGCCTACCCCTGGTCTATAGAATAGTTATCAAAAAGTGAAAGGCCACCAAGGCTATGTCTACACTGCAGTTAGACACCCGTGACTGGCTCGTGCCAGTTGACTTGGGTTCACGGGGCTCAGGCTAAGGGGCTGTTCAATTGCCGTGTAGACTTCCGGGCTCGGGCTGGAGCTTTGGCTGCTGGACCCTGTGAGGTGGGAGGGTCCCAGAGTTTAGGCTGCAGCCCAAACACTGCGAACCAGAGTCAGCTGGTGTGGGCCAATGGCAGGTTTCTAACTGCAATGTAGATTAGGGTTACCATATTTCAACAATCAAAAAAGAGGACGGGAGGAGCCCCGCCCTAGCCCCGCCCCCGTCCTGTCCTAGCCCCGCCCCGCCCCCACCCCTTCCACTCCCTCCCACTTCCTGCCCCCTCAGAACCCCCAACCCTCCCCCCCACTCCTTGTCCCCTGACTGCCCCCCAGAACCCCACCCCCTA
This sequence comes from Malaclemys terrapin pileata, assembly GCF_027887155.1. NCBI lineage: Eukaryota > Metazoa > Chordata > Testudines > Emydidae > Malaclemys > Malaclemys terrapin. The sequence goes on along the minus strand of NC_071508.1, from coordinate 17,084,586 downwards.
CCTAAGCCTCCCTGTTCCTTATCCCCTAACTGCCCCTTCCTAAGACCCCTCTCCCTAACTGCCCCCCAGGACCCTACCCCCTACCTGTACCCTGACTGCCCAAAACCTTATCCACCCTCCCCCAGAAAGTCCGCCCCGAACTCCCCCCCCCCGCTCCTTGTCCCCTGACTGCCCCCTCCTGGGACCCCTGCTCCTAACTGCCCTCCAGAACCCCACCCCCTACCTAAGCCTCCCTGTTCCTTGTCCCCTAACTGCCCCCTCCTGAGACCCCCCCACCTGTACCCTGACTGCCCAAAACCTTACACCCCCAACCCCCAGACAGCCCCCCCCGAACTCCCAAACACCCCCCCGCTCCTTGTCCCCTAACTGCCCCCTCCTGAGACCCCCCCCCACCTGTACCCTGACTGCCCAAAACCTTACACCCCCAACCCCCAGACAGCCCCCCCCGAACTCCCAAACACCCCCCCCCGCTCCTTGTCCCCTAACTGCCCCCTCCTGAGACCCCCCCATCTGTACCCTGATTACCCAAAACCTTACACCCCCAACCCCCAGACAGCCTCCCCCGAACTCCCTGACCCATTCAACCCTCCCCCCTGCTCCCTGGCTCTTGACTACCCCCCCCCCCGAACCTCCCTGCCGCTTCTCTGGCCCCCGGCCCCCTTACTGTGCTGCCTAGGGTTACCATATTTCAGCGAGCAAAAAAGAGGACGGGAGGAGCCCCGCCCTAGCCCCGCCCCTGCCCCTCCCACTTCCCGCCCCCCCTGACCTCCCAACCCTCCCCCCGTTCCTTGTCCCCTGACTACCCCCTCCTGGGACCCCTGCCCCTAACTGCCCCCCAGGACTATCTAAGCCTCCCTGCCTCTTGTCCCCTGACTGCCCCAACCTTTATCCACACCCCCACCCCCAGACAGACCCCTGGGACTCCCACGCCCCATCCAACCACTCCCCACCCCCTGACAGCCCCCCCCAGAACTCCCAACCCATCTAAACCCCTCTGCTCCCTGTCCCCTGACTGCTCCGATCCCTCTCCGCACTCCTGCCCCCTGACAGCCCCCCCCAGAACTCCCAACCCATCTAAACCCCTCTGCTCCCTGTCCCCTGACTGCTCCGATCCCTCTCCCCACCCCTGCCCCCTGACAGCTCCCCCCCAGAACTCCCAGCCCCCTACCCCCCCCGCTCCTTGTCCCCTGACTGCCCCCTCCTGGGACCCCTGCTCCTAACTGCCCTCCAGAACCCCACCCCCTACCTAAGACTCCCTGTTCCTTGTCCCCTAACTGCCCCCTCCTAAGACCCCCCCCCCAACTGCCCACCAGGACCCTACCCCCTACCTGTACCCTGACTGCCCAAAACTTTCTCCACTCCCCCCAAAAAGCCCCCCCCCGTTTCTTGACTGCCCCCTCCAGAACCTCCCTGCCCCTTCTCCTGCCCCCCCTTACCCTGCTGCTCAGAACAGGGTGTTGGGCTCTGTGCCAGCCGGACACGTGGCTGAGCTCCCCAGCACAACAAAACCCGGTCCCTGGCCCTGCACAACAAAACCCGGTCCCTGGTCCGGACCGGGTTGCAGGGGAGAGCTGCCCTTGTATCAGCACAAAGTGCTCTCGCTCCCGTTTTGCTACGCTGCATGGCAGAAACCGCTCCCAGTTGCAAAAGGGAAGGGCTGCACTTTGTGCTGAGACACTTGCTCAGAATGCAGGGCGGAGCTCCTCTCCAGCTGCTCCGGAGTCCAGCCCGGGACTTTCCTGCAGCCCTCCCAGCCGCTCGCTCTGCTGTGCCGGGGGAGGGGGAAATCCCGGACATTGTGAGTGCTTTACAAATTCCCCCCGGACGCTATTTTTAGCACAAAAAGGAGGACATGTCCGGGTAAATCCGGACGAATGGTAACCCTATGCAGAGCAGCGCGCTCGACAGCGGGGGAGGGGAGCAGGGTCGGAGCTCCAGACGAACAGCCTGGTGATCTGTGAGTGCAGGGAGGGAGAGGAGGGGAGTGGTGTCAAGTTTCAGGAGGGAGGAGGGGGAAGTGCAAGCAGGGCTCTGGCTCTGGCTTTTGGAGCACCAGCTGCTTTGTAAGCCGCGCGCACGCTCTGCATGGGAGGGGGGAGGAGGGGAAGTCCGGACATTGACAAATTCCCCCCGGACGCTATTTTTAACCTGAAAAAGCCGGACATGTCCGGGGGAATCCGGACGAATGGTAACCCTAATGTAGATATACCCTAAGTGTTCTAACTCCCATAAATCAGGAACAGGTTGCTTGTCTGATTAACCTCATGCATTCCCAAAGAGATTCTCTTCTGTCCTAAGACAATCAAAGTGTGAAAAATGTCAAGGCAAAATGTTTTTGTTTGGCGTGTGTGTGTGTGTTTGTGTGTGTGTGTGTGAAATATAAAAGAGGCAGGATGCTCTATGTAGCTGAAACGAATGTTTCCTTTACTTAATGGAAATGAGTTTAAGGTTCATTGGTACTCCAGTATTTTATGAGCAGCATAGATGTTTTGACCCCATCTATCGCAGCCAAAATCCCACATGTCCCACATCCTGCTCAGGTCTCACAGCACCTTACAAAGGAAGTCATTAGCATCAGTACCCCAATTTTCAGATGGGGAAACTGAGGCACAGACCAGCTAAGTGACTTGCCCAGCCTCACCTAGCAGCCCAGTGGCAGGGCAGGGAATAGAACCAAGCCACTGTCTGTGCTTCATTGGGGCATTACGGGGATTAAACTCGGTGATGTAGATTGAGGTCTGCTGATGTTCAGGAGAATGGGCATCAGCTTGCTGATACAATCCTGTGCGGGAATCTGCCCTCTGAATGGGAGACAGATCTGAACCAGATCATTTGATCCAATACTCTCCCATCAGAAATTCACATCTGACCCCACATTGTGGCTCTGGCCCAAATCTACTCTCATCTGTCACTTAGAACAGTGGTTCTCAACCAGGGATACATGTACCCCTGGGGGTACGCAGAGGTCTTCCAGGGGGTACATCAACTCATCTAGATATTTGCTTAGTTTTACAAAAGGCTACATAAAAAGCACAAGTGAAGTCAGCCAAGCTAAAATTTCATACAGACAATGACTTATTTATTCTGCTCTATATACTATACACTGAAATGTAAGTACAATATTTATATTCCAAATTATTTATTTTTTAATTATATGGTAAAAATCCAAAAGTCAGCAATTTTTCAGTAATAGTGGCTGTGGCACTTTTGTATCTTTATGTCTGATTTTGTAAGCAAGTAGGTTTTAATTGAGGTGAAACTTGGAGGTATACAAGACAAATCAGACTCCTGAAGGCGGTACAGAAGTCTGGAAAAGTTGAGAGCCACTGACTTAGAAAATACTATTTCTCTAATTTACTTTTCACTTGTGTGTGTGTCTCTGTGTGTGCACACAGGCTTGAAGTGAGTGCCAGAGACCCTAATGGAAGACACCTGGGGTAAGTCTCATTACCTTCCCCAGCTGCAAAGGGATGGGTGAGGAAGCAGCTTGCAAGCAGTGATTGGTGGAGAAGGTGGGTGTGTGAAATCATGGGCCCTTAAACACTGCATGTGGGGTGGGTGTGTCTTTTCTTCCTCCTTCCTGCACATAGGTAGCCTGTTAGGGAAGCTTAGGGCAAGAGGTTGGAGCTGTGTTGCCCACAGCAAAATGGAATGTAGTTTAATGTTAGAGAAAACAGGCTGTTTTTTTATTTTCTGCATTGCCAACAGGCATTTTCTTTCTAAATGTTATGGACTGATTTGTAAGTCTAGATGCTTACTCAGTATTTGGTTGGCTAGAAGCCTTTTTCCTCTTATTTCTTTAGTCAGGAGGTGGAGAACTATAGGCAAAACTCAGAATCCTATACCATCACTGGAAACAATACACATAAAGCTTCTAAGAATGAGAACAAGGATGGCGGGGGGGCTAATACTCAGGGTGGAGAGTCAGAATCTAGGTCTATTTAGGGTCATTGAAAAAATAAGGGGATAACAGAGAGTAGCTGTGAGGCTTGATTCATCTGTGGATAGTACTTTGATTTCATCAAATAGAGGAGTCCACTCAGATGGCAAAATATGACCCTCTTTCTCTTTAAATTATTGTCCTGTACTCTGTCAGTGGGGGATGTTTCAGATGCTGGCGGCAACTTGACAGTTACTTATTGATTCAAAGATTTTCCCATCTCCATTCACAGGGGAAGTTTGTGAGGAAAAACCAGCTATACAGAACTATTCTCATTTGTAGCCAGAGGTGTACTGAGTGCCCTGAAAACCCAGCATGATCCATCACCTGATCTAAAACCCAGGTTTGTCTGGGTTGGTGGTCTATACAAACAAAACAAGTATCCAGCTTTACTCTGTTTTATCAGTCCGCTTGCAAGATAGGCTCAGCATTACTGCAAATAACAATCTCAGGGTCCACCCAACCTAATTCTAAGGGGGAAAGGGAAAGTTCCTTTGGCTGTGTGCTTCCTGGGTTTGCATTTGAAATGCTTGCTGATCTATCACCACAGGAGACAAAATGAAAGCACAAATGCAGTTTGAATCTGAAGGGGGTGGTGGTATGTGTGGGGGAGGAGGATGGCGGCTTTGAAGTTGTTGAGTATGGAGATGAACAATCTGACTCTCAATATGAGCAATCCATAAAACACTCTTGCAGAATCTGATTCTGCTCTTGAGGGGCATCCCCACAATCTGGGGCAAGGGACCCCACATTTTCCTAAATTACACAGGTTTCAGAGTAGCAGCTGTGTTAGTCTGTATCCTCAAAAAGAACAGGAGTACTTGTGGCACCTTAGAGACTAACATATTTATTAGAGCATAAGCTTTCGTGGGCTACAACCCTCTTCTTCGGATGCATCCGAAGAAGTGGGTTGTAGCCCACGAAAGCATCCGAAGAAGTGGGTTGTAGCCCACGAAAGCTTATGCTCTAATAAATTTGTTAGTCTCTAAGGTGCCGCAAGTACTCCTGTTCTAAATTACACAAACACTTTTAAATTGACTTTAAAAAAAATTGGGTCTCTTTTAAAAGCTAGGGAAGGGGGGGAAATAACTGGATAAAACAGGGAGGACTCACTGCCAGGGGGAGGATTTAAGACTCCTGTGAACACTTGGAGAAAGAAGCAAGGAAAAGGAATGTTTCTATGTGCATAGGGGAAGTAAACTATCTACCAACAAGCTGGTGAAAAGGTTGATGTTGCCACAATGATGAAGAATCATAAAGCTACTTTTTTATAACCCTAAACAGACACACTTACTGGGATAAGGAAAACAGTATTATTCCTAGAGACTTATTTTTCTTTTTCTCTCACTTAACTGTAAAGTTTCTGCCTTCAACCCTCCCCAGTCCCCCGCCTGCCTGGCTTTTGCTACAGATCGAAAGAAATGGGAAAGATGGGTCTATCCATGCAATTCAAGTCACCAACCAGTAGGTGTCAGTGTTGCTTGCTCTTCTATATCAATGTGGCAAAGAGGTGCTTCCCTAGCAGGTAGAAGAAATGTTCTGTAATATACTAGAAACAGTGGTTCAAGTCCCAGCTTTGGCTCCCTGCAAGCTGCACCTCTAGAGGTTGCTAACTATTCATTGTTCCAAAGCAAATCAAGATCCTGAAGTTGTCCAGGGCCCTCTGTAGATTTACAAATGCCAAGTTGTGTATATTAGTCTTTATAAAAGATCAGTGGGACAAGACAAATGCAAGTCACATCTAGGCAATGACTAGAATGCAGTGTCAGTAGGCAGCTATAGTACCATGTGATCTTTATCCATAGTTGATATAAAGAAAATGAAGAGCTACCAAATGGACCTTATCTCCCAGCCAGATCCTGAGTTTTGGCTCCTTCAGAAATACAGTCATGATATGAGGCCCCTAATGTTTATACTTGACTTAATTTCTCTCATAAAATGGCCTGCAGAATGAAAACTCTGGAAAATAGCTATGCTAAGCCATTGACTAGAGATGAGACATAAATCTTGAAATATTAAGCTGTTAGTTTTAGCAGCCATGATAAGGGCCAGACTTCTTTGTAATCCGGGAAAGTTTCTCTTTCTAGGCTAGATCCTCAAAATGTGTTTGAGGAAATGCAGGTACAGACAGGAAAACTACATGGCCTAATAAACTTATCATTGGCACAACCGACTCTATTCACGGCCAATTGCACCAGTTAGGAATGAAAAAGTTTTCCTTTGGACAATCACTCCTTTGATATATTGGACAAAGTTTGTGATGGGGAGAGTGTCAATTGTAATAGCATCAGATTATTACAAACACTGACGTCTGTGTCATGTTTCCTGTGAGCCATAAAAAAAGTGTCTTTTGTGGCATATCTCTGTACGTCCCGCCTCTTAATCTACCAATGTTTGTAAAGTACCTAGCATCCTATCTGTGCAATACGAAGGAGCAGTGAAAGTCGGTCAGAAGGGACAGTCAGTTTTCTCTTTATCCTGCTTTGTGACATGGTCACTGGCTTCTACCTTAGAGTGCCTTGCAAGATATTCTGTTTCATGGAAGAATGGTTTGATGAAGAGAGGTGTGTGTGTGTGTGTCTCATTCTTGTAACCTTCAGTTCAAAGTGTAAGGGTCACCTTGCAAGTGTGCAAGGATCATCCTATTTCCTATTAGTGAGTTCAGCGCCTAGGGCTTGCTACTGAGAAGGCTCCTCTGGCTTCGTTAAATCTTTGACAGCTGCATCCATCATGAGTTAGATTTTTAATCCCCCAAAGGAAATTTTGTCCTATGGGAAATTGTGCTCAGTTGATCAGATCGGATAAGAGGCAAAGTCTCTATCTCTGATCCCATTTTGTGGGTGTGGCCTTCAGATGCTGATTTTTACTCAAGTGGTTCTGTGTTAAGCAAGTATAGATCTTTGGGCTTCTTAGCATATAGTTTATTAATCTATATAAGTAGGAAAATGTAAACCCAGATTCAGTGTTTGTGGTCCCCACCTTTCTCTTTATGGTGGACAGTTTTAGCTGTAAAGCAACCCCTTAACACTTAAAAATATGAAAATAAGCAGCCACTCGTACACATATTTAATAACAAATGTTACTGTCTCTGGTTAACAGGGTTTTTTTTTCATGTCCCGAGGAGACTGCTGCTGCCATTCGAGTTTTATACAATTGTTATCTTAACGACACCCAAGCAAAGCTAACTCAGATCTACTGTCAAAGTAAATCAATATGCTTCCAAAACCTACAGTGATCACTTCCCTTGTATATATTGGAAACTTTTGCACTTCAATGCAATCACTCATTATCTACCAGCATTCAGCTCACTCTTCAGTGTCTGTGTGAGAGGGTAAGCTCCTTGATGGCAGAAAGAGCCGCTGAAATCATCCAGATCAAGGGACCAAACCATGGCCCCTCCCAAAGCACCACGCTTCAAATATTTAACCTAAACGAGGGAAAGGGAAAAAACAGATGGCGTGAAATGAGGCACAGACATTAAATGCCCCTGTGCTATTTGAGCTCCGTCAGTGGGCATCTCCTTTCAACATGTTACTAAAGTGAGAAATAGCCCCGAAGAGGCAAGAGGGGTGAACGGGACAGCTTCTCTCCAAACTTTTTCTAAGATCTTGAACTCTCTTTCTATTTGGGCAACAGGCTTTCTTGTGAATCGTATTTAACACTTGTTCCCTGCTTGACCTTCCTCTGGGACCTAAGGGAGGGATTTCATTGTGTTAGGGCAGGGAGTCTCAAACTTGACTGCACCCCTTCTGACAAAAATTACCACATGACCCCAGGATGGGGGACCAAAGCCCAAGCCCCACCGCCCCAAGTGTGTGTATGTGCGGGGGGGAGGGGGAGGCAAGCCCAAGGGCCTCAGCCCCAGCCAGGGGGCCTGTAACCTGAGCCCCGCCACCTAGGGCTGAAACCCAAGGGTTTCAGCTTCGGCCCGCGGGGAATGGGGCTCAGGCTTTGGCTTCAGCCCTGGGCCGCAGCAAATCTAAGCCAGCCTTGGCAACCCCATTAAAACAGGGTCATGACCCACTTTGGGGTCCCGACCCACAGTTTGAGAACCCCTGTGTTAGTGTGAGTACTCAGCATAAGAACGGCCATACTGGGTCAGACCAATGGTCCATCCAGCCCGGTATCCTGTCTTCTGAGAGCAGCCAGTGAGAGATGCTTCCGAGAGAATGAACAGAACAGGGAAATTATCGAGTGATCCCCCTGTTGTTCAGTCCCAGCCTCTGGCAGTCAGAGGCTTAGGGACACCCAAAGCATGGGGCTGCATCCCCGACCATCTTGGCTGGGTCCTGTCTGGTACCCACATGTTGCGGGGGGTATTGGGAGCTCTCTCCAGCATCTGCTTTTTACGCTTAAACACCGGCTCTGAGAGCTGCATTATTTCCCTGGGCAATTTATCTTGTAAAATAGGGCTTCCGATCCCAGATGCCAGTGTGGTGGTGGGGCCTGGCTACAGCACAACGTCCCTTGGCAAAACACAACGGAGAGCTCCAAAGTGCAGTCTGGAGTGTGATCCCGGTTTAATTGACTGGGAAAAAGAATATTTCCCCTAAACGTAATGGGTGGAAATACATAGCTCAGTCTGACACTGATCCTAAGCAGTCACTGCTGCACTGTGTGTGTGTGTGTGTGTGTGTGTGTTTGTGTGTGTGGTGTGGTGGGAGACTAACTCCTCATTCAGTGGAGAGTTGCCTTCTCTCAAGACAGCAAGAAAAGCATGACCCTTCCTCCCCGCATGGCTCTCAGCTGACCTATCTGTGATAGGTGTATCCTACTTTTCATCAAGCTAGGCTGTTTTTTGTTGCCTGTCCTTAGAGAGCCGTGTGGCCTCATACTTGATACCGACAGTCCTCCTCATGTTGCACTGAGTGTGTCATGCACACAGCCACCCCCGCCATTCCCCTGCCCCAGATGCTTAGAACTTGTTTCCTCAGTTCTGATTTGAATACTCGATCCAAGGCAAGTTGGAAGATTTAGAAGTATTCATGCCTGCGAGCACCTGCGCAATTTTTACGATATGTTTTGAGGAGGAGGGTGCTGACAATTCTTTCTCCCCCCTGCAGAATTCAAACAGGTAAACTCTTGATTTCTGTTCGTTTTTATGCTGCCTTTTGGGCTGAGAACACAAGAAGCTGTGGCCCAGAAGAACAATATTTTCCCTGAAATGCGTTGTAAGCACATGAAAGCTTAGAATGGAAAAGTGGGAACGGGCAGCTTCCACCCCCACAATGGTGTTTGCTTGTCGTAGCAATAGAGCTATGATAATACAGCTGTTCAATAGTCACATTCCTCCAGCTACTTTTGTTTAATGTTCCCATATGGAATTGGCTGGGAGAACCTTAGCCTGAGTGGCGATGGGAGCCAGATACGGTGGATGAAACCCCATGCATGTTTCCCAAAATGAAGCTGTTACTCTTGCCATATGACTTGGGCGAGTGGCCATACCTCTCAGCGGAAAGTAGGTGTCATACTTATTGGCGCCAGACGTTGGGTCGTTCTCGCCCCAAAGCAAATGGTTGAGACCCTCCTTACCTTGGCTTTAATGCTCTCTGTGTCATCGTACCCTACCCACTGGTTCCCTTTATAGGAGTAAGGAACCTTCTGCTCCTCGATCAGCTCCGTGGTGGCACCTTGTTTAAAGGTGCAGATCTAAAACAAAACACATTGGAGGTAGGATGAGGCTATGGGTATTGGTCAGAGCCAGTGTGATCGGGATGAAATGAAAAGTAGCCTTTTTCTCCTTGGCATGCAGACTGAAACCATTTTCATGTTAGAAAACTGAGCACGGCTTCCCTTTGATTATGCAAAATCACAGATTATTCTTACGGCTGCTTCCCCCAAAGTAAGCCCAGATGGAACAAATATGCTCCTTACCTCATAATAGGCTAAAAATCCTGCTTCTGAAGTGAAAGGGCCTGGCAGTCCTGCCTTGGAAGCCTGGGCCCCGACGCCTGTATCCAGTGTATCAAGGGTGAAGCTCCGCCCATAGGTTGGGATTCCCATGATGATCTTCTCCCCTGGGGCGCCCTTTCGCTTCCAGTGTCTCACGGCGTTGTCCTGTTTGAAGGAAATATTAAATCTGTGTTTGGCAGCTTAAACGGAGACCTGGTTTTTATACCGCCCTGCAGTGCTTTGGTACAAATTCTAAGGCTTCCCAAGATATGGCTGCCTACATGTCTCCATTTTTCCAGCAACCTGCTTCTGGACATTGAACATCTCTATGCAAAGGATCCGGGTCAGTTCCAGCCTGCTCCATGGCTACAGGGGACTCCGTTCCCGGGGCCAGGAAACCATCCTGCAGACAGTATGATAGCCAGTGAGAGGGCACAAGGAACCCCAATTTTCCAAGTGATCAGACACTTCACGAGCTATTGGGCTGGCCCTAGAGTGGGCCAGAAATGGGTGACAGCTGTTGAAGGTTGTAGGAAATATGGGGCTCTTCACCATCAGGCTAAGACGCATCCGTTTCCCCCGTTATTTCTGTCGTTAGGGTGACAAACCTAAGACTGAACTTCTGCAAGGGGAGACAAAGACATGGGCTCAGTTCTATTGGTTAGTGTCTTCGTGCTCAGGGGACTGATAAAAACTAACCAGAGCCCCCCAAAAGATGCAGGCCGGAGCTGTGTCAGCCGGAGTGACACCGCTCTGCTGAAAGCAACAGAGGGTCCTGTGGCACCTTTAAGACTAACAGAATCTGCTGAAGAATCAGCCATTGGGGTCCTAGATCTTGCCTAAGAGAGTTCTACATTAGTTTACATTCAGTAATGGAGTTACTCCTGGATCTTATTGATGGGAGATGAGAATGTTCTTTCTTGCCACCCTGTCATCTCCTCTTTCTGGCCTCACCATTTGGACTGCTACATTGTGTATTAGAACAGTGGTTCTCAAACTTTAGCAACCTGAGGATCCCCATTTTGATTTAAAAATTTTCTTGGACCTAGAGTTACCAACCATCCTGGTTTTGCCAGAAGTCTCCTGGAATCAGGCCCTATCTCCTGGAGGCTACTGAAGCCAAAGTGGGATATTTTAGGCACTGAAACTCTGGCAGCACAGTGGGGCTAAGGCAGGTTCCCTGCCTGCCCTGGCCCCGTGCTGCTCCTGGAAGCAGCTGGCACATTCCTGTGGCCCCTAGGGGAGGGCCGGGGGCGCCGTGTGCTGCCCCCGTCTCTAGCGCTGACGCCGCATCTCCCATTGGCCAGGAACTGCAGCCAATGGGAACTGTGGGGGCGGTGTTTGCGGGCGCGGGCAGTGCGCAGAGCCCCCTAACCCTTCCCTCAGGGGCTGCAGGAATGTGCCAGCTGCTTCCAGGAGTGGCACGGGCCAGGGCAGGCAGTGAGCCTGCCTTAGCCCCACTCCGCCACCGCCTGGGAGCTGCCCAAGGTAAGTGCCTGCTGGCCAGAGCCTGCACCCCTCCAACCTCCTTCCCCAGTCATGAGCCCCCTTCTGCACCCAAACTTCCTCCCAGAGCCTGCACCTCACCCCCTCCCGCACCCAATCCCTTTCCCCAGCCCTGAGCCTCCTCCCGCACCCAAACTCCTTCCCAGAGCCTGCCCCCCTCACCTCCTCCAGTACCCCAACCCCTGTCCCAGCCCGGTGAAAGTGAGTGAGGGTGGGGGAAAGCGAGCAATGGAGGGAGGGGGGAATGGAGTGAGGGGGGGGGGGCTTGGAGAAGGGGCAGGGCAGGGGCCGGGCAAGGGTATTTGGGTTTGTGTGATTAGACAGTTGGCAACCCTACTTGGTTCCCCAAGCCTCCTGCTCAACCCCAGGCCCTGCCCCCACTCCACCTCTTCCCATCCCTGCTCCACCCCTGCCCCTCCTCTTCCCCGCCTCTTTCCACCCCCTCCCCTGAGCACACCCAGTCCCCGCTCCTCTCCCTCCCTCCCTCCCTCCCAGTGCCTCTTGGACGCTGCGGAACAGCTGTTCCCCGGCGTGCAGGAGGCGCTGGGAGGGAGGGGGAAGAGTTGATCAGCGGGGCCTGGGGACCCCCTGGAATACCCTTATGGACCCCAGTTTGAGAAACACCGTATTAGAACAAAGGGGCCAGATTTCTTCTTTTGCTTAAAGCTGTTTTGACACAACTGCAACTCTTGGGCTTCAACGGAGTTACTCGTGACTTTCAGCTCGCATCTATGCTGGGACTGCCAAACTCCTCTCTGGTGTGATCCAAGCCAGACTTAAATCCCAGACCACACCTGGAGATACTAAATACAGTTTTTAAAAAAGACACATTGCTGCCCTACACTATCTGCCATCACGTAACTTTGGGCAGCAGGTTTTAGCCCAACACCAGCATCTGAATGTCTTCAGGAGAGCTGGAAGGATATGGTCGTACTGTTGATGAACCTCATCCCATGTGCCCCGTCATCTGTCAGCACTGAAAATACCCCTTGACCTGCCTTTCTGTGTTGTAGGAATGTTGGCAAAGTACAAGGCTGTTTGTACTGAGGCATGTGGAGGAGTCGGGGAGTGGTGTCTGTCAAGCATCGCTCACAATCATGAGTTTCTCTAACTACTTGGTAGCTAGCTCAGTTACTGTGGAAACAGTTCCAAGGCAAGTCACTTCCTCACTTTCAGAACTTGTGTTGCTTGTAAAACTTTAGGTGGCTGAGGGGAGGAGAGACACAAGGATCTTTGTCACTTACAACATTGTTGTATGCAGCAGTTCTAAGGTCTTTCTTTCCCTTGTGAAGAGGACTGACGTGTCCTGTAGTCTTCTCCCAGGAGGCCCCATGGAAGTCATAGGACATGAGGTTAATAAAATCCACAATCCTGCAGGAAAAGAAAGAGAATGAGATAAGTTACATAACCCAAAATAAACATCCCAAAAATGGCACACAGGAATAATATGGGATGTGGAGAGGGATTGACAACCTAATATTTACATTTGGATCTGGATTAGGTTTAATAGTTTTGAGGCTGAACTGGAATCCTAGAAGATTAGGGTTGGAAGAGACCTCAGGAGGTCACCTAGTCCAACGCCCTGCTCAAAGCAGGACCACCCCAAATAAATCATCCCAGCCAGGGCTTTGTCAAGCCAGGCCTTAAAAACCTCTAAGGATGGTGATTCCGCCACCTCCCTAGGTAACCCATTCCAGTGCTTCATCACCCTCCTAGTGAAATAGTGTTTCCTAATATCCAACCTAGACCTCCCCCACTGCAACTTGAGACCATTGCTCCTTGTTCTGTCATCTGCCACCACTGAGAACAGCCGAGCTCCATCCTCTTTGGAACCTCCCTTCAGGCAGTTGAAGGCTGCTATCAACCCACCCCTCACTCTTCTCTTCTGCAGACTAAATAGGCCCAGTTCCCTGAGCCTCTCACACAATGAGTGTGTGGGTTTGGATTCACTGATAAGGTGTAATCTCTTGCAAACTGTCCTCATAAGATTTCAGCCCAACATGTCTCATCTAACAAGATCTGCTGCCTTTCTCTGTTGGTGAGACTTCTGCTATCTTGAGAGGTAGAAATAGTGTGAGGTCATTCTGCCATGAACTCAACTGTACCCAAAAGAAAAAAAGAACACGGACCATTTCTGGTTCTGGCTTGAAACATAAGAACGGCCATACTGGGTCAGACCAAAGGTCCATCCAGCCCAGTATCCTGTCTATTGACAGTGGCCAATGCCAGGTTCCCCGGAGGGAGTGAACTTAACAGGTAATGATCAAGTGATCTCTCTCCTGTCATCCATCTCCACCCTCTGATAAACAGAGGCTAGGGACACCATTCCTTATCCATCTTGGCTAATAGCCATTAACGGACTTAACCACCATGAATTTATCCAGTTCTCTTTTAAACCCTGTTATAGTCCTAGCCTTCATAACCTCCTCAGGCCAGGAGTTCCAAAGGTTGACTGTGCGCTGTGTGAAGAACTTCTTTTTATTTGTTTTAAACCTGCTGCCCATTAATTTCATTTGGCGGCCCCTAGTTCTTATATTATGGGAACAAGTAAATAACTTTTCCTTATTCACTTTCTCCACACTACTCATGATTTTATATAACTCTATCATATTCCCTCTTAGTTTCCTCTTTTCCAAGCTCTTTTCCTAGCCTCTTTAATCTCTCCTCATATGGGACCCATTCCAAACCCCTAATCATTTTAGTTGCCCTTTTCTGAACTTTTTCTAATGCCAGTATATCTTTTTTGAGATGAGGAGACCACATCTGTACACAGTATTCAAGATGTGGGCACATCATGGATTTACATAAGGGCAATAAGATATTCTCTATCCCTTTTTTAATGATTCCTAACATCCTGTTCACTTTTTTGACCGCCTCTGCACACTGTGTGGACGTCTTCAGAGAACTATCCATGATGACTCCAAGATCTCTTTCCTGATTCGTTGTAGCTAAATTATCCCCCATCATATTGTATGTATAGTTAGGGTTATTTTTTCCAATGTGCATTACTTTACATTTATCCTCATTAAATTTCATTTGCCATTTTGTTGCCCAATCACTTAGTTTTGTGAGATCTTTTTGAAGTTCTTCACAGTCTGCTTTGGTCTTAACTATCTTGAGCAGTTTAGTATCATCTGCAAACTTTGTCACCTAGCTGTTTACCCCTTTCTCCAGATCATTTATGAGTAAGTTGAATAGGATTGGTCCTAGGACTGACCCTTGGGGGTCCGTTCCATGTTCCATTGAACATGGAAACAAAACTCTTGTGGCAGGAGCATTCCTAATATGTGATTGAGTTTCAGAATCCAGGTTCTAGTGTTAGTGCCTCTAACAGCAGACAATGATATGAAACATTCTGGGTAACTGTACATGGCCAAGTATATTGATTATGTACCTTAAGAACTGTCATACTGAATCAGACTCAGGGTCCATCTAGTCACTATCCTGTCTGATAGCGGTCAGCACCAGATATTTTAAGGAAAATCCATTGGGGACATTTGTGGAATGAATCTGCTCTAAGGGAAGTTTCTGTCTAACCTTGTCAATTGATGACTGGCTGATGGCCTGAGCTGTGAAGATTTATAGCTCTTAAAATAAAAAGCTAAACTAATGTAGTCTAATCCTTGTCCTTTATCTTGTGGCAATGAGTTCCACTGGCTAATCTCTATTGTAAAATTTCCAGTGGCATTCATGTGATTTCATGTTCCCCTTCTGTTGCATGATGAGATGGTAAATAGGAGCTGGCAATTTCACCTTTTCTATACCATTCACTATTTTATGTCTCTTTCATAACCCGTTACTCATCTCTCTAAGCCAGTCTCCAATGTCTCTTTATGGAACTCTCTCCAGGTGTCTAGTTTTTTGTTGCCTATCTCTTTATATATAAATATTTGTATGCGTATGTATCCATAGATCTCAAAGCACTTTCCAAAGCAGGTCAATATTGTTATATGCCCATTTTACCCATTGGGAAACTGAGGCATAAGAAGGAAGTGACTTGCCCAAGGTCACCCAGCAAACCAGTGGCAGTGCTGGGAATTGACCCGAGCTCTCCTGAGTCCCCGTCCAGTGCCCTACCCACTAGGCAATACTGCCTGCCAGAACCCCTGCTGTTTCTGCTGTATCCTTTTTTGAAAGAAGGTGACCTGCATTGAACACAGTAGTGTGGATGAGGATGTACCACTGAATTATATAACATCACTGGAGCAGTTTCAGGATGATTCTCTTCCTCATTCGTCCTAACTTTGTTTTCCTTTTTTTGACAGCTGCTACCCGAGCAGATATTTTCATTGAGCTGTTCACGATGATGCTCAGGTATTTTTCCTGATTGGTTACAGCTTCTCTAGAAGCCTTTGTAAAATAGTGTCACTGGATACACTTACTTGGAGATTTTGTCGACTTCATAGCCTGTGTCAATATTTATCCTTCCAGAGGACACTGCAGTACTAAGTAGAAGTTTCTCTTTTCCGGTTTTCTGAGCTTCCTTCTCAAATGCCGTTGCTAGATCCTAGAGGGTATAAGAAAGCAGTTCACCTGAATATCTGAATTAACATAGGAACTTCCCACATTGGATTACACCGGGGGAACATCTAGCCCAGCATCCTGTCTGACACTGGTCAGTACCAGCGGCTGCAGAGGAAGGTGCAAGGAACCCTGCAGTGACAGTCCCATGGGTGTTCCTATCTAGCCTCTCTGAGGTTAGCTTCTGATTTGAAGTTAGGAGTGTTTAGATCCTTTCTGAAACTCCTGGTGGGTTCTTTTAAAGCTGATTAGTTTACTTCTGGATGTTCTTAGGATCACGATCAGCGTGCCAACACTTTTGTACTAAGCCCATGTTTTTCCATCTCCCCAGGCTGAAGCACATGGGTTGTAGTGAAAATGAGACACGGAAGGGTCCCCGCACCAGTGTGCCTGGAGGAAAAGGAACTGAGCTATGTTCCTCATGGGCATTGTTCAGACCTTCCAAAGTCTGACACAGCATGACTGTGTTGTTGCTCTTCCTAAATGTTCATGTGCCTCTGAATTCCCCTTATGTCCAAACTCTTTCTGAAAGTGGTTCCATCTCTATGAAAGATGGACAAAATTCACCTCCCCAGAGTTCTAGCTCCACTGGGTGTGTGATGTGCTGTGCTGGGTGCAGTAGGCTGTGAGCTTGACATGTATGTTCTGCCATTGTTGGGTAGCCCTTTTTCAGACGGTGATCGCACCCCCTGGTTTTATTGTACCTGAATCAGAGAAGTGAAATGTCTCTTATCCTTCCTCCCTGGGTAAATCCAGGCTACATCTAATCCGTCAAACTCATGCGTCCGGAGGAACTGTACCACAGAGCGGACAAATGTCCAGCGATTAGCAGCCGAAGAAGCCATGTTGGAGAAGCTAGAATGAAAGTGATATGCCTCCTGTATTCATGTATATCACAGTATAGATTCCCAGTACTGTTTGAACTGGCTACACTCAATATGCACACTTCACAGCTGCAAACTGTCCATTACAGGGACAATAATAATGCAGCAGCGAAGCACACTAGACGTACCCATACTCCTTTACATCTGCTCTTGGGGGAACCAATTTCCCTCTTCCTCCACCTCCATGTTTATAAGCTAAAACTTTCCCAGAGCTGGAGGTGGTGGGTTCGAGCCCGTCGCTGTTCCGAGCAGGTGTGTCACCAGGGTATATTAACTTCCACACTCAGAAGTGAAACAGTACTGCAGATCCCAGTATTACCGTTCGGTTCCCATGCTTGATCCTCCAATGGACAACAGGGTCTTCAGGTTCTGATTCCTGAGGGGTGAAAAGTGCATTTAAACGATGGACGCTTGGCTTGGCTATCTTATGGGGAATCTTTCACTCGACAGACTTAGTTCCCTTCCCACCTACTCCCCCCGTCTGCATGGAGGTGGGTGTCGGGGGGAAGGAAGGGAGAGCACGGCATTCGGATCCAGCTAGCACAGCGGGCCCTGTGTGACTGCCATAGCTAATGCAGTTTGGAGAGCTTTGGATGATCTAAACTAGGCCTGGGGCAGTTTCAGGCCCGGCCTACCCAGGATGAGTGGAACGCTGGCTGACTTGCTTGCTCAGGCTCTGCTTAGCTGTGAATCCAGCTCCGAACCAGCTGCTGGTGAGACGTGTGGAGCAGCTGCTCCCCTCATCCTCTGTCACGGAACTGGGTTTGACGTGAATGCTCAGCAGTGGAGCTTTGTTTAATTCCCCGCCCCTGGATGCTTCCTGTTGCTTTCTGGCTACATGCACTAGCCCCTCTTTTCCCCCGAGGATGACACGATGCTCCCTGGGAAAACTCTCACCCTTCGAACTGAGGGTGAGCCTTCCCTCCCACAGCTGGGGCGCGCTCCCCGTGTTACTCACTTAGCTTTAAGGCCATTGAAAGCCTCGTAAAGTGTCACATCGTTCCACTCCACGGTGGTGATCTCGTGGTCGCTCATGCTGGCAAAGGCATAAATGAGGTGGGTGCAGAGATGGGGGTCGATGTCATCGGGGAGGAAGCTCCCCTCCCCAGGCCTGTACTGGGCCCAGTTGGTGAAGTAACAAACCAGCTTAGAGGCAGAACCTGGGGAGACAGCGAGAGGACTGGGTCCCATGTAAACCTGAGATCGCTGTGCTATCTCTGCCACCTCCCGGGGATCTCCCAACAAGACAAAAGCCAATGGGCCCGAATGGCCTCTGAGTCCTCTAATATCAATACAACTTTGTGAGTCCATTGCGGTTTCTGTTGCATTTACTTTGGGGCCTCGGGTAGACAGTGCCCTATTATGAGATGCCGTAACATGGCACGACCCTTACAGGGCAGTGCCATGATAGAATCTTCCTGGGGGCGCCCAGGCCCCACCTGATAAAATAACCAAGCTGTGATCCGCAGGATGAATCAAAATGTACTAAGCCTTATCGTGCCTACGGCAGCTTGCGATGCTAGAAGGTGCATCTCCTGTAATGCGAGAGCCAGGTAAAGGAAAGCCAAAGGAGGAGGAATCTTGACTTGAGTTCTGAAGGATGAAAGCAGCTCTGTGATCCATTTCCCGCTTCCGTGACTCAGCATCATGGTGCACCTTTGTGCAATTCTAACACAGGACTGTAGCCTGCAGAGATCGGGGATTTATACCTGAAAGCCATAGTTGGAGCAGTCGATATTAACCACAGAGCACTGAAGTGGGGATGCTAGACTGCCCATGCTCTACAGTAAAACACTTAATCACTGGAAGAAGTGGGTTGCCTCTGTCTCTCTGCCATGGGAGTAGCTGGGATTGAAGGGGAGGCAGAGAAGGGGCAGTTTTGGCTGGTGGTGGTCTCAGGCAGGGAGGCAGTGGACATGCAGCCAGAATGACCCCTGCAGTTCCTCCTAACCTTGCAACTTCCCTCCTTTCTTTTCAAATGATTCTATGCCTTTGCAGGATGCGAATAGGTCTGGCACAGTTGTTTGGGAGCTGTTTTGAAGGAGAAGGACTTTCTTCTTCCGCTTTTGAATTCCAGGGCCCAGTACAAGCATCAAAAATCCCACCCACACTGGAGCATTTACTAAAACCCAGCAACTTTTCTTCCCCATCTCCTGTGATCAATCACGTTTCTATTGGCCTCTGTAAAACCAGGTGATAATGTAAGTTGGCTACTTACCGCATTGTAGAGACAGCAAGAGAGTGAAACCTAGAGAAATACAAGAACAAGGGTAAAGTGTACTATTGACCTATCTTTGAGATCCTGTGGACTGTATGAGAATAACGTAATATTGGTGCTTTGGATGATAAATCCCCCACCTCCCTACTCCCAAAGAGGCATATGCACATGTCTAAGAAATCTTCACAAAGGCCTTAACCACACCTTGTTTTGCACCTGCAGTTTGGTGCCTACAATTATTTGTGGGTGCAATTTAGGCCACTTAAATGTTGAAGCACCTGATTGCAAGCACAAATTGAAAGCCAGAATTTGGAAATCTCTTCTTTTTAAAATCTCTTCTGAATGTTTAAGAACTCTTCTGCTTGACCCTTCACAAAATTTTAGATGTTTTTTAAGCATCTTCAATTACTGTCTTGCTTTAAAATTTGCTTTGTGGTGACCTTTGTCACAAGCCATTAACAAATGAGTCTCCAAAATACATCCACCCCAAGTGCCTGTTTCATTGAGATTTCCCCAGCCGGGAATCCCATTGCGTCCATTTCACCAAACTGCCGTACAACTTAGGAGCTATTCAATGACACCCGTCACAAGAGTTAAACTATCCCCAGTCTTACCAGCCCAAATGATTGCCTGTCCCATGCTGGGTCATACAGCTGTGCTCTGGATTCTGTCACTGGGGTATGGAGGAAACAGTATCTGACTGCCAAATGGTTGGTCTCTGCTTTTCATTGTCACTTTTTATACCTGTCTTTCACAATAACCCTGATTTACAAGAACTCAGCATGTTCTTTTTCACAAAGGAACAGTCTTATTTACTCTGTCTCTCTGAGAACTCAACTGGCTATTTTTAGCGAAGGAATTCTTGTGCAATTTTAGCATGCGCTGTTTGTGCGCTTGTGTAGATTTTGCAATACCTACCATCAGCCTGGCTCTGGCCTGATGTGCAAACACAAATGGTGCCGAGGCAAGGAGCGGGAGACCTTGGGTACACATTTCTGGGATTTATTACTGTTCTTGAAGACGTAGAGCAAAGACTCTTTAAATAGTGTCATTGTACTGGAGAGACTTGCGTAATCTCCAAGCCTCATTCTCTTATCATTGCCTGCAAGCTCCCACTGCAGCGAGATTGGCGCCAAAGGGGCTCAGACCCTGATAAGCTTTGTTGTTTTTTTCACTTCTGCTATTGTGGTTACTTCGCCAAGGGATGGGTGTTACGAGAAACTGTTTGGCTCGCTTTGATTCCCAGCATGACCTGGGTCAAATCACTTCCTCTGTGCTGCTGAGGTCCCAGCAGTAAAATGGGGATCATGCTTCACAGAGCAGTGAGAATGTTTTAATGCATTTATATTTGTCTACCCATAGCACCTTCGGGGCCAGGCTCTCCAAGGATGGAGGAATGGCCGCTCCGGACCAGACCATGGGTCCATCTAGCTCAGTGTCCTGTCTCCAGCAATGGTCAACACCTGCTCCTTCAGAGGAAGGTGTGAGAAACCCTGCAGTTATGGGATAACCTGTCCCTGGGGGAAGTTGTTTTATCTTTTCCCCATAACTCTCCATTCAAGGTCAGCTTGTGCCTTGAAGCAGGAAGGTTTATATTCCTTCCAAAATTCCTGTTTGTTTTTTAAGATGAGCAGCAACTGAGCCAAGTCTGTCTGTAGGATAACTCTGTTTGCTTGAATTGTCTTAGGCCAGGAATGAATTTACTCCATGGATGAATCCTCACAAGAGCGGTGGAGACCAAATGCATTTGGAGTCACTTACTCCAGCACTTGCTGACAGTTGCTGCCTGCATTTCTAATCATTCAGAAAGATCCCTGCCCCACTAATGTGACCACCTTAGCATGTAGGTAAGGCCTAAACTTCAGTTCATCTGGGTCAGTCCACGTGGGCAATGATGGATGACCTGTGTTGGATTCTGCAGGCTGGTCTGTTGGTGCCTCTCTGTTCTCTTCAGGAAGTGAATTTGTGAAGGCTTCGTGATTAGATACCAAGTTACATGCCTCCGAAATATCAAAGACAAATAAAAACCACAGCCCTTGGACTCCTTGGAGAGGAAGAAATCAGATGCTTTTTATGTATTAGGAGTCCCAGGCAGTTAAAGTCATTCCCATAACAGATGTAAGGCCACCTTTATTGTCTGGTGTTGGAAATATTGTGAATCTATCCCTAAGTTTAATGGACCAGAGATCTGCACTTGTGTCAGGATTTCTGCTTTTGAGAGGGTCACTGGCCCAGTGGGAACAGCAAAGTCCTGGCCAATGGAAGACCTAGGTTTGGGGGGGGCTGGGTCTCTGGTATCAGAAAGATCACTTGACCTTCCTGTGCCTGATTTGAAAACCATATAACCAGGGCCGGTGCAAGGAAGTTTCACGCCCTAGGCGAAACTTCCACCTTGCACCCCACCCCCCAGCCCTGCGGCAGCTTCCCGCCGCCCCCCCCCCTCTGCCCTGAGACGCCCCCCCCCCTCCCCGCAGCAGCTCTCCCCCCCCAGGGAGCTGTGCGGTAGCTCCCCACCCCAGCTCACCTGTGCTCCGCCTCCTCCCCGAGCACGCCGCCCCCGCTCTAATTCTCCTCTCGGGCTTGTGGCGCCAAACAGCTGATTGGCACTGCAAACCTGGGAGGCGGGAAAAGTGGAGCAGCAACGGTGTGCTCGGGGAGGAACGCTGTAAAAAAAAATTGGGGGCACCGCTTTTTGGCACCCCCAAATCTTGGCGCCCTAGGCAACCGCCTAGTTCGCCTTAATGGTAGCACCGGCCCTGAGTGTCTGAGTCGAACCTTCCTGGGTAAGCACACAAGATGAAGAAACAGCTTTGACACCTGTGGCAGACTGGACTAATAGCAGATGGTGTTCTCCTACAGACACTCCAGTACATCTTGAATTTATCTTGCTGAGCTCTCCAAGAGGGATAATATGGAGCTGAGATAATGCATGATGCTTCTGTACTGTCTAGTGAACCACACATCAAACTCTAGGATACTACATTGATGTAAGGATGTGAAGAGGCCATAAATCTCCTCATTCCTTCCTGCCTCCCTGCCCCATTTTTCAGTAGCTTATAGGGCCTGACACTTCTACCCAATAGAAGAAAAGTACAACAACTTCATTTACAAATGAAAGCTTTATTTTCTTGGAGCAAACAAACATGAAATAAGGACAGAGGATGAAGCCAGACTCTAAAAGAGACCAATGCAAAATGAAGAAATAAATGCACGACAGTTTGAAAATCCATCAGCCCTGCTTGTCAGTGCCAATATTCTGCTTCCGCTCACTCTCCTCCCTAACTCTGACCTGTATTACTGCGATGGTTGTTGCCCCTGAAAGTAACTCACCCAGGACAGAGAAGAAGGTTGCTGGAGACACCTGCAATATAGACCATCTCCTAAGCTTGGATTTGATGGCAGAGGAAACTAAACTATCTGAGCTGATACGAATCAATCTCTTATTTCATTCTCCTTGAAGGTGATTTGAGGCTCTTTGCTTTTAAGGCCAGTTGCAACATTTGCATAAGTAGTCGAAAATCAACCCTTCCGGGCAGGACATTCGGAAGGTGCGCCTGTTGGCACATATGTAGAACATGGCGTGGGCCTCGGGGACTGGGTAGATCCCATTGGCCTTATGGAGGCAAAACCTGCTGGTCGTGGAGTTGGTACTTGTCGCAGGGATGGATGGTAGTGTAGTGAAGCTGAGGGTTGAGGATGAAACAGTTGGCGGTGATGTAGTGGTGCTGACGGTGGTTTCTGGAACAGGCGTTGTCTGAACCGGCCCTGCAGAGGCATTAGCAGAAAGAACAATGTTATCGGCATCTACTAGTCAGAAAGAAAATGGAACGAAGGGAGACATTTTGTGGTCAATCCCTTAGACAGCTTGGTGGTGGTTTAAATGGTTGTTAGGTGACACCGGGCTTTTTATTGTGAAATATGAACGAGCGATGATGTAAAGGGGCCAATAGCTAGATCAGTGGCTCTCTAGGGCAGAACAAACCAACAGTAGGACAACCTTTTGATACGCAGCAGTTGTAGTGGACTTGGCATAAAGTCCACAAGGATTCTAACTCTGAATCGAATGCCATAGAAAGGCGATCTGGTAAATTACTGTTTGGTGCGATAAATATGGACTATGTTATGCTACACTATTTAGAGACTTTTGGGTAGAGACACCTGTAAAACTAAAGGTGACTTAATGTTGAAGCGTAAATACATGGTGGCTGGATAGATTATTGGTAGCACTCCAAAGTCTCCTAGGACCTTGCTCTGAAGAGTTTGCCCATGACATAGGGGAGGGAAACAAGGGAGGGGAATGGGATAAGTGAGGACAAATGTTACAGCAATGCAATGTGGCTATTTACTTTAGAGATGCACAAACCATGGCAGTATTTCTGGTTGATCTTTTTTATAATGTATCTAAATAGGGTGGGGTTGAAAGTGGATTGGTTTATTGGGAGGATTGTATGAGAAATGAAGAACAGGAGTACTTGTGGCACCTTAGAGACTAACAAATTTATTAGAGCATAAGCTTTCGTGGACTACAGCCCACTTCTTCGGATGCATATAGAATGGAACATATATTGAGGAGATATATATACACACATACAGAGAGCATAAACAGGTGGGAGTTGTCTTACCAACTCTGAGAGGCCAATTAATTAAGAGAAAAAAAACTTTTGAAGTGATAATCAAGATAGCCCAGTACAGACAGTTTGATAAGAAGTGTGAAAATACTTACAAGGGGAGATAGATTCAATGTTTGTAATGGCTCAGCCATTCCCAGTCCTTATTCAAACCGGAGTTGATTGTGTCTAGTTTGCATATCAATTCTAGCTCAGCAGTCTCTCGTTGGAGTCTGTTTTTGAAGTTTTTCTGTTGTAATATAGCCACCCGCAGGTCTGTCACTGAATGACCAGACAGGTTAGACTCCTTATCAAACTGTCTGTACTGGGCTAGCTTGATTATCACTTCAAAAGTTTTTTTTCTCTTAATTAATTGGCCTCTCAGAGTTGGTAAGACAACTCCCACCTGTTTACGCTCTCTGTATATGTGTATATATATCTCCTCAATATATGTTCCATTCTATATGCATCCGAAGAAGTGGGCTGTAGTCCACGAAAGCTTATGCTCTAATAAATGTGTTAGTCTCTAAGGTGCCACAAGTACTCCTGTTCTTTTTGCGGATACAGACTAACACGGCTGCTACTCTGAAACCTATGAGAAATGAGTTTCCAAGAGGGATACAAATGTGTGACGGTGGTGGTCTGGCAGAGCAGAGAGAACAGGGCACATGGGGAATAACATGGAAACAGGCCTGGGGGGAGAAACAAATAATGCACAAGAGGCGTGGCTTTAAATTAAATCAGCTTTGGGCTAATCAGATACAAGCTATGATGCTGGGGAGGGGTCTCTGATGTGTAATTTCCCAGCCTGCTTTTGGTAGGTTTGGTGGCTCAGCTCATGAGCGTTCGATGCAAACTCTTCCAATTCTCTATATTTCCCTAGTGACGTGGCTTTTTCCCCAGTATTCCCAATGGGCTTGCATGAGTGAATTTTTAGGAGGCATAACAACGTGGCCTAATGCAAAGATTTCAGACAACTTTCATCAGGGTGTTTTGTGTCCCAGGCTCCCCTCTTTAGTCTGGGCACTGATGCAGCTCCAGCCTTTGCGCTCTGAACCAAAAGCTGGCCGTGGGCGTTTCAAAGAAAAGTGGTGTATTACCTAAATGTTTTTGCCATTAGGGCTTTCCCTGGAGACTCTGAGAGTGTTCAGAGGAGGCGGAGGCTGTGGTGCAAGTTTGCAATTCATTCTCTCTCCCTGCCCCCGAAAAATCTCTTGCCCAATAATAAAAAAATACATGTGTCAAGAAGATATTGCATTATCTGTATGGGGCAGACCCTTAACTCATGCTTTACCGCATCTCAGCTCTTTCTTCAGAGTTTGCAGAAGAGGGTACTTCCCCTGGCCGCAGAATGAGTCGCTGAAATCATCCAGATCAATGGCCCAGACCATGGCCCCTCCCAGACTTTTCTTCTTCAGATACTGAACCTGGGAGAGGAAAAATCTCTGAAACTGTGACATTGGGTGCCGGTGGGAGACGGAAGTTAAAACGTCTCGCCTCTGTTAGAACTCCAGCAACTGTTACTCATCTAAGGAGCCTCTTGCAAGTCCAAAACAACCTGCTATGAGGTTGAGAGGTGGATGAGAGAAGGGGCAAGTGCATGCTAAAAGCTTGCCTATGCTTGAACCAATGAATCTCCATGTAGGCAGGAATCCCATTTGGGTTAAGGGTGCTCATGTCTGGGATGTTTACAGCCCTGTGCTGCTTCCTGCTTGGTCTGAAATCTCATATGACCTTAAGAATCTGTTGCCAGGGTGGAGCAGATTGCAAGTCATGAAACTTCCCTGCCCCAGAATATTGTCTGGATCCTCTCTCCTACACTTTACACTCAAGGAAAAGATTGTGTGGGTTTGTGGGGGGCCTGTTTGCTGAATTCACCTGCTGATGGGCCAATGTTTCCGCTCACAGCACACCACATAAGTCATCTTCTAGTCTCATCTTTTGCTGTGACTTCAAGCGAGTCACGTTCTCCTTCTGTAGGGTGACCAGATGTCCCAATTTTATAGGGACAGTCCCGATTTTGGGGTCTTTTTCTTATATAGGCTCCTATTACCTCCTATTAAATCCTGTCCTGATTTTTCACACTTGCTGTCTGGTCACCCTACCTTTCTGTGCCTTGATTTCCCCATCTGTAAAATGGGATAACACTAGCCTTCCCAGAAGGTAGGCAGGACTGGAGGCTTAACAGGTTAACTTTGGTGAAGTGCATTGAGATTCTCAGATGCACAGTCTAGGGACACACAAAGCATTGTCTGCTGATACGCACAATGATACAAAGTGGAGCCCATCTCTCTGGGCTACGGGAAGGTTCCGATAGCCCCCCTCCAGCCTTCCACAATGTGTGGCAAGAAGAATGCATAGGAACTGCTTACTTTGGTTTTAATGCTCTGCTGGTCGTCATACCCCACCCACTGGTTCTCCTTGAAGGAATACGGGACTTTCTGTTCCTCAATCCTTTTGGTGGTGCCATCTTTCTGGAAAGTACAGATCTGAAAAAAATACAGAAATGGAGAGATGGGAAGAGACCATTGAGATTGGCTGACTTTGAATTAATTAATAATCTTACGAATATTAGCATGTTTGCCAATAGAAGGATCAAAGGGGCAGTTTCAAGGCACCATATTTAAATCACAGTAGACCCAGGAGCATTTAATGAGCTGCTTGCAGGAAAAGTGAATTCTTTCCTACCTCATAATAGGCCCAGAATCCTGCCTCTCGAGTGAAAGGGCCGAGTGATCCAGGCCCAAAGGCAGGGGCACCAACCTCTGTCTCGGAGGAAGAGAGGGTGAAAGACCGTCCATAGATGGGGATTCCCATGATGATCTTCTCAGCTGGAGCACCCTTGTTCCTCCAGTACGTCACAGCATAGTCCTGTACGAGGGGATCAGACATGAAGTCTCTCCATGTAACAGGGGTGCTAGAACAGTTTTTGGAGTTTGCAACCAAACTGTGATACAGCCACTGAATGTCTGTTGTCTGGGGCTTGTGACGCAAGTTCTGATACTTGCACCGGGGTAAGGATGATACATGCAGGTTTGTTGGAAATGTGACTTTTCAACCATTTCCTGCAGCTGAGCTCTATGTATTTGTCAGAAGGAGGGGTCACCTACAAAGTTCTTTGACACTTACAGTGTTACTGTACACAGCAGATCCAGTGTCGGTTTTCCCTTTGTAGAGAGGACTGACGTGTCCTGTGATCTTTTCCCAGGAACCGTGGAAGTCATACGTCATGAGGTTAATGAAGTCTAAGGCCCTACAAAGGGAGAATAAGGAATCAAGATGACATTGATTTTCCCTCTGCAAGAGAAGTGTTGCAAAGCATCCTGGGTAATAG
The DNA here is from genome assembly GCF_027887155.1 of Malaclemys terrapin pileata. NCBI lineage: Eukaryota > Metazoa > Chordata > Testudines > Emydidae > Malaclemys > Malaclemys terrapin. The sequence continues at coordinate 17,057,684 of NC_071508.1, read as the reverse complement.
AATTTGGTCCTGTAGCTTGACTGTCCTCTGTAAAACTGTGTGGCTGGATAGACTCACTTTGAGATGTTCTCGACTTCATAGGCTCCATCGATGTTTTCCTTCCCAGCTGCCACAGCAGCAGTCAACAGCAGCCGCTCTTTCCCTGTCCTCTTGGCTTCCTCCTTGAATTCTTCAGCCATTTCCTGAGGGGGAATAACAGAAAGCCCCAAACAACCATCAATTATCCCCTTTTTAATTATGCCTTCCATCTTTTTTTTCTTTCAAAAAAAGCAAATCTAAACTAAAGGAGAGACTGGACACATGTCTGACAAACACAGTTAGAGTACGGTCCTGAGCATTCTAGTAGCTGTGGGTCATGCCAATTAGATCACATATTTGATCAATTTATTAACGTATTCAGGGCTGATGCTGTAAATGATTTGACTCTGGGAAGGCACAGGACTTGATGGTAGATTCCAGGAAGTAAATAATCAAAGTGGCTGATCAGTATCTTCTGACATTGGGGGCATTATGTGTCTGCTCATCTGGTGGGGATTCCTTGAGCCAGGTGCCAGCAGGCTAGGAAGTCCAATCCCTGACTTTACCTGTATGCCCCTTGGATACACTCTTCCCCCACTCTTTGGAGATCTGAGCTAGAGACGAGCCCAAAGCTTGGATCCAAACAACATGGTTCAAATGGTCGAACAGTCTGGTGACTTGATTCCATCACTTGTTTGATCCTTTCAGATGGTCGCTGTCTCTACCTTAGAGAACACCCCAGCTTTGACTTCGACTTTGCAGACCGTGTAGTGTTTGCAGGTGAAATATGAGGACAACACATGTCCTGCATCCTTATAATCTCTGCCTTGGCAATGGAAGGAGGGGGCTGTACTCCTAGGTCTTACTGTACCTGGACCAGAACAGTGAAACGCTGTTTATCCTCAGGTGGGCTTCCCCTTGCACCTGGATATTCCCAGTCTAGGTCCAGACCATCAAATTCATACTTGCGCAGGAACTCAACCACAGAGAGGATGAATGTCCGCCGATTACCAGGCATGGACACCATGCTGGAGAACCTAGCATGGAAGTGACACGTTAACTACCCTGTCTGTGCTGCTAACCACCCGCTGCAGATTTGGGGGCTAGTTTACAGTTGCTGTGTCCAGAAGATAAACTCAGCAGCACAGAGGGCTACACAGGGCTGGTGCTACCATTAAGGCGAACTAGGCGGTTGCCTAGGGCGCCAAGATTTGGGGGCGCCAAAAAGCGGTGCCCCCAATTTTTTTTACAGCGTTCCTCCCGGAGCGCGCGGTCACCGCTCCACTTCTCCCGCCTCCCAGGCTTGCAGTACCAATCAGCTATTTGGCACCGCAAGCCTGGGAGGAGAATTAGAGCAGGGGGCGGTGTGCTCGGGGAGGAGGCGGAGCAGAGTTGGGCTGGGGTGGGGAGCTGCCGCATGGCTACCCGGGGGGGGGGGAGGAAGCTGCCGCGGGGGTGCCTCAGGGCGGGGGGGAGAGCTGCCGCAGGGCTCCCCACCCCAGCTCACCTCTGCTATGCCCCCACCCCGAGCACGCCGTCGCTGCTCCACTTCTCCTGCCTCCCAGGCTTGCGGCGCCAATCAGCTGTTTGGTACCACAAGCCTGGGAGGGGAGGAGAATTAGAGCGGGGGTGGCGTGCTCGGGGAGGAGGCGGAGCAGAGATGAGCTGTGGTGGGGAGCTGCCGCATGGCTCTCTGGGGTGGGGGGAGCTGCCATGGGGAGGTGCCTCAGGGCAGGGGTGGGGGAGCTGCTGCAGGTCTGGGGCGGGCGGCGCGCGCGCAAAGTGGAAGTTTTGCCTAGGGCGCGAAACTTCCTTGCACCAGCCCTGGGGCTACATACAGCTGGGAGGAAAGGCCACTGGTCCTCGCAGGGTCATATTCAGCCCCAGCTCACTTTAAATTCCAGCCCACGTCACATCCAGAACAGGAAGGAGACTCTGTCTGCAAAACACTAGTCTGAATATTGTTTGCTTTGGAGACAGCTTTCAGGGAGAGCTTCGGGTTTAACGCTTTACAAATGAATATAAAAAAATCTAAGTTGCTAAGCACTGATGAGATGAATTGTTGTCAATACTAAAGACTTCACAGCTGCTAGTAACTCTATTGCTGTCAAAGAGCACGAGAGATTTGGAAACTTCCCAAAATGTTACCACACAAATCTCAGTACCAAACACAATATTTGAGCTTCTGCCTTCCAAGACCACCTCTTCATGACAAAAAGCCCAGAATGAAAATTCTGGGGCAACCTCCTCAGTGACAAATTTTAGTCAAAAAAGGGCATAATGACCCACAGGCGAGAACTTGTTCTTAAACCAGTGTCAAGCTGAAGTGACTCCACTAACTCCAGGTTGTACTGAACATTGATGTGGGCATCACGAGGCGGTGTACAGCTGATACTGATTGTCTTTGGAGACTGAGCTCTGAAATATAATACTAATGAGCTGGGCACTAGTCTAGGAATGAGGAAACCCAGATTCAGTTCCTGCTCTGTCACAGACTGGGTGCGCCTTGCGAAAGTCATGTAGTGTCTGTCTCGGTTCCCCATCTGTACAATGGGGAAAACAGCCGTGCCCTACCTTACAGAGGTGTTGAGGCTAACTACGGGTGTGTTATGAGGCACTCATACGACCACCATTGCCATAGTATCTAAGTGCCTAATGTAGGTAGATAGAATGCACAATCTCCTTCCTACATGCTACTGTTCTGACTCTCCTGGACATCACAGGATTTTGAGGTTTAGCATAATCCACTCCCCCCGCCTCACGCTTTTCATGCAGAAAACAAATATCCTCTCATCTTACTTTTCAGAGCCAAAATTCCAACCACCAATGGCCAAGAGGGTCTTCAGCCCAGGATTCCTGGGTGGGAGAAAAGGTGGCATTAAAAGCAGCTGAAAAAGCTCACTTTCATTGTGTCCCTCACACTTGGACTTGCAAGTGTTCTCCGATCTTAATAAACACAGCCATAATCTGGATCACGGGTCGGCAACCTTTCAGAAGTGGTGTGCCGAGTCTTCATTTATTCACTCTAATTTAAGGTTTCGTGTGCCAGTAATACATTTTAACGTTTTTAGAAGGTCTCTTTCTATGTGTATAATATATAACTAATCTACTGTTGTATGTAAAGTAAATAAGGTTTTTAAAATGTTTAAGGAGCTTCATTTAAAATTAAATTAAAGGCAGAGTCCCCCCCGTTCCCCCCCCCCCGACCGGTGGCCAGGATCCAGGCAGTGTGAGTGTCACTGAAAATCAGCTTGTGTGCCGTCTTCAGCACGTGTGCCATAGGTTGCCTACCCCTGATCTGGACGCTTAATCTGGGGGAAAGCTTCCATACTTCTGCAAAGTAAACGCCCTCAAACCTTCCTATAGATAAATGGGAGGAAGGAGAAGTTGGGACCTTCCTAAAGTTTAAGGCACTATCCCCAGATTATGCTGAGATACTGAATGGTGGGGTTTCCCCCCCCTCAGTTTAGCTCGTGCCCCAACGCTTGATAATACATTCTATTTTGCTATAACCCTACTGAAAACCCATTCATGTAAATTCTGTGTCTGAGTGGATCTTTCAGAGAAGAATCCCTCTCAGATGCAAGAAGTTGGGCTTTTTAACACTTATAGTGATGTCAACATGAGTCTTCAAACTGTCACATCCACTCTTCTCATGGAGAGGATAGGTTAAACTCTAAAGTCCTTGGGCCAGGGACTGACTTGGTCTTGTACACTGCTGAGCACATGATAAATAATGATTCCAAAGGAGTTTTCTCCCTCGGTGAAGCTAGAAACAGCCTTAGCTTAAATCCCAGGTCTGCCTCCTCCTTCAGGATAAACCCAGAGCCCCATTCCCTAGGGGTGAGACCCCAGCGCTGGGAGATAGGCCCCTCTCTCCTTTGACTCACTTGCTTTTGAGTCCGTTGAAAGTCTTGTAATGCTGCTCATCGTTCCACTCCACAGTGGTGATCCGGTTGTCGTCCATGCCAGCAAAGGCATAAATGAGATGAGTGCATAGGTTGGGGTCAATGTCCTCAGGAAGGAAGCGCCCCTGGGCTGGTCTGTACTGGGACCAGTTGGTAAAGTAACAGACCAGTTTGCAAGCAGAGCCTGTAGAAATAGGAGAGAGATGTCAAGGTGCGATGAGGACTGAGGCAAGGAATCAAAATGCGATGCACCCCTTCAGTTGGCTGATAGCATAGGGCCTCACAGACTCTCTCAATTTCATTGTACAGTATTCAAGCTCTTGAGTCCATGTGGGCCATAACCATGCTCATTTTAGCATGGTTCCCCAAACCCAGAAGGACTTGGAATGCCCTTCCAATTCCTTTCCAGTCTCTGGGGAATGGGACTGGTCATGCTTTGGTACTGACGTGACGAAAGCTTTTGAGAATAGGTGGGTTGCACACCTAGGTGTAGAAATGGCTATGCTAGGCCTCACTGTTGTTTTGCATTGTACTTTGTCCCACAGCGGTGGCCCCTGGCTGCCCCACTGAGAATTGTAGTACAGCAGTGATACAGGGCTTTGAACATCTAAACCATGCTCCAGAAGTGGGTCTGTTACGCCCGATCTTTGAATGGAGACAGGACAAGAGTCAGCTAAGTAGGAACAACCTCCGTTGCCTCTGTTCTCAAAGTGAATGTGTCCCACAGCCTATGGGCCACTTGTGCTCATATGGGACCGTATGGGAGGGCAGCTGTTTGTTTGCCACTGCTCGGCAAGCAGCATTGCATCTGAACGTAGCTAAGTTACACACACGCAGGCTGTGGATGGGCTCACAGAGCTTTCATACAGATAACTGACTCGAGCTTATTAGTAGCATCTAAACCCCACTGAAGTTAATGAAACTTCAGGAGGTTTTGGATCAGGCTCACAGAGACCACTTCCAAAATTAAACCTCTGACCAAGGAAACGGCTTACTGAATCCCAGCTAAACACTGGACCTTATTCTGTTATCCAAAGGGACTTCTTTTCTACTACCCATGCCTCTTTTAAGAAATGGATGGTCATGGAAAAGGTGACTTACTGCATTGGAGAAACAGCAAGACAGCTAAACCTACAGCAAAATAAAAACAGAAGAGAAGATTGTTATTTAAAAATCCCTCCCCCAGGCCTAGAATATCATAGAATATCAGGGTTGGAAGGGACTTCAGGAGGTCATCTAGTCCAACCCCCTGCTCAAAGCAGGGCCAATCCCCAACTAAATCATCCCAGCCAGGGCTTTGTCAAGCCTGACCTTAAACCTCTAAGGAAGGAGATTCCGCCACCTCCCTAGGTAACCCATTCCAGTGCTTCACCACCCTCCTAGTGAAAAAGTTTTTCCTAATATCCAACCTAAACCTCACCCCCCTGCAACTTGAGACCATTGCTCCTTGTTCTGTCATCTGCCACCACTGAGAACAGTCTAGATCCAGCCATGCAGAAATCAGAAATTCTCCTACTAGAAATAAGTTTAAAGTCCATTGCATAACTAATGACCACACATATTCTTGTGGACCCATTATTACTGAGACCATTGTGACTATCAAACGTATGCCACTGCCCCTCTGTTCTGCTTCCTAGTTCCCCACCTGGGGAAGGGGTTGTGCCTTGCCTTACTTGTTATCATGGGACCTTGGCTCCTGACGGGGGTACTTAAGCACTACTGCAATACAAATAAAGTCAAAACCAGAGAGAACCACATGCTGCAAAGTCAGTTCCAAAGACAAAGTCACTCTCAGTCTCCAGTCTCGGCACATGGCAGTAAAGACTGTTGCATGTTATAGCTGAGCAGAGCTTAGGTTCTGCTCAAGAATCTTACCCAGGAGAACTACCTTGAAAAGTAAATCAACTAATGTGCAGGGAGAGGTGGATTAAGAGCTCAGAACTGAGAGCTAGGAACTCCTGAGTTCTAATGCTAGCTCTAACCATCGGCCTCTACGGCCTTCAGAAAGTCCCTTAAAGTTTTCCCAGCTGCAAGCTGGAGGATAATACTACTTTGCCTTAGGGGGTGATATTGTTCCTCTTTTCCACCAACACCACTGAAGTTAAGCATCCCAGCATTGGTTAACCCGAGAAATGTTGGGTTTCAGTTTAGACAGTTGCAACTTCTCTCTAACCCTCTTTTTAGTAGTGGGCGTTTTGCAGGATGCAATTGGCCTAACCCAATGCCTTCCATTATCCACATCATGGGTGAAGAATACATTATACAGTCTCACATCCAAATCCCATAAAACTCAACAGTCCTATTCAGTAACATCCCACATAAATTCATCTCCAGTTGCAAACTTACCAACCCAAACGAACGTCCGGCCCATGGTGGCTGCAGATGGTCTGGGCTGGGTTCTGTAGACCTGGGTTGTGCGTCTGGCTGTAGATTGATGCTCAGCATTGACCTGGGCTCAATCTTTCTCTTTATACCTGACCACACCCATGCAGGACAGCTGTGTTGAACTGAGAGGAGTGCATGCCGCCAGTCTGTGCAGTTAAAGGATTTCGCCACATGCAGGAATTTTGCTCAATCTCCTAAATTTTCAAGGGCAGGTTTTGCAATTGAACTGGTGATCACAGAATCACAAGATTCTGAGTATCTAAAGTCATTGCTTGAGGCACATGTTCTGTTTGACTAATTATACTTTTAATTCACTGATCCTTGGCAGGAGCCCTGCTGGAGTTAAGAGCAGCCTGTAAAGAACTGTAGAATATGATGCACAACAAAAAGAAGTTGGTTAGCCCTATAACACCCAGAAATGATGCTACATAATCTTGCGTGCTACCTACTGGCATGTTATCTAGTAATTATTTGCATACATACAGACATCTCTCTTGTACAGAGCACTCCTGTAACACTAGTAGATGATGTGGCTTTTAACGAGTTCCTACAGTACATTCTCTGAGGGAACTCACCCTTGTGTCGGATAAAGACAAAATGATCAGTGCCCCTCGGCTCCCTGCAATTAAGTCAAGCGCTCCCAAAATATGGGAAACCATGTAAAGACTTGGCTAAAAACCAGGACCTATTGATCCCATAGCTCTTTTCATAAAGGGGGATAGGAGTCTGCCACAGTGTTCCAGGCTGAAATGTGTAGCACTATGGGCCAGCTGCTGCCGTTCACCCCAGAGGTGGCTGCATTTCAGTGGTGGGCTGTGCACCCTTAGTTCTAGCATGTATGCTCCCACCTGTAAAATGACATGAGGTCATCTATTTATTGTGCCTCAATCACTCCCAGATCAAACTTGCTCAGTTTACAAGTGAAAAGTTACTTTTACTGACTGCTGGGGTCACAAACTCACTCTTGAATCTAGAAATCCGGCCGGGTTCCTGCTGTCTGACATCACAGGGAATAAGGATTCTGCAGGCGGAATTTAGCTGACCATTCTGTTGAATGATGCACGAGACAGAATAAAATCTGGATCACCCTCCCGTGGCTGCAACAGTTCTGTGGGAGGAGAGACCAAACACCTGTCAGTAAGGCCAGCAGATGTGACTTTTAAGACCCACAAGGAGCAGCTATGGGTTAAGACAGTGGCCTTTTCAGTCACTTTCCTGTTATTACACTAGTGACTCTGCTAAAGGTGGGTCTGTAACCAGCTTGTGAAAAAAAATAAAGCCCTAAAATAAGTCTGGAGAGTGGAAATCTGTTTAGGACAAAAGATAATTACCATATCTTTGCTCAAAGGCAAGAAACCAGTTGACTTTATGTGAGGCTGGAGACCTTGTCACTGGATGCATCAAATAACCCTTTATGCACCGTTATAGCACCAGGAATGTATACGAACCTAGGAAAAAACCCAGTCAATGGAGAACAGTGATTTGGATTGTCTTGGATATAACTAAGCAATGAGTATCTTGCAGCCTGCCAGGGGAAAAGAGAACTTAATTTTTGATGAAAGCAAAGTATCAGATTTATCAAGGGCCTCCTTTATTGTAGAATCTGAGCATCTGTGATTTTTCTTCCTAGATATTGGTCCATAGCAAACCAAAGCCCCAGGGACTACTGCCATGTGATCAGCCTGCCTGGACTCAAGGGTAGAAGCCTCTGTAGGCTCTGGACTGTAGCTTCAGTACAAGTCCATATCCACAAGATGTTCGCTTTTCCTTGGATTTTGAATTTGCAGGAAAACTTGCATAAATTCAGAACTCACTGAGAACCCACAGGTCTGTGACTTCGACATTCATAACTCAAAAATCATTATAGATGAGCCACAAAACATAGCTCCTGACCACACATGGTCATTAAGTATTCCATTGCTCTTTCCACCAGACTGAGTACTAACTCCAGTGTCTTGACCTAACTCCAGTTCTGGTGCCTTCCATTTTACCTTCCTAAACTTCCTCTGCAGGTTCAGTGGGAGAGAGTATCTTTACACACTTTCTGTTTTGTAGTGTTGCTGTTTGCTGTTAAACATCTGCTGTCAACTGGAAGTGGCTGATTTTCAGTGAAAGGTGGAGCAGTCTGATCCTCTTTGTATAATTTGTATGTCAACTTTTGTCTAAAGCATTTCTGGATTAAAAAATAGATTTAGCAGCAGTGGTAGCATTAATGGAGAAGGGAATTCAAATACTACTTGGAGAAAACAAACTGCTGTTGTAGAAAAAATCTGTACTAAAGCTGGACAGAGAAGGGGAACCTAATTTCACCCAAAACCCCTTGAAATTGGTTTTCGCAGGGTTCAAAATCGACCAATTTTTCATTACTTGGAATTTTTTGTGATTAAAACTTTTTTTTTTTTTTAACAAAATGAGAGGACTGGAAAATAAAACTTCAGCCATTTCTGAAAGAAAAAGAAGGGAGAAGGGCAGAAAGGAAAAGGGTAAAAACAAGAAAAGGAAGGGAAAAAAGATTCCGATTTTGTCAAAACTGTTCAAGTTTGAAAGCAAAGTTCTTAAATATTTAATTGGATAAAAAAGATCATTTGTTGACCCAATTTTTTAATGCCAAGTTCTAAGATGTATAAATAACAGAGGATTTGCACTTGATTATAATTTTTGTTTAATATTTATAACATTGACTTGATCATAGCAGATGTATTTTCTAATCTGCTAGCTTCAGTGTTTAATTATATAATTACAAAATAGAATAAGATTTAACGATAGGACCCTGTGCGTGAAATGAATGCAAATAAATAACACAACATTGGATTCTTCAGAAGATTTTAGTTCATATGTGCAAAATGCCTTGAAGCGGAGGAGCACTGTGTGGTGGATGACTTATCACTGTTTGCAGTCTCTTGCTATTTGCAATACCATACTCTTAGTTAATGCGAGGTGTCTATGAATCAGTGTTCCAAAACAGGAAAAGGCTAGTGCCTACCTTAATCTGTGTGATAAAATAAATGAATCAAGGGACTGCTCTTAAAAAAAAAAAAAAAGTTGCAGTTCACAGCCTCTGCTATCCAGTCTTCTGTCTCGGGGACCGTGTATGAATTACTACAACAGGATATTTAAATTGGAATAAGTGACAGCTCTGTCCAATGCTATATGTTGAGGCCGAGACAAGGTGGGTGAGGTAATATCTTTTTCTCACCAATGGAAGTTGGTCCAACAAAAGATATGATCTCACCTTAGCTCAGTCCGATGCAATCATCCAGTTTGCCAGCTGGAACTATGTATGAGAAGCACTCTGCTTTTTTCCCCTATAGCAATAGTGCCATCTATTGGGTGTTTAGGTTAGTCACAGTGAATAAAATAATCCACAATTTAAACATTGGTCAGCCGTGTGTACTTACCCAGGAGAGTGCAGGTCCGGTATAGGGTCCATTTTCCACGGCGTTTTCTGCTTGATGCCCAGGCTTCCTGATGGACAAAGTGAGGCACAAACAAGTGATATTTTTTCAAGTCTCACTGAATGAGAAAGTGGCTCAATTTGGATTAAGAATTTTTGGAGGTTCTGCGCTGTCGCCATTTTAGGATAGATGAGCTGATCTATAAAGCAGTGCTTGCTGCTAGCGGATCCTGTAGAACAGCCTCCTCTGGTAGTTACATTTCATCCGTCTTTCTGTTTGCAAATTCTCTGAACAGGCTTTCTCCAGAGGAGGCTGCATTTCAATGATACCAGGGTAAAGATGGCCTACCTCTGTGTGTGTGTGGCAGTTGTATTTGAGCTTGTGCACTCTTTTTGCTCTTGTGTAAAGAAGTCTGAAACGATTCTCTCCTCCTCCCTGCGCCTTCCCTCATTCTGCCCCCCGCCACCCCCTGGCTTATTTTGTTAGAAATTCAGGCCTGTCCAGGAGGGCAGGACCCAAGGGATAACTGGAGAGCTAATGTAATTGGTCACAAGAGAGTGAAAGTTGAGCAATCAGGAGGAGAAGGGATTATTAGTCACTGTCACTTTGTTAGTGTAATTCGCTGGTGAGTGTTACAGTTACTCCTCTGTGCCAATGAGCAGATGAGGAGAGTTGTTGCCAGTCCATCGTTACAAAGCCTTGGCTCTTTAGTTTAAGACCATGCTGTTACCTCTGGAGGTCCCTGGTTCAATCCCTCAAGTTGACCAAAAGGGTGGCTGTCCATTAGCACCTCCTTAATGTCAACAATGAACATTTTGGATAAAAGGCTTCTCTGTTAAAACTTCAACACCCTTCAACTAAGCGGGTAAGTGTCCCATAAGTCTCCTTTGAGGTGCCCAACAAATCCTCCAACAATAATAAGGAAGGTCCCCACAGGACATTCCTGATACTTCCAAACAGCTACAACTTCAGCTAGAAGGGGTGTCTCTCTCTCCCGCACACTCGGTGCAATCATGACTGTATCACAGCCATCTCCTTAAAACCCCTTGCTAAATCAGAATAAAATCCAAAGTGGGAAACTCTCCAGACCAATGCTTTGCCAGGACTTTTCCAGCGTACAGTCAAGACTTAGTTTCTTTTGGATGACCCAGAAAAGTGTATGCGAGATTCTGCTTTTCCTCTGAGTTTTCAGTGTAAAATTACAATCAAAAAGGGCTGAAGGGCCAGTGGCATTCAGATCAACCTGTTATTCATAGCTAGTCATATGGTGTTACTTTCACTCCTGTCTGCTTGCTATAGTGACTCATTAAACTCCCCGAGTTAAGTCTTGCTGATGAGTGACCTTGGCACTCCTGACATCGGAGTTTGCGCACTGGGGTGACATGTCTGAGTAGCGCAAGGGGATGAGCATCAGAAACGCTGATCCTACTTCGAGACCACATTGGCGATTTATTTTTTGTGTCCCTCTGTAGCTGGGCACCGTTGTCCTCCCCTCTGCTTTGCCCATATCTGGCCTGAGCTGCGCTCTCCTGGGAAATGACTTTGATGCAATCCTTCCTGGTACAGATAAACAGTGATCCTGTTTCCCACAAAGCTTTTTCTGATCCCTGCATTAATTACCCTTATTGAATTTCAGAAGAGTAGGCTAGTTAAGACAAGCCTGTCCCGGGCATTCATGCAAACACATTGCATTCATTTCATTTGCTAATGTCATGACTTAAAGCGAGTAACTACCTAGGCCTCCTTTAGGTTTTCACTTGGTAAATATCAATAGCAGCACTAGCAGTGGTTAAGTTGCTAGCAAAGTATCAGAGAGGCCCCCGGACTTGGCTCTCATCACAGCGAACCTGATGTCTGCTTTTACTCAGCCACCAACTCGGCATAGTGTCCTCACTGATTATGGCTTTGCTTTTGTATTGCCTCTTTCATGCCTGGATCTCAAAGCTTTTCATGTAGACCTGGGGTCGGCAACCTTTCAGAAGTGGTGTGCCGAGTCTTCATTTACTCACTCTAATTTAAGGTTTCGTGTGCCAGTAATACATTTTAATGTTTTTAGAAGGTCTCTTACTATAAGTCTATAATCTATAACTAAACTATTGTTGTATGTAAAGGAAATAAGATTTTAAAAATGTTTAAGAAGCTTCATTTAAAAATAAATTAAAATGCAGAGCCCCCCGGACTGGTGGCCAGGACTCGGGCAGTGTGAGTGCCACTGAAAATCAGCTCGCGGGCCGCCTTTGGCACGCGTGCCGTAGGTTGCCTACCCCTGATGTAGACTAATGCCTTAAGTCTTACAATGTTGGCGTGGGTAAATATCTGCCATTGCCCTTCTAATGATTAGGAAACTACACCTCTACCTTGATATAACGCTGTCCTCGGGAGCCAAAAAATCTTACCACGTTATAGGTGAAACCGCGTTATATCGAACTTGCTTTGATCCACTGGAGTGCGCGGCCCCGCCCCCCCGGAGCACTGCTTTACCGCGTTCTATCCGAATTTGTGTTATATTGGGTCGCGTTCTATCGAGGTAGAGGTGTACTGCAGAATAGCAACTTCCCCCGGGGCCGCATTGTGAGTTGGTAGCAAAACCAGGGATAGAATCCGAACGCAGATGGGTATGTTAGAGATGCACTGAGCATGCTCACAGAGAACTGCATGAGCTTCTTCCAAGGTTTGTGTGGCCAGCTTGTCAAAGCCTCTTAGCCTCCGTTCTGAACATTAGCTGCTGAGCTCCTCTGAAAAGCTAGTCCCAGTAGTGTGTGCCGGTCCCTTGAAAATCAGGCCCTAGATGCAATTTTTTTGTACTTGGTTCAGTTTTACTGGGGCTATAACAACTTGATGTGTAAACACAACTGGGGAGAATGATTTTCCCCGAGTCACATGACCCATCAGGCATTCTTCACTCTGCATGTGCCACAGAGATGATGGCATCTGGTGTAATGTTACTCATTGTGTGAGTAAGGAGATAGCTGAAATACCCAGGGATCTGGCATCAGCTCAGCTGCCCAGCAGCAAACTTGAGAGCAGTTAAGGGGCAGTGGTATTCAGTCTCTGGCTCTCCTTTCATGATGCAAATCATTTAGGGCTGGAGGAATGATTCAAATGGTGGGGCTTCTGGTGCGGCGATGGCAACTCCATTTCTACAGGCCAGCCAAGAAGAGCCAGCGGACCGGGCACCTGTTGTAGGTGTGATAGGAAGAAGGCTGGCCCCAAATGTGCTGAAAAAATAACTGCTTGTGGGGAAAAAAAAAATCCCTGGATCAAGGGGAGAGTGCCTGCAAATTTTACAGCCTGGTGAGTCCCCGTCCACTCACCACAGGGAGAAAAGAATGTGGTGAGACTGCCGACCCATGAGACTACTACAGTGGGAGCCCAAACCCGGCTGATCCAAAACCAGCCAGGCACAAAAGCCGCAAGGAGACATGGCCCATCCAGGAGCACCCAGCGCTCCAGGAGCCGAGGATGGAGGTGGAGGACTCAGTTCTGTTTCAGATCAATGAGGGGAACCCAAAGCTTAAACACGTCTGGGTTTGCTCACCCGGAAGATAACCACGCTGAGTCTCTTCAGAGCACTTTGCCTATATAAGGCAGTCAGGAGGAAGCCCTATTTCTTTTTTATTAATGTCATATGACACCTGTTGATTTGTTTAAAGGACTCTATTTTTAAGCCCAGCTTCCGCAGCAGTAGCCCTTCGTGATGTGGGTTGGGGCTGTTCTGCTTCGTGCCCATCTACCCCAGATGCTCGGTCCCTCTTCTCTGTAGATCAGAGTCAAATGAAATAGCTGCTAACGTCTTAAGATGCCAGCCATTCCTGCCTTCAAAGCACACGCTCCCATAGACATCACCTGAAATTCACCGCTCGCTACCGCACATGACTTACAAAATTCTGTGGCCATATCAGCTGCCTCCAATGGAGCTACATCTACATACACCAGCCCTGGATCTGGCCCTGTGTGCATTTTATCAGACCATTGGGAAAATAATTTTATTGAAGAATCAAAGAAGAAGCATAATCCCATGTCCATTTATACCCGCCCTCTGGGGCATCATTCACCTCTCCCATTCCCTGCTGGCACCAAACAGCTATCATTAGGCTATGAAAACATATCTCCAGCTTCCTCTGAGGTCGTGGAAGGCTTTGACTCAAATTGTGACCAACCCGTTCCTCAAATAAGCCTTCGCTCTGCACTGCAGGCATCGTAAGGACATTCCGCAGCGCTCAGGATTGAGGTAATGTGCCCTCTTGCTCTTTGAGACAGCGGTGACCCCAGTATCATGGTCTTCAGTGAACTGGATGCCGTCTGCATCTAAGAATGTATTCCAGTGCCAGGATCCTCCATCTGTCTCTGTATTTCTAATGGACCTATCACGTAGTATCTAGGTGCCATGTACAAACATGATACTCCTGTGGATTCTGCCTGCCCTGTCTATAGCTAAAAGCAGACCCCAGAATCAATGGCTTTGTGTCTGAGGGCTGGTCTTCACTACCCGCTCGGATCGGTGGGTAGAAATCGATCTCTCAGGGATCGATATATCGCATCTCGTCGGGACGCGATAATTGATCCCCGAATCAACGCGCGTTCTCCACCAGCCCAGGTAGGAGTAAGCGCCGTCGACGGGGGAGCTGCGGCGGTCGATTTGCCGCTGTCCTCACAGCGGGGTAAGTCGGATCAGATACGTCGAATTCAGCTACACTATTCCCGTAGCTGAATTTGCGTATCTGAAATCGATCCCCCCCCCCCGTAGTGTAGACGTAGCCTGAGACTTCCCTTTAGAACCAAGAATATTTTCCTTATGTGACATCAGGTAAGGGACACCTTTTGAAAGCTGTATGCAAGCCCGGGATGAGTCTGCAGACTTACACATATTTACATATAGGTGCATGCACAAAAGTGCAGATGTTGCACAACTGTGCTTATATACATATGCACACAGATGCATAAAAGCTCAGGTACGGCTGCACCTGCGTGCCCAACAACAGAAACGTGTACACAAACAAGTGTGTGTACACAATCAAACAAAATGTGTGCGTGCCCAACGGGAAAACCAGAAGCGAGTGCACGTACACTGGAGAACATGCATGTGTTCTCTTAAGCAAAGGGGATGCCTGATGAAGAAGGTTTTGTGTTTCCACTTGCTCAGCAGCAAACGTCTAGATTTCTCTCTTCCTGCTCGTGGGTAATGTGAGCAGTCATCAGTGGGACCTGATCCCAAGATCTCTGGACTGGGAGCTCTTAGGCCGCATGTTTAAAGATCCCTAGTCTGTTCACTGGAGGCACCGAGGGGGACTCAGACATTAGCTGGCCATTGTGTTATGCTTGGATCCATTTCTCTCAGATCCAAATGAGACAGTCCTTGGGTTAGCTGTAGCTCCAACTTTAAGTAAGATACACCAGGGCTTAACCAAAGAGGATCTTTCTAGGGTTCTTGGCTACCGACCCACCCTTTCTCCACTGGATATTGTAGAGGTAGCTCTGGCCCCACCACTATCCCACCTCATCTAATTACTTATTTAAGCCCTTTTTCTGCCTGGCACTTTTGCTTAGCTGACATCTGCCACTTTCCAATTAGTCCTTGTTCACAAGCTCAGTAACCTAAACCATCTGCCTAGGTAACAGAGGTAACAACTGTCTCCTATTAAACATTTACAGGACATAACAAGAAGAGTGGATCGAAGCAACAGGTGTTGAGATGCACCCGCCCGGCAGGTTAGAAGAACCGAGAGAAGTGTGCTACTTGTGGCCAAATTAGAATTGAACGTGAACAACCTGTTTCTGCCATTATTCCCCTGGCCCGATAATCCTCAACCCGCAATCTGTGGGCCATTGGACTGCAAGCAAAAGGGCAGTGGTTTCTGTTCCCTGCACTTAAAAGTGTATTGTTACCTTTGGGTCCCAGTGTGTTGAATTTCAAACAATTAAACAACACTTGGATCATAGAAGCTTGGAAAAGGAAGCCCCTTTTACTAAAATAATTAATATTAAAAGACAAACAATGCTTGATGCTAACTAGCCTGAAAAGCATTTAAATATAAAAAATAAACGTTCAACTTGAATCCTTTCCTTGAATTTTCTTGACACTAGAAAAATGTGCACTCAATTCTAGCAAAATTTACATTAGCTTCCACTCTCTATTTCACCACAAATATTACCATCCTTTTTTGTAAGTGAGTTTTGTTTCATAGGTCCCTTTTGAAAACACTAGCTAAGGTGATTTTCTTGCAGTGCCTCTTTACGTCTTACGTTGCTAATTGTTAGTTGGGATGGAAACAATGACTTGAAATGCTGAGGAAAATAGTCTTCTGATGGAGTACTTATCTATAGAAGGAAAAGAGTTTAATGGGGTGTAGGAAAATTTTAATCAACCAGCATGTGAAGTGGAATGTACATAAAATTAAAACTGAGCTCCATACAGTAAGCTACTAATGAAATGCACGTTACTAAAAATAAGCCAGTACTGCCAAGGATCCTAAAAACAAACATTTGTGGCTGTAATAAACAAGTTCCATCATTGGATGATGCATGATGATCCATCCTTGGCTGTTACTGGAACATCAGGATAATGCAATGATAGTGATCTCGAAAGCGAGTTAGGGTAGAGAGGTTGTTTTGTAAGTAGTGGAGGAGGGCAATCATGTATTTTGGTACACGCTTAACGGCTCTACAGTACCTTTTCCCCTTGTCTTTGACCATCTTTCTTGGTTTAGTATCCTCTTGTTGGACAATGTCCTCATCTGAAAATTCCTCTTCCTGTTTAGAAAACAAAAAATGTCAAAAAATTATTCAATCTCATTGACTTTGGAAAATAAAGTCCTAGGTCAATTTCATTGTGTGGGATCAAGTCTTCTTCCAAACTTCCATGTACTTGGATAGCTGCCCAGGAGAAGGGAAAAGGTTGAAAGATCTGGAAGACAATACACCTTTGCTTTTACTGGGGAAGGATACTGTAATCTGAAAAGCAACTTTGAAGGAGGGGTTCCTTTGTTTGTTTGTTTTTGTCTCTTGTAAAGTTGATATACAAGGTTCTTCAGCCAATAAACTTAGAATGGAGATGTTTTGGGAGCTTTCTCCCTTCTCTATCACCAGTTTTATATGGTGTTTTTGTTTTGTTTTGTTTTGTTTTGTTTTTGGTGTCTCTTCCCTTCTTGACTGGGCAGCTCTCAAAGTGTCATTCTTATGGTGGAAAGGCTTCTTCGAAGACTTCTGGACGAGACAGGACAAAGCCAGAGTCTGACCATCTTCAAAAAATGCAGCAAAACTTTTCACCTCAGACCAACTTCTTCGAAAAAGCCTTTCCACCATTAGAATGACACTCTCAACACTGATCCACCCCGTCTACCCAATGAACAGAAGCCAAAATTAATAAAATGTAAACAATCAAAAACACAACCCCCGGAAAGTTTATTTTTTAACCCCAAAAAGGGAGAAGAATCAGAGACTCCATGAAGTCCACTAGGGATTCTGCTATCAGTTTTACATGGAAAGTGCCCAGATGGTGGTGGGTGGCAGTATAAAATCCTAACATAGGTTACCAGCTCCCTGAGCCATCCAGTCACGGCCCTCCTCCCCCATTCAGAGGGTGATTGGAGTCAGCGTAGATGACAGTCGATTCTCCATTGGTCATATAAGGAAAAACCCAAAGTCTTGTGTGTCTTCTCCCCAATCCTTGGCCCTTTTTACCCCATAATCTCTCTGCAGAATCTGGATCTGCAGTATATTAAGGGGGCAGGAGGAGGGAGTTGGCTCTGTGTGCTGTTCAGGGCAAAGGGGGGTCTGAGATCTGTCTTAGAATTCTAGATTTGTTCTTGTTCTTATGACCTGAACAGGGAGCTGGATAATGGCGGAGATTAGCAAAGTTACTGTTCGGGTTGTCTGCGTAGGAAACACGATGGCTCCCATGGCACAGGGAAGGAGAAGCGGCAGGGGTTGGATAAACAGCACACAGTAGGCATAATAATAAAACCGCAGCTCCACAGTTCTAGCTGACGGGAAGTAGGCTTGTGCTTTCAGAATGCCTCCCACCCTGGCCACAAGGGGGAGCGGAGAACTATGGCTCATGCACTCACTTCAGTCCCCACATTGGTGCTCCATCCTCCCACTGTCTCTATCTGAAAATCTCCTGTAACAGAGGAGGCTGCTAAGAATTAAACCCCCCGGGGGGAACAGCATCTAGACTCATACAGTTGAAGGCCAGAAGGGTCCACCCCATCCTCTGGTCTGACCTCTTGTATATTACAGGCCACCACCACCACCCAGCACCCGCACGCTAAATCCAACCACTGAAATGATACTGAAGTATTACAGCCCACAGTAGACGATTATCTGCAACCTCTCTGAGGGTATCTGAAATCTGAAGCCTGGAATCGGATCCATGTTTTGCGAATGGCTCCTGTCTTCAAAAGGGGCTGAACTGAAATCCCAGCCCTGGATTTTGAGGCATTTGAAATCCTAGATCTGGATCTAAATGTCTGTGGTTTGAGGCCCTTCCATCAACAACCTCGCTTGCTGACAATCCACACATATATAGAGCTGTCTGGATCAAGACTGGAAGAGAGAAAAGAGACCTTTGTACCTGAACTGTTGGTTCCAAGCAGGGATATATAAACCTGAGATGTTCTGCACCAAAAACACAGGCCTATATCCCAGAGTTAAAGGAGTATCTCCATTAGCTGATAGCAGTAGGGAGGCTCTTATCCCTTGGTAGACCAACCGAGAGAGGGAGACATTGCATGCTTACTTAGAAAATGTTAAATTTTCAAACAGGGGTAGGCCCACAGTAAGCCTAATTGTAAGGATGCATTTTACTCTTGAGTTAAGTTGAGGGATGCACCCTTGAGTTACTTTAGCCTATCATGATGGAGAGCAGCTGTAAAGCCCTGCATTTTTACTGGTGCTCAAATACCTCCTGGTGCTTATCACTCATGGTGCTAAGACTTCTGGGGATACATCCCATGGCTCACAGCATCACGGCAATCTCCACTGGTCTATGAATGTGTTCACGATGTATTTAATTGTGGGAAAATTTCTGTCCCTCAGGAGACCCTGGTGGTATGAACCTGTCAGTTCTTTAAAGTAAATCAGCTTCAACTTGGCAGGTTCCAAATTTCTGTTGGTGGCCTATATTATGCTTCTCCAATCAGGGAACTGAAACAATACCATGTGACCTACAATGCGTGTCCACTCAGTACTAAACATAGCTTAGATTTCAAATGCTTGTGAACTGTTTGCAGACCAGAATTATTCATAGAAATTATTCAGCAAATAACTTCAAATACCACAGACATTCATGAAATCCTATTAAACTCGCAAAGGTTTACGGCCAATTTGGAAATAGTAAAAGAGGTGAAATTCATTAAAGAAACTACTGATTATTTTCTCTGTCAAGAGATATGCTCCAGGGGGCAAAGAGCTGGGTTAATAAAGAGAAACATTAACAAGTTTAGAGTTTGCAATGTTGTCATAGCTGTTTTAGTCCCAGAATTCTAGGCAGAGAAGGTGGGTGAGGTAATCTCTTTTATTAGACTAACTTCTGTTGGTGACAGACAGACAAGCTTTGGAGATTACACAGAGCTCTTCAAAAGATGAACCTGGGAGCTTAAATTCATAACTTTGCTAGACACTAAGGCTATGTCTACCCTAGCACTTTTGCTGGTAAAACTTTTGTCAGTCTTGAGTGTTCAAAGAAAACCCACACACCCCCGACCAACAAAAGTGCCGGTGTGGACAGCGCTATGTTGTTGGGAGATGCTCTCCTGCTGTCAGAGCTGCCACTGTAAGGTCTGTAGTGTAGACATATAAAAATCATGGACTTAATAAAGACACTGGATTTATGACTCATTACAAGAAGCTGTAACCCGCTAGACCCCTTTGTCTACTGTCTGCAGGGATGTTAACTGCCCACTTCACCTTGTATAGTTCTTGCAACTGTGTTAACTCCTGCTGACCAATCTCTTCCAATTTGTCACACTTTTGAGTACCTTTCCCAGATCCGAAGATGAGTTCTATACAAGCGCAAAAGCTTGTCTCTTCCAGTAGAAGTTGGTCCAATACATTATATTACCTCATGTACCTTGTCTCGCTAAGTTCCTAGTTAACAATTGCTTGCTGGATGGCTTGTTTACCAGGTACATGGAAGTTGGAAAGCAGGAACTGGGTGATGGGGACTATCTTAAGGCTGCTCGGGTTTTTCAGAACAGTTTGAAAAGCTACCCACTGTCAGATCTGGGTTGGGCACATCAGAGGAGAATCTGTCAGGAATTCATTGAGCAGGGGTTGAGTGTCTTGCTCACCTACCTTCAGGGTTTCAGCCCTTGAGTGCCATGGGGAAGTGAGGGAAATGGACCAGATTCACCTCCCTCCTTCACCAAGTCCACAGAAAAGAGACAATAACATGCCTGCAGAGACCCCAACAGGGACTTTTATCCTCTGCCCATTTGTAGCATAACTGCATGTTCTCTCCTGACTCCTGCAGATTGACCTCCCCCCCCCCACACACACACTGTAGTGCACTGCAGGGAGTGTGTGTGGAGGGGTATTATAGCAGTGTTGCCAACTTACGATTTCACGATGAGCCTTACAATTGTTAGTGCTTATATTAAAGTCCCAGCTGCTGGAATCATGAAATTGCAAGACAAATGAAAGCTTTTACTTCTAAAAGGAAATGTGTAACCCTCACCACGGTTGCAGAGAAAGGCTTTAAAATGTGAAGCGAGTGCGACCTAAAGGCTCAAAACCCACAGAACAAATAAAAAGAACCCAGTGTTTTTTCCCTCATGATTTTAAAGCCAATCAGTGTCATTTTTTGGAGCAGGGGGACTCATGATTTTTGAATGCTTGGAGTTAGCAATATGTACGTGAGAGTGTGTGTGTTGGAGTGGGGTGACTCATGATTTTTGAATGGTTGGGGTTAGCAGTGTGTGTGTGTGTGTGTGTGTGTGTGTGTGTGTGTTACTGCGAGCCGGAACTTATTTTGGCTTCGCTTGATGGCATTTCTGACCCTTCAGCTCTGGCCCTCCCCCAGGGCCAGCTCTGGATTTGGAGGGGTTAACAGCTTTGTGTGTGTCTGTTTGTCTCCTACGTCACATGTTTATAAGCAGCTTTCACCAGCCTCCTCGTGGGGAGCCGATCCTGCTGACGTGTGCAAGTCCGGCCACGTCAGACACCACACAGGCAGGAAGGGAAATGCATTCCTTTTTTGGGCTCAGAGCGAAGCAAAATGCCTTGGCTGGGATGGAGGGGAGGGGCGAGATTCAGCCAACAGCTGGTCTCTGTCAGTAATCTAGTACTAATCTCTTAAACAATACTCCCATAAACACATCCCAGGACTGGCAAATCTCTCTCCTGAGCTCAGCACAATTTTGTCCTTCTGTTATTGCTGAGAACTGCTTCGGGCAGAATGTTCTTCCTTGGGGTATTTTTAGTAGACTTCGGATTTCTCTCCAGTTTTACTTACTGGTCTAGCTTCTCCAAAGTGGCTACAGCACGATACTTTTTGAAACAGAGCGACACCAGCTGTGCTTAGGGCATGAATCTTCCGATACCCTGAAGCAAGATCCTTTTGGAACTCAAGAGTTTATGTCTTGTAACTAGAGAAAGGGCTAGAACCTAAGCCCCAGATCTGAACACCACATAAATCCAGCTAGGGTCTTGGCTTTAAAACCGGCCAGACAAAATAACCCTGGATCAGAGCACCCCTAAACTGTCATATGGGTCTGAACTTGTCTAGAGAAGCCAGTTCAGAGCCTGGCCTCTGTCACTAAGATGGGCTGGACCCAAACCTCAGAACCAACGGCCCCCTTAGTTTCAGGGAAATTCAGATGTGGACCCAAAATTCATGGTAAATGCCAATCTCTGAAACTCTCTGTTTGTTTCTTTCTTTCTTTCTTTCTTTCTTTCTTTAATAAAAGGTCTATCAGGGTATCTCTACACTGCAATGTAAGACAAAGGTTGGTAGAATTTGAGTGAGCAGATTTTTGCTTTGTTAACCTACAGCTTGAGCATCTACACACATTTGTAATCCCAGGTTAGCAACTGTTGAACACTAGGTCCCAAGCTGGGACTCCAGTGTCTACACTGCATTATCCGGGCCCATGTTCGACCACTCATAGCCCAGACTTCCTAGCGCCCTCCCAAAAGGTGGCCGCTCTAGCTGTTTGCTCCTGGTGCAGTGTGGGAAAATGTGACTGTCCACCAAACTGGACGGTCCAGAGGACAAAGAAAGTTGATCCTTGGGATTGTGTGATATTTTTGGAGGACTCCCAGAGCATGAGTTCAGTGGGGCTGTATCTACACTGCAAAGCAATAGGCAGGGCTGGCTCCAGCTTTTTTGCTGCCCCAAGCGGCGGGAAAAAAAAGAAAAAGAAAAAAGAAAAACCCGATTGAGCTGCTGCCAAAGTGCCGCCGAAGACTGAAGCGGAGCGATTGAGCTGCCACCGAAGTGCCGATGAAGAGGAAGAGAAGGACTGAAGGACCCGCCGTTGAATTGCTGCTGCAGACCTGGACGTGCTGCCCCAATAACGGACGGAGTGCCGCCCCTTTCTATTGGCCACGCCAGGCACCTGCTTCCTTCACTGGTGCCAGGAGCCGGCCTGGCAATAGGGCTTGAACCCTGGGTCCCGGCTTGACTCAGGCTCAGACCCTCCACCCCTGTGGGATCCTGGAAGCCTGAGTCTGAGCCTTGGGTTAGCGCAATTTGTGTGTTTGATCCTAAATCCAGATCCTGGCCTTACATTGCAGTGTAGACATACCCTTATTCACTACCTTCCCGATAGGTCTGACTGTGCTGTGAGCAGTGTTAAGTTCCCCCTTTAATGTGGCTTTGCAGTGAGCTAGCCTGTCTTGCACCCACCTACATAAATTTTTAAACTGCTTTGAAGGTAGCTGCTTTGAGAGCCATGTTCAAATCCTGCTGGAGGAGAGGGTAGTTAATCTTGTAAATAGTTCTCTGCCCCTCCATGCACCACATTAATTAAACTAGGGTTACCATTCGTCCGGATTTACCCGGACATGTCCTCCTTTTTGTGCTAAAAATAGCGTCCGGGGGGAATTTGTAAAGCACTCACAATGTCCGGGATTTCCCCCCGGCAGAGCAGAGCGAGTGGCTGGAAGGGCTGCAGGGAAGTCCCGGGCTGGACTCACGAGCAGCTGTAGAGGAGCCGGATCCGCCCTGCATTCTGAGCCAGCAGCTCCCTTGCAGCCCAGTCCGGCAGCACTGTGCAGGGCCAGGGACCGGGTTTTGTTGTGCAGGGCCAGGGACCGGGTTTTGTTGTGCTGGGGAGCTCAGCCACGTGTCCGGCTCGGCTCGCACAGAGCCCAACACCCTGTTCTGAGCAGCAGGGTAAGGGGGCCAGGGGGCAGGAAGGTTCTGGAGGTGGCAGTCAAGAAACGGGGGGGGGGGGCTTTTTGGGGGGAGTGGAGAAAGTTTTGGGCAGTCAGGGTACAGGTAGGGGGTAGGGTCCTGGGGGGAAGTTGGGGGGGGTCTTAGGAGGGGGCAGTTAGGGGACAAGGAACAGGGAGTCTTAGGTAGGGGGTGGGGTTCTGGAGGGCAGTTAGGAGCAGGGGTCCCAGGAGGGGGCAGTCAGGGGACAAGGAGCAGGGGGGGAGTGTTTGGGAGTTCTGGGGGGGGCTGTCAGGTGGCAGGGGTGGGGAGATGGATCGGAGCAGTCAGGGGACAGGGAGCAGAGGGGTTTAGATAGGTCGGGAGTTCTGGGGGGGGGGCTGTCAGGGGGTGGGGAGTGGTTGGATGGGACGTGGGAGTCCCAGGGGTCTGTCTGGGGGTGGGGGTGTGGATAAGGGTTGGGGCAGTCAGGGGACAAGAGGCAGGGAGGCTTAGATAGGGAGTGGAGTCCTGGGGGGCAGTTAGGGGCAGGGGTCCCAGGAGGGGGCAGTCAGGGGACAAGGAACGGGGGGAGGGTTGGGGGTTCTGGGGGGGCGGGAAGTGGGAGGGGCAGGGGCGGGGCTAGGGCGGGGCTCCTCCCGTCCTCTTTTTTTCTTGCTGAAATATGGTAACCCTAATTAAACCATGCTCTAAGCCAAGCCAGTTTAGTACTACCATGGGCAAACACAATGCTTACAGATTGGCACAGTGGAAAGTACCTTTATTTTCCCTAAATATGATCCTGAGACCACTGAGAAATTTGGTCTGACTTGATTTTAAGGAGTGTTTTGCCATAAAGGAGGGTCACGCCCAGGTCTCTAATCTCATAGGCGCAGACTGATTAGAAACCACCACTCCAGCTAGGTTACATGGCCAGGCCCATGAAGGCTGCACTAGACATGTTTTTCCATTGGTCGAGCCTCGATCAGAAGGTATGACCCTGTGTCCTATGCATTTATTTATAGAATTAATCATAGTGTCGTTAGGCAGCCCTGTGAAATTATAGAGCAATCATGTAGGGTAGGTACTAAGCAGTGTAATTGTGGGTGATTTTAGCATGCTCCAGGGACTGCTAAGGCCCAAGGTGTCTGATAAGTCACTTACCACCAAAATGTTGTTCTATGATGCATGGCTTAGGTGCTATTTAAAATCCATTCCACCTTAGGGCCTCTCAGCCTGTTGGCCGGCAGGGACTGAGCATGAGGAAAAGAGGAGCATCTCCTGTCGAGAGACAAGCTCGTGTCCTGAAACTGGAATCAAGATCTGAGTTTCTCCAGAGTTTGGGGTTTTTGGACCAGGGGTCTTTAGTCCAGCCCCATTCGATAATGGGCTAGCTACCAAGTCTGGCTCTGGATCTAAATTCTCCAAAGTGTGTGGGCTGGGGTGATTAGATCCAGAGGTTTTGTTTGGGCCCAGCTCTACTTTTATGTCACACAACAGCAGGCCCCTTCAGCCAATTAAGAAGTGACAACAAGCACCAAAAGGCGTCTGCCCTCTGTCAGATGGTGGCAGGGAGGCGGTGTGAGTCAGGGAAGGGGAAGAAGCCAGGACCCTCAGGGCTGTGATCATGCCGATGACCTTGCTATACATGAAGAATCAAGGAAAATGATCCAACTCCTACACTTCTTACGGTGGTGGTGATGGTGCTACCACTAGCTGTTAGCAGTGTCGTACCCAGCGGAAAGCTCTGTTCCTGCCCAGCACTCGGTCTAAGCCCCCTTTAGCACATGATGTTTTGATGCCCGGCCCCATTCCAACGGATCATCTCTTTGAGCCTCTGCCAAACTTGCACAATGCATCAGTGGCCTTTAGACTAATCTGCCGAATGCGTCTAGTCTGTTCCAAAGATCGTTCTTCCTCCCGCTGGCTTCAGGGGCTGGTAACCAAGATACGGGATCATCGGCTCCCTTTCACCCCTATATAACCCACGTGTGGGGCAGAACAAGCTGGTTCTTTGACCTCTCTATTCTGGGTATGCACTGGACTCCTTAAGGCCTGTTTATCCCTTCCCTGCTGCTGCTTGGTAGTGATTTACCTGGGACACAAGCAGCAAAGTGGCTGGACTCCTCTGGGGCAAGCCGGCTTCTGCTTTGTTACGCAGCCATAAAACTGGAGTAACCCCATGGTAGCCAAAGGAAATAATGTCCAGTATCTCCGATGGCACCTGAATACTAGTGAGAGCCCTGACAATGGCCTGATGGGGAGGGACATATTTGTATTTGTTACACGGATGCCCACGAAGTACTGAAGCAGGAAGGCTTAGCTGAGCATGTGTATTCCAGAGACGATAGGCAAGAACATGGCAGCCTTGGAGCCATCTGGTTCTTTGACCAATTTCGTTGCTTTTCGAGAGCAGCAGGGGAAAGGTGCATATCTACCCAGCCACTCACTTTGTATTCGCCACCCGTGACAACGTCCAGATGCTGTGTGCAAAAACCCTCTCCAGGGCAGCATAGGACATTCCCAAGAGGAAGAAGCAGGTCTGATGGCCTGTGCGCCCACTCCTGCTTCGACAGTGACGGCCATTTTAGCTGGGCATTCAGACAAGGATGAGCAGGAGTTGGAAGAGGGGTGCCATAGACAGACCACAGAGGGCCGTTGATGGTGCTGTGCACTGGAATCAGTGCAGTTGCACCAGGAATGCATTTGAACCAATTACCGAGCTGCTGGCCTATCTGAGTCCTGGGAAAGGTGGATGGAGCCCATCAGAATGAAAGCTCTGCCCAGTTCCCTCCAATGAAGGAGGGATCACAGAGCCCAGAAGTCAAAGTACAGGGACAAAAATGTAAACACAGGGATGGGCATAGGTATGGAAGGGAATCAGAAGAGGACACTGAGCAAAGAGCCCCAGACAGCCGCTGCTCCAAGAACTGACAGCGGCAGAGGAAATCTTCCATGCACACATCCAGGCAAAATGGAAAACACCTGTCATAGGGACGCTGCCCCGCCACTCCCAGTCGAGCTTCGACCTCTTTGGGCTGATGAACAGCTGCCTTGGCCACTGCCGGGAGGAGGCTGACATGGAGGTCTCGGATGGGGAAAAGTGCAGTCAGAGCCTCATCTAGAGGTTCTGGAGGAGATGGAAGAGGGGCTGCAGGCAAGTTTGCACCCGCGTCTCCCTATCACCATAGATGGGGCAGGCCCTGGTGGTGTCTGTGAACAGTTCCAGTCTTGAATCTGGGCTCATGGCTCGTGCCAAGCATATCACACAGGAGAGAACGTGGCCCACTGGTGTCTTTAGATCCTGCAGGAAGAGGGGAGTAGGCCTGCAGGCTCTGACACAATAATTATATTACCTGCCTTTCCGTTGCTGGGGTGCTCAGATGGGCACAATACTGTTCAGTGGAGGACGTTTTAACTTCTCCTTGGGCAAAATTATAGTCCACCTCAAAAAGGAACACGTCCACTTGTCCCGCAAAAACCCCTACATCGGAGACTGCAGCCAGTTCCTTGCCTGGTTTGGGTGGCACATTTGTTGGGTTTTTGTTT
Source organism: Malaclemys terrapin pileata (assembly GCF_027887155.1). NCBI lineage: Eukaryota > Metazoa > Chordata > Testudines > Emydidae > Malaclemys > Malaclemys terrapin. The sequence goes on along the minus strand of NC_071508.1, from coordinate 17,031,114 downwards.
TTAAACATACAAGCTCCCATCTGCTCAGAGAGACCTTTCCAGGCCCCCCATCCAGATTCGAAAGCTGAGTGCTCAGTTTCGATGAAATCCTACCAGAATGGGGGAAGGAGGGAGTGGAGGAGAAGGGCCTGGGATAGGTACCGAGAGCTTGAATGCTGTAGTTGTATGAAGTGAGCCCATCCCCTCCATCTCGCTGTCCAGAGATAGAAAAGAACACTAGGCTGCATCATGTTCTGTTACACTGGTGTAAATCCGAAGTAGCTCCAGGGAAATTGGTGGAGTTATAAGTATTTTCAGCTCCTCAAGAGTTCAAAAATCACATCAACCCCCTCACCAAAATTATGAGATTTCTTAAAACAACACATTTTGGGTTCTCTTTATTGGCCACTTGGATTTTTTGAATGTTGGGATGCGCTTGGTTCACATTGTCAAGGTTTTGTCCACAACTATGGGGGTCTAGAAATGTGTTTTAAATGAGTGCTGAGAGTCTCATGTAATAACTTGACTCCAGGAGCTGGGGCTTTAAGAAAAACATCAAATATTGTGAGGCTTGTGATGAGATCATGAGCTGGCGATACTGAATTTCTCTGCCTTTCTACGGGTGTAACCGAGAGCAGAATCTAAGTCCTCATGTCTAGCTAGCCTTGAGAGGGAGGGAAAAACCAGCCATTTATGGCAGATAAAAATGTGCCAGGCAATGTTTCCTCTGAGCTCTGGAGTGGCTAGGATAAAATACGTGGGCTATTATTAGTTCCTCTTCACCATGGAGAGCACCTGCAGTAGCCCACTTCCTGCGAAAGCTGCTCAGACCAAGAGTGCTCTTGAGAAGGGGGGGAACGGCAAACAGACATTTCAGACCCTTTTATGGTTTGTTTACTCCCCCAGTGCCAAACTCCTCCAGCCTCTGCAGATTTCAAGGACCCGTACGTGAGGCAACTCAAAAATGTTGGTTATCCTGGCAGGAGCTGCAGGCCCGAAGCTGAGAACAAAGCAGCCGGGAGTGCTGTCTGTCAGAAACATCCAATAAAACCAGAGTTGACACAGATCACAGAAGTTCAATATGGAAAAGGCCTCACTCAGGGAAACTATCTCCCTTTAATGTGTCAGACACTACACTCATACTTTGCTCAATACTAGCTAAATTCTTTGCTATTTTCAGGTGTGTAGGGCTAAATCCAATGGAGCATGGCTGATTTACACCGCCTGAGGACCTGGTGTTTTACTGACCCAAACAATAATACTTTGTATTTGTCCAGCACCTTCTAACCAAGGATCTTTATAATGTTTTACAAAGCTGGCTAAGCACTACTAGACTCCATTTAAGAAGGTAATGGCCAGGTGAATGACATGCTGAGGTATCACACTGAGTTGGTGGCAGTCAGGAATAGCTCCCAATGTCTCCTGGCTCCCTGTCTGCTGCTCTAACGCTGCCTCACGATGAATTGGTCGGAGTTGGAGAGGTTTATTTTAAAATGTAATCTCTGGCCCCATAGGTTCTACCCTGCATTCACTTTTGATCATCTAAGCCAAACTCTCATGGATAATTTTCCTGCTATGTATTAAACCTACAGAAATAGCAGGCAAATTGTATGAGCACCTAATTACACATACCTGGAGAGGCGAGTCCACAGAGAAACATGTGCATGGCCCTGCATAGGAAACTCCCCCACAGGAGAGAACATAACAAAGCAATCCTCTACCTCTCACTTCCATTTCAGCCTCTGAACTACAGGGATGTGGGATGAAAACCCCCACCCCATGCCCTGTGCGCACACTTTTTGGTTCAGCTGCTGTGACCAGCATGCCGGGTCACCTCACTAGGGACACTCTTGCAGCTGTGTTCCCAGTCTCTACCTCTGCTGACCGGCTACATAGTTCAAAACGTCCCAATGTTCATAGATCTCAGAGCATTTTACCAAAGAAAGCCACTATCATTATTGCTGTTTTATCAGGAGAAACTGAGGCATCGATGGAGGACATGACTTGCCCGTGGTCAGACACAGGTAGACGGCAGAGTCAGGAATAGAATCTAGGTTTCATTAATGCAGTTTAATACCCTACCCACTGGACTGTTCCACTTAGTCTTGTAACCTAGGAGACAGTTGCCTAAGAGCTGGACTGCACTGTTTGGTACCCACCATCTTCCACTCAGCTACACCTACTCTTCCAGTGGTGGTTAGGCTAGTCCAAATGCTAGGCCTGTGAAGCCTCGGCCCCAGATGTGACTCAAAGTAGAGAGAAGGGGACACAGACTGATAGCAACACAAACCTGAAGTATCCAAACAGACACGCAAACAACAGCGTTCTTCCTTCCTGTGTGAAATACGTCCTCTGCTACAATCTTAGGATGCAGGCTCGCACAACTAGTTGGCAGATGTCAATCCCCTCAAAAGGTCTGAGCCAAGAGAGAATCTGCCCTGAGGGTCAATGGGCTTAGACTATACTAGGCCCAGGGCGGGGAATGAATTCCCAGAGTTGAGGGTCCCGTCCCCGTAAGACCCCCTGCCCCTCGCCAGAGGTCCCAGCTGACTTCACCTGTTATGAAGGCAGACCGGGAGAGATCCAGGCCAATGTTTGTACGGCACCTACAAGCAACTGCCTCAGGAAGCCACCTTTGTGTCGAGAGCCCCATGGGGGAGATCCAGTGACGGATGTCCCGAGCTGCTGGTATGAAGTGGCCTTCTGTTTGTTGAGCAGGATGGGGTGGGGAATCGGCGCTGCCAGGGCTCACGGGCACCCACAACTTGCATGGCTGTCACTAGAACGGCTGAGCAATTAGCTGCATTGTTGGGAGCTGCCACCTGGCGTGGCACTGTCCCTTTAAAATTTATGGCTGGTCAAACAGCACCGATGCATTTCTCCAGCGGGTGCTGCAACATTAGCAATAAGGGCTGCATCAGGCCAGCAGGCAGAGTTGTAGGAAAGATCTTAAGTATGCTGAGAGGTCAGCGTTACATGCTGTGGCTGTAGTTTGCGATGTAGCAGCCTGGCCCCAGCTTGCATTATTGAGCCCCTGGTCACACCAAGCAGGGGAAGAATGGGTTAGTGGTTAGAGCATCAGCCTGAGCTCTGGGACACTCGGAGTTCAATTGCTGCTCTTCCCCAATCACACTGTGTGACCCTTGGGCAAGTCCCACGGTCTGTCTGTACTCAGTTCCCCATCAGTGCAATGGGGATAATAGCCTGGCCCTGCTTCACAGGGGTATGTGAAGATACATTGTAGATGGTGATGTGCTCAGATGCTGTGGTGATGGGGCTCATAAAAGTACCTCAGATCAATCCCTCCAGAAACCCAGCCCCTGTGGTTCTGGTTCTCATCATACGGGTGCAATTCACTTGTTTTCCCACTCTCATTCGGTCTCATTCAGCAAGGCCAAGTGGCGTGCCCTGGGCAAATCACTCCTTAGTCAGAAGAACGCAAATATGCCTGGTTCCCAGTCCTGGGCTCAGAGGACTAGACCACGCCCCTTTGGTGAGCATGCGTAAGGGCCTCCTAATCCTTATAAATGAAGTGCTTAGTCAGAGGGGTTCATGGTGCAAAAATCAGGGCAGGGCTGGCGGTGCCTGGAAATAGGGTGGGTTCTGGTCCAGCACAGGAGGTCTCTCAGTCTGTGCCCCGGCACCTCCATTTTCTCCCTGAGGCCACAACTGACATCTCAGATTCGGCAACCTGGACACCTCTTTCCCAGCTGCGATGAGGGCTTCCTGACAACGCAGCTGAGCGGTAACAGCCTCCGAGCAGCCTCAGCCAAGCCCCGTCACAGGAAGGGGAAAGTTTCTCCAAAACATCCGTTCTTTTCTAAAGAGAAAGTGCAGCAGAGCCAGTGGCTGCCAAAGGCTTTTGGACCAAGCCTGGCTCTTTCCAGATTCCTGCCTCGGAATTTAAGAGCGTGTTCCTCGCATTCCTCCGGAACAGTCACGTCCAGCTTGGGGAACGTGAGTCACGGGGAGGCTTGTCAGGAACAACACGAATGTCACCGCAGCCAAACAAACGCAAAGGAGCCACATACCCACGTGCAACCAGCTCTTGGGAGCTGTTGTATCGATTGTAACAACCTCCCTCCCAGCTGCTGTTACCTGCTCCCCATCTTCTTAGTGTTGCCTTTGCCTTCAGCCCAGATAGGGTTCCTCTTGCACCTCAGAAAAAAACGCACCCCTAGTCTGGGTTCCTTAGCTCTCTCCCCAGAGCTCATGAGCCAGGGTATTGTTCATTGTCTGCTCACCAGTAGTGGCATGTTTCATAGAGTTTAAGGCCAGAAAGGACCACCAGATCATCTAGTCCAACCTGTATATCATGGGCCCTAAACAAAACCCAGCCACTTCCACACCATGCCCAGCAACCAGAATTAGAGCCAAATATTGCAGCTCAGAAGGTTTTGCTCACCCCTTATTGTCACTGGGACAGTTTTTGGAGTGGGGGTGCTGAGCTGCACCCCTCGTGCCCCGGTCCGTACTCCTCACCGCCCCCTAGAGCTGGGGCCGGGAGCAGGACTGTGGCTCTGGGAAGGGGGGATGCGGACAGGGGTAAGGCGGTCGAGGCTGAGACCATAGCTGGGGCAGGTGCAGAGCCCCAGGTGTGGGGCAAGCGGCCGGGTCCCCGTATGTGGGGCTGGCGGTGCAGCCCTCGAGCTGGGGCTGGCAGCCTGGCAGAACTCCGGGGCCAGCAGCAGATCTTCCGGGACCAGCAGTCAAACGGGACCCCAGGCCTGGGGCTGAGCAGGACCCAGGGCCAGCAGCAGAGCCAGCGGGCCAGTGGCCGGGACCCTGGGTGGCAGGGGCGCAGGGCCGGCGGCCGGGACACTGGGCACAAAACCTGGGGGTGCTGCAGCATCCCCACACCCAGGGGATGCGCCAGGCACTAGCGCAGCAAGCGAGTGGCTGGGGCCGCAAGCCGCGGGGGGTGGCCTCTTGGTCGCTGTGAGGCAGCAGTGAGGCCGCCTTCGGCAGCATGCCTGCGGGAGGTCCGCCGGTCCCGCAGATTTGGTGGCAATTCAGCAGTGGGGACGCCGATGGCGCGGCACCGGTGGACCTCCCGCAGGCATGCCGCTGAATCAGCATGACCAGCAGACCGACCGCAGGGCGTGACGTCTGACTTCCGTGCTTGGGGGGGGGCAAAATACATAGAGCCACCCCAGCTCACACCCCTATTGCCGTGCCTCTGTGGGCTTGGGAGCTTTGTGGATGACACTGAGGGCCTTGCAGATAGCATCAGATACACAAGCTGAACAACATGAAGACAACTTTTATATTCATCACTTGAGCTCTGCATTGGGAGGGTGTTCACGGTTGTTGAGGAAGACCTGTGGGGGTGGGGAGGAAAAGAGGGTGTAGACGCATGCCAAATTGTTCCCTTTCTTCCCCTGCAAGACTCGAAACTATCTGGAGGTTTCTGGGTTCTGTATTTTTCAGGGAGTTCATCTTGTTCCCTCAAATCAATTCCTCCCTAACATAAACTAAACCGACCGTGTTAGTAAGGAAGCCTCTCAAACAGATTTCTTCAGCTGGAGGATGAGGCTTTGATCCTGCTGTCCTTACTCATGTAAGCCATCTCTACCCTCACGAGTAATTCTATCGACTCCTTCAAAGTGCTGCAGAATTGGGCGCTGAGATATAGCAAACAAATCAAATGCCTTTCTCAAACATTCCTGAGCAAGCTGTGTCCATTTTAACCTGCTCTCCTAGGAGGTACAAATTTTCTCTGTTCAGAGGGGAGACGTTTAACCCCTTCTCTGGCAAAGTATCATCTGTTTATGGGAACATATTGTCCCGCAGCAAGCTACAGGGGAGTGGGGGTAGGGATGAAACACAGGGAAAGGTCTGGAGCAGGCTGTTCTGCTCCTGTGTATGATCCAGCAGCTGGCAGGGCAAGCCGTGTTTAACTTGAACATGTTTCACTTCCAAACTTGCCCTTTCCCTGATAACTCCTGTAACAAGCTCCTGGGCTTCAGTTAAGTGAGACTGGAGCAACGTGCAGAATTGAGCAATAGAACAAATCCTTGGAGATGTCCCAAGGTTTTGAAAATTGAAAATGGTTCAAAGTTCCCCCTCTCTCCCCTCCCACCTCCATCCCACCCCACACACACTCTGAGATGACAGACTAAACACTCTTCTCACTCCACTTCTAATATGGATAATATAATGCCCTCAGAAACAACACTGATGTACTAGCTTGTGCTGAAATGCACGTTCAATCCCTAATGATGAAGCTGGTTTGAGGTGCTTTGTTAGTAATAGAGAGGGGTCCAAACTGAAAGCCTGGATCCAAACTCTGTGCAGATTCAGAACCCAAATCTAGACGTTTTTGCCAATAGCCCCTACCTTTACAGTGAGCCAATCACAGCCCATGTTCCAAATACCCTGCACTCGGGGTTGAGTTCTGAATCCAAAGCTGTATGTTTTTTTCACCCTGGCCCGTCTCTGATTTATACAGCGCCCCAACTGTTTGTGGGGCTCTGCCATGGGTAGAATCTGCTAAAAGTGGACAAAAACCGCCATTGCTTTCCCTCCAAGAGCTTCCAATCCAACGGTGAGAATGGCGTCAGTGAGGAAAACCAGGGGGATGTGTCACACGCTAGGGCTGTTAGGTTTAATGGTTCTGTTCTTCCCCACAGCTGGGTTGCTGTGGGTCAGCCCACACAAGCCATTTTGCTAAGAGAGCAGTTGCTGCTAGAGGGGTTTAGTCTGATTGATCCCCCAGGCCTTCCTGCGTCGCTCCTGTCTGGCTAATAAAACACCAGCTCTGTGTCTGCTGCTGCCTTCCAGCTGTATTTTTGTGTTCGCTATTAATGAGGCGGGAGCGAATGCAGAGTATTGGCTGGACCGAAGTTCACATACAGTAGAAGGCGCCGATTGCAGGACAGGAGGAATCCAAGCAGCAACCCTTGCCCCACCCTCCTCACCCAGGTGCAAAGAATTCCAGGGCAGTGCCCGGCAGGGTGAGGAGCACTTGGGAATAGTCTCAGGGCCTCTTTCCAAGTCCACCCGCCCCCTCTGGTACTAGAAGAATCAGTTTCTAAATTTGGGATTAACCCTCTGGTCACACCCAGGTTTGGATGCCGGAGTGTTGTTCCGTCTGTTTGGTGATTCACTCTCCGCAGGGTGTTGGGAGGTTCATCCTGCACTCTCAGCGGTGAGGGGCAGAGCCCGTTTGTTCTTGGGGCTCTAGTCTCCTCTCCCTGACGTCTGTCCATCTGTCACCAGGGTCTCTGATCTAGATTCTCCCCCCACGCATACACTGCTCCAGTAGCATATGGGGGGCAAGTAAAGCCCCCACAATGGGTGGGGGAAGACCTCTGACAGCATAGGAACAGCATAACAGCCATTGCATCCATCGCAAGCCCTGACATCAGGGGCAGGACAAGATGGGGATGGGTTAGGGGAGGAGACCCACAGCATATGGTGCTATTAGAATTCTGGCCTGGGCCAAGCTGTCATAAATTAAACCAGCCGTGGGTGGTTTCAAGCCCTGGAGCAGCCCAGAACTCGGAGGGTTTAAGGCCTCTTCTGCTCTCGTCTTCCCTGGGCTGCCCCTTGTGCATTGAATCTCCTGGAGGTGCAGCACAGGCTCGGACTCTCAGACAGCAGCTGATCCCATGATCCTGCATTAAATATCCCACTTGCCCTTTTTTCCATGCATGGTGTCCCCTCCCCGTAAGTATCAGATTTCGTACGGCTCCAAGAGCCAGGTCCCCTAGAATCCAATATGAAGATCTCTACTCGCTGGCTCTTTGGGTGTGCAGGTCTCAGTGGACCCTATGGATTGTTCATCTTCTACTCGAAGCAATTCGTCGCAGGCCTTAAAGAAAAGATGGCATTAAAATGTGTCCCGCTCAGGAGCCCCCCTATGCCAATCAGGGTGTCAGACAGTTCTGAGCTGGTTGGTAAATTCGCTCAACTGCGCTACAGTGACTCCTGCTATTCTATTCTTCACTGACAATTGAGTTGCTATGGTGCTGAGCGACATGTTATTCCACATTAATACTCTGAATCCTGCAGCAATGTTTATTGCTGGTGTTCTGCTTTGGCAGCTTCTGTCGCGCTGGTGTGCTCTGGCCACGTTCCAGTTCAGGGGAGGTAGTTACGTTCTAACCACCTACAAATTCCCCTCCTGCAGTTTCAGTTGGAGGCGTTCTTCTTCTTCTTCTTCTTTTTTTTTGTTTTTTTTTCTTAACTTCTCTTTTTCTAAGAAAAGAACAACCTTTAGGTAGCCTGGCTTTGTTTCAGGGAAGTGTGAAGTGGTTCCTATATATAGCATTCGGCCATCCCTTAGAAGGAAAGGTGCCATCAGTCAGTATATAGACAAGAGATGGACCTGAGTGGGAAGGTTTGGATTCAGACTCTGAACTCTTACAAAATTGAAGGGCGTTCTGCTTCAGCCCATTTTAAAGCTGGGTTGAAATAATGGGGCAGTGTTAGTCCGTGGATAGGGACCTGTCCTACGAGTCAGGAGATCTAGGTTCTGTTCCTAGTGCTGCTGTGAGACTTTGGACAAGCCATTTCACTGCTGCGTGCCTCAGTTTCCCCTCCCACCTGTTCTCTGCCTTTTCTATTGAGACTGTAAACTCTTTAGGACAGGGACTGCCTTTATAGTGCCTAGCACAATGGGACCCTGATCCTAGCACCGCTGTCATACTAATAATGGAGTTGCCACTAATATTTATTTATTAGGGGACTTTTCTACAGAAAGAGGAAAGGAGCAGGCCAGCTGACGTGGCAAGCCTCAGTATGACTGCAATAAGGTAGAGTTGCCTGGGGGACTGCTGGCCTTCTGCATGTGTCTGTGTTTCGAAACGCGCTGTTTATCTTGCTTGCAGGTGTCTGGGACCATGGGAAGATGTTTTTGAGAGCAAGATATTGATTTGCAGAGATTGTCAAGCATGATGGTGAAATAGTGTTGAGGAGCATGTCTTGTTGAATTGCTCTCTGCTTCACCTATCTCCCCAGCGCTTCCTTTCTCTCTCTGCTCCCCTGGCCCTCCCTCTGTTCCAGCCAGTGCTACATCCACCTCTCTCCTGCTAATTCTTGCTTGCTTCTCTCCTGTTAGAGAAAGGCCTCCACCAGGACTCTGGATCTGAACACCCCTCATCTCCTGAGTCATTAATCTAGGTCCAGGCTTTGCAGCTAGCTGCTTTCTCTATAATGGGCTGAACTAAAACTCCACATCTGAAAAACTCCAAACTCAGGGACGTTTGGCTCTGGATCCAAATTTTGCTGCTTAGGCTGATCTCTGGTTTGTTTCTGCCCATGCCATGGGTTTTGCTCTGCAATGCGAATCACTGACACAAGCAAGCTGGGGTCGGGGGGAGCTGCATTCTATAAAGAGGATGTGGAAAAACTTTAACCAGATGCGAGGAACAGGAAACCAGCTCCGAAATAGATAGTGAGATCACCAGCTCACCTTCTCTGGCAAGATTTCTGCATGGGGGTGTTTCTGCCTGGGCTTGTTCTCCTACTGGCAGTGTCATTCTTTGAACACCCAGCTTTTTCTAAAAGATAAGTTACTGTAAAGAGGTGAGGGAGAGCACCATCAGCACATGGGACCTGATTTTTCACCCACAATTCTTTCTCCCTGAAGTTAGCTGGAGTTGTGGGTAGGGTGACCAGATGTCCCAATTTTATAGGGACAGTCCCGATTTTGGGGTCTTTTTCTTATATAGGCTCCTATTACCCCCCACCCCCGTCCCGATTTTTCACATTTGCTGTCTGGTCACCCTAGTTGTGGGATGCTCAATATCTTTGAAAATCAGGCCAGAAGTCTTAAGGAAATTAGAAGAAAATTCATTCAGTTCCCCATCACCACCACTGTTCCACTGAGTACAGTAAGAAGGCGATGTCAATTGCTTAAAGTATCTCCGCATAGACCCTCATTCACGAAAAGTCAGGTATGTTTTACAAAGGGAAAAATTCCCTGTGCTAAGAAAAGTGGAGTTCAGAGGGGCAACCCTGGGAAGTTGCTCCCCTGGGAATGTTGTTTGCACTACAAAAACAACCGTGTCCAAACACAGTTGTGAAATATGGCTGTCACCCAAATGTATATAAATGCATTCTTGCCTGGGTGGTGTAATCATGTTTTAAGGGCCTGTATTCCAAGTCTAACTGTGCCGGTGCTGTGCCTAGAAATACATGTTCTCAAATGTCTTATCCGCACCACAAACTCTGTGATGGAATCATGTTCCGAAATCATTGCAGCCTAAGTAAATCAACAGCACAAAGGTCCCGCTTTTCAGAAAGAGCTTCTATTTAGATCTTCAGAGGAGCTCAGCACATTGGATGCATGGTGCGTTCTGAACTCTTGGAACACGTGGCCACAAGGGTCACAGTGGGAGCTACGGGGGGCGAGTACTTGAAAATCTGGCCCTAGCTGCTAGATAACGATAGGCTTTGTTTTCCATCCCCACTACTTTCCTTGCCTTTATCACAGTTAGGTGACAGCTATGATGTTTCACAACCATGTGCTTTTAAAAGAGGTTTTATGTTTGCGTAGGCAGAGCTTTGTTGTGACCTCTGTCTCCGGTGTTCAGAATCTCAACTGGCTCATTACCTACAGCTGTGTTTAAACATAGTGGTCTTGCCCACCTAGGTCCCCCCCACCCAGAAATGTGCATTGATTTGTCCTTATCGTTGGCAGCTAACAAGTTGCTGCTGGTATTATAACCATCATGGACAGACCAGTTCTGAGCAGGCCTAAACACTAGGGCTTGAAGTAGGCCAGATTGTCTGGGGTAGATAAAAATGAGATAAAGTTTGTTTCCAAGCAACAATAGTACAGAAGATTATGTGCTGATACAAAGTGACAACATAATGCATGGTGGGTTGCTGTCCCTTTAAAGAACTATGGAAAAAGTTGATTTGATTTCCTTTACATGTAGGTGGTCAGCCTGTGTAGGTACCTTGGCCTGTTGAGGCTGGGCTTTGACTGCGGTTTGAAAACCAATTGTTAATCTTTATTTAAACATGGTTCCAGCAAAACTGGTTTGAAATCTGGTTTGACTGGCTGGGATAAGCAGAGCCACACACTGGCTGAAAACACAAGTCTGAACTTGTTTCCTGCCAGACTGGTTTTAAATCTAGTTTGACTCATTGGTGTGTACAAACCCCGTTTTTAAAAATGTATTTATTAAATAACCTAACCCATTTTCCAGCCAAACCCACATCTGAAACTGGTTTAGCTGGAATGGTTTTGAAACCAAATTAAAACTGCTGATTTCAATTATTATTTTAAAATAATGACATTTTTGCTGTACGTTTGGCAAACATGTAGGACACTGCCCTGAACAGGTTACAATCTAAGGTGAGCATCCTGAAACTGGGTCAGAGGGGGGGGCAGACTCCTGTTCCCACACAGATTCCCATTGGTATCAGTGGGAATTTGTGCTGGTGTTAGGGTTCGTGTGCCACTGGAGTATACACTCTTCCTAAATCAATGGAAGGAGTTTCTCTGCTGATTGTAGGTAATTCACTTGGCAGTAGCTAGGTCAACAGAAGAATCCTTCCAGCAATTTAGCGGCGGCTCGACTGGAGAAAAAAGTTTACCTAACTATGCTGTTGAGGGTGCAAAATATTTCACTGCCCTGAGTGATGCAGCTAGAGTGACCTATATTTTAGGTGTTGATCAGGCCTTAGTTAGATAAGGCCAACCCACAAGGTGACAACTGGACAATAGCATGTACCTGAGACGGTGCAAGAGTATTGCTGATGAGAGAGGCAGGAAGGTTGCTGGAAGAGCTGAGGATTAAGGAGGGATATAGCAGAGAAGGTTTAGCAGGTCTGAACTGAGAAACGGTGTCATCACATAGTTTGGCTAGTTGGTGAGGAAGCGGGAGGACAAAAACCAAAACTTGTCCACCATGATCAGGGAAACAGTTGTAAGACCACTGTTAGCACCAACTTTATTAAAACATACATTTGTCGCTAGCACAGTTCTGATCCCACGGTGGGTTGAGTTTTGAGTGCAAGACCTATTGCTCTTCCCATGGTAAAGAGCAACAGAGCCCAGCACTGACGACAGCTAATGGTGAAGACACCATCAAGATAGCTTTCAATGATTTTGAACACCACAAATACTACAGAGAAAAGTCCTTATCTAAAATGTGGGTTTTAAATATTTTCTTTCTCCCAACCTTTGTCTTTTTTTTGTCTAGTTAGTTTGTAAACTGTGCAGCAGGAACTGTCTTGCAGGGCTGGTCTACACTAGAAAAGTTACATTAGTAAAATGATGCCAGTTAGGAATATGATTTTTTATCCAATATATTTATACCAGTATAAGCCCTAGTGGGATTGCCGTTATATTGGTATAAAGGTGCCTTATACTGGTATAGCTTATTTTGCTTTCCAAACTGGAATAAACTTTAGGCACTTTTTATATTGATATAACTATGTCCACTTGGGGGATAGGAGGGAGGGAGGGAGGGAGGGAGGAGAGAGGATGTTGCTGCTTTAACTACACCAATATAGTTAAAGCAGCAAAACTCTCTAGTATAGGTGTGCCCGCACATTGTGTGGGCGTTAGGCTATACAGTCACAAAGGGGGTCCTGAACCTGATCCTCGTGGGGGCCTCTAGGCATTGCAGTAATATAAATAACCTCATCCCGCGCTATCCTTACTCCTGTCTCACTTGCATCCATGTGCTTCTCTAAGCGTCACTGATTAAAAAAAATAGTCCTTTAAATGACTTTAATCTCTCGGTTCATTTCAAAGCCTACAAGGACAAATCTGGTTTGTAGCAAGAGATTTGCCTGATTCCTTGTACCCACTGATGAATGCAATGGTAGATGGGTGGGGGAGGGTAGGACGCTGCTATTACTTTGTTCCACCTTCAGGCTAGCTTGACACTCAATTGGGTGAACATTGATAATTTTTACGAGGATCCCAAAGCTTTCTGAAGCGAGGGCGAGCACCAAACTTAGGTTTGTACAAAACTACAGGAGATCAGTTTTTTAAAATAAACTTGTTCTAAACAGAAACAAGATTTCAAAATGTTCCCCCCATCCTGATTTGTTGTGTGAATGTTGCTGTGTGCTGTTTAATTATGGTAGTATACACTTCAGAAATGGCTGCATTTCAGTGGCAGGCAAAGAACGTATCTCCTGATCCTATAATGGTCTGATTCCACACAAACACGCACAGATTCTGCAGTGGAGGCCTCAGGCAGATCTGATTGCATAGAAAATGTGTTGTTGTTTTTTTACATCAATTTTAACAAGAAAAATATAAAAACACTTTTGAATTGCCCCACCTGGTGCTTCAAATCCTCTCTGCTGAGAATGCCAATACGAGGTGTTAGGGATAATAATGTTTGATGTGATACTTACACACAGGGAACTTGACTCAATGGAGTATTTACTCTGGAGCCTTTGAAATATCAGTCAATTTGTTAACTCTCAGTGGCTGATCAAAGCAGGCAAGGAAGGAGAGAAGGCCTGAAGTTGTATTAGGTTGGGTTCCTAAAAAAAATGAAACCCCAAATAACTAGTCACGGTTGAAAATGTTGGATTTAATATTATTCTTAATGCAAGTTTAGATTCTGGAGCAGTCATTGGGGAAAAGACCAACTCTTCACATATGCCAGCCCAATCCACCCATAGTGCATAACACCAGGTACCTCACAGGGATGTCTGAGAAGCTTAGTTGAATGAAGAATATTTGTTAAATGCTCTGAGACCCTCCCAGAAAACGTTGCTTTTGCCCAAGCTGTGTATCACAGCCATCTCTGTAACATCTAAATGCCTTTCCCCATGGAGAGGATTATCATTTATTTAAATGTATGCAAATACTAAAAAGCACCTCTGTCCATATGCTCCTGGCATCCTTGACATTAGTTGAAAATTAATAAGCACAGTTCAGGAGTCCAGAGCAAAATAATCCACTACCGGCAAGTCCAACAACTCAGAACAAAAGCCTATAGAGTTGCTAGTACAGAAGACTGGGAGTCAATTTCATATAATGATACCTTGTATAAAGCAGTGATTCGCAACCGGGGGTACACATACCCCTGGGGGAACACAGAGGTCTTCTGGAGGTAAAGCGACTCATCTAGATAGTTGCCTAGTTTTACAACAGGCTACATAAAAAGCCCTACATAAAAAATACAAACTCAAATTTCATACAAACAATGACTTGTTTATCCTGTTCTGTATACTATACACTGAAATGTAATACAATATTTATATTCCAACTAAGATCAAAGTATAGTGTCTGTTCTTATCATTTTATTTTGTCATTATAGGGTAAAAAGAGAACGCCAGCAATGTTGCAGTACTAGTGTGCTGTGGCACTTTAGTTTTATGTCTGGTTTTGAAGTGTAACTTGGGGGTACACAAGACAAATCGGACCGCTGGAAGGGGTGCAGTCGTCTGGAAAGGGTGAGAGCCGCTAGTATAACTATAAAGGGCTTAATAACAATGCAAACGCCAGCGGGGTGACGCTGCGGTGCCAAGGCATTCCACGTGCCAGCCTTTTCCCTCCTCCTGCAGCCCCCCTACCAGGACAGACCCTAAAAATAGCCCCCCTGGAGCTCCCCCATCCCAGCTGCTATTGTCAGGCTCGCAGAGAGCCTGACTTTCCCAGCACCCACGTCACTCCTTCCACCCTGCTGAGGTCACACCATATTAGCATAGCAAAGCAGAGCCCCAGCCAATCAGAGGCCTGGCAGCTGCTGACGCCTGTCGGGGAAGGGGTATAAAGGATCCGGCTTCGCTGCTTCCCCTCTAAAATCAGCCCGGAGCGGCCGGTGAATCGCTCCCCTCCTACACCAGAGCCTTAAAGGGGCCGCGCCGCCCTCAGAGCCCAACCATGAGCCAACGCTGGAGCGGAGTCAGCAGCCGGGCGGACATGGTGCCCGAGATCGCCGCCGCCGTGGGCTTCGTGTCCAGCCTGCTCCGGACCCGGGGCTGTGTCAGCGAGCATCAGCTGCATGTCTTCAGCGGGGCCCTGCAGGAGGCGCTCACAGGTGAGGTGGGGGGAGGATACACGCATGTTGCACCCCTAGAGAGAGTGGGGGGCACCCCACTGGGTGCTTGGGGCTCCCCCTCTTGTGCCCTAGAGGGCTCCCCCTATTGTGTGCGTGGGGACCTTGTATTCTAGTGGGGTGGGGGCTTATCCACTATATCTCCAACCTTTAGGACCCCATTCTCCCTGGTTTCAGAGTGGTAGCTGTGTTAGTCTGTATCAGTAAAAAGAACAGGAGTACTTGTGGCACCTTTAGAGACTAACAAATGTATTGGAGCATAAACTTTCATGGGTGTTCATTCTGTGCCACGTAAGCTTACAGTGCTAGGAATTGAATGTCCATTTGCATTTTCACACCCCTCCCTTCCTCCCCCCCCCCCCTTTCAGCCCGTGTAAAGGTGTAACAATACAGGGATTACTACTGCTACCTCTTTTTGAGAGAAATTAATGAGTGTCCTAACCCGGAACAGTTAAACTCATCTGTGACGTGGGTGTCGTCACCTTGGCACAAATACAGTTCTTAACACAAAACACAGTCCTTCTCCCCACCATCTGTGTCCCTATAACACAAGAAACTTCTTTGGTTGGGAGCGGGGGAAGCTGCATCCTTACATCAGGAGAAGGCAGGTCTGGAAGTGCCTCCTTGCTTTGCTGGGACTGGGGTAAGGGGATCAGATGGAAACAGGCTCTTGATCTTTCTGCTGCTGGGAGTTGGAGCCCCTTAGTTTCAGCCACTGGGGTCTAGCATCTTGTTTAGTTATATTGGGTTTGCTCTGAAGTCTGCAGTAGTAAACTGAAAGGGACCCTTTGATTTGAGTGGGCTTTGGATCAGGCCAACTTTGTAGGGAGGGGAGACATTTCCTCACTTGTCTCTGGGCTATGAGACATTAGGGCTCGGCTCTAGTTCCAGTTGAACATCGATGTGGCTTCAACTTGTTGCTAACCACCCCCTATAGAAGTTTGTTCCCCTCTAGTCTTTGTTGCACACTGCTGATGTTGTATTAGATGATATCTCCTGGAGTAAGACATGTGGGTTCGTGTTTTATTATCCTGACGTGGGAGCTGGCTTTGGGGTTTATCAAAACTAAATTCATGACACTACTTGTGGAGGAACTAGGGTGACCAGATGTCCTGATTTTATAGGGACAGTCCTGATATTTGGGGCTTTTTCTTATATAGGTACCTATTACCCCACCCCCTGTCCTGATTTTTTTTTTTTTTTCCCCACACTTTCTATCTGGTCACTCTAGGAGGAACTAAGAGCTAAGATCAAAGTATAGTGTCTGTTCTTATCAGTTTAATATCTAATATGTCCTTTATTTGAGGACTGTATATTAAATTGATTTTTGAAACGGGGTGGACAGAGCAAGCTCCTATTCCATCCCCCTATGCATTGACCTGGTATTGCAGTGTCTCCAGGACCAGGGAAAAAAACAAACAAAAAAACCAAACCCTAAACATTGCTCATGTACCCTGGTGTTTGAGTTTGGTAATACTGCCCCAGCCCTACCAAGCCAAAGCTTTGCATGCATATGGACTGGCCTCCAAGGCAGGCAGTTACTGTACTGCCACACAATCACAAATCAGGAGATGGAAAATATCTGCTGGGTCCCGTTTCGTGTAGTCAGTCGTAGTTTCATTCCCTATAGTAGTAGAGCAGACTGACAGGACTGGTATAGTTAAGGTTAAAATAAGATCATTTTACTGATACCTGAAGAATCCTAGCTCTAAATGTAAGAGCAAACCGCTCACGTGTAAACATGTGAGGTACTTAAGAGGGGCCTCCACGTTTTTTGGGGAGACTATTTTATAGGCAGGGTGTTCTGAAAGTGCTTGTTATCCAGTTAGCTCCAGCAGGGTGTGCATGTCCACTTAGAAATTTCTTCTCTTCTTACAGAGCATTACAAACATCATTGGTTTCCCGAGAAACCCTTCAAAGGTTCTGGGTATCGCTGCATCCGAATCAATCACAAAATGGACCCCATTATCAGCAAAGCAGCTAGCCAGATCGGACTCAACCTCCAGCAGCTCTATCAGCTCCTGCCCAGTGAACTCACGCTCTGGGTGGACCCGTATGAGGTGTCTTACCGGATCGGTGAAGATGGCTCCATCTGTGTTTTGTATGAAGCAGCGGCGGCAACACCTGTGAGCTCCTATG
The DNA here is from genome assembly GCF_027887155.1 of Malaclemys terrapin pileata. Lineage (NCBI taxonomy): Eukaryota > Metazoa > Chordata > Testudines > Emydidae > Malaclemys > Malaclemys terrapin. The sequence continues at coordinate 17,014,009 of NC_071508.1, read as the reverse complement.
GGATGCTCACCTGTAAAAACCAGATGATGTTGGGTCGCACGAGCCCTTCCAAAAACTACATGATGACTGTCTCCAGCTAAATGCTCCTATTGTTCTTACATCGCTAAGACATGGGCTACTGTATACCTCACTGGAGGATCTATTTTTGAATGAAGAGCTATTTATATTTTTTAAAAAAAGCAAGAAAATCCCAAATGAAATTTAAATATCAGACACTGCTCTGTAGCGAAGCAGTGTTAGGTGCCTTTTTTCTTTTTTAAAGCTGTTGCAAGCTTATGAGTTTTTATTATGAAGCCAATATCTACCTAGTTAGTGTTGAATGACAATTTGGGTGGGCGGACTTGCCTGTCTGGGCAGCTTGGGGTGGAGGAGCCGAAGGGGGTAGGGGGAAATGCAGCATTTCTAAAGAGTATTTTAACTGTGGCGTAAGCGCTGAGCAACTGTGAATGAAAAGGCTAGAATACCTAGCGAGTGGGGCTTTTAAAGATAGTTGACTGGAGTGTCATGACCCACTGAGAAGTCTATTCTGGCCTTGATTGTCAATTTAAAAAAAAAAATCGCCTACTCATTACACTGATAAGGGGTTGCAATTTCATCACCTCTCTGCCCCCATTTCCCCCAACAAGCCTGAGCAATTTGTGGCCTAAAGTTTCTGATCCTTAATCAGTTTTGACTGAGCCCAATGTTCAGGATTTGTCCCTGAAACTGGTTGGTAGTTCCCAACGCACATTTGTAATTTGCCGAAGTGCCAGACCAATGTGAATTGATCTACCTGCTGGGGAACACGTCTTTACCAGGACTTTCTGTTCACTGCCTTTTTACTGACCAACTGTCGCCCCTGCCAGTGACCCTATAAGAGGTGATTAAAAACACAAGGCACTTAAGACTCTCTTTATTTTTAATGAAACTTCCTCAGATTAGTTTCAAAGCACATTGGGTATTTTTTGCCTTCCTGTTTTGAACTGGCAAGTGATTTGCATAACTAGAGCTGTTCCTTTCCAGCCTTTTATGACTCAAGTTCTCAGACACTGTGCAATATATTTCCAGATCTTGGGCACTCTGGAAAAGGAAGGGGATTCCTCTTTGCCACAGTTCTTTTTCCCCCCCCACCCCAACCTTTTAAAAATAAGATAATTAACTATTTTTGATCGCTTCCCATGTGCAAACTTGGGTTCAGGCTTTTGTAGGGTTTTTACCAGTATTTGAACTCCTGAACTGGAAAACTTCCCTTCATACTGGGCATATCATTTAAAGGGCCCAATGGCCTGTGCTTATCCCCCACACAGTTTAATCATCACTAAAGAGATCTGACTTGTAAAGCTGAAGTTGCATCACACCAGCTGTAACTTCTCCGTCAGCAAAGCAGAAGTTAGAATGAAGCGCTCTAGAGCCTTTTGTGAGCTGAATTGTGCAATATTTTGTATCACAATGAAGGGAAATACATGGAAGCTTCTGTACTGTAAATTTCCCTTCCAAGAAAAGTCTCCGTTCAAAGTGCTGTGTGGGATCCTTCTGTCTTATCTGATGTCTTGATGAAAACATATGAGTGAACTATAAAGTTCCCAGAACAAACATTTGCTTTTCTACACTCCCTATACTTGGAATTTCCCAAATACTGGTACTTGGTTTGTTCATCAATGTGGTGTGATGAATGCAAATCTTATCTTTATATGCTCCACTCCCTCCCTCCTACTAAAAATAGTGCTTTTGAAAAAACCAAATTCCTACACTACCGTTGTTCCAATCATGCCCCTTCTTTTCTATTCTATTTTTTAAAGAAAATCCTACCAAATTTCATGCTGTTAACTCTGTGCCAGGGATTAGTATTAAGTTTTGTTTGCTTTAAAACCAACCTAATTCAGACAGAATCTTTTTTTTTTTTTTTTTGTAGCTTGTTACATGTATAAGCTGTGAACTGAAGCGTGTTCTCTGTTGTCGTCTCAAGCCTGTTGCAGAGCTGAAGAATTGTATCTTAGTGTCTGTTGGGTTTTCTCCTTTCTTTTTTTTTTTTTTTTAAACTGAGCTGGACTGTTGAGCGGGACCTGCTTTGTATTTGGTGAAAATGGTAGGAAGTTTGTAAGCTATCTTTTGGGAAAGGGGAGGGAATAATACTAATTGTACAGTAGTGTTTTTATATACAAAATGTACAGAAACTCTCAAATGTACACTTTTGTTACTTTAATAAAAATGTAGCAATTCAAAAGAACTACGTTGTGCTGAGAAACTCATCTGTGCTGGTGGATTGTTCGCAAAAGGGCATTATGGTCTCCCCTAAATATTGAGTTCCAAAGACTCTGCACAGACTTAAAATCCACACTTGAAAAAGATCTGGATCAAAAGAGCTTCGCACTCAATGATCTTAATAAAACCAAACAAGCCACAAAAATAAAAAATCTCCTAGGAAAAAGGACCAGGGCTGACCCACAGCCTGTTGAAGTCAGTGAAAAGATACCAGAGAGGTTTTGAATTGGGCACCAGTTCCCATCCAGAGTGTGCTGTGTTGCCAACTGGGTGTCCTTCCATTGCTGGAGGAAAGGGGTCATAAAGAACATAGAGGTTCAGGAAGCTATTCCACCTCCATTTTAATACTTGCACTATGGTTAAAAATATGGAATTATAGAATGAGATGAGGTGTCCTCTTAGGTCTGTCCCCCTGCCACTGTGAAATGTCTAATGATGGCCCTTTGTTAGCATTGCAGTGGAGGATCCCAAATTACATGGTGCCCACAGAGCACCTGAGCAATCCCAGTAAACAATGTTCCATAAACCAGTATCCCTAAAGCTCGCTGTCATCCTTCCAAATGGACAAACCAGTAGACACTTTCTGACCGAAGTCTTAGAGAGATCATTGGCCGGAAAAGCCATTGATCCAGTCCGTCGAAGCATCTGTAATGAAAATGGCAGCTAGAGTTGATTCAGTGCTGAAGGCTACCTTGGTCTGACTTCTCTCCAATATATACTGTCCATTCATTCACCTTTTGAGAGGTGGCTCTTCAGTGCATCATTCCCAAGGAATGGCTCCTGTAAGGAACTGTAAACTGTATTTAGGGAGGAGAGTCAAGCTGGAATGTTGAAGAGGCTGTTTGTGGTGTGGTTAAAATTGCCCCTGTTTTAAATGGGCTTCAGATTCAGTCCTAAATCAATTAAGACACTCCCATTGACTTTGATCTCTAACCCACTGACATCTCAAACATCAATGGGCTTTGAATGGGATCCTGTCATTACTTGTATTGTGGTAACACCTAGGACTACAGATCATGAACCCCCATCCCATTGTGTTAGGTGTACAAACAGATAAAAAGATCATTGTTGCCCTTAAAATCTAAGGTAATGACAAAGGACCAACGCACAAGGAGATAACTTCGGTATCATGGATGCCAAGAGTTAGGTCAGCATAGGTGCTATGACACACTGCTTCACTTGAAAGTCCCCCTTCAATAAACACTTACACCATATCTACACAACAGGCACTGGTGTGCCATAGCTCTGCTGCTGTAACGGAGCCTAGGCTAGGGTGACTAGACAGCAAGTGTGAAAAATTGGGACAGGGCGGGGGGGGATAATAGGAGCCTATATAAGAAAAAGACCCCAAAATCAGGACTGTCCCTATAAAATCAGGACATCTGTCACCCTAGCCTAGGCCCAGAATACAATGGTGAGAACTGAGGTTCTTACCCACGAAAGCTTATGCTCCCAATACTTCTGTTAGTCTTAAAGGTGCCACAGGACTCTCTGTTGCTCTTTCCATGGTTGTAGGCACTCCCTCTTCCTGATTGAGTCGCTAGGTCAAGGGAAGAATTCTTTAGTCAACCTAGCTGTGTCTATACTGGGGGTTAAGTCGGCATAGGTAGGGCATGCACAGGTGTGACATTTTCTCACACCTCCCCCCCCCCCCCCCCCGCCCAGTGCTGTAGCTATGTTGATGTAAGTTTTAAGTGTAGACTAGACCTTTAATTGCCCACTGTTTATGAAACGGGTTTTAAAAAGGAACAGCAGCCCTGTTCAGTTGCTGATTACTTAAGAGTATGTAGGTTCAAGGGTTCTATTTAGAGTGAGATGTCCGCCCTCTTAATGACCTAACTACATTCATCACCATTATACAAGGTTGTATTCTGCATTTTCAGGTGACACGGTGACTCACTCCATTTTCTGTTGCAATCAAGATAAAAATACAGCTTTATGCAGCAGAGTGTTAGTAAGCAGTGAATGGTACTGCACCCCCACAGCAACCTGACTTCACATGGGATCACTTGCCCTTTAATAAGCCAGTATATGAATCTAAAATATTTGTATCTGCTTTGCAGTTCTCTTTTTGGTAGAGTCATTAAAAGTGGGACCATACAGAGGATGTTTTGATGGAGTTTAGCAACTGAATCTGAACTTGGGCAAAGATGAACTATGTATGCGTTCACCTACCCCAGGGCCTTTTGAGACTCAGGAAAGCATTTCGGTCCCATTATAATACCACCTCTTATACAGCGCTTTCCATCAGGAGATCTCAAAGCACTTGACAAGGTCAGTATAATGATCCCCATTTTACAGATGAGGAAACCAAGGCACAGAGAAGTGAAGTGACTTTTCCAGGGCACTAGCAAACCAGGGGCAGAGCTAGGAATTGAACCCAGGTTTCCATATCTACTAGGCCAAACCTGTCTCCCTCCCTCATTAACAGAATTCTTTCCTGTCCCAGGGATAGGGAACGACACTGCGAGTCAGGAAATTTGGGTTCATTTCAGTGACTTAACCTTTGTAGTGCCCTGTTAGGTCTGTGGCTGAAAAGCCACGTGTAAGTGCTAACTGAAGTGTGTTTAAATGTATGTCCCCCTTTGGTGTGGAGTTTCTTTAAATGGAATAAATATTACTCTTATTTTTTCATTGATGCTATTGAGAGATCCTTGCGGTTAGGAAGACAGACATAAGATGGACTGAGGAGATCTGAGAAGAGAATTTTGCCCATTCTATAGCAGAAGTTTGCCAGACTAAACTATTGTGGGAGTCTCCCTGTTTTTCTGCTTGGCTGGATGCGGTTTGTATCTATAGACAAGGCTTGAAAAAGCACTAGGGTGACCAGATGTCCCGATTTTATAGGGACAGTCCTGATTTGGGGTATTTTTCTTATATAGGCTCCTATTACACCCCCCCCCCCCCCCACACACACACCCTGTCCCAATTTTTCACATTTGCTGTCTGGTCACCCTAACAAGCACCCACATGGCTGGTGCAAGCCATATAGCTCTAACCGGTGAGACAAAAAGAGCTGGCAGGAGCTGCGTTGAGCCTATCTCAGCTGGAACAGTGCTTTTTGCACATCTTACAATAACACCAACAGGGCTCCTTAACCAGCTCTCTCCTCCCCTGCCAGATTGAAGCAGACTGTATAAAAGATCTTAAGTCAATAAGAAAAGCACTGTTTAATCAGGGCAACCTTTTCCCTGCAGAAATCTGGACTCAGTTTTTACCGAAGGTTTTTTGGGTGGGTGTCGCTGTAAATCCACAATAATGCATCTGGGGTCTATTTTGTTTTTTGTACAGACGGATTTGTCCATAAACAAGGGTGTATGCCCGCCTCTGCGTTGACATCTGAGAGCTAAGCCCTTTGCCCCATAAACCTGGCTGTAAACTTCCTCCTCCAATGAGGAAGGCCAGTTCATAACTCTTGCTAGCTGGGTACATGCTGCTAATTCCTTGGCATCTCTCAGCTCAGCAGAGAGAGGGGTAAGGTTATGCGCTTCAGGACAAATTCAGGGCTCAAACATAGAGGCGCTCTCTCTGTGTGATCTCCACATAGGAATCACTTCGCTGCTGAAGTGCAGCCACCTCTGGTGTGGAGGACAGCAGCTAGCACACAATGAGGAAGATAAAACTAGCATACAAAAGCACAAGGGTAAATTCTCTCTCTCTCTCTCGTAATGGGCTTTTAATGTAGATTTTATTAATATCTACGTACCTCTGTGGCTTCCATGATTTATTTATACTACAGTAGCACTTAGCAGCTGCATTCAGGATCCCATTGCTCTAACACACTGTCCATGCACAATGTATAGTATCTGAGTGCCTCACAAAACAGCAATTCGTTTATTCTCATAAATCCCCCCGTGAGGAAGGGAAACAACCTCTTTGTGCCTCAATTCCCCATCTGTAAAATGGGCATAAGTGACTTGCCCAAGGTCAACCAGAGGGAGCTTGTGGTAAAGCAAGGAACTAAACGTAGATCTCTCAAGTTTGCAGTCCAATGCCTTAACCACAAGACTATCTTTCCTCCACCGCTCTGCTCCTTTGGAAAGATTAAGAACTGAATAGGACCCTTCTGGGCTATGAATGCAGGGAGTGAAAGAGTTGCAGATCTGGCTGTCCTTGGGGAGGTAGTGCAGTAACAAGCTTTTCCCCATCGCTGCAGTATTGGCCTAGTGGCGGGTTCCGGTTGGGCGCATAGCCCGGCTTCTGGCATGTTTGGGCTGGGAATGTTTTGACATGGTTGCTGGGGGTTTAATCCTCCCAGGCAGGCTGCTGGTGAAGGCGTCAGCTGTTTTGTTCTGTTTTTTCCCCTCCAGCAGCTGGCGGGGGACAGAAGTGAAACTAAGAGCTGCAGGGCCCTCTGCCCTAGCCGGGCTGTTTCCCGGAGAAGGCACTCAGCCTCCAGGTGCTTCCTGCACTGTCTTTGTTTTCTGATTGGGCTTGGGGGGGGAAGGGAGCTCTCTATTTTGGCGCTGCAGAGGCCAATCAGGCAGCAGCGTGGGTGAAGCTGTGAGCTCTTGTATCTGGGGAGACGTGGCTGCGGCCTGAAGCCGACTTGTAACACCTGCCTCCCCGAGCCATGGAGGCGGAGAGGAGAGGAAGCCTGGTGCAGGCTCAGCGCTCCTCATTTGCCCACAGGCGCTCAGGAGTGGGTGGTGTTATACCGGGAGATTCCAGGATCAGAAAAGTGCATGAATCACACTGCCTGTCTCCTCGAGAATAGATTCCAGAATCAGATAGGGAGGCAGATCAGCAGAATCCCAGTGCGTACGCTATGCCTTGTGCCACTAGTGTGGGTGGGCAAAGCCCCTGTTTGCACCAAGAGAGCTTTCTCCGACTGGAAACGGAGGTGTCGACTGCTCTGGTGCATATAGCAGCTTTGTATAGTTCCAGTAGGAGGTGACTGGAATCAGGGCAAATGCCAAGGGCGGTCAAGGGCTGTGTTGTAGTCATAGAGTTCAAGGTGGAAAGGGATCAGCTAGCCTGACCTCCTGAACGTCACAGACCACCAGGTAGTTCCTGTACAATGCATACCAATAGTGCTGGCTTCCCCCAGTTTCCTTGAGGGGCCCAAATATGCTCAGCATTGAGAGCGTGCAAATTGATGCCCCCCCATGACTGGTAGAGATGGGTCCTGAACCAAATTTCATCACAGTTGGAACAAGCTTGGACTGTGACCCAGACTTTGCATCTGGTCCTCTATCTACAATGGACCTAACCAAACCCCTCACTCACTTGAACGTTGACAGAAGGCCAGATCCGGGTGTTGACTTGGCACCTGGGGTCATGTCTATTCTTACAAATCCTTTGAGTTTTACAGTCCTTATAAAGGCTCCCTTGGCCCCAGTCTCCCACTGCGCCTCTCCCTAAGTGATCCTCCATTCAGTGCCATTTTGTAAGCTAGCGGCTGGATGTCTACTCTAGTGTGCGTACACACAGTGAGCTTGAGTAGGTCAAAGCCAAATGGCCAACCCAGAGTGTAAGCTCTTTGGGGCAGGGACCATCATTTTGTTCTGTGTTTGTACAGCACCTAGCACAGTGGGGTCCCGGCCCATGACTAGGGCTGCTCGGTGCTACCGTGACACGCAAAATAACTAATTTGTTTCAAGTTTTTAGTTTTGGCTCTAGAGAAACCTTGCTATGAGTGAAGTTGAGCTGTGGAAAATATGACTTGAAGAGGGTCAGCTATATTTATGCAGATACAAGCATATGTGTACACATACACACCAGAGATGCACACCCACGCACCCCGTTCTCTTCTACATGCTAATGTAAATGCTTTGTGTTCTTTCTCGGTTCTTTCCTTGGGCTTGGTCTAGCTGGAAGAATTCCAAGACCAGAACTGAACAGACTGAAGCGTTGTTTAATGCTAACAAAAAGTCCCCCAAGAACAACCGCAAAACCTTCCAGCCACTGAACAGCACAGCACCTTCCTTCAGCTCATTGTCTGCTCGCTTCCTTTCACACAGCCACACGAGGTGGAGAGCACACAACACGCGCTGTGGCCGGAGGCTCTGAGATGTGCAAGCTCTCTCTTGTTTATTAAAAAAAAAAAAATTAAAAACGGGGAGGAAAAAATATAATAAATGTCCCCGGGTCGGAAGAAAGTAGGCAACTGTCTCCATTACGCTTCCTGAAACACGGGCACGTCCCACAGAGAACAATGAAGCCGGGAGGCGTCCTTCTCCCTTGCGTCACTCGATGCCTCGGCCTGTGTGAAGGAGGCAGAATGGTACTAAGTGACGTTCCCCCTCCGAACAGAAGGGCACACTCAAAAAGCTGATGACAAACCTGGCTCAGTGGTGGGCCAGGGCTGGGCTCAGAGAGCAGCATTCCTACTCAGGCTAGGGGCAGAAAGCGTCTCTCACTTTGTGTACATAAAGCGCCTAGCGCCCGATCTCGGCTCAGGCCTCTCTAATATAGACAATAGAGGCTGGTGACACACACCCATATCATATATGAGAATGTCTCTTTCCCTTCCCACCCTTTTTTCCTGTTTAGATTGTAAGCTCTTTGGGTCAGGGACTGTCTCTCCCTATGTGTCTGTACGGCGCCTTGCTCAATGGGGCCCTGATCCCAGCTGGGGTCTCTTAGTGCTACCGTAATACACATAATAAACAATAATCCTTCTATTCGCCACCAAAAAATAGGCATGTGTAGGAGTGCGGGAGATCCTGTAAAGTGAAAAAAGAACAGGAGTACTTGTGGCACCTTAGAGACTAACACATTTATTAGAGCATAAGCTTTCGTGGGCTACTGCCCACTTCTTCGGATGCCTATCAAAGTGATATGTAAAGTGTAATACTGTAAAGTGAGTATTTGAGGTCCATGGAAAAGAAACACTTGGATAGGCCCAGAGTGTTCTCCGTAGAACGTTCAAAGGGTGATGGGCGTGCGCTGGCAGAGCGCACAAAGGCTGTGAGCGCGTGGTCAAGGGAGTCCCAAGAGACCGACAGATGGGCTCCCTTGGGAGTGACTCTCAGTTTCTTTTTTGTCTCCCTCTGAGTGCCCTGACAGCACAATTCCCGTTCCCCCTCCCCAAGCGCTCCTCCGGGGCCCGTCTGCGGCATTCTCATTTATGACCTGTTGTGGGATAAAAGTGGTTCGTTTGCGGCAGCACGCAACCAGTGCTCGGGGGCAACTGTTGCCATCTGTCTAGTGGGGGATGTTGCGAGGGGTGGGGGGAGCTGGGAAGGGTGGCGGTGGCGGGGAGCGGGAGGTTATGTTTTGTGTCTCCTTTCAGGCAATGCTAAGCTTGCACCTTTTGTTTCTCACGGGGCTGGGGGAGCTTGGGAGAAAAGTGGCCTCTCTTTGTTTGTTCATTACACAGGTCAGGGCAGAACTTGCATCTCTAGCCGGGGGGATTTGCATGCTGATTCCCTATTCGGAGGAATCTGTCAAAGCTGAACAACCTAATGGCAACCCCCCACCCACACCCACCCCGTACCCTACCCCAAATAGCCCTCTGTGGGAGAGGGAGTAGTCCGGGCATGTCCCACGCTGAGCCAGCCTGATAGGGAAAGCAGCTCTCTGATCCTATCTCTGTCTCTTTCCTGCAATGATTGCGGCTGTGGGGGCTGCAAATGATGGATGGACTCTGCTCCTCCCCTCCCATGAGGAGTGCTGTGTTTATGGAGTTATTCCTCCACCCACCCCCTGCCTTGCCCTCTTTCATGGTTGGGAGGGAGTGGGATAGGATGGGGGAAGGGGAGAAATGTAGCCTAAACTGCTGCATTGCTGGACTAGACCAGCCCTGATCATGCTGGCTGCTTTCTCTCCTCGCAGGGAATGTCAAGGGGACAAGACATACAGGAGACCTGCACAGATCAGCCCACGGCTTTCATTCACCTGGGCTGTGCGGCGTCACAGGCGCAGCGAATCATTCAGAGAGCTCCGAGGTGGGTTGGCCAGTGGTGACAGTGGAGAGAAAGTGGCTGAAGCATAAGTAGCCTGCATTCACCCCACAGGGTGTTCTAGATCTGCCTCTCTTACAATGGTGCCCCTCTATGAGACGGGTGTCAAGTGGACTGTCAATCTCATGGGAATTGTTTTTTTGTTTCTTGCCTGGTTTTTGCACTCTGAGGTGTGGCTGTCGGGTCCTTAGCCAGTCAGGCTCTACTGAGCCACCGCTCTGGGCCCATCCCTGGCCAGCTCTGATCTGCTGTTCCAGTGAGTTGAGTGGTTGAGTGTTTCAGGCTAAGAACTGGACAGACAAATTGCCTGGGACTGAGATGAATGAACCAGGTGCTGAGTATTCACAGCCACACACCTCAGGAGCTTGGACTCAAGATGTGGATGCTGAGTGCTATGTACATCATGGTGGCAAGGACTTTTTCCTCCTGTCCTACTCATCACGAGACAGTTACCACTCTGGGGCTAAACCTGGCTTGTCTGCAGCCTCTGGAGATGGCTGTGACTAAGAATATATTGGCCTTGCTACCCTGAGCATTCCTCACAGCTTAGCATGGGCCTCTTTGGGACGATAAGGTTCCCAATTTGCCCTGTACACAGTGCCACTGTTGGTGTCCCGTCCCTCTGGAAAGGCAAAGGAGTGGTTCAGGTTTCCCCCAACAGGCAGACATGAATGTCGTGGTCTATGCTGATTGCTTAGGAAAGCAGGCTAAGGTGTGGCAGATGGACAGGGAGTGAACAGGGGCCTCAGCTAGAGAACATCTAGAATTCACATATGCAGGCTGAGCAAAACCAGAGAATTCAGCGTTCAGGCAGCTGCCTGACATCTCTCTGCACGTCATATCTGGGTACTATCCCCTCCTCCATGCTCACACTACTCAGGGGTACCCAACAGACAGGCCCTTTTCATCTGTATACAATGCGGTGGACCTGAAGGGTGACATTGGCATTCAAGCGCCATTGACTTCTTAACATCTCTGGTGGGTGCAAATATGGTGGTGGATTTTGTGATCCCCGCACCTGTGGGCAAGGAATGGGACCACGATCCAGCCATTCATTCTTCATAGGCAAGCCACCAGGTGGAAACAACTCTCGGGTCACTGCTAAGGTTTGAACAGATGCCCTGGAGGCAATAGGCTTTGCTGTCCATTCCTGATGCCCAGAACACCCAGCCCGGCTGTTTAAAAATGTCCTGGAAGTAAGAGTCCAACAAACTTGTGCTAATGCCAGTCCTCTTTGTGCTTCCGTTGGCGCCCAGCACTGTAATAACTCAGCTCTGTAGGGACCGAGGCTCCCTTTGGCTTTTCTATTGTATGAGTACAAACGCTCCTTTAGGGACGTCTAGAAAACGTGTTCCTGGGAATATTTAATATGCCACAATGTCAACAAACCCGTATTATGTCCCAGGGCATCTCCAGCTGGCAGATAAAGGCTAAGGCACAGCTGAGATGTTTTTATTTTAGTGCTGGGAACATTTCTCCTCCGACAATGCTCTTTTCCCCAGACGTTTATTTCTATTATATCAAACGATTAAATAAAAAAGTGAAAGCACTAAACTAAAGCAGAGCAGCTAGTCTTACTGATTCATTCAAGGCATTGTTAATTAATAGGCTTTGGTTGAGCCAGAAAATAGGCTACCTTGCTTATTCAAAAGAGTAAGGGCCAATTTCCTCCTGTTCCAACAGGGAAAATCTTCAATGGGATTAGCTTGAATTTGACCCAGTGTGATTGTGAACAAAGTTTTCTTGAAGTTTTCTCTGAGATGAAGCACTGACCTAGTGGTTGGAGTAGGTGACCGGCGTTCAAAATGCTTGGGTTCTATTCTTAACTCTACCACACACATGCTAGTTACTCACTCGCTCTGGTCCTCAGTTTATCCATCTGTAAAACAGGGTTAACTTTTCCCCTGTCTACCCATTTGAGGTTTAATTTATTAATGTTTGAAAAGTGCATTGAAATCCTCCGGTTGAAGGTGCTGCTGATATTGAAAGTATTTATTATTAACAGCAGAAATGGTGAAATAAAGGTCTTTCTGTCTAGATACTTGTATGGCCGCCATCAACATAGTATCTGAGTGCCACCCACCAATCTGATTGACTAATACTGATTTCAGTCATTCGGCTGTTAGTTCACAGATTGTTTGTTTTTCCTTTACAAATGATTGGCAAACACTGTTTTCTGTGGAATTCCTAGAACATCCAATCTCCTGTCCCCCACATCCCTGCCTGTGACAGCTCTCTCTCTCTCACACACACACACACACACACACACACACACACACACACACACACACACACACACACACACACACACACACACACACACACACAGAAGGAAGAGGAGGGGATTAGCTGTCAGAAACAAATCTTCCCCAACTGAGCTGGTCTTTTGACCAGTTGAGAGAGCATCCTCCTTGTATTAGTCTTGTCACAAGCTCGCTTCTCCTCTAGGTTGGGTAGAAGCCAACAAAAACGTTCAGGGTAATTTTAAATAGGAGAAGGAATGGAATAAGCTCATAGACTCATAGACTCATAGACTCATAGACATTAAGGTCAGAAGGGACCATTATGATCATCTGGTCTGACCCCCTGCATGCTGCAGGCCGCAAGACCCTTCCCTGGACTCTACCGTTGAAGTCCCCAATCCTGTGTTTTAGTGACTTCAATCGGCTGAGACCCTCCTGCTAGTGATCCCTGCCCCATGCTGCGGAGGAAGGCGAAAAACCTCCAGAGGCTCAGCCAATCTACCCTGGAGGAAAATTCCTTCCCGACCCCCAAATATGGCGATCAGTAATACCCCGAGCATATAGGCAAGAGTCTCTAGCCTGACCCTTGTTGGCCATTATGCTGTTCATGTACCATTGCTTGGTTTTCCTTGGCTACTATGTTTTATCATTAAACCATTCCCTCCATAAACTCATCCAACTTAATCTTAAAACCAGACAGGTCCGTCGCCCCCACCGTTTCCCTCGGAAGGCCGTTCCAATATTTCACCCCTCTGATGGTCAGAAACCTTCGTCTAATTTCAAGCCTAAACTTCCCCCCGGCCAGTTTGTATCCATTCGTTCTCGTGTCCACATTAGTACTAAACTGGAATAATTCCTCTCCCTCCCTTGTATTAACCCCTCTGATATATTTAAACATAGCAATCATATCCCCCCTCAGCCTTCGCTTTGTCAGACTAAACAACCCAAGCTCCTCTAATCTCTTTTCATACGACAGGTTTTCCATTCCTCTGATCATCTTAGTCGCCCTTCTCTGCACCCGTTCCAGTTTGAGTTCATCTTTTTTAAACATGGGAGACCAGAACTGCACACAGTCATACACTTATCACCCAGAGAGAACAAGCTTTAAACAACTCAGCTGATGTCTCAAACTGGGAAATCTTAGGGTATGCTGGAACATATTAGTACAGTATGTTTTATAGGGCATCAGGTCCGGACATGCAGAGTTAGAATGTTAGAATGCTAGCTCATGTTAGGACATAACAGATCAGGTCAGGACATGACTCATTAGATGGGGTGTAGTGTCTACAGTAACCATGCTTCATGCAACAAAGTGTGTCTGACAGAGGCTGGCGTATGATGCACATCACATCAGGTGATTTTTTTGGCAGGGGGAGGAATAAATAGCATTTTTGGAGGAAAGGTGGGGGCGGGCATTGATTCTAAGAAGGGATCTGTTGCCAGCAAAAATAAAACCCCACGGCCTCGTGGGTGGGTGTATTCAGAATATCCCTTTATTTGTGCAGTGCAAAGCAAACAGACACTTTCTACCTTCAGGCCTTTGACTGAGCGAGTGGGACCTGTGGGGCAGAAGCGCTGGGGTTGCATTTCGATTTGGTGTGAAACAGTGTCACTATTTTTGTGGCTCAGCATGCATACATCTTGTATTAACCTCTGGGTTCTGCAGCTGGGGGCTCATTTGCAAAAACCCACTGGAATCATAGCTTGTTGGAAATACTGTTTGGCCCCCTTTCTTTACTGGTATGCTGCACTTCTAGAGCATCTTTCACCTAAGGATGTCAAAGCGCTCTGCAATCATTGATTAATCAACCCTCCCAAACCTGCTGCAGTATTATCCCCATTTTAAAGATGGAGAAACTGAGGCATGAAGAGTTGAAGTGATTTATCCAAGGTCACACAGCAGGACACTTGATTCCCATTCCCACACTCTGACTCCTGTATCATGCTCCCTCTTACTCATTATATAATCACTAGTATGAAGTGCTATGGTATTTGCTACCTGGTGGCTTGGACGTTTGGCACTCAAAGGCTGATGACCAGTGACACTAATTTTCAATGATATCAGAAACTGTTATTGGTAGTATTACAATAGACTCTAGACACACCGTTTTATACAAACATATAAGTCAGCTCTGAAGCCGATTGGAGTCAATGGGAGTCTTTCAATGGGCTTTGGATCAGAACAAGAGTGCGAGACAGTCCCTGCCCTAAAGAACTTACAATCTAAACAGACAAGGGAGACCAAAGGTTGAAGGGAGAACAGAGGAGGGAAGTGACTTCCCCAAGATCAGTGGTAGAGCTGGAAATAGACCCTAGGTCTCCTGTGTTCTTCTCTGTGGTCCTATCCACTGGGCCATGCAACCTCTCTAAAAGAGGAACTTCCTTTTTTTTTTCTCTCTCAAAAGCTGAGATGCTGCCCTGAGCTCAGAGCTGCTATTGCCTCAACCTCATCTTTGCTGTTCATCACACATGACTTATAAGTAGTGAGGGAAAGCCAAATAAATGTCCCTCCCAGATCTAAGCTGTCTGTTCCCTGGTGCTCAGATACTACGACATCCCCTGTGTGTCTATCCTTGAACCTGTAAACTCTCCGGGGCAGAAGTTGTCTTTGTTTTGTGTATTGTACTAAGCTGAGTGCACTGTCGGTATAAACTATAACAACACGTTGGCTCGCAGGACTATCCTCCAGCACATACTGGTCTAGTGATTGAGACTACTAAGGGGAGAAGCAGGAAAACAGGGCAATTGGGATAAGTAAGAAAGAAAAAAAGGAGAAAACAACAGATAAGCACAAGAGAGGAAGGCCAGCGTATGGCGGTACACAACAAACTGCGCTGGGAAATGGTATTATAACCCAGTTCGAACTCCTAGGTGGACAGGACCCCGTTACAATTCTGTCACTTTCACTGTGTAACTGATCCCTTACGCGCAAGCCCTGCAATTGGCTGCTTGCAGACTCCTCACTGCCCTGTTCTGACAGAGAGGATGATTTGAGATCTGATTCCCCTCTGGTGGGTTGGAGCTCCCTGGTGAAAGAGAGGAAAAGATAAGCTGGGAGCCAAGGAGACTGGAGCGGTGACATAACTGCAGGTGGTAGAGGGAAACAAGAGGCACGGCTGTGGGAGAAGCAGTTAGGAAGGAAGATCTTGTTCCCACCTCATCGCTTTCTTTTTTTTTAAGAGATGCGTCTGAACCAACCCCCCCTGAGCTGAACACCCCTGAATGTTGCGGGGCTCCAAATCCTGGATCTGGATGGCAAGGCCTGGTCCCCTCTCTGTTTACTCAAAGCCCCATGCTAGCTGACTTAATGCCTCCTTCCTGCATTTTAAATGAAACTGTGCAACTAAGAGCCCTGCAGCCAGTCTAGAGCATCCCTGACACCGGTTGGCACAGAGGAGCCAGGATCAAAGCTCCAGTGAATGCCCTGGGTGAGCTGGAGGCTGTTATTTCAATAGACCCTTTATTGCGGAGAAGGTAAATTCCTATTTGCACAGCTTACTGAAGCGAGGGCCATTCGGGAGGAGAGAGGACATCTGCAGAATCCATCACACCATGAAGCGTCTAAGTGCTGGAACAGAAGGACCATCAGACAGCAGCAACCAGTTAGCCTGCTGCTCCCATGTCTAGGGGCCTCCCAAGCTACCTGTCTCTGTGTCCCTGTGACCTCAGCATCTATTCGCTGTACAGGCCTTTGCTTTACCGTAGCACCACGAGTACCCAAGGTCGGGGCCTGTTGTGCTAAGCCTTGTCCATACGTGAGAAAATCCCAGAAGAGCTTATCGTCAAAACAGACAAAGGACACGAGGGGAACAGGCACAGAAAAGTGAAGTGACTTACCTAAGGTTGCACTGCAGGTCAGGTTGCACTCTCTGGAGCACACTACCTCCTACCTTCTTGGTCCCCATTTATTCCCCCATGTCCCTCTGTCCTGCATTATCCCACTGAGCTCCAGCATGTACTTTTCCTCTCCTGCCTTAAGCGGCAACAGTGCCACCATATTGGGGTCAGCAGCTCAGGGGCCATCATGTCATATTCAGCAAATCCTCCCATCCTGAGAGCTTGCTCGGCAGCAGAGAGCCAGCCACATCTCTACCACATCCCCAGCCTCCCAGGTCCTTCCTGGCTAGTGCTTTCTCCTCCTCCCGGCACTCAGGTATTGGACTCTCAGAGCAGTGATTTTGGGGATACTATCCATTCTTTGCCCCTTATGCCCACCCCTAGCATGTGAAAGGCACCATGGTAGCTGCTCTAGGAGCTACCACCAGGGGCAACCAGAGCCTGGGGCAAGATGCCACTTCTTGCTCCCTGATCTTTTCAAAGGCTTGCTAGGAAGGGGAGTGTGGACTGGTGGTGAGAGTCAGGCCTCCTGGGTTCTTTGCCACTGACTTGCTGTATGACCTTCGGCAACTCACTGACTCTCACTCTCTGCCTGAGTTTTCCTATCTGTAAAATGGGGGATAATATTTCCCTACTTCACAAGGGGATTTTGAAGCTTAATTCATTGTTTGTTAAGTGCTTTGAGATCCTCGGATGAAAGGTGCAAGGAGAAAAACCCTAGCGTTTCCTTTATCTCTACAATACCCTTTGCCTGCCTGGAGGATGAGCCCTTTGGAATGGGGGTTACAGGAGCCTTTCTCTGGTGCTCGCTGGGGGAGCAGGACCTCTCTGTTTTATTTACATTTCTGTTTGCAGCAGAGACAAAAGGGAAAGAAGATCTTTCCGCGGCTCTCGTTCTCCTCCTGAACTCTGCAAGCATGGCATGGCAGATGTTAGCTGGAGCACCATCTCCAGGGGCAACACACACACGCACACACACAAACACACTTCCAGGCAGCGGGACTCCCTGCCCCCCCTTCCCTGAATACAGTTCTCCTGCAGGAAGGCAGCAGCAGGGCTAGTGTCATGGAGAGGACAAAACCCCAGGCTGGAGCAGGGACACACAGTGAGTGACTACCTTGCGTCTGGGGTCAGAGTGAAACACTGCCAGGTTAGAAAGAGGAAACAATGAAAAGCAAACCCTACCCACCCGATTCCTGACCTCTCCAATGCAAGCACAGACAGGGGAAAGCCAGAGCGGCCCAGCGAGCCCTGCGGGCCACCATGCCTTCCTACATGGCAGCCCCCGTTTGGGAAACGCTTTGGTCCCACGGCACGGCTCAGTAGCGAGGGTCTTGATGTGTCTTTGAAGCAGAAACAAAGCCGGTCTTGATATTTATGGCACGCGCGCTGTTACCGTAGAATGGTGCAGGGCATACTGTACTGCGAGACAGATGGCAGGTTAAACAAAAGGGGAGACGAGAAAGAGAGCTGAACAGATTGGGAATTTCCTTCCCCCTTCCTTCGGCCTCCCTACACGCCAAAAATACTGGTTGAAGACTCATTTATGTACAGGAAGGAGTAGGGAGGTATAGGTGCAGTCTCAAAATACACTGGTGAGGCTGGGTTGTCTAATGGTTAGATCACTGGGAGTCAGGGCTCCTGGATTCTATTCCTGTCTTAGGGTCGGGGTATAACAGAGCAGGGGACTGGGAATCAGTATTCCTGTGTTCGTTTCCTGACTCAGCTGGGTGACCTAGGATAAATAATCTACTTTCTCCATGCCTCAGCTTCCCCTTCTGTAAAATGGGGATAATATTTCCCCTACCTCCCAGAAGTGTTGCGAAAATGAGAGAAAGTTGGTGAAGAACTTTGAGGGCCTTAAATGAAAAGCGCAGCACCAGAGCAAACTATTTATTATTTATTTCCTTGTTATTAAGGGAAGTCTTCTGCGCTGTTTGTTACCTCTTCCAGAACTACAGGAACTGCTGGCACCCAACATTCAAACAACCGACAGCTTATTAATAATAATAAACAATTAATAATTTGCTCATCTCTAGCACCTTCCCGCTGAAGATCTCAGAGCCTTTTGCAAAGAGTAAGGAACTAAGCCTCACAATACCCTTGTGAGGTGAGGGTTATTTTCCCAGTTTTACAGATGGCAGGCCTGCGTGTTTGCAAAATTTGATCTTAGCTACACAAATATCCATCCAAATAAACTCCCCTCAGTAGAGTCACCAACATAACAAAGAGCAGAATTTTGCCTGTGGCTGATAGAAGTGACGAATATGTATGATAACTTCAAACAGGGAGAAACCCAACCAAGAAGGGAAAAACACAAAGCAATAGACAGTGTATGTGTGTTTGTGTGTACACTTCCGTTTGTTATGACTCAGACTCTGATTATGCAAACATTTACACATATGCTTAAAGTTATGTGAATAGTCTCGCAATAAGTTTGTGGAATCAAGGCCTTAGATAAATAAACAGAGACTCTCTCTCTCTCTCTCTCTGATTTTTTCTATCGCAGCAGTAGTGTTAATCATCATAAATTGATTACTCATTACATTGTGGTTTTCCTTGTGCCTTTTGTACTTTTCTTGGGGGGAAATATAGATATAGATATAAACAAAAAATTGCATGTGCTGAAACAACAAATTTCAACAACCTTGAGAACCCAGGAGGTGTCTAAAGTTGTAATTGGGGGATGTTTAAAACCAGAATAAAACAGCTGAGCATCTAGGTCAAGATTTTGAGACATAAGAACTGATTTTGAGGGAGTCCAACTTTCAAGATATTTCACAGATTTTCACCAGGAGCTCAGCACAGGAGATGCAAGTTGGGTGCTGAGTTCTTGTGAAAAATCAGCCCCTCTGGGTCACAGGGGGAGTTGCTGGGTGCTGAGAACTTTGCAAAACCTACACGGGGAGTTGAGCTCCTCTGAAAATCTGGCTTCAGCAGTGGGTGCTTCTGAAAATCTGGTTCTGAGGGGCTGATTTGCAAGGGAGTGGAGTAGCTGCAGCACTGCTGGGGGTGAAGGGGATCAGCACCTTTGAAAAACCAGGCTTCAAGTGAGCGCCCTAAAAGGGAGGTGTCTGAAACCCGAGGTCACTTGGGAAACTGTGTCTTGCTGAGCCCTCTAACAATCCCCCTGCTGTTGGCCCCAAGACGGACCCCTCCAGCACACTTTGGAGGGGAGAGCACTACAGGATTTTTACTTTTGGTGATCTAGGAAACCAGGCAAAGACAAAGGTCGCCTCCCCCCACCCCCTTCCTGCAGTGGGTGGGAACAGCCCGCCCTGGATAGATGGAGCTTTGCCTGCTCCCATCCCCACAGGGCAGCCTGTCGTACCAGCCTCTGCCTCCTTCTCCCAGCAACAGAGTGAAAAATCTTCCCCACACCGCCAAGGGCTTGCTCCACCCCACCATGACAACAGACCTCTGATTGGGCAGTCTGGTGGCCCAATGGGGGCCCTCCCCTTTGGGGGATAAAAGGGAGAGGCGTTACTTGGGGTGCTGTTAAAGGGTCGGTGCCCACTGCAGGGGGAGGGTGGTGGGGGAGAGGCCCCTTAGAAATCAACACTCCTGGAAGCAGCTGTGGTCTTTGGTGGGGTGGGGACAGAAAAAGCAGGGGGTGTGAGGGGGTTGGCAGCTGCTTGTGTTCGCCAGGGCTGCCCGCCAGGCGAAGTCTGTTTGCAGGGTGTTTTCCAAGTACTGACCTGCTTTGCAAGCCCTGATCCCGTTTTATTAAGGGAGCAGGATAGTAAAGCCCTCTTGTCAGTCTTGCTGACGCGGGGTGGATTAGGCAAGACAGGAGCTCTGGCCAAGCTGGGATCTTTTATCACCCCCCGACCCCCACGTGTTTTTTTTCAAGACAACAAGCATGGAGCTGGAAATGCACAGTGATGTTTCTGAGACTGCCTCGGGGATGGGCCATCCAGGGGAATTGGGGTTGTCCCTCTCCCCGTCCTTGAGCCCTTTATGAAGCTGAATATTAAGGGCCAGCTTCCCAGCTGGTGTAAATTGGCATCACTCCATTGGCGCCGACGGGCCAGATCTCTGGCCGGGGTAAATCTGCCAAACTCCAATGGATTCTCAGCTGGTATAAAGCTCTGTTAGTATCAGTGGGTCAGATCCCCAGCTGGTGCAAATCAACATCACTCCTCTGATGTTAACGGGCCAGATTCTCAGCTGGTGTGAATCTGTAGCATTCAGTGGTGCTTTACCAATCTACACCACCTGAGGATCTGGTCCTAAAAGCAGAATAGGCAAAGACTCCCCACCTGCCTGTGACTCAACCCCACTGGCTATGAGAACCACGTCTAACCACAGCCCTAGTGGTGTCAGAACCACTTCGCCCTGCCGTTAAAACCGGATCTGCAGATCCCAGTGCATCTCAATTTTTGTTTTCTTCCCCCTCTTCTTCACCCCAGGCCAAATTCAATGGCTTTGGGGATGTGGGATGGGTCAGCAGACAGGGACCTCCAATGCAAACGTCCCAGGATGCCCGGCTCTCCTGTGCTCCTATAGGACAGTGTTGTTTTTGGAAGGGTAGCTCAGTGCTCCAAGGCAAAAATCTGACCCGGGAACAAAGAGCCATGTGTACAGGGCACTTGGGCAGCTTTTGAGCACAGGAAGGGGAGGGGGGTGCTGAGCAGCTGAAAGGGAAGGAATTTGCAGGCCTCCTTGCAAGAGAAAAACTCCCACAAATGCTCGCTCCCCCCACAACAGTGGGGCTCCCCGCACTGCTTCAGGGGGTGTGTTTCCCATTACCAGCTCCCCCCCCCATTGATCTGGATGAATGGATGCTATTATGGAGGAAGGAGGATGGGTAGTGAGCCATGGTATGTTTCTGGGTGGTTGCAGGCTGTCTCTGGCAGGGCTTTGAGACTGAAGGCAGATGGGTGTCAGGTCACTTGCCGAAAGCCAGGACCAGATATGCACAGCCTGGAGTGTGCTGTAATGCCCGGGCTAGGATTCTGGGACAACTGGAGAGAAGGCTAGAGCTCTCCTCACAAACTCTTCATCCCTGGGTTTGTGATGAGCCTGATCCTCTCCACAAAGAATCCATCTCCGGGCTGGCCCTGAGCCTGGCCCTGCCCCATGCTGGGGCAGGACTTTGGGACTTCAGGCAATCCCAGGGAGTGCCGACACATTCATTGCAGCTGGTATTTACCTACATCAAAACCATGTCAAAGCCAGGGACACAGCCACTGTTAACCATTTGCTTCCCAACGATCCCGAGGGAAGTCAGATGTGTGTATTTAGTGGGCAGGATAAGACATGGTTGAGGGTCAGCAGGAAGACCCATTGGGCTAACACCAGCTGAGGAGGTACCACGCACCTGATGAGAGTCACTGATTCTCCCCACTTGTCTGGAAATTCAGCAGTCACTGTACGTGAACTACTGTGCACGGAGGGCTGCATCTGCTGGAGAGGGACTGTCCGGGACTGATCCCATTTAACCGCACCCAGTGTGCTCCTGAAACTCCCATGCTAGTGACAATCGGGGCCTTTCGGATTCCCAGACTCTTCCTGCTGTGGGGTTCCCTTATTGCTTTGGCTCTGCTAGCTCCATAATCCAGCATGACCCCCTATCAGAAAGGAGTTCATGGCACGGCATATTCACTCACGCAACATGCACCAGGAACTCCTCTCCAAACCCAAGAGAGGCAGAGAGACTTTTCAGTACTTACCCCAGCAACTGAGGTGTGTGGGTGGTCTAGGCCGGCTGCACTTTTCTCCTCCCACACACTGGCCTTCTCTTTGCTAGAGATTTAACATAAGATCTGGTTTGACTGCAGTGAGTCCTCCGTCGGGGAAGCCCCCAGAGCAGTGGGTCTTGGAGGTAACACCCCACTGAGATGCATGAGGCAGTTCACACCTCGCAGAGCTATTGTTGCAGGCTGTCTGCATAGTCAGGCATTGGGTTCATATTTTCAGGATGTTCTTTGCAACTATGAAGGCTAGAAATGTTTTGTTTTGTTTTTAACGAAAGTTGTGATTCCGACATTGATCCAAGTACTGGGGCCCTAGGCACTGACCCTATAGTGCCTATGACTTAATCTGACCCTGACAACAGCAGATGCCTGGAGATTGGGATGGGAATTCAATCAGAGTAGATGATCAAGCTGGTAAGAAGGGAAGCAACAGAGCAGTGTAGTTGGTGGGGAGGAAAATCATACGGTGACGGAGCGTGCAAAGGAGCGTCAAGGCGAACAAACATCAGTCGACATGAGGAGGACACGGATCACTGGACATGGCGCTCATAAAGTTCTGAATATTAACTGCCAACCCCAGCCCTGAATTTCACGTGTGCTGCCTGATGAATACATGTTTCCTTCCAACTCCTAGACAGAGAGAGAGAGGAGTGTAGTGAGCTCCAGTGCGTTCAGGCACTGACCTGTTTAAAGGTCTCTCTCCTTATCTGGGTCAGGCTGCAAGCTGTTCCCTTCTTCCTGCACCATGGAGCGGGTGCTTTCAGCCCCTCGTGGAGCAAGCTGCAAGAGAGAGACTGCCATTATCTCCCATCTCCTGTTTATGTAACCTCAGCTCTGCGCACCTGTGTCAAAGCAATTGGGTCAGGTCTGGTAGTCAGCCTCTCCTTACAGCTTTTGCTGCCCCAGTTTCTCTGCCAGGCAGCCTCCTGCCTGGCTGACCCGACTATTCGAGCTGCAGCAGCTGCGCTCATACCTAGGCCCACGCTGGGTACCCACAGGCTGAGGAGCGTTCCACACCTGGACTGCTCCCAGCGCTGGCTGAAATCTGTTAACTCCTCTGGGCATCATCCAGATTCTGTGTAGAAGAGATTATCTTGGGTTTTGTGACTGCTGATGTACTTATATTGTGTTTGCTCAATGGTCCCATTGGTGGGTGAGACTCACTTCTCATCCCCCTCCCTATCCCATCATTTTCCACCTCCACAGGTTTCCGTTCCTCCCGAGGGGTTGCTGGAATACCGTGCGGGTTAGCTCAAAGTCCTAGCAGTTACCAAGAGCAGAGTGGGGAGTACCCAAGTGCCTGTGGGCCTCATCTCTAGCTGGCACTGGGAAGCCACGTGAAGAGGCAATGTGGGCCCCCACCTGAAGGCAATGGATTTTGGGTGCAGGTAGGAAGGATGGAGAGATAACGGGCATGGAAAGGCATCCCATCTGGAGGCAGCTGATCCAGATAGTGGTGTGCCAGCATCCAGCCAGGGGCTGTACATTAGGGAGACCAACCTAGAAATCTCTGGGAATCTATTGACTCTTTATCTCAGGCTCGTCCTATCCCCCCTAGGAAGAGCCTGTTTCTTAGGTGAGCCTGGTCTGAAGCACCATTCACGTCACCTCATCCGCTTCTCCTCTGAGAAGAGAGGAGCTGTGTATATCCCTAGATCCCTGTATTGCTCATGGGCTTGTAGCTCGTAGCTAGCCTCTGATCTGTTCTAACCTTCCAGGGTCCAACGTCCTTTTTCATTTTAACAGGCACTGACTGTGGCTGTGCCTGGGATCCCCTAGCATGTCCTATCTGCCTCCTGCCTTCCCCTGGGATGGGGCCGATGAAGGCTGTCAGGGAGCCTGGATTCATGAATATTTTGTGGAATCCCTGGAGACAGGTGCCTTGTCCCAAGACTAGATTCTACTAGATACAGCTTTCTTCCTTTCTCCTCCTCCTGAGTGCTTGATGTCCCTCCCGTTTTAGCCCAGTCCAACCCTCCCGAGCATGGAGCAATCAGCTGAGGTTTTGTGCCCACCAGTCACTGCTCTGCCATCGACTTCTTGTTGAGTTGGAGGAACTTCAGACTGCAGACTCAGCTCCCACGGGTCTGGCCTTAACCTACCCCACCCTGCAGGGTGCGGACGATGTTCTTCATTGGGGCTTCGGAGATGTGGCAGATGTGTGGGTATCTGGGGGCCGAAAAGCTTGGGCAAAACATTCCTATCCCAGCTCAGGCTTTAAAAACAGAGCAAGTTGAATGCAACTGACGTGCAGCACTGACACCTAGCGTCAGAAATACAGTGGTGCCTAAAAAGATTTTACTCATCCCAGTAAATACGCATTTAAAATCGAGGTGGGCCTTAGCCTGTGATGCTTTGCTTGAAAAGCAACATCCCCCAGCCACTGGCTATAGTAAGGGGTGCAGGCAGGGCTTACATTCTCATACAGTATTTCCCGGCACCCCCTCCCCCCCATGCCCCTGTCCCATTCGGGGCTTCAGCTGCAGAGCAGGGTCTCAGGGCTTCAGCCCCACGGGGCATGCCAGGACTCGGGGCTTCCGCCTCATGGGTTTGAAACTATTTACCAGAGCTCTGCTCCAGACAGTTCTATCTGAATTTAAGCCCTGGGTGCAGGGATGTTTTAGTAGTATCCAGAGAGGGTGACACCACCCCCCTAAACTCTTTAGAGCAAGGACTCTGTTTACTATATGGGCACACAGCACCAAGAGCAATTGGGCATTGGGGTCTCTAAGAGCTATTGTAGTAAAATTACTGGCTAATGGGGCTTTTGGCAGAAAGGTTTTACCAGGACACTGTCCATGGCTCACTTTCCAGACAGGTCAGTGGAGCTACATGATTTGCATCAATTGACTATGTGACCGTTTAGCCCAGTGGCAGATCTGGTACCTTGTGTGATTGTGTCAGCAGACTTCTAGTAATTTTGGGTAGCTGCTGGTTTGTTTGTTTAAAGTAACAACCTCCTCCACCCAGAAGCCCCCTTCCAGAACCTTTCAGAATAGAAAAGAATTTAGACGAGAGCTTGCCAGTCACCACTGAAGAGGGATCCAAGCGGCAAAATTAGGATCTAGAAATGCATTTTCAAAATTCCCGAAGCTCAGGCATGTTTGGAGCATGGTATTGATTGTAAAATTAGGATCTATGGTCTACCTTTCCAAAAATGACTAGTGATCTTGTTCGCCTCTGTTGTTCGATGCCCAATCTGAGACTCTTAAGAGACTTCCTGATTTTCAGCAAATGTTGAGGGTCTTGCCCTCTTATAAACACGCCCCTTTAAGGTTAACATCTGATGTTCAGTACCCAAAATCACTAGTCACTTTTGAAAATTTAGGCTTAAACCTTTATAAAATTCTGGAGTGTTTGTTTCAGGCCCATCTCTAATTGCCATCTAGACATTCAGAACTTGGCCTCCCTTTTTTGCATTCCTGAAACACGTTCCATGCAATTATAAAAAGGGTTTTATTGATTGGTATGATATCTACAGTTCATGCTTTGGTGAGAATACAGATTCCTTTATATCGTTAGCATGCAGTTTAAATGTGGAGGGTTTAGATGGCCTTTGAGCTTCCCAAGTCCCCCAGAAGCTCACCTGACCCTTGTTCTCTGCCTTGTCCAATGAACCCAGCTGGTATTTTGGCTTTTGTGGAATTCAAATTCACCGCCAAGATTTTTTTAAAAATGGGACCCCAATCTGGGCTGGGGAAAAGGGATGTTTCAAACCAAAACAATTCAAGGGGATTGATGCTTAGAGCAGACTGAGCGTTGCTACCCTGTGAGTTCCTCAAGAGAAAAGGGCAAACTATTGTACAGGCAGAGAGTGCCACACTTAACAAATGCAATTAACCACAACAGGAAGGCACAGTAGGAATTTGCAATAAGGGCCAGTCTGGGCAACTCCTTTCATTTGAGTGCGACATCTGACTGGGCTCACACACAACCATGAAACCAGCTTTCCAGAACCAGATTGTCTGCCTTAGAGCAAAAGCTCACTGAACCAGAGTGAATCCTGCCTGGTATTATAATGTCAAGGCGGGTCGCA
The DNA here is from genome assembly GCF_027887155.1 of Malaclemys terrapin pileata. Classification (NCBI taxonomy): domain Eukaryota; kingdom Metazoa; phylum Chordata; order Testudines; family Emydidae; genus Malaclemys; species Malaclemys terrapin. The sequence continues at coordinate 16,988,046 of NC_071508.1, read as the reverse complement.
TTATAGTTACAACTGGCTCTGAATGCCACTTCGTTAAACTGTAGCATTCTTCACCTGCAGCCAAGCAGCACATGGAAAAAAAGGTATGATCCATACGTTACGAGCAGTGATAGCAAAGCTGGATTCCACAGGAGTTGAAAGTAACAAGAACGCTTTTCCTCTCTGGCTATGCCTGTTGTACTGTCTCCTCCTGGTACCTGCTGGTCACCTGTAAATTCATTTGGTGGAGCTTACGCAGGCAAGGACGCTCAGAGACTGATACTACCCCAAGGAAGCTGCCACCCAAGATCTGCCCTTCTGCTACCTGGACTGTAAAAGGTTGCTATGTTGTGCCAGAAACTTATAACTTTCAACTCAGTGCAACTGGGAAACGTAATGCTCCTGCAGCCTTGAAATTCCACTCGTCCCACCCGAAGGGGACAAAGTTCGGCAGGAACTCAGTTATCCAGTGCAAACACCCTGCAGGAAAAGGTGGAATTTTAAACTGTAAACCCTGTATATAATGGAAACCACTTCAAGCCGGGGGTGCGGCAGCACCCCCATGCACTCCTAGTTCCAGCACCTATTGGTACTTTGGTTTGGCTGGCTGACAGGTCAGGGACAACCCCCCCTCCGCATCCTCCATCTGTGAGTGCTGCTGCCTGGTAAATGCTTCACGTTCACATGGCTAACTTGTGCCTGGTAAATGTTTCATGTTCACATGGCTAACTTTGTTTCAGGCACCTGTCGATCCATCCCTGTTGCTCAGCCACATATGCTCCTTTCGCTTTGCCCACCGAGGGTGTTTGCGTCTATGAATTAAGAGTTAATACAAAGAGGAGAGGTTAGATTTGGATCTCCGGCAAAAATGCAGAGAAGCACCTCACTGACTTCCATTGGCAGCCACTTTGGTGGCAGGCACTCTATAAAGGTTATAGAGAAAGATGAAGGATAGGATACAATAGGAATGGTCATACTAGCTCAGACCAGGAGCCCATCTATCTGGTATCTTGTCTCTGACAGTGACCAGTACCAGCTGCTTCAGAGCAACCTTCAAGAAATTTCCTTCATGGACAATTCTTGGACGAGCTTCCCTTAGCAGCAGTTTCACCCTAACTCCAGCAGTTACTGGTTAGCTGGTACCTAGAAGCAAGAGGGTTTATAATCCTTATAGTTGATGTAATGCAGTTGTTCCGGGTTTGACACCACTGTTACAGAGATCAGAAACTGGCCCACGGTCTATCAATTAAAAAACCCACAGTATGAAGTCTCACTTGCACTAAAGATAATTGCACTCATGCTAAAGCCACTCTGCCACGCTCTTGCAGTTCAAAAGGGCCGTAGGATAAATGGGAATCAGGTTTTATATAACTATTGGCTTTTTTTTTTTTGACCAATTCAGCTTGAAACATCCTACTGGCAGGTTCCAGCTAGAGGGTGACACCTGACCACATCATCGGTCAATAAGCTCTGTTGGTTTTCCAACATTCTGAGGAGGGAGGGGAAGTGTGGGGCTCGAAAAACTAGTCTGCAAACCTTTGAACCACACAAATCTCCCCCCAGGCAATTCCCCTTTATAAACCAGCTCCTACATCTTGCTAGCTACATAGAAGCCTGCAGTGTGTTTTAGGAGGATAGTCCCCTGAAAGTTCAGCAGTAAGAGGAGACCAGTAAATACAGGATGTAAAGTTGCAGATCCTCAGCTGGTGTAAATCAGCATCATTCATAAGAACATAAGCACATAAGAATGGCCGTACTGGGTCAGACCAAAGGTCCATCTAGCCCAGTATCCTGTCTACCGACAGTGGCCAATGCCAGGTGCCCCAGAGGGAATGAACAGAACAGGGAATCATCAAGTGATCCATCCCTTGTCACCCATTCCCAGCTTCTGGCAAACAGAGGCTAGGGATACCATCCCTGACCATTCTGGCTAATAGCCATTGATGGACCTATCCTCCGTGAATTTACCTAGTTCTTTTTTGAACCCTGTTATAGTCTTGGCCTTCACAACATCCTCTGGCAAGGAGTTCCACAGGTTGTCTGTGCATTGTGTGAAAAAATACTTCCTTTTCTTTGTTTTAAACCTGCTGCCTGAAGTCAATGTAGCTACACCCATTTACACCTGGTGAAGTTCTGACCCATAGATTATAGCTATTTTTCCGTTAGAATTTTCCTCTCGCCCTTCCTCTCTGCTCCTCTCTTCCACAGTCTCTCTTCAAATGATCCCCATCCTGTCCCATGGCCTGTTCTGTTTTTCCACACTACATCTGAAAAACCTGAATTCTCCTCCTCCCCCGTCTCTGATCCCTTTACCACAGTTCCTCCTACACAGAACATGAACTCCAAAACCATCCCAGCTGGCATCAAACTTTCAAATCCAATGCATTTGAACAGAGACAACTTGAGTCCCCTCTGCTCAACCCACCCATGCTGGTGGGAGCCGCATGGACATGCGTGCCGCAAGACAATGGCGGGGAATCATCAAGAGAACCGTTTGGCTGGTTAGAGAGAGAACCGTAGGGGTTTTTATAGGACAAAGCAGAGACCTGCCTCCATACTGGTGTGACCTGATAGGCTAAAAGGGGTAGCATCTAGTGGGTGGAGTTAATGACACATCCCTCCTACTCTGGCAGGGAACCCTGCACAGGCTACTATTGTGCCACCCATATTACGCTATTGCAGAAGCCAAACAAACCATCAAGCCGCGTTAAAACGAGAGTGAACCCCTCCCACCAGCCTGGATTACTGGAGCAGGTGTGCTGCTGCCCTGAGGACTGGAGGAGAGCACGGGGAAAAGGGGGGGGGTTAAATCTCAATGACGGCAGCACGCCTCAGGCAGAGGGGGGCATCCGGGGGCACCGCGTTCCGTTGGATCTCGTTCCCATCCAGCCGCAAGACCTGGAGCTTGGAAAAGTTCATGACGTCGACGACTGTGCAGAAGCTGCTGATGGAGAATTCTGCAGGGAGAAAAGGAGACAGAGCGCTAAGAGACAGAGCCCACGACTCGCTAGCTAGTGTTCAGACAATCCTGCTAGAAAAGAGCCGTGCCTAGGATAGATCCGGACTAACAGCACCATGGGTAGTAATAGTCATAACAGTGGACATGACTAGAACGCCTAGGCACTCTGGTAATATACTTTTTTGGACAGCGCAATGTCTTGCTCCATAGTGCAGGCACAGGGCCTTTGAAATTCAGTTGAGAACCATTCTGCCCCCTTTGCCCCCCCACCCCTCCAAAAATCCCTCCCATAACTGAAAACCACACTTGGGCTATCTCAGTGGGGTTTGGAACATGTAGTACTTTGAACCAGGGCCAAGGCTTTCAGAACTGAGTAATGATTTTGAGACAACCTTCAGGAGGCCTGATTTTCAGACAGTGCTGACTGCCTGCTCTCTGCAAATCAGGACCCTTAAAGTTGGGCACCCAACAAACGGAGGCTACCAAAATCACTAGCCATGTCTGAAAGGGCAGAAAATGCCCCGGCCCTGATTCTCCTCTCATTTATTCCTGTGTAAATCAGGAGTCACCCCCCTGAAGTCAATGGAGTTACACTCGTGTAGCTGAGGGAGGAGTCAGACCCTGCCCTCCTGTTAACCTTGGGAAGGGGACTAGATTGCAGAGCAGGGCTGGGTCTATTTTCCTTACTTCTAGCAAGATCTCTCTGCTAGCAGTGAAGGGGGCTGCTGTGATCCCAGCTGAGCCACTACAGAGCCACAGCAAACCTTGAAAGCCCCCTGTTGTATTGTGGGAGAGGGTGTGTTTTGGAGAGGGGCATGCTACAGCTTTACGTGCAGCGTTTGGGAAGGAAGAGAGCAACCAGGGGGCAGCAAAGCTCCAGCACTTGGCGGAGACTTAAAAAATACCTAGCCGGGGAGAGAGAATTCCTTAGCACAGATGTTCCTTGTTTAAAGCTGGGGAGGTGACTGCGCTGCTCACATGCAGACTCAGGAGAACAGTGAGACTCCATTTCTCCAGCACCACACGGGGACAGGGGGCCGGGAATAGGCATTGAGCCTCCCCCTGGCCCTCTGTAGCTCTTTCACAGGGGGCGTAGCCCTGACTAATGGTAAGAGCAGGGAAACGTGAGTTCTATTCCTGCCTCTGCTACTGTTTCACCACGTGTCTTTGGTCAAGTCACTTCATCTCTCACGGCCTCCATTTCCCTGTTATTTCTATTACAGCAGCACAGTGTTGCCGTACGTACTGATAAAATGGACTTCCATATAAGTGCCAAGTACACCATTACAGAGAACTTTGAAGTACAAGTATGCTGTGGAAATAGAACTGATGTATTTATAAATACACGTACAAGTTCTTTCAACCCCCGTATTATAAAAATTAAGCTAATTCTTACAATAGCTGATCTGTTTTTTCTTTGGACACTGGCCCATCACGGAGTTGTTGCTCCAGAAAAGTATCCCTACAAAGGGGCCTTGTATTCTGGGCTTTCCCCAGGTGCTATGAACAAGTCTCCCCATTGCAGCTGGGCCGGGGAGCAGGTCTCCTGCTGCCGGTTGCATTGACCAATCAGAAACGAAGGTGAGGGGGGCAAGGCTGCCACCCTCCCTGTGTAGTGCGACAGCAGGGCCAGAAAAAAGCCCTGGCAGCTGGAACTCAGGGCTTGAAACCCTAAGCTGGGACGGTGGGTTCCGGGGGCCAGCCAGACTCTGGGACAGTTGGGAGGGACGGGATGGTTTCCTACAGCTATTCTGAAGAAGTATTTGCAGATAAAAAAAGTTATTGATTCTTTAAGTACCTTTAAAATGTACTTAAATTCAAGTACTAAGTACAGAACATTTAAAGTACTTAAATACTAGTCTGTAGAGTACCTGAACCTACTTACCTACATGGGAACATGCTCCAACCAAGATCCAAGCCCCATTGTGCTAAGTACTGTCCATACATATAGTGAGAGACAGCCCTTGCCCTAAAGAGCTTCAGAAGACAAGACAGTGAGTGGGTGAGAAAGTTAAATGACTTGCCCAAAAGTCACACAGCTCGTTAGTGGCAAAGCCAGGAGTCAAACCAATCTCTCTCCAAACCTAGTTCAATGCCACATCCATTGGTCCACACTGCCTCAGCTTCAGTCATTAGGAGATGTAAAGTTCTTTGAGATCCTTGGATGATGACACTAAAGACAAAGTGGTATTGTCCATCGGAGACGAGTCACAGGGAGAATGTTTTCCGTCCAGGAGATCACAACATCATTATCTTAAAAGCTCAGCAGAGGCTCCAGGTCTGGTTTAAAATAAAACACTGCCTCTCGATTCTGTCGATCTGCAGCATTCCTCATTCACTACAGGGAAATAAAGCTCTTCAGAGAACCCCATTGAATTCTTTCAAACTCAGCTGAAAAACCAACCGTAAAAATGAATGACCAAATAAACACAAGGGGTTGAGCGCCAGCATGATTTAACGCCATCTAGGTGCAGACTCAACAATTGCACATGTTGAAAGCAAACATTTGGGAGTCTGGTTGCGTTTTGCATGTCTGTCACTTCCCAGTGCAGGGCTATGCATTTCCCCTAAAACAGTTGATGGCATCACTAACACTTAATTTAAGTAAGTGATGCAGGCAGCACGGCTTGTTGCTCAGGTTTCTCTGATATTACAGAGCATCCTGATCGCAGGGCTTGTCAGGGGAGCGAAGCAGGAATGGATTTTTCCAGGCATTCAGCTTAAAAAAAAAATGCTCCGTTTGTTTTCTTATTTCAGTGAATTTCGCCCTGGTGAAAGATGCCAGGTTGGTTCTGGAGATGAAAGGCTTCTGTTTAACCACAGAACCTGGGCAGCACAGGAAATGACAGGGCAAGCTTCCCACACATGATGCTTCCACTCACCTGGAGGGGCCCCTTTTGGGGTGTCTGTCTTAAGTGCTTATATGGCCCCCATAACTATAGTAACTGAGCACCACACAATTTTTAAAAAATGGATTTACCCTCCCAACACTGGTGGGCAGTGCTCTTATCTGCATTGTACAGATGGCAAAGCAAGGCAAAAGAGACCAAGGGTTTGTTGGCACATGAAAAATAATCCAGAAAAAGGTAGGATGTGAATTTAAAGCAGATTAACTATTCCTGATTCACTCCATGTGTGGATGTTCTTATTCAGAATAGGAATGCCTTATTCTGAATTAGCATAATCCACTTTGGAGGTAAACTGAAATAAATAGGAGTTAGGCACCTAAATACCTTTGAGGATCTGCATGCAAGCTCTTTGGGGCAGCGCTCTCTTACCATGAGTCTGTGCAGCCCCTAGCACACTAAGGTCCTGATCTCGGTTGAGTCTATAAGCAAGACAATAATAAATAGTAAGATGAAACCCCTTCAGGGTACTGAACATCCTTCAGAAAATAACATTAATGACTTATGGTTAGCAATGGACCCAGTCTGGATTCGAAGTGGTGACTGTCAGGCGAAAGGTTCCCAAACCCCCCAAAATAGCACATTTAGAATCTCAAACAAGATTTTTCCATTTGCCTTTGAGGGGAGAACCAAATATTGAACAGGAATGTTGCTCCCGTGACTTGGATGGTTTGGAGAGAAATCTAGACGCTGACATGAGACTTTCCGATGTGAAAGAAGCTGCCCATTACATCCAAGCTGCTTTGGGTGATCCAAGGTTTTAGAATAAACGGGTCCAAAGCAGAATTCCCTGATGGTGCCAAATTGGAGAAATTTTAAAGAGACGCTGATGGCAAAAGTTTAGTGGATCCCAGAAAGGAGGGATAGAGAGCGAGGCAGACAGAAAGGACCAGACAAAACCAAGCATCTTTTCTTCTTTGCATGTTTCTTCTTGGGATCCTCTTAATGAAGAGTCATCTATGGAACTCAGTAACCTTTGTGTACTGGTTACTGGAGCCCACGATATGGGTTGCTTCAGTTACATGCTGTCACGGACTGAAGGCTTCCTCCTTCCTGTATTTGTTCCATGTGTATTTGTCAAGGCTCCTTCCCCACTCTGAACTTTAGGGTACAGATGTGGGGGCCTGCATGAAAACTTCTGGGGGGAGGGATAGCTCAGTGGTTTGAGCATTGGCCTGCTAAACCCAGGGTTGTGAGTTCAATCCTTGAGGGATCTGGGGCAAAATCAGTACTTGGTCCTGCTAGTGAAGGAAGGGGGCTGGACTCGATGACCTTTCAAGGTCCCTTCCAGTTCTAGGAGATGGGATATCTCCATTAATTTGGTAACTACCAGCTTAGATCTGGTCCACTGCCACCACTCCCAATGTGCTAATTCCCTTCCCTAGGTAGCCTTGAGATACTCTTCACCAATTCCCTGGTGAATACAGATCCAAACCCCTTGGATCTTAAAACAAGGAGAAATTAACCATCCCCCCTCCTTTCTCCCACCAACTCCTGGTGGATCAAGATCCAACACCCTTGGATCTAAAAACAAGGAAAAATCAATCAGGTTCTTAAAAAGAAGGCTTTTAATTAAAGAAAAAGGTAAAAATCATCTCTGTAAAATCAGGGTGGAAAATAACTTTACAGAGTAATCAAACTTAAAGAGCCCAGAGGACCCCCCTCTAGCCTTAGGTTCAAAGTTACAGCAAACAGAGGTAAAAGGTAAAACCTAGTAAAAGGTACATTTACAAGTTGAGAAAACAAAGATAAAACTAACACGCCTTGCCTGGCTGTTTACTTACAAGTTTGAAATATGAGAGACTTGTTCAGAAAGATTTGGAGAGCATGGATTGATGTCTGGTCCCTCTCAGTCCCAAGAGCAAACAACCCCCCAAAACAAAGAGCAGAAACAAAAGCCTCCCCCCCGCCCAAGATTTGAAAGTATCTTGTCCCCTTATTGGTCCTTTGGGTCAGATGCCAGCCAGGTTACCTGAGCTTCTTAACCCTTTACAGGTAAAAGGATTTTGGAGTCTCTGGCCAGGAGGGATTTTATAGTATTGTACACAGGAGGGCTGTTACCCTTCCCTTTATAGTTATGACAGTATTGGAAATAGATGGAGATGTTATTAACTAAGTAGCCAGCATGCAAGCTACAGTTTAGGGTTGCATCCCCTCTCCAGTCTGGGCCTGCAGAGCTTCCATTGATGGCAGTTGGTTTCTGGGAACCAATAAGTGACCTTAGGAATGGAAAAAGAGAGGTGGGCCACAAAGACTTTTCAACCAGGAGATGCTGCCCCTACAGGTGGGATTTCTGCTGTGGCTAGTGACAAGTGGTGTAACGGCCGTATCAAAGTCATAGACAGCATGTATGAGGGGAGTCCTCTGAATGAGACCTCACACAGCACCTGGTGTCTCTTGCGACATGGTACACTACTGTCCCACTGAGCCAGGCTAATTCCTTGGCTCTGTTGCTTTCCATTCAGCTGTGTGCACGCTACATTGCACAGGTGTCTGGAAACTCCATAGCCCCTTAGAACAGTGGCCCCTGGCGGGCCACGAGCAGGTTTCAGGGGGTCTACCAAGCAGGGCCGGCATTAGACTTGCTGGGGCCCAGGGCAGAAAGCCGAAGTCCCATTGCCTGGGGCTGAAGCCAAAGCCTGAGCAACTTAGCTTCACAGGGCCCCCTGTGGTGTGGGGCCCCGGGCAATTGCCCTGCTTGGTACCCCCTAACGCCGGCCCTGGCTTTTATATGCAGAAAAACAGTTGTTGTGGCACAGACGGGCTGTGGAATTTTTATAGCATGTTGAGGGGGCCTCAGAAAGGAAAAGATTGAGAACCCCTGCCTTCGAATGTAATGTGCACCGGTAAAGAGGAAGCCGACAGAAGCTCAGCATTGAGTAGGGCAGGGGGAGCCTACAGCAGCAGTCATCGAAGCCTGGAGATGCCAGTCCTAATGGAGAACCGCTGATCAAGAAAGACTATTTATCCTGTGCCCAAATCTCTGATCTGGGATGGCTCAGGGACTGCCACAAGTGAAAAGCATTTGCTAACTGTTCCAACGTGAGCAGATATAAGAACCCCTGTGACAGCACAGACCCTGTTACCCCCAGCCCCATCTGACCCCAGCACAAACCCCATCATCCCACCCTGATGGAGACCCTCCATCAGACATTTGCTCAGGCTTTAGTGTCACTATCACCCAGGACACCCCAGCTAAATCCACACTGGAGTTTCTGGGCCAGTGCAGATGGATTTAGTTCCTGTGCCGAGGAGGCTGCCGGAAAGGCCAGGCAGCAGTTCTCACTAATTGTCTGTAATGATGATGCATGCTGGGAGCAGCAGGGTGGAAGAGATGCACTGTGGCGCTTTAGCACCCCAGAGAGGGGAAAAAGAAGAACAGGAGTACTTGTGGCACCTTAGAGACTAACAAATTTATTAGAGCATAAGCTTTCGTGGACTACAGCCCACTTCTTCGGATGCATATAGAATGGAACATATAATGAGGAGATATATATACACACATACAGAGAGCATAAACAGGTGGGAGTTGTCTTACCAACTCTGTCTTTCAATAGTCTTACAACTATCCTTGTAACAAACCCCGATGCCAACTCTGTCCACATATCTATTCAAGTGACATCATCATAGGACCTAATCACATCAGCCATACCATCAGGGGCTCGTTCACCTGCACATCTACCAATGTGATCTATGCCATCATGTGCCAGCAATGCCCCTCTGCCATGTACATTGGCCAAACCGGACAGTCTCTACGCAAAAGAATTAATGGACACAAATCTGACATCAGGAATCAAAATACTCAAAAACCAGTGGGAGAACACTTTAACCTGTCTGGTCATTCAGTGACAGACCTGCGGGTGGCTATATTACAACAGAAAAACTTCAAAAACAGACTCCAAAGAGAGACTACAGAGCTAGAATTGATATGCAAACTAGACACAATCAACTCCGGTTTGAATAAGGACTGGGAATGGCTGAGCCATTACAAACGTTGACTATCTCCCCTTGTAAGTACTCTCACACTTCTTATCACACTGTCTGTACTTGGCTAGCTTGATTATCACTTCAAAAGTTTTTTTTTTTTTTTTTTTTTTTTCTCTTAATTAATTGGCCTCTCAGAGTTGGTAAGACAACTCCCACCTGTTTATGCTCTCTGTATGTGTGTATATATATCTCCTCATTATATGTTCCATTCTATATGCATCCGAAGAAGTGTGCTGTAGTCCACGAAAGCTTATGCTCTAATAAATTTGTTAGTCTCTAAGGTGCCACAAGTACTCCTGTTCTTCTTTTTGCGGATACAGACTAACACGGCTGTTACTCTGGAACCAGAGAGGGGAGCGTCACTATTTTTGGCCTCCGGGCCGGTAATGTCAAGCAGCCAGTGCTCCAGCCCAGGAATGGATACAGGATTAAGTTAGGCAGAAGCCCAGATGCTAGGGCTACCATATGTCCGGATTTCCCCGGACGTGTCCGGCTTTTCAGTCTATAAATAGCCGTCCGGGGGGGATTTTTTAAAAATCTAAAAATGTCCGGGATTTCACCCCGGTCGGCTATTTGTAGACAGAAAAGCCGCGGCCAAGCGCCGCTGCGCACCCAAAGCCCCTTCCCGACTCCCCCCATCCCCTGCAGCCTTACCACGCTGTCCCGCCCCGCAGCTGTCTTCCCCCTCCTCCACTCCCCTGAACGCTCCGCCCCCTGCTCCTCCCCCTCCCCTGCTTCCCGCGAATCAGATCTTCGCGGGAAGTCTGAAAAGAAGCAGGGGCAAGCGGGAGGCAGCAGCAGGTAAGCTGGGGCGAGGGTGGGGGGAGGAGAGCTCCGGGGAGGCGCGGCCCTGGCCGAGCGGTGCCCGGCGGCCCCAGTGGCTCTGGCCCAGCTCGGGCCCCAGCGGCTCTGGCCCCGGTTCCGGCCGAGCGCACCGACCCAGCCCCGGCCAAGCACCCCCGGCCCGGCCCGGCCCAGCTCGGGCCCCAGCAGCGCCGACCCTGGTTCCGGCCGAGCGCGCTGGCCCAGCCCCGGCTGAGCACCTCCGGCCCGGCCCCAAGCCCCGCAACCCCGGCCGGAGTGCAGCCCGATTCCTGGGCTCTTTAAAGCCGGCCCTGGTCAGGGGACAGGGAGGGGGTGTTGGATGGGTCGGGAGTTTAGGGGGGGCTGTCAGGGGGGCAGGGGTGTGGAGAGGGGTTGGGACAGTCAGGGACAGGGAGCAGGGGGGGTTAGATGGGTCTGGGGTTCTGGGGGGGCTGTCAGGGGGCAGGGGTGTGGAGAGGGGTCGAGGCAGGCAGATAGCAGAGGGGGTTGGATGGGTCAGGAGTTCTGGGGGTCCTGTCAGGGGGCGGGAGCAGTTGGATAGGGCATGGGAGTCCCCGGGGGTCTGTCTGGGGGCGGGGGTGTGAATATGGGGTGGGGGTGTGGATAAGGGTCGGGGCAGTCAGGGGACAGGTAGGGTCGTAGGGGGTTCTCAGGAGGGGGCAGTCAGGGGACAAGAAGCAGGGCGGCTTAGATAGGGGTGGGGTCCTAGGGGGCAGGTAGTGGCAGGGGTCCCAGGAGGGGGCAGTCAGGGGACAAGGAGTGGGGGGGGCTTCTGAGGGGGGGCAATCAGGGGGTGGGGAGTGGATGGGGGCGGGGCAGGGGCGGGACTAGAGCGGGGCTCCTCCCCCCCCAGTGTCCTCTTTTTTGCTTGTGGAAATATGGTAACCCTACAGATGCATAGACACAAGTGCCCTTCATGGGCCAAATGCAAGCTGGAGTGAACTGGTACAACTCCCATGAGTCAAATCAGTTTTGGTGTAAATGACAGCGTATGGTACGAGGTGCATGTAAGTGGCAAAGTAGCAAACCTTGTGCTGATCTGGCATTCAGAAAGCAGCCATTGCCCATGCAGGTAAATGGGAAGGTGCACCTACACCATTACCCATATTCCCAGAGTTAGCTTCAGGTCTGGTGTAAGCAGACACAATCTCCATTCGGTTTAATAGGAGTTGTGCTCACTATTCAGGTCTGAATTGGGGCCCCACAGACTTGCACGCCCACTGAGTGCCAAAAAGTGGCATAAGTTACTCCACTTTGCCACTTACCCCTCCTTCCGGACCAACCCTGTGTCATCTGGACCCAACTCTGCTCCCACCCACACCATTGACTTCAGCGGAGTGACTCCCCATTTACACCCATGTAAGTGAGAACGGAATCAGGTGCATCACTTGCACCACAGTTTACATCCCGGTGCAGGGAACCAAATGTACATCTCTAGGATTATTCATCTGTGCACCAGCGTGAGGGGGAGCAGAATATTGTCTTTCGCCTGTCATGCAAAGGATGAGTTTCTTTCTGTTCTTTTCACACCTTTTCTGTTGTGCTTTTTTGCTCTTTACACAACAAAAGTTTATATAAAGAAACCACATGGGCGCACAGCTGGGTCCCAAATAACTGTGTTTACTCGATGTACACAAACACACCAGACCTAGCCACCTACACGCTGCTGCTCTCACTGGCTTCTAATATAGTGAGCACCACGATAGTGTTCTCAAAATATTTAAAGGGATACTATCCTATTCTTATACACTATGCTTTCTTATGTCTTCTTCTCTCAGGGGCATCCCCCATTCTCAGTGCAGCCACATCACTTATACCTTTGTCATCTGACCTCTGACCATTTAATTCAGCTAGTATTTTTTAATCATTAATATATCTCAATCTCGAGATTTCTTCACCTTTAAATTCTCTGTGGAGTTCTACCTCAGCTTGCAGAATTTAAAAAGATAATCTCACAGACACGAGCAGGGCCGGCTCCAGGCACCAGCTGAGCAAGCTGGTGCTTGGGGCGGCAGATTGTTGGAGGCGGCATTCTGCCCAATCCTAGGCTGGGTCTACACTACCCGCCTGAATCGGCGGGTAGAAATCGACCTCTCGGGGATCGATTTATCACGTCCCCTTGGGACGCGACAATCGATCCCCGAATCGACGCTCTTACTCCACCAGCGGAGGTGGGAGTAAGCGCCGTCGACGGGAAGCCGCAGAGGTCGATTTTGCCGCCGTCCCTACAGCGGGGTAAGTCGGCTGCGATACGTCGAATTCAGCTATGCTATTCGCGTAGCTGAATTTGCGTATCTTAAATCGACTCCCCCCCCCGGTAGTGTAGATGTAGCCCTAGGGTGGCACGGCCGCTTTTTTGTTTTTGTTTTTTTGTTCTTGTTCCGCACCGGCCGTCCTGTAGGGGGCGGCGGCGTGGAGAACCAGAGCGCCCTACAAGCAAGTCCTCTTCCTTCGACCGGAGCGGAGCCCTCATGGCAGGTGGCAGGCGGCAGCGCAGCGGGAGGGGCCGCGTGGTAGCGCCCCTGCTGTAGCCCTGGCCACCCCCTTCTCTCTCTCTCCCGCCTGCTCACTCCCCCTCTCCCCCAGCCTGTCCCCCTGCACCCGCGCTCCATCCGTGCCACAGGTTTTTGGTTTTTTTTTTTTGCTTGGGGCGGCCAAAAAGCCAGAGCCGGCCCTGGACTCGAGAAAGACTTCCACTGAGCAAAAGGATAACACCTTGCACCTACCAGAGCACCATGCATCCCAGCATCTCAAAGCACTTTACAAAAGTACCATGTAGATGGGGCAAACTGGGGCAAAGAGTAGGGAAGTGGCTGTCCTAAGGCCACACAAAAAATCAGTGGTAGAGACAGCAATGGAATTTAGGTTTGCTGAATCCCAGCCCCTCTGCTCAGGCCATTAGACCAGGCTGCTTCCAACAAACAGTGCCAGAACCTGGCTCCCCATCTCCCTACCCCTTGTCCTGACCATTTGACACTAGGATCCCCTAGCATCAAGAGGGTGCTGTTGGGAGGCTGCTCACCATTGATTTGGTTCCCTTGGAGGTAGAGGTTCTCGAGGTTGGTGCTAACCCGGGGGATCTTCTGGAGCCTGTTATAAGACAGATCCAGCTCTAGGATGCTGCTGGTGTTGAAGGTGTTGGAGGAGAGCCCATCATTGGTCAGGCTGTTGTGAGACAGCCTGATATAGAGCAGCTTGGGGGACACTTTGAAATACTCATCAGGGATGGTGTAGATGTAGTTGTGCTCTAGGTAGAGCTGCTCCAAAGAGCTTGGGAGGCCATCGGGGACCTTCCTGAGGTGATTGTAGCTCAGGTCAACAAGGATCAAGGACTTTAACCCTTTGAAAGATGCTCCTATATCATGGATCTGGTTGTGGCTGAGATACAGGGCAGTAAGGTTCTCCAAACCTTCCAGAGCATTGGATGGGATCCTGGTGATCTGATTGTAAGCCAAGTGGAGTTCTCTCAGGGACCTGGGCAGGGGGCTGGGCATCTTGGTCAGGTTGTTGTTATCCAGATACAACCTCTCCAGGTTCTTGAGCTTGGCAAAGACCCTCTTGCCCATCTTCTCACTGGTTATCTGGTTGCCATGCAACGCAATCCATTCCAGCGTTGTGGCATTGTCGAAAGCCCCCTCTTGGACGGTGGTGATCTGGTTGTTCTGGAAGTAGACGTACTTCATCCTGGAAGGCACAAAGGGAAGGTACCTCAGGTTGCGGCTGTCGCAGTACAATGCCGTGGAGAAGTTGGGGGGGCAATCGCACTCCTGGGGGCATTCCCGGGAAACGGGCTCAAGGAGGGGCTCCGCAAAGGGGGACCCAGGTGGGACATAAGGGTATTGGGGGACCTCATCCTCGTAGTATGGCATGTAGTTATAGGACAACGCCTGGCTGCGAAGGTACTGATGCAACCAGTACATATCTTCTTCATCTTCATACTGGCCCAGGGAGACCCCACACAGCCCAGCTACTATCAGGACGGAAGCCCAGTGCATTGTGCAGAACCTCATGGAACCTGTATGGAAGTGGGAAAAATATGAGCAACTTTAGGTCAGGGACAAGTGACTAGAAATAGGAAGCAGGAGGGAGTTTATCATGGGGAGGCATGGAGCCTAGAGCATTGGAGAGGGAATCAGGAGACCTGGGTTCTATTCCTGACTCTGTCACTGGTTTTCAGGGTGACCTTGGACAAGTAACTTCCCTTATTTTTTTGTCTCAGTTTCCCCATTTTTAAAATGGGGATAATGACACTGACCTCCTTTGTCAAGTGCTTTGGGGTCTGCTAATGAAAAGTGCTATAGAAGAGCTAGGCATTGTTTTACCATTGAGGGAGGTGGCCCTTGAGTTGCAGTAATAGAGAGAGATGGATCCAATTCACCATCCTTTCATTTGCTTTTCGTGAACATTCATGCCAGTGACATTTTGATCATGATAATTTATTTATTATGAATAACAATAATAATAATTAATAATTAATAATTTTATTATTACAGTAGTGTCTATAGATGCTACAAATGAGATTGGAGCCCTATTGTGTTAGGAGCTGTACATTGTAAGAGTTCCTACTCCAAATATTTATAGACAAGAAGTACACAGGATGGAGGAGAGACAGAGACAGCAGGTCAGTGACAAGCTGAGAAGAGAACCCAAGATTCCTGACATTGGTCACTTAAGTCACAAGGTATTGTTTCTGCTTCCTTTTTGGGTGACACCTAAAGAGCTTCCAAGCAATCACTCATAATGCAAATCTTTATACAGGTCCATGTGCATTAAATATATTTGCAATTAGACCCCATGAGTAGCAATTGTTTGAAGTGACAAATAGTCAAGATGAAACCCAGAGGCTGAAGTAACCATTCATCATCGACTTTTGCATAGCAAACACATTTATAAAGATCAAAGTCTATTCATGGATAATTTGCAAGCAGAAGAAAAGGGGCTAAATTAGTGGCATGAAATTGTTGCTGTTAATATTTCATCAGGCTGCAGTCACAGACCCTGGCACTGGATGCAATGAGACAAAAGCTGTTGACTGGGCAGGAGGGGTGGCCTGTTGGAGAGGGTTTTGGATTGGGACTCAGGAAACCTGGCTTCCATTCCTGGCTTTGTCACCGACGTCTTTCGTAACTTGGACAAGTGACTTAATCTACCCCACGCCTCAGTTCCACATCTGTACAGTGGGGTTAATAGTGTGGAATCATAGAAGCAGGGCCGGCTCCAGGGTTTTGGCCGCCCCAAGCAGCCAAATAAAAAGCCGCGATCGCGATCTAAAAAAGCCGCGATCGCGATCTGCAACGGCAATTCGGCGGGAAGTCCTTCACTCCGAGCCGGAGTGAGGGACCGTCTGCCGAATTGCCGCCGAATACCTGCACCTGCCGCCCCTCTCCGGAGCGGCCGCCCCAAGCACCTGCTTGAGAAGCTGGTGCCTGGAGCCAGCCCTGCATAGAAGATTAGGGTTGGAAGAGACCTCAGGAGGTCATCTAGTCCAACGCCCTGCTCAAAGCAGGACAAACCCCCACTAAAACATCCCAGCCAGGGCTTTGTCAAGCTGGGCCTTAAAAACCTCTAAGGATAGAGATTCCACCACCTCACTAGGTAACCAGTTCCAGTGCTTCACCACCCTCCTAATGAAATAGTGTTTCCTAATATCCAACCTACACCTTCCCTACTGCAACTTGAGACCATTGCCCCTTGTTCTGTCATCTGCCACCACTGAGAACAGCCGAGCTCCATCCGATTTGGAACCCCCCTTCAGGTAGTTAAAGGCTGCTATCAAATCCCCCCTCACTCTTCTCTTTTGCAGACTAAATAAGCCCTACCTAAATAATACTGCCCTACCTTCCCATTAATGACAGTAGGTTTTGGCACACCATGGCCATGAGGGCCGTATAACCACCCACACAGTGGCTTACATGCTTTCCTGAAGGGAGGGGATAATGACCCTGCTGACCGAGGCATCTTCCAGTACATACCAGAAAGCGCTTGATCAGCATTCAATGGCCTGGCCTTATTGTCATAGAATGACCAGCATGATGGAGAGGGGGCTGCTCCCAGAGGGTTCCAGCTACTCTGAGCATGGTGTGAGTCCAACTTATTGTTAAGGTCTGCTCTGCAGAGGGAAAAGGCTGCCCTTTGTGCTTACAGCACTGGCCTGGGATGTAAGAGACCGGGCTTCAACTCCCACCTCTGCCACAGTCTTCCTGCGTCACCTTATCTCGCTCTGGGCCTCAGTTCCCTATCTGGAAATGGGGATAGGAATAACACTTCCCATTTTTTCTCTGTCTGGTGTATTTAGACTGTCAGCTTTGTGGGACAAGGACCGTCACTGCCCATATGTACAGCGCCTAGCGCAAGGGGGCCGTGCTCTTGGCTGGTGCTACTATAATCCAAGTAAGAGTGGAAGATCAGAGGTCCCCTTACAGGCGTGCCCAGGCCCTTGCAAAGCTGTGAAATTGGTGCCTGCTGGACATTGTGATCTAGATTTGCTGCCCCTGCAGACAGCCTGTCCAAACTGGGCCTTTGGCGGGGGCGTCCCCAGACTAATTATCACAGGAGGCCTCTGGGTTACGTGTAGCAGGCCTGACAGCATCCATAGCCCTGGCTCAGACATACATACAGAACAGAGCTGCAGGAAGGGGGGGATATTTATAGCTTCACCCCTAATGAGGAATCCTGGCGCTCCAAACAAAGAGGGTACAGTCCTGCTCTGAGCCAGACTGCGCATCGCCACCTAGGCACACTGCTGGCTGGCAGGCTGCTCGTGTGGGAAGAAAAGAGGGATTGAGACACTCCATGGCTGGGCTCTTGGGTTTCTTCCATTTTCCATACGTACAGGAGTTCCGGCAGTCGATGGGGCCCATGAAACTGAGTCTGTGTGGGGTGCAGGAGCTTGGCATGCAGGCTGCTTCAGAGAGCAGCTCTCCTCCTCCTCCCATTCCAGGGGTACCTCGATGGGTAAAATACTAGTCCTACTTCCCGATAAATGGGCTTCCTCCACCCCCACTAAAGACCATCTTTCCCACTGTATAGCACCATTCCTAGGGAGTCTGACCTCTCTATTTGGCACAATTCCTAGGAGTTCTGTCCCCCAATTTGGCACCATTCCTAGGGGGTCGGTCCCTCCATTTGGCACCATTCCTAGGGGTTTGTCCTCTAATTTGGCACCATTCCTGGTGGGTCTGTCCCCCCTATTTGGCACAATTCCTAGAGGGTCTGCCCCAATTCCTAGGTCTCTCCCACTATGAGGCACTGTTCCTAAGGGGGAATCTCCACTATCCACTATTGTTCCTAGGGGGTACCTTCCTGCAAGTACACACCATTCTGAGGCGGTCTTTCCCTCAATCTACCCGTTCCTAAGGAGTCTCTCTTGCATATACAGCACAATTTCCCTCTGTCCAATGCCAAGTCTACGGGGTTTGTCTCTCAACCTACAGCCCCCTTCCTATAGAGAGCTTTCCACTGTCCAACCCCATTTCTACGGTGGGGTCTGTATCCCTTTCATGTGTAGGATAACACAAGTTTAACTTCTTCATATGTCAGCATGAATAAACTGGTCCCAGTTCCACTGGCTGCTAGTCTAATTGGGATTGTGCTGCATAGGGCACCTTGCTGGAACAACCAGAGTCAGACAGCATGAGCTTCATCCATTGCCACCTTCTCACCCTGTTAATCAGGTAATAGCCCTCATCTAGAACCGAATGCAGAGCCAGGTAGATGTGCTTGGTGGAGGAGGTGGTGGTTGGGGGTCTGGATACTAGAGTCTGGCATGAAGGAAAAAGTTCCTAACTGTCAGGGTGGTTAAACATTGGAATAAACTGCCCAGGGAGGTTGTGGACTCTCCATCTCTGGAGATATTTAAGAGTAGGTTAGATCAATGTCTATCAGGGATGGTCTAGACAGTATTTGGTCCTGCTATGAGGGCAGGTGACTGGACTCGATGACCTCTCGAGGTCCCTTCCAGTCCTAGAGTCTATGAATCTATGAATCTGTCTGTCTAGCTTGTCTCACTCTTCCTTGCCAGGAATTTAACAAGTCACCAAAGGAAAAAAAGGGCATTGTTAATAAGGACAAAAGCTCCCCAGTAGTAACCAAAGCAGCCCTTGAGGCTCAGACCTGTGCCATCCATGTCGTTGGCGTGTGATTCACATGGCTCCCTGTGTCAGCGCCGTGCCACCGGCATGGCGAGGGGGTTGCATTCCCTCTGCGGTACAGGTATGCAAACAAATAAAAAAAAAAGGCAGCACAACCCATGATAAATACAGAAATCGACTTACCAGACTCAGAGTCCCTTTTCCAAAGCCTCAGTGTTCGTCTGCCTGATCTCCTGTGTATTAAAGAGCATGTGTATATCTCAATTTGCCAGGGTTGGTGCCCGCCCCGCAGTCCTGATCAAATATTGTGCTTGCAGGTCATGGGCACTGCAGGGTTTTTCTTGTGGAGTGACCTCCCAGCGGCAGACAGTTTGCAGACCCGAGTGAAGATACCCTACCACTGCCTGACTTTATAAACAACCTGCTTTTTCTCTCTCCTCTCTCTCACTCTCGTGTCTTTCCTTGCAGAGGCTTTGGCAGTTTCCAGCCTCTCTCTGTTTAACAAGTTAGTGGAATCGTGGGTGTTGTTTGGAACAGACTTTTGCTAGGTCGCCTGCGTTTCTCATCAAACAGAGATGATGAGGCCGCTTTAAAAAACAACACAGGCTTTGGGTGGGGGGAGACGCTGAGGATGAACGGCTTAGAAACAAAGCATCTTTCATGTTTTCACTGCGGGGGGAGAGATGGCAGAATGGCCCACAGGCTGCATCCCTTGGCTCTGGGTCACCAGCAAACCTTGATATTTTATTATTCTACTATTAAATAGGAATGTATCATAGAAATATTTATTCTAATGAAGCAGCATCCAAGGTACATAAACTACATACCAAAAACCTAATGTCACACTAAGAATTTGTTTTCATCTGCTGCTGAAAGGTGCCAGGTTGACCGTCCTGCTAGCTGGAGTCCTCTGCCAAGCCACATGGGAAGCAACATAGTTTCTTGCTTAGATACTGTGGGGAAGGGTTCTATAGAAATATCGAAGACACATAGCACATAGACTAGGACCTGGGAGTCCTGGGTTTCTATCCATCCTTTTATGATCCCCATTACTGTAATATCTGGGCATCTTACCATCTTTAATCTTTATCACATGCCTGTGCAGCAGGGCAGCGCTACTGTCCCCATTTTACAGATGGGGGACCTGAGGCCCAGAGACATTTAGTGCTTGCCTCCACATGAACATTAATCTGGAATAAGATAAACTGTTAATTTAAAGTGGATTCACTGTTCTTGATTAACTCCACATGGGGATGCTTTTATTCCAAATCAGCTTAATCCACTTGCAAATTGGAATAACTCCCATGTAGACAAGCCCGAAGGCACTTTCCCAGATTCACACAGCCAAAGGAATTGGACTGGAGTCTTCCAGAGTCAGAGGCATGCTAACTACTGCCCCACCCTTCCTGCGTAGGGGACTCTGCTCCCAGTTCTGCCACAGATAGTCGCTCAACTTATGCAAGTCGCTTTGCGTCTCAGTGCCAGTTTCCTCACCTGTGTTATGAAGCTAATGCTACTGACCCAGCTTTGTAAAGCGCTTTGAGATCTGGGGATAAAATGGGCCTAGACAAAGGGCTTAAATATTATTATTTATCCACCACACGGGCCATGGCAATCCAAGCTGCTTCCAGATTCCACATTATTCTCTGCCAACTTGCCTCTGGAGAAGCAAGAGGCCTTTGTAACTCCGGGGCTATCCGCTTTCACTAGCTCTCGACGCACAGGGTATTTTTAAAACTTCAAGACATAATTATTAGTTATTCAAACATTTCCTCCCGCTCCCCTCACAAAAGAAAAACCAATAGATCCTCATCCAGTTGCTAATAACCCCTCAGTACAGCAGCAGTCAGGGCCCTGGGGATAGGGTTTCTGAAGGAGCCTGGAGTAAATTAGTTACATTCAACAGGCGATGGATGCCAAATTCCCTTAGGGGGTTGTATTTACGTAGATTCCTTTGAAAATCCCAGCCTAAACTACCACTGTTTTTTGGGATGCTTGCGGTGACCCTAAATAACCCATAACGAATTGCTAGTAGGAGCGCTCATTGTAGCCGGAAAGAACGGGAGGCAGATTCATGGAAGTTATTAGGAAAGGGACTGGTTGTATGGAATCATTGTCCTACGGAGCAGCTGCTATTTATTAGGGAAGGGTGTGGCTGGAGAGATCAAAGCGTCACCCTTTCTGTAGCAATGTAAAGCTGGTCAGAGTAGAGTCCTGCCTGCTACGGCTCTCTCCACGCTGCAGTAAAACACCTGCAGCTGGCCTGAGTTAGTGACTTGGGCATGCAGAGCCCAGGCCGCGGGGCTATCCAATTTCAGGGTAGGTATCCTGGCTGGCTCAGGCTGGAGGGCAGAGGATTCCAGAGTTGGACTCCATCCTGAGCCTAAAGGTCTACACAGCAATTCATCAGCCCCATAGCCCGAGCCCCATGAGCCTGAGTGAGCTGACCCACGCTAGCCACGGATGTTTAATTGCAGTGTACACATATCCTGAAAGAGCTGGCCTGATCTGCAGCTACTGTGAGAAGCTGGACTGTATTTTTGGCAGAAATGCCCCCACTGCCTCATGGCATGTTGTCAACTCCACCACAGACAACCCCCTGAAATTCAGGTTCTTGTCAACCCTCTAAACCCCAAGGCTGACCCATTGATGGAGCCCCAGGCTCCCCCTGAATCCCAGGCAGATATTGCAGATCAGTGGCACTATCTGCCTCAACGTAGCCGTGTCCTGAAACCCTCTGCTTCTGGGACCTCTGCAAACCGGGCTACACCCTTCACTTCCCCAGTCCCGTTCCTCAACCTTCCACACCACAAGACAGCGTGGCGAGTAGGAGAATCTCTCAACTCCCACACCCACAAGGGACAGGCCTTTCTCTCTCCCCCGCATCCTACCCCACAAGATGCAGAGAGCATTTCCCCCATGTGTGCAAATTGGTGATCTTGAAAGCACAAACTTGTGCTCCCCCAGCCCTGTGTTTTTTGGCACTGGCTTGTAAGTGTGCTCTGTGTAATGCCTACGCAGTAGTTTTTTCTGCTGTTCATAACACACAACTGGGTGGATGATTTCTTATTACATTGAATGTCATTGGAAATGTCAGGAGGTTGTTTAAAATTTTCACAAAAGCCTTGGCCGAAGCAGGATAAAATCCCCACATGAAGCTTGCTACAAGCCGTGCACCATGCATCACTGGTCCCTGCACACAATCATGAGAAAAGCCTTACCCTAAGGTAGCTGCGTTGTCCGCAAGACTGCCCTGGCCTCACAGCAGGAGCATAACGCATCCCTGACCCTGTGTCCTTGACCAGTTGAAGCATTTCATAGAAGCCGCCTCTCTGGCTGTTCAGAATGTTCAGCTTGTCTGTCCACCTCTTCTTTCCACCCGTCATTGAGGTGCTCTCCCTTGTGCTCACTTAGGCTGTGCAAAACATAGCAAACAGCTCTCACACGAGCAGGGCCGGCTCTGGCTTTTTTGCCGCCCTAGGCAAAAAAGCCACCTGCCGCCCCGCCCCCAGTGTGGCAGGGGAGGGCGCTGAGCCCGGCCGTGGGCCCGCAATCCCCGACCGGCCGGAGCGCCGGGGGGAGGGCGACGAGCCTGCCACGGCTCCGCTCTCCCTGGCGGCCAGAGCGCCGGGAGCAGGGTGGCGAGCCTGGCCGGGGCTCTCCGCTCTCCCCGGTGGCCAGAGCGCCGGGGGGAGGGCGGAGAGCCCCCGGCGGCCAGAGCACTAGGGGGAGGGCGGAGAGCCGCCACAGCTCTCCGCTCTCCCCGACCGGCCGGAGCGCCGCAGGGAGGGTGGCGAGCCCAGTCGCGGCTCCGCTCTCGGGCTGGAGCGCCCCGCCGCACCGCCCCCCTCCGTGTGCCGCCCCAAGCACATGCTTGGTGGGCTGGTGCCTGGAGCCAGCCCTGCACACGAGGCAGATAATGTTCAGCAGCCTCCATTCTTGGCAGTAGGTATCTGCATCCTCCCTTCAGTCTCTAAATGTGCACTCCACTGTCATTCTGCAGCTGCTTCTGGCATAGCTAAACAGCTCCTTTCACCTATCCAAGTATCCATAAAAGGATTCATAAGCTGGGAAGCAGAGGGGTAAACTCAGGGCAAGTTTACGTCACACAATTAAGTTGACCTAAGTTATGTCGACATACAGCTGCCACAGGAATTAAATGGTTTTTGCATGTCCACACTATGCTCCGTGGGTTGGTGGTGCACGTCCTCACTACTAGTGCTTGCATTGGTGCGGAGAGCAGTGCACCCTGGGTAGCTATCCCACTGTGCAACTTGCCACCATGGCTGTCTTGGGAAGGGTTTGCAATGCCTCATGGGAGCAAATGAGTCGCACAGGAGGACCAGGAACATGGTTTCTATGTCTCATGATGCAGTTTTCTCCATCCCATAGTTTTATCTGCATCCAATAATGTTTTGTGCCTCTTTTCAAAAGCACCTCCAACCCGCGCATCCGCCATCTCTGTACGCATGGATCCTGCACAGCTGTGCGCTATTGTGATGAGCGTTGCGAGCACAGAGCGCCTGATCCTGCAGTATTTGCAGAGCCGCCAGAGGAGCTGTGGGGAACATGGACATTCCTTGGAGGCTAGCTTGCTGGGGGACACAGTAAGAAACAATTCAAGGTTGTCATTGGCATTCACTGAGCAGATGCAGACATGACACGAGGAACCGAACACCACCGAGGTCCATAATGGTCCTCCAAGCAACAGTTCCATTTGTCATTGCAGGATGAGGTGCAGAGTTTCTAGTGGTCTTGTCATCATGGACCTTCTCAGACCACCCTACATTAATACCGATGAACCTTCTATGGGGATCAGCCAGACCTTGCAGCACCGTGCAGAGAGACCCCTTATTGTTGATGAATTCTGAGTCCTGGGGTTGAGACAAAAATAAGCATGTGGGTCCCATCACTACCCCGTATACAACTTGAGAACCCCAATCATGCAACTCCAGCAATAAACCCCTGAGCATCTCCAAGCTTTATGACCTAGGGCAACAGCACATTCTGAATAGCACCACTGCACCTCCATGACAATAGCCCCAACAGTTGATCTACCAACACCACACTGGGCAGTTGCTGACCGGTAGCAATCGGGGTGTGGCGAGCTTCCAGATACCACTAACCATGTACCTGGGTCCAGCGCTGCAGCTGTAGGGTGAGCTCAGCACAGATTTTTAAGAAAGTCACCTCTGATATCCTGAAGTTCTGCTGCCACTGCTGGTCTCCGAGGTCTGCATCTCTGTCCTGCCCTCCCATCATGGCTAGTTGGCCATGCCCAGAAACAGCAGCCCACCACGGGAAGCCGCTCCAGGAAAAGTTCATGCAGAAGTGACTGCTTGATTTCAGTCGCCTCCTCTCCAGGTGCCTGTATTGCACTGCCCCAGAAACCCTTGCCCAATTTGAGATACATGGGAAGCAACCTGTTTGTCAGGATCACAGCACTCAGCAGTGTTTCCACTACGCTGTGTGACAGTGAAATGCCAGAAGAATCACGGGATGCAGTGAGAGGAACTAATTAGTTGGGAATTAATTCGTTTGACCCCAAGTTCCAGAATCCCAGTGCCTTGGGGTAGCTATCCCACAAAGCACAGGGGGGGGGGAAATACCAGACTGCATAGAGTCTAGTGGAGGAGTATTGCACCAGGGGATGTCTGCCCTGAATGCTGAGGGCTTATTTGGAGCAATGCAGTGGGGTGTGGGCATGATGATCCCAAAGAGAAGTACATTAACCTGGGGTGATGCGGTGTGGATATGCCACTCGCATAACAGTTGTTCAGGATGACTTAACGCAGATCGACATAACTCCAAACAACTTTCAAGCATGGACATATGCTTAGGTACTGTGACAGACCCAGACCAGTGGGGTACAGGAGTCTGGTAGAGGGCAAATATACTGGTCACCGGATGAGTAGTTTTCTGTTCCCTGAGTGACCAGAGCAGGGGCTGCACTAGAGTAATCAGGAACCTGCTAGAACCAGTTAAGGCAGGCAGGCTAATTAGGACACCTGGAGCCAATTAAGAAGAAGCTGCTAGAATCAATTAAGGCAGGCTAATCAGGGCACCTGGATTTTAAAAGGAGCTCACTTCAGTTTGTGGTGTGAGTGTGAGGAGCTGGGAGCAAGAGGTGTAAGGAGCTGAGAGTGAGTGCTGCTGGAGGACCGAGGAGCCCAAGTGTTATCAGACACCAGGAGGAAGGTGTCTGGAGGAGGCCATGGGGAAGTAGCCCAGGGAGTTGTAGCTGTCATGCAGCTGTTACAGGAGGCACTATAGACAGCTGCAGTCCACAGGGCCCTGGGCTGGAACCCGGAGTAGAGGGCAGGCCTGGGTTCCCACCAAACCTCCCAATTGACCTGGACTGTGGGTTCTTCCAGAGGGGAAGGTCTCTGGGCTGTTCCCCAGCCCACATGGTGAATCTCTGAGGCAAGAAAATCTACTAATAAGCGCAGGACCCACCAAGATAGAGGAGGAACTTTGTCACACTACATACAAGACTCCTCATTCCAATAGGATCTGAGCACTGCAATCTTTAATATATTTATCCTCACAACACATTTGTGAGTTGGGTAAATGCTATTATGCCCACTTTACAGATGGGAAACTGAGGCATGGAGAGACTAAGGCATTAGCTTCATTAGAAAAAAAGATGTGTTCTTAACTTGAGTTAGCTAACATGAGGTGAAATCCTAATGAAGACAAGGCAGTTTGTAGTTTTAACACAAGTTTGCAGGACAAGGTAAACCTTAGACTAAGAACACATGTTGATTCCTCATGAATACACACCTTAAATGTGTATTCACTAGGGTGACCAGATGTCCTGATTTTATAGGGACTGTCTTGATACTTGGGGCTTTCTCTTATATAGGTGCCTATTACCCTCACCCCCGTCCTGATTTTTCACACTTGCTTTCTGGTCATCCTAGTATTCACCTTCAAGTACATAAAAGGCTGTTACAAGGAGGAGGGAGAGAAATTGTTCTCCTTAACCTCTTAGGATAGGACAAGAAGTAATGGGCTTAAATTGCAGCAAGGGCAGTTTAGGTTGGACATTAGGAAAAACTTTCTAACTATCAGGATAGTTAAGCACTGGAATAAATTGCCTAGGGAGGTTGTGGAATCTCCATCATTGGAGATTTTTAAGAGCAGGTTAGACAAACACCTGCCAGGGATGGCCTAGATAATACTTAGTCCTGCCTTGAAAGCAGGGCACTGGACTGGATGATCTCTCGTGGTCCCTTCTAGTCCTACGATTAGTGTCAAAGCACAGACTTGACCCTAGGCTTCCCAAGTCTGAGGCAAGGGTCCCTACCCACTAAACCAACCAGAAAGTTCTAATTTGTGTGCTGTTAGGCTCTTTTCCTCTTAACTTTAGATCCGCCTATTTGCTTCACACAAGCTGTCCTTGGTCTAATATGAAGAGCAACACCATTATGAAGGGGTCTCTCCTGCTGTCAAAGAGAGGAGGTGCACACAATAATGTACATTATCCAGTTGCTAGACAGATGAACCAAAGTCAAATCTTTGGGAATTCAAGATACCACTAACAACAGGAACTTAGTAGGCTGTTAAAAGGGTGAGACATTTCTTTGGATAGTGAGAACACCCACACTTACATTAGACAGGGTATGTACCCTATAAATATTATATACTTGCTGGGGTGAGTGACAGCTGGGAGGGTACCATCTGCAACACCTAAGCCTAAAGCCTTGAACACCTTCCTGTAGAGAGACCCAAGCATCTAGGATCCAGGCTCTGCTCGTTAGCCTCGTATATTTTCCAGAAGGCGCTGAGAGAGCCCGATGATGAGAATGGTACAAATGCCTACAGACAGACCAGCTAGATCCAGAAATGGTGACTACAGAACATCAGGGCGAGAGGCAGAGAAACAGCCCTTAATTGACTTCAGACTCTGCAGTTGGTCTCTGCAGGGCCTGTGGATCTCAGGCCTGATGTTTCCTGACTGGCACGTCTGAGAGTTTGCATCCATACAGTCTTCCTTGCCAGCGCTACCTCTCTCCATCCTCTTTGAAAGGCAGAAAGGATGCTTGTATTGATACTGACAGGGTGCCCTTTCTCCAAACAGATCTGAGTCTCTCTCCCTCTCTCTCTCTCTCTCTCCCTTGCTCATTTTCATTGCATCCTGGAAAAGGCAGCTACCAGCAGAGGGGTGGGCAGCAGGTCTACAAGCCACTGCAGAGCTCCTGGAGGGCTCTGTTGTCCAGTAAGGGGGTTGAGTCCAGCTACCCGGGATGGGCTGTGCTCTCAAAGAAGAGGCAAGGAAAGGCAGGTTCATAGGGAATGTGGAACATCAGTCAGACCCACATTAGAGATACCACCTACTGCTGTACTAAGGTCAAATATTATAACCTAAGCAGCACTGGCCCTGGTCACTACTTGGATGGTTGAGCTGCAGTGAAAAGCCAGGATAGTGTAGGCAATAGAGCTGGTGATCCAGCAGGCGTCACCCTTCCTTCTGAGTTAGTACAGAAGAAGTGCCCCGCCCCCTGCGTGCCCTGTGCTGCTGCAGTAAGCTGAGACCTAATGCCAAGGGGATGGGCCACTAGTGGTCATCAAAGGTTCCATATTATGTTCCCAGGGGAACTGCCAGGGTGTGAAGCACAGGCTTTGTGCCCAGCACTAGCATAAGCTGGGAAACCATTTAATTCTTTTAGCTTGTTATAAGAGAGTCTGTGCCCGTGAATGGGAGTTTGGGGTTGGAAATGGCCTCTTAACCCTAGAAATTTTGGCAGTGGATACAGAATTCAGTCTGCTCACTCGTAAGAGTGTCCTCTGGGAAACCAAGCACCTCTCAAACCCTGCTCCCTTGTATGGATTGCTTAAATCAAAGCCTAACTGTGGAGGAGCAGGCTGGCTGGGGCCCCTGGATGGGGGCTCTTCATTGAAGAAAAAAAAAATCTAACTACAAGTCGTGCACCTTTGACATTTTGCTCGGTGTCAGTCACTGTTCATTGGTCTAGTCCATTTTTGGCAAACTCTTCCCAGCCTGGATCACGTCTAACTCTGTTTGTACAGCACCTAGCACAAGGGGGGGTAGTCTTGACTGGGGGCTCTAGGCATTATTACTATGGAAACAATAATAATAGCATAGCAAGGCATGCGGCAGGATAGGGCTGAGGGGCAGCAGAGCTGGAGCCAAAGAGTGAAGTAGCCAGGGGTGCTGCAGGGCTGATTCAGGTGCATTGGCAGAGCTACAGTGGAGCCCAAGGCTGGATTAGATGGGTGGCATTGAGGTTCACTAGCAGAGTGGGGTGGTAGTGGGGAAGTTAAGCCAGGGGTCAAGGTGGCAGAGGGTTATCAGGGGATGTGGCAGATCAGAATGGAGATGTCTTCATCAAACAGTGCATGGGAAGCTTGCATGGCACCTACATGACATCTACAAATTGGCCGTAACCAGTGGTTCTAATTAGGCTTGGAAGGATTAGATTTGTGTTGGTAAACGTCAATTCCACTGTACACACACACACACCCTCACAAAGAAATATATCCATTGATAATCATTGAGATAGGCAGACAGACAAAGTAAGAAAAATGCTGCTTGAGAACTTCTTACAGCCAAACTTCAGTGATTTAGAATTTTGAATTAAGCTTGTTACGGATGGACTAGCCAATGAACAGTACAAACAGGGATGACTTGTTGATTTGCTTTGTATATTTGCTATTTGCTTTGTATATTTTGACACGTGATGTTGATAATTTGGTGTCAACCCTTTATAAAGCTTTAACTTTTTCAGTCTCTCGGTTTACTCTCATTGAATAATTATCTGACCCTCCCCCACCCCACCCCATCATTTCATGCAACTGAGATAATTTAAATCAATCAAAATTGAAAAAATGCTTAACAATAAAGATTGATACTATCCATGAAATTATATAAAAAATTGAATTTTGCCAAGCCTCATTATAATATTGCTTTCCAAAAATCCAAAGGTCATGATGGGGGTGAGAGGGTTAATTCTCCCTGGACCTGCCTCTTCACCCATGATCTCACTTTTCCTAGTAATAGTTTTTTCAACCCAAACAACATTCTTGAATCGAGATTTGAGAGAGTCTGAAGAGAGAGACGGTCACTCGGAGACAATGCGGCTACGGGGAGCAGCACCGCTCCCGGAAACTCTGACTCCAAGGAGAGTTGTTTGGTTGGTGTTTTATAAACGATGCTTGTGTTTCAGTGGAAAGTCTTTGCCACCTAGGATCCCCAGACTCTCTCGGGTCACACTGTTTCCATGGGAGATTCTTTAATGTTTACCCTCAAATGAAATAAATAAGTGACTTAAATTCTCAGCCTGGAGTTTTCTAGAATAAGAGTGGTGCAACGGGAGAACCCCTTGCTAGCAGGGTGCACTGGCGCCACTCTGCTTCCAGCTGCTGAGTTGGCTTGGCTGCCAGCACTGGGGAATGACAGTTTGCTGGAGCAGCCTCTGACTTGTCCCACGGTAATTACAGCTCAGATCCTGAGGGTAATTAGCACTCCCTTCTCCCAGGAACTGGGGGGGTTGATGACAGGCTAGAGGCATCGTCTCCTCCCTCCCGCAAAAGCCTGGACTCAGTAATGAGAGTCCCAAGGCCTCATCAAGGAAGGAAGGTCTCTCCAAACCCACCTGGTTTGACCCATTTCAGAGCCATTCGCTCGAGGGATTTCAAAGCGGAACCTCCATTGTTTGCCCTAGAAATCCACTTCCTCACCAGCACCACTGGGCCCAGGAGAGGAGAGGCTGGGTCCCAGGCCAGGGAGATACTCTGCAAGCACAAGACAGGATGGATGTGAAGAGGATATAATCTGAGCCACAGGATTTTTAAAGTCTGACATCTCACGAATCAGCCAAGTTGCTATATACAGCATGGGAAAGCTGGGGCAACGGGGTGTGGCATGAGAGTCTAGCCTCGGAGGGTCATACGATGCCATCATCCCATCAATGGTCCCTGGGACCGAATAAAAATACAAGCCATTTGCCAGGCCAGGTGAGAGGGTTTCCAGGATCCTCAGCATCCCCACTCTTCTGGGATGCTGTATTTAGATGATCCTCCTCTGTCTGAAAAGAACTGGCTGTAACTCTGGAGAACTGCCACATACTCCATCAGGCTGGCTTATCCATCTCTCTATCTACCTAATCTTCATCCTTCCTGTCTTCCTTCCATTTTTCCTTAGCACCCATCACCCTGGAACCTAAATTTTGCCTCCTCTTTGCTCCCAGCTTGTTTGGACTGTTATCCTCATAATCAGTGTGACCCTGAATACCCTTTGGGTAGGTCTACACTTACCTCCGGGTCTGGCGGTAAGCAATCGATCTTCTGGGATCGATTTATCGCGTCTTGTCTAGACGCGATAAATCGATCCCGGATCGATCCCGGAAGTGCTCGCCATCGATGCCGGTACTCCAGCTCGGCGAGAGGAGTATGCGGCATTGACGGGGGAGCCTTCCTGCCGCGTCTGGACCCATGGTAAGTTCGGACTAAGGTACTTCGAATTCAGCTACGTTATTAACGTAGCTGAATTTGCGTACCTTAGTTCGAAATGGGGTGTTAGTGTGGACCAGGCCTTAATGTACAAAGAGAAAGAGTAACAATACCCAAGAGGGGAGGACTCTCAGTGCGAAAACTACTTGAAAAGGGTGGGTCTCTAATTGAGGAAAGTTATGGGTGCAGCAGCAGCTTCCAATGGCTCTCCCAGTCGTCAGGGTGCATTAGCGAGGCCGTGCTGCATAGCCGGGAACAAACGCCGGGCAATGTTAATACCGAAGGAGCTAAACAGAAGGTCAGTTATTAGTATGTAGGGAAACAACTTTGAGAAGAGAGGAGCCAAGAGAGGCATTTGCACAAGATTAGCCACGTGCAAATCCATTCAGGAGCACAGTAAGTGAATTGCCAGTCGTGCTTATTTCTGGGAGGTGGCTGGGTTTTTCCAGGATACTGAAAGTAGAATAAAGAAATGTGAATGCATCCACCTGGTGCAGCTGCATTTTCATTTTTGAGGACTCGCATTTCCCTCTTGTGGTTTATGGGCTGTCACCCTGGATAACCCTGTACGGCTGAGTGCAGTTTGTTCTCTTTATAGTACTTCACAGGCCTGTGTCTCAGTTACTCTGATCCTGTGCTTGGGGAAGGGTGTGTGGGTGGGTGGCAGATGGTCAGGATTTGTGCATCCCATATTCTAGGACTGGTCGGGACCTGCCCAGCCTCTAGGGTAGGTTAGAGCAGCCACAGAGCTTATCTACACTTGAAATGCTATAGTGGTACCGCTGCAGCTGCATCTCAGTAGCACTTCAGTGTAGACACTTCCCCTCTCCCTTCGGTGTAGGTAATCCATCTCCCCAAGAGGCCATAGCTGGGT
The DNA here is from genome assembly GCF_027887155.1 of Malaclemys terrapin pileata. Lineage (NCBI taxonomy): Eukaryota > Metazoa > Chordata > Testudines > Emydidae > Malaclemys > Malaclemys terrapin. Next base: position 16,956,951 of record NC_071508.1, on the reverse strand, counting down.
CAATGGAAGAATTCATAGAATCATAGAATATCAGGGTTGGAAGGGACCTCAGGAGGTCATCTAGTCCAACCCCCTGCTCAAAGCAGGACCAATCCCCAGACAGATTTTTGCCCCAGATCCCTAAATAGCCCCCTCAAGGAGTGAACTCACAACCCTGGGTTTAGCAGGCCAATGCTCAAATCACTGAGCTATCCCTCTCCCCCTCCATCAACCTAACGCTATCTACACGGGGGAGGTTATGTTGGCTTTTTCACACATAGTTAAAATGATGTAATTTTCTAGTATAGACCAGGCCTAAGCTGTGCCTTGATAATCAGAGGCTAGCCCTAGACCAATGCATTCTGCAGGGGGCTGAGAGCAGGGCTTATGTAGAGGTCTTACACCAGTTCTGCACAGGCTGGGGGTATGCTCAGCAGGCTGGTTCAATACCCTTTGAGGCTTTGTATGCTACCAGGATGGCATTTAGATGCCTTCATGTAACTGGCGATCAGGCCTAAGCCTCTGTGTGACCTAATGGTAGGGATTTTTGCCTTTTCCTTATCTTCCCATCTCCTGGGCCTTGCTTCCTGTGGGTAAGCTTGCCATAGAGTTGTGTATGAAGCCCTGTTCAGAGGGATGTCTATTTGGCTTTGGGGCCCAGTAACACCTGAATGACGTTTAATGGTTTATAAACTTACATGATAAACTCACTGCATGACACCTGGCTATCCCGCTTCCCAGCTGAAAAGTGATCCTTTGGATTTGGGAGGAAACTCCTTCCCTACTTAGCAATGCCCCAAATCTTGGAGGTTCCCCTGTTGCTCTTGAGCCACTATGCTACTGATACATTAGGAAGTCTACAATGGACAACTGTTAGACCCAGTTGTCTTTTCAATGGTTAGATACGACACATGATGGCTGCTATAGAAACACCTGTGATAGGTAGATCACCTTCCAGCTGTGAAGAAGCTGAGCTACTCACTTCAAGCATACAGTAATCCAGGGGATGTATTATTCCGCATGGGAATCCAGGTTCTCCAAAGAGCTAGACCTTACCGAGGTGGGTTATCAGAGTCAGATGGGAACTGAACTTGGATCAGTGCACTTGCAGGTACCAGGATTTGTTAGACTCCTGCTGCAATTCATTCCTATCCTGGAGATAGAGGACAGTCAGCAAGATGTCTCGTGTTCAGGGCTCAGGGTCTAGCGGCAACCTGTGGGCTGCTCAGCACCACAATTATTTTTCTTTTAATACGCCCCTCTTGGCAGGCTGGCCCTTTGCAGAGGTTTCACAATGATCGCAGGAAACGTTCCAAAGATCACAGCCCACTTCCTGGTTTTGTAGCTCGGATGCACTTTTCTAGGCAGGGGGTTGCTTATGGTGGTGTGTGAAATAGCTCTGGGATGTTAGCATCCTAAGGCCGACTTCACAACAACCCACGCACACGCCAGTCAGCAGCCCTAGTAAAGCGAGCGGGAAAGCCCAGGTTAAACAGGGGGGTGTTGAAGGATTGTCTTCCACAGCTGCTCCTTTGAAGTGGTCTGAGAAACCACAGCAGTGTCCCAGCCATGGGCCAAGCAGCACAGTCCACAAGCCTGAGCGGAAAATGGGCAAGGATCCCAAAAAGGGCTTCAGTCTGGTCAACCCCCCGGGCCACAATGTATTGGCAATATGTGAAGTAGGGTGTGGATGGAGACCAAGCTTCCAAGGCTCTTACCCAGTCTATGACAATGCAGAATTATGACATCTCCATGGAATTTACCAAGACAACACTTTCACCTTGATACTCCCAGAGGCTGTTTCCCTCGGAGCTACGTCCCTCTGACACAGGATTGGTTATGGAACCTGTTTCACTGGGATTCAAGGAGTGTCAGGTCTAGAGAATGTGGGATAGACAACAGATCCAGACAGCTGTAACTGGCTTACATCTTCTCCTGTTTTGCAGCGTTGGGAGGGACATATCACAGGCCGGGACACATCTTGTTTGGCAGAAATCCTGAGCAACCTCGCAACGGGCCTTACAGTGCTGTATCTGAGATCACAATTTGGACTCTTCTTAAAATTGGGGGAGCAATTTTCCCATTCATCATGGGGTGCTGCAGCTATCCCCCACCGCCCCTGACTGTCAGCACCTAGACCTGATGCCATGGGACAGATGGCAAATTTCACACAAGGTGACCGGAGAGTTAGCTTTCCAGCAGATCTCAAGACAGAGGCCAGGTCCATGTGGCTCCTTCTGCTTAATGTCTGTTATGCATGACTTTGTTGTATGGTTACAGCAGCCACTTAGCAGAAGGCAAGCTCTCTCCCTCCCCCACCATTCCAGTCTGTGGCATCAAAGCTGCTGCTATGAGCGCCAACAGCTGTCAAAGGAGGGAAGGGAAAAAGTGTTGCAGTTCCTTACTCACAGCTTTGAATTCATGTTTTCAAAGAACCACTGAATGCTTTGCACGTCTCAGAAGCCTCAGTGTCCTAAACAAACAGCACAACAGAAATAGGTTCCTTTACATCTCATTGACAGCCGGCTGAGATCCCTGGAAGGTAAAGCCCTCTGAGGAACGCTACGTGTCATTTTTCATACAGCTTGCAAGCTGCTGAGTCCCCTCGACTCCCACTGGTTTTGACTTCCAAGGCATCGATCTGGAGGCAAAATTTGACCTCTCCAAAAACAGTGTTGCTGACTCTTTAGGAGATAAACACAAATCAATCCAGAGCTTCATAAAGTGTAGCTGACACTTTAAACTGCACCTACGAGCAAATAGGTAGCCACTGCAAAGCACAGAACATTGCTGTCATGTGTTCAGAGCTGCCTGCCCTGCTCAGCTTCTGTGTGCTCTTCAGAGCACAGACCCTCTTTTTAGACTGCCCTTTTCCTGTCAGGCACTTTGTGAAATACGGTACACAGGAATTGCTTCACCTCTTACTAAAATGCAGCCACTTCTGGGGTGGAAAGAACCAGCTGTTTAATAGTGCACAGCAACAGTTTAGGGCAGGCAGGGCATACGCATCCCATTGTTTTAGGAGCAGAATGCACTTCTCCTTTTAGAACAATCAGCAGTCCAGTGTTTCTATATGCCTGGGCTGGAGAGCAACACACTTGATACCCGGGATTCCATTGCAGATAGATCTCCTCCTTTCCAGCAAGTATGCAGACCTCCTTCCCCTCTGCTTGCTCTGTTATCTTTGCAGGTGGCCTGCTCTCTTTAAGACACGTTGATAGGCAGCCGAGGACCCTGGGGACCATTTCCACACTTCTTCAAATCCATAATAAGCTTGCCCAGTTTCCCCTAGTTTGAAATAAACCCCACCTGCCTTCGGGGAGACACTGTGCAGAAGGTCACGCACAGAACTTGGTTCCCAGATGGTGCACCCGGGCTGGTTTTTGTCCCTTAAAAATGTCTGAAATATGACATTGAAGGGAAACGTCAGCTCTCTGGGAAAGCCATTACCATTCCATGCTGCCTGGCCCAGCCGCCTGGCTTTCTGTTAGAGCAAATAAAGAAATGAAATGCCCAGCTTTCGAGCTCTCCTTGCCCTGGCATCAGCCACGTCATTTCTCATGGGGCACGGTGCTCGTGTACAGTAAACGCAGCCAATGCCTCCCTGAAATGAGCCGCTTAAGCAGTGCCCTCCCCTCCTTCAACCCCCTTCTGAATGACTAAGGCCTGCTCTAGCCGCACAAGTTGCAGGGGTTTAGCTAAAGATGTGCTTTTTAAATGGATTGAGTTCAACCAGCACAAAAGGCTGAGTGGATGTCCTTTTAGCTAAACCATACTCCTGTCGGACAAAAGCCAACTCAATATAAACCAGGTTTATATTGATTAAAGAGCATCCCCACCGCTGCTGGCACCAGTTTAATTAAATCCATTTAAAATCGCTCCTTTAGTGACGCCGGTGCAGGCCTGCATGTAGACAAGCCCATTGATTGTAAGGGGTAGGGACTCTCTCTTTCATTCTGGGTGCATAGCACAAGGGGAGCGTGACTGGGACCTCAGAGCTATATTGCATTGCAAATAATAACACAGGTTGGTTCCATAAGGCCTACAGGGGATTGATTGGCTGGTTAATCACAGAGCTCGAGGAGCCGCTGGGTAGATTTGATGAGGGTTTGTTTAAATATATTAAATTAAATTACATAATTATTTAATTGTAATTTAAACGATCAATAGAACATGTGTATCTGCTGAGGCAGTGTTGTCGAATGGTCAGGGCTCTAGATGGGGGGTCAAGAGACTAGGGTTCTATTCTTAGTTCTGCCACTGGTCTGCTGGGTGACCGTGGGCAAATTGCTTTCCCGCTCTGTGCCTCAGTTTTCCCTTCCCACTCCTTGTCTATTGAGACTGTACGATCTTCCTGGCAGGGACCGCCTTTTCCTATGTGTCTGTGCAGCACCTAGTACAGTGAGACCCTAATCTCGGTGTTATTTGCACTGTAATACAAATAATAACAGAAATCACCGTTTCACGCATCGCCTGCGGGGTAATAACATGAAAGAACTCCAGGCTCATAAAACTAAACTGGATCTTTATTAAGAGAACGATTTACGGAGGTGCTGCAACCATAGCTAGCGTTTGACTCTGGACATGTGCCTGTTGACTACGTTCCAGGTGCTTCCTCCAAACTCTTCCCTCTTGAAACCTGTGTTCCTCCCTCCAAGTTCCAGGCAGGTTGCCACAAAAACATGCATAGAAAAATTTTATATATTTTCTTTGTATCCGTCTCCGCTCTCCTGTGTGTGCTGGGGGAAAGGGGTAGGGTTGGGGCCATGATGAGGGCCCATGTAGGTACTTAAATACAGACTGAATTCCTGGTGTTGGAGGCAGAAGGAGGCAGTGCCTAGCACATTGTAGGTGCTGCCAGAATACAAATAATAATTTATAATGATCAAAGCTGCTTGCGGATAACATTCATGAATATTGATGTATGGAAATCCCAGTTGGATGCAAACCCTCTTTCAAACCCCCAGTGTAAAGACAGCAAAAACCTGCTCATGTCAGAGACTCCTCAGTAGATCGCAGACACGAAATCTCTTTGTTTGCAGAGCTCTCTCCCTGGGCCGAACAGGTTTTGCACACTTTGTCCACAGAGTTGCACCAGTAAAGTTAGGGAGTCTCTTCCCAAGCTGATGCTTGACTGGAAGAAGAATGGTTGAGTGGTTAGAATACAGAACTTGGGGGCAGGCCCATTATTCCCAGCTCTGTGACCAGTTGTGCCTTAGTTTCTCCATCTGTAATAAATAAGTACAGTGATACAGACATTAATTTCTTTTAATTAAGTAAGCTCCTTTGAGGTCCTTGGATGGAAGGTGCCAGAAGACTGCAAAATGCTATAATGCAGCTGTGGCCACTTAACCACTTCATTTACTGCAGACGAGACACAGAATTTCATTGCAGTTTCTGTGTAGAGACATAGAACTTATGAGACACACTTGGAAAATTCTGATTCCCTAATAGAGGACAATGGTGCACAGACACACAAGCCAGTTCATTCCAGCGTTACTATTCAAATATCCACATCGTCAGGTCATGGGCTCCCTAACACCCAACCCCTATATTGTGTATTCTTAAATGCTGCCACAGATTAGCACACGTGGAGCTCGATATGTTATAGGCAGGGTTGGATACATGCAATTAGAATGAAGTTTTCCAGTCATATTCTTTAGATTGTCTTTTGCTTTCTGGTTGGCAGATGTTTTCTAAGGGCAGAGTGGGGATCTGATCTCGGGTATGAACTGGAGCTGCTGTCAGCTGAGTTTACTCCATCTTCCGTGAGTGAGGCACCAGTGACTTCTGTTCTGCACAGACCAGGAGTACCCTATTTGTTACTGGTATAAGCTGCCTTTTGCTGACACCAACATTGGGGGAGCTTGGCTGCTGGTGGGTGCGGAGCACCCGCTAAGTTTTCGCCGTGGGTGCTCCAGCCCCGGAGCACCCACTGAGTCGGCGCCTATGGCCCCACCCTGATTCCCCTGTACCCAGCTCCCTCCGCACCTGTGTGATGCCCCTATGAAATGGCCTTCCCCCAAAATCTAGCCACAGTCATTGCAAACCTCTGTCCGTTACCCAAAACCCCACCTCTCCTCAATCCTTCAGACCTCAATCAAGCTTTCTGTACCTGTGATTCATAGATTACTCCCCCCACACACACACCATCCGCAATTATATGTGTTGTGTTTTTGATGTCCCGGGGACCTCTCTACTCCTGCTGGGATGAGTTATTTCTCTGCCTCTAGGGAAAATAATTAAATAAGTAAATAGACTCTGTAAAGCCAAGTTTGCACGACTGAAAGGATTCCATCAGCAGCTCCTTGCCAAACATTCCCAGGGATGGGGATGTGGCTGGGCTCTGAGCCCATGCTGTATTCAGACAGAGACAATGGCAGTATTCCTCTAACTGGAGACCCAGAGAGAGAGACTAGAGAACGGAGCTTAGCGCCTCACAGCTAAAGATTTCACCGTGCTTTATGAACCCGTGAGTTGGTGAGTCTAGCTAGTCCACGAAGAGGGAAACGGTCGATACATTGGACAGCAGTGGTGTGCTGAGAATCTCACTGTTGTGCCCGCCAGTGTTTTCAAAAAGCATTTGTTATTTAAGGTGCATTCGTTTTGGGAGCTCAGCTCGAGACCAGGCCTGAAGTTCAGGAAGTGCCGAGCACCCACGCGCGGAGAATCAGGGCTTCTTAATGTGGCTCATGTCGGGCATCCAAAATCACTGGTTCTCTTGAAAAGCTTGGCCACAATGAATCAGTGATGGCGCTGGGGCTAGGACTCAGGGGGCCTGGCTCTGGGTTCCTTGTGCTAATTCATGCACACCCTGGAGATCTTTGAAAAGGGGAAGCTTCTTCTGTACTGTGAGTTCATTCCCTGCAGGAAATGATGCCTGTTATGAAAGACTTCAGTCATTTCCTGCAGGACAATCCTGTCTGTCCATCCATTCATGCAGTAGAAAATGTTACTACTGCAATTGCTCTAACATTGCCATATGCCACTCCCTGGGATACAGAGCAAACTCTTGGGACCCATGCAAGCTATGCCCCCATGGGAGGATCCCATTATTGATTGCAAGGGGCCTTAAAGATTTTGACGCCATCCCACATCTCCACGCCTCGGTGGGACCTGCAGTCTCTGACGACATTGGTCGGAATTCCACTGGGCTGAGACGGGAAGAGGAGGACAGGGGAATGAAGAGAGAGGAGACAGACACTGAAGGGGTTGTGAAGACTGAGGTGAATGTGGGGGAGAGAGTAGAGGTAGAGTGAATGGGCCCCTTGCCCCATCAAACTCCCTGTGAAAGGCAGCCCTGCTAGGGTAGCGGCAGGCAGGGGCCATTGTTTGCACACGACCTCTGGGCTAGCACGATGAATTCTACAGCAGCCCGGGGGGCGGAAGGGGGTGCATGGATTTGTGCACAGGGTCAGCAGCCTTGATACCTCCTCCTCCTCCTCATCATCTGCTCTGCCGTCCCACTGCCAGCGGTGATGAGAGGAGATCAGTTTCTTTCACAGGAGGGGCAGCTCCATTGCAACCGCTCTTCCGTGAGGACGCGATCGCCGCCCGCCTCGTTCTCCTGTGGGTCCTGCAGCGTGAATGATGAAAAAGCTGCTTTTGATGCACAGATGGCAAGTGGGCAGGCTCGGGGAAGTGTGTGCCTGACGCAGCCTGACCTGCCAACACGACAAATGTTCACCGCGTGTGCAGGGGAGGGGCTGTGGCCCAGGGGCTGCAGTCTTGCCTGGTCGAAGACTGATGTGGGGGCTGCCGTAAGGGATGTCCATAGGGTATCTGCCCCGATGGGCAGCCATTGATATAACCGCACAGGTGCAAGCCCCTAGAATAGCCTGACTAGGATGAAGCGACATCCCTGATTGATTAAGTTGCTCTGGTGCGAATCACAGTTTAGTTTCTTGTCTGCGCCCATGGGCTTGAAGCGCTGCAGCTCCACGGAGGGCTGGAATCAGGGCAAATTGCCTGCCTGGGCAGGGCTTAGGGTGCTGGGTTGAATCTGGTCAGATCCCTAGCTAAGCAGTTGTCACTATCTGAAGGCGGTTACATGGCCTATGTGAAATGAGGTTGGTGCGTCTCAATCCGGGCAGGTGACACATGATGGAAACCTCCACCCTAATTGACAGCTGTTGAAGGACTGAACGGCCACGGTGGAGGGACACCTCCATGTTCAACCATAGCTCCTTGCAGGTGAGGGAAGTTTGCTCGGCAGCTGCTGATGTTGGACCCGATCGGTGGATAAAAAGAGAAGAGCTGTCAGCCCAGCAATTTCCTTATACACTGAACTCCCTCGGAAGATGCTAGAGGAGCTGTATACCTGCAGCAGCCCCTTAAGAAAGAGGAAGAGAGTTGGCCTCTCACCCACCATGCCTGCAGCCAATGTTCCTCTTTGCTGCTCTGGCTGATACCCACACAGGGGGATGGCTTGGTGGGAAGGCTGCCGTTCATAACAGAGAGAGGCCCAGGGTCGGAAAATTCTGTTTGGACGTTGGGGGCCCCCAAGGCTCAGGAGTTCAGATCCAGGGTTCCAGTTTGGTCACTTATAGAGATCAGGGCTCAGCCTTGCTATCTGGGATTCTGGCTCCCCCTTGCCAAAGATCGGGGGGATTTGGTAAAGGGCTGCATCTAGGCGTGACGCAATGGAGCATCAGTCAGCAGTGAATTCCCTGCGTTGTATGTCCCTGCACCACATTGTTAGCTGTTGATCGGAGGGGCGGGGCAGCCCAGCTGACAAAGTGTGATTCCAGTTCCACACGTGGGCGCTCTAATGTACTGCACCTTTCAGGGACCAGCCAGCCTTTGGGGGGGACAAGGGCAGCTCCAGCAGGGTTAACAAGCCAAGTCAATCCCTGGGCTGCTGGCAGAACCATTAACTGTGGCTGGAGAGGAGGGAGGATTATTCTGGAGCTGGGAAAGAGACTCTAGGAGGAGGAAGTGTGGGTATTATGCAAAATAAGGCTCTGCGGGCAGCAGGAATCTGACTTTCATTCTTGGTTCCTGGCAAAGACCCCAGCTGGGAGTTGTGCTTACCCCTGAGCTCTCTCTTTTGGGTAACCTGCCCTCCCTATGGCCATGGAGCTGTGCCTCGAGATCCGACTCTAATGATATGCCCCTAACACCTTTCATCACCCTTCCCACGGCAGAGTAGGGGGCAGCCGCCGCAGGGTGCACCCCACAGCATGGGGAAGAAAAGGTCTGGCCCAGGACATGGGGACACACCCCGGCACTTTCCGAGAGAACCACTGCAGAAGGACTTCTAATAGCCACTCTGCAGGGAATTCAATGGATTGCAAAAGGTTGCTGGGCTGAGCCAATGGTGCCGATGTTCGAAGCTGATTCCAGAGACCTTTGAGCCAGAGGCCGAGGTGTCTGGAGTCTGAGCCTCAGTGATTCTGCCAGCGTCAAGGGGCCTTAGCATGGGTGGAATTGTCCCCTGAGAACACCTAAGTGCAGGGGGCCTCCCTGGCTGTGGAAGAGCTGGGATAAGGGCTCTCATTGCCCCACTCCCTGCCTTTGGTGTGGGGGTTGGATTGGGAGTGTGACTGGAATTCACTGTGTCTGTTCACAGCTTCTCAGCCACGGCTTGTTGGGGGGGAGGGCAAGTTAGAGCAGCTGTAAGGCTGCCCTAAATTACACCAGGGCCCCTGCATGGTCACAGAGTATAGGGATCGCAAAGGAGCCTTAATCTACTTTTGTCCCCTCTCCCTTCAGGGCAGGAAGAATCAGACCCCTTAGCTTTCCTTTCCAGCCAGAGACCGGATCTGGTCTCACCTCCCCTTCCTGGAGAGAGGCATCATCCTGCAGCCGTACACCCATGCACATGGGAGAATATCCCACAGGGGGCACTATAGGAAAATAATTAACAAACCCTGGGCATCTCATTGTCCCTCAAAGAACAACTCCCCTCCCCTCCTGCCCCCCAATCCCCTCTGGGTGTCTCTCTCCACCAGCCCAGGGATCGGCAGGATTCCCCGCTGCACTGGCCAGTACAGTGACACCTCTTGCCCCCGAGAGAGAGTATGGGCCAGCGCTCGGCAACTCGCATTGAGAGCAATGGACAATCCTGCCTCCTCCAGGCCCCAGTGGGAACTGCAGCGTGAGGCACATGGACAATCATGCCCATATAACGGGCCCAACATTCTGGAGTGGGAAAGAGGCAGGTCTGCCCTATGGCAGGTGGCCCCTCTTCCGGCAGGTGCACAGGCTCCGTACAAACAGCTGGGCACCCCCTCCGCCAATTCCCTTGTGGCGCAGCACTCAACGCGGGGAACACCTGCACTTCCAGTGCCCTTGGAGCGCTCGCTCCTTTCTGGGAGCTGCTGGAAAAAGGATTCCTTTTATTGCTGTTAATACTTTTCGCCCTGCTAATGAAAGGCAGCTCTATTCCAGTCCAGGCACTACCGCTTTATGTGAGGGAAGGGGTGGGGCTGGTGGAATATTAAGCATGTGATTTTTCTTCTTTCCCTGAAAGAATGAGAGAGATGCTGCCGGGCCGATGTGTAAGCTCTGGGTCTCTTTGGCTCCCTAGGTTCTCTACGGCTGGTAATAAAAGTCACATTGCGCAGAAATAGCAGCCAGGAAACTCTTTCATATAGAACTCGGCTATATTCTTCCAGGCTCAGGCACTTAAATTTCCTTTGTGCTCACTGTTGGCTGTCTTGTGCTAGACAGAGAGAGAGAGCGCGTCTCTAAAGCCCAAATGGAATTAATGGGCTGTAAAGGATAGTACGCACTGCTCTATCAAGGTGCAGTTCTCAGTTCATTGAAGGAGGCTGGGTCTTCATCCCTCCCAGTGTTTTCTCAGCTGAGCAGTCTCCGGGATTATTCAGGGAAATTGATCTTATCAGCCTGGGGATGGATCACGTGACAGTGCCGATCAGCCTGGGGATGGATCACGTGACAGTGCCGTAGTGATACAGACACACGGGCAAAATGGAATGCAGGGGCGGGGGTACGGGGGGAAGGGGAGGGAAATAAACTCTGTTCTCAGAGTCCTTGGTGCTGCCCACGGGGCCTCAGCTGTTGAAGCAACTTTGTTCAGCGATAGGAGCCGGGCAGCTGGAGTGCAGATGGGGTTGGCCTCCACGGAGCTGCCATGACAGCAGGCACAGTCTGTACTGGAGGAATCCATACTGGTTAATTTCAGGATAAGTGTAACATGGCCTGCAGTGACTTAAGAGCACGAGTAGGAAGCTTAGGGGAGACGAGTAGGAACCAGGGCATAAGCCCCAAATCGGCTGTGAGGTCTATACTTAGATTTCACCACCCAATTATCAAGTCTAAACTCCTCAGGTGCTATAACAGCGTTAACCTGGAGTCACAGACAGTCTCCTTGGGTCCTCCGATCTATCTTGCCACCCAGGTGAGCGTGCCTTTGTGATAGCTCAGGGGTTTTCAACCTTTTTGCATTTGCGGATGCCTTTTCGAATGGAGGTGAGGACCCCTTTGGAAATTCACGGACCACAGGTTGAAAACGGCTGTTCTATGGTAACAACAAACTTTTGTGGACCCCTTAGACATAGTCTGCAGACCCCCAGGGGTCCATGGACCACAGGTTGAAAACCACTGTGATAGATGATTGCTTACACCAAGAATCACAGCAATATTCAGGTTACTCCCAGAGGACCAGTCACTTACTCCAGGTCAGTTGCACCTTAGATCTCGCACCAAAGACATTGCTTGTAACCAATACTATAATAAACTATCTAAAGATTTATTAACTAGGAAAAAGAAATGAGTTATTTACAAGGTTAAAGCAGATAAACATAGGTACACAAATGAGTTACAGTTGTAAATTTCAAAAGGCAATAATAAACCAAACTCAGCTGATGGGAGGAGTCTACTTGCAGGGCTCATCTTCATAGGGGAGAGTCTTTTGTTCTCTTGTTGATGGTATATGGGGAGACTGCATTTGCAGTGTCCCTAAATAGTCCATCTGGTGTGGATGAATCCTTCCTTTTGGGCAGGGCATAACATCTTTTGTTGGAGATCAGCCCTTCACGCTAATTAATGTCTCTCTCCTCTGTCTGGTGATTGATAGTCACAGAGACTCACAATACAACCACTCAACTATTACCTTGCAATATGGGATAGAGATATTATAAGTGAGATTTATGCTGGCAGCAACTTGCAAGTATTCAGTAAAGTTTAAACACTAAACACATTCTTATAACTCTAATACCTATTTTAACAACACTAACACACAGGTGAGCCAGACTGACTCCAGCTGTGTATTTGTCAGTGTTCAATTGAGACACGGGGACCTTGGCATGAGCTGGAATTTAGTCTGCCAGTGTCACAGTAACAATAAGGGAAGGCTGAGCTTGGGGTTAAGGCGCTGGGTTGGGATTCAGGAGATGTAGGTTCAGCTCTCAGCTCTGCCACAGTCTCCCTGAGTGGCCTTGGACAAGTCACTTAATGTCTCTGAGACTCAGTTCCACTTCTGTAAAATGGGATTGATATTCTATCCTTTCCCCCACCCTTTCCCCCACCCTTTGTCTATTTAGGGTAGGTCTGCACTTAACAGCAACATACAGAGTATAGACACTGCATGCCCTGCTAGCATGGGTATAAATAGCAGTGTAGATGCTAAGGCCTGGTGTAAGTGAGTAGAGACATGCCAGGCCCCTAAGGTAGGTACCCGCCACAGCTCTCTACAGGCCCAAGCAACACCTCCCACAGTCGTGTCCCACTGCCATGTGTAGCTGCACACCACAGGGAGGACGCAGCCTGCCTTTCACTGCCACCTGTCGCGCCCTGTACCCTACAGGCTGCCACCAATGTATACAAGGCCTTAGACTATAAGCTTTTGGGTCTTTTACAATATCTATGTGCAGCACCGAGCACGGGGGCTGGGACCGTCTTTTTGTTCTGTGTCTGTACAGCACCTGGCACAGTGGGGTCCAGACTGGGGCTCCTAGGTGCTACGGTAATACAAATAATAACAACAACCAGGCCTTGATTTTCAGTTGGCTGTCTAGGTGGTATCGTCCTAATCCTAGCTGGGATTTTCCAAGAGCATAAGGGAGTCAGGCATCCGCATTGCATTGGCTTGGAGCTGGGGCTGTGAGATACCTTTGAAATCACCGGCTGACAAGAATAATAAACTGATGCTTCACTTCTAAGGACTCGGAACTTTTCATCAATAAATGATCATGAATGTGAAATGTATTAATAATAAATAACCAGATCCCAGTTCTGCTTTAAGTTACAGGTCTGCAACTCCCACGGGAAAAACTAAATAAATCCTCTCCTGCAACGTGCTCTAACCACCACCCTACATCCCCCTACAGACCCCGTTGGCCACTACACTGTATGGATGAAAAACAACTAATTAGCCCAAGGAAAATAATTATATTTACTTGGCATTTCAGAGGCATCATAATGTTACAGGAGAGAAAAAAAAGAAGAAAAATGGCCTTCCTAATTTGTTTATTGATTTTCCCAGGAGGGACCCAGTTGAAGTAAGATGGGGACAATAAGCTTCCCTTTGTGTATCTGGTTTATTGAGACCAAAGATCTTCAAGGCAAGGATTGTCTCTTATTATGTGTCTGTAGAGCACCTTGGAAAATGGGGCCCTGATCTCAGCTGGGCAAATAATGGAGTTCTTGTCTTGCGTTGATCCAAAATAACTTTACAATCCTGGGCAAGTTGCTGCTCTGTGCCTCAGTTTCCCTACTGATAAAATGGGCATAATAAAGCTTCTTCACATGCCAGGGGGCTGTATCATGATTAGTTGGTTAACATGCACAGGGGGCTTTGAGGAGAAGTGCAAGACACCTCACTTTATTTAACATCTTTTTCTCGACCTTCAGCCCAGATCAGCAACATTTTCCAAAGTAAAACACGGCACAGAAATGCAAACACCACTAGGGGAATGAAGCTGGGCATTTGTAATATTCTATTCCCTCTATATTTAGAAAATGCTGGATTTCCCTGAGCATTTGAACTCCATCTTAAAGATTCTGTTCTCGCTCTCAGTGTCATATACTCACAAAGATTCTTTATTTGGTGTGCTGGCTATCGTCAGCTGTATTTAGGAAAACACTGTTTCCTGTTGACTTGTGGGTTCCCAGCTGTGATTCCAAACATTGTTGGCCAACCCACCCTCTCCCAGCCTTTTTGTCCCCTTCCTCCCATCCCACCCACGTACCCCTAAAGCAAGAGAAAGTGACACAGCAAACACTTTTCCAAGAATTCACATTGGAACGCCTCATCCAAAGCCCTTTTGAAGTCACTGGAAGGGAGTCTTTTGATTTTGCTGTGAGTATCGGGGATGCTAATTGTGATTCAATGACTCAGAATGATAAGGCTACTGTTCCGAAGGTGGCCATGATATAATAATAATAAGAGTTAGGAGAATAATTCACAATGGAAAATGTCACATCCTGAGCTAATCTCTTTTGCTGGCCAGGGAATATTCCCAAGCAGACCAGGATGTCCACTGACTACTATATTTCATGGTTTGAAATCATTCAATGCACTTTTTATTATAATTTTTTTCCTCAGGAGTATTCACCATTTTCTCTGTGTTGGTTAGTTGTGATTGGTCAGGCGAGTCCTGTGGTATTGTTTCTTCTCCCTGATTGGAGAGGGAGATCTTGTGGGTAAGGCCTTGGATTGGGATTTAGGAGACTCAAGTTCAGTTTCTGGTTCTGTGACCTTAAGCCAGTCATTTAATCTGTGTATGAACTTCCCATCTGTAAAATGGGGATAATACCTCTTTCCTCCCATATTTTGCCTGTCTTGTCTGCTTAGGCTGTAAAATCTTTGGGGCAAGGACCATCTCTCATTTCTTAGCATAAGGAGGCTTCCTGGTCTCAGATGGGTTATTCTACAGATGGGAAACCGATGCACAGAGAGGGGAAGTGACTTCCCCAAGGTCACACAAGAGATCCGTGGCAGAGTGAGGAACTGAACTCATCTCGCTTCAATGCCAGGCCCGCGCCATCGCCATATGCAATGAACCCATCCTTCCTGTCTGGCGGGGATTTTGTTTCATGATCAGGGCCCACGAGAAGGGGGGGAAGCTGGTACAAATTACCGGGGCCCGGCAGTCTGGAAGGGGGCCCAGCTTCCTCCACCTCTCATCGGCCCTGTTTAGCTGGTCTGACCTTGCTGGGGGGGCCGAAAATTTTTTTTCACTGCGGCCCGAACCCGCTCTCGGCGGCCCTGTTCATGATATCTGACACCCATCAAGGAGAGTCAACCCCGAGGGGAGAGTTTTAAATGGAAGCAAGGCGAACAAGTGCTTTAACCTGGTGAAGAGAGCGCCATCTGAGTCCGATACGATCTGCCTGACGTGCTACTGTTATTGCTCTGGCCGGGGAGGCTGCCGAAGCGCTAGGTGAATTAACGAGCAGCAAAACAACACCTGTTTGTGATTACATTTGCCCGTCTCCAATCAGCGTGAACAGCAGCTGCAAAGTCACCCCGTTGACAGCGCATGAACGAGCCAGGGCCTGCTCTCTTCCAGCAGCGTCTGATTCTAACTCCTGTGCCTCCAGATCCCTGGATTTACCTGGCTGGTTCCCTCTCTAATGGTTGCCGTAGAACCTACATAGAGAGGCATCTCCCACCCAGCTGTCTCTGTGTCTATGCAGCTCCCCACCATGAGAATGCCACCGCTAAGCCCTGGCCTGTCTCTCCTGCCCACCAGGCAGTGCTCTTGAAACGGTGGCCGGGAGGTGGCACGGGGCTTGGAACCGGATTGCCTTTCTCCAGCCAGAGAGCAAAATAAAGGAAGCGGCCTGGTCTCCAGCTGCTTCTCTTTCCAGTGACTGAGGACAATGGAGAACAGATGTGAAAGCTTGACCCCTAGTGGCTGTAACTCTCGGCTGCGGTGCAGGCTGTGAGGAAGGAGCGCCGTGAAGCTGTGGAGTAGTGTAGCTCAGGCGTCTGCATCTGAGCTGTAGGCTGACCTGCCCCATCCCAGCTACACAGCATGCAGAGCTCAGTTCCTGCACCTCCTGCTCCCCCATGCACATCTAGGGATATTACTGCCCAGATAAGCCACTCTAGAGCCTTGCTCCCAACAAAACCCTAGAACTAGTGGATAATAAGAGCTAGCACTTTCCTCTAGGAATCCAGAGAGGTGAACGTGACCTGTCTGAGGCTTCACAGCAAGTCAGCGTCAGAACAAGGAACAGAACCCAGCCCTGATTCGCAGATGGACGCCCTGATTGTCGGAGCCCTGGGCGCCTGGGACCCCTGCGACGAGCGTGTGCTGCGGACCTGCGGGATCGGTCGACGCTATGCACGGCTCATGCGGCGCCTCATGGTCTCAGATGCCATCCGATGGTCCAGGGACATCTACATCGAGCACATCACCGGCCACCGACAGTACCAGGAGGCGTGAGCCAGAGTGACATCGTTCTCCCACTACAAGAAAGGGACCAAGTGACCTTCTCCATTGGATCATATGAACTGGAACCATAAACTCCCTGAACATTAAATCTCACCAAATGAGGGTCAATCCATCCTCCTCCTCATATCCACTCGTTATACTCCACACCCGAACATAGCCACTCTATGAACTTCATACCCTCATATCTCAATGCCTGTACTTTCACCCATCAACCTTTTACCCCCAATCGGGGATATTGCAGATTATGTATTCCTTATGCCACCTGATCTTAAACAAAACTTTGCACCCTTGATAATCTGTACCTTATTCCCTGATAACCAGAAACTTCTATGCTCAAACTCTGTGAACGTTTTTTAACATCATCTTAATAAAATTTTTAAATCTATTATTAAACTTCAGAGAGATCTGTTGTGCGAAAAGGGCCAGGCACTGAAAGTGTTAAATGCTTTGCCAATGACAAACTCAGCATGTTGTTGTTTGGAAATGATCTGAGGGTCACGGGAACTTGATGGGGCCAGATAAACTCCTGGGACCTGTTTCTCAATTGGTGTAAGGGGCCAGTGCTACACTGAAATTCATGAAGCTCTGCTGATCTACACCAGCTGAGGGTCTGGTCCTGAGGTCTCCCTGCCTCCCTGTCCATGCCTTCACGGTTTCAGTGACTGCATTGAAAAATAAACACATTTCCTTATAGCTTCACATACAAAAATGTTACTGTTGGCTTCCTCCGAGGATCCAGGAGCACAGGGACTGAAGGGGCTTTTGTTGGGGAAAATGGCTGCGAAATAGTAGTAGGTTTTTCTTCCATCCTCTCTCTCAGCCCTCTTCCCCCACGCCCCTTCCAGAAAACGAAAACCCAATATTCATGCATGGGGGTTTATTATTGCACTCTGCTGGAGCGGACCTGCAGTTTGGGATGGCTCGGCTTGGTACCATCGTTCCAGATAGAAGGATTCTGCCCTGGAATCCACCCAGTGGCCTGCACTTAAAACGCAGGTTGACGTACCTGCGGCGCTCAGGAGTGTGACACCCCCGCCCCTTGAGCACTGGAGCTACACCGCCCTCCACCCTCCATCCCCTGGTGTAGATGCAGCGAGGTCAATGGAAGAATGCTTCTGTGGACATAGCTACCGTCACTCGGGCAGGAGGAGAAGCAAAAACTCCTTTGGTCGCTGTTGGCAAATACAGTGCTGTAGCAATGCCACCAAAGGCCCACGTGGCACAGACATGGCCTCAGCTCGGCTACTTTGCTGTCGCTCAGCTGGGAAAATCCTCCCTGTAGACCCCAGTGTGACGAGCGAGCACTGGGGAGATGTGCGGGAGGGAAGGTAAGGGACCGGAATTCCCCTGCTGGGTAAGGACCTGCTGCAGGGTTCACTCTGCTTCACCCTGCATTTGCCCCCAGGGTCCTAATGCGACCCCCCTACATGGGGGGAAATGGGAGGACCTGCCAGTGCCTTTCCCCCTTGAGTGCTGCTGCACAGAGACCCTCTGCAGAGAGGCTCCAAGCTTCAAAGGAGGGGGGAGGGGTGCACCCCACACACAGCATCCCAAAACTCTGCCTTTGCCCTGAGCCATTGTGACTGCAAGACTGGCTCCAGTGTCTGCCCCCAACGCAGGCCTGTCCACCATACAGCTTCTACCACTGATAGTGCCACTGGAGAATGATGGGTCCAGCATAGACACCCCTTTGGGCACAGAACTCCCAGGAGAACAGAACTGCACAGCTGTTAGCCCACTGCCTGTGGTGGGCTGTAGGGGGTGCGGGTGGGTGGCATAGATGTGAAAGGAGCTCATTAAACACAGCCAACGGAGAGACCTCATCACCCATATCCCCTCTTCCCCCACTCCAAGTGCACTTCAGACAGCATTTCATCCTCTGCGGGGGTGAGCTCTGTATCAGAGCTCTGGAGAGACCGCTCCATTGCAAACCCTCCCTGGGGTCATTATGCCATAGAAAAAAATCACACCTGTACACACTCTAGTCTCTTCCTTCTGTTCCTTCTCCAGCTCCTGGGCATGCCTGGGCATCCCGTCTCCTCCCACCCCCTCAATTAGATTCTGCCGAACAAGACTGTCTTGGTGCACGTGCCGTTTCAGGGGTCTCCAGCAGGTTGCCTTTGAGGAGCTGATTCAAAGGGCTTAGCAGTGCTTGGTTACCTGCTCTGTGGGCTCCCATTTGAAGCTCCCTTACTTCTGCAGAAGCTGCTGGCTTGCCAGTCTCACTTGCAGCAGCTGGGATCCATACGGGGTGAAGTTCACCTGCCAATCAGAAACCAGGGCCAGTATCTCTGGGATTTTGGCGCATGTGCTTTTTGTTACAGCTTTAATTGCAGGCTCTGGCATTCTGCTGAGAAATGCCCCAGACACCATCAGCACAGGGGTGAGGCAGGAAATCCTAGATGCTCAGCTGCAGCAGGGTGCATGCTTTATTAGGCGAATATCCCGCAGGAGCATTCCCAGTTGCAGATAATACATGGTCACAAAAGTATGTCCGCCTTGCCGTGCGACTGGAGAGGACTTGGAAAGCTCTCAGACCTCAAGAAATGGCATTGAAAGCAGAAAGCTGCCTCCCCCTTCTCCCTTAGGTCCTACCTCGAAGGGGCAAAGTGCAAACCCTCCAAGAGGAAGGAAGGAAGGAAGGAAAGGAGTGGACAACAGACTGTACAGAGAAACAGAACCTTAGAGCGGGGTGGTTTACAGTGCTTTGGATGAGTGCTAGGGCCCGGTGATGAGACCCTCCTGTGCTCCCCTTCTTCCTATCTAGGTTCAGGAGAACATCTGAGTCTAGGTTTGACTAGAGATGATGAGCCAGCCTGGTTAAAATAGGAACCACCACTCAGAACTTAGGTCTGGGGCAGTCGGGTTAAAGATGCTCCTACAACATCTTCCTTGAATGGGGAGTACCAATCGTGAGCCTACAACCTCCCCATCTTACCTGCCCACCAGCCCCATTCCTCTACTTCTTACATGCTGTGCGGCCATTGTGGGAAGTGGGGCTGGGGGCTGGCCCATGCTCCTCAGAGTTAGGCTTTAGAGTTTGTTATCTCATCTAGCATCAGGGACTTCTTGTGAGAGAGTGAACAGGTCTTGCCCCCACCAGCTCCCCATTTATTATCACTTTACTTCAAGAGACAGTTTTGGCTAATTTCTCTCCTTCCACCTGAATCCACTCAGGGATCTTCCTCTGGGGTAGGCCAGAATGCCTGTTGCCCTCTTCTGGGGCAGTGGGGCCAGGAAACCCCACCTCTGGCCCCCCCGATCTGCCACTACCAAATTTAAGATGCACTTCAGAGCGTACGCGCCCAAAATGCAGAATGGTGTCATGGAAAACCTTCCTCCATTTCTCTGAGATCACCAGGGAGCTGGGATCCACCCTGCACCACATGTCCAGCTTCTCCTTATAGATCAATACTGTATATACTTAATTGGCTTGAATGTTGGTTTATTAGAGCAGATGAGTGTGTAATATCCTGGAAAATATTCACTCCAGATTTCTGACGACGCCTATGGAAACCCAAAAACAGAGAGAGCCCCTGGGGAAACTAACGTCCACTCCACAATCCTGACCAGGATTTTGGAAAAATCATAGAAGAGACCAGCCTCAGGTTGTGCACAGAGCCCAGTTCATGTAATGATCTGTGCAGTTATGTCATTCAGTCACTAGATGTCTTTGTATGCTACACAGATTTCCAGACAGGATGTGGTACCTGGTAAACAAGAGAGAGCGAGCTGGAACTTGAGCTGTGTGAAAGTCTGTTTGTGTCTGTAGCTACAGCTGTCTTCTTTAATAGATGCCTGTTTAAGAAGGAGTTTGGTTCTATTTATCATGAGAGAGAACTTTGATAGTTTGTGGTGTGTGAATACTCATGCAGCGCAGATCAGCTCAGTAAAGTTTGGCAACATACCTTACTACCCCGGCTCAATGCTTTGATTTAAAAAGATCGAATAACTTAGGACACAACCAAATTCACCTCCTTAGTTTTGCATGGGATTGATTGTATGCTGTTGCAGGGCATTTGGGAAGTGTTAGTCATTTTCCAGGTAGACTGTTAGATAGGCTAAATATAGTCAGCGAAATGGTTAGTTCATTTCCTTCACACTCATCCTGGGGGCTGATTTTCAAATGTTCAGCACCCAAAATTAGGGCCATATTTTCAGCTGTGTTCCGCACCCAGCAGCTCTTTGGAAACTCCAGCCATTTCTTTAGGGGCGGGAGCGGGAGTTCTACTCTTATGCTAAGTCTGGCTCCAATTGTGCTGAGCACTGGGAAAGATCTGGCCTTGGTGTGCAAAAGGACACAGCAGTGTACAGTGGTGTACTAATGATGCTAACCAGTCCTAGATGAATGAGAGCAAGCGCTCCCCAGTGCCATCTCCAGATGTGCATTTCATTCTGATTTAATAACACATTTATTGTGTGTCCATAAAACAATGAATTGTTCAAAACGCATTTCCACAGCTGTTCCCTGGGGCCTGTTCTCTTCCATAATGACCCCTTGCCTCTCATTGTGCGTTGCTGTCCAATACCTAGTTAGCTAGTGCCCTGTTTGTGAACCTTCCTTTTACATGATGTGACCAAGTCCCGACTCTATCAGAGCACGTAGCTATTTAGAAACATCCCTCAGGTGGGGCAGGAAGTTCTCCCGAAGGCTGTCACTAATTATTATCTGATCACATAATAAATGTCTCAGATGCAATAACGTGTGCAGCTGGGAACTAGATTCTACCCTGGTTTTTGTCTGGCTTTCTTTGTCTTTGATCAAAGCAGTTGTTCTTCTTGATCTGCTCTGGAATAGCAGCCCGTTCCTTGCAATGGGATGTTCTGGTAGTGCACTTCAGTGGTGAATGGAGCCTGCCATGCACTGATACCCCCCTGCATTGTGACACATAATGTGCACCAATGTGTCCTGGTGTGATGCTATGCACCACAGATCAAAGCATTTCACATCATGGCCTGTACCATCTATTGCTGAAATCGAGTACCAAATATCAGGAGGTTTCTGTTGAACCATGCTTACTGCATGTAGTAGTGCTTGACTTTAGCAACGAGTACCACAGTGGTACACTCTGGCATAATGGTATGTCCCACACATTGATATAATCAAATATAAAGGTGTGTGCCATGTATTCTGAAGACATACCAGGCCTTTCCAGCTGGTTTAGCAGATTTCAGCCTAATGGCGTGGATTGCACATGTGCAGTTGGCATCCCCCAGTGTTGGTGTGCACCGCACGAGTGCATTGTTGTGCATCAGTGTAACGGTGTCTATGATTCATTTGAAACGTGCTCTGATATCATAGCATGCGCTGCCCATGTACCAAGTCCAGGGCAGTATCTGGATTGATGTGCGCTGATGAACATGAGAGCGGCCATACTGGGTCAGACCATGGTCCATTGTGCCCAATATCCTGTCTCTGACACTGGCCTGTACTGGAGCTTCAGGGGGAGTGTACAGAACAGAGCAACTACAGAGTGATCCACCCCGTCTTCCACTTTCAGCTCCCGGTAGTCAGAGGTTTAGGGTCGCCCCAATCCTGGGGTTGCATGTAACAGTTCATGCTGCAACTGCATGCTGCACATTGGGGTGCCGTGTGGCAGAGCTATTGTGTAGACTCTAGAGAGACATGCAGAAAAAGCAGGTCAGCTATTTGCTAACTCGAACCTCAGTGCCAAGGGACTAGGCAGAGGACTGCTTGTGGGCCTTTCATCTTCAACGCTACGAGAGCAGAATTACTCAACCGTCCTCATCAGCAGAGCAGAAGAATAAACAGTACCTTTGGCTGGTTGAGGAGAGCTCAGTCATCCGTGGCTGTGACCACTGGGGCTTCAAAAAGGATGGGGCTTGTGCCGTGATTATATGGAGCATAGTTGTGAAAGGGGTGGACTCTGGCATATCCATGTTCAGCTAGCAATTCCTTGCAAGCACCAGACGGAACCTCGCTTCCTGACATGCCTCATTTCAGCTAGCGTGGGCTTTGCTGCTGCCTGTCCGTCTTCCACCTTTCAGTCAAGGCCTTCCCCCACCCCCACCTTGCATTCTGAACTTATCCGCAACTGATTGCAGACTCCCTGGCACCGTTTGCTACTGCTCTTGTTTTTTCGCCCATCAGAAGACACTACATCGCTTCCGATTTTCTGAAGAGGCTCAGAAAACAAATCAGTGAAATGTCTCACGTCAAAGGTAGCATCAAGTGCAATCTTATGTACCGTGGTGATGGGGGAGGAGCCAAATAAGTACCTAGACAGACAGACAGATTAGATAGATAGGAAGCTAGTCATCATCGTACAAACCTCTCTAGTATCATCAGAAATATTATAATAAGGAAGGATTGATCTTCAGGGATTCACTAAACTCTTGAGAGTGTAACAGATCGATCGATCGATCGATCGTCTATCTATCTATCTATCTATCTATCTATCTATCTATCCCCATACACTACATCCATCTAATCTATCTATCTATCCCCATACACTATATCCATCTAATCTATCTATCTAGCTATCTCCATACACCACATCTAATCTATCTATCTATCTATCACAGAATAAATATACCTTACACTGTACCTAAATTCTTCTTGCCAGTTGCATGGGAACAACTTCTACTGGCTCAAATGGGAGGTGTTCACATGCCACTGGTGGGAAAGCCCCTCTATGTATATAGAATTTTTCATCCTACTGGATCCCAGCTGCAGGGCAGACCCTGGGTCGGGTCCACAGCTCGTGTAAATAGATGTAGCTCCTTTGACTTTGGGGGAGCTACGCCCACTTATAACAACGGACAGTCAGGCCCCCTCAGTCAGACTCTGCACAAATTTATATTCCATGCAGCTCTCTGGAGCCGGGCAAGGGATAAGCCTAGGCAGAAGATGGCCACATCTCTAGAGATGATCTCACTCATCATCGCCTGCGGCCAGCTCTGGGTGGGACAGGGCAGAAGTTCTACGTCTGCCCTAGGCTTAAGAGAGGAAATGAAGGCTATACACACACACACACGCTGTGCAGGGAGCGGGCCATTATGGAGGCTGGAATTAACGCTTTTCGTGGTCAGAAGAGGAAGGAGAAATAAGAGGAAAGGGGGCAGATAGAGCTAGACTGCAAGAGATGGCAAAGTTGCTGCTGGGATTGCTGGCAGTGTCCGGGCTGCTGGCGAGACAGAGCTGGCTGGCTGGATTTTTTTTTTCCAGGCCCGTGTCTCAGTTTCTCTGTGTTTTATGTGTTTTTATTTCCTATTAAAAGCTCCCTGTCTCATTTCCTCCATGAAAAACAAGGCTCTTTCAGGGAGATGAATTCCTTCAGCTCCAGAAGAGCCCTAGTCGGCACTGAAAAATAAACAGCCTGCAGATCGCAGCGTCTTTCTCCCGAGCCTCCTCTTGAGCCCCACATTCTCCCCCCAGAGCCTGTGGTTAGCCTGCTTTTATTACCAGGACTTAGGGACATCAGAGATGCTGGTGCTAGAAAATGTTCTTTCTGCTCCAGACATCAATTGTTTGCAGCCCAGTGCACTCAATGTATTCCCGTGGCCCTCCATTCAGGGACGTGTTTTGTGCACCGTGTTCAGTATTTGGTTAAAGTCTAAACTGCTGGTTACTAGCTGTGAACAATCTGTGAGCAACACCTTTCTGTCAATGCTGCACTCTCCTACCCATGGATCCAGGGTGTGTCATCTCCTGGCCTCCCACCCTGTGTGCCTGATCCACTAGCCTGGCCTCTCGCTCCAGTCCGGGGTTCATGACACGCTTCCCTGGCCTGTTATCTGTGTACGCTGGTCAGAATTAAGGCCCTTTGGCAGAGTGGTGCTTGAGGGAGAGCCCAGAACAGGACTAGCAGGGGATGCTGCTGGCTGGGATTACGGTGCATTGGAAAAATGCTGGGGAGCCCAGGACTGACGTGGCAGGAGATGTTGCAGGCCAGGAAGGAGATGCACTGGGCTCAGGTGTGTAGGATCCCAGTACTGGAATAGCAGGCAGGACCTCAGGGGTGCACTCAGGCGCATGGGCAGAGCTATATGGGGGGAATTTGCAGAGTGTCACCTCACCATGTGCCTGCCTTTAGCCAAAACTATTCACCTTGCACTTTCACAAGCACTGAAATTCACCTAGATACTGAGGGAAGAACACCCCTGCGTTTTCTGCTGGCCAAAAATAAGTGACGCTGGCCAGTTTGTTTTCTAGCAGCGAGTGATGCCTTTGGGGTGTTCGTCTGCCCTGGGCCGCATGTTCCTGAGTTTCGTTGGCCTCCAGGCTGAGGAGCACAAGCGTGGGAATGATTTCATCGTGATCCCTGCTGTGCATGGCAGGGGAGCTTGTCGCACACTCACTCCCAGGGAGGGGCTCCTCTAGTTAGAAGAGCCAGGTCAGCAGGAAGGGCTGGCCCTGGAGTACAGCTCTCCTGTCCAGTAGCCCTCCCCTGTGGTCACAGGGTATTAAAGAAAAGCCCATCTGCTCTCCCACCAGAGACCCATGTCCTGCATCTTTGAGGCAGCTGCTTGCAGAACCCAGCAGTGGTGTCTTTCAGAGGCTGGGGTGTGTTGTCCTGGATAAGAATCAGGTCTCTGATGAGCTCTCTAGAAGGTCTCTTGGTCTTTTCCCAGCTGAGGAAATTGCTGATGACCAGTGACAACCTGGAACAAGTCCCAGGTGCTGTGGCCAACCAACTAGCAGCAGTTGAGGTGAGGACACATTCAGATCTCAGAGGGATGGCTGGCACTTTCAAAGATCTGGTGGACCTGAGCCTGCTGCCGCCTGAGGCCTACAAGACTGAAGAATTTGAGGGGAGAAGGAAAGGGGTGAGGGTCATTAACTCAGGCAGCCTCCTCCACATTTCCCCTTCTTTCTTATGCCAGACTGGTAATCTTGGAGCCTCTTCCATGGTGCTTTGGTACGTTTGGTCCTACCTGGAGCCAAAGGGTAAAAAAAAAGAGGTTAAACAAAATAATCAGACAAGCAACTGAGAAACAAATAGTTTGGTTCCAGTTTGGTTCTGGACTCCAACAAAGGCTCTGAAACCCATTGTTTCTAGAACACGATAAAGGCTCTGAAACCCACTGCTCCTAGAACATTACAAAGGTGCTGGAACCCACTGGTTCTAGAACACGTGAAATGTACTGGAACCCATTGGTTCTAGAAGATGACAAAGATGCTGAGCACAATTCAGGACCCTGACAAAGGCCCTGGAGCCCATTGGTTCTAGGCAAGCCAATGGCTCTGGTAGAGTCTGGAACCCTTTGATTCTAGATCATACCAAAGACTCTGGGAACCCACTGCCTGTCATTACTTGGAGAAGCCTCCAAAGTATCTGCCTGCCGCATGTAACCCCCTTCCTGAAACCATGGCACAGATATTTTCATGGTGACGGTGCTTCCACCCCATGCTCCTCCTGCATGCTGTGTTTTAGAAAGCTGAGGTTTGACTCAGTGGGGAGGGAAGGCAGCGTCACCAGGACCTTCATGTTCATATTAACCTCAGCCATAAAAACAAAAACAATAATAATAATGAATAACTACATGACATGATTGCAAGAAGCAGGCAGTTTGCTCCAGCAAATCCCAATGGCCGTTGCCAAGAGAACTGGAGTGTTGTGTTTATCCCAGCCAGCGGAGTTGGCTTTTGGAAGCTCTTCCCCCTCGTAGTGCACTTGTGCGTGTTGCCTGCAACACACTGGCTGCCCACATCAACATCTGAGCTGTCAAGGCTCAGCTTTGAATTTGACCAGCCCGAAAAGTGGAATGAGCTGGTGGGATCTCGACTCCCAAGCGCCACTGGACAGCTCTGAAAGAGTGGTTGATAATGTCACCTGCAGGAGAGCCTCCTCTTAGCCCTGCAGGCTCCTGGCAAAGTGTAGGACCTATAGAAACCATCCTGGCCCTGGATATCTCTCCCTAGCAAGAGGAAGCAGCTACATCCCCCGGGGAAAAGGCACACCGCTTTTAATCATTATAGGACCGCAGTGGGGTGAACTGTCTTTTCTTCCTAGGAGAGGGTGGTCCCTGAGGAAGCTGTTACTGCAGTGGAAGGAGATTTGATCTTAAGGTTCTCTCTAGATTCACTGCCCTAGATCAGCTAGTATCAACCTTGCCCTCCAGAGCTGCCTGCTCTTTGCACTGAGCTGTTGGCTGATGCCCAGTCCCTCAGTAAAGCACTCCGCAACAAACACAGTGGTGGAGCCAGCCAGTGGGGATAGGAGCTCCTGGCCTGTGTTCTGAGACTATTCTCGACAGTCAGTTTTACAGCCTTGGCAGCTAATCTCCCCCTTCCGTCCCTTTCTGTTTAAATCAAAATAAACGAGCAAAATCAAAGCAGCAAAACCCCAAGCACAGAGAGACGTTTATTCTCCAGCCGTGTAATAGATATTTGTTATTAAATATCGGGGCTCGTGGAGGAGAAAATATTGGCAGAGGCAGAAGCTACAGCCCGGCTCGTTTGCCAGCTGCAGGGACACTCAGCACTTGCTAATGCCAGTGGCTACTGGGGAGGAAAGGTATTCTGGGACTCAAGAGAGCTGCGTAGGACATGGGGTTTCCCATGGGGAAATTTTTGAGATTTAAGAAAAATGTCCTGTCCCAAATCAGGATGAAAAGTCAAAATTGCAAAAATTTGAGTGAACCGACAATTAAAATAAAAATATATATATATGTTGGTTTGAGTTGATCAAAACGTTTTGTTTTGATCATTTCAAATCAGACCCTTTCCAGAAAAAAGTTTCAGTTTCGACGAATCGGCATTTTCCTAACCAGAGTAGGGAGGAAATTTCATCCAAAAGTTCCCGACTAGCTCTAGACCTGGGTTCAAGCCTCGGCTCTGCCACAGACTGCCTGTGTGACCTCAGTCAAGTTACTTTATCTGTCTGCATCTCAGTTCTGTACAAAAATACCCCTTCCTTTGTCTGTCTTGTGTACCTAAGACTGTTAGCCCTTTGGGTAATAATGCACAGGCTTTACTACATACAATGTAAGCCTCCCCAAACACTCAGTGATTATACCTTTAAACTGCCTGTTGGATGCTGGCTTGTTGTTTAGCTCCTCCTGACCTCAGACTGGTGGATTGTGACTTATATTGGCACCCTCAGAACCATAGCCTGGAAGTGGAGACAAGGTGGCTGGAGACCTATTAGCAAAGTAGGGAGTCTTGTCCTTCTGCAGTCATGTGCCCTAAATTCCTTTCTATGGAGAGAAGGCAGTTTCATGAGGCTTGCACTGAGCACTGCAGCCTGAAAAGGGGATCAAACCTTTTGAAGGAGGACAAAGAAACCAAGTGCTCTGCTGAGATCCCCCTGGAAGCTGGTGAGCATGACTGGGTGGTGAAAGTCATCACTGGCCACTGGACCTGCCTGCTTCATGGGCTTCTGCTCAAAGGTAAGAACCTCGCTGGGAAAAGGGACTTCTTGTCTGGGTTCACTGCTATGCATTGGGCAGCCAGGAGCGGGGACTGCGAGATGGCACGCCAGCTCATGGAAATGTCCAAGAAAGCTGGCAGCTGCCTCAACATGAATGCAAAGTCCTACGGAGGTTACACCCGGCTCCATATCACCGCCATGCATGGGCGTGAAGATGCTGCCACCATGCTGGTCAGGAATTACCAGGTCAAGGTGGATCTCTGGGAGTGCAGTGGGAGAAAGCCCCTTCAGTACTTAAACAATGAGTCACCTGACACCCTCCAGCAGCTCCTGAGCAAACCAGATAGTTCCAGCGCTGCTGCAGCCAGCCGGTCTAAGATGACAAATGTGGAAACTGCCATCTTGAGTCCCACCAGCAGGTTCCTTGGAGTGATCAAAGGCTTAAAGAGATCTGTGTCCTCCCTCAGTGGGTCAGTGGGTGCCAGGAAGACAGGTAAAGCTACAGGGATCTTTTCATCCCTCTCCAAGGAAGTGAAGCAAGCCCAGGAGGAAGCCAAGACCAGAAGAATACAAACCTGTGTCTGAACTATTTTCTCAATTTGCTACTAGTCTCTGCCTTAGTAAATTCAAAGAGATGTGAACAAGGCATCAAGGTCTCTGGAACTTGTACCACAAAGGGAGGAGGAGTTTTGCACCTGTACACTGGCACTACCCAGATTTCCCTAGAAATGCTGGAGCTGAGTGGTTCTCAGACTATGGGTTGGGACCCCAAAATGGGTCACGACCCCATTTTAATGGAGTCGCCAGGGCTGGTGTTAGACTTCCTGGGGCCTGGGGCTGAAGCCAAAGTCTGAGCCCCACCACGCAGGGGAGAAGCCCTCAAGTTTCGGCTTCTCCCCCTGTCCAGGCAGCGGGGTTCAGGCTTCAGTCCCCCTTCCTGGGGTCATGTAGTAACTGTTGTTGTCAGAAGGGGGTCGCGGTACAATGGAGTTTGAGAACCCCTGCATGATACAGACGTGTTAATTGAAACAGGGAGACCTCTAACTCCATGCAGGAGGCCTGAGCTACTTCAAACCGTTTTAGCAGAAAGAATGGCCAGTTTACACAACAGCTTGCTTAAGCTGAACATGCTGCCTCGGAATTTGCCGCGCCTTCTCCCAAAGTTTGAAGAGGACCAAGGATTGTTTTAAACGAACCCCTGGTGTTTTGTCAA
The DNA here is from genome assembly GCF_027887155.1 of Malaclemys terrapin pileata. Lineage (NCBI taxonomy): Eukaryota > Metazoa > Chordata > Testudines > Emydidae > Malaclemys > Malaclemys terrapin. The sequence continues at coordinate 16,928,053 of NC_071508.1, read as the reverse complement.
ACTAGGTATCGGGTTCTTAAAAACGGCCCTTTATACTATAGGTTTAATGGCGCCATTGAGGAGAGAGGCAGAGTTTGGGGTGTTTTGCAAAATCTCCCCCTTTGAATTCTGGTTGACTTGGGGGTATGCTGAGAAGGGATGGAGTTCAGAGGGAGGGGATGTCAGAGCGGCTGAGAGCCCACTGCATGAGAGGCATGTGGCAACCAAAGGGTTAAAATTAACTCCAGGGTATGAAACATCAGTTAATCAGGACCCCAAGGTGTCCGGCCTGAGACCAATCAAGGGTGATGCAATCTGTGGTGCTGAGCACCTGCTACGTAACTGATATCTGGGTGTGGCCCCAGGACTGCCAGAGCAGTAGCTGGCTTTGATGCTGGTCAGGCCTCTGCAGCAATGTCTAGTACCTTGGCAAGTGCTTTTGGTGTTCAGTCTAAACTGAACCTCTGCTAAGGAAACTCAAGTGGGTGCTTTGTAATTCTCCAGCGCACAAGGGTGAGGCTCTAAGAGGGTGGGAAGCAGAGCTCCAGACAGTGAGTGGAGGTGTTGGAGGAGCCTGGAGCAGTGATTTTTATACTGAGAGGTGGTGGGTTTGCTGAGGGTGGGGATACGGGAGGGATTTGCAGTGTGCTCTGTTGAGTGTATGGGGTTAGTCTGAGAGTTTGGAGCTGTCCGAGTCTTACAGCAGCTTGTTTAGGTGGTGGCAGATTGGAGGTAGCAGAAGGACTGCCCCCATCCTGCAGGGGGGCTGTGCTCTGTGGGGATGGAGTTCCCACAATAGTGATATTGGGAGCAGGCTGCAGGCTCATTATGCATGGGGACTGGGGCTAGGGGAAGGACTGGCAGCTCCCTGCCCCATGCTTATGGGATCAAGTGCATTATATCTGGCAGTTACTTCAAGTTCCCCAGTGGCGTTCCCTGCCCTCCCCCCTCTCCTTCCATGTAACTTCATGTAGTTAATATCTCTTGGGGGGCTTCAGGGGAGCGTGGAGGAGAGGAGGATGGCTTTCTGCTAGCTGGCAGTGTGTGTGTGAGACTGCAGAGTGGCAGGGCCAGGGCATGGCTAGGCAGAAAGGCCTGAGACAGGTGAATGAGCAGATCGCTCTAGTCTAGAGGCCAGCTTGGCTGGGCTGCTAATTGGGCAGGTATAAGATTCAGGAGTGACGTTGGAACCCCTGCAAAAATTGCTACAAAGGTCCCTGGTGATACAGAGGCAGGGGTATTGGGGCAACAAGATCAGCGGTCAGTGTGCTCTGCCGCCCCCTCATCCTGATTCCTGCAGCCCCTTTCTTCCAGTTTATGCAGAAGGCTGCTGCCTGCAGCGTGTTTCCCTTGGCCCCAAATGGCTCCCCATTGGCTTAGGGCAGTGGTTCCCAAACTGGGGTTTGTGAAATGTTCCAGGGGGTTCTCGGGGGTAATCCCTAATGGCGGACAGAGCTGTCCCTAGGGACCCCGGGCAGCACAGGGCCAGCAGCCCGGAGCCCCTGGCCTTCCAAGAGCTAAGCAGATCAAAGCAAGCATATCTATCACACGGAGGAGATTTAAACTTCAAGACTCCTTATAAGACATGGAAAGGGAGGTGGATATTTTTTGCTGTTTTTAAAATTAAATAGGCAGCTAGTGTTGTTTTTAAAATTATTATGAAGAACAAGTTTAAGCTTTGTTGTAATGTGCGTTGTTTGCCTGGACTGCTCAAGATCTGAATGTTTGTGTAGGAGGAACTCTTTGAGTTGGCTTCTTAAATACCTTTATGCTGTTTCACATCTGATAGTCCTTGATGAAACATAGGAGCTTTGTCTTATAACAGGCTTATTCAAAGTGATACAAGCTATGAAAGTGAGATCTTGGAAGAGTGTTGCCATTTTCATAATGTAATAAAAATACTGTAATGATAAATAATAATGATAAATAGTGTGTAATAAGCATGTCATAAAAACAAATTGTGTATTTCCAAGATCACTGCTTTTATAATTTATACTCAGGTAAAGGAGAAAATCCCTGGAAATATTCATTTTTAGGAGGGGGTTTGCGAGACTTGACATTTTCGTGAAAGGGGTTCACAGGTTGTTAAAGTTTGGGAACCACTGGCTTAGGGTCTCGTTCAGAGCCGCTCGCCTTGACTGTAAATGCCCACCATGGGCGTTGCTCTATACTACCCTGCTGATATGGGCCTGAGTCTCCTCTCATCTAAACAGGGGTGAATCAAGAGCAGCTGCACTGGAGGCAGTGAACTGGATTCTCAGTAATTCCCTTCCTGCATGTGGAGTAGGAAGGGGGAGGGCAAAGGTCCTCAGTAGAGGGCTGCTCTAACTTATTCTGTTTCCTACTGTACCCTAAGCCGCAGAGAATGAACAGCATGCTGTGCAATGCCCTCCAGCAATGCGTCACTTACCAGGGGGCCGGGAGCGGGACTGGTGTAGTGCCCTTGCACCAGTTCTACATTGGCCAGGGAAGCTCCCTTGGAATGGGATTATCAGGGGGCCGTTTACACTGACTTTAGTGCCCCGTTGGCACTGCCAGCGCAGCATAAAGGTGGGCTTAGTGTAGAATCAGGCCCAAGGTACTTGCATCATTTTAAGTGTGAGCAGAATCAGGCCCATCTGCTCTCTCTACTGTGCTCTCCGCTTACCTAGCACTTCTCCCCCATCCTGCCATCTGGCCCCTGGTGCTACAAGAGCCTTCTCCTTTGCATCTCCCCAACCTTGTCTGCAACAGTATCTTCCCGCCTGCACCTCCCTGTGATTTCCTAGGTTACTTTCATGCAGTGCCTCTGTTCTTTAGCCCTGCAGCACCATTCGCCTGGAAGATGCTATGTATAAAAAATATAGCATTGCTTAATTCTGCACACTCCTACTCTGTGTATGGAAGAGACTTCACTGGGGATCAGCAGAGCCCTAGTGAGGGTAAGTAGGGTGGGGTCCAATTGGTAGGAAGAGTTATTCAGACTGCAGCCAGGACTAATTCTGGTTACGCTTTCTCCCAAACAGCCCCTAAAAATATCATTTAAATTGGGGAGGGAAGAAAAAGGACATTGATTTTAGGTGACGTAAAGGCGAGCTAATGTTAAAAGCAGATTGATCGAGACTTCATAGATTTGTAATAAATTCCTTCTGCAAACAATGTGTGTGAGAGGGCAGTGAAATCCCAAATGTTTCTCCTTCTGTTGCTCATTAAATAACCCGATGAAATTATCTTTATTAAACGCAGGCCTGCCCCGGCCATAAAATGTTACTTTCGTAACGAGTGAGGGTTGTTCCAAACGGTAACTTGAGGGATAATAAACCTGCAATAGATGTTCGCTTATTGCACAGTGGTTAAATGGTCACGATTGTTACTCATCACTCTTTGTTGTGTGGCAGCCCCTAGAGCCCCTGCCGTGTGTAAATCACTGGACAACCACGGAACAAAAAGAGGGCGCCTGCCCCGAAGAGTAGGATCGTTTGATTAACTTGAAATCCATGTCTAAATTAATTTTTCTTATTTGGGACATTCAATTAAAGGCTTTTATTATTTATATTGACGTAATCATTGCTGGCCCTAGCTAAGATAGGGGGTCGTGCGAGGTGCTGTGCTCACACAGAGCAAAGGACAGTCTTACAATCTAAATAGACCAGACAGGCGAATGGTGTGGAAAGTAAATTATTCTTCTCTCCATTGTACAGATGGGGAAACTGAGGCACAGAGAGACTAAGTGACTTGCCTAAGGTAACACAAGGAGTTTGTGGCAGAGCTGGGGATTGAAGCCAGTCCTCCTGAATTTGCATCCAGGGCCTAGTCTTGGGGCTCGCGAAAGTACATGTTTCTATAGAGGAAGGCAATTGCGCATACAGGGTTTGATTTCAAAGGTTATGCAACATCAGCAATGCAGGAGATGGCACAGTTTGGTGGTGTGACAGGTTCAATGGGAGAATTTAGCTATCAGAGAACACAAGAATGTCACCCAGAAGAGAATTAGTGGAGCAGGAAGCAAGTATGTTAAATTACCCCCACTGAAGGTCAGAGTGACACAAGAAAAGTGAATGAATTGATTATATTTGGAGACCTTCTAATGGATCACTGATGCCATGAGCGTGGTGGTCTCAGCCCAGTGCAGAGCGAACCTTTTCAAAAGCACCGCACAGCACGGCTAGATGTGAAAAATCTCTGCACAGAATAAGACCAAGACTGGTGGCAGCTGAGGACTGTGGTACCTTGGTAGAGCCCAGAACTGGAATGGCCGGGCTGGTGCTGCAGGTCAGGATTGAGGTGCAGTAGCATAGCCGTGGGGGGCTCACAGCTGGCACAAGAAGAGCTGGTAGAGGTCAGGATTGAGTAGCATCCGTGGGGTGGGCTCAGGACTTGGAATAGCAGGGCATGCTGCAGGGCAGGACCGAGGAGCATTTGAAATGCACTGCTGAGTTTTGTTCCCTCACTTTCACGTGCCCCTAGTCCATACAGAAACCCCCCCCAATAAATCTCTCGCAGGGTGTCGATTCGGAGCCAAAGCTGTCTCTCTTCACATTGAAACCGTGGAAAGCGCAACAATGACTCAATGGGGCAAAGGGAGGTGAGATCCATACACAGCAAAGAGCCCTGATTTATTAGGAGACATTAATAGGCCCAGTGGTAATAAAAGGTCAACATTTGTTTAGCATTTGGCACATCCTTATGCAGCGGCGGGGGGGGGGGGGGGAGGGACGGGAGGCTGCGTAGCTGTTTGCACTGCTAATTGTCTGCAATGTGGAGTTTCTCCAAACACACAGGAATCGTCAGCCAGATGTTGGGCTCAGCCAGAGGACCAACCTTAGCAAAAGCCTTGGCTTGGTTAGTGCTTTGGAGAGGGTCATGTAGCTTTCCCCCTGACTCGGTGAAGGCTTGGAAGAGCAGTCAGTGTGTGACATGCTGATTGATCTCCTTTGCATTCTGCTTTCCCCACCAATCGCCAGAGTTGTGGTGTTTTGCTGTCTGGCATGACTGCTGAAGCAGTGTTGTGTTGGCCAGCCTGATGTCAGCTTCTCCCTCTTCCATTTTGTCTGGAAATGATATGGCAGTAGCGGCACAAACAAATTAATGAAGAGGGGAAGTCAAAATAGCTGACAGCGTCTTGCTGTCACTGACTCTGAGCTCAGGACAGAGCACAAAGGGAGGCAGCTGTCATGCCTTAGAGGGGAATAAAAACAGTGCTTTTCACAGGTATAGCACCTTCTCTTCAAGGGTCTCAAAGCACTTCACAAGTTAAGGCTTCCAGCCCCACTTTGAAGCTCAGAAGCTATAGCTAGGTGAATTATAGACAGAGAAACAGTGGCACAGAAAGGGTAAGACTTATTTTTGTTTTAAAATAGGGATGTCTAAATTTAGGCACCTAAATAGATGCACCCAGTAGCTCCTTTGGAGCTCTCAGGGGGCTGCTGAATGCTTGGCACTTTTGAAAATCTAACCACTTCTTTGGGCTCCCGGCTTTAGGCCCCCAGGTTTAAAAAAAAATCTTGGGTTAAGTGACTTAACCAATGTTGGACAGGGAGTCAGTGGCAGAGCTGACCGCCTCTACTTCTCAGACATGGGCATCAACCCCAAGGCCACCCTTCCCCTCATGAAGAGAGAGAGAGAAAGGTGAATGTAGAGGGAGGACAGACAGATGCAACGCCAAGACAACAGATTACTTATGGGAAGTTCTTTGGGGCAGGGACCATCTTTTTGTGTTTGTACAGCGCCTTGCACAGCGGGGGCCTGGTCCATGACTGGGGCTTCCAACTGCGACCTCATTACAAATAATTAAAAGAGAAGGTGAGGAAAAAGGGAGGAGGGGGGGAAAGCAGGGGGGAGAGAGAAGAGAGCGAGGAGGAGACATAGAAAGAGGCGAGAGACGCCAACGTGACCTCTCTTGATGTACAAACTACTCTGCTTTTTTCTGGCTGGTTCAAGACTCTGATTCATCAGCCTGGCTATTTTAATGGCTTAACCCCCTGGAGCAGAGAATCCCGGTCTGTGGCTCACTGGTCGTCTGCGGCGAGTTGCCTGGTCACATAGCGCTGGCTCCTCGTCCTTACTTCCAGCAGCTAATGCGCATCCAAAAACACTTAAAAAAGGACCTTCAGCACTGTCCCGACCTGGTTCTTCCATGTAAGCAATGACCGTGGTTGCCACAGGGATGTCATAGTGGTCCTCTGTGCTTGTGAGTAAGAAGACTGATGGCCTGTCTCTACAATAGGGTCCCCCACAATGAAAAAGCGTGGGAACCCCGGGCCTAGAGTACTATTAGCAGAGCGAGAGAGACCCAGCTGGAGCTAATGAGGGAATTTTTGTAACGTGTGTAGGACAAACATGGGTGACACAATTTACCTGCTGACTCTGCATTGCTATGCACTGGATGTCAATGGAGAGGGGAATGAGGCATGGTCACGTGTCACGTATGTTGCCTGGGTTGAGACCAGCTGCTCTAACGAGAGCTGGCTGGAATCAGCACATACACAGGGAAGGCCCAGGGGAGATGACAGGAGTCTCAATGACAGAATGTTAACTTTCAGTGACGGGGAGGCTGAGGCGGGCTGCAAATGGGGGCCAACGGAATATGGGGTGAGCAGACTGGTTTTTAAGATTGTTACTCAGACATGCAGTGTCACAGACAGAGGGATGGAGAGCCAAGATGGATCCAGGAAAGCATGCTGGGGCAGTTGCTTCTGCCAGTATGGACTCTGATTTCAGCTTGGCTTTCCCATCCTAACCTAGAAGCTGTATGCCAGGGGACTAATAAATGCTGCCTTGTTCTGAAAAGGCTGCACGATGTCGCTGCAAAACTCACTCGGGTGCCTGAAGGGGTAAAAAGTCTCTGAACAGGGCATCTGCACTTCTGCCAGGCTCGCTGGGGAGAAACAGAAGTGCTGGACCCAGAATGCAGGCCCGGTTTCGGAGTTCGGCTGCAACCAACGTGTGTCTGCAAAAAGTTCTGGTTTCAACAGAAAAGATGTTTTGTTGAAAAATTCCCAGCCAGCTCTAGTCAATATGAGCATTCTCCAGCGAGCACAATACTTGGCTTCTATGCTGAGTTCCTCTCTTCCCCCCCTGGAGCCCTGACTCCGTCTTACCTTCACCACCAATTCACTCCCTCCACCAGCAGCACAAGAACCACTCCCTGGCTCTTCCTCTTGGCCCACCCCCCCATCCTTGTCACGCAGCCACTGCACCTCCCTTTGACACGTACCCACTTCCAGGACACAGCTGGACCTTGTGCTATGACTGTCTCTTCACTGCTGGCACTGAGCTTGTAGGGAAGGGATGGCGGTAGGAGCCACAAACAGCAGGCGACCGGTCATGTCAGGGGAACCACCTGAGGGAGCTTCGCAGGATTTGGACCTCACAAGTACCTACCTGCCAATGGCCAGAAATCCTCCCTTTTTCCTAGTGAAGTGCCCCTGGCGACTGAGCCGAGGACCAACCTGCCTCCCCTCTATCCTAAAGCCAAGACCCAGCAGAGACGTTCCCTCCTCCACTGGGGCGAGAAATAAGGCCAGCCTGGGAGTTGCCCCCAGAAGATTGTGGGTTCAAGCAGCCACTAGCTAGTTCTGCAGCACCCTCATGTTGGCACCCTTTGGAAACTGACTCCTTTCCCCACTTGTTCTCCCCTGAGATATTGGGACCTGCCCTTTCCTAAGGGGTTAACGCTTTTATGAGCTAGTGATTATTTTGTTCTTTTACATCTTGTACCAGTAAATAATTAGAAGCAGCTTGTTGGTGAGGTTTCCTGGTTCTCTGGAGTAGATCTGAATTGCTTTCCCCATCATTAACCATAGCTTGGCGGGGAAAAAAAACCTAGTTGATAAGGAGTGCATTTGGTCCATGCTGCCTGTCCCAAGAGAGACGAGCGTGCCCAATGGCCGGGCCAAGCTGTGAAGCTTCATGGCTAATTATTATCACCAAAGTCACCCGAAAAAAAAAAAAAAACACAGCGTGAAAGGGAAGAGATGACAGCAGAAGAGAGAGAGCCGCTGCAGGGGCATGTGTAAAGGCTTTTGGATAAACACACTGTGTAGTAGTGCCAGCAGAGTGACTGGAAATGAACTGGACAGGAGGATAAGGGATGAGGTGGGGAGAGGGCATGAGGTGATGGACAGTTTTAGCTGTGAAGGCGTTAGACTGAATCACTCCAGTTGTCCTTCAGGAATGAGAAGAGCTTGAGGGTCTGTCTTCAAGGCACAATTAACTCAGTGCTTACCCAGGTGCTGCCCCTAACCCTCCTACTGTCCATGCATGAAACCTTCTGATCCAGGTTAAGTCATGCTTTCAGTTCAGGCTTGCTGGCTTGCCAGGGGCTATAGGCTGAACCCCAAATGAGCCTTTCACTCAGCCTTTCACTCAGACGTCCTCTCTGCAGTGAGCCACTTGAATGCTGATAGTCCTCCAATGCCTTCCCACAATCCCGCCATGTGCCCAGAAGGACAGACAAGTTTTTCATAGATTATAGGACTGGAAGGGACCTCGAGTCCAGTCCCCTGCTCGCATGGCAGGACCAAATACTGTCTAGACCATCCCTGATAGACATTTATCTAACCTACTCTTAAATATCTCCAGAGACGGAGATTCCACAACCTCCCTAGGCAATTTGTTCCAGTGTTTAACCACCCTGACAGTTAGGAACTTTTTCCTAATGTCCAACCTAGACCTCCCTTGCTGCAGTTTAAACCCATTGTTTCTGGTTCTATCCTTAGAGGCTAAGGTGAACAAGTTCTCTCCCTCCTCCTTATGACACCCTTTTAGATACCTGAAAACTGCTATCATGTCCCCTCTCAGTCTTCTCTTTTCCAAACTAAACAAACCCAGTTCTTTCAGCCTTCCTTCATAGGTCATGTTCTCAAGACCTTTAATCATTCTTGTTGCTCTTCTTTGGACCCTTTCCAATTTCTCCACATCTTTTTTAAAATGCGGCGCCCAGAACTGGACACAATACTCCAGCTGAGGCCTAACCAGAGCAGAGTAGAGCGGAAGAATGACTTCTCGTGTCTTGCTCACAACACACCTGTTAATGCATCCCAGAATCATGTTTGCTTTTTTTGCAACAGCATCACACTGTTGACTCATATTTAGCTTGTGGTCCACTATAACCCCTAGATCCCTTTCTGCCGTACTCCTTCCTAGACAGTCTTTTCCCATTCTGTATGTGTGAAATTGATTTTTCCTTCCTAAGTGGAGCACTTTGCATTTGTCTTTGTTAAACTTCATCCTGTTTAACTCAGACCATTTTTCCAATTTGTCCAGATCATTTTGAATTATGACCCTGTCCTCCAAAGTAGTTGCAATCCCTCCCAGTTTGGTATCATCCGCAAACTTAATAAGCGTACTTTCTATGCCAATATCTAAGTCGTTGATGAAGATATTGAACAGAGCCGGTCCCAAAACAGACCCCTGCGGAACCCCACTCATTACGCCTTTCCAGCAGGATTGGGAACCATTAATAACAACTCTCTGAGTACGGTTATCCAGCCAGTTATGCACCCACCTTATAGTAGCCCCATCTAATTTGTATTTGCCTAGTTTATCGATAAGAATATCATGCGAGACCGTATCAAATGCCTTACTAAAGTCTAGGTATACCACATTCACCGCTTCACCCTTATCCACAAGGCTCGTTATCCTATCAAAGAAAGCTATCAGATTGGTTTGACATGATTTGTTCTTCACAAATCCATGCTGGCTGTTCCCTATCACCTTACCACCTTCCAAGTGTTTGCAGATGATTTCCTTAATTACTTGCTCCATTATCTTCCCTGGCACAGAAGTTAAACTAACTGGTCTGTAGTTACCTGGGTTGTTTTTATTTCCCTTTTTATAGATGGGCACTATATTTGCCCTTTTCCAGTCTTCTGGAATCTCTCCCGTCTCCCATGACTTTCCAAAGATAATAGCTAGAGGCTCAGATACCTCCTCTATTAGCTCCTTGAGTATTCTAGGATGCATTTCATCAGGCCCGGGTGACTTGCAGGCATCTAACTTTTCTAAGTGATTTTTAACTTGTTCTTTTTTTATTTTATCCGCTAAACCTACCCCCTTCCCATTAGCATTCACTATGTTAGGCATTCCTTCAGACTTCTCGGTGAAGACCGAAACAAAGAAGTCATTAAGCATCTCTGCCATTTCCAAGTTTCCTGTTACTGTTTCTCCCTCTTCACTAAGCAGTGGGCCTACCCTGTCTTTGGTCTTCCTCTTGCTTCTAATTTATTGATAAAAAGTCTTCTTGTTTCCTTTTATTCCCGTAGCTAGTTTGAGCTCATTTTGTGCCTTTGCCTTTCTAATCTTGCCCCTGCATTCCTGTGTTGTTTGCCTATATTCATCCTTTGTAATCTGTCCTAGTTTCCATTTTTTATATGACTCCTTTTTATTTTTTAGATCGTGCAAGATCTCGTGGTTAAGCCAAGGTGGTCTTTTGCCACATTTTCTATCTTTCCTAACCAGCGGAATAGCTTGCTTTTGGGCCCTTAATAGTGTCCCTTTGAAAAACTGCCAACTCTCCTCAGTTGTTTTTCCCCTCAGTCTTGATTCCCATGGGACCTTACCTATCAGCTCTCTGAGCTTCCCAAAATCTGCCTTCCTGAAATCCATTGTCTCTATTTTGCTCTTCTCCCTTCTACCCTTCCTTAGAATTGCAAACTCTATGATTTCATGATCACTTTCACCCAGGCTGCCTTCTACTTTCACATTCTCAACGAGTTCCTCCCTATTTGTTAAAATCAAGTCTAGAACAGCTTCCCCCCTAGTAGCTTTTTCAACCTTCTGAAATAAAAAGTTGTCTCCAATGCAGTCCAAAAATTTGTTGGATAGTCTGTGCCCCGCTGTGTTATTTTCCCAACATATATCCGGATAGTTGAAGTCCCCCATCACCACCAAATCTTGGGCTTTGGATGATTTTGTTAGTTGCTTGAAAAAAGCCTCATCCACCTCTTCCACCTGGTTAGGTGGCCTGTAGTAGACTCCTAGCATGACATCTCCCTTGTTTTTTGCCCCTTTAAGCCTAACCCAGAGACTCTCAACACTTCCGTATCCTATGTCCATCTATACCTCAGTCCAAGTGTGTACATTTTTAATATATAAGGCAACACCTCCTCCCTTTTTCCCCTGTCTATCCTTCCTGAGCAAGCTGTACCCATCCACACCAACATTCCAATCATGTGTATTATCCCACCAAGTTTCAGTGATGCCAACAATGTCATAGTTGTATTTATTTATTAGCACTTCCAGTTCTTCCTGCTTATTCCCCATACTTCTCGCATTTGTATATAGGCATCTAAGATACTGGTTTGATCTTTCCTCCCAGTTTTGTCCTGACTCTCCTTTCTCTCTGCCAATATAGCCCACACTCCCTCTCGTTTCCGACCCATCTCCCCGGTCTCCATGTTCCCCACTTACCTGTGGGCTTTGCTCACCTGTCCCCGTCGAACCTAGTTTAAAGCCCTCCTCACTAGGTTAGCCAGTCTGTGTCCGAATAGGGTCTTTCCTCTCCTCGAAAGGTGAACGCCATCTCTGCCTAGCAGTCCTTCCTCGAATAGCATCCCGTGGTCTAGGAAGCCAAAGCCCTCCTGGCGACACCATCTTCGCAGCCAGGCATTCACCTCCATGATGCATCTGTCTCTGCCCGGGCCCCTACCTTTGACAGGAAGAATTGAGGAGAATACCACCTGCGCTCCAAACTCCTTCACCCGTACTCCCAGAGCCCTGTAGTCACTCTTGATCCGCTCAGTGTCACACCGCGCAGTATCATTTGTGCCCACATGGATGAGTAGCATGGGGTAGTAGTCAGAGGGCTGGATAATCCTCGACAATGCCTCCGTAACGTCTCGGATACGGGCCCCCGGCAGGCAGCATACCTCCCGAGATGAAATGTCAGGGCGACAGATGGGCGCCTCCGTCCCCCTCAGCAGAGAGTCTCCGACCACCACTACCCTACGTTTCCTATTCGCAGTGGTGGCAGCAGACTTTCCAGCCTTAGGGGTACGAGGCTTCTCCTCCTTTACTGCAGGGAGTGATTCCTTCTTTCCTGTGTCAAGAAGAGCATAACGGTTACCTATAACCACGGCAGGAGGGTTCGGAGCAAGGGTGGAGCACTGCCCGCTGCCAGAAGTAACCAGCTGCCAGTGTCCACCCTGAGCCATCTCCTCCACCACCAGTGGTGTATCAGCAGTCCTGTGTACTGGGACAGCTACCTCAGCTGTCTCCACATGGACACTGTCGAGGAATTGCTCATGGATACGGATGCTCCTCAACCTAGCCACCTCCTCCTGTAGCTCTCCCACCTGCTGCCTGAGAGATTCCACCAGCAGGCACCTCTCACATTGGATGGTCCCCCCAGCCTGGATATCAGTAAGTGGAAATTGCAAGTTACAGTCTTTGCAAAACCACACCAGGATCTGGGTAGAGGCATCCATGCTTAGGCACTCTGTCTGGCTACAGGCACAGGTGGAGGAGACAGTAGCAGTGCTGGCACAGGTGTTGCGGGTCTTCCTAACCATCGTAAGCCTCCCTCTGTCAAACTCCCGTCTGCAGCCCCCTGTCAGCTGAAAGGGTTGTTTAAGCGAAAAGTTATGAATGTAGTTGCTTTATAGGTAGTAAGGGGAATCAAGAGAAAACAGATGGAACTGGCAAGGGACCCTCGCCCCCTTCCTGCTCCTCCTTCACCTGGAGAACTCCCTTGCGAAACTCCCTGTTAGCAGCCCCTGGTCGCTTGTGCACTGCTTTATAAAGCCCTGGCCTGTATGAATGCCCCGCCCACTGATGAAGGCTCAGCCACTTACCAGAGACTTCTAGCTTTCAAACCTTCCAACTGCCAGCCACAGCACACGGTCCTTCAAACAACCGAAACAAACAAACAGACTGACAAACACAAGCTCAGCTCACAGCAAGTAACCCTCAAACACAAACAAACACACACTACAGACAGTCACTTACCCCAAAAGGGTGCTTTATTGCTCCTCCTTCACCTGGAGAACTCCCTTGCGAAACTCCCTGTTAGCAGCCCCTGTTCGCAAAGCAGAATCTGAGCAGCTCAGCTCACTGCAGTGCAAAGAACCATGGATGTGCCCCCAGAAATCCTAGTGACACACACCAGGGAGCACAGAACCAGTGAGGGTACTGTAACTTGGGCAGGGCTTTGCAACGTGGCTGCTCACGCCTGGGCTAGGCCAGTGGTTCTCAAACTTTTGTACTGGTGATCCCTTTTACACAGCAAGCCTCTGAGTGTGACCCCCTTTATACATTAAAAACACTGTTTTTATATTTAACATTATTATAAATGCTGGAGGCGAAGCGCTGTTTGGGGGCGGAGTCTGACCGCTCAGGATCCCCCATGCAATAACCTTGCGACCCCCTGAGGGGTCACGATCCCCAGTTTGAGAACCCCTGGTCTAGGCTAACCTGGCTGCTCAGACCTGGGGGCTGACTACCTGAGTTAACTCTGCAGTGAAAACGTAGGCCGAGTGTACATTTGTGCCGGGTGAACCTAAAAAGGTCGGAAGTGGAACTGGTTGGGGGGAAAAGGAGAAGGAAAAATTGCAAATGTCTCTTCCCCCTTTAAAAAAAATTCACAACTTGAGAATTTTTAATTTGATAGAAATTTCAAAATTTTTAAAATTTAAACTAAGCCTCTAGTTGGTTGAAAAATATGTTGAAATTTCAAAAAAATAAAAATAAAAAAAATCAGAAATGTCCAATACATTTTGACCAGCTCTTCTTGGAAGTTCTGATTGGAGGAAAAAGCTCATCCCAAAGTCTGATTGTTATTGGAACTCTCAGAGCCTCTGGAGTTTTGTTAAACTAAGCTGAGATTTTCACCAAAATATTTCCTTATGAGATTCCTGGTACTGCCAGGAGAGGCAGAGATACCACCAGAGCTGCCTTTCTCTCAGTAGTTATCACTTCCACTTCAAGCCATTGCTGGAATTCCGTAAGATAGAGACAACCCGGTGAACTCATGGTGTGTAACTCCTTACAATGACTGAAAAGCGTGAGTAAGAACCTCGGGGAAGACTGTTTAAAAACCAGTTAGATTTTTACCAACCAATTGCACCAAGTGCAAACTCCTCAGGTCCTTTAACGGCCTCGGTATGGAGTCACAGACAGTCGCCTTGGGTACTCTGGTCTGCCTTGTCACCCAGGTGAGCATGTCTGACAAAGTGGGTATTCACCCATGAAAGCTTATGCTCCAATACGTCTGTTAGTCTATAAGGTGCCACAGGACTCTTTGTTGCTTTTTAGTCCTGTTGTTTCTCAATCCAGATGTAGGAGTGTCCAGTTGTAAGAGCCAACCAGAGCCCGTGTGGTATATCAATGGGTCTCCTCTTTCAGGAGGAGTGTAACAATTTCTGTAGAAGAGCGGCTCTTCACACTAATTAATGTCCCGCTCCTGTATGGCGATTCATACAGTCACAGAGGTTCCCAATACAACCAGTCAGCTATTACATTTTAATATGGAGTCCAGATATTATAAGTGAGATTAATGAATGCAGCCTCTCACAAGCATTCAATAGAGTCTAAGTACTAAACACTTTCTCAACATTTTAATACCTATTTCATCAATATTAACACACAGGTGAGCCAGACTGACTCCAGCTGTGTATCTGTCAGTGTCCCATTGAGGCCTGGGGACCTTGGCATGAGCTGGCAACTGGTCTGCCAGCGTCACACATTGAAACGCTGGACCAAACTTTTTCAACTCTCACCGAAAGTTTCTGTTCAAATTCACAGCAAAGGCTGGAGCTGGGGCAAGAGTCAAAGGAGGAGGTGTGTTCTATTATCTGGTCCAATCTCTGCATACCTACTTAGTTAACCCTTGATGTCTCTGTCCTCAGTTGTCATTAGCTATGATTCCTATCTTATGCAAGAATGGAAGGCCAGATTTTTAAGAGGTAGTGCGGGGAGATATAGTCCTCAGAGGGCTGATACATGATCCTGGAATGTTTTGGAAATCTAATGCTGCCTGCAACATTTCCCTTCTCCACAGCTGGCCAGTGTGCAGCTGTTGGGAGGAAGAGAACCGTTAACTCTTTCCTGTCAGTGCCCAGGGATCCGTGCCGCAGGACAATGAGTTGTTTGTTTGATTAGGCTGGATTTTCCCCAGTGCACACCAAGGGTCTTTGAAGAGCTTGCTATCAGTCCTGGGGAGCAGCAACATTCATGCCAAAGAATGAAAACAAAATAGCATAACAACTCCTTGGAAAAGGAGATATTTGAGGGTGAAAACCAACAACTTCGCCCTAGAAAACAGACAGCCAGATGTTCCAAAGAGAGATTAAGCCTTGGAGAAGCTTAAAGGACAAAATGAAGCAGGAGTGGTTGGCTGCAGACGGGAAATTAAGTGGGAATGGTACCAGGTGCAGAGGAAAAAAGGTGATCAGATGCCACGGTGATGGGCGCAGGGAAAGGTCTGGAACAGAATGGGAAAGGGGAATGGAACTGGAGAGGCTGGAGTGATGGGCAAATAGAGTACGCAGAAGTAACAGACCCAATGCAGCTGCATAGGCAGGGGAAATGAGGTATGAGTGGCGTGGACAAGCCAGAGCCTGAAAGGAAGGACAATGATTTATTTTACCCAGGAGGCACAGAACATTGGGAAGCAGGCACTCGGCTTGCAGCGTCTTAAACTTGTGTCCAGTGCAGGGCTCGGGGCACTGAGGCAAAGGAAAGGTTGGTGCCCAAAGAACTCAGGCAGAAGCTTTGACATGAAGAACAGTTATAGAGGAGAAAAGTCAAAGTTTGTGTTGGGTCGGCGCATGTAGAAAACCAAGCTGAATGTAGAGACAGGCCATAGCTGTAAAGTTTGGTGCTGAATCTAAACTTTTCTGGGGCTTTGGCTCAGCCCCTATTCTTCCTAAACTATTTGCCAAGCAATATAGGCCAATCGTACAAAAGGGTGTAAATCATGTGCCAGCTGGGAGTATTCTCCATTACACTCCAGACTCCAAACTGATACAGTTGCTTTCTGGGTATTTTCTTGTTGTACTTCTCCCCCCCCCCCATGTATTGATTTGACTGCCAGCTCCTTGAATTTGCACGGCAATTACTTTCCATCTGTCTCCACCCAAACAAGGAAATGGAATAAGAGGGTGAAGAGAAAACTCCACTTGCTAAACAACACTTGCTGCTGTCATGTCGCTTTGCTAAGGAAACTTATGCTCCAGATATCTAGTGTGAAACAAACAAACAGACAAACAATTCTCCAGGTAAGAAATTTGCATAAAAATGAGTCACACCAAGGGGCCTACAGTTTGAAAACTCACAAGTCCCTTTGATGTCCATAGGCCAAGAGCTTTCAACCAGTGCCGGGCATATCTGGACACGTTCATCCTTTTCAAGGGGCAACTAGACAGACAAGAACTTTATCATGAGGATTTAGTTCCGGTGAAGGTACTAAACTTTACTTATGCTGGAGACTTAAGCCCACTGCCTATCCAGCTAATCATGCAGGTTTCTCCCTACTGCCTCACTCCTGGACACAGGGGGACCATACAACAAGGGCAGTTAAGCTACCAGGGCCCGTTGAGTCCTTGCTGAGATTGCCAGGAATAAAGATAGTTTTGTGGCATGGTGTATTAGTACCTGGCCTGAGCATCCTGATTAATTTCTCAAAGGCCACCAAACAGCCTTCCTAAGAGTAAAAGATTCTGGCCCCCGCTGAACTGGGCTGGATTTGAACTGGTAACCCGAAGTCAAATGTTTCTTTCTCCTGTTACCATGCCCCGGTCTCCCTGGGCTGTAGCATTCCTTCAGAGCCACAGAAAAGATGCTGGCGCAGACTTGAGTGACATGCCAAATGCATGTGCTGTCAGCTCCTCCTGTCTTTGGCACCGAGGCCACATGGGACGTTAACGTCTAGCCGAGGGGAAAACTAAAGGAAGGGCTGTTGGATTCCAAAAGAAGCTGATGCCACGCAAGGAAAACAGCTGCCTGGCTCCTTCTTCCAGAGAGGAAAAATACTAGGCAAGAGACTGGAGGAGAGAGGCCTAGGCCAAAACCATGGCCAGGCTGGAAGGACTAGTGTGGAAGGGAAGCCCAGACTAAGTGGCAGGCGTGGGGATGGAATCAGTTGGCTTGTGACACGTCTCTCCATGACCGGCAGAGCAAGGGCCTGTGAATGGGGAAGTAACATGACACCTGCCCGCTGCTGAACCACCTCTGGTGGGTTGGATGGTCTAATAGCTTGTCCTGAATAGATGCTGTAGGAGTTTACCCTGTTATCTAAGGGTTCCTCCTGCTCCCTGTGGATCATTGGCCTGTGGCAGGGAGGTCGTCGGACTAGGTGATCAGGATGGGTGAAATCCTGCTCCCATTGAAGTAACTTGTTTAACAGCCAGAGTAATTAACCACTGGGACAATTTACTAAAGGTCATGGTGGATTGTCCTCATCTGGCAGTTTTAAAATCAAGACAGGATGTTTTTTCTAAGCGATCTGCCCTAGGAATTATTCCGGGGACGTTCTATGGCTTGTGTTAGGCAGGATGATCACAGTAGCCTCTTCTGTCCTGGGAATCTATGAATGGCAAAATCCCAGCCACCTCAAAGGGGGCAGGATTTTGCTGGGCGGTGTCTGAGCATCCTTAGAGTCCCCCGAGCTCTGGGATACAAGAGACTTTTGTCTCCAATTCAGTGGGAGTCTCGGCCATATCTAGCAGCCACTCCTTAGCCTGCACAAAACGAGTTGGGTGGGTCTCAGTCCACTTCCCAGTGGTCAGGTTTCTGTATCACAAATCCCTAAAACATGAGACTTTCTAGACTTTTCATACTCCTTCGGGGAAAGGGGGGTATTTGTTAATCCTTCCTATTGTAATATGGAATTACCTCATTATCCATGCAAATCTCCAAGCCTTTTAAACAAACAATCCTGCTAGGTTCTTGGCCTCACTGGCATCTTAAGGCGCTGAGTCCCACTGGCTAATTGTGCGTTGGGTTAAAAAGTATTTCCTTGGATAGCTTTCCAATTTGCTGCCGTTTGAATGTTCATTGAATGCCCCCTTGTTCTTGCATAACCAACACTGGCAGCCGTTCATACCACTGAAGGGCCACCAAGAATTTGCCGTCCCTTCCCATCTGTTGCAGAAATTGCTGTCGTGGCCGTTGGAAGAATTTCCAGCGAGCGGTACCAGCTGTCCTGTGTAGCCAACGCAATCTGATATGCACGTGTCTGGCAAGGTACCGAGCCTGTTATGGAGGATTATAGTTAGCATTCGTGCCAGGGACATAGCCTAAGCTTCTCTGTTTATGAATGAAAACCATGGGGGCTAGAGAAGGGTGGGGAATCTCTCCTCTCTCACCCTTCTCATCGAAGACAAAATAAACTCTGTTGGCTGGCTAGCAAAGAGTATCTGAAGAATGTGTGTGTCAGAGGAGCACAGCTGTTGCTGATTGATCTGCAAAGCATGCAGTGAGGGGCAGAGAGGGGATGGGGTGGGCAGGGACAGAGACAGCCCTGAGCCCTCCCAGTGTGGGGAAGGGAGGGGATGATGGGCAGAGAGGTACAGAGACAGTCCCCTGCTCGTGTGGGACAAGAGATGGGCTCTGTGTTGGAGGCATGCAGACAGGCCTCTTCCCGAGAGGGCAAAGGAATTCGTTGGTGTTAAGGAAACAGTCCCTCTTGATAAGGGATATTTGGGAGTTTCGCTGCTGGCTGTTGTTCCAGGGTAAGATGGGATCACATGACCTGGGGCCTGTCTGGTGTTGATATTGGCTCCGGGAAATGGAAAGCTAATTAAAGTCAGGCATTGTCCCCAGCCCTCACACGCATGGTCACACAGACATGCATGGCCGACGCGGGAGCCTCTCGAGATATACAGGCCCAAGCCCTGGCTGCAGCGGTTTCCTGCACAGCTCCCTGTGGGGTTATTAGTGGGGCACAAGATCTGGACCCTGGGGGAGGGTTAGCGGAGAGGGGTCAGCTCAGCCTGGTTACATTTGGATGAAGGGCCTGTCCCTGCACGTCAGCACTGTGATGTTTCACATCCTCTTCCGCTCTCTTGGCTTTGCAAAGTTCTGGGGCATCTCTGAAGTGCCGGCGCGTGAGCTTTCCCTGCCTGAGAGGGAGCTGGTCTTGGCTGCTGGCAAGGCAGCATAAGAGACTCTCCTTCCCGGCAAAACACCGCGCTTCACCCATCCTCTCCATAGCCTCCCATACCATGATTTGTGAGGAGACCTCCCCCGCCCCACCACCACTACCACGGTAGTTAGTGCCCGTGTCACAAGAAAGGAGGCACTAGAGTGGGAACAATCCAGGGCAGTGGGAGAAAGGGGATTGAAACAGGAGTGGGAGATCTGACTGTATCAGCCATGCACTGTGGGGGAGCCGTGCTAAGCCAAGCCAGCAGGATACAGCACCCCAGGGTGAAGGCAAAAGAGCAAGCCCTCCTTCCCCCCCACCCCGAACCTGGGAAGCAAGCTTGGCTGCTGACTGGCTCAGGGATTGCTGCTATGCCCAAGGTGGCTTTAACCAGCGTAGCAGGCTCCGCGCTGCCTGTGGTTGATGCCAGATGCCTCACAGGAGGCTCAGAGCTGCTGTCTTATTACGATTATTTTAGTTTATTTTTTTGCTACGTTTTGTTCCATGTTTACCCACCCCACGGCGACAGCTGGCCTTAGTCAGACGGACAGTGTGCTGTCCAGGGAGTGCGCCGGCCAAGCAGCAGTAATCGTGCTGGTGGAAAATATACCTCAGCGTGAGAAAGCTTCTGTCCAGGGCAAAACCCAACACATATGCCCTCTGCGGGCTGGCTCTGCTCCCTGGGTGTGAGCTCAGAACTCAGCAGCAGCTCCTGGATTGGTCCCCATTGTGTGTGGGGGGGGGGGCGGTTTGCAAAGTCTGGGGGCAAAGCATGCTGGGCTAAGAGCTCGCACCGGGGGAGCTGCTGGGCTGATTGCAGTGCGGTGCTGTGTTGTCCTACAGGGGCTCGCAGACACATCGCAGGAGGCAAGGCCGGTGTCTGTGAGATAGTGGGGGAAACGAGCTTGTGGGCGTATGTGTCTCGGACGCCTCCAAGCTCATTCGCTCCGAGAGCCGCCTGCAGTGTGAGGAGTGCTTGGTACCAGCCTGGTGTGAGAGCATCACGTGGGGCCTGTCTCGCCACACGCTGCAAAGGGGATTCACCAGCATTCGCCTACAGGTGTTCGCGTTCGGAGCCTGGAGCCACATGCATAAGCTGCTGAAGTGCTCCTGGACTTGCTGCACCCTTGGATGGAAAGGGTGGGAGTTTGGCTAGTGGTTAGAGTGAGGAGCTGGGGGCCAGGACTCTTGGTTCTTAGCCAGGTTCTGCCCCATCACATCCCCAGTCCACCCAAGGAAAGGGAGCAGGCCTTTAGTATGTGTTGTATGAAAGGGTATCCGGCTCCATGAGCAGAGATGGGCCAAAACTGGAACTATTTATCTACACCTCCCTCGACTTTGGGGCAGGTGGATAGAATAAAATGGGACTTGTTTCCTGGCTTTGGCTTTTGCAAAACAAAAGTGTGAGCGATGTGGGTTCTGCAGAACCAAACCCACCTTGGCTTTGCCCATCCCTATCCATAAAGTATGGTCTGCAGGAAGCTGGAGTCACTGGGTCACTCCTAGACCCTTCCCCTTTAGCAGGGGCCCATGTTATGTCACCGGCTGAAGCTGGCACCACTGTCCCTTTCAGCTGGTTTCCATCCATGTGGTGGTGGGATGGGGCTGTCATCCGTCCAGCAGTATCATTGCTCCCATCTGTGTGTTAGAGAAGAAAGCCTTTGGCTTTTTGTGCAAGAATCTAACTGATGGCAGGACATGAAAATTCCTCCCTTAATAACTTCTGATAAACTTTACCCTCAGCTTGATTTATAGAATGTGCTGCTAAACCCTGGGAAGATACCAACTGGTTCAGGGGGAGGCCAAAGAACTAGAATCGGGGAGAGAGTGCCTTTGCTTTCAGAAGCGTGGGGATGTGGAACAGAGCAAAGCTATCACTCGCACTTGAGTGCTTGAGATATTTCAGTCTCGCAGTTGTTCTCACAGGCAGAATTTGAGCCTGAGGCCAAGTTCAGAGGGATTCAGGAGATCTGGGTTCTAATTCTGCCACTGAACTGTCCTGGGAGTCACGAGTCTCATCCATGTGCCTCGGTTTCCCTATCAGTCAAATGGGGATAATGATGCTTACTCTCCTTCAGCAAAAAGCTTGGCGATCCATGGATTAAAATTGAGGCATAAGAACAAAGAATTATTATTAGACTGGGGCATAAATATTTACTCCCTACAAAGTAATACCAAACATGAGCCATGTGATAGTCCCTGTGGGAGCCAGAACTTGGAATCACTTTGCATTAGTTTGTTTAAAAAGCTCAACCCTAATATTGCACTAAGACAGAGATTTTAGTTTTGCATTGACGATAACACACTCCAGTGGAGCGGCACGGTGCATGGAATAATAGCGGATTGTTTTTGCAGGGAGGGTGGAAGCCACACGACGCTCCCCAAGGAGACTGTTTGCAGGCAGGAGAGCCTGGGAAAAACCAAGTGCTAGCGAGATCCTTAATGGACTGGAAGTTTTTCAAGGGGTAAATAAAGGGCCTTGTGTAATTCACGTTTGTTCAATCAGACCACCACTGGCGCATGCATATTAACCAGGCCGTTATATTAACCAGGCCATTACGGAGCTCCTGAGGTCACCCTGTCAGGGAGTGGCGAGGTGGGGATCTGCTTCCCAGCAGCCCTGTATCCGCAGTGAGGAGCAATGCCGGACAGCAGCAGCAGGCAGTGTCTCCCTAAGAATGCAGGGCCGGAAGGGACCTCAAGAAGTGATTGAGTCCAGTCCCTTTGCCCCTCCTGTGCACCTGGCTAGCCAGCATGTTTCTCGCTGACTGTTGGGTTTGTGCTCTGATATTGGCATTGAACTGAGAGGGGACAATAGTGCCCACTTCCCAGAGATGGGGTGAGGGTTAATTCATTAGTGTTTGCAGAGTCTCTAGGGAAGGGCCATCTCTCTATCCATCCCCATACACATCTCTCATCTCTTTCTCTCTCTGATCGCCATGGTATCTGTGCACCTTCCATAGCATTCGCTCTACTACCTTCATGTCTTAGTTGCAAAGTCAGAGCCCTGGAATGGGTGTGCTCAGGATAGGACTGGCTGGCATACCCAAATGGGATGGGAGGTCAGGCAGAGTACATAAGAATATAAGAACGGCCATACTGGGGTCAGACCAAAGGTCCATCTAGTCCAATATCCTGTCTTCCGACAGTGGCCAATGCCAGGTGCCCCAGAGGGAATAAACAGAACAGGTAATCACCAAGTGATCCATCCCCGTCACCCATTCCCAGCTTCTGGCAAACAGAGGCTAGGGACACCATCCCTGTCCATCCTGGCTAATAGCCATTGATGGACCTGTCCTCCATGAACGTATCTAATTCTTTTTGGAACCCTGTTATAGTCTTGGTCTTCACAACATCCTCTGGCAAAGAGTTCCACCGATTGGCTGTGCGTTGTGTGAAAAAATACTTCCTTTTGTTTGTTTTAAACCTACTACCTATTGATTTCATTTGGTGACCCCTAGTTCTTGTGTTATGAGGAGGAGTAAATAACACTTCCTTATTTACTTTCTCCACACCAGTCATGATTTTATAGACCTCAATCATATCCTCCTTTAGTCGTCTCTTTTCCAAGCTGAAAAGTCACCGTTTTATTACTCTCTCCTCATACGAAAGCCATTCCATACCTCTAATCGTTTTTGTTGAAAGCAGAGTGTCTCTTCTGCAGGTGATGGTTGGGGGCAGGATAGGCGGAAGGGGGATGGGCAGGAAGGAAGGGAGATAATGGGGAAGACAAGACAGGGATGGGTGGGAATGGACCAAAGGAAGCACTAGGAGAGAGGGAGGAGCAGGGACAGATGGAAAGGAGTCAGGACGTCTGGATCTCTGAATGTAGCACTCACTCCTCCTTTCCCCCAGTCACAGTCACTGAAGGAGATTCCCAAACAAACCCAGCTGAAACTGACATGCCTAAAATATCTGACAGCACAGGCAGTCTAAACACAAAGCCTGAACCCTCTCTTCCATCCAGGGCTGAGTGCAACCAGGAGCCCTGATTCCACCCCTGCTTGCTCTGGAACAGGCCAGTCCCTCACAGCAAAGGAGTGACCTGGCAATGCCAAAGAGGCTGGTGCTGGTGCTGATCACCTCAGGAGAGGGGTGGTCCTGGCAGCAGGAGTCCCTCTCTGCCTGGGTAATCTCCTAAATATTCAGCCCACCGGTGTATCACTAATGTTTGGCATTTCACTGGGCTCTGTGATATTACTCAGCGTGCCGAATAAATAACCGCGAGCTGATATATTCAGCAGAGTTGTTGGCCTCGGGAGGGTGCCCAGCCTGCCAAGATCTAATGAGCGGCCGCGCAGCCCCGCAGAAAAAGGGTTTGGACTTTTATAAAGGTTTCTGCTCCAGAGAAACAATTTGGATGATTTAATCCCAGAGAAATGTGAAGTCTAATGAATTTCATGTCCCCTCCCTGTACTTAAAGCGATCAGAAGAATAGTCAGAAGAAAGGAACAGGGAGAGGAAAGAGGAATGGGGAGGAAGGGGTTACACAGAGAGGGGATGGGGAGGGCATGCCAATCGGGGTCAACAGCCACCACAGCACAGAGCTAGTGGGATTCTCCCTCGTCACTCAAACCTCCCAGAAAGTCTTTGCAGTGCCATGAATTTCAGCTCACAAATAGCCCGTCTTTCTTTCTTTCTTTCTTTCTTTCTTTCTTTCTTTCTTTCTTTCCTTCACAGTGTTTAATAAAATAAAATACATGTAAGAGAGAGCATGCTGGGAATTCAGATGCCTTTGGGGCTGGATGCGTGTCTGATCACTGAGATTTTCAACCCCTGTATCACCACTTTCCATCTGGCTCCTTTTGGCAGTGATCAAAGCTCCTTGTGGCCGTTTGGTCTCTCGATGGAATGAGTTTGATGGGTCTCAGACCAGTTTCTAGGGCGTGGTTTTCATGTTGGGAAACTGCCCTAATAATTGGTGTGGATTTGGCCCCATTCCCAGGAGAGAGTACAACGACTGGATTGGCTACGGAGTTTGAACTATTCCCTCCCCCCAAGAAGGGATCCCTCCCCCACTCAGAGATGTCTATTCTATGGATACATACAAGACTTCAGGGCTGGAATACAAGTGCTGTCAGTCCAGCACTCAGACTGATGTATGATAGTTAGTCCCCCTGGACTGCAAGGCTGTCAATCCAGCACTAACAATTCACTCCAACTTTTTCCTTTTTTAATGAAAAAAGTAGGTTAGTCTTGAGGTTAAGGCACTGGGCTGGGACTTAGGTGATCTGGGTTCCAATCTTGACCTTGCCACAGACTCCTTGTGTGAAGATGGGCACCTTACTTGAACTTTCTGTGCCTCAGTTCCCCATCTGTAAAATGGGCTTCCAATCCTTCCTTTGTCTGTCTAGACTGTGAGATCTTCTGGGCAGGGAGTGTCTCTCACCGTGTTTATGGCAAACACTTAGCACAATAGGGTTAGGGTCTCAAGATGCTACCACAGTACTCATAATAATGAGCCTGCATCTTCCCACGTGGATTTTTCTTGGCTCACCTCCGGTAAAACCTCTCATTACAAAGTGATTGCAGGGCCAGATCCCCAGCTGGTGTAAACTGGTGTAGTGCCGTAGAGGCCCACGCGGCTTGTGCTGATTTACACTGGCTGTGGATCTGGCCCCAGGCACGGCTGGCTCTTCGTCGTTTTGTTATGTATCCCTCAATATCAGGGCCTGAGTGGAAGGCAATTTACAGCTCCTCCGGGAAACAGGCAGCATTACTTGTTTGTTAAATTCCTCCACCCCATCTGGTTTTCCTCTCCTGTTCTAGAACTGCCAAATATGAAAGCTCCAGCAGGTAATAACCCAGCAGGAGGGGGAGAATGAGCGAGAGCTGTATACTGGGGGTGAATTTTTTAAGCCTTGAGTAACTTGCACAGAGTTTTCCATTGCTTAATTTCCCTGATGCTAGAGAAGGTGCATTTATTCCCCTTATTCTCATAGCCTGTTCTTCGGGGAATGTTTGTCCACGGATTTAATGACCAAACCATCCCAGGGAACATTTCAAAACATGTTGTTTTTTTTTCTCTTTTATTACTTTAAGCACCTGGCAGGGGCATGGAGAGCGAGTGGAATTCTCTTTCCAGTCCCTCCCCCCCCCCCCCCATCCCCGTCCCTGTCCTTTAAAGCACTGGTGAAATGGAGCATCCCGGTCCAAGCATGGACAAAGAGCTTTCCAAGGCCTGATTGTCCAGAGTGAGGTGCGTGATGATGGATGGAGTGGACTAGCCAAGTCTGGGAAGGTGGGACGAGCGTTTTGGGATGGGAATGGCTGTAGCAAACTAAGCTCTCTCCTCCTCCTCCTCCTCCTCCTCTGTCATTCTCTCCCTTGGCTGGGCCTTTTAAGACGATGGAATGCATTGCCAGGATAAACAAAACAAAAGCAATACGAAAGTGTCCCTTGTCCGGGCCAATTCACTAAGCGGACAAAATGTTGTGTCTATGGAACGCGCAGAACTAAGCTGGCGACGCAGGAGGCCTCCGAACGCTGAGATGATTCTGCGAGAATTTTCCGGTGCATTTGGACATTTTGGGGCCCACACCTCACCCAGAACTGAAGAGCACCCGTTACAAAGCTCCCCAGGTTTTTAATGATGTCAGGAAAGAGTCTGGCTGGAAGAAGAGAGAAGATTCTGCTAATAGGGAGGTAGAGTAATGGGGTGCACAGGGTAAGTCATCTAAGCTCTCTAGGAAGTCTCCAATAAAGGTGTCATAGGTTTTACTTAGAGGAGATTGGCTGGGTATTATAATGTCATAGAACCATTGATTTTACAGCCAGAAGGGACTCTTACAATAATCTAGTGTGACCTCCTGTATATCCCTAGCCATAGAGCTGTACCCAGCCATTCCTTCACCCAACCCACCAGACCACTTTAAAGATTTTTCCAGTCCTAGGGACACAGAGTTAAGCAGCAAGCACATGGACTGACAGTAGCAAAGGCTCCCTAAGGGATCTGAGCATGTGATTGAGGTGTCCAAACCCTCTCTGCATTTTTTAAAAACCTCAGCCTCGAGGTTTCTTTGCTTTCTGACGCCCTCCAGTTCAAAAAACGTGGCCAGCGGAGGAGTTTGTGGCATGGCGTGGTGGCTCCGCAGATATTTTGGGATGCTCCTACATACTGTGATATTTGGACATGGGACATTCCTGGCCAACATCAGGAGAACCCCCATCAGTGGGTAACTCCATGTGAGCTGCATAAAGCACGCTGGGAAGCAGCATGCAAATGAGTATGGCTAGCAAGCCCCTCCCTTCCCCACTCTGCTTCTAGAATGCTGTGTGAAGTATCCAGGGAATTAACAGATGGAAGGAAATAAATCATGCTGCATTTCTGTGCTATGAATTATTACAGTGGAATCCTTTTATTATGAAGCAACATAATTTTTCCACTGATCATCTTCCCTCCAAAACAGAGACCTGCGCATTGCCAAGCTTTGCGCTTTGATTTTTGTGCACAGGAGCCTCGCAGAACATGCTATAAATGGGGATCACTTCACCCACCATGGAAATGCAGCCACCTCTGGGCCCAAATGAGGCAGCTGTTTAGTAGGTACAACAGTTTGGGGCTAGGAGGAGAAAAAGAATTGTGCTCCCAGCTGGGAAGTGGAGGGGGAATTTCGGGAACCAGAATGGAATTCTCCAGTTTGGAGTTCAGTCACTCCCCTACTGATGCAGGAAATGGGACACTTGAAAAGCCATGAGAGGGCAGGGCCTCACTTTTATGTCTCAATTAAAAGGCAGCACAGCGCCTCAATGCTGGGTTCACTGACCCAGAGGGGAACTGGTAACTCCTGAACTACCAGCAACGCTTCCTGCGCAGCCCAGGAGTCTCGCAGGCCATGGCTACACTGCAGGGTCACTCTGCCCCGCCCAGCCCAGACAGACTTGCACTAGTGGAGCTCAAACTAGTACCCACAAAAAAGCAGTTTGGATGTCGCAGCCCAGGTTCTCAAGCCCACCAGACCCCTGGGTCTGAGCTCACGCACCTCGCCCAGGTCTCTGCTGGAGTCACACCATCCACACCACAGCTGTTTTTACCCTGCTAGCCTGAGCCCAGCCAGTGCATCTCTCTCTATCTGGACTGGGAGGCCTCGCTCCCAGCTGCAGTGTAGATATGCTCAGGGATCGCTCTGTCACGTCACTGAATGAGCCAGGATCATTGTAACAATGTTGAGCTTTCAGCCTGCATCGTTCTGCACAGCGCTTGGCTCTTTTCGCGTTCACTAGAAGCAGCATCCCCTGTGCATTGTAGATTAGAGAGTTGAATGACAGGGCTATGTGACTTCGGAGCTGCCTGATTTATACTGAAATAGACATGTGAGTGCACGTATTCTGCATAGCTACTGGAGGCAGGACTCCTCTCTAGGCCAAAGCATGATTGCCAAGGCACGACCAGCGGACTGGCACAGGACGGTTCAGATTTGAGAACATCTGATTCATGGTGCTCAGAGGTGACATAATCCACCAAAAAGCAACAGAGGGTCCTGTGGCACCTTTAAGACTAACAGAAGTATTGGGAGCATACGCTTTCGTGGGTAAGAACCTCACTTCTTCAGATGCAAGTAATGGAAATCTCCAGAGGCAGGTATAAATCAGTATGGAGATAACGAGTTTAGTTCAATCGGGGAGGGTGAGGTGCTCTGCTAGCAGTTGAGGTGTGAACACCAAGGGAGGAGAAACTGCTTCTGTAGTTTGGATAGCCATTCACAGTCTTTGTTTAATCCTGATCTGATGGTGTCAAATTTGCAAATGAACTGGAGATCAGCAGTTTCTCTTTGGAGTCTGGTCCTGAAGTTTTTTTGCTGTAAGATGGCTACCTTTACATCTGCTATTGTGTGGCCAGGGAGGTTGAAGTGTTCTCCTACAGGTTTTTGTATATTGCCATTCCTGATATCTGACTTGTGTCCATTTATCCTCTTGCGTAGTGACTGTCCAGTTTGGCCAATGTACATAGCAGAGGGGCATTGCTGGCATATGATGGCATATATAACATTGGTGGACGTGCAGGTGAATGAGCCGGTGATGTTGTAGCTGATCTGGTTAGGTCCTGTGATGGTGTTGCTGGTAATCCACCAAGTGGAGCTTCAAGGGAAGGTGGAATGAGGGCCACCAAATTGAGCCTTCGCTGGGAGCTAGAGTAAAGTGGACTGGGCTAGACTAGACTATGAGCTGGCCTGAGCTGGGCTAGGCTAACGAGGGTTGGATCAGCTGGGCTAGAATGAATTGAAGGGGGCTGGCTGGGCTAAGCTAAAGGATCCAATAACTATAGACCAGAATGGGGTGGAGTGGGATGGGCTGCACTAAGGATAAGACTGGGAGTGTCTGGTGGACTGCCTAGGACTAACTAATGCAAATGTCTCCCGTGTGGCTCCTAATGAGGAAGTGGCCTGTCCTGGAACCCATTAGAAAGGGGCTCAAAGAGGGGGACATGTTGCTGCTTGGAATTAGCACTGGGATGAACAGCAGAGTCGGCAGCCCCCAAATTACATCCAGCTGCAGTGCACCGACAGACCCCCAGGGATGCCCGCCATCTGCACTGAGGATGTGCTACAGAGCTCATTCGGGTTGCAGAAGGGAGGTGGGAGAGCTGGAGTTGTGCACGGCGTGTGAATGCAATAGAAAGAGGGAGAGAAAGATGCCGCTCTGACAGAGACAGAGCTGCTGTTACAATAGGGAGCTGGACTCTCTCCCCAGCACCGCCAGCCAGTCCCATGTTCTCCAGCTCAGGTTATTGAGGAGCTGTTTACACTGTAAAGAAGGCGATTTGCTCTGCAAACTTTATTGAACGAAGGACAGATGCTGATTCCCCCCCACACACACACGCCTTGCTGACTTTTCATCTTTTCATTCCACCCCCTCTCCCACCTTGCCCCTTTATCTTTTTTTCCATCCAACTCTTAAGGATGAGCCGAGTTGCATGAAAAACACAATGAAGGAAAAGCAACGGCAACCACTGGGAATCTTTGCAGCGAGCCTCTGAGTTGAGGATCCTCAAAGAACCACCCTCCCTCCCACTGACTTATACGCGCAGATTCACAACAGCTGATTTCCTTCATGCCTTCCACCTTGTCAGGAGCAATCGCCTCGTCCCGCCACAACAAAATGCACACGTAATATCCAGACTGAGTCTCTGGTCGAGCAAAATTTGTGCCTGTCAGATTGTCAAAGCAATCAGGTCAGCTCTTTTCAAGTGTTGAGTTTAGTAGTATTTTAAATGAGAGAATGTTAGAACACTGAACTCATGAGACCTGGGTTGTATTCCCCGCTCTGGCTCTGGCCTTGTCGCTGGCCTTGGGCAAGTCACTTCTCCTCTCTATGCTTCAGTTTCCCCACCCACCCTTTACCTCTTGTCTGTTTAGACTGTCAGTGCTTCAGGGCAGGGACTGTCTCTTACTATATGTTAGCTCAGCACCCAGCACAATGTGGCCCTGATCTTGGATGGGATCCATAGGGGCTCCTGGAGTACCTCCAATCAACAGTATTGCATTAGATTGTCCTATTTTACTTCCAAACAGAAATGACTTTCAATGAGGAATTTAGCAAGGGATTCAGCCTGGCTGCTTTTTGGAGCTTTTACATTTTTGAAATGCTCAATATAAAGCTCCATGGCATAAAATAATATTTTCTTTCCTTATTGTTTTTGTCTTTTTCCATCTGGCAATGTCCACCCTGATCCTCTTTCAAAGTGGTGAGAAAAAAACAACATGAGGAGAGGCTGAGGGAACTGGGCTTATTTAGTCTGCAGAAGAGAAGAGTGAGGGGGGATTTGATAGCAGCCTTCAGATACCTGAAGGGGGGTTCCTAAGAGGATGGAGCTCGGCTGTTCTCAGTGGTGGCAGATGACAGAACAAAGAGCAATGGTCTCAAGTTGCAGTGGGGGAGGTCTAGGTTAGATATTAGGAAACACTATTTCACTAGGAGGGTGGTGAAGCACTGGAATGGGTTACCTAGGGAGGTGGTGGAATCTCCATCCTTAGAGGTTTTTAAGGTCAGCCTTGACAAAGCCCTGGCCGGGATGATTTAGTTGGTGTTGGTCCTGCTTTGAGCAGGGGGTTGGACTAGATGACCTCCTGAGGTCCCTTCCAACCCTGATATTTTATGATTCTATGATTCATGCTGATATAACCCTGGCAAGCTGTGACTCAAAATAATAAATACATGCAAGAATAAACGGTATTATGTGGACCCCTAAATGATGTGGATGAATGGCCCAATGGGCCTGACCTTAAAACCCTCTAAGGAAGGAGATTCCACCATCTCCCTAGGTAACCCATTCCAGTGCTTCACCACCCTCTTAGTGAAAAAGTGTTTCCTAATATCCAACCTAAACCTCCCCCACTGCAACTTGAGACCATTGCTCCTTGTTCTGTCATCTGGTACCACTGAGAACAGTCTAGATCCATCCTCTTTGGAACCCCCCTTCAGGTAGTTGAAAGCAGCTATCAAATCCCCCCTCATTCTTCTCTTCTGCAGACTAAACAATCCCAGTTCCCTCAGCCTCTCCTCATAAGTCATGTGCTCCAGACCCCTAATCATTTTTGTTGCCCTCTGCTGGACTCTTTCCAATTTTTCCACATCCTTCTTGTAGTGTGGGGCCCAAAACTGGACACAGTACTCTAGATGAGTACTCACCAATGCCGAATAGAGGGGAATGATCACGTCCCTCGACCTGCTGGCAATGCTCCTACTTATACAGCCCAAAATGCTGTTAGCCTTCTTGGCAACAAGGGCACACTGTTGACTCATAGCATGGTTAGGTTCCACTTCCTGTCTATCAGCCAGCTCCCTCTTGGGGCCGCCATGCTCTGTTGATTAGGACCCCTTTCTTGGGAACACTTAGCTCTTTCCATTTCTAGCTCTCCGAGCACCCTAGGAAGGAGTGGCAGTATCATTAGCCCTGTTGTGCAGATGGAGAAAGTAAGGTGCAGAGAGGCAAAGGGGCTGGCGGTAAGTCACTGGGAGAGATGAGAATAGAGACAAGATCATAGAATCATAGAATATCAGGGTTGGAAGGGACCTCAGGAGGTCATCTAGTCCAGTGCCCTCCCACTACAGCCCACTGGCCCCCTTCTTTCTGCACTGCTTCCTCCTGAAGGATTGATCTGAGCTATGGGCTGGGTCCCCCAGGGGGGCTGTAACAGTCTGTGGGCTGGGTCCCCATGGGGGGCTGTCTGGTCTATATGAGTGTTTGGTTCCCCAATGGGACTGTTACAGTCTATCAATAACATGCCCTTCAGAACTGTCTCCTGCACTGGGGACCGGGTTCACGTGGGGGGCTGTCCGGTCTATGGGTTGGGACCCCCGGGGTGGCTGTCACTGTCTATGGACAGGGTCCCCTCCAGGGTAATGGTGGCGGAAGGCTAAGTTGCTTTGTGCAAACGCTGTCTGCCTCCATTTCCTTTACAGATAAAAAGCACTACAAGTCCCTTCTTTCCCCTCGGTTCTTTTTATTAAATCCCAAGAGGATTTAGGGTAAATAATAACAATCGGGGAGGCAGTAAAGCCTGGAGGATTTTTCCCTGCTATGTGTGAGCCGGCACCAAGAGCCCAGCAATTGCTTGGCTGCTTTTGGCAGGGCGCAGAGAGAAAACTGAAGGGCCCCAATTCAGGAGAGCATCCTCATAACCCTTGATTATGTGCGTGGCTCCCACTGAACGCAATGCATGTGCTGTAAGTTAAACATGTGCTTAGTTTAAGTGCTTTCTTGACTGCAGGCCATGGTGAGAGATGAGGTCTTTCTAAAAACACCCAAAACATCTATTTGGTAATTAGCTTTGTTTAAAAACACAGTTCTCAACTGCCTCCGCAGCAGAAGGAAATGTTATTAAACGCGAGTCCGTCGGTAGGCAGGACGTGTGTGCGGATTAAATCCTGAGGAGCTTGGCTGCCAGATAAAGACGTTATTGTTGTCATTTTTCCCTCCTTCCCACCCTCCCTCCTTCCCTCGCTCCCACCCACCCTCTGCGAGAGAATCTTGGAGGAACAGAACCAGGGAAAACACACACACACACACACACAGAGCTTAGAGGGAGGCTCACTCGTGTCAGAGCTGAACTGCAGTGAGGAAGAGGAGGAGGAGGGGCGGAGAGAAACGTTCCTGGGAATTAATAACAGAGAGGCAGGAGGAGGGGCAGGTGCACACAGGTAAGCTTTGGATAGGTGTTCTACTGGAGAATGTTGTCACCTGGACTGATT
This sequence comes from Malaclemys terrapin pileata, assembly GCF_027887155.1. NCBI lineage: Eukaryota > Metazoa > Chordata > Testudines > Emydidae > Malaclemys > Malaclemys terrapin. Next base: position 16,895,820 of record NC_071508.1, on the reverse strand, counting down.
ATTACAACTGAGTCAGCCACCTCCTTTATCAGTGGGCTAATATTACCATTCACTTTCCAACTTCTGTGAAACTTAAAAGAAAAAAAAACTTTTCTTTTCTTTTCTAGTTCAGCTGTTAGATCTTTCTTTCTTTCTTTCTTTCTTTCTTTCTTTTTTTCTCCAAAAGTAAAACTTGTTGGGGGGAGGGAGAGGAGGCAAGAAGATATCTTTAGGTCTGCAAAGTGAAAAGACAAACCCATGTGTGAGATAGTTGCAAATGCTGTAGACTGTTTCCATGGAAGTATAACTCGGGAACCCCTTCCTCCCTCCTTCCCCCCGACCACTACCTTTCACACACCCACTCTTTCTCGCTCTCGCTGACACACACACACATGTGCATGTCTAGTTTCTCAGCTATAAATGCAAAAACCAAGGTGCCTATTTAAATGAAAGCTGCACACCTTAATACAATCGCAGAACAGGAGTTGCGCTGCGTCAAAAAAGAAGTGTAGAAGGGATATAGGGAGGAGTGGAGGCTGAGAGCAGGCAAGATTTCCTCTGCTACAAAGTCTTGACTTTTACTGGGTGGCAGTTAACCAAAACTTTTGTAGTTTTATTCTCAGCAGACATCGGCATTTGTTAATTCCTCTTCCTCTGTGTTAAACACAAATTTGCTGTTTCAGATCAAATCTCAGAAAAGCTTGGTAGGAGTTTCCGGGGGTGGGGGGGAGATACACTCCACAAGTCGCTGCAATCTCAAGTTGGGGGTGGAGGGGGTGTGGGTGTTAACCCGCCTTTCCAAATGGATAGATGGAAAAAGAGCACACACTGTTTTGTTTTTCTGGGAAGGAGTGAATCAATTTCTTTTCTGAGAGGGGTGTGGGGGGCTGCACTGCGTCCCAGTTTCCTTCAGTCAGCTGGGGTTTTCAACTTGAATTTCAGAAGCTAGATCCCTGGCTCCAACACGCAGAGGGCAGAACCCAGGCTGCGTTCATATTTGGATCATTCCAAGGGAAAGGAACGCAGGATCCCCTACCCAGATTGTCCCAATGGTATAGAATCGAGACAGTTCTACTCCAGGACAGCCGGAGAGGTTTAACCCATTCCTCAATGCATAGATTTGATACTGCGCCTGGACAATATGGAGACATGAGGACCAAGGTTCATAGTCCCTGTTCTGGCAGAGGTGATGAGAGAATGAAGTGTAAAGATAGTAACCCTAACTGAATCCCTAGGAAAGAGATTCTGTCTATAGCCATGAGCAGAGACTTGTGTTGTACAGAAACCTCCTCCCTGTGTGGGCTGAGAACTGTGTGGCATGGGGAAAGGGGGTGTGTGTGTTTGTGTGGTGCGGAGGGGGGAAGATTCAGCCTTGTTGTGACTCAGGGTAGGGATGGTAGCCCGAGAGAGAGAAGCAGTTTTCTTCGTCCTGGTCTCCATCTAAAAATGAGATTAGCCACGTTGCTCGGGGTTGTGAACAATTTTGCACCTTGTCGTTAGCTCGACCTATCCCCCACTGTAGCAGTGAATTTGCTACATCGATGGAAAAAAACTTTCTGTGGCTGTAGGAAGTGGCTACATTACAGCAGTGTTGTAGCTGTGCCGCTGTATCCCTTGTAGGGTAGATGTGTCCTAAGGAACCTGAGGTCCCAGCCCACCCTTATCAGATGTTTGGCTTCTGCTCCCTGCTCTGCAGCGCACGGCAAACTACGCAAGATGGCTCTAGAGGCATTGTTTTCATCTCCTCTGTCAATCACAGACACTCCATATCCCAACCAGCCTGGGATCGTAGTGTCCTAGCCACGCAACTGCACTAAAGCTGCTTTCCCAGCCCTGACACGTGAGTGTACGGTTCATGCAGTGTGTTGTCCATACTGTCCTTCCCACTGGAGCAGTTGTGTCAGGAGAGAGATCTAAGTGCAACGGGAAGGCTTGGAACAGAGGTGGGGAGAGGGGAATCTGGAGGAGCAGATAAGGCAGGTATCAGATGGCAAATTCTCATTCCTTAGAGAGAGAAAGCAGAGGATCTGAATTACAGACAGTGCGGAACAAAGAGAGGCTCAGGAGTTGCACTGTATTCGCTTTGGAAACACCGATCCCATGATCTCCTCACGTCTGCTCTGCCAGTTCCACTCTGTGTGCAGCACAGATGATCCATCCATTTAGTCTGCTGGACAGGGAGGTTCTGGTGTGGGACCAGGGGCCAGTGCCGTAACAAGGGCAAGGCGAGTGAGGCACTTGCCTCGGGCGCGCAAAGCTGAGGGGCACAGAAAAAGATGATGTCAGTGCGTTTGTCTGCAGACAGGGATCCCCGCACCACTCACAGGCAGGGCTCCTCTGGGACCTGCCCGCCTCCGGCCTCCCGGCCCGTCAGCACCACTATGGCGGGGCCGGCTGAGGGAGGCAGCCGGGTGGCTCTGCTCTGGATAAAGGGGCCATGGTGCCAGCCCCAGGTCCCCCCGCCCCACCCTGCCTTGCCCGACTGGAAGCAGCATCAGACACGGAGCGGGCCTGGGGGTTAACCCCTGCAGGCCCGGGCAGGGAGAGGGGTGCTGCTCGGGAGGTGGGTGCAGCAGGGCGTGGGGCAATAGGGACAGGGGCAGGATGGGATGGGGGCAGCAGGGGACGGGGTGTAGCAGGCCATGGGGCAGCAGGGGATTGAGCAATAGAGACAGAGAGGCAGGATGGTACTGGGCGCAGCAAGGGCCAGGATGTAGCAGGTCATGGGGCAGGATGGCATGGGGCAATAGAGACAGAGGAGCAGGATGGGATGGGGGTGCAGCAGGGGATGGGGCAATAGAAACAGAGTGCCTTTGTTTCTCATTCCTTATTTCTTATGGAGATCACAGATTGGGAATCTGCAATCTCTATAATATATTCATTTTGTGTAATGTTTAGACGAATTTAATACATTTATTTAGGTATTTTTAAGTTTTATTCCAGTCTATTGAACAAGTCCCTATGAAATTATATGGAGGGGGGAGGGAGCAATTTTATGTTCTTGCCTCGGGCGCAAAAATAGCTAGTTACGGCTCTGCCAGGGGCAACCGAGGGACGGAGTGAAAGGAAAGGGTGTGGGGTGAGCCTGAGCCACCGGGAGCACAGATGCCAAAGGGGGCTTCCTTAGCAATCAGCATGTGCTCCGTAGCAGTGGTGGCAGAAGGATAGGAAGATACTGGGGTTGCTGAAGACGGCAGGCTGGGGGATATGGCACCCACTGTAAACTCTGCACCTAAATGGGGAAAAGATGAGGGAGAAATTTCTGTGGCATCTAAGTGGGGATCTGTGCCCCTGAACACCCATTTGCACGCACAGAAATACGTGGTCTGTGCTTGCTGTTTACACAGCCGCTTTTCAAATCTGGGGGGCTACGGTTTGTTTGCAGAAGGAGACACAGGCAGAGAGGGATGGATCGAAGAGCAACACTGGTGCTGCTGAAGAGCACAAGCACGGATTTTCTGTTACAATAACCCAGGAATTATCCAGCCAACTGATCCAAGCTAGTTTCCACCCAGGACACACCCCATCCATATGCATGAGTATAAAACCTTCCCTGCAGAAAAAGGCTGCTGCGGCTGAGTCCCTGGGGTTGGATTAGCCAGTGGTATGATGACTCCAGCCCAGCACAGATACTCTGTTGTTTACATTCTCACTCCAAAACCTATGAGGAGAATTGGTCCTTAGCATCGGGTCTCTGTTTTTAAAGGTACTTTGAGGACATCCGAGTCAGAGCGCTTGCCACACTCTCCTTTGTCCCATCACTGCTTTAAAGGCATGTCGGGTGCATGTTTAATATAAACTCGATTCTGCCATTTCAGCTCTCCAGCCCAGCTGAATAAAGGAAACCCCTGTTTTGTGTATATTAGGGTTATCAAACCAGCTGACTGGGAGCCCTGTTTGGTCAACCCAACGGATGACTCTGATTAGCTGCCATAACTGATAGACAAAAGGGATGGCCAATGAGAGAGCTTGCTGTTCTTATTTTAGGTCTCCCTCTCTGTTTTAAAGGGACAAGCACATGCTCTGTCCTAGTCTGTTCGTCCCAAATGCTAAATAGTTGTAGGTTGGGGAGGGGGGTGGTCATCAGGCGCACAAGAAGGGGTAGGAAGTTGGGATCTCAACAAAGCAGCAACGAATGGAGGGAGAGGCAGTAAAGAGAAACTTTATGACTGAAACGAACAGAAAATGATCCCTGGCACCACTTATTGTAACAAGCTGGTTGTGCACATCCCTGCCCCCTACTGGACAGAATCAGAACTGCTCCTTTGTGTATCATAGACCCTATTCTGCACGGAGCAATGCTTCATCTCAGGTAACTGGGGACTGTGTTTCGGGCCATCTTTCCCCACTGTTGCACTGAAGGTCTAAATGGCCATGGAATGCAGCTCAATGGCAACTTCAACTACTTTATTCAGTGAATTTAACTCCTTTCCCATAGGCAGTTCGCAAGTTTCTTGAATATACTTGTTATTCAGCCAATGCACTGTTGAATTTTTTTGATAGGGATTGATGATAAATATTCAGAAAGCGAGGTGTTTTGCCTACTTGTGATTGGTCGGAAAGGTCACCTGCTATTGTTACTGCTCCCTGACTGGAGGCACTTGCATGCCAGTAGTTGGGAGTGCAAATCTAGTATTTGGTTTTTGTGAAAACTGGTGCATGTGACTTGAAATTCCTTCCTTGCTAACATTTAAGCCAGTAAATGCAATCACATGAATGTGGATGGAAAGCCAACACACAAGCATGGCCAAAGACAATTCAGTTAAACATCCAAACTTATTAGAGGCAACTATAAAGTTCGAAGTGGCCTCAGATTTGTTGAAACATCTCAAATTTCTGTCACATGCCTTCCTTTTGGAAGGTATTTTTAAGACCTGGCTGGAATATTCATTCCACATAACATTTATTGTGCATGTAGCTCCTTCTTGTGCCTGCAAATTGTTTGCAAATTGACCCAGTTTTCTATGAAGGTGTTTAATTTTTCGGAATAGTTCATGTGAACAAATTTCATCTTGTGGGTTGTTTAACTGTTAAGCTCTTCATGGTGTGGGATTGGTCACCTGAGACACCAGGTAGCAGCTCAGATAGCAGGGTGTTGGTCATCCGAAATACATACAGTAGATAGATGCACACTAAACAGTGGAGTGGATTACAGTAGGTTGATAGTATTTGTTTCTGCTTGCTGACATTTTTATTCAGCTGTGACGCAGAGCAAATAATGAAGATGCTGCTTTCTGTGCTGAATTTCTGGGCCAATATTTGTATTGAAATATGGATTCCTAAAAAAATTCAGAAATAAACCACCACTCCCTCATGCCCAGCAACTGGCATGACACTGTGATAGGAGCAGAGCAAACATACTGGGTTTGTTCACAAAAATATTTGGAAACTTCGTTCCGTGTTATTCAACCAGTTCTGGTATGTTCACTTGAGTGACAGCCCTGTCCCCCGCCTCATGCCTCCCTCTCTCTCTGCTGGGTTCTGCCCCTGGGATCATTAACTCTTGAATAACATCACAATCAATTATCATGGAGTGATGTCAACAGTTAAGCATGACAATTGGAGAGAGGCCTGAACCAAAATCCCAGCTCTGAAGAGACACAAGGAGGAAGTACGCATCCCAGCTTTGCAACTGGCTCCTCCCTCCATAACGGGCTAAACCAAAATCCCAAATCCAACCCTCCTCCCCACCCCACTCCACCCACCTACAGCCTTTGTGGTTTTTTAAATCCAGATCGGAATTTTGGAGTGGAGTCCTGGGAAACAGCTTCAGACAAGGGCGATGGGGTTGAAAAAACGAGCGTGTGTACTGTGCGGGTTAGGGGAAACCAGAGGTAGCCGGATGTAGGCAATATCCCTGTGATGAATTTGTCAGTTCTCTGAGGCATTCAATGTTTCCCCCTCTCCCCCACCCTTACCCAGACTATGGTGAACCTAATATCCAGCAGCTTCTCGAAATCCCCAAGCTGCCAGAACGTTGATTGAAAGCAGCAGGGCCGCAAGGGTTCTGCGGTTAAAGAGAGACAGATGGAAGCAAAGAGAAACAATCAGGAAAAAGAGGGGGTGGGGAAAGCCCAGAATCTCTTTGTGGAGAGAGTCAATTATTTAGAAGCCCAGGAATGCGTCCAGTCAGCTGGGCAGAGGTATTTCAAAGGGAGCCAAGTTGTCCATGGTCCAATGTGCCAGGAGCCCTTGGTGGAGGTTGCCAGCATGGAGGATGTTCCCCGCAGCTCTTGCTGCGTCTTCGCTAAGTCAGAAGGCTCAGCCTGGGCCAGGATGCAGTCCCAATCCTGCCAGTCGCGGGAGCTGTCTCTGGTGGTGTCAGGCGGAGGTGAAGAAGCTAACAGGCTGCCTGGGAAGCAATTTCCTTGCCGGAGAAAAGGGGCTGAAGGGCTTGTTTACCAGTGGGATTTTCCATTTCTCGACAAGCGCTGACAAACCTTTCCACTTCGCAGCCACGTGAGCCCTCGCTGCTGGCTTGTTAGCCTAATGCTGTTGACATTTCCCCGCTGCAGCCCGAAGGGGAACGTGACGGGCCTGTCTCGGGGCCTGTCTCAGCCCCTGTCTGCGCGGTTGGCATATAGCCAGCACCATCCCGCACTGGGCTCGTTGTGAAAGGCAAATGAAGTCTGTGTGCCAGGGCCGGCTCTAGCTTTTTTGCTGCCCCAAGCAGCAAAAAAAAGCGCCGCCCCCCAAGCCCCCCAGCCGAGCGCCGCCAGAACCCCCCCCAGAGCGCCGCCCCCCCGCCGGAACCTCCCTCCAGCGCCGCGCCCGCGCCGCCCCGCCCGACAAGCGCCGCATGCCGGAGCCTGCCCCCCGTGCCGAGCGCCGCCAGAACCCCCCCCCAGCCCCGTGCTGCCCCCCCCCGCCGAGCGCCGCGCCGCCGGAGCCCGCCCCCCGCCAAGAACCGCCGGAACGCCCCCCCGCACCGCCAGAGCCCGCTCCCCACCGAGAGCTGCCGGAACGCCCCCCCCGCACCGCGCCGCCAGAGCCCGCCCCCGCCCCCCGCCGAGAGCCGTCGGAACACCCCCCCCTCCCCGGGAATGCTGCGCCGCGCTCCCCCCCGCCGCCCCTTACCAGGTGCCGCCCCAAGCATGTGCTTGGGTGCCTGGTGCCTGGAGCCGGCCCTGCTGTGTGCATACATCCCCCAGCGCCCAGACTCCGAGCTTTGTCTTTGCAAGGCTCCCCTGAAGTCCTGCCGAGGGCTGCGTGGCAGCGGCGCTGGGGCTGGGGTTAACAAGTGAGGTGGGATCCCGGCGCGGGTGGGGAGCGCCGCACATTTGAACGCACGAAATAAAGCGCTGAGCAGGATGGGGAGCACACATCTTGCTTTATTCATTCTTTACACAAGGGGTTCTGCCTTCAGCCCTCTCTAAAGCCCTCCTCTTCTTCCTCTGGTCACACGCCAGACCATTGGCAGTAGCTTAGCCAAGTTGCTGCCTCATCTGACTTACAGTGGGCTGCGAGGGGGCAGGTAAGCAGGAGTGGCACAGTGGATCTCCTTTCCATTCTCCCTCTGGTCGCTACTCCACCCAGCTGCACATCCTCCAGCTGTCTGGGGCTCAGGAAGGCTCTGCCGCTTGGTTTCATGCACATGATCTTCCCTAGGTGCTGCTACCTCCTTCCTTTGCCATTGGCAGCCTGGGAGAGAATTTGATCAGTTTGTCCCGGCTCCTCTCTTTCTATCCCAGCCTGGGATTCTCCCTCTGAAGCGGATGATACTTTTTGCTCATTGCTACTAAGCTAGATGGACCCCTGGACTGATCCAGGATGGAAATTCCTACGTTGTCTCTGTCTACATTGTCAATTACGTCTCTGTGCAAAACCATTATTCATAGGTTGATACTTGTCAGCCATAATCACTGGGCCTCTTCAGCCCTTCTATACATCACCTTAACGATACCACCCTGGGCTAATGCTCGTTGTAAAAAGATGAGACATGGTGGAGAAAGACAATGTGGTCTGATGGACTGACTGCAAGAGTGGGGAGTAGCGACTCCTGGGGCCTCTTCTTGGCTCTGCCAGTGATCCGCTGTGTGACCTTTGGCCAAGTCACTTGACCTTGCTATGTTTCAGTGGCTTCATCTGTAAAATGGGATATACTGATATGTGCCCACCTGCTTAGAGGTGGGGAGCAGGTCTGTGAGAATTGTACAGGTGGGATTTTCAAAGGGCATTGACCTAATTCATCTCCTGTTGAAGTCAGTGGAGCAGAGCTGAGCCAACGCTGAGCGCTTTTGAAAACCGCACGCTTAATGTTTGTAAAGAGCTATGCAAATGAAAAATGTTATATAAGTGCTAAGTATAATGTTATTACTGACACTGTTCCTTACCTACCTAGATGCTTACATGGCCCCATCATATAATATCAGAGGAGTTCCCAAACATTAGTGAATTCAGGCTCCCAGCCTCTTTGTAAAATATGATGGCTTATAACCCCCATTGTATAAACGGGGATACACAGAGATCAAGGGACTTGCCCATGGTCACACAAGGAGTCTGTGTCAGAGGTGGAAACTGAACTCCTAATCATAATACCTGGTCCTTCTACAGCCCTTTTCATCAGTAGAAGTCAGTGTCATCATCCCTATTCTACCAATTAGGAAACTGAGGCACAGAGCATGGAAGTGACTTGCCTAAGAGTCACCAAGTAAACCAGTGGCAGAGCCAGGAATAGAACCCAGGTCTCCTGAGTCCCAGTCTAGTGCTCCAGCCACTTCTAAAAGCTTGCTTTTAAAAACACGTTGGACAAGCACCTGTCAGGGATGGTCTAGAGATTTGCTTGGTCCTGCCACAGCACAGGGGACTGGACTTGATGATTTCTCAAGATCCCTTCCAGCCCTATGTATCTATGATCTTGTGAAATCACACTGCTGTCTCTCAGAGCTCCTCCATTCTAGTCCAGTATGTAAACACGAGATCATCCGTCCTTACCATCCCACCAGCAGCTGCTGGTCTGCTGCTATCATCATTTAGTCTATTTACGACTGATTCATTGACTTCTGGCACAGCCACAAAGCTAAACACGACGCATCGCGCTGCTATTTCCGTGGAGCGCGTTCTGAAGATGCAGTCCGTCTCTTTGGTGACACTTATAATGTTCCATCATGGTTCATTGACGGAAGTGTAGCCTCATAAATGAATTATCACATGACCATGTGTCTTTATGATTCATGTAATCTACGGTGCAGGATTCGGTGCTGTCACTTGGTGGCACTGCAGTTAAAATATCTTTAAAAACTGAAGTGAAAGTATTGTTCAAAGCTGTTATGGATTTTTCGTGGTAGGAGGGCCAGGGAAGCCAAGAAAATATTCCTCATCCTTGCTATCTGTCATTCACATCCTAGCCACTGGGTATACTTTTCCCTTCCTCTCTATGCTTCTGTGCGCTACGTTATCCTTTGCCAAATAGATTACACTGTGCTGCTTGCTGCTTCGAGACCTCTACCTAGCTTCCTCCTCTCTAGATATTTAATCCATGAAATGACTGCAAACCCATCTCAACACACCAGTTCATAGTGAACCCCGTGCACTAGAAGTTGGTTTATGATGGGCCTCGTGGCATAGAACGTCATTTGTCAGAGGTAGATCTAATGATCAAAGCCACAGATGATCCTGCTAGGAACGATGAGCCTCATGCTTCAGGGAACAAACCAAGCATTAAACCGCCTGGGTTTGCGGATAAACTTTCTAGACTGTTCACAGTGGTGGCAGATGACAGAACAAGGAGTAGTGATCTCAAGTTGCAGTGGGGGAGGTTTAGGTTGGATATTAGGAAAAACTTTTTCACTAGGAAGAGTGGTGAAGCACTGGAATGGGTTACCTAGGGAGGTGGTGGAATCTCCTTCCTTAGAGGTTTTTAAGGTCAGGCTTGACAAAGCCCTGGCTGGAATGATTTAGTTGGGGATTGGTCCTGCTTTGAGCAGGGGGTTGGACTAGATGACCTCCTGAGGTCCCTTCCAACCCTGATATTCTATGATTCTATGATTTCATACTTCATTATATAAGGGCTCCTTCCTCCCCCTCAGACACATGTATTGGAGGCTGTGTGTGTGCGTATTAACACACAACAGGGGTGTGTGTGTGTGTGTGTATGGTGGAGGGAGTGGGGTGAGGAGGAGGTGAAAAGAAAGGATGAACTAATGCAGAGATGCACACACAATATATATATATATAAAACATAAAACGAGATGGTCTTGAACAGATTTCCCTGGGCAGTACAGCTAATCTCTCTCTCTCTAGTCTGTTCCGGTGAGATGCCCCTGGATTACCCAGTCCCGTATTACAGACCCAAAAGGTTCGGCGAAGACAAGCGTGTGAATTTGGGGGGTGTTTACCCAAGCTGGTCCCAAGCAGCGAGCCCCCAGCAGTTCACACGTCACCATCCATCACCCCGCCTGGCCTAAATCGCTGCACACTGTCATGAACTCTCACGAGGACAATGCCTCTGAAAGGCAACCCGCCGAGTGGCTTTTCATTGCTTTGTACAGGAGCAGGTTTTCAGGCTATAGCCCCCCCCTGCAAGATGCCCAGGGCCTGCAGCTCCCTCCTAGATCTATGGACGAGCAGGCTGTTACTCCCTGGATCAGGCCCCTCATGCTTGTGCGCAGAACCTGTGGAGCAACGAGTGATGGGAATCACGCTTTGTGCAGTTGGCTCTGTATCTCATTAATCTGTTCCGCTCACTAGGGGCCCATTTCACACAATGGCTTTTTGCTGTGATGTATTTCCCTGGGGTTTACTCCTGGAAGCAGTAATGTGACAGGAGACACTGAAAGGGGAAGGCACAGTGAACATCGGGGGGAGGGGAGGAAATGTGGCTTCAGAGCACTATTCTCATCCATGCCAATGGGTCACAAATTCGGTTTCGTTTTGGAACAGATGCTCCAGGAGAACGGGACCCAGTCCCACATCACTCAAACACAATGCACAGAGATGGACCCGAACGCCGGAGACGTTTGCATTCGGCTCCAATATGATTTTACACGGCAGAGCACCCGGAGATTAAGAAAAGGTGCTGCTAGGTTCTGTGCTGAGCTCTTGTTCTAGCAGAGATGTGTTACGGGAGCGTTGGCTGGACTGGCAGGTCTGAAGGTGACCCACAAAATATATGGAGCCAGAATCTCAGCTGGTGATTCAAAGTAGCACCTGCGCTGACTGCAGTGCAGATATACCATTCCCACCTGCCATTTTATATTCCAGGAGCAATTTTCACCTCTGTCTGTTTGCAGATTATTCAACCTAAACCTCCCCCATTGCAACTTGAGACCATTACTCCTTGTTCTGTCATCAGTGCTGCCCCACTAATTGGCTAACCAGCACAATAGCGGACCCTGCGTAAGGAGGAAGGGAGGATGGTCTTGTTGCTGAGGCACTGGTCTGGGACTCAGGAGATCTAGATTCAATTCCCAGGTCTCTCACAAACTTTTCATTTCCCTGCCGTTGCAGGGCAGTGGGCACTGGTGAGCCTTGGTCCTACCGGTTCTTGGCCTGCAGCACATAATGGTCTAGTCTCCTGGGGGCTCCTTGGGTCTCATTTTGGTTGTTGGGTTGGTGTGCAGCTGGTGTTGGTGCCTGGGATATATAGAGGTGGTCAGATTAGACTATCTGGTGATTCCTTCTGGTCTTAAAGTCTGTGACCCTATGACTTCCTGTGTGACCTTGGGCAAGCCCCTTGATCAGTCATTGCCACGGCTCCCCGTCTGGAAATGAGGGATAATTACTCTTCCCTGCCTGGCGGGGCATGGTGAGGGTAAACTGGTCAGTGTTCGTGAGGAGTTGATACAGCTGCGATGGGGGATACATAGTGCCTAGACAAGCCTCTTTTTAACAAACCCTGTTGTGCTCCCTGCAGGTGAATTGCTGGACCATGAAGGCAGCATTCAGATTGCTTCTCCTCCTCATCCTTGTGTTGATCTCTGAAGTGAACGGGCAGAGGCAGAAGCCTGCGCGGAAGCCCGCGCGGAAGCCCGCCCGCCCAACTCCCGAGCCAGTCGAGCCAACAGAGCTGCCTCCGCCCCTGCCGCCGGGCCCCCCCTCCGTCTTCCCGGATTGCCCCAGAGAATGCTTTTGTCCTCCAGACTTCCCCTCGGCCCTCTACTGTGACAGCCGCAACCTGAGGAAAGTGCCCCTCATCCCTCCCAGGATCCACTACCTCTATCTCCAGAACAACTTCATTGACAGCCTCCCGGAGGAGTCCTTCAAGAATGCCACGGAGCTGAGGTGGGTCAACCTGGACAACAACCGCATCAAGAAGTTGGACCGGCGGGTGATGGAGCAGATGGACAGCCTCGTCTTTCTGTACCTGGAGAAGAACCAGCTGAAGGAGGTGCCATCCTTCCTGCCAGTCAACCTGGAGCAGCTGCGTCTGAGCAGGAATCAGATCTCCAAGATCCCCTCTGGGGTTTTCAACAAGCTGGAGCACCTGGTCCTCCTGGACCTGCACCACAACAAGCTGAGTGATGGAGTCTTCAACAAAAACACCTTCAGGGGGCTCAAGAACCTCATGCAACTCAACCTAGCCCACAACATCCTGCGGAAGTTGCCCCCTGGGCTGCCCAGTGCTGTCCACCAGCTCTTCCTAGACAGGAACAACATTGAGGACATCCCCGATGACTACTTCAAAGAATTCCCCAATTTGGCCTTCCTCAGGCTCAACTACAATCAGATTTCTGACAAAGGGCTGCCCAAGAACTCCTTCAACCTCAGCAACCTGCTGGTGCTGCAACTGGCGCATAATAAGCTCACCACCATGCCCTTCATCAACCCCAAACTGGAGCACCTCTACCTAAACGACAATTCCATTGAAAGTGAGTTGGGGGTAGCAGGTCGGCAGGCCTACGTGGCCGTGGCTGGGCCTGGAGGGAGCAGACGTCCCCCAGGGACAGAATTCTTTGCATCGGGAGATTGTTTCTTTCAGTGTGAAACCCACCCACAGGGTTCCACTCCCTTCAAAACACGACTTGATGTTTAGAATGGGTTGGTGGCCCTTTTACATGGGTGCGTGGGGCCAGGTGGTGGAAGGGCCTGTGCTTAGGAAAAGGATGGTCCAAAGTACTACTCGCATTTCCTGCTCTGCCACGATTTTTCCCATATGATCCTGGACAAATCACTTAGTCTTGTCATCTGTAAAATGGGGATCAGACTTCCCTACCTCCCAGGGATAAATGCATTAAAGACTGTGAGGTGCTCAGATACTACAGTGATGTGGGGGGCTCACATATGCACCTAAGATAGATGGGAACAATACAGCTTAACTTTCTGAGTGTTGAAGCTAGCAGGGCTACGGGATGCAGAGGGGGACAAAGGGAGAACAGGGCTATGCTGGTGAGCACCTCTGCAAATCCATCAGAGACAGCTTCACACGGATTTAGGCGAAGAACAGCGATTTCATGGGACAGGTGCCAGGCCATGAAATGCATAAACACAGCAAATGTAGGAATAACAAAGGCCTGTTCCCAGCAGACCCAGATGTTTGTGCTATCGGAGCTCTCACCACCTGCTGCCCTGGTTGAAAACATCTGCAGGGATGCAAGAATGCAGAGCTCCTTCCAGAAATTCTCTGCATGCAAAGGAGGGACACACACAGAAACCAGCCCAACTCCTAATATTTCGGGCTGCAGAGTGGGCTGATGGAGTTTTGGTAGCAGAGCAGCATAGGGGATTATACACCTGTAAATCAGTAGTCCCAAAACTGTAGTTAAAATCTAAATACCTTTATGGCTGGCAGTTTATGACAGCTATGCCTATAGACTGTCACATTAGTGAAAGGACCAGGGGAACCCATTGATAATAGCAATGAAGGATGTAACCTCAAAGTCCTTACTTAGGAATATCTCCCCCTTAACTTCAATGAGAGTTTTGTCTGAGTAAGGACTTCTAGATTGGACCCTTATATGCCAAAATGGTCCACCACTGAAGAACAGCCATCTCTGAGTGGAACATGGCAACTGTAGTGGTCAAGGGAAGCGGCAGTAGAGTACTGGTATCCAGCTTATGAATACACTGGGGTTTGATCCTGGGGTTTGATCCAAAAAACGAAGGGAGGAGCAAGCAGTTTCAAGGTGGAGAACCCTAGTGGAACTAAGTTGTCGTCACTGAACGTCAGCAGTGCCGGGAGAAAAGGACAAGGAGACAGAAGGGCCCAATCTAGGCCTTGCTTAAGTAGCTGGACTGGCCCACAGGGGACTAAAGAACCATCAGCAACCGACAGGAGCCCCAAAAAGCCAAATAAGGGCCAATTTGGGCCAAGTTTTAACTAGGGGGGAATTCGGGGTCAAGTTGCTGACTGATCTGTGATGTAGTTAGTCAGCACAGCTATGGTATACTAGTTAAGGCGGTATATGCTGCAGGTTAGAGAGAGACCCATGTTCCATTCCCCTGTGCTGCCAATTGTCGGCATTTTATCCTGAGCCTTGGGACATTTGGTGGCTTTTCTAAGTCTTCAGCTCCGGGAGTCATGTATTCAGTGAGAATCTCTGCTTTTATTTTCTTTAAAAGCAAGTTTCTAGCCCTCGTGGTGGCAGAGAAAAGCCTGAAACGTGCTCCCCTAAAGGGCTTGCAAACAGAAGGCGAACAGAAAGAACCCAGCCATTTTTTTTGATGTCTTGGTTTTTAAGCCAGTCTTCTGACTTTGGGGGGCCTGGATCATCATTTTTGAAAGCCTGAGGTTGGCAATACCGTTTTCCCATTGTAAAGTATTTCTTTTCTCCCTTTCATAAAGTGCCACGGTATTTCTCACCTTTCCCTTGTTAAGCACAGATTACTCTGGGAGTTTCCTGACAGAACTCATTCACCTCTGTCTCCAAGGCCACCCCACCATAGCACCCTTCTCTCTGCCCCACATCACTGATAGAGACACTAGAGAAGACGTTAGGAAGTACAGATGCAATCTGAGAGCACCCCAGACACCCTGCAATCGCAGCAGAGCCCTGGGATCACGGCACACACAACATACGAAAAATAGACATGAAAATAAGCCCCAGAATAACTACTCACGGCTAATGCTCTCTCTAGCTCCAGGGTTTTCCTGCCTCTTGTGATGGCTTCATAATGGCAGCAATGATTAGCAATACTTTGGGCTATTTTTATAGCTACCTACAGGGATGGGAGGAATTATAGCTTGCTGTTTCCTGGAAAATCACCCAATCAGGAATATTCTTAGGCCGATGTGAGTGAGTCCCCAGCTGCGATAGCCAATTAGAAGACATGAGGGGTGGTGACTACACCTTCTCGGTGGCCTGCTGGAGTGCTCACTTGTTGCAAGGATTTCTCATTGTTTGCTGGAGTTAATGACAGAGTGGAATCTCCAATGCCTGGCTGACGTTTTGAAGGCTGGCTTTGGAGCTCCACTGGGGCTGTGTGTGCTCAGATGATTTGGTGACGCCAACGGCTGATATAAGATTCCTCTGGTGGAATCATAAAAGCCATGGGGGCTGAAGGGCAGAAGGACTGGAGTTTGCAGCTGGATAGCCAGGAGAGGTGAGAGGATCTTTAGTAAATCCAAGCACGCTGGACTGATGAAACCTGCTATGTCTGTAGTGGGAGGAGGTGCCACATGAGGGAAGCCATGTCATGCAGGAGCTAACAGATTGGGTGAGCCTGTTGGTTGGCTTGACACATGGAGCTTGGCGAGGTGATCCACCATCTGGGACACTGAATTCAACAACAGTGGTCCAGGGATCCCTATGTTTTGGTAGACAAAAGGAGACTTGGGATGCCCACATGGCTAGAATTAGGGTGACGTGCAGCTCAGTGCTTGCAGATCCCCGCTGACAGAAGGACAGGCAACTCTGCTCTCTTGCTCTCCTTTGATAGAGAGGTATGTTTTCAGACAGGTTGAGGTCCTGCCTCCTAGTCCAGGGGCACAATTCCCACACATGGAATGAATCCCGGGTGCAAATGTGAGTCACTGTACCTCTGCCACCCAATTTCCCCCGGGAGTCAGCTAGTGAGAACAAGGACTTAGAGTTGCACCCAAAATCCATTGATGGGTGCAATACTCTAGGTGCAAAAATGCACCCACAAAGAAGGAGAAAGTGTGCCCCCATTTGCACCTAAACCGATATGTATTTCCACCGTAGCATCAGCACCTATTTACTGCAGTGATGTGCTCTATCAATAAGATAGATGCATAGTTAGCTCGTCCCAAGAGAACGGACATACCCAAGGAGATACAGGGGTAAAGAGAGGAGCAGCGGAACCCTCCTCTTCCTTTGGTGCAGTGAGAGCGCCCTCTTCTGTTTCAATCTACTTTAACTACGGGATGGGGTGGTATGCACCAGAGACAACAAAGCAGATCTCTTGCAAGCCCCTTAAGCACTAAGTGTTCACTGAACACCATAGATGGGTAGATGGATGGGTGTGATGTAGAGTAGATAAACTCTCAGCATCTCTTGCCTGGAATCAAATAAGCCCTTCCAACCCATGCCATGCTCTCTCTTCCCCTGCAGAAATCAACGGGACCCAGATTTGCCCCACCGCCCTGGTCACCTTCCAAGACTTCTCCTCAGATCTAGAAAACGTGCCCCGGCTTCGCTACCTGCGCCTGGACGGCAACCAATTGAAACCTCCCATCCCCTTGGACCTCATGATGTGCTTCCGGCTCCTACAGTCAGTCGTGTTTTAACTCTCCCAGCAGTGCCACTCTCCCCGGACTTCGGCTTTGCGCAGACAATTGACTCCAGTCTATGTCAGACACTTGGAAAATATCTTGTTCCCCCATTCAACCCACCCCACTCACCCCTCAACGCTCTGTCTCCTCTTCCTCCCCCCTCTCTTTCCTCCTTCCTCAGCTGCAAGGAGCCCCGCCGCCGTTAGGTGCAGCACAGTACCGCCCTGTGGATGCTGCATGTATCTTATAGGAGTGCACTTCCTGTCGGATACCTGTAGTGCCCACACAATGGCACTATGCCACAATAGGCATCCAAGGCCTTCGTGTAAATGGGGCCCTTTCACGCCTACCCTTTAGGTCAAAGTCAGAGAAGAGGTGCTTGCTCAAATGCCACCTACTTATACCCAGCATGCAACTGCCTTTCCTTCCCAGGTCTGTATCTCTTCCAGTCATAGGAACCATCTCCAGGTGGACCTGATCTTTGTAGGTCTATCAGCATCTCCTCCCAACTCCAGCAGACGGTGGTATGTGAGCTTTGTTTTGGGAGCACCCAGTGATGGAGGGGCTGTCTGGCAGATGGGAGGGGCAGGGGGCCTGGAACTGGACAATGATCCGAGGCAATTATAGCTGCTTTATGAAACAAGGGGATTTCATCCCCAAAGCTGCAATATCTGGCAAAATAACCCAAGTTGTCTTGGGCACCGAGATCCAGTTCAGGTGCTTCTCTTCCAAGGGCACAGAATTCATTCGAGGTGGGCGTTGGGAATCCAGGTCAGGCTCTACTTTTTTCCAAGTCCTCTCCTTGGCCAAAATTGGTGCAGCTCACACTTCACTGTGGACGATCCTAGGGAAACCCAATGGGTTTGCTCAGCCATTGTGTCTTCGGGCCACATTGGCGCTGGACTCACCCACCAACTTCATGCCAATGAAAGCTGATGAAACCTCAGAGGTTCCCCACTGAGCAGAAAATTCTGGGTACAGACACCATATAAGCATGTGGCAGGCATGCAGAGCCCTTGGGTGGGTTGAATGTATTCACATGGAAGAAAATTCATGCAAACAAGCAACTTCCTCAACCACATGGCAGCTTCTTGCGGCACCATGCTGGATTCTATCGCAATTCATGGCAGCCAGGGTTACCAGCAGGTCCCCATCGCCAACTCAGATAGACCCCATAAGGAGTCCCCATAAGGTCCCACATTAAAACCCTATGGATTATAGGAATCCTGGTGGAGTACCCCTTTCATGTACGCACACACCAGTCTGCCCTTGTGTCAGAGCAGTATGGGCATCAACCATCACTGAGAACTTTTAAATCAAGATTGGATGGTTTTCTAAAAGCTCAGCTCTAGGAATTACTTTGGGGCAGTTCTCTGGCCTGTATTACCCAGGAGGTCTGACTAGATGATCACAATGGTTCCCTTCTGGCCTTGGAATCGATGAATCTATGAAAAACCACAAAGAGGGTGGTTTTTGCTCTGGCTGGTGACCTGCAGCCGGGTCCTTCCTAATACATGCGGCTACTTTGATTCCAAAAGATGGTTTCGAGACCAAGAGTAACTCCTCGAGCCCAGAGCTTAGGGTAGTTTGTGAGGCTTGGGTCTGCAATGGGGCTAGATAGAGAGACATCTCAAGGCGAGGGGGAGATGGATTAACTGTGGCTCTACACATTAGGGACAGCTTGTGCTGTCATGGTACTGCAGCACTCCTGCATGATGGGGTCAAGTCCAGGAGCTGGTGCTGAAGGCTGGACATGGCTAGGGCCCTGGATTTTGCATTGGTAGAGCAGAGAGGTCCTCATTCTGGGAAATGGGGACAATAGGGAAAATCTGTCTTGAAAGCACCACCTTTTTGCAAGCAGACAAATGCTTCCTCTGTTCCATTTATGGGGCACCACAGTGACACCCAGTGGCCAGAGAGGGTAACGTTGGCGGGCAGTCCTAGGTTTCCCAAAGATCGACATTGTTCCTGTTTAAAGGTAGCTGGTTATGTTAATCCCATTCATTCCCTTTGGGTGGATCTGACCTGAGCCATTTGTCTTATTTAAAGGTGGCAGGTTAGAGTAATGCCCGGTGCATTGTGGGGATCCCTGCTTCACATTCAGAGACGTCAATCCGGATTTAGTCCGGCAGAAGTGAGAATTGTCGTAAGCTACAGTCCCCCCAGCTGTCCACTTGGGAGTGCATATAAGTACAAGCGATGTCGTTACACCCTGAGATGGGCCTGGAGCTCTTGGGGGACCAGAACGATGGTGAGAAAGCTGCAGCTTCCCCGGGCACTCCCCATCAGAATGAAACACCCTCTGCCCATCCCCCTCGCTCCCCAGAAAACCACTTGCGGGGGGAGCAAGAGGAGAGAAGAGAGATGTGAAGAACAGAAGAAGCTGCCCAGCCCACTGGCACCGCTTGCTTTAGCTTCCTCTTCTCACCACCTCCTGCTGCCCTTCACGCCCTTCCTCCGGAGTCCTCCAGCATCCCATCGAAGGTCTCTATCGCCTTTCTTCAGACCCTTCACTCGCCTTCCCCAGTCACTTATTCCCTCCTGCCCTGCCTGGGTGAGAGCTCTGCTCAAAGTCCCTGCTTCCCCCCCCCCCAAGATTCCTCTGAGGTCTTGAAGCAGCGTGAAAAAGTCTCTCTTAGTTTGTCGATCCTGTTCGCCAACTTCAAGCCTTAAGTCCCAGGGCCAGATCCTTCAGCTGGTTAAATTGGCTCTGACTTCAATGGAGCTGCACCCATGGACGCCAGCTGCGAATAGTGCCCTCTTTATCCCTGGGGACTCCATTGAGCTCTCTTCCCCTCTGTGCAATGGATGCTTTGATCCTCTCCAGCACTATGTGGGGCAGCACCCAGTGTTGCCTGCTGAAGCTCAGAAGGTGTCTAACATGCGTCGGGCACAGTAGCAGTATTGCCACAACCTAGTGCCAACTACTGCATGTGGCCCAATGGGCAGAATGAGGCGTGACTGTGTCCTGGGTGGTTTTGCTGTTCTGCTCTGCACAGGACGTAGGTTTTCAATGATTCCTCCCCCCGAGACTCCATCTGCGTGCTGCTGGGTGACACGCGCTCAGCTCGGATCTTGTGGCCTGGTTCCTCTCTCCCACAGACGAATCCCTTTACACATCTCAGCAACGAAGTGCATTCGCCAGCTCGGTGGCCTGCTCACCTCAGTGACTCAAATCCCTCTGGATCCCTGCGATTTGCTCTGCCTCTGGTATTAGCCTCCTCGGCGTGATCTAAGCATGCGCAGCAAAACAGGTCCAGTCTTTCTCTCCCTTACCCCTGTGCCGCTCGCTTTGAACTCAGCAGGATTCTGTGCGGGGTAATGGAGAGCAAAATTGGGCTTGTGGCTGTAAGCGACGTCCCTAAGGCTTGACTCTCCCCCCGTCCCCACCTGTGAATCCATTTGGGCTCCTCGTCTTGGCAGATCTTTGGATGTGAATCGGCAAAGCTCCATGGTCTTCAGTGGAGCAGAGCTAGCAGGGGTTCCGGCTGATTGGTCTTTCCCCCTTCACACTGGGACTCCTTTTGACTTACAGCTGCATTGCCTCCATCTTAGCAGCTGGAAGGAGCTGGGGTGTCATGAGCCACCAGTGTGTGTGTGTCTCTCTCTCTTTCTGTATTGCACACAGCAACACAGAACACCGTCATATCACTCCCAAGAAGCGTCTCTCTCTCCTCTTCTCTCTCTCCAATACTCTCCCTGCCCCCCACCACATACACCCCTTTCCTTTACCTCCAACCAGGTCTCTAGCTTTGGCATTGCTGGGTAAGACGTGCCCATTACGCTAACCCTCTCACCATTTCCTCTTCCAATCCTGCCCTGCTCTCGGTCTGGTTTCCCTTTGGCTCTCTCTGTAAGCCTATACGGCCCTGTGGAGCTGCACAGATTGAACTCAGTAGCCGACGGTGTATGTGCAACCCCCTCTTCCATCCCAAACCCCTCACTTCGGCCCTCAAAGCCAGTGGACTCCCATTTACATCAATGGGCTTTGACCACGTCCTTAGTGACCAGACAGCCCCATTGTCCCCTGGACACGTCCTCCCAGGAGCTCCTGTTGGAGGTGCATGCTCGGAGTCAATTATTTTAACAGCAATGCAGGCGTGAAACTTGCTCTCCTACCTATGTCCGCGGGGCCAGATTCAGATCTCAGTGACGCAGGGGTAACTCCACAGTCACTCCGTTGATCTCAGTTGAGTTGCTTTGGATTGTGACATGTAGAATGTGATCTCCTGGTCTCTCTCCTAGCCTACCTTGCATTATGTTTCATTCTCGGTCGCTTTACAGAACCAAACACCGCTTGTATCTTTTTCATTTTGAAAAAAAAAACATTGTTTTTTTTTTGAGGAGCTTATTTTTTTTATTCTACTCCCAGTTGTTATATGTACGGTTCTCTCCTCCTTCGCCACTGCATACATAGGGGTCTGGGTTTCGTTTCTTTCTGATTTTCCGTGTTTATGTTCTGGACCAATGGAGGATCGTTTTTTAAAGGAAAAAGAATCTGTTTTAAATCGGTGTTTATAAACAAATAAACCCACTAGCAATTGTCTCCCTTGAATTCAACCAAAATGTGAACCCTCTGTGAGAAGAGGAGGTTTTTAAAGGCACAAATGGGAGTTAGAAGTCCAGCTTCCATTGCAAATCGATAGGAGTGATCCATGAAAATCAGTGGGAACTAGATGCCTTAACTCTCCTTTGTGCCTTTCAAAATCTACCTGCCACGCTCCAGGGATGAGCTCCCAGTAAGCAGTAGAGAGACTGTTAAGATCTACTCATTCCCTCCACAAACACTGTGAAAATTGCAAATTCCAGGCAGGTATTTTTGATGAAACCCTCGTCTCCAAATGTTCCTCAACGGGATTTATTGGGTTTGACTGGTTTCAACGTTAAACCTGGAAACCCTATGTATATATTTATATATCTATATGTGTATATATACCGGTACACTGTACCTATATAGCTATATACATACAGTAGCTCTCAACTGATTTTAGCTCAATGGTATTTTCACTTCTCCTCGCCCGTGGCAGTGAAAATAAAACGATTCAAAAAGAAACCTGGAAGTGCGGTCAGAAAATGCTGCCTAGGGACCTGTTAGCAACTGATGTACTGATTATTTAGTCACTCCAAGGGTTCTCTCGGATGGTGCCCATCGCACTGGTGTCTGGGTACTGCTATGAAGTTCAGGGTCAGATCCTCTGCCCTGCCTTCCTCTGCTTCCTTTGGGCCACGCTGCCAGAGGTGAGAAAGAGAAATCTAACCCTAACCGCCCAACTGGGGATATCCCCAGGGTAAGGAAGGTCCCAGCAGGCATAAGAGCAGACATAGCCTAAGCAACCATCTCTGCAGGGCAGGCAGAGGTGTGGCCAGACCATGATTTGCTCAAGCGATCCTCACCTGGTGGATGGGTACTCAGGGCGCAGCCAACTGATGCAAATTACAGCAGCCACCCCAGGCTGTTCTCAGCTGGGCCAGGGTTGGACAGAGAATCAGTGAGTTGTAAGCAGTGCCCAGCGGAGAGTCTGGGCCTCCGTCTTTAGAAATACCCTCATTGTCTGGCCCATTTGCACATGCAATTACCACAGACAGTCCCAGGGAAGTGCAGGGACCTTCAGCACTGAAGCAAAGACTTCTACCACTTGAACTAAAGGACTAACTCCGCTAGCTGGTAGGAGTTTGTTGCCCTCTCCGTGGGCCACGTGCTGACGGCGGAGGATGCATGCACTTTCCAAGCGTGCGACACTTGCCAGTTCGGGGTGCGAATGCCTGTGTGGTTGTGAAAGTCGGGGCGGAGCTGCCCTCAGTTCATGATCACAACCCTACTGGGGAAGGAGCGTTTGTGCAGGGAATGCACAGTAGAGGTATGTGGAATGGGTGTTGGGAGGAGAGATTGTGTCTGTCTGGCTGTCTAGGTATGTGTCAGCTCACAAATGATATGGATACGTGTGGGGTAAGTGATTGTGACTGGCTGTGTGTGTATGTGTGGGGGGCATGTGCATGGGAACAGAATGGGTGTGGGCTGCAGTTTATCTTTCTGCCCATTGCTATAGACTCAAAGCTCATCAGAGATTGTCATGGAGGCATGAATCATAAAGGGGTGGGCGGGGGTCCGTGGGTGAGTGTGTGTGTGTGAACGCATGTGCCTAGACGTGGCGCTCCATTCACGTGTGTGTTGGCAGGGAGGCATGGCCGTGGGTGCAGCTAGCCTCATGCTGATCACCGCAGGATAAAATCGGACTGTTTTAGATTGTGATCAGCGCGTGAATCGTAAACTCCCTGGTGTGCGTATGTGAGCGAGACAGAGGGAGAATTACCTTGCCACCCCTCTAGGCAGGACAGCCCTGTCTCCTGCAGGATATCAATAAAGCAGAAATAAATACGGGGGGGAGGGGGATCATTTCTTTCCCTCCCCCCACCCCTGCAAACAGCAGCCTCTTGGGGCTCAGAAGAAAGTGGGGTGGTAACTCGTGAGCTCTCCAGCCGTGTTAGCAGGCATCAAGGGGAATGCGGGAAATCTCCTAATTAGCCCTAGTGGATTGCTGATGATCCGGGGGACGTGGGCATGCCGCATGGGCATGGGAACATCAAAGGCATTCCCAGGGCTCACAGGGCGTTTGATATCCGGGGAGGGGAGGGGTGTCATTGCAGTGTGGAGTCATCGATCCTACAGAGAGAAGAGAAAGATTCTAAAATATGGGGCCTGGTGCAAGGTGCATAACGAGACTAATTACAAACCATGGCCCCCATCCTATCAGTAGGTGCACAAGCATGGAGTCCCAGTGCCTCTCACTGCCTGGGGCCTTATCTCCATTATCTCCCACCAGTGTAATGCAGCCATCTCTGGGGTGGTGGGTGGCAGTCAAGCAGCAGCCAAGTGGGGGAAAAGAAATAGTCCTCGGCAAACCTCGACTCCTTTGGGAAAGCAAGGGGGCAGAGCAGAGCTGTCGTGGGTTTGAATTCAGCTAGAATTCCTCCCGAGAGTTCTTGCTGCATCCTGGGCCTTCTCCAGTTCCCCGCTCCTGTGGCATGGGCTGTGGCTTTCAGCCTACCTCTAGCCCTTTGTCTGGCAGTGGTTTAAAATCGTCCAACCTACAGGAAATGAATTGTGCCTGGTATTTCCTGGGCTGGAGGGGGACAGGGAAAGAAGGGGGAGTATACCCAACTGTCTGCCTTTAATGCCTCTTCATAGTATCTCCCAGTATCTCCCTCCACTTAGCCTCGGCTGGCTACAGCAGTGCTCTCCGAACTGCAAGCCTCTCTCTCTGGCCCAGCCCCTGCTATCAGCGCTTCACTCCTGACTTCTCTGTGAACCGAGTCCGTTTCATCCAGCGAGCGGGCGGCACAGCACCCGGGCGACCCCTGAAAAGCAGCCAAATGCCGCTAGGCCCATCAAAGGAGCAGACCCGCTGAGTCAGCTGGAACGCGCCTCTCCGGGCTGCCGCGCCACCTCCAGCACTAGTGAGCCTTCTAATGAGGGCTTAAAACGGATTACTGCAGGCCTTCGGCGCTTTTCTGTGCCTAGCAGGGATGGGGCTGCAGGGCATGGCTGCCCTCCAAGCTAGAACACAGCTTGGGTTTTTCCAGGATTCTTAGCACCTCCCCATCACTCCACCTCCACCCTCCCCTGCTTTCCATAATCATCTCGTCAGATGTAGCCCTCCCAACTGTCCCGCATGGGCCTGTGCATGTGGTCAAGGAAGCGCATGACGCAGGTACCTCGGTGCAGTCCCTACAATGGTTGAGCCCGCAACTCTGTGTGCACGGCTGGGTGAGACGGCGCATGCCTTGTGGTGTATGGCATTAGAATCTCTGAAGGTGGGAGCATATGTGGGAGGAGGCTGTGTGTGTGAAAGAGAGCAGAAGTTGTGTGTGCGTGTATGCGTGATGGGACTGTGTGTTTGTAAGTGAGGGTCTCTGCAGAGGGGTGCATATGTGCGATGGGTGTTGTGTGGTCGGGGGGAGGGGGGCACATGAAGTTTTTAGAGGCGTGAGCACCGGGCATTGTGCCTTGCAGATGTGAAGTGTGCGTGGGTGTTCCGGGAGTTGCAGGATTAATGACCTTTCTCTGGCTCAGATTCTGGTTCCAGGCCCAGGCTCCAGGCGAGGTGGCCCATTCAGTGCCGGGACATGCGTAATCCAGATACATGTCCTCCAAGAGGCAGTGATGTTCAGTCCCTCCGACAGACACCGATGCTCAGAGGCTGACATGAACCGAAAGCATCAAACTAGGAAGTTTGATTCCTAGAGGGAATCTGTGCAAGTCACAAGGCACAAAACTGACTCTCCGGCCATCCGCCATGGAGAGGGCTGGACCAGGGAGCAGTGTCGCTATAGGTCAGGGCTGAGGGGCATTGGCAGAGCTGTGTGTAGGGATCCAGGAATGGAACAGCAGGTCGGTCTTAAGGTGCATTGGTAGAGCTGTGGGCAGAAGCCGTTCTAGGCATATGAAAGCTCGGCAGATGCCTAGGGTGGCGGATTTCTGGGGATGGCAGATTTGGGGATTTCCACCCCCCTATTCCTGCCATGGATGGCGGGGGATAAGGTTGGCAGAGCTGCCCGGGGGAAGGAGTGGCTGCCAGCTGAGACTCCGAGGAGCGGGATTCTGGGAAGCACACCCACCGGCAGGCTGGGGGTGCAGCTTGTGGGCTGGGGGTGTGGAGTGTGAGAGGCCAGATGGGGGAGGGTGCCTAGATTCCACTGTGGTTGAGCTAAGTGGCTCCTGGGGAAGGATTGCAGGGGATAGGGGTCCCCAGCCTCGGTGGGGGGAGAGGAAGCCGGGACAGGGATGGATGGGGAGCAAGTCTCTGGCCCCAGGGGGGTGGAGGAGGCCAAAGAAGGGTGTGTGGGGGGGTCCTGATGGAGAAAGGGTCCCTGAGAGCAGGAGCAGGGGCAGCAGCACATGATATTTTGCCTAGGGCAGTAGATTGGCTGTGGAATGCACAGGACTGGACTAGCAGGGAGGGCTGCAGGGCAGGATTAAGGTGCATTGGCAGAGCTGTGGTACCCGCAGGGCTGGAGACGCTGGGAAGGCTGTATCGAGGAGCATTTGCTGGGGCGGAAGGAAGCTTTCCTGTGCGATGCCTAGTTGTAGACCATGCTTCTCAGCCCCTTGTCTTCATTAAACTAATGAAAGGATGAGAGACGAGAGTAAATTGCACTTCCAGCTGTGGGTGCAGCCTGGCACAGACACACACACACGGCAAATATTTACCTTTAAAAATCAGCTGTTCTTCGAAATTCTCAGCTCCCTCTCCTCTCAGTGCCCTGTTAAGGGAGGTTAGGATGCAGGTCTCCCAGGCTCCTCAGCACTGTAGCAGTACAGAACTCCCCTCCCCCTGGAATAATAATGCCTAGTTTTATCTAGTGTTTTTCACCCCTAGATCTCAAAGCGCTTTACAAAGGTCGGTATCACGCTAGAAGGACAGAGATTTATTGGAACACTGCAAGTAACAACTCCAGAACCCTGGGCAGGACTTAAGTTCCTACAACCCCCCTCCCCCCTGATAACAACATACAACACAACAGCTTCACGTACAACACAACATAACAACATACAAGAGAACAGCTTAACACTAAGGTAACAATCTGTTGGTGGAGGTACTGTCTACACTGACCAGTACATTATGCCCATTTTACAGATGGGTAAACTGAAGCACAGAGCAGTGAAGTGACTTGCCTAAGGTCATCCAGCAAGCAGTGGCTGAGCTGGGAATTGACTCCCGAGTCCCAGTCCGACACTCTTTCCACGAGGCCACACTGCCACTCAGTAATCATGTGTGTTTCCCATGTCGTCCCTTTCAGCCAGTCTGCTCCCCCTCCTCTGAGCACAGAGTGGGTGATCCAGCCAGGATTCTGCCTTACTTTCCAGGCTTGCATGCTGGAGGGGGATGAAAGTATTCCCCCGGCTGCTGTATGACATGTGGGGAGTGAGAAACTCACCCACCGGCGCTCCCAGATGGGTTGCAATACAAACACTGCCAGGGGTCAGAGAGAGGCCTTTTCCTCTTTGCACCCCACCCCCAAGCAGAGCTTTCCCTCCCCTGCACTGCGACAGACTCTGCTCATCAGATGCAGCTAAGGTGCGTCTTCCAGCTGGGCAGGAAGGATCAGACAGGACTCCTTTCACAACCAGTCAGCGTCAGTCCCTGCTCAGCTGGCAGGGTCGCCCGCTGCCTGCGGGCTCAGCTTGCCGCCTCTCCAATGCTTCCAAGCTGGGGAGTGAGAGGCCATCAGCTCAGGCCCCCTCCTGTGTGGAGACCACGCAGCGCTGGCGCTAGGCCACAGGAGGTTGGCTCGAGGGCTCGCAGGCAGACAGGGAGTCAGGAATAGCACCGGCAGGCAGATCTGCTGGAAGGATGGGCTGCCGGTGTCCACGCAAAGAGCTTTGTACCAAGTTGGCCCAGCCTCTGGGTTCGATTCCTAATTGTGGGGTCTCTCTCCAGTGGTTGGGAGGGGTTAGGAATGTGCACACTCAGCCCTGGGGGCGGGGAGTGAAGGTCAGTATCCCTGCATTGCTTGGCAATCGAGGAACAGCATTGATGGGCTCAGAAAGTCGGCTCCTCCAGGCCCTCCTCTGGGAGGGTGGTGGAGGAGTTCCCAGGGATCCAGAGGAGGGAACGGGCCACGGCTCCATCTCTGGGGCACCTGCGTTCACTCACTGTGCGGGCGGTTGGGGACGTGGGATAGCTCAGCAGAGACAACAGCTGCCGTCAGCAAGCGCCTTTCCTCACGGCCGGGACAATGTTTGTAACAGGACGGAGAACGCAGAATTCCCTGGCCTTGGGTTCGGCCCAGCCCTATGGAGTCCTGGGCATGGAACATCCTCCTCCTCTGCTTCCCAAGCTGCCAGGTTTTGAGCCTTTCTCCTGAACCCCTGTGCACAGGGAAGGGGCGGCCAAACCACGGTTAAGCTTTGTTCTCCAGCTGGTGCCCCTTGCCACCTCTCAGGCAATGGAGTTGTGCAAAGAAGGCCCCTGTTTAAGATGTGAACAGCACACGGCACGGGAGGGGTCTCTGCCACCATCTGGTGCTATTCTGGGCTTGCCAGGTCCAGCGTTAGAGCGCGCGGCTGCGGCCATTCCTGGTTCCAAGCGGCCACCAGCTGGGCAGCCCTGCAACACCCCCCACACCCAGGGGGACAGTGGAGCATGCCAGGGCCCCTCGCAGGCTGCGGCTCGAATGCGACTGCTGCAGTAGGCTCCAGTGCAGGGAGGCCTGCGAGCCTGGCAGACACGTTGCCGCTCCTCTGCCCTGGGGAAGGGGATGTGAGGGGGTTTGTTGATCCTCCTGGCACACAGATGTGGAGGAGCCGCTGTCCCACCCAGAGGGGAGCAGCCCTGACGTCAGCACTGTATGCCCAGCATCAACAAACAATGTGCCCCCCCTCCAGGTTTCCAAAGCAACAGCACTGCCGAGGTGTGAGCCGGCACTAATCTCTTGCGCGGGGGTGGGAGTGGGGGTGGTTGCTTCCAGCCGGAGCTTTGGCTACAAAGACAGAGTTTTTTTATGAGGTATTGAATTTAAACAGCCATCCTGTTGCTGAGACGTGGACCCATCCTGGCTGTAACGGCAATCAGACCACTGCCAATGGCTGTGGATGGGGGGTGGCACCCAACCACCAAGGACCCTGCTAAGAACAGACGGCACCCACTGAAGAAGGATCTGTCCGGTGAGATCCTACCTCCTGAAGGCACATTTCCCGCCCCACCCCTTTCCTGCCCCAGTGCTAAATTCATCTGAAATACTGGACTGTCACAGTTCCTAAACGCATCCACGTCCAGGGGAAATCTCAGCCTTTCCTAGCATGTGGCCCCAATCACCGCAGACAGAGTGGCGTGTGGACACTTCCCCTCCCACTGGCCATTGCGGGGCAACACATCACCTCCAAGCAGTGGCTTCCAGGGGGAAGCAGTTGGGAGGAAGCCCTGTGCATTGGATGGGATTCAGCAGTGGTGAAGGAGGAGATGGAGTCGGCTCCCGCTCTCTGCACACTCCCAGCACGTGTTCCCCCAGCCCTGGTGGTCCGCAGTGTGGGGACCACTGATTCATGGATGCTAAAGCCACTGTGATCAGCTAGCCTCCCCTCCTACATAACACAGGGCAGACCTAGCCCTTTGGAAAGAGAGCTCCTACCCGGGTATTTCTCAGTGAATTCTGCCCCTGCGGCCAAGGTTTTTACAGGCTGAACACGCCCTGCATGTACCTCTCCCCACACGGTTCTGCTTGTTCCCACGTTATCCTGCGTGAACATCACGTGCCCCCCTAAGCCAAGGGGAGACCTAACGGGCACCCAACCCATAGGCATGTTTCCCAGCTATAGACTCATAGACTTTAAGCTCAGAAGGGACCATTATGATCGTCTAGTCTGACCTCCTGCACAACGCAGGGCACAGAATCTCACCACTCATTCCTGTAACAAACCCCTAACCTATGTCTGAGCCACTGAAGTCCTCAAATCGTGGTTTAAAGACTTCAAGGTGCAGAGAATTCTCCAGCAAGTGACCCATGCAGCTAGGGGTGAAACTCAGCCCAGCAAAGGGGCGGGGGGGTGCCGCGGACCCTGTGCAACACGTACACTGGGGAGTTTATGGTGAAACTCCGGCTGGCTTTGGTGGGACCAGCATTAGGCCTGATGGGTTTAAATGGGGCATTGTGCAGCCTGTCCCCCACACAAGCTGCATGTCACCGTAGAGCTCCTCTGCCTCCCCCGAGGTTATGTGCTGGCAGGCTGTAAAGTCTGGGGGGGGGGGGGGAGGGAGTGTTCTCAGGCCCACCTCCCCCATCCCAGCATGCAGGCCCTAAAAGCAAGCCCAGCCTCTTGGAGGAAAGATATAAGTGAGCATGGCTGCTAGCCCTTGGGGGCACCGTACAAGGGACACCATGGGAGGGGGGCAGGTGACAGCTGGAATAGTCATCACCCTGATTGGCTGCACTCCCTGCTTATCCCCTGCACACTCCCACCCCCAACCAGGCAGGGCTGCCCTCCCCTCGCCCTTGTTAAAACCTCTGCAGCCCATTGGGTCCCAGCACATCAGCTTTGCAGGAGCTGGGAGGTTCGCGCTCTTCCAGGGCAGCCCAAGGGACCAGGGGGTACGTCTGTGACTTGTGCCTCTCTCTCCCCTTCTCTCTCTTTCTCTTGAGTGAGCTGAGCTCAGGGGCTTTGATGCTCAGTTCAGAGGCGTTGTGGGGGTGGGGGCTACCTGGGGATTGGGCTTTATGCAGAATGCATGAGGGCTGCCTGCAGTGTGCATTTCAAAGGCTTTTTTATTACTCTCTTAATGCTGGGTTTGATCTGTGGGGAAACTGGCTGAGATTAAGGGCCAGGCGCCTCACTTCAGGACATTTGAAATTCAGTGCTGTCTTTTATAGACTGGAGAGAGCTGTGCCAAGTAAGCGTCTGCTGGTCTGTGTGCGTGCGTGGTTGTGCATGTTTTCCCAGGTTTGTTGCATGCGTGTATGAGTGTGCGTGTCTATGTGACTGGGCTGTGTTTGCGAATGCATGGGCGTATGGATGTTTGGGGGGGTGTTTGTGTTTGCGAGTGCATGGGCGTATGGATGTTTGGGGGGGTGTTTGTGTTTGCCAGTGCATGGGCGTATGGATGTTTAGGGGGACGTTGGTGTGGATGCTGTGTTTGCGAATGCATGGGCGTGCGGACGTGTTTGTTTGTGCATGTGTGTGCACTCGTGTGTTTGTGTGTACACACAGATGGGCCAGATGCTTTGAGTCACGCTCGGAATAGGGGCTGCTAGCCAAGCAGGAGCCGCTTCTGAACGGAATGAATCCCCTTTCCGAGGGAGCTAATCGAGTTTGGATTTCATCCTCACCATCGTGCGTCCTACCCTTACTTTGTCGAATGAGCCCTGTGCGGGAAATCCCTATGTTAGATAGTGTAGCCTCTAGAGTGTCATCGAAGGTGCATAGTGCAATTCCGCTCCTCTGGTCTCTGAAGGCCTTCCGTAGGCAAGTGGTTTTTGTTGCTTCCCGGAGCAGTCTCTTAAAATGGGTTTCAGTGCAGGTGTTCAACTGCTCGCCTCATTACTGCAACTGCATGTGCAAACTGAGCAGGCAGATGGGTGTTTGGGTGTGCAGCCGTGGCAACTGTCCACCGAACTGAAAATGTGGCCCCCCCAGTGTGTCTATTCAGGGGAGAAGGGCAGACTATAATTCACAAGCTGTTTTACCCGGCCCTACGTGCACGGGCGCTCACTGTCACGCTGTTCACAGAGCTCTAACCCAAGGTGTGGATCTACACAGATGTGCAGGCTGCGGGACATACCCCAGGGCGTGCACGCCTATAAACATACGCTGCCTTGTTCACTCCAGTAATGAGCCAGCATCTCTGCTAATGGACACTGCTCTGAGGAAGAGAGTGCTCTGACACTCAGGCCTCAGGATCCAGTCATATGAACCACTTGAGCTGGTGGCCATGACTGTACTCTGTAAGATATGCAAAGAGCAATTTACAGCTGAGACCAGCTCTGGTCCTGCCCACTAGGCTAGGGGCAGGTTCTCATTAGTCCAGCTAAGAAGACCCTCTCTAGGGAGTGATCATCAAAGTCCTAGTTTGTATCCTAGCTCTGGAAGGGACTGGGATCTAGTGGTTAGAGCAGGGGAGATTGAGAATCAAGACTCCTGGGTTCTCTCCCCAGCTCTGCTGCTGATCTACTGTGTGACTTTGGGCAGGTCACTTTCCCCTTCTCTGTGCTTCAGTTTCCCGCTCTGTGCAATGGGAAGGATATCGCTGCCCCAACTCTGTAACGAGCTTTGGGATCTCAGGTTCAAGTGGCACATAAGAGCAGAGAGTTACTCTCGTGAGACACCCTCTCCCCGTCCTGCAGCCAAGGAGTTCAGGTCAGAGCAAAAAGTCTTAACCCCCCCACTTAACCCCCTCTGTCCAGGCTGCCTGTTCTTTGAAGGCTGTTTGTACGGCTGGATCTGGCGTGTGAGCGGGAGGTGAAGCTCTGTACAGCAGCTCTGGGCCTCTCCCCTCGCAGCAGGGCACTCAAGCATGAAACAGCCTGAAAAGAAAAGGAGAGTAATGATTTCCTCCGGGGCTATAGGCTCTCTCCAGCAGGAAAGCCAAGTACACTTACTTTCGCTGCTGCAGAGGAAGCCTGTTTAAAGTGCTCCGGGACAAGGCCGGGGAGACTCGGGGAGAGCGACAGAAGGTGCAGTAGAAGGAGCTAAAGTGAGCGGTTGGGTGGGGGGTAAAGCCGGCGGCCAGCACTTGGAGGAAACATTTGTGGCAGAGACATTAACTAGTGCTTGCTGGGCCGGGTTTCCCAAAGAGCTCAGCACCCACACGCAGGCTCAAGCGAGCTCATCTGGCTGGGGGCTTAGAATATCTGGCCCATCCGTGTCACCCTGAGATCTGCTGGGTGTTTTTGCAAACCCAACTCTCATTGAGGTGTTTAAATAGGTGCTAAGCCCTCATGGAAAAGAGTTGGTGGGAGCGGAGTACTTGGAAATCTGAGCACAAGTGAGTAGGGCTCGCTGTCCGGCCCCTATCTTTGCTGCACAGCAGGGGATGCCAGACAATGGGGTTTGCAAAATATTTAGATGAATGTGGTAAATGTTATAGTTTACGAAGGGGAACCTCCGCTCACATCCCTGACAGAACTCCGCTACCCTGGCCTGCAATATACCTGGCTGTGGTATTCCTGGATTCCCCATGCACCCCATCTCCTGCCACGGCTGAACCCCCTTCGCCCAACACAATGCCCCTCAAATCTGATCTGTTCCAAGCTCTGCTATGCTAGCCCTAGCCCCACTGCTCCACCCTCAGCAGCTCTGCCGATGCCCCTCACTCCTGGCCTGCCATACTCCTCTCAGCCCCAGTCCTGGGCTCCTACCCGGGTCTGCTTATCCACTTCACTCCCAGACCGTGGCACCCCCTTGCTGGGTTCCCTGCACCGTCCTGCCAGTGGTGTTAATCCGCTAAGCGCACCTCAGGCAGGTGTTCCTGGGGGATCAGAGTCCTGTGCTGGGCAGGTAGGGCACATCCCTCAGACCCCGCAGCCCCGAGCTCAGCCCTGTAAGTGGCAGAAGTGAACTGCCCAACGATGACAAAAATGCTTCGTTGCTTCCCTTTTCTCGGCACAGGTGCGGGATGCAGAGCGTAGCCTTGCTGGGGGTCACCACCCTGGCTCTGGTGCTGGCCTTGGCCGCCCCACTTAAAGAAGAAGGCAAGAAGAAGGAAGAGAAGCCCAGAGCTGACATTGCCACCAATGACAACCTGGACCTGCCCAACTACGACCTCAGCCTAGACAGCTATGGAGAGATCATTGACCTGAGCCTCTACGAAGAGCTTTATGACTATAGTGACCTGGCACCAAAGGTAAGATGGAGACAGCAGAGCAGCAGAAACATGGGCCAACTCTTCACCAGGTGCCTGTGGGGAGTCCTAAGGCAGCTCCTTTCTCTAGGATCCTAGGGCAGCTTCTGTGCTACCACCCTTGCTGAGCCGGGCGTCCCTCCTGCTCCCTGCCCTGTCTCTCCAGGGCTGGGGCATTCTGGCCACTCTTCCACCCACAGCACTTGGTGGACCAAAACACTTTCACGTGGGAGTCAGGAGTCTAGCTGTGAGTACAACCCCACTTTCCCCAGTTTAGGTACTTCACTCTCTTCTCCTAAGTACTTCCCTGGTACAGTTTGCAAGCCATGAAGAAGAGCGTTCATCGGTTCACACAGATTATAATCATGATGGTCCCTTCTGACATTATCTAATCTGATCTCCTAGTCAGCTGGTTGACAGGGAGGCGTGCAGCAGTGTAGGATCCAGAGGGAAACGGGTATGACACTGTCTATGACTTGTTTAAAGTCCTGAGTCAGGAGGGAGAACCAGCTTTTCCCTGACACTCAGCACTGAGGTCTTGACCACATGTGGTCGCTAGGAGATAGCATTGTCTGGTAGTTAGATCCTGATCCTGGTTAGCAGCAATCCTATTGCCAATGCCTCGCTCTGCCAATGACTTATTGCATGGCCTTGGGCAGGTCACATAACCCTCTCCCGCTGAAGTTGGCTCACAGCGTTGCAGGCATGGAGAGGAAAGGCGCCGTATGAATGCAAGACATGCCTGGTATTGCTGCTGCACGGAGCATGCCATGTCTAGGAATCCTCTGTTACCTGGTGCAGCTGGCACGGGGGAGGTGTCTTCAGTGGAACCTAAGGGAGTTAGGTGCGTTTCAATGGGATTGGGTGCCTGCCTACCCTAGATGTTGGCTATTTCAGGTATATCACTGCTGGAGCCCTCCAACCTGCCCTGTGGCACCTTCTACCCCTCCCCAGTGGAGGTGTGAGCTGGGCAGGGCAAGGGAGGAGTCAGTGACTGGTCAGTGCTTTAACGTGAGCGCAGCTCCACAGCCTATGCTCACTGCCATGATGCCCCTTGCCCTGTATTTGCAGATTGAGGTTGGTACGTTGGCTCCTCCAACCAAGCGTCTAGAGGGCGTCGTGAGCACGAGAGCCATGCCAACCGAAGCACCCAGAAGGCCGCCCCTGACATCCCCCACAACCAAGCCCTTCGGGCCAGGTCTGCTCGGATCCATAACCAAACAGGGTGAGTAAGAGACCAGCCCTCGTCACCTGTTCTTCCAGGGTAATGGTGCAACGTGGGGGATTTGCTCACAGGAGATGCAGCTGAATAGGTCTCCAAATACCACGAGGAATGACGGCTGTATGGAAAGACCCTTCTCTCAGCATGGGGGCGAGTGGGAGGGGCTTTCTCTGTACCCATGCGGGGCAGAGGGGGCTTTGGAAATGAGCAAGATGGAGGCACTCCTTTCCCAGCATGGCACGGGGCAGCAATCTCTGAGGCTTCTCACCCAGAGGCAGACCCATCCCTGTGTGGGCCGCGGGACTGATGGGAGGAGAGAGAGAGAAGCAATGAGTGAGCCTGGGCACTTAGAGGCGCTGGTGGAAGGACGCGAGGGTGAGCAAGGAGCCAAGTATTTGCCCTGCGTGAGGAACATGGTGGCGGGCGAGAGGGTTTCAGAAAGGAATCGCTTCACAGCAACGAGAACACCGGCAAAGCAGCAGAGATGTTGCGACAGTCGGACAGAGTAGCAATTAGATTAGTGACAATTAAAATCCTGCAGTGAGGGATAAATATCGTTATTCATTTTCTGTCATTCCAAACTGGGACAAATTACGTAGTAGGCCCAGGGAAATGGTTGCCTTTATGCTTTGAACTCCCCCACTAATAGATTCGGAGTCTCGCACGCGCTCTGTGGGGAGAAGAGGGAAAAGAGCGGAAAAACAAAAAAACCCCACCCAACGCAGTTTTAATTGGTGCCAGAAATCTTGTCATGCTGCCACGGCCACTTTGCCTGGCTGAGCAGGGTCTAGTTCCAGACGTAGGGGAATCAGATGTTTGCTTGATGCAAATGGTTTCCTTTTGTTTCATTTCTGACAGTGCAGAAGGGCCAAAGAGATCCCTGGTGGACCTGGCTGCTGTGTTTGGTGGAGTCGCACCCCCAGGGAGAGATTTGGCCCGAGCTGATTTGTTTTTAAGCAGCTCTTTTGGCTGGTTGTTCCTGGCCTGTCTCGTGGTTTGCTTTTTGCTTGTTTTGTTTTCCTTTGAATTTAGCGGTTGGTGGAAGAAGCTGACAGCCCTGGACCAAAGCCCTCTGTGTATCTACATAGCTGGTACAGCGCGGGTAGGGGATGGGCAGTCCCTGTCCAGGCTGCCCTCCCCCAGGGTGCTCTGACCCTCCCCACAATGCACGGCCATCTCAGTTCACTTGAAAGTAGAGGGTTGAGTCCCAGACTTCAAAGCCCGGAACAGACTCTGAGCTTTAGGGACCCTTCCGGCACTGCCTGGAGAACAGCACAGCACCTCCTGAACTCCCAAAGTCCAGGCCTAGATTCCTAGGGCTGGGCTCTTCTTTGCCTCTTCTGAAGTTCTGGTCTGGGATCGGGAAGGGGGGTTCCCCAGGCTCCAGCTCTGCTCTGCTGCTGGTTGATTTTGGGTCACCTGAAATTCTGGGGGGTTGGCTCCAGGGCTTGGCTTTGGGTCCATCTCCATCAGAAAGGTTCCTGGGCCCGAGCTAGTCTTATGCTGCACGTAGTGTGACCAGATAGCAAGTGTGAAAAATCAGGACACGTTTTTTTCGGGCGAAGGAGGGGGGTATAGTTGCGTATATAAGACAGAGCCCCTAATATCAGGACGTCTGGTCCCGCTAGTTGCATGTGGTCTGGCCTCAGGGTTTTCAATGAACCCCAGAAGCAGGGGAGTTTCAAAAGGCTCCAGTTCTGTTGGGAACATTCCCTTGAGCTCTGCTCCTAACCCACAGCATGGGGTGTCGGGCCAGATCCTCCACTGCGGTAAGTGGAGCTTTAGTGGAGCTAGGCTAGCTGAGAATCTGGCCCCCCAGCCTCCCTGAGGGCTCCGGTCGGAGGTTACATTTAATATCCCCAAGCCCCGATCCCTGCTCATTGCTGCTGGCTGACTGCTCCGTCTCTCCCTGCCCCAGGTCTGCCCACCTGCCTGGTCTGTGTGTGCCTTGGCACCTCCGTGTACTGCGATGATGCCGAGCTGGAACAGATCCCACCACTGCCCCTGGAGACCACGTACCTCTACGCCCGCTTCAACCGCATCAGCCGCATCCGAGCCAGCGACTTTGCCAGGCTGAGTATGTGGGGCCGGGGCCCCGCTCCCCCTCCCCCCATATAGAGTGGCATCTGGGCATCACAGTGCTCTGCTGGGGGACATGGGGGATGGGGAAACTTAGCCCCTGCCCCCAGCTCCCTGGGAGCCAGTGCAAAGTGGACCCATTGCAGAGCTGCCTGAGGGAGGAGGATGCCCCTTGCTGTGCTGCCCAGAGTCCTGTTCAGCTGTCACACTGGATCCTGTTCCGGATTTGTACAATGTTTAGGCTGAGTCCAGATCCAACCTGACACTGAATCCTCCCAGGCAGGTTTAGACTCCTCCCAGCCCACAGCAGAGGGCTCAGACCTGCTCCTTGGGCATCAGATACAATTGCAGGTGTACACAGTGCCACTCCCCCTGGCACCAATGGGAGCCAGGCCTATAGATGCCAGAGCTGGCTTTAGCCCCGAGTCCTGGGCACACAAGCCCGAGTCATGTCAGCGGTTCATCCACACCCCTCTCTACAATTTAGATCAGGGCTTCTGCCTTCCTGCTGAGTGGCATGTAAGGGCATCACTGCGGGGAAGAGCCAGGCTGGGACATGGCTGCATCTCTCACACACAGCTCCAACCATCACACCCAGGTGCACAGAGAGCCAAATGCGGACCATTCCCAGGAGGTGAAAGGGAGCACTTCACACTGCTCTGCAACAACGCTGCTCTTTATTAAAGTCCTGGTACAGCATGTCCTGGTTGGCTCTAGGAACTGGAGGGGCCAAGAACTCACTGGTTGTAACATCATAACGTGGCAGGGCTCCTAGATGTTGGAGATGAAAAAGCCCGGTTAGGTCCTGTCATGCTTATCTGCCTGGGGGTGGGGAGGGTGAGGCAGGACTGTACAATAAGTGCCAAGCCAGGTGCCCCCATTTACAGCTGGAACTAGGGGTGCAACTGCACCCCCTGGCTTGAAGCGGTTTCCATCATATCCAGGGTTTACAGTTTGGTTCAGTAGCTCTCAGCCCCCGCACTGTACAAATTGTTCCAGCCCCCCCGACGGCTTGCACAGCCTGTGACTCCGTTCCATGCTAGTTTGAACTCAAAATTTGGGGGTGGCAGTTCTGTACCACAAGGTTAAAACCCAGAGAAAACAGTCATCCCTTCATGCCCCATGAAGCAAACTTGCTGGGTTTTGCCCAGCTCTGGAGATCTCCTAACGGGTCCCTCTAGAGGCAGGCCAGTGGTGTTGCACAATTCTTCCCCCTTGGCTGGCTGGAATAGGAGCCCTGTAGCTTTAAAGTCCCTTCTCCCCTGCAGGAAGGAATTGCACCTGGTGCTAGTCAATGGAATGCACCCTGCCAAGGCAGATGGAGCCTTAAGATTGCAGGACTAGCTAGAAAACTGTGAGCTGGGGCTTGCAGAGGCTTTCCACACAGTAGGTGCATGTTGGGGGGCTGGGCTCTGTTAAAATGGGACCTGCTGGATGCTGTGCATATTTGAAAACCTTGCTCTGATTTTGGCCCTTACGTGGATGCTGAGCTCCTCTGGAAACCTGTCCCTGAGAGGGGATGCCGAGGGCTTGAAAATCTGGCCCTTGGAGGAATAATAACAACAAAGACATAAATGTATTTCACATTTCTGTTGGAGCTGCATCCAGCCACCATAGTCGGGCTATTGGCCTGTTGTGTTAGATGCGAGATTAGGCTTGGCTGGTGTAGACTGGCATCGTTTCATTGAGTTCAATGGAGCTGTGTTCATTTACACCAGCTGAGGACCTGGTTCATTCTAGTTCTGTTTGCTGGAGTGCTGGCTTTTTCCCCTAGGGCTCTGGCCAGGCCTAGCCCCTAATTATTGCACAGCACCGTTGTGAGCGATGGCAAGGGTTTGTGAAGGTGGAATCTCTCCCCTCCATCAGAGAAGCTGAAGCGAATAGACCTGACTAGCAACTTCATCTCCTGGGTGGACGAGGCCTCCTTCTGGTGGCTGAGCACCCTGCAAGAGCTCATCCTCGCCGAGAACAGGCTGACGGCGCTGCCCGCATTGCCTGGCAGCATCGTGCGGCTCGATGCCCGGCGCAACAGGATCCGGAGCTCCGGTGTCAGACCTGAAGCCTTCAGGGTGAGTCTGTGCCCAACGGCCGGCGGCTGCCCCAAGATTCCAAAAGGGGTCCCTACATTTCACAGCTTCTGTTCCACCCTCCAAAAGAGCTTGGGGTATGTCTACACTGCAAGATAAGCTCAGGGTTTGAACTCAGGCTCAAGCCTAACCTCCCTCCTAGCTCCACACACGTCACACTAACCCAGGGCTCAGACCCAGTGTTTGAGGACTGTATGGGGGTGGAAGATCCGAGCCTGAGTTAAACTGGGACCCAGGGTTCATGCCCTATTGCTTTGCAGTGTAGATGCAACCCCACTGGACTCATGCTCTGGAAGTCCACCAGCAGTAGCCCACAATCCCATGAGCTGACTTTCTTTATCCTCTGGACAGTCAAGTTTTCCCACGTTGCATTTGGGCCCATATAATGAAGTGTAGACACTTCAGCCCAGGTTGGGACCCAGGGTTCAACAATTCCTAACCTAGGGTTGGATTTGGGCCCACATAATAAGTGTAGACACTCAAGCCCTAGATTCACAAACCCAGGGTCTTGAGTTCTATAGCCCTGGGCTTACTCCACAGTGTAGACTACCCTATGTCAATTCAATCCCCTTCTAGGCCTATCTGGCTCTGATTCCTACCCCTTTGTATCACCGAAATAACCCAGATGTTCTGTATAAAGAAGCTGACTGGGACTTGGGAACAGCCAAAGCCCAAAGTGCCACCCCCAGCTTTTCCGGTGTTTGCTGGGGTGGGACAATCCCATGCAAGCATGAGAGCAGCAAAAAGCTGTGAGTTCCACCCCACCCCGCTGAGCCTTGGAGTGTTCGTTCCAGACACCCGGCCAGGCCAGGGGAGGGGGCTGGGCAGGGCGAGGGCTTATGCATTTGCCTGTGTTTCTGCAGGAGCTGAAGAAGCTGCAGTTCCTCCACCTGTCTGATAACAAGCTGGACTATATTCCAGTGCCCCTGCCTGAGGGCCTGCGGTCCCTGCACCTGCAGGTGAGCAGTGGCTGAGTCAAGCCAGGGGACCCAGCCAGGCTGAGTGAGAGTCCCTTAAAGATACGGCCATGCTTTGATTTTTGAATTTGCTTTTGAATTTTGCTGCCTTTGCAATCGAGGGATGGAGAGCTCTGGCTAGACACAGGTAGAGTGCAGGTGGGTGTGGGGCGAGATCCTCTCTCTCACAATGCCCCAGTCCTAATGTCCCCTGCATGGATCTCACCGTGCACCTCATTCTCCCCACAGCTAGTCCAATGCTGTGCACACCCAGCTCTGCCAGTGCCCCTCAGTCCCGACTGATGCCCCCTCTGCTATTCCAGTTCTAGGCTCCTTCCTGCCTCTGCCTCTAGTTTGAGCCCCAGTCTAACAGAAGCAAAGGCTCATACTAGCCAGGGACAATTAGTGCACAAACCCATCACCCCGCCTTACCCCTTTCCCCCACTGTTTAATGTTGGCTTTGTGCTTTGTCTCCCCGGCTAGAACAACAACATCCGAACCATGCACAAAGACACGTTCTGTGATAGCCAGGACCACGGTCACATCCGATGGGCCTTGGAGGACATCCGCCTGGACCGCAACCCCATCAACCTGAGCCTCTTCCCCGATGCCTACTTCTGTTTGCCTCGGCTACCCACTGGCCACTTCTACTGAGCCTGCCAGACAGCCACCTAGGGAGCACCTATGATGGGAACCACTCTTGGGAGAAGCCTCCCCTGGACCCACAAGTTAAGAACTCCATGCCTGGCTGTCCTGCTGGGCCACCTGGTATTTGCCCTTCTCTCCCTTGCTCATCTTAGCACCACCGGCCTTGTCTAGACTAGGGTTTAAGATGCGATGTGAGCACATACGAGCTAACATGGGTTTAGAAGTCTAGTTAGGCTAAGGATACCGTGGCATGTGTTAAAATGGCCAGGGGGCGCTGGATGCGGGGATCTTATTGAGTTCTCAGTCCATGTTGCCAGCACGAAGGATGCCTCAGGCCGAGAGCAGCACTAATAAAATTTAAAAGGTTAAAAACTTATTCTGTGGATTGTTTAAAACAAAATAACCAACCCCATCTGGCACGGCAAGCCGCAGCTACTCCAGGAGCATTGTGGTGTGGGCAGTGATGGGCAAAGCTTTCAAGGGAATGAACCCTGGATTCCCTCATGGCTGGACCTTGGTCACTTGGATCCTGGCCTGCATTTCTAGTCACAGGCTCCCCTATGCACAGCTCTACTCAAAGCTTAGGTCTCGACGCTGATCCAAACAGGCAGGGGGAGGGAGGGAGTTTTGAGGCTTTTAAAAGAGGCCTGAATCATTTCAGTGTATTTAAAATATAGCATGTGTTGTGTTCCCTAACTTCTGAAATCAGAAGAGAGCGGCCCACGGGGAGAATACTTTCAATACAGCTTATTCATCATCTGTATTTTTTATACATGTGCAATAAACGCACGTCACGTGAGAGAGACGACGTGCACATGGAGAAGCCAAAACACTGAACTGAAACCTCTGAGCTCCGCCTCCACCCTCCAGGGCCGGGGAGGGAAGTTGGTCTGTAAAAAAAATCTTACAGCACGCTCCGAGTTCTCAAAAATTCACGTTGTCCCGCCAAACCCTCCTCATCGGTGTGCGCAAAACCCGTGCCCAAGATGTGACATTGCCATAGGCATGCGCAAAAATGCCCGTTTGATGCACAGTTCGGCTGTGGCATTTTTTAAAGCTTGCCCCTTAGATGCACGGTTCTCTGATGCATGTACAAAACTCTCATTTTGCACTTACCAATGGCAGGCAGGCAGGAGCCCGGGGAATTGGCTTTGGTTGTACAAAATTATCCTCCTCAGCTGCATTCTTATTATGCAAAACACAAAGCAGGGCCACTCAGGCGTGAGTCCTGTTTTGATACCCCAAGTTTCTAGGGGGGCAGGTAAAAGAGGAACGTGGAGGAATGGTTGCTGTTCTCGTCTCCAAAGTGCCAGGGTTGGCAGATTATGCTGTCTGGCAGTGCTCTGAAAACATCTATCTATGGGTTTTCTTCAGTATCCATCACCATAATATCTAAGCACAGTCCTTAAGCATCTTGTATCTTACTTGCTTTTATAGCCAAAGGGCTAAATAGAGGGGCCAGTTAGGCTCAGGTCCAGCAAAGA
Source organism: Malaclemys terrapin pileata (assembly GCF_027887155.1). Classification (NCBI taxonomy): domain Eukaryota; kingdom Metazoa; phylum Chordata; order Testudines; family Emydidae; genus Malaclemys; species Malaclemys terrapin. The sequence goes on along the minus strand of NC_071508.1, from coordinate 16,854,422 downwards.
TGGAATCGTCCAACTTTAGCTGTATTTTCACCAGCGTTCACTTTCACCCCACTAGAGGGTGCAACAGAATGTGTGTCAAAACCCACCCATCCCTGTGCCTTGCTCACCTAATCGCTGCTCCTTGTCTCCCTTCTGCTTTGCCTTCTCATTTAAACCCATTGTCTACATAAATGAGATTGGTGAGCTGCTGCCCACGTGCCTGTCCTTCAGTTAATAGCACTGAGCACAAATTCCTACCTGCTGGTTGCTGGGAAACCCTGCAGCTCTCACGGATCATGTGTTTTGGGGGGGGAAGAGAGCTGAAGGCAAAGAGGAGATTGGAGAAAAGTAGTTTCCCAATTGCAGCCACTAAATGTATACAAACCACTGCCTGGCTGCCTTTCTCAGAACGGCCTAGTGGGATTGGAGGGGGATTCAAAGGACTGGCACCAACCCACCTGCTGCAGATAACTGATAAAAACACTAAATAAACTTCACATGCATTAGGGGAGCCAGGTCCAGAAACCTGCGCCTTCCAAAATCAGCCAGCAGTGGGCAGTAGCAGTTTCGCCACTGGCCCAGCCTCTAGGGTGACATGACACACAAAGGCCGTGCATTACACAGAGGGTGTTGGGCAAGGGACTACAGGGCTTTACTAAGGAGTAGGCTGGTTTCTTGGCCGTGGGCTGGTTATCCTGGCCCGTTGGGATTGTGCTCACATCCTTTTCAAAGGGCTCCCATTGGCAGGCAGTGATCCATTTGAGGGGGACACTCCCTGCCTCTGGACGCACGCTGGCCTGAGCATCACGTTCAGCTCTGCACCTGTATGAGCTGCTGGCATTTGGGGCTGGGTGTGTTTGCGGACAGCAGAGGGCAATAAGACACTGGCTTGGCGATTGCAAGTGGACCTAAGGCTCTGCGGAAGCCACACAGGAAGGGTCTGATGAAGACACAGCTAAAGAGTCTGAAAACTGTCTGTATTTTCTTAAGAGGGGTGCTGGTTCCTCTGGTTCTCCACAGCTCAAGAGGGACCCCCCCCCCCCAGGCACAGCACTATCCTGGGGTGACAGCCACGCTGCAAAGAGTTTACTAGTCTCAGCTAAGCTCTGCTTCATGTAAGCAGCAGCAGGGCTCTGCAGCAGATGAGAGGAGCGTCATAAGAACAGCCAGACTGGGTCAGACCAATGGTCCATCTAGCCCACTAGTGTGCCTACCAACAGTGGCCGGCACCAGATACTTCGGCGGGAATGAGCAGAACGAGGCAATTATCTCGTGCTCCCTTGTCATCCACGCCCAGTTTCTAGCAGTCAGAGGTTCCGGGATGGCCAGAGCATGGAGTTATGGCCCCTGACCCTTTTGGCTAATAGCCCCTGAGGGGTCAGGCCACCATGAATTCCTGATTCAATTCTTCCCACTATGGGCTGACAAGAGGGGATTTCAGCAGGAGCTTCCTCAATTTTTCTTATTGAAGTTATTCCACTTTAATTACATATTAATTAGGCCAAAACAAGAGGTGAGTGTAGGAAGCCCGTTAGAGGACATGGGGTAGGGCACTCTTGGGGGCTGTTGAAGATCTTGGTTCAATTTCTCCTTCCTAATAAAGCAAGTGGATTTAAACAGGGAGCTCAGGCCAGCTTTTCACTTTAATTAACTATGGATTTGGACAAAGGCAGCAGGACTCCTAAGAAGTCCTCTCTAGTCCAGTGATTAGCGTGCCCACCTGGGATCCTGATGCACTGGGTTCAATTCTTCTGTCTACCCCCTGAAAAGAGGGATTTCTGTAAGGTGCTCACTGAAACTTTTCATGTTGAACCAGGGCTACTTTAATTTAATAGTAATTGGGCCAAACGAAGAACCCAGAGCAAGAAGCCCTCTATAGCCTAGTGGTGAAGGCGCTCTGCTGGGATGCTGGAGTCCTTGGTTCAGATTCCTCTTCAGGGCCTGAGATGGAAGAAATCTTTGAAGAGGGCTCTGCTGTCTGAGTAGTGGCTTTTACTTAAATATTTAGTGCTGTTGTCCCCCGCTCCATCGAGAGTACACTTATAAAGTTTGCAGAGGATACCAACCAGGGAGAGGTTGCAAGCACTTTGGAGGACAGGATTAGAATTCAAAATGATTTGACAAGCCGGAGAAATGGTCTGAAATAAAGAGAATGAAATTCAATAAGGACAAATGCAAAGTACAACTCTTAGCAAGCAATAATCAAGTACATAAATACCAAATGAGAAATGACTACCTAGGAAGGAGTACTGTAGAAAAAGATCTGGAGGTTATAGTGCGTCAAAAACCAAATATCAGTCATCAGTGTAATACTGTTGCAAAAAAAGCAATCATTCTGGGATGCAGTGGCAGGAGTGTTGTAAGCAAGACATGGGAAATAATCCTTCAACTCTACTCAGCACGGGTAGGGCTTTAACTGGAGTACTGTGTCCAGTTCTGGTAATCACACTTTGGGAAAGATGTGGACAAACTGGAGAAAGTCCGGAGGAGACCAACAAAAATTATTAAAGGTCTAGAAAACATGACTCTCAAGAAAAGATTGAAAAAATGTGGTTTGTTTAGTCTCAAGAAAAGACGGGGGGGAAGAGACACACAACAGTCTTCGAGTACGTAAGAGTTTGATATAAAGAGGAGTGTGATAAATTGTTCTCCTTAACCACTGAGGACAGGACAAGAGCTAATGGGCTTAAATTGCAGCAAGAGCGGTTTAGGTTGGACGTTAGAAAAAGCTTCCTAACAGTCAGGGTAGTTAAGCACTGGAACAAGTTGCTTACGGAGGCTGTGGAATCTCTGTCCTTGGATGTTTTTAAGAGCAGGTTAGACAAACACCTGTCAGGGATGGGCTAGATAATACTTAGTGCTGCCTCAGTGCAGGGGGCTGGACTCGATGTCCTATCCAGGTCCCTTCCGGTCCTATATTTCTATGACTGTAAAGTCACTCGTGCAACGGTTCAACCTACTCTGCCATTCCTATGCATTTTGTACCCCAGTATTACCATATCCCATAGATTATCATTGTTCCACCAAGTTTCTCTGCTGCCTATTATATCAGTATCCTCATTTAATACCAGGCATTCAAGTTCACCCATCTTAGTATTTAGACTTCTTGCATTCGTATACAAGCACTCAGAAAATTTGTCAATATTTAGTTGTCTGCCTTCCTGTGATGTAATTGAATGGATTACATTTGACTGTTTCTCTTCAGTTCCCACTTGTACTTTATCAACTTCTATCCTCTCCTCTTTACTATGATAGCAGAGCAGTGGTTCTCAACCAGGGGTATGTGTACCCCTGGGGGTACTCAGAGGTCTTCCAGGGGATACATCAACTTGCCTAAATATTTGCCTAGTTTTATAGCAGGCTACATAAAAAGCCCTAGCGAAGTCAGGACAAACTAACATTTCATACAAACAATGACTTGTTTATACTGCTCTATGTACTATACATGGAAATATAATAGTTATATTCCAATTGATTTATTTTATAATTATATGGTAAAAATGAGAACATCAGCAATTTTTTAGTAACAGTGTGTTGTGCCACTCTTGCATTTTTATGTCTGTTTTTTTAAAATCAGGTTCAACTTGGGGATACACAAGACAAATCCGGCTCCTGAAGGGGGTATAGTAGTCTGGAAAGGTTGAGAGCCATTGATATAGAGCATCTCCTTTAATAAATCCTCCCCTAAGAGATGTCTCTGTCCGAACCATGGGCTCCTCTGCACCTGTCGGCTTTCTCCAGCCCTTAGTTTAAAAACTCCTCTACCACCTTTTTAATTTTACATGCCAGCAATCTGGGCCTGGTTTTGGTTTAGATGAAGCCCATCCTTCTTGTACAGGCTCCTCCTTTCCCAAAAGGTCCCCCAGTTCCTAATAAACTTAAATGTCTTCTCCAAACACCATCATCTCATCCCCATATTGAGATCCTGCGGCTGTGCCTGTCTAACTAGCTCTGTGCATGGAACTTGATACATTTCAGAGAACGCTATCAAGGAGCTCCTGGACTTTAATCTTTTACCTAGCAGCCTAAATTTGACCTCCAGGACCTACCACAACCTCCAGTTGCTCCCCAGCTCTGCAGAATAGTCTGTCCAGATGTCTTAAGAGGTCTACAATCTTCACACCAGGCAGGCGATTCACCAGGCAGTTCTCCCAGTCCCCACAAACCCAACTCTCTGTGTTTCCTCAAAGCCAGGGGATATCCTGGATCATTTCCCTCTGCTGCAGCTTGATACCCTCCTTCTCTGAGACCTTCATCCTCCTCAGCAGCACAGAGACTGTCAGACGGGAGTGGGACCGCTCTACTGTGTCCCCAAAAGTCTTGTCTATATACCTCTCTGTCCAGGAGTGGCAGAAGGTCCCTAAAAGTGGGGGGCCACCTACACCCAAACTATGGCCCCACTTCCCCTGATGCCCCTTCCCCCCTGAGGCCCCATCCTCATGCCATCCTTTCTACCCAAGCCCCCACCCTCACACCATCCCTCCTCCCCAAGGCCCCACCCCCAAGCCACCCCCATCTCCCCAAGGCCCCACCCCCAGGCCACCCCTTCTCCCCAAAGCCTCACCCCTCTCTTGCTCTTCTCCACCCCTTCTGCCTCATCACTTATCCTTACAGCCAGTAAAAAGGGGCCGGGCTATAAAAGTGAAGGGGCCATGGCCCCCTGGCCTCCCCTGTTCCACCACGCCCCTGTCTCTGTCTTCCTTAGCTCCTCCAGTTTGGCCACAGGAGCCTGTACCTTGTCTCTGAGGGGCCCACCTACGCCACCTCCCACAGGGCAGGTAATCATACATGCTGCACTCAGTGCAATAAGCAGGATAGCACCCCCTGCTGGATGTCTGCACACATTTTTTTACTCTTGCTGGGATTGTGTGTGTGTGCATGCGCGTGGCAACATTATTTGCCTAATGCAGAGGATGGGAGGATGCTTGAGAGATGAACGGACCGTGGATGCTGCCAAGCTGCCTGGGAGCTGGAGCTCTCGGTTGGTGGTGGCTTTTCCTGCCCATTCAGGTTGGCACCATTCCCACCCCCTGAGCTGGAAGCACCAGCAGCAGGCCTGCTCTTCTCTTTTCCCCTCCCATGGGTCAGATTCCTCCAGCCTTTCCCCAGATGCCCAAATACAGGTGGCTTAATCCTGCCAAAGGACAAGAGAGGCAGGATCAATGAGGCATGAACCCAGAAAGCTGCGGAGACAGGCTGGGGTAGGGCGTCCTCTCTAGGACTAAACTCTGCAGAAGGGAAGGCAGGAGCTTGATCCAGGTGTGGTGCCCAGAATCTGATCTGGGGAGGCACAATCAAAAGAGTGGAACCCAAGGTACAGACCCTGCAGAACGTGGAGAGATTCCCCCTTTGGGCTGAATCAGGGAAACGTGGGCCGGCGGCCCCCAAGGAATTTTTTTGATGGCAGTTTCAGGGGGCTACAGCACAGCCTGAGTCAGGGAGTCTCCATGCTGGAAATGGGGACTGTGTGTGAGAATTCCCACCCCAGCATCAGGCTCCTTGGTGCCAGGACAACGTACGCTGGGAGCTGCCAGGGAGCTAGTGACAGAGGGTCATCCACCCCGCTGCCTCCACACGAGAGAAAACTCTGGCTGACATTCAATGCCGAGGTGCCTCCTCCCCATCTAGACTGGATCCAGGCTCACCCCCTGCTCTGCATCCAGAACTGGGGACCTAACCCCGGACCTAGACTGCAGAGCTGCTCGCTCCTGGGCCAGTTCAACGCCTGGACTCAGACACCTCCTCTGAAGGATGGCTTCATGCTGGCTGCTGCTCCCCTAGGCTGGGCAGTGCTTGAATCACAGCTCATCCATTTCCCACTCAGTATATGGCTTGAAGGGACCCACTCCTACCACTAGACCCCAGGGTGCCCGCTGCTCTCAAGATGACCTCACATCTTGGGCCCCGGTGCTGGCTTGGATTTGAATCACCCTGGTGGCACAGCCCGTACGGGGACACAGACACACACATGCATTCACACCATGCCAGGACGTACATACAAGATACGCACATCTAGACGTGCTAGGCAGAGGGGGGTGCCAACACGCTCAAACACATGTGCCTACAGAGTCAGGAACACGCAAACTAATCATCCCAAGTGACCAGCAGAAAACAATTAAGTATCAAGGGGGCTTGACTGGGGGAGGAAGATTAAAAGAACTGCAGGTGTCTAGCTAGGCCAAACAACAGCTCAGGGTGGGACTTTACCAGCCCTGGATGGATGTGATGATCAAGGAGGGAGAAGGTTTAGGGGGCACATAATTAAAAGAAACGGGGATGGACCTGAGCAAAGGAAGCAGTAGCGCGGCTCTCAGGAAACGTTTGCTAATAGCTACAGCTATCAGGCTGCAGAATAGTCTCCCCCATGGGAAACAGGCCCCATCGCTTCAGCCCTTTGAAATTAAAGTGGACAGAACTCTAGAAAGTAGACTCCAGGGAGCAATTGTGCACTGGCAGGGAATAGGCTAGACAGGACCTGCAGGTATTAGTCCATCCCTCACTTCAGCGATGCACAGAGAGGCATGCAAGCCTGTGGATGTACGTGCGGACATAGGGAAACATGCATGGGGCACATACACAGTAGGTGAAGATGTACACATGCAGAAACATATGGGGCCAGATTTACCACATATGCACCCCTCTCCTCCCCCCCCCCACCGCCCTGCTTTGTGCTCTCCTCTCCCCAGGACTCCCAGTCCCCCACCCCCTTGCACTCATGTGTATGTAGCAGGCAGAGAGGCAGATGTGCAGAGAACAGGGCTCTGTGTGTCCCTGTCTCTCTCTCACTTCCCCCCCTCCCCCATAAACCATCTCCTTTTGCATTTCACACAACTCTCCTCTCCCTCCCTCTCAAGGTCACCTTCCTCGCCTGGGCTGCATTTTCACATATTGATTGCTTGGCTCAAACAGCCGATGTCTCAGTGAGCTTCCAGTCTCTTGCCAGCTCAGCATCCTGTCGCTCTCTCGAAGAAGGATCTCCGTATGGGCCCCTTAGCATCCACCCCACTCTCCCCTCTCCACCTAACTCCCCCCCGACGCATCATTAAACCCCAGAGCCTTCAAAGCAGCAAGAAACATGTCCAGAAGCCAGGGAGGAAAGTGGCGTTTGTCCTTGGCTCATGCTGCTCTCCAGCCAGGGGCCTTGCAACACTTTATGTAGTGGAGGAAAGGGGGGATTAGCATCCCATTACAGGGAAACTGAGGAACAGAGGGGCAGTGACTTACCCAAGGTCACACAGGGAGTCAGTGGCAGCATCAGGAGGTCCCTGCCCCAGGCACCAATCACTGCATGCCTTCATCAGGCACAAATGACTCCTTCTTTTGGAGTTGCTGCTGGGGAAAGGCATATTAGGGCTGGTCCTAATGCAGTGGCTCTCCCCCAGTTCCACACCAAGCCCCTCCCCCCACGCAGTAGAGACCCAGCCATACAGCACGAGCTGGTGGGGGGGTCACAACCCCCTGACACCTGCTCAGAACTCCCTGTCACCAGGCCAGGCTTCTCCCCCACTCCAAAGCACGCACAGCCACACCCAGTCTCACTCAAGCAGCTTTATTTCTTTAACAGAGGCTAGCAAACAAACAGAAAACAGCCTTAACTCAGTCCTTGGCTTCAGGACCATCCCTCCCGGGGGGGGGGGAGGGGTGTCTCTGACATTCCAGCTCCGCTCCCTTCCTGCGGCTGCAGCCACAGACCCCTTGCTCCAGGGACCCACCACTAGCACTAGCTCCACTCCAGCATGGCTTCCCCTAGCCACAGCTCAGCACTTCCACACACACACAGCTGCTCACTAGCAGCCTTTTATAAGCCCCAGTGTAGCCCTGCCCTCTTTTATTGGGTTCACCTGCTCTGGCCCAGGGGGCTGGTCTGTGTCTCTGTCCAGGGCCCAGCTACCTTGTGACACTCCCCCAGGCTGAGAGCCACAGCTATAATGGGATGCAGGTCCTGCTGGTCATTGCCCTTATGAGACCAGGGTGAGCGTAACACCCTCCAGACCAGGACACCTGCTCAGAGACCGCAAGGGCGACGATGCAATGAAACAGTGGCGGGGGGAGCAGTGTGTGTGTTCACTCTGGCCTGTGATCCTCAGCCCTGCCCCTGTCCTTTGGCTCCCTCCCCTCTTGGGTCAGCATTGTCCAGTGTGACCCAGCCGTGGCCTGGAGACACCAGGCCCGGTGCTGTTCTCACTCCCGCTGGCAAAGGGCTGGACTAACTCCCTGGAGATCAGGGGGATTCGATCTGGTTCTGTGGTGGGCAGGGGACTCAGAATCAGGCCCACTTCCCTCTCCTGAGCAGCGAAGGGGATTCAGTGTCTGTGCCTGTGCAGACTGGGGCCTTGATTTTGCCATCACAGGACATGCGAAACTCCCAATATTCAATGCCCAGGAAGGGAGGACTGGCCATTTGGGATTCAATAGATGTGCAAATGGACGGCCCAATTCTGCTCTCAGTTACACACGGGTGGGAATCTGGCGTGACTTCAGTGTTCTCTTGGATACACGCCTCCAAATCTGCCCTTCCTTCTCTAATCAGCTCCGACTAGTGTATCTCTCAGGGCCAGCTCTTCCCCTGCTGTCACTTAAGTAGCTCCATTGAAGATGGCAGGAGCTGGAAAGGGTGGGCAGAGAGGAAGAAGAGGCTGCAGGATTGCCAAGCTGTATTCCCTTTGTTCTGTCCTGGAGCATGGCCCACAGAATGCCCTGGCCCAGAGCAGAGCGGAGGCTGTTTGGATTGACAAGCATCCTGGGATAAGTACTGGAGAAGCTGGGGAGGGGGGCAGGCTCTGAGCCCCACTAAGCCAAGATCAAGATGCAGGAAAAAAAAGGAGTACTACAGAAATGGTCCTTGATCAGTAGATACCGCTGCCCGCACCCCCATCCCTCAAGACCCAGCGTGTAGCTGCAGCCCCCCTCCCCACCCTATCCTGAGCACAGATGTAATCAGCTGGAAATATTGGTCAAATGAAAATCAATGGCTGGATGGAAAAGTCAGGGCTGAGTTACTGCAGCTGATGGGCTGGATGGCCCTAGCCAAAGCCCCCCGGCTTAGAAATTGCCTCTAAATGCTGCCACAGAGGATGGGCCACATCCCTGCCCCGGGGTACTGAGCGGGCTGCTGATAACAGCTTTATTTATAGCGCTTAACTGGTTCCTGGCTCGCGGCACCAGTTTGGTTTAGCGTGTGATTGTCTATAGCGGTTGCTAGTGCTACCAACAGCCGCAGTACGCTCCCCATACAAAGTCATATCCCATCCCCTTTGAAGTCACTGGCTAACTTGCATTGGTTTCCGCCAGGACAGTGTTTTGCCCTGTTTATACATCTTTCCACTCACAATCCATGGCTTTTTCCATAGGCCCCTGTGGTGTGAGAAAGGCACTGCCCAGGGAGGCAGAATACTAGACCGGGAGCCAGGACTTGTGGGTTCTATTCCCTTCTCTGACTCTGTTCTAGGGAAGAAAAATTTGATAATGGGATCTTCAGTCTAGTGGACAAAGGTCTAACAGGATCCAATAGTTTGAATTAGAGCTAGACAAATTCAGACTGGAAAGAAGGTGCAAATTTGTAACACTGAGGGTGATAATCATTGGAACAATTACCAGGGGTTGTGGTGGATTCTCCACAAAGGGCATTTTTTTAAATCAAGACAGGATGATTTTCTGAAAGATCTGCTCTAATTCAAACAGGAATTATTGTGGGGAAGGTCCTGGGTCTGGGTTATGCCGGAGGTCAGACTAGACGATCACAATGGGCCTTTTCGACCTTGGAATCTATGAGTGTTGGGCAGGGACCATCGTTGTGTCCTGTGTTTGTACCACCCTGAGATCCTGGTCTGGGCCTGGGGCTCCTAGGAAATGCAAATAATTAATAACAATTAATAATAACCTAGTCGCTTCCCTTCTTGGTGCCTTGCTCCCTGATCTGTAAAAGCGCGATCAAAATACTGAGCTTCGTCCTGGGGTTCAGAATGTAATCTTTGCAAGGACATGGAAGATGAAACATGCTTATTAATGATTATTATGCCTCGTATAGATCTGGACAACATATTTCATTTGAAAGTGGGTATGGTTTTTTTTTTTTAATTAAATGGCCTTTTTTATTTCAAAGAACATTTTCATGAAATTTTTTTGTTTCATGCCAATTTTCTGAGTTTTCAATGAAAAAGCCACAAATTGAAACATTTCTGGGCTTTTCCTCCCTTTCTATTCCAAGGGAGGAACAAAGAAAAAAGGGAGAGAAAAGGAAAAAACAAAAGAATTTCATTTTTGACCAAATAAATTGTGGCTTTTTCCAAAATCTTGAATTTGTTTCTTTTTGTGAAGAACATTTACAATTTTTTGACCAATGCTCCAGCAGCCTCCTGTCCAAACTCCACTTCAGAGGATTACATGCCGCCTACCAAAAATCCACCAGGTACATTCAGCTGGATACACTATTCTCCTTTGCTTCTTGTCCTGAACGGGTGTCATAGTGTTACTGTTCACTGCTAAACAGCAGCTACCTTTCCATCCCGGAAGTGAAATGACTCCTTGATTCAATACAACAAATAGCTTCAGGCTTGACGATGCTATAGAAGGGGAAGGTGGTATTAGCAGCATTGCAATAGGTCTATTAGAAACCTAAAGCACAACACTCATGGTATAGAAAATGCTACATGGCACTGACAGGGAGCGTGGATCCGGCCCAGACGTTAGCAGGGAAGGGGCTAATGTTGTTCCTCTGGGTAGTGGAAGAGCCACAGAGGCTTATGCTGAGGACAAGATTTACAGGGCAGCAGTGCTGGGAAGCCTAGAAGAATGTAAAAGAGATGGGATGGGATGGGGCTGGCAGTGAGAGTTGGGGGCTCTGTGCAGAGGGAGCTGAGCAAGAAGGTAGCCAAGGGCTTTTCTTTCCTCTTGGAAAGCTGGCTGAAGTGACCCATGCTTCGGAGCAGGCTGGCTATGGGATCTTTGGGGCCTACATGAATGAAAGATGTGCCAGAGCCAAGCTTGGTTCATTCAGCTGGCTGGGCCCACACCTCCGCTACAAACACAAGATAGCCAATGAGCTCTGTGTGTATGTATACCGCTGCCCTCTACTGATCAGACTCAGAACTGTTCAACTGTGTCCCCTAGGCCCTGCACAGCTAATAGCGATTCTCTCTTAGTTCAAGGGGCAACAACCTATAGTTTGTGGCGCAAGAGGGTCTGAGTTCTGCCTCCAGCATTGTCATGGCGTTCCAAGCAGCCAGCATGCTGACAAGCAAGGATTCCCAGACTGCCAGGGCTTTGGACGAGGCAGCTATGGTGGAAGCTGGCTCGCCTGTGGACGGATGCTTCACCCCTGTCCCTCCTTTATGACGTATTGTGAACTGCCTCTTCCCGGTCTCTCCTCTGAGGACTGATGGATTATTTGCAGCTAGTATACATTCAAGGCCAGCCAGCACTGCAGGCGAGACCTCTGGGGTGCATGTCAGCAAACACTCCTAACAGCTGCCACTGCTTGCATCGATTCCTGGGCTCTCCGGGTTTCTCGCTGGTGGCGTCTTGTGCAGCAACGCAGAAATACACAACGTGATACGGTCAGGGTGCGCTGCGCGGCTGGCACTTCCTCTCTCCCCGCTCCTCCTCCCCCCCCACCCCCCGCCCGTCCAAGGCTCAGCTGTGCAAGAGCACAAGAGAGTCGGGCGTTCCCTACCTTTCATTGGAGGGCCTGCCGAGGCAGTTCATATCGCTACCCCTCCCCCATTCTGCAGATGGGGAAACCGAGGCAGCGATTTGCCCAAGCCCCACTCATAACTGGTGGCTGAGCTGGGAATGAACACAAGTCTGTCTCAAGATTGTAAGATCTAGTCTGGCACTGGGGCTTCTCAGCACTACAAATTATAAATAATAATCCCCAGCATCCCCCACCTTTCCACGTTCCAACCATTAGACCACGCTGCTTCCCCCTGCAAGGACCATGACTTGCCAGCGCCGACTCTCTAAACATTTTTTTTAAAATCCTAACTCATTAAAAGATTCATCAAGTCTAAAAAGAAGCTGCCATCCATAGACTTCGGAGTCAGGGTCCCCAAGAGGCGTTTAGATCATAACAGCTGGCGTGTCAATGGGGGGACGATATGGGGCAGGAGGGATAGTACCTAGCACCTTCCACCATGAATGCTGTTTGGTGGCCCTGATAGATTTTATTCTTTTAAAATAACCCCCCCACATCTGGCTCTCCCTTTTCTGTAGGATGTGAAAAATCCAGGGGGAGGGGGGCGAGGTAAGCTTTGAGAGAAAGTGTGTCAATTAATTTATGATTAGGGAAATATGTTTGAGTTTGAAGATTACAGGAAAGGGCTCGGTGTTCTGCAGCTGATAAATCTGTTTTATAGGGATTTTGTGAAAAGGCTTCTCCTGGGGGAGAATTGTAAGAAAGCAGAACATAATTACCCAAAATTCCAATTTGAGTAATTACCTTCTGCCTACCTAACATTCCCTGGATGCTGTCAGTTGGCTGCAGTGCTCTTCGCTTCCTCCTCTTTTAAAGAAAAAAGCCTGTTGTACAGCGTTGTTGTGCTTCATTTAACCAGTTGCTGCGATCCACCCCAGAGATGGCTGCATTTCAGTAGCGGGCTACGCAGAGCTTGTCAAAAGAGCTTCAGGGTCTAGAGTGACCAAAGAGTGAATGTGAAAAATCGGGACGGGGGTGGGGGGATAATAGGAGCCTATATAAGAAAAAGACCCCAAAATCGGGACTGTCCCTATAAAACTGGGACATCTGGTGACCCTATCAGGGTCCATTGTTACAACAACACGCTGCCAATACAGTAAAAAATCATGCTGATTGCATCCCAAGGCATCGACAACACTGGGATCTTGCTGCTTCTCAGCTAAGTTTCCTTAGCAGTGGATTGTCACAACCGTGGAGAAAGTATCAGAACTCCTAGGCAGGTGAGAGAGAGACCTGGATCTAAGCTCTGGATCCAAACATTCCCAGTACTTGGGAACATTTAGTGTGGCATCAAGATCTGGATGCAAGTTTTGTGGTTCAGTCACCTCATAGTTCCCGAGAACTGCCAGGCCCATGCTGACTGGCAGGGAGGCAGGCATAATGTTCCATAGTTGAGGTCATCCGTCTGGAAGAAGAGTGGTCCTCACAAGGAATGCTGGTGCTATCTAGAGGTAGCGTGGTCCAGTGGGTAGGGCACTTGCCTGGGAGGCAGGAGATCCAGTTCTGTTCTCAGCCCTGCTCCAGAGCTGCTGGGTGACCTTCTCCAGTGCTTTGTCTGGCTTGTCTAGACAGACTGTAAACTCTTTGTCTGGAGAGCACACAACACAATGTGGCCCTGATCTTGGTGTTACTGAAATACAAAAGGAGCAGTCTGGATATTGGTAGGGTGACCAGACAGCAACTATGAAAAAACGGGACAGGGCGTGGGGGGTAATAGGCGCCTGTATAAGAAAAAGTCCCCAAAAACGGGACTGGCCCTTTAAAAACGGGACATCTGGTCACCCTAGATATTGGGGACTGTACTGAGCTGGGTGGGCAGGACTCTTGCCAACACCTTAAGCACCCAGCCCTCACAGATGCCCACAAAATGAGCAGAGGGGGTTGTAATGGATGAGGCAGAACTTGGCGGCAGGAAGCAGAGTGGAGTGAAGTTCTCCTACCTCATTTCATTCCCTCCCTCCTTTCACTGCTCCGTGGCCCAGTTTGCAGAGAGGAGGGTCAGGAATCCATCGCTCTCCGGGTCCCCCTCCCTAGCTGCTGAGATAATCGAGGGTTTTACTGCAGTAGACCGTGGCCAGCTTTTCTAACATCATCTCCTAATGCTTCCCCAAAGAGCTAGCGAGGCTGCCCTGCACATTAGTAATCAATGCACATAGCAAACGGCTTGCTCTCGCTTCCTCCACCCCTCCTGCTCTCCCTCCCTACCAGCCCTGCCTTTCCAGAGCAAGGACAGGGTTGCCTGGTATACAGAGAAGAGTTATTTGTGCTAATAAAGCAGCAGAGGGTTTTTCTCTCTGCTTGCAAAGCTCTGTGACTCTCACTGAATGGGAAGCAGTTTTATACTTGCTCTGCTGTGCCTGTCTGTCTATATGCCCTACCTGCCCCATAGGAAATGGGGCGGGCCCCTCACCCTGTGAGGGTGTGAGCCCAGGCAGAGTGAATGGCCTGCAGTCCCCAGTGATGGGATCAGTGTTTTATGGCAGTGCCTCCCTGGGGTCACAGCCATGCCCAGAGGGCTGGCTTTATCATTCAGTTCAGAGGGTCCATCCCTCACCTGCCAGGCGATTTCCCCCTTCACCCTCCTCCCTGCCCTTTCAAGGGATGAATTGTCGTGAAAAGCTCATTCCAGAGACATGAGCATTGCACTCGGAGGCACCTGGAGAGCAGAGTACTAGACAGGGGCAGCTGGAGAGGGTGATAAACATCTACGTGGTGCAGCCAGGCAGAGAGAGAAATGACCCCTGGGAGAGAAGGGACGGGCACCGCATCCCAAATGCCTCACTGGGAAGGGCCAGAAGGCTGGACACACAGCAATCACACTCCACTTGCAGCTGCCTCTGTTGTGGAGTGCAGCATCTGGTTCTGCAGGGATCCCTGTCCCACCTGTCAAATACAGCCCCCTCTGGGGTGGGGTACAGCAGCTGGTTCTGTAGGCATCCCAGGCCCATTACTGAAATGTTAGCCCAGGCTGTGATGGAATGCAGCAGTTGGTTCTGCAGGGATCCCTGGCCCACCAGTTAAATGCAGCCATTTCTGGGGTGGAATGCAGCAGCTGATTAACTGCACACAGCAATAGGGGGCTAGGAAGAAAGAAAGAATACCGGCCCTCATTGGAACTGGCAGGGGAAATTTAGTGATGCAAAATGGAATGTGTCTAGGACAGTGGGATTAACATCTCGGGCCTGATTCTCCTCTCACTTATAACACTTTTACGCCAATGCAATTTCATTGACCTCAGAGGAGTTTCTCCTGATTTACACTGGCATCAATGAGTGAAGAATTACATCCCCTGACTCCCTCGCTAAAAGTGCTGTGCACTGCCTAGTGACCACGTATGCAGCCAAGCAATTCTAGTTACATTTTTCCTCAAAGGATCTAAAGAGACTTACTCTCTCTTTAAGTGTCATTATCCCCTTTTTGCTGATGGGGAAACTGAGTCACAGAGCGGGGGAGAGGTCTTCACAGAGTCAGCAGCAGAGTCAGCCACTGGTCCCTTAACTCCTGTTCCAGGGCCCTGGGAGGGCTGCGAAATGTCCCAAGATATAATTAACACCCTGCAGTGAGAATCCTAGATGGCACCTGCAATTAGCGCAGTTATAAAATCTTTGCTCTCTGCTTCTTCTGCCATTAGCCATTACTAGGGTTACCACCAGCATCCTGGACCACTTGCACTGTCAGCGCGCTGATGTATAAGGCAACAGACACAGGCTGGCAGCTTGCTCACTCTGTCATTCACCGTCAGGGAACAGAAGCCAAACTGCCCTGTGATCAACCCACGGCGAGGGAAATCTCACACTGCGGTGCTGGGGATGGAGAGAGGGGATGAGCCCACGTGGGAGGGAGGGAATGTGATGGATTACAAGGCACGGGGCAAATATGGCAGGAGGGGGAATGGTGGCGAACTGGGAAAAACCTCAGGGGGCCTGTGAAATCACACTGAAGGGAACAGGACTGCAGGGGGGTCGGGACTCAGAACAGGAGTTGGCCCCTGCTCGCTTCTTAACCCTTTTGTACCACGGTTTAGATTGCAAGTCAGCCTTGCTCCACCGCCACCAGCTGAGGATCTGGCCTGCTGTCTGGCTCACGCACATACCTGCACACTTGCACCCTGCGGGGACCTCGGAGAGAGAGAACAGCTGGCAACAGACCCCCTTTGTGCTACATCCCTGTCCTCCTCCACTCTCCCAGCCCCCCACTACACCATGCTCTCCAGCTTGCTGAGCATATGGTACCGGACACGGCTGTTCTATGCCAGCACAGGCCAGAGGACATCCCCATGGGTCTAATGCAGCTCACAGAGGTGGGAGAGGGAGATTCTTTTATCTGGGCAGATCACAGAGCCAGGGAGGCTGGAGAGGAGGGGGTGATGTGAATCAGACACCAAAGGGAACCCGCTGTGAAGCAGAGGTTTGGCAGTGGAGGCAAGGGGAGAAGTGATTGGTGAGAGTCTGGATGGGGAGGGGAGAGAAGGAAAGGGAAGAGTCCAAAGTAACCCTGAGGTGATGAGGTTGAGTGGCAGGGGGAGACTGGAGTTCTCCATTGGGCTGGGAGAAGGCTGGGGCAGGGGTGAGCAATTTGAAAATCAGCCTCTGCTATGTTTTGTGGAGAGGTGTGGTGGAACATACACCAGGCTGGGGCAAGGCTCAAGGGTAGAAAGGCAGCACAAAGACCAGGGGAGCAGATGAAGCAACCCTGAGGTGAGTGTAGAGGGAGAAGCAGACAGGATGGTGGGCAGACCCCTGGAGAGCAACAGCAGGTGGAGGAGGAGGCAGAGAAGCGATCCACCAGAGGCACCACTGAATGAGCAGACAGCCGGGCCGGGTCCCGTGGCAGATAGTAAACAGCCCCAAAAGCCGAGGCCCAGGACCGCCAGCCAGTGACGCGGCTCCGTTGATAAAACATTCATGAGAACCTGTGCAAAAAAAAATCAATTATTGTGCTTATGAATTAATGATTGCTCAGAGAATCAATCCCAGCCAAGCCCTGCGCGTGCTGTACTTATAATGAACATTAGCAGTGGGAGCGCGGGCCAGCGATGTATTTTTGCAACCAAGATACATCTCTATCTACTTTTTTTTTCCTTTCACAAGCTCCATTCGAGCAGCTTGAGAGAAATCAGATGGTTTCTATGAACTAGACAAAATTGGGCATGTGGTAGTGGCGGGGCGGCTTTTCTTTGAACAGGGTGTTCATTAGGCCCCTGCTGGAAGGGTTTTCATTCAGCGGCCCAGGCTATAAATATGTATGGGGGTAATTGTAGCATTTGGCATGGGCATGTGTCATTCTCTCCGGCATTATCTCCGCACTTACAACACTTCCCCACAATCGCATAATAGCCTCTCGGTGACTCACCGGTAACTGGGGGGGAGAGAGAGAAAGAAAAGACAAGCCAACTAGAGTGGGAAACGACTGTCTCGGAGGCAGAGATGTGGGCCAATATTAATCTCTCAGGCTACTTACCAGGTGCTTTGTGCTTTTGAACTGCTCCCAGCCAGACTTTACTGTAGTGTACTACCGCTCTCGGCAACAGCTTCACTGAAGCGGAGTTGGGGACTCCCTGACACCACGGTGAGCCTTTCCATTGACTTCAGTGGGGTTTGGCTCTGGCCCTCTCTGCCCCTACAATGAAAACGAGAATTGGGATCTTCGGGGTAATTGAGCCTGACTGGCAAAGGCCCATGTGCAGTGAAGGGGGATTGCATTATAGAGCCTTTCACTCCTCCATTGCTGGTTCAAATCCAGCCCAGGTTGGAAGTGACTACGTATCGCTACCCTCTTGGGCCTCGCCGCCTATGAAAATGAGTTGTAGGGTCTCGGGAGCATGTTGCAGAAGCCACCCCTGCAGCTGGCTCTAACCTGACTGCAGAGAGGCCAAGGGCTGGTTGGGCCATAGGGACTGAACTCCCCTCTCATCCCCAGAGCTCAATACAGCCAGGTTGCAGGGCAGTGTGTGAAGGATGCCGATGTGTCCTCTGTCCTGCGGATCCAGGACTTTCACTAGCACCAGTGGCTACCCTGGCCCTGACACTAGTCCCTGCTGCCGCTGGGGGGGCAGCAGCAGAGAACGCTGTCCTGGGGGGAGACAGCCAAGGAGAGGGCAGCTCGAGCTGGGGAGGGGACTTGGAAATGGCCCGAAGGGGGCAGCGGGAAGGCAGTTAGAGAAGGAGGAGGAGGACGGAGGCAGCGCTGGTTGAAAAGGGGATTTGCTGAGGAAGCTGGACTATGAACCGCCGGGCGCAAGGAGCTCACCACGAGGGGCACAGAGCTCTGCCCAGTGAGGTTGCCGGTTGGGGCACTGACAGCGGGAGATGGTTTAGTCACCTGGGCCATGGGGGTGTCTCTCTGGGGGAGGAGCTGTCGTTCGCGAGGAGCCATGGGTATTGCAGTGTGGAAGCTAAGGAGCATTGCAAGCCGGAGAGAGGGGAAGGCGGGACAGCTGGGGTGAAGATGAGCACTGATCATCAGCAGAACTGGAAATAGAACCCATAACATAAGAATGGCCGTACTGGGTCAGATCAAAAGTCCATCTAGCCCAGTGTCCTGTCTTCTGACAGTGGCCAATGCCAAGTGCTTCAGAGGGAATGAATAGAACAGGCAATCACCGAGTGATCCATCCCTTGTCGTCCACTCCCAGTTTATGGCAATCAGTGGCTAGGAACACCATCCCTGCCCATCCTGACTAATAGAACATTGATGTACCTATCTAAGGTGACCAGATGTCTTGATTTTATAAGGACAGTCCTGATATTTGGGGCTTTTTCTTATGCAGGCACCTATTACCCTCCAACCCCTGTCCCGATTTTTCACACTTGCTATCTGATCACCCTAACCTATCCTTCATGAACTTATCTAGTTCTTTTTTGAACCCTGTTAAAGTCTCAGCCTTCACAACATCCTCTGGCAAAGAGTTCCACAAGTTGATGGTGCACTGTATGAAGAAATACTTCCTTTTGTGTTTGTTTTAAACCTGCTGCCAATTAATTTCATTTGGTGACTCCTAGTTCTGGGTTATGAGAAGGCGTAAATAACACTTCCTGATTTACTTTCTCTACACCCGTCATGATTTTATAGACCTCTATCATCTCCCCCCTTAGTCATCTCTTTTCCAAGCTGAAAAGTCCCAAGTCTTCTGACTCGCAGCTCAGAGCTATCTTGATTTGAAACCAGGAGGCACGGGAGCTCTTCGATAAAACCAAACAACGTGAAACCATCTGATCAAACTTTTTGGAGACTCAGAAAACTAAGTCTGGGGCTTGGCTCCTCCCAGCGAGGTAAGCCCCTCGCTCCTTGTCAGCAGGCTGCACTGCAAATGGGTTCCCTTTGTATTTGGGTTTTTGTCTGCCTGCATTTTACTTTTGTTCTTTTTATTGTTCCTTTGTCTTCCTGTCCTTGGAACAATGGTGACCCCCGTGGAACCAATAATAACATGTTTCAGATCCCTTATTAAAAACACTGCAATGGCAGAATCAATAAGCATTGGCGGCTGAGGCTGTAATAAGTATAATAATTGCCATTAGGTTAACAAGTGGGGGAAGAGAGCGCGGGGCTGCTAATATCGTAATTATATGAATCTGCTTTGATCAACTGCAGCTTCAGCATCACAGCGTCAGCCCCCTCCTCTCTCAGCAGGAATGGAAGGTCTCCGAGTTGAAAGAAACCAGTTTCTCTCCTACACAATTTCCTACGCTTTCTCATGCATATGAGTGTGCACACACTGCTGATGCACCCCCTCAAGCACACTATTGAACATTACACACCTACATCTACCCCCCTGCACAAACGCCGCACACTGGCAAACTCCCCCACAGACAGCACCTCCGCAGACTCAGAGGCCCTTTTTATCTCTCTTCTTTCCACCATTTCATTCTGGTCTCTAACTCCAAATAACGAGCAAGTCTCTGCCACCTTCACTCATGTCTAGTAGTAACTTGCTCTGGGGGTAGCTGCACTGGGATCACTGTTTACCCACTCCAGGCTCCCCACTGGCATGCAGCGGAGTACTGTCTGCATTAGGGTTGGGTTTGGTCTAAAACCTTTGCCACCTGCAGGAGCCTGGGTAGAGCTGGGAGTTGAAGCTGGGCCTCCAGAGCCACTTCCTCTTTCCAGCACCTGTTCCATTCTCAAAAACTTGAGTTTGCTGGACTCAAGAGCCCCTTTTCATACCCATAGCAATGCATTCTGGGGGCCTGTTTGCACACACAAATGCAAACACATTGGGAGCCTGGGCCCTCTTGTTAATAATGGCACTTAGCAACTGCACTACATACTACTCTACATGTTCACTGCCCTGGCTGTTCACAGGTCAATTCTCACAACCCTCCAGTGAGCCAGGGGCAGTAAGAATCATTATTCCCCCTCTGTAGATGGGGAAAATGAGGCAGAGAGAGGCAGGCTGGCCTGCTGGCTAAAGCACAGGACAAACTCAGGAGAGCAGACTTCAATTCCCAGCTCTGCTCTGGGATCCTGGGCCTCTGTTCCCCACCTGTGAAATGGGGAGAATACTTCTCCTCTGGCTCACCCTTTGTCTTGTTTATTTAACTTGGAAGCTCTTCGGGGCAGTGACTGTCTCTAGGTGGGCGCAGTGCAGCCCTTGATCGCGCTATTGTAATGCAAATAATCTGTGACCACAATAACAAGAGGTGAAGTGCATTAGAGCTCAGAAGCGCCTGCTTCCTGCTGGGCTTGGTGTCTCTAGACTACACGGCCATTGGCTGGCTTGTTGTACCCTGCTTTGGAAATTTGGCCTGAACATATTTATCAGGATCCAGAAATGTGTTGCTCAATATCGCAGTACCCTTGACTCGGGGTTGGGAGGGGAGAGGAGGGTATGGCATACCGAGTCAATAGAACCCTTCTCTACAGTTAACACGCAAGGGAAGTTTAAAGACAGAGATGAGTGTGGGGAGTAAGAGTGGAATTCCTGACGTGACATGCCCTGCCAATTAGTCTTTTAGATAGAGAGTGTTTTAAGGGTTGGGGGTGGGAGGGGAAAGCAAGAGGGGGAGGAAGAAATGCCAATTACAGCAAAGTAGCTGCCCAGAAAAAAAAAAATCAATATTTAATTCTGGCCAGATTGATTTGTGATTCAGACTTTCCAGCTATTCGTTTTGTTTTGATCAGATTTTATGGCCACAGATTGGAGAGTTCTGGCTGTGTGCACCAGAAGATAGCTATATTAAATGACACCAAATGCATTTAAGGTGAAAAAAATATAGGACTTTTCCTTAAATAACAAGAAAATGTGGTGGGGGTGGGAGGGGAGAATGGCCCCACCACAGAACTGAACAGCCTGTTAGCAGGAAACCTGTTAGCACCTAGCTGATGGGATTTCCTATAGGCACATAATGCTCGATCCCCCACCATTGACACTTTTTTCCCCGTCAGTTGAAAATTTCACTTGGAAAGCTTCCTACTGGTCTAGTGCATTACGTAAAAGGCCGATGGTTCAGGATCACCCAGGTAAGCTGTTCTGCCTCCTTCCTCATGAAATAAAAGGGTTCTGTGATTAGGTTTTAACAGATTGATTGGAGTGTCACTTATAATTATTCTCCAAGTTCCACAACGCAAGAACAAGGGGACATTCAGGGTGGCAAATCCAACATTGATCAAAGAAAATACATTTTCATACAATGGATACTTAAACTGTGGAACTCATTGCCATAGGAGGTTGTTGAGGCCAAGAATTTAGCAAGCTTTATAGAGGGCTTGGATGTTTAGATGGATAACAAGAATATCCAGAGTTTATAATAGTAAAAATTAAAGGTTTAGAAGGGATATAAAACCTAATTCTTCAGCACTTAAGACAACTACTAGCACAGCTAGTTGGGAATTTTTCATTTAAAAGATTTTTCAATCAGAAAATGCCGGTTTTTCGAAACTAAAAACTGTTCACAGAAAGCGTAAGTTTTGATGAATTTCCCATTTCAAAAAAAAGTTGGGAAAAAAAGGTTAGATATTGTCAAAACATCCCATTTTGACTTTTTTAAATGAAATTTTTCTCTTTTTGGCTTTAAATGGACTTTGTTTTGAAATGTAAGACAATTTACAGTAAAAAACATTGAAATTGAAACAAGTGGTCTTGAAATTAACAAAACATTTTGATCGACCTCATCAGAATCCCCCCCTCCCCTCAGATTTCCAGCTTGCAAAAGGTTTTGACTTTTCACCCTGACTTAGGTTGGGAAAAATCTTCAAGGTCTCTGAAATTCTCACAGGAAGGGGAAGCTGTTTCCCACCCAGCTCAAGCCAGTAACTCTGGGGCTTAGGCAGGATCTGCTCTGTGGTCGGTAGATGATCCTCCATCTGCCTCTGTAGAGTTCTTGTACTTTCCTCTGAGGCATTTGGCACTGACCATTGTCAGGGGCATTATATTGGACTAGACAGAGCAAGGTTAAGGTCTAGTAATTCCCCTCTTATGGGCCAGAGCTGCATAATGTTGTCTGAACAGATTAATAGAAACTTGGATTATCACATGGATTCAGCCAAAGTTGGTATCTAGCCTCCAATGAAATGGTTAAGATGGACAGATAGAGGCCCTGTCCTTTGATTCATTTTTCTATCTAAAGTACTTATCCAGCCCCCATTACTGCAGTATCAGAGAGACGAGGCCTGTGATGGAGCAGGGAATCAAACCCACGTCCCAGGATAGCACCCCAACCCCTGAACCAGCCTCTCTCATTTATAGCTTCAGGCCTTGGAAAGCATTGACTCCCACACAATTTTCTTTTGGGGCATTATTGCAGCCAGGAGTAATGGTCTACAGCCTGACTCCCTTTGGTTACAACAGCCGTTGTAAGAACTAGTCAGTATACACAATAGGATAACATACAGCAACACTAGATTTATTCTTTTTATTTAACAGACTTCGCTGTAGATGTTGAACATGCACAAAAATTAATAAGTTCATCCTGAGTTTTAATGGTCCCAGTGATAAAATGTCTGCTCCCCAGCACTGGAGCCGAGCAAGCCGGATGATATAGCATGGTGGGATAGATGGGCGAGGGAAAACAATTCCAGGTTGTAATTTACGTAGGGTGCTTATTGATTTCATGGGCCACTGGGGCAGCAGGTGTAAATTACAGGAGTAGAGTGAATCATGCCAGTGTTCTCTTGTTGATAATAGAGCTAATGTATGTATGGGTAGATTTTTCAGACTGAGAAAGAACAGAGATGCTGGGGGTGCAGCAGGACCCCCTGACTTGAAGTGGTTTCCATCATAGCCAGGGTTTACAGTTTGGTTCAATGGCTCTCAGCCCCCCTTCACTATACAAATTGTCCTAGCGCCCCTGGAACAGAATGAGAAGTCAGTGACCTCTGTCTCCACTCTTTTCCCCAGTGCTGGATCTTGCCGCTGGCAGACAGCGGGTCTTGAAGGAGAGAACATATCATTTCTGCAGCCTAGCCACCTCAGGTTGAGATGTTGTCAAAACTCAAAGCAAGGGCAGGCCAGTTCAACTCACTGAAGATTATGTCTACACGGCAGTTAAACACCCACAGCTGGCCCATTTCAGCTGACTTAGGCTCGGGGGCTATACAATTTCAGTGTCAACATTTGAGCTCGGGCTGGAGTCTGGGCGAGTCCACAGACATGGGCCAGCTGTGGGTATTTTATTGCAGCATCAGCTGGGGAAGCCTTCAAAGAACACCTAGGTTCTTCAGGAAGAGGCAGTGATTCAATCAGAGGCATGATCTTCTCCGATTCGGCACAGGACCAAAGCCACAGTGGTGGGACCAAGGCACTGCTGGAGGTGTTGTCTTCTGGGTAAGACATAAAACTGAGACCCTTGACTACTCGTGGTTCTTAAAGATCCTTTAACACTTTCCACGTGAGGAGAGGGCTTGACTACTGGGTCTTGGTCAAGTTTTCGGTTTGGGTGAAGTCCTAGAGCAATTTCAACTGGACTTCCTGCCCCAAACTGCTGCCAGGTTCTATGCCAAAGAAAACGACTTGCCAGTGGTAGGGGACTGAGTCTCTTGTGTTTATATGCTCTGGGATACAGGTGCTATCTCAATGTGAAAAACTATCATGTTGGGTTTATTTAATAAAAATAACTAGCTCTTTATATAGATATACACACTGTATACATATATAGTGCTTTTCATTTGTAGATCTCCAAACCATTTTCTGTTGCCTTTTCTTCTTCTGGGTGGAACAAAATGGAATTTGATTTTTCTCGCAATTAGTGAGCCATGAGTAACAGCTCTAAAATAGACCCTAAGGAGGTGGAAAGGCACAACCACAAAAAAACCCCACACAAATGCTCTGTAACAGCATGGATGCTGCCATGGAGAAACATGGTTTGACATGCAGAATAACTCCACCATAGCACACAACATTATTTAAAAAAACAACCCTCCCTGTAGTTTGTTGCCACTTGGAAGCCAGAAACTGAAGTCTATTTCCTTACCCACATGTTTTCTCCCATCTTGTATGCACAGCTACTGCAGTGTTCCAAAGTGCTAGGCCACTGGCGTGGATTGCTTTTTTTAAATAAGAACATTTTACACATCTGAGCTGGGACTTATCCCTCTTCCAAACCCAGCCCTCCCACTCCTTTTCACACACAAGTAGTATTTGGATTTTGCAGCTGCAGGCGGGGGGTGGGGGGGTGGTACATTCAGTTTTGAACCTACCAGCACTGCCAGATTCCCTTTATGTTTGCTCATGGCTAGACTTAGAGATGGTGGCAGGGTAGGCAAGAGGCCAAAACCTGACCCACTTTTCTCTATTTTAATCCACTTGCAAATCCCATGTAATTCTTTAATCAAATGCTTCAGTGCCCCTGTAATATTAAAAACATATAGATGGGCCTTGAGCCATTTATTCTGGACCAAAACTACTACTTATTCCAGGTTTGTTCAGATGTGGCTTTTCATGAAAAGGAATAGTAATAAATAAAATCAAAGCCAGCAGCCTGGCCTTTGTGAGAGCAACCCTGCAATAACAAACCACCAAGTCAGGGGATGAAAACGTCAGAACGAGTAGGAAATG
Source organism: Malaclemys terrapin pileata (assembly GCF_027887155.1). Taxonomy (NCBI): domain Eukaryota; kingdom Metazoa; phylum Chordata; order Testudines; family Emydidae; genus Malaclemys; species Malaclemys terrapin. The sequence goes on along the minus strand of NC_071508.1, from coordinate 16,829,760 downwards.
GGATCAAGATTCAGAGCTGCTTTCAGCTGTTAGCCTCTCCATCCCCCATGTTATAAGGTGCCCAGTCAAGGCTGGTCTCAGAACTAGAAGGACCTTGGGTTAGGCGAGAAATACCAGGCCACTCAAAAGACTGATTCAAAGCCCACTGGAGTCAATGGAAAGCCGTTGATTGTCTTCACTGGACTTTGGATCTGGGGCCCTAAACTTTTGAGCAACGCAAAAAGTTGGCAATAAAGACGGAAACCCACCTAGTTAGAGATCTTGATGCAAACTCAGGTATTAGCATGGCTTTGTCATTACCTTTGTGTGCAGACCTGCGCCCTGTTTACCAGTGAACCGGGAACCCGTTTACGCTGTCAACGTGAAACCAGGCAAAAGCCAATAGGTGCCAAGTGAGCTTTGTTTCGAATCTGGAGGGGTTCACAACCCCAAAAGCCAACAGAAAACTTAGAAGGTGCAAAGGGAAACTATTTAGAATCATAGACTGTAAGGTCAGAAGGGACCATTATGATTGTCTAGTCCAACCTCATGCACAACGCAGGCCACAGAATCTCACCCACCCACTCCTGTATCAAACCCCTAACCTATGTCTGAGCTATTGAAGTCCTCAAATAGTGGTTTAAAGACTTCAAGGTGCAGAGAATCCTCCAGCAAGTGACCCATGCCCCACACTGCAGAGGAAGGCAAAAAAAACCCACAGCCTCTGCAAATCTGCCCTGGAGGAAAATTCCTTCCCAACCCCAAATATGGCAATCAGCTAAACCCTGAGCATGTGAGCAAGACTCACCAGAGACACCCAGGAGAGAATTCTCTGTAGTAACTAGATCCCACCCCATCTAATATCTCATCACCGGCAATTGGGCATATTTACTGCTAATAGTCGAAGATCAATTAATTGCCAAAATTAGGCTATCCCATCATACCATCCCCTCCATAAACTTATCAAGCTTAGTCTTGAAGCCAGATGTGTCTTTTGCCCCCACTGCTCCCCTTGGAAGGCTGTTCCAGAACTTCACTCCTCTGATGGTTAGAAACCTTCGTCTAATTTCAAGTCTAAACTTCCTGATGGCCAGTTTATATCCATTTGTTCTTGTCTCCATATTGGTACTGAGCTTAAATAATTCCTCTCCCTCCTTGATATTTATTCCTCTGATATATTTGTAGAGAGCAATCATATCTCCCCTCAGCCTTCTTTTGGTTAAGCTAAACAAGTCAAGTTCTTTGAGTCTCCTTTCATAAGACAGGTTTTCCATTCCTCGGATCATCCTAGTAGCCCTTCTCTGAACCTGTTCCAGTTTGAATTCATCCTTCTTAAACATGGGAGACCAGAACTGCACACAATATTCCAGATGAGGTCTCACCAGTGCCTTGTATAACGGTACTAACACCTCCTTATCTCTACTGGAAATACCTCACCTGATGCATCCCAAGACTGCATTAGCTTTTTTCACGGCCATATCACATTGGCGGCTCATAGTCATCCTGTGATCAACCAATACTCCGAGGTCCTTCTCCTCCTCTGTTACTTCCAACTGATGCATCCCCATCTTATAACAAAAATGCTTGTTATTAATTCCTAAATGCATGCACTTTTCACTATTAAAAATCATCCTATTACTATTACTCCAGTTTACAAGATCATTCAGATCTTCCTGTATGATATCCCAGTCCTTCTCTGTGTTAGCAATACCTCCCAGCTTTGTGCCATCTGCAAACTTTATTAGCAGACTCCCACTTTTTGTGCCAAGGTCAGTAATAAAAAGATTAAATAAGATTGGTCCCGAAACTGATCCCTGAGGAACTCCACTAGTAACCTCCTTCCAGCCTGACAGTTCACCTTTCAGTACGACCCGCTGTAGTCTCCCCTTTAACCAGTTCCTTATCCACCTTTCAATTTTCATATTGATCCCCATCTTTTCCAATTTAGCTAATAATTCCCCATGTGGAACTGTATCAGATGCCTTACTGAAATCGAGGTAAATTAGATCCACTGCGTTTCCTTTGTCTAAAAGATCTGTTACCTTTTCAAAGAAGGAGATCAGGTTGGTTTGGCATGATCTACCTTTTGTAAAACCATCTTGTATTTTGTCCCAATTACCATTGATCTTAATGTTCTTAACTACTTTCTCCTTCAAATTTTTTTCCAAGACCTTGCATACTACAGATGTCAAACTAACAGGCCTGTAGTTACCCAGATCACTTTTTTTTCCCTTTCTTAAAAATAGGAACTATGTTAGCAATTCTCCAGTCATACGGTAGAACCCCCGAATGGGCTTGCAATTTCATGTGCTAGTTCCTTTAATATTCTTGGATGAAGATTATCTGCCCCCCACATCCCGATTTAGTCCCATTAAGCTGTTCGAGTTTGGCTTCTACCTCAGATGTGGTAATATCTACCTCCATATCCTCATTCCCATTTGTCATCCTACCATTATCCCTAAGCTCCTCATTAAAGATTGAGACAAAGTATTTATTTAGATATTAGGCCATGCCTAGATTATCCTTAACCTCCACTCCATCCTCAGTGTTTAGCGGTCCCACATCTTTCTTTGTTTTCTTCTTATTTATATGGCACCCATGCAAAACAAATCCCGGTGAGCGTCACCTGGGTATGAGAGATAAGGAATGAAGCAAGAGGACAAAAGCACAAAAGGAGAGTTCCCTTGGTTTTAGATTTACCACTTGGGCCCTGCAACAATTATCTTTGACCCACCCTAGGCATGTTGACCTTCTCTAGCAGTGCCCCACCCCAGAGCCTCTTAGAGCTATTAGCAGGGCCGGCTCTAGGATTTTTGCCACCCAAAGCAAAAACAATTTTGGCCACCCCCCACCCCCCCCCGTTCTTTAATTACCCTACCCCCGGCCCCGCCTCAACTCCGCCCCTTCCCCAAATCCCCAGCCCTGCCTCCTTCTCCCAGGCTCTCAAGCCTAGGAGGGAGGGAGGGACGGAGGGAGGGGGAGAAGCGGCGCCCGCACCACGGCCACTCAGAGTCTCCCCCTCCCTCCCAGGTTTGAGAGCCTGGGAGGGAGGGGGAGACTCCGAGTGGCCGCAGCGCGGGCGCCGCTTCTCCCCCTCCCTCCCAGGCTCCCAAGCCTGGGACAGAGGGGGAGCAGCGGCACGCGAAACGGCCGCTCGGGATCTCCCTCTCCCTCCCAGGTTTGAGAGCCTGGGAGGGAGGGGGAGACCCCGAGCCGCCGCGGCGCGCGAAACAGCTGATTCGCGCGCCGCTGCTCCCCCTCCCTCCCAGGCATGAGAGCGAGTAGTGGCGCGAGAATCAGCTGTTTCGTGTGCCGTGGCGAGCTAGGGCGGCCGGGGCACATTTTTAGGGGCGGCATTCTGGCGCCGGCCATGCCGCCCCTAAAAATGTGCCGCCCCAAGCACCAGCTTGTTTTGCTGGTGCCTAGAGCCGGCCCTGGCTATTAGCTAAGGGCTCAGTGAAGAAGAATCCTGACAGTGTCACAAAGCAAACAAGACTTGCCCCATCAGCTCGTACAGAGAAGAATTTTTAAGCCTTTGGTCTCATGAGAATTTATGGCAGAAGACCCTGGCTTAGGAGCTGAAATATTTTGGAAAAGTAGGTCTAAACTTTTTTTTTAAATGTACTGCATCGCCTAGTGATGCTGACCTCCTCTGCAAACTCTAGAGCAGAGCTCGATAATACTATTATTACAGAAGACACTATTTTGATCCAAGAATAAATCAGAAGAGAGGGGGCTCAAATCCCACAATGTGATATGCATCCATTGAAGGGCATAGGAGTAGCTTGCACTCAGGTGATCCACAGCACCTCCTATGAAATGTGAGGCTTTTGCACAGAGGCCATCATGAAAATCCCTCATATGCACACAGAGCTTTCTGCTTCAGAGGCAGTGTGCATATGTTAACGAGCGCAGGTGAGCTTGCCAAGGCCCATTCCCTCCATTTTCCAGATGGGCACAGTCACGGAGAAGTCAACAGACTCACCCACCCAAGGCCACATGGGAGTGACAGAGCTATCTTAGGGTATGTCTACACTGCACACTAGGTGGTTTGTAGCTGAACTGGAATCTGAGCACAAGCAGAGGCTTTGTGTTTGCTCAGCACCATTGAGTATTTTGCAAAGGAAACCAAGTATTTTCCATCAAGTGTCTGGAGTCGAAGCTTGCACAGAGATGTTAATAAATCCTTTGAACGTTTATACAGTGCTTCCTGCGTTCACATCTCTGTACAGACACTAGCCAACCACCCAGTACATCGCCACCCTCGTTTTACAGATGGGGAAACTGAGTCACAGAGGGGCATATGACTTGACCAAGATCAGCCAGCAAGCGATGGACAGAGTTGGGATCCAAGTTCCAGACCTGCTGAGCCCTAGTCCAACATTCATCCCCCACAGCACATCATCTTTTTGACCAGTAGCCATAGTTACACCTTTCAGATATTCACCGTCCAATCAGAGTCTTATTTGAAAACACAAGTTCCAGAGACACCATTTCACCCGCATTAAGGGTCTGCCTAGTACTGTGGAGTTATGGCCCACAACTGGAGCCTCCTAGGAGCTATAACAATGCAAGTAATAATAATCCTACCCATGCCTTAAGGGGCTTAACCGAAGGGAGCCCAATCATCCCCCGCTGTGCGTGGCAAACTCAACAGATATTTGCCAAAGGTGAATCTACCTAGTTAAAATGTAAATAAGAGAATCAATAGAGACCTTTGAGCCAAAGCTCACTCTGGCCTAGAACAATGAAAAAACCCAACCTGATAGCCACTATCTTTCTGAGCAGGAAATGCCAGTATACAGGGCAAAAAGGGCAGGCGCTCCCAGGGCTGTATATGTAGCTGCCTGTTCCCATCGAGTCAGCCCAAGATGGAAGATTTAACCCCCTGGAGAAGGGTACAGAGATATACAAGGAGAACAATGACACACTGAGTGGAAATCTCTTTTCCCACAATGGAAGGTGCAAAGATTTGCTCCCCTCAACCCTGTCGGTCCCCGAGTAACTCCTCCTGTGTACCCATTATGAGAGTGGATACCCAGCAACTTCCTGTTCCCAGCTCGAGGGACGGGGCATTTCAGCCAATTATGCCACCTCCCCCTACCCATGCTGTTACCAACTCAACTGGTAACAAACAGTTGGCAGGGAGCTCTGCCAACACTACTCAGGCTGCCCAGCATGGGCACATCCTCCCCTTTGGTATCTGGAGGAGAAGGAGGAAGAGAACAGCGGGTACAGATTCACCACATTAAGAGCGGCTGGATGGTTCATTGAACAAGGAGCACAAAGAGGCTGGCTTCAATTCGTGTGCTTCTGATTAGTGTAACGTTTGCTGACTCCTGTTGGATTGAATCATTGTACTAGAGTCTCTCTTCCTTGCTTTGGAAATAGTGTGCCTCAGTTTGCCAGTCTGTGAAATAGATACATCATGACTTACCTCCCTCCCTGGGGGAAGAGAGGTTAGGGAGGATTAATGCCTTAATGGTCAGAAGATTTGCTGATGAAGAAGTGCAAAGGGTTTTAGAAAAGAGGAAGGAAACAGACAGGGCGGTAATGGAAGGTGCTTGCAAACAGAAAAACAAAAGGCGCTTTTCACGGTGGGAGGCTCAAACAATGCCATGTGCATGAGTAAAAAAACCAAGGCTATTAATGAAGTCGCCAGGAGCCAGATTGGCACCTTGCAATCCAGCCTCATTAAGGGGCAGTGCTGGTCCAGCAGCAGGGCTGAGACCAAAATGAATCCCCATTTGCTCCTTGCTTCCCATATTTTCCCTAGGGGAAGTAAGAGGCATTGGCCCATTTTGTGACAATGGCTAATGCTATACTTTCACCTGCATCGGTGTGCGAGGTGTAGGTGGAGCCAAAGCTCTGCCCTCCCCCCTTCCCCAGCCCCGCTGTGCAGAACGCCACCGCTCGCGTCACCCTCCACACCGGCTGTGCAGTTCTGTTCTGCGCAGGGGGCAGAAAGGCTCCTTGCCCAGCTATGCAAGTGGGGCCTGAGCACCCCTCAGAGAGGCGGCTTTCCCAGATGTAGGTAGTCCCTGCCGGGGAGTCAGTCTCCTTACAACCCCCCTTACTCCGCTGCTGGCTCACGACTCTGCAGCACATTACTGACCCTAGGAGCAGGAGTCTCTATCCAGAACACCAGGAAACACGCCATTGCAGTCAGCCATGCGGAGTGAAGGCAGGAGGGAGCCAGAGCTCAATTGTGAGCCCCACAGCCTGAGACCTACAAGCCAGAGTCAGCTGACCCAGGCCAGCCATGGTCCTTAATGGCTGCATAGACGTACCCTAACTGCCTCTCTAGAGCCATTCTCCCTTCAAACCGGGAACAGAGACTGTGGTTCTGACACATCATTTCAGTGGCAAGAACCTGGCCAACTGCTCCAGCGCAGAGGCCTGCCAAAGGCCAACAGGAGATGGGGGGGATTAGTCACCAATGGCAGGGAAAAGGAGAAGGACGACTGACAATTGCCAGGGACAATTCATGCCAGGGTGACCCAAATGACCCCCCACCATCTGCTAGTGCTCACCGCTAATGAAAAAGCGGGGCTGGAACTGCTCCGATGGATGACATCCCCAACAGAGTATATTATCCCTGCCTCACGCCATCAGAGATGGGTCTTGGAAGCATCTGCTATCAGCCAGACGACTGGTTTTCTCAATACAACACCCACTTGGGAAGGATATTTCAGAGCTGGCTGCTACATTGCATACGCACACACCCGTCTCTGAGGGCTGCTGAAGAATAAAGCCACTCCAGATGCTGCTTCTCCTGAAGTTGGGTTATTCCCAGTGGCCAAGCCAGGCGGGAATGTGAATGGGGTGGGAGAAATTGGATTCAGTAGGTGTCCCTGCCTTTGCCTGACCTGGTTTGGGTTTGATGATGGTCAAAGAAGGCACGCGTCTAAGGCTATGACCAGCTTTAGCTGGGGACCAACCCTGGAGTCAGGGGGCTATATAAATGCCACCAATAGAGCAATGTGTTTCACATTGCGGGGGTGGAATGGTATTTCCCGAATGGGGCTCACCCATTCAGAAGATGAGGCGCCTGCATGGCATTGGTGAAAGTCATCCCATTGCAGGATTTGGGCTACTGGCCTATTGTATGTTTTTATAGCCCCTCAGCGGAGGATCTCGGTCACGGGGTGCTCTACTCACTGCAAGGGCGCCTCCTTCTGGCCACTCTGGGGATTAACACTTCCCAGGTCCAGCACCGCCTTCTGCCGCGCTCTGCATGCCCTGCCACCTCCCTCTCACTCTTTACAACCCAGGGTGCTCTATCATCAGGGCTAAGCCCTCCTACCATGTCACTGCGTATTTTCCTCTTCCGGGGAATCAAAGTCTCTTCATGCAAGCTGGCAGTTTCCCCTTCACTGCCCAAACCGTGCCACTTCCCCAGTGGCTGGTAGGGGAGACTGGGCCCACCCTCAGCTCCAACTCAGGGACCCTCTATTCAGCAAATAATGTCTGCATCCTCTTAAACCTTGCTGCCTTTTCCTACATCCCCTCTACCTGGTTTATCTTCTTTTCCCCACTCCTGTCCAGAGAGCAGCTACAGGCTTTCTCACTATAGTTCCAGTCTGCTCCCAGCTTCCTGGTTTTATCCTAGCCCTGCCTGTTCCTTCCCATCAGGGCTCCATCATCGTTCAGGAGTTACTTAGGACAGCTGCATCTGAAGAAGTGAGGTTCTTACCCACGAAAGCTTATGCTCCCAATACTTCTGTTAGTCTTAAAGGTGCCACAGGACCCTCTGTTGCTTAGGACAGCTAATTGCCCTCAGCTGTGGCCTCTCCTCTGCCTCATTAACCTCTTCTCGGCTGGTGTGGTATGAACACCCATCACAATCTCCAAACACTTTTCAGACATTCATTAGGCTCCCCAGCACCCCTGGAAGCAGAAGTATTAAAATCCCCATTTTATGGAAGGCAAACTTAAGATGCAGAAAAGCTAAGGCCAACATTTTCTAGAATTACCCCTGATTTGGGATACCCCATGCCTTGGGCCCGGTTATCAGATGTGCTGAACACCACAGCTCCGGCTGAAATCCAGGAGGAGCTGCAGGGGGCTCAGCACCCCTGAAAAAATCAGGCCCACGGGTGTATCGAATTGGGATGCGCACAGAATCAGTGGCGACTTTGCAAAGATTTCTGTGCATGTGACTTGCCCGAGGTCACGCAGCAAGGCATTGGCAGAGCCAGGAATGGAACCTTGGCATCTTGGATCCTCCCTGCCCCTTGAAACACCATCCTCAGCCCCAGTGTAACCTGCTCCCGGGGAAAATGCCCTATCTGTTCACTCTGCATGCTTTGGATGTTAACCAGTTTGGGAGGGCGGGAGCAGGCAAGAAGGGAACCTAGGCATTCCCAGGAGTATTGTCCGAGCAGGCTGAGGGAGTGGCACTCATGCAGTCTGATCACTGGGCCTATGCCCAGCTCAGCCTTAGACACACTTGAAGTTTTGCCTGTTTGCATAGGGTTACCATATTTTGTCCCTCCTAATGGAGGACACTCCCGGGGGCCCCGCCCACGCCCCCAGCCCCGCTCCCACCCCCGCCCCAACTCCGCCCCCTCCCAAAGTCTCCGCCCCCTCCCCTGCTTCCCGCGAACATTTAATTTGCGGGAAGCCTGAAGCAGGTAAGGGGGGTGTGGGGGGGAGGAGGCGCGGCCCAGCCCAGCTCAGCCCAGGCTGGCTCCCACCTGGGTCGGCTCGGGCCCTGGGGTGCCGGCCCCGGCTGACCACCCCCAGCGGCCCGGCGCACCCCCCGGCTCCCCGACCCGCGGGCCCGGCCCCCGGCTCCCCGACCCGCGGGCCCGGCCCGGCTCCCAGCCCCGCGGGCCCGGCCCCCCGATCCCGGCCCGACTCCCCGACCCGCGGGCCCAGCCCCCAGACCCCCGACCCGCGGGCCCGGCCCCCAGACCCCCGACCCCGGCCCGGCCCCCAGACCCCCGACCCCGGCCCGGCTCCCCGACCCGCGGGCCCGGCCCGGCTCCCCGACCCGCGGGCCCGGCCCCCCGATCCTGGCCCGGCTCCCCGATCCCGGCCCGGCTCCCCGACCCGCGGGCCCGGCCCCCCGATCCCGGCCCGGCTCCCAGCCCCACGGGCCCGGCCCCCCGACCCCGGCCCGGCCCCCCGGCCCGGCTCCCCGACCCCGGCCCGGCCCCCAGCCCCCCAACCCCGGCCCGGCTCCCCGACCCGCGGGCCCGGCCCGGCTCCCCGACCCCGGCCCGGCTCCCCGCCCCGCGGGCCCGGCCCCCCGACCCGCGGGCCCGGCCCGGCCCGGCACCATGCCTCCGGCCCCGCACAAAGAGGCCCCGGCCGAGCCTCCCGATTTTCCCGGACATGGCCGGCTTTTGGGGATTTCCCCCCGGACGGGGATTTGAGCCCCCAAAAGCCGGACATGTCCGGGAAAATCCGGACGTATGGTAACCCTATGTTTGCAGAGCGCACTGCCACTGCCCCAGGCAGCCCACGCTAGTTTGCCCACGATAAATGTGCTGCTTCTCATTTCCTCTCTTTATACGGAGCAGGCTGGGATAGGGGACAATATTCGCATCCCCCAGGGCGACAGGAACGGGAAATGCATCCCACTGCTCTTCTGGGAGGTAGAGAGGGTGGGGCGTAAGACCAGAGTGGCCTCCGGCACCCTGTCTGTGTGCTGCTTGTAGCACTGTCTGTGCTGGCTCCTTCTTCCCCCTGGCCTAATCCAGCTATGACCGCACACAGGGGGACAGCTTTGGCTGTCAACCGCGGAGATAAGGCAGAGAGGAGGAGAGACGTGTATAGGCCCCATTTGGGCAATGAGCTCCTGTCCTCCCAGCCCACTCGGGGACAGCCTGCCGCTGACCTGGGACTAGCTGAAAAAGAGGCTCAATCACACCTGTCTGCTTTCCCAGGGGAAATCCACCAGCTCGGGCCCAGCAGCCTGTCTGAACTATGGGCTCAGATGCTGGTTTAAATTCAGTCAGAAACGCGAGACTACGGTGGCTGGGAGGAATTGGGGGGATGAGGGGAATGGAAGAACAGGGATTTTCCCTGAGTTCTGCTGTAAGGTGCATCACCCTCCAAAATTCTTGTGCTGCCGCTGATTTTGTCTTTACTTTTCAGAGAACAGCCCACCCCATCGGTCCTTGTTCAAGAGCCTGACCTCATTAGGTCATCTCCTGAAAAAGCGTTTGAGTGCCCTCAATTCCCATTGAAGTACGGAAGTGGTCGGCACCTCGCAGGGTCTCAGATGTGTGATGTGGGTGGAACAACTGGATGAATAGACTGCAGCGAACTGTGAGAGAGAGAGAGAGAGAGTGTGTGTGTGTGGGTGTGTGGGTGGGTGGATGGGTTGGTGTGAACACCATCGATCTTTACTGGATGGAATCAGAACTGCTCAACTGTATGTCATAGTCCCTACACTGCTCGCAGCGAATGGAGATTCTTTTTTGGTCCCCGTGGTAGAGAAGTGCCTGGGACTTCTGTCCCCATGTCACTGCGAAGCCATGGTGTGCAGCAAGATGAGCATCCTGGATAGCCACTGTATTTCTTATGCATTCCTGATAGCTAAGACTGAATACACTGGGTCCCTTTATTTCCAAGCTTAATCTTGCCCTTCATTTGTTCTCGTCACCAAGTAAGAGGGAGCGCTGGATGTGTGACAAGGATAAAGTAGCTCGTGGTAGACACTGGGGTATTTTCCAACAAGGCGGGGAGGGGGGGGTCTGATCAGCGGCGCAGAGCCCATTCTGTCTTATCATCTGTGACGCAGAGATGTCACCATTCCCAGCAAGCCCCCGGGGCCCTTGTATAACAGCCTGTGCCTGCAACGCTCACCATCACCAGCAGTTCAGACTCCACACAAGTAGGAACCTGGGGCAGTAGCATCTGTTTGTGCAGAAGGAAGTTGGCTGACACATAAGCACAATCACAACACGATGAGGGAGGGAGGAGGGGGGAACGTACAAGGTGAAAAGAAACTGCGGCCGCGAAGAGGAGAGTGACTACAAATCCCTGGCTGAGGTCACTAGCAAAGGCAGCCGGACTCCCCCTGCAGGCACTACGTGACCAGGGGAGATGGAAGACGTACCATGCTGACTTTCTTACCCATCTAGGACGCCCTTGTTGTGAAAAAGAAGCTAGAAGCTGCAAGAATGAAATTCTTCTGTGCAAAATTTGCTATTGTCTTCCAAAAATGTGTCTTGCAGTGGCCACCTCCCTACAGCCACCTCTCACACCAACCCGCTACCACGCAGTGCAGGAGGGAGGAGATGTGCGAAAAAATATGGGGACCGAAAATAGCAGGGCCCGTCCCCTTATCAAAATTGCCCTGGCATCTTCAAGGGAAGGATGGTCTTGTGGTTCAGGCACTAGAGTAACACACAGAAGATATAGCTTCAGTTCCCAGCTGTGACACGGATTCCCTGTGTGACCTTAGGCAGGTCACTTAATTGCTCTGTGCTGTGGCCCCCATCTGAAAATGAGACTAGCCATTCCTCTCGCCCATCCCTTGTCTGTCTTGTCTATATAAACTGTCAGCTTGTCAGAGCAGGGATTGTCGCGTGTGTGTGTGTGTATGCGTGTGTGTGTGTATACAGCACCTAGCACAATGGGGCCCTGATCCTGCTACCGCGAGGCAAATCACCTGTAATAACAATATAGAGGTGAAATTGACTTGCCATGCCTGCATTAGCGCTCAGAACTTTCTGCCTCCCAACCCTGGGCTTGGTGTCTCTAGCTGTTTACTGGCTTGTTGTGCCCCGCTTTGGAAATCTGGCCTTTGAACATGACTTAGCTGTGTGCAGAAATGTGAGGGTCGGTATCCGACTGTCATTTGATTTGAGGATGGGGAGGAGAGGACAAGGGTTACGTGTTTAATTGCTCACGGAGTGATTTGAAAGACCCCGCTCCCCAGAATAAAGAGCATTGTACTCAATGCATCTCGGAGCAATCAGCCCCAGGGGTGGAATTGGAACCTGTGCAGCCAGAGAATCTAAGTATCCTAAATATAATGCTTAGGCCTCTTTCCGTATGCCTGCGCTGCAATAAAACACCGACAGCTTGCGGGGCTCAGGCTGTGGCACCGTAAAATTGCAGTATCGAGGTTGGGGCTTGGGGTGAAGCCCAGACTCTGCAACCCTCCCCGCTTCTGGGGTCTCACAGCCAGGGCTCCAAGCTGACCCTGAATGTCTACACTTCAATTTTATAGCCAGCCCTTCAGCCGGAGTCAGCTGACCCAGGCCAGTGTGGGTTTTTGAGTGCAGTGTAGATGTAGATCCGTTTCCAGGCATTGGAAACATTTTTCCTCACCGCGGCCGTTTCTCAGACAGCATCTTTGAAAGGGAAATGACCTTAAAGAAGACAAGTTGGTCCTCTGGCTCCTTCGCTGCTCACCTTTGCCTTTGTAGCTCTGCCTTCGACAGGTTACAATCTGTATTCTCCTCCGGTGCTCTTCTGTCTCTCCCACGCCCCCTTTCATGTAGCCTCTGAGAAGCAGCAGGCATCCCACCCAAAGCTTGGCCTTCACAATTTGCTCAAAAGGGTTGCACAAGAGCCGGTTCCATGCCACTCCCTCCAGCCCTCCCTGCGAAAATGCCTTCTTAATAACTCTTGAAAAAAATCCCTTGTTCTGCTGTGATTAACTGGCTCTTTTTCCAGTCACAAGGGTGAGCTGAAGCAAAACTTTCCATACCACGAAGGAACAGAGAGAGACAGAGAAGTAATGAACCCTCTGAAGAAAAATGGGCTCCCCCCGCCCTTCCCCATTTTGGAACAAACTAGCAGGTTTGACTTAGTGTGCTTTTAAACAAGAGCAGATGCAGGCATCTGTCAGAACTAGGACATAGCTGTAGCCACTGCAGAGTGGATGGAACTGCCACTTGCAGAAGGAAGCAGGGAGGAATATTTCTGTAGGCAACACATTTTTCTTTCCTGTTAAGTTCGCAGGAGGGGAATCCCACATTGGCTGGCTGATCCCACATTGTCAGGACTCCTGGGATGAAGCAAAAGGAGTGCTCCAGCACTGCCAACTTCAAACCTTTAAAAGTCATGAGCCGGGCCCCACAAAATCGTGAGATTGGCTTCAAAATCATGAGACTTTATAAAATAAAATATGTAGAGTCTTTTTATTGGCCATCTGCTTTTGGAGACTTTAGAGGATCCCTTTGCTAAGCTTTTCTCTGCAACCACAAGGGCGAGAAACTTCCATTTAAAATATACATAAATAAATCCAGATCCTCATGAAATCACAGGACTCCAGAACCTGGGGCTTTAAGAAAACATGAACTATCATGAGACCGCATGTTAAAATAGCAAGAGTTAGAAACATTGGTGGTACATCCCAGTTCTGTAGACACCAATCCATTCATTCCAGCTTCCGAGGACCTTGGGCAAATGGGTGTCTTCCCCTTAGAACCTTTAAAGAGGAAGGATGATGTTGTAGATAGGGCACTGGACTGCATCTGAAAGCACAATAACTCCTGTGAATTTGCTTTAGAGACAAGTTGCATAGTTCTGATCCAAAGTTTGGGGGAGGTTCATATCCAGGATTTTGTTTCAATCCCATAATGCCCTCCAGATCCTTTGCTACGCAAGACTGGTGCTTAAGAGAGGAGTCGGAAATGCTCTGGTAACAGCCATGGGATAGACAGAGGAGGACGCAGTTGGCATTAAAAAGCCACATTTTAAAGATGTGGGAGAGCCAAAATCTCCTGGCTGGGCTGCGTGTTTCCAAGTGGAATCTCTAAGCTATTTAGTCAGGATGTTTTATTTGCCCCCATCAGTATTCCAGGGTTGCTACCTGAGTAAATATATTCCAGTCATGCAAAGTGGTGCTTTGGTGCATTAAGAACCATATTCCTTAGACACTCGCAATAATCCACTCTTGTTCCAAGCGCGGGAGTTCATGAAGATCAGAAAGATGCTCATCTGTCTTTTACATTCTGAGTAACAGATGACTCCCAGTAGGCTACAATGCTGCGTGTCTCAAACAGCCCAGCATCACCCCAGAAAGCATTGCCATGCATATAGCAATTCTAATTATTACTACTACACCTCTACCCTGATAGAATGCTGTCCTCGGGAGCCAAAAAATCTTACCGCGTTATAGGTGAAACCGCGTTATATTGAACTAGGGTGACCAGATGTCCCGATTTTATAGGGACAGTCCCAATTTTTGGGTCTTTTTCTTATATGGGCTCCTATTACCTCCCCCTCTCCCCCCACCCCATCCCGATTTTTCACATTTGCTGTCTGATCACCCTATATTGAACTTGCTTTGATCCGCCGGAGCGCGCAGCCCCCCCCCACCCCCCCGAGTGCTGCTTTACCGCATTATATCCGAATTTGTGTTATGTCGGGTCGCGTTATATCGGGGTAGAGGTGTATTATACTGTTTGTATGACTGTGGCACCTAGAAACCCTAATCAAGCCTGGGGCCCCATTGTGCAAGGCACAGTACGTCCATATAGTGAGTGACAGGCTCTATCCTGGAGATCTTATAATCTAAATAGACGAGAGAGACAAAAGCGAAGCAAAAAAGAGGCACAGAGAAGGGAAGTGACTTGGCCAAGGTGGCAGAGCAGAGCCAAGATTAGAATCCAGGGCCCTGTCCCCTAGCATGAGTGCACTCGCCCCCACAAAGCCCAGCTGCTCAATTGGCGTGGATTGGTTAATGGGTCACTTGGCATGGATTGACACACATGATGGCAGCCTCAACAGAGAGGCCAAGGACTGAATGGGCGACCACCCACGTGGCGCTCTCGGGTCAGGGATTAGATACATTTCTTGTGGGTGGCTTGTACCATGATGGTACCCATTCTGTGCATAAATCCGAGGCTTTTGATCTCCAGAGCTGACAGTCTGGCCTCTAGATATACAGATAATGGGAGAAAGCAAAGGAAAGTTAGAAAGAAAATTGTCACCATTCAGGAAACAAATAAAATACTTTCAGTCCAGTGCCTCACCCACCTGTGCATAGGTCCAGTTGGCTACTAACAGAGAGCAGCAAACTATTTATTATTGTTTGTATTACCATCGTGTACAGGAGCCTCAGTCATGGCCCAGAACCCCATTGTGCTAGGTGCAGTACAAACACAGAACAGAAGACAGTCCCTGCCCCCAAAAGCTTTCAATCTACGTATAAAACGTGAGACAACAGATGGGCACAGACAGACCAGTGGGGGAGTACAAGGAAAAAAAAGGAGACCGTATTGGCCAGGATGCAGGCAGCGGTCTCAGATCAATGGTTTTTTTGTAGGTTTCCCAGCAAAGGAGAGTTTTGAGAAGGGATCGGATGGAGGATAAGGAGGAAGCTTTGTGGGCGTTTAGGGGGAGCGCCTCTGAACAGTGAGGGGCAGCATGGGAGAAAGCACAGAGGCACCTGTTTGAACATTTACCAAGTGGGCGATGGGAGGCTGTCGTTGATATTGAATGAGAGAGGACATGCAGGGTGGAGTTAGGCCAGAAAGTTCCCTTGAAAGGGAGGATAAGTAGCTTACCTTTGATACCTTGGAGAAGAGGAAGCCTTCATCTAGAAGAGCTGGAGGTCTACTATATTTAACTGTCAATCTCTAATGCTCAGGTGCAAATTAGAACACAGATCTGAGCATCAGCCACCAACTTTGCTCTCCAGGTCCAGTCGAGATCTATGCATGGTTGTGAAGGCCACTTCTCCTTCCTTGGCGAAATGATTTGGTTTCTCTGTATGTTGTCGCTAATAAAACAAAACAAAAAAACCCACCTGTGCTACAGGTTCCTCCTACCAATTGTGCCCTTGGCCTGCGCCTGCTAAATGATTCATCCCTTGCTTTCTGGTTATGGTTCCCATTAGTCACTCTGGCATAAATCTCTCTCACATGGTGTCTCTCTCATCTGCCCAGAACAGCCCCAGCAATTCCTGTTCTTAAAAATTGATCTGAACGGTGTGATTTAGGTGCAAAAATTTTTTTTTGGTTTGTTTTGCTGTTTCCAGATTTCACCTGGGACAAGAAACAAATAAAATTGGGCAAAGAACAGCTGCTTTTGTGGGGGATCCTGGTCTAAGCAATAATGCAAATTCAGATGACTTCTGAATCTGACCGCGGAGGGTCAGATCCTGGCATCCTTATATGAGTCTTTACTTGAGGAGTAAGGGTGATAAAATCAAGCCCAGAGTAAACAGAATTCAAAGCAAATCCAACCAAGTTGACTTGGGAGAAGCTAATTTCCTGCCTGCAACAGGTCTGGATTTACTCTCCCTTGTCCATCTGTCTGCAAGGGTTTTTTTCAATGTGTATTAGAATGAACATAGCTATCTTTGATCTTTTTAAACATAGCTAGCTCTCTGACCAATAGGTGCTACATGATCCATTTGCTTTGGGTGAAATTTGGGAGAAATCTATGCCCCACTTAGGTCCCATTTTAACCCTATTTTAAGGATAAGTGGTGCCTACGTTTCATGATGGCTCTCTAAAGAGGCACACATTTTGCCCATTCTGAATCAGAAACCTCACTTTGCTGGCCTTCAAAGGCCTGGTTTGGAAAAGCGACTCAAAGTTTTGCATCCATATTCTTACACACTTTTGCAGGGACTAGTATATGTGGGTGCATTTCATAGCATGTCAGTTTCAGGGTAACTCCACCTGTATTCCTCCTCCATTGTCCCTCAAGGGCAAAGACACTTAAGATTTCCAGCTCCACCTCTCTTGGGTGGAGACTAGGGTGACCAGATGTCCCGGTTTTATAGAGACAGTCCTGATATTTGGGGCTTTGTCTTATACAGGCGCCTATTACCCCCCACCCTTCTCCCGATTTTTCACACTTGCTGTCTGGTCACCCTAGTGCAGACCCATGTCTCTCTCCCTCCTGACTGAGGGTGGGGCGAAGTTAAAGCTACCGAACTCCCTCCCTTACGCTGTGATATCCCCATCAAGCCTGTCTGCCTAAAGCCCAGCACTTGTGCTTTGTTTTCTCTCTGAGCGCTGTGCACGGTGTATGGCCAGCAATTTCAAGTTACCACACAACTCCTTCTAAGCAAGCACCTGCATTCTTAAGGTAAAAGCACTACAGAGAAAACATCAAAAAACAAGTTCCTATATGCACGCTAAAAGCTAAAAATAGGTCAAAGCCTTTCCAGTCCTTCCACAAGGGTTGGGGAACCCGCTCAGTCCATTTGCTGGATCAGAAAGAAGGCCCTGAGTCAGTTTAAACCCAGCCTTTTTATACCAGATGCCTGTTCTTTGTCTGTTGGTTTCTAGACAAAACGGTTTGAACCAGTGTACGCAAGCCTCCTCAGGCATGGGACCTCTCTGGAGGAGTTTACAATTTAAGAGATTCATCTTAATCACCCCCTACTGTTTTTAGTTTCTGGCAGAGCTGTGGCAACTCTTTCTCCTTGGAGTAACCTACAATCACTGCTCCACAGTGTTACATAAACCATCCATACACTTCACATATCTCTGGTCCCCAGAAATATTGCATGCAGTTGCAATATCTGTCACAGCATGTAGGCATCTAATCGCCTGATCTGTGGGCAATTAGATGTCTTCAGGGCTATAAAATGTGTACTTGATCATATGCACTTGTGATCTTGTGCTGCAGGTGTGTGTGTGTGTGTGTGTGCGCGCTCACAAAATTGGAAGGCCAGTTTGAGATCTTAAAAAATCAGAGACAAATCATTCACCCGAAGCTCCCCACCTGTCTGACATTATAATAATTTCAAGTCTGAACCACTGGAGTAGATCTGAGAGCTCCCTTTGTTACCTTGTCTGACAGGAATGAATGGAATGTAAGATGAACCAAACGGAAAAGGAATTCAAGCAGGCAGAAAGCATTATAACCTCCCATTAGCTTTAGTAGATAGGAGGTACCTATGCAAGAGAGACGGAGATAAGTGGCGCTGATTAAAACGGAGAAAGCAAAGCAATTGTTTCAGACAAGGGTATCCCCAGCAGGGTACTTAGAGACTCTAGTTACAGGAAGCTTGTCGAAACTGTAGCTAGATGGTGAGAAAAAAACTAAATGTAATATTGCCAACTCCCTCCAATCATTCAGAACTGCCCCCCAATCATGAGACTGGCTTAAAAATCATGAGATTTTAAAAAATAATAATTTGGAGGTTCTTTATATTGGCGTTCTAGTTTGTGGGCCTTCCAGGGCCATTCAGGTCACATTTTCCAGCATTCCACCCTAGAATCATAGACTATCAGGGTTGGAACGGACCTCAAGAGGTCATCTAGTCCAGTGGTTCTCAAAGCCAGTCCACCGCTTGTTCAGGAAAAGCCCCTGGCGGGCTGGGCCGGTTTGTTTACCTGCCGCGTCCGCAGGTTCGGCCGATCGCAGCTCCCACGGGCCGCGCTTCGCTGCTCCAGGCCAATGGGGGCTGCGGGAAGGGCGGCTAGCACATCCCTCAGCCCGCACCACTTCCTGCAGCCCCCATTGGCCTGGAGCGGTGACCTGCGGCCAGTGGGAGCCTCGATCAGCCAAACCTGCGGACGCGGCAGGTAAACAAACCGGAAGGGTATTCAGGGTGCAGCAGAGAAATCAGCAGCTCTTCGTAAGCCCCACTGCAGAGTTTGGGATGAGTGGGGACAATCCTGGGGATCTCAGGAATATGGCTCTTCACGCACCAAACAGACAGTTCACATGTCTGGAATATCTGCTCAGGTTGTGACTGAGGAATACTAAGAGGTGCACATGAAATAGACTTTCTGCTGCAAGGTGCAAAGACAGCCAGACTGTTACTTTTATTTTGCCTTCTGCTGCAGTGCACACTCTCCCAGACGGGTCCACATGGGGCTGATGGGAAAACACGAAGTCTGTTTTGCAAAAAGTGTCCAGCTTTTAAAATATGTTTTTATTCTGCATTGGAATGAAACTGAGACCTCTCAAAATATGTCATGAAAAAATGAGAGACACACACACGCCCTCTCACCCCTGAGTAGCCAATAACCCAGTGGTTAGGGAACTCACCTGGGATGTAAGATACCCGCCTTCAAGGCTTAAATCTGGGTTCTTCACCTCCCAGATGAGCGTCCTAACACTGGGCTATTGGCTATTTTGGGGT
This sequence comes from Malaclemys terrapin pileata, assembly GCF_027887155.1. Lineage (NCBI taxonomy): Eukaryota > Metazoa > Chordata > Testudines > Emydidae > Malaclemys > Malaclemys terrapin. Next base: position 16,810,754 of record NC_071508.1, on the reverse strand, counting down.
GCAGTGAGTCTCCTTGTTGTTTTGACCCGCAATTCCACCCTGGAGCTGAAAAACCTTCCTGACAAAATTTTTTGTCAAAACCGATACGTTTCTGTAACAAGTTTTGGGTTTGACAAATCGGCATTTTCCAACGAAGAAACAGTTGTCACACTGTCTGGAGTGGCTCATGCCCAAAAGTGCCAAGCTAAGGGCAAGCTGTCAAGAAGCAGGGCAGAGACCCCAAACTGGCTGTGTGCTCTATAACTAGATTTCACCAACCCAGTAACAAGTGTGATCTCCTAAAGCACTAGAACCGTCTTACCATGGAGTCACAGACAGTCCCCTTGGGCCCTCTGGTCTATCTTATCATCCAGGCAAGCTGGACTTAGTGATAGATGGTCACTTTACTCCAAAGATCACAACAGTATTCAGATTGGTTCCGGTCCCAAGAGACAAGTCACTTACCCCACGTCAATTTATGCCTTAGATCTCACACCAAAGACAATGCTGCTAGCAGCCAATCCTATAGTAAACTATCTAAGGATTTATTAACTAAGGAAAGAAGTGAGAGAGTTATTACAAGGTCACAGCAAGCAAACACATATACACAAATGAGTTACAGGCTATGGTTTCAAACGATGACAGAGTTGTAGTACTCTGTCAGCTCTGAACGTCTTTTAGGGCTAAGCCAGGCTGACTCTGGGGATCTTTGCTTCTGTTTCATAGCTCCAGCCCTGTGAGAGTCCAAATAGCAAAAGAGATGAAAATTTCCTTCTTCCAGAATTCAAACTGATGGGATGAGCCCTTGTGCACCTAGCCACTTCATGGTGTGAGGGGGCAAGTAACAAAGGCTTTGTATTGTGATGTTCCACAATGGCCCATTTAGTGCTGAAAGCCCTTCTTGATGAACATAAGAACAGCCATACTGGCTCAGACCAAAGGTCCATCTAGCCCAGTATCCTGTCTTGAAACAGTGGCCAATGCCAGGTGCTCCAGAGGGAATGAACAGAACAGGTAATCATCAAGTGATCCTCCCCTGTCGCCCATTCCCAGCTTCTGGCAAACAGAGGCTAGGGACACCATCCCTGCCCATCCTGGCTAATAGCCATTGATGGATCTGTCCTCCATGAACTTATCTAGTTCTTTTTGGAACCTGTTATAGTCTTGGCCTTCACAATCCTCTGGCAAGAAGTTCCACAGGTTGACTGTGCGTTGTGTGAAGAAATACTTCTTTTTGTTTGTTTTAAACCTACTGCCTATTAATTTCATTTGGTGGCCTCTAGTTCTCGTGTTATGAGAAGGAGTAAATAACACTTCCTTATTTCTTTTCTACACACCAGTTATGATTTTATAGGCTTCTATCATATCCCCCCTTAGTCATCTCTTTTCCAAGCTGAAAAGCCCCAGTCTTATTAATCTCTCCTCATACAGCAGCCATTCCATACCCCTAATCATTTTTGTTGCCCTTTTCTGAAGCTTTTCCAATTCCAAAATATCTTTTTTGAGATGGGGCGACCACATCTGCACACAGTATTCAAGATGTGGGCATACCATGGATTTATATAGAGGCAATATGATATATGATGGGCAGGAGACCATCCCTCCTGACAGGGTTCACAGTTTCACAGTAAAACATTTTTTACAGATATAAAGCAAAAACTTAAATATTATCTTATATCATGTGCTCGTGCTATTATAAGTGCGATTAATGCATGCAGCAACTTACAAGCAGTTCATAAAGTCTGAACACCAAATACATTGTTCTAAGTTCAATATCTTAACCAACACAGGTGAAACAGACTGGTTTCTAGCAATGAATTTGTCAGTTCTCAGTTGAGGCCTAAAGCCTTGGCAAGAGCTGGCACCTGATTTGCCAGCATCACAGAAACATTTAGTCGAAAAATTCTCAGCTAGGTCTATTCCACATGCTCCCCTCGGCATTTCCCTGGGAGGTTCCACGTTCTACCTCCCCTCTATAACACCAGCCGTGGGAGCCAAGCCACTGAAAATGTTATAACTGCTGTGGTTTCTGATACTAGTGTTATAACAGGGAGACTCTTATAAAGTGCAGGACGGGGGCTCAGGAGTCTTATTCTCCGCATAAACATTAACACTACAGTGGGCACATAATATAGCCTGCATCCCTCACAGTAAAGAAGAAACTAGCTGTAAAGATTACGTAGCAGGTCTTTATTGAGGCTTCTGGACATAGTGGTTCTCTTTGGCTCCCTAACTCGCAGACTGACCAGCGCTGCCTAAAATATCCCTAAATCTGAGCCTGGATTTAGCAGTCATGGAAGGCTAGGCTACACATAACTGTATGGACTCACTGGTGCGGTATAAACAGCACCACCATGTGGGAGGGCATTGCACTGCACGTTTCTAAATGCAACGAGCCAGGTTACAAAACGATGCCGTGCAGGAATTGCCCCACCTCTCGGGTGGATGGCAGGTAGCCTCGTGTCAGCCTCATGCTAGGCAAACCGGGATTCTGAGATGACAAGTTTGGTTGATAAAGATAATCGTGTTGCTATAATAGACTTCGACTTCTGTAAGGCATTGTCTTGATATTGCACAACATTTTGATGCAGAAATGAGAACACCACAAAAGGAACACGGCACACATTTAATGGATTAAGAACTGGCTAACTGACAGGTCTCAAAATGCAGCTGCGAACGGGGAATCATCATCCAAGTGTGTGTGTTTCTAGTGGGATCCTGCAGAGATCGGTTCTTGACCCTATGTTATTTAACATTTTTATCAACGACCCAGAAAATAACATAAAATCATCACTGATAAAGTTTGCTTCCCAAGGGCTGATCTTAGTTTACATCATTCCTGGAAAGCAATGTTTTCTAAAATGATTTCTAAACTGCCTATTTTTACTCCTAAAAATGAGCCGTAACTTAGAAACACAAAAGAAAAAGAGATGCACGCAAATAACGTGGGTGGGAGGGGGAATAAATATATCATGACCTAAATTTGCAAAAGTGACTAGTGATTTGGTTGGGGGGGCAGGATTTTTGGGGCACCCAGCTTTAGACACTTTGAAGGGAGTAGAAATGTGTAAAGCCGGTTAGGAGAGTTAGCCACACCTTCCTCCTGCCTTTCAATAAGATGCTAAATCCTCCAGTAGCCTTTGAATAGCTCAGGTCTGATTTGCAGAGGGGCAGGTGTTCTGCACTGTCTGACAGTCAGGTCCTTTTACAGCATCTCAGGTTGGACCTCCAAAAATTACTGGTCATGTTAGGAAATTCAGACCATAAAAGGAGAGATTTAGGGCCTCATCCTGATTTACACCAGCTGAGGATCTGGCCCATTTTTTACTAAACACCTGCCATATATTGAGCCCAGGGCAGATATACAAAGGTATTTAGATACTTAAAGAGGCCTATAGGCACCTAGTGGGACTGATTAAAGCTTGTCAGTGGGCGTTTGGCACCTATCCTGCTCAGGTGATTTTGAAAATCCCATTGGACTGCACTGCCAAGAGCATGAAGGAGGGATATCTCAGCTCCATCCAAAATGTATTGGATGACCCAGTGAGGGTGACTGGGAGGTCTGGACACTGCTCCCCCCTTACCCCCCAGGGCTACCTCAGAGCTTTTCTAAGTGTCTCTCCAGCATAAAAATCCAGACGTAGCCCGTGAGGATTGCTCCCCTATAAAAACCTCTCTGATATTTAAGCCAGAAAACCTCCTGTCCTCCATTAATTATGGCTGCGTGAAAAATGGCACAAGAAGTGACCTTTCTCAGTGAGCTTTAATGACTCCTACCTGGATTCATTCAGGGGATTTATTCACTAGCATCCTTCACATTTTTATAGCCCCATTTATCCCGGCTGCCTCAACTGTCAAAATGGGTCTAGGAAACATTTCCTAGTGCTGTGTGGGTGGGAGCAGAATAGCGGGAGCCATTTTAGGGAAGGAAATGCCAAAGACCCAGGGCATTCGTTGTCTGTTGAGCATTGCTATTACTGTAGCACCCAAAAGCTGCAGGTGACACACGGGCCCTGTTGTGCAAGGTGCTGTACGTATACATTGCAAGAGACAGTCCCTCACCCAACAACTTAGCAGGCTAAGCAGATAAGACATAGGATGGGAGAAAGGAAGGTGGGCAGAGCTGGTGGGAAATTTTCCAGCATCACATTTTTCCATTGGAAAATGCTGATTCATGGGGGGGGGGAAACATTCCACAGGAATGTGTCCGTTTCCACTAATCTTTGGACAGAAACTAGGCAGGTTTCCAACAGAAATCTGCCTCGCTTTTTACCAGCTTATCTGCCCACCTCCAGCACACTATAAACATCTGCAAAACTAACTCATTATCCCCCTTCCAAATCCTCCTCAAAACTCCACCTTTTCTGTGAGGCCTGAAAAAACCCTGACCACGGGTAGGCTGTTGGTGTGCTGAGACCACTGCCCATCACGCTGACCAATATTGTCTCAGTGTTTCCTTGCATTCCCCCAATCTGCATTGTTCTTGTCTTACACTCCTTAAGCTACTTGGGGCAGGGATCATCTTTTTGTTCTGTGTTTGTACAGCGCCTTGCACAATGGGATTCTAGTCCAGGAGCAGGGTACCTAGGGTGCTACTGTACTACAAATAACCAATAAATAATAACACAAAGGTTTATTTTTTAGTCATGCTGGATGAATAGCAAGCACTGGCATACAGGCAGTGGTGGATTACTGCATGGGGCCTGTGCCCAGGGGCCCCGGTCAATTTGGGGCCCCCGGAAAAATCTCCCCCAACTGTGGCTCCGGGGCCGGAGCTAGACCACGGCGGGGGCACAGAGCTTCTCTGATCTTGGGGCCACAGCTAGGGGGAGGAGTGAGCGGGGTGCGGGGCCGCAGGCAGAAGGGGCAAAATAGGTGCGGGGCCATGATTCTGGTGTTGGGGCACCCCCACTTGCTCCAGCCCAGGGCCCCAGGAGACCTTAATGCACCTCTGCCTACAGGCTTATTTAAACCATTCTTTCATTTTTCACTCCCAGGCCTCAAACCTCAGGACTTTAACTCTAAAAAAAAAAAAACAGCCCCAAATTTCCCAGGATTGATCTCTCTCTGTCTCTCTTACCCTTTTCCATCCTTCTACACCAGGGGTGGACAAACTTTTTGGCCCGAGGGCCACATCTAGGTATGGAAATTGTATGGCGGGCCATGAATGCTCATGAAATTGGGGGTTGGGGTGTGGGAGAGGGTGAGGGTGAGGGCTCTGGTTGGGGGTGCGGGCTCTGGGGTGGGGCCAGAAATGAGGAGTTCAGGGTGCAGGAGGGGGCTCTGGACTGGGGCAGGGGGTTGGGGTGTGTGTGGAGGGTGCAGGCTCTGCCTGGGGTGCGGCTGGGGATGAGGGGTTGGGGGTGCAGGAGGGTGCTCCGGGCTGGGACCAAGGGGTTTGGAGGGCGGGAGGGAGATCAGGGCTGGGGCAGGGGGTTGGGGCGTGGGAGGGGGTTGGGGTGCAGGTTCCGGGCAGCGCTTACCTCAAGCAGCTCCCAGAAACAGCGGCATGTCCCCCCATTTGGCTCCTACACAGAGGCACAGCCAGGCAGCGCTGCACACTGCCCTGTCTGCAGGCGCCGCCCCTGCAGCTCCCATTGGCTGCGATTCCCAGCCAATGGGAGCTGCAGAGTTGGCGCTTGGGGCGTGGGCAGCGTGCAGAACCCCCTATGTGCCCCTACATGTAGGAGCTGGAGGGGGGAACATGCCGCTGCTTCCAGGAGCCGCACTGAGCCACGGCACGTGCAGAGCAGGGCAAGCCCCAGACCCTGCTCCCCGGCAGGAGCACGAGGGCCGGATTAAAATGTCTGAAGGGCTAGATGCAGCCACCAGGCTGTAGTTTTTCCATCCCTGTTCTACACCAACACCATCAATCCAACTCTAGATACCATTCAGCTATTTCCTCTATTGAAAAATATGACTTTGGGTAGCAGGTCCATCAATCACCTGGGACGCTTGGAAATAAAAATCATTATTGTGATACATTGGGGGGTTTTTTGTTCTGTTTTTTCTCTTTTTGAGACGTGAGGGATCCTGAAAGGGGAGGTGGGGGAATGGAGGAGGAAATGATGCGGTTTCCATTCGGCAAAGTTAGGGGGATAAATTAGTCACATGACGGCTCTTTTAAAGAGAGGGGGAAGAAAACAACTGTTTGTTGTTTATCATGTGTTAGAACAGGAGGCCTTTTGAGAGAGAGAGAGAGAGAGAGAGAGAGAGAGAGAGTGCCTTTGACCTTGCACAGTGGATGTCAAAACATTATAAATATAAAACTCTCTGGAAAAATAGGACTTGATTTTCAGAGGCTCTGAGCTCCAGAGGTTTCCACTGACTTCAGTGGGAGTTGGATCCAGCCCCCAAGCCCACATACCCCTTCCTATGTCCTCCTGACTAAGGAGAACCATTGCTCCTGTCTTCTTCCTTACATTCCTATAGTATTTGGATGCTGCTATCATCAGGACCCACCCTCAGCCTTCTTTTCCATAGTCTGAATGTGGGCTGCTCTCTGGGCTTTCTATACAGACGGCTGCATTGTTATCACCATTTCTTTCTTATTTGTATTGAGATAACACCCAGGAACCCCAATCACAGACCAGGACCCCACTCTGCCAGGAGCAGAGAATCCAGCCAGTCCCTATCCCATAGATCTTATAATCCAGAAGTAAGATTCCACCAGCCTCTGTGTTAACCTTTACACATGTTCCACCTCTGTTCATTCAGATCATGGAGGGCTTATTCAGTCTTTGCTCCAGCCCATTGACTTAATGGGAGCAAGGACCAAAAGGGGCCCGGTGCAAAGCCCATTCAAATCAATGGGAATCTTCCCTTCAAAGCCAATGAGCCCCTCTGTAATGACTTCAGGGTTTGGCCTGGTGCTCAAGGCTGGGAACTTATATGAATTAAGCAGTGGTGATCCAAGTCCCCAAAGCATTTCCTGGGGATTAATGACCATCTAGGAGGGACTAATGACTTGAGATGCATCCAAAGACCCCATTAACCCCCATTGATCATGAATCCCAAAAACACACACTGTTCCAAGGGCACTGTCCCTGTTTTAAGCCAATTTAAATTTAAATATACATATATATTAATAATAAAGTGTGCGGCATGGAATTTTTTTTAAATGCGGGCTGTGATTCTGATTGGTATGCACGGGGCCTTTTCCGGGAGAATTAATGCCCTTTGCATTAGCCAGACAAATTGCTAGTTTCATCCATCCTGCCTGGAACTTGAATCACCGCAAGAGACATCCGGCAGCACAGATGTCGGTTCCCGCCTCCCTGCAGCCAGTGCCATTTTTCAGGTGTTTCTTTGGGCGGCTCGGCTGCTTTTTGTTTGGAAATCGGCAGGGAGAGAAAACTTGGCCCTAGCTCTCAGGCAGGGTGCAGCTGGGCCTGATTCGCGTTCCTCTCATTCCCTGGGCTCGGGGTCGGTGAAGGATAGAGGCAGTGAGGAAGGTGCTGGCTTTTTAAGCCATCTTTGCACCTCCGGTGTGCCGGGGGAGCACAATCTGGCCCGTGTTTCCTTTTAAGAAGGCCTGATGCATCTCAGTAATAAAGGCAGCAGAGCTCTGAGTCCTTTACCCCCGTCCCCTGGGCAGCAGGAAAGCCTGCAGCTTTCAGGCACGGATCTCCGACCTGACAGACAGGCTGTCTGGGAATTGGAGGAGATGGTGTCTGACTGATGGTTTGGGGTCCCCTCCTCCCCCTCCCTGTGCCTGCCTCCTGGTGTGCTGGCACAGAAGGGGATGTGCAGAGGAGGGGAACGCAGGAGTAGCTGTAATATTAAACAACTCCACTCAGCAGCTAAGCGCGTCGTCAGATACCTCAGTCAGGGAGGTAGAGCAGAGTGTCGCTGTGCTGAACTGAATTGGGATCATCAGCAGGAACCCCTGCGGGTGGGGGGTGGATCCATCTGGCTGCCTCCCCTCAAGTAATTCCTACCTGCTAGAGAGACGGGACAAACGCTGCCTCTTTTGAAGCTGGGCTCCAGTCTGAACCCATACAGGATCCCTCTTGGGTCCCCTGGCCCTTGCTTGAGGGGGCTGGGCTGGGCTGGGCTGGGCTGGCCTGAACTTTTTTTAATTGCAGAAAAGTCTCAGGGCCTGATTCTTGGCTGTCTCCAGCTCATGCTTGGTGAAGCAGGGAGAAAGCCATCCGGGAACTAGTCGGCTGTCACTGATTCTCTGCTTGGCCCTGGGCACAGGTAAGAACAACCTGAGAGCAGCTCTGACCTTTGCCAGCTGCCCATAATCTCTAAGGGACACCTGCCAGCTGAGGACTGCAGGAGTGCGTCATGGTCTGGCCATGCCCTTTCTTTACCCCTAACACAGCCCCTGTGCCAGGGGCGAGGGAGAACAGGAGCTGGTTGTGTGCTATCTGGGTACTCCTCCGACCAGAGGCATCCCCAGCAAGGGCGTTACTTTGAGTCTCCACCTTCTTTGTGCCCCATGACTGGGGAATGAGAATCCCCCACAATCAATTTGGGGCAAAGATTTGAGGGTAGGGAGCATTCTTATATGTGCCAGCAGGCCTCACCGCCCTACACAGGGTGTATCCAAAGGGATTCCCTTCCCTACCACCTCCTTGTCCATAACTCTAGAGAACAACTGGGGTGAGAAAGGTCAGCGTAACCTCAAACAAAGGAACGAGGAACCCAGCCCCGAGTGGAACCCTTCCCTGTGGAGATGTGGCCAAGCCAGGGAGTGAGAAGGGCGCTCACTGGTACTAGAGCCAGCCTGACTTAGGGCAAGCCGCGGAGTCGAGAGTGGCTACAAAGTTGGCATTGTGGCTAGCTGGCTGGCTGGGGGACTGCGCACTTCTAGCCAGCACACCAGACAGCGAGGGATCCCTGAGGACAAAAGCCGGCCCTCCTTCAGCAGGGTTGGGGGAAGAGTCCTTGTTCGAGGGTATGTGCGTGCTCGCATACAGGCTGTCACTTCTGGCGTTCAGTCTTGCTCAGAAAGAGCCTCCTACCTGGGCCCACGCAGAATTCTCCTCTGGGCCCGAGGGGAGGGAAGTGCAACGGCCTGTGAAGTGACATCAGGAGGTTTCATTAATTACTAATAAGTGCTTTGGGTTCTCTAATCAGTTGCCTCTATTTTAATGAGTTTGCTTTCAATATTTCCTGGATGGGCGCTCCTGGGCTGGAGAAGGGGCCACTTCTCCTTCCTTTCCCGTGGCTGCAGATATTTCTGCACGGGAGCCAAACCCACTGATAGGGGGGGTGGGGAGGGAGCACTGGCCCTGGGAGGCATCCTAGGGAGCGGATATTGCAAGATCCTTGAGCCGGAAAATTCCAATGGCCAGTACTTCCCCCCCACCCCTCCCACCCCCGTAGCGTAAAGCTGTGTCCACACAGCACCCGGAAGGGGCGGGGGAAGATTGTTTCTTTTTCAGCTGGGACTAGAACGAAGCAGAGTAACTTCTGGCATTTCAAGGAGAGGATGCAAGAAGTGGCTTGGAAGTTCCGACAGCCAGTCATGCTCAGGGGTGGGCCAGGGCACCCCTGTCTTTGGATAGCACCTGGCACAAAGGGGTCCTGGCCCGTGACTGGGGCTCCTAGCTACCGCAATACAAACAACAAATACTAATCTCCAGGATAAGCACACAGATGACTATGTATGGTGATAGATTAGAGAGAGAGAGACGGTGAGTTTTGGATTGTCCCTTAGGTCAAACACAGCTCACCCAAATGCTTGAATTTCTTCCCTCTGTTTCCTGAAAGGCTAGAGAGCTGTGGGCATGGTCAAATCTGTGATCCAGGGGAAGGATGGACCTGTGTAGGTGACTTCCCCCTTCGGCCACAGGATCCCTGCTTGGCCCATGGCAAGTAATTTAAAACGTGTCTCTGTTCCTCAGTTTCCCTATCTGCACTGTGGGGATAATCATTCTTCCTTCACAGGGCCGTAAGGAGGCTTGATTCATTAAGGTTTGCAAAGTGCTTCGAGATTCTCAGGTGAGCGGCTCCTACAGAAATGCCAAGTATTCATCGTGGCAGAGGATGCATTCCTGGAAAGGCCACTCCCTGCCAGTGGGTCTGCTCAAAAAAGCAGCTGGGTTCGCTGCACCCAGTGGAGGAGGACAATACTGTCTATCCATAGGAGCATAAGACTGGCTCTTCTCCCATGCGGAACACAAAGCAGCCAAGGGAGGCTTTAGGCCTTCAGCAGAACCAGTTAAGCTTTCCTGCCTTCTCCCCAAAGCGGGAAGAGTGGTGAAATTATTGACATATGGAAAGCCAGGGAGCATGGCAAGGCGGAGACTGGTGTCTTCTCTGATGCACGGCTTGAATCCGCCAATGTCACCAATGAGAGGAACCTCCCTTTCCTCCACAGAAGACCTACACCACTGTCATTAGTATAGTACCCAGCATGGAGGTCACCAGGCCCTCTCTACAGCAGCAGGCACCTCCCCTGCAGTATTCCCTCACTCTCCAGATCTGGACCTCGCAGCAAGTGGTGTTGCCACCCCCGTACACTGTAAAATAAGTCCAGGAGGCTGAGGTGCAGGGTATGCACTGACATGGGTAATGGTGTCAGCCCTGGACGGGAGCTCAGAAGGCTGGAGACATGAGTGAGGGGCATGTAGGTCGCACAGACAGGAATGCCGATGTTTTCAAAAGTAGCTCTGATTTTGGCTGGCTCACTTCTTGGGTGCCCAAATAGAGACACCCTTCCCCCCACCTCCTCGCCAGGGCCTTGCTACCCCTAGTGCTCAGTGTTACAACCTGGCCCAGAGTCCCTCTGTGCTGTCACCAGTTTGTTGCAAGTGGACTCAGTCACAGGGTCTCACATGTTTCCAAACCACATGGGTCTCAGTAATGTCTAGTCAAAGTTTCTAGCTCTGGGTCCCTGGAGCAAGCTCATGGCCTCAGATTCTTGCCTGAACCCTTCCTAGGGATGTGGGACATTGCAGTGAAACCACACCAGACCCTGAAACCAGGGCCTCAGACCTTCTGAGCCCCCGCTTCTTGTATGTCGCTTATACACGCTCCCTGAGAGCTCCACCTAGGCTGAGGTCACTTTTGGCTTCTAGTTTAACCCCTTCAAGGACAATGTGGCAGGAAAGCAAGGAACACAGGCTTAGCCAAGGAATCTCTTAACCACACTCCCTTTACTCTTACAGCACTTGAGAGTTACAGGTCTTTGAAAACAACAAAAGCCCCGAGATGCACCCTCCCCTAGTCTTAACTCACCGCAACGATGAGTCTGAGATTTGTCAAAGCTTCAGACTAGTCCCTCCTGCCTTCGCTCTCTCCAGGTGGTCCTGCTCAGATGTGGCGATTGTCTGACCCTTTGCTTAGAGCAGCACCCCACTCCTATAACGGGACTACAATAGGGTTTAAAAGAGAACTGGATAAATTCATGGAGGTTAAGTCCATTAATGGCTATTAGCCAGGATGGATAAGGAATGGTGTCCCTAGGCTCTGTTTGTCAGAGGGTGGAGATGGATGGCAGGTGAGAGATCACTTGATCATTTACCTGTTAGGTTCACTCCCTCTGGGGCACCTGGCATTGGCCACTGTTGGTAGAAAGGATACCGGGCTGGATGGACCTTTGGTCTAACCCAATATGGCCATTCTTATGTTCCTAAGTACAACCTGGCTCCCTTTGCTAGGTGCTCTGCTTGGAAGCTCTAGCATCTGCACCCAGTCAGGAACCTGTGCAGAAAACCCATTGCTCTATGAGGGCAAGGCACTAGTTGAGAGTCATTACACGTTGATGGCCCTAGATTTTACTCCCGGTGGCTTCTCCATGATGGTCCCTCAAGACCCTTTCCTGGTCAGGGCAGCTATCTGGAATGCATTTCCGTAGGTTTGCCTTGGGCCGGGTTAGATGTGTTCAACTCATGATCCATGGAGTTCCTAATGCAAAGTGGAGCTCCCTGTTTGATGCAGACGTATCCCACTCTGTCACACTGACCACTCATAACTTCAGTTTAAGCCAACTGAATTCCAGAAAAATTTCATGCCCTGTGTTAAGCCCCAGTGGAGACACTACTAGGTCAATGGAAGAATTCTTCCATCAACTTAGCTGCTGCCTCTCAGAGAGGTGGATTGACTACAGAGGCAGAAGGACCCTTTCTGTTGCTGTAGGAAGTGTCTATACTATGGTGGCACAGTTGCAGTGATGTAGCCGTGCTGCTGTCGTGTTTCTAGTGTAGGCAGCCCCCCCACTAGACCATTCTCCCCAGGAACTAGGACAGAATGAATACTGCAAACAGTTTCTATGACTATCCATTTGCATTTTGAGACAAACTGGAGCGCCGGGGGGAGGGCGGCGAGCCCACCGCGGCTCCGCTGGCGGCTGGAGCACCGCGGGGAGGGCGGCGAGCCCAGTCGTGGCCCCGCTCTCGGGCCGGAGCGCCGCACCGTGCCACCCCCCTCCAGGTGCCGCCCCAAGCACATGCTTGGTGGGCTGGTGCCTGGAGCCGGCCCTGCGGAGAATCTTAATGCTCAAAAGAAATGCTTTAAAAAGCCAACTGGATGTGATGCAGATAAAAAGCAACTCTGATGCGGTATTTTACCCCAACTAGGTTCCTTTAGGTCTGGGCAACTTAGCAATTACTGCTGATAAATGTTTTAGGGTGGTCATGGCTACGGAACAGCCTGTCTAATTCTCGGGTTCGTTTTCTTCAAAGGGAAGAAACTTAGTTTTTCAGTTCAGTGGGTGTTTTAGTACCTGGCTACTGGAGTCAGCAGCATTCCTAGGTACTTTCATCTCTGTGCTGTGAGCCCTCCTACGCACACATATGCACACACACAAGCTCACACGCCCACACACTACTCCACTAGCATAGTGTCTGCAGAATAAAGGCAAAATAAATTCTGTTGGGAGTGGGGGAGGGAATTCGCCTCTTATCTGCATTTCCAAGAGGACTCACGAGAACCAGCCTCGTTAGACTGAGATGATGTTCATTAATTATTATTATGTACTTATAATGAACCAGGTGCCTTACCGACAAGTGTACAGGGCTTATAAGCTAAGCAGACAACAATCAGACAAGGGGTAGGGGAACGGGATGCATCACCAGGGAAGCGACTGAGCATGGAGGAGATGGTGCTTAGCACACTTCTTGTTAGATCCCTGAGTTTTGTTTGAGCGGTGCGATGGGGAGGTCACTTTTCAAAGATACTCCTGGGAGTGAGTTCAGTTCACACACACACCTCTGGGAGGGAGGACTAGAGAGGATGGGCGAGGTTTGCCAAAGAGGACGGATCCCGTTTAGCCTCCCACGTGCTGGGTTTGCAAGAGAGCTCAGCACCCAACAGCTCCCATTGAGAACAATGGAGAATCCCTCCCTGCCGGCCCCATTGAGAACAATGGAGAATCCCTCCCTCCTGGCTCCATTCAGAACAATGGAGAATCCCTCCCTCCTGGCCCCATTCAGAACAATGGAGAATCCCTCCCTCCTGGCCCCATTCAGAACAATGGAGAATCCCTCCCTCCTGGCTCCATTCAGAACAATGGAGAATCCCTCCTTCCTGGCCCCATTCAGAACAATGGAGAATCCCTCCCTCCTGGCCCCATTCAGAACAATGGAGAATCCCTCCCTCCTGGCTCCATTCAGAACAATGGAGAATCCCTCCCTCCTGGCTCCATTCAGAACAAGGGTGAACCATAATAAAAAAATTAACATCTGAGGAGGGACAACCAGTGGATGCACCAAACAAATGAGGGGGGTGAAGTGCAGGGAAGGAGGAGGATAATGTATGCAGGAGCAAAGGCCATTGGCTTCCTTGTTTGTGATGTCAGCAGGGAAGCTGGTGAGAGATCATGGAGACTAGATGATCCCTCACCTCACAGGCAGTCACCTGAAGGTCAAAATTGAGGTATATGGGTGTAGCTGCGGGCCGGGGGGGGGTTTGCAATGGATTTGCCCCATTGCAATAGCTGCTCTGGGGGGGTTTTCGAGGCCAGGCTTTCAGGTACGCAGCACCCACTCTTGGGGCTGGTGTAGTAAAGTGGTCATCAAGGGGTTAACTGGGTTACTCAACTACTATGAGGATGGAGGACAAGGTCCAGCAACGGCTATTAGCCAAGATGGTCAGGGGCACAACCCCGTGCTCTGGGTGTCCCGAAACCTCGGACTGCCAGAAGCTGGGGCTGGCCAACAGATTTCTCAAAGAGCCCGGCACTCAGCGTGTACCCAATGGGCTGGGCTCTCCTGTTTGTTCGGGTGTATTGGACAAGCTGGCCCTAGCTTCGGGTCCCAGGCCCTTCTGAAAATTCTGGCCTTAGCCTCCAGGGTTCTCAAGCAACGCTGCATTAGTGTGTGGAAAAACTGCATGTGAGAGAGCACACGGAGGACCTGAACTGAGGGAGGAAAATAACATCACCATCAGGGAGCTTCTCCAGTGAGCCGTGGCCTCTGTCCAGACTGCAGATTGGGCTGGGCATTCTACCCAAGCCCCTGCTCCTTCCAGTCCACTGCTCATCTGTCCAGATTCTTTTCCTTTCACTGCTCTGGGAAGCCTGATTCACCTCACCAGATGCCAAGATAGCCGAGGTCACTTCCCCATGACTAGAATTGTGGGGTGTTCTGATTGGTCGGAGCTGCAAATTCCCCATGGGCTGCCACCCGTTTAATCCTTCACATCCCATACCCTTTCAGGCAATTCTTGTGGTTTTCTTCCTTACCACCAAACCCTTTCTGCCCCGCAGGGTTTTTTTCGGTGTTTTCAGGTATCTTTGCTGAAGGCCCGGGCTGCTGGTTAGAGCCTGACCATGTTACCCATCCCTTAGCCTCACTCAGCACAAGTCCAGGAGTCAGAACTGGGCCCAATCTAGGTTGCTCTGTATAATGGACTTGTCATTATTTACAGCTCCACCCCCCTTTGTGTCACCTGTAAATTTTACTAGCAATGGCTTTATATTCTCTTTCCCCACCTCTTCTCCCTGCTAGGAGAATCAAGGGAATCCATAGTGACCTAGAACACTTCCCAGTGTCTGGCATGAATGAGACACGGGCGGTACACAGTGCACGGAGGACGTTTGAGAGAGGTAGGATGTGCCCGTAACCAGAGCACTAACCTAAGACTTGGCAGACCTGGATCCAAGACAGTTTTGCTGCAGGCGTCCTGTCTGACCTGGGGCCAGTCGCAGTGTTCCCCAGCTGCAAAATGCAGATAATATTGCCCGGTCTCCCAGGGGTATTGAGAGTCTGGCTATATTAAAAACGGGGAGGCAATCAAATAGCATGGCAATGAAGGCCATGTAAGTAGCTAAGATAGAAAGGAGTCTCCCCGAACCTTCTTAAAGTCCTGCTGTGAGATCTGGCAGAGGAGCATAGAAGGGTCACTAACAAAGTAGAGAGAATAGAATAGAACCAGCTGAAGATCCAATCATCTGCGCGGCATTCGGGATTCCTGGAGCTGGGAGTGCAGTGAGCTGTGGCACAGAGGGTTCTTTTGGGGCTGGGTGTTTTTATGCTTGCCAGGGAATAAAAACTTCCTGATTAAGTCCTGGCTTTCCCTCGTCAATCCTGGCGCAGCAGTGTGGGAGGTGACTGGGCTGCACGAGACACGAGACACAGGCAGGGTTCCAGAGAAGGATATGGAAAGACAGCCCTTTAGGAGAGGACAGACAAGGAACTGCCAAGGATAAAATGGAGGCACTGCTGGGAAGATGTGCCTCACACTGCCGTGGGGAATAGCCTGGCTCTGTTTCTTTGCAGGCTGAAGTGTCTATTGCAGGTGAGAAGGGAGTGGCTGGGAGCTTTTCATGACTTCTAGCAATATGCCCTCTGCAGATGCTGGCTGGGGTCTGCAGACTTACGTCTGGGCTGCCCCACAAGCAACTTCCCTCTGCCCAAAGAGCTGTGGCTCTCTTGCAGGCACCCCCGGAGCAAGGCATTCTGGGTGACGCTCCCTCAAGGCATTGCAACTCGCCTCCCCCACTGCTCCATCCGAGCTCAGGTTTGCCGAGTTTCGGGATAGGTGCAGAACTCAGGCTCTTGCCCGAGATGGTAGCCCAAGGGGAGAGGTGGTAGTTTCTTTGGCCAAGGGGAGTAGTGCAGTCCCCAGTCCTCGCTCTGACGGCTGAATTCAGGTCCAGACTTAAGGAGACCCTGTGAGGTGACACCAGACAGCACATGCTATTAGTCCAGGCACTGGAGAGCCAACGAGAACTCCGGGGTCTGTTTTGTGTCCGGCAACCTCAATAAAAGAATCCCCTTTATATTTGTGACAACCCAGTCCTGTCTCTTCTCTACCACAAGGGAAACTACATGGAGGCTGGAGAGATCCTTAGAGTTCAAAGCACTTTCCCAAGAACATCAGTATGATTATCCCCATTTTACAGATCGGGAAACCGAGGCACCGAGCGGAGACATGACTTGCTCAAGGGTGGCCAGCAGGTCAGTGGTACAGCTGAAATGAAAACCCAGACCTCTGGACTCCCACCACTAGATCATGCTGGTCAAAACCAGGACTAGAGCTCAGGTCTCCACTATCAGGCCCACGCCCTGTCCACTGCACCACACTCCCGCCTATGGAATGGTTAAACAAAGGCAATTACTCCCAGGCATCCAGCAGCCATGGGACACTAGCCGATGAGATGTTCCAGGAACCATGGATAAGAGCATCAGTCCTAGCAAACCATCTCCATTTCCTGGCCAACAGAGAATGCTCCGGCCAAGTATCTCACAACTCTGAAGCCAACAGGGCACTCGGATCAATAGGGGATCTATTCCCTCCTTCCCCGTTGGACAAATGCTGCTGTCCTTTACACTGCTGTGAATCTGCCGCAGCTCTAGTGGTGCGTGCGGAAGCGCCGTGGGCCCCAGGCACGCCCTAGCCCCCGCTCCTATTACTGGAACGCTATACGCACTTACTGTTTGCAATTAATCATTTTGTTTTAATTGCAGCTTCTCTAGCTGGCAGAGTCTCATCAACATTTGATGCCTTTTGGCTGCTTCTTCCAGGTATGTTTCAGGACTGTTTGATTACAAAGAACTGAGCGGGAGGCGCGTTCCAAAAACAAGTGCGGGGATTCAGGGGGTGGTGCATTCAGATGACACTCAAGCCCATGCAGCAGCCATGCCAATCCAGCACCCCTAAAGGAGAACGACAATAGGATAATGAGCCCTTTCCCTCAATGGCTCTCGTCCCAAAGGATTTCAGCAGCAAATCCGGGGAGATGCTGAGTGCCTGCCTCCCAGCCATAGTCCGGTTGGTTTCAGCAAAGGTTGCTGGTACTTAGCAAATGCTCAGCACTGCTGAGGATATAGTTCTCTGCAGACACGGGAATCGCTTCGCCCGCTGCTGAAAGGCGGGCAGAGCTGGGACGAACTGCGTTAGCTGTTTAAGATCACCCAGCGGCACTATGCTATACAGTGGGAATGAAATGCCCGGGGGCATTTAAGTGGGCAGTTAATAATCACCCGAGGTGGAATTGGCCCAAGACACCGGGGCTGATGCCGCTGCTCTTCCAAACAATGCAATGTTTGTCTTGGTGCATGAACGTTTAACAGAACAGAATGCCCAGGCTTAGATCCGCAGCCGGTGCAAATCAGCAGCGCTTCCGAGACTTCAGTGGAGCTACACTGATTTATACCAGCCGAGGGCCACCAGCTGCGGCTCCAATATGGAATGCCAAAAGGTTTCCTTTATTAGCTGCATTACAGGGACTCTCACTGTTGTCACTTCACAGCCCCCCCCCCCAAGTGTATCTTACACAAGGCCCAGTTTTCAACCTTGGATTCCTAAAATGACAACTAAACCAGCATTGAGGCCCCTAAATACATCGTTTCGGGGGCTAATTGCACCAAAGGGGGAGATGTTCAAAGGTATAAATAACAGTTAGGCACCTAGCTCCCATTGGCTTTCAAAGGGCACATTGAATGTACATCTAAGCTAAGTGCAACATGCGTGTAACTGCCATTGTGCCTTTGCCAAAATCTCATCCCTCGTTTGGGGAAATGGAACGGGCAGGGTGTTTCATCATCTCTGCCTGGCCAGCAGAGGGACCCCCTTTCTCACTGGCTTAATCCATTTACAAATACGCGGCCACAACCCTGCCATGGCCACACACACAGGGCACAGACGCCACAGTGCCCTGCCCCAGAAATGCTCTCCCAGGACCAAAGAGTAATGAGCGAGATTGACTAGGAGAGTCCCTTGGGACCTTGCAGTTTTGCGAAGCTGACAGAGGGATCCCCCGACTCCCACAGACCACAGGGTAATGAAGTCAGGAAGGGGTTTCTAGTGCCCTAGCTACTAATGAAATTCAGGTGTGTTGGCCTTTCATGAGAGTCAAGCCACGTGCCTGCGATTGTCTGCACAGAGAACATAACCTTCGGGGAGCAGAGTTTTCTGTGCTCCTTACCAAGCTAAATAGAAATCGTTCTGCTCTGCGAAGCTGCAAATTGGCTGCAGATATCATCATCCAGCTGTTCGGTCTGAAGAATAGACTCTTCTTTCACTCATTAGCTATGGGCAACAATGCAAGGGGATGGGGAGGGGTGACACTGAGATTGGTGCGGAGTTCTGCTACTGCATTGCTGCAGAGGGGCTGCCTGGGAAAGAGACCCTGCTGCAGGTAATAGCAGAGGATATGACTACGCGGCAATTAAACACCCATGGCTGGCTCATGTGGGGGAGGGTCTCAGAGCCCAGGCTCCAGCCCGACTCTGCAATTTTACAGCCCCACAGTCTGAGTCCAAATCAGCTGATATGGGCCAGCCGCAGGTGCTTAACTGCAGTGTAGAGATATCCTGAGTTACATAATGGCCTGTCCCAGTCATCCTAGAGAGCTGAACAAACTATAGAGGGAATCACTTCACCCACGATGCAAATGCAACCACCTCTGGGGCGGAACACGGCACCAATTCACCAGGGCAAAAGGCCATTCAACAACAGCATTGGCTGGGAAGCACAGAATATTGCATCAAAGGAGGAGTGTAATGGGAGTAGCACCAGGGTATGGCAGGTCAAGACTGGGGGTGTTCTGGCCGAATAGGGTGGAGAATCAGACCAATGTCTGCAGCAGCACATCACTGGTCTCTTCTTTTATCCTTTCTTCTGTCCCCCTGGACCTCGGTTCTTTTCCTCCTCACCTCTCCTCTCCACTCCCTCTGCTTCCCATCTCTTTACAAAGAGCAATAATGTGAGAAGAGGTGCCCTGTTTCTTTAAATCTGCAGCAAGATGATGGACCAGAATGGGGACCCGGGAGGGTTGGAAGCCCAAGTTTCTACACTGTAGCAGAGAGAGACAGTTGCTTTAAAGGCCTGCTTCCCTTATAGTAAAAAAACGTCCTTGTTCAGCATCAGAGGAAATCATCTCCTTCTGCAGTTCTTCCCCCTCAGCGCCAGACAATCAGCACCACTGTATTTGTTCACCGCGCCAGACGAAACACAGCCTCTGCCGTGGCCATAATTCAGACACTGCCTTTAAAGGGAAACTGCTTTGATGAACGTGGGTCATTCCCATGCAGCTGCCAGAGCTATCTGCCCAGGATGACTAACAAGCAGCAAGCTGCCGGGCAGGCCCTTTGCTTGTGAGGGCTGCAGCAGTAACCGTTATCAGAAAGCAGAAGTCACTCCTTCCCCATCGGCCCCTGCCCCAGCTCAGATTTTCCAGTGTCCCCTATTTGTGCCAGCCAAACTTCCCAACTGCAGAATTAGCGGAAACTTCCCTAATCCCCATTCCCTTGTAAGGGTTCTCGCTCTCTCTCTCTCTCGCTCTCTCTCTTTTTAAATAACTGCCTCCTCAGCATCATCTCTCCAACAGTGATTGCTCTCTGGGGGTCAGATTCCTCCCTGGTGTTATGCCATTCATTCCGGTGGGGCTACACCTTGGATCACTTTGGCCTAGGATGCTCTCCTCTGCTTCCCCAAACAAACCCCCATAGGCTATTCTTTACTGTTTATATAGCAGCAGCACTTAGGAGCTGCAGTCATGAACCAGGCCCTCATTGTGGTAGGTGCTGTACAAAATACAAAACAAGTGTCCAATCCTCTTCTCACAATAGCCCCAGAGAAAACCTAAACTAAACAGAATACCGAGGACCGGGCTTAAAACCAAGGCTGTCGGGGGCTTTTTTGTCTGGTTTTGAAACCAGGAAAACACTAGTGAGCAAGTCACTTCCCCTCTCTAAGCCGGTTTCTCCTCCCATCATTTGTCTCTCTTGGCTATTTAGACTGCAAGCTCTTTGGAACAGGGATCATCTCTTACTATGTGTCTGTGCAGCCCCCAGGGTGACGGCTGGGGCCTCTAGGTGCTAGAATCCTATAAGGAAACCATAAATTAAAGGTGCTCTGGTGCATGTTCCACTGAGGAGAGACTATGAAGAAAGGAGCAGAGAGGGAAAACCATTCTGGGTGACAAAGCACTGCAAGCCTGATTCGCTGATTTCCACTGCTGTAAATCAGGAGTGAGTCCACTGTAGCCAATGTGGGGTAAAAATGGTGTAAGTGAGAGGAGAATCAGGCCCCATCTATAAAATGGGCATGGGTCCCTAAAGGCTGAGCTCCCTTACAAATACAGTGGCTGGAGTGGAGCTTTGGTTCAGGTATACCAACATGCACAGGGCACTCAGTGTTGCCAGTGTAGTTTTGGTGGGGTCCCTTCTGGTCCCTAATGCAGATGACAGATTGCCCATTAGCTAGGAGTTATATATCTCGACTCAAATCACGCTTTCGGGTGGGAGAAATCTAAGCGACCAGGGTAAAAGGCTCATGAATTCAAATGGGTTTTGGAAGCCTATAAAAACGGTGGGAGAAACTCGCAGACTCTGAAGCTCCAGGATGCTTGCGGATTCTTATTTAAACCCAAGCAGAGCTTCTCATCAAGTCACGTCACACAGAGAGCAGCTCATACCTCCTTAATGTATCTTCAAACAATTATTTTTTGACAGCCACCTGGCAATCAGCCCGTTTGACCCAGAAAATCTCCTTCTACCCCTCAAGGTCAATGCTACTGACACAACTGTGGCCGCATCTCTAGATATGTGAATCGCTGTCATGCTAATCCCAACTCCTGCTATTTACTAGTTCATCATTAATTAGTCACTCAATGATACATTAAAAAGACTATAATCCCCAGCACATATTCAACAGGAGACTACAAACAGCAACTAATCGCTCATTATCTCTAATCATCTGTTCCCAGTTACCAATACTCTTTACTCTGGTAATGAATTGCAGGAATTATTCATTAGTGATCAGAAATTGGAGATTATCTATTAAAAAAATCAAGCTATCCATTGGCTAATTGATTAATAATGCATTAGTCGGTTGCAAAAATGATGGTTGATCTTACATCACCTGAATGGGGAAAGTCATAGCTCTTTTAATGGCAATGAGGTCTAATGGTTAGAGCAGAAAATTGAGGATTTCTGGGTTCTATCCCTTGTTCTGACTTATTATGTGGCCTTGGGCAAGTCACTGATCACCTGATTTTTAGAGCTGTTGAGTACCCATAATTAATTATTATTATTATATTATTATTTGTACTGCAATAGCACCTAAGCATTCGAGCCACGGCCCAGGACCCCGCTGTGCTAGGCGCCATACACACACGGAACAAAATGATGATTCCTGCCCCAAAAGAGTTTATAATCTAAGGGCTTGTCTACTTGGAAATTTCCCAAAATAGCTCTCATTCTGGAATAAGAATGTCCACACTGATGCTGACACCAAAATAACTATTCCTGAATAATTATTCTGGAATGGCTATTTCAGTAAATTTCCAAGTGTAGATAAGCCCTTAGCCTAAGGCAGGAGACAAGCGAGTCTAGACAGACAGACAGACACCCAGGGGAGCACAAGGAAACAATTCATGACACCCATTTATGTCAGTCTCTGAAAAAAATCAGACTACAGGGTCTCTTCATGCCTCAGTTTCCCCACTTGTCAAAGACATACTCACCCACCTCAAAGGGCATCGTAGGGACGTGAGTTTTCAAAGCACTTGAAGACTTGGACTGAAGTTGCCATTGTAAGCGTAAAGTGCTATTATTAGTATAGAAGGAAGTGAAAACCTTTGTGTGACTGCGCATTTAATTTTTCCTCTAAATAAATACAGTGTGAAGATGAATTAACCCCCAGGAAATAACCCGACTGCAGATAGAAAACCTGTGGCAATTCCAACATGCCACTCAAGCAGTACAGGCGCTTAGCTGGGTTAAGGACGTGCAAGGGCTCTGCTGGCTTGTGTGGGACAGGAGGCTGATGGGCTTTTGCTTACAGATGCCGAGCCTATCTCTTTGCAGGGGACACTGGCACGCAATCAGTACCTTGCTCACAACTGCTGGTGAGATTTGTATAGCTTGGACCCACAAAACAAACAAAAACCAAAGAAGCAGGAGAGTCAGAACATGAGCTAAAAATGCAAGTGGCCACTGTGGGGTTAATTAATTTCTATGACTCAAGTTGGGCATCAAGTTTATATGGCGTGTTTACAGCTCAGGCATGACTGGTCAGAGAGAGGTGCCTGCTTCTAGGGCAAGGATAGGCAACCTATGGCACGCGTGCCAAAGGCAGCACACGAGCTGATTTTCAGTGGCACTCACACTGCCCGGGTCCTGGCCACCGGTCCGGGGGGCTCTGCATTTTAATTTAATTTTAAATGAAGCTTCTTAAACATTTTAAAATCTTATTTACTTTACATACAACAATCGTTTAGTTATATATTAAAGACTTATAGAAAGAGACCTTCTAAAAATGTTAAAATGTATTACTGGCACGTGAAACCTTAAATCAGAGTGAATAAATGAAGACTCGACACCCCACTTCTGAAAGGTTGCCGACCCCTGGTCTAGGGTCTGTTTATTGTCTGATGTTAGTACAGGTGGGATGAGCCACAGAAGACGCCAGCCTGTCTCCAAGTTATACACTGGGTTACAAGACCAATACTCCATGTGTGGCCAGTGCCTCTTGTTAGTGACCTGTTGTGCTGTAGGACCTGGACTCAGCAGCATGACTGACCCTGAAGAACCAAGCAGAGCATGCAAAATGGGGACCTCAGCATGGCTGCAACTCCAGCTCCTGAGCTGGACAACCTGGTCCTGATTAACCTACAGCACTGGCTTTGTTCAGAGCCTGGGTACGCGGGTGTACACCTCCCTCTGCTTCTCTGCTTGCCCTTCCTAGCGTGTTCTTGGAGGCAGGCAGAGCTCTGGTCATTCCTGGCACTGGAATTCTTCACCTTCTAGGCAGCCTGGCTGCAAAGGAACCAGGGACGTCTCCGAGCCTCCCTGTTTTCATGGCATAATCCTGACTTTGCAGATTCTGGCCCACACCATGGAAGAGGATGAGACTATTAACACCCTGTTAAATAACCACATGCGTCACAGCTCGCCTCCACATGTTCAGCCACCCAGTTACAACTACCACAGCTCAGCACATCCAAGGAGCTGCGTAACCTGGTTTCACCCACATCTGCACCCTCTCACCCTACCATGCTGCTATGTGTGAGTGCATTCTGGGAAAACAAGGTCAGCTCTCCCATACTGCCTCAGCATGTGGGGCCTCCCACTACACAGGGTTCCAGTCCCAGGACCCTATAACTAGCAGCCACGGTCTGTTCTGCAAGACTCTTTTCTGCTGCCTCCCTGGACCTCTGCCTCCCAGAAGGTCTTTTTCAGGTCTTCTCCCCACAACCTCTCTAGGTTCCAGGGCTGGCTCCAGGCACCAGCCCACCAAGCTTGTGCTTGGGGTGGCACCTGGAGGGGGGCGGCGCGGTGCGGCGCTCCGGCCGCCGGGGAGGTTTGAAGGACTGTCTCGTACCATCACCACTGCTGAAGTTGCGGGGTGCGGGGGGGGGGTTGATCTCTGGTAAATTTATTGCCATGTGTGGTTTTCTTATTGATTTTAATTTGCTTTATCTGTAATACTTTCCTCTTAAGCATAAATGTGCTTGCTTAAAAAGAGCCATGTGGTAGCTCATAACTGCAACAAATATGCTTTTTATAGACTTGAAGAGAAAGCAAAGAACAGGTGCTGGACTTTAGGCAGTTTGGCAATACCAGAGTGTAGGCAGGGAATGGCACAGCCTGGAAAAATCCCAGTCCGTTCGGAGAGAGACGTTGGTCTCTGCCCAAGAGAGGTGATGGCTGAGGAGCCCGGAGCCTAGCGTGGGTGCCCTCAAGGGACCACAGAGTGGGAATACAGGTGCGGTTTCCCTGAACTGTGACACTCCCATGCATCATGGAAACTGAACTATCTTCTCTCTAGAACCAATTCTCTCTTGCCCCAAAATAATCTCTCCATCATCTAGGGGATCCCTCTAGATCAGAGCTGAGGCCCCTCATCAGGGAGTGACATCGGGAAAGCTTACATTGCAATCATAATTATATGTACTTACAGTATAATGCTCGCCAGCTGTCTCTGTATGCTGTGTAGAGTTCCAGACAGGGTGTAATCCCTGGTAAACAAGGGTGACAAAGCTGGAATTCAAGCTGTGTGGTAGAAGTCTGTGCCTGTAGTCATAGCTTGTGTTCTTTAATAAATACCTCCGGTTTAAGATCACCTGTGATTTGGTATATCATGACAGCCATTGCCCATGCTGTATTTGTTCTGTGGATAAATAGGTTTCACTCCCGGCAATTCTCAATCTAGCATTCCCCATGAGAACTGAGAACCTCAAACAAAAAACTTTAACCAAAGCCCCAAATTCTTTTTCAAGATTTGTCTGCGTGTAAGGAGCTCTTTTATTCTCTTCCTTGGTTTGGCCCATGTTCAGTTTTACAGCCTGTAAGAGACTAACTCATGTTTCATGAGATGAACAACATTTATAAACTCTAAGGGTGGTGGGCAGGTTATGGAACGAGACAGACCAGTGGTCTGATCCGGCATGGCACAGCCTACACTGCATGACTGCTGACTGCAGCAGTTCACAGAAGCTGATGAGATCATTGGAGACAAGCAACCAAGGTTTCTATTTATTCCTTTTTTTATGGTGTATGCTTTTTGCTGGCAGTCTCTCATCATATTAGGAACAAACACTGAAATGTCAAAGAGTTTACAGGCCCAGATGCCGCAGTTCTCCACTCCCAGAGAATAACCAATTTTTTTTTTTCAGCCTGTATGTCTATATGCAGCATTGGATGTTCCAACAGCAGCCAGCCAGGAACAACGAGGAACAACTTCCTATGCTGCATGGTGCTGCCAGAAAGGCAGCAGAAATTAAACATCAGACGGGCTAAGTAAGAAGCCTCTCCTTTTTCCCGTAGGAGAACTAATTACTGTCTCTGAGTTGTTTAGACCAGAGCACAGAATTGTGTATGGAACTTATTGCTCAGAACAGCCTGCACTTAGTTTTTTGGTATGAATTTAACACGACTGGAAAGTACCAGCCTGACCCTCGTGGAGACAGAAACCTTCTCATTCCTTAAAATAAGCACCATTTTTATAACCAACCCTATTTGGGCTGCTAGCAGAATTTGAATCCGTAAACCTTTATTGCTGCACGAATAAGTCTCAAACACCTGACCTAAAGGAGAAAGTCTATTAGCAGGCAGCAATAACAGACTTCTCAACCTCTTTGATGGACCAGCCACTATAGAGGGACAAAGATGCACTCACCTCTAGAGTTGGTTACACAAACTTCCCTCCTTCAACATGTGCTCTACACCTACAGCTAGCTAGACATTTTTCATCCAGCGATTTCCAGCAGAAAATGCCTGTTTGACATGTTTAGAGTTCAAAGTTTTGATTTTTTCATTTCAAAATTTACTTTATTTTATATTAGAGTAAAAAAACCCCAGAAAGGATCAAACTCCAAGTGAAACCTTTTGATTAACTCGAAACCCTTTTTAAACAAATGTTGTTTCACACACACACACACACACACACACACACACACACACACACACACACACACACTGGAAATTTTGGCTTTTTGTCCCAATTTGGGATTATTCATTATTATTGTTGTTATTTTTGAAATTGCAAAATTTGTCACAGGACAGAAAATACATTTTTTGACCAGCTCTATCTGCAACTGTCCTGGAGGGCTCACTTAAACAGGGAGCGGTGGAGGCAGGGTGAATAAAGAGTGCAGCTTCCCAATTCCACTCAGCCCTTGGCTTCTCTGCTAAGGCAGCCAGTTGTGATGTGGACAGGTCTCTCTTGTAAATTGGGCTGAGCCCCACCAAACTCATTTCACAAACAGCCAGATTTTCTATCTACCCAAGCAAAGTATAACAGCCAAATACTTCTCAGTCACTGTGAGCCTGCTAGGATGGAGCTGAGCAGGTTACCTAGAGGCAAAAGGGCTCCAAGATAGGCCATTCCCAACTTGCTAAGCCAGCCAGTTCTCCTCAGGCACACTGAATTTTCTTCTTCTGATACTGCAGCTGATGACTCAGTGGGGAAAGGCAGAGCCGTGGAGAAGATTCCAAACGGCACTTAAGGAAGGAAGCAATATTTCTTTAATACACATACCCAAGACAGACATCTAGATAAATGGATGGACAGAGAGTAAAATGGATACATAGATACCGAGGAGCAAGTGATGAATAATGAGGACAACCGGGCACATGATAGATAGAACTAGACTGACAGAGTGATGGATGCAGGGGGACAGAGCGACAGGCATTTGGCCAGACGGACAGCTGCATGGTCAGCAAGATGGATGGGTAAATGCGGAGGTGAGGTCGATAATGAAAAGGGACAGGCGGATGATGGACAGACAGGCTTACGGCTGGATATAGAGATGGACAGACGGCTGAGCACAGGTGCTCGCTCTTAACAGGGAGTAGCGAGCAATCCACAACTTGTCAAAAGCAGGAAGCGTCCAGCTTGTGCCAGGGGAAGGTTCATCTGCTTGGCCTCGGGCAGGGAATGTGAACAGAATCTTTTTCCTCTGGAGGTACTGACTCTAGGAATCCTGCTGTCAAGGAAGAGGGGACTGGATGGAGCAAGGGGACAGAGAATGGCGTCTCTAACCACTTGGAGCTGGCTTGGAGCGGTAGCGAGGAAAGGGTAGCCTGTGCGAAATGAATTCGATGGGCCGTTGAGCAGTTCCCAGCAAGAAGGGGGTTTCCATGTTGTGCGTCACAAGAACTCCCTTGTTAGCAGGTACGGTAGAGAAGTCAAAGATTAAACAGGTCATGGAGACTGAACAACCCCATCACCCACAGGGGAGGCAGAGAGGAAGGATGGCCTTATGGTTAAGGCATTGGACTGGGACTCCAGAGAGCTGAGGGCTAGTCCTGGTTCTGCCAATGACCAGCTGTGTGACCTTGGGCAGATCAGTGCCACTCAGGCCCCCTCTCCATAATCCCTTTCTCCTCCTCACGGTCTGTCTAGTCTGTTAGACTGTAAGCGCTTTGGGACCATCTCTTACCGTGCGTATGTACAGTGCCTAGCACAATGGAGCTGGGTTAGGGCCTCTAGATGCAACTATGATAGGTATAATCATAACAATATCGGTAGCATGTCCGGGTCAGCACGGCAGAACCTTCCCCACTGTTCATTTGGTGGATACGAGGATCCCTTTCCACTCTCCCGAGCTGTCAATCGTCACCTTTCACCAGCTCTCAGTTTACATGGGGAAAAAAAAGGAAAGAATTTGTTTCCCCAAGAATCGGGGAGGAAAGGAGAAGCTGAACTTTCCCCCTAACTCACAGGGCAAAGGCCACCCTAGAATCAGAGATGCGGTTGGCTAGAGCAGGATTTGGATGTCCCCGAAAACAGGTGTTTGGATCCAGAGCTTTGGTGCAAGCCCTTTTCTAACGCTGGCTGAACTAACCCCCTAGCTGTGTGCTCTCTATTATATGATCATTTACTGACCCAGCACCTGGTGCCTTTTGCTTGTGAGCTCCACGACTCAGAGCCTAATTTGCTTTGGCACATTTAACCTAGTGCCACGAACACCTGCAATGCTACATAAATAACTGCCCTACCAAGCATCTCTGTCACACACACGGCCCAATCCTATTATCACTTCCCTATGGGAGAGCGGCCTTGAACGTGTCTCCAGGTAACAGCCCAGAGCCAGCGAGCGACATGACATCGGGGGATGTGTGCTGCTGCCTTTGTCCAGGCAGGAATTCTCTTTACAGTGATATAGTCATCCCCTTTGCCCTGGCCCTGAAGGTAGGTGGGTGGGTGGGCAGGCAACCGGTCCGCTGGCCTTCCTTTATTCATCGCACTTCCTTCCTCTGCTCCTTTTCTACTCTTGCAGTTAATGGCTAATTAGCTCCTTAGCTCTCCCAAGCCCAGGCTGATCTACTAATTAGTCACTGCTTCCTTCAACCAGCCCTCTTCAGGGAGAACTGCTTGGATTCATAGTGACCAGGCTGCTGGTTCCGCTGCTGGTTCTCAGCCCTCTGTCCCAGGGCAGGGGCTTTGCTGTTCTGCTCTAAGGACGACAAGTCCCAAAGCAACAGGATGCACCAGGCGGTGGCTGCTGAGTGGGGGGTGCCGTCTGCATGTCTCTAGAGATCCAGCTGGATTTCAGGAGGTCAGGTTCCTGCAGGTGGGCCTGTGACCATGTTGGGGAAGGTTCTTGGCTACCTAAAGGTGGGAATCTGGCTGGTGAGTAGTGAGAAATCTGGGTTGCAAGGCAGAACGAAGCAAACAGCCCCTGGGAATTGTTTTCCTAGTGAATGTGGGATGGGTGAGGCTTGGGGGGAAGCCGGGAGCCACCCGCTGCAGCTTCTAGCAGATGAATCTGTGAAGCACCTTCCGAATGCTAAGTATCATCATTTCCACCACCAAAATGCAGCCACCTCTGGGGCAGAACTTGGCAACTGATTTACAACACCCAGCAATGCCATAGGGAAATTTAGGACCAGACCAGAAAGGGAATACCTTATCCAACAGGAGAGGAGTCCTCATGTGCACACATACCCGGGCTGCTGGACAGGACTGCCTTTCCTTTTCAGTCCTCTCCCACAAACAGCTTTAGCATCGTAGTGCCAGTTGCTCTGGCTTGGTAACTCGCAAGGAGAGGGCTGCCTTCCACCTGTCCTCTCCTCCATCACATTTTTTAATCTCCCCTCCTACATTATTTATTGAAACCTGGCTTTGTGTTTTCGTGACAGGGTTCCCAATTACCGTAGCGGCCTTCCCCCATGGCCAAGGGACCAATGATTGATTGTGGCGTGGAGGGGTGATGGAGGAGGTAGTGGCAGATCCCCGGGCCGGGCTTTGACCTTGACAGACACTGGGGATGGAGGGAAGGGGTTCTGTGACGCAGGAGCCAAAACGCCAAGACAGTACATCAATGCAGCAGGCAGAACTGGCTCAGGCTGTGTGCTTTAGGGGTAGGGGAGACATGACTCTTCTCCAGAACTGTAGCTTTAGCCAACTCGGGAGGCCGCAATCCAACCTCTGCTGCTGGATGGAAAGGGATCAGGGCACCATCCCCTTCTCCATATGGCAGGTTTGGTGGCCTGGATTGTGATGCTTCGGAGCAGGCCATGGGAAGTGTGCGGGGGGAACAATGGGCAACCCCCCTGAGTCCGTGCGTAAAACAGTCAGTGTAGTTGCATGGACGCCACATAATCCCATCTCTAGGGCCTTTGATTTTAGCATGTTAATGACTCAACCCTCACAACTCCCTGTCCTTCACAGAAGGAGAAACTGACACACAGAGGTGAAGTGACTTGCCCAAGATCACCCAGCAGGCCAGTGGCAGAGCTGGGAACAGAGCCCAGGTCTCCTGAGTCCCAGCCCCCTGCTCTAATCACTAGAGAACACTGCTTCCTCTGGTGCGCTAGGCAAGTCACCTGATCTGAGGAGCTTTCTTCAGAGCGTGCAACATAGCAACGCTCCGTCCCTAAGGAAACCAGCCAACCTCTATCCAGCTGCTATGGGACCGATATGTTATTTTTACATTTACATGTTTGTGCCAGCTAGTTTGGGTTTTCCTGGAAGCAAGGAGCTGACAGCCGTGGACGGAGGCAGGTGTAATGGCAGGCTCTGCTCATGCGCTTCTGCTCCGACCTGTGGCAGACCTCTCCTCAGGCTAGTGTGATATTAACCTGCTGTGCCAGCTACCATACCCCACCAGGCTGGCTGACTTTTAATTAAGCTTTGGTACTTCGGAGCATTAACAGCAGCCTGTTTGGCTGGGCTAGGGCTGGGCTAAAGAGCAGCCTCCGGGTCATAGGCATCTTTAATTGTGTGCCCTGCAAGTGCCTTTTTGCCCCATAGCTGCACAGGGAGGACCATTCGAGCTGTTGAATAGTCTGTTATCAGTGAACTTGCACAACTGAGCAGAGCCTCTTTATCTTGCCTTAACATTGCACCTGCCCGTGCAGGGGGAAAGCGGTAGGATAACACTGGAGTGTCAACACAAGGGCCCCTCCCTGCCGGTAGGTGCAATGTTCAAACTCCAGGACTGCAGCAAGGAAAATGCAGCCATCGGGGTGTGTCGTAGCGAGAGCAGGTGGGGCCAAATTTTCAGAAGAGTTCAGCATGGGAGGTGACTGGCCGGGTTTCCGCTCCATGCTGTGTCCGTGAGGCAGCGTTGAAGACAATCACGCATGCGGAGGCAGAGTGCCCAACTCGACATCTGGAGGGAGGTTTGCAATGCCTGATCTCCTTTGATACAGAGGTTATCCTCCAGTTACGGAAACTGGACACTGAGCTCTGATGTCTGCATATGAGAAGCAGCAGCACGTTGGGTACTACTGGCTCTTTTGAGAAGCTCCAATTCTGAGTTTTAAGCACCCAAAAATCTAGCCCTGAGCTCTTTGGAACATGTATCCTTGAGCAAACTTTAAGAACAGGTTAAACAAACACCTGCCAGGAAATGTCTAGGTATAATTAATCCTGCTTCAGTGTGAGGGGACTGGAGAAAATGACCTCTCGAAGTCCATTCCAGCCCTACATTTCTATCATTTCTAATTGGCATCTTCAAAGCACTTTGCAAGCATTAACTAATCCTGCTGGATGACGGGACAGAATCATGAATTCTTCATCCCTCTTTTACAGATGCAGCAGCTGGCTCTCACAGTTTATCAGGACTCTCGTGAGAGCTGGAGCCCCGGCTTCTGGAGTCCTGTGATTATCTACAAATCTCAGCTTGCATTTTGCTTTTAAAGTAAATTTCTAGCCCCCACAGTTGTGTAGTAAGTAAAGCTGGAAAATTTGAGCCTGAAGGGTTTGAAAACCAACAGGCAAGTAGAAAGAAGAGGATATATACTCTATTTAAGATGTTATGATGTTTAGTCAGTCTCGTGATTTTTGAGGGTCTGAATTTTGAACGCTTATGGTTGGCAGTGTTGGAGAGGGGAAGTGACTTGCTCAAGGTCAGCCAGCGAATTGGAGCTAGGATTAAAACTCGGGATCCCTGCCTCCTATTCCTGCCTTGAGCCCACTAGCGTCTGTTGCCTCTCTAAGCATTTATATGCTCTCACAAAGTTCCCCGTGCACCTGACTTAGCTGGCAGCTTCGGGGAGGAACAGGATGCTGCATCGGCCAGCAGTATTTGTTTTCTCCTTGAACCAATCGATTCTGCCTCCTCTATGTGATGGAAATGTGTAGTGAGCTCTCCCTCAACAGCCAGGGACTTCCTCCCTCCAGCTTGGCCCAGGGACATCTCCAGATTCCTGTGCAGGTCTTGCATTGTTCCGAAGAGACTGGCCTCCAGAGACACAATCCAAGTTTTACACACAGTCTGACGCATGCTCGGAAAGGGCTTTGGACCAGAGTTTGGGCAATGCAGTGTTGGGTGCAGCCATGGTCAATAGAGCTCAGAGGCACACACCTTGCTCTCAGTAACTAGGAACTCAGCGCCCACCCCATCTAACTAATCCAAGGTCCCTGGCATCAGCCAGATCCTGACCGTAATCAACACATCTGTCATGCTTGCTCTGAACATGCATTACCATAAGGGGAGAAGAACCTGCAGGCATGAAGTCCTGCAGTCCACAACTAACTCCTAACCCAACAGCTGGCTCTGTGTTCCGTGGGCCAGCTCATTTCCAGCCCAGCTCATTAGCAATGTGGAGCCCACGCCAGGGAGGGAAAGGACAGCCATCTGGCCCAAGCCACCCGTGGTGCTTGAAAGTGTTAAGCCCAGAAAGCGAAGTGTGAAAGACCTAGTGATCAATCTGCCTCATGTTTCTGCCTGAGAGTGACTGCTGGGAAGTCCCTGGCCCCAGCCCCTTCAGAGCTGGGCCAGTCAGATGTCAGAACCCAGATGGGTTGTAATTGCCTGCAGATGCCTCTCCATCCTCCCCCATGCAAGCAAGTCTGTCTGTCAGTCTCCTGTAGCACCCATCACTGCAACAGCTAAGTGCTTGCCAGGGAAATAGGATCTCGTGGGCTTCATGGAATTTTCTGTTCATTTATCTTCCCTGGTCCAGGAGACTGCATTTGGGATAGACATCATCTATCTAGCTATCATTTCTGGTCATGGTGGAGAGTTTTGCAGTGCATCCTGAAGGAGGCCAGTCTCTGGATCGGTCTGATTTCTGATAGGAGTGTGATCCACACCCAAATTCCCCCACCTGGGGACGCTTTCTGTCCAGCTCTTGTGAGCTGTGTCTGACAATACAGGTTTAGCTCGACAGGCATCTGACTGGTAAAACAGGCAGGAAACAAAAGAATGGCTCTCGGCAAACACTTAAGAGTTAAGGGACAATCCCAGAGTTAAGGGACTATTAGAGTGTGCCTCCTCTTCAGCCAACCTACAAAACTGGCTCCCACCAGGCCAGGAGAAGGCCCACAAACATAGAAGGGCAAAAGAACTCTGGCAGGATAAAAACGGGACCCTATCTCGAGAGAAGGGCAGTAATTGTTCAGGGGAACCAGACACACCCAGCGCCCCGCTGGGATGTCTGAAGAAGCTAGAGCTGCCTACATCCCCATCACAGGATGGTAGGGCTTCAGATGAGGTTGCTGTGCATGGCAACAGTTTGTTGTTTTAAAACTCTTTTACTCTAAAAGCTTTGTTCCTGCTGCTAAAATAAATAATGCTTTGGTCTTGAAGAGGCTGTCTGATCATTGTATCCTGCTGTGTACAATGCTGCAAGGGAAGAACTGCAGGTACCTGAACTCTGTTGGACCTGCAAGATAAGAATGGTGGATGCACAAAGTACTGTAGCCCAGGGGCAGCGCTGGCCTAGGAGTGGGAGAGTGGCAGAATTCTGCCCTAGGACAGGAAAGGTGTAAGTCTTGACACCTAAGGGCATGCCCTCAGAGGGACCAGAAATGGGACTGAGGAGCAGCGAGCTCTGTAACTGACACACATATCACATTCAGAACGGGGAAGGCAGTGCCAAACCTGCTTGCCCCAAGCAGTTTCCAAAGCTGAGCTGAGCGGCAATCCAAGGTCTCCTGTCTCCTAAACAGAACAGAACATCTGTTCTTCCTTGTCCCCTAACTTCCTCATCCCCGAGTCTGATTCACCTGCAGTTGTCATGTTTCTTCCCGTTTTAATCCCTTAATTAATCAAAAAGATGAGCATGTTGGTTGCAGCCCAGTGTGAGTGGAATGCAAAGTGGCCATTATAAAAAAATATCAGTTTATGAGAATGTTAATTAGAGATGGGAAAATTAGTGGAGGAGGAGAGAAAAGTTACTCATAACTGAAGAGACACTGTCAACATGTAGGTCTGGTTAAATAAATAAGGGCTGGAGATTGCCAAATCCAGCCTGAAAAGAAATGTTTTCCCATTTCAATTCAAACAAATTAAAATGAAAGTTTAAACACTGCTCTGCAGTATCACAGACCCAAACACAACAACGAATGAGAATCAGGAAGTGAAACTGATTAGAAGCAGCTACAAAAGGAATAATCGAACAGCAGGAATGATGCAAAATATGTCTGATTACAAAATTTTGGTTTTATTCAATTACAGCGTTATTACTAATAACGGTAAGGACATTTTGATTGTTTAGTCCTAGATTCTCATACCAGAAGGGAGCACTGTGAACATCTAGTCTGATCTCCTGATCTTTTGGTGACAGCACTGGGTTAGGACATCCCAGATCTGCCACAGACTCTCTATGGGACCTTGGGCAAATCACTTCATCCCTCCCTGCCTCCATTTCCCATCTGTAAAACAGAGACAAGAATCCATCCTTTCTCTCACCTATTGCCCCTCCCGTCTGTTTAGATTGCAAGCTCTCTGGGGCAGGGACTGCCAGGCTGTGCGCATTACACTGTGTCGGCAATTCTCATGATTTTATGGTGACTCTCACCATAGTTAGCATTTTTTTCTTAAAGCCCCAGCTCGGAGACATAAGTGATTTGGGTGAGACTTCCAGCTGTCATTTCATAAAAAGGAAGTTTCTAGCCCTCATGTTTGTGGAGAAAAAGCTTGAATACATGACCCAAAATTGCACCGAAAAGGCTCAGAGACCAGACAAATGAACAGAACAAAAATATATTATTGATTTTTAAAAAATCCAGTTGTTACAGGGTCCCTCCCCAAAGAGTGCCCCAGATGCACAGAAGCAACTCACCAGCAGGAACCCCACTGCAGGGTGCAGGGTTGCTGGGCTTCAATGACCTGTCTCTGTCTGGGTTTTCCCTGGGCTAGCCCGTCAGTCAGGTGGCTTAAAAATTCAATCGCCTTCTGGGTTATTCAAGTCCAGCTGTAACCGGTCTGGTCCCAAAGCTGGCTTTTTCTAGCTGGCATCTTCCAAGTCCCTTTGCCTGACTCCCCTTCAGCCGGCAGCAAAGTCCCTCCCAATCAAACAGACCGTGCAGAATTGCGCTCTTCTTTCACAGAATAGCAGGTCCCGGTGCTTCTCCTTGGGTCCCTCGGTAGAATTCAAAATTACTAACAAAGTTAAACACTATCAAGGCATCAACACCCGTCTCCTGGCTTGAGCGTCACTCCTCTTTGGCCAACTCTTCAAGACCCTGTTCCTCTTCCAGAACACCAACCCCAGGACGGCTTCCCTGGAGCCTGGCCCTTTGCTCCAGGGGCCCACCACAGGAGTTAGCTCCACTCCTGTGGCTTGGCCATCCAGCCACAACCCCGCTTGACTGCTCTGGTCCACTGCTGGCCCTTACGTGCTGGGCTTCCTCCCATTTTAAATCGTACACCCAGCACAGGTGTGGCAGGGCTGACTCTACTCACAGGGCCACTAGCAGCTTGTTCTCTCCACTAAACTTCCCCCAACCTTTATAGGGGCCATCTGTCTCTCAGGAGGCCTGGCAAGATGAGGGCTAATTAGCTGGGCTGGAGCACTCATCCCTTAAAGGGGCCAGGCCCGCCTGCGACAGGACCAAACCTGAATGCCAAACCTTTTGACGTTCACCCATCCTTTTCTAAAAATCCTCACACAAGCGCGACGAGATACCCGAACTCCCAGATAGCTCAGACCTCCAGGAGCTGAAGTGACCCCAAAACTGTGTCGTTCTGCAAAGTACATTGGTTCTGTCTTGGACCTACTGGCTTTGTAAAATCCATATGCTTGTTAGAATTCCCCTACCTGTTGGAAGTAAGTTTTGAAGCCCCACTAACTCCTACTACCTGAGTGTGAGACCAGCAGCTGTTAGGAAACAGTTATTTATTTGAACCTCTTCAAACAAACTCGACCTTCTCTCTCAATAATAGCATTGCCCCTTTGGCCTGAGGTAGCTAATATTTGAAGGGTTGTTACCATTAGGGGGAGAAATCAATGATATGAGTCAGGTGTATTCTTGGGGTAATCGTGTTCATGTACCGGGAAGGCACACTAAGTCCCATTTCCCTGAAAAGAGTAGAAACAAACAGCAGCAGGCAGTTTCCTGGCTCAGAAATCCCCAGGAGCTGTGTACCCAAGAACGTCTGTCTCTGCTTCCTCTCGGGGTTGCGCTCACAACGATGTCTCCCGGCTTTCTGCCCCCACTATATGCAGGCTGCAAACCACTATTGTAGCGCCTGTGTTTGCAACCAAGGAAATCCCTCAGTCCACACAGCTTAGCTCTGACCAGCCTTACTGCCTATTACATTGGGTGATCACCACCAATGTTGGCAGCCATTTTGGCTAGATAAAAGGGCTTCTGTTTAGCCTGAAAGAGAAAACTTGACAAACCATTGGCTTGAACAGGTCTGTATGATTGTCTTTGGCTCCAGGAGTCCTCCGAGGGCAACCCCAGCTCCTTCCAGCACTGCATGTTAAAGGATGCATTCCACGAGGTTTATCTCCTCCCTATCCTCTTTTGCTCTGGCTAAGCAGAGGGAAGGGAGAAAAGTTCCTCTGGATGGGAGCCCAGAGCACTAGCTCTGGGGTCCGCCAAGCTAGTCCCACTGCAATACACTTATGTATCTATCAGTGGGGATGCCCATGTGAAAAAATGCTTTGAATATCCCTCTGCTTTCCCATTCCTCCATGGAGACAAGCTCCTTACATAAGCCTTGGTAAGTAGGAGGGGCTTTTACGTCTCTTTCTCCCATCCATCCCTGTGGTGGTGGAGTTACGGATCTCTGAGCCATTCTGGCCCACTGTTTGCAAGCCGAGGACATACGCGATCAAAGTGCATCCAGGTTGCCTCTCCCGGCTGTGGCTGGCTGGGTCCTGCATCTCATTTCCACGAAGGGTGCCAGGGCTGGAAGGACCTGGCGGTGAAATAGCCTAAATTTCAATTGACTCTGCCACGCAGGACAGCCAATTTCAAACAGCAGGCAACATGCAGCGGTCACCGTCTCGGTCCATTTACACTTGACGAGGCTTCGAATCGATGAAATCACGAGGACTGGGAGTGGCTTTGAACCAGACGGTGAAGCTGTGACCAATTCAGCGGTGGGACAGACAAAGCAAGCTGGCTGGTTGGGGCACGTCAGCCCCCATAATCCATTCTAGCTCTGGGGAGCCTTTGGAAATTAATAAGCAAATATTAATCCCCACTTGCTAGAGCGAGCCTTTCACGCCTTCTCCATCGCCTCAGCGCTGCGGAGGCAGGAGATGTGAAATTAATTCAATGGCTCCAGAGGCCTCAAGCATCTGTACGAGTTTCTCCCTTTCTCGGTTAGAAACTTCCCCTGGAGGATTCTCCTCCATCGATCCTTCAGTGTATGGTGCGAAGGGAAACGGATGCTGGGTAATGACGGCCCATTCACCCTTCATTTGGGATTCCCTTTGATCCTCCCCTGTCCCAGTTCTGAACGTGCTTGTCTGCTGGAACCCTGGTGCAAATCAGGTGATTCCCACCCCCACCTCCCAAGGCAAGGTGACTTAATTCAAGAACCATGAAGGCTATTCCTAGGCAGAGTCCCTTCCCCACCCTGCAGCGAGCATCCCCCCTTCAGCTCTCCCTGGCTTCCTTTCCTTCTGTCTTCCAGACTTTTAAATTATGACTTTAACTAGCATAAATTTTTGATGAACAAGCTATTAAATATTTGTGGCTGTTGCATGTGCTTTCAATTATTCAGTGTGAATATGCAAGCATGGCATATGCAGCCTCCGACCCAGCCCCTTGGACTGCAGCATTAGCTCCTGGGGGCTCTCCCCTGGTCATGGGAGAAGGATGACTCGGCAGCTCTCTGGCCCTGGTGATCAAGGCATGATGACCTAGGAGGCTGGGTAACTCCTGTCCCTACACACACACATATACACGCACACACACATACACACAGCCTTAGCAGTCCCCTCACACTGACCGCACTGAATCCTGCTCTACGCACAATCCCACCATAGACACAGGCATGCTGTAACGTACCATATCCATGACACTTTGCCCTGCCCTCCCCCACGTACACCCCCGCCAGCTATTACAGGCTTTTTGCACAGGATCCCACCATACAAACAATCACACCATACACACACCCTGCCAGGGAGGCACACACATCAGGTACACATCGCACCTTTCCAGACACAGCTCGGGCCTTATTGCGCGACACGGACAAAGATGTCTACCACACCCAATACTGATCTTCCCCACCTCAATATGTGCACTCAAAGAAACACCCCTTCACACTCAACTCTGTCATCCCCTCCCCGACCCCGCCACATCAACTCACCATCACCCCACAAAAACCACAACCCTCTCCTTTTCACACCTGCAAATGCACCCAGCCCTCCTACTCGTCTGCAATAAACACTTGCACTTATGCACAAAGACACGTCCCGGCTCAGAAACAGGCACTAAATCACCCTCACAGCCACACTCCCCCACCGGATAATACAAAACCACCATCGTACCCAAACTGCACACCCTCCGTTTGATTTCCATGCTGCTGCCGGCAGACGGTCTTGGCCCCAGTCAGCATCCCCAGGTGCTGCCGCTGCTTTCTGTAGCAATTTGCAGATGCTGGGAGGTTCGCCTCTCCCTCTCCCGACTCATTTCTGTCTCACTCAAGCTTTAATTTGGAAAAAGAAGCTCTCGGAGGTTTCAGTACGGCCGGCAGCACCCCACAGGTCCCTGTGTGCTTTTAAATAATGCTTGGGGGGAATACGGTAAGCGACAATCGCAGAGGTTTGAAAGGGCAATGACTAACTTACTCCTAAGTTTGTAACGTCCGACCCACGCACAGCGAGATGAAGCCAGACTAGAAATAAAGCACAAAGGATAATTAACTACTGGAGCGAACCTCCCTAGGGCAGTGGTGGGCTCTCCATCACTTGATGTCTTTAATTCAAGACCTGCTGTCTTTCCAAGTCACCATAAGAGAAGTTACGGGCTTGGTGCAGGAACTACCGTGCTGTGGGTCTGTGTTCTGTTGGCCTCTGTTATGCAGGAGGTCGGACTAGATGATCATAATGGTCCCTTTTTAGCCTCGAAATCTATCAAGCTATGAATCACTGTCTGAATTTTTTCCCCCTGAAATCAATGCTATGTTTTCCTAAAATAAATGATTCAATGAATGTTCATAGTTCATTACTCATGAGCCACCCAGCAATAACAAACTAGTCCACACAACCCAGGGCATGCCAGAGACTCCTGCTGCCCCCACTTATTCTGCCCCCATGGTGGTAAATCACAGCCGCTTACACTGACTTACTGATAATACCACGGACATCACCCTTTGAATTTGGCCCGCACAGAGTTTTGATCGCCCTCTAGCAGCAGTTTTAAGTACAGTACTTCTTTGTATTGGAAATGGCCGGTCGACCTACAACCCTTAACAGGAAGCCGGGCGTGTCTGTGTTTAGAGAGTGAAGAAGTCTGTGGAACTCATTGTCACAGTATATCAACAAGGCTAAGAACTTTCAGGATCCAAATATGAGGCTTGTTTCATGGGGGAGTGTAGCAGGTCCCAAGCAAGGAACAGTTTCCAAGGAGTGAAGGAGTCATTCTAACAACTCCAATTGCTTTGGGGACACAGGACTAAACAGAATCTCTGACTAAGGCCCCACCCCCCACCCCCATTGATCCCCCATTGATCTTTCAATGCCGATCACCGCTCTGATGTGGCAGGACTTTTAAAGGCACCCGAGCATTTAGCGCTGCTTGGACCTGCCTCCCCTAAGGTTCACGGCTGGATCATGGTGGGGGAGTTGGATGCAGGGAAGCTGAACTGAGCCGTCCTTGGCTGGAGCAGGAATAGACATAGGGAGGCCCCTGCTCCACCTGGCTCGCCTCCCGCCCTTTAACAATCCCCCTTCGGTTTGGGGCTTGGGATTGACTGACGACAGCAATGTGTCGTTCAGTTGCACAAGGTAATAAGGCAGATGGTGGGGAGGGAAGCAAAGCGCTAATGAAGCCATAGCCGCCTCCAGCCCGGAGAGGGTGTGGATAGAAAAAGACGTTTCTCAGAGCCACACAGGGATCTTCACAGATGGCGGCCAAGGGGGAGCTCTCTCATCATGCTCTGTTGTGATGGCTCTCAGAACGGGAGCTGTCGGGGGAGGCAGGACGTTTCAAGGACTCCGCTTGCCTGTCTCTGCAGCTTCATTATCTCTGCCGCTGCTATAATGGCTCAGTGGTGGATTGTAAGCTGGAGCCCAGGACCCGTCTCCCCTCTTGGATTGGAGCTTTGCAGATGGACCATTATGGCCGCTGAGCGTGGCAGAGCAACCTGCATGGAGCCTGCAGAGGGGGACAGGCTGCCTGGCTGAGCCTCCGTCGCACGCTCAGGAGTGCGCTCAGGTGATTGTCCGGCTCTGCACATCCCCCCAGGCCTGCTTCTGTGGTCACGGGCCATAATCCCCCTCCTCTCCCGCTCCCGTGCACAGCTGAGCCCAGCCAGCACCTGGTGAGATCACCCACGCACACGGGAGGGCGGAAAGGCCCCATTTTGAGAGGTCTGAGCTAAGGAGCCATTTGAACCCCCTCCCCCCCAATCTCATATTCTTCAGGGCAGGCATTTCTCAGCCTATGCACAGCTCTGGCAGCCACTGAGTGCTAGGTGTTTCCAGCACCAGGAAGAGCGTGGTGTGTTGTTACCAGCAGGTGTGGGTACAGCAACCCGCTCCCCACGCCGGAGAGGCGATTGACACCCGCTAAAGCAATGCAAGCCTATAGCAAGTCAGGGAGGAAAGAGGGAGCCTCCCCCCACAAGGGATAAGCCCAGAGTTCTGTTTTTATTTGCTCTAGTTTTAGTAGCAGAGCTGTGTGTTTATCCAGCAATAGCAGGGGTTAACAGCTGGTATTTGCTCTGCTCCTGAGGTTTAGTGACTTTCATTGTGCACAATGTAAATACCTGGGTTGCTATCCTCCCGGCAGGCCCAAACGTTCCCTTAGCGGGATCTCACCCTTCTCCACCAGCCAAGCTGAAAGGAGCGTGGTTTGGCGCTTGCCGTCGGCTCCCGGGAAAAGCATGAACTGGGTCAGGAGGTTGATTCTTTAATGACCCAGCCTGGCATTTGCTAGCAGCTTGGGATAACAATACTGAGCACTTACCCCATCCAAAGTGCTCTCCAGACATAATTCATAAATCCTCATCCAGAGATGGGTGCAGGTATCCTCCTAGGATGGACCAGGAAGGAAGCCATGTGACAGGGACGTGAAGAGACTGGCATGGGGCTATAGGAACTGACAGGGACCTCAGGCGTTTCTAGCATGCAGGCTGCTGCATTGTAAACCTCAGCATTATCCACACCACAATAAGGTCTTCACAGGCAAGGAGGAGCCTGAGGAGGAAACAGGGAGCGTGAGCCAGAAGCTAAGGCTTTGGGTGGGATGCTGATGGCTAAAGGTTCTGTTCCTGGATTTGCTGTCATGTTGCCTGCTCCGTGCCTCAGTTTCCCCTCTGTACAGTGGTGCCAGTGATGCTGCCCCACCCTTACAAAGTGCTTTGAGATGGCTGGTAAGAGCAAAGCGTGATTAACATGAAGGAACCTGTTTCTCCCTTGCAACTTCTGGTTGGACTGACCCCGCTGACATAAAAACAAGACAAAACCACTGGTGCCCTGCAAGGAGCACCACAAAGAGCCTTTAGACCCTTAAAATCTCTGTGGAAAGTGACTGTAGGAGTCGGAATGGCTTATAATGAAACATCGCTTCTGAGAAATGAGTCTGTTCAGCCAGTTATTAGAAACCTCGCCAGCCGTCACTTCCCTTGCGCTGCCATGACCATTATTCGTCCGAACCCCTGCGCTGGAGATTGCAGACAAAACCAGCAACAAAGAAAGAGGTTTTCAGGGCACAGAATGACAATATTGGGTGTGGGTTTGGAGTCCAAGCGCTCCCACCTCATCACGTCTGGCTTCTTCCTTCCCTGCCACTCTCCCCGCCCCCACCCCACCATCCCCATAGTAACCATGCCTTCCCCATCCTCACTTCTTGGAAAAATAAAATGAAAATCCCCAGCAAACTGGTAAATGAGCATGACATTGTACGCACAACACCCAAAGCACTGTACAAGCAACAGGCTGTACCGCTTCTCAGCCGCAGTGTGATGCAGCTTTCTCTGGGGTGGGCAGATGGCTGCCAGCATATCACACAGCAGCGGACAGAGAGCAGATTTTGGTCTGGACACTGTTGCAAACATCTACTCTTAAGAAAAATGTTCTGGAGTAATATCACACAGAGACACCTAAATACCCCATATATGTAAGTGCCTAAGCATAGAGAGCCTGCACAAGACAGTGTTGTCTACTGGTTAGAACAGTGTGGCCTGGAATCAGGACTCCTGGGTTCTATTCCCACCCCTGGGAGGAGAGTGGGGCCCAGTGGGGAATAGGAGTTAGAATTTCCTCAGCTCTATCCCTGTTCTGGAAGGAGAGGAAAGAAGAAACCCTGCAGCGATGGGTTAATGCACCAGCGAGAGAGATTTTTACATTACAGCAGTACTGTGACATTACCCAGGGTATAATCTGGACTGATGAACAGCTGTGTCCCCTCAGTTCTCCAACCCGGAGTGCCTTTTAAACTGCTTTGCCGTGAGAGTTACCACTCCTGGTTTGCTCATACGCAGCCTCCAACATGTACATTTCTCCCAGTTATACCCAATGAGTGCTATGGCCAGCCACTCTTGATTTACACAGCAGAGCAACGCCAGCAAATTCCCAGTCCCAGATTTCCCCCCAGAAGTGTACATCTTGTACTACCCAGCTCTCTCCTGGACCACACAAGCTCATATAAGTCCATCATTTTATTAATGGAAAACGATATGCAACAAACTCCGTTATCCCAAATGGAGTTTCCCAAACGCTTCAGTCCAAACACACTAGTCTAGATAAAACAATTAAAACAAGTTTGTTATCTACAGAAGGATAGATTTTAAGTGACTACAATTAATGAGTCATAAAAGTCAGAATTGGTTACAGGTAAATAAAAAAGTATAATGCAACTAATGCCTAACTTAACAAGCTAAGCGATTTCAAAGCAAAGGCCTCTCTCACCACATGTTCTAGCCGTCTTACTAACTGACTTCTTTCAGCCAGGAGTCCTCCCCTAGCCCAAAGCTGTTTCCTTTGTTCTCCAGGTGTTATGGATGCTATGGGTAGTAAAAAGAAGAACAGGAGTACTTGTGGCACCTTAGAGACTAACAAATTTATTAGAGCATAGTCTCTAAGGTGCCACAAGTACTCCTGTTCTTCTTTTTGCGGATACAGACTAACACGGCTGTTACTCTGAAACTTATGGGTAGTAAGAAAAGGAGGAATACTTTAGGAGGAAAAGGAGGCATACTAGCTCTTCTTACAGTCCTTTCTCTTCTTTGAGAATCATCTCCAGCTAAGGTTCATAAAGTCTATGTGGATGGGAACCCCCAGCTGTTTCTTTTGTCAAGATGTAGATTTTTGCCCACATCCTCTTTCCTGCCCAAGAATGACCACTTAACCAAGTGATGGTCCATTTGATTTTGTTAACATCTGGCTGAGGTGCCGGGTAACCTTTTGTCTCTCGGGAACTGGTTTGCGACTCTTCCCCAGACTCAGAACGTGTCTTTGGTCATATCATACATTAGCACCCTATAACTTTACATACAATGTTGCCACACATATTTTACCAGGACAATAACGATCAGTAAAGTATGACAGGTTTCAGAGTAGCAGCCGTGTTAGTCTGTATCCGCAAAAAGAACAGGAGTACTTGTGGCACCTTAGAGACTAACAAATACAGAGACTGTATGCATCCGAAGAAGTGGGTTGTAGTCCACGAAAGCTTATGCTCTAATAAATTTGTTAGTCTCTAAGGTGCCACAAGTACTCCTGTTCTTTTAGTAAAGTATGAGTTTTCAAACAGCAGCTCACAGGGCATACTTTGTATGAAATTTATCATAGTCATGTAAAAGGGGTGAACATAGGGGTAACAGGCTGTCACAAGTACCTAGACATCCCAATTGAGATCAGGGTCTGAGCGTGCTAGGCGCTGTACAGACGAAGTGTGATAGGCAGTGCCTGCCCAAAGAAGCTTGCAATCTACAGGTATGTCTGCATTGTAGTCAGGAGGTGTGACTGCAACACGTGTAGACAGAACTAGCTTTGATCTTTGCTGTACTGAGGGACCCAGGCAGGCAGGGCTCACCCATGCCACAGCTTGTCACTCGGGATTGATCACATATGTCTACACATGCTGCCATCACACCTCCTGGTTGTAGTGTAGACATACCCTAATAGACAAGGCTGATAAAGGACATAGCGGGGTAGTGACTTGCCCAAGGTCATACAGGAGGTAAGTGGCAAAGCT
Organism: Malaclemys terrapin pileata; assembly: GCF_027887155.1. Taxonomy (NCBI): domain Eukaryota; kingdom Metazoa; phylum Chordata; order Testudines; family Emydidae; genus Malaclemys; species Malaclemys terrapin. The sequence continues at coordinate 16,766,867 of NC_071508.1, read as the reverse complement.
GGGACTAGCACCCACATCTAGGCTTGTGCCCTAACCATTGAGCTACTCTGCTTACATCCCAGAGCACATCTATCAGCACCGACTCCCATAGCAGCCACTGGAAAGACTCTGCTCGCATGTGAGATTGCTCCACTCAGGACGGGAGAGGTGGGTGGATGAGAAGCCACTTTGGCCGTTGTGTGTGTGAAAAGTAATGTGTTTTCTGCATTTGCATGATTAAAATCCCTCTTTCTGCCCCTTTCCCCCCCACAATCACACTCATTTATGCAAATCTTCCCATTACTTCTCAGACATAAAACATTTATGATTCCCTACATTAGGGCTTTTTTTTTTTTTTTTTAATGTCTTCCACTCCGGCTCCCTCAGCTCTGCCAAGGCGCGCCACACGAGGAACCATTTCGTTTTAATATAACCAGTGAGCAGAGCGGCTATGAGGAATAATTTAGATTTTGCTCAGGGAATGTAATGCTTTTTTAATTGCCGTCAACTGCAGCTTCTTAGCTATCTATTATTGATAGATATTATTCAAATAAAAGTGCCTTTATTTTCCTTGTGTACGGGACTGGTGACATTTATATTGTTCATCAGGCTCTCTCTCGCTCTCTCTCTTTATCTCTTCTCTTCCCATTCTCTTTGCAAAGGTTTTCTTATTCCCCCTTTCTTCTTGTTCTTTCTCATTCTGTCTTCCCCCACTTCTCCCTCTCACTTGATCTCCCATCCTCCCCTTGTTTCCCAGTTGGGTTTTCTCCATGATCTCTCCAGTTTATGTAGCAAGCTTTCTTTTCTTACATCTTTTTCTCCTGTATCCTTATTTTCCCCCTCTTTCATCCTGCCTTTCTGTTTTTCTCTTCCTATCTGCTGCCTCTTTTTCTGGCCAGTCCTCTCCCTCCCCTGTACCGCACATGAGCTGGCACTTTCCAGGTAGATTCCAGGAGAACCTTACTGCCCTGCTGCAAGATAAACTGGGTCAAAATTGAGGTCCTGCGTCTCAGCACAAAAAGCACACTCGATTCACGCAGCCACTCCAGATCTATGCCAGGAGTATTGTGCCAATACTGCAATAAATAAATAAATGGAGATATCCCATCTCCTAGAACTGGAAGGGACCTTGAAAGGTCATCAAGTCCAGCCCCCTGCCTTCACTAGCAGGACCAAGTACTGATTTTTGCCCCAGATCCCCAAGTGGTCCCCTCAAGGATTGGGCTCACAACCCTGCGTTTAGCAGGCCAATGCACAAACCACTGAGCTATCCCTCCCCCCGCTATACCACTATACTATACCAGCAAAGCACTCCTAGTGTGGATACAACTCATACCAGCAACAAACTTTTGCCCGTATAGCTTATTCCAGCCCCCTCCCACTCAGTGAAAGAAGCCGTATCGGTAAATGCGACTTTTGCCAGTATAACTGCATGGAGTGTAGAGGCTTGTGCTGGCACAGCTCTGGTGGTCAGAGATCACACCCCTTTACCTTCCTGACCATCAGAGCTAGGTCAGCAAATGCCTCTCGTGTGGATGCAAGAGGGTGTCAGACAGTGATCTGTGCAAGGAAAGGGGAGATCAGGACTAACTCTCTGATGCTGTGGCTCATGGGGAAGGCTTATGTTTCTCAGTGTTTCTTCATGCTGGACACTGATGGATCTCACTAGAGGCATGCTGTGGGCCATGTTCTCAGCAGATGGGAATTAGTCTAGCCCCACCAGCTGAGAATCTGGTCCTGTGTCTCTAAGACAAAAATCAGGGCTCTCAGGAATGCCAGTGGCTCCGCTCAACACCTTCTGTGTAAGGAGCGGAGAGGAACATTATACCGCCAGAAAGGCCGGGAAGCAACTGGCAGGGCCCATCCATCTCCTGCTTGGCTGACAGCTTCCTCTCGCCCTGCCCTTTCTCACTCCCTTCCCCAGGACACCTTGTGGCTTTGGCACTTGTACGGTTCAATCCTTTTTCATCTCACCCACCCTGGGCTCCCGACTCAACAGAGTGACTCGCAGCAGAGATGATGTTGATCCATTACGCTGGGTGCTCTCCCATTGGCCAGTCGGCTGAGCCAGCTGCCCACATGGGAGAGTATATTCTTAGGGTGGAGGTCCTGATCCCCCTTCACTTCCTCCAGTTTCCATCAGCTGGAGGCAGCAATACCAGCAAAGTACTAGAGACACTTTTTAATTATACTGTCCAGGGGTCTCAGAGCAGCCTGGGAGCCTTAATCAAGGCTTCAGGTAGCCCCCAGCACTTTGGTTAATAGTAATCCCCTAAAGTCTGCCTTCCTGCAGCGAGGCTGAGGAGGTGAGCACCTGCCCTTATTAATGATACCTTTGGGATGTAATGCTAGCCCTGCAGGGTATAGTGAAAGCTGGTGCCAATGGGATGGTTCTAACTCCAACCAGACCCACCGCTCTGTGCAGGGGTGATCAGTGATGGGAGATGTGCAAGGGATGTAATTGGCTGCTGTTGGTGCTGTGCTTTGATCACTGCTTTGGGTTGAAAACCAGACAAGGTTTTCCCAGGCTGAGCTGCCAGGAAGAGATCCAGGACAGAGGAGATCCTTTTGTGCTGCTTTTCTAGTTCTCCTGAAGACAACTTGTCCCTATCCTTTGTCAGGGCTGCCCAGAGGATTCAGGGAGCCCGGGGCAAAGCAATTTCGGGGGCCCCTTCCATAAAAAAAAGTTGCAATACTATAGAATACTATATTCTCATGGGGACCCTGTGGGGCCCGGGGCCTGGGGCAAATTGCCCCACTTGCCCTCCCCCCCGCCACCCCCAGGCGGCCCTGTCCTTTGTCCTCTGGACATTCCTGACCCTGCTGTGATTAATGGATGAACACTGGGGACTTCCCAGCATGCATTCCACTCTGCTTCTGATCTCAGCAGCAACCTCTCTCTGCAATTTGACTGTTTTCTCCCGTCTCCGGATGATCTGGGAAGCAGTGGTGGTGGTGGCAAGGAGAGGAGAGAAAGGAGAATGCAGCGGTTAATCTCCCTTGAAGGACATAAGATTAACCAGACCAGATGGGGCCAATGACCTGGCAAGTCACCTGCTCTGATCGGCTTTTTTGGACTGGGTGTTTGCGTATAAAGGACAGCTGCGGACATGCAGCACATTTCCAGACATGGCAGTGCAGGGATTCCCTAACTTATTAGCAGCAGGCTTCCAAATCTGGATGAGGGAGTTGTAGGCACCAGCTTCTCTCTCGTTTTCCTTATCTAAATGTAGTATCTTTCCAGTGACTAATATATGCTGGCTAGCATATAAATGTATATCATATTAATAATATGTTTTATCCACACCATAGATACCTGTTAGTAGGCATTAAGTACCAATAACATTAAGCACAAATAGTGTAACAGTGATATAGCTTAAACTGGCCTATCCCAGAATCCTGTTCACTTATGCTAAGTATCCCATAACTCCTTGCATTTGCTGAAGTAAGGATCTGGCAGAAGTGGATAAGAAACTTGTCAAAATCAAGATACAGTCATTCTACGTCTTAGTACAAGCTCGCACAATACCTGGAATGTGAGCATAGGCGCCAGCTTCCTCCGGGCCCAGAGCCCCCTGCTCTGCCCCCCACCCAACCCCTTCCCCCAAGCCCCCACCCCCATCCCGCCTCTTCCCACCCCACTCCAGGATCCACCCCCACCCGCCCCCTTCCTCAAGTCCCCACCCCCGCTCCTCCTTCCCGTCCAATTCCGCCCCCTACCCTGAGCATGCCCCGTCCCTGCTCCTCCCCCTTCCTCCCAGAGCCTCTTGCACGCTGATTGAAGTGGGTGGGAGGCACTGGGAGGAAGTGGGAGGAGTTGATCGGCAGGGCCGCTGGCGGGCAGGAGGCACTGGGGAGGGGAGAGCTTGGCTGCCAGTGCGTGCTAAGCATCCACTAATTTTTTTCCATGGGCGTTCCAGGGCTGGAGCGCCCACAGAGTCGGCGCCTATGAATGCGAGTATTCAAAACAAAGCTAAGGAAGGAACAGAACAACAAGTTAGGGAAGTGGGACAAACGGATGGGTTGGATTTTAGTGATGTGTAAAGAGATGTGTAACTTGTAAAATTATATAAATAACAGCAGCTGAAATGGGTTACTTGGGGAGCACACCTTCTGCGCAAGGTAAATGTAACATCACTGCACGGGGCTGCTCTTTGGAGACTCCTCTCCCACATTAATAAACCGGACTGGCATTGGTTATTTGGGCTCTCCAGTATATTTCATAACAAAATAAGGAACCAACGTGTGATCAAGGGTCCCCCCTTGTGCCCCAAGGGTCGGTCCTGGGGCCGGTTTCGTTTAATATCTTTATTGATGATCTGGAGGATGGTGTGGACTGCACTCTCAGCAAGTTTGCAGATGACACTAAACTAGGAGGCGTGGTAGATACACTAGAGGGTAGGGATCGGATACAGAGGGACCTAGACAAATTAGAGGATTGGGCCGAAAAAAACCTGATGAGGTTCAACAAGGACAAGTGCAGAGTCCTGCACTTAGGACGGAAGAATCCCATGCACTGCTACAGACTAGGGACCGAATGGCTAGGTAGCAGTTCTGCAGAAAAGGACCTAGGGGTCACAGTGGACGAGAAGCTGAATATGAGTCAACAGTGTGCTCTTGTTGCCAAGAAGGCTAACGGCATTTTGGGCTGTATAAGTAGGGGCATTGCCAGCAGATCGAGGAACGTGATCGTTCCCCTTTATTCGACATTGGTGAGGCCTCATCTGGAATACTGTGTCCAGTTTTGGTCCCCACACTACAAGAAGGATGTGGAAAAATTGGAAAGAGTCCAGCGGAGGGCAACAAAAATGATTAGGGGTCTGGAGCACATGACTTATGAGGAGAGGCTGAGGGAACTGGGATTGTTTAGTCTCCAGAAGAGAAGAATGAGGCGGGATTTGATAGCAGCCTTCAACTACCTGAAGGGGGGTTCCAAAGAGGATGGAGCTCGGCTGTTCTCAGTGGTGGCAGATGACAGAACAAGGAGCAATGGTCTCAAGTTGCAGTGGGGGAGGTCCAGGTTGGATATCGGGAAAAACTATTTCACTAGGAGGGTGGTCAAACACTGGAATGCATTACCTAGGGAGGTGGTGGAGTCTCCTTCCTTGGAGGTTTTTAAGGCCCGGCTTGACAAAGCCCTGGCTGGGATGATTTAGCTGGGAATTGGTCCTGCTTTGAGCAGGGGGTTGGACTAGATGACCTCTTGAGGTCCCTTCCAACTCTGATATTCTATGATTCTATGATTCTATGATCAAGCAATTGACCATACAATTGCTTAACAACTGGCATGCAGGAGACCTGGGTTATATTCCCAGCTCCTATACTGACATGGGACAAGTCTCTTCCCCTCTCAGAGTTTCTCTTCTCACCCTCTGGTTGCATTGTCCATGACATTTTAAATTCACTGGGGCAGGAGCAGTCCCTTACTATGCACCCAACGCAATGGGACCCTGATCTCAGCTGGGCCCTGTAGATGCTACTGTCATACAAAGATTCATAACGAGCTCTTCCATCCTCTAGCTTCTTGCGCAGGCTGTATATGAAACACCCTAGAATTAAAAGAGAGGATGTGAAGGGACAATACTCATTTGAGGTACAATTGAGGCCCCTCCACTACTCAATGAAAGTCTTCCCACTGACTCATGGGAGGTGGAGTGTGCATTCTGACCGTGTCCATTAACATGGCGCCAGTCATGAAAAAGTCAACATTCTACTTACATCATCACCTTGGGATTTCGAGATACCAGAGCATTTCCCTGTACTTGGAACAGGAGACCATGGAGGACGCATCTCAGGTGTTCTTCTGCAGCAGCTCTTTGTAAATGTAGGCTTGTAGGGGTCGAGAGGTAGCGTTTGATCCTACTCTGGGCAAAGCTAATGGAAGAATTGAAGGGTAGGATTCCACCCGTTCTCAATTATCCAGCCCCAGTGGGAAAAAAATATCATATCTCAGTTTTTATAAAAGTCTAATAAAGAACTGCTCGGTTTAGTGAATGATTTTGACTCATCATTACTTTCATAAAGCAAAAATTTGCCCAAATCCCTCCTGTACCTTATTGCCAGTTGTCCCCATAATAAAAGTAATTGCGTAATTAGAAATTAACAGGGCTTTTACAGTAATTGATAGCAGTGACATTCTAGCATATTAGTGCTTGACAGAGTAGTAGTGGGATGTTCTGTGATTCCTTTTGTGGGCTCAGAAGTGCTGTCGATTCACTAGCAGAGTTGCTTTTCTTGGAAGTTTCTGCTTTTGTTGCACTGAGTGAGAGAAAGAGACGGGATCATGGAAGGCAAGCTAGTGAGTCAGTCTAAATAGGTCTGGGAGACAAAAAGCGGGAGGGGTGAAAACAGAGGCACAGAGAGGAGAAATGACTTGGGCACGATGAGACACTTCCCTTTAAGGAGGTGATGCGGGAGAGCTGCTGTTCCACCGGCATCCGAGTCACTCTCCGACAAGCAGCAGCTGCGAAGCAGAGGTGAGTGATAATCTTTCTGTTCTGCCAACCTTCATTTGTTTAGACTGTAAGCACATTGGGGCAGGGACTGCCTCACACTAGGTGCACATACAGTGCCTTGCACCTGATCTCAGCTGGGGCCTCTAGGGGCTACTGAGCTACAAACAAGAACCAAGAGCCAAATGCAACAGTGAAGAAAGCATTGGAAATGTGTGACAAGGCATATTGTGAGGGCTAGTGAGAGAGAAAGCACAATATAATAATAATACCTCACTCTTTTACCCCACTTTTCATTATCCCCATTTTACAGATGGGGAAACTGAGGCATGGAACGGTGACGTAATTTACCTAGTCACCCAGCAAAGCTGGGACTAGATCCCACATCTCCTGAGTTCCACTCCACTGCTGTAGCCAGTAGACCACTTTGCCTAGCCCCACCAGAAGCACTAGATGGGGGAGGACAGGTTTAAGAAGTCCTGGACCCACCACTGCACTTGCTAGATTCAGATCAAGTCTCTAAGCCCTGCATGGCTTCATCAGTCACCCGTGAGCATCTTCTCAGGGCTAGTCTACATGCGAAGTGCTACAGTGGTGCAGCTGACCGATGCAGCTTTGCCGCTGTAGCGTGTCTGGGGAAGATGCTCTGACAACAGGAGAGAGCTCTCCCATCGGCATAATAAAACCTCTTCCGCGAGAGGCAGTAGCCATGCCAGTGGGGGAAGGTCTTCCGCCGACGTAGCGCTGTCCACACTGGTGCTTAGGTCAGTGTAACTTACATCGCTCAGGGGGGTGTTTTTTCCACACCCCCGGGCAGGGCTATCACCAGCTTGGGGCGAGCGGGGCAGCTGCCCAGGGCTCAAAGCCATGGAGGTGGCAAAATGAGGTGGAGAAATAAAGGGAAAAAAATGGTAGGGGGCAGAAATTTGCTTTCTCGCCCCGGGCGCTAACATGCCCTAGTTACGGCTCTGCTCCAAGCAACATAGGTTATACCAACATAACCTGTAGTGTAGACAAGCCCTCAGAGAAACCCTTCTTTCAGACAACTACATGGGTGTTACGATCACAGGTGTTCTTTACTCCTTTCCCACGTGGAAAGGGCTTGTAGAGGCTGGCGGACTCTTCCATAAACCCCCGGCATATTAAACAATCCCACTCGCCACGCCAGCGTGTTCAAACATTTATGCGTCTGCAGGCACGTAAAATGGAATTGCTCACACTCTCGCGCCTCTATTTTGCCCAGACTGGAGAGAGATTTTACAGCCGCCTGGTGCTGTCTTGGGTTTAAGAATAAGTCACTGTCTCCATTAGAAACCCTGAGAGTCAATTCTGCTCTCCACTACCCCAGTACGAAGCTGGATGAACTCCGTTGTAGCCACTCTGGATTCACCTCGGTGTAAACAAGATCGGAATCTGGCCCCGGGTTTTGATGGGTTTATAACCTGGCTGATTTAACTCACTGCTGACTAAAACGCCGCTTACAAGTTCCCAGCCTGGGAGACATTGAGAAAAAAATCATTATCAAACTCCTTATTCTTTTTAAAGGGGGCATCACCAGCTAACCCCAAGGTTTTACAGATCAGCCCAACGTTCTTTTCTACTTTGGGCAAGTGGCTTTTTTGTTGCCTATCTCTTTCTGTCTTGTCTTTTAGCTGGGAAGCTGTTCAGGGCAGGGAGTCCGTTGTATTTTGCACGTACAGCCCCTAGCACAGTGGGGCGCCGTTGGGGTCTTCAGGTGCTATCAGGGTACAAATAATACAACGACTCATCCCTGTTGCCTCAAAACTCCAAGGTATTGGCCAAGCAACTTCTCACTGACAGGGCTTAGGGAAAATCTTTCCCTATGGACAGGTTTTCCAGTCACTGCCTACTGCAGCAGTTCTTGTGCCTGAAGCAGCCGGTGCTGGCCAGTGGCAGAGACGGGATAGCAGGCTGGGTGGATCCTGCTGTGATCCAGTCTGACAATCCCTATGTTCCATGTTCAAATCAGGTTCCACCGGGAGCTTTTCGTGGCTGGCACCACCAATGTTCTGAACTAGGCAGTGTCGTTGTAGCTGCGTCAGTCCCAGGATATCAGAGGGTCAAGGTTTGGGAGGTGATACCTTTTATTGGACCAGCTTCTGTTGGTGAGAGAGACAAGCTTGTGAGCCGCACAGAGCTCTTCTGCGAGTCTCTCCAATGTTCTGAACTGTCCCTTTATAGGGAAGTTTCAGGCATCTCTTCCCCCCACCCCTTCCTGATACTTTTTGATGAACTGCATCTGAGTGCAAAGCATCTGCAGCAACATGGCAAACAAATCACGACTTTACCCATTGCGTTCTGTTCCCCTGAGTACCTGTCGGGCCTGATTCTCCCTGCCCATTCGGCGGAGTTGCAGACTGTGCAAAGCAGGGGGGGAATATGGCCCTCCCCGTGCCCTGGTATAAATGACTGCACCTTATCCAGGGTGCAGGAGAATCAGGCCTCTCCTCTGCCCATCCGGAGGCTGCTCTCCAAAGGGCGACCTTATCCTGGTGCTTGCTGGGCTGTAACCGGATGCCCTCCCTACAGCCACGTGCCAGGGCTCAGAGCAGGCCACATGTGCTCAGCGCACGTGACCAGAACCATAGCTCATTCTCTGCTGAACAAAAGAGAACAAATTAAATATCCAGCCGGCATCCAAGAGAAGGAGGCCAAAGGTGCAGGCACAACGCGATGGAGCTGCTCCACCAAGGCTTGCCAGCAGGATCCCCCAGCACTCGGCCATGTGCACTCACCCAGATCCCCATAATGAGCGGCCCGGCCCCAGCACCGCCATCTTTGTTGCAGAAAGTGCCCCGGCCAATCTCCATTTTTCCAGCTCAGGACTGGCCTCAGGTGGGACAAGGGGCTGCTTTGGGGATCCTTGCTAACTCACGACTCGCTGCCCCCTTTCCAGCAGCAGGACCACCAGAGAAACTCACAAGCCCCCCTGCCAGTAGCGGGACTGTAGGAGGCAACAAATCATGGGACCCGCAGTCAGTGGGAGCTGTGGGTGCTCTGTCCTTCTAGGCATCTATTATCCTCCCATTACGGGGTGTCCTCTCCTTCCTGAAGCTGCGTGACTGAGGGTACGTCTACACTGCATCTGGGACCATGCTTCCCAGCCCGCGCAGGTACACAGACGTGCGCTAACTCTGCTTGAACCTGGCTGCAGCGGCACGGGTGCCGGCTCAGGCTAGCCACCTGAGTATGTACCCGGGGGCTGGGCGCAGCGGTACTTGGGCCTGCTGCCGGGGCCACGCTGCTGTTTTCAGTGCTCTGGCTCTGCTCAGACCAGAGCACGTCAGTCTGCCTGGGCTGGGAAGCACGCACCTGGGGCCTGAACTGCAGTCGAGACAAGCGGTTCGTGGGGGAGCTGCGTGTCCATGGCCGCCCACTCCCGGCACAATGCCCCGTTTCTAGCGGTAGCAGGGAACCCCAATCTCTAGGCTCTGACACCGAACCAGGAGGCAAAAGCCCTTTCTGGCACAAGCAATGCAAGGGACATCCTGGCAGCAACTCATTCCTGCTTGGGGTCCTGTTCCAGGGAGCCTTGGAAAGCCTGAGGCCAGTGCAGTGCCCAGGCTGGAGAGCCTGCCCCATGGAGGCTGCACCCTTTCTTGGGGTTTTGGGGATTGGGGTGCAGCAGGCAGGAGTGGCACAAATGTCCCAGAGCACCCAAGAGGCGGAGGTTTTGCCCCCTTCTGACGGGACAGGGCAGCCCCGGGCAATAGAACGGAAAGAAACAATGGGATACACTTGATGGAATGGGATGCTTGGCTCCCTTTGATCATGCTGGCCCCTGGCTATCATGAGCTCACCCACAAGGAAGTCAGAAGTGTCCTGCTCCTCCCGGGGGGAAACTGAGGCACAGAGCCAAAGTAACTCGCTACACCGTAAATGAGAGTGACCGCTGGGATCACTTGAGAGCTCAGGAATTCCTGGCTCCCGGGCCTGTGCTCAGACCACTCCCCTCTCTTGTATATGGTGCCTGCAGCATGTCCCTGGCAGGTTATTGTTACACACAAGGCGGTCGCATTAGGGCCTTAGTGTGTGAAGAGCTCCAAGTAGGGGGACCTGTGATGTTTTTACCTGCTCTGGGCCAGTGACTGGAGAGGGGATGATTGGGTCAGCCCATACATTGCCAAGTCGGCGCATGGTTCCAAGGCTTTATTCCTCCCGAAAGCTGTCTTTGGAGTGTATGGCCAATAATAGTAGGAAAGAAAAGACTCGCTTGGGTCCAGTGGGGCTTGGCAGCTCCCTGGCAGCTGGCACTGAGTCACCAGGATTCATTCCTTGCCCCCGGGCTAGCGTGAGCAGAGGCTGCAGGTGCAGCTGGGAAATTTCTGCATCAGAATCACTGCTGGACTGGGAAATAGAATAGTCCCTTTCTGCCTTCCCTGTGCATATGTGCAGCCTCGTGAATTCCTCAGGCGACAGAACAGCCTCTGTCTCCCCAGGCATTGGCCTAGGAAACCAGTCACCTTAATAAGCAACATAGCTCCGGTGTCTCCGTTGGGCAGGTCAGGCATGGATTTTCCCAGCTGACTCTGTGTGGCCTTTGGATGCTCCGCACTGGATCACAAGACGCCCCACCTAAGACGCCAACTTCTTTATTGGAAAAACTGATTTTTGTGCTGGTGTAAAACACCCAGAAGAAAGGCCCGATCCTGCAGCCGCCACTGTGCTGGCCGAGCCGTGCACCCCTGAGCGCATGGGCCTGCCCATCCTGCTGCGGGAGTGGGGCCTTCTAGTCGTGGAACGTAATGCCCGCTACAGAAGAGGGACCATGGGCAGTGGCAATGAAAGCATCTCCCCTGTTCCAGCCCCACCACTCCACCGGCTTTTTGCAGACTCCTGTCCCCATCCAGGGGAAGATTAGGCTGGATCCCTTAGCTGTATCATCTCCCACTGATCAACCGCATCATGGAGATCCCCATTAGTAACACCCCACGTGGCACTGAATGGAAAATGGACTGGTACCCCCTTCCCTCCCGTGCCACACCCCACCCCTAATGCTGGGACAGACTGTCTGCTCTCCTCTAACAAATGGAACTTAGGGGCTTGTTGCAACATCTGAGGTCACATGACATTAGAGTTGCATCACATGTTGCGCCCCTTGCACTCTGCTCTGCTATGGGGAGTATTTATTTAGAGGGATCACAAGATAGTGACAGTGGGTGGCCTTGTGACCTGTTACGTAAAGCTGGCTGGGCAGTGAGACACAGCTCTCAGTGTGCATTGTGCTCTGGGGCCGGGGGGGCGGTGGGGGTGGAAGGGATGAAGCGGGAGGGTACCCGCTGCTACGGCTCTTTAGGGATTCAGCACGTTCCCTTCCTTTGCCAGCCAGATCTACTTGCTGCAGAAGGAAAGGAGCAGAGCCAGAGTGCCATTTCCTCCACATGCCTTTTTGGGTGGCTAGTAGCACTGTATGTAACTTGCAACTGTGCAGCCTTTGGGCCTCTGTTACGCTAAGGCACCCTGATGCCACTCGGGCAATGTAAAAGGATCGAAAAGTGGGAGCAAAGGTCCCCTGAAAATCCCCCTTGGGCAGGGGGCCTCCCAGGCCATGTCCTAAGGGGTGAATCAGGGACATATCTAGAGTGCCCTGCACTATGGCCTTTCTCTGCTTCCAAGGACTCAGAGGACTAGCCACCAGTCCAGAGGCCAGGGACAGCGAAGGGAGGGTTATGATGCATAGTTAGTCCATGGGTCACGTTTGTAGAGCCAGAACCTTGAAAGAGCTGGAGTCATTTGGTTGTCTTAAAAAAACTACAGTGGAGCTACTCCAGGTTTACACGGGTGCAGATGAAAGTAGAGTCTGGCCCTGGGTTTTCAAATAATAATAATAATAAATATTAAGAGAGAGAATAGAAGTGAAATAATATATTTTATTGGACCAACTTCTGTTGGTGGAAGGGACAAGCTTCCTCTCCCAAGACCACCAAATCACACAGGGAACAGGATGACTGCCTCCATAAGCACCTAACCATAATGTGTATGGAAAAAAGTTGTGTGATCGTGGGGGACTTCAGTGGATGCTGGAGGTCTCATCTGGCTACTACTAAAACATCCTTCGAATTTCCAAACATTATAGGTGACAACTTTCTAACTGGAAAAGGATTGCAGCCAACACAGGGGAATTCTATTCTAGACCTTCCCATAACAGATAAAGAGGATCTGATCACAGAACTAAAAGTGAATGGTAACTTAGGTACAAATGATCATGACTTGATCACATTCATAATGTACAAGCAGAACAAAGTCCAAACCAATCATATATATATATATATGTGGTGCTTTAATAGGGGCAATTTCACAAAGACGAAAACAATTATAAGTCAAATCAGTTGGGATGAAGAATTTAATCAGAAAAATGCGACTGATAATTGGGACTCAATTAAGAACACCTTAGTAGATGCCCAAAAAAGTGAAGGCAGCTATAAATACAACACAGAAGTTTAAAAAGAGCTGGCTGAGGCATTTGCTGGACCATTCATGTTGATTTTCAATAAGTCCTGGAGTACTGGGGAAGTTCCAGAAGAGTGTACTAAAGCTATTGTTGTGCCAATTTAAAAAAAAAGGGTACATGGAATAACGTGGTTAATTATAGGCCTGTTAGCCTGACTTCGATCCAGAGCAAGATAATGGAGCAGTTGATAAAGGACTCGATTAATAAAGAATTAAAGGACAGTAATATAATGAATGCAAATCAACATAATTTATGGAAAATAGATCCTGTCAAACTAACTTGATTTATTTGGTAATATTACAAGTTTGATTGATAAGGTAATGGTGTTAATGTAGTATACTTAGACTTCTGTAAAGCATTTGACTTGGTACCTCACAACATTTTGATTAAAAAAACTAGAACAACATAAAATTAACATGACACGTGTTAAATGGATTAAAAACTGGCTAACTGATGGGTCTCAAAATGTAATTGTAAATGGGAAATCATCATCGAGCAGGTGTGTTTCCAGTGGGATCCCGCAGGGATCGGTTCTTGGTCCTACGCTAGTTAACATTTGTATCAATGATCAGGAAGAAAACATAAAATCATCACTGATAAAGTTTGCAGATGACACAAAAATTGGGGGAGTGGTAAATGGTGAAGAGGACAGGTCACTGATTCAGAGCGATCTGGATCATTCGGTAAGCTGGGAACATGCCAACAATATGGCTAAATGTAAACCTATACACCTAAGAACAAAGAATGTAGGATCCTATTCTGGGAAGCAGTACGATTTGGGGGTCATGATGGGTAATCAGCCAAAGAGGAGCTCCCAATGTGATCCTGTGGCCAAAAGAGCTAAGATGCTGTTGGGATGTGTCGACATGGGAATTTCAAGTAGGAGTAGAGAGGTTATTTTACCTCTATATTTGGCACTGGTGTGACTGCTGCTGGAAGACTGTGTCTTATTCTGGTGCTCACAATTCAAGAAGGATGTTAATAAACTCAAGAGGGTTCAGACAACCCCTGAGAATGATGAAAAGATTAGAAAACCTGCCTTATAGTGAAAGACTCAAAGAGCTCCATCTATTTCGCTTACCAAAGAGAAGGTTAAGAGGCGACTTGATTAGTCTAAAAGTATCTACATGGGGAACAAATATTTAACAATGGGCTTTTCAGTCTAGCACCGAAAAGTACAACATGATCCAATGGCTGGAAATTGAAGCTAGACAAATTCAGAGTGGAAATAAGACACATTTTTAACAGTGAGGGTAATTAAGCACTGGAACAATTTACCAAGGATTGTGGTAGATTTTCCAACACTGATCATTTTAAATCAAGATGGGCTGTTTTTCAAAAGAGCTGCTCTAGGAATTATTTTGGGGAAGGTCTATGGGCTGTTACACAGGAGGTGCGACTGGATGATCGCAATGGTCCCTTCTGGTCTTGGAATCGATGAATGCTCACATTAAGTGATCAAGGGAGTAAGTGTTTGCAGGATCTGTTGTTTAGATGGTAAGCTATAGTAAGCAGAGATTGTTCTCTTGCTATGTGTGCATGCAGTGCTTAGCACAACAGGGCCCTGATCTTGGCGGGAGCTCCTAGGTGCTATTGTAATCCAAATAATTAATAATAATAAAATAGAAATACGAAGAGAGATTTGCAAACGTACTTTCAAGTCTTCTGTTGAGCACATTGTAACCTTTTATTTTAAAAACATACACCCACAACTGCGAGCTGAAGTGATGAGTGAAGTGCAGTGATTTATCTGTGAAACACCTACAGGGGGAGGGAAGCCAAGCAATGGGCTTACGGTTGCTGCAGCAAGGTAAATAGTGAGTCATAATGCACTGGAATAATAATACAAATCACAGAGAACAGAGGGGCGAGAGCCAGGAAGGATGGTCTGTTGGTTAAGGTGCTCGCCAGAGATCTGGGTTCACTTCCCTCCTCTGCCACTGATTCCTGCATGACCTTGGGCATGTCACTCAGTCTTTCTGTGCATCAGTTAATAATAGCACTGCCCTGCCTCACAGAGGTGTTGTGAGGATAAATAGAGATAGCGGACATGCTCAGATACTATAGCTAGGTAGATATATGGTGGGAGGAGATCAGAAAGTCATTGACTCAGGGTGGATAAAAATCAATTATTTTTTTTAATTAAAAAATTGGATTTTTTTGTATTTAAATTGGATTTTTTTGATAAAATGCTGTTTGAGGAAAAAACCTATCTAAAGATCATTTTAATTAAGATACATTATAGCTCAAAGATCTCTCATCATGGAATAGGGATTCTAAATTCTAATTCTATAGTATGAGACAATATAGTCATGTGATGTTTAAGAAAAGTTTTGTAAATGAGTTCCAATCGGTCATGGATTAGGGACCCAATCTTAGGGGTTCCACAGGCTTCTATATAGATTATTTAGGTTAATCTTTCTATCTACCCAATGGGACTCAGTGCTCAGTCTAGAAGATACCATCAGAGATGCTTAGTTTTGCAGTTCTCAAACTGTGGATTTGTGTCTCCAGAGATAGCATGCTTGTTAACAGCAAAAATGTTTTTAAATAAATAAATATAGAGAGGTGAGAAATAACAGACCTCACTCTATTGTCCCTCTGCAAATTTGTGTACACAGAGTCAATCCCTTACTTCGTTCTAAAAGTGCAAAATTTCAAAAAGTTCAATGAATAGAAGATTG
The DNA here is from genome assembly GCF_027887155.1 of Malaclemys terrapin pileata. Taxonomy (NCBI): domain Eukaryota; kingdom Metazoa; phylum Chordata; order Testudines; family Emydidae; genus Malaclemys; species Malaclemys terrapin. Next base: position 16,751,280 of record NC_071508.1, on the reverse strand, counting down.
TTGTGGGTGGAATAGATCTGGACAAGGAGGAGAAGTCTGGATATAAATGTGAGAAGCAAGGGACATATGCTTGTTTTGTTAAAATATTATATGTTTACTTTTGAAGAAAACAATCCAGAATACTTAACGTTGTTTTAGTTAAATAAAACAATTTAAATGTTTGTCTGGTGATGTTCTCCTCCTAATACAACATGGCAAGAAAATCCTCCAAATATTAATGATTAACCTGTTGAATTGGAGATAGTTCACCTCCCAATGACTTCACAAATATCCGCTTCAGTTACCTTTGGTAAATGAAATAACCAAACAATCATTCATTTTCTGATATAGCTGTAAAACTAATCTGAAAAGTTTTCAAAATAAATCACTGTTTAAAAATGTATAGTGTGTACCTTCTAAAAATGAACCCTACATCTATCTATCTCTGAGTAGTGAAGAATATGTATTAAGGTTATAACAACCAACAAGAATGCACTTTTATGTAGAAAACCATGATTAAATCGAGTCTTCCTGACTAGTGATTTAAATCAATTTAAATCAAATCCACCCTGCATTGACTATTTAAAGGATGGGAGCAGCTAGTTTAGCCCTGATCCTACAACTCACTATACCAGGGATCAGCAACCTTTGGCACACGGCCCACCAGAGAAAGCCCCTGGCGGGCTGGGCTGGTTGGTTTACCTGCTGCACCCGCAGGTTCGGCCGATTGCAGCTCCCACTGACCGTGGTTCGCCATCCCAGGCCAATGGGGGCTGTGGGAAGTGGCGCGGGCCAAGGGATGTGCTGGCTGCTTGTCCCGCAGCCCCCATTGGCCTTGGACAGTGAACCGCGGTCAGTGGGAGCTGCGATCAGCCAAACCTGCAAGTGCAGCAGGTAAACAAACCGGCCTGGCCTGCCGGGGCTTTCCCTGACAGGCCACATGCCAAAGGTTGTCAATCCCTGGACTATACAATCTGTCTTTGCTGGATCTGCGCTGCAAGAGAGGAAGAATTTCATGACTCCCAATAAGTCACTGAAAAAGTAGATCCAATGCTAGACACAAACATTTCTAACCATGCCCCTTTAATTAGAGCAGACATGGGTATGTGGAGACTTTCCCTATATAAAAGGACCATATACGAGGTAGACTTAAAGCTCTGCATTTAGGCCCTGATCCTGTAAACACTTATGCCTGTGAGTAACCTTACCCACCCATTACAGTAATGCACTGAGGCTACTCATATCTGTAAAGTTACCCACGTGCATAAATATTTGCAGGATCAAGGATTTATGCTCTGTAAAACAAAGTGTTATAAAAACTAAGGGCATGTATACACACGGAGGTTACACTGGCTGAACTTACATCGGTTTACAGGAACAGGCTAAACCAAACCAGGTTTAAGTCAGTTTGAGTGTCCACAAACAATAGTTGTACCAGTTTAACAAATAAGAACATAAGAATGCCCATACTGGGTCAGACCAATGGTCCATCTAGACCAGTATCCTGTCTTTTGACAGTGGCCAGTGCCAGATGCTTCAGAGGGAATGAACAGAACAAGGCAATTATTGAGTGATCCATCCCCTGTCGTCCAGTCCCAGCATATGGCAATCAGAGCTTTAGGGACATGGGGTTGCATCCCTGACCATCTTGGATAATAGTCCGATCCTCCAGGAACTTATCTAATTCCTTTTTGAACTCAATTATACTTTTGGCCTTCACAACATCCCCAGGCAACAAGTTGCACAGGTTTTGCAAAGAAGTACCTCCTTATGTTTGTTTTAGTCATGCTGCCTGTTAATTTCATTGGGTAACACCTGGTTCTTGTATTATATGAAGGGGTAAATAACACTTCCTTATTCACTTTCTCCACACCATTCATGGTTTTATAGACCTCAATCATACCCCCCCCTTCGCCATCTATTTTCTAAGCTGAACAGTCTGTGATGGGTTATCTGCCCCACACTGGCAGAGAAGGGGTTAAAAGCAGCTTAGGGAGGCAGTGCAGGGAGCAGCCAATCAGGGCCCAGCAGGCCCATATAAAAAGAGCTGCAGGGGCAGGTGCTCAGTTGCTGCAGGGAGTCCAAGGGAGAGGATGGGGTTCCTAGAAGACTGTAGGTGGGTAGTACCTCAGGACAGCTGCCAGTGGGGATTGTGGGAGCTAGAGAGACCTGCTGGAATGTGTAGGCTTGAGGCCCTGAGAAGAGGGCAAAGAAGGTGCTGGGGCTGCAGGAAAGTAGCCCATGGAATTGAAGCAGCACTGGTGAGAAATTAAGGAGAGGTAGCAGGAAGCTGCTAGCTACAGGGTCTGTGGACTGGGACCCACAGTAGTGGGTGGGTTGGGTGCCCCCCCCCCCAGGGAAGTGTCTGGGCTACTGAGAAGCTAAACCTCCCTTGGAAGCTGGGAGCACAGAATGTGACATAGCTGGGGGGCTGTGTCATGAAGAGGATGCTGTGGTCCTTGGAGTGATGTGGGACCAGGTGCAGATATGACAGTGGGTAAAGCACCATTGGGAGAGGGTGCACTGACCTGTGGTGCTAATACCCAAGACCACCAGTAGGAGGTGCTAGTGTGGTGAGTGAAGCCCCACCACAAATCCCAGTGTTTTAAATCTCTACTCCTATGGAAGTTGTTCTATGCCCCTAATAGTTTTTTGTTGTTGGTGGTGGTTGTCCTCTGTACCTTTTCCAATTATCTTTTCTGAGATGGGTCAACCAGAATTGCATACAGCACTCAAGATATGGGTATACCATCGCTTTATATAGTGGTATTATATTTTCTGTCTTATCAACCCCGTTCCTAAGGCTCTGGTTGCTTTTTTGACCGCCACTGCACATTTAGTGGATGTTTTCAGAGAACAATCCTGGGTGACTCCAACATCTATCTTGAGTGGTAACCACTAATTTAGAACCCATCATTTTGTATGTTCCGTTGGAATTGTTTTCCAGTGTACACTACTTTGCTCTTATCAATATTACATTTAATCTGTTGTCACTCTTTTGTGAGATCCCTTTAGAAGTTTTGAATTATTTTGTATCCTCTGCAAATTTTGCTACCTTGTTTCCCCTCTGTTCCACATTCATAATGAATGTGGAACAACATGGGTCCTGGTACAGATCCTTGGGGGACCCTGCTATTTAGCTCTCTCCATTGTGAAAACTGACCATTTATTCCTCTTTTTTCCTATCTTTTAACCAGTTACTTAGCTCCTCTCATAGGTTTCCTCTTATCCCATGCCTGCTTAGTTAGCTTAAATGCTATTGGTGTGGAATCTTATTAAAGACTTTCTGAAAGTTGAAGTACGCTATCAACTGGATCACCCTTATTCACATGCTGCTTGAAACTCTCAAAGAATGGTAATAGATTGGTGAGGCATGATTTCCCTTTACAAAAGCCATGTTGCCTCTTCCCCAACATATTGTGTTCATCTATGTCTGATGATTCTGTTCTGGACTATAGTTTGAACCAATTTGCCTAGTACTGAAGTTAGACTTTCCAGTCTGTAACTTCCAAGATTGCCTCTGGAGTCTCTTAAAAATTGGCATTACATTGGCTATTCTCTGGTATGAATTATTTTGCATGGAGCAGGCTTCAAATCAACAGGATTATCTCCATAGTTAGTTCTCGCTTTACAAGGAAGCAGGAGGATTTGATATAGACATTTTGGACTACTTGTCTCCTACTGTTTGCAACTCAAATTTTTGGCTGGGGCATGAAATCTCAAAAGTGAAACTGACTAGAAAAAAGTGAAACTGATCAGCCTACTTTTCACTGTCCAACCTAGTGAAAACACAACCCAAACCATCACCAGTAACAAACTATACCCCCTATCTTGCAATGACCTCTGCCTAGGCAAAGCTCCCGGCGCTAATGTCATGGCAGGATTGGGGCCCTAGATTCTTAATTTCTTTCCATTTTACTACTCCAGGCCCCAAATCCTGATATCTAATCCACATAGGTGAACCCCTGGGCAGGGGGCCTCTACCATGGATCATAATGGAATAGTTACTAACCCAGGGAAAACTAGGTAGAAATGTCTTTTTAATGTTGTTCAGTAAACTGACAGGGTGCATGTCTTTTTCTTCTGCTTTCACTGAGTTTGTAAAGATAGGAGGCCTGGCAAGAGATGGCAGAGAAGAAATGAGCAGTGTAGCGTGTCCCCCCTTAAAGATTAAGAGCTTTATGCAACACCTAGCCCTACCATAAACCCCACAACCTTCCCCCTAGCACTGATCTCCCCACCGATTTCCTGCTCAGAAGCACACATGGATCTATTAAAGGTGTGTGTGTGGTGGTGGTGGGGGCTCTCGGAGAAGGGAGATCTGCCTTTTGCCTCTTCCCCCTTAAAAAACCAGAGCAGCGGGGCTGGGACTGTGGCTTGTGAAGCCACCTTAAGAGACTTCCTCCTCCTCTCTGGGATGGGGTGAGGCTGGCTGGGCTAGGCAGTGGCGTTGCTATGACAAGCATTTTCTTAAGCTAGCGCTGCTCGTGTAGGACTCGCTCAATTTGCAAAGGGCTGGCTCTGAAAACGGGGAGAAGAGAGAAAACAAACCCAAGCCTCGTCCCTATCTGCTGATTAGCTTCAGTGCAGAGAGCGGTGTGGGTTTGCTGGTTTTTTTCCTTAAAGACCTTCAGCGTTAAAGGACATTGGGCTCTTTCCAGCTTCCTGCTTCCCTCCAAACTTTGGGAAGAGCAAAATCAAGGAAGAGGGGAGTGGAAAAGGAGGGGGGGGGGAAGCGAATCCAGGAGTTTGGGATTTTTTAACCCCTTCCCTTCCATGGAAATCCAGGGGGGTTTTCCCGCCAGTGAAAGGCTGGATTGCTGGAGGCGGAGGGAAAGCAGCGAGAGCAGCCGCAGCCTATGAATTGATTCAGTCGTGCAAAGCCATTGCATGGCCGCTTCCCCCGCCCGCAGCCTGCTCTTCGCCAGACTGAAGCGCCCCAACTTGGAGCAGCTGGGCGGGTGGTAATCCTCGGGCTGGAGGAACCTCGCCTCCCGAGCCAGGAGCACAGTAAGTGGTTTTTCCTGTTGTGCTGGCAACCTTTAGCCTCTGCCAGTCCCCTTCCACCATGCATGGATTTGCTGTTCCACGCAGGGTCAGGGGCTGGGTGGGATTTCTCTTTTTTTTTTTTTTTTTTTGGGGGGGGGGGTGGCTGCCTGGCTTCCTCTCTGGCTGAGGAACAGGCACAGAATGGAAAACTGTTGCAAACATATTTTCCGTGTCTGTTTCTCTCTGCTCGGGTGCTAGTTGTCCGCAGAGCGAAAGGAGGCAGAAGAGAGACTATCACCCGGGGAGGCTGGAAAGCAGAGTTGTGTCTCAGCTTTCTCAAATCGCTGGTTGCAGCAACACGAACAGCTTTTTTCTTTTTTTTGGGGGGGGGGAGGAGGAATTCCTTTCTCCACGGAAATCCAAGCCGATGACTCGCCCAGCCCTGCCATGCTTGCAAAAACAGCCCCTGGGAGCCCTTCGGAGTTTGCAAGTTATAATTAGCTGTGGAAAATTTAGGGAGTTCCCTTAAGTGGAGCTGGCTCTAAAACCGAGAGAAAAGCTCTGTTGTCTGGGCGGCAGGGGGGGCTTCTAGGAGAGAGTATCCGGGGAGCGGGCAAGGAATATTTGTAAAAATGGAAAGTGTTGTGCTTGTGTGTGTTTAATCAGGCTTAGGCGGGTGACGGGGCTGGTTGCTGGCTGGGTTGGTTGACTTCTTTTATCAGACGCAGGGGGGCTGGAACAATTTTTATAGAAGGGGGGGCCTGAGAGCCATTGAACCAAACTGTAAACGCTGGCTATAATAGACCACAAACCACTCCAAGGCAGGGTGTGTGGTAGCACCCCCAGCACCTAGGATCAGGGGAACTTTCATTTTTATGGAGCAGAAGCCTCTGGTTCTGATGACTTGTTTTTTGGCAGGTTGGGGGGGAACTTTCCCTGGCTCCCTGGACTCAGATCTGATCAGCAGATGCAGCAGTATTTTCTTGTGCATTTTCATCCTCAATTTTTCTACCTTCCTTCCTTCTACCCGCCAATGTATCTTGCATTAAGAGCCTCTTACTGAAAAGGGCAGGGAGGTGGTAGTGGAGCTGAATCCAGGCCAGCGTGGAAGATTTCTCCAAGGAGAACTGGGCGGTGGAAGAGTGGTGGAAGCTAGCAAGCCTGCCCCTATGAAATAACCGATAGCTTAGACAGTAAAACAGGCAGTGTGTAATTCTGCTTACCTGCATGTGGGTGCCTGCCTGGCTGTAGCAGACTGCAAGTTCCCTGGGGCAGGGGCTGTCTCTGGCTGTGGGCACTGGAAGCCTGAGCCTGGCTGGGGCCTCTGGGCACTATGGTATATAAATAAGGTGTGTCTGTCCGTCCATCATCTTAGGCTCTAGCTTAGTGACATGCTACTTTATTGGTTGGGAGCACAATGCTGGGTCTGTCACCCCTACCATTGAGCCTGGCTTCATTTGAAAGGGGGAGCTCAGTCCCCTGCCCTGCCTCTCCTAACCCCCTCCCCACTGGGAGGGCTGCCAGGCGGATGGGGAAAGTGCCAGCTAATTGGGTGGGGCATGCAGGGATGGGGTCAGAGAAACATTTTGTTCCCCTAAGGGACCCACCAGTGTCTAGTCTATAGGGGGATTTGCCAGGGGAGCAACAGGACGCAGTGGTCTGTCTGGGATGCTGTGCTGGGAACATGTGCTCCCAGGGCACTCCTGCTGCTAGGGAGGGTGTCAGCTGGTTCCTCCACTGCAGAGTTCATTCATCAGGGAGATGGCTGGGGGCACTGTGTGTGTGTGGGGGGGGGGGGGGAGGGCTGCCCTCCCTGCTTGCACATGATCCTGCTGTGTCGCAGCCTGGCATGCTGTGGCGCAGCAGGTGGGATGGGGGATGCTTTTAAGGAACAAACAAGTCAGGGGAGGGGGGCTCAGCCAGGAGCCAGCAGGTTGCCCCACATCTTAGCAAGAGACATTGGGGGCAGGGGCAGCTCCTGGGGGTGCAATGAATGACCAGCATGAGGACCGGATGGAATGGGTGGAGGGAGAGGCTGCTGATGAGGAATTGCACACTGTGGGGGTACAGAGATGGGGGGCAGAACAGGCCAGCTCAGACCACTGAACTGCCCCAGCCTGATTTCCAACAGGTGCTAAGATCTGGCTTAGCTCTCCTTTCAGAAGGGTGGGGTGCTTCCTCCTTGCTCCCCTCAGATCTCCAATAGGGGGCTGTGGGCAGGGTTCCATCCCAGGGGGACACAGCAATGACTAAGGGAAAGGACATGGACAGATGTGGCTTCAGGGGGCACACCTCTCCTTTATGCCACTCGACAGAGGATCCCACCCTTGCAGCAGGGTGCTCTGGGTTCAAGCCCTGAAGTCTGACCCCACTGATCCATTGTGCTGGAGTGGGTGGATACCTGCAGCAGGTGGGCAAGGAATTGAAGGTGTCTCCCCCTGGCCTGCAGCACCCAGGCAATCCTGGTTGACTCCCCACCCACCTCATGGCAGGTGGGAAGGAAGAAAACTCCAGCCAGGGAGACTCCCGGCTATTACTACACTTCTTGGGAGAGCTGCAGTCATAAGCCTCTCTCTGGCTGCTGCTGCTTGGTGTCTGGGTGGGTCTCCCTGACCTTGTTAGCCTGCCCTTGGGATCACAGGAAGCATCACCATCTGGATTCCCCATGTCCCTTTGTTGCTCAGGAGAGGTCACCCATGTCTTGTCTGGTGGTCTGGGGTGGCTGGCTGCGTGCAGCTGCAGGATGGGATAGATTCATTAGACTGGCATGGGATGGGTGGTGTGCATCTTTGCTCAGGATCAGCACTCCAGAGTGGAATCTGGCTTCAGGCGCTGGTGAGAAGAGGTTCTCGTGATCTCAGCTGGTGATGTTGACCCATGTGGACTGGAACCATCAGCACTGTAGCTGGTCACTGTTAGGAAGGGTCGAAATAGCTGTGGGGCAGGGGCTGCAGGTTGGGGTTGAGGTGCACTGTGTGGGAGTCCAGGACTGAAATAGTGGGGGGAGTAGGGAAGGGAAGAGCATCAGGTATGCTGTGAGGCAGCAAGCATTGAGGTGCCCTGGTGGTGTGAGCACTCGGCTCTGGAACAGGCAGGGATGTCACAAGTGTGTTGGGAGAACCAAGCTGGAGCAGCACAGGGCAGACATGTGGGTGGGTGGACAAGTGGGTCCTGGACTAGTAGGATGTGTTTCAGGGTGGGATTGTGGTGTATTGGCAGAAGGGGATAGCTCAGTGGTTTGAGCATTGGCCTGCTAAACCCAGGGTTGTGAGTTCAATCCTTGAGGGGGCCATTTAGGGATCTGGGGAAAAAATCTGTTTGGGGATTGGTCCTGCTTTGAGCAGGGGGTTGGACTAGATGACCTCCTGGGGTCCCTTCCAACCCTGATATTCTATGATTGGCAGCGCTATATGGGGGCAGTTTGCTCCATGCCATGCCTGGCTCTACCACTCCCTCCCTCCTGTCTCTTCCCATCCGTCACATCAAATTAAAATAAAAAAATAAGCAAATAAAGCAGCAGGAAAAGCTGGATTGCAGCCTACATGGCTGGCAGGCAAATGACTGAATAAGTACTCTTCTGGCTCTTCTCTCCCCTCTCTGCCCCCAGCACCCTTCTTGCTGCTTGGTCCTGTGCTCTGTAGGTTTGGAGCATTCTTCTGTCACACTGAGCATCTGGTTTGAATCTGCATGCTTTGTGGAGTGGTTCTTCTTGTTACACAGCTGGGAGGAATGTACAGCAGAAGCAAGACCCCCTGTGCTCAGTTCACAGGCTCGCTAACCTGCCCCAACCCTTGCTTTCCACTTGAGGGTGATGCTGAGGGTCTCCCTGCAGCTCAAAGAATTAGAGGGAGCTTCTGTGGGGGAGGTTGAAATCTGGGTGGTCCCTCCCTGCTTGGCAGAGGCAAATTCAGACCAGAACTGAAAGTAAAGGGGAAGGGCGTGGGAGCTGGTACAATGGGGTTTTTGTCCTTGTATCTCTAGGGCCCTGGGCTTGAAAGGGGCTTGGATCATAAACAACATTAGTTTAGTAAAGTTGATGGGATTTTTGTCTGCAATGCAACACACTGCATTAGCCCACATCTTGGTTGTCAAGAGTCTGAGGGAGAGGAATTGCAGTGGGTGAGTGGGGCTACAGGCTGGGTTTGAGGTGAATCACCAGAGCTTGGGACTGGAATAGTAGAGAAGGTAGCAAGTCAGGCTTGAGAGGTGTGGGGAGCCTGGGGTTGGAACAGCAGTGTGGGAGGACTGTGTCAGGCTCAAGATGCATTGAGTATTGGGGGGGAGCCCAGAGCTGGAATATGAATCGGGTGGAGGGTCAGGGTGGTGGGCCCCTCAGCACAGCCAGGCAGGAGGACTGGAACAGGACAGGAGCCAGGTGTGGTGGCAGTATTTTGCAGGCTGCCTCTGCTCTGCCTGGCTCCAATCAGTGCCCTCAATCCTTCACTTCTCTGAGCACTGAAATGCACCTAAATATTGAATGAGAGGCAGACACCCCCGCTGCCCTCACATCCCAGTCAGAAGCAGTGGCATGAAACTCCCTTCCAGTGCCAGCAACTAGTGAGATGCTGCTGTGACCTCTGACCTGGCTGCTGTATGATTCCCTCCAGGGAATTGCAAAGTATGATACAGGAAAGGGATGGTTTGGGTGTGGGGCATGGTGGGGTAGGACTGCACCATATCTGGGTCTTGGCTTGGGGGGTGATTGTGGGTTTCTTTCTTGGTCTTCTGTTGGCTTGTTGGAGGCCATGCATAGGGAATCCTCTCAGCTCCTGTAGAGTGTCCAACAACCCCAGAGCCATTCCTGAAACCAGTTGTGATGCCCCTTGACCCTTGCTGAGTTCTCCATAGGGCACCTGTCACCATGGTTTCTAGGCATTGGTTTGTGGCAGGTAGAAGAACCCTCTCTTCTTGGTTTCCCAGCAAGTGAACAGCCCAGCTGTGCCAGGGTTGGCATGAAAGGTATCCAGTGGGGAAGGGGACTTTTGCTGTCTGTGCAGGGCATGCTCCTGGCATGACTGCCCAGAACTGAGCAGGGAAATGCCGTGCCAGGCTGCTGTGCTCCAGGTGGAGTGGTGAGAGGCAGCAGACTGACCCCTTTAGAGATCAGTCCCCTGCATCTGTGGAGCAGTGGCAGGGTGAGCATCCCCCAGGCTCTGAGCTGGAGGCCCTGCCTCTATCCCCAGGGCAGATGGGAGTTCCACATCCAGTCTGTTCAGCTAGTGATGCCCCTGCTGAGGCTGCAATGTTGTGACATGGGCACCAGTCTGGCTAGATGTGCACTAATACCCCTGCTGGGAGCACTCCTGGGGGAAGGAGTGGGGGTGAGGGAGATCAGGGGAGGGCCTTTGATGGCAGCAGGAAGGGGTGAGGGTTACTTGGTGATACTGAGAGCCAGACAGATCTCCCCTTCCCACTCCAGACTAAACATGGGTCCTTCCAAGTGGGAATTCCCTACCCTCTTAGTCTGTAAATCCATGTGTCTGGCTGCAGATCTGCCTGTTGTCAGCATGCCCAAGGACTTGTCTGTCCCAGGCAACCCAAAGGTCCCACCAGGGCTATTCTTGTGGCAGCATTGGGAGCCCTAGTGCAGACAGGCCGCTGGTGCCCAGCAGCACATTAATCACTGGGTCCTCAAGACCGGCATCAAGCAGGTGGCTGAAGCTCCAGTGCCTGTTCTACACTAGCCCTCCCGCTGGCCAAGGCAGTGGGAGATTTGAGTGGAGAAAGGACTCCTGTAGCTGCAGCAGAGGAGAGCGAAGCCAGCATGCAGGAGAAGGCAGGGAGGGACTGCGCTATTGTCCTCTAGGTAGGAAGAAGCTGGGTGGAGCAGCTGCTGTGAATGGAGCTCGCTCCTACTCTTCCACCCCAGGAGTGCAGTTCCCAGAGGCCCTGGGCTGCAGGGCTGCCTGCATTAGATGAGCCTTCTCCACATTTTCTGTTGGCCTAGCCCCATGCATAGGAGCAGCTGCAGGCATCCTGATGGCTCTGTTCTAGAGTGACCAGACAGCAAATGTGAAAAATCAGGATGGGGTGGGGGATAATAGGCACCTATATAAGAAAAAGCCCCATATCAGGACTGTCCCTACCAGGACATCTAGTCACCCTACTCTGTGCCTACCTTGTCCTCCCACCCACCTCTGCCTGTTTGGGATAGCTTGACTTGGGGGCAGGGTCATCATCTGTCCCTTGTCTATAAAGCATCTAGGCCCTTGGGGGCCTGATTCCAAAAGTGGTACTCTTGTAGTGTAACTTGTAGTAACTCTGCCATCCAACCCATGTGGGAGCAGGTGGCCAATGCACCAGCAGCTGCTAGCAGACTGTGTATTTGCATGTCCCCCAGTACTGCAGTCACAGGTGGGGCTGACATGGTGGTGACAATAGTGGGGAAATGTAGCCTTGACTAGGCCTGTTTGGTTTCTCCAGTGTCTGCCTTTTCCTCCTCCCACTGCTCACCTTGCATCTGAATGAGCAGTGGGAAGGGGGTGCTGTACATCTCTCTGGGGACCTAGAATGGGGACACCTTTGGAGAAGACGTATGGGCTGGCTGCATCTAATCCTGCTGTCTCCTAGTTAGGGCCTTTCTGCCCAAGCAATATCCTCAACTCAGCCATCAGTGTAGCAGCACTGATCTTCGGGGGGCCCAAGTGCTGATGAGGATGTGCCGGGATTTGCACTGAGCGGACTAGTCAGAAATTCTTACTCCTAAAGACCCCCTGAATGCCACCATCTGCACTAAGGGTCAGTACTGTTGCATGGATACCAGTTGGTGACTCAGGGTTATCCCTGAGCATAGACAAAACCTGCTTTAGTAGGAGGCAGGCTTGGAGGCGCAAAGCTTCTTTGACCCCATTTTCCTTCTGCTCCCCTGGGCTCCACAAGGCTGTTTCTCTTTGGGCTGGTCAACTGCAAAATAAAATGTCTGGTAGGGCCCCAGTACAAGAGTTTTCTGGTTAACGTTGCAAAAGTGGGCCTAACAGTGTTTCTCATCCATGCTCCAGCCCTGGGCTTTCCATAGCTGGAATGCTATTAGGGGAGATGATTACATCCCATTTACTGAGCTGGTCTTGACAGCATTGGGGAGCTTCTGTTTTGTAACAGCATCCCCCAGCAGGCTTGCCCAGTGATGTTCTTCACACAAAATGGAGCAACAGAGTGGATTTCCTCTGCACCCATCTATCCTTCCTCCACGTTCTCTTCCTTCTACTCTCATGTCTCCTGTCTCTTGTATGCAGCCCTGGGAAGGGCCAGCCAGGACTGCAGCATGTCTGGACAAGTGCTGCTCCTCCCAGCCAGGGAAGGCTGCCCTCCGCTCTTCCATGTACCTACATAGCTCTAGGAATGTTAGCTGTGGGGGGCAGGTTCAGATAAAGGAAGTGGGGCTAAATCTCCTCACAGGTTGCAGAGGAGAACCAACACAGTGGTCCAGCTTTGCTGATTGTCCACCCAGGGTGGACAAACAGCTCTGCCTGAACTTGCTACCTGCTGCATCATCAAAGCCCTCAAGTAGTTTTTATATTTTGGCACGAGAAGCCACCTGGGAGGAAGCCAAGTGGCGAGGGATTGGTACCTGCTTGGTGAGTTTCCCCTGCTGGGGATTCGAAGGTAACTCCAAGTAATAGAACAGATCCCAGGACCAATGACAGAAAATTGCCATTTAAATACAATGAAGGCACCCTCCTCTGGCTTTGGGAATTCCTGGACTGGGGAAAGAATTTCTTTCCCCATAGACCTCCCCCCAGCCTGATATTTCTAATACAAGAGTACCTTGAGGCTCCAATGGAGATTGCACAGCACCCAGTGCACTAGGCCCCAAACACACAAGCAAGAGACACTTCTGGCCCAATGAAGATCTGGTAGCCCAGGCTTCAATATGGGCTAGCTGCCTGAGTAATTGGCTTGTCCAGAATCCCAGACTGGCTTGTGCAGCCTACTCTGCTGTGGCTCTACTGCTCTTAGGCTACTAGATCAAAGCTACTCGGGTAGGTCTACACCTGCTGCCATCCCACTTACAACTGCAATGTAGACATGCCCCAAGTGACTAGCCCAAGTGGCTCAGGGAATCTGTGCCAGAGCTGGGAACTGAACCCAGTTCATGTCAATCCCAGTCCAGTCCCTTGGGCATAAAACAGCTTTCCTGGCCTCTGGTTTTCTCTCTTCTTCACCCTCCTGTACTTCCTAGCAGGGTTTGCCACTGATGATGTTGGTACCAGTACCTGAAGTGCTGAGATGCTCCTTCACAGAAGATGTCCTTAATAGACCTAATGGATGATCTGTCTCCTTGGAGGAGGTGGTGGTAGTGATGTTTAATGGTTACACAGCATGTCATTCCAAAGGTCCTGAATAGAGCTGGTCCAAAAACCAGAAAAATTCCTGACATTTCAAAGCTGGTTCAATTTGCAGGGCTCAAAAGGGAACCATTCCCATGCCCAGATTTTAAATGTCTGTTTTTTTAATCCAGTTTAGTTTCGATGCTTTCTAGACCAGCACTTGTATTGCAGATTGTGCATGGGAGGATGGCATGAGAGGGACTGTAGACTGCACATGGTGGGGAACCATATGGTGGGAGCTGGGAGGAATAGGAGGTTCAAAGTGCACATGCTAGGGACCTGTGGGATGGGAGAAAGGGGTTCAGAGGGCAGGAATGTAGGGGATGGGGAAAAAGGGGTATTTACTCCCAAGGACAGGGTGAAAACTGAGTGGGTAACAGTCTCCCAGAAGGAGTGGGGCTGTACTGTTGTGCTGGAGGTGGGGTGGGGGGATCAATCTGAACATCTGAAGATGGTACGTGGTGGTGCCAGGGCTCTACTAGCCTGTCCAAAGTCTGTAGTTTGCATGCATCTGAAGTGGTGTTTTTTACCCACAAGCTTATGCCCAAATAAATCTTAGTCTTTAAGGTGCCATCGGACTCCTTGTTGGTTTTGTAGTTCACCAAACACCCTTGGCCAGTCCCAGGCCATCTGCAGCAGCCTCTGATGTTTACCCAGGTGGGGTGCTTGGCTCAGGGTGCAGTGTCCCAGTTGCAGGTCCTGTCTCAGTGTTTTCCCTCCATTCCAACTGGCTGCAGCAGCTGCATTCCCTGGCACCCCCTGCCAGGGCTTTCTGAGGCTGAACTCATAAAACATCTGACTTTGATGCTGTTTTAATTAGTTGCTTTTGGCATTAATGTGCAGGGATAAGTTTCCATAGACTTATAAACCTGCCCCTCTATTTGTTTTTTTCTTTAATCAAGGCTTTTTTGCAGTGGGCAAAGGCTTGAGATGCACAGTCACCACAGCCGTTTGCTCTGTGGTACAACAGTCCGCCCTGGACAATGGCAGATTAAATATGGATGGTGATGATACTTTGCCTTCTGCAGCACCCTCTGTCTGAGGATTGCATACCTCTTGGTAGACAAGAATGAGTTAAGCCTCCCATCACCCTTGTGTGCAGGGAGTCAGTGTTCTGTTTTACAGATGGGGAAACTGAGGCACAGAGAGGGGAAGTGACTTGCCCAAAGTCTCTCAGCAGGTCAGTGGCAGAGCTGGGAAGAGAACCCAGGTCTCAGTAGATCCCAATAGCATCCTCCCAGCCAATTTTTCAGGCTCTTCAATCCTGCAATAGGGGGTGAAAGGAAAGGAAGTGTAGTTGGTGACTTGGATGCAACTTTTCACCCCTTGGTGCCTCAGTTTCCCCAGGATGCTGCTGCTTTACCTCCTGTGGAGGTGGGATTGGATTGCAGGGGTGGGTTGATTGATATTTGTAAAGGGCTTTGTAGATGGAAACACTAAGGAGGGTTTATTCCACACACTAATCAATGTCCAAACCAATCTAGCCATGATCCCTGGGTCAGGGGTTGATTCCACCCTTAACTTGAGTGACCTGCACATGGATGAGACACGAGGCTAGGGCCATGATGATAGGACTGCAGATGCCCAATCAGGGCTTGCAGGCAATTCTATTAGCTGCCCAGGGTGATGGCAGCTGCCCTGGGGGCCCTTCACCAGCTGAAGGGATCATAGGGCTGAGTGGGGACTCCATTTGGGCCCTTGCTGTCTATCCTTTGCTGATAGCAGCAGGTTATGGGCACTGGGCAGACCACATGGGCCAGTGTGGAGAGCACAGCACGGATTCCGGACACCCGACTTTTCTGCGACTTTGGGACAGTTGTTTCCTCCCTCTGCCTTGTTTTCCCTCACACCTTTGCCAGTCTAGTCTGTTTAGACTGTAAGCTATTTGGGGCAGGGATCGTCTCCCTCTATGTATATGAACAGCACCGAGCACAGTGGGGGCCCTGTTCTCTGCATAGGTGCTATTGTAAATTAAATAAACAAGCGCCTTGTTTCCAGAATGAAGGCAAGTCCAGTTACTCCAAGAACAAATCCCAGTTGACATCAGGAGGGTGGATGATATAGCACCTTCCTGTAATCCAATTTCCTTTACCATGTGGAAGATCCACTTAAAGAAGTTGAACCCCCCACCCCTGGATCTGCCTTTCTATTCCAAATAGCCCAGGCTTGAAGGCAACCTTGCAGGCATCCTGTCAACATCCCCTTCCTACCCCTGAAACTCACTGCAGTGATGGGTGCAAGTGGCTATAAGTTTTGTCCTCCCCACTCCCTCCCTCATGTCTGTGCCGCTTGTTGGTGGGAGCAGCGCGTCAGCTGGGAGCCTGAGCAGGAACAGCTGTCAGAAATGGTAAGGCGCTTTCTGAATTCTTAATTCAGGCGATGATTTCATGTTTCTCTGCATCTCTTGCTTGGAGCACATGCTCAGAAGCGTGGAGTGTGGGTTGGTTTTTTAGAGCTTGAGCTACGCCTTCCAAGGAGCTATGCTGATTTACACCAGCTGAAATCAAGCTGAGGATTTGGTCCGCTGACAGCATTCTGTGCTGATGGGGGCAGGGGGAACTGAGTGTTGAAGGTGTATGGCAGAGATGAGTCTGTTTGTTCTCAGCAGTCGGACTCTTTGGGCTTGTCTACACAGCCAACAGCGCTTTAACGTGGCTGTGTAGTTGTAGCTTCCAGCACTGTAGCTTCCCCCCCCTCCCCGAGCGAAGAAAGTCTCAGTGGCAGTGTAAACAAGGTCTTTAGAAATGCAGGGCCGGAAGGGACCTCTAAGAGGTCATCTAGTCCAGCACCCTCTGCTGAGACAGGACCAAGTAAACCTGGACTGTCCCTCACAGGTTTGTCTAACCTGTTACTAAAAACTTCAGATGAGGGGGATTCTGCAACCTCCCTTGGAAGCCTATTCCACAGCTTAACTTCTCTAGTGAGAATTTTTCATAATATCTAACCTAAATCTCTCTTGCTGCAAATTAAGCTCATTAGTACTTGTCCTACCTTCAGCAAACATGGAGAACAATTGATCCCTGGGCTCTTTATTACAGCCCTTGAGACTAACTATGCCAAGTTTTCTAAACCTTTCCTCACCTAAAACCTGACCTAAACCCTTTATCCATCTTTCCTAAAGGGTGGCACCCAGAACTGGACGGTACTTCAGCTGGCAAATAACACCCAACTGCATCTATAGCCAGTGTGGGACAGTGTCTCAAACTCCTCTTTGCAACTCTGCCAGGGCTGTTCCAGGCTTTTGGAATTGACTACAGCAGCTCCACTAGGCTGAGCACTGTACAGGTACACAGGAGAATGTCTGCCTGGAAGAGCTTACGATCAGAACAGAAAAGACAGACAAGGTGAGAGAAAGGAAGGATTTTTACAGAAGGCAGATTTAAGTGAGTTTCCTGAGGTCATCCAGGAAGTTTAGAGATCTGGGTTTGATTCCTAGCACTGCCATAGAGTCCCAGGACAGTGCCTTAAACACAAAACCAGCCTTCACCCCTCTCTCAGAATGGGGGTCCTCTGCTTGCTCTGGGGAGTGGTGCCTTTAGTCCCCAGGGCTGCCAATACTATGTGTAGTGGAGGAATCAGAGTGGGACTAGGACGCTGCTCCATAAAGATTGGTTCCTTGGCCTGCTCTCTGCCCTCAAGTTGGGGGAAGTGGTAATAGGAAGCAGCATTTCTGAAACCTCCTTCCTTGCCAAGGGTCAGAATGGAGAGATCCGCTCACTGGCTCCTTGATTCCCAAGTCTAAAAATAAGCCTGCTGGCCCTTGGAATGATGAGACTTCATATCTGTTATGAGTGCCCCAGCCCTGGAGCTGCATGGGGGGGCTGGTAGAGAATCTGAAAAGCCAGGAAGGGGCTGGAGGAGGTGGGAACCCCAGTGTGCTGGCAAGGGACCCTGGATTTCCTTCCCATCTCCTGGGTGTTTGGGTCTGAACTAAAGCGCATGTCCTCACAGCTTTCTTAAAGGCCCAGCAGTGACTCCTGAGTGACCTTTGCTCTTTGATCGCTAGATCCAAGTTGTGCTCAGATTTTTCAGGTCTGTCTCAGATTTCAGACCAGGTGCCTGACTTTGCAGAACAAGATTTCCCAGGAGATGTGTTCAGGACCCCACTGCAACTGCTGGAGCTTTCATGTCCTATGGATATAAGACAGGCCCCTTTCCTCTGCTTCTTCCCAATCACCCCATGCTTCTCTGCATTGACTGCCATCTGTCCCATTAATCCCAGTTGTATCCATGTCCTGCACTCACCGGTCTCTCGTTGTTTGCCAGTGCAGCTTGCTGACATCAAAAGCCAGAGCTCAAAACTGAGATTTCTGCAAACTTTTCACCCTGCCCCACAACCCCTGTTTCCTCTTCTACCATCTCATCACTGCAAGAGACTTAAAATCATTTAGTGTTTAACTATCGTGCCCCTTGGGTGTGCAGGGCACCTCAGCCTGTGCTCGTCTCTTGTCCCTCCCCTGGCACTAACTACTGAAAGCAATCCCTGGATTGTTTTAACACTTAGCTGTCGTGGGCAAATCCAGGGCCTGCCAAGAAGATGCCATTAAACGTGGGTCAGGAAAAGTTACTCTCCTACCTCCTGATTCTCCTCTCGTGCATGCTAGCATAAATCGGCAGTAATTCCACTGTAGCCAATAGAACAAAAGGGAGAGTTGGCCCCGCTGTGGGCTTTCTTGCTGTGCTTTGCATTTAGCTTCCTATAGAGAAGAACCAGAACCCCAGGCTGAGGTTTCTGATCTCAACTGTCTGACCACTTATGCTGGACTCCACCTCTAATTTAGACTCATTCCATTTTAATCACATAGCCAGAAAAGAATTCCCTAGCCACTGGGGTAACTAGTCAGTTCCAAATTGTAATTAACACCTCTCCTGTGGCCAGTAAGATCTCCAGGGCAGGGACTCTTGTTTTTAACACTGGAAAGGACAATGGGTGTTCATGGGCTCTGTATAACTTGGGTTGTAAGCTCCTCAGGGCAGGCTCTTGCACATCTCTAACACTCCTTGCAAACCACTGGCACTAGATAGAGCAGATCCTACATTAAACTGCGGTTAAAATGTCACTGCACTAGTCTATTGCTCTCCATGATGCCAAATGCAGTTTGCTCTGCTCATAAGTTAAAAAGACTTGTTTGTCTTCCCTAATTGCCAGCCCTGCAAACTCACCCTGGGATCTGAGCGTCAAGCTGGGTTTTGTACCTCATGCGCTCGTACCCATTAATAAGCATTTTGCAAGTGGAACTTAGTTAATAATTCTCAGACTCCGTGATGATTAATCTTTGAACTCCCTAGCCTGGACAGATGTGTGACACAGATTAGAACTGAGCTTGCACTCACATAGCTGTTTTACCCTAGCACCTAGGAACCTCAGGCATGGACCAGAACCCCATTGTGCTAGGCACTACAAACATGCAAGAAGACTGTCCCTACCCCAAAGAGCTTGCAACTGAAGTATAAGACCTGACTAATAGATATGGATAGATGGGGGCGTATTAGCCAGCCTGGTCTCAGTGCACTACTGTTCGAACTGTTCTCAAGCTGTTTGTGGGCATGTTGGCAAAGTGGAGTTTTAAGGAGGCATTTGGTGGAGAACAGTGAAGTGGTTTTGTGATGTTCATGGAGCTCCTCCCAAGTGTGAGGGGCAGCATGAGAGCATGGAAGCTTGCTTGCAAACATAAGTGGGCAATGGCAGCTGGCATCATGGGCCGGTGGGAGTGGATGTTTTGATAGTGAATGAGAGATGATGGGGATAGTCCGTGAAGGGCCTTGAAAGAGAAGACCAGTCACTTCTGTGGGATGAGCTAGAGAAGGGTAGCCAGTAGGGGGAAGCACAGCTGTTGGCTCTGCAGTGCTAACAGAAGTTATAAGAATATTCATGCCATTAGTCTCTTATAAGGCACTGAAGTGGGATTTGGGAAATCTTGGTTCAATTCCTACCTCTGCCACAGATTCCCTGTATGGCCTTAGGCAAATCACTTCCTCTGTCTATCTGTAAAATAGTGCTAATACTCCTTACCTCACAGGATTGCTGTTCAGATAACTTAATATTTATTCAAAGGTCTCTTATATGGCCCTGTACAGTATGAAGTGCTGAGCAAGAAAAGACCTGTACAGTAAGAATGCCTTTTTTACATTTTTTTCCATGACCACATATTCATGTGACAGCCAAATGCTACAAACACTTTCCAAGAACTTCGTAAAAATTCAATTTATAAAAATGGAGTCTCCTTTTAAATGAGCGAGCAAGGGCCAGCTTTTCAGTGACCTGCATTTTGACACATGCTGCTTTTATTGCCTATGTGCTTCTGAAACTTTGGACCTACAAATATAACTTGGCCAAATCTCCCTTCATAAAGGGGCTTTAGCCAAAGCGGTGACACTGGCAGAAGTGATGAGGTGAAACAGAACTCACTCAAGGTTAGCACCACAATTAGCCTGTAAAGAGGAGCATACTCTGTACCTACTCTCTTCTGAAAGAGGAGGACTCGTAGACTTTAAGGTCAGAAGGGACCATTATGATCATCTGGTCTGACCCCCTGCATGCTGCAGGCCGCAAGACCCTTCCCTGGACTCTGCCGTTGAAGTCCCCAATCCTGTGTTTTAGTGACTTCAATCGGCTGAGACCCTCCTGCTAGTGATCCCTGCCCCATGCTGCGGAGGAAGGCGAAAAACCTCCAGAGGCTCAGCCAATCTACCCTGGAGGAAAATTCCTTCCCGACCCCAAATATGGCGATCAGTAATACCCCGAGCATATAGGCAAGAGTCTCCAGCCTGACCCTTGTTGGCCATTATGCTATTCATGTACCATTGCTTGGTTTTCCTTGGCTACTATGTTTTACCATTAAACCATTCCCTCCATAAACTTATCCAACTTAATCTTAAAACCAGACAGGTCCGTCGCCCCCACCGTTTCCCTCGGAAGGCCGTTCCAATATTTCACCCCTCTGACGGTCAGAAACCTTCGTCTAATTTCAAGCCTGAACTTCCCCCCGGCCAGTTTATATCCATTCGTTCTCGTGTCCACATTAGTACTAAGCTGGAATAATTCCTCTCCCTCCCTTGTATTAACCCCTCTGATATGTTTGAAGATAGCAATCATATCCCCCCTCAGCCTTCGCTTTGTCAGACTAAACAACCCAAGCTGGAATAACATCTGAAAAACTGGTAGGATGGCTTCTGTAATCCAAGATCATGTTTTGGGTCATGCCTTGGAAAAAGGACACTTTGGAAGAGACCACTGATTTTTAGGTGCCCTGCTAGACTCCTTGAGAGGTTATTTTCAGAGGGTGAAGAGGTTAGTGCTTTCAGGAAAATCAAATCCCCTTTAAAATGTCTCCACTTGGGTATCTAAAAATAGAGGCACCAAAAAAGAGAATTTAGGCTGTAGAAATCAATACATAACCCTTAGTGTGTGTGTCTCTATACATCTGCATGCTCATGTGTATTTTGATGGGTACAACATATCCTGGTGAAGGAAAGGGCAAAATTTAAAGGAGGCATGTCAATGTTTCTTAGAAAACAGTGAGGGAACTGTTGGGAGGGAAGAAGTTAGCTGAGAATGTACTTGGGGGAGGTTCTGGACAAGGAGGGGCTGTGGTGGAAATCTGATATAGTTTCCCCCTGCCCCCGGATGGAGGCGAATAAGGACCAAAAACATCATTGAGGAGCTGACAGTCACAGGCTTTGATACTCATGGGGGACTTTAATTACCCAGACATTTGCTGGGTGACAAATGCAGTTAAACATGGCTCATGGGGTGGGGACTCTTACATGCCTGCCTCGCCCAGCCACCAACCCAGTTAACGGCATTGTTCAAGGGCAGAGGATGGAATGAGCCCTGGTGACTGGACTTTCTCCTTGCCCTTAGGATAGGTCCCGTGGGGTCAGAGCTGAGTCATGCTGGCCGGGTGGAGGGGAAATTAGCCCTCTCACTGCTCATGGTGGATCTGCTCTGTGGGGAACCAAAGGCCTTCAGTCCCCAGGGGTCTCCGTACAGCACCTTCCACCAGCCCCCAAAGCTGCTTAAAAACCTCCTTGAAAGGGAGTTGAATCTTTGTGGAAAGTGCCCTGGGGGGTGTGGGCTTGCCAGCATTCCTTGAAACCAGTAGGATCTGGGGGGTAAGTCAGCCTCTATGGCCTTTCCCCTGGAAGAGCATGACTAATACTTAGTCCTGCTGTGAGTGTAGGGGACTGGACTAGATGACCTCTCAAGGTCCCTTCCAGTCATACAATTCTGTGGTGGTGGTAGTGTCCCACCGGGCAGTGTTATGGGGGCACAGTGACCACAACTGGTGCCAGATTTTCCTAAGAGCATGGCATCCAACGTGCTGAGCTCTCCTGACAATCTGCCCCGTCTCTGGCTCGCCTGAGGAGTGGCAGAGCCAAGCCTTGAGCCATTGCTGCCTTCACCACAAGACCCCACCCTTCTTCCTAGTTTCGATGCCAGCAGCTGCATCCTCCCTGCTAGCACCCCTCCCCCAGCCCCACCAAGCCCTGTTTTATGTGCTGGAGGGTGAATTCCTGCAGCAACTCACCGGACCTCTTTAATTTTTCTAAATCTGCTATCGGCGCTGTCTCAAACGCTCTCACCAGCCACCTGATGAATCTCATTTCATTCCCTTCTTTCCCTCTTCTCGCCTTTATTTATCTTTGCCTCTTCTCTTCTTCCTGCTCTCCATCTGAGCCAGCCATCTGCAGTCAGTTGCGCTCTGTCTTCTCCAGGCCTGGCCATGCATCTCAAAGTGCCAGCTCCCCTGAGAACCAGATCCTGTTGCTTGTTTATCTGGCTTTACATGGCACAGTGTAAGGTTCATATTGAGCAACAGTCAATGGTTCCAGAAAAGAGACTGGGTGGAGGCAGGGGGGAATCTCTCCACCTCATTTCCTTCTGCCGCCCTTCCTCTGCAGTACCTGCCTGTCTCTCTGCAGGGCAGCTGGCGGGGAAATCCTGCCGTCACTGACGCGTCCTGCAGTCAAACGTGTAATGCATTAAGTCCCTGCAAGATGCTGCAGATTATACTGACTTTCTGCAGCGCAGGGCGGTTCGTTCTGCAGTGCTCTACACAGCAATCGGGACTGCCAATGTATGGGCTCTCCGCAGTGCTATGTGTCACCTCTGGGCAGATCGTGTAGTTGTCCCAGAGGTCTGGGCTGGAGGAAAGCTGGGGTATTCTGCCTGTAGCACTCAAATGTATTGTCCTTTCCAAAGATAAAAGGAGATGGCAGGTCAGATTCCCCTCTCTTCAAACACCCCTTCCTGCTTTCTCTCCCAGACAAAGAGGACAGAACAGCTGTTTGCACAAGATTGTGGGGAGTCTGCTTTTATGGGCTACAGGGATAGTTGGGCATCCTTGGTGACTGCTTCTAGCTCACCCCCTATTGCTCCCTCTGCTGAGGTGGGAACCCTAGCATAGTTCTTTTTTTTTAAAACCCTGCTGCAGATCCATCCCTGGTGTGTGAGGCCTAGTGATCTGGGAATGATTAACTCACCTGGGCTTTTCAGCTAGATCATGGCTTATATTTGTTTCCCCAGAAAACAGGGTTGGGGGGAGGGGAATTCACCCAACCCTCATGTCAGAATTTCCCCCATGTTGCATTCAGCTGAGGCTCAAGAGGTTGCTGGGTTCCCTCCCATTGGCCTTTAAACTGGAGAGCTGGCTTCTTGCTGGCATTATTAATGTGCATCTTTTAAAGTGCATGAGATGTAGGACCTATAACTATGCTCCTGGCTGACTTACCCTCTGGATCTAAAAGCATCAGCCTCTGCTGCTAGAGGTAAAGGACCTGGTCCCTTAGGCTGGCCCACGGTAATTAGATCTGTTTCCATGTTGGAGATGCACATGAGGACCTTTTACCCCAGCACTTGCAGCCTGGCTGTGTCCAGAGTGAAACATTCATGTGTATGTGGGCTTCTAACTATGTTATGGGAACCTTACTATAGCCCTGGTCTTCTCAGGATTGTGGCACAGATCCCTTAACGTCCATGACAACGTGGTTTGGTCTAGTCTGCCCATGCAAAACCCAATCACATTGCTGACCCTCCATCACACAAGCAGTGCTCCACTGACTACTTTGGGGCCATGTGTAGAACCAGGCTCCATCTGGGCTCCAATGTAACAGGCTTGAAGCACCCCTGGACTGGAAGTCCATGCCCTAACATGACTGCAATTGCAGACTGCACCTGACTTGCAGAAGTAACTGAGGCTGAGACAGGGGTCACTGTGGGGAAGGTTTGAGTTCCCTGCTTAGAAGACAAGAGAGGAGGGCTGCCAGACCTCTGCTGGAGTCACCCAGTGAGTGACTGGGCAAGCAAAGATTTTTTTCTTTAATGCGAAGAATGGAAGTCAATGGGCAAGACTCTGCTGCTGGTCACACAGGTGTAAGCTATTATTTGAACATTTTCTGCCCTGTCTCCTCGCTCCTGCTCACTTCACTCTGCTGAACTTCCCTGCAGTTTGAAAACTGCTCTGTGGTCCTGCTTCTGCAGAGTGTTTGATCTTCAAATTCTCCCCCTGGATGGGAGTCTAAGGGTAGTGTGAAGCAGTGACCCAGAAGGGATTTGTGAAGGAGCATGCCACAGCTGTTTGTTCCAGTTCAGTGTGGGATGACACTGAAAAACCAAGGAAATAGAGGAGGAGCTGTAGCATCAAAGGCATGGGTGCCAGGTTACTGTCAGTCTCTGCTTTGCAGGGTTGTCAGCAGTGGCAATATTGCCAGGAGGGGTGCAAGCTCCAGGAATCCTGCCCAAGCAGAACTCAACTAGCAATTAAATGGGTTTGTGCTAATGAGGAAGACCTCTCTCCCTATTCCTCCACCCCCTCATAGTTTGATAAATGGAAGTGGAGAAAAATGGTCAAGTTTCAGAGCCTGGTGTGAGCAGGAATGTAGACTGGGCCTTCGCTGTTAAGCCAGTAACCCTGGCCACTTAGCATATTCAATAAAGATCTTTCCTACAACTGCCTGCCTACCATGCGGTTTATTGCTAATGATGCCTTCTGACACTCAGATTGCTGTGGTAATCGCCTGCCCTATCCCTTCTAAAGCTGTCACTATCCACAGATTAGCATTAGGGATGGGATTAGATACTTTATAAAGGTTTGCAAAAGGCAGAAACCATTGCAAAGCTTCCCTTAAATGGTTAAAATGCCAAGGGGTCCAACCTGTGCAAAATTATTAAAATGTCCTGCAGTCATCCTGCATAACCCCATGCTGTGCAGAGCTCACAGAGCATGTTCGCAGGGGCATTGTGGCAGTCTCTCCTTTTCCTCTGTTTTTTTGCATTGTTTGTTTTTTTTCTCCCCCCTCGTATCCCCACACACAGCCAGAGATTCCAAGCAGAGGCATTTTATTTTTGTGTGTGTTAGCACTTAGGAGTCACAGATGTGAACCAAGACCCTGCTGCGCTAGGTGCTGTACAAACACCAAACAGTCCCTGCTCCAAAGATTACAATTGAAACGTAAGACAAGAGACAGCAGGGGGATACTGACAGGTTGAGGAGTACAAGGAAACAATGACAGTGTTGCTCCGCATGACAGGCCGTGGTCTCAGTACACCAACAGCCTAACTGTCAAGCATTGTGGTTTTTTTGTAGGCCTCACTGTTCTGCTGTATGGATTTTGGGCCGATAGCCAACCGATCAGGACAGGTAGACGGGTTACTTAGTACAGCCAGCTGAGCCAACGTTCTATCTCCCCGAGAAGAGAACAGCTGAGGTGGCTCATTGCTTTTGGTTCAAGGGCAGACAAGTTGGGGAGGGGGTGAAGTTTTGGAACAGCCTTCCGAGGGGAACAGTGGGGGTGAAAGACCTCTCTGGCTTTAAGATCAAGCTTGACAAGTTTATGGAGGGGATGGTTTGATGGGATAAAGTGATTTTAGTCAATAGGTCAATAACGTGCAATTGCTGGTAATTAGTAACAATGGTCAATGATGGGATATTAAAAGTTACTACAGAGAACTTTTTCCAGAGGGTCTGGCTAGAGAATCTTGCCCGCATGCTCGGGGTTCAGCTGATCGCCATATTTGGGGTTGGGAAGGAATTTTCCTCCGGGGTAGATTGGCAGAGGCCCTGGAGGTTTTTCGCCTTCCTCCGCAGCATGGGGCAGGGGTCGCTTGCTGGAGGATTCTCTGCGATTTGAAGTCTTTAAATCATGATTTGGGGACTTCAACAGCTGAGTCAAGGGAGAGAATTATTCCAGGAGTGGGTGGGTCAGCTTTTGTGGCCCGCATCATGCGGGAGGTCAGACTAGATGATCATAATGGTCCCTTCTGACCTTAGAGTCTGAGGTCTAGCTCGCATCTGCCCTGAACTGTCAGAGGGCCCCAAACCCTGCTAACAGGAGGCTCACATCTGCCCTGCTGTGACTGATGCTCTTCTGCCTCTAGGATCTACCCCTGTGTCTGCAACTTTTCCATCTTAAATTGAATGACCAAGCCTCAAGATGCATAACCCAACTCAGTCCAGCCTGCCCCTAAACGGCTGCTGAACAAAATCCCTTCCTGACAGTGGGACTGGGGAAAATTCATCTTCTTACTATCGTTCCCTCTGTCTACACTACCAAGCTCCTTGGGGTGGGGCAGACATACAGGGCCTCTAGTTGCCACTGTCCTATCAGTGATGATGTGATAGTCAGCACTGTGCTGCTAGAGGGAGCTTTGGTGGGGGAATTCAGAGGCCCTTCATTAGAAAGGGAAGCTGGAGATGGAAGAAGTGGAGTCACTGCACCAGGCAATCAACCCATCTGCTAAATGGAAGGGCATGAGATGGGTGATTATGGCTCATGACTTCAGGTTGGTGCTTAGGAAAGGGGTGTTGGGTTTTTTACTTCTATTTTGTATTCATGCAGCTGGGAACCTGTGAGGCGTTTCCCAAGACAGGAGCAAGAAACCGCATGATGGGGTTTGGGATGCTGCTGCAGTAAGTGGGAGGAGAATTGTAGGTCCCGCTGTAGGCAAAAATGTGAGTTCAGAGGCATGTTGAAGGTATAATTGGGTGGGGGGGGGGGGGGAGGGAGGGAGAAGAGAAAGGAAGTACAAGTAGGCATTTAAATGTCAGTCTGTTCTCTGCTACCCTGCTTCAGTGGGAGTGGCTCTGGATTTATTCTGGGGTAACTGAATCCAGCCCAGGGCGTGGAAAGGGAACAGGAAAAATGCAAACGCCTGGATGCACTGAAAGAGGAGACCAAGGCTTCCTTAGCTCAGGCTTCCAAAATCCTCAAGGTGGCAGTTCCATCCCAAGCGCACAGTAAACCAGAGCCCACCACAGGGATGGAAATCGAAACATGCAGGAGCCTCCTTGAAGTCAGGGTGAGCTGCACCAGCATCAGTCGCTCTACAGGTATAAGTGTCTACGTGCAGGCCTTGTCTTGGGTCAGGGAAGAGAAGGTTCCTAAATGTGCTAGCACTTAAGGCATGCTAGTGTTTAAAAATGCATATGCACCGTGGGTAGGCAGGTCCTAATCTCTTCAGCAATGAGCTGGTTGCAGGGTTACGCGAGGAGGCCTGTGGTTGACATGGGGAATGAGCATTAATGGTCAACTGGCAGCATGTCTTGCATCAGTCCCCATTTCACCTGCCTGCCCCTGCTCTTAACAGGCTGTTGCACGAGTTGCTCCAGCAGTGATTGGTATTTATTCACTTATAAACCAGTGCACATGCCGTTGTGGACGTTAGTTGAAACCTGGCTCACATGGGCTCCGCCGTGCTGGGGAAACTTGCAGGCACAAGCTGAACTGCTATAAATAGTTTGTCACCGAGCAGGGCTTCTCCCAGCTCCAAACTACACACGGTCATGTCCAGTCTTTTCAGAGGTTTATTTGTTTTTGTTTGCTTACTTCTATTAAGCAATCTTTTTTTAACTCCTCACTTCCAGCCTTCTGACCAGCTCTGTCCCCGCTCTGGGACAGTAGCCTCAGGGCTGGCTCCCTGGGCACCTAACCCAGGAGTTAGTGCTACTGTCTCCACTAGGGGTTTCCCTCCCCAGGCACAGGCTGTCCCGAGCCATCACTTTCACCCCCTTCCACCTCCCATTTGCTGGCCTCTGTAGGCCTAGGGGTGGCCCAGCCTCCTTGAATGGCTGGATTGGACACCGCTGTTCCCAACCGGGGAGGCTGGGCCTAGTCCACCCTGTCTCAAATGCGGCCACCAGGGCGTTTCCCAGCAGCCACCACAGCTTCCTGGATGGTGGTGGGGGATGGGGACAAACCATCGGCCTCTCTCCCTGTTGCTCCTGGATGTGCCACTCTGCCCATCTCTGGAGACAGGTGGGGCACTATGCTGAAGGAGCAAGGTGAGTTCTCTACCTGTGGGTGGGGGGTGGGGGGTGGGCCTAGTGGGGCTCAGATGTCAGCCCTGGGTGGTTGTGCAGTGGGGACTTAGGCAGCCTGGCTGCAGAGTAAGGCTCCAGCCATGGGACTCCAACGCCTGGCCATGCAGCAGCAGGCTCCGATCTCTTGCCATGTGGTGCCCGACTCCCCTTCCCACCGGCGGCTGCTGGCCAGGAATCAGAGCCCACCGCCACGGGGTCAGGGGTTGGCATGCGCTCTGACCCTGAGTCCAGCAGCTGCTGGCCCTGGGTGCCGATCCCCAGCACTGGCCTAGGGCTCTGGCAGATGTTGGCTCTGGATGCCGACCTCTAGCTGTGGCCATGGGGCAGCAGGCACAGCCCCCATGTGCCAGCCCCAAACCCTGGCAGCAGCCAACCCCCCGTGGCATGCTCTGATCCCCCAGCCCTGGCGGTTGACCTTGGGCTCTGCTGCTGGGTGTTGACCCTGGGTTCTGGCAGGTGTTGGCCATGGGCACCAATCCCCAGCCACAGGTGCAGATACCCAGTAGTGGGCACCAGCTCCAGCAGGTGCTGGTTCTGGACCCCAACCTCCAGTCCCAGTCATGCAGCAGCTGGCTTTGGTGGGTGCTGGCCCAGGACACAGACTCCTAGCCCCAGGGCTGGATCTCAAGTGCTGACCCTCAGTCACACAGCAGGAGGTGCCCTCAGGCACACAACTGCAGGCACCAACCCAGGGCTGGCCCAGGGCACCAACCCCCAGCCACAGGTGCCAACCCACACCTCTGACCACACAGTGGCAGGGCCCCCCATCCATCACCCTGGCCTCTGCTGCCTCACCCCCCACCCCCCCAATCCCTCCATCCAGGTCTTAACTTGCCAGGACTTGCTGTGAAAGGTGATATTAACAAACCTACAACTACCCCACTTTTTCACAGCAGTATTTTTATTGTCCCTGCAAAACACCCCACATAAATTACAATGATCTGGATGTGTATACATGCACCTTTATACAAGCAAGAGTTGATGGCTGCACTCTGAGGCCACCAAACATTTGTAGAGAACTCCTCATCTAGTCTATGCGCAGGGACCAGCTATCTTGTGACAGTTGTAAGCTGATATAAGGACATCCACACAGAGGTTTGCATTGGTTATAAAACTGGTTTCCGTTAAACCAGTGCAACTTGGAAGGGATCGGGGTGGGAGGAGGGGCCTGTGAACCACATGTGACAGATGTTTGTCACATGGTTTAGCACACAGTACCTGAACAAGGACTCGCATAGAACCGGACAGATGGTTCTCTGGTGCTGCTACACCAATGGCTGAAATCCTAGTCTAGACAAGGCCTTAGAGGGATGGCTCCTCTCTCTCGCTTAGTCTCCCCCAGCTAAGCAGATAGCGTTGCTGTGGTTGAGATTGCAGTTGGCACAATACAAGGCACTGAGATGACATGTGACTCCTTACTAGAATGTCACTCCCTTAAGCTCCGTTCCACTGTGCTTTTTAAACCAATCCAGTTATTTAGGCAGCGTTGGGCTGGCCGGTCAGTCTTCAGCTCAGGACCCTGGGAATGTCTCCTTGTTTTACTACAGTAGAAATAACTGTGCAAGAGCTGGGTGAATGGTCCCCTGCTGTGTTGTACTAGCCTGAGCAATTGGCTCCAATCAGCCCCATTTCCCCCCCCCCCACTGCTCCCTTGGCCCATGTGGCCCTGTTCCCTTATTTATTGGTACCCCGATCAACTGTGTGCAAAGCCGCCACACTGCTGGGTCTCATCTCCTGATGTCTCAGGCATTGCTCTGCAAGGGTTGAGTTTGGTTCCTGGGTTGCAGGCTTTCTTCCTTCTTACAAATATTGCCTTCTGGTCTTCTCTCTCTCTCTCTCTTCCCCCCCCCCTCCCTTTAATTGGACTTCTTACTGCATGGAACAGTTTGCAGTTATATATGGAAAACAGCCTACACTTTCCCAGGAGCAGGGCATGCTGGGAAGGGAAGCTGGGCTAGCAGCAAGCTTGCTCTCCCTGGGAGAGTGTGGTTTTCTTTCCCCTATTACAGCTACACTCTGCGGTCTTTGTATTTAACCATTTAGGGGGGTTTGGAGGAAGAGAAAGTGGGTGGGGATTGCCTCTTTTTTTTTTTTTTCCCTTTCCTGAACTATTTTGGCAGAGATGCCCAAACTTCTAGTTTGAGTCCCATTTAAGGGGAAGTTCCTACCCCAAGTTGATCACTGCTAAAGATAGGCTTGTTGCCACAAAAACTTGAACTGGATTTTGATTGCCTCTGTTTTGGGGGGTGTCTGCATCTGAAGCTCTGGAGAGCATGGTGAGATTTGGCTTTCAAGAACCCCCGTGTTGGGCAACTTCTGATTTGGGGTGTTGCTTTATGCCCATTTCAACTAAAAGCTGGCACAGGGAGCTGTCCCTATTCCTACATGGATGGTCCCATTTCTAGTTTGCCCACAAAAGGGGATATCTGTAGGCTGCACCCTAACTCTCCCTGTCAGGACTACAGCCATGTCTCCTGGCTCCCTTGCCCTAAGAGTTCCTGTTGACTTTCCAGGGCAAGGCAGCTGGTAAGGAGAGTCTATGTTGCACTTGCTACCCAAGCTAGTCCCTTCTTCTGTATGGGACCCTGGCAGTCCAGGGAGGGGAGAGTCCAACTGGCCAAGCAGTGCCGCAGCCAGGAGAGGGACATGTTCTTAATCCAACAGGAAGCAATGGTTTCAGCAGAGGGCTGGGGAGTCTGGACTCCTGAGTTCAATTCCCAGCGGTAGGAGGGAGTGGATTCTAGTGGTGGGTGGATGGGGAACAGTCAAGACTTCTGGCTTCTTTTCTGCCACTGATTCACCATGTGACCTTGAACAAGCCACTCCCCACTCTGTGTCTCAGTTTCCCCTTCTGAAGGGGGATGATAACACTGAGCAGTACAGGCAGTCTGTCAGTAAAGCATGCCACAGCTGTGGAAGGGAGCAGTATTACTGCAGTAACTAGCTTACCCCAGTGAGACGCTTACCCCAGTGAGATGCTTTCCAATGTCAGTCATGAGCCCCTCTTTGGAGGTGCAGCCAGGCAGAGGACATGATGGGGGAGAGGGGGCATAACAGGAGACTGAAAAGCTTTGTGTGGGGACCCTGCCCCCTCTTCTGGTGGCTGTATTAGTAGCCAAATAGCCAGTTTAGACATGGGAGCTGGTGCGTGCCACTGTGCAGATGGGGCCTCTGGGAAGAGCTCCATTGGCCTGTGTTCTCATCCAACAGTGCCCAAGAGACGCTACCATGCATGTGCTGCCAATGGCACGTCTTTGCTATGGGCCTCATGCAGCAGCCACCCTGCCGGCTCCCGGAGCCTGACCTGCTGGCTCCCTCCTGATCCCAGCCCTGGAAGCTGCTTGCAGCTACGCTAGGAGGAAGTGACAGGGCCTATTTTAAGCTCCCTGGGGACCTTCAGGATAGGAATCCCCTGGGCCAGTGTAACTCATGCTGCCAAAAATAACCTAGCTGTGCCCATGTGTGCTGGCCAGTTACAGACACATCTGTCTGTGTCATGTCTCTATCCTACTGTTTGCTCTCCTTCGTGATCTCCGTGTCTGTCCCCTCTCCACTGGTCAGCTTCAAGCATCTCCGTGCTGAGATCTCGCATCTCCCAGCAGCCGAAAGTGAAGTCAGGTCACTCTCAGAACACCAGCCGTCCGTCGAGCTCCCAGCCCTTCTTCCAGTGAAAGCTGCTTTGAGTTGGGGGAAGGCTCTTATGCCTGGCTTCTGGCACAGGGAAGCAACCTATTTGGATAGGACATAAGACTGATGGGCCCCTGAGGTTAGGGTTGCCAAGCCTCCAGGATTGTCCTGGAGTCAACGGGGATTAAAGATTAACCTTCAAAGGTTCTCATGTGCTGAAACCTCCAGACCAAAATTGGTGACCCTACCCTCAGTTGTGTGTTCTCAGCTCCACCATTGTCCTGCTATGACCTCTGGCAAGCTGCCTCTCTTGCTCCTTGCCTCAGTTTCCCCATTTTTTTTAAATGAGGGAACCATCGTTGTTGCAGGAAGGAATTCGTTAGTGCCCATAAACTTGCTCAGCATGTGGGGAGGCCTGTGATTCCAAACCCACTGTGTTAGCTCTGCCCTCCGCTGGGGCTTGTTTCCAAGCATGAGACAGTCTGAGTTCAGTATATCCCGAACATCTGTAGGGAAATCTCTCACTGGTTTGAGGGATATCCTAAAGGCTTGGTGCTGACTGGCTCTGTTGTGGGGTGGAATGAGGGAAGCAGCCGGGGCTGCAAATGGATATGGCAGAGCCTGTGTGTGACAGGCAAGTGTAGGGGGTGCTGACATGCAGGCATATGGCACTGAATGGCTGGGCATGATGCCAGCAGCTCCGGCTCTCACAATGAACCGGGGGGGGGGGGACGGGGGGACGGACAGGGTGGAGCTGGATTCTTGAGCTTGGGTGCAGTGCTCTGAATAGCAAAGCTCCTTCACAAGCACTGTCTGGTTCCCTGCCAAGGCGTGGAAGGGGAGGGAATGCTTCAAGGCCTTCCTTGTGCATGCTGCCTTCTCCTCCTCCTCCTCCTCCTTCCCCCCCCCCCCCCCCAAAAAAAAGTGCAGCTGCCTTCTAAAGCTGCTGCATCTGTAGGCTGGGCTCCAGTAGAGACCTTATCCAGCCGGCCAGGGTTGGGGAGTGGCTGAGAAGGCAAAAATGGCCAAAGAATTGTGCCCAGCAGCGAGGAGCTGCTGTGACAGTGGTGGGGGCAGGAAGGAAGTGCAGAATTTGGGGCTGCTGCGACTCTGTTGCTGGAGACTTGAAGGGGGGGCTGAGATTTGGCGGTTTCATGAGCCTGGATTCCTAGCAGGACTGCATGGGGAAGCTCTTGTATAACGGCCTGATGCATGGAAGGGGCCGGATTGCATGCAGAGGGAGGGCAGAGGCAGAGTTGAGTTCATGTCTCCTGCAGGTCTGGGGAGGTTCCAGGAATTGCTTTGTCTGCTTGTCCAAAGAAGCAGGGCTGAGCTTGTACACACCTCCCCCTGTGGTGCTGGTGCACGCCAGGCAGACCTGCTCAGCAGAGGTACAGAGCCATGCTGGGGGGGATTGAGGCAGACTGGATGCGTAGCTCCTGAGACTGGAACTGTGTTTGGGGAGAGGCTGTGGGTCAGGACTGAGGTGCATCAGCAGAACTGGGAAGGAGGGGAGTTCCAGGACTGGAATAGCAGGGTGCCGTGGGTCAGGATTGAGATACATGGGTAGAGCTGGGCATACAGAGCTGCCGGTTTGGCAGGCTACATTTCTGACTGCTAACTTCGTATCAGTGTCTCCCTTGTGACCTTTAGCTGCCTCGAGAAGAGCTAGCCTGGCCCAGCCAAACTTGCTGCAGGGATGGGAGGTTCTTGACTCCAAGCTGAGGAGACAGGAGTCGTGTCCCCTGCCTGTCACTTCTTGCATGTATTTTTAATGCTGTCTCGCTCACGTCCTCTCCAAGTTGCTGCTGTTGCTGGCTGACTTCGCATCACAGAACGCTGTACAACAAGCTTCAAAGGGGGCAGGGGCTTCCTCTGGCAAACTCCCAGACTCTGTGCATCAGCCTGCCCATGCCACTGCTGTGCTGTGCAAGCCAGGCAGAAACTGTGCTGGGAACGGCTGGGGGAACTCCCAGAACCTCCTGCAGTCTGCTGTGAGGGGAATCCTGCTGGGAGGAGGTGAGGAGCGGGAGCCTTCGTGTTTTGACAGGATTCTGTCTTCCCCCTCACTGTAAGATGAGAAATGCCCTGGGGACCTCTCTGTGCATGGCCCAAGCACAGGGCGGAGAGCCAGGAACTTTAAGAGTACTTTGCTCTTTTTCTAATACCTTCCATCTAAGGATCTCCAAGCCCAGTGAATTAAGTATCCCTGGAAGGTAGGTTATGAACTGCACTATGCAGATGGAGAAACTGAGGCACACACAGATCCAACTTGGGACACCTTAAGTCTGGGGCTGTTTTTTCCCCACTGTCCCCCAGAACAGCCAAGCAACCGTCATTCTATCTGAAGTCAATGCCAGCTGTACCTCTGAACAGCAGAGCCCATCTATTTCCTAAAAAAGAGGTCTCCACAATCAGAGGCTATGCTTGAGAATTTGTTCCTTTGCGACTTGCCCCAGGTCAGCGGCAGAGCTGGGGATAGAACCCATGTCCCTTAACCGCAAGACCAGATCTTTCCTCTTGCATTGTAATTTCAGCTCTGCTGCTCAGTCTGAGGCCTTGTCCTAGTCATTAAAGGGATAACAAATAAGATTTATCTAATGCCGATCCCATAGATGTGACAAACAATGCCTTATTAGCAAACTTTAGAAAGCTAACCCACCCGGGACGAACACCTGGTCTACACTGAAAACTCAGGGTACGTCTATACTTGCCTCTGGGTCCGGCGGTAAGCAATCGATCTTCTGGGTTCGATTTATCGCGTCTTGTCTAGACGCGATAAATTGATCCCGGAAGTGCTCGCCGTCGACGCCAGTACTCCTGCTCCGCGAGAGGAGTACGCGGAGTCGATGGGGGAGCCTGCCTGCCGCGTCTGGACCCGCGGTAAGTTCGAACTCAGGTACTTCGACTTCAGCTACGTTATTCACGTAGCTGAAGTTGCGTATCTTAGGGCGAAGTGGGGGGTTAGTGTGGACCAGGCCTCAGCCAGCTGTGTCACGTAGGGGATATAGTTAAGCTGAAGTAAGCTCTGGTGTAGACACCACCAGGTAAACGGAAGAATTCTTCTGTTGACCCAGCTACTGCTGCTCAAGGGGGTGGATTTACTACAGCAATGGGAAAAACTTCCGTCGCTGTACCTGCAGTGTTGCAACTGTGCTGCTGCAGTACTTGAAATACCTGTAGGAACTTGGACATCGGCTAAGCTGCTCCTTCGTGTTGTGCATTTCTCTCCTCTTGGACAATGGGAGCCTGCTTCCCTCTTTGGCTCTCATGCGCTAGCAGTTATGATGTTTGGGCGGTGAGTGCTACAGTTCACAATGTTTTTTTTTTTTTTCCAAAGGCTGCTGGGACGAAGCTTTCTGCTTTGGCGGTGGGTCTTCTTGCCTGGCTGGGCAGCCCCTCATGATACAGGGCTGCTCCCAGCTGGTTTGTGTGTGGTGGGGAATGAGGAGAAAACCTCGCTGCTTGGGTTTCATTGGCTCTGTATGTGGTCAGTGGAAGTCAAGCTCACCTGAGCCCTCCCCCTGACCAGCTTTCAGCCTCCTGGGTTCCTTCTCTCTTCCCCATCCCTTTATCCCCTGCTTCCACGTTTGCTGCATTGGGTCCCCTTGGCTCATGACCCTGTGCCCATGTGTTAGGGGGTGGATTTAATATCCCAGGGCATCAGTGGAGTTGGAACCTGGGTCCTTCAGTGTTGGCACCGTTCTGTTTCACTGTAGTTTTCGTAATGGGCTCCAACTGTTCTGTGGACTCGGCATGTATCACACTCCTGTCGCTTCTCCACTCACCTTTGACACAGCCCTCTCCTCAGCCTACCCCAGACATGTCCCCATGCCCAAGGCTGCAGCATAGGGCCTGTTAAGGGGCAGGCCCAGCAGGGATCGTGTCAGTGAAGGGTGAGCCTCACCTAGATTTGAATACCCTGCAACTTGGTGGGGGTAGTGGAATCTGAACATGGCCCCTTGGCTCATTTCCAGTGTTGATATTGGTGGTTGCTCCCGGACACTGGCCATGGATGTAACCGCTCCCAGCCCAGAGGAGTTGACAGTCGCCAACACCCCATGAAATGGTGAGAGTAGATCGCTTCCTGGAGTAGGTGGGGGAGGATTATATGGACTGTCAGCCTGCTTGGCTTTTGACTACAGGTCGCACCTGAGGGAATGTCATGGTATCTGTCTGAGCTGTCTTTTCCCTTCACAGTGCAGAACTGTGACATTACATGATGGTGCTTGGGAGCAGAGGGAGAAGATGTGCTGTGTTAGGGACAGAGGTTGGTCAGTGGAGGCAAAGGTGACATCTCATAGTGGCAAATACCGGTCACTTGGACTTGTGCAAGAGTCCATCCCCCTTTGTGCTCGTCTCTTGGGTTTTCTTCACTACCTCATGCAGGAGGCTAATGTTGCTATTTGTCGCTAGTTGTATGATGGTGGTACCTTGGGGCCCTGAGCAAGACAGGCTCCTCACCAGTCAGCTGTGTGCAAACACTGGGAGTCCTTGCCCTGAAGAGCTTGCAATGCAAATAGATGTGGAGGTGAGGGGAAACTGAGGCACAGGAGGGGAAACCGAGTTGCACAGCAAACCAGTGGGAATGGAATCCTGGTTTTTTGAGTCGTCAGTTGGTTACCCACTAGCCAAGTGTTGCTCAATCTTTTTTGATACTGGGGCCAGCTTTCTGCTTTCCTAAACTGTGTCAGAGATCTTGGGGACTGGCAACAGTGCACAGGCCAGTCATTGAGAAACCCTGCACTAGGCCACATGGCCTCCCAAAAGTGGCAGACCTGAACCAAACCTATCAAACTCTTTGGGGGAGTTAGGATAAAATGGAGCCTGGATCCAGAGCAGGGGTAGGCAACCTATGGCACACATGCCAAAGGTGGCACGCAAGCTGATTTTCAGTGGCTCTCACATTGCCTGGGTCCTGGCCACTAGTCTGGGGGGCTCTGTACTTGAATTTTTAAATGAAGCTTCTTAAACATTTTAAAAACCTTATTTACTTTACATACAATAGTTTAGTTATCTATTATAGACTTATAGAAAGACCTAAAAACGTTAAAATGTATTACTGGCACGCGAAACCTTAAATTGGAGTGAATAAATGAAGATTCGGCATACCACTTCTGAAAGGTTACCGACCCCTGATCCAGACAGTCCCAGGTGTTGGCTTTGCAAAGCCAACCCTGCACTCAGCCTTCTCTGCACATATCTAGGGCTCTCCCCTAACCCACTTTCCAGCTCCACCGCTACCTTGTAAAGCACAAAAGAGTTGTGAGGGGAACTTGGGTGATTTACTGCAGGCGCCAGGAGAGAAATACCAAGGCCTTAGATGGAAGCGTTTCCCCTGACAGCTCGTCTGGAGATTTCCCCTCCTCAGATTTTTTTCCTGCCTCCTGTATGGTGCAGTCTCCAAGAGGAAAGCCCCTGAGGCTGGGGGTACTGGCAGTCGGACTGCTTCCCACATTCCTGACTCATGAGTGAGGCTTCTTCCAAGTGGTTCTGCTTCTCGGCCGCCCTGTGGCTTTTGCCCATGTATGAGTCTCACCAGGGCTCAGCGGCAGGGTTAGTCAGAGGATCAAGTAGCTTAGATGAATAACCGGTTTAGCCCTGCATTTGGGAAACCGGTTTTGGCAGCTAGCTGATGTTCAGGTTGTTTGAACCAGTGACGGGGCGTGGGGGGTTTGAGACACACTTCCCACCAATCCTAGACATTCAATGTCTTTCCTTAGCACTGTGGCTCCCACCCTGTTGCCAAAGTCCAAAACCTTGTCTCTCCTAAAAGGGAAGAGGGTGCTCCCTTTCTTTGTTAGCTAACCTGTGCTCAGAGCCTAGTGAGGTCAAGGCAGCTGTAGCCGTCACAGGCATGAGATGGTCAAGGTAAATATTACAGGGAAGCCTGGTGGTCACCTCAAACTGCACAGCTGCCTTGTTTTGGCTAGGGTTTCACCTCCTGTTACTCACGTTAGCTAACACAACTAAGAGATCACCTTTTCTCCCTAGTGCGGACACTCCCAAAGCCTGACCCTTGTGGCTCTCCCTACTTGAGTCAATGATGCTGTAAATACCGTTAATGGCAGAAAAATCTGTTCCAAAGCTCTCTTTAAATGTGTCATACAGGTTTTTAAGCTTGACTGGCAGCTCCTGGAACGTTTTCCTAAATCTTCTGCTGCAGGAAATAGGAACGCTCAGGCTGGTGGCATTTCCTGTATTGCTGGAGGGTGCCTCCGGGCAGAAGTTTCCCACACCTTCGCTGCCTGGCAAGACTGGGTTTCAAGGGGTCCCTATAAGGGGGTGCTGTTTCACCTTCCCAATGTCTTGCCCTCTGCTCCTGACTTAAAGAGCCTCTGTAATGGCCCTGAATTTGAGCCTTCAGCACCTGACCTCCTGTGCACGCTTGGTATGTCTGGGCAGGCTTTTGTTTGGCTGCTGATCGTCATGCTGCTTTGTTCCAATGTCCTCTGCCCAGGGCCAGGTTCCTAGTCCATCTGTGGCTTAGTTCTCAGAAGGGGTTTTTACTTCTGCAGGAAGTCAATGTTGCCCAGCTAGAGGAGAGGGGAGCTCATCACAGCCTCCTGTGCTTGGCCCAGGGGAGGACTGAGGTGCATTTGCCATGCTGAGAGTGCTGGGGATGGTACAGCACCCTGTCTCAGGTGGCAGCAGCAGAGCCTAGGCTAAACTGCAGTGCAGGGATGGAGTAACAGGGTCAGGGGCAGAGGAGGTACAGCAAGTTTTCATGCAGCTCTCACAATGAGTCTTCTCAACCCCTAATGGCCCTGTTGTTCTGGGGTCCTTACTCAGCTCTGCCAATACCCCCTTGTCCAGATCCGCAGAAGTCCCTGCTATTCCAGTCTTGAGCCCCCTTACCTCTCCCCTAATGCGTGCAGTTCAGTCCCCGTGCTCTCCCACATGCCTCCCCCACACAGCTGGGCCCAATGCTCCTCCATCCTGCCCTGCAGCCCCCCCTTCTCTTGCTCTGAGCCCTGGCTTCCTCTGGCAGAGTGCCAGTTGTGTCGAACTGCACAATGGCTTTCCTCCAGGGCAAGTTTTTTTCCTCAGTGGGGATTAGGCAGAGACCACCAAAGTTGTCACTTGAGCCCTAAAGAGGGCACTGAACAGCAGGTGTTGAACACCACATGGTTTCAGAGATGGGACTGGAAGGCAGTTTTGCAAATCTGGACAGTCCAAAGGTAGCCTGAGATAAGTGGCCTCTAGCAAATCTGAGACTGGCAAACCCTGCCCCATGAAATGAACCTGGGAGCAGCTTGGAAACTTCCCTCAAAGAAGGGCCAGGCTAGCAGCTGTGGCTGCAGACATGGAGGACAAGTGGCTTGGTGATGAACCAGGGCAGGTACTGGAGTTGTGGGAGGTGGTGGTGGGTTTATCTGCAGCTTAGTCCCTGCCCAGACTAGGGAGACCAGCTTTGAGGAGGATAGCCAGGAAATGGGTGCTGCTCGTTCTACAGCTGGTCAGACTCTCACTGACACCTGGCTGAACAGGTACGTGATGCTGACACCAGTGCCTGTGCAGTTGACCCCCTGACTAGCACACAGACACGCATGGCCACGTGCACCAACACACAGATGTGACTGACACACACGTGTTCAGCAGATGCACACTGCAGGCACATACATATGTGCACATGAGGGTTGCAGTGCTGCATCTGTGACTTATGCACAGGGGTGTTGAATCCCTCAGCGTTGAGCACCCAGCACCCCCACACCCAACCAACCGGTACTTATGGACACAATCCACAATGGATGTGTAGATGCTGATGTACACACCCAGCTGATGTTCACAAGCACCACTCCTCCCTGCTCCGGAGACCTATGCACTAGCACATACACGTGGGAGCAGTAACTCAGGCACTGACACACGATTCACTCCTATCTCCAAGGGGCAGGAGAGCTGTAAATGGGAGGAGAGGGACAGCTGGCTGGCGGTGGCAGATAGCGCTTGGGCGGAGCAGGGTGTGGCTTATTCCAGTTTTGCATTACCTGGAAGGTAGAAAGCAAGAGCACTTTTTGCACTGCTCCCAATAATTGTGTTCTCTTCCCTGCTTGCTCCAGCGTCCCAGCTCATCAGAGTGGGTGCTGGCTGGCAGGGAGGAGTGTGGGCGTCAGTGCCATGTGGGAGCTGGGGAATGGTAATGCAATCCGTTTCCTAGTTGCTTTTGTTCCAACTTCCCAGGGCTCCGCTGCTGGTGGCGGGTGAGGATGCAAGGCCGTGTGTGAAGGGGACAAAGAGCAGATGCTCCGTTTCCATTCAGGAAAAGTCCGAAACATGGAAGCCTGCACAAACACACCAGCCCAGCTAGCTGCCCTTTGCAGCGAACGCTGCTGAAAAGTTAGCCGAAGGAAGGCACTTGGGAGGACTCTAGGGTCTAGTGGTTAGAGCCAGGGCCTGGAGATTGTGTTCCTGCCTTGAGCACTGGAGCAAGTTGCCTTGCTGCTGTGCCTCAGTTTCCCTTTCTATAAAATAGGGCTGATGCTGACCTACCTTTGGTGAAGCCTTCGGAGATCCCTGGTGCTATGTAAATGATGTTAGATTAATTGGCAGGGGGTGCACGGGAGCTAGTTTTACCCCAGTTGCAGTCTAAATGGCCAGGTGGCTTTGGGATAGCAGATGGGCTCACCACTCCAGAAGGATAGGAGCTGGGATGCTGGTCCCATAATGGTCAATGCAGATAGGAACCGGATGTGGGAGATGGTCACCCAGCCATGGCATGAGGGGGACTGTTTGGGAACTCAGCAGGGAAAGGAGGTGCTGTTCTCTCCTGGCTCACCCTTATTTTAACCCTCACGTTTCCTAGGCTCCTGGGATAGGAGCCTGTTCCCCTGAGAACCAGTGATGTGCATAGCTGCTGCCCTCCCCCACAGTAGGCACAGGGCTGAGAGGGTGCTTTCCCGGGCAAGGAAGCCAAGCCTGTCCTCGGTGGGGGGGGGAGGTCCCCAGGGGGTTCCCTACGGGGTTCCACACTAACACACAGCTGTTACACTGGGGTGGATTTGCTTTCCTGGCAGCAGCATTGGTGGAGGCACCTGCGACAGGGGATTGCCAAGTTCCTCCACATCTCCCCGGTGTCTGAGACGCTGCCACAAACGAGCTGCTCTGAAGCAGTGCTGCTGGGAGGAAACTGACTCCAAGGGGTGTCTGGCAGAGGGAGATCCCAGCTCTGGGGATGAGGAGTTGGTGGGCTATTGGGGGGGCGAAGCTGACATGTGCTTGGGGGGTGGGGGAGGGAGTGTCTTCCCCCTCCTGTCTCTCCATTTCCTGTTTCTTCCTACTCTCCACCATCTCCCCATCTCAGTTTGGGGTTGCTGGTCTCCACCCCTGGTGCCAGGATCCCCAATCTCCCTGCTGCCTGTGCCCTTAAGTGGTGGCGGCAGCAAGTGCTGGCAGTGGGGGACTTTTGCTGCATTCTCCATGGGCTGCATTAAATGGCTGTCTTGGTCCCAAGCCAGGTGTCCCTTTCTTGGTTGGTTGTGAGCAAGGGTGAAAGAGAGTTCCTGCCCCCAGCATTTGTAGACTGCTCCCTTCCCCATATCCCCGTCTCCACCATATACCCGAGCCAATCCACCCCACTTCTTAGCAACCCCAGTGCCCTGGGAGCCAGGCTCCGAATAACTCCTCCCCTCCTTCCGCTAAATCTGTGGTTTGTAGCCATGAGTCACCACCTCTGCTCCTCTCATTAGTGACTCTGGATGGGTTATAAATAACCTGCTGAGCCTCCTGGGCCAGGGTCCTGAAAGCCATTGGCCTTGCTGGCCTGCCCCGGAGAAGTTAACCTCGCCCCTTCTCTCCCCCCCCTTCACACTCACACACGCGCAGGCTGGACCCATGTGGGACTGCAGCCACTTGGCGTGTCAGTTGCCAGGGGTGTCGCTGGCATTTTGCGGTGTGTGCCATCATCCGGGCACTCAGATGTGTGGGGGAAGGAAGGGTGGGTGTGTTGGTGTATGTTCAGCTCCTCCCACACCTTCAAAAATAAGACTTTAAGGTCCAGATGAACTAGAGACGCTGATGCGAAGCAGGGATGGATCTGGCGTGGTAGACTCCCTTGCCACCTCCTTCCCCAAGTCTCCGCTGAGTTCTGTGCTCTTCATCTGCTCCTCTAACACCCTGCTCAGTCTCTGGGGAGTAGGCCTGGTGAGTGATGGCTGAGAGGAAATGGATCAGCTCTTGCCTGTATCGACTTCAGCTTATCTATGCCCTCGGGTGTCAAATTGCTCACTGTCTGCAGGGCCGGATAGGCTGGGCACTGTCAGGAGAGGAAGGCTGGTTTGGGGCTTAAGACACTGGCTTGCATTCAGGTCCCAGCTCTGCCCAGACTCCCTGGGTGACCTTGGGCAAGTCACTCTGTGCCTCAGTTTCCCCAATGAGTACAATGGGGAGAATAGCCCTGCCCTGCCTCATGGGTGGAGGGAGAATATGTTCATTAGCGTGTGAGAAGCACCTGGATATTTGAGTGATGGACTAAACTGGAATTTCCCTGTCCCCACTCCATTGGTTAGAAGCAGGTCTCATTCTCCTCTCCTGCAATAACCCAAAACGGAGCCCATCATTCCCCTGCCGCCTTCCCTGAAGGAGATGAGTGGGGCTTCTCCATCACAGCCTGGGCGGGGGGGGGGGAAGGCAGCTTGGCCAGTTTGAGTGGCTTATCCCACTTGGCCAGCTTTTCTTTCTTTTTTAAAAAAAAAAACAAACAAACCTCCATTATCCTGCCAAGACAAATTTCTTTCCAAAACTCTAATCTGCACTATGCTGCTTTATAAACTAATTTCATCTGTCAGAGCTCTGCTGGCCTCTTAACTGTCTGGGGAGTGGTCGGGGGTGTGTGTGTGTGTGTGAACAGATGGTTGCCACAGCATGGTGGGGGGTGAGGAATTGGGGGAGGGGGGCAGCCCCATTTATTGTGACTCACTGTAAATGCGGGAGCTGCCAGCAGGGTTGCCTGCCGTTATAGGGAAGAGTGCACCATGAGAGTGGAGGGAATGAATTTTTGTCTCACAGCTAGCCGTGGTTCCCAGAGGCAGCAGGACTGCATTGGAGCACAGATTTATGCAGGAAAATCTCTGCAGTATATAGGCCTGATTCCCTGTTATGCCAGGACTCCTTTATGCCATCCTAGCAGTGTAAAGGGGCCTTAAAGTGGGTGGAAATGTCTGTCCCCCCCCCCCCCCCCAGTGCAGACAGCCTCCCTGGCTCCAAGCCATGCTGCTGGATGTAGGAGGTGTTTTGGGGAGTGGCCAGAGTTCTCTGCTTCCCCAGGCCCATAGGGGTCTATGAGACTCTGTACAAGTTAGAGCAGCCCTGAGGCTTCTCTGATTTAGCACAGGGCCCCAAAATACAGGAAGCCCCACTTCAACCATGCTTCAAGTGCAATAACAGAGGAGCTGAGAATCCAGCCCTGTGCTCTGACATCTACGCCCATCTAAACATGGAGTCAGAGCTGCTGCACCCACATGGTATGCTCTGATCTACAAATAACCCCCCAGAGGTAGCACTTAACACATCTGCTTTCCCTCCGTGGCATCGCAAAGTCACTTTTGCTTTTTTGGGGATTTTTTTTTTTTTTTTTTTGTATTTATTCCTCTCCCCTTCCCGAATCACTTCTGCGGAGGTGAGTCAGCCCTGCATCCGCGCACTCAGACCCAGCCCGGTGGTGACTGTTAATTAAAGGAGGTGTGAGTAGAGCTCGCGCTGCATGAAGTGGCCCTGATCTCTCTCCTCTTCTCCCCCCCCCCGCCCCTCCCAAACTGGGTTCATTTACCCAGGGTGCTTTTGGGCACCAGGTTGGGTTTGTTCTCTAAATGGGCTTTTTTTTTTTTTTTTTTTCTCTTGTGCCCCTCTGTGAGCATCTTTCCCTGCTGTGGATGTCTTTTCTCCTTCCTCCTCCTCGGGCCCTTTGTCCTTGGCCGAGCCCCGCTGTCCCCGGCTGTGGTCCTGTAGCGATGTTAAGAGCTGGGCTTTTAAAGATAATTTTTTTTTTTTTTTTTTTAATCTTAAACCCCAAACTGGGACACTTTTTTTTTTTTTTTTTTTTTTTCCATTTGGCGGCATAAATAGCATCCTGTGACAAAGCTTTACATTGCGTTTGCCATAGCAACCTACAGCAAAGCCAGTGTTTATAACACCCTGTCACCAGGGCTGGAGAAAACGAGCAGCTGCTGCCGTAGCAGGCTGGGGTGACTCTCTCCAGTAAAAGGGGAGGGGGGGGCGGCGTCCACCGCGAGGAGCTTCCGGTGCTGGAGCAGAGTTCCTCTACAGGGCCTGACATCAGGGCTATTGTGGGCTCATGCGGTAATCCAGCTGTGGGCACATGGAAATGTGCCAGGCAGCTGCTTCGCTGAGTGGA
Source organism: Malaclemys terrapin pileata (assembly GCF_027887155.1). Classification (NCBI taxonomy): domain Eukaryota; kingdom Metazoa; phylum Chordata; order Testudines; family Emydidae; genus Malaclemys; species Malaclemys terrapin. Next base: position 16,707,688 of record NC_071508.1, on the reverse strand, counting down.
AGGGACGGGGTCCCAATGCCGCATGGGCCTGGTCTTTCTCACTGACTTTGATCCTTTAACTTGCTTATAGGAATAAGAGAAGCAAATGGTTTCAAAGAAGGACTCAGAAGCCAACCTGTTACTCCCAGAAGAAACTTGAGGGAAGGTTGAAATTGGGCTCTGAAGGCAGCAGCCTGGTTCATTTTAAGTGGGGCACAATCCTTCCTTGCTTCACCAGCCCTTCTGTCCTCGAAGCAGTGAGCTCGATCCTGATCTCCCAGCAGCACATCGTGGGGGAAACTCCATTTAACACCAGGATCAGGCCCATTCTTCCTCCCTTGGATCCCGAATCACAGCTGTGATATCTGTCCGCAGACAGGTGGGGAAATACCCAGAGGGACTCAGAATCTGAGCTGATGAGATGCTATTTAATCTTGGAATGCAGTGTGGGGGAGGCCAGGGAGTGGAGGCTAGGGAAGAGGGGGTGATAGCGATGGAAATTTGAATTCCTATCCTCTTCCCCATTGGGGAGTGAACCATGGAGATGGCTGGGCAGTGAGCTCGTATACTACCTGCTACACACTCCTGTCCAGCGCCGAACTGAATAATCAACTGCGCTTGATCTCTAGACCCTTGGTCTCTGGGAAAGATCATCCCTATCTATGTAATCTGGCTAGAAGGTTACGCTGCACTCCAGGCTGTAGCATGGGAACGCTCTCTGCTAGTTGCTGGGAGTGGGCCTGTGTCAAAACAGGGCGCCTTCCCAGCATGGAGAGCTGGGATTGTCAAGGCAAGGTAACTTGGGGAGGAGGGGGGAAAAAAAAGCAAAACCAAGGTAATTGTGACCCTCTTCCAGATGTGCAGCTTCCACTGGCTGTGGGTGTGTACACGCTGAGCCCTGCAGGCTGATCCCAGACCTTGGTGTCTCCACCCTGACAAATAAGTTGTGCATCTTTCTCCTTAGTCGTGAAAGGGCAGTAGGTAGGGTGGTCAGAGCTCAACAGCTTGTGCCTGACTCCCTCCCGCCCCCCTCCCGCCCCCAAGAGCACCTTGCTACCTTGAGAGCAAAGAGAAACTGCCAACTCCAGGAGATGGCCTAGTAATTCCCTCAGCCAGGGCCAGAATCCATTTTGGGACTTTCAAGTACCTCTGAGCATCCCAGGTAAGCCATGTTGGCTGAAATATTGGCTGTGAGCAAAGGAGCCCTCTCCCCAAGTGACACTCTGGGGGAGATGCAGGAAATGCTGGCCTGGACCGTTGTCTCGGGAGACAATACTGCGTACAATGCTTTCCAAAGACCCCAGGAGAGGACAGAGTTGGGCTGGGATCTGCAGACCTGGAGCCGAGGACAGGGAGCCAACAACTTTTTTGTTTTTTAGACCATCTTTATCAAAAGGAGTCAGTGGCTTTTGGATGCCTCCATCTTTTTAGGGGCCCAGCTTTGGACCTCTCCAGCCTGAGCAGCTGCTGCTTCAGTCCAGCCCCAGGCCAGTCATCCAGCCAGTGCTCGCCCTGATCTCTGCCCTCCCAGATCTGGGAGCTAGGACCTCCCTCCAGGGGACATGGGTCCTCATGAGGAGTGAAGCCCCTAGTAGGGGCATGGGGAGCTCGGAGCTGTGGAGAGAGGCAAATAAAACCATGCACTGTGATTGCAGGACCCAGAGCCCTGTCTAGAGGGGAGGGGGAAAATGCCCCCCTTGACAGGTACTTACTGGATGTTAGGTTGGGCCTGACTGTTTTAGAGAGACTAACTTCTCTGGCTGCCTCACACCCTCACCTGCTCCTACCCAGGTGTAGCTTCCCTTTCTCTCACATGGGAATGCCCTGCATTCCCAGGAAGAGGTCTGGGCCCCAGATCCCACTGGCCATTCTGTGTTGGTCCCTGCAGTGGAGAGATGGTGCTTAGATGCCATCAGCTGCGCTTCTGCCCGCTTGCCTCTTGCTTTTCCGCCCCTGGGAGAGGCGCCCTGTCTCCCTGATGCCAGTAAGCGTCTTCTCCCTCTGCCATGCTGGAGGTGTAATGCAGCCGTTTATTATTCCGGGCAGGTTTGTCTGCAGCACTGCATCAGCTCCATCATTCCTCATCAGTCGCTCCCTCCTCCTCCTGCTCCTGCCAGCTTCTCTCTCTCTCTGTTCCACACCCCCACACTCACTCCCTCCGTACACACTTCCCTGCCTCCCTCCCTCCCTCCCGCTCTCCTTTCTCACTTGGCTACACACCGACTGTGACTGTGCTGGGAAGGGTGATGGATGGGAGTGGCTGGCGGCAGGAGTCTGATGGGAAGGGGGTTTAGTGGAGAGGGAGAGGGGGCTGTGTATGTATATTTGGGGGGGTACATGACAATGATTTTTAGGGGGGACCCAATCTCACCCTCCCCTGAATCCTGTTCCCCTCACCCCAGGTGGAGAAAGGAAGGAGCCTGCTGCTGTGCTGGCCTCCCCTGTCAGCAGACCCCATGCTCCTCCTTTGAAAGGATCCTTTGGGCTTTAAATCTCCATCTCCCATTTTTGATGCCTCTGCAGCGGGCCGCATAAAACCCAGCCTTGCCAGCGGGGCTGTGGCATAGCTGCCAGCCCTGCATTACATCCACTGGGTGCCTGCCCAGCCAGCACCCACCCTTCCCCAGCTTACCCGGCCTTTAAATGTTTCCACCCTTCTGCCCTATCCCTGCCCCTACGCTTGCAGATGTGGCTGGGCTGGGGCGGGATCCGCTGTAGAGATGGGCTCAGAGTCTATGACCCTGCTCCACCAGAGGGTATCAAGGCCAGTTTAATGCAGAGGCGTTTTAGCATAGGCCTCCTGGGGCTTATTCCCTAGTCTTCTCTTGACCTACAGGAAGCCTTCACTTGCCATACCCCTCTGCTACACAGATGCCCATCTGGAGGACACCTCCTCCAACCCTCTCTTCTTTCCTAGCCCCAGCCCAGGGCACTTAGCCCTGGAGATCTGGATTTAAAGCTTGCTTACCCTGGTGAATTCAAGGGAGTTGTTTACATTCACTGGCCAGGGTGACTCTGGCTCATCACAAGGCAGCCCCGTTGGCTGTTTCTGCTCAGCAGGTGTCCCAGGACTGGAATAGCAGGGAACTGGAGCCAAGAGGCACTGGCATGGCTGGACAGGGTGGTGCAGGGGGAGACACAAGAAGGCAATAGCAGAGGGGAGCAGCAGGGCGGGAGTGAGGTGCGTCGGCAGAACTGTATAGAGAAAGCCCAAGGCAGGAATATCAGGAAGGAGGGGATTGCTGGTCATGGGAGGCATGCTGGTGGCACTGATGCAGAGGGTGGAGATGGTTCCCTTTTCTCTAGAGCTCTCCACGTGTGGCTATTGCAAAATGATGACGGTGGATTCATCAGAAGCCAGACTCTGGGTCTCACCCAACCCCCAGAGCTCTGAGACAGTTGAATTCCCAGGTCTCAGTCCTGTCCAGCTCAGGGACCCACTGGTTGAAGAACCACCTCTTGATGGACCCACCCCTAATCCTACCTGAATCGGGGGACAAATGTGCTAGGAGCCCTCTGATACCAATTAAGAAGACTCACCTGTTTGGGGACTTTCTCCACTTCCTTTGGGCTATTGAAGGGTCAGTTGGGGAACAGAATCCGTGCCCCTCTTGTCCACCCCCTGCTTCGCATGACCTGTACTAGGTGGAAGGATGTAGCCTTGTGCAGTGGCGTCTCTGCACTTGGCTGCCAGCAGCTGAGTGTTCGGGCTGTTTGCAGCCGCCTTCTGGTCTTCCCCACTGCCTTTCCCTCCCATTGTCGCTCTCCACCTCACTCTCCCTTCCGAGGAAGGGACCCTAGGAAAGAACAGCTTCCCCCTCGGTGCCTAGAGGCTCTGGAAACTAATTAGGAGAGTTAGGGACGGTCGGCTGAATAATGCCGGAGTCATTAGATGCTTGTTAGAGCGCTGCTGTTGGAGCTTTACTCGGGCTTTCCTCCTCCTCTCCCTGGCCACGGTGGGGCTGGAAGAGATTCAGGAGGGTCCCCCCACCCCATGGGGTTCTTTCTGTCCCTGGCAGGGGCTCTGGGGCCCTTTGTCTGGCTCCACAGAGCACCTGAGCATGTACGTTTAGTAGTTTTCCAGCTTTAATATTTAACACCCGAGAGGGGACTGGCTGGATTGGGCCTTTGACATGTAAGTTACCTGGAATGACGTGGCTAGGTGGGTGTTACCTTAGCGTCCTCTGATTTGCTGTCGGCACGGTTGGGGCAAGCCTCCTGTGGGGTTCTTCCCACTCCCCCCATTAGGGTGAACCTGGCATATGTAAGAGTGTCACCGGGGAGGTGTGAAGTTGTAGACCTCATGGGTCAAAGCGTGCCCAGGCTGAGCTTGCACCTGGACTCCCAGATGAGGGGGTGGCGGTCCTTAAAGGAGACTGAAAATGCTTTTGATCCATCCCGGCTACACCCGGATGCACAGTGGGAGCATATTTCCTGGGCATGCCCCAGGTCCATCCTTCCCAGCGAAGAGTCCCGGCTGAGCTCAGGGCCCCAGTGTTGCAGGCACGGTACCTGCACCTCGTCCCTGTCCCGGAGAGCTTGCAGTCAAAGTAGAGCTGACAAGATTTTTTTTTGGGGGGGGGGGGGGGGAGAGAAACAGGACTTGCCAAAGGTCACCCAGCAGGTCTGTGGCGGAGCCAGGTCTCCTGACTCCCAGTTCGGTGCCCTACCCTCTAGGACCACGGTTCCACTCCACTGGGCAGCAATGCAGAGTAGAGCCATGGGAGTGTAAGTGGACTCTTTCCTCCCCCGGGAGTCTGGTTTGTTTTTTTTTCTCTTCTCCTCTCTTCTCCTCCTCCCCCCGCCCCCCCCCCCCCCCCCCACCTGCCGAGAGGAATCCCCGGCACTCCAGTTCGGAGGAGGAAGGGAATCTGGGGAGATAATGATAGGTGCTCTGCAGGCTCCTCCAGGGGTAATTATGAATTCTGCAATTCCAGGATTAATTAGCTGCCTTTCCCTTAACCTCTTAGCAAATAACATCTTCTGAAAAGAGCTATGAAAGGGAAAAAAATAGGAAAAATAATCCCCCCTACCCCAACACGCTATTAATCAGCAGGGGTCTGTTTAATTGGATCTGCCATCACGTACCTCCTCCCGCAGGGAGCTTTAACGCCCTTAAATGATAGATGAGTAACGGCTCCACTAGAGAGGCTCCTGCATGCCTGTGTGGGGTGGGGGATGGCAAAGCAACTAGATGGATGGACAGATGCGCTTTCTTCTATAGCACCAAGCCATGACCTAGAGTTGCCCCCCTCGTCCCATACCAATGACCTACTGCAGGGGTTAATAATATATGGAGATACACCTATCTCATAGAACTGGAAAGGACCTTGAAAGGTCATCAAGTCCAGCCCCCTGCCTTCACTAGCAGGACCAAGTACTGATTTTTGCCCCAGATCCCTAAGTGGCCCCCACAAGGATTGACCTCACAACCCTGGGTTTAGCAGGCTAATGCTCAAACCACTGATCTATCTTCCCCCAAAGGCTTCCTTAAGGGGTCTCTTGTTTTAAGGCTGGGAGGAGGCAGACTCTATATCCCTGAGGTCAGCCTACTTTTTTAAAGGGGACCCTGAAAAGTAGTAATGGCCTATTAGAGTTCCTTCCCCTAAACAAGCAATTTGTTGGTCATTCATGTGTGTCCAGGGCCCAGCACAGTGGGGCTGTGGTCCATGATTCATGGTAGCACCTAGAGAACCCCGTCAGGGATCAGAGCCCTGTTCTGGGCACTGTTCAGGCAGGGATCACCAAGCTCATCCCTACCTCAAAGAATCTACAGTCAGAAGCCTAGATTCCACAGGCTGTTCTGCTTGGCTGGACCCCCACGGGCGCTGAGATCCACCCGCATTGGACAGTGTGCGGGATTGGGACCTTGGCTTATAAAAAGATTCAAAAGGAGGATGAACAAACAGGAGGAGGTGTGGTAGCAGTGAAAGGAGCAGGGGTTTCCTGGCAGACAGTAGCTACAGCTCCCCACTTTCCCCATGTGCTGCTTGGGTCTGCTCTGGGTGTCTTGCTCAGCCTGGGTGTTTGGGACACTAACTTAGCTGGCTGGCTTCCCTTTCTGTCTCTGTCCCTGGTTCTCCTGCACTAACATGATGCTGCCTGTGTTTCTGGGAATGCCCCAGGGTGACCCTGTTCTCACAAAGGCATTTCTTGAAGACACTTCTGCCCCTGTCATACCTGACATCTGTAGCAACTCTTCAAATTCCCTTCAGAGGCTAAATTTGCGGGCACACAGACAGCATCTGTCAGGTTCTCTGCCCCAAGTGAGGAGAGCGTTTCTCTCCAGATCAGTCTCTCTCTCCTGCTCTATTGCATGCTGATTCCATAACTTTAGCCACCAGCCCAGAGTCTTCTCTTATCCTGTTTCCTTATCGCTAATCTCCACAGCCCAGGCTGTCCCTGTCTTCCCTGCAAGTAGCTGAATTATGCTGGGGGATGGGTGGAGTCATGACAACACCCCACTCCCTGGCCTAGCGGGATGGTTTTTCTGAGAATGCAGCTTGGATCATGTGTGTCTTTGCCTCATGGGGTTGGTTCCCTGGGATCTCTGCCATCCTATTGCTTATGGAGGGAGTTGGTGCATCAGAGAGACTGAGACTTTCCATGTTGCGTTTAGAGAGAAGGGAAGGGGATGGGGTGAACAATTCCAACAGTGGACAGTGCCTAGCAGCATACCCTATCCTAGTCCCTCTTTCCCAATTTGCCCATCTACATCCTTGTGCTTCTAGTGCGCCCCCCCCCCCCACTTAGGTAGAGTGTTATCTAATTGTGTTGCATTCATGCCCAAAGGCCCCATACAAATGCATAGGAAGAGCCTCTGCCCCTGCCCCTCAGAGCTTACAGTTTAAGAAACCGGGTGCGTCAAAGGACTGTGGTAGGTAGGCTGCTGTGAGCTTCCTGGTCTCCCCAGTCCCGCTTCAGGACAGATGCAACCCTGAAGAAATCCCAAATGGCAGTTGAGATAAGCCCGTGCTGTGCATGCATTTTCAGAGTCAGTGAAATTGAGCAGACTGCAGTCCTGAGTCCAAGCACTAAAGAAGGCACAGGTGCTCTTGGACTGTGGGTGGAGAAAGCCCCCGCTAGCAATCTGGGGAGGGGGACAGCCTCAAGCGTTCAATCCCCTGACCCCTTCCTTGCCAGCTGCTTCTGCTCTTGGAGACTGCAGGGAAAGCATGGGGCCCCCAAATGTTTGGAATCCAATTGGTGTATGATGTTCCATCCCAGCATTTCCCTAGAACTGTTGCAGGTGAGTGGCGTTTAGCTGACCAATACTAGAGCCAGGGGGAAGGAGCACTTCCTCCTCCTGAATGCGGAGGAGAAGGAACTGAAGTGGATTTCTCTGCCCATCTGGAATGGGCTCTTGAATCCTCCCCAGTTTTAATATTTCAGGCTCCCTCCCCCTTCCTGCTTCCCACGAAGACTTGCTCTGGAATTCTCCCTTCCATGCAGGATACACCTGGTGCTGACTCTAACTCGGCTGTCATCTGCACGTGGGGCTTCATTGCTGAATAAGTCATAGTATTTCTCGCCTCCTCATTGCCCCATTCTAGGTAATGTTAATAGAGCTAGTAATCCTTGTACAGATGGGGAAAGTCGGGCAAAGAAGCCAAAGGGATGAAGTCTAAAAATCTGTCTGTATTTAAATGTTTGGGGTTGTTTTACCCGTGTTAACTGACTATCCACTCAATAACTTAAAAACAAAAGGCCTTTTAAGCTCCAATTTATTTGTCCCCATTTATGTTTGTTTACGTCTTTAGCTGCGTCTCCCTTCCAGACAGGAGAAATCAGTGGAGTCATTTTCACGTTTTATGTATAGTCCATTTCACAGCCAGATTCTCAGGGCGTCCCTGGCACTGCAGAGGGGTGTGTAAGAGACAGCTGTTTTCCACTGGAAGTCTTTGTTTTTAAAACCAATGAATGGAAATATTTCTCTTCCTCTCTGCTTTGGGCCAGACAGCTGTGGATGGAGCAGAGTGTCACCTGGGTCCTCTTCCTGCCCCTGACTCAACTGGCAAGTCACTTATCCTGGGGGCCCTCAATCTTCCCTGCTGGGTAGTTTGGCCAGTGATGCTGATGCACTTTGAAACGCTTTGAGATCGAGAGATGAAGGACCAGATCCTCAGCTAGCATTTAGCAGCATAGTTTTGTTGAGGTCAGCGGAGCTTAGATTTTTAAGCTCCTGGGAGTGAAGACTGTCTTGTTCTGTATTTGTACAGCACCTAGCGCCATGGGGTCGTGGACCATGAAAGGCTCCTATGCTTCCCAGTAATACAAATAATAGACCCATTTCTGCTAGCTAACAGTCCAGCTTGAAAAGGACTGTACTAAAAAGGACATGCTAAACTGGGCATGTCCCTTTAAGATCCTGCTCTAAAACAGGGTATAGGTGGGATTAGAACCTGGGGGTTCCTGGCTCCATTGCTTATTCCTAGACCTTGCTGCCTCCCAATATTTCTTGCATAGGTGCGTCCCTAGCACCGTGGCTCTCGGTCCCCCGTTCCATGGCACATGCGTCTCAGCTCTCTTGCTAATGATGGTATTTTTGTTTTAAATCTGTCTTGCAGCTCCTGTTGCCGCTGGTATCCAGGGAACCCTTCTCCTTCTCCAAGAGATACACACTGGTTGTTGCTAAGGTCGCTTCCACGGTAACATGCACATCCTGTTTACACCTTTATCTGGAGAAGTTGGGCTCAGCTAGTCACGCCAGCTTCACCTGGGAAGCTGTAGAAGGAAGCACCCACTTCCCCACTTCTGGCACCTCCGCTAGGATTCTCCTCTCTGTCAAAGCCCCACCATCCAGTCCTCTCCGGGGCCGTGGAGCTAAGGCGGCTGCTGGGAGCTGCCAAGGACCGTCTGTGTCTCCTGCGGGACATTCAGGGGAGGGAGGTGAACAAATAGGAGCCAGCGTTTTTCCGCTCGCGTCTGTTGCAACTCACGCTGATTTGGCAACATGACGAACAACGCTGCTGACCACCATCCTGGGAATTCGGTCACCGAGGGCAGCCATGAAGGGGATTTTGGCTGCTCTCTGGTCGATCTGCGGACCCTCATGGAGCTTCGGAGCGGCGAGGCTGTCGCAAGGATAAATGACACGTACGGGGGTGTGCAGAACATCTGCAAGAGGCTGAAGACGTCGCCGGTAGAAGGTAAGGGGCTAAGCTGGCCTAGGCAGGTTAGCAGAGAGGGACTGAAACGGGAGCGGTTTCTCCCAAGCTCCCGTGTGCTCTGGAGGATCAGAGGGGAACTGTTCCTGATCTTGCCTGTTATTGGTCAGTGATGGGTTAGAATTTGCAGTCTTGTTAGGCCTAAGCCTGCAAATTGGAGGCCACAGGCCTATGCTCCCCATGTAGTTGCATGGCTCAGTAGTTGTGAGCATCCATCAGATTATGGTAAGTACCTAAGTGGTCCAGTCCGAGATCGGGGCCCCATTGTGTTGGGTGCTGGCCGTACACCAAGTGAGAGACAGTCCCTGCCCCAAAGAGTTTACAGTCTAACTAGACACTACAGCCCAAAGAAGTAGTAGTATCCCCATTTTGCAGCTGGAGGGGACTGAGGCACAGAGATTAAATGACTGACTTGGGAGTAGAGCCTAGATCTCAAGAGTTCCAGCCTTAATCACAAGACTATCCAGTCACATTCTCCCTGCAGCTTCCTGCCCCCTTCTTTTTGCCAGGTCCCCAAAGTGGGATGCAGACTCCAAACCTGAGGGACTGGACGAAGGGTTGAGTAGTTCAGGAAGCGTTAAAAGCTGTGGGATTCCTTTCCGCAGCTGGCCTGGTGCCCGTGAGCTTTGCGCCACCGTTTCTGCCGTTCAATAATTGATGGCGCTAGCAGCGGGATAACGCTGGGGCAGCTTGGGATCGTGGTGAAGGAGAGTTTAAAAGGTAGGTTAGGAACTCAGCAGCCAAGTCCAGCTACCAGCCAGACAGCTGTGACTCTAGCTGAACTGGTCACATGTCCTTGCAAAGCTCACACACTAGTGTCCTGAACAGCTGTGTATGTAACCAACTGTTCCCCAGAGGCAGACACTTCCAGGGGATGCTTCTAATTTGGACATACCCACTCACCAATTCTCCAGGCTCTTAAAAGGGCCTCATACGGTCTACATGTAAAACCAAGTAACCCTTGGGTGGGGAGCCATGCTGACCAGGTTGCTGCCTGAGGCTCCCGCCTCCCCCCCAGAACACTTCCCAATAGAAATGTGGTTGGTCCTAGCAATGTTAGAAAGTAATGCTGGGGGGGCTGATGATGATTCTAGTCGGCCTCACAGGCCAGGCTTGTGTTTACTGGAGCGTTGCACTCCATAATTTATTTTTATTTTCCTAGCCCCAAACGCTTTTGAGGACCCTGCAATCTAGGCTTGCAGGAGGTAGGATCACTTCAATGCATGCTGGGTAGCTGGTGGCCCTAGCAGAGAAAAGGGAGGAAAAGACAAGGAAAGTGCCTTTTTAACATCAATGAAGTGTGTTGGACAAGGATTCCTAGGAGAGGAGCTAATGCTAAAGCGGTAGGGACTGGGCTGGCTGAATAGGCTTGGCCATTGCCTACGGTACGCAGAGGGGATCGGCGCAGATGGCAGCTGCATTAGCAAGGGCAAGACTCCAAACTCAGGCGTTTTTTCTTCGCTTTGAGAACTTGTTATTCTTAGCTCCTTCATGTTGTGGTGTAAGTGCTGGATTAGCATATTTCACAGCTGTGCCTGGGAACGGGAAGGTGTGGTGGGGAGAAGGGAAGACAACACAAGATGTAATGGGGGGAGGAGGGATGGGGACATCCTGTTTGGAAATGCCAAATTCAGATCACAAAGGAATGTTTCCTATGCCAAGCTGTGTGTGCACATGCATGGTGGGGTGGGGGTTTACACCTCAGATGCTGCGCTGTGCTCTTATTTCTGTTTGCAGGGAAGAGAGCTGAAAGGCAGCTGTCCTAATTCCCCCTGTCTCTTTGCCTGTTGACTCTCCCTTGTTTCCAGACCTGCATGTCCCTCCATCCCACGCAGCCCCAGTGTTGCTCTCACTTGGGTTTATTTCCATCCATCGCCCAGCGCCGAGGTTACAGTGAAGGCTGGAGTGCTGCATCCCGCCGAGTTCCCTGCTTTTTCCTGTGATCCTCCCACGTGGCCTCTTTTTCTCTTGTCTCACTTTTGGATCTTGACAGGTTGAGAAATTTTGTTCATCATTGTTGCCTGTGACAGAAGATTTTGAGGTGATCGATGGCCCTGATGCAAGAGGCATGTCCTCAGGGCTGGGGAAGACAGCATAGCCAGCAGCATGGTAGACTAATGATGTCATTTTCCTCTGCATCCCAGTAAACCTCATGTGTGCATTCCATGAGAGAGCCTGTGCACAGCTTGATTCATCCAGATAATGTCACCACAGTGACTGGCTAGGGAAACAACCAGCGGGTCAGAGAACCTGCAGGCCCAGGGTAAATAGCCCAGCATGATAGATTTACTAGATGGCAATGCTCTCTGCACAGAGAAGTACAGCCCTGGGGGAAGGGAATGGACTCCCCTCACTGGCAGCTTAGTGAAGCCAGCGTTTTCAAGAGTTGCTGCTGATTTGGGGGAACCTCAGTACTTGAGAGCCCAGCCTGAGATGCTGATTCAGGAGGTGCTGAGCACCCACAGTGCCAGTTGAAGTTGATGGGAGCTGCAGGTGCTCACACCTGTGACAATCCAGCCCGGGGTGTCATGTTGGCTCCTGAATGTAGGTTGAGATGGATTCCTGATGGGACCTCCAGCATGGCTGGGGATCAGTATCCATCTGTCTATTAAAGTGTAAGTCTCTGCTCCAAAGAGCTCTCTTCTGCGTTTGTACAGCACCTGGCACCATGGGGTCTAGTTCGTGACTGGGGTCTTAGGTGCTACTGCAGTATAAACTATTAATAATGGGGGAGCACAGAGGGTTTTGGTTTTTTTTTTTTAAACTCAGCCTATGGAGTGTCATTACCCCCTCCCCACACACACAGTTACTGGGGCTACTGCCTAGATCTAGCAGTTTTAAGTAGATACAGGCTAACCAGTGTTCAGGACCCACCTCCATTAGGCAGCCCCTTTTATTAAGTGGTCCATAAAGCAACCCCATGGTTCGCCTGCTGAATGCAAAGAGGTGGTGGTGTTTATATGGCAGTGACGCCCAGAGGTCCCAGTCAGCAATGGGCCCCATCCTGCTAGATACTGCACAAACTGAGGGGAAGTCATGGGTGGTCTGTGACTCATTTGTCCTGGCCATTGATGGTTGTGTCAGATGGGTTCCTCTGACCATACACGTTCGGTCCAGCTCTGTGGAGTCCTGAACTCCATGCCTGTGCAAGCTCCAGATTAGAGCTTGGAGGGAAGCTTGAACTTGCTTCCCAGGAGCCAAGACCCGTTGCATGTTGGTCAAGTTCAGTTCCATGCGCTGCAGCTGGCCCCTGTTTTTGTCCTGGGCTGAGCCAAAGCTTTGGTTCCAAACAGCCCACCCTTGAACCTTCTGTCCCCCACAGCTTGGGCCCATCTCTGGTATCCGCAAGACGCAGGGATGAGGCCAGGTTCGACCGCAGTTAGACATGCTGGCCACTTCTGGGCCAAATCTTCTCTGAATCTTTATTCCGCCCATTGTTTTTCATTTCTTGCGGCAGCCCCTGTGCTTCTGACTTTTGCTGGGATCAGAAGAGCGTAATGACTGAGAGGCTGTTCTTGGATCCTTCCAGTCCAGAGAGAATCTGGCCTGGAATAGCAGGGGGAGCAGCAGCAAGAGTGGGGTTGGGGTCTCAGGACCAGGTAGCCCAGAGAGCCGCAGGTCAGAATGGACGTGCAGTGACAGAGCTGTGTGGAAGCCCTAGGATTAACACGGAAACATCCTCTTAAGTTGAGAGGAAGCTACAGAATCTATTTTGCCGATACAATTTGTCCCCTGGGACCTTCTGCCTTGACGTATAAAATATAGGAGCCCTCTGCGGGCAGCTTCTAGTACTGCTGATATTCCGGCTTGGCTGCCCGGGAATGTACACGTCCAGGGTGTCTCACTCCCTGCACTACGTCTCCTGCTCTTCCCTGCATTGCAACAGAAGGTGCTTTTGGGCAGGGACAACGTCTGTGTGTGCTAAATCTTGTCCACAAATTGTTAGCGGCAAAGGCCATATTCACATCTCGAGGCATCTACAGCCAAGTCCAGTCTCCCTAAATGTTGAATCATGGGGTTCAGCAAGAGGGTGTTCACCAGTGAGACTCTCCTAGGGTGTCCAGATTGCCCGGGTCAATACTAGGGTGCTTTATTCGGCACTAGAGTCCAGCTCCTGTCCCCACTCTATGAACCCCATCTCAGGAGGACAGCTGAGCGTTGAGGGTTCTTCACACACAGCCTACGCTGCTCTCTATTAGAATCGTCGCATTTTGAAGCTTGAGTTTCATGGCTCAGAATGACCCCTGCTCAAGAGCTCACTGCTAGGTTTGTGTATCCCAAAGTATTCCATGACTTCTTGGGCCAGGTGGATATTTAAAGAGGCCCTGATGGACTGTGTGGTTGGGAGCTAGAGAACCAGAGGGGCTGTCTACCCAGCAGCCTCCATGAAAGATCCCACTGTACAGTCATAACAGCTCTCTTCTCTGCCACAAGGGACACTGGCAGGGGAATCATTTTGTTCTGCGCTGTGGAGCGTAGTTTGGCTGTGTCTGTGCCATGCGGGGGCCGCCTCCTGCTAAGTCATCTCTGCAAACTGGCCCCTCTGTGTTTAAGCCAAGCAGGGCTCTGGCCAGCTCTTGCTCGTGGTGGGACCTGAGTCAACCACCCGGTGACTGTCAGGGGATGTGGAGGAAATGGCGCATTGGTGCCAGGAGGGGAGGGTAAGGAGGTCCCAGCTGCCAGGCGATGAAGAATGTCCCCCTGCAGCAATGAGTGGATTCCTTCTGAGCTCCTAGCTGCTTCAGTCCTCTACCCCTTTGGGTGTTATCTCATAGGCATGTAGATTACTGTCCCTCTGTTCCTCAGCTGGCCAACTGCTGTGGCATTAACCCTCTGCTCTGAGTTTGGAGCAAGGCTGGTTTGTGGTGGAGAGGGAGGTGGGGTGGGAAAGGGAGCTGTACGCGGCAGCTGTTGCTCTAAGCAAAGGCTTGTTCTGTGAGTCAGTTTGACGGGAGTCTCTCTCTCGCTTTTCTATCTACCCTGGGGGATGAGAGTGTCAGCAAATCCAGCCTTGGCTCACTCGTTGGCAATAACCGCACCAGAGTCCCCTTTTCTCCCCTGGCCCACTCTCTCCTTCCTCCGGCCTGCAGAGCTAGCATGCAGAATCCAGCCCATAATCAGGGATCCCTGGACCCAAGGCTGGCTTAGCCAGCCAGTCACCTCGCCCCAGCGTCCGTAGAGGAGGCAAATCTTCCCGCTGGCAATACAAAATAAAAGAACCCAGTGGGGCATGGGGAATAGCAGAGGCAAGCCATGAGAGAGACCTTTCCAGTGCCCAAGGACTGCAGCAGCAAGAGCACAGGGAGGGGTAAAGAGCCAGGGCCGGGCACCTGACCTGTTTTTCTGTGTGTGTGAACGAACCTGGAGAAGGAGAGCCACATCCAGTCAGGAGAAGAGTGGAAAGGGGATGCTGCATTCGGGGGGAGAGAGATTGCTGTTTGGGTCCCCCTGCGCAGTAGTCTCAGTGCCCTTTTACTCCTGCCAGAGGCCATGTCTACACGAGAGCCCTCTATGGTATAGGTACACTGGTATGCTATACCGGCAAAGCACTCCTAGCGTGCACGCAGCTATCCCAGCGTAGCTGTGCCTTGTTTCAGTGTAGCAACCACCCCTGTGAACAAAACAAGATACCCCGGTGAAAGAGCCGCTTTGCCAATATAGCTGCACCTATGCTAAGGGCTTCGGCCAGCACAGCTTTGCCAGTCGGGGGTCACACGTCTTCACACTGCTGGCCGGCAGATCTACGGCGGCTAGAGTCCACTGGCTTCTCAGGCCTCTAACCCATTCCCCTGTCACACCCAACACCTAGCCATGATTGGCTGCCCCTAGTCCTTGCCTTCCTCCCTGACAATGAGACGATGGCCACAGTTCACTTGATGCCCGAAGTGGCAGGTGGGTTATTTTTGAACCTCTTCTCTCCCTCTTTGTAACTCCTCCCCCCTCCCCCCCAACCCTTTCTTTCCTTTACTTCCTACTTTAACTTGCAAACGTCCTGGGGATTGCGATGGCCTACAAGAGTCGATCACTTTTTTAATCTATAATTGTTCTTGTGTCTAGAGATCCCTGCTGAGATCAGGGCCTCATTGTGCTTGGTGCTGTGTGTACAGGGTAAGAGATGGAAAATAAATGGCCGTTGGATGCCTAACCCTTTTTAGGGGCTTTTGAAAAATCGAACCCTAACAGACATTCCAGAGGTCGCATGTGGCATCTGCAATAGAGCAGGGAGTTGAGCTCTGATATTCTAAACCCCTGGCCAGTGCCTTAATCCCAAGACTAGCCTTCCTCCTCCACATCCCAGAGTCTTGCACAATTCCAGCAATGGCACCATAATAAACTTGGGAGCTTGCAGAGTGCTGCACCCCTGGAATGTCAGAGGGGGCCGTGGAGATCTCAGATGGTTTGGCTAATTTCAGGACAGCAGGTGACCCTGTAACTGGCTCATCAAGGCACGGATGCTCCCACTTTCCTGTGGGCCCCCAACTCCAGTCACTCGGAGGCTCTACTTTCCCCCAGGGCTGTGGTGAATTGGTCCCCTTTGGAAGGGGAAAGGGTGTGACAGTGCCTGCTGGCAGGAGGAGGACTAGTGGAATGAGATTAGAGGGTGACTGTGGGGGAGAAGGAACAGGGCAGAGCAAGAGGGTGGGGGTGGCTTGTGAGGAGACGGGCGGCTGGTGTGTATGTGTGAGCAGCAAGTTCCCTGCCAGGCCAGGGGCTAAGCAGTTAAGGTGAAGGGGGTGGAGGGGGCGGGAGACTGCACTGACTGGATTCTGGGCTGGCACAGCCTGTGGCGGTCACCTGCTGTGGCCCAAAGCGGGGCTGCTTGAGGGTAGAGGGAGAGCAGATCCGCTGGCATGGGCATAAGTGGGGAGACAAACCTGACCCACAGTCTATGTTTGTGCTAGCAGTTGAGGGGAACAGTTATGGGAACTTGCGGAGTGGGGACTCTGGGACATGGGGGGGCTCTCTGCTTCTGGCATGGAGCTGGGTCTGGGGAGGGGGCAGCAGCCCTGGGCTGTAAGGCGCTCGTGCTCTCTCTCTCCCCCTGTGGCAGAGAGTCTGTGTGTTTGAGGAGTGGGGATGGCAGGCAGCAGGCCCAGGTGGGGCAGGTGCAGGGCCGAGTTGTGGGGTGGCAGAGCAGAATATAGGGTGTGGGGGCCCAGCCTGTGAGGCTCTGGGGGGAGAGGTGCAGGGCTGAGTTGTGGGGTGGCAGAGCAGAATATAGGGTGTGGGGGCCCAGCCTGTGAGGCTCTGGGGGGAGAGGTGCAGGGCTGAGTTGTGGGGTGGCAGAGCAGAATATAGGGTGTGGGGGCCCAGCCTGTGAGGCTCTGGGGGGGACAGGTGCAGGGCTGAGTTGTGGGGTGTATTCTGTCACTCTGGTACAGAGCCAGCGTACAAGTGGGGCTGTGAGGCTCAGCCCCCTCCCTATGGCACAGAGCTGGGTGTGCCAGTGGGGCTGCAGCTGTCCTTGTTCTCTGACTCCATGTGCCTGGCATTCCTCCCTTCCCCCACGTGCTGGGAAGCGTGCGCTCATCCTCCCCTCCCAGTCCCTGGGCCATGACACCGCATGAGTCAAACCACCCCATTATTTTCCGTCCGGTCCAGAGACTGGGTGGGGCTCGTTCCCAGGCAGGCTTGTAGGGACACCCGGGCTGACTTCACTGACCGGCTTTCCTCTCCCTGGATCCTGCCGCCACGCGCCTCCGTCTCCCTTCGGACTGCGTGGTGCCAGCCAGCCTGTGATGGGAGGGGGGCCTTGTCTACCCTCCGCTCTCCACACCTCCTGCCTCTGCCAGGGCTGCTCCTTCCCTGGCCCCCCTGATCTGCAGGTGGCTGCAGCTGGGTAGAAGGGAGGATTTTGTTCTCCTCCTGTCCCCAGTGGAAGCACCTGGGGCTCAAGGAGGGGAAAACCCCCTCAAGTGACAGGGAAGTCAGTCTCCAGCTAGAGGTTTCCAGGCTGCCCCAGCCCTAGCCCACATGTGGAGGGGAGAGACAGTCCAAGTGGCTACAGTTCAGAGCACAGCTCCGAGTCTGACCTCCCCTGCCTGGTGCATCTCGGGAGTTGGCAGGAACCTGGCTGGGGCACCCTTAAGGTGGAAAATGCAGGGCTCTGAGTTTTTTAAGGTGGAGCTGGTGAGAAGGCAGGGGGTTATTGATAGATTTCATTTAAGTCCGCCCCAACGTAATGCTGGTTACCCAGCCCCCAGGAGACCATTCTTGTGTGTCGCAACAGGGCAGAGATGGCTTTGTGGTGAAGGCACTGGACTGGGGCTTGAGGACTGGGCTCAACTCCTAATTATGCCCCAGACTTTTCTGCGCGACCTTGGGCAAGTCACATCCCCTCTCTGGGCCTCAGTTCCACATCTGTAAAAGGGGGGGAGGGGTTAACGCCCAGATATGGAACTGGGGCCCAGAGAGGGATGCGACTTGCCTCACTGCCCAGCTGAGGGCACACCCATTAATGGCTGGAGCGGAGGGGACCATGTGCTCCAGTGACGGGCCGCGTGAGCACCTTGATCTATAAGCAGTGGTGCGTGGTCAGCTGGGCCTTGACCATGGCTGTTGGGGGCAGCCCCAGGGATCTGACTGTCTCTCGTTAACCCTTCTCTTCCCCCACTCCTCCCCTTATGGCCAAAAAAATACACGTGGCAAAGGGGGCGAGAGGGAGAGGTTTCGTTGTGATGGACTTGCGCCAGTATAAGACTGGTGGAAGCAGCAGCTGGGCTCTGGAGGTCTCTCCCCAAGCCCACGTCTTCCCTACAGCATCAGCCCAGCAATGTCTCCCTGCCAATGGGGCTGAATTTACAGATCCAGCCCTGGCATGAATGGAAGCACCCATTACTGTCCCTATCTATGCAGCTCTCTGCACTGACTCTCCTTCCCTTGATTTCCCTCCCATGTCACAGGCCTTTTCTGGAGTCCTGGAGGAGGGGGATTGCAGGTGGAAGGGATGGGGAGGGCCCCCCACTTGATCTGGCCCAGGGCCCCACAAACCCCTAATCTGCCTCTGCCAGCTTCCCAGAGTTGGAAAAACCCTAGGACGTCCTGGAAGAACTGGGTGTAGTTGATTGTGCAGGCTGGGGAAATCAGGAGTGATGCCTTGGATTCTCTGCCACCTTGCCTGGGAGCTGGATGCAGCGCAGATCTGGTTGTCTGAGGCTTTGTGGGTGGTATCTGCTGCCCACATGCTAGGCAGAAGACTGATTTCTCCTGAAGGCCTGGGGCTGCAGAGAGCTCTGGCAGCCGCTGCCTCTCCTGTGAGCGGGAGGGAGATACTGAAGCAGGCAGCTCTGATTCCACACCCGTTATAAATGCCAGATTCACAGCTAATTTGATGCAACGTGTAAACAAGCCAGTGAGCACCAGCTGGCATTCATTGGCACATGAGAGGTTTGCTAGGTGGCAGCTGTGTTGGAAAGGTGGCGAGAATCACTACCTTTGGTTTGTTGATCCGAGTTAGTGTGTCCCTTGTTCCCTCTGGCTTTCGCCCCTCTTTGTATGGTACCTGGTTGCAGCTGAACGTCTACACTTGAAAGACCCACCCGTACCACTGCGTCTGAGTCCAAATCTGGTGGTAGCCATGTAGACATTGGGGCTCAGGCTGGAGCCCAGGCTCTGAAACTCTCTCCCTTGCTGGGTTACAGAGCCCGGGCTCCAGCCCGATCCTGAATGTCTACACTGAAGTCTCTAGCCCTGCAGCCCAGTCCCCGCGACCCTGTCAATTGCCCCGAGCTCTGACACTCAGCACTGTGGGTGTTTCTCCACAGTGTAGACATACTTGTAGGGACAGCCCAGCTCACGTGGTGTCAAACCTGCAACTTGTTCAGTTTGCCTCATTCTCTCCTGTCCCTTTGCTGACCAGTCACACACCTTCCCTAGCAGGCTGATCTGGGTTGGTGGGGGAACCCCAACTGGGAACCAGAGTAAAGCTACCCACTGTTCTCATGACCCACTCCACCCACTGACGGGTCCCTGGCCCAGTGTCGGGGATAATGGAGAGTGTAGCAGGGGCTCCCAGGTTTCAGTCTTGCTGCATCATTCAAGGGAAATCACCCAGTTGGGCTCACTTGTCTCCGAGGGCAGCTCTGGCACTTGTAACCTCAATGCAAATCAGTGCTGTTTGGTATGGGTGGAGGAAGCTTGCCAACTTCTGGGCTGGAGCCTGATCTCTCCAGGGCCTGAGCGCCCTCTGCTGTTGTCTGTTGTAGAGGCCCAGCCAGAAAAGCACATGCATGGGAGTAACCAAGAATAAGTAGTAGTGCGGTCTAGTGGATGGGTATTAGGAGACCTGAGTGACTTCGGACAAGACACTTGCTCAGTGCCTCAGTTTCCCCTCCCACCGTCTGTCTGTTTTATCTGTGTAGGTTGTGAGCTCTCTGGGACAGGGTCTGTCTGTACAGCACCTGACACAATGGGGCCCTGATTTTGGCTCTGCTGTAATCTAAATAACACTGAAGGGAGTGCTGGAGAACGAAGGTACCCAGGGATATCTGAGGATGATGGGGGTGGCAGGGTGACTTTCCTCTCCTCACCTCTCCTTCTTGCCTTCCCCTCCAGGCTTATCTGGGAACCCAGCAGATCTGGAGAAGCGGAGGCAGGTCTTTGGCCAGAACTTCATCCCACCCAAAAAGGCCAAGACCTTCCTGCAGTTAGTCTGGGAGGCGCTTCAGGACGTCACGCTGATCATCTTGGAAATCGCAGCCATAATCTCCCTGGGCTTGTCGTTCTATCACCCCCCGGGCGGCGACAGCGAATGTGAGTGCCCCACGGCTTGGGGGGAGAGGGGGGAGGGCAGTGTCTCCTGGAACATTCGCTCAGAACTGGTACGGAAGGGGTTGGTCTTGCCAGGAGCTGCACCATCATATCTCCTGGGCTGTATCATCTGCGTTCTGGAAAAGGGTCTCTGGTCGCTGCTTTAGGCTTCCTCTTTAGGATCAATCCTCCGCTGGTGTGACCCTGGAGTTCCACCAGCTTCAGTGGCGCTATCTGGATTTGCACTGGCTGGTTTGCACTGATTTGGCCCAATGCCTTTAATGGAACTCTGTGGCTTTGCACCAGTTGGGGATCTGGGGCCTGATTTCCCCCTGCCCCGGCACACATGCTACCTGATTGACCAGTAAGCAGATTTTCCCTAGCTGAGTTCCCTAACATACAGCTGACATCACTGTGTTTTCCTGCCTGTTTCCTCACCAGCACACCCTTCCCACGGTACAGCTAGGTGCTACAGTGCTGGTTGTGACAGAAAATGCTAACATCCATGAGCTGATCCAAGCCCATTGAAGCTAATGGAAAGAGTCCCATTAACCTCGAATGGGCTTTGGGTCAGGCCCATAGACAAAAAGGGTTAGTTCCTATGTCCTGACCACATTCCATCTCTGTTAATTCTCTGCCCCTGGCAGTTTCCGGGAGATACAGGATTCACTTACTGCAACACCATTTAGAACAGGGCCCTGTTAAACACCTTCGAGGCGCCACCTCAGAAGCAGCTGCATCTGGAGGATGGGGGAGTCAGGATTCCTGTTAATAGTGTAGTGGAGAGGGCTTTGGGATTGTTCGGGCTTAAAAGGTGCTATACAGAAAGATATGAGAGCCACCTTCCGAGTGTCTCTAGTCCCTGCAAGGAGAAGTCAGTGGCACGATCCTGGCACTAAGGGGTGCTGTGGGCTGGACGTGAGACCCTAGGCTGTGGTGTGGGGGGGTTGGAAGCCAGTACTTTCCCCTCCAAGCTAGAAAATGGAGCTGAGTTTTCATCCTTTGGAACCATTCAGTAGAGGAGAGGAAACTGCAGCATGTCTCGTACCCTGTGCATCTCCGCATCAGCTTATGAATCGAAATGAATCACAACTCTAAACACAAGGAAGCCAGGCAGGCTTGGCGGATGGGCTGAGACAGGCAGGGGGGAGAAATTCTGCTCTTGGCCTGAGATAGCAAAATAATCCCAATTGGAGACCCCAAGAGAAAAACAGCTCCCTGACCAGGGGCGACAGGCTGAAGAGAGGGAATGAAAGGCAGAGGGGCGGTTTGAGTGACATGCTGATCGGGGCTTGGTCTGCACCCCTGGTGTGCGGGTAGCTAGATAAATGGAGGCAGGCCTTCACTGGTGTGACGGCAGCATGCAGGGTCCCGGCTGGTCAAAGTCCTGCCTTTTCTATGGCCCCATCTGACTCCCATCCAGCTCAGTGGGAGTCACTCCATCCCCAACCTGTGATCCTGGCTGTGCAGCGCTGTATGCCTAGAACAAGGGAGGAAGGTTCTCAGGACCTGTCATGTATCCATACGTGTGTGTGTGTGTAAGCTCTTATCTGCCACCAAGATACCAAGCACTCCCCTATGTGTTTATTAGTAGGCTTAGAAATACCTGAGTGATGGTCTGTATAGCCTAACCATACCAGATCCCTGTGCACATGCATAAACCATAGCTAAAATAAAAGCACCCCCATCCCCTGAACCTCCTCATCCTAGCGCATGATCATTTACGTTTTGTGTTTGTGCACTGGTGGTCATCCTGCTGTGTGCTCAGCCCCTGGGATACCTACCATGAAGCAGGCTATCCGGGGTCAATCGTAGCTGTCATGAGAGAGAGACACGTTTCCCACAGGCTGATCTCATGTCAGAGTGTATAATCTAGCACATGTCATCCAGGGATCTGAGTCCTTTGCCAGAGGCATAATCAAGACTTCGCAATGTCCCTGTCAGGTGGGCTGAGAGGTGTGGTCTGACCACGTGACTTAATTCCAGCTCTGATGGGGTGCCCCTTTGTGGTTTTGGAGGTGGCTGGGCAAGGCACTTCACCTCTCTGAGCCTCTGTAAATCAGGGCCTTAATCTGTGAGGATTAATTGGTTAAGGGTTGCAAAGTTCTCTGCAAGGGCCCAGTGATGGGGCTTACTTAGTTTTTATTGGCTGCTGTTTTGTTTCTTAGATGGTGGCTCTTTGAAGTATCAAATTGGGATAACAATTGAGGAAAGCGAGACCCAGAGATGGTGACTCATTCCCAAAGTCACACCTAGAGAGGGCATGTCAGAACTGTGAAAAGAACCCTGGTGTCCTGATTCCCAGGCTCCTGCTCTGTTAGCCCGGCCTCAGAAATGGCTGGATGGGCAGTGTGCCCATAGGGGAAGGGGGAGACCAGAGGGGAGTGACTTGTGGGAGAAAGGGACAGGAGGCATCTGTGTGTATGTGGGCCTTTCAGGCCCTTTGCTGTGCAACACACTGATAGATGCACCGAGATCTCCTTTACGTGACTGAATCTTCCTCTTTTCTGTGCTTCCTGCCGCCCGGCAGTGTGCGGCCAAGCAGCGGCGGGCGCGGAGGACGAGGGGGAGGCGCAGGCTGGCTGGATCGAGGGGGCAGCCATTCTCTTCTCGGTGATCATTGTGGTGCTGGTGACGGCCTTCAACGACTGGAGCAAGGAGAAGCAGTTCCGGGGCCTCCAGAACCGGATCGAGCAGGAGCAGAAGTTCACGGTCATCCGCAAGGGGCAGGTGATCCAGATCCCTGTGGCCGAGCTTGTGGTGGGGGACATCGCGCAGATCAAATACGGTGAGTGGTGGGAGGGGAGCCGGCCCACAGAGAGTTGACCTGGTCAGTTCAGGCACTCCTACCCCCTGCTGTGCCTGTCTCGCACCTTGCCCCTTCCCTCCTTGAGTTGGCTCAGTCATGGAGCTGCCCACAGTAGAAACTCAGCTGCCGGCTGCCCCCACTTGTCCCAGCATGTCTCAGGCCTGACCTTATAGGGGCTGGTGTCCGTGGAGGATAATGTCGCTAGCTCCACTCTCCCTGCCAACTTTCACCCTGGGCTCCTCACGCGCAGAGGCAGCTGTTGGTGCTAAGCTGAGTTCTGTGAAGTGCCTCATGCTGTAGCCACTTCCCCAGCGGGGACTTTCACCAAATTGCTTTTGCTCAGGGTCATGCTTTCATTGCACTGAAGAAAAATGTTTCTCCCGTCAGCCATCTTCTCCCCCCGCGTCCCTTTGCTGTCCATCACCCACCACTGGGAGTTTGTCTCCACAGCTATGCTGTAAGGAGTGATTTGGACGGGCAGCATGGTGCTTCCTCGTGTGGTTTTGGTTTGTTTTTCCCTCTCACCGTTGTGCCACAGCTTAGCCATGCCTTGGGATTCTGGGTAATCTCCCTGGCATCAGGAATTCTTCAGGCCTTGCCTCCCCAGCCGCAGACCAAGAAAAGGGTAGGATGAGCTTTGTGTCGGGCACAGACTGGCCTGTAACGTGTTCCCTCCTCTCTCAGGTGATCTGCTGCCCTCGGATGGGATCCTGATCCAAGGCAATGATCTGAAGATTGACGAGAGCTCTCTGACTGGGGAGTCGGACCACGTCAAGAAATCAGTGGATAAAGACCCCATGCTGCTTTCCGGTGAGGCCACCAGACGTGACCTGTGACCCAAGCCCTTCGCGCTAGGGCTGGAAACCCCAGCCAGCTGCCCAGCCTCTGGCTGCTTTGGGGTTCAGCAGGATTCATGTTCAGACGACCCAGTGCTGGTACCCTCCCAATGCCGGCACAAGTTAGACCAGGTTCTGAGTGCCCATCCTGGAGCATGGGCAGCAGGAGATGGCTAGATCCCTTCTGCCCATTTGTGGTCCTGGTACAGCATAGAGTGGCCCCTCAGCTACTGAACAGACCAAGAATGGTCTTTGTGGATGACCAGCCTTGGAGGGCGAATCCCCTTCCAGAGCAGGGGCAGCAGCAGAACAAGCTTCTGTTGCCCATTGCTCCCTGCCAGTGTGCTTCACCCCTGTCCTGGAGGGGTTTCTGTAGTGTGGAGGCATGCAGCTACTATGTGGATTGGGGCCAGTATAAGAATCTAGCTAGACTGACCGTTGTGATGGCGATGCCTGTCCCATGGGAACCTGGAATGAGATCCACTTAACTTAAAACGAGGCTCTGAGCAGCCGTCATTCAAGCAATAACTTTGGGTCTCGGTTGCCCTGAGCCAGATTTGAACTGGTGACCCAGAAGCAACAGGCTCTGTACCCCATCCCCCTGAGTCAGATAGTTTGTCTTGTTAAAATAGTCAGGAAGTTGACTGTTAACGTTGTCTCTTCCTGGCTCATGTTTTCCCTTCCCCTCGGTGCTTCATTCCCCTGGCCAGGTACCCATGTGATGGAGGGCTCTGGACGGATGTTAGTCACAGCTGTGGGCATCAACTCGCAAACTGGAATCATCTTCACTCTTCTGGGCGTGGGAGATGGGGAGGAGGAGAAGAAGGTGAAGAAAGGTAAGGAGATCTCTGGGAGCCCAGCTCTTTCCTTCTGGGATGCAGTGAGCTGTGTCCATGGCTGACAGCTGAGGGGGAACACGCAGGCCCGTTTAGTGTGAGTGACTGAGCTGGGCCTGTCAAGCCTTAAGAGATGAAACTGGGGGAATCCCACTTTTGACACCATCAGGTCATGATGCAGCGAATGCAGGGAGCATGCAGCATGAGAAGGCCCCTTCCATGCTTGGGCACCTCGGAGCACTGCCTGGGTTCCCCTTCCAGTGTCTCCTTTGTGACGCACCATCCACCGCTCTGTCTTCATCCAGCCGCAGCTCGGGAGCTTGTGGGAGCAGGGCTTCAGAGGCAGAAAGGGCGTGGCTCTGGAGTTGCTATCAGAGCTGGCTTTGGCAAGGAGGCTGGTGATGGGGTTACTATTACTCCAGCTCCATGGCGGGAGGGGATTGATAGCTGAAATGATCCATGTCCTTCAGACAGTCCAGCACCCGAGGGCTTCACCAGCAGCTTCTTTCTTTCTCTCTCCATTTGTTTTCTCTCTCTCTTTTTCATCCAAAGACATACTCCCCAGCCCCAAGGGTTGACCTGGCAGTGTGGGGGTGGGGAAGGACGGCTAGGAGGACTTGCTTTGCTCCGCAGTCTTGACATCCTCAGATGGTAGGAGTTTGTGCAGGGAAAGGGTCACTCCTGGCTCTCTGACTTTGGTGGGTGGGGAAGTGCTCCTTCAGACCCCCCCTCCCAACATCGCATTAGGCTATTGCGAACCTTGAACTCATTCCCATCCCAGCCACTCATTTTCCCCAGGAAAATGCTGTGGGGCCTTGCGGTTAGAGGGTTCAGCCCTTTGCTCTGTCCACTCACTGGCTCCAGGTCGCTCATAAGCCCCTTGCAGTGGTGTGAGCTACAGCGCTAGGCTGATCCCCGTGCTGCTGTCTGAATCCCTGGTGTTCTGAAGGCCGACTGCACTCTGGGGGGGAGCCCCTGTGTGTGTGTGTGTGTGTGTGTGTGTGTGTGTGATGCAGTGTGTGCCCACAGGGTCGGGCACATCTTGTCAGGCTGCATCGCTCACCTACGCAGCCCCGACTGTGGCAGAATCCAAACACCGCCCTGCCACCACTCCGATGTCTTGCTGCTTATTCCACCCACTCCGCCCCGATCCCTACCGGTCACAGATGGCTCAGAACCGTGGAGCCTCCTTTCTGGGGCTCCGAGATGATCCAGCCACTCCCCACTCGCTTTGGGGTTTACAGGGTGCTCGAAAGAGCCCGGAGCTCATTTTGTGGGGGGCTTGCGATGCAGCGTCGTGGCATAATGGCCTTCGTGGCAGCATATCTCCATGCAGGCAATTCATAGCCCTGCCAAGCTGATTGGGCCAAGACTTGGCTTTGGGCCCATAGGCAAAGCATCACTGTGCTTTGGGGGAGCCCCATCTTCGGAGCTCGGGTCTATGGGGAGAGTGGCAGGGCTCTCACATAGACAGTCCAAAACTCCTCCCACTCCCCACCTTCTGATTATTTATTTTGTATTGTTTGTCCTGCCTCAGGACAAGTGACTCTGCTGGCCAATGGCTAGAGGAGGCTGGGCACAAAATGGGGCTGGAGGGCTGAGCTGGAAGGAGAAGCCTGTGGGTGCATTGTGCCCTTGTACTTACATTGCAATCTGCTAGGCAATGACACTCGAGCCCCCTGGGCTTTGCCGCCAAACAGAAACCAGACAGGGAGTCAGATCCTCAGCTGGTGTAAATCAGTTTAGGTCTATGGGAGTCCATGGATCAACACCAATGTACACTAGCTAAGGATTCCAGCTTCTGAAAGTGTGTCTGGTGTTTCCTTGCTCCCTGGTAGAGGCCAGGGTGTAAGTGGCAGAAGGTATGTGGCTTATCAAAGCAGCCCAATGCTCCCTCGTGCACGGTCCACAGAACAGGCTTTTGTGCTCTCGATCCGCTTTGGCAAACCATCCGGGGATTAGTAAAAGGGACCGGATGATGGGCTCTCCGCCGTCTCCCCTACAGAATGGCTGCTAATGGACAGTGCTTGTCAGAAGGATTAAGGAGGACAAGGCAGAGTGAGTGGAGAGGCAGCCGTTCATCTCCCGTCCCGCTAGCCAGACAATCCTGTATCTCTCATCTCCAGAGAATCACTCCTCTTGCTCAGGGAGTAGTCTTCTGTCTCGCTTTTGAAGCTGTTCCCTCTGTCTCAGGAAGTGGCGCCCAACTTCTTATTTATTCTGCTTCCTGAATGTCGGTTGGCATTTCCCCTGTCTCGGGCTGTAGCGTTTGCTGACCGTGCTTGACATCCGGTGCTGTCCCCAGATGTTGAAAGCAGGGGATGGGTGGGCCGAGGGTGTTGTCTCTCGGGGCCCATTTCTCTCCATATCACTGGGCGGGGGATTGTCTGGATAAATAGTCCAACTTTAGACCCACCAGGCAAAGCCCCTCCGTCCTGCAATGCAGATTTGTTCCCAACAGCTCTTGGCTTCTTGTTACTGTGTGTATCACAGTAGCACCCAGGGACTGTAGTCCTAGTCAGGGTCCCATTGTGCTCGGAGTTGTGCATTCACAAAACAGAGACAATTCCTGCCCCAAAGAGCTTCCAAACGAAGTCTAAGATTGTTTCATTGTTACTTGTATTGTGGTAATCCGGATGGGTTGTCTGAGCTGGAACAGTTTTTAGATGAACAGGAACTACGGGCTTGATGCAGAAATCAGCATGTGGATGTCTGGCCGTTGTTCTGCAGTTTCAATGATCACAACGCAGGCCCCAGCTGAGATCAGGTTCCCTTTGTATTAGGTGCTGTACAAACACAGACAACCCCACTCATGACAAGCTCATACACTAAAGAGATGAGACCACAGGTGGAAGAAGTGAAGTAGTATTTTCTCCATTTCAGATTGGAAATTGAGGCACAGGGAGATGGAAGTGACTTGCCCAAGGTGTCACGGAGTCTGTGGCAGAGCAGGGAGCTGAGCCCAGAGCTCCTGAGTCTGACCCCAGTGCCTTACCCACGAGACCAGCCTTCCTCTGGCAGAGACTTCCCCTGCCCTGTGGCTAAATGCTCCTTCCAGCAGCAGGGAGAGGAGGGTTGAGACCTGGCAGGAGAAATCCCCATTGGCTTTTATGGGTGGGCGGCACCTTTGATCTCCTGAGTCCTGGCCAGTTACACGGAGCCCAGCAGCTGTGTGGGATTCCTGCTGTGTGAGTGCCTGTGTAGAGAGCACCCAGGGTGTGTCCTGCCTGCAGGGACGTTAATGTCGAGAACCGTGTGCTCAGCACTCCACCCTTTTTCTCTTTGTCTGAACAGGTAAAAAAGCAGGAGCCCCTGAAAATCGCAACAAAGGTAACCAGCCTCTCCATCCTTTGAACCAGCACCACACTAACTACCAAGCATTCCTCCTTCCTTCTTCCCATGAGTCTGTGCTCTTCGCCGCTGCAGCGGGAATCTCGCCTTGTTGTCCCAGAAGAGGGTGTAACAGTCCCCACAGTGCTAACCTCCACACTTCCTTTACCCCGACCCCCAACCATCCTGTCCAACTAGGGGCCAGCCTCAGATCCCAGGTCTGTGCTGCTGGAGTTGCAGCGCCCTCTGCTGTCAGCCTAGGGTTCTGATGGCAGGGGTTTGGGTTTTTTTCCCCCCACCACCATTGGTGCTGTGAGGGGGGGATGATGGTTCTTTCTGTGCCCCATGCGGCGGCCTGGCCTCTTCTGGGAGGAAGACAAACAACAGCACATTGAGATCTGTGGGGCAGGAAAAGTGGGAGAGTGGAAGGGGGAAGTCCCATTGTTCAGGGAGGCTTAACATCAGCCTAGACATAGACCGTTGGGACCAAATCTGCCCTGGATGGTTCTGCCCTGTCTCTGATCTGGGATATCAGTTTCTACTGCCACTTTGTACCAGCAGGAAATTGACCACGTGGGATTGTTCTACAGCACAGCAGCTAGTGGTTCCTCCCTCCATTGTTCCTGGATGAATGGGGACATGGAATTTAGTGAGGAGAGTGCTCCATGGCAAATGGGGTGGTGGGGACGGGGTTTTAGTCTAGGAGCATGAAGTGCTGCTCCCCTCCCCCAAGTTTGGAACTGGATCAGTGGTGGGTTTGGCCTGTGAAACTGTTACACCCTGTTCTTCTCATGGCCTTTTTGAATCAAAGTGAGCGTCTACTCCTCCAGTATGTTTCTCACAGTGTTCTTTCCAGGCTGTGTAGAGGAAGCCCATTTCTGCACCTGTCTGTTTCTCCACCTCTCTCTCTCTCTCTCTCTCTCTCTCCTCTCTCAGCAGTTTACGTTTCCTTCCTTCCAATCTGACATGTTGGGTTGTTTTGGGTTTGTGGGTGTTCTGGTTTTGTTCCCTCCTCCCCCCATTTCTGTTCTGTCTGAAAGTCCTAACCATGGAGGTCACAATTTTGGAGCAACCGTGAGTTCTTCAGAATCCATAACACTTCGGTAGTGGAGGCTAGAAAGGGGAATCTGCTCTGAAACAGTTGGATCCGTATGTGAACCACGGCTTGTCTGAGTTGTTTGGATTTTTTTTTAAACCCAAGAACAAGAACTGAGATGAAGCAAATAACTTCCATTATTTTTGTGGGGTTTTACACACACACACACATACACACACACACACACACACACACACACACCCCTTCCTGTTTCATTGGTGCTCTTTGGGTTCAAATACTCACAAGTGTAGGCCAGCGTAGCTCTATAGACCTATGGGGGAGCTATATCTGGCTGCACCATCTGAGGATTTGGCCTTTTTATGTCTTAAGGATCCTAAAGAAATTTTGGGGCTGGATCACAGAGGGCTGAGGGTAAAGGAGCCGGTTCACTCCGCCGCATTAATGAGTCAGTCTCCACCCCCAATCCTTAAACTTCCCTCCCCTCCATTCCACCCCCTCGAATGCTGTCTGCGTAAAGTGACTCCCGCTGAGCTTCCATGAAGGCATTAGCGAGATCATCCTTGGCACGTGCATAGAACGGGAGCTGAGGAAAGGAAATAGTGACAATGAGTTCCACAAGCTATCTCCTGGAGGTGAAGTGCTTAGCAGGATTCCAGAAAGTACAGGACATGCATATGGATGTTAATTATCTGGAGTTACAAAATTTAGGATTAAAGATGACCAAGTGTTTTTGAAGGGATCTAAATCGTCATGCTTCAGGGCATCAAGCAGTCTCCACTGGGGGTTAGGAGGAAACTTTAATGTATTCCATAATGCCCTACTGTAGGGGTTCCTGCACCTTCCTCCGAAGTAGCATGTGCTGCTGGCCACTGTGGGCGAGAGGATCCTGGATTATCCTGTAATCCGATCCAGCCTGGCCATTCTGATGCTCCTGTATTCAAAGGGCTTTACAAACACTTAGTGAATTAAGTCACCTAACACAACCATGTAAGGTAAGTATCGTCAGCTGTATTTCACAGATGGGTAAACTGAGGCACAAGGCAGTGAAGGTGCCCAAGACCACCCAATCAGGGTCACTGGCAGAGCTGGGAATAGAACCCAGGAGTCCCATACCCTACTAAGGCTGTCCTTCCTCCCTAGTGTAGTCAAGTAGAGACGTTTTTTCCTTACCTGGGAAGAGGGGTTGGGAGGGCAAGTGAGCAGATCCCACGAGCTGTTCCAGGCACTTGCCCTATGGGGCGGTGGGGCAGGCTCCCTGGGACGGTGTAGGCTTTAACCTTTAGTGTTTGCCTGTGTGGGCCAGGGGAGTCTTTTTTGCTCTAGGTTTCTCTCTCTCTCTCTCTCTCTTTCCCTCCTCCATCTCTGTCAATGGCGTCAAAAGCTTTCCCCTGCTGCCCCTCCCACTCACCCACTGTGTCTCTTTTGCCCCCGGGGTGTAGCTAAAACTCAGGATGGCGTGGCCCTGGAGATCCAGCCCCTGAAGAGCCAGGAAGGGGTGGAGAATGAGGATAAGGAGAAGAAGAAGGTGAAGGTCCCGAAGAAGGAGAAATCGGTGCTGCAAGGGAAGCTCACCCGTCTGGCGGTGCAGATTGGGAAGGCAGGTGAGCCTGGATGAGGTGGATCTCGGCTCTCGGACAGCTCCACACTGGGCTCCTCCGCTGTGATGTAGTAGTGGCAGGATGTTCCACTAGATGTATTGGCTGTGACCGTGAGGGACAGACAGCGCTGGTTAGAGACTGGCATGGTGTGAGACGGTCCCTCAACTGGCTCCGCTGCTACCCCTCAGTCCTAACCTGCAGCACGTCCTGCTATTCCATCCTTGGATCCCCACACTCAGCTTTGGTGATGCCCCTTCATCTCACCAGTCCCCCCTGCTATTGCTGGCTTGGGGACTCCCCAGGCCTATCTCTGCTCATGCCCCTCAGTCCTGAACTCCAGCTCTCCCCTGCCATAGTCTAGTCCTAGGTCTCCACATAGCTCTGCTAATGCACCTCCATTTTCACCTGCAGCCCCTTGGCTAGTCCAGCCCTGGGATCAGAGACCCTGCTGTGAACACACTGAAATGCCGAGGCAGGTTTAGGTGTGGATGGACGCACAGGCAAAGAGCCCTCAGGGCTCATTCTGCACAGGTCACTTCAGCAGGGTTCAAGGCCCGGGGAAGCAGAGCTCCAAGAAACTCCTGTCAGCGTGGCTTTCCCATCTTGATCCCCAGCCTAGGAGTGTTGGGGGGAGTGCCTATTGCTGGGAGGTGGGGGCATCGCTACAGGTCCCGTTGGCCTCTCACCTGTCTCCTCCCCTAGGACTGATCATGTCGGCCATCACGGTCATCATCCTGGTGCTGTACTTTGTGATCGACACCTTCGCGATGCAGCGCAGGCCCTGGCTGGCGGAGTGCACCCCCATCTACATCCAGTACTTTGTCAAGTTCTTCATCATTGGTGTCACTGTGCTGGTGGTGGCCGTGCCTGAGGGCCTGCCTCTGGCTGTTACCATCTCCCTGGCCTACTCAGTCAAGGTGAGGCCACAGCCTGGGCGGGGAACGGTGGGGTGACTGTGTTCACCATGAGGGCAGGGATTGTTCCCCCTCACCAGAGGGCTGGGGCTGGGGGAGTGTTGTGCAGAGGACAGTAGTGAGTGCCCATCTTCACCAAGGTGTATAGAGGGAACGCTATGTTCTCGATGGCTAGAAGGGCTTTGGTGGGGCGGAGTGCAGCTGGGGGTGGCTCTCCTCCCCACAGGAAGGCCGGGAGCGGAGGAGGCAGAGGCCTGTTTTTTCCCATCTGTTGTGCAGTGAGGCCAGCGCTGGGCCGTGTTAGCTGCTGGGTGGGGAAAGGGACTCTCAGTTGCTCCGCTGCTATTCCCCTGCCCAGCGTCCTGTTCTCCCAAACAAACCCTCTCTTCCCCTCGTTCTAAGTAAGCCAGGATCCTGGCCCGGCACTGCTGGGGATGCACGTGGCAATAGTGCTTCCTGCCAAGCCAGCGGAGAGCCCCAGAGTGGAGCTGGGAGGGCACGCTGGTGTTATGCTGGCCCTACAGAGATGGCATCCCTCGTTGAGGTGACGCTGAGTGCAGCAGCCCACGGCCCCCCAGTTCCTCTGTGTTCCCAGTGCCCTTGGCTCTGGAATCTGCCTGCCTGTGGGGTGCGAAGCATGGCTGTGTGTCCTGTGAAGACACGGGTGGGGAGAAGCCTACCTGCCTCTTAACGCTTTCACTGCCTGTCTTGCACCCCGCTGCAGAAAATGATGAAGGACAACAACCTGGTGAGGCACCTGGATGCCTGCGAGACCATGGGCAACGCTACGGCCATCTGCTCGGACAAGACGGGCACGCTCACCATGAACCGCATGACCGTGGTGCAGGCCTACGTGGGCGACACCCATTATCGGCAGATCCCCGACCCTGAAGCCATCCTGCCCAAGGTCTTGGACCTCATCGTCAATGGCGTCGCCATCAACTCAGCCTACACGTCAAAGATCCTGGTGAGTTGTCCTTCCTCTGCTACTCTGACAGCACTGCTTCTAGCCCCTCCCAGAGCTCAGGTGACTGGCGACCATCCAAAGGAACAGCACAGGGAAAACACGGGGCTGTGATAGGATATGGGGGATGGGGTGTAAGAGCTACTCCCTGGTGAACAAGGGTTTAAGAGCAGCTTAGCACCCTTTGTGTCCTCTACAGAGCTGGTCAGAGGATCTAGTTCAAATAGGCATGAATGGCCCCTGTTATGCAGGAGGTCGGACTAGATCGGGGTAGGCAACCTATGGCACACATGCCAAAGGCGGCACGCAAGCTGATTTTCAGTGGCACTCACACTGCCTAGGTACTGGCCACCGGTCCGAGGGCCTCTGCATTTTAATTTAATTTTAAATAAAGCTTCTTAAACATTTTAAAAACCTTATTTACTTTACATACAATAGTTTAGTTATATATTATAAACTTATAGAAAGAGACCTAAAAACATTCAAATGTATTACTGGCACACGAAACTTTAAATCAGAGTGAATAAATGAAGACTCGTCACACCACTTCTGAAAGATTGCCGACCCCTGGACTAGATGATCAATGGTCCATTTTCCCCTTAGAATCTGTGACTTTCCGTCACCTTGCACAGGCCTTTACACTGATGCGGTGATATGTGATGGCGCGTGCAGAGAGTCTGAAACAATGGGCCAGGTCCTCAGCCGGGGTTTACACCTCTTAGTGCTCCGGGGCTGGGGTTGACCTCAGTGGCGCTATCCTGATTTGCACTAGCCAAGGATCCGGCCCCAGGGCTCTAAGAAGTGGAATCTACTCCCATTCATCTTGGTGCGTTAACTCTGGACCCTGTTGATCACAATCTAAAAAATTCAACATCCATTCTGTCCCTGCAGATCAGACTTCCAACTCCTCCCCCTTCCCCCATCTCAGTGGGCCTGGCCGGGAAGATTTTATTGACTTTTATTCCCCCCTTTCTGCCCACTTTGGGAACTTCTTAGCCACCAGAAAAGGAAGGGGGTCTCCCGCGGCAAGTGGGAAACAAGACGGAGTGCTCCCTGCTGGGCTTCGTCCTGGATTTGAAGCAAGACTACCAGGTGGTTCGGAACGAGGTGCCAGAGGAGAAGCTCTACAAGGTCTACACCTTCAACTCGGTGCGCAAATCCATGAGCACGGTCTTGAAAAACCCGGACGGCAGCTTCCGCATGTACAGCAAAGGGGCCTCTGAGATCATCCTACGCAAGTAACTACCCTCCCCTCCTACGTTGCTGAGTAAGCCATTCCCCTGTTGGAGCCACTAGTGGTGCTTCTGAATGCAAGTTCTCCAGCTGTGCTCTACAGGCCACTGATGGTCTGGGGAGTCCTTCCCAGAATGAACCCAGCATTGGGGGGGCATTGCAGTGGGGAGGGGAGATATGTGAGCGATCTCTCATGTGAGCATACCTGCAGAACAGAGAATAATAATCCCTAGTTCTTCTATAGCACTTTTCTTTTTTCCATCTGTAGATCTCGAGCACTTTACAAAGGTGATCAGTATCATTATCCCCATTTTACAGATTGGGGAAACTGAAGCCCAGAGAGAGGTGACTGGATTGGTCACCAAGCAGACTGGGAATAGAACCCTAGTCTCCCAAGTCCTGGTCCAGTGCACTATCCACTAGGACACACTGCCTCTGGGAAAGCTTCAGGTAGCACCTAGTGAGGTGAAAGGTTCTCTGCCATCTTTGAGCCTGCATGGGGCAAATAGAAGAGCATTGCCCCATACAAGACAGCCCTGTGGCTTCATCCTCAGTTGCCTGGTATAAAATACAATATGTTAATCGGGGCTCAAGCGGAACCTCTTGGGAGGGAGCTGGACATATTTGCTGTGTAATTATTTTGTCACTTCTACTGCTGCCTTTGCTCTCCTGGCAGCCAAAATGCCGTGCAAGAAGCTGCGGTGGTGCCTGCAGCCAGGTAGTGCCATACATCAGGTAGGGAGTGTGTTCCAGAGAGATTCCCAGCCCAGCTTTGCAGCCCAGAGAATCTAGGCTGGTTCAGGGAAGGAAGCATCCGCCTCTTTCTTTCTGTGGGCTCACCTGAAAACTCTTGGGGTTCATGCCTAACGGACAGATGAGGGGCTTGCTAAATCTCTGTGGCACAGTCTCTTCTGCTGTGTGGTTGAGGGCTGGGAGGCTTGTGCCTCTCTCTCTAGTTCGTCTGCAGATGCCAAGCCGTCTCTCCGTTAACTTCTGAAACCTCTGCCGTGTGCAGGTGCACAAAGATCCTGGACAAGAACGGGGACCTGCGGGTGTTCAAGGTGAAGGACCGGGATGAGATGGTGAAGAAGGTGATTGAGCCGATGGCGTGCCAGGGGCTGCGCACCATCTGCCTGGCCTTCCGCGACTTTCCTGCCGACGCCGAGCCTAACTGGGACAGCGAGAACGAGATCGTGTCTGACCTGGCCTGTATCACCGTGGTCGGCATAGAGGACCCTGTCCGGCCAGAGGTACCACAATGCCACCTTGACATGGGCCGTTCGGCTGCTTTGCTGGCTGTGCGTCCCTTCCCCACCCCGCTGCGGGCATGAGCTCTGTGCCTCTTGGTACACCGCTGCTGTGGGGTGATGAGTGAGGTGGCTGGAGCATCCGCACCCCACAGTGATGTTTTGCAGTGTGCCATGCATTGTCTCCCCCGTTCCCTGTGCCATGTGAGTGCCTATTCCTGAGGTGCCCTCACTCTATGCCACTATTTGGAGCGCCTGGGGTGTGCACTTCCCTCCCTTGCCTGTATACCAGGCGCCGGTGGCAGGCGTATCCCCGCAAAGGCATCTTGGTCCGTGCCAAGTGTCTGGGCACGAGCGCTTCTCCAGTGCCAATGTCCAGGGGAAGGGTGTGTTGCCAGAGGTTGCAGAGAAGCCAGGCGGAGAGTGCCACAGGTGAAAGGTTAACGGGAGGGGGGAGGGGGGGACTGGTTTGCTGCCCCCTAGGGTGGGAGAGTACCTTTTTACAGGAACCTGTTTTCCCCAGCGACGCCCACCCACTCCTTTTCCCCCCTGTTCTTTCTCACTGCTCGCCTGGGGGTGACAGACAGATCCCTGGGTTAACGCAATAAGCAGTCCCATGCCTGCCTCTTGATTACATTTTGGAGCCTGCCTCGCTCTCGTCTTTCCCTAATTAGACGTTGAAGTATCTGGGCTCGGGAATCGCATTACAAATGCCCAGTCTGCACCGGCTCTGGAGGCCATGATTCAATTTGCTGATTTCTCAGTAATGTTTACACACACACACCACACACACACTACCCCTGCTCAGGCTTGTTGTGTCTGAGATAAACCCATGGGCGCAGCGATGTGCTGCTGCAATCAGAGAGGCCAGGCCAGGAGAGGGCTGGGCTGCTGTCAACATGCCATCCTGCAGAGTAGGAGAAATAAAACGTCCCACATCTTGATTGGATTGCTCATCCGTACCTCAGCACCGGAGGTTCCTGAGCGCTGTGGCATTGTGTGGAGGAGACAATGAGGTTACGTCTCCCTGGGGGCAGTAGAGGAACGGCACCACAGCCAATTCCAGGAATGGCTCTGAACAGACCTCCTAGAACCGTGGAGAGAACGAGCTACTTGGTTCAGAACTGCTCAGCCAGCGCCTCCTACACCGAGCTTAGAAGTGAGCCGGCTCCTGCCAAACTCTCAGTAACTTGAGTCCCCTGTGCGCAGCCTGGTATGATGGGGTTCCAGTGCTTCTCTGTTCTTCTAAAGTGCCCTTCGCCACAGCGTCTGGGCTCCATAGACCCGAGTCGCCATGCCCCGCCTCCCTGCTCCTGTGGAGCAAGATGGAGACTCTCCGCCCTGCCCTCGAGTTAGCCGCCGCCTGGTTCTTGACTCCAGGGGGCTAGTGCCGAATCAGCCACCCCATGGGCTTGGAGGACAAGGTATAGAAGCAGGACTTTGGTCCTTCCTGATCTCTAGTTCTTGGGGATTACTCTATCTGGGGCCGTCCTCCCAGGCTGCCCTGAGCTTTCCACCCTACGCAGCATCCCTCTGCGTGATCCTGCTGTCAGTGGCTGGCCCAGCCCAGCGGTCTACTGGGACCAAATGAGGCCTGAATTCACCAAAACTCGAACGAACCTCCTGCTCCAATGCCCTCAAAACATCTCTCAGGCCCACCCTGGGCTCCTTGATCTTCATCCCCTGGACCTTCTCCCTGGATGGGCTCTTCCCAGCTCCCTCGCACACCCAACTTTCCCAGACGCTGCTCTTCAATTTGCCCTGGCTCACTGCTGGCCAGGATTCCAGCAATCCTGCCTTAATCTGCCCCTCATTCCCAGGGAGGCCTCCTGCTGCATCACAGCTGCTAGCATGTCCCTTGTAGGCCAGCATTTCTGTGCCAGTGCCCGTTACCCCCATCCCCCTATTCATGCTGTCCAGGTGGGGCTCCTTGAGTCTGTCTGACCCTATGGGTTTGTTTTTCCCCAGCTCCTCTTTTTTCCGGTTGTCTCTCTTCCCCCTCCTCCCCCTGGCTGTCTCTTTCCCACAGTGTCTCTCTCTCTCTCTCTCTGACCTTGCCCTTAGGTGCCAGAGGCCATCGTGAAGTGCCAGCGTGCTGGCATCACCGTCCGCATGGTGACAGGTGACAACATCAACACCGCCCGCGCCATCGCTACCAAGTGCGGCATCCTGCTGCCCGGGGAGGACTTCCTGTGCCTGGAGGGCAAGGAGTTCAACCGGCTCATCCGGAACGAGAAGGGAGAGGTAGGAATACAGATAAGGGACCCTGCCTCTGTATGAGTCACTCAGGGGCCCTGGGCAATGGACTCCAGGGGCATCTTCAGAAGCGTAGCCTGCTGACAAAGGGTGCTGTTAGCTCCGAACCGTAGACCTGGAAGTGCAGCATATGGAGGTAGCCTCTTGCTCCTGCCTAATACGTGGCCTCTTGGACCAAAACTGAGCTGGACCTAGCTGGGTTTTTAATGCTTTGGGTGCTTGTCATGGAGAGCTGTCAGCTCAGCTAACATCAGCTGGGGCTCCTAGCCAGCTTGGCCAGGGATCAGTGACCCCTGGAGGACGCCTGGGCTCTAGACATGCCGTGGGAGAAACAGTTGAGTTGAGGTGAAGGGAACATCCAGTTCTCACTCCCCATCCTGCCCGACCGAATGATCCTTTGCTCTCAATAGAGCTGGACAAAATTTTTCAGTGACTAGTTTATTCACTGAAAAATGCCGTTTCAGGTTGACCGAAACTGTTCAAGAGTTTGGGTCAAATTCCGCCTATCATTTCAGCTGGAGGGAAAAAAGGAGGGAAACTTTTTGGAAAAAGTCGAACTATATCTCTATCTCGATATAACGCTGTTCTCGGGAGCCAAAAAATCTTACCGCATTATAGGTGAAACCGCGTTATATCGAACTTGCTTTGATCCGCCGGAGTGCGCAGCCCCGCCCCCCGGAGCACTGCTTTACCCCGTTATATCCGAATTCTTGTTATATCGGCTCGCGTTATATCGGGGTAGCGGTGTATTTTAATTGGATATTTTTGCTAAATGAACCGTTTTGTCTTCGTGTTTTCAAATCGAGCTAGGGGAAAAAAACTCCACACCCGAAAACTAAACTAAACCTTTTGGACCCACACTGAATAGTTTGTTTTTCAGTTTTTCTTTTCGGCCAGCGAATCGAGTAATCAATGATTCACTCGGCTCCAGTTTTCAAACGCCTGCCTGGCCAGGTGACCGACTCAACGTCTCTCTCTTGGTTGGTCCTGCAGGTGGAGCAAGAGCAGCTGGATAAAGTCTGGCCCAAGCTGCGAGTCCTGGCCCGTTCCTCCCCCACGGATAAGCATACGCTTGTGAAAGGTAAGGGCAATTGGAGAGCCAGCACACATGCTCCTGCACAAATGCCCACAAGGTATGAAACATCGAGCCAGGACTCCTGTGTTCTTTTTCCAGCTCTGCCATTGACTCACTGTGACTTAGAGCAAGATGCTTTTTTCCCCTATCGTCCCTTGTGCCTCACATTTTTTTTTCCCCATCTGTATAACAAGGCTAATTGGTGCTGATCATCTTCCTAGGGGGGCAGTACGGCTTAAGGACTGAGATCCTTGCAGGGAAGGTGATCTGGAAGGGTGAAGTATCAGCAGTATCCTGCCGGAGGTGCTGGGGGTGCAGCTGCACCCCCTGGCTTGAAGTGGTTTCCTTCATATACAGGGTTGATAGTTTGGTTCAATGGCTCTCAGCACCCCCCCACCCCCCAATATAAATAGTTCCAGCACCCTTGCCAGAAGAGATGCTGGATGAGTCTTAAAACAGTGCCTGTCCCCAAGGAGAGAGGCAGCCCGGCAATATTCAGT
Organism: Malaclemys terrapin pileata; assembly: GCF_027887155.1. NCBI lineage: Eukaryota > Metazoa > Chordata > Testudines > Emydidae > Malaclemys > Malaclemys terrapin. The sequence goes on along the minus strand of NC_071508.1, from coordinate 16,669,138 downwards.
GGCTGACAGGTGTCCGCATTAAGAGAAGACATGCCACTGTTGTATCGTTGCCACTTCGTGCAGATCTAATGATTCCCAGGCCAACTGCTACCCAGTGCAGCTCCATCTGTGCGAGGACCCCATGCTGGGGCCTGTTTCCTTTGAACCCTGTGTCTGTGTTTCAGGAATTATTGACAGCACTGTTGGAGAGCGGCGGCAGGTGGTGGCCGTGACTGGGGATGGGACCAATGATGGCCCAGCCTTGAAGAAAGCTGATGTTGGCTTTGCTATGGTATGGAAGAACAAGGGTCTTTCTCTGTGTGCTGCATTGTTAGGAAACATCCAATGGATTTGAAGAGGAATGGAAACCTTTATGTGGTATAGGAATCACTCAAAGGCTCACAGGATGTAATACAAGAGATCATTTTAATCATCCTATAGAATTTTATCCCTGCTATAAAATTCTCTATTAAATTCCATAGGATGGTTACAAAACTATCACCTCCCTGCAAAATTTTTGATTAAGTGCTATAGGATTTTTGCCACAAGGGTCCTGGAAAATATCCCATGCCGAGAAACAATCCTCTTATCCTGGCTTAAAGACAGACCCTCCCTCCTTTTACGTTCTTAAAGGGATATTGTCAGATTAAGAATCATGGCCTTAACTTTCAAACGTGGCTGCTGAAAGCTAATGTCCTAAACCCATACATAGGCACCTAAATAAACAGCCTGGTTTTCATATATGCTTGGGACAAAGGTAGGTGCAGATGTTCAGCACCTCTGCAAATCAGCCACATGTATTTAGGAGCCTGACTTAAAGGACCCAGGCCTGGAGTTACTGACCCAAACTTAAAATAAACAGCCCCAGATCTTTCTTATCTTTATGATTAATGCATTCGCTTATTTACCCAGAAAGAATTTGAAAATCTAGTTCACTCTTTGCTGTTAACTCTGTTTGCCTACTTTTTTGCATTTCTGGTCATTTTCCCTTGTTTGTAGTCAGTTTTATGTTCAGGTTCTGGTACACTAGCATAAGGCCGCAATGTTTGGGTTGCAGCCACTACAGAGGAATGTATGTATGTTTAAACAAATTCCTTTTCAAATTTTTTTAAACAAAGATCTGTTGGAAGCCATTTTGCAGGCCTTGGATTTTAAAGGGTTTGCAGTCCCATTTAATCCTCCAGAGCCCCTGCAACATCGACATTTTCTCTTTCTCTCACTCATTGATTTAGTCCAAGCAATGGACTTGATCGCTGGCTAAAACTAAGGTCTTGAATCTGCATGCTGGACACGAGAGTTCCACAAGTGGAGAGGTGACTGGATCGGGTGCTGAAATCTGGTGACCCGTCCTTTTGGGGCTGAATGTTGTGCTGAGAATTGAAAAGAAGGGCTGTCCTGCTGCAGTCTGGGGATAGACTTTCCCACAGGAACAGGAAACTAAGGGCCCTTTACTGCATCTCTCTGACTATGGACTCTGGAGACTGGGAAACAAACAACATGGTCAAAATTCAGTTTCACGTTTGCCCTCCTACCAAAACCAGGGAATTCACAGCTAGGGACAGAATCTCCCAATACCCAGGCTCAACAGGACCCAGCAGGAGAACATTAGGGAAAATGGTTAAGCGGCTCCCACTTAACACCTCTCCTGGCAATGGCAGCATTTGTGCAAACTGAGCACCGTCTAGTGCCCACTACTGATTACTGCAGCCTGATCACTTTTAAATGTCCATTGTATAGTGCCTTAGATGTATGTGGCACTTTGCAAAACAAACAGAGGGAGTCTGTGCCCCAGAGAGATAGCAGTGGGCACAGGGGTCCACCTCCGTTTGGTGCTTATTGCCGGATTACAGCCTAAATTAAGACCAGAGGAGCAGGGGGAAGTGACAAACACAGGGGAGAGTAATCCTCCGAGACCTTTACCAGCAAATGAACTATATTGGGTGCAATTTTGGGGGGAAGCCCATCTGCTCCTCTGGAGCTCCCTACCAGAGAGAGAGAGAGCACTTCTGAATCCCAGTGGTCTCTGTTTGTATGAATGTTTAGCAAAAAGGATGGAGGGGAAACAGCTACTTTTAAGCTACTTTGTGTGGCTATTAGCCATAGCATTAACCTCCGAAGGCCCACAAGCCTCCTGCTAGGGCAGCAGCATGCCAAGGGCTCGAGGAGGGAGTCACAAGATGGTTCAATATTCTATGCACTCACCACTGTAAAGCCCCAGTTTGGAGGCAAATCAACCCTAAAGCAAATGCTTCTGTTCCTTTACTGAGGTGTAACAGCAGGCAGCATGACCCAGTGTTGAGGACACAGTACTGGGATGAGAGAGCCCAGCGTTCTGTTCCAACTCTGCCTCTGATCTGCGTGACCTTTAGCGAGTTACATCCCCTCCCGTGTACCTCATTTTGCTCCTCCGTAAGATGGGGGCGATGCCACTGAGCTGCCTTTGTCTAACGCTTTGCGATCCACAGATGGAAAGCGTTTGCATGCTCAGCAGTATTGTTACTACTATTGCTGTCTGCTCCCTTTCAGCACTCTGTGTAGTAAGAGATGCTGGCAGGGGATCCACCACCAGAATTGACAGCCTGCTGTTCCCACATGGGAAGGAAGGTGCTTGGTGCATGGGACATAAGAAGCTGTTCCAAGCATAGAGGGTGTCCTGTAAAGATGGAGGCGGGCCTAGTCTGATCTGGATCCAAACCTCCAAGGCTTGTCGGCGTTGTGAGACAGGCCTGTCTCTGGAAAGAAGCAGAGCACTGGTGTGGGGAGATGGACAGTTTGCCCAGTGACCCCCAACTATATATATAAAACGATGGGTCTAAATTAGCTGTTACCACTCAAGAAAGAGATCTTGGAGTCATTGTGAATAGTTCTCTGAAATCATCCACTCAATGTGCAGCAGCAGTCAAAAAAGCAAACAATGTTGGGAATCATTAAGAAAGGGATAGATGATAAAACAGAAAATATCATATTGCCTCTATATAAATCCAAGGTATGCCTGCATCTTGAATACTGCGTGCAGATGTTGTCACCCCATCTCAAAATAGCTATATTGGAAATAGAAAAGGTTCAGAAAAGGGCAACAAAAATGATTAGGGGTACGGAATGGCTGCCATATGAGGAGAGAGTAATAAGACTGGGACTTTTCAACTTGGAAAAGAGACAACTAAGGGGGGATATGATAGAGGTCTATAAAATCATGACTGGCGTGGAGAAAGTAAATAAGGAAGTGTTATTGACTCCTTCTCATAACACAAGAACTAGGGGTCGTCAAATGAAATTAATAGGCAGAGGGTTTAAAACAAACAAAAGAATATTTTTTTCACACAACGCACAGCCAACCTGTGGAACTTGTTGCCAGAGGATGTTGTGAAGGCCAAGACTATAACAGGGTTCCAAAAAGAACTAGATAAGTTCATGGAGGACAGATCCATCAATGGCTATTAGCCAAGATGGGCAGGGATAGTGTCTCTAGCCTCTGTTTGCCAGAAGCTGGGAATGGGCGACAGGATGGATCAGTTGATTACCTGTTCTGCTCATTCCCTCTGAGGCACCTTGCACTGGCCACTGTCAGAAGGCAGGATGTTGGGCTAGATGGGTCTTTGGTCTGACCCAGTATGGCCGATCTTATGTTCTTATGACTCATTGCCACCCTCTTCTCCACTCTGTTTCCCCTCAAGGGCATCGCAGGCACGGACGTGGCCAAAGAGGCTTCAGACATCATCCTGACAGACGACAACTTCACCAGCATCGTCAAGGCAGTGATGTGGGGCCGCAACGTATATGACAGCATCTCCAAGTTCCTGCAGTTCCAGCTGACCGTCAACGTGGTGGCGGTCATTGTCGCTTTCACAGGGGCCTGCATCACACAGGTAGGGAGGCTTGGGGAGCAACCTAGTGCTTAGAACTGGATGGGGCTTGAAGCCAGGAATCCTTGGTTTGGCTGCTGACTCACCATGAGACCTAGGGCAAATCATTTAATCTCTGTCAAATGGGGGGATAATGATATTTTGTGATGGGAGGGTTGTGGTTAAAATAATCATGGCAAAGTGTCCGGTGAGGAGCCACAGAACGGCAAAGGCAGTGGTGGTGGTTTTATGTATTGAGTGAAGAGACCACGTTCTCCATGGGGGATTCTTCTCCCTCTGCAGGACTCTCCGCTGAAGGCCGTCCAGATGCTGTGGGTGAACTTGATCATGGACACCTTTGCGTCCTTAGCCCTTGCCACAGAGCCCCCCTCAGAGTCCCTGCTGCTGCGTCGGCCGTACGGCCGCAACAAGCCCCTGATCTCCCGCACCATGATGAAGAACATCCTGGGGCACGCGGTGTACCAGCTCACCATCATCTTCACGCTGCTCTTTGCAGGTGAGTCTGAGGCCATAGGGGAGGGAGAACCTCCACACCAGCCACCCCCTCTGCCTCTAAACCAGTGAGGTGTGAATCCAGGCAGGCTGCTATCTAATCAAGCTGGGCATGTGCCCACCTACAGTGACCCCAGTTCAGTGAATCACATTGTCTGCACCAGAATCTATTAGGTGCAGAGCTCACACTGTATCCAAGGAAGTGGCTCCTTTCAGCTCTCTACTAAGTAAAGGGTTAATTAAATGAACACTTTTTTTTTTTTTTGCTGCTGGAGATGGATTGGCTCCCGGGATTCGTAATGGCCCATAGGACCTTAAAAGTCTAGGTCAGTAGTTCAGTTCTGGCCCTGCTCTGCAGCGACTGCAAGTGGCTGCTGGGTGGGACTCGGTCTAATTCCAAGAGAGTCAGCATCCACAACACAAACCGCAGCTACTGCCTGTTCTAAATGGCCTCCCTCCTTGGCCGCCTCAGCACGTAGGCCGAGAACCCAATGGGCGCTCAGTTCCCCGAGGTGGCAGCTTCATGTCGGGGACAGCAGAGGGCAGCATGAGGTGGGGGAAGGAAGCTGCTGCTGCTGATCCTCTTGGGACGAAGGGAGGACATGGCTATCTCTGGCTGCCTGTCCAGCATTAAATTCCCATCTGCTTAAAGACCTCCAGTGCCTCTGGCAGGGCCCAACGCGGGGACATAACCTCGCAGATGTCTGAATCGGCTCTGCCTGGCTTATCCATGATGCCCTGCACTTTGCTGGTGCCCTCGGTCATGCTGAGACAGGCATCTGTTTCTCCACATTCCCTTAGTCCATCCCCCCGTGTTTCCATAATCAAGCTCCTCCTGCAATTAGAAAGCCAAAGTGGGGGAAGGTCCTATCTTTTATTGGACCAACTTCTGTTGGGGAGAGAGATGCTTTCAAGCTACACAGAGCTCTTCTTCAGGGCTGGGAAACTGACTCGGGCTATGTCTACAGTATATCACTCACAACGCACTTTTGGTGAAGACTCTCTAAGCCAACGGGGGAGAGCTCTCCAGTCAGCTTAATGACTCCTGCCTCCATAAGAGACGGTAGCTATGGGAGAAGTTCTCCTGCCGACTGCGCTGTCTGCACCGGTGCACATCACTCAGAGGTGTGTATTATTCACACCCCGAGCGACATAAATTATACCGAAGAAATCTGTAGTGTACACATAGCCTCAGCGTCCCTGCTAAATTTGAGGTGGAACAGATTGTTTAGCATAAGTAGTTAACACATTTCAAGGGACCATTCAAGGTGAAGTGGCCTGTTTATGACTGGAGGGATATAGGGTGGAGAAGGAGGGGGTGGGGGGAAATAGCTGGGCAGAGGGGGGGTGTCAGTGGGTTACAGATTGTTGGCATATGCCAAAGATTCAGTGTTTCTATTCTGTCCATGATTTTTAGTGTCTAGCAGAGTAGTGAACTTAAACACACAGGCTCTTCTTTTCAAGGTGTTGTGCAGGTTTCCTTTGAGGACGAGGACCGATACAGTGATCGCTTTGTGAAAAGTGGTCACCCACAGGTGATGTAGTGTTATCGTTTTCCTGTGTGAGTTCATTTGAGAGTGTAGTGATGGTCTGGTGTCACCTACACAGTTGCTATTGGAGCATTTAGTGCACTGGGTGAGGTGATAGGCATGTGTAGGAACCATGGGCTGATAAAAGGTATTACCTCCCCTTGCTTTGTGTCTCTCTAATCATGGGACCAACACGGCTGCAACAACCCTGGTTGTCCTGCAGTGTCGGTTCAAATTCCAGGTTACGCGTGAAGGGGCAGGGAAAAGACGCACAAACTTTCTCTTTCACCTCCTGTCTGGTAGGCGAGAAGTTCTTTGATATTGACAGTGGCCGGAACACGCCGCTGCACTCGCCGCCCTCTGAACACTACACCATTGTCTTCAACACCTTCGTCATGATGCAGCTGTTCAACGAGATCAATGCTCGCAAGATTCATGGCGAGAGGAACGTCTTTGATGCCATCTTCCGGAATCCCATCTTCTGCACGGTGGTGCTGGGAACCTTTGCTGCCCAGGTAACAGCAACGGGCACTGAGAGCAGCGTGGGTGCGTGTGGACGAGAGATAGGTAGTGCGTACTGAAGAGAGGAAGGATGGGGATCTCAGGAGAGTGGGGTTTGATTCTCTGCTCTGCCACAGACACCCTTTGTGACCTTGGGCAAGTTTCTTAGCCTCTGTGTGCCTCAGTTCCCCACCTGTAAATGGAGATAATAGTCCTTCCTTACCTTGCAGGGTGTTGCAAGGATAATTGCATTAATGCTTATGAGCTCCTCAGATACTACGGTGATAGAGCTAGAAATGACCTTGAAAACTGGGTTTTGCAGGACCAAGGAGTAGTTTGGATCCAGGGTCCATTTTATCCAGAGCCCGGCAGTCGAGGTGGAGCTAGATAAAAGGTTCTGGTTCTGGCCCGACTGGGAAACTTACCTGGCTGGAGGAGTCTGTCTGCTCCCTACCACTACAGCCTCATAGGCACAGCAAGGGCCAGTCCTTTGGTTTCCCTTTGTTCTTTACCTGGCTCCCAAGAGCCAGAACCCAGATGCTGACCTGGATGAGCACACAGAGTTTCCATTCTGTTGCTCTGGGGTTTGGCGTTTTACAGCTCTGAATTGCACATCCTGTACAAGCCGCTGCCTGGGATGTTAATTTGGTCCTTTTTTCAGTAAAAACGCTTGGCGTGTGCCTATTTAAGCCTGCCACTCCCTTTTGAGATGGGGAAAATTTGAGTGGCTGGGTGCGTAGCGCAGAAGCCTCATCTCGCAGCATCTGGGGAGCTCTGCTGCAAAGAGCATTTATTGTAGAGCGGGTTTCCAGAGCTGTCCAGACAATGCCCTTTGCTCAGTGTCGCGACACTGGGATATGAGAGGATAAAGCACAAGGAGAGGGAAGTTGTTGTGGTTTCTTTGACCCTTTTTTGGGTCTGAATGAGATACCTGCTCCAATATACTGGCCCGACCCGGGTGCAAACTGGAACGGGATTAGGAGAACTAGTCAAAATCTTCCTATGGTGAAAATTTTTTCCCAGTGAGAAACAGCCTTTTATGTAAATGTCAGTTTTTGTTTTGAAATTTTCCGGTTTTTCAATGAAAACCAGTTGCTGAAAACTTTTTTTTTTTTTTAAATGGAAGTGACGTGGCATAGCAAAACTGAACGTTTTCAAGGGGCAAATACTTAATTTCCCTTCAGATGCCTTTGGTGGGAAATTCTTAGCATTTTCCAGCCCCCCAAGTTGTAGCTTTGTTGTCGTGCACCCAGTGACACTGAAAGCATCCTGAACCGGCCGCTTGAGGAGGAAGAGACTCCCAAATGCCACGAGACCTCTCTGACTGCGTGTCCCCTCTAACAGCCCCGCGGCGTGTGCTCTTCTCTCCTGCGCTGCAGATCCTCATCGTGGAGTTTGGTGGGAAGCCGTTCAGCTGCTCCGGGCTCACCTTGAGCCAGTGGCTCTGGTGCATCTTTATCGGTGTTGGAGAGCTACTTTGGGGCCAGGTGAGGGCTGGGCTGATGACCCCACCCCCGCTGTGTATTTCCAAACCCACCGCCCCCGATGGAAACATCTTATCACTCTGCATGTACACGTGTATAATACTTAGTCCTGCCATGAGTGCAGGGGACTGGACTAGATGATCTCTCGAGGTCCCTTCCAGTCTTATGATTCTATGTGTTCAGGAGTTAAAGCCCCCCTCTTCTCCCTACTCCCCCCCCCCCCCCAAGCATAGCTTGCTTCCTTTTGCTAAAAACAGAGGGAGAGCGCTCCGTCCTCTGGCTGGTGCTGTGAGATGAACATCTTCTCTTCCCCCCCGTCCCCCTCCTCCCTCATAAATATCCTGGGGGAGTTGGAGGGAGTGCTGCTGTAGGCTGGCAGATGAGGGCTCTCCCTCTTTTTAACTACTGCCTTGTGAGCAGCTCAGGGCCACAGGCGAACCAGCCTGAGCAATACTGATGGGGGGACTCTTGGGGGATGGGGAGCAAAGATGTCGCGTCCCCGGGATGAGGAAGCAGCTCCATTGGTACAGATGATGGCGAGGGATTAACCCATGGGTCCCCGTGTCTCTGTAGCTGATCTGCAGTGTTCCGACCAGCCAGCTGAAGTTCCTGAAGGAAGCCGGACACGGTACCACCAAGGAGGATATTCCAGAGGAGGACCTGCTGGAGGACATGGATGAGATTGACCATGCTGAAATGGAGCTGCGGCGGGGGCAGATTCTGTGGTTCAGGGGCCTCAACAGGATACAGACTCAGGTATCGTGTTGGGCACTGAGGTGCCACTTCCTGTTCTCCCAGGGGCCCTGGCCGAAGTGATCTAGGGCCCTCCTGTTACCTGTGCAGCTCCTCATGGCCACGGTAACACTTCAGCCCCTCCAGGGTCTAGAATTCCCACTGCCAGTGGCTTTCTGGGTTAACGCCGATCAGCGAGCCAGGCCTGTGGGCATGCACTGCTGCTTAGCCGCGTGTGCACAGCATGCCTGCTTCCCAGTGGGGCCGGGGCTACAATGAGAGTAGGGGTTATAGCTACTGGGGGGGGGGGGGGGGCTCAGAGCTGCATGGCCCTGGGTGTTAACGGGGCTTGGGCAGGTGACCATGTAACCGTAGATAGTGCAGCTGGATGGATATTATTCAGCCTTTTTCTAAGCATCGTCTGCAGGATTGCTGCTCCCCTAGTGGGAAGTAACTGCTGGGCAGCCTTAGCCAAGCCCTGATGAAAGATCCTGCTCTAGGAACGCCCGTCTACCTGCATTCGGGATGGAGTTGAATACGCTGCGGGAGATGGGGCATTTAGCACCCAGGTTCTCTCCTTGTTTCTACGTTGCAGGTGTGTGAATCCCATTCGATAGGGATCACAGCTCCACCCCTTTCCCTTCCCCACTGTCCTCTTCCCATTGACTTCAGTGGCCTTTGGATTGAGCCGTTTCAACCCCCAGGCTCAAGATGAGGACAGCAGCCCCAGCTCAGCAGAGAGCCAGGCTGGCTTAGTTTGGTGGAGTAGCAGAGCTGCTTGTTGGGACTTGCCACTCTTGAATTCCCATCTCAGAAGTTGGGGGTCTTCCTTGCCAGCTGAATGCCCGCTGGCCTTGGTCAGCTGTTGCACAAGAATTATTGGCTGAGCCGGAGGCGTGTTGGCTTTCACCTCTCTGGAGCCAACACGGTCTCTTGTGAAGGTGGCCAGAGCAGCGTGGTGGTGGCCCGGACCACGGTGACTTTTCACTCTCCCTCCCCATTGGTTTTATTTATCTTCTTCTCTGCTGATCCCCCAGTCTCCTGATAAGTCCCCGCTCATGGGTCCTCTCTTCTTTATCTACTGTCCCTCGTGCTGTAGCTACAAGGGGAGGAGAATTGTATGAGGAAAAGAAGCCTGGTTTTGGTTTCTTTAATAGTTTTTCCATTGCAGTTTTAAAAACCTCACTGACGTTTTTTTTTTTATTGTTTTTGCCGAAGAGCATATTTGTCCTTGGGACCCTCCTCTGCTTTTTCCCCCTGAAAGGAAGCGTCTCATCCTGAAGAATACACCATGCACATGAGCTGCTCACATTTCTCTACCAGCCGTTCCCTTCTCAATATTTCTCTTGTTAACGGTCCTCTCCCTGCCTCCAGAGCCCCCTCTACTTCATGCTGATGGAGGCTTTCTCTGTCCCTCTCACCTCCTGCCCCACACTGGGAAGGTACAAGGCTGGGGGTGAAGAGGCGGGTGGCAAAGGCCAAAGTGAGGAATGCCATGCCCAATCACTTGCAAGCTCCTGAAGCATGCTCCCAGCACTGCCAGCCCCTTTCAACGGGCTCTCCTCCTTGCTTTCCTGGCTCAAATGCTGTGCTAGGAAGCTCGTGAATTCAGCGTGGATGTGAGGAACAGTGAATCCCCGCTCTTCTGCAAGTGGCAAGTTCATTCCATCTCCTCGTCTCCTCTGGGTATTTCCCTTGTGTTGGCCCGTCTGTTCTTCCCCTACCCTCCGGCGTCCTGGCTGCAGATTGGGCAGTTGCCTAATAACATGAGACGTCCGGCTGGGAATAGCAGCCCCTTGAGGGAGGCCCAGCATCTGTCGACCTGGAGCATCGCCATTGCTCTGGCTCCAGCTAAACAAGTCTTGGGGGGACAGGGGGGAGGAATTTGATAGTCTGAAAGTGTCTTCCTCAAAGGCCTCTGGGAAACTTACCTGGCTGGAGGAGTCTGTCTGCTCCCTACCACTACAGCCTCATAGGCACAGCAAGGGCCAGTCCTTTGGTTTCCCTTTGCTCTTTACCCAGCTCCCAGGAGCCAGAATCCAGTGATGAGACACAAGGGGGAAGGGAGTTATTGAAGGGAGTGGGATAACGGCTGAGCTGCCTTTGGTTATTGTCACACATTTATTTTTCCTTCCCAACTCTTCTGCCTTTGTCAAAACCCTGCTTTACCAGAGCAGGTTCTGAGGGGCTGCGGATGCTTCCCTCTGGTGTCTGAGTCCGGTGGGAATTTCAAAGTGAAATTCCTCCGGGGGGGGGGGGGGGGTCATTCGGGTGGGAGCTCTGGGCAATATCTGCAAGGCAGAGTAAGTCCATGTGTGGCACATGGGAAATATGATAAACCCAAGAAAAAATATCTCCTGAGACCCATATCTGCCAGGCTATATCCTCCTGGCTTTGTACAGTGGTTTCTTCTTCCCTACCCAAAGCAAGCAAACACCCCCACCCCATGTTCACCTTTTCTTTCCACCACAAAGGCTACTAGAGGTTTCTGAATGTGAAGATACCAATCTGACCACCTCCACTCCTCCTGCCTAGGGACCCTGCCAGAGTTACCATCCGACTGTTAAATGTACAAGGGATAAGGAAGGAGCCATGTTGTTTTGCATGTTTCAGAATCATGCAACACACTTGGAATGAGAATTTTAGGGTGGCTGCATTTCAAAGAAACGAGGGAAAGAGGGGGCTGGGGGCACTTCATGGAGGTGCCGAGATGAGGCCTCAGTATTCTTGTGCACGTTGGATTCGTGAAGCTTGGTCACTGTTTCAGTGCAGGTTCCCCCTTCCATAACAGTGGCCAACCAGCAAAAGGTCCCTAAGTCCATTGGACTGGGAGATGTGCCCACATGGGATTCGCATACAAGTCCTACTTCACCCATTGAACTTATGGTTCATACAGCCTTAGGTGTGACACTTCTTTTTGCAGCACATAGGAAATGCATGTGATCCACACTAAAGCCACATGTATGTGGTTTTAAAAAAATATTGGAGCATGGCCCACATTGAGGTCACTGTGAGTTGTGTGTGAAAACACGAGCCAGGGGGTACACATGACTGAAGCCAACATGTGATTTTTGTTGTCTTTGTTCCTATTCTTTTAAGCTTTGGTGCTGGCTTGTATCGGCCAGGCTGGAGGTTATTTTTGTAGTGGGATATGGGGAAAACCGATTCTGTTGGGGTCAGATGTTGCTGGTCATTGGGACACTGGTTGTGCTTGCTAATTTCTCAAGCTAGCCTGCAGCATGGTAACGCTTTTGGGAATACAATGCCGTTACAAGAACGATCCAGACTTGCCGGAGTATGGTAGGTAGAAATTTCTGTAATGTGGTGATACAGGTTCTAGGCGCTGTCTCCAAACCAGTAAGAAGAATGAGGTAGCAATACCAGTAGCCACCATGTGGTGCCCAACGAGTCCATACTGGAGCCAGTTTACTTATGAAGCTTTGCGTTCTTGCCTCATGAAAAATGCTGCTTGCTATTGCAACACTATGCAAAGCCCTGGGATCTTTCCAGCATCATGTCTGTCCTGCAAATCCTAGCAAACCAGCCTGGAGATCAAAACCCTGGAGTTCTAGGCTTCCAGGAGAGTGTCCTAAATACATGTGCCTTAAAGGGAAATGGCGGGGATTCTTTCACGATTGCCTTGCCGATCGCAGGAAAACATTCCTGCATCACAATATGAGAATGAAACAAGGAAATGGCAAAGCTGTGCACAGAATACTCACTGGGATGGTCTGGGAAGCTGCGTGCCATTCCTTGGGGAGGCCTTTTTAATAAGGATCATGTGACCAGGGCAGTGGCCAGAAACACAAGGAAACTGCAAGAACATGTAGCCTCTTGGTTCTACCTGTGTGGACAAGAGATAGCTAGGAGAGTGAAAATTCAGAGCTGTGTAAATCCCTAGGTGTAACTGGCTACTGCTCTGAGCTACCTTCCTTGGAATGTGTCTGCAGACTGACACTGCAGCTGCTTCCTTATTTCATAGCTGATGGTTTTTGTTTCTTTGTTCTATATATTTAGGGCATTTGCATAAATCACTGTGTGGTTCAGGGCCTGATCCTGAGAGAGGTGCTGAGCATCTGTGAGCCCGCTTGGCTTTAGTGGGAGTTGTGGCCGCTTGGCGTGTTTCTGGAGTCAGCCCCTTACTCAGTCCAATGAAAGACATGACTGATTGGAAATGTTTTTCTATCCCATTGCAGTTTTCTAGAATTCAGGCTGCACTTTGTGTATCAGTTGCCAGCTCACACCTACCCCCCCTACCCCCTCTCTCTCTCTTTCCACACCTCCTGCACGTTGCCTTTATGTACTAGATCCTTTCCCCTGACTGCCCCCACCCCTTTGGGTCTGTAAAGATTGCATCTGATGCAAACTCTAGAGAGAGAGAGAGAGGGAGGGAAAGGCTGAAAGCTAACGTCTAATCTTTGCTCCATGTCTCTGCTTTTGGATCACCTGCCAAAACTGTATTTACGGGAATGTAATCTGAAATGGGTTTTTCCTTTCTTCTCCCTGCCCACCTCCATCCTCTCTTCCTTATCGTCTGGTTGTGTCTGTCCCTGTCTGCCCAGCCTCCCCTCCTTCCCACTCCCCATTCCTCTTGGTCTCTGACTGTGGGGCGAAGCTATCTTACTCTCTGATTCTTTACAGATGGACGTAGTTTACACATTCCAGACCGGCGCCTCCTCTTTACAGGGAGCCCTCAGGAGACAGCCTTCCATCGTGAGCCAGCACCACGATGTAAAACATGTTTCTAGCCCAACCCATGTAGCTCTTTCCTCCGTCAATTCCACTCCCACCACTTCTGCTGCTGCTGCTGCTGCATCTCCTACTGCGGGCAGTGAGTGATAGTCTCTATTACAATGCATGACTTCCTAATAACCACAAGAGAGCACTTGCATCGACCTAACGCAACCTGTTCTCTCTCTTCCTCTTTAATCCTTGACTTGGCCCAATGGTTCCTTGTCTCGATGCGGGGGCAGGGTGGAGAGGCCATTTGTTTCTTTTAAAGCTGTTGCATCTTTAACCATGTTTAAAACCTTTCTGGTTCATTTCCTTCTCTCCTCCTTGTTGCTTCTTTTATCTTTTCTCCTCCTTGCAGGATTTTGATGGATGTTGGTTTGTTTTTTTCCTTCCCATGGGTGCAAAATTTGAGGTTCTTTAAAAGAACCGTGTGGGTCGAAGGACCCCAAATAAAATGGGGGAAGCCGTTCTTTCCACAAGTCAGGATTTCTGACATGGCTCCCCTCAAATCCTCTGAGCTGGTGGTTTTACTTAAGTCTTGGTTTGTTGGAGGCCAGTGGGACCACTGAGCTTTAGCGCTAACTTGTAACTGAACAGCCTCCCGATTGGCCTTCGCAATAACTTGCACATTGCATGAGCCACAAGTCACTCAAAGTGACATCGAGCCCTGTGCAGAGGACTACTGCTTAAGTCCCCCACAAAGCCCTGTTATGAGGTCTTAGGGCCCTAATTAGGTCAGCTCTTAAGCACGTGCTTAAATCCCAGTCAGTTGGCCTTGAGGAAATGTTGAGAGTTAAGCACTTTTTAATGCTATGGGGCCAATCACACGTGCCCAGAATATCAGACATTCCAAGACTTCTGGGCACAGTGTGGGCCTACCACCACCTGCATGGCACCCACCCCCTCCACATGACTTTGCATGCAAGGTCATGCCACACGGGAGGCTGCCATTTTGAAGAGCGTGCCACCCCGCCCCCACCAGTGTGACCTTGCACATACAATCTGTGTGAGGACATGCCGGGGGTGGGGGGACAGCATGCACTTAATTATGGCATCCCCCGTCCAATACCAGACAAAACCACATCCAGTCCTGTCTCAGACAGGGGACAAACCACCTCAAAAAAGGACTGCCTGGTTCATAGGCAGACAAATGACCTCCCTATTTAATGCTGTCCTGTGTAGGAAGCACATGTGTAAGTGCTTTCCTGAATTGGGGCCTTACATGGGATGGTGGTGGCATGTAGGCCTGTTTCTGGGCCTTTGAATTTCACCCCGTATGTGCAAATTAGGTAGATCACTTAGACAGCTGATTAAAAATCTTTTTTTACAGAATCCCATTTTCCAGTTGCATGTGGAAACACCTGGCACTGAGCACGCCAAGGTTGCAAGTGCACAGTTGTTAATGCCTCGCTCTTCTATGGTACTTTCCATCCATAGATCTCCAGGTGTTTTGCAAATTTAGATGCCAAGTTTGAAAATGTAGCTGCTTTTTTTTTTTTTTTAAATCAGTTATAAAATGGAATGGGAGAAATCCTGGCCCTGTTGAAGTCACTGGGAGTTTTGTAATTCAGTGAGGTCAGACTTTCACCCAAGGAATTTATAGGGGTTTGCCTTTTGTTTACTTCTGCCGCCATGCACCAGCATAATAGGTTTCTCAGAAGGAAGTGTTCTTAGTTTGGAGCATTTGCAGAGGGGGAGAAACATAGTGGATGTTGGTGTGTCCCACCAAAACACCATTTATGCTCATTGATTAATGTTCTACTTGATTGCGGGAGGGAATCAGTAACTTGCAAGGATAGCATGAGCCCTACCAGATAACAACTTTCCCAAAAGCTAAAACGGGTTGCTAAGGGTTCTCTCCATTTTATCTAGACTTGGCTCTACTTCCTTTCTGCTGTTGTCTCTTTCTAAAAACTGTATCCCTGAATACAGATTAACAGCCCCTCTGACTTCCCCTTATTATTTCCTGGTGGAAAGTCCTACTGTGCCAGATCTCAGCAGTCCTGAATGCTGTGTTACTGTTGGGTGGTGATGTAACAAAGGGGAGACCTCATAAGTGAACCACAGCTGGTGGCTTGTAGATTTAGGCTTTGTCTCCCCTGGGAATTTTTGCCCTGATTGCAGCTATCGGTGTCCCAGCTCCACCGAGCCCCTAGTCTGAATAGGGTAAAGCACTGCGAGCCACACCTTTGCACTGGTGCAGTTTACCTCAGTTTCAAGGAGCGGTGAGCTCGGCCAGTACAAGTGGTAGCTTGACCTAATGGTTTGCCTGGGTTCACCTAGTCCAGGGGCTGGAATTGGGGCAAACTCCCAGTGTAGATGATGCTTGAGATGCTGTGGAAAACTTGGAATCAAGAGGAAAGGCAGGTCCTTGTTCTGGGCATGGAAGATGGGTGTTCACGCTACATTTTCAGAGAAATTGAAACATGTCATGTCAGGGGGGAGGGATAGCTCAGTGGTTTGAGCATTGGCCTGCTAAACCCAGGGTTGTGAGTTCAATCCTTGAGGGGGCCACTTGGGGATCTGGGGCAAAATCAGTACTTGGTCCTGCTAGTGAAGGCAGGGGGCTGGACTCGATGACCTTTCAAGGTCCCTTCCAGTTCTAGGAGATGGGATATCTCCATTATTATAAATTATTATAAATTATAAATTATCACCCTTTGGGTGTCTGCATAGACTCTAGCCACTCCTGTGGATTGCAGAAATTTCTGCATGGGAAGTTCTTAAACAGTTCAACTCCCCATGAAGTCGTCATAATTCTTGCAGTGCTCTGAAAGCTCACTAACAATGGACAAACTTCCTACGGCTTGGAATTGAGGAGTGGGGGGATCATCTGGATAAGTTCAAATGCTTGATCCAAAGCTGAGGCAAAGGTGGGCTGGGTAGTCGTGCACCGAAAGGCTTTCTTGCAAGGAGCATCAGAAATCCTGCTTCCAGCTGGGCTGGAAATAAGACCAACCTTTCTTGCAGTTTTTCTGAACTTGCATCTGAACCTAGAAGTGCTGAGTAGATGTTTGAAAACAAAACACAATGAGAAAAAGCCAGTGAAATGTTTCACCCCTCAGAGATGTGGTTCCAGTTTGGAGCAAGGGTTTGGATGGACTTTTATTTTATCCAGACTGGTGAACTCATCCCTAAACTGTTCCTCCTTTGCTTGTCTTCCCACCCAGAGATCCTTTAACAATAAGGTGGAATTTGCATTGGTTTTATGTTAGTACTGCCGACAGCTTCTTACAATCAGCCGCAGAACTAGCGGGACCTGCCTGGGGGAAGGCAACAAAATATTTCCTTTATGAACTGAGTGGGGAATTAAAATGTTAGAGAAACCAAAACCATTCATGGACATCTGGACCGACCAGTTATGCTCCTGGACTGATCACTGCCTGCAGAGTCAGAGCCCAGGAACTTTGGATCTAAAAGCACGAGCCTCTTCTGTCTGAGCTAAAGGAGCAGCTGTGCTCACTCAGGGGAAGAAGCGGACCAATTAAACCTCTGTATGTGATCTAGCCATGGGAGGGAGACTAAGTGCCATGCTGTTAGTGGAGTTTACCCACTTGTGTTAAAAGCTGAAAAGCAAGTGATAGCGCCAGCTTTATTGGTGCACATGGATTTTTTCAAAGCAGTCTAGGGGGTTTAGCCACACCTGATTAATGGAATGTGTCTAAATCCCTTGTGCTGCTTTGAAAAATCTCTAAGCATTCATCGTTTTGTGCAGATGTATCATTCTTGGTTCATTTGCTTGGTTTTTGTTTCTTGCGCATTGTAGCGGTGCAGTGCGTATATCTTGGAAGTCTGTCGATTGCTGATCTCTGGGGTTATCCCACTGTGCATCTAACAGGGTTGGAGCTTTGGTTGTCTGTTTCACTTTTTTTTTTTGGCGGGGTTGTGTGACTTCAGGCTTCAGAGAAGTGGGTTTTTCTGGCACTAATGCCAGCCTGGCTAACTCCCTCAAGCAAGGGCACCTGAAAGTTAGGAGGAGGAGTAACGTTAAATATTCTGATGGCTTCATGCCATGGCTGATGGAGGTGTAATGTACAGGCATGATGCTGTACTGGTTAGGAGATGGACTAGTGTCCTGGCATGCAATAAGGCCAAGAACTTTTCCAGTAGAATCCACAAATATCACCCCCTTTTTCCAGATGTATAACGAGCCTCCATTGTCTTTTGGCCTACGTCTTTCCCAGCTCTACCTTACTCTTCCTCCGTAGCTTTGTGGTACCCTGCAGTGTGACGGGAGTTAAGAGAGGAAATGGGAGTACCAGATTACTGTGCTTGGAAGGAACCCCAAAGCATCTGGATTTCTCTAGCTACTTCACCTAATCCATCGATCACAGACGTGTTCGAGTGAGAGAAGGCCTTGAATTCCGGCTGCCCCAATGTTGTCTACCCAGATATAACCTTCCCTTTTCACAGGTCAGGCCGTATGGCTCCCCACTGTGAAGGTGGACACTCAAGTCTTCCCCCGGATCTGTGTTTTTTGCTTGTCTTCCGGCCACTGCAAGCCAGTGTGTTGTGTGTGCTTATGTGTCCATGTGTGACATGAGGATGGGCTTGTTTCACTTTTATAGATGAAATGCTTTTGGCTTTCAAAGCCCTCATCATGCTGGTGTCAATGAGGATGTTCCATCAGAATGCTCATGGGTCATTATCCTACTGCTTGGGGGCACCATCATCTCTTCAGGGTGGGTGGAGATGCCAGCCCAAAAGCGTGTCCCTGTTAAAGTGGAGGACACGGGCATCCTATAGGTTGACTTGTGAGGCTGTAAAGTTGGTGGGGGGGTCTCATCTCAAGCTTCCCTTTGTATAATGCCTTGTTTTCAATGCTTTGTGAATGCTGACATGCTGTCATTGTGCTGACACCAAAGATCTTTGGGGAGTTCTTTTATCTTGGGTATCTGGAAGGTGGTGATGGGAGGGGTTCTGACTGGTGTCTCCAGTTGAGTCTGCTAGTGATATAGTAACCAACATCTAACCCAGTAAAGCTCATGAGTGGTGGGTAGTGGTGTCCTGGTTTACCAGGATCGATAGCCTTTTCGCCAAGGT
The DNA here is from genome assembly GCF_027887155.1 of Malaclemys terrapin pileata. Taxonomy (NCBI): domain Eukaryota; kingdom Metazoa; phylum Chordata; order Testudines; family Emydidae; genus Malaclemys; species Malaclemys terrapin. Next base: position 16,650,781 of record NC_071508.1, on the reverse strand, counting down.
GCAGTGAAGAAACAGTTGGTTTGAGCACTTGCGAGTGGAGGAATTGACTTTCTCCTTCCGCTCCTCCTTCCTCCTTTGCTTTCTGTCCATTTAGCTGGGACGTAGGGCGAGTGTTGAGAGAAGCTGGTGTAGCGTAGTGGTGCAGGCAGACGCAAGGAGTTGTCATGGGCATGTGCATCTTCACAGGTGTCAGCGCTTTAATGAAGTGCTCCACACAACCCCTCCTGGGCTGGTCTAGGAACCAGAGGACTAAGAGCACTGTGCTGATAACCTAACTCCACAGGCAGCATCTGAAAGCGGGTGGGCAAAGGTGACTCAGGGCTGGGTGAAGGCACGGCTCTCTGCTGCAGGTGGGGGATGCTCAAAGGAGATATAAAGCAGTGACTTGAGAGTACACTGGAGTGGTAACAATTCCCTCCACTGCAGGAATCCCTGGGTGACTTTTTCATGGAGGACTTTATGCAGGAGGTGAGATTAGAGGCTGGTCCTTTTTGCCCTCAAAACACAGAATCAGCTCAGTTTCCATCCAACGCAAACGGTTGATTTAGAACTCCCCCTCCACTCGCTGGGGGAAGGAGCAAACCCAGTAGGTTGCAGCAGGTCACAACTGTAATGGGATGATGAGGAACATCTTTGGAATGTAACTTTCAATGAGGGCTGACAGGCTGATGTCTAAGCTAAAGCAGTGTCTGCAATTCCATGACCCCTGGCACACACTAGCGCCCGTTAGCTGGGGAAGGTTGGGAGCTGTGGACAGGAGTAATTCATGCAATGTGAGGCATGCCACTCTGACAGCATGGGACTCAGGAATGTGGCCACTGGTTAATTAGAAATACTTTTGGGGGATGGGGAGAAACAGGTGGGTAGCATTTTATTTTGCAATTTGGATCCAGATAACACTTTTCTCTGACCTCTCAAGGTTGAGAGAGTTTGTAGTAGTGGTTCTGGTTTTGTCAGCTCCATACAGAAGCCATTTAAACGTACGAGGATGCATGAATTGAATTGACGTTTAGAATGCATACGCCTGAGTGTTCCTTGAGTACAAGTCACTCATGGGAACAGATGTGATCTTCCGCACCCAATGTCTGTGCATTGGCTGCAGTGGAATGACCTACATCGCACGCACACGCGTGGGTTTGGGGTGAGTGTGCCCATGGAGAAGTCACCATCATCAAAAATGCAGTGTTACCAGGTCGCTGCCTGCTTCACCTTTGTGTGTTGAAAATGTGAATTGGATCTTAAACCTGTGACCGAATAAACTGTGACTTGACTGCAGGGTGGGGTGAGAGAGCTGTAGGCTTTCAGGCTTGGATTTTCAAAGGAACGTGAGGAACTTGTGAATGGGATGCCTTAGGCTCCTTTATAAATCCTGCCCAACTTGAGATGCAGAGGGCCTTAGAAGTGCTTTTCAGAAGTGCTGAGCCCCCATGACTGTTGTAGGAGCGAACGGGAGCTGTGGGCACCTCATGTCTCTGGAAAGCCAGGTCCGACACATGTCAAGAGGGGCACCTGAAAGCAGCGGCTGCTTTTGGAAACGCTGGCCTTAAACGTGTTGGCACAGGCAAGGATCGAAAGCTCCTGACCAGAGTCTAGGCTACAGCGTGGAAACTCGCACAGCTTTGGTTTCCTTCTTGCATGCTCAGCTGGGTACGTTTGTTGTTAGTGCCATCTGCTTGGATCTGCTGCTCCACGCGGAGTTGATGAAGCCATGACACCTTTAAACTGATTCCTTTTTATAGGTTTACAAAAAATAAATAAATAACTAAAAATGCATCACTTCCCATTTGCCTAGAAGCCAAATCACTGTGTGTCTAACCCACCTCTCTTTTGAGTTGTACTTCCACTTTTATTTTGTCTTTTTGTTAAATGCACAGAAGCGTGTGCGCGCACGCACCAGAACTAATGCATTTTGATTTCCATTCATTTCAAAGTGATCTGTTTGGAAATGTTTGTCTTTTCTTACAGCTTCTGAAGTCGCCCCATAGTCGGTTGCCCCATCACACACCTACTCCTGAATTTGATCCATGTGGCCATCGTAGTTTCCCATAGTTTCTCTTATTTTTATTGAGTTTTGTTCCGTATTGTTGTAGTGGTGGTGTTGTCTTTTTTTATTTTTCACCTGAAGTTCCTGAGATCTCCCTATGGCCGCCTCTCACCTCTTCTCTGTTTATCCCCCACCCTCCACCCCAACCTCCTGACAGATCAAAGTGGTGAATGCGTTCCGTAGCTCTTTATATGAAGGCCTCAAGAAACCCGAATCCAGAAGCTCCATTCATAACTTCTCAACTCACCCTGAGTTCATCATGGAGGAAGACGAGCCTCAATCCCCATTCCTCGACGACGCAGAAGAAGACTCCAAGACTGACGGACTCAAAAACCAAGGTGGGAGTAGCCCAGGTGAATCCTTCTCCCTCAACCAAAATAACAATGCGGTGGACAGCGATCTAGCCGAGAACACCGTCCCGGAGTTTGAAAGCCCCTTAGACAGCCTGGAATCATCGGTTTGACCTTTGAACTTTGCTACCCCCTTCACTTCCTTCACCCTGAGTCCCGTGTGATATCAGCACCAATAACTGATATTGCAGAGTGGTCACTTCATGTTAACGGCTCATATGTATACTATTTTGTTTTCCTTTTATGATTTAGTGGCAGGAACCAGAGTACCATGGGTTGGGGAGGGGGGAGGGGAGGGAGCAGTTTGCAGTGGGTACTTGCCCAGGTGGGAAACAGCCAAGTTGATATTTCTTCTCCTTGAGTCAAGTTCCGTGTGTCCATAGGGGTTTTTCATTTTGAAAAATGCATGTTCAAAGAAAAGGTTCAGATTGTCTTAAATAGTCTTACATGCACGCTTGCCATCTGAAGGTGCATTTGTGGGGTGACTTGGGGGTCTTTTAGCTTGTGGGATTTGACCCCCGATAACGTCACACTGTGGGGCGGGGGGAGAAGCAGCATGAAGGTACAGATTTAAAAATTGAACAGGGGGAAAAAATCTTGAATTGTGTTAGAGGAGGAAAGGGAAAAACCAAACAGCTATTCCCTGCGGGAGACTCTGATGGTTAGAGTATGTAAACCAGTCTTCCACCTTGAAAAAATGGTACCTAACCTTTACTACTTTTCTGTCTTCGTATGTGTGTGTCTCTCTGTTTCCAACATGCTAACTGTGATTAAAAACAAGGGAGGAGGGTGATTTAAGAGTCTTAAATATGTTGGCTAAGAGATGATTTGAAAAAGACCCTGCTTTGTTACAAAGCCCCACAGGAGATGCTGCCACCATTGCTGGGAATGTTCTCCAAGAACTGCCATGACTGGAAATAAGAAGTCTTACTTTCTGCAGACCTTTTTAAATGCATCTTTTTGCTCTTGAACTGTATTATATCGGTCGGCAGGATTTTCGATGGTCGGCAAGAGTCATGCGTAATTTAATAGCAAATCATTTCTGAACCACTTTGGTGAGCAGAGGTGTTTTTGCGTGGTTTTTTTTTTGTTTGTTTGTTTGTTTTTTAAACTGTCAGATTTAAATATTCCTTTGGCCCTGGAGTGAGGCTAGCCACGGCTAAGGTTCATCCCAAAGAACATACCACGTGCTGCACATCTGTTTCAAAGCAGTGGCGGGGTCTGGATGGGAATCGACTGCCAGCTGCTCATGGAACCGCTGGGGCAACTTAAGGCTACCCATCCTTGCTGGGTTTTGCAGGTCCCTTAGGAAAGAGAAGAGACTGTAGTAGGGGAAGCCATATTTGCAGTGGCCATATCTGCACAATCCCATTGAGTGTACATACCCGCCTCATGATGGAATTGTCCTGTCTGTGTCTTTCTAGGGTTGGATGAAGCCGTTTGCAAATAGGGGCATCCTCCTATAACATGGCTGTCTTATTCCTGGGAAGGGCACCTCCTTCATCAGAACTTCAGAGGAGGCTTAATAGCTAGGCTTTGCCCCACTCTCCCTTGTCACAATGGTTCCCTCTCCACCTTAAACCCTAATTTGCCTCCCCTCTTGCCTGGATCTTGTTGCATCTCAGTACTACAAGCAGAGGCAAGAAATGATGATCTGTGAAGCTAAGGTCATAGCCAATGTAACTTACTCTGGAGAAATCCGTTCCAGGGTGTCCTGTGCTAATTGTTAATGTGTCTCTTGGGGTTTTTTAGGTTTGTCCCCTGATATTTAGGCTGTGGCAGGGTGAGAGGCCTGGGCTTCAGCTTTTGATCATCTGGGAAGCCACTCAATGAAATAGTTCTGAGCAAACTCACTTGTGATGCCAAGAAAGGGTCAAATCATGAGTGATGGGAGATGTCTGCAACTCCTGTTGACTTCATTGGGTACTTTTTGTGCCTCTCAGAGTTTGGCCCTAGATTGGTGTCATGGAGAAATGCTGTAGAAGGTTACCTATTTTACCCCCTTATCCAACACTTATTCAATTAAAAGCTGTACCTGGAAGCAGAGAGAGAACCCACTTGCAACTGACTGTATTAAAGGGTTTGTGACAAAAAGGGACAGGGGGGCCTTGCCCAGCCTCCTTCCTAACAAGCAGAAATATCTTAATGAGCGAGTGAAGGTTGTGTGGGGTTTTTTTCTTAGTTTTTTTGTTTTTAAGAACGCACAGCAAAAACTCCCGTGCCTTTTCCAAGCACTGCCCAAAGCACCGTCTGCCACTTGGGAGCCCGGTACTTTGCCAAGAAATAAGTGTTCCTTAAACAACCCAACACTGACTCATGCCCTGGCGCTGTCACGCTTCATTCCACATCTGTTCAGGGTAGACCAATGAAAGGTCCTTCTCACAGGGTCTTCTGCTCCATGGCTAGTAAAGAGGAGGGGATGCTAGGCTCCACAAACTACCAATACCAAGAAGAAATCACCACCACTGTGCATCTTACTTGCAAATCAAAGCCCACCCCTTTCATCCAGAAAAAAACACCTGCTTCCTTCATTCCTTTCATTCTTCATCTGAGCTATAATTGGGAGGGATTAAGGGGGAAATTTAGCTGTTTCTTGGTCTCTTACATGACCTATCTGATAGGAAAGAGAAAAGGATTTTCGTTTTTCTGTTTTAAAGCTTACATTGCTTAAAAGATCATTTTTCTATTTTAAATACTTGCAAAAAAACCCCACAACAGATGAAAATACGGTGTTCTTAGGAGTTTACGTAAATATTTATTAAATACTTTTGGGGGACACTGATTTTGTTTCTTTGATATTTTTTTATTACCTCGGACCTGTTTTAAAAAAAAAAAAACTTTTGGGGGGGGGCAGGGGGAACTTTGGAAGCGCTTAAAAAGTCACTCCCAGAAGTCTCTGTGACTGGCAGGTTACCATGAGGGTCTGGTCTACCTTTTTAGTCAATTTATTTTTTTGTTCTAGTTTCAATCGTAGGAGGGGGGGGAAATAATTATATATAAATATTATGCAAAAAATATAGTTTTCTTTAGATCAGAAACTGATATTTTTAAGTCAGCCATATGTATTTTGTTTAAAGGAAAAAAACAAAGCTGTAAGTCATGTGTCTGCAATGGAATGTGATCACATGACTGGCAGTTTAAAGTGACAGGTAACTTAAAGATTGGTCAGATTCCAATCAACTTCCTTTCTCTGAGCAGCCATCTTTGTACTAAAAGTTAGTTGGATTACACAGAACTGTTTTTTATATAAATTATGTTGGTATGGCTGGTTGCTTAAAGTATAAGCGTTTATTGTGCATACTTTTTTATGTAAAATATTGTTTTTCTATTTAGTTTCAGTGATAAACTGGCAGCAGTTAACTATGGCTTAAGTTATTGAGGAAACTTAAACTGGGGAGAGAAAGAGATGGTGCTTTCAATTTAAAAGGCATGGTAGCCTAAATGAATTTCTTAAAACATGCCTTGAAAGATGGAGAGAGGTTTTTATTTTATTTTTTACTGCCAACAGAACGAGTGGGAGGGAAAAAATTAAACAGATAGTGCCATGTCAGACAGGAAATGAAGTAATATCCTGTGATACGTGTTAACTTGCCTTGGAATGCTGTGTTATTAAAACACTCTAAACGATTTTGCATCCAATTCTTAAGGGTAGGGTCTGTTTTTTGTTTTGTTAAATCAAGTGGCAGATTGGTACCAAAGACATTACATCACTTCCTGTGTGCAATGGTGAATATCCATTTGTAGGAGCTTTCATCATGTGATTAGGTTTGGAAAGGGGGTGTTTGTTTGCACAGGGATCTGACTTTAATTTTCAAAGGTTTTGTGCAATAAGTTTTTAAGGAAAAAAATTAAAACAAAACAAGAAAAATAAAATCTCCAGAAGGAAAAATACTAAACTGAATTTTAGCCATGGGTAGGCTGTAAAAATAAATGAGCTGGGGCAGAGGAACATACTTCCTTTTGATACATGTTCAGTCTGTCCCTCATCTAGAAGCTTTCTCTGTGGGGAGCATGGACGACTTGTAGCGGGTTTAACTTTAGATCATGCCGGGGAAGAGTCAATTCGAAGCCCACTGCAGACTCCCACGGCCTTCAATGGGCTCTGGCTCAGGCCCTGTGAGGAAGGGATCTTCAAGATCGGTTGCTATAGTGACTTCTTCCAGTGTTCCACCAGGCAGAGACTCATTTTATTTTTCCCCAACAGTCAAGGCCTTTGCTTTTCATGTGTCCCCAGGTTTTCTGCCTTCACATGTGTGTTGTGGCAAATGGCTGTTGATAGTTGTCTCTGGGAGCTACAGCTCCAAGAGGAGGGGAAAGGTGATGGTAGGTTCTGTTTGTGCCCTGAGAAAGTCTTAGATGACTTCAACTTCTGCTGTCCCCACCTCCTTGTGAATTTACCAATTCGCTGAGCTATCTTTAAGGATCTCCTGAAATGTGCTCTGAAAAATCAACTCCCCCGCACATATTCCCGCAGTAAATCTTTCTGGGAGAAGAACAAGCTAAGTATAGTTGTGGTGAATATAACTTTGGCCTGATATAACTGACTATAACTCCTTCAGGCTTACCTAGAATTTATGGGTCAAAACCAATGCTGCTTTGTGACTTGTGCGGTCCTATTAGTGATGTCTCTTTTTCCCTTTCCTTGTCAGTAATTCTGCCCATCTCTTCCTCTTGGCTGTCTGACCTCTTGTGCTTTTGCCTCTGATGTCCCTGCTGCCCCCCCCCAAAAAGGGGGCTGTGGTTGGGATGTTAAGTTAATTAGCCTTTCAGCAAAGTCCATGGCTAAAATGGCCTTTAGTTTATTTCCTAACCCTAAATAAATATATATACAGAAATATACACTTTGTATATATTTATCTGACTCTCTTTAAAAAAAACAAAACAAAATAACCAAAATCTTTCTTTTGAAAAGAGCACGCAGGTTTGAACTTGAGTTTCTTTTTTTCAGTAACTAGTATAATAAGCACTGGTATTTTTGTATTTAAAAAAAAAAAAAAAGAAAAAAATGACAAAATAAAAGATTGACTATTATGTGGTATGCATGACATTAAAAACAATGGTGGTTTCAAAGCAATATGTACCCTGGTGTGTTTGCCATATCCTAGAGTCCAGCTTAAAGTGCACCTGATCTGTATTTGCATTTTGATATTATTTAATCTCTATGTACAATGTTTTGCATGTAATTTATATGGTTCTTGGGGAGGAAAAAATACTTTTTTGAATGAATTGTCAACTAGCTGCTTCTGGGAGAATTTGGAACTCAAAGCATAGATAACGCTGTGATTGGAAATGGAAGGGGCAGGGGGAAACTACACAACGGAAGATAGAGGGGGAAACAAAGGGGTAATGTTTTGAATCAATAAAGCTTTTGCTGTTGAGCAGAAACAATGTGCGAGTGCATTGAGAGAATAAAATGTGCCCACATGTAATTGTGCTGTCCTTAGTGTATGTCTACCAGCTTGTGAAGTCACTGATCATCTACTGACGCTGAGACGAAGGGTTGCACTTAAAGGCTCACCTCCGAGCAAAGCTGTAGTGTGGAAACTGGTGGTGTTTTGTTTGTTTCAATCTCACACCATGAAAACAATTTTATTTAAAAGGTTTTCCAATCTCCCTCTTCAGCTATGGGTGACTGTACTGAACTCTGTTTGTTTCAGTTGTTCTGACTTCTTCCATCTTCGAGCAAGGTCCAGAAGCAGCTGTCAAACACTAGCCAAAGCTAATGTCTTCTCACAGATAGGGCCATGTGGACATTTTCCTATTCCTCTGACAGTGTCTCTCCAGAAGCTGTCTCCAACTGCAGTATGGCAATGGAGTTGAACTGCAGCTTTCTAGTTTTGACCTCAATTCAGTAAAGCCCTTTAAATATCCAAGTCCATCCTTCTTTAGTCATATGCTTAAGTGTTTTGTTGAGCTGGAGTCTCAAACTGCAATTAGCACTCGAAATTTATCAAAAGATGTAGCTGAAACAAGCCCTGATCCTTTGGCATTTATGCTCAGGAATGGCTTTACTAATCTGAGTAGTCTATCAGAACCAATGGGACTGTTCCCACAAGTGAAACTATTCAGGGGTTACACCATTTTTAGGACCATGTGGTTTGATATCCGCCTCCCTTTCATTACAGCATAGTCAGCTCAGGAGAGGAGCTTGGGCTGATGACAGAGCTGGGGCTAGAGATGGAGACTTGTGGGAATGAGGGCAGAGCTGGGGCCGGAGCTGGGCTTGGGAGCAGGGCTGGGTGGCACTCCTTCATGCCTCCTGTTGGGACTGGCCTGGGCCCCCCTGCGCACCCCCCTCCCCCATTTCAGTGGTATGCCCCACAGTTTAGGGACCACTGTCTTAGAGACCAGCAAATCAACTGATGTGAATTAAGCTTAGATCTGAGCTTAGGTGAATGGGAGAAGTGGTTACAGGAGTTGTAATGCAAGTTCCTGGCAGGGTCACCATTGTTCCCAGTGGTGTTCTGTCAAATATTTAACCTCTTTTTGGGATCACACACTAGCTAACCCTTAAGGCCTGTCTTTTTGGGTTTAAAAGATACAGTCAGAAATGTAGTTTATTGTTAAAAGTAAAAGCTGGTTCTGATTGGATGCTATTCAGCACAAATGCTCCCAGTGGTTTATGGACCTAGTCAGTTTTTTCTGAACAGCAGCTGCGATGCTAATTTACGTAGTTGTGTGGTGTTGGTTTTCTTCCCATACCCAGTTATCATGCCAACAATTGTGGCTCACACTGTCAGTCTCTCATTTTTGTGCATAATGTCTGTTCCTTGTTACTGTGTTGGCCTGTAGCTCTTTTTGGGCGATAATTCGGTTGGTTGGGCATTGGCAGATAGGAGCAACATCATTATTCCTACTGAGCTTGCATCTCCTATTTCCATCCTGCCACTTTGATGGGAACTCCACTGCAATTAGTTCTACCAAGATTCGTTGTAATGGGGCCAGGTTACCAGCTGCAGAGGCACTGGCATGGGGTCACTGATGAACCACGTTGCAGTCCTACAGTAGCCAAACTTGTGTGTGATTGGGAAAGGCTAAGAGATTGGACTCTATGCGTCTCAATCAAAGTTGGGCCCAAACTGAGTGGAGAAGAGAGATCAGGATACAAGCTCAGCAGATTGGGCCCAGATCCTCAAAGGTATTTAGGCACCTAATTCCTTACACCTTTTGACAAGCTGGGCCTTTCTCCCTTAGGCTTTGGGGTGGATAAATAGGGCAAAAGTTCTGTTCTTTAACATAAATGGCTTTGCACAGAGCTGTAGCATGACCTGGATTTGGTGTGAAACAAGCAACTTCATGTCGCTGAAATTGGTAGGTCAGGGGGGCCCTTCATTACTCCATCACTTAAGTTCCTTTCACGGGAAGGGCCATGCTCTCTGAGGCTTAGCCTGCACAGTTTTTGTACAAATACAAATTTTTCAGTGGGAGGGGTGATTTCCTACCACTGTAATTATACCAGTAACAAGCCCTAGTCTAGATGTAGTTATACTGGCATAGTTTATTCTGCCTTCACTTAGTGGAATAAACTGTCCTGGTATAAGCCAGTATATACCAATAAGTTATATTGGTATAACTGTATCTGTGTAGTTAGTGGTACAATTTTTTTTATGTTGACAAGCCCGTGGTGGTGATCACTTTTATGGGTGGGCAAAGCCAATCTTAGCATTGAATTTCAGGTGAGATTCCTTAGGTTTAGTCTACATGAGGAAATTTACCAGCATAATTATACCTCTCTAGTTACACTGATAAATGTCTCCATATGAACGCTTACTCTAGATTAAAAGTGCCTTTATGCTGATTTAATTTAAACCCTTCAAAAGTACTACAGGCAAAATCAGAAAGAAGGCACTATTATTCCAGCATAAATGTGTCTAAGTGGGGAAATTTTCCAGCATAACTATCAGTATAATTATGCCAGTCAGTTTTCCCATGTAGACAAATCCTTAAACCCATGGGCCAGATCCTCAGCTGCTATAAATCCACTGGCTTCAATGAAGCTAGGTTGAGCTCTTGACTGGCACCAGCTGGCATGTGTAATTAGAAGAATATCACTGCTGCAGGAAAAGTTCTGCTTTTCAGAAGTGCGAAGCACCTGTGATTCCATTTCCAGTTAAAGTCAATGGGTGCTGGAAGGGGCCCAGCACCTCTGAAAAGTGAAGCCAGAATTAAAACTGACTTCTTTTTCTAAAAAGAAAACAACCGATTTAAAAAGGCTCCCAGCTGCATACAGGTGTTTACTTCCCACTGCATGTTACAGCGTGAGCTAAGTATTTCCTGGGCTTTTACCTCACGAGCCAGACTTTCGCTACCTTGGCTAGTTTGCTAACTGCTTTTGGGCCTTGACTCAACTCCATTTCACAAGAGCCTCCTACCTCAGTCTTCATTAACTGAATGGGGTGGTTGATAGAGAACTCCTGCAGCCTGCCTGGGGACGTGATTTAATTTAAGTGATGAACTTTTGCTGCTTTAAACAGCCAAACAAACAAAAAATTGACCCAGCGACTCACTGCCTTAGTCTGTGGTTTAAAAAAATAAAAATAAAAGCAAAGCCTCATTAGATATCAGTGCTAAGTATTTACTGCTTCTGTCCTCCGTGTCTGTCGGCGTCTATGGTCCTCCACAGTGTGTCTCTGACAAAGCCAGACTGAATATGGGAGGCCATCAGTCATTCATGGGCAAGCATTTTTTAATCCTGTTGTAAATAAAAAGATACAAAAATGTCATCCATTTATTTCCTTCCTGGTGTGTTTGGGCTTCATCAGTGTCAAGCCAAAAATAATAAAAGGTGGGAGGGGGAAAGAGGGTGGCTGTCTGTGTGTGGCTGGTATTTGCTCTCATTTCATAGTCCTGTAGGCATGGAGAGATGTGGACGTATGCCAAGGCAGGCCAGGCCTAAGATGCACAGGACAGATGTGTTTGACTACTCCCCAGCAGCCCTTTTATTAACACTATGCTCAGTCTCTCTCTAACTTGACCCGTTGGGTTATTTCTTGGAATGAGTTGGGTCAGTGTGAAGCACTGCATTTGAAATCGCTAGCTCCACTGGGCTACAGCCAGGACAATGGGACCTTGAGCGATCTCTCTGAGAGTTTGTACGCAGCCACCCCAAATCAGCCATTGGCTGTCATCCATGGCTCTAGTTGTACTCCCTCTAAAAGCCTGTCAATGCTTGGAAAACACATTGTGTTAAACATGTCCCTCACCATATGTAAAATCCAGCTGAGCATTCATATGGTCCCTCGGGTTAACCACAACCACCAGCTGAAACAATGCTAACCCGCTCATTCTTTTCTAGGCTGAGTTTCACATCATATGAGCTAACATGTCAATTCCGTGTGTAGACATGGGCAAGTTGGAGTTTGCATCAGTTGAGCCTAGTGCGGTTTAGCTTAGCTTGCCCTTGTCTAGTCTGAGGGATCAGTGCTGGTGAGTTAGGCAGTAGTGGCCAGCAATCAGGCTTGGCCTGAGTGTGCACAAACTCCAGGAAGCTTTTTCTCCCTGTGATCATTTGTCTTTTCCTGTCTCTTATCTCTGTTATCGCTTCCTGGTTACATTTTATTTCCTAACCTTTTAATTCCCCTCTTTTCGGCTGTGAACACCTAAATTTGGTCTCTTTGTTTCTTTATCTTTCAATTAATCACACACCTTTCCCTGCTGCTGACCTCGGGGCCTAACCGGTGGTGCTTGGTGTGGCCATGCGGAGGCCCAGCGTTGGTTTTTCTGATGCAGCTGCTTGATGCCTCAGTTGGTAGCTCTAGCCTGGCTACACTTGGGTTTGAAGAAGAATCTTAGATCACTCATTAAAGAATAAGGCTGATGAGCGTAGGGAAGGGAAACCTATCCAGTCTGGCTCATCTATTTGCACTTAAACAGGGCTTCATCAGTGGATGTCAAAATGGAGGAGCCCCTCCAATATATCAGCTGTAGAGAATAAAACATCATCCTTCCCTCAGTTCCAGTGCTTCGTGTCGTAACCCAGAAAACAAGCTCTTGTTAGGCCAAGAGCTTTCTCCTCTAGTGCAAGGCAGCCAGTTTACATTCATTGCTATTTTTGTCATGCCCTGGGTGTGCATAAGATGGGATGGGTCCCAGGACCCAGGTAGTCTTGCCATCTAAGTTAGTCTTCATGCGGACGTACAGGCACGTTTGGCATGCAGAAGGCTTATGACATCACCCTAGCTAAGCTGATCTTTTTTTCACATCATGAAAATGGGTTGTGGGGCAGGAGAAAAGAAGCGCAATGGGTAGAGGGAATGACACGGTATGTAGGGCAGTGCTTCTCAAAGTCGGGCCGCCGCTTGTTCAGGGAAAGCCCCCTGGCAGGCCAGGCCGGTTTGTTTACCAGCCGCGTCCGCAGGTTTGGCCGATCGCGGCTCCCACTGGCCGCGGTTCGCCGCTCCAGGCCAATGGGGGCTGCGGGAAGCGGCGCGGGCCGCGGGATGTGCTGGCCGCCTTTCCTGGGATGTGCTGTCGGACGCGGCCAGGGGGCTTTCCCTGAACAAGCAGCAGCCCGACTTTGAGAAGCACTGATGTAGGGTATAGCTGATAGCTGTTCAACAGCAGATGGGATGCTACACCCACCTGTGCTGCTTGAAAGGCAGGCTCCCTGCTCTGCCGCTCTCCTCCCTGGTCTGTCAGAGGAGATAGGAAACTAACGTGATGGGTTTTAAGGTTAGAAGGGGTCATTCTGATCATCCAGTCTGAGCGTGTGCATAGCCTCATTGGAAGGCAGGACAGAAAAAGACTTTGAGAGGCCATCTAGTCCAGCCCTGAGGTATAGTACGGACCTCTGCCGGTCTTGTTCTGATGCAGTAGCTTGGGCTGCCAGGGGTGAATGAAATATCCCACAGCCCTCCAAGAAAAAGAGGAGATAACCCTCAGCATGTGGCTCAGGTTTCTGCACACTAAGCAGGTCAATTAGGTGCTGTATGTGCTTACACCATCACTGTGCTACTGTAATATCCTGTGTTACCGTGAACTCCTTGAATTGATGCCCTAAGATTCATGTAGGTAGATTGCAGATCACCAACCCCATAGGCGAGCCGCTTTCAAGACACTGAAAGGACAAAAATCAAAATAACTATTAAGGAAACTGTCAACAGTGTCAAGCCGCCAATACTTCAACACTGCTACGTCATTAATGCAAGCACCCCAGATAACGGCCATAATATCCAGCCCCTATTTCCTGCCCATCTGCTCCCAAATCGCTCATGAAAAGTTTCCCGCACCTTTGCAGTGTGTGGGCGCCCAAGAAGTTGTTAAAGGCTCTGACAGGCAAGGGGTAAATGTACAGGGAGGTTGTGGAATCTCCATCATTGGAGATTTTTAAGAGTCTGCTAGACAAACACCTGTCAGGATGGTCTAGATAATATTTAGTCCTGCCATGAGTGCAGGGGACTGGATTGGATGATCTCTCACAGTTCCCTCCAGTGCTCCGATTCCATGTCCCAAAGTCCATCCCAGAGAAGGCCCTGCCAGCACTGTTTAAAGTGAAGGGGGTCCAGCTCTGCTCACAGCCGCAGCAGTTTCACACAGAGAGGGTCAGACAGGGTCACGAGCCACAGATGCATTTGTTAATCAACAGCTTCATCCAACTGCATAGAGTTCATTGAAAGCTCCTGCTCTATTCGGTTGCATCCCTGCCTTGTGAATCTCTGTCGCACATTTTAAAAGCCCCATGTCGCTAATTCAATCTAGCGAGAGAAATATTCCAGTACTTTGCCCTTTTATCACCACAGACGGAAAGCACCGATCAGGGTGTCAAGTCTAATGGCTCCCAAGGTAGGATCTGTTGACCACCATTGGCTTGCAGAGCATTCAGTGATGGTCCATGGAAACCTGTCTGGTCAGTAGTGCTGGTGGCTTCTCATTTCCTGCTGCTCCCTTGCTTTAGAAGAAGCTAAAAAAACCCGTAAACGCTTTCCCAAAGATACTTGCCCACATAAGCACTTGTTCTGGTCACTGGTGTTATTTGATCGTCACTGGGACGGGAAGTGGGCTGCGTGATTGTGAATGGGAGGGAATGTTTCCACAGGACATCCACCCTCTGTTAAGATATGGTCTGTGCTACGCAAGTGTTTGAGAACTCCATGGCATTGTAGCTGACTCCAGGATTGTTCTCTGCACAATATTTTTCTAAAGTTTTGTCCAGCCTAGATTTAAATGCCCCAAGCCATCAGGCTCCTGTCCTTTGGAAGAAAGCACCTTCACGATGAGCATCACAAAGCACTTTATCAAACAGTAATGAATTTAGCCAAGTATCATCACCCCCCATTGTACAGATGGGAAAACTGAGGGACCGGAGAAGTGAGGTATCTAAGGACACGCCTCAAGCCTGTGAAAATAGAACCCAGGAGTCCTGAATCCAAGGGCCTGATTCGCTACTGCCTCGCACCTTGTGGGATCTTTTTCACCTGCGCAAAGTGAGCGTGCAATGCTGCCAGATCAGAATTGTGTTCACTCACCTCCTACTTTGCACAGGTGTAAATGACAACACAAGGTGCAGGGCAGTGGGGAGGGCTTCTAGGCCTGTGCCTTCACTATGAGACCACACTACCTGCCACAATGGGAGGCTTTGGGGAGTTGGGGATGGTGGCTAACAGCGGTCAGGCAGCTGGATAGAATCATAGAATATCAGGGTTGAAAGGGACCTCAGGAGGTCATCTAGTCCAACCCCCTGCTCAAAGCAGGACCAACCCCCAGACAGATTTTTGCCCCAGATCCCTAAATGGCCCCCTCAAGGATTGAACTCACAATCCTGGGTTTAGTAGGCCAATGCTCAAACCACTGAGCTATCCCCCCATAGTCAACAGAAGATCTTGGTGAAGTTCAGTGATGGCAGCTGGACACCCAACAAGGTATGTGCAAGATTGGGAGAAGGCGGGTGAGAAGTTAACTGGGGGTCAGATAAGGTAGAGGTGGGGGCAGCAGTCACGGATGTGAACATGAGGGAAAGAAAGAGACAGGGAGCAAAATAAACCAACAGCTACAGGGAGAAAGTGAGAAGGGAGAGAAAAACAGAGCAGGGAAGGCAGCCAAGGAGAGGAGGGAGCTCCTGGCTATTCCCTCTGCTTGCTTGGGTTTGGAATTGCTGCCTGACCGTTTGGATTTGACTGTTAGAATAACCATATTCGCCCACATTCTCCCCCCGCTTCCTTCCACACACAGAGTGAATGCTTGTCAATTTCTTCCAGCAAGGGGGAAATGGAATGAAGGCTGGGGGATATGGGAGTACCAAGGGGGTGCACAGGCATGGACCCCACAAGAGGTGACGCTGGCTCAGCCAGGGGAGAGGGTGACTGTTTTACCCAGCACCCCTCTCTCTCCTCCCAAATCCCTTTCTCCTTCCTACCCTTCAACCTCCCTTTCTCCCTTCCCTCCTTCATCCTTTACCCCCTTTTCAGCCTCCTCCTTTTCCCCTTTCACTCTCCTTCCCATTCCCTCTTTCCTTTTTCTTTTGCAATTTGGCTAATGATAGTTGGTTTGAACTAGCAAAAATATTATTTTTCCAGCTTAAATCCTGTTCTAGTAGTATCAGAACATCCATGTCTATTTGGATGTGCCTTTGCATCAAAGCTCTGCAGGTTAAACCTGGGCTCAGGGAAGTCAATGTGGCAACATGCAAGAGTACTTTTATGGCTTTATAAATCTACACCAGTAAGATATTATAATGTAATTAATAACTTATTGGGCAGTGCTTAGGAGCCCCAGTCATGGCCCAAGACTCAATTGTGCTAGGCACTGTACAAACACAGAACATAAAGATGATCTCTGCTCCAAAGACATTCTAGGAAATCACTCTTTCTCCACATACCATTTATACAAGGCCCTGGTTTTCAGGAATGCTCCACATCCCAAACCCAATTTGCAGTCAGTAGGAACTTCTGAGTGCTCAGCACCTGTGAAAATCAGGTTTTTGCTTTGATGTTTTTGCTGTTTGGGGGATTTTCTGGTGGGATGCCAGGAGACACACCAAGACTAATACTACTGCAAGCATCCAAAAATCATAGCTCAGCCTCCACTCCAGAATCATCAGATTTTTAAATAATAATTGTTGGGGTCCTTGATATTTGCCTTCTATTGTCTGAGCCTTTAAGGCTCACATTTACAAGCTTTTCTCCACAAACACAAGAGCTAGAAACTTAAGATGTTAAAAAATAATCACATGACCCCAAGAGCTGGAGCTTTTACACCACCACCAGCTATGGAGACTCACAATAAAACTGTGAGAGACAGTAATGGTGCAACAGTCGTCATTAATCCCTGGGGGGAGGGATAGCTCAGCGGTTTGAGCATTGGCCTGCTAAACCCAGGGTTGTGAGTTCAAACCTTGAGGGGGGCCACTGAGGGATCTGGGGCAAAATCAGTATTTGGTCCTGCTAGTGAAGGCAGGGGGCTGGACTCCAATGACCTTTCAAGGTCCCTTCCAGTTCTAGGAGATAAGATATCTCCATTAATTTAAATTTAATTAAGGGCCACATTATTTTCAAAAATGGAGGCCCACCTCTGGATGCTCTCCACTGCAATTGCCCGGGGCAGACGAGGTACAAACTGGGTCAGCTGCCTAGCCTACAAAGCCCAGCATGCCATACTCCCAGTCAGCCTACAAGTCCCAGCATGCACTGCTCCAGCGTCATTTTCTCCGTTCCCCGATTGTGAGCCTACCTGTCCCAGCATGCAACGCGCCACGGTGTTCTGACCTAGCTCGTGGAGACTACGTCTCCCAGCGTGCAACGCGCCATGGTGTTCTGACCTAGCTCGTGGAGACTACGTCTCCCAGCGTGCAACGCGCCATGGTGTTCTGACCTAGCTCGTGGAGACTACGTCTCCCAGCGTGCAACGACGACGCCGTTTCCCGGGCGCCGGCGGGCCGATGCCGCACTGCATGCTGGGAGTTGTTTTGTGAGGCAGGCGCAGCCGCGCCGGCCGCCATGTTAGTTGCGGGCGGGTCGAGTGCCCGTATGTTGGTGTTGGGTGCCATCTTTGAGGCTGGCAGCGGCGGCGGGTGGCCCGAGCTTTGCCCCCGGCCCGGAGACAGAGGAGCCAGCGGAGCGGGGGGACCCAGCAGCCGCGACGGAGGCGACCGCTCCTTGGGATTCGGTAAAGTCCCCGCTCGCCGGTAACTAGAGCCCGTTAATAGCACCAGGGCCGGGGGCGGCTCCTCACCAGCCCCCGGGGCCGGGGCCGAGGCCGGGCCTCTGCTCCCCCCCTCCCCCTCCCCCCCGGGAGCGACCCGTGGGGACCAGGCCGCATCCCCCCTGCCGGCCCCGGGGACCCTCCCCTGGCGGCTCCCTCAGCCTGGGGCCAAGCGCCCCAGAGAGCCGGGGCGGGGACCCCCGGGGGGCTCCGATTCGGGGTAAATCCGCCCCCACCCTGGGAAAGAGGCAGAGTAGGGGAGACCCCCCCACACACACACACACTTCCGGCTGAGATTGAAGGATCCCTGGGTCCGGTTCTTGGCGCTGCAGAGGGAGTTCCTCCCATGCCAGGCCCCCTGTTACTGCCAGGGCACTGTCCCTCTCCTCCCTTGGGCACGTCAGTGAAGAATATTTGCCCCGTCTCTTCCCATTCCCAAGCTCCCTGTGGGCTCCTGGGAAAGGAGAGTCCCTGGCTCAGCCCCAGATGTTAAGTGGAGCAAAGAGAAGATTCCAGTGTAGGTGGCTCCCTTTAGAACAGAAAGATCTTCAGAGTTTAAAGGCTGTGCTTCCCGTTTCTGGTGGTACTTACAAGGAACCTGCTGTCAATTACTAATTTTGCAGGCTGCACACAGTACCCCAAAGGGATTGAAATCAGGATCTAGACTAACTCTGGAGGCACCCAGTAGCTGACTTAAATTCTTCTTTAGCTTGTTTAAAAAAAATAAACACAAAATCAAATTGTTGTTGATATTGACCTTGGCTGCCTAAAACTAACCGACAAACAACAAAACCCTTCCCATCAGCTTTGATTTTTAATTGAGAATGAAAATACGAAAATAGCTCCTCATATCATACCTATCAGTATGTGGAGTCGGAAAATCATTCCCGAAACTGGTGCTTTGGGGTGCACGAGTGCACATTGCACTCGGGGATTGAGCTGTGCACCTTATTTTCAGAATAGACTGCTGTGTTATTTGATTATAAAAATGAAATATCCTGGGAATAGTTAATTTTGAAACAGGGGAACTTGGAACTACCACCATGGCATGCGATTAAGTTGGATGTGTATACAACTGATTAGGCTTAATAGACGGTGCTAAATTTGGGACTGGATACCCGAGCATTTCAGGAAAAAGTTGGTGTAGAGGTACTTCCTTCTGTTCCTTTTCCTCTTAAAATAGTACCCATTCAAGCAACTGGTTCAAGAGGAAGTTGACTCCTACAGACACTCAAGAAAAGATCACTTAAGTGGGCAAGATCAGTTGTCAATAATTCCATAGTAAAATTACTCCCAGTTCTGGCATAAATTTTGGAAATAGAGAATGAGTGCATATTCTTTCAGTGTGCCAGTCTCCCCTGTCTCTCCCAGTAGTAGGTGCAGCAGCTTTAGTAGTGCCGGCAGTCTGGAATTTATTCCCAGTGCCCACTCTGACACTGAGGATGACGATAAAGTGGTGGTGGAAGGGGTGGAGCAACCTGCCAAACATAAAGGAAAGAAGGGGTTGCGGACTAAGGGAAAGCCACACCATAAAAAACTGGTGCTGTCTAAAAAGTTTGTTAAAGATCTGGGACCGGCGGGTGCTGTTGAAGCTGCCTGTGCTGCAGCTGCAGTAGTCATGCCTGGTGCTCCTGAGCAAGATGGAGAGAGCTTTTTTATCGAGAGCAATACAGTAAAACGGGTTCTGTTGCCTGGTACGAGAGCAAAGACTTCCATCGTGTGGAACTTCTTCCATGTTGATCCCCAGTACCCCTGTCGTGCCATCTGCAGCCTATGTAAAAAAAGCGTCAGCCGTGGCAAGCCAGGCACCCACCTTGGCACATCGACGCTTCAGCGGCATCTCCAGGCAAAGCATTCTGTGTATTGGGCCATGGCTAATAAAATAAGTGCTACCGGTGGAAGCGGTGTAGGGGAGGAAGAATATGCCTTTAATGTGCCTGTGTCACCAATCTCCCCTGATAGCAGATTTAGCAGTTTGAGCAGCAGCGGGAGTTTGGAATATATTCCCAATGTTCACTTTCCCAATGGCAGTGTGGAAGAGGCACTGGGCCAGTTTTCCAACAAAAAAAGAAGAAAGAAAGGAATGCAGGTTAACGAGTTATACCCAGGAAAACCAGAGCTTTCAAAACAATTTGCCAAAGATGTGGGTCCCACAGGCGCAACGACTGCAGCCAGGGCAGCCGCAGCAATAGTCGTTTCTGGTGCATCTGGAGAAGACCGAGAGAGTTTTCTCATCGAAAGCAATACTGTCAAACGCGTCCTGATGCCGGGAACCAGGACCAAGACGTCAGCTGTCTGGAACTTCTTCTACATTGATCCTCAGTATACCTGCAGGGCTGTTTGTAATGTCTGTAAAAAGAGTGTCAGTCGAGGCAGACCCGGCACTCACCTTGGCACTTCCACGCTGCAACGGCATCTGCAGGCCATGCATCCTGTACACTGGGCCATGGCCAACAAATCTAATGGCACTATGGGTAACGGTGTAGACGAGGAAACAGTTGAGGATTTTTCTATTGGTCCTAGGGAGATGGACTTGTCACTTCTCTGTCGTAGAAGCTTTTCAAGCTATTTCTCATCTCGGAGGGATAAACTTACAGCCGGTTACAGTTTAACATCTCAAGGCCTGGGTGTCCATGCGCCAACTTTATCTCCTAAGCCAATGCTTGGTAAAAGAAAGGTCATAAGTCCCAACTTTGGGACTCCGCAAGACTCTCAAATATCCACTACTGAGAAGAAAATTAAATACCATGAAATTCCAGTTGCACAGCAGATAAATAGGGCTATTACAGAATTGATTATTGAGGATATGCAACCCTACTCATTTTTTTCTACCCCTGCTTTTCAGAGATTCATGAAGATAGTGGCACCAGGCTATCAGCTGCCGTCTAGAACTTACTTTTCCACAAAGGCTGTGCCCCGGTTATACAGTGTTGTGAGAGAAAAGGTTTTCATGGCTCTGGAGAAAGCTGAGTGCAAAAAAGTTCACTTAACCATTGACATGTGGACCCATGAACCAACCACAGACTATCTGACAGTGATGGCACATTGGGTGTCTTTTGAAATGCTGCTGTCTTCCTCTCACAGTGCCAGCAAAACTCCCAGTTGTAGGAAGCAGGCAGCTCTTTGTGTAACTGGCTTTGCTAAAGATTATGCAGCAGCCAGTATTTTACAAGAACTAAATTACCAAATCGGTGTGTGGCTTTCCCCTAATTCCCTCACCCCTGGCTTCATAGTTTCTGACAACACTGCCAATGTTGTGCATGCAGTGAGAGATGGAGACTTTACCCAAGTGCCATGCTTTATGCATTGTTTAAGTTTAGTAATTCAAGACTTCCTCCGTGAGCACAAAAGCATGAGGAGCATGTTAGTAGCTGCTCGAGAGATTTGCCATCATTTTAATCATTCTGTTAAGGCCCGTCAAATTTTGCAGGAGTTCCAGCATGCAAACCATCTTCCGCAGCACAACTTGAAGCAGGAGGTAGCCACCCAGTGGACCTCCACCTTTTATATGCTGAGGCGACTTTTAGAGCAGCAGAAGGCAGTGCATGACTATTCCATGCAACACCACGTGGGGAGGGTGGATGGGATCATCCTCACCTCATTTCAGTGGTGTCTGATGGCTCACGTGTGTGACATCCTTGAGCCGTTTGAAGAAGCCACTCAGGAAGTGAGTATGTGCACTGCAGGTCTTAGTCAGGTGCTGCCATTAGTTCGCCGCCTGCTTTTGACTCTGCAGAACATGCGAAAAGACTTTCAAATCAAAGGTGCCACTGTAGCTCTCGGGCTGGTGGATGACTTGTCTCTGAGGCTTGAAACTGACTCCCGACTGAGCACCGTGCTCAGATCTGAGCATTACATCTTGGCCACTTTATTAGATCCCTGCTTTAAAGACAATTTAGAAGAATTCCTTCCTCAAGGTACTGACTTGATAAGCTATAAACAGATCCTTATTGAAGTAGTATCTGAGTATATGTGCATGTCAGTGGAGGGTTGTTCCTTGGAAGCTACAGAAGTATCAGGCCATTCATCCCTTATAGGAACCGATCCTTTTGCTTTTCACCTTAAGGAAGATTACTCTGGTTCAGATCCCTTCAGTGGCTTCTCTTCGAGTGGTGCAGCTTTAATAGGCAAGAAGAGGCTATTGTGCCCATCAGCTGCAGCAGTAGTAGAAGAGTATTTTCAAGATGAGTCTTCAGGGATAACAGTTAAAGATGACCCCCTGATTTACTGGCAGGGGAAACTGAGAAGATGGCCTGCATTAACCCGAGTAGCTATTCAGTATCTCAGCTGCCCTCCCTGTAGTCTGCACTCTGAATGTGTCTTCAGCACAGCCAGACACCTCGTTTCAGAACACTCTGCTAGTCCAGGTTTTGACAACATTGAACAGTTAATGTTCCTTAAAATGAACTTAAAAACTATTAATTATGACTATTCCACTCTGGCCTTGGGCTTTGACACAGAGGATGAGATCACTCAGAGTAGCGAGGATGAGATGTTTTAGCCAGAGTTGGTAGCTTCAGTTTGTTCTGCGCTCTGGACCATTTGAAGTGCTGGGACATGTGCTGCTATGTACTGTTCTTGTACGGTTGTTAATATCTAGCACTTCTTGTGCTTTCCATCTTAAGAGCACTTTACAACATCCTCCAAATGCCCCTCGTGAAGTAGGTAAATAAGCGTTATGTCCATTTTGTAGACCAGAAAACTGACATCTGACTTAGTGAGAAAGGTGGGATTAAAATTTGGGAGTTCCTGGCTCCTGATCTTGTGTTCAGATTGTCCTATTAAACACCACGTAGGTTTTTTAATATAAACATTAATGAAAATAACTATTTTTTTAAAAATAATTAAAAATACAAAAACAGGTCAATAATAAAGAGAGAGCAAAATAGGATTCATGCTTTAAAATCATAAAGAGCACTAGGTAGGTATGTAGTTGATAAGCATGGTGCTGGCAGTAGTAACTGAATAGTGCTCCCTTATGACACCTATTAAGGTATAAAAATGTTCCCTCTCTGAACTTCTCTCCCCCATAATCCCAGCATACTGTTGAAAGGCCACGGACTAATGCTGGTTGGCAAACTGAAAAGATGGATGAGTGACTAACATAGTTTTTCAGTGTTGAGAAAGACAGGGCTCTAAAATGAACTGAGCAAATGTTCACTGTATTCTTGTCTTCCTTTAGTGAGGGTGAAGTGTGTGACCCCAGCTTTTTATTTCTTCTCACTGGTCTCTAATTATTGTTTTGATATAACTAAGCTCCTGTACAAAATGAAATTACAAGGTGAACCACAGCTCAATCTCAATGTGAACACCAGTGTAATATTCAGGATTTGATTGGCTTTGAAATTCTTAATCAGTTTCTGATGCAAGCTTGCTGAATGCCCCAGAGTTATTCATTTATTTTAAGCTTTAAGGGGTTAGCTCAGTCGATTTTCTGTAGTATTTAAATTGCTATTCTAACTAAAGTTATTTAAATGTTTTATTTTTTATTTTTTTAAAGTCTAGTTTCTGTGTTAACATTTTTTATTTGTAGTGCTTGTACAGAACTGAGAGGCTTGAGTTGCTTGGTAGTATAATTTCAGTGATAATTCAAACCCTGGACTGTGTGAAAAGCACTAAGTATGTGCCGAAGTATAGAAGATAATATGCAAATCCATTGAAATAAATAATCAAAAATAGCACACATTATCAGACAGACCAGGAGGCATTGTCCGTTACTTGCCAAGAAATAAGTTTTGGTTTATGTGGAAGCATTTCACACTTTGAAATTGCATTGAATTCGGGAGGATATTAGTGAAAGTAAATTTGGCAAAACTACCCTGTATCTAATATATGCTAATTGCACACCGAGAGAACATTAGTGTAGTTAGATACAGGTAGACAAAAGTTACCTGGGATACAAAATCCAGTTGTAAAGGCAACAAAAGTCAAAAGTGAGTAATTATTTAGATACTAAGGGAAGGACAGAGATTGATTCTTACCTTTTTTAATTCCCTGTCAAGAGTTTAAAACTGATAACTAGTACAAGAACCCAATTTTTCCTCTCATTATTTTAGATTTAGGGAAACTCCCTCCCTTTTCTCCCCCCTAGCCCCCCCGCCAAAAAAAATCCTGGAAAAATTCACTAGTGCATGAGTATAAAAGGTCTAATCTTAATAGAATAGAATAGGTCTATTATTAATTTGTAAGAACTATTTCATTCGATTTCTTCTCAGGTAGAATTGGAAGAGAATTAGCCCAGAAATGTTTCAGTGCTTTTAATGTATGCAATGTTATTGAAGTCATATCAGTCCCAGGTTATTAGAGACAAAGTGGGTGAGGTAATATCTTTTATTGGACCAAATTCTGTCACCAACAGAAGCTGGTCCAAGAAAAGACATTACCTCACCCAACTTGTCTCTCTCGGCACTTTTAATGACACAGGAATTGGAATCTCTTATGTTTAGATCTAATGGTCAAAAATGCAGGTTTTATGGCATTCAGTAAAAATAAATAAACTGAAATGTCTCATTTCACAGTGAAATTAAACTGTGGTAACTGGAAACACCTTTAGGCTCCTTATGGTGTCAGTCATTGGTTGCTAAGAATTGGATCCAAGACATCCTTTCAGACCTTTGCCATCTCACAGCGATGGATAATGGTGTGTATATATATATATATATATATACCAGGGAACAGTATATGGTCACAAACCAATAGTATTTGAAAAATGTAAAAGAAATTAAAATTGGCTTCCAAAAATCAAAATATTTCCAAATTGTGTCTCACGCAGCTGTGCCTCTTCAAAATTGAGCGTTTCCCTGCTTCTTACAGCTTGCTATATTTTAGAACTGCTATCTTTCTGCATTTGATTGCAACTTTAAATATCTGATCAGAGCCACAAATTGTTCTTTACAATATGGATATCAGACTATGCATACTTTGAACGCTTTGAGCACATAAATATGGATATACTGTATGCATGTACATGTGTATATTTGTGCCAGATCCAAACTTGCCCATATTATAAAGCATTGGCCTGAAAGTGTATTTGTGTGACACTTTTATAACCCCTCAATTTTTGCCATTCCCCCAAATTTTGAGACACTTTATGATGCATTTTAAGTGACAAATAGCCCAATTATATCATTTTTATTACCACATTTGAATATATTGGTGTGTGTATAAACACATTTGTATATATGTATATACATATGTATGTTTATACATACAAGTATGTTTTTGCTATACAGGTAATAAAGATGGGGGAAGGTTTTTGTGTTTTCTTAATAGGTGAAGAAATCTTGAAGACCAGAAATTGGAACTTATTGAGTTTTAAATTAAAAAAAAAAAAAAAAAAATTTTAACTGTCTGGCTGTGGAAGATGGATCTTCATTTTTGCAGCCGCTTTGACTCACAAGTTCATCTTTAAATGAACTGTTTTTTGAAGAGCTAACTAACCCTCGCTGTCTCCAGTCTGACAGAGAGTATTCAAATGGACTTGCTTCCTCCAGTAGTTGTAAGATGTTTAAAAGCACAGCCTGTGTCTGAATTGTGGATGAGAGATTTCCTTGGCAATGTGAGGAGAAAATTCTTTCTATCCCTTTATTATTAATTCACGGATTGAGTGTTGGTTCGGCCTACAGGAGAAATTAATTGGAAGTCTTTGAAGACCAACGTTCTTGCCGAGGTTATCCAGGTATGTTAATCTATAGATGTCTAATTTCCCCTTGGTGTATACTGTGGGGTGGGAAGGGAGGGCTCATAACTGAAACTTTTTTTTTTTTTTTTAAAGAATATGACTTATAACAATAGTTAATCATCCAGAGATATTTCCCAGGCACAATTAATTCCTTCAGAGGTAGGCCCCCAATCCTGCACGTAACTCTGTATGGAGCACAGTTTGTTCTATACTAATAAAACTTTTTAATGTCAATAAGGACACAGAAAAATCATTATTTTATTTTAAATCATGGACAAAACTCAGATGACTTGAAAGTACTTCAGAACTGGGATTTTTTTTTGGAACTGGTCAGTTTCAAGGTAGTCAAGTTAACACTGTCCCTTCAAACTCATTAAATGGCATTGTTGCAAGGAAGAGGGAAAGTTACTTGTCACTTGATGATCTGATTTATTTATTTTTTATTCCCCTCAAACCAACTTCTCCAAGGTTACTTTTTAAAGAAGATTTCACTGATCACGTCTGAAGAAGAAAGGGTGAAGCCCGTTTTCACTAAGAGAGGAAGAAGTCTGTGTGGAGCAATAGCCCTGATAACTTGAGCTTATTCTAACAATCTGTCCAGCATGTCTAAACAAGGAGATGATTGCTACTTCTATTTCTATTCCACATGTACCAAGGTGTGTTGTTGTTTTTAAAAACACATTTAAAAAAAAAACTGAGATGAATTGAGATTCTCAAATAATTTAATATATGTCTCATAGTTAGATTCGAAAGTAGAATCTATCCTGAAGTGTCATAGCTGATTTCATATCCTGTTTACCCGTCTTGTTTTGTTACACCTAGCCATTTGTTATGGAAAGGAATAAATTTCAAAGTAGAATAATAATGCAAGATCATCTGTGTAGAGATAGCATTAATCTTTACCCCTGCTCCTGTTTTTATCAAGCAGTAATGCTGATTAACACTTTTCAAACAGTTGGTTGCTAATCCTTACGAATAACTTGTGATGTTGGCATTAACTCCTTATAAAGATAGGTAAATCAAGACATGGAATTGAAGCAACTTGCCTAAGCTATGGAGGGAGTCAATGTCAATAATGGATTGGAACTCAAGAGCGCCTGACTCCTTCAGTCAGCTAAACCATTCTGCTTCTCTCTAGAGCTAACTTGCTTATTGGGCCCAATGAACCAGCTATGGGGGAAAAAAATCCATATCATATTGTGACAACTCTGTATGCTGTTTCATTGTTAAATAAATAAGATCCAGAAGTTATAGACATGACTAAGGCCAATGAACAGATGCAGAAACATATATGCCCTTTTTTGTGGCAGCAGGAAAATAATAGTGGCCATTTTTGCAATGGCATACAGTTTTTCAAGAGCTGCAGGCATCATGCTTCACCCACCCCGTGTTGATTGCTGCCTAATTTTTGAATTTCTTAATGTGGCAAATATATCTCAATTTAAAATTAACACTAATAACTATAGCTCTTAAGGATGATACAGTAAACAGAATTCTATCAAATGTAAATGCAACAGTAAGATGGTTGAGGTTGGCTGTAGGGAATAGGGATGTAGATGTTAATCTTTTTTGTGTGTGTGTGTGTTTTATGAAGTGGTTATTGATTTATCTCATTCTTCTATCCCATCCACAAGATATCCTGGCTTGTTTCATCATGGCCACCTCTAAAATGTTTGTCTGATGTTAAGATAGTGGTTTAAAATAATGTCAGGAAGGACCTTTCAAAATGTTTCCATAGAATTAATTATTTCTGCCTTCTCCCTGAGAATGCACTTCTCATCCATTGCTCCGTTTCTTCTTCTTGATTCATCTGCCTTTCCATTCCCCACACTAGGATCAGTTCAGTCACTGAGCCTTTATCCTTCAGTTCAGAAAGTCCCACTTTTACCGCTCTCTTTATACCTGGGTTTTTCAGGTTGCAACCTCTTATTTGCTTTTGTCCTATTGGCACAGGGGGACAGTTGTCCCTTCCGTCATTGTGAAGCTGCACTGGGAAACGAGACTGTCTGCACACTCTGGCAGGAAGGGCGCTGCTTCAGGAGTATCTGCAGGTTTAGGCACATGGAGATTGATGTAAGTGTTCATTTTGCAAGTACGTTTTCGGACAGGGCTTTTTATCTGGTGCTCAGTGAACTGGTTAAAATTAAACTTGTGTTACTGAGGTTCACTGTTGTGGTAGTCTTGTCACAGATGCTTGTGCTGAACATGCAAACACCAAGAAGATGAGAACTGATTTAGAATCATAAAAGTGGATCTGATGGGAGGCTCCTCAGTGCAAGCAGGTTACTTTGACACTTCCTAATTTGGTTTGAATTGGAACAATAATTTACGGTAGGAAGCAAAGAGCATAGAGTGGGTTCACTTTTACATATCAGTTTTGCCTGCTCTAAGCAACGCTGGCCTCCAGTGATCAAAGTAAAGGGATGAATTTAAGAAAATTTAAGCCTGTTAGAAAAACAGCTCCTTGCTGTGATATCTACTAGACACTGGAATAGTCTCTTCAGTGGAAGTGGCAGTAGTCACATTGGTTATATTACTTAAAATTGTGGTGGCCCTAGCACTGGGGAATAATTCTGCACTGGCCCTTTGGGAGATGAACTAGATACGATTAATGTGTCTTTTCCATCTTTGACTTCTCCAGTTTTCTACATAGTTTTTGTCGGGGGCT
Source organism: Malaclemys terrapin pileata (assembly GCF_027887155.1). Taxonomy (NCBI): domain Eukaryota; kingdom Metazoa; phylum Chordata; order Testudines; family Emydidae; genus Malaclemys; species Malaclemys terrapin. The sequence goes on along the minus strand of NC_071508.1, from coordinate 16,622,903 downwards.
ATAATAGACTGGAAAGTGGAGAAAGGAAAGAGGAAGTGTAGTGACAGACAGCTGCAAAATTGTCATTGTCGTAGTTTTTGTAAAGATTGTATATGTGCCCAGAGCGCTAGATCGGATTTTTGTTTCAGTTATGAGGCAATGTCCTTATGGTATATTGAAATATTTTATCTTTGTGACATATTTGACCTGTGAAACGAAGTCATAATATTGCCTTGTGATTGTTCTGTGAGCATTCTATGCCACTTGGATGCCATCTGATAACTGCATGACTCTGTAGCTTTTCCAAGATGACTTTAATGTGGGTCTTTGTTTTGTCTGTCTGAAGAAAAAACGCAGTGAGATCCCTTGCTACTGGGAGAATCAGCCAGTTGGCTGTAAGAAATTAAATTGCGCTTTCCATCACAACAAGGGACGCTACGTCGACGGACTCTTCCTACCTCCAAGCAAAAGTGAGTTGTTTCATTTTTCTCCTTCGGCAATTCTTCCTAGATCCCTGAAGCCTTGTAGAGCCGACCTCTGGATTTTTACTTGCACAGATATTTCCGAGGGCTCCTGCTATTGGTAGTTGAAAAACAAAGGCTGCTCAGTTGTTCATGATAGAAATTAAAATCTGTGGTGGTTTCAAATGGAACACCAGTCTGACCTAAAATGTCAAAAATATTTATTTAAAAATCAGTTCTGAGACCACTGCAACAAATATTACATTATTTGCTTCATTAACAAACAAATACTGGCTCTTAAGGTCGATATTAAAACTTGTTGGCCCAAGAGTCGAAATATCCCTCACCTTGGTCGGTTTTTCTTTGTGAGACAAGAAGTCTTGATATTATCAAAACAGGAAGTAGATTTGTTACTTCTATAGCAGCATTGGTGCTGTACAACGGCTGATTTGTACCAGCCAGCTGTTGATTCTGAACACAAGAAATGGGCCTCCAGCTGTAGTCAAGGCTGAAATGAATAGCTGTGGGGATTTCACACAATTTTTTTTTATGCTTAGCTGCTTCTCTCCCTTTTATTAACATTTTCCTTCTGTTTCAGGCTACCTTCATCTCACTCAACCTTTCAGTAGGTGCGAAGAGATATAGCTTTGTGGGGCTGTAAAAATAATAGCCAGACATCTATGCTCTCTAACCTGGCATATTCATACTGAGCGGAGTCTCTTCTCTCATAGCGAAGGAGAGTTCGGCATGTCTGGAAGTCTATATGCATTATGATTTTGGAAATGAATGAAGCGCTGGATTCAAGGTTTTAATTAGGCAATTTACAGGTGTTTCTCCTGTTCTTCTAGCTGTGCTGCCAAGTATGACTGAGTCTGTCGAAGAGGAGGTGAAGGTGACCCAGATCTCGCTGCAGCAGAATAAACTGTCTGTCCAGTCCAACCCCTCCCCCCAGCTGCGGGGGGTGATGAAAGTGGAAAACTCTGAAAACGTTCCCAGCCCCACTCATCCTCCAGTTGTAATCAATGCTGCAGATGATGATGAAGATGATGATGGTGAGCAGATTTTATCTCTAAAGCATATTATATCTCCGATATTTAAATAAATACATACAGCACTGATGCATTTGCTATGTGCCTAGTAATCAACCTTCAGTTTACATGGTTAGTCCTGTGGTGGTTCTAGTCTAGCATTCTGCACTGTGCAATGGCCAATACCTGGAATATTGGAGGAAAGCTTTTCTAAACTCTTGTTGGACAAGGAAACAGGAAGGGAATTTCATCCTTAAGCACCATCACCCTTCTAGGCAATCCAGGAAGTAGCCTTGTCTAGCGATTAAAAGCTAGGAACTGAGTCACAAGACCTAGATCTTTGCTCTGGCATGGCCATACTTGGGCAAGTCACTTAGGCCAAGTGGCCACTGTTTGAAGTCAGAGGGAACTGATGGGTGCTCAAGTTGAGCACCCAAAAACCTTGGCCATTTTGGCTTTAACCTCCCAATACCTTCATTTTTGCATAATGAAGAGAGTACTCACCCTTTGCACCACTTAGATGAAATGTGCTGCGTAAGGGCTTGGTCTGATATCTGAAAGCACAAGATTTAGTTATTAGTTATTTGTACTACCATTGCACCTAGAAACCCCAGGCATGATCCCTGACTCCATTGTGCCAGCTGCTGTATGCAACCAGAACAAAAAGGTTCCTGGTTTTCCCTGCCTCAAAGTGCACACAGTCTTGTCCAATTCCTGATGCTAATTGAGTGTGAGCTAACATTTTGTGCCTTTCAGATCAGCTTTCTGAAGAAGGAGATGAAACTAAAACACCTGTTCAACAGCCAGCTACAGAAACCCATAATGGATTGCGGATAATCTCTACTCGGAAATCCAGTGCTAATTCAAAACAAGGTAATTCATGTTTATATTGTAAGAGCTCCTAAAGGTCACAGCCAGGTTGGCTCTTAGACCCCACTGTGTTAGGTGTTGGTCAAATGTAATAAATGACCACCCCGGTGGTTTGCCTGGCAAAAACCTTAATTCTAGCTATTGGCTGAGCTGCTTAGTAAGGTGATCTTTGGGTATCAGCCACTCTTCTGCAGTCACAAACAGGATAGCTGAGTCAATGCTTAGCTCATTCTTTTTTCAAACGCTTTTGGTTTATGTTGAGCAATCCCAGTAGGCATTGAAACAGGAAATGATAGTGTGATTTTTCAGGTTACCTTTTAAAAAATTCATCTTGGTAATCAATGCTTACATTAAATTTCGCTAGCTTTAGGAGCATATGGAGTGGTCCAAGAGTTAGCATGGAGGTCATCAGGCTAGAGCACCTTATGTACACTGGGTATCTCCACTGATTTCAGTGGAGTTATTCCTGGTTTACACTAGTGTAAGACGGTGGAAGATTGCACCCTAAGTCTTTAAATTAGTTTTGAGGTTCTTACTCCTTAAAAAGACATCACCAAGGAAGTTCTGTAGGGAAAGGGGGTATTTGTATGGTCATGCAGTAGCATCTTCTGACACCTGAAGAAGTGTATCGCAGCTATTTCAGAAAGCAGCATGTTGTGGAAGAACAGTGAGGTGAGGGGTGGAAATGGGAGCACAGAATGGCTCTGGAAGGTGAGCATCTCTGTGACTTAGCTGTCACAGGAGACCAAAGGGGAGTTCAAAGCCTGGATTTCCTCACACTGTTTAAAAAAAAAACAACCCTTAAAAGTAAGCCAAGTGACTAATAGTGCAGATGTTGGTAATTCTTAAAAATGCAGCTTCTGCTGGCTTGTGAGACCAAGCAAGCCAAATTCTGTGGCCATGAACTTAGATTTTTTTTTTCTTCTTTCAGTTAATCAGTTAATACTGATTTTTTTTTAATTTATTTTTTGAAAAAAGCAGTAAATGTTGAGAAGCTTGGTCTGTATTCATAGACATTCACCATTGCTTTTAAGTTTTGGGTTCATTCACAATTCTGCATTTTCAGATAACAGTTTGAATTTTGGAATAAAAACACTTGAAGAAATCAAGTCCAAAAAAATGAAGGAAAAATCACAAAAACAAGGTGGTGAGTTACTCTCCCTCCCTCCCAAATTCAGTGGCACTCCTGTCTCAAGAGAGACAACAGTTTTTCCTGCATGGGAAATACACAGGATGACTTGCAGGGTTTTTTTGGGTTGGGATAATCCGTATTTGCTTTCAGAGAAGGACTGTATTGTTTGAAAAAATGGCTTAAAAATAGTTCAGGTGTTAAAAGCAGCGTCCAGATGGCACAAGCTCTCTTGTATTAGTCAGGCCCTCTAAAGCAGGGAGTAAAGTCGAAATGAGAAGGGTACAAGAATATACTCACATAATGCACAACAGCATGAATCTTTTCCCCCCTATAGCATCTGGATAGCTGGCCAAGCATTGGCTAGGACTATTCTGTGCAGTCCTTTGTATTTACTCTTCTCTTCTCTTGTGACCCAGATATGCCATTGATTGAGTGGGAGATCTGTTCATAAAGGTGTTTTTACACACCCTCAATTGCATGATCTGGGCCTTGATTTCAGTTTGCATATAAATAATGTTTTTGTTGAAGTGATTTAAGATCAGTTTGCCAGGAATAAAGTAACTCTTGTCTATTTTTCCTCATGTGGTAAGGGAGTGGCTTTTTATAAACTACCCCCCCCCCCCCCCCCCCCGCTAACTTAATATATTTTTCTTTGCTGTGATCAGAAGGCCCCTCTGGAGTTTCTGTTTATCCACTCCAATCCCAGACCATTCCTGGTCCGGAAAAGGAAAACCTACGGACGGTGATCAGGACTGTAACCTTGTCTGCAAAGCAAGGTAATGATAACTGCTGCCTGCTTCCCTGGTTCCATTTTAGTAGCTCCTTAGATTGTAGTGTTGGTCCAGATGTCCTTGCTCTCTCTGGCCAACATGGTGTTCATCTGCTACTGATGGTGCCGAAAGGTGTTTGAAGACTTTATTGAAAGCTTCGAAACCCATGGTTTTCTACAGAAGGAAGAATCCCTGGATATATCGAAAACCTCTGACAGTGCTGGTACTCAGAGAAGCATATAGATTTTTGACTTTTGCATCAGGACATTCAGCATCTGGACATCACCTTTAAAGGGTTACGGAGAAGTGCTCGAGCTAACCATAACAAGCCAGTGTTACAAAATGTGACCATAATGCTGCAAACACTTGAACATGTGCTTGACTTTACTCCCAACAGGTCTGCTGGTGTGAGTAGAGCTACATATGTGCTCAAGTGTTTGCAGGATCAGGACAAGCGTTTGCACAAGGATATAGCTGCAGAACCAAATAACAAAAGGAGAGAGAAATGAATGGGTGCAAACAGGAGAAAACTGGGGGGACTAATGAGAGGAAGCAGCTACAGAGAAGCTCTGTGGCATTGGAGAGGGGGCCAGCACTAAACAAGCAGAGAAGGGTGTTGGTGGGAGGAGTGTATGTTCATGAGGTAGTCTGCAGTAAGACACTGCGAAGTTCCATTTTTTTTCAGAGAGAGACTCGTTGCTGTTTGATAGTTGTTTATCCTAGTAAGGAATAAATCTTCAAAAGTGTCTAGTAGACTAGAGCCCGAATATGGAAGTTGTGGTCTCAAGAGGCATTTTGCTTGCTTGTAAGAGTAAAAGTTAACTTTGTGAAAACTTCTGCTGTAGGAGAACCTCCCTAACCAGCACAGTATATAACTTGCACACTTGTCATCAGAGCCTTAATAGCAGAAAGCTGAAGCGAGATCTCATACTACGATTTTTACTAAGTATACTACAGTACACTTCCTAGTACATTTCCAAATTGTAATTATCAGAATGTTTGATGATGCAATATTATTGCATTTTTGTTTCCTCGCTAATAGGCAAAATCTCATGATTTACAATAGGAGTCTATCACTTGTGTAAACTGGCAAGATTATCTTATATCTATATATGGCTACTGCTTTTTCCAAATTAAAGATGCTTATGTTTCACTGTTCCAGGTGAGGAGCCTCTGATTCGATTGAGTCTCTCGGAGAGACTGGGAAAACGGAAACCCTCCATAGGTAAGAACTCATAAGCTAGAGAAATAACGCTGGCTAGAGTCAGCTTCCTCTGCACAGCTCTGGTAATGCACTTAAGTTGAAATCTGCAACACCCATCTGCCATTACATCTGTAAGGCTCCAGGCAGCTCTGTTAATGTGGCTTGAAAATATATTTTATAGAACAAAATAAAGCTAAAGGAATTTAGTTTAAGGAAAAAATGAGTATGTATGAGACTCTCCCATTACCTGAATGCTGGTCTGTAACATGGTGGCAGTTTTTACAGCCCTGCATAAGGTTGCAGAGTAGTTGCTGCTGTGTCTCATGCTGACAGGGGGTCGTTAACTCCAACCAGGCTGCAAAGGGGATGGAGTGTCTCTTTGGAAAATGGGGAACAAGGGACTTGGACAGGTGAGGATTTGCAGGGAAACCTAGGAACAGCCAAACTTGAGGAGAAAGCTTTTAGGGAAAGTTAAGGTTTATAGCTAGTTAGATATCTCAAGAAGGGGATAATTTTTTGACTCTATGCAATGTATATACTCTGAAGCAGTGTGGGTACTCCAGCTGCTCACATAGTCTGCTTCTTTAACTTAAGTCAGAAGCCATCAAGTCATCTATTTTTGGTAATTCCTGAGCTTGTGGTTTCTTGTATGCTTTACCAGAGAAATATGGTGCCCCCAAAACACCAGAGCAAATATATTGCATTTGCCCCCAGGCTTGTGCAGATATATTGTTCTGTTGCCCTTCTTAAAAATGTCTGCATTTCAGATACTGTAGGACAATGTTTCTCAGATGCAGCCACTGTGGTTGCATGCGGCCACCAGGGGCTTTTCTTGCGACCACAGCCTCCTGGGCAGGGACTGGCAGTGGGGGTGAGGTGCAAAGCAGTGGTCCCTCCCCCAGGGCCATCAGCAAGGGTTTGGCACTGCCCCCCTCTGGAGCCACAAATGCCAGAGGAACAGGCAGTCGGTGTGAGTTCCCCACCTTCCATGTGGCAGTGAGGCTCGGGCTTCAGCCCTGAGGTGGCGGGCGGCAGGCTCCAGTCTTGGGGCTTTGGGCTCCAGCCCTGGACCCTGCCTTCAGGTGCCAGCCCTTGTCTCACCACCCCCCTACATCACTCCTGGCCCCCACTGCCTCCCTTGCCCCCCATCCGTAGCCCCTGGTCCCCGCTGTCTCCCCACCCACCTCTTATCCAGGGCTTACTGGCTGAGTAAGTCTGCTGTGAAAATTTATATTTGTATGTTTGTTAATATCACTTTTCACAGCCTCCCAGCTAGCTAGTAAGTCTGCTGTGGAAATTGATAACAAATATACAAATATATCTTTTTGCAGCAGAGGACTTACTAGCTAGCAAGTCTTTTTTAAAAAGCAACAACAACAAAAAACTGTGCAAAACACCTTAATTGTGTTTCTATTCTGTTTAGGTCCAATAAAGAATAGAGACAACTGTACATTATTTTTAATTGAGTCTGCAAAAAACCTCTACATAAATAAATTACAATGATTTGAACATGTATATGTGCATATTTATTTGTTTTTCCTAAAGTCAAGTATTTTAGGAAAAATTGTCAGAATGCCCACTAGCAAAAGTGCCACCACAAATTTATTATGAGAACCCCTATAAGTTGTGAAGTGCTTTAGAACTTTCCACCCTGAGAGTCCCTGCCTTGATTTGGCAGTTGCTTCATAAGGGAGAGTTTCTCAGAGAGCCTCTTACCCTCCTGACATCTTTATCTTGTGTTACTTGGGTTTCAAAATGCTTCTTCCACTGAGAACCATTGTGCTATTTGGGAGCTACAATTAGAAGTAGAAATAGCAGATATTAGCAGCTGGAAAATAAACACAGAAAAATTAAACTCTGTGAAAGGTAAAGAGAGCAGAGCTTCTAGGCGACTCCTCTGTCTTCAAGTCCTTCTATGTATAAGCGCTTGTTAATACGTTCAAATATTAGCTGTTGACTTTCTTTCCACCATGTTTGGCTTTACAGATGAAAGTGGCCCTCCATTGAAGCGTAGCCTTGCTGAAAGGCTGGGAAAGAAGCTTGAATCTCTGGCGAAGACTGACAAAGCACCAAAGAGAGGTACTGCTGCTTAAGAAATCTTTGGGTTTGTTACATACAGACTTCAGTTTGTAGTTCCCTTTTGGTTCTTTGTATGTTAGATGAAGCCTCTCAATATAACTTTGAATTTCCTGGAACTATGTGAGAGACAAAGGAGCAGCCCACCTAACTGCTTTGTGTTTGTTCTTGCAGTTCAAGTCCCCAAGTCTCTTAAGGAGAGGCTAGGATTGCCAGCTGAGCAGACTAGCACGGAGACAGGTAACTAGCATGGAGACAGCTGATGCTCCCCTTTTTCCTGGACCTGCCATTTCTCTGCAATCTGCATTACCCTACCCTTAGCCATTAGAGCTCCTGTATCTGCCAGCATGAGAGTTCTGGCTCTTGACAGCCAATTTGATTCCACTTGTGCCTCAGCAAGCTTTGCTTGCCTGTTTATAAGCAGAAGAGCTTAAACCCTGCTTGGAGACAAGTGAAATAGAAATTGGAAACCAAGAGATGGGATTGGAAATGCCAGTGGAGGTACAAGGTAGTGGTAGAATGGGGCTGCAGTCATCACAGTAGTAATAGATTGTTTACAGAAAAGGGATCAGAGTGTGCCCTACAATTTGACATACATGCTTCCCTAAACCACATTCACAAGTTTAGGTTATGATTTGGTTTCCTTCCTCTTTGACACACTGACATTCACAGTTTTTGGGGGGGCCCTAAGTGGCTACTTAATTTTTTTTTTCAATGCACAGGTCACAAACTTTTCTTTAAATGTTTTGGTTTTTTCCTCTTTTGGTGACAACAGAAAGAGCTGCAAAACCAGCAGGTGAGATCCGTGTGAAAACACTAGAAGAAATCCGTCTTGAGAAAGCCAACCAGAGACGGGGAGAACCTCAAACCAAACTCAAGACTGAAGAGACGTGTAGAACAGAAGATCCTAATCCAAGGGTGAAACCCTCCCCAACAATTAGAATCAAAACTTTTTCTGAGGTTCTGGCTGAGAAAAAAAACAGGCAGTTGGGGGAGGAAGATCAGCTAACGGTGGAGGAAAAGCTAAAAGCGGAGGAAAGTCCTGCCAAGCCGAAGACTGAGAGTGAGCCCAAGAAGCAGGGCACTGCAGCTCCACCTATAGCCAGCAAAGGGCAGCTGGAGGAGTCAACAGGCAAAGCCATGCCAATAGGGGAGGTGCGCATTAAAACATTGGAGGAGATCAAGCAGGAGAAAGCCCTGAGGAAGCAGCAGAGTGGAGAGAACACCCTAAATACGCCACCGCAACCTGAGCTTACTCCCACCGGGAGGAGATTACTGCGCATTACAAAGCTGACAGGTAACAAATGCTTTGGCCATTCCTATAGTACAGCAGGTTCCCCCTTCTTTGCTGGTATTTTCAGTTTAGTCCGAAATCACTCACTCCACTACACATTACAGCTAGAAGACTTTCAAAGTCAGAAGTTAAGACGTGCCAGAATCAAGGTTGCCCATGTCAACTTTACTTGCTGCTTTGTACACATGTAATTAAAGGCTGGCATGCATATCGTTTGCGATGTCTTCTGTGGGGTTCCTGCCTCATTTAGTGAATGCATAGTTATTTAATGTGGAGGACAAAATGCAATATTGAATGTGTGGCCTCAGGCCTCAAACTTTGTACTGAATACAAAATTCATTCCCTCCTGGGAGTTTCTGTGATTCTCTCAAAATAATATTGGAGTCACTGTTTCATGAACATTAATGTATGTATCTTCATAACACCCCTGTGCGGTAGGAATGTGTGTGTGTGTTCTGTTTTTTTTTTTTTTTTTTTTACAGCTGGGGAACTGAGGCACAGAGAGAGATTAAGGCCAAAATTGTCTACTAATTTTGGGTGCCCAATTTGAAATATCTAGGACTTGCTTTTTTTTTTTTTGGGGAGCATGAGCACTTTGTATGTTCAAAGCACAATTCCATTGATGTCAGAGTGCTCAGTGTTTTTGTGTCTTAAACCACAGGCGTCTCATGTTGGGCACCCAGAAAATGGGGAACACACAATTAGTAGCCAGCTGTTAACACTAGTTTGAGTGAGGTGCCCAGAATCACACAGGAACTCTGTGGCAGAGGCAGGCATAGAATCCAGTTTACCAGGGCAACATTCAACTGCCTAACCATGAGACTATCCTTTTTCATCCTATAGTCCTCTGCCTCGTTCACTATACACTTTCCAACCTTTGCAACAAATAAGGCAGGGGTCCTACAGACAACAACCTCATTCATTCATTCCCTGCGCACAATACATAATGTGCACTGTAGAAAGTGTCTTTCAGATGTAACATTAAATGGGAGTCTCTTTGGGTCATCACAGTGCTTGGTCAGCTGCAAGTAAAAGTTCTCTGGTTGTAGCGCAACCCAGACCTCATGATTACAGTGTGTACAACTGAATGGAAGATTGTAGAGCACAAGCTGCAGCCAAATTCTTAGTCTATTAAACTGGTTCGTTTGCCCAAAAGGTTGGAAACCGGTACTGTGAAATGCTATTCAGGAGATCTGTGGTGTTTGAACTCTTAGAATTAACAGTGTGGGTTTGGGATGTTTTAAAGCACCTGGAAGAGAAGAAAAGAAGTTGGTGGCGTCTAGCGTTCCGCCCCTCAGAGCTGGCCCAACAGACAAGGCTGCAGAGGTGAGTCCCTAGAGAATATAGGAAACACTATGTGTCAGAAGTTGCCTTGGATAACATTCACATTCTGTTTACCAGCATGACTTGGAACATACCTCCGATGCAATGGGGATGTCTGTACATTTCTGCATCTAAGTTCTGGAGATTAATCCAGAGTCCTGTCTTCTGTGGTAGCATTTAAGGAAAACATTGCAATGACCAAATGGCTTTGAATTTCTTGCTATTTATACATAGCAATGAATAAGAAGCCCTGGTAGCAATAGCAAAAGCCAGGACTTTGTAATCAGAGGTAATCTGTCTGTTGAGGGCAGCATTGGCAACTTGTGTTTCCCTTGGGCTCCTACTGAGAATGGACTAGATTGCAGCTAGAGTCTTTTGCTTTGATCAAGGGACAACCTATGCTGGGATTTGTAGCCTCTGTGGGCTGCACTTCTGTAGTAAAGGTGAGGGTGTTTGTGAACCTTGATGTAGGTTGCCAAAATGCAGCTGACTGATATTAGGGTGGTGCTGAGCTCAGAGTCCTCTCCATAGGAATTGCTGATTAGGTTTGTGTTCTGAAGTCTCCCTAGATTTGTCCCATCTTGTTCCTCTCTTATTTTCTCTAGTCTTCAGATGAGAGTGCAAACAACTCTACAGCTCAAATGAAGAGTTCTCAAGAAATACTGAGGGAGAAGCGGCAGCTGAAGCCACGACAGAAGGAGAAGCTCCAGAAGGAAATATCTGCTATGTCATCCCCTGGAGAAGAAACGATTAAAGAGAAGAGCCCAGTGGTCGGAAGTCCTGAATCCACAGTGACGCCTGGGGCAACTCGTCGGTTGACAAAGAGACTGACTGTGAAATCAGAGGAAGCAGTGATGGAAAGTCCAGGAACAGAGGGTTCAGTACTACCGGTGAAACATGCAGCTCAGTCTCTGGAGCGAAAGGCTAAAGGTGAATGTCATTTTGTGTAGTATTTTCTGTAAGAGGGATTTAACTTTAGGGGCTGGATCACGTAATCTGTTCCCCAAATCACTCAGTTATTTTGCTCAATATTTTTAGGGAAAGATGACCAGTGCTCATTCTGCAGTGTAGTCATAATTGGACTTTTCTCATCATCACAAGTGCAGCACAGTATGACGCATATTTTGTTCAGTTGGCAAAATGGCCAGACCTTGATTCAGAAGAAGAATGGAGTAGTAAAAGGACATACTGCCGGTCTGGATTTGATGCATTGGCACAGTAGTGTAACGAGTTGTGCAGATCCTTGATGTGGGTGGGAGAGAGAGCCTACACAGAATTTGCCTGTTCTGTTTCTGCCCAGCTCTTGTCTGTGTTAACCCTTTCCTTTTCGAGAGCCCTGAAATTCCCAAACTTTAAAAAAAAATCTAACTAGAAAATGGCTTTCATTTGTGAACACTGAAATTTCAGTAAAGTTACCCTAGAAAAGTGGTGGTGTTACTTAGGATCTTGGTGCTGTCCAGATTTTCTCTATATCCTCCCTTTTATTTCTGATTGGCTTATGAATTCATCCCTGACCGTTCAGTAGTGTTGCTGTACAGCTCCTACATTCCACCCCAAAGATGGCTGTGTTAATGGAGGTGAAGTAATTTCTCTGAAATGTGTTAGAGACGATAGGATGAGACACTGTAAGTCTATTAGCATTTTTATAGATTGCTGACTACATAAGAACAGAACAGCCAGACTGGGTCAGACCAAAGGTCCATCTAGCCCAGTATCCTGTCTTCTGATAGTGGCCAATGCCAGGTGCCCCAGAGGGAATGAACAGTCTCTGGCAAACAGAGACTAGGGCCACCATTCCTGCCCATCCTGGCTAATAGCCATTGATGGACCTATCCTCAATGAACTTATCTAGTTCTTTTTTGAATACATGTATTTGAACTGCCAAAGGGTTAATTGGGGGTTACAAGGTGCTGTGCCTTAAACTCATTGCTGGCTTTACAGAGGAGCAAGGAAACTGCATCAACCCTAGGAACCAATCAGCTTCTGTTCCTTTCCTTTTATTTTCCAGCCAAACCCAAGGTGAATGTGAAGCCATCAGGCGTGAAAACCATCTCCCCTGCAAAGCAGGCCCTGAAACGTAAGGTGGCTGAAAGTCATCCTTCTGCCATAGCAGCTGTGAAACCACTAAGCACCACTAGCAGTGACTTGAAGGAGCTCCCAGCTAAAAAAGCAGCTGTGGTAAGGAAACTGGCTTACAAGCTGGACAGCCTATGGTGAAACCTGAACAGAAGTGTTTCACCCTGCCCCTAAGAGACGACCGAAGATAGATATAGGGATGTCTTATCTCTCTTATGCAGTTCTGTCCAGATCTGAGTCCCTTACCATACCATGGTATGATTTTGATGCATCTTCCTCCATCTTTTATTAGATGAGTAACAGCACTTTATAATGTTCTTAGTTAAATGTCTTCTCAGTGGAGTGAAGTACATACCACTTACGTGCATTCCAGAGTGGCTAGTCAACTACTGCTGAAGACTTCAGGCTCTTGATAGGCATCGAGTTTTTATGCTCACTTTGTCTGGGAAGGCCCAGAATTGTTTTGGCTTGGGGCTCAGGGATGATATGGCTGTGCAAGGATGGGGCAGGCATTATGCTGGAGGAAAAGAAATCTGCCGAGAAATATTTTACTTTTGTACCTTAACTTTCACCTTGCTTTTTCCCAGACTACTATTCTAGCCGTGCCAGAGGATAGTCCGGCCACTGTATCGGAGAGAGCAAAATCCAGAGACAGGTAATGTCTGCAACTTGCTTCTGTTCCTGTTAGAAAAGGTTTTTGTCACTGGGGTTTCGGTTTGAAACTCCAGTACTGTCTCTGCCTGACATTTGGGAAGATGAGTTTGAGGTCATCAATGTTATAATATACCTGTTAAGCCCTGCAACATACCCTGCTTTAATTTTCTAACAATTTAGCAGACTCTCCTTCGGATTAGCTTTTAAAACATTTGAGTTGATTTTGTTCATGTTGGTGAATTGGCATCACTTGCAGTAGCATCTTTCTGGATTCCTGTGAGGTCCTGAAAGAGGCGAGGGTGGCGCTGGAGTGGGATGAAGATGGGGGAAGACTTTCCTGCTGGCTCCTCCTCAAATGCTAACTAATAGCTGGCATTCTCTGTGACCAAATGCATGTCTCAGCAGAAGGCTCTGTAAGAGAAGAGGGATATTAGGTGAAGAAAATAATGCAGAGCTGGGTGAGACAAGTTTATGCGGCACCTGGCTGAATCAGGGCTGACTAGAATCCACTGCTGTCAGCTTCTTACTGTCAAGAGCACCAAATTCATCCAAACATGTGATGGAAAGAGTAAATAGTTGATATCTTTTTTTAACCAACAGTTCACGAAGTTTTATCCGTTCACATTTTTATAATCAGTTTAGTAAATTAGTGTAAGTGTATTGTCTTTGGAGGCAGAGCATTTGGGGAATCTAGGAAAAAGATTGGTTTAATTCTCAGGGTTGTGTCTAGGTCCCCAAACTGAGAATGTACCTGTAATATTACATTGGACTCAGAGATAGCCACTGCTTAATTACACAGCAATTCCGAAGGATTGGAGGTGTGGGGGGGAACACTGCAGTAAGAGAGGGTGGTTGGCAAAATAGATATTTTCAATTAAGGAATTGCTCTCTCTCTTCTCCCAAGCCCTGAGTTGCATATAGGAAGCCAAGCAGCCTCTGTGGCTCAATCAGAGATGTCAAGCCCAACCTCTTCACAGGCAGCAGTCAAGACCCGCAGGCTGAGCTCCACCACAGCTGGGAAAGCACCCTTATCCGTAGAAGATGACTTTGAGAAACTGATTTGGGAAATCTCTGGAGGCAAACTGGAAGCAGAGATTGATCTGGACCCAGGGAAAGATGAGGATGACCTCCTGCTTGAACTATCTGAAATGATTGACAGCTGAACCAGACTTATACTTATCTTTTAAAACAAAAAACATTTTAAACTCTATTTTGTTGGATACCCAAGATAAACCTTTTTCTTCTATATGAGGCTTTGCCACAAGTCTTCAAGTACACTTGAACTGATAAAAATTGGCAATATCTGCACTCAATTGTCGTTAATTTCCCTGCAGGTCAGAGTTAAGAGCCTGTGTACCCATCCTGTTACCACAGGCGGCTATTTTGAATATGTGAGGACAAAGCACTTCACAGTTTCAGGCCAGAAAGATCCTGGAGCCCATCTATAAAGCCTGGGGGTGTAAACTTGTTCCACTGATTTAAGGCTGTGAAGGCTTTAAAAAAAAAAAAAAAAAAAAAAAGTTTTTCTCAGCAAGGTGTGCAAAACTCAGTGTGTTTCAAAACTTTTGGCAACTCTTAAGTTGTATTTGTCCTTACCTTCTTGTTTTAACATTCTAGCAAAAAATAATGAAAAAGTGGGGAGAGAAGGATAATTACTACAGTAATGTGGGCCAAACATACTGCCAAAGGTGCGGGATCAGGTTAGTCTATCCAGCCTTACTTCCTTTTAATTATCAGGGACAACACAATATCAGTATGGAAAGCAGCAGCTATACGAAGACTGCCTTCCTCCCTTTGAATCATACTGTACTAAATCTTGGGGGGTTGGTACTTTTTGTTGACTGAGTAAGGTCCTGGGGCAACTGGTGTAACCCCTCTTGGTCTGCTGCACATCAGTAAATTGAAAATGGGTCTTAAAAGTGCCTCTCATTTCCAAGAATTTCTTCCCTCTTCTGCTGACTTTTCTTCTACTGAGAAGCGGTAGCTGCTGGCACTGATGGGGAAAACACTTTCAGCTGTCTTTGAACCCCAATTCGCTGTATAGGCTTATCTGATTTGATGTAGCACTATGCTGGAATTCAGCCAATAGGAAGCATGTGTCAAGTCAGGCAAGTCTTAGACGTGTCAGAGCAAACTCTGTTCCCTCCCCTGTCCTGTGGATACCTTTCTCTCTTCTCACCCTTCATTTCTCTATAACTTCCCCCTCTTCCCCCCCCGGCCTGAACTAATCATTTAGGAAGTACACACCTGGGGTTGGGATGTTCGGAAAACTAGTCTTCTGTGCTTGACAGTCCATTTGTCTGAACAGTGTACATGGAGAGAATGGTTGAGATTGGGGTGTATTGTGTATCCCATCACCTATGTTCATTTTGACCATAAGATTTTTTTTTTATTTAAACCTTCAACAAGCTAGTCCCTTCCGACTTTGAGCTGTGAAGATATAGGTGTAGCAAGGCTTTTGCTGCTGGCAGGCTTAAAAAAAAAAGTTCAATTGTATTGTAAATATTTTGTCTTTGAAAGAAAACACGTACATGATTTGATAATCCACTGTGATGTCTTAGTTCTTATAGGGAAGATTTGAACCAAAACCAATTTTTAAATTAAAAAGCCCACTCCTGAAGAAACTGCTGTTATAGTTCTAGGAGGGACACCATGCAGAAAGCTTCATCCCAAAGAAGCCGAAAAGCAACAACCCTCCATCCTGCTGAAGGACTTTTCACAATGAGACTTTTGGTTGCTTGTGCACAAATGGAAGCAACTTTCAGAGAGAGACATATGTATGAGAGATTGTGATCTAAAAATCTTTTCCCTGCTGCTTATCTCCCTGTGTTTAAGCAGAATATTCTGTTCCATTGTCAGCTTTGTTCACTTCCTTCTCTGGATGAGAAGTCCTGTCTATGAAGGCAGAATTTTATGTATGCCATTGCTTCTGTAAATATTTTATTCTTTCATTTTCTATTTAGTTTGTATTTAAGGCATTGTCTTACATGTAATCTGAACCATACATGTTCACCATGAGTTGGGCTGTTCATGAAAAACATTACTCGTGTTTTTAAATAAAGCTGATGTAGGAAGTCTTATTTCAGATGTTCTCCGTGTATTTGGGTAAGATGCAGAGGTGGGCAGTAGGTGCAAACAAAAGGGTCTTTTGGTTTCTACAACCAATCATTTCTTTAAAATGTTACCATTTCCTCTACTGCTATGTCCCAGTGGTAGGGTATGCAGAGAGGAGAGTCAGGGTCAACTTGCAAACAATGGAAGAGGCAGTGTGACTGTGTGGAATTCACAATACTTAATTCCTTTAGTCTCAAAGCACTTTACAAAACTGAGAGACACAGAAAGTGAAGTGACTTGCCCAAAGTAACAGAGCAGGTTGGTGCCGGAGGTGGGCATACACTTAAGCCTCCAAATGGAGGGGGTGAAGCCACTTGAAGTCTTAATGTATTTGCATTCCTCAACTTCATCGTAATATCTTCTGCAAGTGAGAGCGGTTGAATTACTCTAATGTACACCTGACAAACTGCAGTGATAACACACATGTATAGCCGCCTATAGGTGGGGACAGATCTACTTAGGTGTGAGGAACAAAAGGACAGCTAGGCAGCCATACTGCAACCACCATGCAAAGGTTCATCTTGATCTGAGCATCCGTGATCCACTGCAAGGCTCTCAGTGAGGATGCAAGGTCAAGTGAGTGGAATTTAAGGGTGGTGTCTCGCTGAGATGTATGGCTATGAACTATGCAAGTGGCCTTGCGTGTTGTCTTTTGGGCCAAAAGCGCTCGCTCGCTCTCTTTTTATTGTTGAATTACCCCTCAAAGGATCCTGGTGCGGGTGAGGCTCCTGTCCTCGTTGTCTCTGCAAATGGCAGCCATCTTTCAGCATTTGGACTTTCCTGCCTAAATAAGGGGGATGTCAGGGTCACTCAGTGCAGCCTGCCTGGCCTTGCCCCATGCCTGTGTTGCATGCACCCTGCAGGCTCTGGGCCTGTGCTCTCTGTAGGGGCTGGTATCAGAGTAGCAGCTGTGTTAGTCTGTATCCGCAAAAAGAACAGGAGTACTTGTGGCACCTTAGAGACTAACATATCCTTAGAGACATAACATATTTGGATGCATATCCGAAGAAGTGGGCTGCAGTCCACGAAAGCTTATGCTCTAATAAATTTGTTAGTCTCTAAGGTGCCACAAGTACTCCTGTTCTTTCTGCAGGGGCTGAAGTCCCAGGCTGGGGGGCCTGGTCTGCACCTGCGCTGGGTTGCTAGTGGGCTAGCATGCGCTGCGGGGCCTGGCCTGCAGGGGGGCTCGTGCCCCCAGCCAGAGGTCAGCACGGGCCTTCAACCTGGCTCGGGGGCCCGCGCACCGCCGCTGGACGGAGGCACTATGGGAGGCGGGAGCAGTCGAGGCGGGATGGAGAGTCCTCCAGTGTGCTAGAGGGGGCGGGTGGGAAGGGTTCCCAGCGTTCCACAGGCAGGCCCCGGCGGCTTCCGGTCTGCACCGGAAGTCTGAGCTGCTGCGGCGCGCGCGTGCGGGCTGCTGGTGGTAACGGTTTCTTCCCGGTCTCTCTCCCCGTCTGTTGGCCGAGGCTCGCTCGCTCGCGGCCATGGCGTATCGCGGGCAGGGCCAGAAGGTGCAGAAGGTGATGGTGCAGCCCATCGTATCCTGCCGCGGGGGAGTGGCGGGGGGAGAGAATGAGGGGGCCGGGGAGGGGGAGATGTGGGGGGCTGGCGGGAAGGAGAGCGGGGAGTGAGGGGGCTGGGGCTGGCTGTGGGCCGAGGGGGAAGTGAAGGGGCTGGGGGGGAAGGAGATGTGGGGGGCTGGTGGGAGAGAGGGGGATGAGGCTGGCTGTGGGCGGAGGGGGAAGTGAAGGCGCGTGGGGGGAGGAGATGTGGGGGGCTGTCGGGGAGTGAGGGGGCTGGGGCTGGCTGTGGGCCGAGGGGGAAGTGAAGGGGCCGGGGGGGAGTGAGGGGGCCGCGACTGGCTGGGGGGGAAGTGAGGGACCCGGGGGGGGGGAGGAGATGTGGGGGGCTGTCGGGGAGTGAGGGGGATGAGGCTGGCTGTGGGCGGAGGGGGAAGTGAAGGCACGTGGGGGGAGGAGATGTGGGGGGCTGGTGGGGAGTGAGGGGGATGAGGCTGGCTGTGGGCGGAGGGGGAAGTGAAGGCACGTGGGGGGAGGAGATGTGGGGGGCTGTCGGGGAGTGAGGGGGCTGGGGCTGGCTCTGGGGGAGACGAGATGTTGGGGGGAGGAGGGGGAGAGTGAGGGGGTTGGGGCTGGCTGGGTGGGAGGAGATGTGGGGGGCTGGCGAGGAGGAGGGGGGGAGTGAGGGGGCTGGCTGTGGGGGAGGAGGAGATGTCGGGGGCTGGCGGGGAGTGAGGGCGCCGGGCGGTGGAGGCCGAGATCGGGGTTGCCATGCAGCCCCTCACCCGGGCATTACATGTTGGGGGTTGGGGTGTCTCCTCTTCCAAGCGCCTGGGAAGGGGCTGCTTTTTATCAGAATCCAAGAGGGAGTCGGTGTGTTCAATGCCAACCGGACTTCTTCCCCTCCCCTCCAAGGATCAAACGGTGATTTGCCTAAAAATAAAGAGCTTGTAGAGTGGGAACTTTGGTTATAACCAGATGAGTTGTTACAGTGACACATGTTGTGCTAGGAGCTGTTTCTGTGCTTTTCCTTAAGTGCCGTATTACAGAACCTCATCTTCAGGTACCTGCAGAATGTAAGTAATGCTGTCTGTCAGCTCCTTGCGTGATTGTAAATATGATCCAAAACATGCTTTTAGCCATGGTAATAATGTTGCTGAGGTTTATATCTGATCCATCCTGTCTTTGGGTTGGGGAAGGATTCTTTCTTCCTTCCTCCTTCAGCAAGGAGCTGGGATTCATAAACTGATCAGTTTCTTCCCTCTCTAGCTAATAATAGTATTGATAATATTTGACATATTAGCTCTTAAGGGTTTTTTTTTTTGGTGTTTGTACTGAATAGCTTCCTGCTACCCAACTGCACTGTGGATCTAAGTTTAATATTTTGTTAGCATGCCAAGAAATAGTAATGAATACTAAAGGTTTGATCCTAAGGTAAAGTGTACAGTGATGTACTTGTGTGTATAGACCCTGGCAACGTGACAGGATCTGAATACAGATGTCAGGTTCAGGTTAGGTTGGGTGTTACTTGTATAACATACATTCAGGTACAGCTCAGATCCGATAGGCTCTTATCTCTGATTGCGTTGACAACCCTAGACCCTTGCAACCTGACCTAAACCCAGTGGGACCTGACTACGAATGTTGGAGTCGGGTATGAAAACAATTAAATACACCTCTACCCCGATATAACGCTGTCCTCGGGAGCGAAAATAATCTTACTGCGTTATAGGTGAAACCGCATTATATCGAACTTGCTTTGATCCGCCGGAGTGCGCAGCACCCTCCTCCCCTCCCCAAGAGCGCTGCTTTACCGCATTATATCCGAATTCGTGTTATATCAGGTCGCGTTATATTGGGGTAGAGGTGTACTCTTGGGGTCGGGTTGGGTTAAAATTGGCTGTGGTCTAGTTGGATTTGGGTTGGGCTTTAAAATTAGGCCCGAGCAGACTTCTGCTACTGTTTATCTTCTAAAATTTATTCCTTTACATGCTCACAAATCCTCAATAGTTGGAGAGAAAATATGCCTTTTTATTTATAAGATGCCTCAGGGCAACATTGAGTCCTAATTTGGGTGTCATATCTTGTGTCTTTTTATAGAAACCGCAAAGAATATTTTTAATAACTACTTACGGCATGTCAAACAGATACTCATTGGTATACGTGATAATATTAACTGTTGCTTGGAGTACTTGTGCTAATAATGTGCTTTCTTCTCTTCCCCCTTCCTCCCCGCCCATGATTTTGCAGAGGTCCAGGATTCAGGTGTGGCTCTATGAACAGGTGAACATGCGGATAGAAGGCTGTATCATTGTGAGTGTCATGTTATAGGCACTTTGCATCGTTAATTTGTTTTTCCCGTTCACAAGTTCCATTTTCAACTCTCCAAGAAAAAGTAGTACAGTGAAGTAATAACATCCCCCTCTCCCCCCAGTTTTCCAAGCAGTCGTCTTACTCAGATCCATTTAATCATAGCATCATAGGACTGGAAGGGACCTCGAGAGGTCATCTAGGCCAGCCCCCTGCACTAATGGCAGGACTAAGTATTATCTAGACCATTCCTGTCAGGTGTTTGTCTGTGCCCCTTAGTGAAAGCAACTCCTGCTGTTGAGGCTTGAGACCAGGTGATTTTGTTCACTAACCACTTTTGTTGTTGGTTCTTAGGGTTTTGATGAATACATGAACCTGGTTCTGGATGATGCAGAGGAGATCCACTCAAAAACAAAAGCAAGGAAACAGCTGGGTAAGTCTGCATGGTTTATGGCACCAAGCTGCATATATGAACCTTATGTGCAGCGATATAAAATACAGAGGAAATGAATAGCTTTGACTGAAGGATAGTGAAACCCATCGGGAAGATTCTTAGGTCTGCTATCTGCTGTAGGTTAACTGTATTGGGATTAGAGAGTTGATGAATGTTCCATTCTGATTAGCTGTGTGCCAGAATCCAGCACTTCTCAAAGAGTGAGTGAGTCCTAAAATGAATCTGAATCTTTAAAAAGGTGGCTTAATAAACAGCAGCTCTCTGCCCTCTCTTGGGTGTCAGCGTGACTGGAGGAGGCCAGTCTAAACTCCATACTCCCATATCTATCTCTGTACGGTTGTATTAATTGGAAGTGTAATTTACCCCTTCACGTAACACTGAAGCTAGGGGTGACCCAATGAAATTAATAGGCAGCAGGTTTAAAACAAATGAAAGGAAGTATTTCTTCACACAATGCACAATCAACCTGTGGAACTCATTCCCAAGGGATGTTGTGAAGGCCAAAAGTACAGCAGGATTCAGAAAATAATTAGGTAAATGCATGGAGGTTAGGTCCATCAATGGCTAATAGCCGAGATGATCAGGGACAAAATCCTATTTACTGGGTGTCCCTGAACCTCTGACTGCCAGAAGCTGAGACTGAACAACCGGGGATGGATCACATTTTTAATTGCCCTGTTCTGTTAATTCCCTCTGAAGCCTCTGGCAACAGCCACTGTCGAAAGGCTGGATATTAGGCTCCATGAACCATTGGTTTGACTTAGCATGTTTTTAATCAATTTATGTTTTTATGTTCTTATGTTTTTAATCAATTTAAATACAACAGTCCTAATACCCTCCCCACGCACTCGGTATGTCTACACAACAAATTAAAACATGTGGCTGGCCCATACAAGCTCACAACGGCTCGGGCTCCAGGGTTGTTTCATTGCTGTGTAGGCTTCTGGGCCCGAGCTGGAGCCCAGGCTGTAGGACCCTGCGAGGTGGGAAGGTCCCAGGGCTGAAGCTGGAGCCTGAGCCTGGACATCTACACAGCAGTGAAACAGCCCCAAAGCCCTAGCCCTGTGAGAGCAAGGTGGCTTGCATGGGCCAGCCACGGGCGTCTAGTTGCTTTGTAGATGTACCACTGTCACCTTGTCCCATCACCCTTCTGAGTCAGTACAGGAAACCCCTTTGCTGCTGCCATCCCCACCATGTTCGGATTTGGTATTCACCATTTGCCAAGTACCAAAGATAAACAGTGAATCTGAAAACAGTGGTGTCTTCCGATTCCCAGCCAGGATGGCTTTTATTGCGATACACTCTGGTTTATTTTAAGGCAGCAGAGTACGGGGCTCAAGATAGTACTGATACCCTGCAACGCAGCGAATCTCAGATATATCAGTCATATACTGTGGAGAGAGGATCACCATAGATTTATAGGCTTGTAACTCTGTGCTGCATGCAGAGGGATAGTTTGCCTATGTATTATCTTAATTTACTGTACTGAAAGGAAACTTCTGATCTGTACTGCAGTCTTTCCCATGGTAAGTGTTTAATAGAAAGAAGCACTATACAGGCACCATGCAGACCTCTTTTTGGAAGCTTTTCTGCAACAAAATTTTCTGCATGTTAGACATTGCATGACCTGAGGATAATCTCTCTAACTGCCATTTCCGTTCTCCTTTGTGTTGCAGGTCGGATCATGTTAAAGGGGGACAATATTACTCTTCTACAAAGTGTTTCTAACTAGAACTTGTCATTCAGAGGGTGGAATGCACCAAAGAGTGTTCCAAACTAGAATTTTCAGTTAATGTGTGGGGTGGACTAAACATTATTATAAACAAGAGTCACTGTGCTGGGAAAGTGGATGGCGTTTTGAAAATAAAAACTCCAAATGAGCCTGATTTGAAAAGAGTAAAAACTTAGCTAATATCTTTCCCTACCTTTGATAGTAACATTTTTTACATTGCAGTACTTAACAATTGTAACTGTGAACTTAAATTTATTTGATCTCATGCCTACATCCCTCCCTCACTGTTTTTGTTGGGGGAAAATATGTAATCTGAAATAAACCTTTTTTCTTAAAATGGATCTGTTCAATTTCTGATAGGGAAAAAAATCTTTGTACGTTCTGGACCAATAACAATGCACCATCTGAATTGTTCAGTAGAATACCAGAGCCACATGCAGTCTCTAGACTGTAGAGATCCAGTAAAATTAGGATGGAATTTATCTAGGAACTTAGCATTACTATTCTCTACCAACATATCTCAGTTGCGTGAAGAGAGCTTTAACTGATAAAACAGTATAAACTTTCTTGAGAATCTACATAGATGTACTTGTTGGTAAAGGATTATTTCTACAGTTAAGTATGTTAATATGCTGGGAAGGCCTCCAGGAATTTCATCAAAGCATTTAACAAACAATGCTCAATCCTCACACTTGCCAGTATAATTAAGTATTATCCTCTTGTTTAAGTGAGGAAATTTAAGCAGAGAGGCTAAGTAGTTGACCCAAGATCACAGAGAGGGAGTCAGTGTCAGAGCCAGGATTAAAACTCGAGAGTTCCTGTGGTCAGATCACTAAACAATTTGGAAATATCTGAGATGTTTGGGTTTTTAATATTTTCTTCAATTTTTAATTTGGGAGTAATGTGCTGCCTGTATGGGGATCTGCTGGATGGTTTGCTTGGGGATCTGTGAGATGGATGCATTTTCTTTTACTCCTGTATGCTTCCTGGCTCAGATACCACTATTAGATCCCTTCTGCTGCTTTTCCAATTTAAACAAAAAAAAGTGTAGGTCTGATACCTCTGTGATGGAGGATTTCTTGGCGCTTGTTTTGAGGGCTACAGTAACAATCATTTAGACTGGAGTAATTTAGTCAGCATTCAGTTATCAAAACATAGTTTTACATATAGTTGTTATCCTGCAAACCAGTGAATTCAGAGAAATTCAGAAGAAAAAAAATGCTCCTGTTCATGGAAATATAACACATGCAGTTCAACAGTGGACAGTTAAAATACCTGTAATCTATTTTGGCCCAGTCTACAGCAGGGATCATTGGGAAAAATGTTCTCCCTTTCAAGTTTAAAAAAAAAAGCCATGCATTTTTTGTTGCTATCAGCTACTTCTGTCTCTCTCTCTCTCTCTCTCTCTCTCTCTCTTATTATTCATCCCAGACATGCAGAAATACAGCAACTCAGGCTTTTCTGGATTGTGTACTATTATTTGTCTATCTTGTTTGAATCTGAAAGAATTTTGATGCAGTTTCAGCATAGGTACTTTCACCCATTTCACTGAGCTATTCTACAGAGAAATTGTAACACCTCTTATCAGGCTTAAAGCTATGATGATCGAATGGGACATGTTACCACAACATGGTAGCTGAAACAAAATCAGGCATACTACCTGCTAACAAAAGAATTGGTATTTTTGTATCAGTTTTCATGAGTTTCAAAGTGTTCTGCACAAACAGCAACAGAAAGGTACATGTCTTGTGCAGACACAAATCTTAGACCATCTGTGGATGAACGCAGTTAAACATTGCCAAGGACTAGGTACGGAAGGCATAGAATAGTAACTGGGTTCTCCTGTGTCTGCTTTACATGGATCCTCAAGATGCTCGTTGAAGTTTTCCAGAGCAGTAAATAACTACGGGATTCTCTCGATTAATAGTTATGGGGCTACAGTTGCTGGGTATTTATGGTACCTCATGGTGCCTGCAAATTCCACCTGATTAACTAGATGCAGGTGCAAAGGCAAATCAGGGCCTTGAGATTAATCCTTATGCCTAAAATATTTCAGCTCCGTGTTTCTGAAGCAATACTTTTTCTCTCCAAATATGTGAGAAAAATGTCATACAAGGATAAAAGGGCAGTGTGAAATGAGATCAGAAAAGGATATTTACCAGAGGGGGGCGAGTGTAAAGATGTATGCCATGAGTCCAATGAACATAAGGTCAATGAAATAAAAAATGTCTCGGTGCTCATAAAGGGGTCTATCCCTTTCCAAAAAGAATGAGGAGTACTTGTGGCACCTTAGAGACCAACAAATTTATTTCCAGTCGCTGTTGCAGAAAAGTAGACTGGTAGGAGAAACAGCTCTCTGTTACAAGCAGTGCTGCTTCCTGCTCCAAATCACGCATTTCAAGATGCTCTCAATGCTGCATGCCGTTCCTCCACTGCTTGATGCTATCAGACTGATCCTGTATCTTAAATTCATTTGCAGTAGTCCAATGATGAGTGGAAGGAAGTCTAGACTAATCATAAGGCATGTCATAGCTGATGATAAACATTCTACCAAAACAGACTGATTGTATTGTAAGTGAGCTGCAGGGCTAATTAGAAGCTTCCTCAGAGGGAAGCTGTGAAAAATGCAGAAACCCTGTATTGGAGTGTAAGCATGTCTGCACATAGGGGATCTGGTCTGTGAGTGGGGCTTCTAAGGCACTAGTGAAATACCTGTCCTTATAAGGGACTTCTCCACATCTGTGAGAATGGTACAAGTCTTCACAATTGTACCTTGTTTATTTCATTGTATAAAAACAACAAGGAGTCTGGTGGCACCTTAAAGACTAACAGATTTATTTGGGCATAAGCTTTCGTGAGTAAAAACCTCACTTCTTCGGATGCATAGAGTGAAAGCATCCGAAGAAGTGAGGTTTTTACTCACGAAAGTTTATGCCCAAATAAATCTGTTAGTCTTTAAGGTGCCACCAGACTCCTTGTTGTTTTTGTAGATACAGACTAACACGGCTACCCCCTGATATTTCATTGTATGTTAATCCAAAACCCCTCTTCTAATTTTTTAAACCAAGATCTGTATACAGACAGAGGGTCGTGTCTGTGTCACAGAGTACTGGATTGGATGTCTGGGTTCTGAGTTTTATTTTTGGCTCTGCTAGCTCACTTGCTGATGACATTGGGCAAGTCAAGACCCCACGTTGTGCCTCAGTTTCCCCCTCTCTAAAATAGAAGTCAATAGTACTTACCTTCCTCGAGGGGTGGAGTGAGGTATAATTGTAAAGTGCTTTGAGCTCTTGTAGAAATGAATTGGAGAATATCTATCTCAAATTGAGATTGAGCTCTCGAGGGTAAAACCTGCAGGTTGAAACGTGGCCACAGTCTTGGACTACAGAGGGCGCTGCTGCCCCTAGCAACACCCTCCACCACAATTGCAAAGTGTCATAAGCCTCTGCTGGAACATAGAGTTCTCCAGCATTCATAGGGCTTTATTGGCTCCAAAACAACCTGGAAGAAAGATAAAGCCGGGCTGTAGCGTGGGGGGCTGCTCTCATCCAGTACAATAGCCAACGAGCAGGCCTGCCTATTTCTTACCCCCACACCTGCGATGCCTGTGTTCCCTGAGAACTGACGTGTCCCTGCCTGGGAGAGGGATGAAGAACGGAAGGGTCTGTTTTTGACTGAGCGAGTGGCAGGCAAAAGGAATAAGGTAGAGTGAACTCTTACAATTGGGCTCTGTGTTTAGGAGGCTCCTGTTGCTTGGCTTTCCGCTCTCTTGAAGCCTGTTGTTTGCTTTGCAAGTCATGTTTTTCCGTAACGTGCAAATTCCTTTCCACCGAGCAGAGGTGGGTAAAGACGCCTTCCAAGGGGGATGCACTGAGTGGTGTTAAGGTTCCTGAAATGTGCAGTTAACTCTGAGTGCCGTGGGTTGACGGATTATTGCAGTTGAATGCCCCGCTGCAGGGAGCAATTGCGGTGCTACAGAGCACACAAATCTCTAGGTAGAAAAGTGCTAGTAATGGAATTTGTCAGAGAAACTTTTCTTGCCCCAACCAGAGCTCACATGCTACAGAAAAATCCAAGAGCCAACCTCAACCTGGTCCCTTTGTAGAAATAGCGTTTCCACCCTTTATTTGTTGGAAGCAAACAGTTCAGCGTTATGAATGTAGGTGGCATGATACAAGCTAATTGAGAGGTGGTCTCTGCCCCGCCGAGTTTAACATCTGAGACTACAGCATTAACTTTACAGAACAAATTGCAGCCTGCTCCCAGCAAGGAGCCACATTCCCTAGCAAACAGTCGTGCAGTGTGTTTTTATTAAAGATGAAGGTGGCACGGGGTTCAGGTTAAATAGGAGTGCCCTTGTTTTGTCCATGGCTACGGTCCTGTGTACTGAAGTAATAAAATCAAAAGCATTCCAACCCTTCCAGTTCATGGTCTAAACTCGATTACCCTAACACAGACCCTTCCTTTAACGGGATCTTGTTTGCGAGATCTCTGCTCCCTTCTGTGATTACAAGGGGCTTCGGTGCACGGACGGCCTCTTCATTTAACAGACCTTCTTGTTCCCAATTTCTACTGCATTTAACCTCTTGACTCAGGGGAAGTTCGTTCCTTTTAGGAACGTGGTTTCTGTGGAAAGCTCTGTGTTTTCGTCTAGTGGCACTATACTTATGGTTCTTCCATTTTAAACACTGCTTTTTTCCAAGAGACTCCACTGGGACGAATGTTTTCCTGCCCGATATAAGTCAGAATTAAATCTGTCTGCTGGCGGGGTGGGAGGGCGTTGTCATTTGTGTGAAGGATAAGCTTTATTTTCACACAGACTCTCAGTGGGTCATTCTTTGCCTAGATGGTTATTTAAAATGAGTTTCGCTGTGGCTCTTTGATATGATCCCTAGATTTGCACAGAGGCTTTCGTATGTGACTGAAAACAAACCCATGAGCTGTTCGGATGCTAAAAATCTCATTAGCGTCAGCGGAAAGACTCAGGGTTGTTTCCTAGAGTAATTGCTTGTTGTCCATATGCTCATATTTGAAGCCAGGAAATGAATGCTGGAGCATCATGCCAATGGGCTCTCTGGGTAAGAGTGCATGTGCTGGTGCCCTGTGCTGCTGCTTGCAGTGGGATCAACCCCAAGGTACAAGGGCAGAGGCTTTGTGTGGCTGGCTGGCTGCCTGCTGATCTTGGATTAGCTCCACCATTTATACCTACAGCCCCCTAGGGAAGAAGAATCCATTGGTTTAGAACCAGGCAGTGTCGGAAGGTCAGAAAGGATCCTGAAGAGTGGGGGCCAGTGCTTTGTGCAGCAGTCTGGCCTGTCCTAGCCAGGTACCTGCTCACAGCAGCCACGACACAGTGAGCAACCGTAAAACGTGTTGCGGTGATGATTCCCGAAAGCCCCATGCATAGGGTCCTAGGGCCTGACTCATCCTGCTTTGCCTTGCTGCAAACCCAGAGGCCTGATTTCTGCTCCTCAGATGGGCTCGTTGTCACAAAGAAACGGACCGTGGCAGTCATTAGTGTCCCCACTCTGTGGCTGGATAGACAGGGGGACCTGGAGAGGTGGGTTAAAATGGAGAATAGGTCACTTTTCATCAAAATTATGGTAGATATCATGCCTGGGGGAAGTTTATTGGGGCCTTTATGATGGCCTTGGCCGCTGTTTCCCCCTTTCCTTCTGTCAAGCCCCTGGCCTAAGCGCTCTGACTGCAGGATGCTAAAAGGCCAGATTCAGCAAAGTTACTTAGCATAGGCAGCCTGTCCCGAAAGGTGGCCAGGATGGAAAGTGGACAGTGCAATCTCCTCCCTGTGTCATGTACTTTCACATTCTTACCCACCAGAGCATCATTATCCTGGCTGCAGCATTTCTTGGGAAAACAAGTCAAGGGCATGTTGCTTCCTCTCAGCCACACCAGCAAGAGGAACCGCCATGCTCTGCTCTGACGCTTCACGTTCACATAAGCCCTTTGACGCATGGATCAACTGTTAATTCACTGAGCTTCACAAGACCCGGCGGGGAGGTGGACGTTAACCCTAGCTTCCAAATGAGCCTCGGAGCTACTGCGGGACTTGGCCCACGGAGTGGTAGCAAGTCAGTGGCTGAGCCTGACTCCTAGGCCCTTTCAAGGCTGGGACTCAAACTTGGGAGACCTCAGTCGCCTGCTCTAGCCAAGAAACCTCATTCCCTCCCGCAGCTTGGGCTTCAAGTCTGGAGTCCTAAGCATCTCCTGCACTGATCACTCTCCCACACTACTGTGGGTGCTAACACCAGTTGATTCTTACAGCAGGGAGGCCATCTGGGTGGCAACAAAAATGGACTTCTGTGCCCACTGCGATGACCTTTCCACTCAACATTAATGACTCCCATCTACCTGGAAGCTGCGGGACAGAGATGTGGTGAAACAAAGCTAGCACAAGAGACTGAAGTGTACTGTCTTAGGCCAATCTAGCCTTTTGTACCTGTCCTCCATCGTGTTCATGGAGGGGTGCTGCCCACTGATGCGAACAGAGGACTCGAAGCCAGACTCCTGGATTCTAGTTCCGGTTCCACCACCGCTCACTGTACAATGGGGCCAGAGTCTCAAAAGTACCTAGCAACAAGCAGCTGCCATAGGGACAGGTCCAGGTTTTCCAGACGCTTTGGAAAATTCTGCCCTTAATGTCTATTCTTCAGTTCCCCAAACTGTAAATATTTCTCTCAGCCCAGGGGCTTTCGTAACGGTTGATAAAGAACTCCGAGATCCTAGGCTGGCTAAAAGGTACTGTGAGGAGCAGTGTATTACTGTTACTTCAGCTTTGCTGCCGGCGGGTAACACATTTGCTCTGTAAATAAATCAAAGCTTTCTAGGGCGGTCCACACTGCCCCCTCTGTGCTGCACAGACCTCCTGTTATACCTGTGCCAGGCCCCCGAGCTGCACCAGTGTCAGTGAGAAGGGAACTTTGGCTCCTCTGTAGTGTTTGCTAACTGAGATCAGTGGCTATTTAATAGTACGAAGTTGGTGCTTTGGAACAGAGCTGAGCTGTGTCCTGCTCAGATGTCTCACGGGTGGTGTCTACAGAATCGCTACCGTGCTCTCCTGTCCTTCCAAATTTTGGGGCTTGTCCCCTGCAGCTGCTGCACCTCGGAGCAGAGCTCTAGGCTACCCCTGCTTGCCCAGGTGCAGATGTCTGGGCGGGATTCATAAGGCATCATCGGCGGGTACCAGGCTCCTGGTGAAGATGGCCTTTTAAGTCAAGGTCGCAGCAGGCAGCAGCATCCGCTCGTCTTTCAAAGGCTTTGTTCTTGATTGGGGCACATCACAGCGTGTCTCAAAACACCTCCCCCCAAACAGTGTCTCGGAGGCTTATCCCTTTATCATAAATCAGCAGCAGAGCTAATATTCATGTCTAGGAAGTGAGATCGTATCAGAGCCCCATGCTGGGCTTCGAACTGGGTACGTGGTGAGGCATGCATGGGTTTGGGGTGTGAGGGAAAGGGGGGGACTGCGGCAGGAACTCTTTATCAGAGAGGAAACTGTACTGTACTTAAGCAGGAGAGAGAGAGTTCTGTGTGCATGCAGCATCTTTGTCACGACCATTAAAGAACAGCTGCTGGAGGACACACTCTGCCATCTCTCGTTAGTACCCTAGGCAGATCGGTGTATTGCACACATGCACTAGTGTCAATCACATACCGGCTAGCGAACAATTAACTAATGGCTCAGACTATACTCAACTTTCAGAGGACAGGGTAATTCAAATAGGTAGCACCCAAAATACCAGAAGTTCTGAAGCATAAAGCTACCTGTCTGTGAACTGAAATTTCCCTTACAAATAATTTGTTCAGCTGACACGATGATTGACTCCTATTGCGCTTTTCATTCAGAGATCTCGACATGCCATTAGCCCCATTTTACAGAGGGGAAAACTGAGACATGGAATGAGAGGAAGGGATTTGCCCAAGGTGACCCAGTGAGTCAGTGGCAGGATTAGAATTCAGATGTCCTGACTCTGAGTGTCAGGTCTAGCTCCTTCCCCACACTGCCTGATCTGATGGGCACTACTATCATATAAATGCTTAATAATAATACATTAGTAGAAGTTCTGCCCAGATGCGATGGGCTGACCACACAGAAGTTACAGATCTTCTGGGACATTTCCATAAAGGTAGGAGCTTATACTTGCTACCTGCTTTCCCAGGGAGAGAGGCTCTAATGCATATGGCTGTATGTGAACAGCGTGCATAACACAGTGGACACCACTATAAACGGGGCATTTGTCTCCAGCGGTCACTCCTAAATTGGCTTCGCTCTTTGCAGCAGCGCCCGTGCTAAGTACCGAGACCAGCACGGCAAACAGAAGTACTATGGCTGAAATTTTCAGAAAGGTTCAGCCCCCTGGGAACGCACTGAAACAAGTGGCCAGGTTTTTCAGAAGAGCTCATTCAGCACATTGGCAAATTCAAAGACCCCGCTATGAGGGCTGAGCTTTTTGGAAAATCTGGCCCCAGAAGATGGTGACCAGTCACATTTTAAGGACACCCACCGGAGCTGTTGTGTTTGCTTGCAGAGTTGGATCCAGTTAGCACCGCCAGCCAGACCTGATTCCCCCCAAACTTTTTGCAACACTGAGAATGTGAAGAAACCATACGGACACCATTTGGTTCCCAAGACCTGTATTTACTGACTCTAGACAAAGCTACAAGGCCTAGCTAGGTAAGTACACTGTTGCCCTGTTAGCTTCTGGTGGGTTTCGCAATAGAAGACAGAGGCCCACTAGAGAATCCCAAATTATCTAATGGAGGGATACTGCCCAGTTCCTATACACTACACTAACCCCAAGGAGAAGCACAGTCGCATCCCTAAGCTTATTTTTGGGAACAAAGGTGGCAGGATCGGTCCCATGGTTCATAAACACGTCAGTTACAGCCTCCACCCTGCCAGCTCAGTCAGCAGGGCCTGGAAAGTCCAACTTCCCTCCATCACCAGGTGACCCCAGGGGCTTATTGTGTAGGGCCTTTATTGTTGTTTCCTTCACGGCGCCCTTCTGTCTGTGTCGCTAGGGGGCTTCACTCTGCCTGTGGAGCCAACCCCAGACACCTTCTCTCCAGCAATAGGCGGGCCCAGATGTGTGGTGGGTGGAGCAATGATGCTAGCCCCGCCTCAGGTAACTACAGGGCCACCCAGAGGGGGGGGCAAGTGGGGCAATTTTTCCCGGGCCCCACAGGGGCCCCCATGAGAGTTTTTCAGGGCACCTGGAGCGGGGTCCTTCACTCGCTCCGGGGGCCCCAGAAAACTCTCGCGGGGCCCAGCCCCCCGGAGCTTTTTCCGTTCCGGATCTTCGGCGGCGATTTGGCGGCGGGGGGTCCTTCCGCTCCAGGACCCGCCGCCAAAGTGCCCTGAAAACCCGCGGCAGGGGGTCCTTCTGCCCCGGGACCCGCTGCCGAAGTGCTGGGTCTTTGGCGGCAATTCGGCGTCCGGGAAGACCCCAGGCCCCCTGAATCCTCTGGGTAACTATATAGATGGGATTGCAGGCTGTGCCTCCTCCCTAAGGGGGGCTACCGAGGCACTCCCAAACACATGCCTTCCTGTATCCAGGGTTGGTAGCAGCATCTGCTCCCCACCCAAGGTAAGCGCAGGGGAGAGGTCTCCCTGTATTCTTGTCTATATTGTGTTCCCAGTGCGAAGGGGCTGGTGCTGCAAGGTGCAGGGCGCTGTCTGCACTCAAGGAAGTCAGTGGGGAGGGAAGGTGGATTACCAGGTACCTAGGCAAGGTCCAGGGAAGGAGTCCAGGACTGAGAATCTAAACGTGCAGTTCCACATCTCAGCTCGTTAGTGGGCAGCGAGCCACCGAAGAGCTGCTGTTTTGGCAGTGCGCGCATTCGGGGGAGCTGTTGGCTTTTGTTTATGGCTGTTACCCAGCTCCTCTAAAAGGGCCCCTTGGCTGCAGTGAGGGATGGAGTACCCCTGGGGGGTCTGTGTGTGCGTTACCTGGAATGCCACATATGTTCCAAACCGAGGGGGCCTATTATTGCCCGGAGTCTGGCTCTGAAGTGTGTGGGTGGCTGAGGGTGTAGGTTGCAAGGCAATGAGGCCATCCCAGGCTGATCGAGTTTCACGAGACCTGGCATTCCCCCTTCCCCCTCAAGTTTATAGGATCACTGCTCTGTCCCCTCATCCTGCTTCTCACATCCACGGCTGAGCGTCTCCCCTTCCCCTGCCGTTGTGACCAGGCTGATGGCAAAAGGGTGCCTGCAGGGAGGGCAGTTTTCTCTCACTGATTCCTAGGCCGGGAGGGACCCTGGTGATGATCAATCCTGGGTCATCATGCTCAGGGGCTGCTGTACAGGACGAGAGGCAGTCCTCACTCTGTCATCGGCCCCAATCGGTTCTGTTCTGTTCAGGTTTTTATCCTACACTCGTCACTGGAGTATCTGAGTCCTTGGAGGGACTTCTGAGCCTTTCGGGGTGGAGACAGAAAATTGCTCTTGTGTTTATTTTCACCCCTTTGCATAGGGCTCAGGTTTTTACATAGGAGAGAACAATGCAAATAGGCCCTCAGCTGGGGGTGCTATGCAAACAGATGCAAGCTACCAGGACTGTTCCTCCTTTCCCCTCCTGGGTGAGCCTGGGGCTATAGATCGCAGGGCAAGGAGCCCTTTTTTGGGCGGTGCTCTAGGTGGGTTGGTCTTCAGCAGCTTTTGTATCAGATTAGAAGAGGCGTGGGGGAAAATACAGAAGCCGGGCCTCCGCTGGTGTAAGGGGACAGAGCTCCACTAGCGTCAATGGAGCTATGCTGCTTTACACCTGCTGAGGATAGCCTGGTGCTACCAGCAAACTCCTTCCCTGGCAGGCAGGACATAACTCCCTGTTTTCAGACCTTCCCGGACCCCGGCTCCCTGGGATAGCCCCAAGAGAGAGGCAGCTGGTTTTCCTGAGGGACGCTGGGAGACCACAGTCAGACAGTCCTAGTCCAGCACCCTTCAGTGCAGCCAGTCCAATGCTGGGCACTTCCCTGAGACAGCTGGTAGTGCCACTGAGAGGACTCAGCCGCAGGAAATTGGGGGGAAGGATAGCCTTGTGGTGAAGGCACTGGGCTGGGACTCAGGAGATCTTGCTGCAGCTCACGGCTCTGCCGCAGCCTGCCTGTGTCGGCTTGGGCAAGTCACTCTCTCTCTCTGGGCCTCAGTTCCCCATCTGTAAAATGGGGATAATGATCCATTCAGCCCTTCTTTGTCTTATCTGTGTAGAGTGTAAACTCGGCATAGCAGGGGCTGTCTCGCCCTGTGTATAGCAGGTGCTACAGCAGGGCAAAAAGACTATTATTATTTAGAGGAGGAGGGACGGAGAAGCCGGTATCACCGTGATGCACCCCACAGGGCCAGATTCTGATCCCCTTAGTTCCATGGCACAGTGCTTTACTTCTCAATGGCACTGCTTAAGCTAAGGTGCTAAATGCCCCACGTGGTAGGAGATCAAGATCTGGCCCTGGGGGGTGTATTAGGGCAATCTGTGCTTCTCAAACTCTCTTCCTTCAAATAATAATCAGCCTTTGTTCTCTCTTGCGCCGTTCATCCCAGGGGCCTGGTGTGCTGCCCAAATGTGCTTAGTCAGCCACGCTTCCCGTTTTACTGTGAGTTGACAAAATCTCACACCAGCCGGGAGTCCTGATCCCAGCCCCATTGCTTTAGTCACTAGGCTCCACTGCCTCGCAGTAAGCGTGAGAATAGCTGCTCTCTCTCTCCTCTTTCTTCCCACCTTTCCACCTGCTGTTTCTGCTGGCTCCATCTTTGCATCCATTTGTTCTCTCCCCAGCTGGGAGCATGAAGATGCTATGGGCAAGTGCTAGGAGTGACCTCCTGCTGGGATACCACTCAGCTCAAGTGCGAGCCAGAGCCAGCCGGGGTTCCCCTGGATGTTCGCTTGCTCTGAGTTACTCCTTACTTCCTGGTGTGGATGGGCCTGGGCACTTCCTTCCAAGCTGTTCCCCTGCTTCCTGGGGAGCAGAGGCCTGGCAGGAATCTATTCAGGGCAGGAAATGAGTCTTTTTCACAGGTCTGTTCCTTTACAGCTCATGGCCGGGGGCTCCGTGCTCTTTAGGGACTAGGTTTGGGTTGTATGCAGAGGACCAGATTCTGCTCCCGATCACATGGGTGTCTCCACCCCATACTGATATCAAAGGTGTAATGGAGTGCAGAGTGCAGGCTGGACCCTCTGTTCCTTGGTGTTTCACAAAGGTGCCCAAGTCCCTTTCACTTCCTGGAGGTCCCTTGGAAACTGCCAGCCCTGCTCCTGGAAGGGGTTAATCTCCTACCGGCTGTGGGGGAACTGAAAGTGTCTCTGTCACAGGGGAAAAAAACGAGGAGTCTTTGAGGCACCTTAGAGACTAACAAATTTATTTGGGCATAAGCTGTCATAGCTTATGCCCAAATAAATTTGTTAGTCTCTAAGGTGCCCGAAGGACTCCTTGGTTTTTTTTGCTGATACAGACTAACACGGCTACCACTGAAATCTGTCCCAGGGGTATCCAGTCCCCTCCTTTAACAGGCCTTCAATGCAAAGGGCACCATTTGCATGTCTGTGGGTGTTTGCTTTGGTGCCTGGCCAAACTCACTGCGGTGAGAGAGGTGGGGAGCAGACCCCTGCCAGTCACCATGGGTAAGGAACAAGCAGGGGCAATTTCAAAGGGGTTTCCACCTTCTCTTTGGTCCCCACACTCATGGGCTGGAGTCTCCCCCGGTGGTAAAGCCATTACCTTGCTCGGGGTTAATTTGTGAACAGCTTTTAGGGTGTCTCACCCTTGCTAGGAAGGATTTTGCAATGGGGGGGAGGGGACATAAAAATCTCGCTCATTCAGACTGCCATGGATTACCTGCCTTGGCACGCTTGCCCCTGCACTCTGGTGCTCTGGCACGCATATGCACACGCAGACACGTGCACACACAGTCAGATCACATTCTGGAAAACATGCCTGCCTCCTTCTTCCACCTCCCCCACACAGAGCCTGCCTGGCCCTTGGGAAAGCTCTGGCCACCACGCGGCTGGGCTCTGCAGCGAAAGCAAACAATGGGATCCCCAGAGACGACAATGCTCCATTGTCCTTTAAGCCACAACAATGAAACAATAGCCCACAGTCTGCTTCGTTCATTCCCGGGCCCGCCCCCTGCAGCAACGCCCTGTATCCCTGCTGCTGTCATATTCAAGGGTTCATGCTGTCCTCACAGAACCTCCCAGGCCCTGATTTGTCCTGTATGCCCTGGCTGACACACATGCACCCCCGATGTAGCAGGATGTCCCTCAGAGGAGAAGGAAGCAGTCTCTAGCTGGTCTTTTATTGTGATGGTTTCCCAGACACTAGAGATGGAAAAGTCCTATGAAGTCATCCCGTCCCTCCCCACCCCGGAGGACAATGGGGCGTTGTTGTCTCTGGGGCTGGCCATTGTTTGCTTTCACTGTAGCTGTGGTCCCTTGAGGTTTGCTGATGCCTCATGTTCTTGATGATGAGGCAGAGGCTGTTATAACACAGACTCTTCTCCCTCATGCCTGTCGCCCTCTGTGGAGGGGGAAGCAAAGCTGGTGCTGGTGACAGAGCCACGAAGGGGCAGAGGGAACTTGGTACGCAAGGGAGAGTGGGGATGGGGCGTTAGGGGGCACTGCTACAGTGCCGTGCGTGCCGAGGGAGTTTCACCATGTCAGGTAGCTGGAGCAAAAAGGGCCAGAGGGCTTTAGAGCAGAAATCATAGGGGAAAGATGCTTGCGGACTGCAAAACCCCTGGAGTCCCCCGACCCAGCACCGCAGCCCCCTTACCCTGCACTGCCAGGCCATTACCTGGACAGCCTGCTTTTTCCGTGGTTTTGTCCCCTGTCCGCTACTGAGACAAAAAAACAGATGTGGTTTTGTCTGGGAGGGCGGCCGGGGGATGCCGTTTTGAAGAGCGCGCCGTGCCACCCCTGCCGGTCTGACCTTGCACGCACCAGGTGTGTGGGGTCACACTGGTGGGGTGGGAGGAGAGAGACAGTTCCTGGAAGTACCAGAGCGTCCAGTATTCTGGGGATATGGCAGTGGCCACCCTACCATCCCCAGGAGCCAGAGCTGCAGGAAATGCCATGCTGTGATTTTTGCTTCTTTTCATCGCACAGGCATGAATTCCCTTGAAACACGGGTTGCAGCTGCCTACGGGGATGCTAGCACTTCCCAGTGCAGTGGCACAGTTGCCCCATTGGCCCTGTCTGCGGCACCTGGGTCCAGCGCATAGCAGCAGGAATTTGAATGTGCAAATCACCAGGAGGAGCTGGTATTGTTTCAGGCCCTATGGAAATGCAGAAAGAAGACAGGGATGGATGGCAAACAAACAAAATGAAAATCTGCTGCAAGGAAATTTAACTAGGGCCCTGATTTTTGCTGTTGTTAAAATCCCTTCCCCACTGGGTCCTGGCTTGCACACAGAAAGCTGGGGTGATTCAGACCAAGAATCCATTTTATCCAGAGATAAGCATGAAATCGCAGGCATCCCTGGTATCCAAGGGTCCAGGCGGCCCTGGCTGGCATCAGGGCTCAGTGGCACCATTCAGATCCAATCTCTATAAAGGGTCAAATCAAAGTCCTGGATCCAGCATGGCCCAGTGGACAGAGCACTGGGCTGGGAGTCGGACCTGCCATTGAGCCTGCTATTTAAGCGTGGACAGGTCTCGCTGCTCAGTTCTGCCCTCTGTAAAATGTGGGAAATGCTAGCTGTCCCCCTCTGGGGTGCTGTGCCATCAGTGGAGGAAAATGACCATCTGAGACTGTCTGTGCAGCTAAGTGACCCCCTGACTGGCTAAGAACAGTGCACACTCCTGCTGGTTTTGTCTCCTGCTTGTCCTATTCTGTTGATCAGTGCTTCCCAAACAGTTGGTCCCGACCTACCAGAGGACTGTGGGAAGGGTCTAGATGGGTCACTACTTCCAGGTGGATTAACCCATCACTTAGTGTAGGGGGGTTGGAGAGTGAGCCAGCCCTGCTCTCCCCCAGCAGCAGCCACTCCTGTCCCGCAGGGCTGGGCCCGGCTCCCTGCTCTGGGCGTTGTGCCCTGACGTAGGGTGTCACAGCACTACTCAGATTTGGCCTGGCCACCCCTCCGTGTCAGTGCAGCACCTAGCACAATATGCCACCCTATTGATTGGACAATAGACACTGCCACGTGATAAGTGTTTAAAACTTCTCTATTTATTCAGTAACCTTGACCTCTGGGGAGATTTGAATCCAGCTCCGTACATACAGGATTGCTGGATCTGGGATTCTGCTGATGGCGGGGTGGGGGTAGTCAGCTTCCTCCCCATAGCTGACATCCAGGTGCCATGTTCCCCCAAAGTTTGGGAGGGTTCATATCTGCGGGAGGTGGGGCCAGGCCCTCTCTGCTTAGTACCTATCAGCAGCCAAGCCCACCTGAATAGGTAATGAATGGAGGAGAGAAAAGCGCCCTGAGTACATTGTGTTTCCAATGGGCCGAGAACAATTGCTAAATACAAATCACACAGAGAATGGAGAGAGAGAGACAAAAGAGAGAACCCCAGCACAAAGGAGAGGAATGAAATGGCAAGTAAAGTCAAACAAAAAGGAGCCAGGCTGAGACAAAAGAAGGGAACAATATCCCCGAGGCAATCGGCTCCCAAACAATAGGGGCAGTGACAGCAGCACAAAGGCACCAGTGTTTGCAAGTAGACGTTATCTCACACAGCCACTGGCAGGCCTGGCCGCGGCGCTTCTATTTTCAGGGATGCTTTTGTGCGGCGCTGAACAATATTCCTTGCATGGTTGCAGATATAAAGATGAGGGGGGTTTGGGTCGCTCTTCCCTTCCTGGTGCCAGCTCGGTTATAAAAACAGACTCAGCCCTTCTGAGGACGGGGATGGGGGGAAAACGTTTGGCTCGGCGTAGCTGGTTCCGTTTCTGTTCCGATGCCGTGGGGGGCCCAGTTTTGTCGGGTCGGGGATTAGCATCTTTCAGTTTGTGGCCTGTTCTTTTACTTTCGCCTGTCTGGACAGTGCTAGCGAGGTGGCTGTAGAAACACAGCTACCCACAGTCTTGAGTTCCCTGGCGGGGATGGGGAATGGGCGACCAGGTCTTGCCTGTATGGGAGATTTCAGCCCGGGGTAGCCAGCCACTGTCATAACTATGCTGGTGGCGCTGAGTTCTGGGTCATTTCCAAATGGATGCCTCAGCCACTATCAAACCAATGCCTCGGGGTAATGCCCTAAGCCCTCAGGGGTAGGAGGCACTCATCTGAGTCAGTGCTGAACCAAGGCTACGGCTAATACCAACCCAGTGTCTCAGTAGGGTGTTAGAGGTTGTGGTGCCGTTGAGTTTACCATCTGGAGGATACTTAAAACTGAGGCCCTGACTATTTGTGGTCATTAAAGAGTCCATGGTACTTTTTTGCAAGTTTATGGGTGTTAACCCCAGTGTCCTGCCCAGATACCAAGGAAGGGGATACTTTCTGCCTTCTGAAATTCCCTTCTCCTCACCTTGCAATGTCAGTTGGACACGGTATTAATTTTGACTTCCTGACCTAAACCACTGTGTTCTTGTGCATTACTACCCAGCTGCTGCATCCTTTCCCAGAGGTGGCTGTCAGGCAGTGATTGGTTTAAGCAATTCAGTAGTTTCTGCTTTCTCTGTCAGTCAGTTTGGAGCCTCCTTTGGAATGAAAGGTGCTGCTCTTCTTGGCTCCGCTCCCCAAACTGCAAATTCAGCTGAGCGCAGCTCGTGGCCTGGAAAGCACACCTGGGTAAACCAGAATGATGGCTTTCAAATGTTTACATCTTCACTTGGTTGGCGCTGAAGGTTGACGCCTCCCAAGTCCTGCTGGAGTCAGCCTTGCTACCGGCAGGCTTGGAAAAACTCCCTGCCTTTGTCCCTTAACGTGCCCCTTCACCTTCTGCTTCCTGTCCCGTTACCCCTGCCCTGCACCAGTGACATCGCGGGCCCGTGCTCTGCAGCATTTCAGGCTAGGCAGGTGGCGAGATGTACTCATCGTGCAAACGTCGCTCTCTTTGCTGCTAGTGCCGCCTCCTTCCCCCTTCTCCAGGGGTTTGTTTCATCCGCCTCTTGCGATTCGTCATAGGGCACTGGACTGGGACTCAGGACATGTGGATTCAGTTCCCTGCTTTCCCACAAAATTGTTCTTCCGTGGATTCCATAAAGCCTCCCAACTTCTGCTTCTTGGCTGTGACCCACTCTAACACGGCTACCCCCTGATACTCTACCACTGTTTGGCAACAGCCAGCTTGTTTTGCTGGGTGTTAGATTGCAGTAGTAAAGTTTTCTCTTCTTTTATTCAACAAACAAGTAGCCAAGTCTCCAGGACTGAATCTGTGACTGGGTCCAGCCATCTGGACATGAAATAACGTTCCTACATCCACTCCAAATCATCCACTCCCTTTTTCAGACCTCGCATGGGACCTTCTTATGTCACTTTCTGTGTCCATCCCCCCCTCCCCTGGCCCCTTTTCATGATCATCCCACACTTTGAAAACCACGAGCCTTACATTGTGTGAAAATAGGCTGCCACAAACTGAGGAGGTTTCATCAAGCTACTGTAAGTCATGCAGAAAAAAAGTTGCCTTGTGGAAAGAGAAGTCAGGGTGTTCAGAAGAGTACTATAGAAGCCCCATATCAGCACCGATCTCCTAAGACACCCAGCTTTAGCAGATGGGTTTAGCTTTCACTTGAAAGGCCTTATTTCTGATATTGATCGTGTTATCTGAAGGATACATCCTGTTGCTAAATTTGGCTGTTTCCTTAGTTTAACAGCTGCTGTTGCAGTAAGCTAAATGGAGTTTCAGTGGAGGTGAGTTTTGCATACTGTGAACTAAAGATGAATCCCTGATTTCACATTGCACTGGAGAACAGAGAACCAAGACTTTCTAGAGATGCTGCAGTAAGCGGTGTTGCACCATGCCACTTCCTGCCCCATTTGTAATCACAGCATGACCATACTTAAGGACAAAATGCTTTCATGGGAAAATATTTGGGACTTTAAATCAAAGCAAACTAGCAGCTGTTCTTAAAGTGGAAAGTGGCTCTCTAAAAATGACAGTGAGACACGAACATGTAACGCCACAGTGCTGTCCATGCAAGGGCCTGATTATGATCTGAGCTAAACCAGTGTAAATCCAGAGTCATTCCACAGAAGTGATTGGAATCACACCAGTGTGAAACTAGGGCGTGGGGGAGGAGA
This sequence comes from Malaclemys terrapin pileata, assembly GCF_027887155.1. Classification (NCBI taxonomy): domain Eukaryota; kingdom Metazoa; phylum Chordata; order Testudines; family Emydidae; genus Malaclemys; species Malaclemys terrapin. Next base: position 16,582,711 of record NC_071508.1, on the reverse strand, counting down.
ACCAGGCCTATAAAACAGTATCACTTGAAGAGTCAAAATATTTTTTTCTACCTGTGAGCACTGCAAATTCCCCACTGAGAAGCAAGTTGGGTTCTTTCTGTCCTGTGCACCTTACAAGCTCTCATACCTTCACTGTTAAATCTTTAACAAAGACATCCTTTATCTCAAAGGTTATTTGGTCAAGGAGTTAGATGGGTATTAACAAAGTAAACAACCAACAATAAATTTTAACAAGTCTCCCCACATCTCAGTTGCTCAACTTTCACTCCTATAATGTCACTAGTTCTCTAGACCTCCATAGTGTCTTTTGGGTAGGTAAGACCTGAACGTCTAATGTAAAAAACAAGCAGAAAGAAAGTGGTTTTCACTATCCATCATAGAGGAGGAATAAATAAATAAGAACCCATCCCTCCCCTCACTCCCCACCCCCTTGTTTGGGACAAGGAAATATGCTTGTTGGAGATGGTTGCTTTAGTTCAGGTTTCAGTGACTGTGTCAGTATTCTGAATGGGTTTAATAAAGGACATTACCTCACCCACCTTGTCTCTCTAATATCCTGGGACCAGCACGGCGACAATAATATTGCATGTATATACATTTGCAAGTTAATTTGATCTTGTTCTACAACCATGGTGGTGAGAGAGAATCTGGCTGTTTCTGATATTATTTTGCTAAGCAAGCACTCTTTGCTACAGTTAGCTAGTATTTAAATCCTCCCTACGCCTTAATATAATAATAACAATAATAATAATTAGCAATAATACTCTGCACTTCTCTAATGCCTGGCATCTAAAGAGTATGCACACTAATTAATTAAAGCCAGGCAATCCTCATCTACCTTCCACAGTGAGGGAAAATCATTGCTAAAGAAATTCTTAAGAAAGACCACAAAAGCAGGGAAATCCAGGCACTGAAACAAGACAAATGCGGATTTAAAGACAATCAGGACCAAGACCATGTGACACGAGAAGTGGACAAGGCAGGAGAAAAGATAAAAACCCAGGCAAATGGCGGAGGCAGAAAACAACCAAAAGCTTAAAAAAAAAAAAAAAAGTGAAAGAAAGGAACCAAAATGAAGGAAGCGACAAAGCATCAAAGAGAGGAGTACCCAGAGGCTGAACAAAGACGTCGGAACAAAGAGGGAGCTGGCACAAAGGACCAAAGAAGGGAGAACAAAGAATGGAGAACAAAGCGACTAAATAGAAAACAAAGACACAGGACAAGAAAAGCCCCTCTGTTAGGGCTGAGCTTTTGAAGGGGTCCCAGGACACGTGGGGCTGGGTGAGTGGGTTAGATGTGGGGAGATGCACTGATTTATGTTGCGTTGCTGGATGAAAGGTTCCGTGCTGTCCAGTGCGGGTGGGGGGAAGGGTTTGTTATGGGATGTGTTGGTGCTGGGAGCAGAGGACCCAGGAGCATTTGATTTGCTTTTGAATCAATAGGCCCAAACCAGAGCTCTTGTGAATTTAGGGGGAAAGACAGATTTATGTCTAGTCTCTATGGCTCTGCTTTTCTCTGGGCTCCTTCAGCTGCCTTCTAGACTGCTGACACCAGGGTGGATGACTCTGTGATCACATCCTTTGACTGGCCCAAGCTGCTCACCAGATGTTTCCAACTATCCAAAGAGTAGGTTGGCTTGGATCTGAGTTCAGAATTGCCCCATTCTCTAGAGTAACCGTTTCTGGTCAGTTCTCTCTCCCCATCTCTTCCAAGAAGATCATACCACTCACAGATCCAAAATTGTGGTGTTTCAGCCACTCCTGCCTTCCACCCTGCAGAGTTCCTCGTGCAAAGTTAATACAGCCAGCCCATCCATCCCAGTATGTTGGGATTTGTTCTTGAAAGGGGATCCCCAAGCCAGCTGTGGGTGAGAGTCCTGCCTGCACAGCCCAGCTAAGCCATGACCGGAGAATGTATGTGTTGGAGCGTTGCTGCTTGGGACACATGAATGGCTCAGGTCTCCCTCTGGTCTGTTAGAATCTAGAGGGATCCACGGGGTTTATGGACTTGCTGCAGGGGCTGGCCTTGGAATGCAACAGAACAACTGGGGGCAAAATTCTGCAAGGATTTCTTTCATTTCACCCCTCCCGTGGGCTTTCTTTGCTGTTCAGGCCATGTAATTCAGAAGGGACTAACCTGTATTACCAGGTAAAAACCCATTCTTTTGCCTGGAGCTAAAGCACATTGTTATCTTTAACCTGGCGATCAGACAGTTTGGCCTCACCCAAGGGGTCAGACCAAAACATTTATATTTTGTTTCAGCCAAAGCAGATTTTTGACAATACTTAACTCATTTCTTTGGGCTGTCCAGAGAGGGGCAAAATGCTGTCAAGATAAAAACCATAAAGGAGCAGGGAAAGACCTATTAGATCATCAAATCTACCTCTTTGTCATGGAAGGATCTAGTCCCCTGATAGGGGATATATCAGATATTCAAGATCTCAGGAGATCTTCTTCTAACCTGGGTTAATAATTTCATCTCTGGTTATTAAGATTAAGTCTACACTAGGAACTTCCGCAGGTATAATAATGTTGGTTAAGAGTGTGATAAAAATGACATTTTGTAATACTGGCAAAAGCCCTAGCGTAGACGCAGTTATACCAACAAAAATTGCTTTTGCCGGCATAAGTTATTTTGCTTGGAGAATTGGTATGAGCTATACCGTCAAAAGCCCATTTTTGTCAGTAGAAGCTGAGTCTACACTAGGAAGGTTTGCTAGGGTAACTATACCAGCAGAACTCTTCTAGTGTAGACCTGTCCTAAGGTCTGGACATGCGCATAACCCCACTGCAATCCATGTGGCCACAGTGTCTGATCCATCCAGAGCAGCTTGCAGGATCAGGGTCCAACAGACAGAATTTCCAAAACTCGCCCTCATTTCTCCCCATTAATGCTGTTGGTCTGCTTTACCTTGGTTTGCATTCTCGGGAGAGTGAAACTAGCATACTCAGTTTCACTTTCTGAGGGCCTTTGGGGGCTAGCATGAATTTAAGGATATGGCCACTGTCTGGTTCTCCTGCACTTGTCCAGCGCTGATGTCTGGGTTCCTAACACTGTGAGAACATTTACATTTTTTTAAAAATCTGTTGTAATTGGAAATTACAAACTAACCATGGAAACACTTCAGTATGTAGTGGCCTGAATTTGTTCCCTATCAAGTCTAAATTTGGAACCAAATCTTCTTGATGGCATTAGTGTAATAACCCAGTGGTCAGTGTGTGTTATGTGTCCCACTCTGTGCCTCTTCGTAGCAGATGTGAGTCTGTTATAGCTCCTAGCCTACAGAGCTTGGCCCTTTAGAGACTCATGCCTTTAGTTCTGGAGATCTTTCACCATCCCTCTTCCCCTCCCGCGCCAGACAAGATGATTGCTGTCTCTTTGCCTTTAAGGAAAACTAATAGCAATGAGCTCTTCTGATGCCAATGGCACCAGGGCACATCTGAACCACTCCACTCCGTGGAAGTAGGTGGAGTTACACTGGTGGCTGTGACCACAGAATCTGGCCCAGACACATTTTGGTTGCTAAGGGCCAAGGTTTTCCAAAGCGACTAGTGATTTTTAGATGCTTCCCTTTCTGGGGGGTGCCCAAGCTGAGATGCCGCAAAGGGTATTTTCACAGTGGCACTTTCTGCAAACTGGGCTCCTTTTAAAGTATCTCTAATGGGGCGCCCAAAATGGGAGGCGCCCCTAATTCCGAGTCACTTTTGAAAATCCTGCCTACAAAGCATAGGTGATCCTCTGAGCTGTGTGACTTTGTCAAGAATTTGATTTTCTATGGCAATCATTTGTATGTAATGCTAAGGAAGCCCTCCCTACCTCCAAGTGAGGTATGGCTAAACAGTGTGGTGCTTGGTAGAAAAAGGATTATTACTTGATTGGTTCCTGCTGGTCTGACTCTGTCTGCTAACCACATGCTGTCCTGACTCACCGCAACTACAGGTTACCACCACTGGCAGCAAGGAACTCCCGGGGTGACTGGAAATGACTCTTAAGTGGCATGTGCAAAATGTGTCAATGAGAGAGGAAGTAATTTGTTCACGGTGGCTTCACATACTTCACCCATTTCATCCCCGCCTGAGAGTTCTATGGTGAGACCGAAACCTACTGACATGCTGTGTAGGGAATGAGATGCTCCCATTTGGACCAAATTTGTGAATTCACCTGATGCAGGGCCTTCGTAAATGGCCCTGTGCTGCCCCCATCACATGCTCAAACATAGGGGATGGGCTGAGGGCATGAGAGGGTTGGTCCCATGGCATGTGGCACTAAGGAATTCTTAGCTACCCCATGGCAGCTGTAAATTAGACAACCCCGGGGCTGCTTAAATTTACACCAAGGGCCCTTTCTCACCCTCCGGGGCAGCCTGGAACTGAGACAGCCCAGAGGTGGCAGAAAGCCACTTTTCCGCCTCTACCTCGAGCTGCACTTTCTAAACTGAGTCTCCTGCAGCACAGAATCGGACTTGTTACCCCTAAGGAAGATGCTTCCAGGGAGATGATGCTAGTGATCTCAGGTTGGCTCCGATTGCGTTCTTTTCACGTAAAGGAACCTTTTACTCCCCCACCCGGCAGCAGATGTGTGTTACCATTAACACACACACAGAAAGTGCCTATAAATCACTGTTCAAATGATGGCAAAGATTAGATACAAACTAGCACGAGCAAGGGAATTCTTCTTTATAGCAAAAAGAAGAACAGGAGTACTTGTGGCACCTTAGAGACTAACAAATTTATTAGAGCATAAGCTTTCGTGGACTACAGCCCACTTCTTCGGATCCGAAGAAGTGGGCTGTAGTCCACGAAAGCTTATGCTCTAATAAATTTGTTAGTCTCTAAGGTGCCACAAGTACTCCTGTTCTTCTTTTTGCGGATACAGACTAACACGGCTGTTACTCTGAAACTTCTTTATAGCAGTTACCCTGCTTTTAACTTAGTAGTTGTCTTAGGACTCTGAACGTGATGGGCCAAATGCATTACTGGTGTAACTCTATTGCCTTCAGTTGGCTTGTACCAGGAATGAATACGGACTTGTGTGATCCTTCGTACCATATGTGCTGAAAGATTTAGATACAGTAGGGTGACACTGAATTTCCAGACACTACAGTGGTGTTGTTTTACCATATTTAATATGTTACATATGCGTGTTTGTGTGTGTATATATACATTATACACACCATACAATCTATGATATGAATGTGTAAGTTTCCAAATGCATCACTAGAAATGTATTCACGTGGCTTTGATACGGCTCCTATCTGAGAATCTCTAAGCTCTTTACAAAGAGTCATTAACTGAACATCATAATCTCTTCTCCCCAATGAGGTAGCGAAAGAAGTATCCCATTTTACAGATGGGGAAACTGAGGCAGGGCTACGTTAACGGTCATGCACTACTTTGGGATATTTCAGTATTTGAGGACTCAGTCTGAGACAACCAGGGTCTGATTTTCAGAGATGCTGAGCACCAGCGAACCCGGTCGAAGTCAATAGGAGCAGGGATTGCTCAGCATCTCTGCAAATCAGGCCCACGGTGTTTCCATATGGACACCTAATAATTGAGACACCCAAAATCAGGGGCCACTTTTGAACATTTTGTCCATAGAGACCTGTCTTAGGTCACATATACAGTCAGTGGCCAAGCTGGGAAAAGAACCCAGGAGTCCTGAATCCCAGCCCCCAATTCTACCCAACGAAGCACACCTAATGCAAACCTAGATTTGGCGCTGATTAAATTTTATTAGAGAATATTTAGAAGAAATAAACGATACAGAAAATTTGAAGCATTAGTTATTGGTCATTGGGGAGTATGGGGGTATGTTGGTGTTTTGGGGCTGGGCAGCACGCATAGTATATACAGACTGCAATGTCCCCAATGAGGGGTGGGTAACCGGTGGGCGGGATCAGGAGACAGTCGATAAACGGTGGGGGTCCACCACCCATACGGGAGGCAGGGGCAGTCATGGCTATAAGCAAGCGGGCTGGGTAATGGGGATGGGGTGACCCTCACGTGGCGGAATTCAGCTAGGTTTGGTGGGTTTAGGGCTCAGGGGATAGGGTCCAGCAGGGGGTGTGTGTGGGTGCATGAGGTCTCCCCGGCTCACTCTTGGTATTGGCGGTGGCCGGTGATGTGCTCGATGTAAATGTCCCGGGACCAACGGATAGTGTCCGAGACCATTAGGCGTCTCATGAGCCGCGCGTAATGACGGCCCACCCCACAGGTCCTCAGCATGCGTTCGTTACACGGGTCCCAGGCACCCAGGGCCACAACGAGCAGAGCGTCGACGTGCACCTCGTAACCCTTAGTCCGCAGGGTGTCAGCCAGGGGGGCGTATTTTTCGAGCTTGCGGGCTCGGGCTTCGCGGAAGGCCGGGATCCTGTTCTCGAACGGAATCGCTACGTCGACCAGGATGATCTTTTTTCCCACCTCGTCCGTGACGACGATGTCCGGGCGCAGCGGGCTGTCGGTGCCGGGGACGGTGCGGTTGACAGCGATCTCTCCCAGACGCGGGTTGATGGCCTTCACTAGACGGTCCTGGACGGTGTTGTGGCGTAGCTGCCAGGCTCTGGCGTGGGGCTTGCAGCAGCATAGGACGTGGGGCAGGGTTTCATTGACGTACCCGCACTTCCTGCAGCGTTTGTCCCGGTTCCCGTGGCGGATGGCACCGTTGAGCGGGACGCAGTTCAGCCGGGCGCGGTGAATGAACCGCCAGTCGGCGAACCGGGTGAAGCTGCCTGTGGGGAGGAAGTGGTTGCTGGAGTCCCACTTGCTGGGCTAACTCCTGAAGATAGTGCTAGCTTTTTTATCCATCACTGATTTGGGTAAAACTGCTGCTGAAGTCAGTTGGAGTTCTATAGTAATAATAGCTAGCTCTTTTCAAAGGAGGTCAGTATCATTATCCCCATTTTACAGGTGGGGAAACTGAGGCAGAGAGCGGTGAAGTGAGTTGCCCAGAAGGCAAGTCGCTGAGCTTCAAATTGAAGCCAGGTCTCCAGATTCCTAGTCCACTGTCCTATCCATGCCACACTGACTGCAGAATCTGGTCTATGCAGATTAGAAACCCATTAGATTATCAAGTCCCCAGGAGTCAGGGCAGGAGAAGCAAAGGAAGTGCTATCAGTTGCTCCCGCCATCTCTTTGCACTCCATTTTGTTTCCAGGATTATGTGTTGAAAAACAGGGTAGCTAACGCAATAAACAAAATCTGTGTCAGCTGCTCCTGGTCAGGGAATTCTGCTTCTCATTCTGCAGCTTCCCTACAGTGGGTGAGGAACTGAGCACATGCCCACTTCCAAACAATGGTTCGCTTCCTCACAGGAAGCGAGGTTCGAGTTCTTCTCACCCTCTCTGACCAGTGACAAAAGGGCCAGGCCATTGTCTGAACCATTCCCATGACTCAGCCAACTGTATCCTGAGAGCTGGAGGCTGGAATATTGCAGAGGGGAGACGCACTCGTCAAGCTAGAAGGACGGTGCTAGGCTCCCTTGTGGGGGCTCGGGAAAAGGAAAGGAACTGGTTGTCTCTTTCCATCCATATCCCCTGCTCTAGAGACAGCAGGATCCTTGCCCCTGCTAAACCTCCCCATCCCTCCTGATGGTCCCTGGTTCCTTCTGCTGAGTAAAACGGAACACTGTGAAATGAACCAGACTCCACCTCAAAGCAGGGGGCCCAGTCCTACCTCCTTGCTCAGGCTAGACTAAGCAGAAGCTAGGTGACAGCTTCAGGCCTAGTGGTATTTGATTTAATGAAGGAAGAAAATGTTTGCTCCGTTATGTCCTATCTTACTCGTGCAGACAGGTCTGCTGATTTTGGTGGGATTCCTCATCTGAGTAAGCAGAGCAAGGTTTGTCCCTGGCTTGAGGGACTACTTTGAAACAGAAGGTGGAAAAACATTCCAACAGGGAGCCGTCCTTAGCAGGCGTGTCAGTTCCTTTGGGACAAGGGGGGGGACAGTTGCTCCCCCCAAGATCTTGGTGCCCCCCCCCCAACTTTTCATAAGTCTATATGCTCCACTTTTTGCCCCTGCCCCTAACTTTGCAGGATATAACCACATATAAAGTTCTTTATGCCCTCCCTCCCATGCCTCCTGAATTTTTCTAATCATGACACTACTGGCCCTTAGTTTCGCCCATGTATAACAATCAGAGGGCATAACAAAGACTGCAGTCTGCTATTGAGAAGCAGAGCCAATAAGGAGAGAGACTCTTGCATAGAGAGGCTGCAACTACCTTGTAACATCAAGGGCATGAGCAAAACCTAGTGCGTACATCAACTCCCATGTGGTGAGTGCCTGATCCAAAGCCCATTGGAGTCTATCCATTGACACCAAAGGGCTTTGGATGGGGCCCACGGTGTCCAATGGGCTTTTGCCAAACTCTGAGGAAGGTGGAGGAGAAATGAACAGCGCTAAGAGCAGCAATGTGCTGCAAAATACCTGAAAATGCCATTAGGAGGGAATCTAGGGCCAGATTCTGATCTCACTCATGGTGGCTGGCAGTGCCACTTACTGGCTTCAATGGAGTTACTCCTGATTTACACTGTAGTATGGGAGCAAGGAGTCAGGTCCCTAGCACAGAGCTGTTCAGCCTCTGTTCCCTGGGGCAGGCAGGGCAGACAGAGTCAGTGCTGGCTACACAGAACGTCACCAAAGTCACAAATCCTGCTTTCATCTGGAGCTCCCTGGACTGTTCCCTATTGTCTGTTCCTCGTTCTGAGGCCTTGTCTACACACACAGGTTGCATGGCTGTAACTGTAGCCGGATAGTTAATGCAATTAGGCTGCTGGTGAAAATATCCTTTGGGGGCACTGAGTCCCCACCCCTGTGCCTGTGCGCGGGGGAGCCCACCCTCTCGGGGTGGAGGGATGTAAGGCCCTGTTCTCTGATGTGTGTGTATGGGGGGGGGGGGGGTCACTGTTTCTATCCTGGCTTGGTGTGGAGGGGAGGCCCTAGGCAGGAAGGGGGTGGCAGAGTGAGCCTGCCCCTTGTATACCCCGCACCAGTGTTTTTTGTCCCTGCTGCTAGGCCCCACATCAGGCCATTGACTCTTGCTGATTCAGAGGAGCCTGCCATAGCATCACTTGCTGCATCCTCCCCTCTCGGTGCCCCACCCTGCCCCCTCCCTGGTGCCGCCAGATGTGGGGCTTTACCTGCCCAGCTGGGCATGTGTGCGGGCAGCAGGGTGGGATGGCGGAGAGAGAGTTGGAGGGGCTGATCCCTGTCTAGCTCTAGCCCATGTGCCGCCTATGGGTACAACTCTCTAGTATGGATGTAGTTGTGTATACCCAGCTAACTAATTTTTGTGCAGGAAGGAGAATAAACAATGTTGGTATAAGGCACCTTTTAACCCATATAACTGCATCCACACTAGGGGTTCCACTCGTATAACTAGATTGGTGAAAAGAATCGCACCTCTCATTGGCATAGTTATACTGGCACAAGATCTATGAGCAGACCAGCTCTGTCCCATGCAGGGAAAGGGTCCAATCCTGATAGCTTGTCCTTCTGTAAAGTGATCGGGAGACACCACCAGCTCAGAACGGTAGTGCTTGACACCCCTCAGGCATGAGGGTCGCCATCTCTCCAGTTTTCCCAGGATCAGCCCTTTTTTGAAGTAGCTGTCTTGGGAAATCTGTAAGGATGCTCAAAACACGCTACCAGCTGTCTAGTCTGCTGAACTCAGATCCCCCCAGATGTCCTGGTGTTTTGTATCTCAGAGGAGGCATCCCTCCTTCTCCACACTCAAGGCACAAGGGCAGTGGAGAGCCAAGCCCTAGCATCGCTCCCTCCACCAACCCTTAGCCACTTATTCAGTAAATCCAAGGGAGAGGGATTGAAAGGAAAGTGAAAGTATAGGGAGCGGACTTTGACTCCTCCCTTGGCCCTAGCTGTTGCTATGGAGACCAGAACAAAGCCTTTCTCAGCCCTCCTTTTGGATTGTCAATGGCTATTGTTCCTCCCCGGCCTCCTGGTTAATTGTTCTCTGTCCAATTTGTTCTTTTCGACTCTGGGTGGGTGTTTGGCCCCCACCTCACCCGGCTTCCCCTTTCCCACCAAGGCAGGATCAAAGGAATGATTGTTAAATGCTGGCAGGCTAAAGGTGATGGTGGAATTTGGAGGGCTGGCCCCCCAAAGGTGCAGGGGACTGTTAGAAACAAAAGCCAGAGGAATATTATGGGGGAGACACCCTACAGAGAAAGGGTATTCCAGAGCCAAACATTCCCAACGCCTTTATCTCTTGGGCTTCTTCTCCCAGCCTTGAATGTTTTTGCCTACAGCCAGCACTTATAATATATAATAATAATATATGGAGATATACGTATCTCATAGAACCGGAAGGGACCCCAAAAGGTCATGGAGTCCAGTCCCCTGCCTTCACTAGCAGGACTAAGTACTGATTTTTGCCCCAGATCCCTAAGTGGCCCCCTCAAGGATTGAACTCACAACATTGGCTTTAATAGGCCAATGTTCAAACCACTGAGCTATCCCCACTAGCACTGGGGTAGCCCCACTGATGGGACATCGTGATTAAAAGCTACAGCAGATGCTCCACACGAGCACACCTGCTGGTGGAGCATCTCTGCCCTTTCTGCTTCTTCATGATGGAACCAGAAGGCATGAAATGTGTGTCTGATTTTTAAGCTCTATCCCCAGGATGTATTATTACCTGTCAGCTCTCTGTTCTTGGGGAACCAGGGCACAGTATCCATCCTATCTGACTCATGAAGGACCACCCCCCCACCTACCCTCGGACTCTGCTTGAATCAAAGCTGATCAGAAGAAAGACTTACAAAAAGCAATGAAAAGGCTGTGGGAGACACACCTAAACCCCTCCGGACAAGGGTGACAGGATTAAGGCAACTCACCTAGCCTCATTTGCATCAAAGATGGGACAGGGGAGGCATCTCCATTAGCATACAGAATGGAGAACAGAGATTCCAAGGCAAGAACCGCACTGAACTCTGGGACCAGAAAAGCAGGGAAGCACTGCAGGATGGGGGATCTCTGCTCCAGATGTTAAAAAACCCATGTCTGCACACACCCAGCTCAGTAGTTATCAGACCAATTCTAGTAATAAATCCTTTATTGGTATCCAAAATTCAGAAGCTTCCTAATTGCATTGTGAGCTCCCTCGAAGGAACACCGCCCATAGCCAGGAATGATCAGTTCCTATTGTCTAGCCTGAACAAAACAACTTTGGTATATTCCCTTGAGCCATCAGTTTACACACAAACAAATCTAGTGTTCTCCCTTGAACCATTGTTGTTTCTCTATAAAAAAACCCTACCCACGCTCAAGTAAGTGTTCTGATGCCTGGATCCAAAATCTGCATCAGTTTCATGGGGACTTCATCTTCTCCTGATTGATTGTGTTGGGGGCTCTGCCTGCCTCCAGCACTCCAGACCCTGAGCTACCACCACCACATGGGAACCCCAACCAGTTCAAACTTCACAGAGTGGTGAGAACCCAACTCTCTCTCTCTCTCTTTTTTCCCCCTACTCTGACTTGTGATCAGGTATAGTTTTCTAAACCTGACATTTGTAATAAATTTTAAGCTAGATTTAATATTGTAACTGTTTTGTTTGTTTGGCTCCCCTTGTATGGTTATTACCTGGCAATAAATAACTTTTATGGTTAAGCTGGTTGCTTCCCTCCCTCTCTCTCTCTTTTGTGTTTTTGGCTTCCCCATTTGCTCTGCACCAATGCTCCTCTTACCTAAGCTAAAGATCCCTGTACCACCCAAAAATCCTGTGGGGTTTGCTCATCAAGTGGTACTTGATGTACTACCAGAACAATTGTAACGTGAAAGTGGGGATAGGGACGTGCTGAACCTGTGGCATAGGAAGGTGGCAGCTTGAAAGAGAGAGAGAGAGAGAGAGAGAGAGAGAGAGAGAGAGAGAGAGAGAGAGATTCTGGGGCTGGAGGAATAGCTCTGTATGAAAACACAAGTGACACAAGCAGTACATTGGTAGAATTAGAACCCCCCCAGAAGAGTAACCCTAAGAAATGAGCGTACCCCAAAGCAACGGGCAAATCTAGTAACAGATATGTCTGTGTTTTTTAATCTTAGAAATTTTAGGACAGTCAAGTCTACTCATCTGTGGCTTGGCTGGAGGACTTGTTGCTCTTTAATTGAAGGAACATACTGAATCATTAACAAAGACTTCTTTTATCCCAAATGTTAATTAGGCATTGATGTGAGGTGTGAAGAGAAACAAACAAAACCAAAGTTAGAAACACCCTGACTACAGTGGAGTTAATAGACTGTAAACTCTCCAGGGCAAGGACTGTCTCTGTTTGTGCGGTGCCGTGCACAACGGGACTTTGATCCTGAGTGCGGCCCTTGAGTGCTACTATGATAGAAGTTGTTATTATTAACAATGTTAAAGGGGCTTCCCAGGGCCTGGTGGGAAGATAGCACAGTTTGTTGTGGTTAGGATTTTCAAAAGAACCCATTGAAATGGGATTTAGGTCTCAAGCTCCGCTTGGCTCCTTTGAAAATCCCAGCTTTTCAGGTTAGCATGTCTAGTGCTGGTGAATGGTATTGGTTTGAAAGCAACACAAGGAAAATTCTGCACGTTCAACTCTCCCCCCCCCCATTCATTCTTGAAAATGAAAATTTTTGCAATTTCTCACAATCAAAAGTCCGGGGGGGGGGGGGGGGGGGGGGCGGAATAGGTTTGGGTCAATCAAAAGGTTTTGTTTAGATAAAATGTTTCATTCCAATTTCAACATTTTCATTATATATATATATTCTCAGTGAAAAGTTCTGCTCTGAAAAGGTCAAAACAGAATATTTTTGACATTAATGAGAGGTTTTTTTCTTGATTTACCCCTTTTTTGCCCCAAAAATGAAATTTCATCAGCATCGACATGTTTCCGCAGTTTGCATCCTTGTGGAAGCCGTGTTGGTTCCGCAGCATGTTTTGCTTTGGACGAATTGGCATTTTCCAGCACAAAAACGTTCAGCTGGAAAATTTCCAACCAGCTCTACTTGATAGCTCTGGAGATTGGCAATCTAGCTAGAAAACAAGCAGCAGAGTGTAGGCTTCCCCCACAGACAGGCCTCACCCCTGACCTAGAGGGACCACCTCTAAGGGTCAGAGGGCAGTTCAGTCTGACCAATTTAATCCTTGGCGCCTTCGCTGAGCCTGAAAACAATAGAGCCACTTGTGGTGGTGTGTCCTGTGATGTGGATACCTGTGTGCTGCAAATGAGGCCCGTTCTGAACTGGCCACCCCACAGTCTTACAATGGTAACACAAGAGTGTTTTACGGGGTACCGCTCTTTAGCCCGTTTTATAGACTTGAGCACAGTGGTCTCTGCTGGCCTTGAAATCTATGTATCTGTGCACTCTTTCCATCTGGCTAGGAGACAGAGTTGGAGACTCTGTTTTGGTATCTCGCTCTAAATATACACTGCCTTTTAGCAGCAAGGCAATTCGGAGTGTTACTTTGCTTACTAATAGACTGGACAAAAGAACTAATTAGTCACCGGGGACCTAACAGGACAGAGTCAGAAAGATGGGCTGTTTCTATAACTTTAACAAACCAGGCATGTTCCAAGGAAGTTGAGCTCTGCTTTTGGGACTCCCCAGCTACTGGAATTATAATCTCCTGGGGAAAGTGCTCCAGATTCAAAACAGCTTTTCAATCTGTCTCTGGGAATGAAAACGTCCTCCGTGATGCTGATGCGGAGGGAAGGCAGATGCGATCGCTGCTTTTGCAAGTCGGCAGGATGACATACTTGTTGTTACAACAGGAAATTTAAAAATTGGGCGTTAGGACATGGGCCTGTCGACACCCGTGTGAGGGAGCGTGGCCTGAACAGCAGCCCCCCCCCTCCCCCCAGCAGCAATGTGAACTGGAGATTCCCTCTGTGGCCTTCCCCAGTGCATCAACAGGGCAAGACTTGGCTAAGTCCTAAATTTTCAATCCCTGATTGTCCCAAATTCTAACAGTAGCTTTTGGGTGCCGTGCCTAAGCAATAAAATAACACCTAGTGTCTTTCAGCCATCTCAGAGCGAGTAACACCGCTGGGTAACATCATCCCCATTTTACAAATGGGGAAACCGAGGCACAGCGGGGGTGGGGGCCAGGACTTGTTTGAGGTCATACCGCTGTCTTTTGAGAGGTTTTTACACCATGCCAACCATCATGGGGCCTGAGAGCCTTTCCAGCAAGCCTGTGGCAGAATGGGGAATAGCACCCAGGGGCTTGATGCAGAAATTATTGGTTGAGATTTTCTGGCCTGTGTTGTGCAGTCAGACGAGATGATCATATTTCATAACAGTCTCTTCTGGCCTTAAAAGCTAGGGATCTATGAACCTAGGAGTGCTGGTTCCCCGGCTGGTCTATGATCCACACGCTCAAGCTAGTGTGCAGGATGGAGGGCCTCTTAAAGGCTCTTCTCCATCTGATTCTACCATGAAATCAAGATGGGAGGAGTAGACAGGGATCCCCAGCTGTCTGCATGGGGGCAGCAGCCACGTACGTCACATTGGGCCCAGGCCAGCTCCTGAAGTTTTACTCCATCCCAGTGTGACCCTGGAGTGCTTTGAGATGGTCCTTGCAGTCCCTGAGGTCCTTGCGACGGAGTGGGATGTACCTATCAACTGATGAACTCTGGTGTGGTACTATGGGGCTGCCCAAGTCTAAACAGAGCAGCTGATTGCACTGCATCCCAGACGGCTGCCCGACCTGGGCGAGGGACGGGACACCTTGGAGGATGATCACAGAGAAGCCATCAAGACCGTGATCTGGGCAAGCCTGGTGGAGCCCCTGTCTGACGGACAGAGCCCCTGATTAAGAGCGGGGTCCTGCTCTGTGCAGGCGCCAGCTGTTGCCACATGTAAGCAGGAGATGGAGGAGAGAGAAGCCAGGAGGGACTCTGCCCAGCCTGAAAGGCTGACAACCCACTGACAGGGTGAGCTCAGACTCGGGGAGGGGACATGTCAGGATTTCCTTGTTTTCCAAGACCTGTAACTCTGGAGAGTTTTAAAAGTAAAGGGAGTGTGGCTAGGAGATTCCTTGGCTAAGCCTGTGTTGTGTTCCTTGCCTTCCGGACACATTGTCTCTTCAGGGGTTAAACTAGAAGTCCAGCGTGACCACAGCCTAGGTGGGGCTCTGGGGAGCATGTTTAAGTGACCAGGAGTCTGGGGGGGAGGGCGCAGAGGCTGATTGTGGGGTCTGGGGGCGACAGCACCCCATGTCCCAAGGGAGGACACCCTCCAAGAGGCCTGAGCCAGGGAGTGTGCCCTAGAGACCCAGAGCTAGCAGCAGTGACTGGCAGGGCCGCCCAGGGGGCAAGTGAGGCAATTTGCCCCAGGCCCCAGGTGCTGCAGGGGCAACCACGATACTACAGTATTCCAACTTTTTTTATGGAAGGGCCCCCCGAAATTGCTTTGCCTCAGGCCCCCTGAATCCTCTGGGCGGCCTTGGTGACTGTATGCTACCCAGACCCAGTTGGCTAAAGCACGTGGGACCCCCGCAACTGGGTCCCCTTGTGGCAGACGAGTGAGGGCAGGGAGGCGCGCTGGGGTTGGCCGCTCGTTGAAGTGGCTGGAGGGGGGCCGGGGACTAGAAGGAAGCCGGCTGGCTGCACTAGGGAGTTGCCAGCAGCCGGCCGCTGTCTGGAGGGGGTGAACCAGCGTCTGGCAGGGGCAGCCTGGCCCGGGACTGCTCCCATTGCAAGCCCAGCCCCTGCGCTAGCCTCTGGCCCACCGCGGAGCTAGCCCAGCCCAGGTGCGTGGGAGGGGGGATCCCTCGGCAGCCTCCCCTTCTCCCTCCCTCCTCCGCGCTGGGGCAACTCCCCTCGGAGGGGAGGGGGCTGGCGCTGCACGGAGCCCGCAGCAGCCGCCGCGATTCGCACCGGCCGCAGCATCCCAGTCCGCCCGGCCCGGGGAGGGAGCCCGGCCCCAGCCGCCGCCGTCTCCCAGCCCCGCCGGCCCCGCAGGGGGGCAGCCGAGAGAGGCGCCCGGCACAGCGCAGCGCACAAGCCGCGGGCGGGGGCTGCCCGAGGACGCAGCCCGGCAGAGTAGTAAGTGCCGCCCGCTCCCCAGCGGGGACCTTGGGAACCCCGGCCCCGCTTCTGACCCCTGCTGCCTTTAACCCCTCCCGGCCCCGTGCATTGCCCCCTTCACCCCACTTCTCCCCCCCAGCCCTGCTTCTGACCCCTGCTCCCTTTAAATCCGCCCCCGGCCCCGTGCATTGCCCCCTTCACCCCACTTCTCCCCCCCAGCCCTGCTTCTGACCCCTGCTCCCTTTAAATCCGCCCCCGGCCCCGTGCATTGCCCCCTTCACCCCACTTCTCCCCCTCCTCTCTCATCTATCCCCCAGCTCCGATTCTGACCTCTGCTCCCTTTAAATCCCACTTCACCCCACTTCTGACCCCTGCTCCTTTTAAATCCCCCTTCACCCCACTTCTCCCCCCGGCACCCCCTTTTACCTTCTCTCACCCTCCCATGGCCCCCGGCCGCGCTGGGATCCCCCCCCCAGCCCTGCCAGCCCTGTAACTTGCAGGGAGTTGGGCAGCTCTGGAGCTCCCATGCCCCGCGGGCACAAGGAGGGATTTTGCAGTTCTGACCCCTGCCCCTTTCCTTGTGGGGCTTTTATTTCCTTGTGCAAATCTTAACTTGATTCCTCCTCTCTTCCCAAACCTGCCAAGTCTCCCCCGGCTTTATGGGGGAGGGGGAGATTCACTTGTTTTGAATTAAACCTAAAACAGCTTAAAAAAAGAAGTTTCTCCCTCCGGAAAGTCCACTCACTGGTTTGCAAACTCCTATTTCTCTAGTGTCCTCCAGTGTGCCCGGATCTTTAAGACACAAATAGACCTTAGACTGGGGACTACATCAGAGCTCTTGTAATAGTCCCGGTAAGGAAGGTGTTAACCCCTGTATTCTCCCTCTGCTGCTCCCCCCCCCCCCCCCCTTCCATAAAACCAGACTGTCAGGTTTTCTGTTGCTTCTCACATTTTTCTGTTTAGCCTGGCCTGGCCTTTCCTGTTCCGTAACTGGACATTATAAAGGCCTTGATTATTGCCAGGCGTCACTGGATTTAGTAGGTTACTGACTTAATGGTACAGGTCAGGTGTAAGGGATTCTGTGGGATGGGGTGGGAGCCCAGGGGAAGGCTTTGTGTGGGGCTCTACATTTGGGAAAAGAAGCAGATACTTTCTCCGCTTGCTAGTCTCCTCCTCTGCCCCCATGGCTTATTTATGACATTTCTCACTGAGCAGGGGCACTGTCTCGCCAGCCAGTCTGTGTGGCTCCACAGTACAATGATTTCATAGTAAAATGGGCAATAGATTGGGTGACACTCTCTATAGACACAGGCACCAGCAGAGGTCACCATGCATGTTGAAAAATAAACAGGCAGATACATACTGGCTAAGATGGTAAGGTGCAAGATGAGCTGGTAACTGGAATCTCCACTTGGATGGAGTGGTATAGAATTTTAAAATAATTGCAAAAAATAAATACCGCTTATTTCTTCCCTCCACCCTTCCAAAAAGAGATGTGACGGTGGTACATTTATGCAGCTTTTATTTACTAACATGCTGCATCTTTGGGGACTGCATGTACCAGAATCCCAGTCATTGCACCTATAGAAAGTGTAGCAGAGAGAGAGAGCCATACACAACTTGTAAATATCCCGCCTGGTCCTTTAACTTATTGTTTGTTGCTGGCTTTTTCATGAGTTTTTTTGTCCCCAGTGATCGCATCAACTCAAATGATTCCACAAAGGAAATATTTATACTGTGTGTTTAGAGGCAAGGAAGAGTGTTATGGAATCCATGCAACAAAACTTGATGGCTGTGTGATGCGCTCAGATGTTTGGCTTTGTAAATAGTTTTTTTTAAATAACAAAAATACAATAATAGGGCTACCAACAAAGAGGATTTAGTATAATAAATGCTGAGCTGTGTCACTTTTGCTGGTACTTAAACAAAAACAAACCCTGCAAGTTTAATATTATGATCTTCCTTTAGTGTGAATTGTCATCAAGCCAGCATTTATGACCAGCTTGAAGTGAGTTTCAGTACTTTAGAGGCCCAAATTCATTCCAAACCAGAAAACTCTGTGTATTGGGCAGGGACTGCAGATGAAATCCTGACCCTACTGAAATCAGTGGGACCAGGATTCCCCCCATGCACATCCGCCGCCTTTGTCCTTATTCCCGTCTCTATATAGCACGCTTAGCACAACTGTTGGTGTTATACAAATAATACATATATGGTGTCAGTGGTGAATTGCAATAGTGCACTGAGGTGAATTTCACACACTTTTGGAATTTGGAGTGGTTAGATAACAAATTAAAACAGACAATTACGGCCATCAGTTTTGGTGGTTAAGTATACCAAATTTCACCTTGGATAGCGTATTTCACCCATATAGCACCCTCAAGGTGCTTTAGAGTTAAATCATTCAATAAAAAAGTTAAAATAATAAGCGGTAGGAGAGAGAAATGAAGCGATATATGGCTAAGGGAGAGGTGAGTGATAGGTTTTCATGTGAAATGTGCAAACAATTAGAAAGCTGGCTCATTTCCACCTCAGGCTAATAGCTTCCAATATTTTATGCTAATCAGGGATGCCACCCAGGAAAAACTTGCTGACAATAGTCACTTATTGTTTAAGTCTCGGCTACATCTTTGAAGATACTTTAAGGACAGAAAACGTGATTTGGGATTATAGATTTTAAGGCCAATTATATCATCTAGTCTGGCCTCTATATAACACAGGCCTGAGAATTTCATCCAGTTAACCATGTATTGTGCCCAACTGCTTGTGTTTGTGATTCATGCAAATTCGTTTTAGTTCATTTTAATGGTTACACATTCCATCCTTTTGACCATCAACTTTTTTTTTTTTTTTA
The DNA here is from genome assembly GCF_027887155.1 of Malaclemys terrapin pileata. Classification (NCBI taxonomy): domain Eukaryota; kingdom Metazoa; phylum Chordata; order Testudines; family Emydidae; genus Malaclemys; species Malaclemys terrapin. The sequence goes on along the minus strand of NC_071508.1, from coordinate 16,563,843 downwards.
AACATCAAAGCTTGTGAACCCATATTCCACTTTAAAAATACAGGTGAAGTCTGGAAAATGTAAGGGTAAGCAGAAGAGAGATGTTTCTAAGTGATCTTGCCCCTTTACAGAGATTTTTTTACTGACCCTCCGTTTTCGATGTAGGTTTGTTTAATCTCTGTATTGACGGTAAATCTGCCATGGGTTGAGAATCCAGAATCACTTTCTGTCATAAAAGAACTGCCCACTCCAGATCTATCTTGGGAATCTGTTCTGTCCTTCTCCATGTTAACTGGATACTCTTTGTAGATGGGTGGCAGTAGGGTTGAGAGGACCATGAAATTTCCTCCCTCTCAAAGCAATTTCCTGAGGAGGAGATGGCTTTGGGGGCTGTTTACTGAGTTTGTCCTGGCAATTTTAAAATCTCCCTCTCTGAAACAAATGTCCTAGCACGGTCTCTTAGCTTTATCCAGCCAAGTGTCCCTGTCTGTGATGCTTTCTCCTTCTATGCTTGCCAAACCAAAGCACCCAAACAACCCTCTACAGAAAGCATTCTTGACAAGCAAAGTTTGTTCCAACCAATGGAGGCAAAAAATAGCTTGACTTTAAATCACGCTAACTGACTGTCTATTATAAAAGGATTTACATGTGCAGCTTTGACCAGTCTGGCATTAGGTAGCTAGTTAAACTGGAGCTGGCTTTTAAAATTGTTCCTCACTTGAGAAGTTTAATTTGGTTCCTGGGGTACTGGAAAGGGCACTGCTGTGAGTGCAAAGTGCGTGGCGACGTAAGCACAGTAAATCTATTCTTTCAATGGGTTTATTTTTACATTTGCTATTTGTTCAAGAGGCCCCCAGAGCGCCTGTCTGAACTTGCCGTTTTCACACTCTGTCTGTGTGCTTCCTGGAATCAAGACTTGTTAGGCCGAGCGACAGTCACTAATATTAAAAACAGCTTGTGGGGAGAGGGGTAACTCAGGGAATTGGAACTGAGCCACTGGGATTTTTACCTCAAGGTCACAGGTTCAAGTCCAACCTGCTGACCTTCTGATGGGTGTGAACTGAGATTGTGGGTCTCAGTTTAGTTCCCTGCAGGGGCGTCACCATCACAATTGGCTCCTTGGAGCTGGTACACAATAGAAGCCAAGGGCCCAGTGTGCCATGGTGACTGGACTCCTCTCAGTCCTACATCCCCGTACCGTGGTTGAGGCCCATTAGTGTGGCAGCATGAGCCCCAAATGAGCTTGTCTTAGATGGGGGGTGTGGAGCCCTTCCTGCTAGGTCACTAGCTATTTGTAGAACCGTCCAGTGTTCAGTGTAGTGAGAAGGGAGCCCAGTCTGTAGAACCGAAGGGCTGGAGGGCCAGCGATCTGCAACGCCAAACATAGATCGCTGACTCCGGTATCCTGCGCTTGCCAGCGCAAAGCGGATTGCGTCAGGCTTGGTGAGACTGCCGTGAGAGCACCTTCCTGTTGGCTCTAGGTCTTCAAGTTGTAAACACTAAATGTTGTTTTGGGATTTGTGTGTATGGGTAACAGTGGATATTGAAATAGCTGCTATTACGCTGGAGACGGCATTTAACAAAAGGGTGCTGCTGGGAGCATGCACGCATTGCTTTTAGAGCTCTGGTCTAGGTTTACATCTTCCACCGCCGCATCCCAAAATGACCAAAAACATTGTTTTGGCGGGGGAGGTGTATTTGCTGCTGCATTTTCTACAAAAAATATGTATTTAAAAAAACATTCAGAGATGAGCCATACGATTGCTAACCCATTGCTCCATCCACCACTATAGAAATCAATGTATAAAAAGCTGGCATTATTCTTTTGTCGAGTGTGGACAGTATGCTGAGTGCAGTGCAGAATATACAGGAGAGACAGAAATTATTACCACCCCAATAATGCAATCCATTGTCACAATGCGATAAGTTATAGCCCCATTTGCCCTTGTCCCTTGTCTTTGGGAAATATCCCCTGCGTGCTAAATAGGCTCTCTACTGCACACTGTAAAGCTGCCTCTGACTTCATTGAGAGCTGGGTACAAGTATTTCAGGCCAAATTTTGCCCCGCACTCTAATGAGCTTCTAATCATTGGACCCTCCTTAGGCTTGGCTGAGACTCTCTTGGGTTTGGAGCGCTGCTGTAATTTTAAAAAGGAGGGAAGTTGGCAGAGCCAGAGGCAGCCACTTTTGGAAAATTTTCTGTTATTTGGAAGCCCTCCCTCCCACTCCGCACTTAATCCACCTGCTCTAAAGCCATATGTCCGATCCTGGAACGGGTCCAGTCCTACACAATGGCCTTTGGTCTGAATGAGTTCCACCAGCTCAGTGATAAAGATGGGATAAAAATGGGACTGGATTTGCCAGGCAGAATGCGGCTGCTGCATTTTGCTCTGGCTCATGACAAAAGCCATTTGGGTGGGTCAGTAAAAAAATAAATAAGAGCAGGAAACGTTGTTTAATCTTGTGACTGTTGAAGTCAAAGGGACTTAAACATGTGCTTAAGAGTAAGGCATGTGCTTAAACTGTGCTCAGTCAGCGCCTGAAGCCCTCCAAACGTTGAAACTAATACCCCAGACTTTGCCCAATGCTTTTGCAGTGGTCTTAAGTAAACATGTTTTTCAAGTGGAAGCCACTTCTGTTCATCATTTGAACGGGGGGTAACGGCATTCTTTTTTGCCCCCTTTCACTTCCTGCCATGATTGGCAGCCATATAGCTGAAGAATGCACATTGGGAGACATATCTGAAATTCTGCCTTTCTATAATTTAATGCTCCATTACCATCTATGCTGGCTTTAGGCATGTGGCCATTACAAAAGATGCAGTCTAGTGCCTTTGGAGTCCGGGGCACCGCCCCCTTGCCACACACCCCAGGGTCTCTTATCATAGAAATGTGTGAGGTAAAATGGCTTATAATTAAAGCAGCCTTGAAAATTTGATGTGAAAATTTACTAGTCCAGGCACAAAATCTACTGGCCTGGCCTTTCATGATGATTTAGTGGTGGTGGAAAAAACCCTAATAATACTTTACTTGTCGGAAAAGGAGAAAACAGCTGAGTTGAATTTTGCACAAGTGAGTTAAAGGGATGGTGGGTAGTACAGATTCTAAAAGTGGTTTCTGGGGGCTCTGATTCACCTTGCTCTTACCCAGGTGAAAATGCTGAGTGATTCCGTGGGGTTAATGGTAAAAGTGAGAGGAGATTCGGGTCCTGTGAGGTGTTTTGTTTGTTTGTTTTTTAAAAGGTCTTCCAAACGCTTGTGTTAATAGAAATGTTTCAAGAAATTAACAAAATTGCTGGCTGGCTTTTGTTGTTGCTGTCGCATGTTTGGATTGCTGCCCTTCCCTGAGGTTTGCTACCCAAATGGTTGCAGCCCTGTGTTAACATGCAAAAGACAGAAATCGAAACTGACTAGTAACAAGCGTCAATCTAGTTCAGTGGTTATCAAACTTTTGTACTGGTGACCCCTTTCACACAGCAAGCCTCTGCGTCCGACCCCCTTATAAATTAAAAACAGGGTTTTTTTAATATTTAATACTATTATAAATGGCGGACGTGTTGTGATCGGCGCAGTCTTAAAGACAGCTGAAAACCGATTGGTCCAGGTGATAAATGCTGGAGGTGAAGCGGGGTTTTGGGGTGGAGGCTGACAGCTCATGACCCCCCATGTAATAACCTCATGACCCCCAGTTTGAGAACCCCTGATCTAGTTAGTTTGGAGGATGTGGTGGTTAAAATGCCAGGGCCCAGTCTACCCTAATCCTCTCCCTCTGGTGGAGCTATTGTGGGGCTGGAATTTCATGACACAAAATCTAGCGTAGACAAGACTTTTCAAACCACCTTATTAGTAGCATTAGCGCTGTTGTGGTCACATCTATTATTATTTAACATTTATGTCACGGCAGTGTCCCAATGTGCGTGAGTCCCCTTGTGCTAGGTGTTGTAAGGACAGAGAGGTAATAGCAGGCCCTGCCTCAGTGAGCTTAAGCCTAGGCTTTCAGATGAGCAGACGTCAGCCCCTTTGCTTCGTGCTTGCTCCCCACTTGTTCCAGATGTCGGGGAGGTGACTGGATTCACAGACTACAAACTTAGTGTTAAACAGCAAAAAAAAAAAAGCCCAAACCAACCAAACCACGCTTGGCTTGGAAACAGTGCCCTGGGATTGGCCAATTGCCTGATCCTGGCTGGGGATTGGGGGGTTTTAATGATTTGCCCCTCATTGGAATGGGTGGAACAGAGGCTATGTCTACACTGCGAGCCTGGGATGCGATTACCCTGCCCGTGTACCCTGCCCGTGTACTGCTAGCTGTCCTCGAGCAAGCCTGAGTATAAATAGCAGCGTAGCCACAGAAGCACGGGTAGAAGCAGAGAAGGCACGGCTGAGCAGGGCCAAGTGCAAACCTGCCTGAAACTTGTGGGTGTGTACTCGTCATGGCTCAGCCGTGCCTCCGCTGACACTGTCCTGTGCTACCACATCTACACTGCTATTTATACTCCGCAGACCTGAGAATGTGTGCATGTGTAGGGGACCTGCACGCCTAGCTCGTAGCGTAGACAGAGCCAGAAAAGTCGCCTTTGGAGTGCTGCCTTGTCTTACCAGATCCTACACTCTTCAAGGCAGATGTTCTCTTTTTGCTATTTGTGTATGTACAGCTCCTAGCACAATGATTCCTGATCGGGGCTTTTTGGTGCTCCTGCAGTACAGAATAATGGTTAATAACACATTTGGATTGGGCTTGGGGAGGCCTGGAATAATTTACTCTAATTCTGTGGGGTTTTGTGTGAAGTTCTCAGCGCTGCCGGTACATTCATCTTTGCTACATATACACTTTTGAACCCCCTTTTGCAGATTGTGCTGGGATGCAGAGAGAGGTAGCAGCCTGCGGACTACAATATAAATCAATAAAAAGAAGAACAGGAGTACTTGTGGCACCTTAGAGACTAACAAATTTATTAGAGGTATGCGTATCCCTGGGGGTACACAGAGATCTTCCGGGGGGTACATCAACTCCTTATCTAGACATTTACCTAGTTTTACAAAAGGCTACATAAAAAGCACTAGTGAAGTCAGGACAAACTAACATTTCATACAGACAATGACTTGTTAATACTGCTCTATATACTATACACTGAAATGTAAGTGCAATACGTATATTCCAATTGATTTATTTTATAATTACATGGTAAAAATGAGAAAGGAAGCCATTTTCCAGTACTAGTGTGCTGTGACACTTTTATATTTTTATGTCTGATTTTTGTAAGTGAGCACTTTCTAAGTGAGGTGAAACTTGGGGGTAGGCAAGACAAATCAGACTCCTGGAAGGGGCACAGTCATCTGGAAAGATTGAGAACCACTGATATAAATAACCAGTCAGACTTTGTTCTGGAGCTGTGTGGCAGACCAGGAAGTGGAACATCCTGGGCCCAGTTCTTGCACCCCTCCAGTTCCATTGGATACAAATCGCTCCCACTGAAGTCAGGGGGCGTTGCTTGCATCCTGTGGTTGGTGGGGTGGGGGTGGGGGGAGAATTGAGCCAGAAAGCCCCATCCATCCTTGCCTTTGGGCACTTATTAAGCATGACCTTGACAGCAGCCAGGCCCTGTTCATCCAAAGAAGCTCTGGCACAGTGGCACATATTTGCTCAAAATAGGAGCTGGTAGGATGTCTGCTATGTCACAGGTTACTCTAGTGAGTGTCCAGAGGACCAGTCCCCCTCTCCCGGAAACAATAGAGCCATCAGTGTTGGGCAGAGATCCCATTTACTTCACAGAGTGGGACCAGCAGGGAGCCATGGGATGAGCCAGGCCTAAGAAGGAAGAGAAACATCTGGGTATGGGGGGAGGGGAGATGGAAGAAGCAAGAGGCCAAGGTGTGGCAGACTAAACAAAGAGCTTTGGGCTGATAAATGGTCATGAGAGCCCCCCTTGTTCTCTCTTTTTGAGGCCTGTTTGCCCTGCCAGAGTGCTATAAAGGGGCCTTAATGTCACTGAGAATCAGGCCCCTCGAGACTTATGCTATGTTGCCAATTTTGCGATATTTGATGGTTTCTAAGTCCCCAGCTCCTGGAGTCATGTGATTTATATGAGAATCTCTGCTTTAATATATGAAATAAGTCATTTTCTAGCCATTGTGGAGAAAGGCTGGAAAAGATGATCCCTAGTGTCTCAAAAACAAGAGGGCAAATGAATGAAACCAAGATATGTTGGTTTTTTAAGTCAAGCTCAAGATTCTTGAATGGCCCCACTCATGATTTTTGAGCGCTTGTGGTTGGCAATGCAGGAACCCAGTGTTGTTCAATGGAATTCACCTCTCAGGGCATGAAATCTCCTGCAGGACAGGTGGAATTTGAAAGCTGCAGGGCTGTATTCCTTGGAGGGAGGGAGCATTGGGAAGATTTTGGGAAACTGCCATGGTGGGTGAGGCCATAGGTTGCAGGCAGTTTCTGCGGGTGTGGAGCATTTATTACGGGCATGCTGCAATGGGATGCCAGAGTTTCTCTTTTGTTAGAATAATAGAGAGCTCTGTTCTATTATTGTACCTTGCTCTGATGGCAGGAAAGAGAGATTCCTTGGGGCGAGAGGTTTGTACATGAGGATGCCTTAAGGCCTTGTCTATCTACCAGCAGAAGTATACCCCTATAGTTCTACTGATGTAGTTACAGTGCTATTGGGCTGGGCTGTTGATGGAGGATAACAATTTGGACCTTTAACTAGAAACTTTCTGGTGCGGATCTCAAACTGCTTCATGAACAATTTAGTCTCTCAGCCCCCCCCTGTAAATAACACGCTGATTTTACAGGGGTAAACTGAGGCACACTGAAGGGACGCAACTTGCCCGTGGCCACGCTGGAAGCTTGTGACAGGACTGAGACTAGAATCCAGGTCTCCTGAGTGCCAGTCCTATGTCTTTAACCACAAGCCCAGGCCCTTTCTTGCCTGTATATAAGCTCTGGAGGAGACACTGAAATGATTCTTATGGCTAGAACAGGCAAGAACGCAGTATCTTGCCTTTTATAAAGTATTACAAGAGCACTGTGGGCTCAGCGGGGTGGAGTGGGCAATAAACACAGACTGGTCTACAAAAATACAGCCATGTCTGCTGGTCACACTTAAAGCAGCGTGTGTGTGTGTGTGTGTGTGTGTGTGTGTGCGCGTCTGTCCCTTGAGGGTATGCTGGTGCTTCTCCTCCTGGGCCAGAGAGGGGTGTGTTTTGGGGAAGGGGGAACCCTAGAGTGATTGATTGGTGGGGACAATATGGTGTGATAGTGTGAGGCCATTAAAGGTTTACAGCCTCCTTGACAACTGGTGCTGTCTTTTTGTTTTGTTTGTTTTGTTACCTAGAAAATCCTTGAGCTAGGAGGGAGGGAAGGGTAGGCGTTTTCTCCCCAGCTCTTGATCTGGGATAGAGCTCTCCCCTCCCCAGGGCAAGAGAGCGCTCTACAGCTACAGCAGCCCGGCTAAAGCAAGAGGGAAGGAAACCTGGACATAGGCATTGATTCTTCAGCCTATTGCTGACTCTCAGTGTGTAACTGAAATGGACGTGCAGTGTGAGGTTGGAGCAGGAGGGGATGTCTCAATGCTCTGAGCCTTGGGTTTTACAAACCTCCCAGCCCTGGAAGGGCAGACCCCCATTGACTCCAGTAGGCTTTGGATCAGGCCCTTGGGGCCAGCTGAAGAAGCGCTTAACACCCATGGTTGGGGGCAGACTTTCAGTAGAGCACTACACCCCGTGCGCTGAGCTCTCCTGATAACCCAGCTCCGGGTGAGCTTGCCCTGGTCCTCATTTACAGCGCGAAGCCTCGTGAAAGCCTGTGATGCCCTATGCCAAGCTGCAACGACCTAGTCAATGGGGCTGACCCCTCTTGTGGCGCTTTCAGAGTGCAGCTCTCGTGCGGCGGCCCGGATCCCTCGGGGGTCCCAGCTCAGTGTTCTGCGCCCCTCTCTCAGGCCGGGCCATGCAGAGAACAGCGGGCGGCTTGGCAGCTGGGCGGCGTTATGGCTCTAGCGGCCAAGTGCGAATTTGTCAGGCCGGTGTTAAATGCCTTCACTTGCTCTCATCCTCCCTGCTCCGCCCTGATTCCTGCCCTCCCCCAAATAAACAACTGGTGTAAACATAGCCCTGTGTGTGTGTGTGGCAACTGTGCCTACCCTCAGACTACGCTGAGCCGGTCCCCAGGCGCATGCCAGGCCGAGGCAGGTGTAGGCAGGGGCTGCCAAGGCTCTTGGCTCAGGAGAACATGCTGCAGCACACGGGGATAAATAAGGACACACCAGGAGAATGGGGTAGCAGAAGGAACAGGTGCTTCAGGAGCCGGAGAGACACAAAGAGCCTCTTGTCTGGTGGCCAGAAGTGGAGAACAAAGCAAACGCTTCTCCCTGAGCTGGGGGACGGGCTGCTTGGAGCGGCTGCTTCCTCACTTGAAAGTCTCTGCTTCTTTAGTGTTGCGCAGTAAATGAAACTAAACATCCTGGTCCCCCCAACCTCCGAGGGCACTTTCCCAATTACCACTGGCAAGAGGGGGCCCAGCTGGAGCAGAGACAGATAAGGATTAAGGGTCCTGTTCTCAGCTGGGGCACTTGCTGCAGCTCCATTGAAGTGGACAGAGCTATGCGGATATGCACCAGCAGAAGAGCTGGCCTTGTTGAAATCCGTGGCAAAACGCCACACTAACTAGGATTTCACCCTAAGTGTTCTTTAGCTTCTCTGATGCAAGGGGGAAGGGGCTGTGTCTTAAGTGTGAATCTGCAAGATCCATGCCTGGGACAATGCTGGCATCACTGCTCCTTAAAACCCCAACACCTTTGGGTCTTTGTTACCTGCTCAGATGCTTAAGTGACACCTCAGGGCTAACAAAAGACCCTTCCCCCTCTTTCCCCATCTTCCCCATGAGAGAGAGTGTGAAAGTGAACAGATTCCCGCTGGGTCCAGTGCTTGCAGGGGATGGACAGGAGGCAGGGGGCCTCAGTGGGGGAGTTTCCTTTGGAACCATGAAAGCAAATGCCAAGAATACATTTAAAAAATGAAGGCAGAAGGGAGTGAGCTTTAAAGGGGTGAAATGCAGTGTTGATGTTATCCAGGTCCGGATCCTTGTCATGCTTCGGTGAAGAGGAACATTTTTGCTGTGGGTTTAGCAGGCCTAGAAGGGATGGTGGCATGTTCTCCCCTCCTGATGTGAGATGCTCTGTTTAGAGCATCCTTGGATGGATGTGGCTGTGTCACTGTTGTAGTGGAGCTGTAATATGTTTCTTCACTAGGATGCACAGAAAATGTAGGCTCCTTTGAAAATGTTGGCGAAAGAGGGTTAGGCTCCCAACTCCCTCTGAAATTCAGTCCCTTAGCTCTCAGCCTGGCCATGCTCTCCATGTGGATGGCTGTTCGGGTGTGGAATGCCGTGATCCACTTGAATAATTCTCCGGAGCTACCGTCTGGCTCCTTCACGTGACGGTGGCAGGGAATTATGGAATAGTTCATAAAAACACTAAATATGACTTAATTATTTGTAGAACAGCAGCAAGCACAACCTGTTAGGCACTGTACGGAGCCCTAAGATAGCACAGTCCCTGCCTCAAAGAGCTTCCAATCTCGGAAGCTGGCAAGCAGAACTCTGCCCCTGGAGGTGATGTGGATAGATCAGGTGTGTGTGGGAGGGTGAAGCTGGGGTGTCAACACTGGCTGGTAGATCCCTGTCAAGTTTGTAGGCAATAGCACAGACTGAGTTTGGTCTCCTGACCATTTTAAAATGAGGTTTGAGTCTGAAGGGACTCGTTTAAGCTTTTGGGCATAGGAGTGGTGAAAGTGAGGTAGGGAGAGAGCACAGCCAGTGAGCATGGGCAGCTTCTGTGCAAGCCTCCCAAATATAGGGTTGGAGTCCACGCCAGTGGAGGCTCACTTTTCCCCATTTCAGCTCACTTTACAAGTAAGAAGGTGTTTTTTTCCAAGTACAAACCCTGAAAAAAACCTGGGGATCTGAGAGTTAAGCTGGGTTCTTTCATTCTCCTAAATCAGCAGTAGCAATAACAATTGTGTGGGCCAAATACTCCTAACAGTTAATCCAAATACTCCCAACCGCTACATCTGCAGATTAGGCCCCCGGTGACACCTGTGTGACCCCACCAGAGTCAGTCTGGGGGACTCAGCTAATTATCTTGAATGGTGTTACAATGGTAAGTGAAAGCGGGGCGTGGTGCTGCAATTGGAACTTAGGTAACTATCCTGTTAAAGCAAGAGAAGGAACACTCCAGCTTGCCCTCTGTTCGCTGCGTTGGCTCTACAGGGCTAGCAGGAATAAAGCATAGCGAAAAGGTGTTTATTTTTTGGATTGTCACTTGCTCTGACTCTGATTCTGCACGAACGGACAGATCTGTTCTGTAGGACGGTGCCATCTTTAGACACGTTTTTCTGAGTACAACTGCGCTTAAAGCCAGTGAGTCTGGGAACTTTTGCAATAAATGCCAGGGGATCTCTGATAGCTAGAAGTGGTTAGAAGTTGATATTAAGTCTCAGTGGAAAGATGGCATATCCTGCCGTACAGTGACCCACTAACACAACCTTGGGGCATTGGTTCAATACTGAACTGAAGGGAAGAGGGCCACCTACTGAGCCATCAGCACAAGGGGCCTGATTCTCTACTCTTACCCCAGTATAAACCAGGAGTAACTCCACTGCAGTGAATGGATTTACACTCGTAACTGAGAGAGGTGTCAGGCGCAGGCTTCATTTCCTTGAGAAAAGTTAAAGATTTTAACAGCGAATTGCCAAGCCGCTCCTGTCACACCAGCTAAAATCTGTCGTTAAAATGTCACAGACCCACAGCAGCTGGGCCGCAGCATTATATCCTCCAAACTGAATTTGTGCACAGCCATCTCGGAACGGTGGCATTTTCCGCTTACGGCAACTGTCGAGGATGAGCTTGGCTTTCAGGGTCTGTCTCGCTGCTTGTGGGTAAGCTGTCTTAACACTCTGCTTTTTGAATTGCAGTTTGGGAATGTTTCCAGAACCCTTTAAACCTTCCAAGGTGCTTTGCAAACCTGGGTACTTCTGGGGACAGCAGTGGTCCGAGTGCCGTAAGGTAGGAAAAGGTGGAAGAGCAAGCAGACAAATTCTCAGACGTAGCCCCTGGTTTTAGGTGTCCAACTTGCGAAACCTTGGGTCTAGTTTTCAGAGGGTGCTCAGCTCTTGGGGAAAATCCGGTTCAAGGCGTAGGAAGTTGGGTCCTCAACAAATGGAGGTGTCAAAAAAAATCAGTGGCCACTTCTGAAAAGTGTGGTCTTCCTGTCACCTGAAATGGAAGCTGTGAAGTGTTGTGAAAAGGCTACTAGGAGGTTGATGATGGAGGTCACCAACTGGCTTAGTGTGGTCTCAGCTATTGTCTTGCTGATTCATGTTTGCTAACATTGCTACCCGCCACTGTGTGCGTCTAAATTGTCCAAGAGGTAGAGCCTTGAGCAGAGGTAGAGCCAGGCATGGAAAAGGAGGTGCGGTGCAGGGCTGGGGTAGTGCACTGGCAAGAAAGGGTATGAGCTTGTGTTCAGGAAGCTTGCACAGAAGTTACCCATGTTCAGTGGCTGTACTTTCACTATACCTCACTTTCACCAGTCCGATGCCCAAACGCTTAAACAAGGAAAGAACAACAGAACCTTCTCTGGAGGAGAGCACTCCCCTTGATCATTGTCAATTGGTCTTGTAAGTTATATATGGGGGGCCTGGCACTGCACTCTAGATACCAGTTTAACTCCAGAGAGGAGAATCAAGCCCACTGTCTCCTGCAGTAGAGCAAGGTTGACACGGGAGTGTTGACAGAGTCCCATAGTGCACATGTCTCAGCAGTGCCTACCCCACAAACCACAGCAGCACAGGCTGCCTTTATGCTGTGAGGAAAGTGTTCTGCCAGAGAGGTGGTGCCTACTCTTTGTGGCTGCTGAAATGGCACTGGGTGTCAGGTGTTGTTCTACTGAGACCTCTCTCTGAGGTTCTCTGATGCCAGCAGCAGCAAGAAAGGAGCAGGGCTGTTTAAAGTAGTTTAAGAAGGGGATGTACAGTCTAACACGGGCTAACAGGAAGAAATTAAGAAAAAGAAAATTTGGGGTGCCTATCCTAATAGTGAAATCTGTTGTATTGATAATAGATGTGTAGCACCTTTCATCTGAGCTTCGTTAGATCCGAGCTGGTGTCGCTCAGTGTAGAGTAGTTCCATCAACTTCAGTGGAGCTATGCAGACTTTCAACAGTTATGGATCTCATCCTTAGAACTTCACAACACCCCAGTGAGGTAGGTGAATGATGTCCCCTTTGGGAAAATGAGTCACAGAGAGGGGAAGTGACTGGCCCAGGGTCATGCAACAGATTAGGGGCAAAGCCGGGAATAGAACCCAGAACTGCTATCTCTAAGTTTGCTTCTGGCCCACGATGACTTTCTATGGAAAGTCTTCCAATAGAAATGGTGGAAGGCTCATTGCTTGAGACACTTCAAAACTAGACTGGACACGAAGAGCCTTGGAAACACTCCTGCCTTGGCTTTATGGTCTGAGTGATTTTCTAGGTCTCTTCCAGTGATAATTTCTGCAATAGATTCAGGTCATTTTAGAGCGGAACTGAAATAGCAACAGTGTTTGGTTTATAGCTGTGCTGCAAACTTCACCTGATGTGGTGTCCCACGCAGCTGACTACTTGCAAAAAAAGAAATTAGAAATAGCTACCCCTCTCTGTACCTTTCTGTCCTTAAAGGTATGTGGGAAGAGATGACAATCTACCCGAGATTAGTCTCTTTCCTCCAGTGCCCAGGGGAGGAGAAGGGTCTGATATCTCGGTCCCTTTTTCAGATAGGAAAGTATTGTTTATGAACCGCTCGAGTCAAACAAGAACCTCGGTTTGTCTGGAAATGCTGAGTGTGTAGAATTGCGCACACAAAAAAATACCAAGATTGTGCTTTTAGATAAGTCTGAGGGCTGCTTTCGGGTGGGGGTACAGGAAACAGTTGACGAAAACAAGGGTGGGCAATAATAGCTTTCAATCTCCCATTCTGCGCCGTCGTCATAGCGTGTTTCATTGTCAGAAGCCATTCACCTTTCCGGACCTTGCCGCAACTGTTAGGTAAGTTGTTTTTGTTTGTTGTTTGTCTTTTTTTCCTTCCGGCGGCCCTGACCCACTTCAGTTCTGTGGGATGCGTATGGTATTGTTCGGTGTTTTTTTTATTTCTTTCTTATCGATGATCAGCCAACTGTAAATTGATTAAACTTTCTGAGTGATGATGCCAGGTGAAAATGTTGGCAGAATTGCAGCTGGGGGAATATATAGGGAGGGAGAATTTTAAGTACATGTTAGTTTTGGGGAAGCTCAAAGGCCAGATGATGATCCCCAATTGGCGTAGGCTGCAATCTTTAAGGCAGGGAATGTCATTTCCTGTGTGTCTGTACAGTGCCTAGCACAATGGACTCTGCCTTGGCTGAGATTCCAAGTGCTACTGCAATATAAATATTCAGCAATAATTAGAGCTAGGGAATTTTTTTTTTCAATCTAACCATTTTTTGCCCCAAAAAAGGATTTTTTTTCAAAACCCCCAAAATTGTGCGGATTTATTTTTATTTATTTATTTTTTTTAACAAAAACTTCGACAGAGAAAAAACAAAGCTGTGTTGCTGGCTATGTATGTTCAGTTTTCCCCTCTCCTCTTCTTTTTCCTTGTAACTCCCCCGCGCGCACACATTTTCCTGTTTTGCACTGAGGCTGGGAATGGGGCCAGGAGAAGGACGGACTTAGCGACGTGGGTTTTGAAAATTTAAAAATGCGTTTTTTTTCCATGAAAACGTCAAATTTTTCCACACAAACTTTCAAGAACACGAACTCCCTCCCCACAAAAAACCAAACCATTTCTGAACAGGTCTAGTTATAATCATTGACGGGAAGGGAGCTACGCCAGTTCACACAAACTGAGCATCTGTTCCAAGGCTTTGAAAAGAATGAGGGGGTGGGAGAGAGAATTTTACAATTACACTGGTAGAATAGATTATTCATCTATCCGTTCATGTTTTAGATTGTATTATTTACTTACATTTTTAAATATCTTCTCATTTAATAATTCCTCCTTCCTCTCAATTTTCCCCTCTCCACTTCCCAAGATTTTTCAGCTATGTTTGATCATGACCCTCTTTCCTTTCTGTAATTTTTTCATCATGGGGTGGGGAGAAAAAGACAGACTCTAGAGCTAATTCCCTGATAAGCTCTTTAGCATAGGGCTTGGCAATCCCTCTAGAATTCATCCATAGCATTTTGGGGTTTTCAATTGACAATTCTTTTTGGAAGAGCATACCTAGATTTGGTGCATTCTTCCTCTTCCCCCTTGAAGATTTATGGTGTTTCCGCTAAATACAGCTAACACCGTGTCCCTAAAAACTAATGCAATCTGCGCTAATTAAAGGTTAGCTTTACTATATGGCAAGGTCACACTTATAATAAAGGGTTAATAAACAATTAATAGGTATTATAAACATGTTACAGACATGGGTAGTAAGTGTTACAGCTGGTTATATCAGTTGCGGGTATTACAGATAGTTACAATCCATAGCTATAAGCAAACCATTAATCTGTTGGATGCTAGCAACTGAATAACCATATATTAAAACATCCTTATTCATGTACTAACTCTGCATAGATGTACCCTTAATATAAAGAGTTATCTCTTGCCATTATGTAAAAAGAAGTTGTGCATTTTTTACATAGCCTTCTCTTGGTAAAACATCTCTGGACATTTACTAAATCCAAAGTTGTCACTTGACCGATTTGAGTGACGTCTTAAGCTCTTGTCCTTACGAAGGCATCTTCATGGCCAAAAGAAACAAGCTGATTGTTTAATCATAAAGCTAGGAGTTGGAAAAGACCAATTAGGTCACCTCACTATATGTAGAGTCAGCACAAGGCTGTTCCTTGTGGTGTATTCCTCAGGGCATTGTCCAGTTTTCAATGACTCCAGTGATGGAGCTTCATCACTTGCCTTATGAGATCATTCCACAGTTGAATAAATCTTAGTGTCAGGGAGCTTTGCCTGATGTTAAGCCTAAATTTTCCTCTTCTTAAAACCGGTCCATCACTCAGTTCCAGTAAAGGAAAGTCTGGGTCCCACCCCTTAAGTCAGTGGAGCTGCGCCAGTTTGCACCAGTTGAGGGATCTGGCCTGTGTGTGGATTTGCTTGAATTCTTCAGACAGATTTTATAAAAACATTGCACAAGTGTGACACCAAAAATAGCTTGCTTTTTGTTTGTTGTCTTATGGCTCTTTTGTACAGGGAAACCTCTTGCAGCAAAGTCATTCTTGGCTACACGGGTAAGTTAGTGCGAAATAGCTAGGGTGTGAATTTAAAGCCCAATAGATATTCCTCACCACCCTCCATGTGGATGATTTTATTCTGTGCTGAGGGCTTGATTACACAGGTCACTCAGGAAAATTAATCCGAATTAAATAGAGATGTGAATTTAAAGTGGATTCGTTAAATTGCATTTAAACCCCTGTGTGGGTGCTCCCAGGGCCGGCTCCAGGCACCAGCCCAGCAAGCAGGTGCTTGGGGTGGCCAAGAGGAGGGGGTGGCACGTCGGGCTGTTCGGCGGCAATTCGGCGGCGGGTCCCTCTCGGAGGGAAGCACCTGCCGCCGAATTCCTGCCAAAGAAGAAAGCGGCACGGTGGAGCTGCGCTGGAGTGCCGCCGATTGCGATTTCCCCACCCCACACCTCCCCTGCCGCTTGGGGCAGCAAAAACCCTGGAGCTGGTCCTGGGTGCTCTTATTTGGCATTGAAGTGACCTTAATTTGATTTAGCTTAATTCATTTTTGAAATGAATTAAACCTTCCTGAGGTTCCCTGTGTAGACAAGCCCTAATTCTAAGCAGGGGTTTCCATCTTTAAATAGCATCGCAGTTTCTGTATTGCCAACACCGAACATTCAAAAATCATGAGATTGGCTTAAACATTGTGAGATTTTTAAAAATAATAAATAATGGGCTCTTCTTATTTGCCTTCTGGTTTTTTCAGCCTTTATGTCACACTTGCTTCATGTTTTCTAGCTTTTCTCTGTAACTAAAAGGCTAGAAACTTATTAAAAAACAAACAAACTGAGATTCTTATGCATTGCCTTGATTCCAGCAGCTGGGGCTTTGAGGAAAAACACTGAAAATTGCAAGACTTGCGATAAAATTGAAAGAGTTGCCGACACCGCAGTCACTAGATCTGAGTTCTGTGTAACTGGATCCCAATGTAAGTGAAATTCACATGCTTTACAATCCCAGATACCTTGGCACTACACGGATTGTAAAACAGTCACATGTGCTGTGTCAAGGTCTGCTTTTACTGCAATGAAAATCTGCGTGGAGATGTTGGCTTTGGAAAGAATCTTGATTGTTACCACCACCTAGGACCCCAATACGTCGTCCTGCTGAATGCTGGTAAAGAGCACGTGGAGTGTAAAATGGGTTCTGGTTTGCATAGGCCAGCAATCGCCTCATTTAGGGTCCAATCTGTAACATGCTGAGGGTGAAATCCCAGCCCCATTGAAATCAGTGACAAAACTCCCATTGACTTGAATGGGGCCAGGACGTCGCCCTATACATGCTGGGTGCCCTCCATTGCCACTGGAAGTAGTTTCACTCTGCAGGAGGCGCTCAGCACTGGGGCTGCTTGAAAATGGCAGATATTTTCCCTGAAAAACATGGGACGCAACGGAAAAAAATTTGGTTCGTTCAAAATTTTTTCGAGGATTTTTTTGGAGAAATGACATTTTTTGCTTTGTTGTAACTTTCAGTTTTGGGTTTTTTTCTCCCCTTCTCCGTAGGGGAAAAAGGGAGAGGGGGAAAGTTGCAAAGAATGAAATGCAACACCACTTTTTCAAGTCGAAACAGAACAAAAATGTCCAAATTGAATCATTTGTTGAAAATTGGGGGGGAAAATATGTTCACAAAAATGTTAATTTCCTTCAAAGTTTTACGACAAAACAATGCTTTTTGCCAAAAAAATCATTTCCTTTTCACTGAAATTTTGTCAGTTTTTTTTTTCAATCCGATCTTAGCACCGTCATGGAACCAGGCTTCTAAATTAGTAAATGGTGGCTTTCCAGAGGTGAAAGCAGGTAGATAGCATATGAAGGAAAAATGCCATTTATTCTAATTTTTCTTTGTTTAAACCCTAGTTTATGGAATTTGTGTCCTGAAAAAGAACCTTAAATGAGCTTGAAATGGGTTGTGTGAGTCCACAGGTTACTGTCATTGGAAGTTTTTAAGAATAGGTTAGACAAATATCAGTCACGGATGGCCTAGGGTGTACTTAATCCTGTCTCAATGTAGGCGGATGGAGTAGATGACCTCTTGAGGTCCCTTCCAACTCTGGATTTCTGTGTTTCCCACCCTTCTCTTTATTTACTATTTTCTTTGTATTTAAAAAAATAGGACTTATCTTTTTACTGAAGAAGGAATAGATTCAGTGTCACATAGACAGGTGCACAGCAGGTTGAAAAATGGTATTTCCCACAAACCAAAAAAAAAAAAAAGCAGAATTTTTCGATGAAATGAGTGAACGTGAAAATTTTGTTTCAAACTGAAATTTTTCCTATCGACTCAAATTGGAAATGTGCGGGTTGCCCCATCTGTTCTTTCCCTTTTCTCCTTCTCCCTCCACCCCCGGCTCAGTGTAGGAAGTGGAAAGGAAATTAAATAGACAAGGTGGGTTAGGTCATAACTTTTATTGGACCAACTTCTGTTGGCGAGAGAGACAAGCTCATTGCACCACAGAGTTGGGGAGGAAAGGTGGGCGCAAACACTATTTGATGTTTGAATTTGGATAGGTAGGAGTGAGATGAAAATATTCCGCACATCTGTTAGAAAAATAGGACTTGCATATTCTAAGGCATTAATTCTTCTCTTTAAGGGCCAGATTCTGCTGTATCACAATGGCATAAATCCAAGGGAAAAATCCTGAGCTGGTGTAAGCGATCTTAGCTCCGTGCAGCTATGAGAATTTATACCAGGGAACTGGGTGAATTTACAACAGTTGAGGATCTGCCCAGGAGATTTCAGCGGAGTTAGTCTGGATTTACACTGGAGTAAGCGAGAGCAGTATTTGGCTCTAAATCCTTAGTGATACTGATGATGGTACAGAAAATGTCACTGAGAGTATGTCTGCCTCAAATACAAAACTGCTGTGTAGACGTTGGGGATCGGGCTGGATACGGGGCTCCAAGACCCATCCCCATTGTGGGGTTTCAGAATCCAGACTCCAGCCCAAGTCCAAACATTGATGCTGCAATTTTTAGCCCCGCAAGCCCTAGTCAATTGACCCAGGTCAGCCGGGGCCATGCCAAGCAGATCTTTTATTGCAGTGCAGACATATGCTAAAACATATTGGTCAGTCTTCCCCCAGCTCCTCCCAGCTCCTTTACCTCACTTCTGTAGAAATCCCATAATTAATTTTTTTCCCTATCCTGCAAACACTTAATTTAACTTAGTGACTGACCTGATTTTTTCCCCTTCCCAGGTCTGTGGTATTGATTAAGTCCCACCTCTGAATTATTTAATTGTTTCAATGTTGGCTGTTTCTATTTTCCAGTGTTTCAGCCTTGGCCTCTGAATGGGTGGGGGAAACCGTGCTCTTTTCCAAAGTGCATTCGAACATGCCACTGACTAAGTGATGGAAACAACACCTCCTCCCCCTTGAGAAGAGGCCAAGGGACTATTCCTTCCCATCAGCCTTTGTGACCCATTTCCTCCTCATTGGGAGGAAGTACGTGGGCAAAGAGGGGAAACAGATCGATGCTGGGTGAATAAAGGGTACACGGCAACGGATGAGAAATGCAGAGTCCTCCCTAAGTGATTCTTAGAAAGGTTCATTAGAGAGGGAGGACGCCCCAGCGGGTAGGGTGCTCATGGAAGACTTGAGAGACCGAGGTTGAGTTCTCTGCTCTACCACAGATTTCCTGTGTGACTGTGAGGAAGTCATTTAGTCTAGCTGTGCCTTAGTTCCCCATCTGTGAAAGGGGGATACTGGTAGTGCCTTTCCTTACAGCAGTGTCATGAGGCCCAATACACTGAAGACTGTAAGCCACTCAGATACTGCAGTAATAGGGACCATGCAAGTACCTAGGACAGATAGGCTATTCCATAGTACGGCCACTTCTCAGGAGAGGGCAGGAATGGCAGGGGGGAAGGTCCCTGAATACAGTCAGTGCATCTTCCTTAGTCTGTTTTCCCTTGAGTCTCGGTGACATTTGCACTGAAGCAAAGCATGGCTGTTTCCATCTGACCCTGTCGGAAAGTTTTAGCAGGTGCATGGGGGTGGCTGAAAGGGGACTCGTTGCTAACACGTTTTGGTATGATTCTGTTTCACTGGACTGGAGAGGGGAACCTGTTGCATTCAGGGAGTGAGGCCAGGGGGATGGCTCAGGCTGGAAATATGCACGCTCTCTGGAACCACGGGTTCAGATTCTGGCAGAGTTTCCCCTTCTTGGGGAGATAACTG
Organism: Malaclemys terrapin pileata; assembly: GCF_027887155.1. Taxonomy (NCBI): domain Eukaryota; kingdom Metazoa; phylum Chordata; order Testudines; family Emydidae; genus Malaclemys; species Malaclemys terrapin. The sequence goes on along the minus strand of NC_071508.1, from coordinate 16,544,381 downwards.
GCGCTCCGTGCAGTTGGTGGAGGTTTGGGAAGAGACCTGTTTGTTCTGTATGGTCCTTCCCAAGAGTCAGGTCCCAGCCAAAACTGCTCTTCCTTCCCCTTCACGGGCTGCTGCACACAATCCCGTTCACACCGTTGGGGGGCTACACTCCTCCCCCCCCCCCCAGGCTGCTGCCTTTCATTGCTGCTGTATCCACTGGTGCTGGGGTGCTGAAGTCCTCAGGATATTCACGTGCTTGAAGCCAAGCATGCTGGATCAGGGCCCGAGTGCTCAGCCCCTGGCAGGATCAGGCCTATAGCTGTAAAGTAGTGTGGGATTTTTCAGAGTGGGAGGTTGTATGCAAAGAACAGCAGGTTTCCTAAGGCAGGTGCAGGCAGAGAGCTCCCTAAAGTGCCAGCTGAGACATGGATGCAGATCCTGAGCTGTAGGACCGCCCTGGGGGGTCTTTTGAACTAGGCAGCAGAACAACGAGTGGCTAATATTGGAACTGGCAGTGAATATTTGCTCACTTGCCATTTGGGGGGGGGGGGGGGGGGCTGCAAAATTCTGATTTGTCCTGGGCACCATCTTGCCAAAGGCAGGGCCTAGCTGGCTGCGAAGACACAGTTGTCGCCATACGTGCTGGAATGCTACCATCACTTCCCTACCTTCCTTCTTCCCAGTGCTGAATTTGCAGCATCTCCAGCAACCTCCTTACCTGGTGGCTTTTCATGAAAGCAGATGGCTTGGTTTTCCCTTCTGGATCACACAGGTGCCAGTGTAAGGTTTTAAATGCGAGGTGTCTGTGTGTTTTAAGGCTGACCGGTTCATTGCAGTGAAGAGTCCAGTTCCAGGTAAATAAATGCAAGAGGCTTCTATTGCTATAATACCCAGGGTTACGAAGATGATACGTGAGCATATGAGAGATTGCATCTGACACAGAGAATAAAAGCCCTATTCCTCCTACCAACAGCGGGTAGAGATTGTCCCTTCCAGTGGTGAAGGACTGTGTTCTTGGAGTTGTAGGTTGGTTCTGTTCCTGATGTGTGTGGATTAGCTGGCAAATGTGGTTTGTGTGTCTACTGGTTTGTTACAGAATTGGTTTAGCATCTTTTTGAAGGTGGATGGGGGACTTCCATCCTGGGCGTGCAGGAAGGATGGGACCGTATGCTTTAATAGACTGTCTCCTGCTGCTTTAATCAAATGTACACATGGTACAATATGGGAGTCCTCCAATGGGCAAAGCCTTGTTTGTAAATTGCCATGGATGCAAACCAAAGGCTGTGGCCGGTTGCCTGAAATCCTTGTGTCTCATTGTCGGCGCTGTGAACTGGAGTGGGTCAAAAAAAAAAAAATCTTTTGTGGATTTTTTTTGGTGAAATGTGTCCCCTTTTTTCCATTTCAAAATTTCAAATTTCACATTTCATTGACTGGCCCTGCTGGAAATGCAACCCTGCTTCAGCAACAAATTCAGACTGCGTTATAACTCGGGGGTAGCCTTGCACCATGCCCTGGCTAAGGAATTATGCTCAGCTTTGCTGAGGTTTGGCTTGTGGGAGAGGGGAAATGATTCCATGAGCTGGTTGCTACTTTGGGCCAAAATTTTGCAAAGCCAGCAGATGAGATTGCTGGGCTGTTGATCCTCCATCTAAAGCTATTTTGGATGGGGCAGCCCCATGCCATCTTCTCAGCTGTCTCTGGTTACAGTTACCCATCTATGCAGTGTTCCTGTTCTTTCCTCATCCAACTCCTGCCTTCCATCTTTGGATCACTGCAGTGACCCATGGAATGTGCTCTCCATTGTTTGGAGCTAACAAATGCTTCCCTAGATTCCAGTGACTGGCTGCAGACCAATGCTGGAGGCAGCTAGCTCTGTCTGCGCTCTGCGTGTGCGTTGTGAGAGACAGCAGCCTCTGCTCAGTCACAGATGGATGGCCACAACCTGCTCTCTACAAAACACAGATCTGTCCAGTCTGCCACCTATGACTTTTCTCAGTACGGAGTCTCCTGTGGATTGAAAATGAACCCCCGAGCATGCTTAGTAGTGGTTGATGTATATTTCTGAATGGGCCTATCTATGTAATGTCCTACCAGGGTCCATAATTCAGTCTTACAAGGTCTCAGGTCTATAAAACACAGAACCCTGCTTGCTAAGTCTTTGAGGTCTCTGCTGTTTTCACCAATGATTGTAATTTACTCTACCCTTGCTAGAGATATAAGTATCATACAGATGGATGGGCCTGTTCCAGGGAGTCTAAAATCAGAACTCAGAATTGCCATTCCCAAGTGTTCAAAAATCAGGAGGTCACGCTCCACAAAATCACGAGATTTGTGTAAACATCATGAGATTTAATATGTATATAAACTTTGGGTTCTTTTTTTGCCTTCTGCTGTTGGAGCATTTCTCTGCAATCACGTGGGCTAGAAACTTCCTTTTCCTTTAAATGAATGTAATCACATGACTCCGGCTGCTGGGGATCTAAGCAAAACATTGCAAGACTTGCAATAAAATGATGGGTACTTCTCCAGAGTCCGGGGATGTTATATCCCCTCTGTGGGTGTGAGGGATGGGTGTCAGAGGGAAGCTGTCTATTCTTTTGCTTATTAAGCTACGCTGGGTGGAAATGGTTGGAAAATGCCCTGAAGGGACATTCCAAGTCTAGCAGGAAAGCAATATGTTTGCCTGGCAGGATATGTGCTATTGTCTCCCCTTGTGGCCAGCAGGGATTCCTCGAGTTGTGTTTGGAAGAAGAAATGTATGTCTGTTCTTATTTTTTCCTCTCTCTCCCCTGTCTCGAGGGTGCATGCAGGCTGCAGCTTTTGCAGTGTGGAATGTGCAAAGACCGCTGGTATTTTACAGCCACCCCGTGGCGCTTGGTGTTAACTGTGCGGTGTGCCGATGGGGAGATGGGTGTTATGCAACACGGGAGGGTGAGGGAGACTGACACTTAGGTTTTCACTGCCTGTGGCAACTGCCGTCCTGGTCTTCATGGTAGGAGTTGCTGCTGGAGGGAGGATCCTGCAGCTACTGAGTTTATAACCTGGTTGTCAGGATTGGGGGTGGGCTCATGTAGGGAGCTCACCAGGTACCCTGCTCAAATGCAGGAATATATTTGTATTTCTCTCTGCCTTGACACATGGTAACAAAAGTCCCTTGCAAAAGTCCTTCCTCTGTGAGGGCCATGGTGCTTTGGCTGGGCTGTAGCGGGGACTGCGGGCAGGGTGTCCATGGGAGCAGGTCCCCAGCTGTGGAGTTTGCTCCTGGGGCTTTTTGATTTCCAAGGGCTCATCCTTGTGCCTGAGGGTTTCCCCAGCAGGGCCCTCTCTAGAGCTGTGATTTTCCCCAGTGCTCTGCTACACCAAACCAGGATTTCAGTTCTGCTTTGTCTCCAAGTGGAGGAGACAGCTCTCTCAGGATGAACACTGCAGCTCTGGGAAGGATCTGATAGCTGTATTTTCCACCAGGAACTGGCACTTCCAAGTTGAGTGGTTTCAGGAATCAGGGGTCATAGGGGTATCTAATCTTTCGTCATTTTCAATGCAAACCTGAGCTGGATTTGACCCGGTGTCCGGAGGTGAGAAGTGCCTTTTCCCAATGCCAATCCCCAGAGCCATCCGATTCCCTGCCGGCAGACGGCCGTTATGTATGGGGAACAATTGCTATCATCTGGAAAGGGCTTGGTGTTGTGCTTTATCTAGGAATGACTGACTGCCCGTCTCCTGAAAGTGTTGATGCATGGAGGAGCACTGGGCAAGACTAGGTAACTCTTCTCGTCCACTGGTTCTGGCGACTGCGGCCTTTCAGAGGAGAGTAAATAGACAACAGAGCAGAGTGAAGGCATTCAGGGCCTGATGCGTGAGCCTGTTGAATTCTCAAGGGCTGGTCTAAAACTCAGTGGAGTCAAAGGCTGTGTCTACATGGCCCTCAGTTTGGATTACAGGGGTTGAAATAGGACTACGTTAACGTGAACTAGGTACCTTTTAGGTCACACCAGCAGCGTCCACACGGGGCAGTTAAAGCACCGCACGTCAACTCACACTGTGGTTCACACCCCGTAGGCCGTGCGACGTCTACATGGCCCTGTCGGCCGCGTGGCGGGGCCATCTAGGTGTAACCTTTGACTCCATTGGGTTTTGGGTCAGGCTTTTAGACCATTTTAATAAAGAATGTGCTTTAAAGAGGAGTCTCCCACCCAGCTCAGCTCCCCCCGCCCAGCTCTTGCTTTGAACTTTTTTTTGCCTTTTTTCTTTTTCTTTTTTTTTTTTTTTTTGGGGGGGGGGGAGGGGGTTATAATATTTTGCATGGTTAACCCCTTTCATCCGAGTCTCTTGAAGTGTGAATGACCAGCGTCTTTGCAGCGGTAGGTAAGTGGTATCCCTTTCATTTGACATCAGAACAACGTGACTCCCGTTTGGGCACCTGAATAAGAAGACCCGTGCACACGGGATGCTGAACTCTTCTGAAAATCTGGCCCCGGTTGCGGGCGCTGAGTTGGCAGATTAGGCCCTGAGCTCTTTTAAAAACCAGGCTCCACGTGGTTTACCGAGGGGAGCTAGCATCACATGCCGACTCCCGGCCTTCACTGTTCCGAGGCTCTCCCCATCTTCGGCTGTTGCAAGAGCCCTTTCAAATCAAGTCCCCTTGGTGTAGGTTTAGCACCTAGTTGAGAGCACTACAGTTGCCAGAGAAGGGATTTATTTTTAACCTCAAACAATACTGGAACCAGTTGGCATAGCAGAGTACTTACTTGTCCTCTCTTTCTGAGACACTGAGGGCTGGAATTGCCAGGGTAACAAATAGCTGTGATTGCCTCTAATTGGACCCTTTTTATTGCTCATCCTGTGCTTTGGCTGTTTGAGAGGGTTTGCTTGGATGTGGCTTTCTTCCCCCTCCCGACTCCCCCCATTTTTTTCTTTTTAAAGCTGGGTTTCAAAAGGCCCAATTAGCCTCAATGAGCATGGTGCATTCCCTTCTGAGTTAGCTGCAGAAACTCCTGTGCATGGTTGGGGAAGCTGGACATTGCTGGAATGTATTGTCCTTCCTCGGAGATAGTGTGTGTGCATGCGCCATTCTCTCCATGCACGCTGCAGCCAGAACCATGTTCGCTGCAGTAGGACTCGAACAAGCACTTGGGAGCATATCCTCTCTGCTGCAGGGAGCGGAAGGGCCCAACTGCTCCTAGATGCCTTGCTAGACTATGTCCTTCATTCCGTCCCACCCCATAGCACTTGATGCAGGTGCGTAGTTGCCTTGACTGACCTCTCCTCGAACACGTGGTTTGGAAGCTCCTCAGATGTTTCTGCGTGTGCTGCCAAAGCACACAGCTTCTCCACGGAACATCCTCTTGGCGAGACCACGTCGGACCTACTGGGGCTGGACGCTCAAAGGCCCGTTTCTTTCATTGCCAGTTATTTTTCTTGTGGGATAAATAATGGGAAACATTTGACCCATTTTACGAGTTAAGAGCAGCATTTGTCCCCATGGTTCGGTGCTGTTGAGAGTCTTGTAGCCAGCGCTAGTGTCAGCAGAGCATTTCACACCAGGCAATCAGCAAGAGTGTGTTTTACCCAGGGGATGAAGAAGAAGGGCAGCAATCGTGCACCACCCTCTTTTCCCTGCTGGAACAAGAACATCCTGGGCCTACTTCTAACCAGGTCTGTGTGAGGCCCCGTCCTGTGTAGCTGAGCCAAGCCGTTCTTAATGCAAGCAAGTGAACATTTGCTGACCAGTAACTACAGAGAGAAACTCCATATATGGCTACAGAGTAGCTTTGGTGAAGGCCCTGGCCCCAGTGAAGTTTGCTACTCCCTGAATACAAGGCCTCCAAAAGTTCATGTGGTGCTAGTCCAGGGGTGGATATTGTTAACGAGTCTGCCCTGGCATTTTGAGCCATCCTGTTACAGAATAAACAGGAGAGATAGGATCAAGTTTTAGCCAGGAAGGGTGGCACAACCCAGGGGGAGAATTGCAGGATATGCCATATAGAAATAATAATTCAGAAAGAAAAGCCGCATAGCTACTGTTGGGAAATTTTGTCACCATCCCAAGATCTCTCAGTCCTTGGTCGTATGGAGCCAGCTCCTCAGCCTACTCCACTGACGTCAACGAGCATACGGGCCTGAAGGGGAGAAATTCCCTAGGGAGTCGACGCAGCAGAGCCATTGGAGACAGGCAGTCCTTGTGGGTGTCTCCCAAAGCTCTCCCACCACGGGGTTGCTCAGATCATCTCTAGGAGGGCGTGGCACTGCCGTGCAAGTGAGGGCTGCATGATGTGAAGCACCCGTTCTAGCCCTCTGCAGGAGTGCGTCACAAGGTCTGAGCTGACATGGGATTAAGCGTGATCCTCACCATGCTAAGGAGGGGTTTAGCTGCACACTTCCCGCCTAGGCCTCCTCCCTGCAATGAGGCAGCCTGCTTATACCAGTGAAGGACCTGGCCCCATGCATTGCTAGTGGATAAAAGAGAGAGAGAGAGAGCGCTCAGTGGTTTGAGCATTGGCCTGCTAAACCCAAGGCTGTGAGTTCAATCCTTGAGGGGGCCATTTAGGGAACTGGGGTAAAAATCTGTCTGGGGATTGGTCCTGCTTTGAGCAGGGGGTTGGACTAGATGATCTCCTGAGGTCCCTTCCAAACCTGATTAAGTGTCCAAACAAACTCAGCCTTGGGACACTTCTTGTTAGGATTCTCAGCAGGGTGTCCAAGAACTACAGGCCCTGTAGACCAAACTCTCCTCTACCCATCAGAGGTCATTCCTCCTAGGCCAAGCACCAAAAAAGCCATGGTTCTGGACCTGCCGTTGGAAGAGGAAGACTTCAGCCTTTCAGACTGGCATCTTTCCCTGATACTAAGTTCACTCCCCTCCCCACCACAAAAGAGGAATCATTAAAGGAGAGGATCTGTTACATGAAGACATTTTCCATGTGCCAAGCCAATTGTTCCTGTTCCCATTGTCTGCTGAACAGAAGAGCCTCTTGAGCAGAGTAGCTGAGACTGTTAGAAGAGGCCTGTTAGTGGAACAAGCCCTGTAACAAGATAACAGGGTTTCTTTTCTCTCTATTTTTTTTCCTGTTCGGCAAACTGTATAATAAAAATACAATGAGGCCCTTTTCAAACAGACACTTATCAAAGTAACAAGCCCATTTTAAGAGTAAACTTCCATTGGCTCCGAAAGGTTAAGTACAATGGAAATCTGACCTGCTGGCGGAATGGAACTTTCCTTTTGTGCGCTCTTTAAAAATGAATACATTTTCACTGCGCCACAAACCGATTGTTCCTGGTTCCCCCATTGTCCAGGCGACAAGGCAGCCCTCTTACAGGGCTACATACCAGTGAGAAGGAGAGAGACTTGTGACAAGAACAGGCTAGTCTTTATCTCCCCTCTCCTCTGCACAATGGGGTTGTGCATGGAGCAGGGTTGTTGTTTTTTTTTTTTTTTTCAGTAATAAGAGCTAGAATGAGACCATGAATATTTTTTTTCCCCCTTGCTCAGTTAATTTCCATTCCTGATCTCTGGTGAAATCCGCACGGCAGGTCGCCTAGATGATCCCATCCCAGTTCTCTCAGGCTGACCTTTGTAGGTTAGTTAAGGGCTTCTGAAAATGAATTGTAGTTTGTGTGTGTGTGTGTGTGTGTGTGCGCGTGCACAGGAGAATGTTGTGGGGGTGGGGGGATCGATGCTGGATTGACAGCTCTGGGGGCGGAATCTCTTTCTCAGCTGGACTGCGGCATCATGGGCCCTGGCAAAGCAACCCTCCACTGCCAGTGCAGCTCCTGCCTGAGCCTAGGGGGCCCCCTCGGGAACTTCTCCAGGCTTGGGAAAGTTTCCACTTCTATCTGTCTAAGGTGCAAATGGCCTCCATTATCCAGGAATCTCACAGTCTTGGGTGTATTTATCCTCATCCCCCCCGGGCTATTATACCCACCCATGCTCCTGCTGGAGAACTGAGGCACAAGGAGACTACGTGACTTGCCCAAGGGCACAAGGCATGGAACCCAGCTCTCCCGAGTCCCAGCTTGGCCCCTTAACCAAAGACCCATCCGTCCTCCCGTGCAATGGGTGGCTTGTGGTTTAGCTGCAAGTGAACCCAAGAAGCACTACAGGAAACGTGATTGAGTCGCAGGCTTCCATCAGTGCTGAGTGTGCCCGTGTGGTGTAGATCCGCCAGAGACTCAGCGGGGGTCATTAGTCTCAAAGTATATCGTTTTTTCCTGTGCGGCCTTCAGGATGTTGTCATCCGAGTTTCTTTCTCTAGCTAAAAGCCTAAAGAAGCAGGTCATGCACCGCACTAAATACCCTCTGACGGATGGACGGGGGCCTCAAGTTCTCACTGAAACACTCGCTTGCCCCATGCTAGGAGATACTGGCTTGGCACTTAGTGCCGATGTAAGGTAATCTGACTGGACCAGTGCATTGACCATGCATGAGCAGAAAGCAAGGAAACCCCAGAGTTTGGATTCCTTTACCCATCCCTGGAATGCTCTCAGAGGCAGGGAGCAGTTAGGGTGTCTAGCGGTTAAAGTAGGGATGGCGAGTTGGACTCCTGGCTTTTATTCCCTCACCCTTGCTGTGTGAACTTGGGCAAGTTGGTTATATGCCCACACTCCTCTGCTTTTGTTTTCCTATCTGTAAAACAGGACTAATAATAATCACAGCGTGAGGGGTGGACAGAGGATTTGAGGCTTAATTGACCTGCTCTGAGAGACGAAGAAGAAAGGAGCTAACGAATAATGTGCATTTAAATTGTACCTTTCTCCTCAAGGACTCCAGAGTGTCACAGAGTGACAGCTCAGTTGGAATGAAGCCCCCTCTGGGGTAGAAACCAACAGATACCCATTGTGCTGCACCACTGGGAGGTGGGGAGAATTTTCACCTGGAATACTGGGGCCAATCCCTACTCTCTCAGAAAATGCCATGGGATCTTTAATGGCCACCGATGAGCAAGTCTAACCCGAAAGACTCCAATCCTAGTCAGTTGCAGGGAAGTTAACGTAGCTAACTTCGGGAAGGCTAAGAGCAAAGAGATGGTGTGGTCATGAGGAGTCTAGAGATTACCCGACCTGTGTAAGCCAACACCTGTGAACATGATCCAAAATGGCTCAGACAGGTAGAGACCCTCCCTCGTCAAGAATGATCTAGATGGGGCTTACCAAAGGCTAAAATCCACCTCCGTTGAGCTGTCCTCAGACACATTATTTTTGCCATGGCTGAAGTCTAGCGAATGCAATTGATGTGTTTTATCAGGGGTCCTTGTGTGGGGGCACTTGATCAGTCTCCCGATCAGTCTCTCAGGACCTTCCTCTCCAACACACGGGGGATGAGTCTGTTCAGTCTCTGGGGATGGGATGGGGTAGGAGAGCTGTGGGGCCAGAGAGAAGCAGGACTGTGTTAGGGATGAGAATTAAAAGACATAGGTCTCTGACTGGAGTTACTGTACAAGCCAAAAGGAAACCCAATAGCCTGGAAAGCGCAATGATTTGTTCAGAGAAGGGCAGGGAACTGAGATAAAAAAGCCCTGCTAAGATCAGAAACTCTGGCGCGCACAGTGCCCCATTGTTGAGCTGTCACACTTCCCTTTACTTTATTGCTTTTGTCCAACACCCTATTGTTCCACTTCCTTTTGTCCCCTATTCAGAGCACTGGCTTTTCATTACCCAGCCGGCCTTGTTGTTTTCGTTTCTTTTGTTTGAAGTTCCTGAGAGGAAGGTTTTATTTTCAGGGGTTTGATTAATTCACAGCTTGAGTTGGGCTTTGTTTGTTATGTAATTGCTGCCCTGCGCTTTTCCAGAGCTCCCAGAGCCTCGGCGCAGCCGCTGCTCTGGCCCCACTCCCCTCCTCCTTTGGCTTGAAATGGCCTGGAGCGTGCAGCATCGTTCCAGGTGCATGTTCTTTCTATGGGGTCTTTGGGGGTCTCCATCAAGTCATGTTTTGGAATGTAAGAATTGCCACCTCAGAGCATAACTAGCCGTTTGTCCAGCCCAGTGTCCTGCTGCCTGCCGCGCCACAACAGACCCAACGATCCGTCTGGTCTGGTATCCTTCCGCCTGCCGCGCCACAACAGACCCAACTGTCTGTCTGGTCTGGTATCCCTCCGCCTGCCGCGCCACAACAGACCCAGTGGTCTGTCTGGTCTGGTATCCCTCCGCCTGCCGCGCCACAACAGACCCAACGATCCATCTGGTCTGGTATCCCTCCGCCTGCCGTGCCACAACAGACCCAACGATCCGTCTGGTCTGGTATCCCTCCGCCTGCCGTGCCACAACAGACCCAATGGTCTGTCTGGTCTGGTATCCTTCCGCCTGCCGCGCCACAACAGACACAACGATCCGTCTGGTCTGGTATCCTTCCGCCTGCCGCGCCACAACAGACCCAACTGTCTGTCTGGTCTGGTATCCCTCCGCCTGCCGCGCCACAACAGACCCAGTGGTCTGTCTGGTCTGGTATCCCTCCGCCTGCCGTGCCACAACAGACCCAACGATCCGTCTGGTCTGGTATCCCTCCGCCTGCCGCGCCACAACAGACCCAACGGTCCGTCTGGTCTGGTATCCCTCCGCCTGCCGCGCCACAACAGACCCAACGGTCCGTCTGGTCTGGTATCCCTCCGCCTGCCGCGCCACAACAGACCCAACGGTCTGTCTGGTCTGGTATCCCTCCGCCTGCCGCGCCACAACAGACCCAACGATCCGTCTGGTCTGGTATCCCTCCGCCTGCCGCGCCACAACACACCCAACGATCCGTCTGGTCTGGTATCCCTCCGCCTGCCGCGCCACAACACACCCAGTGGTCTGTCTGGTCTGGTATCCCTCCGCCTGCCGCGCCACAACAGACCCAACGATCCGTCTGGTCTGGTATCCCTCCGCCTGCCGCGCCACAACACACCCAACGATCCGTCTGGTCTGGTATCCCTCCGCCTGCCGCGCCACAACACACCCAATGATCCGTCTGGTCTGGTATCCCTCCGCCTGCCGCGCCACAACACACCCAACGATCCGTCTGGTCTGGTATCCCTCCGCCTGCCGTGCCACAACAGACCCAACGGTCCGTCTGGTCTGGTATCCCTCCGCCTGCCGCGCCACAACAGACCCAGTGGTCTGTCTACTCTGGTATCTCTCCACCTGCCATGCCGCAACAGACCTTAATGGTCCATTTAGTCCAGTATTCCTCCTCCTGCCGTGGCAGAAGACCCAGTGATCTGTCTAGCCTGGGATCCCGTCCCCAACAGTGGCCAATGTCGGATATTTCAGGGAGAGTGTAAATCCCCTCCTTAATGCCCCAATATTTTCATTATTTCCTTCTGGAGGGAAAGGTGAGGGAAGGGGTAATTTTTTTCCTGGTCCCCTGCTGCTGACCAATTCATGCTCTGGGGCATCAGGGTTGGTGGCCCTTATAAGACAAATCCCTGCTAGAGCAGTTATAGATGATCTCTTTCCTCACAAACACGTCTAATCCTTCCTGGGACTCTGCCTTGGTAGAACGAGTGAGCACTGGGTTCATTCCTGGCTCGTGAGACCAGCAGTGGTGATATCCTAGATTGTCGTAGATTCACCTGGAAGCATTGACTCTGTGGCCTGTGGCACCACAAGCAGCTGCTGCAGCGCAAATGGGATTTTTTTTTTAAAATCCCTTGTAATATTTTGTGGTTATTTCTGCTCCCTGACCCCCTAAGCAGAGCACCTGCAGAGGGCTCTCCGGGCGTTCTGCTTGCCAAGTGTTCCTCTGGAGAACCTGACCTTTTATAGTAAACTTGGATGAAGGGTGGGGATTAGCCTGGCTCCAGCTAAACTTCAGCTGATGGAAGTTAGGAAACAACTTCCTTTTGGGCAGGCTGCTCTTAAACCTTACTCTGAAGCAGCTGGCACTGGCTAGTGGCAAAGACAGGAGACTGGGTTCGAGGGACCCTGGTCTGGGGACTCCTGAGAAAGAGGGAGAGAGACTCTTGTGGTAAAAGAAGCTTCTTCTAATTAATCTGGTTGAAATCCTGGCCTTGTTGAAGTCAATGGGAACTTTGCCATTGACTTGAGTAGGACTGGTATTTTACCTTCTCTTTTCAACAGGAAACATTGTCTGACTTTGGTGTTTTGGGGACTTTTCTTCGTGCTGCCGTCTGGTAGTTGGGAGCCCTTTCTGTAGATGTACAGGCTGGTCTGGCCACAAGACCAGGAGCCAGGAGCCCCTCAGGTCTCCTGCAGGTTCAACATATCCTTAGGCATGTCACCTTGGGCCCAGTTCTTCAAAGGAGCTGAGTCCCTGCAGCTCCCGTTGACTTCTGCTGGAGTTGTGGGCACCCAGCACCTTTTTGAAAAGTCAGGCCTTTGACCTGTCCAAGCCTCATCTGGAACGTGGGGATCAGAACACTTGCCTACTTCCTGGGGGTATACGTATGGAAGATATCTTTGTAGAGCATGTTGAAGCATTCTCATGTACAGCTGGGGGGAAAGTGACTCTCTATATAACTGTGGGCAGCTCAGTGGTAGCGCTTGGGTGCAGAGCCCAGGTCTCCTGACTCCTTGTCTCCTGTCCTCTGACCCATACTGAACAGGAGCCAGAGCTCCCGGGCTCTGTTTTCAGCTTTGTCGATGACTTGTTGCACCTCAGATTGCCCATCTGTGCAATGGGTACCGCTGTTCTTCTGACTTGTGCTCTGGCGGGTTTTGAGACTTCATAACGTGGTGCCGGATCCTTTCCAGAAAGTGGCTAGGTAAATGCAAAGTACAGTCGTTTCTTCAGAAGTTCACTCACTTGTTTTGGCCCCAAATCCCATGACTCTGTGTGTTTTGGTTTTTACTAGACCAGCATCACCGCATGGCATCACACACCGGATGGGAGTTGGGTTTGTTCTCCTGGGAGCTTCTGGTCTCTGGAGCCAGTACCCACAGCAGGGAACATTGAGGAAATTACAAACAATGGGGTTTGCAAACGGCAGCAAAACTCAAGACCATTGTCCCGCTCCTGGTGGCACCACAAACCAGCCAGACAGAGTGAAACCAGTGGGTTCCCGTGCTTGCTCCAGGCGGATGACTGTGCTGCAGGGCTGTTGGAGGAATTGGGAGCAAAAGGGTGCTGCAGTGTAGTCTGTTAGGAGCCAGAGGGAAGGAGTAATAGCTGTTACACAGTTACATAGATGTCCCTCTCTGGGGACAAGCTTCCTGCCAACAGTGCTGAACGTGCATTTAAACAGTGCAGAGACCCAAGCTCTTGGAATGTACAGGCTGGGAGGAAGGGGGCACAGATTGATTTATTCCTGGGCGGTTCCCTCTTGAAACGTGCTCCTAGCAATTCTGTGTCCAGAACTTGGGTACCGTTGCTGTATGGCCAGCACAACCACTCTGACCCTGTCACCATGTTGACCTCGTTCTCCTCCCCTAGGATGTCCATGAGGAGCCCTGTTTCTCCCCACCTGGAACTCGATGGAGCCGGGAACATGGTGAACTGCACCATCAAGACGGAAGAGAAGACAGATAGCTGCCATGAGTCCCCCCAGGGAGCACCCACTGGCTCCGATCCCCACTCCAGCGATTTGCATGGAGTGCCGCTGTCGCTGAGAGAGGGTGCTGACCCCCGGACTCTTCCACAGGTAGGGCTAAGTCTCCTGGGTCCCTTCTCTCCTCATTGCCTACAGGCTTGGGGGTCTCCCACTTCCCACCCAACTCACAGGGCCCAATCCCAGCCTGTTGTAAGCAGGTGCAGTTCCATAGAACCAAATTCGATGCTGATTTATGAAGTCAATGGGATTCCATGTGGTATAAGTCTGTGCCTTGAATGCAGTTGCACCTGCTGACCCCAGGTCTGTATTTAATTCTTCTGTCTAACCCAGGAATCTCTAATGCACTCATCACTCTGGTAACCAAGCTCCTTTGGCCTACCAAGTCTTCAAGCATATTAAGGGTATGTCAGAGGTGTGACTGCCTCCTGAATTCCTGGCTAGCACCCTAACCACTAAACCATCTTTCTTCCCACCTTTCTGCACTGTCCGGCACTATGAGGTTTACCCTTTCCTGCCAGTAGGTGGAGACAGAAGCCAACTTGTCCTCCTAAACTTGAGAGGGTAATGCCACATTCCAACCTAGACCCCTGGGCCATGCAGCAATGTAGTCGGTAGGCAAGAGAAAATGGTTGTTACCCTGTCCACTGCCTGCATTTACTCCTCATCCATAGGAAATAACGCTGAATTTTGAGGCTCCCCAAGGCTTTCTGTCCATTGCTGCTATTATCGAGTCAGTCTTGGGATTTGAACAACGGCCTTCAGAACAGAGCCAGCAGCCCCACTGTAGCAGCACACAGATGTGCTGCCTGAGAAGCTGCTCCGGTTCCTCTGGGGAAACCTGTAGCTATGCTTTCATTTTCCCTTTTTAATTGCTCTTGGGTTTTCCCCCGCTGAGCCACTCCCGCTTGCATAGCCTCAGACCCTGCTGTTTTCCATTCCTGCCTTCCCGGAGGTGGTCGCATTTGCAGAGAGGCATAGCAGTCTAACTAAATAATTGAAAACTATTGCAAACAAGCGTTTGCAGCATGAAAAAAAATAAGTCGCCTTCAGTGCATGAGAGGCTCAAGGGGCTGGCGTTGGTCAGGAGTAAGGAGTCTCCAGTTGAGAAGTGCTGCCTAGTGGTCAGAGCTCAGAGGCCGGCTGCGCTTTTCAAAGGAGCCCAGAGAAGTTAGGCACCCAATTCCCATTGACTTCTCCTTGGAAATGCCAGCCAGAACTCCTAGGCTCTGTTCCTACCTCTCCTACTCTCCCAGGACCTGTTCAATAGCCCATTAAGGACAATGGGAGTCCTTCCGTTGCCTCAGGCCCTTCCCTAGAGACTGGGTAAGCTACTCAACCTCTCCCATGGTTTCTCCATCTGTGAGTAGCCTGCCTTTTAGGAAGGTTGTGAAGCTGCTTCTTTGTAAAGTGCTTTGAGATCCTCTGAGAGGGTCTATGTCAGGAGTGCGCAGGGATATTTCGTGGAGAGCAGAGCTCGGGATGGTATTTTATACCCTTCAGTGTATTTTCTCTCCTCCCTGCTTCACCGCATCACAGGAGCTACTGCATGTGGTTCTCTGGCCTGAATTACATAGGAGATTAGATGTTCGCAGTGGTCCAATCTGTCCTTAGAACCTGTGAATCTTCCCCCTTTGGAGGTTTGTGGTGATAGGTGGGAAACTGAGAGTTGCTTTTTGTACATTGCAGGAATCCCGGTCTCCTGTGAGCAATGCGTTAGATTCCAGGAGGTCTGCGTTTGAGCCTGCTGTCAGCAGCCAGGAAAAGTTAGATTTCAACAGAAACTTGAAAGAGGGTAAGAAGGGTTTCTGAACATCCATCTCCATTGAAATCCCCCTGATCTACAGATATACAAATAAACGTACTTTGAACAAGATCCTGAACTGGGGATAAGCAATGTAGCCTCATAGATAGGGCCCTATCAAATGCACAGTCCATTTTGGTCAACGTCATGGTCATAGGATTTAAAAAATTGTAAATTTCATGATTTCAGCTATTTAAATCTGAAATGTCATGGTGTAACTGTAGGGGTCCTGACACAAAAGGGGAGGTGTCACAAGTTTATTGTAGGGGGGTTGTGGTATTGCCACCCTTACTTCTGCGCTGATGCTGGCAGGGCGATGCCTTTAGATCTGGGCACCTGGCCAGTAGCCACCACTCTCTAGCCACCCAGCTCTGAAGGCAGCACAGAAGTAAGGGTGGCAATACCACGACCCCCCCCCCCCCCCCTAAAATAACCTTGTGATACTCTTCTCCCGCAACCCCCTTTTGGGTTGTGACCCCCAATTTGAGAAATGCTGGTCTCCCCTGTGAAATCTGTATTGTAGGATAAAAATAACATAAAAGATAAGATTTCATGGAAGACACCAGATTTCATGGTCTGTGAATTTGGTAGGGCCCTACTCATAGACAGTGATGGCAATCAGTGGCCATGACTAAAATTATTTCTCCTACTTCTCTCTTTCTGTCTCTCTCCAATCTCTCTGGCCTCACCTTGAACACTCCTATGGTGACAGTTATGCCAACCATTGAGAAGTTACTCTCCAGTGACTGGAAAGAAAGGCTTCTGGGTAGAAACACCATGGAATCCAAAGAGGTGAAAGGTGAGCAGTAGAGTAACTACCATCCCCTCCTGTGCCCTTACCTTCCCATCTGCCCCCTGCCCTTTTTCTCCTTTGTCTTGTGTGTATGACATGGGGTGTGAATGGGGTATGAGTTTTGCATACATCCTTCCTCCCCCATTTTTGGTTTTGCTCAAAATTGGAAATGTCAGTAACAATTTTAATTGGAATTTTGGGGAAAAGATCTGACCAGTCCTAGTGAATATTCATCTAGTCAGAACTCGACTATGTGAGTCTCTAGAGCGTATGCTAAAGGGATGAAATACAAAGCAACCCCGCCAATAAAGTATCTAGAGAATTTGTGTCCAAGTCCCACCTAAGCTTTCTGCTGGCTGTAAGGCAGGGGTTCTCAAACTTCATTGCACTGCGATCCCCTTCTGATAACAAAAATTACATGACCCCAGGAGAGGGGGGCCAACGCCCGAGCCTGCTGCCCTGATGGGGGTGCAGGGGGGGAACCAAATAGCAAGGCTTCAGCCCCAGGCAGGGGGCCTGTAACTTGAGCCCTGCAACCCAGGGCTGAATCACTCAAAGTTTCGGCCCTGGGTGGTGGGGTTTGGGCTTTGGCTCCAGGCTTTAGCCCTGGCCCCAGCAAGTCTAACGCCAGCCCGGGCAACCCCATTAAAACAGGGTCGTGACCCACTTTGGAGTCCCGACCCACAGTTTGAGAACCGCTGTTCTAAGGGTATGTCCAAGGTGTGACTGCAGCAGGTATTGACCCCAGCTAGCTTTGATTAACAATAGCAGTGAAGCCATGACAGCATGGGCTAGCCACTCAAGTACATACCCAGGGTCCTGGATGGGACCGTACGTCTGGTGCTTCCCCAGGTACCCAAGGTAGCCAGCTCACAGCTAGCTCAAGTGTGTCTACGTGTGCTGGTGTCACACCTCTGACACCAGTGTAGACGTACCCTAAACCTTGTAGAATAATTGGGGTATCATCTATTAAGCCGCCAGCCCTTGTTTACTGACCCTCTGCTGTTTGGTTACTTGCTTGGCCCAGGAACCCAGGAGAGCTTAGCGGAGAAGGAGCTGCAGTTGCTTGTCATGATCAACCAGCTCTCCACCTTGCGGGACCAGCTTCTGACGGCCCATTCGGAGCAGAAGAACATGGCAGCCATGCTGTTTGAGAAGCAGCAGCAGCAGATGGAGCTGGCTCGACAGCAGCAGGAGCAGGTATTCGGCCAGGGCTCTGGGGTATCTATTTCCCCTGCCCTGTCTCCCATCCCTAGGGGTGAGTTTCAGAACCAGGGCAGGTAGCCCAGCGAGCACACATTGGTAGGGCTGCCCACCGTCTTGGCTCCACCAGAGCCGCACCTCAGAACAGGGTGGAGCACGAGGACCGAGCAGGGAATAAAATATAAATGAGGAAATGTTTTGACTTTTTCCGAATTCAGGCTAAATGAAGCACCCAGGGGCTAGTGCAACAGTTAGTACCAGGGCTGCGACGCTTGATCCATTCCAGGGCATGAAGCTGCAGTGTTTCATGTTTTATGAAATTAGATAAAAGCTAATTTCAGGTGGAAACTTGGGACATGTGCCAGGAAGGACGGTTTTATGGGTAAGTCACTGGGCTGGGACTCAGGAGATTTGGCTTCAATTCCTGGCGCTGCCACAGACTCCCTGCATGACCTCGCGTGGGTCACTGCATCGCTCTGTGCCTCAGTTTCCCAATCTATACACGGGGTGAATAATCCTTCCTTTATCCCAGCTGTTGTCTCTCTTTTGATACTGTTTCCTCCAGAGGGAAGTTCAAATGTAGCTTTTAAATGGCTGAAGGCTCCTTTTTATGTTTTCTCATGATTTAAAAAAAACATATTGCCATAATTCTGTCCTTTCAAGCTGGGATCATCTTGGCCCAGGGACTCTTCTCAGGTAGAAGGTAGGGGACAATTTTTGAGGCTACCCCTAGGTACCAAACAGCTTGCTTCTGGATTTGGCTGATGGTTACCTTGTTCAGGTGATACAGGGTTTCTGGGGTAGCGAGGCAGGGTGCGTCTGTCAGTCAGGACGGGAGAGCTTGCTGGGGTGTTTCTCTTTCACTGTGGAAGGATCCTGACCATCATCTTGGTCATCACTGGTTCCTTCAGCTCTCAACCTGAGGTCCTACAGCTTGAGCTAAAGGCCCAAGGCCTTGTCTACACACTGACGTACCCCGATTGAGTTAAACCGGTGCGAATACCTGTGTGGACCCTCTCAGTGCAGTTTAAGAGCAGTGCGTTTTAGCTTAGTTTAAACCTGCTCGACTTAAGCTACCCAAACTAGAGCATCCACACAGCCGGTTGCACTGGTACAGCACCATTACGCCTTGAGTTAAATGGACGCAGGCCCCTTTGCCGGCAGCTGTAGCTTTACCCCACCTCTGTGGATCACACGCAGAGGGGATGGGGGATACATTCTAACCGGTGGGATGCTGCCAGTCCCGTGAACCCGCCCGTCAGAGACGCCGAGCCCTCCATTGCCCTTGTGTCTTTGGCATCTCCACAGACCAGTTGTGTTTGTGGCTTGTTTTGCTAGAGCTCGGTGCTTTGCGCCCCTCCCGTAGCTCCTCGGAGGCAAGCCAGGCTAATGGCCCTTGGAAGGCTCGGTTAGCCGGCGTTTTCCAGCCACCGTATCATTGCTGTTTCCCCCCTCTGACAGATTGCCAAGCAGCAGCAGCAGCTCATTCAGCAGCAGCACAAGATTAACCTGCTGCAGCAACAGATCCAGGTAAGGGGGAGCTTTCCCGCCCCGCCCCCTTGCGCACTCCGTACTCTGGTCCCCCTTCGAAGGGCTAACTCCCCCCCTTCCTCTTGACCCCACAACCTTGGCTCTTGCCTGCACAGGAAACTCCTTTACTATTGTGATTGGGGATTAGCCCCCCGTGGCCTAGCCGCTCTGTTGCGCAAAGGTGATTTGGTCTCTCTCTCTCCAGCAGGTCAATATGCCCTATGTCATGATTCCAGCCTTTCCTCCCAGCCACCAGCCTCTCCCCGTGACCCCAGACTCCCAGCTAGCACTTCCCATCCAGCCCATCCCTTGCAAACCAGGTAAGGGAGGCAGAGGGGGTACAGTATTGCGGGGATCGGGGCAGGGAAAGGGACGGCAGTGAGCAGAAAGGGGGAGAGGTGTGGGTGGGAGCGTGGCCTCCCCTCAGAAATACCCTCTACATAATCCGGGCATTCTCCCTTTCCTGCCGTTCCATGGGCTGCGGTCTCGGGGTTTGGAAGCTCAGGGAGAGCCGAGGAAAGTTGTCTAAAAAGCTGAGATTGGGGTGGAGGGGGGAGAAACTGTGACCTTTTTTGGCCAGCAGTGGGGAGGCAAATCGCTTTCCCTGGCAGGTTTCTGATGATCTGACTGAGGTCACCTTGGCCCATCTCTGGCTGGCCATCCGGGTGGGAGTGAAATCGCTCCTGAAAGCCCAGGCAGTGTGAGCCGGCTTTCCTGTTGTCATTGAATCTTGCTGCAGAGTCCCTGGTTCTGTGTGAGCCGACAGCTGAGCGCAGAATGGCTACTGGATTAGCTGGTCTGGCCATCTCGCTGCTGGCGCTCTGTGGTGCCACTCTGGCGGGGTGGTGACATGCAGAGTGCGGAACTCGCTCTGCTGCTGCCCTTCCCCTCTCTAGGTCAGTTGGGACCTCTAGGTGTGACCGTAATAGAAATAATAGTAATATACTTGAATCCTTGCCATGCCATGGGGCTCTAGCCCCTGGTCTGCACTTGGAACTAGCCCCGATGGCAGGTTGGTTTCTAGCAGGGGTTAGCTCCCCTGGTGCAAATCTCTCGTGCAATGCCACTGTGCTGGGCTGGAAATCGGGGCCGGTTCCGGGCACAGACAAGGCCTAAGTAGATCCCACCTGCCCTTTGGTTCTGGCAGCAGGCTGCGTGCGAAGCACCTGTTGTGACCTCATTCGCCAACTTCCCTCTCGCTGTCCTCTCTGCAGTGGAGTACCCCATGCAGCTGCTGCACAGCCCTCCCCCTCCGACGCTGAAGAGACCCGCCGGCTCAGGCCACCTCCAGATGCAGGTACCGTCCCGAATCTGCCGTCCTCCTGGGGACCCAGCATAACCCAGGGATGTGCCTCACTCTTCCCTTCTCCCTGTCTCTCTCCCCCTCCACCAGGAGTCTTCACAGCCACTGAACCTAACGGCCAAACCCAAAAGCTCTGAGCTCTCCAGTGCCTCCAGCTCACCCAGCCTGAAGATGAGCAGCTGCCGATCCCTCACTCCTAACCACGGGGTCACGAGAGACCTTCAATCCAGCCCTCCCAGTCTGCCTCTGGGTAGGTACCCTCAGACATGCTCTCTGCTGGGCGTCCCATGCCTTCATCCCCAGCCTGCTTTGTCGTTCGGGTGTGTCGCTTAGAGAGGAAACACGCTCGTGGGATCCTGGCAGTTCCTCTCCCCATGGGGTGGAGAGAGATGGAGAATCTCTCCCTAGTCCATGGGAGCTGGTCCATTGTTCAGGGACGTGCCTGCTCTGATGTTCAGGACGGTTCTGGGGAAAGCAAGATGGGTGACTCTCTTTGGGAGAAACCAAGAGTCTGTGCTGGTGCTGGGAGATGGAAGGGTCCCTAGGCAGCCTTCTCAAACCCCACCCACCCAAAGAGAGATCCAGGTTGGAAGAAGAAATGTGCTCCCCGCCCAGGGGAAGAAGAAAACCACCTACAGGGAAGAAGCATTGCTGTGGGGGGAAGCAAGCTTTCTGATTTGAACCCTCTGCTTCCCTTGCTCGATGCTAATAGGGAATGTGTTGGCAATAAGAAACTAGAGGCTCTAGATGTCTCTTAGCTAGATGCATGGCTCCTATGGCTGGGAGTAACCCCTTCTTTCTTGGGGGTATGGGGCCTATGCAAGGACGAGGTGCTGGCTGTGACGTATTCTGCACTGGGTGGTTTATCCTCAGGATTTCTGGGAGAGGGGGACGCCATCACTAAAGCGCTCCAGGATGCACGGCAGCTCCTGCACTGCCATAGCGGGGCGACGGAGAGCTCTCTGAATAATCCCTACCGGAAGGTGAGAGACACTGGGACTGGGAGTGCCGCGGGGCTGGTCCCTGATTGAATGGGGAGATCTGAGAGGAGCCAGAGAGCGCAGAGAGCCCAAGGATTCTCAGCGGGAGGGTGTGAATGGATATAAAGGGGGGGCCTTAGGGGAAGAGCCCTATAGAATGTAATAGAAAATCCCTTTTCTATAGGTTCCTTCAGACCATCTTATAGAATTGTCTCCAGGCTGTAGCATTCTGTAGGTTTGTTGAGAAACACCCTCTTGAGAAAGGACTGCATCCCTTACGAAACCCTATTGAGGTTCCGAGGCGTTTCTGCAGAGTGTTATTGGTTGTCTCTCCTGTTATACTGTATAGGTCCCTTTTCCATAAGGGCACTGGGGGTTGGGGGTGGATTGCATCCTCCCCAGGTAGATGATGCTGAGTGTGGTGTATACTGGAGACCTGGGGAGTGGATTTCAGGGACTGTCTACCACACACTAGAACTCAGGCAATCCTGTCTGAAACTCGTCCCTGTGTTGTGCACATGGCTGAAGTCCTTGCCTGACAGAGTTACCCAGCCAAGAGCTGCTAGGTGGATTGCCTGCCCGTGAGACGAGGAAGTGCTGGAAGCCCATGGGGGATGGTTCATTGCCGGTCACTCTGCCACCAGTGACCTGACTTGTGTTGGTAACTGGCCGTAACTTCTGCTCTCCGCGGGCCTGCAGGACCAAATGGGCTTGGATTCCTCGCCCACGAAGGAGCGGATGGAGGAGACGTGCATGCACAGACTGGACGAGTCCATGTTAACCTGCGATATGGATGGTAAGGACATATTCTCTGTGTGAGGCTTTCTCCAAAGCCAACTCTGGGCCTGATCCTGAGAGGTGCTAAGCACTTTGGACGTCCATTGAAGGGGAGATTCCCTGGGGCTGGTCTGAATGGGAGAAAATGCATCACTTTTCCTTCTTCTCTTTCCTTCTGTTCTTCTCTTATTTTTTCCTTTTCCATTCTTCCCCCACCCCTTCTTCTTTCTTGACCTGGCTACCTAGCCCTGTGTCTCTCTTTGGGTTGCGCTACATGAGTTGAAATAAACAGCCAGAAGAGAATAGCAAAGACCTAATATAAGGGAAGTGCTTATTTGAGATGGTGGGAATTTCATTTGTGGTCACTCAGTTGACTTCCTGCAGCCCTGCTCTGCTGTTCTCCCCAGCTGATGGGGACGCTCAATGTTACAGCTAAATTAGCACTTTCTGTATTTATATGGCGCTGTCGATACAGAGTGAACATGTGATGCTCCAGGGCATGGGAAGCTATGAGGAGAGGAGGCAGGCAATCAGGGAAGGCCACACTAACCACTTTTGGCTGGGCCATCCCCCAGAGGTCTCAGAAGGGGCAGTAGAAACGTGGCATCTTGCACCATGGCGTAGTTCACTTAATTCCACTTTATTTTGCTTGGTTTCATCTTCATTAAAAAAACTAAAAAGTCAATTTGTGATCCTTTTGGTCAAAGCCCGTTAGTTACTATGGAGACAATGATGTCCTGAAGGTGGGTGGAGCTGGGTGTCATCCACAAGGGTGGCATAAAGTCTATGAGAAAAAGCTAGATTGAGGCAGGGGCCATCAGGGAGCGGGTTATGGCTCCTTGATTCTGGGGGTGGTCTGCACCACGGGATCTCTATGCCAACAGAGAATCAACGGAGCATAGCTGCACCCTAACGCCGCCCGCATGGCCCCTACGCCCACGGGTGCAGGAGCTGCTGCTATGGGCTTATGATAGACAGGAGTCAGTCCCTGCTCTTGTCCTCAGCTGGCCAGCTACAGCCAAATCCTGGCTCTTGATTGGTCCAACAGAGCCAGCAGGAGGGAAGGTGGCCTGAGGGATGGGCCATGGCTTGGGAAGCCGGCATTTGAGGGTCTCTGGCCCCACAAGTGGGGTGGCCGAGTGCCTGTGCGTGGACTGACTTTGACTAATGCAAGTGATGGACTAAAAGTCCTGGCACGAGACGTGCACAGTA
This sequence comes from Malaclemys terrapin pileata, assembly GCF_027887155.1. NCBI lineage: Eukaryota > Metazoa > Chordata > Testudines > Emydidae > Malaclemys > Malaclemys terrapin. The sequence continues at coordinate 16,521,322 of NC_071508.1, read as the reverse complement.
CAGACAGGCTGTTCACGCTGCTCTCACCTCCACCTCTGCTGCGGCACCTCCGTCCGGACAGGCAGCTCCCCTTTGCTGTTCTAGTCTGGGCCCCCTCCCCCAGTGCAGCTGAGGCCCCTCGGTGTGGATGCTAAGCCTTCCCTAAAGGCAAAGGGGCTACACGTCGACTGGGGACTGAGCTGAGACCCAGCCAGTTCCCTTAGGCCGGACTTCCCCAAAGCGCCCGTTAGCTGTGCATGCCCCAGCTTCTGAGTGCCTGACAGGAGACACCCAGAGCCTGCTTTTCAGAAGGGCTGAGCACTCCAGTGAAAGATAAGGGGAGCTGCAAGTGTTCAGCACCCCTGAAAAATCAGGCTCCTAGAGACTGGAGATTTATTTTTCCAGAGGGTCTGAGAACCCACCACCTGGAAGCAACTGGTTCCTCGTGCCTTTGAAAACCAAGCCCAGGATTTGTCCCGTCGGGCTGCTAAAAATGGAGGCTCCAAGGATTTGAGCCTCAGTCTCTATGGTGAGAATCCAGTGCAGCATATCCCTACGCCATCAAGCGCCCCTTATTCTTATGTGGAAAACCCCCTTGCAGGGGAGACTCTTATCACCTTGGTCACCGTTTTGTATCTTGTGTTTGGTCCTCCCTTTCCCTGTCTTTTAACTGGCTCTTCCTTGTGCCCCTAACAGGCTCACGACACTTCCCCGAGTCCAGGAACAACAACCACATAAAGCGGCCCATGAATGCTTTCATGGTGTGGGCCAAGGACGAGAGGCGGAAGATTTTGCAGGCCTTCCCGGACATGCACAACTCCAGTATCAGCAAGATCCTGGGTGAGCGTCCCGCAAGCAAGCGGGGGTGGGGTGGGCTTGCCCTGCTGTGCTATTCCCAATGACATGGAATCTGCCAAGCTGTTTTGCTGATCCATGCAGCCATCAGCCACTGCCTATTGCTAATGCCATGCTGCTGTATGGCCAAGGGGCTCTGAGCTAAGCTGAAATGACAGAAGCAACCCCCTCCTCTCTCCGGGGACAGCTTGTTGCAAGAGTCTGGAGCCTCCAAACTGGTACATGGATGCACTGACCGGCAAAGCAGCAGGGCCATAAAAACAAACCATTCTGCACCAAGAGGAGGAAGGAAAGGCTGGTGCTCAATATCACTTCACAGCCAGGACCGCGCTTTTGAGTGTGTCTCCCCAAAGTCGGCCTCTCCAGCAGCACAGTGCCCCTTGGCACCGCATTGGGTCATGGGGCTGTGCATTGTTTTGCGGGGGAAAGCACCGTTTTCTGCAGTACTTGGTGCTTTCCCTTGATGCCAACCATCAACCAGGCCTAAATGTGCTTAGCGTGTGAGCTCTGAGGTTCAGAGCCCAGGGTGGTTCCTGGCTATGGAAAGAGGGTTGGTAGTGAGGAGATAGCCTTGTCTTTTGAAGATTATCTGTCCATCCTTATCTGATCTTTTCTGAGCTTATCTAAGCATGTCTCAGCTGGGGTGAGAGGGAGATAAGACACCAATGAGATGCACTGGTATCTGATATGATTTGACTAGTGGAGAAGCATTAGAGCTGTGGGAATGAGCTAATACTGCAGAGGAGAAAGCTTCCCGGGTGGAGAGGTCAGTGGTGGGACATGATGGCGAGCAGCAGGTTTTTATTTCCCCGGTGTCCGAGCTGGAATCAGAATGGCAGGTGTTGGCCAGCTAGGGTCTAGCTCACTTTGACAATGATCCACGGTGAAGGATAGCTCAGGATGTTTCTCATACCAGCTGGGCTTTCCCCCAGCCCCGTTGGTTGATGGATTGTAATCTCAGCTCCGCAGCCTGAATGTTCCTTCCAGGGTGGATTTGATTTAAATCATGATTTAAATCACTAGTCAGGAAGACTCGATTTAATCATGGTTTTCTACATAAATGTGCATTCTTGATGGCTGTTATAACCTTAATACATATTCTTCCCAACTCACAGATAGATAGATGTAGGGTTCATTTTTAGAAGGTACACACTATACATTTTTAACGTGATTTATTTTGTAAACTTTTCAGATTAGTTTTACAGCTATATCAGAAAATGAACGATTGTTTGGTTATTTCATTTACCAAAGGTAATTGAAGCAGATATTTACGAAGTCATTGGGAGGTGAACTATCTCCAATTCAGCATTAATCATTAATATTTGGAGGATTTGCTTGCCGTGCTGTATTAGGAGGGGAACATCACCAGACAGACATTTAAAGTGTTTTATTTAACTAAAACAACAACGTTATGTATTTTGGATTCTTTTCTTCAACAGCAAACATATAATATTTTAACAAAACAAGCATATGATTTTTTGAATTTAATTAAACATTCAAGTTTTTTAAAATCAGGTTTGTTTTTGTTAAAATTGTTTTTAACTAAAATAGTTAAAAGAAATATTAAAAAAAAAATATTAAATCTACTATGTCAGCCAGGTCAACATGAGAATCTTAAAATATTGGTTTCTGCAGCTAACTCAGTCGTCTTCACCTTCTTTTTCCTGTTTGTTCATAATCTGGAAAAGAAAAACAAGCTTTCCTGCTTTTTCAGGTCCCAAACCATTTCTCAATTTGGAATGAATTAGTCCAAAGGAAGAAAATATTCTTTCCACACCAGCAGAAGAAGCTGTTGCTGTTAAAAGTGAAATTATCACTTCAACAGTCTCTGAATCCAAGTGCTTAAGTGATTTCTACCAGTTCACTGGTATGACTTTCTTTAAAACATCATCAGCAAACATATATTTTATTTGAATGGTTCTTATTCCCAAACTGGGTCTCTTTTACGGCCTGCTGCCATTATAGGTTTTCCTTTCTAGTGAGAGAATGGTATGGTAGATCTCAAATCAATGAAGGCTACACTCAGAAAGACCTCAAGACTTCTGGAATATGCCGCTCAAACAATTTCACTTTTGTTTCTACTGCCTGTCCCTCCCTTCTCACATTTATCTCCAGACTTCTCCTTGTCCAGATCTATTCCGTCCCCAACAATCTTCTATTTATTAAACTTTCTAAAATTTTGCACTTTTAGAGAGAGGTAAGGGATTGACTCCGTGTACACAAATTTGCAGAGGGACAGTAGGGTTGAGGTTTGTTATTTCTCACCTCTGTGTATTATTTATTTATTTAAAAACATTTTTGCTGTTAACACGCATGTTATCTCTGGAGACACAAATCCACAGTTTGAGAACTGCAAAACTAAGCATCTCTGATGGTATCTTCTAGACTGAGCACTGAGTCCCATTGAGTAGATAGAAAGATTAATCTAAATAATCTATACAGAAGCCCCTGGAGCCCCATAAATTTGGGTCCCTAATCCATGAACTATTGGAACTCATTTACAAAACTTTTCTTAAACATTACATGAATATATTGTCTCATACTATAGAATTAGAATTTATAATCCCTATTCCATGATGAGATATCTTTGAGCTATAATGTATCTTAATTAAAATGATCTTTAGATAGGTTTTTTCCTCAAAAAGCATTTTATCAAAAAAATCCGATTTAAATTAAAAAAATCTGTTGTGTTTTTTAAATCATTGATTTTTATCCACCCTGGTTCGCTCCTTCCCCCACTCTTCTTTCAGATGATCCTCTGTGTCACAAGCTAGAAACCAGAACCCAGATCAAATCCTGGCTCTAGTCAGATGGGAGGCCAGGGGTCAGAGAACTGGCCGTGAAAATGCAGCTATAAAAGGAAGCTTCTTCCCTGGTGGTCTATGGCATGGGGCTCATGAAAGTGATGGGCTAATAGCACAAGCAAACTTCCCCCACCCAGCTCTGCCCATGTACCTAATTCCCGATCTGCTCCAACCCTGCTAGTCCAGTCCTGAGTCCCCCAACCGCTCTGCCAGTGCATCTCCTTCCAGGCCAGCCAGACACCTGCTGCCTTGCCAATGCACCTGAACCTTGGCCAGCCATTCCCCTGCTGTGAAGCTGCAGAATTCCCCCTGGACTGAGACAAACAGGGACAATTCTTGTGATGTGCATGTGGGAAATGTCTATTAGAGCATAGTCTGATACCACCAAATTCATCGCACTTGTGGCATAAGCATGATGTGACCTCCCCTCCCCAACAAATCCAGAGGTGAAGGGCAGGCCTGTTTACACCTGGCACTGTGCGCTTCAGTTTTAATTCAAATAATATTTTGCCATTACAGCGCCTTTCATCGGAACATCTGAAAGCGCTTTACGTGCATTAAGCCTGACCCTGTTCCACAGAGGGAGGAAACTTATCCAACCTGCAGAGGGGCTGGGTGCTGCTGTCTGATCCCGCTGAAGTTAGAGGGATCTCAGAGCAGTCAGCCCCTAAGTGACCTCCCCAAGATCATAACACTGTCAGAGCTGGGAAATAGAACCCAGGAGTCCTGACGCTCAGTGCCCTGCTCTGAACCACACTCTCCTCCCAGAGCTGGGAACAGAACCCAGGAGTCCTGACTCCCAGAGCCCGTCACCAACCAAGAGGTGACAGCAATAAGATCTTACCTTTCTAGAATATTGTAACGACTCTCTCTACATTAGGGTTCAGTCCTGAGCTTTTCCTGTCACCGTGTCTTGTTTTACAATTTTAAGTGTTGGGGGTAAATATTTCATATAGATTTTATATCACATGAGTGTCTGTCAGACCCTCACACCCTTTCTTCTGCTCCGTGTATCAACCCCCCTGGGCTATAGCATTCTGCAAAGGCCTCCAACTCACCTCACCATGCTCCCCGCGCCGTGGTCTCATGTTGAATTGCTCTGTCCTAGCTTCGGTAGGCTTGCTATTTAAAGCCTCTGGTGTGGTCTGTGAGGAGTCCATCCAGACTGTTAGTAACGAGTGTGCATTAGCACAATGCAGGGGTTTGTGGGTTACCCTCAGTGCATGCTTTTAATTTGGTCTCTTGCGCCTTTTAGCAGCTCTGCAATGAACAAAGCTTCTCCCTCTGAAGAATCACTATGTTAGGATCTGATCTGTTACTTATGGCAACCCACAGCGTTTGAGGGGGGGTGTCAGGAACGGCCACGTTGTGGTGTGCTGGCTGCTAATGTAATTATGTAGCTTTAAATAACTGGTGAGGTTCTTGTTTTGGGAGCCTGTGTTCATTTCTGCACATTTAGCAGAGGTGGAAAAGACTAGTGGTGGGTATCTTTGTAACCAGAGGCATGGAGCTGATACACCTCTACCCCGATATAACACTGTCCTTGGGAGCCAAAAAATCTTACCGCGTTATAGGTGAAACCGCGTTATATCGAACTTGCTTTGATCCGCCGGAGTGCGCAGCCCCGCCTCCCCCGAGCACTGTTTTACCACGTTATATCCGAATTCGTGTTATATCAGGGTAGAGGTGTACTTGCCCAAGCTGTGGTTGTCCATGTGTATCTTCCGGATGCATGGCTGGTCCTGGCAATCTATGCATAAGATACTTCTATGGGAGTGTTTTAACACCCCTGTGCCTCATTTTCCCATTGGTATAATATTTCCCTACTGCACAGGGTGGGTGTTGGGTTTAAGTGCTTTGAGATCTTTGGGTAAAACATGCCATGCCATTGGTTGGTAATCTGAACAAATGTGACATGCGTTTGCAGGCTTTTTACTCTAATATACGGAGTGACAGACCGTCAGTGCTATGCTGTTTGCACAACTAGGGGCTACTCCCAAAACACTTGTTCTCCTGCATATTTCAGAACTGATCTATGCTGGATTCTCCCTTGCCCTATGCCTTGTACCATCATTTACACCAGTACAAAGGACTTGGATTGGAAAGCTCCCAGTTTGCACTTGTGCAAATGACTCTACAGGCAACAGAGATCTGGACCCATCCTTTTTGAACCCTACTATTGCTTTTTGACATGAAATGTAAGAGCAGAGGCAGAGGTAGAGATGGTTTGAGTGTTTTCCAGCTGGCGGGTGTGTTGCTCCATCCACTGAGTGGGACAGACTGGGGTTGTGAAGCCATAGAACCTGGGTTCTGTCTCCTGTGAGTGGCTTAGCTGTCAGCTGTTTTTCACTGCCTTGCAGCTGTGGATTGGTTAGACCGGACAGACAGTAGTCTTCCAGGACAGTGTGAGGTTCATATCGCTGGAAGGGAGAGTTTGCTGTTCCCCCAATCCCTGGCAGTTGTGGTAGTAGGGAGAGCTGGGTGGAGTGTAAAAGGCCTGCTTGCTTCCTGTGATTGAAGGTGGTGCCCTGGGCTCCTGGGGCAGGAGAGAAAGGACGAGTCTGAGACTGTACTTTGCCGGGAGCGTGGAACCCCTACGCTGATCTTATTCTTTAGACTTGGTCGCGGTGCGGCAGGTGAGAGCTAAGCTCCTGGGCAGGCTAGCTGTGCATGTCTGTGTATTCAGAGCATCCGTGGCACGATGGACATGAAAGCATCTGGGACAAAGGGGAGGGAGAAAGAAGAGGCATCAGATGTAAGGTTTGATTTTGTCTAGCTCGGAGCAGGGGTCTGTCTTGTATCTGAACTGACCCACTTTTACCCTGAGGCCTGATCCAAAGGCCCCCATTAATTTTCTGGGGAGCAGGCCCCGTTCCCCTGACAAAAGTGAGGTTTTTCTCTCCTCCTGCTCCGTCCCCAGACCTGCTGGTTGAGCGTGACCTTCCCTTTCTGTCCGGCCTGCATTCTGTGCACCACTCCCCTCTTTTCCCCGCCTGCCCTGGACCTTGGCAGGGATGACAATAAAGGTCAGCGAGCCCGGGGAATTCGAGTCACATGGCAGGATTGTCTATTTTAGCTGCAGCACCTGCTTGCCATACCTTTTGTGAGGAAAAAGAATCAAAAGCGCAGGACGGAGAGGTGACGCGGAAAGGTCAGCAGCGGGGGGAGGCGTTCTCTTTCACGACAGGTGGACTGGCTGTTAACAATGGCCTGGATAATCACATTTAAATGGGAGCAGGCTCCGTGGAATAGCCCTGCATTCCTCTGTGCCCTTGATATCCTGTGTCCCCTGTGACTACATTGTCCCACGGAGGCTTGGCATACCTCTCAGCACCTGCCAATCAAGGACAATGACCTGCACAAGTCGCTTGAGTTGGGTGACTCCTCTTGTTTTCAGATGTTGTTGTAGGCAAATGACATTTTCTTCCCCTGCCTCCATAACGTCTATTGGATTGTTAGCACAGTAGCTCCTAGAGACCCTGACTGAGGCCTTGTCTACATGGGAAAACTGCGTCAGTTTAATTTAAATGGATTCAGTTACACTGGTGCAAAGTCCTGTGTGGATTCTCTTATTTTGGTTTAACTCAAGCTAGTTAGGAATGGGTTTAAGCTAAATGGAAAAACCCACTCTTCTACCGGAATAAGTGTCCACTTGGGAGTTAGACTCGTATAACCACAGTATACTGGTATAACCAGCAAAACTTTCCCACATAGACAAGACCTCAGTGATGTGCTCAAGGTCACAGGTGGAGGCTGTTGCAGAGCCAGGAATTGAACCCCCATCTCCTGAGTCTCCATCCCAGTGCCTTATCCCTAATGGCAGCCTTCTCCAAAGAAGGTTTTATTTATTTTATTTAGTTGGTTATCTAAACTCGGAACTTCCCAGGAAAGCAGAGATGCTTTATTATACACTGTTAATTTTACAGAGCCAGCAGTGTGCAAGGCACCTCGCAGATGGGAAGTGCTGTGTGCAAAGTATTCTCTCCATTTTACAGATGCAGAAACTGGGGCAGTGGAAAATTATGACTTGCCTAAGGCTCTAGAGGGATTTGGAAATAGAACCCTGGGCTGCCTTGCTCCCAGACTGCTGCTTGGACCACTAGAAGAGGGGGTTTTAAGGAAAGGACTGATACTGTGGCAGGCTAAAGCATTCTGGCTCCTGGATTCTTTTCCAAGCTCTGACACAGACTCACTGTGCAGCCTTGGGCAAATCACTTTCCAGAAGCTCTGTGCCTCAGTTTCCCCATCTGTAAAATGGGGGATATGGACCTACCTTTGAAGAGGATTGGGAGGTTTCATTAATGTTTATGAGGTATTGGGAGCACTCCTGAGGTATTGCTTATCCTGTGTGACACTTTGTTGTTGCTCAAGCTCAGAGGTGGAGAGAAGAAATATCCCTGCTGCTCCTGTTGCTGCTCTGGTAGTTTGGGGAAGATTGTGAGAGTCCTTATCTAATGCCTTCCCCGCTCCACCTGGCCTGTGCAGCTTCAGGAGTGAGGGCTTTAAAGGTGTAACACACTGCTGCAAAATCTGTGCTGCATCAAGTGGCAGGTCACTTGAGTGGATAACAGCCTACTACTGCTATCAGCTAACATGGTTATTCTTCCAGCTCGAATATTAGAGGCCCATGCTATGGCATTGGAGGACCTGGGTTTTGTCCCTAGTGATGGCCACGAATGGTGGGGAGTTTCAAAAGGCAAACATAACAGTTCTGTGAATCTCTCTTCCCAGGGTCCCGGTGGAAATCGATGACGAACCAAGAGAAGCAGCCCTATTACGAGGAGCAGGCCCGGCTGAGCCGGCAGCACCTGGAGAAGTATCCCGACTACAAATACAAGCCGCGGCCAAAGCGCACCTGCATCGTGGAGGGGAAGCGGCTGCGCGTGGGCGAGTACAAGGCGCTGATGAGGAACAGACGGCAAGACACCAGGCAGGGCTACTTGATAGCGTGAGGCTCCCATCTCTTTTGGTCCCCGTATGTCTGCATTTCCGCCTCCTCCCCCCCAGAAAAAGTGCCTTTGTCTGTAGCTGCCAGCTGCTGAATTGCAACGAACGCTGGGGTGGAACACAGGGCATAGCAGTGCTGCGCAGAAGTTTAGGACAGGAAGTGAAGAGCAATACTGCACCCTGTTGAAATCGCAGTGGGGGTTAGATCAGCAGGACATGATTAGCAGTGTCAGTATATGTCCAGGGCATGGGGATCCTTAGGGTCTCCCAGTAATCATTGTGTTACATACTTTGGCCACTAAGAACTTATTTTGGGTGTAGTGTAAAGGATGGAACCCCACATCCTCATACCCTAGAAGCACCAATGGTTGGAAAGGAGACTCTCCATTAGCTGTTAGCAGTTACGGGTTCTATGACACACAGCTGAGCCCATCCAGTATTGATTGGGTAGTGGCACACAGACATGCTAGCCAGTTCATTGCACTGTATCTATCAGTATATACGGTAGCTGAGAGAAAAGCGGTTATTCTATATTGCAAAGGGGCTGGGGGCCAGAAAGACCAGAAGGAAGAGAGACTCCCCAGTAAGGCTGGTCAATAATTTTCCCTCAAACCTGTTTTTAATGGAAAATAAGAGTTTTAAATTATGTGAATTTTTTTACGAAAAGTTTCTGCTTTCCAAGGAAAATTTTGGATTTTTCGTCAAAAAAACGGAACACTTGAAAACTGACATATTTTGGTTCAAAAATGCCACTGTGGTGCCTCATGGGAGATGTAGTTCAGTTTCCCCTGTGAGCTGGGCTCCTTAGCCGGACTACATCTCCCATGAGGCAATTGCCTCCCTCACCATGAGGAGAGACCAGGGTGCCTCATGGCAGATATTGTCCAAACAGGGAACCCAACCTATAGAAGAAAATGGGGTCATGAGACACCAGAACTACAACTCCCATGAGACACCATGGCAGCCTTTCCTAATTGAAATATTTCTGTGTTTGGCCAAAGTATTTCTGTTTTGGGTTTTTCCACTGAAAACTCTAATCTTCTGGTGAAAATTTCAACAAGCCTAATTTTTTGCTTTTCATTTTCATTGGAATTTTCCAAGGGAGGGTGGGAGTCCATTTCCCAACCAGCTCTAATGCCCAGGGACGGTGACTGTGATCTCCTGCTTTGCAGACCCCCGGGCAGTCAGATGCAAGCCTCTTCATCGGATGTCCTGTACCAGAGGCCGGTGGGCATGCAGCTGGCGCCACCGCTGGTGGAGCACTACCTGCCTCGCAGCATGGACCCCAACATGCCCGTCATCGTCAACACGCGCAGCCTCAAGTCGCAAGAGGGTGACGGCGGGGAGGATGGGCACTCGGTGGCGGATGGCGAGATGTACCGGTACAGCGAGGACGAGGACTCCGAGGGCGAGGACAAGAGCGACGGGGAGCTGGTGGTGCTCACAGACTGAGCAGAGGGCGGGGGTGGGGTGGGGTGCGCGCGTGTGTGAAGCGGGGAGCAGCAGCAGATTTTGCAGCGTTCCCCCGTGTGAGGCTGGAACTGAAGACCTGACTGAGTGGGGAGGAGGTGGCAATGGGGGCTTGGGGAGAACTGCCATCACTGCATGGCTCCCTGATCTAGGAAGTGACTAGACTCGGGGGGTCGCTGGCGAACCCCTCTGCGTGCAGAGCTCTGGCCCCCCGAATGGCCTGGCATGCAGGGCTGTGCTGGACGGATATAGTGGTGTGCAGGGGACAATGGGAAGTGTGCGTGCCAACGCACACGGCATGGGGGCAGCCCTTGGCTCATTCGCACGCCCAGAAAGAAGAGGTGCCGGCTCCGCTGTGCAGTGCATCTACCCAAGCAGCAACGGGGATGCTGCTTGGCATGAGCGGGTCCTGGCCACCCAGCTGACGTCTGGATATTTCCTTGTGGCACAGAGGTGGGAGGTGCCTGGCCCCTCAGCATGGGGGCTGAGCAATCCCAAGGCTGTGTAAAAGCTAGCTAAAGGGGGAGGGGATGCAGATCTAGGATGGTGGGGCTGTGAATGTGGGGCGCCTCCCGAGACTCTCCTGCCGTTGAGCTAACAGGACATGTGGGGATGGGGAAAAAGGGCTGGAAAACGTAACCGGCCCCCCACACCCCAGTATTACAAATGCATTTGCCTCTGGGCAGCCCTGGCTCTGCGGGGTTAAATAAGGAAAGACCCCAGGGGCTGGGCAGACCTTTGTCCATTGTCTTTCCCCACTCCCCCATCCCGGCCCTGTTGTGCAGCCAGCCAAGGAGTATCCTCACCTGTTCGGGGCCCTGCCAGCTGCGGGGGCTGCAGCAGCAGCAACACAGTTGCCACCATTCAGCCAGGCTCTCTGGGGCCTTTTCATTTCTCCGAAGCAAATGTCTGGGTGGAACACTTGTTCCTCATTCAGTCCGTGTGCCAGCCCGTCCCGCCCTCGCCTCCCCGCTCCTTCGCTCGGGCCTTTCTTTCTCTCTCTCATTCCCCCCCTTGCTCTCTGAACCCTGCCAGTAAATTCCCATGGAGCCGTTTTTAGCTCTTGACTAGCATGAGTAAGAGCCAAGGTCTCAGAGGAGCCTTTTATCCTCCTGACAGCTCTGGCCCAGTTTGTAAATAAAGCTGCTGCCCGTTTCCTTGCAGCTGCATGGTGGGGCATTCTGTCGCAGGGGGCTCAGCTCCTGGCATGGGATGGGCACGGAGCCCCAGCCTGTCCCAGCAGCACGGCATTGGCTACCGGTGCCTGTACCAGACGGGGACCCTTGGGTTGGGATTCCCCTGCGGCTCCCCCCCCGTTGGCTACTACACCTGTGTTGTTCTTGCGGGTCTCCTACAGCTTTGCAAATCCAGTTGAGCCAACAGACTTTGCCAGCCACTGTCACAACCGAACGTGCCAGCTGTGCTCCCTTCACCTCCCCAAGCAAATCCTCCTGGGTGGAGTGTGCATGGGACAGGCTACGCCTCAAGGCTGGAAACCAGGTCCCAGCATGGGACCCTGGCTCTCCCTGGTGGCAGGAGCCGAAACAGCATCCAAGACAAGCCAACAGCCCACAGGCAGGGAGCTAGTCCTGGCTTGCAGGAAGGAGAGGTCCATTCTGACAGCTGGGGTCCTCCTCACCTGCAGATTCCTTTCCCTAGCATGGCTCAGGCTGCAGTGGGAGTGAAGAACCCCAACAGCTCAGGTGGCTGCTAACAGCGAGAGCTGCTGGACGTCCCCCTGGCCTGTGCTGGGGACGGCGGCGAGGGGAGGTGGTCCTCTGCAGGTGCTTATGTTCTCCACCCCTTCCCTGATCTGACCTTAGTGCTGCTTGGCTGCTGTGCAAAGATTCCCCCTCCGGTTGTCTGGATCATGTTATGGGAGGGGTTTTTTGCTTTGCGTACAAACCTCCGGACACTGGCGCCCCAGCTGGTGGCTGCTAGAGGAGTGCAGCCTGGGGGCTTGCTAGGGAACACGCGGCCCGTGGAGAAGAGCTGCCCAAGGTTGCTTCAGTGTAACTGGTTTCCTGTATGGAGCGACTACTGACCCAGGCAGGCCTGGGTTAGATGGGGTGAGTCCCTGAATCTCCGGGGTAGACATGGCAACAACTGGCTGGCCTGATTTGTTGGCTCGATCTTGCATCTAGTTTAAGAAGTGTGCACCAGCGCCTCAGATGGTCTAAATCAGCATCGCTGTACTGAAGCCGATGGACTTCTGCTGATTTACACCAGGTGAGGATCTGGCTCTCTTTCTTCTTCTTTTCTCACCTGCTGCTGTCACCTATACGCAGCACTCCCCTTGTGGCCTGGGGCATGGGCCCCTTTCCTGGCTTGGTCTTGGTTCCTTGCAACCTCTAATCTCATGTGGTCTGTTTTGCTTGTTCCTATGTCAGTGCAACAACTTCCAGGCAGGAGGCACCCCCAGGCTGAGCAAGGTGTCTCCTTCCTAAAACACTGCACAGGTCAGCAGTGCTGGGAGAAGGAGGGCTTCTCTAGAGTTCTGACTCGTAACCCTCTGTATTGATATGGGGTCCCATCACCCTGAGGTAGGCGCAGCACGGGTTGCTATGTCAGAAAGTGGTGCACGTGTATGCGAGACAGAGTGAATAGTGGTCCCCAGATTAGGGGCAAAAATGAGCGGTTGGGAACTGAGGGGACGTGTGTGTGCATGTAGGCTGAACCTCAGGCTCCCCTCAAAGGCCTGGTGGCATATCTGCCCTACCCCCTATAGCCCCTTCAGCACCCACCCAGCCAGTGCTGGCTTTTCCATGGCAGGGCTCAGCTCCTGTAAGGGTTCCTTTCTCTGTTATTTATTACCCCTGTCCCTCCTGTGGTGTCTTTGACAAGCCCCTGGGGTCCAGGTTAGTGGGGCTAGGGGGGAAGGGATGGGAGGAAGGGGACTGTACAGGCAGGAATGCATTGGAAATAGGCATCACCCCCCCGTTTTGTAAATCTGCCCCAGATGTGCCCAGGCGACCAGCTGTTTGTTTTTTATGACTGTAAATATAGATAGAGCTTTATTTTGTTAATAAGACGATGAGTAACTTAACCTGTATATTTCACATACTTGTTTACAACGGTGGGGTTTTTGTTTTTGTTTTCCCCCTCTTGGCACAATAAAGAGGCTGTTTTGGAGCAGAGATCTGGGCTCTTCTGCTTTGGGGAACAGATCACAGTCGGGGAGAGGGACGCAGCTTTTCTTCCTCCCTGCCCGCCCCCCCTCATTCTCCTTCACTTTCGTCCTTCCCGATGCTTTTTCTTTCCTGCTGTGGCTTCGCTTGTCTTACTTTCAGCACTCTCTTCACTGCGCCCCTCCACCCCTTGTCTAGATTGGTCGTCAGCACCAGGATCAACCCCACGACCTTTGGTTGTAAAAGCACCTGTCTCGACTCCCTGAGCTCCATAGCTGACAGTGGCTGGTAAATATCCGGGACAGAGAGCCTCATGGGTCAGCACAGGTGATATCATTGCGAAGTCCTGTCTGCAGTCTGTCTCCTGGCTCTTCCTACCTCTTGCCTGCCTACCTCATTTTCCTTTTCTCCCCACCCGTCACCCTCGGATCAAGCCTTTGGCTGCAGGCTCACCGCAGCTCGCTGGCTGAGAAATTGGTGTCCTGCTGCCCCCTTGGGTGGCAGTGGGTTTCCGAGGGTGCCCTTGTGCTGATGAATCTGAGAGGGGTCTGCTCCAAATGTCGCCGGCCTGCCCAGCATCTGGGTGCGATGGCCCTATCAGGGGAGCTTCCGTCCCCTGCAGCAGATGCCTGATGCGGTGGAGCCGAGGAACCCAAACGTTTTGTGCTGTGGCCCCCTTCGGAAATTCATGTTGCTGCTCACCGAGAGGTTGTTAATAAACGGAATCGGTCCTCGCAATCTGCCCACGCCCACACCCCCGGGGCATGCCCCACTGTTTGAAACCCAGTGCTAGGTGTGCAAACCAAACGTTATGGCCCCCTGCCCTCTAGTGGCAGTGGGGGGAACTGCTGCTGTTTACAGTGCTAAGTTTCACTTGTTTCTGCTTGTAAGTGTGTGACTGGAACACAAGCTGGGTCTGAAAAATGAAAGCGAATGATAAGGAGGGGTGTCTGTGGGGGAAGGTGTTACCCAGTGTTTAATTCCCTTGGGCATGGGGGGTTGTGTTCCTCTTGGTTTTTACATCACACCGTGGGCAATTAATCCAGCTGCTTCTCAGCCTGATTTCTTTAAAAGTCTTTCTTTGGGGGTGAGAGAGAGTGGGGACAGGTCTGGTTTTGGACTTGTGAGCCACGTGGCCTAAAAGAAGCAGCAGGTGAAGAGAAGTCAGTGTGGAATAACAGCGAGGAAAGGGGGGAGGGCACAGAGTCCCCGGCAAGGAGGGAGAGCATGCAGGACCCTGGTATAGGGAGAAGGGGGAATGGGGTCCCACATAATCTGAGGCAAGGGCAGGGGGGAACCCTGGTATGGGAGAAAAGAGGTATGGGGCACACACAGCCCCTGGCTTGGGTGGGAGGTTGATGGGGAAGCACAGAGCCTCTGGTATGAGAGGGAGAATGGAGGGGTCTGGCATGGGTGAAGAGGGCAGCGGAGGCATGAAGAGCCTCTGCTAGGGAGGGGGTGGGTAGGGAGGTTGTAGAGACGTGGGGGGGGGGGGTGGCAGGGACATAGGGAACTGGCAAGGGAGAATGGCAGCCCTAGTACACGCAATGCACTAGCCCCAGCCTGTGTGAGCCCCAGAGGAGGTGTCAGTGTGAAACAATCTTTGTATTAAAGCTTTTTACGTGCATGTAAATGTCGGTGGAAATTCTGGTCCCTTGGCAGAGTGGAGCTGAGTCACTCCAGAGTCTTTGCCCTCGCTGCTGCTGCTGGCCTATGAACCGGGCTCAGCAGGTCTTTATTTGGAAAGGAAGTAATTTGTGGAAAGGTGGGCCCTGCTCCTCACCCATCCCCAAAAGCAGGTTGGCATATCCACCTCTTCCTAAGTAATACCTGCTGTTGTCAGTGGGGTTGTGTTCAGCATTGCCCACTTTCACAATTGTGGCCTGAGTCTCTATTCCTCTTTCTGTCGCTGGCCTGCTGGGTGACCTTGCACAAGATTCACAAAGGGGACTTGTGAATTCACAGCCCTGAGCTGGCCCCCCAAGGCCATGAAGCGAGCGAGTGAGGCTCCTCAGAAGGGTACTCCCAGAAAGCAGCACGCTGCGCAGGGAGCCCCTGAGCTAAGCCTGCAGAAAACAGGGAGGGGGGGGGGCAGGGCCTCAAAGGTGGGCAGGTGCCGAACACTGGCCCAAGGAGAGCCACCGCCAGCCCCCAGGGATTCTCAGCTATGAATGGGCTCCTGGAGTTGTGTGACTGACCCAGCCTGGGCCCTAGAAGCAAAGAGAGGCCCACCTTGCTATTGCCACCTGCCCAGTGCGTAGGCCACTTGCATGAGAGGTGGGAGACCTGTTTCCCAATGCCTGCTCTGGCTGATTTGCAGCAGGGCTTTTGAACCTAGGTTTCCCGCTTCTCAGGAGAAACCCTATCACCGGAGGGCTAGGGCAATCAGGGTCGGCCTCTCCTGGGGAAACTGTTCCACTTTTTATAAATAAAAGCTCTATTGGGCTAGAGCGAGAGAGAGGGCGGCTCTAGCCCAGTGGTTCGGGCACTCTCCAGGGGCTCGGAAGGAGTTAGCTTTCATTCCTTGCCCCAATTCCCTGCATACAAAATGCCAGCTCCAAACCAGGGATTCGGAGGCCGGTGTCCCGCATTGGAGGAAAGGGGCCTAGCTGCTAGGACGAGGGGTGGAGCTGCCTACTCAAGAATTCTAACATCCAGCTGGATTCTGGGCATGGTAGATGCGCTCTGAACACCTAGCGTGAGAGCCCCGGCACCAAGAAGCTCAGTGGGGTCAGGAAGGCGGCTTGACACACCCTTAGCAGTAGGGCTAGGGAGGCAGTTAATCTCTCCAGCCCAACACGTTACCTTGTTAAAGCTGTTCCACCGTGTATTAAACAGGCAAGATTGAGGGACGGGGAGTATCCTGAAGGTTGAGGGCTAGTACATGGCCCTAGTATGTAGGAGGCTTTGGTTTGAGCTCTGCTCCAAATCAGGGATTCAGAGGTGAGGTTTCCATCCTCCCAGGTGAGTGTCCTGAAGTGTGGGGTGGAGAGATTGATGTGTGTGCATTAAAAACTCCTACTGTCAGCTCCATGCACTCATCTACGTGGTGGGCCCCACCGGCAAACAGCGAACTCAAGAATCCTGGGGAGCTCGGCCAGGAGCTCGGAAGCATCAAGCCCTACCTGGCTTCACACGTCACTAGGCAGGGACTTGACCCTGACTCAGATACCTCACAGCTGAGAGGCCCCAGCCACAGGGCTACAGAGTCAAACTGTTTCTCATGTTCTCTCTGGCCCAATATATGTATATATGTGTTTGTTTAATACCAAGTGGAACACATTCAACAGGAGGGACTGAGGGGGCCTTGCTCTGGGTTAGCCTGGAGCCTTGTACTTAGAGCTCTGTGCTGAAAGGTGGAGGACCTGGCTTCAAGTCCCTGGTCCAAAGCAGGAATACAAACGGAGGCTTCCCACAGCTCAGGTGAGGGACCCGGCTGCAAAAAGTCTAATGTCCAGCTCTCTTTTGAACAGGCAGAAAAGCTCTGTGCACACGTACACACCTAGCGTGAGAGTCCTGCCGGCCGTGGGCACCCTACAGAAGGCACTGCACACTCCTATGTGTGGACATTTAAGGAGGGACTTGAACCTGAGTGGAGGAAGGGCTGAGCTGTGGGCCACAAAAAGACGCTAACCTGCAGCTGCATTTTGTGCAGGGCAGACACACTCTGAGCACACACCCTTCCGGTGAGAGCCTCACTAGGGCTTCCACCCAGAGCAACTTAGCACAATCAGGACACACAACACAACACGGGGAAGGACCTGAAGTGGCCCGATCAATCTCACAGGCAAGGCAAGCACCTAGCCCAATGCATCGTCCATTACACAGTGGACCAGGAGCAGTTGCTGCACCCTGGGGGATGCCCTAGCCCACCCTGGGGGTAGTGTAGGAGGAGCACAGCTGCTTTCTGTCGCCCCAGGCCTATTTAGTTATTTACACACAAAGTGGCACTGCTTCGCAAGGAATGTGAGGGTCCCCTATAGGCTCTTGGTTAGGCTTTGCAAGGGGGGGGGACCCAGGGTGCTCCAAATTAGGGGAGTGCAGGTGGGCGTTCCCCAGCCAAGGCAAGTGTCCCATCCCTGGAGCTGTTTGGTGGAGGAGCGGGGTTGGCTGCTGCAAAAAGCTCTGATGGGGGCTCTATTTTGTGCTGGGCAGAGAAACCTCTGCAATGCCTCCTAAGCTTGAAAGTCCTGCCAGGGTTCTAATGGGGCAGCATCACACACCTGCAGGGAAATGAACACCAGGACTAGAACCTGGGGCTTAGCTAGCCCAATGGACCTGCTGACCACTGGTCTAGACAGTGACCTGCTTGAGGAGTCTCTCTGGCCCAACACATAGTTAACGATGGCTACTAAGTGCAACAGCTTCAACAGGAACGACTGAGCATTTTCACTAAGAGAAAGCTCTAGCCAGGGGTGGCTGCCTTTCTGCAGCAGTGCGGTCGTTCCAGTGTGCAGGGGCTGACCCTGCTCTTGCTGGAGTCCTCTGCAAAACTCCCACTGACATCACTGAGCTGATCAGCGGGGCCAAAATAAGGGCTGAGGCTAAACTGAGGACGTGTGCACCAGGGCCCTGCAGCATAGACATTACATCAGCTTGGAGTCAGCAAAGAGCTGCCCTGAGACAGTGTTAGCCTCCCTTACACACACCCGCTTGCCCTGGTGTCTCTTGCCTTCACCCCTTACCCAACGCCACTGAACTTGGCTCACAGCCGTTCACGCACTTTGGCAGGCATGGAGACGAAAGGCACCGTATGACCGCAAGACATGCCTGGTTTTGCTGCTGCATGGAGCATGCCGTGTCTAGGAAGCCTCTGTTACCTAGTGCAGCTGGCGGGGGGGGGTCCTTCAGAGGAGCCTAAGGAACTTAGGTGCATTTCAATGGGATTGGGTGCAGGGTCGGCCTTAGGATTTATGGGGCCCTATGCAGTAGTATTAAACTGGTGCCCCTATGCCTGACAGCAGCCCGGGCTCGCACGTGTATTTTAAATAAGGGTGGTCTTTTGAAGGCTTTATTTAAAAAAACCGATATGTCTGAAGATCCAAGCAGTTAAGGCTAAAGATGAATACGCACCTTGTGCATCTAAAAAGCTATGCAAGGATTTTTTTAGTGATGTGGTTTTATAATCTTCAGCAACACATGACTGAAATATTTTGAAAGCAGATTTTTAAACTCAGGGCCTGTAGACTAACATGTTCTGAGTAAATATTACAGTAACACACAACTGCTTGTGTCAGTAAATTCAGAAACTGACAGTATACGCCTGGGGGTTGGCAAATGTTTGTTAGATGGCTTCAGGCCCACTTGAATGGCTCTTTAACCGTTTCAGTGTTGACCTACGAGGGCTGGCAGGCTGGAGGCTTTTCCCCTTCTAAGTACTAGATCCCCTCTGGAGGAAGGTTTCACAGCGGTAGATCCCCTCCGGAGGAAGACTCACCAGGCTGCAGCAGCCTGCTGTGGCGGGAGCCTGCAGGAAGGGTCAGAACAGGGATAGGAAGAGGCGAGGTGGGGCGGGGCGGGGGTAGACACTAAGACCCAGGGGTGCCCCAAATTTTCGGGTGCCCTACGCAGCTGTATATGCTTAAGAACAGCCCTGATTGGGTGCCTGCCTACCCTAGACACTGCCTATTTCAGGTCTATCCCTGCTGTAGCTCTTTGACCTGCCTTGTGCCTTCCTGCTGAGTAGGGTGACCAGATGTCCTGATTTTATAGGGACAATCCCGATTTTTGGGTCTTTTTCTTATATAGGCTCCTATTACCCCCACTCCCTGTCCGGATTTTTCACACTTGCTGTCTGGTCACCCTACTGTTGAGTGGCATGTAAGGGCATCACTGCGGGGAAGAGCCAGGCCAGGACATGGCCGCATCTCGCACACATGGCCCCCACCCAACCATGACACCCAACAGAGCCTGGCGCAGAATCAGGGAGCCAAAAGCAGACCGTTCCCAGGAGGGTGAACGGGAGCACTTAACACTGCACTGCAACAACGCTGCTCTTTATTAAAGTCCTAGTACACCAAGTCCTGGCTGGCTCTAGGAACTGGAAGGGCCAAGAACTCCCTGGTTGTAACATCATAACATGGCAGGGCTCCTAGATGTTGGAGATGAAAGATCCTGGTTAGAGTGAGTGCAGGACTGTGCGATGAGTGCCATGCCAGGTGCCCCTGTTTACAGCACTTCATTCCTTTCCATGCTTGTTTGAACTCAAAATGTGGGGGTGGCAGTTTTGTACCACAAGGTTAAAACCCAGAGAAAACAGTCATCCCTTCATGCCCCGTGAAGCAAACTCGCTAGGTTTTGCCCAGCTCTGGAGATCGCCTAACTGGTCCCTCTAGAGGCAGGCCAGTGGTGTTGCACAATTCTTCCCCCTTGGCTGGCTGGAATAGGAGCCCTGTAGCTTTAAAGTCCCTTCTCCCCTGCAGGAAGGAATTGCACCTGGTGCTAGTCAATGGAATGCACCCTGCCAAGGCAGATGGAGCCTTAAGATTGCAGGACTAGCTAGAAAATTGTGGGCTGGGGCTTGCAGAGGCTTTCCACACAGTAGGTGCATGTTTATGGGCGGGGGGCTGGGCTCTGTTAAAATGGGACCTGCTGGGTGCTGTGCATATTTGAAAACCTTGCTCTGATTTTGGCCCTTACGTGGATGCTGAGCTCCTCTGGAAACCTGTCCCTGAGAGGGGATGCCGAGGGCTTGAAAATCTGGCCCTTGGAGGAATAATAACAACAAAGACATAAATGTATTTCACATTTCTGTTGGAGCTGCATCCAGCCACCATAGTCGGGCTATTGGCCTGTTGTGTTAGATGTGCGATTAGGCTTGGCTGGTGTAGACTGGCATCGTTTCATTGAGTTCAATGGAGCTGTGTTCATTTACACCAGCTGAGGACCTGGTTCATTCTAGTTCTGTTTGCTGGAGTGCTGGCTTTTTCCCCTAGGGCTCTGGCCAGGCCTAGCCCCTAATTATTGCACAGCACCGTTGTGAGCGATGGCAAGGGTTTGTGAAGGTGGAATCTCTCCCCTCCATCAGAGAAGCTGAAGCGAATAGACCTGACTAGCAACTTCATCTCCTGGGTGGACGAGGCCTCCTTCTGGTGGCTGAGCACCCTGCAAGAGCTCATCCTCGCCGAGAACAGGCTGACGGCGCTGCCCGCATTGCCTGGCAGCATCGTGCGGCTCGATGCCCGGCGCAACAGGATCCGGAGCTCCGGTGTCAGACCTGAAGCCTTCAGGGTGAGTCTGTGCCCAACGGCCGGCGGCTGCCCCAAGATTCCAAAAGGGGTCCCTACATTTCACAGCTTCTGTTCCATCCAGGGTCTGCTAACTTGAGTTCTATAGCCCTGGGCTTACTCTGCAGTGTAGACACTCTTGGTCAATCCAAACTGTCCTTTCCCTCCTGCACAGTGCCAAAAGGCTGCTGCTGGCTATATTCTGGTGTGAATCCTGGCAGAAATTGGGAGGGGGCATGTGACCCTGCCTACCACACACCCCGCCTCCCATGTGTTACTTTGGGAAGACAAGGTGCCAGGTATCAGGAGAGGCAGGTCCGTCCCAGTGGCCCAGCCAGGCGTGGAGTGAAGAGAGTGCTAGGCAGGGAGGGGAGGGTTGGTTGGTCACCCCTTTGCGCCCCATATGAGAGAGGTGTACAGGAGTGCATGTGTGACACCTCTGTGTGTGTGTGTGTGTGTGTGTGAGAGAGAGAGAGAGAGAGAGAGGATGTGGGGTGTGTGTGTCACCCATTTGAACATTTGTAGGCTTGTTTGCTGTTGAACTTGCTTGAATAAGAGTAATTTTCCAGGTGTCCCATATTCAGCATCGGGAAATATGGTCACCCTAAAAGGGCTGAATAGAGGGGCCAGTTAGGGTCAGATCCAGCAAAGATGGAATCATCCAACGTTAGCTGTATTTTCGCCAGCGTTCACTTTCACCCCACTAGAGGGTGCAACAGAAGGTGTGTCAAAACCCACCCATCCCTGGGCCTTGCTCACCTAATCGCTGCTCCTTGTCTCCCTTCTGCTTTGCCTTCTCATTTAAACCCACTGTCTATAAATGAGATTGATGCAATTTCTCCTTCCTCATAAAGAGAGTGGACTTGAGCAGGCAGCTCAGCCTATGCTTCTGTTAAAGTTGTTCCACTTTAATTAACCATTAATTGGACCAAAAGAAAAATAGCTCCAAAAGTTCTTGATACTCTAGTAGTTCAAGTGCTCAGTGGGGATCCTGATGGGTTTGGTTCAATTCCTCTATCTATCCCCTGAAAAGAGGGATTTCCATAAGGTGCGCCCTGAAACTTTTCATATTGAAATGGTGCTACGTTAATTCAATAGTAATTGGGATGAAGGAAGAGCCCAGAGCAAGAAGCCCTCTATAGCCTAGTGGGGAGGGCTCTCTCCTGGGATGTTGGAGTCCTTAGTTCAAACCACTCCTTGGCCTGCTGAGAGGGGAGCTTCCCATATGAGAGCGTGCTCAGCTTTCTTCTTGAAGTTGTTCCACAGTAATTGGGTCAAACGAAGAGCCCAGAGCAAGAAGCCCTCTATAGTCTAGTGGTGAGGGTGCTTGGCTGGGATGCTGGAGTCCTTGGTTCAGTTCCTCTTCAGGGCCTGAGATAGAAGAAATCTTTGAAGAGGGCTCTGCTGTCTGAGGGGCAGAGGCAGGATTTGAACCAGAAATTTCAAGGATCTCCCACTTCTTAAGCAAGCACTGGACTACAGAGTGATCCTAGGCCTTTGACTGCCCCAATGAATAATTAAGTAAAGTGGACCAGTTTCAACAGGAAAGTTTAAGGGTGCTCCCTCTTCAAAGGGCACCACCACATTTCCCAGCTGTTTGAGGGACTTGAACAGAGGTCTCCTATAAACCTGGTAGGCAGCCTAACCACTTGACTAGACACAGCTTCTGGTTTCCTATTTGGCCCAGCTAATAGTTAAGTAAAGTGGAATAGTTTCAACAGGCAAACTAGAGGGCACTCCCTCTTCAAAGAGTAACTCAGCACCCAGGGGATGTGTGCAGCCACACTGCTAGGAACACAAAGTGGGATTTGAACCTGCCTCACACACACCCAAGCCATCAGGCTAGAAAGGCACTGAAGCACTGGCCCTGTTGTCTATCTCTAGTCCCAGACATAGTCAATTGGTGATGACTCTAGAGTGGAACAGCTTCAACAGGAGAGCTTGAGAGGTGCTAACTAGTGGCTTCTCTGTAGCCTTGTTTTTAGGCTATAGGCCTAAAGATGTAGGAAATACTAGTTTGAGACTGATCTGACTCAGAGATGTGGTGGTGGCTTTCCCTGGTGAGTGTACTGGCAGGGTGGTGCTGCCTGCTGTGGACAGTCTAAGGCATCATCCCTTTTGCATCAGGAAGAAAAGTTCCACATACACAACCCAGAGGTGAGAGCGCTGCCCAGCCTCCCGGAAGCCTCAACAACCTCACACACCCACCGCCAGTTATCAAGGCACAGACTTGAACCTGACAGCCAGCCCAACGGAGTGCTCACACCACAGAACTAGAGTGTGCTCTCCGGCCTAACACATAGTTAACTATGGCTACTAAGTGCAACAGCTTCAGCAGATGAGATTGAGAGGCTCTGCTTAGAAAAGATTCCCTAGCCTGTTGGCTAAGACCCAATGGTGGGATGAGGGTAGAGCCTGATTCAAGTTCCTGTTCCCTTCTCAAGGGGTTTGGGGGGGGGGGGGGAGGGGGGAGATCTGCCCCTGTTGTCTGACTGGTGGAGTGTGCTGCTGTCTACAACATTTCTACTATGTGACCATAGTTTGCACACAGCAAATATTCTCTAAAGATACCTACCTATTTTGAAAGGCTCACTAGCTACTCAGAACTCAGCACCAGCAGGAAACACACACCTTTAGCACTGGAAACCTGTGAAAGGAATTGAACTTCCCCTCCTCAAAACACCCACACCACCGGGCTACAGCGGCACTCAAACACCATACCATTTTTTTTCGCTCTCTGGCCCAATCCATATTTAATTATTTTAATACAAAGTGCAACACCTTCACAAGGAATGGTTGAGACAATCCAGCTGTGGTTGGCTGTGCACCTGGGGTGTGGGAAGCCCAGGTTTGAGGTGCTGCTCACAAACTAGCATTTGTTGGTGGCCTTCCTCAAAGTGTGGCTAGTTACTGGAGGTCTGGCAGCGCTTGCTGTGGAAAGTCAAATGCACCATCTATTTTGTACTGGGCCAAAAAAGCTTTGCGGAGACATTCCTAGCTTGAGAATCCTGGCAGCTCTGGTACTGAGGCCATAGGCAGTTTTCAGCAGAAACCAAGATAGGAACTTGAACCTGATACTCATACAGCTCAGCTGACTGCTTAGACCACAGGGCTAGAGTAATCTTCTGAGATTGGCTGTCCGGCCCCACACATAGTTAACTAGGGCTACACAGTGGAGCGGCTTCAGCAGAAGAGATTGAGAGCCCTTAGCTAGGAAAGTCTCTCTATAGCGTGTTGGTTAAGGCCCATACACGGGCTGTGGGAAAACCTAGTGCAAGTCTATGCTCAGAAGGATACGGTGGGGGGCTTGTCCCTAACCAGGCAGGTTGGAGTGTAAGTGTGACAGAAGTGCTGTGCACTAAAACATTTTTAATAACCTGCAACTCTATTTTAGGCACAGCAGACCCCCTTGGAGAACACAGCCCACGTTTCAGCCACTCAGCACCCAAGGGGGCACACAGCCACCAACATAGGAAGGATTAGAGCCTGCTTCACTGACCCCCCAGGCAAACACCCCCACCAGGGGGCTAGAAAGGCACTCAAGCAGCTCTCCCTTTGTTCTCTCTCTAGCCCAGTGCATAGTTAATTAGTTAAAAATATGAAGTGAACAGGAGAGATGGAGAGCCCCTACCTGTGGGTTCCATTGAAGCGGTGTGGTTAAGCTATGCACCCAAGGAGGGGGGGGGGGGAAGATCCAGTTTTGAGGCTGTGATTTGATGGTGGTGTTGCTAGATCACAGAATCATAGGACTGGAAGGGACCTCGAGAGGTCATCTAGTCCAATCCCCTGCACTCGTGGCAAGACTAAGTATTATCTAGACACCCCTGACAGCTGTTCAACCTGCTCTTAAAAATCCCCAATGATGGAGATTCACAACCTCCCTAGGAAATTTATACCAGTGCTTAACCCCCCTGACAATTAGGAAGTTTTTCCCAATGCCCAGCCTAAACCCCCCTTGCTGCAATTTAAGCCCATTGCTTCTTGTCCTATCCTCAGAGGTTAAGAGGAACAATTTTTCTCCCTCCTCCTTGTAACAACCTTTTATGTACTTGAAAACTGTTATCATGTCCCCTCTCAATCTTCTCTTCTCCAGACAAAGCAAACCCAATTTTTTCAATCTTCCCTCCTAGGTCATGTTTTCTAGACCTTTAATCATTTTTGTTGCTCTTCTCTGGACTTTCTCCAATTTGTCCACCTTCTACACACACACACACACACACACCCACCCACCGGGCAAGAGAGTCAACTGCTCAGGCTTCCCCACTGGCCCAACACAGTTAACTACGGTTACTAAGTGCAACAGCTTCAACAGAAGAGATGGAGAGGCTCTGCTTAGAAAAGATTCTCTAGTCTGTTGGTTAAGGCCCATGCATGGGCTGTGATAGAGCCTGGTTCAAATTCCTACTCCCGGAGCAGCGGGCCTACGGTGTGGGTCAAGTGCCCTGGGCTGGCTGGTGGAGCAGCTGAGCCATTGGCCAAAAACGTTTGCAAGACACAACTCTGTCTTGTGCAGGGCACACATGGCCTGACCACACTTACTTACCTAGTCTGAGCAGCTCAATAGGTTTTCAGCTACTCGGCACCATCCCAACACACACAGGGAAGGATTTGAACCTGTTTCCCCAACATCCCAGGTGAACATCCAAACCACTACAATATCGACATCCTCTTTGTAAACCGACCTCCCCCTCCCCAAGTGTCACTGTCAGCAAACACGAGGCCCTCTGCTGTCCTGTAACTCCCGTCCCACGTCAGTTATTAAAGAGCCACCTTCCACTAAGATCCAGACAGTAGCAGCGTTTTATTATCACCATTTGAGAAAACACCGGACACACTGGCTCTTCTTGCAGGGTAAGAATGCGAGGTTTGTTCTTCCGCGCCCGTTCTCCTGGCAGAAGGCACAGCTGTTTAACACCACTGGTAATTGCAGTGACACCAATCACCCTAGATTTGAACCACAAGTATCGAAGCGCAGGACAGAGCAGGGCACGGGGACAAACAGGCTGAACGGGCCCTACGCCAGCAGTCTGCGGCTGCCCTGACAACGTGAGCTGACCTTGGGAATGCAGCCGGAGCGCTCAGCCAGCCGGTGGGCCCGATGAAGGGAGCAGGGTTAACCCTTGCCAAACCAGCCACTAAGCAGCAGGTGGGATGCTGGCTTGACATCCAACTGGGAGAAACATGCCCATTTTGCAATGCACACCCTCCCCTGCCATGTTATAGCACCCATCGTAGACTCTGGTCTGCAGTAGGAGCAGATATTGCCCTGGTTAACCCTCTGCCAGAATAAAACGGGGGTGCTCCCGGCTGCTGCACAAGGCTCAAAGTTCAGTGCTGGCTGCATAGCTCCCCAGCGCTTGGGGGCTGGTGTCCGGCTATGACGACACTGGGAGTGCGATTCCCAGCTCCCGGAGATATACCCGGGTTGGCTCTCACTGAGCTCCACGTTCCCGATGCTAGCGCTGCCAGGGGCCGTGCCAGCCACCCGTGCAAAGCAGAGGTGTCCTCACTTGGACCTACGGGCCCACTGCACAGCCAGAGCCATTGCTTTGGTTCCGCCAGCGTGACCCCTGCTGCTGCTGTGATCCCCGTTGTGCTCTTCCCGTATGCCATGGGCTTATGGTCCCTTTCCGTCAGCAAGGCCAGCATAAAGAAGGTGCGGGGCACGAACGACTCAGGCACTGAGAATGTGAGGGGAGGGAGTTGGGGCTGCACTATTGTAGCCTAAGGAAAGTGCAGGGGTTCTACCTTTTCCATCTGCATCTCCTGCAGACTCGCTACATGTTCTCAGGGAGCCAGGGGAGGCTGTGGGTACAGCAGTCCCTGGCTGGCGGAAACACTGAGGAGACCAGGGAATGTGGCCCCACAGATCTGAGGCAAAAAAAAAAAGCTTGTGCAAAACCACACACCTAGCAAAGTATTTGGGGGTCCAGGGGAAGCTGACTGCACAGCGCACCCCACCCCAAACACACCACGTCCTGGGTAGGGTTGAAGGGAGATCCCAGGCCAGATTCGGGGATCTGGTTCTACTGAGCTAAGCAAACTCCAGTTCCTAACCTGCTCCCTTTCTCCCCAAATTCAGGGAAAGTTCACATCTAAACTTAGCAGCTTGGGGCCAGCTGTGCTTTGTAGCAAGTTACGTTTTCTCCTCACTGCCCAAGGAGAGTGCCGGGTGGGGCAGGGGGAAGAGGGAGGGAAGAGGTACGTTGGCCATGTCTCCAGGACACCCAGCTGTGGGACAAGGCACCAGGTGAGCAGCCCTATTTGGGAAGAGAAGTTTATTTTTGGCAGCAGGACCATTCTTCACAGTCAGGGGATCTTCACCTCCTCCTTGAGATGCTTAGGCAAACAACGCTGAGGGGTGGGGCTGGAGGGGTCACTGCCAGCTGCTGTAACCTCTATCATTAAGGCTTGGGACAAAAGGAAGGTCCCCCTTCTTCTCCCATGTGCCCTGGGTTAGCCCATGGCAGGGCCTAGCAGCAGGTTCGCCAGACCCTCTGACTGCAGCCCCTGTGCAGGTTGCCTTGTGTAAGCCCTAAGTGTGCATTCAGAAATAAAGGGGGAGGAGTCTAGAGCCAGCCCCTTGCAGTGTGGGGCAGAAGGGGGTTGTGTGGGTGAGGGGCACGGAGTCAGCCCCATCCCCACTTGAGACAGGATTGACCAAGCAGAATTCCCCATCCCCTGTGGAGGATGTGACACCAAACAGCAGCACGGTTTGTTTTGGTAAAGCACATACCTGCCGGGTCGCCCGGCCCAAGGAACACAGCTCCAATCTTAAGGCGATACTAATCTGCAAGGCAGTCCTGAAATCTTTAAGTCCAGCTGAGCTCATGGCCATCCTGAATGTCTCATGCTCCAGTCCTGGAACCAACTGTCTTGCCAGCAGCCAAGTCCTGTCATCATCCCCCGGAACAGCACCATCAGCAAAACCAACGATGGGGCTAAATCCAGAGATGGGATAACTGTGCTCCAGGGGCTTCGTTTAATCTTTGGCTTCCCGGAAAGTCTTCCTTCCCCTTCCCCCTCTCCCTCCAGACTATCTGCCCCCTCCACTAGCCGGTGGCCGACTGAGGTCATGGCAGCAGCCAACCTGTACAGGAGAAAATAGCTGGGAATCTTGTGGACCTGAAGCAGCCTTGAGACGTCATTTTGGCATCTCCAGGGCTGTCACCACAGACTTTGCCTTGAAGTACTGTTTAAATCTTAGCCTTGCATACCTGCGGGGAGAGAGAGAGAGAGATCTTACACAAGAGAGTGGGAACACCTGACTTGCCTCCACCCTGTCGGCGCTATGGGGATTTCCCCTCACCTCCTTTCGAGGGGGAAGCCCAAAGCCTTGCTTACTCACGTCTGCTGCAAGGAAGGAGAGGGGTGATTTAGGGTGTGGAATAATCTCCCCAAGGGGGAGATGGCGGCATCCTGATTGCTTGAGCTGTTTAAAACTAGACCAGGCGGGGAAGGAGCTAGATGGGATTTGAGAGAGATGGCCTGCCTTTATTCTAGGAATTTCTGGTCCAAACTCTGCAGGAGATAACAGATCAAGGGGCAGCCCCGTCTTCCTGGGGATCACTGCGTTCTCCTGTGCTGCAGCAGAACGCTGATACACTGGGTGTCCATAACACCGTGGCAACCTGGGGCTGGGCTACGTATCTGAAGAGCCTGCTGCAACTCGGGCTAACAGAAGTGTGGCTTTTAGCCCAGGCTGGAGCAGCACTCCTGTTAGGATCCATGGGTCCCAGCATCGATCCTGGCTGTGTTACACATCCCATCGCACTGCACCACCCCACGTGCTCTGCCCGGGTGCTGCCATGACCCACGGATCCAACAGCGCTGATCAGCCTGGACACGGAAATAACCTGGCAGCCTGCTCGTGCCATGGCAAAGGGGAAGCCCTACCCACCACCAGCCCTGCCGCAGGGGCCCACTCACCTGAAGAAGTTAAAGTCTATGGTGGAATATTTATCCTGGATCAGGGCCCAGCATGCCCAAAGGAAATGAGAGGCCTGCAACAGAGAGAAGAATCAGGAACCTGCCTAGC
This sequence comes from Malaclemys terrapin pileata, assembly GCF_027887155.1. NCBI lineage: Eukaryota > Metazoa > Chordata > Testudines > Emydidae > Malaclemys > Malaclemys terrapin. Next base: position 16,492,875 of record NC_071508.1, on the reverse strand, counting down.
GCTTCCCATACCACTGTGGGATGACAAAGCCTCAGTTTTCTCAGCACTTGGGGCCAGATTCTCAGCTGGTGTAAGTCCGCTCCACTGGCTTCAGTGAATCTGTGCTGATTGGCAGTCAGGTGGGGATCTGGCCCATGGGCTTTTTTGTGCTAATGAACAGTCAGCTCCTGTCTTATTCATTATTATCTGCGTGATGTTTTTATGGAGCAGAATCCCACTGTGCTTGGTGCTGTACAAACACAGCACAAAAAGGCTGACCCTGCCCCAAAGATCTTACAGTCATAAGTAAACTAAACGTTATCCCCTTCCTTGCACGGGGCGGGGGGAACGGGGCGTTACCACCAGGTCCCTCAGAGTGGGACAGCCTTGGGTTTGATCCATCCTTGGCTGGCCGCACCTGGGTGATGGCACCTCTAGGTTGATCCCCTGCCACTGCATGTTGGAAATTTTTCATAACGTGTCCACCGTTTCGGAGTTAAAATACAGGCGATTAGTTCCACAAGCCCTTGGGTTCCTTATCGCAACGGATATATCTGAAGTTGTTTACAGCCTGGCTCCCAGCTAAGGTAAATTCCCTTCCAGCTGCTCGGTTCAAAGGTTGCTGTAGCAGCTCCAACAGGGTCAATGCTCTCTCTGGACAGTTTATGTAAGTAACCTTGGCAAAGTCAGATTTCCTTGTATTCCAGGGCGCAGCTGGCCTTGTCCCAGGTTCAGGCCAACAGGTCGCTGGAGTCCTTGCTCACCTGTTGTTATCACCCCATCGACCTACAATCAAAGCGTATCGCTCTTTATTTTGGCCTCCTTCTCTCATGGAAGATGGGAACACATCTCTTCTCCAGCTTATGAACAGGTGGCCACCTGTGCAGAACTTCTTCCTTGCTTGATCTCTCCCAGTCTTGCTGCCATAGAGGACAGAAACTCTGGTCCTCAGAAACCATAGGCCAGAACATTTCTCAGCTGGTGGAAATCAGTGCAGCTCCACTGACTTCACCCATTTGTACTTGCTGAGAATCTAAATTTCCAGGGTTCCACATGCACCATACATTCTGCAACGCTGATCCTGCCCCACATGCTTGGCTGACAGCCAGTTTTCTTGGATTCTTGCTGTCCGGAGGAGGATGCACAAGATAATGGCTAACAGGGCACCGTCTGTCCATCAGCCAGGCAACCTGAGACTACCCAGTCAGATGCGTCATTAAGCCTATGCTCACCGAGGATCATATAGAGCTCAGAGCCAGATTTGCAAGTGCTCAGCACCTAGCAGCTCCCATTGTGACCCTTATGGCAGGCTATTTCAGAGAAGCCCCGCCCCCAATGTGCAGTTCTCTCTCAAAAACCTGGCCACTTATTTTGGTGTCCTAATGGGTACTTAGCTCTTTCAGAAATCTGGCTAAGAGTGACTCAGAGGCTCGGATCCCATGTAAGCTCTGCTACCCCTGGGATAGTTCCTCAAGCAAGGCAGGGGGAAGAGAGAAAGCCACCCACTGCCTGGCCTGATTTCCCTCACTGCCCCTCCTCAGTGGCAGGAGAAGAGCTGTAATTCAACCCAGAGCCTGATCATGGTTTCTGGGGGCCCTGCTCTTTCTCGCAACTCTGCAAACCACAAAGCAGGCCCCCAGGCTCAGTTCGTGGTCCAGTGTTGCCAACTCCTGTGGTTTTAACAGCACTCTTGCGATAGTTGGTGGGTTTCTTAAAACCCCATCAAGAGACTGCATGGGAATCTCAGCTTTCACTTAAGAGAGAGCGCGAGAGAGAGAGAGAGTGAGTGAGTGTGAGAGAGAGAACGAACTTTCTAGCCTCCTGGTTGCAGAGAAAAAAGTGAAAAGGTGACCTGAGCGTCAAAGCCATTCTCGTGATTTTTGGAGTGCTTGAGGCTGGTGATGCTGTTAACCCCTGAACAACGGGTACCTACAAGGCGTAAATGCTACACAAGGTGGAAGACAGTGAAGAACCATAATGGCTGGGGGGGAAAAGCGATCAGGGAAGGGACTCTGGCTGCTCCATCCAGTGCTCTCCCCCTCTGACCACTCTGCTCAGAGTCAGTTGTGGCATTAGGTCTGGATTCGTGAGGAATTAAGTGGCGCTCAGAGCTCTTGGCCATCTGACTCCTAGAGAGGATCTGCCTTATTGTCAGAGGAACTTAATAACATGAAGGACTTCCAGGTAAGTGGGCAGACTCTGCTGACGTATACTGGACCAGGTCTCTAATTGCTCTGAACGCACCACTTGGCCTAGATCTTAAAAAAAAAAAAAAAAAAAAAACGACGTGTGCCCAACCTGCTGAGCTCTTTCGCAAGATCTGATCCATCGCGTCTGTTCCCGCTCTGCTTCCACAGCAGTTCCCTTCCCTCCGCTGGATAACTTTAATTCTGGGACTTCTTGAATCCCCCTCTAAAGAATCTGGTGCTGGCCATGGACCATTACTCTAGTCAGGTACGGTAATTCCTATGTTCCTTTCATGAACAGTGGTGCTCCAGGACCATTATGCCCGAGTTGATTCACTCCTGGGCCTGGGACTGCAGCAATGTTAAACACACATAGCGTGGACACATAGGCACAGTGAAGAATTTCAGTGTCTTTGAGCCACTGGACCAGATCCTATTTCCTCTCCCTGTCCACTCCCGTCACTGGATCCCAGAGTGCATTTCAGGGCTGATTAACTCTCCCACCAAGGAGCCCTGGGACTTGCCTGTCAGAGAAGAACATGCTCCAGTGGATGGTAAATATCTCTCTTCTATTCCCCAACGATCTATTCTCCCATGGGTTCAGTGTATTCGGAACCCCTGCCCCAGCGTGCGTCACCTTCTCAGCCCTGCCTCCTCCCACCACCCCGCTGGGCGCCCACTCACTAAAGCAAACTGGTTCGCTTGCACGTAGAGGGTCTCCAGCTCCTTGTCCGAGACGACTCCCCCGCCGTTTCCCTGGTTCTCCCGGCTCAGTTGCTTGTAGGCTTGCAGGTAGCGCCTCAGCCATTGCAGCTGAGTGTCTCTGCTGGGATATAGGCTGTAATCCACCTCGTTCACCCCTGCAAACAGAAGCTGGCAATTAGGAGGACTGGAGGTGGGAGAGGAGAACAAGGCAGCTCCTCTAGGCTCTCCCAGGGCGTGAGCCACCACCCATTGAAGTCAATGGGAATCGTTCAGTTACCATTGGATCAGCCCCTGGGAGACAAACGCTATGTAAGTCAAGGGCCGTTCTAGTGGAAGACGAGTTATTGCCCCAGAGCTAGGGATGGGATGCAAGTACACTGATCCTATCGACTTGTTAGCAAATGGGTCCTATCCTTCCCTCTCTGGCGCTGGGATTTTGGACCTGAAGCTACAATCTAAATGTGATTTCCCTCTGAGAGGGACCTGAGCTGATTCTTAATCTTCCCTGCACTCCATGTGAATTTTACTCCTAGACATTCTTCGGAGGCTTTAAAATAATTTGGAATGATCTCTGAGAAAGGCCACTGAATTAGGAAACAACAGGGTGCCATGATACATACCAAACCCCTTTTCCCCCTAGATCTAGTCCGGCCCAAACCCCTTTTCCCCCTAGATCCAGTCCGGCCCATGAACACCCTGTCATGCATGAGCCTGGATTTGATCTCTTTTACTGTTTGCTCTCAGCAGTGACGTGCAGAAGGGGGCTTAAAAGTTTCAGTGCAGGTTTGCGCTTCAGGCTGCAATAATCCGGCTTAAGTCTTCAAGGTAAAAATTATTTGTACATCTACAACTCCTTTTGTCTTCAAAGTGCAAGGAGTAACTTCCTGTAGGCTCCTTTGGAGAGGAACATGGCAGCTATTCAACCGCGCGCAGGAACGCTGCTCAGAAGTTTAGGGCTGGGAGAGAAGCCAACTGAGACCGCATTGGGAAATCGGGTACACAGAACAGAATGACCCAAACACTCTGTTATTGCCATGGCAACTTTAATGCCCACAAGCGGCCAGGATCTCAGTTTTAGATCTCATTTGAAAGGTGCTGGCAAGTCCACCAGCACAATCCCCCCAGACATGGCTCTTGGCTCAGTAGTCACTTGAAGGGAGAAGTACCAAATACTGAATCACCCACAAAACATCCTCCAAATCCTTTTAGAGGTTTCCCCTCCCAGTGCTGACCTGGTCCAACCCTGTTTAGCTTGCGAGAGCTGAAGGCTACACAGCGCAAGCTGAAACGAATACCGACAGGCATAAATATAACCTGCACTTGGGGCTAAACATGGGGAGAGGAAGGAATGTTTCCTACAGTTACTTACATTAATGAAATATCCTGATCAGTTACCCTGTAAGTAAACACGGCCTTAGGGAAACATTCCACCAAACTGCGGGCCCAGCTTTCAGGCTAGGAAAAGAAGGGCGGGGGGCAGGAGGGAGGAGGGAGCTTGACTCACCTGCAAATTCATTAAAGTGGTTCCCAATGTCGAAAGCCTGGTAATTGTAACCGGCGTATTCGTAGTCTATGAACCGCACGTGGTCTGTGGAAGGCAAAACAGGGAGTGGTTAGAGCCGACGCGTCTGGTTCTTCAAGAGGCCAGCATCCTTGTACCCCTTGGAAGCCACCGTCAGGGGAAGGGACATGTTTGCAAAGCTCATGTGCACTGGACAGAAATGGAACAAACCTTCGGTCTCATTGTAGATAATGTTTTTGCACAGCAGGTCGTTATGGCACAGTACGATGGGTGAGCCCAGCTGGGAGAGATATTCCTTCAGCCAGGCAACCTCTTGTTCTAGCACCTCCAGACTGGGCACTTCCTGACGGAACCTAGGGGAGAAGAGGATGTGAGGTCATGTCCACGCACAATAAGCTTCTTTTCAAATGTGTGTGTTTTTTTTTTTAAATAATGCAAAGCTCAATAACTTTCAAAAACTGGAGAGAGAGAAAGAGAGAGAGGGGGCAGATCTCCTAGGGCAGCACAGTCTTGGAGAATCACATCTCGTGTGTACTTCGTCCAGCAAAAACCTCTTTGTTCACTGGAAGATCAATGTGGACTAAACACCAGGCTGGGAGCCATGCACTCCCAAGTTCTGATGCTCAGCAGTGGTGAATGGCTTGACTGCCCTGGAGATTGGGATCCTCTACTTAGCCACAGAGCAGGGACAGATCAAGCAGCAGAAGCTTTCCCATGTTATCCTATCAACGTGCCTCCACAGTGATGTGGATGGACTCTCTCTAGGAGGGAAAGGATAATTCTCTCTCTGTGCCCCGTTGACTCTTTAGCCTCTAGGTGGATATTGCTAACAAGTGAGGTCAATTGCACTGGTGGTTATGGTGATGTAGAACCCTGTCCCACTGGGAACTAGACCAAGACTCAAACCCATGTCACATATAGGGCACAAAACAGCAACAATCAGATCAATTAAAACAGAAGCAGAAGACTGTCATTGCAATTAGCCTTCGAAGGGTCCATGTGGATCAAAATGATGGTCTATTCCCCTGAGCTACCATGGCAATCGAGCTCCCAGGCCCACAGCCACAAGGACAATGGGAATTTTTCAAGAAACCACAGTGGCATATGTTGTGCTAATGACCTCAAGCAACCTAGTGATACCAAAAAAAAGAGCTAGTTAATAATTAAATCCAACTGATCATTTAATGCACTGTGTATACCACCTAGGTCATTCACCTTCCCTGTTTATTGGGACTGATAGCATCCAAGTAGGTGGATCCTGACGCAGGTTGAGACTTCTTCTGGATCCACCCACCTGGAATGGACCAAATCTCCCTCAAGGCCTTGTCTCCACTGGTCATTAGATGGACGGGTTTTAAACATGCATTGTCTGGATCACCGAAAAACTGTGTTAGGCCTATAATGGTTTTAAAGCTACCGTACCTGGTCTACAACGGCCCCTGGTTTAACCCATATTATCCTGAACTGAGTGTAAAATCTGCCCACGTAATTGGGGTCAATTCCCAGTGTAAGTGGGGCTCAGATCCCAGTTTAATCCCAGCTGGGGTGATTTTCCTGGGAGTTATTATTACTGCTAGTAACAATATTACTGCAGCAACTAGGAGTCCTAGACATGGCCCACGACCGCACTGTGCTAGGTGCGGTACAGACACAGAACAAAAAGACAGTCCCTGCCCCAGAGAGCTTACAATCTAAGTCGTCTCCACTTTGATCGCTCCAAAGTCTTTGTCTGTGACATAGCGAAGGTCTCTCCAAGGCAACTCAGAGCAAAGGCTGGGCAGCATAATCTGACAGTTAAGTGTTGAAAGAGATTTTTCATTTCAACCTGGTTCATTCTCCCATGTGTTCTTGTCTACGCTGGAAAGTCTGCTTGTTGGTGGACCCAGATACAAAGATTGGCTAATTCATAGGTCAATCTTGTAGAGTAGACAGACCATAACTATATTTAGACCATGTTTCCCCGTTGTGTTATGCAAGGGCCATAGCATGGTTCAAACATTGTTTGCTCCTTTACATGAAAAATATCAAACCTTGCTGTAATCGTGTCAGGCTCAACTGGATTGCAGCTGGTCCGCTGACATATGTCCTGCCCACATTATGTCTAGTGCTCAGCAGTTCGGTTCAGATGTTCACCTTTCTTTCCTTAGCTCATGTGTTTGCCTTCCCTGCACTTTTGGGATTCAAACAAGCCCCAGAACTCAACCAAAGCCCTCAAATTTTTGTCTTGGGTCAGAGTTTCAGAGTTGCATGGTTTCAAACCGAACCTTCGTCTCGCTTTGCCCAATCCCTGGACTGGCCTGACTCCCCGTAGCTAAGCTGATAATTTAGTGACCTCACTGAATCTTTTGACAAACCTGTTGTGAATTTTAGGTTTGTGACAAAACCCAGCCAGGGCTTTGCCTGTTGCCTGGTTTCTTCACTCAATTTTTGCCCAGCTCCAGTTATGCCACTTACCCTTCCCACAACTGCCTGGCTGCATTGCCTGAGCCCATATGCAGGACTAGAGACGAGCACAATGCAGCTAGCTAGAACTGTGTGGATGCCCTTAGCAGGAGTCTTGTTGCTGGGTTCTCTCTCTCTCTTTACCTGGGGATGGATGCCTTGGTGATGACCTCTGTTTTCACGATGGTAAGGTACTTGTGTAGCTTGTGCCACAGGCTGGGCTTGGGGAGGCTCCCGTTGGCGTGAATTGCGTGCATTTTGGCCATTTCCCAGGCTATCAACCTAGAACAAATCACAGATGCGGTGATAATAGGTGGCTACACTTAGAGATTCTGCCAATGGGAAATGTTCAGCTCCCTCTGTCAACCACACCCCAGGGACATCAAGGTGGGCACCCACAAAATCAGCGTCCACTGTTAAAAATTCAGGCTGAAAGCGTCTAAATTCACTCTCCGTTTTAGCGGTGTGATTTCCAAATGCTCCAACGTACCGTCTCAAAAATCTCCAAACTCACTGGGCCAAATTCTCTGCTGGTGTAAGTCTCTGGAGCAACGGCAATTTCAGCTTTGCCAACCTCAAGGATTCAAAAATCATGAGATTTTTTTTTTTTAAATCTTGTGATTTTCAAGCCAAATTTTTGTTGTTGTTTGTTCCTTTGATTTGCTCTGTGGTTTCTGAGCCCTCAGGTTGCAATTGCATCACGTTTTCAAGCCTTCTCAACAACCCTGAGGGTTAGAAGTTACTTCTTTTTAAATGAAAGCGGAGATTCTGATGTGATCACTTGATTCCAGCAGCTGGGGCTTCAATCAGTACACCCAAAACTGCGAGACTTGTGAGAAAACCAGGAGAGTTGGCAATACTGCTGGCATTTTACACTAGCAGGGAATCTGTTTGGCGGCTGCGGTTACCAGGAATGCTGCTGTCCTGGTTCCATCTAGGCAAATGGTACGGGAGACTTCAGGGGAACAGCCTCTGTGGGGTTGGCAATGGTTATGCATACTACCCATCCACCAGACGAAAGGTCACTCTGCAAGAGAAAGGCAACGCCCACCCCCCTGCCAGCAGCTGCCTCTGGTAGCTGGGAGAAGGAACGTCCTATGCTGCCTCCCACCCAAGTTCCTGCTAGCAGCCCAATATGGGGCGTTGCAGAGCACGGAGGTGCCAGGAGCCCATTCCCCAATCTGGCTTGGCTTCTTCCAAACGTCACTCCCTGCATGCAGCACCCTAAGACTGATATCAGAATCAGGCCCGTAGCAATCTGCCCAAGTGCTTTTCCCCGCCCAAGGCAGGACCACGGAGGAAGGAAACGTTGCACAAACTCCCCAACACACACACCTGAAGATCTGTGGCTGCTGCACATGCTCAGGTCCCAGCGCCGTCCCCTGCATGAACTCGTAACACAAGCCGTTTTGGAAGGTGCAGTAGAGGTTGGGGGCGCAGCCGTGGGCTCGCAGCACCTGGAAATTCTTCAGCTCATTTTCCCTGTCCACAAAGAGCTCCGTCTTCCTGCCGTAGACCCGCACCAGGACCGCGTCCCTCATCCCCTCGTCCATATAGCAGGCCATGAGCTTGTTGGTGATGCCGTCGGTGAAGAGCTGGAGAGGGAGGGACAGAGGGAGAGGGTTAGGGCGTGGCGTGGGGAAAAGGGGCCATTAACAAGTGGGTGCCCAGGGGAATACCCAGTGGAGAGGGGAAAAAGAGACACTAATGTATAATCCTAACAGCCCCGAGTGTAAAAAAAAAGGTTGGCGCAGGAGTCTGTCCATGGTACTTATCTGGCCGCCATGACTGTAACATGTGAGTGGGTCACACTCCAATGTATTTGACTGAGGGAGGCAGTGTGGTCTAGTGGACAGAACACTCCACCTGCCTTCAAGTCCCAGCTCAATACCCAGCCTGCTTGGGTAAGGAACTGCCCAGTTCTCCCATCTGTGAAAAGGGGCTAATGAAACCGATCTCCATGGGAAAGTGCTCCGAGATCTGATGAAACGCACTATATAAAAGCTAGGCATTATTATCATCATCCTCACAGCACCCTGGCGAGGCAGGGCTATTATTCCCATTGTACAGATGGGCAACTGAGGCCCAGAGAGCTAAGGGACTTGCCCAAGGTCACACGGGGGTCTGTGGTGAAGCAGGAAATTGAGTCCCAAGCAAACACCCTAACCATCCTTCCTCTCTTTGCCACCGTCGCCAGTCCAAACGCTGATTAGTGAACAGCACAGACACTTCAAATGGAGTCCTAGCCAGGTCACCAGCCTTTGGCTGAGGATGGATGTTGTGCCTCAGGGCACATGGGCTGAGGCTGTTAAATGCGCAGCGTGGAGCAATATTATTTGAACCGTGTCCAAGGTGCACTAGACACTTTACAAGGACAGATTGCAAGACACCGGGTCTGATTCTCCCCCGCCTTGCAACCTGGGTCATGCTGGGGCCGTTCTGTTTTATGCCCTCTGGGCGGTGCTTGTGAATGAATGCATGCACCTGTGCACAGTCCCTGCCAAAAGAGGCTACAGTAAGATGGGGTGGGGGAAACAGATAACAGGAATGGGACAGGGTGAGGAAAGAAGGGGTCTCAGCAGCACCCCCACTGCACGGAACCACATGGTTTAGTTAAGAGCTTGGTTATGTCAGCGGGAGCATCCCAACATGGGCCTGTCTTGCACTTCTCACATGGCCCAGGCGTATAATTGGAGCTGGGTGATTTAACAGCAAAGCATGACACTGGGTTAAGTTACAAACCTGGGACTCGATCCCAGTTCAGTGGGGCGCTCAGCAGGGTTTCAAACCTACGGATGGGCCTGTGATAAGTTCTCAGCTAGCTGGAGGCGCTGATGAAGGAACCGGGCACAGCTGGCTGGTTTGGGCTGTTTTCCGGCTGGCGACTCAAGAGAGCTAAAAGAACCGTTCCACCTTTAAGTGGTTGAGGGCCGCAGCACAGGCGTCTGTAGGTTCTGAGCTGCTCCGTGGGCAGAATCTCTGAATTGGCACAGCGCGTCAGGCACAAAACACAGCGAGGAGCAAATGAAACAAACCAACCAACCCACCCCAGGGGGCTGAGCAACGCTGAGATCACTGACGGCGATGTCTCTGCTGGGGATGCCTCTGTCACTACTCTGATGGCGCCTCACAGATGGAAAGAGGGTTTTGTTCGGACTTCTCCTTAACTTGGCTGGGTGCCCGAATACACGGAGTCTTCTCCCCCTCCCCCGTCCTCTCCAACTCCATGACCCCTCTTCCTGCCGATCTCTCCCTCTCTGCTCCTGTCTATGCTCTCTCCTGGGAAGCAGAGGAAACGCACAGAGGCGTGGTTTGATAGGGAAGGCAGGCAATTCCAGATGGTCTGAGGATGGCGAGAAATATTGGCTTGATTCTGCTCTCACTCACGCTGGGGTAAATCAGGAGTAACTCTGCTGAAGTCAGTGGAGTGAATGGAGTCAACGAGATGGGGGCGAAGCGGAACCCTTAGATTAATGCTGTTTCCAAGGGGCACTTTTCTCCTCTTCCATTTTTTAAAAGTTGGGGGAATTTGATGCTTGTGGGGAAGTGGGGGGCTGCTAGCTCCGGCTGCAAGCAAATACTGGGCAAGGCGCCCCCACAAAGGCAATCCTTGCAATCCGCCGAACCATCCTGCTCTGGGAAATGCAGGATTGGATCCTTGGGCCTTTCAGAAGGCAGATCTGGTGCTGCCTGGGGCCAGGCCTGGGAGTGCAATGGGATGGGCAGAGTAATATTGCAGCAGTATCTGTGACACAGTGTGCTGATGAGGCCGTAGCACTCAGGGTGCAATCTGATGGTACCTGCTTTGCCTGGGTGGGCAGCGCCCAGCATTATGGCCTGATGCACAGGGGAGGGACGCCACGCGCAAAGCCGGCATTGCTCAGGCTACGCACGGTTGCAGAAGCGTCAGCACCAAGGGCACAGCTTGGTGCCGTACCGCCCAATCTGATGCTACTCTTGTGCCCAAGGCTTTGTCCAGCATTGCCCAGGACATGATCTGAAGCATTAGTAGCTTCGCTATAGGTGACAATATGCTTCTCCCCTATAAGTAAAAAGGAAACTGATTTGATCTTCACATGCCAGAGAGAAGTAAATACCATAAGACTCATATCTCCTTAAAGTCTTCACCCTCAGCCTCTCCCTGTCCTCCTCTTTTCAGATCTAATGGGCCAAATCCTCAGCTGGTATAAACCGGCATAATTCCATCAACATCACTGGAACTATCCAGATTTACACCAGCTAAAGATTGGATCCACTGAAACTACCCCCCTGCAGATGGAATAGAATAGCCCCAGGTTACGTGAGGACGAGAACAGGAATTTCCTATGGACAGGTCCCACTCCCCCAGCAGTTCTAGCTCAGCAGTCCCCGCCCCTTTGGCAAACTGAACTCTGCCTCAGTTCTTCTCCATTTTCAGATCTAAAGTCCATTCAGATCTTTCCTGTGGGTGTGAATTGGACTGTTGGTATTGATCCTCCTTGCATTCCATGACAGTCATTTCAACACTGCTGATGACCTGCGTACACAGCATCTCACACCTCCTCCAGCTTCCAGGAACAAGGACAGCTGCTCAGGAGACCACCTGAGACGTTCCCAGAAGCGTCAACTGCAGAGTGAACATTTACCAGCAGCGTCATATCCCCCACATCCTCCCAGCCTGGAACGGCCAATTACCCCGCTGCGTCCATTGCCGCCTGTGGAACATGGGGATGAGTGGGGGCTGGTATTTCTGCCACAGGGTATAGGAGGGGAGTGGAAGCCAGGGCTTTATTGTGGCAATAATCCTAGAAATGATTAGGCGAGAGCCCCAGGAGTTAGTGCTCTTTGCATTTAGGTCTTGATCGTGCTTTTGATGCACAGCCCCGAGCAGGGGGCAACACAAAGTCACGTCACCCCGTGGTTGCAGGGAGGGGGACCATGCTGCACAGAGCTTAATCCCGTCCTGGGACCCTGAGGAACAACGCGAGCAGCATCATCCTGTAGGGCCGTGGTTCTCAACCCGGGGAGCCTGACTATGGCTACGGGGTCTATGAATGACAGACTGAAAACGGACTGAACAGAACTCAGCTATAGATGCAATCAATAGATTTCCAAAGGGGTCCGCATCTCCATTTTTAGTGGCCTGCAAATGAAAAAAGGGGACTAGGGGCTCTGTCTAGTGTGCCTGACCCACTGCGTGGGCTCATGAAGGGGGACTAGGACCACGGCCCCTCCACCCCCTTTAGGATGGACAGGCATGTGCAGTGCTTCCCCGAGCACAAGGGCTGCAACTGTCTTAGGCCCCGTGCGTGAACTGCTCCAGAATGGGGAACGTTCTCTGCACACATGCAAGAATCAGGGACGATCTGACTCCAGGGGTGCCCAGCCACTACCTCATTCCCTCTTGCTTCATCCCCTCTCACAGCAGCATAGGAATTGTTGTACTACATCCAACCATTCATGCACACAAATTTATAGATCCTTCCAAACCACTAACTCCACTGTTCCCATCCACCACCTACCACTTAACTTACCCAACCATGCATTCTGTGTCCACCTGCCCCTATGTCTGCCTGCCCCCAGCAATTCACACAACACCCCCAGACACTACATCCACCTGTACCAATCTGCCAGTTCTCACACTCATCACCCTGTACACAGATCCCTGCCCTGACATATGTACATTCCTGCCTATTCAGACATTCTCACAGCCATTCTTCACCCCAAAGTGCTCTTGGGCATCTCCGGTCTCTTTCATTGGATGGTAGGTGCATAAGTATTTAAGCAGGGGCATTTCTTTGTCGCCAACACAGCCTTAAAGATACTGGAATGCAGAGCATAGAGCTCCAACCTGCTGCAGTCCAGACAGGTCTTCAGCGCTGGATGTATTGCTCTGGCTCTCCTCATCACACCTAAGGTGAGAGAGAAGCAGGCACCGCTCCCACAGTATGCTATCAAGCTTGTTTACAATGCCCTGAAGCTCTCTAGCATAGAATCATAGGACTGGAAGGGGCCTTGAGAGGTCATCTAGTCCAGTCCCTGCAGGGAGATGCTTTCTGCTTAGTGGCAGAACTAGGGGATACGCTGGTGGTGGGGCCAGATCCTTGGAGACCACTGCACTTGGGCATAACCTAGAGCAACCTGTAGGCTCCTTTTACTTGTACTGGGGGGCTGAACAGTCTTCAGCTGACCCCAGAACTGTGTGTGTGGGCATGCGGGGAGAGGGGGGGGTACAACCACCTTTGCCCAGCTCTCCTGGGTCCTACACCGAGCAGACCTTGGCCACTCCAGAGGACTTAGCCTCTTCTATCTGCAGTGTTGCACAACACCTAACAGCCTGGCACTGACACTATGGAATCAAAAGTCAGTGATGCTGAAATGCACCAGCCAAGGATCTGCTTCAATTCTCTCTCTAATAAAAAGCATTGTTTTTCTGAAAATAAATAATAAATACCCCCCTCCCCCCAGTATTAACATGTAAAAAAAAATCAAACCTAAAATAACATCAGCTGGAGCGAGGATTTAAGGCACGCCGGCCCTTCCCTTTACGCTTACACAAGTAAGCGCTGCTGTTCAACACCATATCAATGCGTGGATACAAGAGGGCCGACAAGAGTCTTGTTATTATGAATTCTTTGTATTATAGGCAGCACTTAGAGGGCTCAGCTGAGACCAGAGCTCAAGGTGCTGCACAAACACACGACACCCAGTCCCTCCCTGAAGAGATCACAGCCTTAACTCAAGAGTCTCCTGCCTACTAGCAGCTTCCCTGGCACAAATACTTTGACGCAGCTTCTTGTATTTAAATGACTCTGGGCTATTAATATATTATTAAGGATGCTCCGGGCACACTGGAAATAAGTGCACACGCTGGTATGAATCCTCTATTACATCGATACTATAAGTACTGTACCCTCACTGCACAGCTACAGAACAGTTTCATGCAGGGATCTCAAAGTACTTTACAAATCTTGAGGAGCTAAGCTAGGCAATCTGTCATTACTATCAGTTGACAGATGGGGAAACTGAGGCAGCAAAGCCAATTAGTGGCAGAACCAGGAACTGATTCTTGGAGTCCTAGTGCCTGATCTCTGGCTCGAACGATTAGACGCCTTTGCCTCGGGAGAACCAGTATTCATAGATCATAGGACCTCGAGAAGTCACCTAGTCCAGTCCTCCGCACTCATGGCTGGACTAGGTATTCTCTAGCCCATCCCTGACAGGTGTCTGTCTAACCCGCTCTTACAAATCTCCAACGCGCAACAGGCATTTTAGAGTTCTGCGTGTAACCGGAATCCGCTCAGTCACCGCTCAATTCTTTGTAGCCACTCTAGCGCCTCCGGGAAGGAGAGGGGTGCTGAGAAAACATGCCCGGTCACATCGCTAAGTACCACCGTTAGGGAGGAAAGACCCGGAGCAGGTCATTCAGTGCAACATTGTCCCGAACAGGGCATTTTCTAGCCCCACAGCCCAGGGCGAATTTGCAACGCCCCGGGGTGCTGGGGGAGGCTGTTGCACAGAACAGATCTCACCACAACAAGCGGTTTCCCTTCTGCCTGGCTTCGAGAGAGCCATGGAAACCGGGCTGGAAGGGAGCTGCGGAAGGCAACAAGTCCAGCCCACCCCGTGCTGTGGCAGCACCGAGTAAACCCAGCCCTGCCCCTTGCCCCCCGGGGAGCAGCGCCCCAGGGTGACACACACGCAGCCCCCCGGGGAGCAGCGCCCCAGGGTGACACACACGCAGCCCCCCGGGGAGCGGCGTCCCAAGGTGATACACACGCAGCCCCGGGGAGCAGCGCCCCAAGGTGACACACACGCAGCCCCCCGGGGAGCGGCGCCCCAGGGTGACACTCACTCCCTTACCTTGGTTTTCACTCGCTCCGTCTCCCACTGCGGTCTCAGCTCCCGGATCAGCTGCAGCGCGCCTGGCCGGACGTTGTTTTCATCCACGGCGATACCCAGGCAGCGCACGGCCGGGTAGCCCCGGCGGCCGTGCAGCCCGGCGGCGGCCGAGACCTTCTCCTCCATGGCCCACGTGCAGTGCGGGCAGAGCCTCGCCCGGGCCAGTGCGGGAGGCGGGGAGGGGGCACCGGCGACTCCACCCCCGCTAGCCGCGGAGCGCTGGGGCAGCGGCCCATGGGCAGGGGCTGGAGAGGGGCTGGGCGGGGAGGAGCCGCCGCCGACGCCGCGAACCCATGAGTCAGCCCCGCCGCCTCCCCTCCGTGCCCAGCCCGGCGGCGCTCGGGCCTGCCACCATTGTGATGTCACGGGGATCACCCAGCGCCAGGGCGCCGCCATCCTGCCCCCGGGGGGGCCCCGCGGCTCGCCCTGCGCCCGGGAGCGGCTCGGCCGGGGATGAGCTCGCCTGCTCCGCCCCCAGCACACGTCCCGCGGGCCCTGCGCACTGCAGAGGGGGCGCCGGCCAGCTGCGCTCCAGCTGGTCACGGTGCGCTAGGGCTGGGCACTGGCTGAGCCTGGCAGGAGCCCCCAAGGCCGAGTTGCTGCTGCTGCAGGCCGGGGGCGGAGTATGGGGCAGCCCGTGGCAGGGGGAAGACGGGGGACTAGAGACTCCAAGAGGGGTCTGGGCTCACAGGCGTAGTGCTGGGGCTGGACACCGGCTCAGCCCCTCACCAGTATTTAGGCATTAATTCCCGTCCCCCAGGGGCTTGTTGTTCAGTACTAGTGTGAAGCCAACCGCAGAGCCAGGGCGTGCTTTGGAAAGGTCAAGGCGCCAACCTGCACCCCTCCAGGCTTCTTCTGGGCCCTGCCTGTGGGGCTGGCCCTGTGTCAATGAAATCAAGAGGTCTTAGGAACACTAAATGTTAGTACATTTGAAGATTCAAGGCAGGGAAGTTGACACCTCGCTGCTATTTAGGGATTAGTCTCCTTTGCCCTCTGCTGCCTATTGGTGTGGTCCAGAGAGGCCTGATTATCAGGGGAAAGTTCGGTCATGGAGCAAAACAGCCCTCTCCAAAGCACTCAGACATTGGAGCCAGATAAATGGGACACAGTCAGTCAGGAAAGTCACTTTACCCTCAGGATCCTGAGTCCCCCCCACCAGCCTATAAATAGAAGGGGATCTGTCACTTTAATGGGACGGTCATAATTGCTCCAACCATTGCGCTAGGCTGAGTTTGGCCTAATTGCCTTGTCCGTTGCAATCAGAAGTGTGAATGCTCATCAGTTGCAAGTCCCCAGTGGCTCACAGCCAGTGCTCTCCGCCTGTTGCACAGAGTGGTAGCCAGGAAATGGGCCTGTCAATTACCGAGGCCTAAGGCTCTGCTGTGGCTGTTTCATTACCAGGGCTCAGAAGGACTTTGTTTAAAGGGGAATGCTGTTTTAGGGGACACAATTGAATCTACTGCCCTATACCCCCTTTAAGTAACGTTAATAGATTACAGCTGCGAGTTATAGCCAGCAACAGCCATGGAGCCTAGGTATGAAGCTTCTTAGCTGAGGTTGGAATACACCAGTGAGGGACAGAGGAGGCAGATCAGTCATTTATTGAGTATATTGGACCTGCTTCTCCACTCTCCAGCTCAGGAGTAACTCCCCTGACGTCCTCCCCTCTCCCCTGGCATGGCCGCTAGAGCAAGGGACTGGGGGAACAGGAATGGGGTAGGGCTGGCCAAGCTGGGGGGGAGCTAGATGCTGTCCAGCACTTCTGTGCCTCCCGAACAATGCAAAGAAGTGAGAATACGGCTCAGGAGCTGGCCTGGGGCCTGTCTGTTAAAACCCCCCCCCTTTGCTAGGAAGTGACTGCAGCCCGTCCCAAACACACTCCAGCCCTAGGTCCTGGCTTTATTAAGCATTGACATAAGCATAACACACCCCTTAGTACACACCCCTGCACTTAACACAGGAGCCCACCAGCATGAGGCAAGGGAGGGGGAGGTACCCCTGTACCATGCGGGTACCTATCCTTTGGGGGATGCGAGCTTTTCCATGCAAATCTACTGAGCTGTAAACCACATCTGCTGCTGGTTCCCTGTGCTCTCAGGAGTTAAGCTGGCCCCTAGCACCACCCCCCCTTTGCTCCTCAGGAGTTACCTGATCCCACTCCCTACCCTCCCTTGGCTGCTGCAGGAAGGCTGCTATTTAATGAATCAGCCGTGCGAATTGAATGCCAAGAACTGTCATTAAACCAGAGAAGCGTCTTTCTCTGGCCTGAAAGTTGGAGATCACAATCAGGGAGAACTAGCCCACGTCCCAACCGTGTACCTAAGCACTGCTGATAATTCAGTGAGCAGCTGATGAGGAGGACCCAGTGCACAGACTAGGATTAGGAGCTTCCAGGAGATGTTTGCGCTTGTCACTCAGCACGGGTGTGTTTTGGCTCTGCTCCAAGCTGAGACTTCTTTCCTGAAACACACAAATATTGCTCTATAGTCTTCCATATGGTTGAGTGGTGGGAGATGTTAAAAGGACACCTTCCCTTTGTCTCCCCTGGGGAGACTGAAGTGAGGCTTCCTTGGACGTGCACCATAGAGACCTTCCCCCTCCAAATGTTAGTGTTAAAACCCAAACAAACATGTCCAGAGGATACAACCAGGGCTCCTAAAAAGACCTAAAGCACGTCTCTGTAAGCAACTGGTAGGTAAAGGCTGTTACCTGTGGTTATTTTTGTAGAAAATGTATTGCCGTTTTAGACACAGCACAACTAACTGCAAAGCTCTTTACAAACATTCTACAGACCTCCTACAAGCGTTGGCTCCTGAAAAGCAAAACCAGATATTTAAGCCCAGCCTTTCACACCCACTGTCTATGTTCTTCTGCGGTGCCCGTCACCAGAGTATTGAAGCGTAAATTCATGTGAGACCCCTCTGAGGTACGGAAGCAGGATCCTCTTTTAACAAATGGAGAATTGAGGCACAGATCAGTTTGCAGAATTTCACCTCCCACATAGACGTTTTGTTGCTGTTATTTGTATGGCCGGACGATGTAGAAGCCCAAGTCATGGACCAGACCCTTATGATGCTAGGTGCTGTACAAACACAGAAACCAAGAGACAGATTGCCTCAGAGGGTTTACAATCTAAGTAGTAACTAATCTTTCGTACCTACCTGGGTATTGCTAACTCTATAGTTGTGAATGAAAGCATGCTGCTTTGCAACAAAAACGAATTCAAACAAGCTGACAAAAGCTAGCGAGCGTGTATGGCTAAACGTCTTGACCCAATTATTTAAACTGATACTGTCTGTAAACATAACAGCAATCTGAAGTCGGAGAAAACAGGCAGCATGAATTTAAGACTTGGGCAATCACTAGTTTTGTTTATATACATACATGCACATGCGCTTATGTAGCGACCGTCGTCTTTGTCATCACTCGGGACCGAACCGGGGACCTCCCGAGTTAATATACTGGCCTCAAAAGAGCTACAGGCACAGGCCGGGCTCAGCTCCCTGGGAAGAGCCAGACCTTCAGACCTATAAAGGGTATTGTTTAACACTGTCTGCATATCCATGCTGTGAAAGGAAGATAAGTGAGGGCCTCTTTGAAGTGCTCCAGGGTCAAGCTGGGGGGGAAGCACAGATGTACTGTAGGCTGCTGCTGCCCCCACACAGATGGCTTGGGCCTTAGGGGAGTCTGGACCCCCTTCTCTAGTGCTGGAGGCAATGTGGGGAGGGAGGGGAGCTCAGGTCTCCCTTCCCCTGTTGGGGGAGCACTGCAGGGAAGGGGAGCCCCAGAGCTCACTTCCGCTGCTGAGCGGAGCCGTCGTGGGGAGGAATTGTGACCCCTACACACACATACACACCATGCTGCCACCTCCCCCACCACTCTCTCCTCATATAGCCCCCTACTCTATCTCCCCATCTTCTGATTCCCCCCCACCACTGCTCCAACTCCTCACCCTGACCTCATTACCCCCTGCTCTCCTATCTCTCCCACCCATTCCTTGGACGCTCCCCCACGCTCCTCAAGACTTGCCCTTGGAGTCTTCTGGAGCAGGGTCACCTTTGTACTTCAGGAGAGGGTCACTGCTCCCAATCCAGAGGGAAGCCTTTTGGGGGGCATAGGAGCCCGGAGTTCCAGGCCAGCCCTCCACAGGCTGAGTCGGGGGAAGCCCTGCCCTCCAGTAGAAGGGGTTCCCTGTGAAGGAGGGCCTCCCCTATATGGCATGGGCCTGCTGTCACCCCCTAGTTGCAGGGGTTCCCTTGCTGTTTGGACCAGACCATATATGGTAGGATCCTAAACTGCTCAAGATAGTTAAGACCAAAGCAGACTGTGAGGAACTTCAAAAAGATCTCACAAAACTAAGTGATTGGGCAACAAAATGGCAAATGAAATTTAATGTGGATAATTGTAAAGTAATGCACATTGGAAAAAATAACCCCAACTATACATACAATATGATGGGGGCTAATTTAGCTACAACGAATCAGGAAAAAGATCTTGGAGTCATCGTGGATAGTTCTCTGAAGATGTCCACGCAGTGTGCAGAGGCAGTAAAAAAAGCAAACAGGATATTAGGAATTATTAAAAAGGGGATAGAGAATAAGACGGAGAATATATTATTGCCCTTATATAAATCGATGGTACGCCCACATCTTGAATACTGCGAACAGATGTGGTCTCCTCATCTCAAAAAAGACATATTGGCACTAGAAAAGGTTCAGAGAAGGGCAACTAAAATGATTAGGGGTTTGGAACGGGTCCCATATGAGGAGCGATTAAAGAGGCTAGGACTTTTCAGCTTGGAAGAGAGGAGACTACGGGGGGATATGATAGAGGTATATAAAATCATGAGTGATGTGGAGAAAGTAGATAAGGAAAAGTTATTTACTTATTCCCATAATACAAGAACTAGGGGCCACCAAATAAAATTAATGGGCAGCAGGTTTAAAACAAATACAAGGAAGTTCTTCTTCACACAGTGCACAGTCAACTTGTGGAACTCCTTGCCTGAGGAGGTTGTGAAGGCTAGGACTATAACAGGGTTTAAAAGAGAACTGGGTAAATTCATGGTGGTGAAGTCCATTAATGACTATTAGCCAGGATGGCTAAGGAATGGTGTCCCTAGCCTCTGTTTGTCAGAGGGTGGAGATGGATGGCAGGAGAGAGATCACTTGATCATTACCTGTTAGGTTCACTCCCTCTGGTGCACCTGGCATTGGCCACTGTTGATAGACAGGAAACTGGGCTAGATAGACCTTTGGTCAGACCCAGTGCGGCCGTTCTTATCCTCCCTCACAAGGAACCCATCCTCACTCAGAGATACAATATAAAAGGTTTTCCTTAAGCCCTTGTCTGCACACACAACTTTGTACTGATTTAATTCAAATCACCTTTTAAATAGAGCTAGTTAACCCATGCCAGTCCCTGCGTGGATACCTTTACACTGGGTTAGCAGGGTGTGTGTGTGTAGGGCAGCCCCTCGTACTCTGTGAGGGGATTGTGTGGTCTATTTTAAGCCTCTGACTCAGTTTAATTTTTCTCCAGATACTTGGATGTTGTTCCTCTTGGCTAGAGAAGTGATGTGTCCTGCCTGGAATCACATGCCCCGGCGACGGCAGAGCTGGGGCTAGAATAGAGCTCTGTCTCCTTCTGCCGGCATCACATGGAGCACACAACTGTGCTACTCCATGACCTCACACTCCACTTCCTGCTGGGTTATCCCAGGCAGGCCGCCCATTCTTCCAGAAGCAGGGAGTGCAGACACCCCCAGAACTTCCCCCCAAAGGCACTGCTTGAGACCCTCTCTGAGCAGCCCCACCCCCACCCAGCATAGCAACTGGTACAACACTCTATTCAACTCCATGGGATCCCTGAGTGACTGCCACAGACCCCTGTTTAATGCCTAGAGAGCCCTACTTGTTTCATTCCTATCAAATTCTTTAGCTTAGGCTCGTGGGAGGAGTTTGAGTAGGTTAGTGCCCCCTTTCCGCTCCCAAACCCATCTGACTGCAGCATCACCTCCATGCTATTTGTATTACAGAAACAGCTACAGCCCCAGCACAGCTGCCCTGTACAAGCTCATAAGAAGAGCCGTTCTATGACCCAAAGAGTTTCTCTCTCATCTATTTAGCTAGTAAAGGGTGGGAGAGAAGTATTATCTCCCTTTTACAGTTGGGGAACCAGGGCACTGAGAGATGAACAGCCAGATTTTCAAAAGAGCCCAGGGCGCTGTAAATCGGACGCGGCGCCCTTTTGAAAATCGGGCCCTGGCTGACGTACGTGAGGTCACCCCACGCGTCTGGCAGAGCTGGGAATTGAATTCAGGGCTCCTGGTGAGCAGCCGGAAGACCATTCTTTTTCTCTAGCCCCGTGTTTCTCAGTTGCTGCATTGTGATCCTCAGGGGGTGTAACAAAAACCAGCCTGCGGGGTTGTGAGAGGTTGAAAATAGGAATACAATCCAAAGCAAAGAAAATCTCACTCCCCAGTCTCCGCAGCCTCGCACGCTTCACGGCCACGTATTTTCTGTCCAACTCTGGAAACGCACACACAAAACGCCGTTATGTAGGCACGAGCACACAAGAACGATACATCGGTATCATTTCAACAGGACTAACTTTTTGTTTTGATTTTGGCCACATATACGAAGGATCCGTAATGTGTTTAGATTCAGTGCCAGAGTATTTTTGCTGCTGCCTTTTCTTATATTGCGCTTACACTGAGGGTCTGTCTACACTGCAGCTAGCAGTATACCTCCCAGCCCAGGTGGACAGACTCATGATAGCTTCACTCAAGCTAACACGCCAAAAATTGCAGAGTGGCTAGTTCCTCACAGGTGGCATTACAAGCTAGCCACCTGAACTCAGAGAGAGAGAGTTGGGCAGGCTTTGACTCCAGCGGCTAGCCTGTGCCATCTCCCAGCTGCAGTGTGAACATACACTTTGTGTCTGTTATGGTAAACTCGGATAAAGAAACACTTGTTATGCTCTTAAATCCGTTTGATTTCTCTTGCATCTGCAATAACAAACAACATCAGTTCAGAGTCCTTGTTGCTTTGAGCCTTTGTTTAATACAAAAGGTCATGGAGTAGGCAGGATTAACACAAGCTATAAATATATCATTAAACGACACATGAGTTGCTTTTCTACCACTCAAAAACAAACAAACAACGTGGAAAAGTTTGACAAAACACTCAGCTGTTCCTGGCAGGCAGCCATCGGCTGGTAGCATCCCCAGTGTTCTATCCACAAGTCAATTGATTGTTAATCATTTTAACGTAAGACTGTTACCTTAAAGTATGCCTCTGCTCTGAGAAAAATATCTACAAATGACACTCGGGAGATCCATGTTTGTTCTGCTGATTTGGATTTCCAGATCAAATACACTCAGTTTAAAATATTTTTTTTAAAAAAGGTTTGTGGTACCTCCATTTATACTCAGTTCAACTCCACTGGAGGTAGAGGAGTTGACTTGCCCCCTGCTCCCTTAACTAAAAGCTGCATGCACGCACCCTGGGATCTGAAAGGCAAGCTGGTTCCATTTTACTCATGAATTATGAAACCTGGCTAGTGCATAATACAATTCTGCCCTGCGCTATCCCTCTGTATCCCCATCATCATCAATGGCGTTGCACAGGTGGTGGTGGAATGGAGGGCAGATTAACATTGCTGTCAACGATGCGTAAGCCAGAGTACAGTTCAGCTCACTCTCCTGCATCAGTACTGGTTTTGCAGGTCTAATAGGAGCTGCAAAACAAGATACAACTGCATATGCAACGGGGCAGCGGGGGTGGAGGGACAGGGAATTCACCATTGCCCCGCACCTTGGGCAGTCATTTACATCAGATCAGAACTGCAGTGTGTTCCAGGATGAGGGTCAGTCAAACCCAGGGAGCTGATTGGTTGAGTAGGAAGGAACCATTTTTTACGTGGTCACTTTTCAGAACAGAAGCCCACTTTAAAGTCTAAAAAGGTTGTAAGGATTCAGGGCACCTCCCTGTAACCTACTGTTACAGCGTGGTGGGAATAGAGGCCTCCAACCTTCCACCTGATTTCCAGGACCTGTTGGCTTTTTAAGGTTCCAACTTTCTGGAACCCTGCAACCATTTCCAAAGATCCATGCATCAATCCGAGAGGTGCAACTTCAAGTGAGTATTTCACAGAGCTCTTCCCTTTAATCCTGGCAGTGCTGTTAAGCATCAGCATACTAAAGGTGACCCACTAAGGGGGAATAAAATGAGCTTTTGCCTTTTTTTTTTTTTAAGGTTGGAAAAAGGAAGCTTGAAAGATTTTTCTTTTAAAAGCTTTTTTCCCTTCGCTTGATATTTTCAAGGTAACATTTCCGGAATGCAGAGTCTGGTCCTCTCTGGTTTTGTCAGAGGGGTTCTGGGATGGGGGCTTTCCCAGCCCTTCATTCCAAGGTTCTCAAACGGTGGTAGACGAACCACTGTTGGTCCAGAGGAGACTTGCTGGTGGTTTATGGAGAGCTGGCTGATTTATGGTGCCAGCTCCTCCGCCTCATTTCCCCTGCTAAATTGCATCAGCAGCCAGCTAAAAAATCTATTGAAGCCTTTCCGGTTATCGCTCTTCCATCTCAGCAATCGCCACAGGGCTGTTATGTGATGGCAAATGGAAGGGGAGACTGCAGAAGAGAGAGGCGTCATCTGCAGCACTGTCTCTATCAAGATGTGATCCCCTCACAATCATCTGAGCATCTTTCGGCCTTAAGGGTTTGCTGCCCCTTTCTCCTCATGAACAAAAAGAGCTTTTCTCTCAAACATCTGCACTAGGCATGAACAAAAAGAAGCAAAAGCAACAAAAATGCATTCTGAGGAGTCTGGAATGAACAAAATCAAATAGCCTCCCAATTAAGATTGGATGTCTCTTTCTAAAAAAATATTCTCTAGCTCAATTCTCAGATATGGGCTTGAGGCAGGAATTTCTGGGAAATTCGCTGGCCTGTGTTATGCAGGAGGTCAGATCACAAAGGTCTCTTCTGGCCTTAAAAAACAACTCACAAACAAAACTATGGATCAATCAGGTTTCACTTTCCTGAAGTTTGATGTCATATTCCTACCTGTTCTCCAGACATTCATATGGTCTGTCAGGGGAGAGAAAAATCTGAAATGCTAATATATAAAAAAAAAAAAAAACCTCAGGGGGAGGGGAATATCCCCCTTAAAAACACCACCTTGGGTTGATATTAGAAATTGATTTTTTTTTTTAGCAAGTCACCTTTCAAAAACCTTCTTATCACTGTGCCACTAAGGTCCTAATTTTTCAGAAGAGCTCAGGGCCCAATTTCAAAGCACTCGGTACCCCCAATTAGGGCCAGATCTTCTCAAGTTCTCAGCTCTCATTTAGGCAGCTAGGTTGAAGTCAAATTCACCCAATGTAACATATTACACTCTTAGAAAATTCTGGCTTGTGGGCAAGTGTCTCTCTCAGCTGATTCATAGGGTAGGAATGTAGCAGTAAGTCCAGCTGTGGCAAAAGGAGGCTCAAAACAATTTGGAAAAATAAAAGTTGCAAGTGACGAGACCCAGTCCCCAGGGAAGAGGAGATCGGTGCCTGCGTGATGAGGACCATGGAGTGGAGAAGTTCTGGAGCAAAGAGGGCTAATTCTGAGGCCTATCACTGAAGTGTAGCATTGATTTTCAAAGTGGACCAATAAGGGGTTTTTGCTTAAATATAGACAGAGCGTGTTTTTTGTGCTTTTAAGGAACTACTCCGCTAAGCTATTCTCTTTCACAGTTTAAAATGCTTCTCCTTGGCAGTCTTGTGTTTCTTCTCCAAACCGATACTCTCTCCTTTTCCCTCTGCCCAACTCCCCCACTCCTGCTGTCAGAGGGAGGTGGCGAAGCCGATTCGGTTGTTCCGCCGGTCGAATTCGGTGTAGTATTGCCCGATGAAGCTGGCTCCCAGGATCCAGAGGGGGCCGGTTGGAGGAGGGATGTCCAGACCTGAGAATGCCACGATGCAGATGTCCTCTCCATACTGGGATTGCTATGAAAGGAAAGAGGCCCAGCTTATGAGGACAGACGCCGGGGGGAGAGATTCCTGTCCTGGATTGGAATTTGTTTCCCCAGACCCTGAAATGCCCCAGGTAACTGCTCCCCCCCCCCCTGGTTGCTACTTAGCTCCACAACCTCTTCTCCCAGGAGTCTGGTCCACACTTCAGTCTATGCTTTCCAGCCAGGCCTGCTCCAGATTCCTGCTCCTCACCCCAGGCCCTGCCCCTCACACCAGATTCTCCTGCTGCTGTGCTCTTCACTCCTGAGATTTTGCTGTGAAGATGTGAAATTACCCAGGGAGGGTTTGTGTTTTGTAAAAGCAGGGGGTGGGGGGTTGGAGTCAGGTCCTCGTTTATCCAGACAGCTCCACCAACTTTGTGAGCTTTGGAAAAACTAGTTCTGGTTTAGGCTTATTTTTATTCCTAGGTGTGTTATGGGAATAATATATTGGGCATAAGTCTGGAGTCCACGGCTGATGATACCCAAAATAACAGCTCTGAACCAGATAAAGAACACAACTGGGGAACTGCCCGAAAAGAAGTGATCTCTTGCTAAACCCTTTTCTGCCCTTAATGCTGGCACACATGTTCTTTAGTGGGCATCACCTAGAAATCCCTTGTCAGGAGCAGCAGCTGCCTTCCCCACCCCCACCGCCATTAACAGAGGATAGGCATCTCACCCGGAGGACGTAGGCTGAGCCACTGAGTGTGTAGACCTTCCCACCGAGGTGGAAGGCGATATCGGGCAGCAGGTGGACTTTGTCACAGTCAACGATATACTGGAGCAGAGGAAGGAAGGAGAAGGTGATTAGGTTCTACAGAGGCTGTCTCCTGGGGCTCAGAGCAGGACGGTCCAGCAAAGAACCTACTGTAGGCACAAGTAGCCTCAACTAGAGGCTGTTACATCTCATTCGATAAAGCAGACCCATGCTAGCAATGGAGACCGAACAGTGTGGGGCATCCCATATCACCCGCCCCCCCACTTCACTGCTCATTTGGGCTTCTTGGACTACCTCACCCCGCCTCCTAAAGAGGTGCAACCACACAGAACAAGCTGGAAGGAGACCAAGAGTGAGTTAACAAGACAGTAAAAACCTGGGGGCCAGGAGTCCTGTTCTGCCTCCCTCTGCCTGGGGCTGTGACTACGCTCCCAAAAGGAATCTCTCTCCTTATCCACCCCTGGCCAGCCCTAACGCACATGGAGTCTTTGACCCCTGGCTTCATAAAGAAGTCATCAACACACTCCATCTGCTCCTGCACCGCTGGGAGAGGATGAGATGACCTGTCTCTGCCAGTGGGAATGGCCAGTGCTACCCCATGGTCTGGGAAGACAGGGGCACTGTCACAGCCAAGGAGAGGCAAGCTGCATGCTCTCCCCTGGGAATCAATTGTAACCTCATCCCCAGCACCTGCCCTAGTTCCCAGGTCGGGACCTCGTGAAGCTGGCTGCTTGGTCACATGCCAACCAGCGAGCAGATGGACAAGAGCGAATGGTGGGTTTGCTCACCCCTCCTTCCGCCAGCTCCGCCGCCTGGATGGCTCTCATCAGCACAGCTATGGAGCCTGCTGGGCCGGTGATGTAGGAAGCCCCAGTGTCGATGGCCACCGAACAACCTTCTTTGCAGAACAATGTCTCAGCACCGACAGACACCCTATGGAGTGAAGGAAAGAGCTCTGACTTTCCCCTAACCTCTCCCCTCCCGACAGCACTCTGGTCACCCCTGCCCTGTAATATCAAGGTCAACAGGAGCCTTAGAAATTACATAAATCTAGGCAGCTCCCTCTCTCTCCTGGCCCCTCCAATCAGCACCAACTCCTTCCCTCCCAGTCCATCTCCTTCCACCTCCCTTCACATCCTGCTGCTAGGTGCTGACGTGCATCTGCTCTGACCCTTCCAACAGACCCAAGCCCCGGCCACATCAATCTGCTAGCTCCTACACATTCCTCCCAGCCCCAGCCCTGTAACACATACAGCTCAGGGTCAGGAACCCCAGGCTCGGGGCCGGGGTGTGCGTGGGTGGCTTGTGCATGCTGAATGGGTTCTAGCCCTGCGCTGCCAATGACTCTGTGTCTCCTTGGACAAGTCACACCCTGTGTCTCAGTCTCCCTGCCTGTGAACTGGGCTTACCGACCTCCCGGGACTGGACTGTGGGTAATTCTCTCATGTTGAGCACGAGGAGGGTGACACACGAAGTCAGCACTATTCTTGTTAACCTTTGGGATCCAATGTTATTTGTCCCCCAGCACTTTTTGCAGGCGTTAAAGGGGTTAACCCCAGTGACCCAGCCCGATTCCAGCTTTGATAACTCTACCGTACCTCCCCAAATCCCTCCCCACCTAGGAGGGAGGGAGCTAGGTAAGGGCCAGGCGTGCTCCCTGCTACTGACCCCTTCATGCTGATCTGCCAGTAGCCGTTCTTGTTGATGTTCAGGTAGTGAAAATTCCCCGTGTAGTAGGCTGGATCACTTCCTCCAAGGATAATTTCCCCTCCGGGTTTCAGAAGAGAGTTCCTAGGACATAAAACACAACAGAGTAACTTCCTAGCTTGTCCCTTCTCTCGGGTCTCCACTCCAGGAAGGCAGGGCCTGGGGAAACCCCATAGGGACCAAGACATGATGCCTTGCAGATTTCCCATGTGCCAGATGAATCGAGTGAGGGGAGTTAGTGCGCACGGTGAATAGAGTCTGGGAGATGGCTCCAGCATGCTGAAAGCTCTGATTAGAGGCTTCTTGGGGATCTCAAGTTCACACCTAGCAAAGCTGCCACCAGGCTGCTTGGGCAAGGCCGTGCTTTAGAGGCCGAGGAGTGTTCCAGCGAGCGTAATGGACCTCTTGTGTCAGTGGCCCAGTAAGTGCAGAGGGAGCTCATACTAACCAATACTGGGCTGCTAAAGGGAGTCATTTTTGGGTATGTTTCTGGCAGAGCTAGCAGAGTTTACCGCCCAGCACCGGGGTGCAAGGGTGATTGTTAGTGTGGTGACGCCTCGAGAGGGTTTGTGTTTTATCATCTTCTTACTTCGAAGCTCTGCAAAGAAAGAGAAATCTAATAAAACAAGGATCCTACGGAGATTTTGCCTTCAGGAGCTCTGCGTACCAGCTGGCCAGATCCTGAGCTGGTGCAAGCTTGCCTAGAGCTACACTCATTCACATCAACTGAGGATCTGGCCCAGGACTGCAGACCAAGGACTTTGGGAAAGGCGTCATTAGGCTCTGTTCATCACTGACAGTCACACCTTCATGAGAGAGCACGAGATCCACACGTGTCGCTTCACATTCTGATTTCCAGATTTGTTTCGCATTATTTTTTGTCTCTTGAATTTAGTTTTACTGCTCATAAAAGCCAGGAAGTGACAGCACCAGTGTGGGCTGAGCATGGTGCAGATGGCTTCAGGGTAAGCTTTCCCCCAAGCCACGCTTCCGAAGGCCTTTCACTAAAGCTGGCCGGGAAGCGGGGGTTGATGCTGCACACATGTTGGATGGAAACGGAGACATTTTTAATTCCATCAATATTTTTCCTCAAAAGTTTTTGGATTTTCATTGAAAAAACGACTTCTCCTCCGCCCATTTTCAGCTGCGGAAAGCCCAAACAATTTCGGTTTTGGGGTTTTCCCTTTTTTTCCCCCACAGGAACCTGAACATTTTTGGGGTCATAAATGGGTATTTCTTACAGAAAAATTATTTGTTTAACGAAAAAGCCATTTTCCACCAAAACATGTTTTGAATGACAATTTTTGACCACGTCTGCCTTTCACTCTGACCTGCAACACCCCTGGTTAGTCCAGTAATGGGTCCCCAACACAACTGTGCCCGGCCCTCTCAATGTTGGTCCACAGCTTCTCCTATTACTCCTGTTCTGGGCACCCACACAACTCTGCCTGTACCCTTCCAGCCTGGCCCCACAGCTCCTCTCTTATTCAGTTCCAACCCTGCCAACCTTCCTGCTCTTCTGTTTCTTGAACAGACAGTGAAGGCCGTGCCAAACAAGGCCATAACTCTGAACCCAGACAACTTTTATCCCCATTACTCTTGCAGTAGTGAACCCCAGAGACCTCCACCACACTGTACAGGACTAATAGACTCATGCAGCACTCCCAGTTCCTCTGTGGTACAGGCTGTTTGCTACTAGCGACACCCACCTGCTGTAGTAGACCGAGAACACATCCTCCTTCAGGATCTGCTGGGAGAGGATCCGGTCAAACACTGGGGTGATGCCATCGATGGCCTGACTGGGGTACCCCATGCCCAGCACCCCATCAAATCTGGCAAAGATGAAGGGGAAGGCAGGCAGCGCCGTGGCTTCAGCAAAGACCTGGATGATGGGGATATCAGCCACCTGGGGAGAGAAGAGTATGAGACAATGCAGATTAGTCGAGGGTACATGGGAGTCTAGTGTGTTTCTCTTTGGTGCACAAGTATTGTGCACTCGGGTATTTTGCATGTTGTTCATTTAAACACTCAAGAGGGCTGGGAGCACAACGGACCCTGATTCATCCATGCAGAGTTCAAGGACCAAGGGATAAGTAGCGAAGCTCCCTGATCCTGGGGTTTTCAGGGGCTACTGCTGTTTCCAGTGCAGATTAGAGCAGCCACACGGGCTGCTCTAACCCCGTGCACACATGTCCACAGCCACTATGAACCACTGCAGACGCTGCTCTGCCCCCCATCCACCCCAAACACTACTGCTGCTCAAGGGAATGGAGATCATCCCTCCCAACAGCCTGATTTTCATGTTGAGCCCCACAACTCCCGCTGATGGGAGCTGGGGGTGCTCAGCCAGGCTCCAAATCATTGCAGGTGGAGCCACAAACCCTGGCTTCCGTTCTCCTGTATTTTGGGCAAAAGCCTGACAGGCTCCTAGCCCTGTGTAACTAACAATGCCTGTGGTGATGTGAGTTTAAACAAAACCTACTACACTCTTCGCTATTGGACATTCCAGGGTTGTCAGTGCTTTTGATTTTTTCAGGACCCTTCCAATACTTGACATGGTTCTTAAAGCACGAAACTCCAGGAATCCAGCGATTATGGGAGAATCTATGCTTTCATTTACCGGAAAAAGGAAGGGCTTGTCTACATGAACACTTAGTTTGAGGCTAGCTGGGGTGTAAATCGACCCTGCAGTGGCCTGCCTCACACTACTTATCTGTGTGGATGCAGCTGCCGTGCACTCAAAGTGCTGTAGTCTACTTTGCTCTACCCAGCTTTGAAACGTGGTTGTGTGGTGCGTCCATGTTCCAGGACAGAACTGGCTCGACTGACGGGGGCAGCAATCCTGTCAGTCTGTAAAGTGCTTTGGGATCTTTGCAGATGAAATCTTTGCTATAGAAATCCACTGAGTCAATGGGCCAGATCCCCAGCTGGTGCAATGGGTATGTCTACATAGAAGTCAATGGTGCTCTACTGAGTTACACTAGTGGAGGATTTGACCTATGCTGGGGGGGAGGGGGGGTGGTAATGGCCTGATACAAAGCTTAGTGGAGTCAGTGGGTGTCTTTCCATTGACTTCAATGGGCTTTGGAGTAGACCATCGGGTTTATCCTTAGCATGGCTTTGCCAGCGCTTACCATGGCTTTGCCAGCACTTACCATGACGACATCCTGGCTGAGGAAGCCTTTCACGCTTCCTGATCCATACTGGATAGCAAAGCCCGTTCCGTTCTCCAGGTACGTGCGTGACTTGGAAGAGTCGTAGCGGTTGTGAGACACTGGGGATACATTAGAAAGGAGAGTGGCAGGAGTTAAAGCCAATCAGCATGACAGGCGGGCGCTATCTGCTTCCATCACTATAGTATGTGAGTGCCTCATGAAGGTTAATGAATTCTTCCGCCCCCTGCCCTGTGATGCAGCGAAGAATTATCCCCTTTTTACAGAGAGAGCCTAAGCCAAAGCCCATCCAAGTCAATGGGAGTCTTTCATATGATTTCAATGGGCTTTGGATCAGGCTCAGAGGGATGAAGGGACTTCCCCAAGGTCACCCAGGGGGTCAGTGTCAGAGCAGGGAATAGCTGCCCAGATCTCCGATTCCCTTCATCACAAGATCAGACTCCCTCCACAGGTGCTGGCGGTTTGTGGCAGTTTTCCCACATTCCCAACTTCCTGAGATCTGTTCTGAGATGTCATTCAAGTCCTTTCCTCCCATCAGCCGTGCTCTCTCCTGCTATGACCGCATACATGCTCCCACCAAGTGGCCGAGTCCAGAACCCTTCCCTGCACCGTGACACATACAGTCCCGCCTGGAAGTAGCGTTTCCCTACGATTTCACCATGCATGTTGAGGTGTGAGTGTGCACTTTGTTACACCACAGGCTTCTTCCATACTCCCCACTCTGGGTCCTATGCAACCTTCCTACTGAAAATGATGCAGGCTGATTGCAAGAGCCACAAGAAGTGGGGTCTAATTCTGCTCTCAATCCATTGAGTCAAATGGAGTCCTGATTTGCACAAGCCCAGAATTTGTCCCCTGACAGTGTTCCCAGGTGACTTGGGCATGAGACACTCCAGGGCTCACCGCAGGCGCTGTAGAGTGGAGAGCATCTGTAGGAAGGCACCCAAAGGTTGGCCGAGCCCGTGTCAAAGACCACCTTGAAGGTCTGCGCTGGTGTGCCAATGCTGATCTCGCCAAAGTACTGGGTCTGGAGAACACACAACGGGAGGAACGTTAGAACCGAATGGGAGCCCCGGCAATGCGGATTTGGGCTGGGCAGAGCATTATCTCTAGGGAAAATGACCTGCTTTCCAATCGATGCACTCTAAGCGTAACAAGCGCCTCATCAGAGGATCTCACAGCCATTAGCAAACGTTAATACTTAAGTCACTCCCTGCAAGCCTGGTCGACAGGTATCATCATCCCCATACGGGCAACGGGAGACCTGCTCCGGCTCCACCACAAACATGCTGGGGGACCTTGGACAAGGCACTTGGGCCCAGATTTTTAAAGGGATTTAGGCGTTGCTCTGCTGAGTATTGCCAGGCCTGAGCAATTTCCAAAACCAACGTAGGCACTTCGGAGCCCACGTCCCGTTGACTTGCAAACAGCCTGAGTCCCTTTCGAAAACGGGACATGGGCATCTAAATCGCTTCGGCCGGGCAACGCCGAGCCTTAAACAGGGCTAGGCCCCCGTGTCTCTGAACAGCTCCCCCGACAGCACATTCTTATTTAAGTGCTGCCAGGGGACTCAGGGTGACACAAGATTGTTCCTGCCCTGAAGTGCTCTCTATATTTCTCGGTCCCGTCCGTTTCCCTCCGTGCTTCCCTGTAAATGGGAACGCGCCTTTGGAACATGGCAGATTCTCCATCATTTGAAGTCTTTTATCAAGTCTGGACATCATTTTAATAAAAGATACACTATAGCTCGGTCAGAAGTTATCGGCTTCCCATGTGGCGATAGCTCTGTCAGTGCGGGACAGGACGACGGAGCTGCGTCCACACTAGGGGGATTGTACCGCTTTAACTACAGCAGGGCAGATAAAGCTGTACAACTCTTGTGTCGACAAGCCCGTAAATATGGAAGGAGACCTGGGGATGGGTACCAAAGCAATGGGGAAAACTCACATCCAGATAGTTGGTGAGGATGGTGGGGGCCGTCCCGTTCCGAGGGCCTGTGGCACCGGCGTATTTATTCTGCTTCAGGGCAGGGAAGACGTCTGACACTTTCACACCCATCTCCTGCAAGGTCTGACGGATTGAGGGCATTTTCTTTAGTGGGATCCTGTACATTGGGGGAAGAAGGAAAAATGCCAGGGGGTTAGGGTAATGGTTGCAAGGTGCCTGGAGGGAGCGGCAGGAGAAGATGCCAGATAGCTTGTCAGATTTCCTCTGCATCTCAGGAAAGACGGAGCTAGACCCTCAACTGGGGTCATATAAATCAAAGGGGGCTACACAGACAGCAGCTGAGGATCTGACCCGTTATGCATAAATGCTTGAAAATCCCCATGTGCCCGTTCTTTCATCTGGGTCCGCTTCTGCTCTTACTGACGCTGGTGTAAATCAGGAGTGACTCCACCAAAGTCAGCCGAGTAACTCCACAGCAAAACTGGTCTGAGAACAGAATTGGGCCTGTAGAAAGCCACACTGGGGGGAGAGACCCGGCGTTCCTCTAGGCTGTCACAGCAGCTGGCCTGGCGAATGCAACTCAGTTACTCTAGGTGGCGGTAAACACCTGCCTCAGAATAACAGATCTGCCGGCCTGACTGGAGTCTGGAGCTCACAGGCTGCCCCAAACTGCCCCTCTTATCCCAGTGGAAGATGAAGCAGCTCGGTGACTGGCACAATCAGCACAGAGCTATGGAAACATGTCCCCAGATGACCCGGCATTGCTCACGCCTAAGGCCAGTCACGGCTCGGTAGAGCAAAACGACTGCATGAGGCCGGATCTCACGCTTGCCGGGCCAGGGATGCAGGAGATTATTATATTCTATTGACACTGCAGGGGGAGTTTAAGGAGGCGGAATGGCCTGACGCGAGTTGGAATTTGGCCAGGGCACGGTGGTCGTCCCCCTCCTCTTGCCCCCCTTCTGCTGTTGCAGAATATGCCACTGGACCTTTCAGACCCTCACACGGTCACTCGGGATGTTGGACTTCAGTCTCAAGCTGGGGGACAGACTCGCCCCCGAGTGCTGTATCAGGGCATTGGTGCAGCGCGCTCCTTACGGAGTCCCAGCAGCATGGGGGCTGCGCCCCTCTGGGACGGGACAGCATCACAATACAGGGTATCATTTGCCACTAATAGCTTTATAAAGTCACTTTTCCTTTCCTTCCCAATGCTCCTTGGTTGCTGGGTCCCCTGTATCCCTTACCCCTGAAATCCCATCCATGCTCTAACCACTAGCTTCTCCTTCGTTCAGAGGGTTTGTCAGATCAGACCGAACCAACAGTCCATCAAGTCAAGAGCATTTTGGATTCCTCTAGCATGGCCTTGATTCTGGAGAGGAAACAGAAACCTCCCCATACAGCACTTGGCTAATTATCTTTGAGCCTCTGCATTTATTGCCTTCCCTCCGCCTTCTCTTTTTGCTGTGAACATTTCTCATTCTTCTATGTTCTCCTCCAGCAAAGTTTATTCTCCCTCTCTTGTTTCCATCCTGATCTACACCACTTCTCTTTGCCTTTCTTTTCCTCTCTCTGTGGGTCTCTCTTTCTCCATGTTCCTTTGTCTGTCTTTCTGTCTCCAGTCATTCCTCATGTTACCTGTCCACAATCTGGGGTAAAATTTTCACGGACTTTCAATGAGACATAGCATACTAAAAATGCCCAAGTCACTTTTCAAAATGAGACGTCAGCTCCTAAGTCACTTCGGTGCTTTAGAGAATGTTATCCTTTCTTTCCCTGCCCCTCTTCCCACATTCTAAAGTGTGGTGAGTAGAGAAGTGTTAGGAGAAGAACGGGTTTTTTTAGGGGCAATTCTGAAAAATCAAATAAAAAAATCCTTTTAGATCCACCCACAAATGAACATTTTCAGGCCAATTGAAAAGCTGAATAAAATATTGTTTCAGGTTGAATTAAATGTTTTGTTTAGATTTTGAGCATTTTATAAAATAAAACGGAAAGAAATTTGGAAATGAAAAGTGGTTTCAAACAAAAAAATAATTAAAACATTTCAATTGTTTCCGAATTTGCAGTTTCCCCTCCGCCCAACACAAAGAATTTGGCAAAACCAACACAAATGTGGGAAGCGTTTCCATGGCTCCAAGTTTGCATTTTTTGCCAAAAAACGAATTCAACCGAAAAATATCACCTGCTCTACGAGAGATGGACCCAGCCGGCGAAATTCAGGTCCCGCCTTTCCCAAAGCTCAGAAGCATTGGAGTCCAGTGTTCCAGTCTAGGACCAGCCCTTGGGGTGACCTATTCACTAATTCCCCCGCCCTTGTTGGGCCCTGAGGCATGGTCCCTATAGACGTTTACAAGGCTAAAAAAATACTCTGTTCTCAGAGACCTGACTCGGGTTCTTATTTTGTCAGTAAGAGAAGTCTCCTAAGTGGCAACACAGCCTCCAACTTGCCATTCCCATGAAGTTTCTGCACCCAAGGACTCACCCCCTGCGGCTGCCTCTGCCTTTCCCAGAGACTCTACATTAACTGGATACCCAGAGTGGAGAATGCTCTGTCCTGGCCCTGCAGCCATCACCCATGGGTAGGAACTTCTCCCACATCCCCTTCAAAGGCCTAATTTAAATTGTGTGGGACAGATCCACATCTCATTTGCACTGGGGAACTCTGGAGTCACTCCATTGGTCTCAGTGGCATTACTCTGAATTTATACCAATGTAATGAAATCAGAATCGGTCTTGAGAAATGCATTTGGAAACAGAGGAAGCCCTTGCTGTGGAAACACGGCAGGTGGATGCTGTGTGCTACCTGTCCTTCTCTGAGTGGTATGGCAGAGGTTGGCAATTGCTGGTAGGTTCTCGAAGTAGGCAAACGGGCCAAAATAGTTGTGAATTCTTTGGCTGCTCTAGCGACACAAAGCAGAAATAAACCCAGTTCAGCTGTCTGAGGATAGCACAGCCTCTGCTTCACCCATTTCACAGCTCTAAGATTTAAATGAAAACCCTTTGTCTTCCCCTCTTCATTTTTAAAAATAGAGACACTGCTGACCAAGGCAACCTCCCCAAGTGACCGAGAGCAGAGAAAGCCCAACCCCTTTAGTGAACCTTTAAAAAGTGAGGGCCGGATCCTCAGCTGGTGGAAATCAGCATCGTTCTATGGAAGTCAATAGAGCTGCCCTGATTTACAGGAGCTGAAGCCTCTGTCATCAGTTACAGCCAAAGTGAAAAGAAACATGCTAGAGAGATTAACACACACACCCCATCCCTTAGGCCTTTAGTAACATACAGAACGTTACCTTTGGAAAGCATCAATTGAAGAGCAGAAGAATCCTGCACCCCAGGTAGCCATCACAAAGATCAAAAACTGCTGCATCTTTCTAATTTGCTCCCTTTGCATGGACCTCTCTCTCTCCACTGCTGAAACCTCTCTCTGGGACAGCAGATTCCTGCTTGCATCAAAGGAGAGGAAAAAAATCATTGTGCTTTTATAGCCAAACCTTCTGCATCTGTTTAGGTTTGTGCTCAATGCGGATTGGAGGAAGACTGGGGGATAACAAATCCTGCCAATGGGGACACTCCATAGGTACACAGATTTTGGAGCTGAGCTTAAAGTCACTTCCTGGCAAAGGGCAGTTTGGGTGGGACACACACACACACACACACACACTGCGGTATACATCCCAATAAGGCAGCTCAAATCTCTCCAGGTACACTAGGGCAAACGCATTTAATAAAAGGATTTAAAAAATAAAACCTCTCCATGTAGCTAACCTGTGCTCTTTTAATTTATTAGCATTCCGAAGTCATCTCAAAGTATTTAACAACACTTGGCATTTACGCCACATGGGCCAGGCGGTCTGCAGGCGTAAATCAGGCTAGCTCTACGGAAGTCTATAGAATGAGGGTGAATTGGCCCCAGCTGAGCCCATAATAATGCTGTTCATTTTAGGAACTTGATGGACTTTGCAAAAGCGGGTGAACTTTATCCTCCCCAAGGCCTGGACAGGTGGAGTGATTTGCCCAACAGTTGCACGGCTGGGAATAGAACCCAGGGAACCTGGCCCCCAGTCCCTCCCTGCTTTGACCACTAGCTCACGCTACCTCCACTGAAGCCCCTAGGCAGGATCTTCAGCTGATGTAAATCAGCACAGCTTCACTGACGTCAATGGAGCAGTGCCCGTTTGCGCTGCTCAAGGATCTGACCTGTCTGGTTGTCATGCACACGTCATTTAGGGAAAGGCTAATACTGTGGTGGTTGCATCTCCGAACTCCATGCTGAGGCACCAAGGGGAGTGGCCTGACTTAACACTGAAATGAATGGGACCTGTGGATGCCCAGCAGCTCTGAAAATCTTAATATAAGAACTAGGGGCCACCAAATGAAATTAATAGGCAGCAGGTTTAAAACAAATACAAGGAAGTTCTTCTTCACACAGCGCACAGTCAACCTGTGGAACTCCTGGCCTGAGGAGGTTGTGAAGGCTAGGACTATAACAGGGTTTAAAAGAGAACTGGATAAATTCATGGAGGTTAAGTCCATTAATGGCTATTAGCCAGGACGGGTAAGGAATGGTGTCCCTAGCCTCTGTTTGTCAGAGGGTGGAGATGGATGGCAGGAGAGAGATCACTTGATCATTACCTGTTAGGTTCACTCCCTCTGGGGCACCTGGCATTGGCCACTGTCAGTAGACAGGATACTGGGCTAGATGGACCTTTGGTCTGACCCAGTGCGGTGGTTCTTATGTTCTTATCCTCCCCCACCAGGAACCCATCCTCACTCAGAGATACAATATGAAAGGTTTTCCTTAAGCCCTTGTCTGCACACACAACTTTGTACTGATTTAATTCAAATCACCTTTTAAGTAGAGCTAGTTAACCCATGCCAGTCCCTGCGTGGATACCTTTACACTGGGGTAGCAGGGTGTGTGCGTAGGGCAGCCCCTCGTACTCTGTGAGGGGATTGTGTGGTCTATTTTAAGCCTCTGACTCAGTTTAATTTTTCTCCAGATACTTGGATGTTGTTCCTCTTGGCTAGAGAAGTGATGTGCCCTGCCTGGAATCACATGCCCCGGCGACGGCAGAGCTGGGGCTAGAATAGAGCTCTGTCTCCTTCTGCCGGCATCACATGGAGCACACAACTGTGCTACTCCATGACCTCACACTCCACTTCCTGCTGGGTTATCCCCGGCAGGCCGCCCATTCTTCCAGAAGCAGGGAGTGCAGACACCCCCAGAACTTCCCCCCAAAGGCACTGCTTGAGACCCTCTCTGAGCAGCCCCACCCCCACCCAGCATAGCAACTGGTACAACACTCTATTCAACTCCATGGGATCCCTGAGTGACTGCCACAGACCCCTGTTTAAGCCCTGCCCTCCAGTAGAAGCGGTTCCCTGTGAAGGAGGGCCTCCCCTATATGGCATGGGCCTGCTGTCACCCCCTAGTTGCAGGGGTTCCCTTGCTGTTTGGACCAGACCACATGTGGTAGGATCCTAAACTGCTCAAGATAGTTAAGACCAAAGCAGACTGTGAAGAACTTCAAAAAGATCTCACAAAACTAGAGTGATTGGGCCACAAAATGGCAAATGAAATTTAATGTGGATAATTGTAAAGTAATGCACATTGGAAAAAATAACCCCAACTATACATACAATATGATGGGGGCTAATTTAGCTATAACAAATCAGGAAAAAGATCTTGGAGTCATCGTGGATAGTTCTCTGAAGATGTCCAGGCAGTGTGCAGAGGCAGTAAAAAAAGCAAACAGGATATTAGGAATTATTAAAAAGGGGATAGAGAATAAGACGGAGAATATGTTATTGCTCTTATATAAATCGATGGTACACCCACATCTTGAATACTGCATACAAATGTGGTCTCCCCATCTCAAAAAAGATATAGTGGCACTAGAAAAGGTTCAGAGAAGGGCAACTACAATGATTAGGGGTTTGAAACAGGTTCCATATGAGGAAAGATTAAAGAGGCTAGGACTTTTCAGCTTGGAAAAGAGGAGACTAAGGTGGGATATGATAGAGGTATATAAAATCATGAGTGATGTGGAGAAAGTAGATAAGGAGTTATTTACTTATTCCCATAATACAAGAACTAGGGGCCACCAAATAAAATTAATGGGCAGCAGGTTTAAAACAAATAAAAGGAAGTTCTTCTTCACACAGCGCACTGTCCACCTTTGGAACCCCTTGCCTGAGGAGGTTGTGAAGGTTAGGACTATAACAGGGTTTAAAAGGGAACTGGATAAATTCATGGTGGTTAAGTCCATTAATGGCTATTAGCCAGGACGGGTAAGGAATGGTGTCCCTAGCCTCTGTTTGTCAGAGGGTGGAGATGGATGGTAGGAGAGAGATCACTTGAACATTACCTGTTAGGTTCACTCCCTCTGGGGCACCTGGCACTGGCCACTGTCAGTAGACAGGATACTGGGCTGGATGGACCTTTGGTTTGACCCAGTACGGCCATTCTTATGTTATGTTCTTATGTTGGGTGCCTGGCTTCAAGCAGTCAAGTAAACATGGTGGCCAATTCTATTTTGGAAGAGAGAAAATGAGTCCCCCACCGTCTTGTGGGCGCCATTGCCCAGCCACGGGCCCGTTCTTGAATGGAGCACAGGAGACTTAAGATGAGCCTCAAAGGGTCAGCAAAGGGGTTGGGTTTCTTTAATTGACTCTGTATTTATTTTCCCACAGGCTGCCTTGGACGCAGCCCTGATGAGCAGGGATTTTCCCAAACCCAGCTGTTTCCCTCCCCTCCCTCAGGTTAAAGGGAACTGCGGGTCTGGCACACAGGTCAGACTACGTAAGAGCTCTGGCTGCGTGTGGCAATCCAGTAAATAACGCAGGGTGGGAAGCGCTGGTTCAAATGAAGGGTTGTGGCTTTGGTGCGATTCCTGCCAAGCCCAGGGAATCAGGCTGAAACCCTGGTCTCCCAATGAGCAGCAGAGTACTCCCTTTAGCTACCAGGCAAGGCATCAAAGCAAGGCATCCTTTCAAATGATCAAAATCTGGGACCGTGCTGAAAGCAGTGCTCACTGTCACATGCTAGCCGACACGTGGACCCGATTCTCCGCCACCTTGTCCATTGTGGAGTCATTTACCCATGTGCACAGCTGCTCCCAGAACAGAACACTTTGCCCAGGGGAAATCAAAAGATGGGGGGGGGGAAAAACAAAAAAAACAAAAAACAGTGGAGACCTGGGAGCAGCTGGTGCCAATCGGCAGAGTTCCATGGCTTCATGCATGCCGGCTGAGGGTCTGGGCCTCACAGCTCGATCCATCACCACTGTCATTTGCACCAATGCCAAGTTAATGCTGAATGCCATCAAATCAGAATGGTTGTGTTACGTCCCCACTTTGCACTGGTGTAAATAATCGGGTGATGGTCAAGGATGAATTGAGCTCTCCATGGTCTTGGGAAAAGGGCGGGGGTGAGGGGAGGGCGTTAACCTACCCAATATTAACCAAGCCCAGACCTGCTTCTTTTTAAAGTTACATCTATGAGACAGTTGCATGCAACCAGCTAATAGGGTCACCAGATAGCAAGTGTGAAACATCAGGACATTTTTTTGGGGGGGGGATGAGGGGATATAGTTGCATATATAAGACAAAGCCCCTAATATTGGGACGTCTGATCACCCGGCCAGCAAAACTCACAGGCCGCGTTTTAAAATGAATAACTCTATCTATAACTCATAACGCAAGCTACGCCCGGTGGAATCTGTTTGGGCATTATTAGAATTCTTTGCAGAAGGCACAGTGCTGGTCAGCTCATTTAAACTGGCATAAATGGAGCTAGGCTGATTTATTCTCATGGGGCTGATTTATTCTCATTTTCCCCATTGTGTGCAGAAAACTCACAGTCACAGACATCAGCAAATGAGCTAATGGTCCAATGCACACTGGAGTCAGTAGGAGTCTTTGCATTGACTTCACTAGGCCCTGGATCATGCTCTTGGAGCACTCAACCAGGGGAACGATCTCAATGGCTCAGGGACCTCAGTGGGAAATTACTCGGAAGGCAATAAAAATGTTCTCTCAAGGAGCCCGGTTACATAACGGCCCATGCCATGAAATAACTAGCTAAACAAACAAACCAATGCATTCATAGTTCAAACAGCACGTTGGTTTGGAATGCAGCTGTTGCACTCTGCCAGCAGCGCCCGGGGAAGGGAAAGACTTGAAGAATGGCTGAGAAGAGGACTCCAGATCCCCCATCCACCCTTAACTCTGGAGACCACGCTTAGTGGTGTGAGACATCTCTGGGACAGGGTCCAAATTGCCTATCTCCGTAACAGGCTGATTCAAACTCCCAGAGGAAAACTCGCCAAACGTCAGGGTTTGTAATCTGGATCCAAAAATCAAATTCGTCCAAATATCGGGGTTCGAAACCTGGATCCAGATCCACCCCCGCCCCCCAAGCATTCAGATCCAACCAGTTAACAGAGACAAGGGGAAGCTGTGAACACAGATCTGGGGCCTAGAGCCAGGAGTTTGGTTCAGGCTAAGCTTAGAGCAGAGATGATATGCTGGGCCCTGTGTTAGCTGCAGAAATGAATGCTGAAAAGAGCAGGTGGAGCAGATTCTGTGCCTGGCTCCTGCCCCTATAGGCCACCATTAATGCAAATTCCCCTTGGGTACTAGCACAGTATAGACTCACTGTGAACAGCCCTCTTCTGCCTGCCCCCCTCACCAGCCACAGTGCAGGGGTTTGTGCTGGGGTGAGACATACAGGGTGGGACTACAGGGGTCCCGGGCACTATTGAGATGCGTTGCGGTAAGTTAGAGCAGCTGGGGTCTGCAGCCCAGAATCTGGCAGATAGACAACTGGTGTACAGTCCACTCAGCCTCAGGTCTGTGCCTCCGGCCCTCCAGCCCACAGTCAGAGCCAGCGAGTTTAGATGCTCCCTGGATGCAGTTTGTTCTGGCCCCACAGCTTTGCCCAGCCAAATCCCCGCCCAGTGAAACTGGCCCCAGGGGACTTGCCCTTGTAGTGCTGGTTCCGCTCCGTGTCCCCGCATGCTCAGGGAAGGCAGCTGTTCATTCTCATCTTTGTGCCTTTGCTTTGCAGGGCCCAGCGGGGTCATGGCTAAGCTACCTCAGTCCCATGAGCCCGTCCTGCCTGTCGTCATTTCCCATAGAGGGACTCGGAGACTCCGTCCCTCTGGGGCCAGGGGCTCCGGGATGCGTCACACCAGGGAACCTGGTGCCCTCTGAGCTGGCTGCCCAGAGGAAAGGGTCACAAACCACCAGCCCCCTGCTTGCGTTTCTGAGCTGTGTACGGGGGCAGCAGGAACATGAGAAATAGCTGGGCCAGGAGCCGGCAGATACAAATCCCCTTCTAGGGCATCCCGCGGGCTTTGTTTACATAGCAGAACTGAGTTTCCTAGAGGAGAGGCCTTTCCTAGAGCAGGGGCTTTCACAACGAAGGGGTCCACTTAAATTGATGGCTCCTGGAAGGGAAGAGGGTCTCATGGTCAGGACACGGGACTGGGAGCAAGAGGGCTGGGGACGTTTTCCAGCTCTGCTATAGGCCACAAGCGAGTCGGGGTGGGGGCACATTGCCAGGAGCACGCGGCCCCATCTGGGGGCCTGGATCCCATTCTCGATGGGCTTCTGTGGGGCTGAGAGGGAAGCATGTTATGAGGCTGGACTTGTGCCCTAACCTCTGACCATATCTGGGGGGATTTGGCTCTTCTCATAAAAGCCGCAGAGTT
Source organism: Malaclemys terrapin pileata (assembly GCF_027887155.1). Classification (NCBI taxonomy): domain Eukaryota; kingdom Metazoa; phylum Chordata; order Testudines; family Emydidae; genus Malaclemys; species Malaclemys terrapin. The sequence goes on along the minus strand of NC_071508.1, from coordinate 16,450,892 downwards.
GGGGAGCACTGGGGCCTTTAATCTCCTTCACCCGACTATACAAGGAGAATAATACTCCCCTTCCCCGGTGTGCAAAGGGGAAGGGACGTGGGTCTTAATTCAGTGATGCGTGTGGCCTGGTCAACCCTACTGGTGCTACAGCAGCAGCATCATGGCACTGTAGCTGTAGTGCCATAGTGTAGATGCAGACTCCAGCCCCGGAAGTGGTTTCCTCATCCCTGTAGGAACACCCCCTCCCCGAGCAAGAGTCACTAGGTCAACAGAAGGAGAGGTTACTCACGCTGCGCTGGAGCTGTAGTTCTTGGAGATGCGTGGCACACCCATAGGGGCTCTTCTTGACGCATTCTTCTATAGACCTACCCTGCACAGCGCTTGTGGGGTGTGGAGTTTTCACACCCCGGCACCGGAGCTACATTGACCTGAGTGTCAAGCGTAGACCAGGCTTCGGAATCCATGCAAGAGGCGCAGCTGGCAACTGCTGCCGAAATGCAGAGTATATTGTAGCTGGAAGAAGAGCAACAATACTCCACAGCTGGATGGTGGGAATAGCCCTTTGCCTCTCTACAGCACCCTGCATCTGAGTAACTCAACATTAGGAATGAATTAAGCTTCATCCTGCAAGGGAGGTGAGCACTGTGATCGCCTTTTACAGATGGGGAAACTAAGGCAGAGAGCAAGGAAGTGACTTGCCCAGAGTCACACACAGCAACAAAGCGGCAAGAATCGAGCCCTGGAGTCCTGGCTTCCAATCCCTTGCTGTCACCACTAGACAGCTACCTTCCAGTGGGGTCGGGATTGAGTGGCTAAAGAGTACCTGCTAGTGGAATAAAGCAGCAGGATCAAACAGATCAGCTGATCAGGTGCCCCCAATTGGTAGGACAGTCCCAGAAGCTCTGTGGCCCCCACTCTGCCCTGGATTGAATTTAACTCAGGTGCCCCTTTGGGAAGGCTCCCCTGGCACCTACCTGTCACTCGTGCCAGCAGCGCTCCTCCAAGGCCCGAGTGGCTCCTGGGGCCCTGAGTGTTTTCAAGGACACAAGTCACGTTTCCCCACACCCTGTCCCAGCTGTTCACGAACCTCCCCTGTCCTTTACCTGGTCCAAGGCCAGCTGGGACAGCTGCTCTCACACTCACTACAGCCCCTCAAGGAATTTTTCAATCAGTCTTCCAGTGGCCCAGAGCCTCGCCTGCGAGATTAGCAGCTGGGGCCGGAGGCAGAATTGAAAAGGCCCATCCAGGGCTTTCATTACCCACTCAGGGCGGGCATTGTGTGAGGCTACAGGAACCCAGGAGCCTTGATTAACAAATTAATGAGCATAATGAGCCAGTGGCTGGACTCAGATGAAGGGAGGAGAGAGAGAAGCGGGGAGGGCCAGATTCTGGGCTATGTCTCACCAAAGAGGAGCAGGACAGAGGTGGTTTTATGCCTCTTGGATTCTGGGCTGCTCTAACTTACAACAGAGCCCTCCAGTTGCTTGTGGGGAAGGCCAAATCATCTGAGACAGAGCACTCAGGTCATCACCCTTCCAGTCCCAACACAGCCCTGCGCTACGTGCTGTGAGGTGGGGTGGCGTAGGGCCACGTGAACCAGCCAGGGGAAATTCATCCCGGACCTGCCGTGGCCCGTCTTTGCCACCAGCACAGTGTCAAAGGGCCGGAACCAGCACTGACTCACTGTCCACGTGGTACCGTCCACAGTGGTGAGTGCTGGAGCTGGAGTCTCCTCTCCCTTACCGAGGTGTCAGTCGAAAGTAACCAGAAGTGTAAATGCAGTGAGTGGGAAGGGAATGGGGCCCGGCGACAGGCCCAGGTGGGGGAGGGCTTTGCCCCGGTCTGGCTGAGCCAGTGACCCAAAGGACACTTTGTTCTTTGCGTATTTCAAATTTAAATGTAGTATGGACCATCTGTAGCTTTCCCGGACCTAAGTGGGGGGGGGGACTCTGCCGTCACGCCCTGAGCTCGGCTGCAGCAGAGGGACACTAGGAGGGTTGCAGCAGGGAAAGCTCAGAGCAGGCTTTCGTTAAAGAGACAGGCTCCTAAAAGCTGCAGCCAGTTCCGAGTTCTAGTGCAGCCCCTCCGTTAGGGGCTCAGCTGCTAGGGAGGAACCACAAAGCCAGCTGACCAATTCCCTGGGAATACCCCCAAGCTCAGGGTGGCAGACGCTGCCCCAAAGCAGCCCACAGCAGGCTGGGGGGTGGCTGGGGAGACTCTTCCACAGACCTTACCGCTCGGCAGATTTTCCTGATTCTCAGCCAGTTTGCCTTTGCTCAGTATTACTCCTCACTTCTTCCTTGGACCACGATTCTGCTACAGTCCCTGTGTGATAATTATAACTGCTCAGTGCTGGAGCACACCAAACCCCTAAGGCAGCAGGAGCATGCCAGGTACATCACAGCTCTGATGGGGCTTTCAGGTGCTAGCCCTGGGGGGTCCCCAAGAACCACGCAGACACACGGCTAAGGGAAAGGGCACTTTGTTAGGGCTGGCAGGAGAGGGAAAGGTTGCAGATGCCTTAGGTCCTGTAGCTTAAATGGTTACAGTCCAAAGTGAGTAGGGTGACCAGACAGCAAATGAGAAAAATTGGGACGGGGGTGGGGGGTAATAGGAGCCTATATAAGAAAAAGACTCCAAAATCGGGACATCTGGTCACCCTAAAAGTGAGCCATAGTGGTTCCTGTTTGAGTCCCGGGGGCAGGCCGGCCAATGGAGTCAAAGCTTCTCAGGGCTAGTGCCTGGGGTGCCCTCTCCAGTCCAGTCTCTATTCAAGCAGGCAGCCAGGCCAGGATCACTTAGTGGTGTGTGTCTCATTGGGGCCCCTCTGCACTGGCTCCCTACCAAGTCATCACTGGTCCCCATAAAGTCCCGCACAGACCTTCACCCAGCTGTATCATCTGGTAGCTGCAGCCTGTTCCGCATGCGGCTCTGCATAGAGCTCCTGGGGATTCCGCTCCGTGTGCGGCTTTTCTGCACCTCCTGGCTAGCCACACGGCCACTGCCTCCCAAAAGTGCCTCCTGCCAGAGTCCTTCCTCTGCTCTACAGCGGGGAAGGTTCCAATAGGCGTGGTTGTCTCCTGCTTAGCAGGTTCATCACACATGTATCCACTGTAGGAGTACTCAAGTCTCCCCACCCTGCCCATCTGTTTGCAAAGTACGTTGCACAGCCGTGATGGCTGGAGGATATTTTAGTTGGCTGCGTCTTTGCTCCCTTTGCCCTGGGCATCGCAGCTTTTGCTGATCAACATGCTGCTTTTTATAAAACACCTGACGAGCTGCTGACCACGCCCTTAGGGGAGAGGATTCGACAACACGCAGAGGAAGAAGATGGAGCTGCCTTTATTAAACAATGTCAGAGAATCACAGGCACCAGCAGAAAAATTCAGATGAAAAGGGGTGACTTTTGAAACAGCCTTTCCCCCTTCTTGTTTCCCAAAAGCTTAGCAAACTGTACAATCAAGCGTCCACCTGGGGATTTATTTACAGTGGACCTATCCCTAGAATCCTTACTCAGCATATCCTTCGGCATCATTCAGTGAGTAGAGCCCAAATAAGTAATAAGTAGGGATCAGGTTCAACAATAGGTCTGCAAGAATTGCTGGGACACTGACTAATGCCAAGGGCCACAACACGTTTCATCCAAGAGCGCATGAGTATTTCAATGCCAAAGGCTTGGTAGTAGGGTGACCAGATGTCACGATTTTATAGGGACAGTCCCGATTTTGGGGTCTTTTTCTTATATAGGCTCCTATTACCCCCCACCCCCGTCCCGATTTTTCACATTTGCTGTCTGGTCACCCTACTTGGTAGCCAGGATGGGCCGGATTTTCAAAAGAACCTGCAGTTCTCAGTGACTTCCGCTGATGTTTTGTGTGCTCAGCACCCCTGGAAATCAGAGCCAACATGTGGAAACAACGAAGGGGGAAGAAGAATCTCAATCCTTCATCCCTCTACACTGGAGGCTCCAGAGACTCTTGACCTGAGAGCTCCCATCCCAGCAAACGTGGAGCCTGCTTCCGCGTTCCTTGTGGACTTCGGTAAGAGTTTTGAGTGCACCTGATCCACGCTTGGCAAAAGCACCGTGAGCAGGCTCCATGTGACTATTATTTATGAAGCGCTGACTACGTGCTTTGAGATCCACAGGGCCCAGGTTTGCTGCCAACGACCCACCCAGGGGCACTGCATTACATAAGCAATTGCTGTGGTTGCTACAGGGACATTAGACAACTGCAGCTGGGAGAAGAAGAGGTCCATGAGAGTGCGGGTTCCTTAAAAAGGAGGTGAGTGCGGGGGGCATGGTAAAAGTATAGTCAATAATGAATGGCAGGGAGATTGGGAGCTTTGCTCCTTTCTGCTCCATTACACAGGAACAAGGGGCCAGTCAATCAAATTCTAAAGGGATTAAAGGAAACAAACACTTGACCATAACACGCAGTTGGACTCCGGAATTCGTTGCCACATGGTGTGGCCAAAAAATGAGCAAGGTTTAAAAAGAATATCAGAGTTATAACTGAGGCTAACAATTTTGGAAGGGACATTAAACCTCATGCTTAAGGGCTTAAGCCAACCTCCTCTCAACTGTTAGAGACCTACTATGGGGGCAGATTATTCCACATCAGCCTGTGGCAAGGTTTCTTACACCTTCCTCTGAAGCATCAGAGACAGCGTAGTGAGCTAGATGGACCCTGGTCCGATTCAGTCTGGCAATCCCTGTGTTCCTACGAACAGGGCGGAAAGTGGTCTGCAGAATCTCAAATGGGATGGGACACAACGCGATTGGGAGGCACTCTCTCTCTCTCTCTCCTAAGACTGGGCCACGCAATGGAAAAGTTTGAGACTCCCAGCAGGTACAGATACAGGGGATGGAGGAGGCTAGTCAACCAGCCAGACACCTGAGTCAAGGGGAGAATGTATACAAAAGCATGCTGCACATTCAGGGCTGGAAGTGGGCTCCACAATGGAACATCTAAACCAAGGCCCCCTGTGGGCCCTCCCGTTGGCATGTATGGACCTGGTTCGATTTCACTGTCCAAATGTGAGATCTGGGTGACCCACAGGGGTCCTTCCTCTTTGAAAACGTCGTGCTCAGAACTCTACAGAACTGGCCAGCTTCCTGTGTTGCTGTTTCTCAGAATCAGGCCCTGGGTGAGGACAGAGAGAAAGAGGCCCTGTGGTCTGAGCAGATCAGACTCTTGGGCAAGGATGTTCCTACACTTGAGCCTTTACAGAAACTACCCATGCAGTACCATCTATACCGATTTCATACGGACTTCAGCCTTGCGGTCACATATGCCTCTGGGGCCAGCATTTTCAGAAGTGCCCTCTGATTTGCAGATCCTCCATTTTTTAAGTGCCCAAACTCATAAGAACGGCCATACTGGGTCAGACTAATGTTCCGTCTAGCCCAGAATCCTGTCTACCGACATTGGCCAATGCCAAGGGCTTCAGAGGGAACAAACAGAACAGGTAATCATCAAGTGATCCATCCCCTGTCGCCCATTCCCAGCTTCTGGAAAACCGAGGCTAACGACACCTATGATGATTTGGGGCTGGTTTTCGCAGATGCTGCACACCCCACAAATCGAACTGAAGTCAATGGGAACTGTGAGTGGTTGGCCCCCTCTGAAAACCAGGCCTGAGGTATTTCAGATTGACTCCCTCCCCCCCCAACAGAAACTCTCCCAATCCCTCTGGAAAGTTGTGGCCGTGCTGCATATCCTCCCATCCCCTCCATCCCACCCCATGCCTTCCTCCTGCACCCTTAGGACAGAAAGCAGAGAATGCTTGAGAATCCATTGTAAAGCTACGTCACTTGCTGCAATTGATTCACCCACCCCCCTTCCCCCACCCTTACCCCCAGCTCCAGCTGCTCCTTGGCTTCACAATATTTTCACCTTGGCTTCCCTGGTGTCTGCTTGCCTCTTGCCGTATCTCAAGCCGAACGAGTTCCAGTTGTAGGCGGAGAGATCCTTCTCCCGCTCCACAAGCAGCGAGCCCTGGGGGACAGAGATGGCTCTGCTCCTGGCCGGATGGATTCCTTGCCCCAGCTGGACCTGGCTGTCCTGCGGCTTGCACAGCAGGGGCGGCATGGATCTTGGTTCTGCCTTCCCAGGGCTGGGCTTGCTTTCCGAGCAAGGAATGGCTTGATCCCAGTGGGCCGGGCTGGCCAGGTATTTGAAATGGTCACCTACAGAGAAAGGCGCAGAAGGAGTTGAGGAGGGAAAGTGGTCAGTGTCAGACTCACCAGTGGCAAGTGGCAGGCAGTGTCTTTGGGGCAGAGTCTGTCTTTTTGTTCTGTGTTTGCACAGCACCCAGCACATGAGGTCCTGGTGCGTGGCTGAAGCTCCTACGTACCACCGCAATCCAAACAAATAAATAGTAAAGATTTCACAGGCTGCCTGTTATCGTCCAGGGCCTGCCATAATCTTACCCCCACATTTCCCCCAACTCCTTCTCTTTGCCCCCTCTCCATCCTGCTCCCCACATTCACCTGTCAAGCTTTGGAAATTTAGCAATACACGAGTTAGTGGTGGAGCGCCCAGGGCCCAGAACAGGGAGAGGGTTCACAGAGCCTTCATAAGATGCCCCAAGGGTTTTCAGAAGAGTTCAGCTCCCATTTATTATGACTCAATGGTGTTGATTACAGAAATGCCAAAGGACCAGCCACGATCAGGGCCCCATTGTGCTAGGTGCTGTACAGACCCACAGTCTCTGTCCCCAAGAGCTCACGGGCACTTGAATATGGACCCTGCTCTGAATCCAATGTGCTGAGCGCTTCGGAAAAATCGGGCCCCGACTGTGGGAGCCCTGAGCATTTGAAAATCTCACCCGGAGCTCTTCTGAAAATGTAGCCCTCGGGGGGTTGTTTTTCAGGGGGGAGCTGAGCACCCGCAGCTCCCCTTGACTTTCACGAGAGTTGTGGGTGCTCAGCACCCCTGAAAATCAGATTCATTTCGACTGAGGGCAGCCGGCGCAGCTATACCTGACCAAATACAAACATTTGTAATTTTTAAAAGCGTGGAAGCTGTTTGGGGCAGGGACTGTCTCTCTGTTCTGTGTTTGTACAGCGCCTGGCACAAGGGGCTCCTGGCCTCAAGGCATCAGTTAACAACCAGCAGTGCTTAATTTGTAATGAAAGAGGTCCCTGGGCTCAAGCAATATTTTTACTTTCAGAACTGATGTGCCAAGCCTAGAGGTGCCGGGGCTATGCACCAAGCTCACACAACCTCTTTGGGAGACATGACCCTTTCGATTCCAAGCGAGTGGCTTTCAATGCAGGATCTCCACGGGCAATCGCGCTACCTGTATGTCGAGGGCTCCAGAAGGGGAAAGATCTTTCTGCGGGTTCCCCAAACGGAGCATTGGAGAAGAAGAGAAGCAGGAGCATGGAGCTGAAAGGATTCATCCCGGGCTGGCTCAGACCTGAAATATCAGACCACGGGGGAGAGAACACAGAGGAAGGAAGAAGAAAGTAACAACAATGGGTCAGATGGTTTCCAGTCTCCCGGAATGTTCTGCTCTTTAAAGGGAGAGTCTCTGGGATATCGCCTGCTCTCGGTGACACAGATACAAACCCGGGGTGGCTCTATGCTCTGCAGTGGAGTCACTGCATATTGACTCTGCTGGAAGTAGCAAGCTCAGCTGACTACAATTTAAAATGGCTCCCTCACCCCTTTTTCAGGGAATTGTGGGTAGACTATAGAGTTCAGACACCCGTCATTCCCCCCATCTGTCTCCCACCAAAATGAATGGGGCTGCTCACCGGCACAAAGCGAAGCACACGATGCACTGGACCTGCGCGCGGGATCGGTCCTTACAGAGGGGGTTTTAATGGGATACAAAGCAAAACAGGGCCGAAGGTGGCAGGACAGCCAGCCCCCTCCCTTTCATCCACCTGCCAGCAGCTACAGGAGCGGAGATAGAGGCTACAGGGGGTAGCTAACAACGCACGGAGCCTTTGAACAAGGGGATCAATATGGGCAGATGAAAGCTGAGCTCAGCAAGCAGGCCCAGCCAAAGACACGTCAAAAACCACCCCCTGTCCCTGCAGGTGGGGTCAGTATTGCAGCAGATTAATGCCAAGGGCAGCTACAAAGGGCTCCCTGCTGAAATGAGAGGTGGTGAGGAGAGAGGAGGAAAAGGAGATGGTGAAGTCTCAGGCCCATTTTTAGAAGTCCCTTGGGACATACCAGACCCGCTGACTTTCACTCAGGCCTAGGGTGACCAGATGTCCCGATTTTATAGGGACAGTCCTGATTTTTGGGTCTTTTTCTTATATAGGTTCCCATTCCTCCCCACCCCCTGTCCTGATTTTTTCACACTTGCTGTCTGGTCACCCTACTCAGGCCTAGGCTCATGGGGGCCAAAGCTGCTTTTGGAAATGGGACTTACACGCTTTTGAGAACTTTACCCAGGATGCCTCTCACGTCTAGGTCGTGAATTCGAATCCTGCCTGTGTCTCTTGAGCTGAGGTACTTGTCTGGCCCCCATAATGGTAGGATCTGAAGACCTCGCAGCCTTTGATGTAATTAACTTCACAACGCCCGTGAGGTAGGGCAGTGCTGTTATTTCCATGTTATTGAGGGAGAACTGAGACACAGAGAGACCAAGGGCGCACAGGGAGTGGCAGAGCTGGGAATGGCACCTGGATGCCCCATGTTCCAAGGCAGCCTCCTAACCACAGGAACGTCCTCCTTTCCGTCTGTGGCTGTTGGGGCTCTTCGGTCGTCCGTACGAGCTGACAGCCCTATCTCAGCCCCGTTCCTTCAATTAACTGCATAGAAACTTCATCACTGTCCGCTCCAATTAGCTCGCAGTGCCAACAAGGTAGCAACGCAGCCGACGGGCGCGAACGGAACACGGGCCTGAATCCTCTCACTAAGAAGCGGCACCTGCTGCTCAGAATTGAGGCGCATTCCTGGGGGGGCGGGGGAAGCTGGCGTTCCTGTGCCTGTTTTGTAGCTGACGAACTTCTGGGCCTGACCCTCAGAAGCCCTGAGCACCCAGAGCCCTACGTGAAGCCAGCGGGAGCTGTTGGTGAATTGGCGCCTCTGAAAAATCAGGCCCATTCTGTCTGTTTCCTATGCTCCCCTATCTGTGTGTGTCTGTCTCCAACTGTCATCTCATCTTAGATTGTGAGCTCCCTGGAGCAGGGACTATCTTTTTGTTCTGTGTTTATCCACCACCTTACACAATGGGTCCTGGGCCAGGACGGGGGCTTCTAGGCGCTACTGCAACACAAATCTCCAGGGCTGCCAATCCCGCACTCTTTGTTGGCAATAAGGACCCTTAACTAAACTGCACAAAGAATTCTCGTCTGTCCTTGGACCCTTCACTGTGCTCCGTTAATGGAGTTAATGTGTTAAGGAGACCCCAGGTTAACTGCAGCAGGCTAACACTGCAATGTCTCCTGGCAGATTGGGACACTTTGGTCTGTCACCTGCTATGGGTCACAGCAACCGGCTGATATTTTATATCCGTATCTCTCTAAACAGAACAGCCTATCTGGAACGAACAGGGCTGTTCACCCTTTTCATTTGTTCCCTTGCATCTTACAAGAAGTCAAACCGGCTTTTAATCAATTCCAGGAAACCGTCCCTATCTTCTAAAGAAAAGGGATGCTGCATTAGCTCAAAGTGCACACGTCGGGCAGATCCGAACCCGGCCATTTATTACTAAAAAATAAAAGCCTTGAAATACAGGGTAATTCGGACAGTTTCTTCCTATGCAGGGACATTCTAAAATTAAATTGAATGATTTTATTCCTTTCCAGGTCTTTGGAGTTCTTGAGAAAACATAAGAAACACAGGCGTCTATGATCATTTTTCCACTCAGCAACACACACACTCACTCTCTCTCTCTCTCTCTCTCTAAATGTGGAGAAAATTTGTTGGACTGACAGTCCCTGCAAAATTCCTTTTCTAGCTACTTTAAAGAGTTGAGGAGTAAGAGCAAGTGGTCATGCAGATACGGGTGAAATCTTGGCCTCACGGAAGTCAATGGGAGTTTTGCCATTGACTTTGATGGAGACAGGATTTCACACACAGTGTGTAGTTTTAGACTCAAATTGCTCCGCATGGCATGGTCAAAAAGCCATTTCATGATTATGGGGCAAAACGTTCTCTTGTGACAAACCAGCGCAGCACAAGGCTGGGAGCCAGGAGCCCAAAATTCCGCCCCCAGCTCATTTTAGCCTGGTCTATATTAGAGACATTTTGAACAAAAAATCCCATTTTTTGCTAACACCAATTCATATCCATTAGAGGTAGCAACATAGGGAGCCCTACTGGAGATGTGCCCCCTGCTGCTGCCAGTGTTTTAAGTTCCATTTTGACTAGCCCTATTTTGAACCGGGTTAGACCACGCGGTGTTTAAAATGCTGGCGGGAGCCTGGGCTATGTACATGCTCAGTGTTGCTTCCACCAGTGCAACAGAACTGGTGTTAGCAGCAGTCTTGGGTGATCTTGAGGAGAGTTGCTTCCCTTCTGCGTGCCTCAGTTTCCCCATCTGTAAAATGGTGCGGAAAACCATTTTGCTGTCTGGGAAAACCCTAGTGATCAAACAGTGTCTAACTCCTCGAGAGCTTGGGGTCCTTTTACTACCAAAGCACAAAGCATGATCATATTCTATTTGATGATGAGTTTGACCATTTAAAATCTCTTTCCTTGACCAAAATTAAACATACCCCTCCCCGCAAAACAGGACATTTGGGTTTCAATTTAAAAAAAGTTTCCATGAAAAGCAAACCCATGTTTTCAGCAGGGGAGAAACGAAAAACGAACCACAGCTTAGATCTTACGTGATCTTGTCCTCCACTTACCTCTGCTGCTCGTGGGCCTTCGTGTGCAGAGCGAGGGAGGGAACTGATGAGACCCTTCTCCCCACTCCGGTCCCTTACAAATAGGTGAGCAGCTGCCCTGGCTGGCTGGATCTCTCTCATCTTCAGTATAAACCTCTCCCCCTTATTATAGGAGCTGGTTGTGATGTCAGCAAGGCTTGGACCCACCTCTACTTTCCCCCGCCCCCCAGCCATTTCACTTCAGAAAATTGCCACTTATCTTTTTCTCTTGATTGCTTGTTGCTGTGACGTGCAACTTTACTATACACCACTTTAAACACGAGAATGCAACTTGCCCCTCTCTGGGTAGGATCATCAGCTGGTATAAATTGGCCTAATTCTATTGACTTCAACAAGGCTACACTGATTTATACCAGCTGGGAACTGCCCCCCTCCCCTTCTTAAACTCTTTTCCTTTTCACTCAGGGTACATCTATACTACAGAGGCTATACCAATGTAGCTATGCTGGCATCAGGGCCGGCTCCAGGCACCAGCCTGGCAAGCGGGTGCTTGGGGCGGCCACTCCGGAGAGGGGCAGCACGTCCAGCTATTCGGAGGCAATTCGGCGGACGGTCCCTCACTCCCGCTCAGAGCGAAGGACTTCCGCCGAATTGCCGCCGCAGATCACGATCGCGGCTGTTTTTTTTTTCCTTTTTGGCTGCTTGGGGTGGCCAAAACCCTGGAGCCGGCACTGGCTGGCATAACGTCCTGGTTTGTAGAATGTCACAACGGTAGGGTTACCATATTTCAGCAAGAAAAAAAGAGGACGGGAGGAGCCCCGCCCTAGCCCCGCCCCTGCCCCTCCCACTTCCCGCCCCCCCAGAACCCCCAACCCTCCCCCCGTTCCTTGTCCCCTGACTGCCCCCTCCTGGGACCCCTGCCCCTAACTGCCCCCCAGGACTCCACTCCCTATCTAAGCCTCCCTGCCTCTTGTCCCCTGACTGCCCCAACCCTTATCCACACCCCCACCCCCAGACAGACCCCTGGGACTCCCATGCCCCATCCAACCACTCCCCACCCCCTGACAGCCCCCCCCCAGAACTCCCGACCCATCTAAACCCCTCTGCTCCCTGTCCCCTGACTGCTCCGATCCATCTCCCCACCCCTGCCACCTGACAGCCCCCCCCAGAACTCCCAAACACTCCCCCCCTGCTCCTTGTCCCCTGACTGCCCCCTCCTGGGACCCCTGCTCCTAACTGCCCTCCAGAACCCCACCCCCTACCTAAGACTCCCTGTTCCTTGTCCCCTAACTGCCCCCTCCTAAGACCCCCCCCAACTGCCCCCCAGGACCCTACCCCCTACCTGTACCCTGACTGCCCAAAACTTTCTCCACTCCCCCCAAAAAGCCCCCCCCCCGTTTCTTGACTGCCCCCTCCAGAACCTCCCTGGCCCCCTTACCGTGCTGCTCAGAACAGGGTGTTGGGCTCTGTGCAGCCGAGCCGGACACGTGGCTGAGCTCCCCAGCACAACACAAAACCCGGTCCCTGGCCCTGCACAACAAAACCCGGTCCCTGGCCCTGCACAGTGCTGCCGGACTGGGCTGCAAGGGAGCTGCGGCTCAGAATGCAGGGCGGATCCGGCTCCTCTACAGCTGCTCGTGAGTCCAGCCCGGGACTTCCCTGCAGCCCTCCCAGCCGCTCGCTCTGCTCTGCGGGGGGGAAATCCCGGACATTGTGAGTGCTTTACAAATTCCCCCCCGGACGCTATTTTTAGCACAAAAAGGAGGACATGTCCGGGTAAATCCGGACGAATGGTAACCCTACACAACGGACTATTCCAGCAATTTCAAAACCTTCTTCCCCAAACGTGTGTCAAGTCGGAAGAGGCGCCGACGCTCACTCACCCTGCTTTGCAAAGTTTCTGCATTCTGCAGCAAAACCACGGCTCGGTGGAAAACACCCCAACAGCTTCACTCCCCATGTTATTCTCAGAGCTGGACAGCCCCTGGGAGCCAGAGAGCGCGGCTACAGCCAGCAGTGGCAGGAGCTAAAGGCTTCAAACTAAAGCTTGTTATTTAAAGAAACCTACGGGATAAAGAGACATGGGCTAAAATTCACCAGTTCAGAGAGCTGGGGCACAGCGCTTGGGCATCACTTTAATCCTCAAAATAGTGCGGAAGTGGCCTTAGCATTAACGAGGCCACAAGAAGCAAAGCAAAGAACCTCCAGTGACCTCCGAGTAAGGAGGCAGAAGCACCATTGTGGACGGCCTTGCTATTAAACGATACGCTCCCACAAACCAATACCATTCGCCATGGCCTGCCGACCCCCAGGACAGTCTCCAGAGGGCCTGCATCACAATGAGTTGAGTCAGTCCAGGTCCCTCAACCATGTTCTTCTTTCTCAAGGAGGTGCACTTAATGAATACAAGTCTTAACAGGGCACTCGGGGGAACAGCAAGCTCTAGTGAGAGGCTCCCTAGGAAACCAGCTGAGCTGCCCATAACCAGACGCTCCCACCACACCATGCCCAAGGCTTCCCCGGAAATGGCCCTGGAGGAATTCAGCAGCTAACTAGCTGCATAGAGATATTGCACAGCTGTAGAACCACAGAGGCGTGCTGCTCCATTAGACACTGGGTGGGGGACAAGTCTAGTAGCCCATACACAGGGCTTACTGGGGCAAGTCCCGGGAGTTGACCCTGAAGCTGCTGTCAGTGCTGCAGGGGGTCAGTGGTGTGGAGCATGGGGGATTCAGGAGGGAGCTACCGCACAGAGGCGATGCTAAGTGGACCCGTTTTGGCTCTGGCCAGGGAGTGAGAGTTGCCCACCTCTGTGTGCCTTGCTCTTGTCAATCACAGAACAAGTTGATGTGACTGTCACCTGCAAGAAGGGGGTCAGCAGGACTGGCTTGGTGGCCTCCTTAGAGCTAGGGTAGGTAAGAATGCGCCCTCCAGGGCGAGAGATGGGAGAGCGCCTGCTCCTTCGGCCCTCCATGGCACCTTGCCAAAAGAGGGCTGTTAAGTCCCCCTGCTCACTTTAATATTCAGTTGCCTCTTTGCTGAGAGAGCCCTAGGGTTGCTATTTTTTGTGATGGAGATGCCCGCCCAGCGGGAACTGGGCTGAGACCCAACACACTCATTCCACACAGGGGCCACCAAACAGCGGTCAGACCTGTAGCTGCTTTCTGTCCCTATGCAACAAGGCTAGGCTTGACCTGGGGGTGCTGGAAGCAAACAGCTTCCTAGCTCATGACCATCCACTTTGCACCCTGCTGGCCCCCACCACAGTGCCTCATGCAATTCTCTCCCCTTCCCCCACACTGGTGCAATACAAGGCTTGTGCAGCCCTTTGCATAAGAACAGGATGGGAGGGGGAATGACCAGAGTGCTCAGTGCTCCAGCTTTTCGGGCTGCAGAACAGCCAACAGGAAGCCAGGCCAGGGCTTTAGGAAAGACAAGGCTGAGCCCAAAGCCAGCGATCAGAACATTCAGCCAAGGAAGTGATCTTGTGATCATAGGTGTGTTATAATGCAAGGTAACAGGGCCAGATTCTCAGCTGTTGTATGTCGGCATCGCTCCATTGACTTCCAACGGATCCGTGCAGAATTACACCAGCTGTGAATATGGCCTTGTTCCGGCAGCAGCTTAGCGCTCAGCCTGTCCTTTTCCCCATGCAGCATTGTTGTATCACTGTCTGCGGAACCTGCCTCATACAAGACAGGATGGGTTCACTCCTCATGCTTCCCCGAGTGTCCTCAGCCAGATCCGTGGCCTCCAGCTTCGATGAGGGCTCCAGAGAGGCCCCATTGTTTCTGAAGTCCTTTAGTGCTTAATCATAGCAAAGGCAGCTCACGCTCCTGCAGCCAGCGGTAGACTGAAAAGAACATGCCCCACTTCTCAATAGATCAGCCATGAGCTATCTGCTTGGCATCTGGGCTTCCAATACAGTACATTCCTCCTCGCTCAATTTTCTCCTGTTTGGCAGCAGAATGGTCTTTAAAAAACGAGAGATAATTATCGGAAGTAATCATCGGTCTATTGCTGTGCTCTCCCCCGCAACCACCTGCTTACCCCTCTGCAATTAATGGCCCCAAATATCACTTGGTTTCTCATGGCCATTGCACACGAAAAGGGTAATTTACTCTCCCTGGATCAGGTCATGAAATGTTAATGGGGCTTAACAGGAGTTTTCATAACCTCCCCTGCCCTCTCTCAGAGCGGCGGCATTCTAAGGGGCAGATTCCGGGCCATGCCTCTTGGGAAGAGCAGTCCAGGCAGGGGGAGCTGCAGGGGAGCTTTATAACCTCTTCGTACCTCCCAGATCCTAGGCTGCTCCAGAGGCACACATGACCTCTGCAATAAGTTAGAGCAGCCCTCAGCCTTTAAGACCTCCTTGCATGGCTGCCTGTTGGCGGTTCTGCAGCCCAGAAGAGATGGAGCACAGAGCACTCGGGTCATTCCCCCTTTCGCCGCGCCCCTAAGCTATGTCACTCCTGCACTGGGAGAATTCCCCAACGTGCTGCAGTGGGGTGCAGAATCCGGCCTCAAGGGACTGGCGTCATCAGTGGGTTGGCCCAGGGAATGGGACTTCACCTTATTTCGTACTGAATGCTCCAACGCCCTTTCAGGGCCTGATCCTGCAGTTTAATGTGATGAGGGACTTTTGCCGCAGACTTGGATGGGAGCAAACTCCAGTTCAGAAAGGCACCTTGAGCTTGTACAAAAGGCACAACACAAACAATTGGATTGCTCGGCCAGAGAACGCAGCTCATTGTTTCACGGCTAAGACGCAGAGACCAGAGAGGAACATTAGTGCAGTCACTGCAGTTTTAGCACCTGCTGCTTAGTGATTTTTAAAATATTACAAAACCAGGATTAAAAGGAATCAGACAGGTCAGAGATGCTCATTGGCCTTGTAGGACTCCATGCTCCCTAGACACTCTGCGTCGCTTCCCATCTCACCATGGAGGCATCAGACACGACTTTGTTTTTAGCTTTGTGCTAAACACCCATTGAAATCTGACAGCTTCTTTCCAAGTTCCCTGATTCATTTTTGTTTCTGTCAGAGCCCTTCAAGGGGAAAGCCTGTTTCCTAGCTCTTCCCGACCCTCTCCAGGAAAAAACAAACAACCCCCCTGTTGCCAGCCCCAACAACCCCTTTAAAAAGAACAAGAAGAGCTTGTAATAAGGTATTTTGTCCAGAATGATTCCTGAGAGCTACTCATACAAGGTATGTCTACACTGTGATCGGGAGGTATGACTGCAGCATGTGTAGACATACTTGCACTAGTTTTGATCTATCTAACTTGAGCTAAAGGAATAACTCCCCTCCCTCCTAGCTGTAGCAGGATCCTATCCTGTATGGAGCAGTCATCAGAATGGGGACATACTACACACTCTGAACAAATGTGTCAACAGCAGCATGTCCCTCTAATGCAGTGGTTCACAAAATGTTACAGCGGTTCTCGGGAAAAAATTCCCTAATGGCGGACAGAGCTGTCCCTAGGGACCCTGGGCAGCACAGGGCCAACAGCCTGGAGCCCCTGGTCCTGGACTTCCAAGAACTAAGCAGATCAAAACAAGCAGATCTATCACACTGAGAAGATTTAAACTTCAAGACTCCTTATACGAAATGGAAAGGGAGGTGGATATTTTTTGCTGTTTTTAAAATTAAATAGGCAGCTAGTATTGTTTTTAAAATTATTATGAAGAACAAGTTTAAGCTTTGTTGTAACGTGCGTTGTTTGCCTGGACTGCTCAAGACCTGAATGCTTGTGTAAGAAGAACTCTTTGAGTTGGCTTTTTAAATACCTTCATGCTTTCACATCTGATACTCCTTGATGAAACATAGGAGCCTTGACTTATAACAGGCTTATTCAAAGTGATACGAGCTACGAAAGTGAGATCTTGGAAGAGTGTTGCTGTTTTCATAATGTAATAAAAATACTGTAATGATCAATAATAATAATAAATAATGCGAAATAAGCATGTCATAAAAACAAATTTGATATTTCCAAGATCGCTGCTTTTATAATTTATACTCAGGTAAAGGAGAAAATCCCTGGAAATATTCATTTTTAGGAGGGGGTTTGTGAGACTTGACATTTTAGTGAATAGGGTTCACAGGTTGTTAAAGTTTGGGAACCACTGCTCTAATGGGACTGGGATGCAATATTATCTCAGACATGCTTTTTAATCCACATACAATTTCACTCTCATGAGAACATGACAAAAGAGTAAATCAACAACTTGCACAACCATCTGGCTTGGGAAACTCATTCATTCCAGTGTAGCGCATGGGAAGGTGAGAATCTCAGCCAGATCTATCCGATTGGGAGCAATCTGATAGCAAGGCTTGGATTTTTGGGTTAATTGGTAGCAGGATCTGTTGGCTCCAAGCGGCTTCCTTCACACAATAAAAGAGCGTGTCCAGTCCAGGTGACTCTTGGCTTGGAGAGACCGCAGATTAGTGTCTGTGCAATGAGAGCCGGCTGCCCACAGATGCGGGTGTCTAAAGCGGGTGACGTTATCTCCACTAGCTGTTGGAAACTCTTCCAGGTCATACCAAGGAGCTGGTGTCTCCTAGTTTCTGGAATAGCTGCAACAATGACAGTTCATTAGCAGCGGTAGTAAACTCCAGCTGAACATAATGGTGACACTTGCAGTTCAGCACAACTGCGCCTTTATTTCCCTTAGAGGTTCAGCAAGGGCACCCACGGGCAGGCTTCTGGCTTTCCCAGCTTGTTGCCTTTCTTGGGTGGAGCCCCACGTCTCTCTCCCTTCTGACTGAGGTATTCCCAGGCTGAACAGTTCCCTGCCTTCACTGTGCTATTCCCAGCAAAGGACAGACTGCTTAAGCAGACCTCCTTGTTTCCTCTTCAGACATTAGAGCAGTGTATCTGCCCACAGGTAAGCTACCACACAGCTCTTGTGATGCAAGTGGATTTATCCTTAAGATGAAACCATTACAGAGAAAATGTATTAAAAATTAAAAATTAATGGAGATCTCCCATCTCCTAGAACTGGAAGGGACCTTGAAAGGTCATCAAGTCCAGCCCCCTGCCTTCACTAGCAGGGCCAAGTACTGATTTTGCCCCAGATCCCCAAGTGGCCCCCTCAAGGATTGAACTCGCAACCCTGGGTTTAGCAGGCCAATGCTCAAACCACTGAGCTATCCCTCCCAATAAAGGAACCTACATACATGCTAAAAAGCTTCCCAGCAATCACCCCAACTCCGCCATGGGCTGTGGTAGCTAATTTGTCCTTCAACACCCCATAAAAGGTCACCTCTATGGTCCTTCAAAAACACTCTATGGTCACAAGTGCATAACAGCCTCAGCTCAGAACTAGCCCATTCAGGTAAAGTTTAGTCCATCTGTTATACAGTTCAAGGATCTTTGATCTGGAGTTTCCAGGAGCAAGTAACCAGTAGACAGGGGGTCTCGCTCCCCAGGGCAGAGCTTCAAAAGGCTGGTTTCACAGGGGAGAATTTGCATTTCCCTCCTCCCAAGTACTTTCCAGGATAGTCACATCACAAAGATTGTCCCCAAAGCCCTTTGAAGTTCCTAATACTTTCAGAGATTTAATTGGTCAGGTTTCTAGAAAAGTTACGTACAATCCCACAATAATCCAGACACAACTGCATTTTGAATAAATGGACCACAAAGGTTTTAAATTTAATTCAATAATGTTTGTCCAGGATAGTGTCGGTCTCTCCCAGACTTGCCCCAGGACAGTGGTTGGCATTGTAACAAGGGATGACCAGTTGAAGTCCTGATGCTATTTGCTATTGAGTACAATCCGTCTCCTCAGCAACTCTGTATTCACAGTTTAAGACTTTTTTCTATACAGAAGATACAGTCCAGACCTCTAGTGAACAGATACATATTGCTGCCTATGAATTAGCGCTGATCAAAAATGTTCACACTAGTGAAATTTCAACAAAAATTGTGCCAATATTTTTCACAATTTTTTGACCAATTCTAATATCAGTGAGAGTCTACCGTTGAATGTGGACAAACCAAAGCTATGGTGGTATGCAAGGATCCTGGGAAAACACACAAGATTCCAGCGAGTGACACAGCTGTACGACATGTGAGAAATCACTGCTACACCTCTACCCCGATATAACGCGACCCGATATAACACGCATTCGGATATAACGCAGTAAAGCAGCGCTCCGGGGGGGCAGGGCTGCGTGCTTCAGCGGATCAAAGCAAGTTAGACATAACGCGGTTTCACCTATAACGCGGTAAGATTTTTTGGCTCCCAAGGACAATGTTATATCGGGGTAGAGGTGTACTTAGGAAGCATCATTACAGAAGACAGAAGATCAGCTAATGACAGAATAGCAGGAGCAAAAGAGACATTCTGGAAGAATTAACATGGGATGAGAAGGAACATCAAATCTGAAGACTTTTTTTAAATCCCAACTCTTAAAAACTTGCACTTGGTCAGGTCCGTGTTAAATTATGGCTGTGAGACGCAGACATTCAGACAATTCAAGCATAACTGAGGGCAGAAATTTAACTGCCTCTTTCGACCAGATTTTCCTCTCCCTTTCACCTGTGTAAATTGGGAGTGACTCATTTGAAATCAATTAAGTTACGTGAGATGTGAAGCCAGTGTGAGAGGAGAATGGGCCAAATTCTCAGCGGGTGTAAATCTGTGACGCTTTGGAAATGTCAATAAAGATCTGTTGATTTACACCAGCTCAGAATTTGGTCCAGTATCCTTACTGGGATCTTCAGCCAGTACATTGCAAAACCAAAGCCCCCTGACTCTGCATGAAATCCAACCCCAAAGCCTTGCTTACCTTGCTCAGCAGTGGAATATTTCCCAAAGCTCCCAGAAATCCAAAGACTACTGGGAAAAAATCCCTGGAGCAAAACAAAGATAATTTTTAATCAATGAGTGGAAGCTGGGGAAGGGAGTGGGCTGATTTAGGGTCAAGGAAGGACTTTCCCTAGGATCTATAACTGGGTAAAATAAACACAGGTCTAAAAAATTCCTGTGAGCTTTCACTAGCTGGGAAATATTGTCCATCCAGCTGATTGCCAGATTGTTGCCAGCACACAAATGGTCATGTGGATTTGGTACGGATTTGGGGCCTGGCAGGATCTCTTCTGGCTCACAGTGTTTGAAATCAATGCCTTGAAAACGACAGGGGAGTTGATCCTGTGACTTTTGTGTGACTTTCTGGGGAGCTTTGGATGCTTGCTAAGGAATTCCTTAGGGGAATGAGAATGGGGTTTCCTAGATAGCCTCTTGTACCTACAATGCTCTACACCTATGGAGTTTTGCCAGTTACCCTAGCAAAGCTATTGGCAAAGACCAAAACTAAAGGCATGTAGAGAACTAGTCACCTGAAAAGGGTGATGAAGCCATAGGTCTCCAGCAACATGCCCAGAAGAGGCCATCTCAGGAGCACAATGAGAATGCCTCCCAGGAAGAAGCTGGTGCCCTTTAGCTTTTCCCTCTGGAAGAAGAAGTTGAAAGTCCTTCTCAGTCCGATGATAATGGCCAAGCCAGAAAGGAACAGGAGCTAAGCGGAGGAAATGGAGTCGCACAGGACTTGTTAGAGGAGAGAAGGTCTACACATTCCCTTCATTCATTCCCGATCAGGCGCCAACTCTAGCTCCTCTTTCCCGTGTGATCAAAGAGAACCCTTGTCTATCTCATCTGCTGACACGGGCATCCCCCTCTCCCCTCACCTGGCCGCCATCCATCACACTAACGCAGCATCCTACTTGCCTGCTTTTGCAATCCATGTAACCATTATAAAGGACAATGCATATAAGCCACTGTAATAATGCAGTAAGGAAACAGGCTTGCCTAAGTCCCAGGCAACAGAAATGCAGTAGATAAGAGAATGAAGGGCTAAATTCTGCTCTCAGTTATAACAATACCTAGGTCTTACACAGCACTTCTCATTAGTAGATATCAAAGGAGATATCAGTATCATTATCCCCACTGTAGTTGTTACAGTTTCACTAGTAGAACCCCACTAGGATTGCACTGACTGTGGTAGAATTCCGATGCCAGCTGATTCCCACGGTGTTAGAAGGAAACATCTCTGATATTTCATGAGAATGAAAACGTGTTCATGTTACAGAGCTTGTCTATATGGAGAGTTATTCCAGAATAGCTATTCCGGATTAACTCTTCTTAATTAACGCCATGCGCGGATGCTCTTATCCCAGAGTAAGAGTGCCTTATTCTGAATCCACTCTGGAAATGGATTAAACTACTTTGGAATAAAAGCATCCACCCCTGGAGTTAATCAGGAATAGATAATCCACTTTAAATTTACACCCTACCTGAATCTGAATGAACTTCCATGTGTAGACAAGCCCTTTGTTCTTTTTATTTGTAAATTCAAGACAACTTTTAGAAGGACTTTAGTGCCTGTGATGAGAGGTGCTGGGCTGACTTCCCTGGAGACTGAAATGCTCTATTTATCCCCACACAAGTATGTGCTGCACCATACAAGTGTCCCCCACACCATGTGTCTCAACTCTGATTGGGAAGGACCATCCCCAGTAGGGAGATAGTAGTTTAGTCTCCATGTGATTTGATTCTTGGCTTCTCTTTCGAGGTTGCCTACAAGGGGATCAGTTAATACCAGTTGTGATGAGATTAAGGATGGGGACATCATCACAGCTGGACTGAAATGCAGCAAATTTATTTCACACAAACCCGAGCAGGATTTGAACAGAGACTAGCCCCATTTCTCTCATAATAGGAACCTATACAGGGCCAAAGGACTGGCACGCTCCACCGTGGGAGCTGTGACTGGTTGCAGCGGGGTTGTCGTGTCTGGGCCCCTGTCCCAGTGCTATATTTTGCCCTCAGGAGGGGCAAGGAAGGGGGCCAAGGTTTTGAGGTACTCACGTTTCCAAAGGCCAGCAGCACTGAGTCAAAGTACAAGAGTACCCCAAAAAAGATGAAAAATAGGCCAAAGCCCACAAGACCGACGCCGATCTCTGCAACAGAGGGAGGGTCAGTGATTAGGAGCGCAGCAGCCAGAGGACAACGTATTGCTACCAAAGAAGTGTTGAATGGTGCCAGCTTCTGTCACCAAATCCACTCCGTGGTTCCTCGTTGCATCGCCACCTCAGCAAGGAAGGTTAATTTGTGGGTTGCGTCAAATATTTAGAAACCCGTCAAGACAATTTCTATCTAAGGTAGGTTTTTGAGAGCTCACCCATCACCCTGGCCTCAGAGCGCCTCTCTCCCTATATGTATCTAGGGAGAAAGAGACAGTCTGATGTTAAGCCAGCTGGAAAACAGGAAAACGATTTCCTGAAAACCTGTGAAGTGGTTTCCATGTGGCAGGGGCCACCTCCTAATCCCCTCCCTCTTCAAAATGGAGCTGAGCCAAAGCTCTGGACTCAATAAGTCTTCCCATTGCCTTGAATGGGATTTGGGTCAGGCCCAGGGCTCTCCAACTTATCTATCAGCCAAAAGCAGCCAAGGATGGGATGTCATAGGGGTTTAGAGCAATGAGAAACTGGTCTGAAAACCCAGGACACATCTGCAAACCTTTTGTGTGTGTCAGGGCATGAGTTACTCACTTCATTTTCCTCTTCAGGGAGATTTGGCGCTCACTAACAGTGCTGAGAGAAGGGAAGGCAAGTGGTCAGCAAACCTCCCACACACCCAGCTCTGCCAATGGCCCTCACCCCCCTCTGCTATTCCAGTCCTGAGCTCCCCACACACCCCACAGCTGTGCCAATGCCCCATAGTCTTGACCCACAGCCCCCTCCCCCCCACTATTCCAGTCCTGAGCTCCCCACTGCCAGCTCTGCCAGTGGCTCTCCATCCTGACCCACAGCCCATTGCTATGCCAGTCCTGGGCTCCCCCACTCCAGCCTCAAGAACTGCCAACTCACCCTTGATCTACATCCCCCTGCCTTGGCATTGTAGGCCCAGATCTCATCTGAGCAGACGCTGCCAGTTGTGGTGAGTTATGAGTTCTGCAGAGCTGTGAAATGCACGTTTCCCTCTTCTGTGGAATGGTGTTTCTGTGGTGTTGACAACACCCATCAGGGTTTGCAGGGACAGTACCAGACTCAGGGCCTTTGGGGCAGGGGCAGGACAGTAGTTCTCTCGGCCTCTGACACTCCCTGATCTGCTGTGACTGGTGCCACAGAGCAACCTCCAGCTCCAGCAGTCACAGCATCACACACTGGACGGAGCAGATAAGCCCCAGCCTCTGAGACAGGCTGTTCCCCGGGTTCACTGATGAGTTAACAACCAACCCCCCTGAGGCTGCGTCCCTTACTCACTCTGAAACTCCGTGAGAGACACCATCTTCCCTGGCTTAAGCTTGGAGTGAAACAAGGTGTGTGTGGAGTGGGGTGTGGTGTGGGGGTGGACCCACAGCTTCCACGAGCTCCCAACCAGTGACCCTTGGAAAGGTCTTTAATCCCTACCTCGTCATCCCGCAAATCATTAACTCCACAGCAGTGGCAATAACCTTAAAAGGCCCAGCTGTTAATGTGGCACTCATCACTGCTAGGTTCCCTCTCTGAAACCAGCACAGGCCTGTAGTCCCTTACCCGGAGCTTCTTCTGCATAAAGTACCCCCGGGGATTCTGCCATCGCTATTACCTGGGAGAGCAGAGTTTTGTATTACCCCTCCTTGTTGTTCCTACTGCCCAGAGATCTCTATGAATGGCCCATTCCTGCCTATCAAGGACCTGATTCAAATCTGACCTACACCACTGTAAATGAGGATGAAATAAGAGAATTCACAAGGCCTGAGTCTCCCTTGCTTTGTATTGTTATTAGCACCTAGGAGCCCCAGTCATGGAGTAGGACCCCACTATGCTAGGCACTGTGCAAACAGAACAAAAACGCAGCCCCTGCCCCAGAGAGCTGACACTCACCTGTCCCGCCCTGGCTCGATGAAAGCTTGCAACGTCCTTTGATCACCCGAAGTGCTGAGCAGTGCCATCCAGCTTGGTCTTTTTGTTTCTTAATAGTTGCTGGTCCGTGAACGTTTAGAAATAGCGTCCAATGGGGCTTCTCCGGGACTGTGCTTGGGCTTCTGAGCCACATAAGCTTTGCTGCCTCTAATTCTCCCGCTCAGTCGTGCGGCTAATTTCTTCTCCACTGGAAAACTACCCCATGGCCAAGCCCTGAATCTGCTACCTATCCAAGGAGCAGCAATGTCTACCTCATGCACACATTCCGCTGGGTTAAACCTTCCCCCTTGACTCAGCCGTGGCAGGATTCTCTTTTCTACTGCACAGCCTTGCTCCAGAACAGAGCGCGCTCATTCCACATGCAACCCCCGTTTGAATGGCAAGTGGAGAATCTTTATTGTGCAAGGCTAAGTACACAGCCCGGCACATCCGTTGCATCTGTCTGATACAGGGACAGATTACACTACGAGCATTACACCTGATTCACCAGACATGGGCTCCAGCCATCACATGTAGGAGGGATAGTTTGTGAGAAATTAATTATTCATCAGCAATTGGTCTCTTTTCCTGTCTGCGAAACATTTGCAAGGAGGTTGGGAAATGCTCAGACGCATTCGCTGTTCACAGTTGTCCCTCCATAGGTCTATTTCTGCCCCATGTCCTCACACTGAGCAGTCCCGTCCCACCCCACTGCTTTCTGGAGTTGGGTTGTACCCTCAGAGCATCCCAATGAGCATGGATTTGCTTCCCACTGAGTCTATAGTTAGCACTTACCCTTCAAGAATCCCCATTAAGCCATGGATTGCATACTCATTTTTTCATTACCAAGCCTCTCGTGGGCTGCAGAGTTGGAAGTCCCCTGCTTGAGTTTCCCTCTTTGGAAATGATGCTGGAGCCAAGGGACTTGTGGGAGTCATTCTGGAGTTTCCACAGAGGATGGTGGGAGTTTGGCCTCTCCTCCCACAGTTCCCTCGGGTGGCCATCTGGATTCCCACAAGGTCCTTCAAAATCACTCAGAAGGCATTGCTACTGAGCTGTGTACATGGAACTCTAGGATTGCTATCCCAGAGGGCAGTGCAGCTGAGAGGGTGTAGAACACTGTGATACAGTCTTCAATTACATGGTCACATACTATTTTTTCCATAGGGCCCCTCTTTGGAGATTTTGGAGAATTTAAGCTGCCAAACTCCAACATATCTCTATCTCCACTGAGCACGTGTGAACTGAGATTTTCAGAGGCTCATAACCTGGCCAAATTTGGGTGAATTTTTACATGGATGGTAAAAGACACATCCCCTGTTCCGGGGCGACCCGCACGCCAAATTTCAACTCCTTCGTTGAAAGTATGGTAGTACTAGAGCTACTCAATGAAAGCAGGTACGAATTTTTTTTAAAACATTGGCAAAGCAATGTATTCCCCCCTAGCCTCATTCCTTGAAATGGCCAAACTATTTAAGCTGAAACTTTAAAAAAAAAAAATCAGCTTGGGGTAGACAGTCATCATGAAAAATTTCAGCCTGAATGGTTAGATCGGCAAAGCTATAAGCAACTCAAACAAGGTCTTACAACAGAAATTATGATCCGTTCCAACGATAATAAAAGACCCACAACTCAAGTTAACATCAACGGAAGCTGCAGCACCTCTGAAAATTGGTCCCCTAAATATGTCCAAGCACGTCCGTCCCCTAGCTATAGTTGCAAGAAGGACAAGCTCAACAAATGATCTATTTACAAACCAGCAATTTTTATTTTATACAAACTTGCAAGGTACAAATGCATTTTTTCCCTTGTGAGAGATTGGATCTTTTAGTAGCTACATCTAAAACAAATGCTGTTGGGAAAAATACAAAGCAAACCACCACTGATTTAATTACTGGGAAGATTGGGGTGAAGAATTCAAGCTGCTGAAACGCGACAGCCATTTGACCATGGTCTCTTCGATCTAATGTTATAGTAGTTGTCATCTAAGGTCACTTTTATACAGAAAGAAAGACAGCAACATCACATCGTTTCTTGGATAATTTTATTTGTCTAACACTAGCAAAAATCTAATTTTTGCCACTCCTCCCACCCACCCCCAAAAATAATGTGCATAAATAGATTTTTTTTTTGATGCAAAGTTTTTTTGTTTTTGTTTTTTTTTTTACAAGAGTCACTGGTATATGAAGGTGTTATGAAAAATAACCGAAATAAAATTAAAATAATTAAAAACCACAGTTCCACAATACTGCAATATTGTGATCCTCAGCCACGCCACTGAGAGCTCACAGCTTGGACCATTGGAAACTCTTAAAGTGACAGTAGCAGGGATTGGTCACAGACACTACGTTGTTATTCGCATAGTGGGGAGGTTTCCTCGCTGTCCCCTCTACATCTACTAGGTCGTGCCTTAATGCCAGGAAGGTTCTGTTTAGGAGCTCCCTGTGTCCTTCGTGGGAATCCCTAGGCCTTTCAAGGGTGCTTACCAGTGGGGTTGCCTTGCTCCCCCACCCCTTCCCTTAAATGTACCCTCCCCTAGGAACCATGCTGTCGGAGCTGAGATGCAGGAGAGCCCTCTTCATGATGGGAGACTGGACTGACTGGAGAGTCAAGGGGGAGCCCGTTGGGGAGCTGACACTCTGGTGGGAACTCCAAGTTGTCTCTTGGTTCCATCCATGATGCAAAGACCACTAATGTCAATGAGTGTCTTTCCATTGATGTTGATGGGTTTTCAATTGGGCCGCTAGAAAAAATCCTCCTGACCATCCAACCTCTCTCCTGCCTCTGCTCAGCTCCTGCACCCCAGTTTGGTCCTGGGGGTTCTCCTAGCTTGGTTGCATTTTTCTCAGTTCAGCCACCCCCTTTTACATCTGGGGGCACATTCACAGCAAAGAAAGGCACATCCACCATGCAGAGACCATCCTTCCTGGGGCTTATGCCCTGGCGTATACCCTTCGGGTGTGTTGGTGAGGTTAGCAGCTGGACTACTGATAGGCAGCCCTCTGCACTAGTCACACCATCACCGAGAAACCATTCACAAAAGCAAAAGGAAGGTAAAAATGTAACATTGAAACTCAAGATTAAAAATCCCACATACAGTCACAAGGATCCATGACTGACAGCTGCGTACCAGCAAGACAACCTCTGCAATCCCCAATACGGTACAGTCCTATAGGTCTTCATATACTGTGCCTAGACGACCAGCTTTTCAGCATATGCAAATCAGCCTCGCTCTAATGACTTCAGAACGATGCCAATTTACACCAGCTGAGGACCCGGCTGTATATAGAGTGCTACCTGTTCAGTAACAGGGAAATAAATGCATCATTTCTCAAAACTTACAGTTTTTATATTTTATTTTAAATAAATTTGCTTTTAATAAAAGCAGAAAATATATATATGTATATTTAAATAGGTCTTTTTTTTTTTCTGATGAACTGGCAAAGAATCTCCTTTTGTAACTCTCTGGCGGGGCTGATGCCAAGAGCCCAGCAGAAAGAGAGAGAGAGAGAGAGAGAGAAAGTTAGCACAAAACAGTATCACCCAGAAAAGGAGAGAAAAACAAATATATATATATATATATATATTATATAAATGTATAATTTCCATAAAACATATATTAAGGCATGTATAGCAAAATAAAGGGCCAGCTTCATGAACGAACAGGGGCTGTTTGGGATTCCATTATGGGAGCAGGATTATTTTATCCCCCAGGGATGTTATATGTATTGCTAAAAGAAAGGAAGAAAGATTGATTCATAGATCTGATTCTGGGGAAAGTTCTGTCTCCTGGGATGTTTTGTGTATTGCCAAAATTAAAAATAGACAGATAATCTAGGGAGATGCTAGAGAGATCCATTGGGCAGAGAGGTTCTGTTTCCTTGGATTTTATGTGTATTGCCAAACTAGAAAGAAAAATGGATTCACAGGCTACAGCAGGCAGGCAGCCAGCTAGCTCCCATTTCACTCAACTGGTGGCATGCCTGGGAAGAAGTAGAAATCTTGTTAGGTGCTGAGCATTGGCACCTTCTCTATATTTCAGCTGGAGATGTGAGTTCTCAGATGCAATCAGGATCAGGCCAATGGAGAAAGAAAGGTAAGAAATAGATTGACCTTGATTACGCATCTCCATTGCGTTGCCTTTTTCAGAACTATCATCTGGAGTTTCAAGTGCTGGGACAAAACAGTTCTTCCTCCACGTAGTGAATTGACAGAGCCCCAGTCTCTAGTATAAGGTACAGAGCTTGATTGTCCACTCCTACACTCTGCTCTGAATTTATTTTGTCTTCATTTGAGTTAATCCTGATTTGCACCAGTGTAGGTAAGAGCAGTGTAGTAAAGGTGCAGAAGTCCAATACTGTCTGATGTTAGAACAGGGCATCTAACTGTACTGGAAAGTCCATAGGAAGAGGGGTTCTTGACAGGAGCTCAGATAATATTCACAGCAACACTGGGAAAGCTGGACACTTGAGGCTTTCCTATTTCAGGTCAGTTTCATTACACCAGATCATTTTGCATGCAGCCAGCAACATTTCACAGCTTTGCACTTGAAAAAGTAGATTTTGGAGTGAAAAAGCAAGCCCATATTCAACACAGATTGGTCTTAATTTTGAGCGTAGGCTTCAATTTCAGATTTGGGAATTTTAAAATTCCATTCTTGCAAAAAAATTAAATAGATTTTCAGGTTTCAATACAAAACCTGTCAATTTCACTGAGAATTCAAGGAAAATAATATTGCTGGGATCCCCCCCCCCCCCCCAAAAAAAGGGGGTATGGAATGAAATTGCAAGTATTTTTTGTGAAACACAGGGTCCAATTTTCAAAAGAATTCATCTCCCACTTAGGCACCAAAATAAGTGGCCAGATTTTCAGTGCTGTTTTGAAAATCTGCCCATCAATATCACAGCGGGAGCTGCTGGGTGTGGGCACTTTTAAAAATCTTGCCCATGTTTAAGTACCTAAATGGGAGCTGAGCACTTGCAAATCCACCGCCTGGTGGAAAATACATTTGCATTTGCATGCGGCCCTAATTTTGAAAAGGGACAAGGAAACCAACTTGGACAGAAAGAAGAAACCTCCTTCCTCCAAACCATTGCTTGAACTGAGCTGAGGTCTAGATGGACCTTCTCACTTACGAGTTTCCGTTGGGAAGCAGCCGTGCTGAAATAATGCTAGATTCTGCAGACCCCGATGGTTCAGGTAGTTCTGACAAGCTTCAGAAGAGCAGCCAACCTCTTGGATGCTTCTCTGAACTAGATCTCTTCCATCACCCCTGATACGTCCCCCCGAGATGACGATTCTCTCAATGTATTGGGGGGAACAATGAAGACACATCTGGAAGAGCAGGCTCATCTCATAAGGTACTGCAGGAATGGAGACGGTGCAGCAGTGACTCAGCACCATGCACACCTGATCTCAGTTATTCCAAAACGTTAGAGGAACTAGTCAACTCTCTGTTCTTCAGGAGAAAAGAATTTCCGGGGTATGCGTGTCTCAGTGCAGTGAGTTACGAGTGTCAGTTGCCTGCGTGCCGTTCCACATGCAAACATAGCAGGGAACCATAGAAGTTAGAGATGGGTATCTAGTCCCTTTCCCAAAGGCCAGCACAGGATTGTTCTCTATGCAGGGATTGCCAGACCAGGAGGCCATCCAGTGCAGTAGCCCAGTAGCAGCTGCTCAGAGAAAGGCGCAAGAACCCTGCAGTGGGCAATTATGGAATCACCTGTCCGTGGGGAAGCTTCTCCCTCGTCCCATCCATAAGAAGTTGGCTTCTAGCCTGAAAGCAGAAGGGATTAGATCCCCTCCCAGCTATGCTCCTATTCCCTTGGGCCTCACAGCTCTGGTGTCCCCTCCATTTTGGAGGCAAGGCAGTGCTTTCCAGATGGAGGCAAGAGACAGTGACAGCATCAACATGGTACCTGCCAAGACACTGCAGGAAATGCCCCTCTAGGTCCACTCAAGGCCATTCAGGACTAGATATCAAGAGCTAGATGGGGCACTCAGATCCAAGGTGATAAGATGCCCAAGAAATGCCACGGACAGCGAGACACTGCTGTTCCCTCAGCCACTTCTCCAGCGTTTTGCTCAATCTAGTATTAAGTATCTGGGCAGCAGCCCCCGATTGGAGAGCGAGCAAGCGAGCGTGTGTGTGTGTACATACACACACACACTGGTACCAGTTCCTCTCTTTCACTCCTCTCCCATCCCCATAAAAATGCAAGAAATGAGCATTGTGCTGGGTAAAACAAAACTCTGAGGAAGGGCACCTGTTGCTACCATCCAGAACCTGCTCTGGTCCAAGAGAAAAAAATATCCCGAAACCTGTCTCCCTTTCTTCTTGTCGTCTCTATGTGCAAACGGATCCCTCCTGTCCCCAGAAAGCATCCAGGCTTTGCCTGGTCACCAACACCAGCCACTTGGGCTCTCCTAGCCCTGTTCCCCTGTATCTTTCAGCTAATTCCCTTACTACATGTCCACATACATTGCACAGACCTGCTGTTCCACACCACCCTTCGCCCTGGGAGGTGAAACACTAGTATTTCACAGATACAGCTATGTCCTCTTAATTTTGCAGATCCCATAACCTCTCCCATTTTCTGCCCCGGAGCCTTTTCCCTCCTTGGCTCCTGTTTCCATCTGTCCATCCCAGATGCCCGCTCCTTCCTTCCCGTGGATGCACATGAGCGTGAGTGGAGAAACGTGGCTGGGCCAGGTTTCATGGGCGGCTAGCTCCAGAGATGAAAGATGCTAGTAGACGATCCAGGCCAAGGCCTGGGGAGGTGGAAGGGGTGTGGAGAATGGAGATGGGGTGCTCACGTCAGTGGAGGGCAAGAGCAAGCTCCAACTGCAGTGACGGCTCGGTCCCCGTGCAAAAGCCCCTTCGGGACACAAGCTTTGGGAGACAAATATTTCAGTGCGGGAAGCAAAGGGAAACGCCCCAGCCTCCAGTGAGACACCATCCCCTCGATGAGCTATTCCGGCCCTGGAACAGCCTGGTGGGTAGCTGCCAGATCCCCTGCCCTGAAGTTCACGCCGGCTGTGGAGTGGGCCCATCTCCCAGACTGCAACAGATCTCACGCAAAACCTCCATCGTTGCAGTAGCAGTGATTTACCAGCGCCTCTCTGCCGCTCTGTGCTCCAGCAGGCAGCCCACCCACAGCACTTCCTCCCGGGATGGTACACGGCCAGTTGCAGGGACTGGTGCAGAGATAAGGCTCCCGTGTTCTCCTTGGCGACAGGTGCCGACGCACAGCATCTTCGTCCTGGACGATCTCACCGTTGGTTAGTGGCAGGGGTTCGGGGAGAACCGAAAGCGATGAGCGAGGAAAGGTTTGGTTGTCGACTCGGGACGCACATGTTTGTGTGTTAAAACGTGGCTCCGTGGAACTTCACAGCATTCACAGCAGCCAGGGCTTGTGCTGGAGGGAGGAGAGGAGAGGGGAGAAGGAGTGAGAAAGCCGAGCCCTCCACCCGCCGGGAAGCGTGGCAGAGCTGCGCCTGCATCACGCCCCAGGGCAGGAACGCTCAGGAGCAAATGGGATTTTTGTCCACTCTTGAAAAAAATAAATGACCCTTTTTAGGCCTGGTCTTACTGAGGATTTGACCCAGACACAGTCACCTCAACCGCTGCACAAATGCAAAGCCGGGGTAAGGAAAGGGACGCCACAATCTCCACCTGTGCAAACCAGGGGGCTCTGCACCCCTGCAAACCACACTGCGCTGGAGTATCTATGCCAGGGGTGTGCAGTGCTGCTGCTCCACCTATGGCTAAAATCCCAGGGCAGAAAAGGCTGTTTGGTAACTGGCCACTTTCACCAAAAAGAATTAGGGACGTTTTGGAGGTAATCTAGTCCTGGTGACAGGAGCTGGGCCAACAGCCATGGAAAATAGGCTCCACTATTCATCCGCAGAGCAGGTCCAGCACAAGCAGCCTTTCTGCCCGCGCTGCCCTGCTAATGGGCCTCAGTCCAACCCCGGAGGGCTGTCCCCTAGGGATGGGAGGAGAATTCAGTCTCCATGGCCATTTAGTCCCCAACATCTCTGCTGAGGCTGCTGACAAGTCAGTGCCAGCTCGGTGCTGTGTGTCCACTAGCACTTGCACTGAGAACCCACTAATCTCATCTCACACAGGCCAACACAGCCACCAGATCGTACCAGTGACTCGCTACTGACTTGGCCTGGATTTGAACCTGTTACCTAGAGGCAAAGGGTTTCTGGAGCTCATGCTCATCCCGTCTCCTTGGGTTTTAGCCATCATTCCCAATGTCTGTTATTTACATGGCTTTGTCTATGCAGTGAAAGGAACCAGTCTCTCTCTCGGTGCAGGATGTGTCATTTTTCTTGCCTGTTTTCTCCTCTAATTTGCACCCTTGGCTTTCCGCTGGGGTCACTTCTAATTTACAAGTATCAAAGGGGTAGCCATGTTAGTCTGGATCTGTAAAAGCAGCAAACAGTCCTGTGGCACCTTATAGACTAACAGACGTAAAGGAGCATGAGCTTTTGTGGGTGACATCCGAAGCTTTCACATGTATCCGAAGAAATGGGTATTCACCCACGAAAGCTCATGCTCCTATACGTCTGTTAGTCTATAAGGTGCCACAGGACTCTTTGCTGCTTCTAATTTACAGTGGATCTAAGCGAGGCGAGAATTTGGCCCACAACATCCATTCAATGCATGGCAAAAGTAGGCTTTGGCGTAGCCAGGACCCACTTAGTCCTGGAATGGGCAGAAACCACCTGCTCCCATCCAACTGGGCTGCATTCTACCAAGTAACCGAGTCCTTAGTACAACTTAGCTACACCATTAGCTTTTCCTTTGTGCTCAGAAGGAAATCCTGGAGAAAACTCTTGATCCCGAAGAGGGATGGGGCCAGCTCCTCCACTGGTGGAAAGCAGTGTAGCAGGGTGGATAAAAATCAATGATTTTAAAAATAGACTTTTTAAAAATTTAAATCCATTTTTTAAAAATGTAAATTCAATACATTGTTCTTTTAAAAAATAAATGTATTTAAAATTAAAAGTGAAATTATGACAACCTACGTTCAGGCCTAAACATACTATAGAGGATTCAAATAATTTAATTTAAATAAAAAATATAATATTCAAGCAGTGCAAGTTTGCTGCCGAAGTTCTTAGAGAAAGTCAAAGCACTGAACTGGTTGAAGTCACGGGCTAAGCAGCTGGAACCTGAAGTGCAAAACTAGCTTTTGACAGCAGTAGTCTCTTCTGCCGGTGCAGAGAGATTATTTTCTTCACTTCAGTTTATTCAGTCAGTTCAGTTCAATGACTAATGCATTCAAAGCTGAGAAACCAACTAGAAATTGAAACAATGTGCAACTTTGCTCTCCTCTTCCAGCTAGGACTAAAAACAAGGTGTAAGAGGATCAGATCTACTAGTTCTAAAATCATGATGGACAGGGTGACCAGACGCAATCAGGGCTATTCACTAACTACAGTTGATGCTTCCTTTGTTTATCAAAACATGTTTTGCATTTAAAACTGATTTATTAAACTTTTTTTCTTCCGTATTCGGCACATTTAAGGTACTCTTATTTAACTAATAAAAACATTTTTAAATGTTCTTCTTGTGGCTTTTAAATTGAATTCTAATTTTCCTTCAATTAGCTTGGTACAAATCATGAGTAAAAATGAATCGTCATCTAGTTCATAAGAAATGCTTCATTCCCCATTTCCTAACATCATAAAAAACTACAATTCTGAATAAACGTATGGTAAGCAATATAACTGCTCAAATAAATGTGTACGGATATAGTGTAACATCCTGGTTAGCAAAAAGAAGTACCAAATTATAGCAGCCAATGAGAATCAACTTTATAATAAGTAAATAACTGAAAGGTATAAATGCAAAACAAAAATTAAAATTGGTTACTTAAATCAGGGTTTGTTGATTTAAAATCACTGTGATTTAAATCAATCCACCCTGCAGGACAGTTCCATTGACTTTAGTGAAGCTATGCCAGTTTATCCTAGTGGAGGATCTGACCCAGGGACTCAAAACAAGGTCCTGGACCCTCAGTGTTTCAAGTTCTAAGCCCCTTGTGCTTGTTCCATGGGAGTAGACTGGGCTAACGTGGCAGAGGAGAGTGTTAGCTCGGTGAGAAGCAACGTATGAATGGATGGGAAGAGGAGACTCTTGAGTGAGGTTCTCCCCATCACCCCTGGAGGCTGAGATGTACAGAGGATGAGATGAAGTACAATAGAAAAGGTGCTTACTTCATGGTTCAGACACGCATAAAATGGCTGCTGTCGGCGACCCGGGATGACTCAGACGAGAGGGGATTTGTCGGTGGAGTCGGGGAGGCTGGGGAAGAGGGAGGACTCGGGGTGGCACATTGAGCTGGAAACAAGAAATGGAAAAGGACGTGAAGAACACAGCGCTGCAGCTGGCAAGGGGAGAAAGGACAAAGCAGGGAGCAAATTCCAGAGGAAGGCAGAGAGGTTAGAGACGACGGGGGAATATAAAAAAGGAAGGAACTATGGTCAGAAACAACAGATACACACAAATGGTTCCCCCACAGCATGCACACGTGAGCGCCACACTGGGATCCTCATGGACTTAGGCAAAGATGGGAGGCAGCGCCTATCTGCAGGGAGATGGGCATGGGCCACAGCACCCCATTGCCAGTACAGCCCCCCACAACACACTGCACGCACCAGGGCTCAGGCGTTTCCTAGTCTGCGGTGAGACAGTGCAAAGCTTTTTGACCAGAAAAGGATGGATTATGTTGGTGACAAGTTTTGCAAAAAATGTAGTTTTGAAATTTTTTGACAGAGAAAAAGGGTTAATTTTTTTCATCAGATTTCCCCCCCAACACATCCCTTTCTTCAGCTGGTTCTACTCAAGGCCCCTGCAGAATGCCACTGTTCCATTGAAGATCCTGGGAAACAAGCCCTTCCAGAGAGGTGCCCAACCCAACCTCCTCCATCCAACATACACCATATTCTAATCTGGTCTAGCTACATACACAGTTCCCTTTGCCGTATTATCTGAGCGCCTCACAATATCCCCACAACATTCCTGTCAGGAAGGGTGGCCCTACCTCACCACTGGGCCATCCTCCCTCTCTTCACACACAATCCCTTCCATCCAACATTGCTCATCATCTCCACATGCGTTGGAGGCTGCCCCATCTTCCCATCTAGTTTTTGCCGGGTGAGTAATGCTTTGTAGTCACCAGCTGGCTAGCCCAGAAGCAGGGATCTCCAGGCACAGATGTGCTTCAGCGGCAAGAGCTGAGGGTTTGCTGCTTTCAAAAGCTTCACGGTTGAATAGCGCCAATGCAAAAATAAGATGTGTCAGCCCAGGGAGGACAGGTGCAGACCACCAAGCATTGAGAGTATAAATCTGGTGCGACTCCACCGACATCAATGGGCCAGATCCTCCGCTGGTGTGTACTAGTGTAGCTTCACTGACGTCAGTGATTTACACCAGCGGAGGATCTGGCCCACTAGAGTTTCACTGCTGTAAGTGAAAGGAGAACAAGACCCTCTACTACAGGGATTCTCAGACTGGGGGTTGGGACCCTTAGGGGGTCACGAGGTTATTACATGGGGGGGGGGGGGGATCGCGAGCTGTCAACCTCCATCCCAAACCCCGCTTTGCCTCCAGCATTTATAATGGTGTTAAATATATAAAAAAGTGTTTTTAATTTATAAGGGGGGGTCGCACTGAGAGGCTTGCTATGTGAAAGGGGTCACCAGTACAAAAGTTTGAGAGCCACTGCTCTCCTGTCTATTCTCTGCCCTTGTCTGTTCATGGATGACGCCCGTTGAAGTTCACAGAAGTACTATGCATGACCAAGGACAGCATTGAGAGTCAGAGTTCCACCTATTTACCACAGCTGCGGATCTGGCCCCATTACATATGCGCATATGGTATGAATACAGGGGCCCCGATTCTGCTCCTACATGCGTGTCATTTCACTGACTTCAGTGGCGTTATTCCTGATTTACCCAGGGGGGAGAGGAAAGTCACACCCGTTGTTATTACTGGAATTGCCGGGGGGGAGTCGACGGGATTGATCTACCATGGCGCTACTTCAGTTTTACACTGGTGTAACTCCACTGATTTCAGTACAGGAAAATGGAATAGCCCAGTGGTGGATCTGCCTCTGTGGGCCAGATTCTTAGCTGGTGCCAATGGGCATAGCTCTATCAAAATGATAGGAGTTGCCCCAATTTACACCAGCTGAGGATCTTGGCCTATGTACCTATCGATCTTATTTCTAAAGGCCCTTTCACTATATCTCGCCTTTTGCCTACACCCCACTCCTGCCAGGTGCCTTGCCTGGTCATCCCTAACACTCATTTTACCCTGAGTTCAGTCTTCTGCCCTTAATGCAGGTAAATCCATGATCATTAGGAATTGTCCATGTCATTAGTACCCCCCTGGCTTTGGTCTGCCCCTTCTTGACTTAGGCATCTCCTGTGCCTCATTTTTTTTTACCATGAAACTGCAGTTCTTTGCCTCCTGAGTGCCTTACCGGAGAGCATGCGGCCCAGCCTGGAGGCTTCTGTAGCCAAGGTGCAGGATATCTCTATCCTCTTCTCCTGCTCCTGGAGCTGGGTTTCTGCATCCTGGGGCACATCCACCTCTCCCTCGCTTAGAGGGATTACATTCTGCAAGCTGCAGCAGAGAGAGTTTGGTGTTACCGCCCCCTTGCCCCCAGAGCGATGGCCCGGCCCGACATACAGGGCGTGCTCACAAGGATGCAGGATGTGACTGGGCAGAACGACAGGGTGAGCAGGTAGAAGAATAGGTGGATGAGATGAATGGGTGGAGGGGGAGTGGTTGCATGAGTGGAATGGCAGATAGATGGACGGCTGGTGGCCGAGGAATTTAATGAGTTAGTGAGCAAATGAATAGATGAATCAGGTGGCTCCGTGAACGGATAGCTGAGTGAATGGATTTGCAGGTGCACGGAGGGAGGGCGGACAGACAAACAGCGGCTGTAGTGGATGGGTGGAAGGTCAGACACGGGCACGAGAGAGAGGGTACGATGGAGGAGGCGGTGGTGTGGCACCGCCGGTGCTGAAATGGGCACAGAACAGCACCATCACCTGGATTTGGCAATGAGCGTCTTTATCCTTTCCACTTTCTTCTGCTTCTCCTTCATCTCTTCAGGACTTAGTGGGGTGTCCGGTTCCAGCTCAATGTACCGCTCCGGAATGAGGACCTTGTCCGGGGTAGAGAGCTAGAAGGAGGCAAAAGCAGGTTTTAAGTCCAGGGGTCTGAAGGCAACATGAGCATTCTGTAATTGCACGCATACAGGAGCGCACAGCAGCCAGCATCGGTCCCTTCTCCAGCCCCCAGTCCCTCCTTCAGGGCTCACCCAGCCTGTGCTAGCACACCCATATATCACCAGTTCCTGCTCCAGCAACTCTCTGTAATCCAGAACCAGCACAACACCCATCCCTGGCCCAGAACCCACATGACACCCACCCTACACTGCATTCTTCTCTGTGCAGTGCCCAGCCCTGGTGTCTGCTCCAGCCCCCAGTCCCAGGCTATAGGACATAAGAACCCGGGCAACACAAATGCCTAGAGGGACCTGTTCCTTCAGCCCAGGCACCATTTTCTCCTGCCTGTCCTGGGCCCATGTCATCTCAGAGGTGCTATCTCCCCCCACCATGTACACGGTCTCCATAGCAACCTGCCCCCATTGCCATCCCTAAGGTGTGTTGCTCCAGTGGGGCCAGGCCTCACCTCCTTACTGATGTCGACATCATAGTGCTGTGGCTCCAGCTCCATCTTGCGTAGCCGGGCGATCTCCTCCCTCGGTGTCTCGTAGACTTTGCCAGAGTCCTCGGTGCGCAGCGCTGCCTCCAGGTCGGAGATGTCCACTTCATGGATGCTGCGGTGTCGGCGCACCTGGAACGAGCCACAGAGCTGCCACCTCAGAGCCAGGACGGTCCGCCGGCAGGGTCATGCCCCTGCTGGCTCACAGAGAGGGTGCGCAGGGCTCACAAATGCAAGAGGTGGCTCAGTCTCGCTGGCTTCTGCCCCCCCCCCTTCCTCACCCTCTCCTCTAGAAATCTCAGGGTTCATTCTGTTCGCCATCCGAGCCCATCACCATAGCCTCAGAGCGACTCCCACACCTGCCTTCCCCTGGCAAGCACTCCCCTATATCCCCATCTCTCACCTCCTTCAAGCACCCTACAATGGGCTTTCCTCACGCTCCACTGGTCTTGCCCTTCATGCCCCCAAACATCTGACTATTGACCCATCACAGGCCCCAGCCTTAGTAATAACTATACCATCTGGTTCTTCTGCAGCACTTTCCATCAGTACATCTCAAGGCACTTTTCAGAGGAAGACAGTATCATTAGCCCCAATTTACAGATGGGGAAACTGAGGCACGGGGAGGGGAAGTGACTCGCCCACGGTCACTCAGTGGACCAGTGGCAAAGCTGGGAAGAGAACCAGGTCTCCCAAGTCCCAGTCCAGCGCTCTAGACATTAGACCAGACTGCCTCCAGGCAAATCCAAACAGGGCCTTTTGGTCAGGGGAGGACTTGCAGTCCTGGATCAGAATACCCTCTTCCTGGGAGAGGGCAGGGACTAATCCTCGCCAAGGGAGTTGGCCCAGAAACCCCAGAGGAGCCCAGGGACTGGACAAGCTCAGATATGTTGTTCTGAGGCAGGCCTGTGGGATAAATGCAAATGCCACCCCCAAACCTGACGACTGCCATGGGAAGACCTTACCACTTTGTATGACGCGGGTGCCTTCGTGCTGGGAGCGTCTGGCTGCTGATTGGCTGGGAGCTGCAAACTCCGCCTTTTTTCCTTCATGGATCCACTTTGGTGGCGTTTCATCCGGTCGATCTGCTCCTCCACGCTCATTTTTGCCTTCATCTCATTGGAGAACACAGCGCTTTTTGGCCTCTCCTGGGGAGAATCCAAAAAGCCCCATGGTTACACAAGGTCTGCAGCGTGGGTTAGGACTCTAGTGTCCCCCAGTAGTGGGTTCAGCTGTGGCATAGGACATCAGCGCCATGAGGCTGCTGCTCTCCGCTTGCTGTCTAGGGGAAAGGTTTCTACGCGAGACAATTAGTGTCTCAGCAGCTGTTCCTGGGAAGCCCAGGATGGGAAGAGCAAGGGGGCTGGACTGAAGAGCATCAGCAGAGCTGTGGCGGAGGGGAGCGCAGGGCTGGGCTAGCAGGGGCCTGTGGGTTGGGATTGAAGGGCACTGGCAGAGCGGTGTGTGTTGGTGGGAATGGGAGGGCTGGTCAGGAGAGAAGCACCGTGGGTGGGACACAGCGGGACGGAGAAGCCCCAGCTCGGCTGTGGGGCAGCCAGGGAGGTGCAGACAGACACCGAACTGGAGCTCAGACATTCAGACCAAGTTCAATATCCGGGGGAAGGATTCCCAGGCCTTGCAGGGTCAGGCAGACGCTAATCCGGTTAGGGAAGCCGGGGGTTCTGCACAGGTGGCATGTCCTACAAAGGGCTTCAAACACCACTTCCTTGGGTCAACACAGCTCAGACAAACTCCTGTGCCTCTCACAGTCCCTGTCCTGAATGCTCCAGGGAAGCTGGCAAATGGGCTGTGAGCCAGACACCTCCTATGGGCTTCCTTTATCTTATCCCAGTCTCTTCCACCTCTGCACCCGTCCCACCTCCCAGGAGCCCATTCCAGCACCCTGTACAATCTCCCATCTCCTACCCCAGCTCCGATCCACATCCCTGTATCCCCTCTACTTCCCCCCCGGGCCCTGCACCCCATCCCAGGATCCCCAGTGACATGCAAAGCAGAGAGCCGCAGCCTACCCGGGAGCTCAGTCCGTTGGACATGTTGCTGGTGCTCCTCCTGATGACTCCCGAAGTGGGTGCTGAGTCCTCATCGGTGGGAGACTTGGTCCTCGGGGGAACGATGCCAACTGGGGAGAAGCAGAAGAGAAGGTAAATGCTTGAACCCAAATCAGTTGGCTACCCCTGGGCCCCATGCTGGTTTGGGACCTGGCAAGAGTTCCCCTGAGTTGAAGGCTGTCTGGGTGGTTCACTGCTCCTTGCCCTCTCTCTTCACTGCTCATCTTTGCTGGGTGCAGAGGATGTGCTCACACCACCGCTGGCGGGAGGTGGCTGCGTACTCACTGTGTACTCCAGGGGAGTGCTGCCGGGCCACTCGGCACTGGGAATGCGCAAGGAAGGACGCATGGCCCTTCCCCCACACCTTTCCCCTGAGCATCTCACAGCCCCAGCACCCCAAGAGATTATCATTAAACCCATTTTACAGGGGGAAACTGAGGCATGGAGCAGGAATGTGACCTCACCCCAAAGTAACATAGTCAGTCAGTGGCAGAGCCAGAAATAGAACCCAGGAGTCCTAGCTTCTAACTCCCTGCTGGGATTACTAGCTCAATGCAATCATACTGTGTGCTTCAGGGGAGCATGCAAGGGAAGGGCTGGGGAGCTGATCTGTTAATGCAGCAAAGAGCCCCCATGGAGGCGCAGAGCCTGACGGAGCGTCCTCAGACATGGAGGGACCTCGGCATCCCGGGGGCCTGGTGACAAGACCCTGACTCTCCCAGGTGCTGCAGGGTGGAATAGCCTCTATCCAGAGGGGCAGGAGGAAATACTAGGGTAATAGTCTCCTCCCAGCTCCCTCCCTGTTTTTCGGTAGCATGCTCCACTGGCTGCAAGCAGATGGCCCCAGTGAGCTCTGAACCCAGCTTACTGCATTCCTCTTAAACTGTGCCCTGCACTGATAAGGTACCATGGATTTTGATAGGGAGATCCCCAGACCCAAAATCCAAGAGGTGAAGCCTCCCTCAGGGGCCATCCAGAGCTTCTGCCGGCCACTGCCTCCAGCCCTGATCTCCCCTGCCTGGACTTTATTTATGGTGACAGAGGAGCTGCCGCCCGCGCTGAGATGGCGAGGCCATGGGAGGTACCTTTGTTGAGAGCTGCTTGTTTCTCAGCATCCAGCTCTTGCCTCGTCGGCATGAGCCCAGCCTCTGGGGGTGGGATGGGGGCGGCGCTCCGATGAACCTCTTTCTTAGTCTGCTCGAAGCTGGACTTGGACTGCGGAAAGAGAGCGGATTTGCTGGTGAGCAGCTGACCCGTTCAGGAGGAGCTGTTGGCAGGGCAGCTGGGGAGACACCCTGCCTTCGGACCTCTGCCACTCATTAGCCGGGGGACAGCAGACACAGAGGACACGCAGAAAAGACCGAAACACACACACACACGAACGAAACAGCAATCGGGAGAGGCACCTAGGCAGGTTTTCATTTTGATCAACACCCTCCCCTCCCCAGCCCAGACACACTCAAAGCACGAGATCCAGTCATCTGGACAGAGAGAAAGACAAAATCCAGGCTGGGCTTGGAGCCGCAGAGCCATAACCAGGCATGGGCTGGGACACCCATTTGCACCAAAGCGTTGAAGGCTGCGGCGGGTCGGGGTCAGCTGTCCTGGCCTTGCCCCATCTCTCGGCAGGATCGTGACTGAACTAGTTTGTGCGGGATATTTTGCTCACCTTGTGAAATACGAGACACGTTGGCCCCATGGTCAGACCCTTTGCTATTTTTCTTTTGGGTTTGGGAATGTTGACGTAGTCTCCTGGGATCGGACCCAAAGCCCTCTGAAGTCAATGGAAAGATTCTCACTGATTTCCACGGGCCGTGCATCAGCCCGAGGTTGCTGACTGAAAGCCTGAACTAACGCTCATTCAAGTCTGTGGAAAGGCTCCCATTAACTCCAGCGGGATTTGGGTTGGGCTGCTGCGCTTCGGACCCCACACTTTAACCACAGGGATGGTTAACCAAAGCTTATGTACGTGGTGATCCATCAACTAGAGGTGGGAGACGCTCAAGTGATTTGGGCTCCTCAGGCTGGATGAGCCAGTAACTCTGGACCCTGCTCCCCCGTCTGGGAAGTTCATGAGTCTGCAAAGCAGGGACAGGAGGCTGCACGGATGAGCCACAGAGCTTTAGAAAAATAAGGTTCAGACCACCACACCCTGAAGCGCAGCAGGGGCCCAGAGAAGGATTCCCCTGTAGGTCTATTCCTCTACCCGTCTTCCCGCAATGTCTGCAATGAACCTGCTCAAGTTCATCTTCCTCCTGCTTCCATTTCAGCTCAGACAACATTCCCCGTGGACAAGATCTGCTGCAGCGTGTCAATGAATACAGCAGGAATGGGGGAGGGGGCAAGGTAGGCCATGGGTGTAGATGACATGGGATGGGCTGGAAGAACGAGCCGGCAGGGGTTGCAACCATTACATCAGCCACTTGCACCAAATCCCCTCCCACCCTCAGCCTCAGCTCAGCACCGCCTTGAAAGCTTGTAGGGTGACCAGATGTCCTGATATTTTAGAGACAGTCCTGATTTTGGGGTCTTTTTCTTATATAGGCTCCTATTACTTCCCACCCCCGTCCCGATTTTTCACACTTGCTGTCTGGTCACCCTAAAACCTTGTCTCCTTTCCAAGGGCCTCAGACAGCTTCATGAGGGTTAGTTAAGCCTCACAGTGGCCAGCATTCATAACGAGCGCATCTCGGAACATTGTCATTTGGGGAGTTTTGGGATGACAAAGGCTTCTTGACCGAAACCACCCTTTTACCAGAACATTTTCCTTTTGGTCAAATCTTTTCCCCTCTCAACAAAACGTTTCGACCAAAAAGAGAAACAATTTCAAGGAAAAAATTCCAAGTGAAAATTTCAAAAAAATTTATTTCATTTTGCTGGGAATTTTTTCCCCCCAATTCTCCTTTTTTTCTACTGGACGGTAACAAAAAAGTTTAAAAATAGGTTTTTCCTTCATTTCTCTCTCTTTCTTTAAAACCAAACCAAACCCACATCCTCCTTTATTTCAGTGGGGGCGGGGGGAGGAAGGGAGAAAGTTTAAAAAGTGGGATTTTCCCTCCCCCCAACTAAACAAAACACAATTTTTCATTTAAAAAAACAGAAAATTTAAGGAAAATTTTTGAATGAAATGGAAACATTGTTTCCTTGCAAAGATTTGTACAAAATATTCTTATCTTTCCCAGCCAGCTCTATTAACAACCCTGTTAGACACTTGCCAAGCACAGAGAGGGCACACGACTGGCCCCAACGTACCCAGCGAGCCAATGACAGAGCTGGGGACAGAACCCAAGAGTCCAGGATCCCCCCAGTCCACCGTGGTTCTTATTTAAGAATCCCCTTTCGTGACATAAAATGCTGAGGCCACAGGGAAGATTTAAATATTGCAAAGAGATCCTGTGATAAACTTAAATAGGCCACATTCATCCCCTGGCTTCAACAAGCTCACACCAGTAAAGATTGTGGGCCCAATATTTCCATCACAAGGCAAATTCTCAAATAACTTTGCCTTGAGTAAACTGCACCCTTCCCAAAAAAGGGATTGCACATGCAACCAGGGAACTGTTTGCACGTTTTAGACAGCTGACTGCAAGCTCAGATAGCTGTTTGCACGCATAGCCGCCTATTTTATATGTGCAGCTACCCAGTTGCATGCGAGTAAAGTCTGCATGCGCAAAAAGTCGTCTCCCTGCCCGTTTGCATTTATACGTGCAACCTTTGTATGCACATGCACTTATCTGCACTCACAATGAACTAGCTGGCTCATGCTGTTACTTGATGGTGCACGGGCATTGTTTTGCATGCCCAAGTATCCATCCGCGCACACTAGCATGTCTTTTGAGCGTGTGAGATCACTTGGTTACATGCATGCTTGTGCTTTTTCTGTGCGAGTGAGTATTTCGAATTTTACATGTGGGTGTAAATCAGGAGTAACGCACCCGACGTCAGTACAGTTATGCTGGCATGAGATCAGAATCAGGCCCTGTACCGTTACTTCG
The DNA here is from genome assembly GCF_027887155.1 of Malaclemys terrapin pileata. NCBI lineage: Eukaryota > Metazoa > Chordata > Testudines > Emydidae > Malaclemys > Malaclemys terrapin. Next base: position 16,407,387 of record NC_071508.1, on the reverse strand, counting down.
TTCCAGCCTAGTGCTGGTTTGCAGCTAACAACGGGAAGTGCAATTATCCAGGCTGGAGTAAAGAAAGCCAGCAGGAGAATGGAAGAGAAAAGCAAACAGGAACCAGGCTGCTCAGCGTGTGACGCTGCACATTTGAGTCTCCTCTCCTGCTGGCGTCAGTCAGAAATAAATTGGCTACTCACATCAATGGTGTTACATTGACCCAAGCAAGAATCACAATGAGGCCAGCAAGAGGCCCTGGACTTCTCCCTCTATCCCCCTGTGTGGTGGGCTCATAATGGTTGCATCCCTGCACCCTGGCTTTCACAGCATCCCAGTGGCCGGCACAGTATCCCCTTCTCCACACTGACACGAGATTGGCTTTAAGGGGGTTTCAGAGTATTTGTCTTTGAGCATCAGTCACCCCAGTTCAAATGGATCCATCAGCAGTTTAGCCTAACGACCTTACCAGAAACGGGCTTGAGTGCACTCTCTGGACAATGTTTTATGGACCATTGATTTCCACGGACAATGAGAATACTCTGCTCTTGCATGGTGAGTGGCACTCTACACTGATCTCAAAGGAGGGCATCATTACCCCCATTGGACAGATGGGGAAACTGAGGCACAGAGTGAGGCAGTGACTTGCCCATGGTCAGTGGCATAGCTGGGAACAGAACCTGGGTCCAGGCCAGTGCCCTATTCATGAAACAATGCTGCCAGCCAATAAGCCGTTAACAGGGCAGAGCTCACTAAGTTCCCCAAAGGGGGAGGGATTCGAGTTACAGTACCCACCTTAAAATGCCCGCATGAATCTAGAGTATTTCCCGTTTGACAGGGCCTGGCTGCAGAAAGGGCTCAAGCACTGAAAGCCCCTGCCCGTGCTGGGGGTCTGGATGCCCAGGGTATGCCATGCTTCTCCAGCTTGGCTGAGGGCAGTCACGGAGCTAAGCCCCTCCCTGTCTGCTCCCTGGGGGCAGCTTGCTCCCTATACCTCCCCAGCGTTTGCAGGTGTAGGGAGAGGGTCAGCTCTGCTTTGCCCCCTCCCAGCTATCCCCGTGGCTCTCCTGCTAGCTGGCTCCGGTTCCCAGTGGGGGATGGGGATACTGCGTGCCGCTGGATGCCGAGGTCGGCTCTGGAGGCGCTTGGATACCTGTCCCTTCTTCGCCTCGCCGCTTTGCTGCCAGGAAGGGGAGTTAGAGTATGGCCAGAAGCGGCTCTCGCTAGGGAGCGGAGGAACAGTCGGAGGAGACTCCAGAGGGACATACGATTTGGGCAGGGGAGGTCGAGGCGGGCCTGGTTCCTGGGGCAGAGAGGAAGCCAGAGTGTTAGGCGCAACAGCAGAGAAACTGAGAGAACAGGAAGGAAAAGACAGTTAGCAAGAGACAGACAAACAGAGGCACTGAGCCCAGGGTGAGGGTAGCTGGAGCCCAGAGAGTACCGCTGGTCCCACCCCTCCAGGATGAGCACTCGGTCTGGGACCCAGCAATTCCGACTCGCCCCAACAGCCTAGGGCCCAGACCCACCCATCCAGCAGCCTCTGCTATGTCACAGTTCTCAACAGAGGGACCACTTACCTGGACATCATGTGTTTACGCCAATGGGAGCCAGGCAGTGTAACCCCACCTGCTGCTGTGAATGAGCCCCCCAGAGAAAGGACACAGCAGGTCCACTCGCCCAGCCTTGGCCATTCTTCCCGCTTTCTGAGGCTGGGCGCTTGCCCTTTGGTTCTGCATCACAGTGAATCTTTGGAACCAGCTGGGCAGACAGCAGCGAATGAGAAGCCCCACAAAACTAGCTGAACCACAGAGAGAAGCATAACTCTCTGGCTTCAGTCTGAGTTCCTCCCTCTCTACCTAGGGAATGTTCAACGTGCCCAACACTGTGGTATCTAGCAACTGTCGCGGCTTTGTCTGATGGGCTCTGACGAAAGCCAGACTCAAGCCCAAACTAGGAGAGCAGAGAACAATGGGAATGTCTGGGAAAACACAAGTAAGGGAAACGGATGAGTTTTATGCAGCTCTAGGGTTCACTAGAGCTGGGCCCGAGCCCAGTCCCCAGGTCTAAGCATCCGTCCCCTTTGGTGTTGTTCAAAGCAGGAACCCAGGTCCCAGTCCAAAGTCTGCAAATGGCCCCAGTTTTACAATGGGCTGAACTAAAACCCTGGTTCTCCATGCCCCAGGACTTCAGGGCATCCGGACCCAAGTCTGCACCCAAAATCTGCACGTCCCACCCTCCCCCAATCTTCCCAATGGGCCAAACCAAAGCCCCAGGTCCAAATCCACCTCCACTTTGGCCCTGACTTGTGCAGCCTGATCCCAGCTCTAGTTAGAGCCCACGGTTCATGTCGTTCTCCTGCGCCATCGGAGGAGAAAGCCGGGAGAGCCCCCTGCTGGTGCAAAGAGAATCTCAAGAGGAGAAAAGCCACAGACACTTCCTGCCCAGGGCTACATATTCTAGCCCCATGCAACAGCGGCTCCACTCACCTCGCTTGTCCCTTGCTTGGTGGGCGACCCCTGTGAGCCCGACACCAGGGAGAAAGGGCTCAGTGGGCTGGTGAGGCTGGCTGAGCTCAAGGGGCTAGCAGGGCTGTTGGAGCTGTACGTTCCAGAGGGGCCAGCGACCACTGCGGAGAAACAAGAGAGGAGAGAGTGGAAGTGCGTCACTCTCACTCTCAAGGGGGGCTGGCACAGCAGGGAAGGGGCCAATGAACCAGGGCCTGGGGCTTCAGAGCTGCATTCGACGCCAGGCCAGAGGCCAATGTGCCCAGGATGGTCATTGCTGGTGCAGGTATCTATACAGGGTCTCCTCTCTCTCCTGGACTTATCCAGAGCAAGGCAGCGGCACACGCAGCAGAGGGACGTCCAGAGAACCAGCAGGGATGTCTAGAGAGGCCAGGTGTGTGTGAAGTACAGAAACTAGAGGTACCCGCCATGGGGACCCTGCCAGATACCATGGCCGCCAATGGGTCTGCATTTAATGCGGCACTGGGGCTGCAACCCACATCCTTTTGCTCCACAAAAAAATCACAGGCCCCTTGCTATGTGAGATTCTCCATTAGCCAGGCTCGCCTTAGGACTCCTGCCCTCTGCGGGCTGCAGCCACAGGAGAGCGACATAGTGGCAGGGCCGGGAGCAGGCTTGGAATGCCGCGGAGCACCAGGTGCATGTGACGTTCTGAGCCAATTCGAAGCAGTGCGACTGTGTCAGCGGGGAGGATGACAGGTGCATTGAGACACCCGGGCAGCCAGCGGCCTCTAGCTCCGAGGCCAGGGAGAGGGAGGGAGTGGCAGACCCATGCTGGGTAGGGAGGAGTCCTCCAGGGTAGATTGGCTGAGCCTCTGGAGGTTTTTCGCCTTCCTCCGCAGCATGGGGCAGGGATCACTAGCAGGAGGGTCTCAGCCGATTGAAGTCACTAAAACACAGGATTGGGGACTTCAACGGTAGAGTCCAGGGAAGGGTCTTGCGGCCTGCAGCATGCAGGGGGTCAGACCAGATGATCATAATGGTCCCTTCTGACCTTAATGTCTATGAGTCTATGAGCGCTCACCTCTGTGTTTGGCAGTGTCTGTGCCCCGGGAGGGGTTGTTCTTCCTCAGCCCCTCCATCACGTCCTGGATGCGCCAGATCTCCTTCTGGATTTGCCGATTGAGCATTTCGTTCTGGAAGGGCCAAGGTGCGGAGAGTCAGAGCCGCTGGCAGGCGCTGCACTTGGCAGCCAGCCACCCCGAGCCACAGAGCTGTGGCACGGCCCAGCCAACCTGCCCTCTGCGGCGAGGTCTATGTGACAGCCGCAAGAGCGGCCTGTGCCGCCGGAGCGTGGGAGCTTGCTACAGCGATGGAAGAGGTTTTCCTGTCGCCGTAGTTCATCTACCCCTCTGAGAAGCAGTAGCAGGGAGAATTTGTCCGCCCACCTAGAGGTGTCTACACCGGGGCTTAGGTCGGCTTGACGACCTCTTTCAGGGGTGTGAATTTTTTACACCCCCGAGCAAAGTAGCTAAGCAATTTAAGTGTTGGATGGAGGCCAGGCCTGACTGACCCGGTGTCCCTGACCTCATTGCTCTACAGTAAAAATACCCAGCGCCTCCTCCCGCCCACTAATACTGTAGCGCCAAACCATGGGGCCTTCACTTTGGGGTCACTCAGAGGGAGCTCCCAGTGCCATCACTGAGGGGGGTGTCTGAGCAAGGAACGGGAGCCACAGGGATGTGGCCCCAGAAGTCACTGAAAGGTGGCATGAGAAAGGACTGAATAATGAAGGGCTTTGCAGGGGAAGCTGGCCCCAGCATGGCTGGAGTATGCAATAGGCTTGTTCACCAGGGCACTGGCAAGGCAGGCCAGGACTACTGGCCTCTCCCTCCCCCCTGTCTGGTGTCACAGACATAGGGGGCCTGAACTAGAACCCGGCATCAGAATCAGTCACCTGCTCGGAAAATGAACAGCTAGGGTGGGATCCACAAAGGTATTTAGGCACCTAACTCCCATTGAAATCAATGGGGGCTAGGCACCTCAATCCCCACCAGAGTCCACCTTAATGTTTATCTTGCAAAGATTACTTCATGCTGCTGCCAGGGCATTTCTACAGCAGCAGGTGACAATTATTCTGTGAATTCATCCCCTCGTGGTAACCCTGGGCCGTTCCCGCTTCGTTACAGAACAGCAGACAGTAAGTGCCACCTAGTGGTGAGTGTCCTGGGGCACTCAGAACTCCTGTGCTCTAATCCCAGCTCTGCCACTGACTGGGTCTTAAGCAAGTCCCGTTTTAGCTGTGCCTTGCCTTCCCCCTCGGCCAGCCGGGGATAACACTGCTCTCCCGCCGGGGCAGCTGCGAAGACGGACTGGGTAATACTTGCATGGCGCTCTGTTTAAGGGTTATTGCACAGCCACTTCTACCTTATAGGGAGGGAGGCTGATGCCCAGTTTACCTTGGCTCCATCTCTGAAGCAGACAGACCCCCAATAAATACATTATTGGAACAGAAGAGTGAGTAATTACCCAAAGAGGCAGAGCTTGCTTAATACAAAGGCAAATGCCAAGCTTGAAGAAGCTGACCTAGGGTTATATATCAGTTAGTTTTTAAAGGAGCAGGGGTCAGTCTAGGATGACTGATATGGTTCAAGCAGAAGGAAGGAAGGTTACTGGGCTGGCTGTAGAAAGAGAGTTTTGGATGGGGTGTACTTTGACCCTGCTGAATATCTATCCCCAGGTCATGAGTCAATCCCAAGTCATTTTTAAGACCTAGGGGTCAAATTCTGCTCAATGTTACATAGCGTAAATATGGAGTAATGAGTATCGAATTCAATGGAATTACGCTGGATTTACACCCTGGGTTACTGAGAATTTGACTCTGTATTTTCAGAACCACGTGTGCAAATGACTGTGCATAAAACTCCACACGCATTTGCGTTCCTAATTTGCACAGGCAGTTCCTGAGCTTGCACATGTAATCCCAGTAATTGCACCGCCACTTGTGCACCTAACTGGCCATTTCCTGCACAATTCGTGTGGCTGCCTGCATAGGCGTGATAACCGTGCACACAAATTAGATGCACCAAAAAACACGCGCTTGTTTTTGCGCATGAAGGTTTCAGAAAAGCTGGTCCTGAAGTTGTGACTTAAACCCACAGAAACCCAAAATCTCCAAGTGCTGGGCTCTTAGGGCTAGAATTTACTTTTATTTACACCAATTTTACAGAGGAGAACTCTATTGTCATCAATGGAGTTACTCCTGATTTACCCCAGAGCAGAATCAGGCCCTGGTGAACTGGTCTAGCTGCCCAGAATGGCAGAGATCTCCATTTCCATGCACCCCGCCTGATCCCAGGCTGCTTGGATTCACTAACACTGGCCTGAAAGGACACAGTCCCATTCTCTCACCTGGATGTCCAAGTTCAGCTGTTCCCACAGGTCATCATGCAGGGCTGACACCTCACCCTCCAAGTTCTCATACTCTATGGTGCTGTTGGCCAAGGCCTGTAGAGATTTGCAAACATTTCCATCAGGAAGTCAACTTGTCTGTCTGTGTCCATCGGGGGCACAGGGAATACTCAGCCTGATGCCAGCACACAGCCCTCACCAGCCTGCCAGAGCCAGGATGGACTGCTAAGAGGGGGATCCCCACCTTGGAGAAAGAGGAGCTTGGGCAGCGGGTGGGCCCTGGCATGTGTGTCATAGCACGGGACTGAGTATGGAGCTAGGATACGGCCGGCAGGGCCATAGCCCATACCCCCTCCTAGTGGATGCTCAACTCAATCCACCTAGGGAAAGGCATCCCTTGTCTTTGCTGCCTGGTGGAAATACCAGGCCTGGCTGTGAATGGCACGTGAGCCAGGGGGCATATCAGGGGAAGGCAACAGAAAATGGTAGGGGGGCTTCATTCACAGGGAACAGCAGACGATGGGGGAGGGGATCGGTGGAGAGATGGTGGCAATAGTGGATTAGGCAGGATGTAGTGACAGGTGTCGTCTGTGCTGCATGAGCCCATGGGTAGCCAGGGAATTGTGGCAATCCCTAATCCGGAGTTCCTTTGGAGCTGGCAGGGCATGCGCTGGAAGCAAAGAGAAGCTGGTGATGACTGTATTGCACCATTAGGGATCGGGGGTGGGAAAGCAAACCAGGAGTGCAGAAAAGCAAGGAATGCAAACGGCAAGTGGGAACCCAAAATATTGCTCCCTGGCACGCACCCCAGCTCGGCACTGCAGGGGTTAAGATTTTTTGTCCCTATACAAGATGTCTCAGTTGACAATGGGATTTGCGCCCCCCCCCTCTTTTTTTTAAATGAAAGAAAAAGAGAAGGGGGCAATGCACAGACAAAGGAGAGGAAAGAGGAGAAGAGATTTATCCCCACCCGGCTGAGGTGGCAGAGACATTCCCCCCTCCAGTGCCAGGTCTCCCAGGCACTCACAGCCCCAGCCTCGTGCAAAGCAATAGCCAGACTGCCCAGGCTGTTCCTCTGGAGAACCAGGCTCAGCCACGCAGTTCATGCTGCTGCTGAGCAAGGTCCCTGCCACACGGGCAGCCTGCAGCCGCGATCTATGCCGGGCAGCTGCTCCCCTCACAAGCAGCATAGTGGGGGTGCATGGCACTTTGCAGCCCAGGAAACATGGGCCTCTTCCTGCGTCCCATCCTCCCCACAGTGAAGATGTGCCCAGGCGTGTGGCGCCCCATCCAACCCACTGATATAGTGCAAGGCCTCTCTAGTGACTTGAGGACCATTGGCCATTACCATGTCATTGGTTCACTTGCGGGCAGGGCACAGGGGAAATTGAAGCACTGGGCCAGTCTGGGTCCCCACGACACCCCCAGGAGGAGGAGGGGTCCCCAGCAGTCTCATGGACCGACGGCTAGAGGAGCGTCTGTTACCGTGCTGGCCTGGGACAGCTCCACCCGGATGTTGATCAGCTGGTTCTGGAGGGATTCCTTCTTGTGCAGCAGCTTCTCAGGGTAGGCTGGCTGGCTCCCGAACATCTCCAGCTCCTGGTGGGTCCCCATCAGGGCACTCTCAAGACTCTCCTAATGGTAGGGATAAGATGGTCGTTAAACCCTCATCGCCTCCCTCCCCTCGTACACGCAAAGCGCTCAGCCTTGGCAAGCCCAGAGGTTGGCATCTGAAAGGGCTGTTTTTGCAGCAGAATGGTCTGTGGGTAACCATGCTCCCATCCTGGTGAACGCCAGCAGGTAAGCGGATCTGGCTGACCTGGGGATGGGGCTGCAGGCAGCCAGAAATGCCCACCCCTGCAAGCAGGGAGGTTGGTCATCGCAGGGTTAAGGCACTGGCCTAGGACTCAGGAGATCTGGGTTCATTTCCCAGCCCTGCCATAGTCTCCCTGTGACCTCAGGCAAGTCACTTGGCCTCACTGCACCTCCGTTCCCTATCTGCAACATGGGCAAAACACTTGCCCTCTTGCCAGGTAGTATCAGGAGGGGACCATAATTACCATATGAGGGACTCTACCGTGATGGGGGCCAGGTAAGAATTGAAAGCCGCTAGTGCTGTGTAACCGCCCGGGCAAAAATACCCACCCTGACGGGAGGCCTGTGAGTGCTTCATCCACCCACCATGGGGGATGGCGTAGGGATCCCAGGAAACGGCTACAACCCTCCTACTGGTGAAGTGCAATGCTCACCAACAGAAGGCACGGCTAGCCCCAGCACCCGGGTGCCCCCAGGGTGGTAGGAACCAGCCTGCTCCGTTCCCCTCCCTCAGCCACTCACCTTCTCTGCTCGGAGCTGCTGCACCAGCCTGTCCTGCTCCCTCACCACCTTGTTTTGCTCACACAGTTTTCCCAGCAGCTTCTGTCCTCGGGCAAGGAAAGAAAAGGGGAGGGGGGAAGAACATGAAGAGCAAGGGGCACCAGGGTCCAAGGTGTAAAGGGACATCAGATCAGGTACAAAGCTGGCCTGGCCAGTAACAACCACTTCCAGGCTCTGGGCTGCAATACTGCCTGGTGCGTGCTAAGCTTCCCCATTCCTGTCTTGAGATCACTAAAGCCTTTGGGCAAACAACGGAGAGGGCTGGGTATTTTAATGGCATTTGATCAGCTGGAAACTAAGGCTGTTCGGGGCAGGCTGGAAGGCTGGGGCTCCCCCAAACCACACATTTCCTCATGCCCCAAGGTGCTGTATGATCTCTGCACATCTGATTATTGATTGGCCAATGTACCCCCCGTCATAGTTTTGGCAGAAGTCCCTCCGCAGCCCGACTGCGGGGAGTCCACCACGACGGGGGTGCTGAGCCGCACAGGGATGGGGATTGCACCTTTTCCCAGCCCCATTCCCCTGGAGCCCTTTGGTGTGGAAGCCCTTCCTTGGCTTTTACCACAGACCTCAGAGCCCTGGTGCTAAGCCAGCTGTGGATAATTGACAGGAGAGGGGAGATGGGGTCTGTTCTGCCATCACACCATGGTGCACAGTTAAGGATGGAGAAGGTTCAATATGGTAGATCAGCGAGTCTGTATCTTCACCAAGGCAGGGCACAGATCCAAACCCTGATCCCAGGCAGGTCAGTGGCTCCCAATGATTTGATTGGGATGAGGATTTGGCCCCCCAGTCCTCCTGACAGCAGTTTAGCACCAGATACATCTTCTATGACGCTAGCTTATAGCCTAGAGACCCTACAGTATCTCATTTCTAGCCTCCATTCAGTGAGCCCCTTCCCCTTTTCCCCAGCTCAGAAGCAGATGGGTCAGTCACACTTGGCAGCACAGAAAATGAAAAGTCAGTAGGATCCATTGGGCTTCCTAGGAACTGAGTTTCATTTCCAGGGTCACTCATCAGGCCACAGATATGGGGCAAAGCCCCTCTAGCAACTGGAGGGGCCACTGTCTATTTACCACGTCATTGTGTCACAGGTGGGCAGGGTACGGGGGAAATCCCTTTGGGATCTGCACAGTGGGGACCTGCAGCAAGCTGCAATCTTCCAGGGGACATTTACTACGCAAATACCCACGCAGGTAACACACAAGCCGAGCAGACAGGATGCACACACAATTACACGCACAGCAGCAGGGAGGGATGCAGTGGAAAGGAAGCCGAGAACTAGAGAGGACGAGCGAGCCACATGAGTGAGCGACAACGAACGATACTGATGGTGCCCGCGTCCTTCTAGCTCTGCTATGAGAGAGGATGTTCGTCCAATGATAAATAACATCGCAGAAAGGGGCAGGAGAAGGCATAGCTGCTGAGGGGCGGAGGATGGGTGGATGACAGCAGAGGGGCGGGGCAGACAAGCAAGCAGAGAGCGTGGCTCTTACATCAGTGTCTTGCTCGCTTATCTTGTAGGCGTGCAGAGTCTCTCTGTAGGCCTCTGGGAAGGGAGACACCTGCAATAACAGGAACCAGTCACTGCTGCTCCCTCCTGCCGGGAGCACATCACGACAAGCCACTTGGGAGAGCCAAGGTGACTGCTGGAGCCCTTGCTGAGAAAGGTTTCCAGCCCAACTGTCCCCATTCCCTACCAACCTAGTCCTCTTTCCCCACAACACTTGGGGGGTAATAATGAGAGGTGAAGGGTGTGCACATGCAGAGCATTGGCCATCAGTGATTAGAAGGATCACCCAATTCCTCAGAGTCAGCCCAGTCCAGCTGGGCTCTGATGGTGGCTTAGAAATGCCTCCTGAGTGTCCAGTTAGTCCCAGAGAAGCCAAGAAAGCACCGCACCTCCATATACAAACCAAGAGAACTGCCAAGCAAACGCTCCTTTCCTAGCCCCTGCAGCAAAGGCTTTCCATGATTTAACCACATCGGGGGCCTGGATTTGTAAACAGGTTAGATGCGGCCTTGTGAACAACAGTAATTAGCTGCCTGCCCGTGCAGTTACCCCGTTTCCATTCACAGCCAGAGGAGCTGGGTGTGCAAATCGGTGTGGTGCCTTTGTGGGGGCCGTCGTGCACGAAGCTGCTGTCACAATGTGCCTCCGTTTCTCAGAACGAAGCTGTTCTAGATGAGGGGGGGCTCCTCAAGGCCGGGCCTTGCCTGCCCTTGTAATGTAGGAAGGTGCTGGGGTGAGTGTGTGCTTAAAAGGAGATAAAGACTCAGCATGTAGCTTACAAGAGGGATGGGGAAGAAGAAATTGCTGAATAAGGTCTCGGAGTGCCCCTTTCATGGGAGGCTGAGACAAGCTGATCGTCACCGGAGTGGTGGGCTAAGGGGTAGCGGCCAACAGCAGACCAAAAGAAACAGCTGGTGCAGTCACTGGGGGACACTGCACTGACACTCCCCACTGAGGGCTAACTTTCAGTGAGATGCTGGTGTTAGGCTCTTCATTTGGGGTGCTTCTATTTTAGCTCCCCAACTTTTTACTACAACCATTTTACAGATGGGAAAGCTAAGGCAGAGAGATAAAGGCACAACGTTTTCAAAAACAGCCACTCGTTTTGGGTGCCTCACATTTTGGGTGGCCAACTTGAGATGTTATGGGCCTGATTGGCACAGGGTGCTGAGCACCCACCATTCCCACTGCCCAGCACCTCTGAAAAGCTGGCCTAAGGTATCTCACATGGGGCCCCAAAGTCAGTGGGCACTTCTGAAAACGTTTACTCTAAAAAACTTTTCCTTCCCTTGGAAAACTAGAATAATGGTGATTCCCCAGGGCGGCACATGGGATGCGAGGAGACTTCCACAGCTGCAAATAGGTCCTGATCCTGCGAGATCAGGATTTGGCCCAAGGGAGCCTGCTGTCTCAGAGCAGGACAGGAGAGCCAGTGGGACTTCCTCTGAGACCCAGGCTTGTACTCAATCCTCCATGACTGCACCCTCCTTCTCAGCTGGGGGCACGTTCTATTTACACATTGGGTACAAACTTCTTCACTTTTCCATCCAACGCTATCCCTTCCTCAGCGCGATGCAGCACAAAATGCCCAACAGCCCACCTAGCGAGACAACCAGGAGGTTCCGCTGAACAGAACAGCCTTGGGGTCCAGTGCAGCGCTAGCGCTACATACATTGACCAGTCCCCTGCCTAAGGTCCTGCCTGACCACTGCTATGTCCATCAACAGCCCATTATGTTCTGTACAAACGTCTGGAAAATATACATCGGAAGCATTCAGCAAAAGTGAGTTCGGTTAACACAGATGGCAGATCTATGAATGAGGCTTTGAAAACATGAATGGGTGATGCTAAGCTTTCCTTGATGTGACTTTTATGAATGGGTCCTGGTTGGCGTGCGTTTGCGGTTTGGAATTACAGGAGGAAACAATAATACTACTTAGTTCTTATATGCACTTTCTGTATACAAAGCACTGTGCAGAAGTAACATGCGTGCTGGGTGTGTCACATCCCCCCTCCGGTGGCTCAGAAAGGATAAAAGCCGATTTCTGCTCCCAGCGAATGGGGTTGCTCCTTCAGCTCAAAGGACAGAGGACTGTGCTTTGGAGATGAAGACCCTGGGTTATTATTATCTGTATTATTGTTGTGCACCGGATCCCCAGTCACAGCCCAGGATCCCACTGTGCTAGGCGCTGTACAAAGAGAACCAAAAGACAGTGCCTGCCCCCAAGTCTAAACCTGATATCCAGCAGCGGTGGGGTCTTTAACTAATTAATCCTCATAGACATGTAAAGTATTTATCATCTTCATTTTACAGATGGGAGCTGCAAGGCAGAGAGAGGGTAAGTGTCTTTCCCAAGGTTGCCCAGGGAGTTGATGGGAGAGGGAGATTAGAACTCAGAACTTCCTATGTCCCTTCAGACAGTAGGCTTTGGAAAGGCTTATGGATGTCCCAGCGAAGCTTGTGATGGAGCTATCGCAGGCGGGTGAGGCGTTACAATGAGCGGAGATGTGGGGTGGCGCGTTCCCGAATGAACTGCGTGCGTGGGAGGAGGCTGGACTATGGGTCTGCCATGCAAAAGCAGCTGGAATGGGGCTGTTGATGGCAGAGCTGCTGTGGTTTCTTACTTGCATGTACAGCTGGGCCCTAGGGGAGGAGTTCTCCACCATTCTGTTCACCATACTGATCAAAGTTTCGCTCTCACTCATCTGCGACAGACAAGGAAGGAAATTTCAGACGTCAGCAGAGACACGGATTCTCCCTCGGTTCCAGCATGAACGTTCAGGACATCGTACGGGGTGATCTTCGGCATCAGTTAGGGAGGCTTTGGACAGGGCTCTTCAGGCCTCGTGCTGCAAGGTGCTGAGCGCCACCAATTCTGCTGGAAGCTGACGGGCGCCAGGAGCAAACGGGAGCTCGCAGGAGGTGCTCAGCCCCTTGCAGGGTTGGCGCACCTGGGCCATCGCTGCCCAGTTTCTATGCAGTCAGCTCTGCTCCCCGCCTGGCCACCAGCCAAAGCTCTGGAGAGACGGAGGAAAACCTTCACCGGTCAGAAGTGAGCTGGTCTAGAAGGCCACCCTACTGTCCACAGAGAGGCAAGCCTGGCACCAAGGCGCATTGCACAGCCACCATCCTGGGGGATAGACCAAAGGGCACGCGTCCCGCAGGGTCACTAAAATTCCCCTGCCTCCTGGATCTACTCTACAAAGACAGGAGGCTGCAGGCGTACTTCCTTCCCCATGCTGTGAGCCTAGACACAAGACTTCATGGTCTGCAGCTATTCCTCACACCGTGAGAAGACAGACTCCCCAAGGTCCTCAACAGAGATGGAGCCCAGGGACTTTCTCTCCAAGAGCCTTGAGCTAAGGATGGAGCCAGAGTTCTCTCTTCACTGCTGAGCTGAATGCACCCAGAGAACCGTTACATCGGGACTCGGGAGCAGGGTCTGACCTCACATCAGCCCATGGCTCTAATTCCAAAGGTCAGGATCGGCCGCTCTGTTTCCATTAACATCTATGCTACTGCGAGGGTATTATTGCAGCGCTGGAGAGGCTGCACAGGGTCATAACGCCCACGAACAACGGGGAATCTTTCGGGGTCTCTTGGTAAGGACAGCCTGTATTGTACCACACCTACGTCACTAACTTCCCCCACCCCACCGCTCACTGTGCATGGTCTGCCTGGGGGCAAGATGGCACGTTGGGTCGCGCTGCAGAAGGAAGCACTCTGCCCTCAGAGCTGGAGTCTGCTCTACGTTGCAGTGTTTGCTATACCCCACAGCCCTTGAATGAATGGAGAGTTGAGATGTGCGAGGCAGAAACGAGCCTTTCCCCCCTGCTACATGGAAACCAACTCAGTCACTGACACACGTCGACTGAATCCAAGAGAGTCAGATCTGTGGAGCTTTAAGAGGGTTATTATCTGGGAAGCAAGAGTCTCCGGATTCTACATATTCCTTTAAAAAAATTAAAAATCACCAGTCTTAATTGTGAAATAAAAAGATAAACGAAGACACCATTTATGTCAGACCTACATATTAAAAAATGGGTTCTCATGTGCCCTCTGCTGGTCTGAGCATATTAATAAATAAATACTACCCTCAGAATTATGCTGCTAACACCTAGATAGGGGATATCTTGATGGTCCCACTGAACAGAATAAAAGGAAGCAAAAGTACATGCACCAGATTCTTTAAGACGACATTCTTACAGTTGTTCATAACAACCGCTTGGAAATTTAAAACTGAAATCTCTTATCTTGCTGGGTTTCCCCCCTCTCCCTAGGGCGAGGATAACTTGGTTCATTATTGCAGGGCTGCACAAACCGGAGGCTTAGCAGACTCCAGTTTGCAAGTGTAGTGTTTCACCCACCAGTTTGTGACTGTAGGGTTACCCACCGCATAGGCGCGTATTGTGGGAAGATTGCACAAGCTAGCTTATTATTGTAGGGCTGGTCATTAGTACTTAGCTACCGGGACTTATTTTCTTTTCAAAATTATAAATAGCACTAATGTTTTTGTTTGTTTTGGTGGAGTGGGATCCCCATGTAAACAGCATTTAAAGGGACTTGCAAACAACCAGACAAACACCACAATTAGGAGATCTAATTCTGCACCATAAAATCTTGCCATTGTCCCTTTCCTTTCACGCTCCCCCAGTACCCACACAAGGGTAGGGGTCAGTTTAGCACACAAAGGGCCAGATCTTCAACTGATGTCACTGGGCGTAGCTGTACAGAAGCCAATGGCGCTGCGTCAGTGCACACTAGCTGAGGATCACGTCTAAGATGTTCCGTTTCAGCTTCCCAGACAAACAGGGAATGAGAAAATAAAGAAGCAAACAGTGCTTTAAAGGGAGACTTGATTAGTCTCTCCAAAGGTCAGTCGGGAAGGAGGAGGAGACAGTAAGCCTTTGAGGGAGCATTTTCAAAGAACTCACGAGAGGAAACCCTGCTGCTGACGGCTGTGAAATAGTCTGGAGAGCGTTTTATTTTACTGCCTTCTCCTCGCTCATGTCTGGCTCCGCTCCAAGCCAGACAGACACACCTCGGGGAGTGCTCTACCGATGGGCATATATGACTCGGTTCTGGAGCAGCTTCCCTATTGAAATACAGACTTCTGCAGGCAAACATCAGAATGCAGCACTTGCCTGGGGAATTTCTTTTTCTTTCCCTTTTTAATCTCACGCCTCATCTGTAATTTTCATCTCGACGCTCCTGCAGATGTTCCCCAAAAGACTTTCCCCTCCCTACTCCTATGATGATGTGGAGTTTACCACCTGCCTCAAACACACCCTCCCGTGCAGTGGAGGTTTGGCTCAAGTCAAGGATCGGGGGAGGTTTGTCCGGGCTGGTTCTTGTATCAGAACCGGATGCTGCTTCCCCAAGACCTGCATCAAGTCTTTCACCTCTGAGAGGGAACTGGTTTTTATGCTCCTGAATTTCTTAACAATTATCTCCAATTTCTGCCCCTCTTCAACAACACACAAACAAGAGCCTGCACACACACACACACACTTGCACCCAGCCGTATGGCTATGCTCTTTGGGTCTTTGTAAATGTTTAGTGGTCCACTCCTAGCCTGGACGTAACAGCAGCCCCATGTTCATCCCACAATCTCTAGCTGCTTGGACTAAGAACTCCAAGCACCGTCTCCCCTGGCTCCTTCCCCCTCAGAGCAGATGTCTCAGCTCTGAGGTCGAGGATGGGCTAAGCCACTTTCCCCCCCAGAAGGCTGACCCGCTAGATCAAAGGTCTGTTGGCAGGGACAGCACACGCCTTATTGCTGGCCAAACCGTCCCTGTGCTGTGGGCAGGGCGGGCTCATTCTCCCGGGCTGTCAGTCCAGAACTCTTCATGAGCACCCAAATCAGGCAGTGTTCTTCCTACACTGGATGGGCCACAGGGCCTGGCTGTCCCCTCCTGAAGGTATCGCGTCCGAAAACAGTCTGCTGCCCCATCCCAGAAAACTACCTGCCTCCCACCCCCAGCACTCCACGATCTGCCACCTCCGTACCCTCAATCAGACCCAGCGTAAGCAGATGCACGGCTCCCGGAGAATCCACTGAACCACATTCAGGAGTGACCCAGAGCAGGTGGAGACACTGAGGGCCAGTTTCTGCTCCCCTTCCTTCCAGTGAGTCGTGCCGTACCCATGGACTGGTTCCCAGAAGAGTAAGGAACTAGGATGCGTGAGGTGGGATGGAATCTGGTCCCACATTAGCATAATCTGGGCCGGCTTGCTGCCAGTTTCTGCTCTCACTTACGCTGGTGCAAATCAGGAGCCCACTGGAATCAGTGCAGTTATACTAGTGACACATGGGTGTGCGAGGAGAATCCAGGCCCCAGACTGGTGAAATTTACACTTACATACACACCCATTTTCTGATCCAATCACATCTGGACAGGTCACGTTCTCCTCCCACTCGCCCCAGTCAATCTCCAGTGACCCAACTCAAGTTACTCCTGATTCGCACCAGCATGTAGGGGCATTCAACATACACACATTCATTGCACCGCTGACTCTGGTTGGTACCTCGCAGTCATTTGACGCACAGAAGGCATTTGTCCAGTCAAGTGATGGGCGACCCTGCAGAAGGGAAGAATGGAGGAAGCAAACCAAAGATGGCTTATGCTGCCGCGATGCCAAGAAAGGCTGCAGAATGGATGTTCAGGGAAGGGGCAGGGAATGACACTGTACTGAAGGCAGAGGGGAGATGGCGCAGTGACAGAGGCAGGAGGGGACATGAGCAGCGTGACGTTCGCGGCCAGCTCTGCCTACCTGCTGGTCCAAATATTCTAGGTTTCTTTGCAACTGAAGGTCTAAAAGTTCATCCTACCAGGAGCCAACAGACATGCGGCAAAAACGGAAACACAAACAAACACACAAAGAAGAAGCAAAGCGGTTAGGTGACGGCTGCAGAAAGGCAAAGAGCTCTCGGGCTGGGAGGCCAAGTACTGCCTCCTGTGACTAAACCGCTCCGAAAGCAGGACTGGCGGTGAGTGCTTAGCACGAGGAGCCTTTTCAAGAGATCTTTCTGTGCGCCTGACAGGGGCTCCTGCTGGGAGCTCCCTCACAGCCAGTGCTCCTGCCCCATTCCCTATAGCGCCTCCCGCTGGGTGGGGCTGGGACTGCAGTGAATGAGAGTTCTCCTCCAGGCAATGCTCCTTCCCCATTCCCAGATCACCTCCTGCAGGGAGAAGCTGGGTTCAAAGTAGCCAGGAACTCCCCGACAGCCAGCATTGCATCGCCTTCTGCTAGGGTCTGCAGTAGCCGGGAGCTTCCGCGCTAGGGCTCCTGCATTATTGCCGTTGGTGACTCTCGCTCCAAGGGACGGGAGCTGACACAGCTAGCAGCTCCTCTAACTAGCTGCCACGCCCCACTGCTGGATGCTTTCACTGCCCCTTTGCCCCGCAGCACTGGAAGCTGGGAATGGGGCTTTCTGACATGGTTCCTGGATCAGCTCAATGGCGCCGGGATTCCAGCCACACGCTTCCAGCTCAGCCACATGCATTTACCGATCAAAATGAAATCCTGTGTGAATAGCTAGGCCACAAGCCAGGAGCAGTGAGGGGGAGAAGCTGCGTGCAGCAGGGGTGCGGCTCAAGTCCATTCCGTGAGGCATCCAAGTCCAGTCTGGGCTCTACCCACTGCTCTCCCGGGTGAAAGATCAAGGCCCTGGCACAGAGCGGTTAAGTCCCAGACTGGAGGTTCCAGCCCAGTCAAGCGGATTCTGGCTGCTGCCCCTGACCTATTAAAATACCCAAATCAAAAAGAAAAGCTCAGGCTGGTTGGGCAAAACAAAGCAGCTATTGCAGTAAAACCTGGGAACGGAAGAGAAAGAGGGACAGGAGGGCTCGATCCATCCTTTGCATCCACACCCCCCTTCCCCAGCTGAAAACCAGACTGCAAGGTGATAGGATACGTCCGGAGCTGGGATTTCCAAGCAGTTGTGCACCTTCGTTACTCCTTGAGGGGCTTCATAGTGATGAGTCCCTGGACTAGGGTAGGCACGTACCCACAAGGTAACACACGCCCACCTTCCAACACCCTCCGCTCCAGTGGGTACACCACTCTGCAGTGGGAACGGTGATGCGCTGGGGAAAGGTGGGAGCGGATTTCCATGTGGGGTTCACTGGACCCAGCCCCAAATGGCACCCCCGATGCCAGATCGTGCATCCCCTTCAGATCTTTGCAAAGGACTCCGAGCAGATCGGTTTCCTCCTCAGTCTTCCAAGAACAGATGCACCCCACTTCCCAGCCTCCCTGCTCCCGCCCTGCGGATGAGAAGTCAGTCTAGTCTGAGTCCCAGCTATGCTCCTTGCACGTCCAGGGCAGCAGGACTCTCAGCGTGTCCGGTGCAATGAATAGAGAGGAAAGGGAAATACACCCCAGCTGCCACACATGCCCCTTGGCTGGACACACACTGGTAATCTCAGGAAGCTCTAAACTTCCAGCCCCACGCCAGCAAAGCAGGCATCTCAGTATCACTTCCTTTATCCCCGACTCCAGCAGCTCCCACCGGCTCGGGAGAGACACGGTCAGCAATGGAACGCCCGGACACCGACAGCACATACCATTTTGTCGTGGACTGTAGGGGACGCCGGGTAGTTGTAGGGATACATTCCTGCAGGGACGGGCCTCCTGTCACCCAGATAATCATACTGAGAAGAGAAGAGACACCCCCACCCCCCCGCCAAGACATGTGAGACGTTTATACCACTCCATAAACTGACTGCGGTCGCTCACACTGCGCCGTTGGATCTCAGCTCGCTCAGTTTAAATTATGCCCATTTTAGGGATGGGGAAGCTGAGGCAGTGAGCTTGCATGCCCAAGGTCACAGAGTGAGCCAGTAGCGGAGCTGGGAGCAGAACCCAACTCATTTGGTCCCAGATGTTTGCCTTATGGACAGTCCCACCATGCCACTTCTTAGGAGGAGATTTTCTAGTGGGGAAGGCGGCAGGAAAGGAAAAGGGGATATGGCTAAAAGTCTGAGTTCAGGCACAGCTCCCAGTTCAGGGGTGTTTGGATCCAGGTTTTGGGTCGGGCTCATCTCTCGCTCTGACTGTACAACAGCTCAGCCAGGTTCCCTTGCACGGTCTCATCCTGAGACTCCTGCGCTTACTGTCAGGGAAACCCAGAAAAGGCTCCTCACGCCTCTAATGGCTCAGATAACCGAATTACCCTGTGCCCCGGAGAGCATTACCGTCTCTCCCCCGTTTCCCCTGCCCTGGCGCTCTGGGACAGGCTTGCCCTCTTTGCTCATCTTATGAGGAGAAGCAGAAAGGAAACAAACACAAATAACCTGGCAGGGTATCTTCACAGGGAGGCAGAGGAGGTAGGCCAGGAGGAAGCTCTGAAGGCCAGCGCCCTGGTCCAAGGACATTTGGCGCAAGCAGAGCAGTCCTGAAGGAGTTAAACGAACCCCCGCACCCTGAGCCAGGCACAGTGCAAGCGGGGGTGCAAGTTGAGCTTGCAATCTTGACCTGCAGACTGTTGTTATTCCAGTCCTGGGCTCCCCCCACCCAGCTCTGCCAGTGCCCCTCGATCCTGACCTGCAGCCCCCTTTGCTGTTTCTCTAAAGGGCAGGCATTTACCTTTGGGGAACTGATCGATCGCCTCATCATGTAGGCTGCAGGGTCAGCATAGATCTCCTCGCTCCTGGATGGCATCCTCTCAAAGCGGGTGCTGGGCGACCTGACCGGGGAGTACATCCTCGCCCTGTTGTAGGTGCCCTGGCTGGGCGAACGGGGCACGGACCTGGAGCGGGGCTGGAGGGACATCCTCCGCAGGGAGTCCGAGGCAGCATCCACCTCGTCGTAATACACAGACTGCCGGCCGGGGCCGGGGATCCAGACGGGGACGTCCTGCCTGCCGTAACCCGGGTGCTCCTTCCACTCACGCAGCTGGTAGGGGCCTCCATTGCGGAAGGAGTGGCGCTTGTCCTCCGCAGCCCACTGTGGGCTCACCCGCTCATAGGCGGGCATGGAGCAGATGCTGTCAGGGCGCACGCCGGGCGGGTAGTACTGGTAATCCTCCGGGTACTGGGGCGAGTAAGGGGCGTAGTAGTCGGGGACCCTTCGCGACATCGGGAAAAACCTGCTGGGGCTACAATCCCCCCAAGGAAGGAAGAGAGAGAATTGTAAAACCTGGATCCAGCGCTTCAACTCCATCGGGATTTCCATGGGAAAGCCACAGCCTCGGCCTGCGCCGGTGGGCCGGTGTCCGCCCGCCACCTGCTGGCAGGGCAGATCCTGCGAGGGACGCCCAAGGTGCCGAGCAGTGAGGCATCCCCTGCCAGCGATGGGACAGACCCCTGGACCCCATCCGGAGGGCAATCTCCTAGAACTCGGAGACTGTGCTGCTCCCCACTGCACCAGCTTTCGGATCTCAGAGCAGGGGCCCACACAGCCGCCTTAGGAAGCTAACTGGAGTCAGTGTCGGTGCTGGGAGACCCTAGGCCATGACTTTCCCCTCTGCCCAGCCACCTCCCTGGGGCATGGCTGGCACACAGCTGCTCCCCTACGCCACTTGGCAGGCTGCAGCAGTGAGCTAGGCTTCGTGATCGCATCTCCGCCTGGCTCCCTTTGCTTATGCTGCTGCTCCCCACGCTCCAAACTCACTGCCCCCTAGTCTCGGTCCGGGGGGGCAGGCCTAGTGGTTTGCATGGCGCAGCAGCACGTGGTTTGGTTGAGGTTTCCTGGCCCTCCCCCCGTCCCTGTGCATGGAGAACAGGAGGGGGAACCCTCCCCCCATCAGCTGGGAAGGATGGGAATGCTGTTCTGCCAGGGAGAGGAGGAGATCTGCTGCCCTTTCCCTTATGTTAACCCCAGCACGGCACACCACGCAGCCCTCTTACCTCCTCAGCTCCTCCGGCGGGGCAGCCCCCCGGCGCAGGTTCACCCACTGCTGCAGCTGCGTCATGGAGCTCTTCCTCTGGGCGATCTTCTCCGGGTTGGTGCGTGGCACAAAGCCCGGACGGTGCATCACACTCTCCCCATCCTGCGGTGGGTAGGCGGTGCTGCCGGGGCGGCTGGGGGAAGAGTACTGCCAGCCGTTGGGCTGCGTGGATCTCTCCACCCCAGCTGGAAACCGTGGGGCTTCAGGGTAAGGGCTGCCGGGCTCAGATGGCATCTCCTGGCCCACAATGCCATTGGCTTTCACCAGGGGTTCCTTCTTGTTGTCGATCCTCTCCGATTTCCTCTCGATCTTCTCTGAACCACGCCCATCACCCTCCCCTCTGGTCTTGGCTTCCAGGTCTGCTTTGGGGTGCTCCCTGTGAGCAGTGGTCCGGTGGTGGTGGTGCTTGCTGGGGGGGATGTTCTCAGAGTCCGTCTTCTCCCGCCTGCCAGGCACAGAAACGCAGAGCGTCACCTCCCACTGGACAGCAACCCTGGGCCCAAATCATCCCAGGACAGTGGGGCCGATCCAGTCCCTGGACCCCCTAGTGGATGGTTACTGACCCTCTCCGCTCGGACGCGTCCCTCAAATTGCTGTACACCCTACATGCTCCAAAGGACTTCAGTTTTCCAGCCACTGCCCCTCCAAGTGCTGAAAGGACCCCATGGTTAATGGCCACTTCCCCTCATCTCCAAAGGGACCCCAAGTTATCTAGCAACTGTGCCCCCAAGTTAATAGCCACTGTATCCTCCAATGTGCCCCCAACTTGAGGCAGGACCCCTCCCCCCAATTCTCCGAAGAGACCCTGAGTCTCTGGCAACTGCTGCACAGCATATGGTGCCTGTCGTGCTGACCTCTGGGGGGGTGGGATCTGCACCCGGGCAGCCTCGCCCATGGCTTGGATCCAGGACTCCTGCTCTTCAGTGTTCTCTGCACTGAAGAAGTAGGTCCGGATGCCGGCGTGCTCGGCCTGGGAAGAGAGGGACTGCGTGTGACGCCCCAGGGCCTCCTCCACCCAGCACACAGTAACCTGCAGGGAGGGAGAGAAGTGCGTACACAGAGAGAGGAGAGAGAAGTCAGTCGTCCAGTTGAGGGCGCCTGGAATTGTCGGTGAAGCCGTGCCAGCTCTTCCCCAGTGCCAGCTCTCCCCCTTCCCTCCCCCCGGCCATAGGATCAGAGAGATGGAGAAATACCCATCAAATCGTCAGGTCTGTCCCCAGGCCAGTCGGGTGAAAATGACCCAATGCTGTGGGACATGGGGAGAGGTCAGATTTGGGTTACATGCCATCGCCAGGGGTCTCCCGACAGCCCATTCGAGCAAGGCACACAAAGCAAATGCAAGGCTCTTTCCCTTGGATTCACTGACTCAGGGAGACCCATATCTAGTGATGGGCGGGATCTAGAAAGGTTCAGATGAGCGCCATCTTATCATAAGCTCTCCCCATACCCTGAGATGTGGGAAACCGCAGCCGAATGGGCCCCCTCTGGGAATTCCTGGCACGGAACCCTTATTAAACATAAAACACACAGCACTCTGCAGTACTGATCCCAAGCAGGACAGCTTGCACCAGGGACGCTGCAGGGCTTGGGGCAGTCACCGCACAATACCGGAGCACCGATTTAACAAGAGTTCACAATTCTGACCCTGACCAGGAACAGTGAGAAGAGCATTTTTAGGACTTCTGGTTTCAGGGACAGAAGTGGGCAGAGAAACCCACCTCGAAACGCTCCTGATCCCTTCCGAAGGGTGGAGTCCAGCTCTGCAGACCACTACTACCGCTTCCTCATCTTGTTACTAACCCCCTCTGTACCAGAGCAGGATCTGCTAGTTATCAGGGCATACAAATATAGGCTCTATCCTGGGGCAGGTACAGGTAAATCCTGAACTGGAGGAAGATGTTCTACCAGGAATGGATTTATCCAGGCTCATCCGGCTCACAACTTCAACTATAGACGGGCCTGAATCAAAACCGCCCCGATCCGAACAGCTGATCATCAAGGGAGTTCAGATCCAGGAAGCGGCAGGATGCTACCCTGAGCCAAACCCCAGATGCAAATGCACTTTGCAAATCTGGATGCAAATCTTGCAGGTTGGCCGCGAATGTCAGTGCATGTCCCCTTCGCGGATATTCAGAGCTTATAAAGGAGCCGGCTGGCAATGGTAAGATAAGAACAGAGCTGGTCAAAACGTTCTTACTGGTACATGGTTTTGATGAAAAATGGCTTTTCGAACAAAGCCAATTTTACGGGGAAATGTTCATTTGGGTCAAAATCTTCTGTTTTTTTTTTTTTATAAAAAAGTACAAAATCCCAAAGATTATTTTGGTTCTCTGGGTTTCCCCTTCCCTCCTCTCCCTCCCCACCAACCCCAAAACAAATTTTTGATGTTTGTTTTGCCAAAAAACCCCAAATATTTCAACAAAATGGAAAATTCTTCCTTGTGTTCTAATCGATCCCCCCTGGGGGAATATGTAGCATTTTTTGACCAGCTGCTGTTACTAGTCAAGGGCTCCCAGCCCCAGAGGAATCTTTCCTGCTAGGTTCATACAAACCTCGGTCTCTCCACCAAGTTCCCAACTAGGGAACACCAGGAAGGTCTAAGCACGCGATCCGCAAGAGAGAGACATAAACCCCAATGTTTCGTCCCCCTTCGCCGGGTGGAGGTGAATAAAGCATGCTGGGCAATCTGCAACCGGCCGCATCCCTTCTCTTTCCAGCATGCATTTGGAAATGGAAGGAGCATACTACCTATTTGGTGGCTGTGTGCTGGCATTGCAGATGGGCACTTGGAAGAAACCTCCTCTCCAGGGGGGAGATCCTCACACGGAAGAAAGGAGGAAACACAGAGAACAGGTCAAACCACCCAGCAGAGAATTCAACAGGGAGATGCATCAGGCAGGCAGAGCGTGGCAGGAGCAGCAGTGTCACCAAAGAGGGGCAGATGGAGCGTAGCTGAGAACACGCTCAGTGCTGGGTTAGCCCAGAACCAGAGGATGGAATCCTACCCATTTAACGGTCTCTCATCGGGCCTGATCCGGCCTTCTGGGCGTGCGAAGAAGGCTGGATCAGACGCAACGGGAGTCAAATTGTGCCATCAGAGACTGACCCCGTGTGGATCAAGGATACAGCAGTACTTTGCACAGTAATCAATTAAGCCTCACACAGCCCCCTTGTGAGGATAGGTTAATATCATCTCCATTTTTCAAACAGGACACAGTGGATCCAATGACAACTGCTCCCCCTCCCGGCCCTGTGCTGTAATGTACAGTGTCCCAGTGTCCCAGCAAGTGCAAAGTAGGTGTGAAACGTGACTACCAGGAATCTCCTCTCACTTACTCAGGAGGTAGGGGTTTATGGCCACTCTGCACAGGGTACACGTTACCCCTCCACTGCCCTGCCAACGTGACCCAGCCCTGACTCGAAGAGATCAGAGGGTCGGGTCCAGGGGGCTCAGTCTCTGTGGCTTGTTCCTTCCTTGGCCTCTCTGATGAGACCGCCACCAAGAGTGTCAATTGAGTCATGCAGATACTTGTCCACCGAGTCCAGGACGGGCACTTGAGCACTGACTTTGATGGGATTCAAACCAGCAACCTGGTAAGCCACTTCTAAACTCCTGAGCCTGCCGGTGCCTCATTTATGGCTTTTTCAACTCTCTTTTTCCCATTATGGCTAATCAGGATGAATCTCTGGGTACTAGACGTGGGCTAGAACCACAATGTAGGATCCAAAATTCCCCTGAATTTTGGGAAAATTTAGATCCAGATTCAAATTCCATGGTTCAGAGTCATCGGTAGAAGCTAACATTACAGATGCTCTCTCCTTTATTGCCCCCAGGAAGGGCTGGCTCTCTGTTTAGCTGCCCAGTTTAGTTCTAAGGCACCTGTCATCAGAGTACCTAAGCCAGTACAGAATTAAGAAATATTGGAGTCCATACGGAAAATGGTTCTCTGTGCAACGCTGTTTGGAAAAGGTCAATTTACTCCAATGGAAATTTTGAAACATTTTCGTTTTTATCCAAATTTCCCAGGAAAATGTCCAGTTTTTTAAGTGAAAAACAAAATAAAAAAAAAGCTTTTCAGGCTTTTTTGGGAGGGAGAAAAAAAAATGGTTTGCAGTCAAAAAAATTTCAAAAATCACCCAAAAACATGTGGGTCAAAATTTCTTTTGCAATGCAAAATGGCTTTTTTTGGGTCAGAGCATTGTATTTCAATGGGAACCTGGAACCCAGCCCCAGTTGTGTCTCTCCAGTCCCCAGTGGAAAGCGGTACATGAACGTAAACACTCTCCATGAGTGGCATTCACTCCTGCACCAAGGATCAGCACAGTCCCTAGGAACCAGCCAAGCTCTAGAGAGCCGCTCCAGTGATGCGCCGAGGTAAATTTTGCTCTCAGTGCTGGCATCTGCCAGGCCCAAATCCTGCCCCACTCCCCTAGAGACTTTGTTGAATCATGATCTATGCCAGGGATCGGCAACCTTTGGCACGAGGCCCGTCAGGGTAAGCCCCCTGGCAGGACAGGCCGGTTTGTTTACCTGCTGCGTCTGCAGGTTCGGCCGATCGCGGCTCCCACTGGTCGCGGTTCGCCGCTCCAGGCCAATGGGGGTTGCGGGAAGTGGCGCGGGCTGAGAGATGTGCTGGCCGCGGCTTCCCGCAGCCCCCATTGGCCTGGAGCGGTGAACCGCAGCCAGTGGGAGCTGCGATTGGCCAAAATGCAGATGTGCAGTGCTGCCCAGAGGATTCAGGGGGCCTGGGGTCTTCGGCGGCGGGTCCTGGAACGAGTGAAGGACCCGCCGCCAAATTGCTGCCGAAAAATCTTGTGGGGGGGGGGGGCCTGAAAACTCTCGTGGGGGCCCCTGCGGGATCTGGGGTAAATTGTCCCACTTGCCCCCCCCCCCCCCCCCCCGGGCGGCCCTGCGGATGCGGCAAGTAAACAAACCGGCCCGGCCTGCCAGGGGGCTTACCCTGACGGGCCACGTGCCAAAGGTTGCCAATCCCTGATCTATGCACATGCTTGAGTCCTATTGGAGTCAATGGGATTTAGCATGTGCTTCGCCCAAGTGACACCTTCCAGCCATTGGAGCTCCACAGAAGCCGAAGGGACTGCACAGAGTAAGTGAGGGCACAAACCAGCTGCTACGTGCTTCTCTGACCTCCCCCAAACCCTGGCCTGGGTCAGGACAGAGGCGGCTGAGGAGACTAATAAAACACGAGAAAGCCTTAAATCTCTCATTCTCCCTTTGGCTGACATTGGGTCAGAGCCGCATTGTCTCTAACCGCTGTTCCCCATACGGGCCTGAAGGGGTTAACCCGACTGGCAGTGAGTTCAGGAGGCCGGATCCATGCTTTATTAATGACCCAAATGTTCCCAGGACTTGCCAGTTCTTGAAGGTTCTTTCCCTTGCTCTCTTGTTTTATTGCCATTAATAGGACAGGGAGCCTCTGGAGGGCGGAGCAGACCTTTCGCCCTCTGCTGAATGTTGCAATATAAGGTTTGGAGCAGGAATGAATGTGCAAATAATATTCCAGTGACGAGCACCCAAAAATGCCTCAGAATAAAAACAAAATAGAGCGGTGGGTGTAGCACGGCCCCAGGCTGGAGAGAATCAAGGTTGCGTGTGTAATGCTGCCCCCAGCTGCAGAGAATCCAGGCTCTGTGTGCGTCTCTGCAGCTCTGTCCCCAGCTGGAGAGAATCAAGGCAGTGTGTGTGTGTATGCAAGCATTCGGCGTAGGAGTGTGTTTTTGTGACTTGTGGATTTTTGTTTCCGTGTGTACATCTGTGTGCATCGGTGGGCGAGCTGGGTTTTCTTTGAGCGAGAGTTGAGCATAAACGGGTGCAAGTGAGTAGGTGTTTGTATGTGGGAGTATGTTTGTGTGTGTGTTCATGTGCACCTGTGTGATTGCACGCAAGGTGTGTTCGGCCTGTGTGCTAGTGCAAGTGGGAATATGCATATGTACAAGTGTGAAAAACAATTAAGTCTGAGTGTGTGTTTGGCCCATGGTTTGGATGCACATTTCAATTTGCATACGTGAATGGACAGATTATTAAGTCTAGGTGAGTTGTGAGCATGGACTACCGTGTGTACAACGGTGCTTGTGCGTGTCTGAGTGTGCATGTATGTGTAACACTAACTGCTCTTGGGAGGATAAAACCAAACGGCTCCTTTTGCCCACAGCTCAGCAGAAGTTTCACAGCTTCAGTCCCTGCTCCATTGCAGCCGCTCCCCTCAGCACAGAAGTTTGACAAGTAGAAACTAATTACGTGCTAAACAATTAAAATATATTGCCTGTGTGTGTATGTGAGAGTGAGTTTGTGTGTGTGCGTGTGAGAGAGAGAGAGAGAGAGTGAGTGTGAACACTAGTCTAAACTAGTTTAAAAGAGAGATGGGGGAAGCCCTCCTGCACATCTGGGCTTGAACGCAGTCTAATTCTAGCACTGCCGGAGGTGCGATTCTATAGCAACGCTGGCTTACGTACGTTTGTTGTTTTTATTAACAAGGGAGAGTAACTCAAAACGGGGGAATGGCTGAGTAGACGGCTTGCGAAAACCCTCACACAGCTGTCAGCTGAGAAGGAGAAGCCCCTCCTTGGCATTGGGTTACTAGCATGCTTTGATCACCGCTGGCTAGGAGCAATTCACGCTTGTGCAGCAGGGTAACACACTTAAACCTATGGGGTTGAGACATACACAGCTTCCAGTTAGAGGCAGCGTGGCCTAGTGACTAGAGGACTGGACTGGGCATTGGGAGATCTGGGTTCTATTCTTGGCTCTGCCACTGGCCTGCTGGATGACCTTGGGCAAGTCACTTGCCTTATGTGTGCCTCAGTTTCCTCATCTGTACAACAGCAGTAACGATCCTGACCTCCTTCAAAAAGTACTTGAGAGTTATGGGTGTAAAGCACTTGGTGGTGGTATTATTGTGCTTGCTTTCTGCACAGGGGTCAATTTCACCCCGTATTAGCATCAAGACTGCTAAGCACCCTCAACTCCCGCTGAAGTCAATAGGAGCTGAAGACACTCGCCATCACACAGGCTCTAACCCAGTCTGGATCTGCACGCCAGCTCCTCCACCCATCTTTCTTACAGACAGAGGGACAGCTTCAGAGGGGGAACAAGCAGCAGGATTCCTCCTACAATCTGAGCTCCCTCCCCAAGTCACGGGGCGCTTTGGTCTGGGTCTGGTCTTTGCGTTCTGGCTAAACGTTATTAGACTGGAAACCCAGAGACCCGATTCCCCTGTTTTACCTCTCATGTGGTCCTCTTCACATCTGAGCAAAGCAGGCGGCTCAGAGTGGGGGTGCCATATGCCCCCCTGCTTGGCGCAGGTGTGGCCAGTGACAAAAGTGGCAGGGCTGGGTCACACCCTAGAAGGCTAAAAGACCTGGACTCGTTAATCCTGTTCTGAGCACGGTGAGAGGACACAGCGGCAGTTCTCTCTCTACCCCTAGTGCTGTGTCAAGGACTCCAGTTTGCAGCAGGCATCCAGGTCACTAATGCCCATTCTTCCCCTTCAGCTATGTGCCTGTCTTTAGCGACCGTCCACAGCAGCTCACACCTCCCCCAAGTACAGGTCACCACAGGAAGTGGAGAGCACAAGCCAAGAGACCTCTGAGCGCTGCTGTTACCCAACAGCCTACGTCAGGCCCTACCAGGCAGCGAGATTCTCGGACGGGAGGGTCGCGCGACAAACCGCGGCTCCATTCGTGGCCTCCGGGAACCGGGCCAATGGCTGGGAGCACGACGCTGCCCCCGAGATGCCGTCACGGCCACACACTGACCTTAAAGGTGTGTTTCCTGCTGATGTTGTCCGATGGCTGGATGGCTGCCACCCGGAAGCTGAGAAGCGGGATGCTGCCCAAGATGCTGTCCTCCTTCTCATCTGCATTGACCCAGGGGGAAGAAATGGGCGTTAGATAAGGAGGGGGGAGTTCCCCTCCTTAGGCCGGTTTGGAGATGCCAGGTGGTTGGCAAGACCCGTCTCCCCTTTAAAGCAGCAGCACGAGGAGAGGGGGAAGTGGACGAGGCTCCTCGGGCTAGGAACGCATCCCTCCTCTCTCCTGCTGAAATGGGAGCTGGGCTCCTAAGAGCGACCACAGCCCAGGGACCGGAGCCAGCCTACCTGTGGAAGCCGGCTCCCTCCCTGTCGCATCTGCCCATCTGTTGTTCTCTTCTCCCGCTCCCCCCGCCCCCGCAAAAACCTATCACTCACAGCTCACAATACAGGCTGGTTAATTATTCATGCCCGCTCTCCAGACCTGCTGCCAGGGATTAGGCCGAGCCAGCGGCCTGCTGGAAAGCGGAGGTTGCAAAAGGTGTGGGGTGTGTGAAGGGGTGAATCTCCATACCGAGGAGTGCTCCAGCCCGGATAAGTTGGGGACTGATTTGGCATCTGAATTCAGGACTGGCTTCCGTCACTCCTTTATGGCATGGGGCAGCTGTTTCCCACGGACCTCGAGCAGCTGTATGGTGCCAGTGCCCCCCTCATGCCCTCTGTTTCTTGGCACCATTGATAACAGCTGCTCGAAAAGCCAACTTGGCCCTAGGAGGTCCAGGCAAAAGGGTGACAGGTTTGTTTGCTGATGTTAATCATTAACACAGGGAAGCTGGAGTTGGAGCATTCAGATCCGGGGCATGCCAAGAGCAGAGCCTCTGGTATACAGACCCACAGCTCCCCACGGAGAGAGGCAGGGCTAGCTTCTGGTCTCATCTGGGCCAGGTGAGTAAGGGAACAGCTGAACCAGCAGGGAGCTGCTGAATTTGTACCAAGCACGATCCCTTTCACAGTGTTTAACCAGAGGGCTATGCAACCGTCCCCCCACCTTGGATACTGTAAGAGAAGAGGCTACAGAAAAACCGAAGGATGCATGGATGGAGCTACCTTCCACAGCATTCCCCCCTGGGAGCACCTTTTACTATCTCTCTCGGAGCCCTGTCCTGCAAGGTGCTGAGCGTATGTGGCTCCCATTGAGGGGGAAGGTGCTCAGCACCTCATGGGGATCCCTCAGCAACTCGTAACAGCAAACCCTTCCCTTCGAAGAGGAGGGTTTTAAGTCCTCCTCTGACTGGCCGCACCCATCTCCCTGCAGCCACCTGCTGGGCGGGATTCGCTCTGCCTCAAACAACAAATTGGGTTTCTTCACCAGCGCTGGACTCTGAGATCCGACCCCAGTTGCCCAGATTGACCCCTGGTCACCTGGCTTTGGGGCTGTAAGTGCACCAGGAGCTGCCGGATCCCTGCCCCATCAGGACTGGGCCCATGGGACGGCTCTTTAGTCCTCAGCCCCACCACCTACCTTTGTAATAGAAGAGGCAGCGATCCACCAGCACGAACCAGCGCTTATTCCACTGCTTCACACCAGAGCTGGCCTGCAAGAGAGGCATGAGTGAGAGGGCGCCCCAGACCCGTCGCTGCTTGTAAAGCGGAGAGGGGGAAAAGTGGGGGAAAGCGAGTGGGGGAAGCCGCAGCATCTCGTGCATCACAGGGAGAGCCCAGGGTGGGCTCCATTGAGGAGAGGGCACAGGGTGGCACTGAGCCGTGCTGGCTTGCAGGAGCCATTGCGGGAGGGAGTGACTGGGGAGAGGTGCAGGCCAGATGGGGCAGGCACCCAGCAGCAGCGCTCCCTGCTGTCATAGCCAGATGCACTGGAGCTAGGTTGGGACAGATAGAGGGTGGGGCGGGGGAAGTCTGGCAGGTGCGTGGAATGGGCACCCAAGAGCCATGCCCCATGCAGTCCCACACCAGTCCTAGTGCGGCATGGGGCACCACATCGTCCCTCGGTCCCTGCTGATGCCCAGGTGTTGGCTGACAGAGGGAGGTGGCACTGCGAGATGCATGGCTCAGCCAGGGGAATGCTCCCCGCCGCGGCACAAGGGGGACGTTACCTGTTTGAAGAGCCAGCCGCTTTTGGTCACCGCGGCGTTGGGATTCCGCTTCATGGAGTTGGAGCGCTTCCCGAAGGCGATCCCCTTCCGGGAAGGGCGCGAGGCCTTTGGAGAAGGAGAGAGGAGGCTCTCAGAACGCTCCGGCTTTAGAACAGCCTCTCCCAGGGGTGGCGGCAACAGCTGTTGGGGGCGTTTGCTTTCCCGGCAAACCCATGGGGAATAGTCAGACCCAGCCATGCAGCTCACGGAGCATGCGGCTGAGGGATGCCTTGCAATGCTGCCATCTGGCAGGCGAGGGAGAGCTGCATCTTACCGCCAGCACTCCTATCACATCACCCTTGGGAAATCTCAGCCATTTAGCTACTTGTCCAAGGCTCGCCATTGCTTCCTCCTTGCAACCAGCTTGGCCTATCTTTTCCCTACCGCAAAACGGGGGTGGATCCTAATCGCTGCCTTTGCTTTGCTGATGCTCTGATCCCAGCCAGCTACTTCCCCTTAGTGTGGAAGGGGCGTGATAATCGCCTCGCTGCTATGCCGAATTTTTCATTCCCACATCTCAAAGAACCTCACAAAGACGGGTCAGTATGATTGGCCCCATTTTACAGAGGGGGAAACTGAGGCACAGAGCGGGGAAGCCACTTGGCTGAGAGCAGGGGGTCTGTGGCAGAGCTGAGAAATGAACCTAGATCTCCTGAATGCCAGTCCAGTGCCTAAACACCCATCTTCATCCCTAAATGCTTTTGTGCCCACAGCGACTCCAACAGGCTAAATACATCTGCTTACCAGCAGGCATCCACCAGGGCAGGTGTGCTTGGCTACCCCCAGCCCAATCAACAAGAAGAAGGGCCCTTTCAGATGTCCAGAGGCAATGAGAACATTAGGTATACGGGGCAGCTTAGATCCAGCTGGCTAGGGGCACGGTTGGGAATAGATTCCAGGTCTCCTAGGGTCCCAGGCCAGTGTCCAGTGCTCCATGAACATACCCTGCCATTTGGTCGCTCCTGAGGCATCTCTGACACCATGGTGTGGTTGGATGATTCGCTGCTGATGGTCGCCGGTCGCTTCCCACCTGCTTTGCTGGACATGTCCACTGTAGAGCTGCCATCGAAAGAGAGGGGGAAAGGAGAGAAAAAAAGCTTATTGCAGATCTCTGCCAGGACAGCTGAGGAATAACGGCCCAGACGTATGACACACTGATACACTTATGGTGCTCACCCCTATGCACAGGGCTGACTTCCACGGATGAGGCCCACACTGCAAACACACAGACGTGTCATACATACATAGCAAAGCAAGGCTGCCCCTCGTCTCACAGCAAAGCCATACTGTTCCCTGGCCTGTAGATCCCCTGCCATGGTCTTTGCTCTCAATATTTCCTTGGTATTATTAGTTCTTTTCCCCTCTGGTTCCTTCACTTCAATCATTATGTACACACACACACGGCAGCATTCTAAAACAAACCTACTTCTGTAAACGTAAGTCAAATCTTGCGTTTTCTTCTGGGATGTGTCCAGTCACAGGGTGCAGAAACGTGTTCCGTCTTTCATTGTGGCTGGAAAACATAGAGGAGAGTTCGGCGGAATTAAGCGGCTTTGGAGTGAACAGAGCAACGTGCTCCGTCCCGGCTCTTCTTTTGCTTTGTGTACCAGTTCAAAGTGCTGAAAGTTGTTGCTGCAGGATATTATGGAGGCAAATAACTGAAGGCTTGACTGTGCCCAGCCTTCGGCTTCTTTCTGACATAGCTCATGAATGAATTTCAACTCACTAAGGGCGGAAACAACATTTGCAGTGACTCTACATTAGTAAAAATGATCAGGGTTTATCAAGCCACATGCTTCAGGGCATATGTTTATCACCAGATGGGGTCAGGAAGGATTCTCCTCATCTACCATAGAGTATGGTTTAGCATTGTGCCAATAGGTACATTTTGAGGGGGTGACCTTGTATACATACCCCTGAAACTTCCTGCACTGCCCACTGCTGGAGATGGGATGCCAGCCGAGGTAAGCAACTGGTCTCTTCTTGTCCAGCTTTTCTCATAACTAAGAATGAGTGAACCTTGGGTAGTTTGAGGTGGCGAGAACCTCAGTATGTTTTAGGGATTTGTAAAATTAATTCATGTCTAGGAGAGGCAGGAACTTGAAACACTGGTGGGTTGAGTGTGTGGGGGAAGCAGGAGGGTTTTGTGATTCAGTTATAACTGCCCCCTCCCACCTTTCTGGGTAAAGACCAGCCCAGCTATGTATTGGGGACAGAAGAAACTGTCTGCCCCACAAGCTGGACAGAACACAAGCCATGGTGGTCCCAATCACGCTCCCATTTCAGCCCTAAATTCTTGGGCTTTGTGTTTGTAATTTCAACTCCGCCCTAGGTGTATGCCAATAAGAGGCGACTACTACTTTAAGACCAGGTGGGATTGTACGCAGGAGGCTTGGCAAACCAGCTGGAGCATCTCCGGGGCTGAAGAGAGACAAGGTCAGAGCAGAGTGTGAAGATGAACACACATGGCAGAGCCCACCTAGCAGCTGCCATTAAGCCTGGCCGACATATGGTGCCGGGAGACGGAGATCATCCATGCACAATGCTCTCCGTCTCCTCTTGCCACTGAGCAATGATGCCACAAAGGCAGATCCTCCTCAGGCCAGTATTCACAGCACTTCCACTTCCCCAGATACACGTCCAGATGGATGGAAGCATTTATGCCACATTTGCACAGACCCGGCACACAAAACCAGACTAGCATTAGCCCCTTCACTACCACCTAGTACATGCTTGAATTCCACAGGCCGTTTCCTGTGGAGCATCTATTTGGATGAGCGGCATGTATTGGAAGAGAAGCTTTCAGAGGTGTCGATAGACTGGGCTAATGAATAGCCCCCAATGGCAGTCACCTGTCATAACAGCCTATTAAATCTCAGTCTTCAGGGGCTTTCCTCCCTATTAATTTTGCTGTGTGACGCAACCACATGTTCTAACAGCCAAAGAAACAGCAAGCCCATTGGTGTACATTATTACAAAGCACCGACGTACATAATGCAGCACGGACGGGGTTACGCAGGCGCTAGTAAATAAAGTACGAGTGACACGCCCAAAGCCACACTGATATGGATTTCATATCGCCAGTCAGCCCCTGGAAAGACCTGGCTTTACCGTGGTCCTTTACCGGCTCCAGATCCTCATTATCGGAGTAGCAGTCAGTACCCATAGCAATCACCCTACCCTGTTATCACACAGCACTTTTCAGACCTGGATCTCAAAGCCCCTTACAGAGATGGGTTGGTATTAGTCGTCCTGTTTTACGACCAAGAAATGGGGGCACAGAGAGGTTAAAGGGATTGATTTTCAGAAGGACTGAGCTGCTGTAGATCCTACTGACTTTATCTGGATTCATTTGCACTCAGGCTGCAAGGGTCAGATCCAGAGACCCTCACACAGAACAGAACTTTCCTCCTTGAGCGCTTCCATTGGAACGACTCAGACCACATGTGGAGTTCGGCGTTACTGAAGGTGAGCGAGGGTATCAGCATCTGCACTAAATCCACAGTCAGTCCGCAGCAACTGGGAATAAAATCCAGGAGTCGGCTCCTTGTCCTCTGCTCTAACCACTAGACTACTCCAGCTCCCAACTAATTGTTGTCAAACCCAGCCCATGGGACCACTGGCTACTGGATGCACAGGCCCATAGCTTGCTCCCAACCCTCTGATTTCCACAGGGTCACCTGGGTGCAGCAGAGCAGAACTGGGCCCATTGTCCTGAGCATAGGGCTTCACTACAGAGACAAGGCTCTCTGCCTCACATTTTGTCTGAGACTGACCAGGAGAGAACGTTCTCTGCCAGTGATTGGCACTCACACTTGCAGGAACAAATTGAATTTCCCCATCCCAGACAATAGCCACAATCTTCCCAGGTATGGCAGCATTCCGAATCCCATGAGGGATCTCTGCAAGTGGGATTTAAAGGAGCGGGCTGTGGCTACTGGCTTTGGCTTGGAGGAAGCAGATGAGATGCCAGCTTGCAACTAGGGCAGAAAATGGACACAATAAAACCAGAGCAAACATCTGTTTACCTTTGTCCCCCTTCTACACGCCGCTCACAGACGTTAAGAACAGAGCTGCTCTTTTACGAAGGATCTGAGTGGAGGTAGAACCCCAGATCATGTGCAAATGCCAGCAGAGGGCTCCAAAGAAGCAGAAGCCACAGGACTTCATCCAACAGCCTGGTAGCCACAACAGGGCATGAAGAGCCCCTTTCGAAAGCTGATGGATTTGCAACACTTAATGAACGGCAAATTGCAGCAGAATCTCCCTTTGCTAATCCACACGCTGCATAATCTGCGCAACAAATTTCATCTGCACTTCCCAGCAAAGCGTGCGGAACAGAGAGCCAAGGTGAGGTCTCTGATTGCTGAGACCTCATTAGCTTTCCAGGACATATCACAGAACATCGACTGTGACATGATGAGATATTAACATAAAATGAAATTACTGCTGTCCAACTAAATTAGCGTGGTCATGTTCTCCGACATGCTGTTTTTAAGTGGGGAAAACTCAACGCTGGTGTAACTCCACTGGGCCTGCTGTTTTTTCACTTACCCCTTTGTTCGGAAAAAGAGTCATTTACAATAGTAATGGCCCTGCAGCCCTACTAAGTGCAAATGAATGAGATTAGACTGCACGTGGGAAGACTGTTTATAATAAGAGATGGAATTGCGTCACTGAGAGCTTGATTCTGCCATGCATGGGAGTAAAACCTTGTGCCTTAAGCAGCCCCAAGGAAACCAATGGCCTGATCCAACTCTCAGAGTCATTGGAAGTCTTTCACTGACTTTAATGGTGGTTGGATTGAGTCCTGAATTAAACCACAAAAGATGTACCAGATTAACTATACCGGTGTCGTTAAAACAATCTAACCTCTCTAGTACAATCAGTTACACTGCTATAAAAGCTTAGAGCTTATTCCTGTACAGGAAGGGGAATAAATTATACTGATATAAGGAACCTTTTTACTGGTATAACTGTGTCCACATTACGGGTTGAACTGGTACAGCTATTTCGGTAAACCGCCCCATCCCACAGACAATGATATCAGTATAAAAACAGTGCAGGTTTCAGAATTGTATTCAGTTCCGAACACCCCTAAAACGTCGCAACATTCAAGATCAGCGGTTCTGGGTGGGGCTGGTTTGCCAGCAGCCCCAGCATTCCGGCGCGGCCCCAGCTCTGCTCCTCGGTTCCTGCAGGCCAGAGGACTGATTTGATTGTGGGCCTGTTCAGAAATTGCTTTCAGTGGGTAAGAAAATCCAGCCTTTAATTTAAATTAAAGCGTTTGCAAAGGGAA
Organism: Malaclemys terrapin pileata; assembly: GCF_027887155.1. NCBI lineage: Eukaryota > Metazoa > Chordata > Testudines > Emydidae > Malaclemys > Malaclemys terrapin. The sequence continues at coordinate 16,371,527 of NC_071508.1, read as the reverse complement.
AACGCGGCCACTGCGGTTACGTGAGCAAAACCCAAAGTCAACAAATTAAGGAGCAGAAACCCCGGTGGTTTCTGGGGATTTCGGCAAAGCCCCCAAACCACTAGTACACTGCTGAAAACGCTTTACACTGGCTAATTGCCCTGTTACGTTATCAAAATGCAGACAGCAGTAGTGCCAGGGGCCTTGGCTTTGCGAGGAAAACCGGCCACCAGTGGTGCAGCTCCAAGGGTGGTAGTAATCTATCTAGCTAAGGTATTTAGACTGTATGCTCTTTGGGGCAGAGACGTCTCTTTGTTCTGTGTTTGTACAGCGCCCAGCACAATGGGGGCCTGCGCCATGACCAGGAACCCTACCTCTCCTGTAGGACACAAATAATTGTATCCCCCCTCCCCATTACAGTACTATCCGCGCACCTCACAATCTTTAATGTATGCATCCTCACTACACCCCTGGGAGGTCGGGCAGGGTTATCATCCCCATCGTACAGATGGGAAACTGAGGCACAGAGTGAGACTACGTGACTTGTCCAAGGTCACTCATGGATTCTGTGGCAGAGCAGTGACTAAATCCTAGGCTAGTGCCCTAACCGTTGGACCATAATGTAGGCAGAACTCAGGCGTTTTTACCACTTGCTGTCTAACCCTAAATGCCCAGTACAGTTGCCACTGGTCAAGAGTTATAGGTCCCTAATTTCCTAGTATGGATGGAGCCAACCAGGGTCTGAGTCCTCGCTGCCTCATACCTTTGTAGCCATTTGCACTTGTGTATAGTGAATACAAAGCCTGGCCTATAGAAAGTTGTACCCATTTAGCTAAATCTGTTTAGATATATCAGGGCAACTTTGAGTATGGACGCTCAAGTTGGTTTAAACCTGGTTTATAGTGATTTAGCTTGTACTTTATATCAGCTAAACCAGCATAAGCCAGATTTAAACCAATATGAGTAATCTTCACAGACAAAATTGCACCAGTTTAACATCACACTTTCATTGACTCCAGTGCAACTCCCATGGGCGGACAAACTCCAAGTTGCTACTGATTGAGAACAGCAGCATTTTATACTGCACCCAGGTGTGGATGGCTGCAGGAGGTCCAAAGCAGCGGAGGATGATTCAGCCCACAAGCTCCTCCTCATTCCAGTAGAGACAGGATGAAAAACCACATTCTACACATTCAGTTAGTGGGCCTGATTCACCGCTCACTAAAGTCGAGGGGAGTTTCCTCCAGGACTTCTCTGGCTTTTGAGTCGGGCCCTTGACTGCCAGGTTGGAGAACCCCAGGGATCAGCAGGTTTCAGGTGCAGTCCGTGTTACAACCCTGGATCTCTCCTCACTTTGGTGAGTTAGAAATCAAGGTTAAGGCACGAATACAAGTTCACTACCAGCTTTGCTTGAGCCTGTTCAAGAGCGGTTTGCAATGTTCTTCAAGGGAATAGAGAATGGCTGCAATATAAATTACGCCCCCTCCGGCCCCCATCCTCCTAGCAAGACACCGGCTACCTGCACACAACTATCTGCATATAACGTGGCCCCCCACCATCACTGCATCTGAACACTGACATGCAGCACCGCCCGGCACCAGACCACTGTGCACTGAATGCCCACCGATGACATCACCATGCAAACAGCCAGACGCTGCGTAGAGTCAGCAGAACGGTGAAAGTTGGAGCAAGAAAAATAGCTACCGCGGCCGCTCGTCCCTCCACCCAGCCCCTTGCAAGTTTCACCTGAAGGTCTGGGATAACGCCAGGGTTAGAGGATATTAAATGTTTGCTGGCAGGAATCCTGCTAAAAGGAGCGCTTCCTGCATAGCACCATTACTGCCCAAACCCCAGTACCCTTGGCCAATACTATTTCTCTTTCAGTTGTTTTCTTCCCTCCTCGGTTAGCTTAAAGGGCTTTCGTTAGCATGTGCCCCGGATGAAAGAGGGGGAAAAAAATCTCATTCTCCAAACTGGACCAGCTGTATTATTGTTTTTATAAATAAGGAAGCTGACTTTAACAAAGAAATTGACACCAATAAATAACCCTTCCCTACTGCTACTTTTCTAACTGGAAATGATGGGCGGGTGAAGGTTTGGTTGTTCTGGGTTGCACCTGGTTTTAAAAATAATCACGTAAACGCCAGTGACTTTACAAGGATCACAATGGCATTACATAGGCAGGTGATAACCTCCCCTCTGCCCCACGCGAGCTTGCAGGGAATGTTGTTTCAAAGGGAAGCACCTACTGCTAGAGCAAGCGTTTCTGCACCCAGGAACTGGGCTACTGGAGGGACCCCTTCGCAAAGCTGACGTTCCCGGTGCTGCCGGAATTAGCGTCCGTGGACGGGTCTCACCCACGCGGTTCTTAGCCTGCCTGCAGCTTTTGGTCAGAGATTCATTCATTCTGCCAGCCAGCAGCAGGTTTCCCTTTATCCTCTCAACCACCACCCCAGCTTCCATCCTTAGTAGCTCGGTGCAGCTTCTGCAGCTCCTCCCGGCACTCATTCAATTGCCTCTTCCATCCCAGCCACCACCCACTCCTCCAGCTTCCCAGGGCCCTTCCAGAGCAAAGTTACTTCCTCGGAACCTCCTTAAATAATTCCTCTTCTGGCAGCTGCCTTGCCTGACCTGGCTCTATAAACTCCTGAGTTAAGCATCTCCTCCCGAAGCACTGCAATGCAGCAGTCACTGACCAAGCTGAAGTTCCCTCATCCACTTCATGACACACAGACACACACACAAAGCCCCCCATAGGCAACGAACCAGGCCTGCCTTCCTGGCCTGCTTCCTCTCCCCCCGCCAGCCCTGCTGTTATCACCAGGTGAGCCCTACCTGACCCGACGGTCTGCCCGGAACTTTAGCATTGTGACAGGTCCCCTTCCCGAGCTCAGCAGGGATCCCCGGCTACAACCATCCCGTGGGAGAGAGGTAAGTCTTCCTGCCACTCCAGTGGCTCTTCTATTGCACTAGGCAATGTACCGTGGGGGATGATCCTGCACTGGCAGGGAGACGGAGTGGGTGATCTAATGAGCTTTCCATCCTTATCTTCAACTTGTCTGATTCCCTTGAGTTCAGCACTGGTCGCATTTGCTTCCCGCTCCTTCTCTCTCTCCCCTTTCTTCCTGGGCACACGCAGGGGGGAGGGAGGCATTCGTTCTCTCTAGGCAGCGGGATCTATTCTAGCCCAGTCCCGGCTCATCATTCAAAGCGAACGATGCTCGCAGCCTCGCGTGCAGGAGCAGCCAGCAGGCACGCCGAGCATGGAGTGAAAAAAAATAAAGATCCCCAGCACGGTTCCCCAAGGAGAGAAAGGTGAAGGGCAGAGACACTGCCACACACACACACACACACACACACACACTCATGCGTCAGGTGCAGACAGAAGAGGATTTATGCTGCAGCCTGACCCTACCCACTTGGGCACAAGGAAGCAGCTCTTTGCCAGGCTGAAGGCGAAGAGCGGAGGGTACTGGGTTTTCTGGAGGGAGAGACACTCGGCTACCCTGACCCCTCCTGGGGAATCATTCTTATCCCACGCTGGAGAAATCTGCAGCTCAGCGAGGGAAGGAGCATGCTACGGGGATGGGAGCGATTAGACAGACAGACCGACCGACCTCTGTCAACAGAGTAAATTGCAGACACACTGAGCAGATGTTTACTGCTAACCTTGGTCATGGCACAGGATTTATTAAACTGGGCCCACCCCCTGCTGCCTTTTTTTTTTTTATAAACCGTCGCTCATCTTCAGACAGTTCTAATGTGGCCTTATATTCCTCCCCGCACTTAGTCACTATTGTTTCTTCATAGGCGAAGGCCCAGCGGTATCATTTTAGGAAAGGAGCGTGGCCGGAGAGTTAGGACTCCTGGCTTCCATTCCTGACCAGACTGCCCTCTAGAGTAAGAGCTAGCACAGGGGGCTGGGAGGCAGAAGAACTGGGTTCTCCTGACGGTGGGACCGATAGCAAGAATGCTTCCCTTGCTCACAGAGGGGGATTGTTAGGGTTCATAAAGCCCTTTGCAACCCCAGATTTAAAGGGGAAAGCAGTGGAGGCCGGGTGCACAGTCACTGACACAGCCACTCACTCTCCCCCTTGGGCCAGCACTTTAAAAAACACATTTCAGTCCATCTCGATTGTTAGTATTAGAAGCCGGGGTGGGGAGGGGGGCAGGGGGGAATGAAGCAGTGACATTTAAAACAAACCTCCAAACAAGGAAGTAGAGCTTGGGATACCAGCTGGCTTATATCACACAGTATTCATTCCCCCTTACCAGCATCACAGCAGTACAGCCAGCCCGGGGCTGTGAGCACCTTGGCACGCTACTGCCGCAGAGCTCTGGGGAAGCGCTACTTATCCAAAGGGTGTCACGAGTAGCCGATGAATCGGCACTTCTGCTGCCATCACATCATTCCGCTGGGTAATTCCGAAAGGCCATCGCTTCCTGGAAGCCCTTAAAACCAAGCCAGCATCCCGAGAGGACAGGCGACAGCCCATGCGGCAATGCTGAGCTTCCCGCTCTACTGCTTGGGCAGGGAGACAAAGACTCTCAGGCCAGAAGGGACCATTATGATCATCCAGTCAGGCTTGCTGCATGACCCAGGCCAATGGGAGGGCAGGCAGGCCTGGAGGATGGATGCTCATCCCTCTTGTTACTCTCTATGTGGCATCTGTGCAGACAGTTGATAGAAAGACCACCACCTACGGACATATGTGGATGTGCAGCATTGTGTGTGAATCAGTTAATTCACTGCCCCTGGTTGCTGGTGTGCAGCTCCTGACACTTCCAAGCTGGAGGGTTGCTTCCAAGGAACCGCCTCTGGACAACACAGGTGTCCTGCCCTCCTTGGCTGCAGTGAAAGTGGCAGCCCAAGGGGGAACCTTTAAGATGGGGGGAGTGGATGTGGAGTGATCTGACTGGACTCCTCACCACCACACACGTCTGTGTGCTTGGATGGGACTCCAGGTTACCGGGGTTCCCTGAACTTTAGCTGGAGACAGCTCATTCTGGGCCTGGGGCCCTCACCTGGAGGAGTTAATCCTAAACAAATGAGCTGGGCTATAAACACACAGCAGTTTCCTCATCCATCCCTGGTATGAATCAGGTGTAACCTCATGGAAGTCCGTGGAGAGAAGAGTCAGGCCCAGCAACACTCACACGTTAGCCCCAAGCCTATTCGGCACAGAGTTTTTAATTCCTGGCCTATGTTTCTAGCCACTGATCATCAGACTGATGTCTAGATTCCGTTCATCCCGACAACGGCCAGTTTTGTTAATTCCATCGGGGATTCAGCCCCACTCTCGGCTGGATGCGTAACAGAGAAACCCCACACACGCTCCTCTAAGTCCTGAATGTGTCTGCACTGCGATGGCTCAGCTGTGCTCATGGAAGGCGCTTTCCCCTCTCCTCCCAGCAGTTACCAGACGAGTTGGACTCAGGAGATATCTCCTCCCCTGGGCCCCGCCGAGAGCAGTCCCGGCAGAGCCAGTCAGGGGAAATGCTGCCTAGTGCTTAGAGCAGGGCTGTGTCGTTAGCCATAGGGAAGGAGACAATGGATGATTTGCCCAAGGCCACTCACTGAGTCGGGGCAGAGCCAGCATTAAAATTCGGGAACACCTGACTCCTCTGCCTGTGTTCAGGCCGCTAGGCCTCATCCTCTCCAGCGCATCCCTCTGGCTAATGGCAGCAGTGGGAGACGTTTGGATGTTCAAGGCATGTACCGATTAAGTTACTCATCTCAGTGAGGTGGGAAGGGAATTTGAGAGGGCGGGGGATAGAAAGTGGGGAGTAACGACTCCCTGGTGGAGGAAACTCTGGGTGAGATCAGTGGGCTGCACTGTTTGCCCTAATGCTGGGGCATAATACAGGCTGCCAGTTAAGAAGGGTTTCTGGGGTACAGCAACGGGTACAGGGAGTTAAGAAGGGTTTCTGGGGTACAGCAACGGGTACAGGGAGAGCCTCTCGCCTCCACAGCAGCAGGGACCCGAGTGTCAGGTTAACCACCAGTGCTTGGCAGCCGGGCCAGCAATGGAGGAAACGCCACAGAGGTCACCTCTGCATTCTCCTTGGGTTTATGCCGGGCTTTAGGAGGAGCAGAGCAGCCTGTCCTTAGTTCCTCGTTCATCTCCCCTTCTCTAAATCACACGCACCTGCCATTTCATGCTCCAGCACCATCAATCCAAGCCAATAAGGGACAGAGCTGAGTACCTATAAAAAACTCCCCAGACACGTGATGCCCATCCTCTTTGCGACCTGGGACAAGGGGAGGTGTCCCCCATAAAGCAGTTGTCTGTTTCCTAATCAATGCGGCTTGCCTCTGGAACGTCCTGATAACTAGCCAGTTTCACAGGCCCGTAAATGTCTTTCATTTTCTCCAGTTATAAATGTTTGTATTACAGGAGCACCAAGACCAAAGACGATTGAGGCCCCATTGTGCTAGGTGGTATATATACATATACAGCACAGGGCCGGCTCCAGCTTTTTTGCCACCCCAAGCGGCGAAGGGGATAAAAAACAAAAACAAAAATGATTGAGCTGCCACGGAAGTGCCACCAAAGAGGAAGAGACGGAGTGAAGGACCTGCCGCCGAAGACTAAAGCAGAGCACTTGAGCTACCTACCATCGAAGTGCCGCCGAAGACCCGGACGTGCTGCCCCAATAACGGACAGACTGCCGCCCCTTTCTATTGGCCACCCCAGGCACCTACTTCCTTCACTGGTGCCTGGAGCCGGCCCTGATACAGCAGAACCTCAGAGTTATGAACACCAGAGTTACAAACTGACTGGTCAACCACACACCTCATTTGGAACCAGAAGGACGCAATCAGGCAGCAGCAGAGACCAAAAAAAGGATATACAGTATAGTACTGGGTTAAATAGAAGCTACTAAAAATAAAGGGAAGGTTAAAAAAAAAGATTTGACAAGGTAAGGAAACGGTTTCTGTACTTGTTTCAATTAAATTAAGATGGTTAAAAGCAGCATTTTTCTTCTGCATAGTAAAGTTCCAAAGCTGTATTAAGTCAATGTTCAGTTGTAAACTTTGAAAAAACAACCAGAACGTTTTGTTCAGAGTTACGAACAACCTCCATTCCTGAGGTGTTCGTAACTCTGAAGTTCTACTGTAGTGAGAGCCTCCACCCCAAATAGCTTAGCGTCGAAATAGACAAGACAAAGGATGGGAGAAAGGAAATATTATTACCTTAATTTTACAGAAGGGGGAGGGGGAAGTGAGGCACAGAGAAATTAAATGACTTGCTCAAGGTCACACAGATTGGACTCAGCTCTCCCGAGTCCCAACCCACAAGACCATCCTGCTCTGAATAGACTAGAACCATCTTACACATATGGTACACAGTGCCTTTCACCCGAGATGCATTCTCTGTTCTGAAAAGTGTATCAGCACCTCTGAAATGCAGCCATTTCTGGGGGGCGTGAGAGCAAGAAACCAACCAGGGGAAACATGGACCCAGGACAGCAGGACAAACTCCCTGTCATCATCACTAAAACAGCTCTGCTTAGGCAGAGGAGCTAATGGGGCTTTGGTTTTAAGGGTCTTATTTTTAAGACTGAGCTTAACAGCAAAGCACTGCGGAATCTATACTAGGCTAGGGTGAAGCATGCCCCACTGCTCAGTCACTGATGCCATCTCCCTCAAAGTCCCCCATCTACCTAGTGACCTGGGCCCACCCTCTTTAGATTGTGAAATCTACCAGGGTCTCACCCAACACGTGCCAAGGGTGCAGTTTATCTCCTATGCCTCACCCAGCCTGGGCAGTAAAACCAGAACGGTCACTTTCCTAGTCAGTTTCAGCGGGCAGCAGCATTGTGTATTTAATGATCATTTGACAGAGCTGAGTACACAGTGGGTCGCCGGAAGCTCATGCTCCTCGGAGCACCAACCGTTTTCGTTATGAACCATAACATCCTTATCACGATCCCGCCCACAGCTGGGAACGCGCAAGCCACAGTCCTTTCAAAACACGCTGCCCCGGCACTCAGGAACACCGCCTACAGATAATGCGGTGCACTGCTCGGCTCTGCCCAGGGAGACGCTCTACTCCCTCTCTAGTGCGTTTACACAACCGCCCAGCGAGAGGCGGGGAGGTATATATTAGGTCTCAGCTTTCCCGATTTCTTTTCAACTCAGCTCTGCCTCTGGTGAGTTGACCAAGGTAAAATACTATGGCGACTTCCCAGCGACATCATCTCCTTAGCTGCAAATCAATGACAACCCTTCAGTGGTGTATTACCCCCTACATAAGTATCTCTTCTATGCACCACACAGGCCTTCATAAAAATCCCCTCTGTGCACAACTGTTCAGAAACATCCCCGCTCTGTGCAGGGTAACTTCCATAAACAGTCACCCTAAGGCCCTGGCTGCTCTACGACCGGAGCTGTGTCAGCAGCAGTGGAGAAGGGCTTAACCCGAAGCACAAAGCACCTCAGCACAAGGTAAAAGCAACAGTTTCTGCAGTGGAGCTCGAATTTAGGAACAAACATCCATGCACGTACTTGGACCCCAAGTCGGTGCTAACACATTGGCAATGGTGTGCCCAACAGGAATCCCCCTTCAGTGCCCAGTCTGCCCCCTCCATCTCCGGTTTGGGAAGGACCGAACAGCAGCTTCGTGGAAATATGTGGTGGGTCTCTAGAAACGGGTCAGAACCAGCAGCCCGGATTCAAGCCCTCCCAAACCTTGGGAAATTTCAGATCTAGATCCAAGCCTGAATTTCTCGGCGAGGCGTGGGTCTAGTTCTGCTCTCCATATACAACTCAGTCCATTTCAGGGTCATTAAAACCAACACAGGGGGCACGTACGCGCGCAGGTACACGGAGTCCTGCACACAAGATCAGCTCAGTGCAGTTCTATACGTCAGAGCCTCTAAAGTTAGTGTACAAATGCCCAAAAAAGGCAGTTCAGCAGTAAAGGGTGGCCCTACCCAGCTTCCTACTACAGCTGCCAGAAAAGTGCCAATTATTTTTCCATGGGGAATTTTGAACATTTTTCATTTTTATTCAAATTTCCCATGTTTTTTTCCCCTCCAGTTTTTGAAAACTGACTATTTTTAACTGAATATTCAAATTTGTTTTTCCTCAAAAAACCCAAATATCTAACTGAAAATGAAAAAAAATGTTTTCTGCCCAACCATTTTCCACAGAAATTATGTTTCAACAGATACATTTTGACCAGCTCTACCATCAAACTCATTCTCCACCTGTATCTTCATGAGATGTCTGAGATGGCATTAACATAAGAACATAAGAACGGCCGTACTGGGTCAGACCAAAGATCCATCTAGCCCAGCATCCCATCTTCCGACAGTGGCCAGTGCCAGGTGCCCCAGAGGGAATGAACAGAACAGGGAATCACCAAGTGAACCACCCCCTGTCGCCCTGTCTGGCAAACAGAGGCTAGGGACACCATCTTGCTCATGCTGGTTAATAGCATTTGATGGACCGTCCTATCCACCATGAACTTATCTAGTTCTTTTTTGAACCCTGTTGTAGTCTTGGCCTTCACAACATCCCCTGGCAAAGAGTTCCACAGACTGACTGTGCGTTGTGTGAAGAAATACTTCCTTTCGTTTGTTTTAAACCTGCTGCCTATTAATTTCATTTGGTGGCCCCTAGTTCTTTGTGTTAGGAGAAGGCGTCAATAACACTTCCTTATTTACTTTCTCCACACCAGTCATGATTTTATAGACCTCAATCATATCCCCCCTTAGTCGTCTCTTTTCCAAGCTGAAAAGTCCCAGTCTTATTAATCTCTCCTCACACGGAAGCCGTTCCATACCCCTAATCATTTTTGTTGCCCTTTTCTGAACCTTTTCCAATTCCGATATATCTTTTTTGAGATGGGGTGACCACATCTGCACACAGTATTCAAGATGCGTGCATACCATGGATTTATATAGAGGCAACATGATATTTTCTGTCTTATTATCTATCCCTTTCTTAATGATTCCTGACATTCTGTTCACTTTTTTGCCTGCCGCTGCACACTGGACAGTCTCATGATACGTGGAAGAGCCCTAGGGCGACTACAGGGTCCTTTATCAATCAGTGGAGGCCACTGATGGATTTAAAGTACCTGTGATCTAAGCCCTGGGTCAGACCCGGAGTTAAACAGAGCAAAGGGTTACCTGGGAGCTCCATTCAAGTATTCCCCAGCTGTGTCTAATCTGACTGGCTTGTGTTGTGTTCGGGTGGCATTGTTCCTAACGCAGATACTGTGCCTTATGCTCCTTGTCAGCATTAATAAAGGTGTCAGTCACAGTGTTAGTCAGCCACCTAGTCAAGATCTGCTTGGCAGTATTAGTTACCAGCCCCACCGGTGACCAAGGAACGGGCAGGGAGTGGCCTGATTTACCCGCCCCCCCACCTCCACCTTCCTGCCCTTGTGGCAAGCAGGCACCATGTTTAGTCTCACCCCAGGGAAAGCGTTAATCTGCCAAAGGCTGGGGATATTTGAATACAGGCAGGCGGAACAGACAGTTTCTGAGCAATGGCTGAGAGTCATCCTGCATGCAAGTCAGAGCCAGCAGGCATCAGTGGGTAAGGACTGTACTGCACCCTGGTCATGGGGAGAGTGGCACACACAGTGAGCGTCAGTCGGAATCAGTGTCCAGGTTGTGGGCAAGGGCTGCACTGCACACGAGTCAGCGCCAAGGTAGCAGATGCAACCACCTGGGCATCTCCACGGATCGCTAGAGATGCAGCAGCATACCCGCTGGCAGTCTCATCTTCCCTCCATGGAATATTCATGGGCTCAGTTGTTGATGCATCAACATGACACGCGTCCCACCGGCCAGCTCGCCACCCGCCATCTGGGGCGTGGTTTGATTTCTTTGGCACGAGGCCTCGCCCGAGTTCCTGCAAACTTTTGTTTTCCTTGATTTTTTTTTTTTTATTCTTCCCTCCCCCCTCTGTGTGCGCCACAAGCAAGGCCTAAGGGCAGGGCGATCTGTGAGCAGGCCGTTCTTGGCAGGAGCTCTGCTGCGTCCCTCTCACCTCCACGCGGCCATGTCGAGAAGCCTCCTGAACAAAGCTATGGCCCAGCGCCAGCCAACGCAATACCCCCGGGCTCAGCAAGCAGCTGGACGGGCTTCCAGCGAGGGCTGGGTGCAGTCACCTGTGCCCCTGCCTTCCTCTCTGAATCACAGCGCCCCCCCACCCCCCGCCACCTCACCTGCCTCAGGCGAATTGGCAGCTGCTGCTGGCAGTTTACAAAGTGACTCAGGCTCCTCTTTAATTACACTGGACGCATGGGAGGCGGGGAACCAGCCACATGGCTCACTTCTGTGCTTCTCTTCCCTTCTCTGCAACGGTCAGATCTCTGTAAACCTAATGGGCAGGACACACACCGCCCAGCAGTGACCTGGGGGACACCTGCATCCCAGGACATGGTGGGGTGCACACCAAGCCACTGCCGATGGCCTCCGTGTGGGCCCTGCTGGAAACGTAACCCTTCGGGGTCACCCCTAATGCTCTCGTTTTGGACAGGTTACAGTAAATCACTAGACTGGAACCTACCTGTGGATATACAGGCAACCAACACAACACTCAGGGACAGAGATCACTGGGTAAGGCTAGCTCTACTGATTTTCCAGTCCCTACGCTGATGATGACCTTACAACACCTTTCACCTGAAGGATCCTAACCCTGAGGCCCATGTCAAACTCTCTGAAGCCACAGGGGCTCTGCATGCAAAGCCATTGCAGGATCTGGTTTTTAAGTGGGTCTCTTCACAGGGGCCAACATGTTCAACAATGGCCACCGATTCTGCCTCCTTTGGGCACTCAGCACCCCTGAAAATCAGGCCAAGGCGTCTCAAGGTGCACACAAACAAACTGAAAAATCAGTGGCCATTTTGCAAAGTTTGGCTGAGGGTTCGTTTCCCCACCACTGAGATGCAGCCACCTCTGGGTTGAGACAGGACAGCTGTTTACCTATCTCCCAGGGATACTGTCTGGGATTAGCCAGTTAACCAAACTCTACACCCAGCAACCAGCTTGGGACAGGAAATGAAGAGAAACCCCTTGGCCTATCCTAACCTCGATGGGGAATTCAGGTACAGAATTTAACTCTGCCTACTTTACACATGAACCTCAGTGTGACTAAGGCAGCGTCCGAGCCCCATGTACAAGACATGCAATTGCAATGACAGGATGTCATTACAAAGGAGGCAGAGCTGGCCTGGAAGAGGAGGTGCTCGCAGCTAATGGTGGGATGGAATGACCCTCTCCCCCAGCCCTGTGAAACCCTAATCAGACACTAGCTCCCCACCCCCTTGCTTGGGATAGTTTCCATTTCTCCCTGCAAAGGGATTGGCGGGAGAGAGGGCCGCTTGTGTGAGACGCTGATGCCGCCACTAAAAATACACAGTGATTCAGGACCAACAGGCCCATGCCCGCAGGGCTGCAGCTGGTGGTTTCCCCTTCGTTACATAATCGGTTCCTTGAATTTGGCTGGTTACATTCACAGAGCGGGCACCAGCCGTGTTGCCATCCACGGGGATGCAGTGCCTTCGATAAGCAGGCACCGGCCCAGGGCAAGACTCACCCAAGCTGTTCTGAGCCGCAGCAAGCCAGCCTGTGGCATTGACGCTGCCTCCGCTGTTTGCTTGCCAGCCTTTGGGTGGAAACTGGGAATCTGTGGACAGCACTGGGGCAGGCAGGGAGCACTGAGTGTGCAAGGTGGGGTGGGGGGGGGGCACTGGACATCCCAGACACTGGCACTAGCATTGGAGGGCATATGTTTAGTTCACACCTTTGGGTCAAAGCAAGAGGATGCTTCCTCATGCATTTGCCGTCAGCCCTGGAGCTGGCTAGACCCCATCCTAAGGTACGGGCTCTCTGGGGCTCATGCACCATGAGAGAACGCGCCAGCGTTTGCACTGAGAGTGAACTGCAGCCACCACACTCCTCACCGCTGGCCAGGATTGAGGTGGTTAACAGCCCCGATTGACACCCCCCCCCCCCCCCGTGTGTGGGATACACAGGCTAATGGAAACCATCTCTCCGAACCCCCGCCCTCGCTGGAGCGTCTGGGATTCCTGCAGGCCTGAGGTAATGGTCAGACTGGTGGGGCCTTCATGAAAGGAGAGGGGGGGAAAAAATCCAGGCCAGCCTGGGCCTCCCCTCTGCACTAAGCCGTTTGTGTGCTGAGCTCTCAACCCAGGCCAGACTGGAAAGGGAGGTGGGAACTGGGATGTGGGGGAAGGACACATCCTCCCCTTCCCCAGTTGTCTCACCTGTCAGAGCCCATAGTCCAGATCTTGTTTCCACCTCTGAGCCTGCTTCCATTTTCGCTGGAGAGGAGCCTGGCGCTCTAGTGAAATCCCACCAGCATCTGCACTAGGTTTATATGAAAGCACAACCCTGGCTGCTTCAGCACCCCCAACCAAATCTAAACTCAGACGCTTCCATTCTGCCCCCCACCCCAGCTGTCCCCTTGCTGTTTCAGATGGAAGCTACTCCTCCCCTCTCCAAAGCCCTGTTGCTCATGCAGAACAGGCTACCTCGCCCCCACCCCAGAGGCAGCTGCATTTCAGCAGCAGGCACAGCGACTGGTACGAGCACTTTGAGGCAGCAGGGACCACGCAAGTCAGCAGGGGCTGAGGATTATCCTGGTTGTCGTTGGAAGAAAGTTAACATTTGGCCAACAATTTGCCGTAACCTTTTCAAAAGCGAAAAATAAAACCATTTGTCTAGAGATTTTGCATATGTTCTTAGACACGGCTCCGGGGCAAGGAGCCAGGCTGCTCTAAACCTAGGGGGGTGGCGTGGCTGCAGTCCAAACCAGTCTTTGGCTTCCTCCTTTGTTTTCCTATCCCTTCCTTCACCTCTTCCCCTCCCCCAAATCCATATCACTCTCCTCCGATTAAGGCATTGCTGGAGCGTTTGGAAGCACTTTTTGCTGAGGAAGCAATTTACTGCAATGCATTTGGGACCAGAGGGGAGGGCAGCAATAGAACTAAGTAGCCTGGGGACTAACTTGCCGTCCGTTCTCAGCACCTGGCCTTCACCTAGTGAATACGTGGGCACCTGCTACCCAACGTCGCTCAGGTTGCAGCAGACACTTGGATGTCCTTGGTTTTGTTCAAAAACAAACCAACCAATCTCACCAAGACTTGGGCGCATCAGGCTGAATTCTGAACACGTTTGCCAAGTCCTGACTGAAAAGCCTCTCCACAATGGTACGGCTTAGCACGGACGTGACACTAGGCATCCACTTGATGTTTGTACAGCACCTAGCACCGCGGGCCTTGGCTCTAGGACTGGGTCCCCAGGGCACTGCCGCCATACAAATAATAATCAGCCACACATATCAAAATGCTTTACCCAGGGAGATAAGTATTGTTACCTCCCCATTGTGGAACCTGAGTAAGGACACCTGGGCTCTAAATCCAGTGTAGCCATAGCTCACGTTTGCTGATGCATCTCCTAGCTGCCCTGAATAGCTGCTAATTCCTTACATGCTTTGGCAGCACTAGCCTACGGTGCCGTAGTGTCAGATTGCCCCAGCTAATTCACGTAGGTCAGATTGCCCCAGCTAATTCACGTAGGGTCAGTCTGTGGATAGGAGACGTGCAAGGAGAGCCACTGCAGAATGCTAGGTGAGTTCTCCACTGCAGGTACAGCAAATGAAAACCCAAAAGCTGCCGCCCACTTGTGGCCGGTGAAGATCTGGAACTTGCCATAACTGTGGATTCCTGCAAGGCAGAAGTTAGGTCAGTGTCTCTCCCTGTGTTTTACAGATGGAGAAAACGAGGCAGAGAGCAGGGATGTGCCTTGCCCAAGGCCACCCAGCGAGTGAGTGGCAGAGGCAGGTCTGCCGAGTCCCGATCCTGAGCTCTAACTACTACACCCTCTTGCCTTGTGAAACTCTCCATCCCTGGGAACAGCAGCCCCATGGAAAGCACTGCCTAGAACAGGAAGATTTTAAGGGCCTGACTTTCAGAGGAGCTGAGCGCCCAAAGCTCCCATTTGCTTCAATAAGAGCTGCAGGCCCTCAGCCCCTGTGAGAATCCAGCCCCTAAACACCCATCTAGGTTCCAAACTGCCATTGTTTTAAACTCCCACTTCCGCTGAAGCCCAGACCCAGCAGCCTCCCTCTGCCGGCTACCAATCCAGAAAGCATCTATCTGCTCGGCAGCTGCCTCCAGCCCGTCAGACAAAAGGACACAGCGGGTCGAAGGCAGATAGAGAGAGGGGGAAAAAAGAAAGGAAACATTCTCTCCTCCACGGCGCGTCTGTGCCCAGATAAACCAGGCATGAGCACAAAGGGGAGGCTTTGTCTGGTGCCGAGGAGCCGGAGGAATCAATCAGCGCACAGCAAGGAGGGAGAAGGCGAGTAGCGGAGCTTTGGAAGGATTTATTATTTTTCCCAAATAATAATAAACTGGCTGCTGATTCTCCCCCCTCCCTCCCCGGCTGTTGAGTTTCTTCCCCAACAGGCATTTTACCCCCTGCCTGGCTTGCTCCTTACCAGCCAGTCTTGCCAAGTGAGGGTACCATTCAAGCCCTGCAATCGTGGGCTGTGGCTTGGAGAAAACACATAGCTGCTCGACTTGCCTTTCCCCATCTGTGGACTGCGACCTCCTGGGGTGGTGGGCAGAGGTGGTGGCAGAGGGGTGTTGTGGTCCCGCAGCCCAGCCTTCTGCTGGGTCAGTTGCGTCAGATTGGATTCTGTTCTCAAAGGCCAAAAATCTATGGGCCAGCTGCCCAGCTGGTATTGCCGTCAGGGGCACTGCACTGATTTATACCTGCTGGGGATCTGGCCTTAGCTCGCGTCCGGGTTTTCCTATGCCACCTTCCCCCCATACTGTGTCAGGGCTTCAAAGTTACCCATAAGCACGTTTGACTCGGGGCCTCAGAGGAGGGAATGAAAAAAAGAAAAGGAAGTGGGACTGGGAGCAAAGGGGCTGCAGAAGGCCAAGGAGTGAGGAAATGGAGGAAAGTCCCACAGCTCAGCCAGCCAGCTGGTCAATCCTCTATCCCCTCCCACCCCGCCGCTTGCCTTCCCAGCAATACAGCTCAAGTTCAAAGCCTGAGCTGCCGACATTTTAGACGGGGACTCGGGGAGCTCTTTGGGGCAGGGCCTGTCATTTCCTCTGCCTACGCAGTGCCCAACATAACAGGGCCTGGACCTGAGTGGCCTCCAGGCACTGGCCCAATATCAATGTTATACAATACCAATGAGGAACTACAGGTCTCGAAATGCCAGCCCTGAGCCGATTCCCAAGCTAGGAGGTGCTGAGCTCTTTTAAAAACGTGCCCTGGATGGAGGGTGCTGAGGGCTTGAAAACTGAGTCCCAGGTGTGGAGTTGCACCCAGGGGTTTCTCACAACCATATAAAGTTGGTCAGTGACTGACTTCCCACCCCTGGGTGTGGATCAGTCTCTAATCTCATTAGGGAACGGGTGACTTTTCCTGCCTCAGGCAGTGGTTTCTCCTCTTTCCCCTGCCACTCAGCTGAGCAGCATTTTCCTCTCTGCACTCAATTAGCCAAGGTGGGAACTAAGAGCTTGCTGTGTTGCATGTTCACCACCACCTTATCAGTAGATCTCAAAGCCCTTTACAAAGAAGGTCAGTATCATTATCCCCATTTTACAGGTGGGGAAACTGAGGCACGGGATGCGACTTGCCCAAGGTCACCTAACAGCGCAGCAGCAGAGCTGGGAATAGAATCCACAGCCCGTGTCCCAGTCCGTTGCCCTGTCCACTAGGCTCACAGAGCAGACAGCCTGCAGAGCACGGCCCCCAGCCAGAGCTGGGTCTGCTCACACAGGACTGCATATTCTCACGCGGTGTAGGGCTCAAATGAAAGCAAGCCCATGAACTTGCAGGCTCCTTGGGAATCTCGCCACCTGCGCCGGACCTAGCATGGTCATTAAACAGTGTAGAGTCTGGGACTCTTTCCCTTGAGAATCCAATAGCACCTGACTTTCATCAGAAATCTGTAGCCCCAGTGGGAATGACAGGACTGTGGCATCGGGCGGCACCAGCCAACCTGAGCAGTTTACCATAGATATAGGAATGACTGCGCTGGCCACTGAAAGGCAGCCACCTCTGGGGTGGAGTGCAGGCGTAATGCTACGTAACAGTTTAGGGCAGTCCAAATGAAACTGCAGGGGGAATTAGGGAGGCAGAAGGTAATGACCTAAACTGGGATTTGGCCAGGTCACTACCTACACCCATGAATGAGGCTAGGGGCAATTTAATGCCCAGGCAAGTCAGGATCATGGATCAGAACGATGCCTCAAATATCACAGCCCCTGACCACCAAGCTGGGGCACTGGTTTGTTTCTGAAGAGAGAGGCCCATCACACCCACACCACTTCCGGCAGCACCTGGGCGCTATAGTCTAGGGGTACGAGGGAACCCCAGCCAGAGGGGGCCAGATTGTGAATCGCCAGCATGCACAGATAACGCTGAGCCTTCGGTGGCTTTGTGACAGCCCCTGGTGGAACAGGGAAGAGAAAATCAAGCCAAGTGGGAGCTGCCGCTCCTGCTGCTGTTCTGGCTCAGTGAAGGGCCCATGTGGCTCACAGACTGGAGCTCCCGGCCCTGAAGAAGGGAGCCTGGCCCAGGTGTTGACAGATTGGAAGGGAATTTTAAACATCTCCATCCGCCAGGATTAAACAGTGGAAGGTAAAGGGGAAAAGAGACACACACACTGCTATGCTTGCTGATAGCCAGGGGACTGGCAGACACCTTAGCGAGGGCCCTGAGCTAGCGGAGGAAACGGCCCCAGGATGACCATTGTGTGCAGGAGAGGGAGAGCTGGACCGGCAGCCTGAGAGTCCAGGGCAATGACTGTGCATGATCATGGCATGATCTCATCAGGGAGGGGAGGCCCCAGGTTAATAATTCCCCGCTGCTCATTACTCACATCTACTGATGAGCAAAGCTTCCCCCTCCCCAATGCATAATGATGATCACTTGCCTGTGATCAAGCTCACGGGCAACTGTCTGGAGAGAGACACCAAGCAATTTCCTACGGGGATAGAGGCTTTAACCTAGCTTGGTGCTGTGACCAACTGGCCCCCTTCCCCAGAGGGAACCTTCCACCTTGCACAGTCCGATGGAGCCAGACCGAGGGGGCTCCATGTGGATAGAGACATCCCAGCTAGGATTTCCCCCGGCTCTTGGGAATGAAAGGAGTTAGATCACAAAGCCTGCCCACAAGGGCACCACCCTGAGAAGAGAGAAATGGAGGAATCCGGAGTTGGATTTGACCTCCCTGGACTTTAGTTCCAGGTCTCCTCCCCCGGTCTCTGCTTGGATTCTTGTGCCTACCTAGAATGGACACATTGGGCATAATCCTGGGAGAAGACCTGGAACTTGGGTACCACGCCTACCTGGAATGGACTCGTTTGTTCTCTGAACTCCTACCCCCCATGGAGTATAACAGTCTTTTCCCCATCCCACCCAGCGGCGTCACAAAGGCTGTCCGTTCTGGGGACAGGGTGCTGCACCTGCGGGAGACACAACTGGCTGGGGTTGTGGGATCTGCTCCAGAACAGGTTTTCCCAGAGTCAAGCAGGGTGGGGGAGGGAGCTGGTTACGGACAGGTCCAGAGAACTGACAGACCTGCTCGAAATTCTGCCCCCCCGCTATCTCTCCGACTTGGCCAGACCCTGGTACGTATTTTTCTGTTGTCTGCTCTCCTCATCAGACCTGCTGGCCTGGCAGAAGGTGACAGGCTGGGTGCTGCATGGGGAGAGACCCCTTTGCTTTGCAAGGGGCTCCAGATGCTGGGGAGCCCCATGGCGTGCATGCTTGGGGAAATCACTCCCGAGGTGTCAGGCTGCCTCTGCATTAGTTTGGGAGCATGGGGACTTTCCAGAGAACACCGCGTTCCTGGCAAACAAACAGCACGTGACTGCGTGAAGAACCGGCCCTTCACCGCTTCCCAGCTCTGAAACAGACAGCAAGGAGGTGGCACTGGGTGCTTCTATTTTTATCTCCCTGGCAGTCCCAACTTCACCATAGCCTGGAGATCCTTTGGCGGCTTGAGAAGCAAGACGAGGGAAGGAAACAGAATCAGATCAGCACCCAGGCTGGCTCAGGAGAAAGGCTCCGCCACGGGGCACTGTCTGAAGCCTAGAGGAGGAGGTGGCCAGAGCAGCAGGGGAAAGACCAGAGTGGCTCTGGGCAGAGCCCTGCATCCCAACCCAAATCCGATAGGATCAGACTGCAAGTGCCGGGTTTGGATCGCAAAACAACCTGGCTCTCTCAGGGTTAACTCGGGTCACCGCTGATGGCCTTCTCCTGCCAGTGGGTTCGGCGTGGTGGTGGCTGCGTGGCCCACTCCTGCCAGCCGCTGCCACCGCTCTGTGCTATGCATGCCACCAAGCGAGCACGGCAAGGCACTGTGCACAGTGCAGCTGGGGGCGGCAGCCAGCAGGAGTGGGGCAACGCAGCTGCCATCATGCCCACCCCACAGACAAGAGGTGGGATCAAGTCAGAAAATGATGCGACCCTCTCTGGCACAGGTCGGGTCAGGTGTGCGCTCGGGCTTGGGTCAAGCACCGTGGCATGACACGGCGTCCCCTCTGCAACCAGTCAGCCACGGGGGAAGCTCAGAGCTGAGGGCGCTGGCCACGCACCACCGCCCCCACCACTGCAATCTCAAGGGCCTGACCGGATTTTGGGAACTCATCATTGTGGGATGGATCTGCCGAAGCTGGGGCTGCCCTGGGCATTCCAGGATGCTTGGCTCCCTTCCAAGCCCCGGCCTCCAGCCTCCTAGGTGGTCTGCTCGGCTCCATGGTTAACCAGGTTGTTTTTCTTTTCACGGGTAGAACAGAAACTGCTTAAGTGCAAAAAATTCCCCTCTCTGTTTTCAATTGTCCAAGGCAAACAACTGCCAGCTGCCAACCCTGGAGTCGCAAAGGGAACTCCCGGAGAGCAGGCTGGAGTCACCCAGCTTCCCAAACCCTTTGTCCTCCCCGTCACTAGGGACGGGGACCTTCGCAGATTCCACCATGTGCATTTCAGCTAAGCAGCTGGGACCTCCCGGATTTCAGCCACAGCAAGGAGAGGCCACGCTGGATGGATGGACAGACTGCTGGATCCCTGCTTTGGGGATGGCTCACTGAGGGTCTAGGGAAGGCAGGTACAACCCCAGAGCTTGTGTCGCTGGCAGCCAGACACTGCACTCAGGCGGTCTCTGGGCTTGCTCCATGTCTGTGAGGGGAGACCCCCGTGTTCCTGGCTGCTAGGCTCCTCCCCCCCATCAGTGCCTTCCACGGCACAGAAAAGCCTAAATGAAGTGCTCACCCAAGGGGCCAGTGAAAAATCACTTGCGGAGCAAAGGTCGCTCTTTAAGCACTGGTTGAAAGAAATGGCGCTGGGAGACTTGGGGATGCTTTAAAGTGGTTGCTCCCAGACCCTAAGCTGCCTGTCAGACGTGAGACCTCTGTGCCTGCTTAATGGGACCCCACGTGCGCAGAGTAAACACTAGACTAGAGTCTGCAGGGAAGGATGCTACAAGCTCAGGCCAGTCAGTTTAGACAGACTCCAGCAGCACTTTACTACCATCCCTCTCCCGCTCTAGATTTACAGCTCAGGGTATTACTCCTCTGCCCTGCCTGGCTGTTTTTACAGCATTGTCTCTCAGATCAACCAGGTGGAGAACAAGGAGCCGCCCCCACCCCATGTGCTCCGGGTGCTGTTCCCCGCACAGAGCAGAATCTGTGGCAGGGACATACCTCCCTGAGCAGTGATCCCTTCCCCACCCCCTGTGCAGACAAGGGGTTGGAGGGGGAAGGAGGATGCTGGGGGCAGCCGGGGGGCAGATGCTGCTTAGGTTTGCACCTGTGTGGCCCACACTATCAAGCTGTGCACTGACTCCCTTGCACACCCACCTCCCTGCCCCACCCCCTCAGTGCCACCACATCCCCTCTCTGGATTCCCAGCCCCAAACATTGGTGGTTTTCATGCTGCCAGAAAATGTTTTCCTTAAAACCCACAAGCCAGTCATTATTCTCAATCATTAACAGCCACCTAAGCTGCCAGAGGTCCTTAACTCCTTCGCTGCCGGATGCCAGCAGGGCTGCCCAAGGCTCCCACACAGCTTGCCATGTTCCGTCTCTCTCTAAAGGCCAGGCAAGCCTTGCATTTGCTACAGTGGGCCTGCGCTGCTGGTGCTGTCCCGACTCAACCGTACCACGGCGCTTATTGGAAGCCCTCATGCTTACCTGAGGAGTGCCCCCACCTTCCATGGGGCCAAGCTCATCTCCAGCTCCTCCCCACCAGGGGCCTCCTCCTGGCATTGGGGCAGCCGTGAAAGCCAGGGCAGCCGTGCACCAGCGTTTCGGCCCATCCGGTGAGCTTATGCTCGCTGGGCCAGCTGGGAGAGACCTAGGCAACGTGGGGACTGGCTGAAGTAACGGACAGGCACAAGAGCAGACATGGTCATGCCCAGGTTCCTGGGAGGAGATGGAGGGTGTCAAGGTGGTCTCTGCTAGCTGAGACTTTTGCTTGCCAGCTTCCACTGGCATATGCCCTCTCTTGTCCAGAGGGCTAAGCTCCAGCCTTCCTGCTCCAGGGAGTATTCATATAGGACCCCCCAGGGCCAGATTTCCCGAAGAGCTCAGCACCCAACATGCACCCAGAGGGGCTCTCAACAGCTCCTTCCCCCTTTTCTTCTGCTTCAGGGATCCTGCCAGTCCAGCAGCCTGAACCCCCAACCTGCCCTGCTTTCAACCCCTTCCTCCGACCCAGGCAGCCACGCCCTCCACTTCCTGCTCACCTAGCAGCCAGAACAAAGGAACCAGAGGCTGAGCCCAGATCCGCCTTATCTTACCTCCTCTAGCAAGTCAACATCTCCCGGCTGGGCTGTGCGCACTGAACGGAGCTGCACTGCTGAGTCTTAAAGGAGCAGCACCTGCTAAGCCTCCGCTGCCTTTAGGAACCACCTGCGAGGCCCAGAGTGGAGCTGGCGCTCAGCTGGATGCTGGACCAGCCCTTCCCCACAGTGACCCCGCTGGCCTCTACAGAATTTAACGCTTTCATTTCAAAGGTAAAGCATGTTTCTGGCCATCGGGTCGTGGAGAAAACCTCCCAGGTGTGCTGTGCCCCCGTCCCCAAGAATGCCTGCCTGAAGTGTGAAGTAATAACGCTGAGCTGCCCACATTTGTTTCAAGGAGGTGTTGACTCTGAAACCTAATGATGACAGTTAAACACTGCTGATCATTTTACCCAACTGCTCTGTTGTTCTGGGTGGCTCTTGAGCTCCCCCCTTCCCTCCTCCCCTCAGTCTGACCCCTGCCACCCAGACCCCCAACACCATCACCTCAGGCAGAGCAAATTGACACTCTCCTAAGTCCGCTGTTAGGAGGTATATATGTAAGGGCATCCAGATGGCATCCTTGGGCATAAGCAATGCTTATGCCCAGGCCATAGGGCCACACAGCAACTCCATTATTTCATACTGTCTATGGGCCTGTTCCCGTAATGACTGCTGAGCACCTGCCCCATGGACCCCACTGGGCTTTCCCTCAAAAGGAGGTGAAGGGAGGAGAGCGCCAAGTCCAAGCCATGAAGACAAACTGACCGACCTTCAGGGGTCATGAGATATGGAACCACTTGCCTCACGGTAGCAGGTTCAAAACCAACTGCTGCATGAAGGCTGCTTAGTGGCTCAATGTGAGATGAGCTTAGTGGGTCTCAGCCCAACTTCTAGCAGACAGGCACCCCGATCACACCTGGCTCCCATCAGCCCCGTCACAGGCACTGTCAGCAGGGAGGCCCTCAGCCCAGCAGCTCCTCCCCACGCCTGGGCTCACTGCCTCGTCCTTCTCTCTGCTGGGCACAGCCACCAGTGCTGCTTTCCACCACAGGGAACCTTTTCCGCCCAGGGCTCAGGAAAGGCTCAGGGCTGGAACAGCAGTGAGGCTGGGACTGAGGGGCGCTGGCAGAGCTGCGGGGGGTGATGGGGAGACCCAGGGCTGGAACAGCAGTGTGGGGCTGGGACTGAGGGGCGCTGGCAGAGCTGCGGTGGGGAGGGAGGGGGATGTAGGAATAGCAGGGGGTGGCAGGTCAGGAATGGGATGCATTTGGCAGCACTACATGTGATGTGAGGACGCAGGACTGGAACTGCAGGGAGGCGGGAGGTGCTCTGGCCAGTGGGGGGGAGGAGCCCTGGGCTGGAATACCATGGCATGCTGCCGTCAGGAGGAGGTACAGTCAATGGCAGATGGGCGTGGGTGAATCTTGCATGTACTCGGCCTAACTCGAGCCAGGGCTCTCCATCCCCCATTTGGACCAGCACAGAAATGTAAACACAGTCAAAGGCTAGTCTGGCAGGCAAAGCTGCAGTTGGATGCTGTTACCCCGCTCCCTGCTCCGGACACTAACACTGCTCCTCTCATCTCCAGCCCCACACGCTCCTCCAGCTGGAATCAAAACAGCAGCCCGCAAATCCCACTTGCATGTGTCCGATCAGCTCCTGGCCAGGAGCCCGGCCGCAAACCCCACACCGGAGAGGCAAAAGGACAAAGCACGCCTGAATGTAAACAGGGCCGGAAGGGCGGGGAGAGCTACCCACGCTCTCTGGACAGAGCAGGCCTGCAGCAAGAAGAGAGACTCTCCTCCAGAAAGGAGCTGCCCCTTCCAATGCAATGACAGAAGACGAGGGGCTTTTCTGGCCAGACACAGATTCTGGGGTTGAGGACACCTGGGAAGATTTAGGTGCTGACTCTCCTCTTGTCAATCAGAAGCAACTCCTGTGTGTGGGGTCAATCCGGCCTTTCACTTGCAAGGAGCAATGCCATGCTGCTTATTCCAGCATCAGCTGAGCTGAGGGCACCACTGCACACAGTAAGAACGTCTCTGCCTCAACCAGCTTACAATAGACTACACAGACAAAGGGTGTTACAGATGCCGAGAGACTAAGTGACCTGCCCAGGTCCCACGAGGAGTCTGTGGCAGAGCCAGGAATTGAACCCAGCTCTCCCGAGGCCCAGGACAATGCCCTGCCCACAAGACCGCCCTCCCTTTCTTACTCTTGGGGCATTTTCTAGGACTAAGATTTGCCATCTCATATTGTGCCCATCATTCTGACCCACCTCCCTGCCACCCCCTGGGCAGTAGCCAACAGCCGCCGCGCCCGAGGAAGGCAGAAACTCTTCCAGAATCACTTGAGCCAATTGAGCAATGCAATGTAGGGGGTAGGGGGAAAATTCCTTCCACACTCACCCCCTGCAAACTGTCAGCTTAGCCTTGAAGTGGGAGATTTCATTACCAGGAGCCTGTAACGGCAGGAGCAGTCAGAGAAGGAAGAGACCGATTAGCTCACTGGCTCCCTTCAGCTGTTAGCCTGCGCTATCTACAAAGGTGATTAATGGCTGTAACATTAGCCAACCATGTTTAAAATCCAGCCGCAGGATTTGGCTCCCTCTCCCCCAGGGCCGAACGACAGAGTGAAACGCAGGGCCAATTCCCACGGGTCCTGCGCAGTTGTCACTTGGGGCACATGCAAGCAGAACTCCCAGCTATCTGCCTTAGAGATTTACCTGCCCCCTCATTACTGTCGTGTCTGAGCAGCTCACGCCCATGAATGTATCTAGCCTCACAGAACCCCGTATTATCTCCATTGCATAACCACAGAGAGGTTAAGTGACTTGACCATGGTCACACATTATACCACTTAGACATTGGTGCTTTAAGGGGCTAGAGGTTTATCATCATAGCATGAAGGGGTTAGTTAATCCCCCATCTCTGGAGATATTTAGGAGTAGGTTAGATAAATGTCTATCAGGGATGGTCTAGACAGTATTTGGTCCTGCCATGCGGGCAGGGGACTGGACTCGATGACCTCGCGAGGTCCCTTCCAGTCCTAGAATCTATGAATATGAATCTATGAATATCAGGGTGGTGGTTATGCTCCCTGCCCCCCTCGTCAGGAGCCTTGGCCAGGCTTGGGAAGATGTTGAATTATTAACCTCAAAACTATGCAGTTGTTCCCTGTAACCTAGGAAGCCTGGCTCTGCAAATGGAGATTAAACCCCCCTGGTGTTAGCATGGCTGCATGTGTTTGCATGTATGTGCGAGGGATTAGGAGCACGAGTGTGCATGCATGTTGTGTGCAACTGTGTGTGAGACAGACAGCCTCTGTAGGGAAAGGTGAATGAGGTGGACTGGCGTCCCTGAAATCAGTCCTTTCACTAGTGCAGCTGGTGCCAGGCCTGAGCAGCAGGTGATGGCCTGGGGGTACATTATCAGGTGGGTCCCAAGAGTGGTAGGATCCCAGCCCCTGTGACTCACGAGATGCAGCAAGGGTTGCCAATTTTGGCTGGAAGGTTTTGTCACATGACGTAATCTTTAATTCGAGATTAATCTTTAAATTCCTGGAGACTTTGCGGGACAATCCTGGAGGGTTGGCAACTCAGGATGCAGCAGGCAACCAGCTTGACAGCTCTGGGCCAGGGAGCGCCTTCCCACAGAGCCGGAGGCACCTGGGGCTCCGTCTGGTCTCCTCCTCACGGCTCCAGCACTCCACTTTTTAACCGAGGTGGAATCAAAAATCAAAGCTCCCCAGCTCCCTGCTGCTTGGAAAGCCCAGCCCCTCGCATTCCATCTCCAGCCATGATCACAGTGGCCAGGCTTTGACCTTCGCAGCGCGGCTGATGTGTGTGCATTGCTGAAATATCCTGGCTTCGACTTCTCCCCCCACCCCGCACCTTTCCTGTTCGGCGGCCCCTTCGCCGAGGCGAACACCCTGAGCACATCTGGCTCGGTCGGATCAGAGGCAGCTAACGAGTCCCACTGCAACTGGAATCGCAGCCTGTGATTGCACAAAACAACAAGCCCGGCTGGCTCCCAAATGAGCGCCAGGCTCTCTCTCCCCTTCGCCTCCAAGATCTGGAGCATGCTCCAGGCCTGCTGCTCCCCAGGGAGAGGCAGGGACCAGCAGGGCAGGAACAAAAGACATTAAAACACAAACAAAACAAAAAAAGCAACACCAGTTCCAGTGTGCCTCTGGACTCCAACCCTGTCCATTTGCTGTGCTTGGGGTTACTTTAATAATAGTACTTGATCTCTTTTCACTAGGTCTAGGTCTGGCACCGGGCGGGCTGGCAAGGGGGCTGCTCCCCCAGGAGGGAGACGGGGGGGCTCAGCTCTGAGCCCCCCGCGCCAGAGGGCTCCTGTCCGGGCTGCTGCACACGGAGGGGTGTCTCCGAGCCAGGCCCGGGGAGGAGACGCCCCTCCGGGTGCAGCAGCCTGGCCAGCCCTTGGGGTTTGCACAGGGGCCGGGGCTGGGAGCGCGGGGCGGAGGCTCCAGCCCTGCAGGCGCGGGGCAGCGCGGAGCGGGCAGGGCCCGGGTGGGCGGCGGAGACACGTGTTGGGTGGACATGCTCCGGCCGGGAGAGGCCGGGCCCGGCTCCCTGGTTCACCCCCTGCCCGGGTCCCTGAGCTCCCTGCGGCTCGGTGCTCCGGCGGCTTTTTTTTTTTTTCCTGCACCGCCGGCTTTTTTTTTTCTCCGCCCTTCCCCCGTCCCGATATTTAATCTTTGTCATCTGGTCACCCTATCATCCCTGGATCTCAGAGCGCTTTACAAAGGCGGGAAAGGGTCATTATCCCCATTTTATAGACCGGGGAAACCGTGGCACAGACAGGTGACGTGACATGCTCCAAGTCACACAGGAAGGCAGTGGCAGAGTTGGAAACGAAACCCAGATCTCTGGACTCCCCGTCTTGTGCTCTGTCCACTGCACCATGGTGCAGCCAGAGCTTTGAGATATACTGCAGAGACTGGCTCATACCTGGCCGCTGCATTCCACATAGTTTAGGGCTAAACTAAGTGGATCTTTTCAAGGACTAGATACAACAGCCGCCAGGGCGCAGGATGTACGTTTGGGTTGATCTATGGCTTGCTAGAGACAGCAGACACGATACCTGCCTCTGGATCTGAACGGCCCCCGCATGGGAGACTGTTTGAGTATTTCTGACCCCTCCCCTCCACTATTCCTGACATTCATCCTCTGGGTCTGGCCTCTCAGTGCATGTGGCCGTGTTCAACACCTTCCATACCCGGAAAACAAAACTGCAGTCGTGTTGGCGGGAAGAGGGGAAAGAGATGGGAGACTGGCCCATCAGTTCCAAACCAAGCATTTCAAGACTTCTGTTGGCTTTGAAATTATTCTTCCCATTGTATGGATGGGGAAAACGGAGCTAAAGAGAAGGTTTAGAGAACCAAGGAGTCCTTGCTCTAAGCACTAGGCTACAATGCCGCTCAGAACAGCCTAAATTCCTG
Source organism: Malaclemys terrapin pileata (assembly GCF_027887155.1). Classification (NCBI taxonomy): domain Eukaryota; kingdom Metazoa; phylum Chordata; order Testudines; family Emydidae; genus Malaclemys; species Malaclemys terrapin. The sequence continues at coordinate 16,344,280 of NC_071508.1, read as the reverse complement.
AGTGGCTCTCTAAGAGACAGAGCAAGAACTCTCCCGAAATATTCACACTCAAACTAGGATGTCACCGGAGGGTGACTAGCTCAGCTTTGACATCACAGCTGCAACATTTTACTTCCTGCAATCATAAGAAATGCCTGAGACAACTTTTTACAGCAGCATTTCAACAACCAATAGGGTAGCAACATGGAAATGAACTTCACCTCCGCCTGACAATCATTGGTTGAATGGCCCAACAACCCCAGCATCCCAGCCCTCAAACTATCTTGAACAAATGTCTGAGAGGTTTATCCCACCCTCCATCCTGTATTTCAGACAACATAAACTGGGTGAAGGGCAAAGGGCTGTTGGTGGATGGTTTGAATACTAGGGTGACCAGATGTCCCGATTTTATAGGGACAGTCCTGGTTTTGGGGTCTTTTTCTTACTCAGGTTCCTATTACCTCCCACCCACTGTCCCGATTTTTCACACTTGCTGTCTGTTCACCCTATTTGAATACAGCTATGTTTTCCCTTGATAAAACTATTGAGACCCAGTAAATAGCTAAACACCACAACATGAACAAACTGTAAATAAACATACACATGGGTTAATAAAAATCTCAGACCGCTGCAGCTCTGCTGTTATTGTTACTCTAATATCATCTGTACCCTTTAGCATATGCAGGTAGCTAATTCACACCTATCTAGGTAGCATCTCATGCAGTATAAGTCTGTTTCACATGTTTAGAATGCTTCGTGAACCATCACCACTGAAATGCAGCTACCTCTGGGGTGGAAGGTGGCAGCCAGCTAGCATGCAGCAGAACAGTACATGTAAAACGAAACATCTTGGCCAAGGCCATCTGACCAAAACCCCTGCTCATCTATAAAGTGCCCTGTGATCTTTGAGGTCTGGGTAGAGCAAACAGGAGTTCAGGTTCTTGCTGGGAAAAACCCTTCCATGCTGCATTGGACTGATGCTTTGGTTGAGGTGCTCACTCAAACCTGCAGGGATCTGAACCTGTGGCTATAAGGAAGGTTTCCCTTTAGGGGGTAGGGGGCATCCAGGGCTCAGCACAGCATTTAGAAATGATCAGGCACATTACCTAGCCATAACCAGGGCCCCAGTGACCAAAGATCACCTGAGGTCTGTTCTCAGGCCCTAGGGGCTCCCCAGAATGGAACCACAGCCCAGTGAGGTACCTTTATTTATTGCTGATGTAAGTGCCTCTTTGGTGACAAGAAGCCTCCTGGAAGCTCCTAGAGGGGAAATGAATTACCCCAGTGCCTGGTTGACAAGAACAGGGCTCGCCTTCCCTCTGCTACCCGCAGCCGTCACAGCAGGCCTCTTAGTAACTCAATTACATGCCCCTGCTCCTGCTAATTGAACAGCAAATACGAATGATGGCACCATCACTTGAAATTTCAGCCCTGTCTCCACGGGCTAGACAGCTTCATCATCCCCCGTCCCCCCAAGGCCTGTGCCTTTAAGATACTGGAGCTGGGCTAGCTTCACCCCACCTGCTATCTATCCTTGACTAACCAGGTGCTTCTTGTTCCTAAGGCAACAGAACCCTCAGCCCAGTTAGGGACTTGGAACATTTCTTGTTAATTTCGTCACATGCTGTATATGCCCTGGCTGAAAGGCAGCATTTGCCCACTCCTCCCTAGAGGCTGCAACCCCCCCGAGACACTTGTTTACTATAAGGGCTAGTCTACACTGGCAGTACTTAACATGGCTTGTGTGGTTGTGGCAGAGTGCTGGGAGAGAGCTCTCCCAGTGCTCTAAAAACCCCACCTCCATGAGAGGCGTAGCTCCCAGCGCTGGGGCATTGTCTACACTGGTGCTTTACAGCGCTGAAACTTGCTGTGCTTGGGGGGTGTTTTTTCACGCCCCGAGCGAGAAAGTTGCAGTGCTGTAAATTGTCGGTGTAGACAAGCCCTTAGATCTTACATAAGAACAGCCATACTGGGTCAGCCCAGTACTGTATCCTGTCTTCTGACCGTGGCTGGTGCCAGATGCGTCACAGGGAATGAACAGAGCAGGGCAATTATCGAGTGATCCCCCCCCCCCATCATCCAGGCCCAGCTTCTGGCCGTTGGAGGTTTAGGGACATCTGGAGCATGGGGTTGCATCCCTGACCATCTTGGCTAACAGCCGCTGATGGACCTTGTCCTCCATGAATTTCTCTAATTCTTTTTTTTAATCCAGTTATACTTTTGGCCTTCACAACATCCCAAGGCAATGAGTTCCACAGGTTGACCATGCACTGTGTGAAGTACTTCCTTTTATTTCAAACACGCCACCTATTAATTTTACCGAGTGACCCTTACTTCTTGTGTTACATGAAGTGGTAGATGTCACGTCTCTAGTCATTTTCTCCATTCATTATTTTATAGACTTCTATCATATCCCCCCCCCACCATCCTCCCATCATCTCTTTTCTAAGCTGAACAGTCACGGCATGGACTGTTTTTAATCTCTCCTTGTATGGAAGTTGTTCCATCCCCTCAATTTTGTTGCCCTTCTTTGTACCTTTTCCATTTCTAATATATCGTTTTTGAGATGGGGCAGCCAGACCTGCATGCAGCATTCAGGGTGTGGGCTTACCATAGATTTACATACTGGCAGTGTGATATTTTCTGTTTGATTAACTATCCCTTTCCTAATGGATCCTACCATTCTGTTACGACAAACCATTTTGCAATTTGGTCCCATCCTTCACCATCTTGGGTGGGCTCATGGCTCCCCAGCTACACAAAGGGCTCAACGCTACACAAAGCGCCACTATCCTCTGTCCTACCACTCACTAGAAGGGAACAAGAGAGAACCAAAGGAAAGTCTCCTCTGCCAGCATCTGGACTGAACTGGACACAACAGCCATCTCTTCTTTACAGGCAAGCAGAATCCTTCCCAGATTTAAAAGGTGCAGTACAGCGAACACAAAGGCATAACAATTGTGTGGCTAAAACACTACACTTTGTGTCAGGGACTCTACAGAACAATACTGAAAGCTGTATTGTAGCACTTTAATTGAAGGGTTCAAGCACAAGGTGAAGGACATTAAAAGAATTAATAATAATTACCCACTTCGCTTTTCATCTGTAGATCTCAAAGCCCTTTACAAAGCAGGTCAGTACCATGATCCCTATTTTACAGATGGGGAAACTGAGGCACGGGGCAAGGAAATGACTTGCCCGAGGTCGCCCAGCAGGCTAATAGCAAAGCCAGGAATTGAACCCAACCCTCCAAACTCCCAGTCCAGTGTCCTGTCCCCTAGGCCTGTCTCTCCCAACTGCAACAATAACTGTAGCTAGACAAAGGGCCATATTGTGTTCTGACCTGTCCCCACACTGAGTTAAGTGAACGCCAGTGGGTTTTTGTGGAGTAGCACCAGGGGTAAGGCTGGGCATTAGTTGCCTAAAAAGGCTGGGTGTGGGAGAGGTGATTAGCACTCCAGCTGCTCGTCGGGTATTTAGATCATTGGATTCCCATACACACATTAGCTCATGTTAAGTACTACAGGAATCGGCCCAGACTCATAGTGCGCTGATTGCAAACTGCAGCGCCTGGGATCATTACAGCCGGAACAGGGGAGTCAAACTGCCACACCAAAGAGCCATCTACTCTGTGCACTGTACACTGTCCATCCTGTGTTGGACAGTGGCTGATACCAGCTGCTTTGGAAGATGCTGCAAGCATAGGGAGGGCAGAGCCAACGATGTCTGTCTGCTTTCCCCTGTCCTGGGCAAACAAAGATGTCAGCCCTGGGGGTTCAGGCAGAGACAATCCAGCAGATTGGATTGTACAATTTCCTCGGAGAGACATTTCTCATGGCAGCTGGCAGGTTTTCACTACCCTTTGTCATATCTTTTATTAGCACCCTGTTAGGTCTCTGGGTCAAAATGCCCCTGCCTCTGTTAGTGATCTGTGGGCGTGCATGTCTATACATACATGCTCTATAAAAATAATCCATTGCTAATACAGATAGAAATCGATGGAGGAGAGGAGAGGCAGTAGACTTCCGGTTGCTCTCGGTGCCCTGACACCATCACTCAGCTGCTGGGCATTCCACTGTCCTGATCTCCTGCCTGTTTTGTCCTTCTTGGCAGAGCTGGGGCCCGTACTCAGTCCAAGAGCAGGAAGCGCCTCTCTTTGAAAAGCGGTCCCAGAACTATGCCATCGTTTGTTCGTGTGCAGCTGGAACCGCTGTGAGTCTCGCAACCGTTTCCTTATTGGACGCTGAATCCTTCTCTCTGTCCCCCCCGTGGCTCACTGCGCTGCACGGGAGCAGGGACAGGTCAGGTTCTGGCCAGAGGACCAGGGGGGAGAAACCCCACTCTTCTTGGAGCACGTCATCGATCCATGGGAAATGCAGAGGCTGTCGCAGCTTTGCTTGGCTTCTTCTCCGGTCTGCGGCCTGGCTGGGTCTCAGATTGTTTTTGCCTGCGGCCTGGGTGATTTCTCAGCTGTTGTGGCTGCTCTGTGAAGCATCCTCGCAGAGTCAGGTAACAACAGGCTCTGCAGATTCCACGCATACCTGACCTGTCCATCCTGCTGTTGCACTGATCTCATTACCCGTCAGCGCTGCAGCAACACAGGTAGCGATAAGGCAAACGAAAGGCATTTAAATAATTGACAAGAGCGTGTGTGGCTGTGTGCACATGCACCACGGCAATCTGCTGGACAGAATCATAATAGTTTAGCTGTGAGTCATAAACCCTACATTGCTAATGGAGATTATCCTGCAGCTCAGGAAGCGCGGAATTCAAGTTCTATCCCTGCTGTCACTATGAAATTGTGCGTGGCAATAATTTGCTGCCGCGCAGTGAGGTGCCTAGATTGGCGATTGAATTCTCCCCACAAACAGGTTCCACTGGTAACACAATGGTTTCCTGTACATGGCTGTCACACACGCACACACTTGTGGGGAAGTTCTCACAGTTTTGACTCTGGTCATCTGGTTTCGTGGACACTGAACAGCTTGCAATGGATTCTGTAACGCAGCCACACACACACACACACAGGGTGTGCAAGTCCAACATGTGTGTGCAACTTCCTCTGGCTGCAATGGGAGTGGTGAGCATGTATTCGAGGGCAGAAGTGGGCCCGTATTTCAAGTAGCAATTTTAATTATGAGACTTCGTGCAAGAAGGGGCTGGTGGACTCTGAAACCCAGAATTCGTAGCAGCACGCTGGATGTGTCTGTGTTTTGAGTGAAAGAATAATAAAGCCTGATGGATTATTACCAGCATATTCTACTCCAGTGCATTTAACATGCTGTATAGTGATAGAACATGCCGTATAACAATAGATCGAGCTCCCTGAACCTATTCACCTGAATAAAAAGAAGGCTGAGGAGTGACTTGACCACAGTCTATTCGTACTTTCATAGGGAACAAATATTTGATAATGGGCTCATCAGTATAGCAGACAAAAAGAACCAACAGCTGGAAGTCGATGCTAGACAAATTCAGACTGGACATAAGGTATACGTTTTTAACAGTGAGGGTAATTAACCATTGGAACAGCTTACTAAGGGTTGTGTTGGATGCGCCATCATTGGCAGTTCTTAAATTAAGATGGGATGTTTTTCTAAAAGAACTGCTCCAATTCAATCAGGAATTATTTCAGTGACGTTCTCTGGCCTGTGGTGTACAGGAGGTCAGACTACATGGTCCCTTCTGGCCTTAGAATCTATGAACTATGTAACTGTGAGATGTAGTGCCAGGATGTACAGAAAGCAGCCATGTTTGTTCCCAGGGCTGTTGCAGCTTATTACAAAGGAAATGCAACATACGGTGCACTCTCTCTCTCTCTCTCTCAGGGAGACATTACTTTTGTTTTTCCTTGCAGCCACTTTCTATAATCCAAGGTAGAAGCCAAATTCAGAGGGATGCAAAAAATTGCTCCCTGGATATGAAGAAAAATATAGCTGAAACCAAGTGTTCAAAAATCAGGAGACTAGTCCCACCAAAAATCAGAAGATTTGCTCAAAAATCAAAAGATTGAAAAAAAATAAATGTGTTTTGGGTTCCTTTATTGGCCTTTTAGTGTTGGAGCATTTTGGAGTCACATTTTTAAAGATTTTCTCTGCAACCACAAGAGCTAAAGAACATAATTGAAATGAAAGCAGAGCTCCTCAGCTAATAACCTGATTCTAACAGCTGGGGATTTAAGAAAAATACCAAATATCATGATACTCATAATAAAATCATGAGAGTTGCTAACATGGTGAGAAGCATAACATTCAAAGACTACAATTTCCATACATTAAAAAAAAATAAACCACGAGCCTTCAATAAACCAAACCCCCAGCATTGCTTTACCCCAAAGTTCAAGGATACAGCATTTAAAACGAGAGAGGCATCATTAAACACATCTTCCGAATACTGGGATCTGATTGGCTAAACACTATTAATCACATGACCTTGGAATTTCATAGCATTCCATCAATATTTACTGCGAGTGGACTAGTTCTGTGAATGAAAACAACGCATTCCTTTCCTCAGCATTTTGGCCCATCCCCAGCACTGGGTGCCTCATGCTCATATAAATAGCTTGGCCCATTTTTGCAGAGACTGAGGGGGTGGGACGAGCGCCACTATGACCTCAGCACCTTATTTTTTAAGAAAGAAGAGTCTGAAAAATACTCCCACTGCCTGAGTGTTAAAGGCACCATGCCATGGTCTCGCCCTCACCCTGCAAGTTCTACCCTGCCTGGATCCTTCCTGGGTTTCATCTCATTTCCTCCTACGCACAATCCAATCATCTCTGCTGGGTGTTTCCTTAGCATGGCTTCATGTCTCCTTCCACGCAGCTCATCTCTCCACCCTCACACCTGCTCAGCCTTCCAGAGTCAACCTGTGCTCCGACGCTGCCTGCTCCAAATGCTTGCAACTGATCTCTTCTTTTTGTATGGCGTTGTAACAAATCTGAGACTGCTAGGCATGTTGGCTGCTAGGCTATGTCCCAGGGCAGTTGGAACTTCACGGCAGCAGCAGGCATAATCATTCAGCCTCGCCTGCTCCAAAAGCACAAAACTTCACTGCTTGAACTGAAGGAGACACTTTCTGGCTGTATAGGGGATATGACACGCAGTTGAGCAGTTCCAGTCCCATCCCCTAGAGGGCTATGTTGCACACACTGGTCAGTTATGATATTCCTCTTGGGGACAGATAACTGATACCTTCCCTTCCTATGTGTTTGTAAGATACTCTTTGCCCCTATAGCCATCGGTCCCAAAGTTCGAACTCCAGGGGATGGACAGCAAAGCGTCCTTAGAAGAGAGCCCTATGCTCTGAAATTTACTCCCTCTTCTGGTCCAGAGCCAAAGCATGGCTTCGTCTACACTGGAGTATTTAGCCACCAGTGTAAACCTCTAGTGTAGACATACCGCACCAATGTGGTTTGCAATCATGGTAAGTTGCACCATTGCAAGTCATATCTTACACCAGTGCAGTGTCTACGGTAGAGGTTTCCATTGATGTAGCTACAAGAGTAGCTAAAAGCACCTAGTGTAGACAAGACCTATAGCCAGAGTGTATTTATCCTGGGAGATGTTGGATAATAATAATAATAGTACAGAGGAAGGACTGTCTAGTTTCAGACTTGGTAAGAACCGGGTCTCCCACAATTCCCTGCTCTGCCACAGACTTCCTGTGTGATGTTGGGCAAGTCACTTTGCCTCTCCGTGCCTCAGATCCCCATCAATAATGCCGGGATAACAGCTCTGCCCTACATCAGAAGGGTGTTAAAGACTGTGAGGTGCTTGGGTACTACGGTGATGAGAACCATATAAGGACCTTAGATAAATAGGATGGTTTTGATTTGGGCCACTTCACTTCAAGTTTTGCAAGCAGCACAGATACCCCACCAATGGGAGCAGGATAAATAAGCAGCCTGGGATAATTACGCTGAGCCAGCAGCTCTCCTAGCTAGTCATTAAACACTCTCTGCGCCCAAGGTTCGGAGCACTGGGGCCCAAACCGGTCATTAAAAGAAGCATCAGGGCCAGATCAGCAATTTACTCACAGAGAAATTGCACCAGTGTTGGATGGACAGTTCGTGGGCCTGACTTTATAGCTGTCACCGGCCTGCCACGCCCTTCGATTGCGGGAGCTGTGACTGTACAGGGTTCAACACCAGGCAGCAGCATGACACAGCGTTGGGTGGGTGCAAAGGGGACAGGGTGTAGCTGGGACTGAGACACAGGCTGCCCTGTGAATCATGGGCATCTTCCCAACACCCAATCAGACTCGAATTAGTTCCTAGAACCTACCACCACCAAACAAGCAAGTAAGTGCTGGATCACCTGCAGAGATTCTACAGCAGCTTAAAAGGACCCAGGCTTGAGGGGTCCTGAGAAATGGAGACTGCAGGCGCTCAGCCCCTCTCAGGACTGGGCCCTTATGGTTTGCCAGGCCAATCATGGAGGTTTTCAAAGGGAGATTCCCAATTCACAATCACGCTTGCCACTTTTCCGACTCATCACTCCCCTGCGAGATGAGTCAGGATCGTTATCCCCATTTTACAGCAGGGGAAACTGAGGCACAGAGCAGGGGAGTAACTTGCTGTTGGGTCACACAGTGGAAGTGCTGGAAATGAAAGTGGGATATTCACATTCAAAGGCAGGGGGCACAGCACCGGGAGCCGCGGAGGGAGTTGGGAAGTCACTTCCCCTCAGTGTGCTTCCATAGATCGGGGACAAGGGTACGGCCCTAATTCATGGACGCGTGGGAGGTTGGGAGGACTGAGTGTGTGTGCATGCAGGGGTCTCCTTTAGCACAAGTGCCGCAGCTCTGAAGATCCTGCATTCACACCCTGCTTACCTCCCATGCACGGGATGGGGGACACCACGTGCTCATCTTACTCGAGATCACCTGTGCCATTCGAACAGCTACACTCAAGCAGAACCCACCGGGCACGATGCAGGAAGCTGGGGTGGCAGTCTCTGGCCTGTGTTATGCATCGGATTGGGGGATCATCCGGTCCCTTCTGTCCTCACACCCAGGGCCCTGCTCTGCCCACAAACCACCACCAAGTACAAGAGGAAACGGGTCGGAAAGAGATGCCTGCTTGCGTCCCAACCAAAGCAGCACCCACAGACTTGTCTGGCTGCGATTATAAGTTTGGTTGGAAGATCTAACTCCCTGTGCATGCCTAATGATAGCGGTTATGGGCAGCTTTAATTAGTAGGCCTTCTAACAGCCCTGGGGCTGAGCAGCCCTTTAAATGAGTGGAAGTACTAGCAAGAAAAACACCACCTAGCTGGGAACGGGAGCTGCCTTCCTCACCTGATTATCATCATCAGAGCAGAGCTGGGGCAGGAGGAGGTACTACCTGCTGCCAGAAATAGACAAGGGCTCTGCAAACCCACCTCTGGCACGGGTGGGAAGCCCACTGTTGGCAAACAAACCCCAGCCCGGAGAGCCAACTGGCTGCAGAGAGGGAGGACGGAAGGAAGAAAGAAAAGGCAACAGCCTCTTTCAAAACCCAGGGCCGCCCCTTGTTTTGCTGGAAGTGTTATGATTCAAACAGCACCAGTCACACATCACGAGCTGGGGCTGGGGCTGGCTCACCGAGAGCTGACACAACCGGGCAAGGTAAGCGGCAGTTGCTGTCTTCATTATCTTGATGGCACCTGGAGATAAGAGACGAGATGCTGCCCTGATGGGTTGCTTGCCTCGGGGCACAGTGGCCACTGTCTCCCTAGCCCAGGGGTCAGCAACCTTTCAGAAGTGGGGTGCCGAGTCTTCATCTATTCACTCTAATTTAAGGTTTTGCGTGCCAGTAATACATTTTAACGTTTTTAGAAGGTCTCTTTCTATAAGTCTATAACATATAACTGAACTACTGTTGTATGTAAAGTAAATAAGGTTTTTTAAATGTTTAAGAAGCTTCATTTAAAATTAAATTAAAATGCAGAGCCCCCTGGACCAGTGGGCAGGACCCGTGCAGTGAGAGTGCCACTGAAAATGAGCTCGCGAGCCGCCTTCGGCACCCGTGCCATAGGTTGCCTACCCCTGCCCTAGAAGCAGGTTTCCTGCTCGCCAGTGACCAAAGACGTCTCCTGCACAAAGTTAGGTCTTGCCAAACCCCTAGCATGAACTGCAATAGGCTAGCATTTGCCACACGGCAGCTTTGCCGTGTGCACCAGGCATGTGCACCAGCGTGGCTATGCCAGGGGCTGGAATTGGGGCAAACCTGGCCCTGGCCCTAGCCAGCCCCGAGCTCCCAGGGCATGCTGATGGTGGGAGGAGGCTAGTAAGAAAACAAAGTGGATCGGAGAGTCGGGCCTACACTAGAGCCACGTGAGGCTTTGGCAACAAACCCCAGCAGCCTTGCGGATGGCGCCTGGCTTTGATATGGCTCCAAGAGGCTTGGTGGCTGAGTGGTTAAGGCGCTTGACTGCATTCCTGAAGGTTGTGAGTTTGAGTCTGACTTGATCTCACACTGAAAGGTCACCTCCAGTTCACCTAGCTGCAAAACGGGCAGCTGATCCATCAGGTTAGGCCAGTCAAAAGCGGTTGGATGTGATGCTGGCCACATCACTGCCTTGTGCACCATTGGCTATGAAATTGATGTGTCTTAACCTTGTCAGCCCAGTGAGACGGAGTGAAACCAGACTGGGGGAAGGACAAGCAGAGTATGTGGATGGGAATTAAAAACTGGGACGGAGGTTCCCCTCCCTGCACTACTTGACCACTGCCCTTTGAGGCTCTCACAGAGGGGAGGGCAGACTTGTCCTCCCCCCGGCTGAGTCTTCATGGCCAATGTTCCAGGCCATCCTCAAAACTGAAATCAAACCCACCTGCCGCATTGCAATAAATTAAGGATTTTTTTCCTAATGAAAACACTGATCCCAGCTTAATGCTGGTGACAATATTCCAGCACGGGGGTGGAGAACGTAGCACTGCAGAATCTGCCAGCCAATATCCTGTCTGACTGCAGCCAACACTTGACGCTTTGGAGGGAAGCAAACCCTTCCGCATGGGGCACCTGGCCAACCGTGCCATGCTGCGCCCAGTGGGGTATAATTCCTTCCTGCCCCCTGCAGTGATGGATGGACAGGAGGCTGGATTTGTCCTTCACTTCCCCAGACAGGAGTGTAAGTAGCGGACAGGACATTCTCCGGCCCAACGAGGCGAGCATCTCACTCATCTCCATGGCCAGGGAATTAATGCACTTCAGATCTACCCTGCCTAAGCAAGAGGAGAAAGAAGCAGCTACAGGTGGGATTTTTGGAAGCACTTAGCATTGGCCTAGCTCCGCCCCATTGAAGTCAATGGGAGTTTTGCCAATAACGCCAATGGGAGTGGAGCGCTATAGGAGATCCCATGCTCCGCATATACACCCCCAGTCTCTGGGTGGCTAACACAGGCCATTAACCCTCAGCCTCACCCAGCCCCTAGGGAGTCTCCCGTATAAAGAGATACTGCTCACCATGATTTCTTGTCTGAGCAGTGTGGCCTATTGGATGGAGCACTGGACTGGAACTCAGGAGACATATTCCCAACTCTGACCTGCTGGGTCACCTCGGACATGTCATGTCCCTGCTCTGTGCCTCAGTTTCCCCATCTGTGGAAACTGGGATAATGACATGGACCTCCTTTGTAAAGTGTTATGAAATCTACTTCTGGAAAGTGCCTTATAAGAGCTAGGTATTAAGGTTCCATTTCTAAGTAGTTATTAAAGGATTAAATCAATGATCAATAGGGGTTTTCATAAACAGTTAATCAATTGTTAGATGTCAGTATGTTGCCTATAACTGTCTTCTGACGTGCTTATAACCATCTAGCATATATGCTACTAGTGCCTGCAACATACCTATAGAAGCTGTTCATCATTAATTAACCCTTTCTACCAAAGGTTCCATTTCTAAAGGGTTTAGAAAGCAGGACCAACAGAGCGCAGCAATGGCACACCACACTGCAGTCTCCGCTATAAGCGGTACACACTTGTACAAGAGCTAGTCAGACATTTTGCCTAAATACGTTTTGGTTTTTTTTGCCCCAACAAGCCAATTCATCAAAACCAAAACTGTTTGCAAAACCGGGCGTGGTTCAACAAGACACCTGCTTTGAAAAACGTTGGTAAAAAAAGAGTTTAGAGATTGTCGAAACATCCTGTTTCTAACACTGAACTGGAAAGTTTGGGGAAGGGGGGGGAGGGTTGAGTGAAACGACTTTTCATTTACAAATTTTCATAATTTACATTGAAAGGTTAAAAAAAGGTTGAAATTGAAATGAAATGTTTCACTTGACCTGAACCAAAAACACTGAGGATCTTGGTTTGCAAAAATTGTCAGGATTTTGACTTTCCCTCCTGATTTGGGACAGGAGAGTTTTTTGAAATGTCAAAAATTCTCATGGGACAGGAAAACCATTTCTTGGCCAGCCCTAATTTGGATGGTTACAGAGGAGAACTGCATTACTGGAGTATTTATAAAGTATCATGTAACCGCCCACCTTGTCTGGGTTACAGGAAAATATGAAGGCAACGTTTATTTTGTGGGAGAGAGAGGCAGGTTCTGGGCAATTAAACATTGATCTTGGGATTTGTGCCATCACTAGAACCTCAAGGTGGAACAATGATGGAAAACTGTCAGCTCTTTGGGGCAGGGTCTGTCTTTTTGTTCTGTGTTTGTACAGCCCCTAGCACATCGGGGTCCCGGCCCATGACTGGAGCTCCTAGAGGCTACCGCAAGACTAATCATATATATTAAAGCAGGACAACGCGAGGGCCTAGGAACAACAGAGTTCTAGTCCAGTTCCAACACAGTCTTGGCACGATGCCTTGGGCAAGTCACTTCCCTCCTCTGCACTTCAGTTTTCCTAGCCTGTAAAATGGAGGCGACAGTACTGAACGCCAGCATGGGCTGGGAGTACTGTTTAATGTTTACAAGGTGCAGCCACTAGATTTGCTTGCAAAAGCCCAGCTGGAGAAAAGGAGGAGCTATCAAATGGATTGGGAAGAGCTCCTGGCTGTATGGGGGTAACCATTCTAACCAGATGGTTGGAGGTGACCAGCTAGCCACATAATAAAGTGGGGGCTAGCAGAGGGAACACCAGGCTGCTTCAAGTAGTGAGGCTGGGGACTGTGCCCTGGGATTGCCCTTCCCGCGGCTGCAGATGCCCGGCCTCCAGAGCCTATCTTGTTTCACAGTGTCAGTTCAAAAAGCAGTCGACTGGACAGTCTGACAGCTCAAAATGGCTTGATAATATGTACATGCGTGTGTCTGTCCTATTATACACCCACTTCCTCCTTTGCGAGGCACTGAAAAGTCTTCACAAAGAATAATACAAGGATTTCTCTCCTATACCAAAGCCCGACTTGAACAGCTCTTCCAAGAGATCTCAGCCTTTTATCTCTGGATTTATTGACTGACTTTGCTCACCAGGCTAGGACAGTAGAACATCCTTCTCAGAGCAAGCCGACAGCCCTTCACAAACCACAATCTGCCCGCAGCCCCTACAGTACGATTTGCCCACAGCCCAGCCACCCGCCCCCCCCCCCAGCATGGTCAATTACCCTAGAGAAATTGACCCTTCCTGTGCCATAAGCCATTGAAAACACTGGAGCAGAGACAGGAACCAATTCCTGCTCAACACATCTCAGTCAGTCTAAGGTTAATGCTTTATGCATACATATGTTCACCTCCCGCCCTATAGCACATAACTCTACTCATTCTTGCAGAGACGCCAGCCTTAATAGGCACTATCAACACCTTTCATTTATCTCAGTCCCACTAGGAAGTGGTTTAACCCTTTGGAGACAGATATAAACTCCACAGCGCACAGACTTTATATAGGTAAAAGCCCCATGCACTTCTAACCCCAACAAACAGCAGGGTACATTGCCAGTCAGGTGTAAGTCCGTCCAAACACCAGGGTAAGTAGTAAAGTCTTGTAGCATTCAGTGTAACTTACACGCTGAGGCAGCAGAAAGGGGGTGAGAGATAAAACAGCTTGTCTCTCCCTCTCCCCACCCCCTCCATTTCTGAACAAAAGTCTGAATTTGGGAAACAGCCTCCAATCTATATCATGGGCCAATCCAAAAATCCCAGGTCCACAAACTTTGGCATGTTCAAAATCTGGAGGCAACTCTACAGGCTGGGAAAGGCTCTCTTGCAGCCATCTTTCGAGGGGGAATCCCAGACAAGGCACATCCTTTCCGAACCCCAGCCCCGCAGCAGACTGCACTGGAACCATATAACGGTCTTCACACCACCCTTTGCCATAGGTGCTGGAACTAGGGGGGCTGCCACACCCCCTGGCTTGAAGTGGTTTCCATCATATACAGGGTTTACAGTTTGGTTCAATGGCTCTCAGCCCCCCGACTATACAAACTGTTCCAGCACCGCTGCCCTTTACAAACACTTAGGAAAACATTTCCCCATGCTTCTGTCTGACAGCAGATCCTCTTTGTGCTATATTGATCCCCGGGACATTCCCCGTCATCCCCGTACCCTGTTGCAAAGTCAGGGCAGCTCTGGGAACCAGACACCCAGATTTACCTCAACTCCAGAGGCTGCCATGTCCGCCGATGCCAAGGAACGAGAGGGCTAAAAATCCAACCTGTGGCTCCAACGTGGAGGGGCCGGAGGCAGAGCCAGGAAAGCAAGGGAGGCTCCCGGTAGAAGGGGAAAGGGGGGGAAAGGGAAGGGAAAGAATTGGCAACAGCGTCTCTCCTTGTCCTGGCAGGGCTGTCTGTGAGAAAGGACCGTCCCAATGCTGGAGGGGCTGGAAGGCTGATAAGCGAGGTTTGAAATCTGAAACTGCAGGTTGGCTCAGTCATATATAAACACACACACACACACACACACACCCATTCATTCTGCTCTCACGCCACCCCTGCACGCTTCCTTGGTAACATCAGGCAGCCCTCTAGCTGCACCACTGGAAAATAGGCGCTCAATGAAATTCAAAGGAGGGCGGGGGCAGAGAGAGAGAGAGACCTGTCAAAAAAAGCAATCCGCCCCCGTGTCGTCTCAGGATCAGTTCTGGAAGGAAAGAACAAAATCAAAACCCAACATCATTTTTCTCCAACGCTGTTGAGGGAACCGAACTGTTTTTATATCCCCTGGAGGACAGCTCTGATTCCACAGCCTGCCAGGCAGGGGGGCCAGAACCATTTGTACAGTGGGGATGCTGAGAGCCATTGAACCAAACTGTAAACCCTGCATATGATGGAAACCACTTCAAGCCAGGGAGTGCGGCAGCACCCCCACCATGCTGCCGGGATAGAAACATCCTGCTCTTGATTGCAAAGCGGTTTGCAAAGGAGGGCAAGACTCACCACCCCCATTTCACAGACAGGAGACCTGAGACACAGAAGTGACTCACCCACGGCCACGGTCACCCTATGGCAGAGCTGCTAACAGAACCCAGGTCTCCGGAGTCCTGTTTTCAGGAACAGCAGCTAGTGCGTTTGCTCCAGCACATTTCTGCACAGCTGTTATGTTTACTAATATCAGCACCACTACCGGGCACTTCCATCACACCAGAGCATTGAAGTCCAAAACAAAAACATTATCTAACTCACCCATGCAACTCTGCTATGTGATGGCATCGCCACCCCCATTTTCCAGAGGGGGAAACTGAGGCACGGTGAGATTTTTTTTTTTTTTTATGTACTAATATTACATTACTATGGGCATGTTATTGCCATTTCAGAGCCTGACCGGGTGAGCCCACTGCATGACAGGACTCCAAATGAAGTCACTCACAAAGCGCTTGTGAGCTTGGCCTTCAATCTCAGACTGCAATTAAAGCTCCTGGACAATCTATACACATCGCAGTGCCTCTTTCTAAACCAGACTCTTCAGTCTGCAACCACACAGCAGCTGGCCCAGATACACCATGCGGCGTCAGGTTAAACGGTGTGCCATTCCGAAGCGCCACTGAACTCATCTGACATGGATTTTCAGCCCAACAGCAGATTCATCTTGTTCCCCAGTCTGTGGCCGGTATCAGACGGGGTTTTACAGTAATCCAGCCTTTCCAAAAACAAACATTCACCATGGGCTTCGTTGCTGGAGGGAACTATCCTGTAGTGTCAGAAGAGGCAAAGAACTACTTGACCAACTAACAGGACTTTTCCAGCTCTGATTTCTACAGTCCAAACCCTGCTGCCATCAAAACCAATGGCCTTGAGGTCAGCAGGATTGGAATTCAGCCCTGTGCTACATTGTTCTTTCTGAGATTATTTCCTGGGTCCAGATGGTGCCACTGTGATCACTCTCTTAAAAGGAGCTTCCAAGATCCTTTGAGTCTGGAAAGTCCGTGAGCACGTTAAACGCACCAAGCAAATGAAACAGGATTTCAGAGCCAAACCTGCGTCTCCAAGAGGGGCAGGTGCTCAGAGCTTTGGAATGGACGCTGATCCCAACTAGCCAAACTACACCAGGCTGGAGACATCACGATAATATTACCGAGCTCTTATGTAGCACTTTTCACCCCTAGATCCCAAAGAATTTTACAAAGCTGGTCAGTATCATTATCCCCGTTTTATGCATGGGAAACTCGGGGCACAAGAAGATGAAGTGAATTGCCCAAGGTTACCCAGCAGCAGAGCGAGGATCTGAACCCAACTCTCTGAGTCCCTTCGTCACTTGGCCCTATTGCTCCACTGGCATTAGAGGGGCTCCAGCTGGCCATGATGGAGCCGCAGAGATCAGGAGAGGCAGGATCCACTCCCCATTGCTTTCCAGCCCCAACACCACTCACACCCGAGAGCTGGCTTAGTTTTTCCCCCCAGCAGCCTTTTCCTGGTAGCTGTCGCTTTGTTCTATCAACTCATAGGCTCCAGCCGTACTGCTGATGTGCCATCATATGACCCAGAGCTGTTTGGTGACCACAGAGAGAACTAAGCAAGATAAACAAAGAAGTAGAGAGTCAGGCTACGGCTTACGCTGTCGACCAAGACACCCTGCCAGATTTCCTCATGCCAATGTTATAACGATCCTCACTCACTTCCGCTAAAAGAAACCAATTGAGCAAAACCAAGACACTCACAAGGGAGGCTCGTTTCATCAGGAGCTCACCCGGCCTGGCCTCTTGGCACAGTTAGGAAACCTGACGACTTTGACGGGCACCTCCCCTGTTTTCAAAATGCTGCACTCACCTCCGCTCCACAGCTGGAACAGCTGCACACCTGGGCTCCTAGGCAGAACAGCGAACACTGGCCTGTGCCTAGTGTATTTCATTTGACAGTTCAAATTAGGGAGCAAGGAAGGATGGGCTTGTGGCTATGGCACTGGATGGAGGATCTAGGTTCATTCTCTCTCCAGACCTCAGGTCCCCATCTCTGAAATGGGGGGTGATTATCCCCCCTTGGTCTCCTTTATTTCAATCAGTCAGCTCTGCAGTGCAGGGACTGTCTCTTGCTAGGTGTTTGTGCAGCGTGTAGTGAAGTGAGGTAGGCCTCCCGGGAGCTATTGTGACACACACAATAAACACAACTGCAACATTGCTTATGAGCAACAGAAGCCAATGCTGGGCTGAGAAGAACCCTGTTTGACTGGCCCGAGCTGTCTGGGGAGCAGACACCCATTGGAGACATTCACAGGACTCCCCCAAGCCACCTGGCTGGTTACTCAGCTCGATGACAGCTAATGTCTCGCAAAGGAAAAAGAGACACGCCGATCCTTAATTAACTGCATCAGCTGGATAAACTCCACCTTGCCACGCCAAAGAGCTTGGCCTACTGCACAATGTGTCCCCTTCCCAGCGATTCCTTTAAGGGGAGAGGGCGGTAGGGTAGGGAGGGCACTACATCCATATGGACTGATATACATTCATTCTAGAGCTCACCTCCGATCTTGTTGCTTTGAGGGCAGCAGGCAGTCGCTAATGCAGTTGGTTTAGCCCTTGGAAGGGTGAGGTAAATTTTATTTCCCCCTCTTCCCCCCCAGGTTGGCTCCCTTTATCCAGAAAGTCTTTACTAAAATTCTGCCAAATTGGAAGGGGGTTGGGAGGATTTCTCTGCCTTAGTTGGTGTCCCCAGATGCTGCTAAGTTATCCCTGCTGCCGGGGGCTTATCCTTGGGGCTCGTAAAAATACCTTGGGAGAGCAAATTTGCCCTTGAAGGGCACCCAATTGCATCAAGCATGGAATAGACCAGACTGCCTCAAGCGTCAGGTATTTTCATTGCAGCTGATCATGACCCCAGCTGATCATGGGTCTGCAACAGCAATCATGTCGGTATAGTTCGGCAGGAACAGGCGTATCCGAACTGGAGGTGCTGCACGTCAGCCTAGAGATGCTTTGGCCATGCTTGTCCAGGGACCCAGGACTAGCAGGGGTGGGGGCTGCAGATCAGGAATAGAAGCCAAAGAGGGAACAAGCATGGAATGTTATCACTGACTGGAATGGGAAGAGACTGGCTGATCTAGGATACGAGGAGGAGTGTTCAGATGGTTAGTATCTGGTCAGGCAGAATTAGCCCAGCTTCAAGGGAATCTGGGCCTGGTTTATAAGGCTGCCACTCATTTGCTGTGGGACCCCGTCAGTTTTGAATCAGCTGCCTCCACCCCTGATGCCTAGATGCTGGGGGCATTAAGAAAGCTGTAGCTGGAATGAGGGTTGCAGGTCATTACCTATTTCCCCTGCTGTAGCAGAACACAGCACCAGACTTCTGATCAATGCTTGCTACAAGATGTACAGTACCAGGTACATGGGAGAGTATGGGAGTGGGACAGCACCAGAGAGGAGCTGATCCCCTCTCCCCGGTGCGACGGCCAGACGGAACGTCCCGAACGTGCTGTGCGATGCAGAAAGGCTGCATTCGTGACGCGACAGTGCTCATGGCGCAACATCCAGATGTGACGAGTCGGGGCCCAGACGGTAAACACAAGATGGAAGCCCTACAGCGAACCCAAGGCGGCCCCTATCTCCCGCAGCCTCGGGCAGGAATGCCCAGCGATAATGCAGGCATTACGAGGGATAAGATAAGGGCCTGTCAGGCTACACGCTATCAAGCCCCTCTCCTAAAAGGGATCTAAGGAAGTTAACTTGTCTGCAAACATTTCCCCAAGGCCGAGAGTTGGCATGCAAGGTCTCGACCTCCAGGAGTGGGATTCCAAGGAGAGTCGAGGGGGTTTAAAGCCATTTAAATTATGTCACTCATTATTTAGACAGTGTCTGGACAGGGAGATGAGAAGGATTTAAATTGATTCATGGTCGAGAGTCTCTTCCCCCCCCCTCCCGTTCCATACACGGAAGTTGCCTTTTGGTTTTGGTGTGTGCATGTGTGAGAGGGGAAATCAAGGTCTTTGCCCCATACATAAACAGGCCTCCAGTCCCATTAGTCCCCTGGATTTCAGTCCAAGTTGTCGCTTGCCGCTCCGGTGAGCGTGTTGGAGTGATACGTCCTTGCCACGCAAACGAGCACCTCCCGGCTACCTCCCAAGCTGCACATCGGGACACGTCCAATAGCAACAGCACGACATGGCAACATCCCAGGGGGTTGCGGCAGACAGCTGTCCTCACCCGGGCACCAAACAAGCCGTTCCCAGGGCTGGCAAAGGGCTGAGGGAGGAAAGCGCTGGCTAACAGAATTAGTGCACTCGTCTTTCCCTGGTAGAGACGCCGGCTGGAATCTGGCTCGGTCACGCGGGGAGCAAGGTAGGGGCCAGTCTAGTTCCACGCTGAACTGGTGCTTTGTGTCACCCATGCTGAACAAAGAGCCACCCCGGACCTTTCTGCATGGAGCCCCTTCCATCCAAAGGCCTCCAAGCGCCCTGCCCGTACTAATGGATTTAGCCTCACAGCCTCCCCAGGGAGGCAGGGCAGTGTTGTCATCACCATTTACACACACGGAGAGTGCGCGTTAGCTGATGCGCCCAGGGCCCCAAAGTGAATCAGTGTCAGAGCTGGAATCCAGATCTCCCGACTGCCAGTCCCATGCTTTAACCACTAGGCCTTCCCCACCTGGTCCCTGCTCAGGAGAGGACCAGGAGAGGTGGGATGCCAGGGAGAGCAGCACATTAGGATTGAGGGGCATTGGCAGAGCCCAGAACTGGGATCGGGAGGGTTGCTGTGTGTCAGGACGAAGGTGCGTTGGCGGAGCTGGGGAGAGGTACGTCTGGAATAAAAGGGGGCTACAGGTTAGGACGGAGAAGCACTGGCAGAGCTGAGTCAAGGAAACTTGCACAGCACCTGTTTGCTCTACGCCTGGCTCCAGCTCCCATTGTCAATCCCTCACTTTGATGCACTTTAAAGCATTCATTACATTCACACTCCAGCAGTCGCTTGTTGTTTCCAAATAGGACAATCTATTTGATTCAGAAAACACCAAAGCAAACAATTTGTCTCATACAAGCTGGAAGCCGATTCCCCTTGACAGGAAAAGAGCGCGGAGTGCACCTCGGGGGGGGGGGGGGGAAGGGGGGGAAGGAATAGAAAACACGGCTGCCTTAGACTTACAAAACCCAGAACAACTCATGATTGCTGTTCAGTCGACCTGAAAGGATACACCGTGCTGGGGAAAATGAACACGCTGGATGTGGGAGCAGAGGCATGCAGAGTGCAGCAGGCCAAGCTCATCGTGCACAGATGGGCCGTGAGCAAGAGAGATGTCCAGAGACCCCCCGGCCCCAGCCATCCATGGCCCCTCCTCTCCAGCCTACGATTTGCCACCCAGCAAATCCACTCAGGTATCTCACCTCCAGCAATGGCCAAGAGCTGATGCTGCAGAGAAAGGAGAACTCCCCTCCCGAGAAGGCACCAGATCCCTTAATCCTTACCCAAAAGATACTCCCTCCCTCATCCTCCCCTCTTCAATGCCGTCTCCTCTCTGCTGTTAGTTGTCTCCTTGTACTCTGCCCC
Source organism: Malaclemys terrapin pileata (assembly GCF_027887155.1). Taxonomy (NCBI): domain Eukaryota; kingdom Metazoa; phylum Chordata; order Testudines; family Emydidae; genus Malaclemys; species Malaclemys terrapin. The sequence continues at coordinate 16,323,469 of NC_071508.1, read as the reverse complement.
CGGCCCTGCACCCTCAGCCCAGCACCCCTCTCCTTGTGCCCCTCTGCCCCATGTGCACCAGGGGCTGTGTTAAAATGACTGAAACCCCAGTCTCTACTGGGCAGCAGTGACGGCTGCGATGGGACCTCAGGTATTAGTGGCATGCTCATCTGACAGACAATCAGAGCGCTGAACTACATTGCAGGGGCCTAGGCATTAGTGCCCCTTGGTCCCTCTCGTTCTCTGCCTGTGGCACATCACAGACTAGGCTCCTGCGGGCTGTACTTGGCTCCGTTTTGGTTGCTGGGTTTAGCGTGCAGGTGCTGGTGGCTAGTGATGTATACAGGAGGCCAGACTAGATGATCTGGGGGTCCCATCTGGCCTTAAATGCTAGGATTCTGTGAACCCCCATCCCATGGGCAAGGGGGCGCAGCTCTGCCATTCTGCACCGGGCTACGACAAGCACCAGAATCAGGCTGTAGGGATGTGGGGGCGGCTTGGCAAGGCCTGGCATTTGGGGCAGCCTGCAGGCAAATACCACAGCATGTTGGGACAGAGGCAGCCTCAGCCAAGCAGGGCCCTGGGCCCACAGAGGAGAATCAGAGAGCACAGTACAAGCGATGGGGGAGAGAGACCGAAGGGGCTTTGGTTAGAGAACGTTACAGAGGGAGAGGGACGGTGTTTGACAAAGTACTCGCGATGGAGCCAAGCCAACATGCGCACGCTAGGACGGGGCTGGATCAGAGAGAGGGACACCGTGTTGTGGCTAATGAGCCAGATATAGGGTCTGTCTAGATTAGAGACATGTCTTGATGGAGATTCAAAGGTGTGCCATTGGGGGGTGTTAGCCAACCCATGCTAACACTCCCGTGTAGACTCTGGCAGGGGCTAAGATGGTCACGTTGAAGTCTAGGCTTCTTCCCTAGGGATCATCACAGCCAGCTAACAGGCATTAGTATTACTTGCCCTGTCTACACTAGGGTTTGACATTGGGAAGGCAGGTACTTGGCAAGGTCTGCCCATGTCCCTCAACCCTGCCCCGCAGTCCCCTTGCTATTCCAGTCCCAGGCTCTCTCTCTCTCTCTCTCTCTCTCTCTCTCACACACACACACACACACACACACACACCTGCCAGAGCAGCAGGGCCACCCGGGCGCTGAGCAAGGAGAAAAGGCATCGGGTTCCCTAGCAACCACTGGCAGGTTCTTAAACAAATCACTCCGCTGTTTATTACACATGCTCCTGCTGCCTGCCAGTCAGCCCCAAACTAGCACTGCCCTGTCTGGCAGCCCTCCCGCCACAGGCTGTGCCTATGCTAAACTACGGGCCATACATACCCTCAGCAAGTGTGAATTGGCCTAGCTCCATCACAGTCCCCTGGCTGCTGCAGGTGCCCTGTCTGCACTAGGGCTCCCACCATCCCTGCCATGGGGGCCGCTGAACCAGAGGGCTCAACGGTGACAAAATGTACACTGAACCTTAGGACAATGCCTTTCCCCCAGCAGCAGAAATACCGCGGGGAGAGGAGGGAGAAAGGCCTTGCGATTTGGCTGCGACTTCAGGATGGCCAAGAACTCCAGCCTTGCAAGGTCCTGGGCATCACTGGTCCTTCGGCTCACTGCTAGTTCTGGCCAGGCGCTGTGCTGCTGCTGTGCCAGTCATCAGGTCTCCCCACTTGAGCAAAGCAATTCCAGGCTCCTCCACCTGCACACAGGTGGCCTCTAATGACTGGCATAGGAATGCTAAGCTGGCATGAACCAGCAACGCAGAAACCATGAGTTTGGCACCCTTGTCCCGGGTATGAGGCAGCCCCATCCTCTCGAACTGGGGGTGGGGGTGGGGGTGGGGGGAAGAGAATGGGGAAAAAAAAGTTAGCCTCTAAGTGCCTATCCCAGGCTATAAATAAACTGAACTCTCAATCCTGGGCTCTGGGGATTCTGCCATCCCCTGCCCTGAATAGCAGTTTGTAAAGTTGAGATTAAAAGGAGAAACGGAGGAAAACTTCCCAGAAGCTTCTGAAGAGGGAGGTGGGGCTGGGACAGAAGGAACCGGCCAAATAGGGTCACATTTCAGCCGACCCTCCTTCCAGCTCTCATCCCTTTGATGGAACACATGTTCTTGATGGAGCCCATACCAGTGCAGGGTCCCCAGTCCATCCAGTGCTGCAGCCTCTGTGTGCAAGGAGCTCTCCAGCAGCAGTGACTGGATTGTCACAGGAATACAGGCAGTGTCTGGGGACCATTGGCTTGGGATAGGCAGGATGCTCACCCAGCCGGCCACAGCTTGGGCTCTCGAGTGCCTGCTCAGCAGCAGGTGCGGGGTTCCCCGCCACTCGCCTGGGGAGACAGGCAGCCCCAGGAAGGCCAGGTGTGAGGGAGCCTCTCACCTCACATCACCCACCGGCAGATTTACGGCTCCTGGTTCCCATTGGAATGCAGGCAAGAGAGTTTTGTTCCAGGGCAGCCGTCCCCGCGGGCTGCAGAAGCCATGTGTCCGCACGCATGCCCATGTGTGTGTTCAAATATCCGTGCATGGCCTTGTTATGCAAATGTGTACGGTACAGGATTGCCGAGGGGAGAGTGAGGTGCCTGTATAGGTCTGGGCCTGAAGAGGCCATATGGGAGCCACGTGCTGCTCTCTATTACACCAACATAAATTAGGGTGACCAAATAGCAAGTGTGAAAAATCAGGACTGGAGGGTAACAGGCTCCTATATAAGACAAAGCCCCTAATACTGGGACATCTGCACCCCTGAACGTAAATCCCTAGCAGTTCCAACAAGCTTCATTGACCCGGGCCTCCTCTCCAGGTGTTACTCCAGATTTACACCCGTGTAACAGAACAGGATTGGGCCCTGGTTGTGTAAAACACACTAAGCATGGCTTCAGAGCACTGTGCAGGCTTTAGCTAATTCTATTTCACACACTGTCAGGTAGGTGAGTGTCATTATCCTCCATGGGGAAACCGAGGCACAGAAAGGCCCTGCCCAAGGTCACACAGCACATCAGTAGCAGAGTCGGGATTAAAACCAGGCAGCATCTAGGTCCAAGTCCTAGACTGCTGCTCTCTCTGTATGCTGGGGAGAGAGCGTACAGTCTAATGGTTAGAGCACAGGAGTCAGGAGAAATGGGCTTGATTCCCCACAGAGCTACTGCCTTATTGTCCCTTGCTTTCCCCATCTGTAAAATGGGGCGACCCCCTTTGCAAGACTCTTTATAGCCTTTTTCCCCAGGGTCTGAGAAGCACATTGCGTCATTGCTTGGAGGGCAGGGAGAGCGCAGGCACATAAAACTGCTATTTACAGCTTTGCCAGAGTTACACACTCATGAATGCCATTTAAGGGGCTGGGATTCAGCCAACAACCCTTCCCCTGGCTTTGGCCGGGGCTGGGGCGTGCACATGTAGGGTGGGGAAGCGGCCTGTGACCTTTGGGCTGGGAACATCTCGCTCTTTCTGCTTGAACACGGCCCCCAGAGTTCCTCGCCGACCGGACAGGGGCTTGGGCAGCCGGACTCCCGTGGGAGGATGTTCCCTGGGGAAATGAGAGATTTCTAATGGGCCCTGGAGGCTGAGGGAGCCGGTGCCAGCAGGAAGTGAAAGGGAGCGTTGATGGAGGGGTCTGGCTCGCTGCCCTGGCTGCACCAGTTGCTCTAGCTGGAACCTCCCAGATGTAATGGCAACTCTGCTCTCCAACTTCCCCACCAGACCCCTCCTCTATCTCTAGCGCCTCAATCTCTCCCGGCATCCCCCACCAGCCACCAATCAGTAGGGCTAACCCAGGTGAAGAGAAGGGATGAGCCTTGGTTTGCTCACCAGGGACCACTCCTGGCAGTGTCGAACCACACACACACACACACACACACACACACACACGAGTTCCAACCAGCCATCTTTGGCTGGCAAGGATAGGTGTGATGCACAGGCTCATGAGGACAAAGAGCCCCTTTTGGGACATCCTACTCCAGAGCTCACTGTCAGTGCCCCATCCACCAGCAAAGAGGAGAACAGCACTGTACTTCCCCATACGTATTGGCCAGGTGCGTAGACTATGCAGAAGAGTGTGTGTGCAACCGGCTATCAGGCTACAGGACTCTGTTGGCGTGCAGAATTCTTCTGCTGCCTCAGCCTGAAGCCAGACCAGGGAGGTCTCATTAAGTCCAGCCCAGGAACACAAAAGGCTGAGGGCCTCTCTCTGCCAGACAGAGAGAGGGAAAGGCAGGAAGCCCAGTTGAGAAATGCCCTTGATGTCGTAAGTACAATCCTGTCATAGGGATTTGTCACCTCATTTGAGACTAATTATTAAATATTTCTATTACAGCAGCACCCAAAGGCCCAGATCAGGCTCTGAAACTGGTTGTGCCAGGCACCCAGAGACACAGTCTCCACCCCAGGGAATTTATCAATTACAGGCAAAAAAGCAGAATTGCCCTGTGGGCCAGGCACTGGACGGGGACTCAGGAGGTCTGGCTTCAAAGCCTGGCTCTGCCAACAGATTCCCTTTGAAACCTTGGACAAGTCACTTCTTCTCTTTGTACCTCAGCTCCCCATCTGTAAAATGATCCTTCCTTTCCCCCCAGCCCTGTCTGCCTTGTCGATTTAGAGCATAAGCTCTTTGGGGCAGGAACAGTCTCCTGTGGTGGGTACGGATAGCACCGACCGCAAAGGGCTCCCGATCTCAGTTGCCGCGAGACAAATAAACCAAAATCACAGAGGCCAGGCAGGGGCTGAGTGGTCACTATACCCTATCGCCCGCATGTGGCACATGGGGAGAGTGGCATGGAGACCCCTCCCCCCGCTCACATGGAATGATGTAAAGAAGGAAATTACACAGTTAGCCCCCTGGGGACCTCAAGGAAGAGACTCTCACCTTCCTGCCCGGCAGAGGCTCTTACTGTTTGGCAAGAGAGTGAGAGGTGGCAGCTTTGACGGGCGGCACAGCCCTGCCTTAATAATAGCGAGCATTTACACAGTGCTTGGCACTGGCTGACTGCTCCATTGTCTAATGCTGCCTTTCTCTGCCACATAATTAACCCTGTGCGGCATCAAGGAGTGTTTGCTCAGTGGATGCTCAGAAAGGCAGCATTGGAGAGCGGGGTAGCCAGCAGGGCAATGGGATACCGCCTGTATCTAAACCCGCGGACTTCAGGGACGCTGCCCTTCTGAGCATCCATTGCCTGTCTCCATTCCCACCTTCACTGCACCGTTAATGGTATTACATAGCTTGAAATAGACCAGGCGATGGGCACGCTGCAAAAACCACTTCTCCTGGAAGGGGTCAGGCTGAGATTTTTGTTCCCAATTGAGGGGGCTGGTTTGATGTACCGGTGGACTGAGTTGATTCACAAGTCTCATGCAATTGTTTTTTTGCTGCGGGACTGTCCTCATGTGCAGCCGTACGTTTACTTGCTCGGGTGCCTGGAGCTTTCAGCCTGGGCGTTTTTGATTGTTATCGCCATAAACAAACAACAGTAAAAATAATACAGGGCTGTGTGTGTTCAAAGCACAGCCCAGACATGCCTCTCTCCACCACGCCTATTTTGCCTGATGGGGAAAACAGTCACAGACGAGACTGGTCCAGGGTCAGTGGCAGAACCCGGATTCCAGCTGCCAGGGTTCCCAATGCCCAGCCCTGTGCTCTGTTCACAGTCTGTTGAGATATTAAAAGGAAGCCGCTCAAAAACCCACATCCAACATGAACCAGTCTCTCAGCATCCGCCAGGCTGTTTCCTCCACCTGTTTTTAAGTGGCTGAAGCACTGAATACACAGGGCGCGTCGCAGGGAGGAGAGGCCCCAGTGCCTGCATCGAGCTAGTAAACCAATCCAACAGCGATCCCCAAGCACCCAGGAAGGGTCATTCCTGGCATCACAGCCTTGAGGTCCCTGTGGCTGCTCCTAAGCAGAGCTTGGCTCCCAGTGAGGAGCTGGGCCCCTCGTAACAGAAGGGGCCTGTTCGCTGAAGAGATCCACCATCCACCCTGGATTCAACCATCTGACTGCCTGATATGGCCAGGGAGCATCCTGCTTCGCACCCCCCAGAGCCGACGGGGAGGCAGGGGTTCCAGTAGCCTCCGCTGCTGTGTCAGCTGGCCCTGGCTAACAAGGCAGAGCTCTGCACCCCAGCTTCTAACCCAGCTCAGGCCCAGCAGGGGCACAGCATGCGGTGTGGCCCTCCGGTGGCCTATGTGAAACGAGTTGGCAGCTTCTCAGCCCATTTCTCGCTAGGCGAGCGTTCCCACCCCCCCAAACCAATATCCCGCTTGGCCCCCACCCCCTTGTCTGCAAAGCCCGCAGAGAGGCCAAAGGCTGAACCAGTCAAGAGGCAGAAGTGCCCCTTCCCACCCAGGTCAGGATGGGGGCACATTGCTAGGCAGCATGGAGGACACTTGTCTAGGCTCTGTCTGTTCCCTATAGATAATCAGAAGGCACCAGCTTCCCAAGGTGTCAGCCCAGCACCCTTCAGTGCAAGGCTCAGCTGGGCGGCCACTGGCCGTGGACAAAGGGAGCCATGCAGGAGGTCTTTTTTTGACCCTAGATCTTATTTGTTCCGCTGAGCTGTCGGTTCGGGTCCATCAGCCGATAATCTGCCCGCAGCCCCCGCCGCCGCCCTCTGCACTCCCCACAGGCAGCCTGGCCGCTCGCTGCGGAGCGATTAGACAATTAGAGAATGAGGCTAAGCCGACTGCTCAGGAATGAAGCACTTCCTCGCAGTGACACCCAGATGCTCCGTGCACACAGCGAGGGGTGCCTAGCATGCATGGTGGGGGAGGGAGGGTGTTACTCCCATAAATTGCTCACCTGCCCTTTTGCAACCTATTGGGAAACCTCCTGAGCAATCCTGGATCCTGCAGCCCAGTGCATAGGGCAGAGGATTTGCACCTGGCTTGGAAGGTACTTGGTGATCTCAACTCCCAGGGGGAGTTGGTTCATGGCACCAGACCACAGAAGCTGTTCTGATTGCAGCTGGTTGCTGCGAGAGGCCCGGGACTGGAATAGCAGGGGGCTGCAGGGCAGGACTGAGGTGCATCGGCAGAGTTTATAGGGGAAGCTTAGCCCAGCCCCTGGCCACACCACATCTGATTCTAACCGGAGGCATCAATCAGTCACCTCCCAATCAATCAGCTCAACGCCCTGGTCTGCTCTAGAAAATCCCATTTTGTTGCCCCAGCCAAAAAAGAACAAACCAGGATGTTAGTGTGCATCCCAATCACCCAATGGGGGCCATCACACCCCTGGTTCATGCTGGGACTGACCAACAGCCAAGCATCCTGGAGCCACTGAGAGGGAGCCGGAGAAATCGACAGTGGCAATTCCTAAAGCAGACCAGCACCAGCTACTCCAGCGCTCAGTCTGGCTGAGGTCTAGCGGCCACGGGCGGAAGCGTCCGTCTCTCTGGGGTAGGGATGCTCTGAATTGAATGGGAAGGCGACACTAACAGCACAGCTCAGGACCCCACATGCACAACACACAGGGTGGAAACGTGGCCCTGAGTATGCACCGATTCCAAAGCCTCGGACCTAAGCCCAGAGGAGCAGAGAGCCAGGGAACGCACAGGTAACAACTGAACTTTAACCGCATAAGTAACATTCCTAGTGGCTCCAATTCGTCACAAATACTGATAACGGCAGGGCTGGAGGGCTAGCACGGGCCTGTTTCTAGAGAAGCAGGGCCCTCAAAGCCAGAGGTTTTTATCTCTCTGCTCAGGGACACTCAGAAGAAGAAGAATCACTGGCGATTAAAGAGTAGCTACATCTTCTAGAATCAGCCCTTTATCGTAACTGCACCAGGAGCAGAGGACCGACCTACTGCAGGGAGTGAAAGGGTCGTAGATGCCAGAAAACGCCATTTGTCTTCTCTGCTATGAAGCGTTCAGTTTTAAAGAGTGAATGACCTTGCGTTGCACAATAAGCCACCCCCTGGATTCACATTCAAAGGCACTTTTCATATATTTTGAAAGATTGGCTGTGGATAAAGAGCTTTTTCTATAGACATTCAGGAAGGAAGCATCACTTAGTGGTTGGAGCAAGGGGGCTGGGAGCCAGCACTCCAGAGTTCTGTTCTCTGCTTTATCACCGACCCACTGTCTGATTTTGGGCAAGTGACTGCTCCTCTCTGCCTCAGTTTCTCTACTAATAAAATGATATCATCTTTGCTTCCATCACCAGTGGGATGTGAAGATTAACTAATGTTTGCAATATGCTCTGAGACCCTCCGCTGGAAGGTTAAAGCATTAGCATGGTCACCATTTCCCTTTGGATAATGGGCTTGGATTAGTCAGCAGCATGTCTGCTTGTTAGGTCCCCGCTCTTGGATTTGAATAACTACGATAGCCACTTATTACAATTCAAAATGGCGCAGAGTAGCCTGCCCTGACCCGGTCCCCTGGGGCGAGTGTGAGTGCAGAACAGCCATTCGCACCAAGAATCTGACCCATTGCTGCAATCATGCGCAGAGTGAACAAAGTCATTTGCAGCAGTAGGTTGGTTTCCTAAAGGAGATGGGGTGAGAGCAAAGCTTTGACGGGCAGCCTTCCTGCAGCACTAAGCGGAGGAAGCGCTTTGGGATCTGTGCTGAGTTCAGCGTGCATGCGGCTGTTCAACAGAAAGCGTGAACCAGAAAACCTGCCTTAATTAACCCACGCTGATTACATGCCGGAGCTGCTCACTGACACTTTCCTCCCACTCCTGAATTAATCCAGGCCACTGGGTCAGGCTTTTCTGACCATTTACATTTAAAATTGGGTTTGCAAGGAAAAGACCAGGCTACAGCGCTAACGAAGGGACAGATCCCTGTACAGCAGGGTCACTCCTAGCCTCTGGATGGTGTGAGAGAGACAGTCCCACTGGATCGTAGGCTGTGCCCTCTCTGGATTCCCGTTTGGAACCGTGCTCTCAAGTCCTGGTCATTTATCTCAGCATACCGAGGTGGGGCTTTCAAATAATCCGGACACGGGCCCGTGTCCCACTTTCAAAGACACCGGGTGAGTCTGAGCGTGCAGCAAGTGAGGGACACGGACCACCAAAGCCAGGTACAAGGGAGGTAAGTGCTGTGTAAGCTCCGCCCACCCAGCTGTCTCTATCAACACACCTCAGTTCTAACCTGCTGCCCCCCCTGCTCTTCCAGTCCTGCCCTGGGCTTCTCTTTTGCAACGACTTGTCAGCGATGCCAGACGGTACAGGGCAGGTATTGCCAAACAGCCACGAGAAACTAGGTTATTCCACCTGGGCCCTAAGAAAAGACCCAGCAGGCCTCTTCTCCAGAGCTGACAGGCCAGTGGGGTACCTTTCTCTGCCACCCATACGGTCTCCCCGGCAACTCTGCGCTTCCAGAATCTGGCAGGGATTGCTATAGCATCTCAAAAAAGTCCCCCAGCTCCTGGAAGACACTTTCTGGGGTGGTGGGGGAACCCAAACCCTAAGAACAATGCAGCCAAGGAGTCCTGCCGCTCCCCTGCTCTCCTCTGCCTGTGAGTGGGAGGGGGAGGGAAGAGAGCAGGGCTTATTAATTGTTAGCCTGCTCTTTCACTCAACAGTCTGCGCTAAGGAACCATGGGAATCACAGGTCCAAGCCACACAGCGGGGTGGAGGGGGAGTTAACGGGCAGCAGGGGAGTCTCAAAGGCAAAGCAGATGGAAGCCACGTCAGGGATGCGGGAGCAAGGTGCTCAGAAGTCATCTGTACCCAGACATTCTTAGGGCCGCTCCCTCCCTCGCCCATCTCCACCTCCCTCTGGTCCTTCCTGAGAAGAGATACCTACCTACGTGGGAATCTTCTGCAGGTTCCCTCCCCAGTCCCCAAGGATGGCCTCGGGGAACACAAGGAGTTGATATGCATATGCAGTCTAGTCTCTCTAATTGGCATATGTGTGGGATATTTCTTCCACCTTTGCTCTCTTATTCTGTCCTGTCCTCTGGCTGCTGCCCTCCACTCCAGAAGTGGCTGCATTTGAACAGTGCTGCACAGATGTAGTTTACAGAGTACTTTGGGATAAAAGGAGCATGTGACTGTCTAGCTCCCACCCCCCTTCCTGACCCACACTGGAGATATAGGTAAATCCAGTTCGGTGGGGTGGGTAGGTACTGCAATCATGTGACCATAGCTGCCTAATTCACGGTCAGGCACCACCAGCAAATTTCATTCAGGGGCTTAAAAAATATTATAGCATCTCCAAACATGACCCATGCTATTGGGTTGTGACACACGTGATTGAAACAAACAAGCCTACAAACACAAGCGATGGAATGAAACTAGGAAGGCTGAGAAATTCAATACGATACATTTCTATTAACACCCCAAGTCCGGGCACTGTAGGGGCTTGGATAGCACCAGTAAAAAAACAAAAAAAAGTGTCAATGTTAAATACAAGTCCCATCCGGATCCTGGATTTGGGATTTCATCCAGCAGGGGTCATTTGAAAAGGAAAATGTTAATGCCTGCCCACTGACCTGGCTATGGGTAAATGCTCTGCTCTATGCCACTGTAATTTACCATGGCTAAATACATGCAACAGGCAGGGCAATTTCAGTGCCCCAACAGGGCTTCACACATGGAGCTAAAGGGGTATGTTTGCTAGCAGGCTGTTGTGTTTGCTGGAGCAAGGCACAGAGACAGCTGTGGGTACACACACACACACACACACACACACACACACACACACACTTACTAAGGCCTGATCTAAACAGAGATGTTTTAGCAGTAGAACTATTTTGGTTAGGGGTCTGGTTTTTTACTGATAGGATTGCAGCCGTATAACCTCCGAGAACTGATGTAGCAGAAAGGTCCCTTAAACCAGGATAGTTTATTCCCATATTGGAGGAGGGACAAACTATCTTGAAATAAGCACTTTTATACAGCTGTAATTGTGTTCACCTGGGGGGGTGCAGTGGGTGGGGGGGGGGAATTGTACCGCTTTGATTATACCATTACAACTTGTGTGGGTAGACAAGCCTTTAGATAGTACATCACATTGTGTCAGCTAAGAGAAGGGCTAAAACTGCTCAGGAATAGTTTCACTAGTTACGTAGGTTTTGTTTTTTATTCCTCTTCCAAAGCCAAATTAAAACCAAACCAAACACGCAAAATGGTGAGCGTGGGCGGGGCGGGTAGACACACACTCACAACAACAAGATTGTGGGCGTAAGAGAGCCAACAATGAGCTGCAGCAAAAGCTAATTCCACATCTCACTTCAACTCTGCCAGACACCGGAGAACAGCCCTGGCACTTGGCACCTGCCATCGGAGGAGCAAGCCATTCAAAACAGAGAGTAAGCCTCGTCATGCCCACATCCCTGCACTTTTCTCAGGGCCACATGGCAGGAACAGAACCCAGGAGTCCTGCCTCCCAGTCCCCCGTTCCAACCATTGGACCACACTACTCACCAAGCAGCTGGGCAACCCGATCACCTCCCTCCTCCAGTGACCAATTCCCAGCGAGCCATTAACAGACAACACATGGGTTGTGCCATCCGGTTGGGGGCGGGGGGCAGAGAACATTTTACATGCCAGGCTGTTTGCCTAAGTCAGCCTTATCAGCAGCACAGCAGGGAGTCCCCCAGGCCCAGTGCACAATGTCCTTCTGGGACGGAGGAGTAGGGAAGGAATGAATGCCAGGCTGCCCACCCAAAGCCCAGGCTGGTGTCCCCTCGTGAGCCGGTGCTGAACAGAGGTAGCTCACCCTGGTGAGGAAGCCAGAGATTTCTTGCAGCCGGTGAGCCACCTGCTGATTAATCAAACAGGATGGGCTGTCAGGAGGAATAAGCCTGGACAGCCCCACCTCAATGCCACTGATGCTTACAGCCTGTTCCGGCTAACAAGGCATCGCACACCTTCCCCCCTCCCCTCCCACCATGCCAGCCTGCCACCCGGGATGGGGGGAGCACTGCCTTCCGAGTGACTGCCCAGCGCAATCGCTGTCAAGCGTGGCTTGTGGTGCAGCGAGCCCCTCTCCCAGCGTCAGAGCGCCACCCAGAGTGTAACCCAAGTAATAAAATACAGATGGCCCGAGTCTGTCAGGATCACAGGTTTGCAGAAAGACAGGCCAGGGGTTAAGGCACTGGGCTGGGAACTCAGGAGATTTGAGTTTAGTGCCTGTGTGACTTTGGGCCAGTCACTTCATCTCTCTGGGCCTCAGTTCCCCCTCTGAGAGAGAGGGCTGATAATACTCCCTTTGACAACATGCCTAGTTGGGGCGGGAACTATCTACAGTGCTTGGTGCAAAGAGGCCCTGATCTCAGCTGTGGTCTCCAAGGGATACAGGAAAACAAATATTCATCATTATGCCAGTGAAATTCAAAGTCACCCCAAAAGGAAAGAGTGGCTCATGCAGAACATCACCGACAGCTCCAGAAGGCTGAGCCAGCCAAATTCAGCATCCCATAGCACGTACGTCGCCGTGGTAGCTTCCCTCCGAGGCCGTGAACGGGCTGCTGGACACAGCACCCCCTCAACGGGAGAAGAGATCTGCTTTTAAAGGCAGAATTGGAAAAGCAACCGGGGCGCCGACAGCCACTGTGTGGGGCTGGCTGCCAAAACACTCCCATTCATACTGCTTCCCCCTCTGCCAATGGCTCTGAATCCCTTTCCCCTGGACATAGGCGGCCCTCCTTGCAACATGGCCTGGCATGGAGATGGGGGTGCAGAGGAACGTGGGGGGGGGGGGGCGAACGGTGATGCCCACGGGGGGGTGAGGGGGATGAGGGGAGGCAGGGCTTGGATGAGCAGCGACACCAGCCCCAATCTTCGGGAAATATGGTCACCCTATGTAGTATGTGCATTGCTGCTGGCCCAAACCCTGCCTGCCCCCCATACTTTGAAGAGACCTCGGGCGAGCCCCGCGCAGGGTCCCATTTTCCCTTTGGGAAATACGGTCACCCTACTTGGAAGTGAACAAGAGAAGACTCTACCTGCATTCCTGACACAAGCCTCAGACAGAAAACTGCCCTCAAAGGAGAACAGCTGGGAGTGCAAGAATCCCCGCCACGCCCCTGGACAGAGATGACTGATCACCCTAACCGAGCCCCCATGCTACAGCGGACGTGGCCAAGGTCATGCTGATAATAGATTGCAGCTACGAGGGAGCAAGGGACTTCATTAGGACGAGGATGAGATGAAGAATGCCAGCACTGACATCTGATAAAAAAAAAAAAAAAAAAAAAAGTTACAGCCCCATCAAACCACAGCAAAATAAATTCTTTCCGCCCCCTCCAGGAATTCATCACTCAGATTGCAACTGAGTGCTGGAGCCCAGAGGTCCCAGCGTCTGCGCACAGCTCTTGAAAGCCTGATCTCCCTGGCGAGATGAGGAGCAGACGGCAGTCAGAGCTGGAATTCCAATTAGACCCAAATAAAGGTCACTACAGCTGCAGATTTGGGGGGGGGGGGAACCCACCACTGCACACCATCTTAATTTACACTAATATAGCCAGTGCAGAGTATCCTCTGCACAAAAACAGGTAGTGGGAAGCCAGATTATAAACTACACCCTTCCTATAGATAGGAAGATTAGCCTTGTGCTTTGGATACCAACTGGGAGTCAGGAGATTTAGGTTCAATCCATTCTGTGCCGCAGACTCCCTGTGTGACCCTGGATCTATCACTTAGTCCCTCCGTACTCCAGTCCTCCACCTACAGCACTGACAACCTCAAGCATTCAGAAGTCAGTCAGGCCTCAAAAATTATGAGATTGGCTTAAAACTCATGAGAGATTTTAAATTATAGATTTGGGGGGGGGAGGGTCTTTTTATTTGCCTTCTGAGTGCTCTTGTGTTGCATTTCCAAACCATTCTCCACACCATTCTCTTCCCGATAGCATGAGGGCTAGACGCTTACTTTGTTATAAAACGAGAGCTGAGCTTCTCACCTAAACACCTGACTCTGGGAGCTGGGGCTTGAAGAAAAACCCCAAATATCACAAAACATGCAACAATTGCGAGAGTTGGCAACAATGCATTTAAAACAGGGAGAACATTCCTTCCTTTGTCCGTCACGTCTATGTAGATTGTACGCTCTTTGGGATTGGGACACTCTCGTACTCTGAGTACGTACAGAGCCTAGCACGATGAGGCCCCATAGGACGATGTGGCAAAGCACAGGGCTCCTATTTGAGGAGTTGATCAGTGAGAAGTTCCTGTCTGTCTACTTCAATTAATGGCCTGAGAAACACTGACCAGAACAAGTTTGTGTGTGTGGACCAAGTCTATCTCCCTCTGAGGGAGGAGCATGGTCATCAGTGGAATGCTCTAATGTAGATAGAAAAGCTATCACCATTGTATTGCTGGCATTGCCTTCACTGAGGATTTCAGCGATTCACACCTTACACCATTGCAGAACCTTTGGGGCAGCCTCACAAAACTGCTGTACGGAGCAGTCTGCAACAGTGGGGCTTCACCCTGCTTGAACCCAGCGTAAGCTGCAAACCCCGGTTCACCCTGCCAGCGCTAGACATTTGGGTGGTTTGGCCACCAGTGGCAGTAAGTGGGGCAAATCGCCAGCACAGACAAGGCTTAAGCATGGCTTCCTGAGACAGAGCCATGGAAACTGGAGGTAGAAGCTAGCCAAGGGGGGAGAGAATCAGGCACCAAACCCACATATCAGAGCAAAACCCTGAGCACCGCCCAATATAGGTATAAACCCCCCAGAAAGCAATGTGAATTGCACTCAGCTGCGCCTGCAGAAGGGAAACTGGCCCTTTGCCCTGTTACGGAATCACAAAAGGAGCTGGGAAATTAGCAAGCCAGCAATCCATGGGCCAGCTCCACAGCTGGTGTCAATCATCAGAGCTCCACCGATTTCAATGGAGCAACGCCAATTCATGCCAGACGATCTGGCCCCCAGATTTCCAGGGCGTAACCGGAAGATTCAGAAATGGGGATCCTGCCAGTTTTCAGATTCTGTGAGCCAGCTGGAGCCAAGAATATCATCATCCATGATGCAGCTGTCTCCTACCATTACTCGTGCCCAGGTACACACTGTGGGTCTTGCATCACCTTTGGCAAACACACACTGTTGTGGGTCATCCACGGTCATTCACTCTCTTGCTCTCCCTCTCTGACCCCCACACACCCCTTAGCTTCTTGGGTCCCCACAGACCTTCTCCAGAGCTGTCTTTGTTGCACTGAGAAACATTTGTACAGCAGCTACCACGCAAGGGTGAGCAGGTCTTAGGGTGGAGAGGTGCTTGAAATGAGGACACAAGGGAATATCAGAAGCAGGAAGCCTGCCAAACAATCATTGAGGCCACTGCATATTGAAGGTACTAAAGGAGCATTCAAGGAAGACCAGGCCACTGCGGAGAAGCTAAATGAACGTTTTGCATTGATCTTCACTGCAGAGAATGAGAGGGAGATTTTCATACCTAAGCCATTCTTTTTAGATGACAAATCGGAGGAACTGTCCCTGACTGAGGTGCCAAGAGAGGTGGTTTGGGAACAAATTGATAAATTAAACAGTAATAAGTTGCCCAAGACTTCAGAAGAAACTTAGATATGAAACTGCAGAACTATTAACTGTGATGTGTAACCTGTCGCTTAAATCAAACCAGATGATTGGAGGAGAGCTCATGTAACATCGATTTTTTAAAAAGGCTCCAGAGGTGATCCTGGCAATTACAGGCCAGTAAGCCTAACTTCAGTACCAGGCAAAGTGGTTGAAACTACAGTCAAGAACAGAATTCTCAGACACATAGATTAACACAATTGTAA
The DNA here is from genome assembly GCF_027887155.1 of Malaclemys terrapin pileata. Lineage (NCBI taxonomy): Eukaryota > Metazoa > Chordata > Testudines > Emydidae > Malaclemys > Malaclemys terrapin. The sequence goes on along the minus strand of NC_071508.1, from coordinate 16,307,795 downwards.
GGGAAGAGTCAACACAGGGTTTGTAAAGGAAAATCATGCCTCACCGATCTATTAGAATTCTTTGAGGGGGTCAACAAACACATGGACAAGGGTGATCCAGTGGATATAGTGAAGTTGAACTTTCAGAATGTCTTTGACAAGGTCCCACACCAAAAGTTCTTAACCAGAGTAAGCAGTCATGGGATAAGAGGGAAGCAGTCATAGATGAGTAACTGATAGGAGATAAAAGATAGGAAACGAAAGATAGGAATAAATTGTCAGTTTTCAGAATGGAAAGAGGTAAATAGGGTGGTGCCCCAAGGATCTGCATGGGGACCCATGTTGTTCAACATATTCATAAATAATCTGGAAAAGGGGGTAAACAATAAGGTGACAACATTTACAGATGATACCAAATTACTTGTGATAGTTAAATCCAAAGCTGACTGACTAGTTAAAGGGATCTCAGAAAAGTGGGTGACTGGGCAATGAAATGGCAGATGAAATTCAATGTTGACAAGTACACAGTAATGCACATTGGAAAAAATAATCCCCACTATACATACAAAAAGATGGGGTCTAAATTAGCTGTTCCTACTCAAGAAAGATCTTGGAGTCATCGTGAATAGTTGTCTGAACACATTTGCTCGATGTGCAGCAGCAGTCAAAAAACCTAAGAGAACATTAGGAACCATTAGGAAAGGGACAGATAACAGAAAATATCATATTGACACTATATAAATCCATAGTATGCCCACACCTTGAATACTGCGTGCAGTTCTGATCACCCCTTCTCAAAAAAAGGTCTCTAAGAATTGGAAAAGGTATAGAGATGAGCAAGAAAAATGACTGGGTTATGGAACAGCTTCCAAATGAGGAGAGATTAAAGAGATAGACAGTTCATCTTAGAAAACAGATGACTCTGGAGGATACGATAGGGATCTATAAAATCATGACTGTTATGGAGAAAGTGTTATTTACCCCTTCACATAAACAGGGGACGAAACGATGGGCAGCATTAACAGCTTGTCTCGTGCATGGGGCTGTTATTCCATGGAGAACAGACCAACCAGAGGGCTCTGCACTTAACGAGTGGAGAAAGGCAGAGATCTCACTTTAAAAGAAAAGCAATAGCTAGCAAGAAGGGCCAGACGTGCCCACACAGCCCCCTCGGCCCCAAGCCAGACTCCTTCGACAACAGGAACCCCCACTCCAGGAAATGCTCTGGGCAACCAGAAAGAACAGAGACTTGGAATAGGAGCGCTGGTCTCTAGAAATTTTTCCTTTGGAATTCACGGCTCGGGCTCCTTTCCCCACAGCCCTGCCTTGGACTCTGAACAGGTCAAGACAAGTTAAAGCCGATTGAGCTAATCTGTCACTTTCTTACGCACAGCCGGGGATTACGTGGAGGTTGGATTTATTTTCCAATGTGCTCCCCACCGTCAAATCCTAGCCCTGTCCCCACTGCGCAGCTGGATCTCAAGGGAAATCCGAGGGCTGCACAGAGACCGCTACCACGGCACTTCATCTGGGGACCTCGAAGGCTTTTACAACAAGCCATCACTTAGGTCCTCCAATGGTCCTGTGAATTAGCCTCTTTTTGCAGGAGTGGAAATTGAGGCATGGAGAGGGACTTAATGAAGGTGACACTGAGTCAGTGGCAGAGCTGAGAATAGGACCCAGGAGTCCTGGGCTCCCCAGACCCTGTTCTAACCCTGACGTTTTTGCCCTGCAGTGATCATGCACGTTGACAGACAAAGCGCTCTGGGTGCTGAACAATCACAAAAACAATTTCTCGTTCATTAATAAAAGAACTTTTTTTTTTAAAAAAAATTAGCCCTTTGGGGGGGGGGGGAGCATCCCATGAAAACCCAGCTAGCGGTGTCTGTCCAGCTCTCCTGGCTTCACCCAGAGCTGGGGGACAGCGTAGTAAAGCCCTAGGGACAGGCAGATTATGCACATTTTCACTTCATTATGCAGGGCTCCTTTTCCCCGAACCGCTCCGTCCCCAGGACCCGATCCAAAGACAAGTGAAGTCAATGGAAAGATTCGCATTGACTGTGGATCAGGTCCTGTATGTGCAGAGACACCTGGTCTGCTGCAGTCCACAGTCACTTGCTATGACTGACAGAATATTCCCATCCCATCTCCTAGAACTGGAAGGGACCTTGAAAGGTCATCGAGTCCAGCCCCCTGCCTTCACTAGCAGGACCAAGTACTGATTTTGCCCCAGATCCCCAAGTGGCCCCCTCAAGGATTGAACTCACAACCCTGGGTTTAGCAGGCCAATGCTCAAACCACTGAGCTATCCCTCCCCCTATTGGGAGAGGCGTGCTAGGCACCTCGCAGACCCCCAGGAGCATCACCCATCTCCCCCCAGCCTATGAGGCAAGACTGTCTCAAGCCCAGTGTGGGCAGCAATGGGGGGAGAGGGGAAGAAGAGAGAAGTCACCAGACCCCCTGTGCCACCCCTTCCCTTCACCTTCACCTGTGCTCCAGCGCCCCGTAATGGAGAGCACAGACAGCACAGAACCCCAGCAGTGAGAACCCAATGGCCATGGCGAGGGGCACAGAGCAAGGGATCCCAACTGAATGCTACTGCCCAGGAAAATCAACTGCCTCCACCACCCTCCCCAACTAACACCAGCCCTGATACATGCATGTCTTGCGCTCTCTGCGTCTGATCTGGTTGTGCAAGGACACATTCCCGCAAGCACAATCCAACAGGCCCTGCAGTGGCTTCTGCACAGGCTTAGAAGAACTGTAGGATGAGAGCTCAGACCACACGGCCCGTCCCTCCCCAGCAGCACCTGCACTGGGAGAGCCGAGAAAGCCCTTGGAGGCAAACTGGTGGTGCGCTGTAATTAGGTTTCACCAGCTCCAGCACTCACCCAGCCCCTGGGACTGACCGCCGCTTGTCAGCCATCAGTTACATAGCCAGAGGGGGTGGGCCGCTGCCTGTTCTTGTATAAGACACTGTCACCTCTCAATGTATGGAGGCACCTGGGTTAAGATTTTCTCACACTGACTCCTCATAAGCTGCGTTCCCTTTCGCAGCTCAGTGGGGGGGGGGGGGGAGGGGGATTGTTCAGACCAGTAAGAGACTGAAGGACAATCTGGAATGGAGAACATTCCAAATTGGGTGGGGTTTTCTATCCGTATTCTGTAGCCGCCTGGGATTTTCTGCCCCCTCTCACTGTTCACAGTCAGCATTCTTGCCCCCTCTTGCTTTTTCTTGCTCTAGCAGAGGACCGGTCGCCCCAGGAACCAGCAGGCTACCCCCCACCAGGGTCCTCTTGCAAACAGCCAGAACAACATGCCCTACTACCCTTCCAAAGGAGGGCGAGCAGAGGGCGAGTGGGCCGCAGACTATATCTGTGGGCACGTCATCTGTGGTACCAGACAGCCCCCCACCCCACCCCGAAACACCCAGATAAAGCATGCCAGAACAATGCTCTTCCAGACACGCGGCCTGGCGCTGAGAACGACAGACGAGAGAGTCAGTCCCAAGATCAGCAGCAGGCCGCTGCCGGCTGGGGAGAGCAAGTGGAACTGGTATATCAGGGCTGGCAGCGCCGCCCCCCCCCCCTCCAGTGCAGGAATATGGATGCTGTCAAGCTAGTCTTGGCTTTGCAACTCCTCCATGCTTGGATGTCACTCCCAAAGGGAGCTCGGTAACACTGCGGGCTGGGTCCCTAGCCGTCTACACTCCCTGCAGCGGCTGACTTCAAACCTTTTCATCGTCCATCCCGATCTTAGTTCCAAGGCGGCACCTCTCACAGCCGGCCCAGCTAGCAAGAACCAGCGTGTGCCACCAGAGCCAGCACGTTCCTGAGGCTGACTGCCTGAGCCTGCGGGGCATGGTCAGCTGCCAGTGAAGTCACCTTGCAGAGGGTATCAGCAGCCTGCATGATCAGCCCCTAAGCGTGGGGGAGGGAACGGAGGGCAGCAGTTCTGCGCTGCCCTCAATTCATCTGGGCTGCACCGGCGTCGACCTTCCCTTCCCTTGAGCGCTAACGGCTGGGAGCCCCTCCGAGCAGGGCTCGGGTGGAGACTTTGATCCGGGCACCCTTTCTGCACCGCCAGCGCTGCGGCTGTTGAACTGTCGAGGGTTACACAATTAGCCTGGGGAAGCGAGTGCTGACCCTGCAGAAGCAACAAGAGCCTCTTGCGGTTTGGCAGCAGCGCCTGTCCCTGCTCATCCTGGGAAGCCACAGAAGAAAAAAGGAGGAGGGGGCCTGAGTTTGGATAGCCAAGGAAGGTGAAGGGCAGCCCAGAGAAATGATACGGGGGGGGGGGGGGGGGGATGGAGGCTCATCCAGCCTGGTTCTCCCATGAAAACGCTCCATGCTCCACTCCGACCCAGCACTCATGCTCCCAACCCAGCCTCCTCTTTGGATCATGCTCCGACAGAGCCACCGAATGAGCACACTTTTCCTTGTCTCGATCTAGGCCCTTCTTTGGCTTCCCCCGCTGTATTATCGGAGCCCTCACACTCCCAAGGGAGGGAGGCATTAGCCCAGTTTCACAGCCGGGGCATTGGCAAGGCGCTCGTCTACACGTGGAGTTGTTCCAGAATATCCCCCCGGGGTGGACGCTCTATTCTGGACTAGGCCTGCCTTGTTCCTGTCCACGGATTACGCTAACTAGGAACAACTCTTATTCCAGAAGAGCAGCCTCACTTGAAGTTTACATGCTACCTTGAAAACCTGGGGAAGTGGGGAAAGCCACAGGGGAGCCAACCCAAAGTGCTGGGGACCTGCCAATTTAAAAGCAGCAGCACCTGGAGTCGGGCAGGGAGGGCGGAGGATTGGCACCAAAAGGAATCCTCCTGCAGGGGCAGCTCTGAGGAAGCCAGCGCAGGATACACCCCGGGTACCGCCAGCTCAGAAGGAAGTGAGCTGGGAGGCTGGCTCTGCGTGAGAGGGGGAGGAACCAGGCTGTTTAGCAACAAAACAGGGTGTTTGTCGACATGGAGCACGGGTTGCCAGCCTCCCACAAAAGCCGTCTCATTATCCCCTAATTACTGCCTTGGCAGCTCCTGCAATTAACGCCTGCCTGAGTGGCTGCTGTAGGGGGAAACAAAGGGTTAGAGACACATTACAGTCAATCAGGCAGCGGGAGGGCCGATCAGAGCCCAGACCACCAAAGCTCCTGAGCTACAGGGCCCTGGGGGCAATGGCGGAGAACCCAGAGGCACGTGGTCAAGTCACTGAGCCCCTTCCTGCTCAGGCCTAGCAGAGGTAACCGGGAGTCTCTTGGACCAAACCCCACAGAGAATCACCCTCTTCCAGCTTCCCTGATGTCATGGAGACCAAAATGCTCTTCCTCTCTTTGGGTTTTGGGGGGATGCAGTTAGGGTGACCAGATGTCACGATTTTATAGGGACAGTCCCAATTTTGGGGGCTTTTTCTTATATAGGCACCTATTACCCCCCACCCGTCCTGTTTTTTTACACTTGCTATCTGGTCACCCTAGATGCAGTAGAACTTCAACCCCTTTGCTGGGAGGTGCATCAAGGGAGGATTCCCACCTGAGGCACGGAAAACTTGACAGTGCCAAGAGGGGACGTAGCAAACTGGGGCAGATTAGAATCCACATCTCCTGACTCCCAATGCCTTAATGGTAACTGGTCAAGGAGATGCGAGAGAGAGCAGAACACATTAAGATCCATTTGCTTCACTCTGATGTATGAAGGTGGCATCCAAAAGGTATTTTCCCCAAAAGTCCTTCTCTCCCCCCCACACCCTCCTGCCAATTTAGAAATACCAAGATTCTCAAGTCTCCCTGGTTTTAAATGAAGGTCGCCTTGGATGACCCAGAAATAGAGAGTGGGAGGTCTCATCCCTTCTTTGGAGGATTAGGGTGTCAAATCTTTTTCAAAGAGCTTTCACCTTTGTCGATTTTAAGGCCAGAATGCACCCTTATGATCTAGTCTGACACTAACCAGCTAATCTCCCCCAGTGATTCCCACTTCCAGCAGAATTGTCTCCTGACTCTTTGCAAGGACTTTGTGTTTAGCAGGGGTTGACAGCAAAGGAGAGAAACACCTACGAAGTGTTACACAACCCGAGTACAATTTGCTTCCTCTCTTAAGTAAGTTAGCTGTCGCTTCTTTGTATCCCCAACATCAAAACACTCCTAGCTCTCTACTCTACTGGAGTTTCAGGTTTTGACAAGAGCTGAATTTCTAGTGTAAAACCACGTTCCAAGCGTCTCTATGCCTCACAAAGGGCTCAAGCTAATTTTCCCCGCCCCTTCTACCCTAGGGTTACCATACGTCCTCTTTTTCCCGGACATGTCCGGCTTTTCGGCAATCAAACCCCCATCCGGGGGGAATTGCCAAAAAGCCGAACACGTCCGGGAAAATGCCAGCCGGGCACTTCCCCTCCCGCGGCGGCTCTGCTCCTCCCCTGACTCTTCGGCTCTGTTTAAGAGCCGAGCTGCCCGAGCGCTATGGGCTTCAGGCAGCCCCCTTGCCTCCGGACCCCAGCCACCGGCCGGGCACTTCCCCTCCCGGGCTCCGGCGGCGCAGGGTCCAGAGGCACGGGGGCTGCCCGAAGCCGGTAGCGTTGGGGCAGCTTGGCTCTTAAACAGAGCCGAAGAGTCAGGGGAGGAGCAGAGCCTCCGGCCGCGGCGGCTCTGCTCCTCCCCGACTCTTCAGCTCTCTTTAAGAGCCGAGCGCTACCGGCTTCGGGCAGCCCCCATGCCTCCGGACCCTGCGCCGCCGGAACCCGGGAGAGGAAGTGCCCGGCCGGGGCCGCAGGGTCCGGAGGCATAGGGGCTGCCCGAAGCCCAAGCGCTACCGGCTTCACGGTTTGCCGGGCAGCCTCCAGACCCTGCGCCCCCGGCTGGGCGCTTCCCCTCCCGGGCTCCAGCTGCGCTGGGGAAGCGCCGGCCGGGGGCGCAGGGTCTGGGGGCTGCCCGGCAAACCGTGAAGCCGGTAGCACTCGGGCAGCCCTTTCCGCGTGGCTGGGAGTGGGAGGAGGGGGCGGAGTTAGGGTGGGGAAGGGGCGGAGTTGCGGCGGGGCTGGGGAAATGGGCGGGGGCAGGGCCCGCGGAGGGTCCTCTTTTTTTATTTGTTAGATATGGTAACCCTATTCTACCCCCCAACTGCAGGTCACCTCTAGCCACAAGTACGGTCCTTCCTTCAGCTCACTCCAGAATTTGCTCCACCCTGCACGCTGATGCTCAACAAGAGAGAGACTCATCCCACCGCCACTCTGACTGCAATGCACAGAACCAGGGCTGCATATCAAACAGCTGCAGCCAGAGCCCTGCTGGAAGAGTCCACACAGGTGGAAAGAGGGGGAGAAGCTTTGGAGGGAGCTGTACCCATGGGCTAGGTTTGCTGCGGCCAAGCAGCAGGAGACCAGAACAGCCCTCTGAAGGCTGGGCATACAGGGGGATGTTGTCTAGCCATCTTCTTCTTCTGCCCAGCCCTGGCTTGTGGGGCCAAAACACCAGGAGCAGAAGTGACTCTGTCTAGTACAGCAGTTCTCAACTAGGGGTCAGAGGCCCCCAGAGGCCAAGAGCAGGTTTCAGAGGGTCCGCTGAATAGGACTGGCATTAGACTCATTGGGGCCCCCCCACCGCTGCCCTGAGCCCTGCCACCTGGTGCTTGAACAGCTTAGCTTTGTGGTGCACCCCATGGCGTGGGACCCCGTGTAATTGCCCTGTTTGCTTCCTCCTAATGCCAGCCCCGGCTTTTATATGCAGAAAAACAGTTGTTGGGGCACAGCTGAGTCGTGCAGTTTTTATAGCATGTTGGGGGACGGGAGGGGGGGCTCAGAAAGAAAAAGGTTGAGAACCCCTGGTCTAGTACACTGGCAGTATGATCGACCCCTCCAAAACATGAGATTGTTAAGAGAATAGATGTCATGGCCTTTTTATTAATTAATTATTATTAGCGTTCTGGATTCTAACCCTTTTAGGTGCTGTCTGGTCACATGTTCCAGCTTTACTCTGCAGCTGAGGGCTTGCAACTTTCATTAAAACAAAACACAACCCCCCCCCCCCACACACACACACACCATTCTCCCACCAGGAGCTGCAACTTTAAGAAATATCTTTACGACTATCGAGAGAACTGGCAACGCTGTGGAAAAAAGGAACCACCAGCCACGGTGATGGCGGGGAGAAATGACAGGTAAGGGGGAGTGATTTCCCCCCATATGTAAAGCACAAGATATTTATTTGTAGTGTAGATGATTTTATTTCAGATTAAGGAAAATAAAGCACCAACATCAAGCGGGAGAGACAGCAAGCGAGCAGCGACTGCCTCTAACATTCCATATCTGGAAGGCAACACAAGAGAGCACTGGGGTGGCTGCAGGTAGAAGAAATTCCTCCCACGCCTAAAAGATACCCTGCACAGAAAGCTCAATGACAGCCTCTCCTTTAGTTCCCCCCCCCCCACACCCCAAGGAGAAAATCCTGCAGGGCTACTAAGGGTTAACCAAGCCTACCAGCCACTAGGGAGGATTAGGCCGAAATGCACATGTCTGGATGGTGTTTGCACTGAATTCTATTCCAACTGACATAAGGTCTGGGCTGGAGATTGAGCAGGGCTCTGGGATCAGTCTGGCCACCGCCCAGGAGACAGGAGGGCATGCAAACACGCACACAAGCCTCTCCAAACCACTACCAGGGAAAACAGGAGATGCTGGCACGGAGCAGCACTGCAGGATGCTAGTGGGAGGGAGCCAGTAAGCGGTGAGTGGCTCAGCAAGCCACCTGCTAAGACCGCTCCTGCACCGCCCGATGCCTTTGCCCTACGCCAGTCGAGAATGGAGGCTAGGGCAGCACTATCGCCTGCCATGGGATTTGACAAAGCAGTTCGTTGGCAAAGGGCTTGCCATGCACCCGATGCCCATGAAGAAGCAACGGGCCTGGATTTCTCCATCAAGAATGGGGCCCTGCTCCATTGGGATGCAGCATGCATCGCCAGGAGAAGGCAGCACGCATCCCCAGCATGTGACGCCCAGACACAGGCACCTCCCGCACCATCTCCTCAGAACTCAGGCGTCTCCCACCCTTTGCACCCTTCTTCTCTTGTACAAGATCTCTGCTGGGACAATCTCCTTTGGCCACAACGGCGCCCAGCTCTGTTTCTAGATGGCACGATTCACAGAACCCCGGGCTCATCCCCTCTCTGGCGCTCCTGCCTCAGAGAATCTCACCGTTAGCCCTTCCTTCTTCCTCCCCAGCTTCTCCAAGGCCAATTACTGCTACCCTCTGGTTTCCATGGGAACTCCGCAGGCAAAGCTGGCTCCCCAGCAAGGTCAAAGATTACCCAGCGTGGATGCCAAAATGCAGCCGCAGAGAGACTGCCGCCTCCCCCGCGGGGCATGTGCGGCTGCTGGAGATAAAGCCTAAAGCCCAACGCACTTCCACCCCCGTCTCACCCACCCCCTGTCCTTTGGGAAGAAAGGGATGCAGGGCCCTACAGAGCCCTACAACACCCGGCGCTTGTAAACAACGCCTCCCACTGTGTTCAGGGGATCCCTCCCCGTCCCAAACAGGTTTGGGGTGAGGTCTCAGAGGGTGGCTACTGTATTCCAGCCAGTTCACCCTGCCTGACTTGTTAATAAACCCCGCCGAATGGGCCACTCTTCGCACGGACCACATGATAGTTACCAAACATTCAAGAATTTTAATACCTCTGCCCATCTCATCAGGAGTTCCAGAGTCCTAATCCTGACTTTGCCACCAGTTCTCTGGGTCCCGGGGTAATCATGGAGGCCAAGTTTTTTCAACCCTAAGTGCCTACAATTATACCTCTAACGAAGAGGCATGATGGCAAAGGTTCTGAGCACTGTATTTCCAAACACAGTCAAAACTTCGGAGAACAAGAAGCGTCAGGCCGTTGATGTCAGCATCTAACATTAGGGGCCTGAGTGTGAAAGCGTTCAGCCTCTCTGTGCCTCAGTGTTTCCATCTGTAAGATGAGGATGAGAACACTGACCTGCTTTCATGCATTAACGACTGTAAAGTGCTTTGAGGTCCTCAGACAAAAGGCACCACAGAAGCGTACTGTAGGCAGTTGAATAGCGTGCGTGAGAGCTTGTCTATAAGGCGAGTCAGTGCACGGCCAGCCAGGGCGTCAGTCTGCAGCACGCTAAGCTGCACTCCGGGACTTTTGCTGCACTGTTGCAGCGTCCACATGGTGAGTTACTGCACGGCAAGCTGGTGCACTGCAGGTTCACACCCTGACTTGCTACACACCGAGTCGACAAGCCCTCAGAAAGATATATGTATATTTTTACACACACACACACACACACACACACACACACACACACTCCACTGCCATCTACTGGACAAAATCAGACTAGTTGACCTGTGCATCATACACCCCATACTGCAAACATCTAAGGGAGATTCTCCTTTAGCTCAGGGACCTCTGCTTTTGTAATCAGAGGATCTATATTGGCCCTGGACATGAAGCTCTGAATAGTCATGGCTGTCGGCAGATTGAACACTCAAGTTCCTAGGTGCTGCAGATTTGTTGAAAAACATTATTGGGTTTTAATGGCTTGGCAGGCTGCCTCCTACTGGAATTGCAACTGCTCAACAGCTCCATTCCCCACATGGCTCATTCTGTCCTTATTTGCCATTTCTCAAGATGGCAAAAAAACGCACTCCAAGACATTCCGAGTGATGAGAGAGTGGGAAGAATAGGACCAGAAGAGCAGCTGCAGCTTCGCCTCCAAAGAGGCACCGCTCTCCCCGCTCTGGGCTCTGCACAGCAGCCTGGAAGAGCTGGCTGCGTGGGCGCTCTGACAGCAATAAGCCTGGCTGGGGAAACAGGAGGTAATTAATTCAGATGTGTGTGTGTGTGTGTGGATGTGAAGAAGAAAAAAAAAGCCATCTCCCTCCTCCTGAGGGGCTCGTTCCGCCTTCACTCCAGCCAAGTGCTAGAAAGCCAATAGGGTTTTATTAATTCTAGGCTGCAGAGCAACATGCAGTGCCTGATAATGTCCTTGCTCCAAAGGAAACAGTTTCCTCTGGTAAAAATAAATCCCCTGTGCAAGGCGCTCTCCCCCACTAGGGGATATGTTCTAAGGCTGCTTCAGCCACTAGTGATGTTTAAGTTCACTGGGCAGCGGTGCCAGCCATGCCCTCCATCTCCTCCTGTACATATGAGTGTGCGTTCCTGGGGACCTCTCAGGCTGGATTTCAGAACACGAGGACCCCTTGTGTGAACAAGGCAACATCCTTCCACTGAACCGCCCAGGAGCAACGTCTCCCCTCTCTGCTGGAGCATTTCAGGGAGGATTTGCCACTCTCGGTTTCACTTCCGACTCCCAGATCTGTGCGGATTACACAGCCATCACAGCAGCCATCTGGCAAGGGGGGTAAGCTATGCCCAGCGTAGCCTTGAGGAATAACAGGCTTGGAGGATTCACGGTCGGAGGATAGTTAACGTCACTCAGGGATCAGATGAGGCCAGGGCAGGGATTGCTGGGCACCGTCCCAGGTGAAAGGTACTCTGTCTGTTTTTTATTGGACCAGTGAATTAATTTATTTACATTGGACTTCAGACCAACAGGGTCCTTACACGTAAACCTAAGACAGCTCTTACAATGCATCTCCCATCTGACCTGCCCATCTCTAGTCCTGCCCTAGTATATGCCCACCCTCAGCTCCTTTGATGCACTTTACTCTTGCTCTCGATTTATTCCTGTACCCTCCCACAGCTGTGGATACACCTCACTCCTGACCTGCAAATCACCCCTCTCCCTCACGCTCCCAGTACAGCCCTCTTCCCCACCACAGCTCCGCCAATGCACCTCAACCCCAGAGCTGCCGCCTCCCCCTGCTCCTCCAGTTCTGGGCTTCGCCTGAACAGAGAAACAGCCTGCCATGCAGAGTTGTATGAGGAGCTGTACAATGCCCACTCAGGCCGCGTCTACACAGCGGGGTTTCTCTAATTCCACCCAGGCACTGGTGTGAATGAGCTGCTGGCATTTCGCTGAGCCCCACCACTTCTAGACACCAGAGTGTCTGCACGAAGACTCCCACCACTGTGAGCACAGATGGAGCCATACCAGTGGAAGAATCCTCAGTGATGAGGGGGATGTTTGAAGCTTATTACCAGTGCAAGACAAATGGAAGACTCGTCACTGAGTGAATTCGTGCAGATTTATTCACACCTGGGGCAGAGACAACTTGGGATCGGTCAATGCCCACGGTGAAATGCCACCGTGTAAATGCACAGCATTCTGATTGCCTGACTGGCCAGGGGAGATGGAATCAGCTCCTAATGCCCCAGAGGGGCCTAGAAAGCAAAGGGTGAACTGAGCCACATAGCTACTTCTGAGAGGCTGCCATTACGGAGGGGGATCTCCCTTGAGGTTGCAGGTAGGGATGCCCCACAGAAAAGAACAGAGCTAGCCCAGAAGAGAAAGAGGAGATTGGAGCGCTGGGTAGAAGAAGCTACTTGGAAAGAGAGGATGTGCCAAATAGTAGGAAGTTAAGAGCCCTGGCAAAGGCTGTCCCACTCACCTCGTTTTTATTCTGCTGGTCTCAGGTTTGTTTTGAGTTAGAGTGGGTAACAATTCACCAGCCCTACTAGCCCATGCACCAGCATTCACAGGCCCCCTCCACAGAGCATCCCAGACTCCACTATTGCATGGGAGCTTTCCTCCAGTCCTGCCCAGGTGGGGAAGGGGCTTTGGCACCTCCTGCTCCCATGATGCATCTCTAATCTTCGTTTCACTTGGACTAAACAGAATCACGAAGGGCAACAGGATGCTCAAGGGATTCAAAGATGGAGAATTTTGCCTCAAGGCCCAGTTGTTGGCCAGTAGGGGGCCTACATGACACGAATTTGCTGGGTTCAGTCCAACTCCTAGCGGATATGACCACAGTGGAGAGAAGCCGCCCCCCACTCAACAGTCCCATTGTGAGCAAGCTTAGAAGAGGACTGCATGCGCCATGGGGGGGCTGAATTCCCCTTTCACCCATCAAGCAAGTGCACCAGGCCAGGCCAGCAGCAGGGCAAGGCTCGCCTGTATCAGGCCTGCTCTGGGGACGGAGAAGCAGGTACTCTCCAGAACCGTCAAGCCAGCTCCTGGCACCAGCATTAAGTTCACAAAGCAAAACTACATCACAATGTAATAGACTTGATGATGCATGCGAAATCGGCCCAGGTGATGAATCAGAACATGTTCCTTGAGGTTTAACAGCAACATACTAAAGCATCACTTGAATGACAGGCTCATAATAATCAACCAGGATTTATTCCTTCAGCCCATGCACGGTAGAACATCGGCGTGCACTGGCTAGTTAAGTTCATTTGGGATCTTTAATAACAAATACACATAAATAAGTATTGATCATGGCTCCTGGCAGAAGAGGAATGTGCTTTTTTCTGTTGATAAGAGGGAGGTAAAGACACCAACAATTGGAAGTCCCAGAGACAGGCTGGGGTTTCCTTTAAGTGTCAGACAATATCTCAGATGACATCGATCGTGGTCTGTTTAGGCTGCAGCCTAAGCAAAAGCTCTCTCCAGATCTGCGACTAGACCCAACAATGCATGGCTGTTAGGGAAGATATGGGGTTGGCCCATTACAAACAAATCGGTAGGCATAGAGGCCTCTCTGGACGTCACTAGACTGTACAATGTGGCCATTTTGGACTTCAGAGGGGCAGCAGACATAGAACCCAGATCCTCCTGTTCCCAAAGCCCAGGCCTCTAGCCAACAGGCTAAAGGACAGTCTCCAACCACACTATACTCGTAGGACATGCAGTTGAGTAAGTCCAGGTCCATTCAGTAGAGCGCAATGATAAATATCTATTACATTTATACATCCCCTTTTGTACTAAAAGTACACACACACAGGAATCACTTCTGCAGCACTGAAATGCAGCCATGGCTGGTGCAGAGCATGACAGCTGTTGTTGGCACAGATGCATCACACAAAAACACAAGGTGAAGAAGAATTCTGTATCCAACTGAAACTGCAGGGGAAATTTAGTTCAGCAGAATGTAGCAATCCACATTGGAATTTGGACAAGACAATGGGTCCCCCCATCCCCCACTGAAACATGCCAGGGATCTTTAGTGAACATAACTGGTCAGGGCTCAGTTTTGCCTGGCATCTTCTCCAGCAACGTAGCACTGCTGGGGCACTGGCTACAGGACTGTCTTAGAGGGTAGAGTGCCACGTTCTCAGTCACCACCGGCACTCCCTCAGGACAGCACACGGACTCCAGTTAGCCCTTCCAAGCAGCATCCTGCAATGAAAGCACATTCTCTACGGGAGAGAGTGCAGTCTAATGGCCAGAGAACAGGACTGGGAACTCAAGTTCTAACCCCAGCTCTTCCACGTCACTTCCCCTCTGTGCCTCACTTTCCCCACCTGGAAAATGAAGAGCCGGTCCCCCCCGTTGCCTCACAGATGTGGTGTTCCCCCAATCTCACCGGCTGTGCTCTCCCTCTCTCACCATATCCCAGGCCCCCCTCTCTGAACGTACTCTGTCCCTTTGGACACTGTTGCCTCATGCCTACAGACCTTGTTTCCACCAAGAGGACATACACTCAGAAAGCCATTTGCACAAAGGCAGGGCCCACCCCTGGCTGCTTAGATCCCCTTCGCTTAAGAAGGGCTCGGGTCCCCAGGACCGGTGGGATGCCAAAAACCAACTGACAGAGACTGACAAGCTCCTCGGGGTGTCACCACAACAGGGACGCGAGATCACTTACAGCCTCATGAGAGCCCATCAAAGCCACCTCTAGGGACATTCGTCCACTCACATGCTATAGACACACACCCAGGCCCGCACCACGAACGCGCAGAGAGCAGGGGAGCCTCTTGCTGCCCGTGAAGCCAGCCAGCCGACACACACCGTCCCCAGGAGCACGCACTGGCTGGCACGTTCAGCCCTGTTTGTGGCAGCAAAGCTCAGTAATATTCATGGCACAGCGCAGCAAGACGGCGGTCCAACAGAAGTGGGGGGGGATGCAGTTCAAGCGCAGGCTGCAATAGACCAGGAACCTGGCATCTAGAAGCCTCCTTGCCAGGCGGATTCCCTGCACTGGAGGAGGGGAGCTCTGCGCTTGAAATATTTATCCCTCGCCCTGGCTATAATTAGCATCCTCACAGCCTCCATGATCCAGGCACCTGCCAGGGAAGCAGCGCAGGTCGGGTGCCGTGGTGAAAGCGGTTGCCAGCACAAGACTGTGCATGATGTCAGCTATCCGAGGCATTAAACAAGGACTCACCGTGCTGCCGCTCCACGTCCCTCCTCTCCGTGTGGCTAGATCCCAAGCCATGGTGACCCTGCCTTGCAACTTCCTCCAGCCAGATCCCCTTCTCCTTCCCTGCAGAGCCCCCTGGGGAATGGAAGCCGGTGTCTCTCTCCCCCCCACCCACCCAGATCCCCCCTCTCTCCCTTGCTAGTCACTCATCTCTGTCTCCAGACAGTCACCGGGCTCAGCTAGGCAAGGAGATGCTGCTGCAGAATCCGGCATCCTTCCCTGGGAGCTGGAGCTGGGCATGCTCCATGCGCTCCCTAGGGTACTTAAAGGTCACGTGACGCCTGAGCTGTCATTTCGAGCAAGGAGTAAGTAGTAGGGGAGCAGGATTAACTCTGTCCTGGCCCTAGGAAGAGCAGCGGCAGCAGCCACCCGCGCAGCTGGGTGACCCCTTACAACCTGCCAGGCCACGCAGTTTAATCACTACCGTCCCCCCATGGAAAGGTGGCTAATGTAGGGGATGGGGCCACGCCAGAACCACTGACCAGCGCCCCATCCTGCAGCCTGGACTCCCACGAGTAACCCCGCCGCTGTCAGTGAGGCTACTCGACAGAGTACGTGCACCAGGATCCATCCTGTACAGTGGGGCTGGGCGTGGATTTTTTGGCTAACCCTTTGGGGTTTTTTGCTGCATATGGTTTTGGTTAAAACCCAAACTGCTCATGACACAGGGTCAGTTTTGACAACTCTCCTGTCTGGAAGAGAGCTTTGAAATGGTCACCGTGCCCCATGTTGACATTTTTGAACCGGAACATTTCAGTTTTTCGAGTCAAAATGACTTTTTCATTTAGAAATTTGAGCCAATGAAGACTTAAAGGGATAAAGAAGCGTCACAACCCGTTTCAACTGATGCGAACTCAACAACCTTTTGGTTGGCAAAATTTGAGGTTTAAACTTTTCAGCCCAATTCAGGATGGGAAGCGTAGGTCAATCCTGAAAACGTTCACAGGACAGGAAATCAGGTTCCTGCCCCACTCTCCTGTACATCACCCAAGGCCTGCAGTGCTCTCTCTCACCAGTGCAGGATGGGCATCAGACAGTGTCTTTTATACATGCCACACGACTGGGCTCTACCCCTTCCCCTGGGAAACAATTCCCAGCTGGAAAGATCTCTCTATGGGGGTGTCTGTACTTGGGTTCTTACGGTGGATTTTTCAGTAACACTCAGCACTGGTTTAACTCAGCTCCCATTAAGTCAGTGGGAGGTTTACCACCTATCTCAGGTACTTATCTGGCTCCCACTGCTGAAGTATCTGCACATATTTAATGTATTTATCCACACAACACCCCTGTGAGGCAAGGCAGGGCTATTATCCCCATTGTACAGGTGGGGAACTGAAGCACAGAGAGACCAAGTGACTGTCCCATGGCCACACACAGAGTCTGTGGCAGAGCAGGGAATTAAACCCACCTCTCCCAAGTCCTAGGCTAGTGCCCTAATCACTGGGCCATCCTTTTATCAACTGCAAGGGCGAACCCTGCTGACAATGCTGAGTGCTTCTGAAATCCTGTGCACATCCATGATCTAATATGTGTTACTATAACAGCATTATAGAGTCTAGGCTGCAGCTTAAGGTTAAAACCCTGCTGGGGCAAATGTTTACATGTTGTCCACATTCACTTCCGTCCCAATGCTCCCAATTACACCCCCAGCAGCAGCAGGGAACACGATCAGGGGGGTTGTTTGAAGACTTAGCTGCCTCCGGGGAAGCAGCTGCCCACAGCCACCTTGGGTTTGGCTTGGGGTCGCTAGGAAAGGCTGTCTCTAAGGAGCACAGTCTAGAACATCTGGATGTCCAATTATTGATGCAGCATGGACATCAGCGTGAAGGGGAACTGGTAACAGGCTGATAGGAGGGAAGAGAAGCAGTTAGACAGACAGACAGACTCGTCCTCAGCAGCCAGACACTCTACAGCTAACTTTCAGCACAACCCTGAATGGACACAGGTTAACCAGAGTGTCTGGCCATAATTGTTCACTGTTGTCCTGTTTGAGCAATAAGAACCTCACAGTACCTTGCTGAGCAGAAGGGTGAGACACCAAGATCCTGGCGCTCAGAGCTGCACTTCAGAGCCAGAGATTTTCTGAGCAACGGGCGGGCGGAGAGTTCTTAACTCAAGAGGGTCCCTTGCTGGTGCAGGGGCCTGGCACACAGCACTGCCCGGTTCTCCCTGCCCTGCCGGGGACCACAATGTTAAGAGATGTCACCATGCCAAGGGGGTGCGGGAGGTAGGAGAAAGAGAGACTATTCCCTCCCAGCTCCAGCAGTGCAGGGCTCTTTGGTGCTGGGAGCCCAGGCAGAGCAGAGCCAGAGATGTAGCTGGCACAGGGTGGGGGAGGGTCACAGGTTCTCTGAAAAGAAAAACACCCTTGATCCTCTAATCCGTGTTAGCCTGAAGCTTTAGGGGCTGAGAGGGGATTGGCTTTCACTGAATTCCCTGCCCCACATCTCCAAACCCCTCCCCCACAGGCGATGGGCTGAGGACCCAGGTTAACCCCCTCCCTGCCAGGCTTGCCACTAGTAGGGCTAAGGTGACCTTGGACCAACAGCACTGCTAATGAATAGCTAGGTGCAGGGCCTGCTGCTTTAGGGATATGCCAGCACCATCCTGGGACATGCCTAAGCCTTCCAGCCCGAGTCAACAGACTAGGGCTAGCAGGGCTCGGGCTAGCGCTCTAAAACGTGTGTAGACAGCAAGGGGCTCGGGCTGGAGGGAGCTCAGGCCCTGAAGCCTAGGGAGGGGCGGGCTTCAGCGCTCCAGCCACAGCTTCAAATACATTTAGAAAGCCAGCTGAGCCCTAGTGACGCCACGCCAACATCCTGTGTAGGCATATCGTTCGCAGTCCCTTCCCCTGTTCCATCCGCCTCGCCCATCGCTGACCTCTGACAACAGCAGGCCCCATACCCCCACCGTAAGTTTGGCCTTGTCCTGCAGTCCTCTCCCCCACTACCAAAAAGCCCTGCTCCCCACCCACCTCACAGCCCAGGCAATTCTAGGGGCCCAAAGCCAGCGCTGGGAAAACGTCAAGGACAAACGCAATTGACGAGGCAGGCTGTTCTTAAGGAGGTGAAAGTTACATCACAGCCACGCGCAGAGGAGGAAAAGGGATATGCCAGCACAAGGGACCAGGGGAACCTCACGAGCACCCCTGCATTGACACCAGCGGCTGGAGGGGCAGGGGGCTTGGCACAGCTCCTGACAAGAGTCAGCCCCCAGCTGGGTGCTGTTTGAATCCCTTACCCCTCACCACAGTGGGAGAAGCCTTGGCCCACAGGCCAGTGGTCCGTTCTAGAGCCCCTGTGCCTAGGGCCCCTGCTGCCTGCTCTGGGCACAAAGGCCCTTCTTTTGGGGGGCACAATTCTGATGAACAGAGCAAGGCGAGGCAGCGAGAGGGGAAAGCACTTTCCCCTCGCCACCTCCGTGCCGGGGAGAGGAGTCCAAGCCCCCAGCCAGCACAGAAGGCAACGGCCAATGCTCCCTTCCTCCCCAGAGGGCCAGGCTGACCCAGGGGGCTGGAGCAGACAGGGCAGGGAACGATTTCACAGAGCCAGTCACACTAAAATGGTGGCTAAGGACCAATATAGTAGCCCTGGTGCTAAGCTGCTCACTTTTACCACCCACCACCCTCCCCCCCTGCACCACACACCGGCACCAAAGGACACTCCATCGAGATTCTGCCCACCATGCATTTTACCATGGAGGGTTGCGTCTCACGTGGGTGGAAATGTGAAGGGACACACACACACACACACACACACGTGCACACACAGACCCCTAAAGCTGCACATTGTGCATTTCCTGCACACTCTGGCACCACCTCGTGGGAAGCTGTTGCAAATGCGGCCACATCGCCAGCACCTTGCATTGCAGAGCGCTTTGCAGGGAATATGCAGATAATGTGGAGAGCAGCAGGCAAACAGAACTACACAGAGCACAACAGACAGGAGGGGTGGCACGGGAGGAAGCTCTAGCCAAGGCACCTGGCCAAACCCTCTGCTTATTGCAAGTGCCGCCTTATTATTGGGTAGCTCCTAGGAGCCCAATCAAGGCTCAGAGCCCAGCAGGACTGTGTGCTGCACAAGCAAGTAACAGAAGACAGTCCTCGCCCAGAGAGAGTACGATCTAGGCCGCTAATCAGCCACCTTAGGATTTTTGCTCTCTCGAGGTATTTATTGCAGCCAGTGCTGTGGCCTCTGTGCACTCCGCAGAGCAGATGGGTGTAGAGATCTCCTCGGAAACGCCAGCCACGCAGCGAGCTGGAACTCTGCTTAGTGCCTTTGCAGAAAGGGAGGCTGAACCAAGTGCCACTGGAGCCATAATCCTCCCATCTGGGGCATCAGCCTCCTTTCCGCAGCAACCCACTGCAGAGTCACAGATAAGATGGGCCCGATTCCAGGCAGGAAGTGAATCGGGGAGAAAGCAACACCCCCCACCCCAGAAAAAATATCGTAGAGGGGAAAGTCCTATAGAATGCAACAGGGAAGACGCCAACACGGTTCTGGGAAGGGTACGGTAGGGCCAGATCCTCAGCTGATGGAAATCAAAAGGAGTTGTGCTGATTTACCTAGGGTGCAAGCTTTTGGGCAGGACCGTCCTTTTGCTCTGTGTTTATACAGCGCCTAGCACCATGGGGTCCTGGGCCCTGGCTGCGGCAATACAAATAATTAACAATCATTTCCATTGGCTGAGGATCCGGCCCATAGAACTGGAGAGCCTGTCCGGGGGTTGGTTTAAACCCCTGTTGTAGCAGCGACACCGTTTTGTATTTGGTTCTCTAGGAGGAT
This sequence comes from Malaclemys terrapin pileata, assembly GCF_027887155.1. Lineage (NCBI taxonomy): Eukaryota > Metazoa > Chordata > Testudines > Emydidae > Malaclemys > Malaclemys terrapin. The sequence continues at coordinate 16,287,762 of NC_071508.1, read as the reverse complement.
CCAAAAAGGCTAGAGAAAGTTCTTACTCAGCAAGGCTTTTCCCTAAGGGAAGAGCCTATTTTCATGCAAATAGTGCTGGATACAGGATGGTCTGGGCTGGTTGTTTTTGCCTGCGATGTTGCAGAGCCCTCTGAAGTCCCTGCTAGAAGCGTTTGTGTCTGAAATACCAGTGTGGCACAGGGGGCTCTCCTCAATGCATGGGAATCAACCCTAAATGTGGTCCCCACTTCCTCCTGCCAAGCTCCTTCAGCAGATGCTGGGAGTGATCCAATGGGGAACCTCACAGCTTGTGTATCTAAGATCAAAGCTGGTGCTGCACCAGCCCTGTCTCCTGGACAGAGGGACAGTAGGGGGTGTCTGCTTCTGATGCAGCCTCTCCAGAAGAAGGGATCCTAGCTGGGGGAAGGATGGCATGCGGGCAGGGGGTTGGGAGGGAAATTCAGCTATCCATGGATGTGCCCGGTTGCAGAGCCTATGACCCAAGTCACCCCACCTGCCGGAGTGTAAGTTCAACCAATGGCTGGGCAGGCTATAGCAACTTTAGGATAGATCCTTAGCTGCTATCAGTGTACCTCTGCTGAAGTCAATGGAGCGACACCAATTTATCCTCTATGTGGATTTGGTGGGGGGTGGGGTGGGAGGAGTTTGCACCGGGGAAGGAAAGACACAGAGACAATGCCAATTCCAGCAGGTCTCATCTATAGATCCCGTCATCCATGCAGCAAGTTGGAGCCCAGCCAAAGTAGTGAGTGGGCCGGACCTGACAGGTTGGAATTAGCCACTGGGACCACAACCAGTGTTAGCTACTGAAAAGACCACACCGGGGTCTGGGAGAGCTGTGGGCAGTGCCCAATTGGACGAGCGCCAAGCCCCATCCCTCCTCAACAACTACTGACAGGAGTCCTGGCTCCAGCAAAGCTCCTGTTTAAGAGATATGCAACCCCTAAGCATGATGGGAGGATTTTGCTGATTGCAGCAGATAATTTAGGCCTCTGAAAGGCATTGTCTGGGTATATAAGGACAAGGCACTGCATGCTGCTATCAATCTCTGCCTAGTTTCCGACAGTGCTAACACAGGTTCCACTCCACTGCTTGTAGCAACACTGCCATAGATGGGGTTTTGGCTGCTACCCTCCTTTTCAGCATTGTCCTTTAGTCCCACTGAGGGCAGGTGCAACTGACTCAGTGCTGCCGGAGCAATGCATGATCTGAAGATAGCAATTGTCCACCCAACTCCACACCCCCACCCATTCACGTCCCCACCAGCACATCGGCGTCTGAAGCAATCCTACCCACAGCATAACTGCATATAGTGCACAACGAGCTATCAAATGTTATAGTAGCGTCAGCCCCACCTGCCCTTCCAACATTTTCAGCCAGGGCAGTAATTACCCAATAGTTCTGCCCTCTCAGTTTATACCCACTCCCCCACCTCAGAAAACAGTTAAAAGCATTTGCAGAGGGGGAGGAGGGGAGAGCAAATAGCTCCTAAAGTCAGCAAACAGCAGAAACAACAACAAAAACCTTCCCACTTACTTGATAAAATATATGGCCCCCTGGCGTGTGGTGCCTGTCTCCCAGCCTTTGGGAAAGTCTGAAAAGATACAACAGCAAAAGCAGACATCATTCATCTGTTCAAGAGCGGAACTCCCTGTTGCAGGATATTACAGCTGCAATTTTTAGCTTATTACCTTTCAAGAAAGCACTCATTTGAATAAGAATATTTTCTGCAGTTACATTAGGCAGGCTCAAAATTATTCCAGGATACCAGCCTTTGGGGCACAAACTGATTGACAGCTAAGCTCAGAGGAGCTTCCCTCACATGAGATAGTATTGCGCAGTTAGGTGCAATCTTTCCACTTCTCCCACCCATCATTGGTCACTGTTGAGAAAGGGGAGGGACCAGATAGACAATGAGCTAGTTCTTGGGAGGCAGGAGTTGGGGTACCGGAATAGAAGGGCCACTGAGTCAGTTCCGGTCTGACAACTCTGTCTGTTCCCGAGTTACAAACCAATTACTATGCACCTGGAATGCTGCATCTCAGGAAATTTCAGCTGAGTGACCCATCTTGACACCCTCCCTCCCAACCCAGGCTGAGATAGAAATTACAACCCACATTGTTTTTAGCTCTTCCCCTACGTTTTTACGGAGATCTGCTGAAGCGCACAGAGGACAGCAGCACAGAAGTAGATTCAGGGACACCGCAAACTCACTGGTTCATACGCTCACAGCGTTTCCAAGGGCGTAGTGATTTGGGCCCCTGCCCTCAAACTTGAGACCCCGTAAAGAGATCCAATTTTCAGACAGTGCTGAGCACCCGCCCTCTGGAAATTAGGCTCCTTACAGGCCTTTCAAGTCGGGCCCACTTATGTTCCCTGGGTGTGTGCTGTGAAGTTACATAAAAACAAATACACTTGCCAGAAGGTTGTAGTGTAACGTGACTTGATTTCTTAGAATTCAGAATAACACACAAGAACCCCAAACCAGAGACACACGAAGCAGGCTGCACCCTAAAACAGAGAGGCACAACTGACCCCCACCTTACACCTGCTCCCAGGCTTCACTGCAGAGTCCCCCTAGCATGCAAGCAGGACCAGGGAACCCTTGCCCCCCATGCCCCATATTCAAAGAGACAACTTGCAACTCCCACAATCCTCAGTACACCACAGTCCGCCCATCCACTCCCCTTTGGAAACCCTGTGGGTATGTGCATAGAGACAGATTTAATGTCCCTGAACTGCAGCAGAACGTTGCAGACCATTGGAAGCGGAACAGTCTGTTAAGCTAGTTTAGTTTTCACCACTGAGGCTGCAAGTTGATTTCCAGTATTTCACTCAGCTTGGTTTAACTCTTGTTTCTAGCCAGTTTTGCTCTCTGGCTCCCTCACCCAGCAATCCGATGCTAGCATGTCTGGGATCCCAGCAACAGACAGACTCAAACCCCCTTTTCAACAATTTGAGGGCTAAAACTAGCCGACAATTCACATTAGCTCTTGGAAGAGGTTGATAGTATTGGTGTAAGGAGCAAAGTGTACTAACCCCTTCATCCCTGGATTGTTTACAGGGGAGAGTCTAACATTGTCAGCAGCAGGATGTTCTATTAACTGTGCAGAGGAGGAAGGGGAAACACATGTGACCAGGGGAGCAGCTGCAATCATGATGACACAGTCCGCCATTGGCAGTTTTAGCAGGCTTGTTCCTTACCTGTGCTGGCAAAGTGCCCACTCTGGATGGGGGATCCAGTGCCTGGGTGCACCCAGCTGGTAGATTTTGTCTCATCGCTGTGAGGGACAACAAACAGAATGTCAGAACATGCACCTGACTCTGGGGAGGACTCCCATCCTGGCTTCCCAAATACATCACACCTGTCTGGAGGAGTGGGGTAGGTGCGTGCCCTGCTGCCTGCAGAGGGGAGCTTTACAAGGGCCCTTTTCTATCCCTTTTCTGGAGGTCCCCAGTAGCATGAATGGGAGGCAGAAGGGAGGTCATGAAGATCAGGGGTAGGGCTGGTCTACAGCTTCCTCAAAGGGCTTGCCAGACAGCAGATCCTATCAGTGGCTGCACTATGGAGGGGCTCCACTCCTTCCAATAGCTGTGCCAGGCTACAGAGCACGAGAGAAGGAGCATCAGCCGGGTCACCCCTGAACTCCTCCCAGACAGTGAAATAAAAGGGGAGGGGAAATGAGGAATAAAAATGCCTGAGGTCTGTGTAGGTTCAGGTGTGGAGGCATCAAGAGGACTAGTAAGAACTGGGGGTAGGCCCCTAACTCCCACAGCCCCCCAAAGTTTGGTTATCCCCTACGCTTGGCCACAATCCCCCTCTTCTCCCCTGTGCCATTTCTTCTGCCTTGTCCCCCTCTCCCCCAGCTCTTCTGCCAAGCCCCTTTTCCCACCAATGTCCAGACACCACCTGGCTCAGAACATGCACTAGGTTGCGGAGGTGGGAGATAACAAACAAACAAACACACACTGCAAGTAGGAAAACAAAGAGAGCCAGCCGAACATACTTGATGAAGAAGACTCGCCCGCCTTCACATACTCCATACGTCCACCTGCCGGGCAGGTCCAGCCAGTCAATGTCATCAGCCATGGAGCCCCCCTGCTGCAGAACGCCAGCAGATGGAGAGAAATCCAAAGCCACCCAACTCAGAAGTCAGACCTTCCCTGCGGTCAGCCACTCCCACCTGAGTGCTCTTTGCAAGGCAGGGCTGGAGGGGAGAGAAGGCTGGCTGCTGCTTAGTACCTAGAGAAACCCTACACAGCCACCCCAGCCAGTCCCACCAGGAGACAAACACTTGTTCAGTTCAGACCTTCCAGTGAGATTCTGTTTGCTGCAAACAGCTGGGAGGGGTGGGGTGGGGGGAACCCATAAATTTAACCCTGTCATAGGCAAACTGCTGCTTTGCCCAAGACCTGGAGCACACAGGACATTCCTGCAGCACCAGCTCTCTGCATGACTCTTAGGGCAAGTGCATAGCCACTTCCTTCACTGCCTACTTTATTTAATTACCATCAATTAACTCATGAGTGCGTAATTATGAAGTCTTCACTCCCTTCTCCTGTTAACTTTAAACACTGTCAAATTCTGTTGCTCTTCAGATCTCAAAGCCAAGTGGAGGCAGTATGCAGGGATTGTGTTTATTATACACAGTAGTGTCTGGGCTGTCCAACGGGTATTCGCTCTCACTCTTCACAGCCATCAATTAAACCTCTTTTAAAGGGGATAGGTGGAGTTTGGGTGGCACCTCTTACAGTGTCGGGGAGACTGGAAACAAGGTGATCCCAAGTGGCTCCACCTCTGCAGTACTTTTCAAAAACCCTGATGGCAGTAGGGGGAAGATTCGTTTTGAAATGCTACCTTAAAAAGTTAATGCAACAAATGAAGGACTCTCTCTCCAAATGAGTGGGACTGGACAGGGCTGCTTCAGTGAAACTGAGCTCCCTGCTCAAACTGTGGGGAATGGAGCTTGCTAAAGCCCGAGAGAGGGATATTTCAATAGCTCTTTGAATGACCGGGAGTGACAAACACGTCTGATAAGTCACAGTGTAGCAATGAGGAAATGGATGAGTTTGGTTTTGATTTAGTCAGTCCTTGGGTGATGGTTTCGCACGGCACCATGCTGGTGGGTTGGCTAGGCTAATGTTGGGAATGAAAAGAAGGACGGCATTCAGGGCTGGCGCTTCCATTTAGGCAACCTAGGCGGTCGCCTAGGGCACCAGGATTTGGGGGGCGGCAATTCGGCGGTGGGGGGGTCCTTCTGTGCTCCGGGTCTTCAGCGGCAATTCTGCGGCGGGTCCTTCACTCACTCCGGGACCCACCGCCGAAGTGCCCCAAAAACTGGGAGCGTGGAAGGACCCCCCCGCTGCAGAATTGCCAACGACGACCGGGAGCGCGGAAGGACCCCCGCCGAGGGCGCCAAAAACCCTGGCGCCGCTCCTGATGGCATTACGGTTAAGGCGCTACCCTGGGCGGTCTGGTTCCATGTGACCTTTCATAAGTCACTTAGGCCTCGTTACGGCAACCACCTATGCGTGACTTTAGGCACATGAGCAGCCCTGTTGAAATTAATACCATTACTTGTGAGCCTAAAGTTAAGCATGTGCTTATGTGATTGGGGCTTTAATCTTTCTCAGCCTAAGTTCCCCATCATTAAAATAGGAATAATACTTCATTTGTCCCACCCTATGACTGCAAGAGTGAAATCCTAGCCCCATTGACTTCAGTGGGGTCAGGATTTCACCCTAAATTTTTTGGGGGCAGGGACTGTCTCTTAGTGTGCGGCTGTACACCACCTGGCACATAGGGGTCTGGGTCTCAGCAGCATACCATAATAGAAATCATAAATAGGGTGCCTTCCAACCCAGATGATTTTAGATTTGTAGGCAAGGTGCTACAGTAATTTAAATAGTGACTAACCATAACAGACAGCTAAGGATTGGCGCTTAGATCTGGTGCACAAAGGGACGGTGCGTATTGTCACTTTTGGTGGACGCTTCTAATGGAAAGACTCCTAGAACGACTAGCAGGGGTGACTCAGCCACTCTCTTTTTATCCTGGGATCTGGAACATGTGGTTTCAGGCCAGGAACGGATTCTGTGATCTGTTTGGCCATGTTAAATAGTTTTGGTCGTTTTCAAGAGATGAGGAGGAAATAATAGAATTGGCTTTTGGACAGGGATTGGGGGTTTGAACTGGTTTAAGTAAAAAAAAAAAACAAAGGTTTTAAAAGTCAAATGTAACAAGAGATCTGTTCATAAGCTGCCCTAATCCTAGCTAAGGCTCTGTCAGGTTAAAAAAATCACATTTTTCAACCCCAAACTTCTTTTCCCACCAGCTTGAGCCTGCAAACATACACAGCCATAACTTTACTTATGGGAACAGCCTCATTAACTGTAATAGGGCTCCCCACATGTGCAAGGGCACACTTGTGCATAAGAGTTTGCAGGCTCCCTAATGCCCTACTCCTGCAAACGGCTCTGGACCGGCAAAACCTCTATGCGCACAGGGCACCCCATTTATGTTAACAGGGGTCTATCTGAGCATAGGGGTTTGCCCTAATGCATGGCTTCCTGGATCAAGGGCCAAACTCGTTCCGTTTATTTTTCTGCAATTGAGTAAACTTTGTGCATGATCTAGGTACCTAGGAGATGACAGGAAGAAGCAGGGCCCATCACTACTCACTGTTCAGTCACAGGATCCTGACCCAGATCCTCATCCTGCAAACACTGGTACACAGACCTAACACTGAACATGGTGTGAAGTCCCACTGACTTCAATGGAACTGTTAAAAGTTAAACACAAGCATAAGGGTTTGCAGGATCAGGGACCATGTGGGATAAGCTCATCTGATCTTAAAAAGAGTCTCTCTTTTCCCTGGGTAATTCTCCCAGGGAAGCTGAATCTCCCCCAGCCCGCACCCTCTGGGTCCTTTTCCCCATGTACTCAGGGGAAATGCCTATGGCAATTATTAAGAACTTGCTAATCAAATATTACCATAAGGAACCAGCATGAGCTATTCCAGAGTCCAGGGTAAATAATATGTGGATTTTTGGAGGGCTTTAATACACTTCTTGCCAAGAATCCAGAGCTGCTCCAGGCTCTGTTCTGTCAGGTAAATAAATCAACTTTTGTTACTTTCCACAAGAGATTTTTTTCCCCTTCTTTATTTCTTAATCCAATGGAAACTCAAGGGGAAAATACCGGCAGGGTGTTGGATTTTTAAAAAATCTTTCTTAAACATTCCTTCACCAAAAATATTCAGCTTAGGAAGTGAACAGGCACATGGACACACCATACAAGCTACTGTTGTGATGACAAGACTTTGCACTTTTCTGCAGCATGTCCATGGAGGCTTTCAAAGCACTTTGCAGATACACATCTGTCAAACATCACAACCTTCCTGGCTGGTAGGTTTGATTACTGCCCTTTTGACAGATGGAGAAATCAAGGCACAGAGAGGTGAAGAAACTTCCTGGAACATCTTGAGAGGAGAACCCAGGAGTCCCAATTCCCCTCTTTCTCAGAAGCTTCACCAATGGGCTCCCAGCTAAAAAGATCCAAATCTGTTAAGACTATGACACAAATGCAGGAAAACCCAGGAGATACAGAGAAAAGCTGAGTTAACTCACACAGTTTTCCTGGCATAGGCTGGTGTGTGCTGCAACCTTGACATTACAGTACTAAACGTGTCTGTCTGGGAGGAGGGTGTAGGGAAGAATGTGTGAATGACATTAATAGTAGGCCACGTCAGGGTGAGGTGCAGCGCGAAAAGGAGACTTGCTGAGCATCCCTGTGCGTAAGGAGGAGCGCAGTCAATCACAGCTTATTTTTAAGAGAAAGGATGGGCGCTCAGAAATGACGTTCTGCCAATTAGTTGCTATCTGTCAGCTGGTGAGAAATCCAGTCTGTAAGGTGCTGTTTCTGTACTGAGGCCTCTTCCCAGCTAAGGGTACTTGGTGCAATCCAGTTCTGGTTTAGGGGCTGGAGCCAGCTCAGCTGGGTGATGAGGTTTGTAATACATGTGGCTAGACTGACCCCTGATTCCCTCTAGATAATGCTAAAAGCCTTCGCTTGCAGAGATTGTGAAAAGCAGTACGATGTGTGGCTAGGTTTAAAAAAAAAGGAGAAGGGGGCAATGCAATCTACTCATTCTAGGTCACTCTTTTAGGTCAAAGTACCTTGAAAAGGCCTGTGATAGGTGGAGCACTAATGTTATATACACATAGGTACAGCTTAATGGTTGAAGAGTTAAGTAGGAAAGTCCTCCCGTCCTTGGAACCACAGATTCAAACTGTCAGGGGAAACTTAGCCCTTCATCCTTCTGAGGCAGATAAACCAAATGCTGAGGTTTATTTTATGCAGGTCTTTCAGCTGGGACCTTAACAACTACGATTCCAAGAATGTTAAAGATGCACATGACTTAGTTCTGTATGGGAAGGAGCCACCCCACTGCCTTTGGCCCAAGTTCCCTTAGCTATGCAGTGCTACTGGCTAGTCTCAACCCCAGAAATGCATAAAGCACTTGGAGCTCCTTGCAGATGAACGTGTTGACATAAAATATATCCAGGCTGTCAACCATATGATGAATGCATAGCAATATATATATGTATACATACACACACACACACACACAGAGTCAACAAAAGGTACTGGCTATTTATTTCTATTAAGATAAAATCCATATTACGTCAGTAACACCCTCAGCAGTGTATGGTGGCCATAATGTAACACACACAACTCAGACTATCCTTGCTCACAGTAACCCCCGATGGAGTTCACATCTCTTAACAGTGTCAGAAAGACTATGCTGATCAGAGGAATAAGTCACAACCAGACACCTATTTATAATCGGTGCTTCAATAAAGGAATTCTGGCACCACCTTCTGGACAAAAGATTTTCTTCTCCTAATGGAAATTCTACACCAGAACTAGTTTGTCAGGAAGACATTTTCAAGTGGTCCAGCGGAATGCATTGATAAGATGTTTATAAGGGTTCTAGCACATCTCAGTAATATATTATTAATTGTACAATAGGATTAAGCCCAGGGAATTGGCCCAATTTAAGCCTAAATAATAATTCTTCCTACCTAATTTCAAGTGAATCTACACTAGCAATTTATTCCACCATGACCACTTCTCTCCCTTAAAAATCACTCATGATTTCTGCTCATGCTGTTTGGTTACTCTGTTCAACCTCAGAGATATGGCTCATTCAACCATCTATGCAATTAAACTACTCTACAGTGCTTGAAACATGTTGGGGATCATTGAGGATAAGGAGGAGGTACATTTAGATGACTGGTAAGTTAGCTGAAAGGTCACATCATGTAATGGGCAATATAGGAGTCCATGAATTATAATTAATAGAGCAGGGAATAGAGAGTCCGGAAACTTCATTCTAGAGCGAGCTTTGCCACCAGCTTGCTTTATGACCTTCAGTAAGTTATTTGCCCAGTTGTGCCTTGGCTTCCCCATTTGTAATATGGGGACAATGATATTCACCCCTCTTTGAGATTTTTGGATGGTAAGTTCTAGCTAAATGGAAAGTATAATTATTGCGTATTCCTGTCTGGATTGTTAATGACTTAAAATTTAACATGTTGAGGAGCATCACTGCTGCAAGTTCTGCTGTAAACCCCTCAGTTGATCCTACTGTGCTTTGCTGATAGCTGTAGCATATTAAACACTGGGAGAAAACGTAGGCTGGCATGATGGAGTCCACATAATTGCGTTCTGAGCAGATGTCCAACAGCCTTTTACTGGCAAGTATTACCACCACGCATGATGATTAAGAAACTGTTTCTATGTTTGTTCTAATATCTCTCCATCCCCGTATTTACACAATGCTTGTCCCCATGGCATTTGGGATCCTCCGGGAGTTGTGATGCTTCAAAGCATAAGAAAGAGTATCACTGTCAACCTGTTCTCCCACCCAGAGCCTCACAGTGCAAATCCCAATCCCTAGTGTTTCTCTGACTCTAATACAAATCCTGTTTTTTCTCTGGGAGAAGAGTGGGTTTGAGCCTGAGATTTGGCCAACAAAATCATTGCTGAGAAGTAATCTTCTTAAAACAGAAAATGTAAAATAAGCAGCCCTGGTCACTGAGGCAAAGTAAAATGACACTACGTATAAATACAGTGGAAGCCTCTTATCCTCTCCCCACCCCCAAAAGAAAGCTTCATTCTGAGAAGTTTCACTGGAACAGAGATTGCAACCTGTTCATTAAGATGCATTACAACATGGGACTTGCATCCAATTTCTCCATACACAGGGTCACTGTTTCCACTATAAGAGGGCTCACGTCTGTATAATTGTGTGTGTTTGTTTTTGTGGAGCTCCTCAACTAAACAATAACTACATTTTAACAACAGATGCTTAGTTCTGGCTTCAGTTCCCAGCTCTGCTACAAACTTTGTGTGTGCCCATAAACAAATTGCTTAATCTCTCTGTGCCTCACGTCTGCTCCACACACAGAAGCTGCATCCGCTTAACTAACATTGGTTTGCAAACCGATTTAAACTGGCACAAACATGTCACAGGTGGCTGCACCTTTGCTTATTTTGTCTTTACAACCGACATAGCAGATTTACCAACAAGTTAAACTTCTGAAACAGTTGTACATCGATAAGTCTATTCTCCTACGGGCTTGCACAGGTTTAACAAAATCAATTTTAAAAACCAAGCTATCTTTATAGTGGTGCAAGTTTGTGTGTCAAGGCCTCAATTCCCCATCGATAAAATGAGGATAATAATCCCTCCTTTCTCCCATCCTCAGCCTGTCTTGTGTATTTAACTTATAAACTGTTCAGGACAGAGACTCTCTCTTACTATAGGTACGTACAGAATCAAGCAAAATGGAACCCTGACCTCAGTTGGGGCTTTGCATGCAACCTTGATACAAATAGATATTCTATAGGAACTTCTATATACAATTTAATACAAATAGATATTTTATAGTTAAAGTAGGAACTTCTATAGGAATTAAATCCCTCAATTAAAGGAGCACCAATTTAAATTACACCTCTCTGAAACTGTTCCACCTACTATCGCAGCATCTCACATACAATAATTGAGACTGGGGATGGAATTTTAGACATTTGACAGCATTCTGCATAGTTAGTTTCCCCTAGCTTTGTGTCTTTTTCACACAGCTATAGCAGACAGAAAAAAGGGTATTGCATGCAAGATGTCCTCAAACAACCAGGCCAACTGGAAAGTAGCAATTGTTTCTGTTACCAACAGACCTGTCATTACGCGCTGTAGCATCAGGCAGCACTAACAGATGGACGCCTGCTACTAATGGTTTCTTGTGCTTCCTTCCCCCAAGGGAAATGGCCAGCTTTTACAAGATTTTTTTTTTTTTTTTAAATTGTCGTCTCCCAGTTGGTGAAACAAACAACCAGCCAGGAGCTGATGTAACCTGAGCTCCTTTCACAGTAATAGCTGATCAGTTCTACAGTATGGATAAAAGGTGCCAATGGAACTTTTCCTGAATTCTACTCATTAGGATCCAGTCATTGTGCATTCCCCCTTCCTCCATCCACATGGGGAATTTTCTGAGGAAACCTGTTCTGTGGTAGGGCAAAACTATATATAACATGTAGTAGTATCAAGCAATGCATAAATGGAATTTGGTGTTGATAGAGCTGACTGTAACAATAGCAGCTAGCATATTTACTCCGTGTGTCAATTATTCATAGCTGCTTAACTTGTTTGTCAGTACTTACTCCTGTTAGGCCTGTGGGATGATACAGAACTAGAGGACAGCAAAAAAAATTGTACTCTGCCTAACATCAGCTAAATTCAAATTGCAGCCTCTTTAGTACTAGTAGAGTAAAAAGCAAAAAGTTACCAACGAGATTTTCACATTCCAGCTTGCAGCTAGACGTGCTGGCTGACAGGAGAAAAAAAATAAGCTTTTGACTTGTGAACCAACTAAATGCTATGTTCAACTAAATAAGGTACCCTAGAGTGTTGATTTTTATTCATTATCTGCACCATAAGACAGACACACACATACATTGGAGAAAGGGGTTAAAACAGCTTTTCAGAAAAAGATCATTTAATGTAAGAATATGTGGAGACAATACCTTTCGGACATTTGATAAGCTATTCGTGATTAACTCAAGTATTATTTCCAAGGGTTTCAGCAAGCTGAGTAGGATCTCTCTCATTGCCTAAGAATGATGATTTTCCTTCTAAGCCATTGTTATGGAAACAAGTTTGGTAATCTTGGTTTGAGAGAGATCAGGGAGAGCTGTGGGTTTGGACTCAGGTGCATTGACTATGCTGTGAGGAGGAAAATAAATACAGTGCTACCCACAGTAATGCCTGGCCCTAGCCATCATCATTAATTCCTCATATTTGTTGCTACTGACTCGAAATTGAAAATAGAGTCAAATTTCAAATCTACTGTCTTCTGAAACACTGCTTCTAGAACCACCATTGAAAGATCCATTTTCCGAAAGCACCAAGCTCCCCTGAAACAGTCATGACGGCAGTCTGCTGTTAGAAATGGTCAGCCAATTGTGCAGTGCAATTGTCTGAATGTCCATCAAGGCTTTATACTGAAGGTTCCATTGTCTGCAGACTGCAGGGCCTGGCAGGGAAAGCACCAACTGCACCATACAACATTAGCTCCAAGCAGGCCATGTTTACTAAAAACGGAGGCACTCAAAGAATAGAACTGACCACAAGATGGCAATGAAGTGCAGAGCACCATCTGCCTACTTAAAGCTCCAGTGCACGGAAACCTGCCCCATCTCCCTATTCACACCTGCCAGTTCACCGATCACTGAAAAGTGCACAAAGCAGATTAAAATGGTTATTACACCCATACAGCTGCAAAAGCAGCAAATACTAATCTGCACTATTAAGAGATCTGCGTAGCAAGAGACAGTACATACCAAGATTATGCTCTCAACAGGAAGATCAATGAGGTAACGAGATGGACTACAAGCTATCAGGAACAGTATCCCCGATAATGTCACAGCTAACCTGGTGGCGGAACTTTGTGATTTTGTCCTCACCCACAACTATTTCACATTTGGGGACAATATATACCTTCAAGTCAGCGGCACTGCTATGGGTACCCGCATGGCCCCACAATATGCCAACATTTTTATGGCTGACTTAGAACAACGCTTCCTTAGCTCTCGTCCCCTAACGCCCCTACTCTACTTGCGCTACATTGATGACATCTTCATCATCTGGACCCACGGAAAAGAAGCCCTTGAGGAATTTCACCATGATTTCAATAATTTCCATCCCACCAACCTCAGCCTAGATCAATCCACACAAGCGGTCCATTTCCTGGACACTACTGTGCTAATAAGCGATGGTCACATAAATACCACCCTACACCGGAAACGTACTGACTGCTACACTTACTTACATGCTTTCAGCTTCCATCCAGGACACACCACACGATCCATTGTCTACAGCCAAGCTCTAAGATATAACCGCATTTGCTCCAATCCCTCAGATAGAGACAAGCACCTACAAGAACTCTATCAAGCATTCTTAAAACTACAATACCCACCTGCTGAAGTGAAAAAACAGATTGACAGAGCCAGACGAGTACCCAGAAGTCACCTCCTACAAGACAGGCCCAACAAAGAAAATAACAGAACACCACTAACTGTCACCTTCAGCCCCCAACTAAAACCTCTCCAGCGCATCATCAGCTACAACCTATCCTGAAAGATGATCCTTTACTCTCACAGATCTTGGGAGACAGACCTGTCCTCGCTTACAGACAACCCCCCAACCTAAAGCAAATACTCACCAGCAACCACACATCACTGAACAAAACCACTGACCCAGGAACCTATCCTTGTAACAAAGCCCGATGCCAACTCTGTCCACATATCTATTCAAGTGACATCATCATAGGACCTAATCACATCAGCCATACCATCAGGGGCTCGTTCACCTGCACATCTACCAATGTGATATATGCCATCATGTGCCAGCAATGCCCCTCTGCCATGTACATTGGCCAAACCAGACAGTCTCTACGCAAAAGAATTAATGAACACAAATCTGACATCAGGAATCATAATACTCAAAAACCAGTGGGAGAACACTTTAACCTGTCTGGTCATTCAATGACAGACCTGCGGGTGGCTATATTACAACAGAAAAACTTCAAAAACAGACTCCAACGAGACACTGCTGAGCTGGAATTGATATGCAAACTAGACACAATTAACTCAGGATTGAATAAGGACTGGGAATGGCTGAGCCATTACAAACATTGAATCTATCTCCCCTTGTAAGTATTCTCACACTTCTTATCTAACTGTCTGTACTGGGCTAGCTTGATTATCACTTCAAAAGTTTTTTTTCTCTTACTTAATTGGCCTCTCAGAGTTGGTAAGACAACTCCCACCTGTTTATGCTCTCTGTATGTGTGTATATATATCTCCTCAATATTTATTCCACTCTGTATGCATCCGAAGAAGTGGGCTGTAGTCCACGAAAGCTTAGTCTCTAATAAATTTGTTAGTCTCTAAGGTGCCACAAGTACTCCTGTTCTTTTTAATGAGGTAACTGATAATGTAAGATAGCATGAAACCGTTTTTACTTGTACTGTAATCCCATATTCCTGCTTTGCCAGGCTTGTCCTCTTCCAGGCACTGAAATCTGCTTCCTCAATTTATTTCTACTATTTGGTTTTGCATTTCCCTCATAACACATTCCAAATGAATATTATTACCCTTTGCATGAAGGGCTCATTTCCCTCTTTATGGGAGATAATGCAAAAATGGTAGTTATTTGAAGCCTTTAATACAGACATTGGAATCAGTCATATTAATCCTTTAGATAATTTATTTTATTAATGAGCATAAATCCAACTTTTTTAAACTACTCCTCACAGCAAATTTTTCAGACCTACAATCTTCAGCATTCTATGCTGTTGCTTCTTTAAAACAATTAGATTCTTCCTATGTTATAGTGACCAATTGTGTAGTCTATATTCAAGATGGAAATCTCTTAATTCAATTGACTTAACAAGTAAAGCTTTCAGTCACTAAATAGAAGTCCCAAATCTGATGCATGATTTACACAGTAGCTGCATCAACTGATTTTATATATTCTATTCTGCTGCCAACCGTGACCTCTGTTGCCCTTTTAAGAAAACTGCAATTGTACAGTAGTGATTTTTGCACTGCCACCTTCCTGAACACTTGCCTAAAAAACATATTGTACATTTGAATATAGCATGTCATTGTGGTGCATGATGCCCCCTCCCCCACAAAAAAAAAAAACATTTTCATAACATTGTCAACTGGCTCCCATTTTATGTGTAACAAAATATTTTCCCTTGATCTATAAAGAAATTTGGAATCATGAGCACGTTTGCATAAAATGGATACACCATCTTTTGGAAGGGGAAAATAAATCAGTGACATGGGCTGGTAGTACCATGGTTTAGGTCTCCATTGCACCTAGCCACCCTCTGGATCTGTGCGCTTGCTGTTCTGTACCAATCACCACACATTCGTGGTCTATTACAGTTGGTGAAACACATACAGAAGTAAGAAAATGAATAACTTAAGGCAGTGATGCCAGAAAGCAACACATGGAAAACATAAGTGATTCTAATTTAAAGCAGCATTAGATGTTTAGCTCATGAAACAAAACAAGTCTCAAGTAATAAATTCCATGGAAGGGGGAAGAGCAAGTTTTTTGTTTTGTTTTTGAAGATCCCAAAATACTTTAATCTATATATATTCACTTCACTATTAAAAACACAACAGCTGTTTAACAGCATAACACTACATATCTTGACGAGGGAAGTAAGTATCTATACTGACTATAGCTTACAAGTATACTACATCCAGTGTCAACTGCAAAGGGAATTTCAGCAGACAAAATGTATTATCCAAATGGAAATCTGATGGAGATTAAATCCCTACTGTTCCAAAAAGGGCCACAAGATCTTGACTACAGGTAGCCTGGATCCTAAACTTTCTATCTTTTGGCCAAAAGATAGACATTTCAGCTACAGAGGATCCCTTACCACCACACAAAGTTATTGAGTCAGAGTGAAGAGTGCCAACTTCTGAATCACCAATGCCACTTTTACATCACTTTGTTTTCCCTAAGATCTCTCCAACCTCTGATCAAGCCCATAGCAGCTTAGTTTAAGAAATAACAGCATAAAACTGCTCACATATCAAATAAAACAAGCTTGTTACAGGAAAACAAAGCATTGTATTTCTCCTTTACAACAGCTGCACATTAAAATTCTATACACATTTATAGTTTTTCCTGGACCACAGCTACTGTCTGAAACAAGGCTACAAGTTACATATAGACGTATAGCAGACTCTGGTTTGCAGTTCCACCCCACATACCTCATGTAATATCCTTCAAAGACAAACAACTTGGCACTATCTTGCAAATATCTTTATTTCAATTTACAGATTAGTTCTGAATAATTTTATTATATACAGAAATATAACATATAAAAACCCAACAAATTGGATACAAGCAAATCAATTAAAATCTGTATAAAGCCAATTTAGAAGGTTGTCGGGCTTCTAACTTCACCTCTCTAAAATTATATAAAAATAAAATCTGATAATTACAGTTTTGATTTAAAGTTTAAAATTAATAGGTGTTCTTAAGTGAAACACTTATACATACAAAAAACAGCCTTCCACATCCTTCATTACCATTTTAAGATATGCTGTAGGGAAAGGAAAGCGAAAAGAAGACTAAAATTGGTTTGCTTTTGTTTAGGGATTTTATATTGGATTTCTACGGCTGAGAGTTTAGTGCCAGAATCCCCCATTTCCTTTTTGCAGCGGATACTTTGAAGGGGACAGCAATTTAGTTTGAAGTGCTTATGTAGATATGTGCCTCAATGAAAACTATGTTTATTGCTATGATGATGATGATGATGATGTATGGAAAAAGATTGAGATGCTGTCAGGTTAAAAATTAAGCAGATTCCTTACATATTAAAAACTTAGAATTTTAGTCTAATTTTACTTAATTAGGGACAATGAAAACCCACTAGTCAGCTTCACTTTTTAGCTCCTTTCTAGTTCTTTCACCGAGTCAATATTTGTATTCCTATAATGCTTTCACATGATCTCACAACACTAACGAATTAAAGCCTTACACAACCCTTGTGAGGTAAGGGAGCATTCTTAATTTTACAGAGAAATCAAGGCAAAAAGTGACTTGTCTGAAGCTAGAGGGAGACTGGCAGATCTGGGAAAAGAACTGGATCTCGTGTGCTTTAACCACAAGACCATCCTTCCTCTCACTATCACACTGGTTTGTTTGCAAGCACTGAAGAGAAACTGGTGTTTTAAGAGTTGTTGCCATTGGAATTTTTTTTTTTTTTAATCATGGAAGCAGTTCTACTAGCTTTATGTTTTCTAGGTTTTTACATAACCCAATTTTGGGTTTAAATTTGACCTGAAATCATTTCTTGAATTGCTAGAAGCTGAAATGCCAAAAGTTGAGCAATATTCAACTTCATTCAAATAAAGGAAGATTACTACTAGTTTAAAACAATAAATAGCTTCCGGTTGAAATAGTAAACTTAGAATGCAACTAAAGAATGCATTTTTCTTCAACTGGAGACATCTTAACGGTCAGCTTCCATGTATATGGTGTTATACTATCAGTTAAGTGAAAGTGCTGAGGCAGGGTGGTATTAATACTGATTTTCTGTAAAGAAAGTATGTACTTGGGTGTAGCTTTAGAGCTTGTTGAGTTGGTTCAAAAGGCCAAGAACCTGATGTAGAATTCCACTTTTCACTGTCCTTTGCAGGTCAAATGCCATAAGCTTTTAAAGTGAAAACTAAAGCATAACCAGCAGTTGACTGCCCATAACAGTCTAGGCTCAGACTGTCACCCTCAACATCAGTACATGTACTACATGTTGCATATACTTATCAGGGTAACAGAGCTTTTCAGAGTTCTGAAAGAACCTGGACCTACTGCACAACTAGCTTTGATAAGTACCAGGCAAGAATTTTATATTTAGAAAACACAAGAGCAGCAGCACTGGTAGTTTTTTCAGCTCTCCTGAGATCCATCTTCAGATCAAAATATTTAAATACATAATCAAAAGTGTTATGTAACAAAGAAAAAACCTGATAAGCAAAACTGAATTCTTGAGAAGGAGACAGAGCCCTGTTAACTGATACAATTAGCAGGCAAAACAACAAATTTGTTTTACAGAAGTTGGGAAAAAGACAGACAACTGAACTGCTGCAACTACCTATTCAAACTTTAAATCAGAACTGCAATCATTGGGTTGTGAACCCTATAAATATTTCAGACTCTTGTTTTTTCAAAAGTGCAAAATTCCAATTTAATTGCCACCCTTCTCCTACATATGGCAGACAGAGAGACAAAGACATTGCAGAGAGGGAGGCAGGGTAGCCCCTCTCCATCCTGGGCTTCTCATGGACCTGGGGAGATAGGGATAGGGGTAGGTGGAATGGGCATCCTCAGACATCCTTCCCTCCTCGGCAGTCCAGCTTCCACCCTCCCCCCACTGGTGGCCACGGCCCACCAAAAGCCGCCCAAGTCTTTGAACCACCGCCTCCTCTGGGCCACGAAGCTCACAGAGAGCGCTAGGTGCCTAGCTCCTGGGTGAGGGAAACGGTTCCAATCCCTCTGGGGTGCCCCATCCCCCCCGCTTCCAACCTACAGAGTAGGCAGGCAGAGACGGACAGCACAGGGAGTGGTGCCCGGCCCCGGCCAGGCAGCTCCATGTGACCTCAGGGGACATCGTCCCAGAAGGCCCGCTGAGAAACTGCTGCTGTGGCCTTGCCCTCTCCCAGGGATCTGGAGTTTTACTGTTCCCAGCATGCCTGGGAGGCAGACGTGACTGGGGCCACCGACTCCCCCCCATGCGCCATCCCGGCCACACACCTGCATTGAGTTCCATCCCCCTGGTCCAGGGTCAGTTGCCCAGCCCGGTCCCGTCTCTCCCCATGCACCCCATTAATGATCCTTCATTAAGTTCACCTATGGCAACCTTGTTACGACTTTTACTTGCCCTAGATAGTCAAGTTCGACCATCTTCTCAGCACTGCACCAGGGCCATGACCGATCCTGGCAGGGCCGATCCGAGGACCTCACTAAACCATCCAATCGGTAGTAGCGACGGATGGTATGTATAAAAGGCATTTATGGTCTGATTTTACCTAAACAGTTGAGATACAAACTGCTTTAAGAGCAATACAATTACACCACTCTTATTCTTCAAGTGACCAAGGTATTTTTTGTTTCCATATCAAATCTGGACAAAATTAGGTATATTTTATTGGCTGAACATTAAATTTGGAAGCAGTATTAAAGTTATGCTTAGCTCCCAGTTATAGGAACAGTAGGGTAACAGGGCTACCAAATTTAGGGGACTAGAAATCATCAAGCATTTTATAGTATGTTTCCTGGAGTCTATTAAATATCCTCTGTCTATGCTCTACAGTTAAGCAGTATCCAATAGCATCTTCTGTTTCTTGAATTCGTTTCTGGAACCTGCACCCATCCCGTGCAAGTTCTTCCCAGGGTCCTTTCCGATCTTCTTCACTGCTTACATAATACTCAGTAACTTCTTCAAGGAATGTTACCTGTAAGAGAGAAGATATTTATTAAAGCAGGAGTGCTCCATCTTTTTCTGAGGCCCTCCCCCCAACATGCTATAAAAACTCCATGGCCCATGTGTGCCACAACTGTTTTTCTGCATATAAAAAACAGGACCAGCATTAGGGGGTAGCAAGCAGGGCAACTGCCCAGGACTCCATGCCACACAGGGCCCCCTGAACCCAAGTTGCTCAGGTTTGGGCTTCAGCTCCTTGCGGTGGGGCTTCGGCTTTCTACCCTTGGCCCCAACAAGTCTAATTCTGGCCCTACTTGGCGGAGCCCTCTGAAACCTGCTCGTGGCCCCCCAGGGGGCTCCGGACCCCTGGTTGAGAACCACTGTATTAAAGCACTGGACAATCATTTACACAAAACGATCTCATTCTCAATTAGTATTTGCAGTTACTGTTACCATATTTTGCCATGAGGACTCTTAAATTAAGAACTGTTTCAAAAAACCTAATGAAAACATAATTCAATGTTGACTGACTTGTGCAGCGTGGTCTTTGCACTAACATTTGACTATGACAACACAAGGTTGTAACATGCCTGTTTTTAAATGGGTGTATTTTAGTTTATCTTTACAAAGGTAAAAACAGGAGAACTTCGTTCCTGCAGCTTACTTAAGTTGTGTACTGTTCTGAATAGACTCGATGGGTACTAACGTGTAAACAAGAAGCCCCATGTCAATATGGAGAAGAGGATGTCGTACAGTTTTTAAATTTAAGGAAGTGGCACTCTTATAGCTACATGGCTAGGACAACACAGATCAGTTATTTAGGACTTGCAGTGAATTCAGCAGGTGTATTTAAATACCATGTACAGAGTTTTGAAATTACAGTAATGGTATTTTCAAATGTCACAACCCTAAGCTTCATGATGCAGCAAAGAAGTATATCTTTAAAGCTATGACCAAACCTTTGGCAGGCATGCTACTAAAACAGAGACAATATCTCCTTCCATAATGGTTATACAACATTTTCATTGTATTTAAAATTCAAACAAAATATTTGGAATCACAATATTAGTTCATCACCTAGCCCAATGCTATTTTAAAGATTTAACTATTATCCTTCTGATCTTAGCTATTAATAGGCTAAAATTAATGCCATACTGTACTTTAAACTCAACATACAGTATCTAATTATGTACCTCCTCGTTTTGCTACATTCAGTCTTTCGGATGCAATTTAAAACTGAAGCCCTGACTACTTGTCATTAAAGATCCCATAGCAATGTTCAGAACAAGTGTATTAATTCCAGTTTCTTGGAAACACTCCACTTTGGACAATTAGCCCTGGTCTACACTACAAACTTATGTCAGTATAACTACATCACTCGGGCATTGCAAATCCACATCCCCAAGTGAAACAGTTACACCGACCTAACTCCCGATGTAGACAATGCTACATTGATGGAAGGGCTTCTCCCATGGACATAGTTACCGCCTCTCAGGCAGGTGCGGTACCTATACCAATGGGAGAAGCTCTAGGCGCCGCAGCTGTGTCACTGCAGCACTGTAAGTGTAGACGAGCCCTTATAGTCTGCAAAACATGCTCACTGAGAAGCTGTTCTTTGCATCTCTCTCCTCCCCTTCCATCCCCCAAAAATGTTTGACTGACATAGCTACTATGGAAACCTTCAGGACGAAAAGAGCTTCTATAACTTAACAAAAAGGCACAAACTTTGGTGCCAACATCGAGACAAAGGCATTTCCAGTGCAAATGGATTCTGTATTCAAATATAACCACAAGAGTGGGGCAATGTGAGTCTGTTAGAATTTCCTTAACATTTTATAGGAGAAGTTTAACTTAAGCTGTATAAACTTGCTTAATTTTTTTTTTTTTTTTTTAAAAGCTAGCCACTCAGCCAAGAAGCACTTCATTTGCAACCTCAAAAGCATCCAGCCTTTTGCCAATTGCAGGATAAAATAATGTAAATACAGAAATTGCCTAGAATAATTTTTGTACCTCTTAAAATTACATACTTTATACCAGGAACAGCCATCAGTGGCAGCCACCAGCATAGCTACACTAGGGAGTTATTCCAATTCAAACAGGCAAAGAGGCTATATGCACTAGTGAAGCTTATCCCTGCTTGAAACAGGAGTAAAGCACACTGGTGCAGGCTGCAGCTTAGCCTTACACTGGTGGTGCCAAAAGTGGAAATCCCCAGTGTGCACAAGGCCTTAGTTTTACACTTGCTCAAGACTACTCTATCCAGAACTTCCAGAAGGTTTCAGTTACCACTGCCGCCCTCACCCCACACCTGTGTACACTTTGAGCACTGGCAGAGAGTAAGATAAAGCTTCTATGTAGTGACCTACTGAGCTATTTATCAAAGGGATCATACAAGGACTGATCCAAAAGTGTCATCAGTCTTAAAACTAGTCCAGAAACTCAGTTTTAGCTTTAATTCCCCATTGGAAGTCAAATCCTTAGTTAATTCAACATAGTGTGTTAATAACAGATACCCTGTTCCCCTATAAAGGGTCTTCAAGTTTTTAAAACTTTAACATACAACACTGTGCTCGTTTTCCTGTTGAATTATTCAAGGTGATTTGCGCAATATAGTCTTTACTAAGAAACCCTCTGTCACTTTTAAGCAATCTTTGGGTAACAGATCAGCCACATCTAATTAAATATCTGCTTTCAAATAAACCGATAGTTACATCAGCCTGTCCCTTTGTGGCCTACTAATTTCATCCCCTTTACATCAGTCTATGACACCCCCTTGGGTACAATTACCAACTTTTGTAATATCAAGCTAGATATTGCATACGGATCATTGTTCATTCACTGTGTTACTAGGAAGGATTACACAAAGGGTTTGAAAATTGTTTGAAAATTACTGTATCTAAATTACTAGTGCAAACAAGTGAAATAGGTAAGGTGGTCCTAAAAATGCATTTTCATGCACTCCAATAAAATGCTTTTAAAAGCCTTCATCTGACATGCAGCAAGATCTTGAAGATAAAAGAATAAGTATATGAAGCTTTATATAAGTGCACCAACTGGCTCTTTAGAATGCCTAGACAAAGCCATAAAAATAAAGTATAATCCAAGAACAGAAAGTAAATAACTTGGAGTTAGTTTGCACATAATTACACTGACATCAAACTAAAAGTTGCTACTATATGAAAACATTCCAGCTGCAATTTCCACTAGCCACTGTGTGTGTGTATATGTGCTATGTAGTATACATGCATACTTTTTAAAACTAAACCCTTCAGGTGAGGGATTCTGATCTTTGTCTAACACATTGCCCATTATAGAGTGTTATGTATACTTTCAACATTACATGAAGTGCACTTCGCACCAAATGGTTGCTTCTAAAACGAGTCACTTTCTAGAATCTTTTTTCAGTCTCATGTATTCACTGTTTCCACAAAACAGAATGAAAAGCTATTCAGTGTTAAATTTGCATTTGAAGTTTAATGTTAATTTGTTGCTGCAACTCAGCTAATTTTTTATAAATGCAGTTATACCTAATTTGAAGAGTTTCAAATGATGAAGCAGGACTTTACAGTGAAATACTAAGAGAGCTGGACTATTGACATATACACATGTACCCCAAGTGACTGTAGGGAAGTCCATCTATACAGCAATTCACCAGTGCCTGCCCCAGGTCAGCTGACTCAGGCTCATGCTCTGCGACTGTCAAATTGCTATGTAAGTGTTCAGGCTCAGACAAGAGCCAGAGCTTTGGGACCCGAGATGACCCCCGCCAAGCCAGAGTCAGCCACAGCCCTGCCTTGGGTCTTTTGTTTGAGTGTTGACATACCATTATTAGGGGCTCCTTCAAACTCACCTCTGAGCTATGGTTCAGAAAATGTGAAGGCTGATCTAGATGGCTCTACTCTTCTAAAGGAATAGGACTCAATGTGATCAGAGAGCACAGTTAGGTGCTATAGGCCCTCTGATTCTTCACTTCATCTTCAAAGTATGCTAGAAGGGGACATAGGTCGAGCTACTTTCTTCTAAGCAGCTGAAATGCTAAATTCCCATAATCATGGTAAAGGCTAACAGATTTACATATAGTTTTAGGCTCAAACAGCCATAGTTTATATAGTCCATCCCAGTAGCAGGAAGGGGTGGGGTTCAACAGCATCCAAAGAAAACTATCAACCTTAAGCTCCCATCTCCCAGCAAGTTTGCTGTTGCAAAAATTCTGCTATTGTCAGGGGAAAGAAACCCAAGAATAGAAATATAATTTGAAAATAAAGATTTTGAAGTAGACATGTTAAAAAAACAAACAGATAAATCAGTCAAGCAGTAGCACTTGATGCTAGGTGAGTCAGGAAGTACAAAATGCCACTCCCTGACCTAGCAGGGGTTAAAAGCACAACCATCATAAGATGGTGAGGGAGAGAAGATCGGAGATGTAGTTCTTGCTAGTCAAACCTCAGGGAGGTGCTCAAAAGGGAAATGCTCTCCCTTCTCCTATAAAGAAAAGCTGGCAAATTACTTCAAACCACAAGGTTATCAGATCATGTCTGGAAGAAAAGGTATTTGGAATGGCAGGTGAAAGATTGGGAAATTGGGCTATTCATGAAGCTGCAGGGCACAAGCCTCGAATATCAGACTGTCCCCAAGCCAGGCTCTCAAAGTAATCACAAAACAGCCATATACTATGACCACTACAAAAACAGATTGTACTTGTTCCATCTATTTTGATAAGCTGTTACAGTATCATGGAACTCAATCTTACAAACCCTTACATGGGGTTTGCAAAATTTGACACTATCTTACAATATGCTTGTAAAGGGACTCAATTTATAGTAGCCTAAAAGTAATGCTTAACTTTTTAGACAGCTATTTAAGCTAAATCCTAGTATACAAGATCAACTCCTCAGAGACTTGGTAGCAAAACCTGTGAACCCATACACAGATTTCCATACTTGTCTATTTGTATTTAGACCTATAGTGTTAAAATATTTTAACAAATTCCTTGGATTACTATAGAGAATACTTCAATCTGACTAGTAAGAATTGTTTCTGTTATCATTTAAACTCAATAGAAGTGTTATGATGCATTTTTAAAAGACTCAGTTTTGAAAGTTCCTATAAGAACTAAGTTCTTGACTTCTGTTACCAAGTGTTAAGACACTCTATTAAAAAGAGTTTCCTCCCACTGCACTAGAAGTATGATTAAAATGACTATGTGTTATTACACAAACTAGTTTAATAAAGTTACTTGGCTACTATCTGAAGAGATAATTTCTGGGTAATTTATAAAATGGAAATATGGGCCTGACACAAATACAAACATTTGTATGTCACATTAATTTTTCTGGTAAGGAAAGATGAAAAGAAAACAAGGAATTTTTACTAAATCCTTAATGCTTCCAGATGCTGTCAGAACAAAAACAGTAGAGAGTGTCAGAACCCAGAAAGTGCAAGGAAACCCTGCTTTAAAATGAAAATTCCAGAACTCTGAGGATTTCGGAAACAAAAGTTTGTTAACTCACATCATAACAACACATAGCTGTTTGCCATTTTATCAAAAACTTGATGTACACTCAAATATTAATTGAGCAATTAGCTTCTAAGCTTGTTGGGGGAGGGACCATCTCTTGCTATGGGTAAAAGTCCTACCACCACTGACTTCAAAGGGCCAGAATACCTCCTTATGTTTTCACCTATTGTCCTAAGCAATGGACCCCTGATCCTGAGTGACGTGCCTAGGCACTAATGCAGAACCTAAGTTATGATCACACGCCTCATTTGGAACCGGAAGTACACAATCAGGCAGCAGCAGAGACCAAAAAAGCATATACAGTACAATACTGTGTTAAAGAGAAGACAGTAACAAAATAAAGGGAAAGTTTAAAAAAGATTTAACAAGGTAAGGAAACTCTGTGCTTGTTTCATTTAAATTAAGATGTTTAAAAGCAGCATTTTTCTTCTGCATAGTAAAGTTTCAAAGCTGTATTAAGTCAATGCTCAGTTGTAAACTTTTGAAAGAATAACGTTTTGTTCAGAGGTATGAACATTTCAGAGTTATGAATAACTTCCACTCCAGAGGTGTTCATAACTCTAAGGTTCAACTGTACCACAATACCAGCACATAAGTACATGAACTAACATGAAATATACCTTTTTTCTCTTGGTATTTGTATGTTTCTCTCCAAAAAGAATGCCATGCTGCACAGTATCTGTGACCCCACAGTTATGGTTCTCCAGCAGCTGCACCTGACAGGTGAATAAGAGATTGCACTGAGAGCTGACCAAACACAGCCCCGATGCTCCTTCTAAGTCATGCTTCCCTTTCTTTTTTGCAGTTTGAAATGGTGCCTTGAAATTGAAAGGGTTATAGGGATCATCTGAGTTACAGAATGAGTTCCAAAGTTCCAAATTATCTTCCTCATCTGCACTATTACACTCCCATTCATCATCCTCTTCAGAACTGAGGGCAGGCGAGCCAGGAAGGCTTTCGGCCCATGAAGAATCGTCCTCTACATACGACTCATCAGACAAATCCTTCTCTGAATTAACAGCAGTTCGAATGGCAGCTGTAAAGTTCTGAGGGTTGTAAGGATCCAAACTGCAGAAGGAGTTCCAGAGGTGCTGGCTCTCACTATCCTGGCTAGTAGAGTCTGAATCTGAAAGGGACCCCTCGCTATCAAACCCATCATCATCCCCATCCCAGTCTTCCTCACCCTCTGAACTTTCCTCTCCACTGGAACTGCCCCTGATAATGTAGTCTATCAGTTTGTTAGCGCAGGCAGGCCTGGATGACACTGGCAGGTCTTGCTCTATATCAGAATCCTCATCTTCAGCCTCTTCCGAGAGGGTCTTTTCCTCAGCTGCCTCCTTCTCAGGACTCCATACTGCCTGTTCCAGGGGGCTCTCTTCAGCTTGCCCCACTATGCTGTGCTCAGGCAGTTCCTCACGGCCTCTCAGCTCCCAGGCATCACACTTCTGCTTTAGATCCTCTTGGCCGTTACCCCTGTGCTGCTGTTCCTCCTCCAGGCTGTGGTAGCCGTGGTCCGGGTCAGGCACGGCCAAGCAATTAGTCGCCAGCTGTTGCTGCTGGAGGAACTCCAGGCGCTTGGTGCGCACGTGCTGGATTTCGGGGAGCCCCTCCCGGGATGGGGGTCCCCGCCAGCCGTCCGCGGGGAGCTCGGCGCTCAAGGGCTGGGGCAGGTGGCTCTTGTCGGTGCAGCAGGCTTGGCCGTAGCCGGACCCCAGACTGCCGCCGGGGCCCAGCATGTAGGAGACCAGGTCCACTTGCCGGACACTGAGCGGGGCCAGGCCGGTCCGCACCAGCCCAGCTCCCCACAGCGGCTGGGCAGACTCCAGGCCACTCTTCCGGCGCATCTCCGGGGCGTCGTCCGGCCAGTGCAGCTCCCCGTCGGCCCAACTCAGTGAGGCGGCGGCCTCGGACAGCAGCAGAAGAGGCGCGGCCTGAGAGCCCCCCGCGGGAGGCTCCCCCGCCGCGGGGCACAGGGCGCTGCTCAGCCCCTGGCCGGGCAGCAGCCGCTGGAGGAGACCGGGCAGTGGGGGAAGCAGCTGCGAGAAGAGCCGCAGCCAGGAGAAGGGGGGGCTAAGCTGGGGCTGGGCCGCGACGGCAGGAGCCGGGGGACAGGGGCCGAGCTTCAGCCAGGTGAGTCCTAACCAGGAGCTGGCCGGGCCGAGCCCGGGGCTCGCCTGCTCCCGCTTCCTCGGCTCCATAGCGGGGCTCCTCAGCGCTCCCTGCGGCCCGGCCGCTTCTCCGGCGCCGGAATCCAGCGGCTGCCTGCGGAAGCTCGGGATCTCCTAGCGGCGTTGCGGTCTCCTCTCGGGCAGGGCTCCATAGTGCAGCGGGCCAGCAGTCCCCTCAGGCCAGCGACGGCACCATAGAGCCCAGCCCGGCCGGCCGCCCTGCCTGAAGTAGCGAGAACAAAATGGCGTCGGAGCCGCGAGAGCGCCGGTTAAACCGCCCACCCGGCGCGAGACCCGCACTAGCCTGCGAGGCGCGCGCCCGCGGCCACCTCCCATTGACCTGACAGGGCTCAGGGAAGAGTGGGCGGGGCCGTTCCGTAACATCCTGGCAACTGCGTCACGGCCCCCGGCCTATGATTGGTTCCCTGCTGGACTACAAACCCCCGCCCCCCCGAGCCGCCGCCTGCTCGAGGTACCGCCCGCACCCTACCGGAGAATTGCATCAGCCGCGGAGGAGAAAGGGGGAAGAGCGCATGCGCTGCACAGCCACCGCCCGTCACGCACAAGGCCTTGCGGAACCTATTGCACGGCAGCGCCCCCTCTGGACATCTGCGGAAACTGCACCCCTCTTGCTGTCTTGCCTCCAGCGTCGCCTGGCTGCTTCCTCTGGTTCCCCGGGGGCTGCTCTGCAAACTGCCCGCTACCCTGTATCTCCAGGCTGCAGCTCCCTGGGCCTTCCCCCCCTGGCCCCACAGCGCCCCCTTGCCTTGGGGGCAGCAGGGATGACAAGGCACTGCTGTGGCGCTGACCATTCCTGCTCCCCGCCCAGCTTTGCTTCTCATAGGCAGGGCCCTGTCCCCCTGGGCTGGGGTTCCCTGTGCTCCTGGGAACCCCCCTCAAAAAGCAGGGTCTAGCACTCAACATCCCAACTCCAGCTGTAGGCTCCAGGGGGAGTACTGGGGTTCCTTCCCTACCCTCACACTACCTAACTCCACACTGGCAGCTACCCCATTGGCTTACGCCTGCAGGGGCTTCTCCACCAATGACCCTGAATTTAATACTTCATGAAGAGCCATCCATTTCTCTAGACCTTCTTCTTGCAGCCACCCTGCTCGATGTCTGCAGCCCCAGCTGCAATAGGGATCAGCTAGTATGTTACAGCAGCTCTGCCTTAGAGGTTATGGGCACAGCTTTGGCAGTGGAGCAAAACACTGATGGTAGGAGTGGGTGGGTACCTTTCCTACATCTTGCTGCAGCATCCTTGCTGTCATGGAGAGGCAGCCACACAGTCTGGGAAACACTGTCCTAGAGGCTGCACTGCAGAACAGACTGGTAAACAGAATCTGGAGGAAAAGAAGCAGCCCAGCTCCACTGTCTGATTGCAATGGAGCCAAAACTACATTGTGTCCTGCAATACATTCTGCACTCTCAGTTTAGAGATTCCAAATGATGAGATGTTCATCTCCTTCTTCTTTCTTGGGGAGTTTGTTCCATAGCCAATGAGGCCATTATTCCTAATATCCATTTTAAATTTTCCTTTTAATTTTAATCCCACTTCTAATTACACCCCTTGTTCTGTGCAGCTCCTCTTAGTCTTATGAGAACCTCCCACCTGAACCCATGTTCTGCAGTTTGGCCAGGCTGTATTAATTTAGTCCTTTTAATCTTTTATCTTAAGTCTATTGACTCCTTTATTTTTAGACTTGGCTAAGAGGCAAAGAGCAATTATGAAATGAAATAGAAAGTGTGGGGGGATAAAGCTTGTGGCAGGTACTGTTATCAGCTGGCATAAGGTGAGGCTGCTCTGCAAACAGTGATAAGAAGCTGGTAACCACATTATCAAAGGGCACATTCACCAAGGTCACAAGTTGCCAAAGGTCCATCCCACTGAGCACTCTGTTTTAGCAAAAGAGTTAGTAACAGAATTTTTACCCAAGCTTTTTAGAGTTAATTTGCTTGTGCTACCAACTCCACTTTTGCTAACTGTTTAGAAGCACAAACTTTAATAAACACTACTTTCCTTTAACATAACATAAAAAAGAATAAAAATTAAACCAAAATGAATTTTAAATACAAATCTATGCAAATACCTGGAGGCTATTAAACTTTCATGAGACTTGTGTTTGGGAGACAAAGGTGGAAACCTGTTGAAATTGTTTGGTTAGCTTTGCGCATAAACTGTTAGTTATAAAAATGTTTGTTTAAAAATATATTTAAAAGTGCAAACAAGAAACCCAAACAAGAAATTGACATTTTGTTAATATTACCTTTACCTTAATGTGGAGGTTTCCCCTTGCATTTTTTATTTAAATTAAAAAAAAACACCACAGCCTTGTGATTCATAAAAGAGATTATTTTTGGGTGCAATTGCATTATTTGTTAAGGCAGAAATTTATGTCCATATATTTATAACTGAGACCTTTTTGAACTTTGCAAAAAAATAATAATTAGTGTTAATAATATTATGTTTATATCCCAACCATAATATTAAAATAGTGTGGCACTACTTCTGTTAAAAAAAATGTATAACATTGACTTTTGTTGCAACAAAATAAAAACAAACAAAAAAAGTAGTTATGTGAAACACACAACGTACATCACAGGAGAACATACATGACATACAGGACAAACTTACAATTAAACAAATGGCACCAGAATTCTATTTATAACTATACAAGATGAGGCATTAAGACTTCAGTTATTAACGCAATGCATTTTAAAAAACAGACAAGTAAACAGAAGGGTTAAATATTTAAATAAGCAAGTTATTACCTTTTTATTTAATCTTTTAATAAAAATTGATAAAAATTCATATTGTTATTTTCCCCCTTTGTTGTATTAATTTAGTAACGTCCGGCATTTTCCATTACTTTTCATTACTTTATTTAAAAACTCTGCTATATGGAAATAAGGAAAGCCCATGTTTCAAATATTAGACGGTGGTTAGGATTAGAAGCAGTGTCTGCATTTCCGTTGCTAGGCAACCATATATTTAAGAAAGTTGGGAGTATTTCCAGCTGTTGCATTCCTGAAGGGTAAAAATAATTAATTTACTGGATTTATTTAAAGTTTTGACTTTGTTTTCTCTTTGCTTGTTTGCTGTTTTTTGTTTAGTTTTCAGTTGCTTTATCTTTTTGGAGGTTCTGTGGAAACTATAACTTTTAAAACAAAGAGGGAGAGCAGAAGTGAGGAGAGGCAGGGGAAAAGCGAGGGAAGAGCAGCCTAGGAAGGAGGGATACCTGAGCCAAGAGCAGTGGTTCTCAAACTTTTGTACTGGTGACCCCTTTCACATAGCAAGCCTCTGAGTGTGACCCTCCCCTTTATAAATTAAAAACACTTTAAAATATATTTAACACCATTATCAATGTTGGAGGCAAAGCGGAGTTTGGGGTGGAGACTGATAGCTCGCGACCCCCCATATAATAGCCTTGTGACCTGAGGGGTCCTGACCCCCAGTTTGAGAACCCCTGGCCAAGAGAGATTCATTCTATCAAGTTATCTTAAAGTACAGGCAGCAGCAGCAGCAGCGAGTTTAGCAAACTGAGAAAGGATATAAAGGAAAACTTAGCCAGTATGTACTAATATTTGAGAAATAAAGTTATATTATTAGCTTTGAGCAAAGAGTAGGGCTCTGTGGGTTAAAGCAGTTGGCAACTCGCACCCCGTGTTTTTATCCGGGCTCTAAGAGAAGAGTAGGGGTCATTACTTACTCTTGTAAGACCTGAATTTGTTCCCCAAGTGTCTGTTTCTTTTGTCTGCATTAGGGTTACCATACGTCCTCTTTTTCCCAGACATGTCCGGCTTTTCGGCAGTCAAACCCCCGTCCGGGGGGAATTGCCAAAAAGCGGAACATGTCCGGGAAAATGGCGGCTCTGTTTAAGAGCCCGGCTGCCTGAACGCTACCGGCTTCGGGCAGCCCCGTGCCTGGAGACCCTGCACCGCCGGAGCCCGGGAGGGGAAGTACCCAGCTGGGGGCGCAGGGTCTGGAGGCACGGGGCTGCCCAAAGCCGGTAGCGCTTGGGCAGCCCAGCTCTTAAACAGAGCGGGGGCAGCTGGAGCCTCCTGCCCCTGGGGCTCTGTGTAACTGACCCAGTGTCAGTTACACAGAGCCAAAGAGGAGAAAAGCCTCCAGCCCCCGGGGCTGTGTGTAACTGACACAGGGTCAGTTACACAGAGCCCCAGCCGCTGGAGGCTCTGTTTAAGAACCGGGCTGCCCGAGAGCTACCGGCTTCGGGCAGCCCCCTTGCCTCCGGACCCTGCGCCCCCAGCCGGGCACTTCCCCTCCCGGGCTCCGGCGGCGCAGGGTCCGGAGGCACGGGGGCTGCCCAAAGCCGGTAGCGCTGGGGCAGCCCGGCTCTTAAACAGAGCCTAAGAGGAGCAGAGCCTCCAGCTGCGGGGGCTCTGCTCCTCTTCGGCTCTGTGTAACTTATACAGTGTAAGTTACGCAGAGCCGCCGGAGCCCCGGAGGGGAAGTGCCCGGCCGGGGGCACAGGGTCCGGAGGCATGGGGGCTGCCCAAAGCCCGAGCGCTACCGGCTTCACGGTTTGCTGGGCAGCCTCCAGACCCTGCGCCCCCGGCTGGGCGCTTCCCCTCCCGGGCACCAGCTGCGCTGGGGAAGCGCCGGCTGGGGGCGCAGGGTCTGGGGGCTGCCCGGGAAACCGTGATGCTGGTAGCACTGGGGCAGCCCTTTCCCCCTGGCTGGGAGTGGGAGGGAGGAGGGGGTGGAGTTAGGGTGGGGGAAGGGGCGGAGTTGGGGCGGGGCTAGGGGTGGGGAAAGGGGCGGGGCCATGGCCCGTGGAGGGTCCTCTTTTTTTATTTATGAGATATGGTAACCCTAGTCTGCATGCCAGATGGGTTTCAGGAGCACCCTTGTATGCTGCAGTTGATTGTTTTTGGGCAACTCCGTGTGTTAACACATCAATTCTAGCTGTTAACCCACTCTGTCTCTGTTTTTCACTTTGAAATTCTTTATTCACTCCCTTGAGATTAAGTCGCAAGCAACTCCCGTCTCCTAATGTGCTCTGTGAACTGTTCCATTTTTTCCTTCATCTGATTTACCAATCCAGTGAAAGTATTATTTGCTACTTCTCCCTCCCGTGTACTTACTTTTCCTGTTCTGACAGGCACCAGTCTAGGTCTCTGTTTCAGTTTTACCAGAACCTGGCTTGTATCATCTGTAGTGGTCCCTGTTTCATTTTTTAATTTTTGCTAGGGCCACCTTTTTCCATTTCTGTCCCCGTTTTTCAGGCACTATATAGGTACCTGAAGCCCGTTGTTGACTACCAATATTTATAACAAGGGACAGCACGTCTCTTTCTTGCAGATTCTTTACAGCTGTTTCCAATGGTTTATTCTGTTCCTGTGCTTGCGGTCTCTGGCCTGCTTGCCACCCTGCTAGGAGAGTGGGAGCATTCCAGGGCTCTGTGGCTTCTCTTGCTTCTTTTAACTCTATCGTTGTTCCTGTTATTTGCCCTGCCAATTTTGTGGTGTGTTGTCTTAACCATTTAACAGCCATGGCCATAGTTTGCAATATTCTACATTTCTTACACGTGTTTTTCAAGGCTACAGTCTCTGCCCTAGCCTTACAGATTCCATTCCATGTTTCTTCCCCACTAGCTTTTTAAAATTCACATGCACCTCCTTTGCTGGCAACCCAGCACAGTGTCCATACCTTTTTAAACTCTGTAAGGATTTGCAAGGAGGGATTAAGGGGGTTCCCTAGCTTGTAGCTTTTTGCCAGGTTAGATTGCGATTCTTACAGAGGACACCTCGCTTACATACCAGATCAGCGGTCAGGGTCACCAGTGTGGTCAGTGGTTGCCTGCATGTGTGTTCTCCCTGCGTGCTTTACTGGCTCAGGCCAGATAGCCCATACAGCAGGCTCCATTCAAACTGCCCAAAAGACCAGAGACTTGGTTTCTGTAGTGAAGGTACTCGGACAGGTTTATTGGCCACAAAGCACAGTCCTTGCGCCCCAGATCAGTGTTTACAGTTATACTAGGACATGTGTGCCCATGACTATGGATGCAGCTCAGTGAATGGCGGGACTTTCCATTCCCCACCTCGTTCGGACAAAGACAGACCCTGTGACCCCTCTTTTATACACTGTTACAAACAAATTACTTATTGCCCCTTGGATGTGATTAGTTACCACCCTTTATCGTGTACATGTAGGTTCGATCAAAACATCTATAGTCATCACCCTGTCATCCTGACCTTATCTTTAAGAGGGGTCAGTGTGTCCTTTCATCGTCTTTGGAGAGTGTGTTTACACATAACCCTATATCGGGGTGTTCTGGTGCTACCCTTCTGGAATGGGTTTATGTGACCATGCTGTGTTTTTGCAACTCCAACCCTATTCTTGCCAAGTTCATGTATCAGACAGCGAACTTACAAAGCAGATGCCTGGTTGCAGCAGGGCCTGACTTCTGCTCACAGCTTGACTTTTGGTCACTTTGCTTTATATCAGCACTGCCTGACTTTACATCAGGCCTTAGGCCTTACATCAAGCCCCTTATACCAGGCCTCATGTCTTGGGCTCGTTCTTTCTACACACCGTATCAATAGAGTCCACTAATTTTGGGCACCCAAATTCTTTCCAGGGGTACCAACCATATGCAGCTCCCACTGACTTTAGCTGGACTAGGGGGTACTTAGCATCTCTGAAAATCAGGCTGAAGCTGTCTCACATTGAGCACCTAGAAATTAAGGTACCAAACTGAGTGACTACTTTTGAAAATTTAGGCCCGAAGCACTCTCTGCTTCAGTTTCCCTGTTTATAAAACAAAGGATGATATTTATAGCTCCGGTGTGTTATAACTAAGTATCAGCTGTAGTTCCACAGGTGAAAGGTGCTGAGAGTTGGTTCTTGTTAGCTCTTCCTCTTAAGCTTCTGGTGTATTTTCAAGGACAAAGCTGTCACTGCTGAAACTGAACATTACGTACCAGCACTAGTGGAGAGCCTGCCCGGCTACTCCTATGGAAAGAATAGTCTCTTTGTTCATCCTCGCACAGACATTGTAAAATATATATATTACTATAATTTCTCCAATAAGACTCATACTGACTGGGATGACATGTTTAATTTTTGTTAGTGAGCAAACTGAAAGACACGTTATATTGAAAATTCCAATACTGACACAAGTACAGGTGGACAGGAAATAGCCAGTTAGTTTCCTTATTACCAAATACTACAGTGACCATCCAGAGCATTACTAATCCTCGTGTCAGCTGTAGTGTAGGGAGCTGCTGACGTTGAGCGGTGTGTTCATTAAAATTGTAACTGGTAATTAAGAAATTCTACCCTTCAAAATATTCATTTACTAAGGGTGAGGCATTCAGGTCACTCCAAAGCCAGCATTTAGCAATAGGTGGGCCGGAGAACATCGTTAACCCAGCAATCATTGTTTCTTAGGTGGGTGGGGAGAAAAAGAGACCCAATTAAACCATTATATCGTGTTCTTTGTTTGCTCAGCTTCTTTCAGCTCCTTACATGTAAGTGCACGCTTCATAATCTACATTGCTACGGTCTGCTAGTGGCTCTCTCTGCTTAATCAGAAAAATAACCTGAACAGGCCTTAGACTCAGCCTGAGGTGCAGGATTAATTTAAACCTTGTATTTTCCAGACAAATGAAGGCTTAGGAGGACAGATAGTTGGTGTGGAAGTACACCATCAGGCCTTGAGCTTCTAAGGGTTAATTTGTGGTCTCACTTCCCTCAAAGGGTTAAATCTGTTAGCAGTCTCTTGCAGTTCACACTCCTGCAAGTCCAACCTACGGAACAGCCATCCTCAGTCCTAGCCTCCCCCCAGCAGCTAGCATGCATCCTGGACTAGCATCATGGTACCAGCGACAAGGTTCCTCTGCATTCCAGTTACACATGGGAACATTCTGTAGCTATGACTGATGCAGGCTATTGGCAGTTGTAATTACAGGTGGTAGTTTAAGAACCAAGTATGTTTGTAACATGGATTTTGTGTTGCTGTAGCAACAGCATCGGACAATAATAAAGCCGCCTCAGTAAGCACGGAGACCTGTGCTGGCCTTTCCATTCTCCTCCCAGCACACTCACAAGGAATGGATATTGTGAGCTAAGTCCCATTTCTCAATGAGAGTGCTTTACTTTTTCCTCCTCTGCTCCATGCCCTATGTTAGGTTTTCATCTTCTCTCTTTTAATATGGTTTTTTTAGACACCTTTTACATTTTGATTTAGTGTTAGTGAGCACTGGTTTGACAACTAAGGGGACTGGAGTCCTCTCTTTATCACAGACAAAACAGCCACAGGGCAAGATCCCATCCCCGGGCCCCATCAGTGTGCCTCAACTCTGACATAGAGGGATGAAAAGGGGACTTCAGTCCTTGGTCTCTCTAGTGAGACTGCAAGCAAGAGAGCAAACAGCAACGGCAGTTCTGTGATAGGGTCATCTCCCTACTAGCAAGTGGGCTGAGACCCACCAAAATCATTTCACAAAGGCAAGTAGGTAGCCATCCAGGGCCGCCTTTAGGCCGATTCAGCCGATTCGGCTGAATTGGGCCCCGCGCTACAGCTCTCCACCCCGCCCCCAGCTCACTTCCCCCTCCTCCCCTCCCCTGCACGCTCTGCCCCCTGCTCCTCCCCCACCCCTGCTTCCCACGAATCAGAGGTTCGCGGGAAGTCTGAAAAGAAGCAGGGGGGGGCAGGCAGCACCTGGTAAGCTGAGTCAGGGGTGTGGGAGGGGGACGTGAGAAGCGCTCCGGGGAGGCGCGGCCCAGTCCGGCCCCGGCCGAGCACCTCCGGCCCCAGCAGCTCTGGCGCTGGCCCTGGTTCTGGCCGAGCGCGCCGGCCCGGCCCGCTTGGCTCGGCTCTGTCCTGGCCCCCGCGGCTCGGCTCGGGTCCGGCCCAGGCCCCGCAGCTCGGCTCGGCTCCGGCCCGGCTCTGTCGGCTTGGGCCGGGCCCGGCCCCCGCAACTCAGCTTGGGCCCGGCCTGGCCTGGCCCGGCCCCCGCGGCTCAGCTCAAGCCCGGCCCCCGCAGCTTGGCTCAGCCCGGGCCCGGCCCCCCGGCCCGGCCCAGGTCCGGCCCCCCAGCCCAGCTCGGGTCCAGTGCGGCTCGGGCCCGGCCCCCTGGCTCAGCTCCAGCCTGGCCCCCGGCTGAGCGGCTCCGGGCCAGACCCAAGCCCCACGACCCCGGCTGGAGCTCCGGCCGGAGCGCAGCCCAATTCCTGGGGGTGGGGCTTGCGACAAGCCACGCCCCCAGGAATCGGGCCCTGCTCTTGCTAAAGCCGGCCCTGCCTGCCCGGGGGCCCCGACCTCACAGCCCTGCGCTCTGACTGCCCTGACAGTCAGAAGCGCAGCTGCCGGGTTTGCCCCCTGCCCAGGGGTGGGGGAGGTTGGTAGGGGGCGAACCCGGCAGCCGCGCTTCTGACTGTCAGGGCGGTCAGAGCGTGGCGCGCGGGGCTGAGGTCGCCTCCCGCCCCCCCCGCCCCCCTCCTGCCTGGCGTCCAGCGTCACTTCCGGGGCTGCTGAGGCGGGAAGCGCTGGGCACGAGGCAGAGCCGGTAAGTCCGAGCGAGGGGAGAGGCACCCGGCCTGGGCTCGAGCCGCAGCTCACGCGGGCTGGGGTCAGGGGGATGTCCAGCTCAGAGGGGCTGGGCTCGGAGCTGAGGTCAGGGCTGGGGGGGATGGGGTCAGGGGGGTGTCCGGCTCAGAGGGGCTGGACTCGGAGCTGGGAGTCAGGGCTGCTGGGGGATGGGGTCGAGGGTAGGGTTACCATACGTCCTCTTTTCCCCGGACATGTCCGGCTTTTCAGCAGTCAAACCCCCGTCCGGGGGGAATTGCCAAAAAGCCGAACATGTCCGGGAAAATGGCGGCTCTGCTCCTCCCCGACTCTTCGGCTCTGTTTAAGAGCCGGGCTGCCCGAGCGCTACCGGCTTCGGGCAGCCCCTGTGCCTCCAGACCCTGCGCCCCCAGCCAGGCACTTCCCCTCCCGGGCTCCGGCGGCGCAGGGTCTGGAAGCACGGGGGCTGCCTGTAGCCCATAGCGCTCGGGCAGCTCGGCTCTTAAACAGAGCCGAAGAGTCAGGGGAGGAGCAGAGCCTCCGGCTGCGGGAGGGGAAGTGCCCGGCCGGCATTTTCCTGGACATGTTCGGCTTTTTGGCAATTCCCCCCGGACGGGGGTTTCAATGCCGAAAAGCCGGACATGTCCGGGAAAAAACGGACATATGGTAACCCTATCTTACCTAAACTTTATTCTTTTCTTGTAAGTTTTGGGTAAGTTCCACTCAGCTCAGACACCCCTTTTCCTGAGAAAGACAGACAGCTCCTGAAGCATTCTCTGTCTCTCTCCGTCAAAGATCCATCCCCAGCCTCTACTGCCTGCTCAATCCCCCTTCCTTCCTAGGCCAGGGACTTTAATAGTTTAATATCCCCTTTGATCCCAGATGTGGGCCTGAGAAAAATAAACCTTGCTAGCTGAGTTGGAGCCAGACAGGTGGACATTCTCTTATTATTAGCTTCCCCACTGTTTCTCTCTGATGGTACCTTTTCTTTGCCATTGTTCTATTTCTTGTTTGTTTCCCCTAACAGTCTCCTTTGATTCTGCCTCTTGCAGCCAGGCTGGATAATATCAAGCAGGTTAACTGAAGTGCCTATGATATTCATAGAACATAATATAGATAGCTCTCTTGTTCTTCACACTTACCCTCCTGAGGCTCAGTGGGGAATGGTTTTGTTGTTTTCTTGAAACTAACTGATGAGTTGGGAGAGGAGATAGAGCAAAGAAATAAAAGAAAAAAAAATCATTAGGTAACACAGCCACCATAATAATAATACTAACAACAGACAACCCGCCAACCTTAAGCATATTCTCACCAGCAACCACACACCGCACCATAACAACTCTAACTCAGGAACCAACCCATGCAACAAACCTCGATGACAACTCTGCTCACACATCTACACCAGCAACACCATCACAGGACCTAACCAGATCAGCTACAACATCACCGGCTCATTCACCTACACGCCCACCAATGTTATATATGCCATCATGTGCCAGCAATGCCCCTCTGCTATGTACATTGGCCAAACTGGACAGTCACTATGCAAGAGGATAAATGGACACAAGTCAGATATCAGGAATGGCAATACACAAAAACCTGTAGGAGAACACTTCAACCTCCCTGGCCACACAATAGCAGATGTTAAGATAGCCATCTTACAGCAAAAAAACTTCAGGACCAGACTCCAAAGAGAAACTGCTGAGCTCCAGTTCATTTGCAAATTTGACACCATCAGATCAGGATTAAACAAAGACTGTGAATGGCTATCCAACTACAGATGCAGTTTCTCCTCCCTTGGTGTTCACACCTCAACTGCTAGCAGAGCACCTCACCCTCCCTGATTGAGCTAACCTCGTTATCTCCATACAGATTTATACCTGCCTCTGGAAATTTCCATTACTTGCGTCTGATGAAGTGGGCATTCACCCACGAAAGCTTATGCTCCAGTACTTCTGTTAGTCTTAAAGGTGCCACAGGACCCTCTGTTGCTACTAACAAGCCTTAATACTTATACAAGTGTCTTCCATCCCAGGATCTCTAATCTGTGAAAGTCACAGGGAAATCCCAGCTTGGATTTATGTGTCCAGGCATCATGGATTCCCAATAACTCCCAGTTATTAGTAAATATGTAGACTCATAGACTTTAAGGTCAGAAGGGACCATTATGATCGTCTAGTCTGACCTCCTGCACAACGCAGGCCACAGAATCTCACCCACCCATTTCTGTAACAAACCCCTGACCTATGTCTGAGCTATTGAAGTCCTCAACTTGTGGTTTAAAGACTCCAAGGTACAGAGAATCCTCCAGAAAGTGACCTGTGCCCTATGCTGCAGGGGAAGGCGAAAACCCCCCAGGAACTCTGCCAATCTGCCCTGGAGGAAAATTCCTTCCCGACCCCAAATATGGCAATCAGCTAAACCCTGAGCATGTGGGCAAGACTCACCAGTCAGACACCCAGGAAAGAATTCTCTGTAGTAACTCAGATCCCACCTCATCTAACATCGCATCACAGGCCATTGAGCATATTTACCGCTAATAATCAAAGATCATTTAATTGCCAAAATTAGGCTATCCCATCATACCATCCCCTCCATAGACTTATCAAGCTTAGTCTTGAAGCCAGATATATCTTTTGCCTCCACTGCTCCGCTTGGAAGGCTACTCCAGAACTTCACTCCTTGGATGGTTAGAAACCTTTGTCTAGTTTCAAGTCTAAACTTCCTGATGGCCAGTTTATATCCATTTGTTCTTGTGCCCACATTGGTACTGAGCTTAAATAATTCCTTTCCCTCCCTGGTATTTATCCCTCTGATATA
Organism: Malaclemys terrapin pileata; assembly: GCF_027887155.1. NCBI lineage: Eukaryota > Metazoa > Chordata > Testudines > Emydidae > Malaclemys > Malaclemys terrapin. The sequence continues at coordinate 16,248,142 of NC_071508.1, read as the reverse complement.
TTTATAGAGAGCAATCATATCTCCCCTCAGCCTTCTTTTGGTTAGGCTAAACAAGCCAAGCTCTTTGAGTCTCCTTTCATAAGACAGGTTTTCCATTCCTCGGATCATCCTAGTCGTCCTTCTCTGTACCTGTTCCAGTTTGAATTCATCCTTCTTAAACATGGGAGACCAGAACTGCACACAATATTCCAGATGAGGTCTCACCAGTGCCTTATAATGGTACTAACACCTCCTTATCTCTACTGGAAATACCTCGCCTGATGCTCCCCAAGACCACATTAGCTTTTTTTCACAGCCATATCACATTGGTGGCTCATAGTCATCCTGTGATCAACCAATACGCCGAGGTCCTTCTCCTCCTCTGTTACTTCCAACGGATGTGTCTCCAGTTTATAACAAAAATTCTTGTTATTAATCCTTAAATGCATGACCTTGCACTTTTTACTATTAAATTTCATCCTATTACTATTACTCCAGTTTACAAGGTCATCCAGATCTTCCTGTAGGATATCCCGGTCCCTCTCTGTATTGGCAATACCTCCAAGCTTCGTGTCATCCACAAACTTTATTAGCACATTCCCACTTTTTGTGCCAAGGTCAGTAATAAAAAGATTAAATAAGATTGGTCCCAAAACCGATCCCTGAGGAACTCCACTAGTAACCTCCCTCCAGCCTGACAGTTCACCTTTCAGTATGACCCGTTGTAGTCTCCCCTTTAACCAGTTCCTTATCCAGCTTTCAATTTTCATATTGATCCCCATCTAATTCCCCATGTGGAACTGTATCAAATGCATTACTGAAATCGAGGTAAATTAGATCCACTGCATTTCCTTTGTCTAAAAAATCTGTTACCTTCTCAAAGAAGGAGATCAGGTTGGTTTGGCACGATCTACCTTTTGTAAAACCATGTTGTATTTTGTCCCAATTACTATTGACCTCAATGTCCTTAACTACTTTCTCCTTCAAAATTTTTTCCAAGACCTTGCATACTACAGATGTCAAACTAACAGGCCTGTAGTTACCCGGATCACTTTTTTTCCCCTTTCTTAAAAATAGGAACTATGTTAGCAATTCTCCAGTCATATGGTACAACTCCTGAGTTTACAGATTCATTAAAAATTCTTGCTAATGGGCTTGCAATTTCATGTTCCAGTTCCTTTAATTTGTATTATAGCAGTACCTAGAAGCTCCAACCAAGATCAGAACCCCTTTGAGCTAGCTGTACATACACATAGGAAGAGGCTGTCCCTGCCCCCAAGATCTTATAATCTAAATTGATAAAGGAAATATTACTACCCCCATTTTACAGATGGGGAACTGAGGCACAAGAAGACTAAAAGTCTTGCCCAGGGCCACACAGGAAGACTGCAGTAGAACCAGACACTAAACTTGGAGCTTTTGAGTCACGGGCCAATACAAAAACCACACAAGCAACCTTTGTCTGTCTGTTATTACAGGTGACTTCTATCCATCACCAAAGTAGGAGGAGTGACTGATGAAGTCCAATCTCCTGTATGTACAATACTCCCTCTCCCAGAGAAAGGAAACCTGGACAATGCGCTCAGCAACTACCAGCATAGACTGTTGTCTGTGAAAGTCAAATCAGATGGTTTTCACACACAACCCAGCCAGTCCTACCTTGAATGACCTTGAGGCCAGCAGTGCATGCAGCTTCCCCATACTCATTCACAGCAGAGCAATGGTACAAATCAGTATCTTCTGCAGTGAGTTTGTTTATCTTAAAAAGAAGAAGATAGTATGAGCTGGCAGCAGTGGTGAATGAGGAATCTCTCCCTCTTCCCAGTTGCTCATCTCCTTATGAAGTAGCTGCAAAGTATCATCCTTGATCCTCTTTCTGTTCCCAGGACATTCCTAAAAGCTTTGCTTTCTTTAGTGCTGTGTGTTGTTGCAGATTCAATGCCACCCATACTCACTTCCATCCATGATCCATCTAGACAACTGTGCTCCTCTGGGACAATTCAGTTTGCAAAGCCCAGGGTGAAGTTCCTGCAACTTGACTCTACATAGCTCCTCCAATGCACCCCAGTCTTGACCTCTAACATCCCCTCCTAGTCCAGTCCTGAGTTCCTTGTACAGAGATCTGCTGATCCCTTCAATCCTGAGCTGTACTACTTTCTGCTATTCTTGTCGTGGGTTCCCCACACAACTCTGTTGATATCCACAGCCCCCGTGCTATCCCAGTCTGGGTTTCTCTCTTCCTATCTCTTTCTCTCTGCTACGCTGGGCCAGTATGCCATAGCTGACCCTTACCTGCAGGATGAACTCATTTGTAATGCCATTGAAGGACATTTGGTATTTGTCAGGATTGTTCATTTCTTCTTTGCTCCGCTTCCATATCACCTTGGGTGGGGGTTCACCCTTAACCACAGCCCTGAACATGGTATTTTTACCTTTCAAAAGAGGCAAAAAATTAGTCACTTAGGGCAGTGGTTCTCAAAGCCGGTCCACCGCTTGTTCAGGGAAAGCCCCTGGTGGGCCGGGCCAGTTTGTTTACCTGCCGCGTCCACAGGTTCAGCCGATCGCGGCTCCCATTGGCCGCGGTTCGCCATCCCAGGCCAATGGGGGCTGTGGGAAGGGCGGCCAGCAAATCCCTCGGCCCACCAGGGGCTTTCCCTGAACAAGCGGCGGACCGGCTTTGAGAACCACTGACTTAGGGGAGGAGGCAGGAGCTTAGATAAAATAGGACCACGCAACAGTTGAGCTGTCTACTTTTCAAAAAGCTGACTTGAAAAGTATCTTTCAAACTCCTCCACTGACCAATATGATTTCTTCCCTGAATTTTTATTTCTAGGCAGAAAATGCATTTTTCATAGGACTGAGTTTAATCCTAAAAATTCAGATCCAGATCTGGATTCAACCACACCAACATTTGTGCGGGTGTGGGGTGGATTTGGGGTTCCACTTCAGGCCCAATTTGATTTTTTTCCACATGTTAATGTTAAAAAACCTTAATGTTCTGTTAAAAAAGTTTGTTTGGGTTTTTTTGGGGGGGAGGTACATAATCTATTAAGGATGTTGCATATGAATTTTAAGGATCTCAGTTCGAAACCTTGTAACATGCAGGATACACACACACACACACACACACACACAGAGTCAGCTACTGATGAGAGCTCTGCTATTTAGCCATGTCTGGCCACCAGTCTGGCAGATGCACCATCAGCAAATAGCCCCAGTGATTCCAATCATCAGTGGCTATAAAGGGAAAGGACAATTTTAAAGAAGAGAGAGATCCCTAATCCAGCATAAAAACTCTATTCAGTATTTGGAATTTATGCTCTCTTAACAGAGTAATTTTCATTAACCCTTTCTGAGGAATCAGGCCCTATCCTCAGTGCACAAGAGTTATGCCATATTCCCTGCATCGTCTCAGCATCTTGTCCATTTGGCTTCTGCTGACTCCACCCAGCTCCCTCCTTTTCTTTTTACCTTGAGAGACACATTGGTTACTTTTGCAATCTTCCCAATACACATGCAGTAAATTATCCCAAGCACAGACTGTAAATTGTCACCACTAAATGCTAGTTTCTGAGGGTCCCTTTAGCATAGTAGATGTGAGGACAGTAGAGGTGGTCAGAAAATGTCTTTGTTTCCAGAGAAAAGTTAGAATTTTTATTGAAAAACATTTTTTCCAGTTTTCAGCCCCAAACAGCCAGAAACTAGAAATTGTTTTCCAACAAAAAATGGAAACTTTTCACAGAAAGCAGCCCCTTCCCCATGGTAGTTTTCATTTTGTCCAAACTCCAATTTTCGGTTGGAAAAAAGTTTCAATTGAAAATTTTTGACTAGCCCTAGGCAGGGACCATCTTTTTGTTCTGTGTCCATACAGTGCCTAGCACAATAAGGTCCTATAGTCCATGACTGGGGCCTCTGGCATTATGCAAATACAACTAAGCATAATAATAAAGGACCGGTTTCAGAGTAGAAGCCGTGTTAGTCTGTATCCGCAAAAAGAACAGGAGTACTAGTGGCACCTTAGAGACTAACAAATTTATTAGAGCATAAGATTTCGTGGACTACAGCCCACTTCTTCGGATGCATAATAAAGGACCGTATTTATTGTGGATGGCCCTGGTAAAAATCTGGGGCACCACTAGAGGGCATTGCATTCCTCTATAAAATGCACAACAGTCTATGGACAAGTGACATGATTGTATGGAGAGAGAGGAGAAAAGTGAAACCTGCAGGTGCTGGAAATTTATCCATCCTGCAGAGTTAGGGACTTTACACAGGCTTTGCCACATTCTGCAGAGTCCATACATACAATCTGAAACACTGCTCTAGGGCCCGATGCAAAGTCTATTGAAATCAATGGGAGTCTTTCCTCAGATGTCAGTGGGCTTCGGATTAGGCCTTTGGTGATGATGAACTGGCCTTCCTGTAAATACCACACACAGCAACCCAGGGACAGATTTACACCTGACACGCCACTAGACACAGCATGTTCAACGCTCCCCCTGCCTACAACTGACATTCATGTTTTCCGTAAAAAATTAAACATAAAGAAATATAAACACATCCTCCTTGGGAAGGCACGAGACCCTCCACGATGCATGTAGGGTTGCTAACTTTCTAATCGCACAAAATCAAACACTCTGCCCCGCCCCTGCCCTGAGGCCCTGCCCCTTCTCCCAAGCCTCAGCCCCCACTTGTTCCATCCCCCTTCCTTCCATTGCTCACTCTCTCCCACCCTCACTCAAACTGGGCTGGGGCTGGGGGTTGGGGAGTGGGAGGGGGGTGAGGGCTCGAGCTGGGGATGCGGGCTCTGGTGTGGGACCAGAAATGAGGGGTTCAGGGTAGGGTGACCAGATAGCAAGTGTGAAAACCTGGGCTAGGAGGTGGGGGGTAATAGGAGCCTATATAAGAAAAAGCCCCAAATATTGGGACTGTCCCTGTAAAATCGGGACCTCTGGTCACCCTAGTTCAGGGTGCAGGAGAGGGCTTCGGGCTGGGGCAGAGGGTTGGGGTGTGTGTGGTGGGGAAGGGCTCCGGCTGGGGGTGTGGGCTCTGGGCTGCGGCTGAGGGATGAGGGGTTAGGAGTGTGAGAGGGGGTGAGGGCCCGGCTGGGGGTATGGGCTCTGGGGTGGGGCCGTAGATGAGGGGTTTGGAGTGCAAGAGGGGACTCAGGTCTGGGGTGGGAAGTTGGAGTGCGGGGGGGTGAGGGCTCCGGCTAGGGGTTTGGGCTGTGAGATGGGGCCAGGGATGTGGGGTTTGCGGTGCAGGAGCAGACTGAGGCCAAGGGGTTTGGAGTGTGGGAGGGGGTGTGGGCTCTGGCTGGGGGTGTGGGCTCTGGGGTGTGGTGGGGGATGAGAGGTTTGGGGTGCAGGAGGGGAATTAGGGCTGGAGCAAGGGTTTTGGGGTGTGAGGGGGATTGCGGGGTACAGGCTCCGACAGGGAGTTTGGGTGTGAGAGGGGACTCCGGGCTGGGGGTTGGGATGTGGGGGGTGTGAGGGCTCCGGCTGGGGGTGTGGGCTCTGGGGTGGGGCTGGGGATCAGGGGTTTGGGGTGCAGGGACGGCTCAGGGATGGGGCAGGGTGTTGGGTGGGTGCGGGGTGCCGGCTCCAGGAGGGCGTTTGGATGCAGGAGGGCACTCTATGCTGTGGCAGAGGGTTGGGGTGCAGGAGGCGGTGCAGGGTCTTGGCGGTGTTTACCGCGGCTCCCAGGAACCGGCCACCAGGTTCTTACGGCCCCTAGGCGCATGGGCAACCAGTGAGGCTACGCGCGCTGCCCTCACACCTTCAGGTGCCGCCCCCTCAGCTCCCATCGGTCTCGGTTCCTGGCCAATGGGAGCTGTTTAGCCAACAGTCGGGGCACGGGCAGCACGCAGAGCCTCCCTGGCCGCCCATGTGCCATGGGGCCGCAGGGTCCTGGGAGCCCCTTCTAGAAGCTGCACGGAGCCAGGGTAGGCAGGGAGCCTGCCTCAGCCCTGGGCCCTTGCTGCACCACCAACCGGACTTTTAACAGCCCGGTCGGCGGTGCCAACTGGAGCCACCAGGGTCCCTTTTCGACTGGACATTCTGGTAAAAAAACAGACATCTGGCAACCCTACATGCATGGTGCTCCCAGCCCGAGCTGTGGCGCAGCCCACCCGCCCCAGGTGAGCCGCAAGGGGGGACTGTACTTCTCCCCATGGTGAGCGGTCCCTGGGTGTCTTCCATCCCTCCTGCAGCCCAGCGCTGGCCACGCCCCTCCCACTCTCTCCCTGGCACAGGGCAGAGGCAGCAGGGCGCTCGAGATTGGGAAGGGGCTGGGACGCTCCCAGCACCTTCAGCAGCTGCTCCACCCAGCTGTGGCTCACAGAGTCCCCAGGTGGGCTGACTCAGATGCTCACCCGACTCCAGCCCCACACGCAGGGTGGCCAGGAGCCCAGCTGCAGCAGGAGAGCGGACTGTATTAACTTTTTAACGTTTAACCCACTTTTAACTTTTAGGAACCCCTAGAACACCGATGATCCCAGGCACGTGCCTACTGTGCCTCACTAGAAATCCAGCCCTGCTGCAAGCTCCATCACACTACTCCTTGATGTTGTGGGGCCAGCAGAGCACAAATGGAGGTGTCAAGCCCTCCTGTCACCCCTCACTTTAATGGGGGCTTAATCTCAATACTGAGCTTTTTAAATGCTTCAGTGGAAAATGAAAATAAACCAGCTGAAGTTTCTATTGTAAAACATTTTACTCTGATCACCTGGAAGTAGATCAACCTGCTGTAGAGTCCAAATGGCTCCGCTTATACCAGATGAGCCAGATTCTGATCTCACTTCCATGGCGTAAAGCAATAATAACTCCACTGTCATCAGGGGAGTTACTCCAGACTTATACCAACGTGACTGAGGCTTTAGCTACACAAGAAAATTGTATTGAATTAACTGTTTCAAAACTTACAATTAAATCGATAGTTTTCTCATGCAGGCAAGGCCTGAGATCTAGAATCTGACTCTTTGAGATTAACTGTTTCTTAAGAGCGTCTCACCTTCCTGTAATGTTAGGGTGATGGGTTTTCGCTCAAAGTCAGGCGTGCTACATCCTTTTGGAATAACTTCAACAAACTGCTTGATGGTCTCCCCTGGGATGGCAGATTTCTTACGGGGTTTCACTGGAGAAAAAAAAATTAACATGAATTCAAGTTACATTGTGAACTCTTCAGGGCAGGGAGCATCTCTTAATATGTGTATATATGGTGTCCCGTACAACGGGGCATAGCTCGCAGTTGGGATCTCTAAGCATAAGCACTACTGTACATAATTCAGAAGAAGAAATAGAGGTCTGAACAGCAACAGTCAGATGTGGATCTAGACATTCCTCAAGTTCTGGGTGTTCAGATCAGAGATTTTAATTTGACCTGTTGTAAGTTAGTGGCCAGGCGGCTGGTTTAGATACAAGGTTTTTGTCCAGGCACGCATCTCCTCATAGACAAAGCAATCATGCCTACTGCTCCTTTGGAGCTATTCAAGCTTTTGGACATTGCCAATTGTGGGGTGATTATTCAGAATTCCACATGCTGATCAGTTGGATTTTTGAATCTAGGAAAGGATTGTGGCAGAGATGTACAAAACCTATTAGACCGGTGAGTCCATCCCATTGCAAAGGCAAGATATAGTTCCCTGACAGAGGACACATCACATATTAAACACAAACTACAAGAAGGCAAGACTGGCTCATTTCTGATGAAGATCACAGGTCAAGTTCACAGTTTCTTGGTTTGTTGTTCTCTCTCACCTGCCCTCCGGCTTTCCATTGTCATTCTGGAGGTCAGCTCTACAGCTTAGTGGATTCTCCTGCAAAATAGAAGATAGTTTCATTGCTTGGGGAGGTTCATAACTCATGGGGTGTGTGGAAAGACCTAATACCCAGAAGCTATTTAAAATCTTTTCCTTATTTTGCTTGCATCAGTTTGCCCCATCCTCAGTTGCTAGACCCCAGCACTCCGGAGGAGAAAGCCTAGTTCATTAGCATACCTCCACCACTTATTCCTCAAAGAATCACCTCCGGGCATCAGATTCCACCTCCACCACCTTGCTTTTTTCATTATTGCTTATAAACTATCAGTATGTTATGACTGAAGTAACCAAGCAGTTAGCAGGACTAAACCGGATTATTTATTCAAGCCAATTTACACACATAACAACATTCCACCATTGTATCTTCTGCCTCCATATTCCCTTGATTCCTCCCCCCAGATGCTGCCTAGTGTTCTCAGGTTGAAAGAACTGGGCACACACAGTCTAAAGGAGAGAAGGTTGACAGGGAAACGTATAATAGTCTTCAAATATATAAAAGACTGTTATAAAGAGGACAGTGTTCAATTGCTTTCCATATCCACCGAGTGGAGGGCAAGAAATAATTGGCTTGGTTTGCAGCAAGGGAGATTCAAGTTAGATATTAGGAAAAACTTTCTAACTCTAGGATACTTGAGCACTGGAACAGATTATCAAGGGAGGTTGTGAAATCCTCATCATTGGAAGTTTTTAAGAATAGGTTAGACAGACACCTGTCGCCAGGGATGGTCTGGCTTTACTTGGTCCTACCTCAGTGCAAGGGAATGGACTGTGACCCCTGAAAGTCCCTTCCAGCCCTACGTTTCTATGATCCCCAAGTGCGTCTCATAACTTCATTGGGAAGAATCGCTTAATTTGGCTAGTAAAAATAATGGGGACGCTTGCATTTTATTGTGAAACAACAAAATTTGAGATCCAGGTTGGGCTTGGACCTTCACAAAAGCATCCATCACCACTCTGTGTTATTCTGAAGCTGTAATAATAAACTGAGGGCAAGAGGTAAAGGGAATTCAGGAAGAGTCACTGTCCTTTATGGGGCACCCTCACCTCTACAACCAAAAATACATTCTTCACTCTGGGCTTTTAGCTTCCAGCAAACTGAGTTAGGGTCTGATCTGGCTCCCGCTGGAGTCAATGCCAAAAAGCCCATTGATTTTAGTGGAACCAGGCATGACCCCTAAAGCTTTATGGCTTAAGTTGTAAGCAAGGCTGAGATTTACTTTGAAGGGTGGAGGCCAGTCCATTTTCTCTCCCAATTTTTTACTCCCCACTCCACTTTTGTGCCTGGTTAGCAACCCTTTCTCCAGCCAAAGAGCTTGCATTGAGTAGCCCAATTCTGCTCCTACTGCTGACTAGGAAGGCATCACTCAGGAGCAACAGAACCTCTGCAAGGCTCCCAGCCCAAGTGGAGCTGGGCAGTACGGGACTCAAAGCCACCTCCTCATGGCAGCACAATGCACAGAGAACCAAAGAGTCAAGCCAGCCCAGCCTGGGGTCCATCGTTCATTCAACTCTGGATGGTAGTAATGTTAATTTTCTTTTCCTTTTGTGCTGCTTCCTCTAAAATAAAGTTCCCACGGGGAGAAGCTCGCTCAGGGAGTTGGTAATATGTAATGAGCCATTTACCTCTAGGTGTCTGGGTCCCCTTTGGTGGCCTATGTTAGAAGAGTTTGGTCAATCTCCGTTGAGTTTCAAGTGGGTGGGGAAGGGAGCACATGATAAAAATCCACCACTCCGTCTGACACTCGCACTGTAGAGACCAAAGACTGAAAGGGCCATGAACAGCAACCTTTCCTTCAGCTCCCAGATGGGTTTTCTCCAAGGCAGGGGTGAGGCACCCTGGCAGAGAAAGTTTGCCCTGCCGGGGCCTCAGCAGCACCTCTTCTGGGGTAAATGGAGGCATTCCCCCTCCAGGCCCAGAGATCAGCACTTTCCCCAAATTATTTTGAAAAGACAAATTAAAGTGGAAAACATGACCGTGAAATCCTAGCATCATTCTTCCCTCGTGCCCTCTATTTGGCCATGAGCATTAGCCGTGTCTGCTGACAGTATTTGTGTTTCCCTGGCTCACAATATAGGAAAACAATGGGGACAAAGAGGAAAATGAGGACATTATTTTCCCAGTTGGTGGGGCAAAAGGCTGCCAGTTTTCAGACTCTATGGACCGGACTCTGCATGTACAATGGTATAAATCGTGAGTAACTCCACCCAGGACAGTGGAGTTACACCAGGGTATGTGAGAAGAGGATCAGGCCCTGTATATGCTGCTGGAAAATATATCCTGTTTATCCCTTGGGAATTAAGGCTGTGTTCCAGCAGCCACTTCCATGGCCCCTTTTTATACCTTTTTATTGCCCAGTCATCGTCTCTTGGCTTTCAGTATCAGTGGACATTGGCAGCCTAACTACTTTTCTATGTTCATCTGCTGCCTTTACCCTTAGCATGAATAACGTCTGATGCCACACAAGCCCCTTCCACAGACCATGATTGTTCATGTAAGCTGTGGAAGTTCGCTAGCTTTCCTTCGCACCGGCCCATACTTCCTCTCTAATGGGCTTTTACCCATTGCTGGAATTCAGCTGCCTTACCAGTGGGGGTAATCACTTTTATTTACAAAAAGAACAGGAGTACTTGTTTAGCTTGTTTAGTACTTGTTTAGTACTTTTATTTAGCACAGGCAGAGCCAGTGGAGCTAAGGGGTTCCTAGCACCCAGATCTAACAGGTTTTTAATTTGCCAGTAGATGCTCCCCCCATAAATGGTATGATTCTAGCTGAAAAGGGTCCTCCTGCTGCTATTTATTCCAAACTCCCATTACGAGTTATGGTAGGGATTCTGCTTGAACTACCAGGGGGCTCTTTCATTTAGTCAGACAGTCGGTCATAAGAGGTGTCAATTTCCAGCCTTGGTTTTACCAGAGTTCTTTTGGGGGAAGGAATGGAGACAACACCTTCTGCAGATGGGCTGATAATTTAAAACCATCTGTGATGCAGCAAAACCCTCCAAGAGACTGACCTTCTTCCATTTCACAGCTTGTTTTCCACCCCCACCCCCCATAGTCTTGTTAACCCTTGCGGTGCTGGCATGCCACTGAAATGCCACAAAATGTCAGGGTGGTGTCTGGTGCATTCAGCAGCGGTCAGGGGTTTAAATGAGGAGAGAATGCATTCTCCATAGGAGCAAGTGCCCCCACCACAGTGAGAAGTGAGTGAAAGGACAAGGGAAAACAACTGCCCCGAGAGAGCATCTCATCCCCTGCATCATCTCAGGATTAAATTGAATGGAGGCGAGATTTTTAATTTAATTGGAGGCGAGATTCTTCTGGGTCCTCTATTTAGCCTTTAACTCCTTTCTCTTTCAAGAGCTCATCTTGAGGGCCGGACCAGACTCCTTCCAGAACATTGCGACAGCAGACCTGGACTGCTCAGAGAGGGTTGCGAGAAGTGATGCATAGAAACTTAGGAACTGACACTTCTGCAAGGCTCACAGCCCTGTCCATCGAACATGAGGCTAGATGCATGACCTGCTCTCATGCCCCCCGCCTTGGCTGAGTGGGACTACACATTTCGGCCGTGGTTCTCTAGTGACAGACAGGGCCATATTCATCTCTGGATTACTGTGCTAGAAGACAATGTTACACCAGGGAGGACTGAAAAAACATTCAGAGTGGGATCTGCAAAGCCACCTAAGACATTTGGACAATTAATGGGAACTGAGTGTCCAAATCCCCTAGATCACTTTCAATATCCCACCCTCAAAATCTACCCAGACACTATAGTGATTAGAACCCCATAAATACAGATAGAAAATGAAAGAAAGAAATGTATGTTTAAGGGCTATATGGAGTGGATGTTTGCTAGATGCGGAACCCTCCATCATAAGAATGGCCATACTGGGTCAGACCAGTGGTCCATCTAGCCCAGTATCCTGTCTTCTGACAGTGGCCATTGACAGGTGCATCAGAGGGAATGAACAGAACAGGGCAATTATCAAGTGATCCCTCCCCTGTCATCCAGTCCCAGCATCTGGCTATCAGAGACTTAGGGACATCCAGAGCGTGGGGTTGCATCCCTACTCATCTTGGCTAATAGCTATTGATGGACCTTTCCTCCATGAAATTATCTCATTCTTTTTTAACACAGTTATAGTTTTGGCCTTCACAACATCCCCGGCAACAATTACTACAGGCTGAGAGTGGGTTCCACTACGGTGAGTAGGGGGGTCACCAAATGAAATTAATAGGCAGCAGGTTTAAAACAAACAAAAGGAAGTATTTCTTCATACAACACACAGTTAATATGTGGAACTCCTTGCCAGAGGATGTTGTGAAGGCCAAGACTATAACAGGGTTCAAAAAAGAACTAGATAAGTTCATGGAGGGGAGGTCCATCAATGGCTATTAGCCAGGATGGGCAGGGTTGGTGTCCCTAGCCTCTGTTTGCCTGAAGCTGGGAATGGGCGACAGGGGATGGATCACTTGATGATTAACTGTTCTGTTCATTCCCTCTGGAGCACCTGGCACTGGCCACTGACAGAAGACAGGATACTGGGCTAGATGGACCTTTGGTCTGACCTAGTATGGCCATTCTTATGTGTGGTGTGAAGTACTTCCTTTTGTTTGTTTTAAACCAGATGCCTATTAATTTATTTGGGTGACCCCTGCTTCCTGTGTTATGTGAAGGGGTAAATAACACTTCCCTATTCATTTTCTCCATACCAGTCATAATTTTGTAGACCTCTATCTAACTAACCCCCTTAGTTGTCTCTTTTCCAAACTGAATAATCCCAGTGTTTTTACTCTCTCCTCATAGGAAAGCTGTTCCATACCATAAATCATTTTTGTCATCCTTAGAATCATAGAATATCAGGGTTGGAAGGGACCTCAGGAGGTCATCTAGTCCAACCCCCTGTTCAAAGCAGGTCCAATTCCCAACTAAATCATCCCAGCCAGGGCTTTGTCAAGCCTGACCTTAAAAACCTCTAAGGAAGGAGATTCCACCACTTCCCTAGGTAACCCATTCCTTCTCTGCACCTTTTCCATTTCTAATATATCTTTGAGACATAGAAATATATTAGAACTATATCACTCAAGGCTAAAGAGCACTGTGGGCACTGAGACTAGGATAGGTTTCTTCTGTTTCACCAGCTCAATCACTCAAGGCTAAAGAGCACTGTGGGCACTGAGACTAGGATAGGTTTCTTCTGTTTCACCAGCTCAAATCCAGCGATGGTTGGGTAATGACAAAGTCATTTTCCCTTGTGGTCATTAACTAAACTAGTGTCTCAATCTTCGTCTCATTCCGGCTGGATAAATGTCCTTTGCGTAAGTTAGCGACCTTGTTGGTAGTCTCATTGCAGAGGCTAAGGACTGAATTGGCCATACAGACTGAACTTTACTGTCACCTACAAGAGATGCTTTTGAGAACGTCGTATAGGGTGCAGGGTTTGAGGGACGCTTACCCTGTAGGCTCTTTATACTGTACTGTACTCAGATTGTGGACAGAGGACTTCAGGCCAACATTTTCAAAGCTGGGTGCCTAAAATTAGGCCCCTTCATCCATAATATTTAGACACCTAAATAAGAGACTGATTTGCAGAAGTGCCAACTACCTGCAGCTCCTATTGATTTCAGTGGAGGATGCTCAGCCCCTCTGAATATTAGGTCTGGAATTCAGATGTCTGAATATGGATTTAGGGGCCTAATTGAAGACACCAAAGTTTGACAATTTGACTCTCAGTCTGGCACTTTCACCAGCAATGGGCCAGATTCTGATCTCACCATACTGCCATGATTAGTCCGACTGCCATCCACTGATTAAGGTGCTGCTCAGCATGAGAAGGTTAGAATCAGGCCTAGCGACTGCAAGGAGTAGCAGTACCCAGTTCTCATGCTGTAAATTAGCCTCTGCCCTTTTCACAATGTATCGAATCCTTGTTATTCCCTCATTCAACACTCATTTGTTTTCATCCATGTCTGACTGGGAATGATTGTCAACTCCATCCATGCTTTAGATGGGGCACTGGCTGCTTATCAATCCGGCACTCATGCCCCACCCCTGTGATTGCTAACGCCCAGCCCTGACCACTCCTGGCTGGCCAGCATTGGATCACGCTTACCCTTTCCTTCCATAACTTGGTCTCATCAGCGACGTAATTAATGACAAGTTGCATCCGAAGAAGTGGGCTGTAGTCCACGAAAGCTTATGCTCTAATAAATTTGTTAGTCTCTAAGGTGCCACAAGTACTCCTGTTCTTCTTTTGACGTAATTAATGAAATCCTGACTCACTGTCAGAGCCACCCTCCCCTTTCTCCCAGGCCTGGTAAAGAAAATGACATTTTAACCCGCCTTGCACCTTAATGGACTTGGGAAATGCATCCAGCACCACTGTATGACCCTATATGGTCCTTGCTCTTTGTTGGATGTCTTCTCACTCTAGCTAAAATTAGCATCAGGGCAATAGGCGTTCCAAACCACGCTGCATGCACTACTGCCAGGAACCCATGGGGTTAATAAAACACTGCTGTTTATATTAAAATAATGTGGCATAAAATCCAGGTGCAATAAGGAATTCCTGATGTCAAGGACTGAGCTTTTCCCCATATTTTTCAATGCATTAACGGAAACCTTTACAACTACCACCACACCTCCCTGACCCACCCCCCAGTTTAGCATATTAAAACAACTCCAGCTAAGGATCTTTCCCAACAACAAAATATGCAATAAAGTCCTTGCCTGAAAGGCTGCATTTTAACCTTCCTACGGCACCATGTTAAGAGTCCATGGCTGAAACAATTGCTGCAGAAAATCACCTGGAATCCAGTTAATCCACAGTGAAGTCCCATCTGTTTTCTCTTTCCCTGCATTTTGGATTGAATGTTATTTTCTACATCTTTCTAGGGCTGCCTTGTCTGAACTTGGCCTGGCCCAAACAGAGCCACTATCTGCTATGAGCAGAAAAGTGCCAGAAGAATCCAGTCCCTGAGATTTCAAGTCCCACTCCTGCAATTTGTATTTCCCCAGCAAAGTCCATCTTTAATCAGCATCCTAACAGAGGAATAAAGCAGCCCTCATCCAAAGCCAGAACGTTACCCCAGCACCCACCCCAGAAATAACTGAATAGGTTAGAAATAAATAAATCACCAGACAGCGAATCGTTCCCAGCCACATGCCCATTGCACCCAACTTGCACCCTAGAAACCCCTGTGAACTTGGTGGCTTTACAAAGGGTATTTAGGAGTCCATGAGTTTTCTCCCTTAGTGTGAAGAGGAGGTTAGCAGAAGCTACCACCAATTATCTTTTGTTCAATGTCAAGACAACTAGGAGTAACCCAGATCAATTGTTCCTACCATATGCAAGCAATCACAGTTCATTCGTCATTCTGCACCGGGTGCTTAGAACTCACCTGTATATTGTGTCTTCCTCCTACAGTTCTGTCTTCTCCTTGATTCCCTTCCTCCCCAGGATGCTGTGAAAGCTGCTGCTGCTTGCAAGAGTTGCCTTTCCAGTCTAAGCTCAGATACCAAAGAGCAGCTTAGATCACTAAGAGCCTTTGCTGCTGCTCTCTCTGTGCTCTCACTTTCTCCCTCTCGCTGACCTAATCTCTCTCTTGCCCTCTCCTCTTAGGAGGTGACAGCCTGTGATAAATCAATGCACCAGTCTCTTGTTCATTATTATTTCAGTACATACCACTGACGACACTGGACAAGTTTGAGATTAACTTAATTCTTTGACGTTTCTTAAGTCAGTTCACAGGGCTGGTTTTCTGCAGATCTTCTTTCTTCTTCAAAGCATCGCCTTGAAAGCTTTTGTTCCACTAAAGCTTTGAACAATCTAAGCAAAGCGCAGCATAATTGTCTGCTTTGAAAACAGTAAGATTCATTTGGGCCAGGCTTTCAGAGGTGCTGAGCACCTCACGATCCCAGGTGAAATCAGTGGCTGAGCTCTTCTGAAAATCAGGCCCATAGCACTTTGATTAATATTTCTACAGTCCTTTGAAGATAAAAATCGATATATAAATGCCAAATATTAGTATTCATATTTTTATGGGCTAAGTCACAGCCACTTCCTGAAACCCTTTTAATGTATTTTTAAGTGTTAAACTTCTTTTTCAGCTTACTGTAGTTTTTCTTTTCTTAAAATGCAAGTAGATCAGGTAACGGTACAAGTATGACCTGGTGTTTCAGACACAAGTTACCACCTTTTTTTGTGTGTGTGTGCTGCAAAACAATGCTGTTTTCCCCAATCATCTCACATAAAAAAGAATATTGTAAGAGACAAGGTGGGAGACTTTTCCCACTCAGAACATGTCATGAAAGTTCATGCATCAGTCTGTGTGTTTGGTTAGCCAGGCAGGGTACGGCATATATTTACACATTGCTGTATGAATGGAAAATTTGCCTCTTTGCTATGAAATAAAACATATTGCAAACGTATAGAGCACATATAATTTGCTGCCTTGGTGTGGTCTCTTGAGTAGCCATCATTACTTTTCCTAAAAGTGACAACTTATTTTACCCATAACATACAAAGACTTATACCCAGGATAAAAATCCACAAAATAACTAATTTCAGAACACATGTAGATATAGTCAGTCTCGCTCAAGGTGTAGACCTGATGCAGCAATCATTGGATGGGATTCTCTGGCCTATGCCATGCAGGAGATCAGACTAGAGGATTAGAATAGTCTCTTCTGGTCTTAAAATACAAGCATCTATTAACTCTGCCTGGGTTTAGTTCAACTGGTGCAAGTGCCTGTATGCCCACTCCTATTCCAGCTTAAGAGTGGTTTATTTCAGGTAAGCTAAACCACAGTAAGCCCACTTACACCCAAATAGGAGTGTCTACCCAGCCGTTTGCACAGATTTGACTAAATTGCACCTTAGGTTGTTTCCATTTCACAGGGTTTGAAACTGAATCTTTTCCATTAATTTTTCTCCCCAAAAATATTTGAATTTTTGAAGTTTCCTTTCCCCTTCTTGCCTCTCCCTTTTTTCCTTTATGCCACTCACTGCAATAAAACGAATAATGGCGAGGATTGGGGTTCTCCCCACCCCTCTTTTTTCTTTGCTCACTCTGTAGCTTTTCAAAATTCCTACTTTGGCCAAGTCAGACAAGCCGCAGAGTGACAGTTGCATTTTCCTTTTGCCACTTGGTGATTTTCCCAGAGCTGATGATGATCTGAAAAGTCAGAGAGTGAAGAATAGAAAAGTGCAAACAAGGACAATTTTAATTTTTTTCTGTTCTCAAGATTGTTTTGTTTCAAAATTTTCTATTGTTTGGGTCAAAAATTGCCATTTTCCTGTGGGGAGAAAAAATCATTTTCAACAAAACTCCATTTTTTCCAGAGGAAAATTTTCTGGTTCAGAAATTGCAACCAGCTGTTTCCACCACCCACAAGACTCCACCCACCGCTCACCAGGGCCGGCTCTAGGTTTTTTGCCGCCCCAAGCAAAAAAAATTTTGGCTGCTCCCCCGTCCCAGCCCTGGGCTCCTCGCCACACCCCCCTGCTGCCCCAGCCTTGGGCTCTCCCCCTCCACCCCCATCCCCACCCCCTGCTGCCCCAGCTCTGGGCTCCCTCATTCCTCCCCACCATTGCCCCACACACACACCTCCTGCCGCCCCAGCCCTGGGCTCTCTCCCCTCCCCACCTGCACCCTCCTTCCGCCGCAGCCCTGGGTCACTGGTAACTCACTCCCACGGCGGGTCATTCAGCAGGAATTTTAGATGTGCACAGAACACAGACAGGATTGGTTCCCATATGATTACAGAACTGCAGTAAAGTGGAACAATTTTCAGCTTGTGTGATTGGAGGATATCTGGATGCATATTATAAGACTGTTCTACATAAATGAGGAAAAGTTGAGGTGCCTTTATTATTCTTTTGTTCCACTCTTTCTTTCTATGGGGAATTTGCCAATGCAATATCACTGTCTTCCTTTTACACAAAGAAAAAAAAAAGGCAATGGCTGTTGAAAATAGCAATTCCAGTCCTAATAACCACTGGGAAGCATTTCTTGCTCAATTTTATCCTACTTTTTCTACAGCAAGTTACAGTGGATCCGTATATTTGATTTGGGAGAAATGAAGTAACAGCTGCCCAAACGGAGCTTGAGCACTCCTGAATTTTGAGGTGTTCAAATCTGGAAGGCAGGTGCTGGGAGGAGGGGGGGGAGGAAGGGCGGGCTGTGGCTCTGCGGGGGAGCACGGCAGCATGTATGCAGCAGAGCCTGCAGTCTAAAGAGGGCTCCCCTTTCTGTGAAATGGGCATATTACCCTTCCAAATTCTGCTGCAGAATTAGCTTCCCCAGGCAACTGCCTCACACAACCCAGCCCTGGAAAACTGCACTTTCTTCCACCTCCTCCTCATGGGATGGTCCTCTCTTGCCATGTGTTTAATTATCTTCTCAGCAGCAGCTTGATCAGGATTAAGTATCCTGTGTTCTCCTAAACAAAACCTGGAAAGGATGGATGGCAGCAGGGGGAACAGGTTAAACAAACAGACTAAGCAATTCGATATGCATCATGGTGTCTGGCTTGCCAGCGTTAGAGCGGTAACAAAGTCTGTGCCAGCCAGTTATGGTGGTGGGGGAGGGCAGGGAGATGAGGAACTGGGCTGAGATCTACTGAATTCATTTCACACCGATTCACTGAGCAGCCATCAGATGGGAAGGAGAATGAACAAAGCCAGTGACAAAACTCTCCATCCCAACTTCCTGAGCCATCTAGTCCCAAAGGCTAAGCACAGCTGTATCTTTTCAGCTTAACCAAAGTGGGAGAGACAAGGTGGGTAAGGTGATATCTGTTATGGGACCAACTTCTGTGGAAGAGACAAGCTCTTGAGCTCCAGAGAGTTCTTCTGCAGGTCTTGGCCTGTGTTCATCATGTCTTTACTCATGAAGCAAGTGGCCTCCAAGGTTTTTGTCCCTTTGCTGGTATCGATGTGAGGAATTAACACATCTAACAGAAGAATCAGGAAGGAAGCATGCCCCACCGAGCAGAGCAGCTTAATCTCAGAGACCCCAGTTTATGCCATTGCTTTTGCACAGGGTCCAAGACAGCAAGTGACTTCCAAATCCTTTTGTTGCCTGAATCCTGCTGCTTGGAGACTGAATGATGCCCTTTGCTCTCCCTGCTGATCTCAGTGATGGCTCCCCATTGGCGCCATTGCAGTGCATGGACTTGGCACGTGGAGGGGAGGGCAGGGGTAGCGAAAATGCTGGCTGGAGAGGACATCGTAAAATAAGAATCTGGCACTTATTAGCAGCCAAGGCTTATGTCAGACTGCTGCAAATATTCCCCCCCGACCTTTTCAAGCATGTTTTCTGAGAGAGCCTACACTCATTAAGTGCTACTTGATCCTCTGCTAATGCGGCAATTACGAAAGGACCACGAGGGCTTGTCTGATCAACACCTTGACTAGGGAATGGGGCTGCACGCTCCCATTCTTCCCAGGACCGCTTTTCCCCACTTGCCTGGGGTGGTCATTAAACCATCACAGTTTTAGGATTCAGAGTGGTAGCTGTGTTAGTCTGTATCAGCAAAAAGAATGAGGCGTACTTGTGGCACCTTAGAGACTAACAAATTTATTTGGGCATAAGCTTTTGTGGGCTAAAACCCACTTCATCGGATGCATGCAGTGGAAAATACAGTAGGAAGATATATATACACACAGAACATGAAAATATATCTGGGTATGGCAACACCCATTTTTTCATGTTCTCTGTGTACTGTATTTTCCACTGCATGCATCCGATGAAGTGGGTTTTAGCCCACGAAAGCTTATGCCCAAATAAATTTGTTAGTCTCTAAGGTGCCACAAGTACTCCTCATTCTTTTTACAGTTTTAGGAGGCACATTCCAATGGAAACCCAAGCCTGGTCCAGGGCATTTTGCTTTGCAATGGTTGCACAGGCTCAAGGAAGAACCTCAGAACTCCAGGCCTCAGCTCCTTCTGCCCGTCCAAGGAAGCGGTGCCACGTGGTGTGAAGGTGATGACTGGGGAGCAACATTGGCAAAGGACTCTCTGCTACCCAGCATCTGCAGCAGGCTCCTGTCATCAGATCTCCCCATTGAGGGAGATGGTCTGTGGCAGAGGCAAGCCCAGATCAACCTCCAGAGACAATCACAACCCCAAACTCAGCTGAGATGGGTCCTCTCCATAGTGGACTGAGCCAACCCCCCAATTCATACACCCCTAACATCAGTGAAATCCTGCTCAGCCTTCATCTAATCCAGAGGACCCCACTGCTTCTAGCTCAAAACCCTGTCTTCATGAGGAGCCACACCACGGCCACTGTCCCTCCTGAGGGATTCAACCCAGTGACACCTCCCCAAGAGTCAGCCAGAGGGTCACTAGAGTGAAGTTTCCCCATCCCTACTCATGGGCTGTCCCCTCCCCTGGGGTCCCAGCCCCAGCAGTGACAGACACAGCGCAGGAAACTCCTTTGCACTGCCCTTATCTTAACATTTTTCGAGTCTTTGTAGCTTAAAAGCCACAGAAAAGCACAAATTCCGAACATCACACACACCCCATGATAACAAATTGTTTTCCCCTTTATGACTCAGAACTTAATTTAGTTTTGCCAAGAAAAGCCGGTGGAATGGCAGCAGCCCCGCCAGCTGCATCCAAGCGCCAAGGCTGCCTCACTTAGTGGTAGTCATACATCTGAGAGCAATGGTCAGGGATTGCACTGGGCTTGGTTAGATGTGAGTCAGTGACAGCGTGGGGGACATGGAATACAACAAGCACTGACTTAGAACTGCTTCTCACCACAACCATTAATGATAACAGGGGGTCTGCACACAACTCCTTCCATGCATAGCTAGAAACAGGGCTGGCGCTTCCACTAGACGATCCTAGGCGGTCGCCTAGGGCAGCAGGATTTGGGGGGCGGCATTTTGCCGCCCTCGGTGGAAATTTGGCAGCAGGGGGTGCTTCTGCTCCGGGTCTTCGGTGGAAATTCGGCGGCGGGTTCTTCACTCACTCCGGGACCCACCACCGAAGTGCCCCGAAGACACGGAGCGGAAGGAGCCCCGCTGCCGAATGCTCAGAGGAGGAGCGCTGCCGCCTAGGGCGGCAAAAACCCTGGCGCCGCTCCTGACTAGAAACACCCTCCGTGTGAACATAAACTGGCCCAGGTGACATCATGCGCTTCCCTGAAAACAACGGCCCCTGTACTGAAAAAACAGAGTGGCCGGTTGACATGAACTGGCACAGCCTGCAGCATATTCAAAGCCATAGGCGCCAACTCTATAGGTGCTCCCGGGGTTGGAGCACCCACGGGGAGCAGCCAAGCTCCCTGCCCCCCGCCTCAACTCACCTCCACCTCCTCCCCTGAGCACGCAGCGTCCCTGCTTCTCCCCCAGCTCCCAACGCTTGCCGCCGCGAAACAGCTGTTTTGCAGCGGCAAGTGCTGGGAGAGGGCGGGAGGAGGGGGAACGCGGCGCGCTCGGGGAAGAGGCGGGGCCCGGGCGGGGATTTGGGGAAGGGGTTGGAATGGGTGCGGGGCAGGGGTGGAGTCGGGGCAGGGTCGAGCGGGGGGGGGGGTCGAGCACCCACCAGCGCTGGGAAAAGTTGGCGCCTATGTTCAAAGCCCGTTATGCTGGAAGATGTCTGGATTCGTGTCACTAGCCATGTGGATGGGAGGACTTGGAAGTGCCGTACTACATATTGGGACGCTCTGTACCTCGGGCAAATACCCTACACCCATATGTTCATCTTTATAAAATGATTGTGTGGTATCCAATGCAAAGTTTGTCATGTTGGGTGTCTTCGGAAGGCTCATAGAATATCAGGGTTGGAAGGGACCTCAGGAGGCTATCTAGTCCAATACCCTGCTCAAAGTAGGACCAATTCCCAACTAAATCATCCCAGCCAGGGCTTTGTCAAGCTTGACCTCAAAATCCTCTAAGGAAGGAGATTCGACCACCTCCCTAGGTAACCCATTCCAGTGCTTCACCCCCCTCCTAATGAAAAAGTTTTTCCTAATATCCAACCTAAACCTCCCGCTTGCAACTTGAGACCATTACTCCTTGTTCTGTCATCTGCTACCACTGAGAACAGTCTAGATGCATCCTCTTTGGAACCCCCTTTCAGGTAGTTGAAAGCAGCTATCAAATCTCCCCTCATTCTTCTCTTCTGCAGACTAAATAATCCCAGTTCCCTCAGCCTCCCCTCATAAATCATGTGCTCCAGCCCCCTAATCATTTTTGTTGCCCTTTGCTGGACTCTTTCTAATTTTTCCACATCCTTCTTGTAGTGTGGGGCCCAAAACTGGACACAGTATTCCAGCTGAGGCCTTACCAATGCCGAATAGAGGGGAACGATCACGTTCCTCGATCTGCTGGCAATGCCCCGACTTATACAGCCCAAAATGCCATTAGCCTTCTTGGCAACAAGGGCACATTATTGACTCATATCCAGCTTCTCGTCCACTGTAACCCCTAGGTCCTTTTCTGTAGAACTGCTGCCTAGCCATTCAGGCCCTAGTTTGTAACAGTGCATGAGATTCTTCCGTCCTAAGTGCAGGACTCTGCACTTGTCCTTGTTGAACCTCTTCAGATTTCTTTTGGCCCAATCTTCTAATTTGTCTAGGTCCCTCTGTATCCTATCTCTACCCTCCAGCATATTTACCACTCCTCCCAGTTTAGTGTCATCTACAAACTTGCTGAGGGTGCAATCCACGCCATCCTCCAGATCATTAATGAAGATATTGAACAAAACCAGCCCCAGGACCGACCCTTGGGGCACTCCACTTGAAACCGGCTGCTAACTAGACATGGAGCCGTTGATCACTACCCGTTGAGCCCGACGATCTAGCCAGTTTTCTATCTACCTTATAGTCCATTCATCCAGCCCATACATCTTTAACTTGCCAGCAAGAATACTGTGGGAGACCATATCAAAAGCTTTGCTAAAGTCAAGGAATAACACATCCACTGCTTTCCCCTCATCCACAGACCCAGTTATCTGATCATAGAAGGCAATTAGGTTAGTCAGGCATGACTTGCCCTTGATGAATCCATGCTGACTGTTCCTGATCACTTTCCTCTCCTCTAAGTGCTTCAGAATTGATTTCTTGAGGACCTGCTCCATGATTTTTCCAGGGACTGAGGTGAGGCTGACTGGCCTGTAGTTCCCCAGATCCTCCTTCTTCCCTTTTTTAAAGATGGGCACTACGTTAGCCTTTTTCCAGTCATCCGGGACCTCCCCCAATCGCCATGAGTTTTCAAAGATAATGGCCAATGGCTCTGCAATCACGTCCGCCAACTCCTTTAGCACCCTCGGATGCAGCGCATCTGGCCCCATGGACTTGTGCTCGTCCAGCTTTTCTAAATAGTCCCGAACACTTCTTTCTCCACAGAGGGCTGGTCACCTCCTCCCCATGCTGGGCTGCCCAGTGCAGTAGTCTGGGAGCTGACCTTGTTTGTGAAGACAGAGGCAAAAAAAGCATTGAGTACATTAGCTTTTTCCACATCCTCGGTCACTAGGTTGCCTCCGTCATTCAGTAAGGGGCCCTTGACTTTCCTTGACCTTCTTCTTGTTGCTAACATACCTGAAGAAACCCTTCTTGTTACTCTTCATGATGCACTGAGCATAGTTGTTATAGTGATGTTATAGTAATTGTTACAGTAACGTTATAGTAAGGTAATAGGTTATAAATTCATGTATATAGTTATGAGGCCGAAAATGTATCCTCATGGCATAACGCAAGCCCATGCAAAAACTCTCCAAGAACAGAGATGCAGTTCTCAGCTCGTCAGGGCATGGATGGGACAAACCCAGCCCAGCCTCACAGGAACAACGGACACTGGCTTAGGCAGCAACAATCTGTTAGACCCTCGAGGGAGTCACCCCCTTTCCTTTGGACAGTTTGGGACTGCGATGAGGAAATGCTCACCTGACTCTGAAGGGGGGGGGACGCAAAGCCAGGAGGAAAGAAAGAACATGATAAAAGGGAGAGATATTTTGCCATGCTCTCTCTCTCCCACCTACATCTACAGACACCACCACCACCAAGCGACTGAAGCGCTGATCAAAGGGGAGAACCTGGCTGAAGGGCAACCAGCCAGCCTGTGGTGAGAAGCATCTAAGTTTGTAAGGGCACTGAAAGTGTTAATATCAGCTTAGAATGCGTTTTGCTTTTATTTCATTTGACCAAATCTGACTTCTTCTGCTTTGACTTATAATCACTTAAAATTGATCTTTATAGTTAATAAATTTGTTTCTTTATTCTACCTGAAGCAGTGCATTTGGTTTGAAGCACGTCAGAGGTGCCCCTTGGGATAACAAGCCTGGTACATATCAATTTCTTTGTTAAATTGACTAACTTATATAAGCTTGCAGTGTCCAGTGGGCAGGACTGGACACTGCAGATGGAGTATCCTAGGGTTGTTTCTGGGACCAGAGATATTGGCTAGTGCCATTCACTTGCAAGTAGCTGGGAGCAGCTTACATGCCAAAGGCTGTATGTGAACAGCCCAGGAGTGGGGGTTCTTACAGCAGAGCAGGGTAAGGCTGGCTCCCAGAGTCAAGGATTGGAGCGACCTAGCAGATCACTGGTCCAGACAACACCAGAGGGGAACGTCACACATAGCAATTCACAGGTGTCAGTCCTAGACTGCTGCCAGAACCCCTGTATCACTGCTAACCGATAGTCAGCTCTTTTAACCTTTCATCATGAGTCATTCTCTGCACTGGTGGCTCTTCCCTGAACTCTACCATGAGGCTACTGTAGGAAGCCAAACTGGAACCTGGATTCAACCAGCATCTAAAAGATCTTAATGTGATCTGGGGGCCACTCCTGTTCAGGGCCCAGTGGTGCACTGGCGGGGGGTGTCTAGGGACCTCTTGTTAAAATCCAGCCATCGTTTTTGCGGGGAAGATTGGGCAATCACTTTACCAATGCTGGAGCCCCACCTCCTGGATGATGCTAATTCATTCCTAGCAGAGATGGCTTGTCTCTGGGGCTCCTACCTGCATTTTCCCCACTCTGTCTTTGGAATGGAACTGATTGCAGGTGTCTAGTAATACCACCCTTTTCCCAGGGGATTGTCCTGCTCAGCTCCCCTACAATTTCATTGTTCCTCTTGCCTCATTTCCAGAGTGGAGCACTGTGCTATACTTGAAATATTTTCAGGAGCAAAACATTTATGGCCAAAGGACACTTATGAGTCTGTTAGCCAAGGGGTGACCTTTCTTCTCATTTTTGTTGATGGGGGCAATAAATAAATGCCCCTGGCAATCATCTCCCTCCCCAATCCTTGGGGTCTATCACTGGCTAAAGGGGAATATTTTTGTGGAAGCCTTATGTTAAAATACTGGCAGCTCAGGCTGCCTGATGTGCCTTATGAGCTCTATCCAGGAATCGCTTCCTCCCCCACTGAAATGGGGCAGCAGTTTGGTACAGCACAGCAATGCATCGGGACAGGACAAGGGAAGAAGTGAGGAAAAATCCTGTATGCAACTGAAACACACAGGAATTGTAGGGAGGCAGAATGCAACTGCCCAAGGTGGAATCTGGCCAGGACACCTGGCCTGACACCCTTCCTCCTGCCAAAAGTGCTAAGGGATCTGTAATGACCACAGGGGCTTTGGTTTTATAGTGCATCCAAAGGGCAGCACCCCCGGGGCATTGCTCCAGTCTTGGAACAAAAGGAAGGGCGCCCCCTACTGACTCACAATATTGGGTTTTCTTTGGTGGTCTCCCATCCAAGTACTAACCCAGCCCATCCCCACATAGTCTGCAAGGTTTCTGGATTGCAGCTTGAGGTTAAATGGCTGCAGGCCACTAAAAATGTGACCCTAAAATGTTCAGACCAAGATACACCTGGCCCATTTGCTCAATTTATTCACTTCAACCCAGTTTCCTAGTGCGCAGTGCCCATGCCACCCTGCGATGAGCCTGCCAGACATCTGGCTGACTGGACCTGGCACCCTCCCAGAGGCAGCTGCAGGATTTAGTCACTTCCAGCACCCCCCTCCCACTTGTGCCAAGTCAGAAAGGAACATGCCGGGTCCAGGGAGGTAATAGAAGCAGAGTAGTGAGAAGACCCAGGGTGAGGGGATAAGGGCAGGCAACATCCCACTCAGTGCCACTAATTCCTCGACCCAGCACGCCCCATGTGAGGAGATGCCCACACCTACACACATGGTACACCATGGCTCACGTGGGCCAATAGCAGGAGGGTGTGCAAGTGCCTGGAGCCATTTCTGCCAGCAGCGCACAGGGGAGCTCCCAACCCATGGCAGTGCAGTAGATGCTGTTGGGTGAGCAGTCACCCTCCCAGTGACCCAGAGATAAGCAGCCCTGACAAGCATGGGTAAGCCAGGCTCCAAGTGCCTTTCTAGCCCCGATCTCATGGTGACTGACAATGAGATGGGCAGAGATGGATCCCCTCCCTCACGCCTGCCTTGCAGCACTGCACTGCCAGCTATCTGGCATTGGGCAAGGGGTGTCATCTTCCCCTGGAACATCAGGGACTGGCAGCTTGTGGAGCCAGCTTCCCAGAGCATGGGGGTGGCTGACCAGGGCAGGATACAGGGCTAAGTATTGCAGTTATTGGGTGCCTTATAGACAGCGAGGCTGGCTAGACTCCTGGGCCCATCTACTATGACAGGAGGTGGGGTGAGAGCACACCATGTATGGGGCTTTGCAATGTCTACGTTTGCATTAGTGCCCCAAGATCATATTGTCTTTGGTGGGAACACCAAGCAGAGCTGGAGGTTGAGTTCAGCGTATTGACACTGCATCACCAGGGTTTGTCTGGAGGCTGCTCTCACAGAGGTAACAGCCTGCGGACGCTGCTGGCTATGGAGAAATTGCCCAATCTCAGCGCCCAGTTCTCTAGCACTTAAGGCTTACCTATACAAATGTTCTTCATGGCAAGTTTGGGCTCACTCCATCCCACTGCTCTGCTGATGCCCCTCAACCTTAACCGTGATCTCTAGATTCCCACCTCCAAGCCTCTTTTCACACTGCTCCTTATTCTTGGAACAGCCTCCCTCATCCGAAAATCCCCTTCCTCTGTCCCCAAGTCCCCTTATAACCAGATGGGGCCCAATCCCAAACCCCAGATCCAAACAACCCTAATGTTCGAAAGCCACTCCCAGATCCTAATTTTGTGCCCATCTTTACTTCAGCCCCATCCCGCCCCTTCCACTGTCCACTCCTACCCTTGGGTCCCATCCAAAGCTCCTTAGACCTGAGAGACCCACACCACAGTGACCTAACTCAGGGTATGTCAACACTGCACACTAAGCCCCAGCTCTGGTTCAGGGTGGAGCCCCACTCCCCCTTCTGTCCACACACAAATTACTCTGACTCAGGTCAGTAAGCACTCAGGACCCTGGTCCTAGGAGCTTGCTGCGGGGGGTGGTCAGAGTGTGAATCCCACTGTGACTCAGGGCCAAGCCCTGTCATTTTGCAGTGTGCACATCGGTCAAACCGCAGACCTGAGTCACAAAATCTGCATAGTGCAGTGTGGATGCGTTAGCACAGCTGAGAGACCCAGGCCCGGCAATTGTAAGCCCAGGTTTACAATGCAGTGTGGCCGCTTGGAAACACGGACTCCACAAGCCTGGGTCCTGCAGACCCTGGGTTTACACTGAAGTGTGGATGCTTAGATAAGAACAGCCACATAGTGAGAGCAAAGGTCCATGTAGCCCAGTATCCTGTCTTCCGACAGTGGCCAATGCCAGGTGCCCCAGAGGGAATGAACAGAACAGGGAATCATCAAGTGATCCATCCCCTGTTGCTCATTCCCAGCTTCTGGCAAACAGAAGTTAGGGACATTCTCCCTGCCATTGTGTACAAACAACCTAGGATGGCACCACTAAAGTCTTATCTCTAATGACCCAAAGCAAGACAAATTGGAACCCAGGCCTCAAGACAGAAGGCCACTCTATTAATCCAATGTATTGTCTAGTCTGCTTATACTAGAGTTTTTGTTTGGTTGGTTTGTTTCGAAGGTAAACATGCTGATTTTCTTGTTCAGTATTTAAAAACAAGTGTACTCATTCTATTGCGTATCTGCATTATAATAAGGAAGGCATGTTTGTACTTTCAATTTCTTCTTATTCTGTAGTCTATGCAGAGCTGGAAGCGCTGCAGGGCTATGGTGCCACATAACTAACCCCTCTTGCCAGTGAAGCAAGACTGACTCCAAAAGTCCTCTGGACCTGATTTTTGGTGAGATTGTGTTTTAGATTCTGGGAGGAATGTAAAGCAAAGAAGGTAAATCAGAAGGGAGTGGGAAACAGGTTTCAGGGCTCTGAATGGCAAATCAAGACCCCCCCCCCCCAATAGAAACGAAGAGAACGTTAAAAAGCTCTAGCAGATCCAGTCATAGCACAAGTTCCAATAAAATAAGGCAAAGTGTGTAGTACTGTAGTTAGATCATGGCCAAGGGCCAAGGCATTAGGACTCCTAGGTTCTATACACAACTCTTACATGGATACACGTGTTTAGAGCAGTGTAACACCTGCCTCGCCAGAGGCCTGCAGTAAGATTGACCAAGGAACAGAGCCACTTCCCTCCTCTAGGGGCGCTCATTTCTCCTCAGCCCGGCTGTTCCTGGGATCAGCAATGGGGAGCCCCCTGCAGCCCCCTGTGTCCTTCACCCCCGGGGGTGAGCCCGAGCTTCGTTCCCTGGCTCGGATCCGCGCTGGGGGTTTGTGCCTTGGCAGAGCGGGGGTGGGTGGGTGAGAACAGGGCCAGGCCGGGCCAAGCCTGGCCGAGCTGGGCGAGCTCCCCGGACCCCGGCGGGGCCTCCTCCTACCCTGCTCCGTGCACCACAATGCAGCTCCCGGCACCTACCCCACACAGCCCCCGTACGATGCCTGTGGCAGGGACTTGGCCCGCAGCGTCTCCAGCTGGTTCTTCTCCGTCAGCACGCTGCCCCCCAGCTTCACGATGCAGCCCACAGCAGCCATGGGGCGTCCACCCCACACACAGCCACTCCCCCCCACCCCGCCCATACAGCCACCCCCCCACACAGCCACTCCCCCTTCCCCAACACACCACCCCCACCCCAGCTGGGTGACACCACTTGCCAGCACCATTAACCCTTCGCACACCCCTCAGGAAGCCTCGCCCGGAGAATCAGATCCGCTGCCCTGGGCAGCAGCTGGCGAGCCCCTGGGAGCGGCGGCCTCCACCCGCGGGTCCGCTCCAGCCATCGCCCCCCGTCCCCCCAGCTGTTTGAAGGGGAGTTAGAAGTCGCTGGGAGTTGCATGCTAGGTGCGCTTCTCTAGTTCAAGCTCGCACCCGTGTCAGCTAAAATTAAATTAATGGAGATATCCCATCTCCTAGAACTGAAAGGGACCATGAAAGGTCATCAAGTCCAGCCCCCTGCCTTCACTAGCAGGACCAAGTACTGATTTTTGCCCCAGATCCCTAAGTGGCCCCCTCAAGGATTGAACTCATAACCCTGGGTTTAGCAGGCCAATGCACAAACCACTGAGCTATTCCTCCCCCCTGCTCTAGTGCAGCAACCCCCCCCCCAGCCAGGGGCTGGGTGCACCCCCCATCTCCCCTCCCCCCCAGGCCAGGGTCCTCCATTTTCACTCTGTGCCAGGGGCTCTAGCGCCTTCCCTTCTAGGCAACCAACTCAGAGCTTAGTTGGTCCTACCCCACTGCTGTTCCATGGCCACAGGGTGACAATGGGTTTGGTAGGGGTCAGTCCAATTCCTGGCAGGTGTGTATGTGGGGGGGAGGGTGTTTCTACATAAAACAACCCCTCACTTAGTGCCCTTGTTTAGCTACAGCGGAGAGGCCAGGAGCACCGTGGAGAGTGGGGCTTCCAAAGACACAAGAGTTAAGACAGCGAGCATAGCTCCCTGTGACTTTCCCTAGGATGGTGGGGGCTAACTCCCTTCGACTCCTTGGAAACCACCAGCCGTCTCTCCCCCCATCCTTCCGGGCCGAGGCTGAGGTGCACTGGTGGGGAGGGGAGGGGGCTCTGCTAGTCCCTGTTCGGTGCGAGGGGTGGGAGGTGTCAGTCTCTGCACCTGTCAGCCAGCCCTGGCTCAAGCACTAAGGCCCAGCTCCTCGAAGGTATTTAGGCACCTAACTCCCATTGATTTCAGGCACCTAAATACCTTTGAGGAGCTGGGCTGAAAATCTCTCTATTGCCACAGGAGGAAGCAGATTCCACCCCCATTGAAAGCAGGTGCACAGATCACTTCACACACTGCCCCTTGGGAGTAGCTCAGGATCAGTCTCCCCTTGTGCAGATGGGGGCAGTGACTTGCCCAAGGTCACACGCAGAGCCCTTAGCAGAGCTGGGAGTAGAAGCCAGAAGCTCAAACAAGAATTAATCCAGGGAAGTTCCCTGGCCTCGGTTACATGCAAGATGATCACACAGTCCCTGGTAGCCTTAGAATCTATGAAAAAAACAGGAGTACTTGTGGCACCTTAGAGACTAACAAATTTATTAGAGCATAAGCTTTCGTGGGCTACAGCCCACTTCTTCGGATGCATCTAGAATCTGAGTCACAACTAGACTTGCCACCTCTGAGATACAAAATGCTGGGGCAGCAGGAAGGATCCTGAATCCATAGAACTGGCCAGCTGACTGTGTATTGAGCAAGTTCCCAGGAACTGACCGAGTTCCCAGGACAGCTATGTCAAACAAGGGATGAGCTGGGAAAACCTGGGCAGGTGGGGAGCCTCATCCTGACTCCCATGCTGGTGCTTTAACAAGACCATCCTTTCCCCCTTACTTCATGCAACGATTCCCTGATGACTGTTCCTCCCTCCCCCATGTAGCATTTTGACATCACATTCACACGGCGCTTTGCACTAGTGATTCACATTTTGCAACTATTCCTTTTCTTGCCACATCAGGATTGAGAAATGATCCATAGTCCCTTAGCTCAGCCCTAGGCCGGGACTTCTGGCTGGTAGCAGGTGATGTCTGTTATGACACAGACTAGAGAGTATCAGTGCAGGGAGCCAATCAGTGGTAAGGGAGCGTGGCTTCCATCATTGCTAGGCGCTGCTGCTGGGGTGGGTATCAATTCAGCTGCAAGGTGAGTCTTATGATTCTAATTTTTTTTTTAAATGCAAACTAGATCTGTGTACAGCAGTTGGCATTTTGGGTTTGCAATCCTTAATGCTGACTACTGGTTAGGGTAACTGCGTGCCTGCACCATGGGCTGTGCAGAGCCATCTGCGTACGGTCTGTTGGGATCGTACAGAAAGACATAATGGATTCAAGTAGAATTTTAATCTGCACATTAATTGCAAACCAATTAGCTTGAGTTGCTGCCTTTGTTAGGCACTGCACATCCTAGCCAGAAGTACAGCAGGTTAAGTCCTTCCTTAGCAGCGGAACCATGAGTCAAAGGCACAAGGATTGATAGCTGTCTCATGCCCGTCTAATGGCTCTAGAGTAGGTTCCAAAAGGGATATCTGTGGCTCATTATGTACAGCGTGGTCATTGCTCAGGCGAGTTTCTTGTTAGCTGTCACGTGGACTGGATTCTTAGGGCCTTCCTGACAGCACATGCAGCCTAGACAGGCTTCAGAGATGCAACGCCACCTTGCTTGGAGATTTTTTCCAAAGCTGATTAGTGCTTTTTAGGATGAAGGCCGCAATTTCCGTAGTGTGAGAGAGGCCCCTTTTGTGATAAGATTCAATGGGGGAGTAGGGGCAAAATAGCCCCACAGCAACAAGTGAGGGAGGGTGACCTACATTTGAACAAGGAACAAAGGGTTCGGTTTCTAGGCTCTGGTCTTGCACTGCAGCACCCTGTGCCTCTCTGCAGGGGCATGCTCCGTTGCCAGTCTGTGTTAGACCTCATTGCTTGGGGAGGGCTATCCATTCAACTGCAAGCTGTGGGCTCCCTGCCCTGGCCTATGCTATGCAAGAGGTCAGACTGGATGATCACAAGGACCCCTTCTGGCTTTGGAAACAATGGCTTCCCTGCTTCTGCTGTCGGATAAGGCTGGGGCAACTCCTCACTTTATAGAGGGGGGAAGGCTGGTTTCCTGAGTAGGTGGGACCACATGGATGCTCACCCCCTTCCCTTGGCAGGTCTCGCAGCATTTTATCAGGGTACTGTGCACCTGCTAATCAAAGGGACAGAAGACAAAACCCTGCTCCAAGGTGGGTGGTTCCTCCATCCCTGGCATCTGCATATCCCTAGCACAGACAGGCAGGGCCAAAGGCTGCTCCCAGCTGCCCTGCATTCTGCTGTAAGCCAGAGCACAGCCTGGCATGCAAAGGGGTGCAGTCCCCAGGTTCCCATCTGGCAGGTTGAGTCACGAGCTTGGCCAATGCCTCACCTGGGGCCTCAGGGTCACAGCCATTGGCTCTTCCTGCTATGCTTCACAGCCTCCTCCTGTGCGTGTTCATGTTTCTAACTTGGCCATTTTGGGTTCACATCGTCCCTTCTAGAAAAATCCTCCCCAGCAATAAGTGAGCACTGCGTGGTCCAGCTACACTGGTTGGTGGGATCTATCTCCCCTACTAAAAGGCCAGGGAGTCTGAGGTTCTAGGAAACACAAATGGGTCTTAAGGAGAAACCAGAGACTAAGGAAGGTCAGGCCTGGTCATTACTTGGATGTAAGATCTCCCAGGAAAGCTCAGCCACGTACCAAGCCGTGTGGGTGACTTAGCATCAAGCCCATCTCAGCATGGAGCTTGATGCTGCCTCTCATGCCACAGGGGGGTGACTAACTTTCACAGGGGCACAAGACTTTCAGTGTTACTTAAACTGAGTCTCAAACACGAGCTGCATTGTGCAGTGACTATTGCAAAAAGCCTAGAGGAGGAAGGGAAGTTGGTGGGTGATGGATCAGGGCTGTGGCACTAATACACATGCACTTCTGACCATGTTAAATGCCGTTCTGGGCTCCCAGGGGCCCTGATCTAAAGTCCAACAACGCCAAGGGAAAGACTCCCAGTGGCTGTAATAGGGTTAGATCAGGCCCACATCACTCATGTTGTCTGCTTGGCTAGCATAGAGGGTGTGCGTGTGTGTTATAAACTGTTCTGCTAAGCTATGCTATAGACATCACTAGTGCAAAGAGGGCAACTGGAATAGAGAGTCACGAGAAACAAGACAGCAAATTAAACACAGACAGAATCATGGCAACAAATCCAAGTGTCTGCTCTGGGGTATGAATCATCACCGGACCTCGATTTAAGCAGAATAAGTTCAGCTCTGGCTCTCCTTAGCCATGTGATCAATGCAGTATGAGAGTAGGTCTCCCTCCTGCAATTGGATCTGCCGTTGAGGAGCCCAGTGGCAGGATTGGGGCCATATTTAACACTTCTATTGCAATAGCAGCTGAAGGGGGCCCCATTGAATTAGCTTATTTTATTCTGATTTCTTGGTCTTCCTAGTCCAGTTCCCATTTCTGTGAGAAAAGAGTCTCCACTCGTGAAGCCACTGGTCATCACTGGGTTGATAATGCAGACTCTGCAGGGTTGCATGGTTTTTGCAGCCCTAAAACAAACCCCCCAGACAACTCCTGTCAGGAAACTATGGAGTGAGATTTTTGGAAGCAAGAACCTTCCTTGCCACGGGGAGTTGGGAGATACTTTGCAATTCCACAGTGATGTCAGAGTGCTGAGAAGAGCAAGTCTTTAGACAGAAAGGAGTTCTTAGCCTTAACTAGAGCAGAGCTAGGACTCTGCTAGAGTTTACTGGCAACTAGGTCCCAATAGTCCCCAAGCCTGTGGCAGTTCAGATGCAGGGCTTTGACTCAGCTAGTTCTGGGCTCCTGAACATCTAGAAACGTGTGGCTCAGGGGAGGTGGTGGAGTCTAGTGGATAGAGCACTAGACTGGGAGGCCAGAGACCTTGGGTTCCATTCCTCACCCTGCCAGTGACCAGCAGGGCAACCTGGCCTGGTGCAGTCACTTCCAGTACCACCAGTCACACAGTGAATGATTCCCCCTCATCCCAGAGCACTGCCTAGCAATGGGGCACCCTAACACCAGGGTTACCATCCCACACCCCTTCTCAAGCCCTAGAGGACTCCACTACAGGCTCTCTCACCCCCATAAATATCCCTCTTGGGACCAGTTTATTAGTAAGCTACAAATTATCTGAACAGTGCAAATTATCCATAACCCAAAGTCCCAAAACACAGTCCATTTATCATCTCCTGTGCATATAGCCCTTGGGAACCCCACATCATCTTCCCTCAGCATAGCACATATCACACTCCAGCATCTTTCACCACACCTGGACTCATCTTCAGTTCTCCTTCTCCTTCCAGCTAGAATGTGCCCCATTCTTCCCAGCAGGAACCTGCCCCCCCCCCCCTGCTGGGAGTTTAGTCTCCCTAGGAGATCATCCCTCACTCCCCCTGTTCTATTAAGCTGTCACCTCCAACAGGAGACCCTGGCACTGTCCCTCTGGGTTTCAGTCTCCTCTAGCACAGAGACATCACTAGATAACAAATCTGCTGCTATTCTGCCTTTAACTCTGGTCAGTTCCTCTTACTGCTCTTCAACCCTTGGGACCTTCTCCCTTTCTGCCTCTCTCTGCTCCTTTATAGCCCAGGTGCTGGCCCCCCCCCACCTTCTTAACTGGCCAAACTGGGAGCACCTGTCCTGGTACAGGCGTGCCTGACCTACTTCATTTAAAGGAACTAGCCAGCCACTGACACAAGTGTTCAGAAATCACAAGTCAGGTCCCCCTGTCCCCATTCTCCTAAATGAAGTTGGCTTAAAATCATGATGTTCTTTAAATGATTTTTTTTGTTTCTGAAGTTGGAGACTTTAGGGGGTCACGTTTCTGAGTTTTTCTCCACAAGCCCAAGGGCTAAGAACTTCCCTTTATAATAAAGGCAAACTGAGAGCCCCTCATCATCCTAGGACTCCAGGAGCTGTGACTATAAGAAAAGCACCAAATATTGCAAGGCTTGCCACAGAGTCACAAAAGTTGAACACACTGCCCTGCCTCCGTTTCCCCTCCCATCCTTAGCCTGTCTTGTCTATTTGACATTGTAAAAGCTCTTCATGACAGCACCTATCTCTATATGTACGTATAGCCCTTAGCACAACGGGGCCCTGATCTGGGTGTTACTGTAATTTAAATGCTAATCTAGGGACATCCTGCAGTCTGGAAGGAGGGTGGAGAGATTGGGGAAGATGAGGGAGCTAAATACTGCAGCTTGGCTGGCCCCTGTCAGATGGGAATCCTTCCCCCGACACACACTTTTATTTCCTTGTTTCAGGCTCCTGGGATGCTGACACAGCACAGCTGGGAAAATATGAAGATCTTGTGGCTGGCAGCGGTGGCGTGGTGTGTCCTAGCACCTCCAGCGCAGGCCAGCAAGGTGAGGGGCAGAGAGTGGGGAACAGTTATGGATGCAGTCACCAGCCTAAGGTGCCACATGCAACTGAGACAGAGACGATAGGGAGTGTGCTTTTTCATGGAAGTTTGCAAAACTGGTGGATATTGTAACAAATTGGCACATGTGTGTGTGGGGGGAGGGGTGTATGGCACTGCCTTCTTCAGGATGGAATTGGAACTGCTCGCCTTTTGTGTCATATGCCCTATACTGCAAACAGCTAGTGGAGATTCTCCTTCAGCCTGTGTTTTTGGAGCTGGAGGATTTGAGTTCTAGCCCCACTGTCAGTGAAGCTCTGAACGGCCAGGGTAGTGGGCGATTCAGTCCCTATAACAATCTGTTTGGAGAGCTCCTGGCATCTGGCTGAAATATGTCATTGCTATGAAACATGCAGAGCAGGAAGAAGAGTTAGGAAAGAAAGTTACCCCTCATTGGGGAACATCTCACCCGTCTCACACCATGTGGGGGAACTCATTGAACAGCTGCTCATGTGCCAGTCACTAATGCCAACTCCTCTCCCCATGCAGAGCTCGGAGGACATCCGCTGCAAGTGCATCTGCCCCCCATACCGGAATATCAGTGGGCACATTTACAACAAGAATGTGTCACAGAAAGACTGGTGAGTTACCCTCTTATGGGAGGCTTGTGGGGTTCCCCTGTCAAAATAACAAGGGGCTTGACCCAGGAAGCCCGGACCTGGATCTGACACCCCTGAGGTTCAAGGGTTTGAGGCTTGAAACTGGGTTCCATCCTTCTGCAATGGAAATAGGTCAGAGACCATGTGTAACAGCTCGTGCTGGGTGGAGCGGCTTAGCGGAGCCCTTGCTAGCTATTTACACACCACCAGTCTCTGCACCGCATGGTGATGGGCACTCTGCTCAGCTAGAGAGAGACAGGAGTCTGGCAGACGGGGTTCCATGGCCCTGCACCCTCTGGAGAGCCTAGTATTCTGTAGCCCTTGTGCTCTGAGGATGACAGTGGAAAGGCTTGAGTACCATCTTAACCCCCTCCCCTGGAACAGCTGAGCTGTTAGTGTAGTTCTCAAAGCACTTTACAAAGTATCATTAGCTAGATATTGCCGATGGGGAAACTGAGGCATTAAGCTGAGGAGCGACTTGCCAATGTTCCATAGCGAGTCAGTGGCGGAGCTGGGAACAGAACCCAGGAGTCCTGAGTCCTAATCCCCTGAATTGACCACTAGACCACCTTGCATAATAAAGAATGAGAGAAGAAAGAACCTAAACGTGTGATGCATCCACCTGAGCGGTTTAAAATACCCACAATGCACCACTGCAATAAGTGTATCTGTGCCATACCCAAAGGCCACAGGGCCTTTCCTTCTCTGGGTTGCTCTTTGGTTACTGAAGTTGGCAGCCTGGCCGTTTCCCCAGCATCTCTGTCTTGCACAGCTGCAGGGCATTGTCCTGTGCACAGGGTGCCCTCTACAGATAGGAGAAGAATCACCTCCCGCTTGAAGTCGTCAGCTTTCTGTTGCAAACAGGAGGTGAAGTCGGGAAGCAAAGAACCAACTTCAGGTTCTTCATGGCATTGTGGTTAAGGCACTAAATTGTGTGGTGGTTGGGGCTGTGCCTTTAAGGGCTGGGAACTGGATGCTGAACAAATCATGGCTCTTGCAAACACTTTAACCAGTGGTGATATCTGAACACCCTACACGGGCGGGTCAGGAGACCAGGGTTCAAGTCTCTGTTCTGCCACAGACTCTC
Organism: Malaclemys terrapin pileata; assembly: GCF_027887155.1. NCBI lineage: Eukaryota > Metazoa > Chordata > Testudines > Emydidae > Malaclemys > Malaclemys terrapin. The sequence continues at coordinate 16,211,307 of NC_071508.1, read as the reverse complement.
CTGGTGACTTTGAGCAAGTCACTTATCTCTCTGGGCCTTGGTTCCCCACCTGTACAATGGGAATAATATTTCCCTACCTTCAGGTGACAGTGGGGTTACATTCACCTAAGCGTGACAGATATTGCAGTTGTGAGGATCCCATAAGTAGACAGATGGATAAATTCATGGCTTTCAGGAGCAATTCACACTTTGCCGCAAGCCTGGCTCTCTGCTCTGTAATACAGGGGTAACTCCACTGACTTCAGTTACCCTGAGCAGAGAATCAGATCAGCTCCCTTGCTTATGTTCAGAATTAGTCATTTTCCCTGCACTCCATTTGTTTGGATTATGCACATCTGTGGGATTTGCAATCTCACAATGGCCCATGATTGGCATAGCAGGGGGGCTGTGGTCTGGTACACTGGCATACCTGCACTCTCAGCAACTCTGTAATTGGCTCGGTCCTGAGTGCTAACGCCATTTGCCAAATCCCAGGGCTAAGAAGAAAGTGTCGGCGCTGCGGGGGCGTCCTCTGTGGGTGTCTGCACAGGGCCATGATCACTTTGAAGCTGCAACCTGGATTGAACAAAGGCCCTTGAGCATCAGTGAGCAGACTGTTCCTTATCTAATGACCTCTGTGCTTGTACTCAGGCTGGTGTACATTTCACACCCTTGGGGGCATGGGGTGAGACTTTATTCTGTTAAAATATGGGGCATTTTGCTGACTCATTTACAGGGAGGCATTTTGCTGAATCATTTCCTTTTCCTTGGCATTCCGTCGCCTTTGATTTCAAGCTTTATAACACGTTTCATACACATTCAGAAGGCAGGGCTTTAATCCGTTCTCAAGGAGCATTTTTCTTACTTTGCTTATCTGTAAATGTTGTTTCTTATCAGTAAATGTAAGTAAACATCAGTTTCGCCAGATACACCTAAACCAAGGACAGAATATTTCCATCAATAGTAATCGAAATGTACAGACAGGCAAAGTAAGAAAAATGCTCCTTGAGAGCTCATTAGAGTCCCACCTTAAAATGTGTTGTGAAGCTGGAGTGAGAGCAGGGCACCAGTTAGGTAGCTTTAACTTTTTGAATCTCAACATCTATTGTCATTAAATAATTATTGTCTGCCCCCTCCAGGATTTCCCGCAACTGTGAACATTTAAATCACTAAAAATTGAAAAAAGTGCTTCAGAATCAACATCGCTATTCTCTGTCAAGATTATAAAAAAATAAAAATGTAATGGTGCCAAGCCTAGGCACAGAGATCTGTTAGTTTATGTCAGGAGAGGGACAGGACTGAGGGGCTGAAAATTACAATGATGGGCCATTAACTGAGTAAGTTAGAGCTACTTAGCCTCATAATTTCTCCTCATCAGGTCAGTGAAGCTAGTTTCTCACCAGGATCCTGTCTATCTGCACCAGTCCTCTCTTGGCATAGGCCACAGCTACAGTTTTTTTTCACTGATTTGACTATTTCCACAAGGGGGAAGAGGGTGTTTTTCTCCAGAACTCATTAAATCGGAGCAGCCCCTAGCGTAGACCCAGCTAAACTGCTGTACAGGTGCCTTTTACCTGGGTAGCTTCTTCCCTTTCTTGTAGGGGCATAACTATACCAATACAAGCACCTTGATACTAAGGCTGGGTCTACACTACCCGCCTGAATCGGCGGGTAGAAATCGACCTCTCGGGGATCGATTTATCGCGTCCCATCGGGACACGACAATCGATCCCCGAATCGACGCTCTTACTCCACCAGCGGAGGTGGGAGTAAGCGCCGTCAACGGGACGCCGCAGAGGTCGATTTTGCCGCCGTCCCTACAGCGGGGTAAGTCGGCTGCGATACGTCAAATTCAGCTACGCGAATATATTTGCGTATCTTAAATCGACCCCCCCCTGTAGTGTAGATGTAGCCTGAGAGGGCTGCAGCCACACCGGGTGCACTGAACAAAATAGGAAGAAGCACAAGAGACCAGAACAAATGGTTCTGGGCTAGAGCCTCACCTGGTGTAAATCATCATAGCTCTGTGGCGATCACCAGAACTCTACTGAGTTACACCCGCTGAGGGTCTGCCCCATGATTCTCCTCCCGGCAACGGGATGCTCATCTGTATGATACTGTCCACCCACTAGGTGGCACAGTGCATAACATGCCTTATGTAACCTCACCTCAGCCTTGCTGGTGTGGCAGAGGATTAAAGGCCCTTGCACTCAACACAGCTGGTGGGGCTCTCTGAGAAGGAAGCTCTGTAGCCAGTCCATATCTGGCACAGACTCGGAGCAGCCCTGCAACCCACCATGTACAAGAAGTACGTGCTCCTCCCCAAATGCCAGGCTGCAGTGAATTTACACTGTCAAGGGTTTTTCCCCGTGTGTGTGTTTAGTGGTTCGTGGGAATCGGCGACAGTGATGAGCCAAGCTGTCGGCCTCCACTGTGTGCTGCTAACATGAAAATCTGGGGCCACAGCTAGGCTTCAACCTTTGCCTCCGAGGGAGCACAGGGAGCAGCGTGTCCTAGACAGGCAGAGCTGGGGCTTGTTCCTGGCATGCCCTGCCAAAGCCGCTTCTCTCTTCCTGCAGTGCACGGGAATTGAATGCCTTTGAAAGGGGTGAGGTCTGGGAGCTACTGAGGAGAGCAAGGCACAGTGCACCTGTCTGCATTGTGCCATAGCTCCACACTGCTCTGCCGGTGTCCTTCAATCCTGACCCACAACCCCCCTGCTAGCCCAGCCCTGGACTCCACACACATTGCTCGCCTCTGCCCACGCCCCTCAGTCCTCACATCAGCTACGGTGCCAGGCCTTGTTCTCCCCCAAAAGACTGTCATGTCATGGTGCTGTGTCATGTGACCATACATCATTCACTGACTAGGCTGAGGCCAGAAAACTCATTGCACTTGTGACCTAACCCAGGGTTTGCACCCGTGTGCTCCTGGGGGTGCCTAGAAGCTGGAGCCGGCTCAGATCTCTGAGCAAGTGGAGCCAGTCGCGTGGCTGGCCTGACTGGAGCCTGCGGGATCCGTTTAACCCCAGAGCAGGGACAGCAGCAGGGCAAGATTCCCCCCAAGCCACCCCTACGCCTCAGCCCTGCCCCTCTGGGGGAAATCAGCCTCCAGGGCCCATTCAGGCCTTAGCCTCTTTGCTCAGAGGGCTAATTAGTGTGGGGTGGCTTTAGAGGCACAGCCACCTGACCCCAAGGCACTCGCTGAGGCCGTCCTCCTCCAGCCCCAGCTCAGGGGGCGAGTATCTGGGGCACCCAGAGCTTCAGCCAGCCCGCGGCCACCTCCCGTGTAAAGTGATCTGAGCAACTGCTGAGCTCTCCCAGCTGGACTGAGCACAAAGGGGGCTGCTGGACGCAGACAGGCCTGGTGGTTCTCCACCAAGCTATCGGTGCTGCCTAGCATCACCACTAGGGTTCTCCATGACGGCTGGCCATGCTCCGGGCCCCAGAATACAGGCACCTGCCAGGAGCTCAGCCACCTGCCCCACCCCGCCGCTGACTCCGGCTCCTTTGTGACGCAGCAACTGCCTGCACGTGGTGGAGCCGATGCCAGTGCCAGGGAATGACGTGGAAGCCTACTGCCTGCTGTGTGAGTGCAAGTATGAGGAGCGCAGCACCACCACCATCAAGGTAAAGACGGGCCGCTTGCGCCCCTGTCCCACACGCCCCCGGGCAGAACCTCAGGGGCTGGACGTGGACAAAGGAGATTGCTCTGGAGGCCTGATGCCTGTTCTCCATGCAATGGGGGAGGAAAGGATTCCTCGCTTGGATTCTTTCTTGTCCTCCAGCTTGGGGAGGGGCATAGTAAAGACTTTCCACCCCCCTTCCCCACACCTCTTCCCCTTGTTGGCTCTGGTCTGGGGATGACGACACTGACCATCTCCCCTTTGGGAAGGGTGTCGACATTGGGAGATGGAGCAGGGCGCCCCGCTGCTGTTATTGTTGTGAGTAGCTGTGAGGTGGCCATGACTTGGGAGGCTGGCCAGGCTCCTCCCATGGTCCCCTTCCCCAAACACCGCATCAATCTCCTCCTTCCTGCCGAGCCCTCCATGCAAAGCCCCTTGCCCTCCTGGTTCCTCTTTCCTCCCCGAAGAAATCAGCCCAATCTCACTCCCCTCCACTTTTATCACCAGCCTGCTCCGGGCCATCCCCAGGTGTCTGCTCTCAGGCCTGCCAGCAGGTGCAGAGCACCCACTAATTCTTCCCCGTGGGTGCTCCAGCCCCAGAGCACCCATGGAGTCAGCGCCTATGTCTGGGAGGGAGGCTGGGATGGGAGCCCCAGTCCACTTCACTGAGGCATTGCCAGACTGCAGCACAGCAGGGGCCCCTCTAGCCTGGTATCTTGGCTCCAACAGTGCCCCGTCCTCCATCCCGTGGATAGTTATGGACTGAGCTGCCCATTGGCGGGGGCGTGAGGAGGGCGGGGATGTTTCCTCCTGAGCCCGTCAGTCAGTGGGTTGACTTGGGCAGGAGGCTGACTGGCCCCCAGCCCTGCAATCGCCACCGACGTCCCAGAGCCCCTTTTGATGTGCCCACAGATCATCATCATCATCTACCTCTCAGTGGTGGGGGCACTGCTGCTGTACATGGCCTTCCTCATGCTGGTCGACCCCTTGATCCGGAAGCCAGACGCCTACACCCAGCCCCTGCACAATGAAGAGGAGAACGAGGTCAGGGGCTGCAGCGGGTGATATGGAGGGTGGGCATGGTAGGAGAACCTAGAGGAGGAGAGAGAGCAGGGTTGGCAGGGGGAGCCATCTCAGACCCTTCCAGACTACCCCTTCTGGGTTCCCTAGACAGTCACCCTCCTCAGCCAACGGCCTGGTTACTACCAGCAGGGGCACGAGGAGGATAGGGAGGGGATGCGGACAGGCGAGAGAGAACAGCCATTGAAGGGATGGTGCTGAGGCCTTGAGAGGGGACAGAACTCGCTGTATCCCGGGTGCTGAAAGCTCCCAGCTGCCCTCAGCCAGAGGCGAGTCTCTGCCCCCAGGCCAGCTGACGCTGGCTCCGCCCAGCCATGCTGAGCTCTAGTGTGAGACGCTGCATGCCACCGGCGGCACTGGGCATTCACCAGTCACTGTCCCAGCCCTGCAGCGGGGACGGCCCTAGGGATGGATTGTGTGCAGCACGTCTGGGCCCCTCGCCTCAGTGTTAACAGGCCCTGGGGGAGCCCACCCTAGGTCAGGCAGAGGATTACCAGGATATGGGGCCTTAAGGAGTCAGGCGGGGGAAGAATTTCGACCCCAGGCCACGTTGCTGAAGGCAGGACACGAGCTCAGCTCCCCCTGATGCAGTTGTACCCTTAGAGCACAGCCTGCTCTTCAGTGGGGCAGGGGAACCCAACGTGAACTGTGGGGAGAGCCCCCTTCCCTGTCCCACCCAGGGGCAAGGGACGGTTCTGCAGGACGGGATATGCCCCAAGTGCTCAAGGGCGCTTACCCACGGCGGCCTGGTGTCCCTGCAGCTGTTCGTGTTGAGGGGACCTTCCTCACTGCGCCTGCCCCTGTGCACTAAGAGAGCACCGCTCAGGAATAAAATGAAAGACACCTGCCTTCCTTTCAACCACCTGGCAGGCTTGGCAGGGCCCCCTGCTCGCTGCTGGGCGCATCCCCTCCCAGCGGATTAGCTGTAATCCAGGTGCCCAGACACGCTTTGAAGAGAGGAAGCCAGTGTGTTTGCTGAGAGGGCGTGACACCAGCCTGGACATGTTCAGAAACACTCCACCCTCCCTGGGACTGATCATGGGGCACCCACACAATGATTGACAAACACTAATGGGGGAAGGGTTTGGTCTATGCAACATGAGGCTATGCAGAGCCCAGAAATCTATTTGTCTGCTCAGTGCTGCAATAGAACCACTGGGCCCCATTCTCGTCTACACACTGGTGTATTGTTCTAGCCCCACTGCCTTTCCATAGCACCCCCTAGCAGCACTCCAGTGCAACAGCCACTCCACCTCAGTTCCCCAGCTTGTCTTCCACTGCTCTACCTCCAAAACCTTCTGGGTTGCAGAGGGTTAGCCCTCCCTCTGGCTCCTATGTGGTCCTACTTCTCCCGGGGCTCTCAAAGTCCAAAACAAGTATGAAACAACACATACTCTTCCCTTTCCTCCAGGGGATCTGCGAGGCACCAGCCTGTCCCAGTCCTGACCCTCAGCTAGCCGCCTTCCCTTACCAACTGCTCTCTCTGCCTGCTTCCCTCCAACTGCTCAGGGCTCTTCTTTTTATTAAGCCCCTCCCTGGAAGCCTCCTGCTCCAGGTGACTCCAATTTGAGCTAACTGGCTGCCAGGAGTTCATTAATCCCTTCCTGCCATGCATGGAGGCTTCTGTGTGGCTTTGGGGAAGGGATGGAGTGGGGGCGGAGCAGGGGTGGGAAGAGGCAGGGCTGGGGCGGAGCATGGGCGGGGCTTTGGGGAAGGGGTGGAGCTGAGTGGAGCAGGGGCGGGGCTTTGGGGAAGGGGTGGAGCAGGGGCGGGGCAGGGACTCTGGGGAACAGGTGGAGTGGGGGCAGAGCAGAGGCAACTTTCCTGGCCGGCTCAGCTGGCCGCGGGATGGGGCTGGCCGCTGGAGCAGCACGCAGCTGCGTAGGGCACCGGGCAATTTGGGGCAAAGTCCGCGCCCCAACTGGACTCCTTCCCCAAATCCCGGCCCCAGCCCTGCCTCTTCCCCTGAGCGTGCTGTGTCCCCACTTCTCCCCCCAGCATTTGCTGCCACAGCTGTTTTGCGGCGTAACAAGCTGTGGGAGGGAGAGGGAAGGAGTGGGAACACGGCGCGCTCAGGGGAGGAGGCGGGGAAGAGGCAGGGCTGGGGTGGGGATGGAGTCCAGTTGGGGCGAGGATTTTGGGGAAGGGGTTGGAATGGGGGGCGGGGCAGGGGTTGAGTCAGGGCCGGGGGGGGAAGGGGTGTTGAGCATCCACCGGCGCCAGGAGAAGTTGGTGGATGGGCCCTGGCCAGCATGACCTATTCAGCTGCTCCAGAATCCTTCATTTTAAAACCAGTAAGTGTCTAGGATTCATGGCTGAACCTTCCACATGGGCCCCAAGTGTAACCAGTGCAGTGATAGCTGCCTGAGTCTGCAGACAGCCAGAAACAACTCCCCTGTCCCAAGTTCCCAACCCAGAGGACTTCACTCCCACCCCTAGCCCCGTTCCATCTCTGCTTTGTCCCTGTGTTCTCCCAGCACCAGGTTTTTTGCACCTAAACTCTGAAGCTGCCTTTCACCCACAAAAAACAGACACATGCTTCCTTCTAACTGAGGAACGACAAACACCAGATCTGAGAGAGAGAGAGAGCACCGTGTGTGTGTCTCCTCTGTAACACGTTGCGCCTGCACTGAACCCACAATGGCAGCAGACTCAATGCTGTGGCTCAGAAGGCCCATGGTCATTTGTTCCATTTTCCAGCATGCGCAGAGCAGCTTACACCTGAGAGGAGCTTAGCCCAGCTCCTGTTGGCTGGGGAAGGGAGCAGCTTGGAGAGCAACTGCTGCAGAGCACGAGGGGTCTGGCTAGCAAGTGTGCCCCACACACTCTCAGAGGGCATCTGGATCTGCTGGTGGGATAGCCCTCGTTGGGGGTCCACTCCTCCTTCCTGCTGACACGACATCCTCCAGAGTCATGAGCGAAGCACTGAGCATGGATCAACGTTTGGTCCTGTTAGAGCAAATGAGAGTTGGATCACTGACTTCATTGGGACCAAAGCTGGGATGAACAGCCATGGACTCCTGCCATGAGAGCAGGTGGATATGACAGCAGACTGAAGCCAAGGAGTTAATCACTGACTTGTTTTTTATATATATATATATATATATATATATATATATATATATATATATATATATATATATACACACACACACCCTTTCTTCCATGCCACTGCTCTGCTCCCTGCTAAGCCTGGCAGCTGTGCAGCCTTAGAAGTAGAAGCCGTGCCCTCAGGGCACTGCAAAGGAAGGTGCAGTTAGTGGGCGGCTCTCAGCGAGGCATGTTAATCCCTTACGAGGTATGTGGCAGCAGAGGAGAGGCGCCCAGAGCCGTTCAGGAAATCCCTCCAGGAACTGGGGAGCCATGCTGAGCTTCAGCACAGAGATAGCCCCAGCATCTCCGGCTGCGGTTACAGGAAGTAATGCTTCCTTTTGATGGAGAGATTTTGTGCAAGTTCATGTGGCTGGGAAGGACTGAAATGCAGCAGCCCCAAGACACAGAGGGCAGGGGGAGATTCCTGGGAGGGGAAGGGGAATGGGTGCAAGGGAGTGGAAAGCGAGGAGTCTGAGAGGAGGGAATTCACATTAGCAGTGTGGATAGGGTGACCAGATGTCCCGCTTTTATAGGGACAGTCCCGATTTTTAGGTCTTTTTCTTATATAGGATCCTATTACCCCCCACCCCGTGTCCCAATTTTTCACACTTGCTGTCTGGTTACCCTAAGTGTGGAGCACTGGCCCTTCTAGTTGCTGGCCTAAAGAAAGGGATAAGAGCCTACTACAGGTACCTCCTAGGGGCGCTGCTCCTTTAGCTCCAGTGCTGGAGGCCTGTGCTTTTAGCACGGGTGATCCTAGCTTTAAGCCCAGTTACACTGAGGACCCACTCCTCCAGTATGAGTCGGTGGGAGTTGGGCACCTGTGAAAATCAGGCCCGCTTTCTGCAAGGAAAACTCAGTCCTGAAATAGCTCTTCATGTAAAAGTGTCTCCGAACGCTGAGCAGCCTTTTTCTGTATTAGAGATATCACTCCTCCACCCCACTCACCCCCGTGACCTCCTGGTTCCTTCTCTTTGCATTGCAGGAGGCCCGCTCCCTGGCAGCAGCTCCCGCTCCCACCGGCGCCAGAGCCAACACAGTGCTGGAGAGGGTGGAAGGAGCCCAGCAGCGATGGAAGCGCCAGGTGCAGGAGCAGAGGAAGACGGTTTTTGACCGACACAAGATGCTGAGCTAGAGCAAGCCGGGCATGAAGTGACAGCCCGCTGGGGACAGACAGCTGCAGCGTAGTGGGGATAGGCCATGTCTGTCTCACCCAATAGGACCCCCACAGTGTTTGGTTTGAGCCCCCCAACCCATCCTCCCCACTGTATTGGCTTTCATAGAGCAAACAAGGCCAAAGTGCCTGCCCATGACTGTGCCCTCTACCCCCTTTGCAGCCTAAGCCAGAGGCACCCTGAGCTTTGCCCAGCTGAGGGCCCCATTGACAACTGCCCTCAAATGGCCCCAAAGGAATCCCGGTGCAGCCACGGTCATCCTTAATAAGGAGACTGGCAGAGACTACAGCTCCCAGCATGTACTGCTCCAGCTAGAATCCAGCGGTCATGACAGAATGCTGCACGCTGGGACCTGTCATTTCTGCCAGCTGCACCTTGGTGTTAAAAGTTGTGGCAAAGGTGGGACCCAGTTTTCAAACTCCCTTGCCTGCATTTGGCGCTTTGCGTGTCCCTCTCCGGGGGCATGTCACATGGCATGAAATAGCCTTGAGCGAGGGCATTGTAATCACTGGGGAATCCCTGTCCCTTGCCTCTTCCTTTGAGCTATCGTGTAACAATCTGCAGCCTGGAGAAGTCAAAGAAAACTATTTAATGAAACAAAGCTGGTTTCAGCGCATTCCTGGCTTACAAGGGAGACAGATACCTCAGCACACGGCTTCTGCCAAACCTGTTCTGCCACTGTGCTGTCAAGACACAGCCCACTGGTCTTAGCTGAGGGGCTGTGAACCAGAGAAACCAACAAGGGAGGAAAGCTTGTGTCGGTGCTGGATGAAATAAGCCAGTTCTGTACATGTGGGAGCTAGGGTGCAGCTTGTCCTCCCGTAGAGCTCATTTTCAACAGGAGGCGGGATTATTGATTATTTATGGATATTATTTACACTGTCTCCCAGTTCTACTCCATGGCAGGGCACCAAACATTCTACCCTGTACCACAGGGAGCCAGACTCTCACCTGGGGTAAATTGGTATAGTTCCACTACGGTCAGTAGAGCTACCTTCATTGACAGCAGCAGAAGATCTGGTCCCAGAGCCTTTTCTGTAAGGACGCTGCTCTGGACACGAGAGGCCTGGTTCTCCTGTCAGGATTTGCACTGCTGTGACTGAGAGGAGAATCCAGTCCTTTGAATTCAGCTGCTGCTCTCATTTACTCTGGTGTAAATCCGCAGTAACTCCACCGACCTCAATGGGGTCTCTCCAGATCTACACCAGCGTCACTGAGATCAAAGTCTGGCTCCCCAGCCTTCTGTCTAACTCAGCATTGTGAAATTGACGAGCGTTGGGTACTAACAACCCAAGGAGCCCTGGAGCGGGGGAGGAAAGGCCTGATTCTCATTTACCCTAAGGCCATTTTACTCCACTTTAGCCCTGCACTGTGGGAGTAAGTTACAGGCCTGTTTACACTGGCAGAGCGAGGCACAGGGCCATTAGTGTCAATGAGACTTTAGAACAGAGGTTTCACTATGTTTAGCAGGTCTGGAACCTAAGCCCCTCCTGCTCTCTGGGTCACAGAGCCCTGAACATTTACTAAAGATGCACTTCAGTTTCTGTAATGCATAGAAGAAACTGTCTGAGATCTTTGATTATGGTAAGTATTCCTGCTGTGTGTGAGAAAGCGAAGTAATTAATTGGTGTATTTATTCATCTGTTACTCCAATTTGTTTTCCCATCAAGAAAGTTTGCTAAGTGCTTGAGTTTTGTTATCATGTAGCATCACTTCTTTAAACAGAAACAGGGATGGCTTCTTTAAACACAAAGAAGGATGTGTGACTGGAGTGGCTTTTTTTAACTGAATACCTTTGCTGTGTAAGAATTAAAATATTCTATGCTAGGCTGCGGATCCCTGGTTTTCAGAGCAAAATTAAATTGTGGCCGGAGAAGGGGAGGCAATGGGTACTATTAGCAGCTGGGGGAAGGGAATATAAATATAACAGAAAATTTCCCTGTGCTCTCCCAGCCTTATGTTAAACCTCTGCCTAGGCTCAGCTGATGTGCAGGGCTTACCTAGTCAGATAATGGGATTCTCTGACCTGTGCTATGCAGGAGGTCAGACTCAATAATCAGAATAGCGCCTTCTGACCCCAGCATCTAGGCTGTTGGCTAAGGGCCTAATCCCAAAAGGTTCTGAGAAACAGCTTTGACTTCAGTGGTAGCAGAGTGGGGGAGAATACTTCACGGGGTACTTAGGACTGGATCCTGCAGAGGGCTAACGAAATATATGCTGTCAGCTAAAATATAAAGAGCCCTCCTGGTTTATTTTGGGCCTGCGTGCCTGGATATCCCCCCCAAAAAACCACACACACAGAGCAAAGGTCTCATCAGTGCTTTTCTTGGGACCAGGGGCGGCAGGCAGGCATGGCTTGGTGTTACACAAGGGATAACTATGGCCCCATCCATTCAACAGGCTTTCATATCAGCCTACTCTAAGGCTCAGGTGCACCTGTCTTTTACAAGGTAAATTTCTTTCCTGTATTTGCATCTGCATCCTCAGCATGAAATTCACCACTGATGCCCTGTGCCTGCTTCCTGAGGCTAGTCTGTTGCTGCAGCAAAATGAATCTATTGTCCAGGAGCTAAGGACCATCACAGGCCTCCCCAGCTCCCACTCCCAGTGCCAGGCAAACATCTCCAACTGGCCACCTCAAACATCAGCACAGAGCAGTGTAGTTGTTCAATAACTCCAACCACCAACCAACCCTACCAAAAACAAACCACTACACTGCACACCCAATCCTCCCCCCCCGGGGAGACGCAGAGAGAACAAAATACATGTGAGTCATATCGCTTAACACATGGCTGCGCAGTGCTCCGACACCACCAGGATGAGAGTGGAATAAGACGCCAACTAGATTCCCACAAGGCTGGGATGACTGAGGCTGTCCCCCGCTTGGGGGTTAACCTCTGCACATCGGTACATGGCTCTGCCAGTGGTACGAGGAAGAGTTCCTTGGAGTGGCTGTTGCTGGACAGAGACAATGAGGACTTGACCCCACAATAAGGAAAATGTTGAGCGCAGCATCTTATGGCTGCCAAACGCTTGCCAGCCAGTCACACCTTTTGCTGTGGCTACAATGACTAAGAGTCCGTGCAGGCCAGTGGGAGGGTGGAGCCTGGAGAGCTGGGTTCTGTTTCCAGTCCTCTTTAACTCCAGACCAATACAAGAGGCTTGGAAGCAATCGACAGGAATTCCGTCTAGCTTAGGAGTGGGCAAACTTTTGGGCCGAGGGCCACGTCTGGGTATGGAAATTGTATGGCGGGCCATGAATGCTCACGAAATTGGTAGTTGGGGTACGGGAGGGGGTGAGGGCTCCAGTTGGAGGTGCAGTCTCTGGGGTGGGGACAGAAATGAGGAGCTCCGGTACTCCGGGCTGGAACCGAAGGGTTCAGAGGGAGATCAGGGCTGGGGCAGGAGGTTGGGGCACGGGAGGAGGTCAGGCTCTGGGCAGCGCTTACCTCAAGCAGTGGAGGCGTGGCCAGGCAGCTCTATGCACTGCCCTGTCCACAGGCGTTGCCTCTGCAACTCCCATTGGCCACGGCTCCTGGCCAATGGGAGCTGCGGGGGCAGCGTGCAGAGCCCCCTGGCTGCCTCTACGCCTAGGAGCCAGAGGGGGGACATGCTGCTGCTTCTGGGAGCCGCATGGAGCAGGGCAAGCCCCAGATCCTGCTCCCCCGTGGGAGCTTGAGGGCCAGATGCAGCCCCCAGGCCGTAGTTTGTCCACCCTTGCTCTAGCTGGGATTGCTGCTGGAGCTCCGTTACTGCTCGGGATCACTCAGCCAAGTTGAGAAGCGAGATTTGTTTAGCGCACCATGAACAGTAGCTACTGCAGAGCACTGGTCAACAGGAGGACAATGGCACAGCTGCCTGCAACTAGCAATTTCTCCTTCTCATGGCCATTCCTCCTGCAGGCACTTCGGCCAACATCCCTGTCTGGTTCCGCCCCATCAACACGGACTCAGCCTATTATGACACTTATGGCGGTAGGTTCTCTTGGTTCCCTTTCCACAGGCATTTGGGGATCTGCGACTACCCCTTTGAAGCTGCCTTCAAGCAGAAGAGGAATGAGAGGGAGAGGCGGAGGGAGAAAGGTGTTAATAAAAGCTACGCCTGGCTCCAAGGCCACCTCCCATAGCAGAGAAACACCTTAGCAAAGTCAAAACCTTATGAGCGGCCATCAGGTACATCAGATACCTCCAGGACCTTCTCAGCAGAACCTCCGAGGGGGCAGCTCCCACAGCTGACAGCAGCCTCACAGGTCATGCAACTCTGAACTTCTCCTCCCCACCAGACTGCAGCAGCAATGGGGAATCCCATGTGACCTCTTCTTCATACTCAGTACCTGCAGCCTCCTCTTCATCACCCCCGTGCTGGGAGCCTGAAGGATCTAGCCAGGACTGTGTTGCTGCAATGTGGTGGTGCTCCCTTGGAGGAGCATGGATTATCCACAGTGTTTCCTAAGAACCTGTGAACCTAAGTGTTAAACGGTCCTAGGATTTCAGGGCAACCCCAGTTTCTGCCAAAGTGCACTAGGGGGTAGTCAAAAGACCCTTGCCCTATTCCCCCCCCCCCCCTCCAGTGTCCTTCATGGGGATGTTTGGGCATGAAAATAAATGAATGGCTGCACAGGGCCGGCTGTGGTTAAGTTACTTTAGCACCTGGCCAAGGGTAAACAGATGCTGGGAACTGGCAACAGAAAGTCCCAGACAGCTCTCGGTGTTTCTGCAGAGCAGGTGGGAGAACAGCCCGGCTCAGGGGCAGATTGTGCATGGGGCGGGGGGGGGGGGGGGAAATATGTCAGATGAGAAAGGGGAACAAGCCCCTTCCCCAGCCCCAATGCAGAGCTGCTAGCTGTCTGGGATATCGTGACACACGCCACGCTCCCCCAAGGCTGGGTGCCCCCAGCCCCTCCTTGTGTCTCAGAGGTGAGCACAGACCACACAATAGTGGATGTAATTCAAACCCCCCCCGGGATCTGTTTTGTCAAATCAAAACAAGGCAACAGTCACACTTTGCTCTGGCTACCCAAAGCAAACTCTGCTCCTGCTCCAGCGCCAGAACTCCACAGATCAGTGCAGCTCTCTTCCCAGTGCTCACCCAGCCCTGGCCATCCACGGAGAGTTTCCCAGCTCCTTGCAGTCCTCTCTTCCAGGCCTTCCCCTAGCGGGTGTGAGGACACCCCTCCTGGACCGTCCCTGACCCCCAGCGTCTTTCCTGGTTTGAGAGCCGCAAACCCCTTTCCTAGCAGGCTCCACTTCCAGTTTAGCCTAGTTCTGTGAGCCTCGCCCTGGTCCAGGTTTCACCAAGGCCCCGGAGGAGCTGAGCCCAGACTCCCTTAAAAGTCCTAGACTGTGCTGTGACAGATGTAAGCTCAATCCTCTTCTCTTTCCCCACAGCACGGATGGAAGTCGGAATAGCCAAAGCAACTCCTCTCCACTCCTGGGTGATTGGTAGTGGCAGGTCAAGCTCAAATGTTTCCGACATCGGGATGAGCCCCTCAATGTCTGAGAGGGTTATTCCACCCTTATTAGAGCCTTTGAACCTCTTGACACTTTCTCCAGTGCAGTACTGCCCGGGGATAACTCCAGCGATCACGATAACATGACGCTGACGTAAAACGGGTGTAACGTAGTGGAGATTCAGGCCCCCCCCGTCTGCAAATTAAGCCAATGCTTTTCCATGGGCAGGTTTCCAAAGCAGCCTAGTTCCCATTCTGGCACCAAGCGCAGAATTTTCAGCAGCGTCAAAGTGACTTGCATTGTGAGCACGAGTTCCATTGACTTGTCCTTTCTGAAAGGCTTGGCCTCTGTCTCTCAAGGTATGTCTGCGGAGCAGCGAGCCGGCAATTCCCAGCATGAGGAGACAGACACGTGTTAGGTCTGCATGAGCTAGCATGCTAGAAATAGCAGTGTGGCTATGACAGCATTAGCTGCCATGTAGATCATAGAATCATAGAATATCAGGGTTGGAAGGGACTTCAGGAGGTCATCTAGTCCAACCCCCTGCTCAAAGCAGGACCGATCCCCAACTAAATCATCCCAGCCAGGGCTCTGTCAAGCCGGGCCTTAAAAACCTCTAAGGGAGGAGATTCCACCACCTCCCTAGGTAACCATTCCAGTGTTCCACCACCCTCCTAGTGAAAAAGTTTTTCCTAATATCCAACCTAGACCTCCCCCACTGCAACTTGAGACCATTACTCCTTGTTCTGTCATCTGCCACCACTGAGAACAGTCTAGATCCATCCTCTTTGGAACCCCCCCCTTCAGGCCATTGAAAGCTGCTATCAAATCCCCTGTAGAGGAGTGGACTCACCCCTGCAGTGACTCCTACTGGTCATCTCAGGAATTAGCTCTTCCAGCATCCTGGAGCTCCCCTTGCAGGCTGGTGATCTGCCTGTCCTCTGGCCCCCCCATGTCCCTCCCAGACCCTGGGGCCCTTATATATGGGGTGCTGCCCCTTGGGGCAGTACACCCCTCAGTACTAGGGTCTCCCCTCCCTGGGGAACCCCCACCCACTATCCCTACCTCACCTCAGAGTAAGGCCACTGCCAGTCTCCAACTAGTCCCCATTCCCTGGGGCAGACTGCAATATAGGCCACTCATCACAGGCAAGGTTGGATTTGGACCTGCTGCCTTGGCCTAGCCCTGGGCTGCCCTCTGCAACCCCCAGTACCCCTTGGCCTCCTACTAGGCCACAGCCTAGGGCGCCACAGCTTTTCCCCAGCCCTGCTCCACTACAGGTACCCTATATCTGGCTCCCTGCAGCCAGGCCCTTCTCTCCCTGAACACAGAGAGAGACTACTTGGTCACTAGCTCCCAGCCTTTTTATGTGGCCTGATTGGGGCATGGCCCAGCTGTGGCTACTTCCCCAATCAGCCCAGCTTTTAGAGCTGCAGCCCTCTGCCTGGGCTGTTTTGAGCCCCTCCAGGCAGGAGCGGGGTAACCACCCCGCTACATCCCCCTTCATTCTTCTCTTCTATATACCCAAGGGGTCAGGCAGGGTTGTATTCAGGTGGCTAGCCTGAGCTGCCAGCCACGCTAGCTTGAGCAGAACAGGCATGTCTGTCCGCCCATGCTGGGAAGCGCCCTTCTCGCTGCTCTGCCAACATACCCTGAGGCACTTCTGAAATCCCTACCCTGCAGCAACTGGCTGATTTCCAGAAGTGCCCAGCAGGTTGGCAGCTGAGCTCTGGAATATCTGGCCCCATCTACGGAAGCTAAGGGTAGATCAATACACAAAAGCAGTCACTTACTCTAAACCTACAAGAGTTCTCTGCTCTCTGGATGTGTGAGAAACTTTGAAGTAAGGATGCAGAGGATTGTGGGACATGGAATCCTCAGTATTGCATGGTTCTGGGGTCACACTTGGAGACAGTTCGGGAACGCCTGCTCTATCCTTGCAAAAGACGGGGGAATGTGAATCAATAGGATCCTCTGACAGTCCATTGACAGTCCTACTAACCCTGTCAGCAGCACTGCAAATGGGAGCCGGCGAAACCACTGGGGATAAAAGGGCTTTCTGTGACCCCTGAAGGTCTTAGAAGGCTGCTCTGGGGTAGGACAGGATCTGACAGTGGTATTGGAACATTTTTTATAGTGTGGATGCTGAGAGGCATTGAACCAAACTGTAAACCCTATATATAATGGAAACCACTTCAAATCAAGGAGTGCTGCAGCAACCCGGTGCCCCTACTTCCAGCACCCATGGGATCTGAACCCTCCATTAAAGTTCAGTATTAGGGAAACCTGATTTACCCCAAACCCGGTCAATTATTCTCCCTTGGGAGAATCATTTGCGAGTTTTCAGGTCAGCTGTAGCAAGCCGCCTATTACAATACCACCCACTACAGCTGGCTTAGTGTGGCAGCAATGTCCGTGTCAGGTTTGACTCTGACAGATCAGGGGGCTTGGATTTGTCTCTGGAGGAAGCTGAGCCAAGGAATTGAGTCCTAGAGAGCTTGGAGAGAACTAAATACCTTTAGTCTGCAGCGCTTTAGAGCCTGAGCAGAGTTGGTATCTTAGCTCTAGAGTTCAGAATAGGAAGCAGGGCTTCTCACTGCCATCTACGGAACCCGGACTCCAGGTCAAAGAGTCTTGGCTTTGGAGGTTGTACGATTTGATTTCCATTCCAGATACAACAGAAGCAACCATTGGGCGAAAGTCCAAGTTCCCCTGGCTGTTGGTTTTATAGTTGTTGGTGTTCTCAGCACACTTCCACCCCTTGCCCTGGAAATCCTGGGTCAGGGCAGAAGGGGTCACTAGGATGTTCTCACTATCCACAAAAATGGATAATCCTGTTTTGGGTCCTTCTGCAGTCTTGGCCTCAATTGCACATTGTGGCAATGAGTTCCATAGGCTCATTATGCACAGGGTAAAACACTTTCCTTCATCAGTTTCACGTTTCATGCCTTTCAATAATAATTTTAAAAAGGTGGGGGGGTTGGAGTTTTAGGTAGAAAGTGGGGATGGGGAAATGAGATTTCAAAACCCTAGAAGGGGAGTATTAGGAAACCTGTATTATTTCACTGGGGCAAACCTGATTATTGTGACACCTTCCGCTGATGGCTGGCTAGGACAGACACCAGTGTCGGGGCTTAGCTGACATAGCAAGGCCTTAAATTTCCCACTGCAGAAAACGAGCCAAAGCCAAACAGATGAATTTCTAACCTCAGGAAGGGGTAAGCAGGGGTCCCCTTCATCCATCCACGTCCACAGAGAGTCCAGGCTCCACGTCAAACCCCCCTGGATTTTCTACAAGTTCCTTCTCCATTTCATTTAAAGCAGAAAAAAGCCTCTTCTGGCCCTGACCCAGAGGCTGCATGTTCTTCCATGCATCCCTGGCTAAAGGACTGTGTTGATAAATGCAAAGTAAGGCACATTGGAAGATATAATCCCAATGATACATATAAAACGATGGGTCTAAATTAGCTGTTACCACGCAAGAAAGAGATCTGGGAGTCATTGTGGATAGTTCTCCGAAAACATCCACTCAATGTGCAGCAGCAGTCAAAAAAGTGAACACAATGTTGGGAACCATTAGGAAAGGGATAGATAATAAAACAGAAAATATCATAATGCCTCTATATAAATCCATGGTGCGCCCACACCTTCAATACGGACCCAACAGAAATGAACAAGTAACAAAAAGCCCTCTCAGGGGCTCCAAACCACCCTATTCCTTCGACCGCTACACTAAGGCCCTTTTCAGCAGGAGGTAAGGACCTAGTGCCTGCAGTGCCCCCTCTTCTGTGGTCCCAGTCTCACCACTGTCCCCCTGTCTGTGATAGGAAAGGGGGCAGTGGTTATGGATGCCAGAGCCACAAACAAACCCTCCAACAACGCATACAATGGGTGTGAGGGGTTGGTATCTCTGGCCAGCTCCCACCCTGGGCGGAAACATAGGGGCGGGCAGAGAGGGGAAAACTCTGCCCCGATCCAGGGTGGCCTGCCAGATCCTGCCGAGCCAACTTGGCTTGTGCATGCCAAGCATTCCTGCTACGCTCTGGCCCAGAAAGCCCAGATTTGGCCTGTAAGAGACTTTGCAGGTTTGGTGACCAGAGCTGCCTCCTGAGACTCTATTTTCTGCACCCAGCTGATCCGAGCAAAGCTACTGCCCAAAGCTGGATGGGCAGGGTGTGAATGAAGGGGCCGAGGTGACCAGGGAAGGAAAGGTCAGTCACAACAGGTCAGAGTCCTGCCAAGTCAACCCCTCCCCCCAACAGACACTGCCCCACTGACCGCCCAGTACATGATGGAGAGAGAGCGCCGTCCTGCTGCAGGGAGTTCCGCAGGTTGGCCAGCACCAGGGCATAACACTGCAGGGAGCAGCCAGCTCAGCAATGAGCTAAATTAACCTCTAAGGCCCCCAGAGATAGTGGGGGGTCGGTCCCCCCCGGGGGGCAGGGCAGGGGCTGGGGGGCACAGGCGAGGGGTCTGTGGGGCTGCAGGAGTGCAGACAGCCAGGGCAGGGTTAACAGGTGGGGTCCGCAGCGTTCAGGATCCGCCCCCGCGACCGTCCAGGAACTGGGGAAGCGAGTTTGGCCTGACAGGCAAGTAACCGGATTCCAGGGCGGGAGCTCGGATCTCCGCCCCCCGTAGTCCCACTCGAGCGCATCGAACCGCGGCGAGACCGGAGCGGAGGGGCAGCATGGGGGTCACTCTAGGGTACTGGGACATCCGCGGGGTGAGTGCGGGCAGCGCCGGGCCAGCGCGGAGTGGGGCAGGCGGCCCCACAGCTATGGGGGAGGGGCGGCAGGAGGGGGCAGGCGGCCCCCCAGCTATGGGGGAAAGGTAAAGGAGTGGGGCAGGCAGCCCTAGCTATGGGGGAGGGTGCAGTAGGGTGACCAGAAGGCAAGTGTGAAAAATCGGGACAGGGGGTGGGGTGTAATAGGTATCTATATAAGAAAAAGCCCCCAAAATCGGAACTGTACCTATAAAATCAGGACATCTGGTCACCCTAGGGTGCAGGAGTGGGGCAGGCAGCCTCCCAGCTATGGGGGAGAGGGGCGGGGCTGCAGGAGAGGGGCAGGCGGCCCCCCAGCTATGGGGGGAGGGTGCAGGAGTGGGGCAGGCAGCCCTAGCTATGGGGGAGGGTGCAGGAGTGGGGCAGGCAGCCTCCCAGCTATGGGGGAGGGGCGGGGCTGCAGAAGAGGGGCAGGCCGCCCCCCAGCTATGGGGGAAGGGTAAAGGAGTGGGGCAGGCATCCCTAGCTATGGGGGAGGGGGGAGGGTGCAGGAGTGGGGTAGGCAGCTCCCCAGCTGTGGGGGAGGTCTCTGTAGGGGAATGTATGGGTTGGCTCTATCAGGTTTGCTTGGGGTCACATGTCATGGTAGCCAAGATTTGCCTGGGGTAGGGGGATGGGCTCTCACAAGCAGGCCAGCTGACAATTCAGCTGTGAGCCCTAGGAGAGCAGGACCCCATTATGTGAAAGTGTCCATCCCCCACCCTTATCCCTTCCCCAAGGGTGGGGCTGGGGGAAAGTCGTCCTTGCCCGGCAGCCAATGCCCATGGTGCGTCCCTGCAGAAAGCCCTACACACTCCTGACTCCTGCCCCTTTCTGCAGTGAAACTCTGATGGACCGGTCCCACTGCCAGGCCCTGACTGGGCACTTTATTTGTAACTCTTTAAAAGTTTTGTTTCCCAACAGCAGATGTCTGGGGGGAGGGGAGGCATGTCATTGGTGGGTGTAGTCCCCCCAGTGGCTGGTGGCTTGAAGGTCAGGAGCCCCATTGCAATTTTGCATTAGTTGCCGCGTGGTCTCAGCGAGAAAAGCCCTCTTTGGGTCCACAATGCAATGCAGGGTTCCTAACTCAGGCTACTAAAACTCCAACGAATAGAAACAAACTCAGGCTACTGAAACTCCCACGAGCATGTGTAATGCCGTGGGGCAGGTGTGTTGTCGGTCTCCCCTCACACATATGGTGTGCGCTCTATGGTGGATTTGAGTCTGTTAGAACTTTAGCTTGTGCTTTTACAGTCCCACATGGGAAATTATTCATTAAATTGGAGAAAGATGGGGATTAATATGAGAACTGAAAGGTGGATAAAGAACTGGTTAAAGGGGAGATTAGAACAGGTCATACTGAAAGGTGAACTGCCTGGCTGGAGGGAGGTTACTAGGGGAGTTCCACTGAGGGATTGGTCTTCGGTCCAATCTTATTTAGCATTTTCATTCATGACCTTGGCACAAAAAGCGGGAGGTATTGCCAATATGGAGGAGGACCGGAATATCGCACAGGAAGATCTGGAGGACCTTGAAAACTGGAGGAATAGAAATGGGATGAAATTTAATAGTGCAAAGTGCAGGGTCATGAATGTAGGCACTAACAACAAGAATATTTGCTATAAGATGGGGATGTATCTGTTGGAAGCAACAGAAAAGCCAAAAGACCCTGAGTAAATTGCTTGATCACAGGATGCCTATGAGCCCCTGACCTGATGTGGCTGTGAAAAAGGCTAATGCAGTCCTAGGATGCATCAGGCGAGGTATTCCCAGTAGAGACAGGGAAGTGTTAGTACTGTTTTACAAGGCACGGGTGAGACCTCATCTGGAATACCGTGTGCAATTCTGGTCTCCCATGGTTAAGAAAGATGAATTCAAACTGGAATTGGTGCAGAGAAGGGCTACTAGGATAATCAGAGAAATGGAAAACATACTGTACAAGAGGTGACTCAAAGAGCTTGGCTTGTTTATCCGAACCAAACGAAGGCTGAGGGGAGATGTGATCGTTCTCTGTTAATACATATAGGGAGGGAGAGGAGTTATTTAAGTTAAGCGCCAATGTGGACACAAGAACAAACGGCTATAAACTGGCCATCAACAAGTTGAGCCTTGAAACTAGATGAAGATTTCTGACCATCAGAGGAGTGAAGTTCTGGAACAGCCTTCCAAGGGGAGCAGTGGGGGCAAAATACCTAACCGGCTTCAAGACCGAGCTTGATGAGTTTATGGAGGGAATGATGCGACTGGCTACAATGACATGTGGCCCGTCTGTGACTGCTAGTAGCAAAAATCCCCAATGGCTGGAGACGGGACACTCGATGGGGAGGGCTCTGAGTTACCCCAGAGGATTCTTTCCCAGGTCTCTGACTGGTGGGTCTTGCCCACATACTCAGGGTTCAACAGATCACCATATTTGGGGTCAGGAAGGAATTTTCCTCCAGGTCAGATTAGCAGAGACCCTGCGTTTTGTTTTTGTTTTTTTTACCTTCCTCTGCATCACGGGTCACTTGCAAGTTTAAACTAGTGTCAATGATGGATTCTTGGTAATTTGAAGTCTTTAAATCATGATTTGAGGAGTTCAGTTACTCAGCCAGAGGCTAGGGGTCTATTAGAGGAGTGGGTGGGGGAGGTTCTGTGGCCTGCGATGTGCAGGAAGTCAGACTAGACGATCATGATGGTCCCTTCTGGCCTTCCAGTCTGAGCGATGGAGGTTCCCTGGTTCAATCCCCTGTGTGGTGCGTTGGCTAAGGTAGAAGCCGTCACGCATAATCTGTGTATAGTCCTGGGCTCCAGCAGCTGTGAGCAGAATTGGGAGGAAGGTCAATTTATCTTGCTTTCTCGGAGATGGGCAAGCTCTGGGCTCGCCCAATGGAACTGGAGGGATCCTGGGATATAAATGCTCTCGTGCTCCTCTTTTCAGCTTGCTCACGCCATCCGACTGCTGTTGGAATACACAGACACTCCCTATGAGGACAAGCAATACAGCCCCAGTGGGGAAGGTAAGGTGTCATGGGTGGAGATTGCGCCCCAGGCTGCCTTGGCCTGTGGAGCGTGAGACGGGCACTTGCAAGGTGCATTGTCTTTTGCAGTCTTGGCAGGGAACCTGTGTGGAGGTCAGAACTGGTGTTGGGGAGGGATACAGAAGTGGTTGGGTCTGTACCAACCTCATATTGTGAGAGAGGGGTGTGCTGTTATCCTTTGGGCTAAGGGATGTTTTAAGATCTATGCTCAACAGTGTTAAATAGCAATAAGTGTCCAGGTCCTTTAACAGCACTGAATGGTGCCCTTGTTCACATGGCATCTTGGCTCCTGAGTCACCTTAGAGCAGGCCCTTCAATTAGGGTCTAAGCTTGTTGAAGGCAATAGAGAGGCTGATGCTGGATCAAGCCCAGATCGCAGCTGGAAATTGCAAGGAAATCATTGACTCGAGCCAGATTTTTTCCACTGCAAAAATCTATCAAGTTGCAGTTTGCAGATCACACCAGGCAGGAGAACAGCAGCTTTTGCTGCCACCCCTGAAATTAACCAGAACAACTCTGCAGGGCTGTGGTAGAAACTAGTTCTGAGCAGGCTGTAACCTTAGACTCGCTGTTAGCAATGAGCTCCCTGGAGGTGCTCAGGTTTCAGCAGCTGTGTTAGAAACTGCCTTTTCCTCTCTGTCTGGGGATGGGATGTGTGGATTAGTCAGCTAGCGAGGTCAGTTCCGGAGGGCCGGCTGTACAGCCCCTCTGCATTAATGGGGAGGAGGTTCAGACCCTCTTCTCCCTCCTGCCTTAGGTCACTCCTCCTCCAAAGTCTGGTTCTACCGGGCCTGTATCGGCTTCTATTTGCTGATGCTTACAGGGCCCGGTCCTGCTCCTGTGGCAGTTGATAGCAGAACTCCCATTGCTTTCAGCGAGAGCAGGGATCTGCCCTATATTAAGACCGTGCCCTCTGTCCGGAGCTGGCCTTTCTGCTGCTGGAAGGGACAGACTTTGAGGGGCCCAACGCCAGTTGGAGTCCATGGGAGCTGGGAGCATTGCTCAACCCTGGCCAGCCTGTTTCTAGAAGGCAGCTTTGTAACAGCCACTTCCTATCTCTGCTCTCCCAGGGGCTTGAGTTAACTCTTCTATGGCTGCAGAGCGACTCTGTGACTCTCTTGGCTTGGACTAATTTCCCACCTTGTTGGGGTTTTTTTGGCTGAGTCATGCACCCTGAGATTTGGTTATATGATTCTGAAGGTCACAGCGCTGCTCTTTGTCACAGTGAGCGATAAGAAACCCCAGCTGTGTCAAAGCAACACATTCTCCCCGAGCAGAAAGTGCAGCTGGATGAGTGCGCGGGCAGGGAGTGGCGAGGGAGGGGGGTGATGAGGTCAGGTTGCTTTTGGGCACGGATCCTTTACAATGACATTGCACATTTCTATCCCTTTAGAATCACGATAAAATTCTACCTCACAACTTCCCAGGGCACCATGAAAGTAAAATTCCCCTTTCGACTGAGACTCAGAAAGGGTGAGTGACTTTGCGTTAAGGTCACCCCGGCTTTGTCCTCACTGCAAAAAGGTGTTTGTAGTTATTTCTCTCTCTGTAAACTCATGGTAGAGACAAGAGACTGGAGTTTTTACCTGGATGCAGCTAGTTGAGGTCTACCCTATCAATCAGCTACATCAGTGGTTCTCATCCTGTTTACCATTGTGTACCACATCCCAGTGCTACCTGTATGGCCTTGAGGATGGCACATGGGCCGCAGCTCTGTGCTGATTGGGCTGCAAGCGGCCTGCGGTTGAGAACCACTGAGCCACATCAAGGTAAGAACCGCAGTGCCTTGGCCCCACCAGAATTTTACATCAAGACAGCTATCGCAGTGTAAAAACACCCTTTCTTGCAGTGATGACCAAGCCCCGATGAGTGAGTGACAGAGCTGGGAGTGGAACCCAGGTGACCTCACGCCAAGCCTGTGCTCTAACCACTAGACTGTACTCTCTTTATGGAAAAGAACTAGCGGTACACTGGACAAGGAAATCCAGTTCCAGCAGATTGTCCTTACACTGCGGACAATCCCAGAGCCGATCCTCTGGCTGGGACTCGGGACCCTGGCTGGAACCTATACCAGGAGGTGCTTGTCACAAGCAATAGCATCATTTGTCTTGATTGAAGACAGTAAGAATTACAATTCCTGCCTTTCATGGCTGGGGAGAGGGAGGTTCTCAGCTGGTGCAAATGGATCTGCCTGGATTTACAGAAGCTGAGGATAAGACCTTAGGTTTGTATCAGAGTCAGTGGCCCATGGGGGCCTATGAGTATTCTCAGGAACTCGTGCCCTGCCCCTCCCCCCTGATTCTGCTGTGTTTATACTCTCCCTGCCCTCCCAGTAAATCCTCTCAGGGTCTGTCTACATTGCAGTTGGAGGTGTAACTGCAGCATGTGCCTCTAGCTAGCTTGCATGCCAATAGCAGTGCCGGCTATACAAGTTCACCTGGGACCCTGGGTATGTACGTGGGCAGCTGGCCCGTGCTGACACAGCTTCACTGCTATCGGTACCTGCACTATCCAGATCAAAGCTGGCTCGGGTGTGTCTGCATGTGCTGCAGTTACACCCCTAGATTGCACTGCAAACAGACCCTATGTCCCCGGGCTTATATCCCAGTTCAGGCTGCACCAGTGGGGATGGATTTGCCGCACGTTTATTTCATAGCCAGCATGGCACCTGCAGGTAAACAGACCTTTGAGCACTGATAAACGAAGCCAGATTGCACATGGCCACTGACGCGTTGCTTATCACCCTGTGTCGAACGGAAGTGTGAGGATTTCATATCATTGGGGTTTGCGTGCGCCCTGCCTGATTGTAAAGGGGACCTGAGCCAGCAGGGAAGCGGTTAAATCCAGACACAGAGCATAGCCATAAAGGCCCCTAGGATAGGTGGTATCATCTGAGGACCTCACAGTTTTTACTGTATTTAGCCTCACAATCCCCCAGTGTGGTAGGGAAGTGCGGTTAGTCTCGGATCCCAGTTTTATAGCTGGGGAACTCAGGCTCTGAGCGGCTTCGTGATTTCCCCACGGGAACCCAGGAAGTGTATGGCAGAGCAGAGATTTGAACTTCAGTCTCCCAAATCCCCAGGTTCATGCTCTTAACTACTGGACCATCTCATTAGAGACGGGCTTCCCGGCAGGAGCGGTCTTTGATTCTGTGTTTGTCTGGCACCCAGCACCCTGTTCTCAGCTGGCCTCAGGCACTCCAGTAATAAACACCATATTGTGATCATGGTGTCTAGCCTTGGCACTGAGCCGTTTCATTATGTTTCTGCAAGGTCGGTAAATGGCACCGTCCGGGAACGAGAGGCCAGCGTGGGTGGGAGTGTTGGCCAAAAGAATCAGGTGTGGGGGCTTGATGTTAGCCACGTAAATGAGCAGCTTGGCTTTCCTCAGTGGCACTGAGCAGCTGCAACTCCAAGGGATTTCGATGGGAGCAGGCGGTGCTCGGTACTTCTGAAAATCAGGCGCCCGTGGCCAGGTTTGGCATCTAAAATCAGAGGCCAGTGGTGAAAATTGTGGCCGTGAAGTATCGATTGCTGCAGCGCTGCTCCTTCGTGCTTGGATGTGCTGAGGGTTTTCCCCGTTTTTTCTAGGCCCAGATGCCAAGCGGCGTGTCCGGAATGGCACAGCTCAGGAATGGGAGGGGGAACACAGGTGGCTTTCAGAGTGGCCTGGCCCAGTGTTAGAGCAGCCCAGGGGGGTGCTGTAAGCTACCACAGCCTTGAGTGGCTGCTCTGCTATGTCAGAACAGGCCCCATGCCAGGAGCTGAGCAGAAGTGTGGTATAGGGCACGGGTGCCGAGTTGTATGGGTCTATGGTGCCCGTGCTCCAGGAATATTCAGGGTCCGTGGCGTCCATGCTCCACCAGTGTTCGGGGCTGGGTCTCTCCTCCGGCCCTGCCTGCTGCCCCCAGGTGATTTAAAAGAGCCTGGGGGGCCCCGGATGCTGCCGCCACCACCACGTAGAGGGGCTAAGGCACCTTCCTGCCTGGCCTCGGTCCTTGCCACTCCTGGAAGCAGCTGGCATGGCCCCACGGCCCCGGGGTGGTGGTCTCCACGTGCTGCCCCCGCCCCGAGCACCAACTCCGCAGCTTCCATTGGCTGGGAACTGTGGCCAATGGGAGTTGTGGGGGCGGTGCTTGTGGGCAGCGGTGCGCGGAGACCCCTGGCCTCCCCTCCTAGGAGCCGCTGCCAGAGGGGTGTGCGGGTCACTTTTGGGAGCTGCCTGAGGTAAGCACCGGACCCCTCACCCTCTCCTGCACCCCTGCCCCAGCCCTGAGCCTGCACCCAAACTCCCTCCCAGAGCCCACACCCCCTCCTGCACTCCAGCCCCCTACCCCAGCCCAGAGCCCGCACCCAAACTCCCTGCCAGAGCCTTAGGCAGGTGGTGGCGGGCACTTGGACCCATTCTAGACTCCACCAAAAATTATACAAACCTGCTGCCCCAGGGATAAGGCTGTCCAAGAGTGGTGGGAAGCTCTGTCTGGGTTCTGGCCCTTTCCTGCTGCTGGAGTGGTGCAAAGGGGCCAGCCTGGGGACCTAAGTCTTTTTCCAGCCCTGGACTTGGAGCAGTGTTAGTTAGAGGTGAGTCATGGGCCAGGGCCCTCTCCCCTCAGCTCCTGGGGTGTGGGGAGAGGGAGAGAGCAGGGGACTCAATCTCCAGTTCTACCACCAGTCACTGTTGATATAGGGTGGGGGGTGAAGAGGATGGGAGGGAAAGGGACACAGTGAGTGTATGGGTGGCAGGGGAGAGATGCAGTGGGGTGGGTGTTTGTGGGGTAGCAGTGGTGGTTGGAGATGCAGTGGAGGGGTTGGGATGCAGTGTGTGGGTGTGGGGAATGGGGTGGGAGATGCAGTGTGTGGGTGTGGGGAGGGTGGCAGGGGAGAGATGCAGTGCGGTGGGTGTTTGTGGGGTAGCAGTGATGGTTGGAGATGCAGTGTGTGAGTGTGGGGAGGCAGATGCAGTGGGTGGGTGTGGTGAGGGTGGCAGGGGAGATATGCAATGCGGTGGGTATTTGTGGGGTAGCAGTGGTGGTTGGAGATGCAGTGGAGGGGTTGGGATGCAGTGAGTGGGTGTGGGGAGTGGGGTGGGAGATGCAGTGTGTGGGTGTGGGGAGGGAGATGCAGTGGGTGGGTGCGGTGAGGGTGGCAGGGGAGAGATGCAGTGCGGTGGGTGTTTGTGGGGTAGCAGTGATGGTTGGGATGCAGTGAGTGGGTGTAGGGAGTGGGGTAGGAGATGCAGTGGTGGGGAGGTGATGTTGATTAGGAGATGCAGCGGGGTGGGATTGGAGGGTTGGTGGTGAGGGAAATGCAGTGGGGGGGCAGGTGTTCATGCCATAGTACTTACCATCCTCTTCTTTATCTCCAGGTCCTGATTATGATATAAGCCAATGGACTAACGAGAAAGAGAAGCTGGGGCTGGATTTCCCGAACGTATGTAGCAGCCTCCTTTGCCGTTACCCATGTGTCGCTGGGGAGGACAGGGTCAGAGAGGGAAGGGGTTGGAGACAAGCAGCTTTCACTGCTGGCTCTGAGGTGGAGCCAGGCCGTTGGCTGGGGAAGGGCTCCCAGCTCTCCAGTGCCCCCTTGGCTGGTGCAGGAGACTCAGGCCTTGCTGTCTTTGCAGCTGCGAGCACGTGGCCGTGCCTAGCCTGAGTGTGATCGGTGGTTGTGCATGGCTATAAGGTTAAATGTTAGGCACTGAACAGTGAATCTGGGGCCCTGCTGTCCACCTGCTCCCCCAAGCAGAGTAAAAAAGGTGCAGGGCCTGCTCATGAGACACTGAGCTCTGCTCTTTGACCTCCCGCCGACTAGGAGGCACAAGTAGCTTGGTGGCTGCGGTGCCCTCTAAGAGTAGGATAAATGGGTGGGGAGAACTTATCCCCTGACATCCTCTCTTTGCCCTCCCAGCTCCCGTATCTCATTGACGGCCAGACAAAGCTCACGCAGAGCAATGCTATCCTCCGCTACATAGCGCGCAAACACAAGATGGGTGAGTATTGCTGCAAGTCGAAGCCTTGTCTGCACGGGGAACTTGACTGGAACAGCTCCTCTGGAATAGGTCCCCAGTCCAGAGTAAAAGTGATGGGCCATTATTCTAGAAGACCTAGGTCATTCCAGAATAGCTGGGCTGGTCAATTCCCCCCAGTGAAGACAAGCCCTTAGAGCCTAGTTGAGATTTAAACCATAGTTGCTGAGCCTCTCTGCCCCTGTGTGTTTTCTGGCTCCCAGCTGGCGAGAGTGAGGAGGAGATACAGAGAGTGGACATGCTGGAGAACCAGGTGATGGATTTCCGCCTGGCCTTTGCAAGGATCTGCTACAATCCTGACTTCGTGAGTGCATCCCTGCTCCCCTGGGGGTGTGGGTCATAGCTGGAGTGCAACAGATGACTCAGGAGGGTCACATGGGGTTAACAGGTGTAGATATAATCCAGAGCTTTACAAGCGTCCATTAATTACCTGGGAAGAAAAGTAGTTATCCCCATTTTACAGAGTGGGGGAGAGAGAAGTGGTGTGACTTGCCTGAGGTCCCACAGTAAACCAGTAGCAGAGGTAAGATAGAATTTGAGCCCTCCCTAGATTCAACACTGCCTGTTCCCCCATCCCTCGTTGCCTCACAGACAAAGAGAGGTGGAATTGCTCAGGGATTATGTGTCAGAGCAGACCAGTCTGTGAAGTCTATTACAGCTCCTCTTTAGCCACACCCTTTTCCTTCAAAGGAAGGTGAATAATTTCTATCAGGCACCAGACTAGTTACCTGATATTGGCATGGGAGGGAGGAGAGTGTCTGGGATGGGAGATCCCTTCAGATGATCAGTTTATGCCCCAAAAGTTGGGACTGAATTACCCCCGTCACTGCCTTGGGCCACCTTAGAAAGCCGGAACTCTGAGTTGCTCCGGGGTGGTGGGGATTGCGAGGATTTGACCCACAGCTCCCTTGCTTCTATTTTCCCTTTTGCAGGAGAAACTGAAGCCGGAGTACTTGGAGCAGCTGCCCGGGAAGCTGAAGCTGTTCTCCCAGTTCCTGGGGGTCCGGAAGTGGTTTGCTGGGGAGAAGGTATGTCGCTAGACAGGGACTGAGGACATAGCTGCTCCGTGTTAAAGAGAGGCCAGAGATGGGAAGTGCAGATCGGGATGGTTCTGATCTGACGCTCTGCTTATTTTCATTCTAATTTCCAAGCTCACCTATGTCGACTTCCTCGCGTACGACATCCTGGATCAGCACCGCATGTTCGCGCCCAAGTGCCTGGATCAACTAAAGAATCTGAAGGATTTTCTTGACCGATTTGAGGTGAGCTTGGCCCTGACTCCCCTGTGACATGCTGCTCTCTGGATCTCCAGGGCTGGCCAAGCTAGTTCCAGTTCTGCAGGGTCTGCAGCATGGGACCCTTGGTCAAGTTACTTTTCCCAATTAAGGTTGATAGATGGTTTCCATTCTAAGCCTTCTGCACCCTTTATCTTGTCAAAACAATAACCCACCTCTTGGTCCTTTTCACAATATATGGAATCGGAGTTCACCTTAAACAGGAGGTGTTCATTATAGAAGACAATCACACACTAAAGAGACACAAACAAGTTTCCACACAGCTTAAGTTCCAGCACTGTCTCCCTTGTGAAGAGCTCCAGACAGGGAACTGGTGAACAGCACATAGTCATAAGAAAAGCCATACCGGGTCAGACCAAAGGTCCATCTAGCCCAGTATCCTGTCTACCGACAGTGGCCAATGCCAGGTGCCCCAGAGGGAGTGAACCTAACAGGCAATGATCAAGTGATCTCTCTCCTGCCATCTATCTCCGTCCTCTGACAGACAGAGGCTAGGGACACCATTCCTTACCCGTCCTGGCTAATAGCCATTAATGGACTTAACCACCATGAATTTATCCAGTTCTCTTTTAAACTCTGTTATAATCCTAGCCTTCACAACCTTCTCAGGTAAGGAGTTCCACAAGTTGACTGTGCGCTGCGTGAAGAAGAACTTCCTTTTATTTGTTTTAAACCTGCTGCCTATTAATTTCATTTGATGACCCCTAGTTCTTGTATTATGGGAATAAGTAAATAACTTTTCCTTATCCACTTTCTCCACATCACTCGTGATTTTATATACCTCTATCATATCCCCCCTTAGTCTCCTCTTTTCCAAGCTGAAGAGTCCTAGCCTCTTTAATCTCTCCTCATATGGGACCCGTTCCAAACCCTTAATCATTTTAGTTGCCCTTTTCTGAACCTTTTCTAGTGCCAGTATATCTTTTTTGAGATGAGGAGACCACATCTGTATGCAGTATTCGAGATGAGGGCGTACCATTGATTTATATAAGGGCAATAATATATTCTCCGTCTTATTCTCTATCCCCTTTTTAATGATTCTTAACATCCTGTTTGCTTTTTTGACCGCCTCTGCACACTGCGTGGACATTTTCAGAGAACTATCTACGATAACTCCAAGATCTTTTTCCTGACTTGTTGTAGCTAAATTAGCCCCCATCATATTGTATGTATAGTTGGGGTTATTTTTTCCAATGTGCATTACTTTACATTTATCCACATTAAATTTCATTTGCCATTTTGTTGCCCAATCACTTAGTTTTGTGAGATCTTTTTGAAGTTCTTCACAGTCTGCTTTGGTCTTAACTATCTTTAGCAGTTTAGTATCATCTGCAAACTTTGCCACCTCACTGTTTACCCCATTCTCCAGATCATTTATGAGTAAGTTGAATAGGATCAGTCCGAGGACTGACCCTTGGGGAACACCACTAGTTACCCCTCTCCATTCTGAGAATTTACCATTAATTCCTACCCTTTGTTCCCTGTCTTTTAACCAGTTCTCAATCCATGAAAGGACCTTCCCTTTTATCCTATGGCAGCTTAATTTACATAAGAGCCTTTGGTGAGGGACCTTGTCAAAGGCTTTCTGGAAATCTAAGTACACTATGTCCACTGGATCCCCCTTGTCCACATGTTTGTTGACCCCTTCAAAGAATTCTAATCTATTAGAATTCTAATAGTCACCTAGTAGCTGAATAATATATTGCAAGTGCACATCATTACAGTCCTGAATTTCTCAAGCTTGGTTCTTGGGCAGAGGAGATTTTGAAGAGCAGACTGAGTTTGGAACCGGACAAACTGTTTTTGAGAGATGGAGCTTTGAGAAGTTACAGGACTTCCTGCTTTTAGAAAGTGCTTTATCTGCTCCTAAACCTAGAGCAGCTCGGCAACGTAAGGGCCTGGCTTTCAGAAGTGCTGAGTGAAATCGAGTGGAGCGGTGAGTGGTCAGCAGCTTTGAAAAATCACATCCTTGGGGCCTGATCCAAAGCCTTTTGAAGTCTGTGTCAAGGCTCCCACTGATTTCAGCAAACTTTGGATCAGACTCTTGGTCCTCCAGAAGAACTGGGCCATAGGACATGTCTGATAAGACGTGGCTGCATGCCTTTCTGGTTTGCAATGGGGAGCAATTCCCAAGCAGCTGTTTGACTGTGGCCCATGTTGAATTTCTGGCGGTGATGATGGGTAGGGGGCATGTGAGGAGTTGATGATGTCTCTGTACGTTGATGGATCTTCTTTTGCTTTCCCTGTAGGCCCTGGAGAAGATCGCTGCCTACATGGGTTCTAGCCGCTACATGAAGACTCCCGTTTTCTGGATAAGTGCCCAATGGAGCAACAAAAAGGAGTAGGCTCAAGTGGAGCTCAGCAAATGTCAAACAACTCTCTTGGCATTGACCCACTACAGCATCTGAGAAGGAGACGGAGACCCCTGGAACCCCTCTAGCTTGCAAAGTCCCATTACACAGCAAATCAGTAATAGCTGAAATCCGCAAGCCCTGTTGTAATCCTTCCCACTAAGCTAGCTGCGATTACTGGCTAATGAAAACATTTTGGTGACTGTACAGTTGTCTCAGCTTATTGACTTTCCTGGTTTCTATTTGTTTTTTAAAAATAGATCTCTAGGGAGTTCTGATTAGTAGACTCTTAGTTCTACTTTTAAACCTTCTGAGTTTCAGCATTTATCCCAGCATGCAGGCCAGTTCCTGCTTCCATTGGTGCTCTTCAGATGGCCAAGTGGGTCTTTGACAAAGGGCTCTGAATTTCAGAGGTGTTGAGCACCTACCACTCCTTTGAGCCCATGTGCATATGAAAATATAAACAGAAAGGTAATTCTCCCCTCCCCTTAAACCTGCTCTCTCCTGGAGCACCCCACACACACCAGCTTGTGATCACACACGCAGAAAGAACATCATGTTTCAGAGGGGACGGAAGATTTCCCTTTTGTGACTAGAGACGTATAAGAAGTTGGCTAGTTCTTGGGGGCCAGCGTGAGAAAGCCCTGATGTCATATCCAATGCATAATCAAGGTACTAATTAAATCACCATCCTCCCCTCCCAACAGGACAGCTCAGCCAAGTAGAGGGGAGAGGAAGCTGGATGCACCCGATCAGGTTTGTAAGTGTGCTGCACCCTGCAGCCCCTGTTCTGACACAGAGGGCCAGATCCCCAAGAGAACTCAGTCTGGCCCCTCCATTTAGGTGCCTACAGCAGAGCTGAGCTGTCTGGAAGCTAGGTCCCAAAGCACTGAGCTGCTGCAGGGTTGCACACAGCTGAGAGAGCAAGTAATGCAGTGCTTGTATGTGCTGGGAGCAGGTTTAGGGAGAAGTAATCTGGATTTGTGCAACCGCAAAGAACCCCAGGGCAGTAGTGGAGAGTAGCAGAGAGGGACCCAGTCATTCCAATGGGGTGGAGGTTTTGAGGCTTATGTAAATCCCTGGCCTTTCAATCTCTAAAGCCACAGGCCTCTGCTGTGTAAGCTAAAGCAGATCTCCTTTAGCTGGCAGATGTAATAGGTCCTTTATCTACCTTGTGGGTTCAGCTACTAGCTCAGGGGCGGGCAAACTTTTTGGCCTGAGGGCCGCATAGGGTTTCATAAATTGTTTGGAGGGCCGGTTAGGGGAGGGGGTTGTGGCCCGGCCCCCACCTCCTATCTGCCCCCCTAGGGCCCCTACCCCATCCAACCACCCCTTCTCCCTGTCCCCTGACTGCCCCCGGAACCCCTGCCCCTGACTGCCCCCTGCCCGCCCCCATCCAACCCCTCCTCTCATTCCTGATGCCCACCGGCTTGAGTTGGGCCACGCCGTTGCCACCGCACAGCTCAGACACTGGGTCAGACCCGGCTCTGCAGCTGCGCTGCCCCAGGAGCTCACAGCCCCGCCACCCAGAGCATGCGGCAGAAGAGCAAGCGAGCTGAGGCTGCGGGGGAGGGGGAATAGCAGGGGAGGGGCCGGGGGCTTGGGGGCTGGGCAGGACGGTCCTGCCGGCTGTAGTTTGCCCACCTCTGTACTAGAGGACACCATCACACATTTGCTTCTTTGTACACAGAGCCAGTACATTACACAGTGAGTGCCAGTGTTCATAGCAACGTCTGTGACTATATCTCCCTTGCTGAGCAGTATGTGAGCCGGGGGCTCCCTGTGTTTCTTCCTCCAATCTCTTGCAAATTAGGAGTGTACGCCCTTTGTTCCCCACAACGATCACACAACACGGCTTTCCCTTGTGCCTAAACACAAGGGCCAGCTACCCTGACACGAGCATGGAGAAATGGTGACCCCAGAGGGGCAGAGGGTGAGGTGCCGATGGGGAAGGAGATGGGGAGCAGCAGGCTGACAGCACAGGAGAAAACCCGGTGTAATGGAATGTGGCTAAGGGGTGAGAGGGCAGGGGGACAAAGGGCAAGTGGAGGTATAGAGGGGAGATGCCCTATATCAGAGCAAGTACAAAGTGATGCTGGTATGAGGAGGAGAAAGCCCTGGAGGACGTAAGTAGGGCCTGGGCCTTTTGGAAACCCTTGCACGGGGAGGGGGAAGGTATCTATTGCCCACCCAGAGTACGGTTGCTGGAGTACTGCATTGGAAGGATGCCAGCTCAGCCCAATCCCCTCTTTGCCCTTGCAGTTGATGCTCAGTGCAACCGTGGCTGATGCCCACGGGCAGTGCCCCTCTCAATTTCAGGAGCTCTTTTCTTCATCTTGCATCTCGTGTTTGCAGCACATGGTAGAGATGTCTCCCCGGCTGGAAAGCAGGGGCCTGATTCTGATCATACCCTGGTATAAATCAGCAGTAACCCCACGGGGCCCCGTTCCTCTCATCCAGGTGTAAATCAGGAGTAACTCCATTTAGGTCAGGGGAACCGCACTGGTGTCAAACTGGGGTGAGAAAGAGGAGACTCGGACCCGTTGTTTTCTGGAAGGCTGAGCGTGAGCTTTGCTTTGGATTAAATCTCTTTGCGGTCCCTTTGCTTAGACCAGTCCTGCACAACACGCGGCCCGTGGGCCCACTGTGCGGCCCGCGGGCAAGCGGTGGGGGGCGGTTGCCGGGTTCACCCCCTGCCCTCACTTGGTATCTAGTTTCACTCACTACTGAGCTGGTCGGGATTTGATGTCATAGAGGCAAAAGGCTCCATATCTCCTTCCCATTCTCCAGCATGTCCCAGAACCAGAGAGAGATGGTGTCTGCCTGCCATGAGCTGGGCAGGAATGCAGCCTCACCGGTTTGATTCGGGAATGCGGAGATTGCTGCACAACTGGCAGGTCCACTCTTGTGACACCAGCTTTGGGGATGCATGACGCCACACGTTCTTCCATTGCATTTCATTTCCTTTTATTTTAATGCCACCATTTTACAACTGAGCGAGATACAGGTATCCGAAAGGTGCCTTTTCAGGAGCCCGAAGTGCACCCCGACACAGATGGTGGGGGAAAGAGCGTTGACTGAAGAACTTGGCTAAGTTCGAGGACATCTCCTTAATGCACCTCTCCCAAACCCACCGCTGGAGGTTCAGAGATGCCACCCTCCGACACATCTGCAACTAGAGGATAGCATGGCATGGAGGGGGGGGGAAATCCTTTCCTCACCCCCAGCTTATTTAAACCCATTCACCTACTAGATACAATATTTAAAACTTTTAATATAAAGATAAGTTCATATTCTCGATCCTGAGAAACGTTTCATTGTTTACGGAATTCTCACTGTAAACAAAGCACCATTGACACCTCGGGGGGGGAGGGAGGGAAAAGGGGACAAGGGAGGAAGACAGCTGCTTGGGGTGGAAGGCACCTGATCTCTTGAACTCTGCAGTTTAGGGCAACCCCACCATCCTGCCTGCCCCATGGACGGAGCCCTCTCGCCTGCTCTCCCCCCTCTGACACCAAGTGGAAACGGACATCCTTTAAAATCATTTTTAAAATGGGAATCATATCTTTCAAAACCAAAAAAGGTTAAGAAGGGGGTATTTCCTTTCCCCTCTACACAGACACACACAATTTGAATGTAACAAAAACAAACAAAAAAAAATCATATCTTCTACAAACGTTTCTCTCCCCTGAAAGGCTGACGAGAGGAAGAGCATAGCCCCTCTGCTCTTTGCGTGACCACCAGTGGCTCCTTCTCCCTCACATACCAGGTGTGGAGAAGTCTCAATAGAAATGGGATTGGTGCTCAATTCCAGCGTAATTCTTTAGCTGATCGGTCAGCAAGGCCCGCCCTCCCCAAAGGGGCAGATTGGCATTGCACAAGCCCCACCCCATTTGGTACAATAGGGCGGAGCTCCAAGTGACCAGCTCCTTCATGTGGAAACTCAAGTTCCAAGGAGCAATTTCCAGAAGTCACCTGAACGAGGGATAAAAATCATCTCCCGCTTCCAAGATTTGACTGCCTCTACTCCTAAGGCTTAGCCCAGCCCAGCCCCTCGCATAGTCTCTGCTGCTGCTTCTCTCGTGGAAGCATTCAATCTAGCGAGCAGGGAAGGAGAGGGGAAAAGAAAAACATGGACAGTGAAGTATAGTAAAAGTCGTGTTCCTGAATACCCAGCATTGCCACAAGGCCAGAGTAAAGGGCCTTGGGGAGTGGGGAGGGAAGCACAGCTGGAATCGAACTGAATACTGCTGGAGTTTTCGCAAGGGGCAGGGGAGATAATCAACCCTGACAGTCATTCCCCAGGAGCAGGGTTCACAGGCTTGCATGCCCTCTGGCGGGAATCCAGAACAGAAGGCTCTACACGTGTACAAATTATACAGCTCTCCTTTGGAAGCAAATTCTCTGAGATGGACAGAGGAGGCAGCTTGGATCCTAACACACCACCTCCTAACCCAGAGACAAGGAGGGCTTAGCCACTGCTTGTGGCCTTTAGGTTCCCCCCGCCCCCAGAAGTTCCTATGGATATATACATTCTTTTTAAACAAACTCCCTAGGGACAGTCCAATAAGAACCTTACTGATGAAGTATCCCTCCTCCCTCCCCACCCACAGGTCTCTTCTCATCAAAGCCTCATGTCCCATCTGGACACAAATTACTTTTCATTATTTTTTAAAAATAAAAATCTCAAAGAAAAACAAAGTGTCCCCAATATCCCCCCCTCCCTCATTGTTGCTCCCTTGACACAAGGTAAACTTAAAAAAAATAAAAATAAAAAAAAAATCGACTGCAGCCTTTTCAAGTCACAATAGGATTTCCTATTGCGATGTTGAGTTCCCAGTCTCTACAAGGAAAATGGAACAAAAAACCACCCCAAAAAACGAACACCTTCATCTGCAGAGAGAACGTGTCTCTAGCTCCCACTTGCAGAAAACAAAATCCATCTGGATCCAGGATACAACTCCTGGGACTCGCATCCATTCCCACGGCCTAGCACTAGCACTGCAGGACTGGCGTGGTTCCAAAGACACTGCCGCTCTCCTCACATGGTCCCTTGGCTCCTGGAGCCCAGCTCAAACCAGCCCATCTTCTCTTGGGTCAGGTCTAGGTCCCGTAGCTTAATGCAGACCTCCCCGAGAAGGATGTTCTCCCAGAAGCTCTCCTCACTCAGGACGCTCAGGCGCAGTTCCCGCTGCTGAAGGTCTCCTTTGGGAATCCCATCGTAGACGAGCTGCAAGACAGAGAATGGGGAAGGCCCATACCGGTCAGAACGTGGTACCTTGGCAGCCTGGAGAAGGAAGTTCTCGGTTACAGAATGGGGGATCCCTACTGCTGCCCCATTACTGTGCCTTAACCATGCTCTGGAGGGAGAGTGTAACTCAGCCTCCATGAGCCATTCAGTGCTTGGCCTCTCTGCTGAGAGGACCAGATAGGAGATGGGCCCTTTTCCCAGGAAACTGGTCTGACACACCAGCTCATTTGACAAGTTGCTGAACGTTCCTCAGTCAGCAGTGATTTTTGATCCCTACTGACCCAAGCAATCCAGCCAGTGCACTAGTAGTGGCAGGCAACTGGATTCCACCCCCGTCCTGGAAAGATGATAAAGATTCACTTAGCTGGCCCTAGATCTAACCTAACCCCATCACAGCTGAATGCTCTTTCCATGAGCCCTACATGAGCATCAAAGGGAATCAGACGGTACCATTTCATTGTAAGTGGGGTTGCAGGTTTTCCGAGCCACTTTGGTTTTTCTCTTGGTGGTTTTCTGGGGGTCAGGCAAGAGATAGATCTTGACATAAGGGTCGGGGTCATTCCCGTCCTGGAGAGGCTGCTACAAGAGGGAGACACCAAACAAACCCCAGTCATTTCCACAGCACCAGGACACAGACAGAGCCTGCGCAGCGGCCACAGCTGCTGCTGGGACACAAGGCACCTACCAGGCCTCGGATGTGCATCACCATGATGAAGAGCTTGTTGTTCTTGTAAGAGATGGACAGCTTCACCTCCCCTCCCACCTTCCCGATGGGCCGAGACCACGTGGCATCTGGAAAGAGGCAAAGGACAGAGATAGTGTGCAGTGCCTACCAGCGCAGGGAGTGAGCGACAGAGGCCAGCATAGGCCAGAGACCAAGCAGCGACACAGCTGTGCAGCAGCAATGCTAAGCCACGTGCCAGCTTCTTAGGAAGAAGCATAAAAGAACTTTAATGGAATCCCCTGGAGCGGCTGTTTTTCCCTTAGGTAACCACCACTTCGACTCTCATTCTCCTGCTCCATCAAGGGGTCAGGAAGGAATCTACCACTGTGGTTTAGTACAACACAATACAGGTACATTGTGTGGGTGTGTTACACCTTCCCTTTGACACGCCTGATATTAGCCTCCATACCAGACTAGACGGACCATATACAATGAATAGTGATACCTGTGGGCTTTGGAGCTGGATTGGTGCCTGCAGCCTTCTCATCCCGCGGGAGGGGGTGGAAGAATGTATACACAAGATCACACTGCAAGGCAAGAATAGCACAAGTCTGGCTTGTATCACACAGAGGTAACAGGCTCTCTTTTCTCCATCCGTAAGCATGTCCTGCACACTTCAAAGCAAGATATGTAACTCCACCATCAGTTATTAATATAGCACCTTCCATCCTCCAGAATCCCAAGCCAGAGGAACATCTCACCACTTAGGTGGTGCATCTGATCTTCAAAGAACTTTACAACCTGGAATTAAGTTAAGACTTACACCTGGGATCAAAGCTAATGTTCTTGTTCCCATTTTACAGATGGGGAAACGGAGGCACAGAGAGATGTGACTTGCCCACTTCTCACTAACACAGTCTGGAAAAGGGCCCAGGAATCCTGTCCCTTAGTCACTTGCTGTACTCACTAGATAACACTCCCTCCTAGAACTTATCCATTAAGCCGTGTACGCTAGATTAACCTTCTCCACTATGGACTGAGAGGCGCTGAGTGGAGAATCTTACCTCAGCCACCTCTGGGGCTGAGTGGATCAGATGCCAGATGTAGCCATTTAGCTCCTCTTTCCTCCTGTCAGCCATTGCCTCGCCGCGTGACCGGCTGATCACAAACCTACTGGGGAAACTGACCAGTTGTGTGTGTGCAGGAGAGACAGAGAGAGAGAGAGAGAGAACAGTTAGCAAGTCTCCAATCCAGGGCAGCAGAATGCACTGCTGAAACAGTAATGCCCCTAAGTGACCTGCTCTTGCCAGAGGTAGTAAGTGTTGGTGTGAGGCACATCACCCCACAATGGTGCTGAGTTGATGGTTTCTCATCAACAAAATCTAGAGGACTTTCCAGGCCATTCTGGACAGGTGATGCCAGTAAAAACTGGTGGGCAGGGATGGGAGGGTCCTAAAGCCAAGGATAGCTGGATCCTGAGAGGTATCTCTCAGCACCAAGAGACTCAAGAAGGGCTCAGTCTGGGTGGGTGCTGTCTGAAGCCAGGGAGAGCTGTAGTGGGCTGAGTCAAGTTACAGTGGTCAGGGGAAGTTAGGAAGCAGCATGGCGGGGGTGGGGGGAACAATAGGGGTAGACTTGTCCTCGTGGGTGCTGCCTGGAGGCAGGTAAAGCAAGCCAAGGAGGTGCGTCCTCCCTCCCAGCATGCCCCAGCCCAGAGATGAACCAAGCCCCAAACCAGCTGCAGAGTAGTCAACCCCTTTTCTTCAGGGATGGGACAAGAAGCAGTGCTGAGGAAGAGAGCAGGGCTACCTGGGCAGGTGGGAGGAGGGGAAGATGAGGCGTAGCTTGTTGTGCAGCTCCTGGAACTCCTCAAAGGTACGCTGGACATAGGTGACCTCGCAGGGGCTCTCCCGCTGCACCTTCACGATGTACATCTGCAAGACAGGGAGGCAGAGGCGGTTATCGCTTGCATGCCTGAGTCTAATCTAACTTACACCAGTACAGAGCGGGAGTCCCCACCTGACGTCCAGATTAGCTCAGAATCAGACCCACTATGCACGCACTGAAATGCAAGAAGTTTGGAAATCAGACTGAGGTTAAATTGTTTCTTTTGGCCTCACTTCAGACCCAGTTAAAGGCTGGGGAAAGTTTTCAGGAACATGCGTCTGAAGGGAGGCAGACACTCAAGTCACCTTTGAAGGTGTCATGGAAGGGTAAGTGGAAAGCACTGGGTTTATAGATTCATAGATTCTAGGACTGGAAGGGACCTCGAGAGGTCATCAAGTCCAGTCCCCTGCCCGCATGGCAGGACCAAATATTGTCTAGACCATCCGTGATAGACATTTATCTAACCTACTCTTAAATATCTCCAGAGATGGAGATTCCACAACCTCCCTAGGCAATTTATTCCAGTGTTTAACCACCCTGACAGTTAGGAACTTTTTCCTAATGTCCAACCTAGACCTCCCTTGGTGCAGTTTAAACCCATTGCTTCTTGTTCTATCCTTAGAGGCTAAGGTGAACAAGTTTTCTCCCGCCTCCTTATGACACCCTTTTAAATACCTGAAAACTGCTATCATGTCCCCTCTCAGTCTTCTCTTTTCCAAACTAAACAAGCCCAATTCTTTCAGCCTTCCTTCATAGGTCATGTTCTCAAGACCTTTAAGCATTCTTGTTGCTCTTCTCTGGACCCTTTCCAATTTCTCCACATCTTTTTTAAAATGCGGTGCCCAGAACTGGACACAATACTCCAGTTGAGGCCTAACCAGAGCAGAGTAGAGCGGAAGAATGACTTCTCGTGTCTTGCTCACAACACACCTGCTAATACATCCCAGAATCATGTTTGCTTTTTTTGCAACAGCATCACACTGTTGACTCATATTTAGCTTGTGCTCCACTATAACCCCTAGATCCCTTTCTGCCGTACTCCTTCCTAGACAGTCTCTTCCCATTTTGTATGTGTGAAACTGATTTTTTCTTCCTAAGTGGAGCACTTTGCATTTGTCTTTGTTAAA
Organism: Malaclemys terrapin pileata; assembly: GCF_027887155.1. Classification (NCBI taxonomy): domain Eukaryota; kingdom Metazoa; phylum Chordata; order Testudines; family Emydidae; genus Malaclemys; species Malaclemys terrapin. The sequence goes on along the minus strand of NC_071508.1, from coordinate 16,170,524 downwards.
CTTCATCCTGTTTAACTCAGACCATTTCTCCAATTTGTCCAGATCATTTTGAATTATGACCCTGTCCTCCAAAGCAGTTGCAATCCCTCCCAGTTTGGTATCATCCGCAAACTTAATAAGCATCAGGGGGTAGCCGTGTTAGTCTGTATCTACAAAAACAACAAGGAGTCTGGTGGCACCTTAAAGACTAACAGATTTATTTGGGCATGAGCTTTCGTGAGTAAAAACCTCACTTCTTTTTACTCACGAAAGCTCATGCCCAAATAAATCTGTTAGTCTTTAAGGTGCCACCAAATTTAATAAGCGTACTTTCTATGCCAATATCTAAGTCGTTGATGAAGATATTGAACAGAGCTGGTCCCAAAACAGACCCCTGCGGTACCCCACTCGTTATGCCTTTCCAGCAGGATTGGGAACCATTAATAACAACTCTCGGAGTACGGTTATCCAGCCAGTTATGCACCCACCTTATAGTAGCCCCATCTAAATTGTATTTGCCTAGTTTATCGATAAGAATGTCATGCGAGACTGTATCAAATGCCTTACTAAAGTCTAGGTATACCACATCCACAGCTTCACCCTTATCCACAAGGCTCGTTATCCTATCAAAGAAAGCTATCAGATTGGTTTGACATGATTTGTTCTTCACAAATCCATGCTGGCTGTTCCCTATCACCTTACCACCTTCCAAGTGTTTGCAGATGATTTCCTTAATTACTTGCTCCATTATCTTCCCTGGTACAGAAGTTAAACTAACTGGTCTGTAGTTTCCTGGGTTGTTTTTATTTCCCTTTTTATAGGATGGGCACTATATTTGCCCTTTTCCAGTCTTCTGGAATCTCTCCCGTCTCCCATGATTTTCCAAAGATAATAGCTAGAGGCTCAGATACCTCCTCTATTAGTTCCTTGAGTATTCTAGGATGCATTTCATCAGGCCCTGGTGACTTGCAGGCATCTAACTTTTCTAAGTGATTTTTAACTTGTTCTTTTTTTATTTTATCTGCTAAACCTACCCCGTTCCCATTAGCATTCACTATGTTAGGCATTCCTTCAGACTTCTCGGTGAAGACCGAAACAAAGAAGTCATTAAGCATCTCTGCCATTTCCAAGTTTCCTGTTACTGTTTCTCCCTCTTCACTAAGCAGTGGGCCTACCCTGTCTTTGGTCTTCCTCTTGCTTCTAATGTATTGATAAAAAATCTTCTTGTTTCCCTTTATTCCTGTAGCTAGTTTGAGCTCATTTTGTGCCTTTGCCTTTCTAATCTTGCCCCTGCATTCCTGTGTTGTTTGCCTATATTCATCTTTTGTAATCTGTCCTAGTTTCCATTTTTTATAGGACTCCTTTTTATTTTTTAGATCATGTAAGATCTCGTGGTTAAGCCAAGGTGGTCTTTTGCCACATTTTCTATCTTTCCTAACCAGCGGAATAGCTTGCTTTTGGGCCCTTAATAGTGTCCCTTTGAAAAACTGCCAACTGTCCTCAGTTGTTTTTGATTAGTTGTTCTAATCAAATCATACAGTGTGAGGGCAGCCATCCAATGACAGGTCCCACATTTCCCTTCCGCCAGAGAACAGGGTTTGCCCCCTCTAAACCACTAACTATTCCTAGCGAGGCCAGAATCAGGAAAACGCTGCAGCAGCCTTCATTTGGTTTGTGTCTCTGCCCCTGGGACTCCTCTGAATGGCAGTGGACTGGGCCTTCCTCCAAACCTACCCCCCAGCACAGAATCCCTCTCCCAGATCTCTCATCTCCCCCCGGCACATGCCCGGCAGAAGCAGAGCTGCAGCGCTCACATAGCCTTTGCTGGGGTTGAAGACTTTCTCGTGACGGCAAAGGAAGACGTCGCGGATCCGGCCGGATGTCTTGAGCGTGTGCACGCGGGGGGCGAAGGAAAGTACGGGGCGGGTGTCCGAGCCTGTGAACTTCATCTGCGCCAGGTTGTGGATGAAGAAGTTGAGCTTGGTGGCCACGCTGCCCAGGCTGGACTCGATCAACCTGCAATGAGGGAGGGCAGCGTCTCAGTGAGAGAGGGGGACTCCAAAAGGCAGCTGTCATTCATGACACTCCTGGCCTCTAAACTCTCCTGAGTGCACAAGGGCCCCTCAACCAGAGCTGCTGGGACACAAAGAGCCTGGCTCCTTTCCTAGGAGTGGGGTGTACAGCCACTGAAGGCCCTTCCATCTCTCCCTGGTGACAGAGGGGCGCCCCCTTCCCCATCTGTCGCCCAGCGCCAGCTGCATCCTTTTACCTGGTGAAATAGGTGGTGGCGTCGGCTTCGGAGTCTTGTGGCCGCAGGGCGTCGTAGACGTACTTGAGGTCCTCGAGGTCGGAGAGCTCCGGGATACCACAGGACAGCATCTGGGGAGCAGGGCAACCAGGTCAGTGCCAGGAGCCCAGAGGTGGGGAAGGAGCAGGGAAAGGGAGATGGACTAGCCAGTCCTGGGGCCTCTACAGTAAACATGGCCCAGGTGCGGGTCTAGATGGCCTGTCCAGCATCCCCACTGAAGACTCCTCCAGTGAAGAGGGACAAGGGCCCTCTCCCCATAACACACATCCATGCCCCATGAGATGTACTTAGTGAGCCCAGCCCAACGCTGGGTGTGTCTGCCTGGATCTGAGTCACCCACGTGGGTGAGGACGGCCGGGTGAGCGCCATATGATTAGGCAGTCAGCGCTGCACTTCAGACAGCCAGAGCGGCGCTTGCGTGACACTAAGCACATGCCTCCCCCCAAGAGTGGAGCACGCTGCTTTCATAGTGCTGTCAGATGGGACACAAGAGCCCAGAGTAGGGGGCAGAACCAGAGAGGCCAAGAGGCAGCTACAGACTCTGAGGGGGAGGGAATTTCCCACCACTGGGGGTGGGAGGCATCTCAAGGCCTGGGCGTGGAGGGTGGCCCGCTCTTTGGAGACCCAGCGAGAGCAAAGCCGCCCCGGTGCCTGGATCAGGGCAGCCCCCCCGTGTTCTCACCAGGCCCAGCAGGTTGAGGAAGAGGTGGGTGTGCTTGCGGATCAGGTTGTACGCCTGGCAGCAGAGATCCACAAAGTCATGGAAGCGGCTGGAGGGCTTGTCACCACCATTAATGACATAGGCCATGTCCGAGGTGAAGACGAACGGGGCCCGGTCCCTGCACCACAGAAAGAGACACACATGCCCAAATCAGCACAGGGAGTGGAGCAGAGGGGTCGACCATGGGAAATGGAACAGACAGCCACTCCAGGCTGTCCTGCATCCATCACAACACACCCTGATCCAGCCTGGAACAGCCAGGCTCCCTGACAGCCGCACAGCAGCCCTTCCAAACCACTGTGCCCACAATACAAACTGTAGTCCTGTAGTCTCACAGAAACATGGCCATCCCCAGCACAACAGCTGCAGGGAGATGATGTTTGGTCAAGGGAGCCAGAACTAAGCTCTGCTCCAGCATGTAGTACAATGGGAGCGATCTCACCCCTCTGCCAGGCTCCTGTGGGTGACACCCACCTTTTGATGTTGCCAAACATCTGGGCATGGCCCAGGAACCTGCCAAAGTCGATGTGGAACATGTGGCCGGTGGTTTTGAGCATGATGTTATCATTGTGCCGATCACAGATCCCCAGCACGTAGGTGGCCACGCAGCAGCCAGCGCATGAGTAGATGAAGTTCTCCACCGCCTGGGAGAGGGAGAAGGGGTTAGAGCAGGTGAGGGGGGAAGAGAGACTTCCTCTCAATTCCTTTTTGAAGGGGAGAGAGCATGGGAATGTTTAGTCCCGCACTCTCAGGAGCGAGCCTGGTCCGTGGGGTGGAGGGGGGCACTTAATGCTGCTCAGCTCCCCCACCCGCCTTCACCAGGAACTTGTTTTAAGTAACAAAGCATTAAATAAAAAATAAATAAATAAAAATAAAAAAAAACCTTGCACTCTTGCTGTAGGTCCTACATATAAACAAATCTGTGGGTACAGAATCACAGGGCTGGAAGGGACCTCAAAAAGCCATCTAGTTCAGGCCCCTGCGCTGAGTCAGAACCAAGTATACCTAGACCATCCCTGACAGGTGGTTGTCCAGCTTGTCCTTAAATGCAGGCACAATCCAGGAGCACAGGTGCACCTGGCTGGCTTGGTTTATGCAAAAGGTCAAGATCAAGTTCACTTACTGAAGGTCCTAAACAAAGCTAAGCGTGTGGCTGAGCCAGGCTCAGGGTGCATCTGTTGGCCGTTGTTTATGTGGAGGGCTTATAAGAAGTTAAGCACATTGGTTGGGGCATTCGTTTCTGCATCATCTCAAGCTACAGAGGCTATTTGCCGTCCTTGGACCCCTGCTCCCTGCCCTAGAGAGGGATTTGTATGGCCCCTTTCCATTCCAAAGTCACCCCGCTGCATCCCACTTCACTACCTTCTCGTACTCATCCTCCGTGGGGTTGTGCTTCTGCAGCCAGTCGGCCAGGGGACGATCCTTGAAGGAGCCCGTCACCCCATGCTCCACCTGGATCTTGCGCAGAGTCTCTGCATTGGGGATCATCTCCACCATGCCTGGAAGAGGAGGCAGCAGATACAGGGTCAGCACCCAGAATCGCCACTCGCTTGGTCCATTCAAACCCCTCCCCCTGCTCCCAGTGGCGCAGAGAGATCCCAGCCTGGGTCCCCAAGGTCTCAGCAGCCCCCTGAGAGGTCACTGTTCGGGGCCAGCCATCACCGATTTGCATGCCTCAATTTGAGAGCCTGACTTGAGGCACCTTGGGCCTGATTTTCAGAAGGGCTGAATGTCTGCAGCTGCACTGACCAAAATCCGCCTCTGAAAATCAGGCCGCAAGAGGCTTCCACAGCATCTCCCTCTGGTGGCAGAGATGTAAGGCAACTCCCATGGATAGGAAAGACTCTGGGAAGGCAGGACAGTCCTGGGCAAGGTACATCCCTATGGATTTAACTGGTGGGGAGAGATACAGGAGGCCAGAGGGTCCTGAGCCCTTATGTCAAATTTACCCCACTCACGAACTGGTATGTGGGCAAGAGCTCAAGTCTGGGATTATCCAATTCTTGAGGAAAGCCCAGGGTATATCTACCAGCTCCCGTGGCACAGTGGCAGTGAGAGTCCATCCCTGTGGTGCTCTAAGGGGGATGGGACGTTTAGCGCCTGCTCGGAGGTGCAGGGTCGTGAAGCCTTGAGTCCCTGCCTCGCGGGAGGCCAAGGACCTTGGCTATGTCAGGTAGCTGCTCTGACAGCGGCTCAGTAGGTGATAGATGTGCAGGCACTGATGCCCCAGGACTCTGCAGAAGCCAGGTTTCTAGGTGCAGTTAAATACCATCCAGTTAGCTCCGACTACTGAGGGGCAGCGAGCCACCTGTGCCACCGTCCTGCCTTGCGGGATGCCTCGGGGCACACCCAGTAACAGGTCCAGGGGGCAGAGCTACCATCTTCATCCCCTGCACCTGCTGACTGATATTAGCCTGTGCTGTGGTTCTCTGGCCACAGCTGCACAGCGGTCTTCAAGGGACGCCATTACAGCAGCCAATGGATGCCACCTCCAGAAAGCGCCGCTCGAAGCACCTGCCTCACCTTCCTCCAGAAAAGGGGGTTTGGGCTTAAACATGTGTCAGAGCCCGCATCCACACTGCAGCATAGACATACCCAAAGGGACAGTCGCTGGGTTCATGCGCTGTTCACCCTGGCTCAGCAGCCACTGAATTCCCTACAGTGTCCCCATGCCAAGAGCATCGCAGACCCAGAGGAGCAGCAACACCCGAAGAGAACTCCTTGGAGGAAAGTGGGAGATCGTCACACCCGGGCTCCAACTTACCCCGGCCCCGGCCAGTGGAGAAGCAGCGAAAGATCACCATGCGCATGTCCAGCCCCTCCTGCACCCAGATCTTATTCATAATCCGGATCATCTGCAGCGTCAGCATGTCCTGCCGGAGGTCGTCTCCACACTGGCAGTCACAGGAGGGAAGGCGCATGGTCACAACTGGGGCATTTCCACGAAGCCAACAGTTCACGGTTCCCTCTCAGGGGTTCCCTCTCTCAGGGACGATCTCGCACACCCTCCCCACAGAGGCTTTTCTCAGATTTAAAGAGGGCACTGCCAGCGCTGCCCCTGCCCAGCACAGCCTTCACAAACCCCACAATTCATGATTGCAGGACGGGTCTCTTCCACAATGTGTCTGGGGCTAAAGGGGGATCACTTTTTGGGGGGGGACAGATGCGATTCTGGGGGAGCCGAGTGAGTGGGAACATCATGGGAGAGGTGCCAACAGTCAGGTCTAGACTGTGGAATAGAGAAGGGGTGGAAGCCTCCTCACTTGGGACACTGAAAGCCGGACTGAGCACCAGCCCCGGGGGAATAGATTGTAGGGAACGACACTGCCCATGAGCTACATGATCCAATTGGCTTTTTAAACCTTCAGCTTCTGTGGCAGGGATTTTGTGGGTGAAGAACTGGACTCAAGTGCCTTCTGTTGATGGCATCCAGAGGGCCTCCCGCCCCCCATCTTGCTATTTAGTGAGAGCATTTCTAGGGGAACTAGGGTTTGTCATACGGCCACGGCTTGCAGTGGAGCTGGTTCCCATCACAGTTCAGAGACCTTTGCTCACATTTTGTTTGACAAGCACCTGGTCTCTCTGCTGCTGGAGAGACAGGAGCAGCCAGAGAGGGGGAAGTGTCCTACTGGCTAATACTCTGCAATGAGCTCCTCCCCACTTTGAACCAGAAGCCTCAGCAATAGCGGTTTGATCAGAACCGCCTGGGCCAGAGGCGTAGGCACAGAGCCAACCAGATCAGCAGCAGCAGCAGGGCTCACCTTAAAGATAACGCGGATGTTCTCCCCGAGGGCATCCACGTTCTGGAAGGAGAGCTTCAGGGGCACGGCGTTGGAGTTGAAATAGGAGCAGTCCTGCCGCCAGGGAGGGAAGGAGGAGACTGTCAGGAAGAACCAGAACTACCCGGGGATATGAACACTGCTGCAGGCCTGAGCATCCTAGGGTTATGATCTCAGTCTGCCAGGGGACACAGGCCCCCTCTGGTCAATTCCCTGTCAGTAGGACAGCAGCAGCAATCAACCTGCCCCCTGCAGGGATCACCAGCTCTGGGCCCTGGCTATTTGGGATGCATAGAGCCACCAGGCCCAACCCTCGGGCCAGGGGATTTGTGCACCAGCCAGTCACCCCACTTCTCTCTGCCTAGCTCACGCAAGGCCCTTGGAGGCATTTGACTCACGTCCCCAAACCCACGCCGAGGTTCAGCTAGACAGGCACTGCAGCTCGGGGGAGGCAGAGAGCTGGACGCATCGCATCAAGGCGGGTGCGGGTGGGTGCATGGGGATGGGGTGCAGATCAGGAGCCGATCTGGAGTGTTGGGGCAGGTGGGGAGGAGACACAGGGCTGGGGGTCAGGAGCACATGGGTCCAAGGTACGCAGGCTGAGTACGGGTGCTCTTTGCGGGGCAGATAGATTAGGGGGAATCGGATGGATGGACGATGCAAAAGGTCTCCTCATTAGAATCCATCGTCTTGGCATTCTGTGCCCCTGGGGGAATTAGCCCTACTACAGCAGGTGGACCAGCAGCTCGGGTCCCGATTCCCTTCTCGCCCCGGCTCAGTCACTCACCCTGGGCACGATCCCCTTCACCAGCAGGCTGGGGCTAAGCGGCAGGCGGCAGGAGCCGTTGGCGCTGAAGAACTGTTTCACATGGACCAGCCCATCTCGGAGAATGGCCTGCCGGAGACGTGGGTCACAGCCTCGCATGCACATCCCCACCCACAGCCCTGCCAGCAACCCACTCCAGCACCAACGCCCCCGGAGGGATCGACTGGCTGAGGGGGAGCTGCAGCTCTGCAATCCCTTCCCAAAGGCAGCTTCTCGCTCTCCAGCTGCGGTGCATGCCTGGGAACCCTGCCTTGCTGAGTGACCCCTGAAGGAACAGCACTAGGCAGGCCTGCCCGGTCACCCTCGGCTGGAGGGAAGTGCCTGTGACCTCAAGGAATTATGGGGAGGAGGTTGGGGGAGCCTCGGCACATGTGTGGGGTGTGGAAGGCCCCTCAACGGGGGATGGGAGTTGGAGGAGAAGGGGGAACAACGCTCCTATCCCACGGCCCTTCAGCAACTCGTGAAGTGCAGCCAGCACTCCTTCGTGGTTCCCAACACCGCCTCCGACTGGGCGAGGCGGTAACTGGAGCAGCTGGGCGGTCCCCTGACAGCCAGCGCTCTTGGCCTGCTCCCTGCAGACAGAGGAGTGCTGTCCGTAACCAAAGTGAGCAGCCCCTTGAGTTTTGTAGTTTCAGTCTGACTCCCCGGCCCCTCCCAGAGGTACAGGCTAAGCACCAACCTGTCGTGAGGACGGAGCGGCCTCCCGAACCTGCTGGGCCAGCTTGGCCAGGGTGTTGACCAGGCAGCACTGCCGGTCGAACTCCTCTCGCAGGCCTTTGCCACAGCAGCAGAGCAGGGCCGCCAGCAGGTACTGGTAGCGGATGCTGAACTGGGAATCCTTGAGTCCGTCCTTCAGCAGCCTGGGGGAGGAGGGCAGCATGGAGAGGTCAGGACAAGGGGCTCCAACCCCTCTCATTCCTACTGTCCCCAGTGCAGGAACTCCAGGGTGGGGAGCTAGGGCTTGTACCTCACAGGCTAAGAGGGGGACAAGTCATGGCTGGTGATGTTAAATGGTGGGATGCCCACTCCCCAGGCACCCCCCATCACTTGGGCAGGCCCCAGCTGAGCACAGACCCCTCCCAAAGGCTGCAGCACCCACACCAACATTACCAGAAGAAGTAGTGGGTGATTCTCAGGTCACAGATGGCTCGCTTCATAAGGAACCGCACCAGGGGGCTGTCCAGGTAGCACTCATACTTCAGGGCCTGGGAGGAGAGAAGCAAGGACATTTCTCCATCAGCAGGCAGGACAGATGGACGGGCCTGGCTCTAACCATAGGCCATGCTGTGCACGTTGGTCTGAATGACTCAGTGACTCACCTGCACCAGCTGCGGCAGGTAATCCAGCAGCTCTGCGTCCGACATGGAGTCGATCCAGTGTACGGCTGTCCTCCTCACCTCCTGATCTGGGAACCTACAGCCACAAGCCACGCATCACTGGGAGGAGGTCACAGCAGGCTCTCTCCAGAGGAACCCAGCCCACCTGCCTGCAGACGAGACCACCGGGGTCCCTGCAGAGAGTCTACTGCTGCCATCACAGCCTCTCATGGGCTCATTGTGGAGGTACTGGGGAAAGCACAGCTGCAGCCTCCCAGGCAAACCACATCATCCCCCCGGGAATGCCACAAAACATGAGAACGGAGATGTCTGTCCTGTCTCCAGAAAGTTTCCTGGTCCCCTTATCCACCCTTTTTATTTTCTGGGAGGATTCCTGTTGGATCAGTTCCCCCAGCTCCCCTACTGTGCTCACTACCAGGCAGTGGGTCATGGCTGCAATATTAAAGGGAATACTAGTAGGCAATAGCCAGTCTATGTCCACCTCCCCCATGCCCAACCTGTGAGTGAAAATTCTAAACCCACATCCCACATATGCCCAGCCTGTGCCCCCATCCCCACAAGCCCCGTTTCTCCCCCTCCCCTCCAGGCTGACACAGCACAGTTTTAGGATTGTTTGGCGTTCAGATGTTCATAGGATTTGGATGCATCTTAATGCGGCGACGGGCTGAGAGGCAGAAGCCACAGCCCCCAGTGAGTGGCTGGGGCGACGAAAAGGAGCGGTCTCTGCCCACCGCACGTCCACCCCCTAGGATGGACTCCCCAGGCAGTGGCTTACGTTGCATGCAAGAGCCCGAGGGCATCCTGGTGGTTCATGTAAGTCCATTGCTTCAGCAGGGCGTAGATATCAGGCAGGCAGGCCCACTCCCAGCTGGGGGCACTGGTGAGCAGCAGAGGCAGCGATCCAGGCTGCTCATGGCAGTAATAGCGCTTCTCCCACAGTCTCTTCCGGTCGGCGTCCGTCAGCCTAGGGCAGCAAAGGGCACAAGACACAGACCTCAGTCCCCTGGGAGGGCAGTGCGTTTCCATCCCTGCTGTACGTACAGGGGCCCTGAGGCCCGGAGTGGGGGAGTGACTTGCCCAGGGTCAAAGAGCCCTGAAGACAGGGCTTGACACTGGTGTTACTGGGAGCAGAGTCTGGCTCTAGGAATCTCAGGAGCTGGACAAGAAATAAAAGGGTCATTGCTCTGAGTGGCCACAAGAGAGCAGGAAAGTCAACCCTCGGACACCCACTTTGGCTCCCGTTACTAGGGCTGGGTAGGGCTGCCTAAGAGAAGACCTGAAGCTTGTCGCTGTCACCAACGGAAACTGGTCCTATAAAAGATATTACCTCACCCATCTCGTCTCTCTACTATCCTGGGACCAATGGGATGTAGTGGCTTATGAATCAATCCCGTTTTCTGAGGAAGGAAGCTGGATCCAGGGCCGGCTCTAGGCACCAGCAAAACAAGCAGGTGCTTGGGGCAGCGCATTTGCAGGGGGCGGCATTCTGGCCATCCTTTTTTTTTTTAAACTCACTTCCTCCCCTCTCGCAACGCTGCAGAAGCGGAGAACCCATGGGGTTCCCAGAGCTGCAGTTCCTTGCCTAGCTCCCTGCCTATAGAGCCAGCCCTGGAGCAGGGAAAGAACTACATTTCCCAGCAATCCCTTGGCAACTATCAACAGGAAAGGGGGGGGAGGGAGTGAGGTAGCTGAGCCATGCTGCAGCTTGCTGTGAATGTAGAGCTGGCTGCTAGGAGGGGGTGGCACTGTGAGTGGGGGACAAGTGTGCCCAGCCCAAGGAGTAGAAGGCTTTGCCCCCAGATTTCCCCTTCAGAAGACTTCCCCAGACTGGATTAGGGATACTGGTGTGACCTCACCTTGCAGCCCCCAAAGAAGGAATTGGGTGGACTAAAGGGACAGTGCACCTCTCTATCTGAAGCCTAGCAAGGGAAGTACGTGGATCCCACTAGAGACTTTAAAATGAAAAGTAAGGGAGGGGAGGCTCTGCTAGAGGACCTGGGCAGCTTTAGATACAGTACCAGGCACGTAGGAGGATTTCCACTTCTGAGCCATGGAAGCAGAAATTGACTTTTCCTTTCCAGATTTAGCTAATATTCAGAAAGGGAATCTAGCACCTGCCTTCCAGATTTGAACACCTCAGAATTCAGGAGTGCTCAAGCTCAATTTGGGCAGCTGTTACTTCATTTCTCCCAAATCAAATATACTGATCCACTGTAACTTGCTGTAGAAAAAGTAGGATAAAATTGAGCAAGGAATGCTTCCCAGTGATTTTTAGGACTGGAATTGCTATTTTCAATAGCCATTGCCTTTTTTTTTTTTTTTTTAAGTTGTATTTGTTTAAAAGGAAGACAGTGATATTGCATTGGCAAATTCCCCATAGAAACAAAGAATGGAACAAAAGAATAATAAAGGCACCTCAACTTTTCCTCATTTATGTAGGACAGTCTTATAATATGCATCCAGATATCCTTCAATCACACAAGCTGAAAATTGTTCCACTTTACTGCAGTTCTGTAATCATATGGGAACCAATCCTGTCTGTGTTCTGTGCACATCCAAAATTCCTGCGGAATGACCCGCCCTGGGAGCGAGTTACCAGTGACCCAGGGCAGGGACAGCAAGAGGGTGCAGGTTGTGGGGGGGGAGGGGGAAGAGCCCTGGGCTGGGGCAGCCAAGGGAGAGGGGGGGAGCCCAGGGCTGGGGTGGGGGCAGCCAAAATGTTTTTTGCTTGGGGCGGCAAAAAACCTAGAGCCGGCCCTGGCTGGATCAAGTCCTGATCAAGCAGCATAAACCCTTCCACCTCAAGCCTCACAGATTCAGGGGGTCAGCTGGCTGGGCGGAGGCAAATGACATTGATTCCTCTGGACATATCTCAGCTGATTTTCAGCTTGCACTGAAATTGAAGAAGGTGAGGCAAGGAGAATTTCAAACCCCGCTCCGTTCTCTCCCCCTGAAAATCCTGATCAGCACTGTAGCAACCTGGAGCTCCTGGGCTGCACACGGTTTTCCATTCCAATGGCTGCAGGGAGTGACAATCCCTCGCTCCTGGGCCTGGATCTTACAGAGGCAAATGACACTAGTGGATTGTGGCCCCAGTGAAATGAGTTTGGCAGGTCTCAATTTAAGGTGTGTCTACACTACAATCATGGGGTGCGCCTGCAGCTCTCGTAGATTTACCCGAGCTAGATTTGATCTAGTTTGGGTCCCGGAGCAGTGAACCTGCAGCAGCGTGGGCTTTGGTGCGGGCTAGTCACCTGAGTCATTTTCCACAGTTGCAGGCAGGATTGTACAGACCATGCTGCTGTGGCTTCTGTGCTCTGTTACCCAAGCTAGCTTGTAGACATAACCTTAGTGCCTAGTGGACATTTCTCCACATCACAGACCAGTGCACAGTTCAATGTGATTGGCAGCTCTGGAGATCTAAGAGCTGCAATAGTGGAGGCTGGGGTTGGCACTGAGGTGCATTGGCAGAGCTTGTAGGGGGGAGCTCAGGGCTGGAAGAGCAGGGTGCAGATCGGTACTGAGGGGCAATCAGCAGAGCTGGGTGTGTGGGAAGCCGACCCACCCAGCTCCCAGGCCTAGGTCCATTCCCAGACACTCCCTTTCACGATTACTACAGAGCTTGCCCAAAACAAACAAAGGCAAAGGAAAGCGAAAGCGTTGCCTGCGTAGGAGAAGGTGGGAATGACCCACCCTGGCAATGAACCTGACAAGCTCCGGAGCAGGCGGGCCAGGCACTGCCCTCCTAGAGCACAATGCCAGGAAGGGCTGGGTGCCTCCTGCCAGTTCCCAGCACTGCGCCCTGTTCCTCTAGGAAGTGTCACGTTTCAAGCCAACAGCTGCAGCGTGTGTGGGGCGACCACGTGGCCTGGATCAGCTGGCCAAGGAACAGGGACAGCAAGGCCCCTTATTCCCACTCGACCGAGACTGGAACATACCTGGCTGGCAGCATTCCGGCCAGCGGGAGTGGGCTCAAACGCCTCCCCTCCAGCCTTCCACCTGTTCTCTGCTGAGCCTTTCTCTCCTCTGCCAGAGGGGCAGCTCCCGGTGCCACCTGGAGTCGGGACTCCGGGGGTCTTTTGCAGGGGATGGGGTGGGAAGTGCTGCCTGTGGGTTTGGGACCCAGATCCGCAGCCCCAGCTGGGAGTGACGAAGATAGAGGATTGAGCTTGCCCCCTTCTGGCTTTTTATTGCTCTTCTGGACCCAGTGGCTCTGGGAGGCTCATCCCTACACCAAGGCCCAACCCACCCCACAGCTGGGGAACGGGGTGCAGGTAGAACTTAACTCCCCACCCTCCTACTTCTCTCTCCCAAGACAATTGTCTCAGTCTCCTCCTAGCACCAATATCAAGTTCTGCTGCCTCTTCCCCTCTAATGTCTCCAGACCCCACCCTGCCCCATCTGCTCCCAGCTCAGTAGTCTCTCGCTTGCCTCCCCCGCCCACCTCTCACGGGCCTTGTTTAGACCAGAAGCTCCATGAGCGTCCCTCTGTTGGCAGCGCACCCGGCACTTTTGCCACACCAGATACAGGGATAGTAATAAGGATCATTCCTAAGAAGAAGAAGAATGCTGAAGCAGATGCTGTGTCCAGCAAGGGAGCAGCTGGCAGAGAGTTTGTTGTAGGTGCCAGCAGGGGGCACTCTCTGCCCCAGCAGCAGAGTGTGTGGCTATAGGGCAGATATCACACCTGGTGACCGGGATGTGCCTGTGTTCTGGATTTGGCCTTAGGGGGTGGGGCTATTATAGAGGGCACACAAAGGCAGAGGCAGGAGCCAGGGATACATGCCTACATGAGACTGTGGGGAGGGAGCGAGGATGCAGAATGGCCCCTGAGCTTGGGAAAGAGCCAGCTCCCCAAAACCACAGGGGTTGCGGGGGGGGGGGGCAGGAGAGACGAGATGGTGTGTGTGTGTGTGTGGGGGGGGAGGTGTGCCAGGGCTCTGTGGTGCTTAGAAATGGAGAACTGGAGGAGGAGGAGGGTGAGGTGGGCCAGGTGCCATATGAGACAGGGGCTGTAATGAACCTTACATTGGGAGTGGACCTCCCCACACATGCAGGGCAGCCTGGCAGGAGGCACGGATGCCCTGTGGAGCCATGTGTGGGGATGAATGAGTGAGAGGGGGAATGTCGCTTGCTGGTTCTTCCCAGCCGGCTCCAAGAGACTGGGCCCTACCAGGTCCCCTGGGACCTTTCCGTTTCCCACTGTCTATTAGAGAAGAGGGACAGATACTGCCCCGCTGGTCGGCATCATGCCCTAGGAGTGAGCTCAGCCTGCAGTGAGCTGCCCTGCATGTGGCCAGCGACACCTGATCCTTCCCGTTTATAGACATGTCTGTGATGCCGAGGCATAGGCTGGGCTAACCAGCTGCCCTGAGCAGGGGGGGGGAAGCGGGGGTGAGGAGAGATGGCTGGAGACACCTTCCTTGTACACACATCTGGAGAAGGCAGTTTCTTCCCTCTCAGCCATCTGCCAGAGCGCGAGGCCGGGGAGCTCAGGGGAAGGACAGATGAACAGCCTGAAAACAGCTGCCTTCAGACAGGGAGCATGGAGGGCAGAAGCATCAAACCTGATCCCTGACCCTCAGCCCTCGCCATTCCCTAGGGAGCTTCCCAGCTCCTTGTGTGGTTCTCAGGGCCAGCACTGACATTATTGGGGCCCCAGCCTGACAGAGATGAGGGTCAGGCCCTCGCATGACTCTGCTCTGATCCTGCTGCTGACAGACAGCACATGTGTGCAGGGTGGGGATGGGGAGAGAGCGTGAGATCGGTCTGGCCCGAGAGTCACAAACCTGCCTGGCCACAGACCCTGATCCAAAGGCGATTAAGGCAGAGGGAGTTTTTCTGTTGCCTTCAACTTTGGATCAGGGCCCAAGAGACCCCTCCTCCCACAGACAGACTTCGGAGGACAAAACCCAATGGAGATCCATCCACGCCAGCCAGCCTCCTAGTCATGGCTATCCACCTGTGACTGCTTCTTTGTGCAGTGCCCATTGGCAAGCTACAGTCCAGGGGAGGAGAGCTGGAGACAGCATCTCGGCCAAGGTCTCGCCTCCCCACGTGTCGTCCCTGTGGTGTGTGCGTCCCCCCACGCGGGCACAGCCTCTCACCAGTACAGCGATTCCTTCTGCATCACCTCCTTCAGCTTGCGCTGGTCCTCCTCGCCCAAGCTGCGGAACTCGTACTTGGGGCTGAACTCGGCAGCCGGGGGGCTCGTGAACGTCACGTTGAAGGCAGAGGCTGGGAAATCAATCTGCAGGGCGGGAGGAAGAGCGGGTCAGAGGTCACCCAGCAGGCTCTGTTAACATGCTACTGCCCTCTTCAAGGGCATGTGGGGCACTCGGGATGCTCTTGCCTCATATTACTGATCCCAAGGCACATGGTGTTCTCAGGATACCTGCATCCCCCAACCCATGTTACTGCTCCCCCAAGGCAGGTGGGATTCTGGGAATGCCGACACCCCCTCGCTCTGTGCTTCTGCCCTGAGGCAGGTGGGGTGCCCAGGCTTCCTGCAGCCCCACGTGCTGTGCAATTGCTGTGTATTCACGCAACTGGCCATTGCAACGCTCATTACTAAGGCTGTGAAACGCGACACACACGGGGCCCTCCCAGAGGGGAACGTGAAGCCGACAGGGGCGGGATTGCCCCGGTGTCCGCCTCACGGCCAGGCCCTACCGATCCCGTGAGCCATGAACTGGGAAGTGCTGGGAAACTTCCAGGCCAGGTGCACTAAGGGCCATTAGGAATAAGGACTTGTGAGAAAAGAGACTCAGCTCACCCCGCTCTGCGCCGTGTCCCAGTCTGGAGCCCAGCGGTCTCAGCCCCTGCCCCTCCCAGCATTCCCTTCTATGGAGCCAACAGAGCAACTGCTTCCTCTCCCCCTCAGCCGCCTGCATGTTCTGGATGCCACAGGCGGGTGAGGGGCACCCAAGGACGCACAGCAGGCTGCCCCCTTCGATTGGCGTGACCAGATACGGAGTCCCAGCTGCATGGCTAGTGACCGGCTGGTGCAATGAGATGAAGGGCCAGTCCTCTCACCCCTCTGCTATGCTAAGACCTTGCCCTGGATTTGAGGGGTGCATATACCCCAGAATATGATCCAGTTCATTGCAACCGTATTATGTGCATTCAGCCACCCTGAAGTAATGAAACAGACCACCACATAGTTAAGGGTTAATTTGGAGACAAGCTTTCAGATGCAAGGTTATATCTCGCTGGCAGTTTCTGCTAATCAGAATGGGAGGAGAGGACAGAGAAGTACTAAAAACCTTGGTGGTTAGAAAACCTTGATTCTAGATGCCTCTGATATGAAAAGTTTATTGAAAGTTAGAAAAGTGATGACACAGTAGGAGTCATTATGACCTATGTGTTTTGTAGAAGTTAGTTATACAAGATTTGCTAACAGAGTGTATTTGGGAGCAGTCCTCTCAAGCCATCTTGAGAGACATTTTCCCTGACATCCTTTATCCCCAGTGGGTGAGCAACTGGCCACTGCGAACCTGCTGTTAATTACTCAAGACCGTTCCAGATGTTAGGTAAATATCTGGGATGTTCTAAGCCTATTGCTCATGTTTGTGTGTGCTTAAATCTAATAAACTGCAGTTTTAGAGAGAGCACGCTGACTTGCATGAAACTTATCAAAGGGAAGTGCTATGTTCCTGTTGATTTATTCCTTACACCGTCTGGAATGAAATAGTTAAGTTGCCCCTGTTGGGAGTTCTGAAAACCCCAGGTAACACTGCCATTACCTGCTGGGCACGGTCAGGGTAAGGGGTGGCTCCTGCTGGGGGAACCTCTCTTTCCTGGCCTGGGAGAATCCCACTTTCACTTCCCTCTAGCACTGAATGCTGGTTCACCCCAAGACCAAGCTGGGACAAACTGGGCAAGTTTCCATTCTGATCCTTCCTCGGGGAGGAAGAGGAGGAGATCAAGCTTCCCCAGCCCTGGAAAGCCACAGTCTCGCCCTGCCATTCCTCCTGCCTGCAAGAGGAGCCGACGGGGCAGAGCAGGAACGTGCTACAGCCAAGGTAGACACCTCCAGTGACAGGTCACGCTGGACCCTCTACCCACCCACCCAGGCTGATTTTCAGTTGACACTGTGATGGATTTGTCAGTGACTTTGGGGAAGCCCCAGTCGCTTGGACACGCATCAAAGGGATCAGTGCACGGAAATGGTAGCAGCGGAGCTGGAGCAAGAGAGAGAGGAAAGACTGAGTGGTAAGGACAGACAGAGCAGAGAGAAGGCAGGACTGAGTGCTATTGGCACTGCAGTCCTCCCCCTTTAAGGCCAGCCCCAGCAACCCACAGATTCTCAATCCATCCCAGCTGGAATATTTGTCTTCCAAAGCTGCCTCTTTCCCACTCTGCTCCGCTCCACTGCCAGCTCCTTGTGTGCAGGGCTGGTTTTGCCGCTGAGAACTCAGCCGAATCCTTGCCAGCACTCGCGGGAAAGAGAGAAAGGGAAATAGAGAGGCACAGTCAAGGGAATGCAGATGCGAGCTGGAGGGGGGCAGAGGAAAGGGAACAGCCCAGGGGAAAATACAGAACATCTATGGACCTGCCAAGAGTCTGTTTTTTTTTTTTTTTATGGATGATCAGCTAGTAGGTTGGCAGCTCCTATCACAGGTGACACCATTATGTTTTGTATCTGATTATTGACTTGGGAAAAGCCCACAGTAAAGCATCCACTTCCCAGCCCACCCTGTGATTGGGACGCCACCTCCATGTCCCTGACCAGGTCTTTGGATTGAGCAAAGAAGAGACCGGCCCGCACAGCAGCCACCCCAGGTTTCACACCAAGCCCAGCGCATGTCAGGACAGGAGTTTTCAAGAGTGGCCAGTGATAGGAGATGTCCCTTGGTTTGCAGAGGAGAGTTCTGAGCCCTCCCAGCTCTACCTGATTTCAATGCCCAGCTGCCTCCAAGAACCAGGCCCAGGGCAGTTCCCGCTGAGTCCCCCAAAACGGAGGGATCCAAAACCCAGAGTCCCATTTGGAAGATTTCTGGCCCAGAGAGTCAGGCACTCACCTGCAGGATAACACTGTCGGGCTGGTTGAAGTTGGGGGCACTCGACCTGGCACTGGAGTTGTCCTGAGTTGCTGGCCACAAGCCCAGGAGCTTCCGCCCACAGGTCAAGACCCTGGGGAAAGGAAGGAGATAGGGTGTTATGCCCTTCCCTAGCAGAGAAAAGTAGAGCATGATCCAATGGCTGGAAGTTGAATCTAGACAATGCAGATGGGAAATAAGGTGTAAATTTTAAACAATTTACCAAGGGTTGGGGTGGATTCTCCATCATCGGCAATTTTAAAATCGACATTGGCTGTTCTTCTGAATGACTTCCTCTAGGAATTATTGTGAGGCAGGTCTCTGGCTTGGGTTACACAAGAGGGCAGACTAGATGATCACAATGGTCCCTTCTAACCTATGCATCTATGAATCTAGAGCCTGGGGCATTAGGACCTGCTTTGTTGAGGCTGAGAACAAGGAGAGGACTCAGGGGACGGTGGTTTCCTGAGTACAGGTGGCTTCATTGCAGAGCCTCTCCAGGATGGGAGCAGCCCATAGTGGGTTGGGTTTGACAGCTGATGCCATGCTCAGCAACAAGCCCGACACAAGGGCCAACTCAGTGACCTTGGTGACGGGCAGGTGGAACACTGGCACCAGGAGAGCCCCTGGGTTTGGTATCCCAGCTGAGTCAGTGCATGCGGTAACCACCCTCCAGCATGTCCTTTGTGCCCAAGGGGTGGGGACAGGGAAGGTGCACATACTGCCTGAAGTTGAAGAGTGGGGTGGTGACCCAGCCCAGGGCCTCGGGGACCCGCCGCTGCTTGTTGGTCTCAGAGGAGCTCCCCGGAGGCGGGATGGGCACGGCGTAGAGCGTGGCGCTCAGCAGCGTCTCCCGCGGTAGCCGGTTCACTTGGATCGGGAAGCAGATCCTAGAAGAAATCACCCGGGGATCTGCGAGTCAGAGCCTTGGCTTCACAGCCAGGGGATCCCTCTTCTCATAGTCAAGGGGCTCATTGTGCGTTCTATCAGCATACTGCCCCTGGAAGTGCAACCCAGCCTGGGGGCGCTAAGTGCTGTAGGGTACATCTACGCAGCAGCTGGGAGGGTGCAGGCAGGCAGATGCCCTAGCTCCACTCAAGTGAACGTGCTAAAAATCCCCAGTGGGTCCGCGGTGGCATGGGCAACAGCTCAGGCTAGCCAGCCAAGTACAAACCCACCCGGCCCCCTGGGTACGTACTTGAGTGCGCAAGCTCGAGCAGAGCGAGTGCATCTGTCTGCCCAGGCTGGGAAGCACCCCCCAGCTGCTGTGCAGACGTACCCTCAGCAACACCAGGCCCTCCGGAGAGGGAGCTGCCTTTCCCCAGTCTGGACAAAACAGTGAACCGCTACAGATTCTAGGGCCCAACCCTGAGACTGCAGAGCAGTCACTGAAATTCAGGGGAGTTCGGGCATCAGCGCCTCTTGGTACTGAACCCAGGGGCTGGTGAGGGAATTTCCAGCCCCCACTCAGAACCAGAGACCCCAGCTCCAACCTAGTGGTTTCTAGGTGTATCTACAAAAAGAACAGGAGTACTTGTGGCAGTATTTGGAGACTAACAAATTTATTTGAGCAAAAGCTTTCGTGGGCTACAGCCCACTTCTAGGTTCTTATACGCTGCTCCTCTTCCCCCATTACTGTCATGTCTGAGCACCTCACACCTATGCACTGGTCAGACCCCCAGCTGGTTGAAGTCACTGCCGCGCCATTGACTTTAACGGGGCTGTGCCAGTTCACACCAGCTGATGATGGCCCCATGTACCGATCCTCCCAATGCGCCTGGGATCTCCACTGTGCAGACAGGGAAACTGAGGCACAGAGTGGGGCCGAGACCTGCCCCAGGTCATACAGGAGATCCCGACTCCTGATCCTATGCTAGCGCAACAGAGGTTGTCCTCAGGAACAGGACCTGTCGGTGGAAGAAGTGGGTTCTCGAAGAGCTTTGCAGTAACATGGAGACAAGGCAGGGTAGAAGGCAGATCTGTCTGGAGAGAGCGCGGCTGCTCTCCCACCGTTCACTGGGACTCTGGGGATCAGGCACATTCCTGCCTGATCAGCGTTTCACTACATGAGGAAGGGCAACACCCAGAGCTGCCTTGAAAGCTAGAGCCTCGGTTTCCCTGTCTGCACAGTGGAGATCCCAGGGAGGATCGGTACATCTGCCAGGGGAGAGACCCACGCCGACCCTTTACCTAGGAGAAGGGGTGGGTCTAGGAGCATTAAATCCGCCCCCTGCAAGGCTCCCAGCTGCAGGGGTGTGTGTTGGGAGGGAGATGGCCATGAATCCTATGGAGAAAGCAGCTAGGGGGCCATGGTCCCTACTACCTCTTTGGTCTATAGAGGGAAGAAGGGGCTGGGTTCCCCCTCTAGAGGAAATCCTTTAGATCCTGCGGGGGTGGGGAAAGAGAGTAGAGGAGCTTGATTGATCTTCTATAGGGGAACCCTCACAGGCCCTACCAGAAAGGGTTGATCACTATAGGATACCCCATAGGCATCAATGGAGGGGGCAGATGTATTCTATAGGGAAGCTCTGCCAACCCACCTGTCTAGTCAGATTACATGCTAGTGGATTTCACCTGGTCCTGAGACATCAGCTCTGGGGATCTTTCCTCACACTGGGGTTCAGAGGTTCTCATTTGACCTCTCCCCAACCCCTCCCCTTCTTACCTCCCCCTTCCTGCTCCCACGCCAAGGTCTGGTGGGGCCACCACCTGCAGGACTGGACACATCTCCCTTTGGAGCCAGTGCTGCTCCCAAACATCCCAGCAAGGGGGATCAGGGTGGGGGGAGAGGAGACACAGACACACACACAAACCTCCATGCAGTCACCTTAAAGGAAGGTGGCCCCCAGAGGTCCTGGAGCCAATCCTGCAGGGCTAGCAGAGCCCAGGGGTGTGCCAGACCAAAGCAGTTTCATAGCTACCGAGAGGGCAATGTTGGCTGAAGCAGTTGATTCCCATAGCTGAGGTCCCTCGTGCAGCCAGCAAAGGGGACCCAGGGAGGCGGCTCAGAGCCCAGCCCATGAAACCTGGGCTTTAACCCCTCTGAACATGCAACTTTCAGGGGGCAAAGATCCACACAAAGGGAGTCATCTAACAACCCCGCTCCATGCTGGCACTGCTGTGTCTCTCTCCCTGGGTCCTTCTCCGGGGATAGGCTCCTTCTAAAATTATCCCTTTCCCCTCCCCTTTGCAGGCTTAGTACACATGCCCTCTCAGCTGCTAGGGCTATTTTTAGATCAGATCCCCTTTCCCTGGAGCAACTGGAGGCCCCAGAACAAACAGCCCCTGGACACAGGGTTAAAGGAGAAGACCCACCAGCAAGAGATGAAACAGGGAGCGCTTGGTTCTACCAGGGGATCCGACACCTTCAGAAGTTATTTCATCAGGACCTCAGATGCTCCTGCTGGCTTTATCATAAAGCTCTACATACTACCTCTCCTTAGTCCCTGGAGGACTCCTCTGCTGAATCACACTGGGTGCCAGTGCAAAACCCCAGCACTGCGTTAGGGTCAGGCTTAGTCATGCTGGCAGGTGGGGCCAATTAGCTCCAACCAAGCTATAAATTGGGGCCGGGCTCCTCTCTGGGAGCTAGAGGGAGGCAAGGACCTGGTAGGGGAGTCCCTGGGCTTTAGGAGGATGCTGAAGCCCATGCTGTGCTAGAGTTACCAGTAGAGAACACCCCAGGGATGGTGTAGATCCCAAGGGCCAAATTTTTCCAAAAATCTTACCAGATGATCTGGCCACAAGGGTCCCAATGGGAGCTGCTGGGTGTTGAGCCCTAGGACGTTCAGCCCTGAGCTCTCTGGCAAAGCTGCACCCAAGCTGGGGTCTGTGCCCTCTGCTGAGGGTGGGGTTGGCACTTGCCCCTGTTGTTCCAGAACTGCATTAACCCCACAGCAAGGAAATGGGCTGACTGTTGTCAGCCAGCAATGATTCCAGAAGAGCCCCAGGGGCGATGACTGTATTGGAGAGATGGTGCTTGTCTATCGGGGGAAATGTACTGGTGGAAGTATGGTGGTATAATTATACTGCTGTGACTATACCGGTGTAGCTCCTGGTGAGGACACTTATTCTGGACTATACAGTACAACTATAGCAGTAGAATTATACTGATATTGTTTTGCTGGTAACTTTCCCCCTATAGACAAGCCCATGGGAGGAAATCTCTTCCCCTGGGCTTCTGGTTTGCCAGACCTGACCAGGGTGTAGTTTGGGTCCAGGGCCCATTTCCTCAGAAGCCCCTGAGCTCCTGGGGGAACAAGTGGTTGGGATATGACTTGGGTTTGACCCACCCAATGGCTTTCTCCTGGGGTACTCATTACAAAGCTGCTGGTGCTCTATTACACTGGCAGCACGTCCCTCCAACAGAGGGATACTTGGAGTTTAAGCCCCTGGGCTGTTCATGTTTCCTGCTGTGAGGACACCTGAAATGTCATCGCTCCCTGGCAGGGGGCGTTACAAGGGAACTCTGTGAATCCAGTTCGCGTTCCCCTGGTGGGGCACCGAGCAAGAATGGAGGTAGGACAGAAGGGTGCAGCTAGCTTCCCCATCTCATTCCACGGGTCAGCTCTGCCTCTGCCATAGTTGCCTAGACATCGGCATTCAGTCCTTGTCAGACTGCGTCCAGCCCCCCTTCAACAGGACACCCAGCCTGTTGGGTGTCCCTCTTCTCCCCTCCCCACCCGAGGCCAAGGGATGCAGGTCAGAGCTAAGCAGGGAGCTGCCTTACTGCTGGTCCCAGATGATGAGGTGGAAGAGGTACTTGTACACATGAGCCTTTCTGGTCTGCAGGGGGCTGCAGAGTTCCTTGCCTCCATGGGTGAGGGAGCAGGAGAGGTAAAAGTCTTCGTAACTGCAACAGGAGAAAATAAAATGGAGAGGTAAAGACATGCCTGCAATGTATAGCAAAGAAACAAAGGGGCCTCATCTCCGCTTTCTCCAGTCACTGTGGGTGTGTCTATATGGACGACGGGTGCACTGTAAGCTGGGTGTGAATCTACAGCGCGCTAGCCTGCCATGCACTAACAGGCCATGTGGACTCTGCTACCGCACACTAAAAGTTCCATAGTGCACGCTGGCCTACTACCATATCCGTCTCCCTCTCCTCCAATTCCTCATCTCTTCCTTCCTTCTCTCCTCCCTGCCCCTTTCCCTCCTCCCATCTCATAGCGGCACACAAAGCAGGAGCAGCGTGCAGGGGAAATGGCTTGGTTTATTCCAAATCTAGCAGGTGACAGGTAAACCGAAGCCTTTCAAATGTACCTGACATCTTCTAGGGGCCCCAATGGGATTGGACAAGCCCTGGACTGAGCTCAGACGAAGATGCGGAGATCTGGATAAGTCTCCCTCCCTCCAAGACTCGATTCCCCACTGCCTTGCACCTTGGGTCTGTAAAATGCTACCAGGTCAGACTTTCTCCACTCACTTACATTGCTGTAGGGATTGACACTTGCTTGGCATAGGGGTAAGTGACACCACCAGCTATGCGGCAAAGGGAGAAACAGACCTTGGATCCTTAGCCCAGCTCTGGGGCCAAATTTTCAGCTGGTGCAAAGCTCCATGGAAATCAGTGGCCCCAGAATCTGGCCCGTGGGTCCATGAAACTGGGCTCAGAGATCTGGGGAGGACAGCTTTCCTCACCAAATTTCTGGAGCTTACACAGAAGGGTCAGCAATGCTGCCCGGGGTGGGGGTCCTCTGCTGTGGTCTGCGGTTGGAATCCAGAGGGCCGGGCACCTCCATGATAATGCAAGACACTGGGGGCTTGAGGGGACACTGAACAAATGTTTCTCAGGTTTGGGTGGCCAGCAAGGCTGGAATTTCAGGCCAAGGTTTGTGGCAATCTTACTATAACCCAAACTGGTTCATCTGCCGAGATCAGACGCACGACTCTCTCTAGAGGGGGCAGCTGACTCTGAGCACAAACTCCCTGTCTCCTCTTAGCCCATTCCCCTCCCCAGAACATTTCAGCTCAGGGTGGGGGATTTTATCCCCCTTTCTCCACTGCCTCTCCAGATCAGCCATGGGATCTTTCTCCCAGGCTGTTACCCCTTTGGGAAAGATGGGGGAAGCTACCGAGAGAAGGCCCAACTCCTTCCAGACAGTCAGATCGACATATGCCACAGAATGCCATCACATGGGGGTCTCCCAGAAGGATGCAGCCATGTGACAGGTGCCGAGCGTGGCGGGGTAACAAAGGTCAGAGGATGCCTGGATTTCCCAGGCTACTTCCTTTGTTCGGAGTCAATCACCAACTGGAATACATTAAGGATGGGACAAAGGCGAGGGGTCCCTGGAGGGGCGGCTGCTACTACCACTGCCGCCTCCTACCCCCTTCGCGGGCTCGTGTTGCTGGAGCTGCAGAGCTCTGTAAGGCGGCCAGCCGTAGCCAGGAGCGTGGTTTACCAATGGGCATCCTCCCTGCGATGGGTGAAACATAGGCATCCAACCCAGGCAGCTAACAAAGGAGCATCCCCTCCACCCCACCCCAGCCCCCCGACATACGCACACAACCCTCCCCCTCACCACACACGTCTCATTGTCCCCTTATCCACCCAGGATAAAAAGCCCAGACAGCCACTGGCCGCCAGGGCACAAGCCCTCGCTGAGAACGGGCCCATCTGTCACAGTCTCTAGGACTGCAGCAGGCTTGAGCCGGGGGGAGCCTGCTGCGATGAGCTCTCCCAGAACATTCCTGCGCAAACGGGGCTGGGCTGGGCTACGGAGAGCGCTGCAGAGCTCAACTGCACCAGGCCCCCTCACTGGCGCCACTAGCTCTCCGCAGCCTCTTGCAAGCCCCTCTGACTCCTCTCCCTGCAGCAAGACGAAGGCTCAGCTCCCCTCCCTCCCTGCCAGGGCTTCCTCTAACACCCACCAGCATAGCACCAACGGGCTGA
The DNA here is from genome assembly GCF_027887155.1 of Malaclemys terrapin pileata. Taxonomy (NCBI): domain Eukaryota; kingdom Metazoa; phylum Chordata; order Testudines; family Emydidae; genus Malaclemys; species Malaclemys terrapin. The sequence goes on along the minus strand of NC_071508.1, from coordinate 16,145,638 downwards.
ATTTCCGGGGGCTCCGGCATCCCGAGCTTTGACTCTGCCTAGGCCCATATTCCTGGCGTATTCTGTATTATCATTACGGGGCGTGCAGGTAGGGCGAGGAAGGTCTCTGTTTGCTTCTAGATTATGGCAGGGATGAGACAACCATTCAGTGAACTAACTAACCCTTGCTGCAGCCTTTCCAAGTAGGAATGAACCCCTCAGCCAGCTCCGGTTCTGTCTCTGACCTGTCTATCCCCAGGAGCCCGCTGGCTCTGATACACCCCCCATCAGGGCACTCTCTGCAGCCCTGGCAGAGCAGTGAGGGATGGACTATGAGCCTATATAGGCCTTTACCAGCTCTGAATTCGATGGTCCATTGCAGTGTCAAGGCCCAAGACACCCACATGTACATTGTCCTCCTGTCTTCCCTGCAGAAATCCAGCTGGAGCTCTGGACACATCTCACCACGCAGGGGTGAGAGTAACATGGCATGGAGAGGGTGGGGGTGGGGGTAGACATACATTATATGTTCATTGCAGCCAAGTATCCACGACTCAGTAATGCCTAAGCTGGGTGTGGGGTGTGGAACAGAGCAGATCAGTAGTGCTTCTGGTCCTAAGAGTGGCCTTTGCCAGAAGGTCCAGGGGAAGTTGTGCTAACCTCTGGCGTACCTAGTTGTCCCATACTCCACTGCAAAGGGAGATATCTCCCTGACCTCAGCTACTGACGCCCTGGAACACGAGGACCGAGTGTCCTCATAAAGGATGCTAAGAGACTGTGATGCCCCCCCAATTCATGCCTTGTCCCCTCCCAGCCCTGCTGCAGGCTCTTCCCAATGCTGTCTGTAGGATGCCAGCCTAGAGGATGCGAGAGGGCGACGTGGACCGGGGCAATCAGCCCAGATGCTCTTTGTCAGACTAAGGCAGGGCCGAGAGCCTTAGAATGAGGGCGGGATTCCAGACACTTAACATGCCTTTGAACTGTGCAGCTGCAGCCATGGCCCAAGGCTTCTGGCCTCCGGGGAGAGACCACACTGGCTAGGGGGCCGCAGACCAGACGGAGCGAAGGGGTATCCTGAGATGTAACTCCAGACAAGGAGCCAGGCACATGGGTAGGGATCTCCCCCAATCAACCTTCACCGCCCAGCAGGGACACGCGGCTAAGCCCTCGTACCTCGCTGCCCAGGTGATAGGGATGCGGTGCGTGGCGTAGACAGTGAAGGAGAGGGGACAGGTGAGGAGACAGGCCTCCTGGCTCAGATGGTGCTTCCTGTTTCCATGCACCGCCGTCTGGAAGTCTGCGTTGAAGGTGTTGCAGTAAAGCTCTACCAGATCCAAGATGGCGGCTGTCAAGGTCTCCACGACCTTCTCTGTAAGGGAGCGCAGATGAGGCATGAAACAGGGATGTTCTGGAATGATGCCCCCCCATCTCCCCTCCCTTCCCCTCCCCTCACGCTGGACCTTGGTGGGGAGGTCTCCGGTACTGCCAGCCCATGATGGAAGCTCCAGTTGCCTCTATCCTGCTACAGATGGCCATGCCCTACCCACACCCTGCATAGTGACCTGCCTAGGGGCTCAAGCACATTGTGGGACGTTTTTTTGGGGCTGATTAAATTATTTCAAGCTGACATGACTCTGCATGTGGATCTTTTTCAGAGGGAACAAGTCGGGGGCAAACCCCCCCTGAAAACCGAACATTTCAGGTTTTTTGTTGGAAATGGAGAAAAAATGATAAATCCTCTCCCCAAAAAGGCCATTCCCCCCTCCCCCCCCACAAAAAGTTTTTTTTTTAAGTTTGTCCCACTCTAAATAGGGGGGAGGCGACTGAAGATCAAAAGCACCAAGAATTCTGCAACAGAATGAGCGGAGAAGAGAAATTACCCCGATTTTCCCTCACGGCCAGAACATTTGGATCCTGTCAAGGAAAAAGAAACCAGAAGAGCAATGTTAAGGTTATTCCAGTGCCCTCAGACGCAGCTGTAAGCAATTGTCCAAGCCAGCTACTTTATGTAACAGCCTCCCAGAGCCTTTCCATTCCCCGCCACTCAAGCAGCAGCAAACAAGGAAATACAGCGAAGGCAGTTGCACAGTTTCAGCTGTTCAGGAATTTTACATGTGGTATGTTGGCGCGGGGGGTGTGTGTGTAAAAAACAGATGAAAAGGGGCCAGATTCCCTTTATTTGCACCCACTACCCTACCTAAATGTGCCTAGAAGCCCTCTCCAGTCTGGGAAGCTGGGTTCTCACATATGGGCTCTTCACTGTGAGATTAACCAGCTCTTGAAATGAGACCGGATCTCTGCCTAGGAGATACAGTCCAGTTCAGGGGCGAGTTTCGAGGCTCAGTTTTGTAGCAGGGAAGAATGTCGCCTGCAGTGGAGGGAACCACTAGGTGACATTCTCTGGCCTTGGGCTACACAAGAGGTCAAGGGGATCTTGATCACTAGCTTATGGTAGCCGATCAGAGCCTTGCTGGCTTTGAAATCTATGGGCCCGATCCAGTGTCCACTGAAGGATTCCCGCCACTGCCTTTGGATCAAGCCCTGTGAAGCCAGCTCACGGACGGACTGCTCCCCGCTGTACTGTCTGTTATGCTGGGCTTTGCCAGATCTCAAGAGATGATGCTCCCACCCTTCCCCAGGGAGATTATTCCACAGCCTAGAAAGATCTCCCCAGCCAGAAGCCCCACCGCGGCTCATACACACACCGTTAATGCCCAGCCTCAGTTTCCCTTTAATTTCACCCCTTTCCTCCAAGCTCAGCCCCCCTGCTGAGGAGCTTCTGGGTCCTGGCCTCTTACCTTCTGGATTTTGGGCTGCATGCGAGAAGGGCAGGCTGGCAGCTGGTTCAGGGCTCCAGTGATTTCCTGGGACTCCACAGCAGCCAGGGCATTGCAAATGGCCATGACGGACTGGATCACCCGGTCGGCTTTCAGCTGGAAGTCTCCCTGGAAGAGAAAGCAGGGAGAGGCTCATGGTCTCAGACTCCACTGCGCAGTGCGGACACGCAGCCAGATGGCTTGACCTTACCACCACTGATGGGGTATGCTGACATGATAGCCAGCTTTTGGACTGACAGCAGGGGCCATAAGGAGATCCACTGGAACTCTGGCCCAAGGACGCCTGCGTTTTAACCACCTCTGTCCCACCACAGCACATTCTATCTGACTCCACCGGTAGCATTCGCAGTCCAGCCAGTCCCAGCTCTACCCATGCTCAGGCATCCTGGGAGAGACCTCTCTCTCTTGGGCCAGGTGAGTGCAAGCAGCCGTGCAGAGGTGGCAAGGGGGCTGAGCGCAGAAGGATTATGCTTGAGATAAAGCAGCAGCCCAGGAGGAGGAAGGGAGTGGATGGAAAGCCAAGGAGTTCCTGGTCTGGACCTGCCCAGAAGAGGTGGAGAGGAGGGTCCCATGGCATATGCACTGCCCATCTGCATCCCAGCTACCAAAAATAGAGTTGGGGTGGGGGGGGAATGAGACCCTTTGTGATCTCTGCACTGTGCTGGACACTTGAGCTTTGCCCTGTCCTCCATTTTTGTACCCCCTCCACCCTCGGGAGGTACATCTAGCCAGGAGGTGCCAGGAGAGAAAGAGGAGACTCTGTGGCACCTAAAGAAAGCCACATGCAAACAGACTGCAACAGGAGATGGCGGGGATAATGCCTTGTAGGTGCCCACCCCCACCTGCATTCTTGTGTCCCCGCCAACAAGACAGCCCAAAAGGAAAGACAGAGCCACTGCTGAGCAAGTTCCCAGCCCAGTATCTGTCTCCTCATGGTTCATCATACATCCTTGATTCTCTGCAGACCTGGCTGGGAGCAGGCCTGCTGCTGAGCAGGCAGGATCCTGGCACCTTTGACATGTGGGTTTGGCACTGGGAGAGCACAAAGGGGAAGTTTGCGGCTCTGCCCCACCCGGTCATGTGCGAGAGACCCAGGGGCCATACCTCATCAGCTAAGTAAGGCTATGACTCATTCCCCAGGTCCCAGTGTCACAGGGATGTGGGATTCTCAGCACTCTTTCATCTGTTTGGCTTGAGACTTGATACTCAGGACTGATTTTGGACTGGGTAGGGAGCGGATACCTACACTTATTGAAATGGAGGTGGCATGGTCTAACCCTGAGGTTCCCAAGCTGAGCATTATGGACACGCATGATGCTGCCAGTGCCACTCCTTCATATGGAACTCCAGCCAGGACACCTCAAACCATGGAGCTGGAGTTGACACTAGGGGCTGCTGCTGTCCATACTATGACAAATCCCTGGTCTAGTACACCAAGCTGGGAGCCAGGAGACCTGGGTTCCACCCATGGCCATGCAGTGTGACCCTGAGCGGGTCACTTCACTGGTCTGTGCCTCGGTTTTCCCATCTGTAAAAATAGGGATAATGGCCTCTACCCTTCTTTGCCAAGCACTCTGAGATCCACACATGAAAGAGACATAGAGAGCAAGTGCCTGGTCTTCTTATCAATTAAAGACTGTGTAAAAATTAATGACCAAGGATAAAGGGTCAGATTTTGTTTTGGATCATAGTAATTATACACATTCTATAGCTCCTTCCCTCATGGGATCTCAAAGCACTTTACAATCATTAATGATTTAACCCTCACTGCCATCCCAGCAGGCGGGTAAGTTCTATCTTCATCTTACAGATGGGGAACCAAGGCACAGGGAGGTGAAACGACTTGCCTGAGGGGAGTCAGTGGCAAAACTATAAAAGAACCCAGGAGTCCTGACGCTCAGTTCTCTGCTCTAACCCCTAGGTGGGGCACCCTCTTCTAGACTTATTTCAGCCTCTTGCCTCTGCGAAGCTGGGCTGGAAAACTGGTGAGGACTGGCTTTGATGAGGGATCCCTGACTGGAATGAGGAAGTAGAGAGTCAACATAATGTGAAATAAGGCAGAGAAGGTTCAGGTTCAGGATCAGGTCAGCAATCCTTTTACAGGCGCGGCCATGTCTAGTGAAAACAAGACAGGCTTATTGGCCCTGAGGTTTAGCAGGAAAAACCTGCATGTGAGTGACGGGCAGACATGCACTGGGTCCCAGAGGATAGGACTGAAAATCAAGTAGGTAACTAATGCCCCCACCACCAGAACAGAAAGCCCCATGGGACCTTCATTACAGGAATCAGCGTTCCCTAGTGGTGAGAGCAAAGGCCTGGAAGTCAGGAGATCTGAGCTCTGGCCCCACTCCCTTGGGCCAGTCCCTTCCCGTCTCCGTACAACAGGGAGAACACTGACCCACATATGAAGGGTGCTCTGAGATCTGTAGATGACAGTTGCTATGGAGTGGCAAAGTATTGTTAGAAGCACTAAGACTGGCATTGTGGAGTCCAATCACACTCGCAACTCTGGTCTTCACACACAAATGGCACTGGATCCACTAACGGTGTGGTTTTAAACTGGTTTAGTTAAGCTGTGGCTACTGTGTGTGTGGATACTCTGAAACCAGATCTACTCTACAAACTTTTCCTGGCATCACTATGTTGGTCCAGGGTGTGAGAAGATGTGGTCTGAGACTGACACAGCTGTGCAATTTTGTGGGTATAAGCTCTATCCACACTGGGGCCTGGTCTACACTTAAAATGTAGGTTGACATAACTACATGGGTTGGGGATGTGAAATATCCACATCCGTGCCTGATATAGCTATGGTGACCTAACCCCTAACGTGGACACAGCTATGTGGACGGAAGAACGCTTGTGTCAACCTAGCTACCATTGTTCAGGGAGGTGGAGTTCCTACAGTGACGGAAAAACTCCTGTAGGCTGTGTCAGAGTGGGGTAATGGTGGCATAGCTATGTCACTGCAGTCCCTAGAGTGTAGACATGGCCTAGGAGCGCTTTGCCGGTATAGTATACTGATGTAGCTATACCAGCAAAGTCTTCCAAATGGACCTGAGCTGAGATCAGTTTAAGAGTGGTTTGTTTTGGTTTAGCTTAACTACAATAAACCCCCTTAAGCGGAAATGTGTGTCCACACAGCCGTGTGCGCGGCTTCAATGAAATCAGATTAAAAACCCATTTAAATTAAGTAGGTGCAACTTTCTCATGTAGACGAGGCCCGGTTTACAAGTGCAACTAAACTGCTATAAACCAGGTGCAATCTAATAAGCATGTCCACACTGGGGTTTGCACTGGCTCTGCTAAAATTGTTTTTACAGCTGATTTAAGTTAAACTGGAGCAACTTCTGTGTGTAGACAAGCCCAGATATGCCCCTCACCCCCAACTGTTAAATTGCTGCGCTCTGTACTGGTGTGGGTCCAAGTACAGGGCCCATCCTGTCCCAGGCAAGCCACACTCACCTCGGCTGCTAGGAAGGTGTCAACCTCATTGTGGAAGGTGTCGAAGAGGAGACTCAGGGCTTGCCTGGATTGGAGGAGATAGGAGAGAACTCAGCTTAGAGAGAGGGAGCACGAGAGGTAGCCATGGAGGCGCCTCTGCACCAATTCTCACCGCACAGCCCATCCCTCTCACGCGAACGGCATTCAAGTGCAGCCCCAGGAAAGCAGCGCAAGTGCCTTGCTGCCTGGATCCATTTATGTTCCTCCACCCTCCTGCTCAGCACACCCCCATCCAAACCCCTCGGCACCCCCAATGGGAGCTGTACACCTCACATCACCACTTGTCCCCTCCTCTTTACCTGCTGATGGTCTGCTTGATTGGCCTCTCCTGCAGGTGAATGTAATGGTTGAGCGTGGAAGGGCTCTGGTCATCGTTCACCTGTAGGAGAAAGAGACCTGTTTAGGTGCATCTGATCTGCTAGCGTTAACCCCTCCCGGTCAGGGATGCTGGCTGTACCTAGTATGACTTTCTGGCTGACATCTGCAAAGTCACTGATGTCATTTGAGATACCAACTTCCCACTGAAAAGTAAGTATCTTTGAAGGTCTCAGCTGCTAGCTCCATGTCTGCTGAGAAGCGTGTAGGGACTCCTGGGTTCGGCAGGATCACTGAGGAGGGTTCTAGCCGAGAGTGTTGTGATTAAATTAACATAAGGGACAACCTACACTGACAATAATCGGGGAACGTTTCCTGACACTGAGATCTGCAGGGCTGTGCAGTAGTACCCCCAGTGCCCCGTTGCTTGATACATTTAGAACTAGCATGGGCAGATGCAAGGAACAATCTCATATTGGGCAGGGGATAGACTAGATGTATCAAATGGGTCTTTTCCATCTCTAACATCCATGGCTTCCTCTGTAGAGCCGTGCCTAGCAAATCTCTCTGCGTTTGGGAAGGATTCAAGGATGAATTGCTGGAGTTTAGAAGCTGGACTAAATGAGCGCTCCCAAAGCAAGCCCTGCTTGCAATGGGAAAGGCAGGGAGTAGGGAACTTTTAGCTGGTGGTGGGCAGGGGTCGAGGTGGCAAGCAGCCGCAGAACCAAACCCGCTGGAAGGGAGATGGTGAGGCAACAATTTGCAGGGCATCATGGCCTTGTCCCCCCAAATCAGCAACCCCGGGATAGCTGGTGACCCTCCCCACCCCTGCCCTGGCAGCGGTGGAGATCAATGCCCCAAGGATCGGCAACAGCATGCATCAGTTCAGTGCATTCTCAGTTCCCCCTCGAGAGCAGCTGCTCACCATCCTGGCAAGGTCGCTGCGCACTGCCTTCCTCTTCATCAGCTGCAGCCGGATGTCAATGTCAAACTTCCTGCAGTGCTGGATGTATTCGTGGCTGCCCAGGGCGTGTTTGCTGGAAGGATGAACAAAAAAAGGACAGCTGTGGTCCGAGGCCCTGCTCCAACCTGCAGCACAGGCTTCAGAAGGGAAAGGCCTGGAAATTCAAGACCTCCACTTTGATAAGGATCTTCCGGGCCTCTAGCAGATGGATCTTAGCACTGGGGAGCAGGAGTGGCTGTGTTCTAACTCCAGCCCTGCCAATGCCTGGCTGGCTAAACCTAGGCAAGTCTCCCCCCGTGCCTCAGTTCCCTCCCCACCTCTTTAAAACAGACGTTATTGGGATTAGTTAGTAAGTGCTAGAAAGTTATTATAGAGGCACTTGCCCTCTCAGCTCCTCACCCATTGAAAAATGGGCCCTCACTCAAGAGTGCCATGCTGAAAGGGTGAAAAGGGGAGCTTCCCCGGTTAATATAAACCATAGGGATGCAGCTGGGGAGATGAACCTGGTTACCAGGGTCTCTCGGCCTCATTCTTGGTTACACATGGGCGACCCAGGGAAGCACAGCATAAGGGCAGCCCGGAGCTTGCACTAACTTACAGTGGGGGCTGGGCAAACCCCTACAATACAGGAAGCCCAAGTGGCGACTGTCACATACAAACTCAGTAAAGACCAAACTCAGGTTGAACCAAACTCTGGGTCCGGCCTGGCCTGGCTGAAGGGCCTTATCTAGAAGCGACAGGAGCTGAAATACTCTGGAGGCAGCTTGCGATACAGAATCTCTCTCTCTGTCAGCTGCAGCAGAGAATCGCCCAGTGCGGCTTTCACTGGCGCCCCCCGAAAGCAGAGTGCAAGGTGCCCAGGGAGGGGGAAACAGAGTTAAAACACCTGCAAGCTCAAGGGCAGGATGGCCTGGAAATAGGAGGGTGTGGGAAGGAGTGCGGAGTAGGAGAGATGGGAGCACATGGGGGCAGCGCAGGTACAGGCCCAGAGGGGCTGGGGACAGCATCCTGGGAGGTGAAAGCATGGCACTGAGAGAACAGGGAACAGGGCTACAGATGGGATGGGAGCAGGAGGATGGCGTCTCAGCTCCTTTCAAAGCTTTCCGCTGAGGCTTTCAGAGCTGCCCAGGGAACACGGATGCCCAGTTCCTATTAAAATGAATGGGAACCAGAGGCTGAAATTCCCTAGGCAGCTTTGAAAATCTCAGCTTTATTGTCTAAGTTGCCTCGCACCCGACCTGGCGATTCAAATGCGGAGCAGGGCGGGAGGGGGGCTCCAACTCCTGCTGCCTGTGCACACTGGCTGCCCAAACCCTGCTTCCACTCTGCTGCAACCCAAGCCGGGACCCAGAGACTGAGCTGGGCTGGCCCTTGCCTCAAACTCCTCCGACGGAGGGAACAATGCAGGAGTGGGGGAAGCTGCAGCAGGAAGCCCTGCCTCTCCCAGGCTGCTCCGGCAGGAATAGCTGGTTCTTATCTCAGCACAGCCTGCATCCTGACCTGCACCCCACACACAGCTGGTGCAACTGCCTAACATAACCAGGCAAGTTCAGGAGTGGGGAAGGGATGAGACTTTGAGGTGGTGGGACTAAGTGCCCAGTGATAGCCCAGGGCCTGGAGGGGGGTTGCGATTGGGGTCGCTGGGGCAGAAGTGCCCAGACCCTGGTCCCAGTGAGAGGATTTTTAATTCAGGTTCTCTGATTGTCTCCACATCCTCAGCACTCCCAACACACCTCCTGCCTGCACTCTGCCCTAAACAATAGAGCATTGGTTGATTCCGTTTTCATCAAAAAGGTTAGCGGAAATCAGACAACAAACATGAGTGTAAATGGGGTAGGATCTGAGTCTAAAATCGGGAAAGAACAAGTTAAGAATTACTTAGACAAGTTAGATGTCTTCAAGTCAGTAGGGCCTTGTGAAACACATCCTAGAATACTTAAGGGACTAGCTGAGGAGATCTCGGAGCCATAAGAGATTATCTCTGAGAACTTGTGGTGGACAGGAGAGATCCTAGAGGACTGGAAAAGGGCAAATATACTACCTGTCTATAAAAAGGAGAATAGGGACAAGCCAGGGAATTATAAACCAGTCAGCTTAACTTTGCTGCCCAGAAAGATAATGGGGCAAATAACCAAACAATCAATTTGTAAGCCCCTAAAAGATAATATGGTGATCAGTAACAGTCAATATAATTTGTCAAGAATAAATCATGTCAAACCAACCTAATATCCTTCTTCTACGAGGTAACAAGCCTTGTGGACAGGAGGGAAGCACTAGATGTGATATATCTCAGTTTAATAAGGCTTTTGATACTGTCTCTCATGACCTTTTCATAAACAAACTAGGGAAATATAGCCTAGGTGAAACTATTGCAAGGTTCCAACTGGCTGGAAAACCACACTCAAAGAACAGTTGTCAATGGTTCACAGGCAAGCTGGAAGGACATATCTGTGCTAGGTCTGGTTCTAGCATAAAAGATTTGGACAATGGCATAGAGAGGACACTTATAAAGTCTGTAGACTATACCAAGCTGGGAGGGGTTGCAAATGCTTTTGAGGACTGAATTAGAATTCAAAATGGTCTTGACAAACTCGAGGAATGGTCTGAAATAAACAGGATGACAATCAACAAGGACAAATGCAAAGTACTCCACTCATGAAGGAATAATCAATTGCACAAATACAAAATGGGAAATGGCTAATGAAGAATCCTAAAGAGTACTAATAAAGAGTACTGCAGAAAAGGATGTAGGGGTGATAGTGGATCACAAACTAAATATGAGTCAACAGTGTAACGCTGTTGCAAAAAAAATGAACGTCATTCTGGGATGTATTAGCAGGAGTGTTGTAAGCAAGACACGGGAAGTAAGACACGAAAAGTAAGACACGAGAAGCTCTACTCAACACTCATGAAGCCTCAACTGGGGGGTGCTGCGTCCCGTTCTGGGCACCACACTTTGGGAAAGATGTGGACAAACTGGACAAAGTCCAGAGGTGAGCAACAAAATGATTAAAACAATGAGGAATCTGGTGGTACCACTGGACTCCTCATTGTTTTCTTAACAGAACTGTCACCCAAATCTAGATTAATCTGCAGAAATTCTAGGATATTCTGAACAGACCAGAAACTATCTATTTTCAGTCTTGCAACAGGAGGAAAACAAAAGATTGCTGATGAGCACAAGAGGTTCAGACTGAGACAGTTTACATGGCGAATGAGTTAGCGCCTTTGACAATAGACAAGTTTTTTCCCCATGAAAGCGTATGCCCAAATAAATCTGTTAGTCTTTAAGGTGCCACCGGAATCCTCGCTGTATCCTTTGTAGATACAGACTAACACAGCTACTCCTCTGATAAAATGATTAAAGGTGTAGGAAACATGACCTAGGAGGAAAGACTGAAAAAATTGAATTTGATTAGTCTGGAGAAGAGAAGATTGAGGGGGGGACATGATAACAGTCTTCAAGTATGTAAAAGGTTGTTATAAAGAGGAGGGTGATAAATTGTTCTCCTTAACCACTGAGGACTGGATAAGAAGTAATGGGCTTAAATTGCAGCAAAGGAGATTTAGGTTAGACAGTTGAAAAAACTTCCTAACAGTCAGGGTAGTTAAACACTGGAACAAATTGCCTAGGGAAGCTGTGAAATCTCTGTCATTGGAGATTTTTAAGAGCAGTCAGAGAAACACCTTCTCATGGATGGGCTAGATAATACTTAGTCTGTCTCAGTATAGGGGACTGGACACCCTGGTAACTGGTGGGTGTGTGGCTTTGTGAACAGCTTGTTAGTTATCTGCAGACCCATCGGGGGAGCTAGCACATTGTTCCTGGAGTATCATACCAAAATGGTAGCACATTGGGTACTGGTTTGTGTGTTATTATTTTAGCAACAGGTTGTTGATGATAAAAAAAAATAGAAACTAGTTAGGAAGGAAGGATGATCCAGTGGTTAGGGCATGACCCTGGGACTCTATAGATGGTGGGTCAATTCCCAGCTCTGGCACTGATTCCCTGTGTGACCTTGGGCAAGTCACTTAGCCTCTTTGTGCCTCAGTTCCCCACTTATACAAAAGGCATGATAACCCTGGCCTACCTCACAGGGGCAGGACAAATACACTGAAGCTTATGAGGTGCTCAGATGCTATAGTAATGGGGCTCATAAAAGCACTTTAGACAGATAGTTACTTAGTAGCGTAGGACCAGAAATAGTCACAGGCTCTGCATGTTTGCAGCAGCCTGGCGACAAATCTGCCATCTAATCTAGGCATTTCTGGGGCATCCAGCATGGGAAATAGGTATGGATTTCAGCACAGTCTATATCTAGCATAGTGAAGGGGCTATTGGTTATGGGGCCTTTGGGTTCAGTATCACTGCCTCCAACTGAGCACTGGTGATTAGTGACGGGAGTGAAGTGAGTTTGCTGAGTCTCAGTCAGACTGGTGCCTCCTTCACAAAAGCCACCATTGAAAGTGACAAAGTTTGAACAGGCCGTGGAGAAGGAGTTCCCCCGTCATCTCTCCGGATCAGGGGCAAAGGACGTTGGTGAGGACGGAGCAGGGGAAGCTTATGTTATATCTGCTGGAGAAGGGACTTCAGTGGGGGGAAGGAGCCTGGCTGAAGACTGAACCCTGAGGGCCTTATGTCCCTCTTGTTTACACCAGTACATCTCCACTGACTTCAGTGGACTTTCTCCTGCTTTGCACTGGGCGTGAGTGAGAGAAGACTCAAGCCCAGAGAATCCAGAAACCGACGTGTCCGTGTAGGATGTTTTCTGATTGCTGAGCAGCCTGGTTGGCCAAAACAGCTAGGGGAGGCTTTGAGCACTCCTGGCATCTACTGCATTTTAGAGAAGGGGGGCGGGGAGATCAGAAACAATGTGGCTTTGTTCAGGGGCTTTCCTCCAAGGTCTTTCCAGGAGGCCAGTGAAATGGAGCACCGCATTCTCACCCCAGCTCATTAGGGACCCTTCAGAGTGTGTGTCGGGGGTGTGGGGGGTAGGAGAAGAGACAGGGAACATCTTTTCTCTATCCCCAAGACATGCTGTTCCCTGCCAAGAGGGGACACAGCCCATAGCAAAGACGAGCCGTGTCATTGCCAAATGTGTGCAAAGATTCACAGCGATGAGCAGGGCATGTCGATTAGACAGCTGAAAAAAACCCGACTTATTTGTATTACTCTAGCCTCAACATGCCTGGGCCGAGATTAGCTCCCCATGGTGCTAGCTGCTGTACATACACATAAGATACAGTCCCTGTCTTGAAGAGTTCACAATCTAAACAGACAAAGGATAGAAGAAAGAAAATATTATAACCTCTTTTATAGACAGGGAACAGAGCACGGGAAGGGATGAAGTGATTTGACTAAGGTTACACAGTGAATGAGTCTGTGGCAGAGCCAGGATTGGAATCCTGCTCTCCTGAGTGCCAGCTCGGTGCCTTAACCACAAGACCAGCCTTCCTCCCTCCCTGAAGCAAAGCTGACATCAGACACCCTTTTGTACCGGTGCAAAAGTTTTCAACATCGCCTTTCTCTGCCACCCTCTGCAATCAGTTTGTGCTTTAGATGCAAGGCTGAGAGAAAAGCTGTCTCGTCTCTTTGTAACCGTACACCAGATCCTTTTAAGAAAAAAGAAAAAAAAGCCCAGGAGGAGCCTAGAGATGACAAGTCGGGAGCATTATTCCCTCATCTGATGTAAATTACTTTTTCAGAGGGAGGCTGCTTCTGGTTAAGGCTCATTATACACAAAGGAAGACAATTTTTCTGCTGACGCTGACAGAATCAGTAGAAAAAGCCCAGCGGCTAATGAGGAGAATTTGCAGCTCATCTTGGTCCCTTAGCTCGGAGGCTGGAATGGTCTTGCCAGTTCTCAACTGGCAGAGTTTTCCCCTCAAGGCTAGCCAAACTCCCCCTGGAGCGAGGCATTTCCAGCAATCCACTGCAGTTGCAATGGCAATCATCCGAAGAGATTGTCTATATAGGTCATATATCTATTTGCTTTGGTAAATATGGCTCTTTAATATATATGGTTTGCACACGGCCCTCTCTAAAATACACACACACACAACTAATAGATATTGGGCTTATTCCTCAGCCACGCATGAGCTCGGGGCAGATGGAAAACGGGGCAAAGGCGATTCTAAGATGAAGGGCTGCTCTAAAGGGCTGGAGCAACTAGGGCCACTCTGCCAGCCGGGCAAGATTTGCTGGAGCAGAAGGAGCACAGCCTCACCCCCTGCCCAATCCTAATCACGCCCTTTACGCAGAGGGCGGGGAATGGCTGGAATGGAGCCAACCAGGAGATTCCCCTGCACAAGGAGACTTCCCAACTGCCCCTTTAGGGCCTAATTCTGTGGCCAGTCAAGTCAATAGCAAAGCTCCCAATGACTCTGTTGAAGCAGAGTCAGGTCCTTAGGGCAGCTTGTTCTGGTTTATTGTGTGTAATTACCAGGAGGTATTTTATTTGCCCATACGGCCACGTATGTTACATCTATATGATTTTGTGCCCAGAGAACGTCTTTCATTCTAAGGAGCTTTACTGATAGCTTATCTACAGAAAAACACTTCCTCCACCCATGAAATGCAGCAGCCTCTGGGGTGGAGGCAATGTCGAAAAGCAGGGAAGGGAAGTTTGTATCAGGGCAAACCGCTGCAATGACAAAAAGCACCAGGCGATCTTCAATGCCCATGTGCAGCAGTCAAGGACATCAGTAGTACTCGACTCTTCTACCTGGGAAGGAGGAAAGGCTGAGCTTCCCCTGCTGGGACTAAAACCCGTGGTTTCAGGAAGTCTGGTAATGCCAGACCTGAGACTTACATACAGACTCTTCCCTCCATTGCTGCGAGGAAAGCCAGCCTGTGGTTAAAGCTATGGTACAGCCTGCCAGGGCTGCAGAGGAGCAGGAAATAGCCCTGAGACTAGAAAGCTTTTATTGCTTTCCATGCTGGAAAGCAAACTGGTCTGGGCGGTTTATTCCCTTGGATCTGGTCTCCTGCACGCTCCAAGCCATCCTCTGCTGAGGACTCCATGTGGTTTAAAAGTCTGTTCACGGACAGCCCAGCCAGGATAATAGGGGGGTTTCGCTTGCCAGCTCACATTCTCCGGCATCATTACTGGGCCACAAGCTCTGAAGAGGCAAAACTAAAACCACCTTTAAAGTCCCACCAACTGTGAGTAACTCCGTCATGGAGAGACTGACACTTAACGGTGAGGAATGACAAGTGGGGTGACTTCAGTCACTGGCCAGCCATTGCTCCAGTGTCCCCCTGAGCATCCTTGTTTGGCTAGGAGCTCAGAGTACACAGGAGCAAAATGAGAGTTAGCAAAGGAAAAAGCCAAAGTAGGGGACCGCAGATGGCTCAGGGGCAAGGAGGCTTTCACCACCAGCTCATTGTTAGAGCCTGTTAGAGCCTGCAGGCTGTTTGGTGGCAAAATCAAGAAGGTGGGTCTCAGTCTAGTTCCCAGAGGATACGTGTCTACATCACAAAAACTAGCCACTAGCACTAATGGGCCACCCTAAGGAGGGCAAAACGGGCCATGGAGACCGAATGAAATCTTTTCCCTCCTAGATGTGGTCCCACCAGGTGAGACACATCAGCAGGGCAGCATGGGAAATCTTGCAGTCACACTTGTCCTGTGGCTATGAAGAGGATGTCAGTCACCATGGCACCTTTCCCCACAGGATTATTTATTATCTGTGTTGCTGTAGCATCTAGGAAACCCAGTCATGGACCAGATCCCATTGTCCTAGATGCTGTACAAATACAGAACAGAGATGGTCCCTGCCCCAAAGAACTTACAATCTCTTGGTTCCTTAATCCCCACTGGTTCCCCGTTTCGTTTTTCCTCAGATCCATCCGTACACTTTATTTGTCCACGTATTTTCATAGAATCATAGAATATCAGAGTTGGAAGGGACCTCAGGAGATCATCTAGTCCAACCCCCTGCTCAAAGCAGGACCAATCCCCAGACAGATTTTTGCCCCAGATCCCTAAGTGGCCCCCTCAAGGATTGAACTCACAACCCTCGGTTTGGATATTTTGCTGGCCTCTATTTTTTGGGGGGCCCTCCAGTCCTCTCTAATGGAGACGGAGGCTTTAGGGTCGTTTCAAGGGTCCCAGGCCTTCTGCAAAGGTTAAATAGGCTCGCACCACAGCTGGGCAAACATATTCCATTAATCTCCCCCCCCCCCCATGCATGGATTCTTCTTCTTTTTTTTTTTTTTTTAAAGTTGCATTTTGTTTGACATTTGTCAGCTTCCCAAATGGGAGGAAGCACCAGCACATTTTGGGGGCTTTCATCATAAAAGCATAAAAACATTGTCAGCAGGAAAATTTGGCAAAACCAAACCGTTTTCAAAACCCCCTTCCCTCTCCCCCTCCAAATTTCTATTTACCCTGTTCAGCCAGCCCCAGCTGGCAGCCTTTTGCCAGCCACTTAAAAATAAATACCAAAAATTAAGCTCCTGTTCTTTTTGCTCTCAACTTGATTGCCTGCCCCAGCCACTTCGCTGAGTATCATCAGGATTTTTATTAGTATTTCAAGAGCTTTTCTTGGCCGCTCTCTAATATGCTCCAAACATGAGCTCCCCAGCGCATGGGGTCAAGGGGAGTTACTTATATCCTGCAGCGGGAGGATAAGGCTCCTGCCTTTCTTGGCAGGAGAGTCCCAGTGATGTCGGGAGGCAGGAAATGGAATAATCCAGGGGGCTCCTGACTTGCGTTCAGATAAACCCAGCTATTGCACAACACCGACCCGCTCAGGAGATGCACTGCCCCGGGGAAAGTGGGAGGGGCTGGGCCCAACAGCAACCACAGGGCTTGTCATGTGAACGTGCAAAGAAGCATGAAAGGAAGGACAAACGAAAGAGGGGACAGAGGAAGATGTTTGGGGGCTCGCTCCCCTTTTCCTGCCCCTAGCACAGCAAGGATTCGACAGCTCTCCACCACCCACCGCTCCCCCGGACACCAGGGGGTGTTCTGGGTGCACCAGGACAGGCTCGCTGAGGTCCCTACGTGCGGCCGGCCGGTCACTGCTTGTTCACTCACTTTTGCAAGAACTCTTCCAGGCCGCAGAGCTTGAGCACGAAGTCGTCCACGTCAATGCCGAGCAGCTCGTCGTACGTGTAGCACAGCGTCTGGTAGATGAGCAGGTCCACCGTGGAGGAGCCTGTAGGGGCAGGGAGGGAACAAACCCCGCAGGGCGAGAGCCTCAGGCCACGATTCTCTTGGGCTCCCCATCCCACCCGTTTCAGTGACCGAGACTCTACTCCCCACAATCCCTCTCTGCACCCGGCTGGAGGTAGAGTCACGCGAGGAAGCGCACGCTGCCTCCACCGTGTCCCATTCCTGCATGGCAAGATCCCGGGCAGCGTCTAAACCATGCGGCAAGCCACTGCCTAGGGGAGTGGTTCTCAACCTATTTACCATCGTGGATCGCATATGCAGCCCTCTGTATGTTATGTGGGCCACATGCCACATCCACACAATATATATACTACTCATATGGCCCTGAAGATATCACATGGGCCACAGCTGCGTGCTGATTGGGCCACAAGCGGCCCATGGCCCATCAAAGTCAGTGGAGACACTCCTATTAACTTCAATGGGCTTTGGATCAGGCCTGTAATTTAAGGCTTATCCTGCCTTAGTCGTATCCAAGCAACCACATCCAAAAGAGGACCAGAGACCTTGGTGCACATGCAGTGATGGAGAGTGAAAACGAGCTGAGACATCTGCACCTGGATCTCAACCCCACTCTGGCCTTCTCGGATGCAGCATTTGGTGCAGCCCATCACAGGGGAACACTGAGAAATTCAGAACCCAGGTTTAGATGGGGGGGCCCCCATCTCTAGCACATATCCGCCCATGGGGGCAACACAGACACTCTCTCCTCTGGGAGAGGAGCCACTTTCACCAGGATCACGTCTGTCCCATAGGAGCTGGAAGAGGAATTTGCAGGAGGAGGCAGAAGACACCACCGCTTGAGCTGCTAATGGCAGCCATCTTAGCCCCCTCATTGCTGTGGGGACCGGTGGAGGTGTGGGTTTCTCGCCGCACGAGGATACCGTGTTCATAAGTGGACGTGGGGCAGCAAAGCTCCATACTTACCACCCTAGCAGAGACTTACAGTCACAGGTGAAAGTGAGCGGTTCTTGCACGCTGTCGCACACCACGGTCACCTTCAGGCTGGTGCCGTGGCCCAGGTGCTCAGGGCTGAGGTTGACTGTGCTCCAGACAAAGCCGGTGAGGGAATAGTCCTTGGTGCTGTAGCCGGATCTCAAGCTGCAGGCAGAAGCGGGGGGAGGGACAGAAGAGGAGTTAGAGATCCCTGCCCCATCCACAAAGGGCTTTATCCCTCACTGGGTGGTGGATTCTCCCCTTCCTCTCTCCTCCTTTCCATAGAGGCACCAGAGGACTCTCTCCTGGCCTCTTCTCCTCCCTTTACAACCTAGCTCCTAGTGATCTCATCGGCTCACATGGCCGACACCAGTGACTCCCACCATCTACCTCTCTCTCTCCAACTCGCCTCCCTCCACGCAGTCCTGCATGTCAGCCTGACTCTTTGACCTCTCCTCACAGGTGTCTCATGGCCAGCCTGAGCTTGACGTGGCCCATGCCAGCTAAATGCTCCTGCTCCCCTCTTTCTCTGTCACCATCAGCACAGCCTTCCTCCAAGTGGTTCAGGCCTGGAGCTTGTGTCTTGGACTCCACCTTCTCTCTCTAGCTGAGATACCAGCCTCCATCACCTGTTTTTCATTTCTCCCATGTGCCATTGTGCAACCTTGCAAGCCACCCCTTATGCACAGAACGCCCTCTCTGAACTAATCTGCAAAGCCACTTCCCACTAAGGCTGCAACGCCTAAGGGAAATTGCTGGTTGGCAATAACTAAGCAGGTGGCCAGCAGGGATCACGGATATCATGCTTAATATTGACTTGAAACCAGCTTTTAGTGCAGCTAGCCAGACAGTAGGCCTCTGTTTGCTTGCCTTGGTGCATTCAGTTTCCTTATGTCGGGAAACCATCCGCCTAAGAGAGTCCTAAATGGTCTTAGTTCCCCCTCTTGCTTCCCCCTCCTTCCCTCACCTACATGCGGCAATGTAGCCCTGAATGTTAAGAAGATATTTACCATCTCCCCACTCTGTCCCTCTATAAAACTCTCCCAGCCCCAAAGTGTTGAACAGAGCAGAAAGGGGCATCCTTATGTTGTCCCCCCGAATGCCTCTTTTATAGTTTTCAAACACCAACAGGGTGCCACCCCCCCCCCCTCCTGTGCCGCTTTGCACGGAATTGTGCCAAAGATTCCAATCACTGCCCAGCAAAAATGGGCTTGTCGTCTCATCACTTGCACCCCAGGAATGACCCTTCCCCGACGCCACTGCTTAGCCACCACGCAGCACAAACAGCGGAGACAACAAAAGGCATGTCTTCCTTCTCCCAAGATTAATTAAGCCACAGTAATTAAATCCCCAGGGCATTTCAGCCACCAGTGCACTGACAGACCTCCGAGTTATGGCCTGTGCTGCAGGGCAGTTAACTAAGAGGAGACCCCAGAAAGACGGCTTGAACGCGTCTCAATCCCTCCCAGGTACTTACACATCTAGCATGTGGCAGAAAGCAGCCACCTCTTCGTCCCTCTCCTCGGAGACCTCAAACAGCTCATAGCCATTAGCTAAGGAGTGCGGTCGGGAGGCAACCTAACACGGAAAGAGAGCGAGAGATGCAGGGATAGTAGCAAGAAAGCTCATGCAAACAGCAGCCAATGGAGTGGAAGGGCCCCAATTTCCCACTCCGCTGAGCTCATTTCCAAGTCACCATGGGATGCTTCTTACTCCCTTCCCCCCCTCATAACGCATAGGCTATGTCTTCACTGCAGTCTACTCTCGAGTTGGGTGACCAGGGCCGCCCGGGGGTGGGGGGGGAGAGCAAGTGGGGCAATTTTCCCCAGGCCCCGGGTCCCACAGGGGCCCCCATGAGAATATTGTATTCTATGGTATTGCAACTTTTTTTTATGGAAGGGGCCCCCGAAATTGCTTTGCCCTAGGCCTCCTGAATCCTCTGGGCGGCCCTGTGGGTGACCAAGATGTGGTTCCTCTCCCTTTCACTGGATCCAGTTGCAAGAGACGCAAATATTTCTGGGTGCGCATCCCAGGGTTCATAGCACCACAGCTCACTTGGACGCTCTGGGCTTGCTTTTGCTGAGCAGTGTGGGACAACTTGGCTGGCCCCATGAGGGTAGGGTGACCAGATAGCAAGTATGAAAAATCGGGACAGGGGGTGGGAGGTAATAGGAGCCTATATAAGAAAAAGCCCCAAATATCGGGACTGTCCCTATAAAATTGGGACATCTGGTCACCCTACATGAGGGATTGTGGGCAAAAGTGGTAGAGAAATTTTGCCCACATGGGAAATTCATCTGCCAGCCAGACACAAGCTGGTGTGGTGTTACCGCAACTGTGGTCGGAAACTGTTCCTCTCTGAGCATCGCTATTACAAACGGCAGAGAGGGGCTAACACATTTAATGGAAATTCTCCTTTGACTAGGGAGGAAGGTAAGATGCAGCAGGCGGAGAAGGGATACAGTAATCAGAGCGGGTTGAAATGTTTTCATTGTATAATTTTTTTTAAAATGTCTTTCCAACCAAAATTAAAGTTTCTACGGGAAATTTTCATTTGCATTGAAATTCTGGATATTTTACCAGTAAAAAAGTATTCCCGCACCCCTTCCCTTTTTCCCCTAGTAACCCCCGATTTTCCAGTGGAAACAAAAGTGACCAGAGGAGGAGGGGAACTGAAACACTGAAAATAAAAATAAGTTTCAGTTTTTGTTTTGCTGAAAAACAGACAAAAATTCAGCAACATTTTTTGAATAAAATAAACACTTAATTTATTTAAAATTTTTGTGGAAAATGTTGCATTTTCTGACCAGCTCTAACAGTGATGAACTGCAGAACTCATTACTTCTGGATACAGCTGAAGGCAAAGAACTAAAATAGTTTAAAAAGAAAGGCTTTGAGTTTTATGGTTGAGTTTCAACTCTCATGCTTCAGGGTATAAACCAGCCACTAACAGATGGGGTCAGGAAGAAACTTCTCCTAAGGACAGGTGGTTCCATAAATGTCTATTATGGGCTTTCATGCGCCCTCTTCTAAAGCAGCTGCTGCTGGCCACTGGCACAGATGAGATTAGGGTTACCAACTTTCTACTCTCATAAAACTAAACACCCTTGCCCCGCTCCCTTCCCCGCCCCTCCTCCGAGGCTCACTCCATCCCCCCTCCCACTGTCGTTTGCTCTCCCCACCCTCACTTACTTGCTCATTGTCACTGGGCTGGCTCAGAGTGCTGGGGTGCGGGATGGAGTGAGGGCTCCGGCTGGGGGTGCGGGCTCTGGGGTGGGGCCAGAAATGAGGAGTTCAGTTGCAGGAGGGGGCTCTGGGCTAAGGCTAAGTGGGTTGGGATGCTGTAGGGGGTGAGGGCTCTGGCTGGGGGTGTGGGCTCTGGAGTGAGGCCGGGAATGAGGGGTTTGGTGTGCAGGAGGGGGCTCTGGGCTGGGACTGAGGGGTTTGGAGTGCAGGAGGGGGATCAGGGCTGGGACAGCAGGCTGGGGCATGGAAAGGGGTGAAGGGTGCAGGCTCCAGGAAGCTCCTGGAAGCAGCAGCATGTTTCCCCTCCAGCTCCTACGTAGAGGTGCAGCCAGGCGGCTCTGCGTGCTTCCCCATCCACAAGTGTCACCCCGCAGCTCCCATTGGCTGTGGTTCCCAGTCAATGGGAGGTCCAGAGCCAGCGCTTGGGGTGGGAGCAGCGTGCAGAGCCCCCTGGCTGCCCCTATGCCTAGGAGCCAGAGGGGGAACATGCCGCTGCTTCCAGGAGCCACGTAGACCCACGGCAATCAGGGAGCCTCCTTAGCCTCGCCGTGCTGCCGACTGGACTTTTAACGGCCCGGGCAGCAGTGCTGACCAGAGCCACCAGGGTCCTTTTTTGACCAGGTGTTCCAGTCGAAAACCAGACACCTGGCAATCCTAGATGAAATAACAAGCTAAGTAGTCCATTGATCTGAACTGATATGGCCATTCTGCCTCTCTGCCATATGAAGTGTTGGTGTCACTCTTACCACCAGTCTGAGTGATGGCACATGGATGACATGCACAGGATGTATGCACGTCCTTTTCCTTTGGTGATGCCCAAAGGCTGGGCGAATGAGGGACAGCATAGCTACTCTCCTGAGACAGGGTTTACACTTTGGAGGTTAACAGAAGGGGATATGAAACGTGCTCACATACACGTATATTCTAGGGGCAAAGTGGAGCAAGAAATGGAGTTAGGACTCTTGGATTCTATCCCTGACACTAATTTGGGTCCAGCATTTAGGATGGATTTTCAAATGTGCCTGTTAGTCTCGGGTGCCCAGCTGGAGACACAATGGCCTGAATTGAAGAGGTGCTAAGCACTCGCTGCTCCCACTGGCTACATGCAGGTGCCCATCACCTCTGATAATCAGGCCCAAGTTCTCCTCATGTCGGGCATCCAAAAACTGAGGGCACGTGAAAACGTAGGCTTCTAGGCCTGGGCCAAGCTCACACAGTGAGTCAGTGGCCGAGCTGAGCAGGGAACCCAGGAGCTCAGGGGAATGCCAGTCTTTCAGTTTTGCTACAAGACTATGCTCCCACCAGCGGGCTTTGGAGATGGTCAGCTGGAGGATGCTAGAGAGATGCAGAATGTTATTACTACTGAACACACCGGGCATCTCCTACATGTAGTGTAATGCACATTATGTAGCTAACACACAAGAGGCTAAATCCTCAGACCTCATAAACGCCCCTGTGTGTTACTGGATCAGCACCGAGGGGATTAAAAGCTGCCTTTCCTTAGGGGAATCTTCAGCTGACATAGGACCAGCACCCCAGTACTCCTGGCCAGCGGAGGGAGATGCTCTCTTCTCACATAAGTTAGAACAGTTCTCAGGCTACCCTCACTTGTGCTGCGGGGCAGTTTAGTCTCCAGCAGCACAACAGCCTTGGAAAGGGCAAGTTGGCTGGGACAAAGCCACCTATGGCCCCCCAAGTGCCATAGAGCCTGGGGCTTGGCTTCACACTTCAGGGATAAGCCTATGAAGTAAGCAGTTCGTCCCACCCTGTGCACCAGTACAGTGAATGCTACAAGGGGCTACACAATTATTTTCACGGTCGTGTTAATACAAAGACAGAGAAGGGGAAGAGACTCAGAGTCACAGCAACTAGAGATGGAAAAGCTCTGTCAGGTCCCGTCTGACCAATGCAGAATAGTTCCTCATGGAGCATTTTCAGCACAACGGCTAGTCATAGATTCATGAGTACAAGGCCAGAAGGGACCACTGTGATCACCTAGTCTGCCCTCCTGTATAACACAGGCCAGAGAACTGCCCCATAACACTGGTCTACAGTTTTTGAGATGTCGTCTGCTTCAGAGATAAAATGTGCTATTTATTATGTATTCTGATGTGCTGAATTCAAATATGACAATTAAAACAACTGATTGGCTACTGTTTCTAAGATATTTAAGTTTTTACATTTTATGTCTATGTATATTGTGTAGATAGTAGAGTTTTAATCATAAATTGTAAACCTAGGTCTTTTCATGTGTTTATGGTTGCTTTACATGATAATATTTCACCTGTCCTGTTTATGTAACACTTTAAAAATCAGCAAAAGGGTTATATAAATAAAATTTATTATGCAACAAAAGGCAAAAAACTATTATGTACATAGTTTAGTCCTATTCAGTGTCTACTCGGCGCTTCTTGGCTTGTCTCTTGTATTCATTAAATGGAGCATCTCTTGTCACTGTCAAGCAATAGTCTGCAAGCATTGATGGGCTCCATTTGCCCTGATAGCGTTTCTCCGTTGTTGCAATGTCCTGGTGAAATCACTCACCGTGCTCGTCGCTCACTGCTCCGCAGTTCGGTGGAAAAAAATCTAGATGAGAGTGCAAAAAATGTATCTTTAGTGACATGTTGCAACCAAGGCTTTCGTATGCCTTGAGGAGGTTTTCCACCAACAACCTGTAGTTGTCTGCCTTGTTGTTTCCGAGAAAATTTATTGCCACTAACTGGAAGGCTTTCCATGCCGTCTTTTCCTTGCCACGCAGTGCATGGTCAAATGCATCATCTCGAAGAAGTTCACGAATCTGAGGACCAACAAAGATACCTTCCTTTATCTTAGCTTCACTTAATCTTGGAAATTTTCCACGGAGGTACTTGAAAGCTGCTTGTGTTTTGTCACTGGCCTGGACAAAGTTCTTCATCAGACCCAGCTTGATGTGTAAGGGTGGTAACAAAATCTTCCTTGATTCAACAAGTGGTGGACGCTGAACACTTTTCCTCCCAGGCTCCAATGACTGTTGGAGTGGCCAATCTTTCTTGATGTAGTGGGAATCTCTTGCACGACTATCCCATTCACAGAGAAAACAGCAGTACTTTGTGTATCCAGTCTGCAGACCAAGCAAGAGAGCAACAACCTTCAAATCGCCACAAAGCTGCCATTGATGTTGGTCATAGTTTATGCACCTCAAAAGTTGTTTCATGTTGTCATAGGTTTCCTTCATATGGACTGCATGACCAACTGGAATTGATGGCAAAACATTGCCATTATGCAGTAAAACAGCTTTAAGATTCGTCTTTGATGAATCAATGAACAGTCTCCACTCATCTGGATCGTGAACGATGTTGAGGGCTGCCATCACACCATCGATGTTGTTGCAGGCTACAAGATCATCTTCCATGAAGAAGAATGGGACAGGATCCTTTTGACGGTCACGGAACATGGAAACCCTAACATCACCTGCCAGGAGATTCCACTGCTGTAGTCTGGAGCCCAACAGCTCTGCCTTACTCTTGGGTAGTTCCAAATCCCTGACAAGATCATTCAGTTCACCTTGTGTTATGAGGTGTGGTTCAGAGGAGGAGGATGGATGGGAGAAAATGTGGGTCCTGTGACATTGATGGTTCAGGACCAGAAGTTTCATCCTCTTCCTCGTCTGACTCAAGTGAGAATGATTCTGGTGCATCAGGAACCGGCAATCCTTCTCCGTGAGGTACTGGGCGTATAGCTGATGGAATGTTTGGATAATGCACAGTCCACTTTTTCTTCTTTGACACACCTTTCCCAACTGGAGGCACCATGCAGAAGTAACAATTGCTGGTATGATCTGTTGGCTCTCTCCAAATCATTGGCACTGCAAAAGGCATAGATTTCCCTTTTCTTGTTCAACCACTGGCGAAGATTTGTTGCACAAGTGTTGCAGCATATGTGTGGGGCCCACCTCTTGTCCTGATCTCCAATTTTGCAGTCAAAATAAAGGTGATGGGCTTTCTTAACCATAGTGGTTATACTGTGCTTTTGTGATGAAAAAGTCACTTCACCACAAACGTAGCAGAAGTTATCTGCACTGTTCACACAAGTACGAGGCATCTCTGCTCACTTTGGCTAAACAGAAATGTGTCTCTTTGCAAAATCAAACACTGACAAATAAGAGAGCACGACACTGTATGATTTCTAGAACTGATATAGGGCAATTTGTTCAGCAGAGTGATGTAAGCTTCATTATGATTGCAGCATCCATGACTTCTAGGAATAACATGATGCAATTCATATCATGTATGACGCAATACCAGTTTCAGATTGCATCATTAATTGTTTTGCCTAAAAAGCAAGTACTGTCCAAACCCAGTCATAGATTTATTCATAGATCCAGTCAAAGATGTATTTTAGTCATTTCTGGTTTAAATTGAGATCCCTTCCCTTTATAACTCACTTATCCTCCGCCATTTCCAAGTCAAGGGTCGTATATACTGACCCAATAGCATATCTTGAAAACTAGAGCCAATCAACAATTTTAAGCACCATTTTCATTCTCAGTGACCCAGAATTAGTAAAGTTTGACTACATTTATTTCAGAAGCATTTTGGCTGTAGAGCAGTGTAATCATTCCTTTGAACCAGAGCAGATCGTCTACTTGTAAAAGAGCCAAGCAAAGAGGCTTCCACTAGCGGTGACTATTCCACAATCCCATATTAGTATTTGTACTACTGTAAAGACTAGCAGCCCCAAATAAGATCAGAGCCCCTTTACGCTAGGTGCTGTACATACGCATAGTAAGAGACAGTCCCTACTTTCAAGAGCTTGTCATCTAAACAGACAAGATGGGGAATGAGGCTAAGTGACTTGCCCAGGGCGATGCAGCAAGGCAGAGGCAGGAATAGATCACAAATAGCCCCGTGCCCTCCCATCTGGACTACGTGGCCTCTCCATAGACATAAAGGACATCCAAATATCAAAAGCTAACGAAGAAACTTCCTGGCGCTTCGAACCAAGAAACAAGAGGAACATCCCCCAAAGGGGTTTCCGTTCCAGCAGGGGCCCCCATTCCTCTACCACCTGTTTAAAATCTCTCTCCCCCTCCCTCTTGAATGCCAGCTGGGCAGGCAGCAGCCTGCCGAGTGCCACGCTCAGTCTCGCGCCATGCATGTGTGTGCGTGCCCGGGTCTCAGAGCCTTGCTCACTCTTTCTGAGCAGACAATGGGCCCACTGTCAGAGCAATTAACCCACCGAATAGTGAAAGGGAGGGAGAGAAAGGGATAGAACACAACCACCGCTAAAGACTATTTTAATGCTCTTTCATGATTAGTTTCTGTCTCCGATTAAACAGAGAGTGACTTACATAACGCCCACCAGCGGCCCCCAGCTGCATCTTTCACTGACCGAGGAGAGGGGGGTCCTGCAGGACTTAACAGGGAAGGTAACTTCACTTGTATTTATATCCCTCCGGTCCTGGAGGCATGGTCCTCTGCATCACATCTGAGAAGGATCCTCACCGCCCCCACACACACATTCCCTGATTAGCTGCTGATACCATGTGCTGGGGTGTGGAGGGGATATCCCCAGCCACAGACTTGAATGCGATGCAGCCCCCTTTCCAGCAGGAATCCTGCTAGGACAGCACCAGGAAGGGCCCGGGAATATATATATTTTAAACGGGATGGCAGGGGAAGAAAGCAAGGTTGGATCCAAAGAATATTTTAGTACCCTCCTCCGCCCCAGCAGGAAAGCAGTCACACTGCTGCTTACAAGGAGACTCCAGTCTCTTTCCTGAGGATCTTGTGACATTTCACAAGCTGTTAGCCTCGCTACCAGGAAGAGCAGATAGAACCGTCAGGGCTGGAGACGCAGATCCTGCCTGGCTGGGGAAGGCTTTTGCTGGACACTACTTTTAGCTTGGACTTTCCCCCTGGACCTTATAAATAGCACAAACAGTTGTAATCTCCAGGGCTGTAGTTCAAGGAAGCACATGGATGCCTGTGTCACAACAGGCCACCGACCAGCAGCAATGTATGGGCAGTGCCAAAGTGCCCCGGTCAGAAGCTTTGTTTGTTGGGATAGCAAACCAAATCAATAGGGATGGATTCCCGAATGATCCTGGGCAGACTGTAAAAGGCATCGTAGGGCTGAGTGCTAGAGACCTGCAGCTGAGTCTTAAAATCAAGGTCCTGAATGCTGGTGGTCAATGGCCCGTCAAGGCCTCATGGCAATTTTGCAGCAATAAGGATCCCGGCATTCTGTGACGAAAGGTTAGCACTACTGGGCATGGTGTACCTGGAGGGGAGGAGGGGGAGAGGAGGAAGAGCAGGTGCAGATGTGGGGAAAGGGCTCTGAGAACTCATGAGTGTCCCCTAGACTAGTGCTTGTCAAACTGGCATGCGAAGCACTTTGCTCAGGGTCTGCAAAGCAGGGCCGCCCGGGGGGGGGGGCAAGTGGGGCAATTTGCCCCAGGCCCCGGGCCTCGCAGGGGCCCCCACGAGAGTTTTTCGGGGGCCCTGGAGCGGGGTCCTTCACTCGCTCCGGGGGCCCTGGAAAACTCTCGTGGGGCCCGGGCCCCCGGAGCTTCTTCCGCTCCGGGTCTTCGGCGGCAGTTCGGTGGCGGGGGGTCCTTCCGCTCTGGGACCCACTGCTGAAGTGCCCTGAAGACCCGTGGTGGGGTGTCCTTCTGCCCCAGGACCCGCCACCGCAGTGCCCTGAAGACCTGTGGCGGGAGGTCCTTCCGCCCCGGGACCCACCGCCGAAGTGCCGGGTGTTCGGCAGCAATTCGGCAGCAGGGACCCCATGCCGCTGAAGACCCTAGGCCCCCTGAATCCTCTGAGCGGCCCTGCTGCAGAGACCCAGCTGATCACAAGGTGCCAGCTCCTCGTCCTTCTTTCCAGCTACCATAAGTACAGGAAACACTTTCCCCCTATTGCTTTCTGATGCCAGCAATGGGCTGTAGTTGCCCCAGGGAAGTTATGTAGGGTTACCATACGTCCGGATTTTCCCGGACATGTCCGGCTTTTTGGGCTCCAAATCCCCGTCCGGGGGGAAATCCCAAAAAGCCAGACATATCCGGGAAAATCGGGACATGCGGAGCCTGCGGTGCCGGGCCGGGGGCGGGACCCCGTGGAGTGTCCTCCTTTTGGACACTCAAGATATGGTAACCCTAAAGTTATGCAAGTGCGAATGGCAGGTGAAGTGGGTGATGGCAGATGGGAGGGGAGGGAATCATGAGACCATCTCTTGGTTTAGCTACAGTTCACACTAGGGAAGAGTTTGAGAATCCTTGCCTAGCCCCACAAATTCACTTGGTGGCTGTGGCCACACCCAGAACTGCCCAGTGAGGCCCAGATGTTGCCTGAGCTGAAAGGAGAGAGAGAATCGGTGCTTGGAAAGAGGGGAATGTGCACGAGGTCTCTACCATCCGGGCGGATTCTTGCATAGCAATATCACAACCAGCTGCTGACTGGGCTGTCACAGGATTTGCATTTCTTCTCCACTGCTGCCTTAAGTGGCTGATTTCCTCACTCTGATCTACCCTCCAGAAGGGTTAAGGCCACAGCCTCATGATCCAACACCTCTTGGGCAATGTGTTTTCAGGAAAGGGATCTTACTGACGCCCCCAGGGAAAGGGGCCAGACCCAGTGCACAGACGTCCTTAATAAAGATGCGTAAACAACACATTGGACAACACAGAATGACACAGGGAGCCAGAGTCAAGCTGGTTTCTCTACAGTAGTCAGGGGACAAAGGGCGGGGAGAGAGAGACACACACAGATTATTTGCATGCAGAGAGAAGCCTGAGGAGGTCAGGCTGTCTCTGTGCAAGGCCACATCCCAGCTCCTCTGGTATGCATCACTTCCCTGGCTCTTGCTGCCTCGCAGGCATTACATCTGCTCCCTGGCCATCTAGTCTAGTAGACCATCCTCCAGCCGCAGGCCTGGCCTCAGCTGTGTGCAGTGCTGGTTCACAGACATGCCATGAGCCCTGCCCTGCTGAGTCAGCACCCGCTTCCCCCATTGACCCCTGCAAATGGAACCCTATCAAATCCTTCGGGCCTTGGACTCCTCTCCACCTCCTGCCCTGCCCCCTTGTCCCTACAGTATGGGGGTCTACTCGCCAGATCTCCCTTCTGTTGTGCTCTCCAGTTCTTCCAGCAAGGCCTCCCTCGCACACCTGAACATGGCCCAGCCCCCATCTATGGTGGTGGTGGAAGGGGTGAGGGCTCTCTATGGATATGTCTACACTGGGCCCTAAGCCCAGGCTCTGACTTGGGTTTGAGACCAAGCCCGCCTTCCGCCCACACACAAATGAGTCTGACTAACATCAGCAAGCACTCATTTTGCATTGTGGATGTAGGTCAATTCACAGACCCGAGTCAGAAGTGGTGCAGTATGGATGTGTTTGCGCGGCTGAGACGCGGATCCAGCAATTGTCAACCCAAGTTTACAGTGCAGCGTGGACTCGCAAACATGCTTGGAAACACCAAGTCCACAAGCATGGGTCCCTCAGACCCAGGTTTACAATGCAGTGAAGACAACCCTGTAAGGCCGCTAATGGAGGTAAACCCACTCCCAATTGAATCCTAGAGGTCAAGCTTAGAAAGGGCAGTTGTGAATGGGTAGGAGCAGCCTAGGATTGGGGTGGGGTTCACACCTGCTTCTCTCAGCCCAGCCTCTAAGGAGAAAGCCAAAAGCCTCTTACCGGATCCACTGAGATCCTGCGGTTCTTGTTGGGCACCACGTTCTTCCGGTTGCCAAACTTAGAGACGTAGGTCCTGGGAGGGACTTGGGGTGGCATGGTCTTGCTCCGAGCCACTGGCTTTCCAGAGGTCTCCTTCTCAAAGATGTTCCTGCCTTCCTTCCAGCCCCAGGTGGCCTCTCTCAGGAGATCCGTGTCATAGGTGGACTTCAGGTTGAGGCGGGTGATGGCGTCATTGATGCCGTCGTAGTCCATGGCGCCGTAGGGGTCTTCCTCCGAAATCCTGCGGGCCAGCAGCTTTCCATCGGACAGCTCGTGGGCTGAGGAGAACATGTTGATGTCTCTGGGCTGGGGCCCTTTGTAGGACAGCGAGGAGCTTTTGAGGGAAGAGTGATTCACCTCAGAGGAGTTCCAGATGGAGAGGCGAGGGGGCAGCGGGGGAGGAGAGAGCTTCTTGGGGGAGCCATCTTGGCCCGAGGTCCCGTTGAGTGGCTCGCTGAGGAAGTCTTCCCCCGAGCCATCAAAGATGTACAGGTAGTCACTGGCGAGAGGGCCCTTCAGCCAAGGCTGGTTCTCCAGCTCAGGTGGTGGGACAGATGAGGTAGAGTTGTTGGTGCCAGGAGCTCTCGAGCTCCCTTGAACCGAGAGGGAGTTGTAGTTGAGGGTGGGGTCCGAGCCAGAGAGACCTCGCATTAATTTGATGCTGTGGCAGTCGTTCCTGACAGCAGGTTTGTTGTAATCCAGAGCCGGGTCATCCCAGGAAATGAGGGAGCGGTCATTGTTTTGCTTGGCCTGACTCTCCTCCTTGTCCTGCCTCAGGCGGGACAGAGCGTCATACTCCATCTGCAGGGCTTCAGCCAGAGCCAGCTCCTTCGGGCTGATCCCCACCGACTCCAAAGACTTCCAGTGCTCTCCATTGCCTCTGGTCGCAGACATCTCTCAGGGGAACAAGTGCCAGGGACCACCTGCTACTTCCTGCTGGCCTCAGGGGTTAGGAACAAAGACATACTGCACCACCAGTGACCTGCAGGAGAGAGTGACAAAGATAGGGTCAGCGTACCAGCACACAGGCTACTGCTTCACCAAAGGCTTAGCTATAATAAGGATGTTGCTTTTATATAGAGCCTGACTTTCGGAAGTATTGAGCACCCACAACTCTGATCAGAGACAATGGGACAGCCAGGTACCCAGCACTTCTGGAAATCAAGCCCCTGTAGTTTTGGAACCTATAGTGTTCTCCTGCCCTGTGGCAGTAAGGGAATTAAGCAGAATCTCAGGGTTACTCAATGGCACTCACTTCCCCTTGCCTCCCAAAGTGCTGTCCAAATTAACTGATCCCACAAACGGTAGCGGTGATTTTAGATGGGAGGGATTGCTGAGTGGAGGAGAGGCCTAATGCATTCTAACCCTCGAACACTGTGGGTTCAAAACTTTGACTCAGACAGAAGTATTATTGGTTATCCACTGCAAATGGATTTCCATCTCCGCTGCTAGCTCCCTGGGGCAGGATCGGTCCATGACTCTGCACAGTGCCCAGCACGAGGTGGCCCTGATCTCAGGCTGTGTGTTATTACACTGTGATAGTTCTCTCGATGCAAAATCCTAAGGTGCAGACAAGGTACAGGTAGCTTTTACCTCACCGAAGGTAACTGAGGCCAACTCCAGATGGAGGGTATGGGGTGACCTCAACTAGCTACATCAAGGTAAAAACTACCAGAGCCCTGGTCTCCATTACCTTGATGTAAAAACACACCTTTTGTGCAGTGAAGGCTTGGCCCCCATGCACTCACTCCATAAAAATAATGATGAAATGGCTGAGTAGAAGGCTACCCGAGCATCTTAGATAATCATGGATCTCCCACAGTTACAGAAACCCACTACAATGGAAGGGAAACGTAACAAGGCCACAGGAGATTCTGGGTTGGTGGGGTTTCTATTAGTCATTATAATCGATGTACAACATGGGCCTGAATTTCCCCTGCTTCACCCTGTACATTGCTACCAAATCACAATGGCCACTCAAGGAATCCTGTCCTGTAACTTTAGACTTAAGCTAAACCCTTCGGCCTGGGGGAAATCTCACGGCTGAGATTGTTCAAAACCACCTGTGGGATATGGACACTCAGTTCCCAATAGAATTACTGGGAACCGGGCATCCACTTTTTTTTAAGGGCAGGTTGAATGATCTCAGCTCGTTGGCTCTGTATTGGCTGGAATGCACCTAGCACACTTGCGGTGCTCTTCGTTAACCGAGACTAATCAAAGCC
The DNA here is from genome assembly GCF_027887155.1 of Malaclemys terrapin pileata. Taxonomy (NCBI): domain Eukaryota; kingdom Metazoa; phylum Chordata; order Testudines; family Emydidae; genus Malaclemys; species Malaclemys terrapin. Next base: position 16,113,743 of record NC_071508.1, on the reverse strand, counting down.
AATAGCTAGTAGCCAAAGCCAAAGGCTGCTCCCAAGTGTGCTGAGTAGTTTGCACGACACGCTCCTTGGATCGCACCATTTACTTTCCCAAGTTCAGATGTGAAAGAAGGAGGCAAAAGGGGGGGGGGGGAGAAAAGGCAGATGCAAACCACCTTCCTCCTTCTTGGCCCCAGCCCAAAACATCTAAACCACAGTGACCACAGAACTCTATAGCACAGAGCCAGATTCCCCTTTTCCGCCAACTGATCTGATGCCCTGGAACTCCGCTCTCAGAAGTGCAGACCGCTGAGGTCTCTGCTGGCCAACACGACATTGCTCAGAGGAAGGATATTTCACCTCCTCTTCCCTTCTTAGCAAAATAAATAACTACATGGATGTTAAACAACAGAATGGAGCAAGACCAAACCTCGGGAGACACAGGCGTCCGGCTTTTTTCATCGCTGGAGCTGACGGCCAGCTCAGCATTTTCACTCTCCAATCAAGAGAGTCTAGCTCTTGAAAGGTGGAGGATCATTAACAGAGAGACTGCTATGAAATAGAGCTGTTCTTTATCCACACACTCACAGTTCTGCAAGGAACAGCATTTGTGGGTAGGTTAGTAAAGTTCTGAAAAGGGAGAGTTGGATATTTTTCCCTTTATCCTGATTTCTGGGGCATGGGAAGAAGCAGATAATACATTACAACTGAGAGAGATAGAGAGTTTGTGTGTGTGTGTGTGTGTGTGTGTGTGTGTGTGTGTGTGTGTGTGCGCCCACACAACTTCTACTGGAAGGAATCAGAGATGTTCAATTGTGGGTCATAAGCCTTATACTGCTGTTAGCTAACAGAGATTCTTCTTTTGCAGAAGCAGTAGGGGCCTGTACTTTTGGAACAGGAGATCTGAGCTCTGTCCCCACTGCCTCCATGAAGGTGTACAGTACATGGATAATTAGGACCTGTTACACTATTTTGTCATGGATTATAGGAAACCATGTCATTGAATGCTCTGAGCCTCTGAATGAGTCATTCCAGCTAATAAAATCCATGCACATCTTATGCCCCTTTCCATGCTGGGACACCACATGGCTAACCATCGCTTTCACAGCTGGGCGTGCCAGTGAGCCACAGGATGGTCACTCCGCACCCCACCCAATGGGAACTGGATATTTGGATGGTAACATGGGATGGGCACGTTCTGATGGGAGAGCATTCCCCTGTGTGTCACCCTGTCCCTGCCACCCCACCCCACCCCAGCACAGTTCTGAGGACATGTCGATGGGACCACTGGAAGGTGCAAGTGCTCATTATGGGGTGAGAGAGCGCTGCAAGTCATTTGAAAAGAGAACAATCCCTGACCACTTTGGAGACAGACAGACAGCCTTCTTATTGCAATGTGCCCATCAGAAGCCTGGGAACAATACTGAGTTTTCATTCTACATCACTGTCATCCAAGTTTTACTACATCCCATTTCTCCTGTGTATAAATTGGCCCCCAATGTACCACCACAGCAATGAGTTTCATTTTGGAGGTGCTAATTAGCCAGCATAGAGGGAACATAGCACCTACAGCTTCCCCAGTTGCAAGTCCAGCAGGTCCCCATCTCCAAATCCATAGTTCCATAGTATGGGAGACACTTTCTCACAACTACATACCCCATAGAGTTGATGTTTTCCTCCCTGGGTCTCCTCAGGGTTATGAGGAAAAATTTTCTTGAAATTGCAGTGTAATTCAGTAAAATCAAATACCGGAAGCTCCACCTCAGAGGTCAAAGGCCTGTTCCGTGCACCTGCACATAAAAACGACCATGCAGTTCCACACACACATCAGGCAACAGAGCCCAGCAGGCAGGTAGGGCATTAGACACCTGAGCCATGTGCAATCTTGCTAATTGCATGCACATTTCTTGCACCTGGACCTCAGCTTTGCATTGCTGCAAATGTGGCCCACTCTCTGAAAGAAAAGCATCAAGGAGTCACAGTGTCAGTTCATTTCAGGCTGACGGGGTTTCTAGGAGGAACAGAAGCCCAATTCTCCTTTCACTTCCAGTAGGTGTAACCCCATTGACTTCAGTGGGGTTACTCATGATTTAAGAAGAGAATCAGGCTCAAGGGATCCAACGTTCCAGTGCAGGATGCCTTTCTCAATGAGAGGGGTCTGCTCTCAAGCCCCCCAATAGTCAACCAGAGCGCCACGCCTTTAACAGGAACAGACTGCGTTGAGCAAGGGGCTGGCTGCCATCTGCATCGGAAACAAAGTGACCATCGTTCTGTGGGTGCCAAGCTCTGGGAGTATGAATAGGAGGCAGTAACACAGCACCGCTCCCTCTGCCCAGAGAAACCCAGCCAGCTAGCGATTAACAGCAATGGGAAGGGGGGCCAAACATCAGCAGGAGACAAAACCAATGAAAAATATAAGGCAGAGACTGAAATGATCTCACACCCCGCGTCAGACGGGGAGGACGAGGTTAGGAGAAGTCTCCCTCTGGACGCCCCAGCGCAGCAGTGAAGTCACATCTTGGAAATATTCCCCTTAGAGCTCCTGAAAAGCAACCAGAGGTGGAGGAGGGGAAATCTGGCAATGCCTGCGACCATATGCCAAAGGTATCAAGGACACTTGGGAGCAGTCCGGGGATATAGTCTGAATTTCAGGCGCTGCAAACTCTGGTCAGGGGGAAGCTTGGAATGAAGAGAGCTGCAGCAAAGAAAGTGGAATGGGCGTGGGGGGTGCGGGGAGAACCTGTCGTGGTGGCAGTTCAGTGTAGTCTGTGCTGTCCTAGGAGGCAGGCAGGTGCACCGAGACGAGAGAAGAGAAAGAGAGAAGAGCTATAAAGAGAGGGAGAAAGAAAAGAAAGAGCATGTGCACACTCATAGGTAAAATACACACACACACACCCCTCATTCCCCTTCCTGGACCCGGCTTCTCAGTGCCCTGCGACTGACACGGCCAGAGCAAAGCAGCTTCCTGGGCATGTGCTTAAGCCTTCTCTGGGTGGCAGACAAGCCTGCCCTGTCCCCACAAGATTCCTTGCTGTGGTTAGTGACGCTCTGGCAGGATTTCCACCGAGTTACTGGTGGCCGGCCGGCATCGCGCTGAGCTGACCCCGGTTGGCCAGGCTTCCCTGTGGCCTAAACAAAGAAACCCACAGACGCACAACTACAGCACGAGAGGCTTCAGCGACGCTGTGAAGCCCTGCCTGGGCTGCCGTTTGCAGGTCACTCCTACTGTGGAGACAGCTAAGGGGTGCCGAGGGGCGGTCAGCCACCGCAGGTGTCATTTATCCAGAGTGTAGGTACTGCAAGCCTCCCCGACATGTGGGGCCTGTCATGTGCGGCTCAGCCCTGAACTGGAATAGGGTGACCAGACAGCAAGTGTGAAAAATCGGGATGGGGGTAGGGGGTAATAGGAGCCCATATTTAAAAAAGCCCCAAATATCGGGACTGTCCCTATAAAATCGGGACATCTGGTCACCCTAAACCGGCAGGACCCCCTCAGGGTGTCAGAGAGGAGTTCAGTCTCCACAGCCTGCCCAGGCTTTGGTGCCTCTGCTGAGATGATGGGGTTGGCTTTTCTGAGGTGGGCACCTGTCCACTAAGAACTGGACCAAGACCTGCCATTCTCATTCCATACAACCATCAGAGGGAAATGACTTTTGGACACCACCAACCTGAGCTTGATTCAGACCAGTGACAGAGGGCTGAAGGGCTCCATAGCTCCTTCCCACCCAGCCCCCACAAGTCAGCCAGAATGAATTAGTCTGCAGGCAGCCACAGCCTATACTTCCAGCCTGCGGTAATGCCATGGCACTGAAGAGGTGTATCAAAGTCAGCTGGGTAATGAGAACTGATGACAACAGTGATATTGAAACCCCAACACCTTTGCCAGCGTGGGAATGGGCGGCCCAGGCGAAGCAAGCTAGTCAGTGACATGGAGCAAGGCACCGCCTGGTCCTGACTGAGGGCTTGTTTCCTGACACACAGGCGCTAGATTATCCCATCGCTGCATGTGTTTCAGAGAGTCTGTTTGTTCCCTCTGCCGCCCACGTGCCAGCGTCCTTTCTTTCCATAACGTGCCGCTGAGTGCAGAGCTGCTCAGACATTTTCTGTCATATTGTTTTTAAATGGAAAATGGCTTTTCCACAAAACAAATGTTCACTATGAAAATTTTCCATTTCTGTCACCAATTTGGGGGTGGAGGGGGTTGTCGAAAAACCAAAATCACAGATTCCTAAATGCCAAGGCCAGCAGGGACCATTGTGATCATCTAGTCTGACCTCCTGTAGGACCCAGGCCAGAGAACTGCCCCCACAATAATTCCTAGAGCAGAACTTTTAGAAAAACCTCCAATCTTGATTTAAAAATTGCCAGCAAGGGAGAATCCACCACAACTCTTTGTAAATTGTTTCAATGGTTAATTACTCTCCCCGTTTAAAATGTATGCCTTAGTTCCAGTCTGTACTTGTCTAGCTTCCATTTCCTGCCCCCGGCTCATGTTATACTTTCTTCTGCTAGATTGAAGAGCCCATTAAAAAATATTTGTTCCCCAGGCAGGTATTTATAGACTAATCAAGTCACTCCTTAAACCTTCTTTTTGTTAAGCTAAACTTGTTTGTGCGCTCAGAGTCTATCACTGTAAGGCGGGTTTTCTAATCATCTGATCATTCTCATGGCTCTTCTCTGACCCCTCTCTCATTTATCAGCCCCCTTCTTCAATTGGGATACGGTGGTCAGAAAGACGGGGCTAAAACCTGCCTGGAGCAGACCTCTGAGTCACAGCCAGGTGCAGCGATGAACTGCCTGCACTCAGACTTGGTGTTGAAGCAGGGGAGAGAACAGCAACCGCTCGAGAAATCCACTTGAAATCACAGAGCTAGGCCATGCCACATGCATGAGGACTGGAGAATCAACTCCCTCCTGCAGCAGTTACCTGGCCATGAAGAGGATGATTTAGTTGGGAATTGGTCCTGCTTTGAGCAGGGGGTTGGACTAGATGACCTCCTGAGGTCCCTTCCAACCCTGATATTCTATGATTCTATGATCGTGTGAGCAGGGCCGGCTCCAGGGTTTTGGCCGCCCCAAGCAGCCAAAACCAAAAAAAAAAAAAAAAAAAACCCCAAAAAAACAGCCGCGATCGCGATCTAAAAAAAGCCGCGATCGCGATCTGCGGCGGCAATTCCCAGGCGGAGTGACGGACCTTCCGCCGAATTGCCGCCGAATACCTGGAACTGCCGCCCCTGTCCGGAACGGCCGCCCCAAGCACCTGCTTGAGAAGCTGGTGCCTGGAGCCGGCCCTGCATGTGAGATGCAAGTGACATAACCAAGAGAGTGGGGCAGACCGTACCCCCCAGCTCCCCAGACTCCAGTGGCTTTCTACACATGCCTTCTTAAAATAGTTTATGTAGCAATTTCCCTCTGCTGCCGAGTCATAAGCAAATGCAGAGCCGGGTTAGTAAGATCAGAGTAAGAGTGACGGCCTTTCGGTGGGAGGCAGGAGCCCTGTACATGCACATGTGTGTGGGCAACAGCAGAGGATAAAGGGAACTGAAAAGCCACATAAAAAACTGTTCTAACGCCCATCTGTGTTCTGGGTGCCCCAGCATCTCTCCTGGTTACCTTCCAGACCGCAGCTAAAGCAGCGCTTAGTATTTATCTGACAACGCCCTGCACAGGCCCAGCAGCATGGGACAAAACTGGGGGGACTGATCCAAAGCCCACTGCGCACAGTGGAAAAAACTCCCAGCGGCTTCAGTGGCCTTCAGATCAGGCCCGGTGAGATCTCACAAAACCAATCAAGAGAGGAGATGCTCTTGAAAGAAACAAGGGGGGATCAACCCAGTCACACCTGCCTTCACAGAAGAAATGTATGGCCCCATCTCCTGTTTCACTACATTGCTCTGGGGTAGAGCTAGTTGGGAATTTTTTGACAAAACGTTTTTCATCCGAAAATGCCGATTCATCAAAACTGAAACTTTTCACAGGAAAGGGTCAGTTCTGGTGAATTTTTTGACTGGAAAATGTTTTTGCAAAACATTTTTAAATTGTCCAAGTGTTTCAATACGGAATTATTTAGCTCAAAAGGGATTGTTTTGAGCAAGTCCCCTGGCCTGTGTTCTACAGGGAATCAGACAAGATTGTCACACCAGTCCCCTCCGGGCCCTGGAATCTAGGAACAGAATGAAAAAGTCCAGGCTTCTGGTTCCAAACAACTTTTTGTTTTGAAATTTAAGGTCATTATAACATCCAAAAGAACTAAATAAAAAGTTATCAAATGAAATGAAACATTTCAAAATTACGGAAACATTTCTACGGACCCAAACTGAAGGATTTTGTGTTTTTTTCAGATTTTCAGTTCATGAACATTTTCAAGATTTTGACTTGTAGTCCTGATTTGAGAAAGGACAATTTTTCCATGTCTCAGAAATTTTCACAGGATGAGAAAACCATTTCCTGTCGCCTGGACTCTGGTGGCATTTCCAAAGCACAGGCAGCAGAATGAGGTATTTGAGGGCTGCTTTCAAAAGCTAACCATGCACAGGTGAAATTCACCCCTGCACGGAGGGCTAGAGTGAGGCCTAACTACCAGTAAAGTGTTCAGCATAGTGGTGCTTCAGTCCTGTGCAGGCAAAGCCCTCTGCCTAGGGATAGAGCTCATCTTTTAAAAGAAGGGGGCTCTAGACAGGTAACCATTAGACATGGGAACTAGCTCCTCCTCCACTAACTCCCCTGCTTGCCCCCCATGGAAAGCCAATGCCTAAGAGATTCAAGCAAGTTTTGCACTGCCGCAGGGATGGACTAGAAAATCCAATGGGTCTTTTTCCACCTCCCATTTCCATTTGTTCTCTCCAAGTCTCAGCTCTGCTGAAAACGCTTGTCATTTGCCGTGCTCATTCTTTGCCAGTTAGGTAAGCATCCATCTGCATTTCCATTAGAAACTCCCTCTCCTCCCAAAAATCTATTACAAAAATTACATAGGTCCGAAATTTGGCTGGTGAGGTCTCAGTCTAGGAGTGAAAGGAGCTGGAACCAAATTGTAAAGGAACAGAGAAGAACAATTTTTTCCTCCATAAAAAATAACACTAAAGGAATAGATTTCTGACTTTGAATTTCCTGGCATTTGTCAGGGTCACGTCAGATCTAGGAGAGCCTTTAAATCAACACTTTCTGTGCCCCCCTCTCAAAGAATTACTTCCCAGTGCCTGCATATTACCATGCAGGCCTGTGGCGTGGCTGAGAAGGGATAGATACTTAGGGTGAAATTCACTCCTGTGCACTGAAATCCCTTGCAAGCCCTCTGGTTAAAGTTTAACCCCATTTCCTATTTGGCATCCCGGCAGCTCAGAGCGCAAAAGAGACCAAGCCCAACAACGTACATTTGAATCTCATGTCAGTAGCACAAGCACAGCGTTACTGAGATGCCCCATGAGGGTCTATTCCTAAACTTTCACTGACCGACAACTATTGGGAAATAAAGACAAAATAGCCCATGCTACTATCCAGATCTTTACACGATCAAAGCATGTTGCAAATATTCATTAAGATGGTGTGGGACAAACCAAACCTGTTAACGGGAGCAAGGCCCTGAGCCCACAAAGCATAGCAATGAGGAGTCAGATTGGGCTTCAGTAGAATTACTCGCATGCTTAAAGTTAAGCACTGTTTTGGAAATTCAGCATTTTAGGACCCTAGTCAAAGGTCTCCAAATTTAGTGTTGCCAACTCTCACTATTTTCTCATGACTCCTGCAATAGTTGGTGTTTCTCTTAAATCCCCAGTGCCCGGAGTCATGTGATTTAGATGAGAATCTCAGCTATCATTTAGGGGAAGAGGTAGCTCCTAGCCCTCCTGGGTCTGAGGAAGATCTTGAAAACATGAACCCTGAAGGCTCAAAGCCCAGAAGGCCAATAATAAGAGCTTAAAATGTATAATTTAATACAAAGCAACACAACACCTCATGATTTTTAAGCCAATGTAATGATTTTGGACCATTGTGAGTTGGCAATAATGCAAGTCCTTGCTATTTAAAACACCAGCCAGGGCTAGGCGGGTAATGGCAAATATACCCTTTGTGTCCAGGAACTGGGGAAACTTTTTCATCTCACACCTGTAGTTTTCTTTTGACAAAGTTTAAGTCCCATTTTCGTCTGGTGTGTATATACACAATTAGCATAATTACATGTAATTGCACAATCCCTGCTAGCACTTCCCTGTGTAACCATGTCAGAGTGGCCAATGGCATTTTTAAAGAGACCCACAGGTAAATTTAACCCCTGGAAAGATACATGGTTAAACAGACAGGCTCAGGAAAAGGGAGAGGAATGGGAGACTTTAGTGTGGGGTTTCAAAATCCCATCTTTCAAGGCCTGGATTTTGGTGATTTTCACCGAATTTATTTTTCAAATAGCAGAGCAGCCGTATCCACCCATAACCTTCCATGGCTGAAAACAATCAACAGCAGCATTTAGTCTGAAAACAAACATATGGGATGTTATTGAACAACAATAACAATAAAACCCTTCTGAAAAATTGTAAAACATGATTACGTTGATTTGGATTTTAAACATTTTGGATCAAATCCAATCCTGATGTGAACTGGTACAACTCCAGGGACATCAATGGAGTTCTGTTCATTTGTAGCTAGGATGAATTTGGCCCTTCATGTTTAGTATTCGTATTGCAATTCAAATGCAATTGCTCTGGGCCACCGGGGGGGGGGGGGGGGATTATCATTGGAGCTTTAAACTAAGTCTATCTAAGCTTGTCGGCACGCAAATGTTGTACAGCTTTAACTACACTGGTATAGTTAAAGCAATACAACTCCTTGAGTGTGGACGCAATTTTACTGGCATAAAAATGCATATACCAGTACAGGAGGGAGAATGAGCTATGCGGGTATGAGGCATCTTTATAATAGTATAGCTGCATCCTCCCTACGGGTTGAACTGATAACTATTCAAGTTAAAAAACTAACTACATAAATAAAAATCATCCTTGCCAATAGTTCTACCAGTTCAAAATCTGTATAGAGAGCAGGTGTAATGCTCTTATTTATGTTATAAGAGGCAGTTGTTTACTAAGTACCAGCTGATCATGAAGAAAAACATGTTTACTGAGGTTTCAAAGCTACTGAACATGTATATTTATGAGCGGGTTGTTAAACTGGAATGAATTGGTGTCATTTACAATTCCCTGATTGACTGCAATACTAAATAACACGTAACAAACACTCCACTCAGCACTGGGGCACCATCACGCTAGGACCAGTCAGTGTCCGGAAGAGCTTACAGCTAATTTCCCCAGTTATACAATGGGGATATTGATACTAACATGCTTTGAGATCTGTGGATGAAAAATGTTCAGTAAGCAGTAGGTATTATTATTATTTCATATACAATAACTGAAACACACTAAGCGCTGGGCTGATAACTGTACCTGGTACCCTTCGGATGAAACGCACCTGCTGCCAGGCTAGAAAAATGGGGGCTTGATCCTCATCTCATTTGAGTCAATGGGAAAAAACAACCAACCCTCTCACTGGTTTTAATAGAGAAGGATCAAGTCCTAAGTGTTTTAAGGTTTTTTGCCCAAGGGAAGGGAAATTTCATTTCCAGCACCAGCCTCTGTTGAACACAACAGGTTGAGAGGCAAAAACCAAGGGCATTGAAAGGAAAATGGATGCTGCTGCTGAAGTGCAGTTAATGGGGACTTTTCCTTTCCAGCCCAGGGGATCCCCTAAAAATGAGAGAATACAAACTCAACCCTCCCATCTGGCCCATTACAGGCCTGCCACAGAATGCACAGGGCAGGGATGGGTTTATTATTATTGGCCTTTCTATTACAAGTGAACTTCCCCCAACAGGGCTGCTACATAAATAGGACCCGATTAAATGCTCCAATGAAGTCTTTCCATTAACATCAACAAGCTTTGGATCTGGCCCAAAACGTTGCCATGCTGGATCAGGCCCATGGTTCATGCAGTCCAGTATCTGCCTCTGACAGTGCCCAGCATCAGCTGTTCATGAAACCCCTTCATGGAGCATTAGGGAGTAGACTACCCCGATGGGGAGTTTCTTCCTGACCCCCCTCAGTGACTGGTCAGTTTAGCCCTGAAGCATGAGGGTATATATACTTTTTATCCTATCCAGTGCAACTGGGGAGGTTGCTATTATTGGTAGAAATGTCTAATCCAGGGAGCAGAGACTATACCATGTGATTTAGGCAGTGAAGAGCGACTCAGAGACTGAAACCCATCGGCATGAACCATTCGTGGCATCAAAATCAAGTGGCTAGATTTTCCAAAGAGCTCAGTCCCCAGCAGCCTGCATTGTTCCCACTGTGCATGGGTCAGGGGGTGGGCAGATTCTCCATTATTCTCAGCAGGAGCTGCTGGGGGGTGAGCCCTTTTGAAAATCTGGCCCTAAGTCGGTTTGTAGATAATTAGCGAATGGAGCAAGGGGCTGCTGAATTGTCTAATGAACTGTTCACTGCTCATAGTTCACCCAGATCTACAACTATGTTTGGCCACACAGCTCCCCGTCACAGAGGACCATCCAGACACCACCCCCATCCCCTTGCGTGCAGATGGATTCCTCCTAACACACATGATACTGTAAATTAACAGACAGATACCCTCAAGGGTTGACCAAGGTCATAGGCAGAGGGGCTTGGGGGGGAGGCAGTGAGGCAGACAGAACCATGCTGAAAATCTAAGCGGGGAGGGGGGAGAGAGGCCCAGCCCTCTTTTCTCTTTGCTACGCATGGCTGAACTGATTGCTTTGCACAGCTGGTGTGATGCACAAGGGGGCAGCCCTATGGCTTGGAGCAGCGGGCCTTTCAGACACACAGAGGGGAAAGTTCACCACCACACACCCCACTCCTCTCTCTCTCTGACATACACACACACACACACTCGAACAGGAGCATTTCCTTTCTACATCTTGGGTGTCTCAAAAGAGTCGGTCCTCTCCCAGACGTCCTGCAAGGAGATTTACAGAGAGATCATTTCATGCTGATTAAAGGTCCCAGATCTGCAGCCCTGGGTACCAACATCCTCTAGATCAGTGGCTCTCAACCTTTCCAGATGACTGTACCCCTTTCTGGAGTCTGATTTATCTTGCGTGCCTCCAAGTTTCATCTCACATAAAAACTACTTGCTTACAAAATCAGACATAAAAATACAAAAGTGTCACAGCCACTAGTACTGAAAAATTGCCGACTTGCTCATTTTTACCATATAATTACAAAATAAATCCATTGGAATATAAATATTGTACTTACATTGCAGTGTTTAGTATACAGAGCAGTATAAACAAGTCTGTATGAAATGTTTGTTTGTACTGACTTCTCTAGTGCTTTTTACGTAGCCTGTCGTAAAACTAGGCCAATATCTAGATGAGGAGTTGATGTACCCCCGGAAGACCTCTGCGTACCCCAGGGGTACACGTACCACTGGTTGAGAACCACTGCTTAGCTATCCTCAGATACAGCACAGATGGCTGCAAGGCAAACTACCCTCACACCACCTTCTGCCAATACCCCTGCGCCTTGCACTGCAGGGGAAAATGACCAAGAGGGATGTGTCCCCTCCGTGGCCAGCAGTCATGGCAGTGGCTTTGTTTGCATAATGTACTTATTAGAAATTTGGGGAGGGGGGAGGGAGGGTTGTGAAGTTGGGAATTGGACCGACACCTGCCCAGCTCATTCCAGGTGGCTCACCCCCCAGTTATTCGATGGAAATAATTTTGCTTGCCACCCACATGAGCCTCGATTCACACCAGCGACCTACCAGTAAATGGCTCTAAATCCCCATCACCAAAGTCCAGAATCACCCCTTTTCTTTGGATCTATGGCCTGTTCAACATTCACTTTGATTTTCCTCTCATACCCCCTTTCGCTAGCAAGCAGCCCAGCCAGGAGCCACTTTTTCCCCTCAGAGTTGCTGTCTGTGGTCAGAATGTGGTTGGATCGTAACAAAGCATTAGGAGCTGTTATCCCACCAAAGATATTGTGTTCACTCTCTGTATTTTAGGACTTTCTATTCCCCCCCCTACCTATAGTATCCAAGCGCATGGGGCCAGGTCAATGGCAGGTAGAATTTTAAAAGGACTGGAGAGACACTTTTGTTCTCTTTCAGGCCTTTATTTACACCGTGCTAGCTGCACCTGCTGCATTAGTGATCCCATTGTATGCCATGGCATGTCTGCCTTCCAGCGGGGATTACGGCCATGCCGCGCGGAGGGCGGGGGGCGGGGGCACATAGCTGCATCCCTGGAATGGCAGCAAAGCCAGAAGGGCAGAGGTGGGGTCGCAACCGGAGTGACATTATCCGGTTTACCAAGCAACCCAGCTCCTGGTCAGACAGTACAGAACTGGGGAGGACGAGTTTAACCCTGTCCAAAGAGATGAGCAACAGAGGGGGTGGGGGATGAGGATGGGTGTGACCCATCTGGTATAGAGCCATGCATCTGCCCACATTAAGGGTTAAACCAGCCCAAATGTGAACAGCCTGCTGTGTGCACGCTCTGCTCCCAGCAGCTGAGCACCACCTGCTCCACTCTGGGGAGGGACAAGGGAAGCCAAGCAGAAAATTGTGCGAAAGTCTGTGGGAATTCACAGCAGAGTGAACCCTCTAGCAAGTCCCTACCTCCCTGGCTCAGTCCTGGAGCAGATGCAGTACACACAGCGGATGCAGGGACAGGCTCTGGTGCAGGGACTGGGAGATGATCCTAAAGTCGGCTTAGCTAGGAAGGGGGAGTCAATGCAGGCACATCTGCCTGGAGAGGGCCCCTGGATGCTGGCAGAGAGCTGTGCAACGTGGGCTTTCCCCTCCCCCCAGCTGCTTTTCAGAGGCAGATAGAAACGTTTGAAGCATCTGAGAAGGCATCAGACATCCAAGGTCAAGGAGACAGAGCAGGCCCCGGAGGAAGGCCTGTGGGAGCCAGGGAGATGGAGGCCATGCCTATAAAGGGGGGACAATTCACACCCGTTTATAATCAGACAGAGGGAGGAGCAAGCCTGAAAAAGGTGAAGGCCGGTGCTTTTTCTGTCAGGCTCCAGCTTCCATCCATCCTAAAACACCCGCCTGAACTGCATCCGCGCAGCCTCGTTCCCAGCCAGCAGCTTGGAGCTGGTTGCGTTCTGCCTTGACTACTGCATCTATAAGGGTCATTCCCAGGGCGGGCCTCTCGCAGGCAGTATGGCCCAGTGGATAGAGCACCAAGCTGGGAGGCAGGAGAGCTACATTCTAGTCCCCGCTCTGCCACTTGCTCACTGTGTGACCTTGGGCAAGTCACTTCACCTCTCAGTATCTAACCTGTTCCATCGTGTGTGTGCGCAGAGGGAATGCTTCCTTGGTCTGGCTCGTCTATTTAGATTGTAAGCTGTTCAGAGCAGGGACTGCCTCTTACTGTATGCATGTACAGCACCTTGCACAATGGGGCTCCAGTCTCTAGGGTCTCCTGTAATATGAATAACTGGAGAATGGTGTAGGAGCAGAGTAAGCTGCCTCTCCACCAGCCAGAGAACCCTGACGTGGGATGGAGACCCAGATTTAGTGACGGGGCTCTAAGCCAAAGAGCAGCTCCAAACTCCCTCCAAGGCAGAGGGTGTTTGGATTCATGGCCGTCTGTACCCAAAGTGAAGGACACAGCTAAACCTGCTGGGATTCGCTCCTTTAGCATAGGCAGCATTTCCCATGCCCTCCTGCTCCTGATCTGATTCAGCATTTCTGGGGACCGGAAATGTGAGATAACCTTAGGTTCACGTGGGACAGACACCAGTGCTAGGCGCTGCACAAACACATAGTAAGAAGCAGTCCCTGTCCCACAGCTTAAAATCAAACTAGACGAAGGCTGGGAGAAAAGGAGGATAATTCTTCCCATTCTGCAAATGGGGAACTGAAGCATAGAAAGACTAACTGGCCAACGTCACGCAGACAGAGTCAGGAACTGACCACAGATTTCCTGAGTCCTAGCCTGGTGAATTAAGCGTGGATCAAAGATGAAGCCCAGTGGGAAAAGCCACAGGACAGGGACAGCACCTTGAGAGGGAGGATCTGACTTGTACAGAACAGCCTGCGACAGCCGGAGCAGCTGGAACGAACGTCCCCTCAAGCAAGGAAATAAATAAATAAATAGCAGGCGCTTCCGAGAAAGAGCTGTATCCAGGCCCGCTGTTTCACAGGAGTGTGGTTTAGCAGGGCAAGCACTCAGTGTCCAGGAGGCCTTTGCTTACGTACTCCCTGCATTTCGTCAGCGACCGAGAGTGGGATACATGTATTGGTAACACCTGGAAAAGTTGCACCACGGGCTCAACAAGAGGCGTACTGTGAGGGTGGGATGGGAGGGAGAGAGACAGAGGGAGTTGGGTGGGGGGCAGGAGGGAGAGAGGAAATGAGGGCCTGATTCAAAACCTATGGAAGGCAAAAGAAAAATTCCCATTGATGGGCTTTGGGTCAGGCCCTGAATGGGGAGAGCAAAGAGAGGGAGTCTAAGGAATGTCCAGGGTAAGGACTGATTGGCAATGCCCGGAGAATAACAACAGCATCTGGAGGACTTGGGGGTGGAGCTGGTCAAAAATTCTCCATCTGAATACTGGACAGAAAACGGCTTTTGCAACAAAAGGGAGAATTTCACCCTAAAAATCGTCCATTCTTGGGTTTTCACTGACATTTTTCAAGTTTGGGGCTTTGTTTTAAAAAACGAAAACCCAAATACAGAAACATTTCAGCTTCTGGCAAGCAAAATTTTAAACAAAGAATACACATCAGTTTTCGATGAAAAGAGAAAAATGTCAGTGGAGAGGAGAGAGTTTTCCTTTCTGTCCAGATTTTTGGCAGCAAAAAGAAATTCCGAGCAGCATTCCTCCCAGCAAACTATACACTCCTGACCACCCTCCCCAGAACATCTCAGTGGTAAGCCCCTGTTCAAAACTGGGTCAGAGATGGGCCTGCCTACAGCTGGGGTTAAGTAGGATTGCTGCTAACGGGCTTTGCTGCACAAAGCTATTTTTCTGAGATGAGCACCGTTACACTGAAAATGCATTGGGTGGCTGTTGGTACATACAATAGAACTTAGATTTTACTAACCCCAATGACCAGCTGTACAAACCATTTTTCTCCAATTGGTGTGTGGGGCCCATGGTATTGGACAGTGCTCTGACACCAATTACTCTGACTCTGTCCACTGGTCAGTGCATGATTGTAGATTTCTCACGGCCCTGCCCAGCACAATCCCTCCCCAACCATGAAACTAACAGAATCTGCAACAGGGCCACCTGCCTCATGTCAGTTTCTATCAGAGCTATTTAAACAGCACTGATCACTGCAGCTATCTAGATGCTAATTGTCGGTGTGACAACATCTCTCTGTGGACTACAGGAAATGTTCTGAATCGATGAACGACGATCACATTTCAGAGGCTCACATGAGTGCAGAATGGATCCAGCCTTAGCAGCCGTCCCCAGACCCACCTGTGTCCCTGACACCTTTTCCCTCTGCCCTACATACTCTGGCCTACTTTTCAAAAGTGATCAGGGATTTTCAGAGCCCCATTTGTGACACCTTTCAACAGACCTGATTTGCAGAGGGCAGGTTCTCAGCACCTTGAAAATCAGGCTCCTTTAAATGGTCTCAGGTGGAGCACCCAACATCACTAGCTGTCCTTTGGTAATCTTGGCGCATGGCATTAGTTTCCCCTGCCATGAGCCAGAAGCCTTTGTGTGCTATCCGGCAAGGTGTAGAGCTCCCTCTGAAGCCAAGAGGCATTGTGGGTGCTGACATCGAGCAGGATCAGACCTTTCTGTTGGGAACAGCGCTATGCTAAAGCCATCCAGATATTCTCCTGCATTGCACTATATATGCACACTGACAGGAAGGGCCCTCAAAACAGAGAGCAGTTTGCCTCCAACCTGTAAGATTATGTGTTTCTTCCTCTTTAAGGCACTATGTTTCCTATTAATAGCGGTACTGAGTCCAGTTCAGTCCAAGGCCCTCTGGAGCAGGCAGGCAGGATGTGGAGCTGCTGATGACACAGGCTCTTCAATCATTTCTCTACGCATTTCCACCCTCGGGAAGAAATCCTGCTGCGGGAAGGTGGGTGGCTGATGAAGAGAGGTCGGGAAACCCCTGAGCGATGGATAGAAAGACATGGGAGGCTTCCAGCGCATCTGGATTGGATTCTGCATTGCCCAGTGACCTTGCAACTGAGCAGCTCCCTGTGATCAAAGCCAAACAAGCCTGAAGGCAGAGTGAGGGGGAATTGTAACTGGGCAGGTGGAGCAGGGTTTATATTTAAATATAACCCCATGTTTGGCCACTTTTTAGATGAGCCCCAAGTCTCCCACCTCCTGCTGTGGTGAGGTTCCATCACATGCTTTAGGTCAGTCTACTCAGGAGAGACCCTACTAAGTTTTAACTATGAGGTCTCTCAATTTTGTAGCACAGATGCGGGCTTATGCCACCTACCACTATAACTAATAGAAGATACAACTTCAGGGCCCCATCGCTTGAAGGCTTTCAGTCAAGACAAGATGCCTTTCTCAAAAAACATGCTCTTGCTCAATCACAAGGTATGGGCTGGATGTGGGAGTCACTGCGGGAGGTTCTCTGGCCCGGGTTATGCAGGAAGTCAGATTAGATGATCAGAAAGGTCCCTTCTGGCCTTCAAACCTAGGCATCTAAACAGAGGGCCATCTCACCTCCTGTTCGGTGGCGGAAGGGCTTCCTGGGAATGTTCGATGTTCTGCCCACCCACTCAGGCCCAGTAAGGGCTCAGTTCTGTGCTGCACAGGTGCCGAATGCTGCAGAGAGAGGTGCAAGGTACAATGCGCTGAGCAGGACGGGAAGCATGGGGGAACCTAATCTTGCATTAGGGAGATGCTGCTGCATAGCTATCAGGTTACTGCAGCCTAGGAGAGAGGCCTAGGAGGGGACCGTTTGCCAAGTGCCTCATTAGTACGATGGGGATCAGGCTAAGCCCCTTTGCCCTCTGCACCTCCCTTCCCCCCAGTTGGACCCTGCACTCTTGCAAGGAAGGGAGCAAGTGCAATAGAGGAGCCATGACTTGCTAGGTCTAGAGCTTCACCTTAACTTATGTAGCCTCCACTTACACTGGGGTGCATCAGTCTCAGGAGCCTGGCGGCACATTGTGCAAACTCGGCAGGGCAAAGACCTCAGAGGTGCCCGATCCGGCACGGGGCAGGCCTGGCTAGACTCAGCAGAAACGGGGCGGTTTCTATACATCGGCGATCTCTCATCTCTGTCCTCAAGTGCGCTGGTGCTGCAATGCCACTTGGTGTCTGAAGGCCCACGATACGCAGGAACCTTCTGCAACGCACCCACTTCCATTTCCTGTGCAAGGGTTTCAGTTTGGTTTGTAGCTCCACCGTATGTGTCAATTCATACAGCTGGGGAAGGCCCCTTCCCTCGACCGGGGCCTCAGGCAAAGGGCACATACAGGGGGCAGTGGCTCAAAAGAGCTCCGGGCCAGATTCACAAGTGATCTGCACTCCAAATGAGGTCGGGATTTTCACAACAGCTCAGCTGTGATTGTGATGTGTATGGACAGATTGTCAGAGGAGCTCAGCACGTTGGCTGCTGGGTTCTGATCCATCAAGAGTCACCCTTACCCCTAACTACTCTTAATACATCCAATCTGCGTGTGGCTATCTGCACAGATACACAAACACCAACGGTATTTCCGAACTCAATAGTCTTGTACCCCTTCTCAGAGCCCCTCTGGATTTTGATAGAGCCGAGTCCTTGAACGTTCAGGAGGTGCTTACGACAGAAAGGCTATTAGCCGTTGAACTGCAAGCAGCTCCCAAGCAGTTGCATTAGCTATCTGGGCTACACCCCCCTCCAGAAGCATGTTTACAAAGCTGATCCAGCACCAGGCTGTACCAGATGCCAGTTAAGAACAGGCCTCAAGGAAGAACCAGACCAGCTCACCTGACGCAAGCAGCAGCTGCAAACGGGGTGCACCTTGCAGGCCGGTTCCCTCCCCTACAAGGGGTTTGAAATCTTGGCAGCTCTGAGCAAGACGGGACTGACTCATGCCTGGACTCTGCTGCACTTGCAGCTATTGACCCTGCCAGTAGCAGGCCCGGGGGACAGCGTTTACTGTCTGCTGCTGGGAATGAGGCTACTCAGACTCGGTGCGGTAGGATGGACGGAACCTGCGGCCTACCAGGCGAAGGCTGGTGCTTTATGCTTCTCAGGCCTGCTCATCCCTTGCCCCGAGTACAAATGGGAGTGAATTCTCTCCACTTTATAAACATAACCTCTATCTCCCTGGCTCCCCTCTGGAGCTCGCGGTGCCTCCATGCCTTTGGATGTCTGATCCTTTCCTACACCCTTCTAGCAAGGACGATGTATCCTGCAAAGGGAGCTTGCATTGGAAGTCACTATCTGGTGGATCCTCCTGGATCACCCCCATAAGGTGAATCTACAGCTGCAGACCTTGTGCAGGTGGAGGTCTTTCTCCCCACCTAGAGCATCCCTCATCCCTTGAAGAAAGAGATAGCTGCAAAATCTCACCCGCCCCCCCAGTAACACAAGCCCATTGCCAATGCAATTATTGTTTTATTCTCTCTGCCTGGGTTATAGAGTCACCTCACAGAGCAGTCTGCGACATCACACGGAGGAACTACCGCTGGGCAGCACTGAAAATGATGTAGGAGTTGGCCAGTACTCCTTCCTCCCCGCCTCTCTCCAAGTGTCTGCAAATACCATCGCCCCTCTGCAGCCCTGGGGAAAGGTTAGCACGGTGCCAGGGAAAGGGTCTGGGAAAGGGAATTACGAAGCTGGGTGGCACAGTTAGACCCAGACAGAACTAGTCACGGCAAGAGTGTGAGAAAAATCAGCGGAAGCCAAGTTTAAACCACAGTTACAGAGACAGTCCCTTCAGCTGTTCTCTAATCTCCATCTTCAGGCACATTTCCTGCTTGTACAGCGCTAGTCAACCTCTCCCTGGCACATTCATTCCTGCAGCTGAAATCAGCTGGAGAACTCTCAACAATTAAATCATTCATGATTCTCTTGGGTTTGGTGGTGGCTCCGGGGGCAAGGACCCTGAACAATCCCCACATGCCCAGAAGCGCCGCCAGCTTTTCTGCCGCCCTAGGCAGCGGAAGGTCCCGCCCCGAAATGCCGCCCCCCCCAGAGGCAGCGGAAAGTCCCGCTGCCGAAATACTGTCACGGTCGCCGCCCCCCAAGTTGTAGCGCCCTAGGCAACTGCCTAGGTCGCCTAATGGGTTGCACCGGCCCTGCACGTGCCTTCACACATCCCAGGCCTAAGTCAGAGCGAGCAACCTGGTCAAGGGCTGGACACATGTTGTTACGCATCAGCAATGCTGGCCAAAGGGAGCTCCTAGAAACCAATAGGGGCGTCATTCTCCTTTCATTTACAACAGTGACTCCATGGCTTTGATGCAGTTACACCCAATTGACATCGATGGTAAATGAGAGGAAAATCAGCCTGACAGTCTGTAAGTGGGACCATCTCCTAACACTTTCAGGCCCTCTCGGTGTATAATAGCGTGGATTTTCATCTCAGTTTCAAACTGGTTAGGCTGATCAAGACAGGTATAAGTGACAGGAGAGCAGGCCTAGAGGGACTCTGTATTATGTGTGCACACACAGGGCCAGATGCACTGATGCTGACATAGGTAAATTACAGGGAGCTTCATCCCAAAGAAGGGCAGGACCCTACTACCCCCAGCCTCTGGGCTTCTGCCAGGGAGATCCTTAGCTCACAACTAGTGCCCATAGAACTCTGCCTATCCCCCCAGGGGAGGCTGTTGATCTGGTACATTGCATTAGCATACTCCATGATCCCCGTAAAGAGGGTGAGGCTGCATGGCTATCTACAGTTACAGCCCCACACCCTCCCTGCTGCCCCCGGAACTCTGCACAACACCCTGGGAGTATCTGGCCCACTACATGTATGGAGCTGATGGGAGCACACTTTACAGTGACATACACACACACATAAATGTATCCTTACAGGTATTGCCTGGCCACAGAAGCCCAAGGCCAAAAGACAGATACTTTTAGGACCCAGAAGCACTGCTGATGCTCTGCCTGATCCCACTTTGCCTTTTGTTTAACATTATCCATTCACGGTAAGGTGGCTAATGAATGTTCATCTGCCCAGTTATACTGGTGGGGCTAGACAGCCTGGTTTACCAATCACATTTTTTCTCTCTCAAATCGCTACACTGTGGTTGACATTCAAAAGCAAGGATGTATTTATCGGATCACACTGATGTCAGCTTGCTGTAGCATAGATCCTGCAAACAGTTAAGCGCATGCTTACCTTTCTGCACGTGAATAGCCCCATTAAACCCCGGTGCTTACCATTAAGCATATGCGTAAGAATTTGCAAGAGCAGGGCCGAGGATATTCCATTCCAAAAGCAGGAAAACATCACAGTTTATTGTGACATGATCAATACCATGACAAGTGCCTTCTTTTTTAAAATGCTATATCTAACACACACATGCATACATGCTAAGAACAGGAGCCCTGTCGAACGGCATAAGGAATCTGCATATATATGCATCCGAAGAAGTGGGTTGTAGCCCACGAAAGCTTATGCTCTAATAAATTTGTTAGTCTCTAAGGTGCCACAAGTACTCCTGTTCTTTTTGAGGATACAGACTAACACGGCTGCTACCCTGAAACCTGTCATAAGGAATCTGATCTCTGCCCCTTGTGGGTTACAAGAAACACATATCTACACCCTGCTCCAACCCAGCAGAAATTTGGAGCAGCAGGGGGAGTTTGACATCATGGAATAGAACAGAAAATCTAGAGCTGGCTCTCTCTACCGCTAAGACTTTGCTGACAGGCAACTTTATAATTTGATGCGGATTGTTGTATTGTCTGGCTAATAAAAATAATGCAACTTTTTCAGACTTATTGTACACTTAGTGGTCAAGGTTCCAACATATTGTTTTCATTCAATTTGATTATTTAGTGCACTATCCAGCTTTCCCCAAATCCTGTTTTATTTTGCTATTATTTTTAGGGTTTACAGTTCTGGGGGGAAAAAAAGGCTGGGCTTGATTTTTTGGACTGTGCCCAGGAAATGAATCACAATAACCCTGTATATGATCCAATTTAGCACCAAAACTTTTTCTTAGTAGGTCAGGTATGATTTTTTTACGAGGAAAAAAGCAGAAGTGCCTCTTTCATTAGGGATTTTGCTATGCTGATCATCATTTTAACCAGGCTTACAGTAGGCTCCATATACGTTACAGCTAAACCAGTCTACACATAAAATGCATAAATCAGTTCCTTATGTCTCCCTTAAATGTAATATACAAACATTCTTGTCATGCAACAGGGGACCAGAATGAAAATAAACACAGAAAAGAGTGTAGTTAACCAATGGGAGGCTCCCATAAGGAGTTGAACTGTACAAGTTTCCTACTGGGGGCCGAATTCCCCTGGTGTCTGCACATCACCTTTTTTTAAAAAAAAAATCACACACAGGAACAGAGCCCAAATCCTAAAACTCTTTCAAGGCCACGATGCACTTACCCACTCCGTGGAGGCTTGTTTTATTCCTTGCAAATAGGAAAAAGAAAAATCTTAACAAAGGGGGGAAATTTTTCTCAATCCTGCCAACAGGAAAAGTCACAGCAGAGGGGAAGATGCTGCTGTTTGTGTAAGAGGTGCAGGATCTGCTCTGCTTTGTTGTGAAATGTATTTATTTTTTGTGGCCCGGTCTCTCTTCTTTCTGCTGGGAGCAAAAAGAGCCTTGGAAGAAGGCTGGAATGCAAAACAAATGTCTCCAAGGAGATCCTGGCCATTTACTCACATGTTAAATCCACAGAAAGACTCCGCTCCTCCAAAGGGAGAAGGGGAAGATTGAAATAAAAACTGGTTTCACTTATTTGAACTAATCATCTCAGAACGCCCGGCAGCTAGGAAAGGAGGTTAAAATAAACCAGGTACCTTCCACCCCCACAAACATTCCCCTTCAGTTGGGGTCCGTCAACACACACCCCTCCTCCAGCAACCTGCTACCGACTTCTGGCTTTTGCTGCTACATGTATCCAGAGCTGGGACTGGAGTGGAAGAACCTTTTCCTCCTCCCTGCATCTTCAATGTTTCCGTCTTTTTTAAACGGGAAATTCCTTCCCCTGGTTAATCTCAGGCTCTGCCTAATCAATGTCAAACAGCTCCTAGTCAATTTCACGTCCTCCCCGCGCCTGCCCAATTCCACTCAGGAGAGCAGCCGCTGGTCAGTTTCTTACCTGATGTTTGCACTCCGATTTCCTGGGCTGTGAAGATATTGCAAGTGTATTATTTTGTGTGCCTCCCTCTTATTCTTCCTCCCTCTGGGTCTTTCACACACACACCCCTCTTCCTCCTGTGGATGGTTCTTCCAAAAATCCTCAGTGTGATCTTGTCCAGAATAAATGCTTGTGCATCTGTGGGCCAGATAAAATCAAAGGAGTAAATGCAGAAAAGCGTCCCTCCTCGGATGGTAGATGGCAGGAAGGGGTGAAGCCATCAGACTGCAAAATCCCCACAGAGCAAAGCGAACTAGGCACACACACACAGAGAGAAAGCGATGCAGCCCGGGGAAGACAATAGAGAAGAGGAGAAGAAAAGGGATGTGCCATCTCCTGGAGACCTCAGGCATTGCACCGCTGAAAGCTTGCTTTGAAAGAGCCAGCCACAAGCACACTGATTGCTCTCTGAAGCAACCAAAGGGAAATCAGTTCCCTAAGCCCAATGCCTCCCTTCCTCTCTTTCCCACCCCCTTCTCCATGGTAATGGGGTCTTAGATTCACCACTGTCGGAGCAGAGCACTGGGATTACCCAAACTGCTCTGCCACTTCGTTTCCTAAATTAAAGAGGTGAAAAATAAATCTGTCTCGCCAGAGACTTTACACCCATGCTTCCTAAAAACAAGTTATCCCCTTTGCGCCTCTAGGAAATGCCTGTAAACACCTGCCCTCTTACTGTTCTTGACCACCTCTGTAGACCATGCACAGGGAAGACACTGTACTGCTGCCCCAAAGACCCTGCAGTGAGCTCCACACAGACATACCCCTAACACCTATGTATTGGAATCAATGGGACTTTGCCTGGGTGCACAAGTCCTACCTATGCAAGCCCATTGGGTTTGTGTCGGCAGATGCTTCAATAGGACTCTGCATAGGGTCAGAGCTCTACTTGTGGGGCTCTGGTTGCAGGGCCTAAGCAGGGCCGGCTCCAGGGTTTTGGCCGCTGCAAGCAGCCAAAAAAAAAAAAAAAGCCGCGATCGGGATCTGCGGCGGCAATTCGGCGGGAAGTCCTTTGCTTCCAGCGGGAGTGAGGGACCGTCCGCCGAATTGCTGCCGAATACCTGGACGTGCCGCCCCTCTCCGGAGTGGCCGCCCCAAGCACCTGCTTGCCAGGCTGGTGCCTGGAGCCGGCCCTGGGCCTAAGTTACATCAAGAAGAACAGAATGAGATGACAACAGTAGGAGGGTTGGGAGAAGTGGCTGGAAAAGGGAGAGTGCAGAATAATTATGAAGTTCATTGGGAGCATTCACTTTGATGGTTGCAATTTATTCTTTCCCTTATTTAGTGACTAATTATTATTTATTATTTGTACTGCAGCAGCACCTAAGAACCCCAGAACTTGGACAGGGACTGCATTGTACTTGGCACTGTACAAACAGGGAACAAAAGAACAGGGCTTGCTCCAAAGAGCTAAAGTCCCGATCCCTAAATCAAGTCAATATAGGATCTGTATTGCCAACCCCAGAGTTCAAAAACCATGAATCTGGTCTCAAAAAATTATGAGATTATCTTACAAATCTTTTTTTTTTTTTAAAGTTTTGGGTTCATTTTATTTGTTTTCTTGTTTCTGAGCCCTTAGGGTGCACTCGGGTCATATCCATTAAACTTTTTTTTTTTTATATAAAAGCTGAGATTCTCACATATTCACATGAATCCAGGAACTAGGGCTTTAAGAAAAACACCAAATATTGCGAGACTCATGACAAAATAGTGAGAGTTGGCAACCTTGTGGAGTGTTCTTTCTATTGCATTCTATACAGGTTCTTTATATTGCCCACATCACAGTAGTATCTGAACTCCTTCCATTATGTGACATGACTAAGAGCTCTCAGTTTGTTCTGTATTTCAGCAGTAACAATGCACAGGATCTTGACTTGTGACACAAATCTGTGCTTTTAATGGGGTGCCTGATTTTGCAGCATGAATAACACATTGTGGGCTGCTGTCTCTCAGGAACAAACTATGTCCCTATATTTAACATGCACTTTGTTTCACTGACACACAGGTGACCATCCCAGAGATAGGATGGAAGTTCTGTCCTTTCCCCTGAGGCTTGGAGAATCACAACATTTTTAGATTCCAAACTACCATGCTAATTTTCAAAGTGCTGCCCACTGATGAGGTGTTAAAGAATATAATAAATATCTGTAATTTCATATAATAAAAGTATTGTCCAGTTCTAGGTGAATGGTAGCCCTGGGGCAAAACTGCCAACCCCAGTCTCAGCAGCAAGGCCAAGAACAGAATGGGCCATGGAGGCCCAATTTGCCATTCAGAGCTAAAGAGGGTCCCCAGGTTTGGGGAGCTAAAAACAGAGCCGGCTCCAAGCACCAGCTGAGTAAGCTGGTGCTGGGGGCGGCAGATTGTTGGAGGCGGCATTCTGCCCAATCCTAGGGCGGCACAGCCCCCCCCCCCTTTTTTTTTGTTCCGTTCCGGCCGCCCTGTATGGGGCGGCGGCGCGGAGAACCAGAGCGCCCTGCAGGGCAGTCCTCTTCCTTCCCTCCCCGCCGATCAGAGCGGAGCCCTCGCGGCAGGCGGCAGCGCAGCGGGAGGGGCCGCGTGGCAGCGCCCCTGCTGTAGCCCTGGCCGCCCCCTTCTCTCTCTCTCCCGCCCTCTCCCCACCCCCAGCCGGTCCCCCTGCCGCAGGTTTTTTTTTTTTTTTTGCTTTGCCGTTCTGGCCGCCCCGTTTTTTTTTTGCTTGGGGCGGCCAAAAAGCCAGAGCCGGCCCTGGCTAAAAAGCACATGACAGAGAAGTGTGGAGGATACCTGCCTTGCAGCTGCCTGTGCCGGATATGCTGTGTGTATTACTAAGAGATGGGCCTTACTCCAGGGCTGTCAATCTGGGACCTTTCACCAGAAATTAATTTTAAAAATATATATTTCAAACCTCAGGAATTAAACTCACCCTATGAGCTCATAACAAATTGGACATTTATTCCACTGAGCTCACCACCAGGCCAGCTGAGGTTACTGTCACAAGCCCCTTTGATTTATGGTCTGGTTGGGGTCAGCACATCACCATCTGGTTATTCCAAATGCCTTGCTCCTCTTCCTCCAGTCTCCCAAGACACCTTCCCACACTCAGCTCATCATCTGTGATGCCTCTGTACCTCCTTGTGTTTGATTTCTCTCCCCCCCGCCACCCCCGAGTTGCAATGGCCTGATTTTCAAAGGCACCGGCAGCTCCCCTTGACTGCAGTGGAGTTTGTGGTGGCTCAGTACTTTTAAAACGTGGGCCACTCTCCTAGTTAGGCTATAAAATTGTTGGAACCTTGGCTCAGTTTTTCAAAAATGCTCAGCACTAGGGTGACCAGAAAGCAAACGTGAAAAATCGGGACAGGGGATGGGGGTAATAGGAGCCTATATAAGAAAAAGACCCAAAAATCGAGACTGTCCCTATAAAATCGGGACATCTGGTCACCCTACTCAGCACCCAAAAGTTGGACCAGATTCTCCAAAGACTACAGCTCCCAGTTGGGCATCTGAACGGGAAGATTCTGAAAAGGGCACAGTACCCTGTTGTTCTCAGTGGGAGCTGCTGAGCCCTTTTGGAAATCTGTCCCCTTGTCTTTTTAAACACTTGGTCAAACACCATGTTAAACCTACAGCACTCTGGGGATTAACAATAATTACGGATTCTTAACATAACAAAGAATCTTTCATGAACTAACCAGCCATGCAGCAGAGTTTTTCCTCACAAAGGCAATTCTAAAAGGTGTGGGAGAAAACGAAATTGTAGAAGCCCACAGTGAACGTCATAATTTTATACCCAGGACCTTGCACCCAACATTAAGGTTTGCACATCAAGTCTTTGCCTTAGTGACTTTTTAAATAAAAGGTGTTTACTTCCATTGCAGCTAATAATCCAGAAAATGTGCTGGTAAAATCTGCCCCCCGATGGAGAAAGATAACCGTTGCATTGGAGGAAAGAAATGCAAATGTTGGAAGAGTAGCACTTACTCTGTGCCTGACTTTAGCCCTCCCACTACACCGCACTGAAGCTGATTAATTATAGCATGGTACTGTTAAAGCTCCCTAGGTCAGTATTCTCACTGCTGAGGCCAGAGATGCTGGAGACACCAGAACCATTAGAAATGGTCTAGTTACCCATCCCTTCCCCAGGGTGGGATGGTTTCCTGCATCTTATTTCCTAGCACTTTATCCAGAATAGTTTGAAATATCCCAAATGATGTGGCTTCCACTCCTACCCTTGGGGAAATGATGCTTCCGGGTAACAGATCTCCTCTTTCACATATTCAGCCTAATTTTTCCTTTGCTTGATTTCATTCCTTCTGCCAGGCTTCCCGTGATAGCCCTATTTGGCCTGGAGGAGGCCAGCCAAAAACAAAGGAGAATTATTCTAGCTAATATTCCTGTCATCCACATACCATGTCCCCTTTTGTTAATTTCCTGATGCACAGCTCACCTCCCACCCCAGTCCTGGATTCCTGATCCTGGGAGCTTTGGAGAGGAAAAGTGTTGTATAAATACAAAGCATCAGTGTGACGGTACCTCCCATAAGGCTTTAGGGGAATATGACATAACTGGAATATGTTTTGTGCTGCCTGGGCCATGTAACATATCTCTGTAAAGGTTATGGTCTACTAGATCTATTTGTACACATATATCATTTTCTACGTGAGGTTAAGAATATGGGCTGTATACTTGCTTGGTTTCTAAGTAAGCTTTGGGAGGCATTTGGTCAGCTTCTTTAGGAAGGAATTCGCCAGGTTAAGTACCTGATCAGGAAGCACTTGGGGAACAATGCATCTTGGAATGCTCCAATCCACATAAGAAGTCTTCCTGGAGACATACAAGATGCATAAGCGTTATATAGGGTAAAACGGATTTATTTGGGTTTAGACCCCATTGGGAGTTGGGCATCCGAATGCTAAAGACAAGCACACTTCTGTGAGCTGTTTTCAGGTAAACCTGCAGCTTTGGGGCAAGTAATTCAGACCCTGGGTCTTTGTTGGAGCAGACGGGAGTGTCTGGTTCAGCAAGACAGGGTGCTGGAGTCCTGAGATGGCATGGAAAACAGGAATAGGGGTGGTCTTGGCACATCAGTTGGCAGCTCCCAAGGGGGTTTCTGTGATCCAACCCGTCACAATCAGTATAACCCCTATGATACTAAATGTCCATGACTCACTTGATTGGATTCCAAGCAAAGACACCTCATAATAGCCCTGTCTCCTAATCTGAGACACTCCAAACCCAATGGCATTCAAACTGGCCAGCTCTCCCTGCATTTACTGATGCTTCATGATTTAATCACATGAAAAATAAACTCCCCTTGCTTAGCTACTAGGCCCCATCCCTTCTCTTTAAATAGAACCTCTTGCTGGATTAGGAGGCGGATCTCCCATTTCATCCCAGGGAACCTCTCCCAGTCTGGGGTAAAGCTAGAAGAAACTTGGCTTGCCTATGCCCATGTTGTGCTTGTGCTGTGCCTAGTTTAAAAATATTATTCAGCATTGTTCAATATTGATTTATTCGTATGTAAAGATGTGACTTAAATGTTGTGAGTCAAAGGATTCATCAGCATCTGTTCAGCGCACTGAAGATGGAAATCCCTACATGTTATATTTTCATTGTTTTAAACATGGGAAGATTTTAGGGGGCCAGGGGCTATAAGAGCAATTTGCAAGGCTTTGTTACGAAGCTATGTATCATCATCAGCGGTATATTGATGCCTTACAATTATATAGCACTTCTCATCCCCAAGGCTCCCAGGGTCAGGCACCAAGGACTGGGGTGGGTGGGGAGCAGTGCCTCAGGAAATTAACAAAAGGGGACAGGTTATACAGATGACAAGAATGGCCGGCTATAAAAGTTAAAGTAGACAAAGACTTCTGATAGAGATTAAAAACCTCACGTTTCAGAGTTTAAGCTGATCTTCATAAAGGATTAGGGAGATCTTTTCCTGGGATTATCCTACATCTGCCACAGCAAGATTTCTTACCCTGTCTTCTAGGGCAGTTGATGCTGGCCACTGTTGAAGATGGAAAACTGAGCTAGACAGCCCCTGAACTGAGATGGTAATTCCTATGTGCCTAGTCCCACTTATTTTCAATGTGCATGAAAATGCAGAAGAGGCTAGAATTGCCATAATAATTAATAGTAAGCACCAATTTTCATAGTCCCAGCACGGTGCAAATTTAGATCCCCATCATGCCATCAATTCCAGACAGGGTGGAATGCCTGGAAGGACTGATGCAAATCACAACTAGAAAGCCAGAGCAGAGTTTGCAAAGCACCATGTATAGTGCAGGAAAAGCCTCTCTCTCAAGAGCGCCCGGATAGCTCAGTCGGTAGAGCATCAGACTTTTAATCTGAGGGTCCAGGGTTCAAGTCCCTGTTCGGGCGCAAAAGCTTTTGCATTACGGGGCCATTCAATACAGTGCAAGCAGCGTTACAAACTAGAAACCCAACGTTTTTAAAAGCCCGATGTCTTTTTAAAGAGCAGGCACCTATGTCAAATCCGGGCACGAGCCCGGGGCTCCCCGTGCGGAGAGCGTCGACCAAAGTGGGAATCTAACAGGGTCGTGGGCTTTGCAGCGGCTGTTGCAGGAGAAACAAAACAGGCGAAGGCAGAGAGAAAAAAGAGACTGAAAAATAAACGAAAGGGGAAGAAAAAAAACAAAAATGCAGGATTCGCCCGAACAGGGACTTGAACCCTGGACCCTCAGATTAAAAGTCTGATGCTCTGCCGACTGAGCTATCCGGGCTCCGTAGTGTAGTGAGCCACGGGAAGAGGTAAAAGAGATAAGCTGGAGGCGGAGCTGAGCAGGAAAGTAGCCACTGGTAATGACTGGTCATGCATTATGCAAAGCGAGGGAGAGCTGCGCTACAAGAACGGGGGTTGAGCATCAACTGTGCAGGGGATGACGGGCAAAACTCCCCCTAACAAAGCTTGTGGGGGAAGCTGAGCCCTGTTCCAGGAGGGTCCTCACTGCATCAAAGAAAATGTCTTTGCAACCCTCTAGAGCCTGCAGCCCCTTTGCTCGTGAGCTGGCTGCGTGTTGACTGTTAGCATATAGTGATCTCTGTATGTCAAGTGCATGGTCAGGAAAGATTTGTCATATTCGTAACAGATTTTAAGGCGAGGGTTTTGTGCAGAGAGAACAAGCTTGGTGTCCACAGAGGGTGGTGGCACATTTTGGGGCATTACTTTGCACAGGGTGATTGTAGAGGGCACAGATCCCGGCACACGCTGCGGGTGCATTGCACAGTGACTGTGGGGGGGCAGAGATCCCTGCACACACTGCGGTGCATTGCATTGCACAGTGACTGGAGGGGGGTGGGGGGGCAGAGATCCCTGCACATGCTGGAGGTGCATTGCATTGCAGTGACTGTGGGGGGCAGGATCCCTGCACACATTGCGGTACATTGCATTGCACAGTGACTGTGGGGGACACAGATCCCTGCACACACAGCGGTACATTGCATTGCACAGTGACTGTGAGGACACAGATATCTGCACATACTGCAGGGCCGGGTGCACTGCTTAAATTGGGCCCAGTTTTGGTTGTTACTTTCCTTCCTCCAGTTCAGTCTCTGCCCCAGTACCCTTGCCCCCTCACGGTCCTCCAGCAGCGAGGCGGCGCTGGGACACTCCCTCTCTTCCCCTAGCATCTCTATGGTAAGCGCCTGGCTGGCCGAGCTCCCCCGGCACCTCCTTTCTAGGCCTGGCTTCCGGTGTTCTCTATGGTCGCAGTCCATCCAGCAGGACTCTCCCCACGCAGTCCTTGCGGAAGTGGCCGCGCCGCCATGTTGGCTGGGAGGGGAAGTGGAGGCCTGGCCCCCCACTAAGATGGAGGAGAGGAGCCAACTGGGGGCCTAGGGCCCCCTCAGGCCGAAGGGCGAGCTGGGGCCCATGGAGCAGCGCTAGGGTGAGCCCGGGGACCTGCCTGGAGGGGCGGGGAGGCCCTGAGGCCTGGGTCCTGCTCCCAGCCTGCTGGCTTGGGTGTCAGAGGGCATAGCCTGGGGCGGGGGGGCAGCAGGGGTCATGGCATAAGGGCAGCAGGAGGGTGGCGGATGTGGAGGCAGCGGGGCAGGGGGCAGCAGGCAGTGGGGAGGGGGGAAATATCCGCCTGGGAGACAGGCCCTGCTGCGGGGATAGGTGCATGCAGGGGATGCAGGTTGTGGCAAGGCCGGGGAGTGGGAGGCGGTGTAGGGGCTGGATTACCTGTCTGGCTGTCGAGACACCTTGCAGAGGGCACTGGCGGGACCAGAGCCTCGCACCGCTGCTGTTGCTATTTAAAAGTTTAAGTGGTGGGCTTTCGCTTTGATGTATTTCTGCTCAACATTGTGGGTGTGTGTGGTGTTGGGGTGTGTGTGTTGAGGTGTGTGTCCACACCCCTTAATGTAAAAGAAAATCTCCCTTCTGGCTGGAATCATCCTTGTTCCGATAGTGAGCACATTCACGTTTGGGCTGCTGTGGTCTTGCGTTAGACAGCTGTGGATGGCACAGTGCTGCTGTTTGACGTTTGTTTGGCAGTGATGATAAACTCAGTGCGACTTTGTAAAAATAGAGCCCTGGCAAGGACAGATGCAGTTCAGAAATTAATGTGTGTTTCTGAACATTTTAATATTTATATGGTTAGTTTCATTTTTCGGTGATCAGTTTTAGGGAGTGCTGACAGTTGTCTGACGATGTATGGTTTGCTGTTAGATGATGTTTGCTATACCTGGTCCATCAATAAAAGGAGCACTTGGCAAGAGTTTCTGTGTTTACCGTTTTCTGTTTTTTTCCCCTTTTTTCCCTTTAAACTGTCACATGTCTAACAGCTACCTAAAGCATGACTTGGTACCTTTGACAGCCTTTGGAGGAACTGCTGATAGGAGCATGTTACTGCCTGATTAGGAGGGAAAATTAAGGCGAGGGCGCGCGCAGATCTGTACGTCATCGGATGCGCCGTAATTTTGACGTTGGATGCTGGCACGCCTGCCCAGAAATGAACACTGGCAAAAGCCCATCTGTAGTTTAGGAACTAGGCATTCTGCTAAGTGCAACTTAAAAACAAGGAAGCATTTTAGGAAAGGATTAGTAAGGATTTAAAAAAAGAGGGACTGAAAAGCATGCAGTTTCGTAACTGTCTTGTTTTAAAGTGTGCTTTTTTGCTTCCTGGAGTTTTGTCTATATCTTCCAAAATGATCAACAGAAACAATTACTGCCCACTTGGTGCCGAGTTTTTGAAAAGTTGTTATGTTCAGCTGGCTTATTTAAAAGCTACATTGAAATGAGCTGTATTGCAAATGTCTGGTTAATTGTGACTTGGGTTGATGAAGCAGCTTCTAAATACATCCGATTGAGTTTAACGGAAGAAAAATGTGAAGTCCAGATCTTTCTCGGAAAGGGGGTGGAGGCAGATAGATGAGGGAAGTAGGGAGTGTGATGTTAAATGAGGATGAGCTCTAGACAGATTTGAGGTCCTTTTTGTATCTGTAAGGGTGGAGTATTGTTACTATATTGTGTAGATTTTAGGCTAATTTTGTTTGTGCTAGCATTCATTAGTGTTCCACTGTTGTATTACTGGCTGTGCAGCCCCAAGGTCACTGGGTGGCAGGTCAGGACCACTTATCTCTTGAGAAGCCTGTGGATTAGGGTTTAAGACCTTTGGTCCCTGATACCCACCTTGTGTCTCTAATATGCTGCCTATAGTGAGTCAAGTTCACTTGTGTATAAATAAGCATTTAAACTGCCTCCTGGGGGTAGCAGTTGTAGAAATGCTAATGCAGAAATGGTTCCGCTGGCATTTTAGCCTCTCTAGTCTAGACCTGGTTGGAGCAGGGTTAGACAGTGACCATCCTGCAATAGAGCTGCCACCGCTGAAGCTGCATGGGTGGAAGTTGAACTGGGGGAATTCTTAGCAAAAAATGTTGGTCTAGACAGCGTGAGTGAGCATATTTTGGAAGTGTGTGTTTGTGTGGAGTTAGATTGGCAGACAGATACACAGCAGAGCCTGGTCATAGTGAAAGCTGGTATTAAAACACTGTTCTAGAAGTGGAACAAAGGTACCTATTTGCTTCAGTGTATTGTAGTATGTAAACTTCTGTTCTAATACGCCTGTACCTGCTTACAGTCAAGTTCTCCTGTGGAAGACATGACTTCAGTATAAGGGGATTCCCTTTACTGTGTCACTGCTGCTGGGACATATGTGGTTCTCAGCCTCAGTTCCTTTTTCAATGTCTATTAAATGACTAGTAGAATGCATCTGGCACAGCATTGGTTACATCAGTTACAAAGCTATAACTGATAAGATATGTGACACACGTGATCATTTTAATATGCACACCTGATAAAGGAAGGATCTATTTTTAAAATCTAGATTTTCTACTCCTTATTTTAAATTTCTGTTTGGAAATCTCAGTGATGATTGAAACATTTTGTATAAGAGATACTATACAAAACTGATCTCCAAATGTGTTAGAGTTATACCATTATGGACACAATTTCTCTCCTTTTGTTATTATTTAAGAGCCATAGGGCAAGGAAGAAGTGATTTTGGGGACATGTTCCTTTGAGCATCTTTTGAAAGATACTAGAAAAATAACCCCAGAGCAAATAGAAATGTTAATGCCAGCCATAGAAAACCACTGCTATTTTGTAGCTGCAAAAACCCTCAGCTAAAACGTGACTTGTAAAAGTGAAAGAAATGGGGATAATCTTAGCATGTCTTGTTTTCCATCCCCAAAAATAAAGGCTGCATGATGTAGTGTTTAAAGCACAGGACTGTAAGTCAGAGAGACCACTAGTCTGTTCCTCCTTGCTCTGCCACTGACTAGCTATGTGACCTCTGTCAAATCAAGTCAGTGGGTCAACATCAATTTAAAAAATCACTCTTCACTTGAATGAGTGTGTGTGGGGAAACTATCTACTGTTGTTGCAAGTATGGCGGTTGTGTGGTCTAGTGCAGTGTTTCTCAACTTTTTGATACCAGGGACTGGCTTGCTGCCTTCCTGAACTGTGTCCAGGAGATCTCAGGGGCTGGCGTTGGTCCACAGACCGGTTGTTGAGAAATACTGTCTAGTGGACAGGGCACTGAGTAGGAAGTCAGGACACCTGGGTTCTACTCCCAGTGTGGCCACTTACCTGCCGTATGCTGACAGTGGGCAAGTCACTTCCCCTCTGTGTCTCTTTCCTCCCAACCTTGTCTCTTTGTCTATTTAGACTGAAAATAATTCAGAGCAGGGACTGTCTGTTTTTTTTGTCTGTACAGCACCTGGCACAATGGGGTTCTGATCTCAGTTGGGGCTTTTAGAAGCTACTATAAATACAAATAATAACTTCAAAACCATGGTCTTGCAACTACTTCCTGCAAGTGACCCCCTTGCCTATGCAAAAATTCCACTGACTTCCTATATATGTACTTTGTATATATGAAGTTGGGTGTCAAAGGTTATTTTACAGATTGTATGTTAATCAGGGTGTTCTAGGGACGATAGGGACAAGCAAAAATAAAACCTAGATGAGAAACTCATCACCAATTCCTATTAAGCTACAGTAATAAATATGAAAAGATCAATTTCTTCAGCATATAGAAGCCTTTGGTTTAGGACAGAGGAAAAAAGCAGCTCTTTGCTGATACTACTTGCATAAATTAAGTTCCTTCAGGTCCCTGCTTGTCTTGGAGAAGGAGGTGTTACCAGAATAAAGTGGTGGCTGGGTTATACAATCAAAGATTATGGTACCATGTGTTTTTTTTTCCCCTTTGACTGTCTGAATCCTAGGATTTCTGTTGTTCATCAAGTAGTGTAGAGACTCAAAGGACTTATAGAAAGTAATCACTCACAGCCCTGTCCTTTCAAAGGGAAAAAAAAGCCCATTAGGATAGGATTACTGCAAACATGTTTGTCTACAGTAGGTTTTTAGATGTATCATTGGTGACAAATACTGTGTCATTGGTGGTTGATTTAGGAAGATTTGCAGAGCCATTTGCCAGTGCTTCGGGTTTTTTTTTTTTTTTTTTTGAATAATCAACTTGAAAATAAATCTAGATTTCCCTCTTCCTCCCCCCCCCCAAATGGTTTTGCAATAAAAGAACGCTGCATCATTTTTTGCAAATCTTAATTAATTATCGGCGGCGTAGCCGTGTTAGTCTATATCTACAAAAACGACGAGGAGTCCGGTGGCACCTTAAAGACGAACAGATTTATTTATGCCCAAATAAATCTGTTAGTCTTTAAAGTGCCACCGGACTCCTCGTTGTTTTAATTATTAATTGTTATCTATCAAAGATTAGCTTTGTTTCGTTTTTATTGGCAGCCCTTCACGTGTCTTGATAAACTCAAAATTCCTACCGTGTGGCAGATATATCATGACTTTAAAAAAGACTTCTGCAAACAAAGCCCTGACCCCTTAAAGTATTTTTCTTTTAATGGCAGATCTGAATTTACCTTACAGTACTTTAAAAAAATTAAATCAAATAAGTCTTAAATGCAGCGTCACTGCTTGTGTTACAGTAGGTAATATATTACAAAACTCTTGTGCAATAAAATCTGTCTTTTCACGGTTCCTGAAGGAATATCATAAATCTTTGTCAAAGCAAAGAATAAAAAGCACGCAACTCTAAGTGAGAGTAGGACAGCAAAAATTAACTAATTTAAAGTCTCAGAGGTTATACAAAGTGAAAGATCACTTTATATTGTTGCATAATTTTATATCAGTGCTGTATCACTTGAAGCCCTTGAGGATACATTGAGGCTGGGTAGAGTAGAAAAGCTTACCCTCTCCCCTCCTAATGCCTGTAACCTGATACATCTTTGTGAGATGACTGCAGAAAATGGTGTGTACCAGAGCAGCTAAAGCAGGGTTGTTAGTTTGTAATAGTACCTTGCAGCAAGAGTCCCATCTGAACTACTAAAATCTATTATTAGAGCCCTGCTTTGTATCCGCATCTGATCCTCAATTTGCAAAAATGATCTCCTGATGTCTGCAGAATTGCAGGGCTTTAGATATAAAATTTGAATCCGCATCCATCCGTGATCCGCAAAAATGGTCTGCTGCAGGGCACTATCTATTATGTTGGTAGGATGGAGTGACAACTGTTTGGTTTTGTGGACTGCACAGTTTTTAAATGGTGTTCCTGAGTCATAGTCATCAAAACTATTATGAATCATAGAATATCAGAGTTGGAAGGGACCTCAGGTCATCTAGTCCAGCCCCCTGCTCAAAGCAGGACCAATAATCCCCAGACAGATTTTTGTTCCAATCCCTAAATGGCCCCCCTCAAGGATTGAACTCACAACTCTGGGTTTAGCAGGCCAATGCTCAAACCACTGAGCTATGAGATGACAGGACATTAAATTTTGAGAGTTTAGTCGTATTTGGACTTGCAGATAGATGCCTTTCAGCCATGGTACTCAGAAGCTAGATATAAACATTTAAGCACTGCGACTCTCCTTTCAGTGACCTCACATTATCTACATCAGGGTTTAGGTCAGCTTAACTACACTTGCTCAGGGTTGTGGATTTTTGAGTTGGGTCAAGTTAACTTTTTGGCATAGACCAGGCCAAAGGGTATGTGTCTCCACTGCAGAGTTAGGCCGTGTCTATACGTGCAGTCTTGTGAAGATGCTCTATGCCCGTTGACGTAAAAAACCCACCTCTGCAAGCAGCATAAGCTCTGTCAGCGGGAGAAGCATTGAGTATGGACTGAGACTCAGGAGACCAGCTGTGTCAGTGACCTTGGACAATTGCTCCTTGCTTGTGTCTCCTTGTGTAAAGGATAATAATCCTAACTATGACTAAACAGATGGGCTGTCAGAGTCTAACTTCATAGCACCATGCATGTCTGAAGGCACCAAAAAGGGAACTGTTGCTTTGGTCAAAGTCTTCCCATCCCAGGTTGCTTTAGCATCTGCATATAGAATTTGTTTAGAACTTGTTTGTCCTTTGGTGTGAAGGGGATGGGGGCTCCAATGATATTTGGGGCTCTTTGTTATGTTGATCCCATCAATTTGGAGGGTGGGAGTTTAATCACTAGCATTTAGTTCTTCCACCCACTGTGTACCTCCCCTTGCTGAGTCATGAAGCTGCTATTGTCTGTAAGGCTTTCCAGTGGGGTAAAACTGTGACTTAGCTGTTACTGTCCACTCTGACTCATTAAGAACTTGCCTCAACATGTCACAGAAGACTTTGTGTCTTTGAACAGGCAGGTCACAACAGAAAGAAGAACTGTCTGGGATTTGCAGTTGAGCGTGGGAATACTTTATCCTAGTATTCATCTCCCAGTGAGCAAGATTTTTCTAGAGCATAGTGAAGGTGGGTGGAGGGGGGTGGGAGTGTCACCAGTGCAAATCAGCCTGAGATGGTTAGTGAACAGAAATTGTAAATTTCATAAAAGCAAATTGAAGACATGCTTCTTGGGTGCTGAAGGATTTCTGCGCCAGCTGCTCTTACAAGGCTTCCTGTCCAGGTAGCTGAGCAGCTAGGTTTAACTTACCTAGGAGAGAATTGGTTTTGGATTGCTCAGGTTATTGGCAAACTATAAAACAATTGCATGGGCTGATACAGTCATTTTAGATTTTAGGATGTACGTGCATGGAAGGTTGATTTCCTAAAGCTTCTAAGAAACGGAAGTGGTTAAACTCAGGACCTGCTGGTTCTGGCTTGCTACTAAACAAAACCTTGTTGTTGTTTCAGTTTATGCTGTAGACAGCTACTTCACTGCCAAAATGACATCTTCGACCTCTGAACAATATCCAGCATCTGAGAATGCCTGCAGAATCGCACTTGGACAAGCTAACCAGGTAATCTCCCCTTCCCACTCTACCCCCCCCAGACACACACTCTCTTGGCTTTCCTCTCTCCTTATTAAAAATAAGGCCAGTGAAGCCCTACTAGAGCAGCTTTGACTTCATGGCACGTGGCCTCTTGTACAGGGTGGAATGAATAGTCTTCCATCAAGTGAGTGGTTTGTGAACATTAACTACCAGTGCCACTGGTCTGGATGATAGATTGGTAATATTGGACTGACATTTAAAATAGTGGGGGAAAAAGTGAGGTGGGTTAAACTGGCCACACAGGAAAGTGCATTTCCAGGCTTCATACCTTATTTAGGCTATGCCTACATTAGCAAGCTTACAGCGGCACAACTGTACCGATGCAGCTACGCTGCTATAAGATCTCTTGTGTGGCCGCTCAATGTCCACGGGAGAGAGCTCTTCCAGCAACATAATTAATCCACCATCAACGAGTGGCAGTAGCTATGTCTGCAGGAGAAGCTCTCCTGCTGACATAGCACTGTGTGCACTAGCGTTTATGCCAGCATAATGTCCCTAGCCTCTGTTTGCCAGAAGCTGGGAACGAGTGACGGGATGGATCACTTGATGATTCCCTGTTCTGTTCATTCCCTCTGGGGCACCTAGCACTGGCCACTGTCGGAAGACTGGATACTGGGCTAGATGGATCTTTGGTCTGACCCAGTAGGGCTGCTCTTATGTTCTTATAATTTACGTTGCTCAGGGGAGTGGGCTATTCATACCCCTGAGTGACATAAGTTTTGCTGACGTAAGTGGTATTGTAGACATAGCCTTACATGGGACCACACAGGGTTCCTTTTTAAAAACTCTGGACTACATGGAACTGTTAAATTATGCAGTTCCTCAGAATATGAAAAGACACTCATCTGCGTGACCTAGTTTATAAAGCCAATAACATCTCTCTCTCTTGGAGCTACCTTGAACACTGAACACGTGCTGTTCCCCATACCAATCTATTCCCAGTGGATTGGTGGAATGAGTGCCAATATGTCATAGCCTGACTGCTTTAGGAAAGCTATCCAAAGCCAGCGTGGCAATTCTTTAGCGTAGAGTGTGGGAATCTGGAAAACTGGCACTGCGTCAACATGTTGGCTGCCAGTCAAAGAGAAAAATCTGCAGTGTGAGCTATGGCTAGAAAAATGCAGTCTACGAACTCTGATGAGTGGGTTCTCCAAGACAAGAATGGGTCTGTATCTTTGAAGATGGTTTCATTGGTAAGAGCGTGTGTCTGGCTGGGGGCGGGGGCTGTAAATTAGCCTCTGAAGGGACTCGAACTCCCCTATATACTTAATTTATAAAATCCATCTGAGTCCCATGCAGAATTGATTAACATGCTTCTTTATTCAGCATATTCTACTGAAAATGTATAAATAAATAAGCAGACTTTGATGTTAGTACAGAAATATTGGCTGCTTACACTCATTATCTTGGGGAATATGTAATGAACTAACATTCTCGTCTCCAATTTGGCTTCATTGTGGTAGCTAAGGTGCTATTTTAAATATTCAAATTAATTTAGGCAATTTTTTTTTAAACACAGAAAAGGGAAGGTGAGGAGGTAGTTATTTAAAATGAAGAAAAATCCATGACAGTGGTCCTTAGCTTGGAGAAATAAAACTGTCTTGTACTTGCATTAATTGCGCTCATAAGAACATTGTATTAGTATTGGCACAAGCTTTTACTTTCATTGAGCTTAATTCGTTATGTCCTAACAAAATGGCTGGTGCTGAAAAGAGGAATTGTGGCATGAGTTTGGACATTCCTTGCTCTGTTTGATTTGATCGTAAAAGGTGAAAGGTTCTTTTTAAGAATGAATCTAGCAGTGATAATGATGTGGGAGTAGATAACTCTGAGTACTTTAAGGCGAAGATAAACACATTCTTAGAATTTGAAAAGTGTGTGCACGGTGGGATGAATTCCTGCCTGAGTATTGTCTGGCAGCTGAGTTCTTGACCAATTAGTTGGTGACAAATGGTAACAAAACTCCTCATGCCTCAGGCAGGAGCTTGGTGATTCCAACTCTACCTGGAGGCTAGGATGTAGTGGGCTTGGGAATTCTGAGTTGCCCTCCTTTCAGGAAGTGAG
The DNA here is from genome assembly GCF_027887155.1 of Malaclemys terrapin pileata. Lineage (NCBI taxonomy): Eukaryota > Metazoa > Chordata > Testudines > Emydidae > Malaclemys > Malaclemys terrapin. The sequence continues at coordinate 16,074,618 of NC_071508.1, read as the reverse complement.
GGCTTTTTGCAAGTGCATTTATATAGGGAGAGATCCTAGAATATCAGGGTTGGAAGGTACCTCAGGAGGTTATCTAGTCCAACCCCCTGCTCAAAGCAGGGCCAATCCCCAGACAGATTTTTACGCTTAAACCACTGAGCTATCCCCCCACCCCCTGAGCTAGCTAGACATAGCTGAGCCCATCTTTGCTAGAGAAAAGTTATAATGGGCCATTTACAGCAGGAAAGAGGTTCAGAGGCGTGCTTCAATAGAACAAGCCTTTGATAAGTGTTTGGAGACCAATAGAGTATTGTGTACAAAAACCCTTCCCACCACATCTTGCTGCTTGTATTCTAACCAGTGTATGATCTCTTACCCATGTGGAATAGAGCATGTGTGTGCAATGAGAGCTCATACCTACCCCACTACTTCAAGATGCCACTAGCCTAATGAAAGGACTGGACTGGATCATTGATTCTCTTAATCAATAAATCCTGTTTTCTTTCAAAAATAACATTAGTCTGACAGAATCATTGCTTCCAGCTGATTTATTTGAGCAGAAATAATTAGGCCAAGCTAGAAAGAGCTGTTCCCTGCCACTGGTTTTCAGAACTCTTGTTTTTCCAGCCTTATGAAGCCATTTCAGAAGTGACAGGTGAAATTGGCCACAGTCTTCTAAAAGACTTCACTCGTAGTTGATGTAGCATTATTATAGCCCTAATTGGGTTTTGTTAACGCTGAAATGAGAAGGGGACAGGGAGAAAGCTCTGACAGACAGAGCAAAAATTGTGAAAGCTGCAGTTTACATGCTGAGGGCCAGGTTCTGAGTGCAAATACGTCGCCACTGTCTCCCCGAACACACACAACTTTTTCTTTTGAGATGCAGCAATATGTAGTGTTTATCCAACATCAGGATTTGGTCCTAAAGTTAATCAATGTATGTTCAGAAAAATGCCACTGCTTTTGCATATAATCCTCCCAAAACACGCCACATTTTAAATCCATCCCCTCTGGCCTGCTGGTATTAAGTACTGAAGGATGCAAGAGGCGAATGGGAGAAAGGTTTAATGTAGCAATATTGGTTGTATTTATAAAACCCCATAACATTCAGCTACTAATGTGAGCAATCAGGTTGGGGCACCTTGACGGTTTTGTGGAGAACGATACTGGTTTATGCCGTGGCATATCTCCCTAGGATGTTACTCTTTCAGGATGTGTGTGGATGGAGGACTCGAGTAGGGCAGTTGGGGACTGATAACTATTTAAAACTTGCCACTGCTTTTTTTTGTAACATTCATACTACAACTTTAGCTTCTCATCTGCTATTGAGATTTGCTCAGGTGTGTAGTGTGGAAGTAACCAAAGGAAAACTACCATGAAGTTGCTTCATGTTCACACTTGTGTGAGTGTGTGCCCACGACAAGGGAGCCCGACTACCCGACCTATTAATACAAAATTCATAACTCTGGTGAGAGATTGGGTGGAAGTTTGGGGTCCATGGAGAGTGCGGGATCAGTTCTTTAATGCTACTTAAAATAAACTTTTATACGCTGCACCCTTTTCTTGTAATTTTTTGTCTCTATTCACAAGTTTTTAATAGCCAAACATCACCTATGGGCTGTGCAGAAGTGACCTATTCTATTCTTCCCATCCAGTGAGCCAGATTTAAACCTGGTCTAATTGAAGTTAATGGTGTGGCCATTGCATTATCCCTCACATGTCTAGCTAGTCAGCGTCTAGGATTCCCCTCACCTAGGGACTAATTCTCCAGTCCTTGCTCACATGACCAATCCCATGCAAGTTAATGGCACAGTGCAGATGACTAAGGTCTGCCTGATTGGGCCTCCTACTTTGCTGGCTGCGCTCATCTTGTATTAGGATCAATATGGTAGAGAAGTTGCAGTGACTGACTTTTAATTCTGACTAGTGAAGCATACCGTTACAGATCCTGATCCTGCAATAAGCTCTGCTTGGGTAGGGCCATATTTATTTCAGCAGGGCTCTGAACAGACACAATGGTCCATCTGCACGAAGCTCATTGCCCCAGACAGGATTGTCTTCTCTTCAAGCATACCTCAGATGCAGGTCATTAACTCTAGAAGGGTACCTCAAAGACTAGCGATGTCCCCCTTGGCTAACAACTCACTGTAGAACCATTTGTCTGGACTTGCTATAATGATTGTATGACAGTCTTGCCATGAGGTGTGCCCCCAGCATTTATTAGTTACATAATTGATGCCCATGTACACAGTTCTTCTCAGTAGTTCACCACGTTATGTAGCCAATCCAAAACTATGTATTCTGTATTTTAGGTACAACCGAAACTGCCACTCCTGAAGATTCTGCAAGCAGCAGGTGCACAAGGTGAAACCTTCACATTGAAAGAGGTGAGCCCAGGACTCTACTTTGATGGTTAAACCAAGAAAGTAGTTGTAATAATGGTCAGTTAACGGACGATTAATGTGCCACCTTGTGAAGTTTACATCCAGGACCTTGAAAATGGAAAATTATTTTATTATGAATTCCTAAAATGCACTGGATTAGGAATTGGGAGAGCTGGGTTTTCTTAGTAGTTCTGCCACAGATTTGTGTTGTGGTCAGGATCTCCTCACTGAGTCCTCGATCCTGCAAGCTGATTGGTGGGAGTGTAGCCTCACTGAAGTCAGTGTGGCTCCACTGGGACCCGTTCAGGTAAATCATCTTGCAGGATTGGGACCATAGGGCCTGGAAATCAGTGGGTGCAGAATTGGGTCCTTGAACTCCTGTGCCTTAGTGCCTCTATCTGTAAAATAGGGCTGCTTTATACATGGGGATATGAAGACTTTTTTGAGCATAATGGCTCAGAACCTCAAAGGTATTTAGAATCCTAAATCCTATTGAAATCAATGGGAGTTAGGTGCCTTAATATCTTTGTGGATCTGGGTCAAAGTGCTTTGAGATCCTCTGATGGAATCCCTATAAGAGTGCAAAATATGAATGAAAATTATTATATATCTTGAGAATCCAGAAACAGCTTTAGGAGAGATGTAATGGATAGCTGCGCTCTTGAGAGATTGTCAGAGACGCGTTGCAATTGTTTTACCATCATTCATTGCTTGAAAGTTCTTAATTGTACTTCAGTTGATATTTTCTCTTAAGTTTCTTTTGAAACGTCTTGTCAGCTAAACCTAAGACACGCTGTGAATTCATTTAAGATTAAAATGCAAAATGTATACAAGATTAAAAAAGTGACACTGTCTGTGATTTACAGGGGTATCCTGTCAGCAAAGAATTAAATGTGGCGGTTTTTCATTATGAATGTGTCAGATATTCCCGCAGAGCTGTGTGACTTATTTTAAACTCTTATACATTTAAACAACATATTTAGAGTCTAAATTTTTTTGCAAAAACAAGTTGAATGCTTCGAATGGGGTGGGGGGAGGGGCTGTTTAATTTTAAATGCAGGCTGCTATAGTACACCGTAGGCATTCCTCTTGAGTGAATAGAAGTACTGTTAGCAACTTATAGACTCATAGACTTTAAGGTCAGAAGGGACCATTATGATCATCTGGTCTGACCCCCTGCATGCTGCAGGCCATAAAACCGTCCCACTCTACCAAGGGGCCAGAACTCTCAGCACTGGTAAGGCCTCAGTTAGAGTACTCTTTGGTTGCATTTATCTTTGTTCAAGTGAGCCCTCTTTTGCTTCTAATCAGGTGTCTAGTTTACCTAAATATCCTCTTTGTAGCCAGTTCTGTGGCCTTAGTCCTCAAGGGACATTTTCTATAGCAAAGGAATCATTTTCTCCCCGCACTTCTGTGTGGTTCTAATGCAAAGCATCTTGCATCTATGATCTTTGCTCTGTACCTGTGCCAAGCAAGTGGTCTCCTCCCACTTAACTTCGGCCTTCCTTCATGTTGAGTCACCATATTTTCTTGCCCTCCCACTTTCGAGAGAGAAGACAGTTGAAGACACACTTTGGTGGTTACAGAGAAGTACCAACTGTGTAGCAGGGGCCTGGCTGCATTGCCACTAGAGAACAATCTTTGGGTCATTCTGAATAGCTGGTGTTACTATGTAGGATGTCAGCTGAGCCTTTGACCCAGCCAGCTGGGTTCTAGTTGGCTGAGAAGGAGCCTGTGCATAGATTATAAATAACTTCAACCTTGTCCTGTTCTCTGTTGTAATCTGAGACAGCAAAGAGGGTTCTGGTTTGTTTGCTGACATTTTAAGTGGCTGGGATTAATGAAGGAGCGTCAGTGGGTAAAATCTTTCCATTTAATTCAATACTGAAGTTGGAGTTATTGTAAATTGGCCAAGACTACACTTCCCTTTTTTGATGGATCACATGGAAACTAGTGCTTTGATTAAATGCCAGAGCCAAATCAACTGCACTTGAAGTTACCGGAATATCGGTTCTTATATAATGCAAAAAACAGCATCTCATTTTGGGAAACTCTGGCACCATCTCGCTAAACATTTTGATGGTGCAGAGGGTGTGACAGTTTACCCCATAAGGCTTTATGGGGGGGTGCTTATAAATGTATGTGTGATATAACTGGAATAGGGTTTTGCGACATATGCCATGTAACACATCTATGTAAAGGTTATGATCTACTGGTTATGTTCATCCTAGTTGTGTGCAGGCACCATTTGTGTGTTCAAAGTTATGTATACTGGCTTGATTTCTAAGTAAGCTTTGGGAGGCATTTAGTCAGCTTCTTAGGAAGGAATTTGCAAGGTTAAGTACCTGATCAGGAAGCATTTGGGGAAACAATGCGTCTTGGAATGCTCCAATCCCCATAAGAAGTCTTCCTGAGACATACAAGATACCACCTGGACAATAGATTCATAGGTTTTCTAGGACTGGAAGCGACCTCGAGAGGTCATCGAGTCCAGTCCCTTGCCCTCATGGCAGGACCAAATACTGTCTAGACCATCCCGGATAGACATTTATCTAACCTACTCTTAAATATCTCCAGAGACGGAGATTCCACAACCTCCCTAGGCAATTTATTCCAGTGTTTAACCACCCTGACAGTTAGGGACTTTTTCCTAATGTCCAACCTGAACCTCCCTTGCTGCAGTTTAAGCCCATTGCTTCTTGTTCTATCCTTAGAGGCTAAGGTGAACAAGTTTTCTCCCTCCTCCTTATGACACCCTTTTAGATACCTGAAAACTGCTATCATGTCCCCTCTCAGTCTTCTCTTTTCCAGACTAAACAAACCCAATTCTTTCAGCCTTCCTTCATAGGTCATGTTCTCAAGACCTTTAATCATTCTTGTTGCTCTTCTCTGGACCCTCTCCAATTTCTCCACATCTTTCTTGAAATGAAGTGCCCAGAACTGGACACAATACTCCAGCTGAGGCCTAACCAGCGCAGAGTAGAGCGGAAGAATGACTTCTCGTGTCTTGCTCACAACACATCTGTTAATACATCCCAGAATCATGTTTGCTTTTTTTGCAACAGCATCACACTGTTGACTCATATTTAGTTTGTGGTCCACTATAACCCCTAGATCCCTTTCTGCTGTACTCCTTCCTAGACAGTCTCTTCTCATTCTGTATGTGTGAAACTGATTTTTCCTTCCTAAGTGGAGCACTTTGCATTTGTCTTTGTTAAACTTCATCCTGTTTACCTCAGACCATTTCTCCAATTTGTCCAGATCATTTTGAATTATGACCCTGTCTTCCAAAGCAGTAGCAATCTCTCCCAGTTTGGTATCATCTGCAAACTTAATAAGCATACTTTCTATGCCAATATCTAAGTCGTTAATGAAGATATTGAACAGAGCCGGTCCCAAAACAGACCCCCGCTGAACCCCACTCGTTATACCTTTCCAGCAGAATTGGGAACCATTAACAACAACTCTGAGTATGGTTATCCAGCCAGTTATGCACCCACCTTATAGTAGCCCCATCTAAATTGTATTTGGACAATGGCTTCTGCCTATAAAGACCGAGTCATGCATGGACATGTGACTTGCCCAGGTGACTCCAGAACTCCATCTTGGAGCTGGACTTTGCATAGGAGTGAGGAGGGGGGTCTCCACCACAAGAGAAAGTCTATTTAAACCCATGGGAGACCCCTCCATTTGGTCTTCAGCTGGCTAAAGAGAGAGCCTCCCCACCCCCCAGAATACTTGGAAGAAACTGGAACAAAGGGGTGTGAGTGATTGCTGGACCCAGGCTAAAAGGAGATGAGCCTGTAAAAGAGAGCATTCTGGAACTGGTGAGGATCTTATCTGTATTCAGTGTTTGATTAGACATAGATTTGCGCATTTTATTTTATTTTGTTTGGTGACTTACTTTGTTCTGTCTGTTACTACTTGGAACCACTTAAATCCTACTTTCTGTATTTAATAAAATCACTTTTTACTTATTAATTAACTCAGAGTATGTATTAATACCTGGGGGAGCAAACAACTGTGCATATCTCTCTATCAGTGTTATAGAGGGCGAACAATTTATGAGTTTACTCTGCATAAGCTTTATACAGGGTAAAATGGATTCATTTGGGTTTAGATCCCATCGGGAGTTGGGCATCTGAGTGCTAAAGACAAGCACACTTCTGTGAGCTGTTTTCAGGTAAACCTGCAGCTTTGGGGCAAGTAATTCAGACCCTGGGTCTGTGTTGGAGCAGATGGGAGTGTCTGGCTCAGCAAGACAGGGTGCTGGAGTCCTGAGCTGGCAGGGAAAACAGGAATAGAAGTAGTCTTGGCACATCAGTTGGCAGCTCCCAAGAGGGTTCCTGTGATCCAACCCATCACAGAGGGAAAATGGGGACTAGAATGTGATCTTTACTTGTATTTTGTAGATTGTATTTCTCGAAACATTCAAAAGGGGGGGCCCTCTCCTCAGAAGAACTTCCCAAGAGACTATGCCAAACTTTAAAAAAACAAACAAACAAAAAAAAAACTGCTTGGATCATGAATCTGGCTCAGATAATAACCAAAGTACACCCTGATATAGAGAACAAGGGTAGCCTACAGGTTTACTGGGATTTGGGAAATCTGGAGTCAAGTCCTGGCTTTACCACTGATTCACTGTCAGTGTCACATTGTCACAGCACCGCTCTGTGCCTCAGTTTCCCCATTTGTAGAAGTGTCAATATCCCCAATGCTTGAGATGTATGGATGGAAGGCTCTGTAGAAGGGTGACGTCTGTCGTAGAAGGAGGTGGTTCTTCACTGGCACCGTGTCATGTCAGCTAAAGGAAGTGTAAGGTGGAAGAAGGAAATGGAGCACACAGCCCGTGAGACCTTGCTGGTTTATACTATACCCAGATGTACAGACACTGTTTTCCCAACCTATGTATTATATAATTGTTTTTAACATTAGCTTTAATAAAATTTTGAACTGCAGATGTAACTAATACTATCTTACGTACCCACAGGTCATGCATTACCTGGGACAGTATATAATGGTGAGGCAGCTATATGATAAGCGGCAGCAGCACATGGTCTATTGTGGAGGGGATCAGCTGGGAGAATTGCTGGGACTGGAGAGCTTCTCTGTGAAAGATCCAAGGTAGGAAGAGATGCAGCTTTGCAGTGTGCTCACTAGGGCTGGTGGTCCACCGTGATTAGATATTGCTGAGGCAGGGGACCCAGGTACAACATTGTTCCTTTCTGTGATGTAGATGAGACCTCAATGGTCCACTAGCTTATTGTTAGTGCTCTCGAGTGTCATTTGGCATGCCTGAATTTGATTGTATCTGCTTGTAAGGAACAATTCTGCACTGTCTGGGTGGTGGACTAGTTGGTGTAACAGGTCTTTCTGGCTCTAACTTCTGTAATTCCCAGTCCCTTTTTTCTCAGTTCAGCAGGGGCTTGGATTGCTATGGAGGCGGTATCTTCCGCTTCTCTGGATGGAGGGGAGAGGGCTCAAGTTTTGTAATCCCAATCTCTCAGGCTTTTATTAAAGGGAAACTTTACCTTGCCATGCATGTTCATTTGCAGAGACATTTATGTGTTTTATCAAAGGCTTTACCTGCTCTTTGCCAGCCCAGCATTCTGACCTTTTGAAGGCCTGATGCTAAACTTGTGGCATGAATTAATTTCTGTGACGGGACCCCTGGGGTGTAGCCTGGGACTGTGGGACTGCTGTGCCCCCTTTAATTCTCCAGTCTGGGCTGTCTCTCTCACTGCCTTGCTAGTGACAAGCAGCAAACCCCTCCAGGCGCTGTCATCACTCAGCACAACTGCATGTGGAGCCCCACACCCAGCTAGATTGCATGAATGCTCCCTGAGCCTCTCAGGAATTAAACAGAGAAAGTCACGAGCCAAATCCCCCCAGCTCCCAGCCTGGTACCTCAGGAATATATCGTCTTGCACGGCTCAAGACGAGCCGTGCAAGTTTATTAATTGGTTCACCACTTCATCGATGGAAAGTGGATATACACTAGCCTTTGTAAACCTGAGCAGATTTACCAAATACTTACTGGTAAAGATAAACAGTAAAACAAGTTTATTGACTACAAAAGAGAGATTATAAGTGATGGGCAAAAAGTCAGAGTTAGTTACCAAAAGAAAAGAAAATATAAGCACACAGTCTAAACTCTCAATCCTATTAGACTGGGCAACATCTAGATTAAGCAGTTTTTCTCACCCCACTGGATATTGCAGTTCATAGTACACAGGTTTCACCCTGGAAACCTGGGCCAGTCTACTCAGTGTCCTTGTTGCTAGTTGCAGCATAGGTACGGGGGAGGAGAAAAGCCGAAGCATGGGACCCCTATGTTCTGTTTGACACCTTAGTCCATGTGCTTGGAGAACACAAGTCCAGGCATGTCTGGGATCATTGCTGAGTCACCAGGCAAGGTTGAGCAATTGCCCTGGTGTGGCCTTGTGCAAATGAGTCATTGCATTGTAGCTCCCTTGCTCGACAATGGCTGTTGATAGTTGTTCAAAACCCGCCCGGGCATTGGTTACTTTTCCTTTCTGTTGTCTCTGGGGAGCTGCTGATTCCCCAATTTACAGCATGTTTTAGTGACAACCATACAACACAATCTCATTACTTCATATGCACTAATGATGTACATATTTAGATAGAACAATGGCTTTCAGCAGATCATAACCTTTCCCCTGATACCTCACATGGCATGCTTTATATGCAGTATCACAATTTATATATAAATGAGAAATATGGGGGTTACGGGGTGCACCCCCGAGGTATAGAGTGTCACAATTTCCATGCTAGCAAAATGACTGATGTAAGACAGCAGACTGCAACTGGGGTTGACAGATTACAACTGCTTAAGCGAGAGCGCTTGAATTCAAAAAGACCAATATCCTGATATGAAAACAAATGACCAAGAAGAGGTTATATTTCAGATAACTCCTACAGTCTCCAAAAGGGGAGAAGTGGCTAGGGGAGGGGAAAAGTCAGTGAGTTTTTCACGGTGATTATATCAGATGATATTTCAGATGAAGGCCTGCTGCACACCATGGGCGATTCTGGGCCAATAATGTTTGCCCCACCTTGGGAGCTCTGCTAAAGAGGAGCACCTTTAAATTACAGTTCATAAGAGTTACATTAGGAGAAGCTGTCTCAGTACTTCCCTTACAAGGCCTTCTCCTGGCCAGTATTGCCCATTTAGAGAGCTGCACTGGCCGCCAACAAGGAGGTTGTTGCTGCTTTCTTCTGCTGCATAGTGGCTGGAATGGTGAGGATATTAGGAGGCATGGGGCAACTGGGAGAACAAAGTCACCATGAGGAGAGGCTATCTTATTTTTTGCTGTGGTTGCACTCACTAGTCCTCTTTTCCTTGCAGCCCAGTTTATGACATGCTGAAAAGGAACCTGACTTCTGTTACTATTACAGGTAGGTTTGTCTAGTACAGCCAAGTGAATTCAGTACAATGTTAATTTAATTGGGGTAAGTAATGATATGTAGGAAAGAGAAATGTTCCTTGAGTGAAAAACTGCTTGTGGAGGCTTTGTAGGGGCACACTCTGAGAATACATTAAAGTCGTGTGTGTGTCTGCAAAACAGTTCACGTGGTTGGAAATCAATTAGCCCTTTGCCTGACATGCCAGTGTATGGCTGGAGCTACACCTCAAAAAGCAGAAGACAGTTTATATCCAGAGACACATCCTGGAAACTGACAGGGTTAAATGCTAGGTGTGAGTGAACTGGCTTGGCTAAAAATACCCCACTGAAACCTTTGCTCATCTCTCAACCTTTGCTAAGCTACAAAATGTTGAGTGATCTCCACCTGGCTCCCTACTGTCGCTTGCATCTATACTTTGTGATCTTAGTTAGGACTACTCATAGAGGTGTTGGAAATCTGACATGATGACCTATTCCCTTAAATAATCCATTCAATGTCAGAGGTCTGAATACCTGACTTACCCGCTCAACATCACTGTTACTCTGCCAGCTCATGGGGAAAGCTGTCAAATCCATCCACATAAAGAAATTCAGTCACAAGTTGAAACAAATGTTGTTGTTGCTAACCTAGTCCCTTGTGGTTGTTTTCTCCCAATCTACCATTCAATTAGTACAGCTGTTAGTGTCTACTCAGTAGAGAATTCATACTGAAATAGCAAGCATGTGAATCGTGAGCAAGGTGCATGAGGTTACATGCCATACTTCCTAGGGCTCTAAGCAGTTTCATACCAAGGACACAGTTTTCAGAAGGGCCTAGTCTATTTTTTGCACTAACAAGTAGTGGTGCATGCAAATTTAGAAGCCATTTCAGAAACTGTGGCCAAATACCGTGTAGTTTTCCGCTTTTCAGCCATGGTTAGTGTGCATCAGTGCTTCCGGAGATCACCCATTCCCATCTGTAATGGAGAACCTGCCTGAGCACTCTCTTGTCTAACCACCTACCTGTATCTGCAGAATAACTGTGTGAGTGCTAATTTCTATGGTGGTGATTCCCTGGCTTACCCACGAGCAGCATAAGTGGAAAGCAAAGAACCCTAGGGAAACATTTTCTCCTGCTAGCAACCTCCCCTCTGCTGGAGGTGTGTGTGTGCACATTTGTGTGGGTGAGCTTGCATTTGTTCATTCTGGTCATGGTGTAACTATTTTTAAACTTGCTAAAGGAAATAATGTTCCTTTAGAGAGTCGGTCACCGAGTTATACCGGTGTGTGTGTGTGTGTGTGTGAGAGAGAGAAAGAGAAAGAGGGAACAAAACGAAACAAGCTTGGCAGACTGATCCCTGATTTTATACACCCAACTGTGAATTCACAAGTGTCTAGGAAGGGTGCTTGTGGATTTATTTATTTTTTTCTTAGCACAGGGCAACTGGAAATAGGATTCCATAGCCTGTCATACTTCACAGCCTGTCCTACTTCATGTTCCATGAGAGCAATAAATATTCACTGGCCAGATTTCTGCTTCTCAGTGCCTCATTCTGCAAATTATCAAGGCCACTTCTGTAAAGTGCACTTATAGAAGGAAAAGTGACTGTGTGATAAGAACAGATCTCCTTAATACCTAGCTCTCATGTAGTGCTTTTCATCAGTAGATCTCTGTATTCAGCCTAACTGTTCCCTGTATGCCTGAGTCATATAGCTTCTACTTTAGGCTATCTACTTTCTTGAAATTTTATGTTCAGTGTTTTTATTTATGTTGGCAGAGACATTTTCCACCTTGAAAGGTGTTTTTCCAACCATTGTAAGAATAGTGTATTCTATATATAATATGTTCAGACAGAGCTAGACTTCATCATAAAGCCATTCTTCCTCTTCTGACACTGCGGAGCCAAAGCAATTATGGATGAGTGAGTTGAAGTCTCTTTTGCTTCAGGCAACATCAGCTAATCTCTGATTGCAGAATCTTTACTGCTGATGATGATGGAAGAGGCAGAAGAAAATGGCTGGATTTTCAGATTTGCTTTATTGGGCATTAGAAAAATCAACCATGGGCTTGTAAATAGAGTATATTTGATATGGACATGGAGTGGGAAAGAATATGGGATCCAGCAGTGTTGTTTTACAGTCACTTTTCTATCTATAACTGCACTTCACTGTGTCTTCATGTTTGTGTTGTGAAGTACAACAGGCATAGAAACCCAGTCCTGCTCTCCTAGAAGTCAGCGTTGCCATGGAATTAAAAGGGAGCGGGAGCAGTCCCTATATTTGCTTCTCCTCTGAGCCATTCCGCTCATTTAGCCTTTTCTAAAATACAGGTCTTCAGTTGAGTTACAGTCATTTTTGTTTACCTGATTGCTTTGGCTTTTAGCTTAGACTGTAAGATTTTTGCGGGGCGGGGGAGTTATGCCTGTGTATTTGTCTGCATTAAGTTGTATTGAGGACATGTACACTGATTGTGAATGCCTAGGGAGGAGCCTGCCAGGACGTGGACCTTCCCCTATTTGGTCTGGTTTCTTCTTTCTCCTCTTCAAAATGACACCTCCCCACAGGCAGTCTCTGTGGCCAGTGAAAGAGTGTGTATCCACCAGGCATTTCCCTGCTGGCCTTGTTTTTCAGCATGGAGCTACTCTAGACTCCATGCTGGAGTCACCACCTCTGCTGCTGCATTGAGCTTCCCTGCCCACAACCTAGCAGCTTGCAGAGGGAGGGCAGGCCATGTGGGGGGTGTCAGGATTCTTACCTGCAATGAGGTACGGTCTCCCAATGGCCACAGACACTTCCTACTCCCTAGTCCAGTGCCCTCTACATCCATAATAAAAATAAACAGTCCCCCTGTAATAGCCATCTGGGAATCGGCCAGCTGCCTAAGCAACTAGAATCCTTTCTTCTGTAAAGTTCCACACGCCTGTCTGCCAAGCCTGGCTCGTTGGTTGCTTGCTGAGGGCCCTCTGTGTTGTGAGAATGGTTATTACCAGGGAAGGTTTTTTTCTTTTGTTTTACTTGCCATATAGATGCTGCACAGACTCTTGCTCTCGCAAAGGATCAGAGCGTCGATAATCCAAGCCAAGACCAGCTGAAGGTAAACCCACTGCCTGGTGGTTTCTTTTGTTGTACAGAGCGGCCCCTTCTCTGTACCTGTGCATGGTGGACTGCCAGAACTTTTTACTGCTTGACTGGTAGGTCTTCGCCTTCCTTAAAAGTTCTTGGGAGTCCACAGACCAGGGACAGAGTGACCCTTCTCTGTTCTCTTCATAACAGAGTTCCATTCTCTGGGCGCGTTTCTCTGGGATGTATCACTTCCTGTCCTCAGTCCCTCCAGCTTGCACTGTGTTTGGATTTTGTGTGTGTGTGTGTGTGTGTGTGTGTGTTGTTTTGTTTCTCCCATTCTTCAAACAACAGATTGAACTTCCTAAAAGTGTAAACTGGTTTTGCTTAGTGGGATCATTTTTGAAAGCTTCTAGGCAGAATCTGGAAACCTGGGAAAAATCTTTGTCTAGTCTTTACTTGTTTTGGGCATATACATGGGGATTAATACAGTCTGGAGTGTGGGGGCGGTGGGGAATGAATATCGCAATATTACTGCATTAAAGATGGCAACTTTTGGTCTCTTGCCAATCTTGAGATTTTTCCTGGGTTGAAAGTACTCCATGTGTGCTGATAATAGATCCATAGCAGCCTTCTGGAAAGGTTAATTCCTTGTGTTGTGCTCAAAAAACCTTTATTCTTCTATGGAACTCCTTGGTGTTGTACTGCAGCTGGTGACTCAGAGTGGAAGTGCTACATCCCCTTGTCCCTATAAGCTCTGATGGGCTAATGGGTGTCTTTTCTGCCTTCCTTCAAGCAGACTAGCACAGAGGGAAGCTCTGACACTGAGGGAATGGAGGACAAAAGTGATGCTCCTGCTTTGTCTACCTCACAGCTCAGCTATGGAAACTGCGAAGGTGAGTGCAAGTTGTTCCCACATTGAGGGGCAAGGACAAGCCCACCTACACATTTGTGTATACTGCACGTGGTGCTCTGCATGGCAGGAGCCGATCAGAGTAGGATGCTGGGAAACTAATAAAAATCCTATTGTGGAAAGTAATCTTCCAATGTCATGATTTTATGTGCAGAGATTTAGAGAACCATAAATATCTGCCGTAGGTATTGTATGTTGTACACGCTTTTTAGCCCGGATACTTGGCTCATAAATAAACAAACACTTGGAGGAAATGGCAGGTTAACGCCAAACAGCACATCAATCACTAAGCAACACCATCAAAAATCTTAGGTTATTTTAAATTTAAATTATCGATAAACTAGGCAAATACAAATTAGATGGGGCTACTATAAGGTGGGTGCATAACTGGCTGGATAATCGTACTCAGAGAGTTGTTATTAATGGTTCCCAATCCTGCTGGAAAGGCGTAACGAGTGGGGTACCGCAGGGGTCTGTTTTGGGACCGGCCCTGTTCAATATCTTCATCAACGACTTAGATATTGGCATAGAAAGTACGCTTATTAAGTTTGCGGATGATACCAAACTGGGAGGGATTGCAACTACTTTGGAGGACAGGGTCATAATTCAAAATGATCTGGACAAATTGGAGAAATGGTCTGAGTTAAACAGGATGAAGTTTAACAAAGACAAATGCAAAGTGCTCCACTTAGGAAGGAAAAATCAATTTCACACATACAGAATGGGAAAAGACTGTCTAGGAAGGAGTACGGCAGAAAGGGATCTAGGGGTTATAGTGGACCACAAGCTAAATATGAGTCAACAGTGTGATGCTGTTGCAAACAAAGCAAACATGATTCTGGGATGCATTAACAGGTGTGTTGTGAGCAAGACACGAGAAGTCATTCTTCCGCTCTACTCTGCTCTGGTTAGGCCTCAGCTGGAGTATTGTGTCCAGTTCTGGGCGCCGCATTTTAAAAAAGATGTGGAGAAACTGGAAAGGGTCCAAAGAAGAGCAACAAGAATGATTAAAGGTCTTGAGAACATGACCTATGAAGGAAGGCTGAAAGAATTGGGTTTGTTTAGTTTGGAAAAGAGAAGACTGAGAGGGGACATGATAGCAGTTTTCAGGTATATAAAAGGGTGTCATAAGGAGGAGGGAGAGAACTTGTTCACCTTAGCCTCTAAGGATAGAACCAGAAACAATGGGTTTAAACTGCAGCAAGGGAGGTCTAGATTGGACATTAGGAAAAAGTTCCTAACTGTCAGGGTGGTTAAACACTGGAACAAATTGCCTAGGGAGGTTGTGGAATCTCCGTCTCTGGAGATATTTAAGGGTAGGTTAGATAAATGTCTACTAGGGATGGTCTAGGCAGTATTTGGTCCTGCCATGCGGGCAGGGGACTGGACTCGATGACCTCTCGAGGTCCCTTCCAGTCCTAGAATCTATGAATCTATGAATCTATGAAATGCTGAAATTATACTTGTATCAATTTATCTTCCATGGGGACTTTGTCTTCTAATTAATTGGAATCAGACCGAGCTGTCTGCAGTCAATACCCGCAACCCTATCAGAGAACTGAATAACAATAGTGTTAAGTTTTGCTGTATTTTTCATCCATCCTCATAACTAGAAAATTCCTCTCTTGAAATTCGTTTTAATGTCTCTTGAGGCTTTCTTGCTAGTTCATTGGGATGCATATTCTGTGATATGGAGAGTTTGTTTCCTTTTCCCTCATTACTCCCAACTCCACCCTGACAGGGTCTGATGTTTTAAAACTGGCTTCTCTATTCGCAGGCTCTATTATTGGTTGGCCCAAATGAGGATGGGTAGATATTTAGCTGATTGCAGGTAGAGGTGGTCCTTGTCTGTGCCTGCAAAACTGCAGGCCTGAATAAAGAGCTGGAGTGAAAGCTCTTTGGAAATGAGGCCTCCATGAGATTGGGGAAAAAAGGTTGAATTCCGTGAGCTAAAGTGAGGCAAGGACTGAGAAGACGGCAGATTCCCTTTTCTCCGTTTCCCATTTTGAAGAGTTTCTGGCTGGGAGCCTTCTCATGGAATCAAGGAGCACTCATTGCTGGAAACTGGGGCCAAATCCAAACCTGGTGTGACCAGATCTAACTCATCAGTTGAAGTGTCACTGTGCCCAGTTTATCCAAAGCTGAATTTGGCCCCAGTGTATTGTACGAGTTTTATTTGTGCACCAGGTTTCACAAGCATCTCCCTGTAGAGAGTGTCACTTAGAGCAGCGGTTCTCAAACTTGAGCTGCCGCTTGTTCAGGGAAAGCCCCTGGCAGGCCGGGCCAGTTTGTTAACCTTCCATGTCCGCAGGTTCGGCCAATCGCGGCTCCCACTGGCCGTGGTTTGCCGCTCCAGGCCAATGGGGGCTGCAGGAAGGGCAGCCAGTATGTCCCTTGGCTTGCGCCACTTCCTGTAGCCCCCATTGGCCTGGAGCGGCGAACGGCGGCCAGTGGGAGCCGCGATCGGCCGAACCTGCGGACGTGGAAGGTTAACAAACCGGCCCGGCCCGCCAGGGGCTTTCCCTGAACAAGCGGCGGCCCTAGTTTGAGAACCACTGACTTAGAGTCTGCAGTTTAGTGGTGGTGGCCAAGGGATGGTCAAGGGAATCAACAGGGCTGTACTCTGTGTGCGTGTGCACACATGCGCAACCTGTAAATAATGCACATGACTGCTCTGCTAAGCAACGGGAGCATCCAAAAGTACGGGAGGTGCAACATGCCAGTGTGATGCTGTAATAAATACAGCCAAGGGCTTGTTAACCTAGCTCAGGCAGAAAAGTCTGGAGTTAAAGATTCTATAATACACAGTGTATTGGACTGGGATGGGTTTGCTGGTGCCACAAGCCGCATGTGCCTGTCATGACCTAGATTCTACTTGGCTTCTGCAGACAAAGACTTAATAGAAAACCTCTCAAAAAGCAAGAAGCCCAAACTGGATCTAGTATTTGAGGAGTGGGATGTAGCTGGCCTTCCATGGTGGTTTTTAGGCAATCTGAGAAACAACTACAAGTCTAGAAGTAACGGGTCAACAGACATACAGACCAACCAGGTAAATGGATACTTTCAACAGCTAAAGCTGCAGTGTATTCTCTCCCTCTCCACTCTTGTGTGGGTCAAGTAAATATTCCTGTAGTCATTTTTTTTCCCCACAGTTCAGAGTCTGTCCAAGACTTTCAACTTCTCCCTTCTATCTACCCCGTTAAGTCTTTTCATGAATGTAAGGTGTGCTTTGGTGTGTCTGGATAAAATGTCCCTGCTCCCCAGTATTTTCTTCTCCATGCCAAAGTGTTGACTGTATTTCAGTGGTGCCATGTGCATATAGCCTGTGGGGTCATTGGGATCCTTTGGGATAAAAGTCACTAATATATAATGAAGATGTACGTAGCATGGTGGCTAGCCTGTGTGAACTGTTAACAAGGGGACTGAATTGTAGAGCGGGTCAGAAAATGGACACTTGTGAAAATTTGTCTCCATTTTTCAGTGTGCTCTACTGCATTGCTTGTCACCCCAAGAGTCACTGAGTGAGTTTGAGTGGGGAGAAGTCTGGTGTAAAAGAAGAGGAGAGCATGCATTAGGGCTGCAGTTATGCCCCCTCGCTCTTGTTGAGAGCACTGGAGTTCTGCATACCCAGACCTGTTGAATCACTAATCTCCTAATGCGTGCATATTTTCCCCCATCTCCGTTCTACTAGGACATAGACACTGCCATTGTTTCAGATACTACTGATGACTTGTGGTTCCTCAATGAATCTGCGTCGGATCAATTCAACGTTGCCGTCAAAGTGGAGACAGTGGACTGTGAAGAAGTGGGGAAAGAGAGTGACAAAAAGGTATCTCCTAGTGATGCACAGTACGGCTGTGTTAGCTGATCTAATTTATGTTGCAGCCCTTTGCCATTCATTTCTCTTCTCCTGTTCTGCTTCTGTATTGGGAACAGGCAGTCCAATGACCAGCCAACTTTGTAAGTCTTCCTTAGTAAAGGAGTCCCCCTCAGTAGTCTCTGATGGGATTTCCATTAGAACCACTTTTTTCAGAAGCTATAAGCTGTGGGGAGTCCTCTGTCTCTGCTCGTTTTGACCAATCGAAGTCATTTTTCAAGGCACACAATCGGCTTAAAATCACACTTCTGAATTTTTTCTCTACCACTACTACAGCCATAACTTTAAGATTCCACACTGAAAAAGATTAGAGGAAAAATATTTTTCTTATACTTTTTTGCGAGCACTTTGTGCACAGTCAGTTTAACAGTTTAGGCCTGATCCTGCAAACTTAGTCGATGGTCAACAAGACCAGTCACATGAGTAAAGTTACCCACATGCATGTTTGAAAGATGTGAAGAAAAATCCATGAACACATTTTTAGAAAAGTCATTAGTGAGATTTGCATACAATTCTAATAACTTATTTAATCTTCCCAGGTGATTGAGGTTACGTGTACTGATGACCTCGAGGAGTCTCAGTGCCTAAGTGACGACACAGATGTAGAAGCTGCCTCTGAGGTATTCATCCTTTAGCTCAATATCCCATGCTCTGATTGTGCTGCGCCAGCTTGTCTGGCTAAAATGTACACTATTTGCTGTGCTAGGAGAATGTTTACTGTATCCCTTTCAAAAGCCATGATAAGTGCTCTGTAGCAAAAAAGTACATTCCCTTTGCTTGGTCACCTGTATGAAGCTTAGGGGGTGTCTTTCAGTCCAGTTTGTTTTGAAAAGGTGTCGATTTAAATATGGACACCAGGATTGGCACGAAATGGCCCCCTTGTTGGCAGCCTGAAGAGTAGTCAAGCATTGAATGGGCCATGGAGACGGAACACCACTCACAGCAGAGTAGTCCCTTCAGGTGCAGGTTTAGGCAGTTTTGCTGGGCAGTGTGGGAGAGTTTGCACCTGCCTGTGCTGTTCCTTGGCTAGACGATTCAGGGCTTTATTCTGTGTTACGCTAAGGCCCCTTTACATTGCCAGAATTGTGTAAATGGGAATCAGGCCCTCAGTGTCCGGCGCTGTCAAGCCAAGCACTAAATTAATTAGAATGGGAAAAACAAACAAACCTGGTTTTGTTATGAGAGGTGAAAAACGGATGTGTTTGCACACTTTCCTAGGGCCAACTCTGTATTGCAGTCTGAAAGGGAATCTGGGATATTATCCTTGATGAAGATTCAGAAGTATAAATTAAGCCCCCAGTAGCCAATGAAATAGCCAGATCAGAGTTAGTCATATCAAAAAAACATGCTGCTGCAGTATTCTGTATTCCAATCAGAGTTCCACTGTGTCCTGAGAGCTCCAAGCCAGCTTCTAAACTGCTGGTTGCTTCAGGGTGGTCCCCAGGATGGAGAGAGAATCCAATTGTCACTCTAATCTGTTTTAGTTGCTCCTGTCACAGTAGCATCTGGGTGCTTCACCATCTTCAATGTATTTATCCTCAACACCCCTCGATGGTAGGGCAGTGCTGTTATCACCACATTACAGATGGGGACCTGAGGCAGAGAGAGATGAAGTGACTTGTTCAGGGTGACAAAAGGTGTTTGTGGTGGAGCAGGAATTGAACTTGGGTCACCCACAGCCTAGTTAGCCCTTGAACTACAGATCCATCCTTCTTCCCCATTTCCCCCTTCAGTTTCTGAACCATGTGGAAAAGAATTGTCCCTTTTGACTCTTCTCCAAGAGACATCCTTCCCAGTGTATCTTAACTGACACCAGAGCTATGTTCTATCATCTGTGCTCTTTTTCCCCCAATCTTTGCAGGCTTTCTTTGGAGGGTTTTGCTGTATGTCAGAAAACATATATCACACTGTTCCTTGCAGCTGGCAGAGCCAAAAAAATTTTGAGCACACTTTTCTAGACTGTGCTGGCTTGACAAATTGGATTGTCCCTGGCATAGGATAGCTGAATTATAGCTCTAAACTTGAGCAGCCATTGCCCTTGGTATATAGGGTAATCAAGTACGCCACTATCAATTGTATAGATCCAATAGATGCTAAATAATTAATGATTCTGAGAAATACACTTCTAACCAATTCAAGGAGCTATCTACCCTTGAATTTAGAGTGGGGCACTTAAATTTCAATAAACTGCACAGAATGAGAACTTTACTTTCCTCCAAAGATATGAAGGTTGAGAGGTGAGAAAAGACTAAGTAAACTCCTAAGCAGAGGGCGTGAGTCTGTAGGTGTTATGGGCAAGGTGAAATGTTTCTGAGGCTCTCCAAGTTGCCGCTGTGTATCGTGCATCTGCTAGCCTTGACACGCTGCCATTCTTGATTACTCTTCTTTGCTGCTTCCTGCACATAAAGGAAAGCAGCCTTTGCAAGAATGCACTGACTTGCTCTTGTTTTTGTCTACTCCATTCATTCTTCAGGACTGCTGGCAATGCACCAAATGCAAGAGGTTTAACTCTCCAGTCAAACGGTACTGTTACCGCTGCTGGGCCTTACGGAAGGACTGGTACTCGGATTGCCCCAAACTAGCTCATTCTCTCTCTCTGTCCACCATTGATACTATTCAAGGCAAAAAGGATGATGAGGGAATTGATGTCCCAGACTGCAGAAGGACCGTGTCTGCTCCAGTTTGCCGACCCAAAGATCTGTACACGGGTGAATGCGAGTCCCATGTAGACCCTGGCAGCTCTATGGAATCCCTGGGTTTGTCACAAGAATGCAAGGACCAGGAGCCACAGATGCATTTTGGTGAACACAAAAAGGAAGAAGTAGTAGAATGCCAAGAGAATATCAAAAATTTGTTGAATCCCTGCCTTCTATGCCAGAAGAGGCCGCGGGATGGGAATATTGTCCATGGAAGGTCTGCTCACCTAGTGGCTTGCTTCAAATGTGCGAAAATGCTGAAGAAAGGGAGATTGCCATGTCCAGTGTGCAAGAAACCGATCCAGATGGTGATCAGAATCTTCACGGGGTAGCTGTGCTGCTGCAAGGTGCTTCAGGGACTTAAATGGTAACTAGTCAGGGGACAGCTGCCACAAGGTTTAGTGTCTATGGTGCTACAAGGGAGGTTAACCATATAACTCAGCTAAAGAACAGGGGTCCCAAACTCACAAAGGAAGTTGAGGAATCCCCTTAATGAAATGAAACAATGTTCGGTTTTTAGTGTCAGTTTACGTTCCTGGGACTGACTGATCTGTCTGTAGCATCTGCCCCAGGTTTTAGAATTTCTAAATCCTTTACTTTCCAAGGTTTAGAGATGATGATTTCCCCCGGATGGTCTTGTTTTCATAACTGATCCTTGCAGAAGCCCGATGGTTAATAAATAAATATGTAATTCTGGTTGGTTGTATGCTCTGCAGTAAGCTAAACTCTGTGCAATACCTGAAAATAGAAAGCACAGGGGTGGGAGGAGAGTGTGTCTGTGTGTACACATATGTACGCTGGATTCTCCAAGGATCAGCTCTCAGAAGAGTAATGGAGAATGGGGGTTACAAGACTTCTAACTCTCTGCAGTATTTTGTAAGATCGGATTGAGAGACTTGCCAAAATCCTTAATGAAAAACAAACCTCCCCAACTTTTAATCAATATGTAAACCACCCTGTATGATTTAGCAATCATGCAAGAGCAAGGTGAGGTCCCTTTTAATTAAGATACAGTGTTGGGGGCCAGTTCCTCAGCTGCTGCCAATCGGCACAGCTCAGTCAACTCAATGCTAATTGACACCAGCTGAGGATCTGGCCCTTCGGTTAGGTGTGCACTTACAGCAGTTGTGCGTGTATATACGAGCATTCTAATGCTCATAATTAGCCCCTCACGCCTACAGCTGTTTTAACTGCATCCCTACCTTTTTTAAGCTGTCTTATCATTTGAGAAAAGTCTCTATTTAAAGTGCTGGCGAGATTCACTAATGACGAATGTGCAATTTTGAAAAATAAGGCATTTATCTTAGTGCACCACCTGACAGCTGTTTTATCTAAGGAACTGTTGCGCGGTGTTAGTCACATTTGGACACTCTTCAGTTTGATTTAGTTTCTTATAGGTTTTAACGCGTCTCAGAATCCTTCTGTGGTATTCTTATCTGCACAGTGCAATAGAGGGTCCATTGGCCGCTAGAATTTGTAGTTTTATACTGTTGGTAAAATTCTTTCTTAAAGAGCACATCCTAGGTATCTGCCCAGATCTTTCTCAACCCCCATCTGCAGGAAGGAGCTCCAGGGGTTGAAGGCTGCCTCAAGGAGAGCATCCTCTCTTGTCCCTTGTGGTGGTTGATCAGGGTTTCCCCATGTGGAGAAGGCTGTGGAGTGCCTGTCCTCAAACCTGGGGGATCTGTAGGGGATCAGGGTCATTCACATTCCAGTGGACCCACACTACCAGAGATTCCCGCCTACAGCCACAGCTACCCTGGGGACCCCCGAGGGTTTGAGTAACTTCCACTGGGCTGGTGGAGAATCACTGTGCAGCCCTGTTCCGCTCTCCTCTGGCCTCCCCTGTCTTGATCCTGTTCCCCAGCATGGACCTTGGACTATGTGCAGAGGCATCTGCAGGGTCCAAGGGGAGGAGACAGTGCTATGAAATCACACGATCTTGCCAAATGCAGGGTCTCCTCCAGGCTAGATCAAGCCCCTATAGATCTATGCATATCAGTTGGCTGTAAAGCTGGTATAAAGCCCTTCTCCTGCTGCACTTTCCCTTCTCTCCTGCAGCGCTATAGCCATAACTACAGCTCACTATGTGGAGTGAATTTACTTACCCCCATCCCTCCTCAAAGCACACACCCCTTTGAGCACCTTTGCTTTATTTCCTTCTTATTTAAAATAAATAAAAACCTAGAAAAATAAAGATGGCCAACACCTGTTAGATCCCATTTAGCCCAGCACTCCCTGGCCACCACAGGGTTGCTCTCAACAATGTGTTATCCAAGGCTTTGTCCAGGCCTGTGTAAAATAGTTCTAAGGTGGACTCTTTGTCACTTCTCTGTTTTGAATACCAAGAAATGTGCATTCGGTGTAGCGGCTCAATACACTGGGAAGCCGTAGTTCTCTGTCAATAGAATACACATTGTGGGGTTGCATCTTCTGCTGTGAAGATTGTGGTCTCCTCCAAAGAGGTGGATTATTTGATCTACCAGGTGTATACCCTCTAACTATTAAGATCCACATACCTACCTTCTATCTATCCAGTGCAAGTTGGATGGGGATTCCTATTACTTGGGCCACCTAGACTGCCCTGTCTCTAGCATGTGATTTGGGGAAGATTTTGCCTCCCCCTTCTGAACCATCACTGCCAGTCATTGCAACTTGGGCTGTACATCATAGCCTTATTGCCCAGAGTTCCTGAGGGTGTACAGTTCAGCTGGGCCTGAAAAGCTGCAGGAGGCTTTACGTATTCACAAAGAACTGTAGTTTCTTCTCTAGCTACATTCCTTTTTGATCTAGTATTTTTATCGTAGTCTTTCTAACTCCCTTCATCTCCCTGGTAGACACACAAAGCAAGTACAGGCACCCCACAAGGTTCCTCAGAGCAGCGCTTAGCGCTCTTCTGCTGAAGCAGCTCTTTCTCCAAAGTTTCAAATGGGAAGGGAGGAGAGAATATATAGCATGGACTGATCAGTACCCTCTTAGGGCTGGTCCACACTGGGGCGGGGGATCAATCTAGGAAATGCATCTTCAGCTACGAGAATAGCGTAGCTGAAGTCGACGTTTCCTAGATCGAACCAAGTTTACTTACTGCGGGTCCACGCGGAGCAGGCAAGCTCCCCCGTTGACAGCGCTTCCTTCTCTCGGCGAGCAGGAGTTCCGCAGTCGACGGGGGAGCGCTTCTGGGATCGATTTATCGCGTCCAGATGAGACGTGATAAATCGATCCTAGAAAATCGATCTCTACCAGCCGAATCGGGTGGGTAGTGTGAACCTAGCCTTAGCTATGTTCTTTGCAGTGGCTCTCTTCTGGTTTAATCTTGAGCTTGGGAGGAGGAGAGGGGAATGGATCTCTTTTCTGTGGCTATAATCCAAGCTTTTCCTCTCTCCCTATTGATTTGTGGCTTTTAGTTAGAAAGCGCTACTACTGGGTATAGACTGACCAGCACAGTGCCAATACTGGATGTGCTAGCTGACTAGCAGTACATCGGTTGCTAAAAGTGAGCAAGTCTAAGCAGAACTGGGAACCATTCCATGCCGCTAAATACTTGATACTCTTTCAGGTGGTTCTCAAAGCAACTTCTTCCTTCTCAAGTCAAAAACCAGTCTTTACCATATGTGCTCAAGCCAGCTGTGAGTCTACATCTGCTGGGGAAGGTCACAAAACCCAGCAGCACCAAAACCACGTTGAGCGTATTCTTCCTCTGTAGGGACATTGGAGGAGATGGGATGTGCGGGATCAGAGCTATCACTGCCAAAAGCACACCAAACCTGTTGGTGATTCTGCAGCTATATTGACTTGACATTGTTTTACTGTGTGATGATTACTGTGTCTGATTTTATTTGCTGTACATGTACAAATGGGATGAGTTTTGTTTTTAAACCACAAGTTAAGCTGCAGTGCACCAAATTGCAGTTTCACAATATTGTTTTGCAAACAGGCCAGATCACCGATGGGTGTAAATCAGCATAGCTCTATTGAAGTCAGTGGCGTTATGCTGACTTGCACCATTGGGGATTCTGGCCCCATATCTGAAGCGCACTTGTTGCTTCCTTGCTGAAGGGTCACTGAAATGAAGCTGACGCACCTTAGCCTTCCTTTGGGCCATAGTAGATTTAGCAGGGTTTCCTTATAATAGTACAGAAGTGGGAACTGTTAGTTACCAGCTAGCTGCCTTCCCTTTCTTTGGATGTTTGTGCGCTCGGCAAGGTGGATGGTTGGACATAGACCTGAAAGCACATCTTCTGGATACTGTGAATTTTGTTTTCCCTGTTGCCTCAAAAAGTGCATTTTGTTAAGGGTTCTGTTTGAATAGTTTTCAGACCGAATGTGTTACAAAGTGTGTAGTCTATGTTGACCAAAAAACCTGAATTACAATTTATTGGGGATATAATATCCTTACTGAAACCCTATTAAGATATGTAATATATACAAAGCTTGAGATACTTACCTTTATTCAGTGGCTAAGAGTTATAGGGTGGCTAAGTGGAAATCCCCTTGTGTCAAAGGAAAGCCACAATGAACGTTATACAGTTCGGAGATTTATTTTTATTCTGTAGCAAATATAAGAGTAGTATTTCAGAAGCATCCGCTTCTTTTTTGTACTTTTGCTTAAGGGTATGATTTTTGTCCCATGAAATAGTTATACTGGTGCAATGCCCAGTGTCGATGCAGGTATACCAGTATAAAGGTACCTTAGACTGGTGTATCTTATTCCTCTTCCCATAGATGCTTACACCAGTGTAACTGTGTCTACACTAGGGGTGTGTGTTCACTACGAACGTCAAAGCATTGCCGCAGCAGTGCTTTAGTGTGGCTGTGTAGTCGCGGCCCCAGCGCTGGGAGAGAGAAAAAACCACTCCCATGAGGGGAATAGCTACCGCGGCTCCCAGCACTGGTGCACTGTCTACGTTACCGCTTTACAGCGCTGAAACTTGTTTTTTTCACACCTCTGAGCGAGAAAGTTTCAGCGCTGTAAAGTGGCCGTGTAGACAAGGCCTCGGAGGATTGTATAGCTATATATCAGTATAGTTAGAGTGGTACAGACAAGCCCTAATTCAATCAGAGCTGCCGTTTTATTGACATTTCCCAACAGGAAGTCTGTTCTCGTGCCTTAGTTGCCAAGACAGGACCCAAAGTATTTCAATAAAATACCTAGCTCTTGTATAGCTCTTTTGATCTATAGATCTCAATGCGCTTTAAAAGGAAGTCACCATTTTACAAATGGGAAGCTAATAAAGGCACCAGAAAGTTAGCCGCCTAAATCCAGAATTAGGCACCTTAAATCGGTGCCCTGATTTTTCGGAGCTGCTGAACACCTGGATCTCCTGTTGACTAGAGTGTCAGTTGTGAGATACTCAACATCTCTGAAACTCTGGCTCTTTAGAGCGGGGCCCCCTTTTGTAGCCCAGGCTGGAAAGTATTGGCCAGGGAGGATAGCTGAACATATGAAAAGCAGTCCAGTTGCCTGACGTCCCATTACTAAAAAATAATTGCTTAATGTTATGCATGTTAAACTACTATTAATACATTTTAAAATAATACAACTGCTTTGAAAATGACTCCTGCTCCCATACATTCCCTGTGTCCCAAACTGTCATTCAACTTTCAAGGTGGCAGCTTCCTCATTCATTCTTAACTGTTTGTATTCAGACTGTTTACAAATTATTGGTGATGACCTTTCTCTCTAATAATAATAAAGTGCTGTAAGAGCTAAGGTGCTGTGCAAGCAGGAATCCTTCCAATACCCCCGTGTACCTATCTGAGAAGGTGCTTGAAGGTGGCTGAAATATTGTGTGGGTAGCAGGATCATTTTATGCTCTTGAATAACAATAGAAAGACCGATTCCCTTCCAGAAAAGGTAATTTCTTACTAAATCCCCCAAGCACTCTTCCCCCGTTTTGCACCTAAATGTATTTTCATCCAGGAAAAGTGAAATATCTATGGAATACATGCTCCCTACTTGTAGCCTAAAGCTCACCAAAATATTCTATTTATATTTGCACTATTTTACAATGCTTTGGTCGAACTAAATTAATGACTTGTTTGTTTCCCATGCAAAATAAACTTGACACTTGAAATCTTGTGATAGGGTAACTTAGAAGGTTTAGTTTTTAATTTGTACTGTGTTTTGGCAAAGCTTAAATAAAACCTTTGTTACCAGTATAGCAACCTCATTTATTTCACTTTGTGTGTGTACATGTGCAGCTTAACAGATCAATAAGAAATCTTCAGCAGCTCAAGACCTCCTTGTTTTCTATGAGTAACTTATTTGCTTGTGACTGTGGGAGACGGAATGAGAAGATCTTGGAAACAATTGGACTGGACTAGAGCAAAGTGTAGAAAAAGCACCCTGAGACTTTCTGTGGTACAGAGTACCATTTAGATAACTGAGGTGATTACGGCTGGTTAGGGCAGGGATTCACATCTCAAATTGGTAACTTTGTTGAATACTGTGGAGTTAGACCAGATTTATACCAGTGTAATTCAGATCAGAGTCTGGTCCTGAGCCTTCTGAGACAGAATGGAGTGGGGAGAGAGTTTTGCCTAACCTGAGATGTTAGGAGTGCTGTCCATTTGTAAGTGGGTGGGCATGGAGGAAGCTTAGATATCTGAAAAGAAACATACTCCTCTATAGAACATGGCAATGTAAATTTCACCTAACTAGGTATTGGGAAACCTATTCAGCTTCCAACTCTACAGTAAAACTGGCTTCACTGAGTGGCATGAGTAGAGTTTAACTGTTTGTGGGACATGCAGTCCACTGGATTAGGGTTATTATCACCTATTCCTGTGAGGGTAACTCAGTAAAACTATAAAGACACTAGTAGACATCATGTGGGTTTAGTAGAGAGCCAAGGGGGAGGTGAGGTAACATTTTATTGGACCACCTTCTGCTGGGGGGAGAGAGACAAGTTTTCAGAAAGAGCTTGTGTAGCTCGAAAGCTTGTCTCTCTCACCAACAGAAGTTGGTCCAATAAAAGATGTTACGTCCCCCCCTTGCCTTTCTAATATCCTGGGACGGACCCGGCTATAACAGCACCACTGTGCTTTTATTGTGACATGATTATAATTTGTGGTAGCATCCCTGCTGTACTTTCCAGACATTCAGGAAAAGACAGTCCAGTCTAAGGACAGACAGACAGGTGTCAGGGAACGGGAAAAGCAATGGGACTCGTGTTACACAAATTAACCAGATGCACACACATATATATACACACTCAACTACGTGTGTTGTGTCAAAAACTCCTGGGGGTGATTTATCACTAGTCACTGGCCCAGAAGGAGATGCAGCTTCATAACAAACCACAGATGGAATGCTCCCTACGAAAAATAAATGCAACTGGTGTTGGTGAAAGGTGGCGGAATAAAAGAACTGGAGACAGTTCTTTAGCCATGGGACGATGGAAGCTTGCCTAATCATACCGTGCTCTGTCCTCTGCCAAAAGGACCACTTCCTGGGGGTAAAAATATAGTTCAGATGCCTCACTGCCATTTAGTCATTGACCATTGCCAGGAAGGGAGCTTTGCAGTGTTGGTTTCCTAATGAACACTTGTTGGTTAACAGGCTATGACCACCAACAATTTCAGGCACCAAACAGCTGTCAGAGCAGCAATTGTGCTCACAAACCAGCGATTTACAAGGGAGAGCCTCTGGATCTCCATAGTCAATCCACTTGCACAGTCTTCTACCTAATGCAGCCTTTTCTGCACTCTGCCAAGAGTTTCATAAGACTCTGCTTGCAGCCTAAAGCAGGACCTTCAGTGGGAAGATAAAAACCCAAGCTCTGTAAGGGGCCTTCCTGTCTATCTCCGGAGGACTCCTCACAGCCCCGTGTGCACTTCTGGTCAAGAGAAATTGTCATTTTACATGATGGCAAAAACTTCTCTGCTCTTTCTTGCCCCCCTCCCCTCCACAGAGGGTGGGACACTGCCCTTAACCTGTATGCAGAGCTGCCGTTGATTTTTTCTGCATGCGGGTTTCGGGCAGTGTGTGGTAAGAGAGAATGGAACCATTCTTAAGTAGAAATGCCCTTCCCATCTGCTACTGCGTCTGCACCTCTCTTCACCAGGCAAATCACACTGGACTGTGCCTGCGTCATGTTCTTTTGCCCGTTCACTCTGCCCTTGCTGTGGACCCTACACACCTGCCACCAGTGACCTCTGTTACTTGTAAACAATACCCTGAATAGTCCTTAGCATTCCTGTTTCCCCTAGCTCCATCAGCTTTCCCTGATGAGGAATTATGCAGCAGCACACTCCTCGTGTCTACAGCTGTCCAGATGTTTAGACCAGGCTGGCCAGAGGCAGGGAGAATCGATTTCAGAGAACATGCGTCAGTTCTGTTCCCCATAAGCTATGTTCTGCTGGTGAGATTTCTCCTCCCCGTCTCTACCTGCCCCTGGTTGAATAGCAGCTATCTGTCACCGGAGAGCCCCGCGGACAAAACAGATCCTCTCTGTTTAAAATGAAGCGAGAAAATTTATTAGAGCGAAATGGAATTGTTCACCTCTCCATTTGACTTCTGTAGGGGAGGACTTGTCAAATAGATGCATCCAGTTCCTTTCCGTGTGCTCACATCATGTTAAGAGCAGCCGAACAACTGGCATCTGATCCTCTTTACAGACAGGGACATGATACTTTTCTTTTGGGAGAGGTGCTATTTGGCATTTTAGCAAACGAGAAGGGGAGCTTTTCTTGCATAGCGTGAGGTGTAGCGCATCAAGCACTGGACTGGGACACGGGAGACCTCAGTCCAATTCCTGAATCTGCTACTGCTCTGTGCCTCTCGCTTACCCTCCCATCCTTTGTTGGTCTTGTCGGTTTATATTGCAAGCTTTTTGGGGAAAGAAACCGTGTTGTACTATCCATGTGTACAGTACCTGGCACAAAGTCTTGGAGCCTCTAATTTAATACAAATAACAATTCACAACAACAGTGGCATGCAGGAAAGCTCACTTAAAACTGGTGGAAACCTACTTGTAGGTACATTGGGGAAAAGCCAGTCGCTCCATTGCAGTCAGTGGATTTGCTCCTGATCTTCACTGGTGTAACTGAGGGCAGAGCCTGGCCCTCTGAAAACCAATCATTGTCTCTGACAGAATATTGTTGAAAAGGAACATGCTGACCCAATGCATGCACTGCCACCCTCTCAGCAATTCATAATGCCATTGAAATCTGACCTCATGCCTCTCTCTGCACTGACACCCAAGTGTTTCCAACACCAAAGAAGCCCTTGTAAGCTAACACCAGCTTGTGCTTCTTACAGCCTGATCGCCGCGCAGTGAAACGGGTGGCAAAACTCCCATTGCTTTCCATGGGCGCCTTTGGCTGCTTTCTGCTCTTTAATACAGGTATATAGATAGCCAATGCAGTGCAGAGTCTAGGTTCTCCCTAGGAGGGAACAGTCTTTGGGCTGGCTACTGCCGCAGGAAAGCTGGCTGGCTGACCTGCCAGGTTGAAGCGAATTGGGGAGGGGACCATGCTACAGCCCTATCACAATCTCCACCATCAAAGTCTCCAGAGGAAAACAGGCGTGAATGGGAAGGAAGAGACTGTGTGGGACTCTCCTTTCCCCAGTTTCATGATTCCCCCTCCAAAGCAGGGACGAGATGTGGGTGAGAAAGGCCATCGCTCCCTGTGTCTCACCTGCCCTTGGGGGTGGAAAGGTGACCAATGCTTTAAGAGAACTGAAAGCCCCCCAAATTGTGATTTTGTTTCCAAAACAACAAGACCTAAGTTCAGTAGGAATGTTTCGTTTAATTTTAATTAATTCAGTTATAGGGTGGGATTTAAATCTTTCCCAGCAGAATTTGCAACCCCAACATTAAAAGTAAGTAAACAAAAGCAGCTATTATTTGTATTGTGGTAGCACGCAGAGAACTCAGCTGAGCGCAGGCCCTTTTGTGCCGGGCGCCGCGCGGCACAGACACATAGTAAGAGACCATCCCTGCCCTGAAGAGCTTGCACACTAATCAGCCAAGACAGGCAGAGTAGTAGAATTCTAATCTTACAGCTGGGAGCCTGAGGCACAGAGAGATTAAGTGACTTGTCTAAAGTCACACCAGCCGCCTGTGGCAGTGCCAGGAATCAAATACCTAGATGATGGTGCACTGGACTGTGGCTCAGATCTGTTCCTGGCCCTGCCAAGGGCATGCTCTGTTACCTTGGGCAAGTCATTTACCCTCTGTGCCTCAGTTTCCCCTGTAAAATGGGGATGATGATACTCCTTTGGAAAGCATTTAAGATCTGTGGAAAGCGTGATGTAAAAGCTAGCCGTTACTATTTGCTAAATCCTACTCCACAACCTTAATCACAAAACCATCCTGCCTCTCTAACCTAGAAGAAAAACCGACTCCTCTGTTTTCAGTGCCCAGCTGGAGCGAAATGTGAACACCCTGCTGTAATAATGCAGTCTACACTAGATTTTTAGAACAATTGCCATAAGGTGAGGTGAGGCTGACTTGAGGATGGTTTCAGAATCCAGCTTTTGATGCAATGAGCTGAAAATTCCCCTTCAGATGTTAATATTTGACAATGGGAAGATTTCCTTAAGCTGCTAAAGAGAAGCCTACATTAACCTTTCGAGTGGTTTTGGAGCATAACTGTATCCCAGCAGCATTTTCATAAAGATCTGGGATGCCCAACATGTGGCTAACTGGTGACCTCCTTCTGTAACAGAAGCAAGTGCTGAAAGCTCATCAGTTGTGGGTTTTTCTTTTTTTTAATATTGCTGGCCAGCTTCCAACAAGTAATGTCTATTTATCTGACAAGGTAGATTCAAGGATGAGCAAGGGTGGCTGTGTGCATTTAGTTTTGATGTTAACAATTAAACCAATGTAGTGTGGCCTTCAGGCTCCTGGAAGGTTACTAACATGTCACTCAATTTTGCAAGGTTTGAGGCCAAATTCCAAGTCAGAGTACGGTCTTGGTGTTAAGGCTCTGAACTGGGACTTGGGTATAATTCCCGGCTCTGCTACCGACTTCCTGTTTGAGCTTGGGCATGCTGCTTTGGCCAGAATTTTCAGGATGGCCGAAGACCCACCGCTGGAGCCACATTTTCAAAAGAAAACATCATTGAGAGTTCTGGGCAGGTTTGACAAGCTGGCTTTTATTTAGGTGCCTGAATGGGAACTGAGCTCCTTTTGAAAATTGGGCCACAATTGCAGGTGGTGAGCCCTTGAAAATCTGGCCTTTACCATCTCTGTGCCAGGCCCTCAGTTCACTCCTCCGGAAAATAGGGATAATTTTTTCTTTCTCCTGCCGATAATAAGCTCTATGTTCGTTTACAATTCCGATAACCAGGTCCTGCTCTCAATTGGAGCAACTCAGTACTGCAATAGAAATAAATAACTCCAGTGTGCTTGCTTAATGCCTGAAGGTTCTTTTGAGTGTCCCAGATAGAGGGCATTCATTGCAACCGATCAAGTCCAGTTGCAAGGCCATGCAGCTCTCCAGTGGTTTAAGTAAACAGTGGGTGTGGCACAGAGGGCAAGGGACGTGTTCAGTGACAAAATGCTTCAGGTTAGCAAAATGCACTTCTGAAAACTTCTGCCTCCTGTTGTATTTCATGCTCCCAGCTGGTAGCTGCATTGATAGCTGTGTGATTGATGTTGGCACCACCCCTCTCTGCATTTCTCTGGTTTCTGGTGTCAGCAAACACCCCGTTTTAGAACTAACGCGATTTACTAACTGCACTGTAGTCTGTGGGTGATATCTGCATTTGTGTTAACGGACAGCAAGTCTTTCCCTATAGATACTAAAACAAGAGAGGAGGGTCGTGTTATGTTTGTCTAATCTTAGCCTGCAACGCAAACCCAGATCCTAAACAATGGCAGAGCCAGGCACCCTTAGGAATAGAAGTTGAAGCAGCACAACTGCTTAGGGTATTAGCAAAGGGCTGGAAGGTGCAGCCGGCAAAAAATGAGGTACAACAGTTGGCTCTACTAGTGACTTGCTAATTGGAGATCGGTAGTTTATAGCACTCTCCTTTCTAACACAAGTCCATCCCCAGTGCACTGACCTTTTCTAATCCACCAGGGAGGGGGTTTAATTGTAGCCAAAGCCAGAGGCAAAAAATAAACTTGGTGGGAAGCTGCAAACTAATATTGTTGTTTGCATTCCAGTGACCCCAAGTGAGATCAGGTCCCATTGTGCTAGGCACGGTCAGACACACAGCAAGAACCAGTCCCCACCCCAGAGAGTTTAAAAGAGGAACAGAAAAGACAGCCAGAAGAAGGATTATTATTTCCATTTTACAGATAGGGAACTACTTCTGACAGATACTTGAGTGACTCTCTGTCTCTCCCCCCCTAATCCCCCTACACGCACACACTTTGGTAGCACTTTCATAGCTTGGCATGCCAGTAAAGCCTCATTGAATGAAAGTGATGTGTCTGCGTGCACGTGAGTGAGAGATTGAGATCAATGTGTATGAGTGCTGGGGGATGAGGGCAGGTGAACTGCAGCCCGACAGCAGGTCTAGAGCAACTTAATCCAATTTGTGAAAGGGTCTCAAAGCCTGAAATGTTCAAACTCCTTGAAACGAAAAAGCCATTCAGTCTGATCAAACACTCCTTCAGTACCAAGGGAGAGATTGCAAGTGCTGGAGTATATTCCCCTCCAGCAAGGTTAATAATATTACAGGAATGCTCTTGCTAGAGGTGAGGCTAAAGTTTTTGGCCTACTTTAAAATCATTACAGTCTAAATTATAGTCCCCCCCCTGTGGCTCCCTCAGCAGAAAAATAAACCTTTTGTGGGCCCTCCTGTTGAGTTAGTACTTGCGGTTTTTGGTTCTTCATTACAAGCCAAATTCTTTAGTCCTTAGCCAAAGTGCCACTGAATTCAATTATTACTACTGCTATTACTAGCTGAGATCAGGGCCCTGTGGTGCTAGGTGCTGTACAGATGCACAGACAGCCCCTGCACTGAAGAGCTTATAGTCTAAATGGACAAATCTGGGACTCAGGAGATTTGCGGTCAATTCCTGGCTCTGCCACCAACTCTCATTGTGACCTTGGGCAAGTCACTTAATCTCCCTGGGCCTCAATTTCCCACCTGTAAAATGGGGATCATAATCTTTTCTCTGTCTTGTCTATTTTGACTGTGAACTATTTGAAGCAAGGACTGTCTCTTAGGCCTGCTCTACACTTAAAAAATTAGCATGACTTAGCTGCGTCGCTTAGGGCTGTGAAAAATTTAGCACCCTCAGTGCCGTGGTTAGGTCAACCTAACCCCTGGTGTAGACACAACTAGGTCGACAGGAGATGCTTCTGTCACCCTAGCTACCATTTCGCATAGAAGTGGATTAACTGCATCAATGGAAAAAGCCCTTCTGTCAATGTTGGAAGTGTCTATGCGACAACACTGCAGCGCCATAGCTGTGCTGCTGTCGTAGACAGACCCTTGCTCTGTGCATGTCCTGCACCTAGCACAA
Source organism: Malaclemys terrapin pileata (assembly GCF_027887155.1). NCBI lineage: Eukaryota > Metazoa > Chordata > Testudines > Emydidae > Malaclemys > Malaclemys terrapin. The sequence goes on along the minus strand of NC_071508.1, from coordinate 16,040,873 downwards.
TCGGGCCCCGATCTCAGCCTGTAGAAGCTACTCTAATAATAATACTAATTTGCAGATGCAGTTTGGGCACCAGGGGACTGTCGCTGGCAAAGCAGGTGTCAGCTGATGCCAAGGTCCCCCTGTCTCACTTGAATACTAACAAATACACAGCTGGAATCACTCTGGCTCACCTGTGTGTTAGGATTGTTGCAATAGGTATTAGAGTTATAAAAATGTGCTCACGCTTTGAGTACTTGTTGCCTGCATTCATCTCACTTATAACAGCTATATCCTATATTGTAAGGCCTTGTCTACAGTATGCATGAAAGTCAATCTAAGCGACCCAATTTGAGTTATGTTAATGGTGTAACTCAAGTCGATGTAGCTTAGATCTACTTACCGCGGGGTCCACACTACGCGATGTCGACAGGAGACGCTCTCCCGTCAACTCCCCCTACTCTTCTTGATCCAGTGGAGTACAGGAGTCGAGAGCGATCTGCGGTCAATTCAGCGGGTCTTCACTAAACCTGCTAAATAGACTGCTGATGCATCGATCGCCGCACATCGATCCCGGTAAGTGTAGACAAGCCCTAAGATAATATTTGAGCATTTGCATTGCAATTTTCTGTAACTCTAAATCACTAGACAGAAGAGAAGCATTGTCTACTGTGAAATACTAGTCTCCAACAGGAGGTATCTCCCACCCAACAAAGAAGGCCCATCAACACCAGTGGAATATCAGGGGACAAAAGACTTTGCTGTTTGCTCCCCCATAAAGAGGAGACAAGCAAGTAAATTCCTTCCATCAGCTGAACTGACAGCTCAGAGAAAGGGGAAGGGACTAAAAATCCCTGACAAGGAGAAACTATATTGCTATGCTCCTTGGAGTCTCAAGGGCAAGGTTTTCGAGGTATAAGCTCTCCATGTGTCAGTATATAATGCCTGCATCTGTAACTTTCACTCTATACATCTGAAGAAGTGAGGTTTTTACCCACAAAAGCTTATGCCCAAATCTGTTAGTCTTTAAGGTGCCACCAGATTCCTTGTTGTTTTTGTAGATACAGACTAACACAGCTACCCCCTGATACTTGACACCATGCAAGGCACTAAATTTAGCCGTATGGAGTGGAAATTCATCAACCACAACAAAAAACTTGCACAGATACAGGCAGACATCATCTTCCTCTCCAAATGCAAACAGATGGACATCATACCAAATGGACTGAAGGTAAAAAATCCATTGCAATCAACATGCTACACCGACTATGGTGAGAGACTGTGCCACACACTCGCAAAGAAACTGAGGAACCACCTGATCAGCATCCTGTACAGTAGACAGGAGAAGATCAAGAATGAGCTCTCAGAACTGGAGACTCTCATACAATACCAACCTTCCACACAAACGTCCACATGGCTGGACTTTACAAAAATGAGACAAGCCATTTACAATGCACACTTCACTTCTCTACAGAGGAAAAAGGACAGTAAGCTATCTAAACTGCTACCTGCCACAGGGGGCTACAACAGTGGTACCCTCAACTCATCTAACAACATTGTCAATCTTTCCAACCACACACTTAGCCTAGCAGAAGAGTCTGTCCTATCTCGGGGACTCTCTTTCTGTCCCACCATCCCCACGAACACCATACAGTTCTGCGGTGATCTGGAAGCCTACTTTCGTCGTCTCCGACTCAAGGAATATTTTCAACACACCACTGAACAGTGCACTGACCCACAGGAACCTTCCTACCAACACTACAAGAAGAAGAACTCTGCGTGGACTCCTCCTGACGGTCGAAATGACAGACTGGACCTCTACATAGAGTGCTTCCGCAGACGTGCACAGGCTGAAATTGTGGACAAACAACATCACTTGTCCCATAACCTCAGCCGTACAGAACGCAATGCCATCCACAGCCTCAGAAACAACTCTGACATTATCATCAAAGGGACTGACAAAGGAGGTGCTGTAGTCATAGTGAACAGGTCGGATTATGAATAGGAGGCTGCCAGCCAATTCTCCAAGACCACATTCTACAGGCCACTATCCTCTGATCCCACTGAGGAATACCAAAAGAAACTACACCATCTGCTCAAGAAATTCCCAGCTACAGTACGGGAACAAATCTACATGGACACACCCCCAGAACCCCAACCAGGGGTATTCTATCTGCTACCCAAGATCCATAAACTTGGAAACCCTGGACGCCCCATTGTCTCAGGCATTGGCACTCTTACAGCAGGATTATCTGGCTATTTGGACTCTCTCCTCAGACCCTACGCTACCAGCACTCCCAGCTATCTTCGAGACACCACCGACTTCCTGAGGAAACTACAATGCATTGGTGATCTTCCTGAAAACACCATCCTGGCCACCATGGATGTAGAAGCACTTTACACCAATATTCCACATGAGGATGGACTACAAGCTGTCAGGAACAGTATCCCTGATGAGGCCACAGCAAGCCTGGTGGCTGAGCTTTGTGACTTTGTCCTCACCCACAACCACTTCAGATTTGGGGACAACTTATACCTTCAAGTCAGTAGCACTGCTATGGGTACCCGCATAGCCCCACAGTATGTCAACATTTTTATGGCTGACTTAGAACAACGCTTCCTCAGCTCTCGTCCCCTAGTGCCCCTCCTCTTTTTGCGCTACATTGATGACATCTTCATCATATGGACCCACGGAAAGGAGGCCCTTGAAAAATTCCACCTGGACTTCAACAATTTCCACCCCACCATCAACCTCAGCCTGGACCAGTCCACACAAGAGATCCACTTCCTGGACACTACAGTGCAAATAAGTGATGGTCACATAAACACCACCCTATACCGGAAACCTACTGACCGCTATACGTACCTACATGCCTCCAGCTTCCATCCAAGACACATCACATGATCCATTCTCTACAGCCAAGCCCTAAGATACAACCGAATTTGCTCCAACCCCTCAGACAGAGACAAACACCTACAAGATCTTTATCAAGCATTCGTAAAACTACAATACCCACCTGGGGAAGTGAGGAAACAGATTGACAGAGCAAGACAGGTACCCAGAAATCACCTACTACAGGACAGGCCCAACAAGGACAATAACATAACACCACTGGCCATCACATACAGCCCCCAGCTAAAACCTCTCCAGCGCATTATCCACGATCTACAACCTATCCTGGAAAATGATCCCTCACTCTCACAGACCTTGAGAGGCAGGCCAGTCCTCGCTTACAGACAACCCCCCAACCTGAAGCAAATACTCACCAGCAACTACATACCACACCACAGAAACACCAACCCAGGAACCAATCACTGTAGCAAATCTCATTGCCTACTCTGTCCCCATATCTACTCTGGCGACACCATCAGAGGACCCAACCACATCAGCCACACCATCAAGGGCTCATTCACCTGCACATCCACTAATGTTATATATTGCATCATGTGCCAGCAATGCCCCTCTGCCATGTACATTGGCCAAACCGGACAGTCCCTCCGCAAAAGAATAAATGGACACAAATCGAACATCAGGAATGGTAACCTACATAAGCCAGTAAGTGAACACTTCAATCTCCCTGGTCATTCTATTACAGATTTAAAAGTCACTATCATTAAACAAAAAAACTTCAGAAACAGACTTCAAAGAGAAACAGCAGAACTAAAATTTATTTGCAAATTTAACACCATTAATCTGGGCTTGAATAGGACTGGGAGTGGCTGGCTCATTACAGAAGCAGCTTTTCCTCTCCTGGAATTGACACCTCCTCATCTATTATTGGGAGTGGACTACATCCACCCTGATTGAATTGGCCCTGTCAACACTGGTTCTCCACTTGCGAAGTAACTCGCTGCTGTCCATGTGTCTGTATATAATGCCTGCATCTGTAACTTTCACTCTATGCATCCGAAGAAGTGAGGTTTTTACCCACGAAAGCTTATGCCCAAATAAATCTGTTAGTCTTTAAGGTGCCACCAGACTCCTTGTTGTTTTTGAGGTATAAGCAAGAGATCCCCAGTGTTTAGCCTGGGTTAGCCCTAAGGGATATATAGAGCTTGCTTATTACAAAAGCCTCTATTACCTTTTGAAATTTACAACTAACTCATTTGTGTGTGTATGTGTGTGTATGTTTATCTGCTTTAGCCTTGTAAATAACATTCTTATTTCCTTTTCCTAGTTCATAAATCTTTAGCTAGTTTGTTATAGGATTGGCTACAGGCATTGTCTTTGGTGTGAGATGGAAGGTTTGTGCCCTGCCTCTTAGCAGTCTGCCCCGAGGTTGGTCCTCACACTCTTAAGCCGACAGTGGCTTGACAGTGATGAAGGAGCAAAGGGTGACCCTGAGACAGTCCAGAAAGTGAGGCCCCGTCGCTCCAACTCTCCTTTCCCTTGACAATTGTAAGCCACCCCTCCTGGTTTCCAAAACTTCCCCATCTCTCAGTCTATGGGTTGAGCCGAGAGCTCGTACTACAGTCTCATGGATTTCAGTGGGCGCTCCATGCCCTTACTGCTAGCAGGGCGATCAGGCCCCAGGTGCCCCCTAACTTGTCCTCAGTCTCCTCTTCTCTTTCCCTAAGAGCTGCTGCTGGGACAGCTGTGATCAAGCTGCTGGGAGGTATCGGTTTATTCCTGTCTTTGCTGGCAGCAGGATGTTTTATTTATCTCCTCTGTGACTTTATCAGGATTGAATGTTCTATAGGTGCCACTTTCATCCATCTTTCCCCCCCTCCGATCGCGGTAGTGTAAAGACTATGTCCAGATTAAATATTTACCATCTCGTCTGTACTCACTTGCTTCTCTGTTCCCTTCCTCTTTTAATTAAAGATTTACTAGGTGGTCATTGGTAATTTTTCTGGGCCTTCAAACCAGCCTCTCTTGTTAGGTTTTTTTTTTGTGTGTGTTTTTTTTTTTTAAGTGCTTTGTTATCCTAGCTCTGGCAGAGCAATCTGTAAATTAGGTCTCTCTCTTACACACACACACTCTCTCTCTCTCCTATACTGCCTTGATAAATCTGTGCAGGGAGTGTCTGGGTAACACATACCAGCAACAGCGGCATGCTGCCAAGACAGGGATTCCAGCATGGGCCCGTGGCGGGGCTTTGCTTTCCAGAACACACCTGTCTACCTGTGATTCCAGCTGGGGTTTGTGGGATGGGAGGGGAGAATCATCATCCAAGATGTCCAGGCGTGGACGTGGGGCTAGATTTTTCCAAAGAACTCATCTCTCATTTAGGCACCTAAGCAAGCAGCTGGATGATTGGAGACCCCGCAGGTTGGGCATTGAACTGATCTGAAAACCTGCCCATTGGTGTCACAGCGGGAGCTGCTGGGTGCAGCGCGCATCACATCTCTGGCCACCTTACTCAAGCCAGAAAGAGTCGAGGATGCTTGGTCACTCGATTATCTTTTGGTTTGTTTCCACTCCTGCTCAGTATCTCTCCCCTGTTAAAGTCCTTGGGATCCAAAAGCCAAGGCCAAGTTCCACTCATCTGTGCAGCAAGACACTGGCTAAGAATTGTGCCCGTCGTAGTGCAAGGGAGACTTCAGGGCTGGAAACCACACAAGCTCAGTCCTTCGGGGATGCCTGTGGGTGTTGTTGGGAGTAAAGGAGGATGTGCCACCCTCCACCCAGAGGCCAAGAATCGTTTAAAGGAGCAGCTAGTGCTGGAGAAGGCGGCCTGGTTCATCCTCCACCATGGTTTGATTTTATTTGAGGCCTCAAACCCAGCTCCCTCAAATCCAAATGCTGAGGAAGTCTGACCCCAAATCTCACAGCACAGGCCCAGCTCCACACTGGGCTGAGCCAGAGCCTGGCTCCAAACACCCATGAGCTGTGGGGGACCACCGTATCTTGGGAAAATCTCTGCTAGCACCCAGCCCCTCACCCCACGAAGAACTAAGGGACAGGGAGACCTTTCCTCCTTGCATTGCCCATGCCCAGTCGCTCCGCTTGGCCAGAAGGTGGCACTGCTGCCCCAAGCTCAGCTTGGCATGGCAGCATTACCATGACAACTGAAAACACTTCTCCCATCCCCTCATCTGAATAATGTCATGGGTTGAGGGAAGCGCAGCTCTTGTCTCTGGGCTGCTCCCCATGGGGGGCTTGCACCAGGGTGGCTGCATGTGGGACAGCAGAAGTCACGCTCCAGGGAGATGGCAGTTACAGCTTCTCATTGGGCTTGGGGCCCCCTCAGTCTCCATCCATCCCCCAGCAGCACATACCCCCCAGAACCCTCACAACTGTGGTGGTTCCCTCGGGGATCTGCCAACTGCCTTGCTTTCCTCCTCTATCCTAGCCCAGGGGCTGTTCTGCATGGGGAGGCTACGGTCACATGGAGCCCACCTCTGCCCAGCCAAGGATGCACCTAGCAGTATAAAAACTTTACCGTGTTTGTTCCCACAGCTACAGTTTCTCTGTCACTTCCCAGGAGCCACATGCTCAAGGTTGCACAGGGCAACCTTGTGGTGGAGCTGGGAATATAACCCAGGTGTTCTATACAGCAAGCCTATACCTCCCTCCCCAGGCTGAGAGTAGATTAGATGGGACCCCATGCAGAGACCAGCAGCTAACATTGAATTGACAGGAGATGCCAGTTCAAAAACAGTGCAATAGCTACCCCTCCCTCTCCCTTCCCCACAGCTCTCCTGTCCTGTCCCAGCCTCTGCTAAGGGAGCTAGCCCTGCACCCCTGTCCTTGCAGGACTTTGCAGAGAGCTGCAGCTCGGTCCCTCAGAAAGGGCTGCCTGCAGCAGTGTTCCAGGGAGAGGTGTGTGAAATGGGTTTAGATCAAAGAAAAAATAGCTTGGACCTTCTCCTATAAACTCAAACAGGAGACACATGGCTTTTTTTCATATTGCTGCCTTTCTGTGCTTCCTACTTCTGTCTGCAATCCAAGGTTGCAGTCCCCAGCAGGGCTAGGCTTACAATTTGCATGGCTGCGTGCTGCCAGAGGTGGGGATGTGGGTTGTGGATGGACTCCTGCCTCCAGTCCCACCAATACAGGGAACACTGGACCGTGAGTCCCTCCTCCCTTCAGACTCACAGGAAGGGCAGGCTGGGCTGCCGGCTGCTGAGTTTACCAGGACAGCAGAGCCAGAAATTGCCCACGAGCGCTGCCCGCACTGATATTTCTACAGTTCTGGGGAAATCAGATGAGCCGTGCTGCCATCTGGGTGCTCTGCTGCACCCTGCCTTGTGAACTCTTCCCACCCATCAGTTGTCAATTTAAAACGTCAGATTGTCTGATTTCAGTTGACAAAAAAGAAAAATGTGTGATTTTTCAGTTTTGTTTTTATTGGTTTATTTTATGATGATGACTAGACATTTTTCCTGGACATTTTCTGGTGAAAATGAAAAATGTTCCATCTTCATCTGAAATTTTCAAAGGCAAAAACCAATCGTTTCCCATCCATCTCTGTTGCCTACTGGAGATAGGTCCATTGCATAAGATACTGAAATAGCCTTCAACTTAGGGAACACAATTGCTGATACACTGTCTATGGTATTTCTATAGCATATCATCCATCCAGCCACACTGTATTTGTATAACAGCCTGAACAATCACTAAAACAAAGAGCAAGCCAAGCGAGGGTGACCATTTCAGCTTTGTTAGACAAAACACCGACAGAAGTTTGGGAACTGTCCCTACTGCCATGTCTAAGCATTGAGAAGTCAGGAAAAAGAATGAGGAGTACTTGTGGCACCATAGAGACTAACAAATTTATTTGAGCATAAGCTTTCGTGAGCTAAAACCCACTTCATCAGATGCATGCAGTGGAAAATACAGTAGGAAGATATATATACACAGAGAACATGAAAAAATGTGTGTTGCCATACCAGCTATAGCGAGAGTAATCAATTAAGGTGAGGCTCAGCCCGGTGTTTTCACAGCCCCAGAGCCAGGTGCCCAGTTCAAGGTTTGCTTGGCTTGTTTATGTCTCCTCCACACACTGTAAATGGGAATACAATCTGTGCTTCCACCAGGGTCAGTATAATTATCCCCTGGTGTCCTGATACAGCAGATTAAAACGGCACATCAGTAATTCAGGCAGGAGAGGGCTTAAGGGCCTGCTCCTGCACAGTATCAAACACCTCTTGGAACGATGCCGAGGCCATTTCAACTCCCCAAGCGCTGCAGTTTACAGGAGGCATGCAGCACATTGCAGGATTGGGCCCTATATGCCCATGTATTTGGCTCACAGAAATGCGTCTAAAGAAGCAGCAGCTATAGTTAAATTCTTCCTGATTAAAAGGCTGCTGTCCAAGTTTAAAAAAACAAAACAAAACAGTTAATCCATCCACCCATCTTCCTTCCATGTTTTACTAGATCAGTGCTCCATTGCACTGGGCACATACACAGAGATGCAATCCCTGACTCAAAGAGTTTACAATCTAAATAGACAGGATTGTAAGGAACATGGAGAGGTGACGTGACTTGCCCGAAGTTGTCCAGGAAATAAATTGCAGAGCCAGGACTAGAACGCTGGTGTCCTGACTCCAGTCCAGTGCATTAGCCCCTCTAAATCCACCACTGACTCACTTTGGGGCTGTTCCTAGAGCGATCTATATCTGTAAGTAGGTAATTAATAAATATGGTGCTGGTAGATGCCATTCAACAATATATAGTATTTGTGATGCTGGCAGACCAAATGCCAGCTCATGCCAAGGTCCCCATGCCTCAATTGAACATGGAAAAAATACACAGCTGGAATCAGTCTAGCTCACCTGAGTGTTAATATTATTAAAATAGGTATTAAGATTACAAGCATGTGTTTAGACTTTACTGAACGCATGTGAGTTGCTGCATGCATTAATCTCACTTATAACAACATCTGTATCCCATATTGTAAGGTAATATTTGAGCGGTTGTCATGAAAGCCTCTGTGACTGTGTAAGCCACCAGACAGAAGAGAGACATTAACTAGTGTGAAGTGCCGATCTCCAACAGAAGGTGTTATGACTGCCCAAGAGGGAAGGTCCATCAACACTAAACAGATTATTGTGGGACATGGAAGAGGAGAAAAGACCTTTGTTCCTCTGCTCTTCCCCCCGCCCATAAAGATGTGTCATACTAGTGGATTCCTCCCATCAGCTGAATTTGCCAATCAGAGCACATGGGATAAGGGGAATAAAACCCCACACAGAAGGAACAGAGTACCTCTGTGCTGCTTGGACTCTGGAGGGCAAGGTTTCTAGGCATAAGCAAGAGATTCCCAGCTCCTTAGCTTGGGTTAGCCCTAAAGAACATAAAGGATGTGCTTATGATAGAAGCTTCTATTTTTGAAACTTAAGATTGTTATTCATTTGTGTATCTATGTTTACCTGCTTTAACGTTGTAAATAACTCTGTTTCCTTTTCCTATTAATAAATCTTTAGATCATTATCTTTGGTGTGAGATCTAAGGTGCAACCGACCTGGGGTAAGTGACTGGTCCTTTGGGACTGCAAGTAACCTGAATATTACTAAAAAGCAACAGAGGGTCCTGTGGCACCTTTAAGACTAACAGAAGTATTGGGAGCATAAGCTTTCGTTGGTAAGAACCTCACTTCTTCACTTGCATCTGAAGAAGTGAGGTTCTTACCCACGAAATCTTATGCTCCCAATACTTCTGTTAGTCTTAAAGGTGCCACAGGACCCTCTGTTGCTTTTTACAGATTCAGACTAACACGGCTACCCCTCTGATACCTGAATATTACTGTGATTCTTGGTGTAAGGGACCATCTATCATAAAGGCACATTCATCTGGGTGGCGAGACAGATTGAAGTACCCAAGAAGACCATCTATGACTCCATGTTTAGGCTGTTTTAATGCCTGAGCAGTTTACACTTAACACTTGGGTGGTGAACTCTAAGTATACAACTCGCAACCCATCTGGGGTTTGTGCCCTGGTTCCTAACAGTTTGCCCTGAGGTTGGTGCTCAAGCTCTTGAGTCACTACAGACAGCTTGATGGTATAGTTCCTGGGTTTTGTCGGATCAATAAACTATCTTGTTATGCGCTATAAATGGCTTCCTCTGTGCGGCTCTTAACAGGGACCTTGGGCAAGTGATGTAGCTTTTCAATTACCCCATCTGTAAGATGGCAGCAATGCTTGACTGCGTCATGGGGGAAGGAGATTAGGAGACGTCAACAATGATGGCAAAGCAACGTAGACACTTAGCATGAAAGCTGCTACCTAAGTGCACAGCGTACGTATTACCCAGGGGCCTCATTCCCCAGCATTCCTCATGTCCTCAACACATGGCTCATGTACAGAGTTGCCAACCCCAAGGATTCCAAAAACATGAGTAAGGCCCCAACTAATCGTGAGACTGGCTGAAAATTCATGAGATTTTTAAAAGAACACAGTTAGGATCTTTTTTGCCTTCTGCCTTTTGAAGCTTTAAAGGGTCACGTATTTCAAACTTTTCTCCATCAGCAAGAAGGCTAGAAATTTACGTTTGTTCTTAAATGAAAGATGAGATTCTGGTGTATTCACGACTCCAGGAACTGGGGATTTAAGAAAAACACCAAATATCCCAAGACACTCTATCCCATTCCCCTCCTCCCCCCTTGGCCCTTTCGTGCCTCTCCTTCCCTCCCTAATAAAATCCTAGAGTTTCCATCCTGATCTTCCTCCAGGGATAGGTCAAATCAGAGAGCTGCCAATGTCCCAAGAGAAGCTCGGTGTGAGCAGAGGAGGAGACCCCCTCCTGATGACTGATGCTGCTGACACCGGCTGATGGACCAAGAGGCAGGCGCTGCCTTTTTTAACTAAATTAGAAACGCAGCACATATGGATCAGCAGCTGCAGAGGTGTCTCTGGAGAGCTTCCATGCTATTAGGATTAATCAAATGTAAATAGAAAGAAGAGTTCTCCCCCACCCCCACTGCAATTCCATTCTTTTCCCTATTCTTCTTTTTGGTCAGGGTTGGTGTTGAAGTATTCCTCCTTGGATGGATTCTCACCGCAGTACTGACTAGGGCACCCTCTATCAGCAGGTCCACCTTGCTCTGAGGGACCTCGAAGCCAGGAGGGTCTTCAGGGGACTATGATTCAAGCTGTTCAATGCCTCTCTGCTCTATAAAGGTTCCTCAAGAGCTTGGCCTATTCCAGTGAGGCTGCCTTAGGAGGGGAATCCTGGTTTGTACGACTGGAAACTCTCTGGGGCAGGGGATCTTTGCTCGGTGTGTGAACAGCACCTAGAACCATAGGCCTGGTCCATGGCTGAGCTCTTAGGTGCTACGGCAATACACAGAGATAGAAGTAAGAAGTTGGACTGCTACTCAGACTACCTCAGGTCAGTGCCTGGCTTTGCCACAGGCACCCCGTGTGGCCTTGGGCAACTTGCTTGTCTCTCTGTGCCTCAGTTTCCACCTCCGTAAACCGAGGATAACAATACTTCCCTGCTTCACAGGGAGGTTGTGAAAATAACAGCGCTTGTGGGGTGACGAGGGTCATAGACAGAGCCCACTAATAGGCTCCTGTTCTGTACTTGAAGGCCTTGTTGACCGTGGGATCAGAACTATCCCTAGCTATAGCAAGGCCAAGGTCAAAACCATTGTTGCTGTATATTTGGACAGGATATTGGACAGAATTTCCCCACCTCCCGTGAACTATGCTGCAGATGAGCTAGGAGTATGGTCTGGTCAGCACAGCTCTCAGACAGTATCTCTGCCCCCACTGGTCAGGAAACAGTGAGAAGTCAGACTCTTGGACCAGGTTGGGAACATTCTTAAAGGAGAGCAGGGGCATGCCAGAGAGGGCTACCTTACAGGGGAGAGCCCTGGCCTTCTCAGCCCTGACCTCTCCCTCTAGTTCTGCAGGGGTAGAGCCTGTGCTTTTCCCTAAAGGCGCAATGCTCCCCCAGTGCAGTAGCCATAGGCCTGGGCTTCAGAGAGGGAGGGTGATCTTCTGGGTAAGTCACAGGTCAGGGACTCAGGAGAGCTGGATTTAATTCCTGGCTTCTCCAAAAAAAAAAACCCACCTCCCTGTGTGACCTTGAGGAAGGCACAGGACTGGAAGGGACCCTCTGAATCACAGGCAGCCCTGTCATAGAATCCCATTCATAAACTGCGCAAGCTCCATCTGCAAACTAGTTAGGTTGTGCTGCTTAACTTCTCTGCCTGATGAGACTATTACTTCCTTTGTGCATCTTGTCTGTCTACAATGATAAGCTCTTATGGCAGGAGCTCACGGTGCGTATGCAGAGCCCACAGCATGACTGGCCTCTGATCTCAGCTGGGCCCGGAGGCCACTACTGCAGTATAAAACATGACCGGGCCTGGGTTCGACTCCTGAATGTGGCCCTGATTTCTTGTTTGTGAATTTGATCATCTCATGAGTTGGTGCGTGGGCCTGGCCCCTTTGAGAGAGAATAGCAATGAGGCAACTTTACACAAAACCACAAGCTCTCCACGTCCTTGCCTTAATATTTGTAATTAGCAAACTTTTTAGACTTTTTTTTGGATCAATATTTTATTAGGTAGGGAGCTGGGGTAATTTTTGCTTATGGCATCTTTTCTCCACGTGACTGCAGCCTGGACTGCTAGGAATAATTAACTTTTTGCTAGTTACCTTTAGTGAGCTAATAAATCTTTAATGCTAGCTGGGAATTTGGCAATGGAAATCTAGTCAACAACCTCAAAACTTAAAGGAAAGGGAGAGGACAGAGTGAGAGAGAAGTGGGGAAAACCTGTAAGGAGGAGGTGGTTTGGGGCTAAGAAGTAATGGAATTCAACTGAGACTGCTTTGGTGATGAGAAATGTTTATATACAAATGAAAACAAGTCCTGATAATGAACAACAAGGGAACTGGCTGTCGAGTGGCTATATGCATTCTCATCTCTTTCTTGCATTAATTAATCATAATTAATACCACTATAAATGAATAATAATTTAGTAATAAGCGATGGATTGCTCGGCTGAGAACCAATACGATAGATTAGAACTGGTGCAAATGAGTCAGTAGGGGGCATCTTCCTTTTGAATCATTACTGGTCCCAATGTCCCCGTGCCAGCTTAGGGGGCTCTGTCCTACTGAAGGTTTCAAACCATGGTGCTAGGCACAGTCCAAGGCGAAGCACACAATAAAAGAGAGTCTGTTCTCCAAAGAACTCGCGCCCTTTGGTTAAAGGGAAGACTTTGGGGCCCACGTGGGTAAAACTGACACAGTGGAAACACTAGATTTTCAAAAGAAGAAATTCAGGGTGCTGAAGTCCCTGGTCTGGGCTTGTAAACATTTGATTATTTTTGTCCAAGTTGCAACAAAAACCTCAGTTTTTGAAACCTGCCACATTTTTGTCATCTCCTGACACCAGACACAATAGCAGAAGCTCAATACAGCAGGACAGCATCTTCCACAAAGAGTCCCCAGGTGTCTTGCAGTTTAAAGACCAGTAACAAGCCACATCCAGCATAATCCTTCCCTCCCCCTGTGCCTTTGTCATTGTGATTTAAGAACTGTAAAGGATTTGGCTTTCCAAATTTCAATGGGAAGATGATTCTATAGCCACCGGGCATCACTGTGGATAAAAAACAAAACAAAACAAACTTCGCTCTGAGTGTTTGGATTGCAAACCGCCTTCCAATCTGCTAGTGCAACATTTAATTTAAGAACCTGTTGGGAAGGTGGGTATGGTGCCCCGCTGAGCCAGGAAGAAGTGGAAATGGCAGAGAAATTGTGTTTACTGGTGTCCTGATCCAAATTATAAAACATCCAAACCAGCAACCTAAATACGACTCATTGTCTTCTTCCGTTGTGGGGTGAAGCAGAGAGTATTGGATGCATGGAAGGGGTTTTGATCATAGATTAAATCAGTGCTGCATTAAAGACATAGTCACTACAAGCCTGTGCCTAGGGCCCCAGTTCCTGGAGTCATATGATGAGATGGAAATCTCAGCTTTCATTTAAAAAAAATAATAGTAAGTTTCCAGCCCTCCTGGTCAGGAAGAAAAGCTTGAAAATGTACCCGAGTGTAACCAATGCCTGAGTCTGAAGAGAGCCTGAAATAGCAGCTCCGAGAGGGGTGAGCTGCCCTGTGCATTTCAGGGCAGTGTGACCTCCAAACTCTCACTGCTCCGGGGGGGCCCTCCACACATCATCAGAGGGTGTGAATGGAGCCTTTCACCTCTAGGTGGCTGGTTTGAATTCAGTCCAGGTTGGCAAAGTCCAAAAGTTGTTACTGTCTGATAGCTCTTCAGTTGCCCCTTCCAGAAAAAAACTGGGGCCCCCAGTCCAGCTGTAGTGGACAGGTGTCCCATGAAGACCCTTCCAATTAGCACTAATCACCCCACCCTGCAGGCAGACTCAACAGTGACCAATGGGCTGCAGAGACAGACTTCCCCCTCAGCCGTGGAGGTGGCTCTCCTAGGGGCGGGCTGAAGCCCAAGGTGGCGGGGCACAGTTTGTCCTGCGGGTGCCCATGCCATGTCTGTCCTGTGGGTACAGAGGCCTTCAGTCTCCAGGGCTGTCAGGCTGGAAGCTTTTGCCAGAGGAGGAAGCTCGATGGAGATGCGGGAGGAGGGTTTTTTCTCCCCTTAAACCATGTGTCTGGGCAGAATTTGTCTGGGGAACATCCAGTAATTCCTCAGATTCTTTTTGGAGCGGGAGGCTTTCACCAGGGCTGTCTGCCTGCTGTCCTCTTCCGATTGCCTTTCCATAGGCTTTAAGGCCAGGAGGGTCCATGAGATCATCTCGTCTGACCTCCTGTATGATACAGGCCATTGCATGTCCCCCGGTTACCCCTATATTGAGCCAAACGATTTCAGTTAGACTAAAGCATTCCAGGCCTCAGACTACACTGTGATGTGCCACAGGCAGAGAACAGGCGGGACCAAGGTGCCACCAATGCCTTAGGGTCCTGGAACAGCAGGGAATTCATTAGGTGGGATATGCCCAGATGAGCCCACCAGGCAACCCATACCACCAATCCACTGCAGAGGAAGGGGAAAATGCCCCAAGACCCCTGCCAATCTGACCTGGGGGGTGGGGGAGGAGATTCTTTCCCGTCACCTAATCTGGCAAACAACGTGACCCTGAACAAGACACACCAGCCAGACAGCTATCTGTCTGAGAGGATTCTCCCAGCTACCTCAGAGCGCTGGGCCACCCTGTCCAGTGCCCCATCTCCAGCTGCGGCCAATCCCTGATGCTTCAGAGGAAGACCCCCCTACCCCTCAACGCATCTGGCCAACTGCATCGGAGGAAAAAATTCCTGCCTCACCCCTGCAGGCGAGTGGCTGAAGCCCTGAAGCGTGAGTGTTGATAATACTTATTGTCTCAGTGCAGAGTTGCAAACCTTATGAGCAGGTTGAGGACAAGGCAGGCAATCCTGTTCCCTACCATGGTCCTTTGACCCGCACCCAAATGCCTGGTGTTGCATTCTTTACCCACTGTAATGAGTTGAGCTTTGTTCTTTCCTAGCCTCCCCCTTCCTTTCCTTCTTGTTTGCTGAGAGGTGTGTGAGGGTGTATGGGGGTGTGTTCGACCCTGCCATGATCACGAGGGTGGAATCTTTCATCAGTGCTAAATACACTTGAAAAACTGAAAAAGGGGTCAGTGTTTCCTCTAAGCCGCTTGGGGCACATTCCAGTCCTTCCCTGTTAGCCTAGTGAATGGGTTAATTATAGATAGGAGAGTTGCTACAGAAGAACTGCCCCTCCCCACCTACATGCCCTTCCTGTAGGGCCAAACCTCAAATGCCAGGATGCTTCTGATCTTGCTGCCCTGTTTTTCTGGGTTATTTCTCATGTTTACAGAAGCCTCTGCACTTCCAGGTTCCAGATGCATCTGGAAACCCTAAAATCCCACCCCCGGGAAGGGCTGTTGTTATGATTGTTTATATATATTGCAGTAACACCAGGAGGCCACGGGCCCACTGTGCTAGGCGCTGTACGCTCATATATTCATGAGATGGTCTCTGCTCCAATGGCATTACCCGCCCCAACTGGCAGCAGATGTGGAGCAATGCAGGATCTTTCCAATTTGGGCCCACTGGCCTTAGGTCACTGAGAAACCAAACAACTCTCCACAAGGGCTGTGAGGGGGGAAGCAGGATCAGGGAGATTGAGAAGGGGAGAGGCTCAAGGAAGTTGGGAAGAAGATTTCCCTGATAGATTCTTTGATTTTTAAGGCCAGAAGAGACAATTGTGATGATCTACTCTGACCTCCTGCATAACCCCAGCTAGGGAACCTCCCACTGTGATCCCTGCATCCAGCCCAATAACTTGGAGGTGAGCTAGAACATCCGCCTTAGAAAGACACATGCTCTTGATGTAAAGATGTCAAGTCATGGAGAATTCACCACGTCCCTTGGGAAGCTGTTCCAACGGTTAATTACCCTCGCTGATGCAAATATTTTATTTCCATTTTGAACTTTGCCAACTTCATCTTCCAGCTGTCAGATCTCATTCTGCCTGTGCACGGTAGATTAGAGAGCCCGCTAGTAACAGATAGCTTCTCTCGGGAGGTAATAATTACAGAACACAAACAGGTCGCCTCATAGATCCAGGCCCCATTTGGCCTTAGGCAACCAGAGTCCTAGAAATCTTTTCCAGAAGATGAGATCTCACTAGATTTCCAGCCTACCTTTGCATACCCAAGGGATTAAGAGACACTTAAACGTGCAGCTCCTTATCTGAACCTACAAAATGGTAATGATTCTGTTCAGGGATGGATACACTTTTACTCCTCTTTATTCTCCCCAATACCTCAGGGTTTTGCTTTTTGCAAGGTGCCAATCATTTAGCAAACACCAGACCCCCTCTCTTTCCCCCACAGCAGATGTCTCTCCTAGTTTGTCAGCAGTGGAATGGCTGTCAGAGGTCTACATTATTTATCCGCTCTGTAACATTTACTGGGATTTAGTGTTTAATAACTGTCACTCCAATATATCTTTTCTTAATCCCCTCAGATCTGGCGCTGTAGCAATTTTAAATATTTATCAACGCAGTTTGTGTGTTCACTGTTAAGGCTGCAATTTTCTTGTAATTAAAGATTTACAAGACACTGCTCAAGATTTAGAAAGGATTGGTAAAGATCAAAGCTGTTTAGTATTCGTGCTGGAAGTCATCAGCTTCCTGGAGGTATTATGTAGGACCGGAGAGTTCGCCCTACGCATGTAACAGCACAGATCCCACTAGGGCAGACAGCTTTTGTTTATTTTTGCCTTTGCTTTTTCTTCATCTTTTTATGCCCAACGTCGCTCTTTTCGTTGACAGATATTTGGAGTGGGAACTCATGACAGCAGAGCTGAGTGCATACACTGTGCACAGTTCTGCTGATACACCTCATGCCTGCCCGACAGCACTTCCTGCCATTGCAACTTCGACCCCTCCCCCCCGCCGCCCACCTCTCCTGCTCACAGCTGTGCCACCACTGCAACTCAGGCTACGTCTACGCTACGGGGGGTGTGGGGTGTGTGTCGATTTCAGATACGCAAATTCAGCTACGGGAATAGCGTAGCTGAATTCGCCGTATCTGATCTGACTTACCCCGCTGTGAGGACGGCGGCAAATCAACTGCCGCGGTTCCCCTGTCGACGGCGCTTATTCCTACCTGGGCTGGTGGAGTACGCGCGTTGATTCGGGGACCGATTATTGCGTCCTGACGAGACGCGATATATCGATCCCCGAGAGATCGATTTCTACCTGCCGATCCGGGCGGGTAGTGAAGACCAGCCCTCAGTCCCAACCTTGCTATTCTAGTCCAAGAATTCCCCCACCCCCATCAATGCCCCTTAATCTTGACCTGCAGCACTCCCTTGTAAGCCAGTGGGCTAACACACCAGCCCATCCACTAAAGAACAATCTCCAGGAACAGGATTCCTGTCCCCTTTCTTCAGGGCCTGAGTTTTATTTCTTCAGGATAAAACTATTTAATGCTAGTTCAGCATTTCAATGGCCTCCTTTCCCCCTGATCCCAGGTCCCTCTGCAGGTGGCTGGCTAATCCCTACAGTGGCGGTTTTCAACCTTTTTTCATTTCAGACGCCTAAAAAAATTCAAATGGAGGTTAGAGTGACCAGACAGCAAATGTGAAAAATCGGGACGGGGGGGTGGGTGGGGGGAGTGTAATAGGAGTCTATATAAGAAAAAGACCCAAAAATCAGGACTGTCCCTATAAAATCAGGACATCTGGTCACCCTAATGGAGGTGCAGACCCCTTTGGAAGTCTTAGACAATGTGAGGATCCCCAGGGGTACACTGACCACAGGTTGAAAACCATTCCACAGCCTGTCTGCCAGGGAGTCAAGACAAACCCCTCTGATCTCTTCTCCTTTCTTAGCCTGCTGCTCCCTGCAAGATTATCCTTTATAAACCATCTATCTGGAAATCACATATAAGCTGAGTTCTCTTTCCCCTGCCCTACACTCTCCTGCAGAAACCTTCCTGGGTTGCTCCCTATAGCTCTCACCCACAGCTGAGCTACTTGCTGGCTTTTATGGGGACCACATGATCTCCAACCCATCCCTGGCCTTAGCATCAGCTGGGCAGCAACTGATTAGTCACAGTCGGGGCTGGATTCAACTCCCCTTAAAGGGCCAGACGCCCTGTGGCACTCCTCTCCCAGGGGTGCAGGATGTCATGGTGGTGGAAACATGGCATTTTGCCCTGCTCAGCACAAGTGCAATCCCAATAGCAGGTGAGCTTCATTTCCTGGAGAGGCAAGTGCTGTGCACCTTTGGAAACCAAGCTGGGCATGAAGAATGCTGGGGCAATTGCAGATTTGGGGTGTGTTACAGGCGTGCTAGGGGATTGCAAGGCTGGGGCAGTCAGCCTAATGCACATCCTTTGCAAAGGATAACACAGAGGGCTGGGCAGAGGGATTTTTGTGGCAGTGACTGCTTATGCAGTGAGAACAGTGCCTTAATTAAATGGTTGTCCCTTTCAGATAAAGCTCATCTGCATATCGGATTGACCCTGGCCCTTGTCCCCATTAGCGCTGAACCAGGTCTCTGGAAAGGCCAGGATGCCAGGGTGGGAGAGCCGTGAGGTCAGATTGGCTCTGTCAAGGGAGGGATAAGAGCTATCTGGGTTGAACAAAGCCAATCAATTGTGAGGTGCTTTCAAGAAACAGCCCTCTGTGCTTTGCCTCGGCCCTCCTCTAATTTCTGTATTCCATGTCAGTTTCCATTGCCTCAGTGCTACGCACACAATTGTTATTGTGTATTAATATTCAATTCTCATCAGCACAAATGCAGCCCTTCCTTTCTTTTCTTTTTCTTTTGCTGCATGCAAATCTGAAACCGATTTTTCTCCTAATTAAGATTGAACATTGTTCCAGAATGACATGGCAGCAGTGAGATTATAAAAAGGTCCCAGGTGTTTCATGTGACTGGCTAAAAGCTGTGAGCGGACTCAGAGGTGGATCTGAGACGCAGCATGTTTGCCTGCAAGATGTTTCTGAAACATAACCACAGCTCGTTCCTTTCTCCTGGTCATCCTTCAGCAAATGAGACATTTTGCTGCATGTCGGGCTATGAATCCAGGGAGAGGCAAGCACAAACAACCCCCTACCAGCAAGTAGAAGCTTTGAACTTGTGACCCTCAAAGATCTTGGGGGAGCCTTTAGTAGGATGGAGGGGTTAAATGCTGTGTCCTGACCGAAGTCTAGGATGAGAAACAATATTGGCTTCTTTTGGTCATATTTTACACTTTCTGTCAGAAGATCTCAAAGCACCTTAACAGCATCAGCGAATATAGTATTCCTGAGGTGTAGCTGGAGCCCAAAGAGGTGAAGTAACTGACCTAAAGAAGTCTCTAGCAGAGCAACGAGTAGAACCCAGATCTCCTGACCTTCATCCCTGTGCCGTAGCGACACTGGAAGTCTGCTGGACAATGGACGGTATTTCAGTACAGGTGTATATTGGCGTAACTCCACTGAGTTCAATTATTCTTATTGTTTGTCTTTCAGTAGCACCTCATTGTGAACAAAGACCCTATTGTGCGAGGCACTGTTGTAACCCAGGAATCTCCTAGGAGGCACAGAGAGGGTGCATCGGGGATCTCCTGCGTCTGTTATTTACATTCTCGTTCACCAAAGGAATGTTATGTGAGGTCTCTAATAAAAGTCTGTGCCACGCTGGTCATCGATATCATTGTGAAACAAAAGTACGGCTGTTGTGCAAGGGGTTAAGTATGTACACCGAAAATTCTGTTCTAAAGGTCTGTGTCTAGGGACAAGGCCACAAGAAAGGTGAAACACAGGTTTTCTTTGTATCTATCTGTCTGTTTACATGTAAATTAAGTATTGTCCGGTTCACAATGGGTCTCCTCTCACCAGTCTGAACTGAATGCTAATGAAGGACGGTGAAAACTTCAGAGAGAGAAAAGTATCCAGAGGAACTAGAGAGCGGGAGCCCGGAGAGACTATCTTGACATGCACATCAAAGGGTTTTTTGGGGAAAAGGAAGACGCCCTGTCATCTGTCACCTAGGAAGTAAACGGACCGTGAATTTGCTTCATGAAAGAGAAGTCTCAACCAGGCTGGAGAGAACTTTGGGTGAGACACACTTTGATAGACAGGAGGGGAACTTGTTAGTGAAGTTTAGTCTCTAGAAAGTGTGGTATGATTTTATCTTACATGTAACCATTCGTTTCCAATATTCTTACTCACCACCACTTGAATGTCTGCTCTTTGGTAATAAACTTATTCTTGTCTTCATTATAAATATATCGGAGTGCTGTGGGGCTCAGCAAAATATTGATCCCACGTGCTGACAAGCTGGTGTGTGCTGGTTCTTTGGGGACAGCAATCCTGGTTATTCTGTGGCTGTTGAGTAGAACAGGGGCCGGGCATTCAAAAGGGCACTCCGAGGACTTGGACGTTAGTGTGTCCCTATGGCTAACCTTCAGAGAGAGAACAAGACCCGTGGGTCTGGAAGACAGTGCTTGTGTCGCCAGAGGCTGGGGATTTCAGGGAGCTGATTGACTTCCTTGCACTAAGGGCAGGTGGTGCAGAGGGTGCCTCACAACCCTGGGAAGTGTGACAGCTGTACCAGCAGAGAACAAAAAGACAGCCCGTGCCCCCAAAGAGTTTACAGTCTAAATATAAGACAAGAGAGAACAGGCGGACACAGACAGATGGGGCAGCACCAGGAAACAATGTGCCAATGCTGTTGCCAGAGAGGCACGTGTCAGCCAGAGCAATTTAGCCATCTTTAGCAGTTGGTGTGCATTGCAAGACACCCTGGTATCATGGCTTGAAAGATGTCCAGGAGCTTGTGTGATTCTTCCTAGACTCATCAGCGGGAATTTCCAGCATGTTAGCCATTCTGCATAACAAGTCCTGGAACGGCCTGTAGTCATTTGGGGTGGATGTAGATGTAGAAGACTCAGGGACTACAGCCTCATCCAGGCTGTGAGCCAGGGCAGAAAGGTCCTCTAGTTGGGATTCTTCATCAGAACCCTGAATTGTCTGCTCTGTTGGAGCAGACTGAGCTGGTCGCAAAGCTCCCTTCTGAGGTGAGGAAGAGGATTTAGCCCAGGCCTAGGAAGCAGACACTTGTCTTCTGGCGTGGTGCATCTCCCACTGGGCCCACTAAGGCAGGGATATTGATAGGCATAAGAGGAGAGTGGCCAAAGGCAGGAGGGGGGAATACCAAGGAGAAGTGTCCCTCTTTGAGCTTCTATGCCTAGGGTAATGAAACGCAGCCCTTGACTGTCCCTTAGGTGGAAATTGGCCTGGATACCTGACCCCAGGGAGCACACGGATGACACCAACCTACTGCCCTCGCAGGAGGAGGATGCATAGTCCTTCCTAAGAGGAGCTGTACCAGCTGGTGTGCTGGGAACACCTTCCAAATGTGCTGTGGTTGATAGTGCTCATGTCTTCGTTACCTTCACCACTGCAAATAAGCAGCTGGCATTGGTAGTAGGGTAGACAGCACCAGACATATTGGTACTAGAAGCTTCGCTGCTGAGAGGTTGGTACCAGGCAATTTATGCAGTGCCAGAGGGTCTGGGGCTTGTGCTATTCTTAACCTCTGAGTCTCAAGAGGTTTTGTCGCTCGCAGAGAAAGGATCTGGTGAAGGAGACCTTTCCCTTGTGAACGCGATGCTCTTTCTTCCCCCATCACCCAAGTTTTTATCAGATAAGGAGGATGCATCTTTGGCAGCAAGAACTTCAGCCCACAGGAAGAGGAGCCAATAGGAAGCACTTTTAGAGAAGGTGCGTGCCGAAGTTTCTGCCCCTTAAATGTTGTAATTAGGCTCACTCTGTATTATGGTAACACCCTGCTAAACAGCAAGATCTGAGGACTATAGTCCTGTATAATGTCTCTTTAACCAAGGCTAACTGTTGTAATGTTTGTTTTGTTTCTGATATTTACATGGCAAGGATTTGTATACTTGTTAAAACTTCCTAAATAAAATAAATAGTTAACAAACAGACAAACAAAAAGAAAAAGAAGACGATGTGCCAACTTCCTGTCCTAGGCACCCAGAATCTGAGGAGGGATGCATTGATCCCTCCAAAAGAAACCTTTGGAAATAAACTCCCTAGCTTTCTGGGTTCTCTCAGAAAAAGATTGAGAGACGGCACATCCCTCTGTAATGTGCCCTTCATCCCAGACACAGCAAGCGTCCGGGTGCCTGTCAGTTAGAGGTGTTACAGTCTGGCGTAAAGGGCAATTTTTGAAGCCTGGAGACTGAACCTGGTGCTGGGAGGAACTCACAGGCAAAACAAAGGAGCAAGTTTCCTTGTAAAACTATCAAAAATCACCAACGCTAACCCAGATCACCAACTATCTGCGAAGGATCTAGCTAGGTACACGGTGAAGAATAGGCTGCACAGTGAGCGAAGAACCTGGGACACTGCAAGGTCCGACTCGTAGCCACGGGCACTGAGAAGGAACTGAAGGACCGTTGGGGTCACCCTACCCTTTATACCTTCAGCCGGAGGCACAAGCACTCTCAGGGCATAGATGCAGCCACAATGGATGCTGCTGGCCAAAAAAAGCACGTGGGGATGCATTCACACTGACAATGGCATTTACACAGACAAGCACTCAAAGAAGAACCCATTTCATTCTAGCTTTTTTGTGTCTGTCTGAACCCTTCTGGGGGTGTCTGTCCCTACCATATTGCCAGCTGGCATGCGGAGCACAGCGGCAGCCCTTGCCAGCCTGTGGTGATTGTACCACTGGGGTGGAACATCGCTTCCTTTCACCGTGATTCCATTTCCCTGAGATTTTGCTGCAGACCATATGCTGCCTGGGCTGCTCTTGGACTCCAGCTCTGCTCCGTGCATCCTAAAGGGAAGCAACGCTTGGATCACATAGAGAGGCAGCTCATCAACACTCAGGGCATATGCTTGGCGGAGAAATAAACATGGCCCTGAAGAGATGAGCAGTTACAGCTGCCGGGAAAGAACAGGTGACACTTTGGTAACCACCACCTGGATTAGGGCTGACGGGGCCTCCGTATAGTGCCACCAAGGTTTCGTCGCCTGTCTCGGGGTGGGGAAGATCATTGCTATAAACTGGAAGGGAGAGCTTAACGGCCTCTGCATCAGGACTGCTACACCCTCTCTTCTGTTGTGACACATATTCGAGACCGGAAAGGAAACGTAGCCCTTTGTCCTTCCACGCTAGCGGAGCTGAATTCCATGCAGCTCACCCCAGGGGAGAGTGTTTTGTGTGTGATCTTAAAAACCCAACTTCCGCTCTGCTCTTTGCAGCTGCTAAGGATCCTGAGGCACTTTTTGTGAGTTCAGGAGGTTTGTTCTGGTGTGCTTGGGCGGAAATCTCCCCTCTCGTCTCCGTGCCGGTTTGCTGGCATAGCATTGCCATGCCCCCCACCCCAGAGATGGCCGGGATAAGACTTTCCTGTGTGTAAAGCCCTTTTAAGATGGAAGTTGCTCTGTAAGTGGAAGCTTTATTCTTACCATACAATGGACTGTCTCATTTTAATGTCTCTCAGAGCTATATTTGAGGAAGACTGGGTAGCAGCGAGTCCTTCTTGGTCAGGATATTCCTTTGTGGGAGGCGATGGGGGGGTGGGGTGGGGTGGGAATCCAGATTCTATTCCTGGCTTTGCAGCTGCATGGCCTAGGGCAACTCACGTCCCCTCAATGTGCCTCAGTTTCCCCATCTGTAACGCGTGGTTGATCATCTTTACTTACCTCCCAGGAGAGCGGTGAGCTAAATCCAAGGTTGTAAAGTGCTGCTCACCCCTGTACACAGGTGTAAGGCTGGTGATCAGGAGGAACCACTACTTATCACAGAGAAGAAGGGTGGCCTTGTGGTTAAGGATGGCTTGGGACTCAGGAGGTCTGGCTCCGAATGTTGGCTCTGCTGTGATCTAAGCTCCCTGTGCCCAAGCTCCCATGGGGATGATAATCCTCCTTTTCTCCCACTCTCTCTGGTCTGTTTCGATTGTAAGCTTGTCAGGGCAGGCGCTGTCAGTCAGTGTGTGTATGTACAGCGCTGTGCACCACGGGGCCTGTAGGCGCTGCTGTCACACCAATAGCGATGCAGCATGACTAGCTAAAGGGGCAGAGGGCCTGCTTTGTCATTAGAAAGAAGAGCACTACCTCGGGGAAGAGGCCCATCTTGTCTCTCTGCCTGGCTCTTGGCTTGTGGATGGTTTATGATCCCACTCAGTCCATCAGCTCCTCCGCTGTCACATTTGAAAACCCTGGCCGTCTGCAGTGGTATTCAGCGGTGTCTGGCTGACGGCTGAACACGAAGCTCTGCCCTTTGGAGACCGTTAGTCGAAGAGCTAGCCCGCAACCGAACTCAGGTACAAGCTGGAGCTGTCACTGCAGGCGGCTGGAGCTGCTTGCTTGCAAAAGGTCACTACCCTTCTCTCCCTTTGGCTTCCTTCCTGGGCCTTTCTCCCTCCTGACATATGTACCATCCTTCCCCTCCCTGACATCTCAGATGCCTTCTCCAACTAGGCCAGATGCAGCCCAGTCCGCCTGCTGAAAGCTGAATCGTGCTTCTGCCTTCTCTGGGGAGGGGCTGGGGGCAGGGGCAATGGCTGGGAAATCACTAGCCGAGGGGGCTAGTGCTCTAGTTGTGACCATCAAGGCTCTTCCTGGTGACCCAGAAAATAAAATGCTCCAAGATCCAATCAGCAAGGGATGAGCTCTAGTCTATTCTCTGCATCTCCTTGCTCACCGGCAGGTCTTTACACCCAGGTTCCAACTAGCCAGGTCCACAACTCAGCTTTGTTGATCCTGTCCGCGCTGCACACAGTACTGACTGTATCCCCAAAGTCCCAGCATGCACTGGGCTCAGCATACAAGGATGGATTCTCTGCTTGTTCCAAAGTCTTGGTCAGTAACCACTCCCTCACCATACATGTCCATCTGACTCACTGTCAAGGTGTGTATAACCTGGATGGGCTGCCCCCAGGATGTTCCAGGGCCTACAGAATGAAAAGCCCACTAGAAACAACAGGAAGGAAGGGGTCAGCCGGAGAGGAGGTGCCAGATGTCCCCGTAAAATCTTACAGCCACTCCGGCGCTTGCTAAAGCACAGAGGCTTTGATCCCGTGTGGATTTTACTGTGTTCCTTCTGAGCTGCTCTGATCCACTTTAAACTGGTGATTCCCTGACAGAAAAAACCACCACTTCCCAGCATGGATGACACTCCCTTGATTTATACTTCAGGGGTCCTGGCATCCTCTGCTGGGGAATGGGCTTTCCTGTCTTGGTCTGACAGAGCCGAAGATTGGTGACTGTCAGGGCACCCTCTACAACTCATCTGGTTATTCAGACTTTGCTTGAGGAGAGTCTATCTGCTGCTTCTCTGGCCCCTATCACTGTGCCGCCTAAGCATCCCACAAAGATCCCTGGGCTTATCCTCACAACCCCACTCTGCGCATGGAGAGATGGAGAAATAGAGAGGTGAGGTGACTGGCCCAAGGACACAGAGGGAGCCTGTGGCAGAGCTGGGGATCAAACCCAGATCTTCCGCGTTTCAGCCAAGTGTCTTAAATCAAAAGGACCACCAGAGGGCTGGAGAGTCCCTGCTTGTCATTCACTGGCATTTGTTCTGTCCAGGTACGGCCTCTCATTTAGGTCATTCTTAAAAGCCTTTGTTTGCCTCCCCTCCCCCTCGCCCCTCCCGGTATCCAGGCCCCTGCAAGACGGAGCTTTTCAATAGCTCATCAGAACACACCACAGGCACTCTGTTCTCAATCAAAATGGATTATTCCATGAAAGCAGGTCATCGTCCCCCTCCCACTCACCCCCACACACTTGCTTTAGAACATTCTAAGGTACGGTTTAAATTAGAATTGCAGACGTTCTCGAAAGGTCACCAGGCAGGGCCGGGTTTGTACTGCCATTGTATTTTGTTGCAGTCGTTCCTGCCCAGAGATTATATTAAATGCTACACCACGGCACAGGCAACATTACTCATCGCCTGATAGAACGTTAGAATTGCGGAAGGGAGCAAGGGCTACAGAAATCATCTCAAAATCGCTGCACCATGTAGGAGCCTGCAAGCGCTCCTATGTTGGCAGTGGGGCATGTCACAATCTGGGCTGAGTTCTTTTCTTACCCTCCTGAGCACAGGAAGCCCAGCTCTGAGTCCCCCGGCATACAGAACAGCCCAGTGGGGCGTTTGATGAACACGGAAAAGTTGACGAGTCAACTGACAGCATTTGCACGGGGCCAAGACCGGTGTGATTTGAAATGCGCAAAGTGGTTTAATTGCAAATCAGGACTGTGGAGAGGTTATTCATCCCAAGCCCCAGACAGCTTGGAAATTGACCCTGTACTGCTTTCCTAGCCCTGACGCCTTTCCATAAGCATGATTTAAAAGTAAATTGCCCACTTGAATACAGTAGAAACCAGTTAATTGGGACAAGCTGGGCGAGGCCTATTGTTCCAGTGGAGAGGGGATACAATTTTAGCTTTGAATTCTGAAAAGACCTAGAAGGAAATAAATGAATTAAAACAATTCCTCCCTGATTTCCAACTTCATTTCGTTCTCTGGTAATTGTTGTACTGAAAGGCCAGAGCTCAGAAATGTTTATCTCCTGGCCCAAGCATGGCACTGAAAGGGGGCAGGGGGGATTCAGGAATGCCTGGGTTCTCATCCCAATTCTGGCACTAACTGTCTGTGTGACCAAGGGCAAGTCACAGAAGCGCTCTGTTCCTCAGTCTCCCGACCTGTGCAATGGAGATAATAATCATGAGATGGGGGAGGGGGCGGATCAGGTAAGGTTTCAAGCACTTTGGAGAAGACGAGTTCTATATATACTCTGATACATAGATCACACACTGCACAGTATGGGGAGGAGGTGAGCAACCCTCAGTGGTGAAAGAACAGGTTAAGGATTATTTAGAATACCTGGACATGCACAAGTCCATGGGTCCGGATCTAATGCATCCAAGGGTGCTGAATGAGTTGGCTGATGTGATTGCAGAGCCATTGGCCATTATCTTTGAAAACTCGTGGCAACTGGGGGAGGTCCCTGACGATTGGAAAAAGGCAAATGTAGTGCCCATCTTTAAAAAAGGGAAGAAGGAAAATATGGGGAACTAGAGACTGGTCAGCCTCACCTCAGCCCCTGGAAAAATCATGGAGCAGGTCCTCAAGTAATCCATTTTGAAGCACTTGGAGGAGAGGAAGGTGATCAGGAACAGTCAACAAGGATTCACCAAGGGCAAGTTATGCCTGACCAACCTGATTGCCTTCTATGATGAGAAAACTGACTCTGTGGATATGGGGAAACCAGTGGACGTGATATAGCTTGACTTTAGCAAAGCTTTTGACACGGTTTCCCACAGTATTCTTGCCAGCAAGTTAAAAAAGCATGGATTGGCTGAATGGACTATAAGGTGGATAGAAAGCTGACTAGATCATCGGGCTCAAAGGGTAGTGATCAATGGCTCGATGTCTAGTTGGCAGCCGGTATCAAGCAGAGTGCCCCAGGGGTTGATCCTGGGGCCGGTTTTGTTCAACATCTTCATTAATGATCTGGATGATGGGATGGATTGCATCCTCAGCAAGTTAACAGATGACACTAAACTGGGAGGAGAGGTAGATACGCTGGAGGGTAGGGATAGGGCCCAGAGTGACCTGACAAATTGGAGGATTGGGCCAAAATAAATCTGATGAGGTTCAACAAGGACAAGTGCAGAGTCCTGCACTTAGGACAGAAGAATCCCATGCACTGCTACAGGCTGGGGACCGACAGGCTGAGCGCTGGCAGTTCCGCAGAAAAGGACCTGGGGATTACAGTGGACGAGAAGCTGGATATGAGTAAACAATGTGCCCTTGTTGCCAAGAAGGCTAACGGCATATTGGGCTGCATTAGTAGGAGCATTGCCAGCAGATCGAGGGAAGTGATTATTCCCCTCTATTCGGCACTGGTGAGGCCACACCTGGAGTATTGTGTCCAGTTTTGGGCCCCCCACTACAGAAAGGATGTGGACAAATTGGAGAGAGTCCAGCGGAGGGC
This sequence comes from Malaclemys terrapin pileata, assembly GCF_027887155.1. Taxonomy (NCBI): domain Eukaryota; kingdom Metazoa; phylum Chordata; order Testudines; family Emydidae; genus Malaclemys; species Malaclemys terrapin. The sequence continues at coordinate 16,012,497 of NC_071508.1, read as the reverse complement.
AACAACAATGATTAGGGGGTTGGGGCATATGACTTATGAGGAGAGGCTGAGGAAACTGGGATTATTTAGTCTGCAGAAGAGAAGAGTGAGGGGGGATTTGATAGCAGTCTTCAACTACCTGAAGAGGGGTTCCAAAGAGGATGGAGCTCGGCTGTTCTCAGTGGTGCCAGATGACAGAACAAGGAGCAATGGTCTCAAGTTGCAGTGGGGGAGATCTAGGTTGGATATTAGGAAACACTATTTCACTAGGAGGGTGGTGAAGCACTGGAATGGGTTACCTAGGGAGGTGGTGAAATCTCCTTCCTTAGAGGTTTTTAAGGCCTGGCTTGACAAAGCCCTGGCTGGGATGATTTAGTTGGGAATTGGTCCTGCTTTGAGCAGGGGGTTGGACTAGATGTCCTCCTGAGGTCTCTTCCAACCCTGATATTCTATGATTCTATAAAGCTGTCTAGGATTTTGTAACATACCCGCTTCATAATAACATCATCACGCACACGGGAAACACTGCCAATGTTTCACAAGGACGTCTGCAGTTTGAATGTACACTTTAGAGCGTTCTAAAGAGAGGAAGGGGTGCCTGCTTTAATTCTAATTTAATCAGACTAATTGTGATTGATAAATATGTACCTGCCATGAGTTGTTCTGAGATCTTGATTCAGAGTAGCAGCCGTGTTAGTCTGTATCCGCAAAAAGAACAGGAGTACTTGTGGCACCTTAGAGGCTAACAAATTAAGGAGCCCAGATACCACGGTGATAAGCCAAATAAAGGGTTGTAATAATGAATGAATCCACGTGACAGACACAGAGTGCATTAAATTGATGGAATGAATGCCAGCTAATGGTATTAAAGAACGTGGCCTGCCCATCGGTGCCCCATTTCCCCTCAACTAGAGCCGTGGGGACAAGAGCAGAGAAAAGGTCCTGGCTTCTAAAGAGTGTCATTGACAGTGAGTTCTTCATCCCCGAAGCTATTATCGTTATTTGTATTACAACTGAGCCTTGATGCCCCAATTGAGCCCCGGGCCATACAGACACACTGTACAGCTCCTTGAGGTCAGCCCCAGGCAGGGAGTGTAGGGTTGACCTTGACTAGCCACACTAAAGTACAAATGGAGTGGGCTGTGTCTCCCCCAAGATAGTACATGATGATAGCTATAGCAGGGGCAGCAGCGGTGCGGCTTGGCCGGGCAGAGTGTGCACCCACCGTTTTCAGGAGTGTTTGCATTAGCCAGGCCTCTGCCCATGCTGCCACGGCTGCACCACTATTTATACCCGCACCATATCTCATCCAGCTTGTGTACGTGAGCTGGGGCATCCCACCCCCTAGCTCGCAGTGTAGAGGTAGCCTTAGCGTGCAGGACCCCGGACATTTCAGCAGCACTCAATCCGCTTACCTAAAACCCCAGCCAGTGCCATTGGTGGATCCAGGTCAAACCACTTTGGAAAAATGAAGGCAGAAAGTTTGGATGGGTAATTCACTTCCTTGGCCACGCTTTGCCATGCTGCATCTTGCCAGTTCGTCTCACAGGCCACCTTCTCCTCTGCTACCCCCTCCCTCCACCTCCATGGACTCACATGGCAACATCTGAGAGGCTCTTTAGGGGGCACTGAGATAAAGAGATTCCCTTGTCGTATAGAGAAGACAGGACTCAGCTGTGAATGAAAAGGGGATTCTTTAGCGAGGCTGCTGGACACAAGACCGTCCCCGTGGTTCTCTCTGGCCCTTTAGTGTCATTGCACAGGGCCTCCCTATGATCTGGCCTCCATTAGGCTCTCATGGAATGGACTATAAGAGCCCAGGCTTTCAGCCCCCTCACAGTGACACAGGGCTGCTGCAGGCACCTTCAGATGCATCAGGGCTCTCGGCTCTTTCAGCCTATGAAACCCAAAGCAATCCACCTGCCGAGTGGAGCATCTGCCTGCAGCCTACTCTAGTTAAACCCCAGGGTGCCACCATGTCTTGGAGCTCAGCAGGCAGCCAGCTTCCCGTCTGATCTAACGTGCCTAGGAAACAAGTCTCTAGTGAATTCTATTACATAGCACTCAGGGATGTTCTTGGATCACCGGGGATTTTTTTGAATCCTCCAACCCCTGAAGCCTGAACTGCAAAAGCTGAACACACCGATGTACCTTAGTCACGTCTACAGTCACAGCAAGTGTTCTAGCGTGCCTCATGCCAGACGGCAGCATGCCCCGCTCTGCCACACCTCTCCCCACTTCATTTGTTACCATGATTTATTAGTTGTGTTACGGTTGCACAAAAATCCCCCAGCTGAGATCTGGGCCCCATGGTGCTAGCTGCTGTGCAAATGCTTAGCGAGACACAGTCTCTGGTCTGAAGAGCTTGCAATCTAAACAGACCAGACAGACCAAGGGTGGGCGGAAAGGATGGAGTCTTAGCCTCATTTTACAGATGGGGAACTGAGACCTAGAGAGATTAAAGGCCCCGACTGAGCAAAGCACTTAAGCATGGGTTTAACTATAAGTATATGAGTAATCCCATCCCTGTTCAGCAAAGCACTTCTTTTAGGCAAAGTGTATATCCTTCTTTGAAGGAAGAATGGTAGAAATACACTACTCTCGTGAGAGGCAGTATAACCCAGTGGGTAGGGCACTGGACTGGCAGTTCAGAGACTTGGATGCCATCCTTAGCTCTACCACGGACTGTGGGTAAATCACTTTTCCCCCTCTTTGCCCTTTGTCTCCTCTTATTTTGTATGTGTACAGTGCCTAGTGCAATGGTGGTCTTTTGGGTGCTTCTATGATGCCAATACTAAGGTTCTTGCAAAAGAAGGACACAGCGGTGGGTTCATTCCAAAAACATTTTTATTAGATGCTTAAAATAGAATCTGGCACACAATGTTCTCAACTGGATTTGTCAAGAAGCTAAGTTGCATATGAAATCCACAATGCTGTTTACACTGAGAAAGAGGGGGGGAAAGGGAAGAAGGAGCTGAAGCGACTGCTTCACTGTTATTCCTAAAGCAAATAGAAGTAAAACCGGAATGAGGGGCGGGGGTTGGAGGTGGACAAAAAGCCGCTAAGGACTGTGGTTTATGGGAAAGAAACCACAGCACAGGTGTTAAACCTGATTGGGGCAGGATGAGGGGAGAAGTATTTTCAAAGAAGCCTTTTAATTGCAAATGAAAACTCAGGGTGTAATAGTAAATACTCATTCTTTGCCCTTTGATAGTCACCTTCAATAGATCTTTCTCCCTTACTCCCATTAGTATTCCCTTCAGTGAGACTGAGGCCTTGGCTACACTCGGGACTTCACAGCGCTGCTGCGGCAGTGCCGTGAAGCGCGAGTGTAGTCGCGCCGCCAGCGCTGTGAGAGAGCTCTCGCAGCGCTGTATGTACTCCACCTCTCCGAGGGGAATAGCTGGCAGCGCTGTGAGCGAGTGTGCAGCGCTGCAGGCTCTGATTACACTGGTGCTTTACAGCGCTGTACTCGCTGCGCTCGGGGGGGGGGATTTTCACACCCCTGAGTGCAGCAAGTTGCAGCGCTGTGAATTGCCAGTGTAGCCAAGGCCTCAGTGGAACCCAAAGACTATCCCTCCTTATGTTCATAGATTGGTAGATTTCAAGGTCAAAGGGATCGTTCTGTCTGACCTCCTGTATAACACAGGCCGGAGAACCTCATCCAGTAAAATTCCAGCATCATGCCCAATAACTTGTGGTTGAACTAGGCTCTAGAGCATCTCTTTTAGAAAACCCAATGTAGAATTGCCAGTGATGGAGAATCCCCCACACCCTTGGGGAAGCCATTGCAATAGTTAATTATCCGGCCTGTTCAAAAGTTGCACTTTGTTTTCCAGTTTGAATTTCTCTAGCTTCATCTTCCAGCCACTGGATCTTGTTATGCCTGTGTCCTCCTGATTAAAGGGCCCTCGCCTAGAGAGTCATCCTAGGTCAGACACTCATCTAAAAATCTCCCCCCCCCCTTTGAAACATCTTCAACCATTATTCTATGCTGCAAGCCTCATTCTCCCAAATAAATGAGGAGCAGACTGCAAAGGTAAAACCTGATTGAGCAATTTTCTGTTCATTCAGTGTTTCAATGGGTGGATGCTTTCCCTCCCGGCGGGACTGACCTTGAAATGAATTTAAGATGCTCTTAAGAATTGGCTGTGCCTAAACTTTTCTCTGCATTAAGTAACAGCCCCTGGCTAATGTCATGTCAGAATGGGAAACGCCTTCAGGAAAAGGGTGTAGCCTTTATCTTCATGGGGAATATAGTTCAACCAGTTCCACTCTCAACTTTAGATGCTTCTGAATAGCGGTACACTGGGGAGAGCAGGAGTAATTGGTAATATACTAGCTTTGGTTATGTGAATGATATCAGCCTCTACTGGACAGCCCACAGGGAAGATAAAGGACCTACTACTGCTTCCCACTATGGGAGCTCTTCCAGTTTAAGTGGGTAGAGGCTATTGTTTTGGGAGGGTGTTAGGGAGTGGGACATAGGTGGTCTGGCCTAGTGGCCAGAGAAGGAGTCAAGTCTAGTGGGCAGAGCAGGAGTCCAGCTGGGGAATGGAGTCGAGGGTCAGCACCAGAGTCAATTGCTGATTACCAGAGTCAGAGCCAGGAATCGAAGCTGAGGGTCGGATACCAAATGCCAGAGCCAGAAGTCAGAGCCTGGACTGATATGGTGGGAAGCGAGGTATAAGGGCAGGAACTGGAGGAGAGGCAAGGATCAGGCATGGAGCAGGAGCATGGTGGGTACCAGGAGCAAAGGCACCGTGAGGCAGGAGAGGATTAGGAATCAGGAAGAGGGTTGGGTGCAGGCACAATCAGGGTCCAATGCAGCAGCAGCAGCAGCAAATCATTTAGTTGCTCAGATGAATTCCTGTGCCTCCTTCTGGCTTAAATAGCATGGCTGGACTAGTCGGTGAAGCTGGGCAATCTTCCAATCAGCACTCCCATGGGTGGTGCCTTGGCTGAGGCTCACCAGGTTTCAGCAGCCATTGGGTGGAGGCCAGGATGCAACAGCTGTCTGAGAACTCCCAGGCCTGGATTTGAGAGTTGGGACGTCAGACGGTTCCAATCCCAGCTCCACGGCTGGGTCTGCCTCCTGCACCACATCCAAGATCTGACCGCCACTCCGGAGCAGTTGGCTATTTCTGCTACAATGAACCCCAGATATCAAACCTTCACTTGTTTCCCAAAATGTGGGCAAGCTCAGATCCTGTCTCTGGGGAACTCTGGGTATTCAGCATGGAACCCCAAATACCAGCACGCATGAACTTGGGGTATTTATGTAGGTGTCCCGCTGTAGCTGGGAACTGGGCAGCTTAGGCCCATCTCTACTGATGACTGGTGTGTAACATAGGACTTAGGTTGGAATTAACTGGTAGCCCATTGCACAGGGGGAATTTCCTCTGTTAAATAATAACTTACTCCATGAGTAGCCCTAATGAAACCAGTGGGACTGTTCTCATACTCAGTGTAAAGGTGGCAGACTGTGTCACACAGCCGGTCCTGTGCTATGTATTCCCTTGAAGCCTCTCGACTCAGAAGGTGAACCGAAAAGGTTTAATTTAAATTGGGTTTTAAACCAGTTTAGTTCAAAACCCTGTATAGACACTCTTATTTTGATTTAAAAGTGGTTTATTTCAGTTTTATTGAAACCTGTTCCTAACTGATTTAAGCTAAATCAATACAAGCCAGGTTTATAACAGTTTAAGGGTGTCCACCAAGCCCTTTTCATTGGTTTAACTAAAATGATTTAAAATTACACCTTTAGTTAAACCAGGGAGACTTTGCATGTAGACAAAAGAGCCAGATTTTCAAAATAGCTCATTTCCCATTTAAATAAAGGCCTGGGGTAACATTTTCAAAAATGCCTAAGTTCCATTTTCAAAAGCGACAGCCACTCAAGGAGCCTAAATCTCACTGAAAGTCAGTGGGACTTTGGCCCTGAAGTGCCTAGGTCACAGACACATTTGAAAATGTTTTCAGATTAGCTCAGCATCCAGCATGCTGGGGTCTCCAGCAAATCCAGCCACTTAGCTAGGTGCCTAAATGAATATTGAGCTCTTTGAAAATCTGGCCCAAGTTTCCTATTGCAAGAAATACAACTTGAATGCGATAATGAAAGAATCTTTAGCAAATATATAATCTCTGAAATTGACCAAGACTAATTTTTTACCATAGAAGACAGCCTTTCTGCATGCCGCTCAAATGTCATTCATTTTAGACCCAAAGCTACATACTGTTCCACACACATTTGGGGGTCTCCTCACACATCAGAAATAAAGGATAATGAAATGAGATCACTGAGTCATTTGCACTAGATTACTGTATCCCATTGCATTCTGAGTTCCCTTCATGAATCATAGTTTTATGTCCCTAATTTCAGATCCTCGTAACACATTGTGTCCCGCCTTTAGGCCCTGGCAGGCTGAGGGCTATGACTCTCCATGTAGTGGTCATAAAGGCCCTGTTTCAGCAAAGTGTTTAAGCACAGGTTTAATTTTAAGCCTGTGTTTAAGTTTCATTAAATCAGTGTTAGTGAATTTTTTGATGGAGACGGATGATTTCATAGAATCATAGAGATGTAGGGTTGGAAGGAACTGTGAGAGGTTATCTAGTCCAGGACCAAGTAAACCTAGACCATCCCTGACAGATGTTTGTCTACTCTGGTCTTTAAAACCTGCAAGAACAGGGATTCCACAAGCTTGCTAGGTAACCTGTTCCAGTGCTTACCTATCCTTAGAGTTAGAAAGTTTTTCCTAATATCTAATCTAAATCTCCCTGGCTGCAGATTAAGCCTGTTACTTCTTGTCCTACCTTTGGTGGACATGAGAACAGTTGATTACTGTCCTCTTTATAACAGCCCTTAACATACTTGAAAACTCTCATCAGGTCTCTGCTCGGTTTTCTTTTCTCAAAACTAAACATGCCCAGTTTTTTAACCTTTCCTCGCAGGTCAGTTTTTATCATTTTTGTTGCTTGCCTCTGGACTCTCCCCAATTTGTCCACATCCTTGGGCACAAAACTTGTCACAGTACTCCAGCTGAGACCCCACTAGGGCTGAGTACAGCGGAACAACCCATATCTCACATATGACACTCCTGTTAATACAGCCAAGAATGACATTAGCCCTTTTTAGCAACTGCATCACACTCTCGACTCATTTTGCTGGAATATGTAGTTTGCGGAGTTGGAACTCAAATCTGGAGTGTGTTGCCTCTATGAATGGCCTGGAACAGTGTTGATTTTAAGCTGTAGCTGGGGATAAAAAGCTGATTTGAGGCGGGCATGTATGCCCGAAGTGTGGCCAATAGAGTCCTAAAATACGTCTCCCAGTAACTTCAGGGTGACAAGGACAAAGCTGATCAAGGGCAGGATTGTATTGCTGGTAAATCCACGCTCTTTATATTCACTGAGGCAGAGGCAAGAGACAAGGACAAGCAACTATTAGGGCTGTGTGCCTTTCGTTCCAGTGCATTTGTATGTGGGTTTGGGGCACTTTGGAAAGTTGCCAGCATTCCCCTCAGTGTTTGAATGCCCTCACCGCAGAGCTTGGCTCCAAATCCAGATCTGAAGTTGGGAAGCGGCGGAGGCAGGAAGGTGGTAGTAGAGCTAATGTTCCAGTTTGGATTGTGATATAGGGACTGGGATCAAGTCACAAAGCTGAGGTCTGAACTACCCCTAGGGTGACCAGACAGCAAGTGTGAAAAATCAGGACAAAGGTTGGGAGGTGATAGGCGCCTCTATAAGACAAAGCCCCAAATATCAGGACTGTCCCTATAAAATCAGGACATCTGGTCACTCTAACGACCCCCAAGATCCATGGGGTTTTGATCTGGCATTCCTATCTGGGCAATCCTACTGTGTCAGCTCAGAAGCCAATGGGCTTTTCAAAGGAAGGCGAGGAATACCAGGGGAGCCGATCAATGAAAAGCCATTTTTCTTTCTCTCCACAAGACGACATCCTGAGGTGACTTATTCTTGGCAGTCAAAAAATTACCCCTCATACATCTGCTCGACTGTTTCATTTGCACGATCCAGCCTCCGAGAGGGTGAGAACCCATATGTCCCAATCACAAGGCCCTATAAAACTTTGCAGCTGTTATAATTCACAGAGCAAGGTTCATTTTTGGACTAGTCCTTCCTGATTAGTAATGTTATCACTGTGGCACCGTGGCACCTTCCAGGCAATGATTCATGCAGGCAAATCTGGGCCTAGGGTGACCAGATAAAAGGAAGAAAATATCGGGACACATCGGGGAGGAGGGGGGTCACTGGCGGAGCAAAATAAAAAAAGCATACCGCGAAATATATCGGGACAAATTGGATATCGGGATGGTCCCGATTTTATCAGGATGTCTGGTCACCCTAGCTGGGCCGTTTTAAGGGCCAATTCAGAGAGTTGGGTTCATTCTGTTCTCTCTCGTGCATAGGCTGGTTGGAAAGAATTTTCTCAGGCTCCCCTGCCAAACCCAGCACGTGTGATGGGTTTGACTCCATCAGACCCTGCAGTGGGCTTATTGGGGTAAGCTCAGTGGGTTTCCAGTATGGAAGCTCAGGGCTGGAACTAGTGTGTGTTGTAGGTCAAGAATGAGGAGCATCAGCAGGCAGTTTGGGGGAATGACAACTAGAACACAAAAGGGGGCTGCAGGTGGGAACTGAGGTGCATTAGCAGAGCTAGGAAAGGGGGGCAGAACTGATATAGCAGGAAGGTGCCAAGCAGGACTAAAGGGCATCCACAGAGCTTGCCTGGCCTGCTCACACGATAAGTGATACCCATTGATTACGTTACTTAAGGCTAAAATGCTACTCCTCCTAAAAACATTTGGAATGGTGGAGCTAGTGCCATGCTCCGGAATTGCTGCAGAGATAATAGTGCTCTACCCAAACCCCGTTGCATTTGTATGTTTTCCCACTCCAGTCACAGATCTCTGTATTTAAATAGATGCTTCTCCTTTGTAATCAGGCTGGCCCCTCTTGCATCAGTCAGAAAGACCGGGACTGTTTGCTTTGGAAGGGAGGAGAGAAAATGGCAGAGAGCTATGCAAAATGAATAGGGGAGAGCAAGGTAGGCTGGTGCCCTTGTTTATGCCATCAGCTAATACAAGAACAATAAGCCACTCTGTCACTTCGGAAAGGAACACATTCCAAGCAGATGAAAGGAAAATGCATTTGGAAGCAAGGTTAAAACAGACAGTGGAAGTAGCAGCCATGTGTGTGTATCAGTGTGTGACGTTACTGAGGCAAACAACTTAAGTGGCAAAAAAGAGGCTAGACGCTTAAGGTGAAATTTACCTTTGTGCGCAGAAATTAGTACAAGGCACGTAAGCCCTTCAAAATAGGGCTTAAGTGGTGCAAAGGTTTCAGGCTGGCCCTCTGCACAGGGGTGAATTTCACTGCGGGATGAATATCTTCTACAGTTACACTAGCTAGGATAAAAATTAGGCAAGGGTATCAGTCCTCAGGCTGCAGAGAACATATTACCAGCTACAGCTCCTTCCCAATCATACCATGCTTCACTTGGGGGCGGGAGGGTTATCTTCCTCTTTAGCATCTAGCTGTGGCCTTTGTCAGAGTAAAGATCCCAGAGCAGATGAAGAATTGGCCCCTTAAAGTTCAATAGAAGACAGGACTAGGTCAGCTGTTATCCATTTGTTCCAGTCTACGTGACTAGTTGAACCATTCTATACTAATATAGTTTGACCCTCTCTGCATTGGCTGGTCAAACCCTGTAAGAAAGTGGTTTAACCACAGTTGAGTTTAAACCATATTTAAGCACAGTTGCTGAATTTGGTTGTACGGCCAGGATAGACAGGGTCTGTGGTACTATTTAGCTAGCATGATGATCAGAAAAAAAAAATCACTGGTTATGGAAACTATGAGAATCAGACCATCATCACAATAATAAATAGTGTATTCCGCACAGTGCTCTTCAGATAAGGATATCAAAGCATTTGGGGGGGTGGTAGTATCATTATCCCCACTTCAGAGAGTATGGATTTGAGGCACAGAGAAGCAGAGGTCAACGTTTTCTGAAGTGCCCATTCATTTTGGGGGCCCGGCTGGAAACCCATGGAACCAGATTATCCAAAGAGCTCAGGCACCAAAATTCTGTAAGGAGCCAGCTTTTTGTAAGCGCTCAGGGCTTGATGGCTGCTGACCTCTCTTGAAAATGTTGACCCTAGGACATGATTTTCATAGGTAGGCGCTCAGCCATGGCAGGTCAGCATTTCTGCAAATCAACCCCATATACTCTCAGTTTGGGCTGCTAAATGACTGAGGCCCACCAAATCAGCAGCCACTTTTGAAAATGTTGGGCTAAGTGACTTGCCCAAAGTCAGGAAGTGAGTCAGTGGCGGTCAAGAACAGAACTCAGGCTTCCCAACTCCCAATGTCCTGCTCTGACTACTGTTTAAATGCAGCTGTAGCCAGCACAGTTGGGTTTTAGCTAGTACAGTTGTGATCCCAGAGCAGACAGGAGTGGGGGGAAAGGAAGCATCCATAGAGGACAAAACAATTCAATGTGTCAGTGCTGGCAATCAGAGTGGTGTATTTTTGTATTAATTATATTGTGAAGCTCCGTAAGTATCACTGTGATTCCCAAACTCAGCTGAAGGCAACCGAGAAAATAGAAGAAGAAATAAACAAATAGAATCTTCTGCTTGCAGGAATTAGTTGTAGGTTAAAATAAACAAACCAAGCAGCTGTTGAAATCTCACCTCCGGTCCCAGTGTAACATTAGCAGTAATGATAGTAATGATCACAGATGTCCTTTCCCTACACCTACAAAATTACAGCCTTTAAAAGGGCTGTGTGTTTGTTTTGCTTGAGGGTTAGCTACATTTCTGCCACGCGTAGGAACAAGATCCTCTCAAATGGCAGAGGAGAGAGGTGAAAATATTGCCCCGTGACTGATTAATAAGGGAGCTTTTTATATAACTGGGAGGAATGGAATTAAATCAAAGACATGTCTACTCCTGGGAAATTTACAGGCTAATATTCCCAACTGATCTCACACTGATCCAGCTAAACCAGTGGGGACTTTTTTGTAAATTTCCCCAGTGTAAAGAAAGGCAGAAGAGAAAAGCTATTTAGGCCCTGATCCTCCAAACACTTGACTTTACATACGTGAGTAGTTCCATCGAAGGCACTTGGGAGCCTACAGAATCTCCAGAGTGGCTTCCATTCAAGGAAATACTTAAGCACATACTTAGCTTTGAGCCTGTCCCATTGAAGATAATGGCAAATCTTCAATGGGTCCCAAGCACGTGATTAAGTGCTTTGCTGATTAGTGCCGGTTGGCTAAATTGTGGCTGGGATGAACTATCATATGGAATAATGGATCAGAGAAGGCTGCAGCAGAAGCTTCTGCCCAACAGGGAATTCTCATGCATCCGTCTTTAGATGCAATAGCCTTGTCAAAGCCCTAGGCCTAGTCTACACTAGGAAAGGTTTGCTGGTATAGTTATACCAGTACCGCCAGACCAGCAAAGCCCTCCTAGTGTAGACCTAGCTTATACCAGCCAAAGCGTTCTTTTGCCAATATAACTTACCCAGGTCCCAAACAAAATTAGCTATACAGGCAAAACCATTTTTTGTCCCCAGTATAACCGTGTCTGCACTAGGGCTTTTGCCAGTATAGAAATGTCATAAAAATAATCACACCCCGAGCTGACATTGCTATACTAGCAAAATTTTAAGTGTTGCCCTGGCCCCAGTGCACGGAAGTGTTCCAGCGTGATTTGCCCTGGTGTCAATCATGCCGGTGGTAGCCCTTTGCCCAAGGTCTTGCAATTCCCACGTGAGACGTGCAGGCTCCAGTTTCATCCACTCTGGACGAGCTCGCAGGCTCTTTCCATGGTTTTGGGAATTAAACTGTTCTCTACTTTTTCGGCATTTTTATTTCAGCCGGTAAGAGGCAACCTCCATGCAGTGGTGTCAGCCCAGGGAGAGGGGGCGTGCTTTGCGTGGGATGAGTTATTCTGGCATCACACTGAAGGCGCCTGCCCACTGCTCCCAGCTGGGACAGGAACACAGTAATTGTTATGTTTGTACGCCTGGTGGGGACAATCTTTTATTATGATGTTTGAAGCAGAACCACGTTGCCAGTCCCAGCTGGGAAAGAGGATCCAGTAAACAAAACTCCTAACTTTAAAGCAGAGACAGAGCCAAGCTGTAAACCTCCCATCTGGATTTCAAATCCTCCAGAGTTCGGGGCAGGGGCGAGGTACTGGGATGTGGGGTTGGAGCTCAACTCTGCACAGAAGAGTAGAAGTTGGAGGTTAGGTAGGTCACTGAGGACTGGCCATGGAATCCCACACTTGAAGTTGTCTGCACAGGCTACGTCAATCCCATAATTTCTTCAGTGTTCTTCCACCATGTCAAATAGTCCTTCTAGCTTTAAGTGTTAAGAACATTGCATTGCAGCACAGCATCAGACAGGTGTGGGCTGTCTTGCTTTGGGAGGATGTGCCATTTTCTTGTGCGTTTCTCCCAAGTTCTGACTGGGAGAGCAGCATGTCCATTTTTTAAAGGGGAGTCATTTTCCAGTTTCTGTTTATCCAAGGAATAGTCCAGCCACCATGAACAGTGCAAGCTCCCCCCGCCTACTCTACCAACACACCTCACCCCCCAGCCTGGAGCAGCCTCCTCTGGACTTGAGAGGAGAGTTCAGGCTCTATGGCCCAGTCAATCCTTGGTGTCTCTGCTAAGGCGGCCAGTTAGTGCCAGTTACGGGGTAATGGGTTTTGCATCAAGAGATGGTGATAGTGTCGTGACATCTCCATTTGAGTGGCTTCTTTCCTGTGAATGGGGGGCGGGGAGGGGGGGGAGAGAGAACAGAATATCAGGGTATTCTAAAGCAGGGATGGCTTTAAACAGGTGGCTTAAGGCATCTAACAGCCTCCCTGTAACTGCAGGGCAAGGACAGAGCTGGAAGGGCTGCCGGCATGTGTTGCTGGTGAACTTGCAGGAACAAGCAGTGTCTGTTCCCTTATCAAGGCAAGCAGGGCACGGTGCCCTCATTGATTTGTGCATCTTAACATTCATGAGGATGTCTATGCAAATTAGCCAGGGCCCACTTAGCAATGGTTGTGCATCCCCCAAAATCGACCATCACCGACGGTGCTTGCGGAGTAGAGGGGTCAGCTATGCGTGTGAATGAAAGAGAACAAGACACACACATACACTCTCACAGTGGCTTCTTTTCATTGCTCTCCTTGGTGTTCACCTCGACAGGGATAGCAAACTGCGGAGGATGGGACTTCACATCCCAGGCCATTTTAATTTTTAATGAAGGCCTCTCTCAGACACCTTTCCGCGCAGAAGGTATCTGTCTGCCATTATCCCTAGGTTGGGCTCAGAAGAACCAGGAGGGGAATCTCTCTTCATCTTCGTTTTATTTCTTCTCTCTGATCAACTCAGAGCCCCTCCCAAAGGGGGAAGGCATTATAATGTTTACAGATGCTCCAGCAAAGCTTAGCCGTGTACACTTTGATCTCTGGGCCTTGTTTATTTGCTGGTACATCACGTTTTGTTTCAGGTGATTACAGCGAACCTGGCTGAAATTTTCCCTCTGGCACTGTACTTTTTAATTGAGGGAACAGATTTGGTTCTGGAGGAAGGAGAGGGATTTATTATCCTAGCAAGAGTTGACTGTAGCACAGCCAGGGGCTGGGCAACTTTCCTCTGCAAAGCTCTTCTGATGCCTTCAGTCCTGACCTGTAGCTTCCAGTTATTAGTCCAGGGGCCTCTCACACACACTATTCTGCCAGTGCACCCCGCTCTTGACTTCCAGCATTCCCTGCTATTCCAGACCTGACCTTCTCCTAAGAAAAGGTTGCCAACCATGCCAAATTATGCAGTGATTTTTTTGATGTGAATACACATCTGCTAGATCTAGGTGGAGATTTTTCTTCCTATGACATTCTACCACATCAAAAAACTATACGTGATTATGGTAGAGCTTTTCTTAATGCTTGCAATGGGCATCATGTGCCCCACAGTGGATGGGGAGCATTATGTGAAGCAGGGAGCATTATGTGAAGCAGGGAGCATTATGTGAAGCGACTGGTCTAAGGGCCTGCTCCACAACCCATGGACTTCAAAAGGTTTGGTCCTGTCCGAATTTGCTGCTGTTAGAGCATGGACGATGGCAGGTCATTACAAAGATGGTGGTGAGGGCGCATCGGATCAGCCCATGCATGTGTCTTGTTCAAATTGCTACTCATCTCCCCATGCCTTTTAACTTGGAATTCTCAGTACACCAGTGCACCATAGGTGCTGGTCTCAGATATCAGATAACCGACTCATTTGTCTTCTGTCTCCTTACAACCACCATCTTGCCCAGATCTTGAAAGGTAAAGCAACATTCATAACCATGAACATTATACTTCTTGGTGGGAAAATTATTTTTGGTGTCTATTTACACTGACTCTTTTCTGGTGGCCTCTTTCTATCACTCTCTTTCTAGCTATCCATCTATTTCTCCATCAGCCAATTCATCTGTCCTGCCTTTCTCTTTCCATGTGGTTCCCCCACCCCCCCAATTAAAGGCTTCTTAGAAATTTAAAAGTAAACAAATGAGTTTTTTTAAATAAAAACATCCATTCACCACTAGCGAAGGGAAGCTGACTCTCCCAAGCTCACTGATTTGAAATTCTATAGACGGCATCATCCCTTGGTTTGGCATAATTAGAAACAGAAGGGGGCGGGGGGGAGAGACTCATGCTGTCCACCGGTATGTTTCATTTGCAATTTTAATTGCTTATCAGAGAAAGAGAGGTGATGACAGCATTGGAGACCAGAATATTTCATCCCCTCGCACCCATAAAGCCTCTTCTCACTTTCATCTCCTGGGATGTTTCAAGTTATGCAGTGGGACATGTGCAGAGAGCAAACTGCAGCTATTTGGAAGTAAGAGACTGTTCCGGGAACCTCTGCCACATCAAAGATTTCTCCCTGCCATACACCCTGCCCCCACCCTTTGTCTCTGCAGCAATGTTTTTCTAGCACGAACCCTTCACGCTATAGACCAGTGTACAAAGGTTTTTTTGTTTCTTTCTTTCTTTCTTTTTTTTTTTTTTTTACAAAAACAGAAAAGCAAGAATTTCCTTTTTTTTTTTTTTTTTTTTTTTGTAACATTATCCACAAAAGTTTACAAAATAGCCTTGAAATCAAGCTCTTGGGTTATGGGATCCAATCGGCTTTTCATGGCGGAATCCAGCCAGAGTCACAAAGACGTCACTAGCCAGTTAAGAGATACAGCAGCAGCAGCATCCTTGTTTCCTTAGCCCAATTGTCCTCTTCCCCCCTCCCCCCTCTGTTCCTTGAGGTGGTTGTGGGTGAGCGAATAAGGGGGCTGGCAGGTTTGAGTCGTGGTTACCTATGGCTGTACACACACAAAAAGTCCCAAAGGGAAAGGCCTTTGTGTATTTCCAAGACAGGGACCATCCAGCTAGCGGACTAACAGCTGGGCTGCCGGGGGCTTGGTGTCATCTGTGGTTCTACAGTATGGCTGTTCTTGCTCATGCTCTCTGCTCTGGGCATTGCCTTTCATTGTCCCTGTCTGTGCTGAAGATTCACTCAAGAACCTTTCCCCCAGTAACAGCAGGTTGTCTGTAAGAGAAACAATCTGTTTGGACAAATGTTGATGGGTGACTTGGGCGGGGCATGGGGGCAGAGGGGCACCGCAAGGCCTGAATGTTGGCCATGTCCCGCTCCACTTGCCATGCTGCTTTGTTTGTCAGTCAAGTCTTCTTTTTATTTTTGGTAAAAAATAGTTTCACTTGCCTTCTCCCCGACCCCCGGAACCGCCACCCCATCTCCACGCCCCTCCAAAGAGTTGACCTTCAAGAGTCCAGCGGCGTTGCTTGCACCTCCACGGCTAGGAGCTTCTCCCCAGGCCTCCCCTGATCCCAGTGTTTGACGAAAGGAGGGTAGACCACGCGCACCGAGGACGAGCCCGGGTACCATGGCAGGCAGCGCAGGAGCAGTTTCCCAGGCTGCGGCCTGTAGGAACCAAAGCCATAGTGGCCTACCAGGCTGACTGAAAGCAACAAGATGCAGAGGGCCAGCACCGTCAAGACACTCTGCCCGCTCTCCAGGTACCCATAGCCGTAGCCAGCCTCTTTAGTCCTGGCATTCACACAGGCCACCTTGGACTGCAAGTTTACGAAGGCCACGTGAAGGCAGGCCCAGTACTCTGTGCCCTGGTGGAGCCGGGTGATGTTATACAGGTGGGTGCCCGCAGGGATCCGGGCCACGTTGGTCACATCCAAACTGGAGCTGAAGGAGAAGCTGGACCAGGTGAGATTGGAGGAGATTGTGTTGAGGTGGGGCTTCCAGGTGACAAGGATATGGTAAGCCTGGACTTCCTTCACCAGGAGCTCCAGGTTGTCCACGCTGAGAGGGAAGGAGCTGTTGACCATCAGGCTGATGCTCTTGGTGTCAGCACCAATGAGGTTATGGGCCACGCAGGTATAAAGCCCGGCCTCCTGTGCAGTTATCTTGTGAATTTCCAGTGTCCCTTCAGGGTGCACCTTGTACCTCCCGTCCTCCAAGTAAGGGATCAGCTTGACCCCAGAAGGTGTGACCCAGTAGATCTCTGGTTCCGGTTCCGCCAGGGCCCTACAATGCAGTGAGATGTTCTCGCCGTCTGCCACCTCCAAGTGGGAGGGGAAACTCTTGGTGGAGATGAGAGGCAGGCACCGGTCGGTCATTTCCCGGAAGGGAACATCCCGGATGTGCCTCCTCTTCAGGTCCGGGGGTTCGGCGCACAGTGTGGACTGGGGCTCGATGAAGCGGATATGGTTCTCGGTGCTGTTGACCCAGCGGATGACGCAGTCACAGCGTATGGGGTTGCTGTGGATGCTGATCTCCTGCAGGTTGGGCAGGGAGTCTACCGTCTGCTTATGCAAGGCACTTAGGGCGTTGTTGTTGAGCATCAGGGTCTCCATTTGGGGCAGGTGATGGAAAGCGCTAGGGTGGATGAAGGACAGCTTGGGATTGTTGGTCACGTCCAGTTTGGTCAGCTCGGGGAGGTTGATCAAGGCAAACTTGTCTATGGAAACCAGCTCCTCCATGTTGTTAAGTCCCAGCTCCTTGAGGTGTAGCATATTCATGAAGTCACTTTGCCTGATCCTCTGCAAAGGGTTTTTGTTCAGATCCAGGAACTTAAGGCCAGGGACTTGCTGCAACGCCCGCTTGGGGACATTCACCAGCTTGTTGTCATAGAAAGACAGACTCTCCAGGCTTCTCAGCCCTTCCAGGGCGAAATCTGAGATCTCCCTCAGGTTCATCCCAGCCAGAACCAAGCTCCTCAGATTCGACAGAGGCCTGAAGTTCATATCCAAGATAGCATCCACCTTGTTGCCTCCAATCATGAGGATCTCCAGGTTGGGGAGCACCTGGAACCAGCGGCTGTCAACAGTCCTCAAGAGATTAGAGTTGAGGTGGAGCCGAAGGAGGTTACTGAGGCCTGAGAAGGCCTGCGGAGAAATCCTACGCAGCTGGTTGTGGTTCAGATACAGCTCCTGGAGGTTGGCCAGGCCAGAGAAGCTGTTATCGGACAACTCAGCCAGCTGGTTCTCTTCAAGATGGAGGCTCAGCAGCTGGGGCATGTTCTTCAGACTGAAGTCCCAGATGTCAGAGAAGCTGTTCTGCGACAGGTCCAGCTCCGTCAGGTTTTTCAGATAGTCCAGTTCACTCTGGTCCACCCTGGCGATGTGGTTGCTTTGCAAGAGCAGGGTCTGTGTCCCCTCTGGCAAGCTCTCCGGCACCGTGGAGATGAACAAGTCATTGCAGTCCACGGTGGCAGCCTCCCTGTACACAGACCTGGGCGTGTACCAGGGCCGGATCTGACACACACACTGCAGTGGGCATTTCACCTTCCAGGGCACTACAGGGATGGCTGTGGCAGTTGCCACACAGATGAGAAGCAAGTTCATTTGAAAGTGTCTCATTTTCAACTGGCAAGACCGACTTCCTTCCTGGGCAAAAACTTTCACAGGGCACATCCAGAACTTGGCACAGGAAGAGGGAGAGGTGGAAATAGGACCCACACACACAGAAAACCCCTGCCCCAAGCCTCTTCCACCATTCACGGGTGTTCCCTGCAGCGTTATTGTTCCTGTTGAAGGCTGCACAGCTCGGCCTTCCCTGTAGAAGAGGTCATAATGCTCTGGGCAGCGCTTGCTCCTTTAATCGGAATTTCTCCTTTTCTTCCTCCCAAGGTGATTCATTTTTTCACTCTGCTGCATTTTTGAGGTTTCCTCTCAAGGTCGTTCCTGAAAGAGCCCAAGGAACAGGTCACGTTAGAGGAGAACCGCGCAAGTGGCAAACAAAGCAAGACAGAGAAATATAGATTAATCCGGCACCCGCAGTAATGAGAGGAGTGTAGGTCTTGTGGTCAGGAGCTCTGGCTTCAGCTACAGACTCCTTGTGTGACAAGGTATTTAACCGCTCGGTGCCTCACCAGCTATAAAATGGGGCTGAAAATATTTCCTTTCTCCCATCCTTTGTCTCTCTATTTAGGTTGTGAACTCCTTGGGGCAGGGATTGTCTCTTACCGTCTGAATGTACAGCACCTTGCACAATGGGGCCATGATCTCAGAGGCCTCTAGATGCTACTGTAATATAAATAACAATAACCCATTTCTTTATCTGGCTCAACCGAAAACTAGAGAGAGATCAAACCAAGACTTCGGAACCCAGCATCCTCCCGTCTTTCAGATCCTGTTCCAGATTTGGTGTCTGACCCCCAGAACGAACCAAGCCTCTGGATCTCCATGCCTCCTGAACTTTGGGAACCTTTAAACACCTGGGCCCATCTCTGCACAGAACTAAGGGGTTAAAATGAAGCCAAGGGATTTCAGAATCAGTGTCTCCAATTAGGGCAAATCGTGAGTGTGTTATATGAGTAAAATAATCCAAGAATTTTGGAAGGGATATTAATCCTCAAGCTTCAAGGCATAAACCATCTAACGGGGCCAGGAATTAACATCCCCTGGGTGCTAGTATCCCATCATCCTAAAGGATCTCTGGCATTTTTCTATGAATCAGCTGGTACTGGCTACTGCCAGAGACAAGATAGGCCCCAGGTCTGATCCAGTCTGGCAGTTTTTATGTGCGGCATAGTTTATGCAGGTTTTTACAAGGGGTTGAAAGAATTAATGTATCTGTGGTGGTATTCAGTGATCACTCAGTGCTTAAGGGGTTTGCAAGAGCTCTTTTTTACTCTGTGCCCAGTACCAGCCAGCTGTGCATAACAAGAGCTGCACAGCGCCCTGCCCAGAACCTGTCTGGGAAGCTCAGCCCTTAAAACACAGTCCCCAATACCACAGCTGAGGAATACGCTGGGAGCCACATGAAAGTGATGAGTGACCATGGGGATGGGGGCAGGGATTGGGGAGCCACACAGGGCCTGAATTCTTGATCACAGCAAAAGTCTACTGGCATGAAACCAAAGGTAAAAGAATCTCCACAGAGAGTGATCCAGAGATTCCTTTGCTCATTCTCTCTCCCTGTAGGGAAAAAAACCGGAAGCCTAAATATTATCAGAGGAGTAGCCTCTTTTGCTGAGGGGGAATGGGGAAGATGAGCAGCAGTAGGGTTGGGGGTGGGTGGGTGAGGGACTAGCCCTGTTCTCACAGTGCTCGCCACGGCAATTCTAGCAGATGGGAAAGGGAAAGCCAGAGGAGGGAAATGGAGGCAACAGAAGCAGAAAAGGGGAATGCGAGAAAGGAGGATGATCGGGTGGCTAAGGGTTTGTCCACACAGCAAAAACAACAACCACCCCAATGCAGCAAGTCTCAGACAGGGTGAACTGATTCGGGCTTGCGCTATAGGGCTGGAAATAGCCTTGTAAATGTTTCTGCTGGGCTTGAGCCCGGGCTCTGAAACTCAATGACGGGGGATGATCTTGGAGCCTGGGATCCAGCCCGAACATCTACACTGCCTGCCATTGTTAGCTCCGCAGCCTGTGCTGCATGAGCCCGAGGCAGTTGAGCTGGGCTCTGAGCCTCATTGCCAAGGGTCTTTTTTGCTGTGTAGACATACCCCACAGCATGGGTCTGGGGAGATCTGGATTCAGTTCCCAGCGGCCACAGACTCCCTTCCCCAGACACTTGGCAAATCCCTTCCCTTCTTTACGTCTCATCGCTGTGAAATGGGGTAATGATTCTTCCCTCCCACGTGGGGATGCTGTGAGGATACATTTAATGTCTGGGAGATGCTCAGTTATGACAGTAATGGGGTCAGCTAAGTACCAAGATAAAAGAAAAAGAGCTGCATAGAAATCGTAAATTCAAAATGCTTTGAGGTCCTTGGATGAAAGGTGCAAAGTATCATTACATGGTAGAATTGTTCCTACAGCCAGGGCGTCCAGATCATATTCTGTACAGGATGCTGAATCCAACCTGAGACCATGTTACAAACCTAGAGCAAGGTACCTTTCCGGGGCGGGGTGGGGGAGGGGGGGCACCTAACTTTCCACCAGTTTTGGTGTCCCATGCACAATAGGTCACGGTTGGATTTACCCCCGAGAAAAACCCCAAACAGAGAAAGCAGGGTGAAGAGAGAGGTTTGCACCTTTGAGTCGAGTTGCTCAAAGAAACACGGGAACTGTTGTGCGTCCTGCACCAAGCTACAGCGACCCAGTGCAGGGGTAGCAGCTCCATTGCATATCAGTGCTCCACAGGCTCCGGTTTGGGAAGCATTGGTCTTTTAGGAGCTTGCATCTGACTGTTCCCACACTACAGGGAATTGAACTTTCCTCTGCAATGGGTGGGCCAGCCAAACTGGGCACTCATCTGCACCGCCAGCCTTTCATTGTTTCCTTAGCCGGTGGGAGTGTGACAGCTGCATACCCTGCGAATCCTTAGATGGGGAGACATCTCATGGTCTTTCTGTTCCCCCTCCCCTGGGGTCTGGGCTCTCAACTTGGTTATTTAGGCTGCTCACTCCTTGCCATTGATTTTCCTGCAGGCAACTGCTGTGGGAGTGGAGAGCTCTGGCTGTGAGCCAGTGGCTACAGCAGGACTCTGTACTATTCTTTGTCAGAGTATTAACATACTAAGGGAGTGGGTAAGAGACACCCCTTGTGACTGTGGAGATGCCTGACAGACACAAACACTAGAAAGGAATAAAGGGAAGACAGCGTCTGAGTAGCAGTGATATTCCAGGTTCCTGGCCTCCTAAGGGGCTCAGGTGTTCATGCAAGTAGATGGCAAGGGGTTCGACTATATTTTCAACTCCTATTATTTTCCCCAGTTATCAGATACTACGGTGATGAGCGCTGTATAGAAACCTACGTAGAACAGACTAGTACGTTCTTATCAAATACACTGTGCATGCATGAAAGCTGTAAGCAGCCATTTAAGAAATACAGCATAGAAGGGCAGGAGATGTACGATCTGGATCCAGATCTGGATTCTGTAACCCATCCCTTCACATTTTGGGAGATGGAAAGCGGTTCAGATCTGGGGGGGTTGGGCATGAGCTTCTCTCTAAAACTCACTCACATGATTGCAAGATGGGCCTGTTTTCACAGGGTTTGAAATGCATTGTGGTATATTATTGTCTCTCTCTGTCTCCGTACAGACTGACACTTTTGTTATCGGCTTGATCCAGTGTTGACTTCAGTGGGCATTGGGCCAGGCCTGATCTATCTGTGCATTCAGACCATGTACCCAAGCACCTTATGAAATTATTAAAACCGTACGTAGGGCTTACAATCAATCCTTACTTTCCTTTTCTGTCCCCTACTCTTGGGACAAGTAGGATCACCTACACCTTCACTGCTCTTATCCTTCTCGTCATGTACCCAAGGGGAACTTTTTCTTAAAAAGGGAAACCCCAGGCCTTTAAGTTTGCTGCGAGCAATCACAATGCCGTGTGTTTCTCACTCTCCAAACACAGATTCCCAACTTGCTGCTAAGGAGTTGGTATGTGGATGTCTCCACCCCATACCTCCTGCACTACCAAGTACTAGAACTACCATGGGGGAGCTTTGGGAACGCTGTGCATTTGTCATTGCTACATCACTCCTTGCATGGAAAGTACATTGTGTGACATACCATATCACACATTTTAAGTACCTAAAAATTAGGCATATTAGATAGCTCAGGCAAATGGTGGTGGTCTGTAAAGCCAGTGTTTGGGGCAAGGACTGTCTCTCACTCAGTGTATATACAGAATGGGGGTTTGATCCTGGATGGGGCCTCTAGGTGCTACCATAGCACCTAGAATAAGCACTGGAATAAATTGCCTAGGGAGGTTGTAGAATCTCCATCACTGGGGATTTTTAAGAGCAGCTTAGACAAACCCCTGTCATACTTAGTCCTGCCATGAGCACAGGGGACTGGACTAGATGACCTCTCGAGGTCCCTTCCAGTCCTACAATTCTATAATATAAATAAATAATAGTGAAATAGAGTGCTATGAAACAGAAACCAATCTCAAAGGAGTTCACTAGCCAGGGATTAGTCCCCGGTCCCTTTTCTAAGCACCTCTTTTCTTTAGCGTCTCCATTAAGTCAAATTGCTAAATCCATAACATGAATTGACCAGGCCATATGCTGTGTTGGTGCTAATGATGAGTGACAGACAGGGAATCACTAATAACGAGTGGTAGGCAGAGGATGAATAACAGTGAGTGACAGATGTCATTTTGCAGGTTTGATTGCTACAGAGTTTGGCTTCTTTGCAGGGAAGCTGTCCATTTGAGATTTCTTTGGGTGTGTGACATCCCCACCAACTCCTCCTACAAGAGTTCAGATGAGCAGTGAGGGCTTCCCTCAGGGTTTGTCTGGAGCAGTGCCATGTTGGAGGAGACTCATTTTTCTGTCCAGAAATGGCAACCTGATGTGATTTCCCCATCTTTAATAGAGCTCAACCCCTGTGTCCCACTGGGATCCCAGACAGAGATGACTTTGCCCCAGGACTATCAGAGATTCTACTGAAGAGAATATCTGTCTCTAGAATGGACTGATTATGCCAAGTGTCGAGAGTTGTCAATAACATTTCCTTGGGAGGAGCGGGACCCACCCCTTCGCTGTTTTAATTTAACCATGGCCCCCAATCCTGCAGTGAGCTTCTCTTTGCAGACTCGTGCACCTGCCAAGAGCCCCACTGACACTAAAACAGGGGTCCAGCCGCCTGTATTTCCTATTCTATAATTTCTTACTTCATGTTCATCACCATAGTATCAAGGAGATACTCTACGCTAGACCATCCGCATGCCAGCTACTGTTTTCAGGAGCATGCCCTGCAAAGCCCTATCACATCCCCTCCTTTGCCTCCTCTCTTGGTTTCCTGAGAAAGCACGTGTGTTGAAAGGGGGGAAATGAAGGAATAGAGCACAGCACCTCACTTCTCTTTGCCCTAGAGCTACCCCAAGCGAAGGAGGGGAGAATTTTTGTGAGATCCTCTGATTGGAAGCATTGGCCCTGCTCAGAGAGCTAAAGAAAAACACCTATTTCATCTTGAGGTAATATGGGGATGAAAGAGAGTTGCAGTTAAACTAAACCAACACCATTTCACTAACCCCTGTATCAACAGTTCTTAGCTACTCCTACCACTAACCACAGTCCCTTGGCTCCAGGGACTGGGCGGTGTCTCTTTATAAAGGCATCTGACTGGTCACTCCAAAGTGATCCCAGGTGTGGCCCATTCTCCCTCTAGTCAGAAGCTCTAACTGGGTTCCTCAGTGGTTATCCAATGCTCCTGTGTAGGAGCAAGACAATTATTAACCCTCTCTGGGCTGGATGCGATCCTGGACCCTGCATCTTGCTCCAGTCCCCGTTCATTATCCAGACTAATGACTGTTGGGGTTTTTATGTCAAAATAATGTGGTTCTTTTCTCATTAAAAAAGAAATACAAACAGTTTCCAATCTTAACTAAACTGATATAAGCCACTCATGGGTTTGCATCAGTTTAGAAAATCCAATGCAAGGAATATCAGTGCAACCGTCTCATGTAGACAAGCCCGTAGTTCTTTAGCTCAAGCTGGAGAGACTCATGCTTTATCTCTGGGAATCCTGGGCTCAGGCCTTGATGACAGCCAAGGTGAGGGTTGTTACATGTATGCAGCAGCTAATGCATTGTGGGTGCTACTGCAATCCATAAGTAACAATCTGACCATCTCCTTCTCCATATTTTGTGGTTTCAGAGAAAACAGGACCCAGAAGCAAAACCAACCTTGGTGTTCGATCAGGGGCGGCGAGTTTTATGGGCCCGGGGTGCCCATGCTCCAGCAAATTCAGGGCCTGGGGGCCCAGCTCCACCAATGTTCACGGCCAGGTCTTTTCCCCAGCCCGGCCTGCTGCCCTGCGCGCCTCCCCGGCCCTGCTTGCTGCCCCCGTGCACCTCCCTTAGAGCATCCCTGCCGGCGCCCTGGGCAGCGGGCGGCTGCCCTGCCACTCTGCGCTGCGCTCCCTCGCCGGCCGCTGCCGGCTACAAAAGGGAGTGGCACCGGCGGCAGGCTGAGGTGGTGGTGCAGCTGCTGTCTGCAGAGGGAGGAGGTGCACACGTGATGGCAGCTTTCCTCCCCCACATCCCCCGGCACCCACCACAGGGGAGGCGAGGGGGCTTCCTGGACCTGAGAGGGGCCTGGCCCCTAGGAGCACGTGAAGTGACGATGCCAGGTGTGGGGGAAAGGGCTGGGGGCATTTGGAGTCCTCCTCTCTAGCCCCAGCCTGGGGCAGCCTGCCTGCACCCAAACCCTCAGCCCCAGCCCTGAGCCCCCTCCTGCACTGTGAACCCCTCATCCCCCGCCCCACCCCGCAGCCCTCACCCCCGCACCCAAACCCTCTGCCCTAGCTCTGAGTCCCTCCCACACCCCAAACCCCTCATCCCCAGCCCCACCCAAGAGCCCTCACCCCCAGCCAGAGCCCTCATCCCCCCCCACATTGTGCAATATAGGGAAACTGTTAAACACTTACAGTTTCCAGTCCATTTTTACATTATTTAAAAAAATATGTATCAGCTTACAAAGCAGGTGTGTGGGTGGGTGTTGGGGAGAGACAGGACTTGGACCTGTTCTGGGCATCACCAAAAAGTATACAGACCTGCTGCCCCTGTCTTCGATTTGCAAAAACCTGACCAACAAAGTGCTACAAAACAAATCATACCCATTCCTGTGGCTTCTCCCCATCTCAGAAAACCTCACGCTCCAGAAAACAAAGCAAACAGGAGCAAGAAGGAAGGTTTCTCCAAAGGCTGCCGTGGTTTACAGCTCCCCTACTCTCCCTATAAAAGTCTTCCAAGCAAAGTTTATTCAGCATTGACTCACTCTGGTCTCTGCACCAGAACTGATCCTTTGCACTTTCCTGCTTGTCTGCTGCGAGGGCATCAGCTTTTAAACTGTCTCCCACAAAAGCAGCATTAAAGGAGGAGAAGGCTGCATTGATTTTTACATCTTTCCTTATGGACCCTCATCTTTCTTTTAAAACCCATGGGCATTTCTGCTGTTGTAAATCTCTCAGGCCATTGAAAATACTATAGAATTCTTTCCTCTTTACAATAATAATATGGAAGGACTATTTGATTTCCTCAAGGTTGTGAAAAAGGACCTAGAAAAAGGACCTAGCATCAGCTTCTGGCCTATGGAGTCAAAAGCCTTTCTGTTGACACCATTTCCGGCTCAGTACCTGTTAGATTTTTTTTTTTAATTATTTTTCACATGGCATGTAATTAGACTGTGGAACTCCTTGCCACAGGGAGTCATTGAGGTCAAGAATTTAGCCAGAATCAAAAAAGAGATTGGATATGTATATGGATAACAAAAATATACTGGGATATTACAGTGAATGCTAAGTCTTCGTCTGGAGTATTACATTTTGCATATTAAACCTCATGCTTCAGGATTTAAGTCATTTTCTAACTAGTAGAGATTAGGAGGAGACCAAACATGGGGATAAAATTTCTTCTTAACTCTGCAACATGTTCTCATCAGACACAGCAGGTGAGAGCAAGTGTTCACACTAGCAGTGTTGTTAAACTCATTAGTGGCATGCCTGTTTATCTAGTGAGATGATTGTTGAAGTGTTTAACACTTTACCAGGCACTCTGGATGATGATAATTGCTTACATTTATCTAGCACTTTTCACTCAGACTTTCACACTCTCACTTTCTCTCAACACACCCACACACATGAAATATCCCCACCTTGCTTGATGCTATTTCCTCATGTCATCATTCATGGCTCTGATTCTCCTCCCACTTACATGAAGTCAATCGGGAATAGTTAATCCGCTTTAAATTTGCATCCTACCTTATTCCGGAATAACTTTCATGTGCAGACAAGCCCTTACCCTGGTAAAAATCCATTGACTTCCACGGCATCACTGCTGAGTTAAGCCCCAACTCAGCAAACCATTTATGCACATTCTTAAAATTAAGTTTGTGCTTAAATCCGGTTGAAATCATTAGGATTTAAGCACATGCTTAATGCTTGGCTGAACAATTGGGGCTTAGTGCTTGCGTCAGAGAGCAGAAGCAGACGCTAGATTTCACTTGCCAATGAACTAAGGACACTTCCAGGCAGTTGCTGTGTAATTGCACATAGCAGCATCAGGGCAGGAAGTCACGCCAGGTGCTGCATCCAGTTGAAAATGCAAGAAGAATTTAGGGAGGCAAAATGGGGTTGGGGAGAACCTTAGTTCCCCATCTCCCAACGTTTCCTCTTTACTTAAGAAGCACAGGACGGTCTGGACAGAAGCTGTGTCATTGTTACCAATCCCAACACTCCATGGGAAATCTCTGCAGTTTTCTGGGGACTCCTAATCTCCAGAGGGGTTGGATGCTAAAACAGGATGGAGCCTGGCCCCCACCATGCAGTTACACTAGGATTGAGGGACAGGGTCAGATCTCCACTTTCCGAGAAACTTAAAAACAAAGTCCTTCCCAATTAACCCTCAGCCTGCTCCATCGAATATGTTTGGGTCCAGTCCCTGTCTGAGATCAATAACCCATCCATGGCAGCGCGAGATTTGGAATCAGTGTTCTATAAGGAGAGACTTGGACGAAGTGTCGGAGGCTGCATCTTACTCCTCTTCCATGAGTCTCATTAGAGCTGGGCAAATAATAGATTTCTCAGTTCACCAGCCATTCCGATAAATAAATAACATGTTTCAGATCAACCCCTGAAACCAAAAATTGTGGGAATTTTTGTCAAATTGAAAAGTTTAAAAAATTATGTTTCATTTCAATTTTGATCATTTTAAATTTTTTAAAAATTGTAGATAATATTGAAGGACATTTCTAAACAAAAAATCACTTCAAAGCGAAAAATTGTGATATTCCAATTTGAAAATGTCAAAACAATTATTTCAGTTTTTTCAGATTTTTTTTTTGAGGGAGGGGCTTTCACCCAGAACAATCGGGCGAAGTCAACATGACTTAGCAAAACTTTCAGGGTTGCTGAATCTGCATTTTTTTTGCCAAAAATATTTCAGATGAAAATTTTCACCCAGCTGTAGGTCTCATCTCGCATATGAGCCACCTAGCCCCTGCACTTCCTCCATGTCCAGAAGGAACCCAGTACTGAGGGCAAGAGGAGATTGGAGGGGAATTTAAGCTGAGGAAGCATGTGGTAAAGAGCAAGGTCTGTTGGGAAGGAGATATTTTCACGCA
The DNA here is from genome assembly GCF_027887155.1 of Malaclemys terrapin pileata. Lineage (NCBI taxonomy): Eukaryota > Metazoa > Chordata > Testudines > Emydidae > Malaclemys > Malaclemys terrapin. The sequence continues at coordinate 15,984,890 of NC_071508.1, read as the reverse complement.
AGAAACTGATGGAAGAAGCACCATTGGTTGGGACATTGGCAAGCAGAGACGGTAGCAGAGAATAACCTTCCCCGTCCAATTTCCTAGGAACAACAGTGTACTGGTCCCCAGGCACCTGGATAGATGTTCTAATATGTCTTTTCTATTGTTAGTTTTATGAAACATCATTCCATTAACACGTACATAGAGAACATGCATCTAACCCACTGCAGGGAGCATGGCCGGCTCCAGTCACCAGCCCACCAAGCATGTGCTTGGGGCAGCACCTGGAGGGGGGCGGTGCGGCGCGGCGCTCCGGCCCGAGAGCGGGGCCACGACTGGGCTCGCCACCCTCCCTGCGGCGCTCTGGCCGCCGGGATGAGCGGAGCCGCGGCAGGCTCGCCGCCCTTCTCCCAGCGCTCCGGCCGCCGGGGAGAGCGGAGCCGCGGCAGGCTCGCTGCCCTCCCCCCGGCGCTCTGGCCGATTGGGGAGAGCGGGGCCCCGGCCGGGCTCTCCGCCCTCCTTCTGGCGCTCCGGCCACCAGAGGCGCCGCGGCGGGCTCTCCGCCCTCCCCCCGGCACTCCGGCGGGGAGAGCGGGCCCGTGGCTGGGCTCGGCGCCCTCCCCTGCCGCACTCCCGGGGGGAGGGGGGGGGGAACGGCGGGAGGCTTTTTTGCCTCGGGCGGCAAAAAAGCCAGAGCCGGCCCTGGAAGGGAGGTAAACAAGGGATTGAAACTTGCCTCTGTAGTACTGAACGCGGGAGCCTCTGCCACATGAGATAAAGCACTAACTTGCACAGGCGCTAACGGTAGTAGGCTTTCATCTTGTTACATTGCCCAGCCACAAGAACAGGATGCAACACACACTGTGCACATGGATTGCATGTGCATTTTCTTTTTTTCTGACTTTCTTTCCCCTCCCCTGTGCTGTCTTCCTATTCGAATGCATGGAGGGGGACATTAAGAGTCCCAGCATAGGACCGTAGGCAGCTCTTTCTCCCATTGTTCTCCCACTTGTCCCTGGTCTTTAAAGTCCAAACGTGAGGGATTGTTAACTACTTGAGGCCATATTTCTCCCCTTTGTTGAGTGCCGTGGAGAAGGTGGTCTTGGTAAAGCTCTATCGAATACTGTCTCCAGAGACTATAAAGCATTAGGCCATAGGGATTCATGGCCTTGCTCTCTCGCCTGCCCTAAATTGATCAGATAAACACTTGTTTAGCAGCGCGGGCAGGAAAAGCTTACAAGCAGTTAGGCTTTTATCATCTGTAAACCTACTAAGTTCCCCCACCGCCCTGTGACAGAGCAAAGCAGAAGGGCTGCCTCTGCCCCACAGTACTGGGGCAGCACTGATTCCAGTTAGCACTTCCCAGGGAGCTTGGATAAAAGGTTGTGGCGTGGGTCCGGGCACTTACACCAGCAATGTCAGGGTAATAGGGAGTGCAGGCCTGGCTCCAGGCAGGAGCTGCAGATTTTGGGAGTTTCATTAACATACACGGTGCATAGTCCTAACAGTTCAGTGCACCTTGTTAAACCCTCACCACTGTGCATCTGTGAGTCTCCAGGTATTTTTAGTCCCTGGGCTTGGCACACTCAGGTCTCTCTAACAATTCGGATGATAGTTACTGATTCAGGTGGCTGTTTTGGTTAGTTAGGGGTTCTGTAAGAGTCCTTTTTTCATGCCACCATGCGGTTACCCCTGCATACCCTACAACAATCCCTGCACCCTCCTATACCCCATGCGCCAGCATCACTGTAGCTACAGCCGCACAATAACACCCACAGAGTGGAGCGCTGCGGCCTTCTCATGCAACATCTTCGGCAAAAAGCTGCCCTTTCCCTTAGGGACCTCTGTACTTACAGGGTTACCCATGGCCGTCTCCATGCTGGCTGAGTCTCTGGGGCACAGTGCAGCATAATAGGTAATTGCAGAGGGTCAGGTCTTGATGCTCTTATTCATGGTGAAGGGCACTCATTCAGTGGGAGAAATTCTCCTCTCAGTCACAGCCATGTAAATCTGGAGTAACAAAACAGACTCCTCTGGACTGTTCCAGATTTACACCAGTGTAAGTGAGAGCAGAATTTGGACCACCGATTTCAGTGGAGCTAGTCTACTGGATGTGAGTAAGGTTTGAAGAATGGGGCACAAAGTGAACTTACAGGGCCAGATTCGGGCACCTAAATCAGGGCCAGCTTTTCTAAAGTGCTCAGCCTCTCCCCCACCCCCCCGGCACCCTGATGGGCAGATTTTCAGGAGATGTCAGTACGCAATGTGGTGAGCCCCTCTGAAAGCCGGGTCAGTAGTGAGCCTGGGTCTGGTTTCACTTCCACCACTGTGGATCTGTATTAAGCACACTGAAGTCAGGTTCTGATTTGGGGAACTGTCTCTCCATAGTGTTAAATGGCCGTGATAGAGGAAGTTGCATGTGTTTATTAATGTAGGCATTCACCCATGAAAGCTTATGCTCCAATACGTCTGTTAGTCTATAAGGTGCCACAGGACTCTTTGTCGCTTTTATTAATGTAGTTAGTTTGGCTGGGCCAGACTGGCTTGGTCTCTGGAGGGTTTCAAAATCCCACCCATTATCTCCAACTCCCCTTGTAGATTCTCCTTTGATGCCCACCCTACACTGCCAGGCTGTATGTTGTTCAAGAGCTGTCGTGGCATGGCTCTGAGCTGCCGGCATTTCTGTGCTGAGAGGAGAGACGTCTGCATGGCGGATGACAGGTCCGACTCCTATTAGAATAGAAGGTTAATATTCTCTTCCCGTGGCACTGGGCTCAGCTCCCCTCTTCCTGCTCCCTCTCACCAGATGTTATCGTCCCTCAGGCTTGGATCACAGTGAGGCAGTAGTGACAGATGATGTGGTGTGGGCACTCCCCCCACAAAAGCAATGTACGGAAGTTCCGAGCCTCCCTGAAGCAGGGTTTGTCTGTTTCCTGGGCCTGCCCACATGGCCCCTGGCTGTCAGCAACGAGCAGGGGATTCTGAACGGGAGAGGTGCTTGTGCTTGCTAGAAGGCAAGCTGAGCCCATATCAACTGCAGGCAGAATTTGGATAGACCATGGTTCCACTATGCAGTGTAGACGGGCCCTAAGTGTGCTTAAACCCTATCCCCATTCAGTGCTAAAGCCTGTGACATGTCGCCTGGATAAAGGACATGGTTCTGAGTCCCGAGGCCCCTCTGCCTGCCAAGCACATGCTGCTCTGCAGGGCTTCTGGTGTCTGGAGGGGTCAGGAACCACAGAGATGGGTGTGTCTTTGGATTCAGCTCTTCAACCCACCTGGGCCTCTGTGGGCCCTGGCTAAGAACACCTGAGCAGCCCCTCTACTGTCCCAGCCTGGCCATGACGGGGTGGAGCTTTCCTATGTAGAAATAAGTGGCGTGGTGCCCCTCAGGATCTGGACCCATAGAAACAGGGTGCCCCTTTCGAGTGTTTACTGTGCAGTGAAGGAAACTTGCAGGAACCTGCTAATCTCCACCCTTCCCGCCTCCCCCCCGCCAGTTTGGCTTCTGTTGCAGAAATGCAGCAAGAGCAGCAGCGTCCCAGTCACATTACAGCTCTGAGCAGTGATGGATCACCCCACGGCCGCGTTGTGCTGACTGCTACAGCATCGCCTCCCCTTGCGCGGGGCTGAGGCCTCACAGACATATGGCTGGCGTAATCGAGTTGAACTCTGATAAACTTTAGTCTCCCTGTGAAGAGATAAACTGCAGCAAAGGGGAAAGGGAGAGGGAGGGAGGAGGAGATGGAGAGAGACCTCAGCAAACTGCACAAGATGCACTTGTTCTCCTGTTGACAAACTTCCTTTTAAGGGCTCCTGCTGGGCTGCTCAGAGTGCAATAATCCCATTAAACTGCCAGGTGCTTTTTTCCCCTAGTCTTCCCACTTCCCTCACTGCTGCCACTTACAGAGGCGTCTGCTTGAAAAGAGACTCTTCCTCCATCATGTTCAGAGCAGGAAGGGTGAGGGTGTGGCGAGATCATGGGAGAGCAAGGTGTCTGGGTGAGGGGGAGGATAGTTGATGGAGAAGGAAGCAGGAGGCAGTTGCAGGTGGGGATGGGTGGCATGCAGCGTGATAGAAGGTGTGTGACAAGGATGGCCAGACCCACTGCTGGGCCCCATATCCATTATGCACAGTGGAGCCAGCAGTCGGCACACACAGATCCCTGATCTTGAGGCTGCGTCTGCACTAGCTTCAGTTCCAGTGCTCTTTAGAGCAGCCTCAAGGTTACTCTAAAGTATAGTGACTAGTAACCACACCAAAGGGGTGGGGATTGCTAGAGTGCATCCTGCCAGTCCCCCTCCTGCTCCTCTTCACACACCCCTACACTGTGGCCAAGAGAGGGGAGGGTTGCATAGGAAGCTACATCAGCTGAGGACTGCCCCCTCCCGCGGGGATAATAACCCTTCCTTTCTCTTGCTCATTTAGACTACGTCTACACTGAAAACATTACAGTTGCAGTGCTGCAGCTGTGACGCTGTAGACACACACTACTTCAGTGTAGACACACACTACGCCAACGGAGGGGGGATCTCCCATCGCTGCAGTTCATCCACCTCTCCAGGAGGTGGTAGCTAGGTTAACAGAAGACTTTTTCCATCGACCTAGCACTGTCTACACTTGGAGTTAGGTCAGCCTAGCTAGATCTCTGAGGGATGTGGATTTTTACTATGCTGATGTACATTTCCAGTGTAGCCCAGCCCTTAGACTGAGAGCTTGTTGGGATAGGAACAGTCCTCGTTCTGCGTCTATACAGTGCCTTGCACAACAGGGTCCAGTCTTGGTTGAAGCCCTAGGTGCAACCATAATACAAATAACAATAGGGTGTGAGACCTGCTTTGATGGGAGACATGAACTCCCATCCCTCCATATTTCTGCTGAGGCAAAGCATTGTTCAGAGGCCAAATTGCCCTCTTCTCCAGCCAGGCAAGGCCTGGGCTTGGAGCTCTTAAAGGGTCAACATCTGCCCCCAAATAACAATGGAAACAAAAAATGTCCATGGTAGGGCGTTGTCATGGCCAGGACTCCCCTCAGCCTCTGCAATTAGATGTCACGTTGGACTAACAAACCAATCCCTCTTCTTGCCCGCAGAAGAGAGAAAAGGCAAAGGCCACAAACACAAAGTGCCTAAAGTTGGGCACCTGAGTCCATATTTAGGCACCATATTAGTGGCTTCACTTGCAAAGATGTCGAGCACCCTTGGATTTCCCACTGGCACATCCCCCCCAAGGTCACAGCACGCAGAAAATCTAGGCGGGCACTGAGAGCCTCTGAGAGAAGGACCAGAGAGTCTCTTTGCCTATCATGTGCCATGGTGATGGCCGTGGCCTCAGAATCTGAACAGAGTAGAGCAATAGCGCAAGGTTTCCATATCATTCCAGCCTCCATCACCCATTGATATAACAGAAACTTGCCCATTGTTCACACTCTCTGCCCTGTGAAAATGGGAACAAGGAGCCAGGAAGATTAATTCTTTAGCTGAAATACAACTGCGATGGGTGATAGAGGGGGGATGGGGAGGGAGCCTGCTGGTTGTCATTTATTAGTTATGCGGCCTAGAATGAAGTGTGCCTCATTATTTCTTAATTAGGAACTGAAGATGCCTGTAGGTAGCATGCAAAGTCATTTACTGTTTTATTGCACAGTGCCAAAAAGTGACTGCAGGGAGAATGGGGAAGCGACTCTGAAGTGGAAAGAGCCACCCGAGATGCTCGTGTTTGAGTTGTAATGTCTCTCTATCGCTGATGTGTTTAGCTAGGCGCGGTAGGGGAATAATCTCTGCAAATGGAGATGCTGATGTCGGAAGTCTGTGGATGTAAGAAGAGGGTTTGAGTGGTTCTCTTTATTCCTGAGGCTGGGGAACAAGCAGAAGTCAGCAGCGCTAATTTCTTGTTAACGGCTTTTTCCACCTGTAGATCTCAAAGCCCTTTGCAAAGGTGGGTATTATTAGCCCACTGCTGCAGAGACGGCAATGCCCCACTGTAGTGTTGCCAACAGCCCCTTCTATAAATGTGGAGTCCAGGCCAGAATTTAGGGCGTGACATTAGGCAGCACAAGATGTGTCAACCAGTCTGGGAGTCAGAGAGAACCAGAGCTGGCTCCAGCTTTTTTGCCGCCCCAAGCGGCGAAGCGAAAAAAAAAAAAAAGATAAAGCTGATCAGCGGCACTTTGGCGGCAGCTCAATCGCGCCGCTTCTTCTGTGGCAATTCAGCGGCGAGTCCTTTGCTCCCTCGCTTCCTCTTCGGTGGCACTTCGGCGGCAGCTCACAGAGGAAGAGAGGGACTGAGTGACCCGCCGCCGAATTGCCGCCGAAGACCCGGACGTGCCGCCCCTTTCCTTTGACTGCTTCCTTTGCTGGTGCCTGGAGCCGGCCCTGTTTATACCCATTATAACGCAGCCCTGTCTCTTCTTACCACAAGAGAAACAAAGTGACTTGCCCAAGTGGCATAGCTGGGTATTTAAGGCAAAGATATAACTTTACCTCCTAAAATTCAGGCCAGCTCCGGGTCCAGTCCCAGCACTGTGTCTTGTGGGTGAGACGTAAAACCAATATCTTAGCCACTTGTAGTCACTGATTAGCTCTGTCAGGGTTCTTGCACCTTCCTCTGTAGAGGCTAGTGCTGGCTACTGTCAGAGATGGGATCATGGACTAGATAAACCTCAAATTTGACCCAGCCTGGCAATCCCTATGTTCCTACTGAAGATCCATGGATTTTTTCACAAGGGTCGGGATTCTTAAACTTGCTGTTCTCTCTGAATCCCAGGGTATTAACTAATTTCCCCCTGCAGTTCTAACGGGATATAATATTCCTCTTCATTCCCGGTCCTAAACTCTCAGCATACACTGTTAAGCTGCTGTTAGGTTCCTCCCCAGAACTGGCTGCATTTGCAGTGGCTTGTAAAGACGATGCCTGCAAAGCTGTCAGGTGTTTTGGGATGAAAGGGGCTATAGAAATGCAAGATATTAGGGTCTGATCTAACTCCCATTCCAGTCAATGGAAAGACTCTAATGGGAGCTGGATCCCCCCTCTGGCTAGGGGAGAGCTGATAGGGCACTTGCATCTTAGTTTCCCGAAGTGCACATGCTCACTGCATGATGCCTGCAGTGTTACTGCTTGTTTGCAGGGAGTTATGGGCTCAGAGTCTGGGTTTTAGGAGGCTTTTTTTTTTTTTATGATGGTTATCTTCAGTTCAAAAGCCTGGCCCTACAGGGCTGCTTGCTGGAGTCTGTAAGAAAGACAAGTGCTCGCTGTGTGACTGGGAATTCAATGTCTGAGCCACGTGACACCTGCTGGAACTACAGAGGCCTGCCACGCCAAGGAATCAGTCAGCCCTTGACAATTTGTTGCTTCAGACCTTGCTCCCTTCAGCTGACAGCAGCTGAGATGCAGCCAGGGCCGGCTTCAGGGTTTTTGCCGCCCCAAGCAGCGGGGAAAAAAAAACAAAAAACCCGCGATCGGCAGCAGCTCCACCGCGCCGCTTTCTTCTTCGGCGGCAATTCGGTGGCAGGTCCTTCCCTCCGAGAGGGACAGGGACCCTCCGCCGAATTGTCGCCGAAGAGCCCGATGTGCCGCCCCTTCCTCTTGGCCACCCCAAGCACCTGCTTGCTCAGCTGGTGCCTGGAGCCGGCCCTGGATTCAGCCATCCTGATGCCAATGGCTTCAGGAGATCGCCGCCGACACGCCTGAGCAACAGGGTCTGTCCTCACCTTTAGCCCTTAGAAGCACCACTAGCAATGCCAGAGGTGCATGAAAGAAAGCGGCCTCCCTACTCCGCCTCCCATGGTCCCTCCTTCTGAGACATACCCAGGGATGTCCTGCAAAGCACTCAGCAGTGCGGTCCTTGAGCACAGCTGGATGCACTCCCTGGCCCATAGAGCCAATAGAACCCTAAGCATCTTGGACTCAAATCAATGTTCCCCCCTTTCTTTCTGCGTTCAGAGGCGTACTGAGGGGAGGTGCTACAACTGGATGGCGGCGCCTTCCCCGCAACTGGACTATTTATGTCGCTGCTGCTTTCCTGCTCCGTTTGGAGCCAGAGATTTTAATTTCCTGGATTTCTGTATTCCATTTACTTTGCTCCTCGGCCCTTTTCCCTTCCTGTATGGAACCGGCCAGTGGCCCAGGCAGCTGGTGTGAAAAGTGAAGCATCAGGAGCAGGCAGCAGCTTTCTTTCTAGATAAGAGCCAGGGCAGCCAAGGCATCTGACCTGATGCCCCCAGAAGTCAGTGGAAAGATTCTCATTGATTTCAGAGGGCTTTGGGTGCACCCCCTCAGGCCCAGCATGGCCCACAGAGATCTACAGCATGGCGGCATGTGGCTACCTTGATATTATTTGTATGTGACAAAACGAACAAGATTCTTGCCCAGGCAGAACAACTGAGCTACGGACAGTGTGCTGAACTGGTTGATCTCCATATGTTGTTTAACTAGTCCAGTCCTTTAGTCTGTTGTGCCACCGCTGTTTGCATACCCAGAAGGTGGCTTTTTTTTATTACACCATTGGAAGGAATCTTAGGCTATGTCATCACTAGAAACACTGCAGCAGACCAGCAGCGCTGCTGTAGTGCTTCAGGGTAGACACACCAGCGATGGGAGGGGTTCTCCTGTCGCTGTAATTAATCCACCTCCTCTATAGGCAGCAGCGAGGTCAACAGAAGAATTCTTCAGTCAACCTAGTACTGTCTACACCGGGGGTTACATTGGCTTAACTGTGTCGCTCAGGGGGGTGGATTTTTCACACCCCGAGCTACATAGGCAGATTGACCTAACTGTTTAGTGTAAACCTGGTCTTAGCTCCTTACTCTCCACACATTGAGAGAGTGCAAGGAACATGCATGGGACATGTGTCCTGAACTAGGTATGATAGTCCTTTCATGTTTCTAAGATCTGATCGACACTACAAAGTTAGGGTGACCCAGCTACATCGCTCAGAGGTGTGAAAAACCCACCCCCCTGAACAACGCAGTTAAGCTGACCTAACCTTTGGTAAAGGCAGCACGAGGTTGATGGACGAATTCTTCTCTTAACCTAGCTATCGCCTCCTGGGGAGTTGGATTACTTATGCCGATATGGTGACCTCTCCCGTTCGCCTAGATAGCATCTACACTGAAGCACTATAGTACGGTTACCATATCTCCAGATTTCTCTGGACATGTCCGGCTTTTTGGTCCTCAAATTCCCGTCCGTGGGGAATTTCCAAAAAGCTGGACATGTCCGGGAAAATAGGGAGGCATAAGCCAGGGTCCGCCCGGCCCCAGCACGACCCACTGGATCCGCAGTGCAGCCCAGCTGCCCGGGCTACATTGTAGCGAGCTCGGGTGAAGGGGGCGCCCAGCCGCAGAAGGCGAGGGAGGGGCCGCTGCTGTCCCCGCAGGCCGGGGGGACCGCGTGCCCCAGCCGAGCACGCAGGATCACAGGGAGGCCGGGTCCAGCCAGCGGCTTGGACTTCCCTCGTGGGCGGGGACCCTCGGCCACTGGGGGACCCTTTCTGTGGCCCTGTCACCCTGCGCGGCTCGGAACCCGGCACCGCAGGAGCTGTTTCCAGCGGGGACAGACAGGCTGGGGAACATGCTCGGCGGCGGCAGAAAGGAGGCTGCGGCGCGGGGTGGGGCGGGGTGGGGAGTGCGGCATGTGCCGGGGCTGCAGGGACCCGCGCCGCGCCGCGCCGCGCCGGTTGCTGCTGAGCATCCGAAGCCCCCGCCAGGCAGGGGAGCAGGGCAGGCGAGGGGGTGCAGAGGCTGCAGGGTGAGGAGGAGCAGGGCAGGTAGGGGCATAGAGGCTGCAAGGGCAGGGGGGGCAGGGCAGGCGGGGGGCACAGAGGCTGCAGAGGTGGGGGGGTGCAGGGGCTGCAGGGCGAGTGGGGAGCAGGGGTCACAGAGGCTGCAGGGCAAGGGGGGTACAGAGGCTGCAGGGCGAGTGGGGAGCAGGGAAGCACTTAGCAACCCCCAACCAAGATCAGAGTGGGAGGGAGGAGGGGGAATGCGGGGTGCTCAGAGGAGGGGGCAGAGTTGGGGAAGGGGTTGGAATGGGGCTGGGGAAGGGGCGGGGCCGGGGGTGGGGAAGGGGCGGAGTTGGGGCAGGGCCAGGGCCCCCGTGGAGTGTCCTCTTTTTTCAGTGTTGAAATATGGTAACCCTACACTACAGCTGTGCCACTGTAGCATTTCAAGTGTAGACAAGCCCTTAGATATTCTTTGTATTAGACACTGGATAACTGATGCATCATCTCTGTGTGATCCATGCACTTTAATCACTTTTTCCTGCAAAAGTCTCACACACACACACAGACACACACACACACTTCTTCCAAATGAGAGCTCTTGGTGACAGAGAAGAGAAATGAACAGGTCAAGGGAGCCTCCTGGTGTCACTCCAAACAGAGCTCAGGGTACACACAGCCCTTAAGAGCTGGAGGACCTGAGAATTTGACAGTAACAAATGGAGAGGTCAGGAAAAGGAAGTGGCTGAGGTTATAAGGGTGACTGCTCCCGCCCAAGGTGGCTAGATTTCATCTCCACTGTCAGACAGATTCACCGGCTTGAATGGTGATGGCGAGATGTTGGCCAGGTAACTGAAGGCTTTTAGTGAAAAAGATGTGATACTCACTGTAGTCCGTGCCCAACCCACCTTCAATACAAAGGGAAGGTGATTGCAGAGAATACAGGCTAAACATTCACAGATGAATACTGTGATTTCCCCCCACCCCCTTTTCCATACACAGACAAATCTTTTCTTAATTTTTTAAAACTAAATTTTGGGATGCGTCTAGAAGTGAGGGGCAGAGAGCAGTACACGTAGGGGAGAGACAAGTTTCCCCTACACGGGTTAGGCTCCATGACTCAGCCATGACATGCAACCTGTTTCCTTGCTTTTCCAGTCCCCACCCCCACTGCGCTGTCAAAACACCTCAGTCCTCACTGGCAGCACCTGCTGCCATTTCTGGTTTCTCCTCAGCAGGGGCTGGGCACTTGTCAAGAACTAAAACACCTAATGCCCCCCACTACTCAACCCAGCTCACAGTCCCACTGACTGCCTGGGTCACCAAAGTCACCCGCTTCTGCATTTCATAAAGGTGTCGCCCAGCTCCTGGGCTCAGCTAGACCCTTCTGTTGGTTCTCATGCCTTAAAGATGAGATTTAGCTACAACAATCCTACCTATAAATATATATCTCGTCTTAATTGCAAAACTCTATATGGTGAAAACAACAGGGTTCTGAGATAGGAGCGGGTTCCAGGCAGCCAGGAAGCCAGCATCCTCCCAGCAGGGCAAAGGAAAGGATAGATTGTGGCAGCTTCAGCCAGGTGAACAGTGTGTGCAGAAGGCCTGCTGGGCCTCAGGTCCATACACAGGGGATGATGGCATCAGAGCCGACTGTGCCATCACCATGAGGAAGTTGGGAGACCCAATGTGGCGTTCTGATGGAGGGGAAAAGGAAAATCTGCCAGCTCCCAAGTATTCCTCCTGGAAGGAAGAGCTTAAAGAGAGAAAAATAGAAAGAATCAGCTAAGGTATGTTTTGGAGGGCAGCAGGGAGTAGATATTTTCACTGAAAAGGAAAAGAAAAAGAACCATGCTAATCCCTACAGCCCACCCTGACACTGTCTGCTTTATACCTCCCATTAACCACCTCATTAAATACACCACGGAACCAATTCTAGGATTTCTATTTGCCAAATAAATTGTAAATACACTTCCTCGACCTTGAGCATTATGGCGCCGAGCGGCTGGGATTGTGCTTATGAGACTGAGTTGATATGACTGGGAGTTAAGCAGAGAAGCCATTTCTCCGGGGAAAGATCACCGGGCAAGACAGCTCTGGAGAAATTCCGTGGCTGCATGGATTTCACAGCAGTCATTCGTCCCTTCTTACTGTGACCACATGAGTTTTCATCGCCCTCAGAAAAGACAGAGCTCGGGACCACGTGTTATGAAAACACAAGCCTGTCTCTTGAACTAACGGAGCACATCCACTAGCAGGAATAGTATTAGGAATGAGGGTCTAATCTGAGCACCTGCCGCTCCCATTGAATTACTATTTATTATTTGCATTACCGTTGTGCCGCGGAGCCCCAGGTGTGGACTAGGACCCTACTGTGTTAGGCGCTGTACAAACACAGAACAAAAGACAGTCCCTGCCCCAAAGAGCTGAGAGCTGGAGCAACCTCTGAAAATCACAGCCTTCCTCTATAGCCGCGGTGAGCTGCCACCACTGAAGGGTGACATGGACATCAAAACAATAGGCACCTTACAAATATACATTAGATAGATAATCCACTAATCAATAGCTTGCTATTAATTACTATCGGTCCTTGTTTGCACAGTTTCATAAACTCACAGTGTGGGGATCGAAGTTTGCAGCAGTCGAAGGTCTGACAAAGCCCAGAGGACTGATTTTGAATGCTTCCTGCACCCCCAAACATTGCTTAGGGCACAAACAAGGCACTGCTGTCCCTGAACAGACTAGTTACCTTGTTGTGTTTCTATAAATTAACCTTTTTAAAAATGAGGATAGGTTATTGGCCTATTGTCCAGCCTCCAGCGTGGAAAACCGGTGGGCTGATTTCCATCTGGCCCTACCCTTTGACCTACCCCACAGCAGTTTTCATTGGTGTGTGTGTGTGTCTCTCTCTCTCTCTCTAAGGGATCATACACAGCCTTCTCCCCCCTCCCGCTCCCAGCCAGATACACTAAGAGGGGAGCAGGAGAGAATGAAGCAGAGATAACGAGAGCCGGAATGAGAAGGAACCAAGTAAATGAGAACAAGAGAATGAGAGAGGAGAAGATGCAGAGAAATAATGAGAGAGGAAATAAGAGAGAATGAAAGAGACAGACAGTGAATTAAAGAGAATGAGAAATGACTAGAGATAATGAGAGGGAGAGAGAAAAGGATATGAGCGAGAGAGGATGAGGGGAAAAAGCTGAGAGATCGGGAGAGAAAGAACACATAAGAACAAGAGAGATAACAGTTAAAGAAAGTAGAAGCCTTTTTCTGAAAGGGGAAAAAAAATGCAACGAGAATGAGAATTGATGAGGCGCAGAGAAGGGAAGAGTCCTCTCATCAGCAAGTTTGCCAGATGAAGCTAGGAGATAAATCACAGAGTGGAAGGAGCCTAGGTCTCAGTGCCTGCTCTGCCTGCCTCTCTCCCTCTGTCATCTGTCTAATAGCCCGGCATTGGGAGATAAATGGTTGCAGCTGAGTCTTCCCCCCCCCCTACTTACTGCAGTGAGAAGGGGCTGTCACATACTTGATTGCAAGAGTGCTGCCTGGCTGGTGTTGGGAGGGTCTTTTCTCCTCTGTCCATTTGCTCATTGATGAGTTTGTGATGGTGAGTTCGATGTTTAGTCAACAGAGGGAAAGAGAAAGAGAGAGAAAGGCTATGTCTACACTACGCAGCTTTTAGCAACATGGCTGTGCCACTACAGCCGTGCCACTAAAAGGCGCAGTGTAGCCACTGTTTGTCATAAAAAACTTCCACACCCAATGAGCGGTGTTAGTGTTAGTGTTGTCGGCAGGAGCACTCACCAGTGCTTGTCGTCGACAAAAACATTTGTCTTTGGGGGCGGGGTGTGTGTGTTTTGTTAACACCTCTGCACGACAAAAGTTTTGTCTTTCACTTGCCAGTGTAGACAAAGAGAGCAAAAAGGGAGCAAGAGACAAGGCAGAAAATGAGCCAAATTCAGACTCGATGTAAATACCAGCAACTCAATTGACTTCCCATTTCACCTCTACCAGGTCTGAATTTGGCCCAGGGATGGAAAGCTGCCCTGGTGTGATATAACCAGCAGACTTGGCTGTGGGATGGACAGACTTGCGAGCTGTCTTTTTAATCCATCTGCCTCTCCAACGTGCCACATGTTGTACTGGCTTCCCATCCAACCAGACCTGCTTGAAGATCCTGGTTCTGATCTCTGAGGCCATGTTGGGCTGGTCCCTGGACACCTTAAAAGACCGTTTCTCTTTGTGAAATATTGGAACAGTTGTGCTTGTCTGGATCTGCCCCTGCTTTTCATAATTTTATTGGGACTCAGACATTACAGTGATGTGCACGATAGATAGAGAGATGCATGCTTGCTTTGGAAACAGGGACTATTCAAAGACTATTGTGTTAATGTTATCAATATGTCTCTTTATGGGGTGGCTAGTGATTGTATTTCTGACTCAATGGGTGAGCTAAAAAATGTTACCTGCAGAAACTAAAGGCACTGGGGGGTATTTAATACAAACCCCCAATGCTGCAACAATGCAGGTAACAAGTCTTTTGAAGTTTTGCCCCTGGGGAAATAGCAGGGACCAGTCTGACCTGGCTCAAGAGGCCTTAACAGACAAAGGATCTGAAACAGTATAAAAAAGGACAGTCCTAGCCTGGGAGATGGGCACTGTCACTTGAGCCAAGAACTGACATGAGTCAGCGACCAGAGAAAGGCCCTGTAAGGGGACCAGAAGTCCTTTAAAACCTGCCAAGGTCTCCACTGGAAGACGGGTGACCATGCAGTAAGCTGAATAGACTGTTTGCTGTTTTCAAGCTGTGTTATCATAGAAATGCTTAGGCAGAAAAATACATGACTAGATTTTGTAAAGAGCCTGGCACGCTGGGTGATAGCTCTTGTGAAACTCTGACCCTTATTTAGGTTCTTCATGGGGAACTGTGCTCTTTTAAAAAGCAGTCCCAAAAGAACCAACACAAAGCTTACAAGCAAGGAAATGAAAAGTTCAGGCTACCAACAGGAGATGCCCTCTTCTCCTACACCCACCCCCACCTGGCATGTAGCACAACCACCATACTCCACAAGGAGCAAGCCACAACCTTATGTCTCAGGAGAGATTCCAGCCTCCGAGAATCCTCTTCCCCAAATGCCGCCCAGCCACCCGCACCAGACAAACAACAGACTCCTCCCCGCCCCATCACCTCCTTTCGTCGTAGCTCTACATATACACCAGGGTCTGGGCAGAAGTTGAATGAGCTCTGGAGACTGGACTCCCTTCCCAAATGTTGAAGAAGTCCCTCCAGATCAGGCTACATCTATACCACTTCTGCAGCTGCTCTATCAGCATACGAATCCCTCTGTTGCCATATGTAACTGTCTCTCTAGCTCTCACTTGCTCTGTGCCTCAGTTTCCCTGTCTGTAAATGTAGATAATGATACTGACTTCCTTTGTAAAGTGGGAACCTTCAGGTTACATGGCCATCCATGCAGAGCTTGTCCCCAGCACTAAATCTTCATCCATAGAAAATAAAATAAATACTCATGACATAAAATTCAGGCTCAGTATGAAAAGTGGTTGTATCCGAAGGCTTAGAGTGGATGTTAATGAGAAGAACCATTCCTCTCCAGCAGATTTCTGGTGTGTAATTAATATCCTATTTGGCTTTGTATTGTACCCAAGGCAAAGGCAACGTTTCTGCTTTGGGCAAAACTTGCAATGATTGCTAGCGACTGACCCCGAAGAGCCTCTGCTAGAATTATTCAGTAATGATTTGTAAAGTCTCCAGATGAGCTCTGGGTTAATAATGTTGGTTAATGAAGTTCTTCCCATCCCCCAAGTCTCAGGGGGTTCAGACTACGTGGACCTGCTACTTGACTGATACTTTCTCTGGATTTTTTTCTCTCCATTCAATCTCAAAATGTTTCCAGGGAGTGAAGCTTCCGTGATTCTAATCATAGAGCCTGGATGGGACTTTGAACTAGAGTCTTAAGGGCAGACAAGCCATGGACAATTTTGCACAGGAATTAGTGGCCAGCTTCTATGGAATAAGGATTAACCAATCTAAACCTTCTCCCAGATCTCAATCCATAATGTCCTGAAGGTTTGAGATGATTTCTTCTTCCCTGTCTTCCTTCCTTGTTGCTGCTCTGCAGGGTCCCACCCAGGCTGTAAAGACCCCAGGAGTTCAACCAAACAGGCCAGGCCTGCACTAGAAACTTTGGCAATATAATAATGTTGGTTGGGATGTGTGTGATTTTTTAATGACATTTGTATACTGGCAAAATCATCGTCCTGTTTACCCTTTGCTAAGCAGGAAGAGAATTACCCTCTTTGCTGCTTTTCATAAAAAGCATAGATGCAGTTAAACCAGCATAAAAATCCTTTGCCAGTAGAGTTTATTTTGTTTGAGGAACTGCTATAAACTATGCTGGAAAAAGCCCTTTTTCACAGGTAGAAGCAGCGTTCACAGTAGAATGGGTTGCCACTATAATTATACCGATACAGCCACGGGGGAAAACCTTTTTTGTGTTGTATGCCACACTTTGGGTCTGATTCTGCAGTGCTTTATTCCTGGGGCAGTCAATTACACCAGAATCAGGCCCTGCAGAATTTAGATTTAAAATGACAGCAATTGCATGGTAAAACAAATCCCAACGGATCATTAAATCACATGTGTTCTGGATCAGCCACTCATAAAACTGCAATGCTAATAGTATCTGTTACATAGTTGTTAATCTGAAATAAATGTTTGTAATGATCCTCGGTTACTTAACATACAATAACTGTCTTATTAAATCTCAATTAAACTGTGCAGGTCAAGTGGTCAGCTATGGCTAATGCTGACAGGAGCTGCGTGTGATTGTAACTCCTCGGGCACCATGTTGAAGAGCAGATATTTCCTTCAAATATCACTTCGTAAATCAAAAGAGCTGTTGGGGTTCAAACTTATGGGGAATCTGGGGTGATTAATCACATAGGGAGAAATTCATCCCTGTTCAGAGGCCTAGGCATCACTCAAGCCTTATTTTGAAGGCTTACACGGGACTAAAGTGATGCACCAGAAATAATTAGACACCTTGAAGAAGCACGTGAAAGATTCCAGGGTCAGATTCTGCGAAGAACTCCACATGGACTCCTCCTGAGGGTCGAAATGACAGACTGGACCTATACATAGAATGCTTCCACCGACGTGCACAGGCAGAAATTGTGGCAAAACAACATCGCTTGCCTCATAACCTAAGTTATCCTAGTGTAAATCTGAAGTAATTCAACTGACTTCACTTGAGTTACTCCAAGTTTCAGTCACGTAGCTGAGAACACAAGGTGGCCCTAAAGGCCCAGCTCTCCTCCCAGCAGTTTTACACAAGCGTATCTTCACTGACTTCATTGGTTTTTCACCAGTTTCACCAAGAGGAGAACAAAACCTTTAGTGAGTAATTGTCAGTATTGGACCCCTGAGTAGCCATTTTACAGTAGCTGCAGCTGCCCACACTGCTCATGAATAGAAAGCAGCATCGATTCCATGCAGAATACATGATACTTCAGATGGGGAACCAGTCCCAATATAATAACCATCTCCAGTGTTCTCCCACTACACCAACCAAACCTTGTTTTTGTGATTAAAAATAGATCAGCTACAACTCTCCACATAGGGTGACCAGGCAGCAAGTGTGAAAAATCGGGATGGGGGTGGGGGGTAGTAGGAGCCTATATAAGAAAAAGACCCAAAAATCGGGACTGTCCCTATAAAATCGGGATATCTGGTCACCCTATCTCCACATTATTTTTCATTGGTTTGGAGGCCTCTGCATTTCCTGGCTCCAGCCGGATCAGAAACAGCAAAACATTACAGATATAGTTTGACCTCAGTGCTGTTTTGCACTCGATGCGAAATTACTAGGATGTTCTAGTTATAAACATCCCATTGCGATTGGTGCTGCACATATAGTCAGAGGCACTCTCAGCCTTCAAGAGCTTACAGTCTGAATAGACAAGACAGACAAAGCATGAGAGAAAGACAGGATTATTATCCCCATTTTACAGATGGAGACCTGAAGCACAGAGAGATTCAGTGAATTCTCCAAGGTCACACAGAGACTCTGTGGCAGAGTTGGGCACCGAACCCAGCTCTCCTGGTCCTAATCTTTTGGCTTAACTACATCCTTGATTTAAAAGAGGTTTGTTCTCTGTCTAATGACCTATTTTTGATTGGTTAAAGCTCTGGAACTGGGAGTCAGGACACCTGGGTTCTATTCCCACTCACTTTGTGACGTTGGGCAAGTTACTCGGGGCTTGGTTTTCAGACATGCAGAGTAGCCACGATTCCAGCTGAAGTCAATATGAGCTGCAATATGATCTTTGGAAACCAGACCCATAATCTCCTTGTACCTCAGTATTCCCATCTGTGAAATGGGGATTACGATATTCTACCAGTGGTGTTGTGAGGTTTAAATCACTGAGTAAGGTGCTTTGAGATCCTCATGTGGAAGGTGCAGAAAGACAACATGTTACTATTGGGACATTCCAGGGTGCAATCCAGACTTGTGAGGGGCTGTGTCACCACCTGCACAGCAACCTTGGGTGCCTTGTTGTAGCTCCCAAGGGGACATTCAGCATGCAGCTCACATCCTGTGCGTCTGTTTATAGCTATAGCCCTGGTTCAGCAACTCTGACTCCAGCAGCCTGCTAGCAAACCCCAGCCACACTCTGGCTTCCACCAGCCTCGATTACTACGTGCAGGGTGACCCCATTACACTCCCAGTCCCGAATTGCCTCCAAAACATGTGTTCTGCCCTGTCCAGCCCTCTCTTGGGCAGTTCCGATATTATAGGTCCATTACCCCTCTAAGGGTTCAATATGCAACAGTTTGCTACTTTAACTGGAGTTACCAACCAATTCAGTTTTAACACAGCACCGGATTAGTTTTGATTAAAGAATCAAACATGTTTTTTTAACTACAAAGAGAGAGATTTTAACTGATTACAAGCATAAGGCATTAAGAGCAGAAATGGTTACAAAAGAAATAAAACACTTTTCTAGTAACTAAGACTTAGCAAACTAGACTTGGTTCAAGGTAAAAGTCTTACAACATGTTTCCAGCTACAGGGCTGACCAAAGTCTCAGGTCAGAACCGGTCCCAAAGTCTAACAGGTGATTCCTTTGTCTTCTTAGGTGAGAGAGAGACAGAGAGACTCCCTGGGTTGTTTGTGCCCCTCACTTTTATAGTCTAGTCGCCCTTTGAAATGCATCTTCCTAAGGGCCATGCCCAGATAAAGCTCCTTCCCACTGTGAGGATGGAGACATGGAGTCTCATGGTGAAAGAGGTTTCATGTTTGTTAAAATGTAGATTGATCTGTTCCTGCCCCACCTCCATTGCCAAAGAATGGCCATTTGACTGGTGATTGCCAATCAACTGGGAGGTCACCTGACTAGAAGTGCCAGTTTGTTCTTTGTCTTTGAGAAACAAGTTTACGCTCCTATTTCCCCGACTTGTCTGGTAAACACATTTCAGTCAAAATGTCAGCTTATGTTCATAACGTCACATCTAATGTTGCTGTGCACATTTCACCATGATATTATTGACCAAGGAGTTATTACTTTTCAGATGATACCTCAGAAGGCATATTTTGTACAAAGATGATTACAATGGGGTGGAGGGTGTGAATCCAGGGGGGCATTTGGTCACCACTATGATTAAAGCGAGACCCTGAAACAGAGCCTGGAGACGTCATAGGTGCAGCGTAAAAAATGTGTCGAACATCCCCTGTAACATGGCAACTGACTCTCCTGCAGCGGCTGTAGCCTTCCTAATCTGTATGCTCTGTCACAGCCTTGTGCCATCCATTGGGTTAGCACCATGGCAACACCGTGGTCTTTAAACACAGGAGTTTGTGCTGTGATCGCAAACGGCATTAGGCAATTTAATTAAGGAGCTGGCAAAGGAAAAAACTTTTGTCAGTTTTATTAAATTCCATTGTATTATGCAGCTCGGCATCTCTGCTTTCTGCTTAGAAGGATAAGAACATGCTCCCACACCTTTTCTTCTATTTCAAACACAGCTAAATAAAACACGAGGAAGGGTGTGGGGGAGAAAAGGCACTCTGTCATTGGTCAGTGGAAAATCCCTTGTGTAGCATTATTCCATGTTGGCTTGGCTCTGAAAAGCCATTCCAACCAGCACTGGCCACTCCGTTCTCTCTCCAGCAAGACGTGCAATACACATCATCCTTCTTGCGGGCATCTGTAGCCTAAAGTCCATAAAGATGTCTGTCCCTGAGGCCAGCCAGCCAGAGAATGAGGCATGCTCTAGTGAAGTGAGCACAGAGCTGGGGATTTTAAACTCCCAGCTCTGATACTGAGTCGCTCCATGATCTTGGAGCCAGACCCGTAAAGGTATTTAGGCACCTAACTCTTATTGAAATCAATGGGAGCTGTTTGCTTAAATACCTGGAGGCTCTGGGTCTTGGGCAAATTACTTCTCCTCTCTCTGCCCCAGTTTCATTCTCAATAAACCAGGAATGATAATACTTACTACTGGATGATGTGGAGGGCAGCAAGGAATCATTAGCTTGTGGGCCAGATTCCCTGCTGGTGTAACATCCTTGGCTCCAAGAAAGAGACTTTGATCCAGTGTTTGCAAAGTGCTCTGAAGATGTAGAGAGCTACGTAAGAGCTATTGTAACGCCCATATTGTTAACTGATCTACACACAAAAACTGTACTGCTTTAACTATACCGGGATAGTTAAAGTGGTACAGGGTCTGCCCCAGTGTGGACACAGTTATACCAGTGTAAGAGTGCTCACAGTGGTATAGTTTATTCCCACAAGGGAAGGCGAATAAGCTATGCCATTGCTGTGTCTGCCCAGACACAGAAAGGCGGCACAACAAATAGGTTCAAAGCCCATATTCACATACTTCTTATTTTTGTATCTTATTTGTTTTAAACACAATTCACCAATTATTGTATTTTTTTTAACCCTTGTATTTTGCGCAGCAAGACACTGGGATGTTCTTCTCAGGCCTTCTCCCGAGTATCTCCTTGTAGGGAGGGCAATAGCGCTAATTCTGTTTGTCTCGGAGGAAGCCGGGAGAGGAAAAGCTGCTGTGTGAGCTTGTTAAACAAACAGCCTGAACTGGCTGTGCCTTGTTATCTTTCTGAATCCTCCAAGAGCCGATGGGCAGGAATGGTGCCTGGTTCTTATCCTGATTTCCTCTCCCGGCTTTGTATGCTTTTTAATGAGAAGGACTCTAAAATATTTTGTTTGCTCTTCAGTTTTGCTTTGAGCTTTGGGAAGGGGACTTTGTCCTCTGGCTGCCTCTGAATATATCCCAGAGGCCTCTGGGGCTCTTTGCAAGTGCTGTACAGGAGCACTAGCTAGTCTTCTTTACCGACGGGGCTATAACTCATAGACTCATAGACTCATAGACTTTAAGGTCAGAAGGGACCATTATGATCATCTGGTCTGACCCCCTGCATGCTGCAGGCCACAAAACCCTTCCCTGGACTCTGCTGTTGAAGTCCCCAATCCTGTGTTTCAGTGACTTCAATCGGCAGAGACCCTCCTGCTAGTGATCCCTGCCCCATGCTGCGGAGGAAGGCGAAAAACCTCCAGAGGCTCAGCCAATCTACCCTGGAGGAAAATTCCTTCCCGACCCCAAATATGGTGATCAGTAAGACCCCGAGCATGTAGGCAAGAGTCTCCAGCCTGACCCCTGTTGGCCACTATACTATTTATGTACCATTGCTTGGTTTTCCTTGGCTACTATGTTTTACCATTAAACCATTCCCTCCATAAACTTATCTAACTTAATCTTAAAACCAGACAAGTCCTTCGCCCCCACCGTTTCCCTCGGAAGGCCGTTCCAATATTTCACCCCTCTGACGGTCAGAAACCTTCGTCTAATTTCAAGCCTGAACTTCCCCACGGCCAGTTTATATCCATTCGTTCTCGTGTCCACATTAGTACTAAACTGGAATAATTCCTCTCCCTCCCTTGTATTCATCCCTCTGACATATTTAAAGATAGCAATCATATCCCCCCTCAGCCTTCGCTTTGTCAGACTAAACAACCCAAGCTCCTCTAGTCTCCTTTCATACGACAGGTTTTCCATTCCTCTGATCATCCTAGTAGCCCTTCTCTGCACTCGTTCCAGTTTAAGTTCATCTTTTTTAAACATGGGAGACCAGAACTGCACACAGTATTCCAAATGAGGTCTCACCAGCGCCTTATACAATGGAAGCAGGACCTCCTTATCCCTACTAGATATACCTCGCCTAATGCATCCCAAGACCGCATTGGCTTTTTTCACCGCCACATCACATTGTCGACTCATAGTCATCCTGCGGTCTACAAGGACCCCTAGGTCCTTCTCCTCTTCCGTTACTTCTAACCAATGTGTCCCCAGCTTGTAACTAAAATTGTTATTAGTCATCCCCAAGTGCATCACCTTACACTTTTCACTATTAAATTTCATCCTATTTCTGATACTCCAATTCTCAAGCTCATTCAAGTCTCCCTGCAGAATATCCCTATCCTCCTCCGAATTTGCAACGCCTCCCACCTTCGTATCATCCGCAAACTTTATCAGCCCACTCCTGCAATCGGTTCCGAGGTCAGTTATAAATAGATTAAATAAAATGGGTCCCAAAACCGAACCTTGAGGCACTCCACTAGTAACCTCCCTCCAACCTGACAGTTCACCCTTTAATACCACCCGCTGCATTCTTCCCAGTAACCAATTCCTTATCCACCTCTGGATTTTCATATCGATCCCCATGTTTTCCAGTTTAACCAATAATTCCTCATGGGGTACAGTATCAAACGCTTTACTGAAATCCAGGTATATTAGGTCCACCGCATTTCCCTTATCTAATAAGTCCGTTACTTTCTCAAAGAAGGAGATCAGATTCGTTTGGCACGATCTGCCCTTCGTAAAACCATGTTGTAAATTATCGCACTTGCCATTAACCTCAAGGTCCTCAACTAGTTTCTCTTTCAGAATTTTCTCCAACACCTTGCACACTACAGATGTTAAACTAACAGGCCTGTAGTTACCCGGGTCACTTTTTTTCCCTTTCTTGAAAATAGGAACCACGTTAGCTATTCTCCAGTCTAACGGGACCACTCCCGAGTTTACAGATTCATTAAATATTATTGCTAATGGGCCTGCTATTTCCCGCGCCAATTCCTTCAACATTCTCGGATGAAGATCGTCCGGTCCTCCCGACTTAGTCCCATTAAGGTGTTCAAGTTTTGTTTCTACCTCGGATATGGTAATCTCCCATCCTGTATGCCCCTCTGTAATGGTGCCAGTATCCCTAATTCCTTCATTGGCCTCATTAAACACCGATGCAAAATATTCATTGAGATATTGCGCCATGCCTAGATTATCTTTAATCTCCTCTCCGGCTATAGTCTTCAGCGGTCCCACTTCTTCTTTCTTTGCTTTCTTTCTATTTATATGGCTGTAAAACCTTTTACTATTGCTTTTAATGCCCCTCGCTAGGTCCAACTCTACACGGCCTTTGGCCTTTCTCACTCTATCTCTACATTCTCTGACTTCACTAAGGTACGTTTCCTTACTGATCCCTCCCCTCTTCCACCCTTTGTACGCTTTCTGTTTTTTCCTAATCGCCCCTTTGAGTCGGTCGCTCATCCAGCTCGGACTAAATCTCTTGCTTAATAATCTTTTTCCCTTTTTGGGAATACAGGCCTCTGACAGCTCATGCATCTTTAACTTAAAGTAATCCCAGGCTTCTTCTGCCTTTAGATCCATTAATACGTTTGCCCAATCCACTTCCCTTACCAGTCCCCTTAATTTGTTAAAATTGGCCTTTTTAAAATTATAAACCCTAGTCTTTGACTTAATTCTGTTACTCCTTCCATTTAGTTTAAACCGAATTAGCTCATGATCACTGGAGCCCAAGTTGTCCCCTACTACCACTTCCTCAACGAGGTCCTCACTACTTACCAGAATCAGATCTAAAATGGCCTCCCCCCTCGTCGGTTCAGCTACCACTTGATGAAGGAATTGATCAGCAAGCACATCTAGGAACATCTGAGCCCTATTATTGCTACTAGTGTTTGTTCCCCAATCTATATCCGGGAAGTTAAAGTCCCCCATAATTACACAGTTTCTATTAGTATTTACTTCCCTAAATACATTAAATAGTTCCTTATCCATATCCTGGGTCGATCCCGGCGGTCTATAGCACACCCCAAGCACTATCCCCGGAGAGGCTCTAGTAGTCTTTTTACCCAGTGTGAGTATTGCCCAGACGGACTCTGTGTTATCTATTCCATCCACTATTATTTCTTTACAGCTTATTTCACTATTGACATACAATGCCACCCCCCCACCTTTACCTTTGTCCCGGTCTTTCCTAAACAGCGCATACCCCTCCATACCTGTGTTCCAGTCGTGACTGTCATTCCATCACGTTTCAGTTATTCCTACGATATCTGGTTTCAATTCTCGGACCAAGAGCTCCAATTCCTCCATTTTATTACCTAGGCTTCTCGCATTGGTGTATAAACACCCCAATGTATGTTGTTTAGCCTGTCTCCCATTAGTAGCACTATATGTTGCGGGCCTCTTTGTGTCCGTCCCCCCTGTCCTTCCTATGTCCAATCTCATCTCCCCGGCTATGTCTCCTCTTATTTCACTCAGCTTTTCAATACTGGAATCTGGCGTGGAGATTAACTGTGCATCTCCCAACCGTCTCCCCAAACTTCCTAGTTTAAAGCTCGTTTGATAAGATGAGCCAATCTCCCTCCCAGAAGTCTATTTCCTTCTCTACTCAGGTGAAGCCCATCCCGCGAGAACAGGTGTCTGTCCCCGAAAGCCTCCCAGTGGCCATACATCCCAAAGCCCTCCTTATAGCACCACTTCCTTAGCCAACTATTTATTCTCACAATCCTATCAGCCCTTTGCTGCCCTTCCCTCGGAACAGGCAGAATCCCACTAAAGATAATCTGAGCCTCTATCTCCTTGAGTGTCTTCCCGAGCCTGGCATAATCTCCACTTTGGTGCGATTTTCTGGAGCTCAGCGTGTTGGGGGGTTAATTGCCTCCAGTTCCCCATCTGTAAAGTGGAGGTTCCTTTCTCCCACCCTTTGTCTGTCTTGTCCGCTAAGATTGTAAACTGTGGGGGAAGGGACTGTCTCTTGACATGAGTCCATACAGCACCCACCACGATGGGGCCTTGATTTCCTTTGGAGCCTCTAAGTGCTACCTTAATACACATCGTAATATGAAATTTTGGGATCAGAATAAAGATGTCTGGCAAGAAGCATCAGTGTGATCCATTGGGAGCAGTAATTCCAGGCGTAGTTAGATGGAGGAGACCAACCATAAAGCTGCATGGCTCTAAAGCTCCAACCAAAGCCCCAAGCTAGTGGAGTAAGAGCGATTCTGGAGCAGCCCCTGCACGGTAACTGGGTACAGCTTGTCATCGAAAAGCACCTAGGTTCCTGTGTGACATCCACACCAAGAGCGATAGCCAAAGAATTAAATCCTTTTGTGCCATGCTTCAGCCCGTCCAATGTGGAAGCTTTCAGAGCCAGCCAACACAGTAGCAGGAAACATGCCTCTTTCACTGGACACACAGGACTTAAAACACCCCCGATGAGTGTGTGAGTGCCGAGGAATGGGGAGAGGAAGGGATCAAGAAATGGGAGAGGAGATAAAACTGAAGCGCCACAAGGAGAGGGGAAGGGAATGGAGGAGAGAGAGAAGAACACTCTCCAACGGGGAGTCAAGAAAAAAAGGAAAGGGAAGAGCATGGCTGATGAATGTAGTGACTCGTTTGTGCATGTGTACTGCTGCCTGCTACTTGATACGGAATAGCGGTGATTATTAGTCTGTTATAGTCTCATCCCTTACTGGTTGGAGGCCTAAAAAGGCTGCACAGAACTGTGTGTGTATGCATGGGCACATGCCACTGCCCCTACTGGCTAGAATCAGCTCTGCTCAATTGTGTCATAGGCCCAGTACTGCCAACAGCTAATGGAGATTCTCCTTTAGCTCATGTAGTAAAGGGCCTGTGGGCATCAATTCAGAGAGCTTCAAATTCTACTGCCCAAGCAGTATGTGAACGACCGTGATGCTTGTATATGTGGGAAGCCTCAGATCATTATACATGGATAAGCAGGCCTGAAGCTCTGTCTTTTTAGCTGGGAAACCCTGGGGCCATCTCAGTTTATCCCAGAGAATCACAGGGCTAGTCTGCAGGTCATACGGTTAACTTCTGCATTTGTAAATGTCTTGCAAAAGCAAACCGAAAAAAGCTGGCGGATCTCGACTCTGGTTTTCCTGAATAAATAAAAGGCTGGGGAGACAGAGTCTCAGTCTCAGCTCGCAGCCCAATCGGTCTTTCCCCTATAAAATGTGCTTCATTTAACAAAATTCATGCTGCATTGGACTGCATCACGTTGCCTTTTTGGAAGCTTCACAAATGACTAGCAATCCTGCCGGGGCCTACTACAAATTGAACTCTTGCCTTATTTGGGCACTTAGGCTGCTGCTCCACTAGGACATCGAATGTGCATTTCTCAGCACCAGCGTTACAGTTATGACACTTCACTTGTCCATAGAAATAAGCATTGCTAGCAAAAAAAAGCAAGAAGAACTACTGGGGTAGAAAAGGGCAAGACACTGCAAAAAAAGACCCACAGTAGCAAGTTTCAAAGCCCAGGTCAAATGACTTGGGCTCGTGGGGTTTGTGCTACTGTGCTAAAAATTTTAGGAGTGTAGATGTTCTGGCTCCGGCTGGAACTGGGCTCCGAGACCCACCCCCTTGGCCTTGTGAGACTGAGGTAGTTGACTTTTGGTTTGTTGCAGTACGCTAAGATTTCCTGGAGACATCTCCTCCATATTCCTGATCCGACCTTTGGAACAGCCAGTTATGCTAATCAGCCCCCCGCTAATGCACCCGGGGTATTACACTGAGTCGGGCAGGACGCTGGGAGTTTTGTCAGTGCTGTGGGGAACCCCGCACAGTACAGATGTGGGCTAAAATATTTGAAAGTGTCTAAAGAGCCTAAATCCAATCTTCGAAAGTGACTTAGTCACTTAGGCCCAGATTTTTAAGGCATTTAGGCGCGGCTGTGCTCAGCATGGCAAGGCCTAACTGATTTAAGGGCCTAAGTCTCATTCAAAGTCGGTGGTACTAGTGCTCCTAAGTGCCAAAGTCATAGAATCATAGAATCATAGAATATCAGAGTTGGAAGGGACCTCAAGAGATCATCTAGTCCAACCCCCTGCTCAAAGCAGGACCAATTCCCAGCTAAATCATCCCAGCCAGGTCTTTGTCAAGCTGGGCCTTAAAAACCTCCAAGGAAGGAGACTCCACCACCTCCCTAGGTAACGCATTCCAGTGTTTCACCACCCTCCTAGTGAAATAGTTTTTCCTGATATCCAGTCAATTGTGAACATGGGATTTAGGCTCCTAAATCACTTAGCTGCTTTAGGAAATGCTACCGATCACCAAAGCTTAGGGTTATGGAGTCTCCGTGCCTGGATTTCAGCACATCCCAGTGACCGGGGACACAACTCTAACCCCACACAGACAGATTTTCCAAAGAGCTCAGGGCCAGGCTTTCAAGCCCTCAGGACTCACAGTTGGGGCCTGATTTTTCAGAAGAGCTCGCTGCACCGTGCACTGCACTGGGCTGTCCTGAACAACATTCTGGCCATTTCGTTAGGAGTCTATGGGGGCTTGGAAAATTGCAGCCGTAGGGTCAAAACACAAGCTCGTTGAAGCTAACGGGAGCCTTTCCCGTTGCATTTAGTGGGGTTTGGATCAGTCCAGTAATGCCAAGCTGTCAGCTCTGGCTCTGAAACAACATGACCAGAGCAGAATCCCTCTGACTCAATAATAGATGCAGGACACTGTTTATGATAATGCTGGCTATAAAAACTAAGAGAGATTTGACTATCTCCTGTTTGCATGCACAGCGGATCAGAACTCCCCACACATCTGTCAGACTGAGCAAACCCTATCCTCTCTTAGAAATTCAGATTAGCTTCACATAAAGGATGCAGCGGGATGGCAGATGGACCATGTCTCATGGTGGGTTCTGGGCCGTCCTTTGGCCCCAGAAGGAGACAAGTGGCAGTGGAGAGGCAAGAGTGAGACAGAGGAGGATTTCCTGCCCCGCAGCTGTGGGTGGGCTGTGCCCCGACTTGGGCTGGGAGCACCGTGCGTGACACAGGGTCTCATGCCTTCCTGGGGAGGCTGTGTTTATATTTCTTTTTGTTTCATTTTTTACAGAAAACTTGAAGGCCAGCTGTAGGCAGGGTGGTGGTGGTGGTACTGAAGATGCTCTGCCTAGGGGCACGTAAGGTGTAAATCCGGCTCTGTCTAGATCAGGGGTCTCAAACACGCAGTGGCCCGCGGGGTTCTTTTGTGCGGCCCGCCAAGCTCCCCACGGCCCCCGTCCCCGTGCCACCGCGAGCCCCGCACTGCTCCCTGAAGCGGCTAAACTACTGCATATCCCTGCAGCCCCGGGCAGGGGGGAGGGAGGCGAGTAGAGGGCTCCGTGCTCTTGCAGCTCCCGTTGGCCGGGAACTGGGAACCGCGGCCAATGGGAGCTTTGGGGGAGGTACCTGGCGGAGCAGCAAGAGCAGCACATGGTGCCGTTTCCCCCCCACACACACCCCAGGGGCTCGGCTGCTTCCTGGAGCAGAGCGGGGCCGGGGACAGGGCACGCAGTCAGGGAGCCTGCCCTGGCCGCGGTGCCCGGCGCTGCCACCCTGGATCCCCTCTAGGTAAGCGACGCCGTGCCGCAGCCCATACCCCGCACCCCTTCTGCACCCCAACCCCCTGCCCAGAGCCCCCTGCCGCATCCCACAACCCTCCTGCACCCAAACCCCCTGCCTGGAGCCCCTTGCCACACACTGCACCCCAACCCCCAGCTGCACCCCTCACCCCTCCTGCACCCCAACTCCCTGCCCTGAGCCCCCGCCGCACCCTGCACACCTCCTGCACCCCACACCCCAATTCCCTGCCATACCCTGCACACCTCCTGCACCTCAACTCCCTGCCCTGAGCGCCCGCCATACCCCACACCCCTTCTGCACCCCCTGGGGGCAGGGAGGGGGCAGACGTGGGTGAGGACTTCAGGGAAGGGGTTGGAATGGGGGCAGGGAAGGGGCGAGAAGAGGCGAGGCAGGGCAGGGACAGGGCCTCATGGAAGGGGTGGAGTGGGGGTGGGGCCAGGGGCAGCAAGTGGGGGGTGTCAGTGATGCGGCCCTCGGGCCAATGCACTAGTCCTCATGCGGCCCTCGAGGTCATCCGAGTTTGAGACCCCTGGTCTAGATCCTGAATTTGGATGCTGAGGTTGGACTGCATGCATGCCAAGCTGCCATTCATGGGATGGACACTGCGCTGATCTAAATGTGTGATAGTCACTGGGGTTACATCAGCTGTGTATTCCACCCCTGGCCTAAATGTGGATCCTAGCAGCCCAGTGTCTGATTTGGAGATGCTATTAAGGATCCCCACCTTTGAACCCTGGACTCCCCACCCTGTTTCTTATTAATCCTGGGAAAGCACTAGGGAACGCCACTATCTGCATGGACACACTGTAGAGAATAAAGCCACTGTGGGAGTCACTTCTCATGTGCACTTGGCTAAATCGGGGGTAATTCTATTGAAGTTAATATAGCTGGAGTGGTGCAAAAGCAGTGTAAGGCGGGGGGGAGGGGAGGAGAATCAGGCCTACTGCATTCGGAGTCACAAGCTCAGAACTGAGCTCAGAAATTTGCCCAAGTTCTGGGAAGTAACTGGATCCAGAGTCTTGGTTCAGGTCCATCTCGAGGACGGCAGTACCAGAGGATTGGCGTGATAAAGCCAGCTGCAAACACTGGAGTCCTGGAGCTCCCTTATGGAGGCCTGTGGTGACAGTAGCACTTTATTCAAAGTGTCCCTCTCCTTTTAATATTCAAGAGGTCTTCACCCTCGCAATTGCTAATGCATACACTTGGTATTTGTGAGCAAGAGGTGCCCCCTTCCGCTGTCACTTAACATGCAGAAGTGAGGGACAAGCCATGATCCAGAGAGAAATCTAAAGGCTCCCGCGTGCCAGGCGGCTGTCGCGAGCCAGGCCCAGTAGGTGCAGCACTGTGTCCCAGAGTCCTTGTTGTGCTGGTCATGCTGTGTATGGGCCATTTTTGGGTGTGATCCTTAGAGTTGTTCCAGGGGAATTTTCCTCCCGTGAGAAGTGTCAACATTTCAAAATGACTGGCTGTTCCGAATTGGAACAAAGAGTCAGAAGGTCAAAACCAAACCACTTCTCTGAAGTCTTGAATTGGAAATGTTAAAATTCAAAGAGGAGGGAATGCCCAATGGTCAGGACTCAGGAAACCTGGGTTCAGTCCGCTGCTCTGCCACAGGATCCTTGTGTGACCCTGAGCAAGTCACTTAGTTGTTCTGTGCCTCCATTCCCCATCTGTAAAATGTGGAGAATAATCCTCCCCTGTCTCACAGGAGCGTCGCGTGAAATGCACCGACAACTGTGAGATGTCCAGATGCTGCAGTGATGGGGCCCAGATAAGTGCCGTGGGAAACTGAAGGTTTTGACATCTTTGATTGAACTGAAAAGCTCAGACTTGTCGAAATGACATTTCCCCATGTCACTTCCCCCAGCTGGAAAACTCGTTTTCCAACAGGAAACATTTCCATGCAACGCAAACAATTTTGACCTGCTCTGGCGCGCCGTACTGGGCATAGATTTCCTGCAGGACCGAAGTGTCCGGCAGAGAACCATGCTGCCTTTCCCACCCCCCTGCCAAAGGCTTGGAGGGGCAGGTGTTTATCTGGAGGTGAGCTGCAAGCCTGGAGTCAGATGGGAGGTCGATGGAATAGCTTGGCCATGATACAGGACAGACAGTCCCTGCCTCTCAGCACAGTACTGACCCATTCTGCCCTACCAGAAACCCCAGCTTGTCCAGAGAGGCCCCCCCCCTTCTTATTCCTTTTCTCTTTCTCTCTCATTCTCTCCTTCTGCTCCCATCCTTCCCCCTTCAGTCCCTTTCCATTCTCTCCCTCTTCTCCCTTTTCTCTCATTCCCTCTTTCACATTCCATCCCCTTCTCTCCCCCTCAGTGAGCCCGCCTCATGATTAGGCATGATTCCTGGAGCCCTGCTCTCTCCAAGTGTCTCCTGCTCAGCTGCCGTAGCTATGGAAACAGGCTGGTTTACTCTCCTTCAGCTGAAGACTCGGGCTGCGACCCTCTTCAATGTGCCCGCCGGCCTCCTCATTAACTCCAGGGTCCCCAAGAACCTCATGCTGCTTGGAAAGGATTGTGGCAACCCGTGTGTTACCTCCACTTTGGATGGGCCGCCTGAGGTGCAGGAGGCACAGCGCCAAGGCTGGCTGCTGACTAAGCCAGTGCTTTGCATCCGGCAAGGCTGGCTTCAGGCAAGGCTTCCACGGCTGTTCGTCTGCTGAATATGCCGCCACCATATGCCGAGAGGCACTGCCAGCACCGACTGGGGCGAGGAGCAGTGAGGGCAGTTGCTCTGTAGGTGCTCGGATGAGGATGGTATAAATGTCTAAAAGCCATATGCTCTTCATTCTTGATTCTTCCAGTCCTAGCCCCATCCCAGTTCTGCCACAGCACCCCAATCCTGCATTGCCACACCCTGCGATTCCAGTTCTGGGTTCCCTCTACACCTAGTCCTGACCTGCAGCACCCCTGTTCTTCCAGCCCTGGGCCCCTGCACACAGCTACAACACTGCACCTCAACACCACCATTATTCTAACCCTGAGCTCCCCAAGCCCCGCTCTGCAAATGTACCTCTGTCTTGCCCTGCCAGCCCTCCCGGTTATTGCAGTCTTGAGCTCCCCACCCCCGCACAGCTCTGCCAAAGCCTTTCAAACCTGCCCTGCAGCAGCTCCTGTTATTCCAGTCCTGTGCTTCTTCCCAGCAGACCCTGCCAAATGAGGGGTGGGATCAAGATGTGGACAAATAATCCCTGGGGAAGACCAATTTAAGAGACCACCCAACTGATTTTGCTTGAAACCAAAGGTCTCCAAGCTACGGCA
The DNA here is from genome assembly GCF_027887155.1 of Malaclemys terrapin pileata. Classification (NCBI taxonomy): domain Eukaryota; kingdom Metazoa; phylum Chordata; order Testudines; family Emydidae; genus Malaclemys; species Malaclemys terrapin. Next base: position 15,953,151 of record NC_071508.1, on the reverse strand, counting down.
CTACTCTAAAGACTGCGCTCTAATCAGCCTGGCCCCTGAATCAATATGCATGGCTAACTTCCCAGCAAACAGTTACCCAGGCCCTCACTTGCAATGTAATAAAATGTCCTGTTGCATACACATTACTCTCCCTGTTACTGCTGCGGCCAAACCTATCAGATGGAGACAAACATTCCTGGCCCTTTAATGAAGTTCCTCCTGAACGCTGTGCTGTAGAGCGATGCTCTAAATAATTCAGGCAAGATCCTGAACTGCCTAGAACATACCGCCATGTCCTTCCTAACGAGCTCGCCACGGACAGTCCATCCAAGGCCAGCTAAAAGGGGGAGCGGCAGGAAACAGACCGCAGCAGAACTCAAGGGCCTCCATGAACACGTGTTGCGCAACTGGGGAGGATGCTCCTGAAAGACGAGGGACTGCTCTTCAAAGGAGGGTGAACAAACAGGCTGCCCCGTAAGAGGCAGTCGCTTCATGGAACTGCATGTCATTATGCTGCTGCTCGAAGTGCTGGGAGCTTGTGGGCAGCCGGACGGATCTCCTCAGCACAGCCGTCGACGCCGTCAGCCTTAGAAAAGCATCCTTCCAGCAGAAGGAAGGGGACTGGCCTGGCACAGAAAGCAGCTTCCCATGTTAACGTTTTGGGGAGCAAGAGGCATATCTGGTTGCAAGATGAATGCTCTGAAGGGGACTCGCTGGCCCAGTGACAGGCTCCGACAGATCTTCGGTGGGTGTGAATTACAATGGAGTGTTGTCAATTTACACCAGCTGAGGAGCTGGTTCGGTGCATCTAACTGAGCCAGGGACACTTTTCGAGGCTAATAATAACGGCTGGAAACTGAAGCCAGACAAATTCAAATGAGAAATTAGCAGTGAGGGTGATTAACCATTGGAGCACACTCCAGAGGGAAGCGGGGATTCACCACGTGTTGGAATCATCAGGCCAGGCCTGGCTGCCCTTCGGGAAGAGGTGCTTTAGTCAAACACATGTTATTGGGCACATTGCAAGGGTAAATGTGTGAAATTCTATGGAGGTCAGACTAGATGACCTAGTGGTCCCTTTTGGAATCTAGCCTACTCTGCACTTCTCACGTTAGCCTTTCAAAGCACGCCACAAAGGTTGATAAAGTTCATTATTCCCATGACAGGGAACCCGGAGTCATTGGCAGAAGGGACAGAGAACCCAGGTAGCCTGACTCCAACCACTAGGCAGCATTGCCTCCCTAAGGATAGGGGTGTTTTATCACATGTCTCTGGCTGCCTGCATGAATCTGGGACTTGTGCTGAGGTTTCCCAGTGTATGCCAGACTGTTTGTGGGCCTGCATGTACTCCCAGCTAGACCCAGCAAGAAGGAATGTGCCCGTACTCAGGAGGTGCTGATTTGTATCCTCTACCAACCTCCTCCTGGCTGGACCAGATGAGCTTGAACCTCCAACCAGAGAGGGCAAAGCCCACTTCCTGGGAAGGTCAAGCACAGGATCCTAGTCTGCCTGGAAATGTAGTCTAGAGAACTTGGTCCCGCACTGGTAGAGGGATGCAAATAGAGGAGGAGGGATGGTGATGGAGGCACTGGCACAGGTGAGGACATTGAGCACGGAGAAATCAATGCATTTACGAATGAGCCCAGTGCTAGCTCTGCACCAATGGTGCCATATCTGCTGGAGGCGATGAATGAAATGAGGGATATGGGAAATCTGGACAGCCCCAGCAGATGGTTTTGCAAAGCCCAAAGGGGTGGAAATATGGATCGCTTGAAAATTGTCTTTTCTGATGCCAGATCTTAGGCCTGGTCTGCACAGAAAGAATTTTACCAACATAGCAATGCTGGTATAAACCCTAGTGTGGACACAGGTATACCAGAACAACTGTGCCTAATACTCGTATAGCATATGGTGGTTCCTGGCCTGGTATAAGCACTTTTATACTGATATAACTGCATCCACACTAGGGAGAAGGTTGCCAATTTAACTCTACTGGTGTAATTAAAGCAGAAAGACTTTCCAATGCAGACATGCCCTCAATTTCCCTTTAAAGATATAGCAGGTTCTTCTCTACCCCGCTCTGGATGAATGGCTCTCCAGGCACTTTGCACAGTTGGCCTTTCCTGTGCCTCTCCATTCAGTGCTCAGAGTCAAGCAGAAGCTGTAGCGGAGGCTCCATGAGCGGAAGAGAAGAAAGGCGCCTGCATCAAGCCTCGCAAATTCCTTTGATTTGTTTCGTCTTGGGATTATTGCTCCAGAAATATTTACTTCCAGCGTAATTGTAGCTGACACCTGGTGGGCTCTTTCCATTTCCTCTCTCCACCACAGGTGACTGGCTACATTCGGATATTAATAGCCAAAGGTGGGGAGGGGTCAGGCAGCTTGTTCCAGCAGTAGATTGCTGAGAGCTTTCTGCTAGCAGCCAGGAGTCATTACGCACCGAATGTCTAGTTTAAACAAACGATTAGACAGGCCCATTAAAAAAAAGAAAGCACGTGCTTTTGGAAATGGAAGAGAAGGGATGGTGGAGTGGAATGACAGAGGTGGGGGGAAAAGCATGGACCGTGGGTTTCCTTCTGTGTTGCTTCAATCTTTGAATCTTTGTTCCTTATGACACTGGCATAGAGACCTATACACGAAGCAGATACACTATGTATAGGCTTGGCAGAATTTGCTTTCTTTTTTAAATTTCAATGGATAATATTGCTGTTTATTTTTAAGCAATTTTTTATCAATTTAAATGTTCACAGTTGTGCAAAATTATGGGTTTTAAGATTTTTATTTGTATTGATTTAGCTTCTCACAGTTCAGGGAAATTATGGGGGGGTGTCAGACAAGGGATGGATCAGACAATAATTACTTACCGGCAGTGGATTTTGAAATTCAAAAAGTTAAAGCTTGATAACTGTTAAAACACCAGTTGTCGACATCGCATGTCAAAAGAGACAAAGGAAGGATCCTTAAATCAAACGCTAATAAGTTTTCAGGAAGCATTTTTCTTACATTGCTGATCTGTACATTTAGATGAATATTGATGGAAACACTTTTTCATAGGTTTGTTTGTGCACAGTGAAATCGACATTTGCCAAGGATTGAAGTAAGTGAGGCACGTAAGTGGCCCATGGATCCAAGGGCTTTCTGCTCTCAAACCCCAGGATTCTGCAGGAGGGTCTCTCGTCCCCAGGGCAATCTTGTCTGGTCTGACTCCTCCATCACTACCTTATTGTGTGACACCAGGGTCTTTTGGCTCAGCTGCGTCATCCCCTTGCAAAATTTCCCTCCGAGCTCTCATCTTCCTCCCCCACTTCTCCAAAGGACTCCTCCACCTCCTACACTCACCACCTGCCATTTGTATAGACTCAGTTTCTCACAGATCCCCCCTCTAACCATTGGGCTCCCGATGCCCAGACTCCCCTTTAAACCAACTGGCCTTGGGCAGTGGCTTCTGGGCACTGGAGCTTGGTGGCATGGGGGATATGAAGGATGAAACAGCCATGGAGTGCCACCACCAGCAGCAGCAAGACTACTGAGCCAGTCTGAGGGGCCTCCATGGCTGGTTCATCTTTCATATGCCTGGAGTGACAGTAATGTCATTTGTTCCATCACCACAGACCTCTATCTGCCACTTCCTGTCACGTTCTGGTTCTCAGTGACAGCCCTTGATGGTAGACACTGTGGTGATGGGATGTGCATTCCCCCAGAGCCCTCAAAAACCAAGAGGAATGGAAGCAGCTGAAAGACGGGGGAGTGTGTGGGTGGGGGTGATGGGGGTGATGGGGGTGCATGATGGAAGCTCCTCAGTGGGAGGCACAGTTCAGTCATCATGAAGCCGGGTACCAAGCCAAGGTTTAATATTCGCTGTGCTACCTCTGGCAGTGGGGTGGAGTTTGCAAAAGCAGAACTGGAAGCCTGCTGCACGTGGTGTGGCGGCTGCTAGCACCAGGGAGGAAAAGAGAGTCAGAAATGAGCGTGGACAGAAAATGAGGGCGGATAAGACTCCGGAGATTAGGGTTCAGTTCTTGCCTCTGCTATGGCCTCGCTATGTAACATTGTGCATAGCAGTATGTCTACACCCCCGCTGGATGGGTAATTTCCAGTTTGGGCGCATGTACCCAAGCTAGGACGTTGTACCCGGGAGCGTAGCTGCAGCATCGTGGGCTGGCTGCCCAAGTACACACCTAGGCGCTCGGATGGGTTTACACCAGGAGGCTAGCACATACTGCCGCTGCTATGTTTAGCGTTGTCGCTCAATCAAAGCCAGCACAGGTACACTTACCTGAGCTGGCAGTTCTATCTCCAGACGTACCCTTCAGCTGAGCTCTCCAGAACATGCTGAGCTCTTCTGAAACTCTATTTCTTATTTCGGTGCCCTGCAGGGGAGCTGAGCAGTCTTGGAAATCGGGCCCTTAATCTCTGGTAACATTTTCAAAAACACCTAATTGGTTTGGGTGTCTAGTCTCATTGACATTCAATAGGGCCTCGGCTGTTAAATCACATAGGTGCTTTTGAAAATGCTCCCCTTGGTGCCTCTGTTTCCCATCTGTAATTCGTTCTCTGTCTGTCTTGTCTACATAGAGTGGAAGCTGTTTGGGGCAGGAGCTCTCTTACTCTGTGTCTGTACAGTGCCTGGAATAGTGGGATCCCAGTCTTGGCTGGGACCTCTAAGTTCTAACATAATACAAATAATAAATAATTCCAATGAAGATGGGAGAAGGAAGAGGAGACAGAGAAGAAGGAGAAGAGGCTGAAAACACATGACTGTTATGGAAACTACTTGCCTTTCCAGAAACTTAGCAATGTCCTGGGCTAAAAAGTCAGGGTTAAACAACTGGACTTATCCTAGTAGTTGCCTTGATCTTACAAGAACAAACCAGCACTAGACCCACAGCCTGCAGCAATAACATGAGTCTTGACTGAAGTATTCTGGATTGTTACTGGAGAGCACTAAGATAACTGCAAGAGAAGCAGAGACTCCCAGGACGATTTGGGTCTACTGAAGAGATAGACCTGAGCCATCAAAACTGGATCCATACGCCTGAGCTGGTTATCTCTTGAGAAAAGCCTTTGTAGTAGCATTTTGGCTCTTATGCTTTCATTCCTGGCCCGAAAGACCCTGGAGAGCAGAGGCATGTGGGAATGGAAAGATATTTCACCACACTTTTTGGAACCTCAGAAAAGATTCAGATTACGTTTGACTTTAGAACAAAAATTCATGGGGTCCTTGTTCTAGCTGAAATAAGTCTCCCAACCATATTTTATTGATAGGATGCATTTTCGCAGCTTTGCACTTACAGGTATCTTTCATTGCAGGGGTGCAAAGGGAAATGAATGATATGCCCGTTTTGCAGAGGGCTCAGAGTGAAATGACAAGGTAAGTCTGTGACAGAGATAAGAACAGAACTTTGGAATGCCGACTCTTAGTTCCTGGCTCTGACCGCTTGGGCACATTCCTTCCCAGAATAAGGAATAGAGCCCAGCAGTCCTGGCTCCCCATCTTCTCTGTAATCTCTACAGTGTATCCTCAGAGCCAGTGAAATAACCCAGAAGTCTTGGCTCACAATCTCCTGCTAATGACCAGACCTGTCTCCCAGAGCCAGTAATAGAATTCAGGAGTCCTAGCTCCAAGCCCCTGCTGTAGCCATTAGATACCATTGCTTATATTTGAAACTGTAATGTTTTCAGTAAGCCGTCAGGTCTGGACAGAAAGATGCCAGTGGGAGACACATCCATCCCAAGCCTGCCCGATATGCTGGAAAGGAGCGATACAAAAGCAGATGCCATGCGCTCAGCCATCAGCACATGAGACACTGAACAAGACAAACATGGGTGTGTTTAGAGCCCCAGCCTCGCAAAGGAGAGCAGACGTGAGTCCCAGATGGACCTGTCAATTCCAGCTAATAAAAAGGATATTTCACACATCAGGCATTTTGCACACACTTCGATGAGAGCAAACAAAGACTCTGGGATGCAAATTAGGGACTGCGGAAAAGCAGCTCCCAGGACAGACACTGTTCTTCACAGTAGGCTGAACCCCTCTCTCACTTATACCAAGTTAGTCTCCGGGGGGCAAGATATACACAGGAGCACCATGGAGGTGACTCACACAATCTTACCCTGGCCTCTTTCAGCACAACGCCAAAACACTGGACTCTCCAGCCAGCATAGCAGGTACCATTCAGCAGAACCCAGTTCAGATCAGTTCATGCCAACAGGACTTCTTATAAGGAGCAATTCCATCTCTTTAAACCAGGCAACAAGCATTCCTACTGTCAAGGGAAAGGTAGATTATTCTTGCAGCAGCTGCTGCTGCTTCCTCATCCTCATCATTTATTTTGCCAAAAAATTTAGAGAGAGGCCCAATCTTATCCCTCCCGCATCCCATCCCTACATTTTCTGGGGTTTGCACAGAACTGAACTCAGACCTGAACTTCCCTTGGGTTTATTTTTGCAAAACCAAACCCCACCTGAGTCCTGGTTTTGCCTGTCTTTAAAATAACTGTATATCCAAAAGCTCCCAACCCTCCCACGCTGAGGCATTTGAGGGGCTACACAGACCATTCCCTTGCAAGTAATGGAAATCACCCTAAAATATGCATCTCCCCACTGCCTTCTAAAACAAACCATTGAAAGCCCCGCATCATAGTCATAGATTCAAACAGTTTAAGGGCAGGAGAGACCATTAGATCAGATAGTCTGACCTCCTGTCTTCTCACAGGCCGTTACATTTCACCCAGTTACCCCTGTACGGAGCCCAGTAATTTCAATTTGGCTAAAGCATCTCTTGCAGAAAGGCATCCAGTCTTGATCTAAAGACATTATCAAAGTTTATTGTGATCAAGGCGGCGTGAGTTGATGTTGTGAGGTCATCCTGCCTGTGCGTATCTTGTGTTTATAGAGGAAGCCTGTCTCTAAGAAAAGGTACATACAGGGACGTCAATGGAGAAAGTCCTATTGTTTTTGAATCAGGCCATCATGAAATGGAGCCCACCAGAATCTAATCTATTGGGTGTTTCCACTGTACCCATCACCATGGTCTCCTGGCACCAACAGAAGCCATCAGCTCTAACGTGATGGATAGTCCAGCCCAATCTTCACAGGCACATGTGTTGTGGATCCTTCCCAATGGGTGACTGAATGGCACAGCAGACCACACTGAAGTGGGACCATGTCTGCCAAGAAAGATTCATCTCTGGCTGAGAGACAGGCAGAGTGAAGTCTTAGGTCCTGACAGCAGGGCATATCATACCTGACTAAACACATGTGGGTACACTAAATACACATAACCTATACTGGGTGAAGTTATGTCCCCAGCAGACAGCTCAAGGTCTATGCACCTCTATTCTTACTTAAACTGTCAGTATAGGGGGCTTGTGGGACCTAAGTGATCTCTGTCCATGGACGAGTGTCACCAGCTACGCAGCTGCGACAGCCGACACACTGGGGATCAAGCCAGGGACCCCCAGAGCTAAAAGCATGAGCGACTACAGCTTGAGCTAAAGAAGCAAGGCGCTTTTGCTGGAGCTGTAACAGACTGATATCCTCTGTGGGTCAGGCACAGGAAGGACATGTAGAACACACTCACCAGCGGGTTACACGTACACACACAGGCACACACACAGGACAACAATAGCATGTGAGTTGCAATAAAATGTTCTCATGAAACCGACGCTTATGGCTATGAAGTTAAATAGTAAAAACAATCATTCCCCTGTGGCCTTTCACCCTGGCTCCCTGTCAGTGCAGATGAGGAGGGAAGGGGCCAGACAATGGTTAGGAACTCAAGGGATTGTATTTTTCATGTAGCTGTGTGTGCCCCACATAAATTGGAGGGAGGGCAAGAGGGTGAAAGAAGCAGGATATATCACAGGACCTGAGCCACCAGTTCTTCAATATATTTCAGATGATCAGGAGGGCAGCACAGTCTGAGCTTCGGCTGAAGTAACTGGGAAACTCAACAGCCGCTTTGGGGATTAACTGTATTGTCTCTCCTACTCGGAGCTGAGAGATAAGGCTACAGCTCTGATGAGATTCATCACCTCAGGCCATTTCCATGACAGAGCAAACAGCTACACTGGAACTGATAAGATTGAGTCACATATGGGATGGGCATTAACAAGACACACAGCTCATGAAGGGGTGGAGGTTTTCCCTGCCGTACACTCAGAGTGCCCCAGCCAAGTGTGCCATTCCAAACACAGACCAGGGTTAATGATGATGGGACCCAGACCTCCAGCCTGCCAAGTTGGTGGAGCTTGTGTGCTCTGGGATTGGTCCTCTGGCATCAGCCGAGCAGGAATCCACAGAGAAAAAGGCATGAGCAGCAGCATCATCCATCCCCTCCCATCCCCTGGGGCCCCACTTATAATGATGAAGCTGGCACCATGCCCACAGGGCTCTCCTCTCCGGCAGCTCCATAGACATGTTTTATTTCCCTTGTCTTTCACTGGAGGAAGAGGGGCCAGTCACAGCCCAGAGTTGGGATCATGGAGACCCAGCGCGCTCACTCCAGGATGGGAAAGGATTCCTGCACTGACCCAGTGTTAATGCAAAGTTCACAGTCATTGTCATCTGCTGTGCACGAAAGGGAAGGAAGCGATTCCAGGGCAACGAGAGAGCTCTTCATCAGCGTGGGGCTTCAAAGACAAATGCAGATGTAAAAGGCCTGATTCTGAACTCTCTACACCGCATGCCACCAATCTCCCCTGTGACAAGTGGCCGTAGCCAGGCTACCAGATCTGAACAGTAGCATCTTAGGCAGGGTACCAGCTCACAGAGAATCAGCCCCCTTATATGTATTTAGGAGAATGAGATTCTACACACCATACTATGTCCATGAAATTCAGATCTTGCCTCCAGCTGGGGCCAATACCTGACGCATCAGAGAAGAGCAAAAACCCCCAGTCAATTAAATCTTCTATAACACATAAGGGCAAATATACAATGAATGAGGTATAAGGAGTGAAACTTCCTTTCTGAGTCCAGCCTGAGATCACCTTATGTTCTGAAGAATGATATTTGCTTGTTCTTCTCTTGTATAACCACAAGAATGACCAGACATTTCTGAAGCATGCTTTGTCCCAAAGGAGACCAGAGATATGGCCAGAGCCTGGACCCCCAGATTTTGGGAAAGTTCAGACTCACATTTGGATCCAAACGCTGAAGCTGAAGCCCATCTATCCAGGACACCAACATGCTTCACAAACATAACCAACTCAACTTTTTATCATAGACCTGGCTGGAGTCTGATTTTGTCACATGACTCCAGGTGCTGGGTCTTAGGTGCAGACCTATGCCTTAATCCAGCCAAGAATATTTTCATTGAAGTCAATGGATACAATTCACCACTCGCCCAAGGCTATGCACCCCTTCAACCTTATCTGGGGCCCAAAGTGGGATTAAAGTGGTTCATAAGTCTTGTATTGACCTTCTGCACAAGGGTGAATTTCATTCCATGTGAGTAAAGTTGTAGAATTAGAATCTCAGGACTAGATTCTGCAAAGCACTTAACTTTAAGCACATTCTGAAGTCCCCCTGATGTCATATCCATAAAGCTGAGCATGAACTTCAGTGCATTGCTGGAGAGAGTTGCTTTGTTGAAGAAAATTCTCGCTTCCCCCTATAATAAATCCACAGTGCTTTTCTTTAATGATTTTAATATGCCCAGGTCCCCAAGCTCATTCAGTGTGAGTGATGCTTCCAAAAGACACTCTGGGATAGAGGGGAAGATTGGCTATTGTTTTCACAGAGCAGTTTGATTCGTACAATAAACTCTATCCACCTGCCACTGAAGACACTGTTTATGAATGGCACCTGCTAGACAAGAAGGAACCCGGAAGAACAGAGAGAGAGAAACATACAGAGGAGATGAGGAGTTAGTAGATATTCTCTGAGGCAAACAGAGAAGAAGAAAATAGATAGGGGGTAATTAAGCCTCATTGACTTAAATGGGTGCTTAAAGTTAAACAGGTGCTTAGTTCTATCCTGAATATCCATGCTCTCCTGAATTGGGTCCTGAAAGTGTCCAGAAAAGAAGGAAATGAAAATGTCATCGTAAGAGTTAATTTTTTGCTTCTGTTTTTCCTGCAGGAGAGATTTCATGCCATGCTGAATAAATAAAATAATATGATATTACAAAAGGCTGCAGCACAGTATATTAGGTACCACAGCACTGTTACAGGGCATCTGTCAGCACCAATCACAAAGACTGATGACATCAAGAATGGATCTGACATTTCCAAATGCGCTGTTTTGATAGAGATGTCATTCAAAAGGGCCCTAAAATAAAACAAATAAATAAATTTAAAAAATCAGACAGGAACTGGAATGTAAATGCAAAACATTTGTCACCTTTGTCTCACGGATATAAGGGTTCCCTGCCTGACAACAAGGCAATCTGGGGCATTCCAGGTATGTCTACACTGCAATGAGACCTGCGGCATAGCTGCAGCTGGCTCGGTTCAGCTGACTTGGGCTTCCAGGGCTCAGGCTGTGGGGCTAAATTTGTAATGTAGACGTTCGGGTTTGGGTTGGAGCCTGGGCTCTAAAACCCCTGAACGGGGGAGGGTCTCAGAGCCGGGGCTCCAGCCCAAGCCCGAATGTCTACACTGCAATGTTTAGCCCCACAGCCTGAGTCAGTTGTGAGCTGGAGTCAATTGACCCAGACTCTGAGACTCCATGGCATGGATTTTTAATTGCAGTGTAGACAGAGCTTCCGAGACTGGGATTGGGGAGAGAGATTCACATGCAAAGACTGATAAGTGCATGGGATGGAAAGGAAAACAGCCAGGTAACGCCAAAAGGAAAGCTTTTTTTTAAGACGCAGCTAAAGTCCATATTTCCTCCCACACCCGATTTGCACAGGAGCAACTCCACTGAATCCACTGGGAGGATGCGGTCATAGGGGGGAATATGGTGCTGAGAGAAATTCATATTATCATCATTACTGTGTCTTTGTATTATGGTAGCAGTGCAAGGCACTTAGCGCTGTACAAACACATAGAAAAAGAGAGTCCCTGACATGAAATGTTTATAGTCTAAACAGAGACATAAAGGGACTTGCTCAAGATCTCACCAAAAGGCAGAGCTTGGAGCAGACTGGAGCTGGCCAGGAAGAGGATTTTCCATTTCATGGTAAATTCCACGTCTTTTACGGTTTTTTGTTACACAAAGGAACGAAAACAAATGAAAATTTTCTACGTTTCCCGCAAAATGGAATTCCGAAAAGAAAAATTGTTTCGGGTCAATCAAAATATTTCGTTTTAATAATATCTGAACATTTCATTCTGATTTCAATCTTTTAAAACAGACCAGAAAAAATATATATAAAAAAGAATGAATTTTGTTTCAGAAAAGAAACATGGAAATGCTCCATTCTGAAAACATCGAAACGGGACATTATTGAAATGCTTTATTTTGGGTTCTTTTTTCCAAAACAAAATTTTCTCAAAATTGACACATTTTTGGAAAATCCATTTTGACACAAAGTTTCCAACCAACTTTAGGGTAAAACTCAGGTCTCCTGAAGCTGAGGTCAGTGCACCAGCCACTAGACCATGATGACGAACACAGTCAAACCACCTTAGAGCCCTGACCCTGCAGTTGATTCTGCTAGTATGAATCTCTGCATCAGTTCAGAGCTCCAAGAAAGTCAATGGGGCGACACACCGATCCAGGGGCACTGCTAGGCGGTCACATTGCAGGATTGGGGCATAGATCATTATAGTCTTGGTTTTTTTTAAACCTACCCCTCTAACAGCCAGTCAATTTGGTATTATTATTCTTGTACAGGAAAGACAGAGATAGCGATAATTCGACGTAAACTAGCACATGACTGCCCAATGTCCATTAGGAAGCTATAAAAATGCTTTTGTAGGGTAAAGGATGTTTACAGTTGCTGAATTTTGAGTGTAGGAGAGTAAGTCGTGTAGTTAGAGAAAAGGTCTGGGTATGAGGACTTCTGGGTTCTCTTACCAACTCTGCCACTGAGTTGCTGCATGACATCTACCAAGGTACTTAACCCTGCTATGTACCTCCGCTTCCCCACCTGTAGAATTGTGCTGGCGATGTTAGGAAAAATTTACTGACTCTTGCAAAGTATTTTGAGCCCCCCTGGATGGAAGGGCAAAGTGTCATTATGTGTCTGTGCATCCTTCCCATGATTGCTGTACGGGTCCATATAAATAACCAAATTAGCTAAAAATAATATTGTTATATTTTATTGTTCCTCTAGAGGAGAGTTGGCAAAGAACATGGAGGTTAGAGCTTCACCTTGGAAATCTAGGGCAACGACTCATTTCAGGCAACAAATCCCACTTCATTCTCTGGGGCTGAGAGTGGAAATTATCCACTCAGTAGGAAAGAAAAACATTCTCCTAGTGTGATGGGTGGGGGAGCAGATGAGCTCTGCACACTGCAGGCACGATTAGCATGAGTCCAAGGCAGCAGGAGGCAGGGAAGAGATAACTGACCCTGTGAACAGATCAGGCAAAGCAGATTCCAGAAGCTGTGAATGAGGCAAAGGCAACAGATGCCTCAAGGCCTGATTCTGATATCCTTACTCCAGCCGAATAGCGCCTCGCTCCATCCATAGCCCCACGGAAGTGGATGGGACAGCTCCCAGCGTAAGGGACTAATTAGCGTGAGTAAGGATGGCAGGGTCTGGCCTTCAGTGTCTGCGCTGTGGGCAAAAGCAAAATAACAGTGGAGAGAAACTCTTCCCGCCCCCAATGCTGACCGTTGACAGCACAAACCAGAGATGGATCTGAACCATCCTGACCGTGCCCAGCTGCAGAGAGAGGCCATGGACTCAGAACTCTGGGGTGTTCAAGTTTATGCTGTCCTGGCGCCATTTCCCCTTCCACCCACTGTCCTCACTGTCAGCGTCTTCCCCAGCTGCATTAGAAGCACAAGCCCCAGCCACAGAGAGCTTCCCCTCTTCATCGCTCCTCTTTGCATTGTCAAGTGCCTCCTGAAGGAGGCTAATGAGCGTGGGCCCAGGGAGACGAATGCTTAACTGGTCAGCCTGGGACTGGGTCCTCGGAGAATACTAATATCACATGAACGGGAATCCGGCCTGGTCCCGCTCAGGCTGCTCCTTGCTCTGCGCTGCCTGCCTTGCTGGAATTCTCACTTATTGGAGCAGGCCTCAGCTAGTCCAAACGCCCAGCGGGAGCGGTTTATTATATTCACAGAGATTAACCATTTGAAGCCTGGAGCCAGGGAGCTGTCACCAGCACCCGGCCTGTCAGAATGGCGGGTGAAATCACCCCAGTGCAGAGGCCCCGCGGAAGGTCAAGGCACCACTTACGTCCCACCACGTAAGGTCTCAAGGGGTGATATTGGCACGGAGTGCTCAGGCTGACTCTCTGCACAGGGGTGAATTCCACCCCAGCCTGGTTAAGAGCAGCTGATGCCTCGGCGCAGGACTCTCTGATGAACAGCCTGTTTAGAAGCAATGACCATGATTCTGCTCAGCACTGAAGCCTGATCCTGCTGCCCCAGGAACAAGGGGCACAATTCCCATTAGCTTCAATGGGAGCCGCACGAAGGCCCTGACTGCTCCCGACAGTCCTCCCTTCCGGGGAGGGGAAATGTGAGCCCTGATCCCCCATTCGCTTGTGCTGGTGTAAATCAGGTGTCGCTCCAGAGAGGCCAACGGCATTACGCCAGCGTGAGGGGATATAATATTATTATTATTATTACAAGAGCGCCTGGGGTGATCCATGGTGCTACACACCCAGCGAGAGACAGTCCCGGCACTTAAGAGCTTACAGTCTAAGCAGACAAGATGAAGGAAGGATTCTCATCACTGTTTTAAAGGGGGGAAGTGAAGCGAAGAGAGATAAAGTGACTGGCCCATGGTTACACAGGGAGTCTGTGGCAGAGCCAGGAATTGGACTCTGAGCTTCTAACTCCCCATCTGCTGCACTAACCCCCAGGCCATCCTTCCTCACAGCAATGTGTGTTATGGAGGCAGGTTCGCCTTGGCTGCCCAGGATCTCCCTAGCCCTTCCCTCACAACCCCCTCCTCCCCCCAGCTCCCCTTTGGAGGTCTGAATTAGAGTTGGGGGAGATGAGGGGAGTGACAAAAGGCCTGTGGCAAGTCTGGTCCCCCACTACTCCTAGCCTTGCCCTAATGTGGGAATGCCGGAGATCCAATGAGAAAGCCTGTGCTGTTCATTTTTCCAGCATAAGAAGTGTAGATAGTTTCACTCAGCTTGGGATAAGTATTTGACCTTGAGAGAGCCTATCCAGCCCCAATCCAAACATCCAACCTTTAAAGGTTTCTCCCTGTGTCTGGACACATATACGCCACCCAGAGGCTGGCAGGGAAAGGGTTAACCTTTTTCCTTCTGGCGACCGAGAATTTTCCGCAGTTCATTTCAAACTCGAGCATTGGTCCTTACTGCAGGGATCTGGGCTGAATGGCTGAGCTGTGATGCCATGTTTTAGAAGTGGTGCTCTCCTGTAATACTCAGTTGGTGGCTTTATCTACCACACAGATACCACAGCCTACCCTCAGCACCATGTATCTGTGACGTACGGGTTACAGCATGTAATCCCAACCTACTCTACCATTTGCTCTAAAGGAGACCCTGCCCTTTGCTAGCAAGTATATTAGAGCAGCAGGGTACACACTACATTTAGACCAACCTCCCTTTTGATCAACTGGGATTCTCAGGAATTTAAATCTAAGCCTTGGTCACCAATCTGTAAACTCCTCACGTAACTCACACACGCATAAAGGAGTTGAACAGCACTTGTGCACCATGGACAGTGATGTATGAGCCTATGGGTCATAGCTGGCAGCGAACAAAGGGCAAAGCCAACCATTAAAAGAAAAAAAGACACACACACACAGAGATTTTTTGCAGGATGTTTCCATTTCCATTTGACTCCCTCCGCCTTTCACTACTGCCTATTGGATGCTCTCTGGTTACATGGACACTGTGTCCAATATATTTTCCCTTATACTTAGAGGATAGGTGCATTTGCTGAAAGCATCAGTCTCCTACAGGGGATACTCCAGGGAATGGGAACAAGTGTCCTGACCTAGGTGGAGCAAAATTAGTCATGGCTGAAGGCACCAGAAGGGATGAATCCATCATTGGTCATTGGGACTGCAACCAGACTGTTTGGATTGTCTTAGCCCAGCTAGACTAGGTATATGCCCTAATTATAACCACTGGTGATGCACCAGGACAAAACACGAGGGTGATATTTTGGCTCTGTTGAAGTCACTGCCTCCCGGAATTCCCCTTGACTTCAATTTCACTGCTACTGTAGAGCGTTTCAACATGGCCTAAACTGCACCAGTGCCAATGACATCTTATAGCAATTTAGCTTGTCTACACATTGGGCAGCTAGTCCAGTGGCTGGAATCTGCAGTGTAGACAAGTGCTTAGATCCAGTCTGGCACCATATGAGCTTTAGCTCTCAATAGAGGCTGGACTTTCAAGCTTTCTGGCCATGTATTAGCTGGCCATGTATTAGTATTTTGCACCCTTTCCCCCAGTGCCACCTTGGAAGGGTCCCCTTTGAGATAAGACCCACTCACAGTAAATCTGAAGATAAGTCCCCCTTGTATTCGGTGGTTTCCAGTGTGTTATTTCCTGAAAGCTGCCAACATAACCAAACCCGCGCAGACAGAGTGATTTACTGCTCCAAAATTATTCATTCACATGAAGAAATCTTTTATTTTCACATCGTTTCTCTTCAGGGAACTAAGTCTATGTTTCTATGGAGACCAGCGAAGATTCTGTCTCTACCCATCAATTTAATACCCAGGGCCCTGTCACTGAGGCTCTTTCCAGAATGCAGGGGGCAGAGAGAAGGGGGTGGATATATATTACCCCCCCACACACAACCCAATACAGCTCAACAGGGAACCACTGTGTGCAGTCTAGCTCTGCTCCAGAGCCCGGAGATGGTGGGCAGGGCAGGGGGAGGCAGCAGCAGTGGGAAGAGTATTCTCAAACAGGCCATTTTGTTGGTGACCCTGTTGACAGAAATTTTCATTCACAAAAACAGGTCTCTGGATAACCCATTTGCTGCTGGACAGACTTGTGCGCTCTTCAGAGCAACAGCCGCTTTAGCCCGTAAGCATTAAAGATGCATCTCATGCTTTCAGACCAGCCTGCTGCCAAGCTAATCTACACCGTACCTGGCCTATTAATAACATCATGCTCTATCTTTCTGTCTCAGGGCAACCACGACACATAAGCCCCAACTGTACTACAATTGCGTCTGTGTCAAGGGACCAAGTTACAGCATTCCAGTTTGTTCCATTTTGTAGTGTAGATGGGACCGTAGCTGTTCTCCTGAACTGTGCAAAAGACTTGACTGTGTCCAAGGCTTTATTGCATTTCTGGTACACAGTTAAAAACTAGGTTACGTCCCATCCACAAAGGGAAATAACCCAGCCTGGCTGTAAACATAGTATAGATTGTATTTGAGTGATGATTTGTGAAATGGCACATGATGGGGATACAGCTATCCCGTGTGTTTAGACTGTAAGTTCTGTACAATCACACATGCTTGTGTTTGTACAGCTCCTAGCACAATGGGACCTTGGTCTTGGTTGGTCCCTAGGCACTGCCGTAAGAATAAATAAATAGCCATAATAATAAATACATGAAGCAGAGAATCAGTGTGCAAGACGCAAGCAGTGTGTGCCCAAATTTTGAATGACTGTGCCCCTAAAACTACCCCAATCCTTGGAAATGTATGCACCCAAACTCTCCACCTTAGTCTGCTTCTGTTTACCTGTCTGGATGTACTTCGAGGAGAAAAAAACACCCCTAGGGCTAGATACCTTAGTAGAAACTGACAAAATACTATTTTCCAAAACATAGAAAATCATATTTGCCATGAATGAGCACTGAGCAGATATTCATCCATTCATATAAGAAACAAAAGGGAAAGTGGCAGTTTCTGGAGGAGCTTTCGAATATGCCTGTATGGGTTTAAAGGGCTGTAATAAAAACTTCAAATCCTAAACGTATTGTTTGAAAAAGCACAAGAGAAGATAAAGAAGAGACATTCAAAGAGCTTTAGTCAGTACAAAAATCTACCACAGAACTGACATGCAAAGTTATTCTTCCTTGCAAGGTAGAAAAAATATCAATCATATTTACCTCCCTAAAGTGCCCCTTGGGCAGCTGGCCCCAGGCTATTAACATTAAATGTGTCACACGACCAAAACGCGTTCAAAAAGCTGAATCAAGTGAATGGGTTTGAGGCCAGGTGCGCAGTTGATGTAAACTTGCAATGCTCCATTGAAGCCACACTGATTCATAACAGCTAAGAATCTACCCCTATATGTTAAGCCTCAAAACAGCCAGAGACGCTGAAGTTAATGTTCATTGTCCATAAGTGGCTGCTTGCGCACATGGAACAAAAAGACTGTTTATTGTTTTTATTGTGATCATTCCCCGAGGCACTAGATCAGGGCCCGAGACTGGGTTGGATGCTTTACAAACAGGCAGATACAGACCCTTTTCCAAATGGTTTATAGAGATTAGGCTTTTGGGAAGGTTTAATGTATGTTTCAACATGGAGCTGGGAGTTAGGAACTCTGAGATGTTTTCCTAGCTCGGCCTCCTTTGCCAGCTTACAACATCTGTATGCCTCTGTTTACCCCTCTGTAAAGTAGGGATAATTAAGCTACAGAAGCTCAATTAATATTTGTAAATTACTTCTCTACATGGAAGACCTTCAACAACTGCAGTGAAATATTAATACACGAAGGGGTTGTAAGCCAGAGATGTGCTTTATTATTTTCTAGGCTCTTATAAATCAATTAATTCCAATCAATCAATCTGTATCTCTTACAATTGGATAGAAGGACATAGGGCCTGATCCAAAGCTCACTAAGTCAATGAGAGTCTTTCCACTGACTTCAGTAGGTTTCTGGTCAGTCCCTTAGAGCGTAGGCCAGCTGGCGGCTAGGGCACCAGGTGAATCTGTTTAGCCTCTCACCCACAAAACAAAGAACTGCAGCAGCACTGTCATGATGCAACACAAGATTTTGGCCCTTGGCCAAACAATAATAAAGTGGATCTAACTGGATCCTTAAGGTCCTGATAAGGCACCATCCTTGTGCGACGGCTGCAAAAGTCAGCTGAGGGCTCAGAACCCTAGAGGGACTCTGAGTCACGAATCCATGAGCTGTCATTATCCAAACGGCAGAGAGCGCTCCCAGGGAAGCGGCCCGTCACCGGTGACGCCTGAAGCTGCTGCATCAGGGGAAACAATGTAGCTTTGATTTGGTCAATCTAGAGAATCTATGATGACACCCTTGATTGAGTGCGCTTGTGGAAAGCAAGCAGCTGCTTCGGGGGGAATATCATCGTCACCCTGCAGATGGCACTGGTGACCATGTTGGTGAATCATGTTATGTGTGATAATAGAAGAGAGGTCTAAACCCAAACGCTCCCAACAATGGGGAAGTTTGGTCCCCACTTTGAAACTCTGGCCCCCTCTCTACATAAAAGACATCATACAATAGACTACAATTGTAATTAAATAAAACCTAGGGGCCTGCTTCTGCTCTCACTGACACCGGAGTAAATCAGGAGCAGCTCCATCAATGTCAATGATGTTATAAGCAGTGTAAAACTGGCTCGAGAAGAATCAGGACCAAGGCTAGCAGTTGAGACCCCAGAAGTGTCTAGTCCCAGGGTAGGAAACACAAATTATGCTTGTTGGAACAAGGACGGTAAACAAGGAACTTGCAAACTGAACAAAAGCATCCACTAAGGAGCGACATTAGTCATAGATTGCAAAGCCAGAAAGGACCAGTGTAGATCATCTCATCTGACCTCCTGCATACACAGGCCATGGGACTGCCCTAAATTAATTCCTGTTTGAACTAGAGTAGGTCTTTCAGAAAGACATCCAGTCTTGTTTAAAAATATACAGTGATGGAGAATCCACCACAACCCTTGGTAAATTGTTTCAATGGTTCATTACCCTCATTTTAAAGATGTGCACCTTATTTCTAGTCTGAATCTGTCTAGCTTCAACTTCCAGCCATTGGATCCTGTTATATTTTTGTTGTCTAGATTAAAGAGCCCTGTATTATCAAATTTCTGTTCTGCATGTAGGTACTTAGAATCTGGGATCAAGCCACCCCTTGACTTCTCTTTGTTAAGCTAAACAGAGTGAGCTCCTTTGAGTCTATCACTAGAAGGCATATTTTCCAGTCCCTTAATCATTCTCATGACTCTTCTCTGTCACCTCTCCAATTTATCAACATCCTTCTTCAATTGTGGACACCAGAACTGCACTGGGTAGTCCAGCAGTGGTCGCATCAGTGCCAAACACAGAGACAATATAACCTTTTTACTCCTACTTGATAGTCTCCTGTTTATACATCCAACCACCACATTAGCCCTTTGTCAACAGCTATCTGCAGGCCATTGCAGTGGGGGGGGGAGTAGTATGAATATTTTATATAGGGAGAAGGATTTGGGGGAGCCAGTCAAATCTTCGCCAGAGATCAAACTGAATTTAGCTGGATCCATATAAGAAGACCTGGGCCTTCCAGGAATATTAATTGGTTCTATCTTTAAGCAAGATGGGCTTTGACTGGCAGCATGCAAAAGGCTAAGCAAGTCAGTGATAACTGAACCCAAGATGTCTCTATAACATATTAGCAGCCATTTGGGTCAAGGATCGTGGGAGCAGGGGGTGGGGCACAGCTGTGGAATAATCATCTTCAACTCATTAGTATGCAATGGGGGAGAATCAGAGAAACAAAATTACGATGGGGCCAGTGAACTAAAAGGGTTGTCCTGACTATCAGATGGAACATCACCAGATAGGAAATTGGCTTTGATGTACAATTTAAGTCACACAATAATGATACTGACTATATACTGTGCTGCTGTAGAAATCTGATGAGCAGGAAATGGTTTCAGTTATTTAAGTGATCCTAAAAGAGATTTCGTCGTCATCAAAAGTTTGTTGCAATCAAACAAACAAAAAGCCCGGGGATGGCACTTTTTTCCTAAGAGATCGTCTTATGTAGTGGCGTAAATCTGTTTTTAATAGCAAAAGGCACGCCTAGTTGCTGCAGGAGCCCTCCTTGAGTCAACACTGAACCAATGCCCCAGCGTGGTGTTAGCGGACACTGTGCTGCTGGAGTTGCTGTCTTCTGGATGAGAGTATAGAAGTGGGGTCTTGATCACTTGGGGTCCACCAAGGCTACATTTTCCACAAAGATGGGGGTGTAAGCTCTGGTGCCCTGGCCAAATTCCAGTTTGGATAATTACACCCTCTCAACTTCACAGTCCCCCTGTAGTTTTAATTGGTTCTGTGTGCTATTAAACAGTTGTTGTGCCTCACCCCAGAAGTGGCTGAATTTCGGAGGGGAGGGGGAGAAGTGACTCCTACTCTTAGTTTTTGTATCTGTTTGTAAAGTACTCTGGGTGCATGATATTTCATTGCCTTGCATCTCGTGCAGACATTTACACCTGTACAAAATAAATGCAAAGTGTATGCAAAACACCACCATTCTGATTTGGAAGCATTTTACAGTCACTTTGCATTGGTTTAAATGACTGCACACAAGATGCTGCACAGGAGAGGCTCATACCCTGGGTTTCTTCAGGCTGGAAGATGCAAAGGGTGTGAGAATGGATTTGGTGACTGAGCTGTTAAATTCTCATGGCAACCTTCCATGCTTGGTTTACATTATGGGGGGAAAGGTTTGTGAGCATGACATTTTGCAAGCCCCAAAAGTAGTTCAAGAGGGTTGCAAATTTCTCAAATTCCACTGGCTTTGCCCATCCCTACTTCCATAGACGCAACTCAACTTCCAACCACTATTACATCAAAGAGCCACTTTGTAGTTGAAGTCCAGGGATTGCCTGCTTTAATCTAAGTTAAATACTAAAGTGAAAGGCAAGCTATGGTGAAATCCCAAGTTCATTTGAAAATGCAGCTGGATCCCAGAGGAGATGCAAATGATAACATGATAGATACAGGGGGAGAGAGAAAGAGACACAGAGAGACGTACAAGCAGGTAGGGAGTCAAAGTTAGAATGGAAAAAAAAACCCAGCATGTTAAGGGGATGAAGATTAAATGACAACCTCCGATTCAAAGGGCTGCAGGGAAAGCTAACAAACAGCGACAAACCGGAGTATGTGGACACAGGCAGTCAATTCCCTGAAATAAAACTTTTATTGGAAATGATATCTGAAAACAAACAGCCGACAAGAGGAATGAATGATTGCCACCAGCCTGGCCCTGCATACTCAGCTCTCCAGGGAGAGGAAGCACTGGAACAAGTGCCACCAAGTGTTAAATTCTGCTGATGACACTACCACAGCAGGTTAGGGATGGGGGGAGCTGAGGGGGAAGGAGTTAGAGAGAATCACTTAGCCTTCATTACTCCAAATTAAAATCAGAAGTGAGATGACAATTACAATTTGTGACCAGCTAATTGTCTCCCTCTGAAGCTGATCGTTCTGCAGATTGGGGAAATTAATGGTTCGCAATCCCAGGTGGATTGGTTTTGAACCCTGCAGAGGAAATTAAACTCTTTGGAGCGAGAACTATGCAGCTCCTTCCACTTGGTGCCTGGGGAACCTGGCCTTGTTCTGCTCAGTGCATGGGAAACTCAGCACCTTGGAGAGCAGCAAAGGCCTGTCTCTGTTGCTGGGGTGTAGGGGAGGAATTCCCTCCTATATGTTCATTGCAAGCCATGATGCTTAGGTTCTTTTACTGACTGAGTCACTGTTTGATCCTGGACAAGTCACTTCACCTTGTGGTGCCATCTTAAGTACTTGTAAATCCCTCATTACTACAGTATCTGAGCACCTCACAATTTTAATGTGAGGGAGGGAAGTCATTTTAGCTCCATTTAATTGATGGTGACACAAAGAAGCCAAGTGACTTGCCCAAGGTCACAAGGTCTGTGCCAGAGCAGGGGGCTTGAACCCAGGTCTTCCCAAGTCATAGGCTACTCCCCTTGTCACTGGATGTTCCTTCGTTTCAGTTTCTTTATTCATAAACCCGGATAACAACTACAGCTGGCTGGGTTTTTTTTCACCCAAACTTTTTTTGGGGTGTGTGTGTGTGAAAAATGTTTTTTTGGCCAAACCAAACATGTTTGCAGACAAATTTCATTTTCATTTTCTTTTTTTTTTTTTTTTTTTTGTATTTTTTGATGAAAAACAAAATATTTTGGTTAAAAAAATCAGCTTTTATTACAAAAATAATTTTTGGAGGAAAAAAGTGCTGGTTTTAGTTTCTGATTTTTATTCATGTATTTAACCACCAAAACCAGTTTTTGAAAATAAGAACCTATGTCAATTTTTGTTTTCAGGTTGTGGTGGGTTTTTTGTTTGCTTGCTTGCTTGTTTTTGAGCTGAACATTTTTTCCTTGGGGTATTTTGCATAAAAACTTACCACGTTTTATCAAAATTTCCCACTAAAAATATCTGGCATTTCCCACCAGCTGTTCATGTTTGTGTAAACCATGCTTACACTGGGTGTCTCTCTGTCTTCCTCTAGTGGCTGGACTACATAGGGAATTATGAGTCTGTACAACCTTTGAATTACCAGAGCAGGATCTTTTAGCTTGAGCAGCACAATGCTCCTGCTTTTAGATCCAGAAGTCTGAAAATCAGTTCCTGCTTCTGACAACTCACCTCAGGGCATTATCCTTTATTTGCAAAGAGCTTTGAAATCCTTGTGTGAAACAGAACATACGTGTGTCTCCTATTATTCATTATACAATCACCATCAGTGTCTGGGGTGAAAGTACAAGATCAAAGCACCCGTCTGTCATCCTATTACTAAAATAATTGAAGACATCAGTTGACCAGCTGAGGGGTGGAAATCACCAGCACTTTGCTAGAGCGTGACAGGATAAATATGCACTTTTACAGTCCCTTTTCTGACAATACATTCACAGCCCTTGAGTGCCCATTTTCCTGGCATTCAAGGGAGAGAATCTGTGAAGGTCTGTGAGACAGCATGATACAATAGAAATGCCCAGCCTGCCTAGTGCTGAAAGATGGCACAGTGGATTTGCCCTCTAATGTACTAATCCTCCCACTCAACTAAAGGGGCTGCAGAGGAGATAAGAAAGCTGCCTTCCTAGCTAGAAAGCTGCAGGGCTTTTAAGCATAACCAGGCATTGCTGCTTCTACATCAAAACAGAACCCACAAACAGGATGGCATCAATCAAATCTACCGTGCCAGAGAGTCTTTCTTGTCCTTCATCCCCGGGGAGTTGAGGGAAAGGGTTGTTACAGACTATCACCATGATGTAATTATAACTCTTAATTGGTCTGTCAGAGAGAAGGAAGGTGCCAGATTTTAATGAAAATGGAGACCTTATGCTTTTGATTCATATTTTTCTGCCTCAACACAGACCTATTGAAGCTCATTGAAGTCTCTGTGAGTCCGTTGATTTCAATGGGCTGTGGATCAGGCCCTGAAATTGTTTTATACATGGGGAAACTGAGGCACAGAACTGAGATGTGAGTCACCTAAGGGCAACTAGTGTCAGGGTTAGGACTCAAACCCTAGGTTGTGATTTGGGATGCCTGAATTTCTGCCTGCCCTACATGAGACATCTCAAAGGAGACTGATTTTCGGATAGCAGGTGCTCAGCACATCTGGAAAACGAGGCCCCTTGAAGGCATCTCACGCTGAGCACCCAAAAATGCACAGGCCCAGAAATCACTAGTGACGTTTGAAAATTCCGTCCCCAGATGTCATAGAATCATAGAAATATAGCGCTGGAAAGGGCCTCGAGGGCTGTGAAAAGGACTGCCTGCCTCCCAGTCCTGTGCTTTAGCACCAGCTGTCGGCGACTATTTAGAAAGTGCCATAGAGTGTAGCTTCGTGTTTCTCCACAAAAGTTGCATATTCTTTCTTTCAGTGCCTCTAGCTGATGGTTATTTTTATGTCCTCTTCAGGGAACCAGCCAGAATAGAACAGTTTCCATTAATAGCTGGAGGACTGGGGGTCTCTAAGAACATCCACTCGCAGACCCAAATAGAGAAAGCAGCCCTACATTTTACACACTGCACATTTCCTCTTTGGGTGGCTCCCACTCTTTGAACACAGCAGCAAAAGGAAGCACACTATACTCCAACATGTGGCACATCCTGTAAGCTCTCTCTCTCTCTCCTGGTTAATTAGTTGTGAGGTTCAAGCATGCTTTCACTAAGTGACAGACCATCCTGATTTCCCGTTGGCATTTATTATTAAACAGTGATGCTGGCATTCCAGCCATAAGCCTGGGCTGTTGTCAATCCACACATACTTTATTAGCATGTCTGCAACAAGCAAGGAACAGCTAAACAGGGAGCCACGTTCCCCCCCACACCCTCTGTAGGAAAATTACTTCCCATTCCGCAAAACCAATATGTTCCAGGAGTTCCATCTATCAAGGGCTAGGGGAACAAGCAGTTTACTCAGCCTTGTGTATAGCAGAACTTGTCTCTGAAAACATTGTCTCCCATTACAACAAATAGTATGTTACCATGTAGGGTAGTGCTTCACCCGGGGCTAGCTTTGAGAGCTACACTAAGAGATTGGTAATCAGGGTAGAAGGTAGGCAAGATTCTTTGACTGAACCAGAATCTTAAATGTGAACCCTGCCTCCCCCTAGTTTTGGGAGACTTCTGATTCAAAGGCCTTAATCTTCAATCTAACGCCATGTTTCGATCCTGGGTTGCATCCAAAACCATAAGCAGGCAATAATCCAGATCCAGTTCAGGGGCCACACTTTCTGCTGGCATGAAGGGGCACAGCTCCACTGTGTCCAAAAGGAGCTACGATCAATTTATGCAGCAGAGAATCTAGCCTCAGGTGTGGTCCAGGATGGTGAAAAAAATCTCACACTGCAGCTCTTGACAGATGGCTACTATTTGAGGCCAAAGTTTTATAAGCACAGATTGCAAAAAATTCAGCAGCTGCAGAGCTGACCTTGCATCCTAACCCACATACCTAACCCTCAAAAACCCCATCCAAAATTCACTCCAGATCCAAACATGGTTTCTCCCTGGGGCATATTGTATTATTCCATAGGGATCCCACCAGAGCAGAGTGCACATGAAGGTCTTTCCCATGTGATATGTGACACAAATGCCTGCTGGATCTAAAATGGATTCCTCAGATGCTTTTCAAGTACAGGACTGAGCCAGGAGGGTTACTAGGGCTGCAGCCATGAGATTTGATGTCAGTATTAGTCCATTATTTGAGAATCATGAGGATAACTTGATAAGTATGTGACTGTATGTCTGTAGAAGCTATGACAATAATAGTAATTGTGTGTGTGTGTGTATATATATATATATACACACACACACACGTACAAGGAAATTGCAACATCCACAATAAGCATGAGACTCTGTGTGTGTGTGTGTACACTGAAATTGTGACATATATAGTTGTGTGCCACATATTTTTGTGACATGGAATTGGTCTATTTTGTGTATACCACATCTGTGTATTGCCAGTAAATGGTAACATCCTCTTGATCAGTATGATGCAAGTAAGGGAAATAGGCTATTTCCCCACTGTTGCAGCGTACAAGGAAGAGCAAGGTCCTAGTTAACCATTTGGGGCCAGATTTTCAGAACAGCTCAGCTCCCATTTAGGGACCTCCATGAAGCCGCTGGACTTAGAGCTGCTGAGTGCTGAGCACGTCTGAAAAATATGACCACAAATGCACGAAACCTGTGAGCAAAATGTCTTGTGATGCATGTGGATTAACACAAGTCCTTATTTGCCTCCATTTATTTTTACATCCTTCTAATCCAGCGAACAAGCCACAATGAATTCCACACCCAGGACATCAGCATGCAACCAAGAGCTATTTGCACCTTTCATTAGAGCATCAGAATTGGAAGGGGCTGTCCTTCTAGTCTGGTAACCTGCCTGTTGGCTGTTTCATAGGAAGATGTAACCATCCTTGCCCCCCCCCCCCCCCCCCGCACCACGTCTGCCTCCAATTGTGTGAAGAAAGGCTCTCTCTGCCTCCAATTGTGTGAAGAAAGGCTCTCTCTGCAACCCAGCTGGTGAGCATCTTATCCCTAAAGCAAGACGATTGATGGCCAAGGTAATTTTTTCCTGGCTAGCACAACTGCAGGTGCATTACTGCTCCATCAGCCCAAGTGACTATCCCCAGCTGGCCTTTTGAACTGGTGCGGAGACAGTATTCCCTCCACAGCAGACAAGCAAGCCGGAGTGGGGGCGGGAGGGCTGGGATGCTGAGGCTCTCAAAGTGTTGCTATTTTGGGGAGCTTTTCCCACGCTGCAAGACCAAGGAGAGGCGTCAGCGCTGAAGCCCGGAGGAGCCTGTCTAGGAGGGAGCTCCAGGCAATGTCAAAGCCTTGTCTTTGAACGGAGCTGCCTGCACACTGCACAGCAGTGTCATGGAGAAGTAAACGTGAGCTGTGGAATTCAAAGGGGACGAAGGCGAGGGGGCATTACCCAGGGAGGTTGGTCATTTCCTCCTGTGTAGAGTCAAAGCAGAACAGCCCCGGAACAAGCCACAAATTCCACCAGTGTAAGGCAGCAAGATGTAGGTGTATGTAATGCTGGTGAAAAATGGCAGCCTAGCATCCCTAGAGACCGGATGGACCCTTCCCCCCAGGAGCAGAGGAATTGCCACATGATCAGACTAGTGGTCCCCCTTGCCTAGAATCCTGTCTCCATAATGAACAGTATCAGCTGCAGGCTGCTCTGTGATGGCTACTAACCTGATGCCAGGGAAAGTTACCTCTGGACTGCAACCTCAGTAGTGAGACTGGCTCATTGCCTGAGGCAGGAGGATTTATATTCCTTCCCCTCCCCACGGACCAGGTGGAAGCACAGGGCAAGCTTCCAGAAGCCCTGACTCTAGCTGGGCGAGAATTCCCCCACCTCGAGCACTGTGGATGACAAGCCCAGGCTGCCTTCTGAGGACCCCCCACCCCAGAAACCCTGGAGTAGGGGGAATGATGGGGTGGGAAAGACAATTCCGAGTGTGGCTGCAGCATGCAGCACTGTGGTAATTCGGAGCAGCGCTGCAGCCCAGCAAAGCTGCTGCAACTTTAACAGAACCCCAGAGCTGCCTCACTGATGCTGGGGGGAAGGGGGGAGGGTATTCCAGTTTAGCCCCCTCCCCCTTCTGGACTGCAACTCTGAGTTCACCTCTAAGAGACACAGCACAGAACCTCACCCCTCATGCATAAAGTTAAGCACATACATAAATCTTTGCACAACCGGGGCCACTTTGGGCAAGTCTCTTACAGCCGCATTTTCTAATCTCACACAAGCCAGGAATAGAACTGAATTGTCCTACCTTCCATTCCCCACCCCTGCTCTACCCACTTAACAATGCTCCTGCCTCCTACCCGGAGATATTTTAAGCAGGAATGTTCCAGGGCTGCAATGCTTTGATGTCAATCTTTTGAGATGAATAAATCAAGGCTCTTTAATTTTTTTTTTTAACTAGGGGGTGAGTGAGGGGTTGGAAAGATTATTAAACAAAGTCAGAAAAGAAGTTCTTGGGTATAATTAAAATCCAAACCTTGATGTAACATTTTATATTATTTTATAACATTTTATATTATTTCTGCAGAGATGCATGTTGTGGGAAACAATATTTTTTTAACTAAGCAGCATAGCCCCAGGTGGGAAGTGTCTCAAAGAAAGAGCCCAGCGAAGAGGCGAGATGCAGGAGACTGCATCCTCATGTGGCCCTTGTTTTAATGGTGGATTTGCTTTCAATGAAGAGAAATATGTTTACAAATTAAAAGCAACACCTAACAGCATCTGCACAGATGGCAAAGAGACCTGGGATCCTGGTCCTCCCTGTTCGGACACGGAGATTTGGGAACAATAACCCGAATGAGGCACTTAGCATCAAATTGCTTAGAGGGCTGCATTGTGACGTCCACTTCTGTGGGAGGAGGGAAAGCAAACCTAGCTGATCCCCGCTGGGGAGAGGGCTATCTCCTCAGCATCATTCCCCTTCTTCCACCGCTGCCATACAGATGTTTCTTTGCTTTGCATCCTGCTATCACGTTCAGACCCAGCCCCTGAGCTCGATGCTTCTGCCTCTCTCTCTTTACCCCATGCCCTTTTCCACTGACATGTTCTATTGGGGAGAGGAAATAAAAGTGTGGTTCATAGCAGGGAGATTGCCTCCAATTCCTGGTGAGCTGCAGGAAGCAGGAGCTGCAGGACAGGTGTCATGGTGTCAATACTCACACTTAACCACCCCATGTAAGCTTGTCCATTGCAATTTTCGTCTCCTTTGTCTCTTCATTTGTGGACTAAATGAGCCTCTTAAGAATGGAACCGGCCTATCACCTTCAAGGTGGATTCACTAGCAGCCTACAAATAGATGGTGACTGCTACCAAGTGCCCAGAGAAGAGTGAAATGCTAATGACCCCAGCAGCAACCCACACTCCTTGAACTGTCTCAGGACATCAGTGCAGAGTGAATGCAGCTAATCCCACGTGCAGGGCATGGCAGGAGCTTCAGCGAGGGGTTGAATATCAGCAAATGGAGTTTCCAATTAACTGGGTAGGTTTAGCAATAGCAGACAACGCCACATACATGCAAAGAGGGAACCAAGCAGCAGCTTCTAGAGTGCAGCCCGGTTGGGTTAATCTTTAAAAGCTGCAAGGTCAGGAGGACAGCAACATGATTTCATGTAAGTGACTCAGATCAGGCTAATCTCTAATTAAGAAGGACTGTCTGCCATTCTCCTCCTGATCCATTCTAGTCTCTTCGGTCGATGGGGCTGGGATAGTGGGGATGAAACATCGTAGCAGCTTTTGCTGCTAGTGGCACTTGTTCACTGTCAGAAAGGAAGAGTGACGGGTACTAGTTAATGGCTCTGAAGGGACTAGGAGAAGAGGTCCAGCATCATACAGGGCACATCTGGAGCCAGATGCTCAAGAGAGCTCAGCATGCATTTCAGCACCTAAATAAGCGATTGGATTTGCAGGTGAGCCCAGAATGCTGGACGCGTGTTGGCTGCTGAGCTCTTCTGAAAATCTGGGGTAGCATTTTCAGAAGTGACTTAGGATCCTAAGTGCCATTTTCAAAAGAGGTGTAAGTAATTAGGCTATGTCTACACTGCATTGTAAACCTGGGGCTGTGGAACTCATGCCTACAGACTCGCTATTTCCAGGCCTGCACTTGTGTGCCCACGCTGCTGGACCCAGGTCTCACAGCAGTGCTGACATGTTCATGCTACACACACATCTGAGTCAGACCTTCTGCTGCTGGGGACCCAGACTTGCATCCACCCAGCAAAATAATAGGGCTTGGGCCAGAGATTCAGCAGGTCTTGGACTCAGATACTGCTTCACCCCACCCCAAAAGGTGGCTCTGAAGGACTTACTGACTTGAATCAGAAAGTTTTGTGTGTGGACAGTGTGGGGGGAGGTTGGGCTCACAGCTGAGTCTGAGCCAGGGGCAGTGTAGACTTACTCTTCTGGGCTCAAGTCCCTCTGACTTTTAGTGATACCCAGGAAATATCTATACTACAGACTTCTGCCAGCATAACTATGCCAGTCGGGGTGTAAAGATGTGTGATCCCAACCGACACAGCTGTGCCAGAAGAAGTTCCTAGTGTAGATGCAGCTATACTGGCAAAGCTGTGCTTTTACATGTATAGATTGTTTCATTCCTGGGGAGTAATTTGATTACACTGGTACAAAGCACCGCTTTGCTGGTTAGCTAGTGGCATCCATGCTAGGAGCTCTTTTCCAGTATCGGATACCCATATTCTTCTGCTGATAAAGTGGTCCAAGGGCTGGCAATGCCGTAGACTCCTAAGTCAGACAGACTCCTGTGTCACTTAGGTACTTTTGAAAATTTTACCCCTGGCCTTTATGTAGG
Source organism: Malaclemys terrapin pileata (assembly GCF_027887155.1). NCBI lineage: Eukaryota > Metazoa > Chordata > Testudines > Emydidae > Malaclemys > Malaclemys terrapin. The sequence continues at coordinate 15,923,302 of NC_071508.1, read as the reverse complement.
TGACTAAATGGGAATTGAGCTCTTTTGGCCCCTGAAGTTTTAAAAAGATGATTGTGGGGAAGCCTGTCATAGAGAGATGAGAAACCATTTTCTTTTCTAAAGTCTCTTTCTTCCCTACAATGGCCTCCCCCTCCCCCCCCCCCCCCCGGTCTGACAATTGACACCATTTCACTCAAAATCATCCATGCACTGGTGTCTCATCACATCCTGGTAGCTTAGCGATAATATTTTGCTTGCCTGTAAATGATGTGCTCATGAGAGGAGTCAGGTTGACAGGGTCGGAGACTGGATTTTTCTAGTAATTGACATCATGGACCACACCAGTGCAAGTTTCCCCAGCACTGTCTTGACTAGGACTCCCACCAAACTCCTCCCACATAAGCGGATGGTAACAGCATTAAGAGCCTGATTCTCCTCTCACTTTGATGTAAAATTGGCAATAACTCCAGTGGATTTGATGGAATTACCTCATGTCCAAGAGGATCCTCAGGAAACAGGGGTTGAATCTGTGGAGCTGGATTTGACCTGTATGGCACATGACTTGCCCCCTTCATCCCAAGATATCAAGATGCTTTACAACACCTCTTATAAAGTGGTTAAACAATGTTATACGCATTAACTGAGGCACAAAGAGGCTAGGAGATTTGCTTAAGGTCATACAGTGAGTCTGTGTCAGAGCTGGGTATAAAATAATAATATTAATCATTATTAATACCTAGCTCTTCTGCAGGGCTTTTCATCCATTAATCACCATACAGAGTAGTCTGAGATCCACTAGACTAGATGATCACAATGGTCCCTCCTGGTTTTAAAATCTATGAACAAATGCCTTTAAATCTATAGATTTGCTAAAGATAAACGACAAGAAGTGCTTTTAGCAAGACTGAGTGGCTCAAACCCACCCTGGGAACTGATGCACATAGCCCGTCCTGCTACACAGAATGGTAAAGTTTATAAATAACTAACAGACATCTAATCCGAAACAATAAATCTAGAAGAGATATCCAAAATCGTATGATATATGAATAAAAAAAAGAACTCACTGGTTTTAACGGCGATGCTACATTTCATGGAGGAGAAGATAGGATGTTCTACAGAAGTGGTTGGAAGAATAAAATTCAAGCCATGCAGGACATGTACTGTCACATAATCTATGATGTCGGAAAATTCCCAGAGACAAACAGACAATGAGTAACCCTGTTACAATTGCTGGAACATAAGCCATCCACCTTGCTATGACATGCTACTGATAGCCAGAAGGGAAAGAAACCACTTAGGGTGGTCCATAGAGGGTTGTTTAGGAGTAATAGGATTAAACTGAGCATAGGAAAATTGAGATTGAATATTGTGGGGTAAATTTCTGACAGCGAGGTCTATTAAGCTGCAACTTTGTCTCCCCAGTGTGGTGGTGAAAGCCCCACCACTTAGCTTATCTAGAATTAGGCCAGACAAGGTATAGGCAAAGGATTTTGTAGTGAGCATGACACCTACCACAAAAAGCTCCTCAGTTGGCGTAAAGTGATGTAGTTCCATGGATTTCAGGGGAGACAGACTGATTTACAGCAGCTGAGGATCTGGTCTGTGGTTTGGTGAAGACAAGAGACTGGTTATAGTGTAGTTGCATTACAGTGGCGGATGAGTTATTGGTACTGGGGAGAGCTAAATTCATTGCAATTTTATGAACAACATGACCTGCGTAAGGAGTCTATGGATAAGCCAGGAACTGAGCTACAGCTTCTGGATCCCAGATAAGGGCCTTAACTATGAGACCTCTTTACTTGACAGCAAGCCTTGAAACAGGCGTATTGGCTAATGCTCAGACCAGGGCTCTGTGGGCTCCATTCTCTGTTGCCGTGGTCACTCACACTAGTTGCAAAGTGAGTGTAAAACAGTGTGCCGAATCAGAGTGGTGACATCTTACAGCTGCTCTGCACTGGAGTAAATGAAGCACAGTGCAGGACCAAGGAGAATCCGCTTTTACCTGCCATCTGACCCTCCGTCTGTATGGATTTCTCTCTCCCCTCCCTCATCTGACACCCCCTCCCACACACCACACTTCAAAGGTAGGACATGACCTTATTCTGGCATTACCCATGGGCCGTTTTCTTTGTGTGGTCTCCCTCCTCCCATTACTGTGTAATGAACTACAAGTGGCAGCACAATCAGAAAGCTTACACACATACCCAATGCAGCACCCCCCCATGCACTACTTCCACACTCACAGTCTCACACACACACCCTACACAACACATTCATGCCTCACATTCCTCCCAAACACACCACAGTACACCCACACATGCGCACACTGTAAATTACACCACCACATCCACACCCACCATCCCATACCGATTCCAGTGCGCACACACACACACACCCCTCAGTACACCTACACACCGCACTTGCACCCACACAACACACTCACACCCATAACCTCAAACACATCCCCCCAGACACCACAGCACATGCACACCTCACCCTCCACAAACACACCACACACACCAACGCACAATGCAGCCATACCCAAAAGCCACACACAGCCCAACAGCACAGGACACAGACACACCCACAACAAACACACCACACTCATTGCCACAAACCCCATGTGCACCCCGACCTCAATTAGAGCCTATGAGGACTGAGTGCAGTGTTGGATGGTACCGCCAGTGCTGTTGCCATCGCTTGCTTGCCTGTCTTCTCCTCCAGTCTCTCTGGTCCTGTGGTAGTTGTTTTGATTTGAGGACAGACTCCCCTGCTGCCGAGCACACCCAAGAGGCACTCATCTTTCCAGCAGCTGTTTCTGTGATTAGGACCATGGGGTATTCAGAGCCAGCTCCCTCCACCGTCCCATAAACTGGAGTAAGATCATGTAGACCTACCTGAGCTAGCTTTAAGTCTAGCTATTTCAGGGACCAATAGCAGTGAAGCCCATCTGGGACCCTGGGTACATATGTGGGTGGCTGCATCTTCACTGCTCCAGCTTGAGTACAGCTAGCTCAGGTATGTCTACATGTGATGCACTCACACCCCGTGACTGCAGTATAGACCCACCCTTGGTATTTTGCCAAAGCAAAGTGTTCCAAAGCCGCGAATCAGGCTCCAAAAATCATGGGAGTGGCTTAAGAATAAATCAAGATTTTTAAAAGTACTAAATTGGGAGTGGGGGGTGTCTGTCTGTTTTGCCCTCTGGTGTTTGAACCCTTAGGAGTCACATTTTCAAACTGAACAGGAGTACTTGTGGCACCTTAGAGACTAACAAATTTATTAGAGCATAAGCTTTCGTGGGCTACAGCCCACTTCTTCGGATGCATATAGAGTGGAACATATATTGAGGAGATATATATACACACATACAGAGAGCATGAACAGGTGGGAGTTGTCTTACCAACTCTGAGAGGCCAATTAAGTAAGAGAAAAAAAAAAAAACCTTTTGAAGTGATAATCAGGATAGCCCAGTACAGACAGTTTGATAAGAAGTGTGAGAATACTTACAAGGGGAGATAGATTCAATGTTTGTAATGGCTCAGCCATTCCCAGTCCTTATTCAATCCTGAGTTGATTGTATCTAGTTTGCATATCAATTTCAGCTCAGCAGTCTCTCATTGGAGTCTGTTTTTGAAGTTTTTCTGTTGTAAGATAGCCACCCGCAGGTCTGTCATTGAATGGCCAGACAGGTTAAAGTGTTCTCCCACTGGTTTTTGAGTATTATGATTCCTGATGTCAGATTTGTGTCCATTAATTCTTTTGTGTAGAGACTGTCCAGTTTGGCCAATGTACATGGCAGAGGGGCATTGCTGGCACATGATGGCATATATCACATTGGTAGATGTTCAGGTGAACGAGCCCCTGATGGTATGGCTGATGTGATTAGGTCCTATGATGATGTCACTTGAATAGATATGTGGACAGAGTTGGCATCGGGCTTTGTTACAAGAATAGGTTCCTGGGTCAGTGTTTTTGTTCAGTGATGTGTGGTTGCTGGTGAGTATTTGCTTTAGGTTGGGGGGTTGTCTGTAAGCGAGGACAGGTCTGTCTCTCAAGATCTGTGAGAGTAAAGGATCATCTTTCAGGATAAGTTGTAGATCTCTGATGATGCGCTGGAGAGGTTTTAGTTGGGGGCTGAAGGTGACAGCTAGTGGTGTTCTGTTATTTTCTTTGTTGGGCCTATCTTGTAGGAGGTGACTTCTGGGTACTCGTCTGGCTCTGTCAATCTGTTTTTTCACTTCAGCAGGTGGGTATTGTAGTTTTAAGAATGCTTGATACAGATCTTGTAGGTGCTTGTCTCTATCTGAGGGATTGGAGCAAATGCGGTTATATCTTAGAGCTTGGCAGTAGACAATGGATCGTGTGGTGTGTCCTGGATGGAAGCTGGAGGCATGTGGGTAAGTGTAGCGGTCAGTAAGTTTCCGGTATAGGGTGGTATTTATGTGACCATCGCTTATTAGCACAGTAGTGTCCAGGAAATGGACCGCTTGTGTGGATTGATCTAGGCTAAGGTTGATGGTGGGATGAAAATTATTGAAATCATGGTGGAATTCCTCAAGGGCTTCTTTTCCATGGGTCCAGATGATGAAGATGTCATCAATGTAGCGCAAGTAGAGTAGGGGCGTTAGGGAACGAGAGCTAAGGAAGCGTTGTTCTAAGTCAGCCATCATATATGCCATACTATGGCATATGGCACATGATATATGCCATCATGTGCCAGCAATGCCCCTCTGCCATGTACAGTGGCCAAACCGGACAGTCTCTACGCAAAAGAATTAATGGACACAAATCTGACATCAGGAATCATAATACTCAAAAACCAGTGGGAGAACACTTTAACCTGTCTGGCCATTCAATGACAGACCTGCGGGTGGCTATCTTACAACAGAAAAACTTCAAAAACAGACTCCAACGAGAGACTGCTGAGCTGGAATTGATATGCAAACTAGATACAATCAACTCAGGATTGAATAAGGACTGGGAATGGCTGAGCCATTACAAACATTGAATCTATCTCCCCTTGTAAGTATTCTCACACTTCTTATCAAACTGTTTGTACTGGGCTATCTTGATTATCACTTCAAAAGTTTTTTTCTCTTACTTAATTGGCCTCTCAGAGTTGGTAAGACAACTCCCACCTGTTCATGCTCTCTGTATGTGTGTATATATATCTCCTCAATATATGTTCCACTCTATATGCATCCGAAGAAGTGGGCTGTAGCCCACGAAAGCTTATGCTCTAATAAATTTGTTAGTCTCTAAGGTGCCACAAGTACTCCTGTTCTTTTTGCGGATACAGACTAACACAGCTGCTACTCTGAAACCTGTCATTTTCAAACTGTTCTCTGCCAGCACAAGGGATAGGAATGTACTACTGTTTCAAATGAATGCTGGGGGGCACAGATTGGCGTTCATGTCATGCTCCCCGTTAGAACCCAGCCCAGCTGGGGAAGCTAATGATCCCCCCAGCAGACCAAATTCGCTGATGGATCCTGGTCACACGCCACCTGAGGCAGGTTGCATATAGATTAAGAAGAAGAATGGAGGCTCGCTCTGTGCCCTAGTGATTCCTGTTGCGCTCAGCACACTAGAGTAGGGTGACCAGACAGCAAGTGTGAAAAATCGGGATGGGGGTGGGGGGTAATAGGCCTCTAAATAAGAAAAAGCCTCAAATATCAGGACTGTCCCTATAAAATCGGGACAGCTGGTCACTCTACACTAGAGCGTGGCGGGTTGACCTATCTTATAAGAGTGGCACCGATTCCAAAGCAAATCTCTTATGAAGACATCCTGCTCTCCTCATCCCAGCCTTGACAGGAACAAAATGAGCAGTGATTTACCACCAGCATCTCCCCGCAAGCTGGATAATGAATCCCTGTCTATTTGTTTCACTCGGGGAGTGCTGGGGGGAGTACTTGGGAGGGGAAGCAGATCCATTTAGAAAGGTTGGCTGTGCGCAGGAGAGGAAGGGGTGGATTCCCCAAACATCAAACCAGGGTGAGATGTGAGACTGGCTCTGTTGCTTTCACAATTCAGCTTAATTAACATGTCTAACAGTAAAAGGGGTTGAGGTGGAAGGAGGTGGGGTAGACAAGCCAATCTCTAGCTGCCGAAGAGAGAGCTGTAAATTACCACAAATGCCAATAAGTCATTAGGAAGTGCAAGAAAAATGTAAGGTTGTCATGGCAACTGACATTCACAGCTTTCGGCCAATGTTCCGGGGGGGCCATATTCTTTCGTTCCTCAGGTGTGCGCACGGCACATGCTAGAAAGAGAGGAGCAGCTCTGAGCCGCACCGGGGTGACGGGGCGTGGGAGAGAAAGCACCGGGCAGAAGGAAGCTTGCGTTGTTATGAAGGGAATGCTCAGACCTGCCAGGCAGAGTCTTAGCAGGGAACACCAAAACCTTTGTTATAGCGTCCCTTTTCCTTGGCGTGTGCACATGTGTGCGTGTGCAGACGGGCATGTATGTATGTGTATGAGTGTCTGCCTGCATTTTTATGTGTGCACGTGGATGCATGGGCGCATGCATATGCGTCTGCATGGGTGAGCGCATGCTTGAAGCTCATGTCTGCATGTATGGGCTAAGCCTGATGGTTGTGTGTTTTAAGTCCCAGGTGATCAATGCATCAGCTTTATCCCAACTCCACATTACGTTCATAGCACTCCATGAGGGAGAGGAAGAATTGCGGGGGGGGGGGGGGGGGGGGGGGGGGGAGAGGGCTGATCTTCAGGAGTCACTACCTCAGAACACCTGTGAAAGGACTTTGCCCCTTCCCCCTTCACTCGTGTTCCATTTACCTCATCTTTCTGTCTCCCCTCAAGTGCAAAATTATTCAGGGCCCGACCCTGTTAGGTACCGCCTGCCCTCGCTGCCCAGCTCAGCTCACAGGCCCCTCAGCTGGCGGGTTGGATGGTTGAGACTGATGCAGGGAAAAACTTCCCCTTTCGTTGTCCTCCATTTTGTATGTGTATGTGTGTGTGTGTGGGGAGGGGGGGGGGGCGTAGTGGGGACAGCAGACCGAATAGCCAAGAGTGCTGGGAAAGGAACACAGACCTTGCCACCTCTATGGGTACATCTACACAGCCAAAAATTGATGCACTGCAGCAAGCCTCAGAGCTTGGCTCAACCGACATGGGCTCGGGCTGCAGGGCTACGAATAGCCAGGCAGACCGTTGGGTTCAGAGACCCTCCCCCGCTCATGGGGTTCCAGAGCCTGGGCTCCAGCCGAAGCCCAAATGTCCACATGGCTATTTTTAGCCCTGTGGTGCAAGGCCCGAAAGCCCAAGTCAGTCGACCTGGGCTCTGAAACTCGCTGCCATGTAGACATTACGCACATCACCATTTCACAGCTCTCCAACAGCCAGCGTGAGACGCATAAACTGGTCTCATCCCAGTCCTCGTGGAGAGGCAGCCACAGCTCAAAGCCCACATCTTCCCCCGCACCTTTCCCTACATTGTTGGCACTCTGAGCAGAGATGCCAAGGAGGAGAGAATGGGCCCTGAAAAGTGAGTTCCCCTCATGCCCCTAGATGGGGTCTGTGGCGGGTTGTCCACCCCACACAAGGCCTGAAGGGGTTAAGGTGGCCAGGTGTGCCAATTAACCACCTAGGCTGCACCTGGAGGAGCAGCCGGGGAGAAAAAACTAATTAGTGTAGTGAGTGGGCCAGGGGAAGTGGCACCATGAAAGGGCAGTGAATGGAGAAGACTGCCTGGGACAGAGGGTCCTGAAAGATTTTGATACCCTGGAAGGGAAAACCACTTAGTGATTTGGCCAGAGGGCTGAGTCACGAAGAGGAAGCAGCAGCTCCTGGAGCGAGAGAGGGGCTGCAGACGGAGAGAGAGACGGAGAGTGATGGAGTGCACCCGCTGGAAAGGGGTATCGGCCAGGCAGAGCTAATCCCCAAAACAGCCAGGAGAAGGCGCCATCGAGTGGTGAGTAGAGTACCCTGTGACACGGTCCCTCCAGGGCAGAGTGAGGCACACTAGCGAGGTAAACAAGGGAGATGCCTGTCCTCCTGGCACTGCCTATACGGTACACGTTCTGTGGACTTGTGTAGCACCGCAAGGCTATCAATCTCTCTCATATTTGTACATGTGGGGGTTCACCCTATATTTGTTATAGGACTGGGGTAGCTGATTTTTTCAGTACATGGAACGATCAAAGTTCCCCCTCTATCTGCTTCCTCCCTTCCCCTCCTTCTCCAGAAGGGAGCTCCAGTAGCCTATTTTAATCACGCCCTTGGAGCTGGACCATCTCTGAGCCAATGCAGGGAGATGCATGATGTGCTGGAATCCCAGGATTGTATTTCATGACACACTCCATTTCCCTTGCAATACCACTCTCCATTCCTTGTCCTGTCCTGTATCCCCTGATGCCTACCCCGCCCCCACACACCACATCTCCAGTGCAAGGCGGCTTCCTACTTTCTGTAACTGTTAAGAAATGGGATTACAGCATCATGGAGGAAAGGCAAATGTCACCTGCAAGCTTTGTGGAATTAAAAATAAACCCTGCATGTTCATAAAGAGAAATGAGGTTTAGAAGGGTACACAGACTGACTGCATCCGGAGAGAATTTTAAGCAGAAAAGGCACACGATGGAAGAATGTACAACACCAAGAGGCTTGTTCTCAAAGTCATAGCGGAACAGTTTGGGCAGAGCAGAAAGGTGAGGTGAGCCATCCCTCAGGCTCTGTGATTTTAATATTTTCTAATATAAGGTGATTGAGCAAGAGGGTTAGGATGACCATATTTCCCAAAGGGAAAATGGGACACTGTGCGGGGCTGGCCCAAGACGCCCCACCACCCCCTGCATGAGGCTGTTGCTGGTCACTCGAACCCTGCCGGCCCCCCATGCAAGGCTGTCGCTCGAACCCTGCTGGCCCCCGCATGCACTAGAATCCTGCCCCCCCATGCCCTCCTTGGCCGGAGTCCTGCCTCCCCCCCGCACGGGACTGGCATCTCCGCTCGCCTTCTGCACCACACCCCACTTTTTTGACAAAAGTGGGCATTTGTCCCATTTGCTTTTGCCAACTGATCAAATCGGCAAGAGCAAACGAGACAAATGCCCACTTCTGCCAAAACAGTCGGAACAGCCAGGATAGGGCTTAAAAAGGGGACCATCCCTGCCAAAATGGGACATATGGTCACCCTAATTAGAGGCTCCAAGAAGTGAAGGTACTTTGCCACCAGCAGAAGAATCACCGGTGCTGCAGGAGAAGCCTGTAAATGCACTGGAGACCTTTAATTTCAGAAGGTCCTGTCAGTGGACTGAAACGTGCACACGTAACCCTCTAGCATGTATGTATTATGGGTCCCTCTGTAGCAATCCACAGAGCACTGTAGCTTGTTACAGTGCACACTACAGCAGGTTGTGTTTTTAGCTCAAGTTGTATCAGTTAATGCTTTTAGCTCTGGAGATCCTCGATTCAATCCCTGGTGTGTCGGCCTATTTCCCGACGATCATCCATAGCTGATGTGATATGGTCACTAGTACAATGGGGGCCCTTTGGGAGAAGAGAGCTCTAGGGCAGTGTCCATTTGTTAGTAAAAAATGTGAGACCTACCCTTCCAGCATGTCCTAGGCAAGGTACTACCGGACAATATCACAAATAAAAACAGTAAGAGGGCCAAAAAAAAAAAAAAAAAAGCCATCATGGCTAAACAACAGAATAAAAGAGACTGTTAGAGGCAAAAAAAAACATCCCTTAGAAACTGGAAGTCAAGTCCTACTGAAGAAAATAGAATGGAGCAAAATCTTTGGCAAGGCAAGTGTAAAAATATAACTAGGCAGGCCAAAAAAGAACTTTAAGAGCAACTAGCAAAAGACACAAAAACCAGAAGCAATTTTTTTAAGCACATCAGAAGCAGGAAGGCTGCCAAACAATCAGTGGGGGCCATGGATGATCAAGGTGCTAAAGGAGCACTCAGGGAAGAGAAGGCTGTTGCAGAGAAGCTAAATGAATTCTTTGCATGGATCTTCACTGCAGAGAATGTGAGGGAAATTCCCACATCCAAGCCATTCTTTTTGGGGACAAATCTGGGACAGTTTCCCAGACTGAGGGGTCAGTAGAGAAGGTTCTGGGACAAATAGATAAATTAAACAGTAATAAGTCACCAGGACTAGATAGTATTCACCCCAGAGTTCTGAAGGAACTCAGATATGAAATTATGGAACTACTAACTGTGTTATGTAACCTATTGCTTAAATTAGCCGCTGTACCAGATGACTGGAGGATAGCTAATGTGACGCCAATTTTTTAAAAAGGCTCCAGAGGCAAATCTGGCAATTACAGGCCAGTAAGCCTAACTTCAGTATCAGACAAAATGGTTGAAACTATAGTAAAGAACAGAATTATCAGATTCACATACAAAAACAATATATTGGGGAAGAGTCAACCTTGCTTTTGTAAAGGGAAATCATGCCTCACCAAATATTAGAATTCTTTGAGGGTGTCAGCAAGCAGGTGGACAAGAGTGATGCAGTGGGTATAATGGACTTGGACTTTCAGAAACCCTTTGACAAGGTCCCCCAGCAAAGGCTCTTAAGCAAAGTAAGGAATCATGGAATAAGAGCAAAGATCCTCTCATGAATTAGTAACTGGTTAAAAGATAGGAAAAAAAAAACAGTAGGAATAAATAGTCAGTTCTCACAGTGGAAAAAGGAAAATAGTGGAGTCCTCCAATCATTGTTCTGGTAACAGTGCTGTTCAACAGATTCATAAATGATCTGGAATGAGGGGTAAACAGTGAGATGACAAAGTTTGCAGATGGTACAAAATTACTCAAGCTAGCTAAGTCCAAAGCTGAGTGTGAAGAGTTACAAAGGGAACTCACACAAAACTGGGTGACTGGGCAACAAAATGGCAGATGACACTCATGTTAATAAGTGCAAAGTAATGCATGTTGGAAAACATAATCCAACTATACATACAAAATGATGGGGTCTAACTTAGCTGTTATTACTGAAGAAAGAGTCATTGTGGATAATTCTCTGAAACCATCGGCTCAATGTGCACAGCAGACAAAAAAGCTAACAGAAAATGTTAGGAACCATGAGAGGGACAGATAATAAGACAGAAAATATCATAATGCCAATATATAAATCCATGGCATTCCCACGTCTTGAATACTGGATGCAGTTTTGGTTGTCCCATCTCAAAAGAGATTAGAATTGGAAAAAGTACAGAGAAGGGCAACAAATGACTAAGGGTATTGAACAGTTTCTATATGAGAAGAGATTAAAAAGATTGGGACTGGTCAGTTTAGAAAAGAGACAACTAAGGGGTGCTATGATAGAGGACTATAAAGTCATGACTGGTGTAGAGAAAACGAATAGGGAAGTGTTATTTACCCCTTCACCTAACATGAACCAGGGGTCACCCAATGACCTTAATAGGCAGCAGGTTTAAAACTAACATAAGGAAGTACTTCTTCACACAATGCACAGTTTCAATCTGTGGAATTCATTGCCAGAGGATGTTGTGAAGACCAAAACTGGGCCCAAAAAAGAATGTTAAGTTCATGGAGGATAGGTTAGTCAGTGGCTAGTAGCCAAGATGGTCAGGGGTGCAACCCCATGTTCTGGGTTTCCCTAAACCTCCAACTGCCAGAAGCAGGGATTGGATGACAAGTGATCAATCACTTGATAATTGCCCTGCTCTGTTCATTCCCTCTGAAGTGTCAAGCACTGGTCACTGACAGAAGACAGGATACTAGGCTAGATGGACCATTGGTCTGACCCAATATGGCCATTCTTATGTGCTCCATAGCTACGTGTATCTGCCCAGCACATTTGAGGGCCACACGTGAAGCTATTTGAATAGATGGTCTGACTACAGAGCCCAAGGTCCTCCCCGGGTCCTGCCCCAAACTTCTGGGTCATGCCATGCAGAGGAGAGTGGGAAAAGGATATGAAAGGAATGATTAGCTATGCAGCTTGGGCAGATTGAAGGGGATGAGAAGGCAACATGGTAGCCGAGACATGGCCTGTTCTAACAGGGTATATCCAGTTTGTATTGTTTACACCAATTTAATTTTCTTACCCAAGCCGCAGTCTGAGCCATCCCCCTCCACCGCCATCAAGGGCGAACGCTGTGCTCCTGTGTCAATAACTTGGGGGCAGCCAGAGTGAGTTATGATATGCCTTCCCCCAAGTGAAGGAGACAGAATCACCCTTCACGGGTGAGGAATTCTGTTTATTCTCAGGAAATTCATTTCCAGTTTATTTTAAATGAAACTGTCTAACTCTGAGCATGTGGAGCCTGATGGTAAAGGAGGGACCGGGGGAACTGATAGCAAGGGAAGGAGAGGGACTTCTGCCTGCATAAAAGCTGGATATTTACTTCTTGGGGAGACCTGTCCTATGGCATTACTTATTTAGGGAGATGCTGGGCTAAGGAAAGTCAAGACTGGAAGCCTGACCTGATGTTTTGTGATGAAAAATGGCCCCCGGTTTCTGGTGAGCCCAGGTGAATTGCAGAAAGGAACATTTTAAGAGCCATATTGCATCCTGAAAGCATAGGAATGCAGTGCATGCTACGGTGCTCTGTATAGAGTGAGAGGGAGTATTGTCTGGTGTTAGAGTAGAGGGCTAAGGAATAGTGTGAGGAGGTGAAACAGTGACTAGGTGAATTTATCTCATATAAAATGGTAAGGGTCTAAATGGGTTTAATGGATCACACATTAATTATCAATATATAATCAAATTCATACGCAATATAATTGTGGCCTAGATTTTAGTGTGGCCTTTGAATATCCTTTTTTGGGAAGGAGTGCAAACAAAGTCTATTTGACTTCCTGTTGTTCTGTTTTTGGAATGTCCCTGATTCGGGTACAGGACAAGGATCAAGTTATGGTGACCTGCCAGATATAATCAGAATAAACAGGGAAAGTCCTAAAAATCCCTGTCAAATAATAAGATTAAGAGCTTTGTTATTGTTAATAAGCAGATCAACATGTTGTATAATCCTGGGTGTCATGTGAAATCTCATGTTTGATCAGATATTATTATTATATCATGAATCAGAAGAGGGGGTGTTGATAAAAATAGGGTGTCATCTTGGGTATACAAAGTCTGTGCTGAGACTTAAGCGTTGCCTTTGTTTATGTACAGCAGCGATCGGTAACCTTTGGCACGCGGCTCGCCAGGGTAAGCACCCTGGCGGGCTGGGCCGGTTTGTTTACCTGCCGTGTCGGCAGGTTCGGCCAATCGCAGCTCCCAGTGGCCACAGTTCGCCGCTCAAGGCCAATGGGGGCTGCAGGAAGTGGCAGCCACCACATTCCTCAGCCCACGCCGCTTCCCGCTGCCCCCATTGGCCTGGAGTGGCAAACCGCGGCCAGTGGGAGCTGCGATCGGCTGAACCTGCCGACGCGGCAGGTAAACAAACCGGCCCGGCCGGTGCTTACCCTGGCGAGCCGCATGCCAAAGGTTGCCGATCCCTCATGTACAGCCTTTGTTTAATGTAAATGTAGCCAAACCTTTGGCCTGCCGTATTCCACCTGATCACTGGGGTGTGGCATTCTGTACCTCTGCTGAAATAAATCTGTTCCAGGGATTTGAACTCTGAGTTAGCAGTGGATTTTGTCTGCTACGGCAAGTAGTGGTTGTCTGCTTTGCTAGGTTCCTAAAGTGAGCTGTGGGCCTGGTTGGTGTTCCTGAAATAGCTTAAAAAATAGGACTCCCTCTGCCACTCATTCTCTGTGTGATCTTGGGCATGTCACGTGGCGACTGATTTCTAAGTCTCAGCACCCACAATTTGGACCAGATTTTTCAGCAGTGCTCAGCACCCCGTAGTTCCCACTGTGACACCGATGGCTAGATTTTGCAACCCAACAGCCAGCATTGTGAACTGTCCTGACAAACCTGGCCACTTTTGAAGGACAGTGCCTGAATGGGAGCTGAGATCGTTGGATAATCTCTCCTCCACGATGAGTGCTGAGCCTCCTAAAATTCTAGCCTTACCTTCTCTGGGCCTGAGTCTCCACAGCCTTACGCTTTGTGTGTCCCTGTGCAAAGTCAGAATGCACTCACTCTGCACCTCCCACCGCTGAGACTGAGTTCATTTCTCTTTGCAAAGTTCTTTGGGATCCTTGGATGAAAGGAACTATTGAAATACAATTTTTTAAAAAAATAATTGAAACTGAAGGGCACGAGGGACTCTGAGATTCCGGACAATAAAATCATACAATAAGATCTGACCTCACTGGAAAGCTTATGCCAAGGTCAAGTAACATCCCAGTCACCGATGCACTGTACAATATATTGGTATGTAATAATTTTGCTTTCAGCTTGTGCTGACTGGCCATTTCCATCTGCCCTGCTTTGACTCCTGAGCTGTGAGTCACAATGATTTGCCTCTTCCAGTGCTCGTTTTCCAAGTCTCATTTTGAGAAACACTTTAGACAAGTGTCACCTTTTCCATTCTGGGCTGCTCTCTGCTTTTTCCCCTCCATTCTTAAGCATCAAATTAGAGAGACCTCTTCCTTCAGCGAGCACAGCTGCTTTAGAATGATGACTGCCCTTTCCCCCCCTCCCCAGTGATACTCTTTTCTGGAGGATCTGCCCTGCAGAGCACCCATAAATATGAAAAAGCTTGTTCCAGTCCTCATCAACACAGAAAACCACAGGTCTGGCTGTCACTGGGATACAATAAAGTTCCCTGAAAATATTGGGCCAGAATCTTAGCTGGTGTAAGGCAGCATAGTTGTAGTGAAGTCATCAGACACAGGAAGTACAATTCTGGCCTCAGTGAAGTGAAGCAAAGTTTTGCTATTAACCTCAGTGGGGCTAGAATTTCATCAAGGATGAGCTAGGATGGAACTACCTTGATTTACACCAATTGGGGAACTCAGTTCAGAACTTCCCCTGTAGCCAATGGCGCTATGCCAACCTACACCAGCTGAAGATCTGGCTTACTGTACCCAGGGCCGGCTCCAGGGTTTTGGCCTCCCCAAGCAGCCAAAAAAAAAAAAAAATGCCGCGATCGCGATCTGCGGCGGCAATTCAGTGGGAGGTCCTTTGCTCCCAGCGGGAGTGAGGGACCATCCGCTGAATTGCCACCGAATACCTGGACGTGCCGCCCCTCTCCGGAGCGGCCACCCCAAGCACCTGCTTGCCAGGCTGGTGCCTGGAGCCGACCCTGACTGTACCTACCAGCATGGATTCTTTCTGTTGTACTAGCAGGAGAAGACACTGCCCTCTCTTTCATCTCCTATGGGAATTAGGCATTCACTGCTGGGCATGGCCTTGCTCTCTTGTGAGCTGTCTGCAATCATGCACATCCGATACTTTCCATCTCCCCGTGCCAATGGACACACTACCCACAGCTAGTTCTGACACTGCACGTGGCTTTCAAAAATATCATTCAGTTTGTCTCTGATTCATAGATATCACTTCCACCCTGATAGCCTGGGTGCTTGTTTGTGTAGTTAGTTCTTTCAGATTTTCATTAGAAGCACGAAGCCTCTCATGTTCAGTGAAGGCAATGGAGCTATACCGGGTTTGCACCATCTGAGGCTCTGGCCCCACGGAAAACACATCACAGAAGTTAATGAAATAGTATCTGAATCTGTACAGAGCTGTCTACACCACAGGTCTTGAGGGGAGGAGAGGAGGTGCAGAACTGTAGCCACCCCTCCCAGGATCACAGAGGGCATGGTGCCTCTGCCAGGCACAGTTTCTCGCCGGGGCTTCTTCTTGCACCTGTGAGCAGGGCCTTATTCTCTATTGTCCTATTATTTCTGCAGTAAGCTTTTTGGGGTAGGGACTGTCTTTGTTCTGTGTTTGTACAGCGCCTAGCACATGGGGTCTAGTAGTCCATGGCTGTGCACTACAGTAATACAGATAATGATAACAGTTTACATCAGTGTAAAGTGGGGCACAACATGGTGCCTGCCATATCAGAATGGGCATGCGTCACCCCCAAATTGCACTGAGATAAATGACTGCATAAGGGGCAGGCAAGGGAGAATCAGACCCTGCGAGTGCACTAAGGCAAAGCAGATTGCGTCTTCTGTTCTGTAAGACGGTGCAGATGGAAGACTCAGGCCACAGGGAACTGGAGCAACATCTCTACCCTCCTTTGTGTCCGGCTCTTCACTTCTCTTCCCCTTGGCTTTTTAAAGTGATTTAACTCTGTAAATAGGTTATCCACAGCAACTTTGTAAAGAAGACTGTTTGTATGAAGGGCCCTATGCACAACAAAATTGCACTGGGCTGTGCGTACTGTACACAAATCGAGCCTGACCCTGCTCTCACTGACACTAGTGTAACTCCAGAGTCACTCCATACATACGTCCCGCTATCCATCTGTCCATCCGTGTTGTGCTTGCTCTAGCCAGACACAGCCATCAAACCATCTCTCCGGGAGCACCAACCAGCATCCAGTCCTTACTCACTAGGGGCCCCATCCTGCAGACCTTACTCAGGCGACACTTTCATTGACCTGTATTGGAAATCTTGCCTGAGCAAACCCTGCTTTTGCAGCCCTATCTAGAAGTGAAAGGAAGCATATCCCATTATTAACAATCCATGTTACTTAGATATAGTTTAGCTTGTGTTTTCCCCCTCACTTACATTTACCAGCAATTTTTAAAAGAAAACCTATTTCTGTATGACCCCCACTTCATAAACCCTTACCCCCCGCACCATTTGCAGCTCTCCTGCTGTTCTCTACCAGCACCGAAGCAATCCCTGCTATTTCTCACATTGCAGCACTAGCAGCTTCGTTGGTGCGGGCGGATAAACAGAAAGAGATTTGGGGCATAAGTTATCATTTTTAAATATAAACAGCCCTCTTCATTTAACTTCCATTAAAAACAGAAAACAACATGGGAGAAAATTCAGTGTTTGCCAAATAGAAAGGGACAAGTTCAGTTCAGATCCAGGGCCAGGGGAGAGGATAGATTTGTTGTGCCTCCCAGGGGGTGGGGAGTGGTTACAAACAAAGAGGGAGCCAACAAAAAAATTAAAAAGCCATAAAGATGTCTGGAGAGTGTCATTGAAATCTCTTTGTCTTATTTAAATGGCAGTTTAATAAAAAGGAAAGAACAATAAAAAATCTCAGTGGTGGAATATGACACTCCAGTGTAATCTGGGGATCATTTGCACGATAGCCGTTCGGAGCCTTTCTGGCTTACTATGGTGGCAGTGGGAGATTGTGTAAAACCCAGCAGTGTCACAATGGAGCATCCCAAGCTCCTTATTCCTCTCAAATGTTTTAGATGGGGTCTCATTCTGCTCTGAGGTGTGTATTGAAGAGATCATTCATTGCATATCCTAGGCTTTACTGCAATGCTACCTGAGCACTGGAATGCACACAGGCAGTTATTGTCTCTCCCACCTGTATATTAAAAAAACAAACAAACAAACAATAACTGCGGACAGGGACTCAGGACTCCTGGGTTCTTTTCCTTGTTCCTTTCATTTAGTAGTTAGAGCAGGGGATTGGAAGTCAGGACTCCTGGGGTCTAGTCTTCTCTGGGAAGAGTGTGATCTACTAATTAGAATGGTAGTCTGGACTCCTGGGTTCTTTTTGTGTGTGAGGGAATGTGGCTTATGGGTTAGGACACGGGAGTGGGGATCCTGTTTTCTATTCCTGGTTTTGTGAGGCAGTGTGTCTTCCTGGTTAGAACAGGTGAGTGGAGTCAGGAAACCTGAATTCTCTTCCTAGCTTTGGCAGGAGATTTGTTAAAATGCCCCATGTTGGAGATAGATGCTTTACTAAGGCTTTAAAAAAAATCAAAGCAGGTGATATTAAGTTTTTCACAGAAGCAGAAAAGACTCTTTTTAGTATAAAATAATTTCCCCTGCTTGAACTTTAAAACAAACCACTCACATTTGGTCAACAGAAAAGGGAAAACAACGACAGTCAAGCTCAAACCTTGTGTGCCAACTTGAATCTTGGAGAGAATTTTTATGGCTGGTTATAAACTCCACAAAATACAGTTTATAACAGAACCCAGGATAGTGTCTTAACCCTAATGAGCACCACTAGAGTCTATATGGGGTCAGAGGATACTAGAGTGCTGGAGGGGGAAATGGCTTTAGTTCTGAGTAGAGTTGGTGAATAAATAATTCAACATGAGTAATGTATTGACTAAGTTTGTCTCTTTCTCCTGTTTGGGTGAAATGCACCCACTGCGCAGAGCCAGCATAAGCCCTAAGCACCACTTACGTTCCAATTAAGCCCTTTGTGAATTGTCTGGGAACAGATCCCAACTTTCCCATATTTATTTGTTATTCAGAATTACTCGCCAAACAGATTCTACACATAATTCTTGCTCCACACCTTGTTTGCAAACAGTTCACGGCGAGTGCTTGATATCTGAAATTCAAGCTGTTTTTATAGGCCACAACAGGCCACAGGGCATGCTGCTGTTTCCCTGACTAGATGCACATAACTCTTAGAATCAGGTTTCCCCTGCATATAGCTGTGAGTAAAAATTCAGAACTCTTTCTGGAAATATTCTTCAGTATTCCCTTACAAACATTCCTGCCAGTAAACTCGTTGGCTGGAATATTCATGGAAAGGCATTAGGCATGAACACAGCTGAACTGAATTCATTTGAAAATCTGTATGAACATCTGGAGGGAGATATTTGCACTATCTGCCTACCCCTAATCCCAGATGCCCTGTGGCTAGAAGGTGAAATTCACCCATGTGCAGTGGTCTATATTCAAGGAGACTCAAGTGGGGCATAGTAGACGTTGGGCTGGCTGCTCTGCACAGAGCTGAATTTCACCCCAAGTGAGTATGAGCAGCAGGTTTGGATCTGTTGGGCCTGATTCTTCTTTTGTTTGCACAAGTTTCATGCTGGGGTAATTCTATTGGCATCAATAGGCATCAGGAGCAACTCCTGAATTATGCCAGTGCAGGGGAGAGCAGAATCAGGCCCTTTATTTCTAAAATGCTCCCGATCAAGGCAGGGGAGGCCATCAAGCAGGGTGCTGGAACTAGGGGTGCTGCTGCACCGCCTGGCTTGCAGTAGTAATAACAAAAACCACATACATGGTTTCCATGGTTTCCGTCAGCAGCACCCCTACTATCAAGATTGTTCCAGCACCCCTGCCATCAAACTCAGCGGGGATTAGGAGCACTGGAAATGCCACAATTGTCTTGCAGCAGTGACTCATGATGGCTGATGCTGAGATGGAGAGAAGTTGTCGCTCACAAATGAGCAAGTGTACAAACTTTTGAGGGCCATAGGGGTCAAGAGACGCAGCATGGCCAGTGGATAGGCCACAGGACCAGGACTCAGGAAATCTGGGCTTTATTCCCAGCTTGGCTGAGTGACCATGGGCAAACCAAGTCACCTCTCTTTGCCTCTGTTTTCCCTCCCTCCAATTGGATATTTAGACTGCAAACTCTTTGGGGCAGGAACTGTCTCTCACTCTGTGCATGAACAGCACCAAGCATCATGGACCCTCCATCTCTGTTGGAGCTGCTTTTATAACGTAAACGTCAGCCTCATATAAGCAGCAACACACCTTCCCACCTAGATCCCTGCTGGCCCCTGCCTTTCCCCTTGGGAGAAGTGGAAGTCAGAGGGGCTTGTAGGACCCCCATAGACGTAATGGTTTTAGATGCTCTGAGATGCGATCGGAGCAATTTTCTTGACCATTTATTGCCTTACTAAAACCCATTCATTGGAACAGCCTTTTACAAAACCAGCAATAAATATATTTATCGCAAAATACTCTACCCCATCAACAATCTCCAAACCTGCACGTATATTTTACTACCTATTCACTGATTGATGCCCTGGAACAGCTTCAGGCTTTTAAACAGCACTCTCTCTCTCTCTCTCTCTCTCTCTCTTTCTCTCTCATCTCATTTTCTTTGCCCTGAAAAAAACGTGGGGGCTGGGATGCACAGGAGGCATTCAAACTGCAGGGCTGTTCTGCAGTATCTGGGAGCATCATGGGAAGGACTCGGGGCTGGAAAGCAGGGGTGTACAAGATCAGGATGCGTTGGCGAGATGTTGGAAGGATGCAGTATTGCAGGATGTATCAGGGGGTGCCTGAGGTGCACTGACAGGGCTATGGGAGCCCCAAAAGGGAACTGCAGAGGTTTGGACTGAGGTGCACTGGAGAATGTGTGTGGTGATCTATTACTGGAAAAGCAGGGGTTGCAGAAGGTCAGGTGTGTGTGTACGACCCTCACTTGAAAAGGAGGAATGCTGCAGGTTAGGACTGAACTACATTGGCTGAGGTAAAGGAGGAAGCCTGCATGGCCTGACACCTGCCTGCCTGAGTCCACACAGCCTGAAATAATAGCTCCAAGAAGCGTGAACTGCCCCGTTCATCAGCCTACTACCACCCCCAGGGGGGCAGGGCTGTGGCGTGGGAGTGGAGCCAGGGTGCACTGTGTGGGGAGTATCTAGGGACCTAGATTATTTTAATTGTCCCTGAGAATTGGGCATCCAAATCCCCTAGGTGGCTTTGCAAGTTGCACCCATAGTTTTTTTTTTAAGGATGTGTACTGTGTGCGTCCAAAGTCCAAGGGCAGAGATCAATCCTTAAAACAGAAGAGAAGCAAGAACTTCTGAATCACCATGTGCTTAGCTGTGCTTCCCATCACATCAACTCACCCCAGCAAACTCCAACCTCTGTCTGCATCTCTGACACATCCTTGTCCACAAACTCACCTGGATTTTCTCTATGAGAAGACCACTATGAGCCAGGATTTGTCTTACTGTAGCAGCCAGAGGCCCCAGTTGAAATTTAGTGCTCATTGTGCTAGAATTGTGCTAGGGGCTGTACATAGAACAGTCCCTGACCAAGAGAGTTTACAGTCTAATTAAACATGATGTACAAAGGGCTGGAGACAGGAAGGATTATTATCCCCATTTTACAGATGGGAAACTGAGGCACGGAGTGATAAAGTGCCAATGCAATGGCTGCTGAGCACTTTTGAAAAACTGATTCCATGTGACTGGCCAAAAGTGAGACAGGAAGTCTGTGGCGGGGTTAAGACCTGAAGCCAGCTCACCTGAGTCCCCACCCAGAGCTTTAACCACAAGACCATCCCTCCTCTTAAAGGCAAATTCTGTTGTCATTCACTTTTACCTTGCTCTAGTTTTAATTCACTCCAGAGAAGTAGCTTGCAAGCCATCGTCCTGCTTTGCAGGGTCTAGTTATTCTCCTTTTGGGGGGTTTCCAATTCCAGAAGTGGGCAGAAACCTGCAGTTTCCAATGCAAGGGATAGGGGAAGATACTTCTCTTGGGAGTGACAATTTCATTTCCAGGAGACTGCTTAGCAGAATCAGAGAAAGTTGCCGGCACCTCCCACTCAGAGCAAGAGGCAGAAGGATGTATCATCAATCAGTGCTCTGACGGCTCACACCTCATTGCCTACAGAGTCCAAGCGAAACACTGATCTCCTGTGTGTTTCCAGGCAAAAGGGCTGGATTGCAAAAGTGATTGGTTGCAGAAAGCTTCTATAAACAGGGAATTAATTAGCAAGCCCCTCACATGGTCCCCTCTGGGATCGCTTTCTGGCTGCCAGGGCCAGGTCTTCAGCAATGTGAAATGGTATAGTTTCATGGACTTCATTAAGTCAGCTAGGTACAACTGGACTGCCATGTTCCAAGGAAACTGTCCAACCAGCAGCATTCAGGGGTGAGTCTAGGGCCTATTTTGGGGCAGTTCTCTGGCCAGTGCTATACAGGAGGTCAGACTAGATGATCAGAGGGGTCCCTTCTGGCCTCGGAATCTATAAATCTAAGACTAGCCAACATAACTAGGGGACTGGTTCAAGTTGAGCTTTGCAACATGGTACTGCAACACAGTAATGTGTGACAGAGATGCCGAGGGCATGGAGACCTGAAGCTGCCCTCGCTCCCCCACTGTGGATGGGTGAAAAGAACTTTCCTCACTGCGGAACCTTCCTCCCAAACTCAGACTGAACCATGTTTCTGAGGCTACGTCCACACTAGGCGCTAGTGTGCAATCCCCAGCTTGCACAGATGAGAGCTAGCCCAAGTATAAATAGTAGTGGAGCTGCGATAGCCTGGTTAGCTGCAGCAGCAGCCTGCCTTAGCCGTGCGAGTATGTACCTATGGGATTCGGGTGGGTTTGTACTCGGCACAGTTGAGCTGTGCTGACGCTGCAGTTGCCTGGGCTATCATGGATACACTATTACTTACATTCATGCTAGTTCTCATCAAGCTACTGAAAGTATGTCTGCATGAGCTGGGGATCAAACCCTTAGATCGTAGAGTAGACGTAGCCTGAGACACATTGGGATAATCTCCTCCTCTCTCCCCGCCACTTCCTTTTAATTTTATGGCAGCCTCTGAACTCCTGGCTTCCAGCTGGAAGTAGAGGAGCCAGAATATCATGAGTAAAGCTGTTCTTGGGATATGTCCAGTACATCCTTTTGTTTGCCTGTCTATCTAGCTGTCCGTCCCAATGCAACTTGTCAGTCGCGTATGCAAGAAATGAGGATCACAATGATTCCCCACCTAGGAAACTCTCTCTGACTCTTTCAATCACCTGCAATCTCAAGCAAGGTCAGTGCTTAGTGGCCATCCTCCACCAGAGGACGGTGACTCAAAGTAGGAAAGGTGTGGGGCAAAGAGTGCACCAGGCCAGAGGCAACTTTATCCATGCGGAAAGAGTCCCATAGCCTATCGTCATCAGCTGAGAAGGCGGCATGGGAAACCTTCCAAGAAAAGCTGCTCCAATCAAATCCCTCAGCCCACTTTTGCAATCTCACGAGGTTCAGAGACACACCCAACCTCTTAAGTGCTTGTCTAGATCAAACCCCAAGCCTTCTGAGGTTCTCCCATCTCCATCTCTGGCTAATTCTTGGTTCTTAGGGTTATTTCACACACAATTATATTAGTTAGGGATGGCCAGGAATATGAGTTAGATCCTCAGCTGAGGTAAATCAGCATTGCTCCATTGAAGTGGAGTCCATTTTCACCAGTCGAGGATCTGTCCCTGGGAATTAGTGCCTTCCCCGCCTACTTTTAAATGGGCCATGCAATGGGGCTCCCACCACTCATTCCGGGAGCTGATTTTGCAGGTTAATAGATCTCATTGTCCGGAAGTTATCGTCTGAAGTTTAGGCAGAATTTTCCGCTTTTCCTAACCTCCTCTGATGACTCCCAGTTATATTCCCCTCGAACTGATAATTCCTCTGCTTCCTGTGTGGAGAACTTAGGTGCTGACCTTGCTATGCCCAGAGTTACAGACCCCATTTCCTCTGCAGACATCTCTTGCTGGATGCCACCGGGAACTCAACAGGGTTCCAGCACTGCTGAATGTGCCCATGCAGTGGAATGCAGAGGCAGCTCTGTATAGCTCTGTATCCTGCATGCAAGTTCTTCCCTCCCTCCGCCCTCACAATTATCTCACTGCTGCCTGGGACTGAGACACATCTCCGGGCGCATGTGACAGATAATGTGGCTCAGTGCCACATAATGCATAACAAGATCAGATCTGTTCTGGTTGGGTACAAAGGGTCCTACTCAACAAACCACGTTCATTTCCATTGTGCGAGTGGAATTTTATCAGGGTTCTAATGATGCCACTTCATAAAGAGAGGTGGCGTTATCGCTTCCTCCCCCCATCCCCGAGAGCGATAGACAATCTCCTTGTTTTTACATTACAGACTCACGGCTATGGGAGAAGATAAGGGGCAAGATTGAAATGTAAGGGTGGGAGAATACACATCCCCTTGTCAAAAATAACTCAGGTGAAAGGAATGGGATTAATAGCAGGACAGAGATATTTAGCTGGGCTCATTTCAGACCCACAAATGTCCCTTCTCCAAGGAGGGCAGTTATTGGACACAGAGGGTAGCAGGGTGAGTGCCTGCCTTGCTGCTCCCAGGCTGTGTCTGTTCTAAGGATGAATAACAGCCTCTAGGGCAGCCATTTACATTAGTGCAAAAGTGAGAGCGGAGTGGTTGCAAAATGCTGGCCTTCACACCTGTACACCATCACCGCACAGTCAGCGAGCCAGTGCGTTCTGAGTTGGTAGCGTTTGACACGTGCTTTGTAAGGGGACACAGGTTGCAGACAGATTGGGAATCAGGCCCTCTATTTAGAACTGGATTAGCGGTCTAGGTGTACAGAATCCTGCCTCAGCACAGGGAGATGAATTAGATGGACCTGGAAGTTCATTCCAGCCCTTCATTTCTGGAATTCTATGAACTGGAGGGTTGGGATGACCTAGGATGGTGAGCCAGGAATAGGAGACAGGTGAGGGGGGCTCCCTCACAACTATGGGGGGAGCTAAGAGCAGGAGTGAAGTCAGAGGGTCAGGCTGTGTTTCCCATCAATGAGTGGGGAGCCGAGAACAGGGGACAGATCAATCCAGACTTCCCTGAACCCCCGAGCAGAGAAGGTGGCAAGGTAGGATCGTAATGCTAGCACTTGGTTTCCTGACCCTACTGTGAGTATGAACTCAATCTTTTAAAGACAGAGGATCTGACCCTGAAGCCTTTATGATGGCAAAACTCGCCCTGGCTTTGCTAGGCATTTGCCCTGCCTCTGGGCTGCCTGATCAGGCCTCTTGTGTCTGCAAGGCAAACCGCATGGGGCTGCGCACCAGAACTGGCAATCTCAAACAAACCCACGAGTCTCCTTATACAGATTCAGATTTAAAGTGGAACCTGCCCCAGCTGAAGAAGGGACCATTGGACCCAGGACCCTCGCATGCATTATTACCACCACTTGCGTAACATTTGCTAAATGCGAGGAGTGCGTCTAGGACTACCCAAAGCACAAAAGTCCCTGCCCTGAAGAGCTCATGGGGCTTATACCTTAGTTGCCAGCCCAGGAATAAGGTTCTGCACTATCTGCCTTGTCTGCCCCATGGGTTCAGGACCAGCATGGCTTTGTGAGGGGGTGAAAGGGAAGGAGATTCCCACACTCATTCCTGCTGCACTGTCTGTGCAACCCCCTTCCACTGAGCCCTCGGGGGCGTCTCAGCCCTTTGGGAGGCTGTGCACAGCAGCCTGAGTGTTGGAGGTGCTGAGCGCCCTCCGCTGCCCACTGAGACCAAGGGGAGCTGCAGGTTCTCGCACCATCATTCTTTCCCATTCCAGGCCTGGATAAGGGCACACGTTGGAATTGAGCACCTGACATCCCCTAGGGCCATCTCCATTGGCCTGCGGCCTCCAACCTGTTCAAGACCTCCTGCACAAAGGGCATTTTCCTTCCATTCAGTACCCGATCCCTAGTATCCACAGCCCTCATGCACTCCCCGCCAGCGGGGCTTGGCTCTCCTTTGGTCAGTTCCTCCTTGCCATTGCAAGGAGGGGACCCCCTGATATTCCCAGGGCATGACTCTTTCTCTGGGCACAATCCTCTCATGCTTGGAGTCTTAGCCAGGTACTAGAGGGAGCAAGGGACTTGCTGAGACCTTTCAAGCCCATTTTTGTTCCAGGCTCCAGCACAGAACGAGAGGCAGAGCAGGAGGGAGAGACCTGGTTCTTGTCCAGGCTTCCAAGCAGAGGAGAGGGATGGAGAAGACAATTGATGTCACTGCTAAGCATAGCAACACTAGAATCACACAGCTAGGGTGACCAGATGTCCCGATTTTACAGGGACAGTCCTGATATTTGGGGCTTTTTCTTATATAGGGTCCTATTTCCCCCCCCCCCGCACCCCTCCTGATTTTTCACACTTGCTGTCTGGTCACCCTACACACAGCCTTATTTACACCTTTCTGCTCCCCTGCAGCCCAAGCCCCCACTCTGTTACTAGGGTGGGTTCAATGGCAGTGCTACTGGTGGTGGTGGTGGGGAGGCAGGGGGTGGAGGGAGTCTATGATGGAACACAATAGCAGAGGAAAAACAAATCCCCATCCATCTGCTAGAAACAAGAGCTCACCCTAACCTCCCAGCTCAGCCTTGCTAGGCACATGATTATACCCTGCACGGTTCCGGCAGGCTGGAGTCAGGAAACCAAAATCAAAAGAGGGCTGGGATGTTTAGCATGGCATGGGGAGAGGGGTGTATAGGGTGGCGAGTGCCTGCATGGCATGGGTGCGCCTATGTGGGTGGGGAGCATGGGGGTGGATGTGTACAAGGGATGTGGGTGGTGGTGAAGGGTGATGTAAAAACACAAACAGCAAGACCTTGCCAACACCATCGGTTGTCCTGGTGTTTCTCCTGCTGATACCATGGGGCAAGAGAGGAGAGCAAGCACCCTATCCTCAACCCCAGCTTGCTTAACCAACCCTCTGCTACAGCAGCCCGATGAGACTGCTCCCTTCTGTGCTTAACACCGACACATGGGCTTCAGCCCTAGCTACCCTGCCTCCCCCTCTGGGTGCTGGATGACAGACAGACAGACAGCCATCTGCGTGGGCTTTCCTTTCCCTGGGCTCTACGGGCTCTGGAGGGTTGATGGTGGGTGGTTCTTTTGTTTGTTTGCTTGCTGTCAGATGATCTCCAGGGCAGGGACCCCCTTTGCAAATGCACTGGGTGCATATGCAGTGCTATTCCAGAGTCAATGTCCACTGTATTTGTCAGCTGCTCCCAGGTTTTGGCTTGAGGATCACTTTTTACTTTGCGGTCTCTTGTGCTCTACTCTGCTTTCCCCTCTCCCATCTGCGAGCTGAGCTCTGTGCTGGCAGGGGTGGAGGTAGGAGGCTAATGGACTAGGTTATTTAACACAGCCTCTCTCCCACATCTAACTTCTCTTGTTTACTGGTTTCCGTTCATCTCAGCCACAGAAGGGTTAATGTGCTGGAAATGTTGGTTCCTGGCCAGATCACATCCTCTTGGTGTTCTTTTTCAAGGCTGGATTCTGATCTCACCGACACCAGTATAAGCCCACAGCATCTCCATTGCTTCCACTGGGGTTATTCCAGATTTACACCAGTCACCGAGATCTGAATCTGGCCCTGGCTCCATTGATTCCAGTGGAGTTTCCAGATTTACACCAGTGTAAATTAGATCAGAATCAGGCCCTTAACATCTGTGCTGCAGAAAACCTTCCTTTCCATCGGCTGCCTTACCCGTCCCTGCCTCAATCTTGTTTTCCTCACCCGTTCATCGTAGCACAACTGAAACACACGGGTACCACAGCATTCCCCCCATGCACATTCCCCCTGCCCCTTACCCCTTTTTTCTCAGCATTTAGCATCTTTCCTAGAAATAAGAGGGAGAGAGAGAGAAAGAAATGCACTTGGGAAAAAACAACCACCACCCAACTCTGGGTGCCAAGGCTTCCCCATCCTCAGCCGTGAGTCGCACCCACCACGCAGCCACGAATGCACCCATCCTTTCCCCGTCTCCCCTTGCCTTCTGTGCACTGACAATACCCGCCACCAAATAGACGGATCCCAACTTACCCTTGGACTCTCCTCCGGTCTCCTAGCACCGCTGTCATTTGCCTGTCTGCTCCCTGACACGGACATGCACACATCAGGTTCAGACAGCGCCCCGGAGCTGACAGACAATGGGGGGCTGCAGTTTCCTCCGCAGCTGGTGTAATGGACCAGCCAAAGCTGAGGAGTTTCTGCTCTATGCCCCCCCCCCCCGCCCAGCTCCCCCCCCACACACACACTTTATTTCTGTTCTCAGAGATGATGGCTGGCCGATTTCCCCCTCTCTCCTGCTTTCTCTCCTTCAGCTACTTATCTGGAGGCAGCAGGGAGGGACCATCATTCTTCCCCCTCTCACGTCTCATTTGTAAGCACACACACTCCACTCTCCTTGGCTTTCAGCAGCTTCCCACCACCTCCTCCTCCTCTTTCTCCATCCTCCCTCCTCCTCCTCCTCGCTGGAGCCCTGTCACTGCAATGTGCCACCCACCTGAATCAGCTCCTGCCTGCTGTGCCACTTAACCCCCGAGGTGCCAGCAAGCTGCCTTGTAAACAAGGGGGGCCGGAGGGCTGGGAGGCCGAGAGGTGCCTGACAGAAGCAGGGAGCCAAGCAGATTTCTGGCAGGGCTGAGCCTCACAGCACGGGCAGGAGCATCAAAGGACCCAACTGCAGCTTGTCCTGTTTAAATCGGTTTGAAGACCGGCGCCACTGGGGACACAGACGGCTTCCCTGCTTCCCTCAACGTGACACGTGTCTCTTTCTGTCTGAGCTCTTCCTCCCCCTCCTCCTCCCCCGTTTGGGGCTCTTTAAAAGGCCGAGATGCAGAAGGAAGCCTTTGTGGGATGAACTAGCAATTGGTTTGCACCCGTCCGGCTTGCAGGGCCCTAGCCCTGGCGTGCCCATGGTTCCTACCACTCCCATTGCACAATACCAGCTTGCAGTGTCGGGATGCCACGCTGCCTGGGTATCCTTATGTTTCTCGGTGCGAGCATGTCTTGGCTCTGAGGCACTGTAGGGCTCCCCACACCATTCTGGTGTCATGGCAGGTTGGCATTGAAGCAGCTCTGAGTGTCAAGGGGTCAGCAGCCACAGTGGCGCAAGGAGCCCTGGGGTTCCTGCTATGGCTTGTGGCACCCTGGCATGGCAGAGGAACCGGGAGACACCTCCCACCTCATTGCAATGAGCCAACTCAAAATGGCATGGCTCCTTCTGCCCCCTCTTCACCAGTCTGACACATTTATTTATCCCTAAGGCATGCTGGGGGCTCAGCCTCCCCATACCTCTCCCTGTTTGTCTGGGTCATGGCATCTTGGCAAGGAGGACCTTCCTTTTCTTTTGCACCAGCCTGGCTCAGGGTGGGCACCATCCCTCTGCCTCACCAATGAGGCACGCTGGACCTTGGCATGGAGTTGGCTGGGGTCCCTCACACTTCTCTGGGGGTTTTCAGAGCCTTGCAAATTGCAGGCTCCACTCTGCCACCATTTGCTTCCCACCCTGCTGCAACTTCTAGGCCTAGTTGTGGATCATCTAACAAGAAACAGTGTCACGTTCCTACCAAGCCACGTGGAAGTCAACTGTGCCCTGGTGTCTTCCTCCATCTTGCCCCAGGTGGAACCAAGCTGGCCTCAAACAAACTGCTTCTGGCCCACATCCTTGCATGCCGCTTTTAGAATCTTAGTGAGTTCATTCAGAGCT
The DNA here is from genome assembly GCF_027887155.1 of Malaclemys terrapin pileata. Taxonomy (NCBI): domain Eukaryota; kingdom Metazoa; phylum Chordata; order Testudines; family Emydidae; genus Malaclemys; species Malaclemys terrapin. The sequence goes on along the minus strand of NC_071508.1, from coordinate 15,894,332 downwards.
GGTTCCCTGTAATTACATCGCATGCTCAGCTTGGCTGTTAATGGCAGGAGTGTAGCAGAGTTTACATGAGGTCAGGCTGGATAGAAATCTGAGCTGGCCCTATTCAAGGCCTAATTTTTCAGAAAGGATGGATGGCTCAGGGTTTAGGGTTCTAGCTTCGGACCTAGAATACCTGAATTGAATACCTTCCTCCAACACAGGTTTCTTGTGAGACCCTGGGCAAGTCCCTGGACCTCTCTGGGCACCTATAAAATAGGAATGATGACACTGACCTACCCCACAGGATAAACACAGTAAAGATTGTGAGGCACTCAAATAGCTGGTAATGGGACCCAAATATGTACCTTAGACAGAGTTATGATTCAGCTCCAGGAGATAAGATTTTTCCACTGTGTCAGGGTGCTGGCCCAGAAAGGCCTGTGCCCTAAGATCATACTCTTGGAGTGCAAGTGAAAACAGAGATCCAACTGTAAGGGGGAGAAGAGCCTTGGGCATCAGGAGTTTGACAGCAGAACACACGGAGAAAGCAAGGACTCAGCTGCCTTCCTACTTGGTTAGATCGCCCCTGGAACCTACATTTCAAGATTGGGCTGCCTCAGGGATTGTTGACCTATAAAATGACTGAAAAATCACTCTATGACCCCACCACGTCCCAGAGGCAAGGGATTGTGGGTGTTCTTAAGGGTTGCAGCAAGGGAGAGAGAATACACTCTAGGTGCAACATCATATCAGCTGGATCTCAGACTGCAGAGGCCAGTGTCCTCTTGGCAGGTTGTGTTTGTGTTTCCTTCCCCCACCTTTCCAAGCATTTCTCTCTCCATTTGAAAACACTGAAGGGAAGCCACCATGCCTTGGGGGTGTCACTTGCAATAAGAAGAAGTAGCCACCCATTTGAAATGAAGAGTTGGTGGAAACCACAGCAGAGACAACCACCTGAGCCACCCACCTTTTTACAATGTGGTTATGCCACAGTGGGGTGCACAATTCGGATCTGGATCCAGATTTCTGACAGCCCAAAGTCCAAGGTGTTTGGATGCAGGGTTTTGGTCAGGCTCATTTAAAAATTGGGGGCTATACGGAATTTTTGAAATCCAGATCCACCTTTGGAGTCGGAACCAATCCAAATGTCTGGGTTGTTCTGATCTGTGATTTTAGCTCAGGCCCATTCAAATAGCCATGGGACCATGTGCAAAATTCAGATCCAGATCTGGGTTTTGAACAAAGCTGGCGGGAGCCTGAAATTGGGGTTCTGGTTTGGGGCCCATTTCTTGTCCCATGCTGGTGTAGCTGGCTCATTCTGACTCTCTTTGCTCTTCAAGACCACCACTGCCAGCTGACATCTAACCTACGCCTTCCCAGCCCCAGATGGCTGGTGTCATGGAGTTCTTTGCATCCTGGGTGCCCGAAGAGTAACAATGACCATTGTCTTTCTGTTTCATGCCTTTCTCTTCCTCGTTAGACTGGAGATGGGATTTGGCTTGCTTCCAGACTACTTGCCTGGGGCAGTGGGCTGGGCAGTGAGATGGAGAACACACTAGAGAGGGAGACATGGGGAAGGATTGCAGTGACCTGATTTTGTTGGCCATGTTGCAAATAACATAATGTTCCTGCCTGTGTGCCAGAGCAGATGGGTGATGCTGTGGCACATTGGCCCTGATTCAACAAAGCATGTAGGCATGTGCTTAACGGGACTTAAGTACGTGCTTAAAGTTAAGCAGGTGCTTAAATCATTTGCTGAATGAGGGATTGACTGTTGAATCAGGGGCTTTTATTTAGCAGGCATCCCTTGTGAATAGCAACAGATGAACCTCCAGGCAGGGTTTGGCTTGGAGAAGTGCCTCAATGGCTGACTGAATGCCTGAGTCTGAACCCACAGGAATCACTGGGAGTTTTGACATGGACATTAATGGATGCAGGGTTAGGTCTCTTGTTATTGTTCAAACTGATCGAGCCTCTTGATTTTGCCGTGCTGACCTGGATATCCCCTGAGAACAGCTTTCCTCATGAAATTCCCGGGCCTCTGGTCAGCTTGGAAAACCCTTAAAAATGGCCTTTGTGATGGTTGTATTTGGGCAATTCCACTGCCAGAACTGAGGAGAGTGGAGAGGCCTGGACATCGGAGATGGGAGAAAGCTGGTGTCCTGTTAGGTTTGCAAAACCTGGTCAGCTGGATGCCAAGTAGTGAGGGCCCCATCCTGCAGGGTGTCTAGCACCCTCAGCTCCCAGGTAACTCAGTGAAATGGAAGGACTCAGGAGGCACTCAGCACTGGCCCTGCTGCTGTGCTTAGCAATGCTAAGCAGGCACGGCAAGGCTGAACTGGGCCATGCTAAGCAGTCACTGACGTTCTGGGCATCCAGGGTGGGGCTGAGTTGCTTGTTGTGTTTCAGGTGGACATAACTCAGATCACGTACACTAAGTTCAATGATCTCCCAAGCACTCCTTGGGAAAACAGGTCTCATATTTCCTAACGCTATTTTGAAGGGAACAGAGAGAGAGAGAGAAGTAGAGGAAACAGGGCAGGCAGCCTTTAGCTACCTGTCAGCAACCCCATCAAGGATACCTTGCAACGAGGCTCCCAATTTTTTCATAGTGTGGACCACAACTTAAAAGAGATTGCTTTGTGGACACCCATCCTGCCATTCATGGTCCCCTGGACACCTGGCCTCCGTTTGAGCACTGGATAATAATCCTATGCCAACTACAGCCATTGCTTCCATACCAAAGTGATATTAGGGAAATCTTCAGTGCATTTGTAGCTTCTTTTAGTGCATCTTAGGAGGAGGAGCCAATGCCCCATGGCCAGACAGCTCTCTAAAGACCACAGTTTGGGAATGCTCTTTGTTTGTTAGCCCTAGGGTACAATGTCTCTGGCTGTGGGAGTCAGGGAGCTGCTGGATTAGCCAAGCTATCGGTTCACTTGGTGAAAAGGAATGGTATGTGCCTACCCAATGGAGAAAGGGAGCCCGTGAACTGGAACAGAACCCGCCACCCCCACCATGGAAATCCTCCACAGCCGTTAAGATGAATCATCCTTCCATACCCTACAGCTCTGACTTTCAACCGCTTTGTGCCTGTGCAAGGCACTTACATCTGTACAGAGCTCCAGTTCGGTATTGTTTTAGGCCCCCTTTGCCCAGGCATAAATAACGGCTTGAGGTCAAGGCAATGGAGAACTGGGCTCCCTGATTCATGCTGCTGCAGTGGTGAGTGTGTGGTTCACAGACTCCTGTAAATGTTGCTGTGAGGGGCCTCCTAGGGTTGTGAGTTGTATCTTCTTGCCTCTGAAAGCATACGCTCCTATAGCTGGCTAAAGCAAGGAGCTGCTGAGCCCAGCATAGAGACAATCAATTTAAAAGATCCCAGCCAGGTCTAAGAGCAGAGCCAGATGGAGGCATGGATGAAATATGACAGCACATCAGGGAGCTGAGTAGTGGGGAAAATGCTTTAAGCTAGCTAGGCAAAGGCCATGCCCAGAGGCAATTTCGGGTGGACTCAGGATTCCACTTCAGGTCCTTCTCATCCTTTGTGTGAGTGAACTGACAAACTGGAGGAGACCTTTACCTGTCTGCCTCCAGCCCAGACTTTGTTAGCAAGCTCTTTTAATCTCTGGCAACCCCACAGGCAAATCCCCCGCTAGGTTTCTATGCTTGCCTTGAAAGGGATTCTGGGTCCATACACTGGCAATCAGAGCACCTGGACCTGGGAACAGGTTTGGGAGTTTGCAAAGAGCCCAGTGAAGCAAAGGATTTATAGGGTCACTCCAGGAGTCTTTCATCTCGTGTGATGACTGATCTGACAGCACTTAACTCATCTGGGACAGAGTCAAGGGCATTTTCTTAGACCAAAAGATCTGACTTACTTTAATTATGGTCCCCTATGACAGGACACGCCATCCAGAGTCTGGGAAATTGATCACTGCAACCATGAGAGAATGCTATAATAAAGCATGTGATTTACTGTCAGCCTTACAAACAAACAAACAAACCATCTTGTGAACAGAGCCCTTTTAGCCCTTAGATGGTAGAGAGATAGGACCTGATCCAGCACTAATTGAGGTTGATGGATGTTTTGTTACTGACATCAGTGGGAATTGGACCAGGCCCCACCCGTTAAATATCTTTCATACAAACTGTCCTGGGAAACTCTATAAAGAGTTAAAAGATGAAAAAGGGGGGTTGGATGCAGATCCAAAGACCTCTGAGCTTTGGGGTGTCCAAAATCCAATTCCAGACCTAGATCTGAATTTTGAAAGTGGTCCCTATCGTTATAATGAGCTGAACTATAAACCCAGATCAACACCCCCTAACCTCTATTGTAGAGGGATGGTGCTGAATTCTGAGGAAGGGCCTCACCTGAATTCTAGGGCCATAAATTGAGGATACACAGATATGGTACCCTACCCTAGTGTCTAAGCTTAACATCTGGCACAGGTATGGCTGGATCAGATGCAGGAAACCAGAATCCAGACAGGACTTTTTATTTATAGAGGAGATTAAGCCTTGAAGGGCCCAAGAGAAGCCTGTCTTGGATGTCTGGCAGCCAGGAAGGGAACATTATTAACTCTATGTCTCTATGCAGTTCTCCTTGCACTGTTCAGACCCTGCTTCCCTCCCAATGCATTCAGACTGGCTTATGGCTGTACTGTGCAACTGAACAGCCAGAATCCCCTTGGGTCAGGATATCTCCCTGGCCAGCCACTCTCCCTCTCCGTTAGACTTTCAGATAAATTGGTGCAGTGGTTGCAAGGCCATGAGGCAGGGACTGCATCCACATCCCTGTGTGTGTGGCACCTAGCACACTTTCTACATTAATACCTAATACTTAGCTATTTGTTATTTATGTCTCAGCAGTGTCCTGCATAAGATACACAAATAAAGACATCCCCAAACCTAGAGGTACTGGGTGTGATCCTTCCCCCATTTGTACCGGCGTAATTCAAGAGTGATTCCATTAAAGTCAATGGAGTAGCATCCCTGTCCAAAGGAAGATTGGTAAGAGGAAGGATGGTCCAGTGGTTAGGGCACTAACAGATACCTGGACACAATTCCCTGTCCCACCACAGACTTCCTGTTGGGCAAGTCACATAGTCTCTCTGGGTCTCCATTCGCCACCCAAAAACAGAGATAACAGCACTGCCCTACCTCACAGGGTGTTGTGAGGATAGATACATTAGAGATTGTGAGATGTCCAGATAAGAGTGATGGGGGCCATATAAATACCATAGATAGAATCAGACCCACTGCATTCTAAAGTCAGTAATGAACCAGCATGTTCATTCATTACTCTGCATAGGGCCAGAGTCACAACTTGCAAATGGCCAGCAAGGAATTCCTCTGGTGTACGAGAATTCCCTCTGGCTAAAGCTGGTGGAGATGGCTCCTGTACTAGCTGCCATGTGGGGTATGTAGGAGACTCTGCCCATTGAGAACTCTCCACCAGTGGCATAGTTACATCACTCCACAGCTGCTGACTCTTGCCAGGGCCTGTGCAGATCAGGACCAGGGGCCTAACCAGATATTCTGGTGCCTACACGAGAGAGATTTCCTCAGCTGAGCTGTTTGGAAAACCTTGCCCTGTGGGCTAGAATCTCTTCTGTGGATGAGCATCAGGGGGAAGAGTATCAGGGAGTCAGAATCTTGTATTAAACCAGCTCCCTGCTCAGGGGGTGCACAGTGGTCCCTGGGCAACAGTATGGGAACCTCTGCTATGTGGGGAAAGAGCATGTTAGTGCTGTGCCTGCACGTGCATGCACACACACACACACAAAATCAGGCCACAGGATCCCATCATTCTCATGGGAAACTATTTGGACTCTAATGGGTGCTCTCTGGGCAATTGCTCTCAGTACTTGATGGCCTGCTATTGACCCGCCTGCCCTAAAGTTTAATCTCACAGTTTAGCCATGCAGAACTGACAGAGAGCACTGCAGCCAAGCTTTAGTTCAAGGAAGGGAAAGAGGGCCTCATGCTTTTGGAGAAAATGCACCTATTCTATTCTGTTCTGTTCTATTCAGGTTCTTATACTGTGCGCCTCACTGTAGAAACCGAATGCCTTCGAAAGTGGTATCTGAGAGGAAGGATGGTGCAGTGGTTAGAGCACTTGGCTAGGGCTAGGTGACCTGGGTTCAACTTCCTGCTCTGTCATGTACTTCCTGTGTGACCTCTCTGTACCTCAGTCCCTCATCTGTAAAATGGGACTAATCTAGCCCAAATGTACCTCACAGGGGTGTTATGAGGATAAATACAGCAACGATTGTGAGGTGCTCAGATGCTTTGGTGACGGGGCTGTATAAGTACCTCAGACAGCTAGATCGCAGCAATGTGTTGAGTAACCTTATTATCGATATCTGGAGTAATTCTTACCAGACTAGTAATACAGGGAGGCCTCAGCCAAAGCAGAGAATTAAACTCTTCTGCAACTCAAAAAAAAGTTTTCATGTCATTTTTGGATGAGTTCTGGATTGTTTCTTATGCAAACCAGTTCACCCATCCCTAATAGCAAGCCAGGTGTGCTCCACTCCAGCTCTGTATGCGTGGGGGGGGGGGAGGGGGAGGAGGAAGGGAGAGGGGTTGTTTGCACAGCATCTGCCCACGTTATGTCCGGTTGAATTAGTACTTATCAGTCTCTCGCTTCCCTGAGCAATGAAGCTCTTGAATTCATCCAAGAGCTTAACTCCCTAAGTGCCAAAACCAGAGCAAAGGAAAGAGTCTGGCAGACAGATAGATAAGCCAGGATCCCAGGTGCTTTGTTTATTACAATTATTAATAGTACAGTTGAACTTACAGGCTCCAACGGAGCTCAGGGCCAGGTCGTGCTGGGGTAATCCTGTCATGGGTTGTTCATTCAGAGGGGCAGGTTTTAGACAGATATCTTGTTATGTGACTGGCTAACATGATGACTTCAAGAAGGACATTATCCCATCTTCCTGTAGCATGCACTCTGTAGTATACTGTATAACTGCCCAGGTTAGTGATGTAGTATGTTCCTCTTCTTCCAAATCAGTTTCAGATCAGCAGGACTTACCAGAGCTGGTGGTAGGATACCAGAACTGAGGACCCAGTGGTTCAGTCAAATCCTGCATGACAGTGTTGTACATTGTTCCCACATGCAACTTTCCAGGAATGTTCTGCAATTAGTAATGGACACCGGGAACCAGAGAAGAGTCCAGCAATATAGAGTAGCACTGGGGAAAGACGCTCTTACCCCTAAATATTTGGCTTAAAGGAGATCTGATGTCGGGCAGCTTCCTCCCCAGCTGCCAGAGAACTACTGATCAGCACTGTTGGCTTTGTGGTGATCTTGTCCACAGAGTGGGTTCTGAATGCAGCGGGGTGGGCAAACTTCAAGGAGACAACAGGACCCAAATGAACTGCACAGAACTGTGGTATCCCAGGGCTTGTGCACATTTGTGCAGCATGATTATGGCTGGATCCTTAAAGCAGCACCCCAGCTATGTATAGAGAAGGGCAGGTTAGGCTGCTAGATTGGGACTTGGGAGAACTGGTTCAAGTCCCTGCTCTGCCACAGATGCCCTGTGTGACCTTGAGCAAATCACTTAGTCTCTCTATGCCTTAGCTTCCCACCTGTTCAATGGAGATAATAGTACCTCTTAGGGCACAGAGGTGTTATGAGGATAAATGTATTAAAGATTATGAAATGCCCAGATACTATGGCGAGGGGAGCCATATAAGTCCTATGATAAGAATAAGTCTTGTAGTAGAATTGCCCTCCTCTGCATTGTCATGGATTTGAGTTCTAGCCCTAGGTTAGTTCCCCCAGGGCTTTGCATTGTTACGACTGGGAGGTTTGGATCACAAACTTGCCACCTTGGGAATGGGAGTTGCTCTGCAATGCCACTTAAGAGACCTGCATTTGAATTCCAGCCTTACTCTTCATGCTGGGAGCATGCTTACATCCTGGGAGAGATGCCCAGGATTCTCCTTCCTGTAGAGGCAGCGAGGGGAGGAATGCTGACACATATTTGCATGGCTCCATGTAAATTTTTGGGGTGGGGGAAGAAGGGTTTCATGTGGACAGTAGAAGGACATCTAAATAGGGTGACCAGATGTCCCAATTTTATAGGGACAGTCCTGATTTTTGGGTCTTTTTCTTATATAGGCTCCTATTATCCCCCACCCCCATCCCAATTTTTCACACTTGCTATCTGGTCACTCTACATCTAAATGGTGACATTTCATTAGAGGCTCCTGAGTGTAGAAGCACTTATACTCCTGGCCCCTGACGCAGCCCACAGCCAGGACATCAAACGTGCCTGGAAAAGATAAGAGTTTGCCCGTGATTGGACCGGAACCTGTACCGGAAGCCTCTCGGACTGCCCCCTCATTCCGGAACATATTGTTACTGTACATTGAGCCAACTAGCTGCAGCCAATGACTAATGCATGTCATTTTCAAGATGCTGTCTCCGCACAGACAAGTACTTCCCGATCGAGGTTTTAATTGTGTGTGATTTTAGCTGAGATGGCGCTAAGTTATTTTCTCTGCCACTTCAGCGATTCTTACGCTTTTACCACAGTAGAAATCACCTGGAACGTATTTTCCAAGAACACAGGGTTAAAAGATTATCTCACTGGAGATGCAGCTTATAAACATCCAAGGCAGATCTTTCTTCAATAACCTTTTACATGTCTCTGCTTCTACAGAACCTCACGTCCCTGTTTTTTCTCCTCTAAGCCACCAAGATTGGCTCTGGGAAGAATGCAGCCACTACAGTCTTATGAGACAGCTGTGGCTACTGAGGCAATGTGATCTAGGGGGTCGAGCACATGAGTGCTGATCCCAGCAAGATACTTAATTTTCCTGTGCCTCCATTTCCCCCTCTTTAAAATGAGGATGATACTGCTCAACTTACCTTGCAGGGCTTAAAGCCTGAAATTCACCCCTGTGCAGAGGGCCCTTACAAGTCCTGTGAACCACAGAGGCCCTATTTTGAACCCCAAATCACAAAGCAAAACACAGTCAAAACCACTGCACTTGGTTTTGCAAAGAAACCATGAAACCGTGATTTTAAAACACAGAGGTGAAAGGAGAGTACACTAAGGACCAAAATCCTGAGAGCCTCACTATGGCAAATGCCTAGTAACTTCTATGGGAATGTGTCTGAGTAAAGAACAGGTGAAAGCAGGTTAAAAACCTCAGGGCTTGGCCCTAACTCACTGTACTACTAAGCTCCCAAGCTAGGGTATGTTTATCACAGATTTGAAGGCCAGAAGGGACCATTCTGATCATCCAGGCTGAGCTCCTGCATAGCGCAGGCCTGAGAATTCCACCCAGTGATTCCAGCCTCGAACCCAGTAACTTGGCAATACAGACATGGTAAGAGTGAGAGACTCCACTCCGCAGTGCCAGGGGACGCTCCTGAGTGGACAATCCTATATGTCTGATGGAACTCTTTGGGAACTGCAGCTTGAATTACCTGCAGGTTATTGGGGCTTAGAAATCGAGAGCAGCATATTTTTCTAGCATTGGTTATAGGTAGGGTCCTACCAAATTCACGGCCATGAAAAACACGTCACGGACCATGAAATCTGGTCTTTTGTGTGCTTTTACCCTGTACTATACAGATTTCACAGGGGGGACCAACGTTTCTCAAACTGGGGATCCTGATCCAAAAGGGAGTAGCAGGGGGTCGCAAGGTTATTTTAGGGGGGCCACAGTATCGCCACCCTTACTTCTACGCTGCCTTCAGTGGAGGCAGGAGAGCAGCAGCTGGTGGCCAGGCGCCCAGCTCTGAAGGTGGTGCCCCACCAGCAGCAGTGCAGAAGTAAGGGTGGCAATACCATACCGTGCCATCCTTACTTCTGTGCTGCTTCCTTCAGAGCTGGGTAGCCGGAGAGTGGTGGCTGCTGACTGAGGCCCAGCTCTGCAAGCAGCAGCGCAGAAGTAAAGGTGGCAATACCATTACATGCCTTTCTTACTTCTGCGCTGCTGCCGGCAGCAACTCTGCCGTCAGACTGGGCAGTCACCACTCTCCAGCTGCCCAGCTCTGAAGGCAGCGCCACCACCAGCAGCAGCGCAGAAGTAAGGGTAGCAGTACCACCCCCCCCCACCATAACCTTGCGACACCCCCACAACTACTTTTTGGGTCAGGACCACTACAATGACAACACCGTGAAATTACAGATTTAAATAGCTGAAATCATGAAATGTAGGATTTTTAAAATCCCATGACCATGAAATTGACCAAAATGGACCGTGAATTTGGTAGGGCCGTAGTTATAAGAGGCCGGAGCCTTTTCCTTCATGAAGGCTACTACACTGGGAGATTTGCTTTTGATCTGTGCTGTCTTCAAGTCAGCAACTGCTACTGAGGCTAAACCGGAGAAGAGAAGTTCCGGGTTATAATGATAGTACAGCCCAGATTTTCAGAAGAGACCAGTTCCAGGGTAGGCAGTGTAGCAGGGCATCTGGCTTTGAGCCCTGCCACTGCCTCCATTTACTCCAAGCTCAAAAGCTTTCCCAGTTCTTAATGAGGGCTCCCCCTTCCTTATAGCCTTCCCTCCATGCTCTCAGTCCTTTGCAACCCTTCTCCACCAGCAGGCTCCTATTCCCTGCAGGTCCCAGAGCCAAAGCTTATCTCTCAGCAGGCCTCTGTCCCTTGCAAGTCCATGTGCCACCTAGGAGCACTGGAGAATTGCTAACTACCCTCCCCCCAGCAGGTTTTCTCCCCCAAACTCTCTCTGACTGAACTCAGGCTGCCCTCATATGCCCCAACAGACCTGGTTTCTGGTCACCTGCTCACATCACATGACCATTGATGTCATTCCCTTCACCTGGAGATGTGTGCTAAGCTTGGCACAGGTGAGGTTGTGCCCCAACTCTCTTAAAGGGCCAGGCCACCCTGTGACAGGCAATAAAATAAGTGGTCAGGTTTTCAGAGCAGCTGCACATCCAAGGCTTGATTTCTGTTGCCTTTCACCCGGCATAGTCATTACATCACAGGGGCCAGTAAAGGATTGGGTTGTTTCCCACAATGAGGATATTCATACTTTGTTTTCCTTACTGTTACCAAGCCCCCTGGGGAGGCAACTTGCTGGCTAGAACATTTCAAACAGTTTGACATTTTGATTTTAAAATATGTGAAAATAGACTAGCGAAAATAGACACTTTCTCGCTGAAAATGTGCTCTCCGTTTTTCATCCAGCCCAGTGGCTGGTTGAAGAGCGTCTTTTCTTTTGCTGCTGGACAAACTGATCTACTCAACCAGCATATGAGGGATGGTTGGGTTTAGGAGTGACTGTTGTACCTTCTGCGCTTTGATTTCTAATCTATTAGTCCTGGCTTCCAAAAGAGGGATGAAATTAACCAGGTTATCTCATGGGGCTCCGAGGCACTACAGGATATAAGAAGATTCCAGGATGGTCACTCTGTCTGTGTTTCACTCTGAAGTCTAGAATGTCTGTTGAATCAGCATGAAGTGATGGAAACAGCTACAAGCATGGTTGAGAGTTCTTTTTGTTTAGAGCATTCCTGGATGATTATCTCTGGGATTCACAGTCTGCGAAGGCCCAGTTTTAAGTTCTCCACCATTTTGACTTTGCAAATTACACTTGTGAAGTGTACAGCTACAGTGTGCCACACCAAGAGTACTAGACCATTGTGAGATCAGAGGTAACTCAACCTATCATCACCCTTACTCTACAGCCAATTTTCAGGGCACAGTTTAGTTCGTTGTATGAGGGAGACTGCACAGAGGGTGGATTATCTGGCCCAGCTGCCACACCGGTGTAATCACAAGGGCTTTCTGCCACTAGTACAAATAATAAATAATAATAACAATGGTGGGGTTTCTTGCACCTTCCTCTGAAGCAGCTGATGCTGGCCACTGGCAGAGACAGGAGACTGGACAACATGTTGCTCAGGTCTGATCCAGCTTGGCAGTCCTTACGTCCCTATGCAGCAGACCAGCACAACAGCTATGCAGCCCTTAAGCCCTATTTTGAGAGTTAAAGAGGGACTTAAGTGATGCATAAGGCTTCATGCTGCGCAGGAGTGAATTTAACTTGGAGAACAATGTTTATTTATATATTGCCTGATGCAACCTTTCCTCGTACTTTTCTCTCCACCTCAGTTATAGCTGGTACTCGGGGAAATCCTAGCTACACTAAAACAGACCGGGCAGTGAGAGCTAATATTCTAGGAGCTCTAACACCATCTGAAGCATGGTTCATTTTTATTTGGAGACAGAAATCTCTCTATTATTATTTTTTTTACTGTTTTAAGGAACTAAACTTGGCTCCATTGGCTACATGCTAGGGGAGAGGAAATAAACTGAAAGGGTTTGGAAAAAGCTATCTGCTGCCCTTTTTCCACCTCAAGGCCCAAGGAGTAATCTCCCCTCCCCTTATGCTTCTCCCCCATGCGGAATAAACTGAATCACTTACCAGCAGTGCCGAGTAAGTTATTGCAGGCCTGTCGCTTGTGCAGGACAGAGTCATAACTCACACAGGTCACTGGCGCTCCTGAGTTATAGTGTTTCTTATGCCAGTGGCAGAGCTGCTATATGTTACCTCTGGCACCCAGGGTCTCCCAATATGTTTTGTTTTAAGCAGGGATCAATAAGCCTTCCTCCCTTGATGACAACACTGAGAAATATTGGCCGTGTGAAATACAAACGGGACAGCTCAACCCAAGCCTCGAAGCTTTCCCCAATCAATCTCAGCAAACAGATATTTTAAGGGACTGCTATGTGCTCTTCTCCTTCTTCTTTCTTTCCCATGTCTCTCTGCTGGGAAAGTTCTTACCTGGCTCACCTACCCCCTCTGCTCACCCAACCCCAACCCCAATCCATAACTTTTCCTCCATAGTCAAATCAAATGCTCCCTGGGGCTGGAGTTATAAGTCTAATGAGGGCTTTTGGAAGGCTGTGTGCACTGGGAACTGGGAGTGCTGAATTGGTAGGAGGCAGAATCCACTGGAGGGCAGAGCACCACTTACCGCTGTGCCCTGAAAGTTACAGCATGCAGGGGAGCCTGGGTTTAAGTGACAGAATGAGAAACCATGCTGCTCATGGAAATGGAGAGGGAGAGATCAGAGCTGTTGGAATGGACCCTTCTTCCTGTGAGAGTCACGCAAGGGGCTGTGCCTGGAGCCTCCCAGCCCTCACAGGGGGAGCAAAACTGTTGTATGAAAACAGGCAAAATTCACACCCCAAACCAAACCAGGGTCCCATTGCGCTAGGTACTCTCCATACACATAGCATGTGGGTATAACAGACAATAGGAAGCTGGGGGGGGGGGGGGGAAGAGGAAGAAGGAGTAAGAAGGAAACAAAATGTCCTCAAATGGCACTTACGTGGTATGTCATAGTGCCACCTACGCAGTCTGGCTTTAAGCTAGCTGCTGCCTGCTGGCCTGTCTCCCCAGCCCACCCCCAAGGACTCTGCCACACCCAGAGTCTTTTTCCAGGCCCACACTTTTATTCTCCGAACAGAATATCACAGTTCTTCATTCCACTCTGGGCTACAGCTCTCAGAGGAGCCTCTCTCTTCCTTTGCCTCTCTCTGTCCCTCCTGCCACTCTCTCTGAACTGAGGTCTCACTGGACCCCTTTCCAGATGGGTCTGATCAACTCAGAGCTGGCTGGCCCCAGACCCCCTGACCCTTAAAGGGGCAGGCCAGCCTGCTAGATGGTGCATAGGATTGGTGGAGGCATACTGCATGATGGTGCGTTTCACCCCAGTGGGCACATAGGCAAACAAGGCTAGCCATCAGCAGGGCTTCTGGGTTTGGGGGTTATTGATTTCATTTTTCAGAGTTTATTTTTGAGTTTTACGTGGATGGCCAGCAATCAGGGGGCTTTCAGTGGCTTCTCTTTGTAATGCTGTCTAGTTTCAAACAGCACTATGTTAAAGTGCACTAAAGGTTCCCTAGTGCGCACCAGCAAGGTCTAAATGGACCAATTAATTCGCGACATGTTATTGCATTTAAAAAACACATCCCAATCGTGTGCACTACTGCTCTGTGTAAAGAAGTCCTCGATATAAGGAGCAATTTCCATTTCCAGTGTTTTTCAGATGTTTATTGTGGGGGCGGCCCAGGGGGTCAATCAGGGAATTTTATCAGGTAAAACCTAAAATCAGAAGCCCGGTATCATGTTCAGCCCTTTGCTTCAAGAATGCTGAGACCAGTCACTTGTTAACATTAGATTTAGACATGATGTGCTCTCAGTGGGCCAAACTGATCTGTCAGTTAAACCTATTGGATTCAATGAGGGCCACGCCGCTGTGAGGGAAGGAAGCAGCGGGCCCTGCGAGTGTCTTTCAAGACCAGAGGCATTATTAGTGTTTATTGGCTGAAGGCTGCCTATGTGCAGCAGACACATGAATTTTACTGTCTAGATGACACAGGCCTAGGGTGACCAGGTGTCTGGTTTTCGACTGGAACACCCGGTCGAAAAGGGACCCTGACGGCTCCGGTCAGCACCACCAACTGGGCCGTTAAGGGTCCGGTTGGCAGTGCTGCGGCCCAAAGGCAGGCTAATCCCTATCTGTCCTGGCACTGCGCTGCACCCCAGAAGCGGCCAGCAGGTCCGGCTCCTAGGCAGGGGGGCCACCAGGCTCCGCGCGCTGCCCCTGCCCCGAGCACTGGCTTTGCACTCCCATTGTCCTACTAGCATGGGACCTGCTGGCTGCTTCTGGGGCATGTGCAGTGCGGTGCCAGGACAGGCAGGAAGCCTGCCTTATCCCACCCGCTGTGCTGCTGACCGGGAGCCACCAGAGGTAAGCCCACGCCCCAACTCTGAGCCCCGAACCCCTGCCCCAGCCCTGAGACCCTCCCAACCTGTAGCCCTCTCCTGCACCCCAAAGCCCTCATCCCCAGTCCCACCCAAAGCCTGTGCCCCCAGCCCAGAGCTCTCACACACACCCGCACCCCAACCCCCTGCCCCAGCCCGGAGCCCCCTCCTGCACCCCCAGCCCAGAGCCCTCACCCTGCTGCATTCCAGCCCAGAGCCCCCCCATAGCCTGAACCCCTCATCCCCTGCCCCACCCCAGAGCCTTCACCCCCTCCTGCACTCCACACCCCTGCCTCAACCCACAGCCCCCCTCCCGCACTCTAAATCCCTCGCCACCCCCCCCAAGCCAGAGTCCTCACCCCCTCTCTCACCTCATGCCCCTGCCCCAGCCCAGTGAAACTGAGTGAGGGGGAGAGTGAGCCACCAAGGGAGGGGGAATGTAGTGAGTGGGGGGGCAGTGCCTCGTGGAAGGGGCAGGACAGGGGGCAGGGCCTCAGGGAAGGGGCAGGGCTAGGGTGTTCAGTTTTGTGCCATTAGAAAGTTGGCCACCCTAGACAGGCCCTCATGTGCAGATATATAGTGCACCGGGAGACCAAGAATCAGAAAGTCCAGACTCCAGATTGCACAGGGTGTATTGATATTCTTGTGCATATAGGTGGATTGAAAGGCATCGTGGGAGAAATGTGTCTTGAGGAGGGACAGAGTGTAATTGGAGAGAGCACATTGCACTGGCAGGAATCAGCGGTGTTCTGCAGATGCCTGTGCATCCCCATGTAGAGAAAGGGTGAGCATAAGGTCTGAGCGCCGAAGGAAGAAGAAATGAGTATATCCATTGGTGCTGGGACTAAGGAGAAAGAGAGACAGGATAAATGAAGCTCTCCTGATACCCAAGGGCACTTTTTAAGTACTGACAGGGCCAGATCCTCAGCTGTGTAAATCAGTGTAGGTCCATAGAAGTTAAGAGGGCTAGGCCAGTTTACACACCTGGTCCACTTCCAAGTTCTTCTAGGCACTAGGTGAGTTTCAAAGTCGGCTGGCAACAAGGCGGAAGTTTGCCCTGAACAAGCCCAGAGGGAGATGGAGCCCTCTATTACATGAAGTAAGCAACATAAAGGTGGGGGCATTTTCCCTCTATCCATCTTCCTTTGTCCAAGGCTGCATGTGTTGCTCAATAAAAATTAGCCTTTGCTTTATGCACTCTCAGTCTTTCAGCACCCTACCTGTGTTGGTAAGCCCATTGCTTGAGTAAGAAAGATGCGGTATCAAACAGATTCATACACTGTTATATCATATTAGCCGGAGTAAGCCACCTGTTCCTTTGAGACTGTCTGTTTGGAGAATTTTTTACCTCTTATCTCAAGGAGTGAAATGAACGGAAAGGGTGAATGCTCAGTGCTGTCTGTTAGTTTAAATGGAGTCTCCCACGTTGTATTGTCTGGCCTGCAATGCGGGACGCTGGAATTGGGATTTGTGCACAAGGGGAAATTGATCTGCATAGCTATGGCTGAGTAGCTATTAGTGACTTCATTCCATAACGGAGTGTACACATCAGGGAGTTATACCGGCACGGCTATAACATAATAATGATGCCGGTCAGTTTCACCAGGTATACAAGCCCTATATTGTCTGAGAATGTATTCCTGCAACCCCAATGAGTTTGTCCCAGTGAGCAAAATTAGAGAGCTAAACTCTGATCATCTAAATGGCCCAGGGGACGGACATCCAAAATCTTTGGATACTTGGACTTGGGAGAAACAAAATTTTGCTGCTATTCAAATTTCAGATAATTGGAGAGGAACCAAAATCTGTTCCTCTCCCCTTATCTGATGCTGCAGCTCAGCAGCTGCAGTAAAGAGTCAGGTCAGGTGGGGATGGGGATTGTTCCTCTAGTTATTTTATTTCTCTGCTTTGTGGCTGTTTTACAACAACCATAAAAGCCGATAATAAATCAGGGCCGATACTATAAAATAGAGGAACAACCACAGTGAGAGGAGACCTAAAAAGATCGAATTCCCTCTGCCAATCCAGGAAAAGTAGTTCATTTCCCCCCTCCCCTGTCAGTTTTCTTTATAGCCACCCTGGGAGAGAAGTTACAGGGGTGAAGTGAAGCTGATGGAGTTCCTCGTTATATGAACACATGGGCTGTGCGCGCACTGAATACTGTGTCCGGTTTTTACAGGAAGAGCTTTGCATTGCAGAAGTTTTATATTGCTCTCTCTCTTCCCCCTACACCCTCATATCAAATTTACAGGCAGGCAGTTGGTGCAGGGGGAAATAAACTCCTTAAAGATCATGATGTTTGTGGGTTTTTAAAAACAATTGATTACAATCCCTGATGTATTCAGAGCTCCTTTAAGCTTTAAGACAGTCAGGGTGTTTTTTTACTACCAGTCAAAAATTCAATTAACAGGCTGCAGTGTCATCCAGTGGTGATCAAACATGTTGCATTCTTTAGTGGATGCTGATCATTAACTCATTTTCTGTATGTATGTTTTAGTATCAGTTAGGGGCTGAGCCAAAATCCATTGAAGTTAGTGGGAGTTTTTCCATCAAGCCCTGGGAATGTGACATGAATGTACTTAATCAAATAGTAATTTGTGGTTGTAAGGGGACTGGTTTCCTGTTATGTGTTCTAGACACAAAGAGCACCCACATGCTTTTTTGCTCTAACTTTTATTTTAGATCAAGTGCAAGCAACAAGATAAGAAAAAACAAAAGTAAAGTCTCTATCACCTGCTCTACACAAGCCATGTTTTGGAAATCTCCAACCAAGGCTCTACCGCTGGTATTAGCAACAGTGCGAACACAAGGGTTAGACAGTATAGCAGTAACCTCCTGTCCCTTGTCCCATCTACAGTACCTATCCCACCATTTTCATCAGCAGGGGAGCTGCACCAATGGCAGTGAAATACTAGGAAATATTCCCCAAAAGAGCTGATGTAGACACAGCCTATAGGAGAGCATAGTGTGTGTCTCCTCTGTAACATTCTACGCCTGAACTGAATATAAAATGGCAGCTGCTTCCACAAGAGAGCAGCCCTGTAGAAATGTAAGGGGAACAACAAGTGAAGAAAGTAAAGATCCTATGAGAGAGCAGTGTGTGTGTGTGTGTGTGTGTCCCCTCTGTAACAGTCTGCTTGAACTGCAAACAAAATGGCCGCTATCCACGGCTGACAGCCAGATCCTTCAGAGATTTAAAGATGTCATAGAGAAAGCAACATATACCTCATCCCATCTTTACTTTGTTTCTTTCCCCCATGGCTCTGGATTTATGTAGTCTGTTTCAAGGCACTGGGTGTCCAATACAGCTTTCCCTCACTGGTGTGGAATCTTTGCTTGCAATTCACAGGCACATCCAGAAAATAGCAATGGGCCTAAACTATGAGGTTCAAATCTCACCTAGGTCAGAATCTCACTGAAAGCTTAAAGGGGGAGGAGGGCTCAGATCTGAGACTGCCATTCCAGTGCATCGCTCTCAGATATCGATGGGTGTGTTGCCTACCTCTTGTGTTACCAGAAATGGAATCGGTACCAGGGTGAATAACAGTTCCTTGAATCTCTGTTCCAGCCAGGAAGAAGGAGTTTAGGATGTGCTTTTCTGTGCTTCACCCCATCCCCTCCTGTATTTTTCCATTAGCTCTGCTGCCATCTTTTTAAATTAAGAGAGAGATACACAGCAAACCCTCTTCTCATCTTATTCACACACCACAGCCTATAAACACCCCAGAGATCTTTCCCTTTGTCACACTACACAAAGCTTCCTCAGCTCTGTAGCTATCAGCCTCCTCCGCCCTCTCCCCCTGGGATGGAGCCAGAGCCTGGTGTCTCTCTGTGCACTGTGCTCGTCTTTCGCTTTGTGCCATATCAACCTGTTGAGGAGATAAAGACTGGAGCAAGGTGGGCAGAAAGCAACACAAGGTGTCCAGGGCAGGGAGGGGGAACAGGGGCCCAGCTCCATTTGATTCCTCCTGTTTCCCCTTGTTTGTGGTTTTAGTGTTCTCTGCCTCAGAGCTATTGCTCAACAAAAGATTCAGAATGAAAGAGAGTGAGCGGTGTTTACTGGCATTTTTGTATTTGTCTGGGTTACCATGACAATGCACACCACCTTCTGTCTCCGTGTGTGCCATGCACACCCCACACTCTTACACAACCCATGCCTTCCCTCTCCACTTCCTTCATCTTTTCATTTCCATTTGAAAGGCAGGTTTCTCAGGCCTCCAGGCTTTGCTTGCTCCTAACAAGCAATAACGGGCTGGCTGCTTTTAGTGTCTGCACTGGCGGTTGAACACTGATTGGTATAAAACTACAGAGGGGAAAGCTGCAGTTACGAGATGTAGCTTTTATTTGTTTTTCTGTTATTGTACCATTTATTTCCCCCCTCCTTTGCTCATTGTCCTTAC
The DNA here is from genome assembly GCF_027887155.1 of Malaclemys terrapin pileata. Classification (NCBI taxonomy): domain Eukaryota; kingdom Metazoa; phylum Chordata; order Testudines; family Emydidae; genus Malaclemys; species Malaclemys terrapin. The sequence goes on along the minus strand of NC_071508.1, from coordinate 15,875,179 downwards.
AGTGAGCACAAGGGCTGCTGGCTGCTATGGGTCACAGGAGGGCCACTGATTGCTGGGATTTGGAAAACATCATCTCCTTTCACCAGCACAGGCTCCAACTAAGTAACTAATTCCTATTATTTGTAATGCATAAGTGCCTAGAGCCTCCAGCCAAGATCTGGGCCCCATTGTGCAAGGCGCTGTACATGCACAGACTAAGAAATGGTCTTGTCCTAGAGAGCTTCCTGTCTTAAACAAAACAGGCAAAGAGTGAGAGGAAAGAATTATTATCCCCATTTTACAGATAGGTGAACTGAGGTGCAGAGAGACTAAGGGCCACTTTGAAAAAGAGTCCAGCAGGTTGGGTGTGCATTGGGCATTGAGCTTTTTTGAAAACCTGCCCATAAGTCTGTACACACCTCGCACACTGGAGTCCTGGTTCATGGCTGGAACTCCTAGGTGCTACCACAATACACATATGTAAATGGTGTGTCACAATGAGAGCTACCGAGCTCCTCTGAAAATGTGGCCTCAACTGTGAGGGCTGAGTATTTGAAAATTTGGCTCTAAGTGACTCACCTATGATCACACATAAAGTCTGTGGCAGAGCCAGGAGTGACTCCATATGTCCTGGGTACCAGTTCAGTGCTTTTGTCATAAGACTGGCCTTCCTCATAAGGAAACAGAAGAGTTTCCTTGATCCAGACACCTCTGATCCTGGGTAGGTGTTTGAAACCTGAAGCTGGATCTGGTTCTGAATTTTGCCCATCATCTCCGTAACTGGGACAAGCCAAAACCCTGCATCCAAACTGCTATGAGCTGTGTGGGAAGTGTCTTAGAAAGAAATCTGGATACAAATTTCAAGACTATCCCAGCTCATAATATTATCCACGCAAGCTGATCTGTATCAGTATGATCCATCCATTCCTCTCCACCACAGAACTGGCCCCAGTGACATAGGGACTGGGATTTCTTTCTGTCGATGAGTCTTGTTCAATGTCACAAGCTGGACCTTGCCATGCAGAAGCCAAATCCTGATCCATTGGCCTAGACTCCCTTGGTGACAGCAGAGTGTTGTGCATGTATGAAAAAGTCCAAGTGCCCTGGGAGAAATGCAAAAACGCTGCACTGTCTTTCCAACACTGTCATCTTCCATTCAGCCAGGCATGTGTGTGGTATGCTAAGGAGGACGTGCATGCACTGTCTGTCGCCTGCTGTATCCAAAGGGTTAAAACAGGGGTGTCAGGCACTGGTCATTAAAAACTGGGGGAGGGGGGAAACCTGCTCTCTCCATGAGTGAGATCAGTCTGGCAGACCCAGTGTTCTGCCTCCTTTCCAGCAGAGAAGGTTAGTAACGATCCCCCAGCCTTGCTTCTGTCTGACCCTGCAGCTGCTGCCTTCTTAACCGAAACAGATCCCTCATTAATCATCACCCAGGGCTCTTGCTATAGCTACCCCTAGCCTCAGTAATCCCATTAGCTTTCCCTTCTTGGCTTCCTCCATGGCCCCTTATCAGAGGCTTTTCAGAAACCCAGTCAGGGCTGCCATCCCCCTCCACTTCTCTTCATCTCCAGAAAAGCCATGAGGCGAGCACACGGCTTTTTTTTAATTGGAATCTCTGCTGAATCTGCTAATTAAGTTCTTTGCCGGCAACTAATATTCCGCTGTTAATTCTTCCGCAGAATTATTCCTCCAGCAGTCACAGAGGTTATGTTCACTGGCATCCCTCCACGGCTCCTTTATGAAAAAAAAAGAAGGGCCCTTTCTAATCACTAGGAATGACTCATCTATTAGCAGCCATCCTTGTGTGCCTTGCTGATGCTGCTTTGGTGCTCGACAAGCCCAGGCTGAGGAAGCAACGAGTATCCTCAGCTCCTTTTGACTTGGGCAAGAGCAGAGGCTTCTCAGTACCTCACCGGATCAGGCCCCCAAGGCCTAGTCTACACCAGGATTTAAAGACGTGATGTTCAAAAGTGCTAGCTAACACACTTGAAAAGGCAGTGTAGTCTTCCACATGTGTGAAACTAGTTCTATCTTAGGGTAGGTCTACACAGCAAGAGAAGATCTGATTTCAAGCAGCAGTGTGATTGCACCATATGTAATCTAGTTAGCTTGGGTACAGATAGCAGTGAAACTGCAGCACTACAGACTTCAGCATGGATTAGCCACCTGAGTAGTTACTCAGGGACCCAGGAGAGGGTAGGAAAGCATGCACTGCAGCTCATCTTGCAGAGGCTTCATTGCTATTGGGACTTGCACCAGCTATATAAAAGCTAGCTCAGGTATGTCTACACCCACGCATGTGATTGCAGTGTAGCCATCCCCCTATGAACACAAGGCAGTGTTTAGTTTTCACCCTAGATTCCCGCACAGCCTTTACCTTGACCTGCTAACATCTGTCAAAACTACATGCCTCCTTGTTAATTACCACGTTGGCATGGAGGGCATTGGTAGAGCTGTGTGGACTGGAATGGCAGGGGGAGATGAGGGTTGGTATACTGAGGCATCAGGCATGTCTGCAAAGCAGAATTAGACTAGCTGAAGGACAAGACTGAGGGGCATCAGCAGAGCTGCCCATTGGAGCCTGGGACTGGAAGCTCAAGGGTACTTTGCAGAGCTCTGTGGGAAGCCTACCCCGGGAATAGCAGGATCTGCTGAAGTGCATAACTAAGGTATATTAGCAAAGCAAGTGGGCCAGTCCAATAGTGCAAATGCAGGGTTATTTCAGGAGCAGGATACATCAGCAAAGAGCTACGTACGCTTGCACAGCCTCCACCCGCTCTATCAGCCTCTGAGCAGCACCAAATTCACCCCC